>NC_041735.1:35208816-40008816 GCF_004115215.2 Ornithorhynchus anatinus
ACAGAGAAGTAAAGTGACATGCCCAAGATCCCACGGCAGAGAAGAGGAAGAGCTGGGATTAAAACCCAGGTCTTTCTGATTCCCAGGCCCCGTATTGTATATATTAAGCCATGCTGTTTCTCAAGGACTGGCTTCCTTCCTGGTCCTTTTAATATGAGCCAGCTGCACTTGAGCTACCAACTCAGAATAACAATAAAAATAATAATAATAACTGTGCTATTTAAGTGCTTATTATGTGCCAGGCACTGTACTAAGTGCTGGGGCAGGGACAAGCTAATCGGGTTGGCCTCAGTTCCTGTTCCTCATAGGACTCACAGCCTTAATCCCCATTTTCCAGATGAGGTAACTTAGGCAAAGAGAAATGAAGTGACTTACCCAAGGTCACACAGCAGATAACTGAGGGATCGAGGATTAGAACCCAGGTCCTTCTGACTCCCAGGCCCGTGCTCTAGCCACTAGGCCATGCCTTTCATCTGTTACATTTAGAGCTGTGGACTGATCTTATGGTGCTTCTGTTGAGAAGAGGCAGAAGATGCCCAAGGGATGGCAGATTTCCATGCTCAGTATTTCTGGGTCTTGGGTGGCAGAGATCGCATTGCCAGTAAGTACCATTAATGCACGTGGTTCCTGGAGAAAACCATCTGAGTTGGAAATCATGTCACTAAATTAGTGAAGACACGGATGGGAGGATGGAAACGTTTTCCTTTCTTCCTCCTCCAGGCTAAGAGTGAGAAAGACTTCTCCAGATTCCTGGCAATTTCCCTTCAGTGATTCAATAGATTTTTTTCCCTCTAGTCAGAGGGTATTTTTTTTTGGCAGCAATTGATGAGAGGAAAGAGGATAAGGGCGCGGAAGGAAGACCCTGAGGAAAGGAAGAAGAGCAGAATCCAGACCATAAGAGCCGAATATCGGATTCAGTGCCATTACTGGTCCATGAAAATGGTCCATACAATCCAATATTCTGATTCTGGCAGCTGCCAAAGGATACTCGAGGAGCAGGATGAGGAATGCATTGCGGAATGCACAGCCTCATGCCGATGGTTTTTCAGTGTCACATATCCTCTCTACTCAGACAGGCTACCATTCCTCAGTAGGACTCACACGGTTTCAGTCCCCACCTTCCACTGCGCTCAAACATTCCCTCCGCAGTCCTGTCCACCCCAAATCCTACAATGAAATTGCCCCATTTGAGAGGTGAGCTCAGCAGCACGGCACAGTGGATAGAGCACGGGTCTGGGAGTCAACAGGTCCTGAGTTCTAATCCGGGCTCCGCCACTTGTCTGTTGAGTGACCTGGGCCAGATCACTTCACTGGGCCTCGATTACCTCATTTATAAAATGGGGATTGAGACTGTGAGCCCACGTGGGACGGGGACTGTGTCCAACCCATTTGCTTGGATCCACCCCAGCACTTAGTACAGTGCTTGACACATAGTAAGCATTTAACAGATACCACAGTTCGTATTAGGTGGAGCTTGATTCTTGTTTTTAGGCTTAATTTCTGGACTCAGTTTTATCATTAAAACACTCTTCACATTGAAAAATCAGGTTAGCTGCATGTTCCCCACTGGTGTGGGCCGGGTATATGTCTACCAACTCCCCCAAGCACTTAGTACAGTGCTCTAGACTGTAAACTCTTATTCTCCCAAGCGCTCGGTACAGTACTCAAGACTGTAGTTTCCTTGTGGTCAAGGGAACATGTCAGTCAGTTGTATTTATCGAGCACTTACTGTGTGCGCTTACTGACCACAATGGGTTTACAGTCTAGAGAGGGAGACAGATATTAATATAAGTCAATAAAATTACAGATATGTACATGAGTGCTGTGGGGCTGGGAGGGGCCATGAAAGAAGGGCGCAAGTCAAGGTGACGCAGATGAGAGTGGGAGAAGAGGAAAGGAGGGCTCAGTTAGGGGAGGACTCGGAGGAGATGGGCCTTCAATAAGGCTTTGAAGGAGGGGAGAGTTTTACCGACTCAGTTATATTGTACTCTCCCAAGTGTTTAGTACAGTGCTCTGGACACAGTAAGTGCTCAGTAAATACGATTCATTGATCGTAAGAGGACAATTCCACTGTGCAAGTGTCCAAATGGGGACCTATCCCTTTAACCCCAACTGCTGAGGAAAGAAATGACCACACAAACCCCTCACAGATGGACGTTTGGCTCCCTTTGTTTCTCTCCCTCACCTATCAGGCAGAATTGAAAGAGAATGTCAGGGGAATGGATCTCAGTCACGTGGTGACGATCTCACACTCTCTCGTCTGTAAGCTTGTTGTGGGCAGGGAATGTGTCTGTTTATTGTTGTATTATACACTCCCAAGTGCACGGTACAGTGCTCTGCACACAGTAAGCACTCAATAAATACAACTGAATGAATAAATGAATAGTTAGAGCCTTTCAACTTCCACCGCAGCACAGATACACCCACTACGCCCTTGTGAGCTCACAATCACTTGTAGCGGTTTAGATATTTAGGTACTCCAGGACATAAACATTCACTTAAAGATATATCCAGCTTGCCTTCATCCTCTTGTCAAATATTTTAGGGCCTGTTCTCTCTGTTAAATTGTAAGGTCCCTGAGGGCAGGGATCCTGGTGCTCTGCACGCGGTAGGCAACTGGCATCCGACGTTGATTGATTCAGAGCTCAGTGGCGGAAGACGAACTGGCAACTGCATTAGTAGGGGACAGATTCTCTAGCAATAATAATTACAGTAATAATAATAATAATAATAATGTTGGTATTTGTTAAGCGCTTACTATGTGCCGAGCACTGTTCTAAGCACTGGGGTAGACATAGGGGAATCAGGTTGTCCCACGTGGGGCTCACAGTCTTAATCCCCATTTTACAGATGAGGGAACTGAGGCACAGAGAAGTTAAGTGACTTGCCCACAGTCACACAGCTGACAAGTGGCAGAGCCGGGATTCGAACTCATGAGCCCTGACTCCAAAGCCCGTGCTCTTTCCACTGAGCCACCCTGCTTCTCTAATATTCACTAACCACGTATGTGTCAAGTACTGAATTACACACTGGGGTAGGTACAAGATAAATAATCTGAGCAGATACGGTACCTGTCCCATATGGGGTTCACAGTCAAAGTGGGAGGGAGTAGGATTTAACCTCCGGTTCACAGATGAGGAAACTGAGGCACAGAGAAATGGCTTGCCCAACATCACACAGAAGGCAAGCTTCCGAGCAGAGATTAGAAACCAGATCCTCTGACTTGCAGGCTCTTTCTCTTAGGCCAAGTGGATTCGAATTCTCTAAAGACTGTTCCCTTCCTCTGTATTTTAACTGTCCAGCAAAATAACTGTTGCAATTAGCCTAGTAAAATAACTCTATCAGTGACACTGACTTTGATGGCAGACTAAACCCCACTTTTCCTCATCTCCCATTCCCTTCCACATCGCCCAAATCTTGCTCCCTTTGCTCTTCTCCCAACCCGCTTCTTTTTTATGTACTCATGTACATATCTGTTATTTTATTTATTTGTATTGATTTCTGACTCCCTGCCTTTAGGCTGTGAGCTCACTGTGGGCAGGAATTGTACTGTTTATTGCTGTATTGTTCTTTCCCACACATTTAGTACAGTGGTCTGCACACAGTAAGTGCTTAATAAATACAACTGAAAGAATGAATGAATGAATGAATCCCAGAGTCTCCCATGTCTCCTCTTGGCCCCTGGCTGGGAAGAGACTATTATGGCAGGGATGAGAAGGACACAGATTTTTCAGAAATAATCTCCCCGTCTCTCTGTGACGCACTATGATTTCATTGCGTCAGACGATGGTGGTTTTTCCGTCTAATCGGATCCTGTCTACAGAAACCAATCAGAGGACCTGGATCACAAGTGTGTTGAATACCAGCCCCTTCAACTGCATAGAGGCACTCAAAGATGGCCATAATCCAATCAAACACACTTTAGGCAGTTTACACCTGAACGGGGAGTGGGGTTGGGTGTGGTGGTGACAGATGTACAAGGAAAGATTCATAAAAATACAAAGGACAAAGATGACCGCAAGGAAAGAAGGGACCAGCAGGATTTGAACCCGCTAAAACAGTTTAATACGAAGATCCAGAGGCATCCCAAGGTATGGGAGCTATACTCTCCCAAACGCTTAGTACAATGCTCCACACCCAGTGCTCAATAAATACCATTGATGATGACAATGTCAAGGAGGTACCAGGTACTGGAAATGTTTATTTTGTCCTACTTTCTATTCAGGTGATAGGAGATGAGTGGGTGTTGTTAGGATGAGCAGGCTCACACTGATCAAATCCTTCTTCTTCCTGCTTTGCCGGTGAACCCTATATGGGACAGGGACTGTATCTGTTCAGAACCTCTGATGGCCAGAGAGAAGCCAACCAATCGTATTTACTGAGCGCTACTACTTGCAGAGCACTGTGCTAAGAGCTTGGGAAAGTATGACATAATACAGCAGACACGTTCCCCGTCGACAATGAGCTTACAGTCTAAAACCATATTTCCCCCTTAACATTTGGCATCAGAAGTGTCCTCCCTAAAATAACTTTTTATCGGACTCAGAACCAGAAGAAATCCAGCTTCTTCACAGCCCGTCGTTGGGTGGGGATCATGTATACTTGTTGCCAAAACGTACTTTCTAAGCGCTTAGTACAGTGCTCTGCACACAGCTCTCAATAAATACGATTGAATGAAATGAATGAACCCCTGAACTTTATAACTATCCATTGAAATGACTACTGAAAGAGATCTAGCAAAATAACATTATCGGTGATCCTGCCTGTGATGTTAATTAATGATGGCATTTGTTAAGTGCATACTATGTGTCAAGCACTGTTCTAAGCGCTGGACAATTTAAGTACATAAGTAGATCTCTACCTAACACAAATTTCTATCCACGCATAGACATTTTTGATCCTAAATAAATACAACCCCTTCTCTTCAAGGTGGCTTCCTTTCCAGGGTAGTGTTAAGTGATCTGACTCATATTTACGCTGCCTATTCAGAGGGTCTTTAAAAAGCAAACCAAGAGTCACCGTGTAATTGTTAGCTGTATTTCAAGAATCCCAATTCCTCTGAAGAAGGATCCTAATTAGTCTAAGCACAGCTTAATGTAAATCAAGTTTCACGTTCAAAATTTCAAGTGCCCTGTCCTGACAGGATGTAGATTATTTTATGCCGTACATAAAACATGGCTGGTTGTAAAATATTGTAATGACAGGCAGAGGAAGAGCAGAAATCAATAGATGAAAAGTTACTGAAACTAGGGAAGTCTGACCTGCCAAAGCCAACCAGGGAAAATAATGCTGAAGGAAAGCACTTTCTGGCTTTGTTTCTCCATGTGTCCTCGTTGTCTTTAAGCTTATCTTTCCTTCCCAACCTTGTTTCTACTTCTCCAAATATTGTATCTGCTGTCTGATGGGTTTTACTTTCATTACCATGTGGAAAATGCACAAGGTTTTCTCAAGAGAAGAACCCTTGAAACGCTGTCCAGATTCTAGCCACTCAGATTTATTTCCCGATGTAATTCAATTATTGAAAATAGACAGTGTTTTTATATCTTTCAATTATCTTCTTCGCAAAAATCACCAAAGCCAGATATTTTCTATTAGCGTTTGATAGCATGTGGTTACTACGGTCATAAAAAAAAAAAGAGCCCTCACGATTTCACTCTCTAAACTATGATTAATTGTTATTAGGATCCTATATTTATATATGATGAACTGACAATTTATTTGTAGATTTTTTTCCCAACCAGTTGAGTAGTTTCCTTTAGTGCAGAATGCAGAATTGTATGGGAGATATTTGAGTGTCTAAAACGATGTATGATAAATGAAGTAGCACGCTACTTATACGCTTATCATGTTCTCTGACTAGCAACAGGTTCAGCAAAGGGCACAGCCAGTAAATGAAATTTTCCACCAGGACAATATATCATCACAAGAAATGTATGCGCTGGAAACTTACAAGCTTGCTCAAGATGCGGACAAGGTGTGAAATGGTAAAAAATGAAAAGCAGAAACATCATACAGTCAATTTCAAATCCAGCTGCATTTCCATATTGGCTGAGACTGGGCTTTAACTGTTTAAAGGCATGCAGTTTGAAACACAAACTTGCCATCACAGGTCAGTTTGAGTGCTGCGAAAAACCGCTTCCTTTACCGGCCATGAAGCAAAACCAAAATCAAATAAAATACAGTGTAAGCAGCTAACTTAGCGTAAGGTTATTTTCAAAGAGCTATTTTAGGGTTGCATATTTTGGAAAAAAATGTTTTGCCATCCCTTCAACACTCAGTGCAGACTAGTAATTATAAAAGATCAAAAAAAAAAAAAAAAGACATCCATTAATTTCTCATGAATTCCTGAGAGATCATTATCATTGCTTTGTGAATCCTAAGAAAATGAATTCACTCATTCAATCATATTTATTGAGCATTTACTGGGTCCAGATCACCGTACTAAGCACTTGGGAGAGTATAATACAACAATAAACAGACACGTTCCCTGCCCACAAGGAGTTTACAAGCTAGAGAGGGAGACAGGCATTAATATAAATAAATTACCGATATGTACCTAAATGCTGTGGGGCTGGGAGAGGGGATGAATAAAGGGAGCAAGTCAGGGCCATGAAGAGGGAGTCCCTTTCCTTGCAACCAGACATAAAAATCATGGAAGAGTCTCTTTAATTACTGAATTAAATTAACTTCAAGAGGACCCTAAATGGAGCCTTTTTTCTTTTTTTTAAGCTATCTGTTAAGCACTTACTATCTGCCCGGCACTGTACTGAGCTCTGGAGTAGAATACAAGCTAATCAGTTTGGACACGGTCCATGTCCCACGTGGGGCCCACAGTCTTAAACCTCATTTTACAGATGAAGTAACTGAGGCCCAGAGAAGCAAAATGACTTGCCCAAGGTGACACAGCAGACATGCAGAGAAACAGGATACGAACCCAGGTCCTTCTGGATCTCATGCTCTATCCGCTAGGGCAAGCTGAAAATGGAGGGGAGCCATTTTTAATTCTTAGTGTGATCCATGGCATGACTGAGCCTGAGATAAGGAGGCCACGAGAGTTATGACACCCTCGCAGGGTCGCACCTGGAGAGTTTCCAGTAGTCTACCAGTCTTGATGATGGGAGGGAAAGTCAAGCAGAGGCCTTCCCACTCCATTTCTAGCTTGGGCAGTGGCTAGCCAGTGGAAAGCAATCTGCTATAAGTCAAAACTCACCTGTGCTGGGCAGCAGCTGCACGGGAGAGAGTCGAGGGTGGAGACTCAGGTTTACTGCACGGAAGGGGGCAATGGTAAAACGCTTCCATATTTTGACCAAGAAAATTCTATGGATATACTACTAGCATGATTGCTGATGGAGGTGGGGCACTCTGGGAGAGATGTGTCCATGGCGTCGCTAAGGGTCAGAGACGACTCGACGGCGTAAGACAAGAGAGTCATGAGGTTGTGAAGGCGAATTGGCTCCCACGGCATTATTAGCTAATGATACCATGGTGACTCTGAGGTTAGAAATATCTCAAGACGGGTGGATCATGTCAGTGCTCTTAGAAAAGGTATCATAAAGCAGTATTCATTCATTTATTCAATAGCATTTATTGAGCGCTTACTATGTGCAGAGCACTGTACTAAGTGCTTGGAATGTACAATTCAATACAATCTGGTCTACTGGATAGAGTACAGGCCTGGGAGTCAGAAGGCCCTGCTTCTCATCCCAGCTCCACCACGCGTGTGCTGTGTCACCTTGGGCAAGTCGCTTAACTTCTCTGTGCCACAGTTCCCTCATCTGTGAAATGGGGATTAATGTTGTGAGCCCCACATGGGACATAAACCGTTCCAAACCTGATTAGTGTGGATTTACTCCAGAACTCAGTACAGTGCCTAGCACATAGTAAGTGATTCGCAAATACCATTAGAAACAAACACACAACCACAGGGCTTCCGGGAAGCTTGTCGCTCCAGGACATGAAGTCGGAAGAGCAGCAGAGGGAAGACTGTAGTACTGGCTTGTGCCTGAAATGTTAAATGTTGAATCACTGCAACACCAAAGAACTCTTTTCTGACATTTTTCTGACCCAAATCCTTTCCAGGTAATGGGAGGGGATTCTCCTTTAGGTAGATGCGATCTTTACAGATCAGTCGGGGTCAGACGTACTTAGCCCCTGGAGTAACTGCTGCTCAGAGCAGGGATCTCCATGCAGGGCCTCCAGTTGGACTCAGCACCCTATTCACGCCCCATAAGGCCTAATTCAAGGATTGCTACATCTTTGCCATTCTCAATCAATCAGTGGTGCTCATTGAGAACTTACCACGTGCAGAGCACTATATTAAGCACTTGGAAGAGTATTGTACAACAGAATTACCAGATATGCTCCCCTTCAAGACTGTAAGCTCACTGTAGGCAGAGAACGTGACTACCAACTAGGTTATATCGTACTCTCCCAGGCTCTCAATCAATACAATTGATTGACTGCCCATAACAAGCGTACCGTCTAGAGGGGAGACAGATCCTAACATAAATAATTCATAATATATGGTTTATTGGCTTTGCTAAATCAGAAGAGGTGTGAGAACAGGTGTGGAATTACAAACGCCTCTTTCCACACCCTTCCAGAAGTCAGACTGGGTTTGAGGTGGTTGGACTCACCCTAAATCTGCTTTGAGATAAATGGGCTCAAAAAAGCACCAAGTTCACCAGAAGCTTTCAATGCCTTTGAAGAGGAAAAATGGCAGGGTTGCAAATGAGCAAAGAAGGCCACGCTGATGCATGAAGAGCCAGAAGTGTAGGGAAATATCAACATTCCAAGCACAATCAATCATTGAAAAACTGTGAACAGGTGAATGGCCATCTTTACCTGACATCACAGCCGGAAGAGATCACACCAGGAAGGGAGTCAAAATTACTTAGAACAACATGTCTTTTGACCTTACTTGACTAGCTCTGAAGAGACTGGGGGAGGTAAGGGTTTAAAGTGAATGAAAATGTATTCAATTGTCTGATGCAAATGCTACAGGTCCAGAAGATAGTCACGCATCAAGCTTTTTTCGGTTCTCCAATTCAACCAACTGGAAGTGATTTTTTTTAAGTACAAGCTACTCAGCCTTTTGAAATGATGGCGATGCTGGTTGACCACCACCAGACGCATGTTGTGGGCCTGAAACACCCCACTCATCCCAGATTTGCAATGTTCAAGAGCTGTACGAGGCACTTTGGAACTCGCTTGGAACATAGTAAGCACTTAAATACCATTATTATTATTATTATTCTTGTCTATGAACTTGGATTCGAACACCCCTTGGCAGTTGGTATTCTCCCCGTAATTCATTTAATATCTGTCTTCCCCTCTAGACTGTAAGCTCGCTGTGGCTACCAACTCTGTTGTACTGTGAACCGCAAGCACTCAGTACAGTAAGTGCTTAATAAATACCACTGATGGATCGATCTGGTTTCTCAAGCAGTTTCATCAGAGTCGCCACAGACAGCCTCCTCAACATCAAACGGCAGGAGAGGATCACCAAACGTGATGCTCCGGCATGTTCTAAGCTTGGCCTAGTGGATCGAAGGACCTGTGTTCTAATCCAGGCCCTGTCACTTACCTGCTGTGTGACCTTGGGGAAGTCACTTCACTTCTTTGTGCCTCAATTCCCTCAGCTGCAAAATGGGGACTTAGCCCCATGTGGGACAGGGACCGTGTCCAACTCAATTCGTTAGTCTCTACCCCCACGTTTAGAACAGTGCCCGGCACAAAGTAAGCACTTGAGAAATACCGTGATTATTATTCTTAACCCAGCAGCTTTGCTGGGCCCAGATAGAGGACAGCAAGATCGGTCGGTGGAATCAAGTGAGAGCTTCCTGCGTGTGAAGCACTGATACGAAGCAACTGCCGAATGGAGAACCAATATGAGCTGCATGGAAGCTAGGGAGAGGGAGGAAGGCAGAATGAACAACAATTTAGAGAAGCACCATCTCAAACCAAGTGTAAAGCAGCAGACAGTTTGGAGACCACTGTAGCTGATAGACCACTGTGGCAGGCGGTAATCAGAAAAGTTGGGGCTCTCCCTGAGTGCGGATTTCTGTTTGAGTGGAGACCCCAAGAGACAAATCCTACCCCTATTATTTCTAAAAGAAGAACTAAATCATTGACAGTATTGGCAGCTTAATCAACAAGTCTGGAAGTGATGAGAAGAAATCGGACCAATTTTCCATTTCGATTCATTATTTCTAAAAGAAGAACTAAATCACTGACAGTATTGGCAGCTTCATCAACAGGTCTGGAAGTGATGAGAAGAAATCGGACCAATTTTCCATTTAGATTGACACTATACAAGAAAGAACCAATCAATCAATGGTATTTCTTGAGCCCTTACAGTGTGCAGAACACTGTGCTAAGCACTTGGGGGAGTACAATAGAATATATGGGCACGATCCATACCCTCAAGGAGTTTACAATTTAAGTTTGTTGCGAAAGATTGAAATCCATCCCAGACACAAGAGAATGTTAGCTGTTTATGGAAAGTTTAAGAACAAGACCTTGAGGAAATGTTTGGTTATTACTGTGATGGATATTCTCGAATTAATTCTTCACAAAATCGCATGAAACTGTTCAGCAGATCGACTGTAAGCTCAATGCGGGCAGGGAGCATGTCTACCAACTCTGCTCTACTGTACTGACCCAAGCACTTAGTACAGTGCTTGGCACACAGTAAGTGCTCAATAAATACTGAAGCAGCGTGGCATGGGCCCGAAAGCCCGAAGGACCTGGGTTCTAATATCACCTCCACCACTTGTCTGCTTTGTGACCTTGGGCAAGTCACTTCACTGTGCCTCAGCTACCTCGTATGTAAGCCTGTGTGCCCCATGTGGGGCATGCCTTGGGTCAATCCTGATTATCTTGCACCTACCCCAGCGCTCAGTACAGTGCCTGCTGAATAGTAAGTACTTAACAAAAGCCATAAAAAAATACCGTTGATGACTGATGAAGATACAAGAAGGAGAGCTGAATGGCTAAAAAAAGAATTCTCTAGAGAAGTTTATGTGCGGTCTTATTCATGTGCTTGGAATCTGAGAACTAGTAAGTGTGAGGTGTATCAGAAGGGGGAGGCCTCAATATTTGGGCTCTTACTTAGCTGGACTGTGTCTCTTTTAAAAAAAGCCACTGGGAGTGAGCCCTGCCGGGATGACGGCATGCAAACATCACCGCAAGAAAATTACTGGGGCATTTTAGGAGATGTGGCCCAAATTTTCACTTTCAAACCAATTCTCCCTCCAGCATGAGTCTCACCTGAACCCCAAGAGACGCCCCCCCTCCTCGGATATTACTGGGCAGCCGGTACTCTAACAGTCTCGACTACAGGAGGGAGAATCAAGCTTAGGCCTACCCATTTTATTCCTAGCTTGGGCAGTGTCAAGCGCTTGGAAGGCAATCTGCTACAAGTCAAAACTCACCCATAATGGGCAGCAGCGGCACGGGAAAGAGTCGAGGGTGGAGACTCACCTTGACAGCGCGGAAGGCAGCAGTGGTAAACCACTTTCGTAATTTTACCAAGGAAAATCTACGGATACACGACCAGAACGACCGCCGACGGAGAGCGGGGCGTTCTGGGAGAGCTGTGTCCGCGATGTCGCTATGGGTCGGAAATGACTCGACGGCATAAGACAAGAATACTAGGTAGCAGCTTTGGAACAAATCTTCTAATGCAGGTCCTTTAGGGAAGGTAGGGAGCAGAGGAAGTAAGGTAAGAAGAGGGGTCAGAGGGGTTTTAACCAAACCTTCCTAAGGCCCAAAGCTACCCGCTGAGCTTTCCAAAGTCACCTTCCCTTTTCCCCTTCCCAAACCCCATGGCAGTGGACTGCGCCAGTCACCACACTGAGCACGGTGACTTAATCGTATTTACTGAGCACTTACTGTGTGCGGAGCCCTATAGTAAGTGCTTGGGAGAGTATAATATAATGGAGATAAGCAGCATGGCCTAGGGGATAGAGCACGGGCCTGGGAGTCAGAAAGATCTGGGTTCTAAACCAGACTGCCATTTGCCTGCTGTGTGACCTTGGGCAAATCACTTCACATCTCTGTGCCTCGGTTTTCTCATCTGTAAAATGGGAATTACTAATACTAAATTAATCATAATAAAAATAATTCATAGGAATGAACAGTGAGCGCCATGTGGGCCATGGATTGTATCTAACCTGATTACCTTGTACCTACCCCAGCAATTATTATCTTGCTTGGCACATAGTAAATGTTTTAAAAAATCCCATATAAAAATAACAAAAAACAAGAGTTGGGAGACACGTTTCTGGCCCACAAGGAGCTTGAAGTCTACAAGGTGACTGATGAGGAGAATCTGGGAAGGGGCTGTTAGGAGGAGACAGTAATAATAATAATTGTGGTATTTAAGTATTTGCTAGGTGATAGGTACGGTGCTAAGCATTGGGGTAGATCCAAGATAATCACGTTGGACATAGTCTCCTTCCCACATGGGGCGCAACAGTCTTAAATACCCATTTTACAGATGAGGTCACTGAGGCACAGAGAAGTTGAGTGACTTGCCCAAGGTCACACAGCAGACACGTGGCAGAGCCAGGATCAGAACCCATATCTTGCCACAATGCTTCCATACTGCGAGGTTTCTGTAAGTTGCCATTAGTGAAACAAGCTACTGTAGGTCCAGACTTTAGGATAGGGTCTGCTATGGTTTTTTTGTTGTTGTTGTTGTGTGTGCGTGGTGGGTTTTTTTAAAATAAGAAACCATGCATTGGCACGGTTAAAAACATACCTACTACTGCTGATGGGTTTCTTTGGATCAAAAAATGGAAAACAGCAATCTTTTCAAAATAAATGCAGACAAAAGTCCCGGATACATCTCAAGCCTAGAGAGGGGCTCCAAATTAATGAAAATCTCTCAGGCAGGGTCAAGAAATGCTTTGGAGAGAACAAAGGATTCGTTTTATGGACAAATAAAGAACTCAGGGCCAGTGAAATGCTGGCCCGGAAAGTTGGCTGCCTGACTTTTATACTCACCTTAATTTGTGAACTGCAATTTACGAGTGTGCTACTTATAGGTTTCCAGGCATAAAAGGCATTATATACAGTGACTAACAAGTAACGTTAAATGAAATTTTAAAAATATAAATCCATACTGTTGTAATGGGCACAATTATTTACCACCTCAAAGAAGCTTTGGAAAAGCATTCACATCTTGCTACCGATAATTCCTTTCTAGATCTGAGGAGTATTGTACACATAAGCTCTAAAATATCTGACATAACTTTCAAAAAAATGACTTAATATCCTAATAAAAGAAAAGGCCATGGGAGCCAAAGTGCAAATTCAGGGTATCAAGGATGAGCTGAGAGGTTTTGCTCATAAATGGACAATATAAACTTTTTAACTAAAGGAATATGGAAATAAGGAACTAGAGTCAGAAAAGGATGACGTTTAATGCCACAGCGCAGTGTCGCAAATGACAGGATTTCAGCTGGCCACTGTTAGTTATAATTGGTGGCTTCCTATGCATTTGAAATCCCTAAAGACTATAAGCCCCATATGGGCCAGTGGTTGGGTCTAACCTGAATCTATTGTACCTACTGCAGTGCTTAGTATAATGCCTAGCACATAGCCAGTCTTCAACTAATACCACGATTATTATTAATTAGCAGCATTGTAACAGTTTTTATGGTATTACTTTCCTTAGGTGCAACATTACGGACCTGTGGACTGATGATTCAAATCGCACCTACATGGCATCGTTGACTCTCCTTGATCAGTTGACCAACGTATGTCAGCAGCCAGAAAGACCAAAGCACTGGGTATCAACTGGTTGGGAATACAAGAGGCGGCGCGTATCACTGTAGAAAACCATGGAATGGTCGGTCCTTTCATAACATGGGTCTTGGTTATGTGTTTTGGATAGAGCATTGTGGAGAAATTAGGGGGTGCAATTCCGACTGAAGGGTGGGGAGAACCTAGAGTTGTTGGTCATAAAATTCCAGGTCACCAGGGTGAGGGGGCACCCAATTTTAGCTTGAAGGTGACATGTTCAAGGCAAAACTACAGGAAACACTTCTTTACACAGTGACTGGACTCACCTTAGTAAGCAGGACCCATCGGCATGTTCAAGAAGAGGGAAGCAGTATGGCCTAGTGGATAAAGTCCAAGCCTAGGAGGCAGAGAACCTGGGTTCTAATCCCGGTTCCACCACTTCCTGCTGGGTGACCTTGGGCAAGTCATTTAACTTTTCTCTGCCTCAGTTTCTTCAACTGCAAGATGGCCGTTCAATATGTGTCCTCCCTCCTACTTAGATTGGAGGCCCATATGGAACAGGGACTGTATCTGGCCTGATTAACTTGTATCTACCCCAGCGCTTAGAGCAGTGCTTGACACATAACAAGTGCCTAACAAATACCATTTTTAAAAAGAAGAAAAAAGAAGAGGAGCTTACATAAATTCAAGTATGACAACTCTGGGCCTGGCTAGACCACTGGCCTGATGCAATAATGACATTGCTTACATTCTAATTCGCATATAGAACTGATTTTTGATGATGCTTTATCATTAACCTGCAGATAACAGGAGGCTTCGCATCAGAAGAAAAGTAAGAACCAGATTTAGAAATAGTTTCGGTGGTGTACACTTAGGGAATTTCATGTGCACGAGCATAAATTGCGATATCTTAGCATGCCTATTTTATGTTGAAAGGTTTTGGCAGGAAGCAAAGCCTTAGGGAGGCTATTAACAAATTAGCATTTCCAGTCCATGTGGGAATTTATTTTACCTCTTGAAGAGAAGTGCATAAATGGTGTTCATTATGATTATAAAAATACAGAACTGTGAAATTATAATAATAAGTACGTCTATTATAAAATGCAAAAAATAACGCAGTGGAGTGGGTTTGGCATGCAGATTTCCCACGAACTTGTTTCTTACAAATGACTGCCAGATTATTTTGCTCAAGGAGTGTCTTAGGTGATTTTACTACAAAGATAACCCTTGATTTGAGAGAGTTCCTGAAGGTGAGATTTTTAGAAACGTGAGCGATTCCCTAGCCTAAGCTGTAGATTTAAAGATTGCCCTTGTTTCTTTGTTATATCTGAAACCCTCAGCGCCTGATCTTGTTTTTGCTTCTTCTCTGGGCAGCAGTTGTCCCAAAGCCTCTGCTTGAATCAGTCAATGGCATTTATTGAGCGCTTACAGCACTAAGCACTTGGGAGAGCACAGTATAACAGAGTTGGAAGACAGATTCCCTGCCCGTAACGAATTTATAGTCTAGAGGGGGTTAAAAGACGGTCAGCCTATTCTGTTATCTATGCACTTGAATTACCTCGTAATTACCCCAGCGCTTAGAACAGTGCTTAGCACATAGTAAGAGCTTAACCAATGCCATTATTCTTATTACTATTATCTGTACCTTTTGGGTACACAGTCTTAATCCCCAGTTTACAGATGAGGGAACTGAGGCACAGAGACATGAAGTGACTCTCCCAAGGTCACAGAGCAGACAAGTGTTGAAGCCGGGATTAGAACCCAGGTCCTTCAGTTATTGCTCTAAATGGTGATCGTGGCATTTGGGGTTGTTCCAGAAGCAGCACTGTGTAGTGGATAGAGCACGGGCCTGGGAGTCAGGTCATGGGTTCTAATCCCGGCTCCGCCACAGGTCTGCCGTGAGACCCAGGGCAAGTCATTTCACTTCTCTGTGCCTCAATTATCTCACCTATAAAATGGGGATTTAGCTGGTGAGCCCCATGTGGGCCAGGGACTGTATCCACTCCAGTGCTTAGGACAATGTCCGGCCCATAGTAAGCACTTAATACCCCAATTATTATTATTTATTGTTGTTCTGGGTCTCGAGTCAGAAAGAATCAATCATATTTATGGAGCACTTAATGTGCGCAGAGAAAGGTGGGGTATCTACAGCTATCCTAAATAACAATCTATTTCTATCCCCTTTATTCTCTTCCTTTTTGTACTGTCATCTTTATTCTGTTTGCTCCCTTGCATTATTACTCGGCCTGTCTCTTTTAGCCCCTCATTCTCCTTCTCTTTGCTGCCATCCCTTCCTGCTTCTCATCATTCCTTTTACTCCCTTGTTCTTGTTTCTCCCCAGTCAGGTTTCCTTCCTCTTGCCTCCAAGGATCTATGGACTGCACAGTACCTTCTATTTGAAGGGATTACTGATAAGATCTCTGCTTCAGGCTGGGAAAGAGACAGGAGGAGAAAAGAGGAGAAAGACTTGGAGAAAGAAGTGGCAGGACACTGAAATAGTTGGTTTTCAAGCCCCGGTTCAAGGGAAAAGGGAGGCAGTAAGAAGATTTTCTCTCCTTTGCCAGCAATATACTAATCAGTCATTCGGGAATGCCCACCGAAGAACATCATATACTACAAACTTCCAGAATCTTGTGACGTTGCCCCCCAAAATAGAACCAATCTTTATAGAACATCGAATATAGGAGAAGGGCGGGGAAATGTCCCAAGACATCTATACTGTCATCATTCTCAGAAAACCATCTCACGTCATCCCTGAGATGTTTACCAGAAACCTGGGAATTTGAAGCGATGTTGAATTATTCAAGGTACTCTGACTCTTTCATCCTCTACATAGATTGTACATTCTCCCATTAGATTTTGAGCTCCTTAAGGGCTGGGACCAAGTCTCACTTCTATAACAAATTCTCTTGCACCTTGTTTAGTGCTCTCTACAGTGAAGATGGTGAAGACACGATGGTGATGATGACCACGATGACCAACGGGATAAAGTAAGGTTGTTTACAAGGACTGGTTCCGATCAACTCAGTCTATACCTCCAAGCTGGAAGACACAAGGGACCTGAATGATTTAAATAGAAAATGATTCTGACCTTTCCACAAGGCCACGCTTCTCAATTCTCAGTATCTGTAGACCTGAATTCTTGAGCCATTCTGTCACCATCACTAATATGCCACACTGAACATCCGATGCCAAGGCAGGACAAAACACAGTTAGGCCTGCTCCGAAGCAGGATTTGAGGCCATGTGGTCTAGTGGTAAGAGCACTTACGAAACGTTGGTAAAGAATACGCAGGTGGGAATTAGTTCCTGTACCTTGTGAGGGCTCACAGAAAACAGTTCAGTGGACTTTTTATCCTGTCTCAACCTGACACCTTTGGTTAATCAATTTTCAGAATTTCATCTTGATCTCACGGCCTTCTAGATTCCTTATTTCCCCTACTGCTAACCTGCCCTATTGTTGTGTGCTTGGTGTCTTTTTATTCCATGTCTTGCTCAGAGATGCCCTCTTTTGCCAATTCTCCTCCAACTCTTTCCTGTCTGCTCTCCCTTCTCTTCCTCCTCCTCCTGTCCTCTCACCAGCCCACCAAGGCAGCAATCACAACCCACCCGATTTAGTTTGAAAATTTTTCATCGGATTTTTCTCTTATTACATTTCCCCCTTCTGTCAAGACTTTCCAAATATCTCAATCGTTCCTGCCACACTTTCCTCTCTCACTCCGTCCCTCCATCCCAGAGGGGATGGAGAAGAGCTAGCGACGGGTTACTGGTAATAGCTAATCGATGCAGCTTTGTATCAATAACAGTGATCCGCCTGGTCTTCTTCATGAGTTTTCCAAAGTCCTTTTCGGTATATATTGCATCAATTTACGTGTGCTTAGTAAGAACGGTCGGTGATATTGACTTCTCTTGTAGTGACCTCCATGTGAAAGGAACATAAAACAAAGACGGCCTGATTTATAAACTTCAACTGCATAGGTTTGGATGTAGTTTCACCACCATGGTAATGTTGCCATCTTTTAGCAGGAACAAAGCAGTTGCTTCATAAAGGTAAGAAACTGTTTTTTGACTTTTTTTATCCAGGTGGAACTTTGGGGATGTTTAACTCTGTGGATAGATTTATCCTGAAAGAATCCGAGTTTTCTTTCCCCCAAAGTGGGAAGGTTAAAGTTCTGTCAGGAGTGAATACAAGCTAATCACTACCAACCGGGGTATCAAAGAGGACAGAAATGGAAGGAAGAGATGAGCAGGAACCCTGCGTGCACTTGGAGTTGAATAATAATGTTGGGATTTGTTAAGCGCTTACTATGTGCAGAGCACTGTTCTAAGCGCTGGGGGAGATACAGGGTCATCGGGTTACCCCACGTGAGGCTCACAGTTAATCCCTATTTTACAGATGAGGTAACTGAGGCTCAGAGAAGTTAAGTGACTTGCCCACAGTCACACAGCTGACAAGTGGCAGAGCCGGGAGTCGAACCCATGACCTCTGACTCCGAAGCCCAGGCTCTTTCCACTGAGCCACGCTGCTTCTCTAAGTTGAAGTCATGTAACCCCCAAAAGGGGAAGGTGACAACAGCAGAAGAGGATAGGCAGCAGCTGCAACGGCCGGTAGAGGAGTGGGGTTATAATTTTTTATTATTTATGGTATTTGTTAAGCACTTATTAGGTGCCAAGCACTATACTAAGCACTGGAGTAGATACAAGGTTAGACACAGTCCATGTCCCACATGGCGCTCCCCTTCTTAATCCCCATTTTAGAGATGAGGTAACTGAGGCCCAGCAAAGTGAAGTGACTTGTCCAAGGTCACCCAGCAGACAAGTGGTGGACCCGGGATTAAAACCCAGGTCTTTCTGACTCCCTGTCTCGGGCTGTATTCACAAAGCCATGCTGCTTCTCACTTAGTAAGCACTTAACAGATACCATCATGATTATTACTGGGCTGAGAACCACAGAAACCAGTAGGTCAGTGGGGGTTGGGGACAGAGGACTCAAAGTTAATTGGGGAAGCGGGGGAGAAGTTAGTCCCCCGTGACATTGGAGACCTGATCATGTGTCAAGAGGAAGAAATTAAAAAAAAAAAGAAAAAATTGATCAGACTCTGTAGGGCCTCTGAATAATCAAACTACCCGGTGATCGATTCGATCGCCAATCAAACTCTCAATGATTCTTCCTTTGATTGTTCTTCCCAATAATATCAATTTGGTGCTTTTATTTTTGATGGGTTGTTATTCCCTGCCCTATTAAACACAATTATGACCTGATTCCTGGCTAAAATGTCCCCTAAACGTGGGAATGTGAATTCATTTAGAATTTATCTGTCATTCCGTAGGCTTTACATCACAACTAATTCTCTCTCCTTTTCAAGTCAAGGCCCCCATTAGAGGATTATAGTAATAATATTCTCTAGGTAAATAACTGCAAACCTTGGCAGCACCAAACTAGATAGTAGACCCAGGAAGGACTGATACTTAGAATTCCTCAGACAGAGTCCCTTGTGGGCCAGGGACTGTGTCCAATCTGATTAGTTCATATCTATCCCAACGCTTGGCCTACAGTCATCATTTAATAAATGCCACCACCTTTATTATGAGGATGGTCCAGGGGGATTGTGGTTGATTATCATGCATTTCTGTAGGATACTGTCAAGACTAGCAACATTTCTCGATGTCAAAAGGTATAGATCGGCTACCTTACCTTTACCTACAATGGGAGGCGCGGCGTGACCTAGCGGATAGAGTACGGGCCTGAGAGTCAGAAGGACCTGGCTTCTGATCCCTGCTGCTGCTGCTGTAACCTTGGGTAAGTCACTTCACTTGTGGGCCTCAGTTACCTCATCTGTAAAATGGGGATTAAAACCGGTGAGCCCCACATGGGACAGGATCTGTGTCCCACCCAATCACCTTCCACCTATCCCAGGGCTTAACAAATGCTCAGCACGTAGTAGATGCTTCAATACCACAATTGCTATTATTATTATGATGTTTTGAGGTGCACTGAAACTGTCTAAAGATTAAGGCAAAACTTCTAGATATTCATGAAGGTTGAGCTATAAAGACAGACTCACCATCCGACCTCTTTTCTCCTCTGCCCCTGCCCCACGCACATTCCCCACCTACTGTATTCAGTTGAGAAGGGGCAGTGGTGGATCCTGAGCCAAAGTTTGCGAATGAAGGGCTTATTCTGTAAACTCATTATGGGCAGGGAAGGTGTTGGCTAATTACTCTTTTACTGTATTCTCCCCAGTGCTTAGAACAGTGCTCAGCACATAGTAAATGCTCAATAAATACCATTGATTGATAGGACTCAGAACACTAAGTCTGCTTTCACCACCCAAGAAATGGAAGTTAAAAAAAAAAGGATTCCTAAATGCACAAAAGACAAAGTGATTGAGAAAGCGTTTTCTAAGCTACACTGATGTAGTAACTAACTGCCCAACCCAGGAATGAAATCAGATACAGCTCAGATTACCAGCTATGGGTAAAATAGACATGACCACTTGGAATATCTTAATTCACTGGGCCACCAGATTAATAATAATGTTGGTATTTGTTAAGCGTTTACTATGTGCCGAGCACTGTTCTAAGCGCTGGGGTAGACACAGGGGAATCAGGTTGTCCCACGTGGGGCTCACAGTTAATCCCCATTTTACAGATGAGGTAACTGAGGCACAGAGAAGTGAAGTGACTTGCCCACAGTCACACAGCTGACAAGTGGCAGAGCTGGGATTCGATCCAGAACCTTCCCGCAAGGCTCCCCACCCGTCATCTTGTTGGCAAATATGAACACTTTTAGAATATTCACGGTAAATAAGAACAATTCGTTAACAAGGACATCGCAAGTCAAATAAACATAGATGGCTTGTAAACTGGAGAAGTGTAGGCATGAAACCTTGAACTTCTCATGAAGAGTGAGTTGCAAGCCCTGATCCTTGACCACTGATTCAAAGTCCCCACAACTCACCAAGTGCTTAGAACTCCTACCTGCAATTTCTTTTAGTAAAATGACATCCATCTTTCTCAGTCCGCCTAAGCACTTAGTTCAGTGCTCTGCACACAGTAGTAGGCGCTCGACTTAAGTTACTGATGGATTTAAAAGTCAATTTTACCAAATGGTTGTATTTCAAGAATTAAAAGAATTAAGGACCGTGGAATAGAGTAGCTTATTTGTAGCAATGTCATCGACTCCCGAAGAAATCGCTGTCAAGCAGGTCTAAACGAAGCCTCATCTTCATTATTCCCCTGGAGCCTTCGGTTTATTAATAGCCAACTTTCAAAATGAGGATTTCTTACCGACGCTGTCCATCTGAGGTTACACATATGTCAGAATGTCTTGGCTCAACAGAAACTTGGCACTGAAATGGATCTCCTCCTCCCAATTCCCCAAACCACGGCTCACCACTTTGTGGTCTGCGGAGACGATATCTGATCGTACAAGGATGTTCTCGCGGTTAGTAAGAGATGGGACTTATAAGGACCAGCCGAGCCAAAGCCTTCTCCCAGGGGTGGTCTTATCCTGCTGGCTCTTTCCAAAGATTCACCCCAAATGTGCTTCAGGTACGGCAATCATTAACTCATCCAGGAACCTCAGAGCAAGGGTCTGCTTTAAAGACCATTAATTAGGATAATTAGTCCCAGGGCTGCAATTGTAGAGGAAAGGATCCACTTAGCATCTATCCTGAGATCTTGTGTTTAGGTAATGCTAATGTCCTTAAAAGGTTCATTTGCTACCATTTACTGATTCTTTTCCTCCAGTATATTGTTTCAGATGGACAGGACGGAAAGCCAATACCTCCTATTGACCTCTGCAACATCCTGTGATTACAGAGGCTCCTCCAGATATCATTAGCTCCCCGGTTTTTCTGTCTGAGCGCCCTGTGGAATACTTGTGACAGATCTGTGACCTTTCCCCTCCAAATGTTTATGAACCGAATGCACCGAAAAAATGACTGGAAAGGTGTCAAATGGTTGGTTTAAATGCTACGTCAGCAGCTGGAAGATCGCTTTTGGACAGTGGAGAACACGCTGGTGTTGGATAATGTATTTCAACTTGGTCTTTGCAACAGAAAATTGAGAGAAGCGGATGTGAACACACATGCCAATGCAGCAGCTTCCAATTGTGAAATAAAAAAAAAAAACCTGGGAAAGAAAATATTCTATTTCCCTTCACGTCTTAAAACACAGATGAGCCAGCAGACACTCTCTATTCCTATAGCTGCTATTCCGAGGTGGATTCAGAGAAACTTACTTATTTTAAAAGGATCAGCTACAAATACATGATTACAGAAGATGTCTTCTAGCAGGCGGTGGGGAGGCTTGCAGTCAGGACCGAAAAACTAGATAAACTGGGGGCATTTTGCCTTACTCTAATACTCTGTGGGCTTAATACTAAATCATGGAACATTCTGGACTGTTAGAACAGATAATCCTTCGAAGTCTTATTGTTCCTTCTCTAATCAATTTTTCAATTTTAAATTTCAATCTTAGCAATAGGAACAGGTTTCCTTGAGTCTTTTGCCAACTAGAAAATGACCTACTCATTGAAGCAACAGAATGAGAAAGGAAATTCTGGTGTTTAAAGGCAGTTGGTTCCGTGACTTGCTTCAGCAAGGGGTCAGAGTACTGAATATCCATTTTTAGGTGTGGGAATGATTTTTAAAAAATGGAACAGAATACATCTTGAGTACTCATGTATGGATATAATCAACTGTGTATTCAATTGTCCATTCTTCTATTTCATCTCACTATTTTATATTTTCTCTTGTTCCTTCTATTTCAGCTTTATAAGTTCATTCATTCGATCGCACTTATTCATTCAATAGTATTTATTGAGTGCTACGTGCAGAGCACTGTATTGAGTGCTTACTGTGTGGAGAGCACTGTACTAAATGCTTGGAATGTACAATTCGGCAACAGATAGAGACAATCCCTGCCCAACAACGGGCTCACAGTCTAAGAGTGGGAGACAGCAAAACAAAACAGACAGTTGATGGCAGGAACTTATGTGTTGCTACTAATGTGAAGACGACGATAGACGGAATGATGGATGAGCTAGAACCTTTCAAAATTTCCACTGGCACGCGGCAACAAAGTTGGACTTCCCTTCTAGTAAGTAGAGTTTGGCTTCTCTCTCTTTAAGACATGTTGCCCATTCTTCATTGTGTGAAAAGTTGAAGAGAGCAATCGAAGTTGTCACAAGTTTAACATCAGGATCAATAGAGTGGAAGAAAACAGAAAGCGCTGTACTAAGTGCTTGTGAGAGTACAAAATAGAGAGCATAGCTATGTATCTTTTCAGACAAAAATCAATCCATTTATTGAACACTTATGTTGTGCAGACCACTGTACTAAGTGCTTGTGAGTACAACATGAAGTAGACATGTCCCCTGCCCACAATTCTGATCCACAATCATTTATTCTGAGGAATGGTTAAGAGATTAAAACTCCAGAGCAAAAATAAACGGTTGAAAGTGTAAATTTTAGTCTGGAGATACTACTTTTGTGCCCATTTTGAAGGTTCTTTTCTGGACATTGCCTAAACAATGCAGAAGTAAATGGAAGCTGCAGTGCTGCTTTTAAATGTGCTGTTAGATTGTATTTGTGAGCATTTGATGTTCTTCTTTAATAACCTCAAGTAAAAGGCTGAATGAATTCAACAACAGTAGCTGAAAAAAGTGCAATGAGTCATATTATAGGAAAATGGAGAAAAGGATACAGGACTCTCCACTGAACACAATCCTATATTGTAGGCAATCTGTGATAACACCCTTTTCATTTCAGTTCAGTCCCATAAAATTACCACTAACATTACAACTCATGCAGAACACAGATAAATGTAAAAATGTCACCGAATTCTTCCAGATGGGATTTTAGTTCCACTAGATCACCATCTACTTTTTTACTTGTCTAATATTTCATTACAACCTTCCATAAGTTAATTTTCTTTCCACTGACCATGTAAATCACAAATCAATTTTCATTTAGAATGCCCGACTACAGACTTGCTCTTGAAAGCTCAAAGCATATGCTTCAATGAACCCTCCAACATTCTTAATGTACATTAGAAAACTGTTGTGTGTTTTCTTAATCTTTTTAAAGGACCTAATTTTGCATTAAAATCTGGCAAGAGACCCAAGTTATCCTATTTTTCCTTCAAGAGGCACATCCATTTGAGGGAAGAAATTGCATGTGACCAAATATCAGTCATGACAAAATTAACAAGATCGGCTGTATTACTCTCCCAGTGGACGAAACACCGTAAAGTACCCAATATTTGCGAGAGATAAATGGGGTGTCTCAATCTTGGACCGTGTAACGGTGAGGTATAAGAGGTCAAGCAAAGATTTAATTTGAACTGGCTTGATGGTATGAAGAGTTTTGCATCATCGACCTCTACGGCCATTGCCCAGATGGAGTTGTTGCCTCTACCCGGTAGGTAGGGGAAAATACCCTGGAATATCTGATTTTTTTTTTTATTATTATTATTGATGGGTAGATGGATGTGACACCATCAATTTTACAGCCTGGAAATCCAAGAGCCTGCCACTGCTATTTAGACATTATAAAACTTCAGAGGTTTGGTGTTCAAGGACAATGGAATTACCCTCAATATCCTTGCCAAAAACATTTCTCTCTTGCTTCTCTGTTTCTTGCTACAATCTCACTATTACTGGGGTGAGCGGGTGGGGAGAGGAGCAAAGAGAGTTTAGTCAAGTTTCAGCACATGTAAAATGTAAACTGTAGGAGTCTCTCTTTGGGCAACTCCAGGCACCCCCTTACTGCATCTGAGGATCGGCAGATATTCCAAACTAATCAGAGTGGGCTGGAATTCAATCAGTTTATTTGTTGAGTACTGTACTAGGCGCTTTGGCGGACAACAGTTGTTAGATACGTTCCCTGCCCACGATAAACACTCAAATACAATTGGCTTACTGACTTGAGAGGAAACAATGGATTTTAGGAGGCCGAACCTCTAGGATTTGACGACACTGGATATGTGGGTTGAATGAGAGAAAAATGAGTTCAGAACAATGCCAACGTTATGGGCTTGAAAGAGTGTAAAGCACTTAATTAGCTCACCTCCTATTTTACCTCACTGATTTCCAGCCCACACGCTTTGCTTCTCCAACACCGACATACTGTACCTCGAGCTCTTCGTGATCTCCTTGCCCACGCCCTTTGGTGTGGCATTCTCCCCCTTCATATGTGAGCGATTATCACTCTCCCCACCTTCAAAGCATTTTAAAAATCACATCTCCTCCAAGAGGCCTTCCCCGATTAAGCCCTCTTTTCTTCTATATCACCAACTGCATTTGGACCTGCACGCGTTTAGCGCTTGATAACCACCCCACCCTCAGCCCTATAGCACTTATGTACATATCCATGATGTATTTGTAGATGTCTCTCCCTTTAGAATGTGAACTCCTTGGGGGAAGGGAATGTGTCAAGCAGCTCTATACTCTCCCACATGCTTAGTACAGTACTCTGCAAACAGGAAGCATTCAACTACCACTGACCGATTACCCAGCAGAATCTGAAACTAGGACTAGAAACAAGAACGACTGCCTCTGATCTGAAACCTGTACTTAAAGCCAGGTGCTACCCTGTACCCATTTCTTTATTTCTCTCACCAGCTCACTGGCAGCTCTTCCTTTTGATGCTCACGCTTCCCACATCGATACCCTTCAGATACCTAGCATAGACTTCTTCTTAGCCTGGCGCTTCCTCTCATTTCACTAATCCACTTCTTAACCAAATCCTCCCCTGATGTATCCAGCGGAGTGACCGAAATACCCTGCAAAGGAGCTTTGACCTCAGAGGGATCCTGAGAAGCTAGTTTGTGTTCTGGAAACTTCTAGACCTTTCCTCTTGACTCTATTTATTGCCATTGTTCTTGTCTGTCCGTCTCTCCCGATTAGACCGTGCGCCCGTCAAACGGCAGGGACTGTCTCTATCTGTTGCCGACTTGTTCATTCCAAGAGCTTAGTACAGTGCTCTGCACATAGTAAGCGCTCAATAAATACTATTGAATGAATGAATCTTATCTATGAGGAACGAAGGTGAAGAAGAAAGATGGGGGCAAGACTGATATTTACCATTCTTCTCAACTGCTAGTGATCTTCCCCCACTCCCAAATTTCAACTGTTCTTCTCACTTGAGGCTTAAAGCCAGAACCAGCTCAACTATTACAGGATCTTCTTTCCCCTCAAAGTTTGCTGTCAAGTGAGTTGGCTAATTCCCCCTTGTTAGATTTTTTTTTTCTAAATTGTCAAAAAAAAACCCAACCCAAACATTGTGTCTTCTCAGGAAGTTGGTAGAACTTCGCAAATGGGTTCTCGGAAAATGTATCGTTTCACGTTTTGCCACTTGGGATTGTACTGTCTCCCTAGGACCTGACAGTGTGATCGCCTTGTAGCAGAGATTTTGTTCTCCGCAGGACCCACCTCATCATGTGAGAACATCAGGATGAGACTCAAAGTGTGTCCTAATTCGGTTTCTCCCAGTGAGGCAACAAATAAGACCATCTTCTGTCTTAGATGATCCAAGCAGAGACTCCCTGTCCAACTAAGCACCAAACACCCAGCATCCTTCATGAAAGGAGTCTCCAAGATGAAGATCAGCACCTCAAATTTAAATCCCATCTCTTTTCTCTGCTTGTTGAGATCAAAGAGCGCTCTCTCTATGGAATAGACTGTACCAAGCCTGATCACAAGAAAAAACTGGTCCTATGTTCTCAGGTAGTTTCTGCGTTTAAATATTTAAAAGGTAAAAGTCTTCTTGAGGAGTTGATGATTGCCATGGTCACCAAGCATCACACAGTAGAAAGAGACTGACTACTAGGATTCTCTTTAGGCTGCTTTCTTCTTACCTGACTGACCTCCTGTTTTGCTTGCTTCTGCTATTTTTGGCTGCCTGGATGACTAGTTAAATTCTGCTGACCAGAGGGGAGAAAAAAAGAAAATCAATAATCAGCTAGCTACTTCCAGTTGGCTACCTAAGAATGGAAATAAAGCACTGGCTAAGTCTGGCCTTTGGGGTCCACAAATCCAGCCCCTGTAGGACCAGTCTGATCAGATCAGTACAAATGACAAGTTTGACTGGGTTTTATCCAACCCCAGACTAGCCCCGAGACTTCCATGGCTGCCTCACGGCCCTTAACCCTTTTGGCCTCTTTCAATATGGAAAGAGCAATCCAGAAACAGCTAGGAGTAACTGGAGCAACATTCATTCATTCGATCGTATTTATTGAGTGCTTACTATGTGCAGAGCACTGAACTAAGTTCTTGGAAAGCACAATTCAGCAATGGAGAGACAATCCCTGCCCATACCAGGCTTAACATGCCCAAACTTTTCGTTTTAAATGGTATTTATTAAGCACTTTCTACATTCCAGGCACTATAATAAGTTAAATCAGGTTGGACACAGTCCTTGGCCCACTTAGGACTCCGTATTAATCCCCATTTTACAGATGAGGTAACTGAGACACAGATAAGTGACTTTTCCAAATTCTCACAGCAGACAAAAGGCCGAGCCAGGATTAGAACTCAGGTCATCCTGACTCCCCGGCCCCTGTTCTATCTTCTAGGTCTCACTGCTTCCCATTGAGCCTTCTGCTCATGGGTGACCATCCCTAATGAGCTGATGGGCCCTCAAGTCCCAGCATCCCCATGGACCAGTGGTTTAAGTATATGAACACCTTATGTGGTGCTGACAGATGGAAGTGAGTCCCAAGAATAAATCTTGTCCAGCTCAGTGTGAAACAGGTTTAGGGTCTTGTGGCATTCTGGGGCACAGGGAGGCTGGAGAAACAAGGGGAGCCAGCCCTAGTCTATCTACCTCTTGCCTTCAAGGACTTGCAGGGTGACTGTTCCACTCTTAAACGTATTTATGGCATTTATTAAGGGTTTACTATGCATTAAGTGATGGGGTAGATACACAATAAATCAGATCAGACACAGTCTCTGTCCCACACGGGGCTGCCTATATCCAGATCTCACCCGGGAAGAAGCTCATGTGGCCAGTGGTTTGACATGCAGCTCAAACCTCTAAACTGAGCGGTAAAAGTTACACTCTGATTTCCAGCATGTTGATATAGAAATTGAGCCAAATAAAGCTCTTTGCTAGGCCGGTCCTTCCAGCCCTGAAACAGACAGGCTCAAGATATGAACCTGTTATTTATGTTATTTAAGCCCTTATTGTGTGTCAAGCTCTTTACTAAGCACTGGGATAGACACAAGTTAATGAGGTTGGACAAAGTCCCTGTCCCCCATAAGGCTCACAGTCTTAATCCCCATTTTACAGATGAGGTAACAGGTACAGAGAAGTGAAGCGACTTGACCAAGGTCACATAGAAGATAAGTGGCAGAGATGGGATTAGAACCCAGGTCCTACTGACTTTGAGGCCTGTGTTCTACCCGCTAGGAAATGTTGCTTCTCCGCCAGATTTAGGGAGGGGCCACCCAGCCGCTGTCAATGAGACGGAGTAGATGCATCTTTTGGGGGACCCATAGACAATGTAGCATTAAGAAAGCCATCAGGTTTTCAGGCAAACCCATAGGTCTAAAGAGCAATGCAACATCCAAACTTTTGTGGCCGCTAGACCTGGATTTACAGGCACCTCATCCAAATTTTAGAGCAGTGTCATCAATTCTGCCTCATGCAATTCTGAACAAAAGATGGCTAGACATAATCCAAAATGAATGAAAGGAATCCCGAAATTCCATCAGCCCACCGTTAACATCAAAAGGAAATGCAGGGTATTGTATTAAGTGTACAATCCTGAGACAGACGTAAAGAAAAAAAAAAACCTGATCCTTGAACTCAACAGCTTTATAGGATTGAGAACGCTAGTAGCAGCCATCTTCTCCGGGTGAGGCATATGGGAACGAACAAAAGCAGGATGCCATTTAGGGGTGAGTGGAAATCGGTAGGATTGAAGAAAGTATTTTAAGATGCAGTGGCTGGGGTGATGCAAGACCTCCAGTGACATAGTGCGGGCCTGGGAGTCACAAGGACCTGGGTTCTAGTCCCAGCTCCGTCACTTCTCTGCTGCGTGACCTTGGATAAGCCACTTCACTTCTGTGTGGCCAGTTCCCTCTGTGAGCCCCAGCTGGAACATGGACCGGGTCCAGCCTGATTAGCTTATATCTGCTCCAGGGCTTAGTACAGTGCATGTTAAGTGCACTACAATAATAATTACGGTATTTGTTAAGCACTTACTATGTGCCAGGCACTGTACTAAACACTGGGGTGGGTACAAGCAAGTTCCCTATCCCAGAGTCAGAAACACGTTGACTCAGAGTGGGAACTTCAAGAAATTAGAGAAATAAAAAGGAAAGCACGCTTCAAGCAATCACTTAGATATACATGCAAACAGTCTTAATTGTCACTTTTGAAAATATCTCACCACCCAGAGCAACATCTTTGCACTCCAAGACTGACAGATGTGAATATTGTTGATGCAGGATTTGCAACAAACTAAAATGGCAAATATCCAGACTCATACTGGCTGAGCTCAGTGTTTCCAGACCATAATTAAGTAGGAAAATGAGAAGTCATCAGGTTTCAATTAGGTTTTATAGCATATGCATGCTATTAAATATAGAACAAAGACTAGTTTTCACTACGAATCACTGCACGTCAATGTTTCAAATCCTTTTGAGTCCAAACATAAAGAGCAGAGGGTGACAGTTCACAGTAGCTTGAATTTTTCGAAGACAGTTTGGGGAAGTTAATAGGGCCCTTATGTGGTCCTACACACGTGCAAGTTGGGAACAAATAACATCAATGGTGGCCTTTGTTAAGCACTTCCTGAGGGCCTAGTACTGTACTAAGTGCTTGAGTATATACTAGACAATCAAGTTGGACATAATTCCCTACCCAACTGGGGCTCACAGTCTCAATAGGAGAGAGTAGGATTTAGTCCCCATTTTGCAGATGAGGAAAAAGAGGCACAGAGAAGTCAAGTCGCTTGCTCAGGTCACACAGCAGATGAGTGGCAGAGCTGGGATTAGAACCCAGGTCCCTTGACTTCCAGTCCCATGCTTATCCCACTAAACCACACACCTTCTGAGTACCCGCTAATTTTTTCAGAGCTCAGTTGGACTTTGTCTTTTACTCAGCACAGGGTGGACATACCTCTAACCAACAGGCTGGTGCAAGAATGTGTTATGCCAAATGTCTGGTCAGAACTTCTTTCATAGATAGGACTGGGTTTGAGGCAAATCAGAGGTGCTAATCCCACCTCATATCGAAAAAGTGTACTCAACTCCACAGGGCACCGCGCACATCACTAAGTTTGCTTTACAAGAGTCCAGCCGTGACTACTGATCGACCCAAAGCTTCAGCTATGGAAATACTACATTATTATTAGTAGTATTATTAATAATGATGATGACAGTGATATCAGTTAAACATTCCTGTGCCAGACACTGTACTAAACTCTGGGTTAAAACAAGCTAATCCGATTGGACACGTCCCACGTCCCACACGGGGCCCACAATTTTAAATCCCATTTTACAAATGACGGAACTGAAGCACCGAAAAGTTAGGCAACTTGCCCAAGGTCACACAGCAGACAGGTGGCAGAGCTAGGATTAGAACCCAGGACCTTATTAACCCTCAGGTCCATGCCCCATCCACTAGGCAACGCTGCTACTCCCCAGTGGCACTCAATAGCAGCTTCTAAGGTTTTCAGCTTTCTGTCTTTGGTCAGATCACGTGAGCAGAGGAAAGAAGAATTAACGCTCAGTGATGGAGAAGGCCAAAGCCATATCACTGCTTGGCTGTATCCTGCCAGGCCATCTCGATGCTGCTAGGTAAGCAGCAGCTATAATGGGGCATTAAACAAGAAAGGAAAGTGTTGGGAGAGATTTCAATAATTTAGCTTCAACAACGGAATTATTTTCAAGCCTGTTGTATCTACCATTCAACAGTCTGACAAGTTTTCCTTTCAATCTTCTCCACAAAACAGCCCCTCCTCACTGGTAAAGTTGAGTGTCTTTCATGGGTTTATAACAAACTGGAAGTGAGGAGCCATGCCATATCAAAGGAAATAAAGCTCCAGTCGCTGCCGCCTTCTGAATGTGGCTTATGCAATATTTCATCTGTGTTGACACCTTTCACTCTCAATTACTTGGCTGCTGTCAAAACAAATCAATCAAATTATAGCACCGGGTCTTCATGTTATCATTGCGATATAAGTTAGCTGCATCAGCTTTGAAATATAGGGAAGGATAAATTTTATCTCTATTATTTATTTAATGCGACTTTCTCCCTCGTGGGTTATCTCACAAACATGGCATGCTCAAATTATCTCATGTCAAACATTGAATATATATGCACAGATAAGAACTCCCCAAATCATGGCCCCCAGGGGAATGCAGCTGCATAAGGAAATGTTTGTTAATGGACTTGTTCATTTTGGTTAATCCTCAGCTCGTGACAAATGAAAACGATAGTGTTTGCGCTTTAATTCTGGATGGTCACACTAGATAAATGTGAAAATGCAACAGAAGAAAAATATTACAACCACCACTCTGATTAAAGGGATACAGAAACGTGTGGCCCAGTTGTTTCAGAAATTGATTTTCATTCATAGAAAATTTACATGGGAAAATGTTTGGAAAAATTAAGTGGTATTAAAAACAAAATGCTGTCTTTGTACAAGGCGTGGATGACCCATGTGTTTGGGGGAAAGAAAAGCTGGTGTTCCATGTGACAACCCCGAGAAAAACCTTCCATGACTGCAATCACCCTGAAGACCTAAAGCCATTTATGAGGCTTTTTAAAAATTGTAAATCAGAAAAATTGAGAATAGCCAGTAAGAAGAAAAAAAATCACATTTTAAAGATCTCATTTCAATCCATTTTGTTTCCAGCAAAAGAAGATCAAGCAAGGTGGCTACTTGTAAGCCATGGGACCTTGAAATGAACTTTTTGGTCATGGAAAGGACACCTGGACCATCCTCTGAGGGGGAAAAAGGAAAAAGTAATCAGGTATTTACTTCTCAATGGTGACAAAACAGTTAAAGACAACATAGAGCCGGACCCTAGGGTGCGAGGAGAAGGCAAATCATTTTGGAATTCAGACGGGGAGAGGGGAGAGAAAAATAGCAGAAGAAGCAGGCCCTGGATCAGAGGCAGAGTATACCACTGCTCAGTCAGGCAGTCAATACTATCAATCTATCAATCAGAGGTATGTGAGCATTTACTCTTTACAGAGTACTGTACTAATTGCTTGGGAGAGTACAACAGAGTTTGTAGACACATTCCCTGGCCACAAGGATCTTACTGTCTATGCCAAGAAACACACTTAGGAGCCCCATCATCCTCATTCTATGTCCTCCATTTGATAAATCCCCTCCTCCCCAGTTAAACAGATCGTCCTTCCTGTTTACGATCATTTCTGTGTCAGAGACCTTGAAAAACCACCATCTCTCCACAGCCACCACTCTGGTTTCCAGCAGTCAAGAAATGAGCCCAAGAGAATGTAGATATAGATGAGAGATGACTTGAGGTCTCATGTAACATTTAATAATCGACGCATAAGATTTTGAAACCATTAGATCCACACTCCTTCTCTTAGATAAGAGATAGGTGAATGACTAAACCATCAAAGACAATGGATTGCTTTAAGACCTCTTGAGAAGGAGAGTTCAGCCTTTCCTAGTGGCCTGTTGTAGAGCAGTTGCCTTTTAATCCCTGTGATGATCTCAAGGTTCTTCATTATAGCCAGCTAAAATCTCTTCCACTTTACGTCTCATTCAGTCCTCAGTGGGCATGGGCAGCAGTAGGTTAAAAAACATCACCTTATAAAACACCCTCCATAATGCTTCTTCCCCCAGAACAATTCAGGCACACCCACTTCCTTTAACCTTTCTTCCAAATTTATCTTTAAACATCCCTTAAATCATTTCTGATGCTTTTCTTTGGGCCTTCTTCAGTTTGTTGCCATTGTTTTTAAAAACAGAGACTGAAACTGGACACAGGAGCCTGATTCATGAGAAATACTGTTTGCAACCAAGGACTCGTCCCTCATATTAGGCAGGAGATGCAGCCTAATATATGCACTGTGAAGGAATCTGCTTTACGTGCATCTTTTCTATGCAGGAAAGGGGGGCTACATCCCAGACTAAGTGGAGTCAGGGGGCAATTGAGTTTGCAAGGCAGCCTGTGTAAAAATCCAGGGTACAAATATGCCCCTCGTATTTCTGAAGCATTGAAAAGATGACATTTGCTAAACACTGTAGAGTTCATGGATAATGGATTGGGGTGGGGGGGAGCGTTTAACCATTAATTCTATGGATGGGGTGTCCTGCAAACAGGCAAGATCTATGTACAGTAAGTCCAGGTTTACCTACTAAAAATTGGTAGAGTAGGGGTAGTTTAAGACAAAATATAAGCAGAAGGGAATGAAAACCACAGTAAATGCTACAGCACCATATTTCATATTTTATAAGAGACAGCTTCACCTTGAGTAGCTCAAGATGCTTTACATCCAAATTTGCACAGTGAGTTAGAATCCCATCTGCTTTAAGGACTTGGGTAAGAGAATGGGGTCATAATCTAAAATTTAATGATATTTCTGGTGCATCATAGGTATTTCAAAATAAGGGAGACTTGAACTTCAGTAACAGCAGGTTCCAATTCTAAGAACCTAATCCCTTGCACCTCTTCTGCATTCCTGATTTAGGATGTCACCCAATATCAGTAGGAGAAGCAGCGTGGCTTAGTGGAAAAAGCACGTGCTTGAGAGTCAGAGGGCATGGGTTCTAATCTCTCTTCCGCCACTTGTCTGCTGTGTGACCTTGGGTAAGCCACTTACCTTCTCTGTGCCTCAGTTACCTCATCTGTAAAATGAAGATTAAGATTGAGCGCCCCACGTGGGACAACCTGATTACCCTGTATCTACTCCAGCACTTAGAACAGTGCTTGGCACATAGCATTTAACAAATATCAATCGTGATCAACAGTAAATGTCCTTTTTGCCTTCTTGACTTAGTTCCCAGCTGATAAGGAGACAGTGAGTCTTGAATCATAACATAGTGAGGTGATAGGAATTGGAAGATGGGAGGAATAGAGATGGGATTTTGAGTTAGTAAGGAGAACAGGTGTTGGATCGGCTACCTGAGGAGGAGAGCAAGAAAGGGTAAGTGTTGACCACTGGGTACTGAGTCAATGCCTAATACCATTCAAGTGAGCTTTATGAAATTCACCTTCTCCTCACTGGCCAGAAAAGCCAGGCCAGGAAGAAGCATTTTAAAACTCACTCTGGGGTGGGTGGTTGGGAGAAAATATCAGCCAGAACCAAATGTGACAGCCATTTCAGAAGCCACCTAATTCAGGTCACACCCTGGTGTGGACAGGACTTTAGATGTCATCAAAAGCCCAGATGGATTTACTGCCTTATTACAAACAGCTGCCAAGCACCTGACTTCTTAAACATCCCTGTCGGTTCCTTTGAAAATAAATGCCTTGGTTTGCTTCTGACATCTATGGCAGCTGGAGACCATTATCCTAAGACAATGCTGTATTCCACTGACAGTGTCTCTTAAACATGCAATACCCAGTCAAACTCCTCTTCAAAAGCTTTCAGTTTACTCCAAGTCTCAGCACTAGAGAGAGATATAGGTTTGGAGGAATAACGTACCGCTTATTGTTTTGGGGGGATATTTTAAATAAGAAATCTGAAGCCCCTGAAGAAGACACAGGTTTGAGAGGTAAGTTGTAAGTAACTACCTGTGATAACTACCCCCATTGTGAATTGAGTATTTTAGGCCTGCATGGCATAGATCATCTCGTATCAACTCTAGTGCTTAGTAGAGTCCCAGGCACAAAGTAAGCACTTAATGCAATTATAATACTTATAGAAGTGTCTTCCCAAAAGTGACATATGTGAATGTATATATTCGGTGTACATAATATATTATTCATTCTGTAGTCCTCAAATTGCAACGTGGATTCACATTAAAAGGAAGCGGAGCACACAGGGTCTTTGCTGCCCTGTGGAAATAAGAGTGTAGAGAACATCAACGTGACTGGTGTTGTAATCCTGGCTTTACAAAAGCATTAGACTACCAGCAGACATGGGTTCTCCATCATTAATAGTACTTGAGTGCTTACTATACGCACAGAACTGTGCTAAGCGCTAGGGCGAGTATAATACAGAGTTGGCAAACACATTAACTGCCCTCCACAAGGCTCGTCAGAAAGTGAGTTGACTTCTCCTGATACCTGATTAGCTTGTATTTACCCCAGTGCTTAATGGAGTCCTTAGAATTTATTCAATTGAATTTACTGAGCCCTTAATGTGGGCAAGGCACTGTAATAAGCACTTGGCAGAGTACAACCGACACATTCCTCGGCCACAATGAGCTCAAAGTCTAAAGAGGGAGATAGACATTAATGTACATAAATAAATTATAAATATATACATATGTGCTGTTGGGATGGGAGGGAGGTTGAACGAAGGGAGCAAGTCAGGGCGACGCAGAAGGGAGTGGGAGAAGAGAGGTGGGCTTAGTCAGGGAAGGCCTTTTGGAGGAAATACGCCTTCAATAAGACTTTGAAGTAAGGGAGAACAATTCTCTGTCTTTTATGAGGAGGAAAGGCATTTCAGGCCGGAGGAGTGGGCGAGAAGTCGGCCACGAGATGGATGAGATCAAGATACATTGAGAAGGTTGGCATTAGTGGAACAAAGTGTGTGGGCTGGGTTGTAGTAGGAGTAGCCAGGTGAAGTGGCGGCGGGGGGGGGGGGAGGTGGATTGAGTGCTTTAAAGCCAATGGTGAGGCATGTAATAAGTGTTTAAACACCATATAACCACCCCCAAGAAAAAGCACAAAAACAAACAAAAACCCTTGGGAGAAAAGTGAAAAGGAGACCGGACTGGGGTGCAACAACCAGGGAAGAATTACCTCAAGAAAAGGCAGACCTGAAAACCACGAAGGGCAACGTAAACTCCAAGAACATTATCAAACAGTGGTATTTATTGAGTGCTTAGAGTGTGCAGAACACTTAGCAAAATATCATTTTTACAAGCACACTGTCTGGAAGAGATTGATGGACAAGCATGGATCCTTTCTGCCCAACCACATGCAAGAACAGGCTCCTGATGTCATTCGTTAGGTCTCCTCACAAACCAAGAAACTCAGTGAATTTTCTGGAAACCAGTACAAGAGGGGCAATCACAGCAGCTGTGGGGTCTTTGTAACAAGCCCACTCCCCTTCCATCCCTCAGAACTGCTGAAGCAATGGAGACTAAAGAACGCATCCCGAATCCTAACCTCAATTTGGCAGACGCTTGGCAAACAACCCCTTTGAAAGCTACACATCCTAGGAAAAGCTGGATGACTGAGCTGAAGATGAAATGGCCATTGTTAGCCTTGATTTTCTCCTCACTTTGGACTTAATTGCTTTTCGCCATCCAGGTTAAGCTCTCGGCATTACTTTAACGCACATTTGGCCATTAATTTCAAGGTTTCGCATGACTCGACTTAACCATTCCTGTGTTAAAATAAATCTCTTTAGGAGGCTTTCATTCTTCATTTACCATGTTGGTCCTTGCTTTTTTCAGTTTTGCCTGCAATTCAGGGACCATTCACTCTCCTTAATCACCCAGTGCATATGCAGACACCTGCAGTGCCTCATCAACATTACTACTGCTCAGCTCATTAGTCGTTTATTTGCATTTTAGGCCCAATAAATTAAACCTGCAGAAAAACCAACACATTTAGCATAAACTCAATGAAGCTGCCATTACCCTGTCATATTAAATAATAATATCTGCACTATCATTTGACTTTAAATTATGCTTCCTGGAAGGCTTTCAAGGTTCAGAAGTAACACCTGGAATTGAAAGCACTATTCTTCCAAGAACCTTGGAGGCACCCCCTCAAAATTGGATTCTTGAAACGGTGCAAACGACTCCTCTTGTTGTCTGGATGGGGACACTGAGTCATGACGCAATTCTCTGACTTGCTCCAGAAGAGCCAACGGGGGAATGAGGGGATTCATTCATTCAATCGTATTTACTGAGCACTTACTGTGTGCTGAGCACTGTACTAAGTGCTTAGGAGAGTACAATACAACAATAAACAGTCACATTCCCTACCCACATTGAATCTTGAGAATGGGAGTCGGTTTTAGGGGACACTGGGTCAGTGGCCAAGAAGTGGACTCTGCTCTTAGAAGTGCGGCTGAGTATGTTCAACCTGAAGGAAGCTTGCAGGTGAACATTGCTCGCCTTGGGGTGGGCACCAGGCGGTCACTGGAAAGAAAGGGTAAGAGAAACTCTGAGAAGCAGCATGGCCTAATGAAAAGCACACGGGTCTGGGAGTCAGAGGACCTGAATTCTAATCCTCCTCTGCCAGAGAGAAGCAGCGTGGCTCAGTGGAAAGAACCCGGGCTTTGGAGTCAGAGGTCATGGGTTCAAATCCCAGCTCAGCCACTTGTCAGCAGTGTGACTTTGGGCAAGTCACTTAGCTTCTCTCTCTGCCTCAGTTACCCCATCTGTAAAATGGGGATTAAGACTGTGAGCCCACGTGGGACAAGCTGATCACCTTGTATCCTCCCCGGCGCTTAGAACAGTGCTTTGCCCATAGTAAGCGCTTAACAAATGCCATCATTATTATTAGCCCGCTGTTTGAGATCTTGGGCCAGTCACTTAACTGCCTTGTGCCTCAGTTACCTATCTTCTCCAACAGAGACTTTGAGCACTATGTGGGATGGGGACTGTGTCCAACCTGACTATCTTGTATCGAGCCCAGTGCTTGACAAAGTAAATGGAGAGAGGAGAGAAGGAGAGACCCAGAGGAGAGCCAGAGTAGAAATGGTGCAGTGGATAGAGCAAGGGCCTGGGAGTCATGGGTTCTAATCCCAGCTCCACCACTTTTCTGCTGTATGATCTTTGGTAAGTCACTTCACTTCTCTGGGCCTCACTTCCCTTATCTGTAAAATGGGATTTAAGAGTGTGAGCCCCAAGTGGGACAGGGACTGTGTCCAATCCGATTTGCTTGTATCCACCCCAGGGCACATAATAAGCACTTAAATGTCATCATTAATTAAGCGGGGGGGGGGGGGGGCACACCTGGCAATAAGATATTCCTCTAAGTGAAGCCATCATTTTGGTTACTTCTGACGGTGGTGTTCGTTAAAATATGTCCACAAAACACTGCTGTTCTGTGGGCTCAGAGAGTTACTTCTGGTGACTTGGAAGTTGCACGCTTCAGTTAAAGGAGAGAAATATTGAAAATCTAGAATTAGGATGCCATGTTGGCAAGAAACTGTGGTACTTAGTAAGCCCTTACTATGTGTCAAACACTGTTCTAAGTGCTGGGGTAGATATAAGTTAATCAAGTCAGACACAGTCCTTAGCCCACATGGGGCTCACAGTCTAAGCAGGAGGGAGAACAGGTATTGAATCCCCATTTTACAGGAGGGAACAGAGGCATAGAGTAGTTATGCGATTTGCCCAAGGTCACAGAGCAGGTGAGCCACAGAGGCAGGATTAGAACCCAAGTCCTTTGACTCTTAGGCCTGTACTTTTCCCACTAAGCTAAGCTACTCCCCACTATCCCAGTGACTGTGTGCACAGCAGGAGCCCGAATCCACACCAAGATGAACCTGCCTCCTTTCCCTCTTCCCTTTCCTACGCATAGCCAAGGCCAGTACCATTCAGACTCTCCCAAACTAATGGGTACAAGGCACGACGATATGTCCCATTACAGGTCCAACTTCTGGCTGACATCACAGAAGGATGGAATTATTTTCTCCCCCTGTGTCACTGATCACTCCAGCTTTCGCCGTCCCTAATAGGTACAGAATATTCATATTCTAATCGCCTCATCAAATCCTTTCCATCACAGGATCAGTTTTGATTCCTATGATCATAAAAGTCAGGTATCTGCTTAATTGAAATCACATCTGAATGGCTCCGAATTAAACATGATCCCTGCCACGTTGGCTCACCATTTACCTCACTGTTGCCACCGCCCCTTCCATTACTGGACAGGCATTTGCAAACTCGAGAAAACGTCAAAGAATTTGACTACAAGCAATGGTCTGACTGGGTAATAATAATTAATAATAATCATGGTGTTTGTTAAGCGCTTACTGATGTACCAAGCACTGTTCTAAATGAGTCCATTGGTCCATCTAGTGAAATAGTCTCCAACATAGCAACAAAATGTTCAGCACTTGGAATATTCACTCCAGCCACACAGAATATGAGTAGAAATATAGGTTTTAGTATTTCCCTTATCCATTATCTATTTTAAATGGTTACCTCCCCCCGTACACTGTTAGCTCCTCATAGGCAGGGTTCATTTTTATCAACTCTGTTGTAACACCCCTCTTAAGCTTAGTGCAGTGCTCTGCAAAATAAAGGCTGATTCCCCTGGAAATCCAGGCTAATGTATAGAGAGGCTTCTTATAAACTTCTCCCTCAACCAATGCTACTTACTGAGCACTTACTGTGTGCAGCGCACTGTACTAAGCACTTGGAAAAGTACAATAGAGTTGGTAGAAGCAAACCCTCCCCACAAGGAGCGTATACTCTATCTCAAACATCCCTCCACATCCCACTAGGAACAAGTCATCCATGTGTCATGAGTTCGACTCCCGGCTCTGCCGCTGGTCAGCTGTGTGACTGTGGGCAAGTCACTTCACTTCTCGGTGCCTCAGTTACCTCATCTGTAAAATGGGGATGAAGACTGTGAGCCTCAAGTGGGACAACCTGATTACCCTGTATCTACCCCAGCGCTTAGAACAGTGCTCTGCACATAGTAAGCGCTTAAGAAATACCAACATTATTATTATTCTCATTAAAGCCCTTCTCGAATCTCCTGATATTTTCAGCTTCTACAGGATCTCTTGACAGTGAACTCCAATTGTTTCCCATCTATCGTGTAAACATTTACTTCTTTTTGATCCTACCAACTTCAAGCTTCAGTGGCTGTCGTCTCATTCTGGCGTCCTGGAATTTGTAGAGCAATAAGCAATAAGGAGCAAGCAATAGCATAGCAAAGGTCATGAGTTCAAATCCCAGCTCTGCCACATGTCAGCTGTGTGACTCTGGGCAAGTCACTTCACTTCTCTGGGCCTCAGTTACCTCATCTGTAAAATGGGGATGAAGACTGTGAGCCCCATGTGGGACAACCTGATTCCCCTGTGTCTACCCCAGCGCTTAGAACAGTGCTCTGCACATAGTAAGCGCTTAACAAATACCAACATTATTATTATTATTATTATTGGATAAAGCACAGGCCGGAGTCAGAAAGACTTGGGTTCTAATCCCGGCCGTGCCACTTGTCTGCCGTGTGACCTTGGGTAAGTCACTTCACTTCTCTGTGCTGTTACCCCATCTTCAGAATGGAGATTAAGACTGTGAAACCTACGTGGGATAGGGATTGTGTCTAACCTGATTAATTTGCATTCATTCATTCAATAGTATTTATTGAGCGCTTACTAGGTGCAGAGCACTGTACTAAGCGATTGGAACGTACAAGTCGGCAACAGATAGAGACAGTCCCTGCCGTTTGGCGGGCTTACGGTCTAATCGGGGAAGACGGGCAGACGAGAACAATGGCGATAAATAGAGTCGAGGGGAAGAACATCTCATAAAAACAATGGCAACTAAATAGAATCGGGAATAGAATTTATATCTACCCTAGTGCCTAGTATAGTGCCTGGCACAATTTAAGTGCTTAAATACCAAAGGGGAAAAAAAAGCAAACAACAATAAATCCTATAATGGCCCTACCACACCTTTTATAAAATACAGTCATGTGCCCTCTCACTTAGTTCCCTTCATCACCCCGTCTCCTCATTCCTCACCTACTGACCCAGCTTCCTTCCTGGTTTCCCCACTTCTATCCAGTCCATCCTGCAGACAGAAGCACAGATCAGCTTTTTTAAATGTCGAGGCACTCACGGTTGTCCTCCTCTTCCTCAGCTTACTACATCAGAACATTCTGACCACCAAGTTCAAAGTTGTTTACAATCAAGTTTCTCCCTACCGTGCTGACTCTGTTCCCGCTACATCGCTCCTCTGTTCAGGCTTACGTCCTTGCAGATCCTCTCAGGCGACTCTCCCATCCCTCACTCCACCTTTCCCATCTTGGAATGTCCTCTCCATAACTCCTTGTTCAACCGTGCTTTCAGAATCCCCCACAATTAACTCACTGACATCCACCAGAACTTCCCGGCATTTAGACACGTACCTGTAAACCTCGATATAGAGTTCTTATTTTGTACATATCTTCCTCATTAGTTTGTAAATTCTACAAAGTTGGAATCTTGGGCCACAATCCCCCAGTGCCTGGTTGAGAGTAAAGCCTAAAAAGTGTTCATACATCCATATTTATTTGGCGCTTACTATGTTTATTGTTGCGTTGTACTCTTCCCAGTGATCTGCACAATCACATACGAGCTTACAGTCTGGTGAGGGGGTGGGGGGGGGGGGAAGACATCGATACAAATAAATGAAATTACAGATATGTACATAAGTGCTGTTGGGCTGGGAGTGGGGGAGAGCAAAGGGAACAAGTAGAGTAGGGAACAAGTAAATGCCCTCACCACCGCTACTCGCCTGTCATTCAAAACCAACAAGGATACAGATCCGCAGCCATAAAAGAGCAAAACAGAGCCAGTGCAAGGGTTCTACGATCCCCGCCCTAATAAAGCAGAATTAATTCTGGATGCAAGAACTCTGTGAACGCATTCAGACTACTCTATAAGGTCCATAATCACAAATGTGCTGAATGGAGGGATACATTTGTATGCCTATTTCTTCATTAAGATTTCATCAACCAACTTGGCTAAAAAGCCTCTCGCTTCACTTTACGTCCTCTTTTACACTGAACCATTCCTCCCTTATTTTCTTAATCTAGACTTTCCTACTTTACATGCGCTCTCCAATTTTAAACAAGCAAAATTTGTGCATTAGCGGGTCCTTTCCATCTATGATTTATGAATGGCAGGTTCCTTGACGCAACGTAATGGTATGTGGGAGACATTATTTTAAACATTAAAGCAAAAACCATTTACAGCCATGATAAAAAGTGGTCCACTGACATTAAATTTTAAAAGACACACAAGGTGAAGCACATGAGAAGCACCAAAAGGTGTGAGCTCGGATCATGTCGGCAGAAAAAACAACCAAAATTGGTTCCTCAGGTTAACGGGTTGCCTTGTCATTAGTTTCGGTAGATTCGAATGCTTCAATCTATTCAAGAAGGTTGCTGTGGTTGGACTTTATCTAAGATGTGCTTAAAGCTTCTGAATAAACTCTGACTTAACACAGCACTTATGTACATAATCTGTAATTTATTTATATTGTCTGTCTCCCCCTCTAGACCGTAAGCTTGTGGGCAGGGAATATACTAATAATGTTGGTATTTGTTAAGCGCTTACTATGTGCAGAGCACTGTTCTAAGCGCTGGGGTAGACACAAGGGAATCAGGTTGTCCCACGTGGGGCTCACAGTCTTCATCCCCATTTTACAGATGAGGTAACTGAGGCACAGAGAAGTGAAGTGACTTGCCCACAGTCACACAGCTGACAAGTGGCGGAGCCAGGATTCGAACCCAGGATTCGAAATATTTATACTTTCCAATACAATATTATTATTATTATTGTATCTACCCCAGTGCTTAGCATAGTACTCAGCACATAGTAAGTGCTTAAATACCACAATTATCCAAGGAAATCTAACAACTGTCCATGTGAGGCTGGTTGATTTGAAGGATAAGATACTCTGTTACGTTACTGGCAGGATGGACTAAGGCAGGAAAGATGTACCCGATTTCTTAACAGACGTTAAGACTTCATATCCCAGAGCTTCTGTGCAACCTTTGGAAGCTCTCATCTGAGCCCAGAGAAATCTCCTTCACAATCCGAGCCCTTTTAGAAATGGTTAGGGTTACGCACCAAAACAACGAAGCATGGTAAAGAGACCTTACTGTAGAAATGGGTTATTAGAATCCTGAGTATGAGACAAAGTCAAAGATCAAGAGCTGTTTTTTTGTTGGGTCTTTTTTTCCCCGTCACAGAGCAAGGCCAAAAATGCATTTCAGTCCTAGAACAGACCTCTACCAACAGTAGGTCACACTTGAAGGGTCCCTTTCAGCTTGAGAAGACTTCAGCCTTTTCACAGTCCTGTGAATAACGTTTCTCTGCACATTAGAGGTGGGAATCCTGAGACCCCGGTGGCATTGGCAGGATCAGAGACCCAGACCCCATCTCCGGATACTCCTCTCTCATCCAGAGTGCCCAGGAGAAACCCCCCGGGGTAAGAACTGCTTACGGACACTGCATCCAGATTCCTGACAGGTTTATCCTGACGGTTGGCGGGAGGCAGCTGGGGTACCCGCTCTAGAATCTCTGACACGGTTCCAAGGGACCGCCTATGTCAGAAAAATGTCTTTTAGTAAGTTAAGAAAGCCTCCGAGGGGTAGATGAAGTTGCCGGAGTACTTCGGCAGGAGCCAAGAGTATCGCCCAGGACTTTCTCAGTGGTGGGTTCACGGGCCTGAAGGCCCAGAACAACCCCCGCCCCTCCGCCGCCCCCAGAGAGACGAGACTTACCTTGTAGATTTTGCAATGGCAACGTCATAATGCCTCCTGCCGCAGCTGCCGCTACCAGCCCTTGGATGTTGGTGAGATTGGCGGTGGGCAGGGTGAGGACCAGTCCTTGTTGACCCCCCAGCTGTCCGGCCATGTTGAAAGGAATAAGAATAGGTTGGTTGAGCGTTGGCGTGCCTCCTGGCATCACCCCAGCAACTGCAGAGGCCAACTGTTGTGCTGTCAGCAGTGACTGCAATAAAGCAGATAAATATTTTTTTTTTTCCCCCTCTACCACAGAACCCAAGACGTCCCAGAAGCCAGAGCTGCCTTACTTCTAGATCATCATTTTCCCTCCTTTCAGGGTTAGTGGCCGTTTATCCCTTGCCAAGGGGAAGTGATGCGGATTCTGTTTCCTTTACTTTCTCTGGGTCTTTGGGACAGAAGGTGATGCCTGTCTACTAGTTGTGTTGTCGGTCTCCCCCTTCTAGAGTGGGAGCCCATTGTTGGGTAGGGATTGTCTTTATCTGTTGCCGATTTATACTTTCCAAGCGCTTAGGGTGGTGCTCCGCACACAGTAAGCTCTCAATAAATACTACCGAATGAAAGTTCAGCCCACTGGATCTCACCTGGGTCCAGGCTAGCCTGAAGCAAACTGAGGGGAAAGGATCATCCCGGGCCTTTTGAATTTGGAAGGGGGGTCTCAACTTTTCTTCCAAGTTGACGGGGAACAGTTACGCTTGGTGATTTGGAATCCAGGGAGTATACATGTCAATACCTTAATAATAATAGTGGTACTTATTGAGTGCTTACTATATACCGAGCACTGTTTTAAGTCCTGGGGTAGATACAAAATACTCAGGTTGGACACAGTCCTTGTTCCACTTGGGGCTCACCCTCTTAATCCCCATTTTACAGATGAGGTAACTGAGGACCAGACAAGTTAACTGACTTGTCCAAGGTGACACAGCAAACGTGTGGCGGAGCCAGGGTTAGAACCCGGGTCTGATTCCCAGCCTCATGCTCTATCCACTAAGCCATTCTGCTTCTAGCCATCTTGGCTTCTAAGGGAAGTTGCACTTCCTGTGGGTAAGTGATAGGTTTGCTTAGACTGGAAGCTTGTTATGGGCAGGGAATGTGTCTACCAACTCTTATACTGTACTGTCAACCCTTGATCATGTCTGAGACCAAACCCAGGTCCAGTCAGGCTTAGTACAGTGCCTGGCACATAGTAAGCGCCTAACAAATTCCCTTATTATAATTATTGTTATTATTATTATATGTCGTTCGCCAGCCTGAACCACCAATGGTGGGCCGGACCCAAGGTTTCTGCAGCTTCTTAGAGAAGGGAGGCCTTGGAGAAATTGATTCAGGGCTGACAAGTCTTTAGTATTTCTCTCCAAAGTGACCGAAGGATCACAGTTCGGTCTTCCTTAGAGGTTCCCCAGTCTCTCAGAGGCATAGAAAATGTGTAGTATTTATAGATCTGTTCTACTCTCAAAGCATCGCCACATCTCTAATCTAATTTGTTCTCCTCTACCCAGGGGTCTGAGCAGAAGCCAGGCTATCACTATTTTGACATTAAGTCAGTCATTATGGCAGATTGGAATGTGGCACTCATGTTCAGTCACTATATCCTGGTCAAGAAGGTGGGTGAGGCCCAAGACAGAGCTTCCTTCTTAAGGCACTGGAATACGTGCTCAAGCCAGTCACCTACCTAGCACCCGCATCTCCCGATTTCTGGTCCCACACAGTTTCTCTTCAAGCCCACTGTGCTTCTTAGACCCACTGCCACTGGCAGTTTCCCAGGACATAGGAGGCATTTGACAAGAACATACAAATCTCAGCTCCGCACAGGCCTTCATCTCTCTCACTTCAGACAAATGGGTGTCTATCTTGCATTTTAAGACCTTTAGGCCCGGGGGATCCGAGTTTCCTAAAAAGAGCACGCATGCGCGCGCACACTAACTCCCCCTGGTTAAAGGGAACACACTGCAATTAGGACCCTGTTCTGGCTAATTCAATAGAAAGGGCAAGACTAATCCCATCACCAAGAAAGAATTTCTCTAAGCCCAGATCCAGAATTATTTTCCAGGAGCAAAGTGGAAGAAAATCAAGAGACAATTATCTAAACTGGATTATGACATCACACATCCCACCATTATCATTAGTATTTTAACCCTCGCAGGGTCTGAGCACTGTACCAGTTTCTTGGGAGTCTACAGTCCATTCTCTTATAATATGGGGATTGGTTTTCTGAAGAACTTCATGTACATGTAAACACCTGTGTCCAACACATCATAAAAACGATGCATTGCATTGTGCGCCGACAGATGTAAATTGTTGGGAGAATCGTTTCCTAATTCTGGAAAACAGTGCTACCATGGAAACAATGTGCCCTAATGGATAAAAACACAGGCCTGGGACTCAGAGGACCTGGGTTCCAATCCCAGCTCTGCCACTTGCCAGCTGCGTGACCTTGGGCAAGTCTTCTTGGTGCCTCAGTTTCTTCAATTGTAAATGAGGATTAAATACCCATTTTCCTTCTACTTGAACTATGAGCCCCATGTGGGCCCTGGACTGTATCCAACCTGATTAACCAGCTACCCCGGCTCTTAGAACAGCGCATCCCATATAGTAAGCACATGACCAATACCATCAAAAATGCATGATGAAAATCTACACGACGACCGAAAGCATACGTTATGCCAAAACCGACTAGAGAAGCATTTCTAGCCTAGTGAGAGGAACCTCTGGAGCTCCTATGCATAGTGACATGGATAAAAAGCCTCAGCTTCTCAAAATCATGTTCCACATCTCCACACCAGGTTGCAAAAAAATTACAAATATTGGACTTTAAAAAATAATGAATGTATTTCTTTATTAATGTACAAGCTTCATGTGATGTACAGTACTGTCAAACCCAATAAGCTGAACTCCCATTAAAATTGCATTGACTTTTTTTTAATATTAAATCATGTCCTGTATTTCAAAAGTGGCTAGGAGAGGGTAGAAATAACTTCATTTTAATCACCTTCTAACCATTAAAGTTTTAATGTCTGCAAAACAAATAGAAACCCAGTGTCAGACTGGGTTTTCCCTTCCAAAAGGTGCCTCTTCAACAGAACACGCTTTTAAAAATGACAGACTTGTCCTGGATCCAGGTAATCAATAATGCCATCACATCCTCTTCAACAATAACTTTTCTCCTCCTCTGCTCACTCGTTCATTTAGGCGTCAGACTGTTCCAGGTGCAGCTCAAAATGGAAAGCATTCGAAACGGACTCACCTGAGGTCCGACAGGGAATCCTGAATGAGACGGCTGGTCTGCCGTGCCTGGATCCGTTTGTGCTGGGTTTCCTCTGGCCCCTGTGATCCAAACAGAGAAGCGCAATCTTAGCATCCGGCCCGAGAACAAAGTGGCTACTTGTCCCCGAGATGTCACGGAGCATCTAGCTGCAAATGATATGCCAAAGTGGTTTATCAATAGCGCTGGGGCTCAGATCACTTATCGGATGCATGAATTATGCTAATGCACCTTCCCCAATGGCCCCTTCATTCCCGGAGCTCTCAAGGACCTAGCAGGAGTGAAACTGATGATTCCAGTTTGCATTATATATCAATTTACATACAGGACATGAGCTGTCTTGATGCCTTGGGACCGAATCTCTTATGCTTAGGTGAGCAACTGCTTCTCTAATTTTTCACAGAAAAAAAATAGATCTACAATAGGAGCAAGTCACATCTCCTGCAGCTCTTAATTATGCTCTTCCTCCTCCCAGTCTCTGCTTCTTACTTAGGACCCAAACCCATGGCAGGTTTAAGAAAAAAAACAAACCCACACGACACAAAAATGCCCCCCACACCCAAAAAATTGGTGTCTTCAAAAAACAAGGTCCTTATCAAGTGTTTTAAATCTCTCTACTCAGTTTGTCCCATGAGTAGAGGCGGACAAGCTGAGTTCCTTCTATATGTGTTTATAAAAGCTGTCAGAATCCAGTACTAACTGTCAACTACCCTCCTAAGGCCAGAGTCTTTCTTGGTGGCTCAACTTGCAAACATTCTGGGAGGTGTCTACGCATCTGTTTCCCTTTCTTTTTCTTTCTGAAATGGAATCTGTTAAAACACTGTGTAACGGGCACTGTTCTAAGTGCTGGGATAAATACAAGCTAAATCAGGTTGGATTTAGTCCCCGGCCCACATGGGGCTCACAGCCTTAATCCCCATTTTACAGACGAGGTAACAGACACAGAAGGGAAGTGACTCGTCCAAGGTCACACCGCAGAGCAGTGGCCGAGCGAGGATCAGAACCCTGGTCCTGGATCCCCAGACCTGTGATCTATCCACTTCAGCTACGCTGCTAATCGTACTAAAAGTGGTGGAAACCGCACATTTAATCAGTGGTCTTTATTGAGCACTTACTGTGTGCAGAGCACTGTACTAAACCCTTGGGAGAGGAAAACACAGAGTTGCTAGACATGTTCCCTGCCCACAGTCTGTCATACTTATAAATTTTAAAGAAGGTATTATCGGCTCATTTAAAACAAATTCTTCCATCTATTCTCCAAGGGGATAGACTTATAAATAATGGAAATGTGGAAAAAAAATACTTCAGCACATTAAGCTACAAATAAAATTGACTGCTACATATTATTCAATTGACTTCTATCTCCACAGCCATGTGTCAATCATAACAACATTTTATAATAGGATTAAGCAATAAACGTGCAAAGCCATTATGCAGAAATCTGAAAATCTGATTAATTTGTAATATTTTTTTGTGCACCAAGTCAGAAATGGACATTGCTTTGGGAATACTTACAAGCGTTCTATTGAAATTTCTAAATTGATTTGGAACAAACTAATAAAAACATACAGACTTGCTGACATTTTATAAAGTGAATTCTGTCAAAATATGTTTGGCATTTTAATGACCGCTGTCATTTAATAACAAGGGAAAGATGACCTCGCGTAATAGGCAAGGACTCCAACAATTTCCTAATAATGTGCAGGAAAAGACCTTTTCTCTGAATTTTTTATGTGTGATTTACTCATCTATTATGCTTGAAAAGCAGGAAGCATTTAAACGGGAAAGGCATAATAGAGTATACATCTCACAGTCTGGGTCCTTTTATATGCACAGGTGCTATTATGTTTTACCAGTTCTCAGCATATGGAATGGAATCTTGATGCTCTTAAAGGGATATGAAAGTCCAAGAATGGGAGGTCAAATAATCAGTTTCCTAGCAATTACCCGCTCCGAATCACTTAGTTCAGCTTTGAGCCATACGCAGTTGTTACGATGGGATTCCCACACTGGTTGTGGTATCTATTAAATGTCTGGGGTACATACAACAAAAACAGATCAGTCTCTGTCCCAGATAAGGTGGTTTAAGTGACTTTCCCAAGGTCACAGCAGACAAATGGTGGATCCAGGACTAGAACTCAGGTCCTCCGACTCCCAGGCCCACTCTCTTTCCATTAGGCCACGCTGCTTCTCGGTTCACACTGGACTGAAGAAGAAAGTCAGAAAGCACCAAAATGAGGGTGAATATTTGATCCCATTTTTGCTATTTTATCACCATCATTTCCAATTTGGGCAATGCACTGTACTCAGCACGGAGGAGAATTAGGCAAGAACAGCAAATCATGATCCACGCTCTTGGCGGACACACGGTCATCAGGAAAACAAGGAAACAAAGTCAGCTCCATAGGGTGAGAAAGATGCTTAAGAGCTAACATTCACCTCTGAAAGATACCAACAAGTAGACTACAGCCCGGTATTATGTCTATCCATTTTCCAGAGCTATATGTGCTGAGCCAGGTGGAAAAAAATATCTTGGCATGACTAGAGCAGCAACACTGAACCAGGGAAGGCTTCAGGGGAGGAGGTGGCTTCTTAACAAGACTACAGAGGAGGATAAACGATAGCAGTTTCTGAAGAAAGGAGGGGTAGCCGGTCTAGGTAACCAAGAGTTTCCGCACGATAATGGGGCGATCGACGTTTAGGCCACGATTAGGGTTGCTTGAATAGAGCCGTAGGCCGTCGTTGGGATACAGGAGGAGAGGTGGGCAGATGGTGGAGGGACCCTGTTGATGGAGGTGATTGAAGCCCCCCATCAGGAGTTTCAGTTTAATGGGTCCATGTGAGGTCAGAAATGCCCTGGTCAGATCAGTGCTCAGGGAAACTGATTCCAGTTGCCGTGCATACACTCTCCGGGAAAACGAAGGAGCTCGAGGCCCGAAGGAAGCCCGGTGGGTCATCCAATCACAGGTGTTCAGGGTCGGTCATATTTTTTGAGCACTGACTGTGCACAGCAGTGTACTAAGTACTTGGGAGAGGACGGTACAACAATAAAACTGACCCATTCCCTGCCCACGATAAGCTTACAGTCCAGAGGGGAGATAAACATAAGTTACAGAACTTCAACTAGGCCTGTTTCTGTAGGAGTAGAGAGCTTAAAAGCTCGCTGTGGTCAGGGAATGTGTCTCCCAACTCTGTGGTATTGTACTCTTCCCCCATCCACCCCTTAGCTACCACTAATTAGATACAAGATGCTTCGAACAAAATTAAGTGTTTACTAAACTCCAGGCACTGTATTAAGCACCGGGGTAGATACAATCTTATTAAGTTTTGGTTACAGACCCTGTCCCTCATGGACCTCACAGTCTTAATCCTCATTTTACAGATGAGGTAACAGGCGCAGAGAAGTTAAGTGACTTCCCAAGGTCACCCAGCAGATAATTGGTGGAGGCAGGATTAGAGCCCAGGTACTCTTAGTGTACTCACTCCACTAAGCCTCACTGTTCAGCACGCAGTAAGCGCTCAATAAACATCACCGATGGATCAAGGAAGTCTCGCAGAAGGCAGAGCTTGGGGAAAAAAGACGGGATTCACCATTTTTCAGATTGTGTTTAACATCACTCGGCTTCTCCGCCACAAGACTTTGGTTTACAGAACATTGGTTCCGCTCCCTTCCTTTCAAACGGGGTTTCAGTAGCAAGCCCGAAAGGCGTCATCCCATATCAAGGTAGATTTTGCTACATATGACCGTAAACAAAGTTATTTGCTTACATTTCATGCTTGCTTTGCTAGACATTCGGGTCTCCCGTAATACAGCGACTGCATTCTCGACCAACTCCTCGTTCAGGGAAACTCACTAGAGGAGATGCAGCTCAAAGGGGGAGGGAACTGTCTTTTTTTATTATATTGAACTCTCCCAACCATTTAGGTCGGTACTCTGCCCACAGAAAGCGCTCGATAAATACGACAGTGGAAGAACAGAACGTGGTCACTTTAACACTGCACCTCCATCCTTGGTGAAAGCAGAGAACGGTCCCTATCTCTCTACCAGCATTCTAGTCACTAAGACACCCACCATCGAAAGACTGAGGAGAGTGGCATTTCAGCCCTTCTTACTATATGCTGAATCTGGATTTGGGCCTCTCTAGAATCGAGTTTTCCACCTCTCAGGGTCGCACCTGGAGAGTTTCCAGTACTCTACCAGTCTCATCTATGGGAGGGAGAGTCAGGCAGAGGCCTACCCATTCCATTCCTAGCTTGGGCAGTGGCTAGCCAGTGAAAGGCAATCTGCTACAAGTCAAAAATCACCTGGGCTGGTCAGCAGCGGCATGGGAGAGTCCAAGGCTGAGACTCAGGCTTGCTGCACGGAAGGAGGCATCGGTAAACCGCTTCCGTATTTTTACCAAGAAAACTCTATGGATACACTACCAGAATGACTGCAGGTGGAGGTGGGGCATTCTGGGAGGGATGGGTCCACGGCATCCTTATGGGTCGGTCACGAATCGAAAGCATAAAAGACAACAACGTAATCAGGTTTTCGCTCCACGTGAGGAAGGAGATTCATTCAATAGTATTTATTGAGCGCTTACTATGTGCAGAGCACTGTACTAAGCGCTTGGAATTTACAAATCGGTAACAGATAGAGACAGTCTCTGGCCTTCGACGGGCTTACAGTCTAATCGGGGGAGACGGACAGACAAGAACAATAGCAATAATCTGAAAGCATCGTTGGCTCGAGTCCGTGTCACGAGAGGAGGGCACGGATTCTCCCCAACTTCAAAGCCCAACTAAAATAACATCTCCTCGAGGAAGCTCTCCCCGCTCAGAGTCACTACGTGCCAGAGTGCTCACTCCCTAAGCCCTCCCTCCTCATCGTAAAACTTACGAACATATCTTCAAACTCTACTTCTCTCTACCTATAATTTTAGTGCATCTCCCTTGCTAAATTGAGTTTGTGTCTGCTATTGTACTCTCCCAACTGCCAAGTACAGTGCTCAGCAAAAAGTGCTCACTTAGTATCAATAGAATTGTGATCTTGAAATTAATTTCATTTTCATACCTATTCTCTTTATATTTCCTTTCCCAATGAATGAGACTTAGAAGTAACTCTGCTGTTGTTATCTAGGTGACTTTGTAATGGCGAGGAAATCCTAACACCATTCCCAGTTGCATTCTTCTCTAACTTACAATGGTCACTGGCAGATCAAACAATTTATTTGTGTTTTGTCCCTTCCCAAAAGCCCAAATGTTCCCAAATGAATTCACTTATAGACATTTGTCTTGATGGCCCAGTTCCAAGGTAGAAATGGATGCTTTAGACCCCACGACGCAACTGTTTTGCTCGGCTTTTAAGCATCTGTTGTATAAACGTTATTGGTGGCATTTTCACGGGCCAGTTGGTGGAGTCTTAGGACAGACAGCTAGGATGCCCCAAAATATACAGATATACTGGTCAAGCAATAACTGACAACAACTGTTTGGCCATCAGGAACAGGAGAGTACCCCCAATTCACCACCAATGAAAACTGTATCTGTTCATGAATATCGAGCACCGCCTGAGTATAGAACCCTCAATCAAGTGCTTGATTGAGTACAGTAATTATAAGAGGCCTTGGGCCCTCCCTTCAAGGAGCACATAATTTGATGATGGAGACGCAAGCCTTAAAACATTCATTTCCCCACCCCCCATTTGCAATTCCACAGGAGCACACTGCCCCATAAAAGGCTCTTCTCCACTGCACATTCCGTAAAACATGAGTCCGGGAGGCAGAAGGACATGGGTTCTAATTCCATTTCTGCCACTTGTCTGCTGTGAGACTCTGGGCAGGTCATTTCTCTGTGTCTCAGTTATCTGGATTAACACTGTGGACACAGTACTGTATCCAACCTGATTACTTTTTATAATAATTGTGGTATTTGTGAAACGCCTTACTATGTTCTAAGCACCGTTCTCTAACCCAGGGCTTAGAACGGTGCCTGGCACATAGTAAGCACTTAAATATCACAGCGTATGTATGCATGCATAGACAGCGTGGAGCAACTAACACACTAAAATTTGACGAAGAGCTCGATGCCTACAAGGTATACCAGAACCGGTTTTAGGGGCAGGAGGAGATGGTAATCTTGGAAGGCCAATTTTCAGGGGTCTGCCTATCAGGAAAGAGTCTAGTAATGAGTCCCTCAAGAATCAAGAGTCCCAGCCTAGTTATAAGGGGTTAATGGGGGGCTTTTAAAGGGGCAGAACCCCTACTACATACACCTGCTCGAAACAGTTCCGGTCCAAAACCAGAGGCAAGATCAAAAGCCGTGTGGCTTCGTGGAAAGACTAAAAGCCTGAGAGTCAGAGGATATGGATTTTAATGCTGGCTCTGCCACTTGTCTGCTGTGTGGCCTTGGGCTAGTCATTTAACTGTTCTGTGCCTCTGTGAAATGGGGATTAAATCTTTCCTCTGACAGACTGTGAGCCCAATGTGGGTCAGGGATTGGATCTTTTTCCTACCCCGGCACTTAGTACAGAGCCTGGCACATAGTAAGCCCTTAAATACATTAAAAAAAAATACGTTGGCAATCTCTATACCAAACCTCTAGTGTCTGCCCTAAAATGCATTAATTTGGTACCAGTTACTACAATCAGTGGTATTTACTGAGCACTTACTACGTACCAAGCACATAGTACTTGGGGGAGTACAATACAATAGAATTAGCAGACGTTCCCTAACCACAGAGCTTACAGTCTAGAGGGTGAGACACATTAATTGGAATAACCGATAATATATAATTTAAAGATATGTATAAAGTGCTGTGGGGATAACGGTGCTGTTGCTTTCTCCCCTCCATCCTTGGTCAAATTCAATCTCTTCCCACTTAGCTATTTTATGAAACAAATATTCCTCAGAGTATACGCCATATGCAGTGTCTAGGGTCTGCAACTGGAAAAGGAAGACTTTGCATCGAGCGGTCTGGATCTGGAGTTCTATCTCTGATATGAAGGAATTAGAAATGCACAAACATATCCCTCTGCAAAATCATCACACCCCACCTCTCTTCTCAACCGCCATACTTCACACATACAAATACACTCTAAATTACCTGTACATCTTTGATGAATTGGGCCCTCCATACTAAAAGTTCTGGTCTCCATACATTAGCATAAAGAGTCCACCCGGTTTTTCCTACATTTTCTGATATACTAAATATCCTACCCTCCGTTTACAGTTAACACAGTGGATACAATTCTGAGGCTAGTAAAAAGGTACCATGCCTAATGGATAGGGCATGGCCTAAGAAATCAGAAGAACTGGAGTTCTAATCCTCACTCCACCACTTGTCTATGTGATCTTGGGCAGGTCACTCACCTTCTCTGGGCCTCAGTTACCTCATCTGTAAAATGGGGATTAAGACAGGGGATTGAGACAGGGACTGTGTCCACCCTGATTAGCTTCTATCTACCCCAGAGTCTCACACACAGTAAGTGCTTAAATACCATAAAAGAGTGACTTATTTGAGAATGGTCGGTTAAATGTGTTATTATTTCACGTCAGGCAAACAATCCTTAGGTAAGAAGGGAAGAAGGTGTTTCTAAATCAATTAAGCTTCCTTTTCTGTTCCCCTTCTTCGGGCTTTCTAAATGCTAAAGAGAGGAAGCAGTCTAGAAATGCCGACTTTGAGCTATTACAAAAGTTCTGCTAAATTTCCTTCTTCCAGACAAGATTCTGTCAGTATTCTGACTTTTCAGAAACATATAAATTATGCCTCAAACTGTGGTTTTTGTTTTTTTTATGGGTTTTTTCATAATACACATTTGGCTGGAAGATGATTAGAGAATTAGAGATGGATCTTCCAACAATGTGAGTCTATTTGGGCTCAGCGAATTAGGGCATTACTGAGGAATCCATTTGCATGCGTGATTGTGAACACACAGCAGCAGAACAGGTAGACACTACAGCGTGAGTTTTCCCAGCCATGTGGTTTAGAAAGAACCAAACCCTTTGCTTTACAGAATAGCTGGGTGGCATCTGATGAATTTTGCCATTCACTTTGGAATTGAATAAACCTTGGGAGAAAACTACAAAGAAAGTATCCTGGACTTTCTGACAACAGAGTTTGGGGAGAGTTGTTTTGTTTTTAAGTGGAATTTGTTAAACACTTACTATGTACCAGGCACTACAATAAGCATTGAGGTAGATATGTTATTCAGTTAGGACATAGCCCATGTCCCACATGGGGCTCACAGTCAATCCCATTTTACAGATGAAGTAACTGAGGGCCAGAGAAGTTAAGCGATTTGCCAGATCACACAGACAAGTGGCAGAGCCAGGATTAGAAACCAGATCCTTCTGATTTCCAGGTCTTGCTCTATCCACGAGGCCACACTGCTTTTCAGGTAGTACATTTATGTATAGAGCAATGGTATTTGAGTGGTTACTGTGTGCAGAGCACTTTATTAAGTGCTTGGGAAAATGTATTACAATAAGGCTGGTAGGCACAATCCCTGCCCATAATCTAAACTTCATTAGCTCTCCCTACCTATAATTTTTTTTAAAGTATCTGCTTGCCCTTGCTAAATTGCAAACTGAGAACAGGGATTTTTTTTAATGGCATCTGTCGAGCACTTTGGGCCAGGTACTAAGCGCTGGGGTAGATACAAGTTAAACAGGTTGGACGCAGTCCCTGTCCCAGATGGGGATCACACTTTTAATCCCCTTTTTTTTTTTTAAACAGATGAGGTGACAGGCACAGAGAGGTGAAGCAACTTGCCCAAGGTCACACAGCAGAGAAATGGCAGAGGCAAGATTAGAACCCAGGTCCTTCTGACTCCCAGGCCCTTGCTCTCTCCACTAGCCCATAATACTTGGTTGATTGGATTGATCGACTGGAGCATAGATCTACTAACTCTACTGAACTCTCCCAAGCACCTAATACCATGCTCTACCCCAGTACAGAATAAGTGTTCAATACTGTTAGAAAGGAAAACAACATTCTGTTAGGACAAAAGTCCTCAATCATTAACTAAACAAACTCCACTGAGGTCTTTAGTTTTGTTTTTCTCCAAATAGGTTCTGGATTTCTATTTCTTTCTTCTTCATGTCAGTCCAGCAACAAGTTCCCTCAGACCTACCTCTCATCTACCAAAATCAGCCTCGACCTGAGATCCTATCAGTCTTTTTTGAGCACTCACTGTGTGCAAAGTAATAATAATGGTGGTATTTGTTAAGCGCTTACTATGTGCAGAGCACTGTTCTAAGCGCTGGGGGGATGCAAGGTGATCAGGTTGTCCCACATGGGGCTCACAGTTTTAATCCCCATTTTACAGATGAGGGAACTGAGGCCCAGAGAAGTGAAGTGACTTGCCCAAGGTCACACAGCTGGCAAGTGGCAGAGCCGGGATTCAAACCCATGACCTCTGACTCCCAAGCCCGGGCTCTTTCCACTGAGCCACGCCGCTTCTCCGCATTAAGTGCCACATTAAGTGCCTGGGGGGGGGGGGGGCTACAAAACAGAGTGGGTGGACACATTCCCTGCCCCAGATAACCTCACAGTCTAGAGGGGGAGAGAGACATTAATATAAGTATTACAGATATGTACGTAAGTGCTTTGGAGCTGAGTGTGCAGGGGAAATGGAAGGTATTTGGGGGTCCTGGTTGGAGGTGGGGGGGGTCGAGTGGGGAAGGGAGAAAAATCTGCCACAACCTCCCTATGGTGATCAGTGATGGTATTTATGCCACTGCATGCATTAGGCTAGGCAGATAACACTATGTAATGATATCACATCGAACACGGAGGAAGTTGGCCTGAACCCATGTCAGGAATTTAGGAGCCTGTACAGTCATGTGATAAATAGTAAATTGGCAATTTTAAACTGAGTTTTTCATGGTTTTTCTTAAGCGCTCACTATGGGCAAGGACCTGTACTAAGCACTGGGGTAGATAGAAGCTAATCAAGCTGGACAGTCCATGTGTCACATGAGGCTCGTAGTCTTAATCCCAATTTTACCCGTGAGTTAACAGGCACAGAGAAGTGACTCCCCCCAGTTCATACAGCAGACAAGCGACAGAGCGGAGATTAGAACCCAGGTCCTTCGGACTCCCAGACCCATGCCCTATCCACTAGGCTGCAAATCTCAATGATAGAAGCAGATATGCTTCGTTACCACATGGTGTGCAGATTGAAAGTCAGCAGGTCCAAGTGGGGTTTAGTTTAATTCACGGATGAGAGGCCTGGAATGGTGTATCAGAGGGAAAATTAGGGAGGTTCAATGTGTGTGCACGCGTGCACACCCCCAGCCCCCCATCCTCCAATATACTCAGGGACAGGGGAACAAGAGAGACTGCACAAAAACAGAATAATTTGTAGTGAGCATTTGCTCCTATTGGCTGGTCTTGAAATGGACACTCACTCCTATTGGCTGGTCTTGAAATGGACACGCATTGAAATTTATCATATTTTTCTATTATATGAATACATCATGTATACCTCCCTGAGTATAGACCCACACTAGAAAGTATTTAAGAGGGACACTTGAAGGGCGCACTCTTCATTGATCTCTATCACCTGTATTCATTGAGCACTTGACATCATTAGTTGAGTGGTATTTATTGAGCACTAATTATGTGCAGAGAGCTGTACTTTGCACTCGGGATAGTACAACAGAGTGGGCAAGCACCTCCCATCCCGCCATCATGGTATTTAAGTGCTTACTATATGCCAGGCACTGTCTAGGCACTGGAGTAGACACCAGCTAATCAGGTTGGACCTAGTCCACTTCCCACATGGGGCTCACATTCTTAATCCCCATTTTACAGATAAATTGAGGCACAGAGAAGTTAAGTCACTTGCCCATGGTCACAGAGCAGGCAAATGGGAGAGCTGTTATTAGAACCCATGCCAGAAGGACTCTCAGGCCTGTGCTCTATCCATTAGGCCATGCTGCTTCCCACAACTAGCTCACAATCTAGAATTAATGAGCAGTCTATTCACAGTCAAATGTTATTTGGGAAGATAATAATAAGAATGATGATGATGGTATTTGTTAAGCAGTTACTACCCGCAAAGCACTGTTCTAAGCACTGGGGCGGGGGGCAGAGGAAGAGTACAAGGTGATCAGGTTGTCACAAGTGGAGCTCTCAGTCTTAATCCCCATTCTACAGTTGAGGTAACTGAGGCACAGAGAGGTGAAGTGACTTGCCCAGAGTCAAGCTGACGAGTGGCAGAGCCGGAATTAGAACCCATGACCCCTGACTCCCAAGCCTGTGCTCTTTCCACTGAGCCACACTGCTTCGCTCATAATAATGTTGGCATTTGTTAAGCACTTCCTATGTGCCAAGCACCTCCTAAGCACTGAGGTAGATACAAGATAATCAAGTTGTCCCACTTGAGGTTCACAGTCTTCATCCCCATTTGACAGATGAGGTAAGTGAGGCAGAGAGAAGTTAAGTGACTTGCCCAAGTTCACACAGCTGCCAAGTGGCAGAGCCAGGATTCGAACCCATGACCTCTGACTCCCAAGCGCGCGCTCTAAATGAATTGACCCCTTACTGTGGCGGGGGAGTTTGCGCGTGCTGATGAAACTTAGAGCTATGCCATATAGGGTTACTCACAATGGAAAAGTATAAGACAAAGCATCGCACAAAGTTGATTCACCAGTGCTGGGCAGTAGCGACATGGGAGAGAATCAAAGGCAAATGATCAGGTGATCAAAATATTGATCCAGGATAACATCAGAGACAAGTTTTTACTGCACAGATGGAGGCTTATCTTTACCAAGAAAACTGTGCATACACATTTATGGCAAAAGATGGGATGTCCGTGGAGTCTCTATCGATCGGAAACGACTCTATGGCATCTGAACATGCACAGCCTCCCAAATCTACAAAAGAGCCTGGGAAAAATGGTATCGCTATTATCTCAGAATTCTATTCTAAAATAGGTCTTTTACTGATAAGGACTAGTTGCACTTCAAATCTCCCCATCTTGCCGGCCATTTCATAAAGGAAGACCTCTTGAAAGATCTCCGCATTCCAAAATCGGACTGCTGACTAGAGTGAGACGTAGATTTCCTGAACTGACAAGTGACCTGGCTTTAACTTCTGCCCCTGGTTTTGGAAGTAGAGGTTTTCTGAATCCATCTGACATGAATCCCAAACTACCCTAAGTGGTCACGGAGATCAGGGCATAATAATAATGTTGGCATTTGTTAAGCACTTACTATGTGCAGAGCACTGTTCTAAGCGCTCGGGTAGATACAGGGTAATCGGGTTGTCCCACGTGAGGCTCACAGTCAATCCCCATCTGACAGATGAGGTAACTGAGGCACAGAGAAGTTAAGTGACTTGCCCACAGTCACACAGCTAAGTGGCAGAGCTGGGATTCGAACCCATGACCTCTGACTCCCAAGCCTAGCCATTAGGCCACTGCACAAGAAATACTACCTCCCAAATACTGAATCTCTCCCCATTCGAAACTAAGCTTCTCGTGGGCAGGCGATGTGTCTGTCATATTGTACTCTCCCAAGTGCTTAGTACCGAGCCCCGCACAAACTACTCAATAAATATGATTGACAGATCGACTGTCCTGGTCTGTTCCCACCCGGATTCTTTATGCTCTTTACGCCGTGGCATCAAGAAGCCTCTTTGCAGCTCATCTGAACTCTCGCTAAAGCAGCCCCGCAGAGAAACCTAGGAGCTTGAGGGTGAAAAAGGGGAAAGGATGGGAGATCCATGGCAATCACCTCACTGAAAACTGGAGATCAAAACTTGTGCTTCTGAAGAAACAGAAACTAGAGTTCCAGCCTCCAGCCCTCTCTTCCGCCAACCTTCCTCCTCCAGCTCGTGGAATCCCTTGAAAGATTCCCTGCGCCGAGAAACAGCCCTCAGTGGCAATACAAGTTGTTAATTTGACATTCGAAGCAAGATCTCTCCACGGCTTCCTGCGGGATGAGTCATTATTTCAATTGGAAGTGACGGCCTCTAGCTGCAGGAGCTCCGGATACACGTATTGCAGGATCTCGTTCACTTCAGAATGCGCCAGTTAATTCCCGTTTAGTTACCGCGGCCTATGAGGTGGCGGGTACACCCTACCCCGACCTCCTCCGCTCAGGAACAGGGGAGCAAGAGAGATGGCAAAAAGACAGAATCCTCTGTAGTGACTGTTTGTGCCGACTGGCTGGACTTGAAATGAACAGTCTTATTGAAATATGTATTATATCTTTTTATGATGTTATGTAAGTATATGATATATTCTTTACATCTATAAACGCCTTGCGTGTGAATGCAAGGACACACACACACACTTAAAATCAAAGAGGGACACTTGAAAGGTTCACTCTTCATCAGAAAAATCTAACTGCAGCCCCATAGAGCCCACCAAGAAATACTCTTCGTCACGATAATGGTACGGGACCACCTCTCAACCTGGGTAACTTTCAGGAGAATTTCACAGTCGGAGGAGCCGGTCCCCCATCCTTAATGGGAAGCAGATTTATCCTCTTCCAACACGACCAAATGGTGCCGCGTCTGACCCAATGTTATTACTCGGTGATTTACTGAAATTTCCTAGACCACTTTTTCCTTGCGCATCCAGAGTTGTGCCACTCCATTTGAGGGATTCCATGGAGATATGTCGGACCCATCCATTTTGCTTATGTGTTCCCTGTGCACGGCACTCCTTGCAAAAGCAGTTGGTGTGCCACTTTACCGCAAATAAAATGAAATAGAAGGGAAATAACCCCCCAAACATAAAATCCTTCAAAGCTGAAATAAAACCCCATTTCCACACATCCTCCAAGAGGGGAGCATTGACAATCACTCTTGCGTGCAAACTGAAGGCTAGTGGGAAGCTGTGAAAGTAGGGTGATTTAGAGTTCGGCAAAGGCAAGGAAGAGTAGTATTGCGTGAAAATATTGGCAACCCTCCCGCTTAGTAAACCTTTTTAGGGGTGGGATTTCTAGGACAGTGTGTCAAGGCCCCGTGACAGGGAAGGATGAGGCTTTTTTTTCTTTAAGCAAAATGTAGTTAGGATTCGGGCCACAACGTTTCGTTTGAATTGGAAGTAGGTGTTACGCGACTCGAGGAAGAACTTAACGGCACTGGCAGATTCAAAGAAGAAGGATGTCAGACCCAGAAGTAGGGATACTGTAATGCACACACAAGACAAGTCAAGCAAATATCCTGAAGTTCCCTCAGACATGGAGATCCAGGATGAAAACATGAGAAGGCTGAGCAATGTGTTCCACCATGTCACAATCTCAATTTGGCATTTTTAAAAATCCCTGGATATTTTCATTTTTAATGTTCTACTTCAGCATCACGGTAATTGGAAACTTGAGGTAAAATGTAATGAATTCCTATGCATTCATAATGCATTTTTTCCCCCTTACCACATTTCATGCTTTTACAAAGCATTGTTTCATGGTGCGCTGATTTCTAAGATTATCATTTGCTTAAAAAATCAAGGGGAAGTCAAGGTTTGAAGAATTCTATTTCAGGTGAAGCTCGGATGCAAGAAGCATTTATAAAATTCATCAAAATGACTAACACGACGAACACTCATTATACCTAACGATCATCCCATAGCCATCAATTCCATCAGTGTCTGTTTCCTCTCTCAGTAAAGTTCTCACTGCAGGCCAAACTTGTGCAAACAAGGGTTCATTCATTCGATAATATTTATTGAAAGACTATTGTGTGTACAAGGCACTAAAATGAGAATACTAAAAGTTAAAAGCATAGTCCCTGCCCTTGAGGAGCTTACCACCTAAGGGCTTCCTCTACACTCGTACCTGGTCGTTTTAAATTCACTATATAACCCCAAACTAGCATCAACTTTTTTTTCTTTTAAGTGGTATTTATTAAGCACTTACTGTGCACCAGGCACTGTTCTAAGCACTGAGGTAGATACAAGATAATCAGGTTGGACACAGTCCATCAACCACATGGGGCTCCCAGTCTAAATCCCCATTTTACAGATGAGGAAACTGACACACAGAAAAGTTAAGTGACTTGCCCGAGGTTACACAGCAGGTAGGTGGCCAGGACTAGAAAGCAGGTCCTTCCGACTCCCTGGCCCGTGGTCTATCCACTAGGCCGCACCACTTCCATTTACTGTGGGCATCGGTTTGGCCATGAGCCGGTCAGACCTCGAATTACAGGGGCATGTCTACGGAAAGGAATCTGGACTCAGGCCGTCAGTCGTATTTACTGAACACTTACTGTATACCTGGCACTGTACTAAGCAGTTGGGAGAGACCAGTGAAGAGACACATTCCCTGCCCACAACGAGCTCTCGGGTCAAGCGTCTTTCCAAGAGGGACAGCCTCTTTAGTCTAATATGTAGATCTAAAAACTCTGGGGATCAGAAAGGGAAAGTTACATGCTCCTAACCCTGGAATTTGAGGAAGGATTAATGGTGTTCAGATGGATTACAGTAGCACCAAGACTCCTTCATTTCACAGGGTGTATGTATAAGAAAAAAATGATTACTCAACTTCCAGTACAGTAGAAATATAATGATAGCAGAGGCGTTTCACAAAACTATCCCAACCAATTTTGGACAGAGGCCTTTTTAGGTCTGATCTGCGCCTCCATTCCACCTCTCTTCCCCCATCCCGTCCCAAGCACCCCTCCCATCACCACCACCCACATATGGGTGGTGGCTCAGTGCAGCCACTGCAGCGTGGCTCAGTGGAAAGAGCACGGGCTTTGGAGTCAGGGCTCATGAGTTCGAATCCCAGCTCTGCCACTTGTCGGCTGTGTGACTGTGGGCAAGTCACTTAACTTCTCTGTGCCTCAGTTCCCTCATCTGTAAAATGGGGATTAAGACTGTGAGCCCCACGTGGGACAACCTGATTCCCCTATGTCTACCCCAGCGCTTAGAACAGTGCTCGGCACATAGTAAGCGCTTAACAAATACCAACATTATTATTATTATATCCTTCTCTCTCTCTCTCTCTCTCTCTCTCTCTCTCTCATCTGGGACCATAGGATACTTTGGAAGACTCTAGAACCAGGCTGGGTTGCAGCCTTCAGATCTTTAGGGTCAGGTCACTTTTCAGCACCTCAGGGTCTGCAGTCTTAGTCGCTGCCCATACTGAGAAGGTCCAGCCCAAGACAACCCAGCGTCATCTCCTTCCCCTACCCTCCTAAATAGAAGATCTCTTTAGAATACCTGACCCAGGTTTGCAATAAATCCCCTCAAGAAACGTCATCTAATCAAGTAACACCCATGCTAATAGCCTGTCCTGTTAAAAGAGACTTTCAAAAACCTGAAAAGGGGATAAAAAGACAGCCTTTATCCTAACAGACTCAACTGGCAATCTTTCTGGTTGTAAACGCTATCACATGAGAGAAAATAACTAGATGGTGGCATTACAGATCCCATCGTCCCGAGAAGAAGCATTTAGCACACATTTTAAGGACACTGATCAAGTCTGTCTCGTGTAACGCTTCTCTTCCTGCCAGCCACCTCCCACAGGCACGCTCTGCTCTTCTAATGACTTTTCTCTGAAGTGTATCCGTAGGCATCCACCTTCCTAAGGTAACAGTGGATAAACATCAGCTTGTGAAATCCCCGGTCTATATTATTTATGAAGCAGCAATTCTCCTGTAAATAACCCAGTTGTTAAAATGATATGTATCTATGTAATTGAGTCTTCTGTATACAAATAAATAAGGCTTTATTGCAATGTCAGAAGTTAACAGACCAGTCAATAAAATCAATAACTCACTTTTTCTTGCTTATATATCTAACTTTTCTACACCTTTCCTATGTCCTCTGTTTGTTCTGGATACATATTACCACCCCAAAGGAGAACTAACTTTTATGGCATTGTTTATTAAATGGCAATCTGGAGGGGGAAAAAAAGAGTCCACACGCTCCCAGCAAGGCCCCAAGAAATACTACCTCAACAACTTAATGCTCTACATATCTGGTAATTTCGCATACACTTGGATCGATAAAACCAAATTGGAGAGAAGATGTTTTGTTTTTTCCTCCCAGATATCAGAATGCAAGATATTTTATGTGGATGCCTCCAACGAAGGGCTAAAGCCCTTAGTGATACAATTAGCTAAAAGTGCTTAAAGATTGTATCGCATTATCCTCTAATTGCTATCAAAACCAGACAGCTGGATTACAGCCATACCATCCGTGCCACCACGGAGAGTAATATGTCAGCATTTTCCTCCTAAGATCCCACTGTTCAGAAGTGTATACCTTTAATTTATAAAATACACTGTGGGTTGACCTTGGCACATGACGACTTGGGAATGCAGAGGTCGGGGGGGGGGTGTATTTTAAAAATCAATTTGTTTAATTGACTTGGCCCTTGTTATAGTCTTTAAGAGTTTTGAAAGGCTGTTAGACTTTAGTTTTCATTTGAACAATAGCCTGGACTCAAATACTTGATATTTGAGGGGTAAAGCTTCTGAGAAATAGAATAAATATTTTATAATTGGTTGCAGTTTTGATGCATTGCATCTCTTCTTCTTCCTGGCTTTTGTAGTGCACAAGACTGTGTTGAGGAACTGCAAATCCATGGACTAACCCAACCATCATCTGTGCTGTAGCAGTCGGCACATAATTGATGCAAAATTATCACAATTATTACTACAACTGCTCTTCACTATCAGGCCACAGGCAATTATCAGAAATGGATGTGGGCAGCCTGTGAGCTAAAATAATTGTCCACTTCTGGTCTGAGAGACCACAAGCATTTGCCAGGAGCAAATATCCTTCCAGTTCGCTCATTCACACAGGTTACCCCAAGAATAGAAATAGTAGAGTTTTCCTAACTTCCCTTTAAACTACTGCTGGTATTTACCTACAGCGGTGAGGAAGTCTTTTAAGTAAGGATGTAAGATTTGAAAGTGCTAAACCCAAATGAGAACTGGGATAAGGTTAGAGGAAGGGAATGGCTATAATCTTTTTTGTAGAGGATCATATAAAGCTCTCTCTCACTGCCAAACTGCATCCTCGCCTATTTATCGACACTGGTGGAGTTTTACCATGGTGCACGAGGCATCAGCCCAGCAAAGGCGATGAATCGGAGGGTGAGTGTGTATGATACTGCTGCCCTGGGATCTTCGTGGTGATAAATGAATCCCATGGACGAGTAGAGCCGAAAAGACCGATACAAAGATGACAACCTCAGCCACGCAGCGTGTCTTTAAAATAAGCTCGTTGTGGGCAGGGAATGTGGTGGTGTATTCTTTCAAGCACTTAAGCCAGTGCTCTGCACACAGTAAGCGCTCAATGCAACTGATTAATTTCTCTAAAAGACTGCCTTCCTGGATTGCTACACCGATTAAGAAGGAGGGCAAACGAGCCGAGCAACCGAGTGCATTTGAATGCTTACTTTGTGCAGAGCACTGGACTACGTGCTTAGGAGAGTTTGTTGTAACAGAGCTGGTAGACACGTTCCCTGCCCACAGTGAGCTTACCATCTAGAAGGGGAGACTGACATTAAGCAAATAAATTACAGATATGTACACAAGTGCTCTGTGGGATGAGGGAAGGGTGAATAAAGGGAGCAAATCGGTGTGCCACAGAAGGGAGTGGGAGAAGAGAAAATGAGGGCTTAGTCGCTAAGACTGTGAGAGTCATGTGGGACGGTGACTATGTCTGACCTAATTAACTTGTATCAACCCCAGAACTTAGAACAGTGCTTGGTTGATAAGTGATTAATGAATGCCATAATAATAATAGTAGGCTGCAACCCTAATAGTAATATTTAAGTGCTTACTCCGTCCCAAGCCTAGAGTAGATTCAAGATCATTGGACCAGACAAACCCCTGTCCCGCATAGGCTTCACAAGTCCAAGTAGGAGGGTGGACAGGTATTGAATCCCTATTTTATAGATGAGGACAGGTACTGAATCCCTATTTTGTAGATGAGGACACTGAGGCCCAGAGAAGTGACCTGCCCAAAGGCACCCAGCAGGCTAGTGGCAGAGTCAGGCCTAGAACCCAAGTTCTCTGACTCCTACGTCCATCCTCTCTCCACTTGGCCTTCCTGCTTCTCAGTCTGGCACCATTAATGGTTTCCAAAGTTGGATGGTCACTGCTAGCCCTCCTGGCCAAGGGATAGTCGCAAAGCCACCACGCAAGGGGGAATCGTCCCAGCACCTCTCACAAATGAAAACTCAGCCTGAGAGATCTCTCTGGTTGAGGGTATTTAGATGGGTAATCGAGCTGGGAAAGCCTTATCGCCGAATCCAAACAAGCTAAAAATCTTCTCAGAAGAGATAGAGTAGTTGAAGCAAGTGCGAATGGCATCTTAAGTTATTGAAACCCTTGATATTATTCAAAGTCAATATGCCAAAGTTCAAAGAAATAGAAAAAAATAGTTGCAAAGGGATTGCCACTGAAGAGCAGGATGCTGGAGGAAATACACTGACAGAGCGATGGAGAGCTATTTGTACACATCACCCTGACGGATCAATTTTGAAGTTCTGTTGTCCTTTCTCCTACCCAAGGATCCTGGATCTAAAGATTTCTAGATCCCACCGCTCCTGGAGCAAATTCTCTGGGATGGAAGGAGTGTTCCTGCACTGGGCTTCCCTCAGCCACCATGCCCATTCACCCTTTCCCCTCCTCATAAGTAGCGGCCGAACCGTGAGCAGCTCTCAACTTAAAAATGGTGGCATTGGTTGAGTGCCTACTCTGTGCCAAGCTTTTGTCTTAAGCAGCATGGAATAGTGGCTAGACTACGGGCTTGGGAGTCAAAGTCATGGACTCTAATCCTGGCTCTGTCACGTGTCTGTGACCTTGGGCCTCAGTTACCTCATCTATAAAAATAATCATAATAAATGATGGCATTTGTTTGATGCTTACTATGTGGCGGGCACTGTTCTAAGCACTGGGTTAGATACAAGGTTATCAGGGTACCCCGCGTGGCACTCACAATCTTCATCCCCATTTTACATATGAGGTAACTGAGGCACAGAGAAGTTAAGTGAAAATGGGAACAAAGTGTAAGCCCCACGTGGGACAGGGATTGTGTCCTACCCAATTTGCTTACATCCACCCCAGAGCTTAGTACAGTGCTTGGCACCTAAGACTATTATTATTACACAAAATAGACAGGTCCCACATGGGGCTCACAGTCTTAATATGAGGAAGAACAGGTTTTGGAGTCCCCATTTTTCAGATGAGAGAACTGAGGCACAGAGAAGTTAAGTCACTTGCCCAAGGTCACTCAGCAAGTGGTGGAGCCAGGATTTGAAACCAGGTCCTCTGCCTCCTAGGCCTTGCTCTTTCCACTAGGCCACATTTCTTCCCTGGCTTCGCTTCTGTGGCTCCTTTCCCCCTCAGGGAATGCAGAGATTGGATTCCATGGGAGTAAAGTAGCCATCACCGCTAACAGAGGTACAGAACTTTATCCAAACATATGCATCATATGAACACGGAGGCACGGAAATCCACCGAGACTCCAGAAATAGGCCTTGGCATCTGGCATTACTAGGAGTCAGATGGTTAGATATGATGTCCTATGGCAGGAGAAAGGATAATAATTATGGCATTTGTTAAGCGCTTACTATGTGCCGAGCACTGTTCTAAGCGCTGGGGTAGTTACAGGGTAATCGGATTGTCCCACGTGGGGCTCACATTTTTGAATCCCCATTTTTACAGATGAGGTAACTGAGGCACGGAGAAGTTAAGTGACTAAAGGATGGTGTCAACCCAGAGATCAACCAGGTGGAGACCAAGGAAGCCCAAGTGCATGAAGACGGTCATCGGCCATTTATTCATTCATATTTATCGGGCACTCGGAAGAGTACAATATAACAATGAACAGCCAGCTATTGGGATAAATGGAACATGGTCAAGGAGGAGAACTCCGGGCCAGCAATCATAATATTGATAGTTAAGCACTTACTATGTGCCAGGCACTGGATTAAGTGCTGGGTTGCACACAAGCAAAAATCACATTGGGCGCAGTCTCTCTCCCACATGAGGTTCACCGTACTAGTCCCCATTTTACAGATGAGGAAACCGAGGGCCAGAGAAGTGAGGTAAGTTGCCCAACGTCACACAGCAGGCAAGTGGCAGAGCCGGGCAGGTTCTACCGACTCCTAGGCCTTTGCCCTATCTACTAGACCATGCTGCTTCTCAGTGCATAACAAGAAAGTGGCAGAAAGGCTATGGTGAGAGGAAAGCCTCAAACATGTGGCTCAGAGAACAGGGACCCTTCCCAAACTCACCTCCTCCAAGAGGCCTTCCCAGCCTGAGCTCCTCTTCTCCCTCTACTCCCTCCACCACCCCCCCTTCACCTCTCCGCAGCTAAACCCTCTTTTCCCCCTCCCCCTCTCCCTTCCCATCCCCTCAGCACCGTACTCGTCCGCTCAACTGTATATATTTCCATTACCCTATTTATTTTGTTAATGAAATGTCCATCGCCTCGATTCTATTTAGTCGCCATCGTTTTTACGAGACGTTCTTCCCCTCGACTCTATTTATCGCCATCGTTCTCATCTGCCCGTCTCCCCCGATTAGACCGTAAGCCCGTCACACGGCAGGGACCGTCTCTACCTGTGGCCGACTTGTTCATTCCAAGCGCTTAGTACAGTCCTCTGCACATAGTAAGCGCTCGATAAATACTATTGAATGAAGATACAGACTGCCTACTGCTCTTCATGGGAGAAGAATGTGTCTACCGACTCTGTTCTATTATACTCTCCCAAGCCCGTGGTGCAACACTCTGCACAGAGTAAGCAGCGTGGCTCAGTGGAAAGAGCCTGGGCTTGGGAGTCCGAGGTCACGGGTTCGCACCCCGGCTCTGCCCCTTGTCAGCTGTGTGACTGTGGGCAAGTCACTTCACTTCTCTGGGCCTCAGTTCCCTCATCTGGAAAATGGGGATTAAGACTGTGAGCCTCCCGTGGGACAACCTGATGACCCTGTCTCTACCCCGGCGCTTAGGACAGTGCTCTGCACGTAGTAAGCGCTTAACAAATACGTAATTAACTCAGATATCATTGACTGATTGATGCGGTTATCCACTAGCACAACGTAGGGCAAAACGTGATCGGTAAGCGACAAAAGGGCTCTACTCAGAAGAAAGCCTCAGTCATCGAGCTCAGAGAACGGGGTCACTTCCCAGGGGTCGAATGCGGACTGCCCGATGCTCACTGTGGGCAGAAAATATGTCTCTACCCACTGTGTTCTTTTGCATTCTCCCAAGCCCTTAGTACAACGTTAGGCAGAAAGTAGGCACTCAGAAATTATTGATTATGATGAGACCAGGTTCAGGACTGACCGTTCTGAAGATAGTTTTAACTAGCCACCTTCCTATCTCCCTCCTGACAGATAGGGGGAAGGCCTAGTATTGGCTCAGTGGAAAGAGCCCGGGCTTGGGAGCCAGAGGCCATGGGTTCTAATCCCCCCTCTGCCACTAATCAGCAGTGTGACCTTGGGCAAGTCACTTCACTTCTCTGTGCCCCAGTGACCTCATCTGTAAAATGGAGATTAAGACCGTGGGCCCTATGTGGGACAACTCGATTTACCTTGTACCCCCCAGTGCTTAGAACAGTGCTTGGCACACGTAGTAAGCATTTAACAAATGCCATCATTATTAGAGAAGCAGCGTGGTGCAGTGGAAAGAGCCCGGGCTTGGGAGTCAGAGGCCATGGGTTCGATTCCTGGCTCTGCCACTTGTCAGCTGTGTGACCTTGGGCAAGTCACTTCACTTCCTCTGTGCCTCAGTTCCCTCATCTGTAAAATGGGGATGAAGACTGTGAGCTCCACGTGGGACAACCCGATGACCCGGCATCTCCCCCAGCCCTTAGAACAGCACATACTAAGCGCTTAACAAATACCAACGTTATCATTATTAACCAGTTGCCCTAAGAGGCCTGAGGTAGTCACTTTTGGCTTCCTGTACCTGCCAAACCCCCTCTCAGGGTTGCACCTGGAGAGTTTCCAATCTTCTACCAGTCTCGGTTCTGGGAGGGAGGATCAAGCGGATGCCCGTCCATTCCATTCCTAGCTTGGCCAAGGGCTAGCGAGTGGAAGGCCATCTGCCACAAGTCAAAATTCACCTGTGCTGGGCAGCAGCAACATGGGAGAGAGTCGAGGGTGGAGACTCAAGTTTACGGCATGGAGGAGGCATCGGTAAACCACTTGCGTATTTTTACCAAAAAAACTCTACGGATATACCATCCGAACGAATGCCGAGAGCGGGGCGTTCTTGGAGAGATGTGTCCAGCGTGTCACCATGGGTCAGAAACGACAACGGCATGAGAGAAGAACTGCCAAACTCCGGAGGGTCAGAATATCCTACTTTTGGCCACAGTGATGGGGTTGGTGATACTAATATAGTGGTATTTGTTAAGCAGTTACTGTGTACCAGGAACTGTACTAAGCACTGGGCTGGACAGAAGCAAATTGGGTTGTATTTGTCAACCTAATGGAGAAACAGCTTATCTTCAACTCACTGAGGCTAGATTTGCAATATCTAGTAATGTTAAATGTACTTTTTTTAAAAAAATCAATAATAAATGCATAAGCACTTGCCTCTGCAATGCTTCTGATGTTACTTACAAAATGTTTTAAAAAAGGGTTGGAATGTCCCTGTCATTCATTCAATCATTTATTGAGCAATTACTGTGTGCAGAGCACTGGACTAAGCACTTGGGGAGTACGATTCAGCAACAAATAATAATAATAATATCAGTATTCGTTAAGCGTTTACTATGTGCAGAGCACTGTTCTAAGCGCTGGGGGAGATACAGGGTAATCGGGTTGTCCCATGTGGAGCTCACAGTCTTCAACCCCATTTTACAGATGAGGGAACTGAGGCACAGAGGAAGTGAAGTGACTTGCCCAAGGTCACACAGCTGACAAGTGGCAGAGCCAGGAATCGAACCCATGGCCTCTGACTCCCAAGCCCGGGCTCTTTCCACTGAGCCACGCTGCTTCCCTGCCCACAAGGGGATCATAGTTTAGAAGGGGTCCCATGTAGGGCTCACCGTCTCAATCCCCATTATACAGATGATGTCACTGAGGCACAGTGAAGTGACCTGCTCAAGGACACCCAGCAGACAAGTGGCGGAGCAGGGATTCGAACCCATGACCCGACTCCCAAGCCCGTGCTCTCTCCACTACACAATGCTGCTTCCCCATGGGAAGAACCTATTCAATCCCAGAGCCAAATTGAATTTGAATCCAGCTGGAATTATAGTAGAGCAGCAGGTGAGTTCAATCATGTCTCCAATCTCCAAAGAGATACCAGCTTTACTCCCCCCAGCAGAGGGAGGCTGGAAGAGAATAATAATAATAATAATAATAATAATAATGTTAGCATTTGTTAAGCACTTACTATGTGCAGAGCACTGTTCTAAGCGCTGGGGGAGATACAGGGTTAATCAGGTTGTCCTAAGTGAGGCTCACAGTTAATCCCCATTTTACAGATGAGGGAACTGAGGCACAGAGAAGTGACTTGCCCATAGTCACACAGTTGCCAAGCGGCAGAGCCGGGAGTCGAACTCATGACCACTGACTCCGAAGCCCAGGCTCTTTCCACTGAGCCACGGAGAAGCAGTGTGGCCTAGTGGATAGCATCCAGATTTGGGAGTCAGAAGAACCTGAGCCCTAAATCCGGCTCTCATTCAATAGTATTTATTGAGCGCTTACTATGTGCAGAGCACTGTACTAAGCGCTTGGAATGAACAAGTCGGCAACAGATAGAGACGGTCCCTGCCGTTTGACGGGCTCACCGTCTAATCGGGGGAGACGGACAGACGAGAACGATGGCGATAAATAGAGTCGAGGGGAAGAACATCTCGTAAAAACGATGGCAACTAAATAGAATCGAGGCGATGTACAATTCATTAACAAAATAAATAGGGTAATGGCACTTGTCTGCTGTGAGACCTTGGGTAAGTCACTTTGCTGTGCCTCAGTTACCTCATCTGTAAAATAATAATAAACATAATAATAGTATTTGTTAAGTACTATGTGCCAGGTGCAGTACTAAGCGCTGGAGTGGACACAAGCAAATCGGGTTGGACACAGTCCCTGTCCCATGTGGGGCTCACAGCCTCAATCCCCATTTTACAGATAAGGTAGGTGAGGCACAGAGAAATGAAGTGACTTACCCAAGGTCACACTGCAGATGTGGGACATGGATTGGGTCCAACCTAATTAGCTTGTATCTACCCTAGCACTTGATACAGTGGCACAGAGGAGGCACTTAAATACCACTAAAAGTACACCTAAAAGCCCTATTTCCTTAACCTGGTTCCTCCCACCATCTAAGACACCGTACCCGAGGTTCCAGAGACTCTCCAAGAACATTTCGCAGTCATCCAAACCGTTTACCAAAGAGATGCCTTTCAAACAGGCATTGTTCGCAACAAAAGAACAAAATGAAGGGACGGTTTTATTTGCAAATTAAATGCAGCTGTAAATTAATTTCTGTAATCACCATTCATTAATATTTAATATATTTATATGAAGGCTATCACTCCTCAATTCCCCAAGCATTCAGCATTTAATAATGGAGAAATAGCTTATCATCTTCAACTCACTGAGACTGGATTTGCAATATCTAGTAATGTTAAATGTATTTTTTTAAAAAAAATCAATAATAAATAAATGCATAAGCACTTCCCTCTAGAATGCTTCTGATGTTATTTACAAAATTAAAAAAAAAAACCAGCAACAGAATGGCAAGGGACTTTATAACCATTTCATTACAACCCACCCCCCCCCACACAATTGTATATGGTGGAACTGCATAATCTGTTTATTGAAATTGAAATCTTTGGAACTGATCTTCCCCCCAGACATTAACAATAAACACCCTCTGCAATAACATAGTACTTAATGTAATATTAACATTCTAGGCACCAGGCTTTAAATGTTCAGAGGTCTCCCATATGGAATTGAATATATATATATATATTTTAAAGCTCTGCGTTCTGCCTCTCCATTCAATCATGTATCTAATTTACAGGCTGTAAAACACAATATTCACAGATTACCGTAAATAAGAAGGAGATTCATTCAGAACCCACCAGCAGCGGTCACGAGGATGAGCAAGTCCATACCGAATGAAGTCGGAATCAAGCAAAGGCTTCTGATTAATGTCCCAGGACTGGAGATGTCAGAATGGGTTGGATTCCTTTGGGCCAAGGCATCAGGGTATTTGCTCAGTGTCCCACCCAAGACACAGAGGAGGTGTGAGCTAATTTTTTATTTTATTTTTCACATCCAGCCCTAACCAATAGCATTCCAATTTCCAGCTCTAGTCTCCCATCACACTGGAGAACATCCTCTAGACTATAAGCTTGCTATGGGCACGGAACTTTTCTAATTCTGTCATCTTGTACTCTCCCAAGCCAGTGCTCTGCACATAGTTGGAGCTCAAATACCACTGATGGGTTGATCAGTGACGTAGCCAGGCTAGAGACTGCAGTGGGAGATGCAGAGGGCAAATTAGAAGAAATTTCAAAACCTTTGTGAAGCGTTAAAGAGTCCATCAAGGAACAACACCAGCACAATGTTCACATGATTGTTATTATTATTATATTTGTTAATCGCTTATGTGTGTGAGCACCGTTTCAAGTACCAGGGTAGATACAAGTCAATCAGCTCAGACTTTACCCCGGTCCCATCTGGGGCTCACATTTTAAGTAGGAGGGAGGATCAACATTGAAGCTCCATTTTACAGATGAGGAAGCTGAGGCCCCCAGAAGTGACTTACCCAACATCACACAGCAGGGAGCTTTCAGAATCGGGATTAGAAACCGGGTCTTCTGCGTCTAGGAGTCAGAGGGCCATGAGGAGGTCCGTGACTCTTTAGGAGAGTCTACGTGAGGAGTCTCTTTCAAGGAGTCAGAAGAAATGGGCTCTTTCCATTAGGCCACACTGCTCCTCGCTATTAGAATGGGCTATCGACAGGTCACCGAGATACTCTAATGGGTTGGGTGAGTGAAGAAACTTCCCCAACCGAGACCATGGTTTGTAACGTTATCCCACGCTAGACCTACGAACACTCACAGGAAGTGAGGTAAAGTGATTACTTTAGCATGACTAGCGACATATCTTTGCCATTCACAGCAGAGGATATTGGCTTAAAATGATCATTTCTTTCACCTAACTTGTTTCAAAATATTCTTTCAATCCACCCTAACGTCCCCTTTTGGTTATAAAATTGCTAAGAGATTAATAGAACATGGCATAGAGGGCACAGACTCCCACTGTGTCGGGGAATTTTTGTTTTGCAGAGGGAGATCTCATTTGGACCCTAATAGTTTAGTGAATGGTTGACGCTAATCCTCAGGTAGTCCCACAAAATATTTTCAGTATAACGAAGAGTGATCTGCAGTGGCCCGGAGGGGAGAAAAGAGGAAAGAGGAATGAATTTCACAAAGGCAAAAATAAAGCTGCCCCCCTCCTCTAGCCCCGGTCTCCCAGCTGAAGCTCAAGCCGGAGCGGGCTGCCAATTTCCACCCCTATCTTTCCCACTCAGTTGAGGCAGGGCCAAACAATAGCTTACTTGGGCAAAAAGGCTATAAGAGTTCTAGACTATAAGCTCCTTGTGGGAAGGAAATAAAAATAAAATAATAGTGCTTTTTGTTAAGCACTTACTATGTGCCAGGCATTGTACTAAGCGCTGGGGTGGATACTAGCAAATGAGGTTGGACACAGTCCTTGTCCCAAATGGGGCTCACAGTCTCACTCTCCATTTTACAGATGAGGTAACTGAGGCACAGAGAAGAAGTGATTTGCCCAAGGTCATACAGCAGACAAATGGTGGAGCTGGGATTATAACCCGAGACCTACTGACTCCCAGGACCATGCTCTATCCACCAAACCACGCTGCTTTTCCAGGCAAATGCCTCAAAACCGTCAACTTTAGGGGATTCTCCAAACATGGAGGATCTCTGGCCATAACGTTAGGCTCATTTCATGGCACACCCACAGAGGAATATGCAAACACCAAGCTCTGGCATAACAAAATATATACATAGCTGACCTCGATCCTATATCTGCACCTTTCCATCAAGTCCAAACCCCCCAAATCTTGATTTATGTCTTTCATGCCTCTCCTTGCAAATAAGAATTCCCCAGATCAGAATATTAGAATGTGAGTTTACAGATGTTGACATGATCACCTACTTGTGGATGCACTTTCCAACACTTCTAATAACAACGATGGTGGTGGTACTTGTTAAGTACTTGCTATGTTTCGAGCACCGTTCTAAGTGCCGGGGTTTACACAAGTTAATCAGGTTGGACACAGTCCCTGTCTCACACGGGGCTCACACTCATCTCCATCTTGTCTTGTCTTTTGCTGTCGAGTCGTAGCGACGCCATGGACGCATCTCTCCCAGATTGCCCCAACCCCATCTGCAATCATTCTCGTAGTGTATCCGTCGTGTTTCCTTGGTAAAAATACTATTGCCTCCTTCTGTGTGGTAAATTGAGTATCCACCCTTGACTCTCTCCTACGCCACTGCTGCCCAGCACAGGTGGATTTTGACTTGTAGCAGATGGCCTTCCCCTCGCTAGCCACTGAGCCAAGCTAGGAATGGAATGGGTTGGCCTCTGGCTTGGCTCTCCCTCCCATAGTCGAGACTGGTAGAGTACTGGAAACCCTCCAGGTGTGACCCTAAGAGGGGATCTCCGTTTTACAGATGAGGTAACTGAGGCACAGAGAAGTGAAGGGACCTGTCCAAGGTCACACAACAGATATGTAACGGAGCCTAGATTAGAACCCAGCTCTTCCTGACTCTCAGACCCACGTTCTATCCACTAGGCCACACTGATTCTCTTGTAGAAAAGCTCTAAGCAGTGGTACTGTACTAATAACTACTTAGCCTCCATGAGATGATGATTTCCAGAAAGAAAGTCCACTACGATCTAAAGGATATGGGAGTAAGGTAAAAGTAAAAAGCCTTCAATCTATCCACATACTTTTGATATTACAACATGGGTTAAAAAAAAAAGGCACTTGTTAAGCACCTACTATGTGCCAGGCACTGTACTAAGCACTGGGATAGATACAAGGTTGGATACACAGTCTCCATCCCACATGGAAATCACATTCTAATTAGGAGGGAGTAGGAATTAATCCACACCACCAGAACGATTGCAGATGGAGAGCAGGGCTTTCTGGGAGAGATGCGCCCACGGTGTCGCTATGGGTCGGAGACGACTCGACGGCATAAGACAATACAAGACAAGGAATTAGTCCCCATTTTACAGTTGAGGAAACTGAGGTACATAGAAGTGATTTTTCCAAAGTCACAGCAGACAAGGGGCAGAACCGGGATTAGAACCCAGGTCTTTATGGCTACTAGGCCCAAGCTCTATCCACTAGGCCACGATGCTTCTCAATTTAAAAAAAAACAAAAACAACAAACAGCTTATCTAGGCACTGAACTCTAACAATAAGATGCAGTATTGGCTAGCGGAAAGAATAGGGACCTGGGAGTGAGAGGGCCTGGCTTCTAATCCCAGATCTGTCACTTGCCAGCTTTATGACCTTGGGCGAGTCACTTGGAAAAATTGAGGTTCCAAGCAGCTCTCTCTAAAATGAAATGCCTGTTTCCCCTTCCATTTAGACTGCAAGCCCCAGGCGAAACGGAGACTGTGCCCTGTCCAATCTCATTATCTACCCCATTGTTTAGTACAGGGCTTGGCATACGGGAAAGATTTAGGCAAATGCCTCACTTTAAAAAAGTCAACTCTCGATCAATTCTACAGGTCACTGGTTTAGCAGTTAGACTCCCTAGTGCTTTGACAGAAACTGTGACATCAAGGAAATCCTCTCTTCAACCGAAAGAACAACCTAGGCTGGCTTGCTCTTGATTTCTGGGACGCAGTACTCTGCCTCCATAAACAGAGCGAACAGCAGTTATCATGCTGTCTTAGAAAGTGTGAGGGAAACACTTGTAAAAGAAGATTCCCACTTTTTAATTTGACTCCCAGGACCTGGATGATTTAATTCTCTAGAAATAAAGGCACTGAGAGGTGGTTGTGAGATACTTGTTCCAAAGCCTAATATTTCTGATAATGATAATAACAACAACAGTATTTAAGTTCTTACTTGAAGCAGAGCACTGTGGTATGTCCTGGGGCGGACAGAATCAGACCAAAACCCTTCTCTGTTCCAAGTGGGGATCACAATTTAATGGGGAAGGACAGGTTTTAAACCCCCGATTTACAGATGAGGAAACTGAGGGAGAGAGCAGTCAAGTGACTCGCCCAAGGTCACGCAGCACACACGTGACGGAGCCAGGTCTCCTGACTTCCAGTCACGTGCTCATTCCACTAGACTATGCTGCTTCGCTTTCAAAGGCAACTGTTTTGGAGTCCCTTTCAGGAAATCTGGGAACTGATTTGGATTTCAGGAAGTTTCAAATTGCTTTCCTCAGAATGGAAGGAGTTGTGCATCAGACGTATGAATTTCTCGGTATCACAGTCTTCACTATTCTCACAAAGTGAGGACAGGTATCCCAGTGGGTAGAGGCAGGAATGAGGAAACAGCGGACAGACGCCCCACAGCTCCCGACTGGATCCCAGGAGAAGTGGTGTGGCTTAGGGGAAAGAGCACAGGCTCGAGAGTCAGAAGTCATGGGTTCTAATCCCACCTCTGCCACTTGTCAGCTGTGTGACTTCGGGCAAGTCACAACTTCTCTGTGCCTCAGTTCCCTCATCTGTAAAATGAGGATTAAGTCTGTGAGCCCCACATGGGACAACAGGATTAACTTGTATCCACCCGGTGCTTAGAACAGTTCTTGGCACGTAGTAAATGCTTAATACCGTTATTATTATTATCCCACTGACTCTGGCAACTCAGCAAACAGGAAAATGCCAATCTATAGGGGTTCACCCCTCTCTGCTCCTTCTCTCCCTCTGAGAAGCAGCAGCATAGCCTAGTGGATAGAGTACAGAGCTGGGAGCCTGAAGGACCTGGGTTCTTAAACCTGGCTCCGCCACTTGACCGCTATGCGACCTTGGAAAACTCACACCAGTGACTGGTAGGTCACTAGAGGGGCCTAGTGGGATCAACACACAACTGGATGTCGAGGCCTGCTCCGTCACTTGTGTGTTTTGTGACCTTGGGCAAGGGAAGCAGCATAGCTTAGTGGACAGAATTATAATAAAAATGATGGCATTTAAGAGCTTACTATGTGCAAAGCACTGTTCTAAGTGCTGGGCGGGATACAAGGTGATCAGGGTGTCCCTTGTGGGGCTCACAGTCTTCCTCTCCATTCTACAGATGAGGTCACCGAGGCACCGAGAAGTTATGTGACTTGCCCAAAATCACACAGCTGATAAGTGGCAGAGTTGGGATTTGAACCCATGACCTCTGACTCCCAAGCCCTGGCTCTTTCCACTGGGCCATGCTGCCCATGGTGGACCTGGGTTCTAATTCTGAGTCCACCACCTGTCCTCTGGGTGACCTTGGGAAAGCCTCGTCACTTGTCCGGGCTTCAGTTACCTCTTCTGTAAAATGGGGATTAAGACTGTGATTCCTATAAGGGACAGGGATTGTGTCACCCCAGTGCTTAAAACAGTGCTTACCACATAGTAAGCATTTAAATACCATTATTATTAAGTCATTTAACTTCTCTGTGCTTCAGTTATCTCATCTGCAAAATGGGGATTAGGATTGCGAGCCCCATGTGAGACAGAGTCTGTGTCCAGCCTGACTAGCTTGCTAGAGAAGCAGCATGGCTTAGTGAAAGAGCACAGGCTTGGGAGTCAGAGGTCATGGGTTCTCCTCCCAGCTCTGCCATTTATCAGCTGTGTAACTTTGGGCAAGTCACTTAATCTCTCCGGGCCGCAGTTACCTCATCCGTAGAATGAGGATTAAGACTGTGAGCCCCACGTGGGACAGCCTGATTACCTTGTATCTACCCCAGTGCCTAGAATAGTGCCGGGCACATAATAAGTGCTTAACAGATACCATCGTCGTTATAATTATTATTATTCTAGTGCCTAAAACAGTGCCTGGCACAAAGTAAGTGCTTAACAAATTTTTTTTTTCTTTTTTTTTTTAAAAAAAAGGAGCCAAGATTACAGGCCTTCCTCAGCCCCTGGGAAAGAAAAATAATGTTGGTATTTTGTTTGTTAAGCCCTTACTATGTGCAGAGCACTGTTCTAAGCGCTGGGGTAGACACAGGGGAAGCAGGTTGTCCCACGTGGGGCTCACAGTCTTCATCCCCATTTTACAGATGAGGGAACTGAGGCACAGAGAAGTGAAGTGACTTGCCCAAGGTCACACAGCTGACAAGTGTTGGAGCCGGGATTCGAACCCATGAGCTATGACTCCCAAGCCCAGGCTCTTTCCACTGAGCCATGCTGCTTCTCTAAAAGGAGCTTGGGGTCAGGGAGAAGAGGGACCATCCCACCCACAGAGGTTAGGCCTCTGCCCTGGATCTCGCTTCTTGTTGCAGAAAGCCACATTCTCGACGACTCCAGCTCTACTGAACATTGCTGCCCTTCCCCCATCTATCTCCCACTAACCACCCCAGGCCCGGATCACCTCCACTGAAGGCATCCTCTCCTGTGCTCGGACCCCTGAGCGCTACTGGTGGAAATCCAGGGAGCAGGCTGCACCTGGACCATTCATTCTCTTCTCCTGCTCATACTGCTCTCTTCTTTCAGCAACACCTACTTCTCCCTCTGATTCCCAGGCTCAGGGTCCCCACCTACTATTCCAGGCCTCTGGACATTAATTTGTTGATTAAAAACAAACCTCTCACAGCAACCTAGGACAGACTTTAGAAGCATAAAGCCACTCGTAGCCTTGTGAAAAACACAAAAGCCAAAAAGACTTTGGAGAGGTCCAGAATCAGATACTAAGATCTGGTGACTTATATGACTGAGAAACGAATCATCAGGAGCAAGCAGAAAACCAAAATGTAAGGCTAAATACGATAATCTTTCTGCGCAGGGCACGCCGATATTGGAGGCTATTTGATTTCCTCCAGGAGACAAAGCAAAAGATTTTTGTGTTGGTCCATGATAGGGGCCCTCGAGTTAGCCAGAACCCTCAAGTCCCAAGATCCCTCTTACTCTTGAGGAAGGTCTTTCTCTGTGAAGTTAGCAAGGGAACACCGACCTAGTGAAAGCACTGGACAAATGCCCTGGATGAAGAATACTCTGTGACCAGTAACGTAGGCTGCTCTACGAGGGTCGGAGGTGTCTTTTGAAGGATATTTACCAGAACACGGATGCCATTTGAGGTCTGAATCTGCACAAAAGGGCCTTAACCTACAAATCCAAGTTTGCCTCTCGACTGTAAGCTAGCCTAGGGCGGGGAACGTGTCTACTGATTCATATCGTACTTTCTCAAACATTTAATGCGGTGTGCTGCTCACAGTAAGCACTCAAATTCCACTGACTGATCAGTAGGGATTCGTCTGTGCAAATATATTGGGCACTGTAGCCAGCGCTATTTATAGGCCAACCTGTTGAGAGGACTTCCACCTGAAGTCTTGGTGGGTGGAATTCTACTTATTCATTTATATTTATTGAGCACTTACTGTGTGCCAAGCACTATACTAAACGCTTGGGAGAGTACAACATTAAACACACCCCGGCTGGCCTCCCGACATCCTCAGAAACTTGGCAGGTGGGTTGAGGGAGGAAACGTGGAGCTGCAGGCAAGCTAAGTAGCAGCTGTTAAAAGGCACCCAAAGCTCCATTCAGATATAAGAGACAAATTTCAAAGAAAAACACACCGAGCCCCCAACTGCTTCACTTCAGCCCATCCGTGTTCACGGCCCCCACCTACTATTCCAGACCTCTGGATACTGATCTGTTGATTAAAAACTAACCTTTAAAATCAATTTAGGACAGACTTTGGAAACATAAAGCCACTCGTGTAGGCTTGTAGAAAAAAAAAATTCATGTTGCAGAAAATTCCCCCGATATCAATTGGCTAACGAACCAGGCATCATGAGTGCTGTTAAGACAGGGGGAAAATCCAGGAAGTTTTGGTAACTGTCATTGGTTTGACCCTTCCCACGCTACATAATATCAATGAATAAAATAACTAGCCCTTGATTCTTGAGAGCATTTTCACATTAATTATTTCATTTGAGCTTCCCGACAACTCTATGAGCTAGGGGAGAGGCAGATATCATTGCTCTCATTTCACAGTTGAGGAGACTGAGGCCCGGAGAGGTTTGGTGACTTGCTCCAGGTCACACGGAAGGTTAGTGGCAGCAGCAACCTAGAATCAGATCTCCTGAATCTGGGCATTTTCTACTAGATCATATAGTTCCCAAGCCACTACCTGGTCCTCCTACAAAAGGCCATAGAGGACTTCACCTTGGTTTAGAATCTGATTAATTTCAGTAGTGCTTCTTTGTCGATTGTGTACTTGGAACTGAAATGGAGGATTATGCCATAAATGAGTTTGGCCTCAGTGCATGAACAAGTCCTCTCTTCAAATATATAAAACTCAGCCTTATGATACTCAGATACTAATGGTATTAATTAAGCACCTGAATTCTGGAATAGATCCAGGATAAAGAGATTGGGCAGTCTTTGTCCCACATCATCTAAGAGATCTAGAGAGAAAGTACCTATCCATTCGCAGAAGAGGCAACTGAGGCAGAGAGCTAAAGTGACTTGCCCAAGGTCACGAGGCAAGTGCCAGAGCTAAGACAGGAACCCGGTGTCCTGGACAAACTCCAATCTCATTGTTATGGGGCCATGATAATAAATAATAATAATTACGGCATTTAAGTGCTAAGTGCCGGGCACTGGGATAGATAAAGTAATAATAATGATGATGGCATTTGTTAAGTGCTTAAAATGTGCCAAGCACTGTTCTAAGCACTGAAAGATAATCAGGTTGTCCCACGTGGGGGTCACAGTCTTAGTCCCCAGTTTATAGATGAGGTAACTGAGGCACAGAGAAGTTAAGTGACTTGTTCAAGGTCACACAACAGACAAGTGAGGAGCTGGGATTAGAACCCATGTCCTCTGACTCTCAAGCCCTAGCTCTTGCCACTAGGCCATGCTGCTTCTAGGCCATATCTACACTGACTACTCTACAAAAGGAAGCTCCCGGTTTTTCAGTAATTTTTAGGCATCTCCCAAAATTTGAAGACTACTTTATGACGGTACCAGGGACTAAAAGGAATTTAAGTTTATGAGCTTTACAAAATGATCATGGAAGTGTCTTAAGCAGTGTGGCTTAGTGGAAAGAGCATGGGCTTGGGAATCAGAGGTCGTGGGTTCTAATCCCGACTCCGCCACTTGTCAGCTGTGTCACAAGTCACTTCACTGGGCCTCAGTTACCTCATCTGCCAAATGGGGATGGAGACTGTGAGCCCCACATGGGACAGGGATTATGTCCAACCCCATTTGCTTGCATCCACATCAGCACGTAGTGTAGCAAGTGACATATAGTAAGCACTTAAATACCACAATTATTCTTGATCTGGGGGCCACCCTCGCCTTGAGATTGTCATTTTTTAAATAAAAAGAAAACCAACACCAGGCTTCTCTCAGGCACTTCCCCGCTTTCCCCACTTCAGGCCGATGGAGATGGACCCCGGCAGCGTGAATCCTTCCGAGGAACCGGGATCACCAAGCTCCTTCGTTCTTTTGTTTTTAACATCGTATATCATTATGTAATAATAATAATGATAAGGTTATTTGTTAAGCACTAACTTTGTGACGGGCACTGTACAAAGCCCTGGGAAGGAGAGAGATCAATTGAGCTGGACAGTCCCTGTCCCATGTAGAGCTCCCAGTCCCAATTCCCATTTTACAGATGAGATAACTGAAGCACAGAGAAGTGAAGTGACTTGCCCAAGATCACACGGCAGACACGTGGCAGAGCTGGGATTAGAACCCATAACCTTCTGACCCCAAGGTCTGTGCTCTATCCACTATGTCATGCCCCTTTGCAGTATTTGCACGTTAAATACTGTTCTAAGCCCTGGGATAGATACTAGTTAATTAGCTTGGACACAGTTCCTGTCCCAGATGGGGACAACAGCCTAAGTAGGAGGGAGAGGAAGAATAACAGGCTCACTGTGGGCAGGTAATGTGTCTACCTACTTTGTTGTACTGTACTCTCCCAAATGCTTAGGACAGTGCTCTACACCGTAAATGGGAGATGGTAAATCAATCAACGGTAAATGCTCAATAAATACTATTGATTGATTGCAAGAAAGCAAGATGATCTGCTTTGAGGGGAACGGGGCTTCCCTGATCCAGAGCCTGGGTTGCCAGGTGCAGCGATAAATTCCATTTCTGCCCTTCAGAGACACCTGTCTCCTGGTCCAGAGGAAACCACACGTGCTGCGTCTCCCTTGACCCACATGGCCCCATGGCGCTAGCAGTTCGAGGAATGCCCAGCCCAGTTCCTTCTGCTCCTGCAGTGGGGGTGGGGGCACCTGCAGCTCTCCATAACTGGCTAGTAGAACCGTGGTTGCTCTGGCCCAGCCTGGCAACCCCACACCCCTGCCAAGGGCCACCTCAGTTGACAGTCCGCGTGCTCGACCCGTGTTACTGCCTCCTGAGCTTCCTGGAAAGTCGCAGTGAGTCAGTGATATTGATTGAGCACTTATTTTGTGCAGATCACTGTACTAAGCACTTGGGCGAGTACAGAGTGGGTAAACAAGATGACTGCTCACAATGATCTTGTCTCACCTCTCTACCCTGGCACCGCCCCCTATCCAGAAAATCCCATGGCCTCGTAATTTGAATAAATTGATTGATAGGTAGCCACTGAAAAGCACTGATTCGTCATATCATCTTGAAGGATTTTACTTGAAATCACATTTTGTAAAGCAGAATGTTCCCATTATGGAATCCTCACGTGTCTTGATGGACATCTCTGCTCTACCTCCTTTCTTCCTCCCTCCTTTTGCTCTGATAAACCCAGCACACATTCCCATGCACACCCTTGGAATACTGAAGTCTAAGATACTGTGGTGGAGGTTTTGCTTAAACATCAGACCAGTGCTTAAACAGGATGCATTAATTAATTCACATATACCTAAACGAGTCTGCTCTTTCATGTTTAAAAGACCTGGATTTTTAAGAGCGGTAAACTTTTTTTTAAAAAAACATTTTTGTAATAGCCAGTTTCCTGAAGCCATATCCTAAGAAAGGAGGGCTTGGGATAAGATGGTTTTACGTTTGACAAGCAGAAGGATTTGTTGCGGAAACATACAGAATCTTTCAGTGGTAAATTCCACATCTTCATGTAAATAATGGGCTTGTGAACTACTTAGCTCCCTGTAAATGGACTTTACGAACCTGTCCACGGTATTTCAGCTTGACAACTAAGTATAATAATAATGATGATGGTATTTGTTAAGCACTTACTATGTGGTAAGCACTGTACCACCACAGTGCTTCCACAGATGAGGAAACAGGTACGGAGAAGTGAAACGACTTGCCCAAGGTCACAAGGCAGATGAGTGGTGCACCTGGTATTAGAACACAGGTGACTCCCAAACCTGTGCTCTCAACCAAGCATAAGAATCCCATCTGATCCACCTCTAGAGAGATTATTTTGTTGATCCTAAGTAGGTAGGTAGCACAGAAGATCGTCTGGTCTCCTTAAACACAGGAAGAAAATTAGATTTTTTCCTTTCTGAATAGAACCACATATGCAGCAAGTCCAAAATATTATATCTAATGTTTGCATCGTCCATAGATCTTCCTTAAAGGAAATTCAACTTCATTTTTTCCTAAAAACAGATTTCACATTTTCCAGTCCCATGCCTCTCTGTGGAAGACCCTGTGGGGTAATCCGAGTTCTCGTCTTGAGAAACCCTGAAAATTTAGAAAAACAGGTATTTGCTCTTTGTTTTTGTTGGGTAGAGATCTTATGGAATTAGATTTTTTTTTTTCTAAAATGCCCTTGATAGGCAGCCTGTGTGTTTTATCAAACCAGAGTTCAAGATCTTTATCTTAAAGAGCATGTGTTTCACCAGAAAGAGACAAGCGGGGACTGCTTGGTTTGATCCTGCTCTTCTGCGACTAGAATAGGCAGGAAATAGTTCGGGATGAATTTTCCTTCACATGCTGTTATATTGTGTCCTTGCTCCTTAAATCCTTTCTGAAAAGCTACCTCTGTTCTTTGAATCATCCAACGGAAAGCATTCAATCAGTGGTATTTGCTGAGCACTTGCTCAGTACAGTGTTCTGCACAGAGTATTTGGGAAGAAGACAATACAGTTAATAGCCACAGCCTTGGTCTTCAAGCTTAGCCCACATAAATAAAATGCAGTAAAAGTGTCACACCATCAATTTGAAGAGCCAAGGAATACCCAGCAACAAACAACTCAAAAAACTGTTCTAGGTTTCCCTGAGTACTGACATCTGCGTGTAGCACTCTTAGGATACGAGTAAACGGTGCACATAAGGAAATGAAATCAAGACCGGATGGGTTTAAATTTCATTTGGTAGGTCTGCAGATTTGGCCTTTTTAAACTTATTTCTATCATTTCCTATCAAAGAATGGAGGCCATCTTACACTTTTAAGCACTCAATCACCTTGCCCCCTCCTACCTCACCTTGCTACTCTCCTACTACAACCCAGCCCACACACTTCACTCCTCTAACGCCAACGTCCTCATTGTACCTCGATCACACTTTACCTCATCTGTAAAATGGGGATGAAGGCTGTGAGTCCCATTTGGACAGGGGCTGTGTCCAACCCAATTACTTTGTACTTACCCCAGATATCTACAGTGCCTGGCATATAAGTGCTTAAATACCACAGTTATTATAACAGGTTGTCACCGGGATTTCCTCAGCTCACATGGGCCAGCTATTTCTCAAGATCTCTGCTGGGTTCTTTTCACCTAAAGCACTAACCTAAGTTGTTCTTCAGAAATCGTCAGTGCAGAAGACTTGAATAACCCTCAAGAGGCAGAATCAGAACCCCAGCTCAGATCTTCTGAAGCCCAAAGTGGTGGTGTTTCCTCCAGACCAACATTAGGGTCTCTTGGATCATGTGGGCTTTAACCATGCCATCCTGTCAGGATCCAAAGGTAGCTCTACTATATTAAAATGGAATAAGGATGAAGTGTTTTGTCCAGGGTTTTACCCTCTTTCTAACCCTAAATCAACTCCGGCCTCAGTGGTAAGAACCTGTGCTCTGCTTGTAAATCCTGAGGGGGATGGAAGAGGGAAATCTGGGGGCCGTGCAATAGATCACACTGAAACAATGGAGAGAGGTTTCGTGAGACCTCTTGGAGGAAGCAAGTCAGATACAGTTCAACCCCATGGCATATTCGCAAATGGGTTACAATATCCATCAACAGAGAAAAGGTAACACCGTGTCATTTTCCCCACAGTTCCTTGTCAGTTCCCACCACACAAACATGACAGTTCATCTCTGAGCTCCAAGCCTAAACACCTACAGCTGCTTCAGAAACAACTGTGCCTGGTGCGGGTTCCTTTGTCTGAAAGCCTCAAAACACACATCATCCATTCGCTTGTCAGCTGACCTTCCTCTTCAGGTGTGTTTCCACAGAGAGCCCTCTCTTGCAATAATGAAAATAATAACTGGAGAGCCGCTCATAAACTTTTCAATGGTATCTGTGGATGACAATACTGTAGTAAGCACTTGGGAGAATACAATAGAGTTGGTAGACATGTCCCCTGCTCATGATGGCAAAGTAGTACGGCCTAGTGGAAGAAGAACAGGTCTGGGAGTCAGAGGAACCGGGTTCTAATCCCAGCTCTGCTACTTGTCTGCTGGACCTTGGGTAAGTCTCTTTTCTCTACGTCTCTGTTGTCCCATCTGTAAAATGGAGATTAAATCCTCTTCCCTCTGACAGACTGTGAGCCCCAGGGTGGGGCAGGAACTTTGCCTAACTTAATTAACTTATATCTATCCCAGCACTCAGGACAGTGTCTGTCATATTCTAAGTGCCTAAAACAAGTATCATTAAAAAAAAAAAAAGGGAGTTTACACAGGAGGGAAAATGCACTGGGAGTGGGGGACAAGGGATGAGGCCGGAGGAGGAATAATAATGTTGGTATTTGTTAAGTTCTTACTATGTGCAGAGCACTGTTCTAAGAGCTGAGGTAGATACAGGGTGATCAGGTTGTCCCACGTGAGGCTCACAGTTAATCCCCATTTTACAGATGAGGCAACTGAGGCACAGAGAAGTTAAGTGACTTGCCCACAGTCACACAGCTGCCAAGTGGCAGATCCGGGATTCGAACCCATGACCTCTGACTCCCAAGCCCGGGCTCTTTCCACTGAGCCACGCTGCTTCTCTAGGAATGTTTTTTCAGAATTTGCCAATCCCTCTAGATGGCATGCAGAAGTCATCTAACGGCACACAACAAAATCGGAAGAGTATGTATGTCATTACCCTCTGATCACTGGCTCATCCAAAGGAGAAGGATAAAAGGGTGAGTTAAACTGTTTAGTGTGGCCTGTTTCTTTACCCAGAATGTCTTGTAGAATGTCTAGCTACATGACTCAGTTTAATCAAGGAGTTATCTGACACCACAGTCCCAAATCTGAACTAGAATTTTACCCTGGATTCTCTTTAGACTCCCTACACCCAAGTGGTGAACGAGCCGAAAGTATTTTCCAGAGCTATGTCCAGGGAACAAAGATTATGTTTCGAGCAGTTGTAGCAAATAACCCCACCCCTGCGGCCCCCCAGCCTCAATCTCTGATACATAAACACAGAGTCTAAAGGCTTCAGGCGACTTTTATCGTGGACACTTTGTCAGATCAATGACAAGTCACGTTAACAGCGGTGTTTAATTCTATCAATATGTGACCAATTGTGTTAGATTGTTGGCCCATTGATTTCACTTAGTGCTACAGTTGGGCTCTGAAAGGAACGGCTTTTTCCAGGCATTACCTCACACGGAGACAAATACCCAGAACGGCTGTTCGGCCACCTCATGTACACAAGAACAGTATGCTCACATCGCAGGGGACTGCAGGAGGTTACACGTCTTATTTTTGAAATGATGACATTGTCCCAGCCCGTTTTGGTTCATCTGAATGGAGAACATGGGTGAAAATGGATAATGGAGACAGTAAGGAGAGAGATATTGGACCTAAGCATTAAAAAAACAAAAACAACACACACACACAGCCCAATTAACTTTCCAGTGTGGACAGAAAAGAACAGAGAATCCCATTCTTTAAAGAATGGTTCCAGTTTGTCTAGCTATTGACCCAGTTCTGCTAATAAATAGGAATGGCGAGGCCTGTTTAAACGAGAGTCGGCCAGCAAATGTTCACACGCTCTGGGAGACTGTGGTCAAACCCACACACGTCCTATGCCCCTGTTCAGGAGTGAGCAACAAAGTCACCTGGGATTGTGCGATGGACACAAACAACTATCCAATCCAACCCAAATATGTGCCTAAACATTTCAGTCCACTGGGCTGTCATCTCTATCTTTCCAAAGCCCAGGTCGGTGGCTCTGAGCGAGCCAACTCTCCCAGACGGAGGGAGCGGTACCTAAAGGGGCAATGAGCCCGCCTGCCCATCTGGTTTGGCTGCTTTCCCCTTCCTTCCAGCTCCCAGTTATCAGTCAGATGGCAATACCGCAGTCGTATCGCAGAAGGGTTGTGATTGTTGTAGCAGTATCCTTGCTGCTGCCTCCTTTGGCTGTGCATTTTGGGGAAAGAATTATTCCACCTATCACATACAGGATGTGGTTGCAGGAGAGAGGAAAAGATGGAGAAATGGAAGAATGGAGAGAGTGAGGAAAAAAGAGAGAACGGAGAGAGCGAGGAAGAGAGAGAGAGGGGGGACGGAGAGAGCGAGGAAGGGGGGGACGGAGAGAGTGAGGAAGAGAGAGAGAGAATGGAGAGAGTGAGGAAGAGAGAGAGAGAGACAACAGAGAGCGAGAGAAAAAAGGGGAGAAAGGAGAGCGTGAGAAAAAAGGGAGAAAGGAGAGCAAGAGAAAAAAATGAGAAAAAGGAGAGTGAGAGAAAAAAGAGAGAAAGGAGAGTGAGAAAAAAGGGAGAAAGGAGAGAGAGCGAGAGAAAAAGAGAGAGAGGAGAGAGAGCGAAAGAAAAAGAGAGAAAGGAGAGGGAGTGAGAGAAAAAAGAAAGGAGAGAGAGCGAGAGAAAAAAAGAGAGAAAGGAGAGAGCGAGAGAAAAAAAGAGAGAAAGGAGAGAGCGAGAGAAAAAAAGAAAGGAGAATGAGAGAAAAAAAGAAAAGAAAGCGAGAGAAAAAACAGCATAACCACATGACTTGGGGACAGAGCCCAGGCCTGGGAGTTAGGAGGTTCTGAGTTCTAATCTCAGCTCTGCCACTTGCTTGATGTGTGACCTTGGGCTAGTACTAAACTTCTCTGTGCCTCAGTTTTCTCACCTGTGAAATGGGGATGAGGGGATACCTGTTCTCCCTCCCCCCATAACTTGAGAGCTCTGTATGAGACAGTGACTGCTGAAGCTGAGTATCTGGTATCCACTCCAGTGATCAGTGCTTGGCACATAGTAAGCTCTTAAATACCACAATTATTGTTATTCATTCATATGATATTTACTGAGCTCTTACTGGGGGCAGAGCACTGTACTAAGCGCTTAGGAAGAGACAATCCCTGCCCACAGTGGGCTCACATTCTAGAGGTGAGACAAAAGAAAGAAGTGAGGAATATGGTCAGAAGTGCTAGTTTGACTAGCCTTCCTCAAATGCTCCTTCCTGATCCAACATTTAAATTAAAGCCTTGCCAATATTCTACTTATGTCAAACAAGCCAGTATTTTACTGATTTGTCAGCCAACATGATGGCAGACTATTAGCAATACCCAAAGAGCATAATAATCAGACAATAGTATTTGCTGAGCACAAACAGTGAGCAGAGCATTGTACTAAATCCTTCAAATAGCACAACAGAGTTGTTCAAAAATCTCTGCTCTTAAGGATTTTACAATCTAATGGGGAAGACAGACTTTAAAGTCAGTCACCAGAAAAGGAAGTGGGAGAATATAAGGATATGGGCCATGGGACTAGGATTGAGACTAAGCAATTGTATCAAACCTAACAGAATGAAATTTTCCTAAAAAGATGATACTAAAATAATTCCCAAAGTGTAACAGTAGGGTCAAATGTAATTTTTCATTTATCTCTTTGATAGCAAAGACAGTTTGCTCCTAAAAGCAACCCTAAATATCTCCAAAATCTCTTACAGCACCATATCTCTCGTCAGTCATGATTGATAAATCCTAGATTGATGAATGTCTCATTGATAAATACTAGAAAATGATTTAAGGGAGCACAATTTGGTCCATATTTTTAAATTGGCCCTTTACCCTATGACTATCTGACCCCAGAAAAAATATCCCTCAGAACATGTATTCTTGGCTTTAACTTTACACAAGTAACATTCATTCTTCTGCTCATTGTGGACAGAGAACGGGTCCTTTATGTTGTTATAATATACTCTCCCAAACACTTAGTACAGTGCTCTGCACACAATAAGCACTCAGTAAATACAATTGACCGCCTTACTCCCCGTTTCACCAGAACCTAGGTAGGAGATCTAAGTCTCCGGAACTTCTGATCGATTAAGAAAAAGAGGAGACTTACACTGTGAGAAAGGGCAATCAGTTCCTTGAAACAAAACCAAGACCCATTTGCTAGGAAACAGGCCTCAAAAGGTGAACGTCACGAATCCAAAAAGGAGCACGGAGCTTCGTAGCTGATGTTCAAAAAGCAACAATTCCAAAGTCAACTCCAGTAACCCCTCCGAAGCACCCCCCGCCTGAAAAGAAGTTGACCCGAGAGGAGATTTAACTTTATCTGGAGGGGGAGGGCAGGAGGGGCCCTATGGGGTAATCGATTAAGCCGATCCCCAAGACCGTACACATGGGTTGAAGCTGCACAGCTGGGGAGGCCGAACGCCATAGCCTGCGGGTTCCAGACCTCCAGAGCCTCCGCAGCCCCGAGCTTATCAATTTACTTGCAAATGGCTCCCCGAAGTATTAACCCGGGTTAATTATTCGTCAAATATGATTATGCAGCGGTAATGTAAAAAATCGGAAATGCGGGATGGAATTTTTCACTCCAGCGGTTTGGCAATTGTGGCAGCTGGTGGAGTTGCTGGAGTAATTACCAACCCATTCCAGCTGGTGGATCAGCATTCTGGTTCAGGAGGAGGGAAGAGGGGGGAAAAAAAAAAAAGCAATAAAGAACTAGAGGAGCGGGAATATGAGCCGTGCCAATCGACGTGGGGAAAATTTCACAGCTGCTGGTGGTGATAAATGAGAAACGGTGCCTCCACTTCTAATCAATACATGTAAATGCTACTCATTACAGCCTTTATACACACTTCTCAATTAGCCTTTCCTCCCACTGGTAACAAGGAATGTCACGCTTTCTGGACTGTGAAAGTGGTCCAGGGCTAAGTTCACCTGCATCTGTAAGACCCCGAAAATGCCATTCCCGGCTTAGCTTGGCAGCAGGTGGTAGCAGGGAGAGTCTAAATTCCTTCTGAAATGTGAACTAAATGAAATCCCAAGTGTTGCCCTTTAATTAAATGGGTTTTCTTCACGCCGCGTCCTTTTCCCGGTTCCCGTCAAACCTCACCCAGACTCTTCTTGGCACCTAAAGGTCTGTGACCGCTCAGGTTGGACGATCGTTCCCAAAATCGGATTTTTTTTTTTTTAACTCGTTCAATCGTATTTATTAATAGGGATGTTGATATTTGTTAAGCGCTTACTATGTGCAGAGCACTGTTCTAAGCGCTGGGGGAGATACAGGGTCATCGGGTTGTCCCACGTGAGGCTCCCAGTTAATCCCCATTTTACAGATGAGGGCACTGAGGCACCAGAGAAGTGAAGTGACTTGTCCACGGTCACACAGCTGACAGGTGGCAGAGCCGGGATTCGAACCCATGACCTCTGACTCCCAAGCCCGGCTCTTTCCACTGAGCCACGCTGCTTCCCCAGCACTTAGAACAGGGCCTGATACAGAGGAAGTGCTTAACAAATAACATAAAAAAAAAAGATAAGCTAAGTGACTTGCCCAAGGTTACCCAGGAGGCAAGTGACCGAGCCAGGACTAGAACCCAGGTATCCTGACTCCCAGACCTATACTCTTTCCACTAAAACCATTTTGTGGAAGTAGCAGAAGGCAAAATGCTCTGATCCCTTTGAAGCATTTAGGGAAGCTGTGTGGCCTAGTGGCAAGAGCACTCGCCAAAACGTCAGAAGAACTGAGTTCTAGTCCCAGATCCACCATTTGCCTGCTGTGGGACCTTGGGCAAGTCACCTATCTTCTCTCTGCTTCTGTTTCCCCATTTGTTAAAATGGTGACAAAGTATCTGTGTTCCTTCCCCCTTAAACTCTGAATTGCATGTAGGACTGGGGCTGTGACTGGTTTGATTATATTGTATCTGCCCCAGCATTTAGCACAGAGCTTGGCACATAAGCTCTTAACAGGTACTACTTTTAGTTTAGGCTGGAATCGATGCTTGAAAACATTTGCATTTAGTCTAGGGAGCTGGGGTACCCTGACACTTAAGACTGTTTTTTTTTAAAAAAAAAACTTTTTATGGCATTTGATAAGTGCTTTACTATTTGCCAGGCTCTGTACTAAGAACCAGGGTCGAGACAAACTAATCAAGTCGGACAGAGTCCTTATTCCACATGGGGGTCACAGTTTTACCCTCCATTTTGCAGATGAGGAAAAGGAGGCACAGAGAAATGAAGTGACCTGTTAAGGGGGGATTAACTGTGAGCCTCACATGGGACGACCGGATTACCCTGTATCTCCCCCAGTGCTTAGAATAGTGCTCTGCACACAGTAAGCGCTTAACAAATACCGACATTATTATTATTATTATTATTACGCACTAATCAGATTGGACACAATCCCTGTTTCATGTGGGATCACCGTCTTAATCCCCATATTACAGATGAGGTATTGGAGGCACAGAGAAGTTAAGTGACTTGTCCATCATTATACGGCAGACAAGTGGCGGAGCCGGCAATAAAACCCAGGTCCTTCTGACTCCCAGGCCTATGCTTTTTCCTCTAGGCCACACTGCTTCTATCCACATCGGAAAGAAACCCCGATTCCCTCTAGTACCGTTCGATAAAACACTTGACGTGCCCAGGGCCAAACCAGCCTGCTTTGTATCCTGTCTAAAAGCAGAGCTCACTTTTCATGAATATGAAGCACGGATCTAGGGTCCATACAAAGATTTGGGGCCATGGTGTCTTGGGCAAAAGCTGTTAATGAGCTGAACTGAAATGGTCGCTGTCACTCTGCATTGCATCAGGGAAAACCGCACAGTGTAAGGAAATTAAGAGCTCCCAGTGGCCACATATCCCATTTCAGGTATTAGCTACTTGGGAGTGAGAGTGACCACTCAGAAGACCGGACCCTTGTGAGTTTCTCTGCTCCTCAAGGGATTTACGCTAATGTCGTTTTATGCTCCACTTCTTTATGATGCACTGTTGGAACAAATGAATTGTTAGATTTATTCATTTCCTTATGTAGGTCTAGCTAATGGGGAAGGAAACTCCCCGAAAATGCATTAAACCAACAATTGGGTTGGTGAAACAAAATCCTTTTAATGGATGGAGATGGGTAGAGGAATCTATGGGTAGGAGAGAGCTACATTATAATACAATGAAATTCAGATTTTTCCTCCTTGATACTTTCGCATTTTCCTTTGAAGCTGGACTGTGGAGCTGGGATGAGAAAAGCAAAACCTGTACTGACTCTTATTTCAGGCTCAGAAATATGAAAAAAGTAATATCCATTTTTTTCCCCCTCCAGAAAGTCAGAATATATGCTTCAATCTTTGAGTTTCAAAAGACAGCGAATCAGGCAGAAGGACAGAAGGTTACAGATTAGTACTGGTCATTGCTCAAAGAGTACGGGTTATAAATAATAAAGGAAGAGAGGGTGAAGGATACTAAAATATAACTAGGGACCCACAGTGGAATAATCAAAGCAGAGAATCTAATTTCAACTTTAAAAATACCACCCAACACTGGAGTCGAGGGATATGGGGTAGTCTGCTGAAATATAGCTATTGATACATAAATGAACAGCACCTCGCTTACCAAAGCCTGTAAGTTTCCTAAGAAGCAATGTATCCGGTAGAGAATTCCTTATTTAAAGTAGAACCAAGCACTGTGGAAAATATTGCTCCACATCTGTTTGCATTCGAAGTAAGCTCGCAAACTGAGCAAACTGTGTACAGAACTGGATGCTTGGAAATGAAAATAGGGGGGAAGAAATAGTGGATCAAATAATTTTACATGGCCATTTGAATGGATATTCCTCCTGGATGCTGCATCTTATCTCCCATGACAATATGAGGTTTATTCTCAAAAGAACTACCAAGTGGAAAACAAAGGGGTTTGAATTCACCCGGTCTAGAATCTGAGGGATTTTCCTTTGGAAGAGAAAAAAAAAATCCAAATAATGTTTCCTATAAATCTAGGGAGAAAGCCTTTGGGAAAACATTGGAAACTTCTCTGGGCAATTATACTGACAAAATGGACCTACTCTCAAAGTCAGCCCATCAATCAGTAGTGCTTATTTAACGCTTGCTGTATGCAGGGCCTAAACATTTGAGAGAGGAAGGGTAGGTATAGATAATCCCTGCCCACAAGGAGTTTACAGAACTAGAGGAGGAGACAGACTGTAAAACAAATTACAGATGGATATGTACACAAAGTGTTATGGGACTTTAGGGAGGGGTGAAAATCAAAATCTTCCTAGCAGAATATGGTCTACTTATTGCAGCGGTATAATTTTGTTATGCTTTTCATCTCTGAGCATTGCATTTTCCCCAGTTTTCTCAAAAGTGTGGAGAACACTTTGCTTAGAAAGACATTTTTTTCCATGCTTAACGCCAGTTTATACAATGGATGGAAGCACAAAGGGATATCGGGTGCTCTGAGGCCTCAGAGACGCTCTGTCCAAGACCATACACTGCACCTTCTGCCCTCCCTGCCAGCCATCTTCCAATGAGAGCCACGGTGCCACAGGGCACAAGGTTTGCCCTTCCTCTCATCTTCCACACCCAAAGTCCTGGGAAACAGGCAGCCCCAGTCCAATCCTTGGCTAAGCGAGAAGCAGGAGTGCCATCCAACAGTCATCCTGAGCAGCGATACGGCCTAGGGGAGAGAGCCCAGGACTGAGAATAAGGAGATCTGGGTTCTAATCCCAGATCCACCACTTCCCTCTGTGTGAGGTATCTAAATTTTCTGTGTCTCAGTTTCCTCCTCAGTAAAAATGGAGATGATACCCATTCTCCTCCCACTTAAACTGGGACGGGGAGTGTTTTGATCCAGTTATCCTGTATCTACCACATAGGGAGGGTTTAACAAATACCGGGATTATTATTGTTATTATTATTATTATTATCATTGTCCCAAAGAGCAAGGAACCATGAAAGTACCCTTCTTTGTGGACAGGGTGTACAAGTGGGAATGAGACTTTTCTTTCGTTAAACTCGCTGATCCATTTTTACCATCTGCAGTATCATCTTGAAACCAAAACACAGCACCGTTACTACAAATAGTAATTTCTTTCAAAAAAATATTTTTCCAGCCAAATATCCCTCCTGACTTTGTTTTTCAAAAAGTAACAAAAAGATAATTTGCTCACTGTTTTCTCTTCCTGTAATTGCATCAGCAATCAAGGAATGAAATGGAAATTTTACATCATACAGTATTAACAGTTGTTTCTATAGCACTTATTTTCCAAAATGTTCACAGTATAACATTTTAGAGATATTTTTCTGTGGACGGATCTACCACTGCAGATATTGTCTTTTAAAAATGCTTTTCAGAGCACATCATTTTTCCCCTTAATTTGCCAATGTGCCACCCCCAGAAATCCATTTCTTCTTGAATAAAATAAACTCCTAACCATTGGTTCTCCATTAGCTGCCTTCCTATTATCTATCTACTCTCTTCTCTCATTACACACCAGTTTGTGCCCTTTACTCCCCTCAATTTTACCTTCAAACTGTCCCACTCATTCAGCTTTCCTGCCACTGACTATTCTCCTGCATAGAATACCCTCCCTCCTCAGATCTGCCAAGCCACACTTCCCCTTTTCCCGACAAGATCTCCTAATAATTGTCGTATTTATTTTTCTATGCTATTTGCTAAGCACTTACTATGTGCCAGGCACTGTTCTAAGCACTGGGGTAGCTACAAGATAATCAGGTTGGACACTGCCCAGGTCTCATAGTCTTAATCCCCTTTTTGCAGATGAGGCACAAAGAAGTGAAGTGACTTGTCCAAGGACACATAGCATACAAGTGGTGGAGGTTGGATTTGAATCCAGGTCTTTCTGACTCCCAGGCCCTATGTGAGACCTGGACAGTGACTATGCAGCTATGTCTGGGCTATGCAGCTTCCTCACGTACTTGGGTAGAAACAAATAATAGGAAATGACAGAGCCCCTGTCTCACCAAGGGCTCACAGTTTAAGAAGGAAGGAGAACAGATATTTAATTCCCATTTCACAGATGAAGGAACTGAGGTGCAGAGAAGCTAAGCGACCAGCCCGAAGTCACACAGGACGCATGCGGTGAAGCAGGCATCAGAATCCAGGTCCTCTGACTCCCAGCCCTTTGCTCTTTCCACTAAGCCAAGCTACTTCAAGAGAAAAGAAGTAGCACGCTATAGTGGATAGAGCACGGGTTCTAACTCCAGCTCCACTACTTGTTTGCTGTATGGCCTTGGGCAAGTCGCTTCACTTCTCTGTGCCTCAGTTCCCTCATCTGTACATTGGGGGTTTAAGACTGTGAGCCCCATGTGGGACTGGGACTATGTCCAACCTGATTACCTTGTATCTCCCCCAGTGCTTAGAAGACTGCTTGGCACATAGAAGGCACTTAACGAATACCACAATAATAATACCATAACTTATTATTATTAATATTACTAAGGGAGGGGACTGTGAACCTAGCAGGAGCACATGCTGGGGAGAGATGGAGGAGCCAGGAGGAGAGCAGTATTGTATAGGTTTCCGGCTGGCCAGGGCTGAGAGAGGGTAAGCCAAAAGCCCTGGTTAAATGGTGAGAAAACTGGAAGTGGTAGTTAAATAAGTTTTCTATCCTAAGTGCTTGGGAAAAATACAACAGAAGTAGCTTATATCTGCCCCCAGTGAGGCAGATAGACACAAACATATTACATATGGGGTAATCAGAAAGAATCGACTGACTTTCTCCCTTTACTCTCCCCCCACCCCACAACACTTACGTACATATCTGTAATTTATTTATATGAATGCCTGTCTCTCCCTCTAGACTTTAAGCTTCTTGTGGGCAGGGCATTACTTTGTTGAATTATACTCTCCCAAACCCTTAGTACAGTGCTCTGCACACAGAAAGTGCCCAATTAGTATGACTGATTGGTCGATCAACTGACCCTATAATCGATCAAAAGAGTACCGAGGGAAGTTATAACTAAATATGTAGGTGCTAGGGGTGACTAGATTGATGCGCCTTGCAGTGTTGGGAGTCAATTAGGAAGACCTCTTGGAGGAAGTGAGATTTAAGGAGGGGTTTTGAAGGTGAAGAGGGCTCTAGTCTATCAGAGACCAGGAAGAGATCCAAAATCATGAAATTCCCACAGCTGTAGCATGAGCGAGTTTCTTTTTTATTTACCAAACTTCCAAACTAGAGTTGGGGGATTTTTCTTCTTGATATATGTGCTGTTGTACAAATGTCAGCATATGGAATGAAAATAAAATACAGAATAAGAAGCGGAATAAAGGTCATGTCAAGGGAGGCTGAAATTCTAGCCCCTAGGAAGCAGGAATCACTGTTAGGGGTCCACGCAATCGTAATAGGTGCCTTAAAATTCCCCAAGACACCTGGGCAGGTGATAGAGAGATGAAAGCCGGGATTGAGGTTGTTTTCTGACAGCCACTCAGGTCAAAGAAGACAGGGAGAACCACCCCAGAAGTTTGAGAGGCCCAGATTGGCACATGAGATGATCACTCTCTCCACCTTATTGAGTGCTTACTGTGTGTAGCACATTGTGTGAAGCACTTGGAAGAGTACAATATTTCAGAGAAGGTAGACGTGTTCCCCGCCCACAATGAGCACAGAAGGGGAGACAGATATTAATATAAATAAATAAGGTATGGTTATGTACATAAAGGTTGTAGGGTTTGGTGGTGTGCAGCAGTGAATAAACACAGCAAAACCTGGTTACAGAAGGGAAACAGGGTGGCCTAGTGGATAGAGAACAGGGTTCTAATCCTGGCTCCACCACTTTTCTATTGTGTGACCTCGGGCAAGTAACTTCACTTCTCGGTGCCTTAGTTACCCACCTTTAAAATGAGGATTAAGACTGTGAACCCCAAGTGGAACAGGGGCTGTGTCCAACCTGATTAATCTGTATCTATTCCAGCGACTAGAACAGTGCCTGGAAGAGAGTAAGCACTTAATCAATACCATTTGTTAAAAAAAGGAAGTGGGAGAAGAAGAAATGAGGGTTTAGGGAAGACCTCTTGGAGGAGGTGAGAGATGTGCCTTCAGTATGGCTTTGAACTTGGGGAGAGTAATTGTCTGTCAGACATGGAGAAGGAGGGCATTCCAGGTCAGAGGCAGGAGGTGGGCAAGAGGCTGGCAGCGTGATAGAAGAAATCGAGGTAGAGTGAGTAGGTTGGCATCAGAAGAGTGAAGAAAACCTTATTAGAAGGAATGAGCCATCAGTACAGCACCTGTGGTGGTTAGTACTTCAAGTCAATTTTCTGAACTTGGGAATTTAATTCAAATCAATGGGGATCTTCCCCCTTATTCCCTCACTTGTAACAAAGGCCTCTTCCATCATGAAAGTTAGTCCTGCCGATCAAAGATCAATGATTTTGTTATTATTTGTGTGTGCTTGTGCCTCAGTTTTCCTCTGTGAAATGGGGATTAAGATTGTAAGCCCCACGTGGCACATGACCTCTGTCCAACTAATTTGCTTGTATCCACCCCAGCTCTTAATAGAGTGCCTGGCACATAGTAAGTGATGAACAAATAGCATTATTCTTCTCAATATTAAGAAGAAGAAGAAGAAAGCTTGGGTGCTATCTTTAGGAGGTGCTGTCATTTATTCACATATTCTCATCACCCAGCTGAGTATATCTGACTCATTTCATTTGCTGATGTTAACCTTAAAAATGTTCAGTACCGTGCTGTATTTCATGAATGTTTGAAATAAGACCTGGTACTAACATAAATAGGGAACCCTGAAGTAATGGGATATTTACTATACTGGGCAGTGATTTATAGCCTGCACATACGTTCCTATCCTTTATGAGGAGTATCCAGGACATTATATTTCCTGATATTTGAGGCTCAGTTCAGCACTTGTGCTGTACTGTAAAACATTATGATAGCTATGCAGTATAATGGAGTTCTGGTCAGGAAATGTAATATGTGCTTGTCAAACACTTGTGTGGAAGCAGTAGTTGGCAAATTATTCCTGCTAAGAGCGGTATCGTGCGGTGATAATGCGTTCTTTTTACCTAACTCTTCCAATTTTTCAGACTTCGTTTCCTTGTTTGAGGTCTATGCCTCTTAGACCTAAGGCTCTATTCTGCATGGTCTCTGTCTTCCTAGTCATGAGAACTGTTGTGTGTTCCCAAGTGCTTAATAGGGTACTTAATACAGCACTCCATAAATACCAAAGCAGAATGGCTTAGTGGAAAGAGCACGTATCAGAGGACATGGGTTCTAATCCCGGCTCCGCCTGTGGTCTGCTGTGTGACCTGGGGCAAGCCACTTAGCTTCTCTGTCTCTCAGTTACCTCATCTGTAAAATGGGGATTAAGACTGTGAGACCCACGTTGGACGTGATTACCCTGAATCTACCTCCATGCTTAGAACAGTGTTTAGTACAAAGTAAGCGCTTCACAAATACCATAATTATTTATTTAATAATAATACTAATAATACCATAAGAATTATGGTATTTGTTAAGCCCTTGTTATGTGCCAGGCACTGAATTAAGTGGTGGGGGGAGAAGGGAAGGGGAAACTCAAGCAAACTGGGTTGGACATGGGGCTCACAATTAATCCCCATTTTACAGATGAAGTAACTGAGGCACAGAGAAATGAAGTCACAAAGGTCACAAAGCAGACCAGTGGCAGAGGCAGGATTAGAACCCATGACTTTCTGCCTCCCAAGCCCATGCTCTATTCACTAGGCCATGCTGCTTCCTACTCTGGGTTGAAATCCACTTATAAGACCACACCAAGATTTCCTTAGAGCTTCATGTATATATAACTGTGGTATTTGTTAAGCGCTTACTATTTGCCAAGCACTGAAATGAGTGTGGGATAGATAAAAAATAATAAAGTCAGGAGCAGTTCCTGTCCCACATACGGTTTACAGTCTAAGTAGGAGGCAGAACAAATGTTGAATCCCCATTTTGCAGATGAGGAAACTGAGGCACAGAGAAGTGAAGTGACTTGCCTGAGGTCACACAACAGGTGAGTGGCAGAGCTGGGATTACAACCCAGGTCGTCTGACTCTCAGGACCATGGTCTTTCCACTAGGCCATGCTGCTTCTCAATTGAAATGACTATGGGTTAGTTTCGAAATTCACATTGTACCTTCCCAATGTGGAAATTGCACAAGACTCCTATGCAGGAAAAGAGTTCCACAGAATCTTTAATACCTTCTTGTTATTTTTTAATATCCTTAGTTTCGGGTACTATTCGTAAAAGAGATTCTCAAATAGCCTAGTTGCCCACATGCATTCTGGGGAAATTATGATTGATTCAAAGGAAAGTCTTTCAGCATTACTCGAGGTATCGAAGTTTCCCTCGGCGGCCTCTCATCCTCTGGTGCTTAACAACGATGTTACCTTGAATCTGTATAGCACGTGTATTTCCGAAACACTTTCTCTCATTACTTACCCCAGTTTGTTCTCAGAACATCCCTGCGAGATAGGAAGAGGCAGGCATTATCATTCCTAATTAATGAGAGAGGAAACTGTGGCTCAGAGAAGTGACTTGCCTGAGATCACAGAGCAGGCCAGTGGAAGAGGTGAGACGAGCTCCCAGATCCTCTGACTTCTTGAACACTCTCTTGTCACTAGACCACAAAGCCTCAACCCTTAGTTATTTAGAAACCAAAATCACCAGTTGCTTAGTCAACGTTCCTGCCTCACGAGAAGGGAAATCTCACTTGGACACAAAATCCTACTCCTAAATTCAGATTTTGGATTAAATCTCCCAGATCTGGACAATCTCCGGACTCACCGAATTTCCCTGCGTGAGAATAACTGCATGGAAGTTCGATACAATCAAAGGAAAGGTAACACGACCGGCTTGTTTCTCAAAATCACGCAGTGAGCAGCTGGTTTTCAGGTTAAGCAAAGGGAGTTTGTGAACTAGCATTTGTCTTTTGATTTGGCATAGCAGGGTCTGAAACTATGAGGCTGAAAGTGTGGGGACGGATGTTTTTGCCAAGAGATTGCCGTCTTTATGTGTGCTTTGCGATTGGTCTGAGAGTCTGCAGGACTGATAACTGCTCTCTGGGGGTGCTGGAGGACTACTTCACTCGGCTACCCAGATCGTTTATTCTACAGAAAAGTTCAGGACATGTCGTCCTGCTCCTCAAACAACTCCAGTGGTTGCCCATCCACCTCCACATCCAACAAAAACTTCTCATCGTTGGCTTTGAAGCACTCTACTCCGTGGCCCCCTCTCATCTCACCTCTCTTCTCACCTTCTCCAACCCAGCCCGCACACTCTGCTCCTCTAGTGCTAACTTTCTCATTGTGCCGCAATCTCGCCTATCTCACTGCCAACCCCTTGCCTACGTCTTGTCTCCGTCCTGCAACTATCTCCTTCCTCAAATCCAACAATTACTCTCTCCCTGCCTTCAGATCTTTACTGAAGGCACATCTCCTCAAAGAGGTCTTCCCCCACACTAAGCCCCACCTTTCCTCATCCCCCACTCTCTTTTCATTCAATAGTATTTATTGAGCGCTTACTATGTGCAGAGCACTATACTAAGCGCTTGGCATGAACAAGTCAGCAACAGATAGAGACAGTCCCTGCCGTTTGACGGGCTTACGGTCTAATCGGGGGAGACGTGCATCTCCCTGACTTCTTCCCTTTGCTCTTCCCCTCTCCCAGCCCCACAGTACACATCTGTAATTTGATTTATTTGTATTAATGTCCGTCTCCCCATCCTCAGGACTGTAAGCTTGTTGTGGGCAGGAAATGTGTGTGTTTATTGTAGTATTTTACTCTCCCAAGCTGTTAGTATAGTGCTCTGCACCCAGTAAGTGCTCAATAAATATGATTGAATGAATGAATGAATGAATGAATGAATGAATGTTCTCTGACCCCAAGTCTGCCTGGCCCAAAGGGACAATCCTGATAGTCCCCATCTCAGGTGTAAGTATGAGGGACAAAACTGAGGAGATGGAAAAGTTTCAATGTTATATGTCCACCAAATAGGTCTTACAGTTCCTCGAGTCGCCTTTGTGCTGATTTTGCTTGCCTAATTTAGAAGCAGCCAATGATAGGTTGTCCCTTTGCATGAGATCTGGCCCAAAGAGGTCCATATAGAAATATGGCAGAAAGTATATTTTCGAAGAAAAATGTTCCACTCCAAAACACTCCTCATATAAACGCAATCTCCAGTGATACTGGGCAAATAGTTCAAGCTCAATCAGTTGCCTCAATTTTCTCAAACAAGAGGCCAGGAAAGGAGTTGGCAAATAGTAGACTGCCCAAATGTGAGGGTGAATTTGGTCTTTTTAAGTCATATGAAGAACTTCCACCATTCCCTAGAAGGATGGTATTTCCTCCGCGGGATTCTGTTACTACTGTTACTGATAAGTGAGGAATTTGTTAAGTGCTTACTATGTGCCAAGCATTTGGGTTTATGCGATTCAATTGGACGAGACACAGACTCTGTTCCAGATGTTCCACCTCGGAGTCTAAGCAGGTGGGAGGAGGAAGGGTTTTATCCCCATTTTGCCATCAGTTAATAGTATTCTTTGAGCACATATTGTGTGCAGAGCACTGTACTGAGCACTCGGGAAAGTACAGTACAACAGCACAATCCCTGACTACAAGGAGCTTACACCCTATGGAATAAACCAGACTTCAAAATAGATTAGGGGTAGCGTAAATGTACAGATAAGGAAGCTAAGGAACTGTGATGTGCCAAGGTCAAGCGGAAGAGCTGGGATTAAAAACCAAGTATCATCATTCCAAGACTTGAGCTCTTTCCACCAGGTCATGAATCACAACAGGCGAGACCCTAATTTGCAAATGAGTTGTGTTTTCTTTTTTCTTCTCTTATGGTACTTGTTAAGCGCTTCCTCTGTGGCAGGTGCTAAATTAAGTGCTGGGATAGATGCAAATTGCTCAGGTTGGACGCATTCTATATCCCAAAAGCGCTCACAGTCTTAATCCTCATTTTACAGATGAAGTAGTTGAGGCACAGAAAAGTTAAGTGACTCGCCTAAGGTCACACAGCAGACATGGTGGAGCCTGGATTAGAACCCAGGTCCTCTGATTTGTGGGTCTGTGCTCTTTCCTGTGGGCCAAACTACTTCTCTTTAGAAAAATGTTTTTATGACCAGATCTCTGAACAATCAGAATTCAGAATAAAACTACTTCACACTCACCCAGTTGCCCACCGTGCCTTAAATGGAAAGCATTTCTGAAAGATAAGAAATTTGCCCCCAAGGAAGCACCTGCCTAAAAATCCCAGACAAAATATCCAGTTGCCTCCTTTTCACTTCAATGCAAAGGGAAAGCAATTTATAGTAGGGGTTGCCATAGCTCCTGGATCAAGAAATCCCACCGTACATTTCAACTGAACTATGGAAGGCTTCAGAGGAAAGGTGGACCCCCCTTATCTTGCCTTTGAAGAGTGAGGAAGAGGGGATGAGGAGAAGAGACAAGTAGATGAAAAGACCTATAATTAGAAAATGGAGGAGCCGTGAAGGGGACAGTTGGCGGGTATTTTGGTGCAGAGTAAATGGTGAAGACAATAGCCTGTGAATGAGACCGAAACGTTAAGTAAGGGTTACCTAGATGAGGTCAAGAAGTCAAGGGTGAGAAGCAGAAATTTCATTTAGTAGCAGAAGAGGCTTTTTCAGGAAAGAGTCCGTGAACAAAGATGGAAACATATTTCATACATTTTCCTCACCTGTTACCCATGTAGTGGATATGTCACTCTTCACATGCAGAAAAGCCAGAAAAGGGTTAACAGGTTGGAGATTTTCCCTAAATTTCTGAATTTAAGAAATTTCAAATTCCCTGTTGAAGGCAAATAATGTTCATTGTGTTCTCCACATGGTTAAAGCAGTTTTTAATTACGGGGGCTCATTTAAAACCGCAACATGAGGGAAAAAGTTTTCTTCCAGATCTACCACATCCTTCAGTCGATCGATTGTATTTAGTAAGTACTTACTGTGTGCAGAGCACTGTACTATCAATCATTTGTTCTTAACGAGTGCTTACTCTATGCAGAGTGCTGTATTGGTCCTTGGAAGAGTACAGTGCAACAGAGATGGTAGAAATGTTGCCTGCCCACAACGAGTTTACAGTTAGAGGGGTGAAACAGACATTAATATAAATAAGTAAATTATGGGTATGGATGAAAATGCTGTGGGGCTGAGGGAGGGGTGAATAAAGCATGCAAATTCAAGACCCAGGGAGCCCTAAGTGTTCTAAGGACTTGGGAAAGTAGAACACAAGAGAGAAGCAGCGTGGCCTAGTGAAAAGAGCACGGGCCTGGGAGTCAGAGGACCTGGGTTCTGATCCTGGCTCCAACACCTACATGCTGTGTGTCACCTTGGGCAAGTCACTTCACTCCTCTGTGCTTCAATTCCCTCATCTGTAAAATGGGGATTAAGACTATGAGCCCTGTGTGGGACAGGGACTGTGTCCAATCTGGTTGGCTGGTATCTACCCCATTGCTTAGTACAATGCCTGGCACATAGTAAGGCTTAACAAATACTATTAAAAAAAAAGTTGGTAGCCACAATCCCTGCCCACAAATACTCTCTAGCAAATCCCTCCCTGCCCTGGCATCAGTGGAAGTCCCTACTCTCATTAAGTTGTGCTGCTCTGCGATTACAACCCACTGTTTCTCTGTTCGTATACAGTCCTTGACTTCGTTTCCTTTAAGAAATATGGAATGTTTCAGAAGGCCTTGGAAAGGAAGTAGGGGGGAAGAAGTTCCATTAGAATAATCCCTCCCTAAAGAGGTTTTAAGACTAACCTATCCACTGACCCATGAAGGGTGAATGCTAAACTCCCATTGTCAAATATTCATTCTAACCTTTAGAAAGAGATGGATGATGCCTGGCTCTCCTATAAATTACTCGGAGATGGATAAGTAGGTACCCTCGTCTAGAGGAGGGTAATTATCAGCATGAGCACCACCGCCTTCATCCAGCTGGTAGAGTCAACTGAGTTTAGACAAAATCTTTTATGGGGGTGGGGGTTATTTAATACAATTCCTTAAAAAGTTCCTCTCAGTATATTGGTAGATTACATGGATATATGTACCTTTTATACGTGTACATGTTTTCTATGAGAGTCAAGGATTATCTATCTGTATATATATATATACAAATCTAAGTGTATATTTGATTGATCACATTGTATATACTGGGGAGGCAACATGGCCTCGTGGATAAAGCACATGCCTGGGAGTCAGAGGACCTGGGTTCTAATCCTGCCTCTGCCACACGCCTGCTCTGTAATCTTGGGCAAATCATTTTACTTCTCTGTGCCTCATTCACCTCGTCTGGACAATGGGGATTAAGACCATGAGTCCCATGTGGGACAGGGACTGTGTTCAACTTGATTAGCTTCTCTCTACCCCTGTGGTTAGAACAGTGCTTGATACTTAGTAAGCGCTTATCAAATGCCATTATTGTTATTATTATCACATATATGTCACATTCTCTGGTTCCCATTATAAATGAAAATGCTCCGCTTACAGTAAGAACTCAGTGGAAGATTTTATTTGGCAAGACAATTGGAGATATATTTTATGTTCTGTTTTGGTTTTATGGCTTTTGTTAACCACTATGTGGCATGCAATCTACTAAGCACTGGGTTAGATACAAGATAATCTGTTTGGACACAGTCAATAAATAAATCCTATTTATTGAGAGCTTACTGTGTGCAGAGCACTACGGTAAGCACTTGGGAGAGTCCAATATAATAGAATTGGAAGACAGGTTTCCTGCCTACAACGAGCTTACAGTCTACAGGGAGAGACAGACTGTAAAATAAATAAATAAATTACTGACATGTACATAATTCATTCATTCATTCATTCAATAGTATTTATTGAGCGCTTACTATGTGCAGAGCACTGTACTAAGCGCTTGGGATGAACAGGTCGGCAACAGATAGAGACAGTCCCTGCCGTTTGACGGGCTTACAGTCTAATCGGGGGAGACGGACAGACAAGAACAATGGCACTAAACAGCGTCAAGGGGAAGAACAACTCGTAAAAACAATGGCAACTAAATAGAATCAAGGCGATGTACAATTCATTAACAAAATAAATAGGGTAACGAAAATATATACAGTTGAGCGGACGGGTACAGTGCTGTGGGGATGGGAAGGGAGAGGTGGAGGAGCAGAGGGAAAAGGGGAAAATGAGGCTTTAGCTGCGGAGAGGTAAAGGGGGGATGGCAGAGGGAGTAGAGGGGGAAGAGGAGCTCAGTCTGGGAAGGCCTCTTGGAGGAGGTGATTTTTAAGTAAGGTTTTGAAGAGGGAAAGAGAATCAGTTTGGCGGAGGTGAGGAGGGAGGGCGTTCCAGGACCGCGGGAGGACGTGACCCAGGGGTCGACGGCGGGATAGGCGAGACCGAGGGACGGTGAGGAGGTGGGCGGCAGAGGAGCGGAGCGTGCGGCTGAGGGAGGGGTGAATAAGGGAGCAAATCAGGGCAATGCAGAAGGGATTGAGAGAAGAGGAAATAAGGGCTCAGTCAGGGAAGGTCTCTTGGAGGAGATGTGCCTTCAATTAGGTTTTGAAGGTGGGGAGAGTAATTTCCTCCGGCCTTCAAGACATCTCTACTTCAGTGATCCTCAGACACACCTCAAACTAAACATGACCAAAACAGAACCCCTTATCTTCCCACCCAAACCCTATCCCCCCCATGACTGTCCTGTCGTTGTCGACAGCACCACCGTCCTTCCTGTCTCACAAGCCTGTAACCTTGGGTCTTATCCTCGACTCATCTCTCTCATTCCACCTACATTTTCACGTATTCAATCTATCACTAAATCCTGGCACTTCAACCTTCACAACATCGTTAAATCTGCCCTTTCCTCTCCATCCAAACTGCCAACATGTTAATCCAAGCACTTATCTTAACCCGCCTTGATTACCGTAGCAGCCTCCTTGCTGACCTCCCTGTCTCCTGTCTCTCCCCACTCCAGTCGATACTTCACTCTGTTGCCCAGGTCATTTTTCTACGAAAACATTCCGTCCATTTTTCCCCACTCCTCCAGAACCTCCAGTGGTTGCCCATCCACCTCCACATTAAACAGAAACTCTTTTCCATTGCCTTTAAAGCATTCAATCTCCTTGCCCCCTTCTACCTCAACTCGATGCTCTCCTACTACAACCGAGGCTGTACACTTTGTTCCTCGAGTACCAACCCTCTCAGTGTACCTTAATCCCCTCTATCTTGCCGCTGACCCCTTGCCCACATCCTCCCTCTGGCCTGGAAAGCCCTTCCTCTTTATATCTGACAGTCCATGACCCACAGTCTTAAACTCCTTCTGCAGATGAGGGAACTAAGGCACAACTAGGTGAAATGACTTCTCAAAGTCACCCAGCAGGCAAGTGTCAGAGTGGGGATTAGAACCAAGGTCTTTCAGATTCCCAGGCCCGTGCTCTATCCACTAGGCCATGCTACCACGTGATGGATATCCCTTCGGTATTGGGTGGGCATCCAGCTTGCCCCTTTCAACAGGATCACTTTGGCTCCTTGTGGCTACTAATACTGTTTTGATTCTTCCTTTGTGTGTCACAGGCTTCTCAAAGCCCCAGCTCCAAAAGAGTTAACCCATTTCTAATAATCACTTGCTAGATCGGTCTGTCTTCTGCTGCTGATTCCCAGTTGTCCACAGCGATGCCACAGCATCCGATGGTTTGCTCTGCTGAGTCTTTCAAATGTTTCTTCTGCCCACCCTGTTATGATCCTCACACTTCAACTCAGCAGTCAGCAACTCCGTGGGCATCCTACTGTTACCTTTGCTCTTCAAATGCCCTGCCCGGAGAAGATGGGATGCAATGAGCACTGCTTTGATTTCCCTGGACTAACTTGTTTTCAGGACATGCTGTTTATGATCCTGTCTTGCTATTCGGTCACATATATCCACAACTTTTGATGGTGCTGATGGAATTCCCCTAAAAGTCCGATATGAGTTCTGAGGTCAGTCCATGGCCCTGTAGAAGGCCGGACCCGCTGATTGGCTTGGTTTGAAGTTGGTGTCACAGTGTCGTCCAACTCCTCTGCCATTCTGAGACCTCTCGATTGAGTTTTCTACCACTTTTTCTATCCCCGCTGTAAGGCCCAATGTGCTAAAAAAAGTAGACGGCTCGCAACTCGAATTCACTGATGGAAATCCTCAATTAAGGGTAAGGTTTTCCAGACGGGGTCAGCTTCAGATGGTACAAGAAGTGAATTCCCTTAGGGAGCATCATCAGGAGGCAAAGTTGGGCAGTGCCAGGGGAACACCAAGAGGTGAAAAACCTTTAACTGGCCAGGCCAAGGCAGACGCGGCACAGTAGAAGAGCAGCAGAAGGCTCTGGACCATTCATGCAGAATGACTGGCTTGCTCCCTTTATTCCTTCCCCCTCCCAGCCCCACACTTCTTACATACATATCTGTAATTTATTTATTTACATTAATGTCCGTCTCCCCCTCTAGACTGTAAGGTCACTGTGGGCAGGGAATGTGTCTGCTTATTGTTGCACTATCCCAAGTGCTTAGTACAGTGTTCTGCACACAGTAACTGCTCAATAAATACATGTGAATGAATGAATTTAACGGGAGCAGGAGACACTTTTTTCCCAGCCTCAGGCAAAGTCTGAATCTGGCCCTGTGGCCAGACACAGGGTGGTAATCATCTTGGTCTATTTCTGACTCATTTTCATACAATAATAACAATAGTAATATCTGTGGTGTTTAAGTGCTTATTATATGCCAAACACTGTATTAAGTCCTTGGGTAGATACAAGATCATCAGGTCCCGTATAGGGCTGACGTTTAAGTAGGAGGGGCAACAGTCACTAAGTTCCCCTTTTTGCAGATGTGGGAACTGAGGCACAGAGAAGGGAAGTGGCTTGCCCAAGGTCATAGAGTAGGTGCATGGTGGAGTCAGGATTAGAATCTCTCCTCACCTTGCCACCCTGTCCTCTCTTCCCACTCTCGACGATCAGGTCTCCGCTCTCAACTCCACCCTCTCTACTCATCTCGACTCTCTCGCCCCCCTTTCCCTCCGCCGCTCTCGCTCCACTAACCCACAGCCCCGGATCACCTCCTCCGTCCGTCTCCTACGCTCCTATGCTCGAGCTGCCGAGCGCCGCTGGCGAAAGTCCAAGCACCAAGCCGACCTCACACACTTCAAATTTATCCTTTCCTGCCTTAACTCTGCCCTCTCCTCCGCCAGGCAAAGCTTCTTCTCCTCCCTCATCGACACCCATGCCCGTCACCCCCGCCGATTGTTCCGGACCTTTAACTCTCTCCTTAGGCCCCCTGTTCCTCCCCCTCCCCCATCTCTCACCCCCAATGATCTGGCCACCTATTTCCTCACGAAAATCAACACGATCAGGTCTGAGCTCCCCGAAGTCACCCCTCCGCCTCTCCCCTCCCTCCCACCAACCCCCTCCCCTACTTTCCCATCCTTCCCTGCAGTATCCTCAGAGGAGATCTCCACCCTCCTCGCAGGTGCCACCCCCTCCACCTGCGCCTCGGACCCCATTCCCTCTCACCTTCTTAAAACCATCGCCCCTGCCCTCCTACCTTCCTTAACTTCTATTTTTAACCACTTGATCTCCAAGGGCTCCTTCCCCTCTGCCTTCAAACACGCCCACGTCTCCCCCATCCTAAAAAAACCCGCTCTCGACCCCACTTCCCCTTCCAGTTATCGCCCTATCTCCCTACTACCCTTCCTTTCCAAAATCCTAGAACGAGTCGTCTACGATCGATGCTTAGAATTCCTTAACTCCCATTCTCTCCTAGACCCCCTCCGATCTGGCTTCCGTCCCCTCCACTCTACCGAGACTGCTCTCTCTAAGGTCACCCGTGACCTCCTTCTTGCCAAATCCAATGGCTCCTACTCCATTCTAATCCTCCTTGACCTCTCTGCTGCCTTTGACACTGTCGACCACCCCCTCCTCCTCCATACCTTATCTCACCTTGGCTTCATGGACTCTGTCCTCTCCCGGTTCTCCTCTTACCTCTCTGGCCGGTCATTCTGGGTCTCCTTCGCCGGAGCCTCCTCCCCCTCCCATCCTTTAACTGTTGGAGTTCCTCAAGGGTCAGTTCTTGGCCCTCTTCTGTTTTCCATTTACACTCACTCCCTCGGTGAACTCATTCGCTCTCACGGCTTTGACTACCATCTCTACGCAGATGACACGCAGATCTACATCTCCGCCCCTGTCCTCTCCCCCTCCCTTCAGGCTCGCATCTCCTCCCGCCTCCGGGACGTCTCCACCTGGATGTCGGCCCGCCACCTAAAACTCAACATGAGCAAGACTGAGCTCCTCATCTTCCCTCCCAAACCCGGTCCTCTCCCCGACTTCTCTATCACCGTGGATGGCACGACCATCCTTCCCGTCTCTCGGGCCCGCAATCTCGGTGTCATCCTTGACTCGTCTCTCTCGTTCACCCCACACATCCTATCCGTTACCGAGACCTGCCGGTTTCACCTCTACAATATCGCCAAGATCCGCCCTTTCCTCTCCACCCAGACGGCTACCTTACTGTTACGGGCTCTCGTTATATCCCGGCTAGACTACTGTGTCGGCCTTCTCTCTGACCTCCCTTCCTCCTCTCTCGCCCCGCTCCGGTCTATTCTTCACTCCGCTGCCCGGCTCATCTTCCCGCAGAAACGATCTGGGCATGTCACTCCCCTTCTTAAACAACTCCAGTGGTTGCCTATCGACCTCCGCTCCAAACAAAAACTCCTCACTCTAGGCTTCGAGGCTCTCCATCACCTTGCCCCTTCCTACCTCTCCTCCCTTCTCTCTTTCTACCGCCCACCCCGCACGCTCCGCTCCTCTGCCGCCCACCTCCTCACCGTCCCTCGGTCTCGCCTATCCCGCCGTCGACCCCCGGGTCACGTCCTCCCGCGGTCCCGGAACGCCCTCCCTCCTCACCTCCGCCAAACTGATTCTCTTTCCCTCTTCAAAACCCTACTTAAAACTCACCTCCTCCGAGAGGCCTTCCCAGACTGAGCTCCTCTTCTCCCTCTACTCCCTCTGCCATCCCCCCTTTACCTCTCAGCAGCTAAACCCTCTTTTTCCCCTTTTCCCTCTGCTCCTCCACCTCTCCCTTCCCATCCCCACAGCACCGTACTCGTCCGCTCGACTGTATATATTTTCGTTACCCTATTTATTTTGTTAATGAATTGTACATCGCCTCGATTCTATTTAGTTGCCATTGTTTTTACGAGATGTTCTTCCCCTCGACTCTGTTTATTGCCACTGTTCTTGTCTGTCCGTCTCCCCCGATTAGACTGTAAGCCCGTCAAACGGCAGGGACTGTCTCTATCTGTTGCCGACTTGTTCATCCCAAGCGCTTAGTACAGTGCTCTGCACATAGTAAGCGCTCAATAAATACTATTGAATGAAACCAAGTCGTCTGACTCCCAGGCCTGTGCTTTTTCTACTAGGCCGCACCGCTTCTCTAGTTCTTTGTAGATTGCTTTCTTACGTGGGGGCTTTTAGCACCATCCTCTGGGTATGGGAGTTCCGACATGATTGGTTCAAGAGCTTTGATCATGCCCTTGGTGCTTTGGTTAGGAAGAGTTCCTTCCCAGATTCCCAGAATTGTAATGTACCAGCTTCCAGATTCCTTCTTGCTTCCTCAACCACAACATCATAGACTAGGTTGACTAAAATCTCTTTCAAACTGGGATTGGATGTCAGATATCCTGTAAAAAGTTAGTTGAGCCTATTTATTCTGCTATATATTCATTTAAAAGCCTCCTTACCCACATATCCACAACTTTTTATCCCGATGCTTCCTCTTACGTCTCATTTTGTCCTTTTTTCCAAATCCCACTGCAGTGGCTATCATGGATGGTGCAACTCTGGGAATCAAACAGGTAACATCAGTAATTTCAAGACCACTTTTTTTTTAAACCAGCTATAAGTCAAAATAATTGAATAGCTAGGAGGAGAAGGTGTACCTGCCTATCAAAAGATAAAACATTTTCTCTCAACTCAACAAGCCTCTGAAACCCAAGAATGAGAACATTCAGAGGAAATCAAAATAATCTTAGCATGTAAAGCCAGAAAGTCTAATTCAAACCCAAGCTCCAAATTTAACTTTAGACCCTTGTAAATATTGTTAGCATTTTTGAGTACCAGAAATTCAAAACCAATCATTCTAGGCCAAAGGACAGTTTCTCCATAATTGATTCAAATTTGAGGTATTTCATGAAACTCAAGGCCAAAATAACTCCATAAATCACATCGTTGCTGCAGTTTACATTTCCCACAGTGCATCTGACACATCAGATCTATAATGTATTTTTCACTTCCTAGTGTTTGCTCAGAGACTTTCAAACCCAATATAAATTCCTCTGTCAAACTACACAATTATTTTTACTAATCCATTGAGAATGGCAGAAGCTGAAACACTTGAACTGAGTCAACCTTGTACGATATTATAAAAGTCCACTCAAGCAGATGCAGAAAGTGTTATGTAAATTTCAGCTAACTTATTTTTTTATGCATGAGTACATCCTGTTAATATTCCTCAGGCACAAAATATATTCCTTTTGTAGTCACCACCAAATCATCAGACTTAGATATCAGTGGAGGTAGATCAAGAGGGAGAATTACAAATGGGTCAATTTTTCCAGAACACCGTAATTAAAAGTACAATAACTTAAACAGATGGTAACATTCGCTTGCAAAACAAGAAATTATTTCAAAAGTGATGATGATGATGGCATTTGCTAAGCACTTACAATGTGTCAAGAGGAGTGCTAAACACTGGGCTGGATACAAGACAATTAGGTTGGACACGGACCTTGTCCCCCATGGGGATCATAGTCTAAGTAGGGGGTAGAGGAGGAATTGAATCCTCATTTTACAGATGAGGAAACTGAGGCCCAGGAAGGAAGGTCACATAGCAGGCAACTGGCAGAGACAGGATTAGAACCCAAGTCCTCTGACTCTCTTTTTAAATGGTATTTGTTAAGTGCTTCCTGTGTGTCAGAAACTGTACTGAGGACTGGGGTAGATAAAAGTTGATCAGGTTAGAGCCAGGCCCTGTCCCACAAGGGGCTCACAGTCATAATCCCCATTTTAAAGTTGAGTAATGGGGGTCCTTCTGGGAGTTAGAAACAGCTGGGTTCTAATCCTGCCTCCGCCACTTGTCTGCAGGGTGACCTTGGGCAAGTCGCTTCACTTATCTGGGCCTCACTTACCTCATCTGTAAAAGGGGGATTAAGACTGTGAGCCTCACGTGGGACAAGGACTGCATCCAACCTGAATGACTTGTTTCCATCCCAGTGTTTAAAAAAGTGCTTGGCACATAGTAAGTGCTTGACAAGTACCATAATAATAATAATTGTTATTATCACCGACCCAATCAATTTACCACTTCATAGTGCATTTCACTGTAAGCCACTTAATAGTGCATAATTAAGTAATATAGGTAAGTGACAGAAATCAAGAAATTCATCCCAACTAGAGGGAAGATAGGAAATAACCTCTCAAACCTGGAAAAGTCTCCTAAGCCAACAGAATCATAGAAGATCAAAACCCCATAAAGGACCCCACAGTGAGACAACTTAGTGCTTTGCATAATCCCGATTCCCGGGATCCGCACAGCCCTTAAAGTGGCAAGCTCTTCCTCCTCCTCCTCATCATCAACGGTACTTATCAAGCACTTATTATGTGCAGAGCATTGAACGAAGCACTTGAAAGAGTGAATAGACATATTCCCTGCCCATATTCCTTGCACGGGCTCGGGAGTCAGAAGGACCTGGATTCTAATCCCGGCTCACCTCTTGCCTGCTGTGGGACTCTGGTCGAACCATTTAATTTCTCTGTGCCTCACTTCCCCTTTTTCCAGATGAGGTAACTGAGGCACAGAGAAGTTAAGTGATCTGCCCAGTCACACAGCTGACAAGTGGCAGTGTCGGAATTAGACCCCACAACCTCTGACTCCCAAGCCCATGCTCTTTCCACTGAGCCATGCTTTTTCAGTGTTATACACCTACCCACAATAAAACCTCTAAAATCTGAAAATATTCAAAATCCACATCCAACGAAGGATGTAAGAGCACTGTTTATAGATTTTACTCCTTTTCTTTTTTGGTTTAAGTACTAAACACTAATTGAATGAAATGTTCATAAAGTATTTTATAAATTAAACCAATCACTGGCCACAATAAAGACAACACCACAGGTTGGTAGCTCCAGTTGAGTTGTATGTGTGTGTGTGTGTGTCTGTATGTGTGTGTGCACATGTGCACTATGTGTGGACGTTTGGATACATGGCTTCAGGCATGCACATGAAAACAAGAATTTATCTTTTTTTTGCCTATAAAATATTTTAATGCCAATAATTGTTAAAAAATACAAAGGTTGCAGAAAAAATCAATTACTGGGGAAAGATCAATATGTGTCATAAGAGAGGATATCTCAATAATTTGTACTCTAATCTTTTCTTAAAACTTAACAGCTTCAAATATGCACTAAAACCAAAGATACTAATGCCAGTAGGTAGAAATAGCCAAAAGAATTTATAGAATTAGATTGTCCACAAGATTGGTCTACTTTTTATCTAGAAAGTTTGGCTTTCAAAATTTCCTCTGCAACATCTATCTATTCTCGTCTTTATTCAGTTTCAACCAAAGAAAGATTATGTAATGAAATAATGAGCCAAGAAACTGCCAGAATGCTTTATTTGATAAATCCAGTGAAAAGTGTTCATGAATTTTTACTCATATCCCAAAGTTCTTCCCTTCTTCTCCCTCTAAACTATAAACTAATTGTGGGCAGGGTACATTTCTCCTAACTCTGTTACAGTGTATTCTCCCAAGTGCTTAGTATACTGGTCTGTGTAGAATAAGTGCTCAATAAATACAATTGATTGATAATCGTGGTATTTATTAAGCGCTTACTTTGTCCCAAGCACTTTACTAAGCACTGGGTAGAGAGAAGCAAATTGGGTTGGACACAGGCCTTATCCCACATGTGGGGCTCATAGTTTTAATCCCCATTTTTCAGATGAGCTGACTGAACATAGTGAAGTGACATACCCAAGGTCACTCAGCACATACGTGGTGGACCGGGGATAAGAACCCAGGTCCTTCTGAGGCCCAGGCCCGGGCTCTATCCACTAGGCCACGCTGCTTCACGATGGAGTGATTGATTGAAATTAGACTACAGTTTCCTCCAGCTTCAAAGTCTTCTGGAAATTCTTCCCTCTCCAGGAAGCCTTCGGTGATTACAGGTGTGGGCAGGAATGTGTCTATTTGTCGTTATATTGTACTCTCCCAAGTGCTTAGTACAGTCCTTTGCACACTGTAAGCACTAAATAAATACAATCGCATGAATGAATGAATGAAAGGACAGGTATTGAATATCCATTTTGCATATGAGGGAACTGGCACAGAGATATTAAGTGACTTACCCAAGGTCACACAGCATATAAGTTATGGAGAAATGCTTCAGGTTATACAAAGCATTGAAGTCTGCAGAATGTTTTCCTTCAAAAAGTCAGGGAAGAGTTCCTGACCATGGAACACCTTCATGGCTGTGAAAGAACGGGGACAGCGTTCTTGGATATCCCCTTTAACTCAAAAGGAAGGAAATATTTGCAGAATACCCAGATCCAGAGAGGTTCTTGGCACTGAATACAATATTTCCGTGAGGTGAGTACCTAAATTAAAGCGGGGACTAATGACTAATGTAGATCAATCGATCAGTTATACTTTCTGGGAGCTTAATGTGTCAGAGCACTGTAATAGCGCTTGGAAGAGTACAATACGACAGAGTTAATAGACACGTTCTCTGCCTAAAAGGAGCTTAGGGTCTAGAGGGGGAGGCAGACAGTAGTATAAATAAATAAATTACGCATATGTACAGAAGTGCAGTGGGTTTGAGGGTGGTGTGAATAACGGTTACAGATCCAAGCGCAAGGGTGATGCAGAAGGGACTAGAACACAGAACGGAGATGAGGAAATGGAAAATTTGAGACTTTAGCTCAAAGGTTTATGGCAAAGAGAAAGTATCCAGGAAGTGGTGGCTAGGAAGGAAAGATATGCGACAGGTACGTACGGGCCAAATGAAAGGTTCAGCCAATAAACCTGCACCCAATTCATAACACAGCATGAAGAGGTTGGTTTCCTTTCGTTTGGAAAAATATAAGAACTCTTTAATACAGATCAGCTCGGTGTTCTCCAGCCCTATTAGATCCATGCTGATTATTATAATAATAATTACAGTATTCGGTAATGCTTACTTTGTGCCAAGCACTGGGGTAGATATGAGACAATCAGGTTGGACACAGTCCCTGGCCCACGTGGGGCTCACAGTCTAATCCCCATTTTACAGATGAGGTAAATGAGGCACAGAGAAGTTGTGACTTGTCAAAGTCACAAAGCTGACGAGTGGTGGAGCCGGGATTAGAACCCACATGCTCCTACTCCCAAAACCGTGCTCTTGTCCCTGGGTCATGCTCCTTCTCTACTAACCAGTGGGGCAGTAGGCTAGAGATATAACTGAGTTTGGTGAGCCACTGAAAGAGAATTTGAGAACAGCAGTAAAAATGGAGATAGCTGTCATTCCTTAAAAAATAACCCCAGGAAGGACATCAGAGTTAAGCGAATATGTGGTACATGGAGGGAAAGGTCTTCTATATTGGAATGAGGAAATTCTAGCTCTTTTTTTGACCGTTATAACAAACCCTTGGGGGTTCTGAGGCTTTATGACCCGTCCATCTTCCCCCGGCTCCCCTCTGACTGTGAGCTCTTTGTGTACAGGGAACATGCCTACCAACTCTGTCATATTGTTCTCTCCCAGATGCTTAGTTCAGTGCTGTGCACACAGTTGGCACTCAATAAATACCACTGGATGATTAAATTCTCAAATTGGAGTCAAACTATGATATGAAAACACTGCAGAGACAAGGGACTTTTGGACTCCATTTTTTACTCTGGGAAATTCCCCGGATCCCACTCTAGATTCAGAAAACCGGTTTACAACTTCCAGTGTTTCACGGGACCTAACCAGGGAATATGTGGATCCACAGTGTTAACATGGAGCTAGATGAGGGAACTGAGGCACAGGGAAATGAAATGACCTCCTTAAGGTCACGGAGCAGACAAGTGGCAGAGTTGGGTTTAGAACCCAAGTGCTTCTGACTCCCAAGCCCGGGCTCTATCCGTCAGGCCACGTCGCTTCTGATTTCCCTCCGCAACGAGCAGAGTACACTCACCACCGCTTCGAGACCTTCCATCAATTCTCTCTGTTGGACAGATCAGCTCTCTTCTTTCATTCATTCATTCCTTCAATTACTGAGCATTTACTGTGTACAGAGCACTGTACTAAGCACTTGGGAGAGTAGGAGTACAATCAAAAATAAACAGATCCACTCCCTGATCACCAAGAGCTGACAGTCTAGAGGGGTGGCTACTCCCCAGCTTCATTTCTTCCAAACTGACCTAATCATACCTCACTCTCCACTTGCCTTCCTCCACCCCTCGTTTGGACTGTTCTGCAGGTCCACCAAATCCAACAGAGGGCAGCTCTCCCATGTTCAAAGCCCTCCTAAGATCCCATCTCCTTCAACCTGCTTTTTCCAGTTATTAATAATAATAATAAAAATGGTATTTGTAAAGAGCTTACAATGTGCCAGGCACTGTATTAAGAGCTGGGGTAGATACAAACAAATCAGGTTGGACCTAGTCCCTGTCCCATGAGGGGCTCACAATCTTAATCTCCATTTTACAGATGTGGGAACTGAGCCCCAGAGATGTAAAAGTGACTTGCCTAAGGTCACACAAGCAGACAAGTGACAGAGCTGGGATTAGAACCCATAACCTTCTGACTTCAGGCTCATGCTCTATCCACTGTGCCATGCAGTTAACTCCCAACACTTCAAATCACATCAACTGGGGAATCACATTTGGCAAGCAATCTATCATGGTACTTAATAATAATAATAATGTTGGTATTTGTTAAGCGCTTACTACGTGCAGAGCACTGTTCTAAGCGCTGGGGTACATACTGGGGAATGAGATTGTCCCATGTGAGGCTCACAGTCTTCATCCCCATTTTACAGATGAGGGAACTGAGGCACAGAAAAGTGAAGTGACTTGCCCACAGTCACACAGCAGAGCACTAGACTGAGCACTTGGAAGAGTACAGTACAACAGAGTTGGTAGACACGTTCCCTGGTCACAATGAGTTTATAGGCTAGAGGAGGAGACCAATATAAAACAAATATAAATAAATATTTATGATCTCTAAATTATTAGCACTTACATATTCATTTATACCCTCCTCGACTCCTCTGTATACCAATCTAATCCATTTCACAGTGAATTATTCATTCTGATCACGCTAAAAATAGTTTTTTTATAGTTTGCTTTCCCTGTTAAGAGTTTGAGCCCTCTGCGGGCAGTGAACGTGACTCAGGTTTGTAGTGTTTCCTAAGCCTGTCTCCTCTTCTAGACTAAAAGCTCATCGTGGGTAGGGAAACTGTCTGTTTATAGTTATACTGTACTCTCCCAAATGCTAAATACAGTGCTCTGCACCCAGTAAGTGCTCAATAAATATGACTGAATGAACGAACAGTGCACTGTACCTAGTGGGAACCATTCCTATTACTTTAAGATCCTATAGATGATTTTCACACTGCCATAGCTGTAACGCGGCATGTAATGCAGCCCAACCCACCACAAAGAACAGAAACAGTGCTCATCCAGTTGTTCGTATATTCCTTGTTCATTAATCTCCCCCCAGAATTTGGTGGAAGGATCAATCAGCAATTCAATGATAGCGTTGGTAGACACGATCCCTACCCAGGAGGAATAGGTAGCCCCGGCGCGTTTAGCAGAGTGCTCAGCACACCGTAAGCACTCAGTAGATGCAACTGATTGATAGTGGAAAGACCACAGGCCTGGGAGTCAGAGAACCTGGCTTTTAATCACACTAGGTTGATGGTACGTGTTAAGTCCTTACGTTGTGTCAAGCGTTGTCCTAATCACTGGGGTAGATAGCCAGGTTAGACACAATCCCTGTCCCACGTGGGGCTCTTGGCCTAAATGGGAAGGAGAACAGGTATCAAATCCCCACTTTAAAGACGAGGAAACTGAGGCCTAGAGAAGGAAAGTGACGTGCCAAAGGTCACACAGCAGGCAAGTGGCAGAGCTGGGATTAGAACCCAGGTCTTCCTACTCCCAGGCATATACCCTTTCCACTAGGCCATGCTGCTCTGCCACTTACCTCCTTTGTGACCTTGGGTAAATCACTTAACGTCTCTGGGCCTCAGTTTCCTCAACTGTAAAAATGAGGATTCAATAATTGTTATCCTTCCTTGTTAGACTGGGAGTGCCATGTGAGACTGTCTGTCCGTCTCCCCCGATTAGACTGTAAGCCCATCAAACGGCAGGGACTGTCTCTATCTGTTGCCGACTTGTTCATCCCAAGCGCTTAGTACAGTGCTCTGCACATAGTAAGCGCTCAATAAATACTATTGAATGAATGAATGAATGAATGAATGAATGAGACAGGGACTGTATCTGATCTGACTAACATGTAGTTACCTCAGGGTTTCGAATAGTTTTTGACACATAGTAAGAACTTAACAAATATTTTTTAAAAGGCGGGGGGAAGACATTAAAATAAATTACAGATAGGGGGAATGGGAGTGTATCCGAATAGGTACGTAAGTGTTATGGGGCTGGGAGTGAGGTGAATATCAAAGGTGTAAGGGGTACAGATCTAAATGCATAGGTGATACTGAAGGGAGGGTAAAGAGGGGAAATGAGTGCTCAGTCAGGGAAGGCCTCTTGAAGCTACTGTGAGTTTAGTAGGGTTTTGAAGGTGGAAAGAATGGTAATAATAACAATGATGATGGTATTTGTTAAGTGCTTACTATGGGCCAAGCACTGTTCTAAGCGCTGGGGTAGTTACAAGGTAATCAGGTTGTCCCACATGGGGCTCCCAGTCTTAATCTCCATTTGATAGATGAGGTAACTGAGGCACAGAGAAGTGAAGTGACATGCCAAAGTCACACAGCTGACAAGTGGCAGAGCCTGGATTAGAACCCACGACCTCTGACTCCCAAGTCTGTGCTCTTTCCACTTGTTGAATATGAAGGGGGAAGGAGCTCCTGGTCAGATGGAAGATGTGGAGGATATGGCAACAGACAAAAGTTCTGTTTCAGTCAAAGCTGAAAAGTCCAAAATAATGGAGTGGGTTTAAAAACATTTCAACCCTCCTTACCAATTTATCTCTACTTCTCATTAGATTATTTTTTCAAACTTGGAAAATGAAAATGAACACTCCCCAGAATCACGGAGTATGATAAATATTTGCTCAAACAATCCTGGGGATTGGCTTTTTAAACAATTTTGTTTCATTTTAGTTGAAAAAAAGAAACCCAAAACCTGGAACCCCAGGAAACACTAAAAAAGACCTTTGGCATTTCAACTTAATTCTATACTCCAGGAAGAGAGACAACATAAGGTGTAAAAGATAACTTAATAAGCCAAACTGATTTTCCCATTCTTTACAAATACTTACAGGCATTCAGCTTCAAACAGTCCCCTCTCCCTCTCCAAAAGAAGAGGATATATAAACCAGACAAATACAATGCCTTATCTTAAGAATATGGACCCCTCAGTGATCAATTGGAACATAAAGCTTCTAATTGTGCTTGTATTGAAAAAGCAGCACTCCATTTCTACGTTAAACAAATTCCAAATCAAACTATTTCTGAAAAGACTTAAACATAATCTAGCATGTTGGTTTTATTCACCACATATCAAAAATTAAGGTATTTTGATTTTACACATCTTTAGAGCATCCTGTTTGTTCAATTCAATGATTTTAAAACATATAACCGAATTGATCTGCACATTTCTAAACGTTTCCACATTAGGAAGAGCCAATCACTCTCTGGGTTGGTTCTGCTAAGTGCTCAAACATGCATTTACTTTTTTCTAAGCAAAGTGAACTTCGTTTTTCAGGAATCAGACTTTTTTTTAAGTTTTTTTCCAGACTGTAAGAGTATTACTAAATAAACTACCAAAATATCTTGGCAACTAACATAAACGTGCAAGTTTAATGCTTCCTAGTCACCCAAATCAATATGAGATTTTTGTACTTGTGCATGACCTTCTTCAAATTATCCCTCCATTTTGGTGGAATCAGAATGAGTGTGGGCTATTTGATAAAAAACACTAAGTGTGTGAAATAAGAGCCCTCATCGCTTCTGCCAGGCTCCTCTTGACAGAATGATGATAGAAGCATCACGTCCCTGGGAGAGTAAATGCAAACTGACAAGAGATGAGCCTTTAGATGTTGAATATAATCTCGAATTGTGCTTGAAGTGTCTTATTATCTTGTCTTTTGATGTCTGAAGGGGTGGCTCATTGTTAGAAAAAGGAAAACCCTTGCACATCTTTGCCATCTTTAAAAATTGTTTGGCCTTTAACAACTGCTTTCCCCACTAATGTCCATTTCTCCTGACAATAAATCTGGCAGGTCGTCAGCAAGTGACAAACAATTTACTTTACATGCCACACTTTTATGGGTTTTGAGAGCTCATGTGGAAGCATATTTTAGAAAGCTCCGGGAAATTAGCAGTGTTACGAATGTTAAGATGACTGTTATGTGGTTACTCATTATGGTTATTTTCTGCTGTTTCTGCTTTTGAATCTTCCCTTTGCCGGTTTCAGATGGCTCCTAAAGTTCTTTATTTATCACTGAGTCAAAACAGTCAATGAAAAATAAAGGGCAACAACCAATTTTGTTCTTTTAAGAGAGACGGAGAGAGAGAGACAGAGAGGTACTAATCCAGATACTTGGGCAATGCGCAGCATATTTATTAATCACAACAAATCAATATCAGTATCATGCTGGCCATAGTTCACCTTTTATCCAGCCCCTCAGTCCCAGTACAGTGTCCCCACTAGAACTTGTCCACCACCACTCTCCTTCAGCTCCTACCACTTCATATTTTTTTTTTAACTTAAAAGTTTAATGATGCACCCGATCAATATAATTCCTTAGCAACTAAATCACAGTTGCGCTAGTTTTTCTGTCACTCTGCCAGTTTCGCGAAAGCATTCAAGTCTTTTCTCAGGCCTCCGTCACTCTGCGAATCCATAAGAATTCTCCAAAGGATCATAAACCGTTACAGGGTTCAGGCTATCGTATCATTATGAAAACGTATTGATAGACGACTGACGACAAGACGTGAGGCTTCTTGGGCCTGTCCAGTCCAAGCATCTGAATATCCTCACTGATAACAAACGCGATCAGATTTATTTTCAATAAAGCAGGCGGCGGCTGTTGCCAGGTGGCAAAGTTGTCGGAGGTTTTTAAACCAGACCGTCCTCTGTGGATATGGATCTGCTTATCACAAACTGCTCTGAACGGGGACTAAAGTTGAGAGTGGAGGTGGAGGGGGTGGTGCCTGGTAAAGTCCCCAGGTAACCGGGGAGGAAGTGGAAAGTTCATGTCCCCAGATAACTGACAGGTTGGGACCGAAGCTGTTAGCCATTCACTCGTATTTATTAAGCACTTACTGTGTGCAGAGCACTGTACTAAGCACTTGGGAGAGTACACTATAACAATAAACAGACATATTTCCTGCCCTCAGTGAGCTTAGGAGATCTGCTTCATTCTAAATAGGAGGAGGAGTGAGAGAGATCCAGAAATTCATCCTCAGAAATAGCTGCGAGTTTTTAGCTGGAATTTTGGGTAAACAGTTTTCCCATCATCCAGATGAGAGGGGCCCCATACTAGAAAATATCATTAATATGTGTCTTTATAATGTAGTCATGCATAGGCTGCTTCTAATAAAACGATCATGCCAGTCAAATATTTCTTTGCAAGTGTTTCTTTAGGGAAATCGGCACTTCAGTGGTTTCTGGCTGGACTTCCTTGAAACTGTACTGATGAGGAAATGTAAAAAGTCAAGTGTGACATCAGAAGAGCCTATTTTACTGAACGTTAAAGGGGTTATAATCCAACCGTTTGGCTATTTTCCCTTGTTTCTTCGGTTTAATTAGGAAGGAACGCAATTCCACAGTGAGTATCTTGCAAAATTTCCAACTTTCAAAGCTCAGCAATTAAAATCAGATGGAATCCGTTCCTTTCCCCGATCCCTGCATCTACTGCCACTGAAATTCTAGAGGTCTTGGATTCTCTCCAGAAGGAAGATCTAGAAAATTCCCTAAATATTTCAATTGCTGACATTTAAATACAAATCCTGGTACAAAAGCAGAGCTACAAAGAAGAGCAGAATAGCACTGCTCCTTATTTGTTAGTTTAATAGAAAACATTTGAAATACCGTAAGCTCTCTTAAGTCTGGGCACCTGACTCACAGAGATGTACATGGCTGTATTTGGATGAAAACGTACACTAAAAAATAAAATGGATAAATATATATGTTGTAATACAATGTCAAAAAAAACCAAAACCCTACCTTTCCATGTATCCCTGAAAAAGCTTCCCATGGTTTTAAAAATGCTAAGTATAAACCAAGATTTTGAGTCCAGAAAAGCATTCGAGGACTAAATTGTCTTTGCTCAAGAGAACTGTCTGGAGGTAATGATCGACACTGTTCTCTGACCAACACCTAACAGTATAGACTAAGAGAATGAAACGTATATCACAATGTGTCTCTCCCTGATTGAAAACCAAATCACCACTAATGCACATTCCTTTGTTGAATGTTCATTTTAATAAGCTCACTGAAAGCTGTTTTGAAGGTTTCAAGGTAAACAAGGAGAGCCATATCAAAGTAAAGTTAAAAGAATGATGCGAAATGGAAAGACCTTGGACTTTGAATTCATCTTTCTTAATTTAATGTTGCCTGTAGGGTGTGTGCTTACTTACAAACCCTACATATTCACCGGATACAGTTCACGTAAAAAGAATGAAGCGTGTTGTACATGTGTCCAGCAACTAAACATTAGAAGCGGAGATCCACCCCATTTTCATCTACTGTCATATGTGTATCTATACTACTAAATCTATTTGTGGGATCCATGGGCAGAAGGGATTAAGGGGTTGGAGAGGCAGGGAAAAGGAGCATACTAGGCAAGAAAGACCTGTGTGGGCTGAAATTAGTCTCATCTTTGTCTTGTTGTTTCGGCCGGGGGGATCTTCAGCCACATTACTGGACATAGCCTGCCTCATGGCTTGGAATTGATGGAAAAGACACAGGAAATTATGAAAATACATGTGCTTCAAAATACTAGTGAATATATTAATGTACCAATAAACTCTTCACCCACATCCTGCCTCGGGACTGGAACTCCCTCCCACTTCATGTCGGATAGATTCAATAGTACTTATTGAGCGCTTACTATGTGCAGAGCACTGTACTAAGCGCTTGGAATGAACAAGTCAGCAAGATGATCACTCTCCCCACCTTCAAAGCCTTATTAAAATCATACAGTGCTCTGCAGATGATAAGCGCTCGAGAAATACTACTGAAGGAATATCTCCTCTAAGAGGCCTTCCCCGACTAAGCCTTCATTTCTCCAACTCCCTATTCCCTCCGCGTCCCTCTTGCACCTCGATCAATCCATCGTATTTATTGAGCGCTTACTGTGTGCGGAGCACTGTACTAAGCATTTGGGAAAGTACACTGTAATAGCTAGACACATCCCCTGGCATTTGGATTTGTTCCCTTGGTACCCACCCTGAACCTCACAGAACTTATGTTCATAGCTGTAATTTCTTTTAATGTCTGTCTTCCCGTCTAGACTGTAAACTCACTGTGGGCAGGGGATAGGACTAGTTACACCGTATTCTCCCAAGTGCTTAGAACAGTGTCCTGCACACAGTAAGCACCCAATAAATAGGACTGACTGATTGATTGAATGTAGAAAGATAAAATTCCTGCCCAACTACCTAGATCACCTAACATGTCTAAGGTTAAAATTCAGTATTAAACTGTCACAACATGTTTCAGAGATGCACTGTTGTAGTCAAACTATAACTCCTCCAGAAATAGTGTAAAAAGTTCCCTAATTTTGAGGCTATCAACACATTAATAGGTCTCTGAATCACCAAATAGATTGTGATCCCAAATAATCAGCGGCTATTGCATTATGGTACCTCATTTTCAGGTTGTCTTATTTTCATAACATCCAAACCACAGTGATAATGTTTTAATATGTAGCAGTATTATTCCCTTTCTAAAACCACAGTTCCAGGATTTTTTAGTTCACACTTTCAGATATTTTTGTTCGTAGTAAGCCGAAAAACAAAATATTCGCTTTTAGCAACCACATCCATCCAGGAGACATTTTTTTTTTTTTTTTGGAAGAGAGGCATTTTCTTGTCACATTTTAAGACCTTACAGGCACTAAAAGGATAGCCTGACTTTTGAAGGCGAAAGGACATCTGATAAAAAAAAAATATAAAAATATAGCTTTGCCAAATCAAAAATAAAAATAGAGATACTCGGGTTGTATTTCAGAATAAAAAAAAAGTGGCAGCTTAATGTTAAAAAGAAATGTTAGAGTCTTTGTATCTTGATTAGGTGGGGCTTTTATTTCCTTGAAATACTTACAAAGCAAACTCGATTTCAATTTCTCTGAGCAGGACAAGCTTTCTTTAGCCAGACTTCGCACAGCACTATTCTTCTCTTGATGACCTCCGCTTTCACACCAGAAGGGCTTAGTCCTGTTCCTGATAGCGTCAAAACAGCATCACAGTACTGACCACGGGATGTCACTACACAAACATGTCCTTGTTTCATATTGTTATTAAGTTTGACTTCGGTTCAGTGAGAAAGAGAAGGCAGAAATTTACATGAAAAGATTACAATCCAGGCTCACTAGCTTCCAACACCCACAAGCACCCCTTGTACATGGGTCATGCAAACACACGCAAACATATGTACACACACACACACACACACCAAACATGATCGAATGAATGCCCACGTATGTATTAATCTTCTCCTAAAATTTTGTTTTTAAAATCATAAGGAAATTCTAAAACTACCAGCTTTAGAAACAAAATCATTTGGAATCTCTGACCTGAAGGGGAAAACAAAATTCTAACCAACAGGCTTATCTGCTATCTCGAATTTTGCACTCCACAGAGTCCCTAAAGTCAAAATCTATCCAATTGAAGTTTTCCTCGGCAAGGAAACAAGGCAGAGACCGCAAAACCAACAAAAACAAAGAAATCGGGAGCGCAAAAATGGCAAGATTTAAATTGCATTGAAACAAGAAAGCAGAGGGAGTAGGCCAGAAAAGACGAAAACGCACACAGGCAGCAGAACAAGAAAAATCTAGAGCAACATAGGATATTAAAGAGAAAACAGATCCACTGGAGAATGGCTACTGTTACTAGGAGCTTTCTCAAGCTATCTCTGCCTTTGGATATTTTTTAAAAATTTATTAACCTGACAGCAGGAAACTTTATAGAGATTGCTCCCTGACAGGGTGCCAGGTTGGTTAAAGTATTTTGCTACTTTTTTTTCTTTAGTATAGGAAAATCAAGAGAGGTGTTAAGTGGTGCCAGGTGCATATTTGGGTAAATAAGGCTCCTGCTCTGACCGGATTCATATTCCCACAGAAGTCTTCGCTAATCAGACACAGTCCAATCACAGATTTGAACTTTCTTCCTTTGTTCCTTCCCATCTGATTCCTTTTTAATGTGCGACTGTCTGATGTATTATTAATATCCAAACACAAACCAGCAAGGCGCTCAATCAAAGAAAGAACCAGCTCACTCACAAATTATCTGTTTACTGTCTAGTACCAAAGCACGTTCCTTTTGAAACAGCAGCCACTTAAGTCTTTAACAGGAAGAAAAAAAATTGTTTGGAAGATTCTTGCAAAGAAAAATACCTACTAAATGAAAGTCAATTAATTAAGATGAAGGAAATCTACTGGGGGGATTCTGGAATTCTAATGAAGGATACACACACACGCACACACACCCTGGCTAGGTAAGAATATTATTTTGTACGGCATACATTGAACAAATCTGGAATTAACTTGCAACCCTTACGACAGAAACGTTCAAAACATTCCTAGACAGACAACGGGCTGATTTGCTAAAGTATTTGGCTTGAGACTGCGATCGGTGCCTCATTTTACGGAATGACTTTTGGGTGGATTTGAAGAAGGGAGGGAAACGAAATAACCCGTTTGAGATTTTTGACAGTACTGACATGCCAGAGGAAATTACACTTAAGTTAACGTCAATAAGAATGGCCCGGCATTCGTTAAAAAGAGACCACACTTGATTCTCGGATGCATTCTATTTGGCCCAGGTCAGGCAGCATAAAACGCACTGTCTTCCACAAACTCAGGTCTGAACACACGGCGGCGTATAGCGGGAAAGCGGAAAAGAGGAGATGAAGTTGAGGATTCAGTGCCCCTGCAGTGCGAGCCCACAATATATGAGCTACTGGGAATTGGGCTGGCTTGAGGCAGGAAGATGGTTGTGAGCCTCACCGTCCCTGTTATAAGACACTACTTTCAGGGGTGGATTGATTCTGTAGAGGACAGCGTAAGCCTTATTTTGTTTTTATTTTTGTTTCAGGAATCACGTCCTTCCGGACCCGTAGCCAATCACAGTGCCTTAAATCATTGTATAAACGTGCTCATCATCTCCAACTATTTCTTAAAATACCCACAGTGCATCGGATGAATAGATCTACCCAGTGTTTCTAAATGTACATTGTTTACTTCAATAGCCAGAACCTCAGGTTGGTTTTAAGGTGGATTTTGGCCCACTATTGAATCACGGGGTTTTTGAGCAAATAACTGGAAACATTCCATGCCTTTTCACAGAATACAGGTTATCACCAGAATTATTTCAAAAAACGTTATTACCTCTACCTAGGATATATACAAATTACTTAATTGTTAAACAATAAAACCAGGATTTCATTTTCCCGAATAAAGAGGTCTGCTTTGTGCTATGAAAAGGAAGGTGATTTTGTAAACTTAATAAGCAGGGGGGTTTTCCTTATTCTAGAAACACAATATGCATCTAAGGCCCATGTAGTTCTATGCTGACTTTTCTTTTCCCAACCCCCTAACCTGATTCCTTAGGGCCTCTTTGTCAGGTTTCTGCCCCAAGTCCATTTTATTAGCAAACTGTAAATACCTAAATCACTGAAACTGCGAAAGCATGTTTCAAATCCAGGGATGAAAACAGCAAGACTCTAATGAAGGCTTCTGTGTATCCAGAGGCTAGATTACAGTATAAGTAACTATAAAGTGAGCTACTCCACAATGCCCATCCAATGACCTCAGCTCTGACCTGGACAGACCACAGTCTCAAGGGGTGAAAGACAATTTGTCTTTCATCCTTTTGTAGCTGAAAATGGCGCGCCTGCCATAAATTCCAATCAAGCCAACCCGGATGACAATTCTTTAAAAATCTGATAATGAATGTTTCCTCACAAAGAAATACCCAGAAAAAAAACATATCTACAGAGAGCAAGAGTAGATTCTTTTGGCAAATAGAAATCACCGAAGGAATGTAACTTTTAACCCTTTCAAATAGTCCATGGATTGATGACACTGAAGTCGTTCCCCTTTACAAGGATAATTGCACACCATTCATTTTATCCTGGAAATATACAATAACACAAAGGAAAACTAGTCATTCATTCTGATTTCAGAAAGAGTTTCCAGGCTAGTACAGCTGGGGACCAAATTCAACTACTGCACTTCTAGAAAGCAGATGACAGACAAAAACACAGCCATCCTTGAGTGCTCGGAGTAAAACAATCGTGAGATTTAACCTGAAACAAGCACAATTTTCTCAGAAACATAGTGAACGATATATCTCCAAATTTTAGAAAATAAAAGGAGGGACTCCCGGAACATATATTTCTCTGAGGAATAACTTTTTCAGGCTGACTATAGCACCTTCACTGAAATGAAAAAAAAGAGAAAAAGAAAAAACAAACTTTAGTACTGACATTTTCCTCTAAAATATATTCCTTCCCTCTTTCCAGGGACCTTTTCTCTTGAGAAAGAGTTGATGTGACCATCTGATACCTTATCATTCAATCTGGTTCTATTTGAATAATTGGATTCTTTGTGGATAGATCTACAATCTCAATATCTCCAAGAAAAGTATAACCTCGCCACGTGTGCCATAAATAAAAGCCAAATGGTTTCTTTCACAATGCACTAACCCTCCCTTCACTGAGACTGTTGTCAAAAGACCAATTTCGATAATCGTTTAGAATATGTACATTGCTACTAGCATGTTAAATGACAGACCCTTCAGGATGTAATTCATTTAATCACTCATCTGAAGCGCAGTACGAAATAAAGCTGGTTGCTCCGATAATACTTCTCTGACAAGCAAGATACCTCCCCACCACACTTGCTTTCTTTCTGCTTGTAACTCACCACAAATACAGACAAGACTGAAATGAAAGACAGTTTTTCTCTAGGATTTACAAGAATAAAGAAGGCGCCATTTAACGAGATCATTCGGAAATTCCTAACGTGATACTCCGTGTAACACGGATTTACCTCCCATAAGTATAGTAGTGATTTTACTGCTGTCCAAGTTAACAAAACATTGCCCCAGATATAATTACTTCAAAGAACACGAGAGCCCTCTTCTGAACTTTCTGCTTGTGCTGGAGTATGACATCTTCTTTCTCCGGCTGGTGGTTCTCTGCTGTTTGGTGTTCAAAACTTTTACGCAGCAAGTTTCCCTTGAGAAGCTGAAATTGCATCAGTACAATCTAGGTAGACCATAAAAAGCCTCATGGTATTAGGGATCTCTTTTGCTTATCCAGGGAGAGCATCGTTATTAGTCTTTCCCAGCTGGGACATTTGATGATGGCAGAAGGCAGTAGAAAATCTGGCACTAGGACCTGAAAATGGTTTATGAAAATTCACCGTCAGAGGATCCTCTCCTGCTGGTGCCAGACTACATTCTTGGGACGTCTACAATATGAAGCAGAGCAGTCTAGTGGAAAGAGCCCGGGCCTGGGAGTCAGAGATTCTGGGTTCTAATCCCTGCTCTGCCAATTCCTTGCTGTGTGACTTCAGACAAGTTGCTTAACTTCTCCGTGCCTCAGTTCCCTCATCTGCACAATGGAGATTAAATCCTCTCATTCATTCATCCATTCAATCGTATTTATTGAGCACTTCCTATGTGCAGAGCACTGTACTAAGCGCACGGAGTGTACAATTTGGCAACTGATAGAGACAATCCCTGCCTCTCTTCAACTTAGATTGTGAGTCACTTGTGGGATAGGGACTGTGTCCAACCGGATAAACTTGTATCTAGTGCAGCACTTAGAACAGCGATTGACACATAGTAGGTGCTTAACAAATACCATTAGAAAATGGCTTGTTGTGAGGGGAGATGTAATGAAATCTTGAGAGTCCATCTCGATCGATGGTATTTATTGAACACTTCAGAGGTTCAGAGCACTTTGCAAAGCACTTGGGAGAGACAAATACAACCGAATAAGCAGAGGTGATCCCTTCCCATAATGACCCTGTGGTCTAGTGGGAGAAATTCATTCATTCACTCATTCATTCAATAGTATTTATTGAGCGCTTACTATGTGCAGAGCACTGTACTAAGCACTCGAAATGTACAAATCGGGAACAGATAGAAACAGTCCCTGCCCTTTGACGGGCTTACAGTCTAATCGGGGGAGACAGACAAGAACAATGGCAATAAATAGAATCGAGGGGAAGAACATCTCAATAAAACAATAGCAAATAAATAGAATCAGGGTGATGTACATCTCATTAACAAAATAAATAAGTTAATGAAGATAATTGAGCGGACGAGTACAGTGGGAAATCACTTCCAAACTGAAAGAACAGTGAAGTTCGGCTGCTAGAGTTGAGACCGTCTGCCCAAACCGTGCATGAGAATGCACTGTTTTGCCAATCGCTTTGTCTCTATTTCTTGCCACCATCTGAAGAGGAAGAGTAGGGTGGTGAGGACGGAGTGTGCTCTCAACACTTGCAAAGACCATGTTTTTCCTTGCAAGGGGTATACTATGAAAAGAAGCGAGGAGTGGGAATAGAGAAGGGGATCCACACCCGATGCAGAGGAAAGCTCTCTGGACTGAAGCATGGAGGGCATTTGAGAAAAATTACGTCTGACCAAGAAGTCCTGACTCGGTCCTCCTGGCCCCATCTGCCCTTCCCTCACCGTTGTCTATGCACCTGGATATGTCCCTCATAATAATTACGGTATTTAAGCGCTTACTATGTGCCACGCACTGCAGATCGATACTCACCCGGGTCCCACAATATAGTATTCCTATATGCTCCTATTCCCTCTATCCCTAATCCATTTTCACATCTCTCTCCCCCTTTAGATTAAGTACCTTGTGGGCAGGAATCGTGTCTGCCAACTCCTATCGTTTTGTACTTTTCTGAGTGCTTATGACGGTATAATAATAATGGTATCTGTTAAGTACCTAATATGTGCCAGGCACTGTTCTAAGTGCTGGGGTAGATACAAAGTGATCAGGTTGTCGCACGTGGGGCTCACAGTCTTAATCCCCATGTTACAGATGAGGTAACTGAAGCACAGAGAAGTTAAGTGGCTTGCCCCAGGTCACACAGCAGACAAGTGACGGAGCCGGGATTAGAACCCATGTCTTCTGACTCCCAAGCCCGTGCTCTTTCCACTAAGCCACGCTGCTTCTGTGTGCCACACAGAGTAAGCACTCGGTCAATACCGTTGACCGACTGATTGATTGATCGATCATTTCATTCACATGCAACGAGGAGATGGGAAATGCTGCCATGGACAGTCAGATGGGGGGAGACTGACACCTAAAATCTGGTCAGACAACTCAGCCAGAACTCCTGAGCTCAGATTTTCTTTCCAAGGGGGGGGGGGGGGTCACGGAGGGTTCTTCCAGAAGCTTCCACAGGGAGAAATCTGGGTCCCGAGTGACAAAGGTCTCGTCAACTTCAAGGGAAATAAACAATACAGTTTGCCACTGGGAATCAATCATTCCCCTCCTTGACTTCTTTCCTCTCCCATTTTCAAAAATCCTCCCATTCTTCATCCTTCCTGGCGTGGTGGAAAGCACATGAGAATGGGAGTCAGAGGAGCTGAGTTCTAATCATGGTTCTGACACCTCCCTGATGTCGACCCAGGATATGTCACTTAAATTCTCTGTGCCTTAGTTTCTTCATTTATAAAATGGTGATTCAATACCTGTTCTCCCTCCTCCTCAGACTAAGAGTCCAATGTGAGGTAGGTATCCTGATTATCCCTATCTACTCCAAGGCTTAGTTCAGTGCTTGGTGCATAGTAAGTGCTTAACAAAAAGCAACGTTATCAATATTAGCGATTGAAGCAAGAATAAGGACACGGGCTAAATCTGGGCCTTGGAAAGAGACACTATTGCCCTGTCGTGGTTATGTTCTTCAGTCAATCAATCGATCAATTAAGAAGGAGCAGGGTCTGGAGCCTGGGCCTGGGGGACAGAAGGACCTGGGTTCTAATCCCGACTCTGCCACTTGTCTGCCATATGACCTTGGGTAAGTCACTTCACTTCTCTGGGCCTCAGTTACTTCATCTGTAAAATGGGAATTGAGATTGTAAAACCCAAGAGGGACATGGACTGTTTCCAACCTGATTAGCTTCTCTCAACCCAGTGCTTAGTACAGTGCCTTAACAAATAAGTGAGCCCCTAATAAATACCATAAAAAAAGGACCGTAGCACTTTTTGAGCACTTACTGGGTCTGAGCTCTGTACTAGGGTTTGGGAAAGGGTGACTCTTATAGGTGATCCACAAGGAGCCCGCAGTCTAGAGGGGAAGACCTCTTCACACCATCCCCGCTCTGCCACTTATCTGTTGTGTAACCTTGGGCAAGTCACTTCACTTCTCTTTGCCTCAGTTGCCTTATTGTAAAATGGGGATTGAGACTGTAAAACAGGGACTGTGTCCAACTCGCTTTGCCTGATTTCACCCTCTTGCTTAGTACAGTGCCGGGCACATAGTAAGCGCTTAACAAATACCACCATTCATTCATTCGCTATTCACATCATTCCACACCAGGGACTGGAAGAGTGAGTAAACCAATCAAATCAATTGTATTTATTGAGCGCTTACTCTGTGCAGAGCCCTGCATTAAGCGCTTGGGCGAGTACAATATAGCGGCACACTGTAACAAAATAAGAGTTTAAGGAGTGGATTCTCAAAAGACCATTCTTAACAATAAGCCATTTCTACATAGATCCACAATTCATTGTAAAATGGAATAGCATTCAGACTGTCCCCGAGCCCCAAATCACATAATAAACTTTGGTGTTACATCAACTAAGTAGTCCTCCCAACTGTTTCTTTTTCATCGTTCAACTCAGTTTTCACCTCTTGTTTTTCTCATTCTCATTTCTCGCTCTAGTCTCACAATGGAAAGGCAAAATCCAAAATACTCATCCTCTTCTAATCCAAATAAATACTGAGGACATTCTCGTGATGTTAGACTTCAGTAACTACCATTTAACAATTCAGTAGCAAATCTTTTAAATGCAGCCACTAAAATGGGCACAGGCATGCTGGAGGTACAGATTCTCCCCTCTCATCTCTTATTCCTTGTCTAAACTGATATTCAGAAAGAAAAACTGACCCCCAGAAAGCTATTTACTATTAATCACCTCCAACTGTGCCACAAAATACATTGCTGCCGACATACTCCCCCAGAGTTTAAAATAATCTGACCCTACCTACAAAGAAAACAAACAGTTTCTCAGACTGAAGCATTTAGATGATTAAAAAGTATCCTGCATAAATGTATCACAGTGGCTCACTGGGGTGAAATGAACTAAACATAATTATGAGATTTGAACATTTGAAGTGGAAATGCTGTTTTTCACAAGAATTGAGATTAACATGATGTTACTAAGCATAAGCCACCCATTTTTTAAAAATCTGTCCATCTAAGTTGATACACGAAAGACACACAGCACGATGAAAGTAACGCCTAATTGAATGAAAGGACGCCTCTAAAAGCATAAAGATATCCATTTCCTTCCGTGAAGACCGAACGCTTGTGTTGACACCACAATTAGAAGATCCTTAGTTCAAGACCAGTACATATTCTTCCCAGGCGGAAAAATAAAAACTTAAATTTTAGCTCTCATCACGACTTCCAGGGCTTATCTTTAAAGTTCCAGCTCTAAAAATGGTTCTAGCAGGAAGGTGGACTGCCTTTCTACAGGGTCCTGTTTGGGGGTTTTTGGTTTTTTTTAAAATAAAGTCCCGCTTGGAAATAATTAAAAGAAAATCTTTCAGGAGCAATTGCTCTGAAAATAAAATGTCACTCTATAGCACAGAGTACTCCGCCAGCACACAGGCATCTCTCAGCATCTATCAGTCAGGCACGTGCCTCAACAACTCTGCTCTCCTTTCTGATTAGAGATCACAGTTGCTTGGGTTCTTGTTCTGGCTGTCATCCGTTTGAATGACAGACGTCTGTTCTGAAGTGGCACTCTTCTTGCGTCTGTTTTGTTTACGAAACACATATTCATCAAAGGTTATGTGTCCCTTTACCACTTCATCTGAGATGACACAGAATGAACAGGGAAGAATAAAAGAAAGATAGACTTTTTTTCTTTTTTTACCCTAAATCACATCCCTTGGCAAGAAAGACTTCTCCCTAATTGAAATTACCAAATAATATACCTTTTAGCAATTCCCCCGGTGGTCTTTGTTTACTTGCCACGGAATGGCTCGTATTGACATTTTTCAGTTCTCTTCTCCCAGCTTTTGACTATAGATAATAACTCTTTAGTCTACTCCATCCTAACAAAAGACAGCGCCGCAACCCCGAAACCGAGTCGATATTTATTCAATAAATGTTAACAAAATCTAACGACGGAACCGATTTCCCGATTATCGCTTATTTTCTTTTTGAACGATTTTCAGGTCCAGAGACCTGGGCCACCCCGACGAGTCTAAAATCTGCGTTAAATAAGTTGGCCGTCGGGGAAAGTTTGGAGGGGGGACCCCTGCTTCCCTTCCCCTTCCCCCATCACCCCAGTTGACAGCCAGAATTTTACACTCAATGGCTTAGCTCCCGCAGACTCCCTGAGAGCCTTCGGGACTTTACGAGAGAATTGAACGAACCCCAGGAAAAGGGAGAGGGCTTTTTCCCGGACAACAGGGGGGTAGTCCTGAAATGAAATACCTAGACAGACTCACCGAAGAGCTTGCTGGGAATGTCCTCGCTGTCATTTGATTCCACGGGTGCAAGCAGGGGCTCATTGAGTTCGTTGTCTGAAGTAGCTGCGCTGTCCTCACCTCTCAACTCTGCATTCATTTCACTACGCAGTGACAGCAAGGGCTTACTGACTTGTCCAGCTATCATTGGATCCTAGGATGGGGGGGAGAAAAGAGTGAGGGGGGAAAAAAGTCGCAGCTTTGGTGCGTACAGTCTACCTCTCTCTCACACACACTCACTCTCTCTCTCTCTTATCTCTGGCTGCTCCTGCTGTTATTGCTGGCTGCAGTCAAGTGAAGAGCTATTACAGATCCAATGAGTTTTCCATTACTCCCCACCCTATTAAAGCTCAACTAGCATGTGAGAGATGCAGGATGCTTTGAAGGAAAAAAAAAAAAACAACTTCTCTGAAAGCAGCATAACCAACACAGCTTTAATTGTGGGATGTGCCTTCGTGGGCATGTTTTTACATCTCGTCCTGTCCAGAACGCGGTAAGAAAATAAGCAATCGCTGCATCTTCTCTCTCACGCTTATGCCAAATGGGAGGTTGTCCCCAGCAAGGAGTGAGCCCCTCGTAGTCTAAGGAGGGTTCCCGAAGCAGCCCTGGGGGTCCGAACCAGGCCTCCCCCCCCCCAAGAAATAGAGAAGAAAATGTTAATGTTCCGAGTGCCTTCGAGCCAATAGTTGGCGTCTTATAAAAATCCCATAAAGATACACACAAGTTGATTCCAGTTACTCTTAGCTTTGGGACAGTCACTTCCCTCAGTCAGAGACTTGGCATTTTAAAGAAAAAATAAAGAAGGCAAAATAATAGAGCAATTTATTAAGCTAAAAAAAATCAGCGAAAATACTTACAAAGTGTTTTCAATTATTCCTCTGCTCGGGGCATTTTACTCTCATAACATTCAAAAAAAAAAAAAAAACAATTTTGAAGGAAAAAAAGAATAAAGCGAACTTTTTTTTCCTGTCGATTTGGATCAGGTTTTCTTTCCAGCTCAGTCAGAGGGCATTTTGGCAACGGTCTGATTTTTCAGGTAGGCGCTACGAGATTCTGTTTGCAAACTAAGATGCACGCTCTCGTTACCGCGAAGCCACCGGGAGCGGGAGGGAAAGAAAAGAAACAAGTGACCTCATTGTGCTAGGTGGCAGCTATTTATTGCAAAGTTCATGCCTAAATGGTTCTCATGCAGAGAACAGGTGACCAGCAGGCAAGTAGGTTGGTTAGCATGTCTCCTTATCCCCCGTCACATTGGTCGAGGTCTGCCTATGGTTTTTTTTAATGTATTCGTGTCTGAAAAGTGAATTTGATATGACACATGATAATCTATGAAAATGTTAATCAATACAAATAGTTTAAGCTGTCATCAAATGCACTTCTTTAGTCAATACTCATATCGCTGAAAACAATGTCACTGTCACCAGGGCTTAATTTGCACAGCACTTAAATATTGGACTCTGTGCATCAATGCACTCCTCTTCAAATACTGTAGGTAAACACATTTTCTCCCTATTTAAGGCTGAGGCACTCAGCACACATTTAGCTCAGCTGAAACCTCCCTTTTGAATACCTTGATAGGTCCACTGGAGGGCAAAATTAATACTTAATTGAATCTCACAGTCATCAAAATAATCAATACTTTTTTATTATTTATTCTTTACAGTCTGTTGACTGTTTCAAACCGCCGAGGGAATGGTGGGAAGGATTCATGGCTTTGGAACACTGTCATTTAACAAGGTAATTTTCAGTGGGGCATTAGGGGTTGTGAAACATATAATAAAACAAAAATGGTGGCTTATAATAGGAAGAAAGAAAAGAATTATATTTCTGCCATCTAACAAAACAGGATAAATAAAAAAAAAACCAAGTGCAGAGAGAAAGAAAGGAAGGAGGTGGGGGGAGGGAGAGGGAGAGAGAAAGCTTGGCTTTTGAAGGGTTTTATCATATCAAGAGCAGAGCTGAGCTTTCATAATGCTGACATTTCTCATCCTGACAATCCTAAACAAGTGGAAAGGATGAGATCGCAGATATCATCTTTCATCACATTTCCCAGCTTAAGAAGCAACATGACAGCTTCTCTACCCTTTACACTGTTAATTACTAAATAAAATACCGCTCTCTGTCAGCATTAGATTATTGCAGATAGCAACCACAAACATTGCTCCATCGTTGTTGTTGTTGTTTTTTTAAAAAAAGCCAATGATATCTACCTTGAACTCCTCAGAAAATAAATTGAGCTTGTCTCTCTATATTGTGAATATATGAAATATAATCAATTTAATCAACATGGTCAATCCATATTATCGTCAACCTAAATTGCTGATGATTTATTAGCATTTTATTTACTGGATTTATTAGCCGGGTTGGAATCCAAACCACTTCAGGTGTTTTGGGAGGGGAGATAGGAAGTCCCCAGTATTTCCCCCAATTTCCGGAACCTACGCACCTCCCAGAGACTTCATTAGAGGGCACTCAGACTATTCCAGTTCAGATTGGCTGGTTCTGGTCTTAGCTCACACCCAGGGAAAGCGGCTATTCATTGAGGGGCTTATTCTCTGCTAAAAAGGCCTCTTGAAAATTCAGATCCATCATTTCGAAATTTTAGACTGAAGCAACAAAGATTTTGGACTTATCCCCGGTAAAGCTATGGCAAAGACTCCTTAAGATGGGACATGGGTGAATCCATTATGGCGAACTCCTCCCTTAGAGCCACACCGCCCATTTGGGGATTTTCAAAGGATGTTCACTCCAGCTACGGCTCTCTGGAAGAACGTTCTCACTGTCATTATGACTCGTCTGCCAAATAATTAATTTATTGTGCTTGTTAAATGTGACAGTGAATATGTGCAGAGTCCTCTACTGTGCCAGAAAATAAAGAGAGAGAGATTAGAGTGAGGTAAAATAAATCTGATAGAGGAGATTGACTTCCTGGGAGATGGAGGCCATATCTGTCTATAGTGAGCAAAAAAACCCAAAAAAACACACACTCATTTCTGCTTCACAAGATCCCCTACTCAAATCTTTCTTAATGGCACAAACGTAACCTGCTCTCTCCGCTCGAAACAATTGTCAGGATATTTCCGGAATGGTCTAGAGCAATTGTGTAGCCAGGCAGACATGGACACTGGAGTGTTTCATGACCGGAGCTTGATGATGCAAATTTTCCACACAAAAAAGAATTCCATTATGGAATAAGATCCACGGGTCCCTGCATAAGGAACAGGAAATGTGATAGGGAAAGAAAAATTGACTCTATTACATTTCCCATTTTGACTTTCCCATTAATTCTTATAAACTATAAGTTTATATGGTATTTATGAAAAAAGTTAACTCTTGGCAAAACGATGGGGAGGATTGAGACAATTATCTGTATCATTCTATCAATTTCAGGAAAATGACCCACTCTCACCCTAATTACCTGCATACTTCAGGCAAAAAAAATATATTTTTTCCTGAATTATCAGGAAAACTGTTAATCTCTCTGCTAGACTTTAAGCTCCTTGAGGACCTCATACTCTCCCAAGTACAATGTTGTGCACATAATAGTTACTTAATAAATCACACCTGACTGATTTATTTCCTAAATTCTCCCTCTCAGTTCATTAACCTAAAGCCTGGCCCTTGAGAGAGAGACAGCACAGCCTATTTGCTGTGTAGGAAGAGTTAAGCCCAATAATTCAGGCTCTCCAAATCTACCTGGGAGCCTGAATAATCCAATCCCACTATCGCAATACCCCCACAACCTTGGTATCCTTCCTGACTCCTCGCTCTTTCTCAACTCTCACATTCAGTCCATCGCTGAATCCAGCTGCCTTCATGACATTTCCTGCCTCTGCCCCTTCCTCTCTCTCCTAATGGCCACCTCCCTCATCCAGGTTTCAGACTTATCTCGTACTGTCGCAAGACTCTTTACCCGTCTCTCTTCCTCCAGCCTCTCCCCTTCTCTGGTTTATTATGCTTCCGAGGCCATTTCTCTAAAATGCTATTCTGCACACATCTTCCCATTCCTAAAAAATGTTCAATGGTTACCATTCCTCTTTTTGTCAAGCAGAAACTCCTGACCATGGGCTTTAATGCACTCGGTCCTCTTTCTCCCTTTTACCACTTCCTGCACTTTCTTCTTCCTCTATAGCACAGCTCTCGCTCGTTTTGTCCAAGCTCTACTCGATCCTCGTGCAGCCAACCTCTTGTTCGTGCCCTTCGCCTGCCTCTCTCTCCTTCAAATCCACCAAAACACAACTCTCCCCATCTTCAGGGCCCTCCTGAAATCTCAACTTCTCCAAGACTTTTCCCTGCTTCATTTTTCTTGTCTCCGGGTCCTATCCCCCTCCCTACCACCTCAGCACTCCTGCACTATCTCAGTATTTAAGCAGTCACAACCACTAGTAGCACTTTTGAACATAATGGCTATCACATTCTATTATTTAAGTATTTGCTTTCCTATATCGCCATCTTTCCAGTCTCTTCTTTCTCTCATCTGTAAATTATTTTGTGACTGTATGTCCCGTTAGAGTCTAAATTCCTTGTCATGGGCAGGGAAGCTGTCTGCTAATTCTGTTGTACTCTTCCAAGCAGTACGTACAGTGCTCCGCAATAAACACCACTGATTGATTGAAGGCAAGGCTTGTATCTTGAACCCTTACTATACTCTGCTAATTGCGTGATACAGTGCTCTGACACAGATGGCATTCAATAAATACTACTGCTTGATTTCACTGCCTTCATGGAACACATGAATGGAATAATTATTCAATAATCCTCTTTGCTTGGGCTGGGCAAACCCACAGCATGGCCTAGGGGAAAGAGGAAGAGCCTGGGAGTCAGAGGGCCTGGGTTCTAATCCTGCTCTGCCCTTGCCTACTGTGCGACCGTGGGTAAGTCACCTAATGTCTCTGTGCCAAAGTTTCCTCATCTATAAATTGTGGATTCAATATCTGTTCTCCCTCCTTCTTGGACTGTGAGCCCCATGTAAGTCAGTGACTGTGTCTCACCTGATTATCCTGTTTCTATCCCATCTATTAGTACAGTCCTTGACACATAATAAGTGTTGAACAAATGCTACAATTATTATTCATCCTTGAAAAGACGCCTCAACTCTCCCTTGTCCTAGTCTTCTCCATTCATAGAGTGAGTATAAGGAATAGCTCTTAATTCTTCACATTAGATACGGGTCCCGTTTGTTTTCTGTGAGATATTCTGCTAATTACAGCTGATAATGAGGGTGATGATAATATGATGATGATGAAGGCCTCGTGTTGGAAAAATGAGAAGCAGCTCAGCCTAGTGAATAGAGCACGGGTCTGGGATTTAGAACCACCTGGATTCTAATCTCAGTTCTGACACTTGTCTGCTATGTGACCTTGGGCAAGTCACTTCACTGCTCCATGCCTCAGTTACCTCATCTGTAAAGAGAGATGAGACTTGTAAGCCTCTTGTGGGACACGGACTGTATTTGACCTGATTAGCTTGTATCTACCGCAGCACTTAGTACGGTGCCAGACATATAGTAAGCGCTTAACAAATGCCATTTAAAAAAAAAAAAGATGGACAAGCCTCATCCCTGTGATCTCAGGACCAAGAGCTTCCAGATAGGAATTTATGATGGCAGAAGGGCCTGAGTTCTAATCCTGACTCCACCAATTGTCTCCTGCATGACCTTGGGTAAATCACTTCACTTCTCTGGGCCCCAGTTACTTTACCGGTAAAATGGGGAATGAGACTGTGAACCCACATGGGACAGTGACTGTATTCAACTCGATGTGCTTGTATCCACCCCAGTGCTTAGTACAGTGCCTGGCACGTAGTAATTGCTTAACAAATACCATGATTATTATGGTGCTGGTGGTCTGCATGGTGCTGCTCACCCTTCACTCACCCTTCCCTGCTGAGGGCGGTGAGCAGAGTGTCAGCAGAAGTCCAGCACACTGCATATTTCCCAGTGCCCGTGAGGATTTTGACACAAGGGACTGCAACTCTGGTCCGGAAGCTTCTCCGGAACTCCGCACCGCAGCTTGCAGTGACGTCAGTCACGCTACGTAACGCAAAATAGTCAACCCCATCCCCCAACGGGTGAAGTCCTGGAAGGATGAACTCTCGCTCTCTCCGGCATGGAATATTGGATTCCCTGAGAATGAAACCCAAGTGATTGCTTTAATGGGCTCTCTTTCATAGCTCCAGTATTCACTCCCGGGTCTCCATAAAGATAGTGATCACTGAACCTCACATGTACTCATTCTACCTACATGAGCATCCTCAGAGTTTGTTTCTTTTCCCCCACCAAAAAGAGTCCCAGAGCAGTTGAGTTGCCCCAAGGGAGTGAGGCAACGAGCAGACGTAGGCGTAGGAATAGAAGGAGTAGAGGAGAAGCGGCGTGGCCTCGCGCTAAAGGATGGGCCTGAGAGTCAGCGGGACCTGGGTTCTAAACCCAGCTCTGCCACTTGTCTGCTGTGTGACCTTGGGAAAGTCACTTAACTTCTCTGTGCCTCCGTTACCTCACCTGTAAAATGGCGATTAAGACTGTGAGCCCCGACAACTTTGTATCTACCCCACTGCTCGCAAGTGTTTAACCAATACCACAGTTACCACAATCAGAATAATAATAATAATAATGATGACATTTGTTAAATGCTTACTATGTGCCAAGCACTGTTCTAAGCCCTGGGGGGGTACAAGGTGATCAGGTTGTCCCACGTGGGACTCACAGTCTTAATCCCCATTTTACAGATGAGGGAACTGCGGCATAGAAAAGTTAAGAGACTTGTCCAAGGTCATAGAGCAGACAAGTGGCAGAGCCGGGATTAGAATCCATAACCTCTGACTCCCAAGCCCGTGCTCTTGCCACTAAGCCACATTGCTTCTCGGAAGTGGGGATGGGGTGGCTGAAGGAAAAGAAGGGGGCAGAAGGATTCCCCAGTAACGCCGCCATCAGAAGCTGGAGAAATCTGGCTTGCTCTGACCCGGCGGAAAGGGCAGAAGCAGCTGCAGCCCTGTCAGTCAATCAATCAAAAAATGTAGAGCCTGGGAAGGATGGAGCTGTTGCTGGCGGACCCTGAGTGAGAGGATCTCAAAACTCTGCTCCGCTAGGCACTGTTCCCTAGCGCCTTATTCATTCAGTCATTCAGTAGTATTTATTGAGCGCTTACTATGTGCAGAGCACTGTACTAAGCGCTTGGAATGAACAAGTCGGCAACAGATAGAGACGGTCCCTGCCGTTTGACGGGCTTACGGTCTAATCGGGGGAGACGGACAGACGAGAACGATGGCGATAAATAGAGTCGAGGGGAAGAACATCTCGTAAAAACGATGGCAACTAAATAGAATCGAGGCGATGTACATTTCATTAACAAAATAAATAGGGTAATGAAAATATATACAGTTGAGATAAGCAGCGTGGCTTAGAGGAGGGAGCACGGGCCTGGGAATCAGAAGGACTTGGCTTCTAAAAACGCTTCTCCCACATGTCTGCTGGGTGACCTTGGGTGAGTCACTTCACCTCTCTGAGCCTCAGTTACCTCATATGTAAAATGGGGAATAAGAGTGTGAGCCCCATGTGGGACAGGGACTGCATCCAACCCAGTTGACTCGTATCTACCCTTGCTTTCTGGATTTCCTCTTTCTATCTACTCCTGCCTTGGATGTTGTTGTGGTGTACTTACTGTTTCTCCTTTCATTCTGTGTCCGTCGTTAGGCCTCTCTCCCCATTTAGTCTCAGATTGTAAATCTCTTGAGTCCGCTGAGCGTGTCCAGTTCCCTAATTCTCACCCATGGATTCTTTCCCGGTTCTTAGTTCAGTGCTCCGCCTACGGTGAGGGCTTAATGATTTCTACTACTATTACTGCTAAGGGATAGAGGAGCTCACTGTGGGCAGGGAATGCAAGCGCTTAGTACAGAGCTCTGCACACAGTAAGAACTCAGAAAATACAAGTGAATGAACAGCAGATGGGTGGTGGTTCCACTTATCTTTTCCTACTCTAGCCTTTTGATCCCTTGCTTTTGACCATTATTGATCGCCTACATGTGTGCTTCCTCCCTCTATCTTCCTTATCAGGGACCTAAAGCCCCAATTTTTGTGGAGAAAAAAAAGCTCTGGATGTTAGCAATTTGCTGGTGGGGATTCTGAAAGTGGGGAACATTTGCAGAAATCTGATCCCAAGACCAACGGCAGAACTATTATCAGAACATCTGTCCCTGTAACCTCTTCTTGAATTACCCTCTGATCTCGCGGTAGCGCTTGATAATAATAATAACTGCGGCACTTGTCGAGCGCTTACTATGTGTCATGCACTTTAATAAGTACTGGGGTGGAAACAAGCAAATTAGGCTGGACACACTCCCTGTCCCATCTAAGGCTCACAATCTTAATCCTCATTTTACAGAGGAGGTAACTGAGGCCCAGAGAAGATCACACAACTGACAGAGTCAGGATTAGAACCCGGATCATTTTCACTCTCAGGTTTATGCTCTCTCCATTGGGCAAATCTGCTTCTTACAGAGCATTGTACTAAGAGCTTGGAAGAATACAACAAGAGTTGGTGGACTCGTTCCCCGCCCGCAAGGAGCTTCAGAGTAACGGTGATATTTGCTAAGTGCTTAGTATGTATCAAGCGCTGTATTGAGAGCTGGGATAGACACAAGATAATCAGGTTGGACAGAGTCCATGCAGTCATTCTTCTTAATATCCTGGTGTAACTTGTTCCAGTACCCTACCCAAGAGGTCGATTGGCTTTTGGGTCAGAGTTTGGTGTGAGGGAAAGAAAGCCCGAGTGGTATAATTTGCCCATTTCGCCCTTTGATTGTGAGCCCCTCAGGGACCGTGTCCAACCTGATTATCTAGCATCTCTCCCTGTGCTTAGTACAGTGCTTGGCACACACTAAGTACTTAACGAATACTATTATTATCATTATGATTATTATCATTAGGCCATTTTCATTAGAGATATAGGCCTTGGGATGGTTTATCGAAGCACTGTGGCTTAGTAGAAAGAGGACAGGCTTGAGAGTCAGAGGACCTTGCTTCTAATCCCCACTCTTCCACTTGCCCGCCGTGTGACTTTGGGCAAATCACTTCATTTCTCTGTGCCTCAGTTTCCTCATCTGCAAAATGGGGATTCAATCCCTCTTGATCCTCCTGCTTAGATTGTGAGTCTCATATGCAATCTGGTGATCCACTCCAGCACTTAATACAGTGCGTGACACATAGTAAATGCTTATCAAAAACTATTATTATTATTAACAGACAATTGTAAAGGCACCAAGACTGGCAAATATTCTAAGAGATAATGGGGTGGTCTCACACCCTCTCGATAAAAGATAGGCTGGTAGCAGAGATTCATTCTGGACATTCCTCTCTTCTCATTGGTTACGACCACCTGCCCTTCAGCAAAAGTGGCTCTCGGCTAAGAGCCTGATTTGCCATCTTTTCTCTCCAGACCCACCATGAGAAGATACCCAAACCTAAATCCTAGCTGGATGTTTCCTAGTCTGAGGAGACTAGCTGAGTGTTAATAAAAGAAGAAGATTCTTTGTGTAATTCGCCCAAAGTCTGAAGGCCCATGTTCCAAATAGTTTTGAAAAGAAAGGGAAATGTATATATAAATTTGATTTATTAAAGAAAAGGGATATTATTAAGTTCAAAACATATTTAGTCCTGAGCAACAAACTGGAACCTCATAAAACCGAGGCTCAGCTAACTTTAATGGAATCATGATGTCGACCATATATTTGGAAAATCTTAATACACTGCATCAAGAAAGGGGCGGTTTTGTTGGCAGATGGAGTCATTTAAATCTCTTGAGCTTTCTAAAAACTCAAACCTGCACCACCTCTCTCCTCTCCTCCTTACATTCCACCTCCTTTACCAATTTCATTTCGTCTAGATATGAGCAAAATAAAGCGCGTCTCCAGCCCTTTTCATTGATTTCAGCTCTTGCTTCCCTGCCCTTGATTTGTACGTTGAGACCAACATCAACCGCCTCTTCCTTACCTGTTGCACCAGAAAGCAAATCCCACATCGGCCACTGAGACCATTCGTGACACATGAGACCCCAGTCGGGTGAAGAGACGGGGGTCTTGGTCCAGAGCCTGATGGTCCTTTACCGAGAAGCGGCGTGGCCTGGTGGAAAGAGTACGGTCTTGGGAGTCAGAAGGTCATGGGTTCTAATCCTGGCTCCACCACTTGTCTGACCCTGGACAGTCACTTGATTTCTCTGTGCCTCAGTTACCTCATCTGGAAAATGGGGACTGAGATTTTGAGCCCCACGGGGGACAGGGACTGTGTCCAAGTCATTTTGCTTGTATCCATCCCAGCGCTTACATTTTGAGCCCCACAGGGGACAGGGACTGTGTCCAAGTCATTTTGCTTGTATCCATCCCAGCGCTTACAGTGCCTAGCACATGGTAAGCACTTAAGAAATACCATCATTATTATTATAAGTATATAATTATAACAATTATTGTCACAATAATACAGTTATTATTAAGTTAGCAAGCTTCTCAGTGCCTTGATTTCCCATTTATAAAATGGAACCAATAAAGTCAGCTTTCTAGCCACTTCAAAGGGTGTTTGGAGGACAAATATGGGAATGCCTATTTAAGGTTTGGAGCTCTTCAGATTACAGGGGTTGTATGAACCCAAAAGAGTTCCAGCCCCAAAAGTATCCTATGCCAAAGCCTACGTCTGATTCCAATGGTACATTATGAGGTTCAACGGGGTGCTATGCTCCAGTCTGTGGGGGTGAACCCATAGCCCTCCAAGTCACTCCCCTCACCCCCAGGGATTTCCAGGGAAGGAAGATACTGGGAATCGAGGAATCACTCATATTTACTGAGTGCTTACTATATGCAGAGGGTTGTACTAAACACTTGGGAGAATACAATGTAAGAGAGTTGGTAGACGAATTCCCTGCCCCCATTGAGCTAGTTACCAGTCGCTCTAAGCCCCCAGGAGTAACTCTCTAGGAGGGATCGCATCTAAAGTCACATCTCTTGTGCGTTTTGCACGCAATAACTGTTCAATAAATACAACTGAATGAATGCACGAATCTCCTCCAAGAGGTCTTCCTTGATTAAGGTCTCCTTCCCCAGGCTCACTCTCCCTTCTGTGTTGCCTATGAACTTCAATCTGTAACCTTTCGGACAGTTGATATTTTCCCCGCTGCCAAACCACTGCCAATAAATGATCTATTATAAATTCCTCAGTTATTCGAAGTAATGTCTGTCTCCCCCTCTAGACTGTAAGCTCGTTATGGGCAAGGGATGTGTCTGCTAATTCTTTTGTACTGTACTCTCCCAGTCAAGCAATGGGAGGTCTTGAGCGCCTACTCTAAGCAGAGCACTGTTCTACGCACTTGGAACAGTACAGTATAACCATATCAGATGCATTCACTTCCCACAATGATCTTTCAGTTTAGAGGGGGAGACATATCAATATAAATAAGTAAAATACAGAGGCTGAGGGGGCCGAGGGGGCTGTGAATAAAGGGAGCAAATCAGGGCGAGGCAGAAGGGAGTAGGAGAAGAGGAAAAGAGCGTTGAGCCAGGAAAGGCCTCTTGAAGGACTGTGCCTTCGGTAAGGTTTTGAAGGTGGGGAGAGTAATAAATAAAAAATAAAATGGTGGTATTGCTAAGCACTTCCTTTGTGTAAAGTACTGTCCTAAACGCTGGGGGGATACAGGTGATCAGGTCGTCTCGCGTGGGGCTCACAGTTTTAATCCCCATTTTACAGATGAGGTAACTGAGGCCCAGAGAAGTGAAGTGACTTGCCCACACTCACACAGCTGACAAGTGACAGAGCCGGCACTCGAACCCATGACCTCTGACTCCCAAGCTCAGACTCATTCCACTGAGCCACGTAATGTGTGCACATGCCTGTATCATCTTCTATTGTTTGTCAGACCACCCAAACTCTGAAACTATGGCTTGCTTATCTTGCTTTACTCCCTATTTATATATGACCAAAGTGCTCTGGCTTCTCAAAAGGTTGTGTTCTTAGAAAATCAGCATGAACTATAGAGCAAAATACCACTGGCATTTGGCCATACATTTAAAATTGCCTCTCCATAAATGCCTCTCTTTCCATCTAGTTCTGCAGTCTCTTTCAGGCGATTCCCCTCCTGGGATATAATTTACCCCAGTGCCTAGAATCAATCGATCAGTGGGATTTATCGAGTGCTTACTGTGTTCAGAGCACTGTACTAAGCGCTTGACGGAGTAATAATAATAATAACGTTAATAATGGTGGTATGTGTTGAACATTTACTATACACCAAGCACTGTACTAAAAACCTGGGTAGATACAAGATAATCAGGTCCCACATGGGCCTCACAGTCTAGATGGGAGGGAGAAGAGGGATTATTGAATCCCTATTTTGCAAATGAGGGAACCGAGGCACAGAGAATAATAATAATAATAATGTTGGTATTTGTTAAGCACTTACTATGTGCAGAGCACTGTTCTAAGCGCTGGAGTAGCTACAGGGTAATCAGGTGGTCCCACGTGAGGCTCACAGTTAATCCCCATTTTACAGATGAGGTAACTGAGGCACAGAGAGGTTAAGTGACTTGCCCACAGTCACACAGCTGACAAGTGGCAGAGCCGGGATTCAGACCCATGACCTCTGACTTGCCCAAGGTCACCCAGCAGGTGAGTGGCGGAGCCATAATTAGAACCCCGGGTCCACGGACTCCCAGTCCCGTGCTCTTCGCATGACGTGATGCTGCTTCTGTGCAATACATGGCAATTAGTAGACAGAATCTTTGCCTTCAGGAAATTTTCAGTTGCGTTAAATAGGGCTGCACAGCCAGTGAAAACTCAGAAAATTCTCGTTGTTGGACTAGACACCGGAACCATCTTCCGCAATGGCATTTTTGCCCTTTCCTTTCTTCCCCTTTCGTCTTATCATTCCTTTAAAATCTGGCTTGCTCTTTAACTTATGACTGTCTCTGTGAAGCTTTTATTACGTTCCAAGGCTACTAATGTAAAAATAAATGTTTAATTGGGTATTTCTGAGCTGTTGTGGTGCCCTGTTTCTTTCTCCCCCACCCCGACACCAGCTAAAAAGAGGTCTTTCCAAATTATCATAGACTCAATCAATCATTCACTCTTACTGAGTGCTTACTGTGTGCATTCATTCAATAGTATTTATGGAGAGCTCACTATGTGCAGAGCTCTGTACTAAGTGCTTAGGATGTATAATTCGGCAACAGATAGAGACAATCCCTGCCCAATAACAGGCTCACTATACTAAGTGCTCCGGACAGTAAAGTAGAACAGTCAGAGAATAAATCATGAGATTCCCTGGTAATCAAATGAATTAATTTTTATGAACACAAAACACGAATCAAAATTGGAATTCTTTCTGTGGGTTCGAGTCTTCCTCTGGACAGCCTGAACAGCTGTGAGTGCTCTGCTTGATAATCTTTGCCTAAGTGGGAGCTATGTAAATTTTGATTTGTATAAAACTTCTCTTCGACGCTCCTCTGATGCTCATTCAAAATACGTAAGATGCAAATATAGTCTCCGTGAAGATAGCTGATACCTCACTTCATCTCGTTTTCATTCCCGAATTTCATTCCTTCATCCAAGAAGGTGGTATTCTGTGGGTATTGTAATCATTTCTCAATACGAAAATTATTCTCATGAAGGAAATGTCAGCAGAGCTCTCGAGTTGCAGGCTGAGGGAAAGGGGCTTCATTTATAATTTAAGGAGGCCTTTAATTAAGGACAAAGATAAGTATTCTGACATAAAAAAGTGGAAGGTGCTTACAATGCTTCAAAGGAAAGACACACTAACCACAGAAGCAACCTCAATGATTCTCTTTAGTAAAGAGAGACTCATTCATAAAAGTACAGGGCTTGGGAATACACAGATCTATGCTATTGATCCGCCACATTTACGGCAGTGTGAGCTGTGATTAGTAGCAGGGTCTAAAAGAAGCAGCGTGGCCTAGTGGAAAGAGCCCGGGTCTAAGAGAAGAGTTGGGTTCTAATCCTGCCTTCCACTACGTGCCTGTTACGTGACCTCGGGCAAGTCATTTCACTTCCCTTCGTCTCAATTTCCTCATATGTAAAATGGGGATTCACCACCTGTTCTCCTTCCTACTTAGACTGTGAGCTTAGTATGGGACAGGGACTGATAATCTTGTAGGTATCCCAGCATTTAACATATAACAAATATTATTATTATTAAAGGAACACAGGTCTGTGAGCCAGAAGGCCTTGGTTCTTGTCTCCATTTTTTTATGGCATTAGTTTAACGCTTACTATGTGTCAGGCACTGTCCTAATCTAGTAAGATACAATCCGTGTCCCACATGGGGCGCACGGTCTTAATTCCCATTTTACAGATGAGGTAACTGAGGCCCAGGGAAGTTAAGTGACTTCCCCAAGGTGACACAACAGACGTGAGGCAGAGCTGGGATTAGAACAAAGGTCCTTCTGACTTCCAGGCCTGTACTCTATCCACTGGGCAACGCTGCTTCTTTTTTCTGACCCTGACATCCTGTGTGGCCTAGGCCAGGCTCCTAACCTCCCTGTTTTTAGTTTCCTCATCTGTAAAATGGGGATAATAATAATGAGATTAATGAAGTGAGATGGTGGGGGCTCTTCTCATATTCTTATGTGGATAGCGTCCCTTCATTTTCAAAGCTAAGACCCAAAGGGCAAATCCTTTGCCTGGGTGGGCTGAAAAGACCAACGTGCGACCCAGACCCTATTCCTTATCACGTGCATGGAAAGGAGTCCGATCCAGGTGAGGTTTGGCTTTCCTCCTCCACTCTCTGAATCTCTTTTCCAGGTCCTCTCAGGAAGTACACCGTGCCGAGGAGTGCTCAATAGATCCTGATACTATCACCATGGGGAGAAGACAGCTGAGAGTCCCCGAATGGAGAACAAAGACTTAAGAGGGCAAGCAGAGGGGTATTCGAAAGGCACTGATAACCCAAAGCCTTCAGGTTCTCTTTACCCGGAGGAGGACAGTACGGTACCCGAAGCCTCTGGTTACGGCCCCCCTCCAAAAGAGAAAGGGAAGGAAGGAGTACCCGCTGGAACACACAAAGAGAATAAGTCCCTTGTGTCCACAGACTATCTGGGATAAGGAAAGCAACGATCTGGTCTACCCCCGTGAAACAGCCGCGGGTCATTTTCCTCGAGGCCCGTCGGGTTTAAAACAAACAACTCTCTGAAACATGAAGACCCGTCTCCACACACATGCACACGCACATGTGCACACACACACACACACACAAGCAGAAAGACCCAGCTAATGATGAGAAACCAAAAGGGAGCTTTTTCTCAGACCAGCTGGTGTTTTCTTGCTGAGGTCTTGCTTGCTTGCTTGCTTGAGGTCTTGTTTTCTTGCTCCACGTCCTCCTCTCTAATGAAAGTTCAGGTAATTCTTTTCCCTTTCCTCCTCCTGCCAAAGGCCTTTTAACCAGATATTAAACACCGATTACAGCCAAAATGGATTCTGGTTGCTGGGGCCATTCTTCTTACCAAACACCTTTAGCTTGTTCGATTTCCCTGACTAAATAATAACACTCTCCTTAGAGAAGAGACTGTGGAAAACACCTGTTCTTTCCCCTCTATGTGGGATTTTTACATGCTCATTTCCTCTTCTCCCACTCCCTTCTGCGACACCCTTGCATGGATGTGCACCCCTCCCTCAGCCCCACAGCACTCCTATTCATATCTGTAATTTATTTATTATTAACATTTTCTCCCCCTCCACACTGTGAACTCACTGTGGGCAAGGAATGTGTCCACCAATATCTGTTAAACTTCCAAGCGTTTAGTACACTGCTATGTAGATAGTAAGCGCTCAATAAATATGATTGATCGATTGAGTGATTGACCCTAGGCTCAGAAAAATCAAGCTACAAGAAAACATTCACACACACACACATGAACATCTTTCTGGGTCAGATCAGACTTTCCTAACTTGGGAAGAATTGGACCTTGGGTTGATTAGAATAGTTTTGAAGAACTGTCAAAGCGTCATTAATACCTCAATCAACCATTCACTTCATTTAAGACAGGTACATCAAGATTCAGGGAATCATTCTCTGATTTTAGGAGTGATTGAGGACTGCTAAAAGGTGCGGTTTGGAAATTTTAATCAACACCCATAAAAAACTACTAAGCATCTAATTAGCGAAACTGTAAACCCCTTGAGGGCCGGGTTGTGCTATTGTATCATCCTCTCCCAAGTGCTTAGGACAGTGCTCTGCACACAGTACAAACAATAAGTGCTTGACAGATACTAGTGATTGAGATGGGGGAGATATGTCTCTGACTTGTGCTTTATTAAGAAATCTGTCCTCACCTCATGAATTATCGGAGATATTCCTCCCCTCCTACAATTCACGCAGGGTTTAAAAGTAACTCTAAAGAAGCAGCATGGCTTGCTGGAAAGAACGGGAGCCTGGGAGTCAGAGGACCTGGATTCTAACTGCAGCTCTGCCAATTGCCTGCTGTGTGATCTTGAGCAAGTCACTAAACTTCTCTGAGCCTCAGTTACTTCATCTGAAAATAAGGATTAAATCCTCTTCCTTCCAACTTAGACGGTGAGCCCCGTGTGGGACTGGGACTGTGTCCGACTTGATAAACTTGTATCTACCCCAGTGCTTGGGACAGTAACTGACACATAATAAGTGCTTAACAAATACCCTTAAAAGAAAAAAAGACACTCAGAAGTACTCTTGTCCCCTAAAAGCCAATGTGAAGTTGGATTTCAGAGCTTTTCTGAGGAAAAGCTCTTCATAAATGTAACCTATAATGAGAACAATAATAATAATTAATGCACTTGTAAGAAGTGCAATTCGGGCCGTATCGGGCCTGATTTGATCATAGTGTTTCATGGATTTATTCAACCAGCGGTGATTTAGCCTCTCCACTCCATTGTACCTGTAACCGATATTTAGAGAAATCACACACGATTTCACGGTCTTTAGAAATACCCACGAAGCTGGTCGGTTGTCACACAATCAGAACCAGACAGGGCAGGCCTGGTGCAAACAAAGAAAGCTAAAGGAACTGAAAACATTTCCCTTTCAGGGATTCAAATAGAGAAAGATACACAACCCCACTGATGGGGGTCCGTCCCCAGCACCTTCCGCTCCTGCTCGATCCCCACAGTGGTTAATCAAACCCCTCTGATCGTCAAGCGCAAATGCCAGTAGACCCTGGGTGAGCCTCACAATGCTCTCTTCTGGCCATGAAATCAAGTCCCTGTGCAATTACTCCAATGTGACACCTTATATAAGCTTGAAATCATGCCTTCACTTTAAACATTGTAAATCAATAAAATTATATTGTAGCCATTGACAACACATACAATTTTGCCTGTTTGATGTCCCATTACCGCAATTGAGCTAGAAATAGTTTTGGAAAAGCAGCTCTTCCCTTTCCCTAAGTGAGTAGGGTTGCTTTTTCCCCATGAGCCTGGTGGGGGCATATTTATAGATCACGAAATAATGTCAGACAAATTGCGGGCATGTACAGATTTGCTACTTTCCAATAAAAGGTGCCCAGTCCTAGCCCGAGCACCAGAATGTACCCACCCATTCTATTCTTCCACTATTTTGTCAGGACAATTTTACATTAAAAAGGCAGCCATCAAAGAGTGATGAACCAGCAAAGAGTGAAATAAAAGATAGCATGTAAAATGCCACTCTCATATGGCACAGATAGATTAAATTAAATGGCACACATAAGTCATTAAAAAAAATCCATGTCATTTATGTGAAATGTTCAGGATATCTCAGCTTGAATCAGCTGGAGAGAGGTATGTAAAGAAGGTTATTGGTCTTTATTCTCCTTTAAATATGTACCTGTAAATCCGCATACCTGTTCAACATAATAATGATGGTATTTGTTAAGTGCTTACTACGTGCCAAGCACTGTTCTAAGCACTGGGGGAGATACAAAGTTATCAGTTGTCCCAGGTGGGGCTCACACTCTTAATCCCTATTTTACAGATGAGGTAACGGAGGCACAGATAAGTGAAGTGACTTGCCCAAAGGCACACAGCTCAAAAGAAGCGGAGACGGGATTAGAACCCACGACCTCTGACTCCCAAACCCGTGCTCTTTCCACTGAGCCATGCTGCTCCCTCAAGCGGACAGGTTTCCTGGGGTATGGACTCTTCCATGGGACATCGAGAATTTCCCCACAGAGCTGAATGCCCACCGGGGAAGGCACAAGGGGAACAATAAGTCGAGTGAGTTGATTCAAGATGAAAGTAGTTCAAAAGAATAAAAAGGTGGTTCCCAAATGAGTTAGGGAAAGAGGCTTTGGGGAGCATGTGCAGCTGGAAATGAAAGGAAAGGGGCCATCACTGAAGACAATTCTACTTGGCTGTGAGGAAATGGGGGAAGGAATTTACAAACGGTGATGGGGGTGGGAAAAGAAAGGAAAGTTCGAAGAGCACTGGCGGGGGAAGGCAGGAGAAGCGGTCAAGGTGGGTGAGGAGAGGGCTCTCTGATCACCAGGGAGAGCAGATGCATCCAATGTACTTCTGATTTAGTGAAATTCACCTAACCATGTCATGGAATCTCTCTTTCCGACTCAATGCAGATACAAAAAGGGCAGCTACATTACTTGGCTAGACTTGTTCGAGCACATGATTCTGGCCAAATTTTGTAAAACTAGATGGAGTAATTGACCTTGGTTCAGGAACCAATCCCATAAATCTGCATATCGTTCCTATGGACAATTTGGATCCGATTGAGACACACTTTATTGGAAACCACCATGTCCTAAATCGCAGTACTGTCTGGGAACCTAGGGAAGATGGTGCCTCACCAACTGATTCGCCACTTCAGATCCTTTGGATCACCTCCCCAACTCCCAGGTGACTGGCCTAAGGGATGAAGCACAGGAGTCAGAAGGTCATGGGTTCTAATCCCGGATCCGCCACTTATCTGCAGTGTGATCAAATCACTTCACTGTGCCTCAGTTACCTCATCTGGAAAATGGAGATTGAGCTTGTGAGCCTCACGTGGGACAGGGACCGTGTCCATCCCGATTTGCTTGTACCCACCCCTGCGCTTAGAACGGTGCCTGACACATAGTAAGCACTTAACAAATGCCATCGTTATTATTATTATTAGATTGTAAACTCCTTGAGGGAAGGGATCGTATCTACCAACTCTATTATAGTGTACTCTTCCAAGAGCGTAGTACAGGGCTCGTCATACAGGAAGTGCTTAATAAACACACCTGAATGATTGATGGATTTACTGACTTCACTGGCTCTGACTGCCCAAACGTAAGAGGAGAGCGTAGTCTTGGGGATAGAGAAGTTAAAGGATGGCTGATCAGAGGAGGCTCAAGTCAGGGAAGCGGGGAGTGGGGAACCCCTCCTAAGAAAAGTGATGGAGGATGAACAGAGATGGATAGCCTAGCCTGGAAAAATCAGTAGAAGAGATACCACGTTGGGTGAAAATAATAATGATAATTGTGGAATTTAAACATTTACTAAGTGTCAATCGCTGTACTCAGTGCCGGGGAAGATACAAGATAATCAGGTCACATATGGGGCTCCCAGGCTAAGTAGGAGGGAGAACAGGGATTGGGGAGAAAAAGTATTGAATCCTCATTTTGAAGATGAGGGAACTGAGGCAAAGAGAAGTTAAATGACTTGTCCAAGGTCACTCAGCAGACAAGTGGCAGAGCTGAGATTAGAAACCCGGTCCTTTGACACCCAGGACTCTGCTGTTTTCATTAGTCTATGATAGAAAATCACTGGTGGAAGCCACTTCACGCTCTCAAACAGAAACTAGATGTGCCTGCTTAACTTTATTACGGACCAGTAACTAAAGAATGAATGGAATAATGACGTTAGAGAGTATAGTCAATAAATGTGAGGTTTACAAACCGGGAAGATATTTTGACAAGTTTCAAAATACCTCAAGCCTCTACTTTTCAAGGTGTTGGGATTTTTGTTTTCAATTCCTTTCTTATCAATAGAATTTATAGTTTCTGAGATTCAAATTCATTAACTCCCGAAAAAAAACTTCTCATCTGCTGAAAAAAAAGTAAAAGCTGTACTAAAACTTGTCAAATATTTCAGATTCCCAGCAGTATGCAAATCCAGTTTGGCTTGAAACCTACATGAATCTAAAAGTTCAGTGGGAAAAGGGTTTGATCAGTTATGGAGAAAAAAACTCCAAAATATTTGAAAAGGGGTTTCAATGTTTAGTACAGCACAGAACAAACAGCAGGCACTTAAAAGGCATGCTTGATTAATTGACTGGTTGATTGACAATCTGTGAGAAACCAATACAAATATATGGATATTGAAAGCCCAGAAATAAAGGATCGATTTCTATGGCACCAGGCAGAAAACTGAGGATGCTGAAGGAAAAAATCAGTCTTCATGTTGAGGAAAATTTCTGGTTGTGAAGATGGGCAGGTCAGCTTCATGTGTTTAGCTGGACTGTGTGAAAAATGGGAAAAGAGAGGAAGAAATTGATTTTGTCGACAGCAGAATGGGCTGAGAAGGCTGCTCTGTTTTTCCATCACCGATTGATATCAATATAATCCTTAGAACTTCGATCTGAGGTCAGAAAGAAGTCATCTGGACACCTGATAAAATTAACTTTCCCGCTAGACTGTAAGAACGCAAGCTCACTGTGGCCAGGAAACGTTTCTACCAACTCTGTTATACCATACTCTCCCAAGTGCTTAGTACGGTGCTCTGCACACAGCGAGTCCTCAAAAAATACAATTGATTGAATAACATCCGCGAAGACAAGTAGCAATGTCTCCCCCTTCAAACCCTTACCATGAAAGGCAACTCATATCAAGTCATCAAGTAATCAATCAGTGGTATTTGTTGAGCGCTTACTAAGTGAAGAGCACTTAATTCCTTTGGGAAACAGCTTGGCCTAATGGAAAGAGGATAGGACTAGTCTTCAGGAGACCTGGGACCTAATCCTGGCTGGGTCATCTGTCTGCCGTGTGACCTTGAGTGAGTCATTCAGCTTCTCTGTGCCTCCATTTCCTTATCTGTAAAATGGGGGCTTACCCTCTCAGCGTTGCACCTGGAGAGTTTCCAGTACTCTACCAGTCTCGACTACTGGAGGGAGAGTCAAGCAGAGGCCTAGCCATTCCATTCCTAGCTTGGGCAGTGGCTAGCGAGTGGAAGGCAATCTGCTACAAGTCAAAACTCTCCTGTGCTGGGCAGCAGCGGCACGAGAGAGAGTCGAGGGCAAAGACTCGAGTTTATTGTACAGAAGAAGGCAATGGTAAACCACTTCTGTATTTTTACCAAGAAAACTCTACAGATACACTACCAGAACGATTGCAGATGGACAGCGGGGCGTTCTGGGAGAGATGTTTCCCTGAGGTCGCTATGGCTTGAATACGACTCGACAGCATAAGAAAACAACAACAAAATGGGGGTTAAATATAAGTTATCTTTCCCCATTAGATCGGGACTCTCAGGTTGGACAGGGACCGTGTCTGATTTGCCTATCTTTATTCAGTCAGTCATATTTATTGAGCGCTTACTGTGTGCAGAGTATTGTACTAAGTGCTTGGAATCCTGAATCTACTCATAGTAAGCCACTAGTATTAGTAGTATGCTCTGTGGAATAACGAGCAATGTGTGTGCTGGGAATGGCTTGTCCTGTTATCCATCCCTAAGTATTAATGACTGATGTCCTTTGTATCCAGAACAAATGAACTGTACATTCCAAGTGCTTAGTACCGTGCTCTGCACATAGTAAGCGCTCAATTAATACTATTGAATGAATGAAATGGCCCACTGGGGATATGGGAACCGCTGTGAAAACAAGGGGGATGTGACCTTAGCGACAGGAAATGGAGCTAGATTATGGAAATTCAGGGATCCTCACAAGACGAATCTTTCTGTGTGACTTTGGGCAAGTCACTTCACTTCTCTGTGCATCAGTTTCCTCATCTGCAAAATAGATGAGCCCCACGCTGGACCTGATGAGCTTGCGTCTACTTCAGTGTTTAGTACAATGCTTGGCGAGAGGTGAGGCCCTACCCAAAACTACGAGTATTATTATCACCATTATTATGATGGTGATGATGATGATGATGATGATGCATTTGAATCTGGGATCTTTGGACATTTGATATTCACCCCCGCCCCCAACCGTGACTATACGTTTGTGAGTGGAATTGTATGTAAGAGGGGCATCGGGACTAGGTGAGGGGGGCCCAGAATGAAGGAACTACACTTCAGGAAAACCAGGAAGGGTGCCATTTCCAGGAAGGGTTTTTTCAAAAAGGTTTGGCCTAGAAACCATCTCCTAGAAACCATCTGTTATCATTAGTCTAATCTGAAAAAGGAACAGCCACAAAAACGTTGAGAGGACCCCAGTAGAAGCCCTGGTAAAACTGCCTAGAGAGCATAATCAATCAAACTCTTCCCCCAGAACTAGAATGGTTATTGGGCCAGATCAATAAGCACTACTTGTTGATCTGTGGCCCTGGAATCATGGCGGAGACACCTCCAAATAAAGCTAAAAACATATGAGTGCAGAATAATACCCCGTACCTCTTTATTAGTCTGATATATTGCAAGAGAAATACGGGAGAAAGCAAACATTAATGGAAAGTGGGATTTTCCCTGCAATAGCCACAGTAAATATGTCGGTGGGAAAAAAAAAATTAAGACAAAAGAGAAGGCTGCCTTCACCTCCGAAATCGAAAGCAACGCCTAGTGAGGTCTAACCCATCGGAAAAATTGTTCGCGAGCAGTTCGTCGGCGGGAAAATATGACCTCTGAAGCACAGCCAATGTAGACAAGACCTAGGGTGATCCGCTGAGTAAATGCCGGTCGCAGAGGTTAAAGCTGCCCAGGGGCAGATTTAATGTTATGTACGCAGTCTTTCCAAGGGCTCAGAAAAGAGTGAGGGTGAAAAGAATGAGGTTCATTTTCAGGATGATGTGATCAAAGATGCTTTCAGGATTTGGGGACTCCCCCGGAGGTAATTTCTGTAGAAGGAGTCACAGGTCTTTGGTAACATTCGCTATCTGTCACCCCAATCCCTCAAAGTCCTTTCCCAGTATGCAGCGTTCCAAGGCCAGCATTCATTTGGGGAATGGATGGAGTTCAGAAAGGAGGCCACTTCCCTTTCACGGTCAGTAAAGGAGCCAAGTGGAGGCTCCATACCATGAGAGCTCAATGGGACTGTAATAAAAAATGGAAGACTGAAAGATTGGCGAGAGGCCTTGTTTCTCTCTATCACTCTGTGCTCTCTCCCAGAGGATAGGTAGCAAGAACTGGGCTGAAACCCGCAGAGGGGGAGATGTATGTGTTCAGTTATTTTGACAACCAGGAACATTTTCACAAACATCAACTGAACGTTTCCAAATTTGCCCTTTTGGCTCCTCCTGGGTGAAAATCGGACGTAAATTCAGGTCACAAGGAAGAGCAAACCAGTACCTCAGAAAACAGAGAAAGTGTATTTGTCAGTGGGCGGAGGAAAGAAGAAAAAGATGGGGAGAGGAATGAAAAGGGGAGACTAGTCAGAGTACTATTAAAAAACTTGGGAACTAGAAGCCCAGTTGCAAATGCCAATTTATATATAAAAAAAGATACATCTTGACCGTTCCTTCTTTTCCCTGAAAGAATCGTATCTTTCCAAATCCTCAAATTAAAATTCCAAAATAAAGAGGAGCTTAAAATTACAGACTATATCCGGTCATTCATTTCCGAGACGGTTCAGAGTTGCTGTGACTACCGAATCTTGATAGCGCCCGGGACCCTTCCGATGGTGCCTTGTGGCTTCTGGGAGGTGTTATCCCTGTCAGAGCATTTAATAAATAAATTAAATCCGCCGCTGCTCTTCTTTCACCCAGAGACCAGAAAAGGTTTGGTTGAGAAGAGAGGTAGGCATAATCCGGGATGCCCCACACATCACTGGAGACCATTAAAGGAGAACTTTAGGAGCTAGAGAGAATAACTTCAAGCGAAACATTCCTACTCGGGGAAAAATCATTCAGGTGACCGTGTGTTCTCCTCCAATCTCAAACGCCCCTGCTAGCAGCAGTGATGTCGAGGCAACAGGCTAGGTTGATCTCCTGCATGCATATACGCCGTTCTTGTACACCGATTCTTCCATCGCCGGGTATATTTCCCGTTTTAATACACAGATTTAGACTTTCCTGTGGCGGGCTGACACTTTCGCGCAAGTATTTGATTATGTCACTGTTGAATGCTTACGTGAACGAAAGAGACAGATTGCCCCAGACATTTCATGTGTGAGCATCCTTGGCTTCCTGCCACGCGACAGCAGCGCTTAGAGCACTCTTCATCGAGTTTTATTTTACTCAAACAAAATTGGGAGAGTTTAAATTGATTTAAGTTGAAATTAAATGCCAATAGACAGTGCTGCTTTACACAGGGAAAAAAAAAATCAAAATAATCCAGTGGCAGGCTTCTTTTAGCTTAAAGGAAAGAGAGAATTATATAAAATCCTCCTCCCCTTGTTCCTGTATCAGTGTCTCTCTCTCTTTGCCAGAGAGAGCTACCCCTTACTTGGTTCTTCTCAACTGTTTAGGCATAACTGCCTAATTACTCCCTTCTTCCTGAAGACAGATGCTAATGGCCAGAGGTGGGCTGCAGGAGCCGATACTTCCCTATCTCCTGTTGCTGCACTCCCTCTGGGAGAGGACAGTTTCAAATTGGTAGGAGGAGTAATTTCACCGGATCCTTCTTTCCCCCGTCCCACTGCTCGTGGTGCTCTGCTAGGTATTTTATGGGGCAGAGTGCCGTGGGGTTACGGTTTCCAGAGATCAACTCCTCCCCTAACATAAACCACTGCTCCAAGATCGTTTTTTTCTGAAGGACCCACAGGACATCCCCGTGGTGAGTGACACGGCGCGGAGAAAACCACAAGAGACCCCCTTCAGAAGCTTCTAAACTTTCATTTCTCAGGTTGACGTGGTGTTTACAGTTTGTCTCCTTACAGGGAGAGCCACTTTCCATCCGAGAGTGCAGCATCTTTAAGCTGAACGGCACCAAAAAAACAACAGTCCGTAATTTCTGCGATGGGCGGAAACCTCTCACCTCAGATTAGAAAAGCGCCTGGATTTTGATTTTCAGATTCCTCATTTTACCCCAGGCTAGAGAAATGGACAGAGAGGGGTTTCTCCAAACTAGAAGCAGAACCTGCGTTTGATTTGTCTCTATCTGTCGCCGAACTGTACATTCCAAGCGCTTAGTACAGTGCCCGGCACATAGTAAGTGCTCAATAAATACTACTGAATGAAATTTCAATCTTTAAGCAATAGGAAGGGATGGTTTTGAAGACGAAGTGGTCTATACTCTTGATCGAATCAACAGAGATTATCACCCACAGAGGCACGGACTTATATTAACAGTCCAATTTGCCTACCCACATAACAGTTCATTCAAACTTCAGAGCAGAGTTGGAAGCGGCGTCTACCCATTGGCCTCTGACCCCAACGCAGAAACCCGTTTATGACAATAAACAACACATTTACAACGCCTCCCAATCTCAATCTGCTAATCCTGAGTAAAAATCCCACTTGAAGCTCTGTGACTCAGATCCAGCAGTGTAAGCTTTAAATAGAAAAAAAAAAAAATCTCATTGATTGCAAGAAACTCGGGGCTTATTTTCGTCCATCGATTCCCCCGGTGACTTTCCGCAGCATCCGAAGCCCAGAGCGAACCCAATCTGACCCCGACTTTATGTGCATTATTATATTGAGAGACAGGAGCTACTTACAGTCCATGCCATTGTCTCCGCAGATATGTAATAAAGTATTCTAGAACTGCTCCTGCCGAGAACCTTCATGCACTAGACATTTCCTTCTCTCTTTCTCTCTCCCCCTCCTTCCCGCCGCCTCCTCCCCCTTTCTCTCACACCCACAAACACACATTCTCTCACTCGCGCTCACACATCACCCTGGCTTGCGTCCGTATACAATCCCACCCTCCCTCTCTTCCTCCCTCCCCACCTATCTTAAATTCCCTTCGCTCTCGGCATTTTTCCCCCTTTGGAGGACAGCTCAAATGAGCAGCTTCAGACTTTGACTAATACTCACATAACTCTCGGTAAACAACATCCTTCACCCAGATCTATAACTAATAATAATGCTCTTTATTAAGCTCGCCTGCGAAACAATATGTCTAATAAAAAGCTGTTCTCCACACGATTTTAATTATAATAAATCACCTTCATTATGATGCATAACTCAATATAACATCCCTAACGCTTAGCTACCTAGGCTACTTCTATAATGAGGACAGAGAGCAGGCGCGTCTCGGACAAAGTTATTTACACCCCCACAGAAAAATCCGGCAGGAACCTCCTGCCTTGCAACATGAATTTCAACAACTTTTATCTTACCTTACGGTTCGGAACATCACAGCCGAGGAGGAAAACGAAGCTGAAAAATGCTGTTTACACAAATAACGGGACCCTGCATCCTTCCGCTAGCATGGAAAAAGTGATCCTCGCGGTGCAATCATTTCTCTAAAATGTATAAAAGTATTTTACCACCTTGCTCGGAAGAGCAGCGATGAGACTAGAAGCAGTTGTGAGCTGGTGTCAGGGGATTTCATGTCAAAGTCAACTTCCCGGGCAATCCCCAGAGAACTGCGCTGTGCACATTCTCCTGAAAGGTGTGAAAATCTGATTTTCTAAAATGGATCAGTAATTCTCTATGAAGGGGGGAAGGATCGATAAATCTTTGCTAAGTAGATTGTAAAGGAAAAATTATTCTTTCAGTGACAGTACATTAGGATCCTCCAAACAATCTCAATAAACTAAAGACATAGCCTTTCTCCACCAGCTACTTTTGACTTCTGATGTATTTCTGTAATCTCGGATCATTCTGCAATGCACATACATTTATATTTGCTAAGCAATGTTCCACGTTGATGTTGATTTATGGGTATGTGCCATTATAATGCTTGGCTCTGACTAGAAAAAGAAAATTATTAGCTGCTCGTTACCTGATAGATGTGATACAAGGAAATGTCATTACGTCTGTGCACACATATATGTTTCTTACTATATCACTCTTGGTGTATTTACAGAATGCACTGTCTACGTAGGAACAACTACATACAAGTGCTTGAGCAGTTTTAGGTGCTGATGCACTCGGGCCCAGCGACCCTCAATCAAATGATCGATCGATCGACGGACTGTATTTACCGAGCTCTTAGTGTGGAAAGAGCATCGTACTAAGTGCTTGGGAGAGTACAAGATGGCAGAGTTGCTAGGCATTTTCCCTGACCACAACGAGCTTACAGCTAGGGTGGGATGCACTTAGAACCCCTGGAATTCCACTCTTCTCTTTCCTTCTTCTGCCGCTCGGAATCCGGGAGCCTTGGCAACTTGCGGAACTGTCGACTCAACAGCGAAATTCACCCTTGCTTCAGGATGGGAGAAAGTTCCGCCAAGTGCCAGTCTGAGAATTAGGCAGTCGGTCGGTCGTATGGATTGAGCGCTTACTGCGTGAAGAGCGCCGTACTAAGTGCTTGGGAGAGTACAATATAGCAATATAGCAGACACATTCCCTGCCCAGAACGAGCTTAAAGTCAAGCGAGAGGCCCCGAGCATTCTCGCTACAGGACTTATTCAGCCCTTCCCCTTGAGGACGTCAAGTGCTCAGTGTTCAGCCACTGGCTGCCATGGCAAAGCCAGTCTAAGAGAGAACTGCAAGCACTTAGTACAGTGCTCTGCACATAGTAAGCGCTCAATAAATACGATTGAATGAATGAACTGCAAAATCCCCATGTGGTTGAATGGTGCGAGCCTCCAGCTGCCGGTTGTTTATAATAATAATAATGTTGGTATTTGTTAAGCGCTCACTATGTGCCAAGCACTGTTCTGAGCGCTGGGGTAGACACAGGGGAATCAGGTTGTCCCACGTGGGGCTCACAGTCTTCATCCCCATTTTACAGATGAGGGAACTGAGGCACCGAAAAGTGAAGTGACTTGCCCAAAGTCACACAGCTGACACGTGGCAGAGCTGGGATTCGAACCCATGACCTCTGACTCCAAAGCCCATGCTCTTTCCATGCTCTGGGTTGTTGAAACAATCCCAGCACTGTGCTGAAGCGGTTAATAAAAAGCCCGGCCCGAGTACCTGAATACCCCACGTCCTATCATACGAGAGCCAGACAAAGTGAGAGCTGGGTGAGATGGCTCTGCTGGGACTGGTTTTTCCATTTTTTTTAAAGCGCTTACCATAGTCCAGGCTCTTTTCTAAGCACTGGGATAGATACAAGGTCATCAGGTTGGACAGTGTACACGTCTTATCGCCCAGCTTCCAGATGAGGTAACTGAGGCACAGATAAATTAAGTGACCTGTCCAAGGTCACACCGCAGACAAGTGGTGGAGCGGCGATTAGAACCCAGGTCCTTCTGACTCCCAGGCCTGTGTTCTCTCCATTAAGCCATGCTGCTTCACTTAGAACCAATTTCTGACAGAATTACAGTGACATTAATATGGCTGTTTTGGGGGGGGGAAAAAAAGACATCTCTTTGGTGCCAACGGCTCTAATGTATAAAGCACTTCAGCACAGCGAGGAGAGGAGATAATGGACAAAGTATGATATAACTGGAGTATTTTGCTTAATTTATGCATTCCCTGCCCTAGTGACACTCCGTTTGAACAATTTATAGATCTTTGCACTGATATCTCATCCACTGACACCACTGCCCCACATCTAATTGCAGGCACTGAGAGAAGCGTTTTTCAAAACACCTACAGTGAAAAGTGGCTGCACCCAAGATACCGTCAAATAATTAGGCTGCTTCTCTTTTCTTTTCACCTAGCCAAAGGCCAACCCAAACCAGGGAAGCAGGTGTCAAATCCCCTCAGGCCAGGAGATGAGAGCTTCCATGATGCTCATATCAATCAGTGGTATATATTGAGCCCTCACTATGTGCCCAGAACTGTACTAAGCACCCGGGACAGTACAACAGAGTTAGAAACACGTTCCCGGCCCGTAACGACCTCACGCTAGAGCCTGGAGGGGAAGGTCTTATTCTGCTCATATAAGAATTTCCGAAGCAGGAACAGGGTTAGAGCCTATCTGCTGGTGCCCTGCCCACTGGGATACTCAGGAAATATTAAACAACCTGAGGAATTCCCACCATGCATGGTGGGAAAACGAGATATCTTAGGACTTGCGAACTTTGTTTTTGAGATGTCCTTCCTCTACACTTTAGTCAAACTTGATACCCCTCTTTCACTGCCCATCTGTAATCAAAAACATTTAATCTGTGAACAAAAGTGGCCCTCTTACTGACCCTAATTCTGAATTAAAATTTTATTTGGACATGAATCAAGAAACACTGACTTCCAATTCCCTGTAAATCAGAGGTTCTGCCAAAATGTCCTCTTCAACCTTATCTTCAATATTATTGCTGACCAATGAAGAATTCGAGGCAGGAGAGATGGAGGGAGGAGAGAATGAGGGAAGAAGGGAAAGAGGGTTAGAAAAAGGGAGAGACAGTCAGAGAAAGAGAGAGAGAGAGAGACGAAGAGAACAAAGAAGGAAAAAGGGATTTGCTCTTCAGAGCAACCTAAATCACGTGCTCTAATCCAGAATCTGCCACTTGTCTGCTGTATGGCCTTGGGTAAGTCACTTCACCTCTCTGGGCCTCAATTACCTCATCTGTAAAATGGGATTGAGACTTTGAGCTCCATGTGGGACAGGGACTGCTTCCAATCCTATTTGCTTGTATCCACCTCAGCTCTTAGTTTAGTGCCTGGAACACAGTAAGCTCTTTACAAATACCACAATTCTAGTTATAATAATTATTATTATAAGCAGAGAAATAAGAACACTGGACCTATATAGAAAGTATTTCTGAATCGATATTTTTTCCCTACACTGTGTAACTCCATATGTGACTAAGAGGTCTGTATCATTTCTTATTTGAATTGGGCATCTTGAAATTTCATAACAGTATCACTAATCCCGTTCTGTGTCAAATCTCTATCTGAATTGTCTCATGGCAAATTTTCAGGAATGACTGCATTGTGGGACTTTGGACCAAGGTGATACTGGTCCTGTTCTCTTCTTGGACGGTAGCATAAACCAGTCCTTGGCAGACTGAGTCCAAAATAGAAGACAAGATCAGACGGGAAGAGCCTTTCCCGATGTATCTGCGGTGACTTCTCCATCCGACTCCTGTAACACTCAGCGTCTCCATGTGTAGTTTGCCTACTCTAAGCGGGGGAGCCTACGAGTTAGGAAAGGAGGGTGTTGAAGGGCTGGTCCAGAAGGTCTTGTGACACTGTAAAAAGAGTCTTTTTTTATTTAAATGGTATTTGTTGAGCACTTACTATTTGCCAAGTACTGTACTAAGAGCTAGGGTAGATACAAGCTAGTCAGGTTGGACACAGTCCATGTCCCACATGGACCTCACAGTCTTAATCCCATTTTTCAGATGAGGGAACTGAAGCACAGCAAAATGAAGTGACTTGCTCTAGGTCACTCAGGAAAGAGGTGATGGAGCTGGGATTAGAACTCAGGTCCTTGTGACTCCTGGGCCTCTGCTCTATCCACCAGGCCACAGGTGACAGGAGCCAAATTCTCCCAGATGGATGATCCTCCACCAATCTGCTGAAATGATTTGCCGCTTTGGAAAACTCACTCAAGGAGACTCACTCTCTATGCTTAGGTCACACTCCGATTCAAATAAAAATCACAACTGGGAAATCTCCTTTCCTTCCTTAATGAATCCCACTGGAGGACATTTGGCCTAGTGACCATCCTTCCTCTTTAGCCAATACTATTAATTGCTTAATGAGTCATCAAGAGCTACCGAAATCCACTTAGAGGAACAAGCAGCACCAAGCCCCAACAGTACTCATGGGAAATCACTCTGGTTTTCCTATAGAGCCACAAAAGCCTGCAGAAATGGTCCCAAAGAGATGTCTTTTCCCAAGGAAGTAAACAGCTGGAGAACAGACTAAGTTTATCTAGTGCTCTCTCCTGACTGCTATCAGGAGTGACCCTTAAAAGCCCCTTGATACGTTCAGGGGACACATTTCTTGCCTAACACCAAACAGCTCCGGGCAGATATTTCCCTCGAGGAATAAGGATTGGGTTTTCTACACAGGACTCCATTTTTTATTTGATTTTGGGTTGACGAGGATCCCGGGTAGAGTCTTGGGAGCCGCCGCGCCTGAAAAGAAAAATGTGAATGGATGTCTTTAAAGCCGATAAAACCAGAGCGACGTAAGTCTGGCTGGAATAGCGAAATGGTCCTGGGAATTACAGGGACCCAGTAGCCCTAGCTGGGATCCCCTACCCCTAGCTGGATGAGCATGGACAGATAGAAAGATTCAATCTCAGAGCATGATGTGAAGCCAGAAAAATATTCAGGGTGGTATTAACTCCACTGTCCACTTTGTATTGTGCAACAATAAGGAGCAGCGTGGCCTAGTGGATAGACGCCACGCCTGGAAGTCAGAAGGACCCGGGCTCTATTCCTGCCTCTGCCACTTGTCTGCTGTGTGACCTTGGGCACGTCACCTCAATTCTCTGTGCCTCAGATACCTCGTCTATAAATGGGGATAAGACTTCTGAGCCCCATGTGGGACATGAACTGAATCCAATGTGATTAGCTTGTATCCACCCCAGTGCTTAGTACAGTCCCTGGCACAAGGTACGTGCTTAGCAACTATCATTACAAAAACAGATGAACAAGCTCCTGAGGGTAATTCTGCTACCCGAGAGTCTCAGGAGGAATCTGCTTCATCTGCACATTCCCTCAGACCTTCCCACGCCACCTGGAATCCTGAAGGTGTCCTGGGAGCTGACCCTTCCCTAATGACCTTCTAACCAGGAGTCCAGAGGAGCCCCAGGAAAGCGCCGAATGGAAAGCTCCGAATGCTCGACCGGTCTGCCCTTTTTGTGACCAACGGAGACATCCGAGTGACCAGAAGAGCAGATGAGCTTATTACTTAACCTGACAGTGGCATTGATTGAGCACTTACTGTGTGCAAAGCACTGTACTAAGTGGGGTACTAAGACATCAGAGGATGTCTTGTATAAGATAAAGTTCACAGCTCCTCATTTTTGCTTTCAGTGGGGAGGCAGAGTGACTCCTTTTCATTCTCCGTCCATTGTCCTTTCCCAAGGGAGTGGTCCTGAAGAAAGAGCCCTGTGATTGTTCTTTCTTCCAACGGCAGTGCCGCGTTCCAGGAGTCAATGTCAAAAATGGGCAGCTGCCTCGTCGTCACTGTGGCATTCAAAAGGGGATCTTTAGTCCAGTGAATATTTCAATCAGGAATATTAAGCCCAGGCCAAACTACTTCCTGCGTCCGTTTATATCTTCCACCAGCAATTGGCAGGCTGACTACTGGGGGAAACATCCTGGCGTAGTTGACAGAGCACGGGTCAGGGCGTCAGAAGGTCAAGGGTCCTAGTCCCGGCTCCTCTGCTTGTCTGCTGCGTGACCTTGGGCAAGTTACTTCACTTCTCTGGGCCTCAATTACCTCATCTGTAAAATGGGCATTGAGACTGTGAGCTCCATGCGGGACAGGGACTGTGTTCGACCCGATCTGCTTGTATCCATCCCAGTTCTTAATAAAGTGCCTGGCACAAAGTAAGAGCTTAACAAATACCACAATTATTATTATTACATTTGTTTGGGTGAAAACTGTAGGTTTAGGTCCCATACCAAACTTTGGTGCCTTCCCTAGGACTATGATGGAGGGGAGAAACAGGGCAGGAAGGTAAATACAAAGTTAAAGTCCTCCAGGGCTCTGGATGCCTATACTTCAAGTCCCAAAATGCTCTGAGACCCGAGCTGTTCAGTTTCAATGCTTAGATAAAAACATCTGGGTATCTAAACCCAATTTTCTAAAATTGCTTCAACAGCGTACAAAAATTTGGGACTGTCCTAGTAAAATGGAATATGTGATCAGCCTTGGAATCACTAACAGAGACCAACTGTGATATTAAATATTAAACACTCAAATAAATCCTGAATAAGGAACTAAGAGAAAAGAATGCAGTCCTAAGCCGTTCCAACCCCGGACAGCCTCTCAGATGATCTGCTTCTGCTCAGTTCTGCGTCGGAGAATTGGAGATGGATTTGCCTTCCTCATCGTGATACTTTAAGCCACCTGTTCTGGGCCAATAGCAGTTGTGAAACATTAAATGGAGTTCCCTGAAGACTATGAAATCTCTCAGTTCCTTTTGACTCTTTTGCTGTTGCCATCACCTTGGAGCCAAGAACTCCATTCCTTCGGTGGATAAAAGAATTTCCAAGACAGCTCCTAGTAAGTTAATACATTCTGGACAATCATTCTTCCCACCTTCAAAGCCTTACCGAAGACACATCTCCTCCAAGAGGCCTTCCCTGACTAATCCCTCATTTCCTCCTCTTCCACTCCCTTCTGCATCGCCCTTGCACTTTGATTTGTTCCCTTTAGTCCACCCTCCCTTAGACCCACAGCCCTTATAGACATGCTTCTAATTGATTATATTAATAAATGTTATATTCTATACGATTAATTTTTATTAACATCTATTTCCCTCTCTAGATCACTGTGGGCAGGAAAAGTGCCTACCAATTCTGTTATAATGTATTCACCACCAATGTGTTTAGTGCAGTGCTCTGCACACAGTAAGGACTCAATAAATTTGATTTAATGACTGATTGGACCCAGAGCTGGTGCAAGGCAGAGGATTATCTGAACCATTCCTGGAAACCAGCAGGGTCAAGAAAAGTCTTGGGCTCATCCCCGTGGCCCGAACCAGACCCTCTGAAAGGTCACAGATGAGAGGGGCTTCTAGCCCAACCCCAGGGGCCAGTGGGATGAGGAGTTGTAGGCTTACCTCTGCATGGATTCCAGCTGGGCCAGGGGTGAAAGGAGTCCTCCACTTGCCCCTGAACCTTCCGCCGAACTCCCGACCGCACCGTGAGTTAAGGGAAACTGCTAGCGAAGTGGATAGAGGACAGGCCTGAGAATTAGAAGGTAATTCCGGCTCTGCCACTTGTCTGCTGGGTGACCTTGGCAGGTCATTTCACTTCTCTGAGCTTCAGTTACCTCAGCTGTAAAATGGGGATTGAGATCGGGACAGGGGCTGTGTGTCCAACCCCATTTGCCCCCGCACATAGTGAGCGCTTAACAAATACCACAATTATCATTATTAGGTCATCCTTGGAGTTCCGCTCAGTCTCTCCTGGCCAGGTCTGGTAGAAAAGGAACCTCCACCCTAACTTTGGAGCCCGGCAGGGGCAGAGGAAGGCTCTGCCTCGTTCCCAGAGTTCTTCCTAGCTCTCTAATTAGGCGGGGATTGAGGCGAACCTCTAGCCTGGCTTCAGAGCTCAACGAGGCCAAGAGGGATTCCATCAGAGTCGGGCTTCCGGGGCAGGATGCCGCATCCTACCATTGGGAGGCCTAATGGATAGAAACAGCATGGCCTAATGGAAAGTCACGGGCCTCGGCGTCAGAAGGACCTGGGTTCTAATCCCTGCTCCGCCACTTGCCTGATGTGGGACCTTGGGCAAGTCACTTCACTTCTCTGGGCCTTAGTTACCTCATAAGTAAAATGGGAATTAAGACTGTGATACCCATGTGGGACAGAGACTATAGCCAACCCAATTTGCTTGTATCTACCTCAGTGCCTAGTACAGGGCCTGGCACACAGAAAACACTTAACAAATATCACATTTATTATTATTATTAGCCACGTGGCTTCGTGGAAAGAGCATGGGCTTGGGAGTCAGAGGACCTGGGTTCTAATGCCTGCTCCGCCACTTGTCTGCTCTGTGACCTTGGGCAAGCCACTTAACTTCTCTGTGCCTCAGATATCTCATCTGTAAAATGGGAATTAAGACTGTGACCCCCACGTGGGACAACCTGATTACCTTGTTTCTACCCCAGCGCTTAGAACAGTGCTTGGCACATAGTAAGTTCTTAACAAAACCATTGTTATTATCATTATTATTATTATTATTATTATTAATAACAAAGATTGGGGCCACCATCTTGGCTCCTGTCCCATTCCCCTTCCAGCTCTAAGAGTCAGGGAGAGACAACTAAGTAACTCACCCTACCCAAAATCCAATGGGGCAAAGCTAATGGCTTCAACCCACCTTGCCCCTGAGAAACCAGCTCTCCTGCTGTTAGTTAATCAAGGTGGGAAGAGAATGAAAGATGGAACTGAGGGAGGTTAGGGAGGTAGGGCAGGTGGGAGAGTTAATATGACTGGAATATAATAGTAATAATAATAATAATAATGTTGGCATTTTTTTAGCACTTACTAAGTGCAGAGCACTGTTCTAAGCGCTGGGGTAGATATAGGGTCATCAGGTTTACCCACATGAGGCTCACAGTCTTAATCCCCATTTTACAGATGACTGAACTGAGGCCCAGAGAAGTTAAGCGACTTGCCCACAGTCACACAGCTGACAAGTGGCAGGGTGGGGATTCGAACCCATGACCTCCGACTCCCAAGCCCGTGCTCTTTCCACTGAGCCACGCTGCTTCTCTAAAACTCCAAGAGGAGAATGAAACTCCAAGAGGACAGCGATTCCTGTTGTGATTCCCCAGGTGATATAATCCAATGGTTGACCAGCCCACGAAATTTACCAACTAATCTCCACAAGAGAAAGCCAAGCAGATAAATGAATGAAATCAGCATTCATAGTTTATTACCAGACCTAGATAAATAGCTCCCTGCCAGACCGAGTCACCTAAAACAAGGAAAACACTCTTATGTGGAAAAGGCTTTCCCCGAAGCACAGAATGGATAGAAATACCTCTTGAGGGTAAGAAGGAAAGGCGCTTTTTTGACACTAGTTAACCAGACCCCTTGAATTATGTGCCCTTTGTCCCCAGCTCTCCCCACACTTCTTAAGAGAAATGACATGCTGACAAGGAAAAGAGATAGATTTATTCGTCCGTCAAGACAGAAAACTGTCCGATAAGGAGGAAACAGAGATAGGGACAGGGACATCGGGAAAGACGAAGAGAGATGGACAGAGTGAGAATACCTCAGAGTACGGGGGAGAAAAATGGAAGTACCTAAAGATGATGGAAAAGACTCACGAAAGGGAAACAGCTTAGCCATTCCTAAAAGGAAACTGGGAAGCAGCATGGGCTACTTGAAAGAAGACTGGGAGTCAGGAGACCTGAGTTCTAATCCTGTCTCCGACAGTTACCTGCTGGGTAAATTGAAGCAAGTCATTGACTTGATAGTTTTCTCATCTGTAAAATGGGGATTAAATGCCTGTTTTCCTTCCCCATTAGACAGTGAGCCCCGTGAGGGGTAGGGTGTGTGCCCAATCGGAATCTCTTGCAATTATCCTCGCACTCGACCCATAATAAATTCTTAATCAGTGCTATTACTATTGCTATTAGAGGTTTATGGGAGCGTTCGTACTTTCTGAAATCTGGATCTAAAAAAGAAGGGGGAGTGGGTGAATTTCTGTCACCATTGCAGAGAAATGACTGCCAGAAGTTCCAAGTGAAATTTCCAGGTGAGCCTGTCAGCTTGGAAAAAACCAACAAGACAACCAAGTCAAGGAAGCAACAACACACCCAATGGAGAAAAATTACCATCACTTGCCTGACAGTCCCGTACGCAGAGGGAGAAACCTGCCTGGAACACATCATCAGAAAACAAGAGGAGCGGCTGTTTTTTGGGAAAGGCCACTAGCCAGTGAGGTGACTCCATCCCAACCTGTATTCCACCACCCCCGCAGCAAAGAGGAAAATATGCCAGGATGAGACTGCCCACAAAACTATCGCCCATGGTCTCCACAAAACCCCAGGGAAGACTTGCGGCTGCTGAAGTGGTTGCCGTGGCCTACGGATGTGTCCTCAACTCTGAGCCCCAAGAAACCTGAAATTCTGCCCCTCTAAGCTTCAGCACCCTACTGATCTTATTGCAGTTTTTTGTATTTGTCTGTACTATGTTTTAATCCCCATTTTCCACGTGGGGGAACTGAGGCCCAGAGAATTTAAGTGACCTGTCCAAATCACACAGAAGGGTAAGAGCAAAGCTGGGAGTGACTGAAAGCAGAAACCTGAGTGCTGTGATACCTTAGGCAAGTCACTTAACTTCTCTATGCCTCAGCTTTTCCATATGAAAAATGAGGATGAAATACTCACTTCCCACTGGGCTCTGAGCCTCTTGTGAGGCAGGAATGGTGCCGCATATGACTGCAGCATATTTGCTTTCATGTTTGTATAGTACTTGACATATAATAATAATTATGGCATTTGTTAAGCATTTATTATGTGCCTGGCACTGTTTTAAGTGCCGGTGTAGATACAGGATAGTTGGGTTGGACACAGTCCCTGTCCCACTCAGGGCTCACACTCTTCATCCCCATTTTACAGATGAGGAAACTGAGGCCCAGAGAAGTAAAGTGACTTGCACAAAGTCACACAGTCGACAAGTGGCGGAGGCGGGATTAGAACCCATGACCTTCTGACTTCCAGGCCTGGGCCTTAACCACTAGGCCAGGCTGCTTCTTAGGAAGCACTTGACAAATACCACAGTCTTGAGGGTTACTGTTGTTATGCCCTTGGGGACCCACGTCATGTGACCTCCGGGGAGCAGCAAAAGGGTCCCAGAGGACAGGTGGGGAAGGGCTACAGCTTCCAGCACTCTCTAGCAACACGCTAAACTGCTTTTCTGGGATTGTCCAAGCGGGCGGGGAAGGACCGCAGCTTCCAGGACTCTCTACTGGTTCTCTGGAATTGTCCAAGCAGGTCCAGAAGAACCGCAGCTTCCAGCGCTCTCTGGGAACACACGAAACTGGTTCTCTGGGATCCGTCCTAGAGGAACTGCTGTCAACAGGAAACCCTTGAGGGAAATGGTCATCAAGCGGCTCCCAAACGGACAGAGAAAGCTACATCCAGGCCCCTTCCCTTGGACTTCTCCTCCCTCACCATTATGAGCTCCCACACACACTCACAGCTCCGAGACGACGGCGCAAAGTCCACCACCTCATGGGGGGGGGGGGGGGAGCTATCTAAGCCCTAGGACTCCTAGACCAGATATTCTCTTCCAGAGCAGAATCGGAGAGAAAACGCAGCGAGTCCGCGTCCTTCCGCGTGACCTCGGGGGCCGACTCGCTGAGCCCGCTGAAGCTCTAACTCGGAAAATCAGGTTAATGGTTCTTAGGAATTACAGAACATTGCCTTTTAAGTATTTACTTGAAGATGGGCAAATAATGGATTACTTCTTTGGGGAACAAAAGACGTCTCTCCTCCATCCATGTTTGATTTTCTGGGAAATCTATGGTTGACTAAGCTGTGCTCACAATGCAGGATAAGTTCATTATAAGCCCATAGTTTTTCCTTCCTCAGAACATGCAGGCTTCACCCACTGCTCTGGGGAAAAAACAATCCAGTAACAAAGTAACCGGACGGTTGCGAGTACATAAATTAAGTACATAAATTCTTTACAAATAGGGCTCTTGATAGTACATTTAAAGTACAAATAGTACTTCTCCAGCACACCCAAGGAGTTCATTTTTAAAATGAATGAAATGATGCTAGAAAAATGACATTTTAGAATTATTTTTCCCCACTCGTTGACTTTCAGTTGCGCTGCTATTTTAATGTTTTCCAACTGGGGCTGCTGGGGGTGGGGGTGGCACGGGGGAGGGGAGAGAATCTCATTTAAAAATCCCATTTGAAAGTACCTGCCATTTATTCACCAGGATTTTTTTTTTGTATTCATTAAGGGCTAACTATGTGCCAGGCATCGTACTGGGGTAGATACAAGCTAATCAGTTTGAACAGTCTGTCAGTCAGTCAATTGTATTTACCGGGTGCTCACTGTGTGCAGAGCACTGTTCTAAGCACTTGGGCAATTACAACATCGCAATGAATGGACACATTCCCTGCCCTCAACGAGCACGGCCCGTGTCCCTCTCGGGACTGACGGTCTTAATCCTCATTTTACAGACGAGGTAACTGAGGCAAAGAGAAGTCAGGTGACCTGCCCAAGGTCACACAGCAGGCAAGCGGTGGATACGGGATTAGAATCCAGGTCCTTCTGACTCAGGAATTAAAGAGACGCACCCTATTAGGCCAATCACCGAAGCCTATAAAGGTTAAATAGGGCCCGTGTGTGCATTTTAGCAAGGTTGACAGCGTGAATTAATAGGCATGGCATCAGATCATAATAATAATCATGGTATCTGGTAAGTGCTTACTATGTACAAGCACTGAACTAAGCCCTGGAGTAGATAGAAGATAATCAGTTTGGAGACAGTCCCACAAGGGGCTCACAGGCTAAGGGGGATAGATAGGCAATGAATCCCCATTTTATAGATTAATCAATCAGTTGATCATGTTTATTGCATACTTACTGTGTGCCGAGCACTGTATCAAGTGCTTGAGAGGGTACGATATAGCAGAGTAGGCTGACACATTCCCCGCCTGCAACGAGCTTATAGCCTAGAGGGGAAACCGAGGCATAGAGAAAAGTAAAGTCACTTTCCCAAAGTCACAGCAGTCAGTGGTGGAGCCGGGGGTAGAACCCAAGTCTTCCGACTCCTAAACCCAGGCTCTCTCTCTTGGCTACGCTGTCCCTAAGTTAGCGCAGATGATGAAGCAGATGTTTCAAGTCTGATTGCCCAATTCTCCCTAAGCTATCAGTAAGTGAGCGGCAAAATCTGAGCTTCGGCAGGAGTTCCAGAGATGAAGGAAGACGTGGGCCCTGATCTGGAAGGGCTTGCGATACAATGGGGGAGATGGGATCAAACCAAATACACAGACACGGAAGCTGGCATATTTGGAACGATCTAAGAAGCCTTCACAAAGAAGCGTGGCCTAGTGAAAAGAGCCCAGGCCTGGGAGTCAAAGGACCGGCGTTGTAATTTCGGCTCTGCCAGTTGCTTACTCTGTGACCTTGGGCAAGTCACTTCATTTCTCAGTGCCTCCGTTTCCTCAACTGTAAAAATGGGGATTAGATCTTACTCCCTCCTGCTTAGACTGTGAGCCCCGTGTGGGACTGGAACTGTGTCCAACCTGATAAGCTTTCCTCTGCCCCAGAACAGTGCTTGACACATACTAAGCGCTTAACAGATATCTTAAAAGAACCTTAAGCAGAGCACTGAGGGAAGAGTAAAGTGGGAGCTGATGGAGTAGATGGGTTGGGGGGGCATTTTAGCAACGGGGGAATGACATTAACAGGCATCTGCTATGAGATCTTGGGCAGGTCGCTTGACTTCTCTGTGCCTCAGTTGCCCATTTGTGGAATGGGGATTAAGACCGCGAGCCCCGTGTGGGTCGTGGACTGTGTCCAACCCGATTTGTTCGTATCCACCCCACTGGTTAGTACAGCGCTTGGCATCCAGTAAACGCTTAACAAATACCAGGATTATTATTATTATAATCCACGGCTTGGGAGCCAAGGAGTTGAAGTGGGGTTCCTGGGTGAGTGTGGGGGGCATTAACAGGTGCAGGGTGAAAGATGATAATGGTCCAGTGACAGAAGGCCAGTTGAAAAGGGGCCTTGACATCTAGAGCCAAAGAGGTCTGAATATGAAATGCAACAAGGAGCAACTGTAGGTCTTTCGGCTGGGTAGTGAGGAGGGTGATTCTTGTCACCGTCTGGAGGATCAACTAGAATGGAGTGAGGTCGGGGGTTGGAAAACAGCATGGAGGTTTTCACAGTAACCCAGATGCCCGATGGAGGGACCAGGCCCAGTGTAGTGGGAATAAGAGAGGGAGGATGAAGCCGTGAGATAATACTGAGGATCACAACCCCACTAGACAATCATCATCCCTTCTACAACCCAGTCCGCACACTCGGTCCCCTAGCGCTCACCTTCTCACTGTACCTCGATCTCGCCTGTCTCGCCGCCGTCCCCGGCCCACGTCCTGCCTCTGGCCCGCAACGCCCTCCCTCCTCCAATCCGACAGATAACCGCTCTCCCCTGCTTCAAAGCCTTATTGAAGGCAAATCTCCTCCAAGAGGCTTCCGAGGCTAAGCCCGACCTTTCCTCGTCTCCCACTCCTTTCTGCGTCGCCTTGACTTTCGCCCTTCGCGCTTTCCTCCTCCCAGCCCCACAGCATTTACGTACATATCTGTCATTTTATTTATTTGTATTGATGTCTGCCTCCCCCTCTCTAGACTGTAAGCTCACTGGGGGCAGGGAAGGTCACCGTTGGGTTGTTGTATTGTACTTTCCCAAGCACACAGTACAGTGCTCTGCCCACAGTAAGTGCTCAATAAATATGATTGAATGAATGAATGATCATTATCATCATTATCATCATCAATGTTATTTATCGAGCACTTACTATGTCCAGAGCTAAGCACTTGGGAGAGGACAATACGACAGAGTCAGCAGGCGAGATCCCCGCCCACGGTGACAATTAACTGAGAATCTGATGCTAATACACTGGAGACACTTCCCAAGTGCTTAGTACAGTGTTCCGCACCCAGTAAGTGCTCAATAAATATGATTGACTGAATGACACCAACCTCTGCACAGGAAGATGACGCAGAGAAGTAGCGCGGCTTAGTGGATAGAGCACGGATCGGGGAGAAAGAAGGACCTGGGCCTCATCTCAGTCTGTCTGCAGCGTGACCTCGAACAAGTCACTTCACTTCGCAGAGCCTCAGTTCCCTCATCTGTAAAATGGGGATTAAGACCGGGAGTCCCACGTGGGACAGGGACTGTGTCCAACCTGATCAGCGTGTACCTACTCCAGCTTTAAGTGCACAGTGAATGGCACAGAGTAAGAGCTTAACACATACTACAAAAAAATAGTGGAAAGACCAAGGCCTGGTAGTCAAAGGTCCTGGATCCTAATCATGGTTCCACCGCCTGCCTGCTGGGTGACCTTGGCCAAGTCACTTCACTCCTCTCGACCTTAGTTACTCCATCGGCCAAGTGGGGATAAAATATGTGTCATTCCGCTCTCTCAGACTGTGAGGCCCATAAGGGACAAAGACGGTGTCCAGTCTGATAATATTGTATCTAGGACAGTGCTGGGCACATAGTAAGAAATAAATAAACACCACACTTATTTTTATTATGCCAAATCTCCTCAGGGGAGAGTGAGTTATTCATATTAATAATAATAATTTAAAATATTAATTGTGGTATTTGTTCAGAGCTTGTAATGTGCCAATGGTAGATGCTCTGGGAGTTGCAAGAGAATCAGGTCCCACACGGGGATCACAGAGAACGGTATCGAATCCCCACTTTGCATATGAGAAGTGAGGCACAGAGATGTTAAGTGACTTGTCTTGGGTCACGCAGCAAAAAAGTGGCGAAACAGGATTAGAACACAGGTACTCTGCCTCCCAGGCCCGTGCTCCTTCCGCTAGGCCGTGCTTCTTCCTCTAACCCCAGAAAAGTTGCTTAAACTCTATGGACCTGCATAAATACAAAATCGGCATTAGAGCGGAATTCTCACCTCCCCAGAACTTTGATGTAAACCTAAGCTCTTCTCAACTAGAAGACTGACAACGAGAGGAAACAAAAGCCAATGCAAATCATAAGTCGAGATTTGAATATGTATGCTTGGGAAGTAGTTATATATTTGTCATTTCTAGTTAAGTGTGATATATAGGTGTAGCATGCTGAAGTAGGCTATAACTCCTAGGGAGCAGGGACGTGTATATATTCCTCTCAACCCCCACCCGCGAGGAGGGCTCAAATACATGCCGAACGACAAGATGCCAGCCAAAACTACAGGATGCTCCAGAGATTAAGGGAGGCCTCACGGCCTAGTGAAAAGAGCCTGGAAGTGGAGACAGGGGTCTACCCTTGGCTGTATGATCTTGGGTAAGTCATTTAACCTCTCTATACCTCAGTGACCTTCTCTGTAAAATAATTATAATAATAATATGCCAAGCACTGTTCTAAATGGTGGGGTAGATACAAGATAATGAGGTTGGACAAAGTCTACGTCCCGGATGGGGCTCACAGTCTTAATCCCCATTTAACAGACGAGGTAATTGAGGCACAGAGAAGTGAGGCGACTTGCCCAAGGTCACACAGCAGACATGTGGCAGAGCTGGGATTAGAAACTCAGGTCCTTCTGGTTCCCAGGCTCTATCCACTAAACCAAGTTTCCTGGTCTCTTTCCTTCTTCATCTGTGCATCTGTGATTCCCTATGTGGGATGGGGATGCGTCTGATCTGATTGGAGGGAATCTATCCCAGCACTTAGCACGGTGCTTCGAACGCAGTAAGTGCTTAATAAAGACCACCGTCATCATCAGATCAGAGTTGGTCAGGAATCATCAGGAATGGAAGTGGCGTGATATTCCAGGGTTGGGGATGGCAAGGGAAAAGGAAACTGAATTCTCCCTAAACCCCAGAACATAATTTCCAATCTTCTTCTGTTTGTACAGCGCACTCACAAATCCCGGGGTTTATGACCGTTTCCTGGTTGTTGGTTTCCCCTCTTCTGCTCTCCTGCACTCAGGAAAAAAAAAAGTCAACGGAATACCTAAAGAAAAACTTTCATTTCCTGTTTCCTACTGAATCATCTGAAGAATGTTCTTTCTGTGTTTTGATAATACGGCAAAGAAGGCGACATTAAAAAAAGTTCATTCCATGAAGAAAACCCTAATGATTTATTGAAATGATATCCTCTTGGAGAAAATCTGCCCTATTCATCTCTCTTTTTATGCCTGCATCTTATATTAGTATTTCTTGAGCACCTACTGAGAGCAGAGCACTTTTCCTGGTGCTTGGGAGAGGACACCAGAACAGAGACCCAGAACATCCCTAAAAGAGCCTAGATAGAAACAGTGAGGCAATGAACAGGGTAGTTTTAGATGAAGAAATTTAAATTCCGACCCAGATCTCCCGTTAACTCCATTCACAACTTTAAAGTGTGCAATCTAGATCACTTACTTGGCCTTCCAATTTGTAAAATGAGCATCAAATTTGGGGCAGGGAAAATATCTACCAATTCTGTTGTATTGGACTCTCCCAAGTGCTCAGAGCAGTCTCTGTGTTTTTTTATGGTACTTGTTAAACGCTCGTTCTGTGCCGGTCACTGTACTAATTGCTGGCATAGATTCACGTAAACTAGATTGGACACAGTCCATGTTCCACATGGGGCTCACAGCCTTAATTCCTACTTTACAGATGAAGTAAATGAGGCACAGAGAAGTGAAGTGACTTGCCCTAGGTCACACGGCAGACGAGTGGTGGGGTTGGGAATCTTTCTGATTCCCAGGCCCATCCTCTATCCATTAGGCCATGCTGCTTCTCTGTACACTGTAAGCACTCAGTAAATACCATCGATTGATTGACTGACTCATCGAAATGCTAGTGGGTGGTTGGTTGTTGAATTCATTTAAGATTTCAAGGAAGCCTTCGATCATAGCTTGTTGTGGGCAGGGAATGTGTCTGTTTCTTGATATATTGTACTCTCCCACACACTTAGTAAGCGCTCTGCTTACTGAGATTGAATGAAAGAACGATTAAATTGGATTGAATGACTGAGTGAATCAACCAGTCCGATTTACTGAGCACTCACTGTATTCAGAGCACGCTACTAAGCACTTGGGAGAGGACGATTCAGCGGAGTTCCCTGCCCACATCAAACTTACAATCTAGAGAATGAGTTTATCATCTGAAGGACAACCTTATGAGGTGCGGAGCTGACCAAACCGGAAGATTTCAGGAAGTCTCGTCCAATAGTCCCACCCTCCTCTTGCCCACTGCTGTAGGCAAACCCCAAGAAGAAAGCCAAGAAACACTTCAAGGAGGCTTGTTCCAATGAGTTAAGGAGGGACTTGCCTGTTTGGACATTCACGATCATCCGTCCCACCAGTAGGGCAAGCCCGAGTGGGACCCAGGCCCCGGGATACAGAATAAATGTTAATTTGGGGACGGGTGGCTCTTTCTTGCAATGCCTCCTTTGCTACTTGATCCCAGCCTGTGTGTGAATTGAAATGAATTATTATTGAGTGCAAACACGCGCCCTCTGCCCTTCCCCTGCACAGAGGCACGACGGAACTTTTAGAAAATAATAATAATAGTAATAAAGATTATGGTATTGGTTAAGCATCTACTATGTGCCAAGCACTGTTCTAGAAAAGGAACCACGCCTGGCATCCTTCTGACTGGTCCAAGCCTGGCTTTCAGGAAATCCCCGGCCAAAAATAAAAACCAAACATCCAAACGGAACCACCGAGAGAGAGACCCGCTGATTTGCACCCAGTGAACCGCTTCACTGACGCTCACGGTCATTTGGCATGTCAGCCATTCACCCGAGCCCGCACAAACTTCTCCCTCTGTTTCCCCATAATAACAATCCATCCGGACAAAAGACCGGGTTTTCCAGCGGCTTTTGTGCTGAGGCAAGGAAGCAGTTGTTGGCCACATTAGAGAGAAATAACAACTGCAGGCTCTAGGACACATGCGGCACTGTTCCGGTTGAAATCCGACTCTGAGAAATTTTTTAAATGTTTTCAACACATCAGCATGAAACATCGACCTAGTTGGAATCACTTAGATCTAAAGCAAATGCACTGATTGTTTTCACAGCATGCTTTTCTTCTCCGAGCTGAAACAGGCACGCCGGCAACCGCTGCTCGGAAAGGTTTTCAGCTCCCTGCGTTGGTCTGCTGTAGCCTGTGACACGATCGATACCAGGGTTAGAAGGCAGAGGAAGCTAAGGAAAGATTATGAAGATGAGGTGAGCGACAGAATTTACCTTACCGGATTTGTTCTTTCTCTCACCTTGAACCTCGCCTGTCCCAGCTGATGGAAAGCTATGATACTTCTCGTGACATTGTATCAATCTCAGTGCTTGGCGCATACTAAGCGTCTAACAGATACCGTGATTATGATTACTATTTTCATTATCACCAGGCACTCGTGTACACATAACCCTGCCCTAAAACAAGGTGTTGGTGGGATCCTGAATAACAGCAACGATTATGACGATTATTCGGGTATTTGTTAAGCACTTACTATATGAGAGTCACTGTATTAAACACTGGGGTAGATGCAAGATAATCGGGTAGGACAAAGTCTCTGATCCATGTGGATTTCACAGTCTACGTTAAGGGAAAAACCCTCAAGCCTCGAATGCATAATGTTCATCATGGAACCACCAAGAGACCACGAGACAGCGCTAACGGTCCTCTTTAGAATGATTTTCTGTTTGTGTGGCATTTGTTAAGCACTTACTGCGTACCAGACACTGGACTAAGTGCTGGGGTAGATGTAAGCTAATCAGGTTGGACACGGTCCTCGTCATATGCAGGGCTCACAGTCATAATCCCCATTTTACAGGTGAGGGAACTGAGGCCCGGAGAAGTGAAGTGACTTGCCCAAGATCACACATCAGACAAGTGACAGAGCCGGAATTAGAACCAAGGCCCTTCTGAGTCCCAAGCCTGTGCTCTACCTTCTGACTCCCAAGCCCATGCTCTACCCATTAGGCCACGTTGCGTCTCCGCCAACTCCACTCTTTTTTCCTCCCGGCAAAATGGGTTTATTCATGTGAGCTTTCATTGCCATTATTCGGGTTAGGGAGAATCTCTTAAGAGCACATGGTCAAGATTAAATAAACTACATTCTCTTTGGTAGTGCCTTATCCACAATGCCAGGATTCAGCTACCTAAACACGTCTGGGGAGATCAATCCATCCATCGGTCATATTTATTGAGCACCTTCTGTGTGCAGGACACTGTACTAAGCACTTGGGAGAGTACAACCCAACAATATAACAAACACATTCCCTGCCCACACCAAACTTACAGTCTAAAGGGGAAGACAGACATTAGTGTAAATAAATTTCAAATATGTACTGTGGGGCTGGGAGAGGGGGAGCAAGTCAGGGTGGTACAGAAGAGAGCGGAAGAAAAGGAAAAGAGGGCTTAGTCAGGGAAGGCCTCTTGGAGGAGATGTGACTTTAGTAAGCCTTTGAAGCCGGGGAGAGGAATCGTAAAAGTAAAGTAAAAATAAAGAGAGAGGGTGTTCCGGGCCAGAGGCAGGATTTGGGCTAGAGACTGGCAGAGACATAGATGAGATTGAGCTAAACTGAGTAAGTTGGCATTAGAAGAGCAAAATGGGTGGCCTGGGTTGTAGTTGCAGAGTGGAAAGGTGAGGCAGGAAGGGGTAAGGTGATTGAATGCTTTAAAGCTAATGGTAAGGAGTTTCTTTCTGATGTGGAGGTGGATGGGCAACCACTGGATGTTCTTGAGGTGTGGGGAATCATGGACTGAACTTTTCTGTGAGAAAAACATTCCTGGCAGCAGAGTGAAGTGTGGACTGGGGAGAGACAGGTGGCAGGGAGATCAGCGAGGCGGCTGATACAAGACGGGATAGGATAAATGCTTGGATTAACATGGGAAAGGATGGATTTTAGTGATGCCGTAGTGAGGGAAGGCAATGATGGAGCTTGGGCTCCCATGGATGCTTCATCTTTCAATCAGTCAATCAATCAAGGGTATTTATTGAGCACTGACTATGTATATATACAGTGCTTGGGAGAGTACAATAAAACAGAATCAGCAGATGACGTTCCCTGTCCACATCGAGCTTCCAGTCTTCTAAGCCGTCCCCTGACGTGGAGTTAATGCAGAAACACCTAATCTGCTCCCAGAAGAGGACACACCTGTGGGCTCCTGGGAAAGAATGTGGTCTTGTGCAAAGAGGGCAGGATGGGGTCTCCGGAAGTCACCCACGTTCTAAACTTGGCCTACTGTGAGCCCCATGTGGGACAAGGACTGTGTTTAACCTGATTATCCCTTAGTAGAGTGCTTGGCACATTGTAAGCGCTCAACAAATGCCGCCATTGTTATCGTTCTTATTTGCCTCTTGAACGAAACGGACTGTCGGTCTCACGTTGGTTTTAGCAGTCCCCCTCAGGCCGATAAAAAGCTTAACGTCAGCAGCTCCATCTTTGAACCCAAAGGACAGCTATAGGTATAAATGAGATCATTAATTTCTAATTAAGACTAAATACATTTTAACTCTGGATCTGTTATTTCGTTATCCAAAATGTGTTTTTAAATCTTAATGAAACTTTCAAAATTAGACTCCTCTGGTGCTTAAAATCCCGGAAAGTGTGAAAAAAAGTTTTGCTGTAGAACAGAAACACCCCTCTTTGTGCTAAGGAGAAAGTGCTTGAAGTCATTAAGTTGTCAAAACAACAAGTCAGAAGTTCCTTTCTCGACTGCCTTGAAAATTTTGCGAGTAGACTAAATTAAATCTTCCTGAAGCTGTATCCTTGGTAAATAATGTATAATGTGAAACTGCTAGTCAGTAAGGGAATGATGGGGTTAGATTTTTGGAGAGTACAGATTTTTCATAATTCTCTTTAAAAATAATGTCTTGATAAGCAGTAAAGATTAGCACCTGCTATAAATGGATCGAATGAAATTGTTCCTGAGCACCTCTGTATTGATTTTTCTACCTTTTGTGCCTTTTCTGCATACGGACGCTTTGGGCTCTACGTGGGCTTGCTTAGCTTCTCTTCCTGCTAAGCTTCTCTTCCAAGGTGTGTTTGTTCATGTGCATATCTATGAATTATATATTATAAATTATTTATTTACATTAATGTGTGTCTCTCCCTCTAGACGGTGAGTTCGTTGTGGGAATGTGTCCACCGACTCTGTTATATTGTACTCTCCAGCACTTAGTACGTGCTCTGCGCACACTCAGTGTTGGATAAATATCACTGATGAATTCACATGAATTCACTGATGATGATGATGATGATGATCTGACTGTCTCTTTAAATCAGAGCAGAAGGAAAATAGGAAGCGCTGGAGGATCTCTGTTTACTGTGTCCTGCTGCTCTTTTCCATATAGTAAATACTCTACTCACCAGGGAACACACAGGACAATTCAGATGTAATTAATTTGGGGGGTAACCAATCAATCGGTCAATCAATAGTATTTATTGAGGGCTTACTCTGTTCACTCAGAGCTCAGTACTAAGGGCTTTGACTAGTACAGTAAAGTTAGCAACGCTCTCCCTTTCTAAACTATAAGCTTCTTATAGGCAGGAAACACATTTGCCAACTCTGTTGTACTCTCCTAAGGACCTAATACAGTGTTCGGCACGCTAAAAATACCACTGATTGATTGATTGATCTATAGACAAGATCATTGCCCTCAAGGAGCTGACAAGTTAGTGGAGTTACCTCCTTGATATAACCAGCCTTCAGTGGGGAAGCGAAGAAACAGAAGTATATAGAAATGATCTCTATTAATTTCTGGAGAATGGGAAGGGAGGAGGATAAATGAGAGGACGAGGGAGAGTGATCATCCATGTTTTGTCAAAATTGTGCTGTGTAAATGTGTTTTATTCAGAATTCGATTCTCAATCATTTTACCCCAAAGCAAGGCTTCAAACCCCCCGCAATTTGCCTGAAAGAAAGACGAATGAATTATGTAAAAGTAGACCCGTGGCTCTGTTGGACACCACCGGACACTGGAAAACAGATATACTGAAGTGTTTGTGTTGGAGCTGCTGTAGTGTCGATGAGGAAGGGTGGGCAGAAATTCACCTTATCCATGGGAAGCTGCATTTAGTCTGATCTGAAAGAGAATGGTAAGAAAATGTTCAAGCCATCCAAAAGGCCCTGGGGCTGACAAGGAATTCTCTCTCTTTGGACACTTCACTTTTTATTCTCTTTACTGCTAGTTTTGTGGATTTCACTGTTGAGATTTTGAATAGTTGAATTCTTTTCTAAGGGGATCTATTTCCTCTCACCCTTCCCCTTAGATGGCCAGGCTCCTCGCATCTTTGTCTTTTAAGCATTGGGAAGCAGGATGGCCTAATGGATAGAGTACAGGCCTGGGAGCCAGAAGGACGTGGGTTCTTCTCCACCAGTTGTCTGCTGTGTGACTTTGGGCAAATCGCTGAACTTGTCTGTGCCTCAGTTACCTCATCTGTAAAATGGGGATTAAGACTGTGAGTCCTATGTGGGACAGGGACTCTGTCCAACCTGGATAACTTGTATCTAACCCAGTGCTTAGTAAAGTGCCCGGCACCTGGTAAAGGCTTGACAATTACCATTAAAAAAAAATTGGGTAATTTCCTCAACAAGGAATACAGTGCTATAAACACAGAAAGCAGTCAATAAATAATTATTTCAATATCATGGCAAATCCCCCCCCCCACCTCAAGTGATCAAAATCAGCATATGTATGTGACAACCGTACTATTTTAATGTTTTCTGCTAGAGTGTTGATACGGTGTTTTCCATGAATTCAATAGGATGTAGATTGTAAACCTCTCTTCTAGAGTGTAACTTCCTCATAGGCAGGCACGATGACTTTGATGTTTCTTGTACGAGTGCTTAGTACAGTGTTCTGCACAAAACAGGCCCTCCTTAGTATTTTCTGAATTGGATGATTGAATGACCGAAGCCTCTGAGCAAAACATTCGGGTTAGACTGTTGCTGTTTTTATGATATTCGTTAAGTCTTACCACATGTCAACCACCATTCTAAGCGCTGAAGTCGATACAAAGCAATCAGGTCGGACCCAATCTCTGTCCCACATGGGACTAATAGTCTAAGTGGGAGAGAGAACAAGTACTGAATCCCCATTTTACAGTGGAGAAAATTGAGGCTCAGCCAAGTTAAGTGTCCCGTCCAAGGTCACACAGCAGGCAAGTGGCAGAGCCAGGATTAGAATTTCAGTCCTCTGACTCCCCAGGCCTGTGCTCTTTCCAACAGGCCATGTTGCTGAAGTTACAGATCAATTTTGAATTCCCAGATGAGTACCACAAGATACTACGAGTGATGATAATGACTGTCGCTCATTACGGTAACACAGTTCTTTTGCTTACCCATTTAAAGAGATATGATTAGGTCATTCATCTCTGACATAGCAGGAAATGGCTATTTCCAACATATTTCTTTTCAGAGGAAGGTATCATGATGACCCTATTATGATTACCCAGTACTTTTCTAAAATGGGTCCAATTACCTGAAGATTAAGTCCTTGAATGACAAACATCTGTGAAACCTATGATGACAATATTATCTTGTATTTATAGAGTGATTTTATTTTCCAAATCACTTTCGCATCCATTTTTCCCCCATCATCCTTATGAGGTGGGGATCTTACCCATTTGAGAAGCAGCATGGCTCAGTGGAAAGAGCATGGGCTTGGGAGTCAGAGGTCGTGGGTTCTAATCCTGGCTCTGCCACTTGTCAGCTGTGTGACCTTGGGCAAGTCACTTAACTTCAATGTGCCTCAGTTACCTCATCTGAAAAATGGGGATGAAGACTGTGAGCCCCACATGGGACAACCTGATTACCTTCTTTCTACCCCAGCACTTAGAACAGTGCTTGGCACATAGTAAGCATTTAACAAACACCAACATCATTACTATTAGTATTATTTTATAGAAGAGGAAAATGGGCACAGAGAAGTTGTGTAGCCTGCTCTAGGTCACAAAGCAGGCCTGTTGCAGAGCTAATACTTAAACCCTGGTCTCCTGAGCGTAGTTTAGTGGACTCCCAGGACCTCGGTTCTAATCCCGACTCTATCACTTTCTTGCCTGTTTTGTGACCTTTATCAAGGCACTTAACTCTTCTAGACTTCACTTATCTCATCTGTAAAATGGGGATTAAATTCCTGTTCTATCCCTTATTTAGATTGTGAGAGCCAAATGGGAACTGTGAGACCCACATGGGACAGGGACTATATCTGACCTGATTATCTTGTATCCATCCTGGTACTTAATACAGTGCTCCAAATTTGGTAGGAGCTAAAGGAATGCCACAGTCATTATTGTTATTATCAGTCTGATACCCAATCTCACGTCCTTTCCCACGCCTTAACAAATCCAGGAGATGCCTTGGGAAGGTGAGGGGAGGAGTCATGCCTCAGGGCCGGTGGGATGACTAGAGACAGAGACTATTCTGAGGAAGAAACTTTCCTCCAGAAATGAGAAATGTGGGGTCTGTCCCCGTGCCTCACCTTCGGGAAGATCAATCAATAAATCATATTTATCGAGTGCTTACTGTGCGCTGTGCTAAGCACTGTGCTAAGCGCTTGGGAGGGTACAACACAACAGTATAACAGACGCATTCCCTGCCCTCCAGGGGCTTCCAGTCGAGAGAAGACCTTGGAAACAGGAAGAACTGACATAGCACGTTTCTGGATTTCCCTTGAAGGGCCGGGAAGGAAGCCGGGCTCTCCTTTGCGGATTTTGGATTTAAAGAAATTGACGTTCTCCAAGTTGCAGATATTCAGCCGGCCTAAAAGGACAGAGCTCTTAATCGAAAGGGAAAATGAGAGCTTACTTATTTTCCCCTCCTTACGATCACTGGATTCCAAGCTTCTCAAGAGCAGGATCCTTATTCTGAAATCTTCCCCATCCGCCCCAACCCCCAGTCTCCAGTTCAATGCATTGCACAAATAAGCTCTAAGTAAATAATTCCTCTGTGATGTTTTTTGAGGATTGATGAGCTTTCTAAGCAAAGGAACCAATCTAATCTTGGGCTGAGGGCCCCTCTTGGAAATGAACAAAGGTCAAGGCTTCCAAGCTTCAGCATTTTATAGTCTCGACCAGTTGAAATCCCCGTGGCAGCTCGGAGTATACGCGTCTCTTTCTCCCTTCCCTCGACTTAGCCTCCCACACTGTTGAGAAAAGGCCTGAAAATCATTTTCATCTCCACTTCCCACTTGCTCTGCTTCTGGGGGTTCTCTGCCCCAAATTCTGTCCGGATTAGCCCTCCTGGAGGAGTACCCGGACCCGCTAGCCAAGAAGCATAGAAAGAGCACGGGCCGGGGAATCAGAGGACAGGGCTTCTAATCCCAGCTCCACCACACATCTGCTGGGTGACTTTAGGCAAGTCGCTTAATGTCTCTGGGACTGTTACCTCAGCTATAAAATGGAAATGAATAATATTAATAATAATGGAATTTGTTATGCGCTTACTACATGCCAGTTACTGTACTAAGTGCTGGGGTGGATGAAAGCAAATCCAGTTGGAAGACTGTGAGCCTCATGGGGGACAGGGACTGTGTCCGACTCGACTATCCCGTATCTACCCAGAGCTCAGAACACATAGTAAGCAATTAACATCATTATCATTATTCTTATTAAAGCCCACCGGTTTTCCCTTCTCTAGGCAAGCCAGATTTGGGGGAACTCTGCTTAGTGCACTCCAAATCCCTGCAGTCTAAAGGCCTATCACCCACTGCCTCAACTTGAGGAAACTTCCCAATACCAAGAGGATCACTAAAGAACTAGCCTACCATCCCCTCTTCTGGGACTTGACTACAGGATGCTCATGGAAAAAATTGCTTCCTTTAAAAGTTAATAATAACAATGATAATCGTGGCATTAAGTGCCTACTATGTGTCGAGCACTGTTCTAAGAGTTGGGGTAGAGACAAGGTAATCAGGTTGGACACAGTCCCTGGCCCAGATGGGGTTCGCAATGTAAGTAGGAGGGAGAATAGGGATTGAATACCCACTTTACAGATGAGGAAACTGAGGCACAGCAAAGTTAAGTGACTTACCCAAGGTCACACAGCAGGCACGTGGCAGAACCGGGATTAGAACCCAAGTCCTCTGACTCCAAGGTCCGCGTTTTGTCCACTAGACCACACTGCTCCTCTCCCAAATAGCTGCAGGTTTTTGTCCCCCAAATATTTGGCCCCCATTCATCCTTCCCGCTCCGTCCCTCTGATTTGCTCGGTTACAAGTTCATACCGCAAAAGACAATAGTAGCTGCTCAACTGAACAGGTTTAGAGTCAGATCAGGAGTCTGTGAGCAGGGAATGTGTCTACCAACTCTGTTGTATGGTACTCACCCACACTTACTGTGCACTCCACACAGTAAGCACTCAATAAATACGACTGATTGAGTGACTGATTGAGTCATCCACAGCCCTCGGGGGGGAAACCTGATTCAACTCTGAGGTAAAACATGTCAGTTGGCTCCTTCAGAGGAATCCAGAGCTGGTTTCAAGAAGTAACTGTGTCCTACACCAGACCAGGGCCCTGGAGGGATGCGGGAGACACTGTGGCAAAGCCCAGATGCTTGGTCCACAATGGTCGTCTCACCTTCCGGCGATGTAACGAATCTGAATGTAGGTGTTCAGTTTAGGATTGTCATTCTGATTTGCAGTCTGCCCCCCGATGCTGCAGCCTTTTACCCTACTGGTCACTTCCAGTCCCTTTTTTCCAGATTTTGGGTCAGTAACCACGACTAGCCCACACTGATAACAACTACTGTGGTATTTGTTAAGCACTTACCTCGTTCCAGGTACTATACTAAGGGCTGGGGTAGGTACGAGGTAATCAGGATCGACACAATCCATGTCCCGCACGGGGCTCGCAGTCTTCATTTCCACTTTACAGCTGTGGTAACTGAGGCCCAAAGAAGTGAAGTGACTTGCTCAAGGCCACACAGCAGACAAGTGGCAGAACCGGGATCAAAACCCACATCCTTCTAACTCCCAGGCCCACGTTCTATCCGATAGGTCACACTGCTTCTCTCCACTCTAAGAAAGGTAATTCCCATTCTTGCAAGAGGTCCACAATCCCCTCCTTCTTTTCCCTGTGCCATATCCCTGTTAGAAGCCCCTCTTCCCTCCAAAGAGATTAGCCCAGCGCGCAGCCGGCTAGAGGATATTTTAGATGGAACTGGGCCTGTGGTTCCCACAACAACTGTAACTTAACCATGTTGCACATACGGTATATTATGACATGAAAGTTGACACCACATACAGTGATACTAAATACTACATATGCTCGAGGGGGGCAAGTTATTGTTGTTAAGGGAGTCATAAGTTTTGAATGGCAATAAAAATGGAGTAAGAAACCAAAATTGCAGCCTTGGATCATGGCTTTACAGAAGCTCCACCACCTCCAGACACAAAAATTCGGCTAAGAGCCCTAGAGAAATATCCATTCGGTCCTTTAAGTGTGGTGTAGACTTCGTAATCCCCCTGAACAATTTACTTAAAGAGTAAAATCACCACAGGGCTAGGCCTGAATATTAGAGAAGCGACTGGGATCTAGCCTGGTAATTCTGCACTCGATCCAAGCTTTTAAGAATAGGCAGCATTTCCAAACGACACACAGAGACACAGACACACCCACATATACACACCCATCTGTGTATGGTGGCTGAAGATGACGCTACAGATGGTGAAATTGCTCATGGGTGAAACCGGAAAGACATGTGAGATTATTCACCACTATATACCTTGTGCATAAATGTGTGCCGACAGGTTTACTGCTTGTCGCGCTGATGTCTTTTCTTTTCATCGAACAGTGTGGACTAGTGGAAAGAGCACAGGCCTGGGAGTCTGAGGACCTGGGTTCTAAACCTGCCTCTGCCACTTGTCTGCTGTGTGACTTTGGGCAAGTCACTTAACTTCTCTTTGCCTGAGTTTCCTCATCTGTAAAATGAGGATTCAATACCTGTTCTCCCTCCTATTTAGACTGGGACACTCCATGTGGGACAGGGACTGTATCCAACCTGATTATCTTGTATCTATCCCATTGCTTAGAACAGTGCTTAGCACATATTAAGAGTTTAAACAAGTACCATAATTATCATTGATTATTTCCACAGTCACAAAATCCTCTCAGAGTTTCTTCTACTCAGGGTGGCCTAATAGAAAAAGTAAGGTCCTGGGAGTCAGAGGATCTAGGTTTTGGTCCCAGCTCTGCCATTTGCCTGTTGTGTGACCTTAAACAAGTGACTTAACTTTTTTGTGCCTCAGTTTCCTCTTCTGTAAAGTGAGGGTTTTCCAGATAAATTCCAGAGAAGGGGAAGTAACAGAGTTTAAAGATTTGTTCGTAAGGACCGCTAGGGTGGGGGTGGTGATTATCCACTCAACTGCTTAGGTGATGCGGATGTTCTGAAGTAGAAATGGTAGGTGGAAATTGGGTGAGGAGAGGAAAGGTTTAATTAGGGAAGACCTCTTGGAGGAGATGTGATTTCAGAAGGATTTTGAAGGTGGGGAGAACAGTGATCTGGCTGATGCAAAGGCAGAGGAAATTCCAGGAAGAAAGGAGGGCTTCAGCAAACGGCTGGTGGTGGGAGAGACAAGAACGAGTCAGAGTGAAATGGTTGTCTTAATGAGTGACGCATGCGAGCCGGAGTTAAGTGGGAGAGCGCTGAGAAAAAATGGTGAGGAGAGAACTGACGGAATGCCTTAAAGCCAGTGGTCCGGAGTTTCTAGAATAGACAACATTCACAACTGCTTCCATCTGAGATTATTATTGGATCTAGGAAAGATGAATGAAAAAAGCCTTCACAAGACTAGGATACAGGTGAAAAACATGGCATGATGACAATATCAAAGATGGTAGGATAATATGAGACCTAGAGGGGACGGGAAGTCCTGGAAGAGAGGCCACATGTATCAAGGGAGACTCATTTCATAACATATTCCGTGCATTTTGGGTTGCATTTGAGTTCGGTCCCTTTATTTCACCCCTCCTTCAGCCCCACAGCACTTATGTACAAATCTGGAATTTATTTATTTATTTATTTAAAGTCTGTCTCTCCTACTAGACTGTAAGTTCATCGTGGGCAGGGAACGTGTCTACCAACTCTGTTATATTGTGCTCTCCCAAGCTCTTAATATAGTCATCTGCACACAGTAAGCGCTCAATAGATATGATTGATTGGTCGAGGACTCTTGCTATGCGATGTAAAGCTGATGCTTTGTCTTCATCTTCCAATCTTCCAGTTTGAATGACTCTTTGAAGATCCCTCGAGCTCAATAAGCTGGTCCACGGGAGTAATAATAATAAAGATGGTATTTAAGCGCTTACTATGTGACAAGCACTGTTTTAAGCGCTGGTGTAGAGCCCACGTGGGGCTCCCAGTCTTAATCCCCATTTTGCAGATGAGGTAACTGAGACACAGAGAAGTTAAGTGACTTGCCCAGAGTGCCACAGCTGACAAGTGGCGGAGCCTGGATTAGAAAAAAAAATAATGGTATTTGTTAAGCGCTTACTATGTGCAAAGCACTGTTCTAAGCTCTGGGGGGATACAAGGTGATCAGGTTGTCCCAGGTGGGGCTCACGGTCTTCATCCCCATTTTACAGAAGAGGGAACTGAGGCACAGAGAAGTGCGTCACTGGCCCAAAGTCACACAGCTGGAAAGCGGCGGAGTCGGGATTAGAACCCACGACCTCTGACTTCCCACTCTGTGTTCTTTCCACTAGAGCATTAAAGATGTAAATTATCCTACATGAATGGGGGCTTTTCCCTCAGAGCTCACCACAGGATGGCACAAGATCAGGGCCAAAATTCTTTCACATCCAGTTTCTTTTTTCGTTAAGAGTCTACTTTGAGTTTTTGAATCAAACTTGAAGCACGTTTAGGGTTCCACAGGCTTTGCTGGACTTTGCCCTTTCAAGAGGGAAAAAAAAACCTTTCTACTCGGCAAAATATACTGACCTGATTCTTCTTACGCGAGGTACATCTCCCAAAGATACAAATATCAGTGTCACTCAGATTCAGTTCAGAGAGTTACAGAGACTTTGCTCTAGACATTGTAGACAGGCACGTTCCGCCCTCAGATGCCTGCATAGCCATCATTTGAAGTAAAACTTCAATAGGAAGCCAGGAAGATTTGACTCTTCGACATAATCAGAAGGCTCAACTTCTCACCTGTTTGGGGTTTTTTGGGTTTTGGGGGGTTTTTTTGACATCCGGAGTGAGGACTGGGTTATGGAATTTGTACCAGGAAGTTCCTCCATCAGCTGAACCCTGCTAGACACATCTTTTAGTATAGAAACCTAACTGGAAATACTTCTGGCTTTTCTTTTCTTATTCTGGCTTCAGATGTGTACTAAGAGTATACACCGTTAAGGGAGAGAACTAAGGAATTTAAAAAAGCCAAATGTCAAGTGTTTCGCTAGTGCCTGCAATGTCCGTTTCAAAATTGGTCAAATAAGGGGTTTTTTCTAATGTTATTTCTTAAGCACTTACGTGTTCCAGAAGTTCACTGTGGGCAGGGAATGTTAATGCTTAGTACAGTGCTCTGCACACAGGAAGTGTTCAGTAAATACCACTGATGATGCCAGACACTGAACTAAGCTCTGGGATATGTCCCAGGTAATCAGGTCGGACACAGCCCTTGTCCCACATGGGACTCACAGTCTTAATCCCAGTCTTGTCTTGTTTTATGCCGACGAGTCGTTTCCGACCCGTAGCGACACATGGACACACCTCTCCCAGAACGCCCCACTGTTCACCCGCAGTCATTCTAGTCGTGTGTCCATAGAGTTTCCTTGGTAAAAGCGCGAAAGTGGTTTACCATTGCCGCCTTCCAGGCAGTAAACTCGAGTCTCCACCCTCGACTCTCTCCCGTGCCGCCGCTGCCCAACGTGGGCGGGTTTTGACTTGTAACAGATGGTTTTCCAATCGCTAGCCACTGCCCAAGCCAGGAATGGAATGGACAGGCCTCTGCTTGACTCTCCCCCCCGTAGCCGAGACTGGTAGAGTACCGGAAACTCTCCAGGCACGTCCCTGATTGGGGCTTGATCCCAGTAGCTAATTCATATTGCTTTCCTAGGGAATTATTATAGAGAAACAGCATGGCCTAGTGGATAGAGCATGGGCCTGGGAGTCAGAAGGTCATGGGTTCTAATTCCCGCTCCACCACTTGCCTACTGTGTGACCTTGGGTAAGTCACTTAACTTCTCCGTGCCTCAGTTACCTCATCTGTGAAAAATGGGGATTAAGAATGTGAGACAGGGACAGTGACCAACCTGGTTAACTTGTATATACCCCAACACTTAGAACAGTGCTTGGCACACAGTAAGCACTTAACAAGTACCATAATTATTATGATTATTCTCTGTGAGAATTCTATATGAAATACAGCTGAAGCAAATCTGGATAAACAGCAATTAATTTTCTAACACCCTAACCTCTTTAGTCATTATACTTCATTATTCATTAGTTCTATTTCATTTAATCACATGTGAAACTGAAAGATTCTTGTCCAGTTTTATGTAAAAGTTGCAAAATAAACATGCTTAATAACTCACTTGAAAGAGTTCATTCACTTTATACATAAAACATTGCTAAAATGTTTAGTGATGCTGTCTTTTCACCCCTTGTACAGGTTTTAGGAACGTGTCATTGAAGATGATAAAATATGAGCGCGCATTATGCCGTGTTAGAAAAAGAACTAATACAAGAAAACTTTGGTATAAGGACCTCAAAAAGAGTAGGAACAAAGACTTTGGTGTCTAGATTATGTTGGCCTCTGTGGATTTCTTTGGTCCACACGTGACTTAGAATCCAGTTAACCAAATTCCTGAAATATTAAGGAAGTTGAATAGTTACATGAATATGTGAATTCCATCCTCTAGAGGGGAGGGAATGTTATATTACACTCTCCCAAGCACTTAGCAGAATGCCCTGCACACAGTAAGTAGTCAAATACTATTGATTGATTGATGTGGGACAGGGACTGTGTCTACCCTGTTTATCTCCCCAGTGCTTAGTTCAGTGTTTGGCACACAGCACTGAACAAATATTATTATAAGCATTATTATATTTCATTAGTGTAAACTCTTTTCCTCCCCCCACATTAATCAAATGGACATAATGCTTTTACGATCCTTTTCAGATTCATTCATTCATTCAATTGTATTTATTGAGTGCTTACTACGCGCAGAGTGCTGTACTAAGTGCTTGGGAGAGTGCAATACATCAATAAACAGACACATTCCCATTCAATATGATGATTGTCAAGGTAAAGGGAACATCTGCCCTTCACCATAAAGCCCCATGTGGCCCCTCTCCCATGAGGAAATGATTAGACACTAAGACGGTCAGTGTGCAGGAAGTGTCTCTCTTTGCCGAATTGTACATTCCAAGTGCTCAGTACAGTGCTCTGCACATAGTGAGCGCTCAATAAATACTACTGAATATAGGGACTCATTGCCTCTCACCCCACCCAGGTGTTTATGGCACGCAGTAATTTTCATACAATTCTGTACTAGCCAGTTTGGTTTTTTTTATGGTATCTGTTAAGTGCTTATTACGTGTCGTTCACTGTTCAAAGCGCTGGAGTAGGTACAGGTTAATTAGGCCGGACCCAATCCCCGTCCCACGAGTCGCTCATAGTCTTAACCTCCATTTATAGCTGGGGTAACTGAGGCCCAGAGAAGCAAAATGACTTGCCTCTGCGGGGGCAAGTCAACAGAAGCAGGGAGAGCGGCCGCGAGAGAGAGTAGGCCCAGGAGAACCTCAGGGAGGAGCCTCAGAAAGGCCAGACAGAGACCAGCTTTGGGGAGCCTGGCTGATCTGGCCTCTCCCCAGCCCCTTGTGAAGTCGGAAAGATCCCCCACCATGAGGAACCCGGGATAAACCAGCCTCTCCCAGGCCACCAAGATCTCTCCCCACATCCTCAGCCTCTCCTCCCTACAGTTCCCCTGGGCTGGACGTTTCCTCCGCCCCGCTACGGTTCTTCAGAAACAGGGAGAAGGACAGTGGCTGGGCAATAGCTCTGTGACGCATCTGCAGCAGTGTAATTGTGTCGATTATTAGGTTCTCTTTGGATGAAACTCAGAGCCGAAAATCGAGAAATTCCCAGATGAGGAGACCGCAGAACAGCTTCGGAAGTTTTCCTGAAAAATTCCTAACCCGATGTGAGAACGGAAAGAGAAAACAGGGATCCCTCTTGTAGTTAGACAAGTGGGACGGGCCCACAGGAGGTAACTCTTCATCCGCCAGTGTTGGTTTACCTTGGGCGAATATTAAACTTAAAAGGGACCCTGATCTGCATTCAGGCAACACAGATTACTTAGGTGGAGGGGAAAAAAAAAAAATCAGCAATAAAGCCAGGACCTCTTTTGCATACATGAATTGCAATGAAATTGCAGACCTTCCCTCTCCTCCCCTCTCCAGTTCACATTTCACTCTGCTGCCCAGCGTGATTAGCGATAGCGCAATAGTTCTGTGCACGACTCCCCACTCTTCCAAAGTTTGCCCATCCACCCCAGTTTCAAGAGGAAACTCCTCACGGTCGGCTTCCTTTAGACTCTGAGCTCATTGTGGGCAGGGAATATATCTGTTATGTTCTGGGGTCGTACTAAAGCGCTTAATGCAGTGCTCTGTACACAGTAAGTGCTCAATAAATACGATCGATTGATTTAAAGCACTCAATCTGCTTTTCTGCTCCTACCTTACCTATCTCCTACTGGAATCTTGTCCGACAAATCGGTCCTCTAGCATCAACCTACTCACTGTATTTCGATCTTGTCTGTCTTGCCATTGACCCCTTTGCTCACATATTCCCTCAGGTCTGGAACTCCCTCCACATTCGCATCTGCCAGACCACCCCTCTCCCCAACTCCAAAGTCCTACTAAAATCATATCTCCTCCAAGAAGCCTTCCCTAACTAATATCCCTTTTCTCCAACCTATTCACCTTCCCTTCTGTGTCACCAATCTACTTGGGTCCGTATCCCTTTAGCATTTTGATATCCGTCCCACCCTCAACCCCCCAGAACTTATGCACATGTTCCTCGACTCTGTTTTTCTCCTCTACCTGTAATTTATCTTAACGTCTGTCTCCCCAACTCGATTATAAGCACTCCTTGTGTTGTAACTACTCCAGCACTTAGTACAGTGGTTGGCATATAGTAAAAATACTAGCATTGTTATTAGTATTGTCTTCCCAAGTCCCATTGCAAGTGGCCGGGCCGGTGTGAATGTAGAAGAAAGGGAAAAACGGAGTGTGGGAGATAGAGAGGGAGGAAAGAAGGTTCAATCTTGTATCTACCCCATCACTCAGTACAGTGCCTGGCACATAGTAAGCACCTAACAAATACCATTTTTAAAAAAAGCCCATTTCACAGCCCAAGTGGCCAAGGCATGGCAGTGATGCTCTGCCCTGGCTTAAGGCTGTGACCCAGCAGCCTTGGTAACTGCTGGGAATCTTTCACATCCACATTGGCCACCTGGCTTTCAGGATTCCCACTCAGATTAACCACCTCCCGAAACCACCCAGCTGGTGATTCGGTGATAAATCATCACCATCGATCGCCTAGCCCCAGCAGGCGGAACTAGAACCCACACCTCCATTTCCTAGAGCAAGGCTACTTCCCCAGAACCGACAGCAGGGGAAACGTACGTTGGTGGTTATTGTTGAATAGAAACCTCCGCTGAGTTGGAAGTCCTCTGCCTCGGCCTTTGGGATGAGTCACTTACCCTGCCGAATCATACCTTTCTCCATCTATGGAATAGAGCCAAAATCATCCCACCCAGTCGCGGCCCATAAAGTGTTTTGTTTCCGAAAGCTGAGCTAATCATCATAGAATATTTGTCCCTATGGATTTTCATTCTCCTGGTTAAGGTCTAACTACTACTAACCTGACCTCTCCTTTTCATGATCTATTATGGGGCTATCGACCAGGACACCTTCACCTCACTATTCTCCTGCTAGAATGCAGCTCACACACTTCGCTCCTCTACTGCCAACTTATTCACTCTACCTCGATATCATCTATCTCATCGCCTACTTCTCGCTCACCTCCTGCCTGTGGCTAAAACACCCTCCCTCCTCATATCCACCAGACAATGACCCTCCCCACCTTCAAAACCTTATTGAAGGAACATCTCTTCCAAGAGGGCTTCCCTGACTAAGCCCTTTTCACTCCCTTCTGCGACATCCCGACACGCTCCCTTTATTCACTCCCCCACCAGCCCCACGGCACTTACGTCCCTATCTGTCATTTATTTATTTCTATTCATGTCTGTCTCCCTTTCTAGATTGTAAGCTCTTTGTGGACAGGGAATGTGTCCGTTATATTTTTGTGTGATACTCTCCCAAGTACAGTGCTCTGCACACAGTAAGTGCTCAATCAATACTATTGAATGAATGAATGAATAAATACCATTTACTGACTGACTCTTTAGCCTTCATAATAACGGCAGGGCAGAAAATATTCTGTAGAACTAGTGTTATCATTATTGTTGTTATTGTCATTATCTTTATTATTATTGCCATTGGTTAAGCATTTACTATGTTTCGAGCCCTCTCCTAAGCACTAGGAGAGATATGAGGTAATCAAGTTGGATGCGGTCCCTATCCCACATGGGGCTTACCGTCTTAGTAGAAGGAGGAAAAGGTATTTAATCCCCATTTGACAGTTGAGGAAAGTGAGGCCCCGAGAAGTAAGATGATTTGTCCAGGGTCCAGGGTCACACAGCGGGCAACTGCCAGAGCCAAGATTAGAACCCAGATCTGCCTACTCCCAGGCCCTTGCTCTTCCTACTAGGCCATGTTCCTTCTCACTAGGCCACGTTGCTTTGAATAATGTGTGAGGGAAATTTGTTTTGTCAAGAGATAATGCTGACGATCACGATGAAAATGGTAATGATAGAGTCTCCCATCAAGAGCAACGAACGATCCTCAGGCCTGGCCTAATACCGCTCCGGAAGATCAACGTTTGGAGAACTATAGAATTTCTTCAGACTCTATACTCAAAATTTGGAGACATCTTGTCCCAAGCCCAAACTATTGTGTACCACAGGGGAGTAGGACTGAATGAGCCAAACGAGGTTATCGCCCACAATGTCCAACTGCAGGTGCTGCCCGCTCTCACCTCCCTAAGACGTCAGGATGGATAGTGAGTCGATTTTAAATGCTGCCCTGAGCAAATGCAGGAAGCCCTTAAAAGGCGACGTTTGCTCCCCCCTTCCCTCCTCGATCTGTAAACATCATGCATCTTAACAGTCTTATATTAGCAGCATTAGCAGGTTGGTCTGCTCCATTTTAATTCAACTCTTGCCTGCCTTACTTAACCTATGAATCAGGGTTGAGGAATGATTCTGACAATATGAAATACAGAAACCAGGAATTTAGCTGACTTTAATTACCCTGAAATTTGTCTGGTCTCCTTTTCACTAATCCAGGTGAACTAACTGAATCATGCAAACATAGAAACGTAGATCTTTGTCAATTATTCTAATAAATAACATTTAGAACCAGGAAAGAAAATAAATTAGCCATTTTGTTTACCAGAGTCAATGGCATAGAGAAAGTTTTTTGATCCCTATGCAATGGATTGATTATGAGAGTATTCCTACTTCATTACCTTTTATGTTTACTTATTGCTTGTCAGTGGACATTGAAGCACACCCCTTTTGGTCATTTGGATTGGTTGAGGTGTTTGCTCCATAAACAAAGATCATCTTTTTACTGCAGATTAATGCTAATCTCTAATTTAATTTCTTGCTTGATGGTCTGCTCTTCACCAGTAGGCACCTTTTACCACAGGATGCGGTAGCTGTTTCTGGATTGTCGAGACGAGAGTAAGGAAAGAGCAAATCCAATTAGTAAATTTTCTGGGTTTTACTTCATTTCCAGTAATAAATGCCAGGATTACTGAAACAAAGCGGACAGAGGTAAATGGAATGTCGACGAATGTGACTGGAATCCAGGACAGAATGCGGAGGCCTGCCTGAATCCTCCTTCCCTGTCCTGAGTCCTTATCTTTCAATAGCGCTTATTGAGCGCTTACTGTGTGCAAAGCACTGTACTAAGTGCTTATCAGTTGCAGACTTCTTGGAAGCTTCAACTTGGCTTTCTCCTTGTAGAAAGGAATGGAAGAGAGACCTTAAATGCACCTAACGAATGAAATCCAAGGGCATCATTCTGATAAACCTCTCATTTTCCAACAATAAGTAAATTCCATGCCGTCTTTTAGCTTTATCCAACAGTGTGGCCTAGTGGAAAGAGCACGGGCCTGGAAGTCAGAGGACGTGTGTTCTAATCCCTGCTCCACCACAAGTCTGGTGTGTGACCTTGGGCAAATCACTTCACTTCTCTCAGTCTCAGGTACCCCTTTTGTAAAATGGGGATTAAGACTGTGAGCTCCATCTGGGTCGGCGACAGTGTAGACTTGAATACCCTAGAAATGAGAACAGTGCTTGGTACACAGTAAGCACTTAAATGCCACAATTATTATTTTTATTATGCTATTTTGGTCATACTGAATAGACAGACTATGTTGTTTCATAAACACCTTTTTTTATCCAGCATACAACCACATTTGCTGGATGGAGAAAAGTGAATGTCATTAAAACTTTTATCCTTATTTTCATCCCAAATTTAAACCCCAAAGATGCTCTCCAACTTTCCCAAATAACTCCGAGGATAGCTTTCTGAATAATTAGATATTTATCTGCCATCTAGTGGGTGTAATTTCTCAAGAGACGCAGCATGGTCTAGAGGAAAGAAGAGGGGCCTGGGAGTCAGAGGACCTGGGTTCTAATCCCAGCTTGGCCATTTGTCTGCTGTGTGACGTTAGGCGAGTCAGTTGATTTCTGTGAGCTCGGTTACCTCATCTGAAAAATGGGGTTTAAAGCTGGGGGGCTCCAAGTGGGACATGGACTATGTCCGATCTGTTATCTTGAAGCTAACCCAGTGCTTACTACAGTGCCTGGTACGTAGTAAGTACTTAGATATTTTTAAAAAATATATTCAAAAGCACCTGATCACAGTCAGCAAACTTGGTAACCTGACTTGGACCACCTGATGTAGTTAAGTGGGGCTTTGGAAATTTCAGGCCAATTAATTTGTAAATTTCCATTTCAGGAACTTGAACTCCAGTGTCTCGGGATTCAAGACACAAAGCAGTTGAATGGTGCAATGGAGACAAGATTTTCAGAGAAGAAATTCCAGTCTTGTGATTTCCTTGCTTCAACTTGGTCTTAAATGTTTTCCCCATCAGAAAGTTTTATTACATTTATTTGTTTTCTTTATTGTTTTCAGTGGTATTTGTGTGCCAGGCACCGTACTAAGTGCTGGGGTAGATACAGGATAATTGGTCAGACTCACTCTCTCTCCCATGTAGAGCTCATGGTCTCAATCCCCATTTTACAGATGGTAACTGAGGCATAGGTCACACAACATACAAGTGACAGAGTTGGAATTAGAACCCATGTTCTCTGACTCCCAGGCCTGTGCTCTTTCCACTAGACTATGCTGCTTCTCTTTTGTACAAAGTCTTTACTATGAGAAAACGTCTGAAATAATTGATTGCTACATGCTCCTTTGCAACAAACTCCATTATACAGTACTGAATGCTAGTCCACAGAATACGCAAAATCACTCCGATTAAACAATTTAAACTGTGAGCCCCATGTGGTTCAGGGACTGTATCTAACCTGATTAACTTATACTTACCCCAGAGGTTAGAACAGTGCTAGGCTTATAATAAGCACTTCACAAATACCATAAGAAACCAAATGTTTTAAACAGAGAGAACGGATACAGTTCAATTCTTGAACATCGTATGTTGATTTGAACAGTGAGAAGTCCCAAAATTAAGGAATCAATGGTACATTACAATGTCTTCCCAAAAGACTCTCCACCCTAAGAAAAGTCTGACCCCACAAACCATCACTTATATCAACCGTTCAACCAGCACTGTGTCAGATCTGGCTGCAAGATCAGGTTTGCTGATTCTGAATTCAATAGCCCAACCCTAAGGATATAAGAACCAAGCTGGATCTATTTAAAAAACGAGGAATCAAACTGTTTCAGCTCTGAGACCAAAGTTAGCCCTGACAGTAAGTGAAATGAGTTTGACGTTCTCTGCTATACTTGTTCACATTAGGAAGCAATTTACATTTGCCACAACTTTCAACCTTTACGCCAAGAGGCCGTTTGCCTAGAATCATTCTTGTCAATCAAACATACTTATTGAGTGCTTACTGTTTGCAGAGCACTGTCCTGAGCACTCGAGAGAGTACAATATAACAGAGTTGGGAGAGACTTTGCTGCCTGAAATGAGCTTCAGTCAAGAGGGGAGCCTGACAGTAGTATGAATTATGGATATATAGATAAGTGCTGTGGAGCTGAGAGGGGGTGAATAGAGAGAGCAAAACCAAGTGCTAGAAGGGAGTGGGAAAAGAGAAAATGAGAGTTTAGTCAGGGAAAGCCAATTGGAGGAAATGTGCCTTCAGTAAGGTTTAGAGGTAGGGAGAGTGATCGTCTGGTAGACACGAAGAAGGAGGGCGATCCAGGCCAGAGGCAGGTTGTGGGCAAGAGGTCAGTGGTGAGACAGACGAGATGGAGGAACAGTGAGTAGGTTGGCATTCCTAGTTTGCATAATCTACTAGTTACACTAAACTAGGTTTACTCCAGGTTGGGGTGGATACAGTGAGAAGGGCATTATATTTGGAAAGACATTGTACAGCATCAGTGTTCCTTAAATTCACTGAAAATGCCAGTACCACCAAAAAACATCATTTAGCTTCTCACTTTCAACTTGTTTCCTCAGTGAGAGAAAGGTCTCAGTTGGTTACTTGCATAACAAATCCAAGTGTGAATGTATTTGCTTTTCACTCTTTAAAATAAAAATGCCCCTTCTTTAAAAGTCCAGGGGAATGCTATTCAGAGAAACCACTTAAGTAACAGATGCATTTTACTTTTCCAGTGATCACTTTTCATCTTGAGAGAAGCTAAATGCCAAGGTTTTCTACAAGGATTAAATCATTCCGTTTCAGTCCTCCCAGGAATGCCAAAATAGTGAGTTCTTAGTCTGCAGAGAGAGCTCATTGCTCTAATTGAAAAAAAAGAAAAAAAAAGGGAGGCTTTAACCACTAATCAGAAAAGTAGTTCGTGGAATACATCGGTAAATACAGCACAGAACCAACCTGCTGTGATAGCTTAAAGGCTGGTGTTTGGCCCCATCTTAAAGCACTTATAGCATACCCCGAAAATTGATCTTTTCCATCATATAGCAACTCTTGTTTCTGTGGCATGAGGTTCACAGTAGCATTCTTTTTCCCTTTGGCTTTGCTCACTGAGTGTAGAATTTTGATTCTCCAGAACCACTGCACCATCGGAGGGGGTGACAACCCCCATTTCCTGAAAGGGGTGTAAACGTGCAGAATGAAGACCCTTTGAAGCCTCTTTTCAATTGGAGAAGTAAATTGGGGGCTTGGACAGTTTTTCCCCCATTCATTTTTGTTCCAGGACCTGTCTCCCTCTGGAGTGTCCTTTCTGGCTTCTTTGGCCTCAAAGGGGAGGGTTCTCTTCTCCCCCATCTACACCACTTATCAAGCTGACGTGGCCACACACTCAAAAACCCACAGCAGCCGAGACACAGATAGTAGAAGTCAAATAGCCCTCTTTGAGAACAAATGATCTCTCCTCCCGAAAGATCTGAATCCAAATTCAACAGAGTCCCGACCAATAGGGAAGACATTTGAGGGAAATGAAATGATAAAACACATGATTTTAAAGAGGGAATTTTTTTCTCACACCCACTCCCAAAACAGGTGGGTATTTACAGCATCATCTTGAGCACCAAGATTTTCTTCTGACCTAACAGTTTGATAAAACTCTCCAGAACTGCACCATTGGACAACAGACCATCCGTGGCCAAGATCAACAGCTAATCTCTGTCTTTTGAAGAAATAGTCCTACATATTATGGAGGTTTCAAAGTCAGTGATAAGACAAACAAACAAAAAAGCCTGGAGCTATACTCGGTTTACTTGTAGCTCTTGAAAAATAAAAATGTTCAAGGACTTTAAATGGCTGCCTTTCATCTCAGAGTCAGAGTTAATTTTTTCAGCAGTCTATGTTCTGATTGTCTGGCTGATTTTTAAGCAGTACCTTCTTTGGAGAGACCAGTGCCGATGATCATTCACAAAAAAGCCTGAAACGATAGAGTTTTGCTTCTAAGGCTGATCTGGGGTATCATATAGGAAATACCAGTGTACAAAAGCTGTGTCCAGAGAAGCGAGTCACTCAAACAGGAAGAAATAGTTTAATCGCAAACATTACTCTACCAAGCGCTTAATACAGTGCTCTGCCCATAGTGAGCACTCAATGAATACCATTGATGACTTCAAAGGAAGAAGAAGAAAGAAGAAAGAAAGAAGGAAGATGGAAGGTGGGAGAGTTCTTGATTCTATTGATTGCTATTGTTCCTGTCTGTCCGTCTCCCCCGATTAGACCGTAAGCCCGTCAAAGGGCAGGGACTGTCTCTATCTGTTACCGATTTGTCCATTCCAAGCGCTTAGTACAGTGCTGTGCACATAGTAAACGCTCAATAAATACTATTGAATGAAAAAAATACTATTGAATGAGAAGGAAGAAGAAACCTCTCCAGCTTCAGTTACAGCCCAGATCAAGATAAGAGGCTTGCAAGGGTCTTTTCCACAAGACCAGGTCCTTGCTGGTATATAGTTTATCAGAGTCAAATCTAGGGACTCCCAAAAAAAACTAGCTGCAAAGTTAGCACCAAAGAGATAGTGATAAAAGCAGCAATTGGTGAATGATTGGACAAAATTTAGCAAATTAGAAGTCATGTTTCTCAGGGATTTTCTTTTCTCTTAAACCTCAAATGACGGGGCCTATTTATGGGTTTTTATACACTGAGTTGTTGTTTTTGAGATTTTCACCTGAGTCTTTTCCTTCCTACTAACTAATCAGTTATGAAATAGTAAGTTCTTAGCAGTAGAAATTAGGCAAACAGCAAATCACAGTGAAAGGGTAAAGAAAAACATCCTCTAAGCTGTAGGTTTGTTGTGGGCAGGGAAGAGGTCTACCAAATCCATTGTACTGTACCCTCCCAAGAGCTTAGTACAGTCCACTGTGCACAGTAAGTACTCAATAAATACCATTGATGGATTGATTGATTTTCAAAATTAGAGGCTCTATAGCTATTTAAATCTGATCGGGACACAGGAGTGAGAGAACAAAGGACAATACTTTGAAATATATAAGAACTGTTCATTCTTGCCATATATTTTACAGGGCCAAGAAAAGGTCACCCAAGAAATACTTGTTTCCACTGGAAGAAAAGGAACAGAAATTTTACATTTATGACACAAATTTATCTGCAACACACGCTGGTATTTAGAAAGGTAGGGGTGTCTTCCTGATTCTTTAAATAATTTTTCAATACTCCTTAAGGACAAAGCTTACTAAAAGAGGTGCTGAATTCATGTATAAATGAAATGCTTTGCTTTTTGGATAATGGGCTACTCAAAAATATCAAAACAGATATTTTGACAAGTTTTGATGATCAGTTCTTTCTACCTAAAGGGTTCTTGCCTTAAAATCAATTTCATACATTACAGATAAGTGTGTTCACATATACGTCACTGGCATTCTCAATTCTCATCGTGGCTCAGTGGAAAGAGCACGGGCTTTGGAGTCAGGGCTCATGAGTTCGAATCCCAGCTCTGCCACTTGTCAGCTGTGTGACTGTGGGCAAGTCACTTCACTTCTCTGGGCCTCAGTTCCCTCATCTGTCAAATGGGGATTAAGACTGTGAGCCCCACGTGGGACGACCTGATTCCCCTGTGTCTACCCCAGCGCTTAGAACAGTGCTCGGCACATAGTAAGCGCTTAACAAATACCAACATTATTATTCTTAACCAATTCACTTGGTCTCTTTTTGAACGCAACTGGTTTTTCCAATCTATGTGCTTTCACTAAGTCATAGCAATAGTAGCAATGTTAAGCATCAACTGAGTGCAAAGCACCGAACCTAGCACTAGAGGAAAAAAAAGGAATGGATGACAATTAGATGTGGTCTTTCTTCCCCAGTCGTTCACAATATGGACTGAAAACATGCCTCAACTTTTGTTTTTGTTTTTAAAGCTTTAATCTTTGAAAAATTTAGGGTAATAAGAATTAATGTGCAAAGGTGCCCTTCCAATTAAAGAAAGAATTTTGCTAAATTTCTTTTTGAGACAAGAATGAATTAGTGCAACCAACAACTCAGAGTGAATCTCCAGACTCCAGGTGACTGACAAGTTTCATTTTTTATTTTACAGTTTGGTTTCTACTGAGAGGAACTATCACCAGATAGTTTGGGAAGCAGTTTGGCCTAGGAGAAAGAGCATGGGCCTGGGAGTAGACACCCTGGGTTCTAATCCAGCTCTGCCTTTTCCCTGCTGTGTGACCTTGGATAAGTCGCTTCACTTGTCTGTGCTGCAGTTTCCTCATCTGTAAAATGGGGATTCCAATCCCTATTCTCCCATCCTCTTAGGCAGTGAGCCCCATGTGGAGCAGAGACTGTGCCCAATTTGATTACAGTGCTTACTACAGTGCTTGGCACATAGTAAGTGCTTAACAAATTACCATCATCATTATTAGTAGTCTTTCTAGCAGCTCACTCCCCTTCAAGAACCTGAGAAAAGCAAGGTTCTAAGCAGCATGCTAGTATTTATTTAAAATAACGTCTGTCTCTGTCTGGCATGGAGAAGGGATAGAGCACAGGCCTGGGAATCAGAAGGTCATGGGTTCTAATCCTGACTCTTCCACTTGTCTGCTGTGTGGCCTGGGGCAAGTCACTTCACTTCTCTGGGCCTCAGTTACTTCTACTAAAATGGGGATGAAGACTGTAAGCCCTGTGCGGGACAGGGACCGTGTGCAATCCAATTTCGTTGTTTCCATCCCAGTGCTTAGTACAGTGCCTGCCACGTAGTAAGCACTTAACAAATACCATCATCATCATATTATTATTAGACTGTAAGCTCACTGTGGGCAGGGAACATGTCTACCAACTCTATTATATTGGACTCTCCCAAGCACTTAGTAGAGTGCTCTGCACACGCTAAGTGCTCAATAAATACCACTGATTGATTAATCTGTAAGGAAGACTCCAGTATGCTTTAGTGTTATTTTAATCTCACGAAAAGGAACTCTAGGGGAGGCCGGGATGCATATAAATGGCCTTTGTTAAACTCTATCAAGGATTTTGGGGTTGAAATCCGTAAGAGAAAGGTAGAACGGTCTATATGCCTTAACAGATAATGCCCATTTTTTCTCATCACATATCTTATTAAATATTGACACCTGCATTTCTTTTCCTTTTTTAAAAAATTGTTCTGGCTGGAAAACGGCACTGAGTGACTAAAACCCACTCTGACCAAAAAAAAAAAGGGGGGGGCATTTGGGTGTCGACGGAAGTGTGTAAAAATCCACGGCCAAAGTCATTTTTTAAAAAACGCATGTTTCACAAGCAAATTTAAATACGAGTCAAGGCATACCACCCCTTTGAGCACTTTCTTCATCTGGTCAAACCTCTCGTGGGTCCTAAGATCGCAGCCAGCTCCTATAGGGTCCAAGAATATTGTGATCTCATTTATTTCTTCTGTTGTTTTTATTACCGGCTAATTTAATGCCTCCTCCACTATTGCACTGGCCACAGCCTAGACCCCCAGGCCTGTGGATCAAGATGGCAGGCTGGCTTGGTTCCCCTGGGGACGGCAGAGCGAATAAGGTGATTGGACACAGTGACCTGTCTGCATGAGATGAGACACAAACAGGAGGGCTGTAATGCTGATGAACTAACCTGTCACTCACAAGCTCAGGTCGACCACAAAAAAAAAAAAAAGATGCAGGAAATGTTTCTTGAATGCCCGCGGTGGAAAGGAAAGCTTAATTAAAACAATTAGCGGGGGCCGTTAGGTCACGGTTCGCACGGAGTATAAGGTCCAATCGCTTAGGAAAGAATTGGAAAATTAAATTAAGGATCCGGCACGTTGATACTGGGGTTCAGCGAGAGAGCAGGCTTGCTGCAGATGACTGCTGTCAAGGATCGGGGTTTGATTCCAAACTACAGTTATGAATCAAATTCACAGCGAGCAATGAGTTTCTAGATCTGGACGTGTTAGGCGGGGGAATTGTGCTTCCGAGTACCTGGCTGCTTAATTGCTTGCTTGGGGGAGGGAAAATCCGGGGGGGGGTGGAAGATATAGGAGCCCTTCTGCACCTCCAAGGCAGCGCGCCCAGTCACTAGATAACGGTTAGCAAGGTAAGACGATGTCTATTCGTCGTCACGGCCAGTGAGAGCTACCCTAGGCCTAGGGACCAGGCGAAGGATCGAATCGAGGTAAAAGAAAATCTGGAGAAGACATTTCAGAATTCCGTTTCATGGCGTCTAACGGGGAACACCTTCGCGAACGAATCGACCACTTTATGCCATCGGGCAACTTTCCGTTAGAATGGAGAGAGCGGAGGAGAAAAAAAAAATCAGGCATTTTCGAATGGGTTTTAGAAGAGACGTCTGTGCCACCCTGTGATTCTCAACAGACAGGTTCTCCATCTTTACATGCCTAGTAAGATGGTGTTAAAAACTCAGAACTGGAGGAGCAGAGAAAATCTAATTCAGCACTCCCGGCCAGACCAAACTCCTGCCCTCAGAATTATTTGGAAGTTCTATTGTTCTTGAATGTTCAAAGTGCTCATCTCTGCTGCCCCGTGTTAACAAGTCACACGCACTCATTTTCAAAGCTGAACACATCATTAGTAAGCAACCTATATTTTCAGAATTTTCTGGTTTGGAAGGTTCACTTGATCATTTCTCTTTCATTTGTTGATATTGGCTTTCGATTCCAGACCCACAAGAAAAACAATATTTCCCTTTTCACCCCATAAATGTAGTCATTCCTTTTGACTTACAAACTTCCCGACTAATAACTTTCCTTACTTACTTCCACCCGGAAGACAGATATTTAAGATCGAGAAAATGATGAGAGGAGAAGCAAACCTTTAGAAACTCTTCAGTTATTTCCAGGCAGCTATTTACAAACCATTCTTCGGAAGAATTCATACTTGAACGTATCACACAGTCAGAGAAGATATTTCAGGCGCATTTGAAAGTCACTTGATTGATGATAGTAATTTGAATGGCTTTCAATCCCACCATAATTTTTTGAGGCTTAAAACATATAAAATATATGTTTTCTTTGAATTACATACCTATGTTCCTGATTTTTGAGAAATGGTATCCAACGGCAGGGTATACTTATCCCTTTGGATTTTCACCTAACTTTTTTCTAAACAGAGGACAAATGAACCCACTACATCGAAGGAAATTAAATTTCTCATTTGGGAATGAGGTAGTAGATAACTGGCTACAGGAAGGAATAGCAATCTTTAAAAAGCAGACATGCTGCTAACTTGTATGATGGGGAAAAGTTATTGTTACATAGCCCGGTGTAGCTCTCCGGGGCTCAAGATTTATTGAGGTATTTAAAGTAATTTGCTTTTAAATGCTACCTATTTAATTCCTCACGGTTATAGTTGTTTTAGCAGCATTTCATCCGTGCGTTCAGCATGGAATAAATGTCCAAAAAGGGAATTAACGTGCCACAGAATGGGTCTTACAAATCATTTTTTTCTGACAGATAAGTGCCCACACTTCATTATTTACATGCCTGCAGAACTGAAAACAGCTTTTAAAGTTTTAAAAATCTCTTTCTGATGAAGAAAAAGATCTACTGCCTTAAAAAACAGTGCAACTACTTGGTAAGCATAGCATTATATATCTGACATTTTCCATCTAAAAATACATTACAGAGCATGCTGGCACCAATAAACCATGTGCTTTCAGCGTCTCGAACGCCGCGCCGTAATTTAGTTGAAAACAGTGTAGGATGGTGTATTTTCCACCACCTGATTAACATATTCGGAACAAATTCTTCACCATCACTTTCCCAGCTGGTCTGCATCACACTGGAAGCGGTGCAAAAAAACACCTCAAACTTTTAAGAGTTCATAAATATCTTTTTATCACATTCTGATTTAGGTGAACAGTTAATACATAATCGCAGGCTACTTAAAAAAATTGTGAGTAAAAATGTATTTAAAAAAACCTCATAGACTTAACCTTTCCCTCCCTTTCCCCCTTTTTCTATCCCCCCCCCCCGACCCCCCAACCCCCACATCACACTCAGGAAAACAACCCTCCCCTCCACTGCAAGACAGTATCATTTCTTTCGCCACTTCGGCTGTTTGAAGGCGAATGAAAAGACAATGATTCTCTTCTGCCTCAGCCTACGACGCAAACATTTAAACCCAGATATAAACTACAGACTTATCAGAAATCCCCAAACAGAAAGAGCAAGACTCACTGACCCATTTGGAAGACAAAGACGCCAAAACGGGAAAGCTCTAAAAATCAGCTTGTGAGGCCTCAGAGAGATATTCTTCTGGCATTTCATCACAGCAGCCCCAGAACAGTTCACCTCCCTGGATACAGGGGAGGGAAAACTAAATAGAGCTGTTTATTAAGGCTGTTGTGCTGGATTGCATTAGAAGGCACGAGGAGACCACCTGGACCTTTCAGATTGTGGCGGTGTTTAATTTGCAGACTGCCCCTCTGCAGCAGCAAAGACTCCTACATTTACCAAGCTCAATCACACATTATCTGGGTTAGGAGTAAAAGCAAAGCAAAGCAAAAAAAAAAAAAAAAGAAGGAAAAAAAAAATCAACCAGGACTACAACAATACAGTCGATATAGAAATATTGAACAGCATCAGAAATAGAAAAGAACTACTACCCAGTCAACGTAATACTTTACTTTATCCTGCACTTTTCACTTCATTTCACTGAAAGATCACGGGTTGAGTCGCCAGGAAAATCTACAAACAGATTTTAGGGAAGCTCAGACTAATGAAAAACCTGAGGATTTTTTTTCTCCTCTCTCTCTCTCAATAAAAGGAGGGTCGCGTTTTAGTTTTAACCAGTGATTTCCTGGCCTTCGCCTTCCTCACTTTCGCGCTACCCTCGCTGGCAGCTGACGATACGGTGAGAAAGATGGTACTGTAAATATGAATTATGTGAATCATATGGTGAGACCCTTGCGAAAAAAAATAAAAGGGGAGTTGAGAAATGGCTGACTCCATACCTGACCAATTACAGCTTGCATGGTCCCTGTGTCCTGCTGAGCTGAAAGATCGCAATCCATCATATGTTGTCTTTGAAGAGGAGAATGGGGGTTTCTGGCATGCAGCTGTCAATCAACTTCTGCACTCACAACCATCACCAAAAGCGAGAGGGGGAAAAAAAAAGTCAAGCCCCTCCACCAAATAGGATGAAACAGTCATGTGACCTCCGGCACACTCACACACATACATACTTCCATGGAACGACAAATTTTCTGCAGATATGAAATGACATTGACAAATACCCAATACCAACTAAATAAAGTGAGACGAACAGCTACTCACCAAAGACAAAACACGCGCTGTAATCTTCAGCTAAAGGTTTCATAAACCTAAAGGGGTCGGGATCAAAAAAAAAAAAAATTAAAACGGATGTTTTTTTCGGTGGATTTATTTTTTTAGAGCCAAACTTTGGTGCTCCGGTGTTATTTTAGACGCTCGTCGTGTTGAAACCTTAACCCTTTGCTACCTATCCCAGCTCTCTCGGAGATGGAGGGGATATCATTCATCACGATCCTATTTTGAGATGATTCAAACTCCTTTTGGACTCGAAATAATCACAGCGGAGCAGCTGCTTTTAACCAAACACTTGAAATATTAACCGTTGCACTTCAAATCAAAATGCCTGATATTTGCCCATCGGAGATCACTATATAGCTGTTTGGGTAAACGCTGATGCATAAAATATTCAAACTGTGTAAATCCAAACTCTTCACAATCTAAAGGTCAGGAGTTGATTTGTTCACCACTCGACCTCATCATCAGACGTCATCGAGCAGTTTGGACCTGTTGTTTTCACTTTAGGAATAAGATTTTTCGGGATTTTTTTTTAGGGTATTTTTGACATTTCTCACTCTAAATGAGTAAGATTCAAAACCTGATGGTGACGGGCCAACCCATGCCAACATCGACTGCTGATGTATGATTGGTCATTGACTGCTTAATATATCCTACCAGTCCTTTCACCCTTTTGAGATTACCCCAGCCCCATTCGTTCCACTGGGATAACAACTGGACAGATTTTGCAGATCCCTAGTCCTTATAATAGAAATTGTTTTCTACCTAAAACAGCAGTAGTTATTAAGGAACTTTACGGTGTTAAAATTTGCCCACAGAAAAACACAGGGTGAACAATCAGACCTAATCCCTTCTTAATGGGTAGCCATTGTGCCTCTTCTTCATTCTTTAACAACTAGAGCTTTGAAACTTTCAATGGTTACATTCCACATCGGCTGCTGCCAGTTTTAGGGCTTGATATTACCGGCGTCCTGGAATGCGGAGAGAGAAGGAATGGGAGAGACACACTCTCTTCAACTTAGAACACTCCAATTTGCTTAAAATGAATCCAAATTAACTTCAAGGAACAACCCCCATTTTTTTCCTCTTCACAGAGAGCCTAGACTCCCGCCCGCCTTGGAGGCAAAAGATGATGGACGATCCCATCCCCTCCCACCTATTCAAACAAAAAGTGCGAGGGATTTTCGAGACCTACTCTCCCAAAAACGAAGATGAGTCAGAGGACCAACCGGTACCCTCCCTCAGGACACTGCAGCCTAGAAAAGGTCCTTCTCTTTTCTGTCCGGTGGGTCCTGCTGAGATGGAGTAACCTTCGTACTGAACTTTTGTCCAGGAATCAACATCTTAGGTGGCTTTGCTATCTGGCCTCTGTCTGGTCCCAGAGTCTTAGGGAGAAAAGAGAGTTTCAGGTGAGGGAGGTGAAGGGAGAGGGAGGCGGAGGAACAGTTACGGAAGACCACAAGCAGGTGATTCTGCTAGGAGTGGAAATTAGTGTCAACAAGACCAAGCTCATTGTGGGCAGGAAATGCGTCCGTTTACCGTCATATTGTATTCTCCCAAGTGCTTAGTACACTGTTTTGTATACAGTAAGCAAAGCAGCTTGGCTTAGTGGAAAAAGCAAGGGCTTGGGAGACAGAGGTAATTGAGTTGCCCCACGTGGGGCTCACAGTCTTTATCCCCATTTTACAGATGAGGTAACTGAGGCACAGAGCAGGTAAGCGGCTTGCCCAAGGTCACACAACAGAAAAGTGGTGGATGTTCCCAAGCACCCACATGAGAATCAGCGTCGCCTAGGGAATAGACCACAGACCTCCATGGGAGTAAGAAGGATCTGTAAGATCATTTTGGTCAGTGTCTGTTTATTGTTATACTCTCCCAAGTGCTTAGTACAATGTCAGCACACAGTAAGTGCTAAGTAAATACAGCGGAAAGAAAGAAGGACCTGGATTCTAATTCCTACTCCAACACGTGTGCTGCGTGACCTTGGGCAAGTCACTTCACTTCTCTGTGCTTCAGTTACCCCATCTGTAAAACGGGGATTCAGACTGTGAGCTCCATGTAGACATGGACTGTGTCCGACCTGATGACTTTGTATCTACCCCAGTGCCTGGCACATAGTCAGTGCTTAACAAATACCACAAAGTTAAAAACAAAATCCAGACAGTACAATGCTCTGCACCTACTGTTGACGATATTGGATGTAGTAGTCAGGAGGGTGGCCAAGAGGAAGTAGAGAGTCTTTTTTTAAAAAGAGAATCCCTATGCTCCTCTTCACTCTGCTGGAGCCGGGGATTGAACCCAGAGGAGACACCGGGGAGAACGGTGCGGGCAGAGAGGACGAGGAGGTTTCCGTCCCGTGAGTGCCCTCCTCTCAGAGTAAAGAGCTCCGGATGGACAGCAGATGGACAGCGGGGAGGCATGGAGGGAGAGCAAAGAGAGTGGGGGAGGAAGAGGAAGGAAGGCCAGCCCAGAACCAGCCAATGCTCAGGGCGGTAGCGGGCTGGGACCAGCGACAGTTACTAAAATGGTAACAGGGGGAGGAGCTCCCGCCCAAACTCAGAATGGGAGGGGAAGGGAAAATCCAAGGACATTCCAAGGACACCCAGATCCTGGATGGTCGCAGCAAGGACGGAAGAGAGGGGTGAGGAGGGGGCTGAGTTGGGGAGGGCGGGTCTACCCCTGCTCCAGGTTAGACTGAAGGAAAGGAGAATAGCATCCCACAGAATCCACTGCGGACCCTCCATTCATTAACGTAACAGACATTAAATTACATAACATAGAGAAGTAAATGACAGATAGGTACGGAAGTGCCGTGGGACTGGGGTGGGGCGGGGAGAACGAAGGGAGCGAGTCAGGGCGACGTAGAAGGGAATGGGGGAAGAGGCCCCCAACCAAAGACTCCCCTCAGAGTAGGAAGCACCTCTTTAGCCCAGAAGGGGCATTCGCTGGGCAAAGGCCTCTTCCTTAGCGGCCTGGATCAATTCTTCTGCTCACCCTGCCCTCCGAGCCCTGCAGCACACCGAACTGAAGGGTCAGGCTGACGGGATGCTACTGGTTTGCCGGTTAGCTTTCAGGTAGCCAAAGCACCCCTCCGCTACAGCCTCTACGGTCTGGTCCTTTCGACTTTAGATGTCGAGGGGCGATGACTGACAGGCCACTGACTTTTGGGGCACTGGCTGAAGGGGTAATGGCCGATGGGGCACTGGCTGAAAAATCTGACGGTTGTTCACCCCTCCTTCAAAGCCTCACTGAAGCCACATCTCCTCCAAGAGGCCTTCCCTGACTAAACCCACCTTTCTTCTTCTCCCGCTCCCGTCTGAATCGCCCTGACTTGTTCCCTTTATTCTTCCCCCAACCCCCGGCCCCACAGCACTCATGTACATATCTGTAATTTATTGATTTATATTAATGTCTATGTCCCCACCCCACCCCCGCCTCCCTGTCATACCGTAAGCTCCCTGTGGGCAAGTAATGTGTCGGCTTCTTGTTGTGTTTTACTCTCCCAGCCACTTAGTACAGTGCTCTGCACCCAGTGAGTGCTCAATAGGTATGATTGAATGAATGAATGAAAAGCACCGGCTGACGGAGCAATGACCGAAGCATCGTGCTTTAGGGAGTAGAACGGGGACCTGCAAGTCAGAAGGAACTGGGTTCTAATCTCGGCTCCTTTGTGACCTTGGACGAGTCACTTAGCCGGGCCTCAGTTACCTCAGCCGCAAAAGGGGGATTAAGAGCGAAAGCCCCAGGTGGGACAGGGACCGTGTCCGACCTGATCAACGTATCTACCCTAGCACTTAGAACGGTGCTTGGCACACAGTAAGCACTTAACATAGTAACTACAGTTACTGTTATCGTTATTATTTTGACTGACGGGTTGCTGCTGAGCCCAGATAAAAGGAAAAGCACTGCCAGTTTAAAACTGGCAAGGAGGCAGGCAACCCTTTTTTTTCTCAAAGGTATTTGTTAAGCACTTACTATGTACTAGGAACCGTAGTAAGGACTCGGGTAGATACAAGATAATCAGGTTAGGCACAGTCCATGTCCTGCATGGGGCTCACAGTCTTAATCCCCATTTTACAGATGTGTGGACGGAGGCACAGAGAAGTTAAGTGACTTTCCCTAAGCCACACAGTAGACAAGTGGTGGGGATGGGAATAGAACCCAAGCCCTCTGACTCCGAGGCCCGCGCCCTATCGACTAGTCCACACTGCTTCTCATTTGCAATCCAATCCCATCGAGCCACCTATCCCTTACTACCCTTTAAAAAAAAATTATTAAGCACTTACTGTGTGCAGAGCACTGGGATGGGGGTGGTGGAGATATGCAGGGGGGCAGTTAGACAGGGTTCCTGCCCCTCAGAGGGCTCAACCACATGAGAAAGCCCAAGAATGCAGAAGGCTCAACGAAACCCAACTTGGCATATCTACTGCCACTAGATTTCTTTCCGTATCTCTGGCTCGTCTGGACTACTGTGGAGAGATGTCCACCTCCCGGCCCACAGGCCCAGTCATCTGTGACTGTCCACCCTCCTCTGCCCCATTCCAATTTGAGCCGCTTGCCTAGTTTTATCTTCTGTGGCCAGAGAACAGCCTTGGCCCTCGGCCCCCCAGCGTGTGGGACAACACGGAAATGTCAAAGAAACCCACTGACACTACCTCCCTGCCCACCCCCGCTGTTTCCTGAAGTTCACAGGGGCTGACAAGAGAGTGGGTGGGCATCAGCCAGCGGGGCTGAGCATCCCAGGCCCTGGGTAGAACACTTCTCTTGGATTCTACAGTCCCTAGTAGAGAACCACCCCCCAGTGACGGAAACGCGGAGGTCTCCTGCTCACATGGGAAAGCTCACCTCCCTGGCCCAGAGATCCACGAAGAATATGCATCCTCTCAGTACTGCCCGCTGGAAATGGGAGCGATGAGCCCAGTGGGTCTGGAAGAGCTCCACGGTTACTGGACTTGACCCAGCCAAACAGGTGCCAAGCTGCCCACCTGACCAAGGCAGTGGGGATAACACAGGAAACAGTGGCTGAGACAGCCGCTCTCCAGCTTGGAGATCTTTCTTCCAGGTGGGAGAGAGAGAAAGGAAGAGAGATAAAGAGAAAGAGAAGGAGAGGAAGAGAAAGAGAGACAAGTGGAAGAGTGAGGAGAGAGAAAGGAAAAGAGATATAAAGAGAAAGAGGAGAGGAAGAGAGAGGAAGAGAGAGAGGAGAGAGAATGGAAGAGAGAGAAAAAAAAGAAAGAAAAGGAGAGGAAGAGAGAAAAGGAGACAAAAAGAGAAAGAAAAAGAGAAGAAGAGGAAGAGAGTGGAGGGAGAAAAGAGAGAGAGAGATAATGAGAAAGAGGAGAGGAAGAGGAGACAAAAAAGGAGGAGAGAGGAAGAGGAAGAGAGAAAAGGAGAAAGAGGAGACAAAAAAGGAGGAGAGAGGAAGAGAAAGAGGAAGAGGAAGAGAGAGAAGGAAAAAGAAAGGAAGAGAGCGAGGAAGAAAGAGAGAGGAAGAGAAAGAAAGGGAGACAGAAAGGGAGAGAAAGTAAGAGGGGAAGGAAGAGAGAGAGAGGAACAGAGACAGAGAGTGATAAGGTTGATTATCGTGCTCACGCCCCCCAGTCCTTCCACCAAAGACCCCGGTCTATCTCCCTGTCCCCGCCCAGGCCTGCATACTCCACTCCAGCCCAGCCAGCCTGTTCATAATTCTTCCATCTCTGAGGTAGGGCACATACCATGCCCCTCACCCTACACATCTGAAGTGCCCTCCCTTCAGCCCTTTGCCCAACTCCCTCCCTATCAGATTCTGCGCGACACCCACCTCCTCCAGGAAACCCTTTTGAATTCACTCCAGCAGGCTAAAGCTTTGTCTCCATCTTTGTGCTTTTGTTAATCTTTTACTACGTGTGAGGTCCTGTACTAAACGCTGGTGCGGATACAAGCAAACCGGGTTGAGTACCGTACAGGCCCCGTCCCCACTCAGGGTCATACCTGGGGAGTTTCCAGTACTCTTCCTCAGTCTCAGCTACGGGAGGAAGAGTCAAGCAGCAGCATGTCCATTCCATCCCTAGCTTGGGCGGTGACTAGTAAGCGGACGATAATCCGCTGTAAGTCAAAACTCAGCTGTACTGGGCAGCCGTGGCTCGGGAAAGAGTCAAGGGTAGAGACTCAAATTTACTGCGTGGAAGGACTTAATGATAAACCACTTCCACATTTATACCAAGAAAACTCTTACGGATATACTCCCGGAACGATTGCAGACGGAGGTGGGGCATGAGAAAAGACAGTCCCTGTCCCACACGGGGTTCACAGTCTTAACCTCCATTTTACAGACGAGGTAACTGAGGCACAGAAAAGTGAGGTGACTTGCCCAAGGTCACACAGCAGACAAGTGGCAGACCTGGAATTAGAACCCATGTTCTTTTAACGACTAGGGTCATTTATGTTGTAGAGTCCGTTCCCGCGAATCTTGAAGGATCTTAGAGAAGCAGCGTGGCTCAGTGGAAAGAGCCCGGGCTCGGGAGGCAGAGGTCTTGGGTTCTAATCCCAGCTATGTGACTTTGGGCAAGTCATTTAACTTTTCTGTGTCTCAGTTACCTCATCTGGAAAATGGGGATTAAGATTGTGAGCCCCACGTGGGACAACTTGATTACCTTGTATCTACCCAGCGATTAGAGCACTGCTTGGCACATAGTAAGCGCTTAACAAATACCAAAATTATTGTTATTGAAGTTGTTTTCATGTTTCTGAGAGGCTAAGCTTGTGTCCTTCCTCCCCCATCAAAATGTCAGTCCCTGGAAGAAGAGGGACCATATCTCCTCTTCCATCTCTTGCTTCCCCAGAGAACCCATCATAAAGACAGACTAGGGTCCTGGTGAAGCTGAGGCTCTGAGAGCGAAGGGAACAGATGAAAGCCTCTGAAGATTTATTTTCCTGTCTCCGGAAGGCCAGGTTACGGTGCCCAGTCAATTGCTCCCCATCTCCACTGAAGGGCTAATGTTTGCAGCATGTGGGATCGAGATTAGAAGGCAGGATGAACTTTCCTGCTGATTTAGGCCCGCGGAGGGAAGGACTCTATAGATCTCTCTGTAAGGAGCTTTGTAGAGCGGCCTTGTTCTGACCTTTCCTCGACTCTCCCACAGATCCTGGTGTTCCAAGAACTGTCCCAGGTTCAGATTCATTCGATCGATCCGTCCATCAGTCGTATTTACTGAGCCCTTACCGTTTGCAGACCACTGTACTGAGTGCTTGGGAAAGTCTACTAGAAAGAGTTAGACACACTCTCCGCCCACAACGAGCTCATCAATCAATCTTGCATTTATTGAGGACTGACTATAATAATAATTGTGCTGTTTGTTAAGTGCTTACTAGGCGCCAGGCACTGTGCTAAACACTGGGGGAGATATAAGATGATCAGGTTGAACGCAGTCTCCGTCCCCCTTAGGGCTCACATTCTTAATTTCCATTTGACAGAGGAGGGAACCGAGACACAGAGAAGTTAAGTGAATGGCCCAAGGTCACAGAGCAGACAAGTGGCAGATTTGGGATTAAGAACCCAGGCCCTCCTGACTCCCCGGCCCACCCTTTGTCTATTAAAGTCATGCTGCTTCTCTATATGCAGAGCATATAAATAAACTAAATCATAATGTTGGTATTTGTTAAGCACTTACTATGTGCAGAGCACTGTTCTGAGCGCTGGGGTAGATACAGGGTAATCAGGTTGCCCCACGTGAGGCTCGCAGTTAATCCCCATTTTACAGATGAGGTCGCTGAGGCCCAGAGAAGTGAAGTGACTCGCCCACGGTCACACAGCTGACAAGTGGCAGAGCCGGGAGTCGAACCCACGACCCCTGACTCCGAAGCCCACGCTCTTTCCCCTGAGCCACGCCGCTTCGCTGTTTAGGATCGTGAAGAACAGCAGAACTAGCAGACACGTTCTCTGTCCCTTACGAGCTCGCAGTATTGATGAGGAGACAGCTTACAGTCTAGAGGGGACAGAGAAAGCTTTAGGACGTCTAAATGCCAATGCACAGACGTCCCCGCCCCACGGCACGAGTGGATATTTGTACATATTTATTATTCTATTTATTTTATTGAGGATGCGTATATATCTGTACTTCTATTTATCTATTTTGATGCTATTGATGCCTGTCTACTTGTTTCGTCTTGTTGTCCGTCTCCCCCTTCTAGTCTGCGAGCCCGTCGTTGGGTAGGGATTGTCTCTGCTGCCGAAGTGTACTTTCCAAGCGCTTAGTACAGTGCTCTGCGCATAGGAAGCGCTCGATAAATACGATCGACTGAATGAATGAATGATTCTAGGAAAGGGCTGAGGGGGTGGAAAGGCAAAGCGCGGGGATGTTCTCTCTATCGCCCAAATACTCATACGCGTCTCAAGACGCATGCGTACCATAACCCTCAGTTGGGCACAGATGTGTGCAGAGGGACACATCTGAACAAGCACGGACACCAACGTGGACCCTGTTACATATGTCTGTTGTGTGGTATGGTTGCGTAAACGCTTAGTACAGTGCTCTGCACACCGTAAATGCTCAAAAAATGCAATGGGATGAAAAAGGATCGAATGATGCATGGTCCCCATGCCTCCCCGTTCATCCATTCATTCTTTCAATCATATTTATTGAGCTCTTAGAGTGGGCAGAGCACTGTACTAAGCGCTTGGGAGTGCACAATTTAACAATTGCCACGTGACCTTGGCCGACTCCCTCCCCCTACCGTCCCCAGCTCCTGTGCCCAGTGTCCTGGATCGGTCTGTGACGTCACTAGGCTCCGGTGAAATCACAAAGCCCCCGGCATATATTATCGGAAGGGTCATCACAAGCTTGGCAGTCGGAGAGGACGGGCTGGCGGCAGGTGGAAGGGGGCGCAGGAGCCAGGGACCGCGGAGCCAGCCCTTTGGCCCCCAGGAGCCGGAGGAGAGTCTCGAGCCGGCGTTCTAGAGAGACACGATGGATATCGACAGTGAGGACCCGATCCCTCAGCCCAGCCCCCTCGGGGACGGCATGGAGACCCCGCAGCCTTCGCTGATGGCAGCTGAGGAAGAGGAGGAAGGGGAGGAGGAGGAGGCGTCGGAGGGGGCGGGCACCTCGGTGGAGCCAGAGGTGGGGTCCGCGGCAGAAGAGGCCACAACGGTCGGACGTGGGCCATCTGAGACGGCTGCCCGGAGGTCGGGCCTGCGGCTCGCAGACCGAATCATGCACGTGGTGGAAAGCTCCCCAGAGAAACAAGGCATCTCCCTGTATGCGTTAAAACGAGCGGTCGGTGCTTCGGGGTACGACGTCAGCAGGAACAGAGTCAGATTTAAGAGGGCCCTCAAGCATCTGGTGGACACGAGAGTTTTGAAGAAGGTGTCGGGAAATGGGCTCAATGGCTCCTTCAGGATGGGCAAAAAGGGGCTGAAAAACAAGAAGAGGGGCTCGGACTCCCAGGCCCGGCCAGCCCCGTCGGCTTCACGTGCCGTAGAGCTCTCGCAGGCTACTCGGGCCCCGCAGGCCCCAGAAGGTCCAGGGGCCCTGGAGCAGTTTCCTCAGACGGCACAGGCCCCAAGCGCAGGCCCGGGGTCATCGGATATCGAGGCCCCGCTGGCAGACGTATCGGTGGAGAGCTGAGGGAGGCCCGCTGTCAGTCCAAGGCGGGAACCGAGCCATGAAATAAAAGAAATGGTCTATTTCAGTTTGGGCTTCGTGGATTCTTGAGAAACGGTGGCTTCGGAGGGGCGCCGGGGCTGAAGGGGAGGGGACAGGGCACCCGATCGCGGCAGGGTTGGGTAGGAGGGACATACGGGAAGCGTGGCGGTGGTCGGGGTGGTGGTGGGCTAGGGAAGATGGTTCCTCTCTCGGTGGGCAGGTGCAAGCCCAAGGCAAGCAGATACCGGACTGAAGGTTGTAGTCGAGGCACTTCATTTTTTCTGCGGCTCCAAGGCAAAGGATTTGGCTGCCGCTGTCGCTTCCTCCCCACCGACCCACCTGGCCCCCGCTGTCACCGCCTCCCACGACTGCCAAGTCAAGAAACCCGGACCACGCTGGTGCGACCGGGGGCAGGAGGCAAGAGGAGGAGGGGAACAAGAAAAGGAGAAGCAAAAAGAGGAGAAGGAAGTGGAGGGGGAGCAAGAAGAGGAGGAAGAAAGAGAAGCAGCAGGAACTAGGGGAAAAAGCAGGGGCCTGGGGGGCAGAGAAATTGGACTCTGCCGCGCGTCTGCTGTGCGACACTGGGCAAGTCACTTTACTTCGCTGAGCCTCAGTTACCTCTTCTGTAAAACGGGGATTAAACCTTACTCACTCCTACTTCTACTGTGAGCCCCATGTGGGAAGGGGACTGTCCACCCTGATTAAGCAGCGTGGCTCAGTGGAAAGAGCACGGGCTTGGGAGTCAGAGGCCGTGGGTTCGGATCCCAGCTCTGCCACTCGTCGGCTGTGTGACTGTGGGCAAGTCACTTCACTTCTCTGGGCCTCAGTGACCTCATCTGTAAAATGGGGATTAAGCCCGTGAGCCTCATGTGGGACAACCTAATTACCTCGTATACCCCAGCGCTCAGAACAGTGCCCTGCACATAGTAAGCGCTTAATAAATACCAACGTTATCATTATTAAGTTCTATCTATCCCAGCGCTTAGTACACTTCTCAGCCCATAGTAAGGGCTTAACAAGCACCATAATTACTAGGAAAAGAGGAGGGAGAGGAAGGACGAGTGGGTCCAAAGTCCTTTTCCCTTCTCTTTGGACCCACTCGTCCTTCCTCTCCCTCCTCTTCCTCAGACACTGCCGCCTACTCTTCCCTCAATCCTTCCCATTGTCTCCTCTTTCCTCTGGTTTTCAGGCTAAGGACAGATTGATGTCATAAAACCTAGGGGCTTGGGGGGTGGGGGGAAGGGGAGGAGCAGAGGTCCTGAGAGTTAAAGGATGGAGGACCCAAAAAGACGGAACGTTCCTGTCTCTGGAGGGCTCGGTTGGGGTGAGCGGGCACCTGATGGCCATCTCCACTGAGAGGCCAGAGGGGCTGCATGAAGGACTTCCCTGCCGATCTGAACCTAGGGAGAAAGGCGGCACAGATCCCTAGAGAGCGAACCTTGAGAGCAGAACCTGTGGAGAAAGACAGCACAGATGCCCATAGAGCAAACTTTGAGAACAGCAACCTCCCCCAGTGACCCCAATACCACTCTCTGACCCTGCCGATTCAGGGGCCTGGGGCCATTCCAGTCCATGATTGACGGGGGGGAGAGAACAGGTGTTGGAGGTGAAGGAGAGGGAGATGGCAAAAGTCTCCCTCACCCCTTTCCACCTCTTCCTGGTCTTCCTTCTCCTCCGCCTTCCCCCCACACCTCCAACACCATCGTCAGGGCAAAGGGAGGGTCAGGGGAAATAGGGCATCCACTATGGGACGGGTGGAGGAAAACGCGAAACCCGAGGGAAGAGGAGGGGGCATTTAGAGCCGAGTTTGTGCACCCGCTGGGGTAGAGCTAGCTTTATGGAATTAAACGGGAAAGATGTCACGAACGAAACTTCTGAGGTTGAGAAGCAGCGTGGCCTAATGGATTGAACGCTAGCCTGGGAGTCAAAAGGACTTGGGTTCTAATGTCGGCTCCGCCCCATGATTGCTGTGTGACCTTGGCAAGTCGCTTCGCTTCTCTAGGCCTCAGTTACTTCACCTGTAAAATGGGGATTAAGGCTGCGAGCCCCATGCTGGACATGGACTGTGTCTAACCTGACAACCTTGTATCTATCCCAGCTCTTAGTACAGTGCCTGGTACAGAGTGAGCGCTTAACGAATACCATACGAAGAGGTTCCTCAGCCGCAAAATTTGTTTTTCTGAAGGTTAACTCTTGGGACAATCTTTGAAAGAAAGCCCGGATAGTTTGCAGTGTGGCTCGGTGGAAAGAGCACGGGCTTGGGGGTCAGAGGTCACGGGTTCAAATCCCGGCCCCGCCGCCTGTCGGCTGTGTGACTGTGGGCAAGTCACTTCACTTCTCTGTGCCCGTTACCTCATCTGTAAAATGGGGATTAAGACTGTGAGCGTCACGTGGGATAACCTGATTACCCTGTATCTACCCCAGCGCTTAGAACAGTGCTCTGCACGTAGTAAGCGCTTAACAAATACCAACGTCATTATTATTATCATTACTGGCCTAGTGGCAAGATTCCGGGCTTGGGATTCAGAGGACCTGAGTTCTAATCCCAGCTCTGCTACTTGTCTGCTGGGTGACCTTGGCAAACCGTTTAACTTCTCTGTGCCTCAGTTAACCTCATCTGTAAAATGGGGATTAAGACTGTGAGCCCCATGTGGGACAACCTGAATACCTTGTATCTACCCCAGGGCTTAGAACAGTGCTTGGCACATAGAAAGCGCTTAAAAAATACCATCATTGTTTATTTATTATTTACTTGTATTTGATATCCGAAATCAAATTTGATTTCTTTCGTGAGTAGTGGAACAAAACAGAACAGACAACTGACAAAACAATAGTATTATCTTCAGGCTCATGATCAGAATATTAGTAATTAATAAATCCAGAGGACCTAGTCTCCTAGAAATTGTGGGCATTGGATCGAGAATTTTGTTGGGGAATTTATTTCCCTGAAATGAAAGAGAAGGGATCTGAAACGGTAAATAAAACCTCGAAAGTTAGTCAGATACCACCCGGGCCAACCCTTGAACTGGGGAAAAACTCAGGGGGACTATTTTGCTTTCCTGCAACCGAATTCGATGACCCGAATGTCCTGATACCACCTGAGTGGATTAGATGCGAGGGATTCAGATCGTGACACATTTGCGGAAGTGTGCTGCTTGGCTCTTCTGAGGCCCGAAATCCTCTGCCGGTTTCAATTAGGGATAATAACGGAAACCGTGAAATGCTACAAATGACTCCTGGCTTGTCCAACATTCACGAATGCCGAAGACTCTACGGAGGTCTGTTGACGTGGATGCTAACGAGTCTACGGTGGGAGATTTATCAGATGAAGAGGCGCTGGCAGCAGTGAGGAGTCTGAGCGCGGATAATGACATAATGGAGACGGATGAGGAAGAGTTAGACACGTATCTCCCCGTGCACGTGGCTGAATCGCTTTCTGGTTTGTCCTCGCCGAGGAAATCATGTGGGCAACGTACGCAAATCAAGAAGGAGAAGAGACCGTTCCGAAGCTGGAGGCTGCCCTGCGGTCGGGGCGTGCTAGACGTTACACGGAAGAAACAGATATCACCTGAATTCGTGTGTACGTGACTGAATTATAGAGTGAAAGCTCTCTGTGGGCAGGGATCATGTCTACCTCCTCTACTGTGTTGTAATCCCCCACTCAATAAATGGCATTTAATGAGCGCTTACTTTGTGCAGAGCGTTATACTAGCCGCTTGGGATAGTACAATATAACAGAGTTGATAGACGTGTTTAGTACAGCGTTCTGCGCACCCTAAGAGCTCAAAAATTACCACTGATAAAAAGACATACGGATACAGATATATTTATACATGTATCTATATATCTATCTATACCTAGATAGATAGATATGTCTCCTGGCCTCTGAACTGTGAAAGAACTCAGGAACTATTTTGCCTGCATGAAACCGAATATGATGATCTTACTGCTCTGACACCACCTGAACAGGTTAAATGCAAGACATCAAGATCGTGACGTATTCGTGGAATGTGCTGCTTGACTCTCTTGAGCCCAGAAATTCTTGGCCGGTTCCGATTAGGGATTAATAAGTGGAAATTTGCCAGTCTCAGTCCACTGACTTTTTAAAAAACTCTCAAATTTGATTCTATTCCTTTTCTAGTTTATAAATTCATAAAAAAGTTCAACGTTTATAAATTCAGCAAAATCGGCTATGCCACGTCTGCTATGTGACCTTGGGCAAGTTACTCAACTTCTCTGTGCCTAGATTTCTTCATCTGAAAAAATGGGGATTAATACTGTGAGTCCCATGTGGGACAGGGACCGTGTCCAGCCCGATAAGCTTGTATCTATCCCAGAGCTTAGTACGTTTCTTGGCACATAGGAAGCACTTTACACCATTTTTTTAAAAAAAGGGTTTCGGTATTGTGACCGGAGCGCTAGGTAGCCAGTTTAACTTGGGTGTTTGGGAAATACGCATCGATAAGGATGGAATCCATCAATCAATCAATAGAATATCCTGAGTACTTACAGTATATAGGATCCTGGGCTGAGTGCTCAGGAAAGTACAGTGGAATTAGTAATAATAATGTCGGTATTTGTTAAGCGCTTACACCGTGCAGAGCACCGGTCTGAGCACTGAGGTAGATACAGGTGGTCCCACATGAGGCTCGCAGTCTTAATCCCCATTTTACAGATGAGGTAACTGAGGCACAGAGAGGTTAAGTGAACTTGCCCACAGTCACACAGCTGACAAGTGGCAGGGCTGGGATTCGAGCCCATGACCTCCGACTCCCAAGCCCGTGTTCCTTCCCTTGAGCCACGCTGCTTCTCAGTACAATGTCTTTCCCCAAAGGAACTTACTCTGTGGTGGGAAGCGATGTCATTAAGATAAAAACTTTTCTTCTCCATTATAATTAATCATCCTAGGATCCGCCTCTCCCCTACATTCATCCACATTATCCCATTCCTTATTCCTGGCGTTCCATGATTCCGGCTTTAACCGGATTCCCTCAGCTACCAGCTTGACGGTAGGGAGGGCGAAGAGGCGGAAGTGAGTGAAACACAGTGCCAATACTGAACCCAAGTAGATGTGCCCTGGCACATCTTGGCGGCCTCTGTGTCTCTTCACAGGTCAGCTTACTTACTTTTTAAGATTCCTTCACGGCCGATCCACCTCCCAGACCCCCCCGGGTGGTACTTCGGTCAGAAAGAGAAGCAGCGTGGCTCAGTGGAAAGAGCAAGGGCTTTGGAGTCAGAGGTCATGAGTTTGAATCCCGACTCGGCCACTTGTCAGCTGGGTGACTTTGGGCAAGTCACTTCACTTCTCGGTGCCTCAGTGACCTCATCTGTAAAATGAGGATGAAGACGGTGAGCCCCACGTGGGCCGACCTGATTCCCCTGTGTCTACCCCGGCGCTTAGAACGGTGCTCGGCACATAGTAAGCGCTTAACAAATACCAACATTAACATTAACCCGCACCCCTGATGGCATAGCCCCGGCAGCCATTGGAAAAATCACTTCTCTGGGAAACGGAAGACTTGGGTTCATAAATAACTTGGTGACTTAGAAATCGGTAACTACAAATCTAATGAGATTTAGAAAATGCCAAGCCCTTTGAGCAATTAAGTCCATTAAATTCTACTCTAGATGGTCAGCTCCTTGAGGTAGGGATTGTGTCTACCGATTCTACTGTACTCTTTCAAATGCTCAGTCCTGAGCACTGCACACAATAAATACTGAATAAAACCTATTCATTGTTGGCTCATATTTAATTGATATAGAAACTTTGGCATCCGACAAATGAGTTGCTAACTAATGCATAGGTTTCTTATTGATCAATAGAAATGAAAAATTCTACATAAATTTCCGCATCACTGCTTTTTGTAGGAGACAAAATTCCAACAGGCAAAAGCACAGATTTGTTATCTGGCTTTAAGGAGAGAATTCTGAATGCAAGCAGTACCATACCGACTCTGACAGTGTGTCTAAAAAATGAGAGGCGGGAGTGCGGGCCCTTGACCTCCATCCATCCGTCCACGCAACCACCCATCCGGGAGGCTACAAGCCTGCTGTGCAACCTCAGGCAAGTCATTTAACTTCTCTGGTCTTTAATACAGTGCTAAGCACTTAGTACAGTGCTCTGCGCATAGTAAGCGCCCAATAAATAGGATTGAATAAATGGTCCTCATCCGTAAAGTGGGGACTCAATACCTGTTTTCCCTCCTGAGACTGTGAGCAACATGAGGGCTGGGTCCAACCTGATCGTCTCATATATAGCCCGGTGCCTAGTACAGCGCCTGGTACATATACCACAGTTATCATCATTATTTTTATTATTATCATTATTTCCCTCATGGTTAGGGACACCCCTCACTTTCCCCCCAGCAATCCATCATAGATCGATCATCCATGAGTTTTTCTAAACTTTTCTTTTACCGATTGATATCTCCTGCCTGTGGTACCCAAGTCTGAGTCTGAAGCCACTCCTTTTGTTTGTCAGGATCCAATGACTCTGACCAACCCTAAGTGCCCTGTGTACTGGGTTTTTTGTTTATTTATTTTTGTTTTGTTTTGCTCATGGTATTTGTTAAGCGCTTACTAAGTGTCAAACACTTTTCTAAGTACTGGGGTTAATTAGGTTGGACACGGGCCCTGCCCCACGTGGAGCTCACGATCTTAAGTCGTTCTGTGGAATTCGGTGAACAACAATTGTGCATTTGGCTCATTGGTCCCCTGCATGATTTTGATAAATGCCATCCTGTTCTCTCTCTGTGCCACACCTTTCCAGGCGGAAGAGTCTCAACCTTTTCAGTTTGTCCCTGTATGACAGGATGCCTGCTGAAAACCCAGCCTGCTCCTAGTTTTCCCCGGATCGCTTTAGCTCCCAAGGACACTTAGCAGCTGCTCTTAGAGAAGCAGCGTGGCCTAGTGGATAGAGTTTGGGCCTGAGAGTCAGAAGGACCTGAGTTCTAATCCTAGCTCCATCACTTATCTGCTGCATCACCATTGGCAAGTTACTTCACTTCTCTGGGGTTCAGTTACCTCATCTGCAGGGCGGGGTTTAAGACTGTGAGCTCGCTGTGGGCAGGGAATGTCTCGGTTTATCGTTGTATTGTACTTTCCCAATCACTTAGTACAGTGCTTTGAACACAATAAGCGCTCAGTAAGATTGAATGAATTGAACAGATGAATGAATTACCTTGTATCTACCCCAGTGCTTATTACAATGCCTGGCAGATAGTAAGCGTTTAACAAATGCCACAATTGCCATTATTATTATTATTATTATTATTAAATTTCTAAGTTCACTTGGTGGGGCCTTGGTATGAACAGAGAACCTCTATTTCCCATGGGGTGTGCCTCCCCTCTTTCTCCTACCCTTGATGGTGCCTGGCTTAGCCTCTTAGGGATGCCGCCTCCCCCTTCCTCCTTTCTCATCCCTTCCTTCCCCTTTCTACCTTCTCCTCTTTGATCTGCCCTCTTGCTTCTTCTGCAAACACTGCCTTGTTAGCTCTCCCTGTTTGCTCTCCCCGCTGAGGCTTTCCCCTAGTGGTTCCTGGCCCATTAATGTTGTTGACATTTCCCTACCAGTTTGGTGAGGTAACCTTCCCCAGGGCCTGGGGTTCTCCCCACCCCTCCTCCACCTTCCCTCCCAGCCGATGCCCCCTCTCCCCCAGCCTAGGGAGGAGGAGGAGCGATGAAGGGGGTTATGCCAAAGGGAGCAGGAACTTCTTGCCATGTCCTATTCCCTTTGCTGTCCCTCCCTGCTCTCATTAGCAATTTAGGGTGGACAAGGTGGCTTGGTGCTTTCCCCCCCTCCCTTCCCCGCCCCCCACAGATGAGAGCCCGTGGCCGTCGTCACATCTGTCAAAACCCCCTCGTGCTCCTGACCGGGAATCCATCAAAGCGTGAAAGCCCATGGGCCGGAACCAAATTATTCCAACGGGCAAAATTGTCATCTTACCAGATGGCAGGATTATCTCCCAATGACGTCTTAAGGAGTCTCGGAAGGTTACAGTTTTGTTCCTTAGTGTAAAAAAAAAAAAAAAAAAAGTGAGCTACTGGGCATAAATAGCTTCTGAATCAATTCTTGGAAAATCTGTGTGTGTGTTTGGAGGGAGGCTGCAAATCACAACTTGGCATCAGACAAAACTCAGGGATCACGATGATGGACCATTTCAGAGGCAGGGTATTCGGGGAAGGCAAGGAGCTTTGGAGAGTGGGTGTCTGGGACAGAGGCTGGGAATCCAGAGGGAAGTGAAGGAGATTGGAGTCAGCTGTCCACGTATCAGAGAGACTAGAGGTCTGGGAAGAATGAGGTTCAGGAGTGCAGAGGAGATTGAGCGGGTGGTGAGGAGAGCTGATATGAAGACCCTCCCCTCCCCATACACTTCTCCCCACCTCCTGGGGGGCAGGAAAGCAAGCAGAACTCCTGTCCAGGCAGTTGGTTAGCGGAAAACTCCTCTCCATTTCTTTCAGAATACAGTGGCAGGAAGACAGTGTGATTACTGGGGTATTATTCTGGGGGACACAACAGCGGAGAGAGGTTCAACATCTATCATGCCAGACTCTTGTGCGTTTCTTTAGATTCGCCTTGAAGATACCCTCGCATTTAAGGAGAAAGTTTTTCTTGTCTGCTCATTTGTGCTAGATTTTCTTCCTGTAAGCCGTCTGGGGATTATTTCCTTCACAAAAAAGAAATCTATTTGTGATAGAAAAAGTGATATAGAAAGAGCTGAAAAACTTCAGATGCAGGAACTGGAACCTGCCAACACTGTGCTGGGAGAACTAAAATCATAGCGACATTACTTGTCTGCACCTGTTGGCACCTTTCTCAGTTTTCTTCCTCTATTTGTCTTTGGCCAGTTAATTCTTATATACCAAACAGCATGCTGGATTAATCATAATAATAATAATAATAATAATGTTGGTATTTGTTAAGCGCTTACTATGGGCCGAGCACCGTTCTAAGCGCTGGGGTAGACACAGGGGAATCAGGTGGGGCTCACAGTCTTAATCCCCATTTTACAGATGAGGGAACTGAGGCACCGAGAAGTGAAGTGACTTGCCCAAAGTCACCCAGCTGACAAGTGGCCCAGCTGGGATTTGAACCCATGACCTCTGACTCCAGAGCCCGTGCTCTTCCCACTGAGCCACGCTGCTTCTCTGGCCTAGTGGTCAGAGCACGAACCTGGGAGTTAGAGGACCTGAGTTCTAAACCCAGCTCCGCACTTGCCTGCTGTGTGACCTTGGGTTTAACCTGATTTTCACAACCTCTTAACTTAATTTCTTAACACGTTACTTCTCTGTACTTGTTCCCTCATCTGTAAAATGGGGATTCGGTTCCAGTTCTCCCTCCCACTTAGATTGTGAACCCCATGTGGGATTGCGGGGTGCTTGGCACAAACTAAATGCTTAATAAATACCACTATTATTATTATTATTATAGGATAATCATATCAGACACCGTTCTCGTTTCACCCAGGGCTCACAGTCCAAGGGGGAGGGAGAAGAGATAGCTAATCACCATTTTACGGTTGGGAAAACTGTGGGGGAGAGAAATCAAATGACTTCCCCCAGGTCGACGTGCAGGTAAACGGTGACATCAGGATTAGAACCTGAGTCTTCTGACTCCTGGTTCTGGACTCTTTCAACTAGTTCAGCAGCCCTCCCTCTTCTACCCATTACTGGTGTTCATTCTCCAGATATGTAGGAGTTGAAGGTCTGAAAGAAAAAATCCACTCTCCCAAAGATCCTCTGTCTATCCTTAAAAGCCTGAAGTAGAAGTGCTCATCGCCTCTTAGAATACACTCCCCGGCAGCTCTTGCTGTAGGCAGAGGACTGTCTTGATACCTATGTAATCTATGCTTGCTGTCAGTCATCCTCCGTACACATTCCTTCTTCCAATGGAACGGACGAACGAAAGAGATAAGAGAGACATCCGAAGCCCTTTGTGCTTGGCGAGGAGAGGGCGAATGCTCTCAAGAAAAGAGTAAGTAAGATGGAAGGGTTTGAAAAGAAAAAAGGGTGAATTAAGAAAACAAAAAAATGGCCCAAAAAAGGGGGGAAAAAATCCCTGAAAGATACCCAACCAAGTCTAGAGAAATAAAATAAAAAAAGTAACCTTGAAACAACTAAAACAAATCAGAGTCAGAAAAGCTATTAGTTTGCCAAAATGGGCACTTTCTAAAATCACAAATTTGGCTTCACATTTTGATTTCCCCATTTTGATCTGTTCTTATTGTTGTTTGAAATTTATCTCTATCATTCTATGCACCTGTCTTCCTTCACTTTGACTTGGGGCCGTCTTGGGAGAAGGGCATGAAATGTTTATCTTATATTTACTCCAGGGAATAACACAGTGCTTGACACAGAGTAAGTGATTACCGTAACTCTAACTAATGATAATGATGACCCGAAGACAATAAAATTAACAGAAGAGAAAAGGAATTTTTTTTTTTTCTCACTAGACTGTGGGCTCTTTGAGGACAGGTATCATGTCTATCAACTTTATTGTAATGTACTCTCCAAAGTGTTTAGAACGGTGCACACAGTAAATCCTCAATAAAAACAAATGATGGATTAACTATCACTATTTATAAGCCAGTGATGGAAAGAAAGCCCCCAAATCTTTGGTGTTTCCCCCAAGAAATTGGGGACAGGGATCATGCCCGTTTTGTCAGGTACTAAATACTATATCCCTTGAATCCCTGGGTTCTCCAAACTGCCTTCCATGAAATGTTTATAAAGATCTAATGAAAGCACAACAATATTCTCACTTGGGGTATGTAATCTGCAAGATTGCAGACAGTAAAGTACTTTTAAATATTCTGCATGAAAAGGAGAAATGGTACCAAATGCGTGGCTCACTGGAAAGAGCACGGGCTTTGGAGTCAGAGGTCATGGGTTCGAACCCCGGCTCTACCACTTGTCAGCTGTGTGACTTTGGGCAAGTCACTTAACTTCTCGGTGCCTCAGTTACCTCATCTGTAAAATGGGGATTAAGACTGTGAGCCCCACGTGGGACAACCTGATTCCCCTGTGTCTACCCCAGCGCTTAGAACAGTGCTCGGCACATAGTAAGCGCTTAACAAATACCAATATTATTATTACCAAATAGAAACAAGCAGGAAACTGCCTATCCTAATAAAAATAATAGTAATTAGTAATTATGGTGTTTATTAAGCACTTGCTATGTACCAGGTACTGTACTAAGCACTGGGGTGGAAACAAGCAAATCAGGTTGGACACCACCCCTGTCTCACATGGGGCTCACAGTCTTATTTCCCATTTTACTGATGAAGTAACCGAAGCACAGAGAAGTGATGTGACTTGCCTAAGGTCACACAGCAGATAAGTGGCAGAGTCAGGATTAGAACCCATGTCCTTCTTACTCCTAGGCCTGTGCTCTATCCACTAAGCCATAGTAGTATCTCAAATGGAACTTTTTTCAAAAAAATGGCATCTGTTCAGCACTTACTGTGCGCCAGGTACTATACTAAGCACTGAGGTAGATACAAAGTAATCAGGTTGGACATAGGCCATGTCCCACATGGGGCTCGGGATATTAGTAACTTGCTGTGTGACCTTAGGCAAGCCACTGAACCTCTCTGTGTCTCAGTTTCGTTAACTTTACAGGGATCCCCCATGCGAGAGAGGGACTGTGTCCAACCTAATTAATTTAGAACAGCACTTAGAACAGTGTTTGACATATAGTTAGTGCTTAACAAGAACCATCAAACAAAAGAAACACTCTTACACTTTTATCAAATGCTCCCCGGGGCCTAAAATGGTGCTTTGCACGGAGCAGAGGCTCAATAAATGCTGCTGATGACATCAGACAAACTCAAGAGTCGAGTGAATGAAGGAGAATATTGATGGAAGGACTGATGAAACTAGAATTAAATAGGGATTGTATTTTTAATGATTAACGAAACCTTAGTTTGGTTAAGGAAACTTGAGGGACCACACCTATAGGAGTTTGAAGGGCTACTTTAAATGTGTTTTTTTGAAGTTAGAAACATTACATCCTGCCTCCGGATGCCCCATTATCTGGAAAACAAATTAGATTGACCAGAAAAAGGGGACAGTACAGGTCAATCAATGGAAGTTTCAATCTGTGATATTTATTGAGCACTTATTTTGTGCAGAGCACTGTTCTAAGCCCTTGGGAGAGCACAGTACGACACATTTCCCTGTTCTTAACGAACTAATTTTTCATTCAGTTGAGAAGTATAGAAAATATTTTGTAACAGTCCGTTTGGGGTGCCATGAGGAGTATTTAGTAGTGTTGGTATTTGTTAAGCGCTTACTATGTGCCGAGCGCTGTTCTAAGCGCTGGGGTAGATACAGGGTAATCAGGTTGTCCCACATGAGCCTCATAGTTAATCCCCATTTTACAGATGAGGTCACTGAGGCACAGAGAAGTTAAGCGACTTGCCCACAGTCACACAGCTGACAGGTGGCAGAGCCGGGATTTACCAACAGATAGAATTTAATCCTATGACAAAGCCGTAGCCCGATGTATTTTATTCTCTTTCTATGCTGAGCTCACTGAGGACAGGAACACGTCTTCTTCGGTGGGCAAAGAACAGCAACTTTGGTGTGTTGTGAGGACAACACGGAGATGCTAAGAAGATTAAAATTCTATTTCCCTTCTCAAGTTGTCCATGGCAGACTCATCAATTATTTTCATTTCCCCACAAAGTTAAATCAGTCTCATTCTCCTCGCCAGTGTAGACTGTCTCTGACCTTGCCCTCACTCAAGCAGTCAATGACATTTATTGAGCACTTCCTGTGTGCAGAACACTCTACCAAGAGCTTGAGAGGTACAATCGGAAGACGTGTTTCCCGTCCACGCTGAGTTTACGGTCTAGAGTTGTGCGGCTACAACTTGTGATTCCACCACACCATCCGAATAAGACGCGGCAGAGGAATGAAGACGCGATTTTCCCACACCCCGGCTCTCTGTTCTGGTTCAACTTGATCCACAAGTCGGCACAAGTTGATTCAGTGTAGGAAGAAACAGTCGTGTGCATGCGTGCAGAAGAAGCTTGGCCCGGTGGATAACGCACTGGCAAGAGAGTCACAGGACCTGGGTTCTAATCCCAGCTCCGCTACTTGTCTGCTGTGTGACCTTGGGCAAGTCCCAAGGCTGTGGGACTTGGCCTAGAGAAGTAGGCCTCAGTGACCTCAACTGGGAAAATTCCCGTTCTCCCTCTTACTTAGACGGTGAGCCCCTTGTGGGACCTGATTATCTTGTATCTGCCCCAGCACCATGCTTAATAGTAAGTGCATAACAACTATTATTATTATTATTATTATTATGCATCGATGAAGGTGTGATGCGGCGGTCTAGTATTTTGTGTCTTTTTGTGTTTGTCCCACTTGGCGGTATTTCATACGATTAAAAAAAACCAATGAGCGCTAGTGGTGGTGGGGAGATGACACAGTACAGGAATTCGAATGGAAAACTGTGGCATATTTGAGCCATCTACCCCATCCATTAATTCAAGGACTCCAAAATGTGATTTTCCCAGAGCCCAAGAAAGACAGGTTTGCTATAACAAGAGCTTCTTCGCGTATTACACTCCAGCTCTCCAAGAGAACTCCGGGTATTTAGATTGCCCTGAAGCCTGTGGAGCTACTCATTTACGAACGTGAATGGTGGACTTGTTAAAGCAAAAATCTGTCGCTCGTGCCGCCCCAACTGTAATTGATGTTGACATCGCCGTTGCTGCCAGTCAGCTGAGTGATAGGCAGCTAATGATTGGCTTTTCAAAACGACAGCACTTAAATGCCCTTTTAGATGAAGTGCATCTGGCTAGGGTTCGGAAACTTTTCGATGGTCTGGGCTGCTTTTTCGTTAAGGCGGTGGACTGCTTGAAAAGACCCGAGACAAGGAACCGATCGGGGGGCATCGTCATGGAATCTAGGAGAACCGTAAGCGGCCCAACTAGAATTCCTCCATGGAATCTTTTTTTTCCCCCTCCTGTGGTATTGGTTTAGCGTTTACTAGGCGCCGGGTACCGTTCTAAGCACTGGGGTAGATACAAGATACAGGTCGTGCATAATCCGTGTCCCACACGGGGTTCACGGTCTCATTTTCCATTTTACGGATGAGGTCATTGAGAAGTGAAGTGACTCGACCAAGGTGACAGAGCAGACAAGTGGCAGAGCGCAGATTAGAACCCAGGTCCTTCTGACTCCCAGGCCCGTGCTCTAACCACTAGGTCCTTCAAGGTTGGTGGAGAAAGGGAAGGTATCCCGATCAACGTCCCCTGGGCTGGGGAAGTGCTGAGGTTAAGTTGCCACGTTCAGATGTTTTTCTGGGCAGCCATGAGGGGCACCTGAGGAGATTCTCCTTTGTGGAGAGAAGATCTTTCCCCACCACATTGCCAGAGACGAGGAACCAGCAACATGGCTTAGTAGACACACTACGGTCCCAGGAGTCAGAAGGACCTGGTTCCTAACCCCGGCTCCGCCACTCGTCTGCTGCGTGACCTCGGGCAAGTCGTTTCACTTCTCTGTGCCTCAGTTACCTCATCTGCAAAAGGGGGATGAAGACTGTGAGCCTCACGTGGGACATAGACGGCGTCCAACCTGACTAGCTTGTATCTACCCCGGCGCTTAGTACAGTGCCTGGCACATAGTAAGCACTTAGACGCAGCATGACTTAGTGGAAAGAATGAGGGCTTGGGAGGCAGAGGTAGTGGGTTCTAATCCCACCTCCGCCACTTGTCAGCTGGGTGACTCTGGGCAAGTCGCTTAACTTCCCTGTACCTCAATTAACTCGTCTATAAAATGGGGATTAAGACCGTGAGCCCCAGGTGGGACAACCTGATAACCTTGCATCTACCCCAGGGCTTAGAACAGTGCTTGGCACATAGTAAGTGCTTAACAAAGGCCATCAATACTAGTACTCTTGACAAATGCCATGAAAAAAAAAAAAACAGCTCCATTTTCAGGCTAAGGGCTCCTGGATTTGCCGTCCGTCTCCCAGCCCCAGAACAGCTGACAACGTGGAGTCATTTTGACACACCGTCTCAGGGTCACCTTGAGTGTCTGCCTCAAGCCCGGCCAAGGCTGGAACCGGTTTTTGCACTCTTTCGGCCTGAATAATAATAATAATTATGGTATGTGTTAAGCGCTTACTATGTGGCGAGCACTGTTCTAAGCGCCGGGGTAGATACAGGGTAATCAGATTGTCCCACATGGAGCTCACATTTTTTAATCCCCATTTTTTACAGATGAGGTAACTGAGGCCCAGAGAAGTTAAGTGACTTGCCCAGGGTCACAGAGCGGACAAGTAGCGGAGTCGGGATTAGACGCCCAAACGCGTGCTCTTTCCACTAAGCCACGCTGCTTCTCGAAACTTGGAGCGAGCCAGTTGCCCACCTCTCAGAATGGATGCCCATTTCTACTCCTCTATAGTCTATCCTATGCAGTGCCATGAACTCAGAGTCCTGGCGGAGGTAAATCTGTCATTTATTTATGTACAGCCAACGCCTTTAATTTGAGGAGGTCAGCAGGTTTGTGTCAGAGAAGGCAAGTGTTTTTACCTCCACAGAGGGAGTGCGGAGTGGAGGTCTCTTGACTCCCCGGTCTTTCTGTGTCCGTTAAAGATATTCACGCTCAGTCTCACCGATGACAACGTGGTCGTCAAGGTGGTGGATGATTACAAACCTCCTTTCTGAATATTTCCAGATGAAATATTCCATAGAAGCGGAATGTATGTCCCTTAACCACGCCACTGAGGTATCCACGGACAGTTCTGAGAACAGGAGAAGCAGCGTGGCGCGGTGGATAGATCATGGGCCTGGGAATCAGAAGGTGAAGGGTTCTAACCCCGGCTCTGCCACTTGTGTGAGGTGTGACCTTGGGCAAGTCACTTCACTTCCTCTGGGCCTCAGTTACCTCATCTGTAAAACGGGGATCGAGACTGCGGGCCCCAGTGTGGGACGGGGACTGCGTCCATCCCAATTTGCTTTCGTAATAATAATGCTGGTATTCGTTAAGCGCTTACTATGTGCCAAGCACTGTTCCAAGTGCTGGGGGAGATACAAGGTAATCAGGTTGCCCCACGACCCGCTTACAGTCTCACAGTCTTAATCCCCATTTTACAGACGAGGTCACTGAGGCCCAGAAAAGTGAAGTGACTTGCCCAGAGTCGCACAGCTGGCAAGCGGCAGAGCCGGGATAGAGCATGGGCCTGGGAAACAGAAGGACTTGAGTTCTAATTCCGGCTTCACCGCTTGTCTGCTGTTGGACTCTGGGCAAGTCACTTCGCTTCTCTATGCCTCAGTTACCTCACCTGGAAAATGGGAATTAAGACTTGGAGCCCCACGTGGGCGAGGGACTGTGTCCAACCTGAATAGCGGGTCCCTACCCTAGTACCCAGCACAATGCCTGACGCATAGTGAGCACATAACAAATGCCATTAAAAAAAAAAAATCAGGCCTCTGAGCCAAGTGATTCGAGTGTCCCTTAGCTGGTGAGGTGACACGTCCCAGAGGACATCATAATGATTTGCCATTTATTATGAAGCGAGGCTCTTATCTCGGTAATCTAATCGAACAAAAAGGAGATAGCGAAAGATACTTTGTAGTCATTTTTCCAATAGCATCAGCAATTTCCAACTGGATGTTAATCATTCTATGCGGCTGAAACGCAAAAAAACACCAAAATATCTAAGGCTTTATTTTGATGAGTGGTTTCCCACTACTCCAAGGGAAGGGGGGAGCCATTCAGTCCTCAGGACAGTGGGCCCCCAGAAGAAATCAATTTTTGGGGTGTAGTTGAGAAGGTGCTGGGACCCAGTGGACTTATAGCTAGGAGACCCTAACATAGCAATGAAAGTAACAGAGATCAAGTTCTCTGCAGGAACTCAGCAAACGTGAAAGAAGGATTAGGATACCTAAACTGCCACGTTATCCAAGACAGGTTGCTTGTAAAAACAGCAAAACCACTGAAGAAGCAGCACGGCCCAATGGATAGAGCACGGGCCCGGGCGTCAGAAGGAGCTGGGTTCAAATCTCTGCTCCGCCACTTGCCTGCTGTGTGACCTCGGGAAGTCACTACTGTACGCCTCAGTTACCTCATCTGTAAAATGGGGATTAAGACTTTGAGGTTGTGTGGGACGTGGACCGGGTCCAGCCTGTGCTCAATCAATGCCCGGCACATAGAAAGCGCTTAACGAATACTATTAATTAAAAAAAAAAAAAAAGGAGTGCTTCTCCTCATGGTAAATATTGGCGGTGAAGGCCGGTTAGACCTGTGGCTAGATCTGACTCCTTGGCCCTTCCCCTCGCTAATTATATTAAAAATATATATATATTTCAAGAGGCCGATACTGAACCATAAAGTGTGCTGAAGACAAGCTTGGTCACCCCACAGTAAATAACGGGTGAAAGATTTAATGTAAACAGCGGCGTGTGGCAGTGCGGCAGATTTCTCATAAACCACATAGACCAATTTAGAAAAAGGAAAAAAAAAAAGAGGCTTCAAGGAAGTAATAACCCAGAGGTAAAAAAAAAAAAAAGAGTATTGATTAGGGAAAAATATTATCTTAATCAAAATTTGTCTTTTAGGAAGCAGAAGTTGTTGCAGTGCAAGAAAGAGAAAAGCAAGTATATTTTCTGGCTGTGGTTTTTTTTTTTTTATGTGGTTGTTGAATGTTAATGAGGACTCTTGTTTTTGAGGCAGTCTTTGTGGGCTGTGTAAATCAAAGGAAGGGCTTTCTAATTCTGTGGGAAACTCTGTGACACTTCATTTATTAGAGAAAAGTAAGCACCACGAAGTTGAACAAACACAACCATTCACAAAAAAAAAAAACCCAACCCATTGGCCCTGATATTTTCAGAGATGATCCATCCTGATCAATTTCAACACGGATTGCCAGATAACGCTTATATCTAATGAGGCAGTTACCCTGATCTTTTTCATCTACCCTCATAGGAAAGATATAGAAAAGAGGATGTTCCTGTCAGAATCTGTTCTTTGGTGTTCATCGTGATTTTTTTTTTTTAACTCTCCTTATTCCGAGCTTTTACCTCGATCTTGTAAACCATTACAAATAATCCCCCAAATAGGGTGAGGCTCCAAATATTTTACCGATATTTTGCAAATTCAAAATGAATCTACATCGCTGTAAGAAATCAAAGCCAACATCAAATCAAAGTCCTTTCTTGTCTTACTTTCATCTTGCCATTGTTTAGATGCTACCCTTTAAAAATGACATTTACAGATAAATACTGAGTACCTGAATATTTGAGCAAACTTTATCGCTTTAACTAGTTTATCCATGTGCCACTCTTGGTTACATTTTATATACCGGGCAAAAGGAGGGAAGTGATTCAATTAGAACCAGTCATTCATTCGATGTATTTCCTGAGCACTTACTGGGTGCGGAGCACTGTACTAAGCGCTTGGGAGAGTACAATATCACATTTCCTGCCCAAAACAAACAAACAATCTAGAAGACTGTCTCCAACAGCGGCATCCAGGGAATTTGGAGAATCTGTGTGACAGTTGTCTTCCCTCTGGACTGTAAGGCCGTTGTGGGCAGGGAACTTTACCAACGCTCAGTACAGTCCTCAAAACACAGTAAGCACTCAATAAATACGATTGATTGATTGACTGACATCAGTTCTCATGGTTAAGATTATACTTCCACCAAACCCCACTCTTTACTGAGAGACCTATGGACCTCTCGGACCATAAATTGAAACGAATTCTAAGTGAACGTGTGTGATGGATTCCCTCCCTTTAGACTGTCAGCTCGTTGCCGACGGGGAATACGTCTACCAACTCCATTGTATTTTACTCTCCTAAGCGTTTAGTACAGTGCTCGGCATGCAGTAAACGCTCAATAAATACCATTGATTGATGGACATCAGTCCTCATGGTTAAACTTGTTCTTCTACCACCCTCTACTCTTCCCTGAGATCTACAGACCTCTCAATCAATAAATGGAAACTAATCCTAAGTGAACAAATTCAGGGATGTCCTTGGGTAGCCGTGAGTTTGAATGTCATGGAGAGAGAATCTATTATTATACACCAGCCCCCTTTGTCAATGAAAATACGATAGCGCACCTTTTCTGACTCCTTACCATTCCGGACGATCAGTGTCCAGATGCCAGTGGCCAAGAGGAGGATCTAAGACTATCGCCAGCGGTTCATGGGTGTGAACTGTTTTGGTAGCGCTGGTGATGTTTCGCGCTGAACCATCCACACTCTCTTGTGAGACCTATTCAGAGGCAGATACTCACAGTGTCCTCACCCATTTCAAAAGCCAGTAATCAATAAATACGATCGATCGATCGATCGATCGATGCGAGTAAGTATGATTCGCGGCACAGTTTGGTTAATGTCCGAGTCGGGGGGGGGGGGGGGGGGGCGGGTCTCTTCCACCATTTGGCAAAAACCAGGGCAAAAGCTAGAAAAGAAACAAAACAAATCACCAATCTGTCACTCCAGCAATGAAAGATTGAGTGCCTACTGAATGTGGGCGTTTAAGTAAGCACTTGGAAGAGTGCAGTAATAATGAGATCAGGTTCCGTGCCCTCCAGAAGCTTTCAATCTCTGAGAAGCAGAGCTTGGGCGAGTACAGTACAATCAAGTTGGTAGATTCCCTGCCCACATAGAGCTTACAGTCTAAATCATAATATACAGTGAGCGCTTCAAAAATATTTGGGCAAGTCACTTCGTTTCTCTGGGCCTCAGTCACCTCATCTGTAAAATGAAGATTAAAATAAAAGTAAAGCCCTCCCCACAGGAGATTTCTGTTGGGAAAGATATTCATTTTTGTCCCACATATATGAGGAAAACTGGTCACATAGCAAATATGACAAGCACCTCTTTTCCACCTTGTTGTCCCAAGTGGGACAACCTGATTACCTTGCATCTACCCCCCACTGCTTAGAACTGTGCTTGGCACAAAGTAAGCACTTAACAAATACCATTATTACCATCACTGTGATTATTTAGTACAGTGCTTTGCACGCAGTAAGTGCTCAATGAGTATGATTGATTGGTTGATTCATAAATATTATATCTGTCCTAAAATGTGGTGACCTGAAAGGCACCCAATATTCCACATGGCCAGTAACCACAATCTTATATAGTCACAGAACAGTGCTCTTCTGTTTGTTTTTGGGAATCACCGGGAAGATGCCGCAATTACTTGCAAAGTATCTCAGATGGACCAGGAGGAAAGTTGGACCAAACTGAAGTTTCTTGACTCGGTTAACAGAAGCAGCGTGGCCCATTGGAAAGAGCATGTACATGGGAGTCCGAGAACCTGGGTTCTACTCTTGACTCCTCCATTTCCCTGCTGTGTGACCTTGGGTAAGTCATTTAATTTCTCTATGCCTCTGTTTCCTCCTCTTTAAAACGGGAACGAAACATCCATTCTCCCTCCCTCTTAGATTGAGAGACCCATGTGGGGCAGAAACTGTGTCTGATCTGTTTTCTATTGTTTCTACCCCAGTGCTTAATACAGTGCTTCTTGGCACATAGCAAGCGCAAAACAAGTGTCGCAATCCTCGCTATTATAAAAATACATTTTATTTTATTTGATTACTGGATGGTTATCAGTAATAATACCAGTAATAATAACAATATCCAATTAAATCAGGCCTTCTTTCAGGCAAAGGAATTTTTTTACCTAAAGCGCTCAGAGAATGAAAGTCTAAACCGCTCGAATCATCCATACCAGCGTCTCTTTGCTAGTGTCAACTGGGGAGCAAACCTATTCTGGCCCAGATCCCTGTCCTTACCCACCCCGGATTTCATCTGATCAACACAGACCACTCACCCACCCTCTGCCAAATGTTTGTTTGAGAAAAAACAACGCAAGGAACATCATAAAGTCCCTGAAGGGTGCCTTCTTGATTTAGATTTAGAAAAGATAGCGCGTTGTGGGTGGGTGGGTGGGCTTTTTGCCACCATTTTCATGGCACTATATGTTGTGAGCCCCCTCTGTTGATGGGAGAGAAGCAAGGCAGTTAGCAAATATAGAGCGGAGTCGCTGTGAGTGACACAGAGAATGAAGTAAACCAAAACAGCCATGTTAATTTGGACTCTGGGATCAGACGGGGAGAGAAATCAATATTTACTTAATGGAAAAGGACAACGTTGATAGGGAAGGAAGTTTTATTCTCGAGCTTTTAATAGGGTGTTACATGCACTGCATAGAAGAAAACCACACTTTAAAAAAAAAATTGCAGCCGCCTTCCTCTATTAAAAAATTTAGCCAACTAAAAATAGAAACCCAAAGAAAATCAGACCGAAACTTGTTTGCTTTGGCTGCAGTTTGGCCACAGCTACTGTGAGCCAAAACCCCACAGAAGAAAAGCTTTTTTATCTTTTCCCCAAAGTACTGACAGATTGAAATTTTCCCCCTTCCTTCTCACACCTTTCTCCCGGCTTGGTCAAAGACATCAAGAGCCGAGACGACTTTCTCAGAGTGGAGCTGATCTGTTCGATTTTAAAAGCTGAAAACGGAGTGGGGGCACAGTGACCACACTTCAGGACGATGCAGTTTGGCTAGCCAAGGAATAGATTTGCTTCATATTTCCCACGTAGTCTTTCTCTTCCCTAAACCATGGAGTCCACTGGTGGCTCCCTGACCTCGAATCTGGCCCGACCCGGCTATGCAGCACCTCGTTCCGCCTAATTTCTAGTGACTAGTGCAACTTTTAAAAAAATTTCTTTTCGCTTTAAACCTGAAGCTCAAAAAGAAAATCAAGAAAGGAAGAAATTGCACACAAACCTGCAGGACATAGAGGAAGATGTAGATTTGATGAAAAAAATCTTACGTCCAGTTCCCACAAAAATTTTCCCCTCAGAAAGCAGCTTGAGGGCAGGGAACAGGCCTACCGATTCTGTTGTATTGTACTCTCCCAAGTGTTTAGAATAATAAGCTCTGAATAAATAGCATTGATTGATTGAGAACTCCTAACTCTTGCTACTTGAAAAGGGTGGAAAAGAGATGCTTGTCATAATTGCTTCAGTGACTAACTGTCCTAATATATGTGGGACAAAAATGAATATCTTTCCCAACACAAATCCTCTGTGGGGAGGGCTTTACTTCTATTTTCAATTTTATTCTCATCAATGATACTTCATCAATGGCATTTACTGAGTGCTCGCTATGCGGAGTCTACTGATCTTCACTGTCGCAGTCAGCTTCAGCGTTGACAACATTGGAATTGCATATGAATGGAAAATGTTGACAACCTTGCTGACACTTTAAAATGTGACGCTCTATGTAGGGTCTCATGTATGTTCTGAACCGATCTAATTTCTAATGTGGTCAAGCAAGTGCTAAACGACAACACTCATGGTATTTCGTATTAATCACTTATTGATGTGGCCCTTAATTTTCAGCAGCGATATATCCCAGAAGATAGAAAAGCCATCATACTTGCCTGGAAAGTTTGTGCTCTGAATATTTCTTTCTTTTTTTCAACGGTATTTATGGGCTTACAGCGTGCCAGGCACTATTCTAAGCACTGGGGTAGATACAAAGTAATCAGGTTGGACACGGTCCCTGTCCCGCATGGTGCTCGCAGTCTTAATCCCCATTTTTACAGGTGAGGTAACTGAGGCACGGAGAAGTGAAGTGACTTGCCCAAGGTCACAAAGCAGGAAGTGGTAGACTCAGAATTAGAACCCAGGTCTATGAATCCCTGAATATGGGGATTTTTATTAAGTTCCAATTAATCATCTGCAGAAAACAATCCTGCTGAGCCCCAAATCTCATCTGGGGCCATTTGGATGTCAGAGGGCCAGTTTGGGAGTAAACTGCGGAATCTCGCTCTCCTAACAAAGAGCCAGCAGACAACGCTTTCTCGCTACCTAGTTCCTGGGTCAAGGGTTCAGAAATGTCTTATGATCCATGAAAAATGCCTTCCCTGAATCCAAAGAATGAGAAGAATGGGGACATTCTATCGTGACTTTGGGAAATCCTCGGTTCAATTACGACCACGCGGTTTGTCTTCTACTTAGATATATTCAGGAGGGGAATCATCCGATTAAAGGAGCTGCGGGTCCAGCATTTGGTGGGCGATGGATATGGGCTTTTTAAAAAAATCATGACTTTTGTCGGTGAAACATTCATATTCTGCAAGGATTTGGCAGCTGTTTTCCTTTCATTATGTTGGTTTCCCTGGCAGGTGGTGGCCAACATTTTAATTTCCTTAAAGCGACGTATGTATTATTGTTATTGAACGTGCCCCTAGTACATGAAAGATACTTCTTAGGCAAGACATCTCTTTTTTCAAAAAAAAAAATAAATAGGGACAAAAGATGCCCTTAAGTAGTCTCCCTGAAGTAATAATAATAATAATGTTGGTATTTGTTAAGCGCGTACTACGTGCACAGCACTGTTCTAAGCGCTGGGGTAGATACAGGGGAATGAGGTTGTCCCACGTGAGGCTCACAGTCTTCATCGCCATTTTCCAGCTGAGGGAACTGAGGCACGGAGGAGTGAAGTGACTTGCCCACAGTCACACAGCCGACAAGGGGCACAGCACTGACTTGAGTAGGAACGACCTAGGTTTTGTCACCCAACGTGGACCCTTAGTGGCATCCTTGATTGGGACTGCAAAGGGTGACCTTCTAGCCGCAGTAGTGTGGTTTAAGGTTAATTCCTCAGGGTGCTTTCAGTGAGGCTGGGAGGAAATGGGAAGGGCAGCCTGCACCTCTGAGGAAGAGAGCAGTGTGGTCTAGTAGACAGACCAAGGGCCTGGGAGTCAGAGGACTCGGGTTCTAATCTTGACTCCGCCACTTGTCTGCGGGGAGACCTTGGGCTAGTCACTTCATTTCTCTGGACCTCAGTTTCCTCATCTGTAAAATAGGGATTAAGACTGCGAGCCCCACGTGGGACAGGAATTGTCCAGCCCAATTAACTTGTATCTACCTGGGTGCATAGTACAGTGCCTGGCACCTAGAAAACACTTTAACAATAATAATAATAATAATAATGTCAGAATTTGTTAAGCGCTTACTATGTGCCGAGCACTGTTCTAAATTCTAGATACGGGGTAATCATCTTATCCTACTTGAGGCTCACAGTCTTAATCCCCTTTTTATGGATGAGGGAACTGAGGCACCGAGAAGTCAAGTGACTTGCCCAAAGTCACACAGCTGACAGGTGGCGGGGCCGGGATTAGACCCATGACCTCTAACTCTAAGCCCGTGCTTTTCCCACTGAGCCACAGGTACTATTTAAAAAGAGAGAGCGTGTGTGTGTGTGTGTGAGAGAGAGAGAGAGAGAGAGAGAGTGAGTGAACTGATGACACTCGTGGAGTGGACGTTATTATTTTTTAATGATATTTGTTCAGCACCGCCTATGTATCAAACACAATCCTAAAAGACAGGATAGGTACAGGTGAATTAGGTCGGACACGGTCGCTGTCCCGCATGGGGGACACAGTCTAAATAAGAGGGAGAACACGTATTCGATCCCCAATTTACAAAGGAGGAAACTGAGGCTCAGAGAAGTTAAGCGACTTACCCAAGGTTGCACAGCAAGTGATTGATAGAGCCTGGATCTGCACCCAGGTCCTTTTTCCACTGCTTCTCATATCAACACAGAGGAAGCGACCCTTTCCGCGGTAAGACTGTGATTAGGCGAGGCTGAAGAAACACTCAGCTCCCCGAGGAGAGCACTTTCAACTTATGACACGAGCGATGCCGGCCAAGGTGAAGATCTATCAATAAGCTTGAAAAAAAATCACCCCGTCAGTGACTCTCACCTGGATCGCTTACTCAGTCTCTTAAAATTGTAATCAGGGTGAGGGCGCTGCCGGAAAGATGCTAGTAGAAAACTCTTCCGTCGGGCCGGGAATTTAGGGTCACTGCGGTGGGGTGGGAGTCGGGGGGAAACTCCACCAGCAGGGACCACTCAGTTGAGGGAAATCTAAGGCACGGAATCCGAGGGAGCTCAAGAGACGATGTCATCCAGGCCCCTTTCTTTGGGGGGGGGGGGGGCACCCTTAAACCATCTTCTTTTGGATTCGAATTCACAGTGGTTTCGCTTCCAGTCCAGACTGAGATGCGGAACTGAATGTTTCGTGTTCGGGTCTGGTAATGACTGAGAACAAAAGGGAAGCGGGTCTCCCTTTGGGAAGTGGCGGGGGGACGAGCTGCCCCTCCCCTCCCCGCCTCTAAATGGGAATGAGGTGGGGATATTTGGGGTTTGGGGCTACCTGTGAGAAATTCTAAGAGTTCTATTTATGGTATTTGTCACGCGCTTACTATGTGCCCAGGCACTGGGATGGATACAAGGAAATCGGGTTGGACCCGGCCCCTGACCCACGTGGGGCTCACAGTCTTAATCCCCATGTTACAGGTAACAATAATGACGGTATTCGTTAAGCACGTTACGTACGTACTTCTAAGCACGGGGGTAATAATAATAATACTACTAATGTTGGTATCTGTGAAGCGCTTACTATGTGCAGAGCACCGTTCTAAGCGCCGGGGGAGATACGGGGTCATCGGGTCCTCCCACGTGAGGCTCCCCGTTAATCCCCATTTTACAGATGAGGGAACTGAGGCACAGAGAAGTGAAGTGACTTGCCCACAGGCACCCAGCTGCCAAGGGGCAGAGCCGGGAGTCGAACCCAAGACCTCTGACTCCCAAGCCCGGGCTCTTTCCGCTGAGCCACGCTGCTTCTCAGATAGACACAAGGCAGATACAAGGTAATGAGGTTGTCCCATGTGGGGCCCACAGTCTTAATCCCCATCTTACAGAAGAGGTAACTGAGGCACAGGGAGGTTAAGTGACTTGCCCAAAGTCACGCTGCAGACAGGTGGCAGAGTGAAGTGCGGAAGGAACAGCGTTCAGTCTGCATCACTCTCTTCTTACACATTTTACGGAGATGTGTAAGCTCACCGTGGGCAGGGAACACGTCCACCAGCTCTGTTAGATCATACTCTCCCAAGAGTTTAGTACAGTTAGAGAAGCAGCGTGGCTCAGTGGAAAGTGGGAGTCAGAGGTCCCGGGTTCGCATCCCGACTCTGCTCCTTTTCAGCTGCGTGACTGTGGGCAAGTCGCTTCGCTTCTCTGTGCCTCGGTTCCCTCCTCTGTAAAATGGGGATGAAGACCGTGAGCCTCACGTGGGACAACCCCATTCCCCTGTGTCTACCCCAGCGTTTAGAACAGTGCTCTGCACCTAGTAAGCGCTTAACAGATACCGACATTGTGATTACACCAGGTCACCCTGCCCCTTGTCAGCTGTGTGACTGTGGGCAAGTCGCTTCTCTGCGCCTCGGTTCCCTCATCTGTAAAATGGGGATGAAGACCGTGAGCCTCACGTGGGACAACCTCATTCCTCTGTATCTCCCCCAGCATTTAGAACAGTGCTCTGCACGTAGTAAGTGCTTAACAAATACCCACATTATCGTTATTATTATTATTATTACGGTGATCTGCACATGGAGAAGGAGCACAGCCTAGTGGATAGACCGTGGGCCTTGGAGTCAGAAGGACCTGGGTTCTAAACCCAGCTCTGCGACTCATCTGCTGTATAACCTTGGGGAAGTCACTTCACTTCTCTGTGCCTCAGTTACCTCCTCTATGAAACGGGGTTTCAGACCGCGAGTCCTTCCGAGGGACGTGGACTGTGAATACTTTGTATCTACCCCAGCACTTAGACCAGTGCCCAGCACATAGTAGGCTCTTCAATTCCATAAAAAAATTCAATGAAATCGATCGACTGCCTGAGGCCGCAGGCTAGATCTGACCCCTACGGATTCAAGTTGGAAATGGAAAAGAGATGGGAAATTTTTCTCAGGGAAACCTTCACCCCGAATATACTTTGCTCCGGATGCTGATAGAGAAATGGGAAAGCCACCTAGCATTCTTTTAAACCGCGATTTGTTCGTTCCGAGCCTTTAAGGAATATAATCGGGATAGAAAATAAAGTGAAGCGTCGCCGGACTGATATAGTCACAGCTTTATCTGTTCGGCATCGCTGCGCTTTATTGACTGCCTGGTAAACTTTTCCATGTTAAAAGCATAAGCCCGCTAGCTTTTCATAGATAAGTCTGCCCTCTTTAGACTACTTCGCACTTTATAACGATTCTAGAATCGATGAAGACTGACTCCTTTTCTTTCAGTGACTTCTCGTTTTACTCTCTGGACAACTGCCCCTTTAATATGAGCGGTGACCTCGGAGAAAGGGGGAATTTTGAGGGTGGCGAATAGTTCTCCAAAGTACATTTCTTCTGGTACTCGTTACGCACTCGCTATGCGTCAGACACCGTTCTAAGCTCTGGGGTAGGTACAGGTTCATTAGGTTGAACACAATCCTTGTCCCTCCTGGGGTTCACAGTCTAAGCAGGACGGAGGACAGGTATTTAATCCCCAGCTTATTTACAGTTGTGGAAACTGAGACCCTGAGAAGTGAAGTGACTTGTCCGAGGCCTCACATCAAGCGGTTGGCAGAGATCAGGATGCGGAGGACCTGAGTTCTTACTCTGGCTCTGTCGAATGTAATCAGTAGGTAGATGCGTACATAATTTCTGGGCAAAAATATTTCAGGCTCCTAGTCTTGGAAAAGGATCACCTAAAATGTCAGTTCTTGGGTTCTTAGGAGAAGCGGTATGGTAAAGTGACAGAGCACTGGCCTAAAACCTGGAAGGTACAGGTTTGAGTTCTAGGGTCTACCTTGCCCTCTGACCAGGGGCAAATGACTTAACTTCTACGTACCTCAGTTTCATCACCTGCAAAATGGGGATAATAATACCTGCCCCTCCTCCCTACCTCACAGCGTTATCGGGAGGGCCCAAAAAAACTAATGAACGTGAGCGTGCGCTGGGAATGAAAACGCAATAGAAGATGGAGGTAATTCTAGACCGTAAACGCGTTGTGGGCGAGGAATGTGCTTACCGACTCTGTTGTATCGTGCTCTCCCAAGTGCTTAGAGTAGTGCTACGTGCTCTGTACGTAGTAGGTTTTCAGTAAACAGCACTGATGGATTAGGTGCTCCGATTCGAACCGAGAGTCGATACAATCACTCAACCTACTCTGCCCGGATTACTGCATCAGCCTCTTTGCTGACCGCTCAGCCTCCTGTCCCTCCCCCACTCCAGTCGACACTTCACTCTGCTGCCCGGATCGTTTTTCTACAGAAACGTTCCGGACACGTCCCCCGGCTCCTCGAAAAAACTCCAGTGGCTGCCCATCCACCTCTGGGTCAAACCGAAACACCTCACCATTGGCTTTAAAGCAGTCCACCACCCTGCCCCCTCCTACCTCACCTCGTTACTCTCCTTCGACAACTCGGCCCGCACATTTCGCTCCCCTGGTACCGATCTTCTTCTCACTGGGCCTCGATCTCGCTTATCTCACCGCCGTCCCCTAGCTCATAGTCTGCCTTTGGCCCGGACCGCCCTCCCTCCTCAAATCCCGCAGACATTGAATTACTCCCCCACCTTCAAAAGCCTTACCGAAGGCACTTCTCCTCCAAGAGGCCTTCCCCGATTAAACCCCGCTTTCCTCGTCTCCCACTCCCTTCTGCATCACCTTGACCTGCTCCCTTTGTTCTTCCGCCCATCGGCCCCACAGCACTTATGTACATGATCTGTAATTTGTTTATTTGTACTGATATCTGTCTCCTCCCACCCCCTCCAGGCTGCAAGCTTGTTGTGGGCAGAGATCGTGTCTATTTACGGTTGAACTGTACTCTCCCAAGCACTTAGGAGAGTGCTCTGTACACCGTAAGTGCTCAATAAACACGACTGAGTGAACGAACTCAAATTCTCTATTGACTAGTCTCTTCATTTACTATACAAATGAAAATCCACAAAAAAATCTACAGATGCATGCAGGTCCTGAGGTGAGAAATACGATACACGAGTGCTTAGAGGGGTGCTTGGTAGTATCTGGGGAAGACCGCTGGAAGGAGGTGGGATTTGGGGGAGTCTCTGAAGAGGAAGAGGGAGGTGGTCTGGCGGGCGTGGTGGGGCTGGAGTTCCCGGTCAGGAGCTCAACGTGAACGAGGAGACGAGGTTGGAAGTCAGGTGCAGCCCGAAGGTGAGCTTGGGAGGAGTGAAAGACGCAAGCTCCAGAGTAACAAGGGAGCCGACGTGCGGGAGCCGTTGTGATGGACGGCAGCCGTGGCGCCAATCCTCGGTGAACCCCGCTTCTTTCCCGTCTCCTTCCAGGAAAGTCGCCTTTGTTTACCATCTTTTTTACCCGCTTTCGGTCCATGGCCAATAATTCCCTCCACTTCATCCGCGAACTCATTCGATCGCATTTACTGAGCACTTACTGTGTGCAGAACACTGCACTAAGAGCACGGGAGAGTGCAATATAATATTCCCTGCCCATAATGAGCTCCCCTGGTAACCTAGGCTCGCCTGTCACGATCATAATAAGAAGAAGAATCACTGTGGTATTCGTGAAGTGTTTACTATCTGCCAGGCACTGTATTAAGCACTGAGGTGGATACGAGTAAATCGGGATGGACACAGTCCCCGTCCCACGTGAGGCTCACGGTCTCGATCTCCATTTGCAGGTGAAGTAACAGAGGCACAAAGAAGTGAAGTGACTCACCCGAGGTCACCCAGCGGACGAGTGGTGGAGCCAGGATTAGAACCCACGACCTTCTGACTCCCGGGCCCGCGCTCCGTCCACTACACCGTGTTCCAATCAGTCGGGGGTATTTATTGAGCACTTGGGAGAGTTCTATACAACCAAACCGGTTGACTCGTTCCCCGCCCACCAGCAACTTACGGGCCACGACTGAAGATTCCGCTTCCTGTTCCCTGACCGGGGAATCGTTGGGATCCACGTTTAGCTCTAGGTCGCTATGGTTGGATTTTTGAGTCATACTAATAATGATTATCCCTTCCCCAGGAATAACATTTTCACCCTCTCTTCATTAACTTTGGAAAGAGGTTTCAACCCCATGACCCGTCCCACACCGGGATTATACACGTAGATGTTCAGCAATTGCCCGTTAGAGGTTCACGATTTAGATACCCTCATTTCCCAAGACTCGTTTCTCTGAGGCTGAAGACCCGCAAAGCAGATCCAAATGGTTTCAAAAGGAGATCTGAGGAGCAAAGGGCCCAGGAAGATTAACTATTGGATGAGATTATCTATTTACCTCTAGGTGCTGGGTTTTTACTGGGATGTTCTTTATCACTTCGAGAAAATTTTGGAAAGCGGGAAGAAGAAAATTCCAGTGGTCTCCAAAATCATTTGGAGAGTGCCATTTCCCTGTTGGCATTTCCACGGGCAACCCTCAAAATCCAGATGGAAATATTTCACTCAGGACAAAATTCCATGAGAGACTCAAGGTCAAAGTCATAGGCGCTGCGACATAAAGGGAAAATGTGCTTACCAAAAACAATTCTTTGACAGCACTTGACAAAGAAAGGGCTTTACAGAACTCTTTCTAGAATCAACACACGAAAATAGAAAAGTCTCTGAACTTCTGTTCCCACGACAGTATTAACTACATCTTATCAGATTTAGCGTTTATAAACGCCAGTAACTCTCAACCGGAGTGATAGTGCCCCGACAGCACGAGCGGCGGAGAGAACGGCGAGAGATCACCCGACTAGATTTGGGTGCGTCGAGTCAGTTCCGTCTGAAGATGAGTGAGGGTGCTTTATAGCTAGACCCGGGGCTGTTCGCGAGCTAGGGCCAATCCCGTCCCTTCGGTGCATCAGAATGTCACTCTGACGCCGGCGGGATATCGAGAAGCCTCCACTCTTCCGACTTGGAACAAGGAACGCTGTAGAGGACTGGGGGCGGGTGGAGCCAAAATGACTTCTCAACTCTGTGGCGGACGAAAAAGTCTTGCTCTTCCAGGCCGGGGAGCCCTCGATGAAGCGTTCACCCATCATACGGTCCGTAGATCGCGGGTGTTCACCGAGCGCTCACTGTGTACGTGGCACTCCGTACAATACGCTGGAGCTGGTAGACGCCATCCCAGCCCGCCGTCTACGGGGGGGGGGGGAGAGAGAGGTTGGAATAAATTACACATAGAGGAAATAGTAAAGCGTAAGGATGGGTATCACATTCTACCTCAGCTGTGCTCTTCATTTCGTGGAAACCTGTCACAGCCGCCGTCTTCCCAACCCCGAGATTTCATTCGATAGTATTTATTGAGCGCCTACTATGTGCAGAGCACCGTACTAAGCGCTTGGAATGGACAACTAACAATGATAACCGTCGTAATAATCAGCCGATTCGTTTGAAACTACCCCAGGGCTCAGATCGGTGCTCGGCACTCAGTCAGTGCTTAAAAAATACCTTCAAAATGTGTTCGTTTACATTTTTACACGTTTACATTAGCAAGCACCGTGCTAAGCACCAAGGTAGATAGAACGTGCCGTGGACCGGGAATGTATCCGTCATTGCGTCGCCCTCTCCCAAGCGCTTAGTACGGTGCTCCGGACCCAGTAAAGGCTCACTGAATACGATTGAATAAAGGTAAGGTAAGGAACGGGTCCAGAGCGGGTCCATCTCTTTACCCCCGCTTAAGGGGGAAGGAGATCAGCGTGGCCCTGTGGAAAGAGGCCGGGCTTGGGAGTCCGAGGTCATGAGTTCGAGTTCCAGCTCTGCCACTTGTCAGCTGTGTGATTGCGGGCAAATCACTTCACTTCTCTGTGCCTCAGTTACCTCATCCGTCAAATGGGGATTAACTGCGAGCCTCACGGGGGACGACCTGATGACCCCGTATCTCCCCCAGCGCTTAGAACAGTGCTCGGCACATAGGAGGCGCTTAATAAATACCAACATTATTATTATCAGGTATCTTATCCATAATCCTCGAGGGCAGAGATCGTAGCTACTAACTCTCTTGTACTCGCACTGTATTGTACTGTAGCAAGTAGAGTGCTTTGCACAGAGCAAGTAATCGACAGGTGTTATTGATTGATTGACATCTAACATTCGATCTGTTAATTCAATTCGATTTTGAACGTTCATTCAACATCGACATTTGCCATTCAACAGCACCCTCAGGGTCCGAGTAGCCTGGTTTTTGTGTGTGTGTTTTTTAACGGCATTTGTTGAGCGCTCGCTACGTGTCGAGCGCTGTTCCAAGTGCTGGGGTAGACACGAGCTAATCGGGTCGGACACGGTCCGCGCGTCAAGTGGGGCTCACGGTCTTAATCCCCATTTTCCAGGCGAGGGAACCGAGGCACAGAGAAGAGAAGTGACTTGCCCAAATTAAAAAAAACAAAAGCGGTGGAGCCGGGTTGCGGACCCCAGGCCTTGCTCTGTCCGCTAGACCACACTGCCTCTCAATGAGTAACGCCACACTCAATCATAATAAGGATGATGAGTGCGGCATCTGTTACGGGCAGGGACGTCGGATGAGCAAATCTGCCCTCCTGTCCTCTCGTGGGTACAGAGAGGAAGTTTGTCTCTCAGTGATACACGCACAGAAGCAATTTGGCCACATCTTCTTCCAACAGAGAGGAGTGCTATATTTATTTATACAAGCATAGCTGCCTTTACTGTTTGAAAACGCTGCTGCTGACAGTGCGACGCTCTCCTTGGGTGACCGAAAAGACCGCAGGTCAAATGACACCCCGTTCCACGTCGTATGCCCGGCTAGGTATCGACTTTTCACTTGAAGTGCGGAAGGGAAAAGGAGGCGGCGATTTCAAGAGGGACGGGGACGGGGAGGGGAGATGCTGCGGAGGGCGACCAGGTCACAGAGACAACTTCATGCTCCTTTCCAACCCTGGAAACGGCGCGGCCTAGCAGGTGAGCACGGACCCGGGAAGCGTGGGACCCGGGTTCTAAACCTGGTTACGCTCGCCTGCCGCGTGATCTCGAGCGAGACGCTTAACTTCCTGGTGCCACGGGTCTCTCCTCTGATTCAATACCCGTCCTCCCGGTCCCCATGGCCACGCAACCGAGGTCGGACAGAAATGTGTCCGGCTGGATTATCTTGTATCTGCTCCGTGGTCCCTAGCAGTTTTCATGGTGCTTGCTAAGCGCTCACTATGTGCCGGCCACTGTATTAAGCACCGGGATGATACAAGCTTAATCAGGTTGGAGCCAGCCCCTGTCCCCCATGGGGCTCACAGTCTTAATCCCCATTTTCAAGGGGAGGGAACTGAGGCAGAGACAGATGAAGTGACTTGTCTGGGGTCACCCGGCAGATGGGACCCGTCCGCTCAACTGCGTATATCTTCATCACCCTATTTATTTTGTTAATGAGATGTACATCACCGTGATTCTATTAATTCGCTATTGTTTCAATGAGACGGTCTTCCCCTCGATTCTATTCATCGCCACGGTTCTCGTCTGTCCGTCTCCCCCGATCGGACCGTGAGCCCGTCGGACGGCGGGGACCGTCTCTGTCTGTTGCCGACGTGTTCATTCCAAGCGCTTAGTACAGTGCTCTGCGCATAGTAAGCGCTCGGTAAATACTACCGAATGAGTGAGTGGTTGGGAAAAAAAAGGGCGCGCTTTCAGTGGAGGGATGAGGGCTCTCTTGTTAACTATCGTAATAATAATAATAATGATGATAATCATGGTACTCCTTAAACGCTATGTACCATGCATCGTTCTAAGCGCTGGGTTAGAGCCAAGTCAATCAGGTTGGACACAGTCCGTGTCCCACGTGATTAAGCCCCGTTTTCAAGGGGAGGGAACTGAGGCAAAGAGAGGTGAAGTGACTCGTCTGTGGTCACCCAGCAGGTAGAGTGGTTGGGAAAAAAAGGCCATGCTTTCAGTGGAGGGATTAGGGATCTCTTGTTAACTGTGAAAATAAAAATAACGATTATGGTACTCGTGAAGTGCTAGGTACCAAGCACTGTTCTAAGCGCTGCGGTAGATCCAAGTCAAAGCAGGTTGGACACGGTCCCACACTCTTAATCCCCATTTTACAGATGAGGGAACTGAGGTGCAGAGAAGTTGAGCGACTTACCCTAGGTCACACGGCAGACACGTGGCAGAGCCAAGCGCCAATCAAGGAATCAATCAACTAATCAAGCGCTTGATTAGAACCCGAGTGCTTCTGACTCCCAGGCCCTTGCTCAATCCACTGTCACGCTGCTTCTCCATCTTTCCACTATCAATTTCCCCAACTCTCAAGTCTCGAATCCAACCTGATTATTTGAGACTTTGAGCCCCAGGTGGGACAGGGACTGTGTCCACCCTGATTTGCTTGTTTCCACCCCAGGATTTAGCAGAGTGCCTGGCACATAGTAAACACTTAACAAATGCCATTATTATTAGGATGATCTTATAAATACCCGAGCACTTACTACACAGAAAGTGTTCAACAAATACTACCATCATCATCATCGTCATCATCTTCATCGTGGCATATGTGAGAACGAAGCTGGGCCTTGTGGTTATTCCTGAACTTGAAAATTTCCAGGTGAAAAGAGGTCATTTCACAAATAACGGTTTAACCCAGCCGAAGGGCGTATTCAAGTAGTCTGCTTCTAAATTCGGATGGAAAATGAAAGATCTTCTGTAAAATATTAAGTCTCTGTGCACCACTAAACACCTGCGTTCAAAGATTGAATTCCACAGCGTAGACTTAAAAAAGAATGAGCTTTGCGGTTTTCTGTCAAAAATACCGAAGACGTTCGGGGAGCGGATCGTGCCGCCTGTGCCACGTGGCCCATGCCGGGAGAAAACGGAACAGACGTCTCCGAACCGCTTGGTTAGGATGCGTAGCCAAGATTGCCACATTCGAGCATTCACCTTTTTCATTCCTCAGATGTTCTGTCTGAGGATTTCATTTCAAGATCAAAACCCCAAACCATTTCATTACACCAGGGGGATTCTGTTTCCGCCCCTGGCCCTTACTTGCTAAGCGATTTCAGCAAATCCCCTCCGCTGCCCCAGCCTCAGTTTCCTCCTCTGCAAAAATAGAACCCATCTACGCTTTTTCCTTTCTTGTAAACGTGGTGATAAACGGTCCTTTAAAGTACTTGGAGTTGCTGGGAGAAAAGTGCTGTTGAAATATTTCTCCTCTTCAGACGGATCAGGTTTTTCACGTTCTAATAATGCAGATGCCGGGCTCCTGGCTGAAGATGCGACGGTGTTTCCTGTCTGAACCGTCCTGATTGGAATGCGATGCTCTTTTGGAAATTGGACAAGGAAGTTAAAAAGTGTATATTTTTTTGGGGGGGGGGGGTGGCCATCAGCAGCCTCTTCAAGCAGGCAGCTAGAAAGATAAATACGGGCATATCTAATCGTGGTGCCTAAATAATAATCATAATGTCGGTATTTGCTAAGCGCTTACGACGTGCAGAGCACCGTTCTAAGCGCTGGGGGAGATACAGGGTCATCGGGTCGTCCCACGTGAGGCTCACGGTCTTCATCCCCATTTGACGGATGAGGGAACCGAGGCCCCGAGAAGTGAAGTGGCTCGCCCAAGGTCACACAGGGGAGGTTGTGGGTTCTAATCCCGACTCTGCCGCTTGTCAGCCGTGTGACCGTGGGCAAGTCACTTAACTTTTCTGTGCCTCGGTGACCTCATCTGTAAAATGGGGATTAAGACCGTGGGCCCCACGAGCGACAAACTGATTACCTTGTGTCTAGCCCCGCGCTCAGAACGGTGCTCGGCACATAGTAGGCACTTAACAGATGCCATCATTATGATTATGATTATTCTCTGGGCCTCAGTCCCCTCCTCTGGAAAATGGGGATGAAGACTGTGAGCGGCCCCCACCGTGGGGCCACCTGATGACCTTGTACCTGCCCCGAGCGCTTAGAACAGCGCTGGGTACCGCTGAACAAACACTGTCATTATGATTATGATGGTGATTACTGTCTGGGCCTCAGTCCCCTCATCTGGAAAATGGGGACGAAGCCCGTGAGCCGCCCCCGCAGGGCCCCCGGCGCTTAGAACGAGCGTGGCGCAGTGGAAAGAGCATGGGCTTTGGAGTCAGGGCTCATGAGTTCGAATCCCAGCTCTGCCACTTGTCAGCTGTGTGACTGTGGGCAAGTCACTTAACTTCTCTGTGCCTCAGTTCCCTCATCTGTAAAATGAGGATTAAGTGTGAGCCCCACGTGGGACAACCTGATTCCCCTGTGTTTACCCCAGCGCTTAGAACAGTGCTCGGCACATAGTAAGCGCTTAACAAATACCAACATTAACGATGCCAGGCGTCTAGCGTGGCTCAGTGGAAAGAGCCCGGGTCTGGGAGTCAGAGGTCATGGGTTCGAATCCCCACTCTGCCCCATGTCAGCTGCGTGACCCTGGGCGAGTCACTTCACTTCTCCGGGCCTCAGTTCCCCCATCTGGAAAATGGGGATGAGGACTGAGAGCCCCACGGGGGACGACCTGATGAGCCCGTATCTCCCCCAGCGCTTAAAACAGCGCTGTGCACATAGTAAGCGCCTAACAAATACCAACACGATCATTATTCTAGGGGAAGCAGCGTGGTTCAGCGGAAAGAGCCCGGGCTGGGGAGTCAGAGGTCACGGGTTCGGATCCCCACTGTGCCCCCTTGTCAGCTGCGGGACCGTGGGCCAGTCACTTCACTTCTCCGGGCCTCAGTTCCCTGAGCTGGAAAATGGGGATGAAAAACCCCGTGAGCCCCACACGGGACCACCTGAGGACCCCGTAATCCCCCCGGCGCTTAAAACAGTGCTCTGCCTAACGAATACCAACATTATTATTAAATATGATCATTATTATAAAACCGTGAGCCCCACACGGGACCACCTGAGGACCCTGTATCCCCCCCAGTGCTTAAAACAGTGCTCTGCCTAACGAATACCAACATTATTATTAAATATGATCATTATTATAAAACCGTGAGCCCCACACGGGACCACCTGAGGACCCTGTATCCCCCCCAGTGCTTAAAACAGTGCTCTGCCTAACCAGTGCCAACATTATTATTAAATATGATCATTATTATAAAACCGTGAGCCCCACACGGGACCACCTGAGGACCCTGTCTCTCCCCCGGCGCTTAGAACAGTGCTCTGCACAGAGTAAGCGCTTAACAAATACCCACATGAGTATTATTATTAATAAGGGTTTAAAGGAGGCCTTCTCTGGGGGGGGGGGGGAAAGGGTTGGGGATGAAACTACAACTCCCAGCAGCGCCCGCGGCGCCCGCGTCACGTGACGGGGGGGGAGAAAGAGCGGGGGCACCACGTGACGGGGGAGCGCTGGCACCACGTGACGGGGGCGCGGAGGCGTCACGTGACGGGGGCGGGGCTGCAGCATGGCGGAAGCGGCGGCCCAGGTAGAGCGGCCGGGCGGGCGCGCGCGGCTCCGCCCCGACACTGCGCTAAACCCTCCTCCAAGCGCCTGCAACCGAGGGGGGCGGCGGGGGGAGGCCGGGGACCTGGGTTCTGATCCCGCCCCCGGGCTGCCGGGTGACCTTGGGCCAGTCACTGCAGTCGTGTCTGTTGAGCACTTACTGCGTGCGGAGCAGCGGGCTAGGCGCCGGACCAGTGGAGTGTATCGAGCGCCCACTCTGTGCGGAGCGCTGTGCCCTGCGCTGGGCTCTGCCGACTGCACACAGACTGCTCTGCTGTTCTCGCCCCAGCGCTCGGTACAGTGCCGGGCACGTGGTGGGTGCTCAGTAAATACCGGTGATCAAGAAGCTCCTGTCTTTGCGGAGCTCAGGCCTGGGAGTCGAAGGATGTGGGTTCTAATTCGACCTCCGGCACTGGTCTTCCGGGTGACAGGTCACTTAATAATAATAATAATAATGTTGGTATTTGTTAAGCGCTCACTATGTGCAGAGCACTGTTCTAAGCGCTGGGGTAGACACAGGGGAATCAGGCCGTCCCACGTGGGGCTCACGGTCTTCATCCCCATTTGACAGATGAGGGAACCGAGGCCCGGAGAAGTGAAGCGACTCGCCCACAGTCACACAGCCGACAAGTGGCAGAGCTGGGATTCGAACTCGTGAGCCCTGACTCCAAAGCCCGGGCTCTTTCCACTGCGCCACGCTGCTTCTCACAACCTCTCCGTGCCCCAGTGACCTCATCTGGCGAACGGGGACCAAGACCGCGCGGGGGCCCCTCGGGGCACCTCCATTCGGTAGTATTTATTGAGCGCTTCCTCTGTGCGGAGCGCCGTGCCGAGCGCTCGGAATAACGATGACGTTGGGATTGGTTAAGCGCTTACTACGCGCAAGAGCGCCGTCCCGAGCGCCGGGGGAGACGCGGGGTCGTCCCCCCGTGGGGCTCGCGGTCTTCACCCCCGTTTGACGGATGAGGTGACCGAGGCCCGGAGAAGTGACTTGCCCACGGCCGCGCGGCTGACGAGCGGCAGAGCTGGGCTTCGAACTCGTGACCTCCGACTCCGAAGCCCGGGCTGCGTCCACTGAGCCACGCCGCCTCTCGGTGACGTGACCTGCGGCCGCCGGATCGGCTCTTCGTTGGTTCATTGGAGCGTACGTATCGGGCGCTTACTAGGCGCCGGGCACCGTACTGAGCGCTCGGAGCGGGCGGCTCGGCAACAGATAGTAGACGACCGCCGCCCCACGGCGGGCTCCGTATGGACCCCGGTGGTGAGCGCGGTGCCGGACGCGTACTGAGCACTCACTGAATGCCGTTTTAAAAAAAAAAAGAGGTCGGCACCTGTTAAAAATATGATTTTTGCTCGCCCCGAGGGTAGCGCGCCCTTCTCCCGTTCCCCCTAATTCCTTCGCTTCATCGGAGGAGGCCGACCTGACGGAGGCGTCGACGTGCATCCCCGGAGGCTGTAAACCCGGAGGCGGGGAACGCGTGTGCCGGCTCTCGTACCGTCCGGCGCGCGGCGCCGCGCCCGCGGTAAATCCTCGATAGATACGGCCGACCGCCGCTGTCGGATGCCGGGACGGGCAGGCCGTCGGACCCCCGCCCGCGGCCGCACGTCGCCCGGCTGCCCTCGTAGGCCGCGTGGCCCCCGGGCGGGACCGCCTCCCTCGTCGTAGACGACTCCCGGGCCGTCGGGGAAAGGTTCCGGGCCCCGACGTTGCCTCGGCCGGGCGCCGGGAAGCGGGAAGGGTCCCGTCCGTCCGGGATCTCCCGGCGTCTTCCCGGCCGGCCTCGCGTCGCGCCTGACGGGAAGCCAGGTGGGCGAAGGCGCCGCGGGCGTCTCCGCCGGCGGCCGATAGCTCAGATGGTCGTGAAGAGACCGAAGGACGAAAGCAGCGCGGGGTTCTCGGAAACGGGAGCCGCGCCGGGGTCGCTCATCTCGCGTCGCCCCACTCGGAATCGTGGATTCTTAGCTGGGACGGGACTCTGTTTTCCCCTATCCCTTTATCCTCAGGAAGTCAGATGAGCGGACCGAGGCCCAGAGAGGTTGCGATTGACCGAGGTAATGGTAATGTCGGGACTCGTTAAGCGCTTGCTACGCGCAGGGCGCCGTCCCAAGCGCCGGGGGGGGACGCGGGGTCGTCCCGCGTGAGGCTCACGGTCTTCACCCCCGTCCGACGGGCCGGGGACCTGAGGCGCAGGGAAGTGACCCGCCCGCGGTCACCCGGCCGAGCGGCGGAGCCGGGATCACCTCCCTGCCCGAGGGCAGAGGCGGGATTGGAATCCAGATCTCGCAACTCCCGGGTCTTGTACTTTCTTCCTCAACTCCTCCGCCTGACGTTAGCCGATCGTCATTATTATTATTATGGCTGATACCGGAAGTTATTTCCCCGGTCCGGCCTTCCCGGTCCGTATCCCCGTCCACCTCTCGCTGCCGCCCGGGCATCTCCCTCGCCCGGAAAAGCCCCTTTCTTCTGTAATGCGGTTGTGGTCTGGAAGGGCCTCGCCTCGTGAGGGGAAGAAAAGCGTCAGTGCTAATGACGTCGGCATCTGTTGAGCGCTTACTGTGTGCAGAGCGCCGTTCCGAGCGCCGGGGGAGATGCGGGGTCGTCGGGTCGTCCCCCGTGAGGCGCCCGCTTGGTCCCCGTTTCGCGGATGAGGCGGCCGAGGCACCGAGAGGCGAAGCGAGTCGGCCGAGCCCGGGAGTCGAACCCGTGACCCCCGACTCCGAAGCCCGGGCTCTTTCCGCCGAGCCCCGCCGCCCACAGCGACCCCCTGACCGTGAGTCAGCGGGGCTAACGGGGAGTTGGTGGGAATCGGTCGTGTTTAGCGGGCGCTTTCCGCGTGCGTGAACCCGGCCCACGAGGAGTTCACGTTCGAGAGGCGGAGTTTCCAGAGCTTCCGCCGTGATGGACGTCGTGCGTCGGAAGCCCCTACGCCGTGGAACATCCGCCGCTCCCGGCTCGCTCTCCCCCCCCCCCGCCCCCCCGTCACTCCGTCACTCCGTCACTCACTCTTCCTTTTTCCTAGATCGAATTCTTTCGAGTGGCCGAAACGCGACCCCGGCCGGTCGGGCCGGGGCGGGGGACGGGGGTCTGCGGACTCGGAAGCGGCCGCGGCTCGGTGGAGAGAGCCCGGGCTTGGGAGTCCGGGGCTCATGGGTTCGAATCCCGGCTCGGCCGCCCGTCAGCTGGGTGACCGCGGGCGAGTCGCTTCACTTCTCGGTGCCTCAGTGACCTCATCTGGAAGATGGGGATGAAGACCGGGAGCCCCCCCGTGGGACGACCTGATTCCCCTGTGTCTACCCCGGCGCTCAGAACGGTGCCCGGCACATAGCGAGCGCTCAACAAATACCGACGTTATCATTACGGCCGTTTCTTCCCACACGCCATCGGCTCGGGCCGGCTTTTGAATCTCGGCCTGGCGGACCTGGGTTCCGGTCCCGGCTCTGCCACTTGTCCGCACTGTGACCTCGGGCTGGGCGCTTACGTTCGCCACGCCTCACTCTCCCCATCTGTAAGGCGGCGATTCGATGCCCACTCTCCGTCCGACTTAAGGGGAAACGTTGGCGTTAAGCGCTTACTGCGGGCAGAGCGCCGTTCTCAGCGCTGGGGTAGACGGGGGGGGAATCGGGTCGTCCCACGTGGGGCTCCCCGTCTCCCTCCCCGTTTTCCGGACGAGGGAACCGAGGCCCAGAGGAGCGAAGCGACTCGCCCGCGGTCACGCGGCCGACGAGGGGGCCGAGGCGGGATTCGAACCCGTGACCTCGGACCCCCGAGCCCGGGCTCTTTCCGCCGCGCCACGCTGCTTCTCTGACTCGACTGTCCCGTTTCTGACGCTGCCGGCGCGGATGATGCCCGGCACGCGGTAAGCACTCGAACGGCTCCGTTGGTTTTTCTGCTCGAAACGTACGGGTGTCGTGGAAAGGATCTTCCCCGATTCCTCTGTTGCATTAAAAACTGGGGGATGAAAAACGGCCTTATAGCGGGGATGAGAAGCGACGTGGCCTGTTGGATAGGGTACGGCCCGGAAGGACCCGGACTCTAATCCTGGCTCCGCCTCTCGGCCGCTGTATGACCTCGGACGAGTGGTTTCGCTTCTCTCTGCCTCAGTTCTCTCATCCGTAAAATGGGGCTCGACACCGTGCACCCCATGCGGGACAGGGACTGTGCCCAACCTGATTACGCTGCGTCTCCCCCGGCCGCTTAGTACAGTGCCGGGCACGTGGTGAGCATTTAAGGACCACCGCAGAAAGAAAACAAGAATGCCCATTCCTTCTGGGTCATCGTTTCGCCTCCCCTGCTATCCAGAAATCCAGATAGTCTTGAAAACTAAATCGAATTGGCGACGGGAATGCAGATTTCTTCCGTTGGAGGCTCTCTGCCCCCGGATCCGCCCCTGACTGCGCAGACCTCTTGGCAACTTTTCATTTCGGGGTGCGGCGACACGTTACTTCCGCCTGCCCTCACCCCCTGAATGGGAAATCGTCTGTCAGAAAAATACCTGGGCCTCGTCCGACGCCCTCCGAAGTGCCGGCGCGGGGTTGTGAGAAGCAGCGTGGCTCCGTGGGAAGGGCCGGGGCTGGGGAATCCGAGGTCCTGGCTTCGAATCCCGGCTCGGCCCCTTGACGGCCGGGTGACCGTGGGCGAGTCGCTTCGCTCCTCTGGGCCTCAGTGACCTCGTCTGGAAAACGGGACCGTGGGCCTCACGTGGGCCGACCCGATGACCCCGTATCCCCCCCAGCGCTTAGAACGGTGCCCTGCGCATAGTAAGCGCTCAGCGAATACCCACGTTGTTATGGCGCTGGCATTTAAAAAAAAAAAAAAAAAATTCCATTTTTCTCCTCTGTTTTATTGCTTTTGTAGTGAATTTTTGAGTTGTCCTCTCCAGTGCAGGAGCGGACCCGACGTTTTGCGCATCCTCCTTGCGCCGGGCCGCACGGGCCAACGGCAATACGGGTGTCGCGTTTTCCCCCCACACCGCCCCCGGACACAAAACGCGCCCGGCCTCGGGTCTGGGCTGGCGTACGCAGCTGTGCGGGAAAAGAAGAGTGTCTCCCACGCTGGGCCGTAAGCTCGTGCTGGGCGGGGAACGCGTCCGTTTATTGTTATACTGTACTCTCCCGACCGCTTTGTGTAGTGTTCTGCCCACGGTGAGCGCTCAGTAAATACGGTCGGGCGATCGAACGAGCTCCTTGAAGCCAGAGATCGTCTCTGCTAACTCCGTGGTATTGTACTCTCCCAGGCACTTAGCGCAGGGCCGTGCGCGCGGAGAGCGCTCCGTAAATTCCGTGGATAACCCGGAAAGCATTCCAGCTGGGAACCCGCGTGCCGGCGCCTCTGCTTTTATCGGGGCCCGACCTCGGCCCGATCGGACGGTCCATCGGCGGTATTTATCGAGCACTCCCCGGGAGAAACCCCGGCGCGTCTTCTTTGACCGGGGCCCGACCTCGGCCCGATCGGACGGTCCATCGGCGGTATTTATCGAGCACTCCCCGGGAGAAACCCCGGCGCCTCTTCTTTGATCGGGGCCCGACGTCGGCCCGGTCAATCGATCGACGGTATTTATCGAGCGCTTCTCGGGAGAAACCCATCCGACCCGATCCCAGGCACCTGATGCACAGTCCGTGATCCGGACCAGCGGTCAGCACATCGATCGATCGGGGGTATTTATTGAGCGCTGACTACGTGCAGGGCGCTGTACAACGAACCCGGGAGAGTAAGAGTCGGTAGGCGTGTCCCCTGCCCATAATGAGCTTTCGGTCTGGAGGGTGGGGTAACGGACGTGAATACGGATAAATAAGGAATTTATAATATGTAATTTAAAGCTAGTTACGCATGCTCGCCCACCCTTTCCCCGAAGCAGCGTGGCTCGGTGGGAAGAGCCCGGATGTGGGAGTCAGAGGTCGTGGGTTCGAATCCCCGCTCCGCCACTCGTCAGCTGTGGGACTGTGGGCGAGTCGCTTCACTTGGCCTCAGTTACCTCATCTGTAAAATGGGGATTATGACCGTGAACCCCACGTGGGACAACCCGCTGACCCCGTATCTCTCCCAGCGCTTAGAACAGCGCTCTGCACGCGGTAAGCGCCTAACGGACGCCGACGTTATTATTCTCCGTGGACCCAGGTGTACTGGGTTCTCTCACAGAGAGGACCTCCCGCGCCAGGAAATGGTTCAAGCGCAAAGAGAAGGTTTGACGGCTGGAAAGGAGATTCCAACTCAAAAGTCAGCCCGAGGAATTAGGGTAGGGCGGTGGGCCGGGTCGGAGGTTTCATTTCCGGCTCGGGTCTCTCACCTAAACTCCTCGAAACGAAGCAGTCAACGCGAAGGTCTCCCGTCGAAGAGGAGGGGAGAAGCCGGGAATCGGACCAGCGGCGACAGACAGTCACGGGGCTGTGTCCGGCCTGATTAACTTGTGTCTACCCCAGCGCTTAGAGCAGTAAGCCCTAAACAAATGCTATAAAATAAATAAGAGTAAATAATGGCCCCCCACTTCTTTCCTGACCGTCGCCCTTCCGTGAATTTCGGTTAGCCGTCTGCTTTGGATTTCAGTATCGCAGTGAAGGGACGTCGTTTTTCAGTGATTCAGATGCCGATTAACTTTCCTCGAGGTTCTTTCCCTCCTGCCTTCAGGCTGTGCGAGAGCCTCTCATATAAAATGTGCGTATTTAGTTATCTCGTGTCCAAATATCACGGTTTCTCCCGGGATTTTTAAATGACTGCCTTTCTTGCTCATTCTTTGTGTGTATCGCAGTCTTCTATAAAACGCTTACATTCCCTGTCAGCGTATTAGTCGTAACCTTTTATTGCTATTGATGACCATGAGTACGTTAAGTAAATCTTCATTTTGCTGACCTCTTTGAGGACGCACGGCATCAGCAGATTCTGTCTTTCAGCGGACAGGTGAAAGATTAGCGGGACTAAACTCTTTTTTTTTTTTTTCGGTTTTTTTTTCCCCTCAGCGCGGGAAGATTCATCATCTAGCAACGGGAAAAGTGATCTTTAAGGCGCAGTTTAGCTCAAGGTTGATGTTTAGCAGAGTAGGGGGTCATTTCCACCTTATTCCGGTCATTCGGGGAAAAAAAAACCCGCTCCTGATTTGGGTGTGAGGAGGGGATAGTGGCTCGGCACCCAAGCTGGCCGGTAGATAACTTGAAACCGAAGCCCTTCTGCTTCTGCCAAGATGCTGGCGACGGCTTGGCAAGACCGACTGCGCTTCGCTGGACGGGGAGAGCCGTTCCCGAGTGTCTGGCAGTCTTCCGGTTGACGTCCGTGGTTTGCGGCGACACGGCGGTGGTCGCTTTCTTGTTCTCGGGCTGGCGACGGGAGCCTCGCGGCCAACCGCACGGCACGGGGGGGATGTCGTGTGACCTTAGGCAAGCCACTTCACTTGTAGGCGCCACGGTTACCAGGAGCCCCAAGTGGGACATGGACTTTGTCCGACCCAAGTTGTACTTACCCCCGGGCTTAGCACGGGGCCTGGCGCACGGTCAGCAGTGAACAAATGCCACAGTTATTATCGCTATTATCAACCGGCGCCTCCGGTGGGGGTGGCGTTGCGGGATTGGGCGCTTCCCACGTGCCAGGCGTTCTGCTAAGCGCTGCGGGAGATGCAAGTCAGGTCGGACACAGCCCCCGTCCCACACAGGGCTCGCCGTATCAATCCCCGTCTTACAGATGAGGGAATCGAGGCCCAGAGAAGAAGAATAATGTTGGTATTGGTTAAGCGCTTGCCGTGTGCGGAGCACCGTTTTCCGAGCGCTGGGGGAGATGCCGGGTCATCGGGGACCTGGCCAAGGTCACACGACAGACAGATGGCAGAGCCGGGACTAGAACCCGGACCTTCCGATCCCCGGCCTCGCGTCCCTTCCATTAGGCCGAGGTGACAGCGTGCCGCCGGAGGGCCGACGATCGTAAAAACGGTGCTATTAAGCTCCTACCGCGGACCGGGGCGCCGTACTAAGCGACGGGGCGGATGCAAGCAGATCGCGTCGGCCACGGTCCCGGCCCCACGTGGGGCTCTTCATCTCAGTCGGGCCCGTTAAGCACGGGGACGTTAGGAGTACGAATTAGCAGCCAGAACCATCCTGACCTAGTGTTTAGATGCTGAATCTTCCCAAACTGTACAGTCCCCAGTAAGAGTGGCGATGCGAAAATGAAAAGGGGATGGGCGTGGTCTAGTGGAGAGAGGACCCGGGTTCTAATCCCAGCTCTGTCCCTCGTCTGCTGTGTGACCTCGGGCGGGTCGCTTCTCTGGGCCCCAGTCACCTCATCAGTCAGTCGCACTGAGGACATACTGCGGCCAGAGCCCGCTCTAGGGCTCGGGAGAGTACGGTACGACGGAGTGGTAGAAACGTTCCGTGCCCACGACAGACTAACTCTCTTCCCCTCTTCAAAACCCTACCGAGAGCTCGCCTCCTCCAGGAGGCCTTCCCAGACGGAGCCCCCCTTTCCCTCCGCTCCTCCTCCCCATTCCTCCTCGGCCCTCCCTCTGCTCTTCCCCCTTCCCCTCCCCACAGCACTTGTGCGCATTTGTATACGGTATTCATTACTCTGTTTATTTCGCCGACCCGGTATCTGCCCCAGCGCTCAGAACAGCGCCGTGCGCATAGTAAGCGCTTACCGGATACCAGCGTTATCCTTGACGTGCACAGGTGGACGATTCTATTATCTTGACGGTACTGACGCCAGACTACTCGTTTCCTGGTCTCTCTCCCCCGTGTAGACTGTGAGCCCGTCGTCGCGCGGGGACCGTCTCCGTCTGTTGCCCAGCCGTCCATTCCGAGCGCTCGGTACGGTGCTCCGCACACTGTGAGCGCCCGATAAATGTTACCGAGCGAGTGGACGCGACCGAAAGGATGAAGGAACGAGCTCCAGGTGGAGCTTGAGACCGTGAGCCCTCAGTGGGACGGGGACCGTGTCCAGCCCGATCAGCTCGCGTCTCTCTCCCACGGCGCTTAGTACGGTTCCCGGCCCGTGGTGAGCGCTCACCACGGGCCGGGAGAAATAAACGAGGGGGACGTCTGCGCTGGGCTCGTTCTGATCGTTCTTTTGTCGACTTGCAGGCGGCAGCGGCTACCGAAGAGTCTACAGATGAATCTGAGGTAAGGCGAGAGGGAGGACGACGAGTTCCCGGAGACGCCGGGCCGCTCCGCGGATACCGCGGGAAACGTCGGGACGCCTCCAGGGCCCGGCCCGAAACGTTTCTTTTACTTTTGTCTGACCTTGGCTCCTCCTTACTCGGAGCCAAGCCGCACTGCGCCGGGGCGGCGGAGGGCGCGCCGTGCGTGACCGATTGAACCGCGGGGAGAGACGGCTTCTTTTCTCGCGCAGGATGCTAACTGCGTTCGTTTAGAAACCCAAGGAAGGCGGCAAAAAAGCCACCCACTCCGCGCGAGCGTAGGGTTTGCAACGGAGCCCCGCTGGCTCAGGGCAGACTCGGTCTAAGGGCTTCAAAGCCAAATGCCCGAGGATTTGGTTCTGTGTTCCCTGGCTTCGGAAAAACGGGGTTCACGGTCGCCAGTTGAGCTCGTTTCCCATCTGGGAGGGTGGGCAAACCTGCTGCATTTTGCGGTGATCAGTGGCCCCTACCGATTTAAATTAAGGGCGCTATTTATTAAGTGCTTACTTCGGGGCAGCCGCTCGCGAAGCGCCCGGGTAGATGGGAGGCGATCCGATCGGACGCAGTTCCCCGTCCCGGTGGGAGCTCGCGGTCTAAAAGTTAAGGGACAGCAGGGATCTCATCCCCATCCACCCGCAAATCCACATTTACCGAGACCCTGCTAGGGCAGAGCGGTGTTTTAAGGACTCGGGACAGCACGGCAGATTGAAGGAATTTTAGGGAAGCGGCACGGCGCAGCGGGTCGGGCACGGGACCGTGAGTCGGAAGGTCCCCGCTCCGCTCCTCGTCTGCTGTGTGGCCTTGGGCAACTCACTCTACCTCTCTGAGCTTCAGTTACCTCATCTGTAAAATGGGGATCAAGACTGCGAGTCTCCCGTGAGACAGAGACCGTGTCCCATCCGGTGTGCCGGTATCGAGCACGGTGCCTCGCACGTAGTTAAGTGCTTAACAGAAACCGTCTTGTCGTCGTCGTTGTCGTCGTCATTATAATCCAGCAGGGAAACGGTAGCGCGTTCTGGGGAAAATGGAATACTCTAGACTGTAAGCTGTCGCGTCGTACTCTCCCGAGAGCTCAGTAAGCTCGCGGCCGACGCTCAGTAAACACAGTCGATCGGAAGGAGGCGATTTAAAGCTGTTGTGGTGAAAAAAAAACGAGGAAGTCATTTGGTGCTCCGTGTCTCTTTTCCTCCCCTGGACTATAAACCCCTTGTGGACAGGCTCTCGATAAATATACAAAGCGGTACGCGTTTGAACTTCCTTCGGCGTATCGGTCTCCCTTCGGTTAAGATGGGGCTCTCAGTCAACCCACTGTATTGAAGCATCTGCTGTGTAAGAAGCAGGTTTCCCCTCTTTGCTGAAGAAACCTAATAGTCTGCCTCAAATCCCGTGCTCCTTGAAGGCGGGGATCACGTCTACCAAATGTTTCCTAATCTCCCAAGTGTTTAGTAGAGTGCCCTGCACCCAGTAAGTGCTCAGATACCGTTTTTGGAGTGCTGTCTGTTAAGCGCTCACTTCGTGTCGGGCGCCGGGCTGTGCGTTGGGGTTGAAGATGCGTGGGGGGGTATTTCTCAACTGACTGTCTTGGCCTTTAATGTGCCTTTCTATCTTACGACTCGAGCTGTGCTCAGCACCGGTTGCGTGAAATACGATATTCCGCGGACCCGTCGGTTTCAGGTGTTTCTGCTAATGGTTCCTGCAAGAATTATTTAGACTGATGTCCGTCTCCCCCTCTAGGCTGTAAATTCATTGCGGACGGGGAATATGCCTGCCAATTCTGTTGTGCGGTACTTGCCAAAGCCTTAGTTCAGTGCTCCGCATGCAGTAAGCGCTCACTACCGTTGATGGTAATGAGTAAATCTGAATTTAATCCTCGGAAACTAGCGCCTTCAAGTATCCTTTCTTCTCATGTGCCCTCAGTACTCTGTTTTCTTTCCAGTCCCTTCTCTCGAATACTATTTGTTCTATCACGATACGACGAGCAACGGTGTGTCTAAAATGGCATTGTAATTCTCGGGAGGAAACAACTAAAACTGGAAAGGAGGGGTTTTTTTTTGAATTCTTGAAGCACTGACCACCTTTTTAAAGAAAAACCCATTTCATTTTATATCTTTAAGAAAGATATATGAAGCGCACTTACCACAATTTTCCGCCCAAAGTCTACTATATTCTGGGACAAAGGTGACGTCCATTTCGCCGAAAAGCCCCTTAACCCGTTTAGTTAGTCTGGATTGTTTTAATGTTCTCTTCCGCAGGCAGATGGATGTCTCCGACCCGAAGTTAGGAACGCCACCCACAGGACTAGTAATGGGCTGAAAAAAGACAGAGAGGGAGAGCTCCAACTTCGGACTGTTTACGTACCGGTGGAAAAAAGTCTAAATGGATTATGGACCGCCTGCAGGAGAAATTCTCCTTTTCCGAATGACTCTTCTCTTCTGGGATTGTGTGGCGCAGCAGCTGGTGGTCGCCTTCCCAGTTATTTCTTCCAGGCAGAGCCAAAAAGCTGGGTTTAGTGGTCCCGCTCGGCTAGACGACGGCTACGTCGTCGAAGAGATGGCTCGTTCGGGTAGCGCCCGGCGGTACCCGATTCCCCGTTTCTTCCCCCCGCTTCCCGGCGTCTTCTCTCCCTCTAGAAATCGAGCTCATTATGGGCAGGGAAAGCGTCTGCCTAATCCCGTCGTACCGCGCTCTCCCGAGCGCTTAGTACGGTGCTCTGCACGGAGTGAGCTCTCAATGAATACCGTGGATCGACTGATTGCCCTCATGGGTTAGGAAGTGATGGTGGTGAAAGGGAATGGGAAGGGAAAGACAGAGAAGCGGCAAGGCCTAGCAGATGGATCACGGGCCCGGAGGTCAGAAGGACCTGGATATTTATCCCGGTTTCGCACTTGTCTGCTGTGTGACTTTGGAAGTCACTTCACATCTCTCTCTTCCTTTTTTTCTTTTTTAAATGGTACTTGTTCAGTGGCCTTCTCACCGCCGCGCCTGGAGATTTTCCAGCGGCCTACCAGTCTCGGATGCGGGAGGGTCAAGCGGAGGCCCACCCGCTCCATTCCCAGCTTGGGCAGTGGGTAGCGAGCGGAGGGCCACCTGCTACCAGTCAAAACTCACCCGTGCCGGGCAGCGGCGGCCCGGGAGGGAGTCGAGGGCGGAGACTCGAGTTGACTGCGCGGCAGGCGGCAGCGGGAAGCCGCTTCTGTGTTTTTACAAAGAAGGCCCTCCGGATCCACTGCCGCGACGATGGCAGATGGAGAGCGGGGCGTTCCGGGAGAGATGCGTCCGCGGTGTCGCCGTGGGTCGGAAACGACTGGACGATACGAGAGGGAACTTGTTTAAATGCTTACCGTGTGCCAGGTGATGTTCCGAGCGCTGAGGTAAGATAGGAGGGTGTCAGTCCCACCTGAGGGTCACAGTCCATACTCGGTCACCTGCAGAATGGCGAGCGAATACCTGCTCTCCCTCCTACTTACTCTGTGAGCCCCATGTGGGACCCGATTAACTTACACCTATCCCAGCGCTCAGCGTAGTGCTTGGCGCGTAGCGAGTGCTGCTGTCGTAAACGATCGGTAGTATTCCTAATATGACCATGGAAAAGACTCATTCGGTCGCATTTATTGAGAACTTACTGTGTGCAGAGCACTGTACTAAGCTCTCGGGAGAGTAAAACATTAGACCTAGTCCCTGCCCGCAGCGAGCTCTCGGTCTAGAGAAGGAAACAGACATTAATGTAAAATAAATTACAGATCTGTACGTAAGTGCCGTGGAGCTGGGGCGGGGGGGGGGGGCGGGTCGGGATGGGGGAGGAGGTTTAGCGGACGGTTCCAGCGCCGCGAGCTTCGTGAGACTTAAATTGTGAACGCTGTGTGGGGCAGGGTCTTGGTCCAATCCGTTATACTTCATCTTCTCCACCCTTGGGCCGATGCTCGGCGCAGAGCTCTCGGTGGACGGGAATTGCCTTACAGACTCCCCTGGAGGCATTTAGTACAGTGGGCCCGCTCATTTGAAGTGTTCAAGGAGTACCACTGATGGCTAGTAAGCACCTAAGAACCGGTATTTTTATTAGTATTAGGTGTGTGGATTGCAGGCCCTGTCAGGGGGCGTAGCTGACAAGTTCCCCAAGTGCAGAGCCGGGCAGCGGTCGGGGAGGGAGCCCGCCCAAGAGTCTTGGACAATTAAATCCATTTAATGGGAATCGTCAACAATGAGCAAAGAGTGGGTCGAGCAACTCTGTTTCAATCGGTCGTATTTATTGCACGCAGAGCACTGTACTAAGCGCTTGGGAATGACAGTCAGATGGTTACGCTCGCCACCTTCCAAACCTTACTGAAGGCACATCTCCTCCAAGAGGCCTTCCCTGACTACGCCCTCATTTCCTCTTCTCCCACTCGCCCTGTGTCCCTTCACACTTGGGCCTGCTCCCTTGATCCACCCTTCCCTTAACCCCACGGCACTTACGTCCCTGTCCGGAATCCGTATACATTAACGTCCGCCTCCGCTTCTCGCCTCGAAGCTCACTGTGGGCGGGGAACATGTCTGTCGACTCTGTTTTACTGCACTCTCCCAAGCGCTTGGAAAGTGCCCTGCGCACAGTTAGTGCTCAGGATTACAATACAGAGTTGGTGGACACGTTCCCTGCTCGTCGGGAAACCAAATTTTAAGGCCCCTGTGGCTATCGGTTTGACCTATATAGCTTCGGTTTGCGTTTCATTGCTCGGTACAGCGCGTCGCACGCGGTAAGCGCTCGATAAATTGCGATTAAATTGAATCGTCTTTCCACTCTGCTCACTGGTACCCAATTTTCTACCTTCCCCTCTTCCTTCTCACGATCCTTGACGCACGAATAGAGGCTCGAATACTAGCGATTGATATTTGGGGTGGAGCAAAGGAGGAGGTGTTCCTTAAGCCAGTGGTCTCGATCCATCGTTGGTATTTAATAATAATAATGGTGGTATTTGGTAAGCGCTTACTGTGTCCCGGGTACTGTACTAAGCGCCGGGGTGGATACAGGCTGATCAGGTTGGACGCGGTCCCCGTCCCACCCGGGCCTCGCCCTCTTAATCCTCGTTTTACAGACGAGGGAACCGAGGCCCAGACGAGCGAGGTGACAGCAGATAGGTGGCAGAGCCGGGATTTGAACCCGGGTCCTTCTGACTCACGGTGCTGTATCCGCTAGGCCTGAGCGCTGAATCTGTGCAGAGCGGTGTGCTGAGCACTTCGCTACGATGGGTCAAACCCATTCCGTGCCAGAGGGGGAGACGGACACTAATATAAATAAACTGCGGACGTGTACGGTAAGCGCCGTGAGGCTGTGGGTGAGGTGCGTGCCAGGTGCCCAGAGGCTACGGATTCAGACGCGTGGCTGATGAAGAAGGAAGAGGGGGTCGGGGAAAAGAGGACCTAATCAGGGAAGGCCTCTTGGAGGAGAGGTGACCTTAATAAGGATTTATAGTAGATAATAATTCATTCAATAGTATTTGCTGAGCGCTTACTATGTGCAGAGCACTGTACTGAGCGCTTGGAACGGACAGACCGGTAACAGATAGAGACAGCCCCTGCCCTTCGACGGGCTTACGGTCTAATCGGGGGAGACGGGCGGACCAGAACAGTGGCGGTAAATAGAATCGAGGGGAAGAACGTCTCATTAAAACAGTAGCAGATACGTAGAGTCGGGGCGATGTACCTCTCGTTAATCGAAATAAACAGGGTGATGAAGATCTGTACAGTTGAGCGGACGAGTACGCTGTCGAGGGGAGGGTGGGACAAGGTGGGCGATGAGGTTGTCCCACGTGGGGCTCACGGTTTCCCTCCCCATTTTATAGATGAGGTAACCGAGGCACAGAGAAGCGAGGCGGCTTGCCCTCCGGCAAGTGGCGGAGGGGGGATTAGAACTCACAACCTCCGACTCCCAAGCCCCCGCCACTGGGCCACGCTGCTTCTCTCGACCGTGCTATCCGAGTAAGGCCGTACATCCGCTTCTGGTAGCGAGCGGCGCCTCGGAGGCCGATCGGGAAGCCGTCTCTCGGTCGAAATCGATTTTAGTTGGGGATGGAATCTGATCTGTGGTGACGGCTCACTCGGCTTGTTTACGGTGGGCCCTTGGCATTGAAGTTTCGCGGCCGTGATTTTACCCGGACTCGCGATTTTCCCAGTTCTTCCGGAGCCATCCGGGAGGCCACTCGGAAAGCCCGGATGGCCGCAGATTTGGGGACGGGCTTCCCGGCGCTTCGGATGCAGCTGCCGGCGGACTCTCGTAAGTTCCTTGGCAGGCTGCGGGCTCTTCGTGGGCAGGGATTCGGGTGGACTCACTGTGCTGTACCCTCCAAAATCCTTAGCGTCAATCAGCTCATTTTGGGCCGGGCACGTGTCCGCCCACTCTGCCGTACCGTACTCAAGACCGTAAGCCCATCGGAGGGCGGGGACCGTCTCTGTCGGTCACCGACCTGTCCATTCCAAGCGCTCAGTACGGTGCTCTGCGCATAGGAAGCGCTCAGTAAATACTACTGAATGAATGAACACTCTCCCCACCGCCGCGCGCAGTCCTCTGCGTACAGCAGGCGCTCCATAAATGTGACGGATCGGCGTCTAGTGAGCGCTTGGCGAGTGGAAGCGGCGGGGAGAGGACGGTATAACAGAGTTGGCGGACGCGTTCCCCGCCCATAAAGAGCTCACGGTCTAGAGCGTCACGGTGCCGTGCCCTGCACACGGTGAGTACCCGGGAGATGCCGTCGCTGGCTTGACAGACTGTACGCGCCTTGGCGACAGAGCCCAGTCCGTGTACAGAACGGGGTCTTCTCCCTGGCGGACTCCGTGATCCGTGGGTTTTTCGGGTGGGTTGGTTTTATTCGGTCTGAGGAGATTGACCAGAGGAAGCCACCACCCTACCTGTTTAAAATACACTTCCCCGCAATCGGTGTTGAAAGTTTAAGCTATTTTCCGGTATAAGGTCGCCTCCGACCTTCCAGCCGGAAGAAGGATACGTCCCCCGTTTAGCTTAAAGTGAAAACTGGTCATCACGTTGGGGGCGGTAAAAATCCCCGTGAGTCAGAAGATGCACCGTGCAACATCATTTATCAATCCGAAGCAGTAGGCAGGGGCTTGTGAATCATTTATCGAAGCTCAAGTGGGTTCTTTCCGTGCGTTAATTTTAAAAAAACAAGTTTGCGGTGACGAGTAACTAAAATGATAATGTACTCGGTTGTAGGATTGAATGCTAAGAAAAATGGGGAACCCAGGGCTGGGCTGCTGTTTCCTGCTACTAGCCAAGAGTCCTTGGAGTAAAAAACTAGGTCTCTTCCTTAATAAGCTATTAATATTAACAGGTGGTGCATATTATCCTACCCGTGTGTCACAGAATGTTCCTTCGTATCTGCAGAGACTCCCTTTTTTTTTTCGAAAAGGCACACGTCATTCCGGTGATGGTGCAACCGAAAGCCACCTAGGTAGAAATACGTTTTCCAAAACGTTTTCACTCTTCTCCTTCAGTCGGTTGCTGAATTCGTTTCCGTCACTGGCGAGAAGCAAGCCATCTCTGCCGGGCGAGATCGGCAGGATCTCAGACTTCAGTGAGAACCTCCCCGGGTGAAGAGCCAAAGTGACCCTCGTCCCTGGGGAGAAACGGTCGTGAAAGCCACGGGAGCGCGTCGAAGGAACCCGCGCAGGACAGAGAAACGTCACCGAAAGCGGGGGATCCCCTTTGGTGAGATTATGGCTCTTGGAGGAACGGGTCCGTCTTGGATTTCCCATTGTGGGCCGCCATCTTGCGTTCCACCTCATTCGGCGATGTCCCGTGGGTAGAGCACGGGCCCGGGAGTCAGAAGGACCTGGGTTCTAATTCCGGCTCCGCCCCTTGTCCGCCGAGTCACTTAGCTTCCCCGTCCTTCAGTCGCCTCGTCTGTAGAATGGGGATCGAGACTGGGAGCCCCGTGTGAGGCGGGGACTGGGCCCGTCCTGATCATCCGGTTTCTATCCCAGCGCTTAGAACGGTGCTGGGCACATAGTAAGCACCCAACGAAAGCAGCCTGACCAGAGAAGCCGCGTGGCTCGGTGGAAAGAGCACGGGCTTTGGAGTCAGAGGTCACGAGTTCCAATCCCAGCTCTGCCACTGGGCAGCTGTGTGACTGTGGGCGAGTCACTTCACGTCTCTGTGCCTCAGTTACCTCATCTGTAAAATGGGGATTAATGACCGTGGGCCCCACGTGGGACATCCTGATCCCCCGGTGCCTGCCCCAGCGCTTAGAACAGTGCTCGGCACATAGTGAGCGCTTAACAAATACCAACATTATTACATGCCATCCTCCTCATAATTACAGCATTTAGGGTGGTTATTTGGAGAAGCAGCGTGGCTCAGTGGAAGGAGCCTGGGCTTCGGAGTCAGAGGTCGTGGGTTCGACTCCCGCCTCTGCCACTTGTCAGCTGTGTGACCGTGGGCGACTCACTTAACTTCCCTGTGCCTCGGTTGCCTCAGCTGTAAAATGGGGATTAACGGCGAGCCTCACGTGGGACAACCTGATCACCCTGTATCTCCCCCAGCGCTTAGAACAGTGCTGGGCACGTAGTAGGCGCTTAACAGAAGCCAAGGTCATTATTATTATTATTATCGTTATTTAGATCGGCTGCGTGGTTGAGTTGGTCCAGAGAGTTCCTGGAGGTTCTCTGTAACAGAGTCAGTGCGAGCTAGGGGAAAAAAAAAATCAATCGATGGTATTTATTGAGCACTTACTGTGTGCAGAGCACTGTTGTAAGCATTTGATTAGACTGTAAGCCCGTCGGTGGGCGGGGGTCGTCTCTGTCCGTGGCCGGCTTGTCCATTCCACGCGCTTAGTACGGTGCTCTGCACGTAGTAAGCGCTCAATAAATACTATTGAATGAATACAGTAGAGTTGGTAGAACCATCCCCTGCCCACAAGTCGCTTACAATCCAGAGGGAGAGCTCGGGCTTGGGAGTCAGAGGCCGTGGGTTCGAATCCCAGCCCTGCCGCTTGTCGGCTGTGTGACTGCGGGCAAGTCACTTCACTTCTCTGGGCCTCGGTGACCTCATCTGGAAAATGGGGATTAACCGTAGAGCCTCACGTGGGACAACCTGATTGCCCTGTATCTCCCCCGGCGCTTAGAACAGTGCCCTGCGCTTCACCAACACCAACATCATTATTATCATTAAACGTGAAATGAACTGTCGGGCCGGCACTGCGTCCGCGCGGTGATTATCTTCTACCTCGGCACTCGGTCCGGCGCTTGACACCTAGTAAGCGCCCGACGGTTGCCACCGAGACGCTAGCCGCCGGGAAACGGGGGAGAATCTCTTCAGTTGATGTTGGTCCACGCCATCCGGATGTTTCTTCGGTTACTCAACTCGGGCCGAACCGCCCCCCCCCCCCCGCAGCCTGACAAGTTCTCCGGTTCCCCTCTGGGCGATCTCCAGAAAGCCCCCTGCAAAAAATAAAACAGAAAAATCGGCCCAGCGTAGACTTCCCGTCATCTGAGGGCGGTTTCCGTTTCTGACACAACAGCTTCTGATAGAGATATTCACGGGTGTGGCGGTGTCATCCTAATCCCTCGCTTCAGAATATGCCCGAGTATTTCTCAGAGACCCAGTGGATTAAGCGTATCCCCACAGGAAGGCTTCAGAAGGAGAGGGGGAAAAAAGCCCCTCGAGCGATCTGAAGTCTTTAATCTATCGCCGACATTTCCATGACCGTCCGTCGGGTCGTGCCGGGGTGTTTGGCTTATGGAAGATCCTACTTCGTTTTCTTCCTTGGGGCGGGCGGGCGCTGATGACTAAATACCAGGAGCGGAGGGGCGTGAGTGAGAGCGTGCGTGTGGGGACGTGTGCGTATGTGTACACTTGCGTAGCTGGCCTTGGTTTTCCGCGACGTGGCGGTCGGTCGGATCCTGGCTACGCACACGGGTGCGACCGAAGGGGGGCCGGAGTAGCGCTGACGGTGCCACACCGTGCACGTAGACGTAGTAATAGTAGCAATTGTGGTATTTAAGTGCTCACTCTCTGTCGTATCCCGGCTAGACCACCGCGTCAGCCTTCTCTCCGACCTCCCTTCCTCCTCTCTCGCCCCGCTCCGGTCTGTTCTTCACTCCGCCGCCCGGCTCATCTTCCCGCAGAAACGCTCTGGGCCTGCCTGTCCACCTCCGCTCCGAACAGAAACTCCTCACTCTAGGCTTCGAGGCTGTCCGTCGCCTCGCCCCCTCCTACGTCTCCTCCCTTCTCTCTGCCTACCGCCCACCCCGCACGCTCCGCCCCTCCGCCGCCCACCTCCTCGCCGTCCCTCGGTCTCGCCCGTCCCGCCGTCGGCCCCCGGGCCGCGTCCCCCCCCCGCCGTCCCGGAACGCCCCCCCTCCCCGCCCCCGCCAGACTCGTTCTCTTCCCCTCTTCGAAACCCTACTTAAAACTCACCCCCTCCGAGAGGCCTTCCCAGACCGAGCTCCCCTTCTCCCTCCACTCCCTCTACCGCCCCCCCCTTCGCCTCTCCGCAGCTTAACCCTCTTCTCCCCCCATCTCCCTCTGCTCCTCCCCCTCTCCCTTCCCATCCCCTCGGCACCGCACCCGTCCGCTCGACCGTATCTATCCTCGTTACCCTATTTATTTTGTCGGTGAGACGTCCATCGCCTCGATTCTGTTTAGTCGCCGTCGTTTTTACGAGACGTTCTTCCCCTCGACTCTATTCATCGCCATCGTTCTCGTCGGCCCGCCTCCCCCGATCGGACCGTCAGCCCGTCGGAGGGCCGGGACCGTCTCTCTCCGTTGCCGACTTGTTCGTTCCAAGCGCTCAGTACGGTGCTCTGCGCATAGTAAGCGCTCGATAAATACCACTGAGCGAAGGAGTGAATACCCGGTGCCAGGAGCTGGCCCAAGCGCTGGGGTACGTACACAGTTTGACACGGTCCCCGTCCCGCGAGGGGCTCACAGTCTCAATCCCCGTCTTACAGTTGAGGGAACGGGCCCGGAGAAGTGAAGCGGTTTGCCCAAGGTCGCACAGCGGACGGGCGGCGGAGCCGGGATTAGGACTCCCGAGGACTCCGTAGAGTGCTCGGCACGTGGTAGGGGCTCAGTAAGTACGGTCGGTGGGCAAGTTGAACATCTTTAGGATGGGGGCAGTAAGAAGATCCTGGCATCTGTTCCGGTTTCGAATCCGTTCTCCGTTCTGTTGTGGGCCTCATTGGTTATAACCACAAGGGGCTACCGGGGTGCGTTTCCGGTGGCCAGATTAGAACCCGTGACCTCCCGTGGCCTGTGCTCTATCCACCACCCCGTGCTCCTTCCCTCCTGGTACCGTGATATGTCGTTCATTCCGTAGTATTTATTGAGCGCTTACTACGTGCAGAGCACTGTACTAAGCGCTTGGAAGGGACAGTTGGGCAACAGATCGAGGCCCTCCCTGCCCGGTGACGGGTTTACAGTCTAATCGCGCCGTAACAGCGGGGCGTAGTGGATAGAGCGCGGACCTGGGAGTCAGCAGGACCTGGGTTCTGTTCTAATCCCGGCTCCACCGCTTGTCTTCTAGGTGATCTTGGCCGAGTCACTTCTCTTCTCTGGGCCGCAGTTACCTCGGCTGTAAAGTGGGGATTAAGACTGTGAGCCCCGGGTGGGACAGAAACCGTGCCCCACCCGATTAGCTTGGATCGACCTCAGCGCTTAGAACAGTGCTCGACACCTAACGCTCACCAAATACCATCGTCGTCGTCACGTTTCGTGGAGCCTCTGCTGATGGCTTTATTCCACGGTCCCTCGGCGGTTTGGGTGTCCTCGTCTGTTGACAGTGTTGGTATTTAAGCGCTTACCGTGTGCCGAGCACCGTTCTGAGCGCCGGGGCAGACACGGGGGAATCAGGTCGTCCCACGTGGGGCTCACGGTCTTCATCCCCATTTTCCAGATGAGGGAACCGAGGCGCCGAGAAGCGAAGCTGACAAGTGGCCGAGCCGGGGTTCGGACCCGTGACCTCGGACTCCAGAGCCCGGCCTCTTTCCACTGAGCCGCGCCGCTTCTCTGCGTCGGTTGTAGCGGCAGCTTGAGCTCGGCTGAGGGGCGGCTCAACCGCAGCGAGTACACTGTGACCCCCGCGGATTTAGCCCGGCCACCGGGGCGTCCCGACGAAGCCCTCCTTTAGACCTTGGGCGAATCCGTGACGAGCTTCCCTGCTTTAGGCGGCAGAAGAGAAGCAGCGGGACCTATTGGAGGGGTCCAATCGAGTTCGAAACCCGGCTCCGCCGCTTGCCTGCCGCAGAACCTCGAGCAAAATCCCTTCCCCTCTGTTGCCTCGGTTTCCCCATCTGAGAACGGAGATTCACTCATTCACTAGTATTTATTGAGCGCTTACCGTAGGCAGAGCACTGTACTAAGCGCTTGGAACGGACAAATCGGTAACAGATAGAGGCAGTCCCTGCCCTGTGACGGGCTCGCCGTCTAAATGGGGGAGACGGACAAGAACGATAGCAGTGAAGAGACTCAAGGGGATGAACGTCTCATTAAGACAATAGCAAATAAATGGAATCAAGGGGATGTAGAGCTCCTTAAACAAAATAAATAGGGTAACGAGGATAGATACGGTCGAGCGGACGAGTACGGTGCTGAGGGGATGGGGAGGGAGAGGGGGAGGAGCAGAGGGAGATGGGGGGAGAAGAGGGTTTAGCTGCGGAGAGGTGAAGCGGGGGGGGGGGGGGGGTAGAGGGAGCGGAGGGAAAAGGGGAGCTCAGTCCGGGAAGGCCTCTTGGAGGAGGTGAGCTTTAAGTAGGGTTTTGAAGTCTATTCAAAGTCTATTCGAAGTCTCTTCAAAGTCTCTTGCTCCTTCTGCACAAACTGAGGGCCCCGTGTGGGACCTGATTATCCTGAACCTGCTCCAGTGCTTAGCACAGTGCTCGGCCTGGAGTAAGCGCTTAACAGATACCACAGTTACTGTGTAGGTGATCACCGACTGCCGTTCGGCTCGTTCGCCGAATTCCAGGCAGGCCTCCGCTCTTCGCGCTGTCCCCGTCCCGTGAGATCTGACGACTTTTTCCCTGGGTTTCGGCCTAACTTCCCACCCACGCGTGGAAACCGCCCGTGGTGGCCGGGACTGTCAGATCTCCGAGCTCTCCGGAATCCTCCTTTCCCTCCGCGGCCGTTTTGGCCGCGGCTGAGGTGCACAGACCCTGATGATGGTATGGAAGCGGTTTTTAGGCTCGTGATGCAGGAGGAGGGTCGTTAGCGGGTCACTTCTGCCTCCGGGCAGATTGGAGAGGCCAGGAGGGCTAAATAATTGAACACCCGAGGGATGTTGCTCTGGAAAAAAGGGAAGGCCCTCTGGAACGCGGGTCGTTCTACGGCCTAGTCTTACCTTGAAAAAGGATCTGCCCTCCCTTCTTACCTTTAAATAGGCCTTGCCCTGCCTTCTTACCTTTAAATATGATATGCCAGGCCCTCTGACCTCGATTCTATTTATTGCCCTTGTCCTCGTCCGCCTCCCCCGATCGGATCAAAGGGCGGGGACCGTCGCTCTCTGTTACCGATTTGTCCGTTGCAAGCGCTTAGTACGGTGCTCTGCGCATAGTAAGCGCGCACTCAGTAGTATCGAATGAAAAGAACGTTTGCGGGAGTCGTGCCAAGAACGTGGCGTAGCGGACGGAGCACGGATCTGGGCCTCAGGATGACCCGAGTTCTAATCCTGACTCTGCCACGTGTCTGCTTGGTGACCTTGGGCAGGTGACTTCCCTTCCAGTTACCTCATCTGTAAAATGGAGATGATAATGTTGGTATTTGTTGAGCGCTTACTATGTGCAGAGCACCGTTCTAAGCGCCGGGTTCGAGACAGGGTGATGAGGTTGTCCCACGTGAGGCTCACAGGCTTCATCCCCATTTTACAGAAGGGGTAACTGAGGCCCAGAGAAGTTAAGTGACTTGCCCACAGTCACACAGCTGACAAGTGGCAGAGCAGGGATGAGTGCGAACCCCGTGTGGGAAAGGGACTGTGTCCGACCCGACTGACTTGTATTTACCCCGGCGTTTAGCACCAGTGCTTGGCACGGGGTAGGTGCTTAACAGGTGTCGTAACTGTTGCTGCTGTTATCGACTTGATAACCTCAGAAAGGCCTTCTCTCTGCCATTCTTAAAAAATGAAATTTGAGCGCTTTTTGGGGGGCAGGAAATACGTCGGTTGTATTGCGTGTTGGGCTTTTCCAAGCGTTCAGTCCAGTGCGGCGCGCACAGCAGGTGCTCAGTGAATGCAGTTGGAGTGATGGCCAGGCACCGTAGTAAGTGCTGGGGTAGATACAAGATAATCCGGTTGGGGGACAGTTCCTGTCCCACGTAGGGATCACGGTCTTCATCCCCACTTTACAGATGAAGGAACCAGAAAGTGAAGCGACTTACCCAGGGTCACACAGCAGACAGGTGTCAGAGTCGGCATTCGAATCCGGGTCCTCTGACTCCCGGGCCCATGTTTTCTGACTTCTGCGGGACTGATGCTACCAGGTCGCCATCTCAACGTAAATCATTTGAGGGGTGGTTGAGCACTGGCGAGGAGGTTCAGGAAGAAAATTTTGAAAGGAGAAGCAGGTGGCCTAAAAGTGAAAGCTTGGAACTGTGGATTAGGTTGTTGGGCTGCTTGAGGGAGGAGAGTGAGAAGGTGCAGTTCAGAGCAGAGTGGCTGGTATACGATAACCATTTAGTAAGCACCATAATTCTACCCCAGCATGTAGTACAGTGCCGGGCACATAGTAAGCACCGATAGAATAGCATTAAAAAAATGGGAATCTTTAGAAAAACTATGATTCTGATCACCAGAGTCGATCATCACCCCCTTTTCCCCTTCTTCTTCCCTTAAGTTGTTTTACTTATTTGGAGAATGTAGCCGACTTAGAGAAGAAGCGTGACCTAGCAGATAGAGTCGAGGCTCAGGAGTTGGGGCATGGGTTCTAATCCCGGCGCTGCCACTTTTCTGCTGCGTGACCTTGGGTAAGTCAGTCACTTGACTCCTCTGCGCCCCAGTCCCCTTATCTGTAAAATGAGGATTCAGACTGTGAACCCTATGTGGGACGGGGACTGTGTCCAACTTGATTACCTTCTATCTACCCAGCGCCTAGTACTGTGCCTGGCAATCGGTAGGCACTTAACAAATTTCATAAAAAAACCCCGCTAAATAAAGGTTAATGGAGGGGTTAATATGTCTCTCGTAGACTGTAAGTTCATTGTGGGCAGGGAACTCTGTTGCACTGTACTCTCCCAAGCTGTTAATACGCTGCTTTGCATACGGAAAGCTCTCAGTCAATAAACCTGATGGATCGGTGATTTTTATCGTTCATTCGGTTATTCATTCAATAGTATTTATTGAGCGCTTACTATGTGCAGAGCACTGTACTGAGCGCTTGGACTGGACAAGTCGGCAACAGATAGAGACGGTCCCTGCCCCCTGATGGGCTCACAGTCGAATCGGGGGAGGCAGACAAAAGCAATAGCAATAAATAGAATCAGGTATTAGCAGTTGTAGCTCTGAGTTGTTGGCGCCACAGGACACAGTCTAGTGCTTCGTGACTCCTTGTGTGAGCCCGTTTTGGGCAGGAAATGTATCTGTAAATTGGGCGAGTCGCTTCTCTGTGCCTCGGTTTCCTCATCTGTAACACGGGGACTGAGACCGTGAGCCTCACGTGGGACGGGGACTGTGTCCAACCCGATTTGCTTGTATCCACCCCAGTGCTGCGTGCCTTGCCTGGCGCAGAGGAAACGCTTAGCAAATACCATAATTAGTATTATTGTTATTATTGTTAATACATTTGGTTGCATAGTAGTCTTCCAAGCATTTAATACCACTGATTGATTGATTGACTGATTAGTGGAGGCTAGTGGTGGAGAGTAGATTTGAGGACTTGGTCCAACTGTGAGCCCCATGTGGGACAGGAACTGTTTTCGTCCTGATTAACTGGTATCTGCCCCAGCGCTTAGAACAGTGCTTGACACACAGAAAGCGCTTAAGATCCCATTAAAAAAGAAATAGGAGGGCCTTGTTTTGATTAGGAGAGGAAATTGTCTATCCAAATGGCATGTCTTGAAGTGTGGTGAGGTTATGCCATGCTCCTAGAAGGAAATGAAAAGCTTATTTGCTTTCCTGAATTTTTTTTTTTTCTTCTGGTTATATTCTCATCGCCTTCCCTATAAAAATAAATGCTGGAAGTTGATCCTGTTTATGGTATATGGCTCAGGGCATGGGACCTTCGGTGGTTTTTTTTTTTTTTTTTCCTTGAATGGAACTTGAAATTCTGATACTACGGGGCAAAGGAGAGCTCAGGGTTTATGAAGACTGCAGGTCTTGTGAATCTTAAGTAGCGCTCTTCAATTATTTATGGCTCAAGTTCTCCACCACTTTTCCGGCCAAAGTTGCCGTCGTGAGGGAAGCCACTTTCCGAGAGAAGAATCGTCGTTCCCCGGGATGTTCAGGAGTGTGTCTTTTTAATGTGGAAACCAAGCTCCAGAAAGCAATAATGTTACCCACATATTTTAATTTCTTTTATTTTCTTCGAAATCAGTCGTCGGTGAGCACATCTTGTGCCAAGGATAGCGAAACGTGGCAAAACCCAGTGGATTCTCCTCGGTCAGAAAGGCAGAATCCACCCATTTCAGGAACCTCTAACAGCTCATGGTTCCGAATTATTCTGTTTCCATTTCCTGTGGCACCAAGAATTCCATTCAAAAGCTTTTAACCGGAGAGAGGCAGCATGGCCTAATGGGAAGTGCATGGCCTGGGAGTCAGAGGACTTGGGTTCTAATCCCAGCTCCGATGATGGCTTGCTGTGTGACCTTGGATAAGTCGGTCAACCGACTTCTGTAACTCAGTTCCCTAACCTGTAAAATGGGGATTAAATCTTAGACCGTGAGCCTCGTGTGGGACAGGGACTGATTAACTGGTTCTAAGCGGTTTTCCCACCAGAGAGAGGTATACGATTCCCTACGATGAAGCAGCATTAGGTAAGAGGATTAAGAGTCCATCCATTTGAAGACAGAATGGTTCTTTCTGGAGGCGATTCAGAGCAGAGGGGTGTCAGTCCTCTTTGGCTGTAAAATGGCTTCGGGTTTATTTAGAGGTAGACTCCGCGCTCTTGAGGTTCCCGTCGTCGACAAGCGACGTGCGTTAGAGCTCCGCCGGCCCCGTTCAGCCTCCGCGTGCCAGAGCGTCAGGTCTCTTGTCCTCTGTAAAAGGAGGCATTCCTGGGCTTATCAGATTTGGGCCGACGAGATTGGCACCGTTGTTCCGGCCGTCGACCCGCGGAGCGTAAGTGGATCGATTTGTTACCGCTGGGGCTTCTGAGTCGTGAAGTTTTCACAGAACCAGAGGAGGGTCTCGGGAGTCCCCAACTCTACTGGCCAAAGGACATTAAAGCGCCCCCAACCTTGGCAGCAGAGCGAAACCGTCGCATTTACTCGCGTGATTTTCCCAGGCCAACGTTTCTTCCCTTGGCCGGTTTCCGTCACCCTGTGCGGCCGCCCCGAGTCACCGTATCGCTGTCTGCCCAGATAATCACCGAGCGCTTCCGAGTCGTTTGCCCTGCCCCCCCGGGGTAACTTGTTCACGTGGTGCTTCTGTTCTCTTCCTGGACCAGTGGGAGGGTGGGACCACGAAAAGCGACTCTAATAATAATAATGATAGTCGTGGCATTTAAGCGCTCACCCTGTGCCGGTTTCTCTTCCAAGTGCCGGGGTAGGTACAAGATAATGGGGTTGGATACAGACTCTGTTCCACATGGGGCTCGCTGTCTTAATCCCCATTTTACAGATGAGGGAACCGAGGCGCGGAGAAGTGGAGTGACTTGCCCAAGGTCACACAGCAGACAAGTGGCCAGGCCAGGAGTCCTTCTGACGCCCGGGCCCCAGGCTTTTCTCATGCCAATGGAGTCCGTTGATCTGGATGGCAAGAGCTTCACTGATTTTTTTTTTTTTTCTGACCCATTTTTGAACTGGAATATCAACAATTGCCATATAATAACGTTGGTATTTGTTAAGCGCTTACTCTGTGCAGAGCACTGGTCTAAGCGCTGGGGGAGATGCAGGATCATCAGGTCGTCCCACGTGAGGCTCACAGTCTTCATCCCCCTTTCACAGATGAGGTAACTGAGGCCCAGAGAAGTGAAGCGACGCGCCCACGGTCACACAGCTGACAGGGGGCAGAGCCGGGATTCGAACCCATGACCTCTGACTCCCGATCCCGGCCTCTTTCCACCGAGCCATGCTGCTTCAGCACTTACTGTGTACCGAGCACTGTACCGAGTTCCTGGGATAGATTTAGTATAAGCAGATTGGACACGGTCCCTTCTCTCACCTAGGCCTCGCAGTCTAAAGGGGAAGGAAAACAGGTACTGAATCCCCATTTTGCGGAGGAGGGAACCGAGGCACGGAGAAGCTACGGGACTTGCCCGAGATCACATAGCAGGCACGCGACGGAGCTGGCTTTCGAAGCCGGGGCCTGTGACACGCGGTTCTGTGCTCCTTCCATCGGGTCACACTGCCTAACGTCAAATTACGGGTGGATTTACTAAGCAGTTGCTGTATGCAAAGCACTGCACTAAACGCTGGGAGAGAATACACAGGCGGGCATTAGATACGGTCCCTGCCTCCTAAGAGATCTCTCTAGTAATCTAAATTCTTCTCTCTGTCCCAACCGTTACGCTCCCATCCCGTAAGTCGGAAATTGCCCCTCCCCACAGATCCCCACTACGTTCCCATTTCTGAACCCCCGTCATAATAATAATCGTGGTACGTCAAGCAGTACTTTAAGCCCTGGGGTAGACAGCGGGATGTGGTGGGTGGAACACGGGCCTAGGAGTCGAAAGGTCATGAGTTCTAATCCCAGCTCCACCACTCGTCTCCTGTGTCACCTTGGGCAAGTCACTTCACTTCTCCGGGCCTCAGTTGCCTCATTTATAAAATGGGGAGCCCCACGTGGGTCGGGGACTGCGACCAACTCGATTTGCTCCTGTCCACCCCAGTGTTCAGTACAGCGCCTGGCACGTAATAAGCGCCCAGCACGTACCATCATCGTCATTGTTATTACAAGTTAATCAGGTCGGACACGGCCCCTGTCCCACGTGGGACTCAAATTGAAAGTGGGAGGGAGCACAGATGTCAAACCGTTAACACAGGCAGACCATCTCTCCCCTTCCCAAACTGTAGGATCGTTCCCCACTCCTGCCCCTTCCTCCTAGTTGCGGGGAAGGGAAGGGAAAGGGAGGAGCTGGGCGCTAATGCCACGGCTCCGTCAACGCCAGCCGTTGCTGTCTCCCTGCCCTGGCCCGTTCACGTTCCCGTGGGCGAGGGAGCGGAGCTGAAAACGGAAGGAGGAAGGAGAGGGCGGTGCCTCTCGTGCTGATCGACCACGCCCAGCGGTACTCCCCAAAAGAGGAAAATAGCGGTGCGGGGGGCAGAAAGTGGGTGCACTGAGTTAGGGGTGCAGGAGGTGGAGGGAGAACGGTTGGAAAGAGCGGGAGGGTTGCCGGACAAAAGGAGAACGGGGCAGAGAGAGGATTTTTTTTTTTTTTTTTTTTTAAATGGTATTTAAGTGCTTACTTACTGTATGTGCATAGCACTGATCAGAGAGCTGAGGTTGATACAAGTTAATGAGATTGGACAACACCAGTCTGTGTTCCACTTGGGGCTCACAGGCCGAGGCACGGAGAAATGACCCGTCCAAGGCCACAGAGCCGACGGGATTACTTGTGATGTATCCTTGGAAATGACGTAGGTGGAGAAGAGATCTCCGTTCTGACTCCGGATGCGTACCCTGCTAACCTTAGTTTACCGTACTAAGTGCAGGGATAGATACAGACCAGTCGGGTTGGACACAGTCCAAGGCCCACATGGGGCTCACAGCTTTAACCCCTGTTTTCCCGATGAGGAACGGTCCGGAGAAGTGAAGCGACTTGCCTAAGATCTCACGGCAGACAAATGGAGGAGCCGGGATTAGAACCCGGTCCTTCTGACTCCCAGGCCCGGCCGCCATGCTCTTTTCACTAGGTCTTGCTGCCTCTCACCTGCTACAACTCTCCCCCTCAGTCAACTCACTCTGTTTGAGCGCCCGTTGCGTCCTCTGGACTGTACGCCCATTGTGGGCGGAGAATGCGTCTATCAACTATATTTTACACTTTCCCAAGCGCTTAGTACGGTGCTCTGCACGCAGTAAACGCTCCATAAATACGATCGTTTGAACACTTAGATGGGATGTTAGGGATGAAGCTTATGTTTTCCGGGACTTGTCAGACCAACATTTACCACGTATATCCACTGTCTCTGTGGGACGCTTGACGTCCGGATTCTGCCCGAATTGGATAATGAATGGTCTCTTCCTTCTCTGGGGCCGACGGATAGGGACGGTATCTTTCTTCAAAAGCAACTTAGTAGACACACTTGACATTCCTTTATTTCTAGGATTCTCCTCCTGCTTCGGGGAATTGGAATGGTCCTATTCCGGGAGAGGAGGTTAGGAGGGAATGCATCCAGAGTCAGAATGGAGAACTCTTCTCCAACTACGTTATTTCCAAGGATACCTCACAAGTAATCCCGTCGGCTCTGTGGCCTTGGACGGGTCATTTCTCCGTGCCTCAGACTGTGAGCCCCACGCGGAACGTAGACCGAGGGCCAGTCTGCTTGAGTCGCGTCAACCTCAGCTCTCTGATCAGTGCCGTGCACGTAGTAAGTGCTCAGTAAATGCGATTGATTTAACAGATACCCTTAAAAAACTAGGATGTGATTGAGGAAGATAGCATTTTTTTGTAATTTTTTTGCTTTCTGCTACGAGGCCCTCAATCATTCAGTGGTATTTTTTTTTTTAATGGTATTTGTCATTAAGCGGTTACTTGGTGCAGAGCACTGTACTGAGCGCTCCGGACAGTTAAATACAGCAGCCGGTAGACACATTCCCTGCTGACAGTGAGCTTACAGTCTAGAGGGGAAGACAGACATTAACAAATAAGTTACGGATCGGTACAGGAGTATTGTGGAGCTGAGGGTGGGGTGAATAGCAAACACCCAAAGGGTTCAGATCCAAGGGTATAAAGGAAGCAGAAGGGAGCTTAATAGACTCATGGGTTTTCCTGCTCGGGAAAACTCAAAAAGACTAATGTAGAACATCCCAAGGGAGTTCACTTCTACCTCTCTGTGCTATGTTCTGTTAATCTGGCCTGTATGAGATATTTTCCCCTCATATCTGATTTCCCTTATTTTGTTCCAAGTTTCAATTTTTGGAAAACTTTCAAGTGCTAGTTTTGATTATTGATATGAACTTGATTCTTGGAAAAGAGGACGTATCTACTGACCCCCCAAAACCCAAGTTATTTAAACAAGTAAACTAAAGTATTCTCTCTGGATTTTAGGACGATTAGTAATAATAATGATAATTATGGTACTGAAGTGCTTACTTTGTGCCAGGCATTGTTCTAAGCTCCGGGATAGATAAAAGATATCCGGGTTAGACACAGTTCCTGTCCCGCTCACAGTCTTAATCCCCGTTTTACAGATGAAGGAACTGAGGCACAGAGAAGTTAAGTAACTCGCTCAAGGTCACACAGCAGACAGGTGGCCAAGCCAGGATTAGAACCCATGGCCGTCTGACTTCCAGGCCGAAGTTTCTGTTCACTGGCCTGGGTATGCACTGTATCAATCAAAAGATGTTGAGACGAAATTGTAAGAAGTGAAAGAAAGAGTCTGAAAAATACCATTTAGGGCATCATCTCATTATACTTCCTAGGAAAGAAATATCAAAATGAATTTTAAATGAATCATTCCATAGCTATAAATTATTGCTACTCCAAAAAATGTTTGCGACCTAATCTCAACAAGGTTATCCAGACGTGGCTGATATTTCAAAAAAGAACCCACAATATTCTGGATGGGAAACTCAGATGTAAGATGTTTTAATGTGTTTGTTCTCCAGAGCTGTGTGATTTTTAAGTAGGCGTAGCGGTGCTGGGATATTCATTTCCAAAATAGTGTCCCGGAATCCTAAAGGACTCGTCTTTAATTAAAAGTGCTATACACTTAGTAAAGATCCGTGTTGGTCGAGAAATTGATTTTTTTTTTTTTTTTTCCAGGAAGGCTGTGAGTTTTGTATGGGGTAAATGTCACTCTGTTCATATCTTAGCTTAGCTGCAAGTCAAGACTTGTTCTCTTCCTCCAGGTTGTCATAGAAACACAGCTAACTGTCATCTCAACTCAAGCTGCTGATGGGTTTATTTGTAGGTTTGCAAGATTATTAAAATTTAACAAAAATTATTGATTTGCTTTTTATTAACACAGGGTTTGGGTTTACCTTAGAAGTTCAAGCTGCATAAAGTCCTTTTCTTTTTTTTTAATTTAAAGTGAAACTCCAAGTGTATTAAGTGCATTTGATGCTCGTCGTATTTTTTTTATTTGGAATGTGATAGGTGGGCTGCAGTAACAGAGTAACCTCAGCGAATTGTGTTTTACAAATCATTTTCTATTTCCTTTGTTTCTTCCCCAAGGAAAAAAAAAGTCTTCAAGATGCACGTTTAGCCTGCCTTTAACTTAACATAAAAGATACCTGTCAGAGAGGCACCAAATGGTACATCAGTGTGCCTAATATTGAAGTTTTCGTTTTATTTGTTTTCTGAAGCCTAGCGGAATGCTTCAGTGCACTGCGTTTTTAAAAGTATATATTTCCGTAAATGTATGTGTGAGAGAAATTATTTAGTTTTCACCCATAAATAAGACAGGCAAAACTTATTTACAGTAACTTTGCCTAATGGCCCGTGGATGAGTGCTTTTATGCAAAACAGTCAAGAGACTAGAATTAACTTTTCACATTGGCTGCACATTTGATGTCCAGATTTCTGCAACATGTAGCATCTTATTATAAAGACGAGGTGCCTAGAATGCAATTCATTCTCTCCACAGTTCTTTCTAGAAGGCTCAGATTGCTTGTGCCTCCATTAAATGTAATTAATTGCTCGTAAACACATAAGTAAAATATCCCTGCCTAATTGTTCCTTTTTTTTTTTTTATCTTTTCCCTCACAAGTTTCCATGGGGTCAGATAATTAGCTGATCGAGTCAACTTCTTTTTGGTATGTCATTCTCAGACCCTCTGTAGCTAAGGGTAGAATTATTTGAATAGGTACCTTCCTTCAAAGCCATTTAGACACGTCAGCTAATTGTTAGTAGCTATTGACCTTCCCGTATTAATTATCTTTATTTCTTATACTGAGGCCTCCCATCTTTTAACAGTGTGATGAATTTGATGATGGAAGTTTTGAGTTACGATACGATCTCATAGCGTTTTAGTAAAAAAAAAAAAATGATATTCGTTAATACATGTCAAATGATGGAAACATTTTAAATAGCGCAGGCCGATTTATTCTTCAAATGTAATTTGAAAGTTTGTTTTCCATCAGATAATGTGAGGAAGTATTTTAGGTCAGTTCGGTTAAGAGGAGCATTAAAATGAATGAGCAAAAGGAGAATGGGGAAAAAAGAGATAGAGAAGAGATTTTTGAGTCTGTCTTTAATCTAAAATAGCTCTTATCTCTACTGTTTCTTAGTATCCGTTTGTGTAAATGTTGGGAAACTGCTTAATCACCTTACTCCATTGCACTGAAAATGTATAATTTGTTATTTTTAATGTTGCCGGGAGTGTTGTTTTTTAATTTAATTGGTGTCAAACCACTAGATTATTTCCGTGGAATGAAGTACCACTTGTAATTTTCCTAAATAACCTTTGAAATATGACACATACCGCTGAAGTGAAATCATTTTCTTTTGTCACAGATTTGTCTCAAAATGTTTGTAAATTCAGACTTGAAGACCAGTAAGGCACATGAATACCTGCAGATAACTTGTTTTGCACAGGACATTAACAAGCACGGGAATCTAGTTTTCCTTTGGTTATGTCATTTTTGAATTTAAAATTTCCCATCCCTTGTAGACCGGCGTGATTTTCTTTTTTTGCCTTCAAATCAAAATGATGGTCACACTGACAACTCGGCTTTGCCAGAAAAAACCCGTGGCCGGGTAGATATTTATACTCGTGTGGAAGTGGGTTGTGTAACTACCAATTCTAGCAATGACTTTCCTGGAACTCACGATTATCCTCCTTGAAATAATCGTATGTCAACTTTTTACTATACATTTGAGAGGCCGGCTATTTTGTTCTTTTTCTCGTTTCCATTTTTTTTTTTTTTTTTTGGCAGGAGTGTATTTTCCCGTTTTATTTCTCGTCTGCTGCAAACTCTGTGGTGCTTTTGTTCAATTAAGTCAGTGTAGAGCTGCCTTAATTTTTTTTTTTTTTTTTGCTTCATCCTTTTCAATTCCCTCCTATTGCTTTAACAGAACACACACGTGTCATGTTTTCCCAGAGGGGTAGAGGTTGAGGGTACGGGGTTGGCAGGGGGGTTCAGCCCTAAATTCATGTCACAAGAACCCTCAGAATCATGTTAGGACCGCACAGATCCCAGTCAGCTCTGCTGGGTACTCAGGTCCCCCAATTTTCCTGTCGTAATGCAGGTTTTGGGGATGTCTGACTCTGCTTCCCAAGGCGCCGTACCCCTGTTGCTGTTACTCTGCAGCCGAAGCCTGGGCATGGAGACATGACGTGGAGACATGGAGGTCACTGTGGCCCGGCGGAGCCAGGATTAGAACCCAGGACTTCCGACTCCCCGTCCGGGCTCTTTCCACTGGGGCCACACTGCTTCCCTATCCCCCACCACCCCCCCCCCCCCTTCCTCCCCAATCTCTCTCTCGGATTGGTTCAGCTACGACTTCAGGGAGGAGCACGAAGAAATGCTTCTCCAGAGAAGCAGCGGGGCTCAGTGGAAGGAGCCCAGGCTTGGGAGTCAGAAGTCATGGGTTCTAATTCCCGCTCCGCCACTCGTCAGCTGTGTGACTTTGGGCATGTCACTGAACTTCTCTGGGCCTCGGTTACCTCAGCTGTAAAGTGGGGATTAAGACTCTGAGCCCCACGTGGGACAACCCGAAAGCCTTGTATATATCCCGGAGCTTAGAACAGTGCTTGGCACATAGTGAGCCTTGAACAAATACCATCATTATTATTATTGTCCTATTATTGTCTTCCTCCTCCCTCTCCTAAGTGTGGGAACCAATGGAGCAATATGTATTGCCTCTCTCTCTCTCTATATATATATATATGTAACTATGCATGTTTTAACTAGAAGGCAAAGGGGGCTATAGATTTTCCCCTCTAAAAGCCAAAAGCTTTCCAGGTCATTCATTTATGCAGTCATATTTATTGAGCACTTACTGTCTGCAAAGCACTAACTAAGCGCCTGGGAGAGTACAGTATAACAATAAACAGACCCATTCCCTGCCCAGAACGAGCTTACAGTCTAGAGGGGAAAACAGATATTGATAGAAATAAATAAGGGATATGGACATAAGTGCTGTGGAGCTGGGAGTAGGGGATGAATAAAGGGAGCAAGTCAGAGCGACGCAGGAGATGGAGCAGGGCCAGACATTATGTAACTTTTAACAGCCGCCACATAAACGTTTCCCAGAATTTTAAAATGTCAGTCGAGGGAATATTACGTTATCACTGTTGATTTTTCGATAGATAATTTATGTTCGTGTCAAACGTCGATGCTTTTACTAGTTCCTGGGAAGCACGGCTGCCCTGTTTTCAGTTACATCAGTTGGTTGTGATGGAGGGATCGCATGGGTAAAACTTGGGGATTTTGAAGTCGTTTGGTGGTTCCGAATAAATGGACGGTCGCTTTTTGTTTCACGTGGCATCTTACAGGAAGAAGAGAGCGAAGAAGAACCCAAGCTCAAGTATGAAAGGCTTTCCAATGGGGTAACCGAAATTCTCCAGAAAGACGCAGCCAGTTGCATGACCGTACATGAGAAGGTACTTGAATTTGGCCGGGGTTTGCACACGTGCGGGTTTGGCGTATAGTAAGGACTTAACCCGTACCACAGTTAAAATGATTATCATCACCTCATACACAAAGTGAGCACTCAATAATTGCTAGTTCTAAGAAATGATCTGGTTGCCAGGGACCACCCAAACCTCTTGACTTTCCAGTATTTCTCTAGCCACAGCCCCATGGGATCAAATCCAGATCTAAATTTGCCTGGGAGGAGTGACAGTATAGTTTCAGCGTCAGCTCTTTGAGGGCAGGGAGCGTGTCTACCGACTCTACCGATCAATACCGTTGATTGTCTTCCAGTCGACACCATTGATTGATAAATACGGAGGAGACTCGGACAGTTTGGAGCAAAGTCTGGCCTGGGGCAAAGTGGAAAATCAGGACTGCCCCACCCAAGTTCTCCCCCTTAATTTTTTATCCTTGTATTTTTGTAAATGCCCCGCGTAATTGCCGTGTAATTTCTTTGCTCCTTTTTATAGGTCTGTCTTCCCCCAGCTTGTCTGTGAGCATTTTGTGGGACGGATATCATGTCGGAGTTACTTATCTGGAGTCTGTCCAAGGGCCGTAACATAGAGGTTCACAGATAGCACATACTAATCTCCATCACTCACTAGAATCTTCAAAATGAGCGTTGTGCGTATTGTACGTAGCCATAGACTCTCCTTGGTTTTGTGCTGCTTTAGAGCACAAATAGATGAGGAGGCTCAACAGTGCAGATTTCCATTATAAATGTCCTTAGAGTTGGTTTAGGGGTCACCTTCACATCTCTAACTATAACTATTCTCTTAAATCTCTCCATCTGGGGGCTATTTCTAGTTATTTCTCAATACATGCAAGTACCAATTCCTAGGTGAAAATCGTAGATCCACAAAAGCACACGGCATTTGGATGGTGGTTTTTCTCCTCGTCACTTTTGAATGCTTGCAATTTAGAGAGGAGTTTTTCCCCCTAGTTAACGACAGGTGCATCCGCATCCCCTAAGCACAGCGAGTTTCTCGATAGCTAGACATGTAGGAGACAGATCCCCAACTAATACTGTCACTAAGAGTGACATTGTAGAAAAACAGTTTCAAGTTTCCGAGTTCTTTCAATTTTCTAGTAAACTAGTCCCAGTATTTATGAGGAGGATAGTGGTCTTTGAGGAATCCGTCTTGCCGAGAGAGCCTCAGAATGCAGGTGGGTGTGTTGTGTGATTCCAGCAGTGTGCGATGATGGCTTAAATCAAATGTTTCCCAAATGGCACTGGGAATCAAATCATAACCTGTTGATGCCCCTTCCTCTGGATTAGAATAAGTTAGCTTTGTAGGAGCATCCCCATCTGGATTAGATATTCCGCCTAATTTCCCCCCAGAATTATCGTTTTCTGCTTTACTTCTTTTTTTTCCCCCCTTTTCCTTTCGAGGGCTAAAGCATCATATTTTCACCAGCCTTGCTGTCTGCAGTGGATGACTAATCGTCATGGCACCTGGTGCATTCAAGCAAGCCTGTGCAGTGGAATAGTCATACCTAGTTATGTCTGCACACCTGATGTTTTATTAACCAGTATTGATTTTTTTACCCAGGGGACCCTTTTCTTCCTGAAAAAAGGCAACCTTGCAGGAGTGAAAGGCATCACAGGGGATGAATTTCTAATGAACCCCTTCTTTTCCTGTTTCTTTTTTTTTTTTTTTTTTGGACTCCTCTTTAATGTAGCTTCATATTTTAAGTGCCTGAACTGAAATTTCATTCTAAGCAATTCCATTTTGATAAATCCTTTTAAACCTTGACTTTCCGTAAGGTTATTTTTTAAAGATTGTGCTGCTTGACTGACACGCTTAGAAGTGCCTGTAAATTTGAGCATTTCATTATAGTTTGCAATGAAGCATGCTCACATGCAGGGAAATACAGAGAATTTAGGAGTCTAGACTATTTGAGTAATGCTAAAAATGGTGGGGGGGGGTGGGGGGAAGCAAAACCCACTCTCATATGTCAAGTAGTCCTAGAGTTTTTGCTGGCTTGTTTAGGGTTCGTTCACTGAGTTCAAATATCAGTAAGTCTCGAATCTTATTTTTTTTACTTCATACATATTAAATAAATGTGCACCTCTGCAGTGACTTTGTGATGCAAAAAGATGCAACTACCATAAAAATAGTCTAATAGTAGCGGAGGAAATACAGTTGTGAAGCCATCCGTCCTCCTCCCAACTACTCTGAAATATACTGTAAAAATGATCAGGTTGCTTATGATTTGGTTTTATTATTTTTAAAAAAAAAGGGATGGGAAGGAATTACCTCCAATATATATTAGTGGCTGTTTCTTAATTATCCCCATGGCTTTGCTTTGAACTGACTTTCTCATTGCATTTTTAATTTGCTGCCCCAGTTCATCAAGCAGGAGATACATACTCCAGACTCACCATTAGTTGTCAGGAGATGAGGGTCCTCATGACTCATTCTGACAGCTAACTTTCACTATCACAATAATAAGGCATCCAGCACTCGCCTTTTGGTGCAGCTAAAATAAATCCCGTCCAGGAGTAGACTGCTTTTTGAGGAGCTCCTTACTCGGCCTTAAAGCCTCTTGGCTTTTGAGACTGTGAATGTATTTATTTATGATGCGTTCATTCTGATGTTCGCCTAATTAGTCTCCTGTGTTCTTCTTACAGTTTTTAGCTCTGGGTACCCATTATGGCAAAGTATACCTACTGGATGTCCAAGGGAACATCACCCAAAAATTTGACATTGTAAGTAAAAAAATGATTGAAAGTAAGTTGATATCAAATAATGTTGTGCCTCAAAATCTCATATAAGAATGCAGAGCAGAATTAAGGCTGCTATTTTCTCGTGAAATTTTTTTGGGGGGGGGGGGGGGGAGGGGGAGGACCAGAAGTCAGGATAATGCCAAAATACGAAAAATCTTAGCACTAGCCTTGGTGATCTGTCCTCAAGCTTTCTGAAGGGCGGTGCTCCCTTTATATTTATATGTGTGTATATGAAGAAAATGAGATCTATCTATCTTCTATACTCACAAGTCAGGGACTGTCTAAAACAGACTCCTTGTAAAACCTTTGTGAGATCATCAAGTCATACGTTATGCCTTTAAAGGAGGTCAGTTTTATTCGGGCTCCATCTGGATATGTGGGGTGGGAGTGGTGTGCACAGACTATTTAGATAAACAGTTACTAACAAGTGAAATACTTATCGTTTGTATTAGGAGGCGATAATCCCCATTTACATACTCAAGCTTTACGGCATCCTTGGTATGAGTCCATTCATTAGTTGACTAGTGTTGATTGCTGGTATGTGCTCTCTCATCTTATCGAGATGCCAGATGTAATTGAAAATTGATTGATTGCCTTACTAGTTCGGTTTATCTGCTCCAAATATATAAAGCTAATATTTTATGTGTATGTTTTGAAGCTTGGACTCTTAAGGGATTGTATTGATTGAAGGAGAAGAGCCAGACTTGTTTTTTACTCAGGTTTTTAGAATCATGGAGGATGAAAAAAATACTGACACTTAAAAAAAAAAATAAAATAAAATCGTATTTCGGTGTCCCGAAATGCACAATTGAAATTTCTCAGAATTTGCGTTCAAATATCCAAGAGGATAATTTGGAAAATCTTTTCTGCTCATTTACCACCATTGGTAGACACAAACCCCTTTTTTTAAGAGCAGCATCTGAATTTAGATGTGTGACCTTTGGACGTTTGATATTTGCCTCACCCCCAGCCCCACAGCACTTACATACGTACCTTTAAATTATATATTATAAATTGTTTCTGTCGATGTCTGCCTCCCTCTCTAGACTGTAAGCTCATAATGGGCAGGGAAAGTGTCTGCTGATTGTGTTGTACTGTGCTCTCCCAAGTGCTTAGTACAGTGCTCTGCACATAGTAAGCGCTCAGTAAGTATGATTGAATGATCGATCCGCCGTATACCATTGTGGGATGCAAAGTAAAGAGTCCTGGAGCTGATATTACACTTATAATTTGAAATCTAATCATCGACTGTTTGCAAAATCGGAGAATATTCTACAGAGGGAGGTGGTGGGTTGTTGTGGTGACACTGATTCATTCATTCATATTTACTGAGTGCTTACTCCGTGCAAAGCACTATACTAAGCATTTAGGAGAGTGCAGTATAAAAATAGACACATTGCCTGACCGCAGTTAACTTACAGTCTAGAGGGAGAGACAGAAATTAATACAGATAAATAAATTGCAGTTATCTATGTAAGCGCTGTGGAGTTGGAAGAGGGGATGAATAAAGGGAGCAAAACATGGTGACGCAGAAAGGAGTGGAAGAAGATGAAAGGAGAGCTTAGTCAACCCAGAGCAGATGGAAGGATTTTATTTCCCCTTAATCTCTCTCCTGGCTCAGTGCAGGAGACTTCTAGACCCTCTCCTTCCTCATGGAAGCATATCGGACATCTTTGACCGGTATCTTACTCTCTAGCAAAACTAGTTGGTGAAGTTAATTGTAGTGAAATAGCGACAACTTCTTTTTAAACCCAGGTTGGGCACCATGAGAGATTTCTTACCCTTCCAGTGGACTCAGTAGAATGACCACATGGGCTTTTCAAAAGGTGATGTCTCCCTCTAACCTGACCAGAGTTATAGAATGGACAGGCTATACAACTGATAGAGAAGAGAAGGGGACCTAGAGAAGCCACCGACACAGAGTTTTGTGGACCGAGTTCATTGTTTGTTTTGCACTTCAGCTGAAATAGTCTTCTTGTCTCTTGTATTGTTCCTTGAATGATCCTCTTTTGCTCACCATTATATCGAGATGACTTTCTTTTTTTAGCTATCCGGTGCTAGATCGTAAGCTGCGCAAAGGCAGGAATTAGATCTGCTGATTGTTGTAGTCTTCTCTGTGAGTACAGCACTCTGCACAGAGTAAGCTCTCGGGACCAATTATTAATTAATTATGCCTCCTTTTTCAGTGTATCAATTCTTATTCCCCATTATATATTTCATTATTTCAGTATTATTAGAGATTTTTGCATTTTCCTCTTCACCTCACCTGTAATCTTTTTCTCTTCTGATGCCCCATCCTTTGGGTTCTCTGTGTTTTTTGTTTGGTTTGGTTTCGTTAGGGTTTTTTGGAGCTCTTAAATTCCTGAGGAATTTCTAAGCTTGCTGTGACTTCGTATCATTTCCTTCCTGGGGGAAGCTCATCAAATCAAGTTTTGGCCTCTCTCCATACGTAAGAGCATTGTTATGCCTTGCGTTATCCAGTGCCCTTGGTGTATTCCACTATCGTATTTTCTTTCCAAGGATATCTGCATTGATTGGAAATGAAATGCGGGATCGAGAGTTAGCGATGCCATTATAAAGCATCGACGTGGGATTGCTAATGTGCAGGCGCTCTCTTACTTGAACATCCCCCCGCCCCTAATTCTTCAGGTTTTCCATTCACTCTAAGAGATTTTCGTCGTTAAAACCGAATGGAAGATGAGTCTCTCTCCATTTTCGCCTTTGCATTGACTTTGTCGGCTTTTACAGTCAAGGGCCATGGAAGTATCCAACATGAACCATGAGTTCGAAGGTCAGTGATGTGGAACTTAAATCGGGGGCATGTGTGATATTTTTGTAGAAACAAGTAAATAACATTAAACATTTTGGGTTTCGGGAAGCATCTTTGAAAGAGGGAAATGTAATATAAGCCCAGCTATTGATAATTTATGATCCTTCTGTAGAGCACGGGCTTGGGTGTCAGAGGTCGTGGGTTCTAATCCTGGCTCCGCCACTGGTCAGCTGTGTCACTTCGGGCAAGTCACTTAACTTCTCTGTCCCTCAGTTGCCTCATCTGTAAAATGGGGATTAAGACTGTGTTAAAGTTGTCAAACACAAATTCAAGTCAATTATTGGTATTTATTGAGCTCCTCCTAAGTGCCAATTTGAAGACAGTGAACTGTGGAACAAAAAACTCTCGGGGACATCAGGATAACAGGATGGCAGAGAAAGCCCTTTCTGATCAACATCAATTAGGTAACTAAAACGCTTAATCTTGGGGCGCAATGCCACCTAGCTCGAGAGTTGGGACCAATTGGGAGAGCACATTATAAGAAGGAAGCAGCATGGCGTAGTGGATAGAGCAGGGGCCTGGGAGTAAGAAGATAAAGCAAAAGGATAAACAGGTAAAAGTCGCAGAGCTGGAATTAGAACTCGGTTCCTCTGACTCCCAGCCGCGTGCTCTTTCCTCTTGGCCATGCTGCTTCCCTATGCGCCTCTTAACTGTAAGTAGCAGGTAAAATCGTGCTAACGAAACTCAGGAGCAAGCACGGGAGTCATTCTAGAAACGCATTTCTGTTCTAAATTCTTATTGCAATCAGTTCAGGTTATTGATATTGATCACCCTGGGAGTTTTAAAAGGTATTTCCCCGATTCCTTTTTTTTTCCCCCTCCAGACACACGAACCCTAAGGCAGTCTTGTTTTGGCATTTGTCTTCGGATTAAGGTAATAAATGGAAGCAGCTTGGCCTAGTAGAAGGAGCACAGGAGCGGGAATCAGGAGACGTGGGTTTTCCTGCCGACTCTGCAAACTTGCCTGCTGTGTGACCACGGGCAAATCACACCTTCTCTGGGCCCCTGTTTCTTCTTAGTTGATGAGCCCCATTGAACGATAGGGAAAGTGTCTTGATTTTGATTATCTTGTACCTTCCCCTGAGCTAGGCCCAGGGCTTGGCACATTAACAACAATGATATTTATTAAGCGCTTTCTAGTCTGGAAAGCCATTGCTGATAAGGCCATCACCATACATTCTTCCTTATCACCTTAAGAGACGATGTTGCGATTCATTATACGGAAACCCAGACGTATAACTTCAAGGTTGCTTTCAGGAGGGAGGTTAGCATTCATTACAAAAAGTAAAATAAGTGGACGTAAGTTTATTTGTTGACAGGTGTCTCTGAGCATTGTTATTTTATTTCTCCCCACCTCTCTCCTGATACATCTCCTCCTCCTGCTCCACTCCCACTCTCCCGCCTTCATCTCCTCGCTACATACCTAAAAGAGGGAAAATAAATTTGCTCCCTTAAGAAAGTGGAACTTAAGGGGTTAGGAAAGGTCAATGGAGACCTCAGTGGAAAGAGCGCGGGCTTGGGAGTCAGAGGTCTTGGGTTCTAATCCCGGCTCTGCCATTCGTCAGCCGTGTGACTTTGAGCAAGTCCCTTTACTTCCCTGTGCCTCAGTTACCTCATCTGTAAAATGGGGACTAAGACTGTGAGCCCCACTGGGACAACCTGATCATTTGTATCCTCCCCAGTGCTTAGAAGAGTGCTTTGCACATAGTAAGTGCTTAACAAATGCCATTTTTATTATTATTATTATTATTATTATTAAATGGGCCAGTAGGTCCCATGGCAGGAAGTGGACTGCTTTCCCCAGGATGTCCAGTCCGCTTGAATCACTCATCGCTGGCCCAAGGTTTCCTAGTTTGGGCCCCTCTTTGGGCCCGTCTTTTTCAACACCTGCCGCATTGTGATTATCAGAAGTTTACTGATAATGTATAGAGGATGATCAGGATATACTACGCTGATATAGTATAGATGATAATGTGATCATCGTCATTTACTGAACGCTTACTGTGTGCAGAACGCTGTATTAAGCAGTTGGGAGTCACCTGTGATCTGTGCCTGTGATCCCCGATGAACCTTCATTTCAAAGAAGCAGCCTGTATCAGTGAAGCAGTTGTCATCCTCATCGTCAGCGTGGATTCAGAGCACTGTACTAGAAGAAGACCAAAGTTTGCAATCTTACGTTGGATAACTGCCCCTGCTGCGAATTCCACTGAATCGGTCGGTCGTATTTATCGAGCGCTTACTGTGCGCCGAGCACTGTGCTGAGCGCTTGGGAGAGTTCAGTTTAAAAGAGTTGGTATGCACGTTTACAGACGCATTGATCGAAATGAGTAGGTGCAGATCGGCAAGCGCTCATCGGATTCCGTCCTCCAGTTGCAACACTAATGCACCGTCAACTCCCAGCCACTCACAAAATGTCTGCTACGAAGAGCCTTAAAAATAATAATGATGATGTGGTGTTTGTTCAGCACCTATGGGTCAATCTGTGTTCTGACTGCCGAGGTAGATACAAGTTAATCACGTTGGACACAATCCTTGTCGCACATGGGGCTCACGGTGTGAGTCGGAGGGAGAACAGCTACTCAATCCCCATGTTACCCAGTGAAAAGCCTGAGGCACAGAGAAGTTAAGTGACTCGTCCGAGGTCACACAGCAGGTGATTGGCAGAGCTGGAATTAGAATCCTCTGAATAATCCCCTGACTCCCAGGCTCATGATATTTCCACTAGCCGAGCTCCTCTGACAATGTGGGGGCAATAGCTCTTGTAGCCTTAAACTCTGTTGCTTTCCCTTACTGATGATTTATTTTAGCGTCTGTCTCCCCTGGTAGACTGCAAGCTCTTTGCGGGCAGCAATCGTGTCTTAAAAAAACCCAGCGTGGCCTAGTGAAGCAGAGAAGCAGCGTGGCTCAGTGGAAGGAGCCCGGGCTTGGGAGTCAGAGGTCATGAGTTCGAATCCCAGCTCTGCCACTTGTCAGCTGTGTGACTGTGGGCGAGTCACTTCACTTCTCTGGGCCTCAGTTACCTCGTCGGTAAAATGGGGATTAAGACTGAGAGCCCCACGTGGGACAACCCTGTGTCACCCCTGTGTCTCCCCCAGCGCTTAGAACAGTGCTCTGCACATAGTAAGCGCTTAACAAATACCAACATTATTATGATTATTATTAGTGGACAGGGCGCGGATCTGGTAGAAGGACCTGGGCTCTCCGCTTGTCTGCTGTGTGGCCTTGGGCCACTCACTTCACTTCTCTGTGCTTCAGTTCCGCCATCGGAAGATGGGGGATTAAGACCGTGAGTCCCGTGTGGGACGGACGCTGTGTCTAACCTGATTACCTTGTTTCTACCCTGGTGGTTATTACAGTACCCGGCACGTAGTAAGCGCTTAACAAATAGCGCAGTGATTATTAAACCTATCGTGCCCTCCCTAATGTTTAGTACGGTGTGCTCTGCATAGAGTAAGTGCTGAGTAAATACTATTGACTGAAGGCCGTGGATTTGAGTGTCCCTGGTGAGATTCTAATGATCAGGGGCACCCCTGAGTACAAGCTGAACAGTTTGGGATCCATTATTAGCTGTCCTGTCGTGTCTTATGCCGTCGAGCCGTCTCCCAGGCATAGCGACGCCACAGACGCATCTCTCCGAGTACGCCCCACCTCCTCCTGCAGTCGTTCCGGTAGTGTATCCATAGAGTTTTCTTGGCAAAAACACAGAAGCGGTTTACCACTGCCAAGCACGGTCAACCTGAGTCTCCTCCCTCGACTCTCTCCCGTGCCGCCGGTGTCCAGCCCGAGTGAGTTTTGACTTGTAGCCGATTCCCTTCCGCTGGCTAGCCAGTCCCCAAGCTAGGAATGGAATGGGTAGGCCTCTGCTTGACTCTCCCTCCCGTAACCGAGACCGTTAGAGTATTGGAAACTGTCCGGGTGCGATCCTGAGAGGGGATTATTAACAGAGGCACCTTCGTATTAAGATTAGTGCTAATATGACTAATATTGGTCTGGGCAGAACCGAAGGTTTAAGCCGTCTAGCGCCTAGCGAAGAATTCCCGCTCCAAGATTTGTCCACTGCTACTTTTCTGTCAGCGACACTTCTGTAAATGCCCCTTTTCTGCCGTGACATTGTCAGTCGGAGACTGTGACATGTATCGTTTGAAGCAGAGCATCGTGTTGTTTCCCTAAATGTAGGAAACAGGTGATACCGCTCAAGATTGATATGCCTAGGGATGTGTGGGTTCCGAGAGGAGCTTTCTTTCTCCCCCCTTTTTCAGAACTCGGCCCATTGTGTAAGAACGTCGAACGAGTTAAAAATTGCCTGAAAGAGAATGGCAATCTGAACTCTACTGGTAAAGGAAGAAGCGTTTATCCAAAGATCTGTATTTGTCCTTTCTTTTAGGAATATACTAATGAGTAATAATGTCGGTGTGTGTTAAGCGCCTACTGTGTGCAGAGCACTGTTCCAAGCACTGGAGTAGGCACAAGGGAATCAGGTTGTCCCGCGTGGGGCTCACAGTCTTAAGCCCCATTTTACAGATGAGGTAACTGAGGCCCAGAGAAGTTAAGTGACTTGACCAGAGTCACACAGCTGACAAGTGGCAGAGCCGGGATTCGAACCCATGATCTCTGACTCCAAAGCCCGTGCTCTTTCCTCTGAGCTACGCCAGGGACGGCGGATATAGCGGGATTCCTGTTGGGGCATTCACTGTTAAGTAGTGCCAAACCCTAGGGTATCTTGCCCATGTTTTCTTAAAGAAAATGTGGTGAGACGATTCGGTTTGTGAGAGCGAGGCCTAGGTTTTGCCTCGAAATAAAAGCCACATGGATTGTTGTAAACATCTGATGTTGCAGCAATGTGGGGGTAGCTAAAAAAAAAAAAAAAAGATTTTAATAACTAGTATTGTTAAACCCCAATTCACAGATTGAATAAAAATCTATTGAGCATTTGGAATACATTCAGGAACGGAATATATTTCTTTAAAAATCATGAAATATTGAAGTGACGCCTCTTCCAAGGATTTATCCAGTGGATTTCTCAAACTTTCCGCTGCTTGGTCTATATGTGTAGAAACGGCATTTGATGCCTTTCAGGTTGGAAAATAACCATTTTCATCAGGAAGGTAGAATGAGAGGTCACTACCGCGTTCTTCCTCACATCTTTTAAGGACAGTGGATCCCAGGCTTGAACTGGCAGAGATTCTTTTCTGCTGCTGAAGGGCAATGATTTCTGGATGGGCAACAGGAACCACTTGACAGTCTAGAAGAATGTACTAAATGATACTCGACTCTCTGGAAAAAGAGTCAGTTCTCCAGCAGAGGAATAATTCATTCCCAGGTCATGAGACCCGACGTATGATTCTGCTACTGCTGGATTTTGCTGAGCGGTAAGACGCCGCAGTAGTTTCCCCAATGAACTCATTTGCCTTAGTTCTTTAAGTTGCTGGAATCTTCAAAATACTATGACAGTTTCCATGGCAGTCCATATTCTGGAGAAAAGCCCAGGGAGATGTCAAGGTAGGACAGCCCCTTCTTGTAAATTCCGAGTGCTTTACCATTCTTCTTCGATACATTGTCTTTGAGCCAGAGGACAACTCTACTCTCTTTTACAACTTTGACTCTACATACATACATATGCATTAACAGTCCCTCTATACTTCTTAACCTTTTTCCCTCCCCTTAGAGAAATTTGAAAGTTCCCACCCACTGCAGGATTTCTCCCTCATCTGGGAGGAAGATGGAGTCACCTACACTTGAAAGAGGTGCTGTAATGTTCAGTCTTTTTTCTTTTTTAATGGTATTTATGCACTTACTATGTGCCAGGCACCCTTCTAAGTACTGGGGTAGGTAGAAGATAATTAAGTTGGACAGAGCTCCTAATCTTAATCCCTATTTTACAGACGAGGTAACCGAAGCACAGAGCAGTGAAGTGACTTGCCCCAGGTCACACTGCAGACAAGTGGCGGAGCTGGGATTAGAACCCAGGTCCTCCTGACTCGAAGGTCCGGGGCTGTAGCCAGTGAGCCACGCTGCTTCTCAAATGGTATTTGTTAAGTGCCTACTATACTCTGTTTCTTGGTCTTTTGGCAGGCCAACAGTCTACAGCACCAATCATCAATAAGAATTTTGCATCCCGATAAAAAAGCCAGAGCCCAGTGGTTCTCAAACTGACCTCTGGTCTGGGGATTGGTTGAGTTGAAGTTAAAACCGCTCTTGAGAGTTGGAAGCAGAGAGAACCGTGTGTTCGTAATTGTCAGTCGATCAGTCATATTTACTGAGCACTAACGGTGTGCAGAGAACTGAACTAAGTGCTTGGGAGAGTAGAGTACAGCAATATAACGGACACATTCTCTGCCCACAGTGGGTTTACAGTCTGGAGAGGGAGACAAACATTAATAAAAATAAATTACAGATGTGTTCACAAGTGCTGTGGGAATGGAGGTGGGTCTTGAATAAAGGGAGTACGTCAGGGTGAAGCAGAAGAGAGTGGGAAAAGAGGAATAAGGGCTTAGTTTGGGAAGGCCTCTTGGAGGAGATGTGCCTTCAGTAAAGCTCTGAAAGGGGGAGAGTAATTGTCTGTTGGATGCGAAGAGGGAGGCGTTCTAGGCCAGAGGCAAGACGTCGGCGAGAGTTCGGCAGTGAGATAGACGACGTGTATTTTTGTGAATTGCCAAAGTGGATCAGTATCTGAGGATGAGATCCAGGATGGAGATCTGTACGGGTGGGTAGCTCACGTGGGGGGGAGCTGGAGGTTTGTGGAACCCGGGAGAGAGAGAGGAATCAAGCAGCAGGAGAAAGAGCACCAACTTAGATATTGGCATTTCCAGTTAGAAGTATGCAGACCAGGTAGACAGAAGGAATGAAGACTGTAAGCTCATTATGGGCAGGGAACGTATCCAACTCTGCTGTACTCTCCCAAGCGTTTAGTGCAGTACTCTGCATAAATTAAGCGCTCAGTAAATACCATCGATTGAATGTGAAGAATAGCATCAATGGGGACCGATAATGTGGGGTTGGGTCCAGTGGACCATTAGACGTCTGCACTAGAGACAGGTGTGGCAGGAACCTCAGAGGGTGCCGGGATGGAAGCAAAAGGAGCCCTCAAGTAGGCTGGCTCCTCTTTCTTTCTTCTTTTTGTTTTTTAATGGTATTTGTAAAGCACATACTTTGCGCCAGACACTGTACCGAGAGCCGGGGTAGGTACTAGGTAATCGGTTTTAGAAGAGAGTGAAAAGGTCAGGTGAGCAGGACTGGAAACAAATCCAGGACAAAGGAAAGTTGTCTGAAAATAGACAACTGTTTGGACAATGGGGGTCCATAGGCCTCAGTCATAGGGGGAGACCGAGAGGGGTGGGATGCCAGGCCTGTGGGTGACCCAGCAAAAATACCGTGAGTCCCATGAAGGTTAGAGACTGTGTCTAACCTTATTAACTTGTATTCATTCATTCATTCATTCAATAGTATTTATTGAGCGCTTCCTAGGTGCAGAGCACTGTACTAAGCGCTTGGAATGGACAGATCGGTAACAGATAGAGACAGTCCCTGCCCTCTGACGGGCTTACGGTCTAATCGGGGCAGACAGACGATCACAGTAGCAATAAACAGAATCAAAGGGATATAAATCGAATCAAGGGGATGAGGTGAGATGAAGATTCAGTGAATTGATTGGTAATAGAGGAGGGAAATATGTGGCAGGGTCGTAGTAGATCAGTTAGGTAAGGGAGAAAAAGGCAGAGCCGACTGAGTGCTGTAAAGCTACTGGTGAGACAGAGGAGCAACGTGGCTTAGTGGAAAGAGCCCGGGCTTGGGAGTCAGAGGTCGTGGGTTCTAATCCCAGCTCCGCCACTTGTCAGCTGTGTGACGTTGGGCCAATCACCTAACTTCTCGGTGCCTCAGTTACCTCATCTGTAAAGTGGGGATGAAGACTGTGAGCCCCATGTGGGACGACCCGATGACCTTGTGTCCACCCCAGCGCTTAGAACAGTGCTTTGCACATAGTAAGTCCTTAAATACCGTAATGATTATTATTATTCTTTGTGGTGCGGAGGTGAATGGGCAACCATTGGAGGTTTTTTTGAGGAGTGGAGAGATGCGGACTGAATGTTTTTTTTCCCGATAAATGAACCAGCAGCAGAGTAAAGTATGGACTGCAGCTAGGAGGCTGATGCAATAGTGATACGAGAGGGGCCTGGATCAGTATGGCAGCAGTTTGGATAGAGAAGAAAGAGCAGATTCTAGAGGTGCTGTGAGGGCAGATCGACGAGATTTCATGACAGGATGAATGTGTGGGTTGAATGAGAGAGACGAGTCTCAGCTAATGCCAAGGTTACGGCCTTATGGGACCGGGAGGGAGGATGATAGTTTTGCCTTCAGTGATAGGGAAGTCACAGGGGCGACAGGGTTTGGATGGAAAGATGAGGAGTTATGTTTTGGACAATATCCTCCCCTCATGTGAAATGATCTAAATTACTGATTTACTGTCACGCAAGTTCTTTTTAGCCTCACAGGATCACACCTGGAGAGTTTCTAGTACTCTACCATTTACGACTACAGGAGGGAGAGTCAGGCAGGGGCCTACTCATTCCATTCCTGGCTTGGGCAGTGGCTAGCGAGTGGAAGGCCATCTGCTACAAGTCCAAATTCACCTGCGCTGGGCAGCAGCGTCATGGGAGAGAGTCGAGGGCAGGGACTCGTTTACCGTGCGGAAGGAGGCGATGGTAAACCACTTCCGAATTTTTACCGAGAAAACTCTGTGGATACACTACCAGAGCGATGGCAGATGAAGGTGGAGCGTTCTGGGAGAGATGCGTCTATGGCATCGCCGTGGGTCGGACGCGCCTCGGCAGCATAAGACAAGAAGAAGTGGTTCTCTCTGCTCTTAACGTTGCTTAACAGTGTTGTGGGTCACTGTGAGATATGCACAAACAATGTTTCTTACCTTCAGGAACTTACAGAGCACTCCCCTCCTCCAGAAACTAGATACTTTATATGGGATTTTACTTAATTTTAAAAATCCATCGTAAATATCCTGCTTTTCGATTACTTATCCTGAACCTCAACCCAAGGCAGTTGTTTACCAACTCCTACTCAACTCTCATCCGCGTCGGAGATTGAATTTTAGAATAAGTAAGGAGATTTGGCAGTAGATATGGGAAATGACATTTTGGCCCTATGAATCCCAAGTGTGCTGTTGGAGGAATCTGTGATTTATGTCATGCTAGAAATGGATATTCTTTTACTTTCGTGGACCTGTATGGGTAACTGATGTTTTACAATTAAATATTCATGATTCTTTGATGGCTGTGATTTTTTGTAAATTCCCTCATATCTGGTAGAGTTGCCCCTTGCCCTTAGGGAGTTTTCAATGGAAGGTTTCTCGAAGTAAAATGAGCTTTTTCCCAAAGAAGTACAGAACAGAAGTCTGCTTTTCACACTTGTAGCGTAAGTGTTGTTTCCTTGCTTGCTAACTGCGACTAAAAGGTATGAAGTCACAGAGGCCACTCTGAGACTGTTTATACTCTGAGCTCTTCAATATTGAATCTCCGAGAAAGCGAAAGTCTTGTGTTTCTTATTCATTCCACTTCATATCCATGGGGATGCAGCATTTGTGAAAGAATCAATTATCCATCTGTTAGTCAGAGGAGCTTTACAAATTATACATTAGCAGATTGATTTCTGAGGTTCACCATTGGGGGACTGAGAGTCTAAGGTGGGTTGATGATGCCTATCAGGGGAGAAGTTGTTGCCACAAAGAACACAATTAAAAGAGGCCTTCTGAGTGGCCGTGAATTTATTTCTAATTGAAGAGCTGACATAATCCATACTAAGTGTATTTATTTCAAGCATTTTACATTAGGTAATTGATTATCACATGAGGTGCATTCGCTGGCAGGTATTTGACTTTCGGCTCTTAAAATTGAGGACTCTGCACCAGTGTCTCGAAGGCAGGCTGGGTAGGGTGCCCGCCAGCTTTATTTCCTATTTGCTAAGCCTTTTCTTCCCCCCCCCATTAAGGTAACATTTTTTGTGTGTGTTCCGTGATGTCGGCCTGACATTATTGATTTTTCGAACCGTCAAACTTCTATTGTCCAGAATTCCAAATACGTCTCCCTCAGAAATAAAACTACAGCTAATGGAAAATTCAGCAGAGGACATTTTTCTTTGTCCTGCCCTTTCTCTTCCTACCACCATTACCCCCCTCCTCCCCTCCCGCAAGCACACTTTTTCCTGAGGAAATCCCGATCATCTCAGATGAATCATTTCAGGTTTAGGTACTTATCCCTGGGACTGAAGCCTGTGGTTTATCTCGCTCCTCACTTGGCTATTGTTTAGGAGGGGTTGGAATTGTCGGTGGAATCTTAACGGTGAAACTTAGGGCTGGTTTCGGATTCCTAGATGGGAATGAGTAGCGTGTGTGTGTGTCCTGCTCATTTCATATTAGAACTGGAGATGGGAACAAGCTTGTGGGATTTAACCCAAGTATTTAGGTGAAAAGAACTACCGTGCAGTGAGAGGTTTCTCTTCAGCTTAATGAAAGCAAGCAAGCGGTTTTCCCCGGCAACCTATTGCGGCCTATCTATAAAGGTGGCAGATATATGTGAGGTATTTATTCCCCATCTCCTTTAAAAACCTATCTTGAATGCCGGCCCAATAAAACTGTTGCATGCACCATTAAGAGTTGTAGTATTGAAATCTTTCTTTAAAGGCGGTGGCACTTGATTGTGTGGTAATGATGACTGAGTAGATAAAAAGTGTAGAACATCTGAAAGAGTTATTTATTTTAGTTTCTGCTCTTTTAGATTAGTGAGTTTGATGATTCGCCACACCATTTACTGACAAAAACTGGTGCCCCCCAAAGTACCCAAAATTTTCTTGGTGCATTTCCCAGTAGGGGAAATGTCAAAATCACGAACCGGCTTTCAGCTAAGAAGAGAGTTAAATGCCAACAGGAAAGCAACGGCAGGCTCCTTGATGGGAATCAGTAGGAACTAGTGATTGTCTGTTCTCACACGGATTACTCTTAACCATCCGGGGACTCATCATCTGGTCTTCGGATCCTTCTCCCTCTACCCGGTTTACTCTAACTACTTCCGGGTTGTGTAGAGGAAAATACAAGGATTAGAAAATCCCAACCTGTCCACTTTGCTACTTGTGGAGAAAAGGGTTGAATTTTTTGATTACTGCACAGTATTGGATCATCTGCGGATGTCAGTCGGTCAACTGTGCTCTCCTTGCACTTTGGTAACAGGAATAATCGAGAATTAGCCGTCGATTAGATAGTACAGATGATTTATATTAATGTCTGTCGAGACTGTAAGCTAGTCTGTAATCTCGTTGTGGTGATGAACGTGGCTACCAACTCTGTTAAATTGTACTCTCCCAAGAGTTAGTACAGTGCTCTGGACCCTGTAAGTGCTCATTAAATACCATCGACGTGTGGCCTTATGAATTTAGGTGATCTCAATGTCCGCTCACTCTGGCAGCCATAATGCACTGTGACGTGTCTCTTGGTGTTTGGCTGGATTTTGTTTCGTTCCATGGAGACCCGATCTTTCAAAGATCAAATCTAAACATTGAAAAATACTTGATTCAGGAAAGAAACCTTCTCGAGAAATGAAAGTGCCATTTTTAGTGATTTAATAAAGGGCAGTAACCAACCCAGGATTACAAATCTTAAGTGACTGTTTTTACACAACCTATAAATTAACCGTATTTCCTGTTCGACGCTGTGAATGAAGCAGACCAACCAGTGACCCACGGAGCTTTCCTGTCCGTGTCTGTCAATCATTCAGTCACTCACTGGTATTTATTAAGCACTTTCTCTGCGAAGAGCACTGTATTAAGCTTTGGGAGAGTACCGTACCACCGAGTTGGCAGGTGCATTCCCTGCTCACAGTGAGCTTATAGTCCAGAGGGTCTTCACAGAGACAGTCCTCTGTGGACTGAAGTATTAACCGTCCCCGTGGCCGTGTTTTCGAAGTTGCCTGTGGAAATCTCCAAGATCTTTGAAATATTTGTTGCCTCTCCCTGCTTTCACGTGCACCTCTGCCGTTCACCTTCAGTAACTGCTTAGGTATCCTACCTCACCCATTCTTCTCACTGAGTCCCAGCATGGGCAGCATCTCAGTGCTGGTGAGCTGACTGCGTTCCATCATTGCGCTGGCGGTGATCCTGTCGTGACATTTGCAGCTGATCATGGCTGGGAGAAGGCACTGATGAGACTAACCCAAAAGGCTGGCCGGCCCTTCTTTTATAGGTCTGGGATTCCCAGCCACGTGGAGAATCGGTCAGTACCCCAGTTAGGGTGAACTTAGTAGGGCGCTCTGCCCACAGTAAGTGCTCAATAGATAAGATTGATTGCCCTTCAGTTTGGTGTGACGTTTCATGGCACTTGGTCCCCAAACTGCCTGGCAATCTCCCAGGGGACATAACTCCAGGCAAAAAAGGAGAAACAGTTCGTTAGTGACATTGATTGAGTGCTTATTATGTACAGAACACTATTTTCAGTGCTTGGGAAACATTTGGGATAGAGTTTTGAGAGGAAAAAAATGGCTGGAATGACTATTAGACTGTAAGCCCATCAAACGGCAGGGACTGTCTCTATCTGTTGCCGATTTGTTCATTCCAAGCGCTTAGTACAGTGCTCTGCACATAGTAAGCGCTCAGTAAATACTATTGAATGAATGAATGAATGAATGACTATGAGTCAGACTGGAAAACAAAATCTCTTCGTCAGCAGTCTTTATTTTTTTAAAAAAATTTTTTATTTTTTCTTTAGTTTGGATGATGTCAAAAACCCACTACATTAGTATTGCTTCCAAACTTTGTGATCTACCCGTCATGGCATTTTACATATATCCCCAATCAGTGGTATTTATTGAACACTTACTGTCTGCAGAGCACTATACTAAGCGCTTGAGAAAGTAAAATGCACCAGCTCCAAGCCTCCTGAGGTACATAATTAGGAAAAGTGTCAGTTTCCGAGATTCGGAACGAGTCTGAAAACATAGCTTTATTTTTATTAGTGATATAGACTGGCATAGGCTATATTGTCCCAAACTCATGCCGCACCTCCACGGGAAGCAGGTGGCCTAGTGGATAGAGTTTGGGCCTGGGAGTCAGAAGGACCTGGGTTCTAATCCTGTTCTGCTACTTGTCTGTGTGACCCTGGGCAAGTCACTTCACTTCTCTGTGCCTTAATTTCCTCATCTGTAAAATGGGGATTAAAGACCGTGAGTCCCATATAAGACAGGGACTGTGTCCAACCGGATTAGTTGGTACCTGCCCTAGCATCTAGAACAGTGCCTGGCATCTAGTAAGTGCTTAACAAATAACTTTTTTTTAAAAAAAAAAAAAAGGGTTTTTGGCTAAACTCTTGCAGAGAAAATAAAGTTTTGATGAGTGATGTCCTTTTACTGAAGTTTGCACGTTCTTTTTCTAGAGCCCCGTGAAGATAAATCAGATCAGCCTGGATGAAAGCGGCGAACACATGGGCGTCTGCTCCGAGGATGGCAAGGTGTGGTCCATTTAGTCCATCACTAACTTCAGGGAAGGCAAGATGCGATGCCTTCTATGCAAACTTTGGTGCTTTCCTGCCTTCACTCAAGGAACCTTGATCATTCTCTTTTGGGAATTGGGATTGACGCCGATTGCTTATAATTAAAGTAAAATATATTTTGCACAAATGGGCCCTAGGAAAAGTAATTACAAGAATGTCAATAATGCGACTGGTATTAAGCTGATTAACAGCTACAGCAGGAAGACATGTCACCTTAATCATTACTACTGTGCCAGTTAGACTTCGGTAGCTAGCTTGCCGTTTCTGCAAGACAGTAGTTTAATGCCTTTCTGCCATAAATCCACAAAATTGGATTTCGTGGGCATGATTTCTGTGGGCCGGCGGTTTTCATTTTCACACCCAAGATATGAATGTTTCCCTTGAATTATAGAATCTTTTGATAAGCAATCATAGTTTATCAGAAGAATAAAGTGTCTTACAACGGCCACATTAAATAAATGTAAAATCAATGTATGTACAGTTTTCAAAAAATCTGGCACCTGCTTTCTCGACCGAGGACATATATCATCTGTGCACTGTGCAACTAACAATTATCAGTGCTTCTTTGCAGTGTCGAGCTGTGACATTTACTAGTCGTGGTGATTGATTTTCCACTTATAAGAATGTCTTTTTTTGTTTTTAAGTCGATGGCAGTCTTCTCTAATGTTGGTTTGCAATGATAAAATTCTCATGCACGGTGTATTTAAAGCCCTTTCTCTAAAATAACACTCCAAGAAGGCAGGTATCGTACATTCAAAGTCATGGCTGAGCCATCTGTATTACTTGCTGAAGAGAATCCAGTTTTTACTAATCTAATTTAGTGTGGTGTTTTTAGTGGTCCTAATCCATCGATCCATTAAAGATGAGTAGATGAAAATGAATGTCAGTCCTCATGATAAAAAAAAAAAAAAAACTGCCAACCCTTTTCCTCTGTACTTATGAGAAAATGAGCATCTCCTCACACGCAGGATGCCAGTTTGTGTATTCAGTCCTAATGGTTTTCTGAGATTTTGATGTTGAAGTCTTTTGAAATAGTAATTGGGACACCAGTGCTTCGCAAAAAGCATTGTCAAATTTTAGAGCACTTTTTAAAAACCAGCAAGACGTCAAAAAAAGATGAGGGAGGAGTTAGCTTGTGCAGTAATTGGCAGGATTATCCCAAGTACTCCAGCATTTTGGTATTCGTGGAGTTTTGAAGAAAAACGATCTATGCTTAAAAGGGGCATTTGCAAGTATCTTCTGGTTCTGTGCTTGACTCTTCAAAGAAGGCCAAGTACTTTGGGCAGGACAGCACAGGGATTCAGTTGAGTCTCTGGAAATATCTTTTATGTCTGTTTCCACCATCTGAGTGTAAACTCCTTGCAGGAAGGGAGCGCACGTCCCTCCTTCATTTTCTCCTTTGCGAGTGCCTAGTACAGTGTGCTTCGCTAAGTGCACACTCAGTGACGCTACTTCTAGACTTCATCCTTTTTTCCTCTTGAGATATTTGTGCTCAAGGAACAGCAATATCAATAAGCTCCACTGTCTGATGGCTCAAGTGGTTTCTGACCACCATACTCGTGGGTGTTCAACTACTTGATCCGTCTGCCGGTTCTGTTAGGCACCAGTCAACATGTCGTCAGGAATTTGGGGAGATTATTTACTTCAGGCTTTTCTCGCATTGCCTCCTGAGCGGGGACAGGCCTTTCACAGGGACTGATCCCACTGGCACTTTTCTTTAAACAGCCGAGGTCTGAAAGGATCTCACCCCAGATTCCTCTGCACCTCTCCGTCTGGACTGTAAGCTCATTGTGGGCAGGAAATGCGTCTGCCATATTGTACTCTCCCAAGTGCAGAGTACAGTAGGCGCTCAGTAAATACGATTGACTAACTGACAGTCAGGGTCTGTACCTCTTGGTGAGAATCCAGCTCATTATAAGTCCTCTAAGTCCATCCCGAGCAGGGTCAGATGGCGAAAGATTTTACTCCCATAACACCCTTTAGGAACTAGTATTGTTCATTTACTCGCCTCACCATGAAAAGCAGCCAGTCTGTTCACAGCCCTTTTCAGATTCAGAGATCTTGACGACATTTTCTCAGTATCAGTGACAGCCAAGCCCCTTAACCGGTCATTTGTCATGTGTTTCCGCAGGAAATTTTTTACCCTCTTGAAGGCATGAGAAGGTTCTTTCACATACAGTGCTTGAAAGAGTAGGACACATAATTTATGTAACACGTGGGTGATAACTTTGTATTAAAAAAAAAAAAAAAAGCAGCAACAGGCTTTCAATTTTGGATGACTGCTCTTACAGTGTTTAATTGATTTTGATGAGTTGTTTCACCTCGGTGACCTGATTAGCTATAGTGCCTCTATAATGTATGGAAGTATTTTTAATTGTTAAAATTTATAAAGCACTGATATCTTGGGTTAAGCAAAATGATGGCAGTAATGAACAGATTTGTTTCCAGCTTTTCAAGTGGTATCAAAAAAACATATTTCCTCTCTATGAAAGTCTTCCTGTGACTGTCTGCAGTCAAAAATGAGTCCTTGAAGTTTTTAAGGAAGCTTTCGTACATGACTGTGAACCAACCAAACTTCAGGCTTCAAATAATTGCTTAACAGTATGGCTCCCGTTGGTGTTCATCAGATGAAACCTGAATTTCTCATGAACAAATCCTCTTTTATGGGGATTGATTTTCAGAGAAGCAAACCTGAGGCAGGTCAGACACAGCTTCTTGCAAAAATGTCCGATGTAACTTTCATCTATTTAAGAATTTTTGTGGTTGAGGGGGGAATTTTGTATCAGATGATGTTAGTCTGAGACCATTCCTGAGTCTCAATCTAATATCGATTAAAGGCTCCTTGAGGGCAGAGATTATGCCTACCTACTCTACTATATTAGACTCTCCTAGGTGTTTAGTTCAGTGCTCTGCACACAGTAAGCCCCCCGGGAAATACCATTATTTAATACTCTCTCACCTCTTGCCACTTTGAGATAGTACAGCCCACCCCTTTATCACTTGGATAGTCGTCTCAGCCCCACAGCCCTTATGTACATATCCTTACGCTCTACCATTTCTCCTATTTCTAATTTATTTTGTTGCCTGTCTTCCCTTCTAGACGGTCAGTTCCTCGTGGGCAGGAACCAACCAAGCGCTTAAGTGCTCTGCACACAGTAAACACTCAATAAATACCACTGATTGATTTATTTTTACAATGAGAGGTTCCCAAGAAGTTCCAGTTGGACCAGACTCATTACACAAATGTAATTTTGTCCTGTCCGCTGAGTGACTCATTCATTCATTCAGTCATATTTATTGAGCGCTTACTTTATGCAGAGCACTGTACTAAGCGCTTGAAAAGTACAATCTGGCAACAGATAGAGACAATCACTAACCAACAACGGGCTCTCAGTCTAGATGCGGGAAGCAGACAAGAAAACAAAACAAGTAGATAGGAATTGATACCATCAAAATAGACAAATAGAATTTTAGATGTATACACATCATTAATAAAATAAAGTAATAAATATGTGCAAATATACACAAGTGCCATGGGAAGTGAAAGGGGGTAGAGCAAAGGGAGAGAATAGGGGCAGTGGGGAGGGGAGGAGGAGCAGAGGGAAAGGGAGGGCTCAGTCTGGGAAGGCCTCCTGGAGGAGGTGAGCCCTCAGTAGGGCTTTGAAGAGGGGAAAAGAGATAGTTTGGCAGATGTGAGGAGGGAGGGCATTCCAGGCGTAAAATGGGGATCAAGACTGTGAGCCTCACCTGGGACAACCTGATTACCCTGTATCTACCCCAGCGCTTAGAACAGTGCTCTGCACAGAGTAAGTGCTTAAATACCGACATTATTATTATTATTAGGTAGGACATGGGCCCAGGGTCGCCGGCGGGATAGACGAGAGGTACAGAGAGGAGGTTAGCAGCAGAGAGGTTGACTGTGGGGGGTGAGCTGTAGAAGGAAAGAAGGGAGATGAGGTAGGAGGGGGCACGGTGATGGAGAGCTCTGAAGCCAACAGTGAGGAGATTTTGCTTCATGCAGAGGTTGATAGGCAACCACTGGAGATTTTTTAAGAGGGCAGTGACGTGCCCAGCGTGTTTCTGTAGAAAGATAATCTGGGCAGCGGAGTGAAGTATAGACTGAAGCCGGGAAAGACAGCAGGATGGGAGATCAGAATGGAGGCTGAGGCAGTAATCCGGTCGGGATATTATGAGAGATTGTACCCTCAAGGTAGCAGTTTGGATGGAGAGGAAAGGGCGGCTCTTGGCGACGTTACGAAGGTGAGACCGGCCGGTTTTGGTGACGGATTGGATGTGTGGCGTGAATGAGAGGGCGGAGTCGGGGACGACACCGAGGTTGCGGGCTCGTGAGACGGGAAGGATGGTCGTGCCATCCACAGTGACGGAGAAGTCAGAGAGAGGAAAGGGTTTGGGAGAGAAGATAAGGAGCTCAGTCTTGGACATGTTGAGTTTTAGGTGGCGGGTGGGCATCCGAGTGGCGATGTCCTGAAGGCAGGAGGAGATACGAGCCTGGAGGGAGGGAGAGAGAACAGGGGAGGAGATGTAGACTTGGGTGTCATCTGCGTAGAGGTGATAGTTGAAGCCGTGAAGGGAATGAGTTCACCAAGGGAGTGAGCGTAGATGGAGAAGAGAAGGGGACCAAGAAGTGACCCTTGAGGAACCCCTACGGTTAGGGGGTGGAGGGATCGGGCGCGGGGGGAGAAGCCCACCGAGGGAGACCGAGAATGAACGGCCAGAGAGATAAGAGGAGAACCGGGAGCGGACCGAGTCTGTGAAGCCGAGGTTGGATGATAATGAGTTGAGGAGAAGGGGACGGTCGACGGTGTCAAAGGCAGCCGAGGGGTGTCGAGGAGGATTAGGACAGAGACTCACTTAGGTTCTAAGATGCTATTTTGGATTTGTATCCTGGGGTGCCAACATTTCATTTGAGTTTGGGGCAAAGCTTTGAGAGGACAGTGAGTGTTTATGAGAACTTATTATGTACAGGGCCCTTTTAGCCTTTGGGAGAGTACGGTATAACTGAATTACCTGCACATTATGGAAGCCAAGCAGCGTGGCTCAGTGGAAAGAGCACGGGCTTTGGAGTCAGAGGTCATGGGTTGGAATCCCGGCTCTGCCACTTGTCAGCTGTGTGACTGTGGGCGAGTCACTTTACTTCTCTGTGCCTCAGTTACCTCATCTGTAAAATGGGGATTAAGACCGTGAGCCCCGCATGGGACAACCTGATTCCCCTGTGTCTACCCCAGCGCTTAGACCAGTGCTCTGCACGTAGTAAGCGCTTAACAAATACCAACGTTATTATTTTCAGCTTCGGTGCCACACGACACAAAAAATCCAGCACCTTCAAAATCTGATCCTTTTGTCTTTAGCTTCGGCAGCCGTCAGAGAGAACATAAGCCTTTTTTAGTTCTGTGCCTGTGTCTTCAGTGTGTATTTTTTACCCAATTTCCCCATTAGTTTTTAAGATGCTTGAGGGCAGAGACCGTATCTTTAGTGTTGATTGTCCTCTCTCAAGTGCTCCTTACAGTACGCCGAACACAGTTTGTACTCAGATACCCCGACGATGAGAATGATAACCTGAATGAATCTGTTTTGTACCGATAAATGGGAGTATTTTGCATGGCGTATTCCACACTCACTTTTCTTATTGCACCATTGAATTTGCTTCCAGAATCAGGAGCTCCAGGAAATTGCCTTGCCTTTTCTGAAAAGCCCCCCGTTCTTTTCCTTTCTGTACAACCCCCCCCCCCCCCCCCCAGACCACAGTGCACATCTGCCAGGACTTCAGTGGTTCCACAGTTAGCTGGCAGAAAAGCAGGATGTTTGGCAGTCATTTGCATGTGAATTAAAAGACCGTTCACCCTGAAGTGAATATTTTCAGGTGGAAACTCTGCCACTTGGCGGCTCTTATGACTCTTGGTTCTTTACAAGATATTGGAAACTTGCCGTCTTTTCTCTGGGTTTTTTTCCCCAAAGGCAGCAGAAGCCATTACCATTCAACAAGACTTTTCTACAGCACGGGAAGTAGAGAACTGCGTCCGTTGCCCCTTCAAAAGCCAAGTGTCTTCAGCCACTTATTCTGGTGGCCCATAGCATTTTTCTTTACCTGGATTTTCTCCTATATTTCTCCATGCTACTTTCCCAAGCTCTTAGTAGAGTGCTCTGTACGCAGTAAGTGCTCAGTAAAACTGTTGAACGAATGAATGAATATGCCAAGCACCTTACTAAGCACTGGGGTAAATACAAGATAATAATTTTGGACACAGTCACCGTTCCACTGTCCCAGTCTTAAAAGGAGAGAGAATAAGTATTCCTTTCTCCCTCCTCCCTCAGAGGAAACTGAGGCACAGAGAACTTCAGCGACTTGCCCGTGATCACACAGCAGACAAGAGGCGGGGCCGGAATTCGATTCCAGGCTCTCTGACTTCCAGGCCCCTTTGGACTAGGCCTGCTGCTTCCCTGACGTAAGACTCATTTCTAGTAAGGCGAAGTTCAAATCTTGTTGAATGTTGGAGATCTGCTTTTATTTAAGGCATTACTTTCAATAAAAAGTTCTAAAATGGGCAGTGATCATCTGCCGGGCCAGGGACCAAATGGTTCTAATCACTTGGCTTAGGCCAAAACATCCAGCTTCACTTTCCACTGGAATTTCCTGTGGAAGATCATTTGTCGGGAAAGTCAGTTCTCACCAGCAGGAGATTCCCCTGCATCTCGCCAGGCGTGGGCTTCCCAATCGATCGATCAATCACTGGTATTTCTCGAGTACTTCCCGCGGGCAGGGCACTGTACTAAGCCTTTGGGCGAGGACAGTGTAAAAGAGTTGACAGGCACATTCCCTGCCCACAAGAAAAACATCGTCGCCTAGTGAATAGAGCACGGGTCTGCGAGTCAGAAGGATCTGGGTTCTAGTCTTGGCTCCACTACTTATCCGCTGTATGACTTTGGGCAGGTCTCTTAACTTCTCTGTGCCTCAGTTACCTTGTCTGTAAAATAGGGATTAAGACTGTGAACTCCATGTGGGACAGGGACGGTGTCCAATCTAATTTGCTTCTATCCATCCCAACGCTTAGAACAGAGCCTGGTACATGGTAGTCATTTAGTCAGTCAGATTTATTGAGTGCTTGACTGTGTGCAGAGCACTGTACTATGCACTCGGGAGAGGACAGTGTAACACCAAACCGACACATTCTTCTCCCACTACGATCTGACAGCCTAGAGGAGGCTGTAAGCACAGTAAGCACTTGTTACTGTTGTTGGTGTTATTATTACTATTATCATAAATTATGGCTACGTACATCATGGCCCTGCCCTGGGTAGCTGAAGGAGCCTTCTTCCTGTGGCAGTGGCTGCCGTGGGTGGGAGCTCAAAGAGATTTTTGAAAACCTCGATTCATCCAACGGGATGTTGCTCTGCCGTTCTCTCTTGGCTTGTTTGCCGTAAAATTCCAGGCAGGTGTGTGTGTGTGTTGGGGGTGGCGGGGGGAGGAGATTGAAGAGGGAATGGGAAATATTTTTCAAAAGGGGCAGGCTTCACCCCCCCATCAGCTGCCCCTCTGAATCTGCCACATATTCCAGAACTCATGACTTAATAGCTTCTGATAGTCTCACCTTCCATTTCCAGTTCATTCCTCTTTATGATTGTACTATTTCGTCTTTATTATGCATTCACAATTTTCCAGGAACATTCATCACTTGCCATTCATATTACGTTTACGCCATTACTCGGGTACCAGACTTCTGGTGTCTATCTATTCATTTACCATTACATCAATCTTTTACATCAGATGTGTAACATCGGTAATTCACTCCCATATACCCTTCAGTGGAGTAAAATGGGGCATATTTTGTTTTCGGATCTTTATGAAAACCAATCAATCGTATTTATTGAGCGCTTACTTATGAAAAAGCAATTTCCATGTTTTGAGTATTTGTTGCTTACCTTCCATATATGCAAATGACGAATTTCCTTCTAATGACGAGCAATGCAAAGCAGTCCATCTTTGGTTACAAGCATCTTCATTCCAACTCTGTTATATTCTACTCTTCTACTCTCCCTAGCATTTTGTACAGTGCTCTGCACACGGCGCTCAAGAAATACGACTGATTGGTTTACTGCGTCCTCCATTTGTTTTAGTGTGCCCTGGCATTCGCTTTGAAATTCTCCCTGTTTTTCGCACTATCAGTGCTCATTTTAAATACTCGGGTTTCCTTCTCCTCATCATTTATCGTGTTCCCTGCCGGAGATCTTTCTGGCGAGAGTCACCGACGTGAGAGATTTCACCCCAAATCAGAAACGTTTTGCAAGGAATCCTAGGAAGAAACTGCACTCTAGACAGGGTAAGCACATTCCTGATTGTAAACTTAAATAGGTGGGTTTTAGAAGAATTTAACCCTCTTGCTCTTTCCGTGAACTCACACATTGATGGATGTAACTTCAGCAAGCTGGCTGTTCTAGTATTTATTGATTTCCACCACTGAAATTCAGGTGTTACAAACCCCTCCTGCCTTCAACCCACTTTGCAGAATCTGCCCTGATCAATCTCCTCAACCTTCTCCAGAGGAAAATAAAACCCCAGTGTTTTTGGTTTGTTGGTTTTTCTTTCCATTTTTAACCTTTCCTCTACTAGGATTCTGGTGTTCCCCACCAATTGTGGCAATCGAATCTACTTTCTGTTATGTACCTTCTGGCTGAGAGCCACGAGTGGGGGAGGTGAGACAGGAAGTAAAACTCGTTGACAGGAGGCACTCTAAGGAATTGTGTGTCAGTGCAACTTAAAAGAGTTTTGCCCTAAACTGGTCAACGTTGCCCAACGGTACATTATGAATTGGGTCTTCAAACAGGGAATACATCTACTAGACCTCCCCCTCAACTGCAAAAAAAAATAACAACGAGGATGGATTTTGAGCTGAGGAAGAAATCCCTCCTCCCAGATCCACGGTTACGGTGGACTCTGCAGATCCAGCTTAGTCGGATAGAATCCTTAGCTTTGATAACATTTCTGTCTATTTGATTTAGAAAGATTAGGCTAAGTCAATTGAGCAAAGGAAACCGAAAGTCCCTGTGGTGTCTGTAAAAACCCTAATTGTCAGAAAGTCCCACTGGCCCAACGAAATGGTTTTCATGAGTTTCATAATGGTCGTGAAAAAAGGCCTTGGAACTATGAAGTGTTCTGTGTTTTCTAATGACTGTATGATGTGTCATCTGTATGATGTGTCGTCGTGACCTTGGCCATCCGGAAAGTAGAGTGAAGTTTGACCGACTCTATCCATTTGAACCCTTTTAGGTGCAGGTGTTTGGATTGTACTCCGGAGAAGAATTTCACGAAATATTTGACTGTCCCATTAAAGTAAGTAGAGAGTTCATTTCCTTTGAAGGTGACTTCATCTTTCCCATAGTAACACAGGCATTGTTATGATCATAAAACTAGCCCCCCAGCCCACTCCTAAAGCTAAATTCATAGGAATATTACAAGCTTCTCTGGGCACAGCGAGCCACACTGCAGAATGGTTGGTGCCATTACAATATAGACATTTTAGAGTCGTCAGATCAATCGAGTTAGCCTTCTCACTGGAAGAGGCAGCTAAATGCGTGCATTTTTACGGTGGGGAGGGAAGAGAAGAGCAGGTAAGAGCCGTGGCTATGTTTTGTGAAGTTATCCGGGTCCTTTGAATCATTCCTGAATAGAGAACCGCTTTTCTATCCTTCCTCTAAGTAGAAGGGTATGTCTGGGTTATTTTTTGAGGACACTATCCAGTTTGGAAGTCACTGCAGTGCTCTCAATTGGGGTTTGAACCCTACAAACCTTGGAGAATTGGGAACTTCCAAAAGTCACCGGGAACCTCTAAGGGGATTGGGAGAACCTATCTATGGAAACCTAGACAACTCAATGGGAGAGAAAGGGGCAGAATTCAGCTCGTTAATCATCGCCCGATTCCCGGACACAATCTCTGCTGCTGTCTTCTCACCCCTCAGTAGCCGTTTCACCATTCAGGCTTATCCACCGGCATTTTGTTGGGGCGAAAGGCAAGTGACGCCACTAGGTTTCTCCGCTCAACTGCATGGAGGCCTCTGTTGTACATGGGAGAATGTCTTTCGGGAGGAAGGGAGACTTGGGTCCTTTCAACTGCCTTAAAGGCTGTAAGTTCCCTATGGGCAGGGATCACGGCTACTGACTCTGTGGAACTGTACTTTTCCAAGCACTTAATACCGTGCTCTCAGCCCTCAGTAAATGCCACTGCTCAATGGATTGATTTAAATCTACCTGTGGAGGTGGCGTAGCACTGTCGCAAATGAGTGACAACTGCATCTTTTCCTTTACAGATTATTGCCGTTCACCCTCAGTTTTTGAGATCCCATTGCAAGCAGTTTGTAACAGGAGGGAAAAAAGTAAGTACTTAGAATCCGCGTGGCCTAAAGCTTAAATCTCTTGTCATTCCCTTCTCTTCCTTGTGGAACTTGATATTTTCAGGTAGATTCTCTATCATCAGGGCCTGAATTTGTCAAGGTTTTACCTGCTTTCACCCTAATTTCTATTACCCAGTCTATATTTAAGATATTCACACTAACTCGCCGTATGCTTTTTCTGCTACAGAATGACCTGGAGCCCTGCTCTGCCACCCTCCTCTCTCATAACCTTTTTCGCCCACTTGCTTCTGGTCCTTCCTCTTCTTTTTCCTCTCTCTTCGCTAGCTAGCCTCCCACCTCAAGGCCCAAGCCAAAAGAACAGCTTCCGGTGGGTTGGGAACGAGGGAGAAGAGGGAGAGGATCTTGGCACTAGTGCTGAGTGCAGAACCTCCTGCTGTTCCCTCTGCTCTTCAACCACCCATGGCTCCATCTATAATAATAATGATGATAATAGTAATAATAATTGTGGTATTTCTCAAGCAGGCACGGTACTAAGCACTGGGGTGGATACAGGCAAATCGCGTTGGACACAGTCCCAATCCCATGTGGGGCTCACAGTCTCAATCACTGTGAGCCCACTGTGAGCAGGGATTGCCTCTTTTTGTTCTTGAATTGTACTTTCCAAGTGCTTAGAATAGTGCTCTGCACACAGTAAGCGCTCAATAAATACGATTGAATGAATAAATGTGGCGGAGCCGCGATTAGAACCCGTGTCCCTCCGACTCCCAGGGCCATTCTCTATCCACTAAACTTGAAAGCGAATAGAAATTCCTCCGCCTTCAATTTAAACTATACTCGCTCATAATCATTGGCGACATCCAGCCAAGCCCCATTGTCAGTTTACACATAGTCAGGCATTTCAGGCAAACTAGGAGGAGGTCACCGAACCATGAAATTTCCCCACCGGATTAGAGGAGGTCTGCTAACTTGTGGAATGCCTGGGTTTGCTCTGCTCTGAGTATATTCTCACCACCAACGCTTATATGTCCCCTCGTGAAAGCGGTCACGGAAGCGTTTCCCGATTAGACAGAAGTGATTTCACTATTTAGAAAGCACAGCATGAGAGAACATAAGCTCCCAACAACAAAGTTAGAGCTTCTTAGTGCTAGTGAGCATGTTGGGGGAAGAGAAGCTGGGAATTCATAGAAACAAGGAATTTCTGGCAGGTGGTGGTGAAATTACGCGGATACACCTGATGCTGAACAGGAGAAAACATCGGGGATTTAACACATCCCTTTGATTATCTCTGATTACTTGACAGGTTGTTATATATTCAGCCCTCCGTGAGCGAGTATGCCGATTTCCAGTGCGTGCCTATTTCTGGTTCCCCCTGTACGGTTCTCCTGGAACACGTCGGCCCGCACACGTTGTTCAGTGCATGATGCAGAGTAATTAACTGCGCGTAGCCACAGTTAAGAGCCTGGTTCATCGCGGTAAAAGAGAATGAAAGAAAAACAGATGGTAATTAAAACTCTGCACTTGGGACTTAAAACAGCACCACCACCAAGAACAGCCACACACTTCACAAAAATCACACCTCGAAGGAAATTTGAAAATATGTTGTGGGAGGGATATTTAAGCCAAGCGGTATATTGGAGTTGAAGTACGGCCCATTCTTTCGTTCAAGTTTGGCTGGAATTTATAATTTAGCTGATTCCTCTTTAAAGGCAGCTTCAGGAATTGTGCAGTCTGTATGGAGCCATTATATTCCTTCCTATTTATAATTATGAACTTCTTAAAACCTGGAGTATGTAAATATGTGCTGATGTATTTAGGGACTTGTAAAATTCAGACTATTGACCCCAGGATTATTGACGGATTTCTTCAGATCCATTAAGGTTTATTGTGTAAATATGTATTTAGTGAGTTGTAAAAACCTGTGTTTACCCAATAAACCATAATGACCTCTCTGCAGACTGTCAAATAATTAGACATTTTCAAAATGCCTATTGGCATGATGCATTCGTGACAGATCATAATAGCGTCCCTTATTGAATATGGGTGACATCTTTCAGAACATCATGGAATCTTTTTTGGTCTGTGTAGAGGAAAAAAAAAAATTATCAGTTTTTTTAGTGGGATAGCAAACTCATCTAATGGCTGAGGATGATTAAATGTCTCTTAATCTGCAAGAACCTAATTTAGCAATTTGAGAGTCGTTAAAAAAAAGAGAAGGTTGAATGAGGAGGATAGCTGCAGGAGGAGACCTCCTTCCAGACTGAAACTGTGCACGTCAATTTTTGGAAGTACAGTGATTTCCCCCTGAGTTATTGCCTTATACCCTCCCCCCAGATGAAAAGTCTCAGAGCTCCTCTTGGCATAATCTCAAATGTTCTACAGCTGGTAGTTATAGATCGAGAGGGGAAAAATTACTCAGCACAATAAGTTTTGAGAACAGGATTTTGGGTAGATGTTGTTAACCCAGCAACAGTAATATTCTGTAAATAGCAGACAGCTCCCATTAAGAGCAGGTAGTGGATTTTAGAGGAAAAAAAATTAAAAAATAAATGAGAATGCTGAATAGCGGGGACTGCATGACCTTCTGCTTTTAAGGATGGGTTTAATCCAAAACAAAAAACAAAAACCAGGGTGGAAACTAGATAAGTGGGACTAATAAAGGTGTTTCTTAACCCTAAAATACAGTTCTCTCCCTGCAGACCGACAGCTAAATGAACATTTTAGAATTGGGTAACAATCCCCAGTAAGCAGTGGGTTAAAATGGCAGGAGACTTGAGAAGGGAGATGGCAGATGTTGCATTATAATTCATATTTATTGAACACCTACTGTGTACAGAGCACTAGACTAAGCGCTTGGGAGAGTGCAGTATAACAATAAACTTACCCATCTTTCTAAAGAGTTGGAAAATTTGCTAATTTTTCACCTCAAGTTTGGATTAATGCCAACCACAAAAGGGGAGGAAAAAAAGCCAGTTATTAGAAGTGCATTTCACAATAGTTCTACAGAAGCCAGCATGGAAAAAGCAAGCCTGGATGAGTGGGTATTTCTCTTTGGGCATGTCATTCCCTTTCTAAAAGTTTAGCTTCTAGAGCACTAAAGATGAATCCTTCCCCACTTGGGAACCCAAAAGGAGATGTTTCTATGAGGCGTAAACTTTTGTTTTACTTTTTAAGGTAACTTTTTAGTGCCTGAATGCCAAGGCTGGAATTTTGACTGCCGCTGCTTGCTTGTTCTGAATTCTGTTTTGTTTCTAAGGTTGGGAAAAAAGAAACGAGAAACCAAACCCTTCTTACGGCGAGATAAGCAAATTCTCTTGTTCACCGCGCTGGCTCTCCAGTGGTTGTGTGTAGAGCTGATATTTGAGTTACCTCATATGTGGCAGGATTTTCATTACCGTCTAGACTTTTTCTGCAGATATACCGTATCTTGGTTTCATTCATTCATTTGTATTTATTGAGCGCTTGCTCTGTGCAAAGCACTGTGCCTGGGAGAGTACAGTATAACAATAAACAGACACATTTGGTTTTGTAAGAAAACAACTTTGATTTTGGAATGCGTCAAAATGAGCTTCATAATTAATGGTTGTGGCATTTGGACAAATGATTAAATTGCCAGTGCATATTTAGAAAAAAGTCAATTATTTGGGATATCCCCCGAGAGAAAGATACCTGATGTCAAGTGCTGAAAATTGTCAGTGGCCACTCAATAAACATCAAGAAGTCCACTTTCAATTTGGATGTCCTCACCGTAAGTGGATTGCTTCCATGATAAAAGACGTAATAATAATAATGTTGGTATTTGTTAAGCGCTCACTACGTGCCGAGCACTGTTCTAAGCGCTGGGGGAGATACAGGGTAATCAGGTCGTCCCACGTGAGCCTCACGGATAATCCCCATTTTTCAGATGAAATAACTGAGGCCCAGAGAAGTGAAGTGGCTCGCCCACAGTCCCACAGCTGACAAGTGGCAGAGCCGGGAGTCGAACCCATGACCTCTGACTCCGAAGCCCAGGCTCTTTCCACTGAGCCACGCTGCTCTACTTTCAGGGTGCCTGGAGTCTCAGAGAGAAAAACAAGGAGACGCACTTGCACATGTACAGTAGGCAAAAAAATAAGAGTGTAGATACAGAGAATAAAAATGAAAGTAGCCAATACTTAGAGACACAGAAATGTTTATATTTATTTATGTAAATATGTATATCTTGTAAGCTCCTTGAGGGCAGGGACCAGGTCTACCAAGTCTCTTACTCTCCCAAGTGCTTAGTAGAGTGCTCTGCATCTGGTCAGTGCTCAATAAATGCTATCCATTTACATGGGATAAGTGTGGCTAACTAGATGATAGAACCAGGCAGGTGGAAATCAAATTAAATATTTTTTTTCGAAGGGGTGACTTTTTTTTAACTTCCAGAGGACTTTGAAGATGCGGAAGGAGGTGATCTGGTGATTTTCGAGGAAGGTGGGAGTGTCATGTAGAAGTGTGAACAGCTGTTCGGTGATACGAGAGCCGTGGAGATGCTTGTAAAATGTGGATCTCAGAACTGCAATAAGTTTACCTAAAACAAGTAGAGAGGTTGTCGACTCAACTACTAGCCAGGATTCGTTCACCATAGATAAACTTTGAGCCTTTTAAAGAAGAAAATCAATAGGAGAACCATCTCTGGTGATGTAAATATTTTACTGTCAGTTTTATTTAACCACCTGGAAGGGGATTTTAGAGGCTCCTTTTGGAAGATATATCTGAATTTCTAGACATCACCTCTTTCTTCCATTTGCAGATTTTTGACTGTCTCTGTAGATCAGTAGTTCTCCAATAAATCCGAGAGCCAGCCAGTGGGAAATACAGATCTCAGTCCTTCACCTCTCTTCCTCATTAAATTAGTGTCTTTACCAATAGGCTCGAGATCTGAATCTTTTTGTGGGTAGGAAGGGATATCATAGGTCACATTATTTAGCCTCAAACAGGGCTGCATCTAAGCTCTTTGGGCAATTTGGGTGCTATAATCTCAAAGTTGCATTTCTGGAAAAGGAGGAAGTTTCTGGAAAGAAGAATCTGGGGCCCAGCTTCTAGCCGATTCCACCAGCCTCACCGTTACCCAAACAGAGTAGATCTACCAATCTCAAATTATCTAAATGCTTATACTTCCAAAAGCTGAGGGAAATTCGTCTTGGAGCAAGGAGAAGATAATTTTAAAGATACAAATATTTGGCATTGTTGACGGATACCACATTCTGGCAGATTAAGGTTTGGGGAGATTTTTTCCAAGCCGCCTTCTGAAAGTAGGACTGTGGTAAAGCATTGTTCTGACTGAAACACTGGCTCAGTCAGTGGTGGCTTTTGAACGTTTACTGTGGGCGGAGGACTGGACTAAGTGTTTGGGAGTAGACAATGGAGGTGGCTCTTTCAAGAGCTCCTCGTATGTACTGAATAATAATAATAATAATAATGTTGGTATTTGTTAAGCGCTTCCTATGTGCAGAGCACTGTTCTAAGCGCTGGGGTAGATACAGGGTAATCGGGTTGTCCCACGTGAAGCTCACAGTTAATCCCCATTTTACAGATGAGGTAACTGAGGCACAGAGAAGTTAAGTGACTCGCCCACAGTCACACAGCTGACAAGTGGCGGAGCCGGGATTCGAACCCATGATTTCTGACTCCCAAGCCCTTGCTCTTTCCACTGAGCCACACTGCTTCTCCAGTGTGCTTCACCATCAAATCCATACTGTTGATTTGATGAAAGCTCCATCTCCCAATTAAAACCACTTTGAAACCTCTGTAGGTAATCTAATAATGATAATATGGTACTCGTTATGCGCTTACTATGTGCCAAACACTTCTAAGCACTGGAGTGGATACAAGCTAATCAGGTTGGACACAGTCCATGTCCCACATGGGGCTCACACTCTAAATCCCCACTCATCGTGGGCAGGGGATGTCTGCTTATTATTTTCTACTCTTCCAGGCGTTAAGTACATTGCTGTGCACACAATAAGCGCTCAGTAAATGCGGTTGAGTGAATGAATTTGGCAGATGAGGTAATTGAGGCACAGAGAAGTGAAGTGACTCGCCCAAAGTCACCCAGGTCCTTCTGGCTCCCGGTCCCATGCTCCATCCACTCAACCCCGCTGCTTCCCCACTGAGTAGAGGGAGTAAAATTTGACAGACGTCTTCATGAGCGTGTGCGGTCCTTTTTTTTTTTTTTTCCCTCCCTCCCAAAGATTAAAACAATTACTGGAGAATGTCCTTCTATTTCAGACAGGCCAGATGAAGAAAATCTAGGCTGTGCCTCTGAATCATTTGATCAAAGGGATTCATTTTCACTTCAGCTGCTAACCGGGGGTTGAGTAGTGGGACGGATGAATGTGTCACCTGGATGCTAGGCCTCAACCGTACTAACTGGCAATTAACTAATCGGCCATTAACTTTATGTCCATTCTGTGTTGCCATCGTGTCTGTCCTTTGAGGGTGGCCGCATTCTTCCGCCCGGCGCTGGCTGGGTAGGTAGGGATCAACCGGCTGGCAGTTGGTGGGGAGGGGACCAGACTTCTAAGAGGGAACCCTTCACTAGAGGTTAGTACCATGGCAAATTTGAGTGAGAGGATGATACTCAAATCGGGCCCTGCCGTGGCAAATTCCTGTCCCCGAGGAGTAACTGGGACTAGGATAAGCGTCTTTACCTGAGCTTTGAGGTTCTGCCCCTCGGTGGGTTTTGTGCTAGCCCTTCCAGCATTTCATCTAATAGTAGTAACAATAATAATAATATTTGTGGTACTTGTTAAGCACTTACTATGTGCCAGGAACTGTACTAAGTGCTGGGGTGGATACAGCAAAATCAGGTTGGGCCCAGTCCCTGTCCCACATTGGGCTTACAGTCTTACCCTCACATTTTATAGATGAGGGAACCGAGACACACCGGAGTGAAGTGACTTGCCTAAGCCCACACGGCAGACAAGTGGCGGAGCCGCGATTAGAACCCATGACCTTCTGACTCCCAGGCCCATGCTCTATCCACTACGCCATGCCGCTTCCACCAAAGACAGAAGACTTTTCCTTTCTAGATCCTGGAAAGACCTAAAATGCCCCCAGGGACCAATCCCTGGGGAGGAGAAAGGGAAGACCAATTCCATCTCCTCTCCCATCCCAATTCCTGGACAACAGGTCAGCTGATCCAGTGGGTTTCCATTCCTTTGTAGTAGTAGGGGTTGAGGCATTTACTGAGCGCTTACTTAGTGTGGTGACCTATGCTGAGCGCTTGGGAAGTACAGAGTGATAAAGTGACATGTTCCCTGTGCTCCAGGAGTTTACGCCCTAACGGTACTTATGTTTGTGAACGGTCATCTGCTTAGGAAGGTGTTATAAATCTATGCCCTTCTGAACGTTATGTCTTGTTTCTGTCCGTCTGTTTCCCCCGATTAGACTGTAAGCCCGTCACTGGGCAGGGCTTGTCTCTATCTGTTGCCGAATTGTCCATTCATTCATTCATTCATTCATTCAGTAGCATTTATTGAGCGCTTACTATGTGCAGAGCACTGTACTAAGCGCTTGGAATATCCAGTTCGGCAACAGATAGAGACAATCCCTGCCCGGTGACGGGTTTACAGTCTAATCTGGGGAGACGGACAAAAACACGATAAATAGAATCAAGGGGACGTACGCCTCTTTAACAAAATAAATAGGGTAATACCCAGTGCTCTCCACGTAGTAAGCGCTCAATAGATACTGTTGAATAAATGAATGAACCTTATGGGAAAATGCAAGAACGTCTAATGTCTCCATTTCAGTGTAACCTAGAAACAGACCGAATGGTCCGGTGTTTTTTGTTCATTAGCCCAGGGGTGTTTCTTTGCCCAAGTTCCTGTATTTCCTGTGAGGAAATCTAGGTAATCTGTCTCATTTCCACCCCGGCACCACAGTGAGCTTCTCTCCATCGCCCGCTTCTTCTCTCTTACGCTCTCTTCATTTCCCGTGTCCCGATCCCTCCCTCCATCCCCGTGCCATCTCTACACTGAATGATGGGCAGAGTTTCAGAGCTGACTGTGTTTTGTGCCAGTCGTATCAGTTTGAGAAGCAGCGTGGCATAGAGGATAGAGCAGAGGCCTGGGAGTCGGGGTCTTGAGTTCGAGTGTCGGCTCCTCCACTTTGCTGGGTGGCCCTGGGTAAGTCACTCCGCTTCCCTGGGCCTCGGTTTATCTGTAAAATGGGGATTGAGACGGTGAGCCCCATGTGGGCCATGGACTGTGTCCAACCTGACTAGCTTGTATCTACACCAGCACTTAGTACAGAGCCTGGAACAGAGTAAGCGCTTAACAACTACCATTGTAAACAAGTATTTAAGCGGCACTTTACGGGTGGAAAGTGCTGGGAAAGAGTATATAATAAGGAATTAGATACGGGCCCTGTCCCTGTTGGGGCTCACAGAGTTGTCTGCCCCGTTTTCTCAGTTACCTCATCTGTAAAATGGGGATTAATATTGTGAGCCCCATGCGGGACGGGGACCGTGTCCATCCCGATCTGATCGTATCCACCCCAGCACTTAGTACAGTGCCTGGCACATAGGGAACACTTAACAAATACCGTAATTACTATTATCGTTTACCGAGTGCCTCCTATGGGCAGAGTCCTCCACCAGGTATTCAGAGCATATGACACAAGTAAAACACACGTGGCTTCTGCCCTCCACAGTCTAATAAATTAATTAGAAGTTAGGGAGATTCGGATTGTATACGTACAGTGGGAACAAGCGGAGAAATCATTGATAAGATGAGGGAAAAACAAAAGGAAGCAAGACAGGAATCAATAAAATAACTTTTTGAGTATGGATACGAGCATTAAGCGTAGCTGATGGGCCTCTGTGGACAGGAAATGTACCTCTGTTGTACTGTAGTCCCACTAAAACGTAAGCTCCTCGAAGACGGGGATTGTATTTAGCAACTCTACTGTAGTGTACTCTACCAAGCACAGAGAAGCAGCGTGGCTCAGTGGAAAGAGCCCGGGCTTGGGAGTCAGAGGTGATGGGTCTGAATCCCGGCTCTGCCACTTGTCAGCTGTGTGACTGTGAGCAAGTCACTTCACTTCTCTGTGCCTCAGTTACCTCATCTGTAAAAAATGGGGATTAAAAAATGTGAGCCCCACGCGGGACAACCTGATGACCCCGTACCTACCCCAGCGCTTAGAACAGTGCTCGGCACATAGTAAGCGCTTAACAGATACCAACATTATTACTAAGTACAGTCCTCTATACACAGTAGGTGTTCAATAAATCCGATTGATTCATAGGATGACCTGACCAGAAACCTGGGGTTTAGTCGGGGAATATCCTGCCTGCTTCTTTTGTAGTAATAGCACAGTGTTGCCTAGTGGATAGATAGGGGCCTGGGAGTCAGAAGGACCTGGGTTCTGTTCCCAGCTCTGCCACTTCTCTGGTCTGTGACCTTAGGTAAGTCACTCCGCTTCTCTGGCCTTCAGTTCCCTCATCTGTAAAATGGGCATTAAGACAGTGAGCCCCATGTGGGACATGAGCTGTGTCCAACCTGATTGGCTTGTATCTACACCAGTGCTCAGTACAGAGCCTGGAACATAGTAAGCACTTAATAACTACCATAAAAAGAAAGTATTTAAGCAGCCCTTTATGTATGGAAAGCTGGGAAAGAATCTAGAGTAGGGAGTTAGATATGGGCTCTGTCCCTCTTGGGGCTCACAGAGTTGTCTGCCCCATTTTCTCTCCTGATTCCAGTTGTAATTCACCCACGGTTTAATCCCAGGCAGTCGCATAGATGGTCTGGCTACCGTTTCTCCTGGAGGACGTGAAAATCCACCGGGTCCTGTGGGGAACTCACTGAGACGGAGTGAAGTGTAATGCTATAGCCCAGTCATTGTCTTAAGTAAGCTCTTTAAACCCAGCTTCGACTGTATTTTGAAAGAGTAATCGATTTGTATTTCCTCCCTTTGATACCGCCGCTGTCATTCATCATCCTTTCTAATGCAACGTCTCGGGATCCCCCTCTCATCGTTTAAGGTGAAGACTATGTGTGTTTAAGTCAGGGGATGAGTATTTATCATGGCCCATTAACTCCAGCTCTGATTGGTTAAATGTTAGGGATTTTTTTTTTTTTTTTTTTTTTTCTGAAATGCATTTTTGTCCAGACGGGGTCCGGTTTTCCTTAGCAGGAAGCCGTGGAAAATTAATCCTAGGAAAGAGCGATCCAGAGATATGCACGGATACAGCAAGGAGCATCCATCCAAAATGTCACATTGTTTCTCTAAAGAAGGATGCTATTCTCGTTTGGGCTTGTGGGAGCCAATCCCTCAGGATGCACTTCAGAAACAAAAATGGAAATTTGGGGGTTTGAGGGTGAGGGAGACCAAAGGCTCCTGACTGCGGTATATAATTGTCTATTTTACAGGCAAATTAGGCATGAATTTCAACTGTTGGAGCGGACTGTTTGAAAAGACCATTTCTTTCATTAAATTACTCCTAGAAAAACTGTGCTTGACCCCCTCATAAAATTCACCAATTGCATTGTCATTGAACTTCTGGAAAAGAAGAGGCACAAGCCCCTTCTCAGATCCTCTTTTTGGTGGGGTTTTTTTGGTTATGTTTTGTGTTGTTTTAATGGTATTTATTTAGCATTTACTATGAGTCAGGCACTGTACTAAGCACTGGGGTAGATGTAAACCTGTTTAGGTTGGACCTAGTCCCCGTCCCTCATGGGTTTACAGTTTTAATCCCCAATTTACAGCTGAGCAACAGAGAAGTGAAATGACTTGCCCAAGGTCACACAGCAGACAAATGGCAGAGGTCCTTCTGACTCCCACTGGGCCACGCCGCCTCTCCTGCTGTGGTTAAATTTCTGTTTGAATTCAGTATCACTGAATTTGCTTTTCAGAAAGGAGCGATGAAAAATAGAACAGCCTTCCCTAATCCAGATTATCGCCCCTCGGTGATCACATCCTTCACCATCCAACCAAGAAATGCAAATGTGACGCGTAGTACATCTGCACACAACAAGTGCTCAAATACAGTTGATTGACTGACAGATGAATACAAGGAACAGGGAGAAGCATGCGCGCGGGGCAGGAAGGAAAGTGAGAGGAACAGGTGCTAACGGAGAAAGAAAGCCCACCAACCCAGGGAGGGAAATGAACAGAGGCATGGACAAGGAAACGGAGAAAGGAAGCTCCTTGAGGGTAGGGAGGATGTCTGTCGTAGACGAAGGAAGCGGTGCGGCCTAGTGGAAAGAGCACAGCCTGGGAGTTAGAGGATCTGGATTCTGATTTTGGCTCCGCCGTTGGCTGTGTGACTTTGTGTTAAGCAAGTCGCTTAAATTCTCTGTGCCTCAGTTACCTCATCCGCAAAAGTGGGGATTAAGGCTATGAGCCCCATGTGGGACATGGACTGTCCGACACAATTACCCAACCTACCCGACGTAGCACACAGTGCTTAACATATACCATTAAAATAGAAACAAACAAAAAACCTCTAAGAGAATCAGCGTGACCCAGAGGATAGAGCACAGGCCTGGGCGTCAGAAGCACCTGGGTTTTAAAACTGTCTCGGCCACTTGTCTGCCCAGTGAGAGGGCAAGTCATTTAATATAAGACCTTTATCCCCATGTGGGATAGAGGCCGTCTCCAGCCCAATTTGCTTGTTTCCATCCCCGCATTTCATACGTGCCTGGCACGTGGTGAACGCTTAACAAATTCCACAGTCGTTATGGTGTTCTCCCCCAAACCCTTAGTACAATGCTCTCCACAGAGTAAACGCTCCGTAAGTATTGATCGATCGATTGAAGAGAGAAATCTGAGAGAGTCTGACAAAGCGCGAGGGTGTGAAATAGGCAGGAACGAAATAATGCGGTTCCAGTCATAGAGTAAGCCAAAGGAGAATAGAGAGAGAGGCCCAGGAATAATAGAAAAACCACTGAAGGGCTTGAGGTGGACATAGGAGAGAAAACATAGCAAGAGCACTGAAAATACTAACCCAAATAATCCTGCCTTTCAAACCAGATCTTAGGTTCCCTGCAAAATCTTGGGGAGTCTCAGCTGGTGGCAAAATATTTAGTGAAATCTTCTTCCATCCCTGTTTGTTTAATGCGTAGCTTTGATGGGGCAGAAAACGGTGTTTGCTCTGGAGCAGCAAACGGGGTCCTGAGGATGCTGAATAGTAAACCAGATAAAGGCACTTAGCTACTCTGCCAGGTGGTTCTGCCTGGTCACCTCAGCATCTCCAAAGGGGTAAGATTCATAACTGCTGCATTCTAGGCCAGGGGACGGATAGTCTCCCTTTTCTCTAATTCTCTCTCCCTTTTTCTCCCCCTCTATACCGTAAACTTTTTATGGGCAGGGAACATAACAATTCTGTTGTATAATATTCTCCCAAGCACTTACTGTAGTGCTCTGCGTATAGTAAGCCCTCAATAAATACGATGGATTGATTTTCTGTTTTTATCCTTTGAAATTCAGATTGTCATTCAGCCAAACTGTCGTGCTCTAGAATTCCTTTCTTATCATGACTCCTCCTTCTTTTTTTTTTCCCTGACTACCCACCTCTCCCCAACTCTCAAATCCAGTTTTGTTGGGTTTTTTTCCTGCTTTGCTTTCAGGATTTGTTTATTTTGCTTTTAAGTTCTTTGTCTTACCTCTGTGCTTTATTCCAGCCTCTGTCATCATCTAGCCGGCATCTCTTCGGCCAACCTCCCGGGATTTTTCATCCCGGGACCTGCTTCCTCAGTCTCTCTTCTCCCTTTACGTGGCGGGTTCGGTTCTCTAGCCCGAGCCGCCATCTAATGCTTCTCCGTGGACTGCTTTTACTAAAGGTCGAGGGCCTGAGTTTAGACAAGCGAGGAGGAGGCCATCGAGGAAGGCTGAAGGACTCAAGTGATCCATATTCAGATACTTAGAAGATTGGAAGGAGATTAAAAAAAAGAGCCAACCCCACTCCCTTCCCCCCTGTTAGTGAGGAATGGGATGGAGTCTAATGTCGGGTGTTATGCTATCAGAAGGGTTTGCTTTATTATAGCTATATACTAATCCTGCTCTCTCTGTTGGAGATCCTGGGATATGCATCTTAAGCACCACTGTATTGTAACCAAGTACTAGATAGATTTAGCCGTACAAAAAAACAGATAGAAGAATAAAGTATATTGCAGAGGATGTGAGGAGGTGATTTTGCTGTTCCTATTGAAATATAAGTACTGAGAGTGCTGACTGTCTGGATGTGGATTTATGGGAAATAAAGCCCTAAAATACTTTCTCCAACAAAAAAATAGACCTCTTGGAAACAGTTTTTCCCTTCTATGTACTTAGCTCCCATTGAGCTGAAATTGCTCTCAGTATTGTGATAATGACAATTCAATATTACAGCCATGTGGAAGATGAACCAAATAAATTAACCAGCTGCTTTTAAGGGAAATGTGCTCAATGGATTACCACCCTAAAATGCTTTGTAGAACGTTCGTGCTCAGAAGGTCTCCAGGTGGCTATCCAGCAAGAAAAGGGAGAAATGGATTTTACTAAATACCAGTAAAGTACAGGCAGAAGGATCTGTGGCCATGGAGTGAGGAGAACATTCGTGAGGAAAGAAGGCATTTCCCCTCCCAGAGCAATGAGGCAAAAGCACATTGCTTTTGTTTTGTTTTCGGGGTATTTGTAAGCGCTGACTGTGCGTCAGGCACCGTTCTGTGCTCTGGGGGTAGATAAAAGCCAGTCGGGTTAGGCACAGTCCGTGTCTCACCTGGGGCTCTCCATCAGATGAGGAAACTGAGGCCCAGAGAAATGAAGCGATTTGCCCAAGGTCACCCAGCAGACAAGTGGCGGAGCTGGGATTGGAACCCAGGTCCACTCTCGGGCTGGTGCGGCGAGTTTGTCGCTCCCTTGCCCAGGCAGCTTCTTCTCTCCCAGCAGGTAGCTTAGGGCTAGCCCCAGCCAACCAGCCAAGAGGGCACCTTTCTTTTCCCTCCCGCTAGCCAAGAGCGGAGGAGAGTAAGAGGCAGTCCTGGATTAAAATTCCTCACTATTCAGAGGCCTCTATACTAGAAATCTCGGAATTCCACGGAACCGCAACCGAACAGGCAGTGAGTATTCCCTAGACCGGAGGAGGGAAAAACAAGCATTTAAAGTAAGTTAAAAGCAGCTGGAAAGGCCGGGAGTCTTCGCATCATTGTGATCTTTATCAACACCGGTATTTATTGAGCATCTAGTGTGTGCAGAATACGGCAGGAGACGCACGAAGGACACGGTCAAAGCAAAAATCTCAGCCCTTACGTTCAAGGAGACTTACACTCTAACGGAAAGTACAGGCAGCCACAAATAAATGATAATGGTATCTAGTAGGCACTTGTGCCACGTGCCAAGCACTGTAATAGGTGCCGGGGTGGATATAAACAAATTGGGTTGGACACAGGCCCTGTCCCACGTGGGGCTCACAGTCTTAATCCCCATTTTACAGATGAGGTAACTGAGGCACGGAGAAGTGAGCTGACTTGCCCAAGGTCACACAGCCAACACGTGGCGTAGCCGGGCTGAGAACCCAGGGCCATTTGACTCCCGGGCCTGTGCTCTAAACTACTAGGCCGTACTGCTTTTCGAAGGATGATACGTTTCCCCCGGCCCTGGCTTGCCAACCCCGGCGGTCCTGGCCGGGCCAAGATAGGAGGAGAAAACCGGCCCTGTGCGTTCTGAAGCCAGAGCCCAGACAGAAGCAAGCGGAGCTGACGGAAGGGGCCTTAAGAGTGCCTGAGCACGCCAGCCAAGTTGCCGGGGAAAGCAGAGTACCTGAGGAATAAGTGGTCGTGAGAACTCAGAATCAGTTGGTTAGAGGGGAAACGGAAGGACCCCAAGCCAAAAAAGGGGGTGCGGTGATCTTGAGTCAGACAGGAGAGAGGGCATGGAGGTGGAGAGGTGAGACCCCGTTCGGAAAAAGCCAAACAAGAAGAGACAACTGAAAAGACAGAAAGTTGAGACATTACAAGCTCCTGAAATCCCAAGACTTCTTCGGCTAGTATTTGTCAAAAGCTCCCGCTCTGTAACTTTAACTTTCTTCATGTCGAGTGCAGTTCTAGATTTCTATTGTCTGCAAGTGTTTCGATTCCCCTCCGTTACGTGGCATCTCGTTTTATTTTTGCCCGGTCTTAGGGGTTCGACTGTAAACGTACTAACAAACGTGTAAGTCAGTCTTACTTGTTAAGGGCTTACTGTGTGCAGAGCACTGTATTTAGCGCTTGGGAGAGGACGGTATAACAACCAACAGACACGTTCCCTGCCCACAGCAAGCTTACAGCCGAGAGGGGTAGACAGACACTGATTGAAGTAAATAAATTAGAGATAAGTAGGTAAGTGCTGTGGGGCTGGGAGTGGAGCAGGAGGAAAGGGAGCAGAAAATGAGGTGCTTGTTTTGAAAAGCATCACTTTTTTTTTGACCCGACTGTCGTTAGAAGGTTCTCTTTTTCCTCTCCCCTCCGTTATAGCAAGATACGCGTCGCGAGGAGGAGGGTGGGGGGCTGGAGAGGGGATGATGGCCCTGGTTTGAGAACAGGGAGGGGAAAGGCTGGAAGGTGTTAGAAATGATTTACGGTAGTTGACAACCATTCCCTGCCAGAGAGCGGAGGCATCCCTAAGTCTGGAAGGACTCGAGGTCAGCCAGTTCACTCTCTGCCTTTAGGCAGTTCATCCTTAGGAAAATAAACAACGAAGGCGCCCACCAAGCCAGCTTGTGGATGGTGCCCCTTTGCGACAGGCAAAGGAGCACCCAGCTAGATTTCTCCTTTTTTCTTCTTTTTTTTTTTTTTTCTTTTTATGGTGTGTTTCGACCCGTTGCTATTTGCCAGGCGCTATCCTAAGAGGTGGGGTAGATGCCAACTCGTCAGTTTGGGTTCAGTCCGTGTCCCACGGGGGGCTCGCGGTCGATCTCCATTTTACAAATGAGGTGACTGAGGCCCAGAGTAGCGAAGCGACTTGCCCGAGGTCACACGGCAGATAAGTGGCAGAGTTGGGATTAGAACCCGGGTCCTTCTGACTCCCAAACCCGGGATCTCTCCCCTAGGCCACATTGATTTCCCTCCGTTGGACATCGTGTATCCCGCCCTTTGCATCTGACAACCGGTTCACGGCGTGCCGTCCGTATTTTAAGACTTAGGACGATCAGCGGTATTTATTGAGCGCTTACTGTGTGCAGAGCACTGTTGTTTGTGGCTGAGACCGTCCTGGGGACTCTTCTGAATCAATCAGGTGCTTAATACGTTGCTCTGCACATAGAAAGCACTCGGTGAATGCTGCCGATCGATCGACTGGTGTTTACTGAGCACGTGGGAGAGCGTTCGGAAGAGTGCAACGGAACGGAGTCGGCAGACAGGTTGCGCGCGCAAGAAGCTTGAATCTAGATTAGATGTAGAGCAGCTTGATGAGAAGGAACGAGGGTAGCCAAAAAGTAGTGAAGGGTAAAAGCGGTTCTCCCGAGGACCCATCTGAGTGATGGAAGGAAGGGAGACGGCGAGCAGTCGAATGAATGAAATGAAGGGAGAATTTCTATAGCTCCCGACCTCAGGGTAGCTGTAAGAATTCATTCATTCAGTAGTATTTATTGAGCGTTTACTATGTGCAGAGCACTGTACTAAGCGCTTGGAATGGACGGATGGGTAACAGAGACGGTCCCTGCCCTCTGAGGGGCGCACGATTCCCTGAGCCCTTGGGCTATTTAAAGGAGAAAGGAACTGGGGAGGGGCCTTGGACTGTATTCTAACCACCGCTCACCACTTACCTGTCTGCTGTGCGACCTTGGGCAAGTCACAAAATATCTCCGGGTCTCAGTTATTGGGGATTAAGACTGTGAGCCCCATGTGGGGCAGGGACTGGGCGCAACCTGACGAGCGTGTATCTACCCCAGCGCTGAATGCAGTGTCTGGCACACAGTTACCACTTAATTCCGTAAACAGAATCCCCGAGGGGAGCCATCGCGTCTGCGGGCTCAATGTAGGCATTTGGGGTCGTTGAAGGAGAAGGGGCAGAGGAGATTAAAGGGTCAGATTCCATTGGTCAGATAGAAAAGGAAAACAGCAAGTGGCCCACCTACCCCAGTTGGCGCCTACTGGGGCATCCTCATCCCCCCGATTCATCGAATAATAATTTGGTATTTGTCGAGCGCTCACTGTGTGCCGAGCACTGTTCTGAGCGCCGGGTAGATACGAGGTGATCGGGTCGCCCCACCTGGGGCTCCCGGTTCGAATTCCCATTTTCCAGATGAGGTAACTGGGGCCCAGCGAAGTGACTGGCCCCCCAGTCACACAGCTGACAAGTGGCAGAGCCCGGATTAGAACCCATGACCTCCGAGTCCCAAGCCCGGGCTCTTTCCACTGAGCCACGCCGCTCTAGTGGGCTGCCGACGGAACGGCCGTGTTGCCCTCTGTCCGTTAGATGGTGACACTCTGGCTGTTGGAACCAAGTCCGCAGCGAGGCTACGTGTCAGATTCTTCGCTCCGTTCTCCGGAGTAGGTGATCTGCTTACGAGAGGTGGGGCGAGGTCCCGTCGTGTGCAGCTGTTATGTTTTATCACTGTTATCATTATCATCATCATTAAATGTGTTAAGCGCTTATTGTGTGCCAGGCACCGTACTAAACAAGAAGCAGCATGGCCTGATGGAAGGAGTACAGGCCTGGGAGGCAGAGGACCTGGGTTCCAATCCCGGCCTAGCTACGTGTTTGCTGTGTGTCCTCGGGCAAATCACTTGACGTCTGTGCCTCGGTTTCCTCATCCGTAAAATGAGGATTGAGACCGTGAGGCCCTTGTGGGGCCTGGCCCGGGTCCAAGACGATTAGCTTGTACCTACCCCAGCGCTCAGTATAGTGAGTGGAATATAGTGAGCGCTGAAGAAATACTGTCGGTGTCAGTAGTATTAAGCGCTGGAGCGGATCCAAGCGAATCGGGTTGGACACAGTCCCTGTCCCACATGGGGCTTACGGTCTTAATCCCCGTTTTACAGATGAGGGAACTGAGGCCCAGTGAAGTGATTTGCCCAAGGTCACACGGCAGACGAGTGGCAGAGCCAGGATTAGAACGCAGGGCCTTCTGACGCCCAGGCTCTCTCCAGTAGGCCGTGCTCCTTCCCCGTTTGTAAACCGAGGGAAATTTCAGGCCATCGTTAACATGGAACGATTCCTAACTTTGCGTGGCTGATCTTACTGTTGTCTTTATCCGAAAAAGCTAATGCAAGAACTAGAGTAGTGATTCTTTTTTTTTATTTTCCCTAGCACGCCATCGCGCTGTCCGGCACCGTCGTTCTACTGTTGGAAAAGGCGTACAGAGTTCGCCTGTTTTCGGTTTCCGTGAGGCTTCCGTCTCTCTGATATTTAGAAATGACCATTCTTTCTGTGGTTACTACCTGCGACCGGTCGCACAGTCCCAGATCAGGCCGAATCCCGAGGGCCGATTGGGGATGCTCTCCCCTCCCGCGATTATGTCCCTTTTTTGGAGGTCCCCTCCTCCAAGAGGCCTTCCCTGACTAAGCCCCCCCCCCCCCTTCTCCCACTCCTTTCTGCATTGCTCTGACTTACTCCCCATTCTATTAAGTTGCCGTTGTTTTTAGGAGATGTTCTTCCCCTCGACTCTATTCGTCGCCATCTTGCTCGTCTGCCCGTCTCCCCCGATTAGACCGTAAGCCCGTCCGGCGGCGGGGACCGTCTCTATCTGTTGCCGACTCAGTTCATTCCGCGCGCTCGGTACAGTGCCGTGCGCATAGTGAGCGCTCGATAAGTCCTACTGAGTGAATGAATGAGCACATTTTCAACGGTTTGATTTCCAATCCGATTCTGTAAGTGGGTGACGTCGTCTTGGTGGGTCTTTCTCCCGCAAGGCAGTGTATCCGTTACAGAGATCTCATTTTCAAAACTAAAAGTGATATTTTTGTTTTTACTTAAATTCTCAAATAGAACGGCCGCCCGGCAAAGCGGACACGTAACTCCGAGCGCTAACAATCGCTCTTGGATAACGGCGCAGGGATGTTCTCTAGGAATGTCTGTGCTTTGGCACCATCTTGTGGCTTCATTGACGTCCAGCGTCATCGGCTAAAGTGGAATAATCTGGAATAATCAGTTATTTGAGGCCTGGATTGGCAGATTGAGGGCCAGTGAAGATTACTTGGATCACCCTTCCTCTCCGTTTGGACGTCTGGAATGAGTTTTTGTACAGGCTCGTGGGGTGGGGGTAGTTTATCTGATGCTTCTTTTTACGCCTATAAATCGGGACGGTCTTTTCCCAGCACGCTCAGAGGTCCTGAGTTCGAATGCCGCCTCCGCCACGTGTCGGCTTCGGGCAGGTCGCTTCACCGGGGAAGAGCCCGGGCTTGGGGGGTCAGGGGTCACGGGTCCGACTCCCGGCTCTGCCACTCGTCAGCCGTGTGACCGTGGGCGAGTCACTTCGCTTCTCTGTGCCTCGGTTCCCTCATCTGTAAAATGGGGATTAACCGCGAGCCTCACGTGGGACGACCCGATCGCCTTGTATCTACCCCAGCGCTTGGAGCAGTGCCCTGCACGTAGTAAGCGCTTAACAAATACCAACATCCTCTGTGCCTCAGTTACCTCATCTGTAGAATGGGGATTAACCGCGAGCCTCACGTGGGGACGACCCGATCACCCTGTATCTCCCCCGGCGCTTAGAACAGCGCTCCGCACATAGTGAGCGCTTAACAAATGCCAACATTATTATCATAATACTGCACAGGAAGTACTCCGTGCTGATGATCTCTCCAAAATCTTTACTTCGTGTTTCGGTATAATCCCCCCAAAGGTCCTCCATGTATTCATTCATTCAGTAGTCTTTATTGAGCCCTTCCTATGTGCAGAGCACTGTACTGAGCGCTTGGAATGTGTAAATCGGTAACAGATAGAGACGGTCCCTGCCCTCTGACGGGCTTACGGTCTAATCGGGGGAGACGGGCAGGCAAGAACAGTAGCAGAATGATGCCTGAAAAGCTAAAAGAGTCATTGGCTAAAATAGGCACCCAAGCCAGCGCTTAATTAAAGAGGGAGAACACTTCCCCTTGTCTCGCTCCTTTATTTGGGTTAAAAAATGGTGGTCTTCGTTAGGCGCTTACTGTGTGCAAAGCACTGTTCTGAGCGCTGGGGGATACATGGTGATCAGGTTGCCGCACGTGGGGGCTCCCGGTTTTAATCCCCGGTTTACGGACGAGGTAACTGAGGCCCAGAGAAGTGAAGTGACTTGCCCAAAGTCACCCGGCTGGCAGGCGGCGGAGCCGGGATTAGAACCCACCACCTCTGACTCCCAAGCCCGGGCTCTTTCCACCGAGCCCCGCCGCCGACAGTTCCCTACACAGTCACAGACCGCGGAGGCCGGCTCCGGCGTAGCCGGTTCCGGCCCGGCCTCACAGACCTCTGTCTCGGTGCTTTCTCTTCCCAGCTGTTGCTCTTTGAGCAGAATTGGATGAGAAGATGGAAGTCATTCGTTTTGCACGAAGGAGAAGGAAACATACGGAGTGTGAAATGGCAAGGAAATTTAATCGCTTGGGCCAACAACACGGTGAGTGTCTGCCCCTTCTGGGGAGGGTAACGTGGCACTCTTTGAGATACCTTAGCAGGTGGTTGGGGAGATACTGCTAGCCCATCTCAGTGCGTCGTAACACGGAAAGATGCAACAATGCCAGGAAAGTTAAGGGGTGCGGGCATGGAGATCTGATCGATGCTGGAGGAAAAAAATTGAAAAGGGAAAGCCGTCAAAGACGTGAATGCTTTTCCTTTTATCCTCAACTCTTCAAGAAAAGTGTCGTGTAAGTTTTAAAGCTGTAATTATCAAGATCGGCGGCCAACATAAGGCAGTCGCCACGGTTTCCTGCATCGCTCTTTCTTCACCACCCTGTTTATTTTGTTTAATGAGATGTACTGCGTCGCCCCGATTCTATTTATTTACCGTTGGTTTTTATGAGGTGTTCTTCCCCTCGACTCCGTTTATCGCCATCGTTCTCGTCTGTCCGTCTCCCCCGATTAGACCGTGAGCCCGTCAGAGGGCAGGGACTGTCTCTATCTGTTGCCGATATGTACATTCCAAGCGCGTAGTACAGTGCTCTGCACATAGTGAGCGCTCAATAAATACTATTGAATGAATGAATGAATTTTCCTTCTTCTGGGAGTCTTAGAAGAGTGTGTGTGTATCCACACGCATCTATATACATATAGATATAAATATATGTGTGTAGCTCTACGGGCGTGTGTATGATGAGCATTTATATTGGTTTACTGCCTTGAAGTAATTCCCTATATTCCCCTGACTTCCTTATTAGGGTGGTTATTCCACTTTGCAGGAAAGGAAACTGAGGCACGGCGATTAGCTGGAGTAGTGTAAAACCCAGTTACTGATTACAGGCCTGCTTTTTTTTTAATGGTGCTCATTAAGCCCTTCCAGTTGGTCAGGTACTGTACTGAGCGCTGGGGTAGCCAGGGCTATCCAGAATTAAGATAATCAGGTTGGACGTAGTCCCTGTCCCACCTGGAGCTCACGATTTAAGTTGGAGGGAGGAGGATTTAATCCTCATTTGACAGCTGAGGTAACTGAAGCGCAGAGAAGTTCATTGATGTCCCCAGAGTCACACAGCAGGCAGGGATGGAGCCGGGATCAGAATCCAGGGCCCCTCGTTCATTCTCGTTCTGTGCTCGTTCGCAGGCCGCTCTGCTCCCCTAGATAGCCCCCAGAACAGTCCCTCCCGACATGCCCAGGTCACGTCAAGGGATGGTTTCGTTGCAGAGCATCTTTAAGGGGAAGGCTGGCTGCGCCGGAAAACACTGGTATAGGCTAATAAATTCTTTTATACTTTACGCAATCACTTAATATGAACTCGGTCAAAAAGCTATAAATTTAGATTCATTTCCTGAGCTGGCCCTTTGAAAGACCCGATTTACTCGCTCGAATTTGTTCGGATTTTGGGTGGTGGAAATTTCCCCAAGTCGAGGATCCCTCTCAGAGCCTGACTTCATTGCCGGAGTTTTACTGAAGCCACTCTGTGGCCCGCCGGATGGGCACTGGCTAGTCAGCCTGACTGTGTTCTTTGGGGAGCTGTGAAATGTCACCTGTAATCTTCCCTGGATTTGGCTCTGCGATAGAAGAACCGGTTTTTTTTTTTAAAGTGTTAGCGTGTCAGTCTGATTTTTGCCAAGAAGAGAGGGAGGAAATAACTTACCCGGCTAGGGACCTTGCCGGGTTAGAATTAGTGTTGCCGCTGACCCCTTTGCTCGTGGCTTATTGACGGGTCTAGGACCCCTCTGGTCCTCTGCCTTACTCCTACCGAAGAAAAGTGCTATTTCTGTAAAATAGAAGGATTGGGCTGTGTGTCATCTAAATATTAAGTGTGGCCTCTGTGAAGCCCTCTACTACGTGCCAGGCTCCTAAGTGCCGGGGTAGGTACGAGCAGATCGGATCGGACACAGTTCCTGTCCCACACTGGGCGCCCACTCTTAATCCCAGCTCTTCCACTTGTCTACTGTGTGACTTTGGGGAAGTGACGTGACTTCTTTGTGCCTCGGTTCCCTCACCTGTAAACTGGGGATTAAGGCTGTAAGCCCCACGTGGGACAGGGACTGTGTCTAACCCAGTCACCTTATATCTATCCCAGTGCTTAGTACAGTGCCTCAAACATAATAAGCACTGAAATACTATCATCATTAATATCATTAACCTCCATTTGAGGAAACTGAGGCCCGGAGAAATTAAGTGACTTGCCAAGGTCACAGAGCGGACAAGTGGCAGAGCTGGGATTAGAACTCATGTCCTTCCGACTCCCAGGCTCGTGCTCTATCCACTAGGCATTGCTGCTTCTCACTAGGCCGCAAAGCTTCTCCAGATAAACGTGTCGGCGGAAGCTGAGCGTGCGTACGCACGCTCACGCCCAGGAATCCGAAAGCTTCCCTCCGCTTTACGTGTCTCTCCGGGTCTCCGGGAAGCACTTTCAGTGTCTTGGAAGGTCGGATTGGTGGCAGTTGGTGGTGCTGGTGTTCATCGATTTCCTTTGTCTTCCCCTCTTCAGACGAAGGCCACTTAATGCCATTTCCTTTTCCAGGGCGTCAAGATCCTCGACATCATCTCAAAGCAAAGAATCACCAACGTGCCCCGAGATGACCTAAGCCTTCGACCCGATATGTATCCCTGCAGCCTCTGCTGGAAGGATAACGTGACGCTGATTATTGGCTGGGGAGCGTCCGTGAAGGTAATGGGTGGGGCCGGGAAGGAACTGGAGGCAGATGGAGAGGGTGTGGGGACACCCAGGAGACGATCCATACGGCCACCCAGATGCCATTACCGGACCCTGACCACACAGTCCACGTTTAACGGCTGAAGATTCCTCTTGTCCTCTCCTTTCCTCGCTGTGGGGCAACTCTTTGCCCTGTTCACCAAAGTAGGCGATCTGCTTACTGATGGCGCAAAGGGAAAGGGATGTATGCAACTGCCCGTAGCCGACGGTTTCGAAAGCTCCAGCAGGCATTTGAAAATTCCATATTTTTACCGTGGCAGATTTTGTACCCGTCTCTACTTGGGGGGGGGGAAAAAAAAAAACAAGAGTTACAATAATAATACATTTTTTTCCAGCACTCTGTATTTAATATTGGGTGAGGAGTTATTTTCAACACTATCACTCCATCAGTATTTGCCGTAGAAAATGACACTCAGAGTAGCCCAGTTCTGTGGGACTATCCCTCTCTCTCTCTGCCGGTGTGTCTGTGTGCGTGTGAGAGAGAGGGAGAGGGAAAGGGTGCTTATGGTGTCCCCTAAATACTCCAAGATCTATTTCCCGGCGCCCTGAGTGTATATTGTGCATTGACTTTTCCAGAGCTCTGTCAAATTGGTTACCTCATTTTTGTCCTCAAGGCATCCATGGGAGATGGGGAGACACGGATATATTTCCCCCTTTTTGTAGACGTGAAAATTGAGGCACAGATAAAATGATTTTTCTCTCCCAGCATCATCCACCAGACCAGTTATACAGCTGGAATTAGAACCCAATGAATCAATTCATTGATATGTATTGATTATCTACTGTGTGCAAAGCAGAGCACTAGGTAGCGTACGCTAGAGTTAGAAGACGTGATCCATCCGCAGTTATTATTACTGTAGTTGACCAGACAGAAACAAAGGGAATTACAGATAGGAGGAAGAGAGAATGGGAAAATGTCTATTTCGTCCTCAAGTGCGGGAATAAATCCTGGACCCGTGTTCTTTCCACCAGACCTTGTGACCTCCGTCTTACTTTAAGGTTTCAGAAAAAAAGATCTGTATAGTTCTATCCTTGGATTTAAATATAGCTTCATTTAGGACAGAGAAGCCGTGTCGTCTGGTGGATAGGGCACGGACCTAGGAATCGGAAGGATCTGGGTTCCGGTTCCCGAAGTCACTTAACTTCTCTGTGCCTCAGTTACTTCATCCATAAAATGGAAATTAAGACTGTGAGCCCCATGTGGAACATGGACCCTTTCCAACCTTATATTTGCCCCAGCGCTTAGTACAGTCTTACATCACGTTAACAAATGTCATAAAAAGAAAAAGATTCGAACGGGTGAACCTGGCCTTTTTATTCTGTGATTCTGCGACACTCTTGAGCATAGAATGTATTTTAGTCTAATAAAATAAGCAATGTTCATATTTAGGAAGTGTCATTCAAAAGATATGTAGTAACATAAACAGCGGCCGATCCAACCCGTGATTCTCTTTTTGAAATCGGCAACGTAAGGTTTAGAAGATGTGTTTAATGGTTTTCCTCCTTGACGTCTACCCTCACCCTTACATGTAATACGTGGGAATGATTGAATACGTAATACATAAATGTCCACAAGCGAGAAATCTACTTCTCTAGCCTTGACCGCTTTCCTTCTCTGCAGTCTCACGTTTCTCCCTGCCTCCAGGGCTTATCTCTACATGGGTATCCTGCCAGCACCTCAAATTCATCACGTCCAAAACCGAACGCCTCTCCCCTCAAAAATCCTCTCTTTCACCTAAATTTCCCATCACCGTGGACAATATCACCATCCTCCCCAAGTCCCAAGTCAATAACTATGGCATTGTCCTGACTCTTTCCTCTCTTTCAACCCCCATATTCAGTCTGTCACCAAAATCTGTTGATTTTTTTCTCCATATTTCCAGAGTTCACCCTGTCTTTCCCCACCCGAAGAACCCCCACACTGGTCTACGCGCTTGTTATACCAAATTCAGTGATCAGCCTCCTCACTGAACTCCCAGCTTCTAGTGTCTCCCGTCTCTTGCCCATACTCCACTCTGCTACCTGGGTCGTTTTCCTAAAACGTTATTCTGCGTCCGTCTCCCCGCACCTGAAAAAACCTCCCCAGGTTGCCTGTTCCTCTCTGTGTCAGGCGGAAACTGCTTTTCCCTGGCTTCAAGTTACCCGAAAAGCTCTCTCCCTTCCCCGCTAGACCGTAAGCTCGTTGGAGACAGGGAACGTGTCTGTCAACTCTGATATATTGTACTTTCTCGAATGCTAAGAACAGCTCTTCGAGGGCAGGGATCAGGCTTATGCAGTCCTGTCATACTCTCCCAAACACACAGTGCCCCCTGCAAACAGCGCGTACTTGACAAACCCTATCGATTGACTGATTTTGAGCACCCACTTAGCTCGCGCCAACCCTAGTGCCCCGTACTGTGCCTGGCACATAGTGAGCGTTTAAATACCCTTAAAAAACAAAACAAGATCCTGTAAGAAATTCCGTTGCTGTCTTCAGTTGAAAACCTTTTCTCAGACTTCTGCAGAGTTAGAGGAGTTGACCTGGAGCGTTGCGAAATTCCATGAACTGTAGTACCTTCACTGAGACGAAGTCATTAATTATGAACTCCGGTGATTTCTAATTTATGCTTGGCTAGTTTTCATAACTTTGTAAAAAGAGACCCAGGGGATTTTAAATAATGCATTTTGTTAATGGACTATGCATCTTGATTTCCATCCTTATTTAATAAGGCCACTTATCTTATGAGTTGTGCACATGTTAAACCAATCAGTGTTCACTCCCATTAGTGTTCAGCACTTTAATATTTAACTTTAACAGTTTAATGCGTCCTAGGGTAACGTAGAAGGATTTCTAGAGGGAAAAAAGTAAGGTTAAAATCATCTGTGAATTTGTTTTCTAGATCCGTTCAGTGTAGTAAAGACATGTTTAACAGTTTAAAGCTACCCAAATAGGAGGATTTCTAGAGGGAAATGATAAGGCTGAAAATCACCTGTGAATTTGTTTTCCAGATCTGTTCAGTGAAGGAACGACACGCCGGTGAAATGAGAGACTTGCCTAGTCGCTACGTTGAAATCGGTATGGCTCCGCTAATCGTATTTTTGCCGTTGAAATGTTTTCCTTGAGTGGGAATCCAGTGCCTTGTATTCTTGCAGTATACCTCCATCCACCGTCTTGCATTCCTCCAATATCCTCATCGTCAATGGTGTTGATCAAGTGATTACTGCATGCAGAGCTCACGGTCTTAATCCCATTGTACAGGTGAGGAAACTGAGGCGCAGAGGAGTTCATTCATTCATTCAGTCGTATTTATTGAGTGCTCACTAGGTGCAGAGGACTCTGCAAAGCGCTTGGAAAGTACATTTCGGCAACAGATAGAGACAATCCCTCGCTCAACAGTGGGATCAAAAAAAAGGAAGAGGGAGCTAGACAACAATACAGAACTTGCTCAAGGTCACACAGCAGTCAAGAGGAAGAGCTGAGATTAGAATCCAGATCCTTCTGACTCCCAGGCCTATGGTCTAACCACTAAACCGCGCTGCTTCTCTGTTAATCCAGATCAACCTTTTTAATACTTTGTCTCGGGCCAGCCGCCCCGGGGCTGGGGTATAATATGCGCCTCATGCCAGTGACTCCCACGGCCAAAATTAATGACCCACACTTCGCTTCCAGTTTCGAATGCAAGTTTCAGTCTCCGAAGAAATAATAGAATAAAAATTAATTATCGGGAAAATTACATGGAAAGTCATACCTACCTTCAGAAAGTAATAAACTTCGGATGGTCTCTCTAAATCACAAAGGAAAAGAAGCATTACCCGAGTAGGGTTGCAGGAGCTTAAGATGACCTTACTCTGGGCCTGAAGGCTAAGAATTCATGAGGGGAAGGGATCGTGTGGAGGTTAACTTGTGTTTACCCCAGCGCTTAGAACAGTGCTTGACACCTATTGAGGGCTTAACAAATACCATTATAAAAGAAGGCTAATATCTCTACATTTATGTTGACGGCTCAGTGTTGGTTTTTTCCTGTAACCGTTAGAAGTTGGCTTGATTTCCGGATAGCAGTTAACGGCACTGAGGCTATTCTGGAGTGAAGCGGATTTCCTCGTTTGCTCTAGTCTCAGTGGAGGCTAGGGCAACTTCTGCTATCTTTTAAGAGAAATCCTGGAAATAAGCACGTAGTTTTCTGCTCAGTTTTCTTCAGGTTTCACTTTGGGTTTCCTGCTTATTAATTCTGCTTCGTGTAAAATTTAAAGTATAAATGTGCCTATCTCCCCCAAACATGGTTTACATCCACGGTTCTTCACTGGGGTTATTAAAGCCATAGCCTATTCTATTATCCCCAGACACGTGCCTATAACATAAACTGATAGACACTTAAATTGTGTCCAGCCAGCGCCGATTCCAGCTGCTCATTCAGGTCCGGTGCCTGTCTGAGGTCGTCGCGGAGCCTTTTGTGCCAAGTTGTCGGCCTGAGACCGGAAGGGGAGAGAGGGTCGGGTTTGGATACTGCAGATATTCCTCAACCCCTTATTCCAGTCCATCCATCTCTTCAAACTAGAGATGGGAATATCTGGAGACCAGAGTTCCTCGATACCGCGGAGCCACGGAGACAGGGGGCTCACTCCCCAAGTGGTCTTTCATATACAGTAATAATAACGTTGGTATTTGTTAAGCGCTTACTACGTGCAGAGCACTGTTCTAAGCGCCGGGGTAGATACGGGGGAATGAGGTTGGCCCACGTGAGGCTCACGGTCTTCATCCCCATTTTATAGATGAGGGAACTGAGGCACAGAGGAGTGAAGTGACTTGCCCACAGTCACACAGCTGACAAGGGGCAGTGAAGCGCTTACTGTGTCAGGCATTGAACTGAACGCTGAGGTAGATTACAAGCTAATCGGGTTGGATACGGTCTTAATCCCCATTTTACAGATGAGGTGACAGAGGCCCAGAGAAGTGAGGTGACTTCCCTGAGGTCACCCAACAGGGAAATGGTAGAGCTGGGATTAGAACCCAGGTCCTTCCGACTCCCAAGCCCGGGCTCTAGCCATTAGGCCAAGTGACTTGCCGTAGGTCACACGGTAGGCAACTCACAGAGCTGGGTTTAATAACGATAGTAATGACGATGGTTTGTTAAGTGCTTACCATGTTCCAAGCACTGTTCTAAGCGCCGGGGTAGATACAGGGTAATCAGGTTGTCCCGCTTGGGGCTCACAGACTTAATCCCCATTTTATAGATGAGGTAACTGAGGCACCCAGAGGTTAAGTGACTTCCCCAAAGTCGCACGGCTGAGAAGCGGCGGAGCCGGGATTGGAACCCAAGACGTCTGCCTTCCAAGCCCGGGCTCTTTCCACTAAGTCACAGCAGGTCTTCTGACTCACAGGCCCGGGCGCTCTCCCATGGGACACACTGCTTCTCTTTGCCACCTTCTGGCTTCCAGGGTTCTTGTAGGACTTCTAAGGGCAGAGGGGCCTTGAGATTGAAATATAGTCCCCTAAGGAAGCTCTGACCTCTCACGTCTGCAGTCTGGCATTCACGAGCTCTTAGCAGGAGCGGGGGGAGAAGCAGCATGGCCTAGTGGGTAGAGCACGGGCCTAGGAGTTGGAGGACCCCGATTCTGCCCCGTGTCTGCTGTGTGACCTCGAGCAAGTCTTCAACTTCTTTCTGCCTCAGTTACCTCATCAGTGAAGCCGGGGTTAACTCCCTGTGAGCCCCATGTGGGACAGAGACTATGTCCAAGCTGACTAACCGGTATCTTCCTTAGTGCTTAAAACAGCGCTTCTCATACAGCAAGCACTAAATAAAAGCATCCTAGCTTCTCGGCTGCTCCACCTCCGCATCGGACAGAAACTCCTCACCAGTGGCTTTAAAGCACTACCTTAAATGGTATTTATTTACTCGTTTACTGCGCGCAGCGCACCGCACTGAGCCCTCGACCACCTTGCCCGCTCCTACCTCACCTCGCTCCTCTCCTTCTCCAACCCAGCCTGCACACTTGGCTCCTCTAGTACTAACCTTCTCTCTGTGCCTCGATGTCACCGATCTCGCGGCCAACCGCTCGCCCCCCTCCTGCCTTCGACCTGGAACATCCTCCGTCCTCAAATCCGACAGACAGTGACTCTTCCCCCTTTCGAAGCCAGGTCGAAGGCCCGTCTCCTCCGAGAGGCCTTCCCAGACTCAACCCCCCTTTCCTCATCTCCCACTCCTTTGTGCATCGCCCTGACTTGGTCCCTTTGCTCTTCCCCCGTCCCAGCGGCACGGCACTGAAGTATATATCCGTAATTTATTTATTTGTATCGGTGCCTGTCTCTTCCACGGGCTCGTCGCGGGCAGGGAATGTGTCTGTCTGTTGTTACGTTGTACTCTCCCAAGCTCTTAGGACAGTGCTCCGCACATAGGACTCAAGAAATCGGCATGAATGCGTGAATGAAGGAGACAAAGTCCAGGGCAATTAGGACCCAAACTTCAGAGACTAAAGCCGAAACCTTGAACCGCGCTCGATAGGAGTCGGATAATGAATGCAGATTCCGAAGCCCAGCTCTGCCGGCAGGAGTTAGATAATGAATGCAGATTCTGAAGCAGGGCTCCGGCCCGCGGGGCGTGGCTCACGGCCCTAAAGCGCGTGGGCCGCGATAGCCTGCGGGAGTTGACGCGTTGACTGTTTTCCTGGGAAGAGAGCGTTACGGCTATCTCGTCCGGAGGACACAGGGCGTGTGACACTGGCCAAGTCCGGGGCAGAAAGAAGAGGTCAATATATCTGGGCAAAATACAGACAGGAAAGGTGCCGATTATCTACCCATGATATGAGGAATTCCAAGAGCAGCTCCAGTTTAGAAAGAACCCACCGTAGCAAGCTTTTCTGGTAAACAAGCACAGTGCCTTAAGATGAGTTTACCTTCTCGAGAATCAAGTTGTTTCTCCTCTCGCCGTCTCTTTATCTGATCAGAATTGGAACGGTTTTCGGGATCCCATTCTAGCCCCAGTTGAGCTGGCTGAATTGAAATTCCTCAACAGTGGGTGGGTTAATCGATCCAGGATATCTATTGAGCGCCTACTGAGTGGAAAACGCTGTTATGAATGCTTGGGTTAAGCTTTCTATCCTTAATGAAAATAACATGCTTAAATTCCCCCCTACTTCAGAGACATGTTATCTGTGTTGTAGACATGTAACAATCCTATTTACTGAGCACTTACAGTGTGCAGAGGACTGTACTGAGCACTTGAGAGACTACAGTGTAATGGAGTTGATAGACACGTTCCCGGCCCACAACGAGCTTACGGTCTAGAGGGGGAAATAGACCAGAATGTGGCAGTTATATCAATCGGTGGTATTTACGGAGTGCTCGCTGTGCGCGGACCACTGCAGCAAATGCTTGTGCGTATGTCTCTATCCTCGTATTATGTACAGGTCTTTAAAATTTACATTCAAAATTGTTTATGTGTATTAATGTGTTTCTCCCCCTCTAGACTGCAAGCTCATTGTGGGCAGGGAACGTGTCTGCCAACTCTACTGTATTGTACTTTCCAAGCTGCTTACTACAGTGCTCTGCATATAGTAAGTGCTCAATGAATACCACCCATTGATTGTTTGGGAGAGTACAGTTCGACAGGTCGGTAGACAGAGTTCCCTGTCCGGTACGTTTTGTGCGTAATCCCACGGTGCTGAATTTAACGAAATACGGAAGAATTAAGCCTACAGTAATTACAATGCTCTTGCACTGACTTGTTTCCCAAATATCTCCCATTCAGCCTCCTAATAAACCTTGTAGCGATAAGCATCAGGCTGCAACATGGTTTTACATGTCTAAAAATGTCTGGGATCACGTCGCTCGTCCCGATCGGGGGTACAGATAGAACCTAGGCGTCCAGTTCCCAACTGTAATGGTCCATCCTCACTGTAACATGCCGTCTTTCTTTCAGTGATGGCACTCCAGTGGTTCTCAGGGTGTTGAAATGGATCCTCGTTAATATAAGCTTAATGGTTATGCTATTAATTGTGCTGGCCAGAGCTGAAACAGAGGAAAATTAAGTAGGATAATAGTAATTGTGGTATTTTTAAGCTCATTCATTCAGGGAAGCAGCGTGTCCTAGTGGCTCTAATCCCGGTTTGACACCTTGCTTACTGTGTGGCTTTGGGCAGTGGCTTACCCTCTCAGTGCCTCAGTTTCCTCAGTTGCCAAATGGGATTCAGTTCCTGTTAGAGTGTGAGCCCAGGGCAGGGACTGTATCCAGCCTTAAAACGGTGCTTGACACACAGTAAGCACTTAGTAAACACTTCATAGGGAAGCAGCGTGGCTCAGTGGAAAGAGCCCAGGGCTTCGGAGTCGGAGGTCATGGGTTCGACTCCCGGCTCTGCCACTCGGCAGCTGTGTGACTGCGGGCAGGTCACTTCACTTCTCTGTGCCTCAGGAACCTCATCTGTCAAATGGGGATCAACGCTGAGCCTCACATGGGACAACTTCATCACCCTGTATCTCCCCCAGCGCTTAGAACGGTGCTCTGCACGTAGTAAGCGCTTCACAAATACCAACATTATTAAATACCCCTGGTTGATTGGATGGCACAGAACAGAAGGTAGTTTTAGTCATAGATCGGTGTTCCATGAGTAAGCAGCCCCAATTTTGGTCTTATGAAGCATATTTTACGAAGTTTTTCTTCATCCTGACTGGTAAAATAAAGTTAATTGTCTCCCCAGTTCCTCCCTGATATCCTGGATAAACTAGAACATGGCACTGCCTGGGTAATAGAGGTTTCTAGATGAGTTTTATCGTGTCATTTCAGCTGTGTCAGCCACCGTAGCAAAGTACCATATTGATTAGAAGGAAATCAGAATTGAATTACAGATTTAGCTCGGACGGAAGACCTCTACGGTGGTTTTCAAGGGTTTTTGATCAGCGCTCTTAGCCTTAGCAACTCAAAACTCCTTTCGGTTTTTCCTCTCACCTACTCTCCGTCCAGCGCCATTCCAGAGACCTGAAAAATTCTGAAATTCTCTCTCTAATGTTATTCACCGCACCTCCTTGAGGCAGCAGAATGCTACTCCTGATTTGGTTTGGCGAATGACTTCTGTTTTCCACAGTCGTGGGTCCATTTGGTGATGTGACCGTATAAATATTGAACAGTTGGAAGAGCAGAAGACTGAATGTCAGAAGACCTGAATTCTAACCCCACCTCTGACACTGGCCTACTGTGTAATCTTGGGCAAGTCACTTAAATCCTCTGCACCTCAGCCTCCCCATCTCTAATACGAGACGCAGCGTGGCCTAATTAAAAGAGCGTGGTTCCCGAGAGTCCGGAGACCCGGGTTCTAATCCCACCCCTGCCAATTTGGTTGCTGTGTGATATTGTTATGCGTAAGCACAGTAAGCACTCGATAAATAACACTGATTGACTGATTAATTCGTGTTTTGGGTAAGCTCTTATGTCCATTCCAGTCCTTGCGGCATCATCGGAATGACTAGTCCAGAGTATCGGTTTATCCAAACCTGGGTGTGCTTGTGGTAAAGTTGTCATTTGGTTAGAAAGAACCAACGCCAATAACAGTCTCCACGAGTGAGACTGTGAGCCTGTTGTTGGGTAGGGATCGTCTCTATTTGCGGCCGAACTGTACTCTCCGAGGACTTAGTACAGTGCTCTGCACAAAGTAAGCGCTCACTAAACACGATCGAACGAACGAACGAACCGACGTGTCACTGAGATAGGAACTCTTGTACGCTCCGTTTATGAAAATGACTTTCCTGGGCCTTTACCATTTGTGCTGATCAGTGAATAAGATGGGGTCCCCATTGATTGAGAGGAAAGTTTTGTTCAACTGTCAGCAAGAGAGGTGCTTTAAGTTGGTTTTTGCAGTAGCGGTGATGGTTTGTTCTAAACCCTCCAGGCTCGGTCAAGCCCCCTCTGACAGCGTGGCCTGGTGGATAGAGCACGGACCTGGGAGTCGGAAGGACCTGGGTTCTAACCCTGGTTTACTGTGTGACCTTGGGCACTTACTTCACTTCTCTGTGCCTCAGTTCCCTCATCTATAAAATGGGGATTAAGACTGTGAGGCCCGTGTGGGACAGGGACTGTGTCGAACCTGATTGGCTTGTATCTACGCTAAGGGAGATTGCTTGGCACGTGGTAACTGCTTAACAAATGCCATTTTTATTATTATTTAAAGTATTTCACTTTGTGTGAGAGATGGTTGGCAGGGAGACTGGGCGCAGCTGGGTAGTCACGGAGCAGACTTTGTCTAAGCCCTCAACAGCAACGGATTAGACCGTAAGCCCGTCAGACGGCAGGGACCGTCTCTATCTGTTGCCGACTTGTTCATTCCAAGCGCTCCGTACAGTGCTCTGCACATAGTAAGCGCTCGATAAATACTATTGAATGAATGAATACCCTCCGCTTAAGTCATCGTTGAGCAGAAGAGTGACTAAATAAGGGCCGTGGGATCTTTCCCCATTTTGCAAAAGCCAGAGGAAAGCTGTTGACCAGCTGGAAGTCTTCGGAAAAGCCACTGAATCTTCTGAATCACAGATCCTCCACCTGAGAAAATAATACCTTGCTCCAAGAGGCCCTAACGGTCAATTAATAAGAAGCAGCATAGCTTGGGAGTCATCAGAAGGACCTGGGTTCTAATCCCAGCTCCTCCACTTGTCTGCTGCGTGACCTAGAGCAAGCCACTTCACTTCTCTGGGCCTCAGTGACCTCAGCGGTAAAATGGGGATTAAGATTGTGAGTCCCACGTGGGACAGGGACTGTATCCAAATGGGTGATCTTATATCTACCCCAGGATCAAGAGTAGTGCCCGGCACACAGTACCACCAAAAAAATGCCCAATGTCACCCAGCAGACAAGCGGCAGAGCCAGGATTAGAACCCAGGTCCTTCTGACTCCTGGGCCCATGCTTCAATTTCCAGGCCATGCTGCTTCTCCCGTTGTGTATCAGCGCGCGTACTGTATGCAGAATTGGCAGAAATATCCCCTATCCCGTTGAGTTTACAATCTAGAGGACTTTAGATACAGGGATGTGTTAAGCAACTTGACAAGACCTGGCCAAAATGCAGACTACACCTCACTGGGATGTTTCTGTGTTTTCGATGATAGGGGAGGAGTTCAGATTTGGATTAGGGTTGGGGAAGAGTTAGATTGGAAATTGGCCAAAGAGAAGAGACACCCTAACAGAAGTGGTTGGAAGGGATTAAGGAAATAATGGGAGATTTGTCCAGTACTAGGAACAAATGAATAAATCAGTCAGTCAGTGGTATTTATTGAGCGTTACTATATGCAGAGCAGTGTACTAGGTGCTTGGAAGATTCAGTACAACAATTAGCAGACAGATTTCCTCCCCAAAGTGAGCTTCCAGTCTGGAAGAAGACAGTGCTCATGGTTTTGGGCCAGTAAAAGGAAGGAAATTGTACCAAGACTTCCCTGTATTTGTCATGACCAGATATTGGAATACCCCTTTGTTCTTTGCGAGACACTAGCTGGAAGCCAGGGGACGAGAGAAATTTCTAAGACCGCACTTCTTTGCAATCTCAGGCTTCATCGGTAAAGAGACTTTCCAGGTCGTAGTTTCCAGCTCTTCTTGTTTGATGGGAAAATTATTGTGTTGGAGCATATAAGGCCTGAAGTCAAGAATGCCCTTCTTAAATTTCCATTAGGGGGCCCTCAGCCCCTGCTGCCGTTTGGGAACTTCAGTCATTCTTCTAAGGATGTGACAAGAGCGAAACATTTGCCGCGATTGCTGAAGCAGGCCAATTCAGGATCCGGAGGGTGAAAATGCGAAATCTTCTTTGAATCGTAATAAATCAGACAAGCAACCGTGTCGACCATTCAATCCCTAGTATTTACTAAGTGCCCTGCTCTTAAGAGCCAGGGAGGTAGAATCTGGTGTCGTCTGTTAAAGCCTCGGGAGTGGGTGAGGTGCCCTTGGAAGTGATGGATTCAGTCCCTGTTCTCCCTCCTACTTAGAGTGGGAGCCCCGTGTGGGACAGAGACTGTGTCCGACCTGCTTAACTTGGATCCACTCTGCGTTTAGAATAGCTCTTGACACGTTGTGAGTGCTTAGCGAATGCAATAATTATAATGAGAGTCAAGCAAGAAGGTTGGAGGGTGAGAAGCAGAGAAAGCTCAGGGGAATTAATAGAAACTGAATTCTGAGCGGCCGGATTCTTTTTTTCAAGCGTCCGTTTTACCGCCTCTAGATTGTAAGCTCGGTGTGGGCAAGGAATGTGTCTGTTGCATTGGACCCTCCCAAGTGCTTAATGCAGTGCTCTGCACGCACTAAGTGCTCGATAAATACAACTGATGGACTACCTACCACTATTCCGTGTATGACGTTTGCAATGGGTCCACAATGGGCCACGCCGAATTCTCGAGGCCTGCTGCTGTTGCAGGGATAGAGATTTATTTAGCATTTTAAGACTGGAGCCAAGGGAGGAAAGAGAAATTCCTCATTGCGTAGTTCTTGTTTTTGTGTATGAATCGGAATGAAGCTCAAATGGCTGACAAAATACAGTGCTCTGTAACCTCTTCAAACTCTAGCGTCATCCTTAAGACTGCTGTTAGTGTTCTTTCTTAAAAAAAAAAAAAAAAAGCCTAATTAAGGAAAACAAATGAAAATATCTCCATTCCTTCTTCATTTGATCTTTTCTGTTGAACTATTGCCAGCAGTTTTTTGAAGGATTTTTTTTCTCTTTTTTTTTTTTGTTCTTTTCTGTTATCCAAGTCTGGCCGAATTGTACATTCCAAACGCTTAGCGCAGTGCTCTGCACATAGTAAGCGCTCAACAAATGCTGTTGAATGAATGAACGGATACCTTTCTGTCACCCGGTATTTCATCCTCTTGTTGCTAGGCTGCATTTTCACCAACTTCACCTTTCCATTAGGTTTATGCGCAAGGCACTGTATGATCAGTCGGGTGGTTCCTATGATCTGGTGTTGCTTCAGAGGGCATTTTGTTCCAGTAAATGATGAACCGTCTATCTTTTCTTGTTTGCAGTTTCTCAGTTCAATACCGAACTCTACATCAGTGGGCTCGCACCTCTCTGTGACCAGCTTGTAATACTGTCATATGTCAAAGAGATTTTGGAGAAAACGGTAATCGTTTTGCCCTGCACCCCAAACTCACAAGTCCTTTTAAAGGGAATCCATGATGGTTGCGATTATTCCGGAAAGCGTTTTTGGCTTGATCCGTGGTGAACAATAAGTAAAACTTCCAGATCTGTGAAATTAGCACAGGCGATTCAGAAGGTGAACTGGAATAATTATGTTCAAACTCCAGGATGAGAGACTTGGGAACCTCAAGATAGCATATTTGGCCTCTGCAGGGATTCGGGGTTTACGGGGGGCCTTTAAAATCTGCTGGAGGTCAGAAGCAGCATGGAGTAGTGGATAGAGCATGGGCCTGTGAGTCAGAGGTCATGGTTTCTAATTCCGCCTCCCCCACTTATCTGCAAGTCACTTATCGTCTAATCGGCAAGTCACTTCACTTCTCTGAACCTCAGTTCCCTCATCTGTCAAATGGGGATTGAAACTGTGAGCCCCATGGGGGACAGGGACTGTGTCCAACTCGATTTGCTTGTATGTCCCCCAGTGCTAAGTAGGGTGCCTGGCACGTAGTAAGCGTTCAAAAAACACCGTAATAATAACAAAGTGTTATATTGTACTCTCCCAAACGTCTAGTACAGTGCTTTGCACACATCAAGTGCTCGATAAATAAGGTTGACTGAGTGACGTTCCCTCCCCTTAATGAGCTCACAGTCCAGAGAGGGAGACAGGCGTTGATCTAAATCAAATGCCATCTCATTAGCAGGCCACATTTGTAATTCCTCTAGCCCCAAGTCCTCTTGCAAAGAACCGATGTGGCCAAACTACTTGGGGCGACAAAGGGTAGAAACAGAAACCTTTGGGTGCAACTGGGCCATCCCTCATGGGATTTATATATAAGAAGGGGTGAAGAATTTGTCCCAAACACAAAAGCAGCAGGCAAGTGAGGAAATAACAGTGCTGATGATCATCTCCCCCGTAGGCCCGCCAGTGATCAGAGGGAATCACTGAAAGGGCGCCTCGGTAGGCCCCGTGGTCCCGACCGCTTTGTTCTCTCACCTGCGGCTGCCGGTTCCAGTTCAGTGGGCCCTCACGGTATCATCATCATCACCTCCACCACCGCAAGAAGTGCCTCCTTTAAAAGGAAAGAAAACACAGTATTTTGGGAAGCTGTGCATAAAAGAAATTACAATTGACCGGCCCATAATTTGTACCCTAATGATTTCAGAGTACAGCGAATAAAGCGCTGGGAGGGAAGGGACCTGAGAAACCCCATTTGGGGAATGGCAGATGCTCTCGATCATCTCTTTGATCGCACTCTTGCATTAGGCAGTCATCACTATAGTAACCTGAAGCATTAGCCGCTCTTGTTGCTAAGCAATGGAACGCCGTAGGCTCAAGTGAACACTCAGCCCTATTGAAATCAATAGGGGTAGCTCCCAGCCCTATTCCAGGACATCAGTATATGATTATTTTATTTTAAGAAAAGAAAGAAAAAGTGGTTCCTGAGGGAACTTGTACAATGTGGCTGGAAGAGGGGAGAAGGAGAGTCTCTTGGAAAGAGGCTCTCAGGGGAATCAACTAATAAACAAATGATAAAGAAAATGGAAACCTCGGTTAATTAAAAAGGGGAAGTTGACAGTTGACGAGCAATCGATCAATGGTATTTACTGAGCGTTTACCCTGTGCAGACCCCGGTACTGGGCATTTGGGAAAGTACAGTGTAGCAGTTGGTGACCACTCTCCTCGAGCCATGGATATTAAGACAGGTAGACTCCAGGAACCTGAGTCCCTGAGTCTGAAAATGATTTTGCACTGGAAAAGTAGGAAGTACCAAGTCTTAAATCCGGGAATCCCGCGGTTTGGGGGCTTCCATCCGCAGAAAGGCCAAGTTTTAGGGGATTCTCGGTTATTGATTTGTGTTAGGGTTGAAGATAATTTTTCATTTTTCAATTGCTGTTATCCCTTGGAGGTTTGCGTGGTTTCTTTTTGTGGTCTCTTAGACTGAAGAATAGAACAGATAGGACTGAACACTGTCGGTCCACGTAAGCCGTTGACTTTCTGTTACACATTGAATGTTTACCGCTTTTTCTTAGGAAAGGGAATTCTGTGCCCGACCTAGACTGGATATTATTCAGCCACTGCCCGAGTCTTGTGAAGAGATCTCTTCAGATGCCCTAACGGTTCGGGGCTTTCAAGAAAATGAATGTAGAGATTATCGTTTGGGTAAGAAAGACCGTAGTGTCTCACTCCCTTGTTTTTTTTTTTAAGTAATATTTCTTTCTTTCTCCTTCATCCCTGTGCTTCTCTCCTTTTTCTTTTTTTTTTTTTTAAAATGGCGCATTTACTAAGCACTTACTACGTGCCAGGCCCTGGACTAAGCATTGGGGTAGATACAAGATAATCAGGTTGAACACGGTCTAGTGCATGTCACACATAGGGCCCCCAGTCTTAATCTCCATTTTACAGATGAGATAACTGCGGCAAAGGGAAGTAAAGTTTACCTACCCAGAGTCACACAGTAGACAAGTGGTGAAGCTGGGATTAGAACCCAGGTTTTCTGACTCCCAGGCCCATACTTTTTCCACTAGTTCAACGCAGCTTCTCAGACCAGGGACCTTTCACGGGTGAGGTGAGCGAAATAACCACAACACTGTGCAACCTTCTTTTAAAAATTCCGTCAGCCTTGGGTCCTTTAAATGTAATTCCTGATAGTTATGATTTTTGTTAAGCACTTACTGTGTTCCAAACACTGTACTAAGTGCCGGGCTTGGTACAATATGATCATGGTCCCTGTCCCACATTAAGCTCTCAGTCTGTGTGGGAGAGAGAACAGGTTTTGAATCCCCATTTTGCAGAGGAGGAAGTGAGGAGACATAAAGAAGTTGTCATCTGCCATAAATCACAGAGCAGCCAAGTGGCGAATATGAGATTGGCACTCGGCTCTCAGGACCATCCTCTTTCCCCTGGGACATGAGAAACGGCATGGCTTAGCGGATAGACCACGGGCCTGGGAGTCTAAAGGACCTGGGTTCTAATCTCAGCTCCACCACATGTCTGCTACGTGACCTTGGGCATGTCACTTCATGTCACTGTGCCTAAATTACCTCATCTATAAAATGGGAATTAAGAGCATGAGCCCCATATGGGACAGGGACTGTGTCCAACCGGATTAACTTGCCTCTACCCCAGTATTTAGAACAGTTCTTGGCACCTAATAAGCGCTTAAGTACCATTATTGTGTTATCATTATTATTATTGTCATGCTGACAAAAAGTGTGGGGTTTTTATTGAGCAAATACTTTGACCAAATTAGAAATGAGACTTCCCTTTCTTCTGTACGAGAACTCCTCACGCTTAAGTTCTTATTTGGGAGACTGGAGTGAAGAAGCAGTCGTAAGAGAATTATGCCCCTTTTTGTGTTCTAATACCTCTAATACCTCCTCACCCCGGGCCCCAAAAGGTTGAAAAAATGGGCTTTTCCCTTTCTCGACAAAGATAATTTGCTTCTACTGTTTCTCAGCTGATGGGGTGAGTTGCTAGATGTTTACTCTGAACAGACTTTACCCCATGCCTGTAGAAATGGGGGTTTTATCACTGAATTCCTCATGCAGTCCTCCCGTCTTGTGCTGCGACCGCCCCGCTGTGATGATGTATTGTGTCCCCGGGGGTTGTGACATCTATCATTTATGCCTTTGATGGCCTTGACCTTGATAAGAAGGATACATTTATCGCCGACTATGCAGTGTAATCGACCTGGGAGAATAGAACACTGTTAGAAAGCATCGTAAATAAAGTTTATACATGGACGATGAATCAGAATATGCAATAAGGAATGGGGAATTTTGAAACCCGTTTTGCAATCTAAGTCGGAGTTTAATCTTTTGGGATGCGGAACGTCAGAAGTCACCTTATTTGACAGAAACACTTAGCATACTGGTTTTTTTTCCTCATGATTTCCTTTAGATATCATATGCATTTTAAGGCACCCTTTCGCTTTTCAAAAGAAACAGCTCTTCTACTCCCCCACAGAGTACTCCGAAGGGGAATCGCTCTTCTACATCGTCAGCCCGAGGGATGTCGTCGTGGCCAAGGAACGAGACCAAGACGATCACATCGACTGGCTCCTCGAAAAGAAGAAATATGAAGTAACTTGGGGGAAAATTTGTCTTGTGACTCCTTAGCGACCAGTGAGCAAGAAATGGGGAATGTAGGTGTGACTTTAGTCGGTCACCCTTGGGGACAGATGGACCTGTGGTTTAAGAGATCAAAGTCCAGAAAGGAAATGGTTGAGAATAGGTACCAGAACAGTTACGCCTCAGGGCCCAAGTGTGCGTTAATCTCTGTGCCGTGAGGAGGCAGTTATGGCGGACATCAGCCTTTTGGGTTGTAATAGTTCCAGCCATGCCCCTGAAGAGTTTAGATGTGATTACGATGGATGTGAATATGCCTAGCCGTGTTTCTTTTGTGAATGGCTTGTGAGTCCTGCCAGCAGTGCACAAGGAAAAGTGTTAATACTCATTAAGTAAGAACCAGATCTTAAAGAAGGTAAGAGATATTGCCACTAAGCCCAAACAGACTCATCTGTGCGGAAGGCAAAAATGATCAACCTCAGCCTGCCAGAGACAAACGGACAGAAATAGAAAGAAAGTAACAAAGACAGACAAGTCACAGGGAGAGGCCAAGAGAACCAACGGAATGTGGTAAAGATAAGCCAAGGACAGAAAGAGCAACCCTAAAGACAGACCCACCGAGACAACAGGAAAACACGGGGACAGAAAGAAATACAAGACCAAGAGACAGGAGAACAAAAAGACTGACAGAGGCATAGTGATATAAAGATATAGGGAGATCGGGAGACACAAAGAGATGAAGATGCCCAGTCTGTAACTGATAAAGTCTCCCCAGGGCTGAGCTGTGGAGAGGAGACAAGGATGCAGCCGGAAAAGCCCGAAACCCAAGCTGTCTATCCCAGGTTCTTCGAGCCCGAACGGGGCTCAGTGAGTCAAGTACACAGTCCGAAAATACTTTTAAAATTAGCAAATTAGCTTGGCACTGAACTTCAGCATTCATGGCTACTGTGGTAAAGGAATCTTGTAAGAACATTCTTTTAGAACCTTTTCTTGGTAGACTATGTAATGATCATGCTGTTCTTTCTTATAACGCTTTCTCATTTCCGTAAACCTCTGGTTTTGCTGCCTGTCGAGGTTTACCATGTCCAAAATTTCACTTTCTGTCCCCTCCCCGTCTGCTTTTGAGATCAAGGAATCCCTGGTATTTATTGAGCACTTACCGTGTTAGCCCATTTCAGCAACTCGTTGTTCTCCCTTGGACAACCAATAGCGTGAAGTCTCTAGTTTGATAGAACAAGTTTTGTTAAATAGGATGTCAATGATAGCACTACAAGAATTAAATATTTTCACCTGTTCAACTTAAAATCAAATTCACCACCTTTCATTATTTATACCAATTTACATTGCTCTTTGATCGTGGAACTACTGTGGTTCTATATAATGAAGCTATACTCTAATCTTATTTTAAGTTATTCATATTGTTTGAGTTAGGTTTTTGGACCTTGGGAACATATCGGTGTGCTTTATTTTATTTCCTATGGGAAACTATTCTTTGCTTAGTCTTTATTTTCATGGACAAATGTAAAAATAGTGTCTGGGGAATGTTAGTACAGTAATAGGTTTAGAGAGGTAAGTCAAATCTTATATGAAATGCGTAAATCACACCTATATGAAATGTGGAAATCGGATCTATGTGAAATGTGTAAATGCACAGGTCTGTATGTATAAATGTTCATACCAAACAAATGAAAGGCGGAAGAATGTTGTATAAAATGTACTGGTAGTCTAAAATTTGGTTCTAATATATTCTGTGGAGTGTAGTCAGATGGGAAATTTTAGATGACTCCTTCTGTTGAATATAAATTCAAACTGTATATGCACGATAGCCTTAAAAAAATCAAATTTTTCATAGAAAAGGTAAGGGGAGGGGGAAGGCCGTGCTTTCATTAGAACTCTTTTTCTGTGTGTGAGGGGCTTTGTCTTTTTCGCTTAGATGTCTCTTTTTGTTGTATGATTGCAGGAAGCTTTGATGGCTGCAGAGATTAGCCAGAAGAACATAAAAAGGCATAAGATTCTGGTAAGCCTGGAAACTTTATTGTCAAAGGACACTTTTAACTTTTAGAATAAATAGGAAGAAGGATAATGGTCAAGTAAACTGTGTGCCTGATCCTTTGGCTGAGATTGCCTCATCAATCTCTTTGGAATCTGATTCTCACAGAGCAAAATGTCACAGCGTGGCTCAGTGGAAAGAGCACGGGCTTTGGAGTCAGGGCCCATGAGTTCGAATCCCAGCTCTGCCACTTGTCGGCTCTGTGTGACTGTGGGCAAGTCACTTAACTTCTCTGTGCCTCAGTTCCCTCATCTGTAAAATGGGGATTAAGACTGTGAGCCCCACGTGGGACAACCTGATTCCCCTATGTCCACCCCAGCGCTTAGAACAGTGCTCGGCACATAGTAAGCGCTTAACAAATACCAACATTATTATTATTATTATTATTATTACATCCTGCTTTTTGGAATAGGAGGTGAAAAAGAGGATGAGGTTAATAAGGTTCTGGGCAATCCTCCTATGAAAAGTACCAGTACCAGAAATTTTAAAGATTGAGTACAAATCTTCATAATTAGATACATGCTGGTTTTCTGTCCTTTGACAGTACTTTCAGTGTTCATAGACTTTTATTTTATTTCTCTCGTTCATTCTCCTCCCTTCCTGTCCAAGATCAGAGTGAAGGGAAGTGATGGGAAGGACCCTTTATTTTACGTCTTCTAGCGGAAGAAGCCCAGAGGAGTCAGCTCTAAGGGCTCAGGAAGAGCTTTTAGTGGAAGAAGGAATATATTTGAGCTCAGTGGAGTTTGGTCAGGGGTCCCTAAGAGGAAAAATCTGAAGAGTTTCTTCACTGTCCATTTTGCAGTAAATTCAAGCGCATTAACCAAACAGGCAAACTCTAGGCTAGAGAATACGCTCACAGTCAGCGAAAAAAATTTTGTTCCAAGGAAGAGGATTTTCAGCCGGACAGTTTGATCCAAATGCTTCAAGTTCTTACAACACTGGGAAGGAAGCAGGAGTAATGAAACCATTGATTGTAGCCAGAGTTAGGTGATGTTCTTTCATTCCCTTTGTAAGGTGTGTTGCTGAAGTCGTTGAAGTTGAGGTGCGCGATGTCTACGTTTAATTGTTTTATTTCCTCCATCAGGATATAGGCCTGGCTTATATAAATCACCTCGTGGAAAAAGGAGAGCACGATCTGGCAGCACGGTAATATTACTGACATTTGTAAAACTAGAAATACAGATTTCTGGATGAGGCTTTCGTCCCTTCAGCATTCCAACCCTTTCCCCTCTGGGTTAAGTAGTGAGCGGGGAGCCCTTTAAGGTTTCAGTACGATAGGGTGGAAGTGAAAAGCAAAAACCTGGTCATCAGAACCAAGGACAATGGTCTTCTGGCACGCTGGACCAGGAATATATTCTGGGCCAGTGAAATCAATCCTGTTGTTTGTGTAAACCACAGCGTTTACTTTGGCAAGTGGAACCAGTGCCCAAAGTGGAAAAGGCACCAGATTGATATCCCCCTTTCAAGAAATGATGAAGTTATAGATCTAGTGAACTGATTGCTTCTGGGTTCCCTTAAGGAAGTACTGTGGCCTAGTGGAAATAGCCTGGGAGTCAGAGGACCCTAGGGTTTGATCCCCGCTCCGTCACCTGTCTGCTGTGGGACTTGCCCAAGGTCACTTAACCGTTCTGTGCCCATTTTCTCCTCTGTAAAATGGGGAGTCGATGCCTGTTTTCCCCCTCCCTTAGACAAACAGCTCCACCTGGGACAGGGACTGTGTTCTACCTGATTCTCTTGTATCTTCCTCAGTGCTTAGTACAGTGCCTGGCACAAAGCACTTAACAGATCTCACAGTCAAGCCGCTGGTGTGATGAGGATCTCGCGATAGGTCAGGAGAAGGGAATGCAAACTGGTGTTTTTTCCAGCTGTGTAAACAACAGATTCAGGGCTATGTTCTTACCAGAGCGCTAAATACACACCTGAGCCAGTCTCTTTCATTGATTCATCATCGTTCCTCCACCTATAGACCAAGTCCAAGCATCTAAATGACTGTCGGTGAAGATAGTAATAATTAATAACACTTTTGGTATTGGTTAAGCACTTACCATGTGCCAGGCACCATACTAAGCACTGGGATGGATACAAGCAAATCAGGTTGGACCAAGTCCCTCTCCAACATGGGGCTCACAGTCTCAATCCCCATTTTAATAGATGAGGAAACTGAGGCACAGAGGAAGCGCAGTGACTTGCCCAGGGTCACACAGCAAACGAGGCAGAGCTGGGATTAGAACCCACAACCACCTGACGCCCAGGCCCGTACTTTATCTACTAGGCCACGCTGCTTCCCAAGATGTTACACGGGCTGGAGTTTCAGAACAGAGTGCGTTCGACATTATGAATGAGGGGTAGCAAATGCTCTGTGCTCTGCTTTTACTCTTCTCATTTTTATGATTTTTTTGGACTTTTTTCACCTCCAGCAAATGCCAGAAAATTCTTGGGAAAAACACAGCACTCTGGGAATGTGAAGTTTATAAATTCAAAGAAATAGGACAGCTCAAGGTAAGTTTACCTGTTTGGTTAATGCACTTGAAAGGCTAAAAAATCTGAATGTAGGTGTGGTGGCAAAAGGAATGCTAACCCAGAAGGAAAATCATCTTGGGCAGGGGTGAAATTTCAATAGGGGATGCTGATCGAACTGCCCCAAGCAGGCCTCTTAGCATGCGGTAGAGCCCATCCGCAGTCTTCTAAAAGTCTCTGAACTCACAATCTCCCCACTTCAGATTTCCCAAAGATAACAGTGCGTGGAGCCAGAGGACAACCAAAGTTCCCCTTCCCATTTGGAATTTGGTAAAGATAGAGCTACAGAATCCAAACTTGCAGTCAGCCCCGTATCCCATTTAGCTGTGCCCTTAGGTCATCTTGCAAAGCGGTGTCTGTAGCCCAACCAAGATGCACATTTGGATATGGGTCTGTGTCTTTTCCCCTGTTGTCTGCTCAGTGTGAGGAGGTTGCAAGTGAAATTGCTTCGTAACGTGACTATTTTTGCGCAGCAGTTGCCCGTTGGGCTCCTGCGTTGGACATCCTCTCTGCTGTAACATCAGAATGCTCTTCGGGGTTTCTGATCTGTCCCATGTATCGGGAATAGCAAAGAATAAAAGCAGAAGTCGACCCCTTCCTGTTCACTTAGTTGATTGGGCACCTCGGAGTATAGACTGCGAGCTTGTGGTGGGCAGGGAATGAGCCTGTTTATTGTTGTATCGTACCCTCCTAAGCATTTAGTATAGTGCTCTGCCCGGAGAAGACGTTCAATAAATGCAACTGCCTGAAGGATTGAATGAAAATATAATTACTTAGGACATCAGCCTCTAGTCTCCAGACAGATGAATCAATATAAAACATTATGTGAAATCAGTCCAATCTTCCTGTTATGCCATCTTTTAGCTAGCTCTCTTTCTCTGATTTTCAATTTGTTTCACGTCTCTCCCCTCCATATCTATATATTTATACACATACACACACACATTCATATTGCCGAAGTGGATGTCCCTCCATTCAAACTCAATAAGCCAAAAAAAGCATATTAAATTCCTTCCAGGATGCAATTCATAAGTTTGGATTTCTTGTGTCTTTAAATTCTTTTGATTTGCTCTAAGGTTGAAGGCATTTCATCATAAGGGCTTTTAGAAATAGCTTCCTTTAGTTTCATGCTAGCGGGAGCAGAATACTGTCTTTATCAGAACTTTTTCTGGTTCATTGCACTTTAGCTATTTTAGATGGTGAAATCGCTTGTTTGTGATTCCTTATTTCAATCCAGTAAGGACCCTGAGTGCATGCTCAGATGAAGTTTTGATGTGCATTTTAACAGAGGAGGGACGTTTTCTTTGAAATGTGAGAGTTTGAAGAGGCTGTTTTCTTGTATCTGTCACCCAGCAGCCTGTGAAAGAAAAAAAAAAGTATTTGCAGGTTTGTGTTTCACCTTTCGGGGGAGAGAGGGCAGGAAATTAGATTATTTGCCTCCATTCTAAACTTTTCACATTCCTCTTCTTTATCCCATTTTTTCCACCCACGTTTCCCTTTTATCTAAAATTTATGGAGATTACAGACGGTTCAAATCAATCCCAAAATTTTTTCCGCATTTGCAGTTGCGTTTTGGAGTGGGTTTCTTTATCTAGGTGTCTTTGGCGTGCCTTCTTAGTTTTATCAGTTTGTAAATTTAGTCTAGTGGGAAGGGCATGGGCCTGAGAGGCAGGGGATATGGGTTCTAATCATGGCTGCGCTTACCTGCTGCGTGACATTGGGCAAGGCACTTTCTTGGTGCCTCAGTTTCCTCCTCTGTAAATTGGGGAAGATGGAGAACCTGCTCACCCTCCTACTTAGTCTGTGAGCCCAGGGATGAGTCAGGCGCACTGTCTGACCTGATTATCTTGTATCTACCCCAGCGCTTAGTACAGTGCTTGGTACATAGTGCTTAGTACTATAAACATCATTATAAACCTGGGACCACAGGTTTTGGGGTTATTTTAATATGTTTTGAGGCGTCCGTGAAAAATTTGCCCCAGGCCAAATTGCAAGAATGATGAATTCTGAAGACAAGAGTGCTGTAGTTCTGTTAACGCTGCCCACCTTGGAAACTTTTTTTGCCTTCATCAGGGCAAGGTCAGCTGGGGTGAAGAAGACAGTGCTCAAGTCTGGCAATTGTTTGACTTGTTGGCAGCTGTGGGCAAAAGTCGAGTTGGGAGGAAGAGTAAAACTTGGTTAAAATGAATCGAGAGGGTTGATTACATCATCTGAAAGCATGAGAATAAGTACAACCCACTTTGCATCATATTTACCAAGCAAGTACCTCAGATCTCAGAGGCAGAAGTAAAAACATTACCTGGTACAGGCACGCAACAAATATTTCAATACCAAAGGGACAGGCAATTATAATAATAATAATAATGTTGGTATTTGTTAAGCGCTTACTATGTGCAGAGCACTGTTCTAAGCGCTGGGGTAGACACAGGGGAATCAGGTTGTCCCACATGGGGCTCACAATCTTAATCCCCATTTTACAGATGAGGGAACTGAGGCACAGAGAAGTTAAGTGACTTGCCCACAGTCACACAGCTGGCAAGTGGCAGAGCTGGGATTCGAACTCATGAGCCCTGACTCCAAAGCCCATGCTCTTTCCACTACGCCACGCTGCTTCTCTTATTATTTTATAACACATTCCTTTGTCTTATACCCAGCCTTCTATCCCCCTTTTATTGGCAGCATATACTTAGTCAAAATCTAGCGGACCTTTTTGAGAGCAAAGGCTCAGCTCATACAAATGTTATTTTTCTTATGTCATATCACTGACTCGTGTGAGTTGAGCGACTCTCTTCACCTATTCGTTTTCTCTGGCAGGAAGATAGGAATGGGATGACTTATATTGTGCTTTTCTGAGCATTCTGTGTGGATTTAAAAATAAAAAACTTTTAGCTTTTAGAAGACGAGGGAAAAACAAATTCATGCGTGGCTCAAATACTGAGAAGAAAAGGCTTTCGGGCAGCATGGCCTAGTGGAAAGAGCCCGGGCTTGGGAGTCAGAGGATGTGGGTTCCAATCCCGGCTCCACCCGTTGTCTGGGCAAGTCACTTAACTTTTGTTTGCCTCAGTTACTTCATCAGCAAAACGGGGATTAAAAGTGTGAGCCCCTCGTGGGACAACCTGATTACCTTGTATCTACCCCAGTGCTTAGAACAGCACATAGTAAGCGCTTAGCAAATATTATTATTATTATTATTATTATTATTTTATGGATAGGAGGTGACATCTTAGGGTCTGTTCTTCCCCCTCTTCCCTTCCCCTCCCCTCCCCCAAAAATAAAAAAACAAACGTAGTGGATTTGGATCAATACTTTAGTTCAGGAACTTTCCGGTTTTCTGGTCCTTCTTAGGGACTTTTCAGTTCATCTCCCTTGTCCCAAGGGTGTTGAGGGCTAAGGAGTAATATATTTATAGTGTAGATAAGGAAGTTTCAAGTCCTAATCTAAAGGCTATAAAAATGAGGTAAAGTCATAGTCTGGAATCCTACCACCAATACCACCTACAAGAGAACAGGACAGGAGAGGAAAGCATATGACAAAGAGGTTTAGGTCCTGTCCTGTGCATATCTTGCGTCCTGTAATGAAGCTATTTAGCATGCTTCACTCAGTCGGTCTTATTTATTGAGTGCTTCTTGTGTGCAGGGCTCTGTACTAAGTGCTTGGGAGAGTGCAACACAACAGGATAACAGCGTTGGTAGACGTGTTCCCTGCCCAAAACAAGCTTACAGGCTACAGTCTGTGTGGCCTGTTTAAAGTCAGTCATTCATCAGCTTCAGTTCGGAAACCTTAGGCGTAATTTTTAGGTGCCTTAGTTACCTTCCAAGTTGAAAACCAGATGAGCAGACATATTGAGGTGGTTGCAAGTGATCGGATGATATTTTAATTGGTTTTGATCCTGTCCCACAGGCTATCAGTCCCTACTTGCCCAGAGGGGATCCAGTTCTGAAGCCACTCATCTACGAAATGATCCTGCATGAGTTTTTGGAGAGTGACTATGAGGTACGGTACCCTGACGTGTGTTTTGTTAACTTCCCCGGAGATATTAGAAAAATGCAGAAAGCTCATCCTAGGTAGGCAGTCGAGTGGGAGGCCCATAATGACGTGGTGGGGCGGATCTGCTCTGTAGGGAGGATAAATATTTTTCTTGTGTTTTGAGAGACAACTTGAAATTACCCCAAACAGGATAGAGAAAATATGACTTTCGTGCCTTGTAGAGTGCTGTACGCAGAGTTCAAAACACAGAGCTCAGTTCTGTGGAGGATTTGAGTGATATCAAGTTGGGCATCTCTAAAGAGGATGAAAAGAGTGCCACATCTGCCAGAGCTCTTGATAGCATTTGCTGAGCACCTACTAAGTTCCGACCCCTAATATTAGGCAACTAGGGGAACGTCAGATTCACAACAGGTCACACTGGCCTGCTGTGTGAGCTTGGCCCAGTCACTTATCTTCCCTGAACCTCAGTTTCCTCATCTGTAAAGTGAGGAAAAAAGTACCCACTCTCCCTCTTAGATTACGATCAGTGGGTTGGACAAGTAATGTGTCCGATCATCATCATCTCCAGCAGGAATGGTATTTGTTGAGCACTTACTGTGTGCAGAGCACTGTACTCAGCACTTGGGAGAGACATCTCTGCTCACAGTGTTCTTATCTGAGTATATACGTATTTTAAAATTATATAACTTGTTTATTCATATTAAAGTCTGCCTCCCCCTCTAGGCTGTAAGCTCATTTTGAGCAGGGAAAATGGCTGCCAACTCCGTTGTATTATACTCTCCCAAGCGCTTAGTACAGTGCTCTCCACACAGTAAGCACTCAATAAATACCATTGATTGATTGATTTTTGGTGATTCAGCATTCTAACCCGATATACCTATAAAAATTAAAGTTTCCTGTAATTTTGTTGTCTTGACCTTTTTTCCCTTTAACTACCATCATATGAAATAGCATTTGCCGGTGGAAAAGGGGTGGGTTATAACTGCCTGGCAGTAAATAATGAAAACCTACTTTTAGTCTGCCGCAGTTCTCAAAGTGGTATTTTAAACAGAGTGAAAACCTGCAGGTCAAATACTATTGAGAGAAATTCTGAAGATACTGCCATTTGGGTAATTTTGCTATAGATAGATGATGGATATATCGATGAATTATATTGCTAGATGTAGTAGACGTTAACATGTTACTTGGTAGACAGGCAGGCGTAACAATAACGGTATTCCTTAAGTGCATACTCTGTCTCGAGCACTGTTTCTGAGCGCCGGATTTCCTATTTTCATTGCACCGCGTCTAAATTGTTTCAGTCCATATTTCATTCCCATTGGATTGTGGATGCCTTTAAGAGCGGGGTCTTCTCTCTGCTAGCATGTCATACTTCTTGCCCAGATAGGGCTCTAGAGAAGCTGGGGGGAAATCCACTTGAAATTCTACATCAGCAGCGCCACTGTTGATCTCTTCCTCCGGACGCCCCTTCAGCACAACTTAAAGAACCCACAGTGGGAAGAAGCCGAACTGGCTAAAATGCAGGCAGCTCCCTCGCCCGACTTCCCAGGGAGGGAATCTCAGCTTGATGCAGTTATACAAGAGATTCAAGTGGAAAATATGGGAGGGAGCTGATGACCCACGGCCGGATCCTTGAGCTGGAGAATTAAACCTTATTAATTTACCCGATGTACACTTCACAGTTCACTAATGTGATTTTTGTCTGAACGTTGGCCATAATTCTGTTGGGAATCTTTTTTTAATCAGGCATCACTTGGGCAGTTTGTGCCGGGAGGATCATTAAAGGGTATTTCTTCTTTTTAGGGTTTCGCGACACTGATCAGAGAATGGCCTGGAGATCTCTATAACAATTCGGTAATAGTTCAAGCGGTTTTGGATCACCTCAAGAGAGATCCTCAGAACAGGACTTTGCTCAGAACGCTGGCCGAATTGTGAGTGTGCTTGGAGCTGTAAACCCGAAGACAGCCGCTTCATAACAAATGATGACATTGGGTTTCATTTTCAATTAGACTAGATGTCGCCTCATCTTGATAGTTGTAAGAATTTACAATGATGGGCCCAACATGGGTTATCAGAGGAAATATTTAGGGTTGTTATTATCCTTCAGTGCCACCGTTGGGAAGAGAATTTTCATCTCAATGCCCAGTAGGGCATATTTTATGGTTTTAGCTGTGGAGAGTAATTCTAGGTTTTGCATGCTCGTCTCCAATTCAGCCACCCCCTCATAAGATATAGCAGCTACTCCACTTAGGTGGAATATTCTTTTCTTATAATAATTCAGAGATATGATAAGTGTTAAAATTGTGGTTTGACTCTGGGTAAAATTTTCCAGTTTTCCAATTTCCCTGGCTGGAGAAGCAAAGCCATTTTTAATTCTTATCTGTAACAGAGGAAAATTAGTAATTCTCCAAAGGTGTTTCATCCCTTGTCAGTGAAGAATTGGCTGTCTGATATTAGCCATTCTGAAATACTTGATAAGAAAATTTAACTTTGAAAACTTTAACTTTTTATGCCAGCCCCAAATTTGACTTAATCGAGTTTATGCAACACTTTGGAAACAATACCACTAGGGTGAAAATACTAGATATTCTAGGAATGCTATTCCTCTCTGATTAGAAGGAACATTTATTGTCTCTTGTTTGATACTATTTTGTCAGAGATTGGACCCAACAAGATGAGTGTAAAACAGATGCCCTCTCCTCACAGTATTCAATTAATGTTAGCAGTTAAATGAAATATTTTGAAGAAGTGTTACGCTCAACAAATGTGACAAAACACCCAGCTTTGTTTTGGATTTGGTTGAACTGGAAAGTTTTACTGAAGTTCTTTTCTTAATTGAAGGTAAAGCTAGACATGACCTTTAATATAAAAAAAAAAAAAATCTCGTATTAACAGGTACACCTATGACCAACGTTACGGTAATGCCCTTGAAATCTATTTGACGCTGAGGCACAAAGACGTCTTTCAGTTGATCCACAAACACAATCTTTTCGGTTCTATTAAGGACAAAATTGTTCTGCTAATGGATTTTGATTCAGAGGTACAGTGTTCATTTTCGTACGATTAAGTGTTCCTAACCACTACATTTTCAGTAATTAGAAGACTTGTCAATGAAACAAAAAGCAGGATTCAGTAATGACGCTGAGCTACGTTCTGTCAGAGAGAGAGCATGGAGGCTGCCGAAATGTTAATAGTAATAAGAGAAAAACCAAGAGATTTTCTTGCAGTGATGGTGCTGTGGAAAAGCAGGTTCATTTTCATACGTGGGCCTTTAAAATTCTCTTACCTCCCTTGCAATAAAGACAAAAGACATTGTATGCAAATCTGAGAGACAATTCTCTTTTCCATTTCTGGTGTGAAATTTGTTCTTCCCACCTCCCCTCCAGTAGCACTATATCCAAACACTTGTCAGCGGTCTTTCCCTGCGGGTCCTCCTTACGTGCTTTTCACAGTGACCCGAAAAGCTCCCGGTATCACTGGGCCTTTACACGGCTTAATTGTGGCGACACACTGACTCTTCAGTGATCGCATCTAATTCTTCTTTCGGGCCATCTCGACATGTTCTTGTCCTCAGAAAAAGTGAACACCTCTTCAGAAGCGGCTGAGCTTAGTCTCAGAGAGTAGCTGAGGTATAGAGAAAATCTGACTCAATAAGTTTGGGTCAGTATGTGGATATGCCCACTTCATTTTCCCAAACCCCCAACATTTGCGTACCCAAAAAACACTTTTGTCCATCTACCATTAACTAAAAGAGCTCAATAAGAAAATTGGAGATCCGAAATTACTGAGCTGTTTAGGTTTATCCGTGACTTTGTTACCTTAGTCACCCTTTGATTATTTGAATTACACTGAATTCAAAATAGCCAATCTAATGATTCTTGCCATCCGACGTCCTATTTTTGTCTGTTTCCACAAAGACTTGGGAATTGGTGTATATTTAAAACCAGGAATTATTTCCTTGGGTTTGGTTATGTGCTAGTATAGAACAGGATTTACAGAAAAGACACAACCATCCCATTTGGGGCAGAGAGATATGAAGCTGCCTGTTTCTCTCTAGGGCAATCACGGCAAGGATCAGTCTAACACAGTGTTTGACAGACTTTGTGTGTGCACAAATTGGTGAGGCATTGGGCCTTCTCAGCCACACATGCACTTGTGGTGGAAGTTCGTTGTTTGTAGATTATGAAGGATAATCCTATATTTTGAGGAACAAGCCAGAGATAAGCATCAGGACATGGTAGGAAAACCCCAATGTGAGGATCAGGGCCTGGGTTTTCAGATCACTTGTTCGATATACCTCGGTGGTAATCTATCAGTCGTATTCGTTGAGCTCTTACTGTATGCAGAGCACTGTACTAAGCACTTGGGAAGCTCTTGTGTATCTTTGTGTATCCTTGCATATTTCCCCCTCTGGACTGAAAGCTCACAGTGGGCCGGGGAAACGTGTCTGTAAAAATTGTTGCGTTGTACCCTCCCCGGCACATAATACAGTGCCCTGCATAGAGTAAGCACTCAGTAAAAATTATTGATTGATCCTATTTTAATGGCGGTCTGGTGCATTTTGCCCTTTTTAATGTAGTGACTTTGGGTTTTATCAGTGGGGATTTATAAATTATCTGGAAATGACTTCTTCTGCTCTGGTGTGGCAGTGGCTAATGAATGCTGCTCTCTTTTTTTCTTTTCAGAAAGCTGTGGACATGCTTTTGGACAATGAAGATAAAATTTCAGTGAGTACTTTTTACTCTTGTGTTTTCCAGGCCACACTCAAGATTCCTCCTTTATTAGCTACGAGAATCGCTCCTCAGATAGTCACACCCTTGTTTGAACACGTGTAACAGCATTTGTATTCAAAGGTAGTTATATCTTGGCTGTTCTTTTTCTTTAGATTAAGAAAGTGGTGGAGGAATTAGAAGACAGACCCGAGCTGCAACATGTGGTGAGTGCCTTTCGCTGCCGGTCTGAGATAAGCAAGTTCACTATAATGTACAGTTCACTAATCTTGTGAAACTCTCGTGACCTTCTGATCGAGTGGCCGAGTTTTGCACTCAAAGGACTGAAAATGCAGCTTTAAGTCAGTAGAAATCAAAATGGCAGGTTACTTTTCCCTCTGACATTTTACGGCATCATGGTGTCCCTGACGAAACGGATCCAGAGAGTAGAGCACTTTAAGGCCAAAGTAGCATCAAGGGTGAATCAGTCGATCGTATTTATTGAGCAGAGCACTGTATTAAGTGCTTGGGAGAGTAGATTATAACAGAGTTGGGAGGCACGTTCCCTCCCCACACCACGTTTTCAGTCTAGAAGACTGGAGAGTGAACAGAGAACAGGGAGCCAGCAGCTGTCAGGAGATCTGGGAGAGAGTTAGGGGGAAAAAAGGTCTGTGAGGGGTCCAAGAGCCGAGAGTTGGGTGGGCAGAGAATTGAAGATCGAGTAAGAGGAACCAGGACAAAACCAAGATCCTAGGTTCCGTGCAAATTATTTCTGGCTTCTCACTCGTACCGTTTTAAACGTGGGATCGTGAAGGATTCAGTAGGCTCAGGATGCAATGGACTGGGACCTGTTTGGGTGTTACTTAAGGAAGTCATTGATTTCTTGGTAGTTTACAGCATGGCATGTTTGTGTTTGAATGACACAAAAATTAGTGTGGTATCGAAATGCCCTTGAAGGTCATAACAAAGGGATTCATCTTACCCATCCCAACATAATGTGCCTATAAATAAGACCCAGCGAAATTGACAAAGACACCTGGCACCTTCTGCACTTTGAGGAAGTAGAACCGTGTATCACTGGCCTCCTGACTTGACCCTCTGCCGCTCGTACTGCCCGTATTCTTTCATCAGGTCAACTTGGCTCAGCGTCACCTTTGCAACCTCAGTTTGTTGTTTGCCTCACCTCATCTTTGCCTGTTTGATCAAACCACTAGTGATAGGCTTTTACAACCAGGGTTATGGAAGTTAATTATTTATTTTTTGGTGGCCAGGCCATGAAGTCGGCCCATCCTAGAAAACGGGAGAGGATAAAGAAACTTCTTTCTTCCCACTCCTAGGGAATTAAAATGGGAGATGGCATCCTTCCTTGCTGGGGCGGATCAGTGGTCCTGAATCTATCCCAGTGGTCTGTTCATCCTGTGGCCTTCCTTCCTTTGACACAGTTTCGTCTTGACGCTTTTGTGTTGCCATGCGATGCTGCATTTTGTATGTCGTGGGCACTGTTTTAGGTTGTGAACTCATACTATTTTGTCACTGACTGCAGCTTTAATTAATAAGGGACAGATCTAATCATTTATGTCTACCCGTAAGACTTCTCATTTTTATCTGATTGTATGAGATTTCTCCTTTTGAATTTTTGACTTATGATCATCCAGTAATAATGGCTGTGATATTTGTTAAGTACTTAGTATGTGCAAAGCACTGTTCTAAGGACTGAGGTGGGTACAAGATAATCAGGTCCCACATGGGGCTCACACTCCAAGTAGGAGGGAGATCTGAATCCCCATTCTGCAGATGAGGGAACTGAGGCACAGAGGAAGTGAAATGACTTGCCCAAGGTCATACGGCAGACAGGTGGCAGAGCTGGGATTAGAACTCAGGTCCTTCTGATTCCCAGGCTCATGCTGGATCCACTAGGCCAGGCTGCCTCTCAAAGTCAGTAGGTATTCCACGGAAGGAGAGCCAAGTTGAGAGAGTTTAAGGATTCTGCGTGTTTTCCGGGAGCTGAAGTGATCCGAACCATTATCCAGTAAAGAGTGGTAGATTCGGAGATTAGAACCTCATTTAGTTATTCAATATGGAGGGCTAGAAAAGTTTTGTGGGTAAAGGGCTCTTGGTTTGGGATTGCTTCCTGTGGAACATTGTCCCATGTTTCTGTTTTGAGCAAGGGGATGATCGAAAGCATCATTTTTGGCGTCATTTGGCGCCGCCCTACTCTGCCACAGTTTTTCTCAGATATCCACATGGAGTTGGCACCTTCCTGAAACAACTTTGGGGCCTGGCCTACCAGATACTTAGGGATTTGACTCGAGGCTACCTGGATCAGCAGCGATGTGGAAGGACAGGGCTGTGGAGAAGGAAAAGTTGAAGCTGCTCTTTCTCAATTAGGGGTCACGCTGATCTCAAAACCTGAGAAGCAGTGTGGCAAACTGGATAAAGCACAGGCCTGGGAGCCAGAGGTCCTGGGTTCCAATCCCGGCTCTGCAACCTGTCTGCTGTGTGACCTTGGGCAAGTCGCTTAATTTCCCTGTGCCTCCGTTCCCTCATCTGGAAAATAGGGGTTAAGACTGTGGGCTCCATATGGGACATGGAATATGTCCAACTTGATTATTTCGGATCCATCCCAGCGCTTAGTAGGGTGTCTGGTACGTAGTAAGGGCTTAAAAAATGCCATTCAAAAAAGACAAAAAAACTCTCTGGGGCCCGACTTCAGAGGCCGGGTCGGTGGTAATCGGCCCCCAGTATGTGAACGTCAGTTCAGTGCCCCGCGGAGAGAGGAAGTTTGGCTCTCTGCAGATTCGGAGAGAAGCAAAATTTTCTCCCAAAGACCTACTTTTCCTGGACTGAAGCTTTCTTTTGGTATTTCTGTATTTGAATGGTATTTCTGTATTCGATTGCTGATGACTTTCTCCGCCGCAATTTCCAGTACTTGCACAAACTCTTCAAGAGAGATCACCACAAAGGACAGCGTTACCACGAGAAGCAAATCAGCCTCTACGCTGAGTTCGATCGACCCAATTTGCTTCCTTTCCTCCGTGACAGTACGCACTGCCCCTTGGAAAAGGTAAGTCAACAAGAGGCAATTTCCTTTCTTGGATTCAAAGTAGCTAATGGCCTGTTGCCCCCTCTGACTGGTTTTTGCCCTCCCCATCATTTCAGCCTCCACCTGGAAATCCCTTTGGTATCATTTGCTCCGATCATCTTGAATGTGAGCCCGTTGTTGGGCGGGGCTTGTCTCTGTTCGTTGCTGAATTGTACTTTCCAAGCGCCTGGCACGGTGCTCTGCTCACAGTGAGCGTTCAATAAATACGACGGAATGAATGAATAGAATGAAACTTGAACTCCCGTCTCTGGTCCTGGTTCTCTGTCCCGTAGTGAATCTTTCTTAGGGAGAAGAAATAGCTGCTACTAATTATAATAATAATGATGGCATTTATGATGTGCTTACTGTGTGTCAAGCACTATTCTAAGCACTGGGGTAAATACAACCTAATCAGGTTGGACACAGTCCCTGTCCCGTAAGGGGCTCACAGTCTTAGTCCCCATTTTACAAAGGCGGTAACGGGCACAGAGAAGTTAAGTGGCTTGGGAAGCGGCGTGGCTCAGTGGAAAGAGCCCGAGCTTGGGAGTCAGAGGTCATGGGTTCGAATCCCAGCTCCGCCTCTTGTCAGCTGTGGGACTGTGGGCAAGTCACCTAACTTCTCTGGGCCTAAGTTCCCTCGTCTGGAAAATGGGGATTAACTGTGAGCCTCACGTGGGACAACTTGATGACCCTGTATCTACCTCCGCGCTTAGAACAGTGCTCTGCACATAGTAAGCGCTTAACAAATACCAGCATTATTATTATTATTGTCCAAGGTAACGCAGCAGACAAATGGCAAGAGTCGGGATTAGAACCCACATCCTCTGACTCCCAGGCCTTAGGTTTAGCCACTAGACATGCTACTTCTCTCACACACACACACACACACACACACACACGCACACACGCTTTCACAGACACTTTATTTCCTTCCGGACTCACAATTCCTGACCTTCCAGAGTATTCTGCAGTCCTCGAGACTGTAAGCTCCTTGTGGGCAGAAAACTGGTCTGCTAATTCTGTTGTACTCTCCTAAGTACTTAGTGCAGTGCTCTGCACATAGTAAGCGCTCAATAAATCCCACTGATCGAGTGATCGGTAGCAACCTGGCTTCCTGGCCAGGAACTGCTGAGCTTTTCCTTCTGCCTGAGTCATTCTGAGCAGGAGGTGGAAACAGCATTAGTCACAATCTCAAGTTTGTGCTTCCCGAGAGAGAATTATGAAGCCTGTCACATCCCATTTCCACCATCGTGTTGAGATTCAATCTCTGCAGGTCAGACGTGAACTTGTCTTTGTGTCTTTTAGAGGAGCGCTTTTTGTTTTTTTTTTAATGGTATTTTTTAGCGTTTGCTACATGCGAGACACCGTATGGAGAAGCAGCGTGGCTCAGTGGAAAGAGCACGGGCTTTGGAGTCAGGGCTCATGAGTCTGAATCCCAGCTCTGCCACTTGTCGGCTGTGTGACTGTGGGCGAGTCACTTAACTTCTCCGTGCCTCAGTTCCCTCATCTGTAAAATGGGGATTAAGACCGTGAGCCCCACGTGGGACAACCCGATTCCCCTATGTCTACCCCAGCGCTTAGAACAGTGCTCGGCACATAGTAAGCGCTTAACAAATACCAACATTATTACCGTACCAGCGCTCGGGTCGATACAGGTTAATCCATTCCCTGTCCCATGTAAGACTCACAGTCTCGCTCCTCATTTTCCAGACGAGGTAACGGAGGCACAGAGAAGTTAAATGACTTGCTCGGGGGTCACACAGCAGACATGTGGCAGAGCCGGGGTTAGAACCTAGGTCCTTCTGACTCCCCTGCCCGTCCTCTATCCTGTAGACCGTGTTGGCTGACTCTTGGAGACCAGATGGTGTCTTGAGATGCTACATCCTGATCCGGCTGGGACGTTTCTTTGCACATAGTGCTCGTTCAGTCAGTCATTAGATTTTATTGAGCACTTGCTCTTTTCTCTTGCTGTGTGCAGTGCTCTGTAGTGAGTGCTTGGGGGAGTACAGTTACAAAAACCCTCCCCGGACCCCACGGCTCCCGTCGGTTATCGCCCCACCTCCCTCCTGCCGTTCCTCTCCGAACTCCTTGAGTGAGTTGTCTACACTCGCCGTCTCAGGTTCCTCTCCTCCAATTCTCTCCCTGAGCCCCTCCGATCTGACTTCCATCCCCTTCGCGCCACAGAAACCGCCCTCTCAGAGGTCACAGATGATCTCCTTCTTGCCAGAGCCAACAGCCTCTACTCCATTCTAGTCCTCCTCAACCTCTCAGCTGCCTTCAGCACTGTCAACCACCCCCTTCTCCTGGAAACATTATCCAACCTCAGCTTCACTAACGCTGGCCTCTCCTCTCCCGGAGACAGCGCTACCGTCCTTCCTGTCTCAGAAGCCCATAACCCTGGCGTGACCCTTGACTCTCCTCTCTCATTAAAGTCACAGAGTCGATCTCTCACTAAATCCTGTGGGTACAACCTCCACAACATCCCTAAAATCCACCCTGTCCTCTCCATCCAAACTGCTACCGTGCTAATCCAATCACTTATCCTATCCCACCTCGATTACTCTGTCAGCGGCCCTCTGACTTCCCTGCCTCCTGTCTCTCCCCGCTCCAGACCGTGCTTCTCTCTGCTGCCCAGGTCAGCTTTACAAAACAAATGTTCGGTCCATGTTCTCCAACTCCTCGAGAATCTTCAGTCGTTGCCCGTCCCCCTCCGCACCGAACAGAAACTCCTTACCGTCGGATTTAAAGCGCTCGGTCATCTTGCCCCCTCGTCCCTCACCTCGCTATTCCTAATACAGCCCAGCCTGCACACTTCGCTCCTCTAATGCCAATCTACGCACTGAACCTCGATTTCGTCTGTCTCGCCACCGACCTCTCGCTCGCATCCTGCCTCTGGCCTGGAATCCCCTCCTTCATATTTGACAGACGTTTATTCTCCCTTCCCTTCAAAGCCATATCGAAGACACATCTCCAAGAGGCCTTTCCTGACCAAGCCCTCTTTTACTTCTCTTCCACTCCCTTCTGCGTCTCCCTGACGTTCTCCCTTTAATCGTTCCCTCTCCGAGCCCCGCGGAACTTATGCCCATATCCGTAATTGACTTATTTAGATTAATGTCTGTCTTCCCCTGTAGACTGTAAGCTCAGTGTGCGCGGGGAATGTGTTTGTTACATTGTTATATCGTACTCTCCCAGGGGCTTAGTACAGTCCTCTGAAAACAGTAAGTGTTCAGTCAGTACGACAGATTGAATACCACAGAGGTGATAGAAATGTTCCCTTCCCACAGAGGGGGTTACCAGCGATTGATTGGTTGATTCAGATAGCCAGCAAGAGGTTTATTGCTGTATAAATTACTTGTAACTACCCCGGCACTTAGAACAGTGCTCTGCACGTAGTAAGCACTTAACAAATACCAACATTATTACTACTGCTATCATTGCCGTGTTACCACCCAGTATCTCCTTTGTGCATTAAGCAGAGAGACGGAGCAAAATATATTCTACACTCTGCCGTACTCCCTTTCAATCGTCCGTTCTCACCCTCTCAGTCGGTCGGTGGCGTTTATCGAGTGCTTATCGGGTACAGAGAGCGCTGTACCACACACTGTCCCAGAAGCTTTTCTCCCTAGTTGTCCCTCACCCTCCAGCAGCCTTTATCTGCTCTCTCTCCTTTCCCTCAACTCCATCTCTCCTCAGATATTTTCACTGAAGAGTTTTCCAGGGGAAAGTATCATCTTCTGGGGAAGGTGACTGAGTCGAGCACCTCTTCTATCTAGTTCCCTCTAGAGGGAGCATTGCAGCCTGACAATATGCAGGAATCAAAATAATGAAATCGACTTTTTCATCACGTAGTCCAGAGAGGACCCTCCGTTTCAGTTTTCCCCTGGGAGGTGAGGCTGAGTTTTAAAGAGCGCATTTGTATTTGTAAAATACGTTGAAAGCCTCTGCTAAACTATACTGGAGAAGGAGGAGCTTCTCTCTGCTATGACTGTGGTTTTCTGGAAGACCTACTGTGGGCCAGCCACTGTTCTAAGGGCTGGGGGTAAGTTCGAGATAGGTTGGCTTCACCCCACCTCCCACGTGGGGCTCACCGTTTCAGTCTCCATTGTACAGATGAGGTAATCGGAGCTCAGAGAAGTAAAGTGACTTGCCCAAGGTCACACAGCAGACGAGTGGCAGAGCCAGGATTAGAACCCAGGTCCTGCTGACTTCCCAGGCTCGTGTTTCTTCCACTGGGCCACGCTGCGTCTGATTCGTCGGGGTCGAGGCTTCTTGCTTCTCCGGTCCTTTACTAAGCTTTTCTTAGCTTAAGCTGGTTTTCAGATTGTTTTTTTCCCTCCCCTTACGGTTTTCAATTAAGTCATACTGATCAAGATGTATGTCATCCTGGTTTCGAAAACAGGAAAGCGTGTGCATGCCGTGCCAGGTGTATAAAAGGTTTGTTCTCAGTGATAGTCTACCAGCCCACTCTGATGTATATTTGGAAACACTTCTCAATCAATTCACGCACACAGTTCTCGCCTTGGATGTTTCCTAGAATGTTTTCTTTCATTTAAGGATTTAAGATAATTTCTGAGTCAATACAGTGAAGGTAAATCTGCCGTCAGAATTAAATATCTGCAATTTATTCATCTTAATATCCGTCTCCCCCTCTAGACTGTAAGCTCACTGCGGTCGGGGAATGTATCTGTTGCACTGTACTCTCCCAAGCGCTTAGTATAGTGTTCTTCACACGGTAGGTGCTAAATAAATACCACTGAGTGATGCAAATGGGCTTTCCCTGGGATTCCATGACAGTGCCAGTCTTCATGAGAGGGCCAAGCCAAATCATGTTTTTGGGGTGTAAGTGCAAGCAAACAGTGGGTTTGCAACATGGCCTAATGGAAAGAGCTTGCGTCTGAGAGTCAAGGGACCTGGATTCTAATTCTGGCTCTGCCGCTTTTTTTGGTTTCTTTTCATTGTATTCATTAAATGCTTACTGTGTCAAGCAGCATTCTAAGCACTAGCGTGTTTAGAACACACTGAGGTAGGTACAGATGAATCAGCTCATCATTATATCAGCTCTTACCTGCTGTATGACCTTAGGCAAGTCACTTACCTTCTCTGAGCCTCACTTTCCTCATCCATAAAATGGGGATTCCGTACCTATTCTCCCTCCTTCTATCAGCCTCATGTGGGACCTGATCGTCTCGTATCTACCCCAGCACTTGATACAGTGCTTGGCACATAGTAAGCCCTTAACAAATGCGGTTATGGTTATTAACTACCAGTCCTCTAATTACATCAAATGAACGTGCCCTTTCTTATGGGCTGAATGTAAAGAAACCCCAGAGGGGCAGGACATTTGAGGTGAAATGCCCACCCTCTCCTCCTTGCAGGAACCTCTGTGTTAAAGATAGAACTCCATTTCCATCTTGCTAACATCTTTAAAAAGAGGAATGGTAAAACCGCCGAGCCCTGTGTATTTGAAATGAGACCGACTTGACCAATTTCACTCTCACACACAGCCCACTAGCCTCCGCAAATGATTTCTGGCAGTCATATGAATATTCTGACAAAAGAAATCAGCCCTCATCAGTGGCTGATCATCCTGAGGGCCCGACTTCTCTGGTGAGGCATTTTGGATGTTCCTTCTATTTCAGTGTCCTTTCATTCACCATCGGGAGTGAGTGTTTTATGGAGGCAGAAGTCATGTTTCTGAGGAGGCCACTGTTCTCAGCAGTGGTCACTCCTTCCCCCGTTTGGCTGGTCCCTTCTGGAACGCACCGTGGTGGTTGAAATATTCAGCGCAATAAAGAAAATTTTGAGAAGAAAATTACAACCTTATTCAGTCACTCGATTGTATTTATTGAGCACTTACCGCGTGCAGAGCACTGAGCGCTCGGGAGAATGCCAGCAGTAAATGGACACACTCCCTGCACACAGTGAGCTTAAAGGCTAGAGGGGGGGAACTGCCTCAATTTAAATAAATCAACTGCATTGTTCCCGACAAACTCCAAGTGTTTTGCCGAAGAGGCTGAATGTGAAAACTGGCCAATTCCTATGACGTGTCACTCGCTTACTTAATAAATAATAGTGGTATTTGTTAAGCGCCTACTGTGAACCGGGTACTGTCCTCAGCAGTCAGTCGAGGTTATTTATTGAGTGCTCTCCGTGTGCAGAGCACTGTGCTAAGCTCTGTGCAGAGTACAGTGCGACAATACCCAGACACGTTCCCTGTCCACAGTGAGATACGAGGTAGGTTGGACACAGTCCCTGTCCCACATGGCTCTCACAGTCTTAATCTCCCTTTTCCCAATGAGGTCACTGAGGTCCAAGAGAAGTGAGTGACTTGCCCAAGGGCCCACAGCAGACAAGTGGGAGAGCCAGATTTAGAACCCAGGTCCTTCCGACTCCCAGCTCCACTTCTACTTCTCAGCTCACCTAGGTTGCCCCGAATCATTCGCCGATGTTCAGTTTGTAAGCTCGTCTCTAGACTTTGTTAATTCTCTTGTGTTGTATTCTCCCTAGAGCTTGATACAATCAATCAGTCATGCTTGTTGAGCACTTACTATGTGCAGAACACCGTACTAAGCGCTTGGGATGTACGGTACTCTGCACAGAGTAAGCGATCCGTAAATACCATTGACTAATGATGGCCAACCACTGGAATTTTGAAACTGGGGATTCAAGTTTGTCACTTAAGTTGGCTTTATTTCTCTAAAGGTAAACCAATTCTCTTCCCCTCTTCAAATCCCTACTTAAAGCTCACCTCCTCCAAGAGGCCTTCCCAGACTGAGCTCCCCCCTTTTTCCCTCCGCTCCCTCTACCCCCCCGCCTTCGCCTCTCCGCAGCTAAACCCTCTTCTCCCCGCTTTCCCTCTCCTCCTCCCCCTCTCCCGTCCCACCCGCTCAGCACTGTACTCGTCCGCTCATCTGTATATGTCTTCATCGCCCTGTTTATTTTGTTTAATGAGATGTACCTCACCCTGATTCTGTTTATTTGCCAGTGTTTTTACGAGATGATCTTCCCCGTGACTCTATTTATCGCCATCGTTCTCGTCTGCCCGTCTCCCCCGATTAGACCGTAAGCCCGTCAAAGGGCCGGGACCGTCTCTATCTGTTGCCGATTTGTCCATTCCAAGCGCTTAGTGCAGTGCTCTGCACATAGTAAGCGCTCAATAAATACTGTTGACTGAATGAATGAATGCTATTATAATAAAGCCTGTCTGCAAGAGGGAAAGAATCTTCCCAATAGCCTCGTTCATCCCCTAGGCTTATAGACTAGATTATTTTTTTTTCCAATATGTATCAAATGGATTGAATTGGGTAAAGAGCCTGACTCGCCTATTCTGATAGTATTTTCATGTTGGGAAACCGTGAATCCTTTGTTTAATTCCAGAACGGTGGCTGATTGTGTATTAAAGCGACTTTCCCTCAGACTACCTAGTGTTTCGATGTCCTTATAGAAGATTTTCCTTGAGGTACCTGAAAGTTTAAATCAGCAGTCACAGTGTTGTTTGATATGTCATTTTAACATCTCTACCCTTGTTCTAATTGAAGGCCCTTGAGATCTGCCAACAGAGAAACTTTGTAGAAGAGACGGTCTATCTTCTGAGTAAGTGGCGTTTTTTGGCCGTGATCTATTTTGATATGTAGTAAAACCTCATTGATTTGGGGCGAGCTAGACTTGGACATCATCTTGTGCAGATGTGGCTTTGGAGTCCGGGCGAGTGGCGGAGATTCCCGAAGGGGTATGAATAAGTTCATAAGGGCTAGAGATGGCTGATGATTTTATGTGACCAAGTAGAATGTGGCTGTGGGTCTGATGGAAAGAGAGAGCGAAAAGGGGCAAGAGAAGGATCCCTGATGCTTCCACGGGCCTGCGTCGTGCACCCGCAGAGGGACAACGAGAAGGAAATCTAACGAGAGTTGAACGATGGGTGTTTTTGCCGCCCATTGCTACCAATAATCGTGTATGTCTTGAGAGAGCAGACAGTTCTGTCATTGACATAGCCAGTCCTCTGATCCCAGTGATGCCCTTCGTTGGGAATACATATAATCTGACCAGTCCAGGGCGGTAATCATTTGGGAGCGGCGCGTCCTAATGGATAGAGCACAGGCCTGGGAGTCCGAAGACCTGGGTTCTAAATAGGGCTCTGCCACCTTGCCTGCTGCGTGACCTCGGGCAAGTCACTTAAATTCCCTCTGCTTCAGTTTCCTCATCTGAACATTTAGTACTTGTTCTCCTTGTTACTCTAAGCCCCAAGTGGGACAGAGACTGTGTCTGATATGATTACCTTTTACATACCCCAGCGCTTAGTACAGTGCCGGTCTCACTCAACAAATAACAGTATTATTATTGTTATTTACAGAGAGTGGAAAATTAATAGCCGTTAATAATTTCTTCCCTTTAACCTTAATGTGGTGTATGAGTCGTTGAAAAATTGCTGTTAACGAATGATCTTTGCGATGTCACAATTACAATTTTCTACACGTCCCTCCCTCTTCACCCAGGCAGAATGGGAAATAGCCGGAGTGCCCTGAAAATGATCATGGAAGAATTACACGATGTCGATAAAGCCATTGAGTTCGCCAAGGAGCAGGATGATGCAGAACTATGGGAAGATCTGATTTTATATTCCATTGACAAACCACGTAAGACTTCTAGATCTCCTAGCTCTTTCACTTGAAATCATGCCAGAGTGGATTAGAGTGAGTTTTACCTGCAGGCAGGGTAGACAAAATAAAGAATGAAGTGTGTTCATTTTGGGAGCGATGCCGTACTAAATGGTGTCGGGGACCCAGTCCCGGGGAATTTATCTTCGGTGCCGATTCCCCAGTCGAGGAAACGACCTAGAATATCATTCTGTTGCAGCCCGAACAGTAGGAAGTGTATTTTTTCCTACTGAAGAGAATCGAAGGACTCGTCTGATCTTTGGCGTGCACACGGGGGACGTTTAGCAACACTTTTAACTCTGGCCAGTTGTGATCTTTGGAAAACCATTACCCTTATCAGGTGGTCTATCCAAAAAACTGGGGAAATCCACCAACTGAATTTAACTCAAAGTGCAGTCATCAGTCATTCAGAAAGTGAAAATCGACCTGGCGGTCTGTAATCGCCAGGGGGGATGATCACAATTACAGTTATTGGAGAGTTACAATTACCGGAGAATCAACAGTGGCGAGACAGGAAGAGGCAGAGAGAGGACGGTACAGGGAGTTGGGTTAGCTGGAGACGCTGAAGGCAGCATCAGATTCTCAAATGGAACTTTGAACACCAGTTGGAACCCTGATCGGTCAATCAATCATAAGAAAGACGGTATTTGTTAAGCGCTGACTGGGTGCCAAGCACTGTTCTAAGTGCTAGGGTAGATACAAGATAGTCAGGTTCCCCCACGTGGGGCTCACGGTCTTAGTTCCCATTTTACAGATGAGCTAACTGAGACACAGAGAAGTGAAGTGACTTGCCCGTGGTCACACAGCAGACAAGTGGCGGAGCCGGGATTAGAACCCATGTCCTCTGACTCCCAACTCCGTGCCCTTTCCACTAAGCCACGCTGCTTCTCTATATTTACTGAGCACCGACGGTGTGCCGAGCACTTTGTTGAGTGTCTGGGAGAGTACAGTACAAAAGAGTCGGCAGACACATTCCCTGTCCGCAGCGAGTTTACAGTCTGACGGCATCATTCGGTGCCTCAAACGATCTCTTTTCCAACAGTCTAAATGTTGTTTTTGTATATTTGATGGCTGTTACCCCCCTCCCTTGTGAGATCTGGTTCATATTTGAATGTCCGCCTCTATGACGAAGGATCCACTTGAGCATTTCTTTCCTAACACCATATCGATCTTACTTTCTCCTGTACCTCATCAACTCGACAGGAAGGCATTAGCATGACCTCGTTTTAACCCTCCACTTTGATTATAGACTGTAGGCTTGGCATTTTGGAAAGGACGACCCTCACACACAATTTTTAAGCCAATCTAACTCTTGGCAAGAAAGGCGTGCTGAATAGGCTTGTTAATTTGAACCGAGGGGAGGTGAGTTAAAGTCACCGCCTCCCTCCTCATTCCGTATCTCATCCCGGCTCCTCCATTTGTCTGCTGTGTGACCTTGGGGAAGTCACTTCACTTCTCTGGGCCTCAGTTACCTCATCTGTAAAGTGGGGATTGAGATTGTGAGCCCCAGGTGGGACAGGGACTGGGTCCAACCCCCTTTGCTTGCATCCACCCCAGTGCTCATTACCGTGAATGGCACATAGTAAATGCTTAACGAATACCATAATAACTATTATTATTATCGCGGAAGTATTTCTTTGTACGATCGTCTCAGTGAGTAGGATGTGTGGAATGTACCTGAACCACCTAAAGTATAATTCGTCAAGGAAAAGAAATAGGTTCAATCTGCCATTGGATGAGCCTCATCGACTTGTTATTCGGGTCGGAGTTGTCTGTACACACCAATCGATCTGTATCCACTTTGTCATCCGGACACTTGAAAGCCATCTGGCGTAAGAAAACGTAACGCCTCTCCTTAAACAGGGCTGGCCCGCCACCACAGTCCAGGCCGAGCAGACGTTTCCACCGTGACATCAGGTGGGACTTGCCCGATCTGTGTCTTGCAGGGGAGGGCTTTCAGAGGGGGATAAAACAATATTCGACTCGACTGTGGGATTGATCGTGATGAGGACGGGATGCCACGATGCTAAATCCTAAATCTTTTGGATTACAGAAAACCCATCCTCTCTGGCAGAACAAGCATCATGAGATATTTGTGGTTAATCCCTATCCCACCAATCTCAGTGTCACTGAATGAAGCCCACCAGTCGGGGGGAGGAGGTTGAAGGGAAGAGAGAGACAGACAGACAGACAGACATATACACACCCGCATGGTCTCCCCACTCATTCTCTTTCACCGGTGACCTCCTGGCCACATCTGTTGTAGACAGAAACAGTAAAGAGAAGGATAGAAGTGTCTCCTTTTCTTTTTTTTTTTTTTTTTAACAGCTACCTGTCAAGTGCTTACTGCGTAACGCACACTGTTCTAAGCACTGGGGTAGGTGCAAGGTAGTCAGGTTGAACACCATCCCTGGCCCACGTGGGGCTCACAGTTTCAAGCCCCGTTTTACAGATGAGGTAGCCGAGGCCCAGAGAAGTGAAGCGACTGGCCTAAGGTCACCCAGCAGACAAGTGGCGGAGCCGGGTTTAGAACCCGGGTCCTTCTCTCCCCCGGGCCCATGCTGTATCCAGGAAGCCACACTGCTTCTCCATGTGGGAAACATGTCCTCCTCCTTGCAGGTTATAGAGTCCTTGGGAGTCGACATCACTCCAGCAACTCGGGAGGGAAATCCACTGAGCAGAAGACTCTCTACCTGCTGTGGGAGCCCAACCCAGAGTTGGGCAGTCTGGGAAAAAGCCGCTCCGCCCTTGAAGCAAACAGAGCTGGAGGACGTAGCTCCTTTATTAATCCTCAGGTGTTTGATCATTTGTTTTTGCAGCGTTCATTACTGGCCTCTTAAACAACATCGGCACCCACGTTGACCCAATTCTTCTGATTCACCGAATCAAGGAAGGCATGGAGATTCCAAATCTGAGAGACTCCCTCGTCAAAATTCTGCAGGATTACAATTTACAGGTGAGTGTCCCCCTCACGGAATGTGGCCCAAGTGAGTTATCTGCATCATCAGCACAACAGAGAAGCAACATGGCCTAGTGGATACAGTACGGGCCCGGTAGTCAGAAGGACATGGATTTTATTCCCAGCCCCGCCACTTGCCTGCTGTGTGACTTTGGGCAAGTCACTTCACTTCTCTGCCCCTCAGGTGCCTTATCTGTAAAATGGGAATCAAGATTGAGCCCCGTATCGGACGTGAACTGTGGCTAACCTGATTATCTTGTATCTATTCCAGTGCTTAGAACAGTGCCTGGCACATAGTAAGTGCTCAACGAGTGCCATTGAAAAAAAAAAAAACAACAATTAAAAATGCTAGCCCAGAATCTCGGTGTACACAAATAGTTGGAAGGGGTGTAGTCACTGACATATTGTTGAGATATAGGAGAAACAGTTCACTTAGATCAACCATCCTTTACACTGTAAGCTTGTCCTCTAGACTGTAAGCTTGTTGTGAGCAGGGAATGGTTCTGTTATATTGTTGTATCGCACTCTCCCGAGCGCTTAGTACAGTTCCCGACACACGGTAAGTGCTCAATAAATACGACTGACTGACCGATTGACAAGATGATGTCTTTATACTGTGCTGTTTCTGGTTTCGTGTTGTCCGCTCTGGAAAACAGAATGAGTGTCAATGGTAGTGTACGTAGGGTAGCACACTTTGTTTTTGCTGAGAGCTCTTTGGCTGCTGTTTCAATAATCTAACCCTTTTGAGGGTTAGTATTTTCCCAACATTCTGGAGAGGAGGACTCCAAATTTAAGATAGGGTGTGGGGAGCTTCCTTAAATTCACAGTTTACCCCAGTGCCCTTCGGAGAACTTAAGAATTATTAGGATGTAGTTCTTAAATTCTCCAAACGGCCTGGATCGCGTAGCGTTCTCAGCAAAGTGAGGACGTTCTTCCCTATTGTCATTCCTTTGAGCCTTGTCGGTTCAGGCAGGACCTAGGTTGTATTAAACACTGACAGCAGTAGAGATCATCTCCAGCTTGTAGAGGTCCCTACTGTTAGGCAAGGGCAGGTGGCGTGGATTCAGCTACGCCAGCAAATTCCTTAGTTTCATCCGGTGCTCCTAGCTCTGGGTCAAATGGATGACACGTTCATCCTCGCAGAAGAGTAGCTACCGTCCCGTTGGCTGTCGCTTACTCTCAAAACGACAAGTAGTGCTGCAGCGTTAGCTCACGGTAATTCTTGGGCCGTGATTGTGATGCCACTTTCTGGACCTCTTCCAAACGTCATCCTCAACCCAGCTTCCAAAACTCACATTTTGATATCCTGCGATTCTTGGAAAGAACGGCCTGGGTGTGATTTCTTTCAACGTGGGGAAGCGGCCACGTGTTGACTATCCCTCGGTCCTAGATGAATGGAAACTTTAGTCCGATAGCGAAGAAGTTGAGGCGACCGGAGATTTTTGAAGTGTGATGATGAAGGTGGACAGGCTACCTCCAAACCTGCCACAAAACCACCACTAGGACAAGGAGTCAGCTATTGATGCCCGAAGCTGTTAGATTCAAAATGCACAACAGGAAACACCAGAAAGGTGTTTCAGCGCGAGTACCATTGATTGTGTTCAAGAAAGGTTTGGATCCATTTATGGAAAAGAAAAATACTATTCGGGGGCTTATAATTAATGTGCAAGGCACTGGGTGGATATACAGCTATTAATTCTGCCATGTTGATTTTGCTAAAGGGGATTACTAAAGGAGAAAGTTCGAATTATCGAGGATCAAGAAGATGATTCATGTCTGATATGTCAGTAAGCATGACTCCCCCGGTCAGCTGGGCTCCTCACAGGAGGTCGGACGGCTCTGACGGCACTTGTCCTTTCCAAATTCACGTCGATTTTATTTAAGAGTTAAATCTCGTGATCATTCTCTTTGAGAATCTGTCTAGGGAAAGGGGTCAATTCCACAGTCCATCTGGTTCTCTTATGGTATCTGATAAACATTCATTCAGTCCTACTTACTGGGAACGTACTACTCGCTAGGCTCTGGTCTAAGCGCTGGGGTAGATACAAGGTAATCAGGTTGGACGCAATCTGTTTCCCACCTAGGCCTCTCAATCATAATCGCTATTTTCCAGATGAAGTAACTGAGGCCCAGGAAAGTTAAATGACTTGCCCAAGGTCACACAGTGGACAAGTGGCAGAGCTGAGATTAGAACCCAGGATCTCTGACTCCCAGGCCTTTGTTCTTTCCGCTAGGTGATGTGGTTTCCCCAAGGGGATGGAGACATCACTGTGGTCTGTCTTTAATACAGTCTTCCATCCTCCATGGGTGCCTTTTTTTTTTTTTTTTTGTAAAATGATATTTGTTAAGTGCTTACTCTGTGCCCGACACTGTCCTAACTGCTGGGGTCGATACGAGCTTATTAGGTTGTACACAGTCCCTGTCCCACTTGGTCGAGGCTCGTATCTGCTAATCCTGTTGCACTGTACACTTGCCTGCTGTGTGACCTTGGGCATGTCACTTTGCTGTGCCTCAGTTACCTCACCTGTAAAATGGGGATTAAGACTGTGAGCCCCACTTGAGAAAACCCGATAACCGTGTATCTATCCCAGCGCTTAGAACAGTGTTTGGCACATAGTAAACGCTTAACAATCACCATCGTTATTATTATTATCCCCATTTTGTAGATGAGGGAACTGAAACACGAAGAAGTGAAGTGACTTGCCCGGGGTCATACAGCAGACAAGTGGCAGAGCTGAGATTGGAACTCGGGTCCTTCTGACTTCCAGGTCCATTCTCACAAATAGCGGCACCAAGGTGAATGGCCGAGGATTTGAATCTCTCAAATCTGTTTCCATTATCTTCCAGCGGCCTTTCTGCCCGTCGCAGACTGGTTTCCCACACCCCAATTGGTCTTTCCCGTATTCCTCGCCCCAGTTCACTTTTTGTTGGAAGAAACCTAAGTTCACCGGAGTAAGTGGCTCTGCCGATTCAGAGCAGGCCAGGGTCAGCTTTCCCTCCCATCGTCATTATCGATAGTATTTATCGTGTGCTCTGTATGCAGAGCACTAAACTGAGCACTTGGGAGAGTTCAGTACAACTGAATTAGCAGACACATCCCCTCCCTGGATTCCATATAATAAAAGGGCCACACTTTAGGGACTTCAGATTTTATCTCACTAGACGTGACACAGTAAAACCCCAATGTGGCCACCCTTTTCCGGAGCATCGTAAGGACCCTATTTCGAAATTTGCCCATTATTTTAAGAAATGCACCTTTTCGTATCATTCGGGGATGTTTTCACCAAGTCTTCTCCACTACTCCTATTCACCTGTTTCACATGCCGTGTGCCTACTTTACTCTTTGCTACCTCTGCAGCCCAGGTTTAGTCCCAGTTCCATTTCGGGATCATTCGCTTGCCTCTTTTACGCTGTGTTCTCAGTGCGGATCCCACTTAATACAGATTAAAGCACTGTCGGCTCTTCCTCCAAACACTCTCTGAAACCTCCGTCTGTTCCAGATGGGGTTCCAGAGTCAGTAACCGTGTGTCTCCTTTTCTTTTCTATGCATTATTTTCTCGGTCTGAATTCCATCTTCGCCATAGAACCCGGGCTTGGGAGTCAGAGGTCATGGCTTCGAATGCCGGCCCTGCCACTTGTCAGCTGTGTGACTGTGGGCAAGTCACTTCACTTCTCTGTGCCTCAGTTACCTCCTCTGTAAAAATGGGAATTAAGACTGCGAGCCTCGTGTGGGACAATCTGATTACCCCGTATCTCCGCCAGCGCTTAGAACAGTGCTCTGCACATAGTGAGCGCTTAACAAACAAATACCAGCAGCGTCATTATCTTTTACGAGGCGCTCAACCGGATGAAAAGAAAGAGAAATGCCTACCGTGGGAGATGGATTCGTATAAATCCAGTTCTCTCTCTGTGGGTGTGTGAGTGTGTGTGTGTATACTACCTTGGATCTCGAGGAGCAGCTCAGGTGGGGGAGATGTTGAATCATATAAGAGCAGCCAAATTTGACTGAAGTCGGTCGTTGTCGAAACTCAGCGGTGACAGCAACTGTCAGAATTCTTCAAGCAGCTGCACAAAACAAGAAGGGACAAACCCCCAGCCCCATTCCAAGAGTCCAGATCTTTAACTGGGTGATTTTTCCCTCCCCTGAAACACCCCGTAGCTGGAGCCCAGCCTGAACTGAAGTCTAGACCTGCTTTTTGGCCCATCCACCCCCCTGCCATTTTGGCCATTAATCAGTCACTGGTATTTATTGAGCATTTACTACGTGAAGATCACTTTATTAAGCACTTGAGACAGGGCAGTATAGGGTTAGTGGACACATGTCCTTCATCTCTAGTGAGTGGTTGTCCCTCCCCACTGAAGGCTGTAGTAATAATAATTGTATCTGTTCAGCACATGCATGGTTTGTGCCAAGCACCGTGCTAAGTGCTGGGGTTAATATAAGCAGATCAGTCAAGATCCCTGCCCTACATAGGTCTCACCTTCTAAGCATGCCAGAGAGAAGGCATCCAATCCCCATTTTACAGATGAGAAGACTGAGGCACCTAGACCATGCTGCTTCTCTGTCAATGGGAAATCACTGGGGAGGGCTAGAGGGGGAAGAACTCTTCTCCCAGAGAGAGAGAGAGATTATTTCCGGCGTGTCTGGTCTCTGCACTTCTGTTAACCTACCCCCCTGCCCTCATAGGGAGCAGCGTGACCTAGTGGGGAGAGCACGGGTCTGGAAGTCAGAAGGACCTGGGTTCTAATCCCGGCTCCTCCACCGTGTGACCTTAGGCAAGTCACTCCACTTCTCTGGGCCTCGTCTGTAAAATGGAGATTAAAACCGTGAACCTCCTGGGGGACGTGGACTGAATCCAACCCAGTTTGCTTGTATCTACCTTAGCACTTAGTACAGTGCCTGGCACTTAGTCTGGAAGTGGGTACCACGGAGATACAAATGGAGCAAAGAGAAGAGAGTCAGACACACATGCACATTTCTTGGGGCAGGGCAGGGATTTTTGTATTTATCATAGGTAAACAGCTTTTCTACACCTTCAATTTGGGAATTTCCTGGGGGGGGGGGGGGGGGGTTCCAGTTCTCTGGGTTCACTGAGCCAACTAATCCTTGTGTGGGGCTGATGGTCAGGAGGAGATCTCTCCATGTCGCAAATCAGGGTGGCTGGACTGTTTGCGCCCCGTCCCCCTCGACTGTAAGCCCCTTGGGGGCGGGAAACATGTCCACCAACCCTGTTGTATTGTAATAATAATAAATTGTGGTATTTCTTAAGCACTTACTATGTGCCAGGCACTCTACTAAACACCGCTTTGGGGATACAAGCAAATCGGGTTGGACTCAGTCCCGTCCGACATTGGACTCTCAGTCTTAATCCCTGTTTTACAGATACGGTAACTGAGGCACAGAGAAGTGAAATGACTTGCCAAGGTCATTCAGACTGTGTGTGATCCACGTTCCTCTTATTCGCAGGTCCGTGCTCTATCCACTAGGCCATGCCGAGCGCTTAGTCCAATGCTCCGCGTCCGGTAAATGCTCAGTAAATACCACTGGGTGTCCCTAGGATTGTTGGCTAACGAAAGGATACAAGTCTGGGCCCAGCACATGCTCGAGTAAGGTGCCGAGCAACTCAAAACGGAGAGCAGCCGAGTCCACCCTCAGGGAGGAGACGAATCCCAAAAGTTGCATTTCCGAAAAGTTTGATTTTCAAAACTCTTCTGAAGGCTGGGGGTCATCTCACCTTGTAGAAGCTGCGGCGCCTAGCTTCAGAGGAGCTCGAAGGATGGCGTAGATCCTCTGGTTAATCTGGCTGCACATCCCAGGAGCCTGAAGAGGTGCAGATGGGGAAGCTGGCCCACAGAGTGGTAACTGACTTGAGCCAGATCCCGAGAAAGCCGGCCGGAACGAGAATAAATATCCAGATCTTCCCATTTCCTACCCAGGCTGCTAGCAGGTACGAGACCTCAAGTGGTTGAAAAAAAGCAGCAGACGGCTACTTAGCGTTTTCCCGAAAAGCTCATTAAACCAATTTCTCTGGGCTTTTGGAAACCACGAAGAGTTGCTGAAATGGTGTCTTGGCGAAAGCCTCTCAAGCTGGGAGTCAGATTCGAGAGGCATATGCTGCATTGGGTCTGTTTTTAGTCCTGGTTTTGCTTGCCTAATATGTGCCGATAAGAAAATCGTTTAAATTTGATTTTTGAATGGGTATGTAGTTACTTTTGAAGTATCCTCTTTCCCGCCCTCTTCAGCCAAGAGGCAGCTCGTTCGAATAGAGCCGCCATGATCTGTGTTCAAAAGATGCCATCGCCTTTGCTTAATTGAAGTGGGCTTTAGCCATTCGATCCAGTCAGTCAAAGTAGTTCCAAGAGACGACGATTTAAAGGAGATCTTAAGCCCAGGTAGATTTTGCAGCATCGTCTCTAACTGAGGGCGTGCCCTAAGTATATTACAGCGTGAAAATTCAAAGGTGCTATCTCAAGAGTGTGAAAACAAGAAGGCATTATAACAGGCTGTCTCCTAGAGAGAAAATCTTCAGCATTTCCAAAACGGGCATTGCTTCATCTGTAATTCCTGAGCCGTCCTTTAGAATTTGGTCTGTTTTCAGGTGTTCAGAAGAAACATAAATCTGTTTGGAGGAGTTGGCACGAAAACGGGCAGTAGCCATTTAACGCATCAGATTTACGTAGCACTCTCTGAGGAACTCGGAATACTTTCGTATAGACGGTTGACTTCTCAGTTTCCCTCTGAGGAACGTGGAAGAGATGCAGGAATAACTGCCTGCTCATTCTCCTGCGGGGAATCTGAGGGCAAGGCAGCGGTGATTTACGCAGTCACCCGATCTGGAGTCCAACAGCGCTTTCCCCAGCAGATCGAGCTTGAATCTCATTTGGGGAGCACTGTGCATTTTAGGAAACTTGGGATCTCCAGACAGTGTCGAATTTAACTCCATGGAGGAAGAAGAAGTGTCAGCAGACTTGGTTTCAGGTAACAGTCGGTCAGTCGCGTTTATCGATGCGCTTACTGTGGGCAGAGCACTGTATTCAGTGCCTTGGAGAGTACCCTATAACAATAAAACAGACCCATTCCTTGTCCCCAGTTATTTTGCCGTCTACAGGGGCGGGCAGACCGTGATTTAGTCTGGCGGTCCAATCTCGGACCGCCCCGCTTCTCCGATGTGGGTTTGGAAGTTGTCATCTTGTGTGAATGCTGCGTTAGGTCACGAAGACCTAACACGGAGGTGTCCAACGGGGCCTCTGTTGGATTGCACTCAGTGGGCCCACGGGGGACTTTCCAAGCGCTTAATACAGTGCTTTGCACACAGTAAGCGCTCAACAAATACGATTGAATGAATGAAAGACTCAGCCACCTCTGCTTGAGGAGCCTGCATTAGGTAGAAGATTGAGGCCCGATGGCCAATGAAAGCAAAAGTATTAAGGAAATAATGTGACCTAGCATGGGCCTGGGAATCCGAGGACCTGGGTTTTAAGCCTGGCTCTTCCACTTACCAGTTTTGCACTTAGCTTTTGCCTCAGTCCCCTCATCTATAAAATGGGAATAGATGACTGTCTGCTCCTCTGCCACCCCTCTCCACCGCCCAGATTTTGAGTCCCGTGGGGAAGAGGAACTCTCCGACGTGATTATCTCATTTCTACTCGGTGCTCGATACGGTGTTTGACACATAGTAAGCGCTTAACAAATTCCCCAGTTCCCATCATCGTGATTATTGTTATTATTAGTAAAGTGAAGGCGGGAGATCCCCAGACTAGAAATTGGCAAAGGTAGTATATTTTGTACCCAGAGCAGAAGCACCTCTACGGGTCTTCCCATACTCACCCCCAGGCACTCATATTCTCACCCCTTTATTACGGGCCGAGTCGGGCAACTAGCGGAAGTGCAGTTCTCCTCTGGCCTCCATTTTCATTTGCCATCATTCTCCTCAGGCCGTGGCCTTGCCACCTTAGCGCTTTTGTATACGCGGCGGCATTCGTTTGCCGGAGGAACGGTACTTATGGAGCGTCTACTGAATACAGTGCACTGTACCGAGGGCTCGGGGAAGTAGGACAGAAATCCAAGGAACATTCCTTCCCCTCAAGAAACGAGCACTCTAAATAGGGGAGACAGACCACAGACTATTCACAGGCAGTGGAATTGAATGTTCGGTCAAGTATCCGTGCGAACACAGGTGGCGAGGATGGACACAAAACCAGCAGAGGAGCCCAGGAAGAGGCAGAAGGGTTATTCAGACCCAGGGGTACCCTGATAATTAGGCAGAGAAGGCCTGTTGAAGGAGGTGAGATTTATTCATTCAATAGTATTTAAGATTTAAGGCGGCTTTCGAGGGTGGGGAGAGTTGTCTGGCAGCTTTGAGGGAAGAGGTTAAGCGGCAAGTAGGAGAGAGACAGAGATGATCGAGTACCTGAAAGCCGGTGGGAAGGCGTTCCTATCTGACCCAGATAGGAGTGGGTCAGCAGTGAGGGTAGGCGGGCTTGGCGTTTGGCTCTGGGCTCCTAGCTATGATATCTTCATCATTTTGTGGGTGGGCTTGTCTGCCCCGTTCGATTGTAAACTCCTCGAGAGCAGAGACCGTATCCTGTGCAGATTTGCTTAGTAGAATGCTTACTTTGTAGTGATTAAGGGCTGTCATTGTTTTCGTAATGGTATTTATTAAGCTTTTACTATGTGCCAGTCACTGTTCTAAATGCTGGGGTAGATACAGGCTAATCAGGTTGGACAAGTTTCTCTCCCACCTGGGGCTCACGGTCCTAATCTCCATTTTAAAGACAAGGTAACTGAGGCACAGAGTAGTTGAGCGCCGCGCCCAAGGTCACCCCGCAGACAAGAGGCCGAGCCGGGGTTTGAACCCAGCTCCTTCGCGCCACCAGGCCCGGACTCTCTCCGCTGGGCCACGCTGCTTCCCACGTCTTGTCACATCCCCAAACTGTAGATTCATGTAAAACCCACACGGGTGCCGTTACGTAGAAGACTAGAATATTTAACCTGGTTCGTCTCCGATCTTGCCTAGATGATTTTCTTTTCCTCAAAGAGCTTAGTAAAATGTTGCCCATTTGATTCCCGGTAACAGCTGATGTACAGGTAGTATTTGTGGCTCTGATCCATTTCCCCGGGTCATCCGACTCTGCGGCTGCTGCTTACATGCAACACGTTCTGCTCTGAAATCGTTTCTCCCCCACGCACCCGTGCATTGTTTACTCTTAACGAGATGCTGACCTAATTCGGGGAGCGATGACTGGAGGCTTGTTCCCGCCGGCGTGAGGCCGCGCTTGTGATGTGGAAAACAAGGCCCGCCTGATGATTGCGGTGTTATAATCTTGGGCGATCCCGAATCTTCCTGGAATTCATCCTTCTTTGATACCTTTCAGATGGCTCCGTAGCCTTGGGACCTGAGCGACCCTCTCTCCCACGTCTGATGATCAGACGATCCAATAGAGCTTCTTGAGACAACAGGAGTGAAGGGTGCCACGTCTGATCTTTTCATAATTCGCTTCCTGGAGTTTTAATCAAATTAAGAGGGGACTGTATTAAGCTCCACTAATGAGGGTGTTGCCCTTTGCTTTCTCCTGGCTCTCTGTTTCTGGATACCGCTTTTTTTCCTAGGAAAGAAACTGAGCTTAACCCACTCACTCCAGAGGGATGAGCCGCATCTGTTCTTATTTGCTCGCCACAGGGGGAATGAGGTCCTGCTAGGCAAATAGCTTTCTTCGTATATTTTTCCTCTTTTGTTTTTTAATGTAGAGAAATGTGGGCCTCCGTAGCCTCCTGCCTGCTCGATCCACTGACTAATGCTTCCTTCGACCAGGCTCAGACTTTGTTCTCTACTGTTTTTCGCCGGGTACAGTTAGGAACTGAACCGATTCATCCCCCTTACCTCTCCCTGAAGGGAATCTGAGTCGTGATTTAGGGCTCCTGCATTCCCCAGCTACTCCCGTAGATCTGCCCTCGTGCCGTCTTCTCCGCTGCTGCGTTATTAAGGAGATGAGCCTTGAACACCCTATTCGGGTCACCAGCCGTTAGGGAAATTTTATACCGCCGAGGCCGCCGTGCAGTCTGAGGGATTCTTAAGGCTTTCCATAACGGTCTTACTGTGCCGTACTATTGTACAGTCGCAAGTGGACTTTGCATTTTGGCCTGTGGCTATCTTTGCCAGAGTTTTAACCCCTTCCGAAGTTCTTCCTTTAGCTCGCATTTGAGATTCGTCATGTTTTTCCCCTGACTTTCCAGTGGTAGGCCGTTGGTGAGGAGAGGGGTGTGCGTGTGTCCTGCCCGGGTCAGAGAAGCAGATACATTTTCCGAGTGGGGAAAATGGGACTTGTGGGACATGCACTGCTCACGTTCTCAATCCCCATTTTACAGATGAGGTAACTGAGGTACAGAGAAGAGACGTGACTTGCCCCGGCTCACCCAACAGAAGAGTGGCAGAGCCGGGATTAGAACCCACATCCTCCGACTCCCAAGCCCAGGCTCTTACCATTAGGTCACGCTGCTTCTCTTTGAGGCACAGCCCTCCCCACCCGCACATGCCTTTTCTAACTCGTCGCCAGCGTGTTTCCTGAAGGCGAATTTGCCAAACGTCTCCCTGCCCTTTTTAAATGTCTGCATTAGATTCTGCTTCGAGAAGGCTGCAAGAAGATACTCGTGGCCGACTCTCTGTCCCTGCTGAAGAAGATGCATCGCACTCAAATGAAAGGCGTCCTCGTCGGGGGTGAGTACGGATGAAGTCGCGTAACGTGCCTCGGCGTGGCACCCCGAGGCACCGATAACTGCCGGTCCTCGTGGGCACGGTGGGGGCTGGCGGGCTGAGGTTTTCGGGGACGCAGTCTGGGGCTGGGGTCTCCTTGGGGTAGATGGGGTCTGGGCGTGAGCGGGGAGTCAGGCAGCATCGTGGTTTCTGTGGCGAGGGGACTCGGGCACGGGGAGAGGGTGGGCAGGAAGGTAGTTGGAGGTGTGGACAGCCGCTCCATCCAGCCTCCGTGCCCGATGACAACCAGAGGCAAGGCGGGAGAGAGGCAATAGCAGTCCTCCTCCGACCTTTTAATAATAATAATAATAACTGTGGTATCTGTTAAGTGCTTACTCTGTGCCAGGCACTGTACTAGGCACTGGGATAGGTACAAGATAATTGAGTTGGACAGAGTCCCCGTCCCACAGGAGGCTCCCAGTCTTAACCCCCATCTTACAAACGAGGTAACCGAGGCACGGAGAAGTGAAGTGACTTACCCAGGGTCACCCAGCAGACAAGTGGCAGAAACGGGATTAGAACCCAGGTCCCTTTGACTCCCAGGTCCACTAGGCCATCCTTCCCTTTTCTTCCTCCATTCCCTCCTTTTTTTTTTTACCTCCCTTCCCTCCCCTCTTGCCCTCCAATTCCTCTTTCCCAGTTCCTTCAAAGACCCCCACCCCGAACTCTACCCCAAGTTCACCTCCACACTCGAAGTGAAAAATGAACGCCTCTAGAGGGTCTCGGGCTCATCCAACGGCTCCCGGCTGTGCCCGACGTTTTCTAACGGATAGCCGCTGTTTGTACATTGAAATATCTCTGTTTCCTCGCAGAGGAGAACGTCTGTGAATCATGCCTTTCCCCCATTCTTCCTCCAGGTAGGATGTTTGAGCGGTTTCCTTTAAGATCCATCTTTGTTTGGTAGAAGAGGAAAGCACTTAGAGCAAGCGCTTGGGCTCGTACACGTTATGTGCCGGCAGAAGTGAGGGAACAGTTCTTCTGGCACTTTCAGGCATTCTTTTCGTCCTTGGTTGCCGTCGCCCTACCTGACATTTATTTCGGTGTCCGCCTCCTCCCGCGAGATTTGTCGCCACCTCCTCGAGGGCAGGAAAAATGTCCCCTAACTATTGTACTCTCGCAAGAGCTTAATAGACTGCTTTGCTCCCACAGCAAATGCTTAAACTACTATTGATCAAGTGATGTGGTTTGGAGATCGGCGTAAGCACCAGAGATGAGTGAGGTGGAATATCCTTTTTATTCCCAAGGGGAAAAGATGGAAAATCAGCAGTGGTGGTAGTGATATATACTGAGCACCAGCTGGGTTCATTCATTCAATAGTATTTATCGAGCGCTTACTGTGTGCAGAGCACTGTACTAAGCGCTTGGAATGAACAAGTCGGCAACAGATAGAGACGGCCCCTGCCGTTTGACGGGCTAGCTGGGTTCAGTGCACTGTCCTAACCGTTGGGGACAGTGCAGTGGAAGCTCCGTTCCCCAACTGCGACAAGCTTACACTCTAATGGAGAAAGACAATAAATCCGTCAAAGTGACATTTGCAAGCATAAAGACCCTAAGCGCTGAGAGCAGATTTTTGACACTGGCACAGGCCAAAGGGAAATTTGTGGTTGATTTTTTTTTTCTCCCCCCCCCCCCCCCATTTACGCACAAATAGCCCTGTACCCACTGACCCATAAGAATGCTATCATTAGATGAGCCCAGTTGGCCACAGAGCTTCAGAGAGCAGGAAAAGGATTGTGAATTAACTAGTTATAAATTCTCCACTACTTGATTTAAAGAACGGTAGTAATTCAGACAGGGTAAAAATAGTCGTTGCAAGAGGTGACCGGTTTTTGAACGATTCGGTAGCTCTCCACTATAACCGTTAGACTCATTGTGAGTAGGGATCATGTCTCCCACTTCTCTTGTTTTTTTCGATGCTTAGTACAGTGGTCTGCGCGCAGTAAGTGCTCAATAACACCACGGGTTGATTGAGAGATTTTCTATATTACCAGTTTAGCTCAGGTTAGAACCGGTTCCTTTCTCAATTCCTGCAACTGACCGAGTCTTGATGAAGAAAGCGGGGGTCTAAGCGGCTTTTCGGTTGAAGCTGTGACGACTTTGTCGTCAGCTTGGATGCTGGGCGTCTCCGTAAGCTGATGCCGTTTTCTCCCCCAAGTAATTCCAGATCAGGACCCAGGGAAAAAAAGAAGGCAGAGGGTTTAGTGGTGCTCTGTGGGCTCCTCTTAATCAGCAAAGAGCGCTGTGGGCTGAAGCGTCGAGATTCGCCGCCCCGCCGTTCCGTGGATTGGGTTGGCAGGCCACGAAGGATTGTGCAGCCAGCCAAAAATCACCCAGCGTAGGAGACATGTCAAGGCAGGGTCTCCCTTCTCACTTTTTGATAAGTCACTACCCTGTCAGAGGGGGTGTTCTCTAAGTCAAGGGGTCCCATTGGCTTTCCATGGACGTTCTGTAATTCATTCGTATTAACGTCTGTCTCCCCGTCTAGATTGTAAGCTCACTGTGGGCAGGGAACGTGTCTGTTTATCGTTATACTCTCCCACAAGCTTAGTGCAGCGCTCCGCACACAGTAAGCACTCAATAAATACGAATGAATGAATGGCTCGGGGCCAGGCTGCTGGGTCAGGTCAGGGTGACTCGGTGTCCCTCAGGTATCGCACTACGTTCATTTCTCTCCTCTCGTCCGTTCCCCTCAACAGATGCAGCGAAGCCCTTCAGCGTGATCGTTTTCCACTGCCGACATATGTTCCACAAAGAATGTCTGCCGGTGCCCAGCGTGGTAAGCATCCGGGCGGGATGGTCCCGCCCCTACGAGGCGGAGTCTCAGAGTGCTGGACTCGCGGAGGTTCCCAGCGGAGTTTCCGCCTCCGGATCTCCCGTCCACTCTTCGGGATCCTCTCTCTCTCTCTCTCTCCCTCAGCTCCACGGCACCCCTCCTTCTCCTTCCTTTGCTCTCCGGGTCTGTCAGACTTCGCCCCGCTCCGTGCCCCTCTCCCCCTCCGTGGGCAGAGTTCCCCTCGACCTAGTCGTTTTTCTCTTTCTTTTCATTTTTCAATCCATCGACGGCATTTATCGCGTGCTTACAGTGCGCGCCGGGCTCTGGACGGAGCACTTGGGTAGAGATACGATAATCGTCAGACACAGTCCCTGGCCCACTTGGCCCTCGGGGTTGAAGTAGGAGGGAGAACAGGTAGTGAATCCCTAATTTACAGGTGCGGAAACTGAAGCCCAAAAAAGGAAAGTGACTCGCTCGAGGTCACGGAGAGGCAAGTGACCGCTAATAGTAATTACGTTGGTATTTGTTTAGCGCTTACTATGTGCAGAGCACTGTTCTAAGGGAATCAGGCGGTCCCACGCAGGGCTCACAGTCTTCATCCCCATTTTACAGATGAGGTCACTGAGGCCCAGAGAGGTCAAGTGACTTGCCCGAGGTCACACAGCTGACAAACGGCGAAGCCGGGATTAGAACCCTTGGCCTCTGACTCCCAAGCCCGGGCTCTTTCCACGGAGCCACGCTGCTTCTCGCCCGGGCTCTAAGAGACTGCTGAGATTAGAACCCAGGTCTTCTGGCCTCCAGGCCTGGGTTCTTTCTGTGAAGCCACACTGCTTCTCTCCGCCGATATAGTCAGTCGTATTGGCTAAGGGCTTACCGTGTGCAGAGCACTGTACTGAGCGCTTGGAAGAGTACAATACAGCGATGTAGCAGACACATTCCCTTCCCGCAGTGGGCTTGGAGTCTCGAGGATTGTACGGCGGGAAGACAGAAGGCTAGCGGGGTTGGCCATTTGCTCCTCCCCTTTCCTCCTCTCCCTTCTTCCTTCCCAGCCGTCTCTTAGAGAAGCAGCGCGGCTCAGTGGAAAGAGCCCGGGCTTGGGAGTCAGAGGTCATGGGTTCGACTCCCGGCTCGGCCCCTTGTCAGCTGGGGGACTGTGGGCGAGTGGCTTCGCTTCTCTGCGCCTCAGTGACCTCATCTGTGAAATGGGGATTAAGACTGTGAGCCTCACGTGGGACAACCTGATTAGAGAAGCAGCGGGGCTCAGTAGAGAAGAGCCCGGGCTTGGGAGTCGGAGGTCATGGGTTCGACTCCCGGCTCTGCCCCCGGTCAGCTGTGTGACTGTGGGCGAGTCGCTTCACTTCTCTGCGCCTCAGTGATCTCCTCTGTGAAATGGGGATTAACTGTGAGCCTCACGTGGGCCGACCTGATGACCCTGTGTCTCCCCCAGCGCTTAGAACGGTGCTCTGCGCAGAGTGAGCGCTTGACGAATACCAACGTTATTATCACCCTGTATCTCCCCCCAGCGCTTAGAACAGCGCTCTGCACACAGTAAGCGCTTAACAGATACCAACATCATCGTTATTATCATCATCTCCTTGTTTGGTCTTCTCCCCTCCTTCATCCCGGACCCTCAAGGAAGCACACGGAGGGGTCACTGCAGGAGCACAGCGTGCAACCAGTCCAAGCATTTAGTACGGTGCCCCGCGCACAGTGAGCACTCAATAAGTAAATACCATCAATTGATGGTGTAGAGGGAGGGGTCCGCAGTAATAATAATAATAATAATAATAATAATGCTGGATGGGTGTCCTGTCAGAGCCCGCCCCAGGCCCCACACCTCACTCCGGCCCCCTCCTCCCGGCAATGCCCTTTGACACCTCCGGGTCCTTTTAACGATCGAACGACAGCACTTTTTTTTTTGACGGTAATTGTTAAGCACTTCCCATGTGCCGGGCACCGTACTGAGGACCGGGGTAGATGTGAGGTGATCCGTTTAGACAAGCCCTGCCCCAGTGGGGGTCCACAGTCTTCAATCCCGTCTTCCAGATGAGGGAACGGAAACACGGAGAAGCCGAGTGACCCGCACAAGGTCACGCGGCGGACAAGCGGCAGAGCTAGCACTTGAACCCGGGTCCCTTCCGAATCCCGGGCCCGTTCTCCGTCCATCAGGCCGCGCTGCGGAATTCACCTGTGGTAGGGGGAAAATCGAACCCTTTCCCCTTCGCCATGGCTTCTTTCTGCTACGACTCAGTGTAATGGAATGTGAGCTCCTTTGGAGCCGACGGTCTCTTTCGGCTCGGTAGGTGATCTTTTCCGTCGGTGCCGGGGAACCACTTCTTCAGCTCTCCGAAACGCAGCGTGGCGAACAACTGCCCTTGTCAGAGCGATACGTGAGGGGGCCGGGCTCGAACGCCTGACGACGAGGAAAATGGTAGTCCCTCTTGGCCAGAAGATTTTTGAGATTCAGATGTGTCTGTTTCTGATGTGTCCCAGAAACATCATGGGCCTAGGAGTCAGGGGACCCGGGTTCTAATCCCCTCTCTGTCACTTGCCAGTGTGACCTGGGGCAAGCCACTTCTCTTGCCTCGGTTTCCTCATCCGCAAAATCGGGATGAGCAAAACGCCTCGCCTCCCTCCTACTCAGCGAGCACCGTTACCGATTTGTCCATTCCAAGCGCCTGGTGCAGTGCTCCGCACATAGTAAGCGCTCAGTAAATGCTGTTGAATGAATGAGTGACCCTGATTAGCCTGTATCTACCCCGGGGCTTAGTATAATGCCCAGCACTTAAGGAAAACGCGATTATTACAGTTATCTTTTATAATTACTATTAGTAGTAGTAGTATTATTATCTTAGGATCGTGTCTTTAAACAGCCGGAACTTTCCCCATGTCTTTCCAGGTCTCACCGCTCCAGTTCTGCAACATCTGCAGTGCCAAGAACCGGGGGCCTGGCGGCACCATCTTGGAGATGAAAAAATAACGCGGCTCCCTCTCTGCCCTCTTCCTCCCCCTCCGGCCCCTCCCCCCCCACCCCCCCCCCCCCCCGGGGTATTTCTGAACGGTCCGTTGTCAGCCACGACGCTGAGAGCGAACCGCAAATCGGCGTGTAACAGGAAATGGGGAACGGTTCGGAGAGAAGGGAGATGAGGCAGGTCTAGCTGTTACATTTATTTGGTTTCGCGGAACGTTGCGACCTTCACGCGAGTGGGGTGGTCCTTATTCTGTAACGAAACGTAAGCCCGGTGGAAAATCGAATTTCTTAGGTCCTGGCAAAACTCACCAGGAATTAAAAGTAGGTCTGTACCATGGATTGGAAACTGCAAGACATTTGTAGTTCCACTTCCTGACCCAGCAGGATCTCAAATAAGCTACTGATGGGCCCCTGTTAGACTCTCGCACCGTGCCCCTCTCTTCCCGCTCCCCTTGAGATTGGCGTAACTCTGAAAAGCCCTTCCACCCGTGGCCTAGGCTCCGAAGGTACCGATGATGGTATTTGCCAGGGAGATCACCTGTGGGCATTTGACGATACAAGTTCAGTTGTATTTCAGAGCAGTTTAGAAGATGAAACAACAACCGTGGCAGAGCTGGTGTCTGCACATCCCCCTACTCCGATTTCCTAAATAGCCTTCCCTTTCCACACACAGAATGGTATCTGGGCTTTAAAGGATCTGCATCAAATCTAGGCGGCAAACGTTTCCGGTGTTACTACCTTGACAAACCAAGATCACTGTTTTTTCCTTCCTTGTTTCTCTCTTACTTCTAACATTTACTTTAGCATCTCTGAGGGGGAATAAGTAGCCAAACGGAAAAATCCTGGCTCTGCTTTTCGCCGTTAGGAAGCGATGATTAGTCTTTAGCCATAAACCAGCTTATCCCGGCTCTGTCAGCTTATCGCAGCGGTCGGGGAGCTGGAAAGCTTGGTCACGCAAACAGCCTTAACCAGATTCCAAGAATGCACACTTAAATGAAGAGAAAATGGTGGACCATATCCATCGGGCCCGAGGCCCGAACCGCCTCTCGTCACAGTCCCTTGCTTTCAGATTCAGCCGTGCCGCCGTCGTCCGTCAACCGCCGTCTGTTCGTTCATCTTCGCGTTAGCTTCTTTCACTTTCCCGATAGTAAAGGCAACTGTAACGTAACGTTGCCGGTGAATCGTGGCTCTGCCGTCGCGTGTCCGATGGGACGTTAATCTTTCGTCATTAAAGCGGACTCCGACTTGAAAGAAGCTTTGGTTATGGTGATTTTTTTGTGGTAGAGAATGGGAAACTCTGTAACGGATCGTCTTCGATCCCCGCGTTCTCTCCCGTCGGTGGTCAGTCTGCATTAAACGGTCCGTAGCGCGACTCGTCCTGGTGCGTGGGATCCGTTCGATTCTAACCGTTGGAATTCACTGCGGCATAACGGAGAAACGGCAAGCCACGCGTTGTTCCACTTGGGCGTTTCCTTCGGCCCACGCGGAGAAGTGTGACGAAATGTTAACGCTGACCTCACAGTGACACAGCCAGAACCAAGAGAACGGCCTGGCACCTGCTATCTGAGGAAATAGCAGGTACGTTGCACGACTCGGGCAAGCAGCCGAACCACCGATGGGTCGTTTAGCATTAATCGTCTGAATACATTCCATCATGGCCACGTGGCACCATCCTCCGTGGTCCAGCCGATCCGCGTGTCTTTCTGATATGCGAGAGGGGCTTCTCTCTCGGAGCAGAATGGCCCGGGCCTTCTTAATGGCGGAATCGCCAAGAGGGTAAATGGGGGCGGCCCGACCTAGTGGGAAGGGCCCTGGATCGGGAGGCAGAGAGCCTGGGTTCTGATCCCAGCTCAGCCGCCTATGCCTCCTTGGGTGACCTTGGTCGAGTCTCTCAGCCTCGGTTTCCTCACCTGTAAAATGGGGAGAAGATACCTGCTGTTTCTGCCTCTCAGATTCTGAGCCCCCATGAGGGACAAGGACGACTGCGTTTGATTTGATTCCTCTGCCTCTGCAGTGCGGGCTGCACTGGAAGGGCTTAAAAACGTTATCATCATATCATCATGACACTCCGCGCCATCCAAGGGGCAGACCTATTCACCAGCCCCTGCGGTTGAGTCCCAAGAGGCTTAATAATAATAATAATAATAATAATAATGGTATCTGTTAAGCACTTACTGTGTCCCAAGCACTGTTCTAAGCGCTGAGGTGGATACAAGGTGAGCAGGTTGTCCCACGTGGGGCTCACGGTCTCGATCCCCATTTTACAGATGCGGTAACTGAGGCACAGAGAAGTTAAGTGACTTGCCCGAAGTCCCCCAGCAGACAAGTGGCAGCAGCGTGGCTCCGTGGAAAGAGCCCGGGCTTCGGAGTCGGAGGTCGGGGGTTCGACTCCCGGCTCTGCCACTCGTCAGCCGCGTGACTGTGGGCGAGTCACTTCACTCCTCCGTGCCTCAGTTCCCTCATCTGGAAGACGGGGATGAAGACGGCGAGCCTCAGGTGGGACAACCCGATGACCCTGTATCCCCGCCCCAGCGCTTAGAACAGTGCTCCGCGCAAAGCAAGCGCTTAACAGATACCGACGTCATTACGATTAAGTGGCAGAGCCGGGCTGAGAACCCACGACCTCCGACTCCCGAGCCCGCGCTCTTTCCACTAAGCCACGCTGCTTCTTTGTGCCTCAGTAGTCCACCGTGGTTCCAACTTCCCAGAGGCGGAGGCGGATTGTAAGCTCCTAGAGAGCAGGTATCCTGTCCGCCGCTCTGTCTCCCTCGCTCGCTCGAGGGCCTTGCCTTCGGCCGGCAGCCGGTCAGTAGCGTTGATCGATTGAGCGTCTGTGAGAGGATTAAAATCCGCCTAAGCCGCGGGTGGTGGTGTTCCACCCACCCGCTCGACGGTAAGTCATCCCCCGATCTGCGTCGTTTTCTCCCGGGCTGCTTCTAAGCGAGCGTCAGCCGAGCCACGCTGATGCTTCCTTAGCCTCCGCAGAGGATAACAGCGACTGCGGTATTCGGTAAGCGCTTCTCAAGTTCCAGGCACCGAACTAAGAACTGGGGTTGAAACCCGATAATCGGGTCGGACCCGGTCACTGTTCCGCCGGGGGCTCGCGGTCTTAGTCCCCACTTTACGACGAGTGAACCGAGGCTCGGAAGAGTGAAGTGACTCCCGCGAGGTCGTAGAACGGACGAGTGGCAGAGCTGGGATTCGAACCCAGGTCCTGTGGGTCGTCTGTCGTAGCGCACTCTACCAAGCGCCGAGCGCTCGACCAAGCACGGAGAAGCAGCGTGGCTCAGTGGAAAGGGCCCGGGCTTGGGAGTCCGAGGTGATGGGTTCGAATCCCGCCGCTCCGCCACTTGGCAGCTGGGAGACTGTGGGCCAGTCACTTCGCTTCCCTGGGCCTCAGTGACCTCATCTGGAAAAAAACGGGGATTAAAAAAGGCGAGCCCCACGTGGGACGCTCGAATCACCCTGCCTCTCCCCCAGCGCTTAGAACGGTGCTCTGCACCTAGTAAGCGCTTAACGAATCCCGACGTGATCGCGTTATTATTCTCACTGCCGGGGAGGTTCTCGCCACCGTCCTCGACACCCGGGGTCTCTGCCCTCGGGAATCCTGCCAGCTTGGGTTCCGAATAAGAGGCGGTGGCTGAATTGAAGACGAGTCACGGAAGACAAGTGGCCGGTGGCCCTTCCAGGTGGATTTGGCATCAGCCCCTTTTCCCAGCGGTTTCTGGTTGGCGTCCCTGGTCACCCGTCCTCTTAATAGATCCTGGTTAACTGACCTGAGCGGCCCACCCGTCTTCCGGTGACTTTGAGGAAAAATCCGGTGGCAAAGTTCGGTCAGGCTTCGCACCGCAACTAGATTCAAGGAGGCTCTCGGGTCAGGAAAATAAAGCAGAAACAGGAAATGAATCCGGGCATCGTTTTCTCTCGTGTCAAGAAAATAAAGCCCGTAGGAGATGAATCCAGGTAGTGTTCTTTCTCTTCATTCAGTTCCATCACCTCTCAACTGCAGCAGACGTATGCAGAAGAGCAGCGTGTCCCGGTGGAGGGAACCCGGACCGAAGAGCCGGAAGACCTGGGTTCGTTCATTCGTTCATCGGTCCATCAGTAACGTTGGCATTTGTTAAGCGCTTACTGTGTGCAGAGCACTATATTCTAAGCGCTGGGGCGTCCAGGGTAATCCGGTTGTCCCACGTGAGGCTCACAGTCTTAATCCCCGTTTTACAGAGGAGGTAACCGAGGCACAGAGAAGTTAGGTGACTTGCCCACGGTCACCCAGCTGACAAGTGGCAGAGCCCGTGACCTCTGACTCCCAAGCCCGGGCCCTTTCCACCGAGCCATGCCGCTTCCCCGTCGATAGTATTTATTGAGCGCCTACTGCGTGCGCGGCACCGTTCTCAGCGCTTGGAGGGTACAATTGGGCAACGGAGAGAGACGGTCCCCACCCAGCGACGGGCGCCCAGTCTAAACGGGGGAGACAGACGGCAACGCTTAAACAGAACGAAACAAAAACTAGACGGCATCATCAGGATAGATAGAATCGAGGAGATGTACACCTCGTTAACAGTGGGTTCGAATCCCCGTTCCACCGCTTGCCTGCTTTATGACCTTGGGCAAGTCAGTCGACTCTCAGTGCCTCAGTTTCCTCTTCTGTAAAATGGGGATCAAATCCCGCGGCCTCCCCGTTTAGACTGTGAACCCCCGTGTGGGACGGGGATCGTGTCCAACCTGATGAACCTATCTACCCCAGCACCGAGAACGGCGTTTCACACATTGTAAATAATAGCAACGATAACGTCGGTATTTGTTAAGCGCTCACTACGTGCCGAGCGCCGTTCTGAGCGCTGGGGTAGACACCGGGGAATCGGGTCGTCCCGCGTGGGGCTCGCGGTCTTCATCCCCATTCGACAGATGAGGGAACTGAGGCCCCGAGAAGTGAAGTGACTCGCCCAAAGTCACACAGCTGACAAATGGCCGAGCCGGGATTTGAACCCATGACCTCTGACTCCCAAGCCCGTGCTCTTTCCACTGAGCCCCGCTGCTTAACAAATTGCCATTCTTAAAAAAGAAAACACAGCCAGAAGTGAATAGGAGCCATTTCTATGTGCCGAATTTACCCCTTGGGCTTCAGTTTTCCCTCAACAATCTCTAACTTCTCAAAACCTCCTGGCTTGGACAAGTTCCAGCAATAATCAGAGACCTTTCCTCTCTCCCCCCCCCCCGCCCCGACGCTCCCAGGCGTTAGCAGTCTTCCACAACCGCCAAGACCACCTGGAGCCTGAGAAAAGGAAGAGAATCGGCATTCACTGGACGTGTGAAATGCAGATATCGTGACCGCTGACGGGAGACTAATTCCTTCAGCCGGGGGACGCCGCGGCGTCGTGGACTTACTATCCAATTCCTGTTGGACAGTGGCCTTCTGTCTGTTTTCAAGGTGGCCCGCACCGCGTTTCAACTCTGATGTTGCTCTTGGGGAGAGAGAAGATATCGATTAGTTGTATTTAGTGAGCGCTTACTGTGAGGGCTAAACACTGAACTGAGCTGAGCACTTGGGAGGAGAAGATACAGCAACGTAACGGGTCGGTAAACGCACGCTCTGCCCACATCTCAGAGTCTAGAGAATATTCTACTCGATTGTTCTCCGTTGGTTCCCCAAATTGAAAACGGTGTAGCGAGTGATTCAGAAGGAAATTCTGGTAGAACGATTGTGGATCACCTTGCCCGGTGGTCCCTGACGTGGCCAGAGCCGGTTGGTGAGTACCGGCTGACTTACCCTTGGTCCGTGGTCGAGGGACAGAGACCGTCGAGGTGGAGGCTCCTGCTAGACAGTGGAACCCGGGATAGTATTTTTTTGAGCACCTCCTGTGCGCAGAGCACTGTACTGAAAGCGCTTGGGAGAGGACGATATGAAAACAGACATTCCCCGCCCACAGTGAGCTGACGGTCTGGAGGGGGAAACAGACGTTAAATATAAATAAATTACAGGCATATAAAATGACACAAGCGAATATGCGGGAGAAGACACCTGCAAGTCCGAGACGTCCCTTCTCATTCCCCGCGGCGAAATAATACTTGTTGGACGGAGGATGATGTGCAAGCACTAGTTATCTACAGTGCTACTTTCCTTACTATTCTTGCATGCCGGATATCGGGCCGCATTGTGTAAGGCATTCAGGTGTTTCAGATGCCCGTTCCACCAGTACCCGGGCGTATCTATTCCAAGGAGGCGCGGCTCCTGCCAGGGGAGACTGGGACGATCTGGGGATTTTCGACTCCGGGTCACCGGAATTAAACCTTTAAGTTAAGGGTGTGTGCCCCAGGTTCTCAGCAAGTGGACAAATCCACTGGATGTATTTTTTTTTTTTTTTTAACGTTGTGGGAGGTCGGTGAGGCTGCTCACCGGGAGTCCCTCCCACCCCTCTGTTATTTTTATTCCCGGACCCTGCGCCCATCTGTCGTCTCTCCGCCTGTCTTCCTCTCCGAGTCCTTCGGCGGGATGCACGGATCGCCTCGGCTGCGGTCGGCTTTCAGACTGGCTCAGGCCCGCGTGAATGCCCCCCACGTGCCCGTTGGTCGGCTTCCCCTCGACCTTCGAGAAGCGGCGGGGCCTAACGGACGGTGCACGGGCCTGGGAGTCGGAAAGAGCTGGGTCCTGATCCCAGCTCCCCCACGTGTCTGCTGGGTGACCTTGGACGAGTCACTTCATTTCTCTGTGCCTCGGTTACCTCATCTGCAAAATGGGGATTAAGCCCGCGAGCTCCTTGTAGGACGCGGGCCGTGTCCGACCCGCTTAGCCTGTACCTACCCCAGCGTTTAGTACGGTGCCTGACGCACAGTAAGCGCTTAACAGATACCATTCAGAAAAAAACTTTGGCTCAGGCAAAACTGACCCTTAAACATCCGAAGCTGGTAGTGGCTGCTGTTGGGTTGACCCCCTGCCTGCCTCGATTAATAGTAATAATGATAGTAACGATATTTAAGTTTGGTGCCAAGATTGGACACAGTCCTCCCACGTGGGGCTCTCAATCCCCATTTTACAGGGGAGGTGACCGAGGCACAGTCGACTCCGCCGAGGTCGCACAGCGGACTGATGGGTGGAGCCAAGATTAGAACCCGTGACCTCTGACTCCCGGACCCTTGCCCTATCCACCACCCCGTCAAGACCTCTCTCCTCCTCGCCCGCCGCCTTCTCCCACCATTTTCCGGGTCGGGCCCTCCGGGTCCTCCCACGGGGGCGGGAGCCGAGGCGGGAGGCTAAGAGGGAATCGGTGGGGTCTGTTGGAAAGAACCCGGGCTGGAGAGTCAGAGGTTCTGACTCCGGCTCTGCCGCGTGCCTGTCGTGTGCCCTGGGGGAAGTCGTTTCGCGTATCTGTGCCTCAGTCGCCTGGTAAAACGGGGATTTGATACCTTTTCTTCCTCCTACTTAGACCGGAGCCCCGAGGCGGACGGGGACCGGGTCCGACCCGGGCTCGGGAGCCGAAGGGCGTGGGTTCTGATCCCGGCTCTGCCGCTTGGCTGCCGTGTGACCTCGGGTGAGCCACTTCACTTCTCTGTACCCCAGTTACCTCGTCTGTAAAATGGGGGATGAGGACCGTGAGCCCCACGTGGGACGACCCGATTGCCTTGTAGCTACCCCGGCGCTTGGAACGGTGCTCGGCACGTAGTAAGCGCTTAACAAAACCGTTACTATTATTAGTACCCACATCCTCCGACTCCCAGGCCCGTGCTCTTTCCCTAGGCCACTCTGCTAGTTGGGCATTGGCCCGTTGGCTTATTAATCCGTGGACTCCTGTCTCTCGTTTACACCCACTCCCGACTCTTGTCTATTCAGTCTACGCCCATTTCTTCCCCGTGAGATTTTCGACAATAGTAATACAAAGGTTACCAGGTCGTCCCACGTGGGGCTCACGGTCTTAATCCCCATTTTCCAGGTGAAGTAACTGAGGCACAGAGAAGTGACTTGCCCAGGGTGACACAGCAGACGGGTGGCGGAGGCGGGATTAGAGCCCAGGTCCTCCGACGCCCGGGCCCGTGCTCTTGCCTCTGGGGCTGGGATCGCATCATTTATTCCTGTGGTTAGTCCCCCGAAGACCCAGTACGGTATGGCTCAGTGGAAAGAGGCCGGGCTTGGGAGTCAGGGGCCGGGGGTTCGAATCCCGACTCTGCCCCTTGTCAGCCGTGGGACTGTGGGCAAGTCACTTCGCTTCTCTGGGCCTCAGTTCCCTCATCTGTAAAATGGGGGTGAAGACTGGGAGCCTCGCGTGGGACAACTTCATTCCCCCGTATCTCCCCCAGCGCTTCGACCGGTGCTCTGCACGCAGTAAGCGCTTAACGAATACCAACGTCGTCATCATTATTACGCTGCTCACAGGGGTGCTCGATCCATGCCGTTGACACAGAGTCTTTGCATATTTCTTTGTCCTTCCCTCTGGACTGACGGCCGTTCAGCTTCTGCACTTCTCTCCGTTAGTTACGCTCCTGCGTTGGAATCGCAAGTCTGCGTTCTTGCGTTGGCCCATCTCCCCTCGGCGGCTTTAATGACGGGGCAGGAGGGGCTACTGCCCTCGGGGAGAGAGGCTCCCAGCTCCAACCGACCCCTTCCCTTCCACTATTTGCCCCGGAGGGTCTATAATGAGCCCTGGCAGCGATTGCCCACTCGGTGGTGACTTCCACTCTGAGACAACAAAGGTATGAGCTTGGAGGTGGGCGCAGGTGGTGGCCACGGACGGAACGCAACTTTAATTTTACTCTGTTCGCCACCGTAAGGCGGTACGTTCCTCCAGGGCCGCGACTCTTGTCGTTTCCTTTTTTTTTTTTTTTTTTTTTTTTTTGTGTAATACCCCTCAGGGCAGAATAAGAAAAATCCTACCGATGCCAATGATTGTGACGGTGAATTCTTCAAGTTGGCCCAGTCTCTCCGCCATCTGTCCGGTCCGCTTGCGGCTCGGTTGCGTTGCTTTTCTGCGACGGACCCTTGGAAGGTCAGATCCCCTGGATGGGAATCTACGCAGGTGAATTTGCGGAAATTCCGCGGGGGTGGGGGAAGGGGCCCGTCCCCCACGGCGAGAGAGTCACTCTAAAATCGGGAACTTCATTCAATAGTATTTATTGCGCGCTTACCGTGCGCCCAGCACTGTACTAAGCGCTTGGAAGGAACAGGTCGGCAACAGAATTAATATCAAGTGGAACTTAATTCCACTGGGTAAGACACCCACGGAACTTCATTCTTTTCCACGGAGCCCGTGATGGATGATGTGATGGCTTGAACCTGGAGCCCCATAGAATGAATCTAAATTCGATCGCGATCGCCTCTAGATCGTCCTTTCCTCCAGAGGGTTCGGCAGCAGGCTCGGGTCCCGGGAACGGTCCGCGATGCCCGTCCCCGTAGCTGATAGGTGACCCTGAAATCCAGGCTTGGTCAAAATAATCGCTTGAAGGCGGAGGGAAACCGAATTCTGATTCTCTCCCCTGTATCTATGTAATATAGAAAAATCTCCTCGATAACCTCTGTGGTTCAGTCACTCTAAGCCCTGACGGCAATGGTTTCATGATCCCCGTTCATCATTCGCGGTTAAGATAGTATGAAGTTGATTTTCCTCTTTAAAGAGGTATTTCCCGGAGAAGCAGCGTGGCTCAGTGAAAAGAGCACGGGCTTGGGAGGCAGAGGTCGTGGGTCCTGATCCCGGCTCCGCCGCTTGTCGGCTGTGTGACTCTGGGCAAGTCACTTCACTTCTCCGGGCCTCAGTTCCCTCATCTGTAGAATGGGGATGAAGACTGTGAGCCCCACGTGGGACAACCTGATCGCCTTGTATCCCCCCCCCCAGTGCTTAGAACGGTGCTTTGCACATCCTAAGCGCTTAAAAAACGCCATCGATCGTTATTATTATTATTAAAATTATCATTATAATGCTTATTAAAGGGAAGAGAGGGACGTTTACCTCCAAAGTGCATTACTGCAGCAGGCCATCGACCCTTCTTAACTGGGGAGACATTTGGCTTTTAATGTTATCCAGAGATAGTGGTCCTGATGGTGAGAGCTGGCGTACAGAGTTATTTTTTTTTTTAAAAAAAATTGTGGTATTTTTTTAAAAATGGCATTTCTTAAGTGCTTACTATATGTCAAGCCCTGTTCTAAACTCTGGAGTAGATACAAACTAATCAGATTGGACACAGTCCGTGGTGGAGCGCCACAGGGTGCTCATGGGCTAAGGGAGGGAGAAAGGACAGGTATTTTATCCCCGTTTGGCAAATGGGCAAATTGAAGTCCAGCAAACGTAAGGGACTTATCCAAGGTCACGCAAGCTGCGTCTAATACTCCAAGAGCCGAGAGCCTCACTTCTTCCATGCGGGCAGATTACTGTTGTGAAATTCAACTCTCGTCCGTTTTGAACTTCTGCAATCCCTAATCGCCTTTAAGTCGGAGGAAACTATTCCATAGTCGGGGCCGGTCTTTACTGATTGAAATGTGTCTGTGTTGCGCACACAAACACCCACCCACACACATACACATGAACTTTAGAATCAGTAGCAACCTTGGTGAGTCCAAAGAACATCTGTAAATATACTCCGCCACTTTGGAACCCGCCCCCCCCCCCCCCCAGTTCTTGAGTCGTACCCTCAGGTGGACTGCCCTGTCCACTCCAGCTTGTCGGTTCGTTTGGGTTTGATTGAGATTTAGCTTTGGAGGTGGCAAGCTAAACCCTCCTTTTCCCCAACTTTGAGAGACCAAGCAGGGAGCAGCAAGGAAGTGAGAGGTTTCCCCAGTCCTAAAAGCGGTCCCGCAGGGATGACCTCTCGGGAAATGGGTGACCTTCGGAGAGCAGCATGGCCTAGTGGGAGTCAGAGGACCTGGGTTCGAATCGCGGCTCTGCCACTTGTCTGTTGTGTGACTTTGGGCGAGTCACTTTTGTAGAAGCAGCGTGGCTCAGTGGAAGGAGCGCCGGCTTGGGAGTCCGAGGTCATGGGTTCGCATCCCGGCTCTGCCCCTTGGCAGCCCTGTGGCTGTGGGCGAGTCACTTCTCTGGGCCTCCGTGACCTCATCTGTAAAATGGGGATGAAGACTGTGAGCCTCACGAGGGACAGCCTGATGACCCTGTATCTCCCCCAGCGCTTAGAACGGTGCTCTGCACCTAGTAAGCGCTTAACAAATACCAACATGATCATCATTATTCTCTGGGCTTCATTTACCTCGTCGGTAAAATGGGAATCAAATCCTACTCCCTCCTTCTTAGACTTTGCACCTCGTGAGGGGTAGGAATCGTATCCAACCTGATTTTCTTGTTTCTACTACGGTGTTTAGTACAGTGTCTGGACCTAGTAAGAGCTTAATGAGTATTCATTAGAGGAAAGAAAGAAAGCGGTTGGGATGGTTTAATGAATGCTCTCCAGAGGCGTTGAAGATTGTGAGTGTTACATGAAGGTTAAGTGTCACCATTTATCATTTAGGCTGAACACTCGTGAAAGAAGAGAAGAGCAGACTTTCCCAGTGTGTGTTTTTATTTTCCCTTTCCTCTACTAATGATGTTGGTCTTTCTTAAGCGCTGACTATGTGCAGAGCACTGTTCTAAGCGCTGGGGGAGATACGGGGTCATCAGGTTGTCCCCGTGAGGCTCACAGTCTTCCTCCCCATTTTCCAGATGAGGTCACTGAGGCCCAGAGAAGTGAAGTGACTCGCCCACAGTCACACAGCTGCCAAGGGGCAGAGCCGGCATTCGAACCCATGACCTCCGACTCCCAAGCCCGGGCTCTTTCCGCTGAGCCACGCCGCTCCTCTGACGAGGTGTTCCGAGAGCCATAGCGACCCTTCCCCTGTCTAGCCTTCTTCATATTATCATCCCTTTGTTACAGAGTCCATGATAAACAACCGGTGTCCGTAACGGAGATAGTCTTATCATTATAACAGAGTGAATCGTACGCACCTAGAGCAGGGAGGGCCCGACTTCATGAACTGAAGAGACCGGGCCAAAAACCCAAAACAATAGTCATAGTAAGAACAATTACTATTTAGAAAAGTCTCTTCCCTCTACTGGTCTTTTCCTAAACCTGGAATTTTGCTCTCCTGACCCCTTTCCACTGTTATTGAGCACTCAGTGCTGCTTCTCCTCCTTCTCCTCCCCCCTCCTCCTCCTTGCCTTCCTTCTTTCCCCCTCCTTTTCTTCTTGTTTTTCTTCTCCTCCTCCTCCTCGTCTTCTTTGTCTTCCTCCTCCTCCTCCTCCTCCTCCTCCTCCTCCTCCTCTCCCTAGCTCTACTCAAGAATCAGCGAGTGCTCCGTGACACTGAAGAGGGGGCGGGAGAGCAAAGTCCAGGCTTCGGAAAAGACCAGTGGAGGGAAGAGATTTTTCTAAAGAGTAATCTGACCTGCCCACCACCTTACGGCTGCACGGTCTTCGGCTCCAATGGGGAAATAACCTCACTGGGGTATTGCGTTTCCCTTGTCCCCGCCTCAACGGGATCAGATCCCACTCATCCGTTTTACGGCCAAAAATCTGAAACCATCTGTCTCCCAAAGAAATGTAGTCAGAACTGGACTGTGAAGGATGTACACACGAGGAGAAAAACAATATTTGGGAAAATTCCACTCGAACCGGTCTTCAATAAATACCTCAGAATCCCTTGTTTACCCACCCTAATCGTAGCCGTTATGCATACACCAGAGTTGAAGATTGATAAAGGCTAACGAATACGCCGGTTTCATCTTCATCGTCGTCGTCGTCGTCAACCTCATCCGCAGTTGGTGGAACGGGCACGGTCTTGGCTGTCAGAGGATCCTAATCCTGGTTCTGCCACTTGCCGGCTGTGTGACCTTGGGCAAGTCATTTAACCTCTCCAGGCCTCAGTTTCCTCACCGGGAAAAGCGGGATTCGATACCTGACCTCTCTTAGACTGTGAGCCCTATGAGATCCGGAGACCGTACTCAGTTTGATTATCTTATATCCACTCCAGTACTTAATACGGTGTTCGGCACATGCTAAGCGCTTAACAAATATCAAATAACCATTTTTCCTTTTTCTCTTACCATCAGTAGCACCTGCTAAGCCGCTCCTGTGTGCGGGGCATTGTACTGAATGTTTGGGAGAGTGCCAAAGAGCTAGACGACACGAACCCTCCTCTCCAGGACCTACAGCCGGTGGGAGAGGCAGGTACTTAAACTACAGACGGGAGAGCAATAGGGCGTGTGAAGTATACACGCGAATTCTAGAGGGGCTGTGGTAATATAAGTGCTTGAGAAGCCTAGAAGGACTGAAGTGGGAGCTGGGGCGGCAATTTCCAGGGTGAAGAACCGTAGCTTGTTCCCCTTCTCTGTGAGACACTGTTCCCTAGATTGGAAGGGTGGAGGTGTGGAAGCCGATAACTCTCTTGAATTTCATACTGTAGCTTAATGACGATCCCTTCGAGCTGTAATTCACATGTGGCTTGGTCAGGGGTGTAGGAGAAAAAATAAAGAATGCTAGAGGTCATATCCTCTTGGATGAATGAATGATTACCCTTAGTTTGCGTATCGATTAGGGCAGCCATCACTTCATTCCTCCATGTAACCTTCTGGGCCCATTGTCGTGGACAGAATGTTGAGTTGGTTGGACGACTGGTCTTTCTGAGCAATGGTGTGGTCTGTGGTCTCACGTTTGCCCAGGGTCAAGATTCTGTTGAAACAATTCCGGGCATTGTAGTAAGGAGAGGTTTACTGAGAATTGATTAGGCGGTAGAAAAGACACTGAGCCCTTTTCTCCTGTCTGGAGCAGTGGTGACAGTAAGTGGCGGGAGAGATCTCGAAACAGGGAGACAGTGTTGGAAGCAGTTCCAGGTGCTGTAGATGACAGACATTACAACGCGACACATGACAGGCCTTGTGTGAAGAGAGAATGGTCAGGATTGTGTGCCCTACTGGGGTTACTTAGCCATATACCTAGGTAAATTTCACCATCTATATATTGAAGATCAATATATGGATGGCGAAATATATATCGAGAGAGAGAATGTAAATATCACCAGCACCCTAACGAGCATATACGCGATATATATATATATATATATATATGGATATATATGGATATGTTTTATTTACATATATATATATATATATATATATGATGATGGTATTTGTGAAGCGTTTACTACATGCAAAGCACTGTTCTAAGCGCTGGGGGGGATACAAGGTGATCAGGTTGTCCCACGTGGGGCTCCCAGTCTTAATCCCCATTTTACAGATGAGGGAACAGAGGCACAGAGAAGTGAAGCGACTCGCCCAGAGTCACGCAGCGGACAAGCGGCGGAGCCGGGGTTAGAGCCCATGACCTCCGACTCCCAAGTCCGTGCTCTTTCCACTGAGCCACGCTGCTTCTCTTCCCGTGTAGATGCTTAATAGTCAAAGATGTCATAGTGAAATTTACTTACGGGTTTGGTAAATATATTGATGTCCATATCGCCACCTCCATAACCATCATCACTTAACATCACCATCAGCAACATCACTTAACATCACCATCATCATCATCAAAAATAACCCAACACTCGCTGCGGTGCACTGAGTTCATGGTAGGCGGATAAAGAGATAAATCCCCAAAAAGACGTGATAACTGACTTCGTGGAACTCACCTCATATAATGCGCATGCTTCGTTTTGTTGATGATATCCGTTAAGTGGCCACACCCAAAACAGGACGTCAGGAAGCGACTGAACAATGAAACAGTTTAACATACAATGACTACGTAAGTGATATGAAAACACAACAGTACCTAATACGTATAACACTAAACCGTTATGAAAAACAGCGCATGAAACTCAGGGCTGTAGTTAGAAAATTATATGCATCTGTCTGGGATTGGAAGGCATTCAGTGAGTGGGAGAAGAAATGGAAAATCATTTGGGTTTTTTCGATGACAATTTTTCTCCGTCGCCGGCATTTAGAAAGCTAAAGCCGAAACAGATCTCCGAAAGCTCTACTTGAGTCGCCCAACGTGTATCTGTATAAATACCGTCTCTGTCAACCCCTGCTAGACCAGGAAGAGCCTTACCGTCGGTGGCGTCATTTTCAAATACAAAGAGCGGCTATGTGTAGCTGTGGTCGATACATCGCAACTCCAAACGGGCCTCTTAGTAAACCCCAGATAGGTCTATATCATCCTATTACAAAGTTATACGCAAGGGAAGATATTAATGTTCTTCACAGGTGGATCTCCAGAGGGAAGCAGCGTGGCTCATTGGAAGGAGCAGGGGTTTGGGAGTCAGAGGTCAGGGGTTCCAACCGGCTCCGCCGCTAGTCAGCTGGGTGACTTTGGGCGAGTCACTTAACTTCTCTGCGCCTCTGGAAAATGGGAATTGAGACTGTGAGCCCCAAGTGGGACAACCTGATCCCCTTGTATCCCCCCGGTGCTTTAGAGCAGTGCTTTGCACATCGTAAGTGCTTAACAAATGCCATCATCATCGTCACGATCATTAAAATCTCTCGGTCCCGATTATGATGCCGAAGATTTCTCTCCAAGAGGCATGCGGGGTTGGTGTCATGATGATTTAATGCAATCTTTCATTCTGGTCAGCTCAGGGCTTCAATGTGTCGATTCATTTTCGATGCCCTCTTGGGCTTAATAGCCCGGTTTTCCCCCTGCCCTATTCGTGACATCTGTACGTCTGTACTGATGGACAGAAGGCGACGCCCTACTTCTCAAAAACACAGAGGCAGTCTCTCGCATAGTTTTTGAAGTGCGCTATTTGCCCAGCCCACGGGTTCTTATTAGAGTTTTCCAACTCTCCTAAGAGCGCCGCAGAATTCCATCCCTGCAACATGACACCCCCGAATTGGACAATAAAGCCAGATTCCATTCATTCAGTAACATCTTACTACGTGCAGAGCGCTGTACTGAGCGCTTGGAATGTACGATTCGGCAACAGAGACAATCCCTGCATATTTCTTTCCCGTTTGGTCAATTCATCGGTGGTATTTATTGAGCTCTTCTTTTGTGCGGAGCCCCGTAATAATAATAATAATAATGTTTGTTAAGCACTCACTGTGTAGTGCTGGGCTAGATACAAGATAATCAGCTCCTACCTGGGGCTCACAATCTAACTAGAAGGGAGAAGAGGTATTAGATCTCAGTTTTACAGATGAGGAAACTGAGACCCAGAGAAATTAAGTGACCGTTAGAACCCAGGTCCTCTAACTCCTAGGCCCCTACTCTTTCCACAGTACTTGTTCTGCTTCTTTGAGGCCGCGGGCCGTTAAGCTCGTACTAATTGAAATGGCCTCGGTCACTTTAAACCAAAGAGGTCTTGTCCACTGAAGGTTATTTGCCCAAATCCTCCGTCAGATACGAATGCCCTCCTCCGGAGAGATCCCCAAATATAATATGAATCATTATCTCAGACAAATAATCCTGAGTTCAGGCCTTGCTCATAAAAAGGGAAAGGGATCTATTCCTTTGCATTAGAGTTTCCAAGGAATTTAAATCAGTAGAAGGGACTCAGGGGAATGCCAGGTTTTATAATTGCTTGAAATAAACTTTTAATTAAAGTAAGATGCTTAATATTTAGGTCAACAGAAATTTCGCTGGCTGATTTCTGAAAGGTCCAAACCGTGGATATCTTCAACTTAGCCGCTTAAATAATGTAAGAATTTTCATTTTCCTCTAAGAGTCAAATGCTTCCACTAGACCCAACTGCTACTAGAGAAGCAGCGTGGCTCGGTGGAAAGAGCGCGGGCTTTGGAGGCCGAGGTCACGGGTTCGAATGGCGGCTCGGCCACTTGTCAGCTGTGTGACTTTGGGCGAGTCGCTTCCCTTCTCGGTGCCTCAGTTCCCTCATCCGGAAAACGGGGATTAAGACCGTGAGCCCTACGTGGGACAACCTGATTACCCTGTGTCTACCCCAGCGCTTAACAAATAACGACGTTACTATTATTATCGTTATCATTCTACGCCTTCCCCGGCACTTAGTATGGCATGTGACGGATCTGGGATTAGAACCTTTGACTCCTGGGCCCGTGCTCTTTCCACTGGGCTGCACCGCTCATCTCCGTAGCGACGTACGTGGCGCAGCTGAGAAGCCACCAGAGGTCACAGGTGCCACGTAAGAGACGTTTCCCCGTGCGTGGATGGAACCCTCTGCCTCCCTCCTTTCAGGCCTTTCTCACGCCCTGCCTCACTCCCACGCTTGGATGTTGGGAGACATTCCCGGCGGGATGCACTGTCTGTCCCCTTCTGGTCCTTCAATAAAATGCCAAAGAGCCGCTGGGAGCGAAGGTGGATCGAAAGGATCGGGTAAGGTGGTTCAGGAACTGTGCCCAGCCCGAGCAGCTTGTAGCTTGAGAAGCGGCGTGGCTCGGCGGAAAGAGCCCGGGCTTGGGAGTCAGAGTTCGTGGGTTCGAATCCCGCCTCAGCTGACTGTGGACAAGTCGCTTCACTTCTCGGTGCCTCAGTTCCCTCATCCGGAAAAGGGGGATGAAGACTGTGAGCCTCACGCGGGACAACCTGATTACCCTGTATCTACCCCAGCGCTTAGAACGGTGCTCTGCGCATAGTAAGCGCTTAACAAATGCCAACATCATTATCATTATTATCCACCCCGGCGCTTAGAGCAGTGCCTGGCACATAGGAATGATGATAATGGCATTTGTGAAGCTCTTACTATGTGTCAAGCACTGTTCTAAGCGCTGGGGTAGACACACGGTTATCAGGCTGGCCCCCGTGGGGCTGACAGTCTTAGTCCCCATTTTACAGAGGAGGTCACTGAGGCGCAGAGAAGTGAAGCGACTTGCCCGTAGCCGCACAGCTGACGAGAGACAGAGGGGGGATTCGAACCCACGATCTCCGATTCCCAAGCTCCTGCTCTCCCTGTTAAGCCACGCTGCTTCTCAAGAGCTTAACGAATACCGCTGGCACCATCCCTATTGATGTGGGGAAGCAGCATGGTGCAGTGGATTGAACACGGGCCCGAGAGTCCGACGGTCGTGGGTCCTAATCCTGGCCCCGTTACTTGTCTTCTGTGTGACCTTAGGCGAGTCACTTCACTTCCCCGTGCCCCAGGTACCTCATGTGTAAAACGTGGAATAGGAACTGTGAGTCCTATGTGGGACAAACCCGATTTGCTTGTATCCACCCCGGTTCTCAGTGCAGTGCCTGGCACGTAGTAATCTCTCAACAGATACCATAATTATTATTATTATTATTAGCCATTCTGACCCTTAGGAGGAGAGCCAGAAACCCCCGTGTTATCTGTGGATTGGTTAAGCGCCGATGAGGATTCTTCCACCTCCCCCTTCGCCTGCCTACGTCTTCCTCTCGCTTCATAGCCAATAGCCCGGGATAAACGTCTCTAGTCCTCTCGTCTAGCACAGAGTTGAGCTCCCTTCCCCAGCCAGCCGAGGCTCCGGAGCCTCTTGCTCTTGGTGAGGGCTGAGACCCAGGAGGCGGCGACTAGAAAAGCGAGGAGGAGAAACCGTCTTCCTCCCCCCGGCTGAACCAGAATGGCAGCGGGAGCGGAAAGGGGGCGACGGAAGAAAGAGTCAGTGAGTGGGACTAAGGTAAATGATCATGTGTGGGTAGTAAAGTCGGTATTTGTTAAGCGCTTACTATGTGCGGAGCGCCGTTCTAAGCGCCGGGGGAGATACGGGGTCATCGGGTTGGCCCACGTGAGGCTCGCGGTTCATCCCCGTTTTCCAGATGAGGTAACCGAGGCACAGAGGAGGTAAGTGACGACGAGGGGGCAGAGCCGGGATTCGGACCCACGACCTCTGACTCCCAAGCCCGGGCCCTTCCCACCGAGCCACGCTGCTGTGTATGTTCACCACGGTATTCATTGAGCGCTTACTTCATCCGTTCATTCGGTCATATTTATTGAGCACTTAATGGGTGCAAACCACTGTACTGAGTGCTTGGGGAGAGTCCGATATAACAGTCGGCGGACGGGTTCCCTGACCACAGATGCGGAATACGGCACTAAGCACTCGGGGGGGTACAACAGAACGGAATCGGCGGACACATTTCCCGCCCGTAACGAGTTACGGTCTTCCTGAGAGGCTGATCAGAGCGGCCCTCTCCTTTCCGAATTCATCTCCGCTGGCTCAGTCGACGCCGCGTGCAAGCTTCTGAAGGTAGTAATAGTCGCGGGGTTAACCGCTTACTCTGTGCTTACCGTACTAGATGCCAGATAAGTCGGCCCACGGTCTACACGGGAGGGAGAACAGGTATCGAAACTCCATTTTGCAGATAAGGGGACTGGGGCACAGAGAGGTTAGGTGACTTGTCCCACGGTCACACAGCAGGTAAGTGGCGGAGCGGAGATCAGACCCCTCTCCGCTGGGCCGCCCTCCTTCGCGGGTAATGGCCGCGAGGAAGATTCTGGATAATTCCACAACCGCCGGTTTTCCCTCCCAAGTCCCCGTGTGTTCCGACACCCCTTCCACGCAGCGGAACCGTGCTCTCCTAAGTGCTCGCTACGGTGTCGGGCACGCGGTACTCAACAAATACCACTGACTGATACGTTGTCAGACTCTGTAGCTTCCTGCTCCGAAAGAACCTTATTTCATTGTCTTCGGGGCCTTCGGGGTAAAGCGATAATCTCATGTCCCGTTTAGCATCTGTGTGTTCTGTTGGTGATACATTATCAATGCAGTGAGGAGGATATTATTTTCTAGAATCAGGAAGATTAGGTCGGGGTGTAATGATTTATTAGAAATTTGGAAACAACCTCAGAAGAACGGAAATTTAAACATAAAATGTAATATGACTACTTCTCCTCGTTCACTCAGCATCATCACCGTCACCATCGTTATTTACTGAGTGTCTCCTGTGTGCAACGTTGTTCCTACCTATTTGGGAGCATATAATTAAAGTAAAAAATCACGGTTCCTGCCCTCCAAAACCTTATAATCGAATGGGGGAGACCGGTAGCTGCAAATTATAAACACAAAAGAGGAATTCTACTTAATAATAATAATGTTGGTATTTGTCAAGCGCTTACTATGTGCAGAACACTGTTCTAAGCGCTGGGGGAGATACAGGGTCATCAGGTCGTCCCCCGTGAGGCTCACGGCTAATCCCCATTTTACAGACGAGGGAACTGAGGCCCAGAGAAGTGAAGTGACTCGCCCAGGGTCACCCAGCTGACAAGTGGCAGAGCCGGGAGTCGAACTCATGACCTCTGCCTCCGAAGCCACCGAGCCACGCTGCTTCCCCCTCGAAGCAAAGATTGTCTTGTCTTACGCTGTCGAGTCGTCTCTGATCCACTGTGTGACGCCTTGGACACATCGCTCCCAGAACGCCCCACCTCCACCTGCAGCCGGACCAGTAGCCTATCTAAAGATGCATAAAAGGAGGCAAAAAAGAATACGTAAATAAATGAAATAAACACGTACATCAAAGTGAAAAAGGATGAAATATCCCAGGAGATGAGGATTAGTCTTGGAACGCTTCCTAGAGGAGACGAATTCTCAGTAGGGCTTTAAAGTGGGCCGAGACGTGAGAATAAATAAAATAAATTGTGGTATTGGTTACACAGTATGTGCCAACTATTCTACCAAGCATCGGGACGGATACAAGATAACCGTGTTGAGCCCGGTCCGTGTCTCACAGGAGTCTCCCAGTTTTACTGGGAAGGAGAACGGGTATTAAATGCCCATTTTCGAGTTGAGGAAACTGAGACGCAGGGTGTCTCAAGTGTTTTGCGCATAACAGGCCGGTGGTGGAGCTGGGATTAGAACCGGTGTTCTTTCCACTAGACTATGCAGCTTCTCAAATCCACCCCGCCGCGTAACGGGGTTGATTTAAATGAAACAAGAAGTCTGAGCTTTGCTACTTTTCCCCCGGCATCCGGACTGTTCGGCGCGGCTCAGTGGAAAGATCCCGGCCTTGGGAGCCAGAGGTCATGGGTCGGCGTCCCGGCTCTGCCACCTGTCAGCTGGGTGACTGTGGACAAGTCACTTATCCGTGCTTCAGTTCCCTCATCTGTAAAATAGGGATTAAGACTGCGAGCCTCACGTGGGACAACCTGATCACCCTGTATCTATCCCAGCGCTTAGAACGGCGCTCTGCACGTAGTAAGCGCTTAACAAATGCCAACGTTATTATTATTACCGGCAGTTCTGCTTGCAAAACGGAGCTAGAAAAGAAGGCCAGGTCAGTTGTAAGCGTCCACTGAACTCTCCCCATCACATAGTCCAGTGTTCCGCCCGAAGGAAGCGCTCGATAAATTCCACTGACGGATTGACTACGACGGTTACTTAATGAAGATAAAATCAAGGGGAGTCAGGACTGTTAGGCCCAGAAAGATTCAGTTTGAGCAGGGAGGGTTACACCTAAAAAAATCATGATGGGTGAGGAGGGGGAAAACGTGGAGTTGTTCCCCAGATCTCACAACATCCGTTGCAGCATCCAATGGAGCTCGAAGGTGGTAGGTTCGGAATCAGCTCGGACAGACACCTTTAAGTCAACAGGTTGAAGGGTATGGAATCCGTTGTTGCAGGAAGTTGGAAGCCGTCAATGGGGTCACGATTCACGGGTGAGAGCCGGGAGGGACTCGGTCGGAAAGGGGTCCTAGGAAAGCACCGGTTTGGAGTCTGCGGAAGATAATAATAATAATCATTATTACGGCATTTGCTAAGCGCTCGCCATGTGCCGAGCACCGTTCCAAGCACCGGGGTAGATACAAGTAAGCAGGTCGTCCCACATGGGACTCACGGTCTTAATCCCCATTTTACAGATGAGGGACCTGAGGCTCAGAGAAGTGAAGTGGCTTGCCCAAGGTCACCCAGCAGACGAGAGGCAGAGTCCGGGATTAGAACCCGTGACCTCCGACTCCCAAGCCCGTGCTCTTTCCGGCAGACCTGGGAGTCAGAGGCCCTGGGTTCTGATGCCAGCTCCATCGCCCGTCTGCCGCGTGACCTCGGACAGGTCATTTCATTTCTCCGCACCTCAGGGCTCTCATCCGCAGGACGGAGATTGGAGAGCTGTTATCCCTCCTACCGTGAGCCCCGGGTGGGACCAGCTCATCGCGTATCCACCCCGGCGCTCGGCCCGGTGCTCGACGCAGGGTAAGCGCTGAACAAACGTCACCGTTATTCCTGAGGGTGTGGGGAGAAGGAGGTTGAGGAAGGAAAGGTCCTCTGCCTCTCGCACGGTGATGGCCAGCCGATCCTTACAGGTCTGGAGCGGTCCAGAGTTCGCTAGAGCGTGAAGAGGTTTCCCGCCCCTCACCCTTTGCCTCAACGATGGGGTTTTGACCCACATTAGCCCGGAGGAGCTCGAGCTCCCTTCCGCCCACCCCCCAGTCACCCCCGCCACCGTGGGCTTTGGCCAAACTCATCCCTAGCCCCCGCGGACACTGACCCGCCGCGATTTATTGCTACCGTTTTAGTTTTTGTCCGTCTCCCCCCCTATTAGACCGTAAGCCCGTCAGCGGGCGGGGGCCGTCGCTATCTGTTGCCGATTTGTCCGTTCCAAGCGCTTAGTACGGAGCCCTAAGGGCTCAATAAATACTACTGAATGAATTTCCTGGTACCTTGATGCATCGGACCAGTCCTGCGTGAGAAGCCCGAACCGGTTAGTACGGGGGGAACCAGGGACGTTTGCCGGTTCAGAAGCGTCAGGTGGCACTCGTTAAGCACTTACTACGCGCCGGGGACTGTACTGAGTGCTGGGGTGGATGCGAGATCATCTGATCCTACCTGGGGATTGGCTTTAAAACAGTCCATCACGTTGCGCCCCCCCCCCCCCCGCCCCGGCCTCACCTCGCTTCTGTCCTTCTACAACCCGACCCGCACGCTTCACTCCTCTGGTGCTGATCTCACCGTGCCTCCCTCTCCCCTGCCCCGCAGCAGACCCCGGGCCCACACCCTGCCTCCAATCCGCCAGACAATGACTCTCCCCGCCAACGAAGCCTTATTGAAGGCACATCTCCTCCAAGAGGCCTTCTCAGACTAAGACTCAGACTGGGGACTCCATCTGCAATTGTATTTATTTGCACGTGATGTCTGTTTCTTTCTACTGATGTCCGTCTCCCCCTCTCTAGACCGTGAGCTCACTGTGGGCGGCGATTGTCATTCCTTAACGTTGTACTGCGCTTTCCCAGGCGCTCCGCGCACAGTAAGCACTTGATAAATACGACCGAAAGAGCGAGTCAATGAAAGTTTACATTCTAAGTATTCGTTCATCTGTATTTACTGAGCGCTTACCGTGTGCAGAGCACACTGGACCGAGCACTCGGGAGCATACGATACAACAATAAACAGACGCATTCCCAGTCCTCGGTGAGCTTACCGACCGGGTGGGAGAAGGGGGAGACAGACCTCAATACAGATAAATGAAATGCCAGATTTGTTCATAAGCGCCGTGGGGCCGGGAGGGGAGAAGAGCGAAGGGAGCAAGTCAGGGCGACACAGAGGTTGAGTGGGAGACGAGGAAAGGTGGGACTTATTCTGGGAAGGCCTCCTGGAGGAGAGGTGCCTTCGACAAGGCTCTGAAGGGTGGGGAGAGTAATCGTCCGTCAGATTTGAGGAGGGAAGGCGTTCCAGGCCCGAGGCAGGACATGGGCTAGGGACAACACGCCCATTTTACAGGTGAGAGAACTGAGAGAAACTCCCGGGCCAGAAACCAAGGTCTCCGTCTGAGAAGCCTGACGGAGTGGATAGAGCGGGGGCCTGGGAGTCGGAAGGTCGTGGGTTCTATTCCCGGCCCCACCACTTGTCCGCTGCGTGACCTTGGTCGAGTCACTTCACTTCTCTGGGCCTCGCTTCGTCGGTAAAATGGGAATTGGGACTTTGATTCCCATGGTGGGCCAGGGACCGTGTCCAACCCGATTTGCCTATAACCACCCCGCTGCTTCATACGGTGCCCGTCGCCCAGGAGGCGCTTCACCGATACCGTGGTCGGTTTTATTATCGTGAGAAGGTGCCGAGTTCAGGTGCTCCGCAACTATAGCTTGGGATGTGGGAAACCGTGCAGTAGATTTCTCCATCGCACGCTCACGACAGACTCTCTCTGCCTCTCTGCCTTTATGTCGCTCGGTCTCGCTGCCCGTCCTCTTCCCTTCCTCCCTCTTGCGTCCGTTCCTCTCTCCCTCCCTCCTCCTCTTCCCCATCCTCCCTCCTCCCTTCCTCTTTCCCATCCTCCCTCCATCCCTCCCACTGTCTCACCCCCCCGCGAGCCCGTCTCTCCGGGGACTTGGCTGTCTCCTGGCTGTCTCTTTAAGCTCCCTGCTCTCTCTGCCTCCCTCCCTCTGCAGGTCCCCTTCCCCTCCCCCTGCTCCGGCTGCTTCTCTCCTTGTCGTTTGCAGCTGCTGGGCTCTGCCTGCTTGCCCGCCTCCTCTCTCCCGGCCTCCCTGGACCAGCCAGCAGCCATGGCCGACATCAAGACGGGCGTCTTCGCCAAAAACGTCCAGAAGCGGTTGAACCGGGCCCAGGAGAAGGTCAGGAGGATGGGGGAGGTCGGAAAGGGCCGGCGGATGGGATGCTCTGCGTCGGGATGCTCCCATCCTCCATCCTGACGGGGGGGGGGGGCCGTGCGGGAGGAAGGGCTGGGAGTGGGAGGGAGAGGGTCAGTTGGCTTTGGGGGAGCTGAGATCCGAGCCCCCCGATGGCTCGGGATAAAGCAGGAGCAGCGGCATCTCCGCGCGGCCCAGAGCCCCCCGCCGCCAATGGGGAGGCGGGGAGGAGGGTCGTACGCATCCCTCGCAGAGCTCGGGGAGGGGATGGGAGTCGGGGGCTCTGCCGTCGCCCTTGCGTTCGCTTCCCTCTATCCCTCGGCGGGGATCCGGGCATCCCTCCCTCCATCCATCCATCCATCCCTCCATCCCTCCGTCCCCGCATCCTCCGGTCCGTCCAGCCGTCCGGCCGCGCCGGTCCCGGGCCGCCGAGGGAACGGATCCCCGGTGGGACTGCAGCCCCCCGGCCCTTGGGGGGCCCGAGATGGGGCTGGGGGAGGAGAAGCGACTCCCCCCCCTCCCCGTTGACCATTTGGGGAAGAGGGCTTTCGGAGCGGGGATGGTCCGAGCCGGGGAGAACCATCTGGCGGGTCCGGGGGACCCCAGGTAGGATGGGGTTTCGTCCTTCCCTGAAAGGTCGGGGATCAAGAACTCTTCCTCGGCACGGGGCGATGGGACCCACCGAACGGTCTCCTCCTCCGCCCCTTCCTTCCTCGTCCAAAGAGGGGAAAGCAATGGAATTTCTGTTTTCCAGACGGAAGAGGGAATTCCAACCAGGGTCCTTGCTCTACTGGCGAGGGCCCCGTTGGAGAAATCCCGGAACGGTCCACGGAATGCGGGATGCCGCCCAGTGACCCCGAGGACGATCTGGGTCTGCTTCATCTGTGTCACAGGAAGGTCACTACCAGTGGTGGATGGGCAGTGCTCGGGATGAGCAGCGCTCGTGAGATCCATCACCTTCCGTGGAGTGAGCGTGGCTGGGGGGGGGCGTGGAATCGTGTCCGATTTGCCACGCACTGTTTTCACCCGACGCCGGGGCTGCGGGGAGGTTGAGCTCCCCCCACCCGGGGTAGGAAGGGCCCATCCGCTCTGCCGGTATTCCCGGCGGGGCCCACTCTCCGCCATCCTTAAGTCAGGGTACCGGGCGAAGGCGGAGCCGGCGCTAATGAAAAACTCCTCCGTCCGTTCTGTGGCGATCTGCTGCCGAGGATAAAGGTTCTGCCGTTCTGTCCCCTCCTCCGCCTCCCAGCCCGGTAAGAGGATTGACCGTCTTTTAATATCCACCCGAGCTCACCTTGAACCCAAGCGAACCGCCTCGTAGCGTGTACTTCGCAGCTGACGGGATTACCCCCGGGAGCCTCGGAAACTCCCCCGACCCGCCTCGGGTGGCCGGAACCCATTTTGGGTTAAGGACCGGTGCTGCTTCTATTTGTTTCTTCCTTATAGGCGACGTAGGTATCTCGACCGTAGATCGGTGTTATTTTTCCTAGTCGAGCACGAGTTCCCTGCAGAAGATTTCGATGCCCTTGCCCACTGAGATGGGATGTCTCCTTCTTATTTCCCGTTCATTACATGAAAGAACAATGGCAGTGATATTAATAATAGCGGTATTTGTTAAATATTTGCTATATTTGGGTAGACGCAAGACAGTCGGGGCGGACGCGGCCCCTGGCCCACCTGGGGCTCCCCGCCTAAGGAGGGAGGAGGACCGGTATTTAATCCCCATTTTCCAGGTGATGAAACTGAGGCACGGACAAGTTCAGAGTCTTGCTCGAGGTCACAGAGCAGAGCAAGTGGCGGAGGCGGGATTAGAACCCAGACCGGCGCTTCGGGGTGTTGGCGTTAACTGGCCTTGGATCGGTCGAGGAGAGAAAAGTTCAGTGTCTAGTCACGAGAGACACAGCCCTGTGCACGGTCCTAGGTTGGGCTGTGGAGGAGAGGTATACAGACAAGCAGAGATCTGCGGAGGGGGGCAGAAAGCCAGAAGCTCTAAGAGGTCCCTTCCATTCCATGTTTTTCTGGGCTTCTCCTGGCCCCGTTTAGCATCCACTGAGCAAAATGCCCTTCTAAAAGCCCTGAGGGATCAACCAATCGATCGATCCCATTCATTTAGCGCTTACTGCGTGCGGAGCACCGTACTGAACGCCCGGGAGAGTACGCTGTAGCCAAGTCGGTAGTCGCGTTCCCCGCCCACAGCGAGCTCACGGTCTAGAGGGGGAGACGGACATTAATGTTAATAATAAGCTAATCCTCTTCCCCTCTTCAGGACCCTACTTAAAGCTCACCTCCTCCAAGAGGCCTTCCCAGACTGAGCTCCCCTTTTCCCTCCGCTCCCTCTGCCCTCCCTTCGCCTCTCCGCAGCTAAACCCTCCTTTCCCCCCTCTCCCCCTGCTCTTCCCCCTCGCCCTTCCCATCCCCTCAGCACCGCACGCGTCCGCTCAACTCTATGTATCTTCATTACCCTATTTATTTTGTTAATGAGATGTACGTCGCCTTGATTCGATTTATTTGCTATCGTCTTAATGAGATGCTCATCCCCTCGATTCTAGTGACTGCCACCGTTCCTGTCTGTCCGTCTCCCCCGATGAGACCGTGAGCCCGTCAGAGGGCAGGGACCGTCTCCACCTGTTACCGATTTGTCCATTCCAAGCGCTTAGTACAGTGCTCTGCACCAAGTAAGCGCTCAATAAATACCATCGGATGAACGAATAGTATAAAGGAGTAAATTACGGATGTGGACGGACATGCTGCGGGGCTGAGGGAGAGATGAATAAAGGGTACGAATCCAAGTGCCGGGGCCAAGCAGAAGGGAGTGGGAGAAGAGGAAATGAGGGCTTAGTCAGGGAAGGTCTCTTGGAGACGTGCCTTCGATAAGGCTTTGAAGCCGGGAAAAGCTCTCAGATCAAGGTGTTTTGGTTTTGCTCCGTTGGTTTAGTTTTTTAATGGCATTTGTTAAGCACTTACCCTGTGCCAGGCACCGTTTTGCAGGAGTGGCAAACTGTCGGGGAGATGTCCCATCCAGCCGGGCACTCTAATAAGCTCTGCGGGAAAAGAAAACTCTGGAGAAGGGCAGCTGAAAGAGCCAGAGTCCTGGGCATTTCTTGTGACACCAGCTTGATTTTCGTCCCCTCGGAGAGAGCGTCCTGTGGCAGCCTCTGCCATTTCTCTTGACCCGGGCCCGCCGCGGGGATTCTGCATGTGGACAGAATCCCTGACGAGCCTCACTGGAGAAGAAGCGGGCCAGAGGGCTGTCCGTGCTCTGCCTTTCTGTGTGTTTCTGCCTCTGAGGAGATGGAGCGAGAGAGGGGAAGGAGATGTGCGGAGCGCTGTTCTAAGCGCTGGGGTAGATACGGGGTCATCGGGTTGTCCCACGTGGGGCTCACGGTCTTCATCCCCATTTTACAGATGAGATCACCGAGGCACAGAGGAGTGACTTGCCCACAGTCACGCAGCCGGCAGGTGGCAAAGTGGGATCCGGACCCGTGACCTCTGACTCCCAAGCCTGGGCTCTTTCCAGTGAGCCACGCTGCCTCTCTAACGTCCTGTGAGCTTGTTGTCGGGGCCTCTCTGGGAAAGTCAGAGCCTCTGGACTGTAAACTCCTTACGGGCAGGGGACTGTGGAGAAGCATTCATTCCTTCGGTAGTATTTATTGAGCGCTTACTATAATAATATCGGTATTTGTTAAGCGCTTACTCTGTGCCGAGCACTGTTCTAAGCGCTGGGGTAGACACAGGGGAATCAGGTTGTCCCACGTGGGGCTCACGGTCTTAATCCCCATTTGACAGATGAGGGAACTGAGGCACCGAGAAGTTAAGTGACTTGCCCAAAGTCACACAGCTGGCAAGTGGCAGAGCTGGGGTTCGAACCCATGACCTCTGACTCCAAAGCCCGTGCTCTTTCCAGTGAGCCACGCTGCTTCTCTATGTGAAGAGCACTGTACTAAGCGCTTGGAATGTACGGATCGGCAACAGATAGAGACGGTCCCTGCCCCGCGGCGGGCTCACGGTCTCATCGGGGGAGACGGACGGACGAGAACCACGGCAACAGAAACACGGGAACACGCAACACGGGCCTGGGGGTCCGAAGGACCTGGGTTCTATTTCCGGCCCCGCCATGAGTCCGCTGTGCGACCTCGAGCAAGTCACTTCACTTCTCTGGGCCCGGTACCTCATCTCTAACATGGGGGTTACCGCTACGAGCCTCACGTGGGACGTGGACTGTATCCGACCTGATCGTCTTGTACCTACCTCGGCGTTTCTCATGGTGTCCGGCACATGGTGCGTGCTTAACAAATACCATTAAGAAAACAACGAGAAAAAGCAACGTGTCTACCAGCTCTGCTGTACTGTACTCTCCCAAGCAGCCCAAGCGCTTAGTTCGGTGCTCCGCATGTAGTCAGTGCTCAGTAAATACGACTGATCGATCGACTGCCCTCCAGGCTACTCTTTGCACCCAGACCAGTGTCCTCTTGCTTCTCTCTCGTGAGTTTGTAACTTACCCCCACCCCCGGGTTGGCTGCTGTTTCCTCCTGCACCCCAGCTCCTCATTCAATCCTCCGTCCTGCCTCTAAGGAGGCCTGGGGAGTGAGGGCCGGATGGCTTCCGGAGGCTCAGGTTTCCGACTATCCTGGCGAGGCGACGGGCAGCCATGCTCCCGGCGTATGGGAGCGGAGACAGAGATGGGGAAGGAGTCATGTGGGGTGATAAATCCGATCCCTGGGGGTATCGGTGGTGGGGGCTGGGTCCTGGGGTGGACCCAGGCTCAAGGAGGGTGTGGGGAAGGTGGAAAGACAATGTGAAGAGCGGGAATGATAACTGGCGTTGGTTATGTGCCAGGCACCGTACCAAGTGCCGGGGTGGATGCGACCTAATCATGTTGGACACGGACCCTGTCCCATGTGGGCTCGTAGTTTCAACCCCCATTTTGCAGATGAGGTAACGGAGGCACGGAGAAGTGGAGTGACTCGTCCAAGGTCACGCAACGGACCGGTAGAGGAGCGGGATTGGGCCCCAGCTCTCCCCTTCTTCGAAGCACCTCTAAAATAGCCCATTTACTCCAAAACACCTTCGCCTCTTAATTCCAGAATGCCCCCTCCTCTATCATCAATGCGACCGGCTCCCTCGGCGCACACGTACACGCGTATGATCGATCTCTCTATTCGGCGATGTGCAAGTCGGGGGTTCGGATCCCGGCTCTGCCACCTGTCAGCCGTGTGACCGTGGGCGAGTCGCTTCGCTTCTCTGGGCCTCAGTTCCCTCATATGTAAAATGGGGGTTAAGGCGGTGAGCCTCACGTGGGACGACTGGATTCCCCTGTATCTTAGAACAGTGGTCTGCGCGCAGTAAGCGCCTAACAGATACCAACATCATTAGTATTATATGATAAGTGCCTTTTGGGCAGAGAGTGTGTCTACCAACTCTATTATATTGTACTCTCCCAAGCATTTAGGACAGCTCTCTGTACGCAGTAGGTGCTCCATAAATACTGTTTAGTGACTCTACCCCAGACCTTAGTACAGTACCCAACACTTAAGAAGTGTTTAACAACTACCGTTACAGGAAAAAACCCCAAAACCTTTAAAACCCATCCGGGCCTAGCCCCCTTTTAACTCCACCCTCTCCGATCCCCCCACCCCCTGACGCGGCACTGTGAAAATTTGCCCCGTCTGTTCATTAAGGGTGACGGGGCTCTCTTCATCCCGACGCGCTTTTACCAAACTACCTCCGGCGAGGGAGTCGGCGCCCACCTGGATGGAAACGACCCCGACAGCCACGGAGCGTCACGGCTGGGGAGATTCAGTCGATGGTATCCACCGAGCGCTTACTGCGTGCAGAGCGCAGTACGGGGTGCTCGGGAGAGTACAGTACAACGGTGAACGGACGCGTTCCCTACGCACAACGAGGAAGTGAGAACTTGGGGTTGCCTGCGTCCTCATTAAAAGCGGTAGCTCTGTTGCCCCTCCTCTGCTTGACGTAGGCCCCCGTGTTCCTTCGGCAGGGGACGTGGGTCTGTGAGCCGAAGACCAGCGCGTCGTTAGGTCCATCCCGCAAAAGGTCACCTGCCTCTAACCCCTTGCTCTCGCCCTTCTACCCGCCTGCGACTCTCTCCCCCCTTCACATCTGCCAGACCGCGCCTTCCCCACCTCCTAAATCCTCCCGAAATCTCACTAGCTCCAGATTTCCTTCCCTGATTAAGTTCCACCATCCCAAGCTCTATCCTCTCGGGTCGCCTCCGTACACCTTGTCTTTGAATTTTTTTAAAAAATCGTATACCTGGTGCCATACGCCGTTGTAAACTCTGGGGGGGGACGATAAGATAATATCAGGTTGGACCCAGTTCCTGTCCTACGTGCGGCTCCCAGTCTTAAGTAGGAGGGAGGAGGGTTTAATCCCCATTTTACGGGTGAGGTAACTGAGGCACAGAGAAGTGAAGTGACTCGCCTGAAGCCACACAGTAGGCAAGTAGTGGAGCCGGGAGTAGAATTTGGGTCCCCTGACTTTTTCCACTAGGCACGAGGCTTCCACTGTATTTATTCACCTATCCTTACTACTAATAATAACGTTGGTATTTGTTAAGCGCTGACTATGTGCAGAGCACCGTTCTAAGCGCTGGGGGAGATACGGGGTCATCGGGTTGTCCCCCGTGAGGCTCACAGTTAATCCCCATTTGACAGACGAGGGAACTGAGGCCCAGAGAAGTGAAGTGACTTGCCCACGGTCACACAGCTGACAAGCGGCCGAGCCGGGATTCGAACCCATGACCTCTGACTCCCGAGCCCGGGCTCTTTCCACTGAGCCCCGCTGCTTCTCTAATTAGCCACATTTTCGATTTACCTTCTTCACTCATCTAATCGCCCTCTCCTACCTTGATTCTAACGCGTGGGAACGTTTTGTGAATGGCACGTGTCTGTGCTGCACCAGGGCAAGGGCCCTGGATGTCTCTTACTCGTTTGCATTCTCCCAAGTGCTCAGCACCGTGCTCAACACGCGGTAAATGCCATTTATGAATTTGACGGGTCGAGTTTTGTGAAGCGCTCACTATGTGCCAAGCCCTGTCCCGAGAGCTGGGGTAGATTCAAGCTAATCCAGTTGGAACCGTCCAGGGAAGTTGGAAATCATTTCCCTAACGGATAAAGCCCAGACTTGGCTTCTCTAGTAGTCCGGACCAAGAAGGCAGAGCTGCACTCGTAGTCCGGCAAACAGCTCTTGAAATCAGCGTGGCCTACTGGGGGGAAAAAAGAACCCGACAAACAGGCCTGTGAGTCTGAGGACCTGGGTTCTAATCCCGGCTCTGCCGCTTACCTGCTGTGAGACCTTGGCGGGTCGCTTCGCTTCTCTGTGCCTCAGTTACCTCATCTGTTAAAATAGGGATTAAATCCCACTCTCTCCTCCTTGGAATGGGAGCTTCCAGTGGGACAGGGACCGTGTCCCACCTGACTCTTTTTATCTACACCAGCGTGTAGTACGGTACTCGGCATAGGGGAAGCATTTAAAAAACTGTGGAGAGCACTGTACTAAGATCTTGGAGGAGCGCGGTATGATAATAATAACGATAATGGTGGTATTTGTTAAGCGCTTACTACGTGCACAGCACTGTTCTCAGCGCTGGGGGAGATACAGGGGAACGAGGTCGTCCCACGTGAGGCTCACAGTCTTCATCCCCATTTTACAGATGAGGGAACTGAGGCCCAGAGAAGTGAAGTGACTGGCCCGCAGTCCCCCAGCTGACAAGGGGCAGAGTCGTATAAGGGACGCATTCCTTGCACAGAAAGCTTCCATTCTAGAGGGAGATCAGTACACTGATCGTTATTATTGTTATGCACTGAAGTCTTGGGTTTCCTCATCCGTCAATCACCCAACCGGTGGTATTTTTGCGATTACTGTATTGAGCGCTTCCCTTAGTCCGGCCCATCCTGAAGGATCTCGGATCTCCCCCTCTAGACTGTAAGCTCGCTGCGGACAGGGAATGCGTCCACTAATCCTTTTGAATTGTACGCTCCTAAGTGCTCAGCACGGTGCTCCACACACAGTAAGCACTTAATAAATACCACTGATGGATTGGCCGCTGGATTGATTTTACAAGCCTAGGTTCAGATCTAGTCACCAAAATCACATTAACCTCCGAACTGCGAGCAGGACCCAGCGGCGGTCGGATCGCGGTTGAGCCCCCTCTAGACCGTAAGCCCATCGCAGGCGGGGAAGATGTCTGTTTATCGTCATATTGTACTCTCCCGGGCTTTTAGGACAGTGCTCCGCGCGCAGCAAGTGCTCAATAAATGTGATTGACCGACTGAAGCCAACCCACTTTGCGGCCTTGAAAACGCAGGCTTAGACCTGGACACCTAGAATTCCTCAGGTGGGAACCGGACTCTTAACACCAGGGCCCGGATCTTGTGCAGAGAACAGTCTCGGGGCGGGGACCTTGGTGGAATTTATATTCGAATACTACTAATAATAATAACGTTGGTATCTGTTAAGCGCTTACCGTGTGGCGAGCGCTGTTCTAAGCGCTGGGGGAGATACGGGGTCATCGGGTCGTCCCACGTGAGGCTCACAGTTAATCCCCATTTGACAGATGAGGGAACTGAGGCGCGGAGAAGTGAAGTGACTTGCCCTAGGTCACCCAGCAGACTCAAGGAGCACTTTTCAAATGAATAAATGGAAGGACTTCCATTAACCTCTTCAGGCCTGCCACGGCCCTACTGGCTTCAGTATTTCTCATCTTCAGCGTCTCTCTTCCTGTGTAAGTGATCAGACAACGTTGTGCCCACAGTAAGCGCTCAATAAAAACCCAATAAATACTAATCAATCCATCCAAAGTACTTATTGAATGCTTACTATGTGCACAGCACCGTACTAAGGGCTTGAGAGAGTAAAATGCAACGGAACGAACAGACACGCCCATCAATCAACTGACTGATTGATAGCCGCGTCGCCTTTGAAAATGAACGGTGACGGGGAGTCGGAGGTCATGGGTTCTAATCCTGACTCTGCCGCTCGTCTGCCGTGTGACCTTCGGCAAGTCACTTCGCTTTTCTGTGCCTCGGCTCCCTCATCTGCGAAACGGGGATTAACGCCGTGAGCCCCACATGGGGCAACCTGATTGCCTCGTAGTCATTCATTCATTCATTCAATAGTATTTATTGAGCGCTTACTATGTGCAGAGAGCACTGTACTAAGCCCTTGGAATGTACAAATCGGTAACAGATAGAGACGGTCCCTGCCCTTCGACGGGCTTACGGTCTAATCGGGGGAGACGGACGGACGAGGAAAATAGCAGCAAATAGAATCAAGGGGAGGAACATCTCATTAAAACCGTAGCGAATAAATAGAATCGAGGCGATGTACGTTTCATTAACAAAATAAATAGAGTAATGAAAATATATACAGTTGAGCAGACGAGTACGGTGCTGAGGGGATGGGAAGGGAGGGGGGAGGAGCAGAGGGAGATGGGGGGGAAAAGAGGGTTTGTATCTACACCAGAGCTTAGAACGGTGATAGTAAGCGTTTAACAAATACCATCATATCATTAGATATAAGAGAAGCAGCGTGGCTCAGTGGAAGGAGGCCGGGCTTGGGAGCCAGAGGTCATGGGTTCGAATCCCGCATCCGCCGCCTGCCAGGTGGGTGACTGTGGGCAAGTCACTTTATTTCTCTACGCTTCAGTTCCCTCGTCTGTAAAATGGAGATGAAGACTGTGAGCCTCACGTGGGACAACCCGATGACCCTGTATCTACCCCAGCGCTTAGAACAGTGCTCGGCACCTAGTAAGGGCTTAACCGATATCAACATTATCATATCTACGTGGATACACCCACTCGCACGTATGTGTGTACATATTCATGCCAAAGTCTCGTTTCAACCAAATCTGTCCGAGGTTCCAACGTTAAGGAGAGTCTTGGGAACGCAGCAATATAAACTCAAAGTTTTGGAAAGGAAACTGGAGTAGCCGAAGTCCTCCTCGCCTCACGCACCGATCGCTGCTACCCACACTTGAATAGGCCATATCGGAATCAGTGAAGGCCAAGAGAAAAATGAAATTCAGTGAAAACGGGCAAGTTCATCATCATAAGAATTTCCAGGGAAATCAGATTTTATTAGCTAATGTACTTGCCACAGGGAAGTCTTTCTCTCTCGGAAAGAAGCATTTTCCACCCTGTCATAATTGGGCTGGCAGTAAAAAAAACCCCAAAAGTAAACAGCGGCTCATCTGCCCCGCCGACGGAAGAGAAGAAGGACTAGTATCGCTTCTTCTCCAGGGCCTCCTATGGTAACCAAGTCCTCCCCCTTATTCACTTTAAACGCTGGTGGGTTCTGGATTTAGTGTGGCAGTTTTAAGCTCTCATTATATGCCAGGCACTGTATTATGGGTTGAATGCAAGCAAATCCCCATTTTACAGATGAGGGAACTGAGGCCCAGAGAGGTGAAGTGACTTGCCCAGGTTCACAGAGCAGACAAGTGGCAGAGCCGGATTAGAACCCAGGTCCTTCTGACTCCCAGACCCATATTCTATCCGGTAGGCCATGCTGCTTCTCTAAACTGCTGCTTGTGACTTGCACCGCCGAATCGGAATGGGTGATTTGACCATAAAGTCACTGTTGACTTAGAGCCTGCCCTTCTCCCTCCATGGACCTCCGTGTCTTACCAAGTCGGTTATATTCTTCTACAGTTCTCTCCCAAGCATTTAGTAAAGTGTTCTATACACACTAAGCGCTCAATAAATACCGTCGATTGATTGCCTGAAAAAGAAATACAGAATCCTATTTCCAAAGGTACTGGAGGTAACTCTCGGTTTAATGGGCCCAGTCATAATAATGATGATAATGTCGGGTATCTGTTAAGAGCTTACTATGTGCGGAGCACTGTTCTAAGCGCTGAGGTAGATACAGGGTAATCGGGCCGTCCCACGGGAGGCTCACGGCCTGAATCCCCATTTTGCAGATGAGGGAACTGAGGCACAGAGAAGTGAAGTGACTTGTCCACGGTCACACGGCTGGCAAGTGGCAGAGCCGGGAGTCGAACCCATGACCTCTGACTCCGAAGCCCGGGCTCTTTCCACTGAGCCACGCTGCTTCCCCCGTGCCGAGTCCCACTGAAACAGACCCGGGAGAAAACGGACTGGGGTACGTTTAATTGGAAGGAAACCAAGTTAGTGGGTCTCCTGAGGGGAATTTAGGCCGCCATCTTTGTGAGGCGCTCCAGGGATGAAATCCTGGGTTAGGTCACGAAGGTAAAACGTGACCCCCTTTTTCTTAACCCCTCCTAGCCACCAGGGAGGACCTGCCTGACCGAATTTTTTTGTTTCCTTGGGACAGACAGTGCCTGGTTTATAAATATCACACAGACTCGCAGCCAACTCCATCTCGTTGAGGCCTGAAGTCAAAGGCATCTGTTTTGTGTTCAAGCTATTTATAGAACCGAGCGGTTCGATCTGACCCGATCCCAGAGTTAGTGGCGATTTTCCTCTAGACCAGATGTTCGGCTGAAGTCCGGGTTTAGTCTCGAAATCCCGGTGGGCGATGGATGTCTTGGCAGAGGAGATGAGCGGTTGCCTGTGATTCGGAAGGGCAATGTGTTAATTTGTATAATCCTTGCCCGGGCCCGGAGATCACTGAAGTGTTAAAAATGCCCCAATATTTGGTGCCTGCCTCCCTCAGGAGGACAGCAGCCACTGGCAGTAAGGTCAGATTTCCCATCTGTATCCAATGAGAAGCAGTACCCTAATTGATTCATTCAATAGTATTTATTGAGCGCTTACTCTGTGCAGAGCACTGTACTAAGCGCTGGGAATGTACAAATCGGTAACAGATAGAGACGGTCCCTGCCCTCTGACGGGCTTACGGTCTAATCGGGGGAGACGGACAGACGAGAACAATAGCGATGAATAGAATAGAGCACGGGCCTGGGAATCGGAGGACCTGAGTTCTAATCCTGGCTCTGCCACTTGCCTACTGTGTGACCACGGAGAAGTCACTTGACTTCTCTGCGCCTCAGTTTCCTCAATTGCCAAATGGGGATTCGATCCTTGTCCTCCCTCTGAAACTGTGAGCTCAATGTGGGACGGGGACCGTGTCCAGCCTTGTAGCTAATCCAGCACCTAGAGCAGTGCTTGGCACACAGTTTGCACTTCATAAATAGCATATAAAAAGAGTGCTGGTCTGCAGGGTGGTCAACCTGATTGCAACCTACACCCAAGAGAACCCTAACCTCCCACCCAAGCCATGATTTTCTCCCTTTTCTTCTTCTTCCTGGTGTAACAGGCTCAGGGAAGGCTGAGAAGGCCGCAGAGATTGAGAATAAGTTAAGTTCTCATTGAACTTCCCAATCATCAGCGAGCAACAGACATTGTGTGGAAATGTTATGTGTTTTGCTTTTTTTTTTTTTTTCCTGCTCCCTCCAGCTTCTCTTGGACAGAACTTGGGGTGTTGCTGCAAACTGAGAAATAGATTTTCATTTCCCCTTTAGTTTCCCCATTTCTCCCCACCTCCACTTTCCCTTCACCCTGGAGCCCTTCCCTGTTAGATCCATTCATCTCACGCCTTGGCCGTTCAGGCCGTAAGATGTGCTTTTTATATCTCTTTAATATTTAAAAGATGGATTCCGTTGGGAGCTATCTCTGTTACCAGGAGAAATAAGGGGAAGAAAGGGACTTTCATCTTTAGTAAAGCGAACGGGAAAGAAGAGGACAGTTGACGCAGCCAGTGTTGGCCCTTCTCTGGCTTGGGAGTTGAGCCTCGTGGGGAAGGGGCTTTAGCCCGGCCGTGACAACAGTTTTCCCGAATCATTAGTTTATAAAAATTGGGTTGGCCCTGCCTTCTCTCTCATCTCTCTCTGTCACCCTCTCTCTCTCTCTGCACCTCTCTATCTCTGCCTGCCTCTGCCTTTCTCTCTGTCACTGTCTCTCTCTGCCCATCTTTCTCTCCGACTCTCCGTGTGTGTCTCGCTCCCTTACTGCCTCTCTGTCTACCTCTACCTATCTCTCTGCCTTTCTCTGTCTCTGTGTCTCTGCCCATCTCTCTTTCTCTGCCTCTCTCTCTCACTGCCTTTCCGTCTACCTCTACCTCCTCCTCTCTATGTCTTTCTCTCGGTCTCCGTCTCTCTCTCTGCCCATATCTCTTTCTCTCTGTCTTTCTCTGTATCTCTTTCTCACTACCTTCCTGTCTCTTTACCTACCCCTCTCTCTCTGTTTCGCTCTCTCTGTCTTGCTTCCTCTACGCCCCTCTCTTTCTCTCTCCTGTTTCTTGACTTGTGCAGTGCTCTCTTCTGGATCGCACAGAACTGCCAGGCATCGAGCTCTGACCTGGACAGCATTGACGTTGCCTATCTCTGTCTGCCGCTCCCACTTCACCGAGTCAGGAGCCTTATCTGGCTGTAGTAAACTCTATCAAGGATTTTCCAAGAAATTCCAACTGCCAAGAAAGCGAAACACGAAGACCACATAGAGTGGCAAAACAGAGTTTATGACTTTTCTCATCAAGCCCTTCATCAACTCTCACGGCACTGACTGACCACTCAGCACGCATAAGATCACTCTCCTGGGCACTTGGGGAGCGTGCAATAGAACTGAGAGGCGCGTTCTCGGTCCTTGGGGGGTGGAATTCACAATCTGATGAATTGTAAACCACCAGCTGGCTTTCTGTAGCCTTACCTTGACTTCTCTTAGGGCTTGTATATCTTGAGAAGCAGTGTGGCCAAGTGGAAAGAGCACTGGGAGTCAGAGGACCGGGGTCCTAGTCCCGGTTTCACCACTCGTCTGCTGTGTGACCTTGGGCTAGTCATTTAACTTCTCTGTGCCTCGTGGAAAGAACGCAAGACTGGGAGTTAGGAGCCTTGGGTTCTAACTCTGGCTCCTCCAGTTGCCTGTTGTGTGACCTAGGACAAGCCACTTCACTTATCCGTCCCAGTTTCTTCATCTACAGAATGGAGACCGGACAAACGTTCTCCCCCTTAGACTCTGAGCCCCAGGAGGACTGTGTGTAATCTGACTGTACCGTACCTACTTGGGTACACTGCTCGGCACACGGCGGGCGTTCAACAAGTACCGCGGTTATTACGGTGACTGCTGTGTCATCTACAAAATGGGTCAGGTCAGGCGGAGATGGGCTCCCGTGTCCTCTGTCCCCTCGGCAATGAGAAGCTGTATTTCTGTTTGGGATCTGCTCGTAGCCAGTTCAGAGCCTCGAGTCTTTCCCTTTATATTTATTTTTAGGAAACGATTAGTTTTCTCGTTGTTCTTTTTCAAAAAGAGCTAATTGTTTGGCTTAGAATCCTGGATCGTAATTCCAGCCAGACAGCACGGGCAGCAGTTCGTGAATATTTAAAATGCTGCGTGGATCGCTGGTAGAATTCCCTCAAGCCTAGCCTCTCTCCACACATTCCACCCATCCGGGGGCCTCCTTGGGGGCGTACCTCTCTTGGTTGTTATAAACACTGTGGCGTCTGTTGAGCACTTACTATGTGCCAAGCATTGCACTGAACACTGGGGTAAAGACAAGATCGTTAGGTCAGACAGAGTCACTGTCCCATCTAAGTAAGGGGGAGCAAGAACCCCTGCTTTTCAAATGACAAAACCGAGGCACAGAGAAGTTATGTGACTTGCCCCAGGTCCCACAGCCAAGTCAGGATAAGAATCCAGGTCCCCTGATTCCCAAACCCCTGCTCGTTCCAGTAGGCGAAGCTGCTTTTCATCTTGGGCTGGCACGTTTTTTATGGTTTTTGTTAAGCGCTCGCTATGCGCCAGGCACTGGACTAAGCCCTGGGGTACAGACCCGATAATCAGGTTGGACCCAGTCCCTGTCCCACACAGGGCTCACAGCCTTAATCCCCATTGTGCAGATGAGGTGACTGAGGTCCAGAAGAGTTAAGTGACCTTCCCCGGGTCATCGACTCCCAGGCCCTGGCTCCTTCCACTAGGTCACGCAGCTTCTCTAGCAGAGTAGAGCAAGGAGAGTGGAGAACCCGAAGCCAGGCCCTGCAGGACGTGAACAACTGGAGGATGAGAGGAGGAGGGGGGGGGGGGGGCAGAGAATGAAACCGAGAGGCCGGAAGAGAAGCCGGTGAGCAATCTCTGCTCTTTCTCAGGCGGAGGCAGCCACAGGTGATGTCAAGAGACCTCCTGGGAAGCAGCGTGGCCCAGCGGAAAGAATCGTTGCCCGAGAGTCGGAGGACCTGGCCTCTAATCCCAGCTCCGCCGCTTGCCCGCCGTGTGACCTGGGGCAAATCAGCCAGTCCGTCAGTCGTATTCGTTGAGTGCTTACTGTGTGCAGAGCACTGTACTGAGCGCTCGGGAGAGTACAGCCGAACAGTAAATACCATTCAGAAATAATACTCTGATGCTTAGAGCTGTCTAGCCACTCGGCTCTCGCTAGTTCGAGACGCGGCACGGCTTAGTGGATAGGGCTTGAGCTTGAGAGGCAGAAGGTCATGGGCTCTTATCCGTGTCGTCTGGGTGACCTTGGGCAAGTCGCTTCATTTCTCTGGGCCTCACTTACCTCATCTGTAAAATAGAGATTAAGACTGTGAGCCCTATGTGGGACAGGGACTGGGTCCAACCTCCTCAACCTGTATCCACCTCGGCGTTTAGAACAGCGCTTGGCACGTGGTAAGTGCTTAACGTTATTATGAGAAGCAGCCTAGCTTAGTGGAAAGAGCAGGGGCTTTGGAGTCAGAGGACGTGGGTTCTAATCCCCCCTCCACCGCCTGTCTGCTCTGTGACCTTGGGCGAGCCGCTTGACTTCTCGGTGCCTCGATTACCTCATCTGTGAAACGGTGATTAAGGCTATGAGCCCCAAGTGGGACAGTCTGTTTACCTTGTATCTCCTCCAGCATTTAGAGCAGTGCTTGGCACACAGTGAGCGCTTGACACGTACCATCATCATTATTATTATTATTATTAAGACTCCAGGACCTCCAAGACACCCCCACTTGGATGTCTCACCGGCCCTTCAAACTCACCGTGTCTAAATCCAGCATCTCTTTTCTATGCCAAACTCATCCCTCCTAACTTTCCTTATCCCATGACCCTCCCCGTTCCTCCTGAAGAAAACGTCTCGTCACCCACCGCACCATCGTATGAAAATCACATTCGGCATCTTACGGGCATTAAGGTAGAGTCTACTGTCAGGGAGAGAAGATCGGAAGAAAAGATTCTCCGGGAAACTCACTTTCCCCGGTCTGCAGTCTGATAAATCATTCGATCGATGATATTTTCTGAGTGCTTACTATGAGTGGACCTTAGGACTCTGTTTGGAGGGCAACTGTTTGGGGCACCTTGGGTTCCTTCTCAACCTGCTTAGAGGATTTTGAGGGAGGGAGGGTAGGGTGTTCGGGTATTTGATTAAAGCGCCGGGAGATTTGTAGGTCTCCTTTGAAGTGGGAGATTTCCGTGAGTTTGGGGAATTCTCCACGAGACATTAATACACGCGAAGGGAGGGGGCTTGGCAAGCAAAGCCAAAATGAACCGTGGTATCTGTGAAACCCTTACCATGCGTCGGGAAACGTACCGAGTGCTGTGGGAGATACACGCTAATTCTTTCTCAGGTGGAGGCAGCCACGAGTTTACAAGGTCTCCTGGGACGCAGCACGGCCTAAGGGGAGGGATCCGGACCTGAGAGTCAGAGGACCCGGGTTCTAATCCCCGCTCCTCCACTTGCCTGCTGGGTAACCTTGGGCAAATCGGTCAGTCCGCCGGTCCTATTTCCTGAGCGCTTAGTGGGTGCAGAGCACCGTACTAAGCGCTTGGGAGAGTACGGTACAACGATAAACCAACAGGTTTCCTGCCCACAGTGAACTTTCAGCCTAGAGACTATATAGACTTACAGTGACGTGGTTCGGTGGCAAGAGCCCGGGCTTGGGAGTCAGAGGTCATGGGTTCGAATCCCGGCTCTGCCACTTGTCAGCTGTGTGACTGTGGGCGAGTCGCTTCGCTTCTCTGGGCCTCGGTTCCCTCATCTGGAAAATGGGGATGAAGACTGTGAGCCTCACGTGGGACGACCCGATGACTCCGTATCTACCCCAGCGCTTAGAACAGTGCTCTGCACATAGTAAGCGCTTAACAAATACCAACATTATTGTTAGTAGTAGTACGGTGCTCTGCACACACTAAGCGATCAATAAATACGACTGAATGACTGAATGATTTACAGTGATTTAAAGTGTACTGGCTGTACATCACTTAACTTCTCTGGGCCTCGGTTTCCTCAGCTGTAAATTGGGGATTTGGTACCTCTTAGCCCCGTGAGGGACAAGGACTGGGGTCCATCTGATTATCTTTATCTATCCCACCGCTTAGAACGGTGCTTGGCACATAGTAACTGCTTACCAAATATGCTGTCGTTATTATTGCTTGGACGGTGAGTCCTGTGTGGGGTAGAGACCGTATCTGAGCTGATTATGTTGTGTCTCTGTTCCGGTGTTTAGTACAGTGATTGCCGCATGCTAAGTGCTTATCAAATACCACTGTCATCATTATAGTATTATCGATATTAACATTAACCTGATTCTTGGAGGGAAAAGTTCCCACACGTCTCATGCCTCCAGGTTCAGTTCGAGCCCATCCGTGTGTTGTGGGGGTGGGCGAAGAGAACAACAGTTCTTCCCTCGGTAGGAACCTCAGTCATCATCTTTATTGAGCTGATGTATGGCCTCGTTGAAAAAACGTGGGCCTAGGAGTCAGAGGACCTCGGTTCTCATCCTGTCTCCTTCTTTACCTGCTGTGTGACCTTGGGCGAGTTACTTCACCTCTCTGTGCCTTTGTTCCCTCATCTGGAAAATGGGGATTTGATACCCGTTCTCCCTCCTATTTAAACTGTGAACTACAAGTGGGACCTGATTGTCTTGTACCTTGACACACTGTAAGCGCTTAACAATAACAATAATGATAATGTTGGTATTTGTTAAGCGCTTACTATGTGCCGAGCACTGTTCTAAGCGCTGGGGTAGACATATGGGGAATCAGGTTGTCCCACGTGGGGCTCACGGTCTTAATCCCCATTTTACAGATGAGGTAACTGAGGCCCAGAGAAGTGAAGTGACTTGCCCACGGTCACCCAGCTGACAGGTGGCCGAGCCGGGACTCGAACTCATGACCTCCGACTCCAAAGCCCGTGCTCTTTCCACTGAGCCACGCTGCTTCTCTACAGATGTGACTATCATCACTATTATCATCGTTGTTGTTATTATTGATACTTATCCTCTGCTTTCACCTTCGGTGCTGCTCTCTTATCTAGCCGGTGAGCTGTCTGGCTCAGAAGGATACAGGAGAGACTGAGGGGGCTAGAAAGATTTTTGAAATGTGTCCGAATGACCCTATCCATCAAATGGCCTTTCTATGACGTTGAGCGTGGGTTGTTCTTTGGATTCCTTGCTCCTTCTTAATCCCTCCTCTCCCAATTTTTATTTTCTCTCCCCACCACATTACCCAACCACTTGAGTCCATATTACCTGAACATTTAAGACTTACCCCTTCCTTGCTTCCTCCTTTTCCCCTTTCCCTCCCCCAGCACTTATATATATATATATATATATATATAGCTTTATACTCACTTGTTTCCCCTATCTATATTATTTATGATGTCTTGTACGTGCTTACTGTGTCAAGCACTGTTCTAAGCACTGGGGTAGGTACAAGTTAATTAGGATGGACACAATCCCTGTCCTGCTTGGGACTCACTATTTTAGCAGGATGGAGAACGGGTATTTAATCCCCATTTTAGCGTCGAGGAAACTGAAGCGCCGAAAACTTTAGTGATTTCCGCAAGGTCAAACAGCAAGCAATTGGCGGAGGCAGGATTAGAACCCAGCCCCACGCTCTTTCCACAGAGCCGTGCTGCTTCCCATATAGTATATTTTAATGTCTGTCTCCCCCACTACATTGTAAACACCTTGAGGCCGGGAATCGTATCTTCTAACTCTATCGTGCTTTCCCAAGTGCTTAGTGCAGTCTTCTGTACACAGTAAGTACTCAATAAATACCACCGATCGATGGGATCCTGGGATTCTTGGCTAGATTCACCCCAAAGGAACCCTCCAGAAAAGATGGAACAAATGAGAATAAAGGGAGGGGCCGTGGGGGGGACTGAGGAAGGAGTCCTGATTTCACAGTGCTGAGAGCTCCCGCCATCCTTGCCATTCATTCGATCGTATTTCAGTCGTATTTATTGAGCGCTTACTATATGCAGGGCTCTGTACTAAGTGCTTGGAATGTACAATTTGGCAACAGATAGAGACAATCCCCGCCCAACAACGGGCTCACAGTCTAAACGGCACCTCCCACCCTCCACCCTAGAAGGTTGGCTTGTAATGGCCTGTCTTTGCCCTTGTCGAGTGCTGATAGTTCTAATCGTCCCAGCTCCAAGCAAGTGAGTTCTTCTTTACCGATGGTCTCTGTGGAGTGGCGTAGCCTTGCTCGATGCTACACTAAGGCAGAGCAAGTCTCTCCTCTGCCAGGCCATTTTTTTAAGGTAGAAGAAGCAGTCCTGGAAAATGGGAAGCAGAGTGGCCTAGGAGTCAGAAGGACCCGAGTTCTAATGGTGACCTCGCCACTTGTCTGCTGTGTGACCCTGGACGAGTAACTTGGCTTCTCTGTTTCGCAGTTACCGCATCTGTTGACTGGGGATTAAGACTGTGAGCCCCATGTAGGACATGCACCGTGTCCAACGTGATCGGCTTATATCTACTCCGGTGCTTAATACAGTGCCTGGTACATAGTAAGCCCTTAACAGATACCATAAAAAAAAATGGGGCAGTCATATCAACATGACTGTGAATTCCAACTGGAATGAGGGCAGTTTAGGAATCAAAATTCCATCCTGGGTGGAGAAGGTTAAAGAATCCATTGGTTTTTTTTGTATCTCGTGTTCTTCGGTCTTTGGGGCAAAAAAAAAATGTATTTGTGTGAGGAGTGAGAAAAGACATAACGCAACAGTGCGAAGGAGAAGGAAGGGAAGCAAGACAAGAAGAATAATAATGATAATAATTACATTAAGCTTTTACTCTGTTCAAGCAAAGAGGAAGGTAAATTGAGAGAGGGACTCTGCTTGTGTAACAAATTTGCAGTCCTAGATTTTGGTTCTGTGAGAGGGGAAAGAATTCAGATTATCCTGGCCTAGGCTCATCTCTAGGCCAGGACTCCACTCCTTTTTGCTCTCGACAGCTTGCTGCTTTGTTTCCTCAATCAATCAGTGAGTGGTATTCTCTTACCTGTTATGGTGTGCAGAGCACTGTACTAAGCACTTGGCAGAATACATTAGAGAGTAGGTATGGATGATCCCTGCTCACATTTCCAGCAAATCCAGGGTTCGTCCAGATCTCTCTCCCTCTCTCTTTCTCCTTCTCCCTCACTCTCTCTCTTTCTCTCCATCTGCTTCTAAGTGTATAGAGGTAAAAATTACAAGCTAAATTATTTAAGGAATATATTCATCAGGCATATTGGATTTCAAGAAATGTACACTACCGAACGAACTAAGGAATTGTCAGGGTGAATAATCGTGCTGGTCCTACAGGACATACCTTTCTCCATCCTGCGACCAAAGAAGGGGCTATAATGCTCCTTGGATTAATCTCGTTTTGATAGTAAAACAAATCCATTCTCCGTTCCCTGTGCACACATTTACACTGAACGTCATTTCTTGGAAATGCACAGACTGGTTCTTTGCCGTCTCCCACTCAAGTGAAAGGGATATTTATTAAATTGAAATAATGAGTCGATATCTATGGGGTAATAGAACAAACTGAAATAGGGTTAAAGGATTCTTCAGTGCAGTCAATTCTCTAGTAACGTGAGGGTATTTTCTCGACGGACCCGGTGTTGGAAAAACTCCCGCTGTGATGCCCCCACGGTGTGCTTGCAATTATTTCTCCTGGCGTCACAACCGCATCCCACCCCCAACAGATGTGTGCTGTTAAAAGAACAAATCCTAGTCCTCCAACAGGATTCTCCCTGGAATACACAGTGCTGAAGTTAGCTTTTAGGAGCTGCATATAAATGGAAATGAAAATATATATTTGTTTTGTCTTGGCACTTGCCTGCTGGGTGATCTTGGCCAAGTCACTTAACCTCTCTGTGTTTTAGTTCCCTCATCTATAATGGGGAGGACACCAGCTGTCCTCCCCTCTTAGAGCGGTCAGGGACTGTGCCCATCCCCATTATTTTGGGCAGAGAACTTGTCTGCCAACTCTTTTGGATGATACTCTCCCAAGCTCTTAGAACAATGCTCTGCACATAATAAGCACTCAGTAAATATCACTGATGGATTATCTCCTGTCTCTCGCAGCCTTTAGCATTATGCTTGGCACACAGTAAGACTTAAGAGTCGTAACCATCACCATACATAATTGGAAATCAATTCTAAAATTCTTCAAAACGTTTAAAACAAATATGTACCTCTGAGCCCTACATGGGACAGGGTCTGTGTCTGATCTGATTATCTTCTATCTACCCCAGTGATTAGAACAGTGCTAGCATAGCGTAAGCAATTAAATGCCATAAGTATTATGTATCTTCCCCAAGTCTCTTTCTGAACCATTTTGCATTTAAATCCTTTAAACATACTCACAGCTGTGCCTACGAGTTTACTATTTTTCATCTAGTTTTCCACCTTTCTTCCCTCATGTCCTGAGCAGGGACTATATTCTCTCATTCCTCCATGAGGCAGCTACCGGTTTTTACACTATCATCCTTTGAAATCCTTCCCCCGTAGAAGAGCCCCCCTCACTGCCTCAATGGTGGGGCTGTTGATTAATGCCCACAACCTTCTTTTCATAATCATAATATTTACGGTATTCGTTAAGTACTTACTATGTGTCAAGTACCGTTCTAAGCCCTGGGGTAGATACAAGTTAATCAGGTCAGACAGCCTCTGGCTCAGTCTAAGTAGGTCAGAGTACAAGTATTAAATCCCCGTTTTACAGTTTTATTTTTGTTGTTGTTGTTTTTTAATGGTGTTCGTTAAGTGTTTACTATGTGCCAGGTACTGTACTAAGGCCTGGGGTAGATAGGATTAGATAGGATAGATTCTCCTGAATCTGGGAGAGATTCAGGAGAAGCAGCGTGGCTCAGCGGAAAGAGCCTGGGCTTCGGAGTCAGAGGTCGTGAGTTGGACTCCCGGCTCTGCCACTTGTCAGCCGTGTGACCCTGGGCAAGTCACTTCACTTCTCTGTGCCTCGGTTCCCTCATCTGCAAAATGGGGATTAAAAGTGTGTGAGCCCCACGTGGGACAACCTGATCGCCCTGTATCTCCCCCAGCGCTTAGAACGCTGCTCGGCACCTAGTAAGCGCTTAACAAATACCAACATTATTATTATGATACAAGCTAATCAGGTTGGATACAGTTCATGTCCCTCTTGGGACTCACAGTCTTATGCCTCCTTTTACAGATGAGGCATTTAAGGCACAGAGAAGTCAAGCGACTTGCCCAAGGTCCCACAGCAGACAAATGGTGGAACTGGGATTAGAACCAGGTTCCCTGACTCCCAGACTCTAACCACTAGGCCACACTACTTCTCAGCCAGGCTGCCTTCTTCAACCAGAGCCTTGCTCACTTTTTCTCTCAGATCATCAGAACGTCCACCCAGTGCTCCCTACCCAGATCAGCCGTTGCCGCAGCTGGTCTTCCTCTCCCCGCACAGACGTAGGATATGATGATTTCCCATCGCGAAAGCATTCCGAGCGCCCAGTACAGTGCTCTGGACGGAGTAGGCGCTCAAGGAATGAATGAATTCATATTTCCCTGGATCCATAGTTTCTGGCCTAGGCCTAAAGCCTTACCTCGCTTTTTCTACTTGTCACAATCTCCTTTTCCTAACAGTAGGTTAGTGCTACATTCATTTCTGCTCTAAAGTGTTTTTGAAGGTAATCATTAAGGGAAACTGTGGATCCAGGGAAATATGAACTCATTAGGGGATGTGCCAAGCTCTGTGCTAAGCGTTGGAGTTGCCCTAGGAGTAGATCAGACGTACTCTAGGTCCGGGAAAAGGAAGACCTTAGTTTTAGTCCCAACCCTGCAACCAGCCTCTGTGTGATGTTGGGCAAGTTATTTAACTCCTCTGCCTCAGTTTTCTCCTCTGTAAAATGGGGATAGTAATGCCTGCCTTTCTCTACGTCACAGAGATGCTATGAGGGCAAAAATGAAATAAGGGATGTCAAAGCGTTTGGGGAATGAAAGCGCTCTATAGAAAATCAAGGTATTAAGGAAGCGGGAGGGGAGGGATCGTATTCCTATTTTACGGATGAAGAAATTGAGGCATAAGTAGAGGTTAAATGTCTTTCCCAAGGTCACATAGCAGAACCTGGGTCCCTAGAACCTGTGTCTTCTGACTCCCAACCTCGTGCTCTCTTCACTAGACCGCATTTACTTTTGTGTTCTTGAAGAATTTGGTGTTAGGGGAATTTGTATTGTAGTAACCATTGATTCCAAGAAAAGTAATGGATTGGAGAGTGTATGATTGGAAGAGTCAACCATATCTGTCATTTTAAAATTGAATTGAATTGAACTAATTTCATTTCATTTATATTGCTATCTACCTGAGTCAGAGTGCTTTACACTCTTGCCTCTCATCCTTCTGTTACTGTATTAAATATTGTCAAGTGACAAAACAGTGCTCTGCACACGGTAAGCGCTCAATAAACACAAATGAATGAAAACACACAAAAAATCCCGTGTTATGTAGTAAAGAGCAATAAGGCTGCAGCAGAGGTAATGATGTGTAAGAGCACAGCATCCGACTCACCCTTCGTGCGTGTACATAGTGATTTCTTCCTACATCAAATCTATTTGCATCCAAGTGGGAATTCTGCTAATACCTAGAACCAGACTAGTGTTTTGGGCAGAAAGTCCCCCATTAATTACCTCACACTCCATCCCAATCACATACCTTAGACACGTTATAGTAGAAATGATCATTTTTGAGAATAATCATCTCTGGATCATCCTGCACCTCCTACTAACCACTTTTTCAGATTCAACTTGAAACCCTTGACATCTTATACTTCGAGATTATCTAGAATTTCACCGTTTCCCTCTTGTGCCCGGCTACTTTTTTGTGTTATTTAGATTAGAAATTAATTTGGCAGGTGGAATCCTGAATTTATGTTCAAAACATAGCCAAACACATTATCACTATTCTATAATTGTTTAATATCAATGATAATAATAACATTATTGGCTGTTCTAGGTGAGAAAATTCAAACACAGTAATTAATCAGTGGTACTTAGGGAGCACTTACTGTGTAGAAGAGCATCGTACTAAGCGTTTGGGAGACTCAGTTGGTAAACGCGTTCCCTTGCACATAACGAGTTTGCAGGCTATGAGGGGAGACAGGCATAAACATAAATAGATAATTTTAATATTTAATTTATAGATATGCAGGTAAGTGCTGTGGGGTGGACAGTGGGGCAAATATCAAATGCCCAGAGATCACAGATCTAAGTGCATAGATGGTGCAGAAGGGTGAGGAAATCTGGGAAAAGAGGGCTTAATCAGGGAAGGCTTCTCGGAGATGTGACCTTTAATAGGCCTTTTTAGCAAGTCATAGTAAAGTCAGGGTAAGAATAATGGTCTCAATAATATATTTAATCTGCAGCTTCCACTACCCTGAACAGGACATATTTATCAAATCAGGATCTGGTAGGGTATTATTTTTTAAGGTTGATTTACGAAATCAGAAATACGTAGTCAGAATGACTGTGTGTATATTAGAAAATGGGTCATTTCCTAAACTTTTGATTTTCACATATACATTGATGGAGGTTTGTGGTTAGTGCTTAAAGCCAGATAGCTTAACAACCGCTATTTAGCATTTTTACCAAGCTGTACAATCTAATGTATTATTCATCACGGACTCAATAGAGGTCAGGAGTCATCGATCCCTGTTTCAGAGAGGAAACAGAAGCCCCAAAAGGTGAAGTCACTTGCCTGAGGTCAAAGAGCAATTTAGTGGCCGAGCCAGTATTAGACATTCTGTAGCAGATTCAGCTGGGTTGCCGCTGCGTTCCTGGGATTTTATGCTCCGTTCCCCTGATGTCACCTCCCTAGTCCTTTCCTATGTTCACATATGTTATATATATATATATATAGGACTATGTATATACATATATATATATGTATGTGTGTATTTTTATACACACACACACACACACACACATATATATATATATATATCTCCTAGATAAATAATGCCTTAGAGACTAAGGTTCTCATAGGGAGAAAATTAGAGGGTTGTGAGCAGTATAGTCTTTGGGCAGGGAATATGTCTGTTATATTGTCCTGTACTCTCCCAAAAGCTTAGTACAGTGTTCTGCACACAGTAAGCACTCAATAAATATGATTGATGGATTGGTAAGAAAGAGCACAGGCCTAAGACTAGAGGCCTTGGATTCTAATTCCAGTTCCATCACTTTTCTACTGCATGACCACGGGCAGGTAGCTTCACTCCTCTATGCCTCAGTTACCTCATCTGCAAAACTGGGGATTATTCATTCATTCAGTAGGATTTATTGAGCGCTTACTATGTGCAGAGCACTGGACTAAGCGCTTGGAATGTACCAGTCGGTAACAGATAGAGACAGTCCCTGCCCAGTGACGGGCTTACGGTCTAATCGGGGGAGACGGACAGACGAGAACAATAAGCAATAAATATCCCTTTGATTTGGACTGTAAGGCCCATGTGGGACAGGGACTGTGTCCCACCTGATCCACTCATATCTACACCAGTGGTCAGAGTCAGGATTAGAACCCAGGACCTCTGACTCCCAGGCCCAGCCTCATTCCACTGGGCCACACCGTTTGCGGTTCGGACTTAAAAACGTAGCCCTGGGTCGCTTGGCTGACTTGGGCCAGGAGTTCAGACTACAGAAGAGCCATGTTCTGTGGGAGAGTCACAGAGTTTCGTCTTTTATTGGAGAATAGCCAACAGTTAGTGGGCATGTTTCCGCACACGATAGAGCTTGCCTGCGCTGAATGGCTCCCAAATAATAAAGATCCACTTTGAAATAGCAGCAGATCTATTTTTAGAATTAAGCTCTTTGGCAAAGGAACTGCAGCCTTAGGTTTTTAGTATTGCAGGGGCTGAGGGTCCCTGGGGAAATGTCCATGGATGAATTACCATGCGCATCTTCTCTGCTGACAGAACAACATTAAGGGGAAGGCCTAAAGTGTGTTTTTTTTTTAAATCCATCATTCAATCATAAATACTTGGGAGAGTACAATATAGCGATAGATCAGAGTTTGTAGACAAATTGCCTGCTCACAGTGAGCTTAAAGTCTAGTGGGGGACGCAGACATTAATGTAAAAAAGTAAAGCGTGTTACCTACGTAAGTGCTGTGGGGCTCAGGCAGGGGTGAATAAAGGAAGCAAATCAGGGTGACGTTGAAGGGAGTGAGAGAATAGAAGACAAGGGCTTAGTCGGCAGAGGTGTGCCATCAGTAAGGCTTCGAAGGTGGGGAAAGTAATATCTGTCAGATACGAGGAGGGTAGGATGTTCCAGGGTAGAAACAGGACGAGGGCGAGAGGTTGGCGGCGAGATAGACAAGATCTTTTTTTTAGGCCTCCATCATTTTTTTTTTCCTATTGAGATTTGATTTCATCAGAGTAAATCTCACAGTCCTAGATCTGGATGACATCTGGAGACGTCATCTGGTCAGGTCGCCTACCTCCAGGCGTGCGAATGGCTAAGCCTTCCTGGAGAGGCGGCCATACCTCTGGGAATGGAGATTCCACTGTCACCTGTGGTAGCCTATCCAAGTGTCCACCCTGAAAGTTGAGAAGTTCCTCCTTTTCATTCAATAGTATTTATTGAACGCTTACTATGTGCAGAGCTCTGTACTAAGCGCTTGGAATGGACAAATCGGTAACGGAGAGAGACGGCCCCTGCCCTTTGACGGGCTTACGGTCTAATCGGGGGAGACGGACAAAAACGATAGCAATAAATAGAATCAAGGGGATGAACATCTCATTAAAACAATAGCAAATAAATAGAATCAAGGTGATGTACATCTCGTTAACCAAATGAATAGGGTAATGAAAATATATACAGTTGAGCGGACGAGTAAACGAAACAAAAGCTTCTCACTCTAGGCTTCAAGGCTCTCCATCACCTCGCCCCCCTCCTACCTCTCCTCCCTTCTCTCTTTCTACCCCCCACCCCGCACGCTCCGCTCCTCGGCCGCCCACCTCCTCACCGTCCCCCGTTCTCGCCCCTCCCGCCGTCGACCCCCGGGCCACGTCCTCCCGCGGTCCCGGAACGCCCTCCCTCCTCACCTCCGCCGAACTCATTCTCTTCCCCTCTTCAAAACCCTACTTACAGCTCACCTCCTCCAAGAGGCCTTCCCAGACTGAGCTCCCCCTTTTCCCTCTGCTCTCTCTGCTCCCCCTTCACCTCTCCACACCTAAACCCTCCTTGCCCCCCTTTCCCTCTGCTCTTCCCCCCTCCATTCCCTCCCCTCCTTGTGCTCTGCTGCCCAAATAGCTCTTGCTGTAGTTTACGTGGCCGTTCTAAAAGTACCCACTTTTAAAGTGAGCATGCTTTCTTAGTGGAACCTGAATCAACGCACCCTGTATCGCTAGCCCAGGCCTCCTCCATCTATTGATACTGATTTTATTTCTAATTCTCCATGCCACTGGGGACTAAGTGCAAGAACAATTTTTACGTATATCCACTAGGCTCGATGCCTCAGAGACAAGCGTATGTATATCCTGATGCTGAAATGTGGAAACTGTGAGTTATCTTAGAGTAGTTTAAAAATCTTGTCGAACAGACGGTCTTGATAATTCAGGACTGTCAACGTGAATTCTGAGCGAGAGAGAATTTGGAGGCAAGCTCTAGTTTGTAGCTATTTTATTTCATACAAACCGTGGGGATTTCTCTTCTGCTTGCAGTTAACAGCCCAGGATAAATTCTAGAAGCATTATTCTTGTAACCTCTGCTAGGAGAGAGCCAGCGCCTTGTGCATCTACACTGGATTTTCTACACTCATATTCTCTTCTGCATACTTTCACCCCAAATCTTAGTGTTTATACAAAATAGAACTCCAGAAACCAAATGGAAACTTATTTGGAAATTATAAGAATTGTTTTTGTTAGGCGCATATTTTGTGCTAAGCAGACTCAGAGCTGGGGTGAATACAAGATAATCAGGTCAGACACAGTCCTTGTCCCATACAGTGCTCACAGTTTAAGTGGAAAGAAGAGCAGGAATTGAAGTGCCAGTTTACAGTGTGAAAAGAGAGGGACAGAAGACTTAAGTGACTTGCCCAAGGACACACGGCAGGCAGGTGACAGAGTTGGGATGAAAATTTAGGTCCTCTGACTCACACGCCAGGCTGTGCCCCTTCCACAGGGCCAGACTGCTTCTCAGTAACTGTTGAAGAGTCACGGCCTAGAAATAACAAGGGCCTAGAAACTGCAATCGATCTCCTCGATTTGATAAAGCATCATTTTAATTAGGGTGACTTGGCCATACTGCATTCAATTTGCAGCACTGAAAAAACATCCCTCCCAATTAGAAGTAAATCCACTCTGGAGCATTCAAGAGATTGGGAAAATTAACCACGCCCTTTCCCTCCAGTGTTTCCGAAATAGCCCTTATTGCATCTTGTAGCCCGTTAGGAAAATTCCACTTGCACCGAGGAACGCGATGCCGCTTTATAGACCGTCAGGTATTAAAAGCTTAACCCAAATACATATTAACCAGCATGTGGGTACCTTAGGGGTGTCGATGCAACTTTTCTGTGTTCGAGCCATAAGTATTTACTGAGCCACGCAGAGTGCGTCTGACCAGTCCATCATAAAATACCGTATGGATTTCAGTTCACCCATATAGGCAGACAGGATCCCTAGAGCTCTACCCCAGAGTTTTCTCAATCCTCCCAAAGCTTCTCTCTCCTCCTCAGTTCGTCGCAGGCTGTTGGACCTGAGGGAAGAAGGGATTTCTGGGGAAAATAAAAAAAAGAACAAAGGGAATTAACCCAACAGTTCTGCATGTAGACCTCGATGGTAGAAACAAGAGCTCCCTTCAGACTTCAGCGTGAACCATGCCTCCTGGCGTAATTATTGCGCCAGTGGGATTCATCGGGAATCATCCGTCCTTCTTCCACTCCACTAGCCTCCGCACTGACACGGTGATGGAATTCGCTCCGTGAGCTAATGACTAAAATCATTATTTGGAACCCTCCATTGGGGATGCTTGGAGATTTCTAGGAGTCGGGCCGGAATCGGCAAGGCCTAGTGGATAGAGCGTGGGCCTAGGAGCAAGAGGGACCGGGGTTCTAATGCCGGCTCTGCCACTTGTCTGCTGTGTGACTTTGGGCAAGTCACTTCACTTCTCTAGGCCTCAGTTCCCACATTTTTAAATTGGGGATGAAGACTGTGAGCCCCATGTGGGACAGAGACTGTGTCCAACGCACTTAGCTTGTGTCTATTCCAGTGTTTAGGACAGTGATTGACACACAGAAAGTGCTTAACAAATACCACCATCACCATCCCAGGAAAGTCTCCCGTTTCCCTGAAAAGGAATAATAGCAATAGTGGTATTTAAGTGCTCACTATGTGCCACACACTGTGGTAGATACAAGACAGCCAGGTCAGACACAATCTCTGTCCCAGACCTAGCCCCTCTTTTCCTCTGCTCTCCGTCCCCGTCACCTCGATTTGTTCCCTTTGTTCTAGCCCCTCCCCCTCCCCCACAGTACTTTTGTATATATGGACATATTTATAATTCTATTTATTTTACTAATGACATATGTATATATCCATAATTCTATTTATTTGTAATGATGCTCCTGATGTCTGTTTACTTGTTTTGATACCTATCTCCCCCACTGACAGACTGTGAGCCCACTGTGGGAAGGGATTGTCTCTATTTGTTGCCAAATTGTACTTCCAAAGTGCTTAGTACAGTGCTTTGCACCCAGTAAGCGCTCAGTAAATACTTTTGAATGAATGAATGAACGTGGGCTTCCCAGTCTGAATAGTAGGGTGACTTGGGCAAGTCACTTCACTTTTCTGTGTCTCAGTTAACTCATCTGTAAAACGGGGATAAAGACTGTGAGCCCCACGTGGGGCAACCTGATTACCTTGTATCTACCCCAGCACTTAGAACGGTGCTTGGCACGTAGTAAGCGCTTAACAGATATCATTGTTATTAAGGCGCTTAGTAAAGTGCTCTGCACACAGCAAGCGCTCAATAAATATGATTGAATGAATGAACAGGTATTGAATCCCCATTTCACAGATGAGGGAACTGAGCCGCAGAGAAGTGACGTGACCCGCCCGGGGTCATACAGCAGGTAGAGTCAGGATTGGAACTCAGGCCCTCTGATTCCCAGGCCCATGCTTTTCCCACAAGGCCTCACTGCTTCTCAGTTGCCTCAATTGTATATACCTTTTTCTCCCAGCCCAGCTGGATTTATTCTCAGGTACCACAACCTCACATCAGAGGAAAGATAATGTAGCGAATTGTCAAAAACCAAGCATCCGAAGGTCAAATCTTGATATATCAATTCCAGAGGATTAGCAATGATGGGAGTCCATTACGATCAGTGACTGGACCCTTCAAGGATGCTGAATGCTGTTCTGGCCCTACGTTGGACATACAGAAAAAGCAAAACTTCCGATCCCTGCCTTCGAAGCGTTACCTTTAGACTTTTAACTCACTGAGGACACAGAATGAGTCTGTCATGCCGTTGTGTCGTACTCCACCAAGGGCTTATTACAGCACTGTGCACACAGTAAATACTCAGTAAACATGATTGATTGATTGGTTGATTGATTCACAGTTGCTTCTCCCTCAACTGGCCATTTCATTTGTTAATAAAAAAGGTCAAGGTTGTCAATATAGTGAAGAAAAAAAACCCACAAACAATTTCTTCTGGACCTATTTGAGAATGTGTCCTAAATGATTGAGGCTTAAAAGTTTTATTTACTATCAAGTATAAAAGACTTCTCTATCAGTCAATCAATCAATTTAAAGCACTTCAAAGCACCCACCTTGCCCCCTTCTACCTTACAGCTCTGATTTCCTACTACAACCCAGCCCACTCACTTCACTCCTCTAATGCCGACCTACTCACCGTACCTCATCTCATCTTCCTTGCCTCCAGCTCCTTGTCCACATCCTCCCTCTGGTCTGGAACTCTCTCTCCCTCCACGTCTGACAGACCACCCCACTCGCCACCCTCAAAGCCGTATTAAAATCACATCTCCTCCGACAGGCCTTCCCTGACAAAACCCTTATTTCCCCTAGGAAATGAATTTTCATTTCTCTCCTCTGCATCACCCTTGCATTTGGTTTTGTATCCTTTAAGCATTTTATAGCCACACACTTTCCACAGCACTTTGTAAATATCCATAATTTATTTTAATATCTGTGTCCCTGCGCCCACCAACTCTGTTGTATTAGACCCTCCCAAGCGCTTAGTACGGTGCTCTGCACACAGTAAGCACTCAAAAAAAAACCCCACTGATTGATTGAGTGACTGATTGACTTCTCTATCCGTTTAGGATACAGGTTGTGCCATTATAGGACATTTCAGGAGTGAAGTAATTGTATCAGAGGCACCCAGCATGTAGGGTGGAAATGAATAGCTCAACTTTTATGTCTCCTTCCCCCCGAAGAGTTCAAATGTTTCATCTTTGCAATTTCGTTTATCTCACAACTTCTTAGGTCCCTCCCCATGGAGCAGGGAAACAACCCTGCAGAGAGGCATATGGGTCAGGCTTTTGCGATAGTTTCAAACTCAGACGTGCCGTAGCTGGTGGTCGATATTTGCCTGAGGACTAAGTGGTTTTTTTTCCCCAGTCTGCTTCGTCCTTCTACCTCTTGCTGCCTCTTCCTAATCTCCCATTACCAGGTCCACAGATTTTGCCCCCACCCAAAGAATCCATGGACTCTTAGACCTTCAAAGTGTTACTGAAGGCACATCTCCTCCAAGAGGCCTTCCCTGACTAAGCCCTCATTTCCTCTTCTCCCACACCCTTCTAACATCACCCTCCCACTTGAATTTACTTCCTTTATTCCCCCCTCCTTAAGCCCCGTGGCACTCATGTACAGATCTGAATTTTCTTTATATTAATGTCTGTCTCTCCCTCTGGACTCTAAGCTCACTGAGGCCAGGGAACATATCTCCCAACTCTGTTATATCGTACTCTCCCAAGCACTTACTACAGTGCTCTGCACATAAATACAACTGATTGATTGACCTCTCTTGAGCCAAGGAGAAAGGTAGTACAAAAGCAAGGCCCAGTGGGAACCACCATCAGTCCCAAGGCAAGCCTGTGAGAGAATGGTCTCGTCCTGTCTTGTGCCATCGAGTCCTTTCCGACCCATAGCGACACCAGGGACACATCTCTCCCGGAACGCCCCACTCTCCATCTGCAATCGTTCTGATAGTGGATCCATAGAGTTTTCTTGGTAAAAATATAGAAATGGGGTGTCACTGCCTCCTTCCAGGCAGTAAACCTGAGTCTCCACCCTCGACTCTCTCCCATGCCGCCGCTGCCCAGCATGGGTGAGTTTTGAGTTGTAGCAGATGGCCTTCCCCTCGCTAGCCACTGGCCAACCTAGGAATGGAATGGGTGGGCCTATACTTGGCTCTCCCTCCCATAGTCGAGGCTGGTAGACTCCCGGAAACTCTCCAGATGTGACCCTGAGAGGGGCTGAGAGAATGGTAGTAGCCTGAAATCTTCCCAATTTTTTTTACGGCATTTGTTAAGCACTTATTATGTCCCAGGCACCGTACTAAGCGCTGGAGCAGATACAAGTTAATCAGGTCGGACACCATCCCTGTCCCACAGAGGACTCACAGACTTAATCACCATTTTACAGATGAGATAGCTAAAGCAGAGAAGTTCAGTGACTTGCCCAAGGTCACACAGCAGACAAGTGGAAGAGCCGGAATTGGAATCCAGATCCTTCTGACTTCTAAAGCCTCCTTGAGTAGCCATGGACACTATGGGTGCAGGAAATAAAAATCCAAAATGGCAGGTCTTTGCCTCCCAAATTCGTGTTCTGTTTGAAAAATATCCCAGGGACTCTCCAATCTTTTCCCTCCTTCGATGGTAATAACAATAATGATAATAACACCTGGCCATTTATTAACTGCTTACTATGCGCCAAATACCGTTCTAACTCATGGGTTAAGTGCAAGATAATCAGATCGGCGGTCCATCAGTAGCATTTCTTGAGCACCTGCGAGAGTACAAGAGAGTAATCTAACAGAGGATTTTCAATCTAGGAGGTTATAGTAAACTCTTTTTTCCAGATGAGGAAACTGAAGCATAGAGCGGTTAGGTGATCCGCTCAAGGTCATACGGCAGGCCACAGTAGGCTTAAATCCAGATCTTCCGACTTCCAGTTCTATGCTCTTTCCACTCGACCACCCTATCTTCAGTTCACCACTTAGTTCATTCGTGACTTGTGATTCAGTATGACAATGCAGTGGGTTGTCGGGGAGTGGAGGGCAAGTCATTTCTGGAAAATAGATAAAACAAGACGAAGGGAAGCAATCCAACGATTCAGGCTTCAGTGCTGCAGAGTTGTGGAACACACTGTAGCCTGAGTCCCCATTCTGGTAACAATCTGGCAAGTTGCCTGGGTTTTGTAACCCTGCCCAGTTAGCTGGCTCCACCCCGCCTCAGCATTCTGTCTCACCTGCAGGGATTCCTGACATTTAAATCGATCGGTGTACTTCCATCTCATCTATCTCACCACCGACCTCTTGCCCGCGTCCTGCCTCTGTCCTGGAACGTCCTCCCTCTTCATATCCGTCGGGCAGTTACTCCCCCCAACCTTCAAAGCGTTACTGAAGGCACATCTCCTCCGAGAGGCCTTTTCTGACTAAGCCCGCATTTCCTTTTCTCCCACTCTCTTCTGCCTTGCCCCGATCTCTCCCTTCATTCACCACCCCACCCTCGGCCCCACAGCACTTAGGAACATATCTGCAATTCAATTTACTCTATATTAATATCTGTTTCCCCCTCTAGACCGTAAGCCCGTTGTGGTCAGGGAATATAACGTTGGTATTTGTTAAGCGCTTACTATGTGAAGAGCACTGTTCTAAGCGCTGGGGGGAGATACAGGGTCTGCAGGTCGTCCCACGTGAGGCTCACAGTCTTCATCCTCGTTTTACAGATGAGGGAACTGAGGCCCAGAGAAGGAATATGTCTGTTGCCTCATTTTACTGTACTCTCCCAAGTGCTAAGCAATCAATGAATTGACTGATCCAGTGAGTTAAATCTGGATTGTTTTTGAGCACACGTAACTTAAAATGGTAGGGCTGGCTGAGAGTGTCAGTGGTGCAGCCTAAGAAGTAGATTAATCACGTGACTCTCACTTCAGTCCAAGTTTCACAAGCAAAGATAACCAGGTAGGATAATCTTCCCGCAGTCAAGATTCCTTCTCTGTTGGGGAAAACTCCTCTGTGCTTTTAAGACCAAGCTCACGGTCTGTCCTGTTTTAGTTCCTAATGAAAATTCTGTTTTCCCCTCGGTACTGGAGACAAAGAGATTTCCTTGCCTGTTTTCATCCTGAATGCATAACAGGCATCTGCTGTGTGACTGTGGGCAAGTCACTTAACTTCTCTGGGCCTCGTACCTCATCTTTAAAACGGGGATGAAGACTGTGAGCCTCACGTGGGACCACCTGATGACCCTGTATCTACCCCAGTGCTTAGAACAGTGCTCTGCACATAGTAAGCGCTTAACAAATACCAACGTTAATTAATATCACCCCAGCATTCATTCATTCAATCATATTTATTGAGTGCTTACTGTGTGCAGAGCACTGTACTAAGCACTTGAGAGAATGCAATATAACAATAAACAGACACATTCCTGGCCCACAACGGACTTACAGTCTAGAGGGGGAGACAGACATGAATATGCACACGTTGTCTTGATCACAGTACTTTTTAAGTACTTACTATGTGCCAAATTCTGTTCTAAGCGCTGGGGTAGATACAATTTAATCGGGTCGGACAGTCTCTGTCCTGCATGGGGTTCATACTCTTATCCTCATTTTACAGAGTAACTGAGGCACAGAGAAGTGAAGTAATAATAATGGTATCTGTTAAACCCTTACTATGTGCCAAGCACTGTTCTAAGCACTGGATGACTTGCCCAAGGTCACACAGCGGACAGGTGACAGAGCCGGGTATAGAATCCAGGTCCATCTAACTCCCAGGCCCGTGCTCTATCCATTAGGCCCTGCGGCCTCTTTATTGTAAACCCCAGTAGGAGGATGGCAGGTTGTTGAAATCTGGGAGGTTTAATCTGGGATAGATCTCCCTCGGCAGTGCTTTCGCACCGAAGAGAGGCCAGATCTTTCGGGTGACTGAAGTGCTTCCTCTAAAGCGATGGTAATGACTTGGATGATTAAAGATAAACCTATCTTTTTCCAACTACCGATACACATAAGGAGCTCTATGCTTCCTCCAAGTCTATGGGAGGGGCTGCCGTGTGGACCCATCCCGTACGGGACACTGTAACCGATAGCTACCAGAGCTGACGATATGGGGAAAGGGGATATGGCTCACGTAGGTCCTAAGGAGAAGCAGCATACCCTAATGGATAGAGCGCCGGCCTGGAAGTCAGAAGGACATGGGTTCTAATCCCGGCTTCGCCACTTAGTCCTCTGTGTGACCTTGGGCCAGTCGCTTCTCTTCTTTGGGCCTCAGTTACCTCATCTGTAACACGGGGATTAAGACTGTGAGCTCTGTGTAGGACTGTCCCCAACCTGATCATTCATTCGGTCATAATTATTGAGTGCTTACTGCATGCAAAGCACTGTATTAAGCGCTTGGGAGAGTACGTTATAACAACAAATAGATCCATTCCTGCCCATAACGAGCTCACGGACTAGAGGGAGAGACGGACATTTAATACAAATAAATAGATAAATAAATAGCAGGTATATATACAGAAATATACATAGTTGATGAGCTTGTATCTACCCCATTGCTTAGTACAGTGCCTGGCACATAGTAAACGCTTTACAAATACCATTAAAAAGAGGCCGGCCGGGATGAAGGAACATTACGATCACTCCTGGTCGATGCCAGGCTTAGCTGTGATGGATTTCTGCATGTTATGGCCCCGTCTCTCTCGCCATGTTACTCTCAAGTCTGTGTCTTTGCTGAATCCAAGAAGGTGTTGCCTCACAGTGGCCTCCTAGGGGGAAGAGGAAAGCCCACCTGGGTTCAAAATAATAGTGAAATTCATCAGGGGAAACTTCCCCAAAGCATTTTTAGAACGAACCACAACACCAGAGTTAATGGAGGAAAGAAGAGATGAGAGAGAACAGGCCTGGACTTGAGAGGAGTTCTTAATCAGAAAAGAGCACACAATCAGTTGAGACAGAAGCCTGTTAGGGGCAAGTAACGTGTCCGCCCGTACTCTCCCAGTTACTTAGTTCAGTGCTCTGCACATAGTAAGCACTCAGTAAATACCGTTGATTAATTGACTGATGTAACGATTGTCCTTTTTAACCAAGGAGAGCCGTTGGCACGAGGAGTAGCACGGACTGTAAACAACTGATATCGCTCTGACTGGGATTTATGGAGAAAAGCCCCGGTGTGTGATATTTGATGGCAATAATGATGGCAATAATAAAACTGCCGGGTGCGGGGAGATTGCTTTTCTTTATCCCAGGAATTGCTCCTAAGTCTGTGTTAGGAAGTGGAGGATAAGAATTTTCTGAAAAAGATGACCTGAGAAATGTTTCCCACGGAAAAGTAGGGGATTGTTCTCTGATTCTTTCTCACTCTCTCTCTCTCTCTCTCTCAATCACTTTCTCTCTCATTCTGGCTTGAAGGAAGACACTGTCGCTTCTGAGTAGACACAAAGAGAATTGATTGATTGCCTCATCGGTGGTGATTGGCTGGGCGGTCTGGGGCACTAGGAGGTCCACAATGCCCGTTACCCCTCCTGCTTCAAAGGTCACCCCCACCTCCCACCTATTCCCCCCCATACGTCATCTGCCTCAAAGGGCGGTCAACCGATTGGTTTTATACCTAAGTCTGGTTTTCAGATGGCTGGTCCCCCGTCCAGTACGTCAGCAGGGACCATGTTAGGTGTTCGGCTTCTCTCTGCCTTGGGTCCTGCCCAGGTCCTGGATGCAGAAGTGGTGCCCACGTGGTCAGGGACTCAGGAGGGAATGCCGCAGTTTGGGGACAAGGAGAGACCAGTTTGGGGAAGACGCCCTGGGTTCTGCAGATTTCCGGAAGAGGTTTGGTAGGACTTCATTAGGTTTCACTGAGTAGCCTGTGTAATAATAACGTTGGTATTCGTTAAGCGCTTACTATGTGCAGAGCACTGTTCTAAGCACTGGTGTAGGTACAGGGTCATCAGGTTGTCCCACGGGAGGCTCGCAGTTAATCCCCATTTTACAGATGGGGTAACTGAGGCCCAGAGAATTTAAGTGACTTGCCCACAGCAGTCACACAGCTGACAGGAGGCGGAGCCGGCATTCGAACCAATGACCTCTGATTCCCGAGCCCGGGCTCTTTCCGCTGAGCCACGCTGAGCCACGCTGTACTGTAATACACATACCATAATTCATGTGCTACAGTACATGGTACCGTCAGGTTAGCCCAGAAGTGTCCATTTCTTTTCTTTGGTTTAGCACTTATTATGTGCCAGGCACTGTACTAAGCGCTGGGATTAATACAAGCTATTCAGGTTGGACACCGTCCCTGTCCCACATGGTGCACGGTGTAGTGGACAGAGAGCGGGCCCGGGAGTCAGAAGGTCATGGGTTCTAATCCCTTGCTCTGCCACATCACTGCTTTGACCCCGGGCAAGTCACTTCACTTCTCTGTGCCTCAGTTGTCTCATCTGCAAAGTGGGGATTGAAACTGTGAGCCCCGCATGGGACAGGGACTGTGTCCAACCCGATTTACTTGTATCAACCCCGGCGCTTAGCACGGTGCCTGGCACCTAGTTAAGCACCTAACAAATTCCCTCATCATCATTATTATTAATAATCCCTATTTTACAGATGAGGCACAGAGAAGTGAAGTGACTTTCCCCAGGTCGCACAGCGGGCGCGTGGCAGAACTGGGATTAGAACCCAGGTCCTTTTGACTCCTAGGCCCGTGCTCTATGTACTAGGCTGCAGTGTTTCCATTCTGGACCATTCCACAGGGCTTTCACCCCCACCCCGAATGGAGTCCGCCGAGGCCAACTCTCTCCACGGGGCAGCAGGTTACAATTTCTGTCTGGCAGAGAGAACCCCGCCAGGAGCTCCACCTAAGCCCCACTAGGGCAACCCCGATTTAAATATCCAGGGAAGCCTGCAGAAAAGTAATTCATTACCTGGCAAGACGTTTAAGTGTAGAAAGCTTCTGAATCTGCCTATAAATTTCCATGAGTTGCTTCATTTCCCATGAATTCTTTTACATTTACGAATATATTTATATCATTCCTGGCTCTATCGGTTCCTAAATCGACACGGCTGCTGCCGGTGTTCCTCTGGGTACCGATGCAATTGCACAGCCCAGCGTGCGACCCCCCAGTCCCTTGAATATCTTGTGAAATGCGGCAAGAAGGAAACCTCCACCTGTTGGGGTTTATTTTCTCTCTTAAATGTCTCTCTGAAGCAGACCTACTCAGGAAAAAATGCTTCTCAGGTTCCTCAAGTGAAGCAGCCTTTGCCTAGCGGATAGAGCACAGGCCTGGACGTCAGAAGGGCCCGTTTTCTAATCCCACATCCACCACGAGTCTGCTGTTTCGTCTTGGGCAGGTCACTTCACTTTTCCGTGCCTCAGCCACCTCATCTGTAAAATGGGGATTGAGACCGTGAGCCCCATATGAGGCCTGGAGTAGGTCCGACCTGATTATCTTGCATCTACCCCAGTGCCAAGGACGGTGCCTGCCGCAGCTCGAGAAGCAGCTTGGCTCAGAGGGAAGAGACCGGAAATGGGAGTCAGAGGCCGAGGGTTCGAATCCCGACTCCGCCACCTCTCAGCTGTGTGACCTTGGGCACGTAACTTCACTTCTCTGTGCCTCAGTTCCCTCATCCGCAAAATGGAGATTAAGACTGTGAGCCCCACGTGGGACAACCTGATTACCTTGTATCTCCCCCCAGCACTTAGAACAGTGCTTGGCACATAGTAAGTGCTTAACAAATGCCATCATTGTTATTATTATTATCATAGTAAGCTCTTAACAAATGCCATGGAAAAAAGTGAAGAATGAGAACAAGAACAAATGACTGAAAAGGAGGTGAGTTCAATTACGAGGTAGTGTGACGCAGTGAAAAGAGCTCAGGACCCGAACTGAGGAGATCTCATTTTAAATCCTTTCCAAGCGCTTAGTACAGTGCTCAATTGTACTTTTCAAGCACTTAGTACAGTGCTATGTACACAGTAAGCGCTCAATAAGTACACCTGGATGAATGAATGCTCTGCAGACAGTAAGCGCTCAGTAAACACGAATGAATGCATGAAATCACAGCTCTGCTACTGGCCCACTGTTTGACCTTGGACAAGTTACTTGCCCTCCCTGAGTCTCAGTTTACTCATCTGTAAAATAAGGATAAGAAGGATTGTGAACCTCTGGTGGCCCAGAGGCTTTGCCTCATCTCGTAACCTTGTTTCGGGCCCACACGGACCATAATAATAATAATAATAATAATGTTGGTATTTGTTAAGCGCATACTATGTGCAGAGCACTGTTCTAAGCGCTGGGCTAGACACAGGGGAATCAGGTTGTCCCACGTGAGGCTCACAGTCTTCATCCCCATTTTACAGATGAGGGAACTGAGGCACAGAGAAGTGAAGTGACTTGCCCACAGTCACACAGCTGACAAGGGGCCTTGCCGGGATACATGCATTTCTGTTTCATAGACTCCATAATAATGAGTATTGATATTACAAAGAAAGTGGTATTCACTACTTGGAGGGGTCAGAAACTGTTAAATAATAATAAAAAGAATGGTACTTGTTAAGATTATATAATAATAAAAATATTGGTATTTGTTAAGCACTTAGTACGTGCCAAGAACTGTTCTCAACCCTGGGGTAGATACAAGTTATTCAGGTTGGACACAGTCCCTGTCCCACATGGGGCTCACAGTCTTAATTCCCTTTTTCCAGATGAGGTCACTGAGGCACAAATAAGGGAAGTGACTTGCCCAAGGTCACACAGCAGACAAGTGACAGAGCCATTTCTTCTCGCTGCTTCCAGGAGGAGGTGGAATGAATGATTTAGAGAGTAAGCAGGGAAGGGATGAGGAGTTCTTTAATTTTGCCAGCAACCGTTACAAGCAGTGTGGCCTAGTGGAAAGAACAAAGGCCCGGGAGTCAGGAGATTTACCTCATCTAGAAAATGGGAATGAAATAACTGTTCTCCCTCCTGTTTCGATTGGGAGCCCAGTGGGAGTCAGGGATTGTATCCAACCTGATTATCCCAGGGCTTAGTGCTGTGTTTGGCACGTAGTAAGTGCTCAATGCGTACCGGGATTATCAGTATTATTTTTACAAAGGGCAGATATGAGTTTTGAGATAATTATTTCCCTGACATTCAGGGAAATATCCTGTTTCCAATCTGTAAAAGGAATAGGACACCCTAAAGGCCTGCTGCTAGACAAATGTAAGCTAACCCGTGGGATGTCTACTAGTGCTTTTGGCCATCAGTTTTTTTGTCTTTCCAATGGAGTCCAAATTTCTGCTGTCGTGATGAGTTACCAGCACATCAGAGAAAAGTCATTTATTCAGTAATTCATTTCCAGGAAACCTGGGACCTTATAAATGTAAGATGAAGGGAACTTATTTTTAATTTTAAAGGAAATTGCTCCTAGCTTTCAATCCCATACAAAGCATGGAATGAGACTGCCTCAGAATGGACTCTCTGAGGCTCTCTGCCCATTTTTTATGGTATTTGTTAAGCGCTCACTATGTGCCAGGCACTGTAATAAGAGCTGAGTCAATACAAGCTAATCAGGTTGAACGCAGACCATATACCACATGGGACTCACAGTCTTAATCCCTGTTTTGAAGATGACGTGACTGAAGCCCACAGAAGTGAAGTAACTTTCCCAAAGGCACAGATGAGACAAATGGTGGAACCGGGATTAGAACCCAGATCCTTCTGATTCCCAGCTCTGGGCACTTTCCATCGAACCCGGATCCTTCTGATTCCCAGGTCTGGGCACTTTCCATTAGCCCATCCTGCTTCTCAGACCAAATCATGATTAGGATCAGATCTGTGGTGGGTTTTAAGCCTTTACCTTCGGCCCCGAGGAGGGTACTACGCACTGATGACGAGAGACGTGACTGAAAGGGGAACAAAGACCAAGGAAGAAGAAAGACAAGCTTGGGCAGATAGGTCCCCAAGCATACCCACTGCCCCACTCTAACTGGCACGGTCATAAATTCTGGTTTCCTTCCTGTCCCTCACCGTCAAAATCCGTGACAGGATCTTTGTCTTATGCCATCGAGTCGTTTACCGGCCCATAGTGACACCACGGACACATCTCTCCCAGAACACCCCCTCTCCGTCCGCAATCATTCTGGCAGTGAATCCGTAGAGTTTTCTTGGTAATTACCATTGCCTCCTTCCACGCAGTAAACACGAATGTCCGCCCTCGACTCTCTCCCATTCCGCTGCTGTCCAGCATGGGTGAGTTTTGACTTGTAGCAGATTTTCTTCCACTCTAGCCACTGCCCAAGCTGGAAATGGAATGGATAGGCCTCTTTATGACTCTCCCTCCCTTAGCCGAGGCTGCTAGAGTATGTCCTCATTAAAGAGAAGATCTCTCGGACGTCTCATCAGCGCAGATAGCAGGAGTACACTGAAAGGGTATAAGACTGTAAGACTCATGAGGGCAAGGCTCGTGTCTACCACCTCGATTGCCCTGTACTCTCTCGTAGGTGGCCAGTGCCGTTTCACCACTGGCCAAGAGACTGACCAGCTGAAAACCAGAGAGTCCGGGAACAAACAACTGTCCACCCTATCTCTTATACTTCCATACATCCCACAGGCTTAGTCCCGTGCTCTGTGCACAGTAGATGTGTAGTCCCCAGTGTCATTCATGGTGAAATTGGGGGTCACTCGAGAAACGTTAAGCCAGCGCAACCCCTTTTCAGCCAGCTAAAATTTCAAACACAGAAGCAGAGCTGTTGTACCTTCAGCTCTCAATTATTTAGAGTTGGGTTTTGTCGTCTCCTCCTTCCTTTGTTTTTGCTCCCCTTTTAGCCGTGTCTCTTCTCATCAGTGCCTAGTGCCTGCCTCAGGGCAGAAGATGAAGGAAAGATAGAGAAGAGACTGAAAAATCCACGGTTGAGATGATCACTCATGACTCGCACATTGGCACAGGCTACTCTGAATCATTGAGAGACAGAGTGGCCTAGAGGAAAGAGCACGCACCCGGGAGTCAGAGGACCTGGGTTCTACCCTCGCTTCCTCCACGTACCTGCCGTGTGACCTTGGGCAAGTCACTTAGCTTCACTATGCCTCATTTCCCTCATCTGTAAAATGGGCATTAAGACTGTGAGCCCCATGCGGGACAACCCGATTACCTTGTAACTACCCCAGTGCTTAGAACAGTGCTTGGCACAAAGTAAGCGCTTAACAGATGCCATCATGACGATTATTATTATAGCATTCAATAAATACCATTGATTAATTGGATCTCCAATAAATACCACTGATCACTTGATCAATTGGATCTCAAGGTAAACGTGAATGGCTTTTATAGGTTAAAATGACAATATTGGCCATAGTAATAATAACAGCATTTATTTAGTGGCCACTTGGTGCAATACACCATAGTAGTAGTAACAGGAAGAGTATTTATACAAATACCGGGACAAAATATTCATGTGGGAATTAGACATAGTCCCCGTCCCTCGGCAGGCTTGCTGGTAGTTTGGGAAATGCAGAATACAGAAGTGACACGTTCCCTACTTACAAGGATCTTTTGCTCTAGCAAGGGAGATTAATAACTCTTGAACTACTGAGACGCATCGAAGAGCTAAACCACTGGTCAGTGCTCAGTAGGGTGCCAGACAGTTCAAACTTGTCCCAGTAGATTGCAGAACTTGAGTTTGTATTTAGATTTTGGGGGAGGGGCAGAGCCAACTCTTTAACCAAACTGAACCACCTTGAGAGGAACTCTTGTACTTGAAATCTAGACTGTGCTGTTAAAAGGACGTTTAAAATGCTTTGACATGTCGCTTTAAAAAATAGAAAATGAATGATAGTGTAAAAATTACAGAATATTCCTTTTCGAGGAAATTTTAAATGGATCCACCCACTCAAGATGGTTTTCTATCAGGATCTTGGTTGAGGAGTAGGAGAGGAAAGTCAGGGGAACAAGTTCCACAAATTGCCATAGTAGCCCTGATTGTTTACCCCAAAAAGGTGAAAAGTTATAAGATGGCAACATCAATTCCGCATTCACGTGTCATCCTTTTAACAATCCTTATTTCTCCTTTGATTGATTAGAATTACTTGCAGAGATTAGAAAGATTGCATATTCAATCTCCAAATTGGTGAGCGTTGAGGGTACAATTATGCTAATCCTTTCATCGTAGGATATAGGAAACTTGTGTGTTTTCTACAAACTGTGACAAATGGTTTCTAAATACTGCAGTGCAAATCGTATTCCACGAAGACTTCAAAATTGGTGTCGGACCTCCGGATATGATTTAGCAGACTCTGGGAGTATGTCTGTATTCTCAGTTTTGAAACAGAAACGTGTATACACTTAAGGAGTCTTCATGTTATTCTTGTGTCAAATGTCCATCTATCCTACTCTCTAATACTGATTCTACATAACTGGCATTTCTTAATGCTGAGGCCAATTGCTATGACACTAACATTACTTTCCACACCCGACTTACCTTTCTTATCCTGACTGTTGCGTTTTGGGGGGTTTTTTTGGTGAAAGCCGGGAATGTGTTGACACATATGAGCATTTGAGATGAATGTATCTGTGTCTTCTTTGACAAGGGAAAAAGCAGAAAGGTAGGAGAGTGAGAAAGCTCAGAATTAGTTTACCTTCTTTTTGAGGAATTGATTTTTTTGTGTCAGCGTCAAAGTCCCAGATCATTGCCCTGCCATTTTCATTTGGCTCTGTACCCTGAAGACTTCAGTTTCACTGAAGGTGATGACATCAACAGTGTTGCTTTGAGCTTTATTCTAATTAAATGTTTTAGAGTTATCTATACGTCCTCCTCACCCAAATGAACTAATGAACTTATTAAAGTGTCCCTCCATGTTGGGTAATGATTAGTGATTGTAACTGCTAGCGGTTTACAGTGTAAGACAGACCGCACTGATGGAAATCGAGGAAGGCACCTATCAAAATATTCTTCCAAGGATCCTGGTGCCACTATCTAACTATAAACACTGGGCTGGATGGGCCATTGGTCTGACAGAGTAATGGTATTTCTGATGGTTCTATTGAACACTCCCTAGTAAAGGAAAGAGGAAAAGATGCGTGTGTTTGAAGCAGTGTCTGAAGGTCCTGGAGATCGTGAAAGCCTTTCATTCTTTAACTAATAGTAAATGCTCAGTAGGGACACTGGGAACAATTTTGCAGAGCCAGTCCAGTGGGGTAAACTGATAACTCCAAAGAAAACTGAAGCTATGTACCAGCCTGGCACCAGGGAAATGTAGAAGCAATCAAAAATCTTCGTTAGTCACATGCCATTCCAACATATGGTACTTGAGCAACGTGCAGTTCAAGGAATAGGCAAGGAATGAGAAAATGCAATCGAGAAAGCTAGTGGACTTTCCTACTGAGTCTGGCTGTCATTCATTCATTCAATCGTATTTATTGAGTGCTTACTTTGTGCAAAGCACTGTACTAAGTGCTTGGGAGAGTACAATATAACAATACACAGACACATTCCCTGCTGATGTCTGGCTTCAGACTAAACTAGAGATCTACAGATCAGTAATGCTCTCCAACTTTTTCTATGGGTGTGAGACCTGGTAAGCACAGGATCATTACAACACTGCGTCTGACTCATTGTTATTATTATTATTATTATTATGGTCTTCGTTACATGCTTACTGTATGCCAGCCATTGTTCTAAGCACTGGGGTGGATACAAGCAAATCCAGTGGGACCCAATCCCTGTCCCATATGGAGGTCATAGTCTTAATCCCCTTTTCACAGATGAGGTCACTGAGGCCCAGAGAAGCAAAGTGACTTGCCCAAAGTCACACAGCAGACAGGTCGTGGACCTGGGATTCAGGTCCAGGTCCTTCTGACTCCCAGACCCATCCTCTATCCACTAATAGCATCACTTTGGGAGTCAAGACAATGCTGATGGAATCCCAAGGGAGAAGACAAGATCATACTCAGGGGAGGCTTAGAATCGAATCAGTTTACTGCATAGAAACTCCGCTCACCTCATCACAGCTTCTCTTGATGGGACCTGTGAAGAGGGCAGATGACAGTAGAGTATCAAAGCAGTGCCTACAAGGTGAGTTGGAATGAGAAACTAGAAGAAATGTTGTAACTAGAAGAAATGTTGTAATGACTCTAAGTTACAGCCTCCTATCTTGCCCCTTATGGCCAGGGAATATGCTTATCAGCTCTGTTCTACTGTACTCTCCCAAGCGCTTAGTACAGTGCTCTGCACACAGCAAGTGCCCCATAAATGCCAGTGATTCATCTGACCTCACAGATGAAAACTGGAAGATGACTAATTATCTGGTATCAGCCACAGCATTTTGTACAGGGTTTGGCACATCATAAGCATTTTATACGTATCCCAGTAAACAGACACACTTGGAATACTTCAGTCAAAAAACAGTGGGTCTAGTGAAGCAGAAGATTCAGAAAGATCATGAGAAGAAAAGGCAAAAACAAAAACAGCACCATTCATTCAATAGTTTTTATTGAGCGCTTACTATGTGCAGAGCACTGTACTAAGCGCTTGGAATGAACAAGTCGGCAACAGATAGAGACGGTCCCTGCCCTTTGACGGGCTTACGGTCTAATCGGGGGAGACGGACGGACGAGAACGATGGCGATAAATAGAGTCGAGGGGAAGAACATCTCGTAAAAACGATGGCAACTAAATAGAATCGAGGCGATGTACATTTCATTAACAAAATGAATCTTACTGTCTTCTCTTACGCTGTCGAGTCGTTTCCGACCCATAGCAACTCCTTGGACACATCTCTCCCAGAACGTCCCACCTCTCCCTGCAGTTGTTCTGGTAGTGGATCTATAGAGTTTTCTCAGTTAAAAATATGGAAGTGATTTACCATCGCTCCTTCTGCACAGTCAAATCAAGGCTCCATCCTCGACTCTCTCCCGTGCTGCTCCGGCCCAGCATAGGTGAGTTTTGACTCGTAGCAGATGGCCTTCCATTCGCTAGCCACTGCCCAAGGTAGGAATGGAATGGGTAGGCCTCTGCCTGAATCTCCCTCCCATAGCCGAGACTGGTAGAGTACTGGAAAAACTCTCCGGGTGCCATCCTGAGAGTGGCATCTTACTGTACCTCACCCTCAACTCTCCCACCTCCAGCCCTTTGTTTGTGCACTTCCCCAGCCTGGCTCTCCCTCCCACTTTGAATCCACCACCTCACAATCATCCCCATCTTCAAAATCCTGAAAATCCACCTGCTCCTGGAAGAATTAGCGAACGGAATCCCATCTCCCCCATCGTATTCTCCGACCGGTCAGCTTTACCATTTACGGACTTATAGCTGGCTTCAGAACTTGCTGTGTACGAATAACACTTTACATGCTTAATTTGTTTATTCTCTTATTCATTCAGTTTCCATGCTGTTGCTATTGCCGGTTGCATCTAAGTTTTTCCTCTTCCCACTGTACAGATTCAATTTATGTCTACCTGTCAACCTCTTTAACAGCAGGGACCACGGGTTTTACTCACCCGATTCCCTATAACTGCTCTACAAAAATTAGGGCCCAATAAATACAACTGAATGATTGAATAAATGAAGGAATTAATGAATGAATGATGTAGGTAGTAATCCAAGTCTGATGGGAGCGGACGGGTTTGGACCACTGGTCTTAAAAACCCCTTTAGGGAAAACAATTTTTACAAAGCTGATTTTTCTCAGCATGAACTATAGACTGACACAAGAACCAGTGGGGAAGGACATTTTTAAGGTATTCTGCTAAGCGGTTACTTTCTAGGGGCCAGGCACTGTACTAAGCACTGGGATAGATACAAGCGAAGCAGATTGGACACAGTCCCTATCCCACATCATTCATTCATTCCTTCAGTCGTATTTATTGAGCGATTACTGTGTGCTGCAGGTCACTGTACTAAGCGCTTGGGGGAATACAGTATAGCAATATAACAGACACATTTCCTGCCCACACTGAGCTTACGGTCTGGATGGGGAGACAGGCAAAGGGTGCGATCGCACATTTACAATCCAGGGATTGCTACTGGACCTGGCAGACCAGCAGATTGGAAAGGAGTTGATTACCCCTAGTGAAATGTTGTTCTCATTTCTAATGGATTTCCCTATTGGGAAGAAGGAAACATTTGACATTAAACTGGAGGCTTACGTTTCCAACTTGGATTCATTCCATTAACCTACTGTATGTGGTTAATTGTGTGCTTATTAATAAAGCTCCCAGGCCCTGTTGCCTGTCCAAGACAGAAGATTAACTAGGATTGGAAAGGATCTGATAGCTTGCTTAAGCTCCCAGGCCTGGAATGTGTTTTTTTTTTTTTCCACTTACCTGATATCTGTGGTATTCTAGATGTGAGAGGAGGAGGAGATAAAATGAGGGCTCTGTTCGATGCTTTGCCACTTGTTATATTTATTAATCAATGCAACTGATCCACCATCTGCAGAAATATATGTGAGATACTAAAATGAACGTTTTAGCCAGAGGGAAGCTAACACATCTCAACACCCACTGAGATGAATGTGTTGGCAATGGAGTTATTAATAGCAATCCTGCTTTCCTTACATCTCCTTATTGGATGTTGGAGGTGTGGTAGGGACTATGACCCCACCTAATTCTCCTCCAGGAAGCTTTCCCTGCCTAGCCTCTTTTTCCCATCCACTTTGCCTCTTTTCTGCACTTTGATACTCAACCCATTCTTTCCCCAGTAGCACTCATTGGACATATACATCCCCTATCTGTAATTCATTTTAATGTTCGTCTCCCCAGCGAGACCGTAAACTACTTGAGGACAGGGATTGTACTTAGCGATTCGATTGTCCCGTACCATCCCAAGCATTCGGTGCGCTGCTCTGCATTTAGTGAGCATTCAATCCAAACCATGGATCAATTTTTTAATGGTGTGTATTAAGCACTTAATATGACCCAGGCACTGTACTCTGTACTGAGGAACAAGCTAGTCAGATTGAACATAGTCCAGGTCCCATATGGGGCTCACAACCTTAACGCCATTTTACAAATGAGATAAGTGAGGCACAGAGAAGTTAAGCGACTTGCCCAAGGTCACACAGCGGACATGAGGTGGAGCTGGGATTAGACCTCAGGTCTTTCTGACTCCTGGGCCTGGGTTGCATCCACTAGGCAACGCTGCTTGATTAATTGATTGATCCTTACACATTACCCCCAGGTAACAAGACCAGGCAGGACAGGGTCCGTGAACACCATGCGACCCAGAGATAGAGTCTGACGTGATTACCATGTATCTGCCCAGGGGTTTAGTAGGTGCTTAGGCCTTAGCGCATAGTAAACACTTAACAAATACCACCATTATTTCCCCAGCGAGGGAAGCTGTAACATGAAGCGACCGTGAAGACTTTAAGCCCCTAGTTTCCAGCCCTGAGCTGATAGTCAATATTGGCTTCTCAGTCTTTTCTCTTTCCAGGGGTTTCTGCCACTTTCGTGAAATGGTACTTGCTGTGACAGCTTGATAACCCTAACCCTCAGTGTCAGCCCCTCAGCCTTGAATAGAATATCTCAATCAATAGTTCCTCTAGGAGAAAACAAGTTCTGCTTGAAAGATGCATCTTGCACTGCAGGTGATGGGCCCTGTAGGAGATTTGGGAGGTTAATAATAAATGCTGATGTTGGTTTATGGATTATTCCTATGTGATTTTTCATCAAAACTGCATCCACAGACACATATTTACCTTTCATCTCTTCTTCCTTTGCGTAGTTTTTTAATCATTGTTACCCACAGTGGGTGATGATTTATGCTGGACAATCAGAAAGGAAAACTCATTTCATTTAATTTAAAGAGTACGCTGTGTCGAGAGGAGGTTGAGCCTCTCGCATGGCCGATAAACGTCCCGGATGGACTTTCAGTGCTGCAGGAGGGAGCCTAGGCAGATCTACGCGGCAACTAGATTACCATGGCAACAACAGGTCAGGAATACTGCCTGGTGGCTAGGCCTACCAGAGGCACCAGTGTCCTAGAGATGAGATGGATTTTGCTTTTCTTAAAGCTGTAAAACTCACTGTGGGCAATCTACCAACTGTGTGTTGTACTGTGCTCTCTCAAGCATTTAGTATAGTGCTCTGCACAATCAGTCGGTTGTATTTATTGAGCGCTTACTGAGCAGCATGGCATAATGGATAGAGCACGGGCCCGGGAGTCAGAAGGCCACGGGTAGTAATCCCGACTTTGCCACTTGTCTGCTCTGTGACCTTGGACAAGTCACTTCACTTCTCTGGGCCTCTGTTGCCTCATCTGTAAGATGGGAATTGGGACTGTGAGCCCCACATGGGACAGGGACTGTGTCCAACCCAATTTGCTTGTATCCACCCCAGTCCTTAGAACAGTGCTTGTCACGTAGTGAGCGCTTAACAAATACTATTATTATTAATTATTATTATCATTATTATCAGCTGCAGCCACTTCCTTGGTCTTCCACGTGGTTTATGAGACTCTTCTTTTCTAGTTTTTAAAATTCCTGCTCTGTCCTCCCCGCCTGCATATGTCATACAGCAGGTTCAGCAACGCTTCTTCTCACATAAGCCATCAGGTGAAACTGTCCAACAGGGAGAGTCCTCAAAGATGGAAATCTGGCTGCTTTACTTCCCACCATCCTAACCAAAAGATTCAGCATAATGAGTATGGGAAGAACACAGAATTTTTCATGATCTTCTCTCTCTCCCTAGACTGCCCAGGGAGAGGATGAGGTGATATCTCTGCTGCTTTATGAGTACCGAGAATGTCTCATACAAAAAAACGAAGCTCCTCTAGGTCTTCCGTCTCATCCTCTTCTCCCCTCTTCAAACTGTTTTCACTTGATTTTACTCGTTTCTCTTGATTATTAAATGCACCTTTATCTAAACTATTTTTACCCATTTTTTTAAGAAAGGGTATTCGTTAAGTGCTCGCTATGGACCAGGCACTTACTTAGTTCAGGGATAATTAGGTTGGACAGAGTCCCTGTCCCTCATGGGGCTCACAGTCTTAATCCCCATTTTACAGATGAGGTAACGGAGGCACAGGGAAATGAAGTGGCTTTTCCAAGATCATGCAGCAGACCAGTGGCAGATCCCAAATTAGAACCTAGGTCCTCTGACTCCCAAGCCCAGGCTCTTTCCACGAGGCTAAACGGCTTCTGCAGATTGAAACAACCTAATCAGTTTAGTTTCAAGCAGAAATGTGCTGCTTCTCTTTAAGTCTGGTGTGGCTCATAATGAAGCCTTTGCAAAAAAATATGCCCCCGGGGCACATCACATCGGGGCACTAGCTGCAGTCTGCAGAGAGGCAGGACTTGGGTCACCCGAAGGCTGTGAAGCATCCGCTACCGTCCGACGGTCCTGGTGAAATGGGAAATGAAATAAGGGACAACCCTCTATATGAGGGGGGAGGGGAGGAATCGAAAATCTAAATTTCCAGTCATTTTCATGGAGAACAAATCGATTCTGTTCCAGTATACTCTCCCAAATGCTTCGTACAGTGCTCCGCCCACAGTAAGCACTCAAGAAATACGATTGATCGATTGATCGATTACAGAAATGGCCAAAAAACATTTAACAGTTGGTTGCAACATCACAGTTTCTCAACCTTTCCCCTGGATCCAATTATTCCGAATGTGTGAAGGGATACAAGTTGGAAGAGTATACTCTTTGGAGAGAAGAATCACATTTTGTCTACTTCATACCTGGCCCTGACCCCTCATTTTCCTTCCTAGGAGCCTCATCTCTTCCAAAGTGCATTTTGGTGTCGAATTTCACATTAGTTAGGGAGTGGTTACAGTTCTGGACTCAATCGTTACAGATGGAAAGGATCTATTAAGAGTCCTTGCCCGTTCCTTAGCTAATGTTTTGCGGTCATCGATGAACCTCACACCCTTGTGATATAATGGAAAGCCCTCAGATAGATGGCTGGGATACTATTTTTAAAAGTAACAGCATCTTAAATTCATATAGTACTATTTTCCAGAGGCTTCCAGGCACTTGGAAGACAGCACTCAATCAGCTCGCCTCCGCCTACCTTACCTCACTGATTCCTTATTACAACCCACTCTGCTCGCTCTGCTCCTTAAACTCCAACTCACTCACTGTACCTCGATCTCATCCATCTCACCACCGACCCCCTGCCCATGTCCTCCCTCTGACCTGGAACTTCCCTCCCTTTCCATGTACAACGGACCACCACTCTCCCCACCTTATTAAAATCACATCTCCTTTCCCTACCAAACCCTCATTTCCACTGCTTCCGTTCCCTTCTGCACCGCCCTTGCACTTGGATTTAGTCTTTCGTTCACCCCGCCCCCCACCCTATTTCACTTGAGGATACATCCCTCATTGATTTATTAATATTAACGTCTGTCTCCCCCTCCAGACTGTAAGCTCGTTGTGGATAGGGAATGGGTCTTCCAACTCTGTCGTATTGTACTCTCCCACGCACCTAGTACAGTACTCTGTATTGAAGTAGAGAAGCAGCGTGGCTCAGTGGAAAGAACACGGGCTTTGGAGTCAGAGGTCATGGGTTCAAATCCCGGCTCGGCCACTTGTCAGCTGAGTGACTTTGGGCAAGTCACTTAACTTCTCTGTGCCTCAGTTCCCTCATCTGTAAAATGGGGATTAAGACTGTGAGCCCCACGTGGGACAACCTGATTCCCCTGTGTCTACCCCAGCGCTTAGAACAGTGCTCGGCACATAGCAAGCGCTTAACGAATACCAGCATTATTATTATTATTACTCTGCGCACGGTAAGTGCTCAATAAATGTAATTGATTGATTGATAGTTGGGATTGCCTATCTTGTCTTTGAGACTGAAAGGGCAGTGTTTTATTCCTCTGCAACAGGGTGAAGCAGCATGGCCTAATGGATGATGAGGAGGAGGATGACTATGGTTTTTGTTGAGCGCTTACTATGTTGCAGGCACTGTACTAAGTGCTGTGGTGGATAGAAGCAAATCGGATTGAACACAGTCCCTGTCCCACATGAGGCTCATAGTCTCAATCCTCCATTTTACACATGAGGTCACTGAGGCCCAGAGAACTGAAGTGACTTGCCCAAGGTCACACAGCAGACAAGTGGCTGGACTCCCAGGCCTGGATGGAGCAGAGGCCTGGAAGATTGAGGACCTGGGTTCTAATTCTAACTCTGTCTCTTGTCTGATGTATGACTCTGGGCAAGGTACTTAACTTCTCTGTGCTTCAGTTTCCTCATCTGTTAAATAATAATAATAATAATGTTGGTATTTGTTAAGCGCTTACTAAGTGCTTAACAAGTGTTAAATGGGGATTAAAACTGCGAGCCCCAGGTGGGACACGGACAGTGACAACCTGATTAGCTTGTATCTATCCCAGCGCTTAATGCAGTGCTTGGCACATAGTGAGCCCTTAACAGATACCATAAAAAAAAAAAACAAAGTAAAAAAACCTCCACAAGGCTCAGCATAAAGCCACCTGACCACTCAAGAAGGAGGACGAGAGAGAAGGAGAGTATGTCCCCCACCTTACCGGTAAGGAAATTTAGGCCCAGCAAGTCGTGGATGAAATTGGGTTTGAAAGCTGCATATCCTGTCTCCAGGCCCACTTTAGCAAGAAGAGACCAAATTTTTAAAATGGCAGCCGGGGCTGAAGGCCAACAGAGAGACATACTTGAGGGGAAACTCAAGCCACTTCCACCAGTGAGCCAAACCCCACCCTCCGATCGTCAGACGTAGGAGTCCAGCTGGAGTTGTAACTGAATGTCAGATTGCAGCATTTGACCTCCTGCTCAGAAAGTCTAATTTTGAGGGGCGACTCCATTTTCTGTGGTTCTAAATTTTCCTCCAGTTGTCAGGACCGATAGATGGAATTCAGGTGAACGTGTCAGGGCCAAGACGATAAGTAGGGACCCAGAGATGGAGGGGGATTTCCAGGAAATGAGAGAAACTTATTTGGTAGCTGCTGGGGGTTCACACCAGCGGGTGAAGTTACCCTCGAGGGCTCTCTTGCATTCCTGCGTGCATGTCCTCATTCCCTCTGCATTCCGCTAACCCTGATTCTGTGACAAGTGGGAAAATCAGCCTTCAGCCAAAAACGGCAGAACCCAGAAAAGACGGGACAGATGGCCCCCAAATTCTCTGCAATATCTTGTGGGCCACTGCAAAATGTCCCATTGAATCTTTCTGTGTGCACTCTGGGGAGAGAAGAATGAAGCTATTAGATCAAGATGCCTTTCTCGATTAGCTCCCGGTACTCTAAATCAAATAGAGGTAACGGATACAAATTCCTGCCCGGAAGGGTGCTATAATTGGACAGGGATGGGCACCTGAAGAGGTGTCAGTTGGCAGCATTACCCCTTGAGGAAGAGCTTTGAGTAAAATTTTTTTCGGGTCTTTTTTTAAGCACGACACTACCAGGACGATTGCAGATGGAGAGCGGGGCATGCTCGGAGAGATGTGTCTGTGGTGTCGCTATGGGTCGGAAATGACCCGACGGCATAAGACAAGAAGTGCCAGGCATCGTATAAAGTGATGGGGTAGATATAAGTTAATCGGGTTGGACACGGACCATGTCCCACATGGGGCTCACAGTCTTAACTCCCATTTTATAGATGAACTAACTGAGGCATAGAGAAGTTAAGTGACTTCCCCAAAGTCGCCCAGCAGACAAGCGGCAGAGCTGAGATTAGAACCCGGGTCCTTCTGACTCCAAGGACTGTGCTCTCTCCACAAGGCCGGGCTGTTGAAGATTCTCCCGGTCTTTCTCAGCTTTGCATTCACACATATTTGGGACAGGTATTAAAATGTTTAGGCAGATGACAGTTGTTTGCCTAATGAAAAGGCCAGTGAGCTTTGCACAAAAAGAGCCTGGGTAATGGGTATTTCAGAGCAGATTCTAATTTACAGGGATAGCATTCTGCCTTGGACAGAGATTAAAATAAATTATAGGTAGGAGAAGTAACCAAGTATGCACATATGTACGACGGGGGTCACCTCTCAGGGTCGCACCTGGAGAGTTTCCAGGAGTCTACCAGTCTCCGCTATAGGAGGGAGAGTCGAGCGGGTAGCCATTCCATTCCAAGCTTGGCCAGTGGCTAGCGAGTGGAAGGCCATCTGCTACAAGTCAAAACTCACCCGTGCTGGGCAGCAGCAACACGAGAGAGAGTCGAGGGTGGAGACTCAAGTTTACTGCGTGGAAGGAGGCAATGGTAAACCATTTCTATATTTTTACCGAGAAAACTATGGATACACGACCAGAACGATTGCAGATGGAGAAGGGGGCGTTCCGGGAGAGACGCGTCTGTGGTGTCGCTATGGGCCGGAAATGACTCGACGGCATAAGACAAGGCAAGACTGTGGGGGTGGGGTGAGAATTAAAGTGCTCAAGGGGTAGAGACCCAAGTGCCACGGTATTGTTAGAAGAGAGGGAGAAGAGAGTGACCTGAGAAGCACCTTGGTTAAGTGGAAAAGACACGGGCCTGGGAGTTGGAGGACCTCAATTCTAATTCTGGCTCCACTGTTTGCCTGCTGTGTGACCTTGAACAAGTCACTTCACTTTCCTATGCCTCAGTTTCCTCATCTATAAAATGGGAATTCAATACCTGTTCTCCCTCCACCTCTGTCTGTGAGCCCCATGTGGGACAGGGACTATATCCAACCTGATTAATTTGTATCTGACAACACTTAGAAAAGCGCTTGATTCATGGTAAGTGCTTATAATAATTATAATCATAATGTTTATGTTATTGGCTCTAAAAAAGTTGCCTAACAGGAAATTTTCAAGGAATTTGAAACAGAAATTAGTTCGGGGAAAAAAATAGACAAAAGCCTTGTTTTCAAAAAGATGAAAATGCAGGATGGTAAAAAATAGGAAACACCAGATTCTCACTGGGCATTTCAGGTGATTACATAGAACAGAGACCTATTTTTCTTCCAGAAACTAAAGTGTAGAATGACTAAGAATTGCTGTGTTCCCTTGAAACAATGCCTTCATCTACAGCATTTTCTCCTGCAGTTGTAAAAAGTGACACAAATTTAGAAAACACCAGCTGTCTTCTTGAAGCCTGTCAACTTATTTACTCATTCTCAGCGGTGGTAGAAAAGTACAGATCTCTCATTCTTTCTCTTACTAATATTTTCTCCTTGTTCAATTTAAACTGGACAAAGGGTATATCAAACCTTCGCAAAATCTATTTTTAAGACTCCTAGGTTTATTATTCATGGTCATTTCCAGAGTCATTGTTGATCATGATGATGATGATGATGACGGTGACGACCAAGAATGAGAATAATGGACAAGCCCCAGTCCTGAGTCTTCAGGATCCTAATACTACTAACTGTGGTATTTGTTAAGCACTTACTGTGTGTCAGGCACTGAACTAAGCAGCGGGGTGGAAACAAGCAGATCAGGTTGGTCACAGTCCCTGCCCCTCCTGGGCAATCCCATTTTACAGATGAGATAACTGAGGCTCAGAGAAGTGAAGTGACTTGTCCAAGGTCACACTGCAGGCAAATGGCAGAGTCAGGATTAGAACCCATGACTACCAGGCCCCTGCTCTATCCACTACACCGTGCTGCTTCTCAAGATGAATGAACTCTGTTGAAATGTATTCCCCTAAGCATTTAGTACAGTGCTCTGCACACAGTGAGCACTCAATAAATATCGCTGATTGAGGGAACCTGCACGAAGGAATCGATTATAGTGTTAGTGATTTGTGCAGCTCCCCTGTACTTTTTCCCTGCATATTCTCTCCCCTCCCGGTTGTATTCCTGGAATGTGTCAAGTGACTAAGGGGCAGGAAAAGAGTAGGAGAGGTCAATGAGAAGTGCACACGAAGGTTTTGTATGGTCCAACTGATGTGATTTCCCCTGGCAATAACCTCCTGTTAATATCATAGTTTTTATCCTCTCCGAGTCCAAAACAGGTTGGGTGACTAGAATTAAAATAAGTCGGCCCCAAATCCAAAATATGCTGGAGGCCAGAACTTTCCGATGATCAGCGATGCCCTTTGCTCCCGTCCTTCCCGGTACTCGACAGTCTGAGTATGTGGACGTTATAACAAAGTCTAGGTCAGATTTTAAATGCCCATTAAGTTAATAAGCACGATCTGAGGAAAAATCATTCTCCCTTAATAATGCTGCCACAGCCTGGCTTGTGCGGTCTGCACCCTCTACGGGGGCTGAGGTGAATGAGGTTCGATTAGTTTAACATCCTCCCATAGAGAAACTAAGCAGCAGTATTGGAGATTACACATTATTTGCAGCTTTAGGCCCTGGTCTCTTCCTCAATTTCTCAATTTCACTTTCGTTGCTACCGTACGGCGTTTCCTCAGAAGTAGGGATCATTTTCCCTGTTCTCGTTCTATTATTCATTCTGCTCGGTCGCAGCTACCAATTGTTTGACGGTTTTGCTCTTTGCCTCTCACATTTCCCTCCAAAGATTCATTGCTTACTCAGTTAGCGTCCTGTCACCATCGCATGAAAGAGGCATAAAGCCTTCCCAGGCTTCGAGAAAAGCAGGCTCTTTGATGGAAAAGGCGCTGGGCTGTTCAATTTGCAAAATACAAGAATTATGGAAGGGTTGTTAGGAATCTGGATTCTATTTCCTACCTGGCTAATTCATTTGACCTTGTACAAAGCCACTCCACTATTTCGGGCCCTTGGGAGCTGAAGGTTCCTTGAGGACAGGGATAGTGCCTATCAACTCCTAGAAAAACAGCGTGGCTCAGTGGAAAGAGCCCGGGCTTGGGAGTCAGAGGTCATGGGTTCGAATCCCGGCTCTACCACTTGTCAGCTGGGTGACTGTGGGCAGGTCACTTCACTTCTCTGTGCCTCAGTTCCCTCATCTGTAAAATGGGGATGAAGACTGTGAGCCTCACGTGGGACAACCTAATTACCCTGTATCTACCCCAGCGCTTAGAACAGTGCTCTGCACCTAGTAAGCGCTTAACAAATACCAACATTAACTCTTATTACATTGTGCTCTCCCAAGGGCTTAGTACAGTGCTTTGCACATGGAAAGCACTCAATAAATGCCATTGTTTGATCAACTGAGAGGCCTCTTGAGGGAGGCTCTCACTTAGGGTGAACTGGAAATAGTAAGTATTGTAACAGTATATGATCTCAACTTTAAAAGAAAACAACATTGAATTTGGATTTGAGAAGCAACGTGGCTTAGTGGAGAGAGCACGGGCTTGGGAGTCAGAGGTTGCGGGTCCTAATCCCGGCTCCGCCACTTGTCTGCCGCGTGACCTTGGGCTTAACTTCTCTGTGCCTCAGTTACCTGATCTGTAAAATGGGAATTAAGACAGTGAGCCCCACATGGGACAGGATTACCTTGTAGCTACCCCAATGCTTAGAACAGTGCTTGGCACATAGTAAGCACTTAACGAATACCATAATCATTATTTGGGATCACCTTTTCCTCAGATTGATTTCTGAGTTTCTTCAGATTGATTTCTGAGTGATGGTTTGGTGTTCCTCCCCCTCAGCCAGCTCTCACTGCGATAGCAATTCTTGCCACCTGGATTCTTGCCAAAGATTTTCCGTGTCTGTGACAGAGGCAGTTAAATCGATTAGGAATCTATCACTGCGTCTGTTCTGTTATTTAATTCCCAACCTGTATAAGCAGCCTTTCCTTTCCAAAGACGTGTCAGCTCGGCTGAAAGAGACCAGCCGTGATTCCTTGGGTGACATTTCCATGAAAACCAAATGAGGCGAAAGGCAGGACCTCTATTTCGGCTCTCTTGGGATCCTTCATTTCTGGGGCATGGAGAAGCAGTGTGGTTTCTGAAAGAGCCCTCAATCTTCTTCCCTTTCCACTGTTTCTTCTGGTTTTTGCTGAGGAACAGGAAGATCCTCTGAGTACCCTTGAATTCTTTTCATTGCTTTGGTTACCTCAAGTTCAACTGAGTAGTCCCCAAGCATCTCTATTAATCACCGATCTCTGCCAAACTTCGTCCCTGAGTCATCCCAGATGGGCATATTTCCATGTATCTCCGAATGGTCTCGTGGTTTGCCCCGGCATGGACTAAGGTGAAGGGGAACACTTCTGTATCTTTTGAGAAGCAGCGTGCCTTAGTGGAAAGAGCACGGGCTTGGGAGTCAGAGGTCATGGGATCAAATCCCGGCTCTGCCATTTTTCTGCTCTGTGACCTTGGGCAAGCCACTTAACTTCTCTGTGCCTCAGTTCCCTCATCTGTAAAATGGGGATTAAGACTATGAGCCCCACGTGGGACAACCTGATTACTTTGTAGCTACCCCAGCGTTAGAACAGTGCTTGGCACATAACAGGCGCTTAACAAATATCAAATACCATCCTAAGCTGCGTTAGGATTATCTCAAGTTTCAATCTTTTCCTTCCCATATTCTGGAGTGAGTTCACTCTGTTTGACTAATATTATTTTTGGAGCTGATCTTTTCAGTGTAGATTCAGCTCTATTTTCCCCTCTTTGTTGGTGGATCCCCTAGTCTGTGCAAAATATTAGAGGTAAAAGTAGGCCCAGCAAAGTCTATATCCAGCTCTAGGAAGAGCAAGGTAAATCTAGAGACTTGGGAATTCTTTTGGGTTTTCAGGACGCTCTTCTCTTCATCAATCAGTTAATGAATAGTCCTGTATTAAGACCACTTTACGAAGAACTGGGGAGAACACAGTACAATAGAGTAAGGAAACACGATCCTTACGCACGAGGAGCTTGCAGTCTAGAGGGGGAAACAGATATTAAAATCAATAACAGATAGAGAAATGGCAGAGTATAAGAACATGGGCCTTGGAGCCAGGTGAATAGCGAGTACTTAAAGAGTTCAGATCTGAGCGAATAGACCACTTGGAAGAGAAGACAAACAGCAGAAACGAGGGCCTAGTCGGGAAAAGCCTCTTGGGCCAGATGTCTTGGACAAGAAACACTGTGGGGTAGTGAATAGGGCACAGGCCTGGGAGTCAGAAGGTCCTGGGTTCTAATCTCAGCTCTACCACTTGTCTGCTGTGTGGCCCTGGACAAGTCCCTTCGCTTCCCTGTGCCTCAGTTACTTCATCTTTAAAATGGGGATTGAGACTGGGAGCCCCAAGTGGGACAGGGACTGTGCCCAACCCTATTTGCTTGTTTTCACCCCAGCTCTTAGCACAGTACATAGTAAGTGCTTAACAGATATCACAATTATTGAAGTTGTTATTATGTGAGTTTAAAAGGGCTATGAAGGAAGGAAGAGTAATGGTCTGTCTGATAATAAAGGAGAGGGAGTTCCCGGCAGGAGGGAGGATGTAGGCATGGGGTTGGTCTTCATACTTCCCTACTAGCCTCCTTATCTTGTCTTATGCTGTTGAGTCATTCCTATCCATAGGGACTCCATGGACACATCTCTCCCAGAATGCCCCATCTCTATCTGTAATCATTCTCTTAGTGTATCCATAGAATTTTCTTGGAAAAAAATTATTTCTTGAAAATAATTTTCTTGGAAAGTAGCCTCCTAGACACCAGGAAAGAGAGCGTTAGAGTATACAGAATAGGGCAAGGGCCCTTTCTGTCAGTCCGGAATGATAGGCCTGCTGCTGTGGCCATAGATTGTTGCCACATTTAGATGAGAGATTAGTCTGCCGACATTCCCAATGATGGAAGGCGGCAGTGAAAGTGAGGGTGGAGATGAGGCTGGGGTGGGAGAAGAGGGCTGGAGAGTCAGTCAATCTCAGGGGGCTTTGGGAAGGGTCAGAGGGAATTCATTCATTCAGTCGTATTTAGCGCTTACTGTGTGCAGAGCACTGTCCTAAGCACTTGGAAGAGTACAATATAACAGACACGTTCCCGGCCCACAGCGAGCTTACAGTCCAGAGGGGGAGACGGTCATTAACATAAATAAATAAATTACAGATATATACGTACGTGCTGCGGGACTGGGCTGGGGGAGGGAGGGGATGAACGAAGGGAGCAAATCAGGGCGATACAGGAAGGAGAGAGAGAAGAGGAAAGGAGGGTTTAGCCATAGGAGGCCTCGTTGAGGCTGTCTGGCCACTCGGCTGCTCCTCCCCGAAGTTCCCTCTGGCCTTTCCGCTGCTCTTCAAAGGGAATGGACAATTGAGTAATGATAGATGCAGGGACTTCTGAACCCTGAGTCTCTGATAACCAACCAACAGTCTTGCTGAATTAACCTTGGAGGTCATCCTTAAGCAATGGAAGATTCGCTATTTAACGCGCCTAGGGGAAGACGTCCTCTCTCAGGGTGGCACCTGGAGAGTTTCCAGTCCTCTACCAGTCTCGGCTATGGGAGGGAAAGTTAAGCAGAGGCCTACCCACTCCATTCCTAGCGTGGACAGTGGCTAGCGAGAGGAAGGCAATCTGCTACAAGTCAAAATTCACCCATGCCGGGCAGCAGCGGCATGGGAGAGAGTCGAGGGTGGAGACCCGAGTTTATTACGCGTAAGGAGGCAGTGGTAAACCACTGCCATATTTTTACCAAGAAAACTCTATGGGTACACTGCCAGAATGATTGGCGATGGAGAGGGGGCATTCTGGGAGCGAGGCGTCTGTGGCGTCGCTGCGGTCGGAAACGACTCGAAGGCATAAGACAGGACAAGGGGAAGTCTTGGCCAACTTGGCCAAAACTTTGCCAAATCCCCAAGGATTTTTCCACGCACGAGCTAGCTGAGTGTGCATTTGGATAAAGGCCTCTCTGCCTCTGTCTGGGAGCCATACCTTTCTAGGGCACATTCAAATGGTCTTCCCACTGTCCCACTGTGGTTCTCTGTGGTGGTTGGGTGGGTTTTTTCTCGTTTGTTTCTACGTTTGTTTTTATGGTATTTGTTAAGTGCTTACTATGTGCCAGACACTGTACTAAGAACTGGGGAAGATACAGGCTATTCAGGTTGGACAGAGTCCATGTCCCACATGGGGTTCACAGCAGTAATCCCCATTTTGCAGATGAGGTAAAGGAGGCAGAGGGAAGTGAAGTGACTTGTCCAGGGTCAAATAGCAGGCTCATGGAGGAGCTGGTAATAGAACTCAGGTCCTTCTGACTCCCAGACCTGGGCTTCATCCACAAGACAGAAGAGGTAACACAAGAGGGAAGGAGGAAAGAGAATGAGAGGGAAGTTGTTGAATGATGGTGGGAGAGCAAAGTTAAGCAGCTCCACAAAGGGAAGCAGCATGGCCTAGTGGAAAAAGAACGGGCCCGGGAAACGGAAGGACCCGGGTTCTAATCCTGCCTCCGAAACTTGTCTGAAGTGTGACCTTGGGCAAATCCCGTCACTTCTCTGGGCCTCGGTTACCTCATCTGTAAAATGGGGGTTAAGACTGCGAGGCTGTGTGGGATAGGGAGCCCGCCTGTGTCCAAATTAATTAACTTGTTTCTACCCAAGCACCTAGTACAGTGCCTAGCACATATTTGGAGCTTAATAAATATATATAAAAAATACCCTTTCTCCATCCTACTTAGATTGCGAGCCCCATGTGGGACAGAGACTGTGTCCAATCTGATTATCTTGTATCTACCCCAGCCTTTAGAAAAGAGCTCGACACACAGTAATTGCTTAACAGATACCATCATTAATATGAAGGGGCTTCCTCAGATGGGGGCTCTTTCGGGAGCAGTCCCTGTCTCTGCCCCTCCCCGCCAGCTGCGGCCTCTTCTCCAATCGCCAGCCAGCCCCCATCTCATTCGCCTTGTGGAAAACGCCTTCGCCCTTGGTGTTCGGCATCTCCGTGCACTTCGGTGTTGAGGTGGGCTTTTGAGGTGATGGTTAGCAACGCTGGCAGGGTGTCATGTCCCATTAGTGCAGGGCTCAGTGAACATTAGACAACAACAAGCCCAAGCTCTCGTCGGCATGTTCCCGTCGCACCCATGATTCATTCATTCATTCATTCAGTAGTATCTATTGAGCACTTACTATGTGCAGAGCACTGTGCTAAGCGCTTGGAATGGACAAATCGGTAACAGATGGAGACAGTCCCTGCCCTTTGACGGGCTTACGGTCTAATCGGGGGACGGGTTTTGGGTCACATGATATAATCCTTCCTATGAAGGGCAACCTTGCTCAACACCCAGATTCCCAGACAAGACCTGACATAAAAGTCCCCAGACCAGGAGATGATGGGAATATCTACTATTGGGAAGCAGCGTGGCTCAGTGGAAAGAGCCTGGGCTTCGGAGTCAGAGGTCATGGGTTCGGTTCCCGGCTCCGCCACTTGTCAGCTGTGTGACTGTGGGCGAGTCACTTCAGTTCTCTGTGCCTCAGTTACCTCATCTGTAAAATGGGGATTAACTGTGAGCCTCATGTGGGACGACCTGATGACCCTGTATCTGCCCCAGCGCTTAGAACAGTGCTCGGCACGTAGTAAGCGCTTAACAAATACCAACATTATTATTAAAGTAGATATTCAGCTACAGAATTCTGTGAAATGTGTATACTTTTCTGTCTCCTACTTAGACCGTGAGCAACACTTAGGGCGGGTACTGTGTCCGACCTGAATAACTTGGATCTACCCCAGCACTTAGTACAGAGGGCGGCACGTAGTAAGCGCTCGACAAACGTAATGATAACACATAATTTCCGAGAGAATGGGATTTCGAGAGCAAACTTCCTCTAATTCTTTGTTTTATTCGCTAACCAGGTCCTTCAGAAGCTGGGAAAGGCCGATGAGACTAAGGATGAACAGTTTGAGGAATATGTTCAGAACTTCAAAAGGCAAGAGGTAAGTAAGTTGATTTGGTTTGGTTCTAGTGAATCACTTGCCAATGTCTCCTAGTGAACATGTTTCAACTGCACAGGTCAAATACCACCTATAAACCCCTACCAATTAAGCTTGCCAGTGCAGTGTGATTTCTGTGGACCTTTTCCTCTGAGGAGAGTCGAATGGAACCTGAATGAGACACACTGTGAGGTGAATTTGTCTTTGAGGCTGCTTAGTAGACTGATTTATATTATTATCTCTTGCTTTCCTGTATTTCTTTTAACGAGAGGATTAAGAGGCTGAACTGCATGGAATTTTTTTAGTGTGAATTAGCTCCCACTCTCCTATCAATATTTCCGGTAGGCTCATTTTACCGTTACCTTATTTTTCCAGTTACTTAATCCTGTTTTCTTCCATCCCCTCATATATTTAACAACTCAACAGGGCTGCTCGTTTTCGCTTGTCCCCATATTTAAAGTGACGGGCCTTGGGTCACATTTCATCTACTTGAACTTGGAAAGCAGTCATCCAGTAGTAAAAGCCTGCTGTGTGACCTTGGGCAAGTCACTTAACTTCTCTGTGCCTCAGTTTCCTCAACTGAAGAATAGGGATTCGATAGCTGTTCTCGCTCCTACTTCGACTGTGAATCCCATGTGGTACAGGGACTGAATCTAGGCCCGATTGACTTGTTTCTACCCGAACACTTAGAACGGTGCATAACACAGGGTAAGTGCTTAATGACTACCGTTAAAAAGGAACTCTGGATAGCATATTTGATTCGGAACTCCTTGAGGACAGAGTTTGTGCCACACAGTCAGAGTCATGTCCAGGTAAGTTGGGCTTCTGCTGCTTCGAAGTAGTAGTTCGATTCCAAATATTTCACAGATGTGAAAAAGTCAAGGGGCAAAATAGAGGGAAAGAGAGACTGTTTAAGCATTTGAGGAAGCAGTATGACCTAGTTGGAACAAGTATGGGCCTGTGAGAGGATCTGGGTTCTAATCCAGATTCCATCGTGCGCCTGCTGTGTGACTTTGGGCAATTACTTGTTTTCTCTGTGCCTCAGTTCCTTCATCTGTACACTAGATGAGAAGCAGCGTGGCGCAGTGGAAAGAGCACGGGCTTTGGAGTCAGAGGTCATGAGTTCGAATCCCAGCTCTGCCACTTGTCAGCTGTGTGACTGTGGGCAAGTCACTTAACTTCTCCGTGCCTCAGTTCCCTCATCTGTAAAATGGGGATTAAGACTGTGAGCCCCACGTGGGACAACCTGATTCCCCTGTGTTTACCCCAGCGCTTAGAACAGTGCTCTGCACATAGTAAGCGCTTAACAAATACCAACATTATTATTATTATTACACTAGGGATTCATTACCTGTTCTCCCTCCTTCTTAGACTATGAGTCCTATGTGGGATATGGTTATCTCGTATCTACCCCGGCAGTTAGTATAATGCTTAACCCAAACCACAGTTATTATTATAAGAATGGATGTGATTGTGGAAGAATAACGTAGTTTCCACTAAATATGATTGAAAGAAGAGGTCACTGTGAAGGCTTTGTATATACCCCTGTGCTTAGAACATTGCTGGACTCTTATTAAGCGCCTAACAAATACCATAAAAAAAGTTGCTAGAACCCAAGAAAATGCTCTCAAGAAAATTTGCTTCAAACTTTGATCCACAATCTATCAATCAAACCCCGGGAATTAAAAATCTGTGTGATGACGGGGGGTGAGAGAAACTGCTGGGCAATAGAAACATGAAATGCTCTCTTCCCATCAATTAATCGGTGGTATTTGTTGAGCACTTACTGTGTGAAAAGCCCCGCACTCAATGCTTGGGAGAGTACACTACACTAGACCTGCTAACTGCCCCACAAGGAGCTTCCGGACACCATATCCCAGACTGATTCCTCCGTCAGCCTCCTCACTGATCTCCCTGCTTAAAATAAATTACATTAAAACAAAATTACAGACATGAAAATAAATTACAGATGGGGAAAATCCCAGAATCGAAGGATATTTACATAACTGTTGGGGCCGGGGGTAGTGTTAATAAACTTCCAAAATAAAGAAAAAAGCCCAAGACATCTAATGAGGAAGATTTTTCCTTTCCATGAGCAGATACCCTGTATACCTCCAAGAAAAACCTCTCTATTCTCTTATTATCTTTAAACCAGTGAGCACAGCATTAACATTCCACTTGTTTCTCCCCCCAACATTTTATTTGCTTCTAACTTCAGCAGCAGTAACTGGTGCTTTTTCCCTTTCATGGGGAATTAAATATAAATTCAGCAAGGAAAAATGGGAAATACAGACTCTTGTAAAAATACCAATTAACTGTAAGTCCTATGTAGGACGGGGTCTCTGTCTGACCTGATAAACTTGTAATTTACCCCAATGCTTGGCAAGTACTAAGTGCTGAAAATATATTTTGATTACTAAATTATTCCCTACAAAAATAATCACCAACCAGAAACCATTGCCAGAGCACAAAATTATGGTGAAGGATTGCTCCCTAGTGGGGCCCGGTACCAAGCGGGAACTCTTCTGCCCTCCTACCGACAAATTCTGCAATAAAAAATAAAATGCAAGTTATCTCTGGGACTAATGAGTGATAGGAGGAAAAGCGTCATCTCCCCAAGCACTTAGTACAGTGCTCTGCACACAGTAGGTGCTCGATAAATATGATTGATTGATTGATCTGACCTTATGAGTGAGATATAAAGCTAAGCACACCCACCTTTAGCGAAATGAATTTGTCCCTTCCTAGGGCCATCCCTAAAACCATCTAAAAGGGAATGGATATTACAGCACACTCATCTGTAGAGCTGGCCTATCATTGCCGTGGCTATTTTTTTAAATGGCATTTGTTAAGCATCTACTATGTGTCAGGCACTATACTGAGTACTGAGGTAGACAGAGCAAATCCAGTTGGACACAGTCCATGTCCCACCAGGGGCTCACGGTCTTAATCCTCATTTTACAGATGAGGTAAATGAAGCACAGAGAAGTGAAGTTTCTTGCCCTGGGTCACACAGCAGACAAGTGGTGGAGCTGGGATTAGAATCCAGGTCCTTCGATTCCCAGGCCCGTGCTCTTTCCATCAGGCCTCGCTGTTTCTCGTGGGACGGGGGAGGAAAATTAGGAAGCAGCACAGAATAGTGGATAGAGCATGGACCTGGGGGTCGAAGGGTCATGGGTTCTAATCCTGGCCCTGCCACCTGTCTGCTGTGTGACCTTCGGCAAGCCACTTAACTTCTCTGGGCCTCAATTACCTCATCTGTATAATGGGGATTGAGACTGTGAGTCCCCCGTGGGACAACCTGATTACCTTGTATCTACCCAGTGTTCAGAACAGTGCCTGGCACGTAGTAAGCGAGTAACAAATGCCATTATTATTAGGGGATGTGCGATGCCAGAGCCAAATCTATAACCACCGCTCCTTTTGGGCAGTGAGTGGCCAGGGCAGCTCAGCTGGATATTGCAGAGGGTCAGGTCAACGGATGGCAGAATTCTGGGCGCTGAGCGGGACCGACGAGTCTGCCCCTGCCCGACAGGATCCTTGCCTTTACCATCTGTGGAGACCCTCCTCTTGAGTTCCGCATCCTGCGCTCCATTCCAGACGAGTCTCCGGAACCAGGCGTGAATAGGCAGTGATCTGAGCTTCTTAGCAGCGAAGGTGCCAAGGAAAGGACTCCCTCTGGATCTCTGCATTTGGGGGTGGAGAGGGGCCATTTTAGATTTTTCTGGTGTGGAACCATGCCAGATTGTGGTGCCAAATGCGAAGCAGAGTTGCCTAGTGGTTAAAGCACAGGCCTAGGAATCAGAAGGACTTGGGTTCTAATTCCTGGCTCTGCCACTGTCTGACTCTAGACAAACAATTTAACTTCTCCGTGCTTGAATCCTTCCCAAAGCTTAGTACTGTGCATGGTACATAGTAAGAGCATAACAAATTCCACAATTATTACCATTATTAGGTACCTCATTTGTAAAACGGGGGATTAAGACTGTGTGTTCCATGTGGGACATAGACTGTGTCCAAACTGCTTAGCTTGTATCTACCCCAGTGACTGTGAGCCCGTCACTGGGCAGAGATTGACTCTATCTGTTGCCAAATTGTACATTCCAAGCACTTAGTACAGTGTTCTGCTCATAGTAAGCGCTCAATAAGTACTGTTGAATGAATACAATGCCTGACAAATAGTAAGCTCTTTACAAATGCCATAAAAAAAATCCAAAGTCTAGTAACTTGGAATCGAGAGAGCTTCAAAGGTGGCCAGAAGAGATCACCTATATCCTACAATCCCTCTCCTACCATCTGACTCGTACCCCTTCCCACGCACACAGGCATACACGCAAACGAACACGTCCGTGCACATACACACGCAGAATTTCTTCAGAGATCCTGGGACACCTTCCTGATGAACTCCTGCTACTTAGTCTTCAGCAGGGGAAGCTTTTTTTTTTTTCCCCCAGAGATCAACAGGGAAGAGAACTATGCTGGACTGCGGCGCAGACACATTCACTCTAAGCTCGTCCTTCTTGACTGTGAACTCGTTGTGGACAGGGAATATGTCTGCTATATTGGTGTGTTGCACTCTCCCAACCGCTTAGTACAGCGCCCTGCACACAGTAAGCACTCAATAAATACAGTTGATTGATTGATTGATTGATTCCCACTCATCCTGATGCAGATCATACAATGAAAACCCAGCGAAATTCTCGATCCTTCCCAGAAGAGAAGTATAGTTCACTTGATCTGGGAGCACGGCAGCCTCGCTCTAAGTTGCTCGTGTACGATTTCCTGCTTTCCACAATTACTGGAATCTATCTATTTTTAAAACTTCTATTTTGAAAGAGGTGATATTAAAGCGGGTCTGGCACATGATTTCGGATCTCATTTGACATTCTGGAGAGATTTTCTGACTGCTAAAGGAAACATAATGCCTTCAGGTGAATTTAACTCAGGAAGGTTCCTCTCGGCCAGTCAATTGTATTTATTGAGCACTTACTTTTTGCAGAACACTGTACACTTGAGAGAATACAACAACCTAACAGACACATTCCCTGCCCACTACAAACTTACAGTCTAGAGGAGGAGACAGATATTAATACAAATAAATAAATTTGATTCAGACCCCGAGTAGGACACAGATACAAATAAATAAATTACAGATCTGTACATAAGCACTGTGAGACCAGGAGGGCAGAATTCACCTTCTCTTTCCAATGGAGCAAAAATCTATACAATAAAGGTCGAAACAGGGCTTGGGACAAAACTCTGATTCTCAACTAGAATAATGGGTCTAGTTGCTGCTTGGGGAAAGCACCTTGAAACAGGCAGCTGGAACAACACAGGATGGCAGATTGCTGGCCAGATGGACGTTGAGGAAGAATATGCCTGTGTGCTTGGAAACAACCTTGCATGGGCCAGAGATCTAGGTTCCTGGTCCCCTCTATGGCAGCCGGCTCTCGATCAAGCCCAATACCTGCCCTGCCCATCGGCGTCGGGAAACCGAACGGGACCGGAGACCCAAAGACAAACCGGAAGCTGTCTGGGATCCCCTCTCTGGGACGCTGTCTTGCCGTTGAACACGGGGCTTTAGGAAGCAGTAGTCCCAGTAGACATAAAGCACTGACCTAGAAGTCAGAAGGATCTGCGTTCTAATTCTGGCTCTACCGCTTGTCTGAGTCTCTTCCAGAGAAGATAGAGAGGGAGACAAAGAGGCAGAGAATTAGAGAATGAGAGAGAGGCAGAGAAAGAGAGAGAGGGAGAAAGAAGCTGAAAAAGAGGGAGAGGAAGAAAGACGGAGAGAGAGAGAGGCAGAAGGAGAGGGAGAGAAGCATAGAAAGAGAAAGGAGAGGGAGAGAGGCAGAGAAAGAATGAGAGAGGACGATGGGGAGAGAGGCAGAGAGAGGTAGAGAAAGAGAAAGAGGAAGAGACAGAAAGAGAGGGAAAGAGAGAGAGAGCAAAAGAGAAAGAGAGACAAGAGAGAAAGAGAAAGAGATGCTCAAAGATACCACTCATGGTAAAATTCACCTCTAAGTATGTGTGTGTGGCTTAAAAAGCCAATGTAGGGTCCTCACCTTATACCTGTCTTCTGTTTTGCAGCTATGTTCATTGTTTGCAGCCCCTGGCCCTGTTTTGGTTTTAGTCTTGAATCTCATGATCCTAATAAAGTTTCTGCTCAGCTGGAACCCTTCCTTTCTTTATTTGCAGACCCTGTAGAGGTCATTAGCTAGATGACGCCTTCAGCCTTCCAATACACGTGGGGTAACCCAACATCTAATTTCATGACAGAGGTCTAACAAAGACCAAACTCCAGTACCCGCTGAGTGCAGCAGGACAACTAACGTGGAAATAAAAAAGGTTGGATGTAGACGTACTTGAGATTCATAAGACTGGGAATTGATGGATATAAATAGGCCCAGGTAGTCTGTAAAAGTGTCGGCAGAAATCTATGGCCTCATTATAAACGATCCAGCTCAAGAAATATGTGCTACTGCCCAATTCGGAGAGGCCCCGTTTGCGTGTGATTGCACTGCTCTGTTTAATATCTGGAGATGATCTTGTTTTTTGGTAAGATCGTCTAATGGGAGGCAGGTTCATACCAAGGACAAACATAGAAACTTACCTGTGATAGGTGTTTGAAAAGAGGGATGATGTGGGATTTTCCAGGTGAAATTTCACCCTTACATGGATATGGTTAATAGTGAAAAAAAACCCTGTAATTCCTGAAGTTCCTCTTTGAGGGTTTTTCTGATTTAAGCAACGTTATTTTCCATTTTATGTGAATTAGGTTGTCATCCAAAGGCCGTTATTTTTCTAGAAATGTGTTTTGTACAGAGTTTTCATGTATGTGGTTTCATCTCCATGATTCCAGGGCAGAGAAGACATTTTGACAAACTGTGGCTTAGCTATTCAGAAGACGGGATAATTTTACCACTGTGACTGGGAATTCTCATTCCTGGACTGTGGAGAGAGGAACATCTCTTGGATGTTGAAGCAAAATTCAATAAAGAAAGTGAATTAATTCTTATATTTTCCCCATAAGAAATGCCTCAAAATTGGAAATTTTGAGTCCTCTGAAGGGCTAGGTAGATACATGTAGCCTTCCAAAAGTAACACAAACAAAATCTCTAATAGACAGCTCCTGAACTCTGAAGCGGAAACTAACATTCAGAATTCAAATGTCAGTAAAGCTGGCTGATATGCAGCTAAGGGAAATATTTTAGCTTTATTGCTCTAGAAGCATGATTAACAGATCCCGAAAGTTCAGGAGGGTATAGTTTTGCATAGATGATTAGCCTGACTCATGGTTTAACATGCAGCCTATTTCCCACAGGAAGCCGGCTAAAAGTAGTTATAGGGGCTGTTGTCAGGTCTGGTTGATTTATAGTTTGTGGCATCAGACAGTCAATATTTGTTCCATAATTGCATAAAACTGCAATGAATCTTGAGTGAGATCTTGTAGGGAAAGTGTCTGTTTCGAACTTCCAGGGCCATATCTCCCTCTTCTCAATTCCAGTGTTCAACTTTTCCAGCTCACATTACCTGATCAGCTGCTTCCATCCTATCTTATAGTTGTGGATCCAAGCTTTCCTTCTAAATGAATCTCTGCTTCAGCTCTGTATAAATCCACTCACCAGGCCGGGAATGGGTTATCCCATCACATGCTAACATTTAACTCTGATGCTTGAAGGCTTGTGGCTTTGGAAAGCTGGGACATGCTAGATATTTCTGAGTTTGACCTTAGAGACAAAATTTGGGGGCGAAGATCGAGCAAAAAGCCAGAAGCAGCTTGAAGTAGTGGAAAGAGCAAGGGTTTGAGATTTCCTAATGGGATTCTAATCCAGTTGCTAGCTGTGTGACCTTGAATAAGTCACTTTACATCTCTGAGCCTCAGTTCCCTCAGTTGTAAAATGAGGATTCAATATCGTTCTCCTTCCCCCTTAGGATGTGAGCCCCCTTAGAGATAGGGTCATATCTAATTCCACCCGTGTATTCTTTCCCAGCTCTTAATTCAGCACTTTACACATAAGTACTTAACAAATATGACTAGCCTGGCATTTAGTACAGTGCTAGTACAGTGGCACATAGTAAGCCCTTAGCAAATGCCACAATTATGTTGTATTAATATTATTATTATTATTACATTCTTTCCTGAAGGCATTAAAGTTGGCCCCTCTGCCTTAGCTACTTTTGGAACTAACTTTTCTTTAAATGTTAATTCCCCTCTCTACTTTATCCAGACCACTAGTTCAAGAAGTTTACACTTTCTCGACTGTTTCCTGCTTAGATTTTTGAAGGTTGGATCACTGCTAGTTCTGACATGGAATCTTAAAATGTAATACTTTGGAGTCAATTGTTCTGAATTTCTGAATAACACAGAAGAGTAAAAGTGTTAATCTACACATTCGTCATTCATTCAATCGTATTTATTGAGCGCTTACTCTGTGCAGAGCACTGTACCAAGCACTTGGAATGTACAATTCGGCAACAGGTAGAGACAATCCCTGCCCAGTGACGGGCTCACAGTCTAAACATCCTCTTAGGTGATTTTTAAGGGCCTCTCTGAATGTCTTTTTTCTAGTAGTAGTTGTCAGAGCCTAGAAAGAGTCTTATGGTTCCCCTGGGACAAACAGATCTGGGGCCGGGTATGTTATCTATCTCCCAGTGCTGTACAATCTAAGCCTTCCAGATTCCAAAAACCCAGTTCTTTTTCCCCCCCAGCAAGTCACAGCTTCTGCTCGGTTATCTTCTGAGTTCTGGTAAAACTTGCATAGAGAAGAAAGACATTAACACACTAGAACAGGTTAATGTTTGGCAGCATTTACTTGCCAGGTATTAAGCAGAGTGCACTAGTAGAGCTTGAAGATTTAGCCCTGGTCCCTAACCCTTCCGAGATGCTGGGTGACTTTGGAGAATTGGCACAGCCTCTTGGGACCTCACTTTCACGAATGGAAAGAGGAGGTTAAGAGTTGCCTCCGACAACTCTTTTGGAATGACCCAACTTTAGAGAGCACCCAAATTTGAGTGTGTCCTTATGAAATAGAGGAATTCTATGGGTGTCATATCCCAGTCCTCCTTCCGAACAGTAATTAAGGAGAACGCCACTTTTTTTAGCTTCCTAACTCAGTATCTCAATTCTCTTCAGAGTAAGTCAGCTTGTCCCTGATTTATCATAAAAATAGCAATTATATTAGAGTCAAGCCCTGGGGTAAATTCAATCAGATCAGACACATATAGCGTTCACAGTCTCAAACAGAAGGGAGAGCAGGTATTTAATCCCCATTTTACAGATGAGGAAAATGAAGTTTAGTGGCTTGCCCAAGTTCACACTGCAGGCAGTGGTAGAGCCAGGATCAGAACCCAGGTCCACACTGGTTCCCAGGCCCGTGCTCTTTCCACTAAACTACGCCGTTCGTATGTATACTGTCTATGTGTGAATTAGGGTGTATATATCCACTCACTATTTTTCCTTCAGTGCTGGCGTCGAATGGGGCTGTCGCGTAGTACAATCCTGACAACTGCTAGATTATAAATTCCTTGAGGGCAGGGATCATGTTCTCTTACTTTATTGCGCTCTCCCAAACCTTTAGTACAAGGGTTCTGCACACTGGAAGTATTCAATACAATAATACCATAATACAATATAGTAGCAAAATACCACAATAAATACAAGAAGCAGGATGGCCTAGTGGAAAGAGAATAAGCCTGGGAGTCAGAAGCCCCGGCTTCTAATCCTGGCTCCACCACTTGTTTGTTGTATGACCTTGGTCAAGTCACAACTTCTCTCTGTCCCAGTTTCCTCATCTGCAAAATGGGGATTCAATATCTATTTTCCCTCCTACTTAAACTCTGAGACCCATGTGGAACCTGATTATCCTGTATCTACCCAGAACATACTACTAATAATAATGAGGTATTTGTCAAGCCCTCACTATGTGCCAAACACTGTACTGAGCACTGGGTTGGATACGAGATAATTGGCACATACTAAATTCTTAACAAATAGTATAACATTGATTGAGAGTTCTAGTCCCATTCAGCTCATAGCCAGATTAATTTTTAGTCGACACTAGAGTACCAGAACATCATCCTAATAGTTTCAGCCAACTCCTAATCCCCTGTCATTCCTTCATACCTGGAAATGTATTCATTCATTCATTCACATGTCTTTTTTGGGAAGCAATGTGGCTCAGTGGAAAGAGCACGGGCTTGGGAGTCAGAGGCCATGGACTCTAATCACAGCTTCGCTGCTTGTCAGCTGTGTGACTTTGGGCAAGTCACTTAACTTCTCCGTGCCTCAGTTACCTCATCTGTAAAATGGGAATTAAGACTGTGAGCCCCACGTGGACAACCTGATCACCTTGTATCGCCCCCCCCCCCAGCGCTAAGAACAGTGCTTCGCGCATAGTAAGCGCTCAATAAATGCCATCATTATTATTATTATTACTGAGAGCTTACTGTGTTCAGAGACTGTACTAAGAGCTTGAGAGAGTACAATATAACAATAAGCAGACACATTCCCTGCCCACAGTCTTAGTCTAGAGGGACACGGAGACCCCTTTCCAGTCACAGCGGTCCCACAGCCACTTCAACAATCTCTCCAGACAAGAGGCCCACGTGGAATAAGCTGTTCAGTTATTTTTCCCAAGTAACATGTAGGCAACCAGTGGAAAATCCCTACGGTCTGACAGCAAAGAGAGGTTCTAAGAAAGCCTCGAGTGGATTGTTAAACCCGAGCTGGATGATACGATAGAAAAAATTTCCCAGTTACACTCTAACTGACCCCCCCGCCCCATGGCCTGGCGCGTATGAAGTGTCTCATTCTCCCACAGTGCATCAGCTGGAAGAGGCGGGCACCCGAGCTTCCTGATGCCAGAGCGGGAGTCCAGAGCACAAGCTCAGAGCACAGAGTACCACTAATCCTGGCCATCTGCCTCAGAGCACACACTGCCGCCGGCGGGACCCGAGGGGCCAGAAACAAAGGACAGAAGCAGCCGTGGCAGCTGTGACTCGGAGAGCAGAATGAGGATTCTACCCCTCCGGGACTGGCCTTGTTTTTCTGTCAGAATTTCCTCAGCAAACGAGCTACCCCTTCAATCCCGATGCAGAACGTCCCTATTCCCTGGTTAGGCAATCTGAATGGGCTTCTTCCTCCGTTGTGCTGTGCCTTTTGCCTTCTTTCTTTAATCTTCCTTTTCTGATGTCTCTCTCTCCTCTGCTGCTTGCTTTTCTACTCCCATCCCCATCCCCTACGCGGGGCCAGATTTAGGGTGTCCCAGGATCTGAAGAAACACTGATCCCCACAGAATAGAGATGGTTTCCTGTAGTACAGTGCTTGACACATGGTAATCACTTAACAAATACCAAATTATTATATGTATTCATGGAGTTCAGAAGCACTCCGGAGAAGCCTTTGATCGTAAGTCAATACAATAACCTCCTGGGTAGCATCACCATCTCATTTAAATCTTTGTTTGATCATTTCCCAGTCTTCGAGCATGTTGAGTGAGTTGCTTAACAGCCCTTCCAAACCTGTGTAATTATGCTAACTTGAGGAAGTATATTCATTTTTGTGATTGATATCGTCAACACTGTTTATTTAGTGCCTAATTTAAACCCCACATTGCACAAGGTGCTGAGAGCAATTGAGAGTAGATTATGACAAGGGCCTGTCTGATTTCTACATACATAGAAATTATCTATTTCCGCTGAGGAACTCAAATGTCAGAGAGCTGTGCACAGATTGGAGTGACAGCTTCAGAAGAGAAGACAAGGTCTTCGTTTTCTGAAATAAAGAAAATTCTTTAACTCCTCCGAAGGGTATTTCATTAATATGTTATTGCCTTTGTCTGTGTTGGCCACGCATTTCCAAAAGTCAGTTCATATTTAGAGTCAGTACTGGGAGAGGAAAAGATGAGGATGAGAGTTCAGCAAGTAGGTTTTCTCTGTTGTTCACTTTATAAAAATGTCAGCGATGAAGGTAGAACATTAACTAGTTCTTTGGAACCGAAGAAAGAAAATCACATTAAAAATGAAACCCCAAAGATATGCAAAATAAAGACACGGTGAAGGGGCTTCTTCTTATGAATATTTGATCAGATTTGACCTTTGAATGTATTCACTGGTGACATGTTATTTAAATACTGCACAGATTTGGGTGGAATTGGGAAATCCCTACCGTCTGACAGCAAAGAGAGGTTCTGAGAAAACCTCCGTGTTGCAATGCAGCAGTGAACTTGGATTAGGTGGGGTGTCCAGAGAAGCTTGAGGGCTCCCCTGTTGGACTTCCAATCCAACTCCCTGCTCCCAGGTGATCTATGGGAAATTGGAAGCCTTTAATAATAATAATAATAATAATAACCATTATTATGGTACCTGTTGAGCCCTTACTATGTGTCAAACACTGTTGTAAGCGCAGGGATAGATACAAGTTAATCAGACTAGACACAGTCCCTGAACCACATGGGGCTCACACGCTTATCCCCATTTTACAGATGAGGTAACTGAGACACAGAGAAGAGAAGGGATGTGACCAAGTTCACACAGCAGACAAGTGGCAAAGCAGGGATTAGAATCCAGGTCATTCATTCATTTCAACCAATCGTATTTATTGAGTGCTTGTGTGCAAAGCACTGTATTAAACACTTGGGAGAGTACAACATAACAGCGAACAGTCACATTCCTGCCCACAACAAGCTCACAGTCTAGAGGTCCTTCTGGCTCCTAGGCCCACGCTCTATCGACCAAGTCACATTGCTTCTCTAAAGGCCTTTATTCAAATGTTGTCATTGAGTTTTAATCCTGTGATAAATATTTGTCACGGGACCATCCATAACTGGCGATCAGCCCAGAAATAGCTTTCGGAGTAACTGTCTCCTCTGCAACTTTTATGACTTCTTTTATTGAGAAGCTCCATGGCCTAGTGGAAAGAGGAATGGCTCTGGGACCAGAGGACATGGGTTCTGATCACGACTCTACCACTTGCCTACTTTGTAATAATGGTGGCATTTGTTAAGCGCTTACTATGTGACAGGCACTGTACTAAGCGCTGGGGTAGATACAAGCAAATCGGGTTGAACACAATCCTTGTCCCGCTGGGGCTCACAGTCTCAATCCCCATTTGACAAGTGAGGGAACTGAGGCACAGAGAAGTGAAGTGACTTGCCCGAGGTCACACAGCAGACAAGTGGAGGTATCCTTGGGCACATCATTTAATTTCTCTGTGCCTCAGTTTCCTTATCTGTCAAATGGGGATTCACTAGCTCTTCTCCCTCATCTTTAGACTGTGAGCCCCATGTGAATCAGGGACTCTGTCTATCCTGATTAACTCATATCTATTCGTTGATTTAATCATTTTTGTTGCGCGCTGACTGTGTGAAAAGCATTGTACCAAGAGCTTAGGAGACCACACTATAACAATAGACACATTCCCTGTCTACAGTGAGTGTCTGACACATAGTGAGTTTTGATCAAATACCACAGGTTATTATTATTACCTGGCATCCAGGGCTCCTCTTTGGGCCTGGAAGCATAATTTGCAATGTTCAGTTAAATTCATCTCAAGGGTTCCCACCCGCTGGATAGAAACATAATTTGTTCCCCAAATGGCTGAATTTAATTCCTATCATTTCGTGGGAACCTTCTACAAGATGTTTATGAGATGTCTACCTTTTACGAGATGTTCTTCCCCTTGACGCTGTTTAGTGCCATTGTTCTTGTCTGTCCGTCTCCCCCAATTAGACTGTAAACCCGTCAAACGGCAGGGACTGTCTCTATCTGTTGCTGACTTGTTCATCCCAAGCGCTTAGTACAGTGCTCTGCACATAGTAAGCGCTCAATAAATACTATTGAATGAATGAATGAATGAACCTTCTAATGAACTCGAGTGAAACTGCCATGCATAATACAAAATGTGCTGGGATTCCATCCTTTTTTAACCCTGGCAAAGAGGCGGGCCTTAATGTGGGTGCTCTCAGTGTCTCCATTGATCCTGCACTCTGATCTACTCTCCCAGAAGCTTAGTACAGTGCTCTGCGCTTAGAAATGCCAAGAAATACCATTGATTGATTGACTGATTGCTTAAGAAAGCTCGGATATGTGTCTTTCGCAAGTAATCTATTACAGTGCAAAATGTGTGCTTCGTAAATGGAAGAGGAGTCCAAAGAGGGCAGAATAAAAGATTTGAAGACATAGTCATGCACATTTTCATGGAATCTGACATAGTAGTGGGTGGCTGGGAGAGCACTGTAGCGAACAGACGCGGCTGTGAGGAAGCAGACTTTATAGCAGACACAGTCCCTGCGTAGGACTAATTCTTCAGTGCAGCAAAATTCTATCCTTATGTGCAAACAGTGAGGAAGGGTGTGTCAGACACACATCAGTCTTTCCATACACACGTGAAGACATAATTAGGATATTACAAGCAGTAGCATTATCTTCACAATCAAAGGAGAGTTCTTTCTCTCTCCCTTCATACACACACACACACACACGTATGCGTATATATACAAATAAAGTGCACAAAGTAAGCACTTAATAAATACCACTGATTGTATAAATGTTATAAGGTTTCTAAGGAGGCATTTGTTAAATGTTGATTATATGCAAAGCACTGTACTAAGTGCTGAGGTAGATACATGATAATCAGACTATACCCCAGCCCTTTCCCACAGTCTAAAGGGTTGGGAGAAAAGATCTTTAATCCCCATTTTACAGATGAAGAAATGGAGGCACAGAGAAGTCACTTTCCCAGTCAAATAGCGAGCAAATGAAAGGCAGCATCAGAATCCAGGTCTCCATGACTTCCAGGCTCAGAATCCTTCCACTACACTGATTCTCCATAAAAGAGGCAGCGTGATGATGATTCGGAATGCTATTTCTGAGTTGACCTTTAATCTTGAATGCTCCTGTGACAAATACTACCACAAGATTAACATCCACTGGCAAGATTTGAGTAGGATCTCCTATTTCCTGGGGTTTGCCTGGGAGCGAGGAGTTGGATCCCGGGTGGGTTTGGAATTCAGCCTGGGAAAGTTTCCACTTTTCTTTTTAAATGGTATTTTGGTATTTGTTAAGCACCTTCTATGGGCCAGGTACTGTACTAAGTGCTGGGGTAGATGCAAGATAATCAAGTTGGACACAGTCCACGTCTCACGTAGGGCTTACAGTCTCAATTCCCGTTTTCAGATGAGGTAAATGAGGCACGGAGTAGTTAAGAAACTTGCTCAAGGTAACCCAGCGGACAAGTGGCAGAGCTGGGATTAGAACTCGGGTCCCCTGACTTCCAGGTCCATGCTCTTTTCATTAGGCTACACTGCTTCTCTACTTCACCGACAGAGAAGCTGGAGACACTACCTAATCCATGTTCATTGCTACACTGCAACATCCCAGTCAACCTAGAGCTTCTCTTAGTTGTCAAACTGTAGCAATTTTCCAATTCCACCCAAATTTCTGCAGTGTTCAAATAACATATCACTGGTGAATACATTCAAAAGTCAAATCTGACCTGATACGGGTCCCGACCTGGAATCTGGCCTTCTCCTATTGCAAATGACGGGGTTTATTGATTGCTTAGTCTGTGCAGAGCTCTCTGCTAAATGTTTGGGAGAGTATAATTGTTAGTTAATTGTTAGTTTACAATCTATGTGCAAGGCACAGTAAAAAGACAGAGCTGTCTACGTGAAAAAAGAGTTTAGGATGGAATACTTAATGTCCTTCAGTATCCTTCATTCCTTCTGCTTTGGGCAGGAATTCAGGCAAAAGTAAGCGCAAGACATACATACATGTATATTTTTTATTTGCATATCTATTTATTTGTACATTCAATTATCTGTTCAGCTCTTTCATCCTCATATATTTATCCTGCTGCCTGCAAAATCTTTGGGGCTCACAGTCTTAATCCCATTTTACAGAAGAGGTAACTGAGGCACAGAGAAGTGAAGTGACTTGTCCAAGATAACACGGCAGACAAGTAGCAGAGCAGGGATTAGATAACAGATGCTCCGACTCTCGGGCCCACGCTCTGTCCACTAAACACTGTTGCTCTCTTCTGCTCCCGCTGTTTATAAATCATTTTGTTAGTCCATATCTCCCATTAGAGAACAAAAATAATAGTATTTATTAAGTGCTTACTATGTACCGAGCAATGTACTAAGTGCTGGGGTAGCTACAAGATAATGAGTGCTTGTCCCACACAGGGTTCACGGTCTTATTCCTCATTTTACAGATGAGGTAACTAAAGCACAGAGAGGTTGGGTGACTCACGGTCTAAGGAGAAAGTAGGATTTCACTCCCATTTGCAGAGGAGGAAACAGAGGCCCAGAGGCCCGGAGAAGTTAAATGACTTGCCCAAGGTAACGCTGCAGGCAAGTGGGTAGAACCCAGGGCCCCTGACTTCCAGGCATGTGCTCTTTGTGGCAATTGTTTCCCTTGAGCACATAAGCTCCTTGAATGCAGGAACCCTGTCACTTGCTTATGTTTCTGTCTCTCAAGTGTTCATTTCTGTGCTCAGCACTCAGGTGTTCAATAAATACCATTGATTGACCCCCGAGAGTATTGTTTTTGGAGGATGAAAGGCAATTTAAAAGCTGTCCTAGTTTATGGTTTTAAAATTACACTCATTTCCTCGAGGCATTTTATAGTGTAGAATTATGAGATGTATTGATTTGAGCTTGCTTCCTTTGTAACTTCCCGCTCTTTGATCTATTTTGGATTTTCTCCGTTTATCCTTTTACCTCATCTTACTCAAGTTAAGGTGAGCTTGGCTATGGGGAAGGATAGGAGCTTGTCTTTATTATGAAGTCTACCGAGCTCTGGTTCCTAAACCATCGTTTTAGAATGATCGGCTGTCAGTGAGGCGGTTGAATTTTCCCAAGCTTCGTGTTTCACTTTATTTGCACTTCCAAAAAAAATGTAGTCGCTTCGACGGAGGATAGAAACCCCTCTCCTGTCTTTTAAGCAGCGTGGCTCAGTGGAAAGAGCCCGGGCTTGGGAGTCAGAGGTCATGGGTTCCAATTCCGACTCTGTCCCTTGTCGGCTGTGTGACTGTGGGCAAGTCACTTCACTTCTCTGTGCCTCAGTTCCCTCATCTGTAAAATGGGGATGAAGACTGTGAGCCTCACGTGGGACAATCTCATTCCCCTGTATCTACCCCAGTGCTTAGAACAGTGCTCTGCATGTAGTAAGCGCTTAACCAATACCAACATTATTATTGTTATTATTATTTTAAGAGTTGTAAGGGGGAATATTCTCAATCCATCCACAAGTGGCATTTATTATGAGTAATACTGATAATTATGGTACTTGTTAAGTGCTTGCTATGTGCTGAACACTGTTCTAACGTCTGGGGTATATAAAAGTTAATCAGGGTGGACCCAGTGCCTGTCCACTTGGGCTCACACTAATCTCCATTTTACAGAGGGGATAACTGAGGCACAGAGAAGTGAAGTGACTTGCCCAAAGTCACACAACAGACATGGGGTGGAGCCGGGATTAGAACCCAGGTCCCTCTGACTCCCAGGCCCGTGCTCTATCCACTAAGCCACATTACTGGGCACCTTCTGAGTTCCGAACACTAGATCAAGCGCTTTAGGAAGTTCAAACCTTTGTGTGTTTTCCTGATGGCACCTAGCCTGTGCCATCACAATACTCACCTCAGTGCCCTGACATCTGGTGCCATGAAGTCCATTTAACCTTCAGGTTTAACGAAAGTTACCATTTTTTGTGGGAATCATAAATTAAAAAGCTGCAAACTTATCATGTATCCTGTGAGCCTCCTGTTCAATATGAACAGCCATCTTGTTTAAAGAATAAAACCCCACTTTACCATATTTGCCTCCCAAGCTACTCTCATTGTTCTGAGAAACCTCCCGAGACTTCCTAATCCTGATTTCCTAAAGTGAGGTCCAAACCACATCTCTGCAACTACGGACACAATGACAAAATGTCAAATTGGTTTTCCATGCTCTCCCAGTGTTCATAATTTCCACTGGGTGATATTCCTGTTTTTTGAGATGTGGACTTCTTCAAAAGCCAGCCTGACAATTGGTGCTGCATTGAATCAATCGATCATATTTATTCAGCGTTTACTGTGAGCAGAGTAAGTCAATCACATTTATTGAGCACTTACTGTGTGTAGAGCACTGTATTAAATGCTTGGGAGAGTAAGATACAGCAATATAACAGACACGTTCCCTGACCACAGTGAGTTTACAGTCTAGAGGACAAGCTTAGAGTCGAGAATGCAGAGCACTGCACTAAGCAATTGGAAGAGAAAAATATAACAGAGTTGGTAGACACATTCCTGCCCAAAATGAGCTCACAGTCTAGAGAGGGAGACAGACATTCATATAAATAGATAAATTACCGATATGGACACGTGCTGTGGGGCTGAGGGAGGAGCGAATAAAGGGAGCAAATCACGGTGATGCAAAAAGGAGTGGGTAAAGAAGAAATGAGGGCTTATTCAGGGAAGGCCTTGCTTAGACAGATATGAAGGCTAAAGCAAAATCCCTGATTTATTTTCTGCTGTCAGCATGTGAACATATTTGAGGTGGAAATGGCCTTCCCACGCCGCTTTTCCCCTTTGGAAAGCTACTGTAATTTCTCTTTCATTCACTCAATTGACAATTCAGCCTCTCATTACATTTCTGAGTGGCTCAGCTGGACAAGGATAACGTGTAATTTTGATTTCACATTATGGAGACACCCGTGAAAAGGAGTTAAATATTTGGTGCCTCAGTAATTTCTGTTGTGCCATTGTTAGTTGAATTCATGTTTGTTGCAATGTACAACATCTTTCAACCATGAGCCCCAGTGAATTAACTTCATGCAACACCAGGCTTTATCTGGGGACGTTCATCCCCCATGGATATTTAAAGCTTCAGTAACTAAATTCAGCAAACTACCAATTTAACCCAAGGCTTGAACTCACTGAGACCTCCTGTTTTACAAGGTATACAACATCCTGCAACCCTCAGGATGTTGGGTTACCAGCACTTTGATTTCTCATTGACTTTGGTATTGGATAGAGCAAGGACCCGGGAGTCAGAAGGATGCGGGGTCTAATCCCGGCTCTACCACGTCTGCTCTGTGACTTTGGGCAATTCACTTAACTTCTCTGGGCCTCAGTTACCTCATCTGTAAAATGGGGATTAAGAGTGTGAGCCCTTATGGGACAGGGACTGTGTCCATCATGCTAAACGTCCATCTACCCAGCTCTTAGAACAGTGCTTGGCACACAGTAAGTGTTTAACAAGTACCATTATCATCACTATTATTATTATTAAAACCATTGTCATAGCAAATCAATCAATCAATTGTATTTATTGAGTGCTTACTGTGTGCAGGGCACGGTACTGAGCACTCGGGAGGGTACAACGTAATTTAACAGTCACAGTCCCTACCCAAAAATAGCTTACAGAATTTAGGGGGTGACAGACATTAATATAAATAAATAAATGAATGAGAGATATGTACAAAAATGCTGTGGGGATGAGGTGGGGTGAGGGTGGTGAATAAAGAGAGCAAGTCAGGGCAGCGCAGAAGGGAGTGGGAAAAGAGGAAATGAAGGCCTAGTCAGGGAAGGCCTCTTGAAGATGTGCCTTTAATAAGGCTTTGAAGTGAGGGAGAGTAATTGTCTGGCATATGTGAGAAGGGACGGTGTTCCAGGCCAGAGGCAGGATGTGGACAAGAAGTCGGTGGCAAGATAAATGAGTTCGAGGTACAGTGAGTAGGTTGGAATTAGAGGATTGAAGTGTGCAGGCTGGGTTGTAGTAGGAGAATAGTGAGGTGAAGTAGGAGGGGGGCAAGGTGACTGAATGCTTTAAAGTCATTGTGGTAAGGATTTTCTGTCTGATGCAGAGGTGGAAGGAAACTAGAGGTTCTTGAGGAGTGGGGAAACATGGACTGGACGTTTTTGTAGAAAAATGATCCAGGCAACAGATGAAGTATGGACCGGAGTCAGGGGAGACAGGAGGCAGGTAGGTCAGCAAGGAGGCTGATAGAGTAATCGAGGTAGGATAGGATAAGGGCTTGGATTAACATAGTAGCAGTTAGGATGGAGAGGAAACGGTGGATTTTAGTGTTGGATCGGTTGAACTGACAGGATTTAGTGATAGATTGAATATATGGGTTGAACGAGAGGGAGGAGTCAAGGATAACGCCAAGGTTAGGGACTTGTGAGAAAGGAAGGATGGTGGTGCTTTCTACAGTGATGGCAAAGTTAGGGGGAGGTCAGGGTTTGGACAGGAAGATAAGGAGTTCCGTTTTGGACAAGTTGGAGATGACATTATAACATCTAAGTAGAGATGTCTTGAAGGCCGGAGGAAATAATGAAATGTTATCCCATAGTTCAAGAGGTCTTCTGCCTATTTTGTATTAAGATTCATCCAGTCTATTCTTCATTCCGCTGCCCGGCTCATCTTCCTGAAGAAACGCTCTGGGCCTGTCACTCCCCTTCTTAAACACCTCCAGTGGTTGCCTATCAACCTCCGCACGAATCAAAAACTTCTAACTCTTGGCTACAAGGCTCTCCATCACCTTGCCCCCTCCTACCTCTCCTCCCTTCTCTCTTTCTACCACCCACCCCGCACGCTCCGCTCCTCCGCCGCCCACCTCCTCACCGTCCCCCGTTCTCGCCCCTCCCGCCGTCGACCCCCGGGCCACGTCCTCCCGCGGTCCCGGAATGCCCTCCCTCCTCACCTCCGCCAAACTAATTCTCTTCCCCTCTTCAAAGCCCTACTGAGAGCTCACCTCCTCCAAGAGGCCTTCCCAGACTGAGCTTCCCCTTTTCCCTCTGCTCCCTCTGCTGCCTCTCTACCCCCTCACTTCACCTCCCCTCAGCTAAGCCCCCATTCCCCCCTTTTCCCTCTACTCCTCCCCCTCCCCTCAGCACTGTGCTCCTCCGCTCATTTGTAGATATTTTTATTACCCTATTTATTTTGTTAATGAGATGTACATCCCCTTGATTCTATTTATTGCTATTGTTTTTGTCTGTCTGTCTCCCCCGATTAGACTGTAAGCCCGTCAATGGGCAGGGACTGTCTCTTTCTGTTGCCGATTTGTACATTCCAAGCACTTAGTACAGTGCTCTGCACATAGTAAAAGCTCAATAAATACTGTTGAATGAATGAATGAATAATAGTAAGACTTCATGTCAGTATTATAGAATGCATTTGTGTACTTCATGTGTAAAGAATAAACTGAAATATAGCAAAAACATGGATACACAGGCAAGAAATCACTAGCCACAACTCAGCAAATACATTTGTGTGTTCATGGGTGAAAAATCACGGTTGATGAAAATGTAATTAGCAAACTCAGCAGCATGAGCCTTAGAAGTATTGAGATCAAACATCGCGCTAGAACAAATGAACAGATAGGTCAATGGCAGCAGACTAGATGTAGTGGAAAAGAATCCGACGCCTGGCCTTTTTTGATGAAGTGGACCAAACCAGTATGTGTTGAGGCCTGAATACAACTATATTAACCTTGCAATTTTATTCACTCTTTTCACACTCGTGAAGTTATCAGTGATGGACCACCTCAAAGCAGGAAGCATTTTTACACATGAGCAGAAGAGGAGCAATTCTTGAGATCATTTCTTCAATCAGTCGACTCTTTGAATTTAAACAATTTTTTCAGAATCTAATACCTTTCCAGCTTTATGGTGCTGGACTTGCGTTAATTAAGCCACCTGATCTTTACATAAATATTTATGTGCTTTAAAATATGAAACCTCAGAAATGTCAAAATCCATGTCCCTTGTGCTCGCTATGAAAGTATTCTACAATGTTATGTGCAAGTTCTAATATACAATAGATAGTGTTTCATTCATTCTGTGTTTTTCAGGCAGAGGGAACCAGGCTCCAAAGAGAACTACGGGGATATTTAGCTGCTATCAAGGGTAACTACCATGAATTTATTTTCATATAAAAATTTGTATTGACCAGCAGTGTGAGAAGCAGTGTGGCCAAGTGGAAGGAGTACGGAGCTGGGAGTCAGAGGACTTGGGTTTCTCATCCCGGCTCTGCCACTTATCTGCTGTGTGACCTTGGGCAAGTCATTTCACTTCTCTGTGCCTCAATTGCCTCATCTATAAAACGGGGATTAAGACGGTGAGCCCCATGTGAAACATGGACTGTGTCCAACCTGATTATCGTGTATCTACCCCAGTGTTTAGTACAGTACATAGTCAGAACTTAAGGGATACCATCAAAAACAAGCCAAAAACCAAAAACCGAAGGGGAAAAAAAACCCTAAAAACTGTAATGCATTCAGATGTTTCAAGCAACGGATGTGGAAATTGCTCAAGCTTATCAGGGGTCATTTGACAATCAAATCCCCTCTGGCTCATCCCGGGGACTAAATCTCACTGACTTAACCAATGTAAATATCAAACGAATGGCTTCAGGGATCTTGATGTCACTGTGGTCAGTCAGTCGAATAAGCCAGTCACCCTGTCAGTCAGTCTCCTTAGGCGGTCCTGTCAGTCAGTAGGATCAGTCATCCAGTGGTTCATTCAGTCATCCTACAAATCAGCAGTAATTTAGGGGGTTCCCGAATACAGGCCCTGTGGAGAAAATTACCCGTGTTTTCCATGCACTTTCCATAATCCTATTCCTCTCTCTTTTCCTTCAAGCTAAATTCCAAGGAAGAGAGAGTTTGGCCAAAGTGACTGGAATGATTTGCTTCAACAGTAGGCAGTGGATAATATATGGAAGATATCTTAATAACTTAATATCCATATGGTTTGCGGATGCAGTTATAGTGATACCTCCCAAAGGTAGATTAGCCAATGGGATGGATTAGTTGACTGAGCAAGTGGAGAAACCAAAAACTGGAAACTGAGGAGCAATTTCCACTGAAATAAGCCCAGGAAGCCTAGAGCTAGTGGGAGGGACTTTAGGGAGTTATCTTGCGTCCCTGTCTACCTCCATCCAGAACAACTCCTGGCAGAAACTAACCTAGCCTGCTTTCCCTTCAGCAGAAGGGACCCTGAAGTGACACTGACAATTACAGATCACTGAATCTCCCGGGTAGGGTCTTTTGGTAGATTCTACGCTAATGTTTAGGATAAACAGGCACATTATCTGTTAAGGAACAAGCCCAGGTAATTGGTACCTCATGAATCTACTGGAGTCTTGGCAGGGTTAATAAGCAGGTCGATAGAAAGGACCAAATGAGCATCTGATTTTGATTTTTGATTTTCAAAAGTCGATTTGACTATACTTTGCTTTTCAAAAGTCCATACCAAAGGTTCTATAAAAAAATGCAACAATCATGAGACTGGACAGGATACTCTATAGTAGGTTTTAAAATAGTTAAAACATAGAAAAGCAAGGATGGAGAGTGTAAATAGTTGAGTCCTCAAGGGATCAGTGCAAGGACTTGTTTTGTTTAACATCTTCATAAATGACATAGAGAAAGGAGGGTACAGTTTAATCTTCAATTTTGCTCGCAATACTAAGACTAGGAAAACGGCAAACAAAATGCCATGTATCTTCAGAGAGAGTTTTGAGAATAAAACGAAGTATAACAACCATTATGTAAAACTGTGATGCTCCCACACCTGGAATATTCCCTGAAGTTGTTTTGAAGATATAATATTACTGGAGAAGGGACTGAGAAGGACAATCACAATGTTTAAAGGGATGGGAGAAATTTCTGTTTAAAATTAAACTGATTAGGACGTTTAAATCTGGAGAAGCAGTGTGGCATAGTGAAGAGCTTGGGCCTAAAAGTCAGATGACAAGGATTCTAATACCGGCTCCACCACTTGTCTGCTGTGTGACGTTGGATAAATCACTTCACTTCTGTGTGCCTCCGTTGTCTCATCTGGAAAATGGGGATTCAAGCTGGGAGCTCCATGTGGGACCAGGACTGCGTCCAACCTGACAAACTTGCATCTACCCCAGTGCTAAGTATTGTGCCTGGCACATAGTGAGCTCTTAACAAAAGCCATAATAAAGAAAGACATAGGCTGAGAAGGGACATAATCGAAATTTATAAAAGACATAATTGAAATCTATAAAATGATAACGGAAATACAATTTTTATTCACCGGAATTCACAAAGCAGCATTAGGCTTTACCAACTAAAGCTGAAGGGGGAAGGATCAGTCTGAGATTTTTAGAGGAAAAAGTTTAATATATTCAATATCCACTTGGTTAACTACAGCTCTGTTGCTTTCCTTCAATGGCGCAGGCATGCAAGAGGCCTCTATGAAGCTAACAGAATCTCTCCACGAAGTCTATGAGCCTGATTGGTTTGGACGGGACGATGTCAAAATGGTTGGTGAGGTAAGACCTGAGGAAAGGATGAGGAAACTTGAAAATTAATTCCCTGGCACTATCCCTTCATTGCTAAAGGCAGTCCATCCCTCGCTTAGCATTTTTAGGCCTTAGTTACCGTACGAAGATGTTTGAGGACCAGACGGCAACCGGGGCCCTTTCTCAAGCAAACAGGTAAGTAGTAATAATGGTAATGGTAGGAATATTAGCAGCAGCAATAGTAGTATTAGCAGTAATATTTATTTAATAATAATGATGATGTTGGCATTTGTTAAGCGCTTCCTATGTGCCGAGCACTCTTCTAAGCGCTGGGGGAGATATAAGGTCATCAGGTTGGCCCACGTGGGACTCACAGTCTTAATCCCTATTTTACAGATGAGGGAGCTGAGGTCCAGAGAAGCGAAGTGACTCACCCAAAGTCACACAGCTGACAAGTGGAGGATTAGAACCCATGACCTCTGACTCCAAAGCCCGGCCTCGTTCCACTAAGCCACTCTGCTTCTCCGATTTAGAATCTGCTAGGTGCAATACACTATACAAAGAGCTTGAGAAGTACAGAACAAGGACTGACACCTTAGTGTCGATTAGACTGTAAGCCCGTCAAACGGCGGGGACTGTCTCTATCTGTTGCCGACTTGTTCATCCCAAGCGCTTAGTACGGTGCTCTGCACATAGTAAGCGCTCAATAAATACTATTGAATGAAATACTATTGAATGAACCTTACCTGCATGCAAGAAGCTTACTCTCTACTGGAGGAGACTGGTATAATAGTAGTTACACCATAATCGAAATAAACAATTGAAGGTATAATTGAATAAATGGAGCCATTTTGGCAGATAAAATACATAAATCTGAGTTTTCTACCTTCAAGATGAAAATACTTCTTCCCTCTCTCCTTCAGTTCTTGCATAAACCCTACAAGATACAGCTGTGGGTCTAATTTAGGCCCAATACCTTGACTACAAATACCAGTCAGTCAATTGTATTTATTGAGCACCTACTGTCCGCAGAGCACTGCATTGAGCACTTGAGAGAGTATACCAGATGCGAGATATAATTATTTCCCTCTAGGTGCTTACACTGTAATTGGGAGACAGGCAGAAATAAATTATTCACAAATGCAATGACAGTGAGTTACCACTGTTCATCTACCTAATGGATAGAGCACGGGCCCAGAAGTCAGAAGGACCTGGGTTCTAATCCCAGCTACTCAGCTTGTCTGCTGTGTGACCTGGGGCAAGTCACTTAACTTCTCTTTACTTCAGTTACCTCATCTGTAAAATAGGGATCAAGACGGTGAGCCCCACGTGGGACAGGGACTGTGTCCATCCTGACTAACTTGTATAATAATGTTGGTATTTGTTAAGCGCTTACTATGTGCAGAGCACTGTTCTAAGCGCTGGGGTAGATACAGGGTAATCAGGTTGTCCCACGTGAGGCTCACAGTTAATCCCCATTTTACAGATGAGGTAGCTGAGGCACAGAGAAGTTAAGTGACCTGCCCACAATCACACAGCTGACAAGTGGCAGAGCTGGGTTACCCCGGTGCTTAGTACAGTGCCTGGCATATAGTAAACACTCAACAAATGTCATTACAAAAATTGGTTAGGCCACTATGAGGAATATCTAAACTGTATTATACGGTGGAAGCGAAGGTTTAATTCATTAAGAAAATAGGTTATTTCTTTCTCCCCTCTTGTCCTTTCTCTCCTTCCTTCTCCCTCCCCCATCCTCTTTCCCCTTCTCCCCCACCGCTTCTTAGTTCCTTTCCCTCTTGCCAGTTGGCCAGGAGAAGAGGAGGAAGGGTGCTGTAGTGGTGCAGCAGGAGTGTGATTTGCGTGACAATCGAGTTGTTGACCTCTGCGGTTGTTTGGTCACTCTATGAAGCCTATCATCCTTGAGGCAAAGGAGTTGAATTTCTGTACTACACAGTATTGCCGCATGACAGAGTAGCCTAGTGGAAAGAACGTGGGTTTGGGAGTCAGGAGATCTTGTTTTTAATCCCTGCTCTATCATTTGCCCCCTCTGAGACCTTGAGTAAGGCCTTTAACTTCTCTATGCCTCAGTTTCCTCATCTAGAAAATGGGGTTAAAACACCTCTTCTCTCTCCCACTTACACTGTGAACAGCATGAGGCATGGAGACTGGGTCTGATCTGATAATCTTGTATCTACTCCAACACTTAGCACAGTGCTTGACCCAGAGTAAGCACTAATTAAAACCATCATCATTAGGAGGAGATAAGAAGGAAGGGAGGTGAGAGCTGTGGTTTCTAGGTAATTTCCAGTTGCTCCCAAAAAGCACTTGGTTTTGAGCTATTAGCCCTGTTTGCTGGCCACTTAGCCTCACCTAATTATGAGTCAAATTGATGTCCCAGCTGATGCCCAATAATTACCATATGCTATTTTGTCCAATCGTTTCTGTAAAATAGTTGGAAAATCAGTCCCTTCTACACATACTATTTATAAAAACCACTCTCTGCCTTTGGCTACTCTGCTCCAGCCAATGACCTCGTTGCTTCCCATAGATCAGGAGAAGAGATGAAAGCAGCATTCAAGGATGTATCTGCTGCTTATAGTCCCAATCAGTCTTAAAGAAACATTCAGGGCATTAAACTGGATAAAACAGGCCTCTTCGGGTCATGTTTACGTTCACCAGGCAAGTGGTGGAGCCAGGATTAGAACTCAGGTCTCCTGATTCCCAGACCTGTGCCCACTGGGCCACGCTGATATCTGACAGGTTGGTGCTTGTTTTCAAAAGAGGCTGTATGTCTGAGAAGTCTACCCTAATAAACATTTCCATTCTCTTAAGTAATTCAGAAGACTTTTTGGAATACCTAGAAATTTAGCACCTTTAAGCTAAGACATCATCTGTTAATTAAAATGATTGGCAACTATATTTTTTTTCTCTCCCCATATCTTGCAGAAATGTGATGTTCTCTGGGAGGATTTCCATCAAAAGCTGGTGGATGGTTCCTTGCTCACCCTGGACACGTACCTCGGACAGTTTCCTGATATCAAAGTACGGCGCCTTTCACCTTTGAAAGGAAGAATTAAGCAGTTGCCTATTTTAATTGAAAAAGGGGTGCAGTAGTCAGAGAGAAATGAAGGTGATCCTCAAAAGAAACAGACAACATTCTATTACCTGAGCAGGGAATTTCTCAGAGGCTAGAAATTGCTTTCAAGACTCTATGAAGTGAGAGGTGGTTAAAGAAATCTCGTTTTCCCATTCTGTTCAGTCCCTTGACTTCGCTTGCTTTTCTTGAACAAAGAGCCCTAGGCCAGGAGACTGTGGCCCTGAGAAAATTCCTTTGAATGTGATATGAATGTGATACAAAGTTTGGCCAGTTTGGCAGGCTCTTCATAGAGGAAGAACACTAGAGACAAAAAAAAATCTTTAATTTCATCAGTAGCACTATTACCTGGAGATTTTGCAGCTATTATCTCTCATGGGGGTATGATATTTGTCCTTGAACTGTTCAGGGAAAATGGAATTTAAAAAATCTGAGGTTTTAAGTGGATTTGCCTCTGGTTTTTAAAGTACCTTGATTCTTTTGGCTTCTTTTCATCTGGATTTTTCTCTTGTTTTTGATTTCGATCTGAAATGGCAGATTCCACTTCTATACCCCCGGGACTGATTTTCAGCAGATTACTTATTCCAGAACCCAATTAACCACCACTAAGTAGTGTGGAGAAATGATAGATGATACAAAATATTGGATGGTCTTTGGAATGCGGTTGAGACAATGAGGACTTTAATACTTACAGAGAGTTGATTGCAAAAGGACCATAAAAAGTGCAAACAACCAGGTCCCTGTATTCCTTGAGATTACATTCATTCCTTGTTTGGTCCCTATATCGTCCAGCTAGGCCCATGATCATTACAGGCAAATATTTGATCTCAGAGTTCCCATTTTCTTACCTGCTGTATGGGGTCATTATGGGCAGGGAACATGTATTGTACTTTCCTCAGCACTGTACTCGTCAGCTCAGCTGTATATATCTTCATTACCCTATTCATTTTGTTAATGAGATGTACATCACCTTGATTCTATTTTTTTGCTATTGCTTTAATAAGATGTTCTTCCCCTTGATTCTATTTATTGCCATTGTTCTTAATAATGTTGGTATTTGTTAAGCGCTTACTATGTGCAGAGCACCGTTCTAAGTGCTGGGGTAGACACAGGGGAATCAGGTTGTCCCACAGAGGGCTCACAGTCTTAATCCCCATTTTACAGATGAGGTAACTGGGGCACAGAGAAGTTGAGTGACTCACCCACAGTCACACAGCTGACAAGTGGCAGAGCTGGGATTCGCACTCATGACCTCTGACTCCAAAGCCCGTGCTCTTTCCACTGAGCCACGCTACTTCTCTGCTTCTTGTCTGCCTATCTCTCCCGATTAGACTGTAAGCCCGTCAAAGGGCAGAGACTGTCTCTGTTACCGATATGTACATTCCAAGCGCTAAGTACAGTGCTCTGCACATAGTAAGCGCTCAATAAATACTATTGAATGAATGAATAAGTACTCGATAAATACCATCGATTAATTAATCAATTATGCCAGAATTCCAATATGAGGAAAATACATTTCTTCAGAAACCTGCTTGAGTGTTGCCACTGTCTCTCTCTTGCCATCTCCTCTTACATTCCCAACAGATTGCATGCATGTTCCCTGTGCAGAAACGATCTGGGCCTGTCACTCCCCTTCTTAAACACCTCCAGTGGTTGCCTATCAACCTCCGCTCCAAACAAAAACTCCTCACTCTAGGCTTCGAGGCTCTACATCACCTTGCCCCTTCCTACCTCTCCTCCCTTCTCTCTTTCTACCGCCCACCCCGCACGCTCCGCTCCTCCGCCGCCCACCTCCTCACCGTCCCTCGGTCTCACCTATCCCGCCGTCGACCCCCGGGCCACGTCCTCCCGTGGTCCCAGAACGCCCTCCCTCCTCACGTCCGCCAAACCGACTCTCTTCCCCTCTTCAAAGTCCTACTGAGAGCTCACCTCCTCCAAGAGGCCTTCCCAGACTGAGCTCCTCTTCTCCCTCTACTCCCTCTACCGCCCCCCCTTCACCTCTCCGCAGCTTAACCCTCTTTTCCCCCCATTTCCCTCTGCTCCTCCCCCCTCCCTTCCCATCCCCTCGGCACCGTACTCGTCCGCTCAACTGTATATATCTTCATTACCCTATTTATTTTGTTAATGAAATGTACATCGCCTCGATTCTATTTAGTTGCCATTGTTTTTACGAGACGTTCTTCCCCTCGACTCTATTTATCGCCATCGTTCTCGTCTGTCCGTCTCCCCCGATCGGACCGTAAGCCCGTCAAAGGGCAGAGACTGTCTCTATCTGTTGCCGACTTGTTCATTCCAAGCGCTTAGTACAGTGCTCTGCACATAGTAAGCGCTCAATAAATACTATTGAATGAATGAATGAATGAATGTGCTTCTGACAAGTGATGGATGGATAGATATGGTTTTCAGGTTCCAGAAAATAGTCTCCAACCCCTCCAGAAAAAAATAAAATAAATGAATAATTCAAGTCACCTTACAGGCAAGCTGGATCCCATTTTTTCCTATTTCTCATTGCTCCAGAAATGCCTATATCCAGAAAGTGCTAGATTCTGGATTCAACCTGTTCTGGTAAAATGGGATTTTATTGTACACACCTCTTTAATTCTCTGGAACATCTTGAAGGTAAATAAGATTATGTTAGCACCCTGAGGAAAAATACTTCAATGCATTTTCAAAATATCTAGACACCAAAGAGCCAATTTTATCAAATAATAATGATGGAATTGGGCTTTGTCTCAGAAATGGATCATGTGCAAGAAGAGGATGATATTTCAAGTTGCTAGACGGTGAATTTTCAGACCATTATAGACGATTTACCTTGACGACACCCATTTAGAGTCAGTAGGAGACATGTAGTTAAAACCTCGGGCAGTTTTCCGAAAACTTATGCCAGCACGTCAGTAAGAATTGCAAAGTTGTGAAGTGTTGCTCAGGGAGAGGTGAAGTTCAATTTTTTTCAACTGTTTTTGGCTGAATTTCTTGCACTATGATTTCCAACCTGTAACTTTGGCACCTGAGATCAGGACCAGAATGGGAGCTGATCTTGTCATCAATCAGAGTTGGCTGTAGCTGTGAGCAGTTCAAGAAAAAAATAATTTTTCTTGTTGCGTGTCTACCAGATACCAGCATGTCATTATATTTTCACTACTTTGGCACAGAGTGAGTTTCGACCTATCATTAATAAGTAGATTTGGGCTTTTGCTCAGGAGTCCATCAAATGGATGGAAATGCCAGGAAATACTCCCTGCCCTTGACAAAAAGAGAAAAGCAGCCCCCTCTTGTAAAAATATACATTTCTCCCCCACCTTTTTTATCCTGAGAAATTGGTTCTTTCTCAAGGGAATGGGTCTCACTGGGTGTCCATTCACTGGGAAGCATGGTGGAGTGGATAGAGCATGGGCCTGGAGATGAGAAGGTCATGGGTTCTAACCCCAGATCCACCACTTGTCTCTTTGTGATCTTGAACAAGTCACTTCACTTTTCTGAGCCTCAGTTTCCTCATCTGTAAAATAGGGATAGGGACTGTGAGCCCCGTGTGGGTCAGGGACTGTGTCCAACCCGATTTGCTCATTTCATTCAATTCATTCAATTGTATTTATTGAGCACTTACTCTGTGCAGCACCTGGGAGAGTACAACACTGAGCAAACACATTCCCTGCCCACAACGAGCTTACAGTCTAATGGGGGGAGACAGATGTCAATACAAACAAATAAATTACAGATATGTACATAAGTGCTGTGGGGCAGAGATAGGGGAAGAACAAAGGGAGCAAATCAGGGAGATGCAGAAGTGAGTGGGAGATGAGGAAAGCTTGGGCTGTAGCCTGGGAAGGCCTCTTGGAGGAGGTGTGCCTTCAATAAAGCTTTGAAGGTGAGGAGAGTAATTGTCTCTAGGATTTGAGGAGAGACGGCATTCCAGGCCAGAGGCAGAATGTGGGCTAGGGGTCGGTGGCGAGGTAGGCGAGATCGAGATACGGTGAAGAGGTTAGGATGAGAGGAGCCTAGTGTGTGGGCTGGGGTGTAGAAGGAGAGTAGCGAGGTGAGGTAGGAGGAGGCAAGATGATGGACTGCTTTAAAGCCAGTGGTGAGGAGTTTTTGTTTGACGCAGAGGTGGATGGGCAACCACTGGAGTTTTGTCAGTGATATGACCTGAGTGTTTTTGTAGAAAAATGATCCGGGCAGCATAGTGAAGTATGGACTGGAGTGGGGAGAGACAGAAGGCTGGGAGGTCAGCAAGGAGGCTGATGCAGTAAACCGAGAGGGATAGGATGAGCGACTCTATTAACATGGTAGCGGTTTGGATGGAAAGGAAATGGTGGATTTTAGTGACGCTGTGAAGGTGGGACTGACAAGATTTAGCGATGGATTGAATATGTAGGTTGAAGGAGAGTGAGGAGTCTAAGATAACGCCTAGTTTATGGGCCTGTGAGACAGGAAGGTTGGTGGTGCTGTCTACAGTGATGGGAAAGTCAGGGGAAGGACCTGCTGCTATTAACGAGCTTTTCCCAAAATGCATCTTTTAGCACTAAAGCGGTACTTACCGTATTAGCTGTTAGCATAAAGCCACCTTTTTCAGCGATAAGACTTTCAATGCTTCCTCTTGGGTCTCAGAAATTAAAGGCCCCCATTGACCTGGTTCGGGTGGGGGGAATCAATGGGTCTGTGGGACATTTCCCCTAAAACTGAAGATCAACAAATCAATCAATCAAATAATGGTATTTATTGAGCACTCACTGTTTACAACGCACTGTAATCAATCAAATCCTTGGGAGAGCACAATACAATAAAGTAGGTAGAAGGAATCTCTGCCCATGATGAGCTTATTAACTAGAGGAGGAGGACGGAATGAAATACTAGGGCCCAGGAAGGAGTTGAAACAGGGTATTGGTGCTAATTAGACTCTGGCCAGCAACTTCTGCAGTCAGGGCCAGTAGACCAGTAGCCCTCTCCGCCAAACCCAGGAGAGGCTAAATGAGTGTTTTATTCCCTGTTGGCAGACACGTATTGCAAAGAGGAGCAGAAAACTGGTGGACTATGACAGTGCACGGCACCATCTGGAAGCCCTTCAAAGCTCCAAAAGAAGAGATGAAGGGAGAATCACAAAGGTAAAACCCATCTTTGCGATTTAAGGATCATTATTCTGAGAATTTACACTTGTCCTTTCCCCTCACATTCTTATATGTTCTTTGGAGATGTGATCTCTGTCCTTCTGGAGATTAAATTGATTCCTTGTTCCGTCCCTGTACCATTCAGCTAGACAAATCAGGCAAATTATTTAATGTCTCAGCATTCCTGTTTTAATAATAATAATTGTGGTATTTGTTAAGTGCTTACTATGTGCCAAGCACTGTATTAAGCTCTGGGGTAGATTCAAGGTAATTGGGTTGGGCACAGTCTGTGTCCCACAGGGGGCTCACAGACTTAAGCCCCATTTTCCCGATGAGGCACAGAGATGTTAAGTGACTTGGCCAAGGTCACTCAGCAGACAAGTGGCAGAGCTGGACTTAGAACCCAAGTCCTTCTGACTCCCAGGCCCGTGCTATAGTCACTAAACCACACTATTTTCTCACCTGTCTGTATGTTCTGTGCTGATCATTTTTCTGGATTGACTCAGGTCACAATAAAAAATCAATCGTGAATAGGATCAAACATTTCCAAATTTCAGAAATTCAGAAAGGAGCTATTTTAATCAGAGAGAACTCATCCTCACCCCAAGTGATATGGCTTTGGTTAGTAATTACGGTGTTTGTGGATTGCTTACTCTGTGCAAAGCACTGTTCTAAGCCCTGGGGTAGATACAAAGATAACTAGGTCCCAAATGGGGTTCACAGACTAAGTAAGAGAGAGAGCAGGTATTGAAACCCCATTTTGCAGATGAGGAGAATGAGACACGGTGAAGTTAAGTGATTTGCCCCAGGTCACTCAGCAGACAAATGGCAGAGCCTGGGTTAGAAACCCGACCCTCTGACTTCCAGGCCCATGTTCTTTCCATTAAGCCACACCTCTTCTCAAAGACTTCCAAAAGTGGCTTTGAAAATCACGCCTCTACAGGAAAACAAAACCGTAAAGCAGGACTTTAATCCCCTTGAATACAACTGACTCTATTTTTTCAGCGATGTTTATCTTTTAAAGACGGAAAACAAAGTCGGTATGTTTGTTTATTCTAGGCAGAAGAAGAGTTTCAGAAGGCTCAAAAGGTGTTTGAAGAATTTAACATTGATTTACAGGAGGAACTGCCTTCTCTTTGGTCTAGGTAAGTGTTTACCCCAGCATAATATTTTAGCCAAGGCACCTACCAGAGAATTTTCCAAGCCACTTTTGTCTCAAGTGTTCAAGCTTCCCCCATAAACCAATGGAATTTTCACTTTTATTTGCATTTAGGGCAGTCTCTCCCTCCAAATCTTACCGAATGTCACCTCATAAAGTTAGCCACGTTTACAGCAAAGCTTTGACATGCAGATTTCTCCCAGTTGAAAAACTTCACTGTGGGCACTAATAAACGAGGATAAGCTTGGATTTTGATTTTGTTTATTTTAAATACCTTATTTTATCCCCGGCTTTCCCAAGCAGGGTGTAGAGCAAATAAGTGAAGCTTTTTTTAATAATTGAAAACAAGATAAATAATATTTCCTTCCTCTTTCTACTCCAATTTACCCCCCCCCCCATCTTCTCTCTTCCTCTTTATAGGCGAGTGGGATTTTATGTAACCACCTTCAAAAATGTGTCTAGCCTTGAAGCCAAGTTTCACAAGGAGATTGCTTTGGTGAGTAAATGCAGTGATTTTTCTACTCTCTGAATTGCATAATGAATGAAAGGTTTGCTGAGTAGTAGTGATAGTAATAATATCATCATTAGTATTATTACCAGTAATAGTATCAGAACAATTATTTATTTAGGATCTACTCAGTGTAACAGGCTATGCAGAGCACTTGGAAAAGTTAAACAGCAGCAAGATATCTATTTCCTACCCACAACCCAATAAGGGAGGCACATATATTAAATTGTTTATAAATAATAGAAGCCATAAGAAGAACAAGGAACCAAATACACCGGGAACAGATATATCAGAAGGAAATAGATAAATCAGAATAAATGTTCATACATTCAGTTGAAAATGCATTACTGAAGAGGGCTATAAAAACGTAATTGTATTGGGTAGCTATTTGGTTGATCCTATTTGGGGTGTTTCAAAGTAGGAAAAATTGCCCCATCTGAGGCTAATACTGATTTTAAACTGTGCCTTTGGACTTGGATGAGTTATAAATAATAATACTGTGTCCAACCTAACTTGTCTGTACCCTGTTCAGAACAGTACTTGGCACCTAGTTAGCATTGAACAAGTACCATAATTATTATTAATACTGGGATGTCATGTACCTCCAAGACAAGCTCTCTATGTCCCTTTGGCAGGCTTGAGTGATGGCCAATTAATCAATCGTATTTATTGAGCACTTACTATGTGCAGAGCACTGTGCTAAACATTTGGGAGAGTACAGTGCAACAGAGTTGGTAGACATGTTCCCTGCCCCCGGCGAGATTAAATTATTGCTGCAAGCTCTTCTCCATTTTTGGCTTCCTCCTTTGATTTACATCTTCTCCTGTGCTTTGTTGGGGCTGTAGTGAGAATTTGATGCAGTAACACGAATGTCATCCCTCAGCACCTTTCCACTGATGGATTAGTGTGTATTTTTTGAAGGCAGAGAGACAGTTATTTCTGGCTTCACCCAGGACGGGACATTTTAGCACTCATTCTTGGTACTCAGGACAGGATGATATAAAATAAGCAGACAGGCCCTGGAGTCATAAATTAATATTGCATCAAATCGGTCAAAGCTGCATTCTGCCAATCTGGGTTAGGGGTGAAGGGGAAAGGAAGGAAGAGGGCACAACCCTCTTTGATTTCAGTTCTACTAAATTTAAAGATAACGATTTTGGGTGGTTCGAGTGAGGTGAATTTCTTTCTAGGGATTTTCCCCAGAACATGGCGTTATGATGAAGAAAATGACAGAAAATTTACTTTGAATTTAGAAAAAGGGAATGTCTGAAGAAGGCGTAAGGGAATGTGAGCATGATGAGGGACTGAGGGAATGTGAGCAGGAAGGAGTAAGGGAACGTGAGCATAGACAGGGAATAAGGGAATGTAAACAAACAGGGAGAGAGGGAATGTAAGTATGAAAAGGGAGCGAGAGAATGTGATCACAAAGAAGTGAAGGAATTTGAGCACAAAGGGACCACAATTTAAAATCGGAGGCCCCAAGATGGCTTCCCCCTTCACCCACCCCTAAGTCCCACTCTGCCTCTCCCCTCATACCCCTGCCTCCCTCTCTTCCCCAATTTTCTTTTGAAAACAGGCCTCTTCTCTCGCAGGACCTGTCACAAGACATGGAGAGATGTGAGCTAGTGAAAACGTTTTAGTGAAAACCATAAGTTTCTAGTGAGGACTGCTCGCTCTGAGTTTTGTTTGATTGTAAGGAGCAGCGTGGCCTAGTGGAAACAGAATGGGCCTGGGAGTCAGAGGACCTGAATTCTAATTCCGCCTCCACCAGTTGCTAGCTGTGTGACCTTGGGACAAGTCACTCAACTCCTCTGTGCCTCAATTTCCTCAACTGTAAAATGGGGATTCGATACTTGTTCTCCCTCCCAGTGAAGAACGTGAGCCCCATGTGGGACAGGGACTGTGACCGATCTAATTAATTTATACCTACCCCAGCACTTGCAACAGTGTTTTTTGGACACAAAGTAGGTGCTTAACAAGTACCCTCAAACAAGCAAGCAAAGCCACAGGAAAGCTACTGATTTATAATTGGGTGCCTTACTAGGGATGAACAGCGACCTGATCTTTCTCAGAGTCGCAAGTAATCAGCCGGGCCTTTCTGTCTTCCCAGCTCTGCCACCAGCTATATGAGGTGATGACGAAGCTTGGTGACCAGCATGCCGACAAAGCCTTCACAATCCAGGGGGCCCCCAGGTAAGCCGTGGTTTAGGGGTCTTCCACCTTCAAACACCCCCCCCCCCAGAAGATTCAATCAATACATCAATCAAAATCAATCAATCGTATTTATTGGACGTTTACTGTGTGCAGAGCACTGAACACGTGGGAGGGTATAGGCTTGTTGTGGGCAGGGATGTGTCTATTTATTGTTAGGCTGTACTCTCCCGAGTGCTTAGTACAGTGTTATGCACAAAGTGCTCAATAAATACAATTGACTAAGTTGGTAGACACGTTCCCTGTCCAAAATAAGTTTACAGTCTAGAGGGCCATAACAAAACATCTATGGGATTCTAGATTGTGAGCCCCATGTGGGACAGGGTCTGTGTCTGATCTGTTCTATTTACGTCTAGCACAGAGCTTGGCACAGAATAAGCACTTTGCAAATACCATAATAAATAAATGCAATAACTAACTCTGGAAAGGAAAACAAGCTGGCTCAATCCATCTCACCCTTGGTCTTTTTCCATTGAATTCTTCCCACCTGTGGATCCCTCCCTTTCAAACTTGAGTCAGACCTCTTCCTTTCCAGTTATCATTTTTTCCCCGTCTGAAGCTCAAGGTACCTTCCCTTTTGCCACTCCAGAATTGGGCATTAATCTGTGCTTCCTTAGCTTCCAGGGATAATTACCCCAGCAGAGGGTTTTTTTGGTTAAAAAAAGGCAGTGGCTGTTAGTCACTGTATAAAGTCTTGGGGCCTCATAATTAGGGTTATATTATTATTTCAATCCATGTTTCAATATTATTGATATTGTTACTTCTGAGTAGTGCTGAATTATATACATATATATATGTTTTTGTGTATATATTACATATACATATATATAGTGAAGGATATGAGATGATTGCTGCTAACTTCTTTCAGAGGAGAAGGAAAGGGTAAATAAGCATTCGAGACATTTAGATGTGATTACCGTCAAGTTTAAGTAAGATGGAAGTAAAGTGGGAACACAGTCTCCTTACTAGCAAATGTTTATTCCACATTCTCCATGCTTCCACAGAAAGGGGAGGTGAGTGTGCTAAATGAATTCCCCCTGGAGCATAGAGTTAGCCTTTGTTTTCACATGAAAGGACATGATTGTTGAAATGCCTTCCCAATCATGCACTGTCTTTGTTCTCTCCAAATAGGCGTAGAAAACAGTTCCTCTAAGGATGGCTAGACAGCTGCCCTGTATGTGGTTATTTGTTTTAGGACACGGGCTGTTTTCCTCAAGCTGTAGACTTCAGGAAATCCTAGAAAGTAGAATGTGCTTCCAACAGCATTATTATTACAGCCCACAGAGTCTAGACGGGGAGACGGACATTAAAATAAATTACGGATATGTAGTTAAGTGCTGATGGGCTGAGGGTGGGATGAATATCACCTGTTTCTGGGGAACAGATCCAAGTGCATAGACAATGCAGAGGGGAGAGGGAGTAGAGAAAATCAGGTCTTAATCAGGGAAGGCTTCTTGGAGGAAGAATGATTTTAATAGGACTTTGAAGGTGGGGAGAGTGACTGTCGTATATGAAGGGGAAGGGAGTTCCAGGCCAGAGGCAGGATGTGGGCAAGGCATAGGCAGCAAGATGGATGAGATCGAGGAACAGTGAGTAGTTTGGCATCAGGAGACCGAAATATATGGTCTGGGCTGTAATAGAAATTCAGCAAAGTAGGGAAGACGCGGGTGAACTGTTTGAACGTTCTAAAGCCGACGGTGGGAATTCCCGTTTGACATGGAGATGGAAGAGCAACCACTGCAGGTTCTTGAGGAGTAGCGAGATGTGGACCGAGCATATTTTTAGATAAATGATCTGAGCAGCAGAGCGGCAAAATGCTCATCTCTCTGTGCTGTTCTAGTGACTCCGGACCCCTCCGCATCACGAAGACGCCATCGCCGCCTGAAGAACTTTCACCTCTCCCCAGCCCTGCCGCCAGTCCAAACCACACACTGGCACCTGCTTCTCCGGCCCCAGCGCGACCTAAATCACCTTCACAGGTGGGAAGGGAGGAGAGGGAGAGAATACACCGGGTTGGGGTAGAGGGGCAGGCATGAGGAGACCGAGAGGGGTCAGGAGAAGAGGGCAGACGGAGTGAGGCTGTCAGAAATCTCCTAGGCCAGTGGTGAACTTTAGCCTGTTATCCCTATCCTGCCTTCCAGAACTTGTACTCCAGGGCCGGGCCAGGCTGCCTAGAATTTCAGAGCCTTGGGTCTACCTCCATCTTAGCCCTGCCCTCAGTGAGAGTGATTGAAGCAGAGGTGGGGCCCAAGAACCCATATGCTCTACTTGGGCCAAGAACCTTCAATTCTCCCCGACCCTGCTCTAGGCCAACCATTCCCTGTCTGCAAGTAGTTATTTTAACCTGGCATCCCAATAGCACTGAGCAAGGAGCAAGTACCAAATGATGATGGGACAGTGCTTACTATGCCTTAAGCACTTTATTAAGCACTGGGGTAGATACAAGCTAATCAGGCCGTACACAGTCCCTGTCCCACATGGGGCTCACAGTCTTAATCCTCATTTTACAGATGAGGGAACTGAGGCATGGAGAAGTTAAGTGATTTGCCCAAGGTCACACAGCAGACAAGTGGCAGAGCTGGGATTAGAACCCAGGTCCTTCTGACTCCCAGGCCCGGGCTCTGTCCACTAGGCCACATGGCTTCTCTAGTCTCTGGACCTACAGCGCACACCTTGGGTCTAATAACCGATTGAGTTTTTGCTCCTAAATCTCCCAATGGCTTTTTCTGGCCTCATCCCAGATCGGCAGTGTGGCTGAGTGGAAAGAGCACGGGCTTGGGAGTTAGAGATATGCATTCTAATCCCGACTCTGCCACTTGTCTGCTCGGTGACCTTGGACAAATCACTTAACTTCTCTGTGCCTCAGTTACCTCAACCGTAAAATGGAGATTAAAAGTGTGAGCTCCATGTGGGACAACCTGATTACCCTATATCCACCCCAGTGCTTAAAATATTGCTTGGCACACAATAAGCACTTAACATATACCATCATTATTATTACTTATCATTATGTTCCCAGGATTGTACCAGCTAGCGTAGAGCAGCGTGATATAGCATACCGCTCAGAATTCCCGGTTGTATTAACCGGAGATGTGTTTCTGTACCTTTTCCCAGTTGAGGAAAGGGCCACCTGTCCCACCTCTGCCCAAGCTCACCCCCACGAAGGAACTGCAGCAAGAGAACATCATCAACTTCTTTGAGGACAACTTTGTTCCTGAAATCAGTGTGACAACTCCATCGCAGGTCAGTGTTCAACTGAGGCATATGAACTGCAGGCCTTGGGCCAGTTTAAGCTCCTGTAGACTTTAAACTCCTTGTGAGCAGGGAATCTGTCTGTTTATTGTTATAATTGTATTCCCCAAGCATTTAGTGCTCTCCTTTACAGTAAGCACTCAATAAATATGATTGACTGACAATGTGGAAGGCAATATACCCAGGCAAGTCAGCCCTCCTAACTAGCCACCAACGTGGAGACACCTATAAAGTAATTAGTACAGTGCTCTACACATAATGAGCGCTCAATATTGATTGATCTGGAGGGAGGGGTTTGTTGTTTTTTAATGCTATTTGTTAAGCACTTACTATGTGCCAAGCACTTGGAGTAGAAAAAAGCTAATCATTTTGGACACCGTCCATGTCCCACATGGGGCTCACAGTCTTAATCCCCATTTTACCGTTGAGGTAACTGAAGCATCCAGAAATAAAGTGACTTGCCCAGACTCACACAGCTGGCAAGAGGTGGAGCCTGGGCCTTCTGACTCCCAAGTCTATGCTCTACCCACTAGACCATGCTGCTTCAAAGTAGAAGTTGTCGAAACCCACATCGCCCAAGTATCTGGTCACCTACACCCCAGTCGTCAATCAATCAATGGTGTTTACTGAGCACTTACCGTGAGCACCTACTGTGGGCAGAGTGCTCTATTAACTGCTTGGAGACTCCAATAGGATCCCTTCAGTCAGATGTCTGCCCTTAAAGAGCTTACACTCTCCTAAAGAGTGTAATTTATAAATTACAGATAGAAGCAATAGAAGATAAAGATATGTTCATTATCACTAATTGTGGGGGTGGCTATTCAAGTGCTGAAAGGAGAATTTAGAGTGGGGAGGTTAAAAAATGAATCAGGAAAGGGCTCCTGGAGAAGGTGTGATTTCTGAAGGGCTTGGAACCTGGGGAGGATCTGGTCTGTGGACTATGAAGAGGGAGAGATTTCCAGACAGTGAGAAAGAGTGTGAACAAAATATCTAGCTTCCTGACTAGAAACAATCCGACTTTATCTTGAGGGGCACCCGGCTTATCCCTTATATATCATTGCTGCTGTGGGACTCTTCAAGCGAACACAGAACAATCTGGAGAAAAGATGGGAAACTTTGTAAGAGATTGTAAACTCCTTAAGGAAAGGGAGCATGACTACCGACTTAAATCGAATTGTTCTCCCTCAGGCGTAGACTGCAGAGCTTTGCAGTCAATCATATTTGAGTGTTTACTGTGTGCAGAACATTGTACTAAGTGCTTGGGAGAGTATAATGTAACAATATAGCAGACGCATGCCCTACCCACAATGAGGTCTAGAGGGGGAGACAGGCGTTGATATAAATAAATTACAGACGCGTACACAAGTGCTGTGGGGCTGGGAGGGGAGAATGAATAAAGAAAGCAGGTCAGTACACAGTACAAACTCACAGTAAGCACTCAATAAACACCATTGATTGATTTCTTGATTGATACTTCAAGAAACAGTGCAAACAAAGAGTTAAAGGAAAGTAACCTCTACTTGCTATATAGAGTGAAAACCACAAATTGTAACCAGTCTAATAATAGCTCCTATTGAACCAAACCCATTTAAACCACCGAGTCCTTTTCAACGTACCATTATGGTGCCACTGGGCATAGTTATATTAAATAAGGGCAAAGAAGTTCATGGAATTACATGCAGTACTAAATATTATGAGCTAATGGCTTATGTCAGCCCAAAGAGGTGTTTATTTTTAGATGTGCACAGATGAGCAGATGAGAGAATAGCTCAAATTACAGTGGGAAAATGAGATGCCAGCTGCAGGGGAAATAGAATATTGAAAATGAGAGCTATGACATATCTGAAAGGGTTTTTCTTTGAAATACATCCGTATGATTTATGCCAGTGGCTTGCATGAAATAACCGAGTTCTGTCTTCTAATGGGTCACCCTGGATATAAAAGATATGAATCGTATTTTTGAGTTTGCCTCTTTATATGCTCCTAATGGGAGAGAGAAGCATTTGTTTTAATCCTTTAAACATGATGAATGATAAAAAGCACACTCCCTCTAGTATCACCCCACATCTTAGACATCAGACATTCTTCCAATTGTCCCCAGGAGGCCGTTCACAGAAGGCTGTGGCTGGCAGGGAAAGTCGCAAGCCTTCGAACCTACATAGCCCTCTAACGGCACAGAATTTCCAGACAACCTCAAGATTTCCTGGAGAAAAATGCCCTTTTACAGCCATGACAACACATCCGAGCCTCTAGAGATGCATCATTTTCCGTGTGGAAAGAGAGAGAGGCATGAAGAAGGTGGTCTTTTCTGAAGGGTCTGGGTGGATATAATTAGTCATGTCATCTTTGCCTCATTCTGAGAGAGCAAACCACCAGAAGCCTACCCGATAGCAATTCAACTCCATTTTCCAGACCCGCTCTAAATGCCTTTAATCTAGGACAAGGGGTAAAAATGGTCATCCATCAATCAGTGGTATTTTCTGAGCACTTATTGTGTGCAGAGCCCTGTTCTAAGCACTTGGGAGCATACAACGGAGTTGGTAGACATGTATGGCATGGAATCAATCAATCAATGGTATTTACTGAGAGTTTAATGTGGACTGGGCACTGTACTGAGAGCTTGGGAGAGTAGAACAGAGTTGATAATGGGAGAGATGGACATGAAAATAAATTTCAAATTAGGATAGCAACAGAGTATGAGGACATAGCTGATGATGGGGTGTAGGTGGAGTGAGTATCAAAATGCTCAGGGGATATGGACCCAAGTACATAGGTAACACAGAAGAGAATTCTAGTACTGGCTCTGCCCCTTGCTGGTTCGGTGACCTTGGGCAAGTCATTTCACTCTTCTGGGTTTCAAACAATCACTGAGTCCTTACTGTTTGCAGGGTACTGCACTAAGCATTTGGAAAAAATACAATATAATAAAATTGGTAGATGTGATCTCTGATGGCAAGTAGCTTGCAGTCTATGGAGCAGACAAACATTAAGATAAATTACAGAGAGGGGAAATAGAGGAGTAGAAGGATATTCACATCAATGCTATGGGTCAGGAGGCAGCATGCACAAGAAGCAGCATAATGTAGTAGAAAGAACATGGGACTAGAAGTCGGAGGACCTGGGTTCTAATTCCCGCTCTGCCATTTGTCTGCTGTGTGATCTTGGACAAGTCACTCCACTTCTCTGTCCCTCAGTTTCTTCATCTACAAAATGGGGATTCGCTACCTGTTCCCCCTCCTACTTAGACTGCGAGTCCCAAGAGGGGCCTGATTATCTTGTTTGTACCCCAGCACTGAGTACAGTGCCAGGCATAGAGTAAGTGTTTAAGAAATAGCACAATTACTATTAATTACCATCACCGGAGTAGTGGACCCAAGCCTGTATTTTGAGCCAATTTTGAACTATGGGGTTGAAACCACAGCTCCGAGAACCACGGTGCTGGAAAAAATAATCTAAGGGAGACCACATTTAATCATCTTAGATATCTGATTTAACGGTAAATTTCTCCAAAGAAGAGAAATTCACCCACTTCCCTTAATAACCCATTCCAGTGGCTCACAACCTTAACAAGGCTCTTGTTGGAGGGAGTTTCTGCCTCTCAGTTTAATGAAAAATTAAATGTTATATAAAACATATTTTATTTTAGTTAACTTTTTAAGTGCTTACTAACATGCCAGGTGCCTCATTAAGTGCTGGGGTAGATTCAAGATGATGAAGTTGGGCACAGTCCAGGTCCCACCAGGGCTCACAGCTTTAATCGCCATTTTACAGATGAGATAACTGAGGCACAGAAAAGTTAAATTACTTGCCCAAGGTCGCACAGCAATCTTGTGGCGGTGCCGGGTTTAGAACGCATTTCTTCTGTCTGCCAGGCCCGTGTTCTTTCCACTAGACCTCCCTGCTGCTTGGGCTGCTTTTGGGCTGGGAAAATGGAGAATTGGGTCCTGTTATGATAATGAAGAATTTCCTGCCAGATTCCAGTCTGATTCATTTAGCACAGCTGGCATTGTGTGATAAGACATGGTCAGAGTGATTTTCGTTGTAAGAATGAAGAATTTTGTCAAGCAGACCATTAGAAGAATAGTAATAGATTGTCACCACTGTTGGGCCATAAACTAGAAGCGCATAATCTCATTCACATTATTTATTTCATGTTCTGGGTGTTTATGTCTCTCAACTAATGCCATTTATTTCATGTGCTGAGTGTTTACCCCTCCCCAGTGCCCCTCACCATCCTCAGAGATGGAAGATAGGCCACTGAGGGGGTTGGGAACTGCTGAAACAGAGCAGAATGCACCCCTCTTTGCTGCACAAGCCCAGACCTCCGGTTGAGTAGTCATTTTAGCAGGATTGCTGACTATAGCGGGCATCCCCAGATCAGTATGCTAAAGATTCTGTGTACTTCTGAACAGATTGAAGCCCCTGAGGCAAAGAAAGAGGAATCTTTGCTGGATCTGGACTTCGACCCTTTCAAGCCCGAAGTGGCATCAGCGGGATCTGCAGGGATCACCCATTCGCCCATGTCTCAGGTATTGGGAAATTTAAGACCCTGATGGTGTGTGTGGGCAGGCGGGGCAGGACGTGTGGGTGGACAGGAGATCCATGATTTACAAAAGCCATAAAATCACCACACTCCTCCAGTTATGGACGAAAGGGAGGATAGATTTCTGATTTCTCAAGTCTTTCATCTCTTTCTGTTAATCTTGGAAGTTTGCTCTCTTGTTAGAGCACCGTTTCCCAGAGAGAGAGAGAGCGCAGGGAGCAGGCCCCTTAGGTCTCATCCTCCCTTCCCTTTTTCCTTTTCTGGGTGGGCTTCCCCCTTCCAAGCTGTGGTCCTCATCTGGGAGAGTTGGGAAGGTGATGGCTTCGGTTCTCATCCTGGATAGTTTCACCATGATCACCTGCCTCTTTTCTTTTGCTTTCCCTTCTCTCTCCTCCTCCACTTGCTCCCACAATAGGGCTGAGTTGTCCCTTTCCTCCATCCAGAGAATAGTTTTCGTGGAACAGCCAAGTGAGGACAGGTTCCTTGCTTTCAAGCCATTCCCTTACTTTTCTGGTCGCTCTTGACCATCCCTGTGCTCCGGCAGTGTCCAACAGGGCTCTCATCCTAAATGATCTCCCTTTTGTGACCATGACCATGCCATTCTGGTGATAGTCAATGTCACCACAGCCTTGGACCTTCACTTAATGCAGGCTGTCAGCTGCATTCATGGTTCTGTGGTATTCCTCCTTGTCCTCTTCCTCTTCCTTCTCTTCCTTCTATTCTTCCTCCATTTCCTGTTCTCTTTCTCCTCGTCCTCCTCTTCTTTCTTTTCCTGCTCATCCTGCTCTTTTCCTTCTCCTCTTTATCTCCTCCTCCTCCTCCTTCTCCCCCTCTCCCCCTTCCTCCTCCTTCTCCTCCACCTCTTCTTCAATGAGAAGCAGCGTGGCTCAGTGGAAAGAGCACGGGCTTTGGAGTCAGAGGTCACGGGTTCAAATCCCAGCTCGGCCGTTTGTCAGCTGTGTGACTTTGGGCAAGTCACTTCACTTCTCGGTGCCTCAGTTCCCTCATCTGTAAAATGGGGATTAAGACTGTGAGCCCCACGTGGGACAACCAGATTCCCCTGTGTCTACCCCAGCGCTTAGAACAGTGCTCGGCACATAGTAAGCGCTTAACAAATACCAACATTATTATTATTATTATTCCTCCTCCTCTATCTCATCCTCCTCTACCTTGTCCTCCTCTATCTCTTCCTCCTCTTTCTCCTCCCCCTCCTCCTCTATCTCCTCTTCCTTTATCTCTTCCTCCTCCTCACCCTATATCTCCTCCTCCTCATCCCCCTCTTTCTCCTCCTCCTCCTCCTCCTCTAGGACTGCCAGAAACCTCTAAATCACCAGATAGAGGTGATGTTTCTGAACTGGTATTGAAATGCCAGCCTAGCTCCGAGTCAGCTTGGCCAAAGACTTCCTTCCTTGTCCCTCAGGGGCAAGAAGGGCAAGAGATGGAAGAAATCCAAATTCAAATCGCATCTCTGTTCCTCTTTCTTATTTGTGGAATCCATGTGCCAGGCACCTGAACCAACCCTGTCGAGCCAACCCTGAGCTATTCCTTTCACGATAGCCAACATCCGATGGCTAAGACCAGGTGTGGTTCAGGTTAACCCCCGACCACATTCTGCTTTCATTTTTCTGTATGTCTTTTCCCCTTCACCTCAGTGACCCGACTGATTCTGTCACTGCTAGAAGAGATTTTCAGTCTTTGTGGTTGTCCCTCTCTACCTGACATATCCTCTGGTAATGAAAACAAATACACTGCAGAGGCAGGCTCCCAATACCTAAGAAAAAAGTTGGTGTCATCAAAACAATAATAATTGTGGTACTTTTTAAGGGCTTACTATATGCCAGGCACTGTTCTAAGCACTGGGTTGGGTAAAGGCAAATTGGGAAGGACACAGAACAATGTGGGATGTGGAATAGCTTTTTTCTTTGAGAGAATGGAAGATGCTCATGAATATTAAAACCCTACCCACTAAGAAAATGCAAATTGTTTCCTCATTCTATAAATGTATTCTTGTTTAGGGGTAGAAAACAGCCTCATTTTTTTTTTTTTTAAAAATGAATTTAAAGGGAGTTAAAATTAAGGTATTTGTTAAGTGCTTATTAGGTGCCAGGCACTGTACTTAGCACTGGGGTACAATTAAATAGGGTTGGACACAGTCTCTGTCTCTCATGAGGCTCACAGTCCTAATCCCTATTTTGCAGATGAGGTAACTCAAGCACAGATAAGTGAAGTGACTTGCCCAAGATTACACAGCAGACAAGTGACAGAGCGGGGATTAGAACTCATGACCTTCTGACTCCCAGGCCCGTGCTCTATCCACTATGCCATGCTGCTTCTCAAAATATAGAGTACACTGTTCAATCAGTCAAATTTATTGAGTGTTTACTGTGGGCAGAGCATTGTACTAAGCCCTTGGGAGAACTGAACCATGCTGTACAATGTAGTTTCTAATTATTATCCCAGTTTACTTTTGGCATTTATTAATAATTATTATTATGATATTTGTTAAGCACTTACCATGTGCCGGACACTGTAATAAGTGCTGGGTTGGATATAAGCAAATAGAGTTGGGCACATTCCCTGTCCCACATAGGGCTCGCAGTCTCGATCCCCATTTTCCAGATGAAGTAACTGAGGCCCAGAGAAGTGAAGCGACTTTCCCAAGGTCACACAGCAGACACGTGGTGGAGCCAGGTTTAGAACCCAGATCCTTCTGCCGCCCAGGCTTTTCTCTATCCACTAGGCCATGTGGTTTCTTGTTGTGAGCAGGGAACGTGTCTACCAACTCTATTTTATTGTACTCTCCCAAGTGCCCAATACAGTGTTCTGTATACGGTAAGCACTTAATAAATATCACTGATTGACTGATTAATTGAACTGGCTCTTGTTACAGACCTACAGTTATCTCAATAAAGACTCTGAATAATGAACCTACATTTGCTGCTCCTTAAGGAAGATGAGATGTGGAAAACATCTCTAGCAACATGTTTGAATAGCGTTTTAATGATGTCTGACATCATTAAAACATAGATACATGCATAGGGAAGTAATTTCCTGCCAACAGGTACCACTTAGAATTGCCCACCACCACAGGAAAAATAATCCAGAAAATTAGAGTTTTCCATTGAGAAACATCCAGCAGTTTCCCACTAGCCAGACTTTTGATGCAGTGACAGTATTTTCCATTTATTTTCAGACACTGCCCTGGGACCTGTGGACGGTAAGATTGCCATTTAGAGCCACGTACCTGGTGTCTCTCTTTCTCAGGAGTCGGTAATCCTCTGTATGTTTCGTTTCTCCTGGGGGGAAAAGAAAACCAAGTCAGATGCAAGTTTCTTAGAACCAATATCAGCCCTGTGAAAGGATTGGATATTGTTGGAGCCTGAAGGCCATCAATGCTGTCCATCCAAAGATGAGACCTAAAACGGACCAACTTTAAGGTCAAGGAAAGATATTTTGTTTCACCAGGACGAAGAGCTAGAAAAGGAATGGGAGAGACGAGAACAGGGGTGTCAACTTTTCATTATGAATGAAGGCGTAAAAATGTGGCTGGATTTTAGGTGGTGGGAATGAGGACTGGGAGTCAACAGCGTTCAAAAAAAACCATCATCTGGGGCCTTTTCAGCCCTGAATGGAAACGGTCAAAGATCGGGGATGGGCAAGGCTGGTCATCCAACTCAAATAGCAATGGGGACGTTCAGTGGAGGCGGGATCTATGGACAGGAATGTCCAGTGTTAGTGTGGCAGAGAGAAGGGATTTGTGAGTAGAAATGGTACTGAGGAAGAGTTGGGATTCCTTCCTCGGACCATCACTGGAACCCAGTTTGGATATATATGTACACACACACACACATATATATATATATATATATATATTGCAAGCACTGCCTCAGAGCCATGCAAAATGAAAACACAGATGAAGGCTGGTAAATGGTTGACCACCTGGAACTCAAGGGAACATTCAAATATCCAGATTCTAGGAGTGAGAGTTCAATAAATGCTGCTACTATTATAACAATCACTACTTGCTTCTCCTAACCACTCCTACTACTGAATTAAATTTTCTATCAAGCCCCCATTCGAATATTCTCTCAGAACACAACACTGAAATTTGCCACGGCTTGGCTTGTTGCATTGACATTTATTCCTGTGTCTGATGTATGTGATTTTTTTCCAAACAGACCAGCAGTGAACTGGTGCAGCCGGTAGGTACATTTCCCAACTCTGGCCTCCTGTAGTTGATCATACGATGATTAATTTGCCTCCCACTGTCATTCATTTAAATAATTAGCCTTCTCTAATGACATTACAAGTCCCGTAACATCTCCTTAAGCTGATTAATGTAGTCTGGACTTTAGCGTAACGGTACTGGCTATAAGCTTGTTTTCTCATCAAGTCTGCCATTATCTCTTTCATCTTTTTTTTTCCTTTTCACTTCTGCTTCCTCTAAAGTCTGACTCTTCAAAAAGTCTTTCCCTGGTTAACTTGATCATGGCGGAAATCCCAAACACTGGGTCTTCCGAAGACACTAACAGATTCCAAACTGACCCGGGTTCACTCACCTGGGGACTAGACGCTATCCGGGAAGGCTCAACTCACGGTGGCTCTTTGGAAGAATCCGCACCCTTTTCCGAGGCTGAGGGAAGCCCGGAAGTAACCTCTCGGGAGACTACCGCTGACATTTGGCCTGCTGAGAGAAGACACGGAGCACATCCGTCAACGCTGGCCTCTCTGGGAGAAAATCAAGGGCGATCCCGAGAGATGGAACCCCAAGGTAGGCTGGCCACGGACCAAGGTCTGGAGACTGAATGGCCTTCAGAAGACTCCACTGATTCAGAGATGACCATCAAAGGGACTGGAAGCTTGTGGGAAGAAGCCTGTGTGTATGAGGAAGAGCCAAAGAAGGATGTAGAGGAGGAGGAAGAAGAGAAGAAATGGTACTTGCTGAAGAAAGAGGAGTCTTTGTGGGCAGGAGCGGAGTCACGTAAAAAGGTGGAGACTGGAGCGGTTCACCTCAAGGCCCTAGAAGAATTTGAAGAGAAAGATCATGAGAGTGATGAAAATAGACATGAAGAGCTACTTGAGAGAATAGACAAGCAGAATACAGAAGACTTGGGGTGTTCCAAGGTGGAAACAGTGAAGGAGCCAGAAATCACAGAGGGGCAAAAAGTCACCTCAGGGGAAAGTTACTTTAAGGAAACTGACCTGGGAGAAACCAATCTGGAAGGGATTGATTATGCAGATGGAATCAGAAGTAGAGAACAAAAGCTAGAGGATACATCTCCAATGGTAATGAACAGCAGTGTGATTGCTGAGGGCTCTGAACCTGAAAATGAATTTGAAAATTGGAATAAGGATCAGGAGACAGTATCTCTGTGTAACAGACTTGACGCGTCCACTGAAGTGTGGACTGGAGACATGGAAGAAGCACTGGCAGATTCAAGAGCTCTTGCATTAGACATCGTGCAGACCTCAGAGCAAGGGACTTCGGGCCCTGAGGTTGTCCTATATGACACTGGATTTTGCAGCGCAGATGAGATTGCCGAGGGAACAAAGGGCAGTGATCTCACCTCCTTCCAAAATGGTAGTTCCAGGGATGAATATCAAGCTACTTCACTATCTCTTAAAAATAAACTAGTCCTGCACTTCCACACTATCACCAACTCTTCTGATGGTCATCTGGGTTTCACTGAGGCAGGGGACGTGGAAGTAGAAGTGATAGGAACCACGATGAATGAAGGCAGTCAGAGTAGCAGGAGCACTCCAGGAGACCTGGAGACAGAACTCCAGGGACCAGACGCTAATCAGATCTGGCTACCAGGCTGGGATCCAACAGTGAATGACCGTGACTCCTGGGGATTCTGTAGCCCCCAAAATGGAGTTGAAAACTGGCCAGGATTGGGTGGCCATTGGCCTAAGCAGGGCAGGGGGAGTGTAAGGGAAGAGTTAGACAGGGATGACAACAATAAAATGTCAGAAGCCCACTTAAAAACAGGTTTGTCTGAGGAGCAGGCGAGCATTACCCGCTGTGAACCAAACGGAAGTGGAGTTAGGCCTTTTGCCCTCTCCCAAGAGGGAAACTCTAGAAATACTAGCACGGAAAGTTCAACTAGTCCTAAAGACAATGAGGCTATCAACTCAGATTTGTCAGAAGATGAAATTGCTAACCGGAGATATGGATTGTTGTACCAGGATGATGAAGAAGAGGTACCCACCCCGGTGTGTAGCGTAGACTAGCGAAAGATTTCCTTCAGCCCCATGTAACCCTGTGTCTTACACACGGTGTACGTGGCCCATTGCCCTTCTCTGAGCCCTTCCCGATATCCTTTCCGAACTCTCGCGCTTCTCTCTTGAAACCATGTAATCCAGCCATTCGAATAGGCTAATCAAAAAAGGCTTTACTTTTACTGTGGTGAAGTCAATGCAGTATGCTTTACCAGACCGAGGGCTGTGAATAATCAATTGATCAATCGATTTTTTTTGGAAGTATTTAAGTGCCAGGCACTTTACAGGTACTGGGGAAGATACAAGCTAATCAAGTTGGGCACAGTTCACGTCCCACACGGCGTTCACAGTTTTAATCCCCATCTTACAGATGAGGTAACTGAGACACAGAGAAGTTAAGTGGCTTGTCCCTTGAGAACATACTGTAGTAAGTGCTTGGGAAAGTAAAACAGAGTTGGTAGACACAATCCCTGCCCACAAGGAGCTTACAGTCTACAGGGGGAGACAGACGTTGAAATAAATTACGGATTGGGGGAATGGTAGAGTATAAGGATATGGATGTTTGTGCTGGAGGGCTGGGGTGAGTATCAAGCTCCCCCGCTTGTCAGCTGTGTGACTTTGGGCAAGTCACTTCACTTCTCTGTGCCTCAGTTACCTCATCTGTAAAATGGGGATTAAAACTGCGAGCCCCACGTGGGACAACCTGATCACCTTGTATCCCCCCAGCGCTTAGAACAGTGCTTTGCACGTAGTAAGCGCTTAACAAATACCACCATTATTATTAAGGGATACACAGCCAAGTGCATAGTTGACACAGAGGGGAGGTTAGATAGGGGAAATGGTTGCCGCCTTTTTCGTCAACCAAGCACAGAGTTGGACCCATTTGGTATCCTAAAGGGGCTCTCGATCTAACTGGAGGACGAGGCAAGGGAATCCTTGGTCCCAACCACGTCCACCAAGAAAAGGAGATGTCACTTTCAGGGAAGGAATTCCACCAATGGTGAGTAACTGCTGCTAGGCCTACCTCGTCTAATGCCTACCAGAGTGATAGTGCCAACAGAATGAGAGTGGGTGGAGACTCGGTTTCCCTTCCCCCTTTAAAATTCTTCTTTAGCCTGGCACCATGGCCTACCACTGTGGAGAGAACAAGTCTAGAGCCCCTGTAAAACGTGGCAGCACTGATTGCAAAGACAGTTCTACCTTTTTTGTTAGCCTATTGGAAATGTAATCACGAAGTTTTCCATTCAGCCTTTACCCTTCATTTTTTTGGTTTTGTTTTGAATCTGTAGTGTTCTCTATATAAGCGTGCCTAATCTCTGGTTTTCACTCTGAAGTCGGTTTGCAAAACATAACCTCTTTTTGTCTCTGTTTGTGCTTAGGCATCGAGTGGTGCATTTAATGGATTCACACAGGTAAGAAGGATCTTGTTTAAGCTAGACTCTGTGATGGAAACATTTAGACAAGCAGTGTGGCTTAACGAAAACATCACGGGTTTGGGAGTCAGAGGACATGGGTTCTAATCCCTGCTCTGCCACTTGTCTGCTGTGTGACCGTGGGCAAATCACTTCACTTTTCTGTGCCTCAGTTACCTCATCTGTAAAATGGGGATTAAGACTATGAACCCCACGTGGGAAAACCTGATGACCTTGCAGTGTGGCTCAGTGGAAAGAGCAAGGGCTTGAGAGTCAGAGGTCATGGGTTCGAATCCCAGCTCCGCCACTTGTCAGCTGTGTGACTGTGGGCAAGTCACTTCACTTCGCTGTGCCTCAGTTACCTCATCTGTAAAATGGGGATTAAGACTGTGAACCTCTCATGGGACAACCTGATTACCCTGTATCTACCCCAGCATTTAGAACAGTGCTCTGCACATATTAAGCGCTTAACAAATACCAACATTATTGTCGTTACCCCAGCAGTTAGAACGGTGCTTGGCACATCGTAAGCACTTAACATGTACCGTTATCATGATTATTATTATTATTTGTCAAAGGATTCCCCAGGCTGTCCCCAGGAATCTGGACCAAGCATACCTCTTTCTCCAGTCCATTCAGTAGTATTTATTGAGCGCTTACTGTGTGCAGAGCACTGTACTAAGCAGACTCCTTCCATGCCCACAACAAGCTTACAGTCTAGGGAGTTAGTTTCCGAAACAGTAGTTGGTTTCCTAGATAGGGAAACTGGCACTGGCTCTAAGCTAGTCTCTTCCATTCGGACCTCAGCGTCACTAGATCTCTGTCTTCGCATGAATGGAAGCTCAGAAAGCAGCATGGCACGGGCCTGGGAGTCAGAGAACCTGGCTTCTCATCCGGGCCCTGTTACTTGCCTCCTGTGTGACCTTTGCAAGGTCACTTAGCTTCTCTGTAATTCGCTTTCCTCAGCTGGAAAATGGGAATTAAATATACCTTTACTCCCTTCTACTTAAGACTTGAGCCCCAAGTGGATAGGGACGGTGTCGGACCTGATTAACTTGCGTCTGTCCCAGTGCTTAGTACAGAGCTCGGCACAGAGTAAGTGCTTAACAAATGCTTCAATTATCATTATTACTAGAAAGAATAAAGGCTCTGACTACTCACCAGGGCCAATTTCCTGCTTACGTCTAAATAATAATAATAATAATGATGTTGGTATTTGTTAAGCGCTTACTATGTGCAGAACACTGTTCTAAGCGCTGGGGTAGACACGGGAATCAAGTTGTCCCACGTGGGGCTCACAGTCTTAATCCCCATTTTACAGATGAGGTAACTGAGGCACAGAGAAGTTAAGTGACTGGCCCAGGGTCACACAGCTGACAGGTGGCAGAGCTGGGATTCAAACCCATGACCTCTGACTCCAAAGCCCATGCTCTTTCCGCTGAGCCACGTCTAAATCTATGGATGAGTCAAACTACTATGAATGTTTTGCCTCTGAGGGTCTTTGAAGAACTAATTACAATTTTAAATATGTAAATGTGTGGAGAAACTGTATTTTAAACTACCAGCTCCATCCATTTCCCTCTAAAAGAGGAAAGATAAATACGGGACTTTTCTCATCATGAAGGTAATGCACTTGTTTCTATAATAACATATTTTAGGGCTATAGAACTGCAGGTACTTCAAGTGCTCATCTAGGATAGTGCCCTGCCTCCGCCTTTGGCCTTTGATATTACCTCGTTTGCCCTGGGGAGGTTTTGGCCTGATTTATTCATTTTGGGAAGTTTCAGGTCGAAAATAAACAGCCTGTAACTTATTAGCATCATGCTCATTAGCCTCTCCCCCTTTACATGATATTGCCTAGGGCCTTTTAAGAAATGTAAATGTTTGAATCCACAGCCCTTCAGACCAAGAAGCGTCTGGGAAATGCAGACAAACCCACCAAGGAAACAGCAGGAAAAAAAAAAAAAGGCTAGGGTGTAGATAGGCCAGTTAGGCCATGTCCCAGACGTATATCTTTGCTTTGTGATAACAACAATAATATTACTATTTATTATTAAGCATTTACATTGTGCTAAATAATCAAATTAGACACAGTCCTGGTCTCACAGTCTAAGAGGTAGGGAGAGAAGATATTATCGTCCCCATTTTACAAATGAGTAAAATGAGGCACGGAGAGGTTAAAAGGCACTGCTGAGACTACCATCCAAGCTGTTTCTACTAGGGGCTTAATGGAAAGAACATAGGCCTGGGAATTAGAGGACCTGGGTACTAGTCCCTGCTCCACACTTGGGCAAGTTATTATATCATTATATTTTTTAAATGCTTACTATGTGTCAAGCGCAGTTCTAAACACTGGGGTAGATACCAGTTTAATCAGTTTGGACGCAGTCCCTGTTCTACATGAGGCTCACAGTCAAAGTAGGAGGGGGAAAAGATAGTTTACAGTTGAGGCTGAGGCCCAGAGAAGTCAAGTGCCTTGCCCAGAGGTCACAAAACAAGCAAGTGCTAGACCTGGGATTGGAACTCAGGTCCTCTGACTCCCACGCCTACGATGTTAACGTCTCTGAGGCTCAGTTGTCCCCTCTGTACAATGGAGATTCAACACCTGTCCTCTCTCTCACTTAGACTAATCCCAGCTCTACCATTTGTCTGCTGTGTGACCTTGGGCAAGTCACTTCATTTCTCCAGCCTTCAGTTTCCTCATATGCAAAATGGGGATTCATTATTTGTTCTCCCACCTAGTCTATGAGCCCTCATGGGACAGGGACGGCATCAGACCTGATTACTCTGTACCTACCCCAACACTTAGAATCAAATACCACAATTACTATTATTATTATTATTTCCTCCTCTTTTAAAGGAAGGAGTTCCTTAGAATTCATTGCGCACTGGGTTCCCAACCAGGCCAGAGAAGAGAGGCTGGGTAGGGATAAGGAGAAGAAGGAAAGTCTGGCCCTAGGAAGGAAGAGGGGATTTTCTTTCTTCATTTGTTTTGCTTTTAAAGGTATTTGTTAAGCCCTTACTATGTGCCAGGCACTGTACCAAGCCCCGCTTTGCTCCTGGGTCTCCTTCAAGCCAACACGGTAAAAAGAACTATCATTCATTTATTATGAGGAAAGTCCCTCAAAGACTACACCAGTAGATTTGTTTTATGGTAATTGTTAAGCACTTACTATGTGCTAGGCACTGCATTAGGCATTGGGGTAGATAAAAGCTAATAAGGTTGGACACAGTCCATGTCCCACATGAGACTCACAGTTGAGACTCACAGTCTTCATTCCTATTTTGCAGATGAGGTAACTGAGGCACAGAGAAGGGATGTGACTTGCCCAAAGTCACACAGCCGAAAAGTGGCAGAACTAGGATTAGAACCCAGGTCTTTTGACTCCCAGGCCCCTGCTCTCTTCACTAGACCATGCGGCTTCCCGATGACTCTCCGACTTAATAATTTTGGTATTTGTTAAGTGCCAGCCCTGTGCCAAGCACTGTACTAAACACTGGGGTAGATACAAGATAATCAGGTCCCATGTGGGGCTCACAGACTAAGTAGAAGGGAGAACAGGTATTGAATCCCCATTTTGCAGTTGAGGGAACTGAGGCACAGAGAAGCTAAATGACTTGCCCAAGGTCACACAGCAGACAAGTGGTAAAGTCAGGATTAGAACCTAGGTCCTCTGACTCCCAAGCCCAGGCCCTTTCCATTAGGCCGTGCTGCTTCTCTTTGCTCACTGGAGCAGCTCAGAGTCCTTTGTTTTGAAATGCTTGTTTCTGAGGAGACGAACCCCAGTGAATTAAAAAGGCCAACCCTTGTAGACAGTGAAAATCTGCTCCTTTAAAGGGCCCAAATCAGGATAATTCAGATATGGAAAGATTTTCTCTTTTTCCCTTCCCATATACTGAAAGAACAATCCTCCCTAAAGGCCCAGGACCGCACCAACGATCACACTGTTCTCTGACTGAATGATGAACAATTGTTTCCCAGGGTCCAGATTCATAAATACCAGTAGACATTTGATTCCAGGATTCTAGGCATCAGTTAATGGACTACTTATTAGAAGCAGTGTGGCCTAGTGAAAAGAACACCGGCTTAGGAATCTGAGTTCTAATTTGGATCCACCGCGTGTCTGCTGTGTGTCCGCGGGCAAGTCACTTAACTTCTCTGGGCTTCAGTTACCTTATCTGTAAAATGGAGATTAAGACTGTGAGCTCCAGGTGGGACATGAACTATGTCCAACCTGATTACGTGTATCTAGCTCAGTACTGAATACAGTGCCTGGTCCACAGTAAGTGTTTAACAAATCCCCCATTAGACTGTGTCCCCCGATTAGACCGTAAGCCCGTCAAAGGGCAGGGACTGTCTCTATCTGTTACCGATTTGTACATTCCAAGCGCTCAGTACAGTGCTCTGCACATAGTAAGTGCCCAATAAATACTATTGAATGAATGAATGAACAAATACCATACCCCCCCCCCTCAAAAAAAAAGTGAGCCACGAATGGGAACCTAGAAATCTTCCCCTTCCAAAAACCTGTGTTACCCCCCTTTACCTATCACCTCTGCTGTTTAATCCTTTAAAAAAAAATGGGCTGCCTTGCAGCCAAAGCTGCCTCGTCTTTCATCCCACCCCTTCACTTTGGGAAGTAGGGAGATAATTAATTCTGAAAGGAGGAGCGGGCTGGGAAATGTGGATAAAGAATAATGGATACACTCTATGACTCCGTGCCGTGGAATTAGAGAAAAATGTGCCAGGTGGGATGTGTAGGGATGAATAAACCCAGGTTCCTTTCAAGGTCACTTCCTCCTTTACCAAGGGAAATCTTCTTAGGAGCAATGGGCCATTACAGTTGAATGAAGGAGCCCAGAAAAGCGAAGGAGCTGGCGAGATTTGCAATGATCGCCCCGGTAGTGAGGAGATGGTTCTTGGCGGATTAGTATAGAATAGCTAATAAACTCTGTCTGTCTATCTGTCCAGGGGATCCAGAGGGTAAGGAACAAGGTCCCTGACTCTTTCCGGGGAGGAGGAGCAGGTGGGACAAAGCATGGACAATCATTAAGACTGCCCAAGGCCGGGGTAAAAGGAGAAGAAGGGCATGAAAGGGAGAAAGCAGGTTGGGGGAGTTGATTTATTGAATGTCTATTGCACACAGCACTGGGGAGAATGCGATAAAAGGAAGAGAAGCCGTCTCATATGCCTTCTTATCTTCCTCTTCCTTCTCTAATCTATTTTTTTCCTACTCCCCTTATTGCTAGAGTTAATTGCCCCAGTAATAGCCCCTCCCTTGTCGAGGGCTTGGGAGTCAGAGTTTGTAGGTTCTAATCCTGGCTCCGCCACTTGTCTGCTGTGTGACTTTGGGCAAGTCGCTTAACTTCTCTGTGCCTGTTACCTCATCTGTAAAATGGGGATTGAGACTGTGAGGCCCTCATGGGACAACCTGATCACCTTGTATCTACCCCAGCTGTTAGCACAGTGCTTGGCACATTGTAAGCACTTAACGAATAGGATGATCATCATTCTTGGGGACTGCAAAAACAATGCCGAAAAATGTGGCGCCTACACCAGTAAAAGTGGTATATCTTTTTAATAATAATAATAATAATGATGTTGGTATTTGTTAAGCGCCTACTATGTGCAGAGCACTGTTCTAAGCACTGGGGTAGACATAGGGGAATCAGGTTGTCCCACGTGGGGCTCACAGTTAATCCCCATTTTACAGATGAGGTAACTGAGGCACGGAGAAGTGAAGTGACTTGCCCACAGTCACACAGCTGACAAGTGGCAGAGCCAGGAGTCGAACTCATGACCTCTGACTCCGAAGCCCAGGCTCTTTATATAGGGTACAGCATGGCCTAATGGAAAAAAACACAAGTCTTGGAGTTAGAGGACCCAGGCTCTACTCCCAGCTCTGCCATTTGTCCGCCTTGGACAAGTCACCTAACTTCTCTGTGCCTCAGTTCCCTCATCTGCAAAATGGGGTTTCGAAACCTGTTCTCTCTTCTAATTATACTGTGAGCCCCATGTGGAATCTCAGTATTTTATATCTACCCCAGTGGTTAGCACAGTGCTTGGCATATAGTAAGAGTTCAACAGGTATTATTATCATTATTATACACATACAAATACCCACTCTCCCAGAATCACCCTGGAAACCCATGTATTCCAAGCGATTTGCTCTGCCCAAACCGTGAACCACAAGGAGGCACTACAGAACTTGCTTTGAAAATAGTCGCAGCCGGGATTGTCGTAGTATTTATCGAGCGCCCACTTGGTGCTGTGAACTGGACTAGGCACTTGGAAAGGACGGAATAAAGAAATAACACATTCCTAGCCTCTAAGAAGCTTATACCCCAGTAAGGGAAGACATTCAAAAAGCCTGGGACCCAGAATAGGGCGAGGTGGGATGACCACAGTTAGAGGAGGAGGAGGCAGCAAATGAGCCTGAGATCATAATAGTTATGGTACTTGTTGAGTGCTCACTCTATGCCAAGCACTGTAAGAACTTAACAAATACCATAATTATTATGGTGTAATAATGAGACAAAGTGGTCAGAGGGGCAACCCAAGGCATGTTAACATCTCAAGGGGAAGGGAGTGCTCGATGGTGTTCAAAGCTGCTGATAGGTCGAGGATCAGGATGGATTATAACCTTAAAGACTAGACTTAATCTTGGTCCAGTGAAGAAGTTGAAAGCCAGGCTGCAGAGAATCCAGAAAAGGAGTTGGAGGACTGGAAATTCAAGTAACAAATATCTTCTCCTATAAGCTCTTTGTGGACAGGGAACATGTCTATAGGCTCTGCTGTACTGTACTCTCCCAAGTGCTTAATACAGTGCTCTACCCAGAGCTAGTGCTCAATATGTGATCTGCTAAGTGCTATAGGAGTTTGCATAGGAACAGGCTCCGAAGCTAATTTCTTCTCTATTGTTTTCTTACAAAATAATTCAAGGTTGAGCCAGAAGAAGTTCCTTCGGCAGGACCCAAAGCTGAGGAGCCTCCTTCCGCTGCTGCAGTTACCGAACCCGAGGTCCCGGCCGCCCAGCCCAGCGAGCCTCCAGAGGAGGCCGCGGTAAGTAATTCCTGCCTCCCACCCCAACCCCAAGTTCTGTCTCCTCCTCCCTGGTTTTCGGGTTCCCATTTCCATGCTCTGGACTGATTTGGGTTCAACCTTTGGGAAGACTTGCTTGGTGTGAGTATTTATTAAGGGCTTACTTTATGGCAGGCACCGTGCTAAGCACTGGAGTAATTTCACCCTAAATAATTCAGTCATGTCTGTGTCCCGGAAGGGGCTCACATTCTAAGAGGGGGAACACGGGATGGAGGACACAGGAATGAGTGGAAAACAATGAAAGCCATGAAAAAACACAACAGATCAAAACTCAACTGTACTTAGAGGGGTGAGTTCTTAGTTAGTCAGTCGGTTCGTAGTGTGTATTGAGTGCTTACTATGTGGAGAGCACTGTACTAGGTGTTCGACAGAGTACAGTGTAACAAAATTGGTGGAGATGTTCCCCGTTCAGTCTACAGGGGAAGGGGAAGACGACCATTAATATAAATAAATGAATTATGGATAAGTGCTGTGGGGTTGAGGGTGGGGTGAATTTCAAATGGGTTAAAGGGTACAGATCCAAGTGCAAGAGCGACACAGAAAGGAGTGGGAGTAGGAGAAAAGAGGGTTTAGTCAGGGAAGGCCTCTTGGATTTTAATAAGGCTTTGAAGGTGGGGAGAGTGGTGGTCTGTAATAAATGAAGGGGGAGGGAACTCCTGACCAGAGAGAAGGGATAGGCAAGAGGGGTAGATGGTGAGATGGATGAGACTGAGGTAGTGAGTAAACTGGCATTAAAAACAGCCCAACATCCCCAGTCAATCCATGGTATCTACTGAGCACTTCCTTCGTTGAAAGAACTGTTCTGTTTGGAAGACGCAATCCCTTTAAAAAAAACGGTGTTTAAGCTATTACTATGTACGAGGCATTGTACTAAAGTGTTGGGGTATGTGCAGAGCAATCAGGTTGGACACAATTCTCGGCCCACATGGGGCTCACAGTCTAAATAGGAGGGAGGAAGATTTAATCCCCATTTTACAGATGAGGGAACTGAGGCACGGAGAAGTGAAGTGACTTGCCCCAGGTCACACAGCAGACAAATGGCAGATCCGGGAGTCCTCTGACTCCCAGACCTGTGCTCTTTCTGCTGGGCCATGCTGCTGCTAAGACTCAGTTTTCATAGAGACGGTGCTCAAATTACTGGAAGCACAAGTGAATTATGTTCCGATCAAGGATGAAAGAGCTTCTGCTGTGTGTTCACTAGGGAAGCCCAGGAATGCTATTTCATTTTGATTTTCTGGCCAAGTCGATCGCTCCATGTAAGCCAGTGCAAGTCTGACTGGAGTTGTTGCTATTTTCTGGTCTCAGCCCCAGTCTTCATTCATTCACTAAAGTGAGGAAGGGATGAAGAGAATTGAAAACTTGGGTAGAATATGGCTTCTGCATTCTGTGAATTTGAAACCGCAACACGCTTTGAAGTTCAGACTTAATGCAGAGATAAATGTTCTTTGAAATACCTGGGTTTCTGATAAAGCATACATTTCTGGAGTGTGGTGAAAAACCTTCAGTCTATTTCAACCCACGTTCATTTGTTGCCAACTTCCAGAAGAAAATGTACGAAGGAGAGAAACAATCTCTTCGTTATCAAAAAGAATATCACCCAAATTAGAGAGCTCAAGAAGCAAAAGTTATAGTTCTCGCTGTTTCAGCCTTAGGCCATCTTAAGAATAAATCTGGAAGACCATCTGTCAAATCTTCCTTTTATTAATGGAGTGAGGAGATGAAGAAGCCTAAGTAACATTACAATTATGAATTGATCAAATCTGCTCTGTCTCTCCTGATCTCTGGTGAAATCCTCTTAGTGGCATTTTGTCCTTGGGCTTCGGGAAGGTCAGGGGATTTTATGCTCTAGGCTGATGTCCAGAAGCCCACCTGGGCCGAAGGATTCAGATGGCTTTTAAAAAATGGGAATTCAGTCATTTTCAGAAGGGCCTGTGAGTCAGAAAGGCCTCGTTTCTAATCCCAGCTTCACCATTTACCTACTGTGTGACCTTAGACAAGTCACTTAACTTCTCGGTGCTTCAGTTACCTCATCCGTAAAATGGGGGATAAAACCGTGAGCCCCTCGTGGGACGTGGACTGTGTCCAACCTGATTAGCCTGTATCTGTCCCAGGGCTTAATACAGTGCCTGGCACATAATAAGTACTTTCGTCCGAAGCGGGCCAAAAGTGGGCCGTGACCCACGCTTCTAAAGATAACAACATAATCGATTCTTACTTCCATCTAAGAAGATCGTTCGGAACAGGAAGTTTTATTTTTTAAGGGATGATCACAAAAACTGGTTCCTAAAGTGTTTCCGTGGCATCCTCTCTTGGCATAATCTTGGAATCCTCTACAGTCCTCTGGACTGTAAGCTCCTTGTGCTCAGGAAACGTGTTGACTAACTCTGTTAACTCTCCAGACACTTAGTATAGTGCTCTGCACACAGCAAGTGCTCAATAAATAGGATTGATTGATCGAATGATTGACTGAATCGTTTATTTGCCCAAGAAATGAAATCCCGGTTCGTTTTTACGCTATAATTGGGGTGCGTAAAAGGAAAATGTGAAATTGGTCCTATGTCTTGGACGCTAATTAATTGACTAGCTTTTGCTCCAGCCACCGTCAGTCACTCTTGGGTTGACATGACCTTTCTGACTAATCCTTTTAGCTGACTGAATGTCACCGTGCAGTTATTAGTTCACGTGCTGACAGAAAGCAGTTCGTCCAAGGCAAAAATTGCAGCGTTATTGAAAAAGGGTTGAGAAATGTCATTTCCAAACTGGGCCAGAAGAAACTTGAGATTGTCCGGGAAAGATTAATTGGGTTGATTATTCATTTGAAATTAGAGTCTCCTATCTCACCTGCACTCACACAACCTCCCTTCTTATAAGTTCACCCGTTCGGGGAATTTCTCCAACAACGTCTGACAAAACTTTACTGGCTCACTGGAGCTCAGAGTAAATGAGACTGTTGCTCTCTGTGGATTCGTGCCTGGTCATGAGGTCGTGACTTCCACTGTCAAAGAGTCCTGCATGTAAAAAAAAAAAAAAAACAACACCCAAAATCTAGACTGTAAGATCCTCGTGGACAGGGAACATTTCTACCAACTCTCTTATATTGTTCTCTTCCAAGTGCCTAGTGCAGTGCTCTGCACAAAGAAAATGCTCAATCAATACCATAGGTTGATTTTTAAATGGTATTTGTTAAGCGCTTACTATGTGCCAGGCACTGTACTAAGCACTGAGGTAGATACAAGGTAATCAGGTTCAACACAGTCCCTGTCCTACATAAGGGCTCAGTATTGTAATCCCCATTTTACAGATGAAGTAACTGAAGCACAGAGAAGTTAAATGAGTTGCCCGAGGTCACCCAGAAGACAAGAGGCAGAGGCGGGATTAGAACCCAGGTCTTCTGACTCACAGGCCAGTGCCTTTTCCACTAGGCCATGCCACTTCTTGATTTTGCAAGGTGCTCCAGCCCTTCCCACCTACTTACCTGTTGCGATCCAGGATCCAGCACCAAGGTGATTGATTGACCCACTTCTAGCCAGGCCAGGACCCTCGTCTAGGCTGTAAACTCCTCAGAGGCAGACAATGAGTCCACCAACTCTGTAATACTGTATTCTTCCAGGTGCTTAGTACAGTGCTCTGCACACAATAAGCACTCAGTAAATTTGACTGATCTGACTGACAGTGGGAAATAAATCAAGGCAATATTTTTCATCAAAGCCAACTCCGCTGCATTCTCTCCTGTATTGCTCGGCTATCGTCAGAGCCCCCCAAAAAGTGCTTTTCGGTTGGTCTTCTAAATGTCTGGAGCCCCACATTTGAGGACGGGGGTATGTTTAGAAATGGAACTGGATTTAGCGGTTAGAGTGGGATTGGAGAGCCTACAAGCTCAGTCCGTGCTCTCCCCTACTCTCCCTCCATCCCTTGCAACTAAGAAATCACTCCCCTCCCTCTCTTCACTCAACTTGGGATAAAACTGTAAGCTCTTTGTGGGCAGAGATCGTATCTAACAACCGTAATGTGCCTTCCCAAGCTCTTAGTACAGTGTACAGTACTGAGCACACACTAATGACTCAATGGATACCACTGATTGATCAATAAGGTACACTGCTGATAGAGGAGCACCTTTACGTGGGGTTGTGTCTTGTTTCCTAATAAGCCTGGTGTTTTCTGGTCTCTGGATGATGGAATCTTCTCTCTGGGTTCAGGAAATCCTTGAATTATTAGAACTCTTAATATGGTACTCTGATATGGTATTGGTTAAGCATTTACTGTGTGCCAGGCACTGTACTAAGCGCTGGGGTAGATACAAGCTACTCTGGTTGGACACAAGTCCCCGACCTGCATGGGGCTGACCGTCCTAATCCCCATTTTACCAATGAGGGGACTGAGGCATAGAGAAGTGAAAAGACTTCACCAAGGTCACACAGCAGACACGTGGAAGAGCTAGGATTAGAACTCAGGTCCATCTGACTCCCAGGCCCATGCTCTATCCCCTAGGCCATACTAGAGAAGCGGCGTGGTTCAGTGGAAAGAGCCCGGGCTGGGCAGTCAGAGGTCATAGGTTCAAATCCCGGCTCCGCCGCTTGTCAGCTGGGGGACTTTGGGCAAGTCACTTAACTTCTCTGTGCCTCAGTTACCTCGTCTGTAAAATGGGGATTAGGGCTGTGAGCCCCACGTGGGACAACCTGATCACCTTGTATCCTCTCCAGCGCTTAGAACAGTGCTTTGCACACAGTAAGCGCTTAACACATGCCGTCGTTATCATTAGTACTCTTGTTAGAAGAAGGCTTGCACCTTGAAGAGCTAGTGCAGTGGAGGCATAGCTCCAGGGGAGGAGAAAAGGGGGAAAGAGCTAGGAAAATGGTAGGGATCCCAGAGTAGACCAAAGCCCTTCAGGGCAGGAGAGGGGACAACTGATAAATAGCAGCTGCTCCCCCCCGCCCAACATCAGATTCCAAGGGGGAGGTGTGGGGTCAGGATCAAGAAGGTCAAAAGGATCTCTACCAGGTCTGCCAGTTCCCTCTTAACACGACTTCTCCCACACTCTAGGGACCTTAAAGAGAGAAAAGGCAAAATGGGAGACTAGTGTGAGAATATCAGTGTGGAGGTGGAGGAGACCTTCTGTTTGGGGCACAGCTCAGAGCCCCACGGTCTTTTCCAGGGTATCTCCCCTTCCCACAGGTCCGGGAATGTCTTCGGGATAGCTGGTTGGATGGCTTCCATGGCATCATAATCAGCGGGACAGAATGGCGTCACGCACCATGGGAAGACACCACAAAACTGAGCGACCCCGGGGTCCTCGAGAGGTTTAAACTAGCCTTGCCTGTAATTCGTTTCCATTGCCAGCTGTGCTCCTTTTCAGCCCCTCCCCTATACCTTGAAAATCAAAGCATCATCTCGATAGAGCTTTTTAATCCCCGTATAGAAACTCTGCATCCTAAATTCTCCCTTTGACTCACAGCGTAAATAAGTAAAACCTAGGAAGTCATCTTTGGCAGCTCCCAGGAAGAATTAATATAGAAAGGGAGGTTATATAACACTGTAATTTTAACAGGATAAAGCTGTTAAGAGTTACCATGGTAACGCGGATGACAGCAATTGAGTTGCCCAGGCATCTGGAAATATTTAGGGTTTATGATGGGACTGCAGGCAATACTAGAAGATTAGATTAGAAAAAAAACAAGATTGATATGAAGTTCAGAAACAACATAGTATTCTTTTATTAGAAAAGAAACATACAGAAGCATCAAATGAAGCCTGTGGAGCTGTAGTGTAGCAATTCCAGGTTTTGAAAGACTTCTAATAGGACTTGATTTTCAGTGGGAGACCCATAAAGTCACATCAGAGGAGAATTCTGACCCATCGTGTTTAAGTCTAAGAGAGTTGGGGGCGGGGGGGTGGGAGGAAAAGGAGTGTAGAGGGGGGAATGTCAGTACCCACTTGCTAGTTTGGGTACTTCTTTTTAGGAGCCTGTAAAATAGATTCTCACCGTCAGGAATCCAGACACCCGTTTCCACTCCTGTTTTCCTTTGCATAAGAATGGCCTGAGCTTATAAAACACTTTCGAGTTTTCTTAAGAGCTTTTGCACTAATTATCTCATTTCATCCTCATAGCATCCCAGATGAATTAGGGAAAGACAGATATTGTTGTCCCCATTTTACAGAAGAAGAAACTGAGGCCCGGATTGGTCAAAAGTCACGGAGCAGGTCAGGAGCGGAGCTGGGACTAGAACTTCAAGGCACAGTCTACTTCCCTGAGGCCGTGTTGCTCTTTAGAGTTCTCAAGAGCATTAGAAGCATAGATTTGCCCCTGGAGCATTGAAGTTCTAAGAAATAAGTGACATTTTCCCCAAGGCCTTTGCCAGATAGGGCACTGTAATCAATAAGATCTTTCAGAGCCATTATTAGTGTGGCCTGGTGGATGGATAGAATCCTTCAGACCCATTATTAGCGTGGCCGAGTGGCTAGAGCACGGGCCTGGGAGTCAGAGGACCTGGGTTCTAATCCCCCCTCCACCACTTGTCTGCTGGGTGACCTTGGACTAGTCATTTAATTTCTCTGTGCCTCAGTTACCTCCTCTGTAAAATGGGGAATAAGACCGTGAACCCCATGTGGGACAGGGACTATGTCCAACCCAATTAGTGTACATTCATAATAATGATGATGGAATTTGTTAAGCACGTACTATGTGACAGGCACTGTAGTAAGCACTGGGGCGTATATAGGCAAATTGAGCTGGACACAGTCCCTGTCCCACGTGGGGCTCACAGTCTCAATCCTCATTTTGTAGATGAGGTAACTGAGGCCCAGAGGAGTGAAGTAACTTGCCCAAGGTCACACAGCAGATAAGTGGCAGAGCCAGGATTAGAACCCATGACCTTCTGACTCCCAGGCCTGCGCTCTATCCACCACCCCTAGAACAGTAATTGACTCAGAGTAAGTAATAATACCATCACTACTATTATTAGCTTCTCTTGGACTGACCCGTGAGACCCCCAAACAAGCTAAGGGAAGGTGGCTGAAATCATTCGTAAACTTCGAGTTTCTCAATTAGAAAAATTTTCCTTATCAGACTGTACCATTGAGATGAGTAGGGATGGATCCCCTGCCCTGACCCAAGAAATTTTGAGAACTGGACAAACATTCCCAAATGGGAAAGGCAACACTTGGTGGTAAGTTTTGCTTACCCAGCCCAGCTGGAATGATTTTGAAATAGATGGTGAGCTCCCCGGACGTAATGATGAGAAGTATCTTTTCCCCCAGGGAGATCAGAAACCCTTTGGAGGTCATTTTCAATCGATCAATCCATCAGTGGTATTGATTAAACTGTGTGCAGAGCACCGTACTAAGCACTTGGTAGAGTACACTAGAGTAGAGATGATCCCTGCCCTCAAGAAGCTTACATTCTAGTGGGGGAAAAGAATCTCATTTCTTTTTTGGCATCAGATTGTATGCATCAGATTACTTCATTAGGAATTAGGGCTCTACTTTGACTAGATTATCATTATTATCGTCATCATTCTATTTGTTAAGCGCTTACTATGTATCAAGCACTGCTCTAAGCCCTGGGGTAGACACAGGATAATCAGGTCAGACCCAGTCCCTGTCCTACAGTCAAAGTAGGAAGGAGAATAAGTATTTTAATCCCCATTTCCCAGATGAGGAAACTGAGGCACAGATACATTTAGGGGACTTGCCCGAGGTCACCCAGCAGGCAACTGGCAGAGTCGGGATTAGAATACAGGCCCTCTGACTTCCAGACTGGTGCTTTTTCCAGTAGGCCATGGTGCCTTGGGGATTACAGGAAAAGAAATCCACTGACAAATCCAATAGACCTAATTTTATTTGATCCTGGGGACGTGCCCAGGGATATTTCTCTGAAAATCCAAAAGGAATTTTCTAAACTGAAAAACGACCCATGGAGCCTACTGTCTGGGGAGGAAAGAAGAGAGTGAAATTCAGAGTTTTGAATTCTGTGATTCCCTAATCCCCAAGGTCGACACCTCAGCCGGAAAGCTGCTTATCATACACCGTTCAAAGAGAAGGTTACATCCAAAACAACAGCAATAAAAACAAAATCCGAGGCCTCTGAAAATCCCCCCAAGTGTCTCATTACTGTGAGCGATTCCAGAACTCTGTTTTCTTCCACCCACCCTCTGAGGAGTCTGCCTCTGATCTATCCCCCGGTTGCGTGAACCTAATTTTTCCGAGCAGAATTCTGTTGAATTGCATCTCTTTGACCCCAGCCGTCCGTGCTCTGCACACGTTAAACACCCAATAAATACCATTTATTGATGGATTGACTGAGGCCTCCCCTGATTAAGGCTTCATGCCCCCCTGTTCGTACTCTCTCCTGCTTCGCATTGTACTTGGATTAATACTCTCTAAGCACTGTGATTTTCACCCCAACCCCAAAGCGCTTTAGGTGCCTCCTCATCGGTAATTCATTTTTAAGTCTGTCTCCCTTTCGAGACTGTAAGCTTCTTGTGGGCAGGGATCTTGTCGACCTACAGTGTGGCTCAGTGGAAAGAGCCCGAGCTTGGGAGTTCGAGGTCCTGGGTTCGAATCCCAGCTCCGCCACTTGTCAGCTGTGTGACTGTGGGCAAGTCACTTCACTTCTCTGGGCCTAAGTTCCCTCATCTGTAAAATGGGGATTAACCGTGAGCCTCACGCGGGACAACCTGATGACCCTGTATCTCCCCCAGCACTTAGAACAGTGCTCTGCACATAGTAAGCGCTTAACAAATACCAGCATTATTATTACTTTATTGTAGTGTGCTCTCCCAAGCGCTTAGTACTGTGTGCGGCCCAGTAAGCACTCAATAAGTACCAATGATGGATCGACTGTGGAAGGTGAAGGCAGGTGGAGTGAATACCATAAATATATTTCTTTTTCTTAAAGGAGACTGTGGAAGCTGGAGCGGAGAAAGCTGCACTTACTGAAACAGAGCAGGGCGAGGTACGTGTCATCAGCCTACGAAAAGATACATAGTTTAATATCTCAAGTAAAAGCCCTTCCGCCGATCCGCGTATTTTCCGAGTTATCGATATATCAGGATGGCTCAGTGGAAAGAGCCTGGGCTTCGGAGTCAGAGGTCACGGGTTCGACTCCCGGCTCTGCCACTTCTCAGCTGTGTGACTGTGGGCGAGTCACTTCCCTTCTCTGTGCCTCAGTTACCTCATCTGTAAAATGGGGATTAACTGTGAGCCTCGCGTGGGACAACCTGATCACCCTGTATCCACCCCGGCGCTTAGAACAGCGCTCTGCACATAGTAAGCGCTTAACAAATACCAACATTATTATTAACAGTCCACGTGGTAGCTCGACTACGAAACAGCCCTTTCTTGTCTCGTCATGTGCTGCCGAGTCGTCTTCGCCCCGTAGCCACTTCATGGAAACATCTCTCCCAGAACGCCCCACCTCCATCTGCAATCGTTCTGGTAGTGTAGCCAGAGTTTTCTTGGTACAAACACGGAAGTGGTTTACCATTGCGTCCTTCAGCGCAGTAAACGTGAGTCTCCGCCCTCGACCCTCTCCCGTGCCCCTGCTGCCCAGCACAGGTGAGTTTTGACTTGCAGCAGATCGTCTGCCACTGGATGGCCAATGCCCAAGCTAGGAATGGAACGGACAGGCCTCTGCTTGCCTCTCCCTCCCGTAGCCGAGACCGGTGGACTACTGGAATCTCTTCAGGTGTGATCCTGACAAGGAGAAACAGCCCTTACTTGTGAGTAAAACAGACTCTCTCACCAGTGGTCTATTTCAGATTATTTCTGCGGGGAGCGGGAGATGCTCCCCCCCAGGAGGATGCTCCCAAAAATATTTTAGGGCACCATACAGTGTGGTTAAGGTGGAAGGTGGTATACCGTTATTTCTACTGACATTTAAAATGAAGAGAAGATACAGCGACGTGGTATCACAAAGGCACGGATGATTTCAATAGATTTGTCTGGCTTCTGAATGGCATCTTAAAACATAAATAGCACTGATTTATCATTATTTTCTAGTACTCCTAACCCAGATCTGCAGCTAGATTGGAAATATTTTTTTACCTTGAACAGAGCATCAATTGAGCATGAAATCAGAGTATCCAGATGTGCTGAGGAACTCACTAGTTCAATGAAAATATTGAAAATGCTATCTTCTCGGTTTGATGAAGCCTGGCTCGGTGGAAAGAGCACAGACTCGGGAGTCGAGACGTCATGGGTTCTAATCCCGGATCCGCCACTTTCAGCTGTGTGACTTTGGTCAAGTCACTTCTCTGTGCCTCAGTTACCTCATCTGTAAAATGGGGATTGAGGCTGTGAGCCCCACGTGGGACAACCTGACTACCTTGTCTCCCCCCAGTGCTTAGAACAGTGTTTGGCACATAGTAAGCGCTAAACCAATACCATCATTATTATTATTTTGTAGGTGGTGGTGCCTTATCTAGTAGTAGCATTCCAGCACTTAGAACAGTGGTTGGCACATTGTAAGTGCTTAACAAATACTATCGTTATTATTTATTGAGTGCCCTCATATAAATGAAGAAGAGATCATCATAATAGTGTTGATATTTGTTAAGCGCTTACTATGTGCCGAGCCCTGTTCTAAGCGCTGGGGTAGATACAGGGTGATCAGGTTGTCCCACGGGAGGCTCACAGTCTTAATCCCCATTTTACAGATGAGGTAACTGAGGCACCGAGAAGTCAAGTGACTTACCCAAAGTCACCCAGCTGACAGGTGGCGGAGGCGGGATTAGAACCCATGACCTCTGACTCCTAAAACGGTGCTCTTTCCACTGAGTCACGCTGTTTCTTGCATTCCCTGCCCACGGTGAGCTTACACTACAACAAGGGAGGCACAAAGGCACCCCTATTTTCAGTTGCATTTTGCCGAAGGCCTGTATTCCTTTTCCTAGGTTTTAGCTGATGATGCATTGTTTTACAACTCACTGAGTCTCTATAAAATACACAGAATTATCTGCAATCTCCAGGAGAAGAGGTCCTGACTATAACACAGGCAACTAGAATCCCCAGAAATGGGGATTGAAAAGGAATTTAAAAGGGTCCCGATCTCTTATAATCTCTTAAAATGCTGTATACTGAGGCTCTAAGTAAGTGTTAGGTAGAACAGCAAATATTCGAGGAAGATAAGAGTAAGAAGGATTGAGAGACACTGTATTTGCCTTGAACTGGTCTTTAAGGACTTCCTTAGATTAGGGTCCTTTGCAAGACCGCTGATCATTTCCTTCTTAATGATCGTTTTGATACTTTTCTTGGGGCAGAAGCTTTCTTGAAGGTGTTACAGAGCACTCAGAATTGTTCTAGGCATTTCACAGGCATCCAAGGGGCTAGAGATTATTATCTTGGTCTCCATCTGCTGGCTTGTTGACTGATAGGCACGAATAATGGAACTAGCCAAGTTCAAAAATCATGCCTTTGTACTGTTTTCTGCCTCATAATAATGTTGGTATTGGTTAAGCGCTTACTATGTGCGGGGCACTGTCCTAAGCGCTGGGATAGACACAGGGGAACCAGGTTGTCCCCACGTGAGGCTCACAGTCATAATCCCCATTTGACAGATGAGGGAACTGAGGCATAGAGAGTCATATAGAGGAGCTAAGGCCAGCACACTTGAGTGATATGATCGGGCGATTGCACACTTTCATGATTTGATGGGGCCTCATTTTTCCAATCTTCGAATATCATTAATCTTAGTATCCTGATGTGTCCATGCTCAAGTCAGCAAAGAACCTCTGATGTTCTCTGCCAAACTGTTCATTTACCTCGTCAGACTAAATTTATAGCGTTTGCTCAGAACGTGATTATCTCGATTGCACCGATTACAACAGATATAAAATATCCGAAGCCCATGAAACCCCGGGGCAATATGGACCTCGAGATATTTTTTGCAACAAACTAATTATGCAAATTCGTTTTTGAACATCTCTGCTGTTGGTTCTAAATTTCATGCCTATTAATATCATTCCGTACCTCTGGTCTCTCTGAATTCGTCCCTACTGATCATGAGCTCTGACCATGTTCTCTTAGAGAGAAAATACATAAAGAGAAACTGTTGACAAGACGTTTGTTTTGTACCTGCTTCCTTCAAAGCTGATTGCAGAAAAGATTTATTTTTGTAAGTCTACACTGTTACAGGCTGCAGCATGTCAGTAGAATGCGTTGCTCAGGGGTTTCAAGGCACTTCACCAGTTCTCTCGCTTTTACTTATCCCCGCTCTTCTCCCGCTACGCCCCAACTCATATTCTTTATTCCTCTCAAGCCAGGTTAGTCACTCACCCTCGCTTTTCCAACCTCTAACACTTTGTTCACACCCTATTTATACCTACCCTCAGCACTTTTGTATACACGTGTATATATATTTGTTCGACCTTGGCTCCGCAGCTTGTCTACTGTATGATCCTGGGCAAGTCACTTAACTTCTCTGTGCCTCAGTTGCCTCATCTGTAAAATGAGGATTAAGATGGTGAGTCCCTTGGGCGGCAGGGATTATGTCCAATATGATTAATTTGTATCTTCCCCAGGGCTTAGTCCAATGTCTGGCACGTCGTAAGTGCTTAACAAATACCATTTTAAAAAATTCACCTTTACTACTCCATTTTTAGATATTTTTATGTCTGTCTTCCCTGTTAAATTCTAAGCTTCTCGTGGACAGGTGCGTGGCACTTCTGGGTTTTGTACTTCCCAAGTGCTTAGGCGAGTTCAATGCACCTAGAGAGTCTTCAATGAATATTACAACTACTCCTCTTACTTGAAATCTCTCTCCTTTCAGAGCCTTTTGGAAACCACATCTCCTCCAGGATGTGTTCCTCTGGAATTTTGCTTTTCCCCAAGTTACATCCCCTACAACCATCTCAACATTTCTGCAACAACTGTGCATTTTTGCACTTTCACCTATCTAAAGCAGTTCTGTATATACTGACTTACCTTCCTTTCTATTTAAAGCTCTTACTCACTGAAATTTTCCTTCGTCTTCTTCTATCCATAAATTATTTTGTGCCTTTTCCCCTTGCTAGACTATAAACTCCTTAAGGGCAAGAATCATGTCTTCTGTCTCTCGTTTTATCCCAAGTCCTAAATAAAGTCCTCTATGAAAGTGGGGTCTCAGTGAATACTATTGATTGATTCTCTTACATGATAAGCGTGAAGTTATGAAGCATCAACCTTTAGAAATATGACCTTTTTCACATTCCATGTTTTAGAGTGCATAGTTGTAAGAATTAGTATTTTCCTTCCTAATGGGATCAAATGGGCAGAGCAAATCCAATAAATAAAAGTCGAATGCTGATCCTAATCATACCGGATGACAGGATCAATAGGATCATTTGTGGGAAATATGCTGTATAAAATCAATCGCACATTCTGCCCCCTCTCCCCAGCTTTCCTGCTCAGTAGGAGCCATTTTGAATGTTAGATCCCCTAAAGTCAAAGCTTCTGAAACTGATGTCATTCAATCTGACACCTTTAAAGGCTTGACTCTCACGAAACATTTTAAGCCACTGAAATTCTGTCTACCCTCCCCTCATTTCATTCTGTTGTTTCTTTCAGATACCACTCACCTTTTCTTCCTCAGACTACTTGTGTCCTCCAAAGTAGATGTTTCATCTTTCTCCCTCCTTTCCCCTCTCCATGATGAAGAGGGAAGAAGGATGTTAAAACTCATTAGGGTCCCCAGCAAGCCAACATATGGTTTTTTAGAGCCTTGTTGCTTCCAGAAGCACAAATCTTACCCACACCCTCTGCAGAATGAAACACCGAATCCTTTTCAGAGGGAGAAGCTTAATATAGGGATATTTCCAAGGAAAAGAGTTTGCATTAACCCCCAAAGGTCTTTAAAAGTCTGATTTTGTAAGTGAGGACGTATTCTCATTTCACACTAAGCCAGAGGATGGCGAAGGGGACGACTCATTCTAGTGAGTCCTGAGTCCTGATGCCTTTTTATGGTATTTAAGTGCTTACTATGTGCCCGGCACTGTACTATGCTCTGGGGTAGATACACGCTAATGAGGTTGGTTACAGTCCACGTCCCACCTGGAGCTCACAGTCTGCATAATGATGGTGTTTGTTAAACACTTACTATGTGTCAAGCTCCGTTCTAAACTCTGAGATAGATAGAAGCTAATCAGGTTGGACGTGATTCATGTCCCTCCTGGGACTCACAGTCTTAATCCCCATTTTACAGATGAGGTAACTGTGGCACAGAGAAATTAAGTGATTTGCCCAAGGTCACACAGTAAACAAGTGGCAGAGCCGGGATTAAAACCCCACATTTTACAGATGAGGTAACTGAGATGCAGAGAAATTAAGAGTCTTGCCCAAGAACCCATAGCAAACAAATGGCAAAGCTGGAATTCGAACTTGGGTCATGCGGGCACCCCTCTAAGGCCTTGAGCGATACCCACCAGCAGGTTCTGAGCTTGCACTCTGTTCTTGTTCATAGGTGGTGTCTACTACTGACACTGGAGCGGTACCTGGGGCCGAAGGAGCCATGGAGTCGGCAGCTGAAGCGGCCCCCATTTCCGTTCCTGTGGACGAGGCAGACAGAGGGCCGGTGGCCGGAAGCGAAGGGCCCAGTGTGTTGGAGGCCAAAGGTGCTCCTGACACCGCGGATGTTGGTGGGGAAGATAAATCTTCTCCAGAAGAGAAGGGAACAGAGGTGCCTCAGGTACTCAATCTTAGAGGGGGGTGACTTCAGGAGGGTGGTCAAAATGGAGTTCTCTATATGGGAAATGGGGGGAAGTGACCAGCTTGACCGAGTCCTCATTTCAAAGGGAGAAGCCCATGTTTTCACTCGACCACTTTAATTTCAGACCTCTGAAAGCTCCTCTTACAATCTGCCATGTATAAAAGCAAAGGGAGTTGCTCATTAACCCTGTGAGAAGTGCCACATGATAGCCACAAAGGCATTAAACCAACCCACACTGTTAGTGGGAGAATTAGTGGCCATCAAGGATTACCTTAAAAACTCTGGGAAGTAACAGAGGCCCTTCCCAAAACGCCAAACCCCAAACACTGAATTCATCTCCCCTGATCCTCTATTGGTTATTGAAAGTTAGGATGCAGCCCTACTACAACACAGCAGGCTTAGGAAGGTTGAAATTCTAAGAAACATCAAAAATATCTTCCACCAAGTGAATCTGCCCTTTTTACTCTGGCAGGGATTGAGGAAAGAGAGAACATGTTTTTTTGTGTCTCACAATTTCAGATCATTTTACCCTCTTTCGTCAGCTGTTCTCCAGTGCCATTTGATGCCTGGAATTGCATTATCTAAAATGTAGGCAGAAGCTATTTCAACTGCTAAATAAATTTCAGAGAGAAGGGTTTATGAGAAGAGAACTGGTAGAATCTGTATTTTTTTTCTTATTCTTCCTGGCTAGAATAACATTTTTTGAACTTTTTTTTAAAGAAAAATGAGAACATTTCTTTTTCTCTCCTAGGCTAAATACAGGATCTAGGGTCTGACTGGTAGCCTGAGTTTCTGGTTCTGAATGCAAAACTTTCTCCTTGTTCTTGACACTTTTCTCAGAAGCGGCATCTATGTCTGCTGCGTCTCTACCTCTACCTTGCCTGCTATGTAAAAGCTTGGGGAAGGCACTTAACTGCTCTGCACCTCAGTTTCTTCATATGTAAAGTGGGAATTAAATACCTGTTCTCTCCTTTGAAGTGTGAGCCTCATGTGGAACACCAACTGTGTGTGTATTGTGTGATGATGATGATGATGATAATGGCATTGGTTAAGAGCTTACTATGTGCCAGGCGCTGCACTAAGCCCTGGGCTGGAAACAAGCAAATCAACTTGGACATAGTCCCTGTCCCATGTGGGGCTCACAGTTTCAATCCCCATTTTACAGATGAGACAACTGAGGCACAGAGAAGTGAAGTGACTTGCCCACGGTCACAGCAGAGATATAGCAGAGCAAGGGATTAGAACCCATGACCTTCTGACTTCCAGGCCCATGCTCTATCCACTACACCATGCTGCTTCTGCATCTGCCCCGGTGCTTAGCACAGGGCTTGGCACATATTAAGGGGTTAATAAATGCTATTACTACTGCTGCTACTATTCCTAATGAACAAAACCCTCTCTCCCCAGGAAAAAGTCATCCCATCGGTCATTATAGAACCAGCATCCAACCACGAAGGGGAGGAAGACCATGACATGAGTCCAGGTGGAGAATCGAAGAAGGGGTTGGAAGATGTGACCCTCCAGGGTGACACGAGTGACCGTTCCGTGGATGTCACTGAGCAGAAAACATTGGAGGATACTCAGGCTGCCCCATCAGATGGTGCTGGCCGCTCCGTATTGGCGAGCGATACATCAGCGGAATTACCTCCTGGCTTTCTCTATAAGGTCTTTCCCTTGCGCCTTCCTTCCTGTCTTCTTTCTTTCCATCAAGTCTTCCTTTCCCCCTTCCTTCCTTCCTTTCTTTCTTTCTTCCTAGTTTCCTGCCTTCCTTTCTTTCTCATTTCTTCCTTCTTGCCTTCTTTTCTCCCTGCTTATATCTCCCTTCCTTTCTTCCTTCTTTCCTTCCTGTCCCTTCTTCCCTTCCTTCCTGCCTACTTTCCTTGCTGCCTTCATTGCTTACTGCCTGCCTTTCATCTTCTTTCTTCCCTTTCTTTCTTTCTCATTCCTTCCTGCCTGCCTTCTTGCCTCCTTCTTCTTCCTTTCTTCCTCATTCCTTCCTTCATATGTCCTTCTTTCTGTCTTTCCTACCTGGCGTAAGGCCTACCTTCCTCCCTCCTTCCGGCTTTCTTTCTTATTCCTTAGCAAAGCCCTTGTCTTTATTGTGTTTATTTCTCATTTGGATTTCCTCACCCCGTATCGCCTCCTTTTCTGATTTTCCTCCTGCCTGCCTTCTTGCCTCTTTCTTCTTCCTTTCTTCCTCATTCCTTCCTTCATATGTCCTTCTTTCTGTCTTTCCTACCTGGCGTAAGGCCTACCTTCCTCCCTCCTTCCTGCTTTCTTTCTTATTCCTTAGCAAAGCCCTTGTCTTTATTGTGTTTATTCTCATTTGGATTTCCTCACCCCTGCATCTCCTCCTCTTTTGATTTCCCTCTATTGGCCCATACGTAACCTACTGCACATTACGATTCTAGTGCTGACGTGGTGGGAAATAACTGGGAGAATGAATAATTGAATGATCTGGGTGGGGAATTAATTGCTCCACTTTGACCCTTCAGTGTCTGGAGGAACAGATAATCTTTGCAGGCAACCAAAGCCCAGCTAGTTCTGCTAGACTATGGGTATGTACTTGCAAAGCCGGTATGTACTTGCAAAGCCGTGCACCAAGGAAATCTCACGTGGTTGTAATCCCCTTGTCCCAACCACACCCTGCACTTGCAGAAAAACTGTTTTTTCTATCACCTTGTGTGCTGTATCCAAACAGCCTAGCGTTTATTTATTCATATTACTGTCTGCCTCCCCCTCTGTAAGCTCATCAGGGGCAGGGAACGGATCTGCTAATTCTGTTGCACTGTACTCTCCCAAGTCCTCAGTACAGTGTTCTGCACGTAGAAAGCGCTCAGTGATGATAATAACAATTCTGGTATTTGTTAAGTACTTTAGAGAAGCAGCGTGGCTCGGTGGAAAGGGCACGGGCTTTGGAGTCAGAGGTCGTGGGGTCGAATCCCGGCTCCGCCACTTGTCAGCTGTGTGACTGTGGGCAAGTCACTTAACTTCTCTGTGCCTCAGTTCCCTCATCTGTAAAATGGGGATTAAGACCGTGAGCCCCACGTGGGACAACCTGATTCCCCTGCGTCTACCCCAGCGCTTAGAACAGTGCTCGGCACGTAGTAAGCGCTTAACAAATACCAACATTATTAACATTACTATGTGCCAAGCACTCTTCTAAGTGCTGAGGTAGCTACCAGTTTGTCCCACGTGAGGCTCATGATTTTAATCCCCATTTTCCAGATGAGGAACCTGAGGTACAGAGAAGCGAAGTGACTTGCACATAGCAGACAAGAGGTGGAGCCGGGGTTAGAACCCAAGTCCTCTGACTCCCGAGCCCGTGCTCTTGCCAGTAGGACATGCTGCTTGACTGACTGAAGTTCCATGAATCCCCAACAATGCACAATGAATCCATGTGTTATGACAGAACTGAGTGCGGTCCTTAGAGGTGACTGAAACAGAACATATGATTGAGCACAGCAGAAAGTCCCCATTAGGCTTCCAGACTCTCTGACTCTGTTACAGGTGGAAAGATTTGACTCTCAACCAATTTGGGAGCCCTTCTCCGGGCGGGGCGGGGCTGCATGCTATCAAAAATTTCCATGAAAGTCTTGGAGTTTGTTTTTTGTTTTTGAAATTTTTCCTTGCTCTTCTTCTGGAGATGATCCACATCTTTGAAAATGTTTTTTACAGGTTGAAACGCTGCATGATTTTGAGGCTGCTAATTCTGACGAGCTTAACTTGAAAAGAGGAGATGTGGTCCTGGTCATCCCCGCTGAGACAGAGGAAGATCAGGTAAGGTTTTAGGACAGTGCACTTCTTAGGACAATCTCTTCAGTGCTCTGAAGCTGACGGTTTTCATTATAACACCCCCCCCCCCCCCAAATACACTTGGCCATGGTTCTTCCTCTCCTCCTCATTCCTTCCTTCCTGCATCTGTCCTTCAATCCTTCTTTCATACCTGCTCTAAATCCTTCTTCCCTCCATCCTGCTTTCCTTTTTACTCCTCCTCAGCGAAGCCCTTGTCTTTATTGTGTTCATTTCTCACTCCGATGATTTTCTCACTTTGATGAGAACCCGTATGAAGGTAATGGCTTTCATACAACATCCCCCCAAATACGGTTGGCCGTGGTGCCCAGGAGCACAGCTTTTGTAGTCCGAATCTACCCAGCAAATCAGCTGGGTGACCCATGCTCAAAAATACACTTTCATCTCGGTTACCTGGATATTTCCAACCAGGTGGGGTTTTCTTGGTCAGAAATATCCAGCTAATTTGGACCGAAGTGATCTTGGAGACTGAATCATCCTGGTAATTTGGAGGCAAATGACACAACCTGTATCTTTTCACCAATTCAAGATGAAATTTCATTCATCCTTCCTTAGATGCAGTGACCAGAACTGCACCCCACATTCCTGGTGTGCAAATTCCTTGATTTTATGTGGTGACCAGTCAGTGGATTTTGTTTGGACTCAGTGAAGAATTTTTCATCTTGAATTTGCTCCTCTTTCTGTGCATGGAATTGTGCTGTGGAGCCTTAAGTAAGGTGGTCTGGGTGGATAATACCCAAATATTGTTGGTGGGAAATCTGGCCCAAGAAATAACTTAATTAGTCCTATAATCTTTGAGGATAGGTTGAACCCAAAGCCCATGTCTTCACTAGCAAAGTTAAGTACTGAAACACTTTCCCAGATAATTCAGGCTAAAATCTACCCTTCTGACTCAATTATCTGAGTATTTCAGGCCAACATGATTGGGACAGGTTTTGTGGTCTGAATTTCCTGGACAATTTTCCCAATTCTCCACTTCACTGCCATGGGTCTGGGAGTCAGAAGGTCACGGGTTCTAATCCTGGCTCCTCCACCTATGCAAGTCACTCCACTTCTCTAGGCCTCAGTTACCTCAGCTGTAAAATGAGGATTAAGAGTGTGAGCTCTATGTGGGACAAGGACTGTGTCCACCCTGATGACCTTGTATCTATCCCAGCATTTAGAATAATGTTTGGCACATAGTAAGTGCTTAACAAGTACCATTATTATTATTATTATTATTCTGTAGACCTGGCCTCAGCACTGTACAACTCACAGATGCCTTAATGGCAGGTTGGTGCCCCATTTTACACTGATGGTCTCCACTTAGACCATCAGCTCCTTGAGGGCAGATATCGAGTTTACCAATGTGTTGGATTATACTCAGCAGAGTGCTCGGTACACAGTAAGTGTGCAGTAAATACCTGATCGATTGATAGGTAAAATGCCAAGAACAGAGTTTTCCTTAGCATTGAGGAGAAGGGATCCATGAGGAAAAGAAGCTTTCAGGTTTGCAATATTCAAGCTTATGTTCATAGATAGTGCAGCTCGATACAGCCCATTTCTGCTGGAGGATTTGCTTTTTCTCATTTGAAAAATATAATAATATTCTCTTCCTTTCCTAACAGGGTCTGGGATGCTTATTCTTTTTTAAAATAGTATTTGTTAAGCGTTCACTAAGTGTCAAATGCTGTTCTAAGCATCGGGAGAGATACAAGTTAATTAGAGCGGACACAGTCCCTGTCCCACACGGGACTCAGAGTTTAAGTAGGAGGCACAGAGAAGTTAAGTGTTTTGCCAAGGTCACACAGCAAGCGATTGGCCAACCAGGGATTATAACCCAAGTCCTCTGATTCCCAGGCCCATGCCCTTTCCAGTAGGCCATCCTGCTTCTTCCATGGCTTTGTGAATGTGGAGTTTATAGTCTCAATTATTTTGTTCCTTCTTGGTGCTGGTAAGGAAGTCAGATCTTATTGTCTATATCTGTGTTTTTGGCAACTGTGGAGTTAACATCCGCAGAAAGCGGGCCTGGGAGTCGGAAAAACCCGGGTTCTAATTCCAGCTCCACTGCTTGTCTGCTGTATGAACTTGGGCAAGTCACTTAACTTTCCTGTGCCTCATCTGTAAAATGGGGATTAATATTGTGAGCCCCATGTAGTACATAGATGGAGCCCAACCTGATTATCCAGTGCTTAGTATAGTGTTTGGCACATACTAAGTGCTCAACAAATGTTAAAACAACAAAAAAATTATTCCACGTACAGATCTGTCCTTCATGTATTATAACATCATCACTTCCTGAGTGGTATTTGTCATCAGCAAGGAGGTTATCAATTATTAGAGTGAGCTTTTTATCTACGAAGCTTTTTATTCCTTCTGTGGAATTGGCCTGTCTAAAGTCTTATACTAGTCTGCCTGGTTGCCTCAATTTATATTCTAAGATCATATCAAACAAGGGCGCATTAGGCTTATTTATATCCTAGGGCTCCATCGTTTCTAATGCGCTGTATTTGAACTGGACTGGTTATTGAAGAAGATTAGATCTCAGAGTACCCTATCCCAAGTGAGATCGCTATCCTTTTAGGATTAACGAATAACTACTCTTCGCTTCTTCGGCAGATATTTCACACACTTCAAATATTTCACACATTAGCTTTCTCTGGCTTCGATCATAACTGAACTCCTGTGTCCCTTGAATTCCCATCTGAATTTATTTCATGAGAGAAGCAGTTTTGCTAGTGGATAGAGAATGAGGCTGGGCGGCAGAAGGACCTTGATTCTAATCCCAACTCCTCCATTCGTCTGCTGTATAACCTTGGGCAAGTCACTTTACTTCTCCGTGCCTCAGTTCCCTCATCTGTAAAATGTGGATTAGGAGTGTGAGCCCCATGCGAGACAAGGACTGTGTCCAACCCAATTAGCTTGTATCTATGCCAGCAGTTAGTACAGTGCCTGGCACATAGTAAGCACTTAAAAAATTTAAAAAATTTTGGTGGGGGTTGTGAGATCGGGTCAAGACTTGTTCTCTGCTGTCAGGCCGGAAATAGCCGCGTACGGTGGCGACTGCCCTGTAGGTCAGTGATAATAACGTTAAGCGCTTACTATGTGCCAAACATTGTACTAAGCACTGGCGTAGATAGACGATCATCAGACCTGATACAGTCTCTGTCCCACAGTGGGGCTCACAGCCTAAGCAGGAGGGAGAACGGGTTCAAATCCCCATTTTACGGATGAGGAACGAGACACAGAGAAGTTGATTGACTTGCCCAAATTCACACAGCAGTCAAGTGGGAGATGGGATTGTTCCACCATTGGTCAGAAGCCCACTTCCATATTTTTAATCATCCTCTGGAATTTTCCATGGTTTGGGTCCCCCAGAGATCTGCATGCAGGGCTCTGTGTCAATTTTCCTAACAGTTCCGTGTGAGTAGTCAGTACCTGAGACAGTCTTTTACCCCTCTAGCCTGGGTCCTGGCGCAGCCAGCTAACGAGCACCTTCCTCCTGACACCAAAGGGAAGTACAGGGTTTTGTTTCCCAAAGAAGGAAAGAGTGAGGCCTAGAGGAAAGAACACAAGCCTGGGAGTCAAAGGGCCTGAGTTCTAATCCCAGCTCTGCCCTATGACTGCTGTGTGACTTTGAGCAAGTCACTTGACCTCTCTCTGCCTCAGCTTTCTCATCTGAAAAATGGGGATTCAATCCTACTCCCTCCTATTTAGACTGTGAACCCCATATGGGATAGGGACTGTATTCAACCTGATTATCTTGCTTAGTACAGTGCTTGACGTAAAGTAAGCACTTAAAAAGAACCGTACTGGGAATTAAAAATGAACATACTGAGAATTGTGGTTCTCGGGTGAGAGTCAGGGAATTGAGAAGGCAGAATGGTCAGGGAGAGAGGAGAGGAGTAAAGTTTCCTCGATACGGTGGTTTGGGGAATGGAGCGGGGACAGCAGGGAGGGTGGGAAAGAGCGACTTTTCACCTGAGCGTCGTGTCTTTTTCCTTGCAGGATGCCGGGTGGCTGGTAGGAGTGAAGGAGTCCGACTGGATCCAATTCAGGGACATTGCTGCCTACAAGGGCCTTTTCCCGGAGAATTTCACCCGGCGCCTGGACTAGCTCTCGGCTTGGGCAAGGCGGTCTGACAGGAAGCTCGGTCGAAGGTTTCCAGACCCTCTGGGAAACCCGGGTGCCCCCTTTTCTAGACACCCTGATAACAGTTTTACAGACTGTTGCCAGACTGTTGGAGAAACATTTCTGAAGGAGCATGTAGTGCAGAAATAGAGAAGGAAAAGGCAGCGTCAAAGAAGTAGGCTAGCCTCTTCTGAAAGAAAACAGAAAAAAAAAAAAATATTCCCATGTGTTCGCCCGTGTGTGGCAACAGGTTTGTTTGTGCTTTGTCGGAGCTGTGGTGAAACCTGTACTTAACCCTTCCCCACAATGTCTAAATTAGCCTCCTCAAACCGGAACCTTAATTTCTCTGCATTGAGCGTATCGTATTGAGTTGCAGCACTGCAGGACGAATAATACTGTAGTAATGACCTCTCTCCCCCCGCCCCCGCCGCCACGTTTTCTTTTATTCTCTAACTTTTTTCCTTCTCCCTCTGTCTCATTTCTTCTCTTTCTCTCCCCTCTTCTGTGTTCAAAAACCAAACCGCTGCAGATGTTTTCGGTGTTCTTTTCAGCAACCTATATAACCTGCACATATTTCCCGCCTCCCTCGCATCAGGATATATGCGTATGCTCATGGCTGCATAGGCATATTCAAAGCCTTTACCCTTCATTAGAGTTCTTTGCCTCTAGAGGGATCGATCCAGGAATTGCTCTTTCCCTGTCTGGCATTATAGTACATAGTTTTGTCTCTGAGCAAAACGGGCTGTTCCATTGCCAAAACGTTAGGCGGTATCTGTGTTTGTAATGTGAAACCTTCATCTGATGGCAATTGACAGCGATCGGAAGCTGCTAAAACCTGGGGAAGGCACAGGTCGAGAGCGCCAAGACATCCGGCTTTGGGAGTTAGAGACGAGCTAGTCCGGATGGAGTGGAGAATGTTATTCTAGTCTTTTTTATTTCAATGGCTGGATGAGTGGAAACAAACCCACAAAGACTCTATTAAAAAAAGAAAGCCCCCATATATTTTCACCCTATCTATTTATGCAGCTCACCTTCACAGATTCTTAAAAATAAGATATATGATGTATTCTGTATCAAGAAGTCATCTGTAACGATTATGTTTTTCAGTGTTGAATCATTATGAATAAATCTCTGATCATCTCCAGAAATCGGCCTAGTTCCTTCATAGGAGTGTTTTTCCAGTAACACTCTCAATAGTCTTCCTACCAGTATCTAAAAGGTGGTGGATATTTGGGGAAATTTGTCCCGAGGGGCACTGTACTCCCAGTTCGCTTCAGCCAGGCGAGTCCTTACTGGTCTCTGAGTCCCTTGGACGGATTGGAGACCCCAAGTTCCTGTATCACTGAAAATCAGTTTTTATTATCTTTCATAATCAGCAGTTCCTTCTCACCTCAGCCTCATTTCTTGCTCGCATTTCCTTTCCAGCATTTTTACGTTGACAGCCCTATAATATATATTATTCCGGTAGCTCTATGATATATATTATAATAGAAGCTCAGTTAAATGAATTGAATGATCACATGGATTGGGGAAGTCGTGTGTTGGCTGACGGACTGGTGAAGATGACTCTTAGCTGAAGCTTGAAAGGACTTTCTTGTGATTTAATACCTCTTGTATGAATCTAATATGATTCTGCCGGGATTCACGTTAATCAACAATCTGTGTTTGCTAGCTATTTATTTTGTATACCTTTTTGATGAATGAGCTGAAGCCACCCTGGCAAGTTACTGACTAACGTCACCTCGTATTCATTATTGGTTATAAATTGTTCGAAGGACTGATTTATGGAAGAACTAAAGAAACCCAGATGCTGATTCTGGGTAAAGATAAAGACGTGCTTCACATCAGAATGCAATTTCCAATTCTGCCTCAAACCAATCCGGGAGATTTATGCGAGAACAGAGGCCTTAAAAACCAGGATCGAATAATTAGCTGGAATAACAGAGAACTGATTTGGAGCGAGCTCTACGGAATTCACTTTCCTACTCCTCTCCGTCTTTCAGGGACTTTCTGATCTACAAGGTGGCCGTCTATCCAGGTGAGTATTTTTCCAAGAGAAGGCAACCATTCCTGGACGAACTGAGCAGGTTTTTCTAAAACAGAGAGGTCTGAGGGAGCCCCTTGGGCCCTCCCTGCTTCCTCTAGGGGTCCACGTTTCCTTTGATCAGCGGGACGCGGATGCCAACTCCATGAGGTCGACGGGAACGGTTGCCCCCACCGTGTTTTGAACCGGACTCCCAGCTCCCTCCATTCCAGGTCTCGACAGGCCTGAAACGATTCAAAATGGCACATTAGCTCTTTGAAGACCGTCCCCTCCCAGTTGCCACCCCCCACTAAGATCCCTGTCCTCTTTATGCTCCTGAACTAGGAATGGTAGGTTGGGGATTTAGTTTAAATGTTGCTCTCGTTGGAAGATGGCTAATGACTCCTGAAGGTAATTATGAATCTTGGCTCCCCATCACGCCAAATTCCATTCACTTGGCACTTCCCAGCGGGTTAGCCCTGGTTCTCTGGCTACCGTAGCTTACTGTTGGTGGGGCTTTCCATGTTGGGGGAAGAGGTGGGCGATATTGATAGCTGAAGGAAGTCACACCTTGCACTTAACTTCACTGTGCCTCAGCTACTTTATCTGTAAAGTGGAGATTAAGACTGTTACCCCCATGGGGATCAGGGACTGTGTCCAATCCTATTATCTTGTATCTACACCAGTGCTTAGTATAGTGCCTGGCATATAGTAAGCACTTAACACATACCAATAAAAAAACAACACACACGATAATGGACAGACTCCCGGCCCTGTCTCAGGCCTTCTCTCAGACAAAAGAGTCTCTGGGCTTCCAATAAATCAATCGATCTATTAATGGTATTTATTGAACACTTACTATGCGCTAAGTGGTGTACTAAGCACTTGGGAAAGCACAATATAATCATATGGCTCTCCCAGCTATTTTTTAATGGTATTTATTAAACGCCTATTATGTGCCTGGCACTGTACTAAATGCTGGGGTAGATACAAGCTAATCTAAGCTACATGAACGTAGTTCATGTTCCACATGGGGCTCACAGTCTTAAACCCCATTTTAAAGATGAGCTAACTGAGGGAGAGACGTTAAGGGACTTGCTCAAGGTCACAGAGCACACTGTAAACACGTCATGGGCAGGGAAATTTTCTGCTAATTCCATGGTATTGTGTTAGCCCAAGCGCTTAACGTAGTAAACGCTCAATAAATATGAATGATTAATCAACTGATTGACGAGTGGTGGAGTAGGGATTAGAACCCAGGTCCTCTGACTCCCAGGTTCATGCTTTGGGAGATGGGCTGTCCAGGAGCTGGTTGGAAAAAGAGTGAGGGAAAAGGGCAGAAGCGATGCTACCTCAGTTTCCCCAGATAATAATAATAATTGTGGTATTTGCTAAGTGATTACTATGTGCCAGGCTCTTTATTAAGTGCCGTGGGGTAGATACAAGCTAATCAAGTTGGACACAGTCCCTGTCCCACATAGGGCTCACAGTCTTAATCCCCGTTTTACAGATGAGGTAACTGAGGCCCAGAGAAGTGAAGTGACTTGCCCCAGGTCACACAGCAGATAAGTGGTGGAACTGGGATTAGAAGGTAGGTCTTTCTGACTCCCAGGCCCATGCTCTATAAACTAGACCATGCCGCTTCTCTATCAAGCCAGAGAGCAAAGCAAGACCCAAGATTGTGTCCAACCTGATTATCTATCAATCAATCTGATTTATCACGTACTTACTGTGTGCAGAGCACAGTACTAAGCACTTGGGAGAGTACAACATAATAGAGTTGGTAGACGCATTCCCTGCCCACAACGAGCTGGAGAATATCTAGAGATGTCTTGCATTTATCCCTGTTCTTAGTTGAGTGCGTGGCACTGTACGGTGCCCCTGACCAACACCACAATTATTAAGACCCCGTGTGTCTCTTAAATTCTCCAAGGGCCTCTACGCCTGAACCCCAGACTCCACCATTCATGTATTCAATCATATTTATGGAGCGCCTACCGTGTGCAGAGCACTTTACTAAGCGCTTGGAAACCCCAGCGACTCTAGATCAATTGCTCTTCAATGCTTAGAACAGACCCTGTTGAGTCAGGAGAAATGGTTCACGCAGACCGTGTCTCCTTACTCTATTGTGCTCTCCCAAGCACTCGGTTCAGGGCTCTGCATTCAGTAAGTGCTCAATAAATACCACTAATTAATTGATTGACTCAAGGAGGGTGTCCCAGGGGAAGACCATAGGTGTGTGAGTCAGGAGACCTGGGTTGTAGTTTCATTTCTACCCTTAGCCTACTGTATGACCTTAGTCAAGTTTTGGGAGGATGTTTTGTTTTTTTGTAAGGGGGTAGTTATGGTATTTTTAAATGCTTATTCAGTACCAGGTACTTTAAGTTTTGGGGGTAGATACAAGCTAATGAAGTTGGACACAGTCCATGTTCCTCATGGGGCTCACAACTCTTAATCCCCATTTTACAAATGAGATAACTAAGGCCCAAGGAAGTTGTGACTTACCCAAACAGCAGACAAGTGGTGGAACCTGGATTATTACCCAGCTCCTTCCGAGTCCCAGGACTGTGCTCTCTCCATTAGGTCATGCTGCTTCTCAAGTTGTTTAACCTCTCCGGGTCTCTAATAATCCATTTCTCAGGGCTAGTGTAAGGATAAAGAGAGATGAGGTGAGATTCCCTCTGGAAAGATTAAAATTACTCCCATAATCTCAGGGTACTAGGGTATTATATGTGATCAATTCTGTGTGCTGCACAACCCCTGGCATATTTGACAGCGTGGCTATTTGAGATAATTATACCTTCATTTATCAGATTTTAATCATAAACAGAAAGTATTGCTAGATTTGGATTATCCTAAAACCCTGCCAATAAAGGCAGATCTCCAGTTCCTGCTTTCTTGGCATAAAACATGAGAGGCATGATTGGCAGAGTGGCTTAGTGGATAAACCACTGGCCTCGGATTCAAAAGAACCTGAGTTCTAATCCTGGCTCTGTCACTTGGCTGCCGTGTTACCTTAGCCAAGTCACTTAACTTCTCTGTGCCTTAGTTCCCTCATCTGTAAAATGCGAATCGAGACTGTGAGCCCCATGTGGGACAGGGACTGGGTCCGACCCGATTTGCTTGTATCCACCCCAGCGCTTAGTACGGTGCCCAGCACGTAGTAAGGGCTTAACAAATGCCGTAATTACTTCTTTATTATTATTTATTCTGCTCAGGTGCCTCCCCTTTAAAATGGGGATTGAGATTGTGATCCCCATGTGGGACATGGACTGTGTCCAACCTGATTAGCTTCTCCAGAGCTGAGTATAGTGCCTGGTACACTGTAAGAGCTTAACAAATACAAATGGGGGAAAAAAAAAAGAGCTTATTCTGGTCCTAAAGTATTCTTGCTCCTCAGCTAGTGTATCGTGCTACCCTCCGGACCGCAGAGGGCGCTGAGAGATTATGTTTTCAGGCAGTACATGAGACCATCCGGTGTCCAAAAGGGAATGTTAGGGAAACACAGGATTTATGGAAGCGGTGGGAAAGTGCAATCCCACCGGTTAGCCTCGCCTGTTCTATCGTTGCGTCTAATAACAAAACATAAATCAGGAAAAGCACCTAAATAACCAAGCATCTGCTCTTCATTAAGTGGCGTCGAGTGCTAGCGCCGATTCTGGGTATACTTCCAAGATAGTGCCGTTACGGTCCATTTCAGTCAGTCAGTCAATCGTCTTATTCAGCATTTACTGTATGCAGAGCACTGTACTATTCATCTGACCGATTACGATGCTTTCCAGAAATTTAGAGGTCCGGATGCGTGATTCCTGGAGAGGGAACTGGAAATGACAGATGGGCCATCCAGGGTGAGCTTGTTGCTTTGGCTCCCTCTAAGTTGCTGCTGTATTTTCTGTTCCCAGTGTCATGAGGAAAGCTAATGTAGTCTCCCAAGAGCTTAGTACAGTGTTCTGCGCCTAGGAAGTGCTCAGTAAATACCAGTGATCGCTGTATCAAACAGAAACTCCTCATCTTTGGCTTTAAAGCACTCAATAGCGTCGCCCCCTCCTACCTCGCCTCTCATTCTCCTACTGCAACCCAGCCCACTTACTTTGTTCTTCTAATGCTAACCTTCTAACTGGACCTCAGTCTCGTCCATCTCACCACCAGCCTCTCATCCACATCCTGCCTCTGGCCCGAAACGCCTTCCCTCCTCATGACCGACAATTATTGTCCCCCGCTTCAAAGCCTTATTGAAAGCACATCTCCTCCGAAAGGTTTTCCCTGACTAACCCCTCTTTTCCTCTTCCACTCCCTTCTGCATCACCCTGGCTTGCTCCCTTTATTCATCATGTACATATTATTATTTTTACATATCTGTAAATTTATATTAATGTCTGCCTCCCCCTCGAAACTGCAAGCTCGTCGTGTGCAGGAAATGTGTCGCTTCTGAGCGCTTAGTAGAGTGCTCTGCAAACAGTGAGCACTCAAATATGATTGACTGACTGACAGCAAGATCCTCTTTGCGTAGTGTTAGAGAACAGATACAGAAGCAGAATTAATTTTGGCTTGCCGACTGCAATTTTTCTCACCATTTTTGGAACCAAAAGGTGACATTCCTACACAATGTGAGTCAGATCCTTAGGTCTCGCTGACTTCTGGAGACGGCCAAATTGGGTTCTTGGGGAGCCCCGCGCTCTTCCTTGTTTCAGGATGGTTTGGTCGGTAGTACCTAGATAATTCCATGACACAGTGATGTCCCGAAGCCCCCACAACGTCTGTGATGAACCATGGGAGTTTTATGTGCCCTTCCATATTTGCTTCCTCAACATCTTCACACCGAAGTGCTTGTCATGAATTTCAATTTCTGTTCCTCTTTACCTGTCTGGTGGCCATATTTAGGCTTCTTTAACTTGAGAAGTCACAAGGCCTAGTGGAAAGAGGAAAGGCCCAGAAACAGAGGACCTGGGTTCTAATCCTGTCTCTGCCATTTAACTGCTGTGTGACCTTAGGCAAGTCATTTCACTTCTCTCTGCCTCACTTAGCTCATCTAAAAAATGGGGTTTCGATGTGTGTTCTTCTTCCTACTTAGACTGAGAGCCCTGTGAGGGACAGGGACTGTGTCTGACCTGATCGTCTTGTATCTTCCTCAGTGCTTGGAACAGTGTTTGTCACATAGTAAGCACTTAAATATTATTATTATCATTAATATTAATAATTCTCCCCTTTCTGCACATTTTTAGCACTGTCATCATCAGTCATTGGCCATGTCTGCTTTTGGATTTCTGCCTAAATGTTCCTCAGCTCTCCGTCATATCTTTTCTTAGGGTTTAGGTTAGTTGATTTAGTTAAGGCCTGCTGTGTTTTCTGAGTCAAGAGTCCATCAGTCAATCAATTAATAGCATCTATTGAGCACTTGCTGTGTGCAGAGCACTGTATTAAACTCTTGAGAAAGTAAAAAACAACAGAGTTGGTAGAGCCAGTCCACGTTCACAACAAACCTCTAGCCTATAGAGGGAAAACAGATATTAAAATAGATTAGAGATAGGGAAAATAGTAGAGTATAAGATTTTTTACATAAGGTATATCAAAGTGCGTCAGCGTTCTAGACTGAAAGCTCGTGAGCAAGAAATATGTCTATTAGATTGTACTCTCCCAAATGCTTAGTACAGGGCTCAGCACACAGAAAGTGTTCCATAAATATGATTGCTTGATTAAGGGGTACAGCTTTTTACTTGAAACACCTGGGCAAATCTAAAAAACCTGTTCTCCCAGCCAATATTCCTGCTCCTCTGGACTGTGTTTAGCTTTGATAAGTTTTCTTTACAAAGGGCAGAGTGTGGCTTCGGCTAGACTAATTTTCCTCCACCCCTGATTACCTTCATCTCCCTAATTCCTGACCTCTATAGCTCCCTGGGTTCCCCCGTCTGCACACTGGGGTAAAAAGTCAATGTTTATCAAACAAAAGTACCATTTGCTTTGGCCAGTCACTGATCTGTTATTAGTCCCTCCTGGGAAGAAAACAGTCTGGAGTATTTCTGTCGAGTTACTGTCTTATTGATGTCTTGTTTTGCCAGCTACTTCTCGAATGTTCATAATGATGTCTACATCTGGGAAGGCTTGGATGTCCTAAGGGAAAAATGGCATTGCTGGATAAAGTACTTTAATGAAGGACTATGGTATTTGTTAAGTGTTTACTATGTGCCAAGCACTGTACTAAGGGCTGGGATAATCATCCCAGCTCCTCTACTTGTCTGCTGTGTGACCCTGGGCAAGTCACTTCACTTCTTTGTGCTTCACTTATCTCATCGGTAAAATGGGGGTTATTACTGTGAACCCCTGATTAGCTTGTATGTTCCCCATTACTTAGTACAGTGCCTGGCACATAATAAGCGCTTAACAAACAACATTCTTTTTTTTAAAAAAAAAGTCCCACATGGAGCTCATAGTCTAAGTGGGAGAACAGATATTGAATCCCCATTTACAGATGAGAGACCTGAGGCACAGAAAAGAAAGCCCTTGTATTTTATCGATTTATGCTCTACGGGTTATTGATGAAGCCCAGGGAATGATCCTTCTTTTTCATACACAATAGATAAGGCAAAAAGAGATCAATACATTTGGGCCTGGACAAGTTTCCCCAAGATCCTTGCTGGAACCTTCCAGATTCCCAAGAGATGAAAATGTCTCTCTTATGGAGATTAAAGAAAGTGTCTTTCTCCTATAGTTTTCCTAGAAGTCCTTGTGTTGTGGACTATTCTTGTTGGAAATAGCTTTACGTTTGTCTCTCTCATTAGAATGAAAGCTCCCTGTGGGCAAGGAACGTGCCACTTTATTATTCATTCATTCAATCGTATTTATGGAGCGCTTACTGTGTGCAGAACACTGCATGATCTCGGACAGTGCACTACACCTAATGAGTTCTCAATAAATGTTATTTATTACCACTAAGAGAACAGAAGAGAATCGTGAATTTTCTTTATGTTCTTTTTTTAATCTTTCAATATTCCATACAAAGAGGCCAAAGTGACATATAATTCTGACTGGATCTTTGCTCTCGCAACTTTGAACCTTGTTCTCCTCTTTCACATGCCCCAGGAGGACAGAATCATGTGATCACTTCAGAGTTCCCCAGTCTTTTCCTTCCCTCAGACATAAGGTTAGAGCCAGAGTCAATCAGCAGCACTGAGATATTGGGGTCTCACCTTCTCCAAGCCAGTGACCCTTCCTACCCCCACTTTAAAACAGCTGGGGCTCGGGGACAGGTGGTTCCCACCATCCTCTCTTCCCTAGAGTCCCAAGCGCTGCAGGCGGAGACATACTGGGGTCTGTCACCCTCCTTTTCACTGTCCTGCTACCTGGTAAGTAGGTTGCTTTACTCCTAGTTTAGCATCTTTTGGGGCTTCTTCCTCCATCTCCTCCTTTTTCTCCTCCTCCTTCTCCTCCTCTTAATCCTAGTTTAGCTTCTTCTGGGGCTTCTTCCTCCATCTCCTCCTTTTTCTCCTCCTCCTTCTCCTCCTCTTAATCCTAGTTTAGCTTCTTCTGGGGCTTCTTCCTCCATCTCCTCCTCTTTCTCCTTCTCTTCCTCTTCTTCCTCCTCCTCTTTGTCCTCACCTCAGCCATTTCCTTTCTGCCCCCATCTCAACTGTCCAGATGGCACTCACCCTGGTCTCCATTACCTTGCCACTAGACTATGCTGATTCACAAATGGGGTGGGCCTCAGGGCACCTCCCCTTAACCTCTATCATCCCCAAACGAGCACTGAAGAGGAGCAAGCTGGGGGGTTACAACTCTAACAGCCCACCTGGAACTGAATGAAAGGAATGAATCCTGAGTTACTTGTTCACCTCCCATTAGTTATATACAAATATTAGTTATAGTCTTTATATTCTCTGACTGGTTCTCCATCCAGCACTAGATTCACCCACCTGATGATAAACTCCTTGAGGCCAAGGTCTGTGTCTTTCAGTCCTATTGTCCTCTCACTTAGTACAGTGCTCTGAAGACATTCAGTGCACATTCACTCATTCATAATAATAATAATGAAGGTATTTGTTAAGCACTTACTTTGTGCCCAATACTGTTCTAAGTGCCGGGATAGATACAAGGTAATCAGGTTGTGCCACCTGGGGCTCACCGTCTTAATCCCCATTTTACAGATGAGGTAACTGACACAGAGAAGTTCAGTGGCCTGCCCGAGGTCACACAGCGGACAAGTGGCGGAGCCGGGAATAGGACTCAGGTCCTCTGACTCCCAAGCCCTTTCTACTGAGCCATATTGCACTTACTGTGGGCAAAGCACTGTACTAAGTGCTGAGCCCACAACAATAAGCAGTGACAATCCCCGTGGACAACGAACTGACTGGCATTTCAATGCAGTACAGGCAAGATCATGTCATTTCTCTCAGGATTGCTCAAGAAGCCTACAGGGGAGTGTGACAGGGTGTCTCTGCTGCCCCTGCCATTCCTCTGCTTCTCCGATGTGCCTCGTCTCTTTTTCCTCCCAGCTCTCCCTGGCAGAGAGCACACAATGCCCATGTGACCACACTAGGAAGTCCAATCGCCTCTCCCCTCCAACCCCCATCGAAAGACAAGAAGCCCAGCCGCTCGACGGAGGGGAGAGCTTGGTGGCTCACTGTTCCAACTTCAGGGTTCCAGTCCCCACTTTGAACCCCCCGGGGCCTCGGGGACAAGTGAGAACCACCACTGTCCCCTCTCTCGCCTCTCTCCCAGAGCCCCGAGAGCTACAGGCAGAGACATGCTCGGGTCTGTCACCCTCCTTCTCGCCACCCTGCTCCATGGTAAGTGGGCTGCTTTCGCCCCAGGTTAGCTTTCTGTAAGACTGGACCCCTCTTCCTTTTTCTTCTCTCCCTCTTCCTCCTGCTCTCCCTCACCATGGCTGTTGGCTTTCTGCCCCCATCAAGCTGCCCAGACGGCACTCATTCTGGACCAGCCCACCTTTTCCATCACCAAAAACACCGGCAAATCCGCAACGATCCCCTGCAAGTTTTCCGAAAAAAAGATCACGTACGTCCACTGGTATCGCCAACAGCCTGGGGAAGCTCCCCAGCGCCTGCTCTACTATGACCTGGCCAACTCGCAAACTACGGTGGATTCAAGATTCGACTCAAAGAATATCTATGCTTACAAGTACCAAGATAGAAGCTGCATGCTGGTGGTTGAGAAACTGGGTGTGAGTGATGCTGGCATCTATTACTGTGCCAGCTGGGACACCACGGTGACACAGCTCCCTTCGCCTCCCATACAAAAAATCACTCCCTGTGGTCACCAGAAGCCAGGCCTCTGCCCTTCACAGACCCAAGCACTGAATCTCACTCCCTGCTTCAGGCTCCTGGACAAATTAAGGGGGCCAGGTAGTTTTCTGGAGGAAACGGGTGACAGCAAGTCCTAGTAGAAAGAACGCAGGCCTGGGAGCCAAAGGACGTGGGTTCTAATCCTGGCTGCACCATGTACCTGCTGTGAGACCCTGGGCAAACTCACAACTTCTCTGTGCCTCTGTGGCCTCATCTGTAAAATGGGGATTAAGAATGTGAGCCCCATGCAAGATAGGCACTGTGTCCAACCCCATGTCCTTGTAATAATAATAATGATGTCATTTATTAAGCGCTTACTATGTGCAAAGCACTGTTCTAAGTGCTGGTAGCCACCCCAGCACTTAGTTCAGTGCCTAGCACATAGTATCTGCTTAACAAATACCACAATTATCATTATTATTACTCGGCTGCACAGAATCACTGAACGAAAGCATTCAGTCCTCGGCTCCCTAATCCTCAAGAAGAGTCCAGCCAGAAGATCCGAGGCTTGAGAGTGGCCAACGTAACTTGTTCTGTTTATTTCTCTGCAGTCGCGAGGCCAATCCATAGGATCTACAGAGGGTCTACAGGGCACTGTATTAAGCACTGTACTTCTCCCCAGTCCTCCTCTCCCCGACCCATCCCTGATAGCCTGTGCTATCTGTGCCCCCAAAATGGGAAATGGGGAGAAATGGGAAGAAAAAACGGTCTGAAGGTATTCTGGAAGTGGAGGGGTGGCAGAGGGAAGTGAGGCGGACATTTCACCTCTTCCTCCTCCCAGTTCTCCCTGGTGGCCAATAAACATTCAGTCACCATGTGACCACACTCTGGTTCCCCGTCACCTTTATCTTCCACCGCTCCAACCCCTGAGCCCCAGAGTCGCCGGTCCCACTTCAGACCACTTGGAGCTCAGGAACAGGTGGGAACCACCACCCTCTCCCCTTTGCATCCTCCCCAGAGCCCCAACTGCTGCAGGCGGAGACATGCTGGCATCCGTCACCCTCCTTCTCGCCTCCCTGCTCCCTGGTAAGTCGGCTGCTTCCACCCTGGTTTAGTTCCCCTTGGATCTTTGTCCTCCTCCTCATCTCAGACTTTTACTTCCTGTCCTCATCCCAGCTGGAGAGACGGCTCTCTCCCTGAACCAGCCAGTGGTCTCCATCAGCAGACAGTACGGGATGTCCGCAACGATTCTCTGCGAGTTTTCTGACAGTAAGAGCAGTTACATCCACTGGTATCGCCAGCAGCCCGGGAAGGCTCCCCAACGCATTCTCTACTACAACATACGCACATCGCAAACCACGATGGATTCAGGATTTAGCTCTTGGAAATTCCAACCTGACAAGATTGATGATAAGAGCTGCACCCTGCTGATCAAGGACCTGGGCTGGAGTGATACCGGCATCTATTACTGTGCCATCTGGGACTCCACGGTGACACAGGTCCCTCTGCCCCTCATACAAAAACTCACTCTGTGGTCACGGGGGGCAGGGGCTGCCCTCTACCATTCCAGCAATGAATTTCACCCCCTGTTTCAGACTCCTTGGCAAAGTAGCAGGGTTGGGGTTAATTTCTGGAGAAAACAGGTCCAAACTGCCGCTCTTTCCGGGTAGAACAATCACAGAGGCCCCACTGACATTAACCAGAGGTTGGGCATAGAGCACAATTCCCACCATCCCCTTCTCAGACACTGGTGGCCTCCCCCTCCCGGTCTACCTGGTCAGATGTCACCGTCGCCTCCAAGGGTCAGGGTCTGTGGAAGGACGCTCTGATTCTCTTGTCCTGTGGGCTCTGGGCCAACTCAGAATTCTCCCTAAGCCCCAACCACCCCCCAGGGATCACTCTGGGGCCTAAACCTGTGAACTGATAGCAGACAACATGGCTGTGACCAATCCCTTGGCCATCATTCCACAACACCTATCCTATGGCAGAGCTGTGGGTTGAAGTGTGGGTCAACTACCTCTCACTGTGACTCTGGGCTGCCCTGAAAATCACTCCTCTCTCCTTCCCTCATCAAGAACTGGAATTTATTGGGCCCTTCCTGTGTGCCGAACACTCAATTAAATGCTCGGGAGGTAACAGTACAGTAGAACAACACAATCTGGACCCTCAAGGACCTGACAATCTAGTCAGGGGAGACAGACACTAAAATAAATTATAGGTAAATAAATGACAGAGTCCGGGACAGTTATTGCGTGTCATCTCTGATTATCTTCTATCCACCCCGGTGTTCAGTACAATGCTTGGCACCGAGTAAGATCTTAATTAACTCTACCATTATTACTATTATTATATAAATTGGAAGTTCTTCCTGGCAGGAGATGGGGAAGGGAGTGCGAGGAGTGGGGCTGAAGGTCTTCCACCTCTCCCAGAATCAATCGAGCCCAGTAGTGAGGAGCAAGCAGGAGAGTCTCAACTCTGACAGCCCACGTGGGACTGGATGAGAGGAGAAAGACCCAAGTCCCTGTTTCTTCCATTATTAATTATATTCTCTGTTTCACCATCCAACGTTAGATTCACCCCACACAATTATAAACAGCCTGGCTTAGTGGAAAGAGCACAGGCTTGGGAGTCAGAGGTCGTGGGTTCTAATCCCCGCTCTGGCACTTGTCAGCTCTGTGACTTTAGGCAAGCCGTTTAACTTCTCTGTTCTCAGGTGACCTCATCTATAAAATGGGGATGAAGACTGTAAGCCCCAAGTGGGATGAACTGATTATCTTTTATCTACCCCAGTGCTGAGAATGGTGCTTGGCACATAGTAAGTGCTTAACAAATACCATCATCATCATCATCATCATAAACTCCTTCAAGTCAGGGTCATTCATTCATTCAATCATATTTATTGAGCGTTTACTATGTGCAAAGAACCACACTAAGCTCTTAGTACATGTCACTCTATGCTGTTTTACCTGGGACAGTGCTCTGAACACAGTAGGCATTCAGGACGTACTATTGACTGGCTGCAACTGACAGCTCTGCACATAGTAAGCGCTCAGTAAATAGCATGGATGGATTGATTGACTGACATTCAATATAGTGCAGAGAAGAGGATGTCGTTTGTCTCAGAATTGCTCAAGAAGGCTGCAGTGGAGAATAACGGGGTCTCTCTGCTGTCCCTGCCATCTTTTTGCCTCCCTGACATGCCTCATCTCTTTCTCCTCCTAGCTCTCCCCCTTGGCCAACAAACTCCTACAGACCATGCGAATGCTCCCCGTTACCCCAAACACCTCTCCTCTCCACCCCCCAAAACGGTCAGAAGAAAGAAGCCGAGCCAATCAGCAGAGAGGAAACTTCAGTGACTCACCACTCCAAGCACAAAGTCCCCCATCCCACTTCAGAAAACTTAAGGCTCAGGTACAGGTGGGAATCACCGGCCTCTCTTCCTCGTCCCCTCCTCAGATCCCCGAGCGCTGCAGGCAGAGACGTGCTGGGGTCTGTCATCCTCCTTCTCACCGCGCTGCTCCCCGGTAAGTAATCCTGGGTTAGCTCCCTCTGGAGCTGTGTCCTTATCCGCCTCCTCTTCCTCCTCACCAAAGATGTTTACTTTCTGTCTCCATCTTAGCTGGACAGACGGCCCTCACCTTGGATCAGCCAGTAGTCTCCATTATTAAACACCCAGGAAATTACGCGAAGTTTCTCTGCGAGTTTTCCGACAAGAGTATCACATACATCCACTGGTATCGCCAGCAGCCCGGGAAGGCTCCCCAGCGCCTGCTCTACTAGCACCTGGCCACTTCCGAACACACACTGGAGTCAGGGTTCAGTTCAGAGAAAATCTACGCTTACAAGACCAAAGATCAAAGCTGTACGCTGATGGTCAAGAAACTGGATGTGAGTGATGCTGGCATCTATTACTGTGCCAGCTGGGACTCCAAGGTGACACAGGTCCCTCCGTTCCCCTTACAAAAAGTCACTGTCTGTGGTCACCGGGAGCAGGGCCTGCTTCTCACAGCTCTGGCACTGAATTTCCCCCCCGATTTAGTCTTCTGGGCAAGGTAATGGTGTTCTCATAATAGTTTCTGGAGCAAACAGGTTCAAAGGGCAGTTCTTTCTCTGAAGAAGAACCTCAGTGGGCCCCAGCTGCCTTACCCAGATTTTGGGCACACAGCACATCCTTGGATTCCCATCCTTTCTAAGACACTGGTGGCCTCCTGTTCATGTAGAGCAGATACCACCAGTATCTCCCAAGATCAGTGTTTGTGGCTTTCGTGCCATGTGGGCTCTGGGACAAGCCAGCATCCTCCCTGAGCCCCACTCACCCATTCAGGGATCACACTGAGGCCTAAACCTGTAAACTGACAACGGACAACCTGGCTGGATCCACCCACTCAGCAACCTTTCCACAGCACCTTTCCAGGGACTTTAGAAATACGGGTCAAAGGGTAGGCAAATTTCCCATTACCATGTCCTTGGGCTGTCCCGAAAACCATTTCCCTCTCCTTGCCTCATCCATCAATCCATCACCAGTAGTTAGGGGGTACTTACCGTGTGCAGAACACTGAATTGTGCACTCGGGAGAGTACAGTACAGCCAACAGACACAATCCCCGCCATCAAAGATCTCACAGGGTATGGGGGAGACAGACTATGAGAGTATAGGATTTGTATGTAAGTGTTCTGGGGCTGTGAGTGGGGTGAATGCCAAAGTGCTTAGAGAGGAGCGACTAAAGTGCCTAGATGACACAAAAGGGAGGGAAAATAGGGGGAGGAGATGAATCGTGGAAGGCCTCTCGGAGGAGGTGTGATTTTATTTGGCCTTTGAAAATCAGGAGACTGACAGTCTGTCGATGTAAAACAGGAGGCATTTCCAGGCAGGACAGAGTGTGTGACAAAGAGGTGGTCAACGAGACTGATGAGTTCGAGGCACCGGGAGTAGGTTGGTGTTAGCAGAGCAAAGTATGTGGACTGGGCTGTAGTGTGAGAGGAGAGAGGATCTGTAAGAGGGGCAGAGCTGATCGAACCTCTCTAAGTCCCAGCCTGAAACTGACAGGAAATCTTAGTGACGCCTCTGCCTTCTCCCTGGTTCACTTCCAAAAAGACAGGGTGGTGGAGCCAGAGCAGAGCCCTCTTCTCTGACAATCGGTGTCATGTGCCACTTTGTTACACTGTACCCTCCCAAGGACTTAGTACAGTGCACTGCACACAGAAAGAGCTCAATAAATGCGGTTGATCGACATGCCTACATCGAGCCTCCGTGGACCCCACGTAGAGGGAGTCAGTAACACCCAGAACTGGTGCCCTGTGACCTGCCCACATGCTCTGGGATCTGGGACCTGGAAAGAGGAGGACTAGAGTCCAGCCCAGGATGGAGGTTTGAAAATAACCAACCTAACCTGGTCTGGTCTTTTCTCCACAATCAATAATTCCACCAACTGAGATTAACTACGGAGCACCGATGGTGCACAAAACACTGTAATACATGCTGTGTTGCTCCCAAATCTTTCTCTCCCCCACCCCATCCCCAAACCCCCATGTTAATTTTGCCCCCCGGAACAAGAAAAACAAGAGAAAATGAGTGGAAAAGAAGGGAGGCTTGAAGTTGTGGGGAGAGAGAAATGAGACGAGCACCCCATCTCTTTCTCCTCTCAGCCCTCCCCCGCAGCCACAAGACCATAATAATAACTGTGGCATTTAAGTGTTTACTTTGTGTTAAGTACTGTACTAAGCACTGGGGTGGATACAAATAAATCGGGTTGGAGAGCGTCCGTGTCCCATGTGGGGCTGACAGTTTCAATCCCCATTTTATAGAAGAGTTAACTCAGACACGGAGAGGTAAAGTGACTTGCCCAAGGTCACACAGCAGACAAGCATCGAAGCCCGTAGCAACCAGGTGACTGCACCCTGGTACCCCAATCACCTCCACTCTTCCCTCCCCCCATCCTAGTCACAAGGCAAGAAGCCCAGCCAGTCACGAGAGGTAAAACTTCAGGGACTCACCGCTCCAACCCCAGAGCCCAGGCCTCGCTTCAGCCCAGCCCAGTGGGGCTCAGGGACAGGTGGCAACCACTATCATCTCCTTCTTGCCTCCTCCCCAGAGCTCCAAGCATCATACAAGGAGACATGTTGGGGTCTGTCACCCTCTTTCTTGCTGCCTTACTCCCTGGTAAGTTGGATGCTTTCGCCCCAGGTTAGCTCCGTCTGGAGCCGACTCCTCTCCTCTTCCTCCTTCTCCTCCTTGTCCTCCTCCTCCCCCTCTTCCTTCTCCTCCTCTTTCTCCTCCCACCCTCCTTCTAGTCCTCCACCTCACCAGGCTGTTTGCTTTGTCCCCACCTCACAGCGGGCCAGACAGCCCTCACCCTGGACCAGCCCCTGGTCTCCGTCACCAAAAAGACCGGGAGTGCTGCTACATTTCACTGCAAGTTTTCGGACGCAAAGATCACGTACATCCACTGGTATCGCCAGCAGCCTGGGAAGGGTCCCCAGCGCCTGCTCTACTATAACCTGGTCACATCTCATGCCACGCTGGATGCAGGATTCAGCTCAGATAAGATCTACGTTTCCAAGGCCAAAGATCAAAGCTGTACCTTGCTCGTGAGGAATCTGGACGAGAGGGATGTCGGCAGCTATCACTGTGCCAGCTGGTCCTCCACGGTGACACGGGTCCCTCCGCCCGTCGTACCAAAAAATCGCTGTCTGTGGTCACCAGGAGCAGGGCCCGCCCCCGCCAACCCAGGCACTTAATATCACCCTCCGTTTCCGTCTCCTCCGTAAACTAGGGGGGCTCCAGTTTGGTTTCTGAAACAAATAGGTCCACCTGCAGCTCTTTCTCCAGAGAATCAACCCAGAGGCCCCACCCGCCTTAGCCAGTGATTGGGGAAAGAGCACAGTTCCCACCTGTCTCATTCTCAGATGCAGCTGGCCTCCTAGTCCCGCTCTACCTAAGCAGATGCTACCAGTTAGTGGCTCTTCTGCCTTCTCCCCAGGTTCGCTTCAGAAGAGACCGGGTGGTGGAGTCAGAGCAGAGCACTGTTCTCTGGTGATGGGGTCCTATTAACTTTCCTGAGTGCTCATTAACATGGGGGTCATTAACTCCCAGAGCTGGTAGCTCCAAGAGTCTAGGGCCCACTTTATGCTCTCTGCCCACGCGCCCTGAGGTCCAGCCGCTGGCACACTCATCCCGGCCTCGGCTGAAGAGGACTAACAATAACAGTAATAATAATTGTGGTATTTGTAAAGCGCTTGCTACGTGCCAGGTACTGAACTGAGTTCTAGGGTAGATACGAGATAATCGAGTTGGACCCAGTCCCTGTACCACATAGGGATCACAGTCTTAATCCCCATTTTAGAGAGGAGGTAACTGAGGCACAGATAAGTAAAGTGACTTGCCCACAGCAGATGAGTGGCGGAGCCAGGAACTAGAACCCAGTTCCTCCGATTCCCAAGACAATGCTCTTTCCAATGAGCCATGCTGCCAGAGGCCGGTCTTTAAGTCGGAGATTTTAAAGTGCCCTGCCCTAACATGTTCTGATCATTTTTCTGCCATCGATCAATCCACCGATTCATAAAATGTAAAGCGGGTCTACGGTGCACAGAACACTGTACTAAGCACTGCGTTTCTCCCCAACCCTCCTATCTCCAACCATCCATCCCCAAACCTTTGAGCTATTCTGTGCCAGGAAAACATGAAAACGGCAGTAAAATTGGGAAGAAAGGTTGCTCTGAAAGGCATCTCGTAGTGGAAGGTGGCAAGAGAAAGGAGATGGATGGCTCATTTCTTTCTCCTCCCAGCTCTCCCTCAGAGCCAACCAGCATTCAGAGACCATGTGACCGCATCTCGATTCCCCCGTCAACTCCCCCGTTCAACTCCCATCCCAGTCAAAAGCCAAGGAGCCCCGCCAATCAGCAGAGCGGAGGCCTCGGTGACTCACCAGTCCGACCCTCAGGACCCCAGGCCCACTTCAAACCACCGAGGGCTCAGGTGCAGGTGGAAACCACCACCGTCTCCACCTCAGATCCCCAAGTGCTGCAGGCCGAGATATGCTGGGGTCTGTCACCCTCTTTCTTGCTGCCCTGCTCCCTGGTAAGTCGGATGCTTTCACCCCACGTTAGCTCCATCTACAGCTGCCTCCTCCTCTCTTTCTCCTCCTCCTTCTCCTGCTCTTTCTCCTCCATCTCCTTCTAGTCTTCCACCTCACCGTGGCTGTTTGCTTTGTCCCCGCTTCACAGTGGGCCAGACAGCCCTCACCCTGGAACAGCCCGTGGTTACCATTACCAAAAAGACCGGGAGCAGGGTTACATTTCTCTGCAAATTTTCTGACACAAAGATCAAGTACATCCACTGGTATCGCCAGCAGCCTGGGAAGGCTCCCCAGCGCCTGCTCTACTATGACCTGGCCAACTCACAACCCAAACTGGATGCAGGATTCAACTCTAACAAAATCCATGCCTACAAGATTAATGATCGAAGCTGTACCCTGGAAGTTCAGAAGCTGGACTTGAGTGACGCCGCCACCTATTACTGTGCCAGCTGGGACTCCACGGTGACACAGTTCCCTCCACCCCCAAAACAAAAAAAAACTGCTGTCTGTGGTCACCAGGAGCAGGGCCTGCCCCCAACAGCTCCAACAGTGAATCTCACCCCCTGTTTCAGTTTTGTGGTCAAACTAAGCAGGGCCTCGCATTGGTTTCTGGCACAAACAGTTCCAAACTGCAGCTCTTTCTCCGGAGATCAATCCTAGCAGCTCCACCTTAGCCGGAGGTTGGACACAGAGCACAGTTCCCACCGTCCCCTCCTCCGATTCTGGTGGCCTCTCAGTCCTGCTCTGCCTGAGCAAACGCCGCCGTCGTCTCCAAGGGTCAGGGTCTGCACTATGTTTCTCATATTCCATGAGCTCTGGGACCACACAGCATCCTCCCCGAGCCCCACTCCCCCACCCAGGGATCGCTCTGGGGCCTAAGCCTATAAATGGACAACCTGGCTGAGACCAGCCACTTGGTCCCATTTCGCCTATTCTGGGGACCCTAGATCGATGGGTCAAAATGTGAGCCAACCACCTCTCTTATCCCCTCAGGCTATCCTGAAAATCACTTCTCTCTCCTTTCCCCATCACTCAATCGATCAATTAATCTCCGGTAGTCTCTGACCACTTACTATGTGCAGAACACTGGATGAAATGCTTGGGACACTGTATTTCAAAAGACCGACACAATCTCGTCCCTTGAGGACCTGCCAATCTAGCTGGGAGATACGGACACTAAAGTAAATTGCCGATTAGCCAATGGCAGAGTTTGGGATATGGATTGGTCATCTCCGTCTTCTATCTGCCCCAGTGCTTGGTGCTTGGCCCGTAGCAAGCTCTTAACAGAAACCTCCATTATTAGTATTATCATTATGTAGACTGGGAGTCCTACCTGCCCACAGATAGAAGGGGAGAGCAGGGAGCGGGGCCGTTGCTCAGGAACGCACACTTTCCCAGGACCAATCGAGCATCAGAGAGGAACAAACTGGAGGGTCACAACTCTCAAAACCCAACTGGAATTGGATGAAATGAGAAAAAACTCAGTCATTAGTTATATTACGTTACTGGTTCTCCACCCAGCTTTAGATTCACCCCACCCCAACTGCAAACCCCTCTAACTTTAAGGTTCATGCTGTTCAGTCTTTTTGTCCTCTCTCTGTTCAGGGATCTAAACACAGGAGGTGTTCAGTACATATTACTGACTTTCCCATACTTTCAGGCAGTACAAACGAGATCGTGTCATTTCTCTCGGGATTGCTCAAGAAGACCGCAGTGGCATATGATGGGATCTCTCTGCTGCCCCTGCCAACCCTCTGCCTCTGTGACGTGCCTCATCTCTTTCTCCTCACAGCTCTCCGCCGTGGCCAACAAGCATTCAGCCATGATGTGATCGCACTTCAGTACACCTATCACCTCTCCCGTCCATTCTCCAGCCCAGTAAAAAGACAGGAACCTCAGCCAATCAACAGAGCGGAGATCTCGGGGATTCAGCGCTCCAACCACCGGGACCCTGGTCCCACTTCATACCACTTGGGGCTCAGAGACAGGTGGGAACTAAGGTCGTCTCCTCCTCAGAGTCCCGAGCACTCAGACAGAGACATGCTGGGATCTGTCACCCTCCTTCTTGCTGTCCTGCTGCCCGGTAAGTCGGCTGCTTTCACTCCCCTCTGGACTGTGAGATCACTGTGGCCAGAGAATCTGTCTGTTTAATGTTGTGTTGTACTCTCCCAAGTTTTTAGTACAGTGCTCTTCACGTAGTAAGTGCTCAATAAATATGATTGAATAAATGAATGAAAGCTCCAATTGGAGCTGCATTTTTCTCTTTCTGCTGATTCTCCTTCTCCTCCACACCAGGGTCGTTTACTTTCTTTCCTCATTGCAGCCGGACAGACAGCCCTCACCCTGAACCAGCCCTTGAGCTCCATCACTAAAAAGTCAGGGAGGTATGCAAGGCTTCCCTGCGAGCTTTCTGACAAAAGCATCACGTACATCCACTGGTATCTCCAGCAGCCTGGGAAGGCTCCCCAGCGCCTGCTCTACTATAACCTGGCCACGTCTGCATCTACACCAGAATCGGGATTTACTTCAGACAAAATCTACGCTTATAAGACAAAAGATCAAACCTGCATGTTGGTAGTGGAAAAACTCGGTATAATTGATGCTGGCATCTACTACTGTGCCAGCTGGGACTCCACGGTGACAAAGGTCCCTCTGTTCCTCCTACAAAGAAACACTGTCTGTGGTCACCAGGAGCAGGGCTCGCCCCCCACAGCTCCCACAGTAAATCTCACTATTTCAGGCCCCTTGGCAAGCCAAGTGGAGTCTCCGATTGGTTTCTGGAGCAAACAGTTTTGAACTGTTGAGAGAAGAGCAAGGATCGGGAGGAGGGGAAGAACCGATTCGTCCTCTCTCAGGTCCTGACGGCAACAGATCTGAAATCTTAGTGACTCCTCTGCCTTCTTCCCAGGTTCACTTGTGAGGAGACTGAGTGGTGGAGCCAGAGGAGAGAACTGTTCTGTGATGCCTGCCCTGAGCCACCATGATCCCCATGTCGGGATCATTACCATACAGAGCTGGTGCTCCGTTCCAGGTAGCTACATGGGTTCAAATCTCTCTTGCTGCCCCCTGCCCACATGCCCAGGAGTCTAGGCACCAATACTCTCATCCCGGTCTTGAATGATGACTAGAGTCCACCCTGAAGTGTGGAGGTTTGAAAGTGGCCACCTAACGTTCCGATCATTTCCTCACAATCAACCTACGAATTGAGAGAATCTACTAGGTGTCTGTGGTTCCCAGAGCACTGTAGTAAGCACTGTGCTTCTCCCCCATTCTACTCTCTCCAACCACCCAGCCCCAATTCCCTGAGCTACTTTGTGCCAGCAAAACACGAAAACTGCGGTAAAACTGGGAAGAAAGGATATTCCGAAGGGTGTCTCATAGTGGAAGGTGGCAAGGGAAAGGAGATGGATGCCTCTTCTTTTTCTCTTCCTAGCTCTACCTCAGAGCCAACCAGCATTCAGCTTCCATGTGACAGCATCTTGGTTCCCCAATCACCTCTCCCTTCTGTCTTCCATCCCAGTCAAAACCACGAGGCCCCGCCAATCAGCAGAGCGGAGACTTCAGTGACTCACCAGTCCAACCCTCAGGGGCCCGAGCCCACTTCAGACCATTGGGGGACAGGTGGGACCCACCACCGTCTTCTCCTCAGAGCACCGAGCGCTGCAGGCAGAGACATGCTGGGGTCTGTCACCCTCTTTCTTGCTGCCTTACTCCCTGGTAAGTTGGATGCTTTCGCCCCAGGTTAGCTCCGTCTGGAGCCGACTCCTCTCCTCTTCCTCCTTCTCCTCCTTGTCCTCCTCCTCCCCCTCTTCCTTCTCCTCCTCTTTCTCCTCCCACCCTCCTTCTAGTCCTCCACCTCACCAGGCTGTTTGCTTTGTCCCCACCTCACAGCGGGCCAGACAGCCCTCACCCTGGACCAGCCCCTGGTCTCCGTCACCAAAAAGACCGGGAGTGCTGCTACATTTCACTGCAAGTTTTCGGACGCAAAGATCACGTACATCCACTGGTATCGCCAGCAGCCTGGGAAGGGTCCCCAGCGCCTGCTCTACTATAACCTGGCCACATCTCAAGCCACGCTGGATGCAGGATTCAGCTCAGAAAAAATCACCACTTACACAACCAGAGACCAAGGCTGCAGCGTGGTGGTACGGAAACTGGTTATGAGTGATGCTGGCACCTATTACTGCGCCACGTGGGACTCCACAGTGAAACAGGCCCCTCTACTCCTCACACAAAAAGGAGCAGGGCCCGCCCCCCACAGCTCTGGCACTGAATCTCACTCGCAATTTCAGGCTCCTCGGCAAACTAACAGGGGCCCCAGGTTGGTTTCCGGAGGAAACAGGTCCAACCTGCCTGCAGCTCTTTCTCTGGAAAACGATCTCAGCAGCCCTACCCACCTTACAATTCCCACCATCCCCTTCTCAGATACCGGTGGCCTCCCAGTCAGCCTCAGTCTGCCCGAACAGATGCTACCACTGTCTCCGTCCGACGGTGTCTGCGGAAGGACTCTGTGGCTCTTCTGTCCCGTGGACTTTGAGACAACCCAGCATCTACCCTGAGCCCCACCCTCCCACTCAGGCCATATTTCTGTGACATTTACTCCAGGGACCCTAGAACTATGGGCAAAATGGTGGCCCAGTAGCCCCTCACTCTGAAAACCACTCCTCTTTCCTTCCCCTATCATTCAATCAATCACTGGTAATTACTGAACACTTATTGTGTGTAGAACATTGAACCAAGTGGTTAAAAATGAGTAATGCCTGCCTTCAAAGAGCTTACAGTTTGGACAGAAAAATAGATTACATGTAGCGGGAAGCAAAAGGACATAAGAATACGTACAAAAGGGCTGTGGCATTGTGAGGTGAGGTGAGTATCAAAGTACTTAGGGGGAACAGACCCAAGTGCAGTTGACTCAGAAGGGAGGGAGAGTAGGGCGAGGGGATGAGAGATTAGAAAGGAAAGGCTTCCTGGACGAGGTGTGATTTTACTGGGGCTCTGAAGGAGGGGAGAGCGGTGGTCTGACGGATAGGAAGAGGAAGACAATTCCAGGCAAGAGCAAGGACATGAGCAGTAAGTGGATGACTAGAGAGATGAGGTCGATGCAGAGAAGCAGCGTGGCTCAGGGGAAAGAGCACGGGCTTGGGAGTCAGAGGTCATGGGTTCAAATTCCGACTTTGCCACTTGTCAGCTGTGTGACTGTGAGCAAGTCACTTCACTTCTCAGTGTCTCAGTTATCTCATCTGTAAAATGGGGATTAAGACTGTGAGCCTCATGTGGGACAGCGTGATTACCCTGTATCTACCCCAGCGCTTAGAACAGTGCTCTGCACCTAGTAAGCACTTTACAAATACCAACATTATTATTATTAAAGGAGGTAGGTTAGTTTTAGGAGAGTGAAGTGCGGGAGCCGGGTTGTAGTAGAAGACAAGCGAGGCTGAACAGGAGGGGTGGAAGTGATCTAACCCCTCTAAGATCTTGACTACAACCAATAGGGAATCTCAGCAGCTTCCCTGTCTTCTCCCTAGATTCACTTCTGAGGAAGCTCCACCACTGTAACAGAGCCATGTTCTCTGGCGATAATGTTGGTATTTAACGTTGGTATCTGTTAAGCGCTTACTATGTGCCGAGCACTGTTCTAAGCGCTGGGGTAGACACAGGGGAATCAGGTCGTCCCACGTGGGGCTCACAGTCTCCATCCCCATTTTACAGATGAGGTAACTGAGGCACCGAGAAGTGAAGTGACTTGCCCAAAGTCACACGGCTGACAAGTGGCCGAGCCGGCTCGGCCATGGGTTTCATATGCCTGTACTGAGTCACAATGAGACACATGTGGAAGTCATTACCAGCCAAACCTGATGCCCTGTGCCAGACTGCTCCAAGGGTCCAGATCTCACTTGGTCGTCCCTGCCTACATGCCCTGGAATCCGGGCACTGACTCGCTCAACCCAGCCTAGTAGGAAGAAGACCAGAGTCCAGCCTGAAAGACGGAGGTTCAAAAATGGCCACCTAAACTCTTTTCCTTATTTCTTCACAACAAATCCACCAATCAATAGCAACTACTGAGAGTCTACAGTGTAGACTGCTATGTAGTAAGTACTGTGCTTCTCTCTAGCCCTCCTCTTCCCCCATCCATCCCCACTACCCTGTCTATCTGTGCCCCAAAATCAAGAAAATCAGAGAAAACTGGAAGAAAAGATAGCCTGAAGGTATTCTGGAAATTGAGGGGTGATGAAGGAAAGTGAACCTCGCTTCCTCCTCCCAGCTCTCCCCATTGGCTAATAATTTATCAGCCACCCTGTGATCACACCTTGGTACCCCAATCACCTGTCCCCTTTGTCCCTCCACCACAGTAGAAACGCAAGAGATCCAGCCAATCAGCTGAGCGGAGGCCTCAGTGACTCACGACTCCAATCCCAATATCCCCAACCCCACTTCAGACCAAGTGGGGCTTAGAGACAGGTGGAAACTACAATCCTCCCTCCTTGTCTCTTTCCCTGAACCCCAAGAGCTGCAGGCAGAGACATGCTGGGGTCTATCACACTCCTTCTTGCTGCTCCGCTTCCTGGTAAGTTGGCTGCTTTCATCCCGAGTTAGCTCCTTATGTAGCTGCCTCCTCCTCCTCTGTCTTCACCTCCTTCTCCTTGTTTTCATCCACATCCTCCTCCTCTTCTCCTCCTCGCCCTCCTTTTCATCCACATCCTCCACCTTGTCCACCTCCTAATCATCCTCCTTCTCTTCCTTCTCCCTCTCCTTTCCTTCCTTACCCTCTTCTTTCCCATGGCCAATTTCTGTCCTCATCGCAGGGGGCCAGACGGCGTTAACCCTGGAACAGCCCACGGTCACCATTACCAGAAAGACCGGGAGCGCTGCAACGTTTATTTGTGAGTTTTCCGACAAAAGCATCAAGTACATCCACTGGTATCGCCAGCAGGAAGGGAAGGCTCCCCGGCGCCTGCTCTACTATAACCTGGTCAACTCACAACCCAGACTGGATACAGGATTCAACTCTAACAAAATCCATGCCTACAAGATTAATGATCAAAGCTGTACCCTGAAAGTCCAGAAACTCGACCCGAGTGATGCTGCCATCTATTACTGTGCCGGCTGGGACTCCACGGTGACACAGTTCCCGCCTTGCCTAAACAAAAAACTGCTTGTCTGTGGTCACCGGGAGCAGGGCCTGCCTCCAACAGATCCAACAGTGAATCTCACCCCCTGTTTCAGTTTTGTGGTCAAACTAAGCGGGGCCTCGCATTGGTTTCTGGCACAGACAGTTCCAAACCGCAGATCTTTCTCTGGATATCAAACTGAGCAGCCCCACCTTAGCCAGAGATTGGGCACAGAGCACTGTTTATTGTTTCATTGTACTCTCCCAAGTGTTTAGTACAGTGTTCTACACACAGTAAGCACTCAGTAAATACGACTGAATGCATAAATGAAAGGTAGCTCCATTTGGAGTTGCATTTTTCTCCTTCTGCTGCTCCTCCTCTACACCAGGGTCATTTACTTTCTTTTCCCATTGCAGCTGGACAGACAGCCCTCACCCTGAACCAGCCATTGAGTTCCATTACTAAAAAGTCAGGGAGGTGTGCAAAGCTTCTCTGCGAGTTTTCTGACAAAAGCATCACGTACATCCACTGGTTTCTCCAGCAGCTTGGGAAGGGTCCCCGCGCCCGCTCTACTATAAGATGGCCACATCTTCATCTACACCAGAATCGGGATTAACCTCAGATAAAATCTATGCTTACAAGACCACAGATCAAAGCTGTAGGTTGGTGGTCGAAAAACTCGGTGTGAGTGATGCTGGCATCTATTATCGTGCCAGCTGGGACTCCACGGTGACACAGGTCCCTCTGTTCCTCCTACAGAAAAACACTGTGGTCACCAGGAGCAGGGCTTGCCCCCCACAGCTCCCACAGTAAATCTCACTATTTCAGGCCCCTTGGCAAGCCAAGTGGAGTCTCCGATTGGTTTCTGGAGCAAACAGTTTTGAACTGTTGAGAGAAGAGCAAGGATCGGGAGGAGGGGAAGAACCGATTCGTCCTCTCTCAGGTCCTGAAGGCAACAGATCTGAAATCTTAGTGACTCCTCTGCCTTCTTCCCAGGTTCACTTGTGAGGAGACTGAGCGGTGGAGCCAGAGAAGAGAACTGTTCTGTGATGCCTGCCCTGAGCCACCATGAGCTCCATGTTGGGGTCATTAACATCCAGAGTTGGTGCTCTGTTCCAAGAAGCTATATGGGTTCAAGTCTCTCTTGGTGCCCCCTGCCCACATGCTCAGGGGTCTAGTCACCAATACCCTCACCCTGGCCTTGAACGAAGAAGACGTTCAAGGATTGATGTTTGAAAGTGGCCACTTTCTGGTCATTTCCCCACAATCAACCATTCCACAAATTGAAAGAATCTACTGGTTGTTTTTGGTGCACAGAACATGGTACTAAGAACTGTGCTTCGCCCCAACCTGGCTCTCTACCGTGTGATAGTTGTATCTCCAGTACTAGAAAAATAGTGGTGGGGAAATGCGAAGAAAAGATGGTTTTAAGGGAGCCTGGAAGCTGTGGGGTGGTGGAGAGAAGTGAGATGGATAATTCATCTCTTTCTTCCTCCCAACAACCCACCTCCCCACTCGCCATGGCCAACAAGCATTCAGCTATCATGTAATTGTACCCAAATAACCCGATCACCTGCCCCCTCTGTCCCCCATCCCAATCAAGACAAGAAGCCGAGCCAATCAGCAGAGCAGAGATATCGATGACGCACGGCTCCAACCGCAAGGTCCCCAGCCACACTTCAGACTACTTGGGACTCAGGAGTGGGTCTTCTCCTCCTCAGAGCCCCAAGGTTTGCAGGCGGAGACATGCTGGGGTCTGTCGCCCTCCTTCTCGTCGCCCTGCTCCCTGGTAAGCCGGCTGCTTTTACCCCAAGTTAGCTCCTTCTCGAAGTGAATCCTTCTCCTCCTCCTCCAACTTCTCCTCCTCCTTCTCCACTTCCTCCTCCTCTTCCTTCTCTTTGTCCTTCTCCTTCTCTTCTCCCTCTTTACAGTGGCAGTTTCCTGTCTTTCCAAATCACAGCCAGGCAGATGGCCCTCACCCTGGACCAGCGAGTGATCTCCATCACCAGACAGGCTGGGAAATCTGCAACATTTATCTGTGAGTTTTCCGACAAAAAGATCAGCTACATCCGCTGGTATCGCCGGCAACAGGGGCAGACTCTCCAGCGACTGCTCTACTATGACCTGACCATGTCTCAACCTAGGTTGGATGCAGGATTCAGTTTGGACGAAATCTCTGCTTACAAGACCAACGGTCAAACCTGCACTTTGGTTGTGTTGAACCTGGGCGAGAGTGATGCCGGCACCTATTTCTGTGCCAGCTGGGACTCCACGGTGACACAGCTCCCTCTGCCCCTCCTACCAAAAATCACTGTCGGGTCATCCGCTCTCAACAATTCAGGCACTGAATCTCACCTCCTGCTTCAGAATTCTTGACAAATGAAGTTGGATCCTGGCTTGTTTTCTGTAGCAAACCGGTCTGTCCTGCAGCTCTTTCTCTAGAGAACAATACCAGCAGCCTTACCAAGGTTAGGCACAGAGCACAATTCCCACCAACCACTTTTCATGCTCTGGTGGCCACCCGGGCCTCCTCTGGCTTAACAGATGTCACCATCATCTCCAAGCAGGACACTCTGGCTCTCATGTCCTGTGGGCTCTGGAACAATCCAGCATCTTCCCTGGGCCTCACCCATCCACCCAGGGATCACTCTGGGGCCTAAACCTGTAAAATGACCAACAGGAACTTGGCTGAGACCACCCACTCAGTCACATTTCCATGACACCTACCCTGAGAACCGTAGAACTACAGTTAAAATGGGAGAAAACTGCCTCTCACTGAGAGTCTGACCCCACCTGAAAACCTCTCTCCTCTCAGGCCTTCCTCAATCAATCTATCAATCAATTACTGGGAAATTTTGAGGATTTTCTGTGTGCAGAACATTCAGCAAAGTGCGAGGGGCAGTACTACACAGCTGGTGGACACAATCCCGGAGTTTACAGTCTAGTAGGAGAGACTGACAATAACATTAATTATACAAAGGGGGAAGGAGCAGGGTATAAGGGTTTGTACACTGGTGTTGTGGAGTTGGGGAGTGGGGTGAGCATCAAAGTACTTAGGGGGAACAGACCCAAGAGCAGAGGTGATACAGAAGGGTGGGAGAGAAAGAGATAAGAGATTAGTCAGGGAAGACTTCCTGGAGAAGGCGTGTCTTTATTACAGTTTAAAATATGGGGAGAGTGGTGGTCTGATGGCTGGGAAGGGGCAGGCACTTCCAGTCAGGAGGGATTGTGTGAGCAAGACGTGGATGATGAAGGAAATGTGATCAAGGCACAGTGATTAAGATGGTATTAGCAGAGCAAAGTGTGCACTGGGCTGTAGTGGGAGAGGAGCGAGGATCCCCTCTGAGATCCTGGCTGCCAACTCATAGAAAATCTCAGTGACTCCTCTCTGTTTTCTCCCCAGGTTCACTTCTGAGGAGGGTGGGTGGTGGAGTCGGAGCAGAGCACTGATGATGGGTTTCATATGCCTGCACTGAGTCCCCAACATGGGGGTCAGTAATATGAAGAACTAGTGCCCTGAATCAGGAGCTCCAAGGTTTGAGGTCTCATTTGGTGCCCCTGCCCGTATGTCCCAGAGTCTGGACATCTATATGCTCATCCCAGCCTCAAAAGAAGTAGAGACCAGCCTGAGGGATGGAGGTTTGCAAGTGGTCACCTGAACTTGTTCTGGTCTTTTATCCACACTCAATCCATCATTCAGAGGTATCAACAGAACATCGGTGGTGCACAGGACACTGCATTGAGCATGGTGCTTCTCCCCAGCCTTCCTTGTTCCCATAACCCTACCTTAACGGAGCCAACAAAACAAGAAAACTAGGAGAAAATGACAAAGACAGTGTGAAAGGGGTCTTGAATTGGTGGGGAAAAAGAAGGATAGATGCATCTTTTTCTCCTCCCAGCCCTTCCCCATGTCCAATAAGCACGTAGTTACTATGTGATAGCACCCTGGTTTACCCCAATCATCTTTCCTCTCAGTCCCCTCATTTCAGTCACAAGAAGCCCAGCCAATCAACAGAGTGGAGACCTCAGTGATTCACCGCTCCAACCCCAGGCCCTCGGCCCAACTTCAGAACACTTGAGGCTCAGCACAGGTGGGAACGACCTTCGTCTCCCCATTGTCTCCTCCCCAGAGCCCCGAGCTCTGCAGGCAGAGATATGTTGGGTCTTGTCACCTTCGTCCTTGCTGCCCTTCTCCCCGGTAAGTCGACGACTCTCATCCTGGGTTAGCTCAGTTTAGAATTGTCTCCTTAATTTCCTATTCCTCCTCCCTGCTCTCACCATAATGATTTACTGTCTGCTCCCACTGCAGCTGTCCAGACAGCCCTCACCGTGGACCAGACGATTGTCTCCCGTACCAAACGGGTTGGGTCATCGGCATTATTTCTCTGCAAGCTTTCTGACCAAAAGACCACCTACATCCACTGGTATCACCAGCAGCCCAGAAGGCCTCCCCAACGCCTGCTCTACTGTAACGTGGCCACATCTCAACCCAAGCTGGATGCAGGATTCAGCTCCGATAAGTTTTCTACTTACCAGAGTATAGATCATAGCTGTGCCCTGAAAGTACAGAAACTGAGCATGAGTGATACCGGCACCTATTACTGTGCCAGCTGGGACTCCACAGTGACACAGTTCCCCCCACTCCTCATACAAAAAACCACCATCTGTGATCACCAGGAGACATGGTCACAGGAGGCAATCAATCCATCGATCAAAAGTATCAACGGAACGCTAAAGGTGCACAGGACACCACACTAAGCATGGTGCTTCTTCCCGGCCTTCTTTGTCCCCATATCCCTATCCTAAGTGGAACCATAAAACAAGAAAACTGGGAGAAAATGGCAAGCAAAGACCGTGCGAAAGAGGTCTCGAATTTGGTGGGGGAAGCAAATGAGTTAGATGCAGCTTCCCTTTATTCTCCCAGCTCTCCCCCGTGGTCGATAAGCATGGAGTTACCATGCGAGAGCACCCAGGTTACCCCAATCACCTTTCCCCTCCGCCCCCTTCTTCCACCGACAAGAAGCCCAGCCAATCATCAGATGGGAGAGCTAAGTGACTCACCGCTCTAACCCCAAGGTCCTGAGCCCATTTCAAAAACACTCGAGGCTCCAGATCAGGTGGAACCCACCATCCTCTCCTCCTTGCTTTCTCCCCAGAAGCCAGAGTGCTGCAGAAGGAGACATGCTGGGTTCTATCACCCTCCTTCTCACCACGCTGTTCCCTGGTAAGTCCGCTGCTTTCTTCCTGGGTCAGCTCATCCTAGAATTGTCTCTGCCACCTCCTCCTCCTCCCCGTCCTCACTACAGTGATTTGCTTTCTTCTCCCTTTGCAGCTGGCCAGAAAGCGCTCACCATGGACCAGTCAATGATCTCCCTCACCAAACAGACAGGGAAGACAGCAACATTTCTCTGCAAGTTTTCTGACGAAAGGATCACGTACATCCACTGGTATTGGCAGCAGCTTGGAAAGGCTCCTCAGCGCCTGCTCTACTATAACCTGGCCACGTCTAAACCCACACTAGAATCAAGACTCAGCTCAGAAAAATTCAGTGCTTTCCAGATCAAAGATCAAAGCTTCATCCTGAATGTAAGGAAACTTGAAGTGAGTGATGCTGGTACCTATTACTGTGCCAGCTGGGACTCCACAGTGACACAGGTCTATCTACTCCCCATACAAAAATATCAACATCTGTGGTTATCAACAGAAGCCGCGTGGCTCAGTGGAAAGAGCCCGGGCTTGGGAGTCAGAGGTCATGGGTTCGAATCCTGATTCCCCACTTGTCAGCTGTGTGACCGTGGGCAAGTCACTTTATTTCTCAGTTCCCTCATCTGTAAAATGGGGATTAAAACTGTGAGCCCCACGTGGGACAACCTGATCACCCTGTATCTCCCCCAGCGCTTAGAACAGTGCTCTGCACATAGTAAGCACTTAACAAATACCGACATTATTGTTATTATTATCAAGAGCAGGGTCTGCCTTCCATAGTTGCAGCAGTGAATCACACCCATTGTTTCAGGCTCCTTGAAAAACTATGGGGACCCCTGAGGGATAAACGGATCTATTCTGCAGCTCTTTCTCTGGTGAACAATTCCAGTAACCCACCCACCTTAGCCAGAGGTTGGGCACAGAGCACAATTCCCACCTTTTCCTTCTCAGACAGTGATGGATTCCCACTTTTTCCTCTTTCCATTGCCTCCAAGCAGTGGGATCATGGAAGGATTTTCTGATTCTCATGTCCGTTGGGCTTTGGGACAACCCACCATCCTCCCCGAGCCTCACCCAGCCATTCAGGGATCACTTTGGTGCCTAAACCCATAAAATGCCAACTGGCTGGGCCCCCCCACGCAGCCATCTTTCCACAGAACATAATTCAGGGAGCTGAGAACTGAAGGCCAAAGGGTGGAGCAACTGCCCCTCACTGTGAGCCTGGACCTTCAATTTATCCTTTCCTGCCTTAACTCTGCCCTCTCCTCCGCCAGGCAAAGCTTCTTCTCCTCCCTCATCGACAACCATGCCCGTCACCCCCGCCGACTGTTCCGGACCTTTAACTCTCTCCTTAGGCCCCCTGTTCCTCCCCCTCCCCCATCTCTCACCCCCAATGATCTGGCCACCTATTTCCTCACGAAAATCAACACGATCAGGTCTGAGCTCCCCAAAGTCACCCCTCCGCCTCTCCCCTCCCCCCCACCGACCCCCTCCCCTACTTTCCCTTCCTTCCCTGCAGTATCCTCAGAGGAGATCTCTCTCCTCGCAAGTGCCACCCCCTCCACCTGCGCCTCGGACCCCATTCCCTCTCACCTTCTTAAAACCATCGCCCCTGCCCTCCTACCTTCCTTAACTTCTCTTTTTAACCACTCAATCTCCAAGGGCTCCTTCCCCTCTGCCTTCAAACATGCCCACGTCTCCCCCATCCTAAAAAAACCCGCTCTTGACCCCACTTCCCCCTCCAGTTATCGCCCTATCTCCCTACTACCCTTCCTTTCCAAAATCCTAGAACGAGTCGTCTACGATCGATGCTTGGAATTCCTTAACTCCCATTCTCTCCTAGACCCCCTCCGATCTGGCTTCCGTCCCCTCCACTCTACCGAGACTGCTCTCTCTAAGGTCACCCGTGACCTCCTTCTTGCCAAATCCAATGGCTCCTACTCCATTCTAATCCTCCTTGACCTCTCTGCTGCCTTTGACACTGTCGACCATCCCCTCCTCCTCCATACCTTATCTCACCTTGGCTTCACGGACTCCGTCCTCTCCCGGTTCTCCTCTTACATCTCTGGCCGGTCATTCTCGGTCTCCTTCGCTGGAGCCTCCTCCCCCTCCCATCCTTTAACTGTTGGAGTTCCTCAAGGGTCAGTTCTCAGCCCTCTTCTGTTCTCCATTTACACTCACTCCCTCGGTGAACTCATTCGCTCTCACGGCTTTGACTACCATCTCTACGCAGATGACACGCAGATCTACATCTCCGCCCCGTCCTCTCCCCCTCCCTTCAGGCTCGCATCTCCTCCCGCCTCCGGGACGTCTCCACCTGGATGTCGGCCCGCCACCTAAAACTCAACATGAGCGAGACTGAGCTCCTCATCTTCCCTCCCAAACCCAGTCCTCTCCCAGACTTCTCTATCACCGTCGATGGCACGACCATCCTTCCCGTCTCTCGGGCCCGCAATCTCGGTGTCATCCTTGACTCGTCTCTCTCGTTCACCCCACACGTCCTATCCGTTACCGAGACCTGCCGGTTTCACCTCTACAATATCGCCAAGATCCGCCCTTTCCTCTCCACCCAAACGGCTACCTTACTGTTACGGGCTCTCGTTATATCCCGGCTAGACTACTGTGTCAGCCTTCTCTCTGACCTCCCTTCCTCCTCTCTCGCCCCGCTCCGGTCTATTCTTCACTCCGCTGCCCGGCTCATCTTCCTGCAGAAACGATCTGGGCATGTCACTCCCCTTCTTAAACAACTCCAGTGGTTGCCTATCGACCTCCGCTCCAAACAAAAACTCCTCACTCTAGGCTTCGAGGCTCTCCATCACCTCGCCCCTTCCTACCTCTCCTCCCTTCTCTCTTTCTACCGCCCACCCCGCACGCTCCGCTCCTCTTCCGCCCACCTCCTCGCCATCCCTCGGTCTCGCCCATCCCGCCGTCGACCCCCGGGTCACGTCCTCCCGCGGTCCCGGAACGCCCTCCCTCCTCACCTCCGCCAAACTGATTCTCTTTCCCTCTTCAAAACCCTACTTAAAACTCACCTCCTCCAAGAGGCCTTCCCAGACTGAGCTCCTCTTCTCCCTCTACTCCCTCTGCCATCCCCCCTTTACCTCTCCGCAGCTAAAGCCTCATTTTCCCCTTTTCCCTCTGCTCCTCCACCTCTCCCTTCCCATCCCCACAGCACTGTACTCGTCCGCTCAACTGTATATATTTTCGTTACCCTATTTATTTTGTTAATGAATTGTACATCGCCTCGATTCTATTTAGTCGCCATTGTTTTTACGAGATGTTCTTCCCCTTGACTCTATTTATCGCCATTGTTCTCGTCTGTCCGTCTCCCCCGATTAGACCGTAAGCCCGTCAAATGGCAGGGACTGTCTCTATCTGTTGCCGACTTGTTCATCTCAAGCGCTTAGTACAGTGCTCTGCACATAGTAAGCGCTCAATAAATACTATTGAATGAATGAATGAACACTCTACTAGAGAAGCAGTGTGGCTCAGTGGAAAGAGCCCAGGCTTGGGAGTCATAGGTCATGGGTTCGAATCCCGGCTCTGCCACTTGTCAACTGTGTGACCGTGGGCAAGTCACTTAACTTCTCTGTGCCTTAGTTCCTTCATCTTTAAAATGGGGATGAAGACTGCGAGCCTCACGTGGGACAACGTGATTACCCTGTATCTACCCCAGCGCTTAGAACAGTGCTCTACACATAGTAAGCATTTAACAAATACCAACATTATTATTATTAGTAGTATTACTCTCTCAGGCCCTCCTCAATCAATCAATCAATCACTGGTAGTTATTGAGCACTTCCTCTGTGCAGAACACTGAACAGGGAGAGTACCATACAGTAGGTGGAAACATCCCAACCCTCAGAGTTTACATTCCAGCAAGAGAGACAGGCACAAAAATGACTTATAGATAGAGGGAAGGAGCAGAGTATAAGGATATGCACATAAGTGCTGTGGCGTTTGTGGGCGGGGTGTCAAAGTAGTTAAGGGGAACGGACCCGAGTTCCCTGGTGACACAGAACGGAGAGAGTGTAGGGGGAGGATGTGAGAGAATGGTCAGGCAAGTCCTCCTGGAGAAGATGAGATTTGATTAGGGCTTAAAAGTTGGGGAGAATGGTGGCCTCATGGAGAGGAAGGGGAAGGCACTTCCTGGATGGGAGGATTTGCATGAGCAAGTAGTGAACGATGAGGGAGATGAGATCAAGGCTCAGTGAGGAGAATGGTGTTAGCAGAGTGAGGTGAGTGTGCTGGACTGTAGTAGGAGAGAAGTGAAAATGGAAGGTGGAGATTAGCAAATCTATCCCCCTCTACCATCCTGGTAGCCACTGAGGAGCGTCGTCGATAAAGCCAGAGTAGAGTACTGTTAATAATAATAATTTAGTATTTGTTAAGCGCTTACTGTGTGCCAAGCACTTTTCTAAGCGCTGGGTAGATACAAGGTGATTAGGTTGTCCCGTGTGGGGTTTACAGTCTTAATCCCCATTTTACAGATGAGGCACAGAGAAAAGTGACTTGCCAGGATTAGAACCCACGACCTTTGACTCCCAAGCCCGTGCTCTTTCCAGTGAGCCACGCTGATGATGAACACATTACCAGTGTCATATGCCTGCACTGACTCCCCCCTTGGGCACAACATGGAAGTCAATAACACCCAGAGCTGGTGCCCTGGACCAGGAGCGCCAAGGGTCAAGATCTCACTTGGTGCCCCCTCCCCAGATGTCTCAGGGTCCAGGGACTGATTAGCTCATCCTGACCTTGAAAGAAGTAGAGTCCAGACTGAAGGATGGACGGTTGTAAGCAGCCAGCCAAACCTGTTCTGGTCTTTTATCCACAGTCATTCCGTCCATCAATAAAAAGTGTCAACAGAATGCCTATGGTGCAAAGGATACTGTACTAAGAAAGGCGATTCTCCCCAACCTTTCTCCAAACCTTCTCACTCCTAAATCCTCATGCTACCTGTGCCCTCAGAACAAGAAAACTGGAAGAAAATGAGAAGAAAAGACAGTGTGAAAGGAGTCTTGAATTGGTGGGGGAGGGAATATCTTCCCTTACTCCTCCCAGCCTTCCACCGAGGCCAATGAGCATGAGGTTACCATTTACCAGCACCCGGCTTACACCAATCACCTTTCCCCTTTACCCCCTCATTCACATCACAAGAAACCCAGCCAAACAGCAGAGTGGAGACTTCTGCGACTCACAGATCCAACCTTAGGGTCCCCAGTCCCATTTCAGAACTCTTGGGGCCCAGGGTCAGGTGAGAACCACCGTCACCTTCCCCTTGCCTTCTCTCCAGAGCCCGAGCGCTGCGGGCAGAGACATGCTGAGTTATGTCACCCTACTTCTCGCCGTCCTGCTCCCTGGTAAGTCGGCTGCTTTCATCCCCGGTTAGTTCAGCCTACAGTTGTCTCTTCCAACTCCTCTGCCTCCTCCCCGTCCTCACCACGGTGATTTGCTTTCTGCAGCTGGCCAGACAGCGCTCACCATGGACCAGCCGATGGTCTCCATCACCAAACAGACGGGGAAAATGGCATCACTTCCCTGTGAGTTTTCCAGCCGAAGCATCACGTACATCCACTGGTATCGCCAGCAGCCTGGGAAGGCTCCCCAGCTCCTACTCTACTTTAACCTGGCCACGTCTCAACAAAAGCTGGTTTCAGGATTCAGCTCAGACAAATTCTATACTTACAAGACCAAAGATCAAAGCTGTACTCTGAGTGTAAGAAAACTGGAAGTGAGTGATGCGGGCACCTATTACTGTGCCAGCTGGGACTCCACAGTGACACAGGTCCCTCCGCCCTTCATACAAAAATATCACCGTCTGTAGTTACCGAGGACACCCTCCATATGAATCTCACGCATTGTTTCAGGCTCCTTGACAAACTACGGGGGGCCCTGAGGCCCTGATCTGTCCTGCAGGTCTTTCTCTGGAGAACAATCCCAGCAGCTCCACCTACCTTAGCCAGAGGTTGGCCACAGAGCACAATTCTCTCCATCCCCTTCTCAGACACTGGTGGCTTCCCAGTCTTGCTCTGCCTTAACAGATGCGACCAAAGTCTCCAAGCAGTGAAATTGTGGAAGGACACTCTGGTTCTCCTGTCCTGTGGGCTCTAGAATGATGATGATGATGGTATTTGTTAAGCGCTTATTATGTGACAGGTTATACGAGCAAATTGGATTGGACACAGTCCCTATCCCACCTGGGGCTCACAGTCTCAATCCCCATTTTACAGATGAGGCACCTGAGGCCCAGAGAAGTGAAGCGACTTGCCCAAGGTCACAAAGCAGACAAGTGGTGGAGCTGGAATTAGAACCTTCTGGCTCCCAGGTCCCTCCTCTATCCAGTACGCGGTGCTGCTTCTCTACTATATGGAGAGCACTGTGGGTAGGTCACGTATCTCACGTAGGTCACGTGGGTAGGTCCAGTGGTTGCCTATCGACCTCCGCTCCAAACAAAAACTCCTCACTCTAGGCTTCAAGGCTCTCCATCACCTTGCCCCTTCCTACCTCTCCTCCCTTCTCTCTTTCTACCGCCCACCCCGCATGCTCCGCTCCTTCGCCGCCCACCTCCTCGCCGTCCCTCGGTCTCACCTATCCCGCCGTCGACCCCTGGGTCACGTCCTCCCGCGGTCCCGGAACGCCCTCCCTCCTCACCTCCGCCAAACTGATTCTCTTTCCCTCTTCAAAACCTTACTTAAAAATCACCTCCTCCAAGAGGCCTTCCCAGACTGAGCTCCTCTTCCCCCTCTACTCCCTCTGCCATCCCCCCTTTACCTCTCCGCAGCTAAAGCCTCATTTTCCCCTTTTCCCTCTGCTCCTCCACCTCTCCCTTCCCATCCCCACAGCACTGTACCCGTCCGCTCAACTGTATATATTTTCGTTACCCTATTTATTTTGTTAATGAATTGTACATCGCCTTGATTCTATTTAGTTGCCATTGTTTTTACGAGATGTTCTTCCCCTTGACGCTGTTTAGTGCCATTGTTCTCATCTGTCCGTCTCCCCCGATTAGACCGTAAGCCCGTCAAACGGCAGGGACTGTCTCTATCTGTTGCCGACTTGTTCATCCCAAGCGCTTAGTACAGTGCTCTGCACATAGTAAGCGCTCAATAAATACTATTGAATGAAAGTATCTTGCTAATTTTGTTGTATTGCACTTTCCCTAGCACTTACTACAAAATAATGGTATTTGTTAAGTGCTTACTATGTGCAAAGCGGTGTTCTAAGCGCTGGGATAGATATAAGATTATCAGATTGACCCACGTGGGGCTCACAGTCTTAATCCCCATTTTGCAGATGAGGTAACTGAGGCACAGAGAAGTTAAGTGACTAGCCCAAAGTCACACAGCTGACAAGTGGCAGAGCCGGGATTAGAACTCATGACCTCTGACTCCCAAGCCCATGCTCTTTAAGCCACTCTGCTTCTCTAAACCCGGCTTCTTCCCTGAGCTCCTTCCACTCACCCAGGGATCTCTCTGGGGCCTGAACCGGAGACAGCCATCTCTCCATGGAACCTATTCCAGAGATCCTAGAATTAAGGGCCTCTCACTTTGAGCCGGGGCCCTCCTGAAAGCCTCTACTCTCTGAGTCCCTCCTCCATCAATCAATCAATTAATCTCTGGTAGGTATTGAGCAGTTTCTGTGTGCAGAACACTGAACTAAGCGCTATGAAGAGTACTATATAGGAGCTGGACACAGTCCTCACAGAAATAACAGTCCAGCAGGGGAGACAGACACTGAAATTAAGTACACATGGAGGGAAAGAGCAGGGTATAAGGATACGTACATAAGGGCTGCGGTATTGCCGGGGTGGAGTGAATATCAAAGTGTTTAGGGGGATCAGACCCAAGTTCACCGGTGACACACGAGGGAGGTAAAGTAGGGGCAGAAGGTGAGAGATTAGTCAGGGAAGACTTCCTGGAGAAGGTGTAATGTCATTAGGGGTTGAATGATGGGGAGAGGGGTGGTCTGATGGATGAAAAGGGACAGGCCCTTCCAGGCAGGAAGGGTTGTGTGAGCAAGAAGTGGATGATGAGGGAGTTGAGATTAAGGCCAAGTGTGTGGGCCAGTGTTTGCAGAGTGAAGTTTGTGGGTTGGGCTGTACTGGGAAAGGAACGAGGATGGAATTTGGGTTAGAGCAAATCGATCCTCTCTAGTGCCCTGGCTGCTACATATCAGTCATCTTAGTGATTCCTCTGCCTTCTTCCCAGGTTCTCTTGAGAGGAACCTGGGTGATGGAGCCAGAGCAGAGCACTATTCTCTGGTTAAGGGTTTCAAATACCTGTACTAAGTCCCCATGGGCACAAGATGGGGGCAATAACACCCAGAGCTGGTGAATTAATTCAAGAATGCCCCCTGTTCACGTATCTGAGGGTCCAGTCACCGATACACTCATCCAGGCCTCAAAAGAAGTAGATGATAGACTGAAGGACAGAGGCTTGCAAGTGGCCAACTGAACCTGTTCTGATCTTTAATGCACAATCAATCAATCCAACAATAAAGAATATCGACAGAATGCCTGAGGTGCACTCCACTGTACATGCATATGCCACTGTATTAAGCAAAGTGCTTCTACCCAACCTTTCTCTCTATCTCTTCATTCTCATTTCCCTATGCTACCTGTGCCCTCCATACGAGAAAGCTCCATACTCCATACAAGAGAAAATGCGAAGAAAAGGCAATGTGAAAGGAATCCTGACTTAGTAGGGGAGAGAAATGCAATAGATGCATCTTCCCTTTCTCCTCCCAGCCCTCACCTAAGGCCAATAAGTATGTAGTTACCATGGGATAGGACCCGGTTACCCCATTCACCTTTCCCCTCCATCCCCTCATTCGAGTCACAAGAAGTCAAGCCAATCAGCTGAATGGAGACCTTGGTGACTCACTGCTCCAACCCCAGAGCCACACTTCAGACCTCTTGGGGATTAAGACAGGTGGGAACCACCATCATCTCCTCCTCGCCTCTTCCCCAGAGCCCCGAGCGCTGCAGGCAGAGACATGCTGGGGTCTGTCACCTTTCTTCTCGCCACCCTGCTCCCTGGTAAGTCGCCTGCTTTAATCCTGGGTTAGCTCAACCTAAAATTGTTTCCTTAATCTCCTACCCCGTCTTCACTACAGTGATTTACTTTCTGCCCCCATTGCAGCTGGCCAGACAGCGCTCACCATGGACCAGCAAATAGTGTCCACCACCAGAGAGGCCGGGACATCGGCATCATTTCCCTGCAAGTTTTCTGGACAAAGCATCACGTACATCCACTGGTATCGCCAGCAGGCCGGGAAGGCTCCCCAGCGCATGCTCTACTGTAACCTGGCCACATCTCAACACACTCTGGATTCAGGATTCAGATCAGACAAATTCTACACTTACAAGAGCAACTACCTAAGCTGTATCCTGAAAGTATGGAAGCTGAGCATGAGTGATGTCGGCACCTATTACTGTGCCAGCTGGGACTCCACAGTGATGCAGTTCCCTCCGCACTTCATACAAAAAGCTGCCGTCTCTGATCACCGGGAGCAGGGCCTCCCCCTAACAGCTCCAACAGTGAATCTCACCATCTGTTTCAGAGTCTTTGGCAAGCTACGTTGGGCCCCACTTTGGTTTCTGGAGTAAACAGATGTGTCCTGCGGAGCTTTCTGTGGAGAACAATTTCAGCAGCCCTACCATATGCCAGAGTTTGGGCACAGAACAGAATTCCCACTACCCCTTTTCAGTCATTGGTGGCCTCCCAAACCTGCTCTGCCTTAAATGAAGCCTCCATCATCTCCAAGCAGTAGGATTGTGGAAGGACACTCTGGCTCTCCTGTTCTGTGGGCTCTGTGACCACCCAACATCCTCCTTGAGCCCCATACACCCACACAAGGATTGTTCTGAAGTCTAATCGTGGAAACTCACAACAAGCCTACCTGGCTGGCACTTCCCCCACTGATGGCTTTCCACGGAACCTATTGCAGAGAACTGAGAACTAAGGGCCAAAGGGTGAAGCAGCTGCCCTTCACTGTGAGCCTGGGCCCTCCTGAAACTCTCTACTCTCTCATTCCCTTCTCCATCCATCAATCACTGGTAGTTACCGAGCACTTTCTCTGTGCAGAACATTGAACAAAGCGTTTGGGAGAGTATCGTTCAGTAGGTGGACACAATCCCAACCCTCACAGACCTTACTGACTAACAGGAGAGACAGACACTAAAATAAATTACACATAGTGGGAAGGATTAGGGTTTAAGGATATGTACATAAGTGCTGTGTTGTAAGCAAGTATCTAAGGCTTAGTGGGAACAGGACCAAGTGCATAGGTGACACAGAAGGGAGGGAGAGTAGGGGAAGGTAGTGAGAGATGAATTAGGGAAGACCTGGAGAAGGTGTAATTTAATATGCCTTGATAAATGGGGAGATCAATGGTCTGTTGGATGGGGAGGGGGCATGAACTTCCAGGCAGGAAGGATTGTGTGAGCAAAAAGTAGATGAGGGAGATGAGATGGAGGCCCAGTGAGAAGGATGGCGTTAGCAGAGCAAAGTGGGTGAGCTGGGCTGTAGTGGGAGAGGAGTGAGGATGGAAGGTGGAAGCCGGGCAGATCAATCTCCTCTAACATCCTGGCTGCCACTTACGGGTCATCTGATACCTCTTGTCTTCTTCTCGCTCTTCAGAGGAGCCTGGGTGGTAGAGCCAGAACAGAGGACTGTTCTCTGGTGAGGGGCTTCATATGCCTGAACTGAGCTCTCATGGGCACAATATGGGGATCAATAACACCCAGAGTTGGTGAATTCAACCAGTAATGCCAAGATTCGAAATCACACTTTGTGTCTTCTTCCCACATGTCCCAGGGTCTGAGCACAGATATGCTCTTCCTGCCCTTCAAAGAAGTAGAGTCCAGCCTAGAAAGACGGAGGTTAGCAAGTGACCAACAGAACATGGTCTGGTCTTTTATACACAATCAATCCATCAAGCAATACACCCGACAGAACGCCTGTGGTGCACAGGATACTCTACTAAGCAGAGTGTTTCACCCCGATATTTCTTTCCACCTCCTTATTCCCATCTCCCTATGCTACCTGAGCTCCTAAAACAAGAAAACTGAGAGACCGTGAGAAGGAATGATGGTGTGAAAGGTGTTTTGAATTGGTGGGGAGAGAAATGAGATAGCTTCATCTTGCATTTTGCCTCCCTGCCCTTCCCCATGGCCAAGAGCATGCGGTTACCATGTGATAGCACCGAGGTCGTAACAACCACCTTTCAGCTTCCATCAGTCCGTCTGACCTCCATCCAGTCACAAGAAGCCCAGCCAATCAGCAGAGCGAAGCCTCGGTGACTCAGCGCTCCAAACCCAAGGCCCCCAGACCCACTTCAGAACACCTGGAGCTCGGGGACAGTAGGGAACCACCATCCTCTCCTCTTTGTCTCCTCCCCAAAGCCCCGAGCACTGCAAGCAGAGACATGCTGGGGTCCGTCACCCTTCTTCTTGCCGCCCTGCTCCCTGGTAAGTTGGCTGCTTTCACCACACTTTAGTCCTGTTTGGAGCTGCGTTCTTTTCCTCCTTCTCTTTCTCTCCCTCCTCCTCTTCATCATCAAAGACATCTACTCTCTGCCCCCATCGCAGCTGGACAGGCGGCAGTCTCCCTCGACCAGCCAATAGTTTCCATCACCAGACAGGCCGGGAAGTCCACGAAGATCCCCCGTGAGTTTTCTCAGAAAAGCATCACGTACATCCACTGGTATCGCCAGCAGCCTGGGAAGGCTCTCCAGCGCCTGCTCTACTATAACCTGGCCACGTCTCAACACAAGCTGGATGCAGGATTCAGTTCAGACAAATTCTACGCTTACAAGAACAAAGATCAAAGCTGCACCCTGGAGGTCCAGAAACCGGGCACGAGTGATGCTGGCATCTATTACTGTGCCAGCTGGGACCCCACAGTGACACAGGCCCCCTTGCTCTCTGTACAAAAATATCACCGTCTGTCATTACCAAGCAACAAGGCCTGCCCTCCATAGCTCCAGCAGTGAATCTCATCCTTTGCTTCAGTCTTCTTGGCAGACTATGTGTGTCCTACAGCTCTTTCTCTGGAGAACTACTCCAGCGGCCCCACCCACCTTAGCCAGAAGTTGGGCCCAGAGCACAATTCCCACCATCCCCTTCTCAGACACTGGTGACCTCATAGTCCTACTCTGCCTCCATCATCTCCAAGCTGCAGGATCCTGGTAGGACACTCTGGCTCTCATGTCCTGTGACCTCTGGAACAAGCCAGCATCCTCCCTTAGCACCTTTCACCCCCCCAGGGATCGCTCTGGGGCCTAAACCTGTAAACTGAGAGCAACAACCCGGTTGGGCCCACCCACGCAGCCATCTTTCCACAGAACGTATTCCACAGAGCCAATGAAAATGAGAAGAAAAAACAGTGTGGAAGAAGTCTTGAAATAGTGGAGAGAGAAATAAGATAGATGCATCTTCTCTTTCCCCTCCCAGCTCTCCCCCGCCGCCAATAAACATGTAGTTACCATGTGATAGCAACCCGATTACCCCAATCACCTTTCCCCTCCATCCCCTCATTCCAGTCACAAGAAGCCCAGCCAATCAGCAGAGGGGAGACCTTGGTGACTTACCGCTCCAACCCTAGGGTCCCCAGCCCCACTTCAGACCACTGAACGGGAACCATCGTTCTCTCTTCCTCGTCTCTTCCCAGAGCCCCCAAAACTGCAGGCGGTGACATGCTGGGCTCAGTCACCCTCCTTCTCACCGCCCTGTTCCCCGGTAAGTCGAATGTTTTCATCCCGGGGCTAGCTCAGCCTAGAATTGTCTCCTCCACCTCCTCCCCATCTTCACCAAGGTGATTTGTTTTCTGCCCCCATTGCAGCTGGCCAGACAGCGCTCACCATGGACCAGCCAGTTGTCTCCATCACCAAACAGGCTGGAACATTAGCTTCAGTTCTCTGCAAGTTTTCCAACAACGAGGCTAACTATGTCCACTGGTATCTTCAGCAGCCTGGGAAGGGTCCTCAGCGCCTGCTCTACTATAACCTGGCCATGGCTCAACCTAGGCTGGATGCAGGATTCAGCTCAGACAAATTCTATGCTTATAAGAGCAAAGATCAAAGCTGCAGCCTGAGTATAAGGAAACTGGAAGTGAGTGATGCTGGCACCTATTACTGTGCCAGCTGGGACTCCACAGTGACACAGGTCCCTCCGTCCTTCATACGAAAATATCACCGTCTGTAGTTATCAAGAGCAGGGTCTGCCCTCCTTAGCTCCAGAAGTGAATCACACCCAGTGTTTCAGTCTCCTTGACAAACTCTGGTGGGGCCCTGAGGGTTAAACGGATGTTTTAAAGCTCTTCCTCTGGAGTACAATCCTAGCAACCCCACCCATCTTAGCCTGAGGTAGGGCACAGATCACAGTTCCCACCATTCCCTTCTCAGATAGGGGTGGCCTCCCACTCTTTCTCTATCTTAACAGACGCCACCATCATCTCCAAGCAGTGGGATCACGGAAAAACACAGACTCTCGTTTTTTGGGCTCTGTGACAACCCAGCATCCTTCCTGATGCCCACCCAGCCCCCAAGGATTGCTCTGCGGTCTAAACTGGTAAATTGACAACTGACAAATGGGCTGGATCCAACCACGCAGCCATCTCTCCACAGAACTTAATCCAGGAAACTGAGAACTAAAGGCCAAAGGGTGAAGCAACTGCCCGTCACTGTGAGCCTGGGACCCCCGGAAATCCTTTACTATCTCAGGCCCTCCTCCATCGATCAACCAATCAATCATTCACAGCTACTAGGCACTTTCTGTGTGCAGAACACTGAACTGAGCCCGAGGTAGGTGGACATGATCCCTACCCCCACGGAGTTTACAGTTTAATAGGAGAGACAGACACTAAAATGAATTTCACATATGGGGAAGGAGTTAGGTATAAGGATATGTACATAAGTGTTGTGGCATTGTGGGAGTGTGGTGGGTATCCAAGTGCATAGGGGAAAAAGACACAAGTCAGTTGGTGACACAGAAGGGAGGGAGGGGAAGGATATGAGAGATTAGGATATGAGAGATTATTCAAAGAATACCTCCTGGAAAAGATGTGATTTTCTTAGGGCTTAAAAGGTGGGGAGAGTGGTGGTCTGATGGATGGGAAAGGGAGGGCATTTACAGGCAGAAGGGATGCATTGGCAAGAAGTGGATGATGAAGGACATGAAATCGAGGCCCAGGGCCTAAGGTGGTATTTTCAGAGCAAAGTTTCTGGGTAGGGCTTTAATGGGAAATGAGTGAGAATGGAAGGCGGGGCAGCGCGGATCGATACCCTCTAAGCTCCTGGCCATGAACCAGTAGGGAATCTCACTGATTCCTCTACCTTCTCCCCAGGTTCACATGCAAGGATAGTGGATGGTAGAGCTAGAGCAGGGCACTGTTCTCTGGCGATGGGTTTCACACACCTGTACGGAGCCATCATGAGATATGAGATCCATGCGCCTTCTCTTTCTCCTCCCAGCCCTCCCCCATGTCCAATAAGCACGTAGTTACTATGTGATAGAGCCCTGGTTTACCCCAATCATCTTTCCCCTCAGTCCCCTCATTCCAGTCACAGGGAGCCCAGCCAATCAGTAGAGCGGAGACCTCGGTGACTCACCGCTCCAACAGCCTCGGGCCCGGGGCCTCGGCCGACTTCAGAACACTTCAAACTCAGTACCGGTGGGAAACACCATCATCTCCTCCTCGACTCCTCCCGAGAGCCCGGAGCTCTGCAGGCGGAGACATGCTAGGTTGTGTCACCTTCATCCTCGCTGCCCTGCTCCCTGGTAAGTCGGCTACTTTCGTCCTGGGTTAGCTCAGTTTAGAATTGTCTCCTTAATCTCCTCCTCCTCCTCCCCCCTGTCCTCCCCATAGTGATTTACTCTCTGCTCCCACTGCAGCCTGCCAGACAGCGCTCACCATGGACCAGCCAACTGTCTCCCACACCAAACGGGCTGGGTCATCGGCATCATTTCTCTGCAAACCTTCTGACCAAAGCACCACCTACATCCACTGGTATCGCCAGCTGCCCGAGAAGGCTCCCCAGCGCCTGCTGTACTGTAACCTGGCCACACTTCAAACTAAGCTGGATGCAGGAGCCAGCTCTGTTAAATTTTCTACTTACAAGACCATGAATCAAAGCTGTACCCTGAAAGTACAGAAACTGAGCATGAGTGATACTGGCACCTATTACTGTGCCAGCTGGAACTCCACAGTGTCACAGTTCCCCTCGTCCCTCACACAAAAACCACCATCTGTGGTCACCAGGAGCACGGCCTGTTCCCCACAGCTCCAGCAGTGATTCTCACCCTCTGTTTCAGGCTCTCTGGCAAGGTAAATTAGGCCCTAATTTGGTTTCTGGAGCTAACAGGTCTGTCCTGCAGCTCTTTCTTTGGAGAATTATCTCAGCGTCCCCACCATCCCTTCCTCAGATGACAGAAGTTGGGAACAGAGCATATTTCCCACCATCCCATCCTCAGAGGCTGGTGGCCTCCTAGTCTTGCTCTGCCAGAGCAGATGCCACAGTCATCTCCAAGGAATGGTGTCTGCGGAAGGACGCTCTGGTTTCCATATCCGGTGGGTTCGGAGACAACTCAGTATCCTCCCTGAACTCCATCCACTCTCCCAGTAACAGGATGGCAATCACTGCCACTTCCCATTCTGGGGCCTAAACCTGAAAACTGACAACTGACAGCCCAGTTAGGCCCACTTATTGGCTCCAAGTTCTCAGAACTTATTCCAGAGAATACACAACTATGATCAACGGATGGACTAATTGACCCTCACCCCTCACTGGACCCCCAGGCTGTCCAAAAACCCACCCCGCTTTCCTTGACACATCAATCAATCAATTAATCACTGGTAGTTACTGAGTACCTACTGTGGGGCAGAGTGTTGAACTGAACGTTTGATAGAGTTCAATACAGTAGGCACAGTCCAGGCCCTGAAGGAACTTGAAGTCCCAAAAAGGGAGACAGGTGTTAAAATAAATTACAGATAAGAAAAATGTAAGGATGTGGGACAGGGATTGTGCCACAGCTGCTTGTATTGTATCCACCCTTGCACTCCATACAGTGCTTGGCACATAGTAAGCTCTTAGCAAACACCACCATTACTATGTAGATAGGAAGTCCTTCATAGACACAGATGGGAGGAGGAGGGCAGGAAGTGGGGTTGGAGTTCAGGGTCCCATAACCTCTTCCAGAACAAATCAAGCCCTAGAGAGAAGCAAGCGGGAGAGTCACGACTTTCACAACCTGCCTGGGCCTGAGTGAAAGGAGAAAGACCTGAGTCCCTGTTTCTCTCCTCATTAGTTATATTCTCTGACTAATTCTCCAACCAGTATTAGATACACCCTACCTAATTATAAACTCCTTCAAGTCAGGGTCCATATCTTTCTCTCCTCTTTTACTCTCACCTGGTAATCCTGGGAACACAGTAGGCGTTCAGTACATACTATTGACTGGCTGATATTTCAGTAAAGTGCAGGCAAGAACATTTCATTTTTCTCAGGATTGCCCAAGTAACCTGCAGTGGTGTGTGATGGGGTCTCTCTGCTTCCCCTGCTAACCCTCTGCCTCTCTGACGTGCCTCGTCTCTTTCTCTTCCAACCTCTCCCCCGTGGCCAACAAGCAAGCAGTGACCATCTCCTCCAAGAAGCCTTTTCAGACTAAGCCCACCTTTCCTCTTCTTCCTTCCACTCACGCCTGCATCTCTCTTTACTCGCCCCCAGCCCCACTGCACTCATGTAATTTAATTACTAAATTTATTATTATTTATTATAAATTTCAATAAATTCTGTAATTTATTTAATTTTATTGATGTCTGTCTCCCCTCCTTTACACTGCAAGCTTGTTGTGGGCAGGGAGTCTGTCTGTCATATCATACTTTCCCAAGAGCTAAGTTCAGTACTCTGCGCACCGTAAGCGCTCAATAAGTACGACTGAATGAATGAATGTAGCCTCAGGGCATCTGATTAAGGCTCTGCTTTGTCTCAAAGAAAACTCAAGATGCTGAATTTTGGGGGAGGGGGGAGGGGTTTCAACCCCCTTGCAGGACCCTTGGAAGTCCAGATAATAATAACAATAATAACTGTGATATTAGTTAAGTGCTTACTAAGTGCCAGGAATTGTACTAAACACTGGGATGGACACCAGAAAATTGGGTTGGACCCAATCCCTGTCACACAGGGGGTTTACAGTCTTAATGCCCATTTTACAGATGAGGAAACTGACGGACAGAGAAGTATGGTGACTTACCCAAGGTCACACAGCAGGCAAGTGGCAGAGCCGGGACTAGAAGCCAGGTCCTTCTGACTCCCACGCCTGAGACTACTTGTTTTGTTTTGTTTAACTGTCTATCTCCCCCGTTTAGACTGTGAGGCTGTTGTTGGGCAGGAATTACCTCTACCTATTGCTGAATTGTAAACTCCAAGCACTTAGTACAGTGGTCTGCATATAGTATGTGTTTAATAAATACAATTGAATGAGTGTGAACATGCTCTGGTAGCCCAATCACCTCTCCTCTATACACATCTATCCCAGTCAAAAGGCAAGAAGCCCAGCCAATCAACAGAGCGGAGACCTCTGTGATTCATCTCTCCAACCCCAGGACCCGGAGCCCAGAGCCCAGTTCAGAACATCTGGGGCTCAGAGATAGGTGGGAACCACAGTCCTCTCCTCCCCAGAGACCCGGGGCTTGCAGCCAGAGACATGCTGACCCGCATCACCCTCCTTGTCGCTGCCCTGCTCCCCGGTAAGTCAGCTGCTTTAGCCCCGGGTTAGCCCTGTCTGGAGCTATGGACTCTACCCGCTTCTCCCGCTCTCCCTCCTCTTCTCCCTGCTCCTCCTCCTCCCCCTAACCAAAGACATTTACTTTCTGTCCCCATCCCAGCAGCACAAACGGCGCTCACCATGAACCAGCCAATGGTCTCCATCACCAAACAGGCCGGGAAGTCCGCAAGGATCCACTGCGAATTTGCTCAGAAAAGCATCACCTACATCCACTGGTATCGTCAGCAGCCTGGGAAGGCTCCCCAGCGCCTGCTCTACTATAACCTGGGCACATCGAAGCAGACGTTGGATTCAGGATTCAGTTCGGACAAATTCTCTGCTTACCGAAAAAAAGATCTAAACTGCTTCTTGGAGATTGAGACACTGGGCACGAGTGATGCTGGCACCTATTACTGCGCCGGCTGGGACTCCACAGTGACACAGCTCCCTCTACTCCCTGTACAAAAAAAGTCACTGTCTGTAGTTACCAGGAGCAGGACCTGACTCCCACACCTCCAGCAGTGATAAATATCACCCATTTTTTCAGTCTACTTTGCAAACAATGTGGTCGGGGCAGGGGTGGGTGCCCATGTGGCAAACGGCAATCTTGCCACTCTTTCTCTGGAGAATCCCATCCGCTCCACCCACCTTATCCAAAGGCTGGGCACAGAACGCAATTCCCACAGTTCCCTTCTCAGTTCCCTTTTCAGTCCTATTCTGACTTAACAGATTCCACTATCATTTTCAAACAGTGAGCTTTCATGTCCTGTGGGCTCTGGGATCACCCAGCATCCTTCCTGAGCCCCATCCCCCCACCCGGGGATTGCTCTGGGGCCTAAACCTGTAAAATGACAATCAACAACCTGGTTGGGCCCCAACCTACCACGCAGATAACTTTCCACGGAACCTATTTCAGAGAGTCAAAAATTAAGGTCCAAAGGGTGGAGCAACTGCCTCTCACTGTGAGCCTGGCCCCTCCCGAAACCCTCTACTCTCTCAGTCCCTCCTCCATCAATCAATCAATTAATCACTGAGCACTTTCTGTGTGCAGAACACTGAACTAGGTCCCAGGGAGAGTACGATATAGAAGGTAGACACAATTCTGCCCTTTGTGGAGTTTACAATCTAGCAAGAGAGACAGACACAAAAATGTATCACAGTTTTGGGGAAGGAGTAAGGTTTAAGGATCTGTTCACAGGTGCCATGGCATTGTGGGGATGGGGTGATTAGGAAGAAAAGACCCAAATGCCTAGGGGACACAAAAACGGGAATAGGGAAAGGAGATGAGAGATTAGTCAGGGAAGACCTCCTGGAGAAGGTGTGATTTTATTAGAGCTTAAAAGATGGGGAGAGCGGTGATCTGGTGGATGGTGAGGGACAAGCACATCCAGAGGAGTGAGCAAAAAGTGGATGATGAGGGAGATGAGATCAAGGCACAGTGAGTAGGATGGTGTTAGCAGAGTGAAGTGTGTGGACTGGGCTATAGTGGGAGAGCAGCGAGCGTGAAAGGTGAGTCAGAGACGATCGAACCCCTCTAAGATCCTGGCTGCCAACTGATAGGAATCCTTAAGTGAATCATCTGTCCTCTCCCCAGGTTCACTTCTGAGAAGCCTGGATGGTGGAGCCAGAGCAGAGGACTGTTCTCTGGCGATGGGTTTCGTACACCTGCTCTGAGCCCTCCATGGGCACAGCATGAGGGTCAATAACACCAAGAGCTGGGAGCTGGTGCGCTAACCTAGGAAGGCCAAGATTCACGGTCACACTGGGGCCCTCTGCTCACACTTCTCAGGGTCTGGGCACCAATATGCTCATCACTGAGGGTCTGGGCACCAATACGCTCATCCCTGACACTAAAGAAGTAGAACCCAACCTGAAAGACAGAGGTTTGCAAGGGGCCAACCAAACTGTTCTGGTCTTTTATCCATACTCGAGTATCACCAGGACACATATGATGCACAGGACACTGTACTAGGCACAGTGCTTTTCCCAAACTTTTATCCCAACCTCCTCATTCCCCTTTCCCTATGCTACCTGTGCCTCCAGAGCAAGAAAACCAGGAGAAAATGAGAGGAAGAGACAGCGTGAAAGCGACTTGAATTTGTGGGGGAGGGAGATGAGATAAAGTCATCTTTTCTTTCTCCTCCCAGCCCTGCCCCACGGCCAACCAATAATCATGAAGTTACCATGTGATAACACCCAGGTAACCCCAATCACCTTTCACCTCCATCCCCTCATTCAAGTCACAAGGAGCCCAGCCAATCAGCGGCATGAAGACCTTGGTGGCTCACAGCTCCAACCACAGGTCGTTGGCCCCATCTCAGAACATTTGGGGCTCAGAACAGGTGAGAACCACCATAATCCCCTCCTTACCTCCTTCCCAGAGCCCCAAGTGCTGCAGGTGGAGACATGCTGGGGTCTGTCACCCTCCTTCTTGCCGTCCTGCTCCCTGGTAAGTTGGCTGTTTTCATCCTGGATTAGCTCAGCCTAAAACTTTCTCTTTAATCACCTACTCCTCCTCCTCATCCTCACCACGGTGATTTCCTTTCTGCTCCCATCGCAGCTGGCCAGACAGCACTAAGCATTGACCAGCCAATGGTCTCCGTCACCAAACGGGCCGGGGCATTGGCATCATTTCTCTGCGAGCTTTCCGACAAAAGCATCACTTACATCCACTGGTATCGCCAGCAGCCTGCGAAGTCTCCCCAGCGCCTGCTCTACTGTAACGTGGCCACGTCTCAAGCCACGCTGGATACAGGAATCAGCTCGGGCAAATTCTACACGTACAAGGGCAAAGATCACAGCTGTTCCCTGAGGGTATGGAAACCGGACGAAAGTGATGTTGGCACCTATTACTGTGCCAGCTGGGACTCCACGGTGACACATGTCCCTCTGCCCCTCATACAAAAACCACTGCCTGTTTCACCAGGAGCAGGACCTTCTCCCACACAGCTCCAGCAGTGAATCTCACCCTCAGTTTCAGGCTCCTTGGCAAACTAAGTTGGGCCCCAATGTGGTTTCTGGAACAGACCGTTCCGTCCTGCAGCTCTTTCTGGGAAGCCCAACCCCAGCAGCCCCATCCACCTTAGCCAGAGGTTGGGGAGAGCACAATTCCCACCATCCCTTCTCAGACTCTTGTGGCCTCCCAGGTCTTGCTGTGCCAGAGCGGACACCGACATCATCTCCAGGGGATGGGGGTCCGTGGAAGGACACTCCGGCTCTCACGTCCCGTGGCTCGGAGACAACCCAGCGTCCTCCCTGAAATCCATCCACCTACCCAGTGACTGGATGGCAGTCGCTGCCACTGCCTACTTTGGGACCTAAACCTGAAGACTGACCACCAACAGTCCAGCTGGGCCCATCTATTATTTAGCTCCCTTTGCTCGAAACATATTCCGGAGACCCTAGAACTCTGGTCAAAGGATGGACTAATTGCCCCTCACTAGGCCTGCAGGCTGGCCTGAAAACCACTCTTCGCCCTTCCCCACATCAATCAGGCAATCAATCACTGGTAGTTATTGAGCACTTATTGCATGCAGCACACTAACTAAATGCTTGGGAGAGCCCAGTACAGCAGACAGACACAATTCTGGCCCAAAAGGAGGTTGCAGTCCAGAAAGGGGACTAAGTTATTAAAATAAATTACAGATTCAAAAAATGACAGAATGTGGGACAGGGCTCGTGTCAGCTGTGATTGTATTTCATCCACCGCAGCAGTCAATCTAGTGCTTCGCACATAGTAAACGCTAAGCAAATACTACTATTATTACTATTATTATTAAATAGCTGGGTCAGAGTTGGGAAGGGGAGGGCAGGAAGGGACCTCCCACCTCTACCAGAACCAATCAAGCCCAGCAGAGAGGACCAGGCAGGAGAGTCACAACTCTCACAGTCCACCTGGACTGGATGAAAGGAGAAAGATCTGAGTCCCTGTTTCTCTCCTCAGTAGTTATATTTTCTGACTGATTCTCCATTTAGCAGTAGATTCACCTCACCCAACTATAAATTCCTTCAAGTAAGGATCGGCGTCTTTCCACCCTCTTACTCTATCCTGGAACAGTGCTCTGAACTCAGCAGGCATTCAGTGCATATTACTTACTGACTGATTTTATTTTTATGGCAATTGTTAAGCGACTGTTACGTGTCAGACACTGGGCTAGAATAAGTGAATCCGATCAGACACATTACATCTCCCACTTGGAGCTCACAGTCGTAACCCCTGTTTTACAGATGAGATAACTGAGGCCCAGAAAAGCGAAGTGACTTCCCCACACAACAGTCGAGTGGCAGAGCCAGGATCAAATCCCAGGTCCTCCTGACTCCCAGGCTTCATCCACTGGGTCATGTTGTTTCTCATTGTAGTGCAGATAAGATCATGTCATTTCTCTCAGAATTGCTGAAGAAGCCTGCAGTGGCGTGTGATGGGGTCTCTCTGGTGCTCTGCCATCCCTCTGCCTCCCTGATCTTCTTCTTCTCTTTCGCTTCCCAGCTCTCCCCAGTGGCCAACAAGCATGTAGGGAAAATGCAAATGGTCCCTGTTACCCCATCACCTCTTGTCTCCACCCTGCAAAAGAAAGAAACCCAGCCAATCAGCAGAGCGGAGACCTCAGTGACTCACTGCTCCAACCCCACAGCCTGGACCCCACTTCAGACTACTGCGGGCTCAGGGACAGGTGGGAACCACCATCCTCTCCTCCCTAGAGCCCCGAGTGCTGCAGGCAGAGACATGCTGGGGCCTGTCACCCTTCTTCTCGCTGCCCTCCTCCCTGGTAAGTCAGCCGCTTTCGCCACTCACTAGCCCTGTCTCAAGCTACGTTCTCCTCCTCCTTTACTTCCTCCATCTTCTCCTCCTTTACTTCCTCCTCCTTCTCCTCCCCCTCCTCTTGATCACTAAAGACATTTACTTTCTGTCCCCATCGCAGCTGGACAGACGGCACTCTCCCTGGACCAGCCAATGGTCTCCATTGCCAGACAGAGCGGGAACACCATAAAGATCCACTGCGACGTTTCTCACAGAAGCATCACGTACATCCACTGGTATCGGCAGCAGCGTGGAAAGCCTCCCCAGCACCTACTCTATTATAACCTGAACACACTGAAACAGACGATGAGTGCAGGATTCAATTCGGACAGATTCTATGTTTACAGGAGAAAAGATCAAAGCTACACCCTGGAGATCAAGAAACTAGGCACGAGTGATGCTGGCACCTATTACTGTGCCAGCTGGGACTCCACAGTGACACAGATCCCTTCGCCCTCCTTACAAAAAAGTTAGAGTATGCAGTTACCAGGAGCGAGGCCTGCCCCCAACAACTCTAGCAGTGAATCTCACCCCCTGCTTCAGTCTCCTTGGTAACTTTGAGGGGCCCTGGATGCAAAGAGATCTGTCCTGCAGCTCTTTCTCTGAAGAACAATCCCAACGACCCCACCCACCTTAATCAGCTCGGTTCCTACAGTCCCCTTTTCAGACACTGGTGTGAAATTGTGGAAGGACACATTGGCCCTTCTGTCCTGTGGGCGCTAGCACAACCCAGCGTCCACCCGGCCACCTCCACCCACCGAAAGATCTCTCTGATGTCTAAATCTGTAAAATGACAACAGACAACCCGGCTACCCATGCGGCCATCGTTCCACAGAACCTATTTCAGAAAACCAAGAACTAAGGGCCAAAGGGTGGAGCAACAGCCTCTCACTGTGAGCCTGGGCCTTCCTGAAATCCTCTGTTCTCTCAGACACTCCTCAATCGATCAATCAATCAATCACTGGTAGTTATGGGCACTTTCTCTGTACAAAACACTGAACTAAGGGCCAGGAAAAATATCATATAGTAGGTGGACACAATCCCAACCTTCACAGTTTACAATCCAGCAAGGGAGACAGACATTAAAATGACTTATACAAAGAGGGAAGGAGTGGGGTATAAGAATATGCACAGAAGTGCTGTGACGTTGCTGGGGTGGGGTAAGTATCAAAGTAGTTAAGGGAACATTTCCAAGTTCACAGGTGATGCAGAAGAGAGAAAGAGTAGGGGAAGGAGGTGAGAGATTGGTCAGGGAAGACCTCCAGGAGAAGGTGGGATTTTATTAGGACTTGAAAGTTGAGGAGAGTGGTGGTCTGATAAAGGGGAAGGGGTAGGCTCTTCCTGGTTGGGGGGATTTGCGTGAGAAAGAAGTGGATGATGAGGGAGATGAGATCAAGGCTCAGTGAGTAGAAATGGTGTTAGCAGAGTGAGGTGGATGTGCTGGGCTGTAGTGGCAGAGAAGTGAGGGTGGAAGGTGGGGAATAGCAGATTGAGCCCCTCTAGAGAAGCAGCGTGGCTTGGTGGAAAGAGTATGGGCTTGAGAGTCAGGGATCATGGGTTCAAATCCCAGCTCTGCCACTTGTCAGCTGTGTGACTGTGGGCAAGTCACTTCACTTCTCTGTACCTCAGTTACCTCATCTGTAAAATGGGGATTAAGACTGTGAGCCTCATGTGGGACAACCTGATTAGCCTGTATACCCCAGCGCTTAGAATAAATACTAACATTATTATTCTTATTATTACTGTCCTGGTAGCCACCTAGGAGCCTGGGTGATAGAGCCAGAGTGCACCACTGTTCTCCGATGATGAAATCATTGCCGGTGCCATCTGCCTGCACTGACCCTCCGTGGGCACAACATGGAAGTCAATAACACCCAGAGTTGATGTGCCAAAGTTCGAGAACTCACTTGGTGCCCCCTCCCCAGATGTCTCAGGGTCCAGGGACTGATAAGCTCATCCTGGCCTTAAAAGAAGTAGAGTCCAGACTGAAGGATGGACGGTTGCAAGCAACCAGCCAAACCTGTTCTGGTTTTTATCCACAGTCATTCAGTCCATCAATAAAAAGTGTCAACAGAATGCCTATGGTGCATAGGATACTGTACTAAGAAAGGCGATTCTCCTCAACCTTTCTCCAAACCTTCTCACTCCTAAATCCTCATGCTACCTGTGCCCTCAGAACAAGAAAACTGGAAGAAAATGAGAAGAAAAGACAATGTGAAAGGAGTCTTGAATTGGTGGGGGAGGGAATATCTTCCCTTACTCCTCCCAGCCTTCCACCGAGGCCAATGAGCATGAGGTTACCATGTACCAGCACCCGGGTTACACCAATCACCTTTCCCCTTTACCCCCTTATTCACATCACAAGAAACCCAGCCAAACAGCAGAGTGGAGACTTCTGCGACTCACAGATCCAACCCTAGGGTCCCCAGTCCCATTTCAGAACTCTTGGGGCCCAGGGTCAGGTGAGAACCACCGTCACCTTCCCCTTGCCTTCTCTCCAGAGCCCGAGCGCTGCGGGCAGAGACATGCTGAGTTATGTCACCCTACTTCTCGCCGTCCTGCTCCCTGGTAAGTCGGCTGCTTTCATCCCCGGTTAGCTCAGCCTACAGTTGTCTCTTCCAACTCCTCTGCCTCCTCCCCGTCCTCACCACGGTGATTTGCTTTCTGCAGCTGGCCAGACAGCGCTCACCATGGACCAGCCGATGGTCTCCATCACCAAACAGACGGGGAAAATAGCATCACTTCCCTGCAAGTTCTCCAGCCAAAGCATCACGTACATCCACTGGTATCGCCAGCAGCCTGGGAAGGCTCCCCAGCGCCTGCTCTACTGTAAGGTGGCCACGTCTCAACCCACTCTGGATTCAGGATTCAGCTCAGACAAATTCTATACTTACAAGACCAAAGATCAAAGCTGTACTCTGAGTGTAAGGAAGCTGGAAGTGAGTGATGCGGGCACCTATTATTGTGCCAGCTGGGACTCCACAGTGACACGGGTCCCTCAACTCTTCTTTCAAAAATATCACTGTCTGTACTTATCAGGAGCGGGGTCTGCCCTCTGTAGCTCCAACAGTGAATCTCACCCATTGTTTCAGGCTCTGGGGGGCTCTGAGGGGTAATCGGATCTGTCCTGCAGCTCTTTTCTCTGGAGAACAATCCCAGCGGCCCACCCACCTTAGCCAGAAGTTGGGCACAGAGCACAATTCCCACCATCCCCTTCTCAGTCAGTGGTGGCTTTCCACTCTTTCTCTGCCTTAACAGAAGACACCATCATCTCCAAGCAGCTGGAGTGTGGAAGGACACTCTGACTCTCATGTTCTTTGAGCTCTGGGACAACCCTGCATCTTCCCTGATCCCCCTCCACACACCCAGGAGTTTACAGGACCTTAAACCTGTAAAGTGACAGAAGACAAGCTGGCTGGGACAACACACGCAGCCATCTTTCCACAGAACCTGTTCCAGAGAGCTGAGAAATAAGAGCCGAAGGATGGAACAACTGCCCCTCACTGTGAGCCTGGCCTCTCCTGAAAGCCTCTACTCTCACAGTTCTTCCCCCATCAATCGATCAATAAAACATTGGTCGTTATTGAGCACTTTCTGTGTGCAGGACACTGAACTACGCGCTATGGAGAGTACTATTCACTAGGCAGGCACAATCCTGACCCTCCCAGAGTTTACAGCCCAGCAGTAGAGACGGATACTAAAATTAAGTACACTTAGAGGGAAGAAGTTATCTCAGTTACATATAAGGTTATGTACGTAAATGCTGTGGTGTTGCAGAAGGATGGATCGAGTATCAAAGTGCTTAGGAGGAACAGGCGCGAGTTCACTGGTGACATAGAAGGGAGGGAGAGTAGGGGAAGGAGGTGAGAGGTTAGTGAAGGTAGACCTCCTGGAGAAAGTGTGATTTTATTAGAGCATAAATATGGAGGTGAGTTTTGGTCTGATGGATGGGAAGGGTCAGGCACTCCCAGGCAGGAGAGATTGGTGAGCAAGAAGTGGATGATGAGGGAGATGAGATCACATCCCATTGAGGAGGATGGGGTTGGAAGAGTGAAGTGTGTGGGCTGGGCTGTACTGGGAGAGGAGCTTGGATGGAAGGTGGGTCAGAGCAGATCGATCCTCTCTGATGTCCTGGCTGCCATATATTGGTCATCTTAGTGACTCCCCTGGCTTCTCCCCAAGTTCACTTGAGAGGAGTCCGGTTGCTGGAACCAGAGCAGAGCACTGTTCTCCGGAGTAGGGCTTCATATGCCTGCACTGAACCCGCTTGGGCACAAGGTGGGAATCAATAACACCCAGAGCTAGTGCTTTATACCAGGAAGGCCAAAGTCCGAAGGCTCACTTGGTGCCCCCTTCCAACATGCCTCAGGGTCTAGGCACCGATAAGCGTGCTCATCCCGGCCTCAAAAGAAGTAGAGTCCAGACTGTGGGACAGAGCTTTGCAGGTGGCCAACCAAATCTGTTCTGGTCTTTTCATCCACAATCAATCAATCCATCAATCAAGAATATCGGCAGAATGCCTATGGTGCCCAGAATACTCTGCTAAGCATGGTGCTTCCCCCCAAATTTTCTCTCTAGCTCTTTTTTCCCATTTCCCTCTGCTACCTGAGTCCCCAAAACAAGGAAACAAGGAGAAAATGAGAAGAAAAGATGGTGTGAAAGGAGTTTTAACTTAGTGGGGGGAAAAATGAGATAGATGCACTTGGCCTTTCTCCTTCCAGCCCTCCCCCGAGGCCAATAAATATATAGTTACCATGTGATAGCACCCACATTACCCCAGTCACCTTTCCCCTCCATCCCCTCATTCTAGTTATAAAAAGATCAGCCAATCAGCGGAGCAGAGACCTCAGTGACTCAACACTCCAGCCCCAGAGTCCCCAGCCCCACTTTAGAACATCTGGGGCTCAGGAACAGGTGGGAACCACCATCGTCTCCTCCTCGCCTCCTCCCCAGATCCCCGAGCACTGTAGGCGGAGACATGCTGGGGTCCGTCACCCTCCTTCTCGCCACCCTGCTCCCCGGTAAGTCGGCTGCTTTCGTCCTGGGTTATCTCAGTTTAGGACTGACTCCTTAATCTCCTACTCCCCACCCCCCATCCTCACCACAGTGACTTGCTTTCTGTCTCCACTGCAGCTGGCCAGACAACGCTCACCATGAATCAGCCAATTGTCTCCATCACCAGACAGGCTGGTACATCGGCATCATTTCCCTACGAGTTTTACCACAACAGCTTCCCTTACATCCACTGGTATCGCCAGCAGCCTGGAATGGCTCCCCAGCACCTGCTCTACTGTGACCTGCACTCCTCTGAACCCATCCTGGCTGCGGAATTCAGCTCTGAGAAATTTTCTACTTACAAGAACAACGAACATAGCTGTACCCTGCAAGTACACAAGCTGAACGTTAATGACACCGCCACCTATTACTGTGCCAGCTGGGCCTACACAGTGACACAGTTCCCTCCGTCCCTCATACAAAAAGTCAATTTCTCTGGTCACTAGGACCTACTCCTCACAGGTCCAGCAGCGAATCTCACCTTCTGTTTCAGGCTCCTTGGCAAGCTAAGCTTGGCTCCAGTTTGGTTTCTAGAGCAAAACAGGTCTGTGCCCTCACCACATCAATAAATCAATCGATCACTGGTAGTTATTTGACACTTATTGTGTACAGAATGCTGAACTACATGTTTGGGAGAGTTGAGTAGAGTAGAGGCACACAATCCTGGCCCTGAAGGAACTTGAAGTCCAGAAAGAGGAGACAGAAATTAAAATAAATTACAAATAAGAAAAATGGAAGGATGTGGGACAGGGATTGTGTCACACCTGATTGTCTTTTATTCACCCCGACGTTCCATGCAGTCCGTGGCACGTAGTAAGCTCTTACTAAACTCCACCATTATTACTATCATCATTATGTAACCTGGGTGTCATTCGTAGCCACAGTTGGGAAGGTAGGGCAGGAGTGGGGCTTGAGTTCAGGGTCTCCCAACCTCTCCCAGACCCAGTTGAACCCTGGAGAGAAACGAATGGAAGAATCACGACTCCCACAGCCCAACTGAGAAGCAGCGTGGCTTTGTGGAAAGAGCATGGGCTTGAGAGTCAGAGGTCATGGGTTCTAATCCTGGCTCCGCCATTTAGCTGTGTGACTTTGGGCAAGTCACTTAACTTCTCTGTGCTTCAGTTAGCTCATCAGAAAAATGAGAATTAAGACTGTGAACCCCACGTGGGATAACCTCATTACCTTGTATCTACCCAAGCACTTAGAACAGTGCTTGGCACGTGGTAAGCGCTTAACCATTGCCATCGTTATTATTACTACCTGGAACAGGTTGAAAAGAGAAAGACCTGAGTCCCTGTTTCTCTCCTCATAAATTATATTCTCTGACTGATTCTCTGTCCAATATTAGATTCACCCCACCAGATTATAAACTCATGGTCCATATCTTTCTGTCTCCTTTTACTCTCACCTGGTACAGTCCTGTGAATACAGTAGGCATTCAGCATGTACTACTGACTGACGTTTCAGTGTGGTGCAGGCAAGATCAAGACATTTCCCTCAGGATTGCTCGAATAGCTTACAGTGGTATGTGATCGAGGTCTCTCTCCTGTCCCTGCCATCCCTCTGCCTAACACGTCTCATCTCTTGCTCCCACCGGCTCTCCCTCGTGGCCAACAAGCATGTAGTGATCATGTGAAAGCACTCTGGTACCCCCATCACCTCTCTTCCCCAACCCCCTGAACCAGTCAAGAGAAAGAAGCCCAGCCAATCAGAAGAGCAGAGACCTCGGTGATTCACTGCTCCAACCCCAGGGCCCCAGACCCCACTTCAGACCACTGGGCTCAGGGACAGGTAGGAACCACCATCCTCTACTCCTTTCATCCTCCTCAGAGCTCCAAGTGCTGCAGGCAGAGACATGTTGGTTTCTGTCGCCCTCCTTCTTGCCTCCCTGTTCCCCGGTAAGTCGACTGCTTTCATCCTGGGTTAGTTCACCTCGAATCGTCTCCTTATTCTCCAACTCCTCCTCCCCAACCTCACCACGGTGGTTTACTTTCTGCTTCCATTGCAGCTGGCCAGACAGAGGTCACTACGGACAAGACGATGGTCTCCATCACCAAACAGACTGGAACACTGGCATCGTTTTTCTGTGAGTTTTCCCAAAAGAGCAACAGCTACATCCACTGGTATCTCCAGCAGCCTGGGAAGGCTCCCCAGCACGTGCTCTACTGTAACACAGAAACATCTCAATCCACGCTGGATGCAGGATTCAGCTCCAGTAAATTTTCTACTTTCAAGAGCAATGATCCCAGCTGTACCCTGAAAGTACGGAAAGTGAGCATTAGTGAAGCCGGCATCTATTACTGTGCCAGCTGGGACTCCACAGTGACACAGTTCCCTCTGCCCTTCATACAGAAAAACACTGTCCGTAGTCACCAGGAGCAGGGACTGCCCCCAACGGTTCTGGCAGTGAGTCTCACTCTCTGTTTCAGGCTTTTTGGCAAGCTAAGCTTGGCTCCAGTGCGGTTTCTGGAGCAAACAGGTCCATCCTGAAGCTCTTTATGTGGGAAAATCTCAGCAGCCCCATCCACCTAAGCCACAGGTCAGGCACGGAGAACAGTTCCCACCATTCCCTTCTTAGACATTGATGGTCTCCCAGTCCTGCTCTCCCTTAACAGACACCACCATCATCTCCAAACCCTGGGATCATGGAAGTACCCTGTCTCTCATGTCCCTTATGAGCCTCACGTGGGACAACCTGATGACCCTGTATCTACCCCAGCGCTTAGAACAGTGCTCTGCACATAGTAAGCGTTTAACAAATACTAACACTGTTATTGTTATTATTGTCCCTTGGGCTCTGGAACAACCCAGCATCTTCCCTGAGCCCTGTCCATCTACCCAGTGATTGCTCTGAGTCCTATACCTATAAACTGACAACCTGTCTGGAACTTCCCACAAAGAAAACTTTCCACAGAACTTATTCCAGAGAGCTAAGAACCAAGGGCTTAAGGGTGGAGCAACTGCCTCTCACTGTGAGCTTGAGCCCTCCTGAAAACCTCTACTGTCTCAGTCTCTCCCCAATCAATCAATCAATCACTGGAAGTTACTGAGCACTTTCTGTGTGAAGAAAACGGAACTAAGGGCTTCAGAGAGTAAAATACAGTAGGAGAACAAAATTGGTAGGAGAGACAGACAAAAGTAGACTCAAAAGTAGAGTCCAAGCTAAGCGACAGAGGTTTGCAAGGGGCCGACCGAACCTGTTCTGATCTTTCATCCGCACTCAATCAATCCATCACTCAAGAGTATCAACGGAACACCTATGGTGCACAGAACACTGTACTGAGCACGGTGCTTCTTCCCAACCTTTCCCTCTTCCTTCTCATTCACACTTCCCTATGCTACCTGTGGCCCCGAAACTGGGAGAAAATGACTAAAAAAGATGGCGTGAAAGGAGTTTTGATTTAGTGGGGAAAATAAATAAGATAGATATATCTTCTTTTTCTCCTCCCAACCCTCCCCCATGGCCAATAAGCATGTAGTTACCATGTGATAGCGCCTGGATTACCCCAATCACCTTTCCCCTCAGTCCCCTCATTCCAGTCACAAGAAGTCCAGCCAATCAGCAGAGTGGAGGCCTCCGTGACTCACCGCTCCAACCCCAGGGCCCGGCCGCACTTCAGAGCACTTAGGGCTCAGGATAGGTGGGAACCACCATCGTCTCCTCCGTGCCTGCTCCCCAAGAACCCCAAGTGCTTCAGGAGGAGACATGCTGGGGTCTGTCACCCTCCTTCTCACCATCCTGTTCCCTGGTAAGTCGGCTGCTCTCATCCTGGGTTGGCTCAGTTTAGAATTGTCTTCTTAATCTCCTGCTCCTCCACATCCTCACCGCGGTGCTTTTCTTTCTGCCCCCATTGCAGTTGGCCAGACAGCGCTCACCATTGACCAGCCAGTGGTCTCCCTGACCAAAAATGCCAGGGCTTCGGCATCATTTATCTGCAAGCTTTCCGAGAAAAGCAATACATACATCCACTGGTATCGCCAGCAGCCGGGAAAGGCTCCCCAGCGTCTGCTCTACTGTAACACGGCCACATCTCAACCCAGCTTGGATGCAGGATTCAGCTCCGATCACTTTTCTACTTACAAGAGCATGGATTATACCTGTACCCTGAAAGTACGGCTGCTGAGCATTAGTGACGCTGGCACCTATTATTGTGCCATCTGGGACTCCACAGTGATGCAGGTCCCTCCGCCCTTCATACAAAAAACCACTGTCTGTGGTCACCAGGAGCAAGGCCTCCCTCAAACAGCTCTGGCGGTGAATCTCACCCTCTGTTTCAGGTTTCTTGGAAGGATAAGCTTGGCTCCAATTTGGTTCCTGGAGCAAACAGTTCTGACCTGCAGTTCTCTCTGCAGAGAACTATCTCAGGGGCCCCACCCAGCTTAGCCAGAGGTTAGGCACAGAGCACAGTTCCCAGTACGCCCTTCTCAGGCATTAACGGCCTCCTAGTCTTGCTCTGCCTTAGCAGACAGCACCATTGTCTCCAAGCTGTGGGATCGTGGAAGAACACTGCCTCTATGTCCTGTAGGCTCTAGGACAACCCAGCATCTTCCCTGAGCCACACTCACCTACCAGGGATAGCTCTGGGGCCTAAACCTGTAAAGTGACAAGCAACAACCTGGATGAGCCCTCCCACGCAGAAAGTTTTCCACGGAACCTAGTCCAGAAAACTGAGAACTATAGATAAAATGGTGGCCAACTGCCCTTCGCTGTCAGTCTAGGCCCTCCTGAAACCCTCTACTCTCTCGGTTCTTCCTCCATCAATCAATCAATCCATCACTGGAAATTACTGAACACCTTTTGTGTGCAGAACACTGAACTAAGTACTTGGGAGAGTACTATACAGTAGGACCTAATAATCTACCAGGAGAGATAGACATTTAAATGAATTACACATATGGGGAAGGAGCAGGGTATGAGGATATGTACATAAGTGTTGTGGTGTTAGGGGTGGGAGGGCAAGTGGGGGGAAAAGACTCACAAGCATAGATGACACAAAAGGGAAAGTGGGGAAAGGAGATGAGAGATTAATCAGGGAAGACCTCCTGGAGAAGGTGTGATTTTATTAGGGTGTAAAAGATGGAGAGTAGTGGTCTAGTGGATGGGAAGGGGCAGGCACATCTAGGCAGGAGGGATTGCTTGAGCAAGAAGTGGATGATGAGGACGATGAGATAAAGGCCCAACGAGTGGGATGGTGTTAGCAGAGCAAAGTATTTGGACTTAGTTGTAGTGGAAGAGGAGTGAGGACGAAAAGTGGGGCAGAGTGAATCGATTTCCTTCTAAGATCTATTGGCTGACATCTGTTAGAAAATCTTACTGATTCCTTTGTCTTCTCTGCATGTTCACTGGCGAGCGGCTTTAATGATGGAGCCAGAGTAGAGAGCATCGTTCTCTGGCTTCGGGTTTCATATGCCTGCAGTGAGTCCCCCAAGACACAATATGGGGGTCAATAACATCCAGAGTGGATGATCTAAACAAGGAATGCCAGAGTCTGAGGTCTCACTTTGTACTCCCTTGCTCACACTTCAGGATCGGTCATCTATATGCTCATCCCGACCTCGAAACAAGTATAGTCCAGGCTGAGGGACGGAGGTTTGCAGGTGGCCATCCAAACCTGTTCTGGTCTTTTATCCACACTCAATCAATCCATTGCTCAAGAGTATCAGCAGAATGCCTATGGTGCAAGGGATACTGTGCTAAGCCCGGTGCTTCTCGCAAACCTTTCCCTTTACCTCCTCATTCCTGTTGCCCTATGCTACCTGTGCCTCCAGAACAAGAAAAACAGGAGAAAAATGACATGAAAAGATGGTGTGAAAGGAGTCTGGAATTGTTGGGGGAGAGAAAGGAGATATATGAATCTTCTCATTCTACTCCCAGCCTCTCTTCACGGCCAGTAACCATGGAGCTACCATGTGGTAGCACCGGTTTACCCCAACCACCTTTCCCCTCCCTCCCTTCTTTTCAGTGACAAGAAGCCCAGCTGTTCAGCAGAGTGGAGACTTCAGTAACTTACGGCTTCAACCCCGGGCCCGGCCGCACTTCAGAACACTTGGGGCTCAGGACAGGTGGGAACCACCATCGTCTCCTCATCGCTTTCTCCCCAGAGTCCCGAGAGCCGTAGGCAGAGACATGCTGGGGTCTGTCACCGTCCTTCTCGCCATCCTGCTCCCTGGTAAGCTGTCTGCTTTAGTCCTGGATTAGCTCAGCCTAAAATTGTCTCCTTAATCTCCTCCTCCTCCTCCCCGTCTTCATCCCCGTGATTTACTTTCTGTCCCCATCGCAGCTGGCCAGACAGCAGTCAACATTGACCAGCCAATCGTCTCCATCACCAGAAAGGCCGGGACATTAGCACCATTTCTCTGCAAGTTTTCCGGCCCAAGGAACACCTACATCCACTGGTATCACCAGCAGCCCGGGAAGGCTCCCCACCGCCTGCTCTACTGTAACGTGGGCACATCTAAAGCCTGGTTGGAATCAGGATTCCACTCAGACAAATTCCTTACTTACAAGTTCGTAGATCATACCTGCACCCTGAAAATACAGAATCTGAAAAAGAGTGATGCTGGCACCTATTACTGCGCCAGCTGGGACTCCACAATGACACAGGTTCCTCTGCCTTTCATACAAAAAATCATCATCTCTGGTCACCAAGAGCAGGCTCTGCCTCCTCAACAGATCTGGCACCCAATCTTACTCCCTGCTTCAGTCTTCTTGGCAAATTAAGTTGGGCCCTGATTTGGTTTCTGGAAGAAATCGGTCCTCCCTGCAGGTCTTTTTCTGCACACCAACCCCAGTAGCCCTATCCACCTTAGCCAGAGATTGGGCACAAAACACAATTCCCACTGTCCCCTTCTCAAAAACTGATGGCGTCCCAGGTTTGCTCCGGCAGAGCAGACACCACCGTCATCTCCAAGCGACGGACTCTGTGAAAGGACATTCTGGCTCTCATATCCAGTGGGCTCGGAGACAACCCAAAATCCTCCCTGAACCCCATCCAACCACCCAGTACCCAGTCACTGCCACTGACCACTAGGAGTCCAAAACCTGTAGACGACAACTGATAACCCAGCTGGGCCCACCGACTTGACTCGGAATTTGTTTGGAATTTATTCCAGAGACCTTAGAACTGTGATCAAAGGATGGACCAATTCTCCCTCACTAGAGAAGCAGCGTGGCTCAGTGGAAAGAGCACGGGCTTGGGAGTCAGAGGTCATGGGCTCGAATCCCAGCTCTGCCACTTGTCAGGTGGGTGACTGTGGGCAAGTCACTTCACTTCCGTGCGCCTCAGTTACCTCATCTGTAAAATGGGGATGAAGACTGTGAGCCTCACTTGGGACAACCTGATTACCCTGAATCTACCCCAGCACTTAGAACAGTGCTGTGCACATAGTAAGTGCTTAACAAATACCAACATTATTACTATTATCATTATTATTATAGGCTTCCAGGCTGTTTGGAAACCAGTCCTCATCCTTCCCCACATCAATCTATCAATCAATCACTGATAGATATTGAGCACTTTCCATGTGCAGAGTACTAAATGTTTGGGAGAATACAACACAGTTCCAGCCCAAAGGAACTTGCAGTCCAGAAAGGGGAGACAGACATTTAAATAAATTACAGATAAGGAAAGTGGCAGAATGTGGGACAGGGTTTGTATCAGAGATGATTTTATTTTATTCCCCCTCAGCGGGTCAATACAGCACTTGGCACATAGTTAGATCTTAATAAACACCACCATTATTACTACTGTTATTACATAGCCTGAGAGTCCTTAATGATCAGAGATAAGAAGGACAGGGAGTCAAGCCGGAGCTGAGGGTCTCCCACCTCTCCCAAAACCAATCAAGCCCAGTAGAGAGGAGCAAACAGGATACTCACAACTCTCAAAGCCCATGTGGGACTGGATGAAAGGAGAAAGACGTGAGTCCCTGTTTCTCTCCTCATTAGTTATATTCTCTGACTGATTCACCATCCAGCTTCAAATTCATCTCACCTGATTATAAACTTCTTCATGTCAGGATCCATGTCTTTCTGTCCTCTTCTACTCTCACCTGGTACAATGTCTGAACACAGCAGACATTCGGTACAACTATCTACTGACTGACCTTTTTATGGCATTTGTTTAGCACTAAGTATATGCCAGACACTGTGCTGGATTGGATAAAACTGAGTCTGGTTGGACTCAGTCCATGTCCCACATGAGGCTCAGAGTCTTAATCCCTATTTAAAGTTGAGATAACTGAGGCACAGAGAAATGAAGTGACTTGCCCAAGGCCACACAGCAGTCAAGTGGTGGAGCCGGGATTAGAAGCCAGTCCTTCTGACTCCCAGGCCACTGGTCTATCCACTAGGCCATACTACTTCTTAGTGTAGTGCAGAAAAGATGATGTCTTTTCTCTCAGGATTGCTCAAGAAGGCTGCAGTGGCATTTAATGGGATCTCTCTGTTCCCCCTGCCATCTCTCTGCCTCTCTGATGTGACTCATTTCTTTCTCCTCACAGCTCTCCCCAGCAACCAGCAGGCACCTAATGACAGTGTGAATGCAGTCTGGTATCCAAATCACCTCTTCTCTTCAGCCCACCAAGTCCAAAGCCAAGAAGCCCAGCCAATCAGCAGAGAGGAGACCTCGGTGACTTACTGCTCCAACCCCCGGGACTAGACCCCACTTCAGACCAGTGGGGGCTCAGGAACAGGTGGGCAGCACCATCCTCTCCTCCCCAGAGCCCAAGCGCTGCAGGTGCAGACATGCTGGGGTCTGTCACCCTCCTTCTCGCCACCCTGCTCCCTGGTAAGTCGACTGCTTTTGCCCCATGTTAGCCCTGTGTGGAACTGCATCCCCTCCTCCTCCTTCTCCTTCTTGTCCTTTTCCTCATCATCATAGATATTTACTTTCTGTCCCCATCGCAGCTGGACAGACGGCGCTCACCCTTCACCAGCCAGTGGTCTCCATCACCAGACAGACCAGGAAGATCGCCAAGATCCCCTGCGAGTTTTCTGACAGTAGCATCAAGTACATCCATTGGTATCGCCAGGAGCCTGGGAAAGCTCCCCAGCGCCTGCTCTACTATAACCTCGCCTCGTCTCAATCCACACATGATGCAGGATTCAGTTCGGACAAATTCTATGCTTACAAGAGCAAAGATCAAAGCTGTACCCTGGAGGTCCAGAAACTGGGCACGAGTGATGCTGGCATCTATTACTGTGCCAGCTGGGACTCCACAGTGACACAGGTCCCTTTGCTCTCTGTACAAAAAAAGTCAGTCTGCAGTTACCGGGAGCAAGGTCTGCCCCCAACAGTTCCAGCCATGACTCTCATCCCCTACTTCAGTCTTCTTGGAAAATTTTGAGGGCCCCCCCCGGTGTGAAAAGATCTGTCCTGCAGCTCCTTCTCCAGAGAACAATCCCAGCAGCCCTACCAGTTTTAGACAGAGGTTGGACACGGAGGATATTTCCGACTGTGTCTTTCTGAGACACTGGTGGCCTCCCAGTCCTGCTCTGCCTTAATAGATACCACCATCATCTCTGAGCAGTGAAATCATAGAAGGATGCTCTATTTCTCATGTCATGTGGGCCCTGGAACAACCTAGCACCTTTCCTGAGCCCCATATACCCACCCAGGGAACGCTCTGGGGTCTAAACCTATGAGCTGAAAACCAACCACTACACTCAGAGAGCTTTCCACAAAACCTACTCGAGAGAGCTGAGAACTAAGAGCCAAAGGATGGAGCAACTGCCCCTCATTGTGAGCCTGGAGCCTCCTGAAATCCTCTATTCTCTCAGTCCCTCCTCCGTCAACCAATCAATCGATCACTTACAGTTACTGAGCACTTTTTGTGTGCAGAACACTGAATTAGGTCCTAAGGAGAGTCCCATAACGAAGGTGGACACATTTCTGCCCTTCACAGAGTTTACAATCTAGCAGGAGAGATAGACACTAAGTCTAATTACGCATATGGAGAAGGGGCAGGGTATAAGTACATGTACATAAGTGCTCTGGTGTTAGGGGGTAGGTTGAGTATCAAAGTGCTTAGGGGGAACAGACCCCAAGTTCACTGGTGACACAGAAGGGAGGAAGAGTAAGGGAAGGAGATGAGAGATTAATCAGGGAAGACCTTCTGTAGAAGGTGCAATTTTATTAGATCTCAAAAGATGGAGAGATTGGTGGTCTGATGAACAAGAAGGGACAGGCAATTCCAGGCAGGAGAGATTGCGTGAGCAATAAGTGGATGCTGAGGGACATGAGATAGGGAATTAGTGAGTAGGATGGTGTTTGCAGAGGGAAATGTGTGGGTTGTGCTGTTAGTGGGAGAGGAGCGAGGATGGAAGGTGAGGCTGAACAGATTCCATCTAATTCCTAGTTGACACTTATGGCCCATCTCAGCAACTCCTCTGGCTTCTCCCCAGGTTCACTTGCAAGGAGTCCGGGTGGTGAAGACAGAGGTACTGTTCTCTGGTGATGGAATTCAAACGCCTATCTTGCTACCAAACCCTTGCCCATGTCCTGCCTCTGGCCTGGAATGCCCTGCCTCCTCAAGTATGACAGACAATCACTTTCCCCACCTTCAAAGCCTTATTGAAGGCACATCACCTCCAAGAGGCCTTCCCTGACTAAGTACACCCATTCCTCTCCTCCCACTCCCTTCTGGGTCGCCCTGACTTTCTCTCTTTGTTCTTCCCCACTGGCAGCCCCAGAGCACTTATGTACATATCTGTAATTTATTCATTTATGTTAAGGTTTATCTCCCCCTCTAGACTGTAAGCTTATTATGGGCAGGGAATGTGTCTGTTTATTGTCGTAATAATAATAATAATGGTGGTATTTGTTAAGCGCTTATTATGTGCCAAGCACTGTTCTAAGCACTGGGGTAGATACAAGGTAATCAGGTTGTTCCACATGGGGCTCGCAGTCTTAATCCCTATTTTATAGATGAGGGAATTGAGGCCCAGAGAAGTGAAGTGACTTGCCCAAGGTCACACAGAAGACAAGTAGTGGAGTCCGGATTAGGACCCACGGCTTCTGACACCGAAGTCCATTTCCCAAACCAAAGGAAATGGAACAATCTTGCCTGGCAGGCCACTAATAGCGCAAGTTCCTTCGCACAGGAAGCTGTGCAGATTGGGAAAAAAAACAAACCCAAACTATCAGTGTATGCCAGATTAGAACAAAAGTCATGCTACTTTACTTCCAAAACAGTAAGAAACAACTCCTTGCCTCCAAAGCTCTCCCATTTCCCCACCCAGCTTCCAGCCCTTCCAAAAAAACAGCAGACATCCTCTCCGACTTCAACCCAAAAATGGACTTGACCACCTTCAGCACTTACAATAAAATACACTTCCATTTCAATTTAATGATGCCTTAGCTTATCCTTATACCATCTCCTACTTGTTTCTAATAAGTTAAAGGTGGAGAGTGAACAAGTTTGCTGTGAGCTCTCCCAAGTGCTTAGTGCTCTGCGCACAGTAGGTGCTCAATAAATACAATTGAATAAATATGCCTGCATTGAGTCTTCATGAGTACAACTTGGGGATCAATAAAATGTAGAGCTGGTACCCTAAACTGGGAGGGCCAAGGTTCAGGGCCTCATTTGCTGCCCCCTTCCCACAAGTCCCAGTGTCCCAGCACTCATCCTGGACTGGAAAAATGTTGAGTGCAGCCTGAAGGATGAAGATTGGCAAGTGGCCAGTTGAACCTCTCTGGTCTTTTATCCCCAATCAATCAATCCATCAAGCAATAGAGTTGGCAGAATGCCTACAGCTCCCAGGCATATTAAGCACGGTGTTTCTCCCCAACCTTTATCTCCACCTCCTCCTTTCCATCTATCTTCGCTACCTGTGCAGGCAAAACAAGAAAACGGGGAGAAAATGCAAAGAAAAGATGATGTGAAAAGAGTCTTAAATTGGTGGGGGAGAGAAATGAGATAGAAGGCCAATAAGCACAGAGCTTCCACGTGATAGCCCCCGGCTTACCCCAGTCACCTTTCCCCTCCACCCCCTCTTTCCAGTGACAAGACACCAAGCCAATCAGCCAAGTGGAGATCTCAGTGACTCACTGCTCCAAACTCAGGGCCCCAGCCCTTTCAAAAAAACAGCCCCGGCCCCATTTCGGAACACTTGCGGCTCAGGGTCAGGTGGGAACCTCCGTCGTCTCCTTCTCGCCTCTTCCCCAGAGCCTCAAGAAGGCAGAGATATGCTGGGGTCTGTCACCCTCCTTCTCGCCACCCTGTTCCCTGGTAAGTCACCTGCTTTAATCCTGGGTTAGCTCAGCCTAAAATTGTCTCTTTAATCTCCTACTTTAATCAACCTACTCAAACCATTCCATCCTGCAGCTCTCGCTCTGCAGACGAACTCCAGCAGCCCCACGCATCTTAGCCAGAGGTTGAGCACAGAACACAGTTCCCACCTTCCCCTTCGTAGTTGCTGGTGACCTCTCAGTCTTGTTCTGCCAGCGCAGACACCATCAACATCTCCAAGGGATGGGGTCTGCAGAAGATCACAGTGATTTGTTTTCTGCTCCCATTGCAGCCGGCCAGACAGCGCTCACCATGGATCAGCCAATGATCTCCGTCACTGGACAGGCCAAAGCAATAGCATCATTTCTCTGTGACTTTTCCAACCAAAGGATCACCTACATCCACTGGTATCGCCAGCAGCCCGGGAAGGGTCCCCAACGCCTGCTCTACTATAACCTGGAAACGTCTCAACACAAGCTGGAAGCGGGATTCAGCTCAGACAAATTCTATGTGGACAAGAGTAAAGATCAAAAATGTACCCTGAGGGTACGGAAATTGGAAATGAATGATGCTGGCACCTATTACTGTGCCAGCTGGGACTCCACAGTGACACAGGTCCCTCTGCTTCTCGTACAAAAAACTGCTCTCTGTGGTCACCAGGAGCAAGACGTGCTCCAGCACTGAATGTCACCCTCCTTGACAAAGTTGGGCCCCGATTTTCCTTCTGGAGCAAACCATTCCATCCTGCAGCTCTCTCTCTGCAGACGAACCCCAGCAGCCCCATGCACCTTAGCCAGAGGTTGGGCAAAGAGCACAGTTCCCACTTTCCCCTTTGTAGTTGCTGGTGACGACTTCTCAGTCTTGCTCTGCCAGAGCAGTCACCATCATCATCTCCAAGGGATGGGGTCTGCAGAAGAACACTGGCTCTCACGCCCCAAGGGCTCGGAGACAACCAACCATTCAGCCTTAACCCCCACTCACCCATTCTGTCATTGCCGCTGCTCATCCTGGAGCCTAAACCTGGAGACTGACAATAGACAACCCAGCTGGGCCCAACTACTCTCTCCCTTTGCTCGGAATTGATTCCAGAGACCCTAGAACTACCGTCAAAGGATGAGCCCTCACTCGGCCCCCAGGGTGTCCCAAAAGCCACTCCTCTCTCCTCCCACATCAATCAGTCAATCAAGTTATCAAGCACTTAGGGTGTGCAGAACACTGAAATGAATGCTTGGTGGAGTACAATACAGTAGACAGACATAATCTTGGCCCTCAAGGAGCTTGCTGTACAGAAAGGGGAGACAGACATTAAGATAAATTACAGACAGGGAAATAGCAGAATGTTGGGCAGGAATTTTGTCACAATTGTGTTTTAACCACCCCAGGGCTCAATATAGTACTTGGCACATAATCAGCTCTTAAAAAACCCCACTACTATTTCATTTCTCTCAGGATTGCTCAAGAAGCCTTCAGTGGCATATGTTGGGAAGTCTTTGCTGCCCCTGCTTCTCCTCCCAGGTCTCTCAGATGGCCAACAAGCATGTGTGACGACATGAACACACCCCAATCACCTTTCTTCTACATCGCCCCCCTCTTTACCAGTCAAAAGAATAAAACCCAGCCATTCAGCAGAGCAGAGACCTCAGTGACTCACTATTCCAAACCCCGAGTCCCCCATCCCACTTCAGAACACTCGGGGGTTAAGAGCAGGTGAGAATCACTATCATCTCCTCCCCCGAACCCCGAGCACTGCAGGCGGAGACATGCTGGGTTATGTCACCCTCCTTCTCGCTGCCCTGCTCCCTGGTAAGTCCGTTATTTTCGCCCTGCGTTAACCTGGTCTGGAACTGTGTTTCCGCCTTTTCATCCTGCTCCACTGCCTCCTTTTCCTTCTCCTCTTCCTGCTGCTCCTCCTCCTCCTGCTCCTCCTCACCCAGACATTTATTTTCTGTCCCCATTACAGCCGGGCAAACAGCGATTACCCTGGTGCAGCCAGTGGTCTCCATCACCAGACAAGCCAGGAAGATTGCAAAGATCCCCTGCGAGTTTTCTCAGAAAAGCATCACGTACATCCACTGGTATCACCAGCAGCCTGGGAAGGCTCTCCAGCGTCTGCTCTACTATCACCTGGCCACGTCTAAACAGACGATGAATGCAGGATTCAGTTCGAACAAATTCTATGCTTACAAGAGCAAAGATCAAAGCTGTACCCTAGAGGTCCAGAACCTGGGCACCAGTGATGCTGGCATCTATTACTGTGCCAGCTGGGACTCCACAGTGACACGGGTCCCTTTGCTCTCCGTACAAAAATATCACTGTCTGCAGTTACCAGGAGAAAGACCTGCCCTCCACATCCCCGGCAGTGAACCTCTCCCCCTCTGCTTCAGTCTCCTTGGCAAACTAGGAGGAGGCCCAGGTGCAAATAGATCTGCCCTGCAGCTCTTTCTCTGGAGAATAATCCCAACAGCCCCACCCACCTTAGCCAGAGGTTGGGCACAGAGTACAATTCCCCCCATCCCTTTCTCAAACTTTGGTGGTCTCCCAGTCTCTCTCCGACTGAACAATGCTACCTTTGTCTCCAAGCAGTAAGATAATGAAAGGACACTCTAGCTCTCATGGCCTGTGGGTTCTGTTCCAACCTAACAATCTCAGTGAGCCCCATCCACCCACCCAGGGATCTCTCTGGGGCCTAAACTTGTAAACTGATTACCGACAACCTGGTTGGGACCCCACCACCCCCTCCTATGCAGCCACAATTCCATGGCACCTACTCCAGGGACTCTAGAACTATAAGGAAAATGGTGTTTCCTCATTAGTTGCATTCTCTGATTGGTTCTCCATCCAGCATTAGATTTACCTCACAGCCCTCCCCCCCACAAAAAAACCCCTTCAAATCACTGTCTGTGTCTTTCTGTATTCTTTAACTCTCACTGGGTACAGAGCTCTGAACATAGTAGGCATTTATATTGATGCTATTGTTGCCCGTTTACTTGTTTTGATGTCTGTCTCCCCTCTTCTAGACAAAAGCCCATGGTGGGCAGGGATTTTCTCTACTGCTAAATTATACTTTCCAAGCACTTAGTACAGTGTTCTGCACTCAGAAAGCGCTCGATAAATATGACTGACTGAACAAATTCAGTATACATTATTGACTGACTGACATTTCAGTGGAGTGCTGATAAGATCTTGTCATTTCTCTCAGGATTGCTAAAAAAGCCTTCAACGGTGTATGACGGGATCTCTCTGTTGCTCCTGCCAGCTGCCTCTCTGCTATGCTTCGTCTCTTTCTCCTCCCAGCACTCCTCCTTGGCCAATAAGCATTCAGTCATAACGTGATCGCACTTCAATATGCCAATCGCATCTCCCCTCTGACCTCCAGCTGGGTCAAAAGAAAAAAGCCCAGCCAATCAGCGGAGTGTCTTCCCTGGTGACTCACTTCTCCAACCCTAGGGTCTCCGATCCTACTTCAGAACACTTGGGACTCAGAGTCAGGGGAGAAACATTATCCTCTCCTTCTCTCCTCCCCAGAGCCCCGAAAGTGGCAGGCAGAAACATGCTGGGATCTATCACTCTCCTTCTTGCCGCTCTGCTCCCTGGTAAGTTGGCTGCTTTCTCTGTGTGTCACCGTCTATCTAGAGCTGCATTGCCCTCCTCCTTCTCCTGCTCCATCTCCTCCTATTCCTCTTTCTCCTTCTCCTCCTCCTACTCCTCCTCACCGCAGACATTTACTTTCTGTCCTCATCCCAGCAGGCCAGTCAGCGCTTACTATGGACCAGCCAGTGGTCTCCATCACCAGACAGGCCGGGAAGACTGCAAAGATCCTCTGCCAGCTTTCTCAGAAAAGCATCACGTACATCCACTGGTATCGCCAGCAGCCTGGGAAGGCTCCCCAGCGCCTGCTCTACTATGATATGGCAGCGTCGAAACAGACATTGGATGCAGGATTCACTTCAGACAAATTCTATGCTTACAAGAGCAAAGATCAAAGCTGTACCCTGACGATCGAGAAACTGGGCACGAATGATGCCGGCACCTATTACTGTGCCAGCTGGGACTCCACGGTGACACAGCTCCCTCAATTCCCCGTACAAAAAAGTCACAGTCTGTGGTCATCAGGAGTAAGGCCTGCTCCTGACAGCTCCAGGAGAGAACCTCAGCCCCTCCTAGGTAAACTATGAGGGTCTCCCGGGTCAAACAGATGCCTGCTGCATTTTTTTTTCTGGAGAACAATCCCAGTAGCCTCACTCATGTTAACCTGGGATTGGGCACAGGGCACAGTTCCGACTGTGACTTTCTCACACATCGGTGGCCTCCAAGGCCCTCTCTCCTTTACAGATGCCACTACTGACTCCAAGCAGGGGGACTGTGGAAGTATACTGCCTCTCACGTCCTGTGGGCTCTGGACAATTCGGCATCCTTTCTGAGCCCCAGCGATCCACCCAAGGATTGTTCTGGAGCCTAAACCTGTAATTTGACAACCATTTTAACCCGGCTGGGACCTCCTGCACTGCCATCTTTCCACGGAACTTATTACAAAGAGCTGAGAACTAAAGGCCAAAGGGTGAAGCACCTGCCCCTCCCTGTGACCCTGGGCCCACCTGAAAGCCTCTACTCTCTAATTCCCTCCTCCATCAATCAATCGATCAATCACTGGTAGTTATGGAGCACTTTCAGGGTGCAGAACGCTGATCTTTGCCCTAGGGAAAGCACTATACGGTAAACGGACACAATCCCAACCCTCAGGGAGCTTACAGTCTAGCAGGAGATGCAGACACTAAAATGAATTACACATAGAAGCAGTGTGGCTCAGTGGAAAGATCACGGGCTTGGGAGTCAGAGTTCATGGGTTCTAATCCCTGCTCCGCCATTTGTCAGCTGTGTGACTTTGGGCAAGTCACTTACTTCTCTGTGTCTCAGTTACTTCATCTGTAAAATGGGATTAAGACTGTGAACCCCACGTGGGACAATCTGATTACCCTGTATCCGCCCCCAGCACTTAGAGCAGTGCTTGGCACATATTAAGTGCTTAACAAATGCCATCATCGTTATTATTAGTATTAGGAGCAAGGTATAAAGTTGTGGGCATAAGTGCTGTGGGTTTTGCGGGTGAGGTGAGTATTAAAGTGCTTAGGGCAAACAGACCCAAGTTCACTGGAGACACAAAAAGGAGGCAAAATAGTGGAAGGGGAAGGGAGGCAAAATAGGGGAAAAGAAATAGAATGAGAGATTAGTGAGGGAAGACCTCCTGGAGAAAAAGTGGTTTAATTAGGGCTTGACAGATCTGGAGGGTGGTGGTCGGATGGATGGGAAGTGGTTGTCTCTTCCAGGCAGGAAGGATTGTGTGAGGAAGAAATGGATGATGCAAGAGATAGGACTGAGGCTCAGTGAGTAGGAGGAGGGTGTTAGCAGAGTGAAGTGTGTGCTCTGAGCTGTAGTAGGAGAGGAGCAAGATTCATTCATTCATTCAATAGTATTTATTGAGCGCTTACTATGTGCAGAGCACTGTACTAAGCGCTTGGGATGAACAAGTCGGCAACAGATAGAGACAGTCCCTGCCGTTTGACGGGCTTACAGTCTAATCGGGGGAGACGGACAGACGAGAACAATGGCACTAAACAGCGTCAAGGGGAAGAACATCTCATAAAAACAATGGCAACTAAATAGAATCAAGGCGATGTACAATTCATTAACAAAATAAATAGGGTAATGAAAATATATACAGTTGAGCGGACGAGTACAGTGCTGTGGGGATGGGAAGGGAGAGGTGGAGGAGCAGAGGGAAAAGGGGAAAATGAGGCTTTAGCTGCGGAGAGGTAAAGGGGGGATGGCAGAGGGAGTAGAGGGGGAAGAGGAGCTCAGTCTGGGAAGGCCTCTTGGAGGAGGTGATTTTTAAGTAAGGTTTTGAAGAGGGAAAGAGAATCAGTTTGGCGGAGGTGAGGAGGGAGGGCGTTCCAGGACCGCGGGAGGACGTGACCCAGGGGTCGACGGCGGGATAGGCGAGACCGAGGGACGGCGAGGAGGTGGGCGGAAGAGGAGCAGAGCGTGCGGGGTGGGCGGTAGAAAGAGAGAAGGGAGGAGAGGTAGGAAGGGGCAAGGTGATGGAGAGCCTCGAAGCCTAGAGTGAGGAGTTTTTGTTTGGAGCGGAGGTCGATAGGCAACCACTGGAGTTGTTTAAGAAGGGGAGTGACATGCCCAGATCGTTTCTGCGGGAAGATGAGCCGGGCAGCGGAGTGAAGAATAGACCGGAGCGGGGCGAGAGAGGAGGAAGGGAGGTCAGAGAGAAGGCCGACACAGTAGTCTAGCCGGGATATAACGAGAGCCCGTAATAGTAAGGTAGCCGTTTGGGTGGAGAGGAAAGGGCGGATCTTGGCGATATTGTAGAGGTGAAACCGGCAGGTCTTGGTAACGGATAGGATGTGTGGGGTGAACGAGAGGGACGAGTCAAGGATGACACCGAGATTGCGGGCCTGCGGGACGGGAAGGATGGTCGTGCCATCCACGGTGATGGAGAAGTCTGGGAGCGGACCGGGTTTGGGAGGGAAGATGAGGAGCTCAGTCTTGCTCATGTTGAGTTTTAGGTGGCGGGCCGACATCCAGGTGGAGACGTCCCGGAGGCGGGAGGAGATGCGAGCCTGAAGGGAGGGGGAGAGGACAGGGGCGGAGATGTAGATCTGCGTGTCATCTGCGTAGAGATGGTAGTCAAAGCCGTGAGAGCGGATGAGTTCACCGAGGGAGTGAGTGTAAATGGAGAACAGAAGAGGGCCGAGAACTGACCCTTGAGGAACTCCAACAGTTAAAGGATGGGAGGGGGAGGAGGCTCCAGCGTAGGAGACCGAGAATGATCGGCCAGAGAGGTAAGAGGAGAACCAGGAGAGGACAGAGTCCGTGAAGCCAAGGTGAGATAAGGTATGGAGGAGGAGGGGATGGTCGACAGTGTCAAAGGCAGCAGAGAGGTCAAGGAGGATCAGAATGGAGTAGGAGCCATTGGATTTGGCAAGAAGGAGGTCATGGGTGACCTTAGAGAGAGCAGTCTCGGTAGAGTGGAGGGGACGGAAGCCAGATCGGAGGGGGTCTAGGAGAGAATGGGAGTTAAGGAATTCTAGGCATCGATTGTAGACGACTCGTTCTAAGATTTTGGAAAGGAAGGGTAGTAGGGAGATAGGACGATAACTGGAGGGGGAAGTGGGATCAAGAGCGGGTTTTTTTAGGATGGGGGAGACGTGGGTGTGTTTGAAGGCAGAGGGGAAGGAGCCCTTGGAGATTGAGTGGTTAAAAATAGAAGTTAAGGAAGGGAGGAGGGCGGGGCGATGGTTTTAAGAAGGTGAGAGGGAATGGGGTCCGAGGCGCAGGTGGAGGGGGTGGCACTTGCGAGGAGGGAGGAGATCTCCTCTGAGGATACTGCAGGGAAGGATGGGAAAGTAGGGGAGGGGGTTGTAGGGGGGGAGGGGAGAGGCGGAGGGGTGACTTTGGGGAGCTCAGACCTGATCGTGTTGATTTTCGTGAGGAAATAGGTGGCCAGATCATTAGGGGTGAGAGATGGGGGAGGGGGAGGAACAGGGGGCCTAAGGAGAGAGTTAAAGGTCCGGAACAATCGGCGGGGGTGACGGGCATGGGTGTCGATGAGGGAGGAGAAGAAGCTTTGCCTGGCGGAGGAGAGGGCAGAGTTAAGGCAGGAAAGGATAAATTTGAAGTGTGTGAGGTCGGCTTGGTGCTTGGACTTTCGCCAGCGGCGCTCGGCAGCTCGAGCATAGGAGCGTAGGAGGCGGACGGAGGAGGTGATCCAGGGCTGTGGGTTAGTGGTGCGAGAGCGGCGGAGGGAAAGGGGGGCGAGAGAGTCGAGATGAGTAGAGAGGGTGGAGTTGAGAGCGGAGACCTGATCGTCGAGAGTGGGAAGAGAGGACAGGGCGGCAAGGTGAGGAGAGATGCTATTGGAAAGACGGATGGGATCGAGAGAGCGGAGGTCTCTGTGGGGCAGTAGCGAAGATTTGCAGGGGGAGGGAGTGTGAGAGATGAGGCAGGTGAGAAGGTTATGGTCCGAGAGAGGGATTTCAGAGTTGGTGAGTGAGGAGATAGTGCAGCGGTAGGAGATGACAAGATCGAGGGTGTGACCGAGTCGGTGAGTGGGCGCGGTATGGTGGAGGAGGAGGTCGGCAGAGTCGAGGAGGGATAGCAGGCGGGCGGCAGAGGAGTCGTCGGGTACGTCCGTATGGATGTTGAAGTCTCCGAGGATCAGAGTGGGCAGAGAGAAGGAGAGAAGGAAGGTGAGAAAGGGGTCAAGGTGGTTGAAGAAGTCGGAGGTGGGACCGGGAGGGCGGTAGATGACGGCGACAAGTAACTGGAGTGGGTGGTAGAGGCGAACGATATGGGCTTCGAAGGAGGGGAAGGAGAGGGAGGGGGGAGGAGGGATAGTGCGGAAGCGGCATCGGGGCGAGAGGAGGAAGCCGACGCCTCCTCCCTTACCGGTGAGTCTGGGGGAGTGGGAGAAGGAGAGGCCTCCGCTGGAGAGAGCGGCGGCGGAGACCGTGTCTTCGGGAGAGAGCCACGTTTCCGAAAGGGCGAGGAGGAGGAGAGAGCGGGAGAGGAAAAGGTCATGGATGAAAGGTAGCTTGCCTGTAACAGAGCGGGGGTTCCAGAGGCCACACTTGAAAGTAGCTGTGGGTGCAAGGGGAGGAGGGGGGAAGGGCGGGGGGAGGGGAGGGTTTGGATGGGAAGGAGGTGGCGGGGCCCTGGACGAGGAGAGGGGGATGAGGGGTGGCGGTGGGACAAGAGGACTGGGATGGGGCATGGGTGGGGAAGAGAGAAGGGGGGAGGGGGTGAAGAGGGGGTTTGGTGGGGGGAAGAGTAGGGGGAGGGGGAAGAGGGGTAGCGCTGGTAAAGTGGGGTTCTAGGGCGGGGGAGGGGAGGGGGGGAGGAGACAGAGGAGAGAGCGGGAAAGAGCTGAGCGAGAGAGGGGAAGGGGAAGGGGAAGGGGAGGATAGGAAGGGGCGGGAGGGAGGAGGGGGGGAGGAGGGACATGGCGAGGCCAGAGAGGTGGGTGGCAGCACTGACAACAATAAACAGTAATAAACGAAATCGGTAATATAGCAACGTGATACAATATGATACAATCCAGTGGTGCTAATATAGCAACATGATACAGTATGATACAATATAGTCGTGTTAATAAAAGGGGTGATGATCAGGGTCGGGGGTAGACTCGATTAAGGGGCGACCTGATCAGATTCAAAGTCTGACGACAATAAACAATAAAAAGCGAGATCGCAAATATAGCAACATGCTACAGTAAGGCACACTACAATAGTGTTAATAAGCAGGCGATGACCAGGGTCGGGGGACGAGCCGACCCTACCCGATCAGACTCAAAGTCAAGCGGCCAGCGGCCGAGAGAGTCCCAGAGCTCATGACCAAATAACCCTGTGGCGGCGGGGGGGCCCTGAGGTTGTCCGGGGTGGGTGGCGGCCGTAGGCGGCGGCTAAGGTAAGGTAACATGGTGAGAACAAGGACGTCGTCGCCCGGGGCGGGAGCGGGAGGGATGAATCACCTCAAGAGATGGAAGGAGGAGCAGAGTGGATGGTTTCCCTCTAATGTCCTGGCTGGTGCCTTTGGGTCATCTCATTGTCTCCTCTGCCTTCTCCACAGGTCCTCTTGCTAGAAGCCTGGGTGGTGAAATGGGAGCAGAGCACTGTTTTCTGGTGATGGGCTTAATATTCCTGCACTAAACCCCCATGGGCACAGTGTGGGGGACAGTAACACATGTCTCAGGGTCCAGGCACAGATACGCTCATTCCGGCCTCCAAAGAAATAAGAGTCCAGACTGAGGGACAGAGTTTTGCAAGAGGCCATTCGAACCTGTTCTGATCTTTTATTCGCAGTGAATCTATCCATCAGTCAAGAGTATAAACCAAACACCTATGGTGTACTAAGAATGGTGCTTCTCCCCAGCTTTTCTCTCTACCTCCTTCACAATTCCCTAAGCTCCATGAACCCCTCCAAAACAAGGAAACTGGGGGAAAATGAGAAGAAGAGAAGATGTGATAGGAGTCTCGAATTGTTCCAGAGAGAAATAAGATAGATGCATATTCTCTTTCTCCTCCCAGTCTTCCCCCAAGTCCAGTAAGCCTGGAGTCACAGTGTGATAGACCTGGGTTACCCCAATCACCTTTACTCTCAGTCCCCTCATTCCAGTCAAAAAAAAAAAACACTTGGAGCTCAGGGCCAGGTGGGAACCACTGTCCTCTCCTCTTTCTTTCCTCCTCAGAGCCATCACCTTCAGAGGCAAAGAAATGTTGTCGTCTGTTACCCTACTTTTTGGCATCTTTCTCCCTGGTAAATTGACTGCTTTCATTCCAAGTTAGTTCAGTCTTCAGTTGGCTGCCCCACTTCCTACTCCTCCTCCACATCCTCACCACGGTGATTTACTTTCTTCCCCATTGCAGCTGGCCAGACAGTGCTCAACATGGACCAGCCAATGATCTACATCACCAAACAGCCTGGATCATTGGCATTTTTTCTCTGCGACTTTTCCAGTTCAAAGACAACCTACATCCTCTGGTACCACCAACAGCCTGGAAAGGCTCCCCAGCATCTGCTCTATATTAACCTGGCCACGTCTCAACGCACGGTGGATGCGGGATTCAGCTCATACCAATTGTATGCTTATGAGGACAAAGATCAAACCTGCACCCTGAGGGTAAAGAAACTAGATGTGAGTGATGCTGGCATCTATTACTGTGCAAGCTGGGACTCCACAGTGACACAGGTCCCTCTGCCCTTCCTATAAAAAGTCACCGTCTGTGGTCACCAAAGAGTAGGGCTTGCCCCCCACAACAGCTCCAGAACTGAATCTGCTTAGGGCTCTTTGGCAAAGTAAGTTTAGCCCCAATTTGGTTTCTGGAGCAAAACACTCCATCCTGCAGCTCTTTCTCTGCAGACCAACGTCAGCAGCCCCGACCACCTTAGCCAGATGTTGGGCACAGAGCACAATTTCCACTGTCCCCTTCTCAGATGTCGGTGACTTCCCAGTCTTATCTTGAAGATACTCATCTTCAAGGGATGGGGTCTATGGAAGAATCATATACGATGGTCTTAGAGACAACCCAGGATCTTCCCAGAACCCCACCCACCCACCCAATGGGCTGTCACTGCCCTTGCCCGCTCTGAGGCCTAAACCTGAAGACTGACAACCGAAGGCCCAGCTGGGCCGACCTACCGCGGCTCCCTTTGCTCAGAATTTATTCTGGAGACCCTAGAACACTGGTCAAAGGAGAAATCAATTGCCCTTCGTTAGGTCCCCAAGCTATCCCCAAAACCACTCCTCTCTCCTTCCCACATCAATCAGTCAATCAGTTACTGGTAGTTATTGAGCACTTACTGTGGGAAGAAAACTGAACTAAATGCTTAGGAGAGTACAGTATGGTACACAAACCCAACCTGATCCTCCAGGAGCTTGCAGTCCACAAAGGGGAGACAGACATTAAAACAAATTACAGGCAAGGAAAACGGCAGAATACAGGACAGGGATTTTGTCACACCTGTTCTTATTTTATCCGCCCCAGTGCTCAATACAGTGCTTGGCACCTAGTAAGCTCTCAACAAACATCACCATTATTACCATTATTAGTAGTAGACTGGAACCCCTTACTGGCCAGAGATGGGAGGGGGAAGCCAAGAAATGGGGTTGGAGCTCAGGATCTCCCAACCTCTGCCAGAGCCAATCAAGCCTTGGAGAGAAACAAGTGGGTGAGTCACGATTCTCACAGCTCACCTGAAACTGGATAAAAGGAGAAAGATCCGAGACCTCATTTCTCTCCTCATTAGTTATATTCTCTGACTGATTTTCTCTCCAGCACTGGATTCACCCCACACAATTATAAATTCCTTCGAGTCGGGATCCATGGTTTTCAGTCCTCTTTTACGCTCACCTGGTACAGTGCTCTGAACACAGCAGGCATTGAGTACATACTATTGACTGACTGACATTTCAGTGAAGTGCTGACGAGATCATGTCATTTCTTCCAAGATTGCTCAAGAAGCCTGCAGTGGTGGGTGATGGGTTCTCTCTGCGGCTCCTGCTATCTCTGTGCCTCTCTTCCATGCCTCATCTCTTTCTCCTCCCAGCTCTCCCCCGTGGCGAACAAGCATTCAGCCACGATGTGATCACACTTCAATACACCAATCACATCTCCCCTCCGTCCCCCCAGCCCAGTAAAAAAAAAGAAGCGCAGCCAATCAGTGGAACGGATACCTTATTGACTCACCTCTCCAACACCAGGGTCCTTGATCCCACTTCAGAGCAATAGAGAATCAGAGTGAGGTAGGAACTACCATCCTCTTCTCCTTGCTTCTTCCACAGAGCCCTGGGTGCCATAGGTGGAATCATGCTGGGATCTGCCACCCTCCTTCTCGCCGTCCTGCTCCCTGGTAAGTCGGCTGCTTTTGCCACAGATTAGCTCTATCTGGAGCTACGGTCTCCTCCTCCTTCTCCTGCTCCATCTCTTCCTATTCATCCTCTTCCTTCTCTTCCTCCTCCTTCTCCTCCTCCTCCTCATCACACATTAACTTTCTGTCCCCATCACAGCTGGACAGGCGGCACTCTCCCTCGACCAGCCAATGGTCTCCATCACCAGACAGGCCGGGAAGTCTGTGAAGATCCCCTGCGAGCTTTCTCAGAAGAGCATCACTTACATCCACTGGTATCGCCAGCTGCCTGAGAAGGCTCCCCAGCGCCTGCTCTACTATAACCTGGCCACAAAGAAACAGACGTTGGATTCAGGATTTAATTCAGAAAAATTCTATGCTTACAAGTACGATGAACAAAGTTGTACTCTGGTGGTCCAGAACCTGGGCACCAGTGATGCTGGCATCTATTACTGTGCCAGCTGGGACTCCACGGTGACACAGCTCCCTCTATTCCCCGTACAAAAAAGTCACAGTCTGTGGTCACCAGGAGCAAGGCCTGCCCCAGACAGCTCCAGCAGTAAACAACAGCTCCAGCTTCAGTCTCCCTGGTAAACTGTGATGCATCTCCAGGGCAAACAGATCTGTCCTGAAGGTATTTCCCTGCACATCAATCTCAGCAGCCCCTTTCACCTTAGCCAGTGGTTGGGCACAGAGCACAATTCCCATCATCTCAGACACGGTTGGCCTCCCAGTCCTGGTCTGACTTAACAGTCACCACCATCATCTCTAAGCAGCAGGATCATGGTAGGAGACTCTGGCTCTCATGTCCTGTGGGCTCTGGGACAAACCAGTATCCTCCCTGAGCCCCCTCCACCCACCCAGGGATTGCTCTGGGATCTAAGCCTGTAAACTGGAAGCAACAACCTGGCTGGGACCACCCACGCAGCCATCTTTCCATGGAACTTTTCCAGAGACCTGAGGACTAAGGGCCAAAGTGTGGGCCAACTGCTCCTCACTGTGAGCCTTTGGCCCGCCCATAATCTTCTACTCTCTCATTCCCTCCTCAATCAGTCGATCATTCCCGGTGGATATTGAGCAGTTTCGGTGTACAGAATGCTAAAGTAAGCATTTGAGAGAGTACCATACAGTACGTGGACAGAATACCAACCCTGAGAGAGCTTACAGTCTATCAGTAGAGACAGACACTGAAATGAATTACACATATGGACACAGAGCAGGGTACAAGTGCTGTCGTGTTTGGGGTTGAGGTAAATTCCAAAGTGCTTAGGCGGAAGAGACCCAAGTTCACTGGTGACATAGGAGGGAGAGTAGGAGAAAAAGATGAGAGATCAGTCAGGAAAGACTTTCTGGAAAAGGTGGGGGTTTCTTAGGGCTTAAATGTTGGGGAGAGTGGTGGACTAATGAATAGGAAGGGCCAGGCATGTCCAGGAAGAAAGCATTGGTGAGCAAGCAATGGAAGATGAGGGAGATGAAATCAAGGCCCATTGAGTAGAATGTTGCTGGCAGAGTGAAGGTGTGCTGGGCTGTAGTAGGAGAGGAGGGAGAATGGAAGGAGGGGCAGAGTGGATTGATCCGATCTAATTACTAGCTGTCACTTATGGCCCATCTCAGTATCTCCTCTGGCTTCTCCCCAAGTTCACGTCAGAGAAGCCTGAGTGGTGAAGCCTGAGCAGAGCACTGTTCTCTGGAGATGGGTTTCATAAGCCTAACACTGAGCCCCCATGGGTATAACCTGGGGGTTAAAAACACCCAGAGCTAGTGCACTAAACCAGAAATGCCAGGGTTCAAGATCTCATTTAGTGCCCCCTGTCCACATGTTCCAGGATCTGGGCATCGATACCCTCATCCCACTCCTGAAAGGACTACAGTCCAGCCTAAGAGACGGAGGTTTGCAAGTGGCCAACCGAACCTGTTCTGCTCTTTTATCTGCAGTCAATTCATCCATCAAGTAGTACTAACAACAGAACACCTATGGGGCACAGGACATTGTACTAACCTTTCTCTCCACCTCCTCATTCCCATTTCCCTATACTACCTGTGCCCTGAAAACAAGAAAATTGGGAGAAAATGAGAAGAAAAGGCAGTGTGAGTGCAGGCTTGAATTACTGATGAAGAGAAATGAAATAGATGCATCTCCCCTTTCTCTTTCCAGCCCTCCTCCATGCCCCATAAGCACGTAGTCAACATGTGATAGCAACCCGGTTACCCCAATCACCTTTCCCCTCTGTCCCTTCATTCTAGTCACAAGAAGTCCAGCCAATCAGCACAGGGAGGCCTCAGTGCTCCAACCCTAGGGTCCCCGGCCATACTTCAGAACACTTGAGGCTGAGGAACAGGTCTCTTCCTCCCCAGAGCCCCAAAAACTGCAGGCGGAGACATGCTGGGTTCTGTCACCCTCCTTCTCGCCACCCTGTTCCCTGGTAAATCAGCTGCTTTCATCCTGGGTTAACTCAGCCTACAATTAACTCCTCCACCTCCTACTCCTCCTCCCCACCCTCATCAAGGTGATTTTTTTTCCCCCCATTGCAGCTGGCCAGACGGCGCTCACCACGGTCCAGCCTATGGTCTCCAACACCAAACAGGCCGAGTCATTAGCATCATTTCTCTGCGAGATTTCCGAACAAACTATCACCTACATCCACTGGTATCGCCAGCAGCCTGGGAAGGCTACCCAGCGACTGCTGTACTGTAACCTGGCCACATCTCAACCCACTCTGGATGGAGTATTCAATGTCGATAAATTCTCTTCTTACAAGGACAAAGATCATCGCTGTACCCTGAAAGTACGGAAGCTGAGCACGAGTGATGCCGGCACCTATTACTGTGCCGGGTGGGAATCCACAGTGACACAGGTCCCTCCTCCCCTCATATGAAAAGTCACTATCTGTATTCACCAAGAGCGGGGCCTGCCCCTCGCACATCTCCAGCACTGAATCTCGGCCTCTGTTTCGGGCTCCTTGGCGAGCTAAGCTGGTTCCCAGTTTGATTTCTGGAGCAAACAGCTCCGTTCTGCAGTTCTTTCTGTGGGAAAAATCTCAGCAGCCACACCCACCTTAGCCAGAGATTGGTCACAAAGCTCAAATCCCACCATGCCCCTCTCAGATGCTGATGGACTCCCAGTCTTGCTCTGGCAGAGCAGACACCACAATCATCTCCAAGGGATGGGTCTGTAGAAGGATATTCTGTCTCATATCCCTTGGGCTCGGAGACAACTCAATATCCTACCAGAATGTCATCCACTGCCTGCTCCGGGGCCTAAACCTGAAGACTGTCAACCAACAACCCAGCTGGGCCCATCTACTCATCTCCCTTGGCTTGGAACTTATTCCAGATGCTCTAGAAGTCTGGTCAAAGGATGGACCAATTGCCCCTCACTAGGCCCCCAGGCTGTCCTGAAAACCACTCCTCTCTCCTTTCCACATCAATCAATCAATCAATCACTGGTAGTTCTTGAGCACTTATTGTGTGCAGAACACTGAACTAAATGCTTGAGAAAGTTCTGTACAGTAGACAGACACTATCCCAGCACTCAAGGAGCCTGCAGTCTAGAAAAGGGGATACAGATAAGGAAAATGGCAGAATGTGGGACAGGGATTCTGTCACACCTGATTATATTTAATCCACCTCAGCAGTCAATTCAGTGCTTGGCACAAAGTAAGCTCTTACCAAACAACCCCATTATTACTATCATTATTAAGTAGACTGGGAGTCCTTCATATTCATAAATGGAACGGGGAGGGCAAGACGTGGGGTTGAATCTCGGGGCCCCAAGACCTCTCCCAGAACCATTCAAGCCCTGGAGAGAAGCAAGCAGGAGAGTGACAGCTCCCACAGACCACCTGCAAATGGATGAAAGGAGCAAGACCTGAGTCCCTATTTCTCTCCTCATTAGTTATATTCTCTTACTGATTCTCCATCCAGCACTAGATTCGTCCCACCTAGTTATCAACTCCTTCAGGTCAGGGTCCATGTCTTTCTGTCCTCTTTTACTCTCACCTAGTAAAGTGCTCTGAACATAGCAGGCATTCGGTACATACTATCGATTGACTGACATTTCAGACAATATGATGCCATTTCCTTCAGGATTGCTCAAGAAACTTATAGCGGTCTCTCTGCTGCCCCTGCCATCCTTCTGCCTCTCTGACTTGCCTCATCTCTTTCTCCTCCCAGCTCTCCCCTCCAGCCAACAAGCTTGTATTGGCCATGTGAACACACTCTGGTACCCCAATCATCTCTCCTCTCCATCCTGCTAACCTTATCATCACCCAAGAAGCCCAGCCAATCAGCAGAGCGGGGGTCTTGGTGACTCAAAGCCAAGGTCCTCAGACCCCAGTTCAGACAACTGGAGGCTCAGGGTTGCGGGGAAGTCACCATCTTCTCCTCTGCAGAACCTCAAGTGCAGCAGGCGGAGACATGCTGGGGTCTGTCACCCTCCTTCTCGCCTCCCTGCTCCCTGGTAAGTCACCTTCCTCCACCCTGGGTTAGCTCTGTCTGGAACTGAGTTCTCCTCCTCCTCCTCCTCCTCCTCCTCCTCCTCACTTAAGACATTTACTTTCTGTCCCCATCACAGCAGCCCAAACGGCACTCACCATGGAACAGCCTATGGTCTCCATCACCAAACAGGCCGGGAAGTCTACAAAGATCGCCTGCGAGTTTTCTCAGAAAGGCATCGCATACATCCACTGGTATCGTCAGCAGTCTGGGAAGGCTCCCCAGCGTCTGTTCCACTGCAGCCTGGCCACATCTAAAGCCAGTTTGGATGCAGGATTCAGCTCAAACAAATTCTCCGCTTACAAGAGCAAAGATCAAAGATGCACCCTGATGGTTCAGCATTTGGGTACGAGTGATACTGGCACCTATTACTGTGCCGCCTGGGACTCCACAGTGACACAGCTCCTTCTACTTCTCATACAAAAAAGTCACTGTTATAGTTAGCAGGGGCAGTTTCTTCCCTCCATAGCTCCAGGAGTGAATCTCATCCATTGTTTCAGGCTCCTTGACCAATTGTGAGGGACCTGGAGGGTGAATGGATTTGTCCTACCGTTCTTTCTCTGGAGAATGATCCCCAAAGCCCCAACTATGTTAGTCAGATTGGGCACAGAACACAATTCCCACTATCCCTTTCTCAGACATTGCCGGCCTCCCAGTCTCGCTCTACTTTAAAAGACACCATCATCTTCTCCATGCTGTCTGTTAGGCCCTATGGGCTCTGGGCCAACCCATCATCCTCCCTGAGCCCCATCCACCTACCAAGGGATCACTCTGGGCCTAAATTTATAAACTCACAACCTACAACCTGGCTGGGCCCAAAGACATGGCCATCTTCCCACAGACCCTATTCCAGAGACCCTAGAACTAAGGGGCAAAGGGTGAAGCAACTGGCCCTTACTGCGAGCCTTGGCCCTCCTGAAAACCTCTACTCTCTCATCCCTCCTCCATCAATCAATCACTGGTAGTTATTGAGCAATTTCTATATGCAGAACACTGAATTAAGCACTTGGGAGAGTACCATACAGTAGGTGGACGTAGTCTCTGCCCTCATGGAGCTTACGGTATAGTAAGAGGGACAACACTAAAATTAATTTCACTCACAGAGAAGGAGCAGAGTATAAGGATATGTACATTAAGTGCAGTGGCATTGAGGGGTGGATGCGTATCAAAGTGCTTAGGGGGAAAAGACCCAAGTGCATAAGTTACACAGGAGGGAGGGTACAGGAAGGAGACGATTAGTCAGGGAAGACCTCCTGTAGAAGATGTGCTTTTATTAGGGCATAAAAGATGGGTAGAGTGGTGGTCTGATAGATGGATCAGGGTGAGCACTCCCAGAGAGGAGCGACCGGTGAGCAAGAAGTGGATGATGAGGGAGACGAAATCAAGTCCCAGTGAGGAGGATGATGTTATCAGAGTGAAGCGTGTGGGCTGGGCTGCAGTGGGAGAGCAGCAAGGATGGAAGGTGGGCAGAAGAGATTGATCCCCTCTAATTCCTGACTGCCATTTATGGATCACCTTAGTGACGCCTCTGCCTCCTCCCTAGGTTAACCTGTGAGGAGCCTGGTTGGTAGAGCCAGAACAGAGCACTGTTCTCTGGCGATGGGTTTATGGTATCAGTTGGTGGCCCCTGTCCACATGTCTCAGGGTTGGGCACCTTTACGCTCAGCCCAATGTCAAAGGAAGTAGAATCCAGCCTGAGGGACGGAGGTTTGCAAGTGGCCAGGCTAACCTGTTCTGGTCATCTAACCATATCGATTAATCCACCACTCAAGAGTCTCAACAGAATCATATGTTGCACAAGACACTGTACTAAGCAAGACGCTTCTCCCTAACCTTTCTCTCCTCCTCCTCCTTCCCAATTTCCTATGCTATCTGTGTCCCCTAAAACTAGGAAATGGAGAAAATGAGAAGAAAAAACAGTGTGACAGGAGTCCTGAATTGGCTGGAGAGAGAGATGAGATGGATGCATCTTCCCTTTCTCCTCCCAGTCCTCCCCCATGGCCAATTAGCATCAGGCCACTGTGTGATAACATCCGGGTTACCCCCTTCACCTTTCCCCTCCATCTCCTCATTTCAGTCACTAGAAGCCCAGCCAATTGGCAGAGTGGAGACCTCAGTGACTCCCTGCACCAATCCTAGGGTCCCCGGCCCTATTTCAGACTACTTGGGGCTCAGGTAAAGGTAGAAACCACAATCGTCTCCTCCTCATCTCCTCCCCGGAGCCCCGAGCACTGCAGGAGGAGACATGCTGGGTTATGCTACTCTCTTTCTCACCGCCCTGCTCCCTGGTAAGTCAACTGCTTTCATCCCAGATTAACTCAGCACTAGAATTGTCTTCTTTATCTCCTTATCGTCCCCATCCTCACCACAGTGTTCTGCTTTCTTCCCACTTTGCAGCTGTCCAGACAGCACTCACCATGGACCAGCAAATAACCTCCATCACCAAGGTGGTGGGGACCGTAGCATCATTGTCCTGCGAGTTTTCCGATCAAAGCATCACGTACGTCCACTGGTATCGCCAGCAGCAGGGAAAGGCTCCCCAGCGCCTGCTCTACTATAACCTGGCCAAGTCTGAAGTCACCCTGGAATCAGGATTCAACTCAAACAAAATCCACGCTTACAAGTCAAAGGATCGAAGGTGTTCCCTGTTGATCCAGAAAGTGGACAAGAATGATGCTGGCACCTATTACTGTGCTAGCTGGGACTCCACGGTGACATAATCTCTCTGCCCCTCATACAAAAAGTCACTGTCTGTGGTCACCAGGAGCAGGGCCTGCCCCCAACAGCTCCGGTACTGAATTTCACTCCTCGTTTCAGGGTATTTGGCAAACTAAAGGTGGCCTCAGCTTGGTTTCTGGATGAAGTAGGTCCAAACTGCAACTCTTTCTCTAAGAACCATCCCAGAGGTCACACCCACTTTAGCCAGAGTGGGTTAGCCACTTTAGAGAAGTGGGTTTAGCCACTTTAGAGAAGCAGCGTGGCTCAGTGGAAAGAGCACGGGCTTTGGAGTCAGGACTCATGAGTTCGAATCCCAGCTCTGCTACTTGTCGGCTGTGTGACTGTGGGCAAGTCACTTAACTTCTCTGTGCCTCAGTTCCCTCATCTGTAAAATGGGGATTAAGACTGTGAGCCCCACGTGGGACAACCTGATTCCCCTATGTCTACCCCAGCGCTTAGAACAGTGCTCGGCACATAGTAAGCGCTTAACAAATACAAATACCAACCAGAGGTTGGGCACAGAGCACAATTCCCTCTGTACCATTTTCAGACCTCTGTGTCCTCCTAGTCCAGCTCTCCCTTAAGAGATGCTGCCATCGACTCCAAATAGTGGGATTGTGGAAGAACACTGTCTCCCATGTCCCATGGGCTCTGGCAGACAACCTAGCATCTTCCCTGAGCCCCCTCCATACACCCAGGGACTGCTCTGGGGCCTAAACCTGTGAAATGAGAGAAGTCTATGAAGACAAGGATTTTTAAGCAAAGGGATCAGCTTTAGAAAAAGTCCCATCCACCCAAAGAAAGAAATATTCTTGTTGCAGTCTCCAGGAGGGACTGTTCTTTCTGTCACTCAGTATTTCCTGACTTTTGAGGAAGAAAATTAGATATGAGTCCATTTTCTAGTTTTTACAACTCTATTATTTGAGGCTTTCTCATTCCATTAGGTGAACACGTTTAACTTAATAGTCTTTTCAGCATTCTCTTCAAACCCAGCAGGTTTTTCCTGGGGTCCCTCCAGCTCTCTCTATATGCTTCTGACTTATGTCCATCTCTCTCCCTTATTAAATTGCTAATTTCTCAGGGGCAGAAACTGGTCTTTTCCCTCCCACATATACTCCAAAGCACTTGATTAGAGAAGCAGCGTGGCACAGTGGAAAGAGCACGGGCTTTGGAGTCAGGGCTCATGAGTTCGAATCCCAGCTCTGCCACTTGTCAGCTGTGTGACTGTGGGCAAGTCACTTAACTTCTCTGTGTCTCAGTTCCCTCATCTGTAAAATGGGGATTAAGACTGTGAGCCCCACGTGGGACAACCTGATTCCCCTGTGTTTACCCCAGCGCTTAGAACAGTGCTCTGCACATAGTGAGCGCTTAACAAATACCAACATTATTATTATTATTATTACTTGATTCAGTGCTCTGCACATGGTAGGCACTGGATAAATACTGTTGATTGAGTGACTGAATGACTGTATGAGTTTTCTGGCCCCTACAAGGTTCCAATGATTCTCAGCTCAGTCAGAACCAGAAACCAAAAAAGTACTGAGCACCAAACATGCAAACAAATGGCCTGAGTTTAGGATCAAACCCAGAAGATATTGAAACACCAACACATTTAGAGTTTTCGAACATTCCTTAAGGGGAAGCAAGCTCAAAGCTCATGCTCATATTCCCCCAGCTCACCTGGCTCCCTGCATTTCCGTTCACTGCGTGTAAGGGGTCTGTGACAACTTCACTCCTCTAATGCCTACCTACTCAGTGTTCTTCAAGCTCGTCCTTCTCGCCACTGGCCACTCGCCCATGTCCTGCCTCTGGCTTGGAACTCCCTCCCCCGTCATATTCATTCAGTCATATCTAAAGCACTGTATTAAGCGCTTGGGACAGTACGGTACAACAATAAACAGACACTTTCCCTGCTCACAACCAGTCATATCCGACAGATATGATCGTTCTCCCAATCTTTAAAATCTTAGAGAAGCAGCGTGGTTTAGTGGAAAGAGCTCGGGCTTCGGAGTCAGAGTCATGGGTTCGAATCCCGACTCTGCCACTTGGCAGCTGTGTGACTGTGGGCAAGTCACTTCACTTCTCTGTGCCTCAGTTACCTCATCTGTAAAATGGGGATTAACTGTGAGCCTCATGTGGGACAACCTGATTACCCTGTATCTACCCCAGCGCTTAAAATAGTGCTCTGCACATAGTAAGCACTTAACAAACACCAACATCATTATTATTATTATTATTAAAATCACATCTCCGCCTGGAGGCCTTCCCTAATGCCTCAGTTCCTCTGCTTCCACTCCCTTCTGTGTCGCCCTTGCACTTTGGTTCACATCCTTTGTACACTTATGTACAAGTCTGTAATGTATTTATTTATATTAATGTCTGTTTCCCCTCTAGACTATTAGCTCCTTGTGGACAGGCATGGTGATTACCAACTGTTATATTGTACTCTCCCAAGTATTAGTACAGCACTCTGCCTACAGTAAGCACTCAATAAATACAACTGAATAATTGATTGATTTCTCTTGTGCTCTCTTAAGACCTTTATGAATCGCTCCAGTTTCACCTGCCCCCTAAGGAGAGACACAAACCTGTCCCGCCCCAGTGATCTCTCAGCACCTCCCACACCCCACACAACACAGTCCTCAGCGAAGTGTCCAGTGAGCACAACCATGGAGCAGTCAACCATCATCTCTCCTACAGCTAGAGCTCTGGTGCAGTTGCAGAGGATTGAAACCCCTTTCAGCAGAGAAGCCCAGACCCTGCTGAGGCATCTCACCCTCCTCTCAGCCTTCCTGGAGGCCTGGTTGAAAGTGGCCTTGCCCCCAGTGGTCCGCAGGGAGCATTGGGGTTGTCTTGGAGAGGAGCTGGTCATCTCCGCTGTTACTGTGTGCCCTCGTGGCCACTGGAGATGAGGTGGTCACCTTGCACCAGAGGCTGGTCTCTGTCATTGTCAAGAAAGGTAGAGCCAAGACCTCTTCTGTAAGAGCGCCGGCAAGCTCCCAACCTACATCCACTGGTATCACTCACAGCCTGGGAAGCCCCCACAGCACCTCCTCTACTTCTCCACAACCAAGAACTAGGTCAACTGGGTTGAGGGTTTCAAGGCAGAAAAATTCCAGAACATCCAGGACCGTGACAACAAAAATATCTGCAAGCTGATGGTGTTTCAGGTCGAGGCAAGTGACATTGGTGTGCATTATTGTGCCAGCTGGGACTTCCCATAGTGCTCCAGGCCACCCTGCTCCCTGTACGATTAGACTGTAAGCCCCTCATAGGGCAGGGACTGTCTCTATCTGTTGCTGACTTGTTCATTCCAAGCGCTTAGTACAGTGCTCTGCACATAGTAAGCGCTCAATAAATACTATTGAATTGAATGAATACAAAAATGTGCTACAGTGAAGCTACCACCAAGCCTCCATCACTCCCCTTCTTCTACCATACCCACCCTAGCTACAAAAGCAGACTGAACTCCATTCACTTACCCCTGGAGGGGCCCAGCTGGTGGGACCACATGCCAGGAACGATCCAGTCACCAGTCCCGGTGCAGGCTCCCACTGCCTGAATCCAACTTCCCAATTCATCGTGTAAAACTCCGCGGAGGCAGGGATTGCCATGTCTCTGTGCCCTGGGAGGCCCTGGTCCCTAGTAAGGCCCGGGAGGCAGGGGCCCTCAGTGAAGTAGTAATAGTATTTATTGATGCCCCCGGGTGCCAAGCACTACTCTTTACTAAACATGTGAGAGAGTAGAACACAAAGAGTGACATGATCCCTAGGACAGGAAATGCCCTTGGAGGGTTTGCAACTGTGACCACACAGAATGGCAGTTAGAGTAACTGTAGTTCTGGTTAATTCTAATCTCGGGAACATCTCTGCCCATTATCGCATAATGTGTGGGAACTTTCTGAGTATTAGGAGCTACCGGAAGGGAGGAAATTCCAGAAAGGGGCAAAAAGGCCCCACAGAGGTGCTAAATTGCACTGGGTTTCCTGGGGAGAGGAAATTTGTCATCACAGCAGTTTGGTTGGTCTGAACCAACTGCTCAAGGAGGCTTGGGCTGGACCTCTCTCAGCTGCAATAAAGAATTCTGTGAGGGCAGTTTAAGAGCCATGAGACGAATAGCCGCGTTCACTTAACTAAGTCCCCAGCTTAAGAGGAATTTGAGAAAGCCTCGAACAAGCTTCTGAATAGCCTGTATTTCTCAGGGCAATATGAGAGACCAAAGATAACAACTAAAGACTGATCTAAAAAGAGAAATGAGTTGTTGAAGAAGAGGGATCTTCATCCTTTGCCCAAGAGAAGTCCAAGAAAAACTATTAAAGCCTTCAAGGATTTTATGAGTGGTTGATCCAGGAAAAAAAGAGCAAACTCAAAATTCCCATAAAAATGCATCAGGGAATCCAATTCCAGGATGTTTGATTTTGTTTAAACTGCAGGATCAATCAATAAATTAATCAATCATTGGAATTTCTTGAATGCTTACTGTGGCCTAGTGGAAAGAATAAGGACCTGGAGAATCAGAGGACCTGGGTTCTAATCCTTGCTCTTCTATTTTCCTGCTTTGTGACTTTGGGCAAGTCACTTAAATTCTCTGGGCCTCAGTTTCCTCATCTGTAAAAATGGGAATCGAATACCTGTTCTTCCTCCTACCTAGACTGTGAGTCTCATGTGAGACCTGATTATCTTGTATCTATCCTAGCACCTAGTACAGTGCTTGACACATAGTAAGCGCTTAAACACCACAACTATTAATTATTAAAATCCGTCGTTGTGTTAAGGGCTTGAGAGAGCACAGTAGAGTCAGTAAACATGACCTCTCCTCTCAAGAAGCTAATACTCTAGCAGGGAAGACAGACATTAAAATAAATTACAGATAGGGAAATCAACTGATTTTGAAGATATGTACAGAAGTGCTATGGCGGTGAGGGAAGAGTGGGTACCTAATCAATCAATCAATCGTATTTATTGAGCACTTAATGGGGACAGAACACTATACTAATTAATCACTTGGGACAGTACAACACAAAAATTCAAAAACAAAAAACAATCCCTGCCCACAGTGAGCTTACAGTCTAGAGGGACCTACGTGCTTAGGGGGTATCGACTCAAATGCATAGGTGAGGCAGTAAAGGGGAAATAGGGTGACTCATTGGAGAAGCTCAACTTTGAACTATCCCCAACCTGTTGCTTTTCCCGAAAATGAAATCAGTTTATCGTTCGTGAATGACATCTGTGGTACCAGCTGGTGCAATTTGAGGTGAGGAACAGGAAATTTGGATTTGGCGACTCAAAATTTATATGAGGGCAGTTAAGCCACAACATGGGAATCACTGTAGGAAAAAAACAAGACTTCATTGCAGGGGTTGCATTTTTTTTTTTTAACAAACCACAGTTTTCACTTGAAATTCTTGGCAGAGGTCGGGGTTAAGGTGTGAGAGCAGTTCCCCAGAAAGGTTCTCAGCTGTTCCTTCTCCAGCCCCACTTTCACGGCTTAGACAAAATCCAATCAAGGATAAGGAATAACCAACTCTGAGCTGGCAGAGCCCAGTGGAGCGGAAACCCGAAGCCTCTTGGCCCCCACCTGCCTCAATGGCCTCCGTCCCCAGCACCGAGGGGTTGCTGGAAATGCAGTAGTCTCAGCGACTGTGGTCGGGAAGGGGGCAGAGGAAGGGGACTCAATATTCAATTCTGACCCCTAAAAACCAACTCTAGTCCCCAAACTGTGTCCCAATATGGAGCCCAGAGTAATCTCACTCCCCTCACTGGCCCTGACCCCCTCTGCTTCCTCTCTCAGATTATTCTTATGACTAGCTTTCACATCTGCGCGTTTGTTAGTGATGATTACCTGTTTGTCTGCCTCGACTTCTCTTTTAATAAGCTTTCCTTCAGGGCTCATATTTCTTCTCTAGAGAAGCAGCGTGGCGCAGTGGAAAGAGCACGGGCTTTGGAGTCAGGGCTCATGAGTTCGAATCCCAGCTCTGCCACTTGTCAGCTGTGTGACTGTGGGCAAGTCACTTAACTTCTCTGTGCCTCAGTTCCCTCATCTGTAAAATGGGGATTAAGACTGTGAGCCCCACGTGGGACAACCTGATTCCCCTGTGTCTACCCCAGCGCTTAGAACAGTGCTCTGCACATAGTAAGCGCTTAACAAATACCAACATTATTATTCTCTAACACCTACCCAAGAACCTTCTACTCTAGTAGCTACAAACTCCAAAGACACCTGAGAAATTCTTGTGGAATGACTGACTGACTAATTGGGAACAGCCTTGACCTAGAGGAAAATGAACCACTTAGAAGAGACAGATTCTGAAGCGACCTTTGTCTTAACTGCAATGGAGGATGTGGATCTCCCCAGTCCGGGAGGAAAAGAATCCAGGGGAAAATAAGATTCACCCCTCAAAAACAAAATTGCCCAACGCGCATATTAACTATGCCATTTTTAGTACGGATGCAATCTCACTGCTAGTAGTACTATCTTTTCAAACAAAGGAGAGCTCAGTAAATATTTTACTTAAAAACAGAATTAAGTAATGGCTGGCACATAGGATATAAAACCATTACCATTTTCTCACAGACACTGATTTTGTTTGGGGGAAAAGAAGATCTATTGCTAAAAGAAAAGTCTTCCAAGATCTTTGCATCATTTGGTCTTCTCAGCCACTGACTGACAAGTTAATCTCGTTAGAGAGGTCAATGCTCATTGGCGGTTTTTCTTCTGACAGACCTCACCCTAACAGGACCCATCAGCACTCCTTTCCCTCCTCTGGGAATCTGTCTTTTTTCCCCTCATATTACACTCTCGCTCTTGTGAGAAGAGTGGAAAGATCTCCCCTCAGAGCTTGGCAGTGTGGGAAGGGGAGGGAAGAGGGAGACAGATATCAACCCTGGTAATCATTGCCTGCACAGTCAATCTATAATGAGATCTTATAGTATGCAGAGCCCTAAACTCCGCACTAAGGAACTTGCCTCGAGAGTAAATGACATGGTTCCTACCCTGAGGTTGCTTATGCTCTAATAATAATAATAATGTTGGTATTTATTAAGTGCTTACTATGTGCAGAGCACTGTTCTAAGCGCTGGGGTAGATACAGGATAATCAGATTGTCCCATGTGGGGCTTACAGTTTTTAAATCCCCATTTTTGCAGATAAGGTAACTGAGGCACAGAGAAATTAAGTCATTTGCCCAAGGTCACACAGCAGACAAGTGGCAGAGCTGGGATTAGAACCCTTGACCTCTGACTCCCAAGCCCGGGCTCTTTCCACTGAGCCACGCTACTTCTCTGATAATAATGTTGGTATTTGTTAAGCGCTTACTATGTGCAGAGCACTGTTCTAAGCACTGGGGTAGATACAGGGTAATCAGGTTGTCCCACATGAGGCTCACAGTTAACCCCCATTTGACAGATGAGGTAACTGAGGCACAGAGAAGTGAAGTGACTTGCCCAAAGTAACACAGCTGACAAGTGGCAGAGTCGGGATTCAAACCCATGACCTCTGACTCCCAAGCCCGGGCTCTTTCCACTGAGCCACACTGCTTCTAAAGGAAATCCAGGACTTTCTGTCTGATATTTGTTTACTAAAACCAGTGGAATTTCCTGTTTCTTCTCTCTCACTTTTTCTCTCTCTCTCTCTGCTCATTTGCACCGAGTCATATCCGCACAATCTCATCCTGGGTCCAAACCTCCCCCATAAATCCTTGAAACTCTGTTCTCTGAGTCTGAGAGGGCCTTTTATTTTCTCTATCTTAACTTGGAAACCAGGGCACCAATAGAGAAAGGGAAAACCTGTCCTCAGTTTCAGACCCTGAGGGATGAGAGGGAGAGGAGGCCAAGCTGACTGAGGCTTCCCTGAAGCCCTCCCTCGCCCACCATCATCAGCGAGAAAGGATCGCCACAGTCCCCTCTTTCTTCTAGCTGGCCCATTCTGGTCCAGGTCCCCTGGCTCACCCTGGCACGGTTGAACATTGGATTATATTGATTCTGCTTCCGCTGCTTGGGAGTATTTCTTTGCCATCTCCCCCACGGACGTGTAAGTTCTTTGTGGGTAGGGAAGGTTGACAAGGACTTGTGTTTCTGTGGGAGATCCCAAGTGCTTAGTAGAGTAAACTACGCTCAGGAGGCGATGAGCGATGCTGTTACTCCGCTATTACTAGTGAGGCCTACGGGCCCAGATGGGTTTCCCCAGCCTGTGGTCCCCATGGCTGCCTGCAGGCTCCAGGCTTGGGCAGGCCATGCGCCTTGCACGCGCTGGAGCTCCAGCTGGGGAGCCGGGGTGTCGATGGGGTACGACCACAGTCCCCGCTTCACACCTGATACCCATCTCGGGCGAGCGCCTGCTCTGCCGGGTTTCCATTAGCTGCGGCCAGGCCCGGGACCCAGCTCTGCCTGTGGGTTAACTGTTCTCACGTCATCGCACAAACAGCCCAGCCCCCTCCCCGGAGCCCTAACCGGTTCAGGCCGGATTCACTGAGAATGTTTCCCTCCTCCCCGACCGCAGGCTGACAAAAACAAAACAACACAACAGGGGCCCGAAGAGAAAACAGTCACCCTCCCGGCACCCACAGTTCGACCACGGCTGGGGTGAGGCAGGGGGCTGGGGGAGGACGGAGACGGGGTGGGGGAGGGGGAGTCGGGGTGCTCCCATTCTAACCAACACAAGAAACTTCTCTGAGCTGAGGATTTCCATATTTCAGTGACTTCAGGATTTCCAGCATGGCCAAGACCACTGGTCGCTGGTGGCGGTCCGATCCAGTGGCTCACGGGGCTCTTAGCTACTGGTGGCCCACGGGTGGCAGCCCAGGCACCCGCCCCACAGCCCAAGAGAAAGTGGCTGGATGGACAGCGAGGGCAAAAGCACACTGGGCTTTGTTTCTGTCCCTTCTGCTGGGCGCCTGAGGCCTGGTTTGGGAGGAACCAGGTGAGAAGCAGAGGGAACCGAGGGGCCCACATAGATTTGGGGAGCAGGAGCAGGGAGGGCAATGGCCGAGTTGGAGGCTGCTGGGACTTGGTGGACTCCATGCCTTATTAGCATCACATCTCCAAGAGTTGTTCCCTGACTGAGCCCTCAACTCCGTCTCCCTCTGCAACGCCTCTGTACTTGGATTCTCACCCTCAATCACCCCACCTTCATCCCCACAGCACATATGTACATATCCATAATTTATTTATTAATATTAATGTCTGTCTCCCCCCACTAGACTGTAAACTCACTGTGGGCACAGAAACTGTCTGCCAACTGTAAAAAAAAATAATAATAATGGCATTTGTTAAGTGTTTACTTTGTGCCAAGCACTGTTTTAGGCACTGGGGTAGATACAAGGTAATAATAATGGTGGTATTTGTTAAGCACTTACTGTGTGCAAAGCACTGTTCTAAGGGCTGGGGGGATACAAGGTGATCAGGTTGTCCCACGTGGGGCTCACAGTTTTAATCCCCATTTTACAGATGAGGTAACTGAGGCACAGAGAAGTTAAGTGACTTGCCCAAAGTCACACAGCTGGCAAGCGGCAGAGTCGGGATTAGAACCCATGACCTCTGACTCCCAAGCCCGGGCTCTTTCCACGGAGCCACGCTGCTTCTCTAATTACAAGGTTCTCTGATTACAAGGTAATCAGGTTGCCCCACGTGGGGCTCACAGTTTTAATCCCCATTTTACAGATGAGGTAACTGAGGCACAGAGAAGTTAAGTGACTTGCCCAAAGTCACACAGCTGGCAAGCGGCAGAGTCGGGATTAGAACCCATGACCTCTGACTCCCAAGCCCGTGTTCTTTCCACTGAGCCAAGCTGCTTCCCTATTTATACTGTACTCTTCCAAGAGCTTAGTACAGTGCTCTGCACACAGTAAGGAGCTCAGAAAAACATGATTGAACAATGGCTGAGCTGAGGGAACAGACAGACCCAAGTGCAGGTGCTGGGTCGAGGTGGGGACCAAACCCCAGGAGTCGTTTGTACGGTGGATCCATTCACCCAACCTTAACCTTTCACCAGCTTAACTCTGACCGATCCCGTTCACTAGTTTTCAGCAGAGTCCAGCTGTCCAGAGACACTGCGCTCCCTTAGAAATGCAGTCCATGCTTCCCTATCACAGCCCCCGGAGACTTTAGGGTGACCGGCTTGGTGAAGGGAAAGTGAGGCAGGTGATTTAGGGTTCAGAAATTGGACAGCCTGGAGTCTTTCAAGGTGTTCGAGCAATGTGAGGAAGTAACAGGTTGGGAGAAATGTATTAACATCACAAAACACATTTTTAAAAATTAATTTTCTCATTGTTTTTCATAGGTGAACTATTTCGTGGATGCCAATAGACTGTCATCCCTAGAGCAGCTCAGAAACCTTCTCATATCTCATATCACGTATCAAAGCGCACAGAAATTCTTGAGGTAAATATCCCGCCCAGTGCTTCCACTGACTCTTGATATTACTGGATTAACAAAGACCGACACAGAGTAGAGATCAGAGTTCTGGTGCTGCAACAATGTTGTGCCAACTTGTTACCAAGATCCTGTTCTAATGATTTTCCTCCCACAGTCAATTCAAAATAAAAAGCAGACCAAGAGCAAACTCTTGGCCACGAAGCCCTAACCTCTGACTTTAACAGCCTGCATCGATAAGAATCCATTCCAAATAATAATAATGTTGGTATTTGTTAAGCCCTTACTATGTGCAGGGCACTGTTCTAAGCGCCGGGGAAGATACAGAGTAATCAGGTTGTCCCACGTGAGGCTCACAGCTAATCTCCATTTTCCAGATGAGGGAACTGAGGCACAGAGAAGTTAAGTGACTTGCCCACAGTCACACAGCTGCCAAGTGGCAGAGCGGGAATTCGAACCCATGACCTCTGACTCCCAAGCCCGGGCTCTTTCCACTGAGCCACACTGCTTCTCTGCCCAGGGTCTCAGCATCCTTGGTAGCCTCACTCTACCATTCTCTGTCAGCAAATGGCCACGTCCCTTTCCTTTAAAGCAAACAATCTTGAGGCTGCCGGCAAGGTGTTTGTTTCATTTTTGCATCCAGCTGAAGGACGTGACCTTGGTTTGGCTGTTTGATTGTTCATTTGGGAGATTTTTTTAAACAACATGTTTGTTAAATGCTTACTCCGTGTTAGTCACTGTACTAAGCTCTGGGGTAGATACGAGCTAATCAGGATGGACATAGTCTATGCCCCACATGGGCTCACAGTATTAATCCCCATTTTACAGATGAGATAACTGAGGCACAGAGAGGTTAAGTGAATTGCTCAAGTTGACACAACAGACAAGTGGTGGAGCTGGGATTGGAAGTCAGGTCCTTCTGACTCCCAGGCCCATGGTCTATATATCAGGCCACACTACTTTTCTTAGGAGATGATATGATTAAATATTTAGCTCCCTTTTGGCTGGTCCCTCTGGGCCGGATCCCCAGACTGGTCCCTAGACTGTAAGCTTTGGTGGGCAAGGAACATATCTACCATATCTGTTGTATTATATTTTCCCAATCCTTAGTAGAGTCCTCTGTCCAGTGTAAGTGCTCAATAAAATAAATACAGTGATGATGATGAAACATTTCCTGACGTATTATTTGGGATGTGGATGAGTCAGGTTTGGAAACATTAGTAAGAGAGTCACCTCTTTATAATCATAAATTTAATGACTTAGATAAAATTATAATTGTTTATAAAGGACAGAATTACTCTTAAAACCCCCATTTATTCCCTTTTATTTAGGAATCTAACAGTGTCTTTTATTAGCAATTTTTAACAATTGTCACTGTAATGACATATATAGAAATTAGGCTCCTTTTCAAAATTCAGCACTACTTTGAAGAGCCCCAGGCATACCCTTATGTTGATGATATGGTTGTGCCTTTTATTTACCCAGAATGACTTTGATGTTAAAGAGATAAAATGCGGAAGAGAGGATCGTGGTGATTCAAAATATAAAATGTCTCTTTTTCCCAACGTGTGCAATTTATCTGTTCTCCCTCCTGCTTAGTCTGTGTTCCTAAATGTGGTATAGGGACTGTGTCCATCCTGATGTTTTATCTACCTCAGTGTTTAGTACGGTGCTTGGGAGATAGTAAATGCTTAATAAATACCACTCTTATTGTTATCATACTTTGGTGTATTTATAAAGCGCCTGCTGTGTGTCAAGCACTGTACTAAGCACACAGATACCCGTTAATCAGGTTGAACACTGTTGCTGTCCCATGTGGGCCTCATAGTCTGAGTAGGGGAGAGTAGGATTTAATCCTCATTCTAGAACTGAGGAAACTGAGGTAAAGAGAAGCTAAGTGACTTACTCAAAGCCACACAGCAGACAATGACAGACCAGGCATTCGATCTCAGCTCCTCTGACTCCTATGCCCGGGCTCTTTTCACTAGGTCACTCTCTTCCTCTATTATTATCATTATCATCATTATTATATGACATATTAATAATAATACTAACAATAACCTGACAGCTTTTCTGCTCTATCTGAAAACAGTAGAGAACTGTGGTGCAGTAGAAAAGTCTGCTAAATCCAGATAAAATCCCTGCCCTTCCACTGCACCCCGCTTCTGTGCTGCTTTTAGATGAAGCAGAGAAAGCCCCATTCCCCTGTGTTGGAAGAGGAGGAGGAGGAGGCTTACTGTAAGCCCGTCAAACGGCAGGGACCGTCTCTATCTGTTGCCGACTTGTTCATTCCAAGCGCTTAGTACAGTGCTCTGCACATAGTAAGCGCTCAATAAATACTATTGAATGAATGAATGAATGCAAAGAAGTAGGAAGTTGTCATGGCCCCTGCTAAGGCTAAAATCTGAGCACCACTGGTGACCCTGATCTAGGGAGCAAGAAGCCTGGCTCAGTTTCAAGAAAGGAGTTGCACTTTTAGAAATGTTGAAGAAGACCACGAAAGAGGAGTTCAAAGGCAGACAGAGTTGTTCCGATGGACTTAGTCAATGACAAGGTGCATTATGAAGAAAAGGAAGCTTTTGTTCAATATAAATCGGACAAATTTTTTACAAAAGTTGAAGTATCACAGCCACAGTCATTAGAGTAAGCTTTTACTTCCTCAGCCTTCTGCAAAAGCTAATAACCATTTTGAAACTTCGTATTTCATGACCGTTGTGATGTTATGATTTGAATTTCTTTAAATAGGGAATAAATAGAAGTTTAGTGATCTTTTCACAGAATACTGCATGCCAAGAAATTTCATATTTTTCCAGAGATTCTGGAATGGATTCCGATCTAAAACACGGAGGTCTATGGGAAAACATCCCCCGTAACCGAACAAATCATGATTCAAACATCTTTTGAAGCAACATATTACTACTGTATCGTGGAGAATGCTAGTAGTACTTTTCATTTCCATAGTCTTTTCACATAGAGAGATCTCACTCTAACGCCCTAGCCCTTGCCCCGCCCAACCCTAGTGAATTTTGCCCTGGAAGGTTTAAAAAAATCAGCATTTAGTGTTAACCCCATTTTACAGATGAGAAAATGGAGGTCTGGAGATGCAAGAGGACCTGTCCAAAGTCATCCAGCAGAGCTGGGTCAGAACCAGATCTACAGCCTAGATCTCCTGACTGTCAATTCTATTTTCCTTCCACTACACCCCCCGCCCCCGGCTTCCTCAGTCTTGTGAAGAATTTTATCAAAAGAAAATTAATCATGTTCAAATATGGAGGTTTTTCAATCAATACTATTTATTGAGGGCTTATCGTAGGGAGTCATCAGGACAACTGAAAGACACAGTCCCTGCCCCGAGGAGCTTAATAATGATCATACTACTACTAATAATAATTGTGGTATTTGTTAAGTGCCAAACACTGCATGAAGAACTGGGATAAATACAAAAGATTAGACACAATTACTGCCCCATCTACCTCCCAGGCTAAGGATTGGGGGTGGGAATTTACAATCCGATGGGGGAGACAAACAAACACAAATTATTTACCGGTGGGAAAAGGAGAAAGAACAATTCCACAACTGTTGATAGCAGGAATGGTGGTGTTTTTATTTTTGTGAATAGATAGAATGATAAAGAAAATGAGAGATAAATCTAAAACTAAGCCCAGAATATTAAAAACAATATCAATGAAAGAGTGTTTTTTACAACCTCATTCATTTTTCTACTGTTTAAAAATAAAATTATAAACATAATTATAAAATAAACCTCTGCCTGGTGATTATGTAGAAGAACTACTTGTAATCGCAACAAAAATAACACATATCAAACATCCATTTGCAGGTCTGGAGAGAAGCTGTGCATGTGGTCCTGAAAAATCCTGTTGACCCCCTGTTGTCATCGGGCTGATCCTCTCCCCTTGCCACTGCTCGTGGCCCTTTTGTATGTGAAGAACAGCATGAAGACACAATACAAGGTGCTCTTGAGCAGAAGGATGGTGTAGGTGTAAAAGGCAGTTGTGTTCACAAACTGCAAATCTTGTTTAACTGAAATAGAAACAGTGAACATGAACAATGCTAGATCAGTGCCAGACCAGTGGCCCCCTTCCCTGGAACTCTGACATTGGCAGCGGTAACGGGACCCAACAGTGACAACAGGATGCTCGGAGGAACGATTTGATGGCGGCTTCCTGAATGTCTCTCTGTTTGGTTGTGCTCTCTAACACCCCAGCTTCTCCTGCAAAATCCCTATCTTGGCCTCCGGTAACCCACTGAGGACCACTTATCTGTGAATCTGTCCAAATCCCTCCTGAAGCTACTTTCTTGTAAGTGTCTTTAGGACAGGAATCTGTCCCGCAACTCTATTATACCCTCTCAAGTGCCTAGCCCGGGGCTCTGCTCACACAGTGGAAGTTCCGTAAATACAACTGACTGATGAATTGCCATGAAAGTGCCCAAACTTTTCTTGGATCTGCTTGACCTTCCTCTGCTAGAGAGTAAGCTTCTTGAGGGCAGGGATCATGTCCACTAATTCTACTGTACTCTCCCAAGTGTTCATACAGTTTTCTCCATACAATAAGGGCTCAGTAAATAACATTGATTGGGAGCTTGAGGGAGGTTTTTTACCTACTTCACAGGGTTGTTGTGAGGGCAAAACTGAGGAAAGTAATTGAGACCACTTTGGGCATAAAAGGGCTAGACAAAACTTAAGGAATTAAGGAACTACTAATTGATTGCTGACATTTTAAACAACATTGCCATGAAAAAGAGTTCCATCTGGCTTGTTTTAAACCTGCCTCGGACAAGCTTCCATGGTCACCCCCCCAGCCTCGTTTTGTGGGATTTGATGAGTAAGAAGACGTTTGGCCAGAATCGTATATTCCAAGGGAGAAAGGGCTTTGAGAGCCTCCTTGGTAAGAGAGGACCTCCCTTCTCTGCTGTTGGATGTATGGACATATTCAATTGTACATTCAATTATTAGATCTGATTCCACTCTTGATAAATATTTCCACGTCTGTCTCTCCCATCAGTGTAAACTCCTCAAAGATACAAAACCTATGCATCTTGTTTTGCTTTTCCAAGTACAGTGAAATTTACTCAGTAGGTGCTCAATAAATACCATTACAATTACAACTAGTTGGATTTCCACTGGCAGCAAAGTTGCGCAGTTCTTAGGGATTTTTCTTTTGCATTTTTACCCCAGAGAGGGAATGTCCAAACAGTCCCCAGGGAACAAATTTGGTCCTATGAATGTGGGACTCCACGGGCTAGCCTGCCACACTCCTGCCCCCAGTGACCCCCACTTCTGCCTCGGCCATGGATGCCCCACCTCCCCCAATCCCATTCCAGTTAGCAGTTCCACTCCATCACTGCCCCTGGACAACCACTGGTCACTCTGCCCCCCAGGATTTCCTGAAAGCCCACAGAGCTCTGCGTCAGGCCTAGGGGAGTCAAAAACACAAGACCCAGCCTTGATAGCGGCCCTGCGGGGTGCGGAGATCGGGGGGAGAGACCAGTAGACATTTCCCATTTCCCCTAGCTCACCCCAATTAGCTGGCAGGAAGATTTGGGAGACTTTGGGTGTGTGCTGTGTTTTTATTCCAGCCTTGTTGGGCTACAGCTCCAACTGGGCAGGGAACATGTCACTTCTTTATCCTGGACTTCTCAAGCACCAACTAGACACTCAACTGCTACTACTAGACTATGATTACAATGACTAGTAATAATAATGGCATTTGTTAAGCGCTTACTATGTGTCAAGCACTGTTCATTTCCTCTCCTTAAAGATGATACCTTGATGAATGGCCTGAACATTTGTGCTCATAAGGAGCTACAGGATGTCTTACTCTGATACTCATATCGAGAGGATAAAAATGATTTTAATGAGGGCTTTCGTGTGTGTTACTGAGCCTCACGGGGTCCTCTCTTCATCTCCCCTGGGCCCCCACCATGACCATCTTCCTCAGGACACTGGAAAACTACTGCTGGCCCTAACCAACCCTGGGGGGTCAGCTACCTTCCCGGGAACCCATGGGATGAATTCCCAAGAAAAGCACCATGGACTAGTGGAAAGAACACATGTCTGGGAGTCGGAGGACCTAGGCTCTAATCCAGACTCTGCCAAATGCTTGCTCAGTGATCTTGGGCAAATCACTTCATTTCTCCGTGCCTCATTTCTCCTGTTCTCCTTCCTACTTAGACTGTGAGCTCCATGTGGTACAGGGACTGTGTCCAACCTAATTAACTTATATCTACCCCAGCGCTTAGAACACTGTTTGATGCATAGTAAGCCCTTAACAAATATAAAAAAAGAGAGGACCATCTCCTGCTCTTAATCCACCTGAATGGAGGTTGAGGTCCCAGTTATACAAGGCTCAGAGAGTTGTTAGGGGCAACCATAACCCTGTCCATCCTAGAGCACAGAATCATGCAGCCCCAGCTGTGACCCAGAGGGGCAACGGCTTCCAAATCTCATAGCCCAGGAGGCAGAGCCAACAAGGAGGAGTGTAGCCAAGGGACCCAAGGAGGAGGAGGAGGAGAACAAAGAAGTGGAGGAGGCAGAGGCAGCCGAGAGGAATTGAGGAGAGAAGATAGTGGAGTTTCTGATAGTGGATAGGTCACTGGGGACCCTGGTTGACTGGGAGAGTTTTATTCCCAGGAGCCGCTCTGCCCCGTGGCCTCACAGCCAGCCCTCCCCCAGAGCCCGGGTCCCCAATGCTAACCACCCACTGACTCCCAGCGACAGTCAGGGGAGGCCAGGCAACAGAGTGCCTCCCTTCCCAAAGGACCTGCCAGTTTCTCCCCTGAGTGATGGGCTGGGAAGCTCGGCCCTTCCCACCATGAGCTGGTGAGGGTCATGAGCAGAAAGGGCCCTTTACCTGGGCCACAACTTAGAGCAGAGAGAGACTTACCCCCGGGTAGATGATCTCGAACATTGGTGCAGTCTTCCTCGGCTGTAGGGGCAACGGTGGAGCGATGAGCTAGGGGAAGCAAAAACAAGAATTAGAACTATTTTCAGGTCAATTAAGTGCAAACATATATATTCTCCACTATAGAAATACATGCTATAACTCTATCAAGAAAAATAGTCACAGACTCCTGAGTTCTAACCAAATGTTTACACGTTTGTAATGACAACGTATGCAAGGATGACAACATAAATGCATAAAAGCCAAACACTCAGCTCCTATACAATGAAGCATGCATCTGTACATGAAAAGACAATATTCCATTATGAAGAAAACTCTTCCACACACATGAGGGTTGGGATGAAGGAATAAACTTGTTCCCTGGAATTCCCCTCCCCGCCAAGTGAGAGGAAAAGGAGCCTCTCCTTGTACCAAAAAGAGTTGTCTGGAAGTGTCAACTCTCTAAATTTGGAATTTTTTTTTTCTCCACAAAATTCATTCAAGGGAAATGTTTATATACTTGAGAGAAGCCTTATGAGTAGAAACATTATATAGGACAAAGTTGGAGTGCTCATGAAGTGAATGCTATTTTTATTAATAATAGTAATAATAATGATAGCATTTTAATGATATTTGCTAAGTGCTTACTACGTGCCAGACACTGTACTAAGCCCTGGGGTAGATATAAGCTAATGAGGGTGGACACATTCCCTGTCCCACATGGGAGTTCATAGTCAATCCCCATTTTACAGATGAGGAAATTGAGGCACAGAGAAGCTGTGACTTGCCCAAGGTCATGCAGCAGACATGTGGCAGAGGTGGGATTAGAACTCAGATTCTCTGAATCCCAAGCTTGTCCCCTTTCTATTAGGCCATACCGCTTCTTATTTCTTCAACAGTTACTAAGTTGAGAAGAGGAACTATCTTCCTATGACCATGGGAAAATCAAAGATGGGGAAGTCACCATTCCCTAAACTGCAGCCAAAACAAAGAGAGACTTACTTTTGACCGTAATAGAGGCTTCTGTAGAAGCGATGGGCTCAGGAGCTAGAAGAAACAAACACAAGTATTAAAGCTGTTTTCAAGCCAGTTCAGTGGAAATATCCACATTTATCCCTATAGGAGGAAGGCCTGCTAAAATTCCACTGAAAAAAAAATCTCCAGGAACTCCACTGTGATAATCTCCTGCTTAATGACTTTCAGCTCAAACCAAATGCCTGCATATCTATATGTAATGACTTCAATCTTAAATAAAAACCAAAGATTTATGACTTGCCCAGTTGCCTGAACATAATGGCAGAAGGAGAGGATTTCCCCAGAAAGAAATCCCTGCCCTCGGCACTGGTGTTGGGCTGAAGGCATGAAAGTGTTTCTTAGAGTTCCCCTCATCAAGTGAAAGGAAAAGTGATCTTTTATTTTGGAATCGACAAGCATTTTCTGGTTGATAGCAGTCCCGGCATTCAGAAATTCTTTTTTTCCCCAAAAAGTCCAGAGAAAATACTGAGAAATGCTTGTGTCCTTGGGGAAACTAAACAAATCAATCAATTAATCAAACAATGGTATTTACTGAACACTTACTCTGTGTGGAGCACTGTAATAGGCACTTGGGAGAGTACAAGAAAGCAAAATTTGTAGACATGATCTCTACCCTCAAGGAACTTAACAGTCTAGTGGGAGAAATGCTATGAAGAAGAGAGATGGTCTGAAAGCCTGAGTCGACTTGTCCTGGTTAGAGAGAAGATTCAATGGACAAACACTTTTCCACTAAAACACCATGGGACTGGACATGTCCCAGACTTTCGGCTACTCAGAGTCTCTTGCCTTTGCTCCCAAACACTTAGTACAGTGCTATGCACACAATAAATGCTTAATATATACCACTGATTAATTGATTTTCTTATGGTCAGTTTGTTCTTGCCAAAACACAAAGTTCATATTAATGAATTAAGTGTAAGAAATGAAAAACTCAGAAATTTGTTAAGTAGAAGTTAAAGCAAGCATACTGAAACAAGAAAAATAAGGAATTTAGGGACTTCAGAATTTTTTGCATTTTTGTTAATATGTGTTCAGTGTTTCCAATGTGCTAGCCACTGCCCTAAGCACTGGGGTAGATACCAACTAGTCAGGTTGGAAATAGACCCTGTCCCACATGGAGTTCACATTCTTAAACCCCATTTTATAGATGAGGTAACTGAGGCATAGGAGATGAAGTGATTTGCCCAAGGTTAAACAACAGACAAGTGGCAGAGCCTGGATTAGAACTCAGGGTTATATCATGCCAGCAAAATTTTCTGTGTCCCTTCAAAAGAGAACCTGACTGTTGGCCATTTGGTTTTCAAATCATTAGCAGTATCGAAGGGTCAATAGTTGTGCATCTATGAGCAAACCCTACCTGGTGCTGGAAATAGCTCTTCCTTTCCTGCCGGACCAGTCTTCTCATGTTTGTATATCAATCTGTAAATCTTCCCCGGCGGCGATTTCTTAACAGTCAACCAGCTCATCTGCCAGTACTTGCCATTCACTGGCAATGGGTCACTCTGCTGGGACTCCAAGATCTTATCACTCCCCTCTTCCTTCCAATGCATTCTGATAACATCAGGGAAAAAATCCTTGAAGAGGCAAACATAGGTTTCCGTATTCTGTTGTTTCCGCTCTAGTGAAGTTGGGTAAAACTGGATGGGATCATTCAATTGTGGGGTAGTATCTTTATGTGAGAATAAAAAATAAAAATAAAAGACAAAATGTTCAGATATCTGAATTCCACCACTGCATGACAATTACAACAAGCCTGAAAAAAAAAATGGAATCAAAATACGAGAATGATATCACATAACAGGGTTGAATTTTGTCAACATCTATCATCAATCAATCTATGGTATATACTGAGTGCTTACTGAGTGCAGAGCACTGTACTAAGCATTTGGGAGGGCACATTATTAAAGAATGGTAGGCAAGTTCCCTGCTGACAAAGAGCTTATTTTCTAGAGGGAATCTAGTGGACTTAGTTTCAGAGCCCCAAACATCCATCAACACAACTCATAGCACTGGGAATTCAAGTCACTGAGATGCAGTTGTCACTTAGAAAAAAGCAGATTTGCACATCTGGTATTTTTAGAATTTCTGTTGTGGAATGAACCCATTTTCATCCTAAATTACTCTATGGAAGAAAAGGTCCTTCATATTATTGATGGACACTCAAAGACATTTTAGTTACAGAATCACTCAAACTCAAGTCTTCTTTATTTTCTACATTCCAGGATCAAAGGCAAATATTTTATCAATGAATAAGATCCTGACATTTTGGGGAATCCCACACTGATGTGCCAGTGAAATCAATCAGAGAATCAAGCAGAGGAGTAGCATGGTCTAATGGAAAGTGGACAGGCCTGGGATTCAGAGGACCTGGGTTCTAATCCCAGCTCTGCCTCTTAACTGCTGTATGAGCAAGTCACTTAACATCACTGTGGCTCAATTTCCTCATCTGCAAAATGGGGAGTCAATGTCCATTCTCCTTCCAAGTTGGACTTAGAGCTCCCTGTAGGACAGGGACTGAATCCGACCCGATTACCTTGTATCTACCCAAGCACTTAGTAGAGGGTTTGGTACATAGCAAGTGCTTAACAAATACCATTATTAATCAAATTGGGTCAAGTCTCCCACCATTTAAGATTTTTCTTCTTCTCTATTACACTAGATTCTGGCCCATTTTACATTTTTAATAGTTTCACACTAATTCATTTTGCCTATCTCAAACCCTTCTGCCAACCCAACATAGAACACCATTAAAATACTCCGTGTTTCTCATGTTTGGCAGACAGAAAGCCAAAGACCATGTTACATCCTCTCTCTTCCAGAATTTACCTCATCTTCTGATTATAAAAAATAATGAATCTTTGGACATTTCACCTTCATTCCCCCACCCTAGGGCTCAATTTGTTTTGGGGTTCTTAGGGGTTGCACTTACCAGTAACAATAAGCCGTGTGCCTGCCCCGAAAACTTTGATAGCTCCTACACAGTGCTATTGTCTTTTGCAATAAGGATCATTCTGCCCTTGAAATTTAACTGAAGGTTTTCCATCTCCCTGCTGCTTTCCAATCCTAATATTTCACCTCATGATCCTTCGTGGAATTTATCTAGCTTGTAGGTGCATCTTAAACACTCAAGCGGTGTTTAAGAGTACGCATATCTTCTATCAATCAATCCTATTTACTGAGCACGTACTGTTTATGCAGAGCATTGTGCTAAATGCTTGGGAGAGTACACTATAACAGAGGTGGTAGACACATTCCCTGCCCATAACAAGCTTATAATCTAAAGGGTCTTTATCTTTATAAGGAAACTATTGATCAAAATGTTCTCATTAAAAAGGCATTAATCAATGTTCGGCCATGTAGAGGCAATTTCAGTAAAATATGAAGTGGTAGAAAGCATGCTGAATGGTCAGTTTTTTTGTTTTGCTTTTTTTAAAAGATATTTGTTAGGTACTTACTATGTGCCAGACACTGTACTAAATGCTGGGGTAGATACGAGCTAATCAGGTTAGACATAGTCCATGTCCCACATGGGTCTCACAGCCTTAATCCCCATTTTAAAGTTGTGGTCTCTGAAGTTAAGTGACTTATCCACACAGGAGACAAGTGTTGAATCATAATATTGAATCCTAAGTCCAAACATAAATCTATTTGGATGGATAAATGAGTTTACTCTTTTCACATCTCCTTGGCATTATTTAAAGAATTTATCTGAAGAGTTTCACAGAGGAAATTGGAATTTTTACTGTGAGTGTTCATAAAAAGGAGAAAAAGAAAGTTATTGGTACATTTTGCTGTGGAACCCCCATGATTTATGTTAACCTTGTAAACTGCCAGGAGCCTAATCCGCATCAGAACATATAAATGTTCATGATGATCACTTTAGCTGGTGAATGGCTAAATTTAGTTAATCTGTTTTTCAGCATTTGGGATCTCGACTAGTTTTCCTGGTAAGCCAAAATGGAATCCTACTTATTCATTGCTGAAGCCTCCCGCTGCCCATTTGACCCTTGGCCTGGAGTTGGACAGGTTTTATTGTAACTTTGCACATATGCGATCAGAAGTCTATAATAAGTAAGCTCCTTATGGCCAGGTATTGGTTCTACTCTCCCAAGCTGTGAGAGTATAGTGCTCTTCACACAGTGAGGGTTCTACAAATGCCTTTGATTAATTAATTGGTACAATGTCTTCCTTGGTCATTTTTCACAAGAACTGTATTGGGTTCATTTATGGAAGGTGTTCTAAAACCATCACCTTAGAAAAGTTCTATAGATACCAGGGCGTCTCCAAACAACCCAATATTTTAGCCCCTTGGAAAGCAGGACTCAGAACCAAATGAATTCACAATTTCCAATGACTTCATTCATTCATTCATTCAATAGTATTTATTGAGCGCTTACTATGTGCAGAGCACTGTACTAAGCGCTTGGAATGAACAAGTCGGCAACAGATAGAGACAGTCCCTGCCGTTTGACGGGCTTACGGTCTAATCGGCTTCAACAATAGTACCTAACCAAGCCATCACCAAACACCCTTAGACATACAAGCCATCATTTTTGGCATCATTCAAAGCATCCACAGGCCACACTGGCTACTTTAGCCATCTTTGGGTGGCCTAAACAGTGAAAACGTCAATCTGAATGCCATACCTGTTACGATGAGCTTCGTGCCAGTTCCGAAGACTTTTCCCCAGTCCCACAGTATGATACAGAGTTACAAAAAATGCTGTCAAAGTCTTAGGGCAATCAATCAATGGCATTTACTGAGTGCTAACTATGTGCACAGCACTGTACTAAGAGTCTGGGAAAGTGCAGTACAAGAAAATTGGCAATCATGCTCCCTCCCCATAACGAGCTTTCAGTCTAGGATTGAATCATAGATTCAAGCCACACTGATAGATTCTACTATTTGACTATTCCTGTTGGCATCAGAAAAAGATTCTCACTGGTGTTCAGAAGGGCACCAGACTCCCAAGAGGAAGAAACTTCTGCAATGAAATCACCTTTCAGCCCCAGTCTTTCCTGCCCAACTTCCCAGTGTAAGCTCCATAGTTATGGTATTTTAAGTGCTTAATGTGTGTGTAAGAAGTGTGCTAGGAGCTGGAGTAGAGATAAATCAGGCACGGTAAAGGTGTCTAGGTTAGATAGTCAGGAAGCCCCAGAATGTCACAGCTAACCCCTCTGGGAGCCCCTCTTTAGGAAGTTTTCTGGGGGTTCCTGGCATCGGGTCCCATCTAGACCCTAATCTCTACAGAAAGAATTACCTCCGTACTTACTTTCAACGATGAGCTTGGTCCCGGAACCGAACACTTTAATATAAGCACCGCTTTGGAGGGCACAGTGTTTGAACCCTTTACACAAATGTAGGCACGGAACACTATACAAAGGTTCAGCTGAGCACTGAGTTTCAGATGGAAATCAGTGTATCATGGTGAATCCAATTCTGCTGTCTTTCTCCTGCAGTCCCTCTAATCAGCCTCCCTGATCCCTCCTAAAATGTCTGCCTACCTGTCCTGGATGACCTAGAAGTTCTTCCTGTTCTAGAAATACTCACAGGTGATTATAAGTGTTATTCCATCACCAAATCATTTTCCAAAAAAAAATCATAATAATTGGGCCCTTAAATAAAAGCCTGAAATCATCATTTTCCCTCATCTCTTGTCCCGTGAGAGGATTTTCTGCTGCTTGGCATTGATTCTTTGTGTTCCCAATGGTGCAGGTATATCCAAAGGACAAAATATGGGGCTGTGATGATGGATATTTCATTTTTCCTTTTCCATTCTATCCTTGCCACGTAAAGACTTCAATTTTCAGAGCCCTCACACACGCACCACCCAGACAGAGAGGATTCCCTCCAGCCCAAGAATGGATTTCCTAATTTCCCTTTGCTGTCTTCCCTGCGACTGGTTGTATTGGACTCCACTGATATCTGATGTCCCCACAAATCCAGTCTTATGGAAACCAGAATTCAGGGTTACCCATTCATGTAGCTCAGAGTTTAGTCCCTTCCTGCTCTCTTACTCCCAAGCACTCAGCTGGGTGATCATACTTGATTTGTTGATCCAGGGGTACCTTCATCTTCATCTTTCCCTACTTTAATCTCCTCAACAGTGTTCCCCCAGACCTTGCGAGACAGACCTGGAGCTGGGAGATGGGATATAATCCTCCCTTCAGTGGTGAGAAAATTAGGGATTGGGTGAGGTAAGAGACACGAGAACTAATGGTTAGTCGGGAAAGTGGCTAGACACAGACCCTCGTGTCCTGAATCCCAGCCCCCAGGGGCCTCCTGTGACACTGAGAGGAAAATTCCAGATGTCTCCCTCCTGCAGCAAACCCTCTATTTGTGTGCTACTTCCCAGAAACAGGGCACCAGAGACCCCCTGGGTGAAGGAGATGAAGTCCTTCTCCCTGGACTCTTAGAGAAGCTTAGGAAATATTTTACTCTAGGGCAGGTTCATCACCTGCGTGTCCCGAGATGGGACGGATTATTATTATGTACATTTCACTCTCCAGAGATGGTTCAATCTTTCTTTCTCCCCTTTGACCCAAACCCTCATTTCTCCCTGAAGGTCCAAAGTCCTGGTCAATCGATCATCAATCATTTGTATTTATTGAGCACTTACTATGTGCAGAGCATTGTACTAAGCACTTGGGAGAGTACAATATAACAGAGTTGATCACCATCATCTCTCAGGAGCCCAGAGCTCAAGGGAATCTCAATGAACCTTCTCTGAGCTCTCCTGAGATCCAGAAAGGCAGAGCACTTCCTCCTGTCTCTCATCTCCGCTCTGAGTATCTCAATCGAGTCTGCATCGAATTTCCACACTGCCAAGGACACTCATCCATTCCAATGTCCTGCCTCTCCCAGTTGCTATGAATTAGACAGAGCTCTGGAATAGTACAGCACCTTCAACCCTGGGGTGGGCATCCAACTGAATCCATTTTCTAAGAGCGGCACAGACTTAGTCTAAACCACTCCGGTGATTCAGTACAGTTTAGAACCCTCAGACTGGATAATTCATTCAACTACTATGAACCCTCCTAAACTTACCTGTGACTACCAGTTTAGTTCCTGTGCCGAAGTACTTCACTCCTGACACGGTGCTAACTCCTTTTACAGAAACCTCCCAGCGACTTAGCTGAAAGTCCTGGATCCAGCACAGCAAACCTCATGCTCCTTTTGTGGTTTTCCTCCAAGACAGTGGTTGGAGGTTGGAGGCTCCTCCCTGAGTCCCCCCCCCCCACCCAGGGAGCCCCCTGGGGCCTAAACCTGTAAAATGACAGCTGACATTCTGTCCAGGACCAATTTAGCCACCTTTCCACAGCACCTATTCCGGGAACCCAAAAACTATGGATCAAAGGATAGAACAACTGCCCATCACTGTGCCCCTTGGCTATCCTGAAAGCCACTCTGCCTCTCATTCTTCCCCCATCCATCACTGGTTTTTAATGGGACCTTACTGTGTGCAGAATACTGAGCCTGAGCTATGCTCTTGTGAGAGTACAGACAAATTAGAAAGACACAAACCAACCCTCAAGAAAGTGACAATCTAGTAGCAGAGACAGGCCTTAAAATAAATTACACCTAAGGGCAATGCTTCATTTCTGACCCTTAGACTCTTGGATACTCACCTGAACCCCACAATACACATGTAAATATTCTCAACTCTGTGTATCGTGCTCTCCCAAGGGCTTAGTACAATCAGTGAGTGGTGTTTATTTAGCACTAAGCACAAAGTTATCCTGCAATAATAATGATGGCATATGTTAAGCGCTTACTATGTGCAAAGCACTGTTCTAAGCACTGGGGGTGGATACAAGGTGATTACGTTGTCCCACGTGGGGCTCACAGTCTTAATCCCCATTTTAAAGATGAGGTAACTGAGGCACAGAGAAGTTAAGTGACTTGCCCAAAGTCACACAGCTGACAAGTGGCAGAGCCGGGATTAGAACCCATGACCTCTGACTCCCAAGCCCGGGCTTTTTCCACTGAGCCACTCAACTTGCCATGCAATACATACATACCACTGACTGATTAATTGATTGATTGGTAGGGTATTAGACTGAGACTGTGATAGACCTGACTATATTATAGCTACCCCAGTACTTAGTACTGTGCTTGGCACATAGGAAGCTTTTAACAAACATCACCACTATTGCTATCATCATATCATCGTGTTGGAATTTTCCAACATGATCACTGGTATCGCCAGCTGCCTGGGAAGGGTCCCCAGCTCCTGCTCTACTATCACCTGGCCACATCCCAACCCACACTAGAATGAGGATTCACCTCAAAGAAAATCCGTGCTTACAAGTTAAATGAACAAAGCTGCACCCTGGTGGTCCAGAAACTGGTTGTGAGCGATGCTGGCCTTTATTACTGCACCAGCTGTGACCCCACGTTGACACAGGTCCCTCCGCCTCTCTTATAAAAGTCACTGTCTGTGGTTAGCAGAAGCAGGGCCTGCCCCCTTACAGCTCTGGCACTGAATCTCACACCCTTTTTCGGGCTTCTTGGCAAATTAAACTGGGTCCCCAGCTTGGTTTCTGGAGGCAGCGTGCCTGACCTGCTGTTCTTTCTCCAGAGAACAATCCCAGCAACCCCACCGATGTTAGCCAGAGGTTGGGCAAAGAGCACAATTCCCGGTGTCCCCTTCTCAGACACTGGTGGCCTCCCATTCCTGCTCTACTTGACCAGATGCCACTACTGTCTCCGAGGGTTGGGGTCTGTAGATGGACACTCAGGCTCACATGTCCCTTGGGCTCTGGGAGAACCCGAAATCCACCCTGAGCCCCATTCACCCACCCAGGAATCGCTCTAGGGCCTAAACCTGTAAACTGACAATTCACTCTGCAACCTCCCCATGGCACCTATTCCAAGGGCCCTAGAACTGCTCCTCACTGTGACCGCAGGCCTCCCTGAAAACTACTTTCCTCTCCTTCCCCATCGGTCAATCGATAATCACTGGGATTTACTGAGCATTCACTGTGTATAAAACAGTAAACTAAAATAAGCGCTAGGTAGATTATGATACAGTAGAGTAACACAACTCCTGCCCTCAAGGGACTTACAGAATAAAACCAGAGACAGATAAAAGAACACATATGGGGGAGGGGGGGATCATCCAAGTATGCATATGTATTTTTAAAGTGCTTTGACAATATGGGAAGGGTGAAAATCAAAGTGCCTAGGGGGAGAGACCCAAGTACCTAGATGAGAACAGAAGGAAAAGAGAATTGGGTAAGATAATTGGGTGAGATGCGAGATTAGTCAGGGAAGGAATCCTGGACGAGGTGTGATCTTATTAGGGCTTAAAAGATGGGGAGGGGGTAGTCTGATGGATGGAAAGGGGCAGCACTTCTGGGCAGTAGGGACTGTGTGAGCAAAAAGTGGATGATAAAGGAGTTGGGATCGAGGCCCAGTGAGTAAGAAGGTGTTTGTAGAGTGAAGCGGGTGAGCTGGACTGAAGTGGGAGAGAAGCAAGGATGGAAGGTGGCACAGGAGGTGGCTCGATCCCCTCTAATGTCCTGACTACCACTTGTGGGTCATCTTAGTGATTCCCCTGCCTTCTCCCCAGGTTCACTTGAGAGGTGCGTGGGTGGTGGAGACAGAGCAGAGCACTATTCTCTGGTGCGTGTTATATATTCCGCACTAAGCCCCCATAGACACAATATGGGGGTCAACAACATCCAGAGCTGGTGCCCTAAACCTGGAATGCCAGTATTCGAGGTCTCACTTGGTGTCCCCTGCCCACATGCCCTAAGGTCCGGGCAGAAGCCTTGAAGGAAGAAGATAGAGTCCAGCCTGAAGGATGGAGCTTTTAAAATGGCCACCTCACACTTGTTCTGGTCATTTCTTTGCAATCAATCCACCAATCAATAATAACTACTGAATACCAAGAATGCACAGAGCCCTGTTCTCCCCATCCCAACCCTCTCTCCAGCCCCCTAGTGTGCTGTGCTACCTGTCTCCCCCTAAAAAGAGAAGAAAAGGTGGTGTGAAAGGAGTTTTGAGGTTGAGGGGGAAGGAAAGTGAGATGGGTGACTCATCTCTTCTCTTCTGACCGATCATCTTCTATCCCCAGTACTTAGTACAGTGCTTAGCACCCAGGAAGTTCTTAATAAATACCATGATCACCCTTATCATCATCCACCCAGCTCCCCCTCGTGGCCAATATGGAAGCAGCGTGGCCTAGTGGGAAGATCGCGGACCTGAATCAGAGGAACTTTGTTCATTTAGTCGTATTTATTGAGCATTTAATGTGTGCAAAGCACTGTACTAAACAGTTGGCAGAGTACCTGCGTTCTAATTGCAGCTCCACCACTCATCTGCTGTGTGACCTTCGATAAATCACTTCATGTCTCTGTACCTCCGTTTCCTCATACCTAAAATGGAGATTTAATATCTGTTGTCCCACCTTCCTAGACTGTGAGCCCCATGTGAGACCTGATTGTCTTGTTTCTATCCCAGCGCTTAGTACAGTGTTTGGGATATACTAAGCACTTAACAAATACCATGGAAACAATTATTAATAAGAATTCAGCCCCCCTATGATCACTCCTGGACACCCCAATCACTTCTCCCCTCCATTTCCCCCATCTCAGTCAAAAAGGAAGAAGATGAGCCAGTCAGCAGAGTGGAGACCTCAGTGACTGACCACTCCAACCCCAGGGAACTCTCTCAGCTGCAATTAAGAATTCTGTGAGGACAGTGGTTCTCCAAGGCAGGAGAATAATATCCTTGTTCACTTTAACTAAGCCCCCCACTTCAGAGGAATTAGGATTAACCTCAAACAAGCTTCTGAATAGCCTGTGTTTCTCAGGGCAATGCAAGAGACTAACAGTAGCATCTGAAGACTGATCTTAGCACTTAGAACAGTGCTTGGCACATAGTAAGCACTTCAGAACGCTTGGGGCTCAGGGCCAGGTGGGAACCACCATCATCTCCTCCTTACCTCCTCCCTATCAAGTGCTGCAGGTGAAGATATGCTGGGGTCTGTCACCCTCCTTCTCTCCATCCTCCTCCCTGGTAAATCAGCTGCTTTCACCCCAGGTTAGCTCCTTCAGGAATTATCTCTTTCTGCTTCTTCTCTTCCTCTTTTTCATCTTTATCCTTGCCCTCCTCCTGCTCTTTTCTCTTTTGCCCTTCCTCCTCCTCATTCTCCTTCCCCTCCTCATCCTCCCCCTCAATGTGTCTGTTTGCTTTCTTTCCCCATTATAGCCGGCCAGACAGCACTCACCCTGGACCAGCCGTTGGTCTCCATCACCGAAAAGGCAGGGGCTTCCACAACGTTTTTCTGCGTTTTCCAGCAGAAGGATCAAGTACATTCACTGGTATCGCCAGCAGCTTGAGAAGGCTCCCCAGCGACTGTTCTACTATAATCTGGCCAAGTCTGAAGTCACCCTGGAATCCGGATTCACCTCAAATAAAATCCACGCTTACATGGCAAATGATCAAAGCTGCTCCCTGTTGGTCCAGAAACTGGACAAGAGTGATGCCGGCCTCTATTACTGTGCCAGTTGGGACTCCACTCTCTGTAATCACGAGGAACAGGGCCTGAACTTTCAGAGTTCTGGAACTGATTCTCTCATTCAAGGTCTTTGGCAAAGTAATGGTGGCCTCAGCTTAATTTCTGGAGGAAACAGGTCCAAACTCCAGCTCTTTCTCTGAGAACAATCCCAGAGGCCCCATCCACTTTATCCAGAGGTTGAGCACAGACCACAATTCCCACCAATACCCTCTCAGAACCTGGCAGACTCCCATTCCTGCTCTGCCTTAGACAAGCAGCAGGAAGAGCACTGTCTTTTGTTCAGTGGGCTCTGGTACAACCCAGCATCCTCCATAAACCTCATCTACCCATCGCTCTGGGGCCTAAACCTGTAAACTGAGAGAAGTCTTTAAAGACAAGGATTCTTAAGTAAATGGCTCAGCTTTAGAAAAAGTCCCATCCAACCAAAGAAAGAAATACTCAGGCTGAAGGCTTCAGGAAGGACTATTATTTTTGTAATTCAGTATTCCTCCTTTTTTGAGGAAGAAAATGAGCTATGAGCCCATTTCCCAGGATTTTTCAGCTCTATTGTTTGAGGCTTGGTCATTCCAATAGGTGAACAAGACTATCTGAATAGTCTTTTCAAAGTTATCATCAACCTGATCAGGTTTTTCCTGGTGACCCAGTGTACGATGACACAGGAGTTCGTCATAAAGTTACAGCAAAGACTGGATTTCCCCCACTCATTTTTATAACCCACCCGATCACTTCATCCCAGAAAACACCTTTGTACTTACATAAATAATAATAATATAATTGATAACAACAATTGTATTTATTGGATGCCTACTATGTGTCAAGCACTATCCTAAGTATTGGAGTAGATTCAAGTTAATCAGGCCAGACACGTGGATCTCACAGCCTAGAGGAGAGGGAGGAAAATGATTAAATCCTCATTTTACAAATGGGATAACTGAGCCACAGAGAAGTTAAATGATTTGCCATGGTCACGTAGACAGGAAAGTAGCCAACTGGGGATTAGAACCCAAGTCTATTGCTTCCTGGACAGTGCTTTTTCCACTAGGTGAGGCTGCTTCCAGTGTATAAATTCCACTCATTCATTAATTTCTTCAGTTTTCACACTCTTGCTGGTACCAGTTGCATCTTTATTTTTCCTCTTGTTCTCTCTAAATGCTTCTGATTTACATCCACCCATCTATCCTGTTAGACTGTTAATTCTTTGAGAGCAGAAACTGGTCTTTTCCTCCCCCACACGCTATGAAACACTTAATTCAGTGCTCTAAACATGGTAGGCATTGATTTTATACCATTGATTGAATGATAACATGATTGGATGTGTTTCTGGCCTCTAGAAGGTCCCAGTGAATCTCAGCTCATCGAGAACAGAAAACCAGGTAAGCACTGAGTTCCAAAGATGCAAACAAATAGCATGAGCTTAGGTTCAAACACATAAGACACCGTAACATCAACACATTTAATGTTTTCAAATGTTCTCTTAGAAGAAGAGAACCCAAGGCACATGCTCAGATTCCCCCAGCTCATTGGCTTTCTGCATTTTCATTCAGTTTGTGGACAGCTCCTGTCTTAACTTTCCCCTTCTGCCAACCTTCTCACTGTTCCTTCATCTCAACTATCTAGTCACCCGCTCCTCTCGCCCACATCCTGCCTCTGGTCTGGCACTCCCTCCCCTTTCATATACAACTGATAATCACTCTCTCCATCTTCAAAGTTTCTTTAAAGCCACATCTCTGCCTAGAGACGTTCCCCAACTAAGCCCTCATTTCCTCTTCTTCCACTCCTTCTGTGTCACTAATGTACTTGGATTTGCACCCTTTATACATTTACGTATGTAAGTGCAATATGCTTACTAATGTTAATGTCTTTTTTCCCCTCTAGACTGTAAGCTCCTTGAGGGCAGGGATTGCATCTACCAACTCTGTTACACTGTACTCTCCAGGTAAGCACTCAATAAATACAACTGATTGATTCATCTCGTATACTCTCTTAATACCTTCATGGATCTCTCCAGTTTCACCCATCCCCTGTGGAGAGACACAAACCTGTCCCACCCAGTGATCCCGCAGCACCGCCTTCATCCCACACTACAAAGTGCTCAGAGGAGTGTCCAGAAAGCACAACCACTGAGCACCCAATATCTTTTCTCCCACAGCTAGAGCTCTGGTGTAGCTGCAGAGGATCGAAGCCCCTTTCAGTGCCTCCCTCCCTGTGGCAGAGAAGCCCAGACCATGGTGGGGCGTTCCACCTTCCTTTCATATTCCCTGGAGGCCTGTGTGAATGTCACGTTGGCTCCAGTGGTCCAGTGGGAATGTGAAGTTGGGGAGGAGCTGGTCCTCCCTGCTGCTACTGTGGGTCCTTGTGGCCTCCAGGAACACACGATGGTCACCCTGAACCAGGGCCTGGTCTCTGTCACCATCCAGAAGGGCAGAAACGTGGACCTCTTCTGTAAGAGTGCTGGCAAGCTCACGAGCTACATCCAGTGGAACCGTTCACAGCCAGGGAAGCCCCAGCAGCGCTTCCTCTATGTCTCCACAACCAGGAACAAGGTCAATAGGCTAAGGCAGAAAAATTCCAACCATAAGAACAAATGTAGCTGCCAGCTGTTGGTGTTCCAAGTGGAGGCAAGCAATGACAACTTGTATTATTGCGCCAGCTGAGACCTTCCACAGTGCTCCAGGACAACTCGCTCCCTGCAGCTCTCACTACCACCATGCTTCCGTACCCACCTGGAATCTCACCCCTCTTCTACCGTGCTCACCCCAACTACAAGGTTGACTTACCTCTGGAAGGACCCAGCTGGTGGGACCACATGCCAGGGACCATCCAGGCACCGGTCCTGATGCAAGGCTCCCACTGCCTGAATGGGGTCCAGCTTCCCACGTCATCATGCCAAACTCCACAGGGGCAGGGGTTGCCGCTTTTCTCTGTGCCGTGGGGGGCCCTGGCCCAGAGTCTGGCCCTGTTTGGGGGTGGATGGGGTGGGGGTGGGACTTCAGTGAGTGAGGTAGTAAATGAACCTCACTGGATGCCAAGCACTACACTCTGCTAAGCATGTGGGAAACTAGAACACAGAGAGCAACAAGATCCCCGGCACAGGAAATGCCGTTGGAGGGTTTGGTGGGACCCCCCCTTGCAGCTGTGACAACACAATTCCAGTATCTGTGGTTCTTGGTAATTCCAAGCTCTGGTGCAGCTCTGCCCATTATCATATAGAGTGTGGGAACTTTCTTGGTATTAGGAGCTCCCAGAGGCAAGGAAGTTCCCACAAAGGGGCAAACAAAAGCCTCAATTCTTCAAAGAGACCCAGCAGAGGAGCTAAGCAACGGCGGGTTTTCTGGAGAGAGGAAATCTGCCATCAGAACAACTTAGCTGGTCCAAACAACAGCTCAAGGAGGCCTGGGCTGGAACTCTCTCAGCTGCAATAAAGAATTCTGTGAGGACAGTTGGAGAACCAGGAGAATAATATCCTTGTTCCCTTTAACTAAGCACCTCACTTAAGAGGAATTAGGAATACCCTCAAACAAGCTTCTGAATAGCCTGTGTTTCTCAGGGCAATGCAAGAGACTAACAGTAGCAAGTGAAGATTTATCTCAGCACTTAGAAGAGTGCTTGGCACATAGTAAGCGTTTAACAAATACCAACATTAGTATTACTAAAAAGAAATGAGTGATTGAAGAAGAAGGGTTATCCTCCTCCTTTGCCCAAGGAAAGCCCAAGAGAAGACATTTAAGTCTTCACTGAATTTATCAGTAGTTGATGCAGGTAAATAAAGAGTAAACTCAAAATTCCTACAAGAATAGATCAGGGAACATAATTCAGCAATGTTTGTTTTTGTTTAAACTGTAAGATCAATCAATCAGTGGCATTTCTTAAAAATTTACTATGGCCTGGTGGAAAGAAAATAGACCTGCAGAGTCAGAAGACATGGGTTCTAATTCTGGCTCTAGTATTTATCTGTTGTGTAACCTTGGGCAAGTCACTTAACTTCCCTGTATCATACTTCCCTCGTCTGAAAAAATGGGTTTCCAATACCTGTTCTCCCTCCTACCTAGACCAGGAGCCCCATGTGTGACCTGATTATCTTGTATCTTTCCCAGCACTTGCTTGACACAATGTAAGCACTTAACAAATACCACAATTATTATTAATTATTAAATACCTCACCATATTAAGAGCTTGAGAGAGCACAGTAGAATCGGTAAACATGATCTCTGCCCTCAAGGAGCTTACAATTTAGCAGGGGAGACGGACACTAAAATAAATTACAAAAGGAGGAAATCAGCTGAGTTAGAAGACATGTACGTGAGTGCCGAGGGGAGGGGAAGGAGGGGTGGGTACCTAATCAGTCAATCAGTAGTATTCAGTGAAGACTTATTATGGGCAGGGCGCTGTACAGAGAGCTACTGCTTGAAAGAGCACGACACAAAAATGTAACAGATACATTTCCCGCCCACAGTGAGCTTACAATCTAGAAAGACCTAAGTGCTTAGTGGGTATGAACTCAAGTGCATAGGTGTTGCAGGAAGAGTGAATCACTGGAGAAACTCAACTTTGAACTTTCCTCCACCCGATGCCTTTCTCAAAAATGAAATCGGTCTATCGTTGGTGAATAACATCTACCAGCAGGTGCGGTATGAGTTAGAGAACAGGAAATTTGGATTTGGGGCCTCAAGTACATATTAGGGCAGTTAAGCCACACCACTGGAGTCGTTGGATGAAAAAACCAAGACTTCATCCCATGGGCTGTATTTTTTTGAACAAACCACAGGTTTCATGTGAAATTCATGGCAACGGCCGGGGTTAGAGTGTTAGAGCGGTTACCCAGGAAGGTTCTCAGCCATTCCTTCTCTAGCCCCACTTTCACTGCTTGGACAAAATCCATCAAGGGTTCTCATGGGGAAACACCAACTCTGTGGTGCCCGGGGCCCGATCTGGTGGAGCCCGGACGAACGGAGGCCTGTGGCCTCTGGATTCCCCACCTGCCCCAGTGACCTCCAGCCCAGAGCCAGGTCGGTGCTGGAAACACAATAATCTCAGTGCCTGTGGTAGGTGAGGAGGCAGAGGAAGGGGATGCAGCATTCAATTCTGACCCCTTAAAGCCCTTTCGGGTGCCCAGAACATGTCCCAGTGTGGCAACCGGGGTGATCTAACTCATGTCACCTGCCCTGACACCTTCTGCATCCTCTCAGATCATTCTTCTTATCAGCCCACAGGTAATCATCCCCAACGCACACCAGCAATCTTCTGATCAGCCCTCTTGCTGTTGTGTGTTGGAGATGATTACCGGTTTGTCTGCCTCGACTTCCCTTTTAATAAGTTCATTAATGCATTCAGCAGTATTTATTGAGAGCTTACTATGTGCAGAGCACTGTACTAAGCACTTGGAATGTACAATTCGGCAATTTGGCAACAGATAGAGACAATCCCTGCCCATTGACGGGCTTACAGTCTAATCGGGAAGTTCTCTGAGGGGGCAGATCTCTTCGCTAACGCCTACCCAAACACCTTCCACATTGGTAGCTATAAAGCGCAAAGACAGTCAAGAAATTCTTGTGGCCTGACCGACTCCCTGACTAATATCAGAATAGCCTTCCTCTAGAGAAAAATGAGCCATTTAGAAAAGACGGATTCCAAAGCTACTTTTGTCTCAACTGCAATGGAGGAAAGAATTTGTCCCAGTCTGGGAGGAAAAGAATCCAGAGAAAAATGAGGCTCAACCCTCAAAAACCAAATCATCCCATGTGCATATAAACTATATCATTTTTCATAGGGGTAGATCTCACTGCTAGTAGTATTATCTTTTCACACAAAGAAGATCTCAATATTTTACTTAAAATCAGTATTCTTATTAAGAAATAGTTATAAAGTTATTGTTTTAACGGCCGACCAGTGGTTCCTACCTTCAGGTTACTTATGATCTAATGAAAGCCAGGACTTTGTGGTCTGGCGTTTGTTTGCTAAACTCAATGGAATTTCCTGTTCTTCAGCTGTCTTAAAGATATGATAAGAAATTTCTCTTTCTTTCTCTCTCTTATCTATCTATCTACCTCTAAGTTAGTCTACCGTGCTTCAAACAGTGTCTTCGAACACTCTCTTCTGTGGTCTCACCCAAATATGCACTCACACAGTGTTGCTCACTTGCACAGTCATGTTTGCACAGTCTCTCCCTGGGCCAAGACTTCCCTCTCAGTTCCCTGCTACCCTGTTCTACGAGTCATAGGGGGGCCTTTAATTCCTTTGACTTAACTTGGAAACCAGGACACCAGTAAAGAAAGAAAAAACCTGGCTCCCGTGTCGGATCCTAAGATAGAGGAGGCCTAGCTGACTGAGCCTTCTCGGAAGCTCTTCCCGAGGCACCATCGTCAAGGAGGAAGAATCACTGCCGTCCCCTCTCCCTTTTGGTTGGCCCATTCTGGTCCAGGTCCCCTGGTTCAGCTTATTGCTGTGGAACATTCGATTGCATTGATTTTGATTCCACTGCTTGGAAATTTTTCTTTGCCATCTCGCCCATGGGTGTGTAAGCTCCATGGGGGTTGAAGAGGTTGACCAAGAGCTTGTGTTTTAGAGGAACCGACCTCGGGAAGCCATCAGTGATACTGTTACTTCACTACCGCTAGGGAGGCCTGCAGGTTTGGATGGATTTCCAGAGCTTGGACTTGGTCTCACTTGGGGTTCGCAGCAGCGTATGACCCCACGGCGGTCTGCGGGCTCCAGGCTTGGGCGGGCCATGCGCCTTTCATGAGCTGGGGGTGCCGGGGTGTCGATGAGGCACGGGGACGACCACAGCCCCCGCTGCACGCCCGATACCTATTTCGGGCGGGCGCCCGCTCTGAAGGGTTTCCTTTAGCTGCGGCCGGGCCCGGGGACCAGCGCTACCAGTGGGTTAACTGTTCTCGCTTTGTCACACAAACAGCCCTGTCCCCTCCAGAACCCTAACCGGTTCAAGCCAGTTTCACTGAGAATGTTTCTCCCCTCCCCTCAGGCTGACAAAAAACAAAACAACACAACGGGGACCCAAAGAGAAAACAGCCGCCCTCCCGGTACCCGCTGTTCGACCACAGCCGAGGTGAGCCGGGGGTGGGGGAAGCCCAGGACAAGGGAGGGGGTGGGGGGAAGCTAGAGGGCTCCCGGACCGATGGTATCAGCATTTAACGTTAGCGCCATTTTACAGAGGAGAAAATTGAAGTTTAGGGAGGCAAGGGAATCTGTCCAAAGTCATCCTGCAAAGTCGGGTCAGAACCAGATCTAGAACCGAGATCTCCCGACTGCCAACTCTACCCTCCTTCCACTCTACCCCACTGCCTCCCTCAGCCTGGTGAAGAATGTTATCAAATAAAGTAAATTGTATTCAAATATGGAGGTTTTTCAATCAATACCATTTAATAAGTGTCTATCATAGGAGCCATCAATATAGGTGAAAGACACAGTTCCTGCCACAAGGAGCTTAAAAATGATGAAGCTGATAATAATTGTGGCATTTAAGTGTCAAGCACTGTACTAAGCATTGAGGTAAATAAAACAGATCAGACACAATCCCTGCACCACCTGGGGCTCACAAGCTAAGGATTCGGGGAGGGAATTTACAATCCCATGGGGGAGACAAGCAGACACAAATTATTTATTGGCAGGAGCAGGAGAAAGAACAGTTCCACACCTGTTGATAGCAGGGTAGTGGTGCTTTCATTTATGCGACTAGATCGATTGATAAGAAAATTAGAGCAAAATCTAAAACTAAGCCCAGAACATAAAAGCAAAATCAAGGAAACAGGACTTGTTAAAACCTCACACTTTCTTCTACAGTTTAAAAATAAAATCATAAAATAAACCTCTGCCTGGTGATTACATAGAAGAACAGCTTGTAATTGCAGTAACAATAATATTCATTCATTCAATAGTATTTATTGAGGGCTTACTATGTGCAGAGCACTGTACTAAGCGCTTGGAATGAACAAGTCAGCAACAGATAGAGACAGTCCCTGCCATTTGACGGGCTTACAGTCTATCCATGTGCTGCTCTGCTCCTTCTGTGCTGGTCTGAAGAGAAGTTGGGCGTTTGGTCCAGGGAAATTCTGTTCGCCCTCACACCTTTCTCCAGAGATGTGAACTAGACAGTTCTCTCCAATTGCCACTGGCCATATTCCTTTTGTAAATGAGGAACAGCATGAAGATGCAGTACGTGGTGCTCTTGAGCAGAAGGATGGTGTAGGTGTAATAGGCAGTCGTGTTCACTGACTGGAAAACTTGTTTTACTGAAATAAAAACATCCAAGATGAGCAATGCAAGACCAGTGCCAGTCCAGTGTTCCCCCTCCCTGGAACTCTGACAGTGGCATCGACGACGGACGCTTATAGGAATGATTTGATGGCGGCTTCCTGAATGTCTTCCCTGTCTGGATGGGCCATCTAACACCCCAACCTCACCTGCAATATCCCTATTTTGAACTCTGGTAACCCACTGAGGACCGATCATCCGTGAATCTGTCCAAATCCCTCCTGAAGCTACTTTATTGTAAGTGTCTTCAGGGCAGGGATCTGTCCACTACCTCTATTGTACTCTCTCAAATGCCTTGCTCAGGGCTCTGCGCACTGTGGAAGCTCAGTAAATAGAATTTACTGATTGATTGATTGATTAATTGTCTGTGAAAGCATCCAGTCTCCTCTTGTATCTGCTTGACCTTCCCCTGCTAGATCAAAAGCTTCTTGAGGGCAGGGATCATGTCTACTCATTCTATTGTACTTTCAAATGTTCTGTACAGTGTTCTCCACACAGTAGGTGCTCAATTAAAAAAACACTGTTTTAAAGAGAAGTAGCTTGACGTAGTGGATTGAACACAGGCCTGGGAACCGGAAGGTCCTGGGTTCTAATTCTGGTTCCACCACTGTCCCTGCCCCAAGGAGCTTAATAATAATAGCAACTAGGATTGGGGTTAAGGTTAGCGCTGGGGACCTGGGCTCTGGGGGAGGGCTCACTGTGAGACCACAGGGCAGAGCCACTCTCGGGAATAAAGCTCTTCCTATCAACCAACATCCCCAATGGGTTTCCGGGCCCCTTCCAGAAATGCCACCATCAAAATCCCCTCTTCCTCTTCCTCCTCGGGTCCATCGGCCACACTCCTGGCCGGCTCTGCCAGCTGAGCTATGGGGTCTGGAAGCCATCTCGCCAGACAGTTGGTTGGTAGCCCTAAGATGAACAGGTTTACGATAGCCTCCCCCAGCCCTCTGAGCCTTGTGTCACCTCAACCTCCATTCAGGTGGATTAAGAACAGAAGAGAGCTATCTGTTTTTTTATGGTATTTGTGAAGCACTTACTATCTGTCAAACACTGTTCTAAGCGCTGGGGTAGATACAAGTTAATTAGATTGGACACAGTCGCTGTTCCGCATGGGACTCACACTCTAAGTAGGAGGGAGAAACGGAGAAATGAGGCACAGACAAGTTTAGTGACTTACCCACGGTCATACAGCAAGGATTCGACAGAGTGGGGATTAGAACCCAGGTCCTTAAGAAGTTACCCAAATTTGCTCCCTGGGAACTGCTTGGACATTCCCTCCCCTTTCTGGGGTTACAGATACGAAAGAAAAATCCCCAAGAACTGCACAACTAAGCTGTCTGTGCAAGTCCAGTTTGTATTTGTCCAGCAATTTTATTTCCAAAGCACTCTCACATTACTTTTTTAAACTTTACCCTCACAAAAACCCCGTGAGATAGGTCAAAAAAAACCTAACTCCAGAGCAGTGGGGTTTTTTGAGCACCTACTGTGTGGAAAACACTACCGAACACCTGGGAGAGTACAATAGAATTACTAGGCATGATCCCTGCCCTCAAGAAGTTTACAATCTAGCAGGGGAGGGTAGAGCAGAGACAAGAGTAGTTTGGGCACTTTGGTGGACTCCATGGGTCATCCCTCATCAGAACGCCTCTCTTCCTGAGGGACCTGTCCATTTTAGCCATGAAAGATGGGCTGGGAAGCTCAGCCCTTCCCGCCATTAGCTGATGATGACCATGGAGCAGAAAGGGCCCTTTACCTGAGCTGTAGCTCAGAGCAGTGAGAGACCTATCCCTGTGTTCTTTACCTGGACCAGTGGTGCAGGCCTCCCTGGCTGTAGGGGGTGTGGAGCGAAGAGCTAGGGAAATGAAAATAAAAATTAGAGCTATTTTCAGGTCTATTAAGTGCAAACATCCACATTCACCCCTGTAGAAAGACATGTTACAGTACGACTCCATCAAGAAAAATAGTCATGGACTCCTGAGCTCCAACCATATGTTAGTATGTCAGTGTAGGATGACTTTACGTAAATGCATTCAAGCCAAATATTCATTCCCTGTTCTGAAGCACCCATCTGTACATGAGAAGAGAACATACCGCCAAGAAATAAACTCTTCCAGACACACAAGGGTAGGGATGAACGAATAAACTTACTCCCCAGAATTCTCTCCAAAAGGTGAGAGAGGAAGAGGGGCCTTCGCTTGGACTGAAAAGAATTTCCTGAGGGGTCAGCTCCTTACATTTGGAATTTTGTTATTCCCCTCAACCCTTGTGAATAGAAGCATAAAGGAAAAAGAAAGGCGGGGTTCTTATGAAGCGAATGTAATTAATATGAATAATAGTAATAATAGTTTAATGGCATTTCTTAAATGCCTACTATGTGCCAGGCCTGTACTAAGCCCTGGGGTAGATTCATTCATTCATTCAATAGTATTTATTGAGCGCTTACTATGTGCAGAGCACTTTACTAAGCGCTTGGAATGAACAAGTAGGCAACAGATAGAGACAGTCCCTGCCGTTTGACAGGCTTACGGTCTAATCGGGGGAGACAGACAGACGAGAACAATGGCAATAAATAGAGTCGAGGGGAAGAACATCTCGTAAAAACAATGGCAACTAAATAGAACAAGGCGATGTACATTTCATTAACAAAATAAATAGGGTAATGACAAAATAAATAGGGTAATAAATAGATAAATAAATAAAGAGATAAATAAATAAATAGATGCAAACTAATCAGAGTGGACACAATCCCTGCGCCACATGAGGGCTCACAGTCTTACTCCCCATTTTACTGATGAGGTAATTGAAGCAGAGAAAAGTGAATTGACTTGCCCAAGATCACACCGCAGACATGTGGTGGAATCGGTATTAGAACACAGATCTTCCCAGTGTGGCGGTCTTTCCACTATACCATGCAGCTTCTAACGGATAAACATTTTTCCCAGACGCAAGATGGGACTTGACCTGAGGTTCCCAAGTAGGCTGCGATCCCCGCAGGGAGTAGGATGGTCAATTCCTTGGGAACCTTTCTTATTTCTTTTACAGTCACTAAGCTGGGAAAAGGTTCTATCTCTCTCTGAGCATGGGAAGGCCAAGAATGGAAACATCACCATTCCCTAGACTGCAGCCAAAACAAAGAGACACTTACTTTTAAATGTAACAGAGCGTTCTGTAGAAATGATGGTGGCGACAGAAGCTAGAAGGAACAAATTCGACCATTAAAGTTGTTTTTAAGCCAGTTCTGTGGAAATATCCACATTCATCCCTACAGAAAGACCTGCTAAAATTCCACTAAGAAATATCACCATAAACCCTTCAGTGAAAAATCTCATTCTTCATAACGTCCTGTTCAAACCAAATGCCTACACGTAATGGCTTTGGCTTTTGCACATAGATGAATTAAGTGCAAGAGTAAAATAGCTCAGAAATTTGATATGTAAAAGTAAACCAAACACACTGAAAGAAGAAAAATAGGAGTTTAAGTGCTTCTCGAGAGGTTTTTTATGGTACTTGTTAAGCTCTTACTATGTGCCAAGCACTGTACTAAGCCCTAGGTTAGATTCAAGCTAATCAGGTTGGATGCATTCCCTATCCACATGTGGGTTCACAGTCTTTCTCTCCATTTTACAGATGAAGTAACTGAGGCACAGAGAAATGAAGTGACTTGCCCAAGTTCACCCAGCAGACGTAGTGGAACTGGGATTAGAACCCAGGTCTGCCCAATCCGACACTCTTTGACTAGACCACGCAGCTTCTAATGGATGAACACTTTTCCCAGATACGGGATGGGACTTAACCCAAGGTTCCCATGTTGGTTGGGGGGTCCTGACAGAGGAACAGGAAATAGGAGGGCCAATTCCTTGGCAATCTTTCTTATTTCTTCTACAGTCACTAAGCTTGGAAAAGTTTCTATCTCTCTCTGAGCAGAGGAAGGCCAAGGATGGAGACATCACCATTCCCTAGACTGCAGCCAAAGCAAAGAGACACTTACTTTCAAATGAAGTAGAACGTTCTGTAGAAATAGTGGTGGGGACAGCAGCTAGAAGAAACAAACATGACAAGTAGAGTTATTTTTAAGCCAGTTCTGTAGAAATATCTACATTCATCCCTACATAAAGACCTGCTAAAATTCCACTGGGGAAAACTGCCATAAACCCTGCAGTAGTAATCTCATTCTACATAATTTCTGGCTCAAAACCAAATGCATGCATATCTGCATGGAATGGTTTCAGACTTAATTAAAAACCAAACATTTATGTCTTGCAGAGATGCATGCCTATAATGGCATGAGAAAAGAGGCTTTCCCCATGAAGAAATCCCTGCCATCCACAGCTGTGCCAGGATGAAGGCATGAAAGGATTCCCTAGAGTCTTCCCCATCAGACGAAAGAAAAAGAAGTCTCTTATTTTGGAATCGAAAGAGTTTCCTGGACAGTAGTAGTCCCAGCGTTCGGGAACACTTTTTTTCCCAAAATAGTCAAGAGGGAAACAGGGAGAAGTTTGTGAGTCCTTGGGAAACCTAAACAAATCAGTCAATCAATCAGTGGTTTTTACTGAACATTTACTGTGTGCACAGCACTTTTAGAAGGATTTGGTAGAGTACAAGATACTAAAATTGGTAGATTTGATCACTACCCTCAAGGAGCTTACAATCTAGTTGGGGAAATGTTATGAAGAAGAGAAATGATCTGAAAGGCAGAGCCTGAGCCAACTCGTCCTTGCTGGGGAGAAGATCCAGTGGACAAACATTTTTCCACTAAAACTTCACATGACTGGACCTGCCCCTGGCTTTTGGCTACTCAGTCTCTTCGCTTTTCTCCCAAGTACATAGTACAGTGCTCCACACACAATAAACTCATAATAAATAGCACTGATTGATTGATTTTCTTAAGGTCAGTTTGTTCTTGCCAAAATACAATCACACTGTTTTTTGCATATAGATGAATTAGGTGAAAGAAACAAATAGCTCAGAAAATTATAAAGTAGAAGCAAGCCAAATACACTGAAACAAGAAAACTAAGGAGTTTCAGTGCTTCTCAAGAGGTTTTTCATGGTATTTATTCATTTCTTTTTATGTGCCAAGCACTGTGCTAAGCCCTGGCATAGACACAAGCTAATCACACAGTCCCTGTTCCACATGGGGATCATAGTCTTAATCCCCATTTTACAGATGAGGTAATTGTAACACAGAGAAGTCAAGTGATTTACCCAATGTCACACAGCAGACATGTGGTACAGCCAGATTTAGAACCTAAGTCTTCCTAGGCCGGCGGTCTTTCCACTAGGCCACGCTGTTTCTAATGGGTGAACACTTTTCCCAGATATGGGATGGGATTTAATCCAGGTTTCCCAGGTAGGCTGGGGTCCTGACAGAGGAGCAGGGAATAAGAGGGCCAGATCCTGGGAAACTTTTTTTATTCTTTCTACAGTCACTAATCTGGGGAAAGGTCCTAGCTCCCAAAGAGCATGGAAAGGCCATGAATGGAGATGTCACCATTCCCTAGACTGCGGCCAACAAAGAGACACTTACTTTCAACCGTAGTAGAGGCTTCTGTAGAAGTAGTGGTGGGAACAGAAGCTAGAAGGAATAAATACAAGAATTAGAGCCGTTTATAATCCAGTTCAGTGCAAATATCCACATGCATATCTAAAGAAACACCAACTAAAATTCCACTGAGAAAAATTGCAATAAGCTCCACAGTGATATTCATATTCTTCATAACCTCCGGCTCAAACCAAATGTCTGCATATCAGCATGTAATGTCTTCGATCTTAAATTCCTTCAACATTCAATAAGCTGGTTAGTTCTAACAAGCACTGAAGGACAAGATCAGAGATGTCACCATTCCCTAGAGTGCAGCCATAATAAAGGGAGACTTACTTTCAACAGTAGTAGAGGTTTTCGTAGAAGTGGTGGTGGGGACAGAAGCTAGAAAAACAAACATAAGAGTTAGAGCTGGTTCAGTGTAAATATCCACAGTTATCGCACAGAAAGACCTGTTAAAATTCCACTTAGAAAAATCTTCATAAGCCCCGCAGTGATAATTCAACCCTTCATACCCTCCGGCTCAAAGCAAATGCCTGCATATCAGCATGTAATGATTAGATCTTAAATAAAAACCAAACATTTATGTCTTGCGCAGTCATGTGCACAAAATGGCATGAGAAGAGAGGAGTATCCCAAGAAGAAATTCCTTCCATCCTGACAGGTGTTGGGATGAAGCCATGAAAGGTATGAGAGTCCTTCCAGGCAGGTGAAAGGAAAGGAAGTCTTTTATTTTGGAATCAACAGAGTTTCCTGCAAAATAGCATTCCCAGCATTCAGACATTTTTTTCCCCAAAATAGTCAAGAGGAAAAATAAGAAGTGTTTGTGTCCTTTCAGAAGCTACATCAATCAATCAATCAATCAGTGATATTTTGTGAACGCTTAGCCTGTACAAAGCATTATTGAAAACACTTGGGAGAGTACAAGAAAACAGAGGTGGTAGACAGGCTCACCACCATCAGGGAGCTTGCAATGACGTTGGGGAAATGTTATGTAAAAGACAGATGGTCTGAAAGGCAAAGCCTGAGTCGACTCATCCTTTTGGGGAACGATATCCAGTGGAAAACATTTTTCTACTAAAACGCCTCGGGTCTGGACAGGCCCCAGGTTTTTGGCTAATGAAGTCAAGAGGCTTTTCTTGGCTTTTCTCCCAAGCGCTTAGTACAGAGTACAGTGCTCTGCACACAATAGTTGCTCAATAAACACCACAGATGGATTGAGGTTCTTAAGGTCAGTTTGTTCTGCCAAAATGCAATCACACTGGTTTTTGCATATAGGTGAATTGCAAGAAACACTTGCAAGGAGTGCAAGAAACAAATAGTTCAGAAATTTGTTGAGTAGGAGTAAAGCAATCACACAAGAAAAGTAAGGACTTTCAGTGCTTCCCAGGAGTTTTTAGTGCTTTTCTTATGGTATTTGTTAAGCACTTACTTTGTGCCAGGCACGGTACTAAACCATGGGGTAGCCACAAGCTAATCAGGTTGGACATAATCCCCATCCCAATTGGACGATCATGGTCTTAATCCCCATTTTATAGATTAGGTAATTGAACCACAGAGAAGTGAAATGACTTTCCTAAGGTCACACAGCAGACATGTGGTGCAGCCAGAATTAGAACCTATGTCTTCACAGGCTGGCATTCTTTCCCCTAGGCCACACTGCTTCTAATAGATGAATGATTTGCCCAGATACAGAATGGGACTTAACCCAAGGTTCCCGGGTAGGCTGGGGTCCTGACAGAGGAGCAGGGAATAGGAGGGCCAGATCCTTGGGAACCATTCTTATTCCTTCTACAGTCACTACGCTGGGAAAGGGTCTCATCTCCCGACGAGCACGGGAAGACCAAGGATGGAGACTTAGCCATTCCCTAGGCTGCACCAAAACAAAGAGAGACTTACTTTCAACCGTAGTAGAGGCTTCTGTAGAAGTGGTGGTGGGGACAGAAGCTGGAAGGAACAAACACAAGATTAGGGCTGTTTTTAAGCCAGTTCAGTGAAAATATCCACATGCATCCCTAAAGGAACACCAATTAAATTCCACTGAGAAAAACTGCAACAAACTCCAGAGTGATAATCATATTCTTCATAACCTCTGGCTCAAACCAAATGACTGTATATCAGCATGTAATATCATTGATCTTAAATTCCTTCAACATTCAATAAGCCGATTAGTCCTAACAAGCACTGAAGGCTAAGGACGGAGACCTCACCATTCCCCAGACTGCAGCCAAAACAAAGGGAGACTTACTTTCAACCGTAGTAGAGGCTTTTGTAGAAGTGGTGGTGGGAACAGAAACTAGAGGAACAAACATATGAATTAGAACTGTTTTTAAGACAGTTCTGTGGAAATATTTCATAGTCTCATTCTTCATAATTTCCAGCTCAAACCCAATGCCTCCATTAACGCATGTAATGGCTTCCATTTAAAATAAAACCCAAATATTTAGGACTTGCACAGTCACTTGCACACGATAATATGAGAAGAGAGGATTTCCCCACAGACAAATCCCTGTCATTTGCACCTGTGTCTGGATGAAGGCATGAAAGAGTTTTCTAGATTCCTACCAGTCAGGTGGAAAGAAAGGAAGTCTTTTATTTTGGAATCGGAAGAGTTTCCTGGACAATAGCAGTCCCAGCATTTAGAAATTATTTTTTTCCCCAAAGAAGTCAAGAGGGAAAATACGGAGAAATGTTTATGTCCTTGGGGAAGCTGCACCTATCAATCAATCAATCAATCAATTAATGGTATTTACTGAACACTTACCTTGTCCAGAGCACTGTAATAAGCACTTGGGAGAGTACACAAAAATAGAGTTGAAAGATATGATTCCTACCCTTAAGCCACTTACAGTCGAATGAGGGAAATATTACAAAGAAGAGAGACAGTCTGAAAGGCAGAACCTGAACCAACTCCTCCTTGTTGGGGAGAAGATCCAGTGGACAAACACTTTTCTACTAAAAACCACAGGACTTTAGGCTTTTGGCTCCTCACAGTCTCTTGGCTTTTCTCTCAAGCCTTTAGTATAGTGCTCTGGATATGGTAAGTGTTCAGTAAATACCACCAACTGACTGATTTTCTTGGGATCAGTTTGTTATTGCCAAAATGCAATCTAGCAGGTTTTTGCATATAAATGTATTGTGCAAGAAACAAATAGCTCAGAAATTCTTTAAGTACAAGTAAAGCAAACAAACTGAAACAAGAAAAATAAGGAGTTTAGGAGCTTCTCAAGGGTTTTTTCTCCTTTTTTTATGATATTTGTTAAGTGCTTATTACATGTCAGCCATTGCACTAAATAGTGGGGTAGATACAAGGTAGTCAGATTGGACACAAACCCTGTCCCACATGCGGCTCACATTCTTAATCCCCATTTTATAGATGAGGCAATTGAGGCACAGAGAGGTGAAGTTACTTGCCCAAGGTCATGCAGCAGGTAAGTGGAAGAGCCAGGATTAGAGCACAGGGTTAGATCATGCCGGTAAAATTCTGTGTCACTGCAAAGGAGATCCTGATTGTTGTCTATTTGGGTTTCAAATCATTAACCATAGCAAAGGGTCAATAGTTCTCCATCTGTGAGCAAGCCTTACCTGGTGCTGGAAATAGCTCTTCCTTTTCTACCCGACCAGTCTTCTCATGTTTGTATATCAATCTGTAAATCTTCCCCGGTGACGATTTCTTAACGGTCAACCAGCTCATCTGCCAGTACTTGTCCTTCACCTTGAATGGGTCACTCTGCTGGGACTCCAAGATCTTATCACTCCCCTCTTCCTTCCAATGCATTCTGATAACATCGGGGTAAAAATCCTTGAAGAGGCAAATGTAGGTTTCTGTATTTTGCTTTTCCTGCTCTAGTGAAGATGGGAAAAACTTGATGGGTTCAGGAGCTTTTAGGGTAGCAGCTCCCTCTGGGAATAAAATAAAATAGAAGACAAAATTTCGGAGATCTGAATTCCACCACTGCATGACAATTACAACAAACCTGAAAGAAATGGAATCGGGTGAATGATATCACATAATAGGGTTCAAATTCGTTGGCATCAATCATCAGTCAATCAGTGATATTTACTGAGTGTAGAGCACTGTACTACGCACTTGGGAGAATACAATATAACAGAATTGGAGTTATCTTCCCTCAAGGAGCTTACAGACTTGAGGGAGTCTAGTCGACAAAATTTCAGAGCCCAAATTTCCATAAACACCCAACCTGTAGTACTGAGAATTCAAGGCACTGAGAGGAATTTGCTATTTAGAAGATAGCAGATTTGCACATTCATTCAATCGTCTTTATTGAGAGCTTACTGTGTGCAGAGCACTGTACTAAGCGCTTGGAAAGTGCAATATAGCAACAGAGACAATCCCTACCCAACAACGGGCTCACAGTGCTTTTAGACTTTCTATAGTGAAATGAACCAAATTTTCATCCTAAATTACTCTATAGAGGAAAAAGCCCTTCATATTCTTGGTTGGCACCCAAAGACATCTTATCTACAAGATCACTCAAACTCGAGCCTGCTTTATTTTCTACGCTCCTTGATGAAAGTCATTTCTTTTATCGATGAATAAGGCCCTGACATTTTGATGAATCCCACATTGATGTGCCAGTGAAATCAATCAGAGAATCAATTGAAGAAGTAGCATGGCCTAATGGAAAGGGGAAGGGCCAGGGAATCAGAAGACCTGAGTTCTAATCCCAGATCTGCCACTTACCTACCTGTTGTATAACCTTGGGCATGTCATTTAATTTCTCTGTGACTCAGTTGTCTCCTCTGTGAAATGAGGATTCAACGCGCATTCTCCCTCCAACTTATATTAATGCCTGTTTACATGTTAGGATGTGCACATATTTAGAATTCTATTTATTTATATTGATGCCTGTTCACTTGTTTTGATATCTCTCTCCCCCCTTCTAGGCTGTAAGCTAGTCTCTCCTTATTGCTGAATTGTACATTCCAAGTGCTTAGTACAGTGTTCTGCACACGGTAAGCGCTCAATAAATGTGATTGAATGAACTAGGAGCCCCCTTTGGAACAGGGACTGTGCCCAACCTGATTACCTCATATCTACCCAAGTGCTTAATACAGTGTGTGGCACATAGTAAAGTGCTTAACAAATGCTATAATCATTATTATTATTATTATTATTGTTGATGAAATGAGGCAAGTCTCCCACCACTTAATATTCTTGTTCTCTATATCACTAGATTCTGGTCCATTTTACATTTTTAATAGTTTCATACTAATTTCTTTTGACTATCCCTTATGTCTGGCCCAATATAGAACCTCATTAAAGTATTCCGTGTTTCTCGTGTTTGGCAGACAAAAAGCCAAGAACCATGCCACACTCTCTCCCACTTACCATTATTCGGTCTTCTCTTAACCAATCCTATTTATTGAGCTTTACTGTTTGTGCAGAGCATTGTACTAAATACTTGGGAGAATATACTATAGCAGAGGTGGTAGAACAGTCCCTTCCCATAATAAGCTTACAGTCTAAAGGATCTTTATCTTTAAGGAAACTATTGATCAAAACGCTTTCATTAAAATGTCCTAATCAATGCTGTGTCATGTAGAGGCAATTTCAATAAAATATGAACTAGTAGAAAGTATGTTGAATAGTCAGGGGGTTTTGGGGTCTTTTTAAAAAATAGTATTTGTTAAGCACTTACTTTGTGCCAGGCAGTGTACTAAATGCTGAGGTTTGGAGCAAGTTAATCAGGTTACACACAGTCAATGATACACATGGGGCTCACAGTCTCAATCCCGATTTTATAGTTAAGGTACCTGATGTTAAGTGGCTTGCCCAAGATCACACAGCAGACAAATGTTGAATCATACTCCTGGATCATAGTCTGAACATTTATCTATTCGGATGCACGAACAAGTTTACTCATTTCAGATCACCTCAGCATTATTTAAAGAATTTTTTTGAATACTTTCTTAAAGAAAATTAGAATGTTGAATGTGAATTTTCATAAAGTGAACAAAAAGACAGTTATTGGTTTTGATATTTGTTCACCTCCAGGAGCCCAATCCAAGTCAGAACAAAAAAATGTTCATGATCATTGCTTTAACGGGTGAACCGCTAAATTTCCTTTAATCCATTTCTCAGCATTTACGATTTTGGTTAGTTTTCCTGGTAAGTCAAAGTGGAATCCTACTGATTCACCGCTGAAGCCTCCCTTTGCACATTTAACCACTGGACTGGAGTTCGATGAGCTTTAGGGTAATCTTGCACATATGCGATCAGAAGTCTGTAAGTAAGCTCCTCGCCGGCAGGTAAGGGATCTACCTATTCTATTATATTGTACTCTCCCAAGCACTCAGTCCAGTGCTCTTCACCCAGTAAGTGCTCAATAAATACCCTTGACTGATTGATACAGTATCCTCCTTGGTCATTCACTAGAACTGTATTGATTTCATTTAAGGAAGGTGTTCTAACACCATCACCTTTGAAAAGGTCTACAGAGACCAGGGAGCCTCCAAGCCATCCTAAATCTTAGCCCCTTAGCAAGGAGAACTCAGAACCAAATGAATGCCCAGTCCCCAGTGCCTTCAGCAATGGTACCTAACCAAGCCATCATTAAAGACCCTTAGAAATACAAGCCATCCTTTTTGGCACGCTCAAAGCACCCACAGGTGACATTGGCTACTTTGGCCGTCTTTCAGCGGCCTAAATAGCGAACATGTCAATCCGAACGCTATACCTGTTACACCGAGCTTCGTGCCAGTTCCAGAGACATACCCCATCTCACAGCTTGGTACAGAGTTACGAAAACTGCCACTGAAGTCTTAGAGAGGGCGATCAACTGGTATTTACTGAGTGCTAACTTTGTGCAGATTACTGAACTAAGCACTTAGGAGAGTGCAGTACAATGGAATTGGCAGGCACATTCCCTCACCAGAATGAGCTTTAAATCTAGAATTGAATCATAGTATTAAGCCACACTAGTGGATTCTACTCTGAGTTTTCCTGTAGGCGGCACCTGAAAAAGATTCACTTTGTTTCTCAAAAGGGCATAAGACTCCCAGGAGGAAAAAACTTCTGCAGTGAAATCACCTTTCATGGCTGATCTTTCCTGCCAAAATTTCCCAGTGTTAGCTACACAGTGAGGGTATTTTAAGTGCTTAGTGTGTGGGAAGCACTGTGCAAAAAACTGGGGAAGAGGTAAATCAGGCCTCATTAAAGGTTGGGGTAGTCAGGGAGCCCCTGTTTTGGAAGCTTTCTAGGGGGTCTCAGCATGGGGGCTCAGCTGGACTCTAATCTCTAAAGAAGGAATTCCCTCCGCACCTACCAACGATGATGAGCTTGGTGCCGGAACCGAACACTTTAGTATAAACGCCGCTCTTGAGAGCACTGTACTTGAACCCTTTACACAAACGTAGTCACGAAGATACTCTACTAGAGAAGCAGCATGGCCTAGTGGAAGGAGCACAGGCCTGGGAGTCAGACGGTTATGGTTTCTTAACCCGGCTCTGCCACTTGTCTGTTGCGTGACCTTGGAAAAGTCACTTCATTTCTATGTGCCTCAGTTACCTCATCTGTAAAATGGGGATTAAGACTGTGAGCCCCACATGGGACAGGAATTGTTTCCTACCTGATTTACTCTTATCCGACACAGCACTGGATACAGTGCCTGGCACATAGTAAGCACTTAAGAAATACCACAATTATTATTGTGGTAAGCTGAGCTCTCGTGAGAGTACAGATACATTAAAAAGACACAAACCAACCCACGAGAAAGTGACAATCTAGTGGCGGAGACAGATCTTAAAATAAATTAAAGGAAATGCTCCATTTCTGATCCTTAGGTCCACATGCTTATTCATGTAAATATTCGTATTCTCAGCTCTGTCCTATTATGACTCCCAACGGCTTAGTACATTCAATCAGTGGTGTTTATTTAGCACTAAGCACCCCACACCTCTTCAGGGCAAATGGAGCACTGGAGAGGAGCAAGGAGAAAGACATGTTCTCTCCTCATTAGCTATAGCAATCTATTGAGCACTAAGTCTATTTTGGCAATCTATTAAGTGTTTGGGAGAGTACGATATAATACATTTGGTAGATATGTTCCCTACCCACAAGGAACTTACAGTCTTACTTAAAATTATACTAGTTGATCGTTTCTCCAGCATTAAATTCACTCCGTCTGATTACACAGCCCTGGAGGTCAGTGTCCGAGTTTATCAGTCCGATTGTCCTCTCACTGGTATACTATCGTAGATGTTCAGTACATACTACTGACTGACTGGCATTTCAGCGCAGTACAGACCCAAACATTTCATTTTTCTCAGGAATGCTCAATGAGCCAAGAGTGGCATATCATCTGGTCTTTTCTACCTCTTCCATCCTCCTGCCTCTCTGAAGTGCATAACCTCTTTTTCCTTCCGAATCTCCCCCACAGCCTATAAGCAAATAGTGACCGTGAATCACACCCTGGTACCTCAATCACCACTCCCTTCCCAGTTGAGAGAAAGAAGCCCAACCAATCGGCTGAAAGGAGGCTTTGGTGACTCACTGCTCCAAATCCAGGGTCCCCAGCCCCACTTCAGCCCACTTGGGGCCCAGGAACAGGTGGGAACCACCATCGTCCCCTCCTTCTCTCCTCTCCAGAGCCCCGAGTGCCACAGGTGGAGACATGCTGGAGTCTGTCACCCTCCTTCTTGCTGCCCTGCTCCCTGGTAAGTTGGCTGCTTTCGCTCCCTCTGCAGCTGCTTCTGTTTCCTTCTCCTCCTCCCGGGCCTTTTCCTCCTTCTCCACTTCCTCCTCTTCACCACAGCCATTTACTTTCTGCCCCCGTCCCAGCAGGCTACACAGCGCTCACCCCGGACCCTGGACCGGCCAGGGATCTCCATCAATAAACAGGTCGTGAAACCGGCAATGTTCCTCTGCAAGTTTTCTGACCAAAGCATCACCTACATCCACTGGTATCGCCAGCAGCTTGGGAAAGCTCCTCAGCGCCTGTTTTACTATGACCTAGACGCATCCCAACCCAAGCTGGATCCAAGATTCAGGTCAAAGAACATCTACGTGTATAAAAGCAAAAACCAAAGCAGCACCTTGTTGATCCAGAACCTGGACATGAGTGATGCTGGCACCTATTACTGTGCCAGCTGGGACTTAACGGTAACACAAGTCCCTCCTCTCCTCGTACAAAAATTTGTTGTCTGTGGTCACCAGGAGCACAGCCTACCTCTCACAGCTTTGGCAATGAATTTTACCCGCTGTTTAAATCTCCTTGGCAAACTAAGAGGGGCTTCAGGATTCTGGGGCAAACAGTTCTGAACTTCAGCTCTTCCCCTGGGAACAAAGCCTGGGGTCTCATCCGCAGGTCGGGCACAGAACACAATTCCCACCATTCCCTTCTCCGACACAACTGGCTTCCCAGCCCTGCTGTCTGAGCAGATGACACCATCATCTCCTAGGGTCGGAGGCTGTAGAAGGACACTCTGACTTTCATATCCCTGGGATTCTGGGACAATCCAGCATCCTTCCTGAGCCTCACCCACCCACCCGGGGATTGCTCTGGAGCCTAAAACTGTAAACTAGCAATGACAGCCTGTCCGGCACCACCCGCTCAGCAACGTTTATTCCAAAGATCCTAGAACTAAGGGTCAAAGGGTGAACCAACTGCCCCTCACTATACCCCTAGGCTATCCTAAAAAAATCTCCCCTCTCCTTCCCTAATCAATCAGTCTCTCACTGATAGTTACTGAGCACTTGCTGGGTTACCGGACACTGAACTAAGCCATTAGGAGACTAAAATAGAGTAGACAGGAATAATCCCTGTCCTCAAAGAGCAGACAGGCTAGCAGGGGAGACAGACATTAAAATTATATGTAAGGGGAAGCGGTGAAGTTTAAGTATATGGACGCAGTGTTGTCGGGGTAGGGTGGGTATCAGAAAGCTTACGGGGAACAGATCCAAGTACCTAAACAATGCAGAAGGGAGGGAGAATCAGGTGAAGAGTTGAGAGATTCGTTTGGGAAGGCTTCCTGGAGGAGGTGTCGTTTAAATGGGACTTCGAAGTTGGGGAGAGCAGTGATCTGAAACATGTGAAGAGAGAGATGCTTCCTGGCAGGAGGAAGGACATGAGCAACAGGTGGATGATGAGAACAGTGAGATGGAGGCACTGTATGTAGGTTGGTGACCAAGGAGTGAAGTGTGTGCACTGGATTGTGGAGGGAAAGGAGCGAGGATCGGCACAGAACTGATCAATCTCCTCTAAGACCCTGCCTCCAACTGATAGAAAACCTTAGTGACTCCTCAGCCTTTTTCCCGGCTTCATTGTGAGAAGACCAGGTGGTGGAGCCAGAGCAGAGCATCGTTCTCCGGTGATGGTTTTCACATGCCTGCTCTGAACCACCATGAACCCCACTGATCTGTAATGGGAAGGTGGTAAAGGGAAGTGAGACACATATATCGTCTCTTTTGCCTCTCATTTCTCCCCGAGGGCCGACAAGCATTCAGCCATCATGTGATCGTACCCTCCACCCCGAATCCCAGTCAAAAGGCAAGAAGTCCAGCCAGTCAGCAGAGTGGAGACCTCGGTGACTCACCACTCCAACCGGAAGGCCCAGGCCCCACTTCAGAGCAGTTGATGCTCAGGGTCAGGTGGGAACCACCATCCTCTTCTTGTCTCCTCCCCAGAGCCCGGAGCACTGCAGGCGGAGACATGCTGAGGTCTGTAACGCTCCTTCTCTCTGCCCTGATCCCTGGTAAGCCAGCTACTTTCACCCCGAAGTGGTTCCCTCTCTGTCATTCTTCTCCTCCTCACTCTCCTCCTCCTCCTTGTCCTCCTTCTTTTTCTCCTCTTTGTTGTCCTCCTCCTGTTCCTTCACCTCCTATTCATCTTCCTCTCTGCTTCCTTCTCCCCCTCCTTATTCCTCCTCCTCCCTTTCCTTCTCTTCCTTCTCCTCATCCTCCTCCTTTTCCTCCTTCTCCTCACTTACATTTTCTTTTATCCCCCATCATAGCAGGACACACGGTGCTCACCCTGGACCAGCCACCAGGTTCCATCGCCAAAGAGGCTGGGAAGCCGGCAACATTCCTCTGCAAGTTTTCTGACAAAAGCATCACGAACATCAACTAGTATCACCAGCAGCTTGGGAAGGCTCCCCAGCACCCGCTCTACCATAACCTGGCCATGTCTAAAAGCACACTAGAATCAGGATTCAACTCAAAGAAAATCCATGCTTACAAGTTAAATGAGCAAAGCTGCACCCTGGTGGTCCAGAAACTGGTTGTGAGTGATGTTGGCCCCTATTACTGCGCCAGCTGGGACTCCACGATGACACAGGTCCCTCCGCCCGTCTTATAAAAGTCACTGTCTGTGGTTAGCAGGAGCAGGGCCTGCCCCCTTACAGCTCTGGCACTGAATCTCACACCCTTTTTCAGGCTTCTTGGCAAACTAAGCTGAGTCCCCAGCTTGGTTTCTGAAGGCAGCATGTCTGACCTGCAGTTCTTTCTCCAGAGAACAATCCCAGCAACCCCACCGATGTTAGCCAGAAGTTGGGCAAAGAGCACAATTCCCAGTGTCCCCTTCTCAGACACGGGTGGCCTCCCATTTCTGGTCTACCTGAGCAGGTGCCACCATTGTCTCTGAGGGTCGGTGCCTGCGGAAGGACACCCCGGCTCGTGCGTCCCATGGGTTCTGGGACAACCCAGCATCCTCCCTGAGCCCCATCCAACCCATCCAGGAATCGCTCTAGGGCCTAAACCTGTTAACTGACAATCAGGATGGACCCATTCAATCTGCAACCTCCCCATGGCACCTAGTCCAGGGTCCTAGAACTGCTCCTTACTTTGACCCCAGGCTGCCCTGAAAACTACTTTCCCCTCCTTCCCCATCAGTCAATCAATCGATCCCTGGGATTTATTGAGCAGTGAATCCTCAGATGTCTACCCAGTTTCACTTGAGAGGTACCTGGGTAGTGGAGACAGAACAGAGAGCACTGTTCTCTGGGGAAGCGTTTCATATTCCTGCACTGAGCCCCCATGAACACGACGTGTGGGTCAATTAGACTGTGAGCCCGTCATTGGGCAGGGATGGTCTCTATCTGTTGCCGAATTGTACATTCCAAGCGCTTAGTACAGTGCTCTGCACATAGTAAGCGCTCAATAAATACTATTGAATGAATTCAGAGCCAGTGACCAGGAATACCAAGGTTCATGGTCTCACTTGGTATCCCCTGCCCACATGTCTAACGTCCGGGCAGCAGCCTTGAAGAAAGAGGATAGAATCCAGCCTGAAGGATGGAGCTTTCCAAGTGGCCACCTCGGTGCACAGAGCGCTGTACTAAGTACTGTGTTCCTCCCCAGGGCAACCTAATACACTGTGTTACCTGTCTCCCCCTCAACGAGGAAACCTGGGGAAAGTTACAAGAAAAGGTGATGTGAAAGGAGTCTGGATGTTGTGGGTGAAGGGATGTGAGATGGATACCTATCTCTTTCTTCTTCTCTTCTAACCTGATCATCTTGCATCTACCCCAGTACTTAGTACAGTGCTTAGCTCCCAGGAAGCTCTTAATAAATACCGTTATCACCCTTATCATCATCCTCCTAGCTCCCCCTTGTGACCTAAGTGGAAGCAGCTTGGCCTAGTTGGAAAACTACGGGCCTGCGAGTCAGAGGACCTTTGTTCATTCAACTGTATTTACTGAGTGCTTACTGTGTGCAAAGCACTGTACTAAGTGCTTGGGACAGAACCTGCATTCTAATCATTGTTCCACAGCTTATCTGCTGTGTGACCTTCGAGGGGTCACTTGATGTCTCCGTATTTCAGTCTCCTCATCCATAAAATGGGGGTATCCATTCATTCATTCATTCAATCTTATTTATTGAGCACTTATTGTGTGCAAAGAACTATACTACACGCTTGGGAGAGTACAATATAATAACAGACACATTCCTGCCCACAACAAGCTCACAGTCTAGAGGGGATTTAGTACCTGTTGACGTCCCTTCTTAGCTTGTGAGCCCAATGTGAGACCTTTGGGATATACTAAATGCTTAACATATACCACAGTAATATGTATTAATAAGAATTCAGTCAACTATGATCATTTCTGGGCAACTCAATAACTTCTCCCCTCCATTTCCTCCCATCCCAGTCAAAAGCCACCAAGCCCAGCCAATCAGCAGAGAGGAGATCTCGGTTACCCACCGCTCCAACCCCAGGGTCCCCGGCTCTATTTCAGGCCACTTGGAGCTCAGAGACAGGTGGAACCACAGTCCTCTCTTTCTTGTCTCCTCCCCAGAGCCCTGAGCACTGTAAGTGGAGACATGCTGGGTTCTATCACCCTCCTTCTCACCACCCTGCTCCCTGGTAAGTCAACTGCTTTCACCCCAAGTTCGCTCCCTCTGGAGTTATGTCTTCCTTCTTCTCTTCCTCCTCTTCGTCTTTATCCTTGCCCTCCTCCTTCTCCTTCTTCTTTTCTTCCCCCTCTTCCTCCTCCTCCTCCTCCTTTCCCTACTCATCCTCCTCCTCACTCCGGCCGTTTGCTTTCTGCCTCCTTCACAGCCGTCCAGACGGCACTCACTCTGGACCAACCCATGGTCTCCATCACCCAAAAGGCTGGAACTTCTGCAACATTTCCCTGTGAGTTTTCTGACACAAGATTCAAGTACATCCACTGGTATCGTCAGCAGCCTGGGCAAGCTCCCCAGCGCCTCCTCTACTATAACATGGACACGACTGAAGTCACCCTGGAATCAGGAGTCAATAAAAACAAAATTCATGCTTACAAGTCAAATGATGGAAGCTGCTTCTTGTTCGTCCAGAAACTGGACAGGAATGACGCCGGCTTCTATTACTGTGCCGGCTGGGTCTCCACGTTGACGCAGTTTCCTCCACCGCCCGTACAGAAAGTCACTGTCCGTAGTCACGAAGAACAAGGCCTGAATCCCCACAGCTCCAGCACTGAATCTCACCCCCTTTTTCAGGTTCCCTGGCAAACTAATGGTGACCACCACAGGTCCAAACTGCAGCTCTTTCTCTGAGAACAATCCCAGAGGCTCCACCCACTTTAGCCAGAGGTTGAGCACAGAGAACCATTCCCACCGTCTTTTTCTCAGATACCGGTGGCCTCCTAGTAATGCTCTGCCTTAACAGACTCCACCATAGTCTCCAAGGGTTGGAAGATGCAGAAGGACCCCGTCTCTCATGTCCCTGTGACAGGCTAGCATCCTCCCTGAGCCCCATCCACCCACTCAGGGATCACTCTGGGGCCTAAACCTCTAAACTGAGAAAAATCTTTGAAGACAAGGATGTTTAAGCAAATGGCTCAGCTTTAGAAAAAATCCCATCCGGGCAAAGAAAGAAATGCTCAGGCCGCAGGCTCCATGAAAGACTATTATTTCTGTAATTCAGCATTTCTTCTGTTTTGAGGAAGAAAATGAGATACGAGTCCGTTTTCTGGTTTTTTTCAGCTCTATTGTTTGAGGCTCTGTCATTCCATTAGGAGAACAAGTTTAACTTAATAGTCTTTTCAAGGTTATCGTCAACCTGACCAGGTGTTTCCTGGGTTCCCCGTGGTAGATGGCACTGGGGTTGGTGATAGAGTTACAGGAAAGACTGGATTCCCCACATCATTTTTATCACCCAGCCGATCACTTCTTCCCAGCAAGAACCTTTATACTTACATAAGAGATAATAATTATTATGATAATAATAATAATGGGATTTATTAGAAGCAGCGTGGCTCAGTGGAAAGAGCTCGGGATTGGGAGTCAGAGGTCAGAGGTTTTAATCCTGGCTCTGTCACTTGACAGTTGTGTGACTGTGGGCAAGTCACTTCACTTCTCTGTGCCTCAGTTACCTCATCTGTAAAATGGGGATTAAAAACTGAGCCCCGCGTGGGACAACCTGATCACCTTGTATCCCCCCATCACTTAGAACAGTGCTTTGCACATAGTAAGCGCTCAACAAATACCACCATTATTATTATTTATTATATGGTAACTATGTGTCAAATAGTGGCCCAAGTCTTGGAGTAGATTCAAATGAACAGGTCAGACACTTGGGGCTCACAATCTACAGGAGAGGAAGAACAGGTATTTAATCCCCGTTTTACAGGTAACCGAGGCACAGAGAAGTTAAATGATTTGACAAAGTCACACAGGCAGAAAAGTGGCCAAGTGGGGATTAGAACCCAGGCCTACAGCCTCCCAGGCCAATATTTTTTCCACTAGGCGAGGCTGCTTCTAATGTACACATTCCATTCATTTATTAATTTCTTCAGTTTCCATACTCTTGCTGGTACCAGTTGTATCTTTATTTTTCCTTCTGTTCACTCTGTATGCTTCTGATTTATGTCCACCCATTGCCCCTATTACATCGTTAAATCCTTGAGAGCAAAAATTGTATTTTCCCTCCCATTTACACTCTGAAGCACTTAATTCAATGCTCTACACATGGTAGGCACTAATTTAATACCGTTGATTGAATAATCACATGACTGGATGAGTTTCTGACCTCTAGAAAAGGTCCCAGTGACTCTCAACTCACCCAGAACAGAAAACCAGGGAAGCCCTGAACAACAAACACGCAAACAAACGACATGAGTTGAGGTTCAAACACAGAAGGCATTGTAATTCCAACACATTTCGAGTTTTCAGACGTTCTCTTAGGGGGAGCAAACCCAAAGCACGTGCTCTGAATTCCTTAACTCACCTGCTCTCCGCATTTTCATTCAGTTTGTTGACAGGGCCTGTCCCAACTCCACCTAGCCCCCCCCCCCCCTTTATTTTAATGGTATTTGTTAAGTGCTTACTATGTACCAAGCACTGTTCTAAATGCTAAAGCACTGTTCTAAGCTCTATATGCCAACCCTCTCACTGTTCCTGGATCTCATCTAACTCACCACCGACCCCTCACCCTCATCCTGCCTCTAGCCTGGAACTTCCACCCCCTTCATATGCACCTGATAATCATTCTCTCCACCTTCAAAGTTTCATTAAAATCACATCTCCGCCTAGAGACTTTCCCTGACTAAAGTCTCATTTCCTCTTTTTCCACCGCCTTCTGTATCAACAGAGCACTTGGATTCACACCCTTTACACATATGTAGATGTAATACATTTACTAAAATTAATGCCTGCTTTCCCCTGTAGACTGGAAGCTCCTGTTATACTGTTTTCTCACAAGTGATTAATACAGTGCTTTTGACACAGTAACTCCTCAATGAATATGGTTGATTGATTGATTAAATCCTCTCTTGTACTCTCAAAACCTCCATGAATCTCTCTGGTGCAACCTGCCTCCTGTGGAGAAACACAAACCTGTCCCACCCTAGTGATTCCGCAGCACTGCCCACACCCCTCACAACACGGTACTCAGGGGAGAGTGTCCAGATAGCACAACCACTGAGTACCAACCATCTTCTCTCCCACAGCTAGATCTCTGTGGATCTCATCTCATCTCAGAGGATCTCAGAGGATCGAAGCCCCTTTCAGCACCTCTCTCCCTGCGGCAGAGAAGCCGGGACCGTGGTGGGGCATCTCACCCCCCCTCCGCCTCCCAGGAGGTCTAGGCGAATGTCACCTCGGCTTCGGTGGTCCGGCGGGTGTGTGGGGTTGTCATGGTGGGTGGCTGGTCCTCCCTGTTCTAACTCTTTGTCCTCGTGGCCTCTAAGGATGCAGTGGTCACCTTGGAGCAGGGGCTGGTCTCCGTCACCATCCAAAAGGGCAAAAATGTGGACCTCTTCTGTAAAAGCACCGGCAAACTCTCAGGCTGTGTCCACTGGTACCGCTCACACCACTCACAGGGCCTGGTACATAGTAAGAATTTAACCAATAATACCATCACTATTGCTTAACTAAGCCCCCAGTTTAAAAGGAATCTGGGATAAACTCACACAAGCTACATTTCTCAGGGTAATGTGAGAGACCAACAATAGCAACTGAAGACTGGTTTGTAAAGAGAAATGAGTCACTGAAGAAGAAGGGGTATCTTCATCCTTTCCCCAAGAGAAGCCCAAGAGAAGACAAAGTCTTCACTGATTTTATCAGTGGTTGACCCAGAGAATTAAAGAGCAAACTCAAAAATCCCACAAGAATGAATCAGGGAACCCAATTCAGGAATGTTTGTTTTGTTTAACTCCAAGATTAGTCATTCAGTCACATTTCTTGAAGTGGAAAGAGCATGGGCCTAGGGAGTCCTACAACCTGGGTTCTAATACTGGCTCTGCTATTTATCTTTTGTTTGACCTTGGGCAAATCACTTAAATTCTCTTTACTTAATTTACCTCATCTGCAAAAATGGGTTTCCAGTTCCTGTTCACCCTCCCATCCACACTGTGAGCCCCAGGTGAGACCTGATTATCTTCTATCTTCCCCATCATTGTACTAAGGGCACAATAGAGATAATAAACATTACCTCTGCTCTCAAGGAGCTTACAACACAGCAGGGGAGACAGACACTGAAACAAGGATGTACTAAGGGCTTAAGAGAGCACAATAAAGCTAGTAAACATTACCTTTGCTCTCAAGGAGTTTACAACACAGCCCGGGAGAAAGACACTAAAATGAGGGTGGGGTGAATAATTGAGTGCTTAGGGAATACCGACTCAAGTGAATAGGTGAAGCAGTAGGGGGAAAATAGGATTAATCATTGGAGAAGCTCAATTTTGAACTATCCTTCACCGATGCCTCTCTCGAAAATGAAATCAGTCTATCCTTGGTGAATAACACCTGCAGCACCAGCAGGTGCAATACGAGTTAGGGAACAGGAAATTTGGATTTGGGGCCTCAAATACATATGAGGGCAGTTAAGCCACACCATGGGAGTCGTTGGATGAAAAAACAAAGACTCCATCCAGAGGGTTGTAATTTTTTGAACAAACCACAGATTTCATGTGAAATTCATGGCAGGCGGCCGGGGTTTGGGTGTGAGAACCGTTACCCTGGAAGGTTCTCAGCCGATAGTCCTCTGGCCCCACTTTCACTGCTTGGACAAAATCCAGTCAGCTGTTCTCATGGGGAAACACCAACTCTATGATGTCTGGGGCCCCAGCTGGCAGAGCCCTGAGAAGTGGAGCCCTGCGGCCTCTGGATCCCCAACTGCCCCAGGGGCCTCCGGCCCTAGAGCTGGGTAGGTGTTAGAAATGCAGGAATCTCTGTGCCTGTGGTCGGCGAGGGGGCAGAGGAAGGGGATGCAACATTTGATTCTGACCCCTAAATCCCTGCCCAGAACTTGTCTCATTATGGCAGGCAGGGAGAAACCATCTCTTCACTGGTCTGGACCCTTTCTGCTCCCTCTCTCAGATCGTTCTTGTGTTTATTCCTCTGGCCTGTGTGTGTTGGAGATGATTACCTGTTTGTCTGCCATCCACTGCCACTGTCCTTGGGGGTACAGATCTCTTCTCTAACACATACCCAAGCACCTTCTACACTGCTGACTAAAAACCCCAAAGACACTCAAGAAATTCTTGTGGACTGACTGAATGACTGGGGAATAGCATTTCCCATTTAGAAGAGATGGATGCTGAAGCATCTTTTCTCCTAACCGCCCTGGAGGATATGGTTCTCCCCAGTCTAGGAGGAAAAGAATCCAGGGAAAAATAACACTCACCCCTCAAAAACAAAATCTTCCCGTGTGCATATTAACTATAGCATTTTTCACATGGATGTGTTCTTACTGCTAGCAGTATTATTTTTTCACACAAAGGAGAGCTCAATAATTTACCTAAAATCAGTTTTCTCACTAATAGTCATACAGTTATTGCTTTAATGGCCATCTGATGGTTCTTCTCCTCAGGTTGCTTACGATCTAATGAAAGGTATGACTTCATCTGACGTTCATTAACTAAATCCGATGGAATTTCCTGTTCTTCAGCTGTCTTAAAGAGATGATGAAGAATTTCTCTCTTTCTCTCGATCACTCTCTCTCACTTTTCAATCTATTTATCTCTAAGTTAGTTTACCCTGAATTAAAAAGCATCTTTTCCCTTCCACTCCTGTGGTCTCACCCAGATATGCACTCACATACAGATGCACTCACTTGGACGCAGTCATATGTGCCAAATCTCACCCTGGGCCAAGACTTACCCAACACCTCCCTGTAACCCTGCTCTCTGAGTCAGAAGGGGACTTTAATTAATAATAATGTTGGTATTTGTTAAGCGCTTCCTATGTGCAGAGCACTGTTCTAAGCACTGGGGTAGATACAGGGTAATCAAGTTGTCCCACGTGAGGCTCACAGTTAATCCCCATTTTACAGATGAGGTAACTGAGGCACAGAGAAGTGAAGTGACTTGCCCACAGTCACACAGCTGACAAGTGCCAGAGCCGGGAGTCGAACTCATGACCTCTGACTCCGAAGCCCAGGCTCTTTCCACTGAGCCACACTGCTTCCCCAGTAATAATAATTATGGTATTTAAGGACTTACTATATGCAGAGCACTGTTCTAAGCGCTGGGGTAGATACAGGGTAATCAGATTGTCCCACGTGGGGCTCACATTTTTTAATCCCCATTTTTACAGATGAGGTCACTGAGGCCCAGAGAAGTTAAGTGACTTGCCCAAGGTCACACAGCAGACAAGTGGAGGAGTCGGGATTAGAACCCACAACCTCTGACTCCCAAGCCCGGGCTCTTTCCACTAAGCCACGCTGCTCCTTGTCAAATTCCTGTGTCAAAACATGGAAACCAGAGTACGGATAAAGAAAGGGAAAACCTGGTGCCCATTTCAGGCCCTATGGACAGTGAATGGGAGGAAGAGGAGACCAAGCTGACTGACACTTCCCTGAAGCCTTCCACCACCCACCATCGCACCATCGTCAGTGAAAAAGAGTCACCACTGATCCCTCTCCCTTCTGGACGGCCCATTCTGGTCCAAGTCCTCCGGCTTACCCTATCACAGTCGAACATTCGGTTGTATTGAGTTTGATTCCACTGTTTAGGAATATTTCTTTGCCTTCTCCCCCATAGGCATGTAAGCTTTTTCTATTTATGGTATTTGTTAAGCATTTACAAATGCTGTTCAGAACCCTGGGGTAGACATAAGGTAATCAGGTTGGACACAGTCCGCGTAACACATGGGGCTCACAGTCTTAATCCCCATTTTACAGATGAGGTAACTGAGGAGCAGAGAAGTGAAGTAACTTGCTCAAGGTCACGCAGCAGACAAATGGTGGAGCCGATACTAGAACCCTGGTCCTTCTGACTCCCAGGCCCTTGCTCTACCCACTAGGCCACATTGCTTCTCAAGCTCCATGTGGGTAGGGAAAGTTGACAAGAGTTAGGTTTCTGTGGTATGTCCCAAGTGCTTAGTACAGTGTTCTGCGCTCGGGAAGCCATCAGTGATGCTGTTACTCCACTACAGCTAGTGAGGCCAGCGAGCCCAGATGGGTTTTCGGAGACCGGGCCTAGTCGCACTTGGGGTTGCCGGCAGCGCGTGGTCCCCACAGCTGCCTGCGGGCTCTGGGCCCGGACGGGCCATGCGCCGTGCACGTGCCGGAGCTCCAGCTGAGGGTGCCAGGGTGTCGATGGGACACGGGGACGACCACAGCCCCCTTGCACGCCTGATGTCTATCTCGGGCAGGAGCCGGCTCTGACGGGTTTCTATTAGCTGCGGCCGGAGCTGGGGCCCAGCGATGCCTGTGGGTTAACTGTTCTCGCTTCATCACACAAACAGCCCTGCCCTCTCCAGGAACCCTAACCAGTTCAGGCCAGGTTCGATGAGAACATTTCTTCCCCCCCCAAAGGTTGACGGAAACAAAACAACGCAACAGGGGCCCGAGGAGAAAACAGTTCCCCCCAACTCCTGGTACCCATTTGCAACCACAGCCGAGGTGAGCCGGGGGTGGGGGAAGCCCAAGATAAGGGAGGGTGCGGGGGGAAGCTAGAGGGCTCCCGGTCCATTTAGTGTTAGCCCCTTTTCACGGATGAAAAAATTGAAGTTTAGAGAGGCAAGGGAACCTGTCCAAAGTCATCCCGCAAAGTCGGGTCAGAACCAGATCTAGAACCGAGATCTCCCGACTGCCAACTCTACCCTCCTTCCAACTCTACCCCACTGCCTCCCTCAGCCTGGTGAAGAATGTTATCAAAATCAAGTAAATCGTGTTCAAATATGGAGGTCTTTCAATCAATACCATTTAATGAGTGTCTATCATAGGAGCCATCAGTATAGGTGAAAGACACAGTCCCTGCCACAGGAGCTTAAAAATGATGAAGCTGATAATTGTGGAGTTTAAGTGCCAAGCACTGTACTAAGCATTGAGGTAAATAAAAAGATCAGACATAATCCCTGCCGCACCTGGGGCTCACAAGCTGAGGATTCGGGGAGGGAATTTACAATCCCATGGGGGAGACAAGCAGACACAAATTATTTATTGGTAGGAGCAGGAGAAAGAACAGTTCCACACCTGTTGATAGCAGGGTAGTGGTGCTTTCATTTATGCGACTAGATCGATTGATAAGAAAATGAGAGGTAAATCTAAAACTAAGGGCAGAACATAAAAGCAAAATCAAGGAAAGAGGGCTTGTTAAAACCTCACGCTTTCTTCTACAGTTTAAAAATAAAATCATAAAATAAGCCTCTGCCTGGTGATTACATAGAAGAACTGCTTGTAATTGCAATAACAATAATATGTCAAGCATCCATGTACTGCTCTGCTCCTTGTGTGTTGGTCTGAAGAGAAGTTGGGCGTTTGGTCCAGGGAAATTCTGTTCGCCCTCGCACCATTCTCCAGAGATGTGAACTGGCCAGTTCTCTCCAGTTGCCACTGGCCACGTTCCTTTTGTAAATGAGGAACAGCATGAAGGTGCAGTACATGGTGCTCTTGAGCAGAAGGATGGTGTAGGTGTAATAGGCAGTCATGTTCACTGATTGGAAAACTTGTTTAACTGAAATAAAAACATCCAAGATGAGCAATGCAAGACCAGTGCCAGTCCAGTGTTCCCCCTCCCTGGAACTCTGACAGTGCCATCGACGACGGACGCTTGTAGGAATGATTTGATGGCGGCTTCCTGAATGTCTTCCCTGTCTGGATGGGCCATCTAACACCCCAACCTCACCTGCAACATCCCTGTTTTGAACTCTGGTAACCCACTGAGGACCGATCATCCGTGAATCTGTCCAAATCCCTCCTCAAGCTACTTTATTGTAAGTGTCTTTAGGGCAGGGATCTGCCCACTACCTCTATTGTACTCTCTCAAGTGCCTTCCCTAGGGCTTTGCACACGGTGGAAGATGAGTAAATATAATTGACTGGTCGATTGTCCATGAAAGGGTCCAAATTCCTCTTGTATCTGCTCAACCTTTCCCTGCAAGACGGCAAGCTTCTTGAAGGACGGGTCTACTAATTCTATTGTATTCTCTCAAATGTTTGGTGTAATGTTCTCCACACAGTAGGTCCTCAAAAAATAACACTGATTGATTTAAGGGAGTTTTTTTAATCTATTTCACAGAGTTGTTGTGAAGGCAAAACTGAAAAAAGTAACATGAGAGCACTTTGGAAATAAAAGTGCTAGATAAATACCAGTTGGACTCGCACTGACAGTGCAGTTGTACAGTTCTTGGGGATTTTTCTTTCACATCAGTAACCTCACAAGGGGGAGGCAATGTCCAAGCAGTTTTCAGGAGCAAATTGGGTACTACCAAGGTGCGACCCAGCTTTTCTGCCCCCAGTGACCCCCACTTCTGCATTGGGCAGGGAGGCCCCACCTCCCCCAATCCCATTCTGGTCCTCCCTCCTACTTAGAGTGTGAGCCCCATGCAGGAGAGGGACCGTGTCCAACGCAATTAACTTGTATCTATGCCAGCACTTAGAACAGTATTTGACACACAGTAAGTGCTTAACAAATACCCTAAAAAAGATTTAGCCCTCTCCTGCTATTAACCCACCTGAATGGAGGTTGAGCTACCAGTTACACGAGGTTCAGGGGCTGTGGGTGACTACAGTGACCCTATCCATCCTAGGGGCCAGAGTCATCGAGCCCCAGCTACGAGCTCATGGGGTGACAGCTTCCAGATCCCATAACCCAGAAGGCAGGGTCAGCCAGAAGCGTGTCTGAAGTAACTGAGGAGGAGGAGGGGAAGGAGGAGGAAGAAGAAGTGGAGGAGAAGGAGACAGCCGAGGAGATTTGAGGAAAGATGCTTCTGATGGTGGTGTTTCTGGGAGGGGCCTGGAAATCCACCAGGGATGATGGTTGATAGGGAAAGCTTTATTCCCATAAACAGCTCTGCCTCACGGCAGCACTCCTGTAGAGCCGAGATCCCCAGTGTTAACCACCCCGTAAATCCCAGTGATGGGCAGGGGAGGCTCTGGTAAGACACTGGGGACACCTCGGGTCATCCCTCATCAGAGCCCCTCTGTCCTGAGGGACCTGCTACTTTATCCTACGATCGATGGGCTGGGAAGTTTGACCCTTTGCACCATGAACTGATGAGGAGAGAAAGGGCCCTTTACTGGGCTGCAGCTCAGAGCAGAGAGAGACTTACCCCTGCGTTGTTTTTCTAAATCATTAGTGCAGACTTTCCCAACTGTAGGGGTAAGTGTGGGGTGAAGAGCTGGGGAAAGCAAAAACAATAATTAGAGCTATTTTCAGGTCAAGTGCAAACATCCACATTCACTACCGTAGGAAGACATGTTACGGTATGACTCCATCAAGAAAAATAGTTATGGACTCTTGAGCCCCAACAAAAGGTTTGTACATCAGCATAGAATGACTTTAAAATAAATGCATAAAAGCTAAATATTCATCCCCTGTACTGAAGCACCCATCTGTACATGAGAAGAGAATATTCCACCAAGAAAACTCTTCTGGACACATGAGGGTCAGGGTGAAAGAATAAACTTGTTTTCCAGAATTCTCCCCATCAGGTGAAAAGAAAAGAGGCGTTTCCTTGGACCAAAAAGAATTTCTTGGAGGTGGTAGCTTCCTACATTTGGTATTTTGTTTTTTCCCAGAAAAGTCATGGAGAGAAATGTTTACATCCTTGAGAGAAGCCTTATGAATAGAAACATAAAGGAAAAAGAAAGTTGGGGTTCTTATAAAGTGAATGCTATTAATATCAATAATAGTAATAATAATAATAACATTTTAATGGAATTTCTTAAGTGCTTACTATGTGCCAGGAACTGTACTAAGCCCCCAGATACATACAAGCTAATTGGGGTGGAGATATTTCCTGTCCCATATAGGGGCTCACAATCTTAATCACCATTTAACAGATGAGTTAACTGAGACACAGAGAAGTGAAGTGACTTGCTCGAGGTCACACAGCAGACATATGGTGAACAAGGATTTGAACCCTGGTCTTGCCAGTCTGGCACTCTTTCCACTTAGACCACATTGCTTCTAATGGATGAATACTTTTCCCAGATACAGGATGGGACTTAACCCAAGGTTCCCAGGTAGGCCTGGGGCCCTAACAGAGGAAAAGGGAGTAGGAGGGTCAGATCCTAGGGAACCTTTCTTATTTCTTCTACAATCACTAAATCTCCCACCGAGCATGGGAAGGCCTAGAATGGAGATGTCACCATTCCCTATACTGCAGCCTAAACAAAGAGAGACTTACTTTCAACCGTAGTAGGGCGTTCCGTAGCAGTGGTGGTGGGGACAGAAGCTAGAAGGAAGAAACATGAGAATTAGAGTTGCTTTCAAGACAGTTGTGTGGAAATATCACCATGCATCCCAGAGAAAAAAATGCCATAATCCCCGCAATGACAATCTCATTCTCCATAACCTCCAGCTAAAACCAAATGCCTGCTTATCAGCATGTAATGGCTTCGATCTTAAATAAAAACCAAACATTTATGTCTTGCATAATTGCATGCACATAATGGCACAAGAAGAGAAGATTGCCCCAGGAAGAAATCCCTGCCATCCGCACCAGTGTCGGGATGAAGATATGAAAGATATGAAAGTCCTCCCCATCAGGTGAAAGCAAAATGTCTTTTATTGTGGAAAAGAAAGAGTTTTCTGGCCTATAGCAGTCCTAGCATTCAGAAATTCTTTTTTTCCCAAAATAGTCAAGAGGGAAAATAGAGAAAATGTTTGCGTCTTTGGGAAAACCACACCGATCAATAGCATTTACTGAACACTTACTCTGTTCACAGCACTATAGTAAGCACTTGGGAGAGTACACAAAAATAGAGTTGGTAGACATGATCCCTACCCTCAAGGAGAATTCAATCTAAAGAGAGAAATGTTATAAAGAGAGATGATCTGAAAGGCAAAGTCTGAGCCAACTCATCCTTGTTGGGGAGAAGATCTAGTGGAAAAACACTTTTCCACTAATATGCCACAGGACTGGACCTGCCCCCGGTTTTGCTACTCAGAGTCTCTTTGTTTTTCTCCCTTGTGCTTAGTACAGTGATCTGCACACAGTAAATACATCAGTAAATACCACCGACTAATTGATTTCCTTAAGGTCAGTTTGTTCTGTCAAAATGCAATCACATATTAAGTGCAAGAAACAAATGGCTCAGAGAGCAAACGCACTGAAACAAGAACAGTTAAGAGTTTAGATGTTTCTCAATGGGTTTTTTTACGGTATTTTTAAAGTGCTTACTATGTGCCAGGAACTCTGCTAAAAACTTGGGTAGATTCAAGTTAATCAGGGTGGAAACAGTCCCTGTTCCAAATCGGGACATACAGTCTTTATCCCCATTTTACATATGAGAAAATTGATGTAATGAGAAATTAAATGACTTGCCCAACATCACACAGTAGAAGTGGCAAAGTCAGGATTAGAACCCAGGTCTTCCCAGTGTTGTGTTCTTTCCACTTGGCTACGCAGCTCTAATGGACGAACACTTTTCCCAGATACAGGATGGGACTTAACCCAAGGTTCCCAGGTAGGCTGGAGGTCCTGACAGAGGAACAGGGAGTAGAAGAGCCAGATCCTTCAGAACCTCTCATTTCTTCTACAGTCACTAAGCTGGGAAAAGTTCCTATCTCCTTACAAGCATCCAAGGCCAAGGATGGAGATGTCACCATTCCCTAGACTGCAGCCAAAACAAAGAGAGACTTACTTTCAATCGTAGTTGAGGCTTCTGTAGAAGTGGTGGTGGGGACAGAAGCTACAATAAAACAAAAACCAAAATTAGAGTTATTTTTAAGTTCTGTGGAAATATCCATTTGTATCCCTACAGAAAGACCTGGTAAAATTCCACTGAGAAAAGTTGCCATAAACTCCACAGAGATAATCTTATTCTTCATAACCTCCACCTCAAATCAAATACATATCGGCATGTAATGACTTCCATCTTAAATAGAAACAAAACATTTATGTCTTGCACAGACACCTGCATATAACGGTATGAGCAGAGAGCTTTTCCCCAGTAAGAAATCCCTGCCGTCTGCACCGGTGTCAAGATGAAGGCATGAAAGGGTTTCCTAGAGTCCTCCCATCAAAAGAAAGGAAAAGAGGTCTTTTATTATAGAATCAAAAGAGTTTCCTGGACAACAGAATTAATTTTGCCAAAATAGTTGAGGGGAAATAAGGAGAAGTGTATGTGTCCTTTTGGAAGCTACGTCAATCAAACAACGGTATTTACTGCACGTTTACTGTATGCAGAACACTGTTGGAAGCCCTTGGGAGAGTACAAGAAACTAAAGTTGTTAGACATGATCGCTACCCTCAGGAGCTTACAGTCTAGTGGGAGAATTGTTATGAAGAAGAAAGATGGTCTGAAAGGCAGAGCCTGAGCCAACTAGGACGAGTTGGCGTGGTGATACAGTGGACACTTTTCCACTAGAACACCACAGGACTGGACCTCCCCCAGGCTTTTTTTTGGCTACTCAGAGTCTCTTGGCTTCTCTCCTAAATGCTTAGTACAGTGCTCTGTACACAATAAATGCTCAATAAATAGCACTGGTTGATTGATTTTCTTCAGGTCAGTTTGTTCTTTCCAAAACACAATCATACAAGTTTTTGCATATAGTTAAATTAAGTGCAAGAACAAAATAGCTCAGAAATTTGTCAAGTAGAAGCAAGGCAAACACACTGAAACAAGAAAAATAAGGAGTTCCTGTGCTTCTCAAGAGGTTGCTTTTTAAGTGCCAGGCAAAGTACTAAGCCCTCGCGTAGACATAAACTAATCAGTTTGGACACGATCCCTGTCCCACATAGGGTCTCACAGTCTTAATCCCCCATTTTATGGATGAGGTAACCGAAGCACAGAGAAGTGAATTGACTTGCCCAGTGTCACACAGCAGACATGCGGCTGAGCAGGGATTCTTAGAACCCAAGTCTCCCAAGTCCGGAGCTCTTTCCACTAGGGCAAGCTGCTTCTAATGGATGAACACTTTTCCCAGATGCAGGATGAGACTTAACCCAAGAATCCCACATAGGCTGGAGGCCTTGACAGAGGAAAAGGGAGTAGGAGGACCTGATCCTTCAGAAACTCTCTCATTTCTTCTACAGTCACTAAGCTAGGAAAGTCACTAAGTCCTAGCTAGCTACGAGCATCAGAGGCCAAGGATGGGGTTGTCACCGCAGCGAAAAGAAAGAGAGACTTACTTCCAACCGTAGTAGAGGCTTTTGTAGAATTGGTGGTGGGGACAGAAGCTAGACAGAACAAACAACAAGAATTAGAATTGCTTCAAGCCATTTCTGTATAAATATTCACATTCATCCCTTTAGAAAGACCTATTAAAATTCCTCTGAGAAAAATCACCATTAACCTCACGTTGATATTTGTATTCTTCATAACCTTCTGCCCAAATAAATGTCCGCGTATTTGCATGTAATGGCTTTGATCTTAAATAAAAACCAAACATTTATGTCTTGAGCAGATGTATGTACATACGGCATGGGAAGAAAGGATTTCCCCATGAAGAAAACCCTGCCATACGCACCTGTGTCAGGATGAAAGCATGAAGGAGTTTCCCAGATTCCTCCCCATCAAGTGAAAGGAAAAGAAGTCTTTTATTTTGGAATTGAAAGAGTTTCCTGGACCATATCAGTCTCAGAATTCAGAAATTCACACAATAAATGCTCAATAAATACCACTGGTCAGTGTGCTCTTGCCAAAATGCAATAACACAAATTTTTGCATATAGATGAATTAAGTGCAAGAAACAGCTCAGATATTGTTAAGTCGAAATAAGGCAAACACAGTGAAACAAGAAAAATAAAGAGTTTCAGTGCTTCTCGGTAGTTTTTTTATGGTATTTGTTTAGCGCTTACTATGCGCCAGGCACTGTACTAAGCACTGGGGTATATACGATCAGGATGGGCAAAAAATCTGACCCACATGCGGTCTCACAATCTTAATTCCCATTTTACAGATGAGAAAATGGGTAATGGGTATTTACAGATGAGGTAATTGAGGCACAGAGAAGTAAAGTGACTTGCCCAAGGTCACACAGCAGACATAATTCCAATGGAGCCAGAATTAGAACGCAGGTCTTCCCAATCCAGTGCTCTTTCCACTAGATCACACTGCTTCTAATGGATGAAAACTTTCCCCAGATGCAAGAAGGGACTTAAACCAGAATTCCCAGGGAGGCTGGGGGCCCTGACAGAGGAGCAGGGAGTAGGAAAGCCAGATCCTAGGGAACTTTTCTTTTTTCTTCTATAGCCACTAAGCTGGGAAAGGGTCCCACCTCCCTCTGAACATCAAAGGCCGAGGATAGGTATATCACCATACCCTAGACTGTAGCCAAAGCACAGGGAGACTTATTTTCAACCGTAGTAGAGGCTTTTGTAGAAGTGGTGATGGGGACAGAAGCTAGAGGAACAAACATAAGAATTAGAGCTGGTTCAGTGGAAATATCTCATAGTCTCTTTGTCCACTTGTTCAATTTAACTGGATCAAAGTTTCCATGGTTCCAGATCATTGAATAAGCCTTACCTGGTGCTGTGAATAGCTCTTCCTTTGCTATCCGACCGGTCTTCTCATGTTTATATATCAATCTGTAAATCTTCCCCGGTGATGATTTGTTAACGGTCAACCAGCTCAACTGCCAGTACTTGTCCTTCACCTGGAGTGGCTCACTCTGCTGGGACTCCAGTATCTTATCACTCCCCTCTTCCTTCCAATGCATTCTGATAATTTCTGGGTAAAAATCCTTCAAGAGGCAAATATAGGTTTCTGTATTTTGTTTTTCCTGCTCTAGTGAAGATGGGAAAAACTTGATGGGTTCAGGAGCTTTGGGGGTAACAGTTCCCCCTGTGAATAAAATAGAAGACAAAATGTTCAGAGATCTGAATTCCACCAGTGCATGACAATTACAACAAACATGAAAGAAATGAAATCAAAATACAGATGAATGATATCCCATAACAGGGTTCAAATTTGTTGGCATCAAACCTCAATCAATCATTGGTATTTACTGAGTGCAGAGCACTGTACTACGCACTTGGGAGAGTACAATATAAGAGAATTGGAGTCCTCTTCTCTCAAGGAGCTTACAGTCTTACATAATTCCAATGCTCAGACCTCCTTGAACAACCAACTCACAGCACTGGTAATTCAAGCCACTGAGAGGGATTTGCCATTTAGAAGAGAGCAGATTTGCACATCTAGTCTTTGTAGAATTTCTGTTACAAAACTGATTCAATTTTCATCCTAAATTACTCTATGGAAAAAAAATCCCTTCATATTACTGATGGGCACCCAAAGACATCTTAGCCAGCAGAAGACTCAAACTCAAACCGACTTTTATTTTCTATGCTCCTTGATGAAAGTCATTTATTTCATTTATGAGTGAATAAGGTCCTGACATTTTGGGGAATCCCACGATGATGTGCCAGTGAAATCAATCAGAGAATCAATCGGAGAAATAGCATGGCCTAAAGGAAAGGGGAAGGGCCTGGGAATCAGAAGACCTGAGTTCTAATCCCAGCTCTGCCTCTTAATGGCTGTCACTTAATTTCTGTGTGCCTCTATTTCCTCACCTGAAAAATGGGAGTTCAATACATATTCTCCCTCCAACTCAGACAAGGGGGCCCCAGGGGACAGGGACTGCATCTGACATGACTACCTTGTATCTACCCAAGTGTTTAGTATAGTGCTTGACATAAAGTAAATGCTCAACAAATACCATAATTATTATTATTATTATCGTTATTAATCAAATGGGGACGTCTCCCCCCATTTAATATTCTTCTTCTTCTATCACACTAGATTCTGGTCATTTTTTAAGTTTTTAATAGTTTCATGCTAATTCATTTTGACTATCCCAGATCCTTCTGCCTGACCCAAGGTAGAATCCCATTAAAGTATTCCATGTTTCTAATGTTTAGCAGACAAAAAGCCAAGAACAATGCCATACTTTCTCTCTTCCAAAATTTAACACATCTTCTGATCATGAAAAAATGAATCTTTACATAGTTCCCCCTCATTCCTCTACCTTAGGGCTCAGTTTGTTTTGACATTCCTAGGATTTGCACTTAATAACAGTAAGCCTTGCGCCTGGCCCAAAAACTTTGATACTTCCTACACCTTTCTATTGCTCATTGCAAAAAAAAATATTTTCCCCTGGAAATTTAACAGAATATCCATCTCCCTGCTTTTCAGTCCCAGTATTTCACAGCTTGATCCTTGGTGGAATTTACCTATCTTGTAGGAGAATCCTACACATTCAAGCATCTTTTTAGAGTACATATATCATGAATCTTTCTCCTATCAATCAATCCTATTTATTGAATTTTTACTGTGTATACTGAGCACTCTACTTAGGGCTTGGGAGAGTACAGTATAACAGGGTTACCGAACACATTCCCTGCCCAGAATTAAGCTTTACCCAGTCATGTAGCTCAAAGATTAGTTCTTTCCTGCTCCCTTTCTCCCAAGCACTCAGTTGGTGATGTTACTTGGTTTATTGACCCAGGGGGACCTGCTTCTTAGTCTTTCACCACTTCATCTCCTCAAGGGTGTTCCCCGCTCCTTGAGACACAGCTCTGGAGGTGGTAGATGGAATAATCCTCCCTTCAGTGATGAGGAAATTGGGGACTGAGCCAGGTAAGAGACTCAAGAGCGACCGGCTAGTCAGGAAGGAGGTTAGATACAGATCCTCATGTCCTGAATCCCAGCCCACAAGGGCCTCCTGTGACACAGAGAGAAAAATTCCAGAAATCTCTCTCCTACAACAATCCCTCTGTTTGTGTGCTGTTTCCCAGAAGCAGGGAACCAAAGACCTCTTGGGTGAAAGGAGATGGAGTCCTGCTTCCTGGCCCCTTTGAGAAGCTCAGGAAATACTTTACTGTAGGGTAAGACTATCACCTGTGTCCTCTGAGATGGGTTGAGTCACTGGCATAAAGTCCGACGAACTCCAGAGAGGGTTCAATCCTTCTTTCTCCCCTATGACTGAAAACCTCATCTCTCTCTCTCTCTGATGACCATGGTCCATGGTCCTGGTCAATTAATCATCAATTGTTCATATTTAATGAGCACTTACTGTGTGCAGAGCACTGTACTAAGCTTAGGAGAGTATAATATAACAGAGTTAATAATAATAATAATAATAATGTTGGTATTTGTTAAGCACTTACTATGTGCTGAGCACTGTTCTAAGCTCTGGAGTAGACACAGGGGAATAAGGTTGTCCCACGTGGGGCTCACAGTCTTCATCCCCATTTTACAGATGAGGTAACTGAGGCACCGAGAAGTGAAGTGACTTGCCCACAGTCACACAGCTGGCAAGTGGGCGAGCCGGGATTCGAACCCGTGCTCTTTCCATTGAGCCACACTGAGTTGGTCTCCACCATCTCAAAGGAGCTCAAAGTTACTCATGGGCATCAAAGTGAAACTGCTTCGAGCTCTTCTGGGCCCCAGAAGGGCAGGGAATTCCCCCCCCCCAGTCTCACAGCTTCCACTCTGAGTACCTCAATCTAGGCTATGTCTAATTTCCACCCTGCCCTATTTCCAAGAACACTCATGCATTACAAAATACTCATCCTCTACAATGCGCAGCCTCTCCTGATTTCTATCAGACAGGGTTCTGGCATAGTACAGCTCCTTCAACCCTGATGTGGGTTCAGCTGGGTTCATTTCTAATAAAAGCATGGATTTGGTCTAAACCAGTTCATTGATTAAATACAGTTTAGAACCCTCGAACCGTATCATTTCATTCAGATACTACGAGCCTTCCTAAATTGACCTGGGACTAGCCGTTTAACTCTTGTGCCGAAGTATTTCAGTCCTGACATGGTACCAGTGCCTTTTAGAGAAATCTCTCAGTGCCTTATCTTAAAGGACTCAAGCACAATGAAACCCCTTTGATAGTTTCCCTTCAAGGCAGTGGTCAGACCACTTGATGGGAAGGTGGATTTGGGATGAGACCACTGGGAATCTCTTGAATCCTGGGCTGGTCCAGGCTACCAGGGTCTTTTTCAATCCCATTGAGGTTTGCTCACTGGCAATTATGCTTCCTGTTTCAGTCCTGGTCTTAGCTATAAACATCCTTAGGTGAAGACGGGAGTGATCAGTGCTGCCCGCTCAATGCAGTCAGGAGTGGCTCATGTCTGTGGCAACTGGGCTAGGTGCCACAGTAGGGCATCTTCCTCCCTTTCCCAGTTTCCCTCTGCAGCTGGCACTCCCAGGGCCCTGCTGGACTACCAACTGACTTGGAACTTTTCCTAGTAACTCCACTGAACAGTGAAGGAGATAACAAAACCATCTTCTCCTGTTTCCGGCCTGCCCGGAACCGCTACGAAAATGACTTCAAAAGAGAAATGAAGAGCAAACCACCTGGCTTACCTCTCCCTCTAATCTGTCCCTCCTGGGCTTCCTCTTCCTGCCTCTCAGTGGAAAGTATGAAAAGCAGAACTCCAGAGGGCAGGAATAGGAATCCCAGAGACGTTATGATCTCCAACTGGTCATCCTTCACCTGATCCCCCTGACTAGGTCATTGAGGTGTCCTGCTGAACGTGCTGTTTATTTGGCAAAAAATTCTATATAGTCTCTTCCAAACCTCCCCTCATCGCCTTGGCTCTTCAAACCTCCTCCCTCCTCTCTTCCCTTGGCTCTGTACTCGGTTCTGTCTCCAGGAACAATTCCCATCCCAAACACTTCCTTTCCATGGATTTTTTTTTCTCAGCTTCTCAAGGGGTGCTCTCAGATCCTACCATCCCCTGGTGAGCCCCTTTTATTCTCAGAGAAAGGCAAGGAAGAAAAACCACATACCAGCCACCACAGGGCCTCGTTCTTCTTAAAAATAAACAAAAAATTGTTTTGTAAATGGTATTTGTTAAATTCTTACTATGTGTCAAATGCTCTTCTAAATGCTGGGGTAGGTACAAGTTAATTAGGTTGGGCACAGCCCCTGTTCTGCGTGGGGTTCACAGTTTAAGTAAGAGGGAGAAAAGGAAAACAGAGGCGCAGAGAATTTAAGTGACTTGCCCAAGGTCATGCAACAAGCAAAAATGGCAGAGCCATTTTAAGACCCCAGGTCCTCTGACTCCCAGGCTGGTGGTCTTTCAACTAGGCCCGTTGCTTCTCAATGCAATCTAATAATAATAATAATATTTTTTGTATTTTTTTAAGCTCTTACTATGTGCCACGCACTGTACTAAGCTTTGGGTTAGATACAACTGCATCGGACACAGTCCCTGCCCCACATAAGGCTCAAAGTCTTAATCCCCATTTTACAGATGAGGTAACTGAAGCACAGAGAAGTGAAGTGACTTTCCCAAGGTCACACAGCAGACATGTGACAGAAACAGGATTAAACCCCAGGTCCTTCTGATTCACAGGCCCTTGCTCTATCCACTAGGCCACACTACTTCTCAGCTGCCTGAAGCCTATCCCCTGCAGCCTGTGTATGGAATTGGGGCTGGACCCCACCATCAGCCTACCTCTCCTCTCCTACCTCTCCTCCCTTCTGTCTTTCTACCGCCCACCCCGCACGCTCCGCTCCTCCGCCGCCCACCTCCTCACCGTCCCTCGGTCTCGCCCGTCCCGCCGTCGACCCCCGGGCCGCGTCCCCCCGCGGTCCCGGAACGCCCTCCCTCCTCACCTCCGCCAGACTCATTCTCTTCCCCTCTTCAAATCCCTACTTAAAACTCACCTCCTCCAAGAGGCCTTCCCAGATTAAGCTCCCCCCTGTTTCCCTCTGCTCCCTCTACCCCCCCTTCATCTCTCCGCAGCTAAACCCTCTTGCCCCCCCTTTCCCTCTCCTCCTCCCCCTCTCCCATCCCACCCGCTCAGCACTGTCCTCGTCCGCTAGACTGTATATATCTTTATCACCCTATTTATTTTGTTTATTTTGTTTAATGAGATGTACATCACCCTGATTCTATTTAGTTGCCATTGTTTTTATGAGATGTTCTTCCCCTCGACTCTATTTATTGCCATTGTTCTTGTCTGCCCATCTCCCCCGATTAGACCGTAAGCCTGTCAAATGGCAGGGACTGTCTCTATCTGTTGCCGACTAGTTCATTCCAAGCGCTTAGTACAGTGCTCTGCACATAGTAAGCGCTCAATAAATACTATTGAATGAATGAATGAATGAATGAATGAATGAATAAATGAATCAGCCCTTCAACATCGCTACCGTTCTATGACGATTCAGCATGAAGGTAATGCTTCCAGCCTCCTAGGCCAGACCACGTTGACCACCTTATTTAAAATGAAATCCCTTCAAATCTACCCTCTTCATCATCTCTGGATATTGAGAATCTTTGTGGACGGGGCCCACTCCCTCCACCCAACTTTGGCTATCAGCTGGAAGATGTGTTCAGGAGCATCTCATGGATAGGGTCCCCAGATCTCATTCAGGGGCTGAACAGTGTCTGGCCCCACCAGATCCTACTCCATTTCCGTTGCAAGAAAAGGGGGCGGGAAAGACAAGGGGAGATTTTACAGGAAACGGGAAATGGATAAACACTATCGTCTCTCCTCGAACGCAGGATGCAAATTAGCACAAAGAGGGACTTGCTCCCTCTCGGGAGGCCAACACACGGCTTTCCTGTCTTGGAGTCCGGACAGAGAGGGAACAGGATCTTGTTGGGTGGACTGTGGTCACTGAAGGGCAGCTTCTTGGGGAGCTGCAGTGGGAACTACTGTCCACTGTGATGTGATAAGCTTTAGCCTGGTTCTCTAGGGAGAGCTAGAAGAGGGCCCTAGTCTAAGGATAGGAATCCCGGCCATTCTAACCTGACATGAAAAACGTGAGTTCTCCCCTCCGGCCTGGAGTCTAACCCCTCCAGCCTATATCTGGAGATGGGACTGGACCCCCTACCCCCGACCCTCATCCCCCACCCGCCCCCAACCCCAACACTAGAGAAGCAGTATAGCCTAGTGGCAAGAGCACAGGCTTGGGAGCCAGGGGACATGAGTTCTAATCCCAGCTCTGCCACAAGTCAGCAGTGTGACTTTAAGTTACTTAACTTCTCTGTGTCTCAGTTACCTCATCTCTAAAATGGGGATTAAGACTGTGAGCCCCACGTAAGACAGCGTCTGTGTCCAACCTGATTAGCTTGTATCTACCCCAGTGCTAAGAACAGTGCTTGGCACATAGAAAGCACTTAACAAACACCATTATCATTGTTATTATTATTAATCCTAATTATTATAGTTACCGCTCTGTGGCGATAATAATAAGAATGATGATGGTATCTGTTATGCACTTACTATGTGCCAAGAAATTTCTAAGCACTGGAGTCGATACAAGGTCTTCAGGTCATCCCATGGGGCTCACAGTCTTAATCCCCATTTTACAGATGAGGTGACTGAGGCACAGAGAAGTTAAGTGACTTGCCCAAAGTCCCACAGCTGGTAGGTGGGGGAGCCAGGATTAGAACCCACGACCTCTGACTCCCAAGCCCCTGCTCTTGCCACTAAGCCATGCTGCTTCAACTAGATGCAATTAGAACATCTTTGCTCCTTACCTGTTAGTCTATTACCTGGTCCCTCTGATGGAATCACCTTAGTCCAGTCCCAGCAGGAAGAACCATTACTTACTTGGGCACCAATGACTTCCTGTCCCATCCTGGTCTCTTTGACCCGGCGGCAGCGGGGACCCGGGCCCAGAAGGTGAACCCCGGGGGGAGGACGATGTTAATCTTAATTAGTTCACCAAATGACGTTTCTCTCTTAAAAAAATTGGGGCGGGATATTCCGTTCTAAAACTGTGAAGACAAGTCAGGAAGATACTTACCGGTAACAACTAGCTTGGTTCCTCCTCCGAAATACTTGATCCATGCTGTGGTATCACGGTGATTTGCCTGCTTACAAGAAGTAAAGTGATTTTCCTGGGGTCCTACCTGGACCAGCATTTACTAGTGAACATTCCGAAAATTAACACATTTATCCCACAATCTCGACTTCTTGGTTCCCTGCGAAGGTCCAGAAAGATGATATTTTGAAACATTTATCCACCGGCAGATCAATCTTCCTCCGACGGATGGAGGCTATCACACACTTTCCAAATCCCCGCAGGGCTCCTAACTGCAGAAGCCGGGTGAGGGTTGTCTCCACGATGATAGACAGGCTTCAGTTGGACCAGGACTTGTGGACTTGACTTGGCCACGGAACAAGTTTGGCTATTGACTAACTTTACTCCCCGCCCCGCCGTTCCATATCAGACACCAAGCTCTCCATGAGGCTTTAAGTGCACCCTGTGTTAACTTAAGTGTGTGAAAGAGGGAGAAAAGAGGGAATTTTTCCACTTCTGTTGAATCACGGAGGAAACAGATTGGCCCGACATCAAAGGCAGACACCTAGGACTCTGAAGCCCTGCAGCCGCAGAGGTGCAGGGTGGAAGAAACAGATCCCTTGCTCCTGGATCAGATCTTGTCCTGTCCATGTGACAGGGTGGGAAGTTATATCTGGCAAAACCAGGTATAAGAAGTCAATCAATCAATCGATCGATCAGGGGCATTTATCGAGCATTTACTGTGTGCAGAGCACCGTACCAAGTGCTTGGGAAACTACAACACAATAGAATTAGCCGTCATATTTCCTGCCTAGAATAAGGTTACGGTCTAGAGGAGAGAGGGCCTTGATCCCAGCCGATGGGGATCGTTTCTCTGCATTTGCCTTGAGCCAGAATCCGTGGTCAAATTCATTGTGAATGGACAGAGATGAGCAGTGGTGCTGTGACTCTAGTGGCAGTTTGGGCGTTCCTGCTCCACAAAATACCCCGGGGCTTAGAACAGTGCTCCATGCGTAGTGAGGACTTAATGAATGCCATAGATCATCAACACTGAGGGAATCATGGAAAAAGCTGTAACGAGCAAAGCTTTGGAAAGAACGGTGGCGCCATCTAATGATCGGGTGAAGCTCCTCTAAGTTTCCTGACTCTTGAGGCGTTCCCTCTGGTGGTTGACCTCCCTGACCTTTTCTCCGAGCGCTCAGTACAGTGTCTGGCACATAGTCAGCACTTAGCAAATGCCACTATTATTATCACTGTTGTTGTGGTTATTATTATTCCCCTTGTGATTTCTGCTCGGAACCATTTCATTCAATAGTATTTATTGAGCGTTTACTAGGTGCAGAGCACTGTACTAAACGCTGGGAATGTACAAATCGGTGACAGATAGAGACAGTCCCTGCCCCTTGACGGGCTTACAGTCTAATCGGGGGAGACGGACCGACAAGAACAATAGCAATAAATAGAATCAAGGGGGTGAACATCTCATTAAAATAATAGCAAATAAATAGAATCAAGGCGATGTACATCTCATTAACAAAATAAGCAGGGTAATGAAGATATATACACATATATGCAGTCGAGCGGACGATATACAGTTGAGCGGACGACCGTTTCTGCTCAACTCACTAGAAAAACGATCCAGGCAGCCGAGTGGAGAGAGGCTGGAGAAGGGAGAGACGGGAGGCAGGGAGACCAGTATGGATAGGAGAGCTGAGTTGGGATACGACAAAAGGTTGGACCTGAGCGCTGGCCGTTTAGATAAAGGAGGAGGGGCGGATTGGAGTGCAAGGGAAGAACCAGCGGGATTGGCAACGGGTTGTGGGTTTCAGAGACGGGAGGATGGGAATGTGGTCAACAGTGATGGAAGAGAGGATTTGGGAGGGAAAATGAGTTACTGCTTCATCGCACAGATGTGAACCCAGGCCAGATTAATTCAGGGGCTTCAGGAGGCTGTAGCCTCCGGCTCTTGGAGAAAGAGGTGGCCCCCAATTGCCTCCTAAAAGACGCGCTAGTCCTCCTCCTGTCCCACCGACACAACTATCACTTCAGATATCGTGAAGATGGTGGCTGCAGTAAACCATTCTAAGATGGCCACCGCATAGGTACAGCAGCAGAAGGAGCCGGGCGTGTTCTTGCATCAGATTCTTCTCCCAGCCCTGCCCATGCACAGATGCCATTTTCGATTTCTCCTCACCAATCATTCAGTTGTATCTGTTGAGCACTTACTGCGTGCAGAGCACTGTACCAAACGCTTGGGAGAGTACAATATAACAGAGTTGGTAGGCACCTTCCCTGGTGTGGGGGGTTAAGGGAGCTTTAATCTTGAAGTTCAACTTCAGTGCCCCCAGATACTACCCCCTGATTCTGCCCCTGCCTCCCATATCCTCCCAGACAAAGCACAGTCTCATTCATTCATTCAATCGTATTCTTTAGGCGCTCAATATGTCCAAAGCACTGTACCAAGCATTTGGGAGGCGACAATATAATAATAAACAGGCACATTCTCTGCCCACAATTAGCTTTCAAGTATTTACTGATTCCCTTCCTGTTACTTGTTATTTTTTCTAACTCTACTAAAATTACTACTTACCGCTACTACCACTAAAAGTAATAATAATAGTAATAACAATAATGGTAATTATGACATTTATGTTATAAAGTATTTGTTAAGCGCTATGTGCAGAGCACTGTTCTGAGCGCTGGGGGAGATACAGGGTCATCAGGTTGTCCCACGTGAGGCTCACAGTTAATCCCCATTTTACAGATGAGGTAACTGAGGCCCAGAGAAGTGAAGTGACTTGCCCACAGTCACTCAGCTGCCAAGTGGCAGAGCTGGGGGTCGAACCCATGACCTCTGACTCCCAAACCCGGGCTCTTTCCACTGAGCCACGCTGACATTTAAGTGCTTACTCTGAGCCAAGCACTATTTTAAGCCCAGGATAGATGATGAATATGATTATGGTATTTGGTAAGCATTTACTAGGTATCAAGCACTGTTCTAAGTGCTTGACAAGATAATCAGGTCAGGTACAGTCCCTGTCCCACACCGGGCTCAGTTACCTCATCTGTAAAATGGGGATTAAGAATACCTTGTATTCCCCCCCCACAGCGCTTAGAACAGTGCTTGGCACATAGTAAGTGTTTAACAAATGCCATTATTATTATTATTATTATGAATTCCCATTTTACAGATGAGGTAACAGAGGCACAGAGAAGTTAAGTGACTTGTCCCGAGTCACACAGAAGACAAGTGGCGGAGACAGAATTAGAACCCAGGTCCTTCTGTCTCCCAGGCCCAAGCTGTATCTACTAGACCACGCTGCCTAATATCACCTGTCACTGTGGAAAGACAATAATAGAGCACAATAATAGGTCAGAGCATCGGTGACTTTTAGGTTGAAGATCACTAAGAAACATGCGGATGTTTTACCACTGAAAAAGACGTATTTCCCTCTTGGAAATCCTGTAACATAGAAAGTGTTTAAAACATAATAATATAGTATCTGCTCCGGAGTTTTGCCATCTTTCTGTCGATATCAGTGGAAGTTAAAGGAAGTCAAAGAAATTCCTTAAATTTTTTTAAAATATCTTTGCTGTAGAGGTTGGCATCTGAACCTTAAATGATGGGGTTTGAGTGAATTGAATTTGGGCATATCCTCCTGGAGCAAGGAGAAGAGGTAAAACAGTGCAGTCTGTCTGCAAGGAACCAACGCTGTTCCCCATTTTAACTTGACCTTGCCTTCAGTAGAAGGATAAAAATCAATCAGTCAACTAATCGTTGGTATTTATTGAGCACTTACTGTGCGCAGAGCGTGTACTAAGCTCTTGGGAGAGTACAACAGAATTGGTAGACGCATTCCCTGCCCACAACAGGCTTACAGCCTAGAGGGGGAGACAGACATCAATATAAATACTTACATACCCAGAGAGAAGCCAGCATGAACCGTCAGAGAGTTTCCATCCTCCTCACTGCTCAGTAAAACGTGCGTTAGAGGACCGGAGAACAAGGGAGGACCAGAGTATAGAGAAGAGAAGGAGAAAGTGATTCATTTTGGTAGCAGCCATTTCTCCTTCCACCTCTGTTCCTGAGGTCACCGATTCCTTTTAACCCTGTCCCGACCTCTAGTTTTCTCCTCCCTCTCTCCACTGACTGATTCCTCAAAGCTGCGGGCAGCGGGAGTTTGGTCCAAGGAGGCTGGACCGTATAGTCTTGGAGAAGGAGGTGGGAGGTTTTGTAGTAGTTGAAACAAAAAGGGGGCGGGGAGAGAGAATCTAGGAACAGGCTTCTCGAACGAACTGGGCACACAGTAGGAGCTTAAAAATGATAGTAATAACTAAGCGCTTTATATGTGCCAGGCACTGTACTAAGCGCTGGAGTGGATACAAGCAAGTCGAGTTGGACACAGTCCCTGTCCCACGTGGGGCTCACAGTCTCAATCTCCATTTTACAGATGAGGTAACTGAGGCCCAGAGAAGTGAAGTGACTTGCGCAGGGTCACGCAGTACACAAGTAGCAGATCTGGGATTGGAACCCAGGTCCTCTGACTCCCAGACCCTTGCTCTATTCACTATGTCATGCTCTTTCAATCATAAATATGATCGATCGATCGATTGATAAGGATGACAATCAAAGCAATAAGAGCTTCAGTAAATTACAGTGATAAGCAGTGTGGCCTAGCGGAAAGAGCACGGGCCTGGGGGTCAGAGGACCGGAGTTTAAATCCCGGTTCCGCCACTTGTCTGTTGTATGATCTTGGACAAGTCACTTTGCTTCTCTGATCCTCAGTTCCCTCATCTGTAAAATGGGGACTAAAACTCTGAGCCTCATGGGGAACATGAATCGTCAACCTGATTATCTTCTATCTATCGCAGCCCTTAGAACAGTGCCTGGCACATAGTAAGTGCTTAACAAATATGATAAAAAAAAGAGTGGGAAATACAGGACCCTAGAAGAGTCAAGGATTGGGGTCAAGGTTAGACAAAGACTCTGGCTGGCCCACAAAAGGGTCAATCAATCAATTGTATTTATTGAGCACTTACTATGTGTGCAGAGCACTGTACTAAGCGCTTTGGAGAGTACAATACAACAGAATCAGCAGACACTTTCCCTGCCCACAGGAGCTTACAGTCTAGAGACCGAGCTTACAGTCTAAAGGGTCAGAAACTAAAATTGGGGAGGAAGAGGGAGGAGAAGTGAGGACACCCTATAACAGAGACATAAGGAGAGAATGACCGTGAAAAAATATAAAGCAAAAAGAAGAAATTGGCACGAGCTCCCTATAGACCATGCGCTTGTTGTGAGCAGGGAACATATCTACCAACTCTGTTACATTGGTATGTTTTACTCTCCTAAGCCCTTACTACAGTGCTCTGCACAGAGTAAGTACTTAATAAATATGATTGTTTGATTGATTGATTGGCAAGGAGAACAACCAAATCAGTAAGAGCTTCAGTAAATTAGTTAAGTAGCATGAGAAGCAGTGTGGCCTAGTGGAAAGAGCGTAGGCCCGAGATTAAAAAGACCTTCTAATACCGACTCTTCCAGTTTTCTGGTGGACGATCTTGGGCAAGTCACTTAACATCTCTGCGTCTCAGTTTCCTCACTGTAAAATGGGGATTCGGGACCTGTTCTCCCTCCTACTCAGACTGTGAGCCTCACATAAGACAGCAACTGTGTCCAACCTGAATAACTTGTATCTACCCCAGAACTTAGAACAGTGCTTGGCACATAAGAAGCGCTTGAACAATACCACAACTGTTAGTTATAGAAGGAGTTTCCAAGTTTGTGACTGCTCATTCAGAGCAAATACGACTCCAACAATCACCTCTTTCCAATGGCTGCAGTTGGAAAAGTAAACTAGAGAAACATCTTCCAAAGTGACCAGCACCTGACTCTCTTGCTCCTAATGAGGATGATTTTTATGATATTTGTTAAGTGCTTACTGTGTGTTAAGCACTCTTCTATGCAACTGGGGTAGAAACAAAATAATCGGGTCAGATGCAGTCAGAGTGGTTTAGTGGATAGAGCAAGAGCCTGTTAGTCAGAAGGACCTGGTTTCTAATCCCGGCTCTGCCACGTCTGCTATGTGACCTTGGGCAAATCACTTAACTTCTCTGTGCCTCAGTTACCTCCTCTGTAAAATGAGGATAAGAGTGTGAGCCCCCACGGCACAGAGACTGTGTCCAACCTGATTAACTTGTTCCTATCCCAGTGTTTAGAACAGTGCTTGGCCCATAGTAAATGCTTAATAAGTACCATTATTATTAAAGGAGATCATATATTGAATTCCCATTTGAGAGAAGCTTGGCCTATTGAGTACAGAACAGGCCTAAGAGTCAGAAGGACGTGGCTTCTAATCCCATCTCTGCCACTTACCTGCTGTGTGACCTTGGGCAAATCACTTCACTTCTCTGTGCCTCAGTTAGTTCCTCTGCAAAATGGAGATTAATACTGTGAACCACATGTGGGATATGGACTGTGGCCGACCTGATTAGCTTATATCTTCACCAGTGCTTAGTACAGTGCCTGGTACGTAGTAAACTGTTTACCAAATACCAAAAAAAAAAAAATTCAGGTGTGGAAACTGACACAGAGAAGTAAAGTGATTTGCCCAAAGTCACACAGCAGGCACGTGGTAGAGGCTGGATTATTCATTCATTTATTCATACATTCAATTGTATTTATTGAACGCTTACTGTGGGCAGAGCATTGTACTAAGCACTTGGAAAGTACAATACAGCAATAGAGAGAACCCCTGCCCACAGTGGGCTTACAGTCTAGAGATTAGAACCCAGGTCCTCTCACTCCCAGGCCCTTGCTCTTTACCCTTGGCCACATGGCTTCTGGCTGGGTGGCAACTTCCACCATAGGAGCCCAGTTTGTATTCTCCCTTCTTCCCAAGCTAACTCGTGGGCCACCGGCTCTATCAACTCTCAAGCCACGGACCACTGCTCACCCATTGCCCCATCTAGAACACTCTTCCCTCCTCCGTGGCCCTCAACTTCAACATGCTACTTCCCTCCTGTCCACCAAGACCCTGTCCACTTTCCTAAACAAAAAGTTTCCTTGCTAATTCCCAATAATCCTGCTTACACATTGATTAAATCTTCTTCAGCTGCTTTGTGACAATCCACAAGGTTTTGTGCATCTGTTTGATATTTATGCTCTTGCATTTCAACAGTTTGTTGACAATCTCATGTTTGCTTGTCCCTCACGCTGGACTGGAAGTTCTTCGATATCAGAGATCTGGTCTTACTTCAGCTTTCTCCTCAGTGCTACGGTTGTGCCCTGTCCAAGGCCCAATCTCCATCGATCTTGCCAATGACACCAGTGATTTTGGGGAGCTTAAGAATGTCCCTGAAAACTTGAGGTTCTAGTTCTGCTGATCACCCTACGAGAGTCACAGAATATATTTTAATGAAGGTAAGGCGGAGTCGGGGACAGAGCAGGGAGAGGGTGTCATTAGCCCGAGTCGGGACAGCGATGCTGGCGAGAGGAGTTGAAAGAGGACCTAACACAAGAAATGAGATCCCCCCCAGAGGCAGCACTCTCCAGAGACTGAATATGGATGGACTCACAGGGTGGGCACAGGAGCAGGGAAAAGCTCAAAGACAAAGAGAGTGGGGTTGGGAAAGCTCGATTCTCCTTTATACAGAGGAGAAGCAGAGTTGCCTAAGGGACAGAGCATGGGTCTGGGAGGCCGATGGGTTTGGGTGTCTGCCATGTGACTTTGGACAACTCACTTCACTTCTCTGTGTTGCAGTTACCTAATCTGTAAAGTGGGGACTGATACTGTGAGCCCCGTGTGGGACTTGGACTGTGTCCAACCTGATTATCTTATACCTACCCCAGTGCTTAAGAACAATTCCTGGCACTTAGTAAGGGCTTAACAAATACTATTACAAAAAAAAAGATGGAAATGTTAATGAGCGGGTTAAATCGTTTTAAAGAGAAGTGTGGTCTTGGGGATAGAGCATAGGCTTGAAAATCAGACCCCGAGTTCTAATACAAACTCTGCCACTTGTCTGCTGTGTGACCTAGGGAGAGTCACTTGATTTCTTTGCACCTCAGTTACCTCAAATGTAAAATGGGAATTCCAACTCAGCCCCTCATGTAGGCCATGAACTGTAACCAACCTGAGTAGCTTGTCTCTACCCCAGCACTTAGTACAGTGACTGACACATAGTAAGGGCTTAACCAATACTATTAAAAAAAAAAGTAGGGAAATGTGGATGAGTGGGTTAAACTGTTTTTAAGACCCTTTGATGAGGCTTTTTCAAGCAGACTTCATACACTGTAAAACTTCTGAAAGCAGGTTCCTCTGAATTGGATCTGGGTTTAGAATATCTTTTTGCTGGCAAGAGACCGTGGTAGAAAGCCGTTGAGGGTCTCAAGTGAGAACGGAAGTGGGCAGAGGGGCAAGGGAAGGGATTTTGTGTAGGCTGCCTGCGAACTGGTGTTACCGTGGGTATCCCAGCAGCCACAATAGTAGGTGGCCGCATCACCGATCTCTACACGATGGATCGTTAGGGTGGAGGTGGAGAATTTAGCTTTTTTATCCACCTCAAACCTGTTCTTGTCAACGCCCACTTCATAGAAAATATCGCTCTCCGATAAGATAGAGAGCAGCCTCTCCAAACCCTGCCCTGGTTTCTGTTGGTACCAGTGTATGAAAGCATCAGAAAATGTAACGCCGGACACCACACAGCTCATCCGGACTGTCTTTCCGGGTACTTTAGTGATGGACAGTTCTGTCTGCTCCACTTTTACTGCTCTGGTTCCAGCTGAAAAGGAAGGGAAAGAGAGCGAATCACTGGAAAGGATGAAGTGGGAGCAAATGGAGAGAATTCCCCCATTGTCTTCTCTAGCCAAGAGACAGGGTGGAAAGTCACTTACCTGCACACAGGGCAGCCAGGGCGAGCACGCACAGTGGTGACATCCTCTCAGGTGGGATGTGGCCTATGGCCTTTGGGAGGGAGACTCAGCACCAGAGGAGACAGCCAGCTGGGGATTGAGGAGGAAATGACCCAGGGAGTCCCTGACCGAGCGTCTCTGTCCGGGCTACGCTTTGGCTTTCTCAGCGCGCCGCTGATTCGCTGTTAACTTCAGGCCACGGATGCCATCATCCTCCCTCTCCCAGGGCTCACTGACAGGAAGACGAGTTTGTAACTACCATGGCAGTGATTGGCTGTAAAATCTCCTACCAGTTCACACCTCTTCACCACTGGGACAAGGAACTTGTTGACCTTTGGCCTTAAGCCCTTAATGACAAAGAGTAGTAAGTGGTTGAGGCCGAGCTTGGCTTAAATATTGATTGTGAATTTTAAATAGCCTGTGCTCAGGCCAGTCGCCCCACCCGTGATGCACTGGAGTCCAAGAGTGTGCTAGAAAGGAACACAAACAAATCTACCCGCCGCATGGTGCCTGATCTCCTCTTGCATGGGCGAAGGTATCACTTTGTAAACCTCAAAGTCCTCCATCAGATCAATATTTTTCTACACAGACTTACCTTAGTGAGATTAGTTCCGCAGTTATTCATCACTCAACCCCCAGGAGAAAGCACAGAGGTACTGAACATTTCCCCAGGGGGATAGTGGATGAGATGGTGATGCTACCTCTAGACCGTGACTTCATTTTGGGGAGGGAATGTGTCTGTTTACTGTTATATTAATACTCGCCCAAATGCTTAGTACAGTTCTGTGCACACAGTAAGCGCTCATTAAATATGACTGAACTGAATATTAACCACCTCCACACATATAAAATCGCTAGGTTGGAAATCAATCTGCAGTGGTCAAGAAGAGTTTAGAAGATGTGGAAGAGAACTGACACAAAACATTTTCCTTCCATTGGATTTAATACTTTGAAATTCACCCTCAGCATCATCCTTATCCTCAACATCATGGCACTGGGTTAGGCACTGTACACAGCCAGGTAAACAGACATGATTCCTGCCTTCAGGAAGCTCACAGTCTAAGATGGCCAGACTTCGATTCAGACTTCGAGCACAAAGAAGCAGAACTTTACAGAACTTTGAGACAAGGAGAAACACAAAGACCCAATCTAAATAGTTAGTGAACGATATGACAAGGAAAAGGGAGATCTGAATATGGAAAAGTGCAAAAGGCCCCAAAATAATTGATGATATTTTTTTCCCTGACGGGAAGAACAATCAGAAAATTTACTCTGTAAAATTTGCTGTTCCATTTTTCTTGTGCTTCTAGGACCACATGTCCTTTCATTCTGAGTTTTATTTTTCCAAAGTCATCAAAAAATTTCACTCTGATAAAGATGGAACAGAAAATCTGTGTGTGCTGAGATAAATAATGAAGTCCTGGAACATAGTCTCTTAGCTTTGACACTATACTCACCTCAACACAGCTACACTGGGTGCCATGTGAGTAGAATGAACAGCAGCAGGAGACAGACCACCATTGCATGAAGATCTGAAATTAGGAAATGGAAAGTAAGGAGAGCAGAGGGAATGCTCTAAGGTCACAGTAAGCCAAAGTCTCAGGTACTACTGGGACCCAGCTGAAAACTGGGAGTCAATTTCCAAGGATAGACCAGGATGACGTAGTACCAGCAAGAAAGGAGAGGCTCTTTTAGAGGAAAAACTTTGTAAGGAATGAGAGACAAAGCAAGAGCACAAAGAGAGCCAAGAGCTGCGTACATCAAACATGGAAACCCAACAAGGGGCAGACTACACGTTGTAGCTGGGACCATGTCAGCCAGATTCGCATGTGTTTCTGTGGGGTTTTCTTCTAATGTGAAGGGCAACTGTGTATATGAATGATGATTTGCTACTTGTGCTTTTTCGCCATTCAGCCTATAAGCATGAAAAACACAAGATGGAGGCTGTGACGACAGGGATTTTCTAAGTGACTGAGGCCTAAGGTCAGATCCCTCAGGATTCAGTCAGTCAACAGTCTGTCTACGAGGGATAAAAGAACTTCCAGTCTTTAGTTTGGTAGCCAATCAGTAGCCCTGTTTGAGCTGCTCTTACCAGTTTGACATTAATTAAGAAAATAGTGCCTTAGTCAATCAATTTAATTCATTTCCCTCTCTAGGAAATTTGGAATCATATTTAGTTTGTCTTTAGAGCAGGTTGCACGCAACCATTTTGATCATTGGAGGCCTATTAAATGCTGAACTCCAGACTGGCTTGCATTCTCTTTTATTGGAAAAAGGGGCTGATGCATTATTTGCTCATACCTACTGAGTGTGTCATTGTAGCCTCGTGGAAATAGCAAGGGCCTGGGTTTCAAAGAATCTGGTTTCTTGCCTGACTCTACCTCTCTCCTACTGTGTGACCTTGGGTGAATCACTAAACTTCTCTGTGACTCAGGCTCCTCATCTGCAAAATGGGGACTCAATGCCTGTTCTTCCTACTTAGGTGGTGAAACCCAAGTAGAGCAGGGACTTTGACCTGATTGTTCCGTATCTACACGGTGCTTAGCACTGTGCTTGGCAAAGAGCAAGCACTTAACCAACACCACTATTATCATTATCTCTTGCATTGCTCTGTATTTTTATGGTTTCATCCTTCCTATCTATCCCCTCTTAGATTTGAGCCTCTAAAGGACCATGTCTGACTTTCATCTGTGTATGTTTGCCCTGCACCGAGTGAGCACTTAATAACAACCATTACTGCTTATTGATTCTTCTTTGTGTCAGAGACATCTTCATGAGCACTGATGAGGTTTATTCATACATGGCGGTAAACAGAAAAAACATTTTTGAAAGAGGGTCCCCCTGAGTTAGATTTGTGCTTAGAACATCCTTTGAACTGGAAAGAGATTGTGGTAAAAGAGTCGTTTCGGGCCCCGGTGTGGAGGGATGTGGGCAAGGGGGCGAGGGGAGGGATTCTGTGCAGGTTGTCTGTGACTGGTTGAGACCGTGGAAATCCCAGCAGGCACAGTAGTAGGTGGCCACATCTCCTTCCTCTATGTTGATGATTGTTAGGGTGGAGGTGGTGGTCTTGATGTTGTTTTCTGCCCAGAACCTTTTCTTATCAGTGCCCGGGTCGTGTTGAGCTTTGATTGTCGATGACAAATAGAGCAGCCGCTTCAAAGCCTGCCCCGATTTCTGTTGGTACCAGTGCATGGTGGTGGCAGAGAACGTAACGCCGGACACCACACAATTCACACGGACTGTTTTTGTGCGTGACCTGGTGATGGACAGCTCTCTCTGCTCCAGTTTCACCGCCGTGGATCCGGCTGGAAAGGAAGGAAAAGAGAGAAAATCCCTAAGAAGCATGAATTGGAAGAAAATGGAGAGAATCCTCGGTTCTCTTCCCTGGCCGGGAGAAAGGGTGGAAAGACACTTACCGGCGCACAGGATGAGCACGGTGAGCACAGACAGCAGTGACATCCTCTCAGCTGGGACGAGGCCTGTGGGGTGGATGCAGGGGGCTGGAGGGAGGTGGGCAGACGGAGAGATCGAGGAGCAGTAGGCAAGGGGACCCCCAGGCTGGGGGCGCAGAGGGAATAGCCCAGGGAGACCTAGGCCGAGGGTCAGGATCCCAGTTGCAGTCCGGCCCTTCCGACGTGGCGCCGATTAGCTGCAAACTTCAGTCGACAGACGCTGTCGCTCTCACTCTCCCTGGGTTCATGACTGTGGTCCCGGCTTCTTCTTGACCGTGAAGGAGGAGCTTATGGATATCACGGCAGCTATTGGCCGTAAACCCTCCTGCCGGTCCCCACCCCTTCACCACTGGAACAGGAGCTGGTTGACCTTCGACCCCTACTGGGATGGTCAAGAGGGAATGGCCCACCCTGGGTTCTTCAGTTGACGTTTACATTTTATCACCAGCAGCTTGTACTTGGAGAAGCAGCGTGGCCTAGGGGAAAGAGCCTGGGCCGGGGAGTCAGAGAACCTGGGTTCTAATCCTGGTTGTGCTACTTGCCTGCTGTGGGAACTTGGGCACTGTACCTCAGTTTTCTCATCTGTAAAATGGAATTAAACTCCCTCCTACTTAGACTGTAAAGCCCATGTGGGACAGAGATTGGGTCTGACCTGATTATCTTGTATCTACCCCAGAAATTAGTATGGTTTTTGGCCCTTTGTAAGGGCTTAATAAACATCACAGTTATTATTATTAATGTTATTTTTGATTAAATGACCCATCTGTTTATCACTGGGATGTGAGTATGAGGGAATTGCCACAGAGAAGCACAAACAGATCCACTCTATGCCAAATGCTTGTGAATTTGACTTTGTCATAAACCCTGGTTTCCTCCAAGGAACTGATGCTTGTCTACACACAGAGATAGAGTTCATAAAATATTTAATCATTAACAACTTGTACTTGGAGAGCAGCATGGTCTAGTGGATAGAGCACAGGCCTGGGAGTCAGAAGGACCTGGGGTTTAACCACGCTCTGCCTTTTGTCTGCTGTGTGACCTGGGGCAAGTTACTTCATTTCTCTGGGCCTCGGTTACCTCATCTGTAAAATGGAAATAAAGATTGTGAGCCCCACGTGGGACATGATCTGTGTCCAATCTGATTAGCCGGTACCTACCCTAGAACTTAGAAGAGTGCCTGGCACATAGTAACAATAATAATAATCATGGCATTTGTGAAGTGCTTACTATGTGCCAGGCACTGTACTGAGCACTGGGTGGATACAAGCAAATCGGGTTGGACAGAGTCCCTGCCCCACTTGGGGCTCACAGTCTCAATCCCTATTTTATAGATGAAAGCGCTTAACAAATATTATTAAAAAACCCGGTAGGATCTTGTTCTTTGAATATGGGGTATTATCACGAATGACTCTACCAGGGGAGGAATATGCAGTTGCTTCATGAATTGTTCTAAGAGGTGATAATTTTTTGCATAGTTTTATGCATTATAAATTAGAATCTGTTTGAGAACCTCTGGAGAAATTAATATGAAATCCCTTTACAGCCCATATAGTGTAACAATAAACGTAATATGATCGTGAGTCTTTGCAGGATACCGTAGAAGTAGAAGTTGTTGGTGCTGACTGAAGCAGCGTTACTTTCTACTTCATTCAAGGACTTGTTCAATAGACTCAACGATGGCATGCTCATCTTCACTAAGTACCTTGCAGCGCGATAATATCTTCAGAACATTTGAGCTCCCCTGGGGTCTTTTTCTTCTTCAATCACTTTCATAAATGCATCCACTTAATCCCCAAACTTTAGCTGGTAGTGGAGAGGCCTTAACTCCTGCATCCGGTTCAATATTTCTAATGATGCGTTGGATTTTCAATGTAGGATGGGCTGGGATTTGAACAGTTCCTCCGATGAGATGCGATTAACTCATCGAAGTCTGCTTCAACCACTGTTCGGTTAAATAGCTTCTTTAGCTAACTGCTCAGCGGACTCCCTTACTCCTTGGAAATCAGACTCCAACTGAGCTTTCTGCGAATGCCGGGCTTTGCTGATTGCTTAAGCCCAGGGAATGAGGAGTGGGGGAGGGATTTACTTACCTGTAGCATTCAGCAGGAATGCTAGGGAGGTCAGGCTTCCGGGTGGAGTAAGGCATTAAACAACATAGGCTGCATCCCTGGAGAAGAAGTAATGTGAGTGCTGTAACCCACTCTAAATTTCATATCGAACAATTCCTGCTCTTTCCCCAAGTTGTATTTGGCTTTAAAGCACTCAATCACTTTCCCCCTCTTACCTTACCTCGCTGATTTCCTACTATAACCCAGCCTGAACACTTTAGGGCTCTAACTCCAACCTACTGTCCGTACCTCGGTCTCATCTATCTCACTTCTGACCCCTTACTTGTTTACCCGTTAAGCATTTTGATAACTCTCCCTGCCCCAGAGGACTTATGTACTTCCTATTTCCCCTACCTGTAATTTATTTTAATGTCTGTCTCCCCCTGTAGATTGAAATCTCCTTGCGAGCAGAGATCATATCTCCCATCTCTTTTTGTACTGCACTCTCCCAAGCTTCGCACAGTACAGCGCTCTGCCTATAGTAAGAGCTCAGTCAATAGCACTGATTGATTGTATGAATTGTAGGGTGGTTGCAACCTGGGTATGCTTGTACTTTGCTTGGTGGAATGTGTTAGTGTTAATTCTTAGAAATCCTCCTCCGTTTTGCTGTCACTCAAACCACCAGAAGGGTGTGTAATGATGCTACACACACACAAACACATACACACACACACACTCTCTTGCTCTCTCCGAGTTGGTGAAGATGACACGGATTTAACTGTAAGCCCATCCGCACTGGAAACTTCACCCAAATGAGAACTAGTCTACAATGATCAGGATCAGTTCTAAAGGAAAAGATCAGGACAACTCTTTTATAGTATTTGTTAAATGCTTACCATGTGTCAGGCTCTGTACTAAGCACTGGGATAGATACAAGTTAATAAGGTTGGGCGCAGTCCATGTCCCACATCGGGCTCATAGTCTCAATCCCCATTTTACAGATGAGGTAACTGAGTCACAGAGAAGTTAAGCGACTCCCCCAAAGTCAGGCAGCAGACAAGTGGTGGAGACGGAATTAGAACCCAAGTCTTTCTGACTGTGCCATACTACTTGTAGGCAATTGAATACTGCCTTAAAATTTACCATCGGCCTCATCTTTATCCTCGAAATGGTTCAGGTAACCTGATAGTGCCTCCGTCTCTGGGGACTTAAAGCTTAAGATAGTGATGGCATTATGATGATGGTGATGATTATTATTATTATATTTGCTTAGCTCTTAATATGTGCCATGCACTGTTCTAAGGCTAAGGTAGCTGCAAGTTCATCAAGTAGAACACAGTCCCTATTCAACATAGGGCTCACAGTCCAAGTAAGAGGGAGAATGGGTGTTTAATCCCAACTTTACAAATAAGGCAACTGAGGCACTGAGAAGTGAAGTGATTTGCCCAAGGTCACACAGCAAGTAAGTGGCAGAGCTAGGTTTAGAACCCACGTTTTCTGACACCCAGGACTGTGATCTTTCCACTAAGCCATGCTTCTCAAGATGCCAGCACTGACTCAAATGCATGATACAAACTTCAAAAGGACATAGGGCCAAAAACCAACATTAAATAAGAACACATTCTGAATGCATAAGTGTGCAGTACATCAGTGTCATGGACAAGCAAAGGAACATTTGAATATTTAGCGACGGACAAAATCTGAAAGGCCACAAATAATTTATCTTGCTTTATTGTCTAATGTAATAATAACAATAATAATAATGTTGGTATTTGTTAAGCACTTACTATGGGCAGGGCACTGTTCTAAGCGCTGGGGGACATACAGGGTAATCAGGTTGTCCCACGTGAGGCTCACAGTTAATCCTCATTTTACAGATGAGGTAACTGAGGCACAGAGAAGTGAAGTGACTTGCCCACAGTCACACAGCTGACAAGTGGCAGAGCCGGGAGTCGAACCCATCACCTCTGACTCCGCAGCCCTGGCTCTACAAAATCAATACACTGAGTTTAAAACTGGACTCCGGAAAGCTTGATTTTCTGGGTGTCTAGGGATGTGATTCACATCTTCTTGAACTTGTATGATTTTTCTGCGTTTTCCAAATAATCAATAATTTCACTGTCAAAAACAGGCTCCCTTAAATATACAAGCAGATTAGGAGATGGAGTTAATATGTCTGTTTCTACCATACTCTTGAATTTCACTGTATTCTGTAAGATTCCTCTCTCTCTCTCTGTTTCTTTCTCCCCTCATCTCTTACTCCTCCCAGCTCTTCTGGTGACCAACGAACATGTAGCGACCATGTGATCCCACCCTGGTACCCCAATCACCTCCCCCCTACATCCCCCCTTCCTAGTCAAAAGGCAAGAAGCCCAGCCAATCAGCATGGGAGACCTCCGTGACTCACGGCTTCGAACCCAGAGCCCAGGTTCCACTTCAGACTACCTGGGGCTCAGAGACAGGTAGGAACCACAACCCTCTCCTCCTTCTCTCCTCCCCAGAGCCCCGAGCACTGCCGGTGGAGACATGCTGGAGTCTATCATCCTTCTCACCACCCTGCTCCACGGTAAGTCGGCTGCTTTCATCCCGGGTTAGCACCCTCTGGAGCTGCTTCTGTCTTCCTCCTCCTCTTCTTCCACCTTCTCACCCTCCTCCTCTCCTTACTATAACTGTTTGCTTTCTCCCCTCATCGCAGCCGGCCAGACGGCAGTCACCTTGGACCAACCAGTGATCTCCATCACCAAAAAGGTTGGGGTGCTTGCAATGATTCCCTGCAGGTTTTCTGACAAAAGGATCACGTACATCCACTGGTACGTCCAGCATCTTGGGAGGGCTCCCCAGCGCCTGCTCTACTATCACCTGGCCAAGTCTGAAGTCAGGTTGGATGCAGGATTCAGGTCAGACAAATTCTTCGCTAGCAAGAATAAAGATGGAAGCTGCAACCTGTTGATACAGAACCTGCGTGAAAGCGATGCTGGCACCTATTACTGTGCCAGCTGGGACGCCACGATGATTCATGTCTCTCCACCCCTCATACAAAAAAATTCTGTCTGCAGGCATCGGAAGCAAGGCCTGCCTCCCACAACTCCGGCACTGGCTCTCACCCTTGATTCAGGCTCCTGGGCACACTAAGGAAGGCCCGGATTTGGTTTCTGTAGAAAACAGGTCCAAACTTCAGCTGTTTCTGCAGAGAATAAACGCAGTGGTCCCACCCACCTTAGCCAGAGCACAATTCCCATCGCCCCCTCTCAGACACTGGTGGCTTCCCATTCCTTCTCTGCCCGAACAGACGTCACCCTCGTGTCCAAAGGGAGGAGTCTGTGGAAGGACACTCTATACCTTATGTCTACTACATCGCTTTCATTGGTCCCTGGGGTAATCTAAAACCCACCTCCAGCCCCTTCCATCTGTCCTTGGTGACCACTCTAGGGGTCAAATTTGTGAACTCCTGTCAGATATTCGGGAAAGGATCCTCCCCTTCGAACCCTGAAGGTGACTGAGCCTGACTTGTGAACTGCTGCCAGATGTTGAGGAAAGGATTCTCCCCTTCAAACCCTGAAGGTGACTGAGCCTGACTTGTGAACTGCTTTCATATGTTGAGGAAAGGATTCTCCCCTTCGAATCCTGAAGGTGACTGAGCCTGTCTACTGGGCCATCTTTCTACAGGACCTGTTCCAGGGACTTCTGGACCATGGGTGGAAAGGGAAGCCAATCTCTCCTCAGACCACCCCCTGGGCCATCCTAAAATCATTTCCTTCTCATCCTCTATCTCCGTAGAAGCAGCAGTTTGAGAACCATCCCAGCAGGGGCAGGGAGGGGAGCACATGGAGACAGAGGTGAGTGAGCACTTTGGATAAAACAAGGGGTGACCTTTGGCCCCAGTGATTGGGGTTCCTAAGCTTCCACTTCCCCTGGCCCTAACCTGGGGCCCAGCTTTCCCTGTCCAAATCCCTGGACTGTACTATCCGACTAGGAGGAAGAGGGGGACCAAAGAAGATGGAGACCCCTGGGATGTGGGGACCAGGAACTTGAGTAGTTGAGGAGAGGGAAGGGCCAGATGAATTGGGCAATCATCCATACTTCCTCAACATGCTCAGGGACACTTCAGGCTATGGAGTGCAATGTGGACCCAGCCTTCCACAAGTCACTGTCTCAGACGGGCTCAGGTGAAGGACTCCACAACTTCCTTATCTCCATTTCATTCAAAATGGGTCTGTGGGTGAGCCTAGGGGTCACAGGGGTGTCTTCCCTAAAGGGAGAATTCCCCCTTCCCCTACCAAAGTGAAGTGAGTTCAGGGAGGAATCAGTGTTTAGAGATTTGCGTCCAACTTCCTCTGCCCGTTAGCTCCTGGCCCTGACCCCTCTTCTCTCACCGAAGAGGCTGAAAGGAGCCGTGCGATGAGTGGATTCAGGTTCTTCCTCTGCCGCCTGCGTTTCCATCCCTCAGCCCTGAGATGCCGCCTTCCGCCCTGGTCAGCCGCAGTCGGTTTCAGGAGGGGTGGGATCCCGGCAGCCTCAACTGTTCGTCCAGGGCATATCCCACTCCTGTGGGCCTCCTCGGTCCCCAGTAAGTAGCCATGGGCCTCCTTCTAGGGTGGAGGGGCACTCTGGACTGTCTCCCCCTCTCACTTCTGCTCCCTCTCCTTTCTCCACAAAGACTGGTTGGGGACCTTCCTGGAGAAGGACACCACTTCCATCACCACTCTGAGGGGCCAGACCATCACAGTGGGTTTTTTTATGGCATTTATTAATCCAGGCACTGTACTAAGTACCGGTGTAGATAGAAGCTAATCAGGTTGGACACAATCCCTGTCCCACCTGGGGCTCATAGTTTTAATCCCCATTTTACAGATGAGCTAACTGAGGCACAGAGAAGTAAGCGAAGTGATTTGCCTACGGTCACACAGCGGACAAGGAGCAGAGCAGGAATTAGAATCCAGAACCTTCTGATTCCCAGGCCTGTGACCCATCCACTAGGCCATGCTGCTTTTTTTTTTCCAGTGGGATTTGTTAACCTCTCCTTTGCGCCAGGCACTGCACTAAGTACTGGGGCAGATACAAGATTTGATACAGCCCAAGTCCCACATAAGGCTTACGGTCTTAATCCCCATTTTACAGATGAGGTAACTGAGGAACAGAGAAGTGAAGTGACTTGCCCAAGCCCAGCAGACAAGGGGCAGAGCAGGGATAAGAACCCAGGTCTTTGTGATTCCCAGGTCCGTGCTCCATCCCCTAGGCCAAGTTCCTCACGATGACCTGCAAATCGTCCTGGGACAGCAGCACCAACACCCACCAGGTCCAAGCAGCGCGGCTCAGTGGAAAGAGCCCGGGCTTGGGAGTCAGAGGTCATGGGTTCGAATCCCGACTCTGCCCCTTGTCAGCTGTGTGACTGTGGGCAAGTCACTTCACTTCTCTGTGCCTCAGTTACCTCATCTGGAAAACGGGGATTAAGACTGTGAGCCTCACGTGGGACAATCCGATTACCCTGTATCTACCCCAGCGCTTAGAACAGTGCTCTGCACATAGTAAGCGCTTAACAAATACCAACATTACTACATTATTATTACCCAGGTGGACTGTAGCGGCCGCCGTGTCACGATCTCGCTGGCCTCACCCTCCCCCGGCATCCCGGCCTCCAGAACAGCCGGCCGCCTTTCCGTTCTCCCAAGGGACGGGGGCTGGAGCTACATCCCGACGCCACAGGACACAGACAGTGGCAGCTACTACTCTGCCCCCTGGCATCCTGCATATCCCCCCCCCCCCACCCCACCAGCTTCCTCCACCCCTATACTAAAATCCATTTGCAGGATTCGCCTACTGGGTGCTTCCCAGAGGGTCTCTGCCCTTTTAGGTTGGAGCCCCCTGTGGGCAAGAGATTGTGCATGGGTTATTATCCCTGTCCTTTTCCCCACCGTTTAGCGTACAGTGCTCTGCACAAAGTCAGCAGTACAAACACCCTACTATATAGTAACAATAATAAAAAAAACAATGATAATAACACCCTGTAGCTAGAACTGTAAGCTCTTTTCGGGAAGGGAATGGGTCTGTTTATTGTTGTATTGTACTCTCCCAAGTGCTTGGTTCAGGGCTCTGCACAGGGTAAGTGATCAATAAATATGATTGACTGATTAGGATTAGGCCCAAGAAGCATTAATAGGGGGCAAACCAGTCCCACAGCTCAGAGGGAAGGGGAGAAACACGTGACCTCCCGCACACCTCGATTTACCGCTCTGAATCTAGCTGGGCCAGTGACCACCCTCAGATACATCCGTCCTCCCCACACCCCCAAGCCCACCCAACTGGCCCCGATAAAGCATACAAGCCATGTTCCCAGAGTTGAACACATTCCCTTCATTCGCCTCCCTTTCAAGGGAGAGATATTTCATCTGCTTTCTTTGGATTTTTTAAAGGTGATTAGAAGTCAGCCTCCTTGTGAAAATGACCCTCCATGAAGACGGATGAAGACTTCGGGCAGTTCCTGGAAGTCTCCCGCTGGGTAAATCAGTCAGGATGCTACACATTCCCCACCAGCACCACCAGCTCACAGCTCTGAGCACCAGCAGATGGGAAGCTGAGGCTGAAAGTTGGCCCCATGGAAGTCCTGCCTGTTGGCTGGAAGAGAAGAGGCAGAGAGACAAGAAGAAAGACACGTGAATTAACGAAACCCGAAGAGGCCAGTTGGCATAATCACAGGGAGTAATTACGAGGAGAAGGGACTTTTTTATGGTATCTGTTACTTTGTGCTAGGCACTGTACTAAACACTGGGGTAGATACAAGCTAATCAGTTTGGGCACAATTCATGTCCCATCTGGGCCGCACGGTCATAATCCGCATTTTACAGGTGAGGTAATTGAGACACAGAGAAGTGAAGTGACTTGCACAAACAGCAGATAAGCGGTGGAGCCGCGATTCGAACCCAGGTCCTTCTGACTTCCAGGCTTGTGTTTTTTCCACTTGGTCATGCTGCTTCTCTTGGGACTTCTTCTCGGGTCCAGGTGTCATCAAGATGTTAAGAAGCAGTTTGGCTTAGTGGAAAGAGCACGGGCTTGGGAGTCAGAGGTCATGGGTTCTAATTCTGGCTCTGCCACTTGTCAGCTGTGTGACTTTGGGCAAGTCACTTAACTTCTCTGTGCCTCAGTTCCCTAGTCTGTAAAATGGGGATTAAGGCTGTGAGCCCCACCTGGGACAACCTGGTAACCTTGAATCTACACCAATGCTTAGAACAGTGCTTGGCACAAAGTAAGCGCTTAACAAATACCATTATTATTATTATTATTATTATTATTATTATTATTATTATCAGCTCCCTGACTCCCAGCTGCACTTCCAGAAACCCTAGATTTTCAGAGTGCAGCAGCCCCCAGTCTGGCCAAGGCAGTGCTCAGCAAATGTTCCTCAACGGTTTGGGGACTGCTACCCTCATAACTACTGAAAGCCCAGAGGGAAACTCTCACCCGGCAGGCGAGAAAGCACTCACAGACTGATCGTTCTGGGCTTTGACGAGGCAGTCTTTCAGTCAATCAATCAACTGTATTTATTGTGTCCTTACTCTGTGCAAAGCACTATACAAAGCACTTGGGAGAGAACAATGCACTAAGTAGACTTGAGTCTTGCCCTGAAAGAGCTCACGGTTTATCGGGGAAAAAGAGATGCTAAAATAAACACTCAATCACCTTGCCTCCTACCTCGCCTCGCTGTCTCCTACACTAACCAAGATTGCTCACTTTGCTCCTCTAATGCCAACCTTCTCTATCTCACCTACCTCACTGATAAACTCTCACCTATGTCCTGCCTCTGGCCTGGAATTTCCTTCCTCTGTATATATGACAGACAATTACTCTCCTCCACCTTCGAAGCCGTATTGAAGGTGCATCTCCTCCAAGAGGCCTTCCCTGACTAAGCCCTCTTTGTCTCTTTCCCATCTCCCTTTTGTGTCACCATGATTTCCTTTCTTTATTCACCCCTCCAACAGCCCCACGGCACTTATGTACATATCCATAATTTATTTACTTACATTACTGTCTGTCTCCCCCTCTGGACTGTGAGCTAGTTATAGCAGAGAATGTGTCTACCAAGCGCTTGTATTGTTCTCTCCCAAGCACTTAGAACACTTGTCTCCCCCGATTAGACTGTAAGCCCGTCAAAGGGCAGGGACTGTCTCTATCTGTTGCCGATTTGTCCATTCCAAGCGCTTAATACAGTGCTCTGCACATAATAAGCGCTCAATAAATATTACTGAATGAATGAACAGTTCTCTGCCCACAGTAAGCACTCTACAAATATGATCGATTAATAAAGCAGTCTCTCAATCAATCATATTTTTATCGTGCCTACTCCGTGCAGAGCACTGTACAAAACACTTGGAAGAGCACAATAGAATTAAGAGACATGAGGTCTTCCCTCAAGGAGTTTACAGTTTAGCAGGGGAAAGAGAGATGCCTAAATAAATTACAGGTAGCTGGAAGCAATAGTGTAGTGTAGAAAGATAGGAAAATAAGATCTACAGTGCAGTGGAAAGTGAGGGGTGAGTAACCACGGGCTGAGATGATGAGTCCGTCCGTCAGTCAGTAGAGGAAGTGCAAAGGTGGCGGTAGGTAGGGAGAGAGTCCTGTGATCCTCTTGCCCTTCCTAGTCTGTAAAGTGGGGAAGGAATTTTCCAGGAAAGGAACAGTGAGGCTTTCACACCAGCTAAAGGGTGGCAGGCCTGGGAGACGGACACTCAGGATTGGGGGTTGAAATCCCTCGGGGGAGGCGGTCTCTGAAAACGTCAGACCTGATTTTTGACTTCCACGTGACAAAATGAGAATGAGAGAATTGAGAATAAACAGCCGATAACCAGGATGCTGAAAAGAGGGGAAACCATCCTAGTGGGAAGGGGATGGGTGCATGTGATGACACTTGATCTGCCCAGGTCGCCTTTCTGAGCATTCTGGGGCTCTGCGGGCATCCATATCTGCCAATTCCTAGTAGGGTCTGGGCCCGGGAGTCAGAAAGACCTGGGTTCTAATCCTGTCTCTGCCACTTGTCTGCTGTGTGACCTCGTGCGAGTCATTTATCTTCTCTGTGCCTCGGCTACCTCATCTGTAAAATGGGGATTTAGGCTGTGAGCCCAGCATGGGTCATCAAGGGCGTCCAACCTGATCAACCCCCGCGCTTAGAACAGTGTCTGGCACATAGAAAGCACTTATACAAATACCACAAAAAAAAAAAAATTCCTTCCGGAGCAGTTCTTGGAGAGCAGTTCTTGGAGTTCTTGGCGAGCAGAGACAGTGTCTTCTCCTGTACTGGAGGATGCACGGCCCACAGCCTGACACAGGAGGGAGCTCTGGAAATGCTCTAAAAATCTACAAAAGTCAACTTTCAAGCAAAAAAACACGGCTTCAGAAAGGCTCAATCCATCCAGTCAATCAATCAATCAGTGTATTGAGTACTTACTAGGTTCAGAGCATTGTACTAAGCGCTTGGGAGCGCACAATATAACAGAAAGAACTGCTCGGTCTACAAGCTGCAGGTTCCAGGCTGGACCATTATTTCTGTTAGTATTTATAAGTTTTAAATAAAGGGAAAAAAAAGAGTCCATATTCTTGTTTTCACTATCTCTAGATTTTGACTTTGTATCTTCCCAACAGTGAATGAGCTCTCCTTAATAATTTATACATTATCAGCAACATCACCAAGAGTTCCCCGGTGTAATATGGCACTGGAGTTTCCCCCTCCCCTGATCATATCATCTCAACAATGTGACTCGGTGGAAAAGCATGGAGAAAAACCACGCACCTGGGGATCAGAGGAGCTGGGTTCTAATTTCAGTTCCACCACTTGCCTGCTGTGTGACCTTGGGCAAGTGACAACATCTCTGTGCCTCAGTTACCTCATCTGTAAAATGACGATTAAGACTGTGAGCCCTGTGTGGGACAGGGACCGTGTCCAACCTGATTATCTACCTTACTGCTTAGTACAGTGTCTAGCACTTAGTAAGCTCTTAATAAATACCATTAAAAAAACCCTCAGCACTAATGAGCACCATGCACATTCCACTTTAAATTATTCATTTGTTTTTTCATTTATTCAGTTTTTTTGCACTCTACTACTGCTTGAATCCATCCATGCTTTTCCTACTGCTCTCACTAGAAGAATATAATTTATGGCTGCCTGCCTCCCTCATCAAATAGTTGACTCTTCCAGGGCAGGGATCATGTTTACTAATTCTATTGTATGACTTACTACTTTCATCTTTTACTTCCTACAAGGTGACTGGTACAGTGTTCTGCATACAAACATTGCTGAGGGATTGATGGATAGATCCATTTAGGTTGAATGAGTTCCCTGCCGCCTAGTAAGCCCCATTTATATACAGATATACCCACACTGTTTAGTCCAGTGCCTGAGATAGTAAACACTTAACAGATATGTATATACATACATATATATGTATATAAACAATGCAGGTAGATACAAGCTAATCAGGTTGAACGGTTCCATGTCCCAAACGGGGCTCGCAGTATTCATTCTCATTTTACAGATGAGGTAACTGTGGCACAGAGAAATCAAGTGACTTGCCCATTGACTCCAACTAGCCAAAAACAAAGATCAGCAAAGTCCTGAGCGTAAAACACGAAAGCTTAGATAGCCTCAAACAGTGCAGGCAGGCTCAAGTTAAAAGGATCTCAAATGCCAATATATTTAGAGTTTCCATAAGTTCTTTAAGAAAGAGCAAACCCAAAACTCCCACTAAGATTCCCCTATCTCACCTGGCTCTTTGAATTTTCCATCCTTGCCAAGTAGTCTTGGCCCTCTGTCCTTTCTCAGCTTCTTCTATTCATCGGTGGCATTTATTGAGCACCTACTTTGTGCAGAGCACTGTACTGAGCGCTTGGGAAAGTACAATAAGATTGGTAGACATGATCCCTGCCCTCAAGGAGCAGTTTTTGTGCTCTCTTAAGATCTTCATGAATCTCTCTTGTGTCATCTGCCTCCTGTGGAGAGACACAAACCTGCCCCGCCCCAATGATCCCACAGCACCTCCCACACCCCCACACAACACCGCTCGAGACAGCACAGCTGCGGAGCACCCAATATTTTCTCTCCTACAGCTAGAGCTCCAGTGCAGCCACGGAGGATCGAAGCCCCTTTCAGCGTCTCCTTCCCCGCGGCAGAGAAGCCCGGACCATGGTGGGGCATCTCACCTTCCTCTCACCCTTCCTGGAGGACTGGGCGAACGTCGCCTTGGCCCCGGTGGTCCGGCGGGAGCTGGGGTTTGTCGTGGGGAAGATCTGGTCCTCCCTACTGCTGTTGGGTGTCCTGGTGGCCGCGGGGGACGCGATGGTCACCCTGGAGCAGGGCCTGGTCTCCGTCACCGTCAAGAAGAGCCTAAACGTGGAGCTCATCTGTAAGAGTTCTGGCAAGCTCCCGAGCTACATCCACTGGTATCGCTCACAGCCCGGGAAGCCCCCGCAGCGCCTCCTCTACTTCTCTACAACCAATAACAAAGTCAACTGGGATGAGGGCTTCAAGGCAGGAAAATTCCAGAGCATCAAGGCACACGATGACAAAAATACCTGCAAGCCGTTGGTGTTCCAGGTGGAGGAGAGCGACTCCGCCATGTATTATTGTGCCAGCTGGGATCTCCCACAGTGCCCCAGGACATAGCGCTCCCTGCACAAAATTGGGCTGCTGAGCTCGCTACCGCCGTGCTTCTGTATCGAACTGGAGTCTCAATCTCTTTTTCAGCTTCCAGGAGTGCTTCCCAAACCCCTTACAGTTCAAAACTCCCTGCTGAGGGGGAGGAGGGAGGCTCAGCTGGTGGGACCACATGTTGGAAAATAATAATGTTGGCATTTGTTAAGTGCTTACTATGTGCAGAGCACTGTTCTAAGCGCTGGGGTAGATAGAGGGTAATAAGGTTGTCCCCTGTGAGGCTCACAGTCTTCATCCCCATTTTGCAGATGAGGTAACTGAGGCACAGAGAAGTTAAGTGACTTGCCCACGGTCACACAGCTGACCAGTGGCAGAGCTGGGATTCGAACCCATGACCTCTGACTCCCAAGCCCGGGCTCTTTCCACTGAGCCACGCTGCTTCGAAAAGGTTCTAAGCCAAGTGCCAGTCCTGGTGTAGCCCCCCTCCCCTACCCCCGCCGCCGCCCCAGGTCTGAACGTCCCCAGCGGATGGTCCACAGAGTCCATAGGGAACCTGAATCATAATGTAAACTCCTCCAGGGGTAGGGACTTGGGCATCTCTGTACTCTGGAAGGAGCCTGGCCTAGCGGACCCACGGTTCAGGGACGTAGCATGGCCTAGTGGATAGAGCACAGGCCTGGGAGTCGGAAGGACCTGGGTTCTTTCACTCATTCAATAGTATTTATTGAGAGCTTACTATGTGCAGAGCACTGTACTAAGCGCTTGGAATGAACAGGTCGGCAACAGATAGAGACAGTCCCTGCCGTGTGACGGGCTTACGGTCTGATCGGGGGAGACGGACAGACGAGAACGATGGCGATAAATAGAGTCGAGGGGAAGAACATCTCGTAAAAGCGATGGCAACTAAATAGAATCGAGGCGATGGACATTGCATTAACAAAATAAATAGGGTAATGAAGATATATACAGTCGAGCAGATGAGTACAGTGCTGAGGGGATGGGAAGGGAGGGGGGAGGAGCAGAGGGAAATGGGGGGAAAAGAGGGTTAAGCTGCGGAGAGGTGAAGGGGGGGTGGTAGAGGGAGTAGAGGGAGAAGGGGAGCTCGGTCTGGGAAGGCCTCTCGGAGGAGGTGAGTTTTAAGTAGGGTTTCGAAGAGGGGAAGAGAATCAGTCTGGCGGAGGTGAGGAGGGAGGGCGTTCGGGGACCGCGGGAGGATGTGGCCCGGGGGTCGACGGCGGGATGGGCGAGACCGAGAGACGGTGAGGAGGTGGGCGGCGGAGGAGCGGAGCGTGCGGGGTGGGCGGTAGAAAGAGAGAAGGGAGGAGAGGTAGGAAGGGGCGAGGTGATGTAGAGCCTCGAAGCCTAGAGTGAGGAGTTTTTGTCTGGAGCGGAGGTTGATAGGCAACCACTGGAGGTGTTTAAGAAGGGGAGTGACAGGCCCAGATCGTTCTAATTCTAGCTCTGCTACTTGTGTGCTGTGTGACCTCAGGCAAGTCACTTAACTGCTTTGGGCCTCAGTTCCCGCATCTGTAAAATGGGGATTAAGACTGTGAGCCCAATGTGGGACAGTCATAGTAGAAGAGAGGTACTGAATCCCTGCTTTTCAGTCGAGGAAACTGATTCACAGAGAAGTTAAGGGGCTTGTCCAAAGTCACACAGCAGGAAGTGGCAGAGCTGAAATTAAAAATCATGTGAGCCCCATGTGGGACAAGGATTGTGTCCAACCTGATTAGCAAGTATCTACCCCAGAGTTTAGAGCTGTGCTTGACACTTAGCAAGCACTTAACAGATATTATTATTATTATTATGCTCTTGAAAGTGTTTGGTGAGATCTCCCTGCACAGCTGCGAAAACCCTGAGTGGCAATCTCAGCACCTGAAGGGATGGATCATTCTGTTCTCTAACACATGATATGTTGGAGGAAGAAAGACAGAGTCGTGGCAAAAGGAGCTGAGAAGAAACTCTTGTCGACACAGGAGAGAAGGAGGTTGCAAGCCCAGAGATGCCTGGGTTTTATTGCTCTCCGAGATTATTCTCGGTTACAATCAAGGCGAAGGCTGAATCCCCCGAAACTATGTTAACCAGTTAGTTCCATTTATTTGTTTATTCTCTGATAATACTAATAATAGTATTTGTTAAATGCTTACTAGGTGCTCAGCACTGTAGTAAGCATCGGGGTGGGTACAAGCAAATTGGGGTGGACACAGTCCCTGTCCTGTATAGGGTTCACAGTCTTAATCCCCATTTTACAGGCGAGGTAACTGAGACACAGGGAAGTGAAGTGACTTGTCCAAGGCCACACAGAAGAGAAGTGGCTGATCTGGAATTCGAATCCATGACCTTCTGACTCCCAAGCCTATTCTTTATCCACAATGCCACGTTGCTTCCCAACTATAAGCTTTTTTTTAATGGCATTTGTTAAGCACATACCATGTGTCAAACGATGTTCTAAGAACTGGGATAGATATAAGTGAATTAGGTTGGACATGGTCCCGGTCCCGTATGGGGCTCACAGTCTAAGTAGGAGGGAGAACTGAGACATAGAGAAGTTAAGCGATTTACCCAGAGTCTCACAGCAAACATTTGGCAAAGCTAGAATTAGAACCCAGGTCCTCTGACTCTAAGACTCATACTCTTTCCACTAGACTACGCTGCTTCTCCTTGTGGGCAGGGAGCGTGTTCACCAATTCTGTTATATTGTACTCTCCGAAACGTTTAACAGGGCTCTGCACACAGTAAGCTCTCAATAAATGGCACTGACTGATTGAAAGTATGATTAATTGAGCCCCTCCTCTCAGCCCCATTAAACAACAATATCAATGTTTCTCCCAGAGCTTTTCCATGGAAAGCAGCATGGTGGGTCATCTTCTCCGACTCCCTTTGCCGTCCCTGGCTCTCTCCAGTCACTCAGCCCCTGAGATCTCACAGCAGGAGGGGCAGTGCGGACAGGTGCATGATCCATACTGAGACCCTTCTGACAGGGACCGTGGGAAGGGGCAGAGGACGCAGGACACCCCAGCCAGTGTCTACCTAAGCCCAACCGAGTCATCATGAGAGATGTGAAATGTCCTTTTGTGGTGACATTTGTTAAGCACTTACTATGTGTTAAGCACTGTTCTAAGTGTTGGGGAAGATGCAAAATGGTCAGGTCAGATTCAGTCCCTGTCCCACACGCTACTCAATTCTAAGGACAAAGGAGACCAGGTAATGAATCCCCATTTTACAGATGAGGCAACTGAGGCCCAGAGAGTTAAAGTGACTTGTTTACGCAGCAGACAAGTGGTAGAGCTGGGATTAGAACCCAGGTCCTCTGGCTCCCGGGCCCGTGTTCTACCCACTAGGCCATGCTGCTTTTCTAAGATCCATCCGTGTCCTTGGGATTTCCGGGATTTCCTTCGTGACTTAGGCCCCCACAGAACCTGGGTCCTTTCTAATCTAATTCCATGGCTGTCCACCGTCTGCATCTCCACCAAGATAAAAAAAGGTCTGAGGAGAATGGGACAGTAGCCGCACATCAGGGACAGCCAGAGACAGAGAGAGTCAGTGACACCCTCTGAGTTTCAGCGACAGAGGAGCCAACAAAGTGAAAGACAAGTTTAAAGGTGGAGAAAAAGAGAGACAAATTGGGACAGATTTCGAGAGACAGACAGAAAGACCAGGGGCAGAAAGGCCTGCTTACACTATGCAGGGCAGGAATTCTAACAGAATGACAGAGAGCACTGCCCAGCTCGCAGAACACCCACAAGTCCTGTGCCCTCGGCTGTGGCAACCTCAGTCCATGCCCTACGTGTCTTTGGTAGAAGGAGAGACTTGAATCCAGCGTGGTCTAATAAGAAGCAATGTGGCCTAGTGGATAGAGCACGAGCTTGGGCGTCAGAAGGGTTCTAATCCCAGCTCTGCCATTTGTTTGTTGTGTGACTTTGGGTCTGTCACTTAACCTCTCTGTGTCTCAGTTCTCTCATCTGTAAAATGGGGATTAAGACTGTGAGATATACGTGGGGCAGGGCCTGGGTCCAACCTGATCATCTCGCATCTACCCTAGCACTTAGAACAGTGCCTGGCACTAGTAAATACTTAACAAATACCGTTATTATTATTATTAGAGGGGAACTCACTGCTTTCAACAGATCTGATGAAGGGGAAGGTTGGCATCTATGAATACCATGCTTAGATTTAGCAAAGCAGCATTGCCTAGTGGAAAAAGCAAGGACCGAGGATCAGAGAACCTGGGTTTTAATCCCAGCTCTGCTGCTTCTCTGCTGCGTGGCCCTGGTCAGGTCACTTGATTTATCTGTGCCTCTGTAAAATAGGGATTAAATCCCATTTCCTCGTACTGAGACTGTGAGCCCCATGTGGACCTGATCATTTGTATCTACCCAGGTGCTTAATACAGTGCTTGATAAATAGTAAGTGCTTAACAAACACCACAGTTATTAATTTTTATTATTATTTAATACTGTCCAGGCTGCCTCACCCCAGACCATGAAACCTACACTCCCAGGGAGGGTCAATCAGACTTCCTTTGCAGTAAGTGCAGGAGAAAAACGTATTCTATTCTCTCAGTCAGGGAGCCTTGTGGTAACCAGGAGGTACAATCCATCCAGAAGGTTTTTCAAATTTTTTTTCTGATTTGTTTTGTTTTTAATGGTATTTGTTAAGCTCTTACTGTGTGCCAGGCACACAGGGTGAGATAGATACGAGATGATCAGTTTGGACGCTGTCGCTGTCCCACACAGGGCTCACAGCCTTAATTTCCATTTTACAGATGAAGTAACAGAAGCACAAAGGACAAAACCCTTAGGTGCGGACACTGAATCCAGCTTCATCTTGGGGGATCCCTCTCCTAGAGCCTGTTCTTCTTCCTAAACCTCTTTGTTTCCTAGATCCTTGCAGCCAGAGTCTTTGGTACTCCTTAAGCACTGACTGACTTCTCTTTCAATCACATCTCCTCCAAGAGGCCTTCCCTGACTAAGCCCTCTTTTTCCCTACTCCTGTGCATTCGGGCCTTACCCTTTGAGCACTTGATATTCACCTCACCCTCAGCCCCACAGCACTTATGTCCATATCTGTAATTTAATTATCTATATTTATATAATAATAATAATAATAGTATTCGTTTAGCGCTTACTATGTGCCAAGCACTGTTCTAAGCACTGAGATTGATATGAGGTTATCAGCTTGTCCCATGGGGGCTCGCAGTCTCAATCCCCATTTTACAGATGAGGTAACTGAGGCACAAAGAAGTTAAGTGACTTGCCCAAAGTCACACAGCTGACAAGTGGCAGAGCTGGGGTTAGAACTCACGTCCTCTGGCTCCGAAGTCCGGGCTCTTTCCACTAAGCTAAGTTGCTGCTCTGTCTACCCTTTTAGACTGCAAGCTCCTTGTGGGCAGAGAACGTTTCTGCCAACTCTGTTGTACTGTAATCTCCCAAGCATTTATTACAGAGCTCTGCACACAATAAGTGTTCGATAAATTGCACTGATTGATTGGCTAAATGATATAGAGGGCCAGGAGCCAGCCTGGCCCAGGGGAATTGAAGAAATGCTCTTGGTGACTTTGGGGAGGGGTCCCAGCCCTCAGGATGGAGTAAGCCCAAGTGGAAGTGTTCTCAAGCAAAATGCCCCTACCCCTACCAGTCACTTTGTGCCGCCACCGCCACCGTGAGTCCTCCCGACCATCAGTTTTAAAGTACTCGTCCAGCTCTCCGTCCAACCTTTCTACTCTCTTCTCTCACTATACTCCAGCTTGCACTCTTTCTTCCTCTCCAGAAAAACTAGTCATTGGTCCTCCCTCTCACCTCTCCCAACACTGATCTCTCGCTCACACCTTCCCTCCTGCCTGCCCTCCCCCTTCAGATCTCCCCAACTTCAAATCCTTTCTGAGATCACAGCTCCCATGCCCATCCAAAAGGTCTTCCCTAAGTATCTCTAATCTCCACTTTATATCCACCAAATGTCACTTGAGTTCTTCTAAGCCACCTATGTATTCTCAATCCTTCACAACACTTAGATACCTATCTCGAGACTCTATAAATTCCTCCTGGGTAAATGTCTCTCTCCCTGACTAGGCTGTAAACGCCTAGCTCTGTTGTACTCTCCCCAACTCTTGGTACAGTGTTCCGCACACCGGAAGTACTCATTAAATGGTATTGATTGATTGCCATCAAGAAAGAAGTAGTTTTCTTTGAGTAAAAGCTCTGTATAAAAGAGGCAAGGAGGTAACAGAATGAATCAATTAATCAACCGAATTTAATGAACACTTAGGGGGTGCAGAACACTGTACCAAGCACTTGGAAGAGCACCACACAACAGAGTAGGTAGACGTGTTCCCGGACAGACTTTATGTGTGCCGAGTGTGGCTGGGACTGTGGTCCTGCAGTGACCTTTTCAATCACGTATGCAGTCACAGGATGAACTTCACCATCAGTTGGGTCTTCTTCAAATACGAAAGGGGGACTATCATTCTATACTATATATGTATATACTGTCATATATATGTATATAAACCATATATAATCTATCAATCTATCAATAGTATTTATTGAGCACTTATAGCGCGTTGCAAGCTCACTGTTTGCAGGGAACATGCCTGCTACATGTGTTGCATTGTATTCTCCCAAGCACTTAACACAGTGCACAGGAAAGAAGGGGTCAGGATGGAGTAGGGGGGAGGGAGAGTGGAGGCTAACCATCGTATTGGTCCCCACCATTTGCAACTCCCAAAAAGCAGGACTCATTTATCTCCATTCAGTTGGCCAATTTATTCTTTCTGAGGGTGGACCCATAACTGTAACCACAACAAAACCCTACTTATGGTCGTAGCTTATTTGGAGTTTGGAGTTCAATGGGAGGAACTATGACGTCTGCCTGTGGTTCTCACTCTGTCTCTGTCGCCCGACTCCACCCAGCTTGCCCTGCTCCACCCCACCTTGGGTAGAGAGCGAGGAGAGTGACCGCCAAGTCAGGCCTTTCTCCCTTCTCTTCAGCCGAAGGAAGTCTCCCCCTGCCAAGCCAAGGTGCCGGTGCCCCCAGGTTTCTGCCCTCAGAACACCGATTCTCTCTTGGACAGAGGAGGAGTGGTCCAGGATCCGGTTCAAAGCCCCTCGGGCTTTTGGCTTCTCTTTATTTCTCAGCAAAGGGTCTGGAGCCAAGACAGAGCCATGATGTGGGGCTTCCCTCTCCTTCTAGCCTCCCTGGTTCCTGGTGAGTTTCTCACTTTTTTATGATATTTGTTAGGCGCTTACTAAATGTACTAAGCGCTGGGGTAGATACAAATTTGTCAGGTTAAACACAGTCCCTGTCCTGCATGGGGCTCACAGTCTAAATTCACATTTTACAGGTGAGGTAACTGAATCCCAGATAAGTGAAGTCACTTGTCCAAGGTCACCCAGCAAACAAGTAGTGGAGCCGGGATTAGAACCAGCTCCTTCTGACTCCCATATCCGGGCTCCATCCACTAGGCCATGCTGCTTCTCACGTCACCCTTCCCACCGCTGCTGCCCACAGAGGTCACCTCCACATTGCCCCCCACTGAGGCCCCCCAGCTGCCGCCTTCTCCTTACCTGTCTTCTCTTTCCAGCCAGCCAGCCAGCCGTGGTCCTGACTCAGAAGGCCTTCTTCATGGGGAAGAAGGGTCACTCCGCCACCTTCACGTGTCAGGTGCTCCACAGGGCATCCAATTACGTCCACTGGTACAGGGTCCGGGGTAGAGAACCCCCCCAGCGTCTCCTCTACCTCTCCCTGGCCAAGTCGGACGTGAAATGGGACCCGGGCATGAGCCCAGAGAAAATCACGGCCATGGAGAAGCAGGACGGCCGAAGCTGCACCCTTTCGGTGCTAAAGCTGGGCAGCGGGGATGCCGCAACCTATTACTGTGCCAGCTGGGACCCATCACGGTGGGTCCGGCCCCTCCGTTCCCTGGACAAAAATGCCACCAGGGCCAGCTGTTACCCGCTGTAGAGAGGAACCCTCCTGGGACCCCAGCCTCTTCGGTCATGAAGAACCAGGTGTGCACTCCCCCGGTCTCTGGGGAAGGCTCAGCCCCACTCCCTGCCCCCCCAACCCGATCGCCCTCCTCAGAATCAAGGAAGAAGGGCCCCTGCCCCCACCCCAGCTGAGAGGATCAGTTCCAAGCCCAGCAGTCTCCAACCTCACCGGAAGAGCCACCCTTAGCCCCGACATGAAACCGTGCCCTCCCTCTTCTTCTCTGCAGTTATTTGTACCCTGCGAGTGGTCCCTGTGAGTGGGTGAGCTACGGTGCCCCTTTCTGTAGAGCAAGTGACCACTCGGTATAGCAGATCTGGGCACTGAGCAGTAGGGCAGCCAGGGGATCACCTAGAGGCCCGCGTGAAAATCCTTGGCCTGGTTCTACTCCTGGAGGATTCTGAGACCAGGCTGGGAAGCGTGAGCCCAGGCTAGGCCCAACAGGAAGGTTTCTTGCTCCGCACCGAGCCTGAGTGCCGAACTGTGAAATCTGATTACTGAGTCACCCTAGGAGAAAGGCAGCAGCCGGGGGTCGAGATGTTGGAAGCAGGAATCGGCGCTGCTGGGGACCTGTCAGAAGTTCCCAGGGGAGGTTTGGAAGACCCAAGGAAAGTCATCAAAATGGGAAATGGGAGGAATTGTGATAGCACGGCAAAGAAAGACGATATCAAGAGGCCAGAGAGAAAGTCAGTGCTCGCTCAGATCATTCAGAAGTTTAGATTCCTAGGAAAATTTGGGTGTGGAACTCACCAAAAGAGCCAAACGCTTTTTCTTGGGCTCCTGAACACCTTCTTACCAAAACTCATTTTGGTGTAACCTGGGTAGAAAACCTGCTGTTTCCTATGATAGTGGGTCAGTTGAGGTGTGAGACCCTACCCAACTAACCCCAGATCTTAGAATAGAGCTTGGCACATAGTAAGTGCTTAACAAATACCATTGTTATTATCATTATTATTATTATTCAGTTTCCTCATCTCTAAAATGGAAATTAAATCTTATTTCCTCATACTTAGAAAATGAGCTCCATGTGGCTGACTTTGCATTTTCAGGTGTTGATTTTTTCACTGAAATACTGAATGCTTGTCAGCCATTTCAAGTTCGTAAGATGATTTTACTGAGATCAAATCTTTTTCCCTTGAAACCACCAACATCGTCTCTAATGGAACAGGATGCATTCCCTGCTCTCTCGGTGCCAAGACGGGAAACCGTCCAGATGCTGTTTTAAAATAAAATTAAAAGACTATTCTATTCTCTTCTCTAAAATCGCTTGAGGGAGTAAGCCAATAATAATAATAATGGTGATAATAGTGGTATCTGTTAAGTGCTTCCTACGTACCAAGCAGTATACTAAATACTGGGGGATATACAAGATAACCAGGTCCCATGCGGAGCTCACAGTCAGAGAAGGAGGGAGAACAGATATTGAGTTTCCATTTTACAGATGAAGGAACCGAGGCACAGAGAAGTTAAGTGACTTGTCCAAGGTCACACAGCAGGTAAGTGGTGGAGCCAGGATTAATACCCAGGTCCTGTGACTCCCAGGCCTGTGCTCTTTCCACTAGGCCATGCTGCTTCTCATGGAAATGAAAACCACGGGGAATTAATGTCCTAGGACTTAGAAAAATTCATCATCTAATCCCAGCTTTGCCACTTGCCTAATGTGTGACCTTGGGGCAAGTCCCTTAGCTTCTCTGTACCTCGGTTTCCTCCTCTGTAAAATGGGGCTTCAATACCTGCTCTTCCTCCCACTTTATAATAATAAAAATCGTGATATTTATTAAGTGCTTACTATGTGCCAGCCACTATACTAAGCTCTATGGTGGACACAAGCAAATCGGGTTGGACACAGTCCCTGTCTCACTGGGGGCTCACAGTCTTAATCACCATTTTACAGATGAGGGAATTGAGGCCCAGAGTAATGAAGTGACTTGCCAGACAGCAGACAAGTGGAGAAGCTGGGATTAGAATTTGTGACCTTCTGACCTCTGGGCCCATGCTCTATCCACTACACCATGCTGCTTCCCCTCACTTAGGAGAGCACCCCGTGAAACAGGGATTATGTCTGACCTGATTACCATCTATCTACCCCAGCACTTAATACACTGCTTGGCAAGCACAGAGTATGAGAAGCAGCCTGGCCTAGTGGCAAGAGCACGGGCTTGGGGGTTAGAGGACATGGGTTCTAATCTCACCTCCACCACTTGTCTGCTCTATGACCTTGGGCAAATCACTTAACCTCTCTGTGCCTCAGTTACTTATTCTGTAAAATAGGGATTAAGACTGTTAGCCCCATGTGGGACAACCTGATTATGTTGTACCTACCCCAGCACTTAGAACAGTGCTTGGAACATAGTAAGCCCTTAACAAGTACTATAATAATAATCGTTATTATGATAGTAAACACTGCAGAAACATCACAATATTATCATCTCAGTGTCACCAAAAGCAAATTAAGCCTCCTTCCAATCTGGCGGTTCTCAAACAAAATCCAGAAAGGTCCCCTGAGGGGGATCAGAGACCACTGTTATTCTCTGTGACTCTAAGTGCCTTATGGCCAGTCCTGCTTTGAAATTCTCCAGTCGTGCCAGGGAGGACCACTGTGAGGTTCTAGCAATAGCAGTCAGTCAGTCAGTCAGTCAGTCAGTCAATTGTATTTATTGAGTGTTTTCTATATGCAGAGCACTGTAGTAAACACTTGGGAAAGTTAAATATAATGATAAGCAGTCACATTCGCTGCCCAGAACAAGCTTACAATCTAGGAGGGGAGACAGACATAAATAGAGGAGAAAAAAGAAGGGACCCAGAAAGGAAGCAGTTTAATAACACAAGGTGGAGCGGTGGAGCAGTGTGGGAGGGTGGACGAGATGAAGTAGAGATTTTATGTGGTCTCACCCAAGCGGGGTCAGCCCCGGCCCCAGGACTGGCCCCAGACCCTGACCCTGCCTCCCACCCTGCCTCTGCCCCAAGCTCTGCCTGACCTGACCCAAGCTGCCATTAACTCTCATTGCCACCATTTTCTCCAGAAGGGGAGAGAAAGTAACCCAAAGGGGACAATTTTGCCTCCACATTTAGTCTGGTTGCCACTCCTCAGGAGGGATGAAACCAAGTAGAGAAGGAGCCCAGAGAGGCAACCTGTCCTACCAGAAACTGTCCCTCTGCTTCCTCATTTCTAAAAGGGGGATAAGTGGCCCATCCTCCACCTCTAATTAGGTGAACTTTGTGTGAAAGAGAGACCGTGCCAAAGCTGGTTTTCTTGTACCTACCCGTAAGTAGGTTCATCTAGTGGATAGAGTATGGGCCTGGGAGTCAGAAGGAACTGGGTTCTAATCCCGACTCCACCACTTGTCTGCTCTGTGACCTTGGGCAAATCACTTCACCTCTCTGTTCCTCAGTTACCTCATCTGTAAAACGGGGATTAATACTGTGAGCCCCATACGGTACACGGACCTGCTTATCTTGCATCTATCCCAGCACTTAGTACAGTGCCTGGCACATAGTAAGCACTTAACAAGTACCATTAAAAAATGATTGGTATATAATGAGCACTTAATAGAATACTTAAAGGATACGGGTGACCAGGATGGTAGGGTGGATGGAACGGCTTCTGTTTGAGGTTAGACTGTGAAGTGATTCAGACTGTGGAAAGATGCAGACTGAGAGGGCTCGTGATTGAAACTGAGAAAATCAGAAGTGAAAACAGAATTGGAGGTCCCCAAGTGCCAAAACACCAGGGGAAAGATTCTTCCCTAGCCAGAGGGAAGACTTATTTCCCCTCTAATGGAAACCATGTGAAATTTGTTGCCGGGGGTATTGTGGGGACCATCAAAAAATAACAGTAGGCCAAGAGGGCTTTGGATAATTCATGACTGACAGTGAACACAAGAGGTCACTTGAGAAAAAGCAAAGTAGCGTGGCCTCATGGATAGAGCACAGCCCTGGGAGTCAGAAGGACCTGAGTTCTAATCCCACCTCTGCCATTATCTCTCATCGCCACCAAAATGCTGAGCATTTTCTCCAGAAGGGGAGAGAAACTAACCCAAAAGGGACAATTTTGCCTCCATATTTAGTCTGTGACTTTGGGCAGGTAACTTCACTTCTCTGTACCTCAGTTACCTCATCTGTAAAATGGGGATTAAGATCGTGAGATCCATGTGGGACAAGGACTGTGTCCAATCCGATTAGATTATATCAACCTCCGTGCTCAATACAGTGCCTGAAACATACATAGCGCTCAACAAATACCATTAAAAGAAAGAAAAGAAGAAAGTTGGAGATGCAGAGGGAAAGCTATGGAATTTATCTGAGGGCCAGGGCCAGTGAGCAAATGGGAGCTGGAAGCTGAGGGACAGTGGAGGGTTCGCGACTGCAAGGAAAAATGGGAAGAGAAGGTGGGCCACAAAGTAGGTGGTCCATGGCCTGAGAAGGTTTAAGTGTTACTGCCTAAATGCCTCTTGGACACAAGACATATGCATTCTTTCATGGTAGACACTTTTCCCAGAAATATTGTGAACACATGCTCTCAGAGTCTCTTTGTGTCCTTAATAAGAGGCCCAAGAGGTGGAATGTCTTCTTTAGAGCCCCACCAGGCATCTGCATTTCCAGCCTCCAGAAGGTAGTATTTATTTATATTAATATCTTTCTCCCTCTCTGGACGGTAATCTGGTTGTGGGCAGGGGGAATATGTCTGTTATATGGTTTTATATGGTTATAACATACTCTACCAAGTATAGTACTCTGCATACAGTAAGCGCTAAATAAATGCGATTGACTGACTAATTGAGGGGAAGACGGCATCTGTAACTACTCTTCAGATGTTGTTCATCTCGAGGACTCGCCGTGATTCCACTTGTCCTGAGAGTTGAAGAAAAATGATCCTGGCATAAAACTGTATTTCAGTTCCTGCGTAGTGGAGCTGGAGATGGAGGGGAGAGGAGAAGTAGGGGAGAATTTGCTAATTGATTTCAGCCCCACCAGAGCCTGGCTTGAGTCTGCCATCTTCCGGGGAGCTGACTGAGTGGAGAGGGACAAGGTTTGGTGAAGCTGAGGTGGCGAGGGTGCTCCAGGCCAGGGGATTTAGTGAATGTAGGAGAGCAAAGACCTTGTGGACATTCTAACCGATTGCACAGGATGCTACTCACTCCCTCAGTGAACTCATCCGCTCTCACGGCTTTGACTACCATCTCTACGCAGATGACACGCAGATCTACATCTCCGCCCCTGTCCTCTCCCCCTCCCTTCAGGCTCGCATCTCCTCCCGCCTCTGGGACGTCTCCACCTGGATGTCGGCCCGCCACCTAAAACTCAACATGAGCAAGACTGAGCTCCTCATCTTCCCTCCCAAACCCGGTCCGCTCCCAGACTTCTCTATCACCGTGGATGGCACGACCATCCTTCCCGTCCCGCAGGCCCGCAATCTCGGTGTCATCCTTGACTCGTCCCTCTCGTTCACCCCACACATCCTATCCGTTACCAAGACCTGCCGGTTTCACCTCTACAATATCGCCAAGATCCGCCCTTTCCTCTCCACCCAGACGGCTACCTTACTATTACGGGCTCTCGTTATATCCCGGCTAGACTACTGTGTCAGCCTTCTCTCTGACCTCCCTTCCTCCTCTCTCGCCCCGCTCCGGTCTATTCTTCACTCCGCTGCCCGGCTCATCTTCCTGCAGAAACGATCTGGGCATGTCACTCCCCTTCTTAAACAACTCCAGTGGTTGCCTATCGACCTCCGCTCCAAACAAAAACTCCTCACTCTAGGCTTCAAGGCTCTCCATCGCCTTGCCCCTTCCTACCTCTCCTCCCTTCTCTCTTTCTACCGCCCACCCCGCACGCTCCGCTCCTCCGCCGCCCACCTCCTCGCCGTCCCTCAGTCTCGCCTATCCCGCCGTCGACCCCTGGGTCACGTCCTCCCGCGGTCCCGGAACGCCCTCCCTCCTCACCTCCGCCAAACTGATTCTCTTTCCCTCTTCAAAACCTTACTTAAAAATCACCTCCTCCAAGAGGCCTTCCCAGACTGAGCTCCTCTTCCCCCTCTACTCCCTCTGCCATCCCCCCTTTACGTCTCCGCAGCTAAAGCCTCATTTTCCCCTTTTCCCTCTGCTCCTCCACCTCTCCCTTCCCATCCCCACAGCACTGTACCCGTCCGCTCAACTGTATATATTTTCGTTACCCTATTTATTTTGTTAATGAATTGTACATCGCCTCGATTCTATTTAGTTGCCATTGTTTTTACGAGATGTTCTTCCCCTTGACGCTGTTTAGTGCCATTGCTCTTGTCTGTCCGTCTCCCCCGATTAGACTGTAAGCCCGTCAAACGGCAGGGACCGTCTCTATCTGTTGCCGACTTGTTCATCCCAAGCGCTTAGTACAGTGCTCTGCACATAGTAAGCGCTCAATAAATACTATTGAATGAATACTGGGGCGGCTGTTCTCTCTGGTTTTGGTCTGGGCTCGTAAGTGATTCTCCAATCTCTTCACTCCTGGGAAAAGAAGGGAGAGATCCTCTACATTTGGGCCACACTCTCACTTCCCTCTAATTCCCATCCCTTCGATCTGTAGCTGGATATGGAGCCATTCACCTCAGACAACCTAAGCTGTCCATCACTAAGACAAAATCAAAAACAGCCCACATTGACTGCGAGTTGACCAGGTGTCCAGTTGTCAGCTGCTAGCGTCCACTGGTACCGACAGAGACCGGAGCAGGCCCTACAGAGGCTGCTGTATAGCCAAGTGACGGGCACCACTAGATATGACCCGGGCACTGACAAGAACAAGTTTGAGGTGGACAAGAAGCCAAAATCCTCCACTTCCATCCTAATGATTAACAGTTTAGAGAACGCTGACATGGCCACCTACTACTGTGCCTGCTGGGATATCCACAGTAACAACCGTGCACAGACAGACTGCACAGAATCCCTTCTCTCGCCCCTCTGCCTACATCCGTTCTCATCCAGGACCCACAACGATGGTTAAAATCCCATGTGAGCTTCTAGAGAGAGCGGGAAGGCCTGGTTTTGTGCCGCTGTGGAAGCCGGATGTTACCAAATATCAATCCTTCACACCAGAAGGCGACACAGCTGTTACTATGTGTCCAATGCTGACTGGCTGTTCCCTCAGCGAGTCATTTCCCCCTCCTCAGCGAGGCCTCAGCCTAACCCACCGTTAAATCTCCCATCCGGCGGCCAAGAGCCCACAGGTCCTGCCAAGATGATCCTGCCGCAGCTCATCGTCATAGTTTCCCTTTGGGCCGGTAAGTTCGATTCACACCAATTCTCCCTCTTCCGTTCCATTCCAGGTAACAGAAATCACACCTTCTATTCAAATGTCTTCCAGTCCATGAACCAAACCTTTATTTCTCTTTGTTTGATCCCAGGGACACATGGAGCAATAGTGCTGACGCAACCTGAACCAGTCATGGTTAGGAAGAAAGGCAAAACGGTAACTCTAGGCTGCACCATAAAGGGAGCTTCCTCTAGTGAACCGTATATTCACTGGTACCGGCAGAAACCCGGGAAAACGCTGGAACGAGTTGTGTACTTCTCCACAAAGGCAAACGCTGCTTACGAAGCAGGCATTGATTCAAACCGATTTGACGTAGAACAGTTAGGTGGTGGCATTTTCAATTTAAAGATACACAAGCTTGTTGAAGAGGATGCGGCAACATACTACTGTGCCTCCTGGGAATACACAGTGACAGGAAACCCAGACGGGCCATACAAAAACATCTTCTTGTGGCTCTTACATACACAAGGGTAGTAATAACTGCTGCCCCTTTGGCCCCTCCTCAGAGACACGGACCTCCACCAAGGCCTGTTTGGGTGGTGGTCCTGGCTTCTGCCTGGATGGCCACCCCACTGGCAGGTCCAAGGGTGTTCTCTTTCTTCTGCCCAGCAGCAAATGGAAACCTGATCTCCCTGTCTTCCTCCCCTTCTCCCTCCACAAAGTATCTGTGGTGGTGTCTGACATTGTGTCCATGGTCATCCATCTTCTGCCCAGCAGCAGTTGAAAACCTAATATCCCTGCCCTGCTCCCCTAGGTCCCTCCATGGCATAGTGGATAGACCACGTGGGCCTGCGTGTCAGAAAATCAAGGGTTCTTTCCTAATCCCGACTCTGCCACTTTTCTATTGTGTGACCTTGGACAAATCACTTCACTTCTCCATGCCTCAGTTACCTCTTCTGTAAAATGGAGATAGAGACTATGAGCCCCACGTGGGAAAGAAGGACTGTGTCCAACCCAATTTGCTTGTGGCTTAGTAGAGTGCCTGGCACACAGTAAGTGCTTCACAAATACAATAAATATTAAGCATCTGTGGTGGTGTCTGACATGGTTCCAGGCACCAGCAAGCATTATGGGCAGATCTGGAGTCCAATCACCCCTTTGAGGGATGTCTTGACCAGACAAGACCAAACTATAGTACTCAATCATGCCCCCCCTCCAGGGAACGGGGGGTTCAAACACTGGTATAAAGTAAATTAAACAGAGTTTTCATTTACAAATGGTACCAAGGAGCATTCGTTTTTGCACTTATTTTTGCATTTATTTGCATTTATTTATTTATACATTCCAATAAATGCAATTATTTTTGCCACCAATTTCTTGACCAGATTTCAGTCAAGAATCCCCCCAGCCCAAACAGCTGGAGGAAGAGGCAGGGAGTGGGCGGGTATGCACTGACTCAAGTGAATTCTTTAGACAACATTTACTAGTAGGATCCCACTCTTTTCAGTCAGTCATTCAGCCAATCAACCACACTAACTAAACACTTTATGCAGGGCACTGTACGAAGATCTTGGGAAAGAACAGTACCACAGAGTGGGTATTGCCCAAAAGAGCTTAGAGTCTACACGGGGAGGTAGATATGAAAGTTACAAATATGGGAAATAGTAGAAAATAAGGATATGTATGTAAGTTCTGGGAGTCGTATTCAAGTGTTAAGGGGTACCCAGCCAACTGCATAGTCACCCCAGATGGGAGGATGGAAAAGGGGAAATGAGGCTCTAGTCAGGGAAGGGCTCTTGGAGATGTGCTTTCAGGAGGGTTTTGAAAATGCAGAAAGTTCTGGGCTATTGGATAAGAAGAGAATGGAGGTTTCAGGGCCCAGGGTCGATGTGGCAAGGAGTCACTAGCATAAAAGATGAGATTGAAAGACTCAGAGTAGGTTGGACTTAGTGGAGTGGACTGTGGAACTGGGTTGTGGTTGAAGATCAGTAGAAGTAGAAGCAGTGTGGCCTAGTGAATAGAGCACGGGTCTGGGAGTCAGAAGGACCTGGGTTTTAATCCAAGTTCTGCTACTTGTCTGCTGAGTGACCTTGAGCAAATCACTTCACTTCTCTGAGCCTTAGTTTCCTCATCTGCTAAATAGGGAGTAAGACTGTTACCTCCATGTGGGACTTGGACAGTGTCCAAACTGATTAGCTTGTATCTAACCCAGTGCTTAGTTCAATGCCTGGTACTTAGTAAGTGCTTAACAAATACCATAAAAAAAGCAAAGGTCAGCAAAGTAAGGTGGGAGGGAGAGAGCTGACTGAGTGCCTTTAAGTGGTTAGTGAGGTATTTCTGTTTGATGTGGAGGTGGTTGGGCAACAGTTAGAGGTTTTTGAGGGATGGGGAGCGGTGGAGAGAGTATCTTTTCAGAGAAATGACCCAGGCATCAGAGTGAAGTATGGACAGGGAGGTCAGGAACCAGAATCTGCACAAAGAAATCCTCAAACCTCCTGGACCCAAGTATGGTCAGCAGCGATTGGCCCAGTCTAAGAAGAACTCCTAGTCTGGATTTCCTGATTTCAGTTCTAAACACACACAGGACATGGGGCACCAGAGACACAGTCTGCAATCCAACTTTCCCTGTCTTTTTCTCTTTCTGAGAGGCAAGACTTATGGCAGTGACACTTTCCCTCCACACGCTTCCTTTCTGGGGTAATGAGAGAAGCCAATGAAATAAATAACAGTCCTGGATTTTCCTAACTGATCACATTGATAGCCCAATACAAACCCCAACTCCCATAGCATTATGTATCTACCCCAGTGCTTTGAACAGTGCTTGACTCATCGTAAGCACATGTCAAACACCAGAATCATTATCATTATAAGTAAAATGGCCATTCCTCTGGTTATATACCGAGCAGGTTGATTTTCAGCTAGCAACACCCAGTCGCAACCTGCACAGAATCCCTCTCCTCACTCCTCTACTTACACCTGCCTAAAGCCTGGATGCGTAACAGTGGTTAAAATTCAACGTGAGCTTTTAGAGAGGGTGGGAAGACCTGGTTTTGTGCTGCTGTGGGGGCCGGATGTTGGCAAAGATCACTCCTTCAACCCAGATAGCAACACAGCTACAGCCTCGTGTCCTACGCTGACTGGCTCTTCCCTCGGTGAGTTACTTCACTGACTCCACTGAGACATCAGCCTCACCCACAGATAAACCTCCCATCCGACGGTCCGGAGCCCGTAGGTCCTGCCAGGATGATCCTGCCACAACTCATCATCGTGGTTTCCCTTTGGTCTCGTAAGTTCGACTCACGCCACTTCTCCCTCCTCCGTCAGCCACAGGCAACACATATCAAACCTTTCATTCAAATCCCTTCCATTCCGTGAACCAAACCTCTGTTTTTCTTGGTTTGATCCCAGGGGCAAATGGAGAAGTAGTGCTGAAGCAACCCAATCCAGTCATCGTTAAGGCGAAAGACAAAACGGCATATCTGAACTGCAAAGGAGAGAGAGCTTCCTCCTTTAAGGATCAGTATATTCACTGGTACCGGCAGAGACGCGGGAACACGCTGGAGCGAATTGTTTATTTTTCTACGCAGGCAACTGCAGTTTACAAGCAAGGCATTGATTCAGATCGATTTAAAGTAGACAAGAGTCTTGTCGAATCTTCTTCCAACTTAATAATATACAAGCTTGTTGAGGAGGATGTGGCAACGTACTACTGTGCCTTCTGGCACGACACAGTGAGAGAAAACTCTGACAGGTGGTACAAAAATACGTTTTTGTGCCTCGGCACACATGCACCAGGGTAGTAACAACCGCCACCTGCTCAGCTCCTCCTCAGAAACAAAGACTTCCAACCGGACCTGGTTGGGTGGAGGCCGGGTCGCCTGAACAGGAGGCCCAGGGGTGTTCTCCGTCTTCTCTCCGTAGCAAATGGAAACGTGCTCTCTCTGTCCTGTTCTCCGGGTCCCTCCACAAAGTGTCTGTGGTGGTGCCTGACATTGCCTTTCATGATTCTCCGTCTCCTGTCCAGCAGTGATTGCAAACCTGACCTCCCCGTCCTACTCCCCCGGTTCTTCCACAAAGTGACAGTGCCCAACATGGTCGTACACGGTCCCAGGCCCGAGCGGCCATTTTGGGCAGGTCTGGAGTCCAATCACCCAAGAGGTCGCTCCTAAGCCCTCCTTTCTTCTTCTCATTCATTCATTCAATCATATTTATTGAGCACTTACTGTGTGCAGAGCACCTTACTAAGCACTTGGACAGCACAATTCAGCAACAATAGAGACAATTCCTACCCAACAACGCGCTCACAGTCTAGAAGTGGGGTTTAGAAGGATTATTTCCTAAAAATAATCCCAAACCAAGCTCTCGCCCACAGTACCTGCTAAAGTGGATTGATGTTGACCAGCCCAGCGTACTACAGTTGGGCTTTTGTACACCTCAGAGCTTTTCTTCCTCACTCCTGGTTTGGGTGGCTTAGCGGAAAGAGCATGGGCTTGGGTGTCAGAGGACGTGGATTCTAATCCCACCTCTGCCACTTGTCTGCTGTGTGACCTTAGGCAAGTCACTGAACTTCTCTGTGCCTCAGTTACCTCACCTGTAAAACGGGGATTAAAAGTGTGAGCCCCACGTGGGACAACCTGATTACCCTGTATCTACCCCCTGTGCTTAGAACAGTGCTTGGCAGATGGTAAGCGCTTAACAAATGCCAGAATTATTACAGGTCAAATGAAATTGAACCCTATCGATGAAAAGAGCATCTTCACCATAACATCCATAATCACCAAGGGATTATGGAGGAGGTGGACCTGTGTGTGCAGTCTGGTGCTAAACATCATCCTTCGACCCAGAAAGCAACACAGCTGCAGCCACATGTCTAGTACCGATTGGCCGTTCTCCCAGCGAGTCACTTCCCCCACCCCCGTGAAGCCTCAGCTTCGCCCACGGTTAAACCTCCCAACCAACTGCCCGGAGCTCACTGGTCCTGCCAAGATGATCCTGCCACAGCTCATCGTTGTGGTTTCCCTTTGCGCTGGTAAATTCCTTTCACGCCAATTCCACCTCATCCAATGATTCCAGGTAACAGAAAACACGTCTTTCGTTCAATTCAACGAATATCTCTTTTTCTTTGTTCTCAGGTGCGAACGGACAAAGAGCGCAGAATCGGCTTGATACGGAGATCAGCAGGAAAATGGGCAAAACAGTCAGTATCGACTGCAAAGCGGATTTGACTAATTTTAGGAGTAATTATATTCACTGGTACTACCAGAGAGCTGGCCAAGCCCCAGAGCGGATTCCCTATGTCTCGAAAGACGATAAGGTTTCTTTTGATCAAGAAAAGAGTAAAACTAAATTTGAGACCCAAAAAAGAGATTCGTCCTATTATTTAAGAATACACAAGCTTGTTGAAGAGGATGCGGGGATGTACTACTGTGCCTACTGGGATGTCACAGTGACAGGATTCCCCGATAGACTGAACAAAAACACTTTGCCCTGTGTCTGCCCACATTCAACTGAGACAACACAACCACCATCTCTGCTTTGCCACAGGAATTAATATTGCTGTAGTTCAGGCTTAGGGTTGGGTTTGTTTCTGGCTCCTGTGTGGCTAACTCTGGGGCTTAAAGGGCAAACTTGGACATTAATAATAATAATAATAATTGTGGTATTTGTTAAGTGTTTACTATGTGCCAAACACTGTACTAACCCCCGGGGGAAGATACAAGATAATCAGGCATCGGGCTCACAACCTAAGTAGGAGGGAGCACAGGTATTCCCCTTTTGGCAGCTGAGGCAGCTGAGGCACAGAGAAGTTAATAATAATAATGTTGGTATTTGTTAAGCGCTTACTATGTGCAGAGCACTGTTCTAAGCGCTGGGGTAGATACAGAGTAATCAGGTTGTCCCACATGAGGCTCACAGTCTTCATCCCCATTTTACAGAGGAGGTAACTGAGGCACAGAGAAGTTAAGTGACTTGCCCACAGTCACACAGCTGACAAGTGGCGGAACTGGGATTCGAACCCATGACCTCTGACTCCCAAGCCCGGGCTCTTTCCACTGAGCCACGCTGACTTGCTCAAAGTCACACAGCAGAAAAGTGGTGCAGCAGGATTAAAACCTAAATCTTCTGACTCCCAGGCCTGCGCTCTTTCCACTGGGCCACTGTGACATTGTCCGTAGTGGGGATGGTAAGCTAAACAGCGTGGCTCAGTGGAAAGAGCCCGGACCTGGGAGTCAGAGGTCATGGGTTCAAATCCCAGTTCTGCCACTTGTCAGCTGTGTGACTGTGGGCAAGTCACTCAACTTCTCTGTGCCTTACTTACCTCATCTGTAAAAATGGGGATTAAGACTGTGAGCCTCACGTGGGACAATCTGATTACCCTGTATCTCCCGCAGCGCTTAGAACAGTGCTCTGCACATAGTAAGCACTTAGCAAATACCAACATTATTATTATTATTATTATTATTAAACCGTAAGCTCCTCGTTGGGAGGAAACATCTCTTAGATCTGTTGTATTGTAGTCTCCCAAGTGCTTAGTACAGTGTTCTGCACACAGTAAGGACTCAATAAATATGTCTGATGAATTCACCATTCCTCAGAGCCTGTGAGAAGTATCTGTGTTAACAGGCACTGCAGTCATTCATGGAAGCAGCCACAGTTTGCGCAGTGAACAAGACGAAGATAAAATCACCCAGACATGGCAAATGAATTCCATATTCCCTAGGGAATGCTGCCAGAAAGTTCTGGGGAACCATATATCCATACACTGATAGAGAAAATTTCAAATTGAGGAAAGCCGAACTTTATTTTACTGATCCAAGGGACACTTTTCTACTGGCTTTTCTTTCACTCTCAAACTCCTGAACCAAATTCAATTCAGACTTTCTCTCAGTCACACAAACCCTGAAAAAAATATCAAAACACAGTTTGAATTTTCAAATGGCATTTTCTAGAAAAATATCTGTCTTTTGACCCAAATCTACACAAAGGAATCCCAAAGGGAACCTTCTGAAAAAAGGTTCCGTGTATCGCTCAAACCAATGGAAGCTCCAAGCAAATATGAAGTTGACATCAAGTAGTTCAGTAATTCCAAAAGTGTAGTACCAAAATGTTACACAAAACTAAGTGGACAAAAACAAAAGTTCTAAGACTATCAGGAGTACTTAAAATAAGCACCGATATTGTACTCTCCCAAGCACTTAGCATAGTTCTCTGCACACAATAAGTGCTCAATAAATACATTTGGTTGAATGGTTGACAGATAGAGAATTCAGTAACAAAAATTTTCTTGATCTCCTTCCCAGATTGCTATGTTAAAACATTACTGGCTTGGACTGCCTATTCAAGACTTAATAAAATACAGGATTAAACAATCATCTAAATCATTTCTTCTGTGGAAAAAACACAATTAGATCATTCTGGACAACTGATTGACTCTGGAGATTGAATCATCCAGGAAGCAAATCAACCGGATAGTTCCTCCACGCTCCACTGGTGATGGATTAGGTAGATCCAGACATGGTAGCCAGCCAACCAAAAGCCACAAAATATTCTTCCAACGTTTCCAATCACTTAATCTGCTAGATTTGGGTGGCACTGGACAGATGACAATGCCTCCTCTCTGACTCTCCCCACCAAGTCAGGTGTGATCGTGGCAGACTGTCTTCCACAAATAATCCAGAGCCAAACAACCCCTTAGGCAGCCCATTGCCGGCAGCACCTGATAAAGTGGATTCATGATCAACCAACCACAACATTATGTAGCTGGACTTTTGCACATCACAGAGCTTTTCTTTCTCACTCCTAGTTTGGAAAAATCAAATGAAATTGAACTCTACTGAAGAAAATGGCATTTTCACCCTAACATCAATCCCCAATCACCCGGGGGACTTGCAGAGGGAGCTGGGAGTCCTGTGTGCGCAGCCTCGTGCTAAACATCATCTCTTCAACCCAGACGGCAACACGGCCGCTGCCACACGGCCGACGCCAATTGGCTGTTCTCTCAGCGAGTCACTTCCCCCTCCGGAGTGCGGCCTTGGCCTCACCCAAGGTTAAACCTCCCATTTGAATGCCTGAGCTCCCACGTCCTGGCAGTATGTTCCTGCCGCATCTAATCGTCGTGGTTTCCCTTTGGCCTCGTAAGTTTGACTCCCACCAATTTCATCTCCTCTTTTGAACTCAGGTAACAGAAAACTCGTTTTTCATTCAAATCCCTTCCGTTGCTTTCACCAAATACTTTCAATTCTTTGTTCCCAGGGGCAAATGGACAAACAGAGGTGAAGCAACCTAAGCCGTTGATCATTCTGAATGAGTACAACGTGACTTCTATTGACTGCGAAGTGAAGATGAATGAGTTTTGGTATGAAAATATTTACTGGTACCACCAGAGAGTCGGCCAAGCCCCAGAGTGGATTCTCTATGTCTCATCAGATACTGGGGTTTCTTACAAGTCGAAAGAGGATAAAAGTAAATTTCAGCTCCAAAAATCAGCTACTGGCTCCTTCTATTATCTAAGAATAATCAATCCTGATAAAAAGGATGCAGGGATGTACTACTGCGCCTCCTGGTATGGCACAGTCTCAGGAAACCCAGAGCGACCATCCAAAAACATCCTGCTTTTCTGCCCTCTTGCACCTGGGACACTGTAGTCACCTCCTCGGTGATACTCCATGGCCCTTCTACCTCAGGTTTGGTCTGGCTACCGTGTGGTTGCCTTTGGGAAGCTCAACTTGATTTCCTCAGCCCACTTCTCAGGTCCCCAAAGAACTATCTGTATGGACACACTCTGTTGGCATTCACTGACTCTGCCACAGATGGCAATATAGACATTTAAAGTAAAATCTCCCTGATAAGTGAATTTCTCATGAGTTCACAGGCCCAACAGAGGTATTCCATATTCCCCAGGAAAATCTGACAGAGTGTCAAAACCCTTTGAACGAATGAACTAAAAATGGAAAATGGAGGAAAGCTGGACCTTACTTAACTGCTCCAAGAGACTTTCTCACCTGACTTTTGCTTCACCGCCAAAGTCCTGATCCAAATTCAATCCAGACTGCTTCTCAGCTATACTCAGCCTGGCAGGAGTGGCCTGGGAAAACTTCAACCACAGAGAATGAGAAGATCTGCATAGAGCCAGGGATGGTTTTGAATGGGATTTTCAAATCATGCACCCTTCATATAACCCAAATCTGCACAAATTGAAACCCCAGACCTTCTCAGTTTAGCTTTATAACTGCCAAGGAACCTATAAGCAAATATGAGACTGCCATCAAACAGTTTAATAAGCTTCCAAAGTATGAATAGTAGAAGAATACACAAAAGATAAACATCTAAAAAGAAGGAAGACACATCAACCTAAACAGGCAAAAACAAAAGTTCAGAGTAACAGAAGGGGCATACAGAATAGCCACCCTGGTTAACTTTTCAAACTAACTTTTCTAGATATTCCTCCCACATTCTCGTATTAAAACATTACTAGCTTAAATTGCTTACTGAACACCTACTGAAAGAGAGGAATGAGCAAGGAGCATTTGCTTCATGTAAAAAATGTTTGACTCTGGGACTTGAATCACCCCATTAGGCTGTCTCCATGGGAAAAATCAGCTAGATTGTTCTATGCTCCTCTGGTCTTGTACTAAGTGGATCCAAACATGTAGCCTGCCATCCAGCAACCATGAAATCTTCTCCCAAGATTTCCAGGCACCTACACAGAGAGATCTGCAAGACTGCAATTGTTGCAGACCACTTTCAAGAAATAATCCAAAACCAAGCCCTTGCCCACAGTACCTGATAAAGTGGATTGATGACGACCAATCCAGTGTTATACAGTTGGGCTTTTGTAGTTCTCAGAGCTTTTCTTCCTCACTCCTGGTTTGGATAGATTAAATGAAATTGAACCCTATCAAAGAAAATGGCATCTTCACCGTAACTTCCAAAATCACCAGGGGATTATGGAGGAGGTGGACCTGAGTGAGCAGCCTGGTGCTAAACGTCATCCTTCAATCCAGACAGCGATAGCTGCACCCACATGTTCAATGCCAATTGGTTGTTTCCTCAACAAGTCACTTCCCCCGCCACTAGTGAGACTTCAGCATCATTTACAGTTAAATCTTCCGTTCGACTGTCCAGAGCCCGCAGGTCCTGTCAGGATGATCCTGCCACAGCTCATCATCATGGTTTCCCTTTGGGCTGGTAAGTTGGAATCACTCCAATTCTATCTCATCTGTTGGGACCAGGTAACAGAAAATGTCTTTCATTCAATTCACCAAATGTCTCGTTTTCTTCTTTCTTTGTTTCCAGATACAAATGGACAAAGAGGGCAGAATCACTTTGGCAGAGTGGTCAGCAATAAAAAGGGCAACTCAGTTTTTGTAAACTGCCAAATGGATTTGACTAAGGATATTACCTATATTCACTGGTACCGCCAGAGAGCTGACCAAGCCCCAGAGCGGATTCTTTACATCACAAAAGATAACCAAGTTACTTTCGATCAAAAAAAGTTTGAAACTAAATTTGTTGCCCAAAGAAAAGTGTCCTCCTGTCATCTCAGAATACCCAAGCTTGATGAAGAGGATGCGGGGATGTACTACTGTGCCTACTGGGATGACACAGTGACCGAAAGTCCGCAACAACCGCACAAAAACACCTTCTTCCTTCTTCACCCACGTCCACCTGGGGCACTGAAATCCCTTCCTCGGCTCTGCCTCTATCAATCAGTTCATCAGTTAATGGCATTTACTGAGTGACACCTCTGCTTTGCATTTTCTGAAGAGTTTAGTACAGTACCCTCCACACATTAAGCACTCAATAACTAAAGCTGGTAGACGCAATCCCTGCCCACAAAAAGTTTACAATCTAATTGGAGACATTAAAATTAAATAAATGTAAGGTGATTGATTGAGCATAAGGATATGTACCTTACTGCTATGGGAGTAGAGATGGGGGAGTACCAAAGTGCTTAAGGGGTGAGGAGGGGACTAAGAGGATGGGTGAGGCAAGAGGAAGGGAAAACTGTGGGGGAATGAAAACTCAGTCAGGGAAGTCTTCTTGGAGGAGATATAATTTTAGTAGGGTTTTGAAGTTAAGGAGAGTGCCGATCTGTTAGATATGCAGAGGGAGGGAGTTCCAGACAGGAGGGAGCGCATGAGCAAGATACAATCCTACTGCTGTTGCAGGCTGATGATCTCAAACCGGGCCTGACTGGGTGGTGGTCCCGGCTTCCGTCTGGATGGCCACCCCACCAGGAGGCCCAGAGGCATTCTCCGTCTCTGCCCAGTAACGACTGGAAACGTGATCTCCCTTCCATGCTCTTCCGGTCCCTCCACAAACTAACTGTCATGGTGCCTGGTAATGCCATTCATGGTTCTCCATCACCCATCCAAGTGTTTGAAAACCTCACCTCACTGTCCCCCTTCCTGAATCCTACCACAAGGTGGTGGTGCCCGACCTTGCCATACACGGTCCCAGACACCAGCAAGCATTTTGAGCAGGTCTGGAGTCCAATCACTTCATTGAGGGAGACCCTGACCAGCCCCTGGCCAGACCACGGTCCTCGCTTGTGTCCCACCATCCGCCCTGCAAGGATCTGTGGGTTCAGACATTTGGATAAAGTAAATTAAACACGGAAAAAGAAAGGGAAACTGAACCTTCCGCTGCAGAATTAGTTCTGGCTTGGTTTGAATTGGTTGAACTGGTTTGGTTATATCTAATGAAACTGAACCCTGTCAAAGACAATGGCATCTTCACCATTATGTCCACAATTATCAAAGCATTACGGAGCTGGTGGACCTATGCGAGCAGCCTCGTGTTAAATATCATGCTTCAAACCAGACAGCGACATCAGTGCAACCGCATGTTCAACGCCAATTGGCTGTTCCCTCAGCGAGTCACTCCTCCTTCCCCCACAGAAAGGCTTTGCCTCATCCACAGTTAAACCTCCCACCTGACAGACCAGAACTCACTGGTCCTGCCAGGATGATTCTGCTGCAGCTCATCATGGTGGCATCCCTTTGGGCTGGTAAGTTTTACTCACTCCACTTCCATCTCATCCACTGATTCAGGTAACAGAAAACACATATTCGGTTCAGTTCACCAAATGTCTGTTTTTCTTTGTGTGTTCCCAGGTGCAAATGGACAAATAGGACAGAATCAACTTGGCGCAGTGATAAGCAAGAAAGAGGGCAGGTCAGTCACCGTTGACTGCAAAGCAAATTTTAAGAGTGATTATATTCACTGGTACCTCCAGGGAGCTGACCAAGTCCCAAAGAGGATTCTTTATATCTATAAAGATAAGGTTTTTACGGATCAAGAAAAGGAAAAAACTAAATATGAAGCCCCCCCAAAAGATTCCTCCTATCATCATCTAAGAATACACAGGCTTGTTGAAAAGGATTCTGGGATGTACTACTGTGCCTACTGGAATGACACAGTGACAGGAAATATAGATCGACTGCACTAAAACACCTTCTTCCCTTTCCACCTATATGCATCTGGGACACTGTAACCCCCTCCTTGGCTCTTCCTCAGTCAATCAATTCATCGATCGATGGAATTTATTGAGTGATCACTTGGTGGGAAGGGATAACATCTACCAACTCTGTTTTGCTGTATTTTCTGAAGTGTTCAATACAGCACTCTGCACACAGTAAGCACTCAACACCTACTACTGATTGACGGCAATACAGTTAGACACGATCCCTGCCCTCGAAGAACTAATGGTCTAATGGAAGACATTAAAATTAAATAAATGTAAGGAAATTGATTGAGTGTAAGTATATGTACCTTACTGCAGCGGGAGTAGCATTGGGAGGAGTACCTAAGTGATTAAGGGGAGGGGATTGAGAGCATGGGTGAGGCAAGAGCTAAGGAAAAATGTGGGGGAATGAAAACTTAGTCAGGGAAATCTTTTTGGAGGAGATAATGTTTTTAGTAGGGTTGTTAAAATAGGGAGAGTGTTGATCCATTGGATATATAGGGGGAGGAAGTTCTAGGCAGGATGGAGAGCATGAGCAAGATAAAATTCTACTGCCATCTCAGGCTTATGACTGGATTTGGTTCTGGCTGCTTCAGGGAGTCCAAGGAGTAACCTTGGATAATCTCTCTAGCAGGGACGATAACTTGGTTTCCCCAGTCCACTCCTCAGACTCCCCAAAACGTATTTGCCATGATGAGCCCTGCTGTCATTTAAGGGTACAGCCCTCAGATGGCACTCTGGGCAGGTGTCTGCTCAACTGACCCTGCTGAGGGGAGGTCCTGGGGGTTCCAGGATTGATTATAGTTCATTCATTCATTCAATCGTATTTACTGAGCACTTACTCTGTGCAAAGCACTGTACTAAGTGCTTGGGAGAATACAGTGCAACAATAAGCAGACACATTCCCTGCCCACAACGAGCTTACAGTCCAGAGGGGGAGGCAGACATTAATATAAATAAATGTATTGCCAATATGAATAAATTACAGATGTGAATAAATAAATTACAGTCTTCATCGATCAACCAGTGGTATTTATTGAGCGCTTACTATGCGCAGAGCACTATACTGAGCATTTGGGAGAATACAGTACAGCAGAGTTAGCAGGCACATTCCCTGCTTATAATGAGTTTACAGTCTAGAGAGCAAAGATCCTGTTATTTGACGAAGTCCTACGAGATGCACCTGCATCATGTACTATCCCTGACCAGGTCCCAGACCAGGGAAAGGTATTCCATATTACCCAGAGGACCCTAACGGGAAATTCTGAGAGACCATGTGTCCGAACTCTTTGGCGGAGTAAATTAAAAATGGAGGGGAATTGAACTTGACTGTTCCATGAGACTTTTCTTTCCTGGCTTTTCCTTCACCACCAAACTCCTGCAACAAATTCAGTGCTGCTGTTCTCTCAGTCTCATTCAACCAAGCCATGAATAGGTGGGGGAAATGTTAAACATAAATAGCACAGATCTCGATACATTTTTGAAAGGTATTTTCTAATAAAACATCCTTTTTATGACCCAAATCTCCAACCATCATCATCATCATTGTATTTATTAAGTTCTTGCTATGTGTCAAGCGCTGTGTCAAGTGCTGTGATAAATACAATATAATCAGTAAATACAGTGCAACTCCTGTCCCACGTAGGACTCACCATCTATGGAAGTGGGGATGTAAATTTCTAATCTCCATTTAACAGATTGGGGGAACTAAGAAATAGAGAGATTAAGTGACTTGCCCAAGATCACTCAGCAGGCAATGGCAGAGCTGAGATGAGACCCAAGATCTCCTGAACCCAGTCCAGTGCTCAAGCAGTCGATCAGTCATGTTAATCAATCAATAGTATTTATTGAGCACTTACTGTGTGCAGAGCATTATACTAATCAGTTGGGAAGGTACAATTCAGTACAGTATAATGGTCTGTCCACTAGGCCAGAGGAAACCCTAAAACTTCAAGATCTTAATGTTGCTTGTATGAATTGTCCTTGGCAGAAAAGTATCACTGCTCTTGGTTATTCAACTTTAATTCTAAGCACACTCAGGAGCCAGGATACAGGACACAGGTCACAGAGATTACAGTCTAGCTTCATCTCAATTCCTGCTAAAAAGAAAGGCCTGTTGACACTATGACCCCTCCACAAAGACCTTTCTGAAGAATAGGAGAAGCCAATGAAATAATGTTCCTAAAATGTCCTTTGCCCCCAGTGTCCTAGTCATATTTCCTCTCACAAATGCCTAGGAAAATGAAATTCAGTGTTAAAGTCACAAAAAAACCCATCTAAATATGTATTAGTCTTCACAGGACCGATGCAAACCTTTCTCTTCTCACATTTAGCCTCTAAGGATCATTCTTTCTAATTTCCAGGTCCAAATATCCAAGCTCACCATGTTTGTTGGTTACTCCACACTGTAAAGACTCAATAGATATGATTAATTGAATGATTGATTGACTGGATTGTTTCCTTGAAGAGAGTCCTGTAGAAGTGATCCACTTTTTACAAGGACTTGGAAAACTGTTATTATTTTATTCCTAGACTTGTTCTTTAGAAACTGTGTTGGAAGGGAGCAAGATATAAGTGGGTTGATCTGGGAAATGAAAAAGAGGCAAAGGAATGGGTTTACCCTCTGGCCAAATCTACCTGCCTTGCAACATTCACTTTTTCGGTGGACTGCTTTGAAAGGCTGGGGGAAAAAAATCCATCTCTTTCAGGTGGCAAAGGCAGGAAACTGAATCTTGATTTCTATTCACCTGGTTCAGAAAATCAAATGCCCATATCTTTCCCACCAAATGCTCAGCTGGGAAGTGTGGATGTAAACAAACACTGAAACAATTGTCAACTATCCATAGGCTTACTATTGTACTTTTAAAACTAAAGTATTGGCTTTAAAGCCACGTGATCTTAGAAGTACAAGAAAATTAGACAATGATGCTTTCCAGAGTAAATCTAATGCAGTTTAATGGTGCTGCTTGTTATATATTAGAAGAATATCATGGATTATTTGTAAATGTTTGGCAGTTTTTCCTCTGTTGAATATGCATGTCTCCCTTTGCTCCCCCGTGACTTTGATACATCCTTCATTTATCTACTCAGAGAGCTTCCTTGATCAATCCTCGTCGTGTCTCTATGTCTAGACCGTAAGCTCACTGTGGGCAGCAAACGTGTCTACCAACTATTATACTGCTATATTATACTCTCCCAAGCACTCAGTACTTAATACTTAGCACTTAACACACAGTAAACACTCAATAATTATGATTGATTTATTGATATGTCTTGCACAGGTTGACCTGTTTGCAATGTAAATCTGAATCATTTGCTAGTGTCTATTTTAGACTGTGATTTCCCCAGAGCAGAGATCGTGTTTGGTTACCGAGCTAGGTAAAGGCCTAAACCACTCACAAGATGTTTGAGGGTCTTGTCAAAGGTCCGAGGCTGGGGTAAATTTCAGTAAATCATTCATTCGTCTGGAAGAAAAATGATTATTACTCTGAACTTTTCACATCCTTCAGAAGAAGCCCTGACTGTCCTGGATAGGATTCCACCTAGTGAACTTTTCTGCATGGATGGAATTAGGAATGTGATCCTATCCATGTCAGAGGGGCAAAATTCCTTTGTTTTCAAATGCAAAACAGATCAGCTTTATTGAATTGAAGTGAGAAGGAACCTTGTCCAGTGCCCGGAAGATTTCAGGCACTCTACCTAAGGGAGAGGGTTTGGGAGTCTAATCAATCCATCAAACTGTTTTATTCTTTGAGCATTTATTAAGTCTCTGTACTAAGCACTTGGAAGAGTATAAGATAATATAACTGGGTGGCACATTCCCTGTCCACAGCAAGTTTACAGTCTACAGAGATTCCTAAACCACCATTGTCCCCAGCGTGTTAGTACCATCAGTCAATCAATTTATTGAGCGCTTATTCCATACAGAGCACTGTACTAAGCGCTTGAAAGAGTACCAGCTAACACCATTATATAGTTTCTGCTGAACTGAACACAAAGGAAGTTGGATGGAGAAAGAGTTCTAAAAATAAACACCATGGAATTGATGCCACCGGACTAAGTATATAAAGGCAAGCAACTGTCCTTTAGAGAACTCAGGTTTAAGAAACAATGCCCAAGTCAAATACAAGGAGATTCCAGGCAGTTTGGAAAAGGGAGGAATACTCTGTGTTTCTCTTCAGAAATTTTCTCTCTGGCTCACACGCCAGGGTAACACAGACGCCACAATCAGCCGGGGTAGAAGCTACCCATAGTTAAATGTCAGTGCCTCAGGAAAACCAAGCCCGTGACCTGCCCTCTGGGAGTAATATATTGTACTGAGCTCTTGGAATGTATGACGAAAGCTCAAGACCTGATCTCTGCCCACAGGGAGCTTACACTCTCATAGGTTTAGAGCCAGTAGCTGTCACGATATCTATAAGCTCCTCCTCTGTGGGCGAGAGGAGCGGGGACGAAAGTCATGAGCCCAGGGAGAGTGAGAGCGACAGAGTCCGTGAACTGAAGTTTGAAGAGAATCAGCACCGCGTTGGAAGGGCCGAACTGCAGCTGGGATCGGGGGTCTCCCCAGGTCATTCCCTCTGAGACCCCCAGCTGGTGGAGGTCCCCTCTGACACTGCCCCGTGACCTCCACCCCAGGCATCCACGCCACAGGCCGTGTCCCACCTGAGAGGATGTCACTGCTGCCTGCGCTTGCCGTGCTCGCCCTGTACACCGGTAAGGTCTTTCCACCCTGTCCCCCAGCCAGGGAAGAGAACGGAGGATTCTCTCCATTTTGTTCCAGTTCATGCTTTCTAGAGATTTTCTCTCTTTTCCTTCTTTCCCAGTTGGATCCAGAGCGGTGAAAATGGAGCAAAAAGAACAGTACGTCACCAAGCCACTCACAAAAACAGTCCGCATTAATTGTGAGGTGTCCGAAGTTGATTTTTCTAGTGCTATCATACACTGGTACCAGCAGAAACCGGGGGAGGCTTTGAAGCGGCTGCTCTACGTATCATCAACAGGAGCAACTCAATATGACCCGAACACCGATAAGAAAAGGTTTGGGGCAGATAAGAGAACTGCATCCTCCACCTCCATCCTAACAATTACCAACATAGTGAGCGAGGATACGGCCACCTACTACTGTGCCTGCTGGGATACCCACAGCAACACTCACTCTCAGACAGCCCCCACAAAATCCCTCCCCTCGCCCCTCTGCCCACATCCGTCCTCGCCTGGAATCCGCAACGACTTTCTACCTCGATCTCTTCCTGGCCAAAGGATCTTAAAAAAACAAGCAAAGGGCAGCAGTGTGGCCTAGTGGAAAGAGAACGGGTCTGGGAGTCAGAGGACCTGGGTTCTAATCCCGGCTTTGCCCCTTGTCTGTAGTGTGACCTTGTGCAAGTCACTTTACGTCTCTGTGCCTCAGTCTCCTCATCTGGAAAATGGGGATTAAATCCGACTCCCTCTACTTAGACTGTGAGCCAGAGACTGTAGCCAATCTGAATATCCTGTATCTACCCAAGCACTTAGTACAGTGCTTGGCACATAGTAACTGCTTAACAAATACCATTCTTCTTCTTCTTGTTGTTATTATTACTATCACTAAATCCAATTCAGAGGAACCAGCTTTTTTCCGGTATCAGGTTTTCACACAAAAGCCTCAACCAAAGGACCTGCAAATCAACTTAACCCCTTCATAAATTATTTCCTGCTTTGAACTAAGAAGAATTGATGTCACCAAGTCCTAGTCTGTCCCTCGTCCTATTTCCCCCCCTCCACAAGCCCAAGATATTCACTTACGACACCTGAACTGTGAGTCCTCAAGGACAGGGGTCTCCATTGGAAACACCAGTGTCCTGCCATATACAGAGATTTGGCCAACATTTTCTACCCTGCCCCGTTCTCTATATTACTCTTTATACTCCTTTCAAATTAAGGCATCCTCCCTCTTCATATCCCACAGATGATTACTCTCCCCTCGTTCAAAGCCCTACTGAAGGCACAACTCCTCCAAGAGACCTTCCCTGACTAAGCCCTCTTTTCCTCTTCTCCCTCTCCATTCTGTGTCGCCTTGATCTGCTCACTTTATTCATCCCCACTCCCAGCCCCATAGCATTATGTCTATCTCTGTAATTTTGTTTTATTTACATTGTCTCCCCCTCTAGACTGTCAGCTCACTGTGAGCAGGGAATGTGTCTATTATATTAGTATATATAATACTGAACTCTCCCAAGTGCTTAGTAAAAAGAAATTGAACTGCAATATCGAAAACAACCTCCTCACCCTAAAATCCACAATAATCTAGAGATATTAGTAGATCAATCAACCGGTCGAATTTACTAAGCATCTTCTGGGTGTAGAGTACTGTACTAAGCAATTGGGAGAGTACAGAGTTGGTAGACACGTTCTCTGTCACGATGATCTTACAGTCTAGTGAGAGCTGGGAAGCCAGTGTGAATCACGCGTTGCTAAAAATCACTCTTCAGCAGAGCAGAGGCAAAGCAGCAGTCACATGCCCGACACCGATTGGCTCTTCCCTCAGCGAGTCACTTCCCCCTCCCCAGTTAAGGCTTCAACCTCCCCCCGGGGTCCAACCTCCCATCAGACGACCCAGAGCCCACAGATCCTGCCGGGATGATCCTGCCCCTGCTCATCATCGTGGTTTCCCTTGGGGCTCGTAAGTTCAGCTCACGCCAATTCTCCCTCCTCCGTTCAGGCCAAGAGGCAGAAAACACACCTTTCGCTTAAATCCCTTCCTCTCCGCATAGCAAGCGTCTTCTTTTCTTTTCCTTTGTTTGCAGGCACGAATGGTCAGCTAGAACTGCAGCAACCCAAAGCCCCCGTCATCAAGAAAAAGGGCAGCACGGCCTTCCTCGACTGCAAAGTGCAGGGGACTGATTTTGCCAGTGCTTACATTCACTGGTACCGCCAGAGAGCCAACCAGGCCCCCGAGCGGATCCTCTACCTCTCAACAAATGGCCAAGTTAATTTTGACCAACAGCAGTATAAACAGAAGTTTGAAGCCACCAAAAGGAACAGCGATTCCACTTGTACCCTAAGAATTCTTAAACTGGACGAAAAGGATGTAGGGACCTATTACTGTGCCAGCTGGAAACACAGTGTCAGAGAGCCCAGATCTGCTGTACAAAAAACCCTTCTTGTGTCTCTGCCCCCTGGCATCTGGCATCCGCAGCCACCGTCTCAGCCCCTCCCTCCTTCTTGCCACCTCAGCTCACGACAGGTTGGGACCTCGAACCCCTGACTATGTGGCTGCCATAGAGAGGCGACAGGGGAGACCCTCTTTCTTATATTGTTATATTATATTTTTTATCATTATTATCATTGTTATTATTGTACTTGTCAAGCACTTTCTACGTGCCAAGCACTATTCTTAGCATTGGGGTAGATACAAGTTAATCAGGTTGGACACGGTCCCTGTCCCATATGGAGCTCACAGTCTTAATCTCGATTTGACAGATGAGGGAACTGAGGCACAAAGAAGTGAGGCAATTTGCCCCGGGTCACGCAGGAGACAAGCGGAGGAGCCGGAATTAGAACCCAGGTCCTTCTGACTCCCGGGCCTGTGCTCTTCTGCTATGACATGCCGCTTCCCTATACTCTCCCAAGCACTTAGTACAGTGCTCTACACACAGTAAGCGCTCAATAAATATGATTGACTGACTGACTACACAGCAAGTGAGAGAAAATGATCCCTCTTGCCAAATTGTACATTCCAAGCGCTTAGTACAGGGTTCTGCACATCGTAAGCGCTAAATAAATACAACTGAGTGAATGAATGAGCCTGCTCCCCCACCCTCCCAGAATGCATCTGTGCTGATGCATGATATCTTTTTTAACAGGCAAGGCCATCACATGATTGTAATTATCATTATTATAATTAAAGAGCAATTGTAATTGAAAAGCAGTGTGGCCTAGTGGATAGAAAATGGCCCTTCGAGTCAGGAGGACCTGGATTCTAATCCCGGCTCCATCATTTGGTTTGACCCAGTACTGCTTATGGTTTCCTGTATTTAGGGCTCTGGGTTCCTTTGACCCCATCGAAGACGAGACTGATGAAGCAGCGAAGCTTAGTAGATCTAGTACAGGCCTGGGAGTCAGAAGGACCTGGGTCTTAATCCCGACTCTGCCACTTGTCTGCTGTGTGACTTTGGGCAAATGAGTTCACTTCTCCGTGCCTCAGTTAAGTCATCTGTAAAATGGGAATTGAGACTGAACCTCATGTGGGACATGGACTGTGTCCAACTTGATTACTAATCACTACCTCAGTGATTAGTACAGTGCCTGGCATATAGTAAACACTTAATAAATATCATTAAAAAAGAGAGAGACAGGATTCCAGCAATCTGGGGTGGGGGGGGGATGCTGTTGATCAGTAGAATCCTGCAGGGGTGAGGCTCAAGGGCTTCCATCCTAAACATTTTATCTTTTCTTGCTGAATGGGGAAAAAAGCCACAAGTAGCAAATTCCCCTTTGACACTGACTAATGAATCAGAAATTGTGAGGGTCATTAAGACTCGTGAAGGTTCTACAGAAACTTTCCGCAGAGAAGCAGCGTGGCTCAATGGAAAGAGCCTGGGCTTCGGAGTCAGAGGTCATGGGTTCGACTCCCGGCTCTGCCCCTTGTCAGCCGTGTGACTGTGGGCAAGTCACTTAACTTCTCTGGGCCTCAGTTACCTCATCTGTAAAATGGGGATTAACTGTGAGCCTCACGTGGGACGACCTGATTACCCTGTATCTACCCCAGCGCTTAGAACAGTGCTCTGCACATAGTAAGCGCTTAACAAATACCAACATTATTAATGTTAGATTTGCCCCTTGAAGATAAGGCAACAGTGTCAGGACTATGATCACCCAAACATTGCAGAACATTCAAAGGGAATAAAGGATGCTATTCCAAACACACGCCTCTTTCTGTTTCTATAGTGCTTGACCATATAGTCCAGTTGGAGATGCCCGTATAATGCTGCTGGAAAAGGCGTCACTGGATTTGACCTCCACTTGCCATCTCCTCCTCCACCTACATCCCCGCCCTGCCCCATCTCCCTTCTCATTACCGATGTCTCAGGTCTTCAGGTCCAAGACGGCCATGTCCGATTTGACGCTCACCCTGGTAATAGTCACTGAAGCTCTGGTTTGGCCTGTACGTATGCTCTTCTCCCGTCGTTATGGAGTCCGCAGTGATGGAAAAAAACCCTCCGAGTTGTTTCCACTTCACATGGATAACAGCGTCCGGCTTCGCCTTGCCGGTGGCGACGCCGTGATCACACTAGCACTGCCTATCTCCGAGGAAGTGGACAGAACCACCCGGGTAGCCCGGAAGCCATCTGGCATTTCATTCGGCAGTGGTAAAGTTTCCTGGTATCTCCAGAGACGGCATCAGGGTCTGGAAAGGGTCCTCTCTATCTCGTCTCCGTCCCCAGACCAGCCTGCACAGATCTGCGATTCGAAGTTGAGAGTCGCATCTTCTCCTTGATCGTTAACAACTCTTCCAAGACTGATGTGGGCATGTACTTTTATGCCTGCTGGCTATCTCAAGGGGTCCAAATCCCGTGAAGACCGTGTGAAGGAAAAACACCCTGCTGCGGTTTCAGCCAATTAAACCACAGCAACCTCTTTGCTGCTGTTTCCCAGCCTTTGCCACTTCCCCTCATTCCTTTCCAGAGGAAAACAGCTGTGGTACAGTTCCTGCAGACATCGTATTGTTGCTGTTAGAAAAGAAATGCTGGGCTTGGTGGGCCTTTGGCCTCACCTAAGATGGCGTGGCTCGGGGCCTTAGGAAACGTCGGTTGCTCTGTACAGTACTCTGCGCTTAGTAAGCGCTTAGTAAATGTCACTGATTGATGACCAGACGGCGTGTACTCTGGAAAAAGGCGAAGCAGGCTCTGTGGAGCCTTGGGTCCAGACACTCGGGTGAAGTCTCGGAACGGTGCACCACCCGTTTTGACAGTGAGAGCAATCGATCGGTCAATGGTATTTATTGAGCGCTTACAGTGTGCAGAGAAGTGCACTGGGGAGAATGCAATTCAACAGAGATGGTAGGCACGTTCCCTGCCCACAAGACAGGAGAGAGGCATGTTGGAGAGGCCTAAGCATTCAGCGTCCCCAGGTGAAGGATTGGTCTGACAGAATCCTGTGGGAGACCTTCCTGAAGAAGGAATCCTGGGAGAGCCCGCAGAACCCATGAGGAAATGATTGGGGCAGCTTTAGGCATGAAGTATTGTGGGCAAGTCACTTAACTTCTCTGGGCCTCAGTTACCTCATCTGTCAAATGGGGATTTACTGTGAGCCCCACGTGGGACAACCTGATTCCCCTGTATCTACCCCAGCGCTTAGAACAGTGCTCTGCATATAGTAAGCACTTAACAAATACCAACATTATTATTGTTATTATAAAAAGAATCAGCATGGCCTAGTGGAAAGAGCCTGGGCTTGGGAGTCAGAGGACCTGGGTTCTAATCCCAACTCCACCAGTTTTCTGCTGTGTGACCAGGGACAAGTCACTTCACTTCTCTGTACCTTGGTTCCCTCATCTGCAGTATGGAGATTCAATACCTATTCCCCCTCCTACTCAGACTATAAGCTCCATGTAAGATGCGATTATCTAGTTTATACCCCAGGCTTTGTACAGTGCTTGAGACAAAGCAAGCACTTAACAAATACCACAATTTTTATTATTATTACCGCAAGGGGAGAGGGAAGGTATTGTCTCTTCATTGATCTGAGATGAATGGGGTTATGATTCTGGAGAAAAGGAATCTGATAGGACATTGAAGGCTTCAGTATCGATTCTCTGGTTGATCATTAATTGATTTGTCTCCTTCGGTTTTCATGTGCACCCATACTCTAATGCTTTGACTTTTTCCATGACTGCTGTGTCTGTCTGTGTCCCTCACTAGATTGCAAGGGCTGGGACTGGGCTTTTTCAATCCATCAGTGGTATTTTTTGAGTATCTCCTGAGTGTAGAGCACTGTACCGGGAGCTTTGAGATTACACAAAAAGCAAAATACACATTCCCTACCCTCAAAGAGCTTCCAAGACATTACTCCTGATGTATGCTCCCAAGTGTCTGATGGAGTGTTCTGCACCCATTAGGCATCCAGTAAAGTGCTCTGCTCACGGCAAAAACTTACCGAGCACAGATGATATTGGTGATGATGATGATGACGATGATGATGGTGCTGGCGGTGGTGCCGGTGAATGGCTTTGATAAATACTTCAGGTTTATTTCTGAAAGAGATCATCTACAGAGGCTTAGATTAAAACCGGCTGGAATTCAATAAATAATTCTCTGCTTATCCTGTAGCTCACTTTCAATCATTCCGTCATATTTATTTATGGAGAGTTGGAGGATGAGTGGCGGGTAGAGGGAGGGGAAACAGCAGATAGCGGAAATTGAGATGCTTCAGCGATGACCTCAAGTGGGCTGGCCCAGGTATCCAGGATTAGCTGGAGGAAGATTGAATAACGTTGACTAACTGTGGATGCCCCCTTCACATTCACCTACTCCATCTTCATGAGTATTTATTGAGTGGCTACCCTGTGCAGAGCACTGTACCAACCACTTGAAAGCATTCAAGAGACATAAAAGACCTTGAAGTACCTTGGAATCTAATGGGAGAGTTAGGTAGAAAGCAATTGGTTACAAAGAATGGGAGCAGGAGGCAAAAAATAGATATAAGTAGGAAGAACAATAATAATGATAATAATGGCATTTGTTGAGCACTTACTATGTGCCAGGCACTGTATTAAGTGCTGGGGTGGATACAAGCAAATTGGGTTGGACACAGTCCCCGTCCCGCATAGGGCTCACACTTTTAATCCCCATTTTACAGATGAGGGTACTGAGGCCCAGAGACGCGAACTGACCTCCCCAAGCCCACATTGTAAACAAGTGGAGGATCCAGGATTAGAACCCATGACCTTCTGAGTTCCAGGGCCATGCTTTATCCTCTACACCATGCTGCTTGCCTTATCTTGGTGAAATGTAATGAATAAACAAAGAAAAAAATAATGAACAAACAAACCCAAAGACATAATCTACTGGTCTCTTGAGACTGTAAATCTGTTGTGGTGAGAGAATGTGAATGCCAACTCTGGTGGGTTTTTTTGAAATTTGGGGGTTTTATGGTATCTGTTAACCATTTACTATGTGCCAAGTACTGTACTAAGCACTGGGGTAGATAAAAGCTAATCAAGCTGGACATAGTCATGTCCCACATGCGGCTCACAGTCTTAATCCTCATTTTACAGATGAGGTAACTGAGGCATGGAGAAGTGAAGTGACTTGCCCAAGGTCACCAGCAGACAAGTGGTGGAGCCTCGATTATAACCCAGGTCCTTCTGACTCCCAGGTCCATGCTCTATCTATGCTTCTCTGTTGTACTCTCCTAAGCATAAGTACGGTGCTCTCCACACAATAAATCTTCAATCAATCAATATGATCGATTGAGAAGCACTCATTCGTGGTTCAAGGGCTTTTTTTTTGGTGTATGTATGTGTGTAGTGGTGTGGAGCAACTAAGAGTAGCATTTAACTTGGGGGTCTTTGGGGTTTTGTCGTTCTTTTGGTTTGTGACACAGTTTGAATGATTGTGGCTCTGGGGGTATATCAACACACCCAAATCCTCACTGAGGAACCTCCAGTCCTATGTGGAGGCTCAGCAGCCCTGCATCGCTCTATTCAGGACGGACTCATTCTCCAAGTGACTTGGGGGTGCAGGGAGGACCGGTGATGTACCAGATAACCTCACTTGTGGGCAGGGCTAGAGACCGGCCAGAGAAAAGAAATGCTCTCTTCTGGAAAAGTGCAGAAAAATGCAGCTTTCTGCACAGACCTCAGGCCCCTGGGGAGCGAGAGGGGGGGCGGGGGCAGCCCCACCCCGCCTGCGAGAGGAAGCCGTTATCATCCTCATCATCATCATCGGGATTTACTGAGCACCTCCTGCGTGCAGAGCAAGGTCAGACGGAGGCCCATGGAGTGTGGGCAAAATCCAACACCCTTGTTGTGCCTGGGCTCCTCGATGCACACAGCAGCCAACCGGAGACTAAGATTTGGATTCGGTAGCAAGGAATCAGGAAAAAGCGTGAAAAGATGAGAAAGAAAAAGAAATCTGGGTCTCTTCCGGTTCTGAGGAGGAAAAACCCAGCTGTTGGGGATGTGATGTTATGGAATGGTGGAGAGAACTGTGGGTCAGAGAAGTGAAGGGCAAAAGTGTGTGCGTGTTTGTGTGTGTGTGTGTTTAACTGTCAGTCTTTGGGACTTAATTCAGGAGGAATCATTCAATCAATTATATTTATTGAGCACTTACTGGATGCAGAGCACTCTACTAAGTACCCGATAAAACAGAGTTGACAGATAAGTTATCTGCCCTCAGTATTCTTATAGTCTAGAAGGGGAGACAGACAGTAATATCCATAAATAAATTATGGATATGTACATAAATGCTCTGGGGCTGAGGGAGGGAGTGAATAAAGGGAGGAAATCCAATTGCAAGAGCGATGCAGAAGAGAGTGGGAGAAAAGGAAATGAGGGCTAAGTGAGGGAAGGTCTCTTGGAAGAGATGATGCAGTGTAGCCTAGTAGAAGGAGCATGGGCCTGAGAGTCAGAGGACCCGGCTTCTAATCTTGGCTCCGTCGCTTGGCTGCTGTGTGAACTTGAACAAGCCACTTAACTTCTCCGTGCCTCAACTCCCTCATCGCAAAATAGGGATTCAAAGCTGTGCTCCTTCCTACCTAGAATGTGAGCCCCGTATGGGACCCGATTATCTTGTATCTAAACCAGAGTTTAGTACAGTGCTTGGCACGCAGTAAGGACTCGACTAATGCAGTTATCAATAGTAGCAAAAAATTTTTATGGTAGTCTTTAAGCATTTACTATGTGCCTGGCACCGTTGTAAGAGCTAGGGTAGAAACAAGCTAATCAGGTTGGACACAGTTCGTATCTCACTTGGGGCTCACAGTCTTAATCCTCGTTTTACAGAGGAGGTAACTGAGGCACAGAGAAGTGAAGTTGGGAGAGTACAGTACAACAAAGTTGGCAGACACGTGACCTGCCCACAATGAGTTTTCAATCTAGAGGGAGACGCAGACATTAATACAGCTTTACCATCCACAGTAGGACTTCAGGAATGACTCTTCTAGCTTCATTTCCCCAAGAAACCATGCTGCAGAAAATAACCATGGTTTCCACCAGGATTTGGGTAAATTCATGGAGGAAGCATCCACAGTGGGTTATTAGAGGGATGGAGAAGGAAGGCAAAGGAAAAGTTGGGGGATTTAGGAAGGTCCTCCCCTAAGCTCTCTCCCCGTCTCTTCTGTAAAGCTTTTTTTAAAGGTATTTGTTAAGCTCTTACTATGTACCAGGCACTATATTAAGTGGGCAGGGATGACATCTAATTAATCTATGGTATCGAACTCACCCAACTGCTTAGTAAGATGCTCTGCACACTGTAATCGCGCAATAAAAACCACTGATTGATTGACTGGATTAAAAAGAGGGTGGTCATCCTATGCTTCTTTAATGTCACTGTCGAAGACAGACACTAGGATGGATCCTCGGTCTGCCTGATGATCAGTGAAATCACCTGGGTTCTAATGTTCCAACTCCCAGCCCCAAGAGCCACTGAGGCACAGGTCCAGGAGAACACTCAGGGGTCGCTTGTCCAATAGCACGCAGAGGTTTATTCGTTGCCACCTTGTAAGGGGTCAGCGTCAGAGAACTCCCATTGGCAGCTATTAAATGAATCACTTCCTCCCAGTCTTTTCTGTGCCCTGCTCCTACCCAAATGGGTCAGAAGCCCCTGTTCTCTGGGCTTCCACAGCACGCTCTACCGAACGGTGAGGAGGATGGAAGCCCTCTGGGGATTCGTGCTGGCTTCTCTCTGGGTTTGTGAGTGTTGGTTTTTTTTTTATCCTTCTCCTGAACCCAAAGGCAGGGTAAGTGGAAAACCGCTTCTCCACACTGGTTCTTTGCAGATAGAGTGACTGCATTGTTTTACTTCTTCTCTCTGCTCCAGGTGGATTTGCCGAAAATCAACTCATTCAAAACCCATCAATGTCTCAGAAGCTGGGCTTTACAGCACGAATACCTTGTACCATTGAAGGATTTTCCATGAGTAGTAGTTCCTTTAACCTCCACTGGTATCAACAGAAAGAGGGAGAAGCTCCGCAGCGGATGTTGTATTATTATCAATCCAAGTTTTCTCACGAGTCAGAATTCCCAAATGAAAAATTTTCCTCTTCTGTTAGCGGAAAGAGAGTTACCTTAGCAATCTACAAGCTAGAGGTCAAGGATTCTGCAACCTATTACTGTGCTCTCTGGGACTACACAGTGACAAAGAGTGGTAGGGAGCCTGACTCAAAACGCTCCGTCAGCTCAAACCAAGCCCTTTCAAACCAAGAAGGAGAAATTAAACACTTTCTCCTCTTTCCTTTAACTGTAACACTTTACTGTCTTCAGAAAACCGCAATATTCAGTAGTAATATCGGAAGTGCCACTGGCCGCAGCCTCTAGAAGGCAAGCTCATTGTGGACAGGGGATGAGTCTGTGAAATTGTTATATTGGACTCTCCCGAGTGGTTAGTACAGTAGCGTGGCTCAGTGGAAAGAGCCCGGACTTGGGAGTCAGAGGTCATGGGTTCGAATGCCGACTCTGCCCCTTGTCGGCTGTGTGACTGTGGGCAAGTCACTTCACTTCTCTGTGCCTCAGTTCCCTCATCTGTAAAATGGGGATGAAGACTGTGAGCCTCACGCGGGACAACCTCATTCCCCTGTATCTACCCCAGCGCTTAGAACAGTGCTCTGCACGTAGTAAGTGCTTAACAAATGCCAACATTATTATTATTATTATTATTACTCTGCAACCAGTAAATGCTCAATAAATTCAATTGATAGCAGTTGTCTTAGGAATAGGAGTACTAACAGCAAAAGGAGGAGGAGGAGTAATAGTATTATTACTATTATTATTATTATTACTCTGCAACCAGTAAATGCTCAATAAATTCAATTGATAGCAGTTGTCTTAGGAATAGGAGTACTAACAGCAAAAGGAGGAGCAGGAGTAATAGTATTATTACTATTACTATTACTATGTTCTTCTTGTTCTTGTCTGTCCATCTCCCCCGATTAGACCGTAAGCCCGTCAAACGGCAGGGACCGTCTCTATCTGTTGCCGACTTGTTCATCCCAAGCGCTTAGTACAGTGCTCTGCACATAGTAAGCGCTCCATAAATACTATTGAATGAATGAATATTATTAATTATAGTAATATTATATTAATTACTATATTAATAATGTGTGGCATTTGTTAAGTGCTTACTGTGTGCTGGGCACTCTATGAAGCATTGGGGTGGATATGAGCAAATCGGGTCAGATACAGTCCCTGTCCCACCTGGGGCTCTGAGTATCAGCCCCCATTTTACAGATGAGGTAACTGAGGGACAGAGAAGTGAAGTGACTTGCCCAAAATTACACAGCTGACAAGTGGCGGAGCCGGGATTAGAACCCACAACCTCTAATTCCCAAGTCCGTGCTCTTGCCACTGGGCCGTGCTCCTTCTCTGTTCTAGAAGCACGGAATACAGAGAATGAGGAAGTGATATGTTCCCTGCCTTCCAGGAGCTTACATTCCAACAGGGGAGACAAATATAAAAATATTTACAACTTAAAGTGGTTGAAATAAATAATGGAGTACACCTATGTTTATTCTGAGGATAGGTATGAATATGTTCTTATGGGCAAGTAGTTGAAGATGTGGGAGTGAATGAGTTCTCCAAGGGAATGAGTGTAGATGGAGAATAGAAGGGGACCGAGAACTGAACCTTGAGGGACCCCAAGGGTTAGGGGGTGGAAGGCAGAGGAGGAGCCCCTGAAGGAGACTGAGAATGAATGGCCAGAGAGATAAGAGGAGAACCAGGAGAGGACAGAGTCAGTGAAGCTAGGACTGGATCATGTTTCCAGGAGAAGGGGGTGATCCACAGTGTAAAGGCAGCTAGGAGGTCGAGGAGATTAGGATGGAGAAGAAGCTGTTGGATTTGGCAAGAAGGAAATCATCATTGGTGACCTTTGAGAGGGCAGTTTCAGTGGAATGAAGGGGATGGAAGCCAGATTGGAGGGGGTTCCGGAGAGAATTGGAGGAAAGGAATTTGACAGCGGGTGCAGATGACTCCAGGAGTTTGGAGAGGAACGGTAGAAGGGGGAGGAGCAATAACTGCGGGCAGCTGTGGGGTCAAGGGAGGGGTTTTTTAGGATGGGGGAGACATGGGCATGTTTGAAGGCAGTGGGGAAGAAGCCATTGGAGAGTGAACGGTTGAAGCTGGCTGATAGGGAGGGAAGAAGGAGGGGGCGGGAGTTTTGATAAGGTGCGAAGGAATGGGGTCTGATACGCATGTGGAAGGGTTGGCATTTGAAAGGCAGGAGATCTCCTCTGGAGATACTGCTGCGAAGGATGGGAAAGTTGAAGAGGAAGCTAGGATGGGGAGGGACTCAGGAGGGGGAGCGGAGATTTTAGGGACCTGATTATCTTATATTTATCCCAGCACTTCATACAGTGCTTGACACATAATAAGCACTTAAGAAATATCGTTATAATTTTTAATAATAATAACTGGCATTAGAGTAACTATTCCACTGAGCAGATTTGCCCATTAGTAGTGGCCTTGACCATGGATTCCAGCTCAAGATAGGGAGGAAAAATGAGCCCCGCCACCTGGGATCATGGGAATCTGCTCTGACCTCTTACAAGTCATAACTTCCCAGCTCTTTACGCAGACAGGGCAAGATCTGAGCCAAGAACAAGGGATCTGTTTCTCCCACCCTGAACCTCTGCTGCCTCAGGGCTTCAGCGCCCAAGGCAGCTGCCTTCGATGTCACAGCCAATCCGTTTCCTCCATGTTTCATCAGCAGTGGAAAAACTCCCGCCCCGCCTTCTCCCTCTGCCACACACCGAAATTCATTTAGGGTGCAGACGAAGATCTTGGTGGGCTAATATGGAACTGCATAGAGTAAAGTTAATCGATGGACAGGCTTGTTCAGAGGTTTATTCAGGGCCTGTTCTCCCTCTGGCCCAGCTAAAGCCAATCTCAGCCTGGCTTCTGCATGTAGCAGCTCAGTGGGATTTGGAAAGCTTGTGACAGCCTCCAGTCATCAGAGAAAGACTGACCTTCCAGGGGATAAATGCTGCCAAATGCCATCTTTCTGGATTTCCACAGCTGACCAAGAAGCCGAGATTGTGGGGTAAAGGTGTTTACTCCTGGAATGTTCACAAATTATTTTGGTCAAAATAAGAGCCCAGGGATTGTCATCTGACTTTTTGTAAGCAGACAAATCACCGTGATACTACAACATGGATAAAGTATTTCGGAGGAGGAACCAAGCTGGTCGTTTATGGTAAGTACCTTTCTGTCTTGTCTTCATGGTTTATGATGGAACATCCCCCAAAATTGCTTTAAAAGAAAAAAATCGGGGATGAACTGGTTAAGAATAACATCATCCTTCCCACGGGATTCACCCTTTGGGCCCAGGTTCCCGCTGCCAGCGGGTCAAGGAGCCCAGGGTAGGACAGGAAGTCATCGGTGCCCAAGTAAGTGACGGTTCTCCCTGCTGGGGCTGGACTAAGGTGATAGACCAACAGGTAGCAATGGGGACGGGGGAGGACAATGAGGGTGTCCAACCCCATCTCCAGATACAGGCTACAGGGGTTAGACTCTAGGCCAGAGGGAACAGCTTACATTCGTCATGTCAGGTTAGAATGGCTGGGATTCCTGTGCTTAGACTAGGGCCCTCTTCTATCTCTCCCTGGAGAACCAGGCTTATCATTTATCCCAAGGGGCATAGAGATCCCATCGTGGCTCCCAAAGAAGCCACACTTCAGTGACACCTGTCCACCCCACAAGATCCCGTTCCCATTCCGTCCTGGCCCCAAGACAGGAAAGCCATGTGTTGTCCCTTTGAGAGGAACCTAGTCCCTCCTCGTGTTAATTTGGGGCCCGAGATCGAGAAGAGATAATAGTCTTTGCCCATTTCCCATTTCCATTAAAATCTCCCCTCACCTTCCCTGTCTCCTTTACTTGTAAAGGAAACAGAGCAGGATCCAGTGGGTCCAGGCACTGTTCAGCTCCTGAATAATGTTTGGGGACCCTATCCATGAGGGACCCCTGAACATATCTGCCGGCTCTTGGCCGAGATTGGAGTGGAGGGAGCCTGCCCAGTTCACAGATGGAGACCGTAACCTCATCGGGATCCTTATTCCTGCCCTCTGAAGTTCTCCTATCTGTGCTTTTGGGGCAAATGTCAAACCAGTGTCAACAAGAGGCAGGAAGAGGGGGCCTGGAGAGGAAGGTCTGTGGGAGAAGTGAGCCAGGTGGTCTGCTCTTCATTTCTCTTTTAAGTAGTTTTAGTAGCGGTTCAGGGTGGGCTGGGAACAGGTGGTTTTGCATCTCCTTCACTGTTCTGAGGAGTCGCTAGAAAAGGTCACAAGTCAGTTTGTAGCCCAGCAGGGCCCTGGAAGTTCCCAACAGCAAGGGAAAGCTGGGAGAGGGAGGAGGACACACTAGTGTGGCACATAGCCCTGTTGCCACAGACATGAGCCACTCCTGGCTGCACTGAGGGGGCTGCATTGACCACTCCCCTCTTCACCCAAAGTTGTTCATAGCCAAGACCAGACCTGAAACAGAAAGCAAAATTGCAAATTAGCAAACTAAATGCAATTGAAAAAGACCCTTGAAAAAGACCCTGGCAGCTTGGACCAGTCTGGGATTCGGCGGGCTCCCACGACTCCATCCCAAATCCTGGCCCAACCACCGTCTTGGAGAAAAACCATCAAAGGGGTTTGGTTTTTGTTGTTTTGGAGGTGGTCTTTTAGCTAAAGTGCTGGGTGGTTTCTGTAAAAGGAGTTAGCACCGTGTATGGAGTGAAGTACTTTGGCACAGGAACTAAACTGATAGTCACAGGTAAGTTTTAGACGGCTCGGAGTAGTTGAATGAAATGATCCGGTTGGGAGGTTCTAAAGTGTGTTTAACGGCAGACAGGGTTAGACCAAGATCAGCAAGCGGGTGTAATAATAATGCTGGTATTTGTTAAGCGCTTACTATGTGCAAAGCACTGTTGTAAGCGCTGAGGTGTAGGATGGTGTAAGGGGCTGTACCATGCTCGAACCCGATCTTATTCATAGCAACCGGGAGAGGTGGTGTATTGTAACGCATTTGTGCTCTCGGCGATGGTCAGTGTAGAAATTAGCTGCAGAAGAGGAAATGCCCAAGTAATTCATTTTGAGGAGAATGTCCTGAGGACTTGCTAAGGATGTGGACCTATGTGTAACCAAGCTTCTCATTTAAAATTGCTGAGGGGCATCTCTTACCAAAGATAACAAATTGGATGAAGGTGATCGAATTAACCCTGGTCCCCCTAAAACTACATTCTGAATCTGAGGCACAAACCAGTCAAACCCCCGTAAATAGCAAAGACTGGAATAAAACTCAGCTCTGGATTGACCCACCCAGTCTTTTGCCCATAGGGTCAGCCCAAGGTTAAGCCCCTGGGTCAGACCCCTGGACCTGACCAGGTTTTGGTCTTTTCCTGATTGGAAACTCAGTGCTTCTATTTTCCATCTTATGGGTATTTACCTCTGCTGTTTCAGAAGTGATGTTTGCTAGGAAGCAGAAGTGAGTCTGTGGCCAAATGCCAGTATGAATCGTGTAAAGGAGAATCTGGCCATTTGGGGACTGCAGAGGTGCTTCCTCCCTGTAGTGGAAGGAGTTTTCAATTCCCCAGCTTAGGACCCTACCAGAGAAAAGTCAAAAAATTCTATGATGGAGCATTTCACTTACTATTATTGTTATGAGGCTTTGGAAGGACAGGGGCTCTGTCTGATCTGCTTATCTTATAGCTACCCCAGTTCTTAGTTCGGTAATCGGCACATAACAAGCACTTGAATACCGTAATTATTATTATTCCATCTGATGTGACTTAAGCTTGTTGTGGGCAGGGAATGTGTCTGTTTACTGTTATATTGTACTCTCCCAAGCACTTAATACAGTGCTTTGCACCACAGTAAGCACTCCATAAATACAATTGAATAAATGAATGAATGACTTGAGAAAGTCTGAGGAAAGAAGTGAGCCAAGCAAACTAAATGCCAGGGGAAATTGAGTTTAGGATTCAGTTCTGACCATGGGGCCAGGCCTGACTTTAGAACAGGTGGACCGAATCAGCAGGAAACCAGAATCGAGTTCGTTGAGACCAGGAAACATGTCTACCAATTCTATTGTATTGGACGGTCTTCATGGGCGGGGAATGTGTCTACCAACTCTGTTACACTGTACTCTCCTAAATGGTTAGCTCAGTGCTCTGCACTCAGTAAGCCTATCAATAAATACGATTGACTGATTGATAGATTTTTCTCCCAAGTGCTCAGTACAGCACTCGGCATAGAGTAAGCTCTCACTAAATACCATTGATTGATTCAAAGAACGCTGAGGCAGAAAGGACTCTGGAGTCAAACTCTAGGGCTGGGTTGGTGTGGACTTTGTTCTAACTTTGTCTGCAAAGAAAAAGCAGGAGAATGTATGCACATACACAGCACCATCTGTAGCCTCCAAGCATGAGGCCGGGGAGATTTCTGTAAAAGGGTGACAGACTGTGGGAAAACTGATGGCTCCTTCATCAAAGAGTTTGGCTCTGGAACAAAGCTCATCGTTTCAGGTAAATGCCTCTACAAATTTGCTTCGGCAAAGGGAACCAGGCAACCGGGGGGATGGTTTGGTAGCGGTACTACTTGGCATGGGGCTCAGAGCAGAGGCCGTCTGGCTGGGGGGAAATCCCCTGCCCTTTTGAGGCTAAAGATTGCTTGGAGAAAACTCACTGGGATGCCCATGAGTAGCTCTGGGTTCCTGAGAGGCTGGTGCTGCCAGATCAGGACAAAGAAGGGTCATTCCCTTGGCCCTTTGACCCCTTTAATTTCATTCCTTGTGAAAAGTGGGTTCAAGGGAGGCAAAGAAAGACTGAACCCTCTATGGAGATCAAGTACTTAGTGTTGGTGTCCCAGCCCATCTTGGGAGACAGGAATGAAGGGCCCGCCCTAGAATCAAGTATTTCCCGAGCTTCTCAAAGGGGCCAGAGAGCAGGTTTCCATCTCCTTCACCCAGTGGGTCTCTGGTGCCCTGCTCCTGGGAAGTAGCCCACTTATAAAGGGTTTGCTGCAGGAGGGAGACATATGGACTTTTCCTCTCTATCTCACAGGAAGCCCCTGGGGGCTAGGATTCAGGACACTAGGGTCTGTGTTAATGCCTTCCTGACTAACAATTTGTTTTTGAGTCACTTTCCTGGCCCAATTCCCAATTTCCTCACCACTGAAGAGAAGATTATCCCATCTCCCAGCTCCAGATCAGTCTCAAGGTTGGGGGAACACCACTGAGGAGAAAAAATGGTAAAAGACTAAGAAGCAGGTGCCCTGGAGTCAACAAACCTAGTGTGATTGCCCAGATGAGTGTTTGGGAGAAAGGGAGCCAGAAGGAACTAATCTTTGAGCTACATGAATGGGTAGCGATGAATTCTGGTTTCTGTAGGACTGTATTTACGGAGAGATCAGACATCAACAGAGTCAAATGCAACCGGCCACAGGGAAGATAGCGAAGGGAGCTTTGGAAATCCATCCTTGGGGTGATGGGAATCCCCATTGGCTGGGTGAGTGGGGTGTCTGGGGGCTCTGAAAATTTAAGACTTTAGATAACAAGGATAGAAAGAAAAAGGGAAAATAAAATGCCCTTTGTAACAGACCCATGTTTTGTCTGTTAAATATACTTGCACCTTTAAAAAAACATAAGCAGCATGAAAGACAGCATGGCCCAGTGGAAAGACAATGGTCCTGGATCACCCAACTTCTAGATCACCCAGAAGAGGCAGTTGGCCATTTTAGGAGGGGTCAGGGAGGCTGATGACAGGGTCTGCAGGAGGAAAGGAAGCTGCAGAGTTGGATTTGTCCCAGATCACTGATTTCCATTTGGAACTCAGCACTCAAAAAACCCTTGTAAAGTATCCTGGGTCTATTTTGTGTAAAGGGTTCAGGCACCGTGCCCTCCAGCGCACATTTTATATTAAAGTGTTTGGTTCCGGCACCAAGCTCGTCGTAAGTGGTAAGTATGGAAGTAATTCCTTCTGCAGAGTTGAGAGTCTAGCTGGGCCTCAGTGCTGAAAGACCCCAGAAAACTTTCTAAATAGGGACTCCCAAAGGGTTTAGCCATGACACTCTGGAACTTCCTGACTACCCTAACTAAGACACCTTTGCTTTTGCCTGATTTACCTCTATTCCAACCCTTAGCACAGTGCTTTGCACAGAGTAAGCACTCAATACCATAACTAAGTAAATAACGTTGGGAAATTTGGCAGGAAAGAGCATCCCTGAAGGGTGATTTCATTGCAGAAGCTTCTTCATCCAGAGAGTCTGATGCCCTTCCTTCTGAGTCCCAAGGAAAATCTTTTTGTGCCTCTTTCAGGAAAAGCGGAATAGTAAAATCCACTAGTATGGCTTAAGTGCATAATTCAACTCTGCATTTGCTATCTTTAAAGACTTTGAAGGGGTTTTTGTAGCTCTTTGTCATACTGTGGGAGTAGAGAAAGTCTTTGGAACTGGGACAAAGCTCGTTGTAACAGGTAATGGAGTTTGGATTGCCATGTTGGCTGTTTAGGCCACCCAAAGATGGCCAACATAGCCACTGTGACCTGTGGATGCTTTGAATGATGCCAAAGATGACGGCTTGTATGCCTAAGGTTGTTTAAAGATGGTTTAGCGAGGTTTCATTGCTGAAGTCATTGAGTATTGGGAATTCATTTGGTCCTTGGGTCCTCCTTGCCAAGAGGCTAAGAAAGAGGATGGTTTGGAGACTCCCTGGTCTCTGTAGAACTTTTCAAAGGTGATCGGTCAATCCTATTTATTGAGAGCTTACTGGGTACAGAGCACTGTACTAAGTGCTTGGGAGAGTAGAATGCAACAGAGTTGGTAGACTTGTTCCCTGCCCACAGTGAGTTTAGTCTCGAGATGGTAACGTTAGAAAGGCTTAAAAAAATCCGATACAGTTCTGGGGGAAAATGACCAAGCATGGGCACTGTATCACTACATCTATCGATAAAAGCTATTTATTGGGCGCTTACTGTGTGAAAAGCACTGTACCGAGTGCTTGGGAGCGTACAATACAATAGAGTAGGTAGACCTGATACTTCCCGACGAGGAGTTTACTTACAGACTTCTGATTGCGAATGAGCAAGGTGATTCTAAAGTCGGTCAAACTCCGGTCCAAAGGTCAAATGTGCAAAGGAAGGCTTCGGCAGTGAATCAATAGGATCCCTCTTTGACTTTCCAGGAAAACCAGGCAGACACAAATGCTGAGAAACAGATTAAGCAAATTTAGCCATTCACCCACTAAAGCAATGATAGGAACATTTATATGGTCTGACGGGGATTAGGCTCCTAGCAGTTCACAAAGTTAACACAGATCAAGGAAATTCCACAGCAAATTGTACCAATAACTGTCTTTTTTTCGTTTTTATGAAAAGTCGCAATCAAAACGCAAATTTCCTCTAGGAAAACATTCAAATAAATTCTTTAAATAATGCTAAGGATAGCTGAAAAGAGTAGCTCTGTTTATACATCAGGATAGATGTTTGGATTTGTAATTTTTTTCATGGCATTTGTCAAACACTATGTGTCAAGCAGTGTTCTAAGCACTGGGATAGATACAAGTTAACCAGGTCGGACACAGTCCCTCCCCCACATTTAATAATTCAATATTAACTGACCATTCAGCATGTATTATACTGGTTACTGTTTTATTGAAATTGCTGCTGGAAATTTCATCATTGACTAATGGCATTTTAATGAAAAATATTATGATGACTATCATCTTTCTAAAGATAGAAGAATAATTCAAATCAATCAATCATATTTATTGAACGCTTACTGTGTGCACAGCACTGAACTACACTATAACAATGTAATAGAGTTGGTAGGCACAATCCCTGTCCACATCAAGCTTACGGTCTAGAAGATTGATGATTTATGTACTCTCAAAAGATGTTTAAATGTGTGGGGGTACATATAAGCTTGGTAAATTCCCCCAAGGATCATGCTGTGAAATGCTGGGACTGGAAGGGAGGGAGATGGATAGCCTTCACTTAAATTTCTAGGGGAAAATGATCTTTTTTGCAAAGGGCAAAAACATGGTGCAGGAGATAGCAAAGTGTTTGGGGCAGGCACAAGGCTAACTGTTTACGGTAAGTGCAACCCCTAGGAATCCCAAAATAAAGGAAGCCCTAGGGTGGGGGAATGAAGGGAAAATGTCCAAAGATTCATTACTTTTGATGGTCATAATATGTGGTAAATTAATCAATCAATGTTATTTATTGAAAAATTACTCTGTGCAAACCACTGTAATAAATAAGCACTTGGGAGAGTACATTGCAAGAGCTGGTAGACATGTTCCCTGCCCACAAGGAGCTTACAATATTGAGGGGGAGATAAACATTAAAATAAATGTTACAGATATGTACACAAGTGCTGTGAGGCTGAGGGTGAGTAAATATCAAGTGCTTAAAGGATACAGAGCCAAGTGCATAGATGACCGCAGAAGGGAGAGGGAGTAGGGGGAGAAGAGGGTTTCTGGACTGTAAGCCCACTGTGGGCAGGGATTGTCTCTTTTTATTGCTCAATTGTACTTTCCAAGTGCTTAGTACAGTGCTCTGCACACAAGCGCTCAATAAATACGATTGAATGAATGACTGGAAGAGAGAGAGGGTATGACATGATTCTTGGCTTTTCACCTACCAAACTCAAGGCATGGGCTAGCTTGGCAGAGTATTACTTTGGGTCAGGCAGAAGGGTCTGGGAGAGTTAAAACTTACTACTACTTAGGAATTACTACTAAAAACTTAAAATTTCACGGGAAGCCAGTGTAATAGCGAACTTTCTGAAAAAGAATAAAAAATGGTGGGAGATGGGCCTCAATTTGATTGATTTCAGTGGCACCTCAATATGGTGCTTATATATGGTGGGACATTATTTATCGATAAAATATTTGCCTTTGATCATAAGTGAAGAAAATTAAATAGGTTGAAGTTTGAGTGCTCATCAAAGATGTCTTTGGGTGCCCGTCGATAATAATATGGTGAGTCTTTTCTTCCATAGGGTGACAGGATAAAAACTGGGTTTAGGTTTTCACAGGGAGGGTTGTGGTATTTGTTTAAACACTGATTATGTGTCAGGTACTGTACTAAGCCCTGAGGTAGATACAAGCTTATCAAGAAGGACAGAGTTCATGTCCCACGTGGGGCTCACAGTCTTGATCCCCATTTTGCAGATGAGGTAACTGAGGCACAGAGAAATTGTGTTTTATTGCTTAGTCTGTTGTATTTCACTCTCCCAACTGCCTAGTAAAGTGCTCTGCACACCGTAAGAACTCAATAAAGACTACTGACTGATTAAGTGACTTGCCCAAGGTCACACAGCAGTCTTTGGCAGAGCTGGGATTAGAACCCAGGTCCTCTGACTTCCATGCCCATATTCTTTCCATTAGGCCATGCTGTTTCCTGCTGTTCATTTCAGAATAGAAATTTTTCAAATCTACTCTCTCCTAAATGGCAATTGCCTTCCAGTGGCTTAAATGACTTAGTGGAAAGAGCCTGGGCTTGGGTTCTGATCCTGCCTCTGCCACTTGTCAGCTGTGTGACTTTGGGCAAGTCACTTAACTTCTCTGTGCCTCAGTTACCTCATCTGTAAAATGGGGATTAAGGCTGTGAGCCCCATGTGGGACAACCCGATAACCTTCTATCTACCCCACTGCTTCGAACAGTGCTTGGCACATCATAAGCACTTACAAATGCCATCATTATCATTATTATTATTAAATTACCAAGTTCAATGTGTTGGGTGTTCATGGAAGTTGAAGGTCCCAAAATTGTACCACCAAAATTGAATCCCATCATGAGATACAAATCACTCATGTTTATAATACATGGTTTTCCGGTCCGGCACTTTGTATTCATCAGTCTTAGTAGAAGTTGAATCTCTAAAAATGTTTTATGTTATTTTAATTTTCTCCCCAGAGGGTGACCCAAAAGTACCCAAGCCAATCATGTTTCGTCCTCCATCTGAGCTGGAAACAAAAAGTGAAGGAATATACATTTGCCTCCTGAAGGATTTTTACCCCGAAGTTGTCACAATGAAATGGAAGGAAAAGGAGAGCACTACTCCTCTGTCCTCCTACCAGAGTGCCATAGAAAAGATGAATGAAGACAAAAAACGATTTTGGACGTTCAGCTGGATGATGATTGATAAAACATCACAGAAAAAGGGGCATGAATTTGTATTCAGTCACGAGTCAAGTAAAGGGGAAACTACTGTAGAATTTCCAGCATTCAGCTCAGGTAAGGTCAAAGTCACGGATTGATCTATTACTTTGGTTTAGTAAATGAGTAGAAAACTAAGAGATATTCATCCCTCCTCCAAGCCCCACGGCACTTATATATACATCTATTATTTATTTATTTATTTATTTATTTATTTATTTATTTATGTATATTAATACCTGTCTTCCCCTCTAAACTGCGAGCTCTTTGTGGACAGGAAATGTGTCTGCTTATGTGATGTTGTACTCTCCCCAGCACTTAGTACAGTGCTTTGCACACAGTAAGTGCTCAATAACTATGATTGAATGAATAAATGAATGTTCAACTTTTGGGTTTTCTTTTTTTCACGGTAGTTAAGTGCCTACTTTGTGCCAGGCACTGTACTAAGCTTTGTGGTTGGTACAAGTTAATCAGGTTGAACACGATCCAACAGTTCCTTTGGAGAGACACAGCAAGCTTTCCTCTTCCCTATTTGCTGTGGCCAAATACTCTGTGAATAGCCCCAAGCCCTTGCGTTTCTTGAATTGGGGTGATTGGCATGATTTTTATCTGAGAGTGTTATTGATCGATTGACTAAAAGAATGAAATTACTGAGTTATTTGTCTTGCATTGGGTGCTTTTTTTTAACAGTAATTGTTAAGCGCTTACTGTGGGCCAGGCACTGTGCTGAGCACTGGGGTAGACACAGGCTGATCAGGATGGACATAATCCCTGTCCCAAGGGGCTCACAGTCTTAATACCCATTTTATAGAAGAAATAACTGAGACACAGAAGAGTGAAGTGACTTGCCCACAGTCACAGAAAATGCCTACCATTGTGTCCCCTAAATAACTTGCTTCCTTGACCAATAGTTTTTTTATCAATGTCTCTCTGTACTCCCTTCCATCTCTGCCCACTCCCTTAAGCGCTTAGTATAGTGCTCTGCACACGGTAAGCACTTAATAAATACGATTGAATGACTGAATGAACAAATGGTGGAGCTGGGATTAGAACCCAGGTCCTGCTGACTCCCAGACCTGTGCTCTATCCATGTTTCTTGCACTTCACCAATGTGTAAAAACCTTGCCTGCTCTGTGTCTTGGCGGGAACAAACTGACACTAAGAAATGCAGGCTTGAGGTCTCCGATGCAGGTCCGGTCCTCTAACAATTTTGGGAAAGGGCGTTCATCCTCTCAACTGTCTCTCCATCCTCTACCTTACAGACCAGACCGTCTCTTCTTTCTAACATTCCTGCTGGCGTGTCCTTCCCAAAGGTGCAACCACTTCTCTCTATTGTTCCTCCCAACTTTTGTGAGAAAATATGAATTTCTGAATGTTGGGTCCAGCACCGGGAGTCTCTATTTGGTCTGAGGATTCCGTTACCTTTCAGTCAATCAGTCAATCAACTAATGATAATTATTGACTGCTTTCTGTGTGCAGAACAAACACGGTACTAAGTGCTTTCACCCAAGGGTGAAGATGCCAGGAAACCCACTCATTCTTCTTCGTGACCCTGTAGACTGTAAACTCCCTGTGGGCAGGGATCATGTCTACCCACTGTTGCTTTTTACTTTCCCAAGTGTTTAGTACAGGAGGTTGTGGGTTCTATTCCCTGCTCCGCCATTTGTCTACCGTGTGACCTTGGGCAAGTCACTTCACTTCTCCGGGCCTCAGTCACCTCATCTATAAAATGGGGATTGAGACTGCGAGCCCCACATGGGACAGGGACTGTGCCCAACCTGATTTGCTTGTATCCACCCCAACGCTTAGTACAGTGCCAGGCATATAGTAAGCACTTGACAACTATCGCTATTACTATTATTGTTATTATTACAGTGTTTTGCACAAAGTAGGTGCCCAATAAATACCATTGATGGATTGATTGTACTGTCCTAAGCACTTAGTACAGTGCTCCATAGAAAGTACGTGCTCAATAAATACGATTAATCAATTGACTGATCGTATTAGTACAGTGCTCTGCACACAGAGAGCGCTCAGTAAATACCATAGGTTGATTGAACGTACTCTCCCAAGTGCTTGCTTCAGTGCTCTGCACATGGTAAGCACTCAATAATTCATGCATTCATTCAGTCATATTTCCTGAGCACTTACTGTGTGCAAAGCACTGTACTAAGCACTTGGGAGAATACAATAAAATGATGAACAGACACATTCCTTGTCCTCACGAGCTTACAATCTACAGGGGGAATAAAATATCACTGATTGATTGATTGCTGGATTGACCCTTGTGTGCCTAGCAGAATTCTGTTTGTGGGGAAATATTCTCTTCCCATTCCGGGACATGAATGTTTGTGGGCTGAAGATTAATGTCTGGGTTTTAATGCAAAGATCGAAGACGTCATGTGCCGGTAATGCGGGGTCTCGGTTTCAGCTGGAGAGTTACAAAGAACGAGATTAGCGATGTAAGGTTTATTGGTCATTTTTCCCACTGGGAGTTGTAACATGTCTTTCTTCAGTAGTGAATAGGTATGTTTGTACCTAACTGATCTGAAAATAGCTCTAATTTTTGTTTTTCCTTCCCCTAGCTCTTCCCCCAACCACTGCCCCTCAAGAAAATTGCACCGTCGGGCCGGATCACCATCCCGGGGGTAAGTCTCTCTCTGCTTTGAGCTGTGACCCAGGTAGAGGGCCCTTTCTGCTCCATGGCCATCACCAGATCGTGGCGGGAAGGGCCGAGCTTCCCAGCCCATAGCTCATTGGAGAACGGACAGTTCCCTCGGAAAGGAAGGCGCTCTGATGAGGGATGACCCATGCGGGAGACTCCCCTGTCACTGGGAGTTGCTGGGTGGTTAGTGCCGGGGACCCAGGCTCCGGGGGAGGGCTGGCTGTGAGGCCGCTGGGCAGAGCCGCTCACGGGAATAAAACTCTCCCCGTCGAGCAGCATCCCCGGTGGGTTTCCGGGCTCCTCTCAGAAACACCACCATCAGGAGCCTCTCTCCTCAAATCCCCTCAGCTGCCCCCTCCTCCTCCTCTTCCTCCTTCTCCTCGGTCCCCTTGTCCCTATTCCCCCACGGCTGGCTCTGCCTGTGGGGCTACGGGATCTGGAAGTCATTGCCCTGTTGGCTCGAAGCCCACGGTCCTGGACGGGGCTCGGTGACTCTGTGCTCTAGAACGCTGGGGGTCCCAGTAGCCCCCCGCGACTCCCCGAGCCCTCGCCCCATGTAACTGCTATCTCACCCTCCGTTCAGGTGGGTAAGAACAGGGGAGCGCTAACTCATCCCCCAGATAACTGTGAAGGTAGCTGACCTGTCTGTCCCACGCCATCCTGCCTCCATATTGAAGACCCAAGGTCGAGTCAGGGGTTCTGGATCCCTGACCAGGGCAGCTGGAGGACTCTGGTCCCTCAGCAGTCTCCCAGGGTGGATCAGATTTTTTAATGGCATTTGTAAAGCGCTTACTTTAAGCCAAGAACCGTGTGCTGGGATAGACACAAATTAGTCACGTGAGGCAAAGTCCATGTCCCAAGTGGCTTAATCCCCGGCTTAATCCCCATTTTACGGATGAGGTAACTGAGGCCCAGAGAAGTGAAGTGACTTCCTCAAGGTCACAGAGCAGACACGTGGCAGAGCCGGGATTAGAACCCAGGTCCTTCTGACTCCCAGGCCCGTACCCTAATCCACTAAGCCACGCTGCTTCTCAGATCCACTGAGGGCTCGGCATTCTCTCCCCGGACCGCTTACCGGCCGGCAGCCGGTTCGAGTCCGGAAGTTGCAGTGCGGGGGTGACTGTCCTGATAGAGTGAATACCTCTGACCTTGGCTTGGGATTGCCCCAAGCCTAGTATCCAGTGGGCCTGGTTCCCCTCCAACCCAAACTGAGGAAGGGCCGGTGGACACCGGGAGAGTGTGCTGGATTACATTTAGACAGGACGACCTGGAGGATCGGGGGTGCCCGATCCTGTCCTTGTGGAAAGGTTCCTGGCCTCGGGGTCAGACTGCAAGCCCGGGCCCAGGGGCCCCTGTCTAAGGTAGGGAGTGAGTGTCAGTAGGTGAAGGAGAGCTCCCGGCAGGGGAACCCCTAGGGCTGAATTTCTTCCTAAACCCTGTAAATTACCCCCATTTGCTCAGGTCGAGAGGTCGGGAGATCTGAGCTCCAGGGTCTCCAATCAATCAGTCAATCAATCGGTCATACTGACTGAAGGTTTACTGTGTGCAGAGCGCTGTCCTGAACATATTTGGGAGAGTACAGTATAACAAGTTGATATACAATGAGCTGATAGTCCAGAGGGGGAGACAGACATTATTATAAACGAATAAATTGCATACATGTACATAAGTGCTGTGAGGCTCCACAGTGGGGGTGGGGAGAGGAATGAGTAAAGGGAGCAAATCCAAGTGCAGGGGTGATGCAGGAAGGAGAAAGAGAAGAGGAAATGAGGGCTTACTCAGGGAAGATCTCTTGGAGGATATGTGCCTTCGATAAGGTTTTGAGGTGAGGCGCAAAATTGTCAGATATGAAGAAGGAAGGTGTTCCGGGCAAGAGGCGGGACGTGGGCAAGAGGTGGGAGGCAAGATAGATGAGATTGAGGTCCAGTGAATAGGTTGACATTAGAGGAGCAAAGCGTGTGGGCTAGGTCGTAGTAGAAGAGCAGTGAGATTAGGTAGGAGGGGGCAAGGTGATTGAGTGTTTTAAAGTCGACGGTAAGAAGTTTCTGTTCGATGCGGAGGTGGATGGGCAACCACTGGAGGTTCTTGAGGAGGGGGAAAAGTGGACTGAATGTTTTCATAGAAAAACGATCCAGGCAGCAGAGTGAAGTATGCACTGGCAGGGGGAAAGACGGCAGGGAGGTCAGCAAGGAGGCTGATACAGTAATTAAGTACTCAAGTCTCCGCTTCCTCAGTGAATGACTAACTCACTGTGTGACCTTGGGTAAGTCCCATAACTTCTGTGGGTTGAAGGTTTCAAGAGGGAGGGTCCTTTCTTACATGCCCAGGCCTGAGAGAAGTGTCAAGGCCTGAAATCTGGAGAGATGGCGCAGGGTTGGTCAAGGCCAGCACAGTTTTCCAGACACCTGAGAAAGATTGTCACGGTGGGGGCCTAGGGGAGGTGCGAGGACTCCGGTAGGCTGTGAGACTCAATAACATAGATAAATGAATGAGGAGACACTGGGTCAAAAGCAATTCTAGCCTTCATTGTGGGAAATAGAGTAAGACTTTCATCAACAATCAACTCAGCGCTTAGAACAGTTCCTGGCACGTAAAAAACACTTGAACACCATTAAAAAAAAAACCACCTCAGTGACTGGAGAACTACCTTGAACAAGGGTTAACAAGCACCCCAAGTCACACCTGAGAAAGTCATCGCCAGCTTCCCAACCCTAGACATGAGAGCAACGACTAACACTCCCCACCCCATCCCCGCCACAGGGATGGTAGCAAGCCGGATTCTTCTGATAGTGCTTAGTTAATTGACTGACTGACTAACTGATTGACAGGAGTGAGCTGGGATGGTCCAGGAGTGGCGACGGGGTGGAACTTCCAAACAGAATGGGATCGGGGAGGCAGGTACTTTCCTTCCTGATGCCAAATTCTGCAAATCACAAGTGAGAAGCAGCATGGCCTAGTGGAAATAGGAGTCAGAGGACCCGGTTCTAATCCCCTCTCCACCCTTTGTCTGTTGCTGTGACCTCGGGCAAGTCACTTCAACCTCTCTGGGTTTCGTTATCTCATCCTGAAAATGACGGTTAAGACTCTGAGCCCCATGTGGAACAGGGACTGTGTGCAAACAGGGACATCCGGTCCAACTCGATTAGCTTGTGTCTGCCCCAGTGGTTAGTACAATGCCTGCTACATAAGTAAGCACTAAACAAATAGCACAATTAAGTTAAGTAGGGGCAGGGAGAATGGCAGGATAGCCCCGTGGGGATCCCTGCCTTGGTAGCACCCAAATTTGCATTCTGGGCACCTCTTGGGCATTGCCTCCCCTTTCTGGGGTTAAAAATGCAAAAGAAAAATTCCCAACAACAGCACAACTATGTTGTCGGTGCAAGTCCAATCTGTTGTAGCCTTCATGGTATTTACTGAGCACCTGCTGAGTGAAATGCACTGTACTAAGCAGTTGGAAAAGTAAAACAAGCAGTCCATGAGAGGTTCTGTCTATAAGGAGTTCATACTCTAATAAGAAATATTTACCAACGGAGGCATCCGCTCTAATAATTGAATGTACACTTGAAAATGTCCATACACCCAAGATCTGAGAAGAGCTGAGGCTCTCATTTTACTTTTCTCATTTCTGTCCTCGGAGCAACTCCGTGAGATACGTAGAAAACTTCCCTCAAAGCAATTAATCGGTGGTATTTACTGAGCACCTACTGAAGGAAGAGCACTGTCCTGAGCACTGGGGAGAGTACACTAGAATTAGTAGATACGATCCCTGCCCTCAAGAAGCTGGCAATCTAGCAGGGGCAGGTCAAGCAGATACGAAGGAGCTTGAACAGATTCATGGACAATCAATCCATCAATCATCCAATAGCATTTACTGCGCTTCCGCTGTGTGTGCGAAACAGTACACTAGAGTTAGTGAGCAGATCCCTGCCCTAAAGGCACTTACAATTAAATAGCTTCAAGAGAAGATTTGAACAGATTCACAGATGTGGTCCTCAGAGGATGAGCGGAGGCCAAGTTAGGGACGTCACAGGTGAGGTTGGGGTGTTAGATGGCCCATCCGGACAGAGAGACGTTCGGGAGGCCACCATCAAACCGTTCCTCCGAGCATCCTGTCGTCGCCGTTGGGTCCCGTCGTCACCGCCGCCGTCAGGGTTCCGGCTAAGGTGGGGGGTCCACTGGGCTGGCATTTAATCTGGCATCGCTCACGTTTGATGTTTTTATTCCAGTTAAGCAAGATGTGCAGTTCATGAACACGTCCGCCTTTTACACCTACACCATCCTTCTGTTCAAGAGCACCATGTATTGTGTCTTCATGCTGTTCTTCACATACAAAAAGGCCACGAGCAGCGGCAAGGGGAGAAGATCAGCCCGATGACATCTCCGGAGAAACGTGCGGAGGCCGACAGGATTTTCCAGGGCCACACGCACGGCTTCTCTCCGGACCTGCACAGGAGAAGCAGAGCGGCACTTGGATGTTGATATGTGTTATTTCTTTGTAATCACTGGGCAGAAGTTTATTTTATCATTTTATTTTTAAACTGTAACAAACCCTCTTTCACTGATATGTTGTTTTATTTTATTTTCTGGGCTTATTTTAGACTTTTCACTTGAATAATCATCAATCTATCTGTTCACATAAATAAAAGCCCTACACCCACCTGAGATGAAAAGTTGTAGCGTTGTTCTTTTGCTCGCTCCCACTACTTGTAAATAATTCATGGCCGCTGGTCTTCCCCATTAGACTCCAATTCTTTCCCCACATAGGCTGGGAGCCTCATAATGGGCAGGGACTGTTGCATTTACCCCAGGATTTAGTACAGTGCTTGGCATAGAGTAAGCACTCAACAAATACTATTATTATTACTATTGTTATTGTTATTATCATTATCCTTGTGGCAGGGACTATGTCTTTCACTTTTATTGGTGGCTTCTTATCACCTAACTGGAACTCAATAAATGGTACTGAATGAAAAAATCTCCACTTTTGAACAGTGCTTATTTTATTTTGACAAAATCAACCGAATTCTGCACAGGGCTGAGGGATCCAGTGGAAAGGGAATAGAATTGGAAGGAGGGAGATTTAGGTTCTAGATATGGCTCTTCCCCGGCTTCTCTCGGTGACTTGGGACAAGTCCCTTTGCCTTTCTGGACTTCTATTTTCTCATCTGTAAAATGGGGCTAACACCACATGCCGATTTTTTTACCACCCAGCGTAAAAATCACTGGGGTGAGGAGAGAAGGGTAGGGACTGAAATCACTCTGTGCAAACAGAGAAGTAGCATGGTCTAGTGGATAGAGACAGGCCTGGGTGTCAGAAGGACCTGAGTTATAATCCCAGCTCCATCACTTGCCTGCTGTGTGACCTCGGACAAGTCACCTAACTTTTCTGTGCCTCGGTCACCTCATCTGTGAAATGAGGATTAAGACTGCGAGAGCAATGTGGGACAGGGACTGTGTCCAAACCCGATCATCGTATATCTACCCCAGCACTGGGTACAGTACCTGGCACATACTAAACGCTTAACAAATACCATTAAAAAAATGGCTTTGGAAATGAAAAATAGTACTGGCATTCCTCGTGCCACAGCCGGAATACGCTGATCGAGAAGATGGTTGAATCACAACCGGCTCAGCTTGGGGGGGATGTTTTCCCATAGAGCTACATGCTACAGAACCTTGCAGAACCTCTGGAAAAAATATGAAATTCCTTCACATGAAATATTCTGTAACATATACCACTAAACTATTATTCTCTACCAAAGAAATTCAGAGCATAGCATCACAATGGCAATAAGGAGTTGTAATATGACATAATTTATAATACTGGTCTCTGCAGGAGGCAGGGGAAGTAAAAGCTTACTCTGCTAACTGAAGTTGTGATAGTTCAGCTTCAGTGAAAAATCTGTCCAATTTAGGTTGAATAGCCTCCTTCTTTTGTTCATATGACACCTTGTAGTTGCAAAATCCTGATGAACATCTCTGCCTACCTTTGAATTCCTCTATCGAGGTCTTTTTCAATCATCTCTAAAAGTCCATCTGATTCCTTAAAAACTGATACCAGACTCCTTTTTTATGACATTTATTAAGTACATACCACGAGTCAAGCACTGTTCTACATGCTGGTATAGATCCAAATCAATCGGGTCGGGCACAGTCCCGCTCCCACATGGGGCTCACAGTCTAAGGAGAAGGAAGACCAGGCATTGAATCTCCATTTTACGGTTGAGGAAACGGAGGCACAGAAAAGTTAAGTGACTTGCCCAAGATCACAGAGCAGACAAGTGGCAAAGCCATGATTAGAACCCAGGTCCTTTGACTCCAAGGCCCGGGCTCATTCCACTAGGCCATGCTGCACCCCAAGAAAATGGTCTGCCGTGAAACTCAGGTTCTTACCTTGGAGGCAGCCATGACACCCTCCTTCTTCTCCATCTCTTCCTCCTCCTTTGTCAACACAGAGGAATGAGGCTTCCTCCTTTTCAACCTACAGCAACACAGAAATTGGAGTGCAGTAGGAGGGCAGATATTTTCAATCAATGGTATTTACTGAGCATTTACTATGCACTGAGCCCGATATTAAGCACTTGGGAGAGTACAACACAACAGAATAAGTGGACGTGTTCCCTGCCCAGAACGAGCTTAGAGTATAGAGGGAATTTAGAAGACGGCTCTACTATGCCACGATTCTCTAGCATCTTCAGATAGATCGGAGAAGCTAGCAGCTGTCAGTTTATTAATCACAATAATAATAATGAAAATAATGGTACTTGTTGAGTACTTACTATGTGCCAAGCACTAACCGCCAGAGTAAATGAAAGATCGGGTCAGACACACTTGACTCACTGTCTCTGTAGGCGGGAGAACAGATATAGAATCTCCATTTTAAAGATGAAGGAACAGAGTTACAGAGAAGCTGAGTGACTTTCCATGATCACACAGAGGGAAAGTCCAGTCAGTCAATCGTATTTACTGAACGTTTACTGTGCGCAGAGCACTGAACTAAGTGCTTGGGAGAGTATGAAATAATTAACAGACACATTCCCTGCCCACAACGAGCTTACAATCTAGAAGGGGAGACCGACATTAACATAAATAAATTATAGGCATGTACATCAGTGCTGGGGGCTGGAAGGAGGGGACGAATAAAGGGAGCAAGTCAGGGCGATGCAGAAGGGAATAGGAGAAGAGGAAATGAGGGCTTAGTCAGGGAAGGCCTCCTGGAGGAGATGTGCCTTCAATAAGGCACTGAAGTAAGGGGGAGAATCCAGAGTTGAGATGAGAAGCCAGACGCAGAGGCAGCTGCTACATCAGCAGCAGGGCAGAAGGGGCCTTAGCTACGACCTCATAAGCTGAGCACGCTCTATGGCCTGGTTGAATCAGCCATGAGATCAGTCATTCATTCTTTCATTCATTCAATTGCATTTACTGAGCTCTTACCCTGTGCAGCGCACGGTACTAAGTGCTTGGGAGAGTACAAAATAATAAACAGATACATTCCCTGCTGCACAATGAGCTTAGAGTCTAGAGACACACATCCCCTTCATTTCAGGGTCGCCCCCGCTTCCACCCTAACTGGCCCAATGGCCGGTGATTTTCCCCCAACCTGAGGGGGAAAACGATCCTCCAGCAGAGATTTAACACTAAGACTCCACAAGCCTTATATTTCCTGGAGATGTCCAGCTTTCAGTTTCACTCAGTTGATGGCGAAGGGAGAGGTGTTTTGAGGAAGACTGGGAAAAGGAGACATTTTATATTCTGCATCACCAAGGCCCTCTCCTTCCATGTTTTATCTAGCAAACATCAAAGTCATTGGTTGCTAAAGAAAGGCACAGCCCTATCATTAAATATAATGGCACTTTAAGAGCTTGGGGCTTTTAAGAGTAGTGTTGTACTTTGGAAACAAGTCTAATTTATATTTGTGATTTATCTATATATATGTACATATATATCACTAAATTGACGGTTATTCATTGCTAATAGAAGGCACAGTCAGATCACTAAGTGAAAAGGTATAAATGGGGGTTTAAATAGTAATTCAGTCCTTTGAAAACAACAATTCTAATTTTTTAAGTATCATTTCATTTACAATTATTAAGCAGTGGCTCTCTTCATAATGTTTTCTAACCTCTACCCCAAACAATTCATCAGAAAGTGTTCCCAACCAAATATTCAATCATATCGTCTCCAAAATGTACAAAAAACCAAATCAAGGACACATGGTTCAACTAGACACAAAAATGAAACAAACACCTCGCCAGCAGCGTCAAGATTGTTTGCTTAAATGCAAGCGTCATGACTGTGTGCTGGCAGAAAATGGCCAGCTGCGGATGCTTAATCCCTGGACAGACTAGCCGTGGATTCCCACCAATGCAGGGATGTTAATCAATAATCGATCAATCAACAGTAATTATCGAATGCTCACTATGTGTAAAGCATTGCACTTGGGAGAGTACATGACAACAGAATTAGTGGACACGATCCCTGCCATAACAAGGTTACGGTCTAGAGGAGGAGATGAGCTTTAATCTAAATCTTCTTCAAATGCCGTCAAGTCATTTCCAAGGATACCCCCTCTTCAGAACGTACCCTCTTCTCTCCTAAGTTCGTTCCGGTGTGTGTATCCATAGAGTTTTAGTATAATATCTGCATAGTCGATATAAATAATGTATAATATACAATTTAAAGATATGTACTGTGTCATGGGGCTGGGGCAAATAGCAAATGTCCAAAGGTCACTGATCCGAATGCAAAGTCAGAGTCAGAGGTGGGGGCTTGGTGGCAAAGAGGCTGCCCCCGATCTGCTTTCTATTTTGAGCTGACCGTGGGTCGAAAAGAATTCGAACAAGAGGGACGATAATGTTACAACTGCAGAACTATGCTCTATACCTTGTGCTGGTATTTATTAATCCTATAGTGTTCAGCGCCCAACGAGGCATGGGGCGGTGTATTTACCTCGAGAATTTCTGCATTTTTAGGTCAGTGCAGATAAGACTTATGACAAGGTTTCTGGGCTGTCCTAGGGATGAATGTTTTGACAAACAGGAAATGGTCTCCCCTACAAAAATGCTAAGAAAATTCATCTTTTTAAATGTGTTACTGGACGATAATGCATTTCTCAATCAATCAATCCTATTTATTTACTGTGTGATGAGCACTGTACTGAGCACTTGAGAGAGTACAGTTGGTAGATCTGCTACCTGCCCACGAGGAGCTTACAGTCTCGAGGGAGAGACGGACATTAACACGTCCACTCTCCCTCCTGGGCCACGTATGCACTTGGATCTGTGACCTTTGGACATTTGATATTCACCCTACCTCCACCCCCACAACAAGTATGTACATATTTCTAAAATACATATTACAGATTATTTATATTAATGTCTGTCTTCCCATCTAGACTATAAACTCATTATGGGCTGGGAACACGTCCACCTATCCTGTTGTATCGTATTGTTAGTTGCCATTGTTTTTACGAGATGTTCTTCCCCTTAATTCTATTTATGGCCATTGTTCTCGTCTGTCCGTCTCCCCCGATTAGACTGTAAGCCCGTCAGACGGCAGGGACTGTCTCTATCTGTTGCCGACTTGTTCATTCCAAGCTCAATAAATACTACTGAATGAATGAATGAATGAATGAATACTCTCCCACATGCTCAAGATATAGTGCTCTGCAGATAGGAAGTGCTCCACAAATATAACTGATTAATATAAATGAATAAATATTATAAATGAATCAAATATGGGTATGTACAAAAGTCCCTGGGGCTGAAGGTCGGGTGATTAAGGGTGCAAATTCTCTGCAAAGGTGATGCAGAAGGGGGTGGGAGTTGAGGAATAAGGGCTTAGTTGGAAAAGGCCTCTTGGAGACGTGATGCTAATGAGGCATGGAGCCCACCAAGCCCCAGCCTCCAGCTCGGCCACTGTTCCCTCTGTTCCTGCTCCCCAGAGTAACGTGGGCCCCCGTGGAGCTCAGTTTCCTCTGCCCCCGTCCCGAACCAGGCCCCAGGAGCCCCGCAGCAGGAACAGAACCGAAGCCCAGTGCTCTCTTGGCCTCGCCGTCCATCTGGTCTCTTTCTCCCAAGCTGTGGGGACGGACGCCTGGGCCGCCACCTGCGGACAACCGGTAGCCAAGCGCCCCACGAGCCATCGTGTCGGACCGGCACCAGAGCCCTACGGTCTTGACCATGCTGGGAACCCTGGAGTCACGAAATATGGAAGCCCTTGTGCTGAGAGAGGTTTCTTGGGTTCGCTGGGATGGGAGCACCCCATCTCCCCCTTCCCCACCCTTGTCCTGGGCCTCCCCCGCCCCCCAGCTCACCCCGGCCACAGTCAAACAGAGGGTGTTTAGGGGGGTGGGTGGCTGTTTTCTCCTCAGACCCCTGTTGTGTTGTTTTGTTTTTGTCAGCCTGCGGTCGGGGAGGACGGAAATGCTCTCCGTGAAACCGGCCCGAACCGGTTAGGGCTCCGAGAGGGGGCTGGGTTGTTTGTGCGACGAAGCGAGGACAGTTAACCCACAGGCAGCTCTGGGCCCCGGGCCCGGCCGCAAGCTAATGGAAACCAGGAAGAGCGGGGGCCCGCCCGAGATAGACATCAGGCGTGCGAGGGGGGCTGTGGTCGTCCCCGTGCCTCATCAACACCCCTGCACCTCCAGCTGGAGCTTCAGCGCATGCAAGACGCATGGCCCGTCCAGGCCCGGAACCCACAGGCAGCCGTGGGGACCGAGCGCGCTGCCGTGAACCCTGAGAGCGACCAGGCCCGGGCCCCGGAAACCCATCCGGGCCTGTAGGCCTCAGCCGGTCAGTCAATTGTATTTACTGAGTGTTTACAGTGTGCAGAACACTGTACTAAGTGCTTGGAAGAGTACACTATAACAGTAGACACATTCCCTGCCCAAAACGAGCTTAGAGTTTAGAGGCCTCACTAGCTGTAATAATAACAATTATTATAATGGTACTTGTTAAGCACTTACTTTGTGCCAAACACAGTTCTAAGCGTTGGGGTCGATTCAAGTTAATCAGGTTGGACATAGCCCCTGTCCCACAGAGGGCTCATTTTACAGATGAGGTAACTGAGGCCCAGAGAAGTGAGTGACTTGTCCAAAGTCACCCAGCAGACAAGAGGCAGATCCGGGATTAGAACCCACAACCTCTGACTCCCAAGCCCGTGCTCTTTCCACTAAGCCATGCTGCTTCCCCAACTTGCCCAGGGTCACCCAGCAGACAAGTGGTAGAGCCGGGATTAGAACCCAGGTCCTTCTGACTCCCAGGCCTGTGCTCTATCCATTAAACTCTCCATGCTGTAGGGGAGTAACAGCATCATCTGAGCTTGGGACACACCAAAGAAATGGCTTTTGTCAACTTTCCCTACCCACAAGGAGCTTACACCTCAATGGGGGAGACAGCAAAGAGAAATGCCCAAGAAGTGGAATCCGAATCAATACAAATGTACTTTCCCAAGCGCTTAGCACAGTGCCCTGCACACAGTAAACTCGATAAATACGACTGAACGAGTGAATGTTCCACCATAATTGGCTGAGCCAGAAGACCTGGACCAGAACGGGCCATCCAGAAGGGAGAGGGGACGGCAGTGACTTTCCTCACTGAGGATGGTGAGCAGGGAGGGCTTCGGGGAATTCACAGTCAGGTTGGCCTCCTCTGCCTCCAATCCACTTGCCATTAGGTCTGAAACAGGAGCCAGGTTTCCCCTTTCTCTGCCGGTGCCCTGTTTTCCAATTTAGGACAAAGGAATTAAAGGTCCCCTCTGATGCAGAGAACAGGCTTTTAGGGAACTGTGGGAGAAGTCTTGGCCCAGGGTGAGAGAAGGCAAACCTGAACTGGGTTCAAGTGAGCACGTTTGTGAGTGCAACTCGGGGTTAGAACCTGGAAAAGAAAGGAAAAAGACACTTTTTCATAGAGGGAGAGAGAAACAACGTGGCCTAATGGATAGAGCACAGATCTGGAAGACAGAGGGAGCTGGGTTCTAATCCCGGCTCCACCACTTGTCTGCGTGTGACTTTAGGCAAGTCCCTTCACTTCGCTGTGCCTCAGTTACCTCATCTGTAAAATGGGTATTACGACTACGAGCCCCATGCAGGACATGAACTGTATCCAACCTGATTAGCTTGCATCTACCTAACACAACGCAGACATATAGTAAGGGCTTAAATATCTTAAAGAAATGGAAAAACTAACTTTGAGAGAGAAAGCATGATCTCTCTGACCCAGTTGAACAGGAAATTTACCTAATTATAGCCACATCAGATAACAAAATCGAGTGTGATTCATTCGATTATAAACTTGAAGGTAGCAACTGGGCCTTTTACTTCTCTTATGCTCCCAAGACCTAGTTCAAGTGCTTTGCACCCAGATGTCCAATAAATACTGAAGATAATAGGGCGTCAGCAGTTTGCATAGAGACAACTTAAGTTGACCAATGTTTTCTGAAAGAAAACATGGCTATTTTACACTCTTACAGAAGTGCAGGAGGACTGAGCGGCAGAATCTCCCCCCGAGGCATGAAGCAGCAGGGACGTTCCCTGAGGCTGACCGGATGCACGTTACATGGCTCCGTATCTAGAGCCGTTCTCCAGCGTTCAGCGCAGTGCCAAGCTCTCTGTGGGCGCTCAACAGGGGTTGGATATTGATGACCGGGGCTTAAATCTGTCTCCCTCTCTCCGCCCCTCCCACAGTGCCGGGCTCTGAGGGGAGATCTCTCCACTCTGCTCCCAGGAACGATAGTGGGATCTGAGGGGAAGAGAAGGGAAAGGATCGTTGATCGGTTACCACGCGCCTCAGGCTGAGATCTGACAGAAGATGCCAATGGGCGCTGTTCTCTTCAAGGAGACTGACTCAGCTGGGAAGACCAAGTGATGCATAGAGCCTGGAGACTTTCCTTTCAGCAACGGCTCTTCATTTTCCCAAGCAAGCAGGACTGGGTCTGCCCAGGGCCACCCGGAGGCAGGGTGGAAACAATCTCTGGACCCTGCCCAAGGACACGAAGGTTGACAGCGTCCGACGTACCAGCCAGCACAAAGGGTTATGCTCTTCAATCAATCGATGTTCTTTACTGAGCGTTTCCAATGTGCAGAGCACTGTACTAAGCGCTTAGGAGAGTACAGTGCACCAGAGTTAGCGGACATGTTCCCGGCCCATAACGAGCTTATGACTTTAGGTTGCAATCCAGCTCTGAGACGGTGGCGCTGGAGCAGACGGGGAGTTTTGTCATATGACCGTGTCCTGCCGGGCCTCTACGTGGCTGGGCAACCACGGGGCCACTGGCTGGGGCTCGAGGACTAGCAGCTCTGTGGTCTGGCTTAACTTACCTCTGCCTGACCGCCCGGGGAATTCCCCCTCAGGGTCCCCCAGGACTGAGGCATGGAGAGAGGTCAGCGAGGCTGGGGAAGTGGAGAGACCGGAAGGCCGCCTCATTGTCGGCCTCTTAGAGAAGCAGCGTGGCTCAGTGGAAAGACTCCCCGGGCTTGGGAGTCAGAGGTCACGGGTTCTAATCCCGGCTCCACCATTTGTCAGCTGTGTGACTTTGGGCAAGTCACTTCACTTCTCTGTGCCTCAGTTACCTCATCCGTAAAATGGGGATGAAGACTGTGAGACGCATGTGGGACAACTCGATCACCTTGTATCCCTCCCAGCGCTTAGAACAGTGCTTTGCACATAGTAAGTGCTAACAAATACCATCACTGTGGTTATTATTACTGTCCGTCAATCAGGCCCCAGGGCTAGTGTCTGAGTCCTGGAACGGGCTTGGAGGCGGGGGCTAGTGGCTATAAAACTGCTGGTCGACTTGCACAGTGATTTCACAAGTCTCATCGGGTCTGAGCTGTCAAGTTCGTCTTTCAAACGCTTGAGCCCCAGATAAGATTCTCTTTCAAAATTCTCTTCCAAAATGTGGTTGCCCCGTGCAGGCCTGGTGGACCTTTAGTGAACGACTGGAGCATTTGTTAAGTCAATCAATGGTATGTGAAGTGCTTACTATGTACCAGGGACTGTGCTAAATGCTGGGACAGCTATGACACAGTCAGTTTCGACACAGTCCCTTGTCCCACACAGCCTAAGCGGAAGGGAGAACAGGTATTCCATCCCCGTATTGCAGAAGAGGAAACTGGGGCACAGAGAAGTCAAGTGATTAGCCAAAGGTCCCACAGCAGAGAAATGGGAAAGCAGAGAAGTCATCTGACTCCCAGGCCTGTGCTCTTTCCACTAGGCCACGCTGCTTCTCATCACTGTGTGGAGAATGCAAAACAGGACACAGTGAACTCAATCCCACCTTGATATGTTGTCGTTTATTCACTTTTTACAACTGTACAAAGAGCAAGTCGGAATAAAAAACACAAATGGGGGAAATGAGGGGAGTTAAAAAAAAGAAAATCAAACGTACATGAGTCATGAATAAAAACGATTTCATTTAGTCAACCCCAGGACGTGTTACACGCACCTGCATGGTACAGAAGAAGTGTTACTTCGCTATATTACTGGGCCTATTAAGCAGGAGGACAGCACGAGACTTTCCAGTCATCAGACGATCGGTTTCAGCCTCGCTGAATATAGAATGGACCATGACATTATCTCACCAGCCACAGCCAGGCTAATATACATACGTGGACGTGGTAAAGAATCCGTGAGGTAATACAATAAATAAGTTCTCGATGAGCAGCTCCGCCAGTTTACCCTCAAACGGTGCCGTTTCACTTCTCCCTTATTCCACTCCTTCCCATCCGGTCTCCGGTGTGGGTTTCTGCTCTGCGAGAGAAACCCGAAGAGAGGATGAAGGGAGGCTCAAGGGTCAGACGGAAACGAAAGGCACACAAGGCTCTGAATCAAAGTTCCCGCCGTGACCCTTCTCTGCCCGTAGCCGAAAATGCCCGTTCCCTCATCGCAGCAGCCACGGACGGATGTGTGGGGTTGGTCAGGGGCTTTAAGGCTTTATCGACTTCCCTTGGCTGAATGAGGAGTTCGGTTTTACCAAGAATCGCTGTGACTAATCAAACCCTCCTCCCCGCTAATGTCGCCGGAAAGCCTCGTTCATTAGGCGACAAGACTTTGAAACACTGTCTCTTTGTGATTCTGGAGACTAGAAGAATGTTGTTAATAGAAGGCGCGTGGCCTAATGGAAAGAGGCCGGGCCCGGGAGGACGTGGGGTCTTAATCCAGCACTGCCACTTGCCTGCTGTGTGAACTAGGATGAGTCACTTCACTCCTCTGTGCCTCAGTTTCCTCATCTGAAAAATGGAGATTCAACATCTGACTAGACTGCGAGCCCCACGTGGGCCAGGGACTGCGTCCGACCTGATTAACTTGTACCGACTAAAAGCCGGGGTAGACACAAGCTACCTATATCTACTCCAGCGCTTAATACTCAAAATACCATAAATTTATTATCCATATTTTTGGAATAGAATGAAGAATATCATAGAGAAACATAACATCTTTCCATATAGAATGCTAAAGCATACAGCAACAGTAGCTTACTTTTCCGTTTTTTGGTGCTTTTCCCCTTATCAGTCCTTGGACTGTGACGATTAGCCGGTATCTACTAAGCTCTGGGGTAGATGCAAATTAATCAGGTTGGACACAGTCCATGTCCCACATGAGGCTCACAGTCTTAACGCCTGTTTTACAGATGAGGTAACTGAGGCACAGAGAAGTTAAGTAACTTACCCAAGGTCACGCAGCAGACAAGTGGCAGAGCTGGGATTAGAACCCAAGTCCTTCTGACTCCCAAAGTCTACCCATTAGGCCACTCAACTTCCCTTCTACTTCACTAGGCCATTCTGCTTCATTATTGTAAATGTGTCTGTCTTTTCAATTAGACTGTAAATTCCATGAAGACACAGAGATCTCTTTACCATGACTGCCTTTTCCCAAACTGAGCTTAGCCCAGTTCTCTTTACACAGGAGGTGCCCAATAAATACTACTGATGGATGGATTCCTGCTTAAAAGTCCTCCTACTTCAACTGTGAGCCGCACGTGGGACAGGGTCTGGGTGCAATCTGATAATCTGGCTTGGCACATAGCAAGCACTCAGTGCCATAACTAATAATTATAATAATAATAGTAGTACTCATTAAGTGCTTACTTTATGCCAATTGCTGGGGTAGATACAAAATAATCAGGTCTCATATGGGAGCCACAGTCTAAATAGGAGGGGGAACGGGTATTGAATCCCCACTTTTTTAAATGGTATTTGTTAAGCGCTTACTACATGTCAGACTGTGTTCCAAGTGCTGGGATAGTTACAAGTTAATTAGGTCAAACAGTTCCTGTCCCACACGGGGCTCACAGTCTAAGTAGCAGGAAGAACGGGTATTGAATCCCCATTTTCCTACAGCCATGCTCTTTCTCCTAGGCCTTGTAGCTTCTCATTTTGCAACCCCACTTTGCAGATGAGGAAACTGAGGCATAGAGAAGTGATGTGACTTGCCCAAAGTCACAGAGCAGACAAGTGGCAAAGCCAGGATTAGAACCCAGGTCTTCTGACTCGCATGCCATGCTGCTTCTCCCGAGTTGATAGAATAATTATTATATTGTAATATAAAATAATAATTTTTATTGTATCTAGCAACTCAGGATGGCAAGACATCCTGCTAACCACTCTAGGGCTTCCCCTTTCAGTTTCAACACTTACTTTTATTAGTTAAGAGCACGCACGATTCACAGAATGTCACAGGACTGGCTTTTCACTATCCTGCTTTTCTTCAGATTCTTCATCGGATCCTACAATACAAACAAAATCAGGGAGCAGATGATAAATGTTTGGCCTAAATATATCGACTGCCACTAAAGAAAAATAACTTTTCATAGTGATACTTAGATACAAGCAAAAACATTTACCAATCAGTCGCAATTATTGAGCACTTACTGTGTGCACAGCACTGTAACTTACTTGGGAGCTTACTTGTACTCACTTGAGAGAATACAATGTAACAATATAACAGACACATTCCCTGCCTACAACGAGCTTCCAGTCTAGAGGACTAGACAGACATTAATATGAATAAATTAGCGATATTATCGAGGATCCTTTGCATTAAAAAGTAATACCACTGGCGGTGAGAGTTCACCTGTACTGAAAATGCAATGATTACCACATGCGCATGAGACGGTTTTGTTTTCGAGGGGTGAGTCTTATTTTTCCCTGGATTCTCTTCCGCCCAGACTGGGGAGAACCATATCCCCCCAGGGAGGTTAAGACAAAAGTCGCTTCAGAATCCGTCTCTTCTAAATAGCTCATCTCCTCTAGAGGAGGGCTGTTCCCCAAATCAGTCTGTCATTCCACAAGAATTCCTCGAGTGTTCTCAGCGTTCACAGCTTCCGCTGTAGAAGGTGGCTGGGTAGGTGTGAGGGAAGAGAACCGCACCCTCAAAGAGTTTATTAAAAGGGAAGTTGAGGCAGACAAATAGGTAATCATCACCAACGCACACAGGGCTAGTTGCAAGAATAATCAGAGAGGGAGCAGAGGGGGTCAGGGCCAGTGAGGGGAGTGAGATTTCCCCGGGGTGCCATATTGGGACATGGTCTGGGAACCCGAGAGGACTTTAAGGGTTAGAATTGAACCGTGCACTGCTGTACATCTCTGTAATTTATTTATATTAATGTCTGTCTCCCCCACTAGACTGCAAGCTCGCTGTGGGCAGGGAATATATCTGTTATACTGTACTCTCCGAAGCGTTCAGGACAGCGCTTATTAAATACGATTGACGGACTGACTTCCTCCTTCCCCTCGCCAAACACCGGCACTGAGACCACTGCGTTTCCAGCACCCGCCCAGAGCTGGGGCCGGAGGCGGCCGAGAGGCTGGAGGCGGCCGAGAGGCCGCAGGGAGCCCAGAGGGCAGGGCGATGGTCCCCTCAGAGGCTGAGGGCAGTGCCACCCCGCTGGGCTCCTTCGGCTCAGGCCCGGCCACTCGAAGATTGGTTTTCCCTACCGGAATCCCCAAATGGACTTTGGCCAAGCAATGGCGGATGAGTAATGGCTGAGAACCATGCCGGGGATCCGATCTCACACTCCAACCCCAGCTGCTGCCATGAATTTCACATGAAACTTTGCGGTCTGTTCAAAGGACTGCAACCTACGGGATGAAGTCGTGATGTTTTGTTTTGTGTTTTCCAACAAATGACTCCCATGGTGTGGCTTAACTGCCCTCAGACGAATTTTGAGGCCCCAAATCCAAATTTCCTGTTTCCTACCTCATAATGCACCTGCTGCTACCGCAGATGTTATTCACCAACATAAACTGATTTTATTTTCGAGAAAGGCCTGGGGGAGGGGGACAGTTCAGAGTTGAGCCTCTCAACTGTGGTGATCCGATCCCTCCTGCAGTTTAAGCACAATCAAATGTTCCTGATTTGGGTTTTCAAAAATGTTCCTGGAGTCAGTGTTTGAGTGTATTTAGCTCTCCATTCACCGGATTTCTCTTAAGCTAACGGCTTATAAGATCAATTAAGATTTTTATCGGCAGAAGTTGTTCTTCTACTGGTTTCTCTTTATAGGTTAGACTTCAGTTCCCATCTTCGATCTCCCCCACTGCCCTGAGAAATGCAGAATATTAAGAAGCAGGGACCGGGTCCATAGTAGCTCAGGGGTAGCGGCTTCATGGAAAGAGCAAGGGCCTGGGAGTCAGAGAACCTGGGTTCCAACCCCAGTTCCATCACTCACCTGCTCTGGGACCTTAAGCAAGTCACTTTCTTGTGACTCAGTGTCCCCATCTGTAAAAGGGGAATAATACCCGTTCTCCCTCTCCCCTAGGCTTTGAGCTCTGTGTCTCGATTATCTCTTATCTAACCCTGGGGCTTAGTATAATGTCTGGCACATGGCACCTGCTTAATAAATACCGCGATTATTATGGTTATGTCGATGGATGATGATATAGAGGTCAAGAGAGTTGTGGTGAATCAGGGAAACCGGGACATCCAGGCCCCAGGAGTTCCGTAAGGCTAAGGGGTCAGGAAGAGGTAGGCAAATGGAGATGGAGAAAGAAGAATAATCAAAGGGGAAGAGAATACAGAGGGACAGGAGTATGGGGAGAAAAGAGGGAGAGATTTAGGATGAGCAAAGGAGAGGGATGGGCAAGGAAAAGCTGGACTGGGAGATGGAGAGAGGAGAAGGAAGGGACAGACGAGGAAAAGGACAACCAGCGAGGAAATGAAAGAAGTATCAGAGTAAGCAGGGAGATGGGAGAGAGACAGTGAGGGCAACAATTTATCACTGCCCAATTTTTATGCTTTCTGGTTTTATATTTCAATCTTTCCTTATGTTCCCACTGCCAACACATTGTCCTCCAAACCCACCTTATTCTTGGACTATTAGCTCCTATGGGGCCAGGGACCTTGTTTAATTCTACATTTTTCCCATTTGAGAAAAAATTCTATATTTTTTCCAGTGTGTGTGGTCAATAAATACCGCTGAATGGAGAAGACACAGGAGAGCTATTTGCTATTGTTTTAATGAGATGCTCTTCCCCTCGATTCTATTTATTGCCATTGTTCTTGTCCGTCCGTCTCCCCCGATTAGACCGTAAGCCCGTCAAAGGGCAGGGACTGTCTCTATCTGTTACCGATTTGGACATTCCAAGCGCTTAGTACAGTGCTCTGCACATAGTAAGCGCTCAATAAATACTATTGAATGAATGAATGAATGAAATGAGAATTGGTCTCATTTGGGGGGCGTGGAAGTGATAAAGCCTAGAGAAACAAAAGAGTTCCAGCTGGAGACAGAAATACCAAAATTCTGGGACTGTCATCGACTCTTGCTATTTCTTAAGTTCGAGAGCCCCCAAGTGGAATTTTGCTGACACTAGATTTTCTCCTCAGTCTTGAACAGACACTACTCGGAACCACAAGGTGGCATAAGGAGAAGCAGCACGGCACGGTGGCTAGAGCACGGGGCCTGGGAGTCAGGGGGTCGTGGGTTCTAATTCCGGCTCCGCCACTTGTCCGCCGTGTGACCTTGGCCAACTCACTTCACTTCTCCTGGCCTCAGTTCCCTCATCTGTAAAACGGGGATTGAGACCGTGAGCCCCACATGGGACGCGGACTGCGTCCAACCCGCCTTGCTTGTATCCACCGCGGCACTCTCAGTATGGCAGCGTGGCTCAGTGGAAAGAGCACGGGCCTAAGAGTCAGAGGTCATGGGTTCTAATCCCAGCTCAGCCACCTGTCAGCTGTGTGACTTTGGGCAAGTCACAACTTCTCTGTGCCTCAGTTCCCTCATCTGTAAAATGGGGATTAAAACTGTGAGCCTCATATGGGACAACCTGATTACCCTGTATCTACCCCAGCACTTAGTGCTTGGCACATAGTAAGCGCTAACAAATACCAACATTATTATTATATTGAGCAAAGTATGACTGCAATCAATAATAATAGTGGTACTTATTAAGCACTTATAATGTGCCAGCCACTGTACTAAGTGCTGGGGTAGACACAAGCTGATCAGGTTGGACACAGTCCCTGAACCACATGGGGCTCACAGCCTTAATCCCCATTTTACGGATAAGGGAACTGTGGCACAGAGAAGTAAAGTGATTTGCCCAAGGTCACCCAGCAGACAAGTGGCGAAGCCGGGGTTAGAGCCCATGACCTTCTGGCTCCCAGGCCCCTGCTCTATCCACTAGGCCACGCTGCTTCTCAACCCACCGAACCATACAGAAAAAGACTGAAAAAAGAGGTAAAAAATCCCTATTTTCCATTAGGCCTCCTAGATTTAATGTGAGCTTCCTTTTTACCTGGGCAGCTCAATGGGAGAGGCAACCATCACTTCTCAACAGGAAGTTTAAATAAGATTAAAATCTCCTTCACTAGATTGTAAATTACTCCCACTAGGTTGAAATTCCTCCTCTAGAATGTAAGGGCCCCAGGTAGATTTTAAGTTCCTCACAAAATTGTAAGCCCCCTCACTAGATTGAAAACTCCCCGAGTAGATTGTAAACTCCCCCGTGAAACTGTAGGCTCCTCCCCTTCACTGAAAGCTCCCTCACTAGAATATAAAATCTCCCACTACCCTGTAAGCTCCTCCACTGGAATAGACACCCTCTCACTAGATTTGTAAGTTCTTTGAGAGCAAGGATCATGACTACCAACTCTCTAGTACTGAACTCTCCCAAGCATTTAGTACAATGCTTTACACCCAATAAATACAACTGGTTGGCAGATTGACTGATTATAGTCAAACATTTCCGATTCCTTGCAGAGTTCCCAAAGAAGAACAAGTGGGATGATGCAAACAAGGCTCCTCCCTCACCGAGGAATCCTCGGCATTACCCTACTGTGTCCCGTCTGGTCGTTCACTGCCATTTTTGCTGCATCACCCTGCATTTGGGTCTGCATAATGCACATTTGGTATTTTGGTTCAAACGCTGTTGGGAAATTAGGACATGATATCCTGACAACCCAAGCCTGTTGGGATACACCAGGCTGCAGTGCTGGGCCTATCTGGATATATCAGGCCGAAGTGGTGTAACAAACAGCCTACACACGTGTGCAAAGCATCAGTCACAAGGCGACTACTCCAGTGTGAGTTTCTCTCAAGGTGAGGCTCTGCCAGGCCACAACCCCTGGGTCTGTTCTGGAAGTCCTCCCTCGGGAAGCGGGCGTTAAGACACGGCCAAAAGGCAGCAGGGGCGGGCAGGAAATTGGAGTCTTACCTGCTTCAGATTCAGGAGGGGAATAAAACTGTCCATCGGAGAGCACTCCGGGCTGGATAAGAACTGCCCGCTCTGAAGCGTCCTGCACTATCAAGAGCCCTGGAAGAGAAGGTCACAGACACCAGTAAATGTGTGGTCATCGGACGTTCCTTGGAAGAAAGGGGTGGTAAAGAGGGGTGCAGATATGTAATGGGGCTGAACGTACTCACGCAAGCTTAAGAGGCAATGGGTTTGGGTTTTGAAAGATTTGGGACTTTCTTCCCTTCAAAACAAGAGCTCACCAAACATTCCCTCTCACATACTTGACTAATTCATAGTAACTGATTAAGTTCTCCTTAATTCAAGAATGCAAGCTCCTCCTGCCATTTGGTGGGATGGCTTATAGGGTCCTGAGATCTGTAATTATTATTGATACTTGTTAACAGTTTACCATGTGACAAAACCCTAAACACTGGGGAAAATTCATGCTAATCACATCAGACACAGGCCCTGTCCCACAGTGGGTTCTCAGTCTAATTTTAAGGAGAAAAGGGATTTTTTTAAATGGCATTTGTTAAGCACTTACTAGGTGCCAGGCACTGTACTAAGCACTGGGGTAGATACAAGCTAATCTGGCTGAACACAGTATTTGCCACACGGAGCTCACAGCCTTAATCCCCATTTTACCGATGAGAAAACTGAGGCCCAGAAGAGTGAAGTGACTTGCCCAAGGTCACACAGCAGACAAGTGGCAGAGCTGGGATTAGAGCCCAGGTCCTTCTGACTCCCGGTTCCAGGTTCTATCCACTAGGCCAAGTGACTTGCCCAAAGTCACACAACAGGCAACTCGGAGAGCTGCGCTTAGATCCCGGGTCCTCGGACTCCCAGGCCCGTATTTTTTTCTCCTAAACTACACTGCTCCACAGTGGATCCCCAGTAAGCAGCCGAAATGTAAATGAACCAAGCACAGGGGCCTTAGAGGAACTCAAATATTAGTCAGGTTTCCCTAACGGAGCCTCACAAAAGGCTCAGAAACTCCTGAGAGCTCATCGGAACTCTCTGAGAGTTGTGTTGCCCAAGTCTCCTTATTGAATTGAAGCTGAAACCCAAAGGAAACTACTGTTGAAAAGTCCCGTAAAAATCAAACAATCATCGTGGACACTCCACATTACTATTCCAAAGTGTTTTCTGGAGAGCTGACTGGAATCAAGAAATGCAAGAGTGCATCCAATAAAAGGTTGAGAAGGGGCAGGGAGGGAAGGGGGAAAGAGCCCGGGGGAGGAATGGTCTAGCAGGAATAACACTGAACCCAAAAAAGGGGCTCTGGATTACACCCCGACACCTGAATCTGGGAAAGTCAGTGACAAGGCCTCCATTTTCTTAACGGCAAATGTGGAAAAAACCACCTGCCCTCCCTACTTAATAAGTAGGGTGGTCCAGTGGAAAGAGCACAGGGCTGGGAGCCAGAGGACCTGGGTTCTAATCGCGGCTCTGCCACTTGTCTGCTGTGAGATCTTGGGCAAGTCATTTCACTTGGCTTTAGTTACCTCATCCAGAAAATGGGGATTAAATCCTCCTCCCTCCAATTTGGACTGTGAGCCAAATGTAAGATAGGGACTGGGTCCAACCTGATTATCTTGTATCTATTCCAGCATTTAGTATGGTGCCTGGCACATAGTAAGCACTTAACATGCACCATTAAAAAAAGACTGATATGAGGATAAAATGAGTTACTGACTGATAAGGGCTTGGAGCTATCAATCAATCAGTGGTATTTATTTAGAGCTTACTAAGTGCAGAACACTATACTAAGTGCTCAGAAGGCTACAGCATAACCGTATTAGTGGATATGGTCCCTGCCCATAACAAGCTTACAGCCTACTAGGAGAGACAGACATTAATATGAATTTGAGGATATGTCATTCATAATTTAAAGATATGTATTTAGGTTTCTGAGTAAGAAGCCACAGAAAACCAAGACAATCCTGTATATTTTTTGAATTACGAAGTACTGAGAAACCCCAACTGTTTGAATTCTGGAACTTAGACACTGGAAGCCCATTTCCCTCAGGGACTGAAGTTACTCCCTGAACAAACGCTGAGCACTGAGAGAAGCACTGGCTCATTCAGGTCATTAGAGGGCCAGGTCCCGCACCTATGAAGCAGACATTGCTGCAAAACCCTGTACGGTCATTCGTTCGATCGTATTTACTGAGCACTTACTGTGTGCAGAGCACTGTACTAAGCGCTTGGAAGAGTACAACAATAAACAGACACATTCCCTGTCCACAATGAGCTTACAGTCTGGGGCGGGAGGTGGTGGGGAGAGAGAGAGACAGACAATATAAAAACTATAGAGGTTTACAGAAGTGCTGTCAAGGAGATGCAGAAGGGAGTGGGAGAAGAGGAAAGGGGGGGCTTAATCAAGGGAAGGCCTCTTGGAGGAGGGGAGAGCAATCGTCAGATTTGAGGAGAGAGGTCAGAGGTAGGATGTGGGCGAGGGGTCAGCGGCGAGACAGATAAGATCGAGGCACAGTGAGAAGGTTAATATTAGAGGAGTGAAGTGTAAGGGCTGGATTGTAGTAGAGAAGTAATGGTGGTATTTGTTAAGCGCTTACTACAGGCAAAGCACTGTTCTAAGCGCTGGGGGTGATCAGGTTGTCCCACGTGGGGCTCCCAGTTTTAATCCCCATTTTACAGATGAGGGAACTGAGGCACAGAGAAGTTAAGTCACTTACCCAAAGTCACCCAGATGGCAAGCGGTGGAGCCGGGATTAGAACCCACGACCTCTGACTCCCAAGCCCGGGCTCTTTGGTGAGGTTCCTACTGGCCTAGTGGCAAGAGTCCAGGCTTGGGACTCAGAGGACATGGGTTCTAATCCCAGCTCCGCTGTCTGCTGTGTGACCTTGGGAAGTCACTTAACCTTTCTGTGCCTCAGTTACTTTATCTGTAAAATGGGCATTAAGACGGTGAGCCCCACGTGGGACAACTGGATTACCTTGTATCTACCCCAGCGCTTAGAACAGTGCTCAGCACTTAGTAAGTATCCAGGCGCTTAGTACACTGCTCTGCACACGGTAAGCACTCAATAAATACAATAGAATGAATTTAAGGTAGTCCCACACCCAGGCCCCACAGAGGGTGGAACACACAACCAAGAAAAAACTTTACACCCTGCAAGAACCAGGCTCTTTATTTCTAGGCTCCTTCTCCAGTCTTTAAGAGAAGAGATTTACTTTTAGAAATCTGCAAACATTCTCACTGCAACTTAGCACAGGAACAGCACGGCCTAACGGATAGAGCACAGGCCTAATCCCACCTCTACCACTTGTCTGCTGTGTGACTTTGGGCAAGTCACCTCACTGAGCCTCTGTTAGCTCATCTATAAACTGGGAATTAAGACCGTGAGCTCCATGGGGGACAGGAACTGTGTCCAACCTGATTAGCTTGTATCTATCCCAGAGTTTGGTACAGTGCCTGGCCCATAATAAGTGCTTAGCAAGTACCAGAAAAAAAAATTGGGCCAAAAAAAAAGCAAGCAGAAAACAAGATTGGTATTAAATTGCACAAAAGTGACTGAACATGCATTTCTAGAGCATCACAGGCAGGAGTATATCTGTTCCCTTCAGAAAATTTTAATAGTAATGAAGAAAGCCTTCACTTTGGTATGCCACTAAGCTTTAACATTATCGGTTCCCAGGATGAAATGGTCCCCTCAGATGCTATTTAAGACTTGATTTCATCACGTACCGAAGATCTTTTGGGTCTGGGGTCCATGAGTTTTTGTTTAGAGGTTCTAAGCTTCAAGGGATGTTTCCCAAGCAACAGGTGCTAGATCAAATTTCTATTTGATGTCCTTTCCCATTTTCCCTCAGTCTCGCCAACATCTCGAATATTTTGCCTGACGTGGCACTCTAAGAGTTCGAGTCATCTGACCACTCAACTCTCGGTTCTTCTTTTCCCCAGGTCTGCGTTCCAGCTGCTGACTAGGAACTGTTTAGGCAGCTCGGAACGAGTTACTATCAGTCTAGCTGTCACTCTCTTTCTGCCACACTGCCCTTAGAAATCCCAGAGACGTCACAGAGTAAAAGCAGAAGGGGAGGGCCGTCCCTCTGGCCACTATTTCTTCTTCCGCCTACTGTTTTCTTCGAGATTCCTTCATGAAACTGGAGCACGCCAGACCCAAACCATGCCACAGAGATATTTTTATTCTCCGTCATGTTCTCTGGGGATGAAACGGCCCCGTTTGAGTTCTTGGCCAAAAGCTAATTGTAGATCCTGGATTCAACAGGATTCTTATTGCAATGAAGTTCAAGGGACAGAGAAACTAATAGCTCTCTAGAAGACCGTTACTCAAAGGAGAGAGATAACATCCCATAGCTAGATGAAAGAAGAGGAGGGGTGGCCTGAGATGGGTGAGTCACCATTGGCCTTGGCCATGTAACTCTAAAGCACTCTGATGACGGGGGTATTTGTTAAGCGCTTAACTATGTGCCAGGCACTGTACTAAGCGCTGGGGTTGACACAAGTATACTCTGATACTCACCCCAGTTCCATAGCACCCTACATATTACCTCCCTGTCTCCCCTCTTCTGTTCTCACACTGAAGCTCACTGTGAATTCTCACGGTCTTGTCTTATTGCAGATATTTTCCAAAGCCGGTATCCTCTCAATTGGGTGGGCTTTTTCTCCACCTCTTCTAAGGAGCTGCCAATAGGCGAAGCAGCGTGGCCTAGTGGAAAGAGCACAGGCTTGGGAGTCAGAGGTCCTGGATTCTAATCCCAGCTCGGCTGCTCCTCTGCTGTGTGACCATGGCATGTCACTTCACTTTGCTGTGCCCCAATTCCCTTATCTGCAAAACAGGGATTCAATACCTATTATCCCTCCTACTTAGACTGTGAGCCCTATGTGGGACCGGATTATCTTTTATCTTCCCTAGCGCTTAGGACTGTACTTGACACTTAGTAAGTGCCTTCCTGCCCTCCTAGCCATACCTCACCCAGTCAGTGCTCCAAGACTGGGTCTGTACCGGAGTTCAGAGCAGATTGACAGCTTCTTCAAAAGTCACAGAGTGACTCCCCCCCCCCCCCCCCCCCCCGCCAGCTCCCCATAACCTAACCCAGTCACTTAAACCTCTGACACAGAAGAAATCACTCTTCGGTAGCTACCTCGGAGAAGCAAATGGCAGCCGAATAGTGAACATTTACTAGCTTTGATCTTTGGCTAGTTCCTCTCCTAAACCTTTAGCCAATTTGCCATTTCATATTTTCTCTTATCATCAGTGGGGTTTAAAACCTCGAAATAGTGAACTGTTTGGACTGCTATCACTCCAGCTTGGTAAATACGCATAATTCACTGACTTGCCCCTGAATATGTTTTCTTAGTCTTCCTTGCTGCTAGGAGGACACAGGTAGAAAAATTAGGAAATTCACACTTAACTGACACTTGTCTCAGGAGAGCCAGTCATTCATTCAACAGTATTTATTGAGCGCTTACTATGTGCAGAGTACTGTACTGAGCACTTGGAATGTACAAATCGGTAACAGATACAGTCCCGGCCCTTTGACGGACTTACAGTCTAATCGGGGGAGACGGACAGACAAGAACAATAGCAATAAATAGAATCAAGGGGATGAACATCTCATTTAACATCATTAACATCTCAGTTATTAGTCATCTTCCTACCCTAATGTCTACTGGAGCAGGCGAGTCTTACAATTACCAAAATAAGCATCTGCGTCTTAGAAGCTAACTCACAGGGATCCTGAAATTCTGATCCTCTAGGCACTGTACTCTATTCATTTTGGGGCTTATTTTGTGTATTTGTCCTTGTCTTTTCTGTTGCTTTTGAGTTTCATTGTTCCTTATGGGTCTGTCATCAATCCCCTCTCCCCTCTTGTAGTCTAAGACTGGGAGCCTCTTAAGGCTCAAGGACGGTGTCCAACTCCCTTCGGCATATTCTTTCTGAGCAGCACCGTGCTCTGCAAACAGTAAGAGCTTCACTATTATTGCTACTATCATCGTCATCACCGGTATTTATTGAGCGCTCACTGAGTGCAGAGCACTGTACTAGACTACTGTAAGCTAACTGTACTTTGAGAGAGTACAACAGAATTGTTAGGCAATGTTTGCTGCCCACAATGAGCTTACAGAAGAAAGGGGAAGAAAGACACTACAATTTTTACTATAACTATTACTCCACTGTTGACTCTTCCTTCAATCTCTCGTTTGTATCTTCCTTCACAGGTTACCTAACAGCTTCTACTATTTGAGGGGTTCTCTGGGAGAAGAAAAGGGAATAGGCCTCCTCCTTCTGTGGAACCCCAATGAAACAGCTGTGAACACTGATCACTGAGGAGGCTAAGATGATGGTAGATGAACTTACTGTTTTCTTCCTCAGCTTCCTGGGGCAACACTTTGAAGTCCAGAAACCAGGTTTCGATCCAGGCCAGGATGAATGAAATGATGGGCAGCACATATCCAAAAGCACCTTGGGAGAAGAGCTTTAAAAAAAAAAAAACAACAAAATCAAAGACAGGAAAAAACCCTTTAGCCCGGAAAGCAGATTTTTCTATGAACCAACGGCAAATTCGTTTGAAAAATGGAATTTATGAGAACGCTGTTGCACCTACCTTGGAAAGAATTACTTTTGCTAACAAAAAGGCACTGGTCACTGCTGTCGTCAACTAAAAGAGAAGAGACTGAGTTCAGTTGAAACCAGGTTTTAAGCCCCAGATTTGACATAGGAGCAATTGCACAACCGAAGTAAACTTAAATCATGTAAATAACTAATATGTGCATTCCTGGGTCAAGAACATAAGCAAGGCTACGTTCAGGCTAACAGTTCACCCAGCCCAGTATTCTTTCTTCAACGGGGCAGCAGGGATCGACCCTTACTGTTTCCCACTACTATCCTTGGCTACAGAGCTTCCATTCATGAATCTAAACTCTTCTGGAACTTATTAAATATTTGCAACCCGACAAGTGCCATCTGCTTACCACCTGTTTGCTATGAACTTACCACCTCCAACCTCTTTTCCTCACGGCCCTGATCCCTAGAAATGAGAAGGGAGGAGACCCTCCCCTTTCCCCCCCGACAGGTTGAAAATCTGGGGCGCAAAACGATCCATCCTGAATCCCAGGAGGGTGGACCGGCTAACGCTCTCACATCTGGTCAGGCCCAACCTCTTTCCTGCAGGACTTCCGAGACTTGTAGTCCCAGTGGGGACTCGGGAACTTCTGCACACGTGGGACTCATTGCACAAATGTTACAAGACCGGTCACTTGCTAGCCAGAGGCTATGGTATTACCAGCCCAAAATGTGAAAAGTCTTGAGATCTTGATCAGATCTCACTGACCCAGGGAATGCGGTTTTCCAAAACCCAGTTTTCCAAGAACGTGACTACAGCGTTGTATTCACTTACCGCTATTGCCCACCAATGGCGCAATTTGCACAGTGCATATGCAAATATTAACACTTTAAATCGGAAAACGGCCAAAAGCTGTAAAAACAATGAAATTAATTTCTCAAAAGAGTAATAAAGTTATGGATCATAATCTAGATTTTGTGTATCTTTGGGGAAATATGCATATATGTACATAATCTGATACATAACCACATTTGAATATTTGCAAACACATCCCCCCCAACCCACCACCTCAAGCAAGAAGAATTTAGTTTGAGAAAAATGCTCAGCAGAAGAATGCGGAGACCATATTCCATTATTTGGGTGTAAAATTTACCAGTAGGGTTTATAAGTAGTTTCTCTCTCTCCCTCTCTCTGTCTCACAGTCTCATTCTTTGTCTCTCTCACAGGCTGTGCATGTCTCTCTCTGATTTGGGGGTCTTCCAGAGGTCCAAGCAGAGAGGGCACTGTGAGGGCACTGTGGGGGCCCACCGCTATTTTCCATCTATATTGTAGCCAGCAATTAAAATGTAATTTTGAATTCAGTCCCCTCCGGACTGTAAGCCCGTTATGGGCACGGAACGTGTCCGCTAAGTCTGTCGTATTATACTCTCCCAAGCACTTAGTACAGTGCTCTGCGCATAGTAAGCGCTCAATAAATACCACTGATTGATTCACATTTTTGGGAAAAAGATATCATGATAGCCCTACATCTGAGGGTCTGATAGAGACTGCCATCCAAGGGAAAGTGACCGCATCGGATCACGTCTGCTGCTAATTTTGTTGTACTCTCCCAAGCGCTTAGTACAGTACTCTGCACATAATAAGCACTCAATAAATACCATCTATCGCTTGATCAATACAGCGTGACCCAGCAGGAATAACCCATCCTTTGAATCCCCTGAGATCATGTCCTTCACTCCAGGAAACCCTGATCCGCATGCAGTCATGACCGTTAGCTTGCTCCTCTGGAGATCAGGGCTCTACTTACAGGTTCTCCAAACCAGAAACTTCCCCAGAGAGATGAGAAGTCACCTGGGAAATGTCTTCTCCCACTTATTCATGAAGGAAATGGGGCAGGGGCTGGGCTGTAATGCTGGATTATTCCAATTTGTTGGTATTTTCATGAATATTAACATTCCTCTAGACTGTGAGCTTGTCTTCTGGACTGTAAGCTCGTCGTGGGCAGGGAACGTGTCTACCGACTCTGTTATACTGTGCTCTCCCAAGCATTTAGTACAGTCCTCTGCACACAGTAAGTGCTCAATAAATACTTCTGCTTGACACATTTCTTTTCCTAAATTGCCCATGGTGCAATTTTGATGTATCTTCTAATCTGCAGCATTTTACAGCCCAATAAACTCAGTAACTTATTCTTGCCATCTGAATCTCCAGTGGTTATTCCTGCTGTTTGGTAATTTGCAAGGAGAGCGTTCTGGGGAATTCTGTTGTATTGTACTCTCCCGAGGACTTAGTACAGTGCTTTGCACATAGTAAGCACACAATAAATTAGAGGAGCAGCGTGGCGCAGTGGAAAGAGCACGGGCTTTGGAGTCAGGGCTCATGAGTTCAAATCCCAGCTCTGCCACTTGTCAGCTGTGTGACTCTGGGCAAGTCACTTAACTTCTCTGTGCCTCAGTTCCCTCATCTGTAAAATGGGGATTAAGACTGTGAGCCCCACGTGGGACAACCTGATTCCCCTGTGTTTACCCCAGCGCTTAGAACAGTGCTCTGCACATAGTAAGCGCTTAACAAATACCAACATTATTATTATTAATAAATACGACTAAGTAAATTGGTTCCATACACAAATGTCAACTTTAAGAAGTCAAAATCGCAGTTTGGGCATCCTGGGTTCCTTTACTGCCCTGCAACAAGAAGAAAGGGGGTTTTCCAAGTCTCCATCTCAATCCCGAGAGTAGAAACACCACTTGGAAAACCTACTGGAACTCACTGATCTCATTACTGATCATTCCTACCATTCTCGCCACATAACTACTGGCCAATGCCCTAATGGAATGGGAGTCTTCTCAAACAGAAAGACCATCATATGGCTTGGATAAATACATCAAGGATGCGGGGTTGATTCAAGTAAGCCCCCTGACATGTTATTTCAGGAAAAAGGGAACGTGAGGACGGAATGGAAAGCTATTTGAAAAAAGTGTACCTTCTTGTTTCATGTCAATGTCTTAGGAAATGAAAAGTGGCAAATACTTACAAATATATCAAAATAAGAAGAAGAGTAGTCATAATGTAAAACTTCCTTCTCTAAAGTGGTCTCGATGCCCCCATTCACCTAGGAGGGGGGAAAAATGGTGATGAGAGAAGAAGAGTTAAGGCTGCAAAAACAAGTGGCGAAACCGACATTTTCCAAAGTATTTTTTCACTTACTTCACCTGACAGGAATGCTGGAGAAGGGAGAAGCGATAGATTATAGCAAGCATTAAGGATCAAAAAGGCTTCAAAACAGAAGGAAAATTATCTCAATCTTCCTAGTAAAAACACCGGGAACAGAGGTTGGTTAAGAGAGCCAAAACCAATATTGTTGAGCTGCCTAGAGAAAATATGTGTCAATTCTGTTCTGTTCTTTGACCATTTAAATTAGCCTGAGTTCAGATAACTCGTTGGCTGGAAGGCTGACATTTGGATGATAGGCTTTCCAATTGTACAATATTGGATTCTACTGGGTTGGGAAGTTACGCCAGACCCTTCACCAGAAACTACCTGTGAGAGGTATCAACTAACGGTATCCACCTGGCTTAAGTCATCTTTCCTGTCCCTCCAGGCCAAAGATCCCTTCATCATGCAGAGGACAGTCAGAGTGACCAATAGACATCTGCCATTTGTGGGAACGCAACCCAGTACACCTTAGGACCATCTTGGTTTCACTCGAAGGACTTAACTCATCTTCTAAGCCTTCCTAAAAGCCTACCTCCCCCGGGAGCCATTCCCTAATAAATTTCAACCACCTCTGATCACGTCACCCAACAGCCACCCTCCTCACTTTACCTCCTCCACGTATACATTCATCTCCTTATCTCCCCATAATATTAGAAACTCTTCGAGAGAAGAGATCGTCTTTCCCCGTCTTCTGTATTCGCCCACGCACCGCCGGTGGTAGGCGCCCGATAAATATTATTGATCGATTGATCGGGAAGTAATTTCGATAGGCAAAACACACACCCACACACACACGACCACCCAAATTCAAATTCAAACGGAAGAGAAGTTAACTGTGAGTGAGAGGGCCCATAGATACTCTGTATAGAGAGGCGTGAGTGAGAGTCCCGTTTAAAATCCGGCTACAAAAATCCAGTGCATATTAACTTGTCTACCACACCAGTAATGCCTTTTGAAGAGTGTATTCAAATGGAAGCGCAAGTCACCAGGAATCTTCCTGGCACACTTCTGGAAATTCCGTTCACACGAGTTTTTCGAAGAACAAAATGAACCTACTCTAAGGAGAAAAGATTGAAATGGTTCACTTTTTCCCCTCCCCGATCTTTGGTTTCAGAGACGATGCTGGTGGTGAGATTTTTACCTGCGTGGATAAATATGGCTGAGGGCATATTCCACAGTCCCATCCAATTTGAATGCACACACACTGACCCTTGGTGCATCTGCAAATCCGTCTCTCGTGCGGTGATCTTCTCGAGCCATCTGCTCCAAGGAGCACCTCGTTTCTGATGCTTAGACATCTGATGACCACATCAGCTGAGGTTTGGCTTGATCCAATATTCTGCCCTCTTTGTTCAATCTCTCCCACTTCAGCTCATGTTGTAGCAAGTCTTGGGTATCTTAAGGGCAGCAAATCTGCGATTCACTGGACGCTGCCTTGATGCTGGCAGATTGTGTTACAGTACCTTATTGTTTATACTCTCTTTTTCTTAAAATGGTGCTTGTTAAACACTTGCTATAAGGCCAAGAACTATAAAAAGGCCTGGGGTGGATGCATTGTTATCAGATGGGTCATAGTCTCATGTGGGGTTTATAGTCTAAGGGGGAAGGAGGGGAAAACAGGTATTTTATCACCATTTAACAGATGAGGTAACAGGCACAGAAATGTTATGACAGGCCCAAGGCCACACAGCAGACAAGTGGCAACCCTGTCTTTTAGACCGAGAGCCCGTTGTTGGAGAGGGATTGTCTCTATCTGTTGCCAAACTGTACATTCTAAGTACTTAGTACAGTGCTCCGCACACATAAGCACTCGATAAATACGACTGAATGATGAATGAATGCTTTGCCATTAGATGCTAAGCTTATAGTGTATTGCCAGCAGTGTTGAAATCAATCCATCAGTGGTACTCATTAAATGCAGAGCACTGTACTAAGCGCTTGGGAGAGTGCAATACTCTTGACAGTAAGTTCGCTGTGGGACTTTGGGCAAATCACTTCACTCCCCTGTGTCTCAGTTCCATACCTTTCCTCTCTTCCCCTTCCAAGGGGAGCCCCATGTGGGACAAGGACTGTGTCCGATCTGATTAACTGCTCCTACGCCAGTGCTGAGCACATAGTAAGCGCTTAACAATCTCAATTACTGCTACAACCAAAGATCTCAAAAGGCAGCAGAATTCAGTGGCATCAACTTTATGCTGATTCCAAAGTAGATCTTGGACACCTGCAGGCTTTCTTGTTCAGGTACCTTCTAGAACAAGCGAGTCCTTTGTGGGTCTCCTTCACTTGCAGCTCACACAGGTGTGCTGTATCATTTTTTATTTAACCACCACTGTGGGCTGCAGTGTGCCGCTGCTCCATTTTGGAGACGCCCCCCCTTCCCCATCCTGGCGCCACAGCCTCTCCAATACTGGGAGTTTCATGCTCGCCAAAGTCCCACAGTGAGTTTACAGCCTAGATTATTGAACTCTCCCAAACACTTAGTACAGTGCTCTGCACACTAAGCATTTAATAATGCTTAGTTTAAGCATGAGAAGCAGCGTGGCTCAGTGGAAAGAGCACCGGCTTTGGAGTCAGAGATTATGGGTTCGAACCCTGGCTCTGCCACTTGTCAGCTGTGTGACTGTGGGCAAGTCACTTAACTTCTCTGTGCCTCAGTTACCTCATCTGTAAAATGGGAATTAAGACTGTGAGCTCCACGTGGGACAACCTGATTCCCCTGTGTCTACCCAAGCGCTTAGAACAGTGCTCTGCACATAGTAAGTGCTTAACTAATACCAACATTATTTAATAAACACCGCTGATTGATTTCAACAGTGCTGGCTATACGCTACACACTTTACAACTAATGGCAGGGCAGGGTGGTTACTTGTTTGCTGTGTGGTTCTGGGCCTGTCACATCATTTCTGTGCCTCAGTTATCTCATCTGTTAAACGGGGATAAAATACCTGTTCTCCCATCCTTCCCCATTAGACTATAAACGCCATGTGGGACCGTGACCAATCTGATAACAATGCATCTACCCCAGTGCTCGCTACCCTATGCCCACCTGTCTTTGAAGAAGAAAAGTCTAGTGGAAAGAGCACAGGTCTGGGAGTCAGAGGAGGTGGGTTCTAATCCCAGCTCTGCCATTTGCCTACTGTGTGACCTTGAGTAAGTCACTTCACTTCTCTGTGCCTCAGTTACCTCATCTGGAAAATGGGGATTAAGAACGTGAGCCCCATGTGGGACAGGGACTGTGTCCAACCTGATTACCTCGTATCTACCCCAGCACTTGGCACACTGAGAGCTTAACAAATACCACTATTAGTAGTATTAGTATTATTATCACTGTCTGGGAACACCTGCTGTCTGCTCCCCATTCTGGCTAAAGGTTCTTGCTTGATCCTGCCATGCTTAGCCACATTAACGTTTTGGGTTGGAGGGTCTCTAGTTGAAAAGGCTTTGACCCCGCTATTTTATAGCATAGTCGTTGGCATAAAGTAGTTCTTGTAAAATGAATTCAAATACCATAATGATATTTTTAGTCTGCAGGGTTGGGGATGCACTTCCAATCCTCTGGGAAGCTCTCCAGAGCCCAGCTTCCGGGCTTACAGCAGTCTTTTGGAACGGCTGTCTGTGCGAGGATGAATAAGGCTGCATCCTCTCCCTCTAGTCTGCCAACTCCTTCTGGGCAGGGAATGTGTCTGTTGTATTGTTGTATTCTCCCAAAGACTTCGTTCAGTGCTCTGCAAACAAGTGCTCAACAAATACCATTGATTGATCAACTGATCTGCTGATCCCATTAGTGACTGGGAAAGAGGTAGATAAGGTGTTCTCTGACCCTGGCCTTGCATCTTATCGATGAGGGGTAACCCGAGGCTCTTGACTCACTCTTCAAGTCAGCCAATCTGGCTGGGCAGTTCCGAGAGCTCAGAGATCAGTCTGCTGCTGCCATCAAAAGTTTTTATGTGGCCTAGAAACACCGTGCCCAGGTCTTGACGATGACTCCTGCACTTCTCCTCGGTGTCAGAAGCAGCAGTCTGAAGACACACTGCAAATCCAGGAGTGAACAGATTGGATGTTCTTCGGCACCTGACTGGCATCCTGCCAGCCCCAAAGACCAGGGAGATATTTCCACTCTCAGTGCTCTCTGCTTTCTTTTTGAAGGTGGGATTAACGGGAGCATCTTTTCTTAGCAGTGCCTATATTGAAAAAGAAGCTATGCAGGTGAGTGAGTGGAATGCAACCCCACAAACACGAACTCCACTTGTTGATCTCGCCGGATAAACCAGAGATCTTTGCCAGGTAACTTTATTAAAAATTGGAGTGCTGGCCAAGTTTTCACATGTTACGAGTTCTGCCCTCTTCAGAGGGCCTCATGGGTGCTAGCAGATGATGTGATAAAGGAAGAATGAAGAACTGATGTCTTCTCTTTAAGATTCCCTCCTTGTCTGTAGCGAGGTTAGTGCCGCATACTCTTCAGGGATGCACAGAAATCCTCGCAGCACTGAACACCTCTATGAAAAGTCCTTGGTGCTGTTGGTTCTCTTCAGCCAGGGTGACCCCACCTGTCACGTACGTTTCTTTGAATGCTCTGGACTCCATGCTGTAGGCTTTGAGAATGCTGATCTAGAGCACGTTGCCTCTAGTGCAAATATGATTCAAAGCTCATTTTAAAATCTTAATCCCGATCCTCCTAAAACAAAGTGCAAAACCACCAAAATTTGGCATCCTCGACTCTCCCAGCCCTCCTTCCACTTCTATTCTCAGGTGTCTGTGGCCACAGCTTCCTCCCAATGTCCTGGGAGGCTGGTAGGAGCTGCCCAGGAGGAAAATCTTCCAACTGGAATAATGTCAGCAGGCGGTGCCCAAGCGAGAGCTGTGGAACGCTTGACTGCCATTTCCTACCCGTTTGAGAGTGGGATCCAGCTCACCCCAAATCTACAGGCGTGACTAGAGTTCCCCAGACATGGTTCTGTAGGTCCAGATGGATCATGGGTCCCCGGAGCATTTCAGAACCAGCAAACCAGCCCTCAGGGAGTTACCTAATCTCTGAGCCTTCAGACCCCTAAAAGGGACAACTAACTAAAAGCGGTGGTGAGTCCTAAGCCCACCTTTCAAAAACATTCTCGAGTCCTGAGGTTTGGAGTCCCCCAAGCCGTCTGCATTCTCAGGGGAGCCCTAGGCCAATCTGGTTCCACCCAACTACCAAACCCTAGTGGATCCTACATCACAAGAAGGAAAACGGTCAGGCAATAAAAAGTTGGCAGCTTCCTGTTCCTGTCCTCCCTGGACTGGAGGTTATTGCAGCCACCCAGCAACTTGAGACAATAATGGACCTAACTGCAGGCCTCCAAGACACTTGAGTAGATGAGAGAAATAAGGTCAACCAATGGGGCCATGGGACACAAAAAAGTCTGGGAAAAGTCATGGCCAACGCAGGCGAGCCACTTTGACAAATGAGTCAAGCAGAGCCCTCGGCGAACAGATTCTCCCCTAGCCCAGAATAATAATCCTACTCCAAGAAGCGCAAGCCAAATGAAAACCTCTAGCCAAAAGGTTAAAAAAAAAATAAGTTAAATAGATACAGGTAAAGCAGAGGCAATAGAACCCCATTTAAGTTCCCAGCCAGAGCTACGATGGGATTCTGAGGTATTTCGATGTGGTAAATGATCACTAATTCAAAAGACAAAGGACACATAAAAAAGGAACTTAGGTTGAACTGGGGTGGGATTAACCAAGATGTTTTAAATCGGAGAATTAGGGCATTCAATTGGCCAGGGAACAGCCACTCCCCTAAACTGAAAGCAATTCTGCATACTAAAGTCGTGAACTAGAATCTGTAAAAAAAAAAAAAAAAGAAAAGCGACCTTATTATTCTTCCCACTGATCCTTCAGGTATCAGAGACCTAAGTAGAAAACTGTATCTTCAGGAAAGTCAAACTTACATTTAACTCTATTATCCACAGCAGAGTGACAAATAAGAGGTCAAAGGTGACGAACAGGCAGAAAGTCCTCCTGACGTCCGATATGCCCTTCTTTTCCCGGCCTTCGTACGACTCGATCCTGGCCATCAGCTGGGTTGGGTTGATGGTGTGGACATCCCGCAAGGACGCGTGGGAGACTTGGCTACTGCTGAGGGCGTTTTCCACATCCTCTGGCAGGTGATTCATCCTGTGAGCGGTTTAAAGGAGCCTCTTCCTGGCTTTACCATCACTAGCAGCCAGATCCATAGAGGGGAGAGACCTGAGGCAAGGGGAAAGGAAACAAGTGAACAAAGTTAATCGCCATTTAGGAAGGGCGGTGAGGTCCACGCAGCCATGTTTGCCAAGGGGTAACCAAGAATCTGGGGTCGGTGGAAAGCTATAGCATCACTTCTATCCGAGAGGAAACTCTAACGCTTTTAGGTCCTAGAAACCTTCCACGGGGAGTAAAATAATGAATTTGTTCAATGAAGATTGTTGTACAGAAGAGGGCGAAGGAAAAAGGGAAAACCCGGGGGTTGGGGCAGGAGGCGGTGTCATTTGGAAACTCTGAATGAAGCAGAATGAGTTGATCAACCTAAGGTAAAAAACACTGCCTCTATTTCCACCCAAGGGAGGCCCTGAAAAGTCACAGTCAGTGGAAGTACTTCCTGGACCAGCTCAAACCATGCCATGACAGACTTGGCTTTGAACCATCAATCATCAGCTCATTTATAGAGCCTGGTTGCAACATGCTTGTAGGAGCTACTGAAGAAAAAGACACATGGAGCTTACAATCTACTGAAGAAGACGGCAACAAACTAGCATTTGAGCAGAAGTTAAGAGTGCTAGGTACAAATACTAAACCCAAGTGGATATATAAATAACAAATATTGTAAGGAGGGCGCCAGTGAGGGTAGAGGAGAGCTGAGGTGGCTGAGGGAATGAATGGTGTGATAGTGAAGGTGCAGCAGAGTTATCAGGGGATTCTTCCTGGAGGAGGTGGCTTCTTTTTTAAAAGACTTTGAAGAATGGGAGGGATGCATTTGGCCCAGCTGAAAATGAAGAGCTTTCCAGTCTGGGGGAAAGGCACCAGCAAAGGGTCCAGAGTAGGAAGAGTTGAGAACAAAGGATGGTTCATCTCACAGAATAACTGGGATCCTACTACTGATTTTCGGGGGATGTCAAGCAGTCCATATAAGTGAGGCCTGTTCTTAAGCTGGAATTCTAGTACATTCAAATTCTAATTAGAAACCCCTTCCTCACTGCAAGCATGTTCCGCATACAGTACATATTCACTAAATACCCAATTGACTGAGATCTCACAAACCTGAACTAGTGAAATTTTGTATCCCCATCTCCTCTATCCCACTGCTGACCCCTTGCCCTCAACGTCTCTCGGGTCTGGAACTCCCTCCCTGTTCATATCCCAAAATCCACCACTTACCCTACCTTCAGAAGCCTCCTAAAATCACATCACCTCCGAGAGGCTTTCCTGGCTAAGCTCTCCCCTATCCATCTTCCCCTCTGGATCGACTATGCCCTTGGTTGTGTTAAACACTTTGATTCTCACCCAGCCCCACAGCATTTAGGTACATATCCTTACACTCCACTATTTCCCCTATCTGTAAGATCTCTCTCCCCCTGTAGACTGTGAGCTCCTTGTGGGCAGGGATCGTGACTGCCAACTCTGTGGTACTGTATTTTCCCAAGTGTTTAGTACAGTGCTCTGCACACAGAAAGCACTCAATAAATATGTCTGATTGATTCCAGCAGCTCCTCGAAGGAAAATTCCCATTTGCGATTCGCTCTGCCACCACTCAAAGCCAGCAATTTTGGCCCGGCAAGAAAGAGATAATGAACTTGCGAGACAAGAGAACTGGGTTCTAATCCCACACATCCCCTTTCTCTCAACTGTCGCAGGATGGTGACAAGCTCCGTGATTCCGAATCCTTGGCAAAACAATTCCACCTGGTGCCAAAAGAACGGGCACATTTACACAACCGATCTGCATTAGTTAGCTCTGACTCAATTTTATGGCAGCTACCACACTTGAGGGACCAGTGGAATATTAATTGTTGGGGAAACAATATCTTTTACCTACTTATCTCCAGAAGGAGTGTCATAATTAATAAGCTCTTTGGAAAGCATTGTGACTTAGAGATTTACTATTTGAAAACAATGGGAAGAAAGGCGGCCTAGTGAAAAGAGCCCGGGCCTGGGAGTCAAAGGACTTGGGTCTATCTCTGGTTCTGCCAGTTGCCTGCTGTGTGACCTTGGGCCAGTACTTAAATTCTCTGAGCCTCTGTTTCCTCATCTGTAAAATGGGGATTCAATACCTGCTCTCCCTCCTACTTAGATCGTGACCCCCCATGTAGGACAGGAACTGTATCCGACCTGATTAATTGGTTATCTACCCCGCTGCTTAGTTCTGTGCTTGGCAGATAGAAAGTGCTTAACAAATATCACAAGTATTAATTTTTTTTCACATGACAGAGCCTAGGCAGCTGGGAGACAGGAGGGGAGAACATACTGGCCTGGCAAGCAACAAATTAGAAATGAAATGATGTCTTAAAATGGAGGCTTGGAGAAAATTGTGGCACAAAGAGGGAAAAAAAACAAATGCAACACCAGGCATCATGGGAAGTAAATGTAACAGTGTCACATGAAACAGTCTTTTATAGACACCTAATGTGGAAATAATAAAATAATATTTTGGATTTATACAGTGCTTCTGTATAGATTGCTTCTATTTTTCCAGAGCACTTTCCTATCAATTACCTCCTTTTGGCCTCATGACACCCCTCTGTGGTAAGGAGAGGCAAGCATTACCATCCCTATTTTACAGATGAGGAAACTGAGGTACAAAGAGTTGTGTCTTGCCCACAGTCTTCCAGCAGGCTAATGGCAGCAGTTACACAAAAACCAAAGGTCTTCTCAGGAATCCTTCCATACACAGATAAATTAGGCAGGGAAGATGTCTACCCATTCTGTTATCTTGTACTCTCCCAAGAGCTTAGTACAGTGCTCTGCACACAGTACGTGCTCAATAAATACCACTGACTAATCGATTTATAAAAACCTCACAGACAAAAGCATCATCTTGGTCTTTAAAGAAGAGCAACCAATACACAACTCAAAAACAATAAAGATTGGCAGACTGGTAAAGCAACTGAAATGTTTCCTGGGAGACAAAAGGACAGCAACATTTTTGCTCCATAACCAATTCTGTGACAAGAATTTGCTACAATCTTCGAGAGTGGAGGGTCAAAGAATGCTCAGTGGGCTTTAAAGAAAAAAAATAGTATTTAAGCTCTTACTATATGACAGGCACTGTTGTTCTAAGTACTGGGGTAGATACACATTAATCAGGTTGGTCACAATTCCTGTCTCACATGGGGCTCACAGTCTTACTCTCCATTTTTACAGGTGAGGTAACTGAGGCACAGAAATGTTAAGTGACTTGTCCAAGGTCACGCACTGCAGACACGTGGCAGTTCAGACCGGTCAACCCCGAATCTGGTGACACACCACTGACATAAGACTTTTTCAAAAGTCTGACCTCCAGCCATTTCCCATGGCATCCTTTCCAGACTCACTGCACGGGAACAGCGATCTGCTTGGGGAATTTAAATAAGCCAGTCACCGAAATGCATTTTGGAGATAATAAATACATATGTTCTAAAATGGACATACAAACTCCCAGTCACTTTTTCTTCAGAACTTGTTTTTGTCTTGCTTTTGTGAAAAAATATTTTTGAAAGAACCCAGCGTTTTTGCAGATAAACAATGAACTCTTTCCCCTGCATTTCAGGGGAGATGGGGAGAGTGCTGAGAAAGCACTTCCACAGAGGCTGTTCCGGCTGGTGTTAAGTTTGGCTTTTATCCTTCCTCAGCTGACAGAGTCATATGTGGGATGGGAATTGGGTAAGTAAAAACGCTCCCTCAGAGTCAGCAAATTTAGATTTTAAAAAATCCAACAGCATTAGTCAAAAATTCCACCCCCGAGCCAGCTGGGTCCTTGGGATGACGAGATGTGGGCAATGCCAGTAGAATACCAAGTGGGTTACCAGGCCAGTTGCTGAAGTTGAGGTCACAAGACCCCAGAGACATCTGTCAGAAAACCAGGAGTTCATTCTGGAAATCCTAAGTAAATCGGGGTCCAAACAATTCCATTTGGTGGGAACAAATTCGCCAAAATGGCTTTAAGGGGGTAAAAAAAAAGTTGAGAATACTCTAATGCCGCACTCCTATTCAGAGTGGAGATTAACACTAGTCCCGGGGACTGGTAGCTGTGGGTTGGAGGTGTCAGCCACGGTGATGATGGTGGAAACTTTGATGAGGATGGGGCAGAACCAGCCCTGGGGAGAGGACAAGATAGAAGGCCAACGTGGTGACAGCAATGCAGTAGAAACACGTTCTATCATCTTACCTGGAATAAGAAATACTAAAGCAACTGATTGATCAGAAATCCCCCATGTCAGTACAGGAATCAATCATATTTATTGAACGTTAACTGTGTGCAAAGCACGCCCCCCTCCCCTCCCCATCACCCAGACTCACTCCTTTTGCTCTACCTCCCTCCCCGGCCCAAAGGACTGTGTATATATCTACATATTTATAACTATAATTCTATTTATTTTTAATAATGATGTGTATAATCTATAATATTATTTATTTATAATGATGCTACCAATCCCTGTTTACTTGTTTTGATGTCTGCCTCTCCCCTTCTAGACTGTGAGCCAATTGTGGGCAGGGATTGTACCTCTGTTACTGAATTGTACTTTCCAAGTGCTTAGTACAGTGCTCTGCACACAGTACGTGCTCAATAAATATGATAGAATAAATGAATACTAAGCGGTTGGGAGAGTATGATATAAAAGACACATTCCTGTCTACAACGAGCTCACAGACTAGAGAGGGTGACAGACATTAATATAAACAAATAAATAAATTACAGATCTATACAGTTATATACATATGTGCTGTGGGGATGGGAGAGAGGATGACTGAAGGAGCAAGTAAGAGTGAGGCAGGGTTTAAGTCAGGGAAGGCTTCTTGAAGGGGATGTGCCTTCAATAAGGCTTTGAAGTGGGGGAGAACAGTTATCTGTCTGATAATGAGGAGGGAGGTCATTGCAGGCCATCGGTAAAATGTGGGTAAGAGGTCAATAATAATAATAATAATTAGAAATACTAATATTACTGTTTATAATACTGCTTTTAATAAAGAATAGTATTTGTTAAGTGTTTACTAAGTGCCGACCACTGTACTAAGCACTGGAGTAAGTACAAGATAATCCGGTCAGATAAAGTCCCTGTTCCACTTGGGGCTCACAGTCCAAGGGTTGGGAGAACAAGTATTGAAGTTCCATTTTACAGATGAGGAAACTGAGGTACAAAGAAGTGAAGTGACTTGCCCAAGATCCCAGAACAGGCAAGTGGCAGATCGGTTATTAGAACCCACATCCCCTGACTCCCAGGGCCGGACTCTTTCCGTTAAACTCTGCTGCCCAGCCAGCTGGGTGGCAATGATATAAAAAATTACCAAGCCTATCTTTGCCGTTGGCTTTGTAAAGGGCCTGTGGCAGTTTTAGCTCCTTATTCAAAAGCAGTGGCCTTCACGGTGAAGAGTTAGTATTGCAGAAATACATACACAGATGCTTCTTGTCAAATTCTGTCCATTCCTGCTCACCACAGCTCCTTTAAAACCTTCTCACCCACCCCCAACCTGAACTTTCAAGGAAGGACAAGGCTCAGTTTTGGCCCACTACCTACATAATCAATTGATCGGTGATGTTAATTGAGTGCTTACCATGCAGAGCACTGTACTAAGGAAGAGTACAACAGCAGCGTGGCTCAGAGGAAAGAGCACCGGCTTGGAAGTCAGAGGTCGTGGGTTCTAATCCCAGCTCCGCCACTTAGCTGTGTGGCTTTGGGCAAGAATTTCTCTGTGCCTCAGTTACCTCATCTGTAAACTAGGGATTAAGACTGTGAGTCCCACATGGGACAACGGGACTAACTTGAATCTACCCCCAGCACTTAGAACAGTGCTTGGCACATAGTAAGTGCTTAACAAATATCAACATTATTATTATTACAACAGAATTAAGCAGATGCGTTCCCTGCCCGTAACGAGCTTCCAGTCTAGCCTGTAAACTCCCTCTAGACTGTAAGCTCATTGTAGGCAGGGAATGTGTCTGTCATATTGCTGTGTTGTACACTTCAGAATACTTATTTCAGTGCCTTGAGCAGAGTAAATGCTCAATCAATATGACTGACTGATAAAGGGTCAGACAATGATGGATTCCCTAGAACCCAACTTGAGTAGAAATGACCAGACCAGTAAGCGTCTTAGTCTATACTAGCCAACTTCTAAGCCTGAGAAAGGCTCCATTATACAGTAATTTCCTTAAGAGCAGAGATTGGGTCCTTTATTCCCTGGGCAAATTCCACAAGATGACTACTATGTTGTACCCTGATACTGATGGAAAAGTTCCAGGAGCCCTGAAACCTTGTTTTCCATAGCTAAAGGAAGATGAGGCGACTTTATTGTTATGTTTCGATGTCACCAAGGACAGTTTGCTGTCAAGCACAGACCCAGCCGGAGCCTGGCACAACGATGACTCCGCTTGAAGTACCTGCGATTTCACCGTTGATGGGCTTACGGTAGTTTATTAGTCAGTCCTATTCGACTGCTCGGAAACCAAGGTGATCTTGGGGGCTATTCCTAGGCCCGGGAACAAAAGAGTGGTCATCAAATGCCAGTGCGAGTAATTCTTCTCAAACACTGTCTCCCCATGAGGAGTGGAGAGCCGAGTCTCCTCTCTTCCAGCTCTGGTCCAGAAAAAGGTGTAGAGGCCAGATAATTTTTTTTAATAGCATCTGTTAAATGCTTATTATGTGCCAGGCACTGTATTAAGTGCTGGGGTAGATACAAGATAATCAGGTTGGATACAGCCCCTGTCCAACCTGGAGCTCACAATCTTAATCCCCATTTTACAGATGAGGTGACTGAAGCACAGTGTGGTTAATTGACTTGCCCAAAGTCACACAGCAGACAAGCGGCAGAGCTGGGATTAGAACCCAGGTCCTTGTGACTCCTAGGTGCATGCTCTATCCACTAGGCCAACTGCTACGCAATGCTTGAGAATGCTTAATGCGCATTCCCTTAGAGGGAGCTTAGCCTGACACAGAGGGGAAAATAAGGTGGGCTGGCTTTTGTTTTCCTGTCTTTGTATTCATCTGGATTTGAATTAACTACCTAGGTAATCAGTAATAATTGTGGCATTTGTTAAGTGCTTACTTTGTGCCAGGCACCACAATAAGCACTGGGGCAGATACAATGTAATGGGGTCGGACACAGTCCCTTAATCACATTCTTAATCCCCATTTTACAGATAAAGGAACTGAGGCATAGAAAAGTGAAGTGACTTGCCCAACATCACACAGCAGACTAGTGGCGGAGCCAGGATTAGAACCCAGATCCTTCTACCTCCCAGGCCCATCCTCTACCCACTAGGCCAAGCTGCTTCTGGTATATCTTGAGCACTTACTATGTGCAGAGCACTGTACTAAACATTTGGAGAGTATAGTACAATGGAGTTGACACATTCCCTGCCCACAGCGAGCTCACAGTTTAGAAGGAGAGGCAAAACGATAATGGATTCTCTTCAGCCCAACTTCGGTGGACATGATTCCAGTTAATTGAAAGACAGAACCAGTAAGGGCCTCTTACTACTCAAGCGTGAGGAAGACTCCATTGTCACCTCCTGAACAACTTTCACTACTATCTCTGTGGTTTCTACCTCCCCCTGTTCCTGTCCCTCTCACTCTCTGATTCACTCTCCCTTTCTCAGTCCTCTGCCTCGCTCTCTGACTTTCCCCCTCCATGCCTAGATTATAAAATTCTTGAGGCCAAGGTTCGTGTCTTCCAGCTCTATTAAGCTGTATTTTCCTGACTGTTTAGTACAGTGCTCTGCGAACAGTAAATGCTCAATAAATGCCACTGATAGATTGAGGCCTATTATTCTCCCTCAGCTCTACGAGCTCACAGTAGGCTGGGATTGTGTCTCTTTTTTGCTGTATTGTACCTTCCCAAGCGTTTAGTACAGTGTTCTGCACACAGTAAGCACTCAATAAATACACCTGAATGAATCCTCCCTCTAACACCTCTTTTCTAATCAGTTAGTCATTCGTATTTATTGAGCTCTTACTGTGTGCAGTCCACTGGACCATTTGGGAGAGTACAATATAACAATAAGCAGACACATTTCCCTGTTATTTTAACTTCATCACATTCACATAGCCCATTTGGCATAATGTCCACATGGTACTAAAGTTGCACCCTGTGATACAACTGGATGATGTTCCTCAAAAATATGGCTGAATCGTGGGATAAATTTACCCGGAAACTTCAAGCGATTAATTAGTTCCCCCTCCTGGACCAACCTTGACTTGATGACTGTGCCCTGCAGGTAAATTTTAAAAAATTTAAAACATTTGCCCCTTCACCTCTCCAGTTCCTAATGATTTTCTACCCCACCATGTCCCACCCCCCAAACTTGGGTCTCCACTTCCCTCCGTTTCCCCAGACCATCTGGGAATTCAGAGAAAGGGGAAGAGTGGCACAACTGTGCTAGCAACCATGATCACAGCAACAGCTGGTTGCCCCCCATCTTGCCGTAGCCTGTCTCTGGGCCTATTTCCACAGAGGGGGTAGGGCAGGAGAGGTGGGGTTACCAGCGGGGAAGCAGAAGGGGGACTGTGTCCCACACAGGGCTGGGGGCTGCAGCTCCAGTGCCCGGCTTGAGGAAGTAACTGCTGGCGTCGCTAAGACTAGTTTTCCAAAGGGAAAAGAAATACCAGCCCCTGGGGCTGAGATAAGTCAGTGAAAGGTCCAGTTCGGGGTGTGGGAGGAAAGCTACAGGGGAGAGCGGGAAAGAAGTCGGGGAAGGGGACAAGGAGGAATTCACTCACTGGCAGTGATGGTACCTTGTGTCGAAAGCAGAGTTCTGGATGCTATCGATGGTTAGTCAACAAATAGGGTAGACAGTATCCCTGGGCTACACACACTGTCGAGTGGCTGTAATCCAGGCCAGGCCTGGAATACTGTATTAGTGCTTATTCAATTGTATTTACTGAACACCTGTGTGCAAACCACTGTACTAAGTGCTTATCAAATTGCCAGTCACCCCCACCAAGTCAGCTTTCAGGATCTGGACTAATGGATCACAATTTTTCCTTTTTCTTTGGTATTGGGGCATCCCCTTTTTTTCATGGTATTTATTAAGCGCTATGTACCAGGCACTGTATGAAGCACTGGGGTAGACACAGGCTAATCCGTCCCACATGGGGCTCACCGCTTAAATCTCATTTTACAGATGAGGTAACTGAGCCACAGAGAAGTGAAGCTGTGCGCAGGAAACGTGCCTGCTGTATTGTTATACTGTATTCTCCCTAGCACATAGAACAGTGCTCCGCACACAGTAAGCGCTCAATAAATACACTCAAATGACTGAAGTGACTTGCCCAAGGTCACACAGCAAACAAGTGGAGGAGTCATAATTAGACCCCAGGTCCTTCTAACTCCCAGGCCCATGCTCTATCCACTTGGCCCTGCTGTTTCATTTTAAAACAGATTTCCCCAGCATCTGTCCTCCAGCCACCCAGACAGCTACATCAGAAAGGTGAAAGATTATGAAGGTAAACTGTTCCAATCTCAAATTTACATCTCAATTTAGTTATAGATTCTAATTTATTTCAATTAAAATATTGAAACAAATGGCAGATTTTATTGAGAGTCAACATTCAGAAATCAATAAAGCCTATTAATTCCTCTTTCTCAAAGGACTGAGATTCAGAGATGACCTTTAGCCAAACTCTGCCTATTTTCCTTCAACTACCATTTTATCTTTCCTGTCATTTAAACTGAAGAGACTTATAAGCACATTTTTTAATATCACTCAGATGAACAGAAAAGAACTACACTAGAAGACCTGACAGGTTCTGACATCTTCTTTGAAAAGAAACTACTCTGGGGGAAAAAAGCCCCTCCTTTAATCTCTTTAAATTGCCCATTTCACTTCCTAATTAGTTTTTCGACACTCTGTTAGGGAAATCGCTCCCTTAGGTCAGAGGTTAGTGAGGTTTTTGATAAATCATATAACTACACAAATTGATCCAGTCAATCAATAGCATTTAATGAGGGCTCCCTGAATGCAGAGCACTCAGCACTTGGGAGCATGTGATATAAAAGAGTTGGTAGAAACGCTCCCTAGCCACAATAAGCTCACGGGCTAGAGACAAGCTTAGATCGCACTAACCATCCTGCAGGACGCTGATACTCTCCCCCATCAGAAGCAGCTTTTGAGCTCATTTGTAAAAGCTATAGAGACAAGCTTAGATCGCACTAACCATCCTGCAGGACGCTAACACTCTCTCCCATCAGAAGCAGCTTTTGAGCTCATTTATAAAAGCTATAGAGACAAGCTTAGATCACACTAACCATCCTGCAGGACGCTGATACTCTCTCCCATCAGACGAAGCTTTTGAGCTCATTTGTAAAAGCCACTTAGTGAACAGGGGCTAAGGAGGAAAGGGGAATGGAAGAGGCGGAGCAGGAGGAAGTGATAGGTGAAGAGAGCAGCATTCTAGTTTCCTAAGCTTAGAGAAGTACCAGAACTGAAGTACTGCCGGAAAGCAAACAAAACGCAAGGCCACACATCTTTATTTGGCTTCTGAAGATATGCCTCCCGGCTCAACACGCTACTAGCTTCTTTCCTGCTCTATGTCTGCCAAGATAAATAGTTCGATGACTAACCTCCAACCCAAATCGTTTCTGAGCTTTCCAGGATATTCAGATGAATTTTCTATTGCCTCAACCTACTTTGGTAAGGAGAAGGCTTTTCTAATTTAAACAATGGAAAAGTACAGCAGGGACCCGGAGCGCCGGCATTATCGGAGTACAATTGGCCTACTTCATAAAACACGGGGCACAAACATCAACGACCCATGTGTTTGGTGGAAAAAGATACCAAATGCCACATCCAGGAAGCCGGCCTTCAGTGCCAAGTGCTTAACACCAGCCAAGCACACTGTGGGCGCTCAGTAACACTAATTGCATTGACTAAACAGGCTTTCACACAGGTTCGAGAAACATCAGTCGGCAAAAATATTTGCCAGCCCTGCCTACCGTCACTAGTTCTCTGACTGAGTCCTCATTTCCACTATCTGCCTTCCCCTCCGCATCCACTATGTATTTGGCTGTGTATCCCTGAAGCATAATAATGCACACCCACTCCCACAGCACTTATGTAAATATTCTTGTACTCTATTTTCCCCATCCACAATATATTTTAATATCTGTCTCCTCTGTAGACTATAAGTTCCTTGTGGGCAAGGTCCATGTCAACCAACTCTCTTTGAATCACACTTTGCCAAGCACTTAGTAAAGTCCTCTAGACTTTTAGGCAGAATTTGCCTCCCAATTCTGCTATACTGTACTCTATCCAGGGCTTAGTACAGTGCTTTGCCCAGAGTACACGCTCAATATATACCACTGATGAATTGACTGATCGATCAATTGATTGATCAGGGAGTGCCAATGTCCTGCAGAAGGGTAGGATGTGCACGTGAACTCTTCTTCCAGGAATGGTGAGGAGTTTCTCTGAGTCATCCAATCAATCGTATTTATTGAGCGCAGCGCTGTGTGCAGAACACTGTACTACACGCTTGGGAGAGTACGATAGTTGGCACCGGTAAATAGCAGGAGTTCCACAATTTCCTGGGCGAGTTTCTTCAGAGATCTTAAAGTAAAGGTTTCTCAAATGATCCTAAAATTTCTTGCACGGTTACCACAGTTTTAATCAGAGGCTTCAAGGAAATCCATAATCCAGGGGGCAGAATCGAAATGCCAGAGGAAGCTCTCTGCGGCAGTGCAGCAAAGGAAAGTTCATTATGCCCACCGTGCAGAAGAGATTGACAGTTACGAGATGGCTTTTTTAACTGCATTCAGCCCGCAGATAAAATCTCCCCACAAGTTGTGTCTTCTCCAAAATATGGAAGACAGTTGCCTGTGTATGGGCACCTCTCCGTTCATACAAATGGATTTGTACTGGAATGTTCCTCCAACCAAACATTAACCTTTGGAAATCTGTGCTTAATAAATACTGTCATTATTAGTAGTAGTAGTAGTAGTAGTACCAGTATTCATTCAATATTGAGGGGCTTACTGCGTGCAGATCGCTATACTCAGCACTTGGGAGAGTATAGTAGAACAATAAACAGACACATTCCTTGCCCACAGTGAGCTTAGTATTGGTATTATTATCATCAGCACAGACCTGGGAGTCAGAGGACCTCAGTTCTAATTCCAGTTTTGCCACTTTGCTGTGTGACCTTAAGCAAATCAATTCTCTGGGCCTGTTACCTCATCTGTAAAATGGGGATTAAATGCTCCTCCTTCCAACCTAGACTGTGATCCCCAAGTGAGAAGGAGGCTGTGTCCAAACTGATTGCCTTAAATCTACCCCAGTGTTTAGTATAGCGTTTGGCACCTGAGAAAGCACTGAACAAGTACCAGTAAAAAAAAAAGATGAGCTCAGTGTTGCCAATGTCAAAACACTCAGGATAATGATTTCATCATCCACTATTCCATCAGGGCTTCTATCAGGCTACAGATCAACTTGATTGGGCTTTGAACCTGCAAGCAGTACAAAAGCAACTAGCGAATTCATTCAATCGAATTGATTAAGCGCTTTCTGTGTTCAGAGCACTGGACTACGCGCTTGGGAAAGTACACTACAACAATAAAGAGTGACAATCCCTGCCCACAACGAGCTCACAGTCTAGAGGGGAGGAGATCCAAGACATGAGGTTCATGTGAAAAAGTAGTACTGCCCTGAGGAGCTGAGGAAGCAGGCTGGAAAACCATTCTCCCAGTTTAAAATATTAAAAATCTGGAACTGCTTAAAAACCCCGGGTGAAGCATCTTCTCATACTCAAGATTCAAATTCCTTCATATCCTGACTGGAACTCTTCCCGACACATGGCAAATGTGGTACATGCAGTATGCCCAGAAATTTACTCACAGTTGCTGCCAAATTTGAACTGTTAAATAAGGTAAGGATGAACTGGAAAACTTTTTTTTCCTGGGAAACTTGAAGTTGTTTCCCATCAGGATCCACTATTTAGTTTTATGCAAGAACAGTAAAACTAAGAATAAGCTTTAGGGGACTTCCACTGTAGTGAGAGGATGAGTAGATCAAGAACCAGGAATTAATCAATTATATTTACTGAGTGCTTACTGTGTGCAGAGCACTGTACTAAGCTCTTGGGAGAGTAAAACACAACAATATAAAAGACACATTCCCTGCCCACAGTGAGCCTTACCATCTAGAGGGAGAGACAGATATTACTATGAACAAATAAATTACAGATATATACATAAATGTGGTAGGGCTGGGGTTGGGGGATGAATAAAGGGAGCAAGTCAGGGCAATCCAGAAGGGAGTGGGAGAAAAGGAAAGGAGGGTTTAGTCAGGGAAGGCCTCTTGGAGGAGATGTGTCCTTAGAAAGGTTTTGAAGCAGGGGGAGAGTAGATCTCTTTTGGATATGAGTTGAGAGGGGTTGTGACCTCCCCCCCAGCAAAGATAACATACCATAAACTTAGAAAGTAATGAAGAGAGCTGCTATTTGTGAGGCCAATACGGAAATGCAACAGTAGCTTTCTTTTGTTCTGAGCCCACTTTCACTGCAATTGACTGAAAAACAAGAGCAAAAAAAGTCTCCAAATGATAGCTCAAATGTTGCGGTAAACAAGACAATTACCGATTTAGCCAGGCAATCTGCCTGTTCCAGATTCCCAAGCTGTGTTAGATGTCCTCCTACTTTGCAGAGTAGTGTGATAAATAATTTTCACTGAAAGGATCCAAGGTTGACAGCAGAAGATGGAGCTCAAAGCAAGAGACCTTGAGAGGGTGAGGGAAATAGTTGGTGGAATTAATGTCTCAGATGCCATTACTTTGAATAAAATGTAGTCACAGTCTAAGAGGGAAGGAGAATAGGTGTTTTATCCCCATTTTGCAGCTGAAGTAACTGAGGCCCAGGGAAGTGAAGCGACTTGCCCAAGATCACACAGCAGGCAAGTGGTGGAGCCAGGATTAGAACTCAGGTCCGCCAACTCCCAGGCCCAGGCTCTCTCCATTAGGCCACGCTGCTTCCGTGCCCAGGGATGGGGCTTGGGTGGGGCCGGGTGGTCTTCCGGGCTTCCAGGAGAGACCTAGCTCCTGAGGTCTGGCTTGCCACAAGCTAAAAGCTGTTGCTGCCTCAGGTACGGACACAGAGAAGCAGCTTGGCCAAGCAGACAGAGCACTGGTCTGCCAGTCAGAAGGACCTCAGTTCTAATCCCGGTTCTGCCACTTTTCTGATGTGTGACCTTGGGCAAGTCACTTCATTACTCTGTGCCTCAGTTACCTCACTTGTAAAATGGGGATTAAGATTGTGAGTCTCATGTGGGACAGAGACTGAGTCCAACCTGATTATCTTGTATCCAGTGTTCAGACAGTGCCTGGCACGCAGTAAGCACTTAGCAAATACCATTTAAAAAATAAAATAACACAGCAGACGGGCCAGAAATTCACCTGGGAAAGTCCCGAGTCCATGGAGAGGTCTGAAGTAAAGCCGTGGACAGTTTGGGATTCAGAAAGCATCTCTCTATGTCTAAACTTAAGACATGAAGACACGTGAGCCCCACGGACTATGTCCAACCTAATGGTCTTGTTTCTACCCCAGTGCTTAGTACAGTGCCTGGCACATAGTAAGCACTTAGCAAATACCATAATAATAACATGAAGAGAAACAGCCTCAGTAGCATTTTACTGGAATATTATTAGGAGCCACCTAATGATATGCCCATGAAATGCTACCAGCTAACTCATCTGCAAGATGGGGATAAAACACCTATCATCCCTCCTTCTTAGACTGTGAGCTTTGGGACAGGGACTGTGTCTGATCTGGAGTACTACACCAGTGATTAGCACAGGGCTTGGCAGGTAGTAAGGGCTTAACAAATACCATTATTAATATTAATATGGAATCATGTAGGGATGGGAGGGTCTCAGCGGCCTACCCGTTGGGACCTCTGCCCCACCTCTCCACTAGTTCCCCTCTGCCGACGTCTGTGGTTTGAGCCCCACCTGGGAAACCTCCCTCCTCACAGGTTCTGTCATCCCCCTCACCCTCTTCCTTGAAAGAGAGAAGCAGCATGGCTAAGTGGACAGAGCATGGGCCTGGGATCCAGAGAGACCTGGGTTCTAATCCCAGCTCCGCCACTTACCTGCTATGTGAACCTTGGGAAAGTCAGTTAACTTCTCCAAGATCAGGTACCTCACCTGTAAAATGGGGATTAAGACAATGCACCTCAAGTGGGACACTGTGTCCAACCTGATAATCTTGTATGTTGTACCCCAGGGCTTAGAGCTGTGCCTGGCACATAGGAAGGGCTTGACAAGTACCATCTCAAAAAAAAAAAGACCCCAGCAGCCTCCAATGCTCAGGAACTGGAGAGATCTTGGATGGCACCTGTGGAGAGGAGGCCGTGGGAGGGGGATTCCCCCAGTCAAGCCTGTCCCACAAGAATTTTTCCACAGCTGAACCCTCTGCTCCCCTCACTACCCCTCAATGGGGCTGTTTATTGTTACATTATACTCTCCCAAGCGCTTAGTACAATGCTTTGCAAACACTACGTACTCCATTAACATGACTGAATGAATGTGCCACCACACAAGAGTCCCTCCCCACTGCCTCCCCCAGCCCTCCCATTCTCCCCTCAGTGAAATCCCGGGCCATGCCTAATAATAATAATAATGTTGGTATTTGTTAAGCGCTTACTATGTGCAGAGCACTGTTCTAAGCGCTGGGGTAGACACAGGGGAATCAGGTTGTCCCACGTAGGGCTCACAGTCTTAATCCCCATTTTACAGATGAGGGAACTGAGGCACAGAGAAGTTAAGTGACTTGCCCACAGTCACACAGCTGACAAGTGGCAGAGCTGGGATTCGAACTCATGAGCCCTGACTCCAAAGCCCGTGCTCTTCCCACTGCGCCACGCTGCTTCTCACCTTGCCTAACAATGCCTAACACCTTGGCTTGGTGGCTGGGGGATGCAAAGCCACCCTCTCACCCCCTATACAGCCACATATATTTCACTTCCCTCCACGAACTCTCACCCCACTGACACATGTACAGACTGCACACAAACAGGCAAATGCAAACTTTATAAAGAAGCCTACATTTGAGGCAGAAATAGAGGCCTCAAGCTGTGACACACACAGGGACAAAAAGAAGGCACTGAAGCAAAGAAAGACCCTGACAACCACAGCACAGAACCCTACGACAAAGTAAGGAGTGGAAAAGAAAGACAAAAATAAGTTTGTTTTCCCCTCTATGCCAGACTGACCCTGGGTATTTCTGCAGGTGGGTCAGAGCTAGACCACTGTGGCCTTTATTAGCTCTCCCAGTCCAGCCCATGGCAGCATGGGTCCAGCAGGTCCTTGGACTGACCCCACGGCCCTCTCCCTCCCCTTAAGCCAGCGAGATGAGTGAATTTCGAGGGACGATCCCAGCCTTACCTCAATGTGTGAGCCTGGAGCAGTCCCTCGATTTTAGCAAGGAGGTGGCTTTGGGGAGGTGCAGGCTCTTTACAAGGAGCAGCTGGGATCTGTTGCCATTGGAAGGGTGTAGGAAGGTGCCAGAAACAAAGCAGAAACTACACATGCATGCGTACATCCACCCACACACACACTCTCTCTCCATCTCAGGTGAAAGCCTCCTGGAGCCAGAAAGAAGGTCAGGGAGACAGAAAAACATTCCCCATGAGGAGAGACAGAGGTTTCAACAACAGCCTCAGGCTCCTAATTACATTATGTCACTGTACATCTTTTCCTAGAGTAAAGCCCTCTAAGCTATGAACCAAAAAGCAGATTCTATCCCCTCTAGACAGTAAGGTCTTTGTATGCCGGGAATGTGTCAACCAACTCTTTTATATTGTACTCCTCTGCACACAGAAAGCGTTCGACAGAGAAGCAGCGTGACCTGCTGGATAGAGCACGGGCCTGGGAGTCAGAAGGACCTGGGTTCTAATCCCAGCTCTGCCACTTGTCTGCCGCGTGACTTCGGGCAAGTGACTTCACTCCTCTGGGCCTCAGTTCCCTCATCTGTAATATGGGGATTAAGACCGTGAGCCCCATGTGGGACATGGACTGTGTCCAACCTGATAAGCTTGTATCTACCCCAGCAATTAGTACAGTGCGGTAGTAAGCGCTTAACAAATAGTATAAAAAATCCTTGTTCCTAAGTGTGAAAGGTCTTCCCTTTCCCCTAGGGTGGCTATTCATTGGGATTTACACCTGAGAGTTTGATCTTCAGTGGTCCACCCTCAGCCAGCCCGGTGCTGCTATGGTGACGACCACTTTTAAGCCCAGAATTTTTACTGCAAGCACCCAACCTCTCACTGAGCCCCGCAGTTCCCAGGGCCCTGGGAGGGAAACACAATGACTCTGCAATAAGGGAGAAGGTCAAGGGTAGCCTTGGCAACATGTTCAGATGGCCTTACGTTACGTCACTTCATCTATAAAACATTCAGATGGAACTTACTGCTGCTTCCAGATCCGTAAAATATACATCTAGAATTCTGTTCATATTGATACTATTGATGCCTGTTTACTTATTTTGATGTCTGTCTGCCCCCTTCTAGACTGTGAGCCCACTGAGGGCAGGGATTGTCTCTCTGTTGCTGAATTGTACTTTTCAAGCGCTTAGTACAGTGCTCTGCACAAAGTAAGCACGCAATACGACCGAATGAATACTTAGTACATTGCTCTGCACATAGTAAGCGCTCAATAAATATTACTGAATGGCATTTTCAGGTGTCATCAGCAGCCACCCTAACCCACATCCTCTTTCCCATGCAAGAGCTTGGAAGCAATGATATAATAATAATAATAATGGTGGTATTTGTTAAGCGTTTACTACGTGCCAGGCGCTGTACTAAGCGCTGGGCCCTGTATTAAGCACTGGACATCATGGCCTAGTGACTGACTGCCCCTAGGATAAACAGGCCAGACTCGTGGCTTCTAATTTATCTGAGCACTGATTGTCTCTGTGACACAGTAACAACGGTTTCCCTGCATTTTTTTATGGTATATGTTAAACGTTTACTATGTGCCAGGCACTGTACTAAGCGCAGGGGTAGATACAAGCTTATCCGGTTGGACACAGGCCATGTCCCACATGGGGCTCACAGTCTTTATCCCCATTTTACAGATGAGGGAACCAGAGGAGTGAAGTCACTTGATCAAGCAAGCAAGTGGCGGAGCTGGGATTAGAACCCATGTTCTAATTGAAATTCTCTCCATTTATTGAGCACTTTCATCTTTTTGAAAAAGGAGGGCAAAAGGAATAGATACTAGGAGTTAACCTAAGTAGTAATGTCTACCAACGTATCTACCAACTCTGCTGTAGTCTACTCTCCGAAACGCTTAGCAAAGTGCTCCCCGCCCACAGTGAGTGCTCAATAAATGCCAATGATTGATTAATAACTGTGACATAACTGAATATGGTCTAGTGGAAGAACAAGGGTTAAGAATCAGGAGACCTGGATTTTAGTTCCAGCTCCATATTGCCCTGCTGTGTGACCTTGGGCACGTCATTTAACCTCATCTGTAAAATGGGAAAAGTAATCTCTGTCTCCCTCCCTCATAGGGATAAGGTAAGGACAAAATGAGGTAACGTCTTTGAAAGCACTTGGAAAAAATTAAATAGCCCTCTACTGGTTCGAGATATTACTTAGTTTTGCCTTTGGGGTCACATTTTCTAAGGAACTTCAACACTTCTCCAATGAAAACAGCATCTTTTCCTCTGGCCACTGCCCAAAAAAATCTTCCTGCCACATGAGGGAAATATGTTTAAAGTCACCATCTTCAGGAGGAAGCAAACCATCAGCTAAGCAAGAGAGAAATATATTTAGTTTCTATATTCCCGGTGGCCTCTATTTCTATTTGTAGCAGGGGAGTCCTTCTGCTACAACCAATCAATCAGTAATATTAATGGAGCGCTTACTCTGTGTCAAGCACTGTACTAAGTTCTTTTCATACAGTAGGGTTGGTAGACACGATCCCTGCTCTCAAAAGGCTTACAGTTTAGCAGCAGAAACCTCCAGGAGGCTCCGAGAGGAACAGTCTCCCAACCCGCAAACCTTCCTCCTCCCAAACTTCAAATCCCAATTGAAAACTCACCTGCTCAGTTAACGTAATTGTCCCTTCAACTCAATATACTGGGCTCTATGTGTCCATCTGCATTTTCCCCGTTCTATGTAATAATAATTATTATTATTACTGTACTCTTTAAGCACTCTCTATTTGTCAAGCACTGTTCTCAGCACTGGGTAATCAGGTTGGACAAGGTCCCTGTCCCATATGGGTCTTAATCCCCATTTTACAGATGAGGAAACTGGGGCATGGAGAAGTGACTTGCCCAGGGTCAACTAGCAGACAAGTGGCAGGGCTGGAATTAAAACTCAGGTCCTCTGACTTGCAGGCCCGTGCTTTTTCCACTAGGCCACGAGCAGGTATATTTATCCCTAACAGATGGTCCTGTAGGAAAAAACTCATTCTTGCACACAATCGGCATATGGAGGCAGGTCCTGAAGGAAGAGGAGCAGTCAGAACAGTGTGGAGCCCAGGGTAGCCAAGAGAGGTCAAGGGACTTTGGCCACTTAGTGCCATCCCAGGCCAGGGTGGCACCAAGGCGAGGGTAGTTCCTGGGCAGGGGCAGACACGGCAGTGTGAGGTAACGAGGCTGAGGAGGGTGGAAGAGGAAGCAAGGAAGGGGCCGAATTAAGAAGAACAAGAGGAACGGAGGAAGGGAATGAATGAACTGGGAGAAAGAGGGATTTGAAGGGACAGAATAAGAGAGGAGCGGTCTGTCGCTTGTGTGTTGGGTGACCTTGGGCAGGTCGATTTACTTCCCTGGGCCTCAAGTACCTCATCTGTAAAATGTGGATCAAGGCGGTGAGTCCTCTCGGGGATGGGGACTGTGTCCAACCACCCGATTAGCTTGTATCTATCCCAGCGCTTTGTACGCTTAAGAGCTTACCGAATACCACCAGAAAAAAAGGGGGGGAAAAAGACAAGGACAGTCCAAAGAGACAGCAAGCCCTACTGGGAACCTGAACACCCAGGTTCTACTCCCAACTCTGACACTGACCAGCTATGTGACCTTGAGCATGTTAAATCCCTTAGCCTCTCTGTGACTCTACTGCATAATCTAAAAAATGGGGAGAAGGTGTCTTTTCACCCTACCTCTTAAACTGTGAGCCCTGCTAGGGGCAGGGACTGAATCCAATACCATTATCTTGTATCTACCCCAGTACTTGGCAAAGAGTACTTGACAAACACAATAAAAATAATAATAAAACACAGAAGAAGAGATTGAGAGAGCACAAAAGAAGAAAAATCCACATGGGGCCCCGGGGGCGGGGGGGGGGGGGGATAAAATGTGAAGGGAGGGAGTGAGAAAGAGGAATGAGGAGGAAAAGATGAAGAGAAAAAGACAGGAGAAGAGAGGCAAAAAGAAACTGAGAGAGTGGGTAAAATTAGAAAAAAAGCAGGAAGTGAGAGAAAAGCTCAGAGACCACAGTATAAACAGAAAAGGAGGAAACCCAGAGGGAGAATAGAAAGAAATACTAAAATCCCAAATACATTCCTCAGGTGTTTGCTAGTTTTTGAACTAGGCATCCATGACTGTCCAGCCTCCTCTCTCTATACACTGGAAAACGTCAGAGAAGAGACACTTTCAATCCTGCCTCCTCCCGTAGCAATGAGATATGCACTCTAGTCCCGTGAAGACACTGTTCACGGTAATGCACCGTTAGCTTTTCTTTTCAAAAGAAAAGAACGGCTCAAGAAGAAGCCATCCCCTCCCTCCCACGGCTACTTTTCACTGCTCTTTCTCCTGGACCCATTTTCTTACCTGCTTGAGGAACCTGGGGTTTAAACTCCCATGCACAATGATTTCTTTACTTATTTCAACTATTCCAGACTCACTGTTTTGCCCTTTACTGTCCTGGGAAGGCCAGCGTTTCCTCTGTGCGCAATTTGCCTCCACCAACCCGTCGCTTCATTCTGGGCACAGGCTACAAATAGAAAGGAGAACCGTCTCTGTCTGGTCACGGCCTCTGAGCAGGCAACGGCTCCCGGGTGGTGATTGGTTGGAAGAGAGCAGGAACTAAAGGAGAAATACAGGCCACAGGCAAGGGAAAAGAAGGGAAGCAACAGAGAAGAAAGGGATGAAGCTAGGGATACAGGAGGGTTGGGGCCTGGGAGCCCGGAGCTGTTGGGACGGACGGAAAAACAATACCGGCTTCCATGTCGGGAGAAAGGCCAGGGCACAGAGAGGGGCAAGGACGATTCTCAGGCCATGTACAAGGCTAGGAGGAGCAGTAACTGTGGTCAAAATGACCCAGGGGGAGGGCCTCACCCGCCTTCTCCTTCCTCCTCGCGTTCCCCAGGGGGTACCCTGCCCATTCCCGCTGCAGCTGCTATTCCCAAGCCCACTCTGACCTCTCATATCCTGGCTCCTGCCTCCCATTTCCCCCCGCCCCTGACAGTCTGAGCATTGGAATCATTATTCTTCATGGAAAAAGTGAAAAAAGAAATTCCTCTGAGGAAAGGAAGAGAGCAGAAGTCGGTGTCCCAGGGGCAGACTGGGAATTTCCGCCCGTCACAAGTGGAGAAAAACACTACTGGAGACCTGTCCAATCACTTCCCCCCTGCTGAAAATGGACCATAGGGGTGGGTCTTGGGTTTGGAAATAATCAAACCTACTTGATTTTGAGATAAGCTCGATCCTGCAGGTTAGTCAAAGTTTCCCTGACTGCTGGGTAAATGGGAGTTTTCCATTTCTCGATTTTGCAATATAACTGCCGCAATCAACAGGGCCCGCTTATTTTGAGCAGGGGGGCCAACTTGTGGCAGAGGATTTAGGGGTGAGGCACTGAGAGGATGGAACAAAGGGGGAGGGGGGAGAGAGGGGAGGAAAGAGAGGGGAAAGAGGAGAAAGACAGGGAAGAGAGAAGATGAAGGGGGAGAGGAAAGGGAGGCAGGAAAGGAAATGGATTTCTCATCACTCAATCAATGGCATTTATTGAGCATTACTGGCTGCAGAGTACTGTACTAAGCATTGGGAGAGTACAATACAGCAGAGTTGGTAAGCATGTTCCCTGCCCGTGAGGGGCCTTCAGTCCAGAGGGGGAGACAGATATTGATACAGAGAAATAAAATATGGATATGTACGGAAGCGCTGTGGGACTGAGGGTGGAGTGAATGAAGGGTGCAAATCTAAGTGCGAGGGTGACGCAGAAGGGAGTGGGAGAAGAGGAAATGAGGGCTTTAGTTGGAGAAGGCCTCTCTTACCAAACCAGAAATGAGGTCCAGAGAAGTGAAATGACTCGCTCAAGGTCACACGGCAGGCAAGTGGCCGAGCCGGGATTAGAATCCGGGCCCTCAGTCTCCCAGGCCTTTGCTCTTTCCACCAAGCCATGCTGCTGCTCAGCGGCCTGCTGGTCCTACCGTCCGGGAGCTGCCACTGACAAGACCGTAAGCTCGTCCACTAGACTGGAAGCTCGCTGTGGGCAGGGAATGCGTCTATCGTTATACCGTACTCTCCCGAGCGCTTAGTACAGTGCTCCGCACACAGTAAGCGCTCAATAAATACAACTGAATGAATGAATGAATGACATCAGCCAAGAGGCAAGAGCACCGGCGTCGGCTCAAGACCTGCCCGTTGAGCCAGAGCTGTAACTGCAGCGCAGCATAGCCCGTAGACTGTAAGCTCTTTATTCATTCATTCAATAGTATTTATTGAACGCTTACTATGTGCAGAGCACTGTACTAAGCGCTTGGAATGGACAAATCGGCAACAGATAGAGACAGTCCCTGCCAAATGATGGGCTTACAGTCTAGTCGGGGGAGACAGACAGATAAAAACAATAGCAATAAATAGAATCAAGGATGGGCAGGGGTCATGACTACCAACTCTGTTGAACTGTACTCTCCCAAGCCTTTTGTACAGTGCTCTGCACACAGAAAGCGCTCCACAATGACAGTGACTGCCGCACTGCGGGGTTCCCCCTCTAGACGGTAAACTCGTCGCGGGCAGGGAATGTGTCCGTTTATTGTTATACTGTACTCTCCCAAGCGCTTAGAACAGTGCTCTGCACACACTAAACTCTCAATAAATAATTGAATGAATGGGTTCAAAGAGCGGCTCTGGGGCCCCAACCCCAGCCTGATCCCACTGTGGAGTGGACAGAGCACGGGCCCGGGAGTCAGAGGTCGTGGGTTCTAATCTCGGCTGCTTGTCTGCTGTGTGAACGTGGGCAGGGAACATGCTTATCAACTCTGCTATACCGTACTCTCCCAAGTCACACTTGTCTGTTGTGTGACTCCGGGTAAGTCCACTTCGCTTCTCTGAGCCTCAGTTCCCTCATCTGTAAAATGGGGATTGAGATTGGGAGTCCTATGTGGGACAGGGACTGCGTCCAACCCGATCTTCTTGTGTCTACCCCAGCGCTTAGTACAGTGCCTGGCACATAGTAAGCGCTAACAAATACCACGATTACTATTACTGTTGTTAAAATCCTCACAGGCCCGTGAAGCCCTGGACTAAACACTGAGGGGGCCAGAACCGCACCAGGGCTCCAGAACAAAGCTAGAATCCGGGTTGCCATCTTGGCTCCGCCCCGGCCCCCTCCGGTTACAGCTGCCCTCTTGGTCCAGAGAGCAGTGGGGACAAAGCCTACAAAGGTTTAGCCGATTGGGGGGAAAAACAAAAACCAAAAAAAAAACTTTGATTTTTCTAATGAAAATGGAAAGCGCCCCAGAGAGCAACAGAGTTTATTCCCAAGAAAAAATCTGACAGCACAAAATCCAGACATTAGAGAACACCAAGAAACTAAAAATAGCTTTGCAAAACTGAAAGTTTCAAATTGCAAAATAGAAACAAAAAGGTTCACTCCTTTCTTAAAAAGAAAAGTTTTCCTATGGCTTCCCCTATTTTGACCTACATAATTATCCAAGCAGCTCCTTCTCTTCACTAGCTATTTTACCAGGCTCTCTCAGATTTATGGGAAGCAGTGTGGCCTAGTGGACAGAGCACAGGCCTGGGAGTTAGAAGGACCTGAGCTCTGCCACTTGTGTGCTGTGACCTTGGGCAAATCTGTTCACTTCTCTGTGCCTCAGTTACCTCACCTGTAAAATGGGGATCAACACTGTGAGCCCCATGAGGAACAGGGATTGTGTCCAAACCAATCTGCTTGGATCCACCCCAGTGCTCAATACAATGCCCGGCACATAGTAAGTACTTAACAAATACGACAAATGTAATTATTATAAGCGATGACAAAACAGGAACTATATGAAGAGAAGCAATGTGGCCTAGTGGAAAGAGCACAGACCCGGGAGTGCGAGGATCTGGGTTCTAATCCAGGCTCTGCCATTTGTCTGATGTGCCACCTTGGGCCAGTCATTTAACTTCTCTGTGGCTCAGTAGCCTCAACTGTAAAATAGGGATTAAGATTGTGAACCCTAAGTGGGACATGGACTGTGTCCAAGCTGAATAGCTTGTATTTACCCCAGCTCAAAGTACAGTGCCTGGCAAATAAGAAGTACTTAACAAATACCTAAATGCCTAAATACTTTGTTAGGCATCTAATGACATTTAATACCTTTAAATATATATGCATATAAAATTCAAAGGGAGAGAAGGAAGATCACATCATTTGAGAACCCATTTTGAGTATTGGCCCTCTTCTTTTTACAAACTGTGGTAAAAACAATCGATCAGTCAATCAATGGCATTTGTTGAGCACTTACTGTATGCAGAGCACTGTACTAAGTGCTTGGGAGAGTACAACACAGAATAGGTACACATGTTCCCAGCTTACAAGGAGCTTACAAACAACCAATCGATGGCACTTATTGAGCACTTGCAATACGCGGAGTGCTGTACTAAGCATTTGGGAGAGGATAATACAACAGAGTTCATTCATTCATTCCTTCAATCTTACTTATTAAGCACTTACTGTGCATAGAGCACTGTATTAATTGCTTGGGAAAGCACAATACCCCAGTACAGAGTGACAATCCCTGCCCAAAACAAGCTCACAGTCTTGTGGGGGAGGTGGAAACATTCCCTGCCCACAACGAGCTTCCCTTCTTTCACTCTCCCTGTGCTCCCATGGCCAAAGCCCCAGCCTTCAAGGAATTTGTCATCCTGAGGAGAGAGCAAATCCATCAAATATACATGCAGAAAGGAAAAAAAAATGGAGATATGCACAAATTAAACTCAAACCAATTCATCTATATAAATAAACCCAGAGTGGAGGAGAGTATGTGGGTTGGAGTTCGCTCTGACATAAAACTTACTGCATAATTCACCTAAATCTAAAGGTGAATGCAGGAGAAGTATTTGCCAGGCTGCGAAGGGGGGTAAAATTCAGAAAGCTGAATTTTAGAGGACTTTTAACTGCCACTCATTCGTGTCAATGACCTTATTCACCCACATCACCTTGTTTTGGAGTGGGAAAAAGCTCCAGACACTTGGTCGCTTAAAGAAAATCCTTCCATTTGGGGCTAATTAAGTCTGGGTTCAATCAATCAATCCCATTTATTGAGCGCTTACAGTGTTCAGACCACTGAATTAAGTGCTTGGAAGAGTATAACAGAACAAAGTTGGTAAACATTGTTCCCTGCCCACAACAGGTTTAAAGTCTACAAGTTGTCAGTTGCTGGATGTTGGTTGAGTGGGTGTGAAATTCATTCTTATTCCTTTATATTCATGTCTGCCTCCTCCTTTAAACTCTAAGCTCATAGGGGCCAGGGAACGCGTCTACCAACTCTGTTATACTGTCCTCTCCCAAGCTCTCCCAAGTACAGGGCTCTGCACACAGTAATTAATAAGTAATTAATACCATTGATTGATTCTTGAAAACCCAGCTTCTTGAACTCAGGAATCTTGTCTTCTCTACATTCTCTACTATAAAGTGCTTAGAGCAGGCCTAGGGCAATGCCTGCACATACTGACACTCATAAATATTACTAGGTGTTGGTGAAATTTATAAATCTGTCCCAAGAGGAGGGGACAGAGAATTAGGGTAGGGGCTTGGTGGCCAGGTTTGGACACTCTAATATATTTTATGCTTTCCAATCCTCACTGAATGGAAATTGCCTTTAATCCTCCAGTCAAACCACTCTAGTTACTCTCAACCTTTGTGTTGCTCTGAATTAATTTTTGGCGTTTGACATTTGTACTCTTTTCTCCCTCACAAACATATGTTTCTGCCATCTGTCTTGAGTCTGCTTTACTTGGTATGGCCATTTATGCTTTTCTCTTTTTTTTAAATCCTGACTCCCCCAACAGACGTCAAGCGCCTTTTGAGGCAGGAATCAATCAATTGTATTGATTGAGCTCTTACTGTGTGCAGAGCACTGTACTAAATGCTTGGGAGAGTACAACACAACAGTATAACAGACACATTGTTGTTCACGAAGAAAGCGCTCAATAAATACAACTGAATTAATCTGACACATTGTTGTTCACGAAGAAAGCGCTCAATAAATACAACTGAATTAATTCCCTGTCCATAACAAGCTTACAGTCCAGAGAGGGAGGCAGACATTAATATAAATAAACATTGGAAATGTACATAAGTGCAGTGGGTTTGGAGTGAATAAAGGGAGCAAGTCAGGGCGACGCAGAAAGGAGTGGGAAAAGAAGAAATGAGGGCTTAGTCAGGGAAGGCTTCTTGAGGAGATGTGCCTCCAATAAGGTTTGAAGAAAAGAGGTCGTCTATAAATTCCCCTCTGCATACACTGAAAGCTCCCACTTGGCCCTCTGTAAAATATGGCCAGAACTTCTAAACCATGAATCCTCCCTATTTCTCAAAGCATTTGAGGGGTTTTTTCAATGGTATCTGTTAAGTACTTACTAGGTTCCAGCACTGTACTTGGCATTGGGGTAGACACTAGTCAATCAGGTTGGGCCAATTTCCACGAGGCTCGCGGTCTTAATCCCCATTTTACAGATGAGGTAACTGAGGCCCAGAAAAGTGAAGTGATTTGTCCAACGTCACACAGCGGACAAGAGGCAGAGCCAGGATTAGAACCTAGGTCCTTCTGACTCCCAGGCCCTTGCTCTATCCACTAGGCCATGCTGCTTCTCTTAGGCCACGCTGCTCTCCTTGGGTGATGTCTTTTTATGATCCTGGGCCGATGCATCCTGAGGGTGTCTCCAGAGTGACAGGTAGGAGTCCACTTCTCCCCTTAGACCCAAGTTACAATTTCTAGGACCCTGCTGAAACAAACCCACCCAGATTTTCCAGTACCGCAGAGTTTTCTCCCTTTGAAACGGAAACACATTATGGCCACCGGACAGATCGATTACTAATAAAAGGGATAGACTTGTAAGGAAATATCGGAAAGAAAACAAACCTTCAAGAGAGAAAAATGAATGCCACCCTTCCTCTGTTTGTTATATAGACTTTTGTGAGCGCTATCATAATTTTACAGGTTGTACAAAGTCACTATTTTTCATTCTTTGAAGATAAAGCACAATTCTCAACTATGTCTTTCATACAGACTAATTGCCTCTCAGATGATGTATCGCTCAGAATCAGACGAGGCTCAAGGATGTAACTTAAGTGCTTTCTTGATTACGGGGGGGGGGGGGGGAGGGGGGAAGCATGAGCTAATTCCCAAAATGAACCAGCTTCTCTTGGCTAGCATCCAGGCAGGTACCATACCATTAGAGAGGATGATGGGGCAGCGTTATTACAAGCGAATTTCCCGCAGCTAGGCTGCAGTGAAAGACTTTCATCTAAACTCCACACTGGCTCTGTTTTGGAGCACTTCCTTAACCTTTCAAAACCTAATCCATTAAAATAATATTTAAAAAAAAAAACAGACAAAAATAGCATCCAGCTCCAGACATTTTGACACTGAAATTTAGGTTTTAGTCATGGTGTGGAGACCACAAGTTGTCTCCTTAGGTCTTCAATCAATCAACTGTATTTATTGAGCACTTATTGTGTGCACCGCACTACGCGTTTTAAGGAGCACAATATAACAGAGGTGGTAGACACATTCCCTGTCCGCAAGAGCTCAGGGTCTAGAGGGGGAGACAGACATTAATATCAATAAATAAAATTACAGATATGTACATTAGTGCTGGGGGCCTGAGGAAGAGGTGAAAATCCATGGACAAGGGTAACACACGAGCGGGAGAAGATGAAGTGAAGGCTTAGTTGGAGAAGGCCTCTTGAAAATGTGCTTTTAATAAGGCTTCGAAGGTGGGGAGAGTAACTGTCTGTCAGATACGAAGAGGGAGGGCGTTCCGTGTTAGAGGCAGGATGTGGGTGAGAGGTGGGAGGCGAGGGAGACGAGATCAAGGTAGAGTGAGTAGGCTGGAATTAGAGGAGCGACCTGTGTGGGCTGGGTTGCAATAAGAAATCAATAAGGTAAGGTAGGAGCGGGGCATTCTGTTTGAGTGATTTAAATTTTATGATAAGGAGTCTCTGTTGGCTGCAGAGGTGGACGGGCAACCACTGGCGGTTCTTGAGGAAGTATGGGCCTGAACGGTTTGGGGGGAAAAATGATCCGGGCAGCAGAAGGAAGTATTGACCAGAGAGGGGAGAGACAGGAGGCAGGGAGGCTGATGCAGTAATCAAGGTAGGATGAGGGTAAAAGCTTGGATTAACACGGTAGCCGTCTGGAGAGGAAAGGGCGGATTTTAGCGTCGCTGTGAAGGCTGAACCAACAGAACGTGGTGACAGATTGAATACGTGGGCCCAATGGGAGGGGTGAGTCGAGGAACACGCCAAAGTTATGAGCTTGGGAGACAGGGAGGATGATGCTGTCCTCAGTGATGGGAAGGTCAAAGGGAAGACAGGGTTTGAGCTGCTGTGGGCAGAGAATGTGTCTGTTTATTGTTACATTGTACTCTTCCAAGCTCTTAGTACAATGCTCTGCACACAGTAAGTGTTCAATCAAAATGATTGGGAAGATAGAGTTCTGTTTTGGCCTTCAGGGTACATTATGGAATGGATAGGAAGCTAATGTCCTCCAGCAGGACCCCACCTCGTCCCTAGACTCCTGCCCCTCCCCGAGCGACCCTCCTACCCGAGGGAAGCAAGGAGGCTTATTTCTTTGCTGAGGCACCTAACTTATCCCTCTGGCGCTCCCCAAGAACAGCCATAGACGTCCAGGGAGAAGCAGAACCATCTCAGCCTTGCCCGAGATCATTTTGTCCTTCTCAGAGGACCCAGTAGACTATGCAGAAAACTTATGTGAGAGGGAAGTGTTCTGCATCACCCGCTGAAGGGAAAGGGAAAAAGACGAGGTAGAAACCGTAGCAGAGACTTTTCAAAAATCGGATCTTCCAGGAGGTCAGGGGCCAAAGATGCTGCTGGGGAGAGGAGGAAGATTAGCTCAGCCGGCATCTTCTGTGGCCAGGTCCAGGGGCTGAAGTAGTTTGGAGCCAGAAAGGGAAAATGGAAGTCCTCCAATGTTAGAGAAGAGAAACGAAGCAGAGATGAAAGAGAAACTTGCAGGGAAAAATTGAAAGGGAGCGTTAGCAATGTAACCAATGGTCCAAGCACACCTTTAGAGCAGCGAGGACTAGTGGAAAGAACACGGGCCTGAAAGTCAGGGGATCTGGGTTCTGGCTCCAGTTCTGCCCCTTCCCTGTCATGATGCACCTCCCTTCATCATCGATTGTATTTATTGAGCACTTACTGTGTGCAGATCACCGTACTAAGCGCTTGGGAAAGTACCACATAGAGTTGACAGACAGGTTCCCCGCCCACAATGAGGTTATTGTCTAGAGATGAGTTTACTTCTCTGTGGCTCAGATTCCTCATCTGTAAAATGGGAATTCAATACCTGTTCTTCCCCCTATTTAAACAGTGAGCCCCATGAGGGACACAGATTGTGTCCACCCTGATTATCTTATATTTCCCCCCTGTACTGAGGACAGTGTTTGGCACTGAAAGAGTGATGCTTTCTGAGCATTTAAATTTAATATGAAGAACAAACACAGCTTGACTCAAAGCTTCAGAGAGACGGGCCGTACTTTGGATTTTACCAACGAGACTTTGAAGAGGTTTAATGCGATCTCTTATGACTTCATTCACCACAACAGGCCGTTTGGCACAATATGGATGGCGACTGTATTCATTCAATCGTATTTATTGAGCGCTCACTATGTGCACAGCACTGTACTAAGTGCCCAGGACAGCCTACGGAGCAGGGGAGCCCGGCATCCCAGGCTCCGGCAGGCTACTCGCTATTGAAGCCGATGGGTCTGCGTGTTTTTATCCGAGTGGATGTAATGATAATAATAATGATGATATTCGTTAAGCGCTTACTATATGCTAAGCACTGTCGTAAGCACTGGGTAGATACAAGCTAATCGGGTTGGATATAGTCCCTGTCCCACACGAAGCTCATAGTCTTAATCTCCATTCTACAGAAGATGGAACTGAGGCACAGAGAAGTTAAGTGACTTGACCAAGGTCACACAGCTGACAAGCGGAGGATCCGGGATGAGAACCCGGGTCCTTCTGACTCCCAGGCCCGAGCTCTATCCACTAGGCTGTGTTGTGCAAGCCCGTGTGTGAGCCTCTGTGAGTGAACGTGCACGGGCTACCGAGTCGGCTGTGACACCTGCCTCCTGGTCCATGGCACGGCATCGGCGCCAAGCCACAGTCAGTTTGGCCACAAGTGGCTTGTAGGCACAAAATGACGGTGTGCATCTCGCAAAGCCCTTGCCAGCCTACCCATCCGTTCCTCTCCGTGGCCCAGCAAGAACAGGAGAGAGTGTGAGATGCTCGAACCTCTAGCACGCTAATCAATTTCTTCCCGCGGGTTCTCGGTTCCAGAGTCTCCGTAACCGGACCGAGGCTCATCCGACATTTATGATGGGAGACTCCATCACCTGGATGGATGTGCCAGAGAGCAGCCAGCCCTGCAGCCTCACCGTCGCCTTCTGAGCTGGGTCTTGCAACGGCCTGGTTCCTCGGGCTCTCCCTCCTCTCACACCCCTACCAGCTCCCAGCTCACATTTCCCCTCGACCCGCCTGGAAGGTCCTTGTCCTTCTGTCCTAGCCCCCCGTCGTATCTGTCCTACTAAACTGTGTCCACATCCTCTGTTGCACTCTCCTCGGTGCTGAGAACACGGCAGGCTTTACGCTCCTTGAGGGCAGGGATTATGTCTACTTCATCTACTGTACTTTCCCAAATGCTTTGTGCACAGTAGACTGTAAGTTTCCTGAGGGGAGGGATCATGTCTTCTGTGCTGCATTCTCTCGAGCACTATCTTAGGATAGTGCTTTGCACACTGTAATCACTCAAAAACTACTGCTGACTGACTGATTCTGGCCCTCGCTGAACTGTCCTGCCTAGGTAGGAACTAGGCCACCTCAATATCCCCACATTCTCTAGCCTGACCTGTTTATAGCCACCACCTGCTATCTCACAGAATTCAAGCCTGCTGTGCTGGCTTAGTCTCCCCAGTAAAACCTTCTTATTTTCCCCAACCCTGCACGCTCGCTCTCTCTCACTCTCTCTTTCTTGGCCAATCTGCCTCCCGCATCCAGTCAACGTATCCGTAATTTCCTTCCTTAATCCCCCTTGGTCTGTTTTTCAGACCCCAAACTTTTCTCTTTCCATTCCCCAGACCAACTAGGCATGTGTAGTGATGTGACTCAACTTCCCTGGCTTCAGGACCTGTGGTCTGGATGATGTGGCCCGGTCTCTAATTTTTGATCTTTGAAATATCAAGCTCTTAAAGGGCACACAATAGAACTCCTTACCTCAGGCCCGGACAAATATTCTGAAAAATCCTGGGGGCCAGAAAATCATTTTGAAAATTATCATTCCTCCTCTAGATTGGAAATTTGTTTTGGGGCGGGGAACGTAATTCAGTTGCACTGTACTCTCCCCAAGCTTCGCATATACTACGTGCTCAATAAATACCACTGACTGATGGATTGTTTGATTCCAAAGCAACAAAATTTCTCATTTATCAACCTGATTAACTTCTATCTACCCCAGTGCTTAGAAGAGTGCTATAGTAAGCACCTGGGCTAGTAGATTCATCTCCTCCATTCCAAAAAGATTAGCTGAGAGCCCTACTCCCTGTCGGCTTCTACCCGTTCTCGGCTCCGGTGGGCAGGTGGACCTTCAGAGCTGCTTCAGAGGGGTGGGATGATGAGGAGGGATCTGAGGCCAAATTTTTAGGCGCCCAGATAAACTTTAGTCTCACCGACAAGCGAGTCCCCAATAATTTTTCACCCCTCTTTCCGCCCCAGTTATTTCCAATCTGCCACTGGAGACCAGGTATCTCTTTTAAGATTACTGGGGTTTTACCACCTGCTAAATCTGCTGCCCAAGCAACACGGAAGACCGGGTGACCCCCGATCCCCAGTCACCCTTGCCTGCCGCTGGTTCGGGGAGTCTTAGGAGTGTGGCCTAGGGCAAGTCATTTCACTTCTCTGGGCCTCAGTTCCCTCATCTGTAAAATGGGGATTAAGAATGTGAGCCCCAAGTGGGACAGGGACTGTTAAGCGCTTGGTACTGTGCTTTGCACACGGTAAGAGCTCAATAAATGCTTGAATGAATGAATGAACCTGATTAACTTGTATCTACCTCAGCGTTTAGAACAGTGCCTGGCACACAGTGAGTACTTAAGTTCCATTAGTGTTAATAATTCATTCACTCAATAGTATTTATTGAGCGCTTACTATGTGCAGAGCACTGCACTAAGCGCTTGGAATGTACAAATCGGCAACAGATAGAGACAGTCCCTGCCCTCTGACGGGCTTACGGTCTAATCGGGGGAGACGGGCAGACAAGAACAGTGGCACTAAATAGAGTCGAGGGGAAGAACATCTCATAAAAACCGATGGCAAATAAATAGAATCAGGGTGATGTACATCTCATTAAACAAAATAAACAAAATAAATAGGGTGATAAAGATATATACAGTCTAGCGGACGAGTACAGTGCTGAGGGGGTGGGACGGGAGAGGGAGAGGAGGAGAGGGAAAGGGGGGAGAAGAGGGTTGAGCTGCGGAGAGGTGAAGGGGGGCTAGAGGGAGCAGAGGGAAAAAAAGGGGGGAGCTCAGTCTGGGAAGGCCTCTTGGAGGAGGTGAGCTTTAAGGCTCCCAGAGCTATCTGTTAGGCAGTAAAAAAACAACATTTTTCAGCACCCTTAGCCATGTGAGATACCAGGTGGTTGAGAGGTCTAAGCAACTAAGACTTAATCCTGATGTATCATTTACTTCCTTTGTGACCTTTGACTAGTTGCTTAACTCGACTGTGCCTCGATTTTCACACCTATAAAATGGCGATTGAGAAATCCAGTCTACCCAAAAAGCTTGTAATGAAAACTCGTAAAGAGGTTATAGACCATGATGCTTTCTGCTTTCGGCTACCGTCTGAGTTCTAAGACCGAAGTCTCTGTATTAAGCCTTCCTGAAGTTTGACCAAGAAAAATGGCTCGGATGAGTCAGACTGCTTTACACTCGCCAGACAATGACTCTTCAGAAGCACAGCAGGGTCTAAAATACCACCCTTCACAAAAGCGACCTGCCCTAGGTACACTTCACCCAGGAGCAAAGCTGCCCCTTCCTCAAATCAGCTGTCGCTCTTCCTGCAAATGAATCCTCCCGGCATTTCATCCACTGATACCTTCCTCTTTTCATCTCTCATGAACCATGATAGGACTGGGTGTCTTTGATTTCTAACATCTTAATCTAATCACCATCACTGTCTGTAGTATTTACTGAGGTGCTACCTGGTAGAGAGCTCCTCACTGGGCATTTAGGAGAGTACAGTAGAAACTAAAGGCTCAGTCCCTCCCCTCCTGTAACTTCCCCTCTAAAGGGATGGTGATTTAGTCTGCTCAATTTCTTAAATGAGAACTGATGATTTAAACACCGAAATCGGTAAAAGTTCCCTTCATGCTACTTACAATACAGATCAGTAATTTACTGTGGGCGCATCAGCTTATTTTCCCTTTTGAATTCATCCTCGTCAACACCACGTATCGCTAACCCCTTTCGTTGCCAAGTCCCAACCCACATCTCACTGGGCAGTGGGGTGAGAACCCATCAATCAGTGGTATTTATTTGGCACTTACTGTGTGTGCAGACCTTGGGAGAGAACATCAAGCACTTGGGAGAATAAACTAAGCCCTTGAGAGTACGCTACGATACATCTGGAAGACACGAAAGTAGCCCGAAAGAGGGGAGTGTTTGCTGTACCGGCCTCTGATGGTGAAAGTTTCTATCCATCAACCAATCAGTCGTATTTATTGAGCGCTTACTGTGTGCCGAGCACTGGGAGACTACAGTAAGAGTTGGTAGACTCGTTTCCCCGTCCACGACGAGCTTCGGTGACAAAATTCTACCCAAAGAACCGCGTACGGGAATCGTGTTGTAAACAGATTCGGCAGGAATCCCAGAGATAGCTGGTTAACACGGGCGGCCGAGAGGACAGTGGCTTCCCAAGGGGCTGCCCTGGCAACCACCTGCTGATCCGTGATGCCTTAGCCACTTGGCCATTTAGACGGGTTTGATACGTAAAATTCTTGCTTGCAAATTAAATTCTTAGTTATTCCGCCAGCCCCGCTCACACGCCGTCCTAAGAGGGACACAACTGGACTAAACGAAAGATGGGGGGGAGGAGAACGGAGGGAAATTACCAAGCAAGAAGTGGGTCACGTCCCTGTTCTCCAGGACTTTTCAATCCGACTGTGGAATTTATCATCTAATGGTTCAGCCCCCTTCCTGCTACCGCCTTGGCGGTAGCGTTCTGAACTTGAATGAAAAGGCAGCTGAGAAGGTAAGAGTACTGCTTCAGGCAATCCTCAACTCCAGAGGCTGCGAGTTAAGAACAGCCCGTTTCACTTTAAAACGCTAAACTCCTTTATGGCACTAGCATCCGGGACAGGGGAAAATGAAGGAACAATTTTAAAAACCAAGCTGGATGGGGAGAAAAGAGCGGGAGAGGCCCGGGAAAGACGAAAGGGGGAGGTTACTGGTCGCCTGGCAAAGTCACCAAGGAGGGTCTAAATGTTCATAGCTTCTCCCAAAGGAGTAAAAGTCTATGACTCTGTTATGGAACTTCTCTGACTCAATATAAATCCATTAATGTGGCTAGGAGACTCATCTAGCATTGACAGAGTACACAACTCCGGGTAACGTCATCAAAATAAAAATATTTTTAAAATTGTTAAAAAACAGAGTATCCAAATAGAGTATCCTAAAAAAGAGAGAATCCAATTTGGGTTCAGTACACTATCCCACATTTTGGCTCAGTGGAAAGAGCCCGGGCTTCGGAGTCAGAGGTCATGGGTTCGACTCCCGGCTCTGCCATCTGTCAGCTGTGTGACTGTGGGCACGTCACTTAACTTCTCTGTGCCTCAGTTACCTTATCTGTAAAATGGGGATTAACTGTGAGCCTCACGAGGGACAACCTGATTACCCTGTACCTACCCCAGCGCTAGAACAGTGCTCTGCACATAGTAAGCGCTTAACAAATACCAACATCATTATTATTATAAAATTGGTTCTGACCTACGGTGTTTCTACTAAAGACCCAGTTTTCAGGAATCGATTTTGTTGCAATTCCAAGGCCTACCAGTACTGGATTAAAACCATGGTCCCATAAAATCATGGTTTTATTTCCTACTGGTTCGATAGGAAGCTTGGAGAAACTGTGAGATGGCTAAGAGAAGCGGCGTGGCTCAGTGGAAAGAGCCTGGGCTTGAGAGTCCAAGGTCATGGGTTCTAATCCTGGCTCCACCATTTGGCAGCTGTGTGACTTTGGGCAAGTCACTTAACCTCTCTGTGCCTCAGTTACCTCATCTGTAAAATGGGGATTAAGACTGTGAGCCCCACGTGGGACAACCGGATTACCCAGTGCTCAGAACAGTGCTTGGCACATAGTAAGCGCTTAACATAATTATTATTATTATCATCTTTCTTGACAGCCATCCTCACGGGTAGATACAATGGTTAACAAAGCTAACACTTCCCTGTAAAGCTCTCATTTTCCCTTTAGTGACCTGTTTTGCCCCTCCAGCTTTTGAATTTATCCAAATCCCTCCCCAACCTACTGGTGTCTTTGGCCAGCACAATTTCCTGCGATAACCAATCTCACCTTTTTGTCGGTAAACACGCCTACCCAATTGAGGTGATGTGCCTGAATAAAGAATAGCTCTTGTCCAGTGTAGACACTCCAATATCTTTGGAGAAGTGGGCAAAGCGGGTCCTTCTGGACCATCAGGGAGCAGGGAACGTGCCTGTCAACTCTGCTGTACCGTCCTCTCCCCTGAGTGCTTAGCACAGGGCTCTACATACAATAAACGCTCAATAAAGGCCCTGATTGATTGGCTGGCAGGGAATGCGTCTGCTTATTATTGTATTCTACTCTCCTAAGCGCTTAGCACAGCGGTCTGCAAATAGTAAGCGCTCAGTAAATACGACTGAATGAAGGCGAACTTTCAGTCCCCCAGAGAGCAAAGCAACCCCCAAATCTTGGATTAAAGCCCCACCAGCGGACTATCAAGAGTGATTTCATCATCTTCTCAAGTCGAGACCGATCAACTTGAATCCAGACGGCAGAGTAACAGGAAGGTAGAGTAAGAAATATTACGGAAGGAGTTGCTCTGTAGTTTCCGGTTTCCCCGTACGTACTTGACCAATTGCTCCGGTTCGGGCAATACTGCGAAATCCCGCCGGTTCTTCCTATGTGACGTTTCCTGATCCCGACCCTTCCTTTCCACCCAAACGGCTACCATCCTCGTCCAAGCTCTTGTCAGATCGCAGCCGGGCTAATTTATCAGCCTCCTCGTCGGTTACCCGGCCTTCGGCCTCTCCCCTCTCCACGGATCATCTCACTGAAGCTTGTCTCGGACTCCACCTCTCCGCTTTTCAAAAACCGACGGCCAACCATTCTGCACCAGGCCAACACTTCTCGCACTTAGCTTCGAGGCTCTCCTTGAATGTCGCTATGCACATTTTTTATTTGGATTTGTATATTCTATTACTTGTTCTGCTAGAGAAGCAGCGTGCCTCAGTGGAAGGAGGCCGGGCTTGGGAGTCAGAGGTCATGAGTTCGAATCCCGGCTCTGCCACTTGTCAGCTGGGTGACTGTGGGCAAGTCACTTCGCTTCTCTGGGCCTCAGTTCCTTCATCTGTAAAATGGGGACTAAGACCGTGAGCCTCACGTGGGGCAACCTGATTACCCTGTGTCTACCCCAGTGCTTAGAACAGTGCTCTGCACATAGTAAACGCTTAACAAATACCAACATTATTATTATTACTTCATCCTGCTATAACTGAACCACTCTGGGCTCTATCTTCCTACGTACACTATTTGAAATAGTTTTTGTCACCATCTCCCCTGGGTAGTTAGCTCCTTAAAGGCAGGAAACTTAAGATTTGCTTCTGCAGGAGCCTCCCGAGTGCTTAGGACAGTGCTTTCCACATGGTAGGCCCGCGATGATTACAACTGATGGATGATGATTGATCTACCGTGCTCTGCACACAGTAAGCGCTCAATAAATACAATTGAATTCATTTGAAATAAGGCCACTCAGAAAAATAAGGGCTGGATCTTGGTTTTGGTTTTTTTCTTTCCATTTCTTCAGGAGGTCTGAAAGATTTCAAAACCTAGCTCTTTAACTAAATGGTAAGCTCCTTGAGGGCAGGGATCACGTCTACCAACCCCACAGCACTGCACTCTCCCAAGCGTTTAGGAGAGCGCTCCGCACACAGACTGCTCAAAGAACAACAGGCCATGAAAAAAGAATACGGCATATTCTTAAATTATACAGTATCGGCGGATTCCTAAAAATACAGCCTCCTCAGCACTTGATTCCAGCTCATTTTCAGCAATCCTTCAACTACCTAATCCTTTTTATTAGCACATTCAAAAAAATCAAAGCGAGCCCTCACTGACTGTCAGGGCGCATCCTTAAGCCTCCACACCCAGGGCTTGATCGGTCCAAACCAGAAACCAAAAAGTCATTTCTTTCAGGAAACGGCAAACCCAATTAACCCCAACCTGGTTTCCAAGAGGACCCCTGAACTGAGCAGACCCAAATCCTCCCGGACTAAATAGATGGAGAATTCTGGTTTTGGCCCGCTCGACTGAAATTACGACAGAGTGGATCTTCCGACTTGACGGCGAGACGGCGCGGTGACTTCTTCAGTCACTTTTAACATCACGGTAACTTCTCCGGTCGCTTTTGACATCACCCGGGTGCTTTTTCACTGAGCCAGGTGGAGCTTCCCTGAAACCCACAAAGGTTATGACAGAATTTCCCAGAATCGGGGTGGCCCGGCAGCGTGAGATACGCAATACTATCAAACCTCTGCATGGACAGAGTCTGAATGTACACGACTAGGCCGACAACCTACTTAACGCAAGATTGTCGCTTTTCCTTGAGGGCAGAGATCATTTTCACCGCTTCTCCTGTCCTCCGCCAGGCTTAGTACGAGGCCTTGCAGACAATGAGCATTCAATAAACACCGCTGATTGATCTCAAGGATCCAGCACCTCTAGTCGGGAAGCACTTGAGGTCACAAACAATTCAGAAGGGTCCTTGCGAGACAAGGTTTCCTCGGGAAACAGCATTCAAAACCATCAACAGGCCAAGTGTGAGAGAACAGCACAGCAGGAGAAACAAGAGCTCACCCACCGACCGACCGTTTAATTTCTAGGGTTCTCCCATTACCGGGGCATTTAACCCTAACAACAAGATAGGCGGGCAGATCCTCCTGGGTCAAACCCTGCTTTCTCATGTTTTTGCCTCGCTCCAGGGAAACGGACCTCTCCGTTCTGGAAGGTTTAGAGCCGGGGCTCCAGGATCCCAAATGGGTGGATTCCTCATCGTTTAAAAAAAAAAAAAAGGAAAGGGATCAGAGGAATGACAAGGAGGGGAAGGATGCGGGTGGGGATGGGCAGAAAACAGCATAAAGACGGGGGTTCAGGGAGCAACAGGTGAAGCACTGAGGCACGGACAGTGCGGGAGTGGGGCGGCGAGACAAAATCATCACAGGTGAGGACCGTGAGCCCGTCATCGGGCAGGGGATCGCCTCTATCTGTCGCCCAACTGTCCATTCCAAGCGCTTAGTACAGTGCTCTGCACAGAGTAAGCGCTCAATAAATACTACTGAATGAATGAGGAGACGGGGGATTGATCGAGTGAGCAGGAATTCATTCATTCAACGGTATTTATTGAGCGCTTACTGTGTGCACAGCACTGTACTAAGCGCCCAGGGGAGTGGACAGAAATGGAAGGGAGTACAGAGTGGCACTGACCAAAAAATTACAGGTCAAGGAAACGAGTTATTTAGAGGACACGATGGTAGTTATTAGAGAAGCAGTGTGGTTTGGTGGAAAGAGCACAGGTTTGGGAATGGGGACGGGGGTTCTGATTCGGCTCCGCCACTTGTTTGCTGGGTGCGAGCCTCTTCGCTTCTCTGGGCCTCAGCTACCTCACCTGTAAAATGGGGATTAAGACCCCAGGTGGAACGATCGATGACCTTACATCTACCCCAGCGCTCAGGACAATGCTTGGCACACAGCAAGGGCTTAAAAAACACCATCGTTATTATTATTTGGGGAGGGCCGGACACACTGGACGTGGTGAATGGGACGGGGTGAGAGGATGGGTTAGGTTAGCTGGGGCCCGGGGGGGAAGGGGGGGTAGGCGGGATACCATAATAACAACAGTCGATGGTATTTAAAAGCTCACTATGTGCCAAGCACTGTACTGAGCGCCGGGGTGCATACAAGCAAATCGGGTTGGACCCAGCCCCCGACCCACGTAGGGGTGTCCGGGTCTCAAATGCCCATTTTCCGGATGAGGGGGGTTAAGGCCCGGAGAAGTGAAGTGACCGAGCCAAGGTTCCGCAGCTGACGGGTGCCGGATTAGAACCCGGGCCCTTGGGATCCCGGCGTTGGGAACGATGCTTGGCACATAGAAAGTTCTTAACAGATGCCATCATCATCATGGCACGATTCACTAGGCCATGCAGTTTCTCCGGGGAAAGAAGGGAGGGGAGGGAAAGGATGAGAGTTGGAGGGAAGGGGAGGGAAGACAGGGGAGGGAAGGGAAGAGGAGGGAGGGGAGGGAAGAGAGGAAAGGGAAGGGAGGAGGAGGGAAGGGAGGGAAGAGAGGGAAAGGGAGGAGGAGGGAAGGGAAGGGAAGGGTAGAGGAGGGAAGGGGAGGGAACAGAGGGGAGGGAAGGGATGAGAAGGGGAGGGGAGGGAAGAGAAGGGGAGGGGGAGGGGAGGGGAGGGAAAGGAAAGCAAGGGAAGGGAAAGGGAAGGGAAGGAAAGGGAAAGGAAAGCAAGGGAAGGGAAAGGGAAGGGAAGGAAAGGGAAAGGAAGGGAGGGGAGGAAAGAGAAGGGGAGGGAAGAGAAGGGAAGGGAAGGGAAGGGGGGGAGGGAAAGGAAAGCAAGGGAAGGGAAAAGGAAGGAAAGGGAAAGGGAGGGAAGGGAAAGGAAGAGAAGGAAAAGGAAAAGAAAGGGAAAGGAAGAGAAGGAAAAGGAAAAGAAAGGGAAAGGAAGAGAAGGGAGAGGAAGGGAAGGGAAAAGAAAGGGAAGGGAAAGAAAAGGAAAGGGAAAGGAGGGGTGGGAAGGGGAAGGGAAGGAGGGGGCGGGGAAGAGAAGGGAAAGCAAGGGCAAGGATGGGAAGGGAAGAGGAGAGAAAGGGAAGGGAGGTGACCCCGTTGGGCTTTTCCCGGCGGAGAGCGGGGCTGGAGGATGGGGCTCCCGGGCCCCGGGGGGGGGGAGGGGGGGAGGGACGCAGGGAGGGACGCAGGGAGGGAGGGGGGAGGCAGCGCCGGCCGAGGCCTGCACCAGACGGTCCCAGGCGCTGCGGGGAGCCCGAGGGGCGGGGCGGGCAGCGCTTACCGGGGGGCGGGGGCGGCGGCGGCGGCGGCCGGTCCTTCCCCTCCCGGGGCCGTGCGGGGCCGTGCGGGGCCCGGCCGCTCCGCTCCGCTCCGGATGCCGCAGGAAGCGGGGCCGGGGGGAGGAGGGGGCGGGGCGGGGCTCGGGGGGCGGGGCCAGGAGGGCGGCGGGAGCCAATGGGCGGGGGCCGGGAGAGGGGTGGGCGGGGTCTGGAGGCGAGGGGCGGGGCTCGGACGAGGGGGCGGGGCCTGGGGCGCGGGCGGAGCCAATGGGCGGAGCCGGGGAGGGGCGGGGCGGGGCTCGGAGGGGGAAGGGGGCGGGGCCGGGAGGGAGGGGTGGGCGGGGCCTGGTCGGAAGGCGGCGGGGCCCGAGGTGCGGGCGGAGCCGATGGGCGGCGCCGGGAGGCCGTGGGCGTGGTCTGGAGGCGGAGGGGGCGGGGCCCGAAGAGGAGGCAGCCAATGGGCGGAGCCGGGAAGGGGGGCGGGCGGGGGCTGGATGAGAGGGGGCGGGGTCCTGTGTGTGTGTGTGTGTGTGTGCGCGCGCGGAGCCAGAGGGGAGGGGCGGGGCCCGTATCCGGGGGCGGGGCCTGAAGAGGGAGAGGCCAATGGGCAGCGTCGGGAGGGGGCGGGGCCTGCGGAGGGGGAAGCCAATGGGCAGAGCCGGGAGGAGGTGGGCGTGGCCTGGATGAGAGGAGGCGGAGCCAGAGAGGGCGGGGGGGGGGGCCTGGAGGAGAAGGGGCCGGGTTCGTATCGGGGGCGGGGCCTGAGGAGGGAGAGGCCAACGGGCAGCGTCGGGAGGGGGCGGGGCCGAGATGAGGGGGCGGAGCCAGAGGGGGTGGGCGAGGCCTGGAGGAGATGGGGCGGGGTTTGTATCAGGGGGCGGGGCCTGAAGAGGGAGGGGCCAAGGGACAGCGTCGAGAGGGGCGTGGCCTAGAGGCAGAGGGGCGGGGCCTGCGGAGGGGGAAGCCAATGGGCAGCGTCGGGACGGGGCGGGGCCGAGACGAGAGGGGGCGGAGCCGGAAGGGCTGGGCGGGGCCTGGAGGAGATGGGGCGGGGTTTGTATGAGGGGGCGGGGCCTGAAGAGGGAGAGGCCAAGGGACAGCGTCGGGAGGGGCGTGGCCTAGAGGCAGAGGGGCGGGGCCTGCGGAGGGGGAAGCCAATGGGCAGAGCCGGGAGGGGGCGGGGCCTGGAGGAGGCGGAGCCGGAAGTGCGGCGGCCGAGGGGGGGGCGGGGCCCGGACGACGGTTGGAGGGGGCGCGAGAGCGGAAGTGCGGCGGAGGGGGAAGGCGCGCCGCCTCCAGGAGGCCCTCCTCCCCCCCCCCCCCCCGCCCTCCTTCTCGTCGATTTCGTTCCTTTCTGGGGAGTGGGTTGGCTTTCGCGACCGCGTCCCCTGCAGGGTAGGGCGCCCGACGGCCTCCGCTCTATTTATGGGACTTTGGTTGTCAGGAGGGGTTGGGCATCCCCTCCATTCTCTGGCTCGCCCCGCTTAGACCGTGAGCCCGTCGGAGGGCAGGGACGGGGTTTCTATCTGTTGCCCATTTGCCCATTCCAAGCGCTTAGCACACAGGGAGCGCTCAGTCAATACTATGGAATGAATGAATGAATGAATGAATGAATGAATGAATGAATGAATGAATGAATGAACGAACGGACAGGTGCAGCATGAAGTTTCCGGAAAAGGGATCTGGGCCCCAACTTCAGTACAGGCCAGAAAAGGGTGAGAGGAACAATAATGTTGGTCTTTGTTAAGCGCTGACTATTGTGCAGAGCGCTGTTCTAAGCGCTGGGGTAATAATAATAATGTTGGTCTTTGTTAAGTGCTTACTAGGTGCAGGGCACTGTTCTAAGCGCTGGGGTAACAATTATAATGATGTTGGTCTTTGTTAAGCGCTGACTATTGTGCAGAGCGCTGTTCTAAGCGCTGGGGTAACATAATGTTGGTCTTTGTTAAGCGCTTACTAGGTGCAGAACGCTGTACTAAGCGCTGGGGGAGATCCAGGGTCATCAGGTGGTCCCACGTGAGGCTGACAGTCTTCATCTAATAATAATAATGATGGTATTTGTTAATAATAATGGTGGTATTTGCTAATAATAATGGTGGTATTTGTTAAGCACTTACTAGGTGCAGAGCGCTGTAGTAAGCGCTGGGGGACATACAGGGTCATCAGGTGGTCCCACATGAGGCTCACAGTCTTCATCTAATAATAATAATGATGGTATTTGTTAATAATAATGGTGGTATTTGCTAATGATAATGGTGGTATTTGTTAAGCACTTACTAGGTGCAGAGCGCTGTAGTAAGCGCTGGGGGACATACAGGGTCATCAGGTGGTCCCACATGAGGCTCACAGTCTTCATCTAATAATAATAATGATGGTATTTGTTAATAATAATGGTGGTATTTGCTCATGATAATGGTGGTATTTGTTAAGCACTTACTAGGTGCAGAGCGCTGTACTAAGCGCTGGGGGAGATCCAGGGTCATCAGGTGGTCCCACGTGAGGCTCACAGTCCCACAGTAACAATAACGGTATTTGTTAATGGTGGCATTTGTTAATAATAACGGTAATGGTGGTATTTGTTAAGCGCTGACTAGGTGCAGAGCGCTGCACTAAGCGCTGAGGGAGATCCAGGGTCAGCGGGTTGTCCCACGTGAAGCTCCCAGTTAATCCCCATTTTCCAGATGGGGTCACTGAGGCCCGGAGAAGTGACTTGCCCAGTGACCCGGCTGCCAAGGGGCAGGGCCGGGATTCGAACCCACGACCTCTGACTCCCAAGCCGGGGCTCTTTCCACTGAGCCACGCTATCCTCGACCCTTCCTTCTTCCAACCCCAATTCAGCCTGTGGGCAAAGTTGTTAGTTCAGACTTTTATTCGTTCAATCGTTATCTATTGAGCGCTTCCTACGTGCGGGGCACTGTACTAAGCGCTTGGAATGGACAGATCAGTAACAGATAGAGACAGTCATCGGTTCTTTATCGAACGCTTACTATGTGCAGAGCACCGTATCACGCGCTTGGGAGAGCACGACCCAACAGTCTGACGAACTTAGAGCCTAGAGCCAAGCAGCGGGGCTCAGTGGGAAGAGCCCGGGCTTGGGAGTCCGAGGTCGTGGGTTCGAATCCCCGCTCTGCCCCTTGGCAGCCGGGTGACTGGGCAAGTCACTTCACTTCCCCGGGCCTCAGTGACCCCATCTGGAAAATGGGGATTAACTGGGAGCCTCGCGTGGGACAACCCGCTGAGAGGGGGGAAGAGGTGGAGTTTGACAACCGGGAGGATGTGAGCAAGGGTCAGGAAGTGCGGGAGCAGAGGAGGAGGGAGAAGAGGGGTTAGTTGGTCACCTTAGCCTTAGCTCCCTGGGGGCAGGGAAGGTCTGCTGATTTTCACATTGTATTTTTTCAAGCGCCTTCCCCACGATATAGGCTTGGACTCTGTTAGTCTTGTGCCCCCCAAGTCCTTCGTTTATTTCTCCTGGAAGCTACAGCCCTCTCCCAGTAGGCTGTGGTGCTATCATCTCCAGGAGAAAAACCCAATAAACGTACCCACACCGTGCCACGAGATGGGCATCCATCAGCCAAGGCTGAGTTTTAGATTTTTAACGCTATTTGTCGAGCGCTCGGTATGCGCCAGGCACTCTACTAAGCCCTGGAGTAATTACAAGGTAGCTGCATTGGGACACAGTTCCCTAGGGCTGAGTCTTAACCCCCGTTTCAGAAATGAGGGCACAGAGAGAAGTGACTTACCCACGGTCACCCGGGAGACGAGTGGAGGAGCCAGGATTAAGACCCGGGTCCCGCCTCCCGGGCTTGACTTCTGCGGTCATTCCAAACGAGCTAAGTAACCCCAGTGACCGTAGGAACCCTCATCCCGGAACCCAAAATGGCATCGGTTCGAAGCTCTGAGGAGCCGCCGGTTCAGAATCGACGCCGGCAGGAGGCGGGAAGGGAACCAGCCCCCTCTCCTCGTGTTTTTACGGACTCCATCGACGCAGAGCTGTTCCACCAGCAACTGTCGTCGTCCCGCACGCCCGCGGAAAGGGACTTACCGTTCGGCGAGGTCCACGATCCAGGCGCATTTTGTTGGCCCGCTTCTTACTTTTACTTTTGTACTTTTACCCACTCCACACAGGGGACTCCCGGGGCTCGCTATTCCTCAAATCTCAGCAGAGACACTACGCTTCCGCTCGGGGCCGGAGACCCCCCCCCCCCCAAAAATGGTGGCCTGTGGGGCAAGCCGGTCCTCTCCTCGCCGCTCTGCTGGTACCAAATTGGGGAGGTGGATTTTCCACAAGGAGCTCAGCAGCCCCTGGATCACAATTAATGGGGGGGGGCGGGGGGGAGAAACCAGTTGATTTGGCACCTATTAACCTAGCGCCGGCCCTGGACAGGAGGTGATAACACCGTCAGCGATGTTAACACAATGCGATTACCCCTGAAGGAAGCTCGGTGTGTATATATATATATGCACATATATAAAACATCCTTGCATTTTTCCCCCACAGAAGGGAGGCTCAAGACAAATCTGGGCCGAGGGGAAGGCTTCCTCTAGCTCCGCTGGAACTTCCAGCCTAAAATTCAGTCCTCTCACCCCTTGGCACTTTGGGTTCTTGCGCTCCCCAACAGTTAAAGACCTCCCCGCTCTTGTCATTTGTCGGCTGCGCGACCATGGGCAAGTCGCTTCGCTTCTCCGTGCCTCGGTTAGCTCGTCTGTAAAAGGGGGATTAACCGTGAGCCCCAGGGGGGACAACCTGATGACCCTGTATCTACCCCCAGCGCTTAGAACAGCGCTCTGCACAAATACCAACACTAAGGCAGGGCCATATAATGGAGTCCACACTCAACACTGGAAAATCCTGGGTCATGGTGGATGCTGAGCCACCAGCGAAGGGAGGACGACTCCCACCTCCACCGCAACTTCTTAGAGATGAAAGGATTCCGTCAATAGGGGGTCTGTGAAGGGCTCCGAACTCTGATCTAAAAGCTGACGGTTATGATGATGTTGGTATTTGCTCCGCGCTTACTATGTGCAGAGCGCTGTTCTAAGCGCTGGGGGAGATACAGGTCATCAGGCTCGTCGTGTCTGAATGTGCAAAATCCTCAGCACCACCTGCAAGAGCTGTAGATGGAGAACAGAATTGGTGGCGGTGGTCCCTAGGTGAGCTTAAAAACCCGAGTACGAAGGAAACAGGAAGTACGAACAAAACCCAAAGCCACGTTTCTAACGCTTCCACCGCGATAGCATTAACGGGGCACCTACTGGCGAACCCCGGCTAACGAGACCGGGGATAACCGAAGATGATAATGTCGATATCCGTCAAGCGCTTATTATGTGCCGAGCGCTGTTCTGGGCGTTGGGGTAGACACAGGGGAATCAGGTTGTCCCACGTGGGGCTCCCAGTCTTCATCCCCATTTTAGAGATGAGGGAACTGAGGCACCGAGAAGTGACTTGCCCACAGTCACACAGCTGACAAGGGGCAGAGCCGGGGTTCGAACCCGTGACCTCTGACTCCCAAGCCCGTGCTCTTGCCAGTGAGCCACGCTGCTGCTCGTGGCTTCTCGAAGATGAATTTCCGATCCCATCCACGTGATCAACCAAAAGAGCCGAGAGAGAAAAATCGAGGTATAAGAAATCGGATCTTTAATCTTCCTCTTTTTTTGTTTCACGGCACTCCGCCGAAGAGGGAGAGGTTTCCACTCAAGACCATTCGGTGGTAGTTCCCACCCACTCGGTGGCCTGGGCCGTGGGAGCAGCGGACCAATCTTCTGTGGCGGGCTGAGCGCTCCAGTCTTCTGAGAAGAATAACAAATAGGCATCAGTTCCGCCCCCCCCAGATCCCGCCTCGCCTCGCCGCCCTCCCCTCGGCTCCGCCCTCCCGAGCGAGTCGCTCCGCATAACCCTAAACCGTACCGGTAGGGAACTGCTGAATGGGCACCGACGGCACCTGCACGCCCTCGGACCAGTCCGCCACCTCGGGCTGGGCGGCGGTGAACTCCGGGGCCGGCGCGGTCCATTCGCCCTGGAACTCCTCCTTGGTCACGGCCTTCTCGGCTGCCGCCTGTTCTTCCTTTTCGATCTGGACGACGCGAGGCGAGAGATCACTCGGGGCAACCGACAGGGCGGCCGCGTTGCCAGGAGGCACGCTCCACCGAGTACGGACGCCAGGTTTCTAATGCCTCCACGGTGACGGCGTTTACGGGGCGCCCACTGGAGGACCCCCGCCGACGGAGAGGGACACACGAGAGACTCGACGGGCGGGTGGCCGGGTGAGTGCTCAAACGGCAGCATAAGGACAGCGGCCACGGTGGTTCTGAATGTAACCATACTGAGCGCCGCGTGTTGGCAGCTCGGTGGAGGAGGGAGCTCCAGGTGGGAAGAAGGGGGCGAGTAAGGGGGAAGCAGGGAGGTCAGTTTGAGTGAACCCAAGAGGGTTAACTGCGGGAGGAGGAGGCTGGATAAGAAGGGCCGGATATTTGCTTGACGTAGAAAGGAACGTATGACCGGGTGAAGGATCGAGTCGGGCGATATGTAATAATAATAATGTTGGTATCTGTTAAGCGTTGATTACGTGCAGAGCACTGTCCTAAGGGCTGGGGGAGATAGCGGGTCATCAGATTGTCCCACGCGAGGCTCCCGGTTAATCCCCATTCTCCAGAGGAGGTCACTGAGGCAGTGAAGTGACTTGCCCACAGCCACACAGCCGACAGGTGGCAGAGCCGGGGTTCGGACCCACGCCCCCCCGACTCCCAAGCCCGGGCTCTTTCCCCCGAGCCACGCTGGGTGACGCTCAATCGACAGAAGCCGGAAGCGGGGACGGGGGGGGGAATCAGCGAGGGGGCATTCGGGATAGGAGCCATTAGGCCGGGGGAAACTCCACCCGCAGCGCTCCGCGCGTGGCTTACCTCCTCTGGGTCCCTGTAGAAGTACAGATCCGGCATGACCTCCCACGGGTGCTCGCGGGAGATGGTGCCCCGCATGCGCAGGACTTCCCGCGCCAGCATCCACCACATCAGACCGACGGAGTGGGCCCCCTAAACGGGTCGATAAGGCGGCGATTCGTTACAAGCGCCGGGCACTCTCCTTTCCTCAGGCCGGGGGCATCGATTACATTTCCTGAGCCCTTACTGCGGGCACAGCACTTGGGAGAATAGCGCAGAGGCGGTAGAAAAATCCCCCGCCCACGAGGTCACCGTCCGAAGGGGGAGAGGGACATCAGGTGAATGCTGTAGGGATGAGTGAATAAAGGGTGCAAAATCCAAAAGTCAACAGGAGTGGGAGATAAAGACATGAGGGCTTATTCGGGGAAGGCCTTTCCTTCTCAATAATAACGTTGGCGTCCGTTAAGCGCTTACTATGTGCCGAGCACTGTTCTAAGCGCTGGGGTGGATACAGGGTCATCGGGTTGTCCCACTTGAGGTTCACAGTTAATCCCCATTTGACAGAAGGCCCAGAGAAGTGAAGTGACTTGCCCACAGTCACAGCTGCCAAGTGGCAGAGCCGGGATTCGAACCCATGGCCTCTGACTCCCAAGCCCGGCCGCTTTCCACTGAGCCACGCTGCCTCTCTCAGATTATGGAAAACGAGCAGCGGAGTCCTCAGAGCTCCTTAATTGCCAATTTTCATTAGGCCTTGAGGTGTTTTTTTTTTTTTAATTCTGTAGCAAAACCCCCGCTGTAATTCACTCACAGGAGCCAAGGAGACTCCCACACAGCCCTATCACACCCCAACTGCGGTCGTCCGATGGCCCCAAACCGGCCTCGGCTCTAAACGTTCACTCGGTTCCAGGTCGTCTGGCCCCCAACGCCCTCCCCCTCCCCGACGGGACGCGTTCGAGTCTCACGGAGGGGCGGCGGCGGGCGGGGAGGCCGACATACCTTGTTGTTGCACGGGATGGCGACGTCCACGTAGCGCAGGGGGGAGTCCGTGTTGCACAGGGCGATGGTGGGGAGGTTGACGTAGGAGGCCTCCGTGAGCGGCTGGTGGTCGGCCCGGGGATCCGTCACCACCAAGAGGCGCGGCTCGCGGAAGGCCGCCTGGATCTGGTTGGTGAAGGTGCCGGGGGTGAAGCGCCCGGCGATGGGGGTGGCCCCGGTGGCCGCCGCGAACTTCAGCACGGCGCGCTGAGGAGGGGATCGAACAAGGTTACGAGGGTGCGGGGGGGGGGAGGCGGAGCAGAGGGGAAAAGACCAGACGTGCGTCCTCTCAGTGGACGGGGCCCGAAGGCGAGACAATTCAAGAACCCACGAAGAAGTCGAAGGGACGGGAGGAAGAAAAGTCTGCGCCTGACACTGCCCCGGGCCCAACGACGCGGACGACGCCCCCGTGCAGGAGCGGCCCAGCGGAGAGGGCACGGGCCCGGGAGTCAGGAAGGCTTGGGTTCCCATCCCGGCTCCGCTCCCCCGTCTGCTGCGTGACCCTGGGCAAGTCGCTTAGCTTCTTGTCCGGAGAGGCTCCGGACGTCCGCTGCCCCTCACGCACGCGGACCTCTGGAGACCTGCCGCTTGTCCCCCCCCCCCCCCCGTTTTCAGCTTTCACAAGGCCCCGTCAGTTTCCAACCTGTGGCAGATGTCACTATCAAACTCCACTCGTCGGCCCACCGAGGGCCTCGTGGCGTTAGCGAAAAAACCCGCCGTCCTTCGCTGTGGCACACGACCTACACTCGGTAGTTCATCGGCCGGAGACCGGCCTCAGCTCCAAGCTCTAACCGTGTGCGGGACCGTCCAACCGGGTCCCCGGAGTTAGTCCGGTTAACTCGACACCGGCAGGTCTCCCGCCGTGACCTCTCCGCGTGGGTTCCTCCCGACGCGGTAGACGACCCGACCCCGCACCTCTGCGGCTCTTATCCCACCGGGGCACGTACCTGCCCGGTGTTCCTAGAAGAGATGACACTGACGTCGGCGGGGTTTTCGATGGCGACGATAGCCCGGGCGGCCAGGAGGAGCTTCTCCCACGTCCTCTTCAGATTTATGATGTAGATCCCTAAGGGACGGGAGGATCAGCGACGCCTCACCCGCCCCCCCCCCGCACCGGCCCGACGGCCCCTTCTAAAAACCCGAAGCGTGTGGCAGCGAGTACTATCAAACCCCAGTCACGGAGGCGAGCTCTCCTGGTGTTAGCGAAAATCCTGCCCGCTTTACTGTGGCACACTTCCGACACTCAGGAGTTCATAGGCCCGGAACCGGCCTCAGCTCTGAGCTTTAATAGTGTGCGGGACGCGGCCATCGACGAGGGGACGCTGCCTTCCCATCGCCCCTCCTTGCGCTCTCATCTAACCCATCCATCGTTAAAACACGGGCGTCGGGGAGCTGGGTCGGGGGACAGAGAGGACGACGGGACGCCGAAACGAGCTACGCGGGCGATCTGGAAGGGTAGAACGGCCGACCGTCCACCCCGGGGCGGTTTAGTTATTCACCTGCCTTCAGGCAGGGAGTTCCAGGTCCCTCCCAGCTCTGGGAGGCTACATTTCTTTCTGGTTTATGTCACACATTGCCTGCTACTCTGGTATATATTGTTGGCCAGGGTCTCGGGTATCTCATATGGCGCCTGCAATAGACAGAGAAATCCGCTTAAGGAAATTTCAGAGTACAGAGAAGCGCTCGCTGAACTAAAATTCCCCTAGATAGAAAGCGGGCCTTAACGTCTCAATTCAACACACGGAAGCATCCGCCCAGTACCTTCGCTTCAGCGATAATCGGAGATACCAAACCGACCGGGGGTTTTTGAAAATCGGGTCGAATTCAACGACATTTTTGGAAAAGGGTTCCGTTCGATTCAACGCGGGATCGGTTTAGTACCCCACCCCTACTCGATTCTGGCCAAGTGGCATGAAGAGTAGTAAGTAAGCCCTTACTAGCCCTGGGATCTGATAAAATGGGGACTCACAGCGAGCCTCACGTGGGACAACCTGATGACCCCGTATCTCCCCCGGCGCTGAGAACAGTGCTCTGCACATAGTAAGCGCTTAAATCCCGACATCATCATTTATTCACCTCAGAGAGTAAATCAATCCAGGCTGTAATACGCATCGCGCTCTCCCTAGTGCTTAATGCAGCGCTCTGCACAGAGTAAGCACTCAAATACGCCGTCAATCCGGAACGAACCCTTCTGACCGCACCTCTCCCGGGACCTAAGTGTGGTTTGGCCCTTAGATGGGTCGATTCTAAACAGCATTTGGCCACTGACTGGCCGACGCTTATCGCAACTGGCATTCAGCAAGGGAAGCGTTAATCCCCAAGGCGGATGGGAAACTCACCGTCGCTCTTCCTTTTGTAAATATACTGTTCCATCTGGAAGTCAAGGTTGGTGCCACCTAAGTGGGTTCCTGCAGCAAGAAATTTGAGGACATCCTCCTCCTTCATCTGCAGGACATCGAGGGCTCCGGACATCGTGAAAGTTTCCCTTGAAAGTTACGACGGGAACCTGGAACGGCGAGATAATACTAATGACGTTGGTATTGGTTAAGCGCTATGTGCAGAGCACTGTTCTAAGCGCTGGGGTAGATACAAGGTCTTCAGGCTGTCCCACGTGGGGCTCAAAGTCTTCATCCCCATTTTCCAGATGAGGGAACTGAGGCACGGAGAAGTGAAGTGACTTGCCCACAGTCACAAAGCTGACAAGCGGCAGGGCCGGGATTCGAACTCATGACCTCTGACTCCGAAGCCCGGGCTGTTTTCACTGAGCCACACAGAGATAAGTCCCATTCCCTCAGTGCACCACATCTTATAATAATGTTGGTGTTTGTTAAGCACTTACTATGTACAGAGCACTGTTCTAAGTACTGGGGTAGACACAGGGGAATCAGGTCGTCCCACGTGGGGCTTACGGGCTTCATCCCCATTTTACAGATGAGGGAACTGAGGCCCAGAGAAGTGAAGTGACTGGCCACACAGTCACCCGGCTGACAAGTGGCAGGGCCGGGAGTCGAACCCACGACCTCTGACTCCCAAGCCCGCGCTCATTCCACTGAGCCACGCTGCTTCCCCAAGCATGGTCTCTGCTGCCCAATTGTCCAGTCCAAGTGCTTAGTACAGTGCTCTGCATTATAATGAGCGCTCAATAAATGGTATTGAATGAATGAATGAATGAATGATCAGATTCCCCAGCCTGGCCTCTCCCCACTGAGCCACGCTGGGGAAGAGGGAAGTGGGGCTGGGCTGGGGAGTCCGAGGTCGTGGGTTCGAATTCTGGCTCTGCCACTTAGCTGGGGGACTGTGGGCAAGTCACTTCACTGGGCCTCAGTGCCCTCATCTGCAAAATGGGGTTTATGAAGCCCGTGAGCCTCACGGGGGACAACCCGATTACCCTGTATCTCCCCCAGCGCTTAGAACAGTGCTCTGCACCTAGTAAGTGCTTATGAGAAGCAGCGTGGTTCTGTGGAAAGAGCCCGGGCTGGGGGTCAGAGGTCATGGGTTCGAATCCCACCTCTGCGACTTTCAGCTGGGGGACTGTGGGCAAGTCCCTTCTCTGGCCCTCACTGCCCTCATCTGCAAAATGGGGATGAAGCCTGGGAGCCCCACGTGGCAGGCACCTGATGACTTTAATAATCATAATGTTGGTATTTGTTAAGTGCTTACTAGGTGCCGAGCACTGTTCGAAGCGCTGGGGGAGATACAGGGGGATCAGGTTGCCCCCCGTGAGGCTCAGTCTTCATCCCCCTTTTGCAGATGAGGTCACTGAGGTACAGAGAAGGGACTTGCCCAAAGTCCCCCAGCTGACAAGGGGCAGAGGCGGGATTCGAACCCATGACCTCTGTATCTGTTAAGCCCTATATGCCGAGCGCTATTCTAAGCGCTGGGGGGATACAGGGTCATCAGGCTCCCAGGCACGTGAGGCACGTGAGGCACGTGAGGCTCCCAGTTTTCAGCCCCATTTGACAGACGAGGTCACTGAGGCCCAGAGAAGTGCAGTGACTGGCCCACAGTCCCCCAGCTGACAAGGGGCAGAGGCGGGATTCGAACCCACGCCCTCTGACCCCCAAGCCCGGGCTCTTTCCCCTGAGCCCCGCTGCTTCTCTAATCCTTCCATCTCCCCCAGCGTTTGGAACAGTGCTCTGCGCACAGTAAGCGCTCAACAAATAGCACCATTATTCTGCTTGCCAAGGCAGGCCTGGGGCCCCAACTGCGCAGGCGCCGGGTCGGGCCGAAGCCGCCGCGTGTCCCCTTCCGCGCGTGCGCAGTCCGGCCCCAGGACGCCCGCCGAAGCTGGGGCGCGTGCGTCGTGGCCGCCACTGGCGCGCGCGTCCCCTTCCACGCGTGCGCAGTCCGGCGCGCCCCCCACCCCCCCCGAAGCCGGGTCGCCGCCGCGCGCTGCGGCGCGGGCGTCCCTGTCCACGCGTGCGCAGTCCGGCCCCGGGCGCCCCCCCGAAGCCGGGCCGCCGCCTCCGCCGCGCGCTGGAGCGCGTGCGCCGGGCCGAAGGCGCGCGCCGGGGCGCGTGCATCCCCTTCCACGCGTGCGCAGTCCGGCCAAGCGCCCCCCCCCCCCCCGCAGCCCGGCGGGCCGCCGCCCTCGGCCCTACCGCGGTGGGTTCCCCCCCGCGCCGCCGCCGCCGCCGCCCCCCGCTCCCCTCGGCCGGGACTCACCGGTTACGACGCCGTATGGATGCCACGCTGGGGCTGGCGGAAAGAGGCCGGGGCCGCGGAAGTGACGTCCCTTTATAGCCCCCCGACGGCCAATGGGAAGGCCCGGGCCGGCCCAGGGGGCGGGGCTTCCGGCGCTCTGGCGCCCCCTCCCGGACCGTCCCGGCCCCTGCGCCCCGGCCCCTGCGCCCCGGCCTGCAGGAAATTGTAGTAAGGGTCGGATTGGGGCAGCGCTGTCGAGGTGCACAGCACTGCTCTAAGCGCTGGGGCAGAGGCAGGGTCAGCAGGTTGTCCCACGTGAGGCTCACAGTCCCACTTTAATGATCATAATCACGATAATTAATAATAATAATGGTATTTGTTGTTAATCATGGTGGTGTTTGTTACTAACAATATCGATAATAATGGTGACATTTGTTAATAATCATGGTGGTATTTGAGAAGCAGCACGGCTCATTGGAAAGTGCACGGGCTTTGGAGTCAGAGGTCATGAGTTCGAATGCCGGCTCGGCCACGTGTCAGCTGGGTGACTGTGGGCCAGTCACTTCTCCGGGCCTCAGTTCCCTCATCTGCAAAATGGGGATGAAGACTGGGAGCCCCACGTGGGACAACCGGATTCCCCTGTGTCGACCCCAGCGCTTAGAACAGTGCTCGGCACAGAGTAAGCGCTTAACAGATACCAACATTATTATTAAGCACTTACTCTGTGCCGAGCACTGTACTAGGCGCTGGGGGACATACAGGGTCATCAGGTTGTCCCACGTGAGGCTCACAGTCTCATTTTAATAATAATAATAATGGTGGTATTTGTTAATAATAATGATAATGGTGATATTTGTTAATAATGATAATAATGGTGGTATTTGTTAAGCGCTTACTCTGTGCAGAGCACTGTTCTAAGCGCTGGGGGAGAGACAGGGTCATCGGGTTGTCCCACGTGGGGCTCAGTCTCATTTTAATAATAATAATAGTGGTGGTATTTGTTAATAATAATGGTGATATTTGTTAATAATAACAATGCTGGTGTTTATTAAGCACTTACTATGTGCAGAGCCCTGTACTAGGCACTGGGGGAGATCCAGGGGCATCAGGTTGTCCCACGTGAGGCTCCCACTTAATCCCCATTTTCCAGATGAGGTCACTGAGGCCCGGAGAAGCGAAGTGACTGGCCCACAGTCGCCCAGCTGACAAGGGGCAGAGCCGGGATTCGAACCCATGACCTCTGACTCCCCAGCCCGGGCTCTTTCCACGCTGCTTCTTGTTTTGGGGCGATGGGAGGAGGGAGGACGGTCCAGGCCAGAGGCAGGACGAGGGCCAGGGGTCGAAGGTGTGACGGGCGCGAACGAGGCCCAGTGAGGTCGCTTCTCAGGGCCTCGGTCCTCTCATCTGGAAAATGGGGATTAAATAAGCGCCTGACAAATCCCAATATCATCATTAACTCGGCACCTAGTGAGAACTTAACAAATACCGTTATTATCATGAGCCCGGCGGTTAGGACAGGGCTTGGCACAGAGTAAGGGCTTAACCAATATTATAATTATTATTATGAGCCCATAGGTTAGAAGAGGGCTCGGCACATAGTAAGGGTTTAACCAATATTATTACTATTATTATTATGAGCCCAGCGATTAGAACAGGGTTCCGCACAGAGTAAGGGCTTCACCAAAATTATTATTATTATTATTGTTATTATGAGCCCAGCGGTTAGAAGAGGACTCGGCACACAGTAAGGGCTTAACCAATATTATTATTATTATTATGAGCCCAGCGCTTAGAACAGGGCTCAACCAATATTATTATTATTATTATTATGAGCCCAGCACTTAGAAGAGGGCTCGGCACACAGTAAGGCCTTAACCAATATTATTATTATAATGAGCCCAAAGCTTAGAACAGGGCTCACCCAATATTATCATTATTATTATTATTATTATTATGAGCCCAGCGTTTAGAAGAGGACTCGGTACACAGTAAGGGCTTAACCAATATTATTATTAGTATAAGCCCAGCGCTTAGAAGAGGACTCGGCACACAGTAAGGGCTTAACCAATATTATTATTATTATTGTTGTTGTGAGCCCAGTGGTGAGAAGAGGGCTCGGGACAGAGTAAGGGCTTAATCAATATTATAATTATTATTATTATGAGCCCAGCACTTAGAAGAGGGCTCGGCCCACAGTAAGGCCTTAACCAATATTATTATTATTATTATTGTGAGCCCAGTGGTGAGGTCTCTGCACACAGTAAGGCCTTAACCAATATCATTATTATTTTTATTATGAGCCCAGCGGTTAGAAGAGGGCTGGGCACATAGTAAAGACTTAACAATTATTATAATTATTATTATGAGCTCAGCGGTTAGAAGAGGGTTCGGCACACAGTAAGGCATTAACCAATATTATTATTATTATTATTATGAGCCCAGCTCTTAGAAGAGGGCTCGGCACACAGTAAGGCCTTAACAATTATTATTATTATGAGCCCCGCGCTTAGAAGAGGGCTCTGCACACAGTAAGGGCTTCACCGATATTATTATTCTTCTTATTGTGAGCCCAGGGGTGAGAAGAAGGTTCGGCACCCAGGAAGGGTTTAACCAATATTATTCTTATGATCCCAGCGGTGAGAAGAGGACTCGGCACCCAGTAAGGGTTTAACCAGTATTATTCTTATGAGGCCAGGGGTGAGAAGAGGGCTCGGCACCCAGTAAGGGTTTAACCAATATTATTCTTATGATCCCAGCGCTTAGAAGAGGACTCGGCACACAGTAAGGGCTTCATCGATATCGTTATTATTATTATTATTATGAGCCCAGCGGTGAGAAGAGGGCTGGGCACAGAGCAAGGGCTTCCCAAACTATCCCTTAATAGAGTAATTTCCGGCTTTGCTTCGGGTTCCCGCAGTTGTTGGGCGGGGATTGGGGCGGAAGGCGGGGCTTCACCAATATTATTATTATTATTCTTATGAGGCCAGGGGTGAGAAGAGGGCTCGGCACCCAGTAAGGGTTTAACCAATATTAGTATTATGAGGCCAGGGGTGAGAAGAGGGCTCGGCACACAATAAGGGTTTGACCAATATTAGTATTATGAGGCCAGGGGTGAGAAGAGGGCTCGGCACCCAGTAAGGGTTTAACCAATATTAGTATTATGAAGCCAGGGGTGAGAAGAGGGCTGGGCACAGAGCAAGGGCTTCCCAAACTATCCCTTAATAGAGTAATTTCCGGCTTTGCTTCGGGTTCCCGCGGTTGTTGGGCGGGGATTGGGGCGGAAGGCGGGGCGGGACCGGCCTGGCTCCTCCCCGGCCCTGTGTGTGTCCCTGTCCTCCCGTCCTCCTGTCCTCCTGTCCTCCTGTCCTCCCGTCCCCCCGTCCCCCCGTCCCCCCGCCCCCCTTGTCCCCCCGTCCCCATGCTCCCCAAGCGCCGACCCCCGCTGCTGCCCCCCCACGAACCCCCGGACCCCAGCGCTACGCTCAGGGTGAGCACCACCCCCTTCCCCCCGTCGAGGCCCGGCGCCCCCGTCCTCCCCCTGGGAGACGCCCAGCGCTCCCCTAAGCGCCGGGAGCCCCCGGGAAGGGGGTGCGAGGCCATCGGGTGGGGCCCACGGGGGGAGGGGGGGGGAGCCCGGGCTTCACCCCCATTTTCCGGATGGGGGGACTGAGGCCCAGACGGTAACCACGAGGATGGTGTTTGTTGAGCGCTGGCTAGGGGCCCAGCACTCTTCTAAGCGCTGGGAGGCCGGGGAGGGGATGCAAGGTCATCAGGTGGTCCCACCGGGGGTGCGCACAGGCTTCACCCCCCCATTTTCCAGATGAGGGGACTGAGGCCCAGACAGTAATAATGACGATGATATTTGTGCAGCGCTTGCTAGGGGCAGGGCTCACAGGCTTCATCCCCATTTTCCAGATGAGGGGACTGAGGCCCAGGGAATAATGATGATGATGATGATGATGATATTTGTTCAGCGCTTGCTAGGGGCAGGGCTCACAGGCTTCATCCCCATTTTCCAGATGAGGGGACTGAGGCCCAGGGAATAATCATAATAATGACGGTGTTTGTGCCCAGCACTGTGGTAAGCGCAGGGAGGCCGGGGAGGGGGAATACAAGTCATCCGGTGGTTCCCACGGGGGCGGGCTCACAGGCTTCATCCCCATTTTCCAGATGGGGGGACTGAGGCCCAGACAGTAATCATGGTGATGATGTTTGTTAAGCGCTTGCTAGTGGGAGGCTGGGGAGGGGGATACAAGTCATCAGGTGGTCCCACGGGGGCGGGGGGGCCCCCAGGCTTCACCCCCATTTTCCAGATGAGGGGACTGAGGCCCAAGGAATAATAATGATGATGATATTTGTTAAGCACTTGCTAGGTGCAGGGCTCACAGGCTTCATCCCTATTTTCCAGATGAGGGGACTGAGGCCCAGACAATAATAATGATGATGATGATGACATTTGTTCAACGCTTGCTAGGTGCAGGGCTTACAGGCTTCACCCCCATTTTCCAGATGAGGGGACTGAGGCCCAGACAGTAACAATGATGATGATATTTGTTCAGCGCTTGCTAGGGGCGGGGCTCACAGGCTTCATCCCCATTTTCCAGACGGGGGGGTGACTGAGGCCCAGGGAATAATCATAATCATAATAATGGTGGTGGTGTTCAGCACTGGCTAGGTGCCCAGCACTGTTCTAAGCGCTGGGAGGTCGGGGAGGGATGCAAAGTCATCAGGTGGTCCCACCCGGGGGGTTTATAGGCTTCACTCCCGTTTTCCAGATGAGGGGACTGAGGCCCAGACAATAATAATGATGATGATGATATTTGTTCAGCACTTGCTAGGTGCGGGGCTCACAGGCTTCATCCCCATTTTCCAGATGGGGGGACTGAGGCCCAGAGAATAATCGTAATCATAATAATAATGAGGGTGTTTGTTAAGCGCCTGCTAGGTGCCCAGCACTCTTCTAAGCGCTGGAAGGCCGGGGAGGGGGAGACAAGTCAGCAGGTGGTCCCGTGTGAGGGGCGCCCAGTCTTCATCCCCATTTTACGGATGAGGGAACTGAGGCCCCGAGAAGTGAAGTGACTTGCCCACAGGCCTTTGGAGTCAGAGGTCAGGGGTTCGAATGCCGGCGCTGCCCCTTGTCAGCAGTGGGACTGTGGACAGATGAGGGAACTGAGGCCCAGTGAAGTGATTTGCCCACAGGCCTTTGGAGTCAGAGGTCATGGGTTCGAATCCCAGCGCTGCCCCTTGTCAGCAGTGGGACTGTGGACAGATCAGGGAACTGAGGCCCAGTGAAGTGATTTGCCCACAGGCCTTTGGAGTCAGAGGTCATGGGTTCGAATCCCAGCGCTGCCCCTTGTCAGCTGAGGGACTGTGGGCTAGTCACTTCACTTCTCTGGGCCTCAGTTCCCTCATCTGGAAAATGGGGGTGAAGACCGTGAGCCCCACGTGGGACAATCTGATTCCCTTGTGTCTCCCCCAGCGCTTAGAACAGTGCTTGGCACAGAATAAGCGCTTAACAAATGCCAACATTATTAAGTGTTAGAGGAGGGATTTGAACCCATGACCTCAGACTCCCAAGCCCGGGCGCTTGGATTGCGACTGTGAGGCCCCATGTGGGACGGGGACTGGGCCCCAGCCGGCGCTTAGTACAGTCCCTGGCACGTGATAAGCGCTTAGCAAACTCCACAGGGGTTATTATTGATGAGGAGGGTGGGGGTGGCGACTACTACAGTCCTTCAAGCGAGGCCTGCGCAGGGTGCGCACCTCGCGCTCCCCCTCCCCCCCAACCGCGATTCTGCCTCCTGATTGGCCGCGGCGGCCGGCCCGCTGCCCCGTGATTGGCTGGCCGGGAGGCGTGGGCGGGGCCTGCTGGCTCTCCGGCCCGAAGGGCATCATGGTCCTGGCGGAGCCGTTGCTCGGGGTGATTCATTCATTCATTCATTCATTCATTCATTCGATCGTAGTTAATAATAATGTTGGTGTGTGTTAAGCCCCTACTAGGTTTACACCGCTTACAGAGAAGCAGCATGGCTCAGTGGAAAGAGCACGGGCTTTGGAGTCAGAGGTCATGAGTTCGAATCCCAGCTCTGCCCCTTGTCAGCCGGGTGACTGTGGGCAAGTCACTTCACTTCTCTGGGCCTCAGTTCCCTCATCTGGAAAATGGGGATGAAGACCGTGAGCCCCACGTGGGACAGCCTGGTTCCCCTGTGTCTACCCCAGTGCTTAGAACAGCGCTCGGCACATAGTAAGCGCTTAACAAATACCAACGTTATTATTAGGTGCAGAGCACTGGTCTAAGCGCTGGGGGAAGATGCGGGGTCATCAGATTGTCCCACGTGAGGCTCACCACCCTCAGCACTGTACTCATCCGCTCAGCTGTATATATATGTTCTTCCCCTCGATTCTATTTACTGCCACTGTTCTTGTCTCTCCGTCTCCCCCAGTTAGACCGTAAGCCCGTTAAAGGGCAGGGACTGTCTCTATCTGTTGCCAATTTGTACATTCCAAGCGCTTAGTACAGTGCTCTGCACATAGTAAGCGCTCAGTAAATAGTATTGAATGAATCCCCATTTTTCAGATGAGGGAACTGAGGCCCAGAGAAGGGACTCGCCCACAGTCCCCCAGCTGACAGGGGGCAGAGGCGGGATTCGAACCCGTGACCTCTGTATCTGTTAAGCCCTTACTAAGTACAGGGCACTGGTCTAAGCGCCGGGGGAGAAACGGGGTCATCAGATTGTCCCGCGGAAGGCTCCCAGGCTTCATCCCCATTTTTCAGATGAGGGAACTGAGGCCCAGAGAAGGGACTTGCCCACAGTCACCCAGCTGACAAGGGGCGGAGGCGGGATTCGAACCCCTGGCCTCTGTATCTGTTAAGCCCTGACTAGGTGCAGGGCACTGGTCTAAGCGCCGGGGGAGATACGGGGTCATCAGATTGTCCCACGGGAGGCTACCAGGCTTCATCCCCATTTTACAGATGAGGGAACTGAGGCCCAGAGAAGGGGCAGAGGCGGGATTCGAACCCACGACCTCTGACTCCCAAGCCTGGGCTCTTGCCCCTGAGCCACGCCGCTTCCTGAGCGCCTACTATGCGTAGAGCACTGGACTAAGCGCTTGGACTGGAGCATTCGGCAGCAGGTCGAGACTATCAGTGATGGGCTGACAGTCTAAAGGGGGGAGACGGACAGCAGAGCGAAAGAAAAGAAGCAGTCGGGGCGGGGAGCATCAATCCGTGGTCTTCATTGCGTGGCTCCCTTGAAAGAGCCCGGGCTTGGGAGTCAGAGGTCGTGGGTTCTAATCCCGCCTCAGCCACTCGTCAGCTGTGTGACTTGGGGCAAGTCACTTCACCTCTCCGGGCCTCAGTGACCTCATCTGGACAATGGGGATGAAGACTGTGAGCCCCACGTGGGACAACCTGATCACCTCGTAAGGCTGTGAGCCCCACGTGGGACAACCTGATGACCTTGGACCCTCTCCAGCGCTTAGAACAGTGCTTTGCACATAGTAAGCGCTTAACAAATGCCATCATTCTTATTATTATCACTATTATTATTATTGTTATTGAACGCTTACTATGTGCAGAGCACTGTCCCGGGCCCTTGGGACCGGACCAGGGAATTAGCCAACACCTACCCTGCCCCAAATGAGCTTCCAGTCTTAGAACATCGTCGGAGATATGGTCCGGCCCTCTCCTCCCCGGGGTGCCCTGGGCCCTCTCCCCGGGGGATAATCCGATGGCTGGCAGATGCCCCCACCGCCCCCCTGGCTTCCACTTCATGCCCCCCACTCCAGTCACCAGGATCCCGCCAACCCCAATTTCAGCCCGTGGCCGATTCCCCCCGAAGCACATTCCTGCCTCTCGTTTCCTAAAACAGGAATGGGATTTTCCAAAAAAATAAATAGCCCTAGAGGGTCGGTGAATTACTGAGTTAATTGTAGTGGGATTTGTTTACGTGACCAGAGCCCCGGGAGGATCCCAAATTTATTTCAAAATGCAATCGTATTTCAGTTCCATCCAGCAGTAAAGGCCTTTGTGTGTGGTTCCATCAGTGGGACCTGCTCCACTCTCCTCTTTCAGCCACTGGACCTCCTTAAAACCCGACTGCAGACCCTCCAGCCTTCTGCCCATGGGTAGGTACTCACAGCTGATATCACCGCTTTGGCATTTTCAGTCTCCACCTCCTGCTTGCCCAGCTCACAGTTGGGAATGAAGAGCCAGGACAAACTAATTACATTAAAGATCGGCTCCTCTACTGTCTCCGGGGGCATTATGGAAATTTAAATCTCTCCGGGTAGGTTTTAATTTCCCCAAATCTGTCCTGTGTTTTCTCTCTCATAACTATTTCTGGAACGGGAATTTTCATGGCCACTAAACCGTGGCGTTTGAGCCCCCGCCCTGTGCTAAGCATCCGGGAGAGTACGACAGGAGTGAAAGACGTTCCTTGCCCTCGAGGAGATTAGTAGGAGGCTAGAGTAGTCTGATGATTTCTTATCAGCATCTAACACTCTCGTTTATCTTAGAACAGAAACTTTTATTTATGATACCACACTACGCTGCTTACAGGCACGATTATGTTATCGCAAATGGCATCGCAGTCTTAGGGAAGGGCTGATGCTTGGAAATAGAGAAATGTCGCATTTAGGAAGAGGGGGTGAAATCTACCTCAATGCTTAATTTCATATTCTCCCTCTTGCTTTCTCTCTTCCAGATCAGGACGGGTTGGAATGGTCGCCCTGTTCATTAGAGTCGTTCGCACGGAAAGTCTGTTGGGACTTTGGAAGGGAATCTCTCCAGTAAGCAATCCTTAAATCTATCCCCTACCATCAGGAGTACTGGCATCGCTTAAAGGTCGTAGCCGTTTGCGGTGACCGCTGCCAGCTTTTGAATCGGAGAAGAAAGATAGGGCCTGTTCTTCCAGATTCTTTCTCTCGGCATTCTAGGCTCTTCCGCTCAAGATGAGGACAGAAAGCCTCTTACCCCCCCAGTTTCCAAATTCTGAGCTGCCCGAAATAGGGCTGGTGTATGTTTCCGGGGTGAATCGTCCCCCTGCGCCGCACCCGGTTCTCATCTCCTCTCCTTCTCTTCGCAGTCCATCGTAAGATGCGTGCCCGGGGTCGGGATCTACTTCGGGACTCTCTACTCCATGAAGCAGCACTTCCTTGTCGGCCGCCCTCCCACGGCTCTGGAGTCTGTCATGCTGGGGGTCGGCTCCAGGGCCATCGCAGGGGTCTGCCTGCTGCCCATCACCGTGGTCAAAACCCGGTACGAGGTGAGTCTGGCGGCCTTCAGACCGGCCAGAGCGGGGGCTTCCACGAACTCCAGATAACAGGTTCTGCCGTTCGCTACCGTTTAACCGAAAAAATCTCATTGACAATTCTGGAGAGAACAAGATTTTGAAAAACTCTAATATTGCACTGTTCGGTGCTTTGTAGCAAGGCCTGGACAATGTTTGCTTTTCTGTGTTCTCCGAAAGTCGTTACTCAACAGACTTTCTGTGTTCTTGTCTGTCCGTCTCTCCCGATGAGACTGTAAGCCTGTCAAAGGGCAGGGACTGTCTCTGTTACCGATTTGTACATTCCGAGTGCTTAGTACAGTGCTCTGCACATAGTACGCGCTCAATAAATACTATTGAATGAATGAATGAACAACTCTAATGAACAGGGCGACCATTCCAACCCGTCCTGATCTGGAAGAGAAAAAGCAAGAGGGAGAAATAGGTCACACGTCTGAACACGCGTGACGAGCCAGGCTGACCTAGTGGACAGGGCTCTTCGGAGACCAAGATCTCTGATGCCGATCTGATCTCCAGCTCCCCCAGCTCGGAAGAGCTTTAATAATAACGTTGGTATTTGTTAAGTGCTTACTATGTGCAAAGCACTGTTCTAAGCGCTGGGGGGGATACAAGATGATCAGGTTGTCCCTCATGGGGCTCACAGTCTTCATCCCCCTTTTACAGATGAGGTCACTGAGGCCCAGAGAAGTTAAGTGACTTGCCAAAGTCACCCAGCTGACAAGTGGCAGAGCCGGGATTAGAACCCATGACTTCTGACTCCTGAGCCCGGGCTCTTCCCACTGAGCCACGCTGCTTCCTCCCAAAGGGCAGGATGACCAGGGGGTTATTGACTGCAAGTCACGGGCACAGGTGATAGACTGGATTAAGAAAAGCCCGAAACTGAGCACTTTCTAAGCTTCCGTGCCGTACTGGTTTATCAGCTAGTTGCCCAGGGCCGCAGAACCCAGTTTAGAACAAAACTAGAGAAAGGGTAACCGCAAACTGTGTGGTATTTGTGGAGTTGTGAGCCACAGAGACCCAGAGGTTGAAACTGGGTGTCACTGGTTTTGCCTGCATCCCGCAGAGCGGAAAGTTTGGCTACGAGAGTGTGATCGGCGCCTTGAAGAGCATCTACCAGACAGAAGGACACCGGGGCCTGTTCAGTGGACTGACAGCAACACTCCTGCGAGATGCCCCGTTTTCTGGCATCTACTTGATGTTTTACAACCAGACCAAGAAAGCCGTAGCCCACGGTAAGGCTAAAGGCGTGGGTGTTTGACCCAGGGGAAAGGACTGTTTCTTCTCATCCGTTTCACTGGACTGTTAGTTTCGATTCAGGAGTGGGGTTATAGTAAGGGTGAAACGTTCGGATAAATGGACACGTCCGGCTTTGAGGGAGCTCCAAGAATGGCTAAGAAGTTTGGGGTTCGGGGGAGTGAAGGGAGGGAGGTGAAGTGAAGGGGAATTAGCCATCAGCCCTGGAGGGCACGAGAGATAGGGTGCATTTCAAGTGGCAGTGTCCTTTCTCACGTCTCTCCCCCGTGTCTAATCTCGTAATGGTTTTGGGGAAACTCAGTATTGATGTTAGCTGGGGAAGTGCTATGCTGTCAATCACTCTGTGGTACTTACTGAGCACTTACTGGGTGCAGAGCACAGAGTGGAGAGTGCAATCCAAGAGGTTTGGTAGATACAATCCCTGCCCTCGAGGAGCTTACGGTCGGTAACCAAAAGTATTCCAAAAGTCACTCGATGGTGAGGATACGATCACTTAAAATTTCTGTAGTGTCTATCTCCCAGAGAGGCCGTCTGGATCTTTTTAAGCCTCGCAGCGCCTCTGGGAACAAGTCATTCTCAATCTGTTGATCTGTTTTGCAGAGTGGGATCATGTGACTTCCCCCCATCATTTCTGATCTGACTTGAACAAATCGCGTTTATATCGGAATGAGTAAATGTTGTGTCGGGGCTAAAGGCTGGGCCTCTTCCACTTTGGCTTGGCCTGACACTTGGAGAGAATTTCAGTTTCGGTCCTTCTGTCTGTTTCAGATCAGTTGGACCCAGCAATCATGCCCTTAGCAAACTTCGCCTGTGGGATCTTCGCTGGTATTCTGGCGTCCGTGGCCACCCAACCTGCGGACGTCATCAAGACCCACATGCAGCTGTCGACTGTGAAGTATCGCTGGATAGGCCAAGCCGTTGCTCTCATCTTCAAGGTAAGGCAGAGACGGTTGTGATCAGTGCACGCTCTGACTCCAGTGAAAAGCTCCACGCCAGCTTTTATTGTTTTGGGGTGCGGGGTCGGGCCTCTAGCTTACAGGGATGCCCATTCCACAAACTTCTTTTAAAAGCCAAGATCAGGAATCTCCAGGGTTCACCCCGCTGTTTAGCCATGGAAGGTTCGTGTGGTCGGTGGATTGGCAGCCACTGACTTGCTTCCAACACCCCATCTCCGGGGACTCTTCATATACAGGCACCCTCCCATTGGGCGGCACCTACACTACCTGCTCCTGCTGACCTCACCTCATCTGTGGTTGGGGGCTCAGGGCCGATTGTGTATGGCACAGAGGGAGAGATGCCACCCTAAGCATCCGAGTGAAAATTTGAGCCGCCCTATTTTGAGTGGCAGTCCTGGCTTTTGACTTCTAAAAATCGAAAGTACTCATTTCCACGCAAGGACTTTTACCCCGCAAAAGCCAGGAAAGGGCATTCCAGCCAGTCTTGCATTCGTCTGTCCTCTCTGGAGCCAAAGGACATTTGGAAACAGGTGATCCTAGACTGCTCATTTATTGGTCTTTGTAAGATGGACTTTCGCAATTATAATCCCCAAGGGACGCGGTTCTGGCTCCACTCCACCTCTCCAAATGCGATTCCCCACACGGTCTAATCCTCCAGTTTAGCTCTCCAGACTCCACATGAAGCCCTCTTCTTTGTATACAGATTTCCTTTGCCAATCGCGGGGGTTAGGCTAAGGAGCAAAAAGAGTTAGGGGCTGCTCAGCTTCATTCGTGCCAGGTGAAATTCAAGAAGGTCTGTGGAGATAAGCAGACCAAAAAAGCTACCTCTAATCCTGGCACCCACCAGGCTTCTCTGCTTCACCTCACTGTATCACTGTAATTCTGTTCATGAGAATTAAGCGGGGAACTTAATCGGAAATCACATAAAATTCAGTGCCATCTCAGGTTCAGCCAGCGGGCTTTGTCAGGAATTGTTACCAGTGGCCAGAACTGTGCACCGTGATAGTCAAAGTGCCACCCGTTGAACGGGGAACAGCGTGATGCTTGCGGAAAGAGCACGGGCCTAAGAGTCAGAGGAGCTGGATTCTTAATCTCCGCTCTGCCGCTTGTCTGCCGTATGACCTCGGGCATGTCACTTAACTTCTCTGTGCATTATATCTCTAATTTATTATATCTAATGTATCTTTATCTGTTATTTATATTTATATTACTGTCTCCCCCTCTAGATTGTAAGCTCATTGTGGACAGGGAATGGGTCTGTTATATTGTTAAATTGTACTCTTCCGAGCATTTGGTACAGTGCTCTGCACACAGTCAGTGCTCAGTAAATACGATTGGTAGATCGGTTACCTCACCTGGCAAATGGGGATTAAACCCATCTACCCCCCGACACACACACACACCGACTTAGACTGTGAGCCCCATGCGGGATAAGAACCGTGTTCAACCTGATTATCGTGTATCTACCCCAGCACTTAGTACGGTACCTGGCACAAAGTCAGCGTTTAAAAAATACCATGAAATACCATTTGGATACTCAAAAACTGCAGTTGATAAGGGAAAGTTTCAAAATTTCCAAGGTCAACAGGCCTGAGTCTACTGAACGTGGTGGAAGCAGAATGAGGAGAAGAGGATGTTACAAGTTGGGGCTCTCCAGTGAGAGGTTTAGGGGGGGCGTTGGCTGGCTGCCAATAAGCCTCTTGGGGAATCTGGCCTTGCCTCGGGTCTCTGGCAGACTCTGGTCCTTAAAGGAAACAGGTGATCCTAGACTGCTCATTTATTGGCAGAGGTGATGTCAGATTCCTAAACTGCACAGTCCACTCGTTCTGCTATTAAGTGGTACCAACAAGCCACCCGGCAGCAGAACATCCATCTTGCAAAAGAATCAAGTTGATCTGAGGTGTATATACAGCGAAGGGCAACTGAAATAAGCAGCAGACTGGAACAGCTTTGAGATCAGAACAACTCCAGTGGTTGCCTATCGACCTCCGCTCCAAACAAAAACTCCTCACTCTAGGCTTCAAGGCTCTCCATCACCTTGCCCCTTCCTACCTCTCCTCCCTTCTCTCTTTCTACCGCCCACCCCGCACGCTCCGCTCCTCTGCCGCCCACCTCCTCACCGTCCCTCGGTCTCGCCTATCCCGCCGTCGACCCCTGGGTCACGTCCTCCCGCGGTCCCGGAACGCCCTCCCTCCTCACCTCCGCCAAACTGATTCTCTTTCCCTCTTCAAAACCTTACTTAAAAATCACCTCCTCCAAGAGGCCTTCCCAGACTGAGCTCCTCTTCCCCCTCTACTCCCTCTGCCATCCCCCCTTTACCTCTCCGCAGCTAAAGCCTGATTTTCCCCTTTTCCCTCTGCTCCTCCACCTCTCCCTTCCCATCCCCACAGCACTGTACTCGTCCGCTCAACTGTATATATTTTCGTTACCCTATTTATTTTGTTAATGAATTGTACATCACCTCGATTCTATTTAGTTGCCATTGTTTTTACGAGATGTTCTTCCCCTTGACGCTGTTTAGTGCCATTGTTCTTGTCTGTCCGTCTCCCCCGATTAGACTGTAAGCCCGTCAAACGGCAGGGACTGTCTCTATCTGTTGCCGACTTGTTCATCCCAAGCGCTTAGTACAGTGCTCTGCACATAGTAAGCACTCAATAAATACTATTGAATGAATTGAATGAATGAATCAGCACATAACAAAGAAGGGAGAGGCTGAAAAGGATGTGGACAGGGTGAATATGGAATTGTTTAGCTAATTCCACCCAGCCGGGACAAGGAAAGCCCCCCGGAAGCTGGGTGGTAACTAGTTCAAACAAACAGTTCTTCACCCAGCCTGGGAAGAACTTAGAATCTGATCACTGCAGAAAGTGTCAGAAACGCTGAGGTCCAAGAACAGTTTGAATAAATTCTTGGATGGGTTACGAGGTTCATGGTAGGTTATTAGAAGGCAAAAGTTAACCTAGTTGGTCCATTCCCAAAATATGAGGAGATCGAGGAGGAGAAGCATCACAGGGTTCCTTCAAGGATCCTTTGATGGAGACAGAATACTGGACTGGATGGACTGTTGCTCTGATCTATCTGGCACTGGTGGTTCTTTCCATCTTAATGACAACTTCTCATGGCGTAAAATGAGTGCTGTTTCACAAGAGAATCAGTCGTATTTATTGAGCACTTCTGTGGGCAGAGCACTCAGTGTACTCACTGTACTCGGGGAAGCAGCGTGGCTCAGTGGAAAGAGCGTGGGCTTCGGAGTCAGAGGTCATGGGTTCGACTCCCGGCTCTGCCACTTGTCAGCTGTGTGACTGTGGGCAAGTCACTTAACTTCTCTGTGCCTCAGGTACCTCATCTGTAAAATGGGGATTAACCGTGACCCTCACGTGGGACAAGCTGACTACCCTGTATCTGCCCCAGCGCTTAGAACAGTGATCTGCACATAGCGCTTAACAAATACCAACATTATTATTATTATTATTACTCAGCACTTGGGAGAGTACAGTATAACCATAGAACAGAGTGGTAGACATTCCCTGAGCACAACGAGCTTAGAGTCTAGAGGAGACAGAGTTTGGGAGCCGAGCTCTTCCCAAAGTGCTGCAAAGCTTCACATTCAAATGATTATGTATCTGGACCCCAGTTCTCCTATCGTAGGACAATTTGAGCCTCATTCTGTGGCCAGCAAGTTTTGCAAGAGAAGATATTCCTATAAAAGCATTTTTTTCACTGTTTTTATCACTTACTTTCATTGGCAGGACTTCGGGCTGCTCGGCTTTTTCCACGGTGGCGTACCCCGTGCCCTTCGCCGAACTCTGATGGCAGCAATGGCCTGGACGGTCTATGAGGAGATGATGGCCAAAATGGGGCTGAAGTCGTGAAGGGTGTACGATCTCCACCTGTTCCTTCCCTCCCACCTCTCCCTCCCTACCGAGATGGCGAGACCCACCTCGATGCCTCGCCTCTACCCTGTCCCCACCGGACAGTGGCTCGGTTCGACTACGGGGTTGGGGAGGAGGGAGGAACGTTGAGAATTCTAATATAGGGGACCAGGCAAAGATGTTTCATTTCCTGGAAACGGGAAAACAGTGAATGTGTTCTTTGCTAATCGGAAGCATTCCGAGTGTTCTGTAACCCCGCCGGACTTGCCTTGGAGAATCCAGGTGTCCAGTAAAACCCCCCAGGGGTAGTTCTGCTTTAGCCATCCATGAATGTGCATCGAGTCGTCTCATAGGACAAACCTGTTGAGCAAGAAACTGAGGCACTGGACGACGTCAATATGCCAGTTGCTGGAAGAAAATCACGGGGTTAGCTAGAGCCTCCTGTTTGAGTGGTGACCTGGTATTCTGAGGGTCAAAAAACAGAGAATTTTAGAGGAGTGAAATTTCCTTTCGCTTATTTCAGAGTGCATTTGCGGTGGCTTTTGGTTTTTCTGATCGCACCGGACAGCCGTTGCTAAAGGGGATCGGCCCTTCTGAGCAGGTAGTTTTCCACACATGACTCTCCCACATTATTGACTTTTGTTTCGTTTACAGAAAAACACAGTACTATCTTTGGCCTGCAGCCTTTACCAAGAGCATCTTTAGCATCCACAGAAACTAGAGTTATGAGAAATAAGCAGTTCTGTGATTGCTTGGATTTCTGCAGCATGTGGTCCACGAATCATCAATCATATCCGTAGTATATCGATGGCTGCCTATCCCATTTGCCCCCGTGTAATGTTTTAAAGACTCTCACCTCCGGCTAAGATTGCCTGTTGGGCCATGCATTTGGCGAAGGTATAGATTCTCAATCAGTGAGGTCATCTCTCCGTCAAACCTCATGCACACCTTCTGCCTCAAAATCTACAATCTTCGGGTAAGACTCCTCCTGTGAAGTCTTGCACCTAGAAATAGCAGAACCTGAATACAGTAGCAAGTGACCCCTTGTTGAAAAGATAAAGACTTCTTCCTTCAGGGTCAGCTTCAGACTCTCTAGTGATCTGGTCCCTGAAGAGTCCCCAAGTCCTGGGGAGGTTTTCAGGGTAAAAAGCCCGTTCGTTTCCTTAAATTATTTATAGATACATAAAATTGTATTATTTTAAGTTTGAGAGTAAACGGTCTTTCCCGGTTAAGAACCTTCTGTGAGTGGAGTGGGGGAGATCTTTTATTTTGTTAAATTAATCTTTATTAAATTATTTTCAGTTTCGCCCTGATTTCAGGAGCATAAGCCCTTGGAGTTTTGTTTGTAAGTGTGTGTGCGTTTGTGTGTGTGTTGTGAGCGCGCACGAGAGAACATTAAAGGAGAAAGTGCTTAGTTCCGGTCAGCCGATGTATTAAACTGTCACATCTACTGAGGAAATTTGAAAAGAGTGATGGGAAGGAGAGGGTGAGCTTTTTTTAAAGCTCCTTTTTGATGTACTTTCAGAACTTTGAGAAGCTCTTTGAGCAGGAGTGTGGCCTTGGGGATACAGCACGGGCTTGGCAGTCAGAAGAACCAGGGTTTTGATCCCAGCTCCACCACTTGTCTGCTGTGTGACCTTGGGCAGGTCACTTCACTACCTCAGTTTCCTCATCTGTAAAATGGGGATTAAAACTATGAGTCCCAAGTGGGACAAGGACCGGGCAAGTGCTTAGTAAAGTGCCTGTCAGTAAACCAATACCATAAAAAAAACCTAAGGCAGGGACAGTGTTAGCAGGCATTCTTTATTCTGATTGTAATATTGATAAAGCCATGAGGAGAAAACAGTCTTCTTTTCATCTTGGAGACCTCCTGAGGGTTCTTTTTTGCCAGAGGGCAGAGATAAGGTTGAAGAGTGTTATTATTGGAATTCTGCATGGAATAAGCATACTGTTACTGCCTTGCCTTGGGCTCTGATCGGGAGAGGAATATGGAGATGTCTCAGATTTCCCAAGGGTCAAAAGCTGCCAGAAACTGGTTCCGGAGTGTTTGTGTTAAGTCACGTTTGAGTAAGTGTGTGAGAGAGAGAGAGATGGGACCCTTTTAGACTTCAGATCGGTCACAGGCATTGAAGTCAGTGAGGTACAATTAAGAGACTTTCCCTTGGAAAGATTGATGGGTAAGTTCGGTTTTCTAAAATTTTTTTTATGGTATTTGTTAAGCGCTTACTAGAGACTGTAAGCTTGTTGTGGGCAGGGAGTGTGTCTGCTTTATTGTACTTTCCCCAGTGCTTAGTACAGTGCTCTGCAAACAGTAAACTCTCAATAAATCCGATTGACTATGTGCCAGGCACTGTACTAAGCGCTGGGGTAGATACAAGTTGATCAGTTTGGACCCAATCCAAGTCCAGTGTGGGGCTCCAAGTCTTAATCCCTATTATCTTTGGCACAGAGAAGTGATGTGACTTGTCCAAGGTCACACAGCAGATTAGTGGCAGAGTTGGGATCCTTCTGATTCCCAGGCCTGTACTCTATCCACTAGGCCATGGTACTTCCCTGAAGTGTAGACTAATGTTCCAGCTCCCAAGGATTGAAAGGGAAAACTTGTTCAGATGTCAGTCAGTTTGGGTGAGGCCAGTATTCAATCACTTCTCCTTATAAACAGTGTAAACCTTGTACCTCAGAACCTCCAGAACCTTTGTTCCCCGAGGAAGGAGAGAGAAAGATTGGGATTCTGGGACCGTGACCTGGCTCTCTTCACTTTTTGCCCAGCACAAAACTAGATCTGAAATCTTGTGACGCAACCTCGTTACTGCCAAAGTAGGAGCGGAGAAGGGAGCCCGGAGAAGGGAACGGATAGAGGAGGCTTTGGGGGCTCTATAAAGCAGAGAAAAATTGGAGTGGACTGGCGGTTGCTTGTACCCTTCTTTTCTCTGACTCTGTCTACCTCTCCACCTTACCCTAGAGGGAAACCCCTCTAAGGCGAGCAGGGAGGGCATTTCTCCACAAAAACCGCCACAACCTGGAGCCGGCCATCTTGGGGTTGGAAGTCCACATCGGTGTCTCTCTTCCCCACATCCAAGACCTGACCAAGACCTTGAGGCTTTTTCCGGCACTCGTTACCCTAAAAGTAGCTGGACCTGAACTTGGGACTTACCAAGAAGATGAAGAGAGATGGGGGAACTCACTTTCAGCTTTCTCTTTTAAACTTAAATATTCTGAATCAAATCGCATCCTACATATAGATGAAAAGAAGTTGCAAATAATTTAGCGACTTAGTGAACTCCCTTCAAGGGACACTGGGGAGGTGATGGGCTTTGTGTCCCAGGACTTGGCTGTATTCTGAGATTCACTACTTTTCCAAATACTGCGGCCCGAGCCAGGGAGAATTGGCAACTCTCTGTGGGATGGTCCACAGGGCCCTGCTGGCTTCATCACTGGTATTGATTGATTGACTCCCACAGGGTCTGTCCTATCTGAAACTGGTTGGCACGAACCCAGAATATTCTTTTCATTTGGCTCCCGTGATAAATCGGGTGTGTATCTTTCCATCCCGGCTGAATTGAGGAACATCTGGATTGGTACCAGCTACAGGTTGGCCGTGTAACACTCTTAAAGAGGGAAGAATTTCTTCAGCATCAGCCCCAAAGATTAGCTTAACCCCAGGTCTTGCCTAGCCTGCCCTCTTTCCCCTGCTCACGCATGTCAGATGTGGGGCAAGCGTTGACCAGCTCCTCTAGCCGAAGTACTTGACAGACTGTCGACAGACACTTGAAACATCCCAAACTATCAGAGCTTTGACAGCCTAGAAAGCCACAGGATCGAAGATGCCTGGGAGCTTTGGGAGGAGATGGAGGAGGAGGAATCTGGGAAGAGAAGTGAGAGTGGTGCTCACGGAACCAATGTAGTATTTGGGTGATTGCAGGTCTGACTTCTCTGAGAGAATTCAGAGAATTCTGTAAGCTGTAAGCTAACGACTGTAAGCTCGTTTTGGCCAGGGAACATGTCCACTAAATATTCAGTTGTATTGGCCTGGCCAAGTGCTTAGTACAGTGCTCTGCACCTAGTAAGTGCTCAATAAAAAACCATTGATTGACTGAGAACATTCAGTCGAGGACCCTAAGTATTTCAACTTTTCTAAAGGATGTAGTGTGGTGTGGGCTGGAAAGGATTAATGACAGAATTGGGAAACCAAATGGTTACGGTTAGAAAGTAAACACATCATGGCTTCCAGAACTGTTCTGAACTCAGCAAACTGTTTCTTTGCCAGCCCTTCTGTATTGACACCCATCTAGCCTGCAGCAGCAAATAATGTGGGCTCGGGGCCTAGTTCCTATTAATTTTATTCTCGGCCGCCTCCAAGAAGTTGACTGGGGTCACTTTTCACCTGGGCAACCTCAGTGTTTTGTAGGATTTCCAAGTGTCTTTGTCTGATCCACACAACTGCCTTTGTCCTGGTGTCCTCCAATCATCAATAAACAGATCTCTGACGGAGTAGCGAAACAGGCTCGGGACCCTTTACTATATCCTACCCCTACAAACCCTGAACCCACCAGGCGTTTTCTATCCAACCCCTATCTCCAGCTGCATCCTTCCCGCTGACTTGGAGCTCCTGCTGAAATGGGGCCTTCTTAGAGTGCAGCAGGCAGAGCTTGAGAGTAGGAACCGGTAACTCCAGTATCATCTCTCCTCTCGGCCTCCAAGATACCGTTAGAGCCTCGGACCTGTTTGGTTTCAGTTTCTTAGCCGAAGAGACTGCAGCACAGAGTGTGCTTAATGTTACCTCTAGTGCTCTTAAACAGCATTCTCCCCTTTCTATCAGATCCAAGCTGATTTCCTAGGAATCCTGAAGATTCATTTCACACATCGAATGCCACATAGTATGCAGCAAAAAGGATCCTGGAAATGGCAACTCCCAGCCTGCCGTTAAGAGCGAGGAGAAGGCAGGGAGAGTTTCCTCAATAATCTTGGGCTATTACCCTGGAAAGCTCTAATTTCTTGGCAGTTGATGGGAAAAGCAGCTAGTTAAAAAAACAAAAACATATTTTTCTTTTCTCTCTGTGGCTTTTCTCACCTGCTGGTGACTTGACATTCAAGGAGCACCCACTCTGTGCTCCTGGGCCACAGGAGAAAGGGAATCCTTGCGTTCCTTCCTGATGCGGAATACATGATGAAACATCCAGGGTGTTCCCTGTGTTAACTGCCTAGAAGAAAACTGTGGGCCAGGTAAGGAAGCCAGGAGCTCCATCTTCTTCAAGAAAGAAAACTCCGACTGAGGCTAGCTCAAATAATCATGATGGTATTTGTTTTTAACTGCTCAGTGAATTAGACATTCACTTACCGGTATTTCCTTCTTGCTCTTCCTTTGTTCTCTTGGGTTTCTTTGTTACTTTGTTTCCTAAGAACAGGAGATCGTGGGAATGTCACTGCTGGGTCAGATAAATAATAATCCACCTGTCAGCTGTGTGACTGTGGGCAAGTCACTTAACTTCTCTGTGCCTCAGTTCCCTCATCTGTAAAATGGGGATTAAGACTGTGAGGCCCACGTGGGACAACCTGATTACCCGGTATCTATCCCAGCGCTTAGAACAGTGCTCTGCACATAGTAAGCGCTTAACAAATACCAACATTATTATTAGATAAATGATCCATTCAGTCCAGTATTGTCTTCTTCAGGGAACTCACTACATGATAGTTGTCCTCCTTAACCTCCACCTTTATAGTTCAAGATAGGCTATCTTGTAGCAGCGTGGCTCAGTGGAAAGAGCACGGGCTTGGGAGTCAGAGGTCATGGGTTCGATCCTGGCTCTGCCACTTGTCAGCTTTGTGACTGTGGGCAAGTCACTTAACTTCTCTAGGTCTCAGTTACCTCATCTGTAAAATGAGGGTTAAGACCGTGAGCCTCACGTGGGACAACTTGATTACCCTGTATCTACCCCAGCGCTTAGAACAGTGCTCTGCATATAGTAAGCGCTTAACAAATACCAACATTATTATCATTATGCCTTCAATTCGTTGCCGACCCAATTTTTCTCTATTCGAAAGCCTACTGTGGCATTTGTTAAACACTTACTATGGAGTAAATACAAAATAATCAGGTAGGACACAGTGTCATTTGGGGGTCACAGTCCAAATAGGAAGGAGAACTGGTATTTAATCCCCATTTTGCAAATAAAGAAACTGGGGTCTGCGGGGAGGGTGCGGTTAGAGGTCGGGGCTGGATAGGAAATGCTGGGGTGGTTCAGGGTTTGAGGGGAAGGGGAGAGAAAAGGGTGCTGAGCCCGTTTGGCTACTCTGCCAGAGAGCTGCATATTGATGATTGGAGGACGCCAGGGTGGAGGCTTGTAATCTCCCTCGTTCAGCTGGCTCCTCGCCTAGGGGACCCAGCCAAATCCATCGGGAGAGGAGGTGCCATCTGGTAGCTAGGGAGACGATTTGAGGCTTGTTCAGTTGTCCCTCTCTCCTCCGTTTTCCCAGGAAAGTGGGAAGAAAATGGTCTACCGAGCAGGTTAGGAGCAAGGAAAGGAATTCGGCTTTAGGTTTGATCCACGCTTATTATAGTGCTATGTACCCAGTAGGGTCTCAGTATTGGCTAGTGATTGATTTGGACTAACTTCAGTTTTCAAGGTGAGGGACCTTAGAAATACTGTAGTGTTGTGTCTCCAAAAGACATTTAGTGTGTCTTCCCAGGAGTCAAATCAAGCAACTTGAGGGCGCCTTTCTAGGATCTGGGGCTTGGTGCCCATTTTATTTCATTTATGGTGTTTAAGTGCTTACTACATTCCTACCACTGTACTAAGCACTGGGGTAGATACAAGCTAATCAGTTTGGACACATTCCAAGTCCCAAGTGGGTCACGGTCTTAATCAAGCGCTCAGAACACTGCTTGGCACATAGTAAGCGTTTTAACAAAATACCATCATTATTAATCCCCATTTTACAGATGAGGTAACAGACACAGAAGTGAAGTGCCTTGCCCAAGGTCGCAAAGCAGGCAAGTGCTTTCGCTATTTTTATTGCGATTGTTCTTGTCTGTCCGTCTCCCCCGATTAGACTGTAAGCCCATCAGAGAGCAGGGACTGTCTCTGTTACCGATTTGTCCATTCCAAGCGCCTAGCACAGTGCTCTGCACATAGAAAGCGCTCAGTAAATACTACTGAATGAATGAAGTGGCAGAGCCGGGATTGAACCCAGGTCCTCTGACTCCCAAGCCCTTGCCAATGCCAGCCTATTCACTTGTTTTGATCTCTTTCCGCCACGCCACGCTGTTTCTCCCTCCCACCATCAGCATAGCACCCTAGGATGGCTGGCTAGAAGGGGCAGGGTAAAAACCCATCCCCGCATAGCAGCCCCCGGCATCCGGGGCCTGTGGGCCTGAGCCCTGGGCTGAGGCAGGAGTTTCTGCCTGCTGACTGAGCCGTGACCCAAGGCTCAATCAGAGCCGCTGTGATCGGGGCCGGAGAGGTTCCGTCCCTGCACCAGCGAGTAGGCGGCCCAAGTTGCAGGACGCTATATGAGAAATAAATGCGATAACAGGCAAGCTGAGTGCTTGGGAAGGTCGGGTAAACATTCAGGCTCTATAGAGGCAGAACTGCAACCCAAGAGGGCTGGAGGAGCCGTGTGAGGCATATTTGCCAGGATGGCCGGGGAGGAGATGGGACTAGTCAAGAGGAGTTTAGGAGTAACCTGCTTGCCCAATCAGGGAGTCAGGCAGAGCTTTTAAATCCACTAGGGCAGAAGAAGCCTTTTGCCCTCTTCCTGCTGTTGCTTCCCTTCATATGACTAAAACAGGGAATAGGGCCCCAAGCACACAGTCAGGCCCAAGGAAGCTTATTTGACTACAAAAGCTGGGTTAATTATTGACGTTGGGGTAATAACTGCAACTTTGTTGATTAGTAAAGTGTAAGAACTTGGTTTTCTTCTCCTTTTCGCTCTCTGGGTATAAAACCTAGACTTTTATTCAGGAGCGTTTCTTGGGTTATTTGAAAAGGCTTGTAACCCCCATGAATTTTTTCCTCACTTCATTGCCATGTATCTCTTCTTGATGTTTTGTCATAATAATAATAATAAATGCTATTTAAGTGCTTACTATGTGCCAAGCACTGTTCTAAGTGCTGGGGTAGATACAAGGTAATCGAGTTGCCCCACATGGGGCTCACAGCCTTAATCCCCAATTTACAGATGAGGTCACTGAGGCACAGAGAAGTTAAGTGACTTGCCCAAAGTCACACAGCTGACAAGTGGCGGAGCCGGAATTAGAACTCATAAGAGACCCCACGGACTGTAGTTGCACCGCTTCAGGGTGGAACCGTAATACAAAAAAAATCTTCAAGTGCCTCGGACCGTGGGGGTGCTGGAGAGGCGGCTTGATTTGGGGGGTTGGCGCTTCCCTTTGCCCACAGTGGGGCCTTTTGACAGTGCAGTGTGGCGATCCACCTGGACTTGTCTGTCCCTAATAACAGTAATAAAAATAACGATGGCTTCTGTCAAGTCCCTACTTGGTGCCATCCACTGTACGAAGTCCTGGGGTAGCTACAGGACAATCAGATCGGACTCAGTCCCCATCCCACATGGGGTTCACAGGGAGGGAGAACAGGTATTTCCTCCCCATTTTGCAAGTGAGGTAACAGGCACCGAGAAGTTAAAAGACTTGCCCGAGGTCATATAACAGGCATGTGGCAGAGCGGGGATTAGAACCCAGGGCCTCTGACACTATACCTGTGCAGTTTCCAGCTGCTCTAGAGTACACACAGCGGCATCTCAGGGCCTGGCAAATCCGGGCTCCCTGCTACCAGCTGGTACAGAAGCAGCGTGGCTCAATGGAAAGAGCCCGGGCTTGGAAGCCAGAGGTCATGGGTTCAAATCCCGCCTCTGTCACTTGTCAGCTGTGTGACTGTGGGCAAGTCACTTCACTTCTCTGTGCCTCAGTTACCTCATCTGTAAAATGGGGATTAAGACTGGGAGCCCCATGTGGGACAAACTGATCATCCTGTATTTACCCCAGTGCTTAGAACAGTGCTCTGCACATAGTAAGCGCTTAACAAATACCAACATTATTGATAGCCCTGAGACCCTCACTCCATCCTTGGTGCTCAGCTTTCTTCCCGCTAAGAATCCTCTCCTACTGCAGCCCAGCCCACGCAGACCCCCTCTAGACTGTCAGCTCATTGTGGGCAGGGAATGTATCTGTTTAGAGTTGCATTGTACTCTCCCCAGCGCTCAGTACAGTGCTCTGCACACAGTAAGCGCTCAGTCAAGACAACTGAATGAATTTTCTCTTCCACTGCCGGCCTATTCACTTGCTTTGATCTCATCTCGGTTTCTGTCCGCTCCTTGCTCGCGTCCATGTCCTTGCCTGCGTCTCTCTTCCACTCCACATCCCACAAACCACTACTCTTCCCTATCCCCAAAGCCCTAGGAAAATCACATCTCCTCCAGGTAGCCTTCCTGATAAATCCCTCACCACCCCATCCTGTTTTCCCTCCCAGGTGCATTAGAGAAGCCGCGTGGCTCAGCGGAAAGAGCACGGGCTTTGGAATCAGAGATCATGGGTTCGAATCCCCGCTCTGCCACTTGTCAGCTGTGTGACCGTGGGCAAGTCACTTATCTTCTCTGGGCCTCAGTTACCTCATCTGTAAAATGGGTATTAAGACTGTGAGCCCCACGTGGGACAACCTGATTCCCCCGTGTCTACCCCAGCGCTTAGAACAGTGCTCTGCACATGGTAAGCGCTTAACAAATATCAACATTATTATCTACTCACTCTCAAGTTCTTAGTAAAGTGCTCTGCAAGCAGTAAGTGCATAATAAATACCACTGACCGACTGAGCTCCTGCCCTGCGCAGCCCCAGGGGGGAACAGAGGGAAGCAAAAGCAGCATGGCCTGGTGAATAGAGCACAGGCCTGTGAATCAGAAGGACCTGGGTTCTAATCCTAGCTCCGCCACTTGCCTGCTGTGTGACCTTGGGCAAGACACTTGGCTTCTCTGTGTCTCAGTTTCCTCATCTGTAAAATGAGGCGGGGAGCCTCATGTGGGACCCGGATTGTGTCCAACCTGATTAGCCTGCATCTACCTCGGCATTTAGTACAGTGCCTGGCACATAGTAGGTGCTTAAATACCATTAAAAAAAAGGGGAAGAGGTAGAGAGAGGTAGGCTGCCGCGGGGGATGCGTGGAGGTGACGGAAGGGAAGAGAAGAGTGGAAGGAACAGGGGAAGGGGCAGGCCCGGAAGTGACAGAGCCAGGGGTGGCAAAGAAAGCTCACTCTGAGACCTTACCGGGTGAAACTTGGGGGGTCCGGAACCCAGCTCTTTCCAACATCCCGCAGTTTGCCTGTACAGGATCCCGGGCCTCAGTTCTTCTGGTGTCCTCGCAGACGGCTCCACCCTCCTGAAACTCTTCCCCGCCTCGGTCTCCTCGGCAGGCGGCAGGGGAGAGGTTGAGAGGCCAAGGCCCCACTACCGATCCAGAATAATAATAATAATGATATTTGTTAAGCGCTTACTACGTGACAGGCACTGTTCTAAACACTGGGGTAGATTCGAGGTAATCAGGTTGTCCCACACGGGGCAACCCCATTTTACAGTCTCCATCCCCATTTTACAGATGAGGGAACTGAGGCCCAGAGAAGTGAAGGGAATGGCCCAAGGTCACACAGCAGACCCTCCGGCATCACAGGACAGAGTGCCAGGCGTGGGAGGGGGGAGTCCTGCCACCTGCACTCGGGTGGCCATCATTTCATGAGCGGTGGTGGGGAGGACGGTAGTGCCTAAGGCGGAAGCGGTCGCAGGCGGCTTGTCAAGGAAACACAGTCTGGTTCCACAGTTGCAGGGGAGGGAAGGGCTCACTGGCTATGCCTTTTGTCCTATAATGGTCCCCATTGGGTGGCTCATTTTCAGTGAAAAATGGGACTCTCCGAGCTACGGTTTTGTAATCTGAAGAAGCACTGATTCTTTGTCCAATACACGCCGGTTACGGACATCTCAGCCTTCCTGTTGCCGCACGTCCCTTCTGCTGAAAAGTAACTTTTAAAAAGTGGTATTTGTTGAGCGCTTACTATGTGGCAGGCACTGTTCTAAGTGCTGATCTCTTTAACTTCTGCAGCTGCGCTAACCTGTCCCTGTTCACGGAAAGGGAGATAGAAATAAAATGATTTTAAAAGCTAAAAAAGACCCCGCCCCCCAATTTTTTCCTAGTTTGGCAATACTGCTCCTCCCTTTGTCCTCCAGCTCATCATCGGTCACAATTTCGTTAAGCTATTTCCTATACCAAATCAGAATGATTACAGCAGTGGGTGGCCATTTAAACATAAATCAGATTTTCGGCAGAATATGCTACTCCATCAATATTCCTGACATTTAGAGAGCCGGCTAGCCCGGTGAATACACAGACAACCGTGTTAGCGCAGTTGCAGAAGTTAAGCACATGAAGTAGGGTGTTTTTCCCACGGGCAGGAAATTTGAAAATTGGTCAGGACAATATCCACGCTTCACTCCGCGAGGCCAGCTTTCTCCCACCCGGAATGGGACCTGCGCCGACCGTCTTTACTAATTTTGGTGATCACTGGGCTGTCGAACGTCAAGAACCAGTTCAGGAAACAATTGTATCAATTGGAGACCGCCTGTATCTACGGAAGGGTGCCCCAGCTAAGGGAGAAAAATGCAATCCCCAGCCCCATCCACTCCCACACGCCCTCTTGGTTATGACCCACATGTCCAGCATCAAACGGCACAACAAGATCACCTGGATACTAAGGTACTGAAAGTCAGTCTGCTCACAGGCGTCGACACAACGCTTCCAGCAACCCGGCTCTGCTGGCCCGGGCAGGTGAGCGGAATGGAAAACAGGAGGATATTTCAGCAATTGTTGTGTGGTGAACTGAAAGGGGACACACACAGGTCAGGAGGGCAAAGTCAACGATGAAAAGACACAGCGAAGCCCAGTCTCAAACAATGCAGCGCTGCAAAAGACCATCACAGTAGACAGACCAGCCTGATGGACATCACTCCCCTGGAGTGAAGACTTTGGGAAGACCTACTGTACTCTCCCAAGACTTTAGTGCAGTGCAAAAGTACACACTCAAGAAATCCTACTGATTGAGACAGGTTTGAGGACAGAGATTGGCCCTTTAAGAGCTCCTACTGACACAGGATCAAGGGTACATTCTTGGTTCGCTGTGGACGGGAACAGGGAAAGGGTCTACCAACTCCTTATATCGTACCCTCCTAAGCGTTTACTACAGTGCTCTTGGTTATAGTAAGCCCTCAATAAATACCACTGATCTGATTAATAATCAGCCACACTCACAGACCTTAATGGGATTTTACTGTCCACTTTCAGAAATAACCGCTATGTATACATCTTGAGGTAGAGGATAATAATGTACCTCAGCGATTGATCGATCTATCAGTGGTATTTATTGAGTGCCTTCTCTATACAGAGCACCGTACTAGGCACTTGGGAGAGTACAATACAGTCGGTAGACACGGTCCCTGCCCTCAAGGAGCTGACAGCAGAACCATAAAACCTGTCTGGACTACGTCCAAGTTACCGGTCTCATTCGACTGAAAAGACCAAGTCACTGGGAGACCCGCTCCCACCACGGGCTTGGCAATCATGCAGAGCTGCAAAATTAGGAGAGGGCAGGGAAGAGGAGCTCACTGCCCAGTTGAACCCTGACCATGCGTAGGTTCCACATGATTCCGGCATCGTGGGGGAAGCAGACCCCAGAATCCCACCCCAACACCACGGACTGAAGCTGCTCCTGGAGGGAGGACCATTGGTTAATCCTATTAACAGACAGGCCAGGACTTGCCTAAAACTTTTAGCTCCGGGAGGGCAGGATCACATCTGCCAACTCCATCGTATTGACAAATACCATCATTATTATTATTATTACTCTCCCAAGCTAGTGCGGTGCTCTGCCTAGGGTGAGTGCTCGATAAATACCACTGATTAATAATGACTCCTGGGGGAGCATCCCATAACTTACCTTTACCCATCTTCCTTCCGACGAGTCTCGATCATTGCATGATGTACCCCGCCCGACGCCCGAGACTGTTATCTATGGGAGGTGTGGTTTTTTTATGATATTTGTTAAGCGCTTACTAAGTGTTAAACGCTGTTCTAAGTGCTGGGGGAGGTACCAATCAATTAGGTCGACACAGCCCCTGTCCCTCATGGGGCTCACAGTCAAAGTAGGAGGGAATTTTACATGGGATCCCCATTTGGCACTTCAGGGAACTTGAGACATAGAGAATAATAATAATGTTGGTATTTGTTAAGCGCTTACTATGTGCAGGGCACTGTTCTAAGCGCTGAGGTAGATACAGGGTAATCAGGTTGTCCCACGTGAGGCTCACGGTCTTAATCCCCATTTTACAGATGAGGTAACTGAGGCACAGAGAAGTGAAGTGACTTGCCCACGGTCACACAGCAAGCAATTGGCGGAGCCGGAATTAGAACCCAGGTCCTTCTGACTCCCAGGCCTGTGCTCTATCCACTTGAGGATCAGAGTTTGTGGGTTCTAATCCCAGTTTTGCCACTCGCCAGCTGTGTGACTCTGGGCAAGTCACTTCACTTCTCTGTGCCTCAGTAAACTCATCTGTAAAATGGGGATTAAGACTGTGAGGCCCACGTGGCACAACCTGCTTATCTCGTATCTATCCCAGTGCTTAGAACAGTGCTTGGCACAAAGTAAGCGCTTAACAAATACCATCTTTTTTTTTTTTTCAGGCCAGGTTGATTCTATAATGCTGTCAGGGATAAAAACGTGAACCTACTACCTTCTTAATTTCCCTTGAGGAAGGGCTGTGAACTTTTACGGAGGAAGGTCTATCTTGAGCCCATCATTTCCTTTCCCCCTCTTCATCACATCACCTTACACTGGATGGCTTAAATTGCTAGAAAATAGTCATCAGACCATAGGTTTCTGGAGGGCAGAGATCAAGTCTGTATCTCCATTGTACTTTTCCACTTAGTAGAGTGCTCTGTTCCCAGCAGGTGTTCAATAAATAAAATTAGTTGATAGAAGTTAAATGTAACGAGACTCCTTTAATTAACTGCCTTGCTTTGAAATATACTTCACGACAAAGAGCCCCTCTTGTACACATCTGAGAACATTGAAAATAGCTCAGCATTAAAAAAAAAAAAAACCCAAACCCAGATTCAGCATTCTGTACACTATTCCATTTCACCTCCTTTTTATCAAGACTCATTAACGCAGAAAAATTTTATTTTTTTCTCTTTTTTGATGTATTACAACCCACTTTTTGGTAGTGGATGTAGAGGGCCTACTATTTACTCAAAATGTGAAATACTAAACACATACCTCCAAATGGCATGGTAACGTTTACATGTTTAATTCCCTTATAGGTGGTAACTCTCTTAGGATACAGAAAATGGTCCATTCGGTCCACAGTTTTCAGATTCCATTGTAGTTATTCAATCTACTGTTTTAAGATACATTCGAACAAAAGATACTTAGGGTATTTGCAAGGAGAGCACACATACAACAGCGAGTCGAGCTGAGACGTACTTTACTAAAACACTTTTAAGTCCGCAGAATAAATAAAAGTCTGAAAACACGGGTCGTGCTTACGTGTCCTCTCGAAAACACCTTCAGTGTCCATAGCACGCACATGTGCTTCACTCCTACCGTCATCTCTTGGGTGACATAAGTGGAGGTGACATTTTTACTTCTCAAAGAAATGATCAGTGCTAATCACTTAGTAACAGTCGGGTAGGAAGGGCACCTGAATACAGGGTGATGGGTGGTTGTAATAAATAAACCGGCTGCTGGCTTTGAAGCCAAGAGCTAAACATCTGTGAGGGAAGGGCAGGGTGGGGACTTCTAAAACGTGGTTAGAAACCAAAGCACAAAAATCGTGCTACCCCGTCGATAACCAATTAAGGACTTCCTGGATCACACCGATTCTTTTCAAGTCCTTCTCGAGCTTGCCGTAAGGACAAAGCACGGATGAAGATGAAGAACAAAAACAATGAGGGCACCTCACGGCGGACAGGTCTGACCGAAACCATCCTCTCCCGTTTAAGGGGCCAGATCGGACCACGCACGCATCATTATATCTATGCATAATACAAAACTGGTGGTAATGCTTGCACTCTGAGCCGAATCGAAACCCACATGCTACGGTAAACCCAAGGAAGGCTATTGGCCACGCGGGACACTGGAGCTGTCCCGAAGCCACCGGGCTTGCTGGATAACGCACCCAGAGAGGAACTGGACGGGAAGGTGAGAGCTCGGGCCGCCGTTTCTCTTCGTCCCTACATCATCCTCTCCCGGCGGTCGGTGGCTGTCGTTCTTTCCTCCGTGACCCGACAACTAGCCGGTGACCCGACACCGCGTTATTTTAAAATTTCTGTCGTCAACCTGTTCTCGTCTGTGATCTTTGGAGCAAGTCTTCACCCATCCGCTTAGAGGCTTTGGCTTCCGGAAGGCAGCTGCTGTTTTACTTTATGGAGACAGAGGAGACTGTCTGAGGGTGGTGGGTGTGAAGCTTGTGTTTCAGTGCTATGACAAGAAAATACAGTATCGCACTGCCCCCTCTAGTCAGTGCCATATATATAGATATATATTTATATAAAAAAAGAAAAGACGTCCCCACCCAACCCCCCGCAGCAAACCACACACGACATCCATGTGCTCGTTGGTGACCCGTGGGAGTGAAGCGGGAACAGAGAGTGGTTCTCTGCCCCTCCGGCCAACCGGGCTGACTGCCGACGACATCACACGGGGTTTCGGGTTTGATGCACGGAGGGCTCGATCTCGCCGACCCAGGCTCCACGATCATTCGTTCGGGCGGAGGAGCAAAAGGTCCCGGGTACGCTAGGTCCCTCCCCACAGCAAAACAAACCAAACTCAAAGACCAAGTTGGCTGCTCCACCTGCCATCGACGAAAGAATGAAGACTCCCCCGATCTTTAAGGAGCCGGTGCCTGCTTTTTCCAACAGAGACCCAGGCGTTTCACGATCCACATCACCTAACGGCCTTCTGTTGTCCAGGGCAATGCCCGGGATCACATCCCGCCGGACATAGAATTCCCTTTTTTCTACCCACGGGATAATAGTGTGTTTTCTATTTTCAGTGCACCTTAAGAGGAAGAGGCCAGGGGAAAGGGAGGGACGGGACAACCTTCGAGAAGGTCGGCTAGTGAAATTCTTCACACGGCCGTTGCGGCGATAGAACAGCTCAACCTCAAGGTCTCTGGTCCATATTTACACATTCTACAAAGGGTACGCTTCTCCCAATTAGGCACAAGGTTGATTTGTCAGACTCGGGAGTGTACGGGAGGGGCAGGGGAGAGAGAGCTGGGGGGTGGGGAAGCCAGGGTAGGAGAGGGGGACGGGGACGGCCGCCCGGCGTCCTTAGAGGGACGAGTCCCGCCCCCCCTCATCGTAAGCTCGTCTGCTTGGGGAGCTTGGCTCCCATCAGGATGCCGGAGGTGAGGGTCACGGGGCCCTTCATCTGCATGCTGGACCCCACCATGGTGGGGAAGCTACGGTTCCTGCGAATGCCGGCGTTCAGCCGCAGGCCGCCGAGGGCGCCCGGGACGGCGGGGCAGCCCGAGGGCGGGCCCTCCGGGGCCGGGCCGCCCGCCGCCGGGGCGCCCCCGTCACCCGCCGGGGCCGGGGCCCGGGCCGGCCCCGCGCTCACCACCCTGGCGATGCCGAACCGCTTGACTTTGTCCACGAGGTTGAGGTTGGAGACGGACACGTCGGTCTGGCTCTCGCTGCTCCGGGTGCTCCTGCTCTCCCTCACCTCCCTCAGGATGGAGCTGGCTGGCTTCGACGCCAGGAAGGTGTCGTACGGGGGACTGGTGCACTTGAACTCGAAGGAGGGCGGCGGCGACGTGGGCGTCTGCATAGGCGAGTTGGGCGGGGTGGAGGGGATGGCGGCCATCCCGGGCAGGAAGGGGGTCAGCGGGCCGCCCCGGCCGGCCCGGTCCCGGCTCTGGGGGTCGTACACGGCCGCCGAGATCCCCCGCTCCTTCAGCAGGCGGACGAGCCCCAGGGACGTGCTCGTGGTGGTGGTGGACTCCCGGAGGTTGGTGAAGGACTCGGCCAGGCTCAGGCGGCGAGGGGTGCACGGGGTGGCCGCCGGCGTGGGCTTGGAGCTGCCGGCGCTGCCGCAGGCCGGAGAAGGGGCGGAGTTAAGGCTGCGAGGGAGAGAGGGGCCCGGTGAGTCGCTCGGTCAATCCGGCGATGGGGTTTATTCGGCGCTTACTGCGTGCGCAGCAATGTACTAAGCGCCTGGGAGAGTACGCCACGACGGTAGTCACCGGGGAGCACTCAGAAACCGAGGAACCGCTGGGAGGGCTCGCTTTCCCGGGAGGCATTCGGTCTGGAGGTTTGATAGGGGGGGCCGGGGGTGGGGGGTGCAGAAAGGCCTTCGCCAGAGCAGCCCACCCGCCCTGACCCGCCGAGGTGCTGCTCCTCAGCTCTCCGCCAGGCCAGGAAGGCCAGTGAAAACACGACTCTCCCCCGCCCCACTCCCTTTGGGTATTTAAGTGCTTACTATGCGTCAAGGACTGAACTAAGCGCTGGGGTAGATACAAGCTAATCAGGTCGGTCAAATCCCCGTCCCCCACGGGGCTCCCACTCTTAACCCCCATTTCACAGAGGAGGCACAGAGAAATGAAGTGACTGGCCCAAGGTCACACAGCGGATAAGGGGTGGAGCCGAGATTAGAACCCAAGTCATTCTTACTCCTAGGCTGGGCTCTATCCACTAGGCGACCCTGCTTCTCCACTATGCTGTTTCTTTTAAATATAAAATTTAAAATACGGGACCCGTACAATCTCCTCCTGTTCAGTGCCCACGTAGAGGCCCCACGGCCCACCTGAGCAGGGCGGTCAAGGCTGTGGCACAAGCAGCCCCCACAGTCCCGGGAGTCACTTGGGTGGTCAGCTCACCACGGGGGAGGCCTAAACCAGCCACAGGCCATTTGTGGACGGTGCTCCCGGGCCAGGCACCCTGGGGCTGCTGCCGATGGGCCGAAGTCAATCACTGAGGCTTTCGGCAGGCCACGGTTTGCGCGGGGATGGTGATAACAATAACTGTGGCATTTTGAACATGGAGAGTCCCCCCTCCAGCCGCTGATCATTGGAATACTGGTCTCCGGCTGGAAGCTCCTTCACTAGATTGTGGACTCCTTGAGGAAAGGGATTGTCCCTACTTACTCTCCCCAGGGCTTAGTACTGTGCTCTGTACACCGTAAGCGCTCAATAAATACTACTGACTGGTCAAGGAAATCGTTGTTCTGCAACTCTCCTAACCAGGATGTGGAGAAGTAGAGAGGGAGACGGGAAGAAGCCAGAGTGGGAAGTTTTCAGCAAACCTGTAGTGTTCCAGAGTAGGAGACAGAGTTGCCAATTGTACTTTCGATAAGGGGATGAGGAGTTTTGGGTGGAAGGAAGAATGAGGTGTGGGGCTTGGGAGGAATAGAGAGGCAACAATTTGGGATTTTTCAACCCCACTTAAATGCTCTGACTCCTTCTGCTGGAATGGTCTCCACTGCCCCTAAATGCTCAGTCCTGTCCTTCCCGCTCCCCGCCCCTCCGACAACGTCCTTGGGATAGAATGCTGCCGGAGAGTGTGGGAACGTTCTCCCGACAACGTGCGTTTATTGACGCAACATCCAGAGGGACGTGTGTGTTGGGGGTTGGGGGAAGGGGGAATGCAGTGGTCCGGGTGCACGGACCATCACGCAAGTTTCCCTTAGCTTGGGTTTTGTCAAGAACATAACCCTCGCACCGCAGGACAACTGAGTGGATCTTTTGGGGAAGAGTATAGGGAAAATTGAAAGCCTATTAAAACTAGGAAAGTTAATGAGGAAGATTAAAACTACTGAACGCCCCTGGTCTATAAACCCATCACGGGCAGGGAGCGTGTCTACCACCTCCTTTATACTGTACTCTCCTAAGCACTTAGTACAGTGCCCTGCACAGAGTAAGCATTCAATAAATATGATCGATCGACTGAATGCCAAGTACAGGTCTCTCCTCAGTCTTTCTTTGGGATCCTGAGGAAATTCTGTCTTGGGGGAGCTGAAGGCTCTCAGAACCCAGGCATCTGGGCCCATCTGGGGCAGTAAGATGCACCTCTAGCATAGGATCCCAATACAGTAGAGCTTCCTTCCATCATCTGGTGGGTTAAACGGAAACTGCAGAAGCTGCCTCCAATATCAGCAGCAGGAGCCAGCGGCCAGGGCTCTGGGCTTGCTCGACTGGGGAAGGGGCTTCTTTAAGGTTACGGTAACCAGGAGGCAGAAGAGAGAACCCCCCCAGACCCCTCAGTCATGCTCAAGCAACCTCGGGAGCAGGCAGCAGAAAGAGGATGGAGTTAGCTGAGAGGCTCTTAGGGCAAGAGCATAAAACGGGCCAAAGTCAAAGCTCCAAACCATTATAAGTAACAGACTTGGAATTAAAGCCAAATGACCTCTGCTGGATTAGTTTGTGGGGGTAGAAAATTCAAGGAAAACAAGCAACCTGAACCTCAAACAACTTCACAGGCATGACTGGTAGGGGAATAACTGTAGCCCGGTGAAACACCCAGGATGGAGAACGGCAGTTGAAGCTGCCCTCTAAGGGAGGAGCTCAGTTTTTAGACCAATTTGGGTAGGATTCTGGAAGCTCTTTCATAAGCAAGGGGTAATAGCCTTGGGATGGGTAATAGTTGGCTTTTGGGGAGAAAATGATCACTCCTGAGCAGTGCTGAACCATCTCTCTCTGAATAAGCTGTTCTGGGCACTCTTGATTCTTTTGCACATTCTTCCTTCTGAATTAACGGCCCAGCTCGTGGAGGGCGGGCCTTTTGCCGCTCTCCCTACAGAACGGTTGAGCACTAGAAGAGGTTTCTAATCACCGCTGCTCCTGAGCCAGGCTGAACTGCTAAGCTGGCTTTGCGGAAGCAGAGTCTGTGGTATAGGGAAATTTCTCCTGCCCTGAGTATCCTCGAGTTTCTTTTCACCATAGTATGAGAGGGAACTTAAATGGGGGAAGGAGAAAACAAAGGGAGAGTATACGGAGGAGGAAGGGGAGAGACAGAGAAAGAGAGAGACAGAGAGTAAAAGGGAAAAGAGAGGGCAGAGAGAGAAGGAGAGGAGGGCAGACTGCAGAGGAAGAGAGAGAGCAGAGAGGGTAGACAGTTGGGGAGAAAGGGCAGAAACAGACTGTGAAAGCACAATTCCTCTAGGGGCCACCTGACTGACTGTATTTAATTACAACTTCAGAGTTACATCATTAATAAGTCAACGGCTACACAGAATTTAGTCAGATCAGGAACACCGTTAACCTGGGTTAAAGCGTTAGCCCGGGTGAGGTGTCGGTGTCTGGGATCTTCAGGTTAGTCTGTGTGGGAGACACACAAGCACGCTCACACACAAACGGTCCCCGCTCCCGGACCCTGCCGGGACGGGCACGGCAGGCAGCCTTGCTCACCGCGCCTGCCCAGCTCGGTCAGTCACACAGTCTGCCCTACGTCTCCTCTCAGCACAACGGCACCTAAGGCTGTTCCATCGGCCTCCTCATCAGACCTGCGGAGAATGATTTAGCGTTTACGGAGCTTCTCGGGGGCGGGGGGTGGGTATAGGAAGGGGGCAGTCATTTCCACCGAGGCACTTCCTCCCCGCCCCACCCTACTGTCTCGTGATGGACCAGATGGGCAGTCCCATCTGGAGCCTCTGCTAATGGGATGCTGGGAGCTTCCGACGGCAGCCCATCTGTCACGTCGCAGATGAACTTCAAGATGACGCTTCTGTCCTGCTCTGCCCTAACTCCTAATGTCCTAATGAGGAAAGAGGCATTTAAAGACAAATCTTGATGCCTGAGGGACTGAGGATCCCGTATAGGATTGACCTACGGCATTCGCTGCTCACCAAACCTTTCGTCCTCTGAAAAACAGAGGCTCGAGATCCTCCCCTTTCGGCTACAAAAAGGGACTCTGAAAGCTGAGCCCACTATTGAGTGCCTTAATAGGCCGTGAAACAGAAAATCCTCTGTAGCACTTAACGTTTTGACCAATACGTACATTAACTCAACCCACTTTACACTTTGAGGTTCTTAAACTGGGAAGGGGCAGGGAGAGGAGATGAACCCGGACTCCAGTCATTCTATTTGGAGCTCTAGTAAAAGATCTGGGAGGAAGAACGTGGAAACCATCGGATGGCCCGTGGACTGCAGTTCTCTGTTGTGCCTGTCCCGACATCCATGAAAAACTGAGAGTTAGCCTCAGTGCTATTTTGTAAGAAGGAATTAATCATTACAAATGAAAACCTAAAGTTACACAAACACGCTTTTCCTCCAGAGTCTCTTTTCGCCTTTGAGATTCTTTCCTGAAGTAGTCTGATGTGGCCACATGTCAGCCTAAGCTTGACGTCCACAATTTGGCCTTCCCAGAGGGATCTGTTACCCTGCACTAGAAAATGAACACTTTCTTCCATGAATCTGATAATAAAGGATACATGTGAGAGGCACCGGGAATGGTTTAATCACTGGCCTCTCTGCTCCAACTTCCAAAAGCATAAATGAATTACGTAAATGTTATGGGCCTGAGGAGTCTGGCTGCCCGTCCATCAGGAAATGACTGGAGATGAGATTTATTTTAGAGTCCTGACCTCTCTTTGGAAGATTAGCTGCGTTCTGAGCATTTCTAGCCAGAGCACCACGACGGATATGAAAAGCACATGCTCAGGTCTAATCAGCCCAGTGATTACCGAGGCAACGGGCTGATGTTTCTTTTTTTCCCCATGGTATTTGTTAAGCACTTACTATGTACCAGACACTGTACTAACCACCGGGGTAGATACAAGTTAATCAGTTTAGACACAGTCCATGTCCCACAAGGGGCTCACAGTCTTAATCCCTCATTTACAGATGAGGTAGCTGAAGCACAGAGAAGTGACTTGTCCAAGGTCACACAGCAGACAAGTGGTGGGGTCAGGATTAGAACCCGGGTCCTTCTCACTCCCAGGCCCGTGCTCTATCCACTAGGTCACGCTGCTTCTCGGCCTGGGCCTCAAATCCCTGGAGGTTCTCACAACGTGCTGCACCCCTTTCCCTCCTACTTGCTCACTGGTGCCCCAGAGGGAACACCACCGGCAGGGAGGAGACGATGAGAGTCGGTGCTGAGCAAATCACTATCACGACAATCAAGTCCTTTGTGCCCGTTCTCCATTCTAGTGGGTCCCATCATGTACCCATCTGGACAAGTAGGGCTGGCAGAGGAGAGCCCCTTGTATAAGTGAGGGACAATGAGAAACCCAAGTGGGTTTCGGGGGAAGAAAAGGTAACCTCACGTGGGAGGAGCTGGCAATGTCTCGGGGGCAGGAGGTGCTGCCCATTCTGGATGTGCCAACTGCTGGCACGCCCCCTCCCTCACCAGGCTCGAACCCCTTACCTTGGGGTGACTCGGGTGAGCTCATCGGAAGGGTGCAGGATGCGGCAGGTGGTGAAGGTGAAGGTGGAGTTGGTCTGTGACATGCACTTCCCAGGATGATGGGCTATATTTAACAAGAAAAACAAGCAGATTTATCGGGCCGATACTAGCGTGAGAATAAAGAACATCTACCCTGGTCCTAGACAGACACAAAAAGGAACGTGATGCCTTTGCTGGATCTAGATATGGAAGCTGACACCCAGGCTTTTTTTTTTAATGGTATTTAAGCGCTTCCTATGTGCTAGGCACTGTACTAAGCGCTGGGGAGATACAAACTAATCAGACTGGGCACAGTCCACGTCCCACATGGGGCTCACAGTCTGAATCCCCATTTTACAGATGAGGTAACCGAGGCACAGAGAAGTTAAGTCAATTGCCCAAGGTCACAGAACAGACAAGTGGCAAAGCCAGGATTAGAACCCAGGTCCTCTGCCCCCCAGACCTGTTGCTCTTTCCAGTAGGCCACGTGGTTTTCCGGGTCGAAGATGGGCCCTCTAAAATACCCACAGTTGGAAGAAAAGGCTGAAGAGCGTTCTGACCGGATAGTCCCCCTAGTCTCCATTCTGATCTGGGCAGAGGCATCCCATGTCCTGGTTTATTCAGTCAGCAGTGGACCCAGCTTGTGAGGAGAGCACAGGGCACCAATGTGGAATTTAGGGGTTTTGAAGGGCACAGAACAGAGTTCTTTAGAACTCTGTGGACTTGGGAGCTCCCTAAAATTAACTCTATTCATCTCCCCCAATCTTCCACCCCTGTAAAAAATGGATTCCCCCCTTTTTTGGTTACAAAAAGGGATGTGAAAAGCTGAGTCACTACTGAGTGCTTTAATATTTTGTGAAATAGAAAATCCTCAGTAGCACTTAACAACAACTTTTTGACCATCACGTGTATTAATTTGACCCACTCCAGAAATGCAAACGATATTTAGTAGAGTAATGGGTCAGAATTACATTTGCTTGCCTGGCCTTTCTTCAGAAATGATAATCTGATTTCTGAAAGGAAATATCCCTGGAAGCAGAGTATTAGCCAGTTTATCTCCCCATTTCCCTTTGTTTTTAAAAGTTGTTGTAAGTGGCACTGTGGGCCGTGGTCTTCCGCGATGTAAATCAGAAGCCATGCATGACAATTTGCTGCGGAAGAAGTTGAATACTAGATCAAAGATATCATGATTGCGTAGGATTCCTCCAGGGGTCATAACTCAGTTTTGTTTTTTTAAATGGAGATTGCTTCACGTGCAGAAAAACTGACATTAAACCCCCATTCCTCAGCCCTCAGAGACTTCCGGTGAGTAGACTAAATTCAGAATCATGTCTCCTTTTTTGACGAGTCAGAGGTGTGTAGGTGCCTTTTAAAGGCAATACTCCAGAGCCGTTCTTTGCTCCAATTCAGGATATTTGATCCCTGTAATGGATGCAATCCCTCTTTGATTTGGAAGGGAAAAACAAACATTGTGCAAAACAGATTCTGAAAGCATACTAACTGGGAGAAAGATCAATCCTTGAAAAGAAACTTGGAAATTAATGGAGAAAAAATGTGCAAGACACACACACACACCATGGAGGGGTGGGTGGAGTCAGAGCACAAAGACTGAAGTGAGTGGAGGGTCAGTATGACACTTATTTACTCAGCTATTTTAGAATACAACGTGTTTTAATTGGCACACTGCAGCTACCTCAGGAAAAAAAAAACTGGAATCATATAAGGATCGAGAAAAAATTAAAAAGAGGCAAACATATATTATTACATCCACTTAACTTTCTTTCTCAAAGACTAAATGCTCGAGGAGTTCAGATTATTTGGGAAAAACTCCAAATGTACGCTGTGGGGAAAGTTTTGAAGCCAGCCTAGCAATCATGATTCTCTTTCTGTAGCATGGGAAAAAAATAAAGAGCACAGCAGAAGAAAGGCACCCAAAAATCAGACATGAAAGGTTATCTGGGAGTGAAAAGAGAAAATACAGTTGTAAGATAAAGATGAGAAACAGTTCGTTGTTAGAAGACACACAGAACAGGACAAAGCAGGGCTATATTTAAATTGTGCATCAACCCTCTTAAGCCCAAGGCTAAAAACCAGACTGCAGTGCCACCTCCCTCCTCCCTCCTTCACCCATTATATATTACATCTCAATTGCAACATTTATTTTCAAGTGGGCATTTTTAAGACGTAGCTGCATTAGCAAAAGCAAAACCCATCGTTGACGAATGGGTTTCTGGGACAGGAAAAGGCTGCTAAGAGTATAGAAGTCATCATTTTCCAAAGCAATGGCTAAAATTAGGAGAACCAGGAGATCAATCAGGTTTCAGAGCCAGAATTGCAACCCCTCCAAAGAAAAACCTGGGCCAGGGTCCCGTTCCTTCAGTCAATACAGGCTGCCGTGACGCTGAAGCACTTTCCTTCCTTGAGACACAACATAAAAACGATGAGTGCTCACTCTGGAGCAGACCCTGAGATAACTTCTGAGGGTACATCAAATGGAAGCAACAGGGTTATCACTCAATCAATCAATCAATCGTATTTATTAAGCACTTACTGTGTGCAGAGCACTGGACAAAGCGCTTGGGAGCGTACAATATTACAGAGTTGGTTGACACATTCGCTGCCCATAATGAGCTTACAGTCTAGAGGGCTACTCCTAAAGTTCAAAATTTCAACAGAGGATGCCTGCTGGCAAACATGAGGAATATCTGATTTTTAGTTTCCTTTTCTGAAAACAAAGGTTTGTTCTCCTTTAGGTCTTTCCAGAAACCCACACCATAATAATAATAAAGATAATGACGAGAATAATAATGATAATGGCATTTGTTAGGCACTCGGCGCCAAGCTCTGTACTAAGTGTTGGGATAGAGTCAAGATATCAGGTCGGACACAATCCCTGTCCCACTTGGGGCTCGCAGTCTAAGAAGGAGGGAGAATAGGTACTGAATCCCTATCTTGCAGATGAGGAAACTGAGGCACAGAGAAGTTAAGCAACTCACCCAAGGTCACGCAGCAGGTAAACGGAGGAGTTGGGATAAGATCCCTGGTCCTCTGACTTCGAGGCCCATGGTCCTTCCACTAGGCCTCACGGCATTCACGGAAGCCCTGCTTTTTTAACTTTTTTAACGCTGAGAGATGTTGCAACTTAATCACGATGCTATCAGAGCCACCATGAGGACAGATAAGGCTTACTACCCTTTCAGGTATAACTTCCCGGTTTCACGGTATATCTGAGGAAGGAGGGCTGATCTACTTGAGCAAAAAAGCGGTTTGCCTGTACTCTGGGCCTGCATCAGAGTAAATCAGAATAGGCTAGATGTAGTCCAGATGTAATAAGAACGATACTTGTGGTACTTGCTAAGCACTTACTATGCGCCAAGACCGTACTGAACGCTGGGGTAGATGGAGCCCCACGTGCTTGAGTCTGATCTGATTAACTTGTATCTACCTCAGTGCTTTAGAAGAACGCTGGACACAGAGTAAATGCTTAACAAATACCACGATAGTAATACAGGATAATCAGGTCGGACACAGTTTCTCTCCCAAGCGGGGGATCAAGCAATTAATGGTATTTACTGGGCACTTATTGTGTGCAGTGCACTGTACTAAGCTCTTGAGAAGGTAGTGAAAACTAGTGCAGTGATTTCAATGTTGGTCAAAATTTTTAGCAGTTATTAGGTGTTCACCTGGCCCTCGAAGAAATGGCTTTAGAAGAATCATCGGTTCTTATTTTTTAAAGTCAAGCTCCCACTCCCCTTCCCCAGTTTCAGATTCTGATGTACAATCCTGACCTTTCTGTCACAGAGACAACTTTAAGGATAATTTGTTCTCAGTTATGTACTACCTCTTCGAAACAATGACTCGATCTTTTACCCGCAGAGACGGGCCATGTTGGAAAGCTGATCAATAAAGCTATGGGTGGCGATGACTCCATTCTAGGATCATCGAGGTAATAAGCTGGGAGGCGCCTCAATCACTCTGGATGGAGCATCAGAGGCCTGAGAGAGAGACTGCACCTTCCAGGAAGATTCTGGGTAGAGACGTTGGCTCACCCAATCTGATTTTCCCATCCGCACCTGGTAGGGCCATTCAGTGCTCTCCCAGCACAGGGACGTTGCTGGTCTGAGCCCTCAAACGCGGATGGGTGCTGGGGTGAGAAACAAGTGGAGAGGACCTCACCCGAGACCAATTTGCTCCTCTCAGCGGTTTCTGAAAAATACAGGACAGGCACAAAAGTGTCGCCATACGATGACACGGTGACAGCACAGACCGATGACTACTTAGAATGGGGCTAGCCTTCCGCATTAAAAATGATATGCAAAACACTCGGCTAAAGTGAAATAAGCAATAACTCCAAGAGGAAGAAGTGTTAACAGTTCTTTCTTTCAATGACCTACACATCTGTACAGTTGATTCCTAATTCTGTGTGTTTGAGAACATACTTACTGTGGAACAATTTGGGGTCATTATCCTGAGAGCTTACTGTGTGTACAGCACCGTATTAAGCCCATCGGAGAGTACAACAGAGTTGGTGGACATGACCCCTTCCCTGAAGGAACAACTGTTAAAACAAATTACAGTTAGGCGAAACAGCGGAGTACAAGGCTGAGAATGAGATCATACATTCCAAGGGCTTAGTACAGTGCTCTGCACATAGTAGGTGCTCAATAAATACTATTGAATGAATAATCTTAATACTCCATTCCATGTAGGCTTTTTAAAATAACAGCACCCTGTTGTTGCCTCATCTGAAGTTTGAGGACAACCCAGACTTCCAGTTCTTAGTCCCTGTAGACTGTAGGCTCCTTCTGGCCAGGGATCGCTCCGTCAACTTTTGCACTGTTCTCTCCCAAGCGCTTAGTACCGTTGTCCGCACACGGTGAGTGCTCAATAAATGCCATTGATTTACTGACTTTCTGCAGAACCCTCTATGGATACGCCCTTCTCCAGCCGCTGTTTATCTTGCACCTGCCTCCAATGAACTTGTAAACGCCTGCCTAACAAGTCCTTTTAGGGACTGTCACGTGGGACTGAATCAAAAGCCTTCCTGAAAGCTAGGTCGTTAGTTAGTCTCCTTTTAGTCAGACATATTGCTGCCTGTGATCATTCACCTGCGGTACACCCTGCCTCCCTCTCACAGCCCAAGCCCTCCACCCTCCAGTGGGGAAAGATGACCGAAACACCACCGGGCCTGGGTAAGTAGTAGTAATAGTAAGCCTCTTTACTGAGCGCTTACTGCGCGCAGAGCACTGAGCTAAGCCCCGAGAGAGAAGAATCTCTGCCGTCTCGATACCGCCGCCCCCGATGAACCACGACTTTTAGCAGCCTTCCCCTGCTCCTGCGAAAACAGCCCCCGGGAGATCATGCACCTACTAACTGAACAGAGATCTGTTAGCAAGAGGAGGTTTTCTGAGTTGGAGTGTTAGAAATAAACAAATGGGAATGCTTTTAATTATCACCCGCACAACCGTGCTGAAGTTACACAGAAAGCCCCACTATGGACGGTGCTCAGAAAAGATGTGAGGATGGCCCAGAATTTAACATCCTGTAAAGATGCCTGGTTTACAGGACTTAATGCAGTTCCCTCACCGGACCCCTCATCATCATCATCACCACCAGCATCGGCCGCCGTCGGCTCCTGCATCTCCTCTGTGAATGCCTGAGAGCGGGTCGGGAGGCTCTCGCGGTCTGAAACAGTCCCTTGTGCTTGTGACCTCTCACCTGAGGTCTCTGAGTGCTGAACGGGTGTCGAGGTAGTTAGGCCCTTGTAAGAAATGTCACCTGACTCATCTTCTTCAAAATCGTTAAGGCAGTACACTTCGTCCTGATCGAAATCCAGCGTCCGAAACCCCTTGGTCACGACACCGGGCCGGGGGTCTAGGATGCCTCCGAGGTGAGGCTGGGCCAGCTGCTGCCAGTGGTGAAGGGTGGCGGAACCTGAACGGGGGAAGATGAGAGGCAGAGAAAGGGAGGGGAAAGAAGGAAGGAAGGGAAAAAGAAGGGGAGGGAAAGAAGGCGGGGAAGGGAGGAAGGGAAAAAAGGGGAGGAAGGGAAAAAAGGGGAGGGAGGAAGGAAGGGAAAAAGAAGGGGTGGGAAAGAAGAAGGGGAAGGGAGGAAAAAAGGAGGGAGAGGAAGGGAAAAAGGAGGGGAAGAAAGCAAGGGAAAAAAGGAGATGAAAGGAAAGAAAAAAGGAAGGGAAGGAAGGGGAAAAAAGGAGAAGGAAGGAAGAGAATAAAGAAGGGGAAGGAAGGGAAAAAAGAGGGGAAGAAAGGAATGGAAAAAAGGAGAGGAAGAAAGGAAGGGAAAAAGGAAGGGAAGAAAGGGAAAAAGGAGGGGAAGAAAGGAAGGGAAAAAAGGAGAGGAAGAAAGGAAGGGGAAAAGGAGGGGAAGAAAGGAAGGAAAAAAGGAGAGGAAGAAAGGAAGGGGAAAAGGAGGGGAAGGAAGGGAATAAAGAAGGGGAAGGTCAAAAAGGAGAAGAGGAAAAGGAGGAGAAAAAGAAAAAGTGAGAGAGAAAAAGGAGAAATAAGTCACCATGGAATTCTTGATGTTTCTGTCCCCAACATCTTAGTTCAAAATCTGAGTGACTTGTTCTAGGTAATGCAATTTAATTATTTAATTACATCAGTTTCAGCTTCGGTGCTCACTACATCACTGGAGTATGACACATCACCTTATATACCAAACCCAGGAGAGATCTTTGAAATTAAAGAATCAAAAGTTGTTGGTTTAATCAATCAGTTCTATTTATTGACTGTTTACTGTGAGCTGGGTACTGCACTCAGCTTCTGGGAGAGTACAATATAACAGAGTTGGGAGAAATGATTCCTGCCCAGAACAAGTTTACAGACTAGAGGGATAGACAGACACTAATGTAAAGGGTGGGTAGGTACATAAGTGCTGTGGGCTGAGGGAGGAGTGAATAATGAGTATAAATCCAGGTGCAAGGGTGACGCAGAAAGACATGGGAGAGAAGGAAATGAGGGAAGGTTTCCTGTAGATGTACTTTTACTAAGACTTGGAGGGTGGGGAGAGAAGGTGGCTTAAAAATAAAAAACAAACCCACCCCAATATGACCAAGTTATTTGGTCACACACACACAACTACAAAGGTTTTGCTCTAGTTCTTTCCTATGTACACTAGGATTGGTCTTTCTTTGTCCTCCCTGGCCAAAACTCATACTAAACCCCCAGAAATGCTGTACTTTAAGTTTGTTAAAAAGAAAAAAAACAAGGGTAACAGAATATCATGCCAAGGACTGCAATGGCAGAATCTTTTTAAAAGCGCACTGCCGGGCAAGAATCAAATCACCACAGCAACAAAATAACAAGAAACTGCCAGATGTGAGTACGCATTGGTAAAGCGAAGAATGTCAAATAAAGGTAAAGAATTTGGAGGATAATTTTAAAAGTAAGTAAAGCAAGTTAAAGGGGAGCATCTGTGGAATGCATATGGAGGTCACATACTCTACCACATCTTTCCCTCTATCCTCAGGAGTCTGGTGGTTCAGGGAGGTTGGTGGAGGAGAGACAGAGGGGAGGAGGAGATGAAAGAAGTGTGACAAAGAGGGTAATTCTAGCCAATGCACTAAAGCAGAAAAGACAATTTACAGGGTGACACACGAACCCAGGGATTCAGATAGTATCATACATGGTTTGTAATAACATCTGAGTCCAGAGATAACCCAATCAATCTTCAACCATTACTCATTTATGTTGAAATGAAATAAGTCCGGATGGCAGCACTTTTCTTAGGCACCCGCTCAGTCCTTCAAAATCACTCAGTCCAATTCTGATAGGACAGAGAGGCCCAGATGTTGGAGAGTTTCACTGCCCCACAGCCACCCTGAAATTTCCTTTACACATAGAAGCCTCAATCATCTTAGCTCAAAATCTGAGTGACCTGCTTTGGATCAAGCAATTTAATTACTGTAGTCACTAAGTCATTGGAGTATGCCTCATCTTATATACAAGCCCTGGACAGATCTTTGAAATTAAGGAATCAAAAGTTGTTGGGTTAATGAATCAGTCCATAGTATTTATTGAGCACTTTGGAAATTTGGGGTAAGCCAAGCTTTTGGTGGGATGATTCGGGTTATTAAATGGTAGATCACCTAACATTTTTACAGCACTGTCTTGGGCTGTGGGCTCCACGATTTCATAGGTGCCTGCAGAGTCAGATCCTATAATGGTTTAGAGTCTGAAATCTGGACCTCATTCATTGGAGAGGAGCAAAATTTGGATTTAGGAGGCTGTCGGTTTCAGGCCGGGGTGAGGGAGACATGGAGAGAGCTGGGAGGATGTGCTGAGTCAGTTCCAGGGCAAGCAACATGCAGCCAACGACAGTCCTGCCGGGAGTCGGAGTTCGATTTCTGGGCCAATGAAGGGCTCTACAATGGCGGTGGTTTCCCACACAGACTGGTCTTAGTGGCCTGAACTGTCGGTGCATTTTTGGTGGGCTCCTGCTGCTTCTTTCAGAGGAAATAGAATGATAATATTAACAATAATAAGTACGGTATTTGTTAAGTGCTTACTATGTGCCAAGCACTGTTCTGGGGAGATCTATAAGGTTTTGAGTTTGGACACAGCCTCTGTCCTATAAGGGGCTCACGGTCTGGGAAGTAAAGAAGAATCTTGGCCAGATCATATGGCCGATGCCCCTGATTTGCGAAAAAAACACCCAAAGCCTCAGGCTCTTCATGACCCGCTTCAGCCCAAGGGTCATCTATGGGGCAGAGCCTGGAGTGGATGGCTTGAATTTGAGTTCAAACTCAGAGATTGACTCACGTGGGTAAGTCAGAGAGATTGTGTGTAGTACCAAGGTCAGCACTAGCTTCCACCCAGCCGAAGATAGATATTAAGTTACAGGCCAATTTTCTCTCTCCATCCAAGGCATTATCATTATTGTGACTCGGGAAATGCCCTTCTAAGAGTCCAGGAGGCTCCTTGGGCCATTTCAGCAGGGGCTCCTGAGGCAGATCCCAGCCAACTACCACCAAATTCTCTGAAGCATTTTGGATTTTTCCCCCATCCGGCTTTCCCCAAGAAATGCCGACCTCATCTAAATCTGCTTGATTGGGGAAACCTGGTGACAGTTACAATTCAAGCTCGACATGTAAACTTCACAGAAGAGACTTGGAGCAGACTCTGGTCCCCTGGCCTCTTACCCTGTCCCATCCCCTGATGGGTGATGTTTCTCTCATCGATGAGAAGCTCAGCTAATAAAATATCCCATCACCATGGTGAAAAGTGTTTAAAAGCCTTTTTGACTTTATATAACTTACAAGGAACAGTATTTATGAAACTGTGTACTAAGTGCCGGGAAAGAACAGGCAGGTGGTAATTAGAAACGGTTCTGATTTCTCAGGGGAACTAAACAGGGAGAGAGGTGACTCTATAAAGACAGTAAATCCCAAGCAATGGGGATACTCCATTATCACTTTCCCTACTGACGATAATAATAATGATGGTATTTGTTAAGTGCTTACTATGTTCCAAGCACTGTTCTAAGCACTGGGGTAGATACAAAGTAATCAGGTTGCCTCACGTGGGGCTCACAGCCCTAATCCCCGTTTTACAGATGAGGGAACTGAGGCACAGAGAAGTTAAGTGACTTGCTCAAAGTCACATAGCTGACAAGTGGCGGAGTCTGAGACTAGAATCCAAGACCTCTGACTCCCAAGCCTGTGCTCTTGCCACTAAGCCACACTGCTTCTCTAACGTACAGACAGACAATACTGGGCACTTTATGCGACTGGACAGAATTCTAGGCATAAAAGATAGCTCAGGGTCACGGGGGCAGTGGGGAGCTGGAATCTCACCCTCTTCATTTCCCACTGCCTCTGGAAGAAACCATACAGAAAACGTTCTCTGTACTCAGGTTTCTGTAACATCCCCCCTCCCTTTTCTTTCCTTCCAGCTCCCAGTGTTTAAATCTACATGTTCTTTTAAATCTACATGTTCTCCCAGCAGCAGCTAAGCATCAGACTTTGCCCAGATCATTTCAACCATTCAAAATTCAAGCTTTCTGTTTCCTGTAGTATTGAGCCAGAAGGAATGTACCACTTGCTGAGCGCTTCCTGTTCACAGAACACTGTACTATACGCTTGGAAGAATACAATATAACAGAGTTGGTAGACATGTTTCCTGCCCACAGCGAGCTTAATAAAGGCCACAGTGCAATGCTCTGCACAGAAGCAGAACAGATGAATCTAGAGGTTGGCAACCTTTCAGAAGCAACCAGTTAACCGTTAAACAAGTCAGTCCAGTCCAATTGGCCCGTTTAAATCATTTGGTTGCCTCCAGAGCATCAGTCCTCACAGGGCCACCTGCACGACGTGAAGGACATGCAGGAAGGTAGACTTCCCAGCTTCTGCAAGCAGGGCTGATAAAGTGGCAAAGGGGCTGAGGGAGGGACGGAAGGTGAGGGCGGGAAAGCGGCACCTCCAGGAAATACTGCCTTCTAAATTAGCCTGTGCCACTTGATCCGCTGGCTCCGAGCAACCAAGTTAGTTTTAAGAGCTGCTGCCCGCATTTCCTGTCTGCTAGAACCCTGCATGAGCGTATCCTCGGCATCTAGTAAAGGGCAAGCCAGCCCAAGCCCATAGAGAAACCTCTGCTTCGAGGTTTTTCTAGGTCCCCTCTAGACTGAAAGTTTGTTGTGGGCAGGGAATGTGTCTACCTGCTCTGTTAGTACTCTCCCAAGAGTTCAGTTACAGTTGGTACTAGATGTGCTCAGTGAATCGATTGATTGATTTGAGATGCTACCGGTCCTCTGCTTCTCCCCACCGTCATTACAGAGCTTCATTCAGGTCACAGGGGCCGTGCTGCAGGAGCTTGGAAAAACCCTGGAGATGACAGCATCAGTCCCTGCTACCTCACAGGTGAGGTGCGATGAGAAGTCATGGCCAAAATCCCCTTAAGTCCTTCCAAAAAAAGTCCTTCTCTAAACCGTAAGGTCTCTGTGGGCAGGAAACGTGTCTGCCCCTTGTACTCTTCTTATCTTTTAATGCAGTGCTCTGCACACAAGAGGCACTTAATAAATACCACTCATTGACCGATTGAAAGGGGTCTCTCCAGCCAAGATATCGTCAGGACTGTTTCGCAGGGAAAAGCACTTCTCCTGCCCTGGACTTCCATCCAGACCGGGGTCCTTCACTCGGGTCGGGGGGCGTGAGGACAGGGGAGTCATGGGCGGCAGCTATGGGTAGGGGAAGGACTGGTGAGCAAACAAGGCTCCACGAGCAGCTTCTCTGTTGGAGCACGAAGCTGCCGCCCCGGGACCGCTTTCGATCACATCCCCTCGGCTGGCGCTCCGTCCCCTCTTCCCAGTGGCTGGATGGGAGCCTTCGCATCACAAAGAGATGAGAATACACTTGTATTCCAAACTACAAAGCTGAGAAACTGGCTGACTGATGGCCCAGAGATCCCTGTAATGCGAGAATCCTCCAGAGAGCTACGTTACCGCAATGGGGGCGTCCATGAGCCAGCTGCCCACATGCACAGAGGAGCCGGGATGAGTGAAAAAGGTCCAAGAGATGAAAGCAGATCTAGTAGCAGCTTTTCACCTCCGCCAGCTATCCTGCCACAATATCCTGCCACAAAACTACTGCCTCTGGCCCGAGCAAAGGCGTGAGACCAAAGGCAAATGGATCATTTTGGGTGACAGTACTTCACGAATTAAGAAAACAAGAAAAATCAGCAATTTGAGTGTGTCTGAATTTGGAGAGTGCATAATAAAGAGCCACCTAAAGAGGCCAAGAGTCAAATAAAGACTACGGAGAAGCAAAGCCCTCTGATGACGATAACCCCATGAGAAACAAGAAGCTGAGAGATGAAAGAAGAGAGACAGGTGGAAAGATTATGGAAACTGAATGATTTTATTGAAAGCAAACACAAAGAAATGAGAGGTGAGAAACTCACAATGATTGAAACCAATAAACAAGATAACTGAAATCAGAACCTCCCTTTTCTGATCTCTACTATTTTCCTGCTCTGTGACCACAGGCAAGTCACTTCACTTCTCTGTGCCTCAGTTTCCTCAACTCTCAAATGGGGACACAATACCTGTTCTCCCTCTCTTTCAGACTGTGAGCATCGTGTGGAACAAGGACTGCGCCCAACCTGATTACAGTGTATCTACCCCACCGCTTAGTGCGGTGGTTGGCAAATATCGCAATTATTATTACTGTTAAATGTTTAAAATAACTTTAAATTGAATGCAGGAGAATCACACTGAAGAGGCAACGCCTTCCCTATACAAATAGGGCCCCTCAAAGTACTCTTCCCCCTCTGAAAGAGCCCCCATCTTTAATTAATGCTGAAACTTGTGTGTCTAAATATCAGTCGGTATAGAAAGTGCATGCTGGCTGACGAATGCAAATCACCTGATAAAGTTATAAAGTGCCAAAGGAAGAATTGGGTTAAGAGTCTGAAAGAAGAATGCTATCAATTCCTGTGTGGAGTGGAAAGAAGAAGATTAGAAAAGAAATCACGCTGACTACAACACAAAAGGACAATTTTGGGGTGGTAAAATGCAATTTGTGTTTTTAGTAATGCTCCTGAAACTGAGGATTTGTAGCAGTTGGAAAATCTGACCCCTTTTGTAGTACAGCGATGTATAAGCTTCCATTTTCCCATCTCCGTTTCCAAAGCAACACCTGCTCTGTTGGTTCGGAGCCTAGTCAGTTCGCCTTATTCCTCCAAGGCAAGCTGACTCCATCCATTTTGAGGAAAGAAAGCTACAAAGCCTGACAGGGGGAACAAGTCAGGCAAGAAGAGAGCAGAGCCAGATGGCTTCCAGACACCTCGCTCCCACCCTGGGCTCTTTCCTGAGAGGTGTCAGACGCTACATTAACCCACTTACTCCTCCCGGTTCCCCAAGCAAGACCTAATAGACATACAGGTAATCACTCTTACTCTCTTCAGATTCTAGACCTGTAAGCTCGCTGTGGGCAGGGAAAATGTCTACCTACTCTGTTGTACTGTACTCTCCCGAGTGCTAAGAACAGTGTTCTGAACACACAGTAAGTGCTCAATAAATACCCCTGATGGATACAATTCTAGACACAAAGGAAAGGGAATTGATAAATCAATAGCAAAGCAAGAACTAGTGGAAAGGATACAGGCCTGGGAGTCAAAAAGACCCCGGTTCTAATCCCGGCTCTGCCGCTCTCCTGCTGTGTGACCCTAGGCAAGTCATTTGAGTTCTCTGTGCCTCGGTTTCATCCTCCGTAAAATGGGAATGATCTATTCTCCCTCCTGCTTACACTGTGAGCCACACGTGGGACGGGGGCAACGGGCGATCCGATCGTCTTATATCTACCTCAGTGCTTGCCACAGAGTAAGCGCTTAACAGCAGATGCTTTTAAATGTCAAAACAACATCTCCCCTGCTGCCCTCCCAGTTTCATTCTCCTTCCTCAACTGCTAAGATTAAGTGACGGTCTTACGGAGCACGGAGCAGGTTACCCTAAAAAGATTTCGAACCAGCACCGGGGATGGCTATCCCTAAAGTAAAAAGAGTAAGCGTTGCAGAGGTTGCCTGCTTTCCGGTGGTGGATGAGGGACCACAGAGAGTCACCCAGAATGACCGAGAGGGGCCGGGGAACGCTGCTGTCACCTTCCAAGGGCTTCACGATCTGCAGCTTCTCCGGCAGGTAGGAGCGGCTGCTGATGGACATGCCGGAAAAGCCGGTGAACTCGGAGAACCGGGAGTGGGTGCCGAGGGACATGATGCTCTCCGTGGGGGTCAGGGAGCCGCTGTGAAGCTCGCCTTTCTCCGCCAGTTCCCGCAGCTTCCTCTCCTGCTCCTCCTCGAAAAACCTCCGCTCCGAGAGGTAGTTCTCTCGGCGGAGAGACAACCGGCGCAGAGCCGTCTCCAGGTCGTTAGAGCCCGGCGTCCCTGGGGTGCCCGGTTTCTTGTTCTTGTCTTCGCTGCTGCAGGGAAAGAGAGAAAACGAGGAGTCACGCCCGAGAGGCGCGGCGGACAACGAGAGGCTCGGCGCCTGGTTTGAATAGGGATCGCTTCCTGGTCGCTCCAGGAAAAGGGATATCTAGACAGGAAATTGAGAGAGACATGTCGGGAGTCGAGTGGCGTCGGGCAGATGAGGATGTGAGGTGACTGAGAGGGAAATAGTTCGATTCCGCCCGCAATGGAGAGGAGACTGCCCCGCCCGCCTATCGGACTTCCTCTCCTTTGTAGATGTCCACACATCCATCTGACACCCCGTGGGTTGGGAATCGGTACATAGTAAGGCGTTCACATGCCACTGAACTTTCGCCTTTTGTTCACACTCTTTTGCTATCCAAATATGCTTGATTTGGGCACTTTGGGGCCCTGCCAGTACTCTGCTGGCAGAAATGGAAGGAAGAGATCCATTCCTCCATCTAGTTGGGAAGATCCCCTGACTGTCAGTTCACATTCATTCATTCATTCGTATTTATTGAGCGCTTACTATGTGCAGAGCACTGTACTAAGCACTTGGAATGTACCATCGGCAACAGATAGATACAATCCCTGCCCATTGACAGGCTTACAGTTTAATCGGGGGAGACAGACAAAAACAATAGCAATAAATAGAATCAAGGAGATGTACATTTCATTAACAAAATAAATAGTGTAATAAAAATATATACAAATGAGCACAGTGCTGAGGGGAGGGGAGGGGAAGGGAGAGAGCAAAGGGAAAGGGGGGAAAGGGGGCTTAGCTGACGGGAGGTGAAGAGGGGGCAGAGAGGCAGCAGAGGGAACAGAGGGAAAAGGGGAAGCTCAGTCTGGGAAGACCTCTTGGAGGAGGTGAGCTCTCAGTAGGACTTTGAAGGGGGGAAGAGAGTTAATTTGGCGGAGGTGAGGAGGGAGGGCATTCCGGGACAGCGGGAGGACGTGGGCCAGGGGTCGACGGAGGGATAGGCGAGACCGAGGGACGGTGAGGAGGTGGGTGGCAGAGGAGCGGAGGGTGCAGGGTAGGCAGGAGAAAGAGAGAAGGGAGGAGAGGTAGGAAGGGGCCAGGTGATGTAGAGCCTCGAAGCCTAGAGTGAGGAGTTTTTGTTTGGAGTGGAGGTCGATAGGCAACCACTGGAGGACATGACAATACTGGGTTCAAAAGGTCATTTATTTCCTCTATAGGGTGGCTAGAGATATTCTGATAGAACGCTGGGGCAAATAAACGAATCCTGAATGGGGTAAAGGGACCTGGTAGTGGCATTCAGAACAAAGCGTGGCTGTGGAATCTAAAACCACACGAAACCTAGAAGCCGCACAGGTGCTGGGTTCTCCGTGACACTGGAGCAGGTGCCTGACACAGGACTGCCAACATAGATTTCAAATCTAGGGCTCAAATCACAAGAGACGTTCATCTACCGTCTCGCGGAACCCTGAGCAGGCAATGTCTACGGGGCTGATTCATCCGAATACTCGGCACATTTGGGGAGGAGATCGTACTCTCGTAAGAAAAACTGGAGAAAGCAAAATTGTGTATTTTAGTCTCCGAATTCAAGCATTTTCTCTTCAAACCACTAGTACTGCTCTAGAGCTTAGGATCAAAACTGTAGCTCTGAATGATCAAAGGCATTAAAGAGTGGCAAGGTAGGAAGCTGGACAGGTCAGAAATGCTTGTGGATAACCCAAACTTGTTCAGGCCATGCTGAGAAATGGCGGCGGTCTAGTAGAAAGGGCACATGATTGAGAATCAGGGGAACTGGCTTCTAATCCCCATTCTGTAACTTGCCTTTTGGATGGCTTTGGGCACATCACTTAACTTTTCTATGCCTCAGTTTCCTTATCCGTAAAATGGAGATTAAATACCTGTCCTCTCTCCTCCTTTGACCGTGATTCCCACGTGAGACGTGGACTGTGTCCGACCTGATTATCTTCTATCTACCGCAGTGCTTGGCATATAGAATAATAATAATGATAATAATTATAATGATGGTATTTGTTAAGCGCTTACTATGTGCCAAGCACTGTCGGACACAGAATAATCAGGTCGTCTCCCGTGGGGCTCACCGTCTTTAATCCCCATTTTACAGATGAAGGAACTGAGGCAGAAAGAAGTTAAATGACTCGCCCAAGGTCACACGACACAAATGGCAGAGCCGAGATTAGAACCCACAATCTCTGACTGCCAAGCCCGTGCTCTTTCCGCTAAGCCACGCCGCTTCTCATAGAAAGCGCCTTTCCAACTTCTCCTTGGGGGCCGAGGGGGCCGAGGGAGGGGTGTCACCGAACGAGCTGTTGGTTCAGTGCAGTGTCCTGCCGAAAAAGAATACTGGGGCTTACAGACCCTGTGTCTGAGGATTCTGTTTCCAGGATGATGCTGTTGGTCTTGTTGTCGATCACGATGTTGGTGATGTCGCCCCCGTAGAAGCTGGATCGGGGAGTGCTGACGCAACTGGAAATGATGGAGTTCATGGCCGAGGACTGATTGGAGCCAGGGATGTTCATGGGTGATGGAGTCAGGGACCGCTGCTTGACCACTTGGTTGACATTCCGCACCGTCTCAAAAACACGTTTCTGATAGCTGGACGCGCACACACGTGCACACACACACACACACACACACATACATTAGACTTTAGAGCAAGTGGCCTTCGAGAGAAAGCAGGCAGCAGTAGTTATTTCACAGCCACCTTCCAGAAACCTGGTATCACCCAATCAGCGGCATGAATCGAGTGCTTACGGTGTAAAGAGCACTGTACTAAGCACTTGTGCCTGCTGGGGATTGAGGCCGAAAGATGTTAAAATGTGGCAGATAACTGAAGAAGTTTAATTCTGCAGTTAAATGCTCTAGGGAGCTTGACCAATAGCCGATGCGCTTGTTCCATATAGGCTTTAGAGGGAAGTGACTCTCAAATTTTCTGCCTTTGCTTAAGCAGCGTGTCCTAGAGGAAAGAGCACGGACCTAGAAGTCACAGGACAAGTGTTCTAATCCCGGCTTCGCCGCTTGTCTACTGTGGGGCCTTGGACAAGGTACAACTTCTGGGACTCAGTTTCCTCATCTGTGAAATGGACTTTTTACAGATGGTGTACTGCACTTTGTACAGAAGCAGCATAGCGTAGTGGATAGAGCAAGGGCCTGGAAATCGGAAGGTCATGTGTTCCGATCCTGGCTCCGCCACTTGTCTGCTGTGTGACCTTGGGCAAGTCACTTCTGGGCCTCAGTGACCTCATCTGTAAAATGGGGATTGAGATTGAGAACCCCACCTGGGACCTATCTGCTTGCATCCACCCCAGAGCTTAATACAGTGCCTGACACATAGTAAGCACTTAATAAATACCATATTTATTATTTAAATCCTAGTCTCCTACTTGGACCGTGTGCCCCAAGTGGTACAAGGGAATGTGTCCAACCGAGTTACCTTGTATCTACCCCCGCTCTTAATACAGTGAGTGCTTGGTAAATAATAAGCTAATAACAAGTACCATAATTATTATTAGTAGTAATAGCAACCCAAGGATGTTTTCACACCAGAGGTGAAATATGCTTGGAAACCAATTGATCTTTCAAACATATGCCCTTATCTGAAGTAAATTGTACTTCTTTCGAAGGGCGGGCCATATTTTGCACTGCCTGAATCAAATTACGAGGCCCTGAGGATAAAATTATGGTCTCAATTAAACATAATATGAAGAAATCCATTATCTACTACTAATAAGCTATGTCATTTTGCTTCCCAAGTTCCACTGTGACTTCTGGTGTGTTTTGATAGATAACTCAAATTAACCCAACCACATTTGGGGATTAGCTTCTAGGCTAAATCTGCAATCCAAGAACAGAAATGTTGTTTTTGGGTTGGGGTAAAGTTCCTAATGACTGCTATTTGTCAATATCAATACCACACTAGCTGTTCAACCGAACTGAACTTTAGGAGAAATTCTTTGGGTCGGGTTTACACTCCTTTCAACCCATATGTTGAGAGATGTCGAGCCTTGCCAACTCCCCAGGGCCATCAATTGGCTGCATCAGGTCACCAGCCTGGGTCATTCACTGAGCTACTAAGAACCAGCTGCAGACAAAGATGTCCCTCATTTTATTGGAACTGGAACCAACTCAGCTCTCCCTAGGTGTTCTCAAAATGAAGGAAAATGGATCCAATGCAAGTAAAAAGGATGCCCAGTGGATGATTTGCTCTCAACTCCCAGTGATCTATCTCCTCAAAACAGCTGAATACTATTTCAGCACATCATCACGCTCCTGTGGGAAGGTGCTGGAATTTGTGTAGCCATGTTGGAAGGCTGTTTCTAATAATGTTGGTATTTGTTAAGCGCTTACTATGTGCCGAGCACTGTTCTAAGCGCTGGGGTAGACACAGGGGAATCAGGTTGTCCCACGTGGGGCTCACAGTCTTAATCCCCATTTTACAGATGAGGGAACTGAGGCACAGAGAAGTTAAGTGACTTGCCCACAGTCACATAGCCAACAAGTGGCAGAGCTGGGATTTGAACTCATGAGCCCTGACTCCAAAGCCCGTACTCTTTCCACTGAGCCACGCTGCTTCTAGCAATCAAATAAAGCTGTCATTATCAAAGGCTGTGTCTTGGTCCTTTTAAGCAAGAAGATGCTTATTGCAGCAGACACCTGAAATTTAGGTCAGGACTGAGGCTCCATAATATTATCTGCATAAAACCCAAGAGCTGAACACAGTGGGCTTCATAACAATAATAATAATTATGGTTTTTGTTAAGTGCTTACTATGTGCCAGGCACTTTACTAAGCGCTGGGATGAATACTAAGCAAAGCAGGTTGGACACACTTTGTTCACTTTAATGCCACTAAACTTAGAAAAAGCACACTTTAAGCAGGCAAGCAGTTAAAGATGAAAAAAATACCCAAATTTGCCCTTAAATGAAAAAGCGTGCATTTAAAAATCTAAATGTATTAATTTGATGCATAGTGAACATATATTCCTGCCTTGCTGATCATGGAAACTGGGAACTTCAGTTTCAGAATCAAGTCCTGTAAATAAATGCTTCTCATCCTCAGAAATCCTCTCAAAGCTGAAAAACCTAAAAGAGAACCTCGAAACAACACTATGCAGCTGCTCTCAAGAATTATGAAAGGCCAAAGCCAATGAAAGAGCACCACAAACATTAATTTTCCTGACCTGAGGCACAGTGCTATTTGTAAAGCAAGCTCAATTATTGCCTTAAGTGAATTTCAAAGTCACATCCATTGCCACTCCCTTCCCTAAGTAGTCACCAAGACAACATGGCACAGTAGTGCGATTGATTCATTGATCATTTGAGAAGCAGCACGGCCTAATGGAAAGAGCATGGGCCTGGGTGTCAGAGGACCTGGGTTCTAATCCCCACTCTGCCACTTATCTGCTGTGTGACCTTGGGAAAGTCATTTAATTTCTCTGTGCCTCAGTTCCCTCATATGCACTAAAGGGATTCAGTACCTGTTCTGCTTGCTACTGTGAGCCCCGTGAGGACCTGATTATCTTGTATCTACCCCAGCGCTTAGTACAGTGCTTGGCACATAGTAGGGGCCTAACAACTACTACTATTATTATTATTAGTGGTTGGGGCTTGGTATTAATGTTGGTTGTTCATCCCAGGCAAAAACTTGGGAGCCAGAAAGACCTGGGTTCTAATCTCAGCTCTGCCACTTATCAGCTATGTGACCTTGGGCGAATCACTTCACTTCTCCGGGCCTCAGTTACCTCAGCTGTAAATGGGGATTAGAACCGGGAGCCTTATTTGGGACAGGGACTGTGTCCAACCTGATTAGCTCGTATCTTCCCCAGCGCTTAGAACAATGCCAGGCACAGAGTAAGCACTTAACAAATACTATAAACAAAGAAATAAACAAAAGCTGACTCCCAATCCCCCCCTAAACTGTGAGCTCATTGTGGGCAGGGAATGTGTCTGGTTGTACTGTACTCTCCCAAGCACTTAATACAATGCTTTGCACACAGTAATTGCTCAATAAATACGATTGAATGAATGACTGAAATGCCCAATCATCCCTCCCTGTGGAGCAGGAAGGTTCTCTGACTGGTCCAGTCCATTTCCTTGTCCTCCATACCACTCTCATCACCCTCTTTGAATGCATCCCGGTTGCCTGGGTATTTAATTGCATACACCCACTGGCGGGAAACTGCTTTGAAACAAAATAAAAATCAACGGTTCTTCCCAAGCACGTCATCTCTGAGTCACCAAATATCGCCGACCCCTCGTGCGTGCATGCGAATGTTCGGTATGAAATGTGCCTGGCCTTACGTTATGTCAGGAGATTCGGGCTCTTCCATCTGCAGTTCTTTCCGCATTGATCCTTCTATTTCCGCTGCCAGGGAGTCCTGGAAAAAAACAAGCAGGGCAATCAAATCCGACAACACGAGGGCCGGTGGTGAGGATGGCATACACGGGTGCTTAGACCTAGGTCCGTGGGCATCGGCAGAGTTCCTAATCAGGCCAGACGTTGGGGGTGGGTGGGCTAGCACCAAATAGGCAGGTGAGTTCAATCACAGGCCCTAAGAGAAGTTAGACATCAGGTCTAAGAAACAGCACAGTAAAGTCCTCCTCTGCTGTCAAGCTTCTTCATAATAACAATGATAGAGCTCCTATGCTAAGCTTTGGGGCAAAGATCAAGATAATCAGCGTTGGCCATAGTCCCTGTCTATCCCTCTCTCTTTTATTTAATGATATTTGCTATGTGCTTACTATGTGCCAGGCACTGTTCTAAAAAACTGGGGTTAGCTACAAGGTAATCAGGTTGAAGCCAGTCCATGACCCATATAGGGCTCACAGTCTAAGGGGGAGGGAGAATGGATATTGCATTCCCATTTTACACAGGAGGAAACTGAGGTACAGAAACGTTAGGTGAATCGTCCAAGGGCCACACAGGCAGGACAACAGGTGAGGCCAGGATTAGAACCCATGTGCCCTGACTCCTGGGCCTGTGATCTATCCACTAGACTACGCTGCTTCTTAGGTTTCTAACAAATGATAATAATGATATTTGTTTGAGCATCTACTTTGTGGCCCGGCACTATACTTAGTGCTGGGGCACTGTACTAAGCACTGGCATTGGTGGATGGATTTAATACAGGCAGATACTCCATATTTTCTTAACAAAGAGAAGTGAGGAACCCAGGTGGGATGGGTAGACGGAGAAGAGGGGGGATGGGTTCAGGATGGTGGAAACCCATATCCTTGGGACAAGATGGATTTTGAGGGACCAGAAGGTCCTCTGCTACTGCCAGGTCCTACAGGCCAACTGGTCCTACCCATCCAACCTGGCACTAACGTGGCCTGCCTATCGCCTGGAAGATAGGATCTGCTGCCCTCGCTGCCACGGTTTTCGGCCAGGAGATGGTTGAGAGAACCGCAGGAGTCTGGAGTGGACCTTTCCGACCAACCTGGCCCTGAATAGCTGCTGAGGGCAGCCCGTCTGTTGGAGACCTTGGGGTGGCTCTACTTCTGGCCACTCGCCATTTGGCTAAGTCCGGGCAAGCTGGGTGCACAATCAGTTACCCAGGAGCTAAAGTCTGGCTCCTCAAAAATTTGATCTTATTTCCCTGAGGTCCTGGTCTGACCCCTGGAAGGGGAGGGGGAGCTGGAAAGAGGAGGAATCATTCAATCCGATTTAGTGAGTGCCTACTGTACTAAGCACTTGGGAGAATACACTATATCTGAGGTGTAGGCATGTCTGGAAGCCTTCCCCCTTTCAGCCCCCACAGCACTTAAGTACATAGCCATAATTTATTTATATAATGGCTGTCAGCCCTTCTAGACTGTAAGCTCGTTGTGGGCAGGGAATATGTCTTGCTATATTGCTCTCCCAAGCATTTAGTACAGTGCTCTGCACCCAGTAAGGGCTCAAAAAACATGAATGATGATTCCCGGCGGGTAACCTCGGCCATGCAAATCAGCATGGGCCCTTAAAGTCCAGGGCCGCTAAGGAATCAGATCATGATTAAAAGAAATCAGGCAGCTGGCAAGCAAGGATTGGACTAACAATACCCAGAAATATTTTTAAATTTCTAGCTTCTGATGCCCATGGCCATCAGGTGCTCAGATATAAGGAAATGTATGAAACTTTTGTAAGCCAGAAAAAGAACATTTTACAGGTAGGATCATTTTGAATCTTCCTTCAGAACTCCATAACCTTGTTCAAACTTGTTTGAGGAGACTTCGAGTTCCAAATCCGCCAGTCTAATTGGGGTTCTCGCACCCCTTCTGAACACATTACTTGGGGGCAGGAAAAGAAGGCCCAGTAAGAAAAATTCAGGATGGTTAGATGGATGGATGGATGGATGATATAGGGAGAATTCTGTGCAGGCAGCGAGCTTGAAGCTGCCTCCATTGTTACATTCTTCAGCCCCTCTTGGCCATCAATGCGCTGGGCTTCCTATCTGGCTCCAAACCACAAACTTCCAAAAGTGCTAGGGTGAGATCTCAGAGGGTCTCCAATCTAGAACCTTTCTTTTAGATCAGGAATGGTTCCCAGAGAAAAGAGCCGGGGATTGGGAGGGGGTGTTTTGCAAGGAGGCTCTGACAAAGACTGTGCTGGGAATCTTCATGGTATAGGGTGGCTAGTGGAAGTGGGAGGACGCCTGGAAGCCCGGGATAAAGATGCTTTGTTCCCCAAATTTGTTTTCGTGGCCCACTTTTGTGGGCAGAGAGGTGTGTGCACCAAAGTCCTTGGGGCCCTAGGCCTGTCGGGTCCAGGGACTCTGCTCACCATGGGGAAGAGGCCCAAGGAGTGGTAGCGCCGGGAGATGGTATTCGGCATTGTTTTGTTGCGAAGGTTTTTCAGCTCTTCCTGCGCCTCATGAAGCATTTCCATGCACTCTGCGTACTTGTCCTCCAGCTCCCGTAACTGTAAAGGGCAACAGAGACCCCAGAGTGTTAGGGGTGACAGCCACCATGGCCACCCAGATGTGCCAATGGGACTTTAGGAAATAAGCTACAGCTAACACCACCACCGACGGCGATGTGGGAGGCGGGCCTGGGCTGGAGCAGGGCAAGGACACTTGCAGACAAAATCTCAACAGCAACAACCATTTATCGCTTCATTTTTGTAGTAAGGATTTGACTGGCCTGGCTCTAAAAATACCTCCCTCTGCCCCCACAACAAATCAACTGCACTGAGATTAAAAGCACTAAAAAAACTGAATAAAATTTCTTCTTTTGGTCCAAGGCCTCATGTCAAAGCACATTCATTAAACGTTTTGAGTGGGTTGTATGTACTGGGAAGTAGAAATGTTTTGGGGACCAAAAAAAGAGAGATGCCGTGGGAAAATACAAATGACTGTGTCCTGAAGCAAATTTGGAAACTCCTAATTTGCTGTGATGTATTTGTCAAAATACATCAGAGGGCAGGAGGAGCCTGAAATAATCCTCAGTTAACCTCCAGGTTCATAACCAAGAGAGGCTCTCAGTCCACAGAGTTAGCCAGAACACTTACCTCGGCCGTGAGCTGCCTTTGGGCATCTTTAGCGGCTCCCAAATGCTGGACGAGTTCTTCATTTTCTACTGCACACTGAAATGAGTCAGAGAACGTGAAACTGTGAGCTTTGGTCAATATTTGTTGAATGACTGACTTGCTAAATCCCAGTGGATTTTAAATAACTTTCAGGTTAGATGATCCCTCCACCACTCCCCTCCCTTCCCTATCTCCCAAGAATATAACTTGCTTTCAAAGTGACTCTCCTGATCAGAGTAAGAGTTTTATGACGCTATTTCACAAATGAATTAACGGAAATGAAACGCATCTAGGTTTGGGAACAAAGCGATGAAAACACCCTTTTTCCCACCCCCAAGAGAAGAGAAATCATGACTCAATTTTTGGTAGCATCCCGGGCAAAAATCCAAGCTTCAGACTGATGTAAGCTCTACCGAAATATTTTTCCCACTTCACATTGATGACTGAAGAGATGGTAATAGCATTCATTATTACATGGAAAAACTGAAAAAGAATAAGTCTTTGAGATTTTGTGGAGTCCCTTAGGATTCTCAAGCACTTTTACTTCATACAACATTCTTGTGAGGTAAGGTGGGAAGAGATATTATTGCTTTTGAGACCACTGGATGGGGAAAGTAATGAAGAGAAAATTCCAGTGACATCTAAAACTTTTCAATGAATCTGGGCCTAGCCAGAATGGACAAGGACAGGCATGATTCACAAGCTATTCTACTTCCAAAGGAGGAAGCAAAATGGCCTATAACTAAAGAGAAGTTTTTTTTGCATGGCAACAGAAAAAGCATATTTGGCTTGTGCTTCAGCTTAACAAAGCCTTTTCTGAGCAAGGAAAATGTAAATGTCTTACAGCTTTTGCCTTCTTTTGTAGATCAACTATTTGAGAAAGAAGGTGGGTGATTTCTTCTTGCTGTCGAGCTGCATCTTCAGTTTTTTTAGCTAGTTCCTCCGTTATACTGGCAATTTGGACATTGGCATCCCCTTTGAAGATAAAACAATAATTAGAACTAGCAGTCATCAAGATATTCAAACCCTGCCCCCTACTACTGCCACCAATACAGTGCATAGACATCATGGCAAGTTCCCCATGATCAAGAGCCAAAATACGTACACTTTTCAAAGTTATTCTGGCTTTTTTCCCCGAGATAAACACAAAGTTCTTTACATATATACTGGAAGCTGCTTGCCCTAGAGGAAAGAGCACTGGCCTGGGAGTCCTTTCAAAGTTTCTTCATCTGAAAAATGGGCATGCAATACTTGTTCTCCCTCCCGCTTAGACTCTGAGTTCAATGAGGAACAGGGACTATGTCCAACTTGATCGACTTGTATCTACCCCGCGCTTAGTACAGTGCTTGGCACAAATAGCATGGTGTTTGCCAGTGTTCAGTGCTCTCTTCTCTGTGGAGTGCTCTTTGGCCTGTTCCAACCAACAGAGCATGTGATTCCCAAAGCAGTACTGGCTAATCAGCAGAATGTGGGCCAAGTCCCAGAACTCTCGGGTTCTCTCAGAACCCTGCAAACCATGAGTCTGTAAGACGAGGGTGTTCTTTTCCAGTTTCCCATTCCCTTCTGCGTCACTCTGACATATTCCTTTTATTCACCCCACCCGTCCCAGTCCCACAGCACTTATGTCCATATCTATCATTTATTTATATTACCATGTGTCTCTCCCTCTCGACTGTAAGCTCATTGTGGGTATGGAATGTCTGTTATATTGTTATAGTGTACTCTCCCAAGTGCTTAGTACAGTGCTCTGGACACTGTAAGCGCTAAACAAATATGATTGAATGAATGAAAATACCATCATTATTATTACGGAATAACTTCATCATGCTTCTGGGATCAGAGTAACTGAGTAACAGAGAGTAACAGTTGAGTAACAGAGAAGCCGAGGCATGGGGAGTTTATACTGTAATTTCAAAGTCAGTGTTGCAAGAAGGAAGAGCCCAGACACCTTCAATTCTATGGCTAGAGCTCTACTAATCACCTAATGCCAACCATTATGGGTAGAATAATTGCTGAGACCAAACCTAAGGTAGAATTGCCTCTTGAAAAGCAGCAAAACATTTTGACACCAAACAACGAAGGCCTTCATGTACAGCTACACTAAATAAGAAAGCCTAAATTGACACGCAACTCAAAACCCTTCATGCAGGTAAAGGGATGTAACCGTTTACAGAAATGTCTTCAGAAGGTGGACACTGTATTTCCATTAATATGAAGAGATTTTTCAAAACCTTAACTGAATAGAAAATCTCAACCCTTGCTAGTAGATTTGGGGAAGAATGGTGCATCAATCTTATCAGACATATTTTTCTTGGAAGAAATTATCAGTTTCTACATTTTACTTTTGTCAATATTCTGTATGGAGCAGACTGCACTTCCAAAACTTAAGGAATATTTGTCAAGGAGAGACCAGTCTCACTATCATGAACTGCACAACTCTCAGCAACTGCTATCACACCTGATGTCACCACATTGACCTGACTGACCCAAAGTACTTCAGGCTTTGACTGAACTAAGCGCCCCTGCCAGCTGGAGGGCCAGGACTCCCCAAATTCCAGTAAGCTGGTAGAGGGAGGGGGTAGAGGATAGGGCTATCACACATCTGTCTATCATGAAGAATCTTGAACCAGTCAGGAAGTATGCACTAAGAAACACCACCACAGACCAACTACTTTGTCTACACATATCCAAAGATCTAAACAAATCTAAAGAGTAAATTCTATGCAAACCAGCCTGAATTATATTTGCAGTAGAATGCCCCAGGAAGAATATTTTGGGTTGAACTTGAATTGTCAAGTGGTTCAGAAGTGGAGGGGATCCATTCACACTCTTTCTGCCCCCACTGAGCCATACAGATTGCCTGACAGAGACACGATACTCTTGTTTAATACCTGTTTGTTTTTTAATGGAAAATCAAAATCAGTAAGGAAGGTGGCTAACGATTCTGCAAAATCATAAGGTCTGAATCACACAGGCACCCAAACAGAAAATCGCTTAGAACTACAGGAAGGCTATTTTGTTCCTAATGAAGAAATTTTTGCCAATAAGCTTGAATTTCAAGCTACTTTTTATTCAAAGGCTTCATGACACAGGTGGCATTCATAAAGCTGAGAAAGGAATCAATTAGAATTTAGATGTCATTAATTGACCCTCTTAGATGAAAACATGTATGATCTCCCCTCACCCTAGTTCTTGGGATGCGTAAGGTGGGCTCTCACAAAAAAATCGGTCAATACTTAACTCAAATGCCTGGTAGACGAAAAACAAGAGAAGAGGGAGAGGGAGGAAGAGGTTGGAGAGAGGATGTGTGAGGGGAAATGACCGACTAGAATCTATACATCTTGCTGCAAATGTCAGATACAAAGGAATGAGGGGCGAAGGGTAAAATACATACTCAGTTCCTTCACGCAGTCATTGACGAGCTGCTGCTCTTTCTCTTCAAAGGTGATTGTTTCCGTCTTAAGCTGACAGGCCTAAACAAAAAAGTTCAGATCAAATACCCCATGCTGAAGGCTGCGAGGAAGAGGGTTACGCACACACACACACACACACACACACACACACAACCCTCCCTCTCAGCCCCCTTCCACCATGCATCCTTTTTCAGGTCCTTTAGAGAAAGGGATCAGCCAAAGCCTCCTTGTCAATGGGATTTGGATGCAGATGTAATCGAGCTCAGGATGCCACCCCCCAGGAGTCGTCATAATCTTGGAAAAAATCACAAGTGCTTCAAAAACTATTAGGCAGACCCACTTTTTGGGTTCTGTTCTGGCTGGTGCTCTCTCTTCTTTCCATAAGAGGTTTGTTTCCCTCAGCTGTCAGACAATAACTACTTGAGGATAAGCAGACTTAGTTCCTCCTTCCACAAACCATGCTGGAGTTCATTATTTCAAAAACTATTTTGAGTTGAGGAGAGCAATCCATACTCCTAATGGGATACAAAAACTCGCAGGATCGGCATGCCTTTTAAGAGGCCAACTCTTTACCCTTTTCTTCTTCAACTATTCCATTTGATATTGACTGAACCACTAAATAAATGAACTACCACAATTTCTCTTAGAAGCAGTGTGGGTTAGAGGAAAGAGCACAGGTTAGGGAGTCAGAGGTCGAGGGTTCTAATCCCGGCTCCGCCACTTGTCAGCTGTGTGACTTTGGGCAAGTCACTTTGCTTCTCTGGGCCTCAGTTACTACCTCATCTGGAAAATGGGGATTAAGACTGTGAGCCCCGGCTGGAACAACATGATAACCTTCTATCTTCTCCAGCGCTTAGAACAGTGCTTGACACATAGTAAGTGCTTAACAAATACCACCATTATTCCCCCTTTCTAGACTGTGGGCAGGGATTGTCTCTGTTGCTGAACTGTACTTTCCAAGCGCTTAGTACAGTGTTCTGCATACAGTAAGTGCTCAATAAAATATGATTGAATGAATGAATGTACCTAGCACCCCCTTTTCCACAGGTGTGGAAAAGCTTTTACAATCCAATATCTGAAGCTCTCACCATCACAAGATAGAATCTAGTGAAGATAAAAGAGAAGCAATGTGGCTCAGTGGAAGGAGCAGGGGCTTGGGACTCAGAGGTCATGGGTTCAAATACCAGCTCTGTCACTTGTCATCTGTGTGACTGTGTGAGAAGTCACTTAACTTCTCTGTGCCTCAGTTACCTCATCTGTAAAATGGGGATTAAGACTGTGAGCCTCACGTGGGACAACCTGATTATCCTGTAAATCTACCCCAGCGCTTAGAACAGTGCTCTGCACATAGTAAGCACTTAACAAATACCAACATTATTAAATGTGCTCAATTCGGTTTTTTACTACTGGCTCAACAGCACTCCATCTTCCACCAGGACGATGACGGGCAAGCACAGAAGAGTACAGGTGGAACTATACAAACCACCAGAGCCACAGTCAATTTTTCTGCATGATTCTCGGTCCTGAAATCTCAAGCCCGAAGCTCATCCATTGCTCCCACTTGAAAACTCCAACACATAGCTAACCAGTCAAAACCAGTAAGTCAAAACCAGTGCAACAAGGGCAGGTTCTTGTCACCTGGGCAGATAATGTGTTTATTAACTCTGTTATATTGTTTCACTGCACTCTCCCAAGCCCTTAGAAATGTGCTCCGCACACAGTAAGAGCTCTATAAATACGACGGATTGATTGATTGACTTTTAGGCAACTTGAGCAGTTTACGTACTTTCTCAAATCAATGGTTTCATACAAGTATTTCTACCATTTAAAGCGGACTGATCCTAAAAAATACCCTAGTAATTTAGGCTCTGAAGCGAAACTCAGCCTCACGTATCCAAACATATAGAAGTTTGATACCTCAAAGTGTCTTTTATTTATTTTGGCTTTTTTTTCCAGGCAAAATTGTTTAGTCTTATTACTCTTCCCTAAATCAGAAAATCAGAGTGCCCTACCCTGCTAGTGTATACCTGATCTTTATGCTCCCTTTAATAGCTTTGGAGTCATAGTTATTATAGCAACTACTGGAATTAGTAACTATAGTGACTAATTTGGAATAGTACCTATTACCACAGTACCATTTCTCCCAAGGGAAGCAAAGTTCCCACCCTTCTAAAATGAGATTATGAGGAGTGAGTCCCTCTCTGTGTTGTGTCACCCTTGCACTTGTATGTTTTTACCCTGTAGACACCCCACCTTCAGTCCCACAGCACTTCTGTACAGAGCCATAATTTATTTTAATGTCTGTCCCCTTCCCTCAAGACTGAAAGCTCCTTGTGGGTAGGGAATGTCTCTACCAGCTCTGTTAGATTGTGCCTACCCAAGAGCTTAGTTTCTCTCCACTGACTGACTGAGAGCCTCACCTCTGATCTAAGTACAACATTTTCTTCTTCAAGGTCCTTCAGTTTCTTCTGAAGAGTATCCAAGTGAAAGTAGTTCTGGACAGAGGAGGAAGACTCGTTCCTCTTCAACCTGGCAAAAATACACATTGATATTTTCAAGGCCTTTTAGACACACATACATACACACACACCCATGTACAACATCAGTGGAGACACTAACCAAGAAGTCTGCAAAGACCTTCTAAATCACTCCAGTTTATCTGCATTTCATGGAGTTGTGACAATGTGTCAACACCAAAGTGACTGAAAGGACAGTTTATATGGTCCTCTCTGAACGGTAAGCTCATTGTGAGGAGGGAATATATCTACCAATTTGGTTATATTGTACTTTCCCAAGCACTTAGTCCAGTGCTTTGCACACAGGACATTCTCAATAAATGATCGAATCCTTGCACATGAACCACGTTCTAGCTTTAGATCACCATCGGGTCCCCAACTTTAAATATTTCAGGGACACGTAATCTCCAAAAGAGTTGTCTGCAGAATGGACAGCGCTGCTGGAACAACGTTTCCCAGAAACCTTTGTTACTTAAGAAACCTTCCTTTCTCATGACCCCACTCTCAAACACAGAGCTCCTCCTTCCTCTGAGGAAAGCCCCGGTCGAAATCCACGCCTTCATGAAATTATCCCAAGTGAAAATGGCAAATGCCCTTCCTCTATGCAAAATTAGGACGTGTCAGAGGACCGGTTTAAGGGGGCAGTCTTCCAAAACTGCAAACATCTAAGTCAAACTACACCCCGTGGGCCAGAACTCCACCGTGCGATTGCTCCATGAATACATTTGAGAATGAAAGCTGACTATTTCACAATCCTGAGTCATGTCAGCCAATGCTCAATATAGCAGACAGCATGGAGATAGGAAACAGGATGATAATGACAACAATACTAATAACAACAATAATAATAATGCCATTTATTAAGCACTTACTATGTGCCACGCACTGTACTAAGCGCTGGGGTCAATACAAGATAATCAAATCCCACATGGGGCTCACAGTCTAAGACAGAGGGAGAACTACTTAGGAGGGAGAACTTCCCTAAGGAAGGAGTCCTGCCTTAGGAGGGAAGCAGCGTGGTTTAGTGGAAAGAGCATGGGCTTGGAAGTCAGAGGACGTGGATTCTAATCCCGGCTCCACCACGTGCCTGCTGTGTGATCTTGGGCAAGCCACTTAACTTCTCTGTACCTTAGTTATCTCATCTGTAAAATGGGTATTAAAACTGTGAGCCCCACATGGGACAACCTGATTACTTTGTATCTACCCCAGTGCTTAGAACAGTGAATGGCACATAATAAGCACTTAAATACCATAAAAAAACTGGTACTGAATCCCTATTTTGCAGATGATGGACTAGATCCCTAGATGAAGCACGGGCCTAGGAGTCAGAAGGTCATGGGGTCTAATTCGGGCTCTGCCATCTGTCAGCTCTGTGGCCTTGGGCAAGTCACTTCATTTCTCTGTGCTTCAATTACCTCAACTGTAAAATGAAGATCTAGACTGTGAGTCCCACGTGGGACAGGGATTGTGTCCAACTTGATTTGCTTGTATCCACCCCAATGATTGATTAGTTCAGTGCCTGGCACATAGTAAGCACCTAACAAATACATTCATTATTATTATTATTATCCCTTCTAGATGGCCACATCCCAGAATCAAATTGTTTCCTCCGACCCCACTGACCACCAATGGGCTGGACTGGCCAATGATTTTCAAGAGAATGAATACTTCTATGGATGCTCAGGGAAGAAATGAGATGTGTAATTATGTCTCCTCCAAAAAATACCCATTTTTTAAATGGTATTTGTTAAGCGCTTACTCTGTTCCAGGCACTGAGCTAAGTACTGGTGTAGATACAAGCTAATCAGGTTGGACACAGTCCTTGTCCCACAGTCTTAATCGCCATGTTACAGATGAGGTAACTGAGGCAGAGTAAGTTAATTGCCTTGCCCAAGGTCATGCAGCAAGCAAGTGGTGGAGGCCTTTCTGACTCTCAGTCCCATGCTTTATCCACTAGGCCAAGTTGCCCCTCTTTGGGCCCTGAATCCACTGGATCAACTCTGACCTGGAGACCAACAAGAACAGGTGAGAAAAATGGCCACTACTGTCTAGCCCCATCTCATAATGTTCCTCTTGTTGGCTCGGCAGTTTCACCCAAGTGTCCTGAGAACAGCTCTCAACGAACCCTCTCTGCTCTTGCTTTTGGGCAGAGGTGACTCCTCTGGGACTTACGGGGTGGTGCAGACGGACTCTGGCTCACTCTCCTCAGCAGCGCTGGTGTAGAACTGGAGCAGCTCATCCTTCATGGACAATTCATGGCGCAGCTGACTCACCTAATGGGAGACAGAGCAGCGCTTCAACATTTATTTTCCTCCAGGTGTCTTCTCAGCAGCCAACCCACCCCAGAACTTGAAACCAGCTTTTATCATCTAACACCACCAAATCCCCAACCATGAACGATCCTAAGTGTCTTGCCACCTGTTCTGGGGGCAAGAAATCGGTCGTCAGGTGAGAAAGGAGGCAGTGGGAAGGAAAACGGTTTGTCTCACTTAAGAAAAACAATCCAGCGTGCTTTGGCTTGAGTTCCTCCTCCACCGCTGATTCTCCTCTTTGCTTTGGGAAAGAGGCGGTGGCCGGGAGCGGAGAGGTTCTAGAATGGACGTCTTGTTCCCTCCTCAAAGAGTCTGCCTGCCAATCTCTTGTAATCAAGCAGCACCGGGCCTTTAGAAATGCACAGATGGACTAGCGCGGACCACTGCCAGACAAGCAGGTCATATCGCAGGGTGAAAGAAGAGGCCATTTCACTCCTCCTGAAATCAACTCCCATCTAAGAACAAGCGGCAGCCGTGCCAACTCCAGGTGGGAGAAAACAGGCATCACGACTGCACCCAGCTTCCTGCCTGCACAACCTTGGCTCTCTGCCAAGCGGCAGAGGCAGCTTCAAACTAGCCGGTGCTCCAGGAGAAGCTTGCTCGCTCGCTCGCGGTCCGGCCCACATCCGATATAAGCACTCTCATGGGATGTGCAGAAAATCCCAGTGTGATGATGGGATTTGAGGGCAGGATTCTGCCCCCTTTCCTTCCCCGCCTCGCTGTTGACTTCCCTGGGTAAGAAGGAAAAGGGAACGGGGGCCTTGTGAGGGCTGCCTAGGCATTCTCGAGCATTCTCTTCTGTCCACGGTACAGGAGGGACTTGGGCATTGTGTGGCAGAGTGCATCACTGCTGGTGGGCCATGTCACATAAGACCCTGGAGAAAGGCATACAAATCGCAGGAGATAAGTTTGCCATTCTCCTGACGCCCCTGACCCTATCCTGCTCTCCCCTCCACCACCCCTAGCCCAGATGCACTCCCAGAGGAGAATGCTAGGGAGGACAGGGGGCGGGGAAAAAGGGGCTGGAACAACAGGTCAAGTCTTCCGAGTTCCCGTGGCATGGCAGTTTGTGGAGCTACAGGGACCAAGCAGCTTGCTGAGTATCCCACACTCATTTTAGGGCCGGGGTTGACACCCCCACCCCTACTTATACTATATCCAAATTTACAATGAATGCATTTGACACAAACCACATACACACAAGTAAACACACACTCAATAATTATTAAGTCCCTACTGTGTGCAGGGTATTCTTCATGGTGTTTTGGGGACATTCAAAAGAAAGAAGAGATGAGCTCTGTCCTCTAAGAGCTCACGTGTGTGTGCACGCGCGCGCACACACACACACAAAATCTCAAATACACACTGCAAATTCCTTCACTTCATCTCATGCGCCTCAATGTCATAGCTGAGATGCAGAAGGCTGCCCTCAATTTAAAAGAGGCATTGTCACTCAGTTGCCTTCACTTGAAAGGGGGACCTTTTTTTTTTGATTAGTGAGTGGAGAGAAGATTGGAGACATAGCTGGCTCTCTCCTGTGACCACTCACAGGGATGCTTTGGGTGCTGTCTGTTTCCAAGGAAAGCCCTTATTGTTCCTCTTTCTGAATACTGCTCTCACACTATGATGACTGACTTGAGGTTTTGGAAGGCTTTCATTGTTTTCCTTTTGAAAACATTGTACTTTCAGGGTGTATTTGTGTGCATATATGTGTAATTCGCAGAAATATCTAATAATTTGAATAGACCAAAGTTCTGACTGAACAAAAACAGACCTAACTAGCCTTAAGGGATTTAAGCAGGGGTCATTTCTTCTCTTCAAACATAACCTTATCAGACAAAGGTCCTGTGTGGGATGGGGGAGGGAGGAGGGAAGGAACAAAGGGGAAGAAAGGAGAAAGGGAGAGAGAGAGGATAGGGAATAAAGCCAGATGGGAGGGTGGGATTATGCCTGGAGAAGAAAATTTAAAAACCCTCCTGTTCTAACAACCACCACCAGATTCTTGCCCCTCCAGGCTGGGTCCTGGAGAAGGAAGTCAGCTGACATGCTAAATGCAGATGTTATGTACCTTTTGTCTTAAATGTCACAGAAGCTAAGAAGGCATTGATACAGTGTCTCAGAACAAAGAAAGCTGAGCCAGACTGACCAAATCTCTAGCCTTTTGCCCCAACTGTGGTATAGCCTCCTCATTCTATCTCTAACAAACTTAATGATAACGCAAACCCCTTGCACCCCAAACAATTCCCACCCTCCAGCAAACTCCTGTAGTTACCCACTTATCTAAACAGATTTAATTGTGCTGTAATCCATTACCGTTGATAATAAATTGTGTTAGGTTTTTGAACTCCTCGAGGGCTGGGCAACTTCGAATTTTTAAAACACAACCCAACGCCTTGTGTTCCGATAGTTGGCTAAGTCAGTCAACAAGACCTGTCTCTGGAACTTAGACACTCTGGTAACACACTGACTTGCTTGGGGGTAAGTATCAAAGAGGAGACTCGGAAAGGAGGGAGCCACCACATGATGAGTGGCAGCGTGGCTTAGTGGAAAGAGCACGGGCTTGGGAGTTCAGAGGTCGTGGATTCTAATCCTGACTCCGCCCCTTGTCAGCTGTGTGACTTTAGACAAGTCACTTCACTTCTCTGAGCCACAGTTACTTCATCTGTAAAATGGGGATTAAGACTGTGAGCCCTATGTGGGATAGGGACTGTGTCCAACCTCAGGGGGCTCACAGTCTAAGCAGGAGGGGAACAGGAATTTAATCCCCATTGCAGTTCAGGGAACTTCAGGCACAGAGAAGTGACTTGCCCCAAGGTGACTCAGCAAGCAACTGGTGGAGTTGGAATTAGAACGCAGGTCCTTCTCACTCCCAGGCCCGTGCTCTATCCACTCGAGAAGCAGTGTGGCTTAGTGGAAAGAGCACGGGCTTGGAAGTCAGAGGTTGTGGGTTCTAATGCCCAGTTCCGCCACTTGTCAGCTGTGTGACTTTGGGCGAGTCACTTAACTTCTCTGTGCTTCAGCTACCTCATCTGTAAAATGGGGATTAAGACTGTGAGCCCCACGTTGTATAACCTGATTACCTTATATCTATCCCAGTGCTTAGAACAGGGCTTGGCACATAGTAAGCGCTTAACAAATACCATCATTATTATTATGATGATGATGCTACTTTTGAAAGTAGATCACAAGGCTTCTTCCATCATATCTCAGCAATAAGCCTCCTTGCTTCTCACCCTCAGAGGACCCGGCTCTCTTCTTTTGGCCATCTTTCCTGCCAACATCCAAGAAAACCACAAACTTCCGCTTCGAGGCCCCTAACCCTCACGGGTGGCCGTGACCAAAGGAGTTTTCGGTAACCTGAGAACTCTTACCTCTTCCCTGATGTGCTCTACTTGTTCCTCAAGCAGTTCGTTCCTCTCCGTAAGAGTTTTGTTCTTCTTCAACAACGACTGGCCGATCCGAGCAGCTAATTCTAAATCCCGCTCTTTCTGTCAGGGGAAAAAAAGGGAGTTTCAAACAGGTTCCTGAGTCAGGCTCGTGCAGGTGAAATGGTGAAAACATAGCAAGAAGAAAGAATAGTTTTTTTAAAAAAAGGAATTAATCATTTATCACTCATTTTAATGCTAATGACCTGATTAACTTGTATCTACCCCTAGCAGATAAAACAGTGTGTGACAGATAATAAGTGCTTAACAAACACCATAATGATAATAATGCTAATAGGGGTTTCAATTGTGCCTACCTAATTTTGAACAGTTGTCTTTTAGTGCTTATTGAGATCTGTGTGCAGAGCACTGTATTAAGCGCTTGGTAGAGTACAGTGCTCTGCACATAGTAAGTGCTCAATAAATACTACTGATTGGTTGGGGATCTGATGGAGACAAATAATTTCTCTGGGGCTTTTTTTTTTTTTTAATGATGCATAGAAAGCTTCTGTTTGTTAAATCTAAAGAACTCCAAAAATCCAATTTGGGGCTTAAACAAAGGAAATAAATGAAGTAAATCTGAGTTTTGTTGCAACATTTCTCACTGTTTTCCATCCACTGTCACCCCAACTGAAATTAAAATGGACAGTTAAAATGCAGCTAACCACCCTCAGCCAATACAATGATGCGTGCTGGAAATCCTTGGGCATTTTGAGACAGGGAGAAGCAAATGTGTAAAGATCCTGATAGGACACACTCCTGATAGAACATCCCCACAGTTTACTAGATAACAGACCAAAGGTGAAGCAATGTTACAGAATGCCATTACTTCAGCTCCCTCAGCCACTTAGAGCTGAGCATGCTGGTCCAGGAATGGACAAAACAAGGAACCAAGCCACGCTTGCTCTTTCCAGAAAGAAAAACGCCCACTAATGCACCGATAGTACGCAGAGGCTAAGTGGAATCTTATTGATCCCAATTAGAAGAGCTCTTAAAACAAGGCAAACATCCCATTTCACCCCAGTGCAGGGAACAAGGTCTCAAATTACTATGTGGCCCAAGGGTTAGAGTCAAAAGAGGCTATTTTAGGACAGGTAATGCAATTCAGATTGAAGATACACCACTCCAGGATGGATTTATTTTTATCTTAACCACCCCCATTCTTCCCTTCCAAATGAAAAAAAAAGTATTCTCTTTGGAACAAATTTTATTAACTCAACTACATGGAAATTTTTAAAGTGCAGAAGAGACCATACTCCCATCAGATAATTTCCTGAAATACGACGACTTTGTTCTTGGCCAATCCTAAGGAGTTCAGCTGCGTTATGGGCCTTCATATGCACACCCTGCACGTCCATTGTTCTCATTTCAGTGAGGAAAAAGTGTGCTTTTGTGACAAGAGTTTTGGAATAGCACTTGGGAGTCTTTTACTTACTCAGTTAAGTCATTTAACCCCCTCTGAGAGTCAGCCTTCACGAGCTAAAAACCTAATGTAACATCAACAGCCCCATCATCTGAATCACCAGGTTGCCATTTAATTTCTCTGTGCCTCAGTTCCCTCATCTGTAAAATGGGGACTAAGACTCTGAGCTCCATATGGGATATGGACGGTGTCCAAGCCAATTATCTTGTATCTCCCCCAGTGATTAGTACAGTGTCTGGTGCATGGTAAGCACTTAACAAATACCATAAAAAAAAATTAAAAGTGGTAGAACCCAGGTCCCCTGACTCCCAGGCCCATGCTCTTTCCATTAATCCAAGCTATTCTCCATCCTTGTCCCATGAACACAACCACTGCTGCTACCAATCAGTAGCTATACAGGTAATATGAGCCACAGCTAAGACCTTCCCTGCCTTCTACAGATTCCTCAAGGTCCCTGCTTGACTACAGTAACTCCATTTTGGTGGCTGGGGAGGGGGGAGGATCCAGCTGGGTGTACTGGGAACCAAGGTGACGGAACAGAGGAAGTAGGGGAGTTTAATTCTCTTACAAGAAAGGGATATCAAACTCATGGCTATGTCAGAACCAATGTCCGGATGTCTCTTAAGGGCTCTACCAGTAGTGATGTGGGATATATTCAGTGCTATAAATTAGACTTCCCTCTAGATGTAAGTTCACTGTGGGTAGGGAATGTGTCTGCTATATTGTGTTGTCCTCTCCCAAGCGCCTAGTACAGTGTCCTGCACACAATAAGGGGCTCAATAAATATGACTGATTGAACAAGAAGAAGCAATGAATAGCCAAGATGTTAGTGTTATTTTTCCCTTTTAGGACAAAATAACTAACTGTGACTAATAGACCTCGATCTGTTTCCGGGACCACCCTTCAGGTTCAGAATCTTTGGCTTTAGACCCACAGAATGTCAGTTTTTTTAACCAGCCTTCCACAGTTCTGACTCCAGCTGAAGGAGTCTGCAGGAATCGGAGTATACAGTCCTTTGGCCGATTTTCACTGGCAGAAGCAATTTTTCCTCTCCCTACATGAATCGGCAGTTCCTACCCTAATTCAAGGTTAGATGTAAAATCTCCCCCAGAATAAAGTACTCCGACTGCTTGTTTCTTTCATTAATGTTCACTCCATTCCTACAGGCTCAACACTAGCCTGATCTTGGGAATATCTGAGTGCCTTTAGATCTTGCAGGCAGACATTTGAGCAAGATGTAGATAGTGGAATAGGTAATTAAATGAATGGCAATCAGCTCTACCTTGCATCTTGCATTCCCTCTGGAGAAGATGTTCTCTCATGACTTATCTGCCGGAAGTGTCATTTTTCCGTTATAATGAACTGTGTCTGGGGGCAAGATGCTGAGACATATCCGATGAGCATCTCCATATCAACTGTTTAACAGACACCATGTTGACAGAATGGACCACCAGTCAATCTTTGGAACTAGAAATCAGGAACGAGGTCCAGGGCCATGTTCAAAGCCTCCTCCTCCCTGCCCGCAGCCTCAGAGTCTGCCCTGGAGGCACTCAAGCCCATTGAAGAGCTGGCCCCCATCGTGAATGACAAGTCTCTATGGATCTATTGCGAGTTGATGTGTTCTCATGTTGCTTGAGCTCTCTGTGGGCAGGAATCATGTCTAGCAATTTGTACTTTTCCAAGAGTGTGCTCTGCACACAGTAAGCACTCAATAAATACAACTGAATGGCTGATTGGTCCACAAGAACCTTCTCAACAAGAAAACTTAGTATAGTGCTCTGCATGCAATAAGCGCTTAATAAATATGATTGATTTATAACTGGGATTAATCTACTCAATGAATTACCGGGAGCAACACTCAAATAAGTGCTCATTAAATACCACTGATTGATTGACCTACTCAACAAATTACCAGGAGCAGTACTCAGAACACCACAGTTTTGCCACCAGAAAACTTTGGATCTTTGGAAAGTGTGTGGGATCTAGTCGCTCCTTTTATCATCAGTGACTCACTAATGAGACAAACAACTAACTTTGGGCCATAATTTTGCACCTCGGGCCCAGTGCATGTAAAAAATACTTGTAAGCTGGTTACTCAAGCAAAAAGAAAGGTATCCAAATAGCAAAAAGTCTATGTAATCTCCAAGGCTCTCAACATGACGAATACTAGCCAAATAAGCATCACACTCTCCAGAGGAAAAAACTTGGTGTGTATAAGGGCCAGCACAAAGAGACAATCAGGTGGCTTTGGGTGGTGGTGGCCTAATCAATCGTATTTATTTAGCACTGTGTGCAGAGCACTGTACTGAGCACTTGGGAGAGTACGGTACAAACAATAGTAACAGAGTTGGTAGACACATATTCTGCCCTCAGTGAGCTTACAGTCTAGAAGGACGATTTTACAGTCTTGACTGTGAGTCATGTAGATTCACACAACTGTCATTCTCTGCATAACCCAGTTTCAGAACCTGACTCAGATTCAAGGCTATGTCTCACACTAATCACCTCTGCAACCTTAGGGAAGACTGCTCATAAAACAACATTCAACAGGGAGTTCCTGTCATGTAGGATTGAGTGCACGGCTCAGTGGAAAGAGCACGGGCTTGGGAGTCAGAGGTCGTGGGTTCTAATCCCAGATCTGCCACTTGTCTGCTGTGTGACCTTGAGCAAGCCACTTAATTTCTCTGTCCCTCAGTTCCCTTATCTGTAAAATGGGGATTAAGACTGTGAGCCCCAAGTGGGACAACTTGATTAGCTTGTATCTATCCCAGTGCTTAGAACAGTGTTAGGCACATAGTTAGTGCTTAACAATACCACAATTATTATCATTATTAGTATTATGGCAAGTTTCCCATTTGGAATACAAACACCCCCCCCCCAAAACCCCAAAAGACCCATCCCTTTGAATTTCAACCCAATACTATGCATGCATTCCTCCTGACTCTCTCTTCCAGTATAAAAGTCTTCCTTCCTGAGAGATGTGGGCTTTCTTTTCCCCAACCAAGGCCCTATTTCTTTGGCTAGGTCCTGTCAATGAACTTGGCTAATGTTGGATGACATTAGGCATCCTTCTCCTATAAATAATTGGCCTGGTGGGCACCTATTAAGAGATGGAAGATGTTGCTTCCAATCTATCAGTCGATAGCATTTATTGAGCTCTGACTGTGTGGAGAGCTCTTTACTAAGCACTTGGGAGAGTAGCATACAATGAGAGGTGGGAGACATGACTTCTGCCCTCAAGAAGCTTACAGACTACCAAACAGAGTAAGGCCTAATTCTTCCTCTACCAGCAGGCCAATGAGAGGGACTATTTTACCTGCAGTGGAACAAAAAGGATGAAGTTTGATGAGGAGGAAAGGAGGAAAACCATCATCTCCACCCTCAAAATAGCCGGGGGTGGAGTTAATGCTTTGGTCTCTCAATGCCAATTCCTCCAGAGCAACACCCCCCTTTTCTAGACCCCTCCACTCCCTTCCATTCCCTCCCACAATGCTCCAGGCGAGCTGGTACTTTTGTTCTAGACCTCTCTTATTCTTCTGAACAAAATGTCAAATTTACATGCCCTTTGAGTCAAAAATTACTAGTCTGCCCCGAAACTGGAAAAAAAAACAAAGAAAAACAAAATGTCTCTTGTAACTGTGATCTGATATTTTCTCAATTACGAAAGAGTATTAAGCTGTGCCTTAATTACAGTAATCTACAGAAAACATCCAACAGCTCAAACCTGACAAATCAAGAACAGCTTTGAAAAGCTGTCCAGATATCCCAAAAGCCACATTACATAAACCACTCATATAGAATAAAGGCAACTTTATACATTCAACTCTGCTCCCTCCCTCCGCATTTTTCACGAAGCAGAATCCACAGGCTTTCAGGTTTTAGTGCCACCTTATCTCCTCTATTCAACTTCTGTTTGAACACGATAAAATGACAGGTAAGAATATTAGCAAGCAGCAGCACTATCAAGGGACAAGAAAAATACAAACTGGAGAATTATCCTCTGAATAATTAAAGGCTAATCATAACCATTTCCGGATCTGACTAAAACCCTGTTTTGTTGACTAAATGCACTGAACAGGATTGCTATTCAGCCGGTGAAACTAATTTTCCATTATTCTCTGAGCATGAAACACCCTAGAAGTCTGAAAAAGTTAAAGAACTTCCCTAAAGACACAATTGTTAAATGACCAACTGTCAGAAATTAAATTGATAGTCAAGCATAGAGGTAGCCATTTCACTGACATGTGTTAACCAGAAAGTCCAACTGTCAACAAAAAGCAACAAAAAAGCACACTGGGGTTGGGATTAATACCTGACCACAAGGAAGCCAGTTTTGTGTGGCAAGACTTAAAAAATTTCTGATTTTGGGGGAATTAAGGCTCCAGCTATAAGAAATGACCAGAAAGAACCAAATATCTGAATGTCTATTGGACTGCACAGCCAGTAAATTAACTCAGCCTGAAAACAGTCTAATCTCAGTGGATATTTTTTTGGTGGCTTGAAAAATAGTAATTTAGGAAAGTTATGACACATCAAATCTTAGACCTATATGAAGAGTAAATATCTTGATATGTTGGGCCTACGGCTACCTAGAAAAGCCAAGTACAACAGTTAGTTCGGTCATCTTTTGAAATGTCGATGTATTTAAAATTTGATGCTTGGATATATCAGTACTTTGCTGCTGGCTATGTGCTTGTCTGTGGTTCGTATAGCAACAATCCAACTTCCTCTAGACTGTGAGGTCATTGTAGGATACACTCTGCTGTAGTGTACTCTCCCAAGTGCTTAGCACAGTGCTCAGCACATAGTAAGTGCTCAATAAATACCATCGATGAGGACGATGATTCAAGGACACTGAACAACTGAGTCCAAGGTACCTTTTCTGGCACTTTGAAAAACACATTTATTTCTGTTTCAGGGAGGGAAAAAAAACTAGGTCAGAGGTGCAAATGAGTGCTGAACCTCTGTATCCTATTTTGGGGCATAAAGTAAACCATATTTGGGAAAATGAAATATCTACTTCAAAGTCTAAAATTCAGTTAGAAAGTGACCCCATTTCAGGTTCATTAGAGAAGACAGCAAAAGGAGAATTTGTTCATAGGTTTAAGCTGGAAAACCTAGGAGGAGTAACAAAGTTGCACACGTTCTCCAAAGCCCTAGAAAAGAGTTCCAGGGTCAGGCTTCTCGTTCTACATGTTCATCGTGAGAAGTAGGGGAGTGAGAAGCAGTGTGGCCTCATGGACAGAGCACAGGCCTGGGAGTCAGAAGGACCTGGGTTCTAATTCCAGCTCCACCACTTTGTTGTGTGACCTTGGGCAAATCACTTCACTTCTCTGTGCTTCAGTTCCCTCATCTGCAAAAATGGGAATTAAGACCATGAGCCCCATCAGGAGAAGGGACTGTGTCCAATATGATTAGCTTGCATCTAATATTGTACAGTACCTGACCCTTAGTACAGCACTTAGTACAGTACCTGACACTTAATAAATACTATGAAAAAGGGTGGGGTAGTAAAACAAACACCTGGGACTCCCGGTATCAGGCATTTGGGGACTAGATTATGGGCTTTAGAGGCTACTAAGTGCTCAGTGCACGTGCCCCCAATACCCAAAATTGGGCTGTTTGCAGAGCCGCTCAATGTTCAGGCCAGACAAAACGGCAGACATTGCCACAGACTAAACTTCATTTTAAAAGGTTTCTGGACAACCCCTTTAGGTCCCAGGACTCCAGCAGTAATAATAGTTACTGCTCAGTAGTTCCAGCTCTACTTTAATGACCTAAATGAAGTTCCCAAATTTATGATCATGGGGATCAACATTTTTTGGACAACTGATATTTTTAGACACACCATCAACAAGGCCACTTTTTTATAATGTCATTGCAAACAATCGTATTTCCTCGTCAAGACAGGCTTACCTCCTCTAGAAGACGTGTAACGGCATCGATGTCATTGTACGTTTTAGTCATCTGGCCCACTCTTTCGGCGCATAAAACTGGAAGAAAGCAAATATAATAATAATGAAGACATGTTTGGAAAAACGCAAAATGATTTCTCAAAAATGGGGAAGGAAGCTCTACACACACAGAACACAACATTTATTTTATTAATTTGTTAACCCTGACTTTAGTTAACCAGACTCAGCAGCATCATTTCCTCACTTGTCTCAATTCAGTCTTTCCAAATGGAGGATACTGAAGCTTCTTCCTCACAAAGCAGGTGTTTGAAAATTGATTAAGTGTAAAGCAAGCAGTGCTGCCAGATGGAGTGAATTATTAAAATTTCATAGTACAAAACCATGGGAAAAGAATAGTCAGTGAAAACGACCCTGATCATCAACGCATGGATCTCTGTAAATTAACCCAGTAAGAGTTAAAACATAAATGGAGGGTGATCTGAAAGTGACCCTAACATTTGGAAAACATTCTGCATAGAGTGCATCCAATATTATTTACTCAGTAAATTTACTTTTTTCAATGGGAAAATTGATCGGAGATTGGAAAAAAACATGGTTTTAATCTTAAAAAGGCTAGTTTCTTTAAATCAACTGGATTTCTTTGGCTGAATTTAGAGACAAGTGATCGACTTGCAGTGTCTGGCCTCCCTCCCCTCCAGCTTCTTTTGTGGACGTCATTTCCCTACAAAAAAAGGAAAGATGAAAGGGTGCATTCTGTCACTCACTTGAATTTAGTAAGTGGCCAGATTGACTACTGTACAATTAATGCTATTGTACACTCCCAAGTACCTAGGTCACTACTCTGCACAGAGTAAACACTCAATAAATACTATTGATTAGGGCTCTGCTCAATTTTTCTGAGTAGTCTGATGCAGAGATAGCTCATAGTAGGTAACAGGAGGACGTCCCTGACTCTAGCTGCAAAATGTTTAACTGAAATAAGATAGGATCCAGCTACATTTTTTATTATATGCAAGTGATGATATCAGAACAAAAAACTTGGGAGAAAGGTGAGCTAATGGAATTATCTGTAAACCTTGGAAGAAAGGGTGACCCTAAGGTTTCGAGTCCGACTCAAAGCGGAACACAAATGAAATGGGAAAAATAAAAGCCAAATATCATGCTTTTCCCACATTTTCCTTTCGAGCTGACTTTTTAGTTTAAAAATCTATCACCTTGTTGAATAAGAGTGACTATTCATGGGAACAAACTGTTTAAGGCATTTTGTTACTCTCTGGATTGTGGGCAGAGAATGTCTCTGTTAAATTGTTTAGTGTACTCCCCCCAGCACTTAGTACAGTGTTCTGTGCACAGTAAGTGCTAAATAAATACAATCGACTGCTTGATTGACCCACGATGGATGCTGAATTAAGGATAAATCAGAGGCCCTGCTTTTGGAAAGAGCAATATTCTGGGAATCGGGTGACCTGGGTTCTAGTTCTAGCTCTACCTGCAGCTGGCTCATTCATTCATTCAATCATATTTACTGGGCACATTACATGTGCAGAGCACTGTATTATGTGCTTAGGAGAGTTAAATATAACAAAAAACAGACACATTCCCTGCCACAAAGAGTTTACAGTCTAATGAGGGCAAAGACTAGACACGCTCCATGTAATGTGCTTTTGCCCACTTGCCCATTGTGCCCCAGAAGTCATTCATAATTCTTGAGCACTTACTGCATGTAGGGCACTGTGCTGAGTGCTTGGGAAAGTATACTATAACAATAAAACGGATACATTCACTGCCCACAACAAGCTTACAGTCTAGAGGGGATTGGGAGGTAATAATAATGATGGTATTTGTTAAGCATTTACCATGTGCCAAACGCTGTTCTAAGTGCTGGGGTAGATACCAGGTAATCAGGTTGTCCCACATGGGGCTCACAGTCTTAATCCCCATTTTACAAATGAGGTAACTGAGGCCCAGAGAAGTGAAGTGACTTGCCCAAAGTTACACAGTTGACAAGTGGCAGAGGCAGGATTAGAACACATGACCTCTGACTCCCAAGCCTGAGCTCTTTCCACTAAACCAGCACTGCTCAAGTCACTAGCACTACATTGATGATGATGATGATGATAGTATTTGTTAAGTGCTTACTATGTGCCGAGCACTATTTTAAGCAGTGGGATAGATACAAGGTTATCAAATTGTCCCACATGGGGCTCACAGTCTTAATCCCCATTTTACAGATGAGAGAGTAACTAAGGTACAGAGAAATTAAGTGGTGGGCCCAAAGTCACACAGCACAGAAGTAGCGGAACCAGGATTTGGACCCACATCCTCTCAGTCCCAAGCCCATGTTCTTTCCACTAAGCCACGCTGCCAATGCTTAACAAGTACCATGATTATCATTATTAAGCAAAATGAGGAAATCAGGCACAGTTCCCATCCCACATAGGGCTCCCAATTTTAAAAAGTAGGGAGAGCAGGTATTTTATCCACCCTTTTACACATGAGGGGACTAAGACTCAGAGATGTCAGCTGTGTGATTTTGGGCAAATCACTTAACCACTCTGTGCCTCAGTTACCTCATCTTTAAAATGGGGAGAAAGACTGTGAGCCCCACTTGGGACAACCTGATTACCTGTATCTATCCCAGTGCTTAGAACAGTGATTGGCACATAGAAAGCACTTGAATACCATCATTATTATTATTATATGTTAAGCGACTTGCCCAAGGTCACCCAGCAGGCTCATAGTAGAGCTGGGATTAGAACCAGAACTCTTAACCCTCATGCTCTTTCCACACATGGGACTATGGTCACATACCTAGTGTTTTCAAAATGACCACTAAGGAAAACAGTTCAAATTAAGAGCAGTCATCCCAGCAGAAAAGACATCTGGTGTATACACCAGGACTGGAGCGAGGAGCCTCAGATAATGCTTCCCTGCTTTGCCATGCAGTGGAGCAAAGGAATGACGTCACACAGCACACAAATCACGACATCATCAACTAACTTGAAAGGTGCAGCACATGTGGCCCTGAAGCCAGGCTTGAGTGGAGGAGAGAAAGAAGAGGAAACCCATGGAGACATGAAGGAAAGGAGTGAGGAAGAAAAAACAATAAACCAACTTTTAAAGAGTTTTTTTCTTTATGGGACTAAGCACTTACTTTCTCTCACATACTGTTCTACGTGCTGAGGTACACCCAAGTTAATTAGGTTGGATAGAGTTCCTGTCCTGCATGGGGCTCATAGGAGGAAGGACAGGCACAGAGAAGTTAAGCTATTTGTCCAAGGACACATAGCAAGCAACTGGCAGAGCTGGGATCAGAACCCAGGTTCTCTGACTCCCAGGCCTGTGGTCTTTCCATTGGGTCACACTGCTTCTGTTGTGTATGTTCCATGAACTCTGTCTATTCTTTGGAGTGGAATGTGAAGGAGAGACTGACCTGCCAAGTCACACAGTGATACGTGACTCTCTCAGTTCTTGTTGCTATTGTGTGTGAACAAGGCAACTTATCCCCGCCTTAGAAACGGAAATCATTTAAATAAAACAAAAACAACAGTCCAACATATCCACAGATATCTGGATTAGAGAAACCAACCACATACAAAGTCACCCTCTGTTGAAGTGAACTGCTTGTAAATTTCCTCCAAATTGCCCATCACCTTTGGACAGTGAGTTACCACATTATTATCTGGAGGCGTCAATGCCAACAGAGATACAAATGTCAGGAGGCAACTTGCCATAAAAACATGCAAGGTGACGCCTTTAAGAAATTTCCTTGAGAAAAGGGTGTGGAAGGGAAAGCAGGAAAACCAAATTCAAGAATGAAGGGGCCCATCTACAGAATTCTTAGGTAGGTGCTGGACTACAGTAAGTGAGCAAATGGGACTAAAAATCAAAGTTTCTTCTGGGAAGTAGCAATATGGATGACTCAAACCAACGCTCAAGGGAAGAAATAGATATGCAATGTGAATGTAAACAAATACAGGGAGAGAAGCAACCGAATAGAAGGGTTTCAAGAACAACTTGAAATTGACTAGCTCCAAAATCTAAGATTTGGGCATTAGAAGTAGAGACTGCGGCTAGAAGAAGTAAAGCCCAGGAAAACAGTACGGCAGAAGCCAGGATAAAGGTAGACAGGATAAAGGTGAGGTAGGCAAGAGAGGAAGTAGAAGGAGAGGTTCTTCGGGAAGTGGTGAAGAAGAGAAGTCATATAGATGATACTTCAGAAACTGGACATTCTAGAAATGTCCATCGATTCTCGCATTATCTTCACCAATCTACCTTTCATTTTATCATATAAAACTGAGTTCACTTTACTTGATCTTTTCTCAGAAGCCATGCCCAGTAGAAAGCACCTGGCTACTAGAGGAGCACAAAAGCAACAACTTTGCATTGTCAGCGAATAATCAATCAATCATCGATAAATAGATGATACCACCCTACAACTTCTAGAGATAACTATAGGCGGATGTATTCTTAAAGTAAATAAAATGAGGACATTAGCTTCCAGATTCCTGGAACAAAACAATAATTTCATTTCTACTTCTGTCAAAACGTTAGCAAAAAGGTAACTCCACCTCTCCAGCCTAAGTCACATATTCCTAAATCTAGAAAAGAGAAAACCTCATGAGTATTTACTGAGCACCAAAATGGGTGCAGAGTACTGAACTGAGACCTTGGAGAATGTTCAGTCAGTTCTCTGGATCTACCTTCACAACATCGCTAAAATCCACCTTTTCCTCTCCATCCAAACTGCTACTGGGCTAATTCAAGAACTTATCCTATCCTGACTTTATACTGCAGCTGCCTCCTTCACTAACCTCCCTGTTTCCTGTCTCTCCCTACCCGAGACCATACATCACTCTGCTCTATGGATCATTTTTCCAAAAAAAAAAAAAAAATCTAGTCCATGCTTCCTCAATCTTTAAGAATCCCCAGTGGCTACCTATCCACCTCAGCATGGGACAGAAATTCCTTACCTTAGGCTTTAAAGCATTCAATCACCTTGCCCACTTTTACCTCACCTTGCTGATTTCCTACTACAAGCCAGCCCACTCGCTTCACTCCTTTAACACCAACCTATTCACTGTATCTCATCTTCTCTATCTCTCCACTGGTCCCTCGTCCACCTCCTCCCTCTGCCCCGCAACTCCCTCCCTCTTCATATGACAGACCACCAGTTTATCCACCTTCAAAGTCCTATTAAAATATCTCCTCCAAGAGACTTTCCCCAACTAAATCCTTCTTTTCCTTACATCCTGTCCCTTCTGTAGCACCCTTGCACTTGGATCTGTAACCTTTCAACTCTTGATATTCATCCCATCCTCAGCCCCACAGCAATTATTTACATATCCACAATTTATATTTGTCTGTCTCCCCGTCTGTACTGTAAATTCTTTGTGGGCAGGGGTCACAGTTCTCAACCCTATTGTACTGTACTCTCCCAAATACCCAGTACAGTGCTCTGCACAGAGTAATCATTCAACCTTTTTTGTGGTATTTGTTAAGCTCATAATATGTTCCAGGCAGGGTACCAAGTGATGGGGTAGGTACAAACTAATTAGGTTGGACACAGCCCATAGTACACATGGGGCTCTGCATTCTTAATCTCAATTTTACAAATAAGGTAACCGAGACAAAGAGAATTTAAGGCTAGCGCAGGGTCACACACACACACATACACAGCAGACAAGTGGTGGAGCCTGGATTAGAACCCAGATCCTTCTGACATGCTGACAACCTCCAGACTTCCATAAGCAGGGCCTGGATTGGTTGACACTTCACCCCTTAGTGCCTTGATTTCTCCATCTGCAAAAGTCTACACCCCTCCTCCCAAAACACCCACTGCCACACACCCACTTCTCCTCTTCCACCCCACCCATCTAACCCTCCAATCTAGCTTCTGAAGGTGTCAGGAGGATTGATGGCAGTGCCTGTCCATACTTGGGCTATCTGTACCCACTTATGATGTGTCTGAGAAAGAAAGGTTTCTGTACTCTTGCGGAGATAACCTCCCAACAAGATTCATTTCTTCTGTAAATCACCTGAAAGTGATCTATTATCTATCCTGCTGGGTATTCTTTCCCTCAGAAGCAGAATGAAAGAGCATGGGGCTGGGAGTCAGAGGATCTGAGTTCTAATTCTGCTTCTGCCAACTGTTTGTTGTGTGACCTTGGGCACGTCACAACTTCTCTTTGCCTTCCTCAACTCTAAAATGGGGATTCAATCCTCCTCCCTCCGACTTAGACTGCGAGCCCTATGTGAGACAGAGACTGTGTCCAGCCTGATAAACTCGTACCTATCCCAGTGCTTAAGAAAGTGTTTGACACATATTAAGCACTTAAATACCATTTTAAAAGAAAAAGGAAAATAAAAAACCTTAGCGATCCAGGGATTGGCAGATCTGTGGAATCAGCCTTGGTCACAGAGGCAGGCAAGTTGGCTGTTTTCAGAACCAATCTTCACCAGACAACTTCGAGGACAGCCTACCACACATACCCTGAGTGTCCAGTGTGGTCCAATTCTATTCAGGACCAGACAGAATCTCTTCTTTCCATCATCCTCCCTCCCTCTCTATAGCATTTTCCAGAACTTTTTCCCAAAACCAGGGTTTGTTAATCCATAATAGTTTCTTCTGTGGCCTGAAGCATGACCCAGGGACTTCTCTGATTCTCAAAATGACTAGGGTGGATAGGCCAGCCAGTCACAGCTGGAGATTTCCTTTCTCCATTGGTTATTTTTAATAATAATAATAATCGTATTTGTTAAGCAGTTGTTATGTGCCAGGCACTGTACTAAGCACCGGGGTGGATACAAGCAAATCGAGTTGATCGCAGTCCCTGGCCCACGTGGGGCTCACAGTCTCAATCCCCATTTTACAGATGAGGGAACTGAGGCACAGCAGAAAAGTGGCAGAGCTGGGATTAGAATGCAGGTCCTTCTGACTCCCAGGTCCATGTTCTATCCACTAGGCTATGCTGCTGCTTCTTATGCACCATTTATCTAACCTCTTAGATTGCACTCTTCTTGAGAGAGCGCAGAGGCCCTCTGTTGAGTGTTCCACAGTGCTTAGTTAACTGTTTTGCACTTAGTAGGGGCTCCGTGAATACTATTGCCTAAATGTTAGCCCTCTGTCCTTTCCATTCTATCACACACACTGATTTTCTGATGAAAGTAGTAATTCATTCTTCAGCTCCCAGCAATTGTCGTAGCTAGTCATTAATTTCACTGTGAAATATTCCATCTCTTTGTAACCAGTGGCCGGTGTAGTGGATAGAGCCTGGGTCTGGGAGTCAGAGGGACATGGGTTCTAGTCCCGACTTTGCCACTTTTCTGCTGTGCGACCTTGGGCAAGCCACAATTTTTCTGTGCCTCAGTTACCTCATCTGTAAAATGGGATTAAGACTGTGAGCTCCATGTGGGACATGGACTGTGTCCAACCTGATTAGTTTGTATCTCTCCCAGTGCTTTGTACCATGCCTGGCACATACTAAGCACTTAACAAATATCATAAAAAAAACACCACCACGTGCTTATCAGGAAGTAATGCAAACGTGACAGTGAAATAGCTAAGTAATTGAACACACAAATAAAAGTGCAGATTCAATCTTTCAGATAGTCATGATTCTGATGTAGGGCTTGTCCAAGGTCATACAGCCACACTAATTAGCCAAATCCCAACTTCTCTGTTCCATGGTCCCCTCATCTGTTAAATGGGAATCATTATCCCTTGTCCCTCCCCACCTATCAGATGATCTATGTGAAAGGACAAAGAGGTCTTCGAAAGACAGGTCCCAAATAAATCAAAGGTATTATACTGTGACAAAAAAAAAACACTTGCACCTATTAGGTTATAAGATTCAGGTTCCTACAACCAGATAATGCTCTGTTAGCATTCTATTTAGGCAAGTCTTTGCCAGGCACGTACAAATGTCCATTTAATACAGTGGTTTCCAGCCTGCATCACTCTCTGATTAGTGCTACTTGGTAGAATCCATTAGTGGTGGGGTAAAGACAAGGAGGATCAAAGGACAGGGCATTGTAACATGAAACCTTGTAGAATTATCAAACATGTTTTTTTCAAACTTGGAGATCAGCTGCATTTACTCAACAGGGCTTCAGAGGCAGGCAATGGAGTGTGAGAACACAAACCCACGTTCCTAGAAATAATGGATAAGGTCAAAACCGTGTTCAGCTGTGTGTTGCCAAATCTGAAGAACTAAAAAAAAAAAATCACTTGGCCAGGAATTTTGATAAATATCACTGTTGTTGTTAATGGAAAAAAAACACCCAACCAGCACCAACTACCATATTTTTGTTTCATAGTTAAGGAGCATGGGAACTGGTTTAAAAAATGAACACGAAAATCATCATCAAGCCTCACCTTGATATATACAAATCTTGTGTACAACAGAAGCCTGTGCGCTTCTGCACCTTAAAGAAAAAGATAGTAGCAATACATGTGTGGACGGGCAGAAGGACATGGATGGGAAGGGCTGAAAAGAACGGATAAACCAAACACCGGCACACCTTACTGCTTAAATATATGGCAGGTGAATACATTTAAAGAGAAACTGCATATGCCCAATAAACAAATGCTGGCAAGCACACACCCCTGTTCTGCAACCTAACAGAGGAACAGGAAGTAAGACTTTCTTTCTCTATGAAAATAGCAACACAATATACAATGGGGTTTGAACAGCCCCCAGTTCTGTTCCATGGAATTCCGATCCAACTGAAGGAATGGTCGCAGGACTACTCAAGGGCAGAAAGAGATTCCTAGGATAGAACCAACCTGCTGTCTTAAGAACAGGAAGCACCTTGGTCTAGTGGAAAGAGCACAGGCTTAGGAGTTAGAGGATCTAGGTTCTAATCCTGGCTCCACCTCTTGTCTGCTGTGTGACCTTGGGGAAGTCACGTAACTTCTCTATGCCAGTTTCCTCATCTGTAAAATGGGAATTTAATAGCTAATCTCCTCCTACTGACACTGGGAGCCTCATGTGGATCAGGGATGGCGCCTGACTCAATTATCTTGTATCTTCCCCAGTGATTAACAGAGTTCTTGGCACATTAAAGTGCTTAACAAACATTAAAAATGACTTAATATTAACTAGAAAGCCTCTCCGGCATTATCCTTTCTAGGATAGAATCTCCACCCTCTCCTGCTTTGTTCTTCCTTTAGACATGGCTTACCTAAACCATAACAGGCAAGTAGGGGATTTCCTAAAAGATAGCCTGCAGAAAGCAAATACTGTAAAAGGATTACCACAGACTAAAACACAGGCTGACAACTTCGTTGGTAATATGAGAACAAGAAGCAGGAAGATTTAGGTAGCTGAGCCTGGTCCTCGATAGAAGTCTTTCCCTCCTCCTACTGTTAGCTGCAAGCAGTGAAACTGACCAACCTTCCTCGCTCCATCAGTAATTTTGCATTTCCTTAAAGATATGTGGAACCCAAGTTAACTTGAGCCCAGTGGCAACCATCTTTGAGAGCCACAGGTGACATTCAAAGTCCCTAGAGTCCAATAATTGAATAGGAGCAATCCACAACAATGTTCCCTTTGACAGCCAGGAAACAGCAAGTACTATATTGCTACATGTAATATCACTAGCTCGTGTTGCTCATAGTTACCCCATCCTCAGAACAGTTGGTGGGTTTATGTCAGAAGGAGGAAAGTGGGTGCAGAAAGGAAGAATCACCACTATTCATCTAATTTAGCTTATAAAATGCTACCAGCATCAAAGGTCAAAAATACCCTGTGGTTTACTGACCTGCACTCTTAGAGATGCATACTCTGAACATTTTTAAAAATTTGGCCATTGCATCTCTTTTCTCTTCATTTGAGGCCATGAATAAAATGGCAAAATAGATACTCTAATTTTGGAATTAAGCAAGTGAGTTCAGTTTCTACCATTCAACCCGCTTCACACTGCACTCAAAGTCAGTCTTTACAAAATTGGCTGAAGACTGGGGGTGAAAGTACCCCAAATCCCTTCTCTAAAAATATTCTTTTCCCCTTATAAATTTAAGTACGATGGGGGCCTGGGACTGGTCCCAAATCTTGAAGAAGGTGATATCTGACATCATAAAAAGCCATTCTAAATGCTGACCCTATGGCAGTCACATCCACATCATCAGATAAAAGGTTGACAGTCTAAGAAGTCTCTATACCAGCGGGATAACTCCAAGATTAAGTAAGGAAATGGGGAAAATGACCCAGATTCTTGATTCTCTTTATTTTCCCCTAGAGATGGTCTACGACTGGCCACCCTTGAGAATACCAGACACAGTGGGCAGTTTAACGCCTCAATAGATGCATTTCTTCTTTCTCCCTTTGTTACACCTACCCACTATGGCTTCTCTTCCCTGCTTTGGGCTACTGAATGAATACAGGCTGTGAAGACTATAGTTGCTACAGCCTCTATCAAAGCCTAGAACTGGTTAGTAGTCACTGTAAGGTTACAAACAAGAAAAAAAAATCAGTTGCCTTGGTAATTCTTTTCGACCTCTAGGAACTGTTTTATTTATACTCCCTGACACGCTTAACTCCAGAACCTAGACAGCAGCTCAGTGTGAATGGCCAATGTAATCTGTTAACCCAATTACTTAGCCTGTTCATTCCAACGTACTCTCCCAAGTGCTTAGTACAGTGCTTTGCACAAAGTGCTCAATAAATACAACTGAATGAATGAATGTGTAACTGGCCAAAGGACCCTTTTCCCCAGGAAATTTGGCCTTTCCTTAATATAACTAATAATGTTGAAGCCTTTCACTCTTTAGACCTGGCCACTGTTGCCATAAATAAAGGCTAGAGCTGTCCAGTTTCCATTGTCTCATAGGGAAATGACTCTCTGAGGGAGCTGAAATTGGCAATTATGCATTTTCCCACCTAAAGATGGGCATAGTGAAAGAAATAATCAACTGAACTGAAATTGTATTTTTTTCCACCAAGATCCCAAGTAAATGCAAAATACTTTAGCGACACATGCCAATTTTTTTTTTTAAAAAAGAGAGATCACTTCCACATGTCTTACTGAACTCTACAGTGGCTATGTATTCCATAGCTCTGGTGACCCAAGACATTACCTCTTTGACGAGAACATTCGCTGTATACAATATTGTTCAGTCTCCTTCAAAATAAAACAGTGTTACTCCATCCCCAAGGCCCATATGGAGAGTTTCTCACAGTTAATAGCATCACCTTTGAATACAAAGGTGAGATTATATATTTTTTAAAATATATATACTATGCATATGTATTTATATAAATATATATGCATGTATATATAGAGAGAGAGAAAGAGAGAGAGAGGACAGAGGAAAAGGAGAGGAGATGATGAAGGGGAGGAGTGAAAAGGGAGGGAAAGAAGGAGGCCTCATGATTCACTTTTACAGGCCAGAGGGAAGGAATATTATTGCGAAAAACACAAACCCTGGCCCCACCGCAAGCCCTCAACAAAAAGGCCCCCGAAAAGAATCTTTGACTATGAGGAGTCGATGGGAATATCCTTATTTTTTTTGGACTGAATCAATCTGTGATGGTGAGGAGTGACATTCTAGTTCCTACAGAACCCTAATTCCCAAACCTGATTATTTCTACTTCTTCTTCTTGGAATGCTTTGCTAGCATGCTTCTAGGCTAGGAACAAAGCCCTGAGTTCCTCCTCATGTTTCTCAGCCTTGTCATACCTGGTGTCGAAAACACACTTGGCTTCTGATAATCTGACAAGAACCCAAGTGAGTTAAATGGAGTATAGTGGCATCTGGTAACAGTCCTCAGACAGTGGGGTGACGGCTCGCTCAATTTTCAATGACAAAAGGTCTCTCTCTCTCTGGGGCAAACTAGTCCTCCTGTTCTTTGACTAATCCCATCCTCTGGCACCACCAGGCCATCCCACCCTTCAATGCAAAGACACCTGCAGGGAGGGAATGAAGAGCGAAGGACAGGGAGAAAGGAGAATTGTTGTTGGGAGAAGAAGAATTAGAGAAGCCAGTGTGGCCTTGAAGATAAGAGCACTGATTCTAATCCCAACTCTGCCACTTGTCTGCTGAATGACCTTGGGCAAATCACTTCACTTCTCTGTGCCTCAGTTACCTCATCTGTTAAACGGCGACTGACACTAATGACCCCACATGGGACAAAGACGGTGTCCAACTTGACCGACTTGTACCTTCGCCCAGTGTCTGGCACATAGTAAGCATTCAACAAATGCCATTAAAAAAATAAGGAATATACCTAAACAGTGGGAAGACATCCCGACAAGTCTTAAGGAAACGTAAGAGGATGGAGAAAAGAGGGAAGGGGAGAAGAAGACATTCAGTGAAGAGTAAGAATATGGGAGAAAGTAGCAAAAATACTATTACTGCAATACAGATTTGGTATAAATTCGACAGCTTTGCTACAGCTCCTTTCTTCCAAATAACCTCAATGCTTAGATAGAGAAGGGTGGGCAGGGCATCATCCCCATTTCATAGAGGCGGGAAACAGGGCAGAAGTGTTCAGTGACTTAGCCGAATCCAGAGAAAGTCAGAATTCAAGCTAATTCCATGACTTCTGATCTTTCAGAACCAGCCACTGGAACTTTGGCATAACTGCTTTATGCAAGGTTGTCACTGGCTTAATTTCAGGTGAAATCCCAAGCACTGTACACATAAGATTGTCAAGAACATTTGATTTTTTTTTTCCTGTTTTGAGGATGAGAGAGCTGGGAGATGGACAAGAGAGCAGAATAACCTTGAAACTGCATGCCACCAATGACCTGTTAGGGTAAGTGAATTTACACAGACTTCTTTTTATTTTAAACCAAGCAGGTGTGATTTTTTGGAATATTTCCCATGCCGTAAGTATAAACGTATGAAACACTTTTTGGGGTCCAGGAAATCTTTTTGAAGTTTCGTTCAGTGTAGAAATTCTACAACTTAGAGTGAAACTAGTCTTTGCCAGAGCATGCAATCTTCCAGCCTAGGACTTTTGTTTGGAAAAGATTTCTTCCACGTGTTAAGAGCCAGTATACAATAAGGGCTCAATAAGTAAAATTGATTGATATAGTCAAATCTGAACTATCATAATTTCCAGTACAGAAATCACCTTTTCGCTTACATAAAACTCTGACTCTTAACCAAAACCCCTGTCTTTGGGCATGTCTTGAGACTTGGGGGGTGGAACTGTTCTTTCCTTTCCCGAGACCTCCAGGCTTAAGCGCTTCCCAGCGCCAGGAGGAAATTCCAGGCTCCAAACACGGGTTTCCTCTGCATGGTGCAGCATTGAGGACTGAGGTTTTCATCTCGGATCACATCCTTTCATTGCCACTCTCCTCTCCTGCACCAGCATTTTTCCCTTTCCAATCTATCAAATGGCATCCTTAAAATAGGCATCGAAATTTTAAGAATTTACTGAAAATATAAAACACAACATTTAAGACAGGATGCCCCTGGTTGTTCGATTGGAAGGATGGGTAGCAGGAAAGAAAACAGGTTCACATTTATGAAATGACCCACGCAGACACCCTTCTATTCTTTAAAGATTAGAAAATCCAGCTCACTGTAGTCCATGATCGCTTACCCTGATGCAGTGAGAATCATACAAACCCTAATGTTTATTTTTAAAAAGCATTAAAGAATTCCCGAGTGTTTAAAACAGGAAACTAGGTCTCCATTGTTCCTTGTTGAGAAAACACAACTTGGAAAAGATAGATGCAAATCAAGAGAAATAAGCAGGTGCTGCGTGCCTTTCAAACTCGCAGGGGCTAAACTCCCAAGAGCCAGCAAAGACCCTGGTGGTTCACCCCGATTTGGCGAAACGGCATCCGAACCTGCTTTCCTTAGCGCCGAGAAAAGGGAGGATAAAATTTACCCTCTTCCAAGAAGTCCAGCTTTCAGTGGTAAACACTGCAAGTTTTCCGGCTGTTCATTCTCATAGTCGAACTCGAAACACGTCCTCTTCATTTTTCATTTTCTTTAAATGACATCGCTGAAGTCACGTCCAAAGCCAGGACATTATCTTATACCCTACGGAGAGGGGTGACCCCCCGGATACTCCTCTTCGGCCATGACCCGAGAATCTTCCCACAGCCCGGATATCATCACCGGTAGCTAGCATGCCTCAACTAAACCCTTGGGTGCTTACTTGTGTATAGAACCATTAACACTACAACTCAGCAGAGGAGGGGACAGGACGAGGAAGAGGAAGGAGGTGGAAGGGGTGGCTGGAAGGAATGAGGAAAAAGAAGGAGAAGAATCACCTCCTCCAAGATTTCTTATAAAAGAATGGTTCCACCACACTCAGTGCTGGTTTTCAGGCGCACATTTTTAAAACCAACAAAAGTTTTGTTCATTTTAAAGCCTTCCACATCCGGTTTACTGTCACCACACCCTCTCTCCCCCTGTGAGCCACCTAGAATGGTAGCTTCCTCCGAGTTTCATAGCAACTGCACGCGGAAATGCAGACCGATACTTAAATTACTACACACCTGTTGAAGGGCGGAGAGCCAGCTGGCAGGTTACGTGTTGTAAATTATTGCCTAACCGACAGAAACCACAGATTTCCAAGGAAGTGTGCCTGAATCTTCATTTTGGAATTTAAGCAATCTGATTTTGGGGAACAGTCACAGAGGACACAGGGTGCAAAGGATCAAGTCTTTAGTTTTGCCTTCTAACCTAAAATTTAAAAATGGAGCAACTGAAGAAACTCCGACTCTATCTTAGCTGAACTTGATCCCATCATTTTCCTGCGACTTATGTTGCAACTGCCTCATTTGTCCATTTTTTTCTACACTACCCCTGGGATGGCCATGACCTCGAATCTTTTTGCTCCTCTCTCTGACTCTATTTCAAAAGACGGCCCTGGGATTAAAGCACCAAAATCATGTGAGTTTTATCTAGTACCAGAAGAAAATGAATGGCATGGCCAAGAGGGGCCTCTGTCAAACAAAAGCCAAACCAACTTCCACTCCCCACCAAACACCCTGTACTTCAAATCCCTTTAGTTTAATTGAACCACCCTTTCTAAGCTTCCATTCAACAACATTTCCCCTGGACAGCAGGAGCTTTAATTAAATGGATGGAAAGCCACTGAAACTCAAAAGAAAATCCCAAACTGATATTGTATATTATGAATTCTTTAAAGCTATTCTCTTTCGTGAGTCACAGCGGATGGACACCGTCCTAACGGTGTTACCCTAAAGGGGCCCATTTTCACAACTTTAAGGAGGGATAATAGGATCATCAACAGCTTGAACTCCACTAGAATCCTCTAGTCACCAAGATGGAATAATCTTACAAAAGGCCAAAACCACGTGACCATAAAGAAACTAGAAATGATGACAGTTTTTCAAAACTATAAAAATTTACAAAGGCTTTCAAATGATTCCTTTTAACTAGAAAAATCAGCCTGTAACACAACCGTTTCTGCTAAATGTTTAATGCTACAGGCATTTGATGAGTTGATTTTTTTTTGTAACGGAATATAAGAGTCATTGTGGAACAATTCAGTGTACTTATATTTCACCAGACTATCGAGACCAAAGCATTCTAAAGAGTTTCTGGAGGAAAATAAAACAGCAAGGACCTTAATGACTTCTTCGTAGGAGATAAAGAGCAAAACACTTTTCAAAAACAGTGCAAGTACAGGTAACCATGCTTTATTTTTGAACGTAACACTACTGCTGGAAAGATCCTATCCATATGTGCGAGGATGGCTAGAAAGACGGATACATGACCGGCACATCCTGCCACTCTATCTTACTTAATAAACCCTCACTGCATCGTCGGGTTGTTCAGTATAAGGGCTTTTCTGTTTTGGAGGCTGCCTCTTTGTATCCTGATTGTCTCAAAACTTTTTCTCAAGGAGAACAACCTCTCTCCTGATTACTGTAAGCTAGGCTGGTCTATCCCCTGCAGTGGTCTCCCTGCAGTCTGCTGTATAACCACACTTTTTCAGACTGAACTTCACTGTACTTATACTATTTACTCTGCCCTGCGGCCTTGCATGTGCCTCAGTTCAGTTCACTTGAGCCGGCGAGTTTAGAAATCCCTGGGTCTACATAGGAATTTCTGCCCAATCAGGAACCTGCTCTAGCTTCTCTAAGTGAAAAGCGTTGGAAAAACAGACTCAAGGAGGAGCATACAGCAAGGGAAAGGTAGAGAAATTTGGGTGTGCGGAGCTAGCTGTTTCAGAGGTTCTTCAGCCTTCCTTACTCCATTCAATAAGGAGAACATGCACAGCAGCATGGTGTAGCAGAGTAGCATGGCGTAGTGGGTAGAGCATAGGCCTGGAAGTCAGAGGGACATGGGTTCTAGTCCCGACTTTGCCACATGTCTACTGTATGACCTTGGGCAAGTCACTTAACTTCTCTGTGCCTCAGTTCCCTCATTCGTAAAATGGGGACTGAGAATGTGAGCCCCACATGGGACAGGGACTGTGTCCAACCCGATTTGCTTGTGTCCAACCCAGCACTTAGTATAGTCCTTGGCACATAGTAAGCACTTAACCAATACCACAGTTATTATTATTATGCCTCCCACCCCAATGACAGCTCTCTTTGACCACACTTTAATTCCTCATGCCTGTTCTGCAGCACAAATCCCTGCTTCCTCCTGCCTTCCCTAGCTCGCCCTCCCACCAATCACTTCCACTGTCATACCTACCATCCCAGGTGAGTCCTCTCCCTCCTCCTTGAATGGGGGCATTCGTTGTCCATGTATAATAAGGGCAATGATTGCATACCTTTGGATCAATAGAATGGGTGCAAATTTTAGTCCCTGAACTGACTCACACTAAGATTTACCCATGGCAATAAAATACTCTCCCTCTTTCCTGTAATTATTTTATTGTTGGTTATGATCACTAAGTAAAAGCCTTGGTAAAAACCTAGAAACAAACTAGGTCTTCTATTGATCACGTGGAAAGAATGACATGGTATGCTAAGCTATAAAAAAGACTGACTTAACAGCTGACCATATACATACAGGCCATTCAGTGTGTACTGTCTCTGAGTCTGATGAAGCAAGGCTAGGGAATAACAACAATAACCCAATAGAACAATAGTTGGTGCAGATACTGGCTTCTCATACAGAGGAGTTCTAGAAAAAGTGTTAGACACATAAGGAGAAATCCAATATACTTTCTCCAGAAATCCTAATAGGGGCAGATTCGGTCTAAAACATGCCATTCTTTTTTAATAGTATTTGTTAAGCACCAACTAGCGTGGCCTAGAGGAAAGAATATGGGCCTGGGAGTCAGAAGGACCTGGATTCTAATCCCTGCTCTGCCACTTGTCTGCTGTGTGACCTTGGGAAAGTCACTTAACTTCTCCGTGTCTCAGTCCCCTCATCTGTGCCAGAACAATGCTGAGCACATAATAAGCACTTAACAAATATCACAATTGTGCCAGGCACTGTACTAAGCACAGAGGTAGAAACAAGCTAATCAGGCTGGACATAATACTGACATTTGAGGTGTATGACTGCTGCATTCCAAAGCCACTTATCTACTTCTGTTTATTAGACAAAGAGTGACAGCATGTTAAGATTCTGTATCATCAGATTTACCCCTTCAAAAGTTATGTGAATGACAGGCTACCTTAGCTGGATTAAAAATCAACTACTGTTAGCTGTAATGATAATAGAGCCTTCAATGGCCTCAGTCTTATAATAACAATAATAATAATAATAATGGTATTTATTAAGCATCTACTGTGGAGCAAGCACTGGACTTACTAAGTGCTTGGGAAGAAACAGGATAATCAAGTCGGACGCAGGGCCTGTCCAATGAGGGGCTCATGGTCTAAGGGGGAGGGAGAGCAGGTACTGATTAAGAGTTCATGGGACCAAGAGATTGGGTGAAGGAAATGATGGCCTGCATGTCAGAAGGACCTGGTTCTAATCCTGGCTCTGTCACTTGTCTTCTGTGTGAACCTGGGCAAATTCACTTCACTTTCATTCATATAATAGTATTAATTGAGTGCTTACTATGTGCAGAGCACTGTACTAAGCGCTTGGAATGTACAATTCAGCAACAGATAGAGACAATCCTTGCCCAGTGATGGGCTCGAAGTCTAAACGGGGGAGATAGACTGCAACGCAAACATTACAAAAAAAAAAACAAACTAGACATCATCATCAAAATAGAATCAAGGAGATGTTCACCTCAATAACAAAATAAACAGGGTAATAAATAATGTATATAAATGAGCACAGGGCTGAGGGGAGGGGAAGGGGAAGAGCAGAGGGTGGAGGGGGAGGAAAGGGGGAGCAGAGGGAAAGGGGGGCTCAGTCTGGGAAGGCCTCCTGGAGGAGGTGAACTCTCAGGAGGGCTTTGAAGAGGGGAAGAGAGTCAGTTTGGCGGATGTGAGGAGGGAGGGAGTTCCAGGACAGCGGTAGGACGTGGGCCAGGGGTCAACAGCGGGACAGGCGCGAATGGGGGACCGTGAAGAGGTTCACTTCTCTGTGCCTCAATGACCTCATCAGTAAAATCAGGATTAAGATCATGAGCCCCATGTGGGACATGGACTGTGTCCAACCTGATTAACTTGTATCTCCCCCAGCACTTAGAACAGTGCTTGATGAGTAGTAAGTGCTTAAAAATACTATTATTACTATTATTATTGCTTTATTAAAGAGAGTGTTTTGCTCAGTCACTCGTCCTCTCTCACCCAGGCCCAGGCCTCTTCCACACAAAGGATATTTTTTGTCTTCTACTTGGAGGACTCATTTATGAAGTGACCTCCCCCCCACCCCTTGAATAGTTCCAATGCTGCGCTGGAGCATAATAACCCAGCAGGCAGTTGCCTTGGTAGCTCTTTTGGTCTCTGCTGCCCACATCAGCCAGATAGTTTTCATGATTTCTGCTGGCCTTTTCACCTTGCAGAATTCCCTAGGTGGTTCTTTATTTTAATGTCTACCACCCCCTGTAGACTGTAAACTCCTTTTGGATAGGGATCATGTCTACCAACCCTAATATATTCATATTTTAAATGGTATTTATTGAGCGCTATATGCCAGGTACTACAGTAAGCACTGGAGTAGATACAAGATAATCAGGTTGGACACCATCCCTGTCCCACATAGGGCTCAGTGTCTTAGTCCACATTTTACAGATGAGGCAAATGAGGCATAGAGAAGTTAGGAGATTTGCCCTCATTGTCTCTAGGCTGTTAGCTCGTTGTGGGCAGGAATGCATCTGTTGTTATATTGTACTCTCCCAAGTGCTTAGTACAGTGCTTTGCACATAGTAAACGCTCAGTAAATTAATTCATTCAATAGTATTTATTGAGCTCTTACTATGTGAAGTGCACTGTATTAACCGCTTGGAATATACAAATACGACCGAATGAATGAAAGTGGTGGAGCTGGGATTGGAGCCCAGGTCCTCTGACTCCCAGGTCCATGCTATTTCCACTAGTGGCTTTTATTACACTGTGCTTTCCCAAGTGCTTAATAAAGTGCTTTGCACACAATAAGTGTTCAATAAATACCACTGACTGATTGACTGGAAGTCTGATGATCTCACCTCAGCAGGCATTCCCTTAGTTGCAGAGCTGGGACTAGAAGCTAGTCTTTTTAAGAAAATGACATTTGCCAAGCCCTACGTGCCAGGCACTGTACAAACTGCTGTGGTACATACAAGATAATCAGGTTGGAAATAGTTCCTGTTCCACATAGGGTTCACAGTCTTAATCCCCATTTTTCAGATTAGGTAACTGAGGCACAGAGAAGTGAAGTGACTTGCTCATGGTCACTACAGTAGACAAGTAGAGGAACAAGGATAAGAACCCAGGGTCTCTGTCTCTTGGTTCCTGAGCAGCAGGGTTTTGCTGTAATAATGGCTCTATAAAAAAGGTATCCATTATTTCATTTGTCTGTGGCAAAATATAGGTGGACAGGTCCCATAGGAAGATGTGCAGAATACATGTCTGCAAAGCATTCTGGAGTCTTCAAAATCTGCTACATTCAGAGAGCTGTTCCTTTCTATTTGGAGGACTTAACAAAACCTAATCAGAGGAGCCTGGAAGAAGAGGGAAGAGGAAATTAATCTTTATAATCTGCATCCGGAGAGTCTAAAAAGTACCTACGAGAATATGAAGCACACCATTTCCTTCAAGGACAAAAATCAGAAAATTCCAAAACTAATCAAAGTGTCTTTTTTCATGACCATCACCAGTGTCCAAAATCAATCTCCAAAGGGGATGTGTGGCACACGCTGGCACCACACACTGGCATCACAACACACGCATAGCCTGAAATCAAGCTCCGCTAGAAATGTGCAGGGGCTTAATCACAGCTGTTGCTGCAGGTAGCTGCCTCTTTTTCTGCCCAATTCCTTACCCCGCTGTTTGTATCTTCCATATAAATTAAGCAATTAACCTTATCAAAAGTGTAAGAGAGTCTCTCTTGCTAAAGAATTAGGGAAAAGTACTGTGAAAGGAAGCCTTGCCTTAACTACCCCCTTATCTGTTGGCATATTTCCCTGGGCACCAGGGCTGCTTTGGGACTGTTTATACAGATTGTTTTTTTCAATTTTCCCTCTCAAAAAAAAAAAGCCCTCTTCCCAAAATTGCAAAAACTATAAACACAGCCTCAATTTAACAAAGTTCTGTTTCAAAGACAGAATGGAAACTCGATTTCGTTGTCATTGAGATTTTTAAAATTACAAACTTCCTGCCATCTCAAAGTATTTCTGCTACTAATTATCTATTACTTTGAAAGCCCGTCATACGGCAGGGACTGTCTCTATCTGTTGCCGATTTGTTCATTCCAAGCGCTTAGTACAGTGCTCTGCACATAGTAAGCGCTCAATAAATACTATTGAATGAATGAATTACTTTCAAAGAATACCCCAAGTTAGATTGTAAACTCTCACTACTTTATTGTATTCACCCAAGTGTTTAGTACAGTGCTCTGCATACAGCAAGAGCTCAGTAAATACCACTAACTGATTGCTTGCTCTTCTACGAATTAGTATTCGTCAATATTTATTTTGCAATCCAAATAAATCAGAATTTTAACACACCTCAAGTGATTTCTTTTTGGGGGGAAATACCAGGTAATAACAGCCCCAATACCTTCTGGAAATACATTTTGATTTACCTTGTGAGAGCAATGTTTCAAATTCTGGAAGCAGGGTGGCACAGTGGATAGAGCACAGGCCTAGGGGAGGAGGATCCTGGGTTCTAATCCCAGTTTTGCCACTTGTCTGCTGTATGACCTTCAGCAAATCACTTAACTTATCTGTGCCTCAGTAACCTCACCCGTGAAATGGGGATTAAGACTGTGAGCCCTATGTGGGACATGGACTAAGACCAACTTGATTTGCTCTGTTTCTTTCTGGCCACTTAGTACAGTGCCTGACATAGTAAACACTTAACGAATACCACTAAAAAAATTCATTAAAAAGTTCCACTCATCTGTGATTCAAAAGGCAGGCAGTGAAGAAATAGCATCCACTGCCTACTGCTACCTATTAAGGACACTATCAATATCTTCCACCAAAATTCCCTAGTAAATCAAGTTACTTCAGGGCTACAATTATGAAATAATATAATCATTAAATGGATTTGCAGACTTTTCTGAAGTAAAGTCAGTGTGAATTTGGAGCTTAGTTCTGATCTAAATTATATACTCAAAGAAGCTTAAGAAGTAGTATGGCCTAGTGGGCAGAGCACAGGCCTGGGAGTCAGAAAGACCTAAATTCTAATTCTGGCTCCCCACCTGTCTGCTATGTAACCTTGGACAACTCACATCATTAGGCCTCAGGTACCTCATCTGTAAAATGGGGATTGAGACTGTGATCCCCATGTGGGACATGGACCGTGTAACCTGATTGCCTTTTATCCACCCCAGCAATTAATACAGATCCTGCTTAACATAGTAAATGCTTAACAAATGCTTAAAAAAAAACCAAAAAAACAAAACTTGTCACAATGGCTGCCTTTATCTGCATCCAGTGACCAGTGCCGAACAAGAGCAAAGGAAGGAGTTAAAGTGACAGCTTATCACTTATTTGTGATATTTAACCATGGCAAGCCCACACTAACTTCTAATCTGCATTTCCCTGTCCCTAAGGGACCAGCAAACTATTTTATAATTTTATAGGAGGCTTTTCATTTCCCACAAGGGAAGATTAAAGGATCAACAGAGAAACTCACAGAAGTACAATGCGTGGCTTCTTAAATGAGTGCATCGCTTCTAAGCTCTCCTTTGTCGGCTGTTTTCAGTGCAACAGAGAGATGCAGAGGTGGCCACTTCATAGGGGCGGTGGCCCTCGCAGCTCCCTGAGCTGGATTTGCAGACTCACTCACCCCAGGTCTCTGACAATCAGGGCCCCCAAATCCCCAAAATGGTGGCCCTCTGTCCTCAACTCTCCCTAAGATGCCAGCTCTCTTTTGGCCCCCCCGACTCACAAAGCAGAGTCAGCTCCTCCGAAGAGATGAATCCTTGATATTTGTTCTCTCGGAAATCAGTGGTGCACCTGAAACCCAAATCCCTTTGCCACGGTTTCAGAATTTCTCATCACGTGTTTTGTGATCTAAAAATGTCTCCCAGCTCCAAAAGCCCTTCTCCCCTTCCCGACATTGCAAATGGCAGAACACTCGATTCCAGCCAGATTTTCTCTTTGAAAAATCATCTGGTTACTTTTACCTCAGTTTCTTTCCTCGGTGACAGGGCCAGGGCCGAAGAGGAAGAGGCCGACAGGGGAGTTCTATGTCGACATCAGCCAGACCTCCTCTTGTGCGGCAGGGCTGGATGACTGGGACATGTGGTTTCCTCAGCCTTGGGCCAAGGGGTGGGGACAACTGGGTTCGATAAATATTTGGATAGAGGTGGCAAGAAAACCTTGCCACACACCCTTCTGCCCCAGTTCTAAGATGATTCTGCAATACTTAGCTGGCCCACAGACCTCTCCACCAACTCTATTCAATCGCCCATTGAATGTTATAATTTCTCCTCCCCGGGAAGGGATCGATGTGTCCTATTACTCACACGCTCTAATCACCACAAATTAATTCAGTCACATGCAATTCACGAAGAGGAAAAGGAAGGGACTTAATAAATGAACATCCCCAAAACATTAGGTGTTTAGGGGTGTAGGAGTTTCTTAACAATTCTCTACGTCCTTTAACCACACCCAGGACTTCCCCAAAATTTCCATAAACTTCCTACCTGGTTGGTTTCCCCAGAGGAAGAACAAAAAGCAGACTGGCTCCAAAAGATTGGAACTCAAAGGAAACTTTCCAGACTCCAGCAACACAGATCAAATTCAGTGATTAGACTGCTTAATAAATAGACCTTCCTCTCTCCACTCTCCAACACGGTCACCTCCAAAGATTTTATAAGCTTTCAAACCTATGCAGAGAACAGTTAAGGGAGAATATTCTCCTAGTCTAATCTGTGCAGCACTGGCCACTCTGAATGGAATTACAGAAGTAATTTAAGTGTGTCATACCTCCAGTACCAGAAACCCTCCTGGGTATTTTTCCTTTCAGGGATATTTGTGGCTGAAATCAGTCGAGAAAAAGAGATAATGATTGTTCTCATTCTCCAGCTTGCTAACCAGGTCAGCTCAGACCATTGCATCATTCAGGCTAAGAAAATATCTCAGCACTTGAGACATCTGAAAATGGCAAGTCATATGATATCACTGGAAGTACAATCAGGACTCCTAAATCTTGCAACCGTGCAGGGGAAAACACTTTCCTTAAACATCTGGAGGTGATCCAGGCACTTAAAAAAAAAATAAATCCATGTTGAGATTTGGGACTCCTGCTGCTGAGAAGCAGTGTGGCCTAGTGGAGAGAGCATGGATGTGGGAGTCAGAAAGACCTGGGTTCTAATCGCTTAACTTATCTGTGGCTCAGTTTCCTCAGTGTGCAATGGGGATACCTGTTCTTCCTCCTAGTTGTGCTGTAAGCCCTTTGCAGGACAGGGACTGTGCCTGACCTAATTAATTTGTACCTACCCCAGTGCTTAAAACAGCATTTGACTATGTATAAGCACTTAAAAAATACCATAAAAAAAACCAAGAGTCAATACCAGAAAATAAATCAATGAAGATCCCAGGTAATATATGGCAATGCATCATTTTGCTGTGTATCAGTCTAGTAGTAAAGCTAGCCTGCAAAAGAAACTTCTTAAATCACTTGAGCAGTTTCCTAAATTTATTACAAAAGGTTTCCCTTGAGATCTCTTTTCATAAGCTCCCTTCCTCTAGCCTGGGGTCATGAAAGTCCTGTCAGTCTCTGGAATCCACCTCACCCACATTCTTTAGCCTGAAAATCCTGAACGGGATGTCCGCGTGATGTTACTGCTCCAAATGACAGCATGCCAACCGGTAAGTACCTGGCCCAGGTTCAGATGGTGAGACAGGCCATTTGAACAGCCTGCCAAATGAGTGGTATAGTTTCTGGTACGTGTGTGTGTGTGTATGTGTTTTGTGTGTGTTTCCCCCTGCTACCCACACCACCAGTTGCCTTCAGAATGAACCCATTCTAGGCTGGGAGGAAAGCAGATTTTGCTAGGCCTAGAGTTGATGCTCAAGAATGAGATGGAGGCAGCCGTTTAACACAATGCACTACTTACTGTCAACTCGTCAGTAGCACATAGTGCAGATTTTAGTTTAGGTAAATTCCAGGTACAATGCCAATCCAGGTTACGTTTGCTGATTGTAGCAGGCTACACTAATTATAAAACCACACCATAATATTCATGTGACAGGCATTACACAACCACTTCTGCTGAGCAAATGTTCAAATATCCGAATCAGGCTCATCTACCGCATAACTCCCTGTACTGCAGACATCTGAGAGAGGCTTACAAAAGACATTCAAATTGTTACAGGATAAGTACCTCGGCTGCAGCAGCCCCAGTGCCTCTATCTCTAACCAGTTTCCTTCTAAATAACACAGACCCACCCATTAACAACATATCTACATCCCGCCGTTAGACTATAAAAGGCCATAATTACCATCGGTACATTCTTCATAATACCAATCCAGTTCATAATAATCTGCTTCGATAAATTTCTGCATAGTCAGTATCCTTCAGGAGAGTAGAACAGATTTCACAGTGTTGCTGAGGTCAAGTAAAACGCAGCCATGCCTCCCTGCCCTTATAATATGTTAAATTGAAAAGCGGCCAACAAAACCCTGAATTCGAGCTACACATTCTCAGGGGCAAGGTGCAGCCTTCCCTTCCCCCCACTCCACCGCCCCCGCAAAAAAACCTAAAAAAAAAAAAAGAGAGAAATAAGGAAAAGAAAGGAAAAAAGATGAGAAGGCATAAAAGCAAGAGAGGAAATGCTGATGTTCTGGCAGCCCGCTCTAATAAAGAAGCTCTGTAGAGGAGCCTTGAATGGGAGTTGACTAAACCATCCTATCGAGAGCCTGATCTGCTGACGTCAGGGACACACACCACCACTTGGTTTTTCTAACTCCATCCTCTCCTCCCTGTTCTCCACACATCTTTCAATCTAGCATGTTGCCATAGAGACCGGCTGGCTCCGAAAACGATGCGGGGTTGCAGGAAATGTCTCCTGTGGATGCTGGATCAGAACTCAAAGGGTATCTTGTAGAGAGAAGGTGAGTGGAGTTTAACCAAGTGCTAACACAAAACTGCATGGAACGTAAACGTGTATTTAGGTTCGTTTTGTTTCCTTGATTTTAGACATCTTTTGAAGATACAGTATACATTTCAGTTAATGTATAGTCCCTTTAAATTAACATATTCCGAGCCTGGGAAAAAAATGTTAGGAATACCGAATAGCCCTAATTTTCTGTTATGGAGATTGGCTCTATAAATATAACTGAAACAGCAAGCTCTCCTTTGCATTATTTTCTCAAAAGAAACAAATTAAAAAACAATGGAAAGTTGAATTATATTTGAGCCTCGGGACCAAGCTTAGCCAGTTCTTGGGTCCCCATTTTCCAAATACCAGTGACCAGCTTACTCCTCAACTTCTGTTTTCTTAGTCTACATTTAACTTTTAGTTTCAGTAATTTCCCTGCAGATGATTAGCAGTTTTCCACTCAAAACTACTCAGATTGATGCTGGGTGATTTTAAGGTTGTATGTGGGGTGCTCTAAAAAAGTCTGCCACTTGGGGAATGTAAGTTTCTCTTTCTTCCCTGTCACTCAATTCAGAAACCCTTAGTGCACCATGCAAAGATTTAAATAAGAGCAGTGTACACCATTCCATCACCCTGAATTACACTAGGAGAAGGCAACCATAACAATTAAAGATATACAGTTTAAATATCTATACATATAGTTTAATAGCATTCTATGCATTCTAAGTCCTCTGCCATTTTCCAAAGTCCAGATAAGCCTTCCTACTCCTCAGTTTTACTACAGACTAGATTAGTTTTTCCAAGGAAAAGACCAAGTTCAATTATCACAAGGTCTTCATGCCCAGAAGAAACTCTTAGTGAGGGATTTAGGGGCAAGGCTGACTAGAGGAAGAATCAAGATGTAGCATTTGGAGGGAACATCCTGGGCTAGAGGAAAGAGCATAGGCCTGGGAATCAGAGGCCTTGGGTTCTAATTCCAGCTCTGCCGCTTGTCGGCTGTGAGACCTTTGACACGTAAAAAGGATATTCAGGATCTGTTCTTCCTCCTCCTCAGGTTGTGAGCCCCATATAATAATTATGGAATTTGTTAAGCGCTTACTATGTGCCAGGCACTGTACTAAGCGCTAGGGGAATACAAGCAAATTGGGTTGGACACAGTCCTTTTCCCATCTCGGGCTCACAATCATAATCCCCATTTTCCAGATGAGGTAAGTGGGGCACAGAGAAGTGAAATTATTTGCCCAAGAACACAAAGCAGACAAGTGGCAGAGCTGGGATTAGAACCCATGACCTTCTGGTTCTGGGACTGTGTCCAACCTGATTATCTTTTATCTACCCAAGCACTTAGTGCTTGGTGCATAGTAAGTGCTAACAAATACCACAATTATTACTATTATTATTATATTATCATATTTTTGAGGGGCAAGTTACAGGGGTTGGCAGACACTTCTTGATTCAACAAGGAAAAGATCCAGGGAGGGACTGACGATCTTGCATTGGTAAACAAATACGGGCCATGAAGAGATACGAAGGGCAGAGATATTAGATAACTATAAATGGATTTTAAAAATTCTGAAGTTCAATCTGATGGCAGAGGCCAGTAAAAAAAAAATCTGGGAATCACTGCACCACAAAAGACTATTTCTCTGAAATCAGGACACCCTGTTTCTTCAGAGTTCTCATTAGGGCTTCACAAGTGCTGCCTAAGGGAAACTAGTACACAGCAAGTGAGGCAGTTTAGGCTAGCAAAAAGGGTGCAGGCCGGGGATTCAGAAGATCCGGGTGCTCTGCCAATGGCTAGCTGTGGGACTTTGGACAAGCCACATATCTTCTCTGGACTTCAGTTCCCTCATTTGTTAAGTAGGCATAACCTTATTACCTGCCTTCATATAGCCTCAGGATTGTTGTGAGGATAAAATAACTAGTTAAAAGCATTTTGGAAAAAAAAAAATCAACACCGGCTCAAAGTATTATTATTTTCAAATGGGCAAGGATCTTCAATTGGAGATTGGTGGTTTCCAAGGATTCATCAGTATTATCCTTCCAAGAGGAATGGAAAATAAAAGCGAAGTTCTCAAAATAGGCCTGCTCTTTGGTGGGGTCACATGGATACTTAAAACATTTGGTAAATATTAACGGTGACTCTGTTGCTTTCCCTTTTCTTAAGACAGCAGAAACCTACAGCAATTCTCTCTGAGCTGAGGTATGTATCAATTGATGTCTACTGATTCTCCCATTAGATTGTAAACTTAAGGGCAGGGACCATGTCTTTTACTTCTTTTGTTGGCTCCCCAGGAGCTTAATATACTTGATATTATAGTATTTCCCCACCCCCATATTTGTTAAGCTCTAACTCTGTGCCGGGGACCATACTGAGCTCTGGAGTAGATACAAGCAAATCAAGTTGGACCCAGTCCATGTCCCACATGGGGCTCACCGTCTTAATCTCCATTTTACAGATGAAGTAACCGAGGCACAGAGAAGTGAAGTGATTTGCCCAAGGTCACGTAGCAGACAAGTGGCAGAACCAGAATTAGAACCCAGGTTCTTCTGACTCCCAGGCCCGTGCTCTTATCCACTAGGCAACGCTGCTTCTCAATTAAATGATACCTACTTGCAGCCAAGTGGGAAATAGATTAACATTTTGCAAGTTGGGGATGACCAGCGATGGGAGGTTCAGGCTGAAGAAATTCGGTGATGTGCCACTTTGCCTATCATGGAATTTCACTCATCACTACAAAAGTCACAAATGCCCAACACTACCATGGCACCCTGAAGAGGGCAAATGTATCCACTCTCACTCTAGGCAAGGATGCACACCTGCACGGATTATGCCCCCACTATGCCCAGTGATTTTCTAAATAGGTCTTCCACCTTGAGGAAGAAGCAAGGAGACTTAATGCTTAGACATCCGACTGAGCATTCCCCAAAGCCATGAAACACGGAAGAAATGTCAAGGGATGTCAAAGATGCCTCCATTTATAAGAAAAAGGTCAGGGAGCTGACTGTGAACATGAACTGGAATTTCTGAAAACCAGCTTTGGAAAACAGGCTTCTAGTCTGAGTCTTTCTGGAACACCTATAAAACAACATCAAAAGTCATGCCCCCTTGAAACTCAGGGTGGAGTCAGACCAAAAATGCAACTTTTGATCTTTATAATAAGATAGATCGAGGAAAAGTGCAGGGAGTGCTATACTGTATTTATAGACCTTATTAAAATATTGATGATGATGAAACTGATCAAAGTGACAAAAATGAGGCATCAGTATTTACAGTAAACTAGAGGGCTGCCAACTGTGGGACTGGCCAGCCATTTAATAATAATAATGTTGGTATTTGTTACGTGCTTACTATGTGCAGAGCACTGTTCTAAGCACTGGGGTAGATACAGGGTAATCAGGTTGTCCCACTTGAGGCTCACAGTTAATCCCCATTTTACAGATGAGGTAAGTGAGGCACAGAGAAGTTGAGTGACTTGCCCACAGTCACACAGCTGACAAGTGGCAGAGCCGGGATTCAAACCCATGACCTCTGACTTCCAAGCCCGAGTTCTTTCCACTGAGCCACACTGCTTCTTCTTTTAGAGGTCTGTTTCTCAATGAATTTCCTCTGCAACACATATAAACCATAAGAAGCACATAAGAAGCAGTGTGGTCTAGTGGATAGAGCATGGGCCTGGGAGTCAGAAGGACCTGGGTTCTAATCCCGGCTCTTCCACTTGTCTGCTGTGTGACTTTGGGCAAGCCAGTTCACTACACTGTGCCTCAGTCATCTCATCTGTAAAACGGGGATTAAGACTTTGAGCCCCGGGTGGGGCATGGATTGTGTCCAACTTGAATAGCCTATAACTACCTCCGCACTTAGTATAGTGCCTGGCAAATAGTAAGCTCTCAACAAATGCCATTAAAAATTTCAGAACCGACATCAAAAGACAGGGCAAAACTTTCCACAATGTTCAGCAGTCAGTTTACCAGCACCTATACGAATAATATCATTATTATGGCATTTAAGTGCTTACTATGTGCAAAGCACTGTAATAAGCACTCAGCCCTATTTCACTGGGCAAGACACATGAGCATCAAAAGTAATATCAGGGTACCTGAGCATCGGCTGAATGGCCAACAGAAATAGGGCATGAACAAGCTGGAAGAGCAGAACAAATGTTCTGACTACATCCTGGGGAAGAGACTCAAACAAGTGATGTTATCAGAGGGTCATGGGGGAAAAAGGAGCAGCAGACAAATCAGCTCGGTGAGAGGCAATCTGGGCCTGGGAATTAGAAGACTTAGATTCGAGTCCCAACTCTACCAGTGACGTACTGTGTAACCTTGGGTTTGTCACTTGGGCCCCAGTTTCCTCATCTGTAAAATGGGGATGGTAGATTGTGAGCATTATGTGGGACAGGAACTGTGTCCTTTCTGATAATCTGCATCTGACCTAGCTCTAAGCACATAGTAAGCGCTGCAACCAATATTTTACTATCTATCCTAATGATGGGCAGCCACTAGACCAATAGGATGTAAATTATTTATTTACTTTAATGACTGTCTCCCCCTCTAGACCAAAAGCCTGTTGTGGGCAGGGAATGTGTCTGTTAATTCTGTTGAGCTGTACTCTCCCACACACTTAGAACAGTGTACTGAAGGTAGTAAGCAGCATGGCGTAATGGATAGAACATGGTCTTTGGAGACAGAAGGTCATGGGTTCTAATCCCGACTCTGCTCCTTGTCTGCTGTGCAACCTGAGGCAAGTCACTTCACTTCTCTGTGCCTCAGTTACCTCATCTGTAAAATGGGGATTGAGACTGTGAGCCCCACAAGGGACAGGGACTGTGTCCAACCTGATTTACTTATATCCATCCCAGTGCTTAGTAGAGTGCCTGGCACAGAGTAAGTGCTTAACAAATACCATTTTTATTATTACTACTATTATTATATTGATGTCTGTTTACTTGTATTGATGTTCCGTCTCTGTCCCTAGACTGTGAGCTTGTTGTGGGCAGGGATGGTCTCTCTCTATTGCTGTACTGTGCTTCCCCAAGCACTTAGTACAGTTCTCTGCACACAGTAAGCACTCAATAAATATGATTGAACGAATGAATGAATGATGTGCTATGTAAAAACCATTGATTGATTGACAGAAGAAACTGTAAAACATTGTGCTCTGACCGCTTCCCCTAAAGCATGAGTTTGAACCCACTATTCTGGGGCAAAAAGACCCTGGGTAGACTGGACTAGAATCTAGTGCAACTCCCTCCTGAAATGGAGTTAGTTTTGCACCTCACTTTTCTTGCAAAAAGAGAAACTGTCAGTGACTTCTAAGCTCTCTCTCCCCACCATACCTTCACAGGTTCCTCTTTTTAAGGAAAGGGAATTCCACTGGCGTGTACGGGATAACTCAACAGGCTCGGTATGAGGTCCCGGCGTATGACTGCTGTGACTGGGCATTACTGCTGAGCAGTTGTGGGTGGCGACCAGCGGAGAGGCTACAGGGCAGTCGGGCAAAGAGTTATCAATTATTTTTCCTCCTGCCACTTTTGGCACCGTCCACCCAGTTGGCGAGGGGAGAATGAGGCAGCAGCTGTTATCCACACTGGAAAATGGGGGGTGGGGAAAGAGGAGCACAGTTCAAACTCTGGTCCATTACCTCCTTTTCCGCATGTCCAAGAGATGGCCATGGGGCTGAGTAGCTTACGGCCCAGCAACCTTTGCTCAGAGTCAGCAGGTGCCCTCGAACAAAGCTGGAGGCCACACTCGTGAAAGCGCATGCCGAGTAGACGGTCTCAGAGACCCTTCTGTCGGAAACCAAATGTCGCTCACTGCCTGGGCTATTTCTGGGGACCAAAATGATCCCTTTACCCTCAGCCCTGAATTATGTAAAGTTTAACGGTGAAGAAAACCTATTCTTCACCATTAAACTTTATTCAGTTTCATGGGGGCTGGAATGGGGAAGGAATGCTAAAAGAACAGTAAATGGAGAGAAGCGGCAAATTTTACAGAACTCCAATTTTTAGAAATTGGCTCAATTCATCCATCTCCTAGGTGACTGGAATCCCTTTTATTACATTTGGAGTTATGCAATGAATTCTATGCACCACCACCTTAGAGCTCTTCACATACAAGTCACTCATCTTTCATATTTCACAGAATTATATCTTGACAATAATTTCACTTGACAGCTAAAGGGGAAATCTATTCCACCCATTTAAGGAACCAGAAAAAAATGCAATAAATCCATGTAGCCCTTAATTCTACATTTCACGATGCCCAGTGACACAAAAGGCAGACAAGTCCTAAAATGGAAGAGCCATAACATATCCATCCCAAAGGTGCTTCTTGATTCTAGCTCTGGTTTCACGGATTATTTTTTTTATGGCATTTAGTAAGTACTTACCATGTGCCAGGCACTGTATTAAGCGTTGGGGTAGATATGAGTTAATCAGGTTGGATGCAGTCCACTTCCCATATGGGGTCATAGTCTTAATCCCCATTTTACAGATGAGGTAACAAAGAAAAGGCAAGTGCCCAAGATCACATGGCAGGCAAGTGGCAGAGCTGGATTTAGAACCCAGGTCTTTGTGACTTCCAGGTCTGTGCTCTATCCACTAGGCCATGTTGCTGCTAAGATTATTTGCTTTAAACATAAATTCTATGAGAGCCAGATGAGGATAAGTACTCTCGGAAGAACTCTTTTTGAATTTCTGATCTTGATTGGAATGTTTCTGGGCCAGGGCCAGGTTGAGTTTAAGGGTTAATGCATGGCTCATGATTGCAGGGGAGACAAGAGAGTTCGCAAGTCCCATTTCTGAATCTTTGGTTGGCTCCAGGGAAGTCCATTGGTAGCCACTGCTCACACGCTCTCCCATACCACCGCAGAGCAGCCCACCTCGACTGACTATATTTTATATGTGATATTTGTTAAGCTACTTACTGTGTTCCAAACACTGTACTGAAAATAAAGCTCAGATTCAAGAACTGGCATTCCTTCTGCTGCTTCCCAAATAGAAACATCACGGATGGCTTGGAAAAGGCATATAATTCATAATTGTTTTTAGGAAATTCTCACTTCAAGTTATCCTACACAGTGCCTTCATATTTTTAGGATCTGCCTTGTACAGCTAAAATCTTGTGTGTCTCACCTGAGAGAAAATTCTGCTAAAAAAATGCTTAGAGTACAGCTCCTTGAAAAATATTAGAGAAGCAGCACGGCTTAGTGGAAAGAGCATGGGCCTGGAAGTCAGAGGACCTGGGTTCTAATCCTGGCTCTGCTGCTTGCCTGCTGGGTAACCTTGGGAAAGTCACTTCACTTCTCTGTGCTTCAGTTTCCTCATCTGTAAAATGGGGATTCAATACCTGTTCTCCTCCTACTTACACAGTGAGTCCTTTGTGCGACAGGGACTGTTTCCAATGTGATTATTTTAAATCTACCTCAGAACTTTATTACTGATAATAATAATAATAATATTTATGTTAATATACTCCACGGGCAAGGCTCTACATTCCCTGGAGGAGTCCCTTTGAAAATCTGCACTATCATCAATGGTATTTATTGCGTGTTTACTATGTGCAGAGCACTGTACCAAGCACTTGGGTGAGTAAAATTCAAAAGAGTTGATAGACAAGTTTCCTGCCCGCAGTGAGCTTACAGTCTACCACAGTTACTATCTTGCAAAGCAGCTCCGGGTGGAATGCCTGCTGGGTAACCTTACTCCTACTGAGAGCTCACCTCCTCCAAGAGGCCTTCCCAGACTGAGCTCCCCCCTTTTCCCTCTGCTCCCCCTCCACCCTCTGCTCCTCTCCTTCCCCCTTCACCTCCCCTCAGCTGAGCCCCCTTTCCTTCTGCTCCCCCACCTCCACCCCATCCTCTGTTCCTCCCCCTCCCCCCTTCCCCTAGCACTGTGCTCATTTATATATATTATTTATTACCCTATTTTTGTTAATGAGGTGTACATCCCCTTGATTCTATTTATCGTGATAATGTTGTCTCGTTTTTGTTTCGTTCTGTTTTGCTCTGCTGTCTGTCTCCCCCAATTAGACTGTGAGCCCATCATTGGGCAGGGATTGTCTCTATCTTGTTGCCGAATTGTACATTCCAAGCGCTTAGTACAGTGCTCTGCACATAGTAAGTGCTCATTAAATACTATTGAATGAATGAATGAATGGTGGGATGGTACGTACACTTTAAGAACCAGGAAGTTTATTTTCAGTACAGTGTTTGGAACACAGTAAGTAGCTTAACAAATATCACATATAAAATATAGTCAGTCGAGGTGGACTGCTCTGCGGTGGTATGGGAGAGCATGTGGGCAGTGGCTACCAATGGACTTCCCTGGAGCCCACCAAAGATCCAGAAATGGACTTGCGAACTCTCTTGTCTCCCCTGCAATCATGAGCCATGTAAAGCCGATGACATTAATTTAGTTCTCTGCTAAAAACCGTTTTCTTCATTGGAAAGTGATGATTTAGTGGACTCTGGCCATGACAGGGGCACACAGCTTGGTTGATCCTCCGTGGGTGCCTGGGCAATTGGAGGAAGTGTGATCCGGGAAGGGGCTAAGTCCAGGGGAATTCTGTAAATGATTCACATGAGCGATATTATAGGCCTTCAGGCGACAACAGCGGGCCTCACTTGCACATGCACCTTTGCAATCAGTCAATTGCATTTATTGATCACTTAATGTGTGCAGAGCACTGTAGTAAGTGCTTGGGAGAGTACAACATACCAGATACATTCCCTGCTCACATGAGTTTACAATCTGGATGGAGAGAGAGGTGAAAAATCCACATGTACCTAAGTGTTATAGGTATTTGAGAATAGCGAAGTACTCAAGAATGCTGAGTTGATTGCAATCCTTGCCAAGAGTTTGCTGAATTTCAGAAAAAGCCCTACAATACATTAACCTGTCAGCATTGGCCACTGCTGAAAGTAGCAAAATTTCCTAAATCAGCTGAAAAATTATGTGTGTGCCCTTTATTTAAATGCTGGCTTTAATTTAAGCCAATGAATAAAAAAAGTCAAATTAACAGAATATGAATTTCTCATGGTGATCCCAAAACCAGCTGGAAAAATCCATTAGAATCTAGAGAGAGGGGGAACTCAACCCTTCTAATTACTACACAGCTGAGTTTCAAATGAGTAAAGAGAATGTGAAGATCAAACTTTCTTTTGGTACTTTTCTGTTTTTGCAGGAATATCCTTCAAAGGAAAGGAAACTATCAATTCAGAAAAGAAAACTATGTGGGCAATGATGCAGAATCACTATAACAAATGCACTAAAGCAGTCCGTTAATCCATAACTTGAACCCAGAGCTGCCAACTGAGAAACGTGTTTCTCCTGGTGGAGTAGAACCATCTCCAGATTTTATTTTCACTCTAAAAAGGACAATTACAAACATCAGAAATAACAACTAAATTAATTTTCTAAAAGCAACTCCCTTCAGAGAATCGAGTGGGATTTGTCTCCATTTCAGTTTGGGGGGTATTTTTAGAGGCAATGAGTAAATCTGTGTCACTTGGCAAAAGACTTGTCCAGTTTACAGAGCCAGATTCTTGGGAAGCGAAGATGCAAGGATGATGACTCAGGATTCTGGATGAATAATAATAATAAATGTGGTATTTGTTGAATGTTTACTACATGCCGTGCACTGGTCTAAGCGCTGGGGTAGATGCAAGCTAAACAGCTAATAACCACAGCATAAATAATCTTCCTTAATGTTGCAAGCTTTGGTCTTCACTCTTCTAGCCATCATCCCCGGACCTTTTCAATTGGATTTCTATGAAGCTGTTTCATCAAGGGGGTGACCAATTTGATACCTTTCTCCTAAACACTGATAGAGAAAATTCTTTCCAGAAAACTATGTAGGCTGTCTGTTCCCTAAGTCACACATGAATGTTCGCTTTTTCTGCTAGTCACTGTCCAATGGCACCAACATTATGGAGAGAAAAACTATCAACTGGGGTGGTTTCAAGAAAACTAAATGACCTGAGGTGGGGAAAAATTTACCATCTCTTCCAATTCCACATGATATCGCATGTGATATTTTGCAGAATAATTGTTTTATGGTATTTAAGTGCTTACTATGTGCCAGGCACAATACTAAGTGCTGGGAAGATACAAGCTAATCAGGTTGGATACAGACCATGTGCCACATGAGACTCACTGTCTTAATCCCCATTTTATAGATGAGGAAACTGAGGCATGGAGAAGTTAAGTGACTTTCCCAAGGTCACTCAGCAGGGAAACGTCAGAGCTGAGATTAAAACCCAAGTTCTTCTGACTCCAAGTTCTATCCACTAAGCCATGCTACTTCTCCCTGCTACCCCTTGATTGAGTTCCCTGTTTGTTTGCTTTTTAATACTACTTGCTAAAGCACTTACTACATGCCAGGCACTGTACTAAGTGCTGGGGTAAATACAAGCTAATCAGGTTAGACACAATCTATGTCCCACATGGGGCTCACAATACTAATCCCTGTTTTACAGATGAGGTAACTCAGACCCGGAAAAATTGACTTGCCCAAGTCACAGAGCAGACAAGTGGCAGAGTCAGGATTATAACCCAAGTCCTTCAGCGTGGCTTAGTGGAAAGAGCCCGGGCTTGGGACTCAGAGGTCGTGGGTTCTAATCCCAGCTCAGCCACTTGTCAGCTGAGTGACTTTGGGCAAGTCACTTCACTTCTCTGGGTCTGTTCCCTCATCTGTAAAATGGTGATGAAGACTGTGAGCCCCACGTGGGACAACCTGATGACCTTGTATCTACCCCAGTGCTTAGAACAGTGCTTGGCACATAGTAAGAGTTTAACAAATTCCAAAATTATTATTATTATCTATCCTCTAGGCCATGCTGCTTCAAACTCTCTTCCGCCCTCAGAACTGAGGACAGTTCTGGTCTGATGTCTGCCCTGCTAATGCATCAGTTCCATCCTGTAAGCCCGTCAAAGGGCAGGGACTGTCTCTGTTACCGATTTGTACATTCCAAGCACTTAGTACAGTGCTCTGCACATAGTAAGTGCTCAATAAATACTATTGAATGAATGAATGAATCCTGTGTGACATACACAACTCTGATGTCACCATTTTAGAGACATGAAGCCCTTATCTCTGCCATCTTTATGAGGGGTCCTGTCACATCTGGCTGCCCTTTTCTCGTTACACCACAGTGCCCTGAGGATGGTTCCTTAGATCCCCTACTGTCTAGAGCTGTCCCGACTACCAGACAATCTGCAGGTTTAATACCAAGTTGTCTCTACATTCCCCAAAGTGGTACGATGCTTGTGGAGTTATTTTTAATTAGGAGATGCCACATCAAAGTATTTTATGTAGGCCTTTTCCATCATTCGTTGGGTGGTAGTTAGCAAGTAGCAGCAGAAAGCCAGATTCGTGTTATTTAATGACATATTTGCTTGGGAAAGGGAACCCTGAAGGCAATGACCTTCCAGTTAGAGCTTGAGGTGGAGCTTTGCAGAGTGGGGAGAGGGAGAATCAGAGGAGACAGGTAGGAGAAGGAAGAGGATAGAGAAGGCAGCAGGACAAGCAGTGGGTGGAAAATGAGGCTAACCTCTTCTTTCATTCAATAGTATTTATTGAGCGCTTACTATGTGCAGAGCACTGTACTAAGCGCTTGGAATGTACAAATCGGTAACAGAGACAGTCCCTGCCTTTTGATGTGCTTACAGTCTAATCGGGGGAGATGGACGGACAAGAACAATGGCAATAAACAGAATCAAGGGGAAGAACATCTCATTAAAACAATAGCAAATAAATAGAATCAAGGTGATGTACTTCTCATTAACAAAATAAATAGGGTGACGAAGATATATACAGTTGAGCGGAGGAGTACAGTGCTGAGGGGATGGGATGGGAGGGGGGAGGAGCAGAGGGAAAGCGGGGAGAAGAAGGTTTAGCTGTGGAGAGGTGAAGGGGGGGTAGAGGGAGCAGAGGGGAAAGGGAAAGTCAGTCTGAGATGGTCTCTTGGAGGAGGTGAGCTTTAAGTAGGGCTTTGAAGAGGGCAAGAGAATCAGTTTGGCGGAGGTGAGGAGGGAGGGCGTTCCGGGACCACGGGAGGACGTGACCCGGGGGTCGACGGCGGGATAGGCGAGACCGAGGGACGGTGAGGAGGTGGGCGGCGGAGGAGCGGAGCCTGTGGGGTGGGCGGTAGAAAGAGAGAAGGGAGGAGAGGTAGGAAGAGTGAGAAGTTTTTGTTTTTTTTTCAACCACTACCCCTTTGGTCTTCACTTGGCATAGGGGCTGGGTATAACTAGGGGCAAGGTGCAAGCACCTTCCCTCCCTCCTGACCCAAAGTCTTCTAGGAAGGAGCCTTGTACCTTCTTGCCTTGCCCCGACCTGGCAGCCGATCCACCAAATGAGCAGCTCCCTACCCACCGACCACCCACAGACCTACTGGGCAGAAGCCCGTCAATCGTATTTACTGCGTGTTTACAGTGTGCAGAGCACTGTACTAAGGACACCCCCACCCAAGCACTGCCGCTCTCAGTCCAGTCAGCCAGTCAATTGTATTTACTGAGTGTTTACTGTGGGCCGAGCACTAAACCAGTGCTTGGGAGAGTACAATTTAACGAAACAACAGACGGGATCTGCCTGCCACAGCCGTGGTGACTGCTCCCACGGAATCAACTCAGATTCACCGTCACGAACCCTGGTCCAACAGCGAAACCTCCTGCTCCACCAAGCAGAGTGCCAGTCTCCTCTCACCCCCTAATCAACTGGGTCCAACCCGATTAGCTTGTATTCATCCATTCATTTGATCGGATTTACTGAGTCCTTACTGTGTGCAAAGCACTGTACTAAGCGCTTGGGAGAGTACAGTATAACAACAAACACAAGCCCAAGACGAGTTTACAGTCTAAAGATGAGCTTTCAATCTAGAGATGAGCTTACCCCAGCATTTAGTTCAATGTCAGGCACATAGAAAGCTTTTAAATACCCTATACATTTGAAAAATAAAATAAAATTTAAAATCCCCCGAGGCCATGCATCAGGGTGTGGATCTCAGGGAGAGTGGAAGACATGCCCTGGCCCACCCAGCCCCATCTGCCCCATGAGAACAAGAAACAGAGATGCTGTATTGACCTCATCATCTCCTTTCCCCTGCTGGGGTCTGGTCCGGTCACCTCTGGTCCCCCTCGGGATCCAAGCTACCCACCCTGACCAAAAAAGCCTGTGGGCCAAAGCTAGTGGTTTCTACCCGTTGGTGCCCATCTTACCGAAACTACTGGTCCTGGGCACCTAAGGGTTGGCATGTTATCGGGCACCCACACAAGTCAATCAATCCTCGGAGGAGAAGCAGCGTGGCTCAGTGGAAAGAGCACAGGCTTGGGAGTCAGAGGTCATGGGTTCTAATCCCGGCTCCGCCACTTGTCAGTTGTGTGACTTTGGGCAAGTCACTTAACTTCTCGGTGTCTCAGTTACCTCATCTGGAAAATGGGGATTAAGACTGTGAGCCCTGCATGGGACCTGATTACCCTGTATCTCCCCCAGCGCTTAGAACAGTGCTCGGCACATAATAAGCACTTAACAAATACCAACATTATTATTATTATTTTTATTATTATTACATTGAAGTTGGTAGACATGACTGTGAGCCCGCTGTTGGATAGGGACCGTCTATATCTAATAATAATGTTGGTTTTTGTTAAGCGCTTACTATGTGCCGAGCACTGTTCTAAGCGCTGGGGTAGACATAGGGGAATCAGGTTGTCCCACGTGGGGCTCACAGTCTTAATCCCCATTTTACAGATGAGGGAACTGAGGCACAGAGAAGTTAAGTGACTTGCCCACAGTCACACAGCCGACAAGTGGCAGAGCTGGGATTCGAACTCATGAGCCCTGACTCCAAAGCCCGTGCTGCCGCCGAACATATCTGCTGCCGAACTGTAGTTTCCAAGCACTTAGTGCAGTGATCTGCACACAGTAAACGGTCAATAAATATGATTGAATGAATGAATGAATGAATGAATGAATGAATGCCAGCCCACATGGAGCTTACATTAGTGGGAAACATCTAATATCTGGGCCTGAAAATGCAGCCAATGAAGGCTTGGGTTTGTGAGTATACTTTCACTCCTCTGCCTTCTGTTGTAACATTCTTTCCCAAGTGCTTAGGCCAGTGCTCTGCACACAGGAAGTGCTCAAAAAATACCACTGATTGATTGATTCTGCTTTGGGCTAAGAAGGATGAGGTGGGTTGTATGGAATTTTTTCAGCCAAGTTTGATTACTTTATCCAAGGCTTGTATTTCAACCAAAAAAAAAAAATCAATGGGCAAAGCTTTAAAATATCCTCAGGCTAGAAACATGCTTGACACTTTGGTGTCAAGGCATTGGGAGATTTAACAAAGGGAGATAGGGAGAGAGACTAAAGTGGATTACGGTTTCATCAGTCAGCCATTTTATAGGATCCTGCATTCTTGCCATTTGGAAGGACTTCTAAGAAGCATTTCTTTATGCCATTACGGTGTTCTCTGCTACACATATCATCTGGTTTGTAAAGAAGAAAAACACCTTCTATTTAGTGTTCAGTGTCTTCCATTTGCTGGAAAAAATGGTCCCAGGCATACCAGGTATCTCCTGGTAATTAAATCTCTTCATTACAAGGCTTCCTGAGGCTCAGCACAGCACTGGGGCTACAAATTATACAGTGAAGCCCAACGCATACGGTCAGCAAAAAAAGGAAACTCAATTAGCTCTTTTTGCACCCTGGAAAACAGACTAATTTGCTGGCATTCCTTGGGGCTGGGTGTCGGGAAGGTTTTGCTGGAATTGAGCTCCATAGCACTGGGCCAGCAAGAAAATGGATATTTTTTAAAATGCTACCTCACTAAAAAGACCCGGGGCACTAAAGGGGAGAAAAAGCTGCTATAAGACTTCTTGTCTGGCACTGCATTCCTTTTCGAGGACAAAGGGATGCAAGGAGGAATTCTCTGAATCCTGAGAACCACTCTCTTCCCTCCACTAGTGCACCACATTGTAACTTCCTAGGTGAAGAGGTTTAAGTTGTGCTAAATTCACATGAAACTTGCTGCTTGCCCTTGCCAATTCCACAGAGCAATAGCAGCAGACAGGCTAGACCTTGTCCAGTCTTTTTGATCAAAGGCTTTAGGTCGGGCACATCCATAACATGGCAACAGTGATGCAAACAATGGTCTGGCTATTATTGGGGAGGCAAACTCTCAGGGACAGCATGGCCTAGTGGAAAGAGCACAGGCCTGGGAGTCAGAGAACCTGGGATCTAAACCTGGCAAGTGACTTAGCCAAGGTCACACAGCAGACGAGAGGCAGAGCTGGGAGTCAGGAGACTCCCAGGCCCATGTCCGTGCTCTAGACCACAATGCTTGTAAGCTAAATGTTCCTGACCCCGGCTATAAGTTTTTTAGGGCATCGACTGCTAACCTCTACGGCTCTAATGCTATGGGCAGCACAGGGCCACAATCAAAACGCCAGCAAAAAGGAGGGACGACTCACGGAAGTATTTCAGCGTCTCTTCTATCTGTTCGGTGGTTAAGTCGATGGTGGCATCGGGAGAGATGAGGGGAGTGTGAAGCCAGTCGTCGTGGTCATAACCGTAGATCGTATCTGCTCTTAGCTTGTAATGAGGGAGCTGTTCCTCCAGCAGGCTGATGATTTCAACTTCCGGAAGGTTGGTACTGTTGCACACATCTGACAAGAGAAAGGCCACAGTCGTGTCGTTAATGCCTCAAGACAGAGACGAGCACGTCGGGGAGGACTTGGTAGATCGGTGACCCCTTGGCATAAGCTTCACCATCCAGCTAGTCTCTCCCAATGTACCAGGCTGGGGACTGAGCAGAAAACAAGAGATCAGCTTGCTTGGGATGCCTGACAAAACATTTCTATGAGCCCTTCCACTATACATTTCAAGCAAACAGTAGTATTCATTGAGCATTTACCCTGTGCAGACTCCTGGACAACGGGCTTGGGAAACTACAATAAATGCTTAATACAGTGCTCTGCACACAGTAAACACTCAATAAATATGATTGAATGAATGAATAGACATGATCCCTACCCTTAAGGAGCTTACAAGCTAGGAGACGGACACTAAAATACAGATAGGGGAAGCACTGGCATATAAAGACATGCACGTAGGTGCTGAGGGGACAGAAAGTTCTTCCTAGAATGTCCTCCTGAAAACTGTGACTATAGTTGATTCAAATGTCCAAATGAGAAACAGAAATTTGCTCCAGACCAGAGACCTAAATTTTAGTCTCTCGCTGACCTACTGAATCATGTTACCTCAACAGAATGATGGCCTTAGTTGATTCTACCAGTCAAAACACTATATAATCTCACCCACCCAAAACCCCATACTAAACCCTGAATTTTAAAGACGTAATTATAAGCACCCAGGGCTAATGGGCAAGGCTGACTCCAAACGACACTCGTCTGAGTGATAGCAAGCTCCCTCTAGACTGTAAGCTCCTTGGAGGCAGGAAACATGTCTACCGACTCTGAAGCACTTAATACAATTCTCTGCAAACAGTAAGCGCTCAATAACTACCACTGACTGACCCAAATAGGCTTCCTCGAGAGTCTCTTTCCTTGGGTAGAATGCCACAGACCATTACAGGTCAGCAACGAGAGGATTTAGCAAAGATGGAAGGCAGATTATTATATTATCTGCTGTGTGACCTTGGGCAAGTCACTACTTCTCTGTGCCTGTTATCTGTAAAATGGGGAGAAAGACTGTGAGCCCCCACGGGGACAGGGGCTGTGTTAACCAGATTTGCTTTTATTCACCCCGGCACTTAGTACAGCTCCTGGCACATAGTAAGCACTTAACAAATACCATAATTATTATTATTTTGATTATTATACTTTCTGCAGGAGATTCTACAACCTTGCTACGCCCTCGCAGTGCTCTTCACCATGAATAAATTGCCTCCCAAATACACTCCCTGGGTCTGCGTTGCTACCTCAATACTGACGAGTCCAGCAAAAGGATGGCTCTCCATTTACAGGAGTAATTTGGTCTACAATCTAATTTTCAGAAAATCAGTAAGCTGCAGCTTTGAATGTAAAATATTCTAAAAGCTGGATGGAAACTTACATGAAAAAGGAATAAGTTTAAGAATAAACATGACCATCTGCCAAGCAATAAACACAACTCCCATCTCATAGTAGCTCTCTCTGCCTAACACGGGAAATGTCACAATGACTGAAATTTGGCATTTTAAAAATAACAAATTTAAAATCTGGACTGGGCTTTTGTCTCCAGCTGAAAAGGGCTTCCCAGGACAGACGTGACACAAACAGGCTAAATTAGGAAGCTTGCTATTTCTCTTGCCCTCCAATTCTACAACCAAATATCCCTTCAACAGAGCTAAATATGTGACCCACAACAAACAGCACACTAATTTCTTCAAAACACAATAATGTTAGTATTTATTAGGCACCTTCTGTGTTCAGCACTGAGGTAGCTACAAAATACGCAGACCAGACTCAGTCCCTATCCCACACAGGGCTCGCAGGCGTAGAAGGAGAACAGACACTGGATCCCTATTTTACAGATAAGGAAACTGAAGCAGAGAGAGGTTAAGTAACTTGCCCAAGGTCCCAGATCAAGTGGGAAAACCAGAAATCCAGACTCCTAATTCCATGTTCTTTCAACCAAGCAATTTTCTCAGTTCCTTTCTTCTTCCCCCACTAAATATTATCTTTCTGCTTTCCTCATCCCCATTGAGAGAGACAGCTATTCGTGGTACAGTGGCTTCTGAAACTAGCACACACATGCCATCGGAAGGCATGAAGAGCGATCATCAGTCTGAATTTCTTGGTTAATCATAGATTCGGCAAAAGCAGGCTTCTAATCGGGCAAGCTGCTCCATCGCTTTAGCACTCTTAAATATGGCCTCCCCAAAGCACTGACTATCTCTATCACTAACCGACAGAAAACATGCAGACACATTGTCCTGTAAAGAGTGTAATGTTAACAATCTATATTTTTTTTTTGGTTTCATTTTCTTCATTTTATTTTGGTTCCTTCTGAGTAGCTGAATGTCACATGCTGGCATATGATTAGCTGAAGAGGTGCCTTATGTACAGAGCAAAGCTTTGTCAGACATGGCTGGTGTTTGATTTGCCCTTCCACATATCCAAAACTGAAAGGTCAAATTATTTACTGTACAAGTTTCCGGACCAAACAGATATAGCTTATGCTAACATGTGGTGCCCGGGGAGATAAAGTATCACAAAGCAAGATGGTACCAAATTATCTTTTTTCATCTTTGCTCTTTCAATAATATTAATGATGGTATTTGTTAAGTGCTTACTATGTGCCAGGCACTGTCCTAAGTCCTGGGGTAGAAACAACCAAATTGAGTTGGTTCAGTGGCTGCTTCTAAGATACAGACCATAAGCTTTGGGGCAGGGAATGCATCTACCAACTCTATTGTACTGTAATAATAGCAATTGTGGTATTTGTTAAACATTTACTATGTGCCAGGCACTGAACTAAGCACTGGGGTGGATACAAGCAAATCAGGTTGGACACAGTCCCTGTCCCATGTGGGGCTCGCAGTCTCAATCCCCATTTTACAGATGAGGTAACAGGCACAGAGAAGTAGAGTGACATGTTCAAGGTCACACAGCAGACAAGTGGCATGGGCAGGATTAGATCTCATGACCTTCTGACTTCCAGGCCCGTGCTCTAACCACTGCACCATGGTGCTTCTCCCAACCGCTAAGAAGAGTGTTCTGCACACAGTAAGCGCTCAGTAAATACCATTGATTGATTGATGCAGGCTTGCAGTATGACAGCAATGTATTCTGCAGGGGAGAAAGGGAAGAAGATTTCTTCAATCAATCCATTAACCAATGGTATGAGTTCTTACTCCGTGCAGAGCACTGTACTAAGCACTTGGGAGCATCCCAAACAGAATTTGTAGATGTGATACCTGTCCATAAGAAGCTTACAGTTTACAGGGACAGACATGAAAATAAATTACAGAGAGGGGAAATAGTAGAAAATATTCATTCATTCATCAATCGCATTTATTAAACGCTTACTGTGTGCAGAGCACTGTACTAGGCACTTGGTAAAGTACAATACAACAGTAAAGAGTGACATTCCCTGCTCACATTGAGCTCACCACCTAGGATGGGGAGACAGACATCAATACAAATAAATAAAATCAGGATATCTGCATATATGGATATGGTTAATGGATTGTATATATATATATATATATATATATGTTATGGGGAGGGGAAAAGGGGGGAAGAGCAAAGGGAGCAAGTCAGGGTGATGCAGAAGGGAGTGGGAGATGTGGAAAAGTGGGGTTTAGTTTGGGGTAACCACTGGAGATTTTTGCCGGGGCCGGGGGGTGGTGACATGTCCTGAATGTTTTTGTAGAAAGATGATCTGGGCAGCGGAATGAAGTATGGACTGGAGTGGGGAGAGACGGGAGGTTGGGAGGTCAGCAGGGAGACTGATGCAGTCATCTAGGTGGGATAGGAAGAGTGATTGTATTAATATGGTAGCAGTTTGGATGGAAAGGAAAGAGCAGATTTTAGCGATTAGTACCCAAGTGCAGTGATTCCAGAATCTTCCGAGACAGTGGGAGGTTCAGTACAGTGTCCACAATTGGAAGTAGATGACACCAATTATGGCAGGGTGGCTCGGTGCCAGAAATAAAAAAATCTGACAAACATCTGGTACGGGAACCGGACAAGCCAGCTGAACATTGAACAACTAGCTACTCCTAGCAGAACCCCATTTCTTCAGGTGTTTTCCCCCAAATGCCTAGTGCCTACATGATAATAATAATAATAATGTTGGTATTTGTTAAGCGCTTACTACGTGCAGAGCACTGTTCTAAGCGCTGGGCTAGATACAGGGGAATGAGGTGGTCCCACGTGAGGCTCACAGTCTTCATTCCCAATTTGCAGATGAGGGAAGTGAGGCACTGAGAAGTGAAGTGACTTGCCCACAGTCACACAGCCGACAAACATGACACCCAAGGCATCCTGAGGTCAAACCAAGGTCCCCGGGGACCTGGGTAACATGGGAGGGATGCCAAACGATTGCCCTCCCTCCGCTGGACCTGCAGCAGAATTCACCAGGTGAGGCCACTGACGTGGCGAACCCCGATCAGAGGGATGCAGAGCGGACGAACGAGAGACAGAAAACATCCTCCGTGTTTAGAGTTAAGACCCAAAGGCTGTGGAACGTGGGCCAGGGAGGACAGCCAACCTTCCAAAGTGGTAGACTTGGGCCAGTGGACGGAGGGAGGTAGGGGCCTATCACAGGTGCCAGTATGGGAAGAGTCAACCAAAAACACCTAAAAGGAATAAGGAAGGGACCTAGTACTAGCTGAGCTATCTGCTGACACGGAGGTCTAGTCACAGGATAGACTCACCAGGGAGGGAAAAGGAGAATTCCCAGGATAAGAGCCGGCTTCTGCGACTCTTAAATATTGAGAAAGACAGAAGACTCTTCCCACTGCAGGTGCTGGGAATACTTTGGTACCAATCGAGCAATCAATCGATAGTACTGAGCACTTACTGTGTGCTTGGCACTGGACTAGGTGCTTAGGAGCGAACACTAAAGCAGAGTTGATAGATGCTTCCAACAGCAATACTTCCTGCAGAGATTCAGATCATGGCAAAGAAAGACTTCTGGGAGCTCCATGAGCAAAGAAATCCGAGTTGTCATTTGTCCAGCTCCATTTCTGGGATGGACAAAGATGAACTAAGCTCATGTGACTGACGGCGGCAGCTACAGACATGCAGTTGCAAGTACGACAGACTGCATAGACGCTTCTCTGCCTGCCTCTGACACAACCTGCTGCACCTGCCATTGCTAAGAGGGCAGATGACCCAGTCTGTACCAAAGCGCTGCCCAGTGAAAGAGCACAAGTGCTTAGTACAGTCCTCTGCACATAGTAAGCGCTCAATAAATACTATTGAATGAATGGGAGCCAGAGGACCTGGGTTTTAATCCCGGCCCTGATGATTGTCTGCAGTGGAACCTTGGGCAGGTAACTTCACTTCTCTGTGCCTGTTACCTCATCTGTAAAATGGGGATTAAGACTGTGAGCGCCATGTGGGACATTAACTGTATCCAACCTGATTACTTTGCATCTACCCTAGTGTTTAGAACAGTGGCTGGCACAAAGTAAGCAGTAAATGAATACCATTTTAAGCACTTGGCACAGAGCTCTGAACATAATAAACCCTCAATAAATACCACTGATGATCCAGATTGAGAATGTTTTTTCTCTGAGACCCCCAAAAAGCCTAATAATAATGATAATTGTGGTATTTGTTAAGCACTTACTATATGCCAAGAACTGTACTAAGCACTGGGGCAGATCCAAGACGATCACATCCCATATGGAGCTCACATTCTAAGTATTAGGTAGAACAGGTATTGAATTACCATTCTGCAGATGAGGCAACTGAGGCACAGAAGTGAGGTGACTTGCCCAAGATTACATTGAGGGCAAGTGGCAGTGCCAGGTCCCCTGAGTCCCAGGTCCATGCTTTTTCCACTAAGCCTCGCTGCTTCTTAGAAAAATTGAATTTCCTTCAATATACCTCTTTTTTTTTAAAATGGTATTTGTTATGTGTCGGGTAGAGACAAGCTAATCAGGTTGGGCACAGTCCCTGTCCCACATAGGGCTCACAATTTTAATTCCTATTTTACAGATAAGGTAACTGAAGCCCAGAGAAATGAAGTGACTTGCCCACATCACATAGCAGATTAGCTGCGGAGCCGGGATTAGAAGCCAGATCCTTCTGACTCCCAGGCCCGTGCTCTACCCACTAGAAAACATTGCTCTTCTTTCCTATCTCAACTAAATACTCCCCTTTGAATGACCTCTCCTGGGGTTGGGATTTGCAACGAAGGACAAAGAGGAAAAATGGGTTCCAAGGGTCAAAATGGGCTCTCTGACCCTAACCCCTTCACTCCAGCTCCGGTTTGGGACAGACAAAGAGGAGCAAACTCAGCTGAAAGCCAAGGGGCAGTCAGCCTATTGGCCTTCTCCTGCTTTGTCCCGCTTTTGTCTCCACTCTCCTTGGCTAAAACACACTTTATGTGTGTGTGTGAGTGCGTGCACACAATTATTTTAACCACTCTAGTTGAAAAAAAAATAAAGGTTATAATAATAATAATGTTGGTATTTGTTAAGCGCTTACTATGTGCAGAGCACTGTTCTAAGCACTGGGGTAGATACAGGGTCATCAGGTTGTTCCACGTGAGGCTCACATTTAATCCCCATTTTACAGATGAGGTAACTGAGGCCCAGAGAAGTGAAGTGACTTGCCCACAGTCTCCCAGCTGACAAGTGGCAGAGCCGGGATTCAAACCCATGACCTCTGACTCCCAAGCCCAGGCTCTTTCCACTGAACCAGGTTATGTTCATCTCCTGCATTAGAGTGTGAGCTTTATGTGGACAGGAATGTGTTATTTCTTTATTCTGCATTTCCCAAGTCTCCTGTGGCCAGTGGGTGCTCAATAAATTCCACCACCGTGCTCAACTATCTGCACAGTCCGAAGGGATAACGGGTCATTTAGGTGAGGGAGGGGAACCAACACCTGTTCTAGGCTGGTGTGTGACCCTCCCACCTGAGTCAGTCTTGAAGAAAATAACTTGGCTGGAAAAGTCAACTCTATCTGCCAAATACCCCAGAATTCTGAGGTTGAAAGTGTCCTCGGATTTCTTCTGCAGTCAAATTTCAGAAGCTATAATGGGGCAGGAGACAAGGGCTAAAAATGGGGGTGGAACCAGCAGAGGTATTGTAAGGGCAGCAAAAAGCTGCTTTGAAGCCAATGAGCAAACATACAGTTTACACCTCATTCTTCTATTTAAAACACTCATTAAGAATATGCACAGAAGAGAATCTGGATCATCAAACGCAAAGCCGAAATGAAAGAAGAGCTACTGAAAAAAACCCAAAAACACAGATGTCACTTAAAATAGAGCTAGAAATCTGATATATGTGGGCCAGGGACACTGCTAGCAAAGGAGAAGGCAAAGCTCTGGCAAAGCTCTGGGAACAAGAGAGTTCAAATCATGGAAGACATGGAAGAGCCCCAGTGGCAAAGAAATCCTGCTCTGGAGAGCTAGTTATAAGTCCAGCTTCACATGCCAAGAGAAATTCCTACTAAAAATGTTTTCGAGGACAGGGATGCAATGTCTGCTTCATTCAAGCTTGACCAATGAAGCCACTGAAACTGCAACTTTCTTTCCTCTTGAGATTAAATTCTGCACTGAGCCTGCTGCGGGGAGAAAAATATGGAATGGAGGTCATAGGCTACAGGAGAAGACTAAAATAGAACCTTAGAAAAACACTCCAACTCTTTTATTAACATTTGTGATTAAATTTTGTCTCCCTCTCTTGACCGTAAACTCATTTGGGGCAGGGAACACATCTGCTAACTCTGTTGTATTTTACACTCACAAGTGCTTAGTATTGTGCTTTGCAAGTAATAAGCACTCAATAAAAACCACTGAATGAATGAATTTTGCTATTTGATTTCAATGAGAACCAACACAGGGAAAACGTTTTAATAAAGAATGAACAACTCTTTTGCTCTGATGGCAATTTCCCCTATGTATTATTTATTCTCGATATGAGTGCTGCTGTTATAAAACTCCCAAGACCCTCTACTCAGATTCTAAATGGCCCCGCTCTTTCACAGTGGCTTAACTGTCAGTAGCTGAACGGATACGTATTATGATGAAAAACCAGAGTGTAAGATGTTGATCTGCTGGTTCGTCGGGAAGAATCAAGACTCAAGGTCCTTGCCTAACTGCTCTATGGCATTCAAACAATCGAGTGGCATTTGGACATAACATATTTGAAAATCCCTGCCAAAAGATTTGATTCCACAAACTGGATCAACCACTGCATCTAGTTTTTTACAAAATGGAGACATCTAGTGCCTCGACCATTAAATAGTTATGATTTAATATTCATTATATTGGGAAGCAGCATGGCCTAATGTATAAAGCACAAGTCTGGGAACCAGAGCACCCAATCCTAATCCTGGCTCCGCCACTGGCCTGCTGTGTGCCCTTGGGCAAATCACTTAACTTCTCTGGGCTTCTGTTTTGTCAACTACAAAATGGAGATTCAAAACCTGTTCTCCCTCTACTTAGACTGTGAGCCTTAAGTGGGACAGGGACTTTATCTGGCCTAACTTGTATCTGCCCCAGCGCAAAGAACGGTGAAGGCCCTTAGTAAGCGCTTAAATACCGTAAAAAACTATATCGATGATATTTGCTGAGTGCCTTTGTTGCAGATGTTAATGAAATTTATGGAAAACATCAGTCTCTGCTCTCAAGGAACTTACAGAGTAGGGGAACACAGCAAGCAAAGGATACGGAACACTTAATTAGTTAAAAGCAAACACATATACACAAGTGAATAAATTAGTTTGGAGACATGGTCCTGCCCCATATTATGGTGGCTGTGGGAGTTAGCTAAGGGATGGCTTCACTTTCATCACCAGAACAAACAGTAACACTCTTAAGCTGGGGGTAAGACAGACAAAAATGAAAGATTAAGATGTGTTTGTAAGGGAACGATCCATTATGATGCCCTCCTTCCTCACTTTCTCTGCAGGCTTCTGCTGGCAAGCCCATTAGCACAAGTTTTCTTTGGGGGGCAGAAAAGTGAATTTTGGCAAAGCGAATCGATCAATTGTATTTAATGAGCGCTCACTATATGCAGAGCACTATACAAGCTCTTGGGAGAGGACGATACAGAGTTGGTAGACATATTCTCTGCCCGTAATGAGCTGGCAGTCTAGAGGGGAATTACTTTGGGCATTTCTCCGACATCTCCCCAGAAACACTAATTGGATCCCCTCCCTCTTAGAGGGGAGAAGTCTTCCATGATTTTTTCACTGAGCATTTCAAGCTGGAAAGTCTTAACACCACGGCACGGTGGTAGATGCTGCCATCTAGTGAACAACAGGGCTCCGCCTCGAGATAAAGTGATGAAAAAAGGTGGGTACTCACCCACATTTTCTATAATTCTACACTCATAAATGCAGACTCACGGTCGACAGCATCACCTTCACCCTGAAGGACAACTCTACACATGAAAAGCATTCATTTCATTATTCTTTCCCAAGTGTTCCCGCACACAGTGAGCGCTCGATAAATACCACTGACTGATTAAAGCCAAATGTCCTCAGCGGAGGAAAATCAAAAGGCCCACTATCGCTTTTCCAAAATTATTCCACAGGTGCTTGGACGAATCAGCAGCAGTGTCACCGACAGTCTTCGGCCTTTCCTGAAGAGCAGAATATAGGAGAGAGGTTCCGAGACAAGACGGCTGAGGTTCGGCAATGAGCCGCTCTTAGTTCTTGGGCCAATATTGGATCTCGAGGTGGAAATGGGCCTTAAACTCAATCACAACAGCAGAGCGAATCATCTGCCTCTTTCCTTTGTGTTCCTCTATCAGGTATCTGAGATCCCACAACTTGTTCCCTCTCCTTACTGTGTGTTTTTTTTCTACCCTTACCATCAATCCATCACTCACCAGTATTTATTGAACGCTTAATGTGTGCAGAGCATTGCATTACACACTTGGGAGAGTACAATACAGGAAAGTTCAGACACACTCACTGTCCTCAAAGAGCTTATAGTCTAGAGGGGGAGAAAGACAAAATAAATAAGTTACAGATATGTACATAAGCATTGAGGGTGGTGTGATTATCCGGCGCTTAAAGAGTACAGCTCTAAGTGCATAAGCAACTCAGAAAGGTGAGGGAATAGGGGAAAAGAGGGCTTAATTGGGGAAGGCCTTTTGGAGGAGATGTGATTTGAATAAGGCTTTGACGCTGGTGAGACTGTAAATCAATAGGTACAAAAATGCCACAGTAGGTTGCAATTGCCTAAGTGCTGAGGTGGTAGTGAGGAATATGAAAAATTAATCCATGACAATTTCCTAAAGGAGGTGGGATACAGAAGGGTTATGAATATGGAGAAAGCCATTGGCTTTAAAACACTCTATCAGCTCTCCCCATCCTACTTCACCTCGCTAATCTCCTCCTACAGCCCAGCCCACACACTCCACACCTCAAGCACCATTCATTCATTCAATAGTATTTATTGAGCGCTTACTATGTGCAGAGCACTGTACTAAGTGCTTGGAATGAACAAGTCGGCAACAGATAGAGAGAGTCCCTGCCGTTTGAGGCTTACGGTCTAATCGGGGGAGACGGACAGACGAGAATAATGGCGATAAATAGAGTCAAGGGGAAGAACATCTCGTAAAAACAATGGCAACTAAATAGAATCGAGGTGATGTACAATTCATTAACAAAATAAATAGGGTAATGAAAATATATACAGTTGAGCAGACGGGTACAGGGCCGAGGGGATGGGAAGGGAGAGGGGGAGGAGCAGAGGGAAATGGGGGGGAAAAGAGGGTTAAGCTGCAGACAGGTGAAGGGGGGGTGGTAGAGGGAGTAGAAGAAGAAGAGGAGCTCGGTCTGGGAAGGCCTCTTGGAGGAGGTGAGTTTTAAGTAGGGTTTTGAAGAGGGGAAGAGAATCAGTTTGGCGGAGGTGAGGAGGGAGGGCGTTCTGGGACCACGGGAGGACGTGGCCCGGGGGTCGACGGCGGAATAGGCGAGAGCGAGGGATGGCGAGGAGGTGGGCGGCGGAGGAGCGGAGCGTGCGGGGTGGGCGGTAGAAAGAGAGAAGGGAGGAGAGGTAAGAAGGGGCAAGGTGATGTAGAGCCTCGAAGCCTAGAGTGAGGAGTTTTTGTTTGGAGCGGAGGTGGATAGGCAACCACTGGAGGTGTTTACGAAGGGGAGTGACATGCCCAGATCGTTTCTGCAGGAAGATGAGCCGGGCAGTGGAGTGAAGAATAGACTGGAGCGGGGCGAGAGAGGAGGAAGGGAGGTCAGAGAGAAGGCTGACACAGTAGTCTAGCCGGGATATAACGAGAGCCCATAGCAGTAAGGTAGCCGTTTGGGTGGAGAGGAAAGGGCGGTTATTCACTGTGCCCGACCTCGTCTAGCTCATCACCAACCCCTTTCCCACATGACCTAGAACTCCTTTCTATGACCTAGAACTCCAGTGTGGCTCAGTGGAAAGAGCCTGGGCTTGGGAGTCAGAGGTCATGGGTTCAAATCCCGGCTCCACCGCTTGTCAGCTGTGTGACTTCTTAACTTCTCTGTGCCTCAGTTACCTCATCTGTAAAATGGGGGTTAAGTCTGTGAGCCCCACGTGGGACAACCTGATCACTTAGTATCCCCCCAGAGCTTAAAACAGTGCTTGGCACATAGTAAGCGCTTAACAAATGCCACCATTATTATTAACTCCCTCACCCCTTTATATGCCAGACCAACACTCTCTCCACCTTCAAAGCATTATCAAGGTCACATCTCCTCCAAGAGTCCTTCTCCAATTAACCCATTTTCCCAGCTTGCTCTCTCTTCTGCATCATCTTTGCACTCGGATCCGAGACCCTTGGACACTTGAGAAGCAGAGTGGCTTAGTGGAAAGAGCACAGGCTTGGGAGTCAGAGGATGCGGGTTCTAATCCTGGCTCCACCACTTGTCTGCTGTGAACTTGGGCAAGCCACTTAACTTTCCTGTGCCTCAGTTAACTTATCTGTAAAATGGGGATTGTCTGTGAGCCCCACTTGGGACAACTTGATTACCTTGTTTCTACCTAAGCAATTACAACAGTGCATGGCACATAGTAAGAGCTCAATAAATACCATAATAATTATTATTATTATTTGATTTTCACCCCACATCCAACCCCAAAGCACTTATACTCACATGCGTGGCTCAGCGGAAAGAGCCCGAGCTTGGGAGTCAGAGCTAATGGGTTTGAATCCCGGCTCTGCCACTTGTCAGCTGTGTGACTGTGGGCAAGTCACTTCACTTCTCTGGGCCTCAGTTCCCTCATCTGTAAAATGGGGATTAAGACTGTGAGCCTCACGTGGGGCAACCTGATTAACCTGTATCTACCCCAGCACTTAGAACACTGCTCTGCACATAGTAAGCGCTTAATACCAACATTATTATGTTTCAATTATATATTACAAATTACTTATTTATTCATATTAATGTCTGTCTCCTCATCTAGACTGTAATCTCATTATGTGTAGGATGCATGTCTGCTAATTCTGTTGTACTGTACTCTCCCAAGCACTTAGTACAGTGCTCTGCACAAAGTAAGCACTTAATAAATATTATTGATTGATTCAGTGATAGGGAGTATAAGGCAGGAGGAAAGTTGTGAGCTGGTAGGAGGCAGGAGAATTTAGAATGAAATGGTGAGCCTGGGAGAAAAAGAGTTAAAGCTGGAATGTAGAAGAGATTGGACAGGTAAAAGGGAGAGAGCTGAAAGGGTATCTAAAAAGCCAATGGTCAGGAATTTGTCTGATGAAGAGAAGAATGGATAGTCACTAATGCATGCAGATGGTGTTTTAGAAAAATGATCCCAACAGCAGAATTTTGTGTCGACTGGAGCAGGAAAATGCTGGAGACAGAGAGCCCAGTGAGTAGCCGAAAGAAGAAAGATCAGTGAGAGGGATTGATGTGTCTTCAAAATGGGGAACAAACCCTATAGACATGAGATTGCAGACGTTCAAGGGAGTAATTATTGATTTTGAAGACAGACTGTTTCAGTAAATCCATAGGAAAAACACACCGGCAAAGACTACCCAGCAGCCTGACATCATCAATTTCTCTCTTCTAATTACATCTGGAGATTGACACTTAGCTTTGTGAAATTCAAAAAGTTTAATGAACTGGTCTGTGCAACACAGAAAGATGACAAGAAAATCAAGAGACCATATTGTGGAACAGGAGACCGACTGATTCTAAATTTAAATTGATTTTTCTCCCCAGAAACAATAGTTCCATTCTTCTCCAAATGACAGTGTTTTAAGCCGGCAGACAACAAAGGTCTGCTTCAAATATTTCCAGGCCAGATTCGAAGCTAAACCACTGAAACATTCAATTTACCAACACAGAAGGCAGTAGTGACTCACATACCCAGGTCCTTAGTAAAAGAAATCAAGTTCAGGAACAGTGTGTTGTAATTGTTATACATAAACCTCACCCCTCCTTGAAACTCTATCCGGTCCTCCAAGAGCAGATTCAGTGTCAATAGGGAAACCTTCCCAATGAGACCTTCTACCTCTCTGTCAAATTTTAGCCAGGTATTCCAGAATCCTGGGATTCAGCGGCACCTGATGGTTTTGACCCTTCCCAACTCTGGCTCAAAGGGCAGGGCGACGCAGTTGATTTTTATCACAACACTTACCATTTAAGTCTTACCACTCCAAGTGAATAATAACTCCAGAATTTTCTAAGGGATTATCTTTTCCCAATCCATAAAGAATCTGGAGCTGTCTCATAAAACTGGTAGTATTAATAATTGTTACTGTGGTATTTGTTAAGTGCTTACTGTGCTCCAAGTATGGTGCCAAGCACTGGGGTAGATACAACACAACCAGATCTCTTCCCCCATGGAGCTCACAGTCTAAGGGAGAGGGAAAACAGGTATTTAATCCCCATTTTACACCTTGGTCTCTCTCCCACAGGACTTTAATTACTACTGAATCCAATCGCTCTGCTACCTATCTGCTGGGCAAGTCACTTAACTTTTCTGGGCCTCAGTGACCTCATCTGTAAAGTGGACACTAAGATTGTGAACCCCATGTGGGACATGGACTGTGTCCAACCTAATTATCTTCTATCTACCCAGGGCTTAGTACAGTGTCTGGCAAGTATTAAGTGTTTAACAAATACCACTAATGAAAAAACACACAGAAATAAAGAGAAGACTGACACAAGTTACTCAATGCAGGCACTTGTAACAGGGTGCTTTTTAATGAGTTATGGGTTCGGGATAAGTGGGTAATGTCTCCATTTGGCCCAACGCTCAGGGACAGCTCCAGTAGCTTTGTAATAAATTAATAATGATAATGGTGATAATAATAATAGTATCTGTTAAGCGGTTACTTTGTACCAAGCACTGCAGTAAGTGCTTGGGTATATTACAAGATAATCAGGCCCCATATGGGGCTCACAGTCTAAGTTGAAGAGAGAACAGGTATTGAACCCCCATTTTATAGATGAGGGAACTGAGGCACAGAGAAATGTTAAGTGACTTGCCCAGGGTCACACAGCAGGTAAGTGGCAGAGCCAGAATTAGAACCCAGGTCCTCTGACTCCCAGGCCCATGCTCTTTCCACTAGGCCACGCTGTTTCCAAGAGGAGGTACAGGAGACAGAGATCTGCCAGACGTACTGTATATACTGAGTTATCCCTTACTTTATCACTTTGTCCTGCACCAACTATTGATAACAAATTGGATACAGAGTATTATTTTTCACTAGATGCTTGGGAACACACCAAAAGGAGCAAAAGTCTTGCAAAATTGGGTGGTAGGCTGAATCTGGCTAGGTTAGATTTTCTTTTAATTATAACAATCATGATATTTGGGCAGGGGAGGTGTCTTGTCTCATGTATTGTACTCTTCCAAGAACTTAAGTACAGTGTTCTGCACATAACAAGCACTCAGTAAATAACAACACTCAACAAGTGCTCAGAGAAGCAGCACGGCCTAGTGGCAAAATCACGGACTTGGAGTTAGAGGACGTGGGTTCTAATCCCAGCTCCTCCACTTGTCTGATGTGTGACCTTGGGCAAGTCACTTAATTTCTCTGTGCCTCAGTTACCTCATCTATAAAATGGGGATTAAGACTGTGAACCCCATGTACCTTGTATCTACCCCACTGCTTAGAACAGTGCTCGACACATAGTAAGCACTTAAAAAAATCATAATTACTATTATTGAATATTGTTGATTGATCAGTCTGTGTCCCACACTGAGCTCACAGCCTATCTTATCCCCATTTTACAGATAAGTATGGGGAGGAGGGGAGGGCACAAAGAGATTAAGTGACTTTCCAAGGTCAAATAATAGGCTAGTGACAGCTGGGACTAGAACCCAGGTGTCCTGCCTCCCCGTCAGGTGCTCTTTCCATTAAGCAATGCCGCCGCCTCCTCTTGCTCTCTTCATCCCCCCAAGATTCCTCCTGAAGCCTGCCCCTTTAGCCCTAGATAGAAAGCCAGGCAATGACTTTGTTTCCTCATGAACCTGAATATTTTGCTAATATTTACCCCAAGTATGGCACCGTAATTTATCTTTTTCACCTGAGCCACATGCGTGGCTGTTGTACATGGATAATTGCACAGGGGTATAAACATCATCCCCCACCCCAAGCAACTTAGAATAGCCGAGGAAGAGGAAAGAGAGGGGGCATCACCTCGGAAAAGCTCAAGCCTCAGAAAATGACTCTGCCCAAAAAGACTGAGTGAATTAATCCCGAGTTTAAAGTTGTCATTTCCCTCCCGACTCATCTGTTGGAATAGCCCAGCGCAGTGCCCACTTCAATCAATCAATCAATTGTATTTATTGAGCGCTTACTATGTGCAGGACACTGGACTTAGCGCTTGGGAGAGTTCAATAGAACAGTCTCTGCCCCACAGGAGGCATACATTCTTAGTCCCGCCGTCGACCCCTGGGCCATGTCCTCCCGCGGTCCTGGAACGCCCTCCCTGCTCACCTCCGCCAAATTGATTCTCTTCCCCTCTTCAAAACCCTACTTAAAACTCACCTCCTCCAAGAGGCCTTCCCAGACTGAGCTCCTCTTCCCCCTCTACTCCCTCTGCCATCCCCCCTTTACGTCTCCGCAGCTAAAGCCTCATTTTCCCCTGTTCCCTCTGCTCCTCCACCTCTCCCTTCCCATCCCCACAGCACTGTACTCGTCCGCTCAACTGTATATATTTTTGTTACCCTATTTATTTTGTTAATGAAATGTACATCGCCTCGATTCTATTTAGATGCCATTGCTTTTACGAGATGTTCTTCCCCTAGACTCTATTTATCGCCATTGTTCTTGTCTGTCCGTCTCCCCCGATTAGACCGTAAGCCCGTCAAACGGCAGGGACCGTCTCTATCTGTTGCCGACTTGTTCATTCCAAGCGCTTAGTACAGTGGTCTGCACATAGTAAGCGCTCAATAAATACTATTGAATGAATGCATGAATGAATAATCCCCATTTTACAGATAGGGTAACTGAGGCATGGAGAAGTGAAGCGATTTGCCCAAGGTCACACAGCGGACGAGTGGGTGAGCCGGGATTAAAAGTCAGGTCCTTCTGTCTCCCAGGCCCTTGCTCTAGCCACTAGGCCATGCTGCTTCTCAAAATTCTCACGCCCCTGAATTCTCACATTCCAAGAATTTGGAAACTTCTAGGGAATTCCTGAAATCTTCATTGTTGCAGTGGTAGTAGAATTTATTGATTGCCCACTTGGCATATACAGAATAATAAAGCGACACATTCCCTGCCCCAAAAGGAGCTGAGACTGTCTATTTATACTATATTAACAAAAAGTGAGTTTTAAAAACCAAAAGAACCTACGCTAGATGGCAGTGCAAGAGTAAAGGCAGCATCCATTCTTCCATCAAAACCTCAGTCCAATCCAGGGGGAGAAAAGAAGACCAAATCCCAACTCACAAGGCAATGAAAACACCCAGGATAGGAGCTCAATTTTTCCCCTCACTAACTGAGCATTCAGGGCAGAACTTTTCCCAGTTCCCCAGCAATACTGCAGGCACTTGGGATTTTACACCAAAGCTCATTCTATTCCTTGCTAACTCAGCTTATACTCCCTAGAGGAATTCGCTGTCATTTTAAGTGCCGGGACAGCTGCTCTCTTCCGGCATCTTTTCCACTCCTTAAGCCTACCATCTCTCACTCCCTTTCCCCCACGACCAAGCTGGAAATCACCCCCACTTGAACCCAGTAACAAGTGCGTTCACAAGTCAGTGATTTACTTTGGGTTCCCTTTTGTTTTGCCTAGCTTTGTCCTTATATCCTTACACTTGGTTTGCATTGGTGCCTACTCTGGCCTACAAACTCCTGACCATGCTCCAAATTAAATAATATTTCTGGTCTGTGGACACAATGAAACAAAGCTGTCAGACTGCTTCATCCTCCTGAAACCTGGGAGCCATATTCTGAGGCTAACAATCAACCAACTGGGGCTAACAATCCATCAATGGTATTTATTGAGCGCTTACTATGTACAGAACACTGTACTAAGTGCTTGGGAGAGTACAGTACCACAGAGTTGGTAGTCATGTTACCTTCCCACAAGGAGCTTGTAATCTTGAGGAAACAAAATAAAACAGATTCTTTTTCGGAACAAGAAACATGGGGGCAACAAAGAAACTATAGCTTGGTGCTGCAAACATCACACATGACAACATAACAAGGAACAGCCTCTGTGTTTGCAGTGTGGCTGGGACAATGGATCCCACCTTGGGTTTTTTAGATACACATACATACATTCATATTCATATTCTCTCTCTCTCTCTCTCTCTCTCTCTCCCTCCCCCCCCTTAATTTCATGATCAGTGGTGTCTTCTTTGAATACGAGTCTTACCCAGTCAGTCTCTGCCATTTCTTGCTAATATTTACCGTAGTCATTACACACCAATTTATCTTTATAATATTTAATATAATACACTCTCAAGATACATTGACCTGACTTGTTCATTCTACAAAATTGGGGCGGTAGGAAAAGTAGAAATAAATCCAACTCCCTTTCCTTCTTGAGGCAGTCTGCCCCAGTCAGCCCACTTTTCTGAAATTTAAGTGCAGGGGCAGAGACAGCTACTGAAGAGAAAAGGGCAGAGAGAACACGGTATTGTGCTGCAGAGTCTTTGATCTCATCTGCCCAACCAGAATGAGATCGCTGGCCCAAATCAAATCACAACAGCGGAAGGCTCTAACAAAGTAAAACAGTCTTCTTCCCTCCCCCTAAACCAATTCCTGTGGGCATCTCCTTAGAAAATAAGATAGCTGCTTTGTTCCACACCTTAGAAGGGATATGGGCTTCCATATGCCTGGGAAAACAAAGTAAAAAAGAAAAATTCATGAAGTCCTTAAACCTGGAAGAATGGTACTTTTCCCTCTGACTGGATATGAAAGAGGCATCTTTGAAAACTAAATTGGAATTCCAATGTGAGGACGGTGGAAGTGAGATTTCTTGCTGATCAAAAACTTTTCTGGTGTTAGACCTCCTGCAGTGAGTAAATTTTCTGGCAGTTAAAATCCCTCTAGAGAAGTTGTCTATTGTTTCGTGAGTGAGCCATACATTGAAAAAGCATCAGAAAACTCTGATCGGGAGTCATACGCAAGTTTTAAAAACTGCAATGAGAGATGTGATGTTCTTGCAGAAGAAATTAGGGATATTATTAATATTAGTACTAGTATTAAACCAAGGGAAAAAATTAAACAGAATAATCCCATAAAAATGGGATGTCTGCCTACCCAGCTGTGGAAAGGAGGTAATTAAAAACCCTAAAACTTGAGCAGTGTACTGACCTCTGGGCATGATTCCCAGCCTCCCGTAGGAAGCAGTGTAGTCCGGTGGAAAGAGCACAGGCTTGGGAGTCAGAAGACCTGGGTTCTAATCCCAGCTCCACCACTTGCCTATTGGGTGACCTTGGGCAACTCACTTAACTGCTTAGTGCCTCTGTTTCCTCATCTCTCCTTCCCCACTGGATGGTGGGACAGAGACTATGTCTAACTTGGCTACCTTTTATCTACCCCTGGCTCTTAGTGCTATGCTTGGCACATAGAAAGCACTTATTATGGGAAGCAGTGTAGCCTAATGCCAAGCTCCACCACTTGTCTGCTGTATGACCTGGGGCAAGTCACTTCACTTCTCTGTGCCTTAGTTACCTCATCTGTAAAATGCAGATTGAGTCTGGGAGCACTATTTGGGACAAAGGCTGTGTCCAACCTGATTAGCTTGTAACTACCCAGTGCTTAGTACAAGAATTGGCACATAATATGCACTTAACAAATCCATTAAAAAAAACCACACAACTCCACAATTATTATGAGCTACTCAGGACAACCTTGGGGGCACAAGGGGATACATGCCCTCTCTACCCTGAAACTGTACTCTTTGGTACCCTTTTTGGGACACGGACTGTGTCGGACCTGAATAATTTGTATCTACCCCAGTGCTTTAGTACAGTGCTTGACACATAGTAAGTGCTTTACAAATAAAATCATTGTAATGATGACGACGATAATAACGGTGGGCAACCTTTTGAGGGGGTAGCTTGTTGCTCCAATCCAGTGCCAAAGTAAAAATGAAAATGAAGCAATTTATCTAAAACCCTAAAGGAAAATACCTAAAATCAAATATCTAAAAATGAACGTTTCATCTGGAATTTGCTAGCCAGAGAATCTTCCTTTCTTGATTTTTCAGATAGGAGGAACCTGGCTGGATTTTGTAATGTTTCATGACTTTCATGAAGCATTAAAAGAGTGACATCAACCACTGCGCATTGGTTTTTATTTATAACGCTGAGTTGTTGAACTGTTTTCCCGTGAACTCCAAGTTTTAAAAGTCTCGGAAACCTGAGCTAATGTGATCTATCTTGTTGGTGCTTGGAGGCAAGGTGTTCTTTAAAAGGACAACTGGGCTGAATTGGGCAGGCCACAGTCTGTGCTGCTGACACACCCAGCAAAGAACTCTGTGTCCCTTTTACACAGGGCTGTAGGTCCCCAGGTAAGACGCATCCACTCCCCGGGGGCATTTTAGAGTTTAATGGTATGTAAAGTTTTTTTCTTTTTTACGGTGTTTGTTAAGTGCTACTAAGTGCGGTACTGTGCTAAGCGTTTAAGTAGAGACAAGCTAATTAGAGTGGACACAGTCCATGCCCCACATCAACTCACAGTCTTAATCCCCATTTTACAGAGAAGGTAACAGGCACAGAGAAGTGAAATGACTTGCCCGAGGTCACATAGCAGACAAGGAGATGAGCTGGGATTAGAACTCAGGTCCTTCTGACTGCCAGTCCCGTGCACTATCCACTAGGCACTACTGCCTCTCAGTTGAGCATGTTGCCATGGTGGGCAACCCATTTTAAAAGTCCAGAAACAGAATGCAGAAGCCCATCTTCCTCCTCCCCCTGAGAGCTGAGGGAGGGAGGGAAGGATAAGACTGTCCCTCTGCAGTTTTTCTTCCTTAACTCTCCTAGCATTAACGCTTAGATGACAATTTTATCCAATACAGAGATGACTTCTCACTCCACAGTAGTGTTCTCACATATGACTTTTACCACTTTTGGGTAAACCTTCTATATCCCTCTGGATTGGCCCCACTTCTGGCTAGCATAAGCATAAAGACATTTAATTTGGGTGTTTATCTTCATTCAACATCCACAGTTCAGATGCCAGAAAGAGAAGAGAGGGTTACTGATACATGGACAGATTCTCAACCTCTGGCCTACAACTTTAAGACCTAGAAGGAAGAAGGATTCTGTTTTGGATGTGCCGTACCGTTGGATTAGAAGTGACAGGAAGGCACAAAGCCTTCAGTTTTAAACTTATTCAGGGATCATTTGGGGTGAATCCGATTCACCGGAGAGCACTAGGTTTTTCCATCTTGATCCCAAGAGTCAAAACACTGATTTGAGTTACCTGGGTCTGAATTTTCCACCAAGTTTGTTATTTTCCTCTTCTTACACTACACCCAGCTCAGCCATTTTTAGAAGCTGTTCCAATTCCCCTTCTTTTTTCCCCTTCCAACATCCTCTTCTGGCTGACCCCCCTGTTTTTGTCCTATCCATTCTTTTCCCAAGAACTTTTGGTGCGAGAGCCTGGAGTAATGATCTCTGCTCATTCTACAGGAACAGACCCTAAACGATTCCCCTCAGCTCATAAAAAGAAGGAGAACATTTGAAAAAAAGCATAGAAAGGCTATAGAAATATGAACATAAAACTACTCCCTATACTATTTTTGGATAAATGCTACTTCCCCAAGCTTCAGTACCACACTCCTCTTGAAAAATCAGATATTAAATAAATGTTTTCATGACCATTCTGACATTTCTCTGAGTGACAGAGCGCGAAAGAGAAGTGAGATTGTGTTCGTGTTACTGGGTTGTGTTTTGGAGAATGCCGCTTGCATTGGAGCCTTGTTAACCTCCTCTCTCCAAAGTGAAAAGACATCCCCCTGGTCCCACCCAGAAGCAGTAAGACCCAGATTAAAGAAGAAAACCAACACTTAGTAGGGACTTGAGCTCAAACAGCAGACAATCCCCCTGCACTGGAGAGGCTGAACAGTTGTCTAAGGCAGATGAAGAGGTAAACAGATCTTCCTCATCCTCAAAAAAACAACACCCGTTAGGGGGTTTGAGCAGGGGGTTATCTGACAGAAAATTACTCTCCCCTCCTTCACACCCTTATTGAAGGCACATCTCCTCCAATAGACCTTCCCTGACTAAACTCTCATTCCCTCTTCTCCCACTCTCTTCTGTGTCACCCTGATTTGCTCCCTTTATTCTCCTCTCCCTCAGCCCCATAGCACTTAAATGCATATCTGTAATTTATTTACATTAATGTCTGTCTTTCCTGTAGACTGTAAGCTCATTTGTGGGCAAGTAATTTATCTACCAACTCTGTTACACTGTAGTCTCCCAAGCATTTAGTACAATGCTCTGGCCACAGTAAGTATTCAATAAATACCACTGATGAAAGCAATTTGGATCCCAGGATTTCCTAAGGAACAGCCAAGTGTTACTAGACCTATAGGTATTACCTGTTGACAGCATCATTACCCCTGTAATTGAAAAGCAACCCTGATTTAAATATCGCCTTTTTACCACACTTACATTTTCAAATTAGTAACTAAGTGGTTTCAAAGTCAATGCTGAAAACTAATTACTCCCATGATCTCTCAGGTTTACTTCTCTCAACCCCACTGGATTCCTCCTCCTTACACAGCAAAGATATGACCAAAAGAATACTGAATTTGAAATGAGTTTTAAAAATGGGAAAAACAGAATCCATCTATTCCACTTCGTTCTTCTGCACCTTTCCCTTTTGCTTCCTGGAAAACAGGTAGCAAATTATGCTTGTGGCACAGTGCCTTTGAACACCAAGGAAAATGACAACATTAGGTCATAATCAATAGTTTAAACTACATGTTTCTACAAAGGGGGACTTACAACAACTCTGGAGAGAAATTGTGGATCTTTCTACCAATTACCCCTAGAAAATTGTTCCAGGGCAAACCAAGATTTAAGAAAAAGCCTATCACTCTCAGTATGTGTCCTTTAAAAGAAGAGAACCAATAAGACATCTACACTTCTATCACTTTCATTATGTGTCCTTTAAGGGAAGACACACATTAGAACATCTGCAGTTCACTTACCAAATTGGCTTCTCCAAGAGAATTTGGCTGGCTGGAATTTTAGAGCCGCCCCAATCTCTACTGTCGGAGTCGCCAAAGCCATAGTTTAAGAATGAAAACTGAGCAGCAAATCAGAAATAAGTGCAAAATCCTTCATCCCAGCCAAGCAACCCCCAAACACAGACCAGCCTGATCCATTCCTAAGGATGGCATGGCTCACCCTCCTCTCCACATACTTTGAAGATTTTGTGCGCTGGGGCAAATTTTTAAGGTCTGAGGGGAAAAGGACAAGAACTTATTTTGTAACCGAGAACTGCCTGCCCGCATTCTTGCCACCTTCCTGTTAACTCACCCGTGGCAGAGAGAGATGATATAACTGGCAGAAAATGTTCTGGCCTTCCAGCTGGGGAGGTTTGTTGGGTTTTGCATCTGAGCATTTCTAACTTGTCGCTTACTTCTTTGCTCAGAGAGGACTTTGAGGAAAATAAGGCTTCCTCAGAGGCCAAACAGATTTTATCAATGGCAGAGGCCCAGAGATCTAGAAGTTCCCATTCGCTGCAGGATTTAAAGTTATTTGCTTTACATTCATTAGCATATTAGGAGAACAACCAGGGGCACTTCTTTTAGGACAAAGAATAATCCTGTGTTAACAGTTCAATTCCAAAAGAGCGCGCCACCCTTTTTCTTTAGCCGCATTAACCAGACGGGAAGCAATCCAATCTACAGCGCAATGGAAACATTAGGGTTACTCATTAAAACAGGAAGCCACAATGTCAAATCAGCACAGTTCAAATACAGCATGGGTGACCTTGATACCCTGGAGAGGAGGCCGGGAGGCATCCAAAGTCAAATAGCTCTGAATCCCTCCTAATATCAGGCTACTCTTTGTAGTGGTGCTTATGTTCTCACTATGGAGTCTCTATGGGTCGGAGACGACTGGACAAGACAATGCCTCTAGCACTGCTCTAAGTGCTGGGGTCGATGGAAAATGGTAAGGCTGGAAACATTTCCTGTCTCACATGGAGCTCATGTGAACCCCCACTGGGCATATGAAGAAACTGAGGCATGAAGAAGAGTTAAGTGACTTGCCCAGGGTCACACAGCAGATAAGTGGTGGAGCCAGCATTAGAAACCAGGGTCCTGTGACTCCAGGCCTGTCCTCGTTCCACTAATCCCCACTGCTACATAAGGAGACAATTCCCTTCTACCTCTCTAATAGTCTCCCATGCATTTAGAACAGTGCTCGGTACATGGTAGACAGTCAATAAACACTATTGATTGCTGGCAAAGGAGTTGAGTAGTACTGGTGCCGAATGAAAATACTTCTAGGAGTGTTGGTTTATTTTTAGGTCCTTTCCCGTCACGTTCCCCTCGTTTCCTAGTTTAACCCCTCTCCCCAAGGTAAAGCACTGGAAGTTACCGGTAATGGTGCAGGCATCTCGGTATTCTCTGTATTCTGGCACATCTTCCACGGCTTCACTTACATAGTGCTCTTCGTGAATGCCTGGGCTGCAGGCTACGACTGCATGGTTGCAGGTCTCCGAGAGGGGCACGGTGGTGGCCAAAGCGTCGACGTGCAAAGCTGTGGCGTCCAGCTTGGCAGGTTTCACGGGGATATGCAATGTGCCATCAGGGGGACCCGAGCTGGAAACGGAGGCTGCAGGCAGAGAAGCCACCTGGACTCTGCCTCAGCAGTGACTCCGGAAGAGGGCTCTGAGGACCAAGCGGGACAAAGAGGAGCGTGGTTAACCTTTCAGTTTTTACCTAGGCACAGCAGACCCTCAGGGAGAAATGAGATTGACATCACCCATCGTACTTAGAAAGCTTCTTAGCCAGAAATATTCGAATCTTTTTTTCCCAAGTGATTTTTACCAGAAAAATCCTCTGCCCGCATCCTTCCTCTGGCCAGGAACTCCGCTCCACTTCATTTACAACAGATTAATACTTTCCCCACACTCAAAGCCATCCTAAAATCACATCTCCTCCTTTAAGAGATCTTTCTTGACTAAGTCCTCATTTCCCCTTTTCACCCTCACTTCTGTGTCACTTGGATCTCTACCCTATAAGCCCTTGATATTCACGCCACTACCAGCACCACAGCACTTCTGTACATATCTTTATTCTCTCGCATTTATATGACATCATATATGATAATTATTTTAATGTCTATCACCCCTCTAGACTGAAGACTTCCTGTGACCAGGAATAGTGTCTACCAAGTTTATTGTATTGAACTCGCCCCAGTGTTTTAGTAGAGTGCCTGCACACAGTAAGCACTCAAATAATAATGTTGGCATTTGTTAAGCGCTAACTATGTGCAGAGCACTGTTCTAAGCACTGGGGGAGATACAGGGTAATCAGGTTGCCCTACGTGAGGCTCACGGTTAATCCCCATTTTACAGATGAGGGAACTGAGGCACAGAGAAGTAAAGTTACTTGCCCACAGTCACATAGCTGACAAGTGGCAGAGCCGGAATTTGAACCCATGACCTCTGGCTCCCAAGCCCGGGCTCTTTCCACTGAGCCACGCTGCTACTGATTCACCCATCTATTAAGCAGACTTCCTCAACTGAAGTTTTGGAAACCTCTACATTAATGCACTGTCACAAGGTTTGCACAGTGTAGAACACAAGAGGTTGCTGTGAATCCCCAGGAGTATTGCAAACCACTATTTGGGGCATAGTCATGGCACACGAGGGGAGTGGATAATGAGAACGTTGGAAAGTCCAGCAAAAAGTTACAGCAGAAGGAGTAGCAGGGTCAAGTATCTAGCTTAGTGCTTCAAGCTAATGAATCTTAAACGAGTTGTTTTATTTTGTCACCTGTCCAGGCTGCTGCTGCTCTCTACTTAAAAAAAAAAAAAAATTAGATCTCTCAGCCCCAATGAGTGGAAATGTTTAAGAGAAGATGCGAGAAGATGTCTGTGAGGGTAGAAGCCTTGAATGTAGAAAGAAGGGAGCTACATGAGGGGGGAAACTTTGTTTTGAATGGTACTTAAAGTGAAGCCTCAAGACCTTGTGGACAATGTTCCTAAAAAAGACTGAAAGGTCCTGCACTTTCCTCCAGGTCCTCCAGGGAAAACGCGTAGCCAATGATAAACTTGACTTGTTCATTCCAAGCGCTTAGTACAGTGCTCTGCACATAGTAAGTGCTCAATAAATACTATTGAATGAATGAATGAGTAAAAGGACTCAACAACAGAGACACATGGACACAGATATATCCCTGTCAATGGCTTCACCTTATCTATTAAAGTTCTTCTAGCTTGTTGACAGTGGGGTAAATTTCTCACCAGGCCTAAGAGAAAATTCAGTGGCCTCTGTTGTATGCAGCAGTACTGAAGTTCAAAGTACACTTTTTTTTTATACCCAGCATATGACAAACTGCTTTTTTTCCCCTGACATGAATCGATTTCTCTGGGTGTGTTCAGCTGTCTCATTTTATTTTTCCTCCATAAAGAGAGGAAGGAAAGAGATTGGAAATTCAGCCCTTCCAAGATTGTTCTTCAGGTAAATCAACCAAGGCAATCATCCCAAGGAATTCTTCCATTTGATCATTCCCAGCTCCACCTTCAAACACTAGTGATCAGTACCAGCTCTTCTTTTACCCAGGACCTCATTAGCCTCCGGGTCACAAGCATTTGCTTATCCACAGACTTTATATCTGAATTCTAAAATAGTTTTGAAACTTCTGAATTAACTGCCCAGTATCCAGGATTTTCGGACACTGATAAAAACCTTGGGCATAATAATAATTGTGGTATTTGTTAAGCACTTACTATGTGTCAAACACTGTACTAAGCTCTGGGGTAGATACAAGAAGCAGTGTGGCTCAGTGGAAAGAGCATGGGCTTTGGAGTCAGAGGTCATGGGTTTGAATGCTGGCTTGGCCACTTGTCAGCTGTGTGACTGTGGGCAAGTCACTTCACTTCTCTGTGCCTCAGTTACCTCATCTGTAAAATGGGGATTAAGACTGTGAGCCCCATGTGGGACAACCTGATTCTCCTGTCTCCCCCAGCGCTTAGAACAGTACTCTGCACATAGTAAGCGCTTAACAAATACCAACATTATTATACAAGATAATCAGGTCCCACATGCAGTTTACAATTTAAGTAGGAGGAAGCAGAGGTACTGAATCCCCATTCTGCAGATGAGGGAACTGAGGCACAGTGAAGTGACTTGCCTGAGGTTACACGGCACATAAATGGTGGATCTGGGACTGGAACGAACCTGCCCCAAAATATCATTGACCACCAAAAACTCAGATTATGATCATTAGTGTCCATTTTATTGCCTAACAATGAACTCAATTAACTTGGCCCTTAGGCTCAGTTACAGTCAAACCACGGGAGTGAATTCATTCATTCAATCATATTTATTGAGCACTTACTGTGTGCATAGCACTGCAGTAAACAATTGGGATAGTACAGTACAAGAATAAACAGACACATTCCTTGCCCACAATGAGCACATATGTTTCTTGACCCTAGTCCAGAGGAACAGAAATGTAGAAAGTGCTTCCAGGGCTACCACTTTGTTTTTACCAATGCAGAGTTTTCATTTTTGTTAATTACTGCACCGGGAAACAGAAACAGAAACCTCAATCTCCCAGAAAGAGATAGCCCCATTTTGATAGATGTTCCCACAGTTCATCCAGGAAACTTTGAGACATTAGAAATGTTGACTCAGACAAAAAAGTTATGGACTCTTTCTTTTAAACCCAGTTAAGGAAAGAAGGCTGGACCATGCCTGTCATTTCAACACTCGTGTATAATTTTTAATTGCTGAGAAGGGAGAGAGTAGAAGAAAAAGGACAGAAGGACAGGAGAAAGGAGAGAATTCAGTTCTCTTGCATTTGAGCCTCACTGGTAATTACAACAATTAACATGATAGAAGAGATTTAATGATGAAGTCACTCAATCACATTTACTGAGCACTTTCTGTGTGCAGAGCACTGTACTAATTCATTCATTCAATCTTATTTACTGAGTGCTTACTGTGTGCAGAGCACTTTTTAAGCGCTTGAAAAGTACAATTCGGTAACAGAGACAACTAAGAGTTTGGGAAGGTATGATATAACATTATAACAGAGTTGGAGAACACATTTCCTGCCCACACCAGGCTCACACTCCTTTCCACTTCTATCACCAGTTATAATCCCAAGGGAAACATCTTTAGGAATGTTTAAATGCCAGATTCTCCGCAATTTGATCGCCCACCCCGATTCTGGCTTCACCACAATCTGATTGAACCACGTACATTTTTACAAACATTTAAGATCACTACAGTACAGAAGTGAGAACAAAGGAAATTGAATCATGGCTTAAACCCGAAATTACTGAAACCAAGTCCAAAAAGCAACCAACCTTCAAAGGGAGCTTGCCAAGAAAGCACTAGAGCATTAAGGCTAATTTCTAAAAACATGACATCGGTTAAGAGAATGAAACAGCAATCTAAACACACACGTTCTTATTTGGAATGAGTTTATTTATGTCAGCCACCCAAAGCACTGTTGTGGGTGGGGATTGTCTCTCTTTATTACTGTATTGTACTTTCCAAGTGCTTAGTACAGTGCTCAGCACACAGTGAGCGCTCAATAAATACAATTAAATGAATGAATGAATGAATGAACTGGGGCCACTCAGCAAATCCTTTTTTAGCCACAAAGACTAGCTTAAGTTTTACGTTAACAAATTTTCATAATACACTTAATCTTGATAGGCACAAAGCAAACTATTTTAGCAAGGGAAGCAGAAGGGGGACTGAAACATCCTATAAAGATATATCTGTTAAATGAAAATTAGCTTCCCGTCCCAAAATCTACAGCTACACTCAGGGTATTCAATCATCTTGGTTTTCCCAAGACAGTCCCGGACATGGAAACTTTCCACAAATCCCTTTTATGGATTTGGGAACTACACCAGATGGTCTCGGAGCAAATGTTCCTGGGACTCACAGTCTGAGCAACACTTCCTTTTATTCAGGATCTGCCCAGACCCATGCAATGAGCCCAGGAGTGTCTGCCGGGCAAAAGGAAGTGTTCTTGGAATACGACTCACCGAGACACGTGCAGGTTAGGAATTTCCCGCTCCCACTCTCAACCCAGCTGGAGGGATGGAGCCACACCCAATGCAAAATGCCCAGTCATTACCTCTGGATGTTAAAATGATATTTATCAGTGGGATGATATTTTAAAAAATTCCAGGAGCTCGTATCCAAGTTATCCCTTTCATTTTTATAGAATCTGTAAGTATGCTCTAACACCTAATAATTTTATGCATGCCCTTGAAACAAAAACACAACATCACTATCTAGAGAAATCTCTGTTGTGAATGGAATGGGAATGCCATGGGTTCGAATTCAAGGCTCAGACCACTGGTCTGCTGTGTGGCCTTAGGCAAACCACAACTTCTCTGTGCCTCAGTTTTCTCATGTGTAAATGGGGATTAAGACTGTGAACCTCACGTGGCACAACCTAATTACTGCGTATCTACCCCAGTGATTAGAACAGTGCTTGGCACATAGTAAGCGCTTAACAAATACTATTATTATTATTGTCACTTCACTTCTCTGTGCTTCATTTCCCTCAACTGTAAAATGGGGATTAAGACAATGAGGCCCATGTGGGACAGGTACTATATCCAACTCAATTTGCTTGTATCCACTCCAGCGCTTAGTACAGTGCCTGGCTCCCAGTAAGTGCTTAACAAATACCATTATTGTTATTATTATTATTATATAAGGTGAAGCTTCAAGACCTCATTGGTAATGTTCCCAAAAAGGATTGAAAGCCCCTGAATTTAGCAGACCCCTCATGGCCTAAGAGATTGAGAAGCAGCTTGGCCTAATGGAAAGAGGCTGGGCCTGGGAGTCAGAGGACTTGGGTTCTAATCCTGGCTCCGCCACTTACCTGCAGTGTGATCCTGGGCAAATCACTTCACTTCTCTGGGTCTGGGGATTCAATTCCTGTCCTCCCTCCTACTTACTCTGGGTGCCCCATGTGGGGCTTGGTTATCTTCTATCTATGCCAGGGTTTAGAACAGTACTTGAGAGAAGCAGCGTGGCTCAGTGGACAGAGCACGGGCTTGGGAGTCAGAGGTCATGGGTTCGAATCCAGGCTCCGCTGCTTGTCAGCTGTGTGACTGTGGGCAAGTCACTTAACTTCTCTGTGCCTCAGTTCCCTCATCTGTAAAATGGGGATTAAGACTGTGAGCCTCATGTGGGACAACCTGATTACCCTGTATCTACCTCAGCACTTACAAGAGTGCTCTGCACATAGTAAATGCTTAACAAATACCAACATAATTATTATTATTAATAAAACACTTACCAGCTACCACAAATTATTATTCAGGGCCTATGCCTGACCTGCATATAGACTAGTGAAGAGAAAGAGTGAAAAAATATTGTGCATAAACTTTAGTGTGGCCTCATGTCACAACAGGGCAGAGCACAGTGATTTTCACCAGCCAACAACCATAAAAGAAATGCACGCAATGGTAACATTTTGACACATAGAGTCAACAGTATTTTGTTATTTTGTTAATGAAATGTACATCGCCTTGATGCTATTTAGTTGCCATTGTTTTTACCAGATGTTCTTCCCCTTGACTCTATTTATTGCCATTGTTCTCGTCTGTCCGTCTCCCCCGATTAGACTGTAAACCCGTCAAACGGCGGGGACTGTCTCTATCTGTTGCCTCCTTGTTCATTCCAAGCGCTTAGTACAGTGCTCTGCACATAGTAAGCGCTCAATAAATACTACTGAATGAAAGTACCTTGGGCGTAAGAGCTAATTAGACGAATTTGGTTACCCAGGTAAATTCTCATCATAGGGCTGGTAGTGTCTGATAGGATGAAATCATTTCCCCTGACCTATTCCTTATAGGCAGTTTTGCTTAAAACAACCCATCTTATTCCTGCCGCTTGAGGAATCAACAAGGAACGTGGTGATAAGACTACACACTGGCTCTTCAGGGAGACCCTCAACTCCACAGGCAAAAGAAGGTTACTGAAAAAGGCTCAGACATTCGTTTGGAAACTACTGCACGCTGATGACTGCTGTATAAGTTCACAAAAGAGGACTGGAAGGGGTGAGTACAGTGCTTCCATCGGATGTCAGCAAGGTCATAAAGTGAGTTTCGGGGCCAAAGATTTCCATCAGCAATGTAGAGCTGAAAGCTGTCACTTAAATGCTGGCCCCTGGGAAGCACACTGTCCAAAGTTCCTCTCAGAGGAGGCCTGGTGAATTTAGAGATGGTATTTTAAAAGCAGCTACAGAAATATCACGGTGGAGGCAGGGGAGAAGTCATGAAAAGGTGATATGAGCCCGGGATTCTCTTCAAGGCAATCTATTGCAATTTAACTGCATTTTATCTTGTACATTTGCCCACATTAATGCCACCCACCATTCCATCCCTTTGAAACACATGAGACGACAGAGTCAAATTATCCATTTAAGGCAGACAGAACAAATTTCTAGAACTCCAGGCTATGGGGCAGGGCTTCAATATAGTCCGTGTTTTCAAATCGACAAGGATTTTCAGCCTCAGAAACAGCTCACTAAAGCTTTACTAGCCTTCTCATTATCTAGAAAATGAAGAAAGCTACCTTCTACACTACCTTCTAGCTAAACCCATCTCACTTCTGACACGTCCTCCTCCCTCAGTCCCTTTCTTTCATCCCCCAGCCTCTGTCCATTCACTCAATCATACTTTTTCAGTGCTATGTGCAAAGCACTGTACTAAGCTTTTGGGAGAGTACAATACAACAATAAACACATTCATATTCTCTGCCCATAACAAGTTTACAGTCTAGAGGGGGAGACAGATAATATGCATAAATAATTTATAATATACAATTAATATATATAGATCCATGTGTATGTGTGTGTGAATGAATATTCCTGGAGCAGATCTGATTTTAGCAGGGTTTGAAAATGGGGAGAATGGCAGTCCATCAGATATGAAGGGAGAGAGAGTTAGGCAAGAGGGAGAACATGACTAAGGTGACAGATGCAAAAGATATGCGATCCATGGCACAGTAAATAAGTTAAAAGTGGAGTGAAATGTGTGGGCCGGGTGGTAGTGGGAGAGAAGCAAGGCAGGCTTGTCTAACTCTGGGGAAGGGGAAAGGGAGAGGAGAAGTTACCACCTTTGTTTAATCCACTAACAGTCCCATTTCCAAATTGAGGCATTTGTGCTTATTATTGATATTTATTCTCCTCACCTTCAACCCCACAGCATTTGTGTACATACACACAGTTTATTTTAATGTCTGTCTCCCCCACTACACTGTAAGCAGCGTGGCTCAGTGGAAAGAGCCCGGGCTTGGGAGTCAGAGATCATGGGTTCTAATCCCGACTCTGCCACCTGTCAGCTGTGTGACTTTGGGCAGGCCATTTAACTTCTCTGGGCCTCAGTTACCTCATCTGTAAAATGGGGATTCAGATTGTGAGCCCCACATGGGACAACCTGATTACCCTGTATCTACCCCAGCACTTAGAACAGTGCTCGGCACCTAGTAAGCGCTTAATACCAACATTACTACTAAGCTCCTTGTGGGAAGACAACATGTCTACCAATTCTGTTGTACTGTACTCTCCCAAATGTTCAGTACAGTGCTCTGCACACAGGAAGCACTCAATAAATACTACAGACTGATGAATTCACCCATTTTTTACTTGTGTATTTGTATTCATTTATGTCTGACTTTCCATTCGATTATAATTTAAGTGGGCAGATTACATCTCTCACTTCTTTTCCCAACTTCCTAATATTGCACAGTTGCTTTGTTCACAGCAGAAGTACGATCCATGCTGGTTTTGGTGAGGATTGTGAAGGAGGCCTGAGAGGAACAAAGGTGGAAATGTCCTGCAGGCGGGACAAGAGATGATTACTCCTTTCTAGCTCCCATTGTCTTCCAAAAAAGGCCAAGACCAGATAAGGACTTCAAATGTCACCACTTTCAACGGACCTGGGTCAGGGCAAAAGCATTCTCCCCGCCCCAGCTCCTACCCCACCCCCCAATTCCCCTTTCCAATTTTCAGTGCTACATGAAGAATTTAGGAAAAATATATGAAAACCTTGGCAGAAAAAGCCAAAGGATGCCAGTAGACCCATGAAAGATATTCACTTTTATTTACATGTCAAGTTAAGTATAGTGTGTGCTTGTTATCTGATGCTCCAAAAAGTATTTGCAATGGGCCTTAAAAATAAGTATTTACATTCACATTTTGATACAACATAAAAAGGTCCCACAAGATGCTCTGAACTAATCAGGCAAGCATGCCAAAGCTGCTTGTTTTTATGGGTCCAAACAGAAAAATACAATTTGTAAGCAAGCAGCTGTGTTGAATAGAATCACCAAGACTGAGCAGAAAACATTGATATTACCCACAAATTTGCATGGTTTTTTTTCCTACCAATTACTTTCAGTTTAACCATAACACTGCTTTTCACTCTGTACTTAGGATGGGCTGCAACAGCAGAATTAGGGAACATTCTTCCAACCCAAACTTTTTCGATGCATCTATCTGGATATCTGACCTCTGAGCACTTGGTATTCAACGCACCCTCAGTCCAACAGCACTTATGTACATATTTATAGGTTATGTATCATAAGCTACTCATTTATATTAATGTCCTTCTCCCCCTCTAGACTGTAAGCTTGTTGCGGGCAGAGAGCATGTCTACCAACTCCATTGCTTTTGTCCTCTCCCAAGTGCTTAGTACAGTGTTCTACATATACTAAGTGCTCAAATACCATTCACTGATTGATACAACATGACAGTGTCGGGTTGTGTGCATGCGATTATGTGTATGTGTGCGGCATGGACATGGCCCATGCACAAAACACATGTTTTCCTTAATTTGGTGTTCTGCAAAAACACAACTCCTGCGTTCTAGGAGAACTGGGTGTATAATTTTTTTTAATGATTAGAATAAGCCTTCATTAAACCTCGAAAAAGAAGAAAAAATCCAAACTAAATTTGGACTTGCTCTTTTCAAAATGAAGTAGCAATTCTAATTGAAATGAAACAGTGGAACCATAAAGCAGTGGTCTGGTGAATGGCAAAGCAGGATACCTGGGGCAACATGGCCTAGTAGCAAGAGCAATGCCTTGGGAGTCAGAGGTCATGGGTTCTAATCCCAGCTCTACCACTTGTCTGCTGTGTGACCTTGGGCAACTCACTTAACTTCTCTGTGCCTCAGTTACCTCATCTGTAATATGGGGATTGAGACTGTGAGCCCCATGTGGGACAGGGACTGTGTCCAATTTGATTACCTGTATCTACCCCAGGCACTTGGAAGAGTGCTTGGCACATAGTAAGCACCTAATACCATAACTATTATCATTATTAATACTCTGGACTGTGATCTTTTCCCATCAAAAAGGTAATTGCTTTCTGTTTCTGTTTTGTGAAAATACACAAGCCTTTGAAAGGTGCTATATCATATTACAGTTCTTGGGGGCAGTCAACCTCTTTACTGTGTTAAAAATTATACTTTACCCATCAATAAAACTCAAGCACCTTCCTTGATAGTTCAAAGCTTCAGGTTTACAACTGAGCAAAACCTTGGATTTTGGAGTAAAACAAGGGGTCTCTAAAGGCATAAACTTATTAACAGTCTAAAACAGCCTGACATTAAATTTGAGATAGACTTCCTGCTAGCGAAAGACATGAAATAGCCTATGCAAATTCTTCTGCTATTGGACATACTGTTCAAGGGATTGAACATACTCAACTTTAAACACTTTCATGTTTTTCAAAAACTCATTCTCTCTGAAAAGGATCTGAAGCATTATATTGACAAGCACTGTGTTTTCCGACTGTAGTGATCAACTTCCAATTGGAGTGACTGGTATTTAGGGTCTTTGCTTAAAAACACTATTATCTGCAGGGTACCAACTTTACGGTATTGTTTGCCCCTGAGTAAGCGCTCAATATATGAACCACCGACGGACTGATTTGCGAAAAGCATCACTTTGCCTGTTTTCAGGTGTGTATGTCAATACCTAAAGTGGAACAAATGTCCTCTAAGTCTCTTTGGTCTAATGTCACTGAGCAGACACCCAGGACAGCACCATTCAAATGAATCTATATCTTTGCTTAAAATCAACACCACTGCAGCTGTTGTCCATGGGCCTTCAAATAGAAAGTATATTTTTAAATTAACTTCTGTAGAACACTGCACAAACACAGCTTTCACACAGTTCAAAAGAAGCAAAGATTACCGGCCCTTCTCTTTAGAAAAGGGCTGTCAGACCAATTGTAAAAAATTGACAAATTGAGATTCACCACCTGGCAGGTTCTTGTTTTAAAAAACAATAATAATAATAATTGTGGCATTTAAGCAGTGTACTAAATACTGGGATAGATACCAGCTAATCAGGTCAGACAACATCACTGTTCCACATGGAGCTCACTGTGTATCAAATTCCCATTTTACAGATGAGGAAACTGAAGGACAGAAATGTTAAGCTAGAGAAGCAGTGTGGCCGAGTGGAAAGGACAAGGGAGTTAGAATCCTAACTCCAGCTCCAAAACCTGTTTGCTGTGTGACCTTGGGCAAGTCACTTTACTTCTCAGCATCTCAGTTACCTCATCTGTAAAATGGGGATTAAGACTGTGTGAGCCCCACGTGGGATGTGGACTGTGTCCAATCTGATTATCATGTGTCCACCCCAGTGCTTATTACAGTGCCTGGCGCATAGTAAGCACTTAACAAATGCCTTTAAAAAAAGGAAATAATAATATAATAATATTGATATTTGTAAGCGCTTACTATGTGCAGAGCACTGTTCTAAGCGCTGGGGTAGATACAGGGTAATCAGGGTGTCCCACGTGAGGCTCATGAAGCTGCTAATTACAAGGTGATACTGATTCTTCATGTGAGACAAAGTGCTCCAAGAGGGTAAATCCAGTTGGTGAGGTCAGCATGGGAAAGAAAATGTAAGAAAAGGAAGTTGCTAGGCTCTCCCCACAGCTCTCTCATCTTCCTGGACATCGCCACCTCTGTTCGAGTAGAACCATTTTGAAAAAGAGGAGTCAATGAACATTGGTTTCTTCCTCTCCCATCACACATGTGCAGCACTGTCACTCATGCGACGATTGCATATATGTGAAAACGCCAGCTGCTACTCTTGGCAGCGCCTCCTGTAAGTGAACCCAAAGCTCCTTCTATTCCCAGTAGGATCCAGACCAAACCTTACCCCTTCAGCCACTTTGAGATTTGGCCCATGTGTGAAAGTTTAGCCTAAGCAGGGATGAAACAGGGGACTGTGGGTAGCAACCAATAGTTGCTACAAATAGGCAACCATCTTAAATGGCCTGGAGTTGGCAAACATGGCTAGTTTCACTGTACCTGTTGCCATTTAATATTGAGATTTACAATGTCAACTAAATATTTCTTGAGCTATCAGGCCTCGTTTTCTCTTTTGCCAAGCCCTTTGCATCACTGTACATACCTGTAATTTATTTATTTGCATTGTCTGTCTCTCCCGCTATTCATTCATTCAATAGTATTTATTGAGAGCTTACTATGTGCAGAGCACTGTACTAAGTGCTTGGAATGTACAAATCGGTAAAAGATAGTCCCTGCCCTTTGACGGACTTATAGTCTGATCGGGGGAGGCAGACAGACAAGAACAATAGCAATAAATAGAATCAAGGGGAAGAACATCTCATTAAAACAATAGCAAATAAATAGAATCAAGGTGATGTAACATCTCATTAACAAAATAAATAGGGTAATGAAAATATATAGACCATACTCTCTAGACCATACGCTCATTGTGAGAGGGAATATGTCCGATATATTGTTGGTGTTCGACTCTCCCAAGCGCTTAATACAGTGTTCTGCACACAGTAAGCGCTCAATAAATATGATTCATTTTTGCATGTGCATGCACGTGCACACACACACAAACATACAACCCCTCTGCCCTCAAGAAGCTCACAATCTATCAGGGGATAAGTAATATGTTAATGATTGCACTTTTTAATGGAATTTGTTAAGTACTTATTATGTGTCAAGCACTGTTCTAAGCACTGAGGAAGATACAAGGTGATCAGCTTAGATGTAGTTCCTGTCCCCCTAGGTCGCAGTCTAAATGGAGGGAGAAGAGGTAATGAAACCCATTTTACAGACGAGATGATCTATAGATGATTATTTTTAAAAAAGTGATCTTAGATGACGATAATTAAAAGATTAATTATATCGGCAAGTATGAAAATGAAGAGGTTTCAATTACGGAAAGCTTCCTGAAGGAGGAGAAGGAGGCTAAGCTGCACTTGAAGAGGAATGCTGTAAGCTGCATGGCCTACTGGATAGAACATACGCTTGGACTTCAGAAGGACCTGGGTTCTAATCCAAGCTCTGCCACTTGTCTGCTGTGTGACCTTAAGCAGGCCCATGACTGCCTCAGTTACCTCATCTGTAAAATGCAGATTAAAACTTTGAGCCCCATGTGGGACATGAATTGTGTCCAAGAGAAGCAGCGTGGCTCAGTGGAAAGAGCACGGGCTTTGGAGTCAGGGCTCATGAGTTCGAATCCCAGCTCTGCCACTTGTCGGCTGTGTGACTATGGGCAAGTCACTTAACTTCTCTGTGCCTCAGTTCCCTCATCTGTAAAATGGGGATTAAGACTGTGAGCCCCACGTGGGACAACCTGATTCCCCTATGTCTACCCCAGCGCTTAGAACAGTGCTCGGCACATAGTAAGCGCTTAACAAATACCAACATTATTATTATTATTATTAACCTGATTTAACTTGTATCTACCCCAGGGGTTGGTACAATACCTGGCACACACTAAGCACTAAAATACCATTGGACAAAAAAAAAAGGTAGGAGCAATTCAGAGGAGACTTTGAAGTGGAACACAGAGTACAGATTGCAGTGTACATAAAAAGCCAAACTTGATTAGAAGGGCACTGCCAGGTTTATAGCAGGAAATGAGAGCAGGCACTAGGGCTAGAGGGCAACTTTGAAGGCCAGAAGCTTCTGTTTGGAGCTTGAATTTATCTGGAAGCTGTTGGGAAGACACTGGAGAGACTATAAGTAGCAGTTTGACAAGTTCCAAGTGAGAGGCATGGAAAATTATTTTAGCTGTAGTGCTAACAACATTTTGGAGAGGGTGGATACTGGTGACTAAAAGCCAGCGAGACTACATTAGGCCATGTACCAAGTGACCAGAGACTGGATTAGGGATTTGGTGGGGGAGGATTGGTGAGATTTAAGCAAAAAGTCCTAGTCCTTTTCCTTCTCTTTGACATTGTCCCTTTCTCAATTGTCCAAATTCAGAACTTCATAAAGACCTCTGTATTCTCTGAATGGTCCCTCCATTCTATTCAAATTAAATACCTTGATAAAATATGCCTTAATAAACGAGATGCCAGTTTCAAAAACGAGGAACAAAACCATTTCCCCTTGGTGCTAGTTTTCTTTCATTACCTAAAAGCCAAGAAGAAGCTGTCTACTCTTATGCCCAGTTATAAATAAATATGGTCTAGAAGGGTTATGTGCCCAATTTTTTAAATGATATTTGTCAAGCACTTACTATGGGCTAGGCACCATACTAAGTACGGGGTGGATTCAAGGATGGATGCGGTCCACATGGATGCAGGCTCACAGTCTCAATTCCAGTTTTACAGATGAGGAAACTGAGGCACAGAGAAGTTAAGTGATTTGCCTGAGGTCTTTTAGCAGATGAGTGGCAGATCCAGGATTAGAACCCAGGTCCTCTGACTCGCAGGCCCACGCTCTTTCCACTAGGCCATACTGCTCCCCAAGTGTGTTTTCAAGCTTGCAAAGATAGCCATGCTCTAAACAATGATGTCCTTTACAGCATTTCTGAAGCTGATGTCTGAAATTGATTCTTCTTAAGGCCACTTCTTGTTCTAGATCTACTTGGGGAAAAAAGGAGACATGAGAATGATGGGCAACTGAAACATTAAAAACACCATTTTGATTCTTCAGTTGGTCTTCTTTACTGTACTTCCCAAACCACTAATGTTTGCGGAGTGTTTTGAGGTTTCAGGATGTTCAGAAATAAAGCAGAGCAGTTGGGAAAATCACTTTGCTCTTAGCTCTAGTCAGATCATCATGCAAAAGAATTCTCCCAGCACCAGGTAAAAAATTAGCCTTAGGGGGACTGATAATACATAAATTCACTAAGGGAATGAAAGTTGCTTGGTTTAACACCCCAAATTCTGCCTCAGGAGCGATCTTTTTTTTTTTTTGAACATGAATTTCTATCTACCTTAGTGCTTAGAACAGTGCTTGGCACATAGTAAGTGCTTTAACAAGTGCCATAATTATTATTTTAGGTCATCAGCCAAGGGTAAAACTACAGAAAGCAGACAGCCTAATGGATTTTCCAGAAAGGAAATGGTTACAAAAGGGAGAGCAAGGGCAGCCTCCTTGGCTTTTAAATAGTAATTGATATTCTCTGAAAGCTACTCCAAAATAAAAGAAGCCTCAGAGGCTCAATCTTTGGGATTTGTATTTTTTACCCGCATCTCTCCTTAGCTTATTCCTCCAGATTCCCCATCACTCATCACTGGAGTTGTGGGCAGAGGGGGAGAAAGAGTGGTGTGCTGGTTTATGAGAAAGTCTTTGAAGCTGCACTCTCATAAACGGACAAAAAAGTCATCATCCTGGGTCAAAAAGTTATGAAAAACTTCCAACATTTCCTCCTAAGTGTTTGCTCAGGGAGGCGAAAGCAAAGAGGGCAGAGGGAAGATATCCTTTTCAACCCTATTGACTCCCTCTCTCCACCCATCCTCTCTGGGTCTACCACCTTCTGTGCTCCATGAAAGACTTCCATCCGATCCTGGGGACTAGGCTCATTATTCAGCTGGCAGGGCCATTGTCCACAAACACAAAACAGTCTCTCCCAAGGGAACGGACGGACGTGCGGCCTCCATGCTGGGCTTCAGAAGCCCTAGCAGACAAGAGAGCAAGAAACAGGACATCTGAGCCAAAACCCGGGCCCCTGCACAGTGAAAATGCCAGGTAGCCCCCAGCCTACATTGCCACCAGTCCCCCGCCCACCCCCCTTCCCTCTCCCCAAGAGCTTACGGGTTTTCAGAACTCACTTCGTCCAAAGCCATGATTCATCCTTGGAGATTCTGAAAACCCAATTCCCTTCCAAAGAAGTTTTGTGATCTTTACCAAGGGGGACTTCAGAGGCCTTTTATTTGTATGGCTCCTTCAATTCTCCAGAGTGGGTTTACTATATAAAACAAGGCAGAAGGACAATCCACTACAAATACACAGCCACAGCTAACCTTTTCAGCCCTATGGGAGAACAGAGGCTAGAGTCAAACTCTGTCCTCAAGACCACCATGTAATTGACCAAATCTTAATGTAACAAAAATTATGCAAAAAAGCAGAACAATTATGTGAGTAAATAGGGTACCTGCCATGGGTTCACTCCAGTTTGATGGATTAAAAGAAAGTCTTGCACATGCTATTTTAGCGCATTTTTTAGTTCAACAGCCTAAGAACGGTTGTATGACAGGCTCTTTTGATCGGAACACTGTTTGTCTTCTAAAGAGAAATGAGTCCAAGCAAAATAGTTGCCCCCCCTTGATAATGAAATGGAACCCTCATTCCTGAAGAGTGAGAGGCTAAAAAAATGGGACATATCCCCATGCCTTCTGTAAAATTGTATTTCTCCTTCTCCTACTCTCCTTTCTTTCCAAAAGACCACTTTGCAAGTCGGCCACTAGGCAGATCCAGGCACTTGCCAAAACCCAATCTAACTCCGGCATCAGCCTCCTTGCTGATTTCTCTACCTCCAGCCTAATTAGAACAGTGCTTGGCATATTGTAGGCGCTTAAAATACATCATTATTATTATCAGTGACTGGTAAAAGCAGCATGGCCTAGGGGATACAGCACGGGCCTGGGAGTCAGAAGAGCATGAGTTCTAATTCCAATCCTGCCACTTGTCTGTTGTGTGACTGGTCACTGGTCCTCAGCTGCCTCATCTTTAAAATGGGGCTTGAGACTCTGAGCCCCATGTGGGAGAGGGGACTGTGTCCAACTGGTTTTGCTTGTATCCACTTCCAGCGCTTAGTACAGTGCCTGGCACATAGTAAGCGCTTAAAAAAATACCATCATCATCATCATCATCTGTCTGTAGTCCAACCTTCTTTCTGTTGCCAAGATCATTTTTTAAAGCACTGTACTGCATACATCTCTCTACTCCTCAAAATCATCCAGTGGTTCCTCTCCATACCAAGCATAAACTCCCAACCAGTCATTTTGAGGTACTCACTCAATTTGCTCTTTGCCTCCTACTAATATGTTCTCTACTACACCCCCAGCTCACAATTTTCCTTCCTCTCCACCAACTCTACTCTTGTGTCTCATTCTCATCTTTCCTATCTCTGACCTCTTGCTCACACTCTCCCCCTTCCTATTGACAGATTACAGCCCTCCCCATCTTCAGAATCTATCTGAAATTACATTTCTTCCAGGACTGCCTTTTTGGAGTGCTCATCTCCCCACCTTATATCCCTCAACTGCCCTTTCAACTCTTTTGGGCCACCTAAGCATTTAAGGTACCCCTTTCGAATATATAGTATTACTCTCCCTTTCTGAAATCTAGTCAAATGTCTGTCTCCACTGTGACACTGGAAGATCCTTGAGGGCAGAGATTGTGCTTTCTAACTCTTTTGTATATTCCCAAGTCCTTAGTACAGTGTTCTGCACTCAGTCGGTGCTCAATAAATGACTAAAAGATAAACTGTAAGCTCTCTGTAGGGAGAGATCTTGTCTACCAACTCCACTGTAGTGTACTCTCCCAACCACTTAGTATAGTGCTCTGCACACAGCACCCGTTCAGTACATGCCACTGATCGACAAGGCATTTTAATCCAGCCTTCTAAAACACAAGACAACTGGTCTCTGAGTCTGGGAAAGCCTGGTTGGGATGGTAAGGATTCAGGCGAAGATCATTACCTTTAACAATCAAATTTGGTGGGGATAGGGGCTCATAAGAAAGAAAGTGTTTTCCTGGATCATTCTTTCTTAATGAAAGTGTACTGAGAGTACCACTCAATTAATCGTATTTACTGAGCGCTTCTATTGGCAGAGGACTATACTAAATGCTTGGGAGAGTACAGAACTAAAGAGTTAGCAGACATGTTCCCTGACCATAACAAGGTTACATTCTAGAGAGGGCGACAGACATACGAATATTGTAATATATAATATACAATATTAATATGAATAATATTTAATTTAAAGATATGTACATACATGCTCTGGGGCTGGGGAATGTACAGAGATCACAGATCGAAGTGCAAAACAGGCAATGCAGACGGGAGAGCGAGCCAGGGAAAAGAAGGTTTAATTGGGAAAGGCTTCTTGGAAGAGATGTGACCTTAGTAATGTTTTGAAGGTGGAGTGAATGGTGGCCTGGTGTATATGGAAGGGGAGGGAATTCCAGGCTAGGGGGAGGATGTGGGAAAGGGGTCAGTGTTGAGATTGGGGCACAGTGAGTAAACTGGTTCCAGAGGAGCAGAGTGTGTGGGCTGGGCTTTAAGAGATTAGTGAGGTGAGAGAGGAGAGGAGAGGGCGAGCTGAGTGAGTGCTCTAAAACCAATGGTAAGGAGTTTCTGTTTGAAGCAGAGGTGAAGTTTGAGTAGATGGGACAGTATAAATGTTACGTGCCCACGTGCCCTAGAGGCATCATTTTCTCAGGTGTACTATGCAAAGTTTTGATTGGCTTGTGGATTTTGGGAATTTTCTACAAGGTGGTCTTAGCCCAGCATGACCTCTTTTCTACCCCTGACTCCTTGGCAGCTAATGGAAAACTGCTACAGAACGGTTTTCCCTGGCTTTCCTTTCCATCTTATCTTTCTCCAGACTCATGTAACCTTTTTGACACTTGCAACTCCGGCCTTTCACTTCTACTCAGCCAAAGCCTGAAATAATGGACCTGAGATTAAGAACTGGAATATAAAGGATGTTTAGCAGTGAAAAGAACAAAAATGAACTACACAATATTTAGAGAGGGCAAGGTAGGGGAGAAGATAAAATCATGAATTTGAATTAGGTCTAGAAAAACATAAAAGCAGTGAGATAAGTGGTGGACTCTCAGCAGATGCATATTTGTGCACACATGGAGAAAAACAAAAACAATGGAAAGAATAACTGAAAAAAGAAGGCAGATCACGAAAGGATACTTTAAACAAAATAAAAACCCTCTCAGCTCAAATGAAGGAAGGAAAATTAGGCTAGATCAAAAAACTCCACGTGCTATACTGAAAGAAAGAAAAAAAAAAACCCTGAACTTCAACAAAAGCCTATAACTCTCACTAGTGCAATAATAATGGGCTAAATTGCATAAGTGTAATTTTTGCTGATTTTATGAATAGAAATACCAGCAACAAATATATTTGTTTCAAATGGAGGAGGCTGGAGAAAATAAAAATAAAAAAACCAGGACAATTTATCCACAAGAGACACTTTTTGTAGACTTCCCATTGAAAAAAAATCAACCATTTTTAACAATGCTTATTTCCTGTTCCTGATTTCTTTCTTTCTCAGAAAGCTTTTCCATTGTCCATTGTAAATTTACCAACATGTGTGTATCACTTGGTGGTATAAACCATTTTCTCTAAATTTTAGGGGAGTGGGAAAGGGTAAAGGAGGGGAAGATGAGGAGGAGAGAAGGATAAAGGCCCTCAACAAATCCCATTACTTTGAGGGAGTCAAAGTACTCTTCTGTTACCCTGTATTTATCCCTTATCTATTTGTCAGCAGGACACTTAAATGATTCTGCTGCTGCTGCTCTAGGATTACTTGATCACCTGAATCAAAACAGCTGATTCCCCTTCGGTGGGGATCCATTTCCTATTCAGAAAATCCTAAATCATTCCAAGCAAGCCCCCAAATGAATGGCAGGAGACAATGAAATCTCAGGAACAGGAAAAAAGAAAGTGGTAATCCCAAAAGCAAAACAGAAACACCTCCACACTTGGAAGAGTAAGGACAAAAGTCAGGAAGGAGGGTCACCCTCTAAGAGCCCTGACTTCTTTCTCCTCCGTGGAGGAAATGAGTCCCCAAAACCACAACGGAGCCAAGCTAGCTGTATTACAAGTATGAAACAAGGCAGTGGTTAATTGTAACCTTATTCTAAACCTGCCAGTCCTATCCCAGTTTCATGCTTCTTTTCACCAACCCCCAAGTTAGACCATGCACAGATCTTAAATTTCTCATCAGCAGCACTACGCTGTAAGTAAAATAAAAAGCCACTTAATGACTGATTTCTCACCAACGAAACTTAATGTCATGTGTGAACATATCCCCGTTTCCCAAAGTATTCCAACCAAAGCAGGGACAAAAGGCACCGACAGCAGTCCAAGCTTTCCATATGACCTTCACTGTCACGTATGTGGGATAGACACAGAGAAAAAGAAAGAGGGCGTAATAGGGAGAGGAACTGAGCACACTGTCAGATTTACGTAACACTTCCCTGCCTTCTCTGGCTACTTGCTGTAGCTTTATGAGAACCTATAAATAGTTACTTTGCTTGGCGAAGGGAACCAGAAAGCTAGAAGGCTGCATTACAAAGCCCCAGAGAAACACTTTGCTTTCTTGCACTTCATGGAAGCTATAAGTGCATTTCGGCACCAACAGAAAGAATTTTACAAGGGAAGGGAATACGAGAAAAACAAACAGTGACACAGCCACGAAAGATGTATACTACCTCACTGCTACCTGGGAGACAGACCTGCAGTGCTTGTCAGTCACACAGTAAGGGATTCTTGAGGGTCTTCAGGAATTTGAGGTTCCACCCTCAATGAAATCTCAAGAGATACAAGAACTGTAGCCACAGGCATAAGGAGATGAGAGAAAAATGCTTAAATCAGTTTTACAGAAACAGCCTTAAAGGACGAAACGAAAGAACTCGTAGGAGAAAATTAAGTATATGCTTGTGAGAAAAACTGGAGGAGAAGGAAGAGGATGAAGGACAGGGGTCTTACTGTTAAGATAAACACCAAAACACTCCCAATCTTTGCCTGATGCATTGCAGTAAATCAACCTGCAGGGTCTAAGCTAAAGGTGCACAGAAGCCCTGGGGTTAGGAGGGATATGGGAACAGTCCTATGACTGGCTGCCCACATCCACCAAAGAAAAACCAGAATTCCTCCTGTGCATTCTGAATGTGCGGTAACAAAAACCAGCAGGGAAGCCATTCAAACAATCAATCAAATTTCCTGAATGCTTACTGTGTGCAGGACACTACTAAGTGCATTTCTGGTGAAGGAGAATGCCGGACAGCACGGTAGCAGTTAGAAAGCACCTCCCTCAACGTTGCAGACGAGAGGATTTTTGCATCTCGGAGGCAGTGAGAAGGTTTGTGGAAGGATGTGGGTGCACTGGGGACTGCGGGGGAGGGAGGGAGGGAATGGAGGCCTGGAGAGGGAAAAGGAACGGAGAACCACAGTACAGTAGCAGCGGTGGGAGGTTGTCATATAGTAACAAACTAAACTTCATGGCTCAGTCACAAAGTGCTATCACAAATCAGTTAAAAACCAGGTCAAACAGAAGGGGATACTGGGGAACATTATACAACAGCTATCTAGAAACCCTGCCCCTCAGTGCAGACAGGTTAACCCTACCTGAAACAAGAATCCCCATGGGAAAGAGCTAGTACTCACTGAAAGGGGAGCAAGAAGTGGATAGGTGTAGGTGAGGGAGGGAGACAAAACAAGTGAGGGTGTGGTTACCAGTGACATTGCTTACTTTTTTAACTGTGTATCTTGCTGCCGTAAATGGGAGATTAGGAAAAGGTGGCTTTTAAATGATCAATTGAGGTCGCAGGACAAACCGAACTAGTGCTGAATTGAAGATTAAATCTACCTCTATGTGTAGGAGCCCACTCCTTGGGGGCAATGGGAGGGCAAGAGACCCCAGAATTTTCTCAGCTGGACTACCCGGGCTTGCTCCTTCCAGGTCTCAAGACCTGAGCTTTCAATCAAGGCTGAAAAGGCCCAATATGGTAGCTTGGAAACCTGTGTCCTCCCAGGCCTCAATCAATCAATGATATTTATTCATTCTTATTTAATAATAATAATAATGTTGGTATTTGTTAAGCACTTACTATGTGCCAAGCACTGTTCTAAGCACTGGGGTAGAAACAGGATAATCAGGTTGTCCCATGTAGGGCTCACAGTCTTAATCCTCATTTTACAGATGAGGTAACTGAGGCACCGAGAAGTTAAGTGACTTGCCCAAAGTCACTCAGCTGACAGGTGGCAGAGTCAGGATTCCAACTCATGACCTACGACTCCTAAGCCTGTGCTCTTTCCACTGAGTCACGCTGCTTCTCTATTTATTGAGTGCTTACTATGTGCAAAGAGCTTGGGAGAGTACAATACAAAAAAGTTGGTAGTCTCCTCATCACCCATAAAATCCCTGCCCATTTTTTGCCTCTGTGCTTAAAATGAAAAGTTGGCATCTCTGCATGTTTCTCATTAAATTTCCTACGTTGCACTTATCTTAATGTCTGTAAACTCCTTGTGGGCATGGATTGCATCTTCCAACTCTATTATACTGTAATCAATCAGATTTATTGAACACTTACTGTATGCAGAGCAGTATGCTAAGTGCTTGGGAGAGTACAACAGTTGTACTCCCTCAAGAACTTAGCACAGTGCTCTGTACAAAGTAAGCATTCAATAAATGCCATGGATTGACTGGCTGAATTGCTTTTCTTTGAGCTTAGAAAAATTTTTCCAAGTCAGCTTTGGGCACCAAGTCCTGCTGAGACTTGTTTAGGTCTTTTCCTTGAGCAGGTCATCAAAATATAACCCTACCTTGAACCCGAAAAAGGTAGGGTAATGTTTCTAACTGGGGAAAGCATAATCAAGAATATCTGACTTCAAATTGATAACGATATACATATTTTAAGAAGCCACAATATAAGCTGGTTGAATTAAAAAGGATGAAACTCATCACCACTCCCAACTCTTACTGTATTTGGCCAAGTTCAAGCCTCACGCCCACCTGGATGAACAATGCTTAAGCATTTCTTCTACGTATCTCTAATTCTCTGAAAAATATTTTTTTCCATTTAGAGTTAATATTCCACAACTCTTTCCCCATCATCTCCCACTCCAGTCCAATAATCAACACTGCAAATTTGGCAGGGTAAGAGGGTGAGAAGGCAATATCACAATAGGTTACTAGAGAAGAAAAAGGGAACTTGTTTCCACCAAAATGCTGTATTCGGCTCACCTGACACATTTCCTTTTCTATTTTCCAACCTCTTGCCTTCTCTGAAATTGTATATTTCCTCCTGCCTTCAGAACACTTATACCTCGATGTTCCACCTCTACCTGGATGTCCCATTGACACCTCAAAGTTAACAAGTCCTCATCATTTCATCCAAATTTTCCCATGACTGTTGACAACACGACCATCCTCCCTGTCTCAGGAGCCCGAAACCTTGGCGTTATCCTCGATTCAGATTCAGTTCTACCTTCACAACATTGGTAGACTCCAACTCTACCTTTCCATCCAAAGTGTCACTACATTGCTCCAGGCACTTGTCACATCCCATCTCAACTACTACATCAGCCTCCTTGCTGATCTCCTCACCTCCAGCTTTTCCCATCTCCAGTTCGGGCTTTACTTGGCTGACCACGTCATTTTTCTAAAATACAGTTCTGCATGTCTTCCCCACTCCTCAAAAACCTCCAATGGTTAGCCATCCATCTCTGCATCAAGTAGAAACTCCACACCACCAGCATTAAAGAACTCAATCAAATATCTCCCTACAGCCTTTGTTCCTCTCCCGCTATAAACCCAGCCTGCACACTTCATTACTATTAAGCCAGTAAGACTGTATGCTAGATTCAGTAGACTGCAAATTCCTTGAAGGTCAGATTCATATCCACTAAATTTATTGTCCTTCTGAAGCACTTAGTCCAGTGCTCTCCACACAGTTGGTACTCAATAAATACTACTTATTGGTTAAGACAAATAGAATCATCTCGCTTCCATTGATGCCTGTCTACTTGTTTTGTTGTCTGTCTCCCCCTTTTAGACTGTGAGCCCATTGTTGGGTAGGGATTGTCTCTATCTGTTGCCGAACTGTACTTTCCAAATGCTTAGTCCAGCGCTCTGCACTCAGTAAGCACTCAGAAAATAAGACTGAATGAATGAATGAATGAACCACCCATCTCTTCATTTAGGGTACTGGGTAAATGTGCGTGTGACATAACTCTTGAATCTGCACAACAAAAAATTAGTATAGGACTTACCTGTTCATACCACAAGACAGCAGCTCAACATTAAGTAGACTACTTTAATACACTTCAACATGGTTTGCAGCTATAGAATTGAATTATAGAACTACAGCATTGTTTTAAAGGACAAATTAATAGCTCACCAAAGAACAGATTAAACAAATACATTTAAAAAGGGAAAGATTTTTAAATCACTTTCTGATTTTTCCAAACATATATGTTTGAGGAAAAGTTTCTTCTAGAACAGCATCTCTTCCAATTGAACTCGACAGTGAAATCATAGCCCTGTGTTTTCAAAAACAGAGTTTGCAACCATGGAAACAAAAGATGTCATTACATACTGACTTCCTTGCAGAATCAAATGAGAAAAGACATTCAGCTGGGAGGGGGAAATAATTTTCTGAAATGATACATGGATAAGACCGGTACCAGCATACATGAAGAACAAAAACCATGAAAAACAGGCCTAGTACTTTTGGATAAATTTACTGGAAGTAGTCTCTCAACTTAAGCTCCTCCTTTAATACAATGCTTACTTGCATAAAATTTTGTTTTCTGAGCTGCATAAAAACTGTTCCAGTTTATAATTTTCTCATTTTTAAATTAAATTGTATAGTTCAAAATATTTGTTGATGTCAATTACGCTGATTTGCTGTGGAGTTACAGATAAAAATCCACAGTATCTATGCAAACATTTAGGTACCTTGTGTGTGTGTACTGAGACCACCAGCACCAAAGCAATGTTCAATACACTGATCTTTAACTGGGCAGAACATGATCTAAGGTGACTAAACAAATTTGACATGAATCAAAATCAAAACCTTAAACAAGGTGACATAGAAGGAGCCAAAAAAGTGCCAGGAGCCAAGAAGATCAAGCTGGAGCACAATAGCATTAAGAAATGAGAAGGTGGAGCTGGAACAGGAACTTTAATATCACGACACTGAGAGAGAAACAAAATCAATTGGTCATATTTATTCATTGCTTACCCTGTGCAGAGCACTGGACTAAGTCTGGGAGAGTACAATATAACAAGTTGGTAGATGCATTCCCTGCCCACAGTGAGCTTAAATGTTGCCAGACCTTGGGAGTAACAAATACAGCAGAAGAGAAAAAAGGCAATCTTTACTCGTACCAGTTGTAAGAGGGATCGTCAGTCATGCATTTGTCTCATTGGCTACACTCTCACTCTGAAAAAAAACCTCATGATCCATAGGTCCATCTGGAACCCAAAGGGCAGTTAGATGCAAATAAATTTTGAGAGAATAGCAATCAATACTAGCTTGGCACTGACAACTGACAATTGATTTAATTTACCTATTGAGAGAACAAAAATCAATATTAGCTTGGCAAGGAGACCAGCTCATTGACTTAACATAGGGTATCTTTCTCAAATACTATTGAGAAAGTAAAGTGATGCTTCTAGTGCTCTTCAGTCAACAGAAATTTAGTGACAGAAGCTTCACTACCCTTCAAGCCTACAGTAGACAACACCAGAAATCACACCAAGTTCCTGAGCTAAAAGCATGGCTAGTTAAAATTGTGGCCAGTAAAAACGTTTGTGGGCTGATCGTAAGTTCAACTGTCAAAGGGCAGCCAGCACTAATATCACAAAATCGTATGAGCAGTGGAAATGGAGAAAAGAACTCTCCCCAATAAAGCTCCAGCCTGCAGATATTTCACTAACCTCTACAGATGGAACGTTCGCCTTCTTGCCAAGAATGTATCTGCTGTCCAACTGTCGTGTCTGCTCAGCAACCAGGCTGATCCGCTTGATTCCTTCTAGGCCCTACTGAAATATGGGTTTTTACCCACCATCACCTTCAGTGACATTTTTTGTTGAATAAGATTTCAGGTCTTCCCTGGTGGGGTCTGACTCTGAAAGTTGGCTGTCTTAGATATACTAGGTTATACTAGGTTATGGAGAAGCAGCGTGGCTCAGTGGAAAGAGCACGGGCTTTGGAGTCAGAGGTCATGGGTTCGAATCCAGGCTCTGCCACTTGTCTGCTGGGTGACCCCGGGCAAGTCACTTAACTTCTCCGTGCCTCAGTTCCCTCATCTGTAAAATGGGGATTAAGACTGTGAGCCCCACGTGGGTCAACCTGATTCCCCTGTGTTTACCCCAGCGCTTAGAACAGTGCTCTGCACATAGTAAACGCTTAACAAATGCCAACATTATTATTATACTCAGAACCACTTGGATCTTTCCCCAAAAGATATCCCTTTTGATAGAGCAAAGACATGGGGTGGGGAACTGTGAGAACCAGTGTGGTCTAGTGGAAAGAGCACAGGCTTGGAAGGCAAAATGACCTGCGATCTAACCGCAGCTCCACCATTTGCCTGCTGTGTGATCTTGGGTAAGTCACTTAATTTCTCTGAGCCTCAGTTACCTTATCTGGAAAATGGGGATTAACTGTGAGCCTCACGTGGGACAACCCGATTACCCTGTATCTCCCCCAGCACTTAGAACAGTGCTCTGCACATAGTAAGCGCTTAACAAATACCAACATTATGATTATTATTATTATCTGTAAAATGAGAATGTGAGTCCCATGTGGAACATGAACTGTGTCCAACCTGATTAGCTAGTATCTACCCCAGGGCTTACAACAGTGCCTGGAAACATAGTAAGCACTTCACAGGTACCATCAAAAAAGTGTAAGACAGCCCATTTGCAAACTGAGGCAAGCAGGCCTTCTGCGTCCTGATTTTGCAATGGAAGCAATCCGTTTTCATAAAATTTACTATTCTTCCAACTTCAATGGTGTCAGACAATTCCTAATCACCTTTGCAGGTGACTTTCCAGATTGGGTTTTTAGAAGGCTTGACCCAAGGTGGCTGGCTCAAAGCTGTAGTTCTCTGCTTCAGTGAGCTGGAATGCTCTTCAGGGTCAGACTAAGCACTTTGGGACATGAGAGAGTATATATATATTGCAGGAGCAGCAGGTGACCGTATGGGCTGTGATTCAGGAAATCTTAGAGAGGATTCTGACTTGTGCCATTTAACAAAAAAGCATCCCGTGTTCAGAGGAACAAGTAGCCGCATTTTTTAAAACACTGCCCCCATACTTTCTGCAATGATGCACTTCAACAATTCCAAGACCTCTGATTCGGATCAAACACATCAAATTACAAGGCTAAAGTCTTATCAGAGGAAAATTCAAACATGAAGCTGTTCTTGAGCCTTGACTTCACCCTCAGGGCTAATTCATATAGAAGCCAGCCTAACCCAGACATTTTAGGAAGGGTCAAAACTTGGCCCCACATGCAACTCTCCCAGGTTAGAGCTCATGAGCCTGGGTGACTTCCCAAAAACTACATCCCAATCTACTGCAGTTCACTGATTCAACACCCCACAATCCACCCTCAAATTTGCCAGGAAGTAACCTGGAAAAATGTAAAAGCAAACAGGCTGAATTCAGTATCTTGGAAAACAAATTTGAAATAAACTTTACTCATTTGTTTTTTTTCTACAGAATTTGCACAATAAATCAAGTCTTGAACCTTCTATAATTTTGACATCCATGCCCATCCCTCAATAACCTGGCAGTTTTTGGTTGGGGGTTTAGATCTCAAGTAGCATCTTGTTCACACTCACACAACCTCAGTTAAAAGATCTCAGGAATCCTCCAAAGTGGCTCTTTTAGCCATCTATTCAGGTTGCCTAGTTAATCTAATGGTTTATCTTGCATTTTTCCCTAAACCTGTGTGGCCATAAAAATCTGAGAGACAACCTCGCTCACCCCCAGTCATTCCCAGTGATATTCCCCCTACTATCATCATTTTGTCAGGTAATTGTACAAGAGCTAAAAAGGGACTCCCCTGATACCACTTCTGAAAATCAGCTGAAGGGTCACTGGTCACCTCTTGATTCATATCCCGCAGTTGTGAGACCCCTTAAGATCCATTTGCCAGTAACCATAGTCCAGTCAGCCACACGGAACTGAAATAGCTTTATCAAGTGAGAAAATTCATGTCAACTCCCACTCATTCCCTTCCCATCAAGGATAAAGATGCTAATGTCCCTTATTTGGGCCTGATGATTCCACGGTTAAAAGTTGTTCAACAGCAACTGGGAAAAATTCCCGAACACCACCTTCTGATTTGTTGAACTATTTAAAATTACTTGGGGAGGTGGGCAGGAAAGGGGAATAGGGATACTGCATTTCAAATAAACTTGGATGAACAGCAGGGCTATTCCCCTATTCCAGAATGTCGATTCAACCTAAGGTCCAATCTGGAACCAGATCCTCAGTCCTAGCTGGGGTCTAAACCATCCCGGACCAATGTAGAAGCTTCCTTTGTCCTTAAGAAAGGAGACTGCAAGACCCACCTCAAGAATCCTACCACGATTGCCCTAGGTCTGACCAAAATATCTCCTATTGCCACAGAAGTCCATTTCCTTGACCTGTTTTCAGAAGGTCTGAACGACAGCTGATCGCCCATCTCCATGGAAAAATATTCTCAAAGATTTACAAAAGGACTCACTGGGGTTTTCTTCTCTGGGTTACATGAACCCTATTCTTTCATTCCATTCCATTCCTTATTGGTCCTGCTTTCTAATTCTTAGTCATTTTCATTTTCCTCCTCTGGAGTCTCTCCAAATCTCTTTCTAACTGTGCACTATGCTCAGGTCACTAACAAGGCCCAAACCAATGCTAAATTTAGCAAAAAGAATTACTTTCCCCAATTCTTCCCAAAATTTTGCTCCCCAAAACATGACACAATCATCTTTCATCCCGGATGCATTCAGTTTGGGACTTTAGACCCCTAGGTGTTTAACCTGATATGCTTCCAAATAACGAGTTCTTCCCCTTGGGTTTGTTTGGGGCCTTCCAAGCAGAAATTTCTAAGCAATGCATTTACTACAGTATTTCACCCTCATAATATCCCAGGGGCTAGGCAAAATGCAACTGTAGCAGTTTTTTCTTAAACTGTGAGCCCCATGGTGGACAGGGACTGTGTCCAACCTGATAATCTTGCATCTTGCCCAGTGCAAAGAATAAGCACTCTTCAAGTACCACAAAAAACCCAAAATACAGCTACTCCAACAGCGGCTAGAAGATCCTGGGATTATAGGAGGAGACCCTTTGCTCACACCCTTCCTCCTGCCTGGATCACCCTCCGCCTCCATATCTGAAAGGCCATCACTCTTCCCACTATCAAAACCCTACTAAAATCACCTCTTCCAGGAAGCCTCCCCATCTAATCTCATTTCCCCTCCCTAAATGCTACCTTCTGCGACATCTGTGTACTTGGGTCTGAACCCCCAACACTTCGATACTCAACTCACCCCTAGAGCACTTGTGTACATATCGTTATATTCTGCTGCTCCCCCGATCTGTAATTTCTTTTATTGTCTCTCTCTCCCACTAGACTGTAAGCTTCTTGGGGACAAGGATTGTATCTATTGTATCCATGGGGAGCAGCATGGCTCAGTGGAAAGAACCTGGGCTTGGGAGTCAGGGATCATGGGTTCGAATCCCAGCTCTGCCACTTAGCTGTGTGACTGTGGGCAAGTCACTTAACTTCTCTGTGCTTCAGTGACCTCATCTGTAAAATGGGGATTAACTGTGAGTCTCACACGGGACAACCTGATTACCCTGTATCTACCCCAGCGCCTGGAACAGTGCTCTGCACATAGTAAGCGCTTAACAAATACCAACATTATTATTATTAACTATAGTGCAATCAATCTATTGTATTTATTGACCTCTTACTGTGTGCAGAGCACTTTACTAAGCACTTGGGAGAGGACAATATGAGAGCTGGTAAACACGTTCCCTGCCCTCAATGAGTTAACAGTCTAGAGGGGGAAACAGACATTAATAGAAGTAAATTTAAGTACTGTGGAACTGGGGGAGGGTTAATAAAGTCGCTTTGTGGATAGAGCATGGGCCTGGGAGTCTAAGATCTGGGTTCTAATCCTGGCTCTGCCACTTGCCTGCTGTGTGATCCCGGACAAGTCACTTCACTTCTCTGTGCCTCAGTTACCTCATCTGTTAAGACTGTGAGCCCCAGTTGCGACACAAACTGTCCAACTTAATTATCTTGTATCTACCCCAGTGCTTAGAACGGTGCCTGGCACATAATAAACCTTTAAATACCATTAAAAATAAATAAATGGTGCCAGTCCAAGTACACGGGCAACACAGAAGGAAGTGGGAGAAGAAGAAATGAGGGCTTAGTCTGCCTTCTCCCAAGGAATTCATTCAGTGCTCTGCACCCAGTAAGTGCTCAATGAATACCGCTGATTGATTGAGGCAGTATTAGCATATAGGTTTCCACTCTCTCAATCAGTAACCTTCCCATGACGCTACCTTTTTTCCATCTCAAGATCCCAAAGTCTTCCACACCACGGCCTGGAAGCCCCAGCCCTTTCATGGGTAGGATTTCCCCTTTTACTCCAGCTGGACAGTAGATGCTGAAGCAGCTGTCTCTCTGCCTCCGCCGCAGAGGCAACTGGTGCTGGTGGGGAGGTGGCATTCCGCCGGGAGGCTAGGTCCCGTCCCTGTCGGCAGATTATGTGGCGCCTGCGATGCCATTTGGACTACGTATCTGAAGCCTGGGACGCGAGCTGGAGTCCTTCCAGGAAAAAGTGCTGGATCCATCTACGACTCGGCTAGAATCAGCGGGTGGATTCATCTACCCTGCTTTATAAGCCAAATGGTTCACATTCTATTCCTTTGATTCCTGATTTTAAAATCTGAAAGAAAACTGATTTGACTTGGCAGTCCTGGGTCCTGTAAATATAACCTGAATACTGTTATATTCCTCCTGGGCAAGTTGGAATTGTCACATGGTAGCTGGGGTGTAGCTAAATTAAGTCACTTGGGCCAGTGTTCAACTAAATTAAGCTTGCGGCATGGAGTTCACATGATTGTCAAGGCTCACGAGGCAGCTGATTCTATTCTATTCTCACGATAGCGCCTATTTTGGGACTTCAACTGAAAACCTTTTTTATGGGGTTTTTTTTAGTGCTTACTATGCACCACACATTGTACTAAGCATTGGGGTATACACAAGCTTATCATATTGGACACAGTCCACGGTCCACACGAGGCTCACAGCCCTACTCACCATTTCACAAATGAGGTAAGTGAGACACAGAGAAGTTAAGTGACTTGCCCAAGGACCTATAATAGACAAGTGGCAGACCTGGGATTAGAACCCAGGTCCTTGGATTCCCAGGGGTGTGTTCTTTCCACTAGGTCTCGTTGCTTCTCCACAGAAAAGCTTCGCAGAGTTTGCCTGGTTCTTCCACTCTGCCTCACTTCAGGGCAAGCATAGAGAAGGGGAGTCCATTGGGTAGCAATATAGCTGCTTTAATCTCCTTTGGTACCACTCATTCTTTAGGGGGCTTGGAACTCATTCCCCAACAACCAGGAGTCTACTCTTGACCTGCATTCCTTCATTCAATCGTATTTATTGAGCACTTACTGGGTGTAGAGAATTGTACTAGGCATTTGGGAGAGAGCAGAACAACTATAAACAAGACATATTCCCTGCCAACAATAAGCAATTCCCAGCTCTCACAAATAACACAGCCATAAACAAGAATCTTACCCCTATCCACAGTTTCAATTTCCTCAGATGTGAAATGGGGATATGAATGGTGAACTTGAGGCTTCGCATAACACTTGCAACAACTTCACAATCATTAAAGGAATTATCCAGGCTAATTATTGTACCTAATTATTACAGGAAAGCCCAGGAAGTTGATGCCCTGAAGCCTTTGGGAAAAATAAGCAATCTTTCCTTCCAAAAAAATTTGGCAGTTAATACAATTTTTAAAGTTTCTCATCACTCAACCTGCTCTAATTGCAGTCACAAGGTCTAGAAAGACACTGAAGATGAGCTACCTTTCTCAATGCAGCACCTGAAAACCTTTGTTTTATATGAAAACACAAAGTCTAATGAAAAAGAAAAGGGCCACATTGAATAATGGAGCAAGCATCCCAATTAATTCAACAGCTTTCTCTCTTTCACTATTTCATATTTACAATATCTGATATAAATCTAGTTTGCTGGCTTACTGAGAGAAGGATGGGTGCCTATTAGAACTAAAATATGGAAGTTTGAAGCTTTAAAACAAATTTAAATTCTCCATATGTGAATATGAGTCTAAAAATAGCCTCTAATTGAGCTCTTTATCAACAACATCATATTATTTATTGACTAAACAGGAGAATTTTATCAGCACCACAGACCTACTACACCCAAACAAAAAAGCAAAGCAACTAAAACCAAGGAAGTGCAGCCTGTGGCCTGGAACTAGAAGAGGCAAAACCTTCAGCTATCACTGATGGAAGATTAAATTATCTAGTACAGTCTTAAAAATAGAAACTGTCAGGATGAATCTTGTAAAGTTGGTAAAAAAAATAGACTGTTTAAAAAAATATCTATTTGCTTCATAGATGCTATTGGCTGGTTAACTGGGGAAGGAATGCAAGTTCTTATAACCAGATTTGAATTTCACTAGCATAGAGGAGTGTGGCCTAGGGGAAGGAGCACTGGCTTGGGACTCAGAGACCTGGGTTCTAATCCCAGCTCCACCATTTACCTACTGTGTGACCTTAAGCAAGTCCTGTAATTTCTCTGGGCCTCAGTTTCTTAATCTGCAAAATGTTCTCCATCTTACTTAGACTGTGAGCCCCATGAGGGACCTGTTTATCCCATATCTACTTCAGGGCTTAGTAGAATGCCTCAGAGCATAGTAAGGGCTTAACAAAAACCACATCATCATTATTATTCACATAACCAGAGTTAAATACCCATGGGCGCCCAAACCAAGTGTGTTGACCCTTCCGACTGGAGGGAGACGCAGTTGCTTGCAGGGCTGCTAATTATGACCTCATCCTAACCCTCATGTACTTTTGATTTCCTTCACCCGACTCCGCACCTCAAGTCCCCAGATGACAACCTACTGTGCTTGCTCCGATCTCCCAGGCGGCTCCTGTTTGATGCTTTTCCCAACCAGGTTTTACCCCGACTGCCCAATCCTCTACCAAAAAGTGGTGATTATTAAACCATGCTGAAAAGCTTTCCTTCACAACCCCTTATCTAATCCTTGGAGAAGATCATCTGATCACTCCTCAGTACATTCTGGTACTCTCCTACAGTGCTTTGCCTACAGTAGATAGTAAATAAATACCACTGAATGAACTGAGTAGGTGAAAACGATCTTAGTTTGTACATAAATCTATTTTGGCTTATGTTTCATATCACAACTTTACTGTATTACACAGATAGGTGTGAAGTTGAATTTCTCTTTCTTTACTTTACTGGCATGGCACTTAGCTTACTAAGTTCCAGAAATTAAGCTCAAGAATAGCACTTCTGCAATCTAAACTCACTGGCCGATGACATTTCCATCCTAAATATTACTTACACCTTCAACGGGTAGACAGTTACTTGATGAGTTTATTATTAGCAGAAGTTGCAGTAAAAAGGGTGCCCTTCAAGCATACTCTGTTCTATTAATAGCTACTGTAGGTATATCACCTTACATATTGGCTTAAATTCATTTATAAATTGACTGGCTTTTTGCCTGGGGGAATTTTTGATAATTAAATCTCTCACACAGATTTTCATCTGTTTAAAAATCCACAGATTATGGTTATCAAGAACCCAGGAATGGGAAATGAAAAAAGAACAGACATCACCTGCTGTGTGACCTTGGGCAAATCACTTAGCTTCTCTGTGCTTCAGTTACCTCATCTGTAAAATGAGGATTAGGAATGTGAACCCTATGTGGGACATGGACTTTGTCTAACCTCATCAGCTTGCATCTACCCCAGAACTTTGTAGGAGTGCCTGGTACATAGTAAGCACTTAACAAATACCATTAAAAAAAATCATCAACATACTAAAACTGGCCACTTTGGGAAAAGTTTTTGTGCGCCGGGAAATAAACACAGAGAAGTTAAATGACTTGCCCTAGGTCACATGAAAAGCAAGTGGCAGTGCCAGGATTAGAACCCAGGTTTCCTGACCTCTAGTCTTATGCTCTTTCCTCTAGGCCATGCTAGTGAGTTCATTAAAAATTACTCTGTTGGAAATGAGAGAGCTCAGAGCAAACCGCTTTAAAGGATGAGTAAAATGCAACCTGTCATTGTTCAGTTCGTACATTAACTTCACACAAATGAAAAGGATTTCATTGTTTATTGCCAGTCTGGAAAGCTAGTAAAAGAATCATTGTTCCAGGGAAAAGACTCAGCCAGCTTTATTTAATGAAGGAGATGAAAAAGCAACATTCAGCCAGTTTGCAGACTAAGGGACTCTAAATGTTAAGTGGACTGGATCACTTGATGCCTCTGCTTTTTCGTTGCCTTAAAAAGAACCCACACTTCAAGGTGATTTTGAGGCAGCAAAATAATATGTTAGAGTATGCTCAAAAACCACAATGAGGGAAAAGAATCTCCTTGTGGGTAAAGATGAAAAACTCTTGGGCCAGACGTCAAGACCATAATTCTGCCTAGACACAGAGTTTAATCACTTCTCACTGGCCACAAGAGTAATGGCAGGGTTCGAATCTCTGCCTCTCTTTGGTGTTAGCTGCTTTCTGAACAACACTTGGTCTGTTTATTCCCACCCACCCCAACTTTTACCCTTCAAACTTACAAAATTGGCATTTTTTCTTGTTCAGTACTTTCCGACTCCCACAAGGCAGTGTTTCCGAGTTTCAACACCTTCCTAGATGTTTGTCTCATGAGAAAAATATACGGTCCTGTAGACAAGGCATCAGCAATGTTTTCATTGTGCCGATCACCAGGGTGGTCTGGGGAAAATGGGTGGGCTGAGCTGGGCTTCCCCACCACAGCCACTGTGGCATCATTCACTGTTGTTGCTGCTCCCATCCTGGGTCTCTATGCCCTTCTCCTAGCCCAGTGCCTTGCTGCCTGAATGGTGGCAAACGATGGCAGGGAGGAGAAGAGCGGGGGCTCAGTGTGAGTCCAGATTGGCAGCTCTGAACTAGGCTCTAAATTGAACTAAATATTTATTGACATTATTGTCTTTCTCCCCCTCTAGACTATAAACTCACTTTGGTGTGGGCAAGGGAGTTTGTCTACCAATTCTATTATGCTTCCCCAATCGCATAGTATCGTGTTCTGCAGACAATGAGTGCTCAATAATTTCAACTGTTTGGTTGATAGGGCTGGGACTTGCTGATCAAACATCTTCTCTCAACTGGGTCAGCTGGCAGGAAGCCTGAGCAGTGCTGGGATGGGGACAGTTAAAGAAGAGATGAGGAAAAAAAAGAAATTTCTGGACTGTCCCCTGACCACAGAGAAGGGAACAGGTTGAAAAGAGAGCCAGGCTTACTTCCATTTTTCCATTAATTACAACTAATAAGGATTCAGGGGCTGGTTATCCAGTTTCCTTCTCCTCTAATACCAATGAATATCTGATTTTTATCTATTTCATACTGTTCACTAGTTTCAACACCAGTAGCTGTCTAGAGGGAATCGAAAGAAAAGGCTCCAGTAACACTCCCAACCTTCTTTCCCACTAACCCAGGGACTAAAATGGGATTTGGGTTTTAATCTCCATCCATTCATTCCCTGTCCCCCATTAGCACAGTCAAGCATGAATCGGTTACTAACAGACGTTCCATTTTTTTCTTAAATCGAAAACCTCGTCAGTATATTCCGGTCCTGCACTCTTCTGGCAGGAAGATTAAGACCCCAATAGATGAAGACCCCAAAAGACCCCAAATTTCTCTTTCATCAGCTAGGGAAGAATTATTGGAGGTAAAGAGGGGAAAGAATAAAAAACTGGAGTGAGGGACAATTTCTAATTTGAACATATCAAATCAATAACTGAAGACCCACACATTCCAAACACTATAAATTATTGTTACCAGGATCTCATTTCAAAGTTTGGCTATGGATTATGACCGTGTAGTTAAAAAAAAATGTTGTTACCAGGATCTCATTTCAGTGTTTGGCTAAGGATCACCTCCGTGTAGTTAAAAAATTTTTCCCTCAGAATAATCGATGTGGTTTTGAACTCTGACTTGATTGAACTGGGTCAAAAAGCCCCAGCTAAGACTTCCCTCTACAGCCATTTGGGACCACATCATTATGCCAGCTTTAACAGATCATAACCAAGGAAGATTTTTTTTTTTTCCAATGACACCCACAAAACAAAATGTCTGCAATTCAATATGCAAAATTCCAGATGAAGATGAATTAAAACCTGTTTTCTCAGCAAAGGAAGCACTGAAGCATCAAGAGACATGAATGATGGTGCACCCTCAACCTCCACCACCCTTTTAACGTCAGACTTTTCTTCCTGAAAAGAAACTTCCCTAGTCAAACCAAAGTGACCCTGACCTGACAGTGGAAAAATACCGAGTCAGCTAGCTGACCCTTATTACCCAGAAGCTGGAGACCACCACAAATTGTAATGCAAATGTAACGTCTTTGTCTGCACATTCTGCATATCTTCTCCTCTCTCCTAATATTTACCACTAAGTCAGGATCTGACTGTAGATCAGGAGATACAGCCTACCAGAGATTGCACTCTGTTAAAATTACTTTTGAAAAAACCATTTGACTGAAATGAAGCCACCAAAACCTACCCCTGCTTAATCCCCACATATTTTCACTGCTGATATTTGTGACTCGTTTAGTTTTAACATTTTATCTTGTTTTGATTACAACATTATTGTTCTTTATGTTTGTCCTGACCAGGTTTAGCTTCCATCCCCAAAAAAGGGAAAAACAGGAATCAAAAGAACATCTTCAGAGCAAAGGACATTATGAAGCTTACTCCCTCCCTTTGTTTACCCAACTTTTCTTCTGAATAACTGAAAACAGGGTTGTCAGATTTCTTCAACAGACACTGGCCACAGTTGGCCTTGCCCACCTCCTCTCCTCAAAAAGGGCTGAATTTATGTCGTTCTCCTCTCAACAGATCCTTCCAGGGAAACAAGAACAAAAGTAATAAGATACAGGGACAACCTGTTTGTATGGAAGCTCTTACCTCCTAAAATCACAACACTTTCCAGAGATCTTGTTCATCGTGCCAAAAAATCAGTCAATCCCCAAATACTGGGCTGTCGCTGATTTTTAAATCCAGAACATTGGTTGCAAAGAGTTACCCCAAGTTTTTAACAGTACCAGAACTAGAATTCAAATCTAGACCTCAGAATTCACAATCCAGTGTCCTAAATAATGACGTTAGACGCCCCTCCTAAATGTAACCTTTCCTAAGGTATCCAACATGTACCCTCTCCAAGAACAGAATGATCTTTCCACACCTGAAAACCCAATTTAGAAATTAAATTACTCTTTGCAAAGATTTCAAAGTGCTCCAAGTTACTGCCTTTATTTTCAACTGAGGATTTAAACTAGCCATATATCTTCTCCTGAAAAAATTAATCACAATTTAGCACTGGAGAGCATTTGAGTTAGTAAATGTATGATGTGGGAGTATATACACTAAAAATCATGGTATGAGCTCTGAGTCATGATCGCAACCTCCTCACCCTGCCCAAACTCACTGAGAAAATTTCAGAAGGAAGGCAGTGGGCAAGTAACGATTGCTACGTCTGCTTAAGAAATTTAAATTTCTATCACTGTAATTTCTTAAACAGTAATGCTGAAATTTACTCTCTCCAAGGAGAGGGAATAAATGGAAAAAAAAAAGATGAAATCAAAGAGCAAAGACACTAGCTAGCAAGCTGTCAACACCTTTCACTATGCCTGTTTTATGCTAGTAAGAGATCCCTCGTCACAACTTTATTCAACTCTTGTAAACTTAAGGCACCAAACTAAGAGGGAAAAATTGAAATGGTGTCTTCTCCTCCCACACTGTTATTTTAGAGTCATGGATAGAAGCAATGGAAAGTACGCACAGTAATGTTTTAAATCTTACAGAGAATGTAATCAGTACTTTTGTAAGAAGCACATATAGTGTTCTGAATCAGTCCGGCAAAATTATTCAAACAAGATTCCTGACACTAAAATTCCAAAATAAAAAAAAGCCACACAAAAATGAGTACACAAACAGGTGCCTCCAAACATCCAAAGGGAGACTTCTTGCTTTCGAGTTAGTGGTTAAAGAATTTTTTACTGTCTCAGCTTGTCAAGAGAAGTAAGTGCCTAGGGGGCCACTCACATTACCATTTTCCTTCTCTATCTCCTCTAGACTGTCAGCTCACTGTGAGCAGGAAAAATATGTTTGTTGTTGTATTATACTCTCCCAAGCACTTAGTAAAGTGCTTTGCACATTGTAAGTGCTCAATAAATACGAATGAATGAATAAATATGATTAAATCGATTTGCTTTGGAGCCATTTGCCCAAACATTTCTGGAGTTCGAGTCTTGATAACACACTCAATAAATACGATTGAACACCTAAGATTGTGGAATTCCTACATCCAACTGGTATTAATAAACGAAGAACAAATCTCAAATAACCTTAGCAGCACAGCCTTTCCTTGGCAAAACAATCATAGTGGAATTCCTACTGGGAGGAAGGAAAGCTAAAAGTAGAGAAGTATGCTCAGGAAAAATGGGCCTTTTGAATATATTTATAGAACTTTATATTTTCAACTGTGTCTAACACTATCTTTCTGATTCAGGCAAGAGCTTATCTGGCTTGCAGGTAATTTTTAAAATGGTAGTTGTTAACCACTTACTACGTGCCAGGCACTGTACTAAGCAATGGGGTAGATGCAAGCTAATCAGGTTGGAGGCGGTCCATGTCCCACATGGGGCTCACAGTCTTAATCCCCATTTTACAGGTGAGGTAATTGAGAGAGAGAAATCAAGTGACTTGCTCAAGATCAAAGAGCAGAGAAGGGCAGAGCAGGGGTTAGAACCTAGATCCTCTGACTCCCTGGCCTGCACTCTATCCATTAGGCCACACTGCTTCTTTCCCCTGCTTAATAATAATAATAATGTTGGTATTTGTTAAGCACTTACTACGTGCCGAGCACTGTTCTAAGCGCTGGGGTAGACACAGGGTAATCAGATTGTCCCACGTGGGGCTCACAGTCTTAATCCCCATTTTACAGATGAGGTAACTGAGGCACAGAGAAGTTAAGTGACTTGCCCAAAGTCACACAGCTGACAAGTGGCTGAGTCGGGATTTGAACCCATGAACTCTGACTCCAAAGCCCATGCTCTTTCCACTGAGCCACGCTGCTTCTCTAAGCGGAGAGAGAGGCAATGTTACCTCTCCCCTGCTTAATATATAACCCAAAATCCAAGAAGCAGAGGGACAAGATGAAGTCATGATACTAAAGACCTACAAGAAACTCCTTGGGTTTACATTTGTCCTCAGCAGATACTACCATCACCTTTCCATAATTCTGGGAAGACGACTCAGTTGGTGAATTCATCAGGCCACTTGTCTTCCTGTTGCCCACTTGCTTTGCCCCCATTTAAACAACTTCCCTTTTCATTGTTGCCTTAAGGAAAAAAATCTATGAATATCAAATTCATTCATCGACCCTGTTTCGCTGCAGCCTCCCACTTAATACAGTGCTCTGCACACACTAAGCTTTCAGTAAATACAAGTGATCAGTTGCAGTCCCCAGCCATTACATACTCAGTTGCTAAATTAGCGCAGTTCAGAACTATCAATCGATAGTATTTATTGAGCACTTACTCTACAAAGAGCACTGTACTAAAGCTCTTGGGTCAGTACAAGAGTTGGTAGGGGCGATCCCTGCCTTCAAGGAGCTTACTCTAGGTGATTTTCAATGTCCTTTAATGTGCTGGATGAATTTTAAAGATTAGTTTATAAGTGTGTTCAGCTACTTAACTGATGGATTCATGAGTATTAGCTATAATAGTTTCCCAAGAGAAGGCCATTTTAAAAAATCAAAACCGAAAGAATGATAGATACTAGCCTCAACTGGTTCAGAAAAACAACAGGCACAGCTATCAGTCAAAGTACCATTTTTCTTCTTTACTTTCTGTAATCATTGACCCAAATATTTACTGGAATCCAAGATTTCAGTCTTGAAACCACACGCAAGGTCTTGAATGCACAATATGTACAGTAATGATAACAAAAATAACTGTTCAGCACGTATCGTGCCTGAACACGGTACTAAGTGCCGGGAACATACAGAGCAATCAAGTCGGACACAACCCTTACTCCACAATGAGTTCAGTCTAAGGGTCAAGTGAACGGGTATTTAATCCTCATTTTATGGAGCAGGAAAACTGAGGTACAGAGAAGTGAATTGTCCAAGTTCACCCTACAGGTAGGTGCAGGAACCAGGATTAGAACCTAGGTCATCTCGCTCCCAGGCCCGTGCTCTTTCCGTTAGGCCACACTGCTTCAGTACAGACATTAGATCTGGGAAAGAATGCCACCACTAAATTGGGAGGCTATCATCCCTAACATTAGTCAAATCAAAATCAGCAGCCTCAACCGCAGCACAATATTCTTTGGAAACCACTGGCATAAAGAAATATTTTTATGGCAAAATAACTCTGGCATCAAATAATGAACATAGAGCCCAACAAATTTAATTCCTTCATACCTATAACACAACGTCATAAATTAGAAAATACTTTAGTCCCCCATGCCAAATAGAGACATGAGTACTTTGATGAAAACTCATATTCGATCCCCCTGCTGATACAGTTCTGTTCCCACAATGGACTTTATGACACTGCATTTGAGGGAAATATTTAAAGAAGATCTGGGTAGGGATTTTCCCAGGGAATAAACTCTCCATTACTGTCAAAATTTTCCAGGGCTAGTCTAACTTTTCAAATAATCCCATACGCAACTACTTAGCTGGTCGCTGTTACTCTCTGAAAACCAGCCCTTTCAACACTAGGCCAAACCTGACTACATTATTTATGCTCTGCAAATCCTATTAATTCGTATAACTACCCTCCAATACCCCTACAAGTTTGAATTCTGATGGTATGAGAGCACCCTAATTACGACTCAGATCATCTCCAGGAAAGAATAGAACAATTACCAGCCTTTTGCGATGTAATGAGCAGTCAGTGGTGAACATGCTTACTGTACTTATTAAATCAGTAGGCAACAGTAATTATCAGTGGCCCATTAAAATGAGAGAGAGGAATCCTGTTAGTGCAACTTGGCTGCACAAGGTAGCTTGGCAGTGGCAAAAGGAAAGTTTTCAGATACCAGTTTAGAAAGATTACTCTTCACAGCTTGGGGTTTTATACTCTTTAATGTTCAAAAGATGTCACTGGAGAGTAGCTCAGTGTGAATAAGGCAAAATCCAAATATGTAGTAAAAAGTTATTTCAGAATTTATAGTAACAGCAAGCACAGGTTTATTAGAAGAGGCGTACTGCACATGCATTTCTCTTCAATTTTTCAAAGCAGTGGCTCTTAGGCTCCTCCCAGCTGACAGGTTGAGAAACACTGCACTTGAATACAGAATGCACAAAATAATTTCTATCAGGGTTCTATGATGTGGGGATGAGGAGAGGAAGGGAAAGAGGAAAGAAGGGACCAGCATGGCTTAATGTGAAGAAGACAGACCTGAGAGTCAGGAGACCTGGGATCTAAATCCCAGCTCTGCCATTTGCCTGCTGGGTGACCTTGGGCAAATCCCTTAACCTCTGTGCCCCAGTTTACTCATCTGTAAAATGGGGACTCAATACCTGTCCTCTTTTCTAGACTATGGACCCCATGAGGGACAGGGACTGTCCCTCCTGATTATTTTGTATCTACCCTAGAGGTTGGCACATAGTGCTTAAATACCACAATCATCATTATTGTTACATCATTATATTGTACTCTCCTAAGTGCTTAGTGCAATGCTCTGCACAAAGTAAGCACTGAAATATGATTAATGCTAATGATGAGTCAGTCAATCAGAGTCATCACTTGCCAAATGAAGTGGATTCTTCTATCCGGGCACTACCCTTGTGGGGATAACCTGAGACAGGCAGAAATCTTCATTCCCAACTTCCAGAATGATGGGAACATTTAGACCATGGTAATAATAATAATAATGATAGTATTTGTTCAGTGCTTACTAAATGCCAGGCACTGTACTGAGCACTGGGGTGGGTACCAGTAAATTGGGTGGGACACAGTCGCTGACCCATAGGGGCTCCCAGTTTTAATCACCATTTTACAGATGAGGAAACTGAGGCACAGAGAAGTTAAGAGACTTACCCAAGATCAACAATAATAATAATAATAATAATGTTGGTATTTGTTAAGCGCTTACTATGTGCCGAGCACTGTTCTAAGCGCTGGGGTAGACACAAGGGAATCAGGTCGTCCCACGTGGGGCTCACAGTCTTAATCCCCATTTTACAGATGAGGTAACTGAGGCACCGAGAAGTTAAGTGACTTGCCCAAAGTCACACAGCTGACAAACGGCCAAGACGGGATTTGAACCCATGACCTCTGACTCCAAAGCCCGTGCTCTTTCCACTGAGCCACGCTGCTTCTCTTACACAGTAGACAATCCCTACTGAAGCAGTAAGAGGCACCACAGTTACTTTTCCCCAGCAGTAATGTACTACCATCTTTGTTGGGGTAAAATTGTTGTTTTTGCCAAATTTACTCAGTTGGTTCTTTCACTGACTGCCTCTTAGATTGTGAGTCTCCTGTAGATCAGAGACTCTGTTAAAATCATTATCCTGGGACCGTTCCCAGCATTTAGTATCAACCCTCCCTATCTCACAAACCCATAATGTTGGCATTATTCTCAATTTCTCTCTTTTATTCAACCCGCATATTCTGTCATCAAATCCTTCATGTCATCTCTACAATCTGCCTCTTCCTCCCCACCCAAACTGCTATCACCCTGTCATGACTACAGCATCAGCTTCCTCACTGACCTCCCTACCTCACCCCTCGCTAGTTTACCAGTCCAAATTTCACTCTGCTGCCTGGATCAAAACAAAAAAAACCATTCAGTCCATATCTTCCATCTCCTCAAAAACTTCCAAGGGTCGCCCATCCAACTCTGCATCAAACTCCTTATCACTGGCTTTAAAACGCTCAGTCACCTGGTCCAAGAGGTCTTCCCTAAGCCCTCTTTTCCTTTTCTTCAACTCCCTTCTGCGTAACCTCAGTTGCTGCTCTTATTCATCCCCCCCTCCCAGCCCCACAGCACTTATGTACATATCTGTAATTTATTAATTTATATTAATGTCTAGACTGGAACCTTTTGGGCAGGGAATGTGTCTGTTATAATATACTCCTACTCCTCAGAGCTTACTACGTTGTTCTGCACACAGTTAGCACTTAATACAACTGAATGACTGACCTTGCCCACTCCTTACCACACTGATTTCTTACTACAACCCAGCCCACTGACTTTACTCCTCTATACCCTATGTACTCACTGTACCTAAGTCCCTTCTATCTCGCTGCCAACCCCTTGCCATCATCCTCCCCATGGCCTCACACTCCCTCCCTCATATCTCATATCCAACAGACCATCACTCTCCCCACCTTTAAAGCACTCCTAAAAATCTTATCATCAAGTGACCATCCTCAACTAAGCTTGCATTTCTCCTATCCACCTTCCCCTCTGCATCACCTATGGATCTGGATCTGTACCAGAGAGAAGAGAAGCAGCGTGGCTTACTGGAAAGAGCATGGACTTTGGAGTCAGAGGACATGGGTTCTAATCCCGGCTCCACCGCTTGTCTTCTGTGTGACCTTGAGCAAGTCACTTAACCTCTCCATGACTCAGTTCCCTCATTTGTGAAATGGGGATTAAGATTGTGAGTCCCAGGTTGGACAACATGATTACCATGTATCTACACCAGTGCTTAGAACAGGGCTTGGCACATAGTAAGCACTTAATACCATTATTATTATTACCTCTTAAGCCCTTAATATTCACCCACCCTCAGTTCCACAGCACTTATTTACAGTCATCTGTAATTTATTTTAATGTTTGTCTCCCCTTCTAGACTGAAGGCTCCTTACGGGCAAGGATCGTGTCTACCTACTCTGTTATACTGTTCTCTCCCAAGCGTTCGGTACGGTCCTCTGCATACAGTAAGTGCTCTATACATACCACTGACTGATTAAAGAGTATTTGTTGAGCACTTAGTTTGTGCCGAGTACTGTGCTAAGCAATTACGACAGAGTCCATGGACATGATCGCTGCCTTCAAAGAGTTTACAATCCAGTCCAGGAGACAGACACCAAAATAAATTAAAAATAGGGTGAAGCAACAGGTTTTAAAGGTACATAAATGCTAAAGGAGGCTGGTGGGTAGGGTGGGGAAGTACCCAAGTGCCCTAATGACGTGCAGGTGCTAAAGGTGCAGTAGGGGGAGGAAACTGGGTGGATGGGGAGATGAGAGGTTAATCAGAGAAGCCCTCTCATTGAGATGTCATTTCAGAATGGCCTTGAATAAGGGGAAAGCAGTGCCTGCTGAGTGGGACAGGGAGGGAGGCAACGAGCAAGAAATCGTTGGCACAAGACATGAGAATGAAGAACAGTGAGCTGTATCGTGCTTCTCACAAAGTAAGTGCTTTACATGTAAATAAAAGAAATTCCAGTCAAATACATGAGGGCAATATTTTTGAAGAAACACTCAGGGATCAGGCAAGTAAGAAACTTAAACATTGAAAATATGACAGTAAGGCCATATTTCTTAAGGCTGAGGCTAACAGAAGTATCTCCATACTGACAAGATGGAAAGGGGGAAGGGGGAGAGCTTATGAGCTGGGAAAATTGTTTGTAGACAGATAGGCTGTATAAACATATTGCTACATGGTTTGTTCCTTAGCAAAATTGTATCAGCAGGAATGTGAGGCTATAAATAGTACTGCATAACTATTTGCTGAGGAGGGGAGAAGACAAGTTTTAACTCTATTGTATTCTCCCAAGCCTTTAGTATGTGCTCTGCACACTGTAAGGGCTAAATAAATGTGACTGATTTTGAACTGTTATAAGTGGAAGTTTCTGCAGGCACCCTAAAGTTGGTGCTTATTAAAAAGTACTATATAAAATCCAAAAGTTTAAAAATTCGCTTACCCACTCAATGACCCCCAAATAATCAAATTGGTTAACTAAGTCTGTCCTATGTGCAAACAATCTAGAATGCAAGACAGCATTTTCAACCTATTACTTTTCTGCTCTCCAAATATTTTAGATTCCAAGAACACATAAGCTCAGACTCTTTCGAAACAAGAACTGTCAACTTTCCAGGAGATGCTTTAAGAATGACGTTTTGCCGATTTCTTCTGGGGCAGTGCCTGCTGCCTTTAAGATTCACTCAGGCAGTTTCAGCAGAGGAAATGTAATTATTAAGCCAAAAGCCACGCACTCGTCTATGTCAATGGTTCACTATTAAGGGAACTTAAAATCATCAAGGTTATACATTTCTTTATCTCTTTCACAGTTTTACAGGGGCAAAATGATTTTCAATCCTTTCAGTTAAATTAGCAGGGTAAATCAAACAGACACTCAAAACTTTAATCTAATTATCATTTCCAGGTCTCAAATTCTGATCACAAAAAGCTGTGTTGTTCATCTCTTGAGAACTGAGCAATGAAAGCGTGAATTTCCCAGCAAACACCACTCTGGATTCGAATACAGCAAAAACATAATCTAGCCTAAGAAGGCATAGTATTGATTCAGCCTGGAAAGACCTCAAGAGCTATTTTATTGTACCTGAAAGACACATTTAGTTTTACAATAATCCATTTACACACAGAAATATGTTAGTATTCTTATGCACACCACTCCTTTGGGACTGGTTCAGAAAGTCCCCCATCAACCCAACAATTTGGGATAGTGCCTAGTTTAATTAACACTTCCAACCCCCAAGCTGCCAATATACCAAGATTAGACTAGCAAAAATAGTGCCCTTTTCTTTCCTCCTTCTCATCTCCGATTTTACTGCTTAGAACAATACCTTCCTTTACCTTAGAAGTGGCTGAGATACCTTTAAAAAATACATTTAACCCTTGAATAAACTCAAACATAGTTCCTAAGAAAAGACTCCCTGAACCATGAACGCTCTGGGGCTCTAAAGCAGTGGAACTAGTGGGCCATGATGTAATTTATTATAAATAGAAGGTAAGCAAAGCATCTGTTAATGAAATCCAAGGCCTCAATGAACTGTGGATGAAACCTAGTTAACAATAAAAACTGAATGATGGGCAAAAATAATTAGCAGATATTTGATTAATCTTATTCCAAGATAGCACAAGCATACATTTGAATGCAGTGAGCTACATTAGGTCTCTAAACCACCTGCAACTTCAGCATTTCAACTGACAAGTCTGCAAATACCTGTAAAGCAGAAAAATATTTCTCCATTTTTTTTTGCCTTTTCTACATAGTAGCCAATTTTAAATCCACTTAATTTCCTTGTACTTCCTGTACTTTGCTCATGAAATTCCCAAAACCCATGTTTTTATCTCAGAGTGACTCCCTCCTCCTTTCAATTTAAAACATATATGTGTTTGGATTTTTTAAAATCCATACAGCGTTAATTAAACAAAAAAAAAGAAAGAGCCAAACATGGGAAAACACTGGTTTGGTTCTTAGAAAAACTATCTGACAAAAAGTGTCTCTCTTTCCATGTAGAGCATCATGCCATATGTTGGAAGTGAACAAGGCCGGGATCCAGCCGAAGAACATCTGCCACAGTCTTTAAAATCCCTAATAATAGCACAGCTGGTGTCCCCAGGCTAATGACCTCACCACCCCATCACATGACTGCAGTTTCTCCACAATCTCCAGGCGGCAGTCCCTTCCAGAGAAGAGGGACAGGCAACCAAGCAGTGCTTCCTTCTCAGCTTCCCTTCAATCAATCACATTTATTGAGCCCTTACTGTGTGCAGACCACAGTACTAAGCGCTTGGGAGAGTACAATCTAAGAGTTGGTAGACATGTTCCCTGCCCACAATGAGTTTACAGTCTAGAGGGGGAGACAGGCATTGATATAAGTTGTGGAGATGTACATAAGTATTCTGGGGCTGAGGGAGGGGTGAAAAGAGGGGTGAAAAAACAGGATGCAGAGGGGAGTAGGAGAAGAGGAAATGAGGGCTTAGTCAGGGAAGGCCTCTTGGAAGAGATGCACCATCAATAAGGCTTTGAAGGTGGAGAGAATAATTGTCTGTCGAATAGAAAATGAAAGGGAGGGTGTTCTGTTTCATTTCCACTTTAGAAATGAGTAGTAAAAAGCAGACATGCCTTCTCTAGGAAGAATGGCTCAACATGATTTCTATTTCTACCAGTACAGCATATTTATTTAAAGCCTGCTTTTACCTGGGTATGCCCCATTTGACTAGCTGCATAACAGACTATTTCTCTTCCCAAGTACCTGATATGCCTCTTTTTAGGTGATTCTCCTATTGCCGATTTACCCTCCTAGATGGAACATTTAGCAAGGGATTCCCTTCCCAGAGCAGGCCTAGCATTTAAATAGTCAACTAAATAGCAGCAGGATAGGCCAGTGGGGTGACTTTAGAACAAACATGGAATATTTGAGCAGGCAATCCATGATGAATCATGGCCTGGCACCAAAGGTCTTTTTAGAAGAGTAGCCTTTTTGCCGAATTACATTGGGGGTTGCTATGAGAAACCAGGCTCCTCTATCCCACAGAAAAGAAGGGCTGAGAACAAAGATGTGAAACTGGTTGGGAAAAGGCAGAGTTCTCATTCCCTCCAACTTATTATGCAGGCTTCAATTCTTTGACAACCTTTAACCCTAACTGGTATTGGTTCCGATCACAAAGCCACCCCAGGAAACGAATGCTGCTCATTCTGGTTGGGAGCTCCTCTTTTTCAACCAGAAGAATAATTTAACTATAACAAATAGTTTAACCATTCTAGGAAATAATTTCTCTGAACAAGGAAGGAAAAAAGCAGAAACTTCTCCATCAAGATTGTCACCTCAAGAAAGGCAACAACAAGGACACTTTTCCTGTTTACAAACTAATTTGTGAATGAGTAGGGAGATCTGGTATACCCCAAACATCAATGTCTATGGATGGTATTGGTCAAAGCTACTCCCTAAACAGAAGAGAGAGATTCCTACCAGGATAGATTAAAAATAACTATAGACTTGGTTATTACATAACAATTTGGATGTGTCCCTGCTGCAATCTCATCAAAAAGCCAGAAACGCTTAAAATGAACTTGCAAGATTACATAGCAATGTTCAGTCAGTGGTATTTAGCGCTTACTTTGTGCAGAGCACTGTACTAACATTTGGGAGAGTACAATAGAATTAGCAGACACATTCCCCATCCTGGGTATATTATAAAAAAACACCATGCAATTTGATCACCTCAGCAGAAACACATGCAAACATTAACTTATTCAATTGCTGAAGATACTTGTAATTCTAGCAGCCAGCATTTTGCTTTGCCCCTTTTTATCATCAACGCCATCATGTTTACTGAGCATTTACTCTGCAGAACACTGTACTAAGCGCTTGGGAGAGTATAATACAGAGTTTGTTGCCATAATTATATGAACAGGTCCCTCATAAGCACCTGTTCATTTTCACCAGTATGCATAATAACTGTAGTTAATTCAATTATATAGAGCTTCTCATTTATTTGTTTAAATGCACACACCATCAAGATGGATAGTTTTAGCTTTAAAAATTCCCAAGCCAAATAGGGGAAAAATACTAATACTTGTATGATTTCTGTCTTGAAATTTAACAAAAAAAAAAGCAAAACACAACAGAGCCAAAAGTACTAGTTCTTAATGGAATTAAGAGCAAGTGGTTCATCAGTACAGAAAGATCACTGGAGTCACTAATAAAAATATTAGCTAGAGAAGTCAAAACTGAGGCAACTGAAGGGAAGTCAAAAAGGGAACTGAGGTTCAGAAATGACTTGCCCAAGGTCACACAGCAGACGAGCTGTGGCGCCAGGATTAGAACCCAGGTTCTCTGACTCCTAGGCTTCTGCTCGTTCCACTAGGCCATGCTCCTTCTCATTATCCTCCTGGTTTGGATCTTTGGGGGTCTACAGTGATGCTCTACCAGTGAAGATGGAGCTGGAGGAGTTTTTCAGCAGTTTGGAAGGAACCAATCCAAGATTTCATGTCCACAAGAAAGCGTATTGATGAATGGAGTCAGGTTAAAAGCTCTCAATAATAATATATTTGTTAATGGCTTACTAAGTGCCAAGCATCATTTTAAGCACTGAGGTTCTTTTCAATTATCATACAAGATAATTGAGTCGGACACAGTCTCTCTCCCACTCTGGGGCTCACAGAGTAAGTAGGAGGGAGAAACAGGTATTGGATCAACATTTTACAGATAAGGAAGCAGAGGCACAGAGAAGTTAAGGGACCTGACCAAGATCACACAGCATGCAGAAGGAAGAGTTGACTGACTTGCAGGCCCATGCTTTTTCCTCTCAGCCATGCTACTTGGTTAGCTCTCTGATAAATAGTATGCTTTTGTTAAAAAACAGACTTTAAAAGGATGTGCAAAGTCCACCAGGCCTAAACACCAGTTAGTATCTTGGGGGTTAAGAATAGGCTCAGGGCAGGCTGCACTATCTGTTCAACTCCAAAATACAAGATTCGTGGAGCATCTGGGTATGACGGCAATCTCCGGCCCCCAAATCAGCTCTGATAAAGAGCAGAGCTAGGAGAAAACCTCAAAAACTCCTCTAACCCACCCAATGCTTTCAGTCATTACTACTTGTTCCTTTGAGGAAATCCGTCCTTATCTCTTCCTCAAATAAAATGGCTGGGAAGAACCAGGGAGAGATGTGAAGACCGATGCCATTTCCACAGCTCCTGTGAACAGTCAAACCTTGAATTTTCACCAAACAGTATCCCCGCACTAAATTCTCTGCCAAGTTTAGAACTGTACACAATCAAAGCTCAAGAAAGAGTAATCATTTAGTATACTTACAGAATTATTAGTAGCTTAATTCCTCAAATGTCAGTGTCCTGTCGGGTAAGAAGAATAGTTCGCATCCCATAAACTTCAGAATCAGGCCCAAAAGTACGTTGCAGCAGGAGGTGAAGTTTTCCAAATGTATAGAAATGATCCAGTCCCTCACTTTAGCCCTTCAAAGATAAAAAGGAAAGAGAATCACCAGTTGAGCTCTCTTGAAGAAACATTTTATTATTAATAATAATAACGGTATTTAAGTGCTTACTATGTGCCAAACACTGTTCTAAGCACTGAAGTACATAAAAGGTAATCATGTTGGGGACAGTTCCCGTACCACAAGGAGCTCACAGTCAATCCCCATTTTACAGATGTGGTAACTGCCACACAGAGAAGTTAAGTGGCTTGCCCAAGGTCACAAAGCAGATTAGTGGTGGAGTCAGAATTAGAACCGACATCCTCAGACTCCCAAGCCTGTGCTCTTGCCACTTGGCCATGTTGTTTCTCACCGGGCCATGCTGTTTTTATATCATGTGGCAAGCAGCATCTTGGAGTTCAGAACTTCCATAACTATTCACTAACCCATGTTGACACTTCCTCATATTTCCCATTTTGCCATTCTTTGATGAATCTGTGAATTCATTTCCAGAGGAATCATTTCTTCATTTAAAGAGTCAAGCCACATAAAATTTGATACACTACCAGAATTTTGCCCAGATTAAGGAGCTTATATTTTGTTTCTATTCATTAATCATCAGCACTGACCACCCTAACTTTGCTTCCTGTTTCAAATGAAAGATGAATGACTCAACCCATCATTTCCCTAAAAAAAAAAGTGCACAATCACACCACACAAGTGTTTTCTCTTCTGGAACCTGCCGCTAGCTCTTCAAAGTTGATAATCTATTCTCCCTTCTACTTAGACTGTGAGCCCCAGGTAGAGCAAGGAATGTCTTCAACTTGATTATTTTGTATATACCAGCACTTAGGACAGTGTATGGCATATAGTAAGTCATTATTATTATTTTAGTGTCTGTCTCCCTATTTAGATTTTAATGTCCTTGATGGCAGGGAACACGTGTAGTGATTCTAATGAACTTTTCCAAACTCCTGGTCCTGTGCTATATAACAGGAGGTGCTCAATAAATACTATTAATTAGTAATCATAGTATTCGTTAAGCGCTTACTATGTGCCAGGCACTGTACTAAGCCCTGGGATGGATACAAGCAAATTGGGTTGGACATGGTCCCTAGTTTCAATCCCCATTTTCCAGATGAGGTCAATGAAGCACAGAGAAGTAAAGTGACTTGCCCAAGGTCAGACAGCAGACAAAAGGCAGAACTGGCATTAGAACCCATGACCTTCTGACTCCCAGGGCCATGCTCTATCCACTATGCCACGTTGCTTCTGATTAATTGATCTACTTCCTCTAAATGTCAAGCTCGGGTTTGGAGGTGCCACCCAGCTGCTGTGGTACATCACAGTACGTGAGCATACTCATTGCGCATCATAATTAATGGCATCCGTTGAGTACTTTCTGTGTGAAGAGCATTGTACTTAACAAATGCTTGGGAGAGTACAATACAACAGAGCTGGTAGACATGTTCCCTGTCTACAACGAGCTTACAGCACAGTTTCCAAAGGTACGTATTTGAAGAAAATTCATGCAACATGTATCATGACCTACTACCTAACCAAACTTGGCAAATTTACCTTTCAGGTGTAAATAATACAGGCAGTTGAGACCAGTCTTCTTTGCCTTAAAATTCCAAATCACATATGGCACTAACCCGTCATAGGGGAATGCACGTGGATTCTAGTGAAAAAGCCAGGTATGATTCTGCATCTCTTTCCGAATATCCCACATGCCCTTAAGAACACCTCAGCTAATGTACTTAATCCCATGACCAAGTAACCTTCCTTCCTGCTTTGCCCAATTAAGTCAATCAATCCTATTTATTGGGTACTTACTGGGTGCAGAACACTGAACTAAGTACTTGGGAGAGTACAATATAACAGAGTTGGGAAACGTGCTCCCTGCCCCCAATAATCTTACAGTCTAGAGAGGGAAAAAGACGTTAATATAAATTACAGATAAGTGATTATTGTAAGTGTTATAAGGCTGAGCTCCCTGCCTTGAAGGGACACTGAATGACAGAGAAATCATATCCCATGTTTACTTTGCTCAATCATCAGCCAACTCTTCCAAGCTGGTCTTTTCACTTGCATTTGCACCTTTTATTCACCACCCCCCCACCCCCAACTCAGCCAAAACAACTCTCCCAAATGCTGAACACAGTAAGTACTCAATCAATACCATTGATTTGTTGATTGATCCGAGTTCTAGGAGGCTTGGTCTGCATTGGTAACATAGGGAACAAACCAGTAGATGGTACAGTTCACACCACTTATAAATCTTGAAAAACTATTTACATCAGGCTACTATAAATTTTGCATCAAGGCAGAGAGCAATTTCCAATTAAGCCTGTTGTGTCAGCTATCTCTGTTCTATTGTACATTCCTAAGCACTTGGTAGAATGTTCTATGCACAGGAAGTGCTCAATAAATACCACTGATTGATTATAGTGTTATGTCTTCCCTCAGACATCAACTGCTAGATGAGAAATTTAGTTTCAAAAATATGATTTGACCTCACCCAGGCAGAAAAAGGCAGGAAGTGAATACTCCTGAAGTTTTCGTCTTGTTTAGTATTACTAAAATGCAGAAGATTGGAACGGGGAATATAAAGACAAGCAGCGCATGATCTAGTGGAAAGAGCAGAGGTCTGGGCAGGGGGGCGGGGGGTCAGAAGACTTGAGTTCTAATCCCAGCTCTGTTACTTCTCTGCCTTGTGACTTTGGGCAAATCACTAAACTATTCTGTGCATCAGTTACCTCACCTGGAAAATAGGGATTAAGATTCCGAGCCTCACATGGGACATGGACTGTCCAATCTGATTAGCTTGTATCTACCCCAGCAGTTAGTACAGGGCTTAGCACATACTCTCCCCTCCTTCAAAGTTTTATTGAAGGCACATCTCCTCCAAAAGGCCTTCCCTGACTAAGCCCCCTTTCCTCTTCTCCCACTCCCTCCTGCACCCCCGTCTTGCTCATCCCCTGCTCCAGGACCACAGCATTCATTCATTCAGTCGTATTTATTGAGTGTTTACTGTGTGCAGAGCACTATACTAAGCACTTGGGAGAGTACAACAACAGACACATTCCTTGCCCACAACAAGCTTACAGTCTAGAGGGGGGAGACAGACATCAATACAAATAAAATTACAGATATGTACATAAGTGCTGGGGGGCTGGGAAGGGGAAGAGCAACGGTAGCAAGTCAGAGTGGGAGTGGGAGTGGGAGATGAGGAAAGGTGGGACTTAGTCTGGGAAGGCCACGTGGATGAGCTGTGCCTTCGATAAGACTATAGACGTGGGGAAGAGTAATTGTCCATTTGTGGAGGGAGATATTGCAGGCCAGAGGCAGGATTTGGGAGAGGGGTCGGCGGCAAGACGGACAAGATGGAGGTAGAGTGACAAAGTTGGCATTAGAGGAGCAAAGTGTGCAGGCTGGATTGTAGGAGAGAAGCGAGGTAGGTAGGAGGGGACAAGGTGATGGGCTGGTTTAAAGCCAATGGTGTTGGAGTTTTTGTTTTGATGCGGAGGTGGATGGGAAAACACTGGAGTTTTTTTAAGGAGCAGGGTGACATGTCCTGAATGTTTCTGTAGAAAAATGATGATGTCTTGAAGGCAGGCGATGCGAGGATGGAGAGAGGGAGAGAGATCAGGGCTGGAGATGTAGATTTGGGTATCAGCCACACAGAGAGGGTAGCTGAAACAATGGGAGTGAATGAGTTCTCCAAGGAAATGGGTGTAGATGGAGACTAGAAGGGGACTATGTATACTTTGGTACATATCTGCTTATGTACATATCTATAATTTATATTATTGTCTGTCTCCCCCTGTAGACTGTATGCTCATTGTGGGTAGGGAATGTATCCATGTTATATTGCATTCTCCCAAGTGCTTAGTACAGTGCTCTGCATACAATAAGCACTCAATAAATGAGACAAAGAATGAAATAACTTTTTTTTAAATGTCTCCACTACACTGTTTTTCCCGAACTCTGAAACCCACTTTATATTTCCACAGAAATGATGAGCCAGGCAGGCAGGCATAATACAAATGAGTCATGTGTAGCTTCACAAAATGCTCATTTTCCCTTCCTCCTGATTCATTATCCTGCTTTGTTCCTTTTCTCTACAGCCCTTCTAGACTGTAAATTCTTGGTGAGCAGGGAACAACTCTCCCAACTTTATACTGTACTCTCCCAAACAGTACAGTACTCTACACATAGTTATCACTCAATAAATACAAGTGATTGATTTTTTAACAATCTTTTTTTACACTTTTGTGATCAACTTAAAAAGTCTCTCCTAGGTAATAAGGGAAAGAGGGAGTTAACAATGATTAAATTCATATTAGGTCTCTTCTGATCGCACAAACCCTCAACAAGATCCGTTACCAGGGGAAAGAGGGAAAGGCAATGGGGATGAGTTCTCAAGGTATAAGAAATATCTGCTCCACAAAGGACTCTGGGTGCCCCTAAGGAAATTCAGTGATATTTGTCGAGTGCTCATGTATTTTGTGTGGAGCACTTTGAGCGGTACAATGCAGTTGGTCAGTTTCCCAGCTAGGTATTCCATATGACCACTGCTGGTTTTCCTTTCCCACATCGGAAACAGCATCCTCATCTTCCCTCCCAAACCCGGTCCGCTCCCAGACTTCTCTATCACCGTGGATGGCATGACCATCCTTCCCGTCCCGCAGGCCCGCAATCTCGGTGTCATCCTTGACTCGTCCCTCTCGTTCACCCCACACATCCTATCCGTTACCAAGACCTGCCGGTTTCACCTCTACAATATTGCCAAGATCCGCCCTTTCCTCTCCACCCAAACGGCTACCTTACTATTACGGGCTCTCGTTATATCCCGGCTAGACTACCGTGTCAGCCTTCTCTCTGACCTCCCTTCCTCCTCTCTCGCCCCGCTCCGGTCTATTCTTCACTCCGCTGCCCGGCTCATCTTCCTGCAGAAACGATCTGGGCATGTCACTCCCCTTCTTAAACAACTCCACTGGTTGCCTATCGACCTCCGCTCCAAACAAAAACTCCTCACTCTAGGCTTCAAGGCTCTCCATCACCTTGCCCCTTCCTACCTCTCCTCCCTTCTCTCTTTCTACCGCCCACCCCGCACGCTCCGCTCCTCTGCCGTCCACCTCCTCACCATCCCTCGGTCTCGCCTATCCCTCCGTCGACCCCTGGGTCACGTCCTCCCGCGGTCCTGGAACGCCCTCCCTCCTCACCTCCGCCAAACTGATTCTCTTTCCCTCTTCAAAACCTTACTTAAAAATCACCTCCTCCAAGAGGCCTTCCCAGACTGAGCTCCTCGTCCCCCTCTACTCCCTCTGCCATCCCCCCTTTACCTCTCCGCAGCTAAAGCCTCATTTTCCCCTTTTCCCTCTGCTCCTCCACCTCTCCCTTCCCATCCCCACAGCACTGTACTCGTCCGCTCAACTGTATATATTTTCGTTACCCTATTTATTTTGTTAATGAATTGTACATCGTCTTGATTCTATTTAGTTGCCATTGTTTTTACGAGATGTTCTTCCCCTTGACGCTGTTTAGTGCCATTGTTCTTGTCTGTCCGTCTCCCCCGATTAGACTGTAAACCCATCAAACGGCAGGGACTGTCTCTATCTGTTGCCGACTTGTTCATCCCAAGCGCTTAGTACAGTGCTCTGCACATAGTAAGCGCTCAATAAATACTATTGAATGAGATAGAGAAGCAGCATGGCGTGGTGGATAGAGCCACGAACTTGGGAGTCAAAAGGTTATGGGTCCTAATCCCGGTTCTGCCACTTGTCTGCTGTGTGACCTTGCGCAAGTTACTTCTCTCTGCCTCAGTCATCTTATCTGTAAAATGGGGATTGAGACTGTGAGCCCCACATGGGACAGAGACTGTGTCCAATTCTATTTGCTTGTATCCTCCCCAGCACTTAGCGTGCCTGGCAGATAGTAAGCACTTAAATATTATGATTATTATTATTATTATTATTCAACCCTCAAGAAAGGGGCATTTCAAAAATACCCTCACGCATTCTACCAAGCTCATTTACAGAGAAGCGGTGTGGCTCAGTGGAAAGAGCATGGGCTTGGGAGCCAGAGGTCATGGGCTCGAATTCCAGCTCTGCCACTTGTCAGCTGTGTGACTGTGGGCAAGTCACTTCACTTCTCTGGGCCTCAGTTCCCTCATCTGTAAAATGGAGATGAAGACTGTGAGCCTCACGTGGGACAACCTGATGACCCTGTATCTACCCCAGCGCTTAGAACAGTGCTCTGCACATAGTAAGCGCTTGACAAATACCAACATTACTATTATCTTTTTTTATGTTATTTGTTAAATGTCTACTATGGGCCAGGACTGTACTAAGCACCAGTGAAGAGACACTAATCAGATTGTACCAAGTTCCACATGAGGCTCACAGTCTTAACTCCCATTTTACAAATGAGATAATTGAAGCACAAAAGTTAAGCAACTTGTCCAAAGTCACAAAGCACGCAGGTAGCAGAGCTGGGATTAGAAACCAGGTCCTTCTGACTCCCGGGCCCGTGCTTTATCCACTAGCCCATGATGCTTCTTGATCAGTGTTCTAAAAATACTTCACAAGATGTATAGTTACATCTAGCACTTCTGAAATAGCTGAGGCAGCTGAAATATGGACTGACTGTAACTCTAGTTATTCCAGAGGGGCTGGCCTATGGGGCTGCTTTTCTCGTGAACCACTTTAGAAGCCTCCTAAAGCTTAAAACCTAAGGAAGTTTCTCACTCCCCCTCCAGACCCACAGCTCTTGAGTGCATATCCTTATTCTCTGCTGCTTCCCCTATCTATAATTTATTTTATATGTCTGTCTCCCCCACTAGATTGTAAACTCATGAAGGCAAGGATTGTATCTACTAACGATACTGTATTGTACACACCCAAGTGTTTAGTACAGCACTCTGCACATAGCTAGGATTCGCGGGAGTACCTGCACAACATCTCTACCATCAACTAACTACTTTCTGTATCTACATGATTTCCAAATATACATCTCCAGCTCTGATCTCTCTCCTTTCCTGCAATCTCGCATTTCCTCCTGCCTTCACACAGTTCTACCTGGATTTCTGTCAACACCTCAAACTAAACGCATCCAAAACTGAACTCCTAAATCTTCCCACCCAAACACAAGGGCTAGGGGAGCCCTTCTGCAGCAGAAATAGGAGTTCCCTAGACTGTAAACTTGTTATGGGCAGAAAACATCTCTACCAACTCTGTTGTATTGTACTCTCCCAAGTGTTTAGTACAGTACTCTGCACACATTAGGTGCTCCTCACATAGCATTGGTTAACAAAAGGGGGTCTGCCGGTAGAGGCCCGGCCTGAGACACTGAACAGGAAAATCTCGTTCAATGGCTCCAGCCTGCAGAGAGGCTGAAAAAGATTCAGAAACTGAGGCTAAAGCCGAGCACCTCCTCGCTGACCTGATAGATACCCACTTTCGAAAAAGTTCAAATTGTGCCCACTCTATCGCCTCGTGTATCTTCTGGATCCACAATTTCCCTCTGAAATTAAGCCAGGCAAAGAAGCTGGAAGAGATGGAAGCAGTGGGTGCCAACAAGCCACAACCTGCCTTGACCCTAGGTGATTCAGTTGCAGTTTTAATGTGTATGAGAAACAAATTAACAGTGAATTCCAAATTGATCCTTCTAATTTAGTGGCTTCTGTAGCCAGACAACACTCTACATGGTTGGCACATTTTAAAATTGGCTTGTAGCCATTCAAAAATAGAAACTATTTCCAACTGAAGCCAAGGAGCTTAATAAAAAGGGGCAAAATTGTTCTTCACACTCTGAAAAAACAATTTCTCCTGGATCCCAAACCTAAATACATCTTCTAGTGTTATTAGAATGAAATACTCCAATTTCCTTTTGATTACTGTAAGACTATGAAAATGTCCCCCTTATACTGTAAAACCAGAAGACTATTTTCTCCAAAACTATCAGAGAGGAAAAGAAACAGCCATACACAACACTCCATTTTAGTTAGCAGCAGATTTAAGAAAAACCAATACATCCATCTCAATATAACTCAAACTAAGAATTACTTGGAAGCTAATGTCTTTGGTATCAATAAGCCTATTTACAGGATGAGCATAAGCAGGTTGCCTTTCTGCAGCCATTTTGCAATGTAATCAATAGTGACCAGTAATTAAAAATATTGTTTCTCCAACAGTGCCAATGTTTGCCTTTAGAAAAGCCAGAATTCACCCAATCGCAAGTTGGGAAGCAGCATGGCCTAACGGAAAAAGCACAGGCTTGGGAGTCGGAAGACCTGGGTTCTAACCCCAACTCTGCACTTATCTGTTGTGCGACCTTGGGCAAGTCACTTAACTTCTCTATGCCTAAATTACCTCATCTGTAAAACAGAGAATAAGACTGTGCGCCCCATGTAGAGCATGGACTGTGCCCAACCTGATTGGCTTGTAACTATCCCTGCACTTAATACAGAGCCAAGCACCACGTGTACCCTTAAAAAAAAAATCACTTCCCAAATACAACTTCTTCAAAAGCCCAAGAAGAGCTAGAACGGTATCCCCGGGCCTGAATACCAATGTCAGCATTTACATACATCTCATATTTTTAGAGTCCCCCAAATGGAGTAACAATTTTCTAAGAGATGTAAATCAACCTGTTGAGACCCTGAAGCATTCCTTCATAGAATGGCTAAACACATAACCAAAACAGAATTTTAAAAACAAGCTAGCCAGCTATTCTTCCATCTCAGATACCCAGACAGTCAGCTCAAAATTGAGTTCGGCTTCAGGATTTTCACAAACTTTCACAACTGAGTAGATTCATTATGGTGTCTTTGTTTCCTACATACTGCTCAGAAGCATCTATACTTCTTTAAAGATTGTTATTAATGGTTTCATCACAAAACTTTTGTGCTATCTGTAGTTGGCTTTGTTTAAGATATATTCCATTTTTAGGATCCTGACAAACAAATCCATATAATACTTTGAGAAGCGGCACAGCGTAGTGGATGGGGCCTGGGAGTCAGAAGGTCATGGGTTCTAATCCCAGCTCTATTTGTCTGCTATGTGACCAGTAACTTTGCTGGGCCTCAGTTACCTCATCTGTAAAAGGGGGATTGAGACTGCGAGCCCCCCTGTAGGATAGAGTGTAAGGTCGTCATTGAGCAGGGATTGTCTCTCTGTTGCCAAATGGTACATTCCAAGTACTTAGCACAGTGCTCTGCACGTAGTAAGCGCTCAATAAATACTATTGAATGAATGAATGAATAGAGACTATGTCCAACCCAATTACCTTGTATTCACCCCAGCGCTTAGTACAGTGTCTGGCACATAGTAAGCGCTTAACAAATACCATTATTATTACAAATACTTTCAATTCCTAGAAAATTTTATTTAGTTTGCACCTTTTCAAGGACCTCAAGGCAAGAGGTGCTACCACCCAGCAACTGCAGTATTTATTAGACAACATTCCAATCTCCAACATAGTTGACCACATTTTATGCATCTGTTTTCTATTAGAAGGTACAAACGAGCCCTGCTTGCTGAAGTGAAAACTAGAATGTTTAACTACTTGTGCTTAGCCGGCACAATTTAACTGAAAATCACCATATTTTTACAATCATTAAGGAACGGTGTGACCTAGTGGAAGGCGCACAAGCCTGGGAGTCAGAAGACCTGTGTTCTAATCCTGCCTCTGCCACATGCTTGCTGTGTGACTCTGGTCAAATCACTTAACTTCTCGGTGCCTCAGTTACCTCACCTGTAAAATGGGAATTCAGTACTTGCTCTCCTTCCTACTTAGACTGTGAATCCTGTATGGGACGGGGACCGTCTGACATGATTTTCTTTTATCTTCCCCGGTGCTTAGAATAGCAGTTGACAAATACCACAATTATAATTATTATCATTACTCACTAGTCTCACAATACCCTATTGAAAGGCCAGGGTTACAGTAATATCTGGTTGAGGGGAGGGGGAAGGGGGAAGAGGAACCTGGAACAAAGACAAATGGTCTGTACAGACCATTTCTTTCTTTCTCCTGACCTCCCTGGAGGGCACAGTTGACCTTACTTCTGTACACATTTCCCTCCCCAACCCTGCCAAGCCAAGTTCTAACTACCCCGGGTTTTCCACTCTTCCACTTCTGACTGACCGACCCACTGTTCCTACCTTCTCCTCTGCCTAGAAGACCCTTCCCCTTCACCAACCACATCCCAACCATCCTGGCTGTAAAAAGCAAGTTACTTCCTCCAATAGAAGCAGCATGGCTTAGGGTTAAGAGCACGGGCTTGGGAGTCGGAGGTCGTGGGTTCTAATTCCGGCCCTGCCACTTATCAGCTCTGGGGGGTAGTCACTTAATTTCTCTGCGCCTCAGTTACCTCATCTGTAAAATGGGGATTGAAACTGTGAGCCCCACGTGGGACAACCCGATTACCTTGTATCTGTCCCAGCACTTAGAACAGTGCTTGGCACAGAGTAAGCGCTTAACAAATACCACTATTATTATAAATTAATCCCCTGCCCCACTTTCCAGTCATTCCATCCCATTTACCACTTCAATAAGTCCGTGAGTCCCAATGTATCCACCATTTATTTGCTTGTGTTCACTAATTTCATTCGCGTCTACTGCTTCTTCCTTTATAAATTCTAGGGCAGGGATGGCTTTCTTATTCTTTTTTGGTAGCTGTTACCCAAATTCCAAGGATAGAGCTCTGCCCACCGTAAATGGGCAATCGATAACAGTGATCTACTCTGCCGAACGGCAACCACAGTGGAGCTAAAGGCAGGGGGAAGAAGTGGAAGACGATGTTGAATGTGTTTCCGTGAGCTCCCAGGGCTATGGGTCTTGGGCAGCAATGTCTGCATCGGTAGAAACACCCCAAGATTAGGTAATTGAACCATGTGGGAGTCATCAGGCAACCATCCAAGGGCCTTACAGTTTCCTATGCAGCACAGAGGGGGGTTGACCTGATGGGCCATGGCAGAAAGTCATTTTTCCTTGGGAGGTCTATTTAGCTCTTTGCTAGGCTGCATAAGGCATTGGAACACTCACTTCCGGGCAAGGAGCTTTGAGCCCGAGGGGAGCCAGAGCTCATGAATCGATCAGTCAATGGTATTTATTGAGCACTGACTGTGTGCTGAACACCGTAACTAAACACTTAGAGGATTAGTAGGCATGTTCCCTGCCCACAACGAGCTTTCAGTGTAGAGGAAAGACAGAGCCTTGGTAGGTGGGGTGTGGGAGAGGGGTTGTGAGAAGGAATATGCCGGGTAGGGCAAGTTTAAAAGGAGATGGAGTACTAGAGGGTACAGAAAGGAGTTGTAATTTGATGCTCAGAGTGATGGAGTTTCCGGTCAAAAATGGCAGATGAGACAGGCTGGGACTTCGATACTGGAGGATCTGCATTCTAATCCCAGCTCCGCCACTTGTCTTCTGTGTGACCTTGGGCAAATCACTTAACTTCTCTGTGCCTTAATGGGGATTAAGACTGTGAACTCCAAGTGGGACAGGGACTGTGTCCATCCTGATCAGCTCATCTACCCCAGTGCTTAGAACAGTGCCTGGCACATTGTAAGCACTTAAATTCCAAAAGGAAAAAAAAACCTGCGTGGAGCAGAGTACCTGATGAAAGTGAAAGTGCAGGGCTGTTGACATTCTCGTCCCTGAATCTTGTGTTCCCACTGAGGCAAAGGGCAAACAGGCGGACACAAGCACAGCACCATGCGAAGGGCACAAAGGATCTTGATGAGCAGAACCCATTCATGACCAAAATGACCACAGCACAGTACCAACATTGTGCCAAACCACCTAAACCTATGGCCTTCGTACCTGCTGCAATCTCTGCTGCTCCATGTTGACTCTCCGTTTTGGGAGGATGCCTGCCCTCTCTGATACAATTCTGTTTCTTTTTATTAATGATGTGTCTATACCTATAATTCTCTTTATAATGATACTTCTGATGCCTGTTTACTTGTTTTGATGTCTGTCTGTCCGCTTCTAGACTGTGAGCCCATAGGGGGCAGGGATTGTCTCTATTTGTTGCTGAATTGTACTTCCCAAGTGCTTAATACAGTGCTCTGCACAGAGTAAGAGCTCAATAAATACAGCTGAATGAATGAAAGGAAGCTCGTTGTAGGCAGGGAATGTATCTGTTGTATTGTTATCCTGTACTCTCCCAAACACTTAATACAGTGCTCTGCACACATTAAGTGCTCAATCAATACCACTGATTCAACCTGTCCACCTTTCACAAAACCCTCCTTAGTCCTTTAGTCATCATCACTGATGGTATTTATTGATCGAGCACTTTCTGTGTGCAGAGCACTGAACTAATCGCTTGGGAAAATAAAATACAAGAAAGTTAGCAGATACATTCCCTGCCCATAACGAGCTTAAAATCTAGTCAAAAATCTTCACCACTCTGGCAATAGCCTCACCACTCTGGCAATAGCCTCACCAGGAATTCCAATTCTTTCAGATCACAGGCTTGAACCCAAGTGTCCAGAAGTGGTTTGGCCGCCTTCAGCCTCCCATGCTCAGCCCCACCGAACTCACGTACCTTATAAGTTGATATATATTAGTGTCTGTCTCTCCCTCTAGACCGTAAGCTCATCACTGAGGGAAGGGAATAGAGTACAACACAAGAAAGTTGGTAGACACATACCAACAACTGATTTATACTCTCCCAAGTGCTGAGTACAGATCTCTGCACACACTCAGTGCTCAATAAATACCACTGACTGATCGATTGGCTCTTTCCACTGGCCCAGCAGCAGTGCTCCTCATCGAACACAATGTTTGGGTGACATTTTATTCTTTTGGCTATAAGGAGCAGAGTAACAGTGACTTTGGCATCTTAGGAATTAGCAGTTCTAAATTTTGGTTCTGATTTTGGGCTCAATAGCCATAGGCCAGAAACAATAAGCAGAGTCTAGCTTCTTGGCTTAATCGATGTATTTTCAGAACACTCTCCTAGGCTCAGTCCCAATCTCGCTGCTGAATTCTCCAACCCTCTCTCCAACCTGCCCAGCCAGAAGCGCAAAGGTAGGGGCAGCATTCATTTTTGTGGGAATGATTTTAGGAGAATGGGATGAAGGGCAGCTGAGGCTGGAGGTAAAAGAGGAATGTTGGGAGATGAGTGCAAGGATCTCTTGTTTCCTTATAACCCTGCTCAGAAGTTCCATCCTTGTGTTCACAGATTGTGAAAATGAAACCAATCTGCCCCACGAAGTCAGTCTAATCCTTTTGGGACCAGCCTGGATGTCTTCAAAACATGCAGTGTGGCCAAGGAGGTAGAGCACAGGCCTGGGAGTCAGAAGGACCTGCGTTCTAATCCCACCTCTGCCAGCTGCCTGCTGTGGCCTTGGACAAGTCACCTCGCTTCTCTGGGCCTCAATTACCTCATCTGTAAAATGGGGATGAAGACTGTGAGCCCCACATGGAACAACGTGATTACCCTGTATCTCCCCCAACACTTAGAACAGTGCTCTGCACATAGTAAGTGCTTAACAAATACCATCATTATTATTATTGCCTGAAACTTTTCCAGCTTATCAGAGCAAACTGAGTGGACAAAACAAGAAATCCTGCATGCAGGAGTTGTCTGTTTTTTAAAAGTGGATGCTGTTATTGGAAGATTTATCATCCCATTTACTCCCAGAGAAAAAGGAGGGATGCAAAAGTGTGAGATGAGGCCGAGGTAAAGCAAAAGTCAGAGATCAAAGACAATCAAACTCACTTTGAGTGAGCCCCATGTGAGAAAGGGACTGTGTCCGACCCATTTAACTTGTACCTGCTCCAGTGCTTAGAACAGCGTTTGACACCTAGTAAATGTGTAATAAATGCCATTAAAAAATGGCAGTGGGCAAAATAACAGTAGCAGTAAAGGTATTTATTGAATGTCCATCTGGTGCAATGCACTGCATCTGAGGCTCAGGAAAGACAACGGAAGCACATGATGATGACCATGACTGTAGTATTTGTGCCGGGCACTGTACTAAGCGCTGGGGTAGATAGAAGCTTATCAGGTGGGACAGAGTTCCTGTCCCACATCGGGCTCACAGTCTTAATCCCCATTTTACAGATGAGGTAACTGAGGCACAGAGAAGTGAAGTGACTTGCCCAAGGTCATGCAGCAGAAAAGTGGCGGAGCTGGGATTAGAACCCAGCTCCCTCTGACTCCCAAGCCGTTGCTCTAGCCACCACACTAAGCTGCTTCTCAATCATGACCCAATTCCGGCAAATAGGGTAAAATAAGGACAGATGGAGGAGTTGGGAAGACCATAGGAAAGTTTACCATAGCGTTTGGGAAGAAAAAAAGAAAAAATATCTCACAGAAATACCCAGGAAGGAGAGTCGTGACAACAGTAGGGAACTGGAGATGGGAAACCAAATTCTGTTTTGCTCCCTAAGGTACCAAACAGGATATTCTATTCATGCTCATGCCAGAATAAAATCTCGCTCTGCCAAAGTTTAGTTATATTTCTATCTACTTGGAGGCTAATGAATATCTTGCCTTGAAAGAAAATGTCTCCAAGTACTCAGGAGAGCTTTAAGCTAGGATTCCAGTGTACCACACCCTCAGGTCACCAAAAAAACCTACATCAGTTTATCTTCCATGTTACCTCTGCAACTGAGCTTGAAACAAATAACTGCCCTTCTTTTAGACACAATCCACTTCTGAATGGATGGAGAAGCATCCTCTGTATGGCCAGGAGGAAAGGCCTGCTGCGTAACCTGGCACAAGTCACTTAACTTTTCTGGGCCTGCTTCCCCATCAGTAAAATGAGGATAAAATATATCTTTCCCTCTCTCCTACAGGTGAGACCCCACCTAGGACAAGGATATCTGATGTGTTTATCCTGTATCTATCTACTCCAGGGCTTAGCACATGTTTGGTATCTGCTAAATGTTTTAATAAATACCATTATTATCATAACCACTAAAATAAACGTCAATTTTGGATTTTTTTTTCCTCCCCGCTAGCTAAGTATGCAGGGGGGTATCTAGGCCCTGAATGTCCTTCCCAAGCCAGTCTACCTATCGCTGTCTCCCACCTCCACTGCTTCACTCCCACTGCCATCTCAGCTCTCCGCATTCAAAGCCCTCCTAAATCCCACCTCTTCCAGCAAATCCTCCCCAATCAACCTCCCAGCACCTTACCTCAGGCGCTTATTAATTTATTTCCACCCATCCTCAGCACTCTCGTATATGTTTTTTTCAATTGTACAATCAATTCTTTTACGGTATCGGGGTAAGCCATTACGGAGTGTCAAGCACCATTCTAAGCTCGGGGATGAATAAAAGGTCGGACACAGTCCCTGTCCCACTATTTTGATTTCTTCTGTAGGCTCCTCTAGTTTTTTAATGTTTGTCTCCCCCATTAGTGTGTAAACTCCCTGTGGTCGGGGGACGCGTCACTTCTTTCTCTGAACTTGCCAAACCTCTAGTACAATGCGGAATATTCATTCATTCAAAAGTCTATTGAGCGCTTACTATGTGCAGAGCACTGTACTAAGCGCTTGGAATGTACACCAAGTGGGTTTTCAATAAACACACTACTACTTCGACTCTGCCTGGCCTAACATGAGTTTGTCTACCAGAGTGTGGAAGAGGGAAAGATGATACAATTCAAAAATCAGCCACTTTGTCATTTATTAAGGCACATAGAAATCTGGTGTAAAAGGATGTTTGTAGACTATCCAGACTCAGGCTCATCCCATCCTAAATAATAAAAAGCAACTGAAGCAGTGTGGCCTAGGAGGAAAAGCACAGCCCTGGAAGACAAAGGACCGGGATTCTAATCCTGCCTCCTCCACATGTCTCCTGAGTGACTTTGGGCAAGTCACCTAACTACTCGGAGCCTCAGTTACCTCATCTATGAAATGGAAATTGAGACTGAGCCCCGCGGGGACAGGGATCGGGTCCAATGTGATTAGTTTTTATCTATCCCAGAGCTTAGTACAGTGTTTGGCACAATGTAAGCACTTAACGGATGCCACTTAAAAAAAAAAAAAAGGGCTGGGGTTGAGAGTTTTGCCTCCCTTCACTTTGAAAACAAACAGCAAATATGCAGAAGTAAACATTATCTTAGCAACAGACAAACTACCAAATTCAGATACTATTTAGTCTAAAAAAAGGCCTATAAAGTTACATACGAAACGGATGTTAATATCTTAGTACTGTAAAATTCAGACTATGTGAACAACGATGGCTAATCTAAAAATAACTTTGTATTGTCTTAGAATTAATGGCAATTCCTTAAGTCTATGTGCATTTTAAGGCCTTCACATAAGAAACACCTAATATATTCAATATATATTCAACCTATTCCCTTCAGCAGCAACGTACAGCGTTAGTACAGCGTTTTTCGCATTGTTGTTTTTGCTAAATTTACTCCCTTATTAGTCCGGTCCCTCGTCCCCTTTCTCTATTAGTCCTGTCCCTCGTCCCTCCCGCCACAGCCCACCGAGGGCTAGGAACCGGGTGTGAATCAAAGTCCTTGCACCTTTCCCTAGCACGCGGTACTATACCCTAAACACTCTGTAAGCTTAATGAAGGTCATATAAGGTCAAGCACGTGGTACAGTGCTTCACACACAGTTAAGCGCTCGATAAATACGACTGATTTGGGTACAGAGCCTTGCATTTAGGGAACTAAAAGGCTGTCAGTTAACCAAGCTTCCGGGTTTTTTGGTGGTGGAGGGAAGGGGAAGGTTCAAGGGCTCTGTACTAGCCTCCTTGAAGGTGGCCTCATTGTCACCGTGAAGGGGGCTCGGGATCAGTGGAGGAGCCGAGTCCCAATCTGATCCTGGGCCAGGCCAAATGGGGATCCCAAGGGGGCCATCCAGCCCCTCCTTCATTCAATCCATCACATTGATAATAATGTTGGCATTTGTTAAGCGCTTACTAGGTGCAGAGCACCGTTCGAAGCGCTGGGGTAGATACAGGGTCATCAGGCTGTCCCACGTGAGGCTCACAGTCTTCATCCCCATTTTACAGAGGGGGTAACTAAGGCCCAGAGAAGTTGGATGCAAGGTCGTCAGGCTGTTGCACGTGGGACTCACAATCTTCATCCCCATTTTACAGAGGAGGGAACTGAGGCCCAGAGAAGCGAAGTGACTTGCCCACAGTCACACAGACGACAAGTGGCAGAGCCCGGATTTGAACCCATGACCTCTGACTCCCAAGCCCGGGCTCTTTCCACTGAGCCACGCTGCTTCTCAGCGTGATTGCACTGATTGCACGCTTCCTCTGTGCAGAACACTGTACTAAGCGCTTGGGAAACTACTCCCTAACAAGAGTTGGTAGACACGCTCCCTGCCCTCAGGGAGAAGCAGTGTGGTCCGCTGGATAGAGCTCGGGCCTGGGAGTCGGAAGGATCTGAGTTCCAGTCCTTGTTCCACCCCTGACACGCTGTGTGACCTTGGGCAAGTCACTTCACTTCTCTGTGCCTCCGTTACCTCCGTTGTGTCAAATGGGGATTAAGACTTGAGTCCCATGTGGGACGTGGACTGTGTCCAACCTGATTAGTTTGAATCTACCCCAGAGTACCTGTTCATTCCAAGTGCTTAGTACAGTGCTCTGCACCTAGTAAGCGCTCAATAAATACTATTGAATGAATGAACAGTGCTTGGCACATAGTAAGCAACTAAAAAATACCATGGAACAAGAGCCTACTGTCTAGACGTTCCCCACTGCTGTAGAGAAAGCTCTTCCCTTCCCCGGGAGGTCCTGAGGACTTGGGGGTGGGGAAATAATAATAATAATAATAATAATAACGATGGTATCTGTTAAGTGCTTACTATGTGCCAGGCACACAGTGCTGTACTAAACGCTGCGGGCACGGCAGCAGCATGGCTTAGTGGCAAGAGCCCGGGCTTGGGAGTCAGAGGTCATGGGTTCTAATCCCGGCTCTGCCAATAATAATAACGATGGTATCTGTTAAGTGCTTACTATGCGCCAGGCACACAGTGCTGTACTAGACGCTGTGGGCACGGCAGCAGCATGGCTCAGTGGCAAGAGCCCAGGCTTGGGAGTCAGAGGTCATGGGTTCTAATCCCGGCTCTGCCACTTGTCAACTGTGTGACTGTGGGCAAGTCACTTCACTTCTCTGGGCCTCAGTTCCCGCCTCTGTAAAACGGGGATGAAGATTGTGAGTCCCACGTGCGACAGCCTGACGACCTTGCATCCACCCCAGCGCTTAGAACAGTGCTTGGCACATAGTGAGCGCTTAACAAATACCATCATTATCATATAAGCAAATCGGGTTGGACACAGTCCTTGCTACAAGCAGCGTGGCTCAATGGCAAGACCCCGGGCTTGGGAGTCAGAGGTGGTGGGTTCTAATCCCGGCTCCGCCACCTGTCAGCTGTGTGACTTTGGGCAAGTCACTTCACTGGGCCTCAGTGACCTTATCTGTAAAATGGGGATAAAGACTGGGAGCCCCACGTGAGGCCACCTGATGACGTTATATCCCCCCCAGCGCTTAGAACAGCGCTTGGCACAGAGTGAGCGCTTAAGAAAGGCCGTCATCAACTGTTGCAGGCCACGGAGGGGAGAGGTAAGGACACTTACCCGGGGCCGGACCGATGGGGGCAGGTGGGCAAGGGGGAAGGGAGGGTGCCCGGTGCAAGGGAGGCGATCGCCTGCTGCCCTCCTACTGCTGCTGGCCACAGGAGGTGATCGCCTGCTGCCCTCTTACTGCACCTGGTCCTGGGAGGTGATCGCCTGCTGCCCTCCTGCTGCAGCCGGTCCTGGGAGGTGATCGCCTGCTGCCCTCTTACTGCACCTGGTTTTAGGAGGTGATCGCCTGCTGCCCTCCTACTGCAGCTGGTCCTGGGAGGTGATCGCCTGCTGCCCTCCTGCTGCAGCTGGTTTTAGGAGGTGATCGCCTGCTGCCCTCTTACTGCAGCCGGTCCTGGGAGGTGATCGCCTGCTGCCCTCTTACTGCAGCCGGTCCTGGGAGGTGATCGCCTGCTGCCCTCTTACTGCAGCCGGTCCTGGGAGGTGATCGCCTGCTGCCCTCTTACTGCAGCCGGTCCTGGGAGGTGATCGCCTGCTGCGCTCTTACTGCACCTGGTCCTGGGAGGTGATCGCCTGCTGCCCTCTTACTGCACCTGGTTTTAGGAGGTGATCGCTTGCTGCCCTCCTGCTGCAGCTGATCCTGGGAGGTGATCGCCTGCTGCCCTCTTACTGCAGCCGGTCCTGGGAGGTGATCGCTTGCTGCCCTCTTACTGCACCTGGTCCTGGGAGGTGATCGCCTGCTGCCCTCTTACTGCTGCTGCTGCGGGAGACGATGGTTGTGCTGCTCGTGGCGGGTTGTGCCTGGCCCGGGCGGCTCCCCTCCCTCCGGACCCCCCCGATCGATCAATCGATCAATCGATCGAACGGCCCCGCGCCCTGGGCGGCTGCGCGGGGGCTCCGCACGTGGTCGACCGACCGACCGACCGACCGTCCGAGGCTCCCTCCCTCCCGCTCCGGCTGGGGCTGCCCGGGCCTTTCCTCCTTTTCGGTCGATGGTGTTTTCTGCCCCCCGGCCCGGGGGTCGCGGGTCGAAAGCGGGATCAGGAGTGGGCCGGGGGGGCAGGAGGTGAAGCCGTGCTGGCCATGGCTCGTTCGATCGATGGGGGTCTTTTTCGCCCGATGGGTCTTTTCGACCGGTGGTTCGTTCGACCGATGGTTCGTTCGACCGATGGTTCGGTCGATCGCCCGGCCCGGCTTCCTCCCTCCCTCCCTGCCGCCGCGCTGACGCTCCCGACCCCTCCCCCCGCCCTCTGACGTCACCCGCCCTCTGACGTCACCCGGGGGCTACACCGCCCTGGGGTCTCCCTCCCCCCCCCGCACTCTGACGTCACCGGGGGGGCCAAGCCCGCCCGGGGTCTCCCTCCTCTCCCGGCCTCTGACGTCACCCACACTAGGACATCATGATGCTGTTGATATTTGTTAGGCGCTTACTACTACTACTACTAATAATGTTGGTATTTGTTAAGCGCTTACTCTGTGCAGAGCACTGTTCTAAGCGCTGGGGTAGCGTGGCTCAGTGCAAAGAGCCCGGGCTTGGGAGTCAGAGGTCAGGGGTTCGAATCCCGGCTCTGCCCCTTGTCAGCTGGGGGACTGTGGGCAAGTCACTTCGGTGGGCCTCAGTTTCCTCATCTGGAAAATGGGGATTAACTGTGAGCCTCCCGTGGGACAACCCGATGACCCTGTATCTCTCCCAGTGCTTAGAACAGTGCTCTGCACAGAGTAAGCGCTTAATACCCACATTATTATTATTACAGGGTCATCGGGTTGTCCCACATGGGGCTCACAGTCTTAATCCCCGTTTTACAGATGAGGTAACTGAGGCCCAGAGAAGTGACGTGACTTGCCCACAGGCACACAGCTGACGAGTGGCAGAGTGGGGATTCGAATCCATGACCTCTGACTCCCAAGCCCAGGCTCTTTCCACTGAGCCGCACTGCTTCCCTGAGCAGAGCGCTGTTTTAAGTGCTGGGGGAGATACAGGGTCATCGAGTTGTCCCACGGGAGGCTCACAGTCCCATTTTAATAATAACAATAATGTTGGTATTTGTTAAGCGCTTACTCTGTGCAGAGCACTGTTCTAAGCACTGGGGGAGATACAGGGTCATCGGGTTGTCCCACGGGAGGCTCACAGTCCCACTTTGATAACAATAATAATAATAATACTGTTGGTATTTAAGTGCTTACTATGTGCCGAGCACTGTTCTAAGCGCTGGGGGAGATACAGGGTCATCGGGTTGTCCCATGTGAGGCTCAGTCTTAATCCCCATTTTACAGATGAGGGAACTGAGGCGCAGAGAAGTGAAGTGACTTGCCCACAGTCACACAGTTGACGAGTGGCGGAGCCGGGATTCGAACCCATGACCTCTGACTCCCAAGCCCGGGCTCTTTCCACTGATCCACACTGCTTCTCTACCCGGCGCTTAGAACAGTGCTCTGCACCTAGTAAGCGCTTAACAAATACCAGCATCTGTAAGCCCGTCAAAGGGCAGGGACTGTCTCTATCTGTTGCCGATTTGTCCATTCCAAGCGCTTAGTCCAGTGCTCGGCACATAGTAAGCGCTCAAATACTATTGAATGAATGACTAATAATGATGGTATTTGCTAAGCGCTTACTATGTGCCAAGCCCGGTTCCAAGTGCTGGGGGAGATACAGGGGAATGAGGTTGTCCCACGTGGGGCTCACAGTCTTCATCCCCATTTTACAGATGAGGTCACTGAGGCGCAGAGAAGTGAAGTGACTTGCCCAAAGTCACACAGCTGACCAGGGGCAGAGGGGGAATTAGAACCCACAACCTTTGACTCACGTGGCTCAGTGGAAAGAGCATGGGCTTTGGAGTCAGAGGTCATGAGTTCGAATCCCAGATCTGCCACTTGTCAGCTGTGTGACTGTGGGCAAGTCACTTCACTTCTCTGTGCCTCAGTTCCCTCATCTGTCAAATGGGGATTAAGACCGTGAGCCCCACGTGGGACAACCTGATTCCCCTGTGTCTACCCCAGCGCTTAGAACAGTGCTCGGCACATAGTAAGCGCTTAACAAATACCCACATTATTAAGCCTGTGCTCTTTCCACTAGGCCACGCTCCAGTCTCCCCACAATCCTCAATCTCCTCCTCAATCGACGCCCATTTCTCTCCTCTCCCCCCCGGGGGAGAAATGGAAAAGCTTAAAGCCTAACAGGGGAAAATTGTGCACAACTCCAGAGAAGCAGTGTGGTTTAATGGCTAGAGCACGGGCCTAGGGAGTCAGAAGGACCCGGGTTCTAACCTCAGCTCCACCACATGTCTGCTGTGTGACCTTAGGTATGTCAAATTCTCTGGGCCTCAGTTACCTCATCTGTAAAATGGGGCTTAAGAACGTGAGCCCCATGTAAGACAGGAATTGGGTCCAACCTGATTAATTTATATCTACCCCGGGGCTGAACTACCATATTATTATTCATCTTAATAATAATAACGTTGGTGTTTGTTAAGCGCTTACTACGTGCAGAGCACAGTTCTAAGTGCTGGGGGAGATACAGGGTGATCGGGTTGTCCCACGTGAGGCTCACAAGATTACACATTAAGATTATAGTGTTACTATTGTTGTTGTAATTAAGATTACAGATTAAGTTTATAGTATTCTTGTTGTTGTAATTAAGATTACAGATTAAAATTATCATTATTATTACAGGTGAGGTAATTGAGGCCCAGAGAAGTTAAGTGACTTCAGGCAAGGGGGGGGATCAGGATTAGAACTCATGACCTTCTGATTCCCAAGCCCGTGCTCCATCCACTACCCTCCGCTGCTTCCTATGGGGTGGTGTCTACCAACTCCACTGCATTCAACCAAGTGCGTATTATGGTGCTCTGCACACAGTAAAGCACCCAGGAAATGTCAATTGATTGTTTTAAAAATTAAAAAAAGGCCAATCCTGGAAAGTTAAAAAACCAATGTACCGCTCTGCCCTTGGGCAATCACCAGAGTCAATAGGGTTTGGCTCAGAAAAGTCACTTAATTTCTCTGTGCCTCAGTTACCTCCTCTGTAAAATGGAGGTTTGCGACTGCAAGCCCCACCTGGGACAGGAACTGCGTCCAACCCGATTTGCTTGTATCCACCCCAGCATGTAGTGCAGTGTCTGGCACGTAGTAAGTGCTCAACAAATACCACAGTGGAAAGAGCCTGGGCTTCGGAGTCAGAGGTCATGGGTTCGACTCCCTGCTCTGCCACTTGTCAGCTGTGTGACTGGGCAAGTCACTTCACTTCTCTGGGCCTCAGTTACCTCATCTGTAAAATGGGGATTAATTGTGAGCCTCACGTGGGACAACCTGATGACCCTGTCTCTCCCCCAGCGCTTAGAACAGTGCTCTGCACATAGTAAGCGCTTAACAAATACCAACATTATTAATTATTCCACTGATTCACCATCATATTCCACCCTCGTATTCCCTGTACTAAGAAAACTCACTTCGGATTTAAAACTTACCTTAACTGTCTTCGTCTGTGGACCTGCATATTGTCTCTCTAGACTGTAAACTTGTCGTAGGCAGGAAAAGGGTCTGGCAACTCTGTTATACCGAACTCTCCCCAACATTTAGTAGAGTGCTCTGCACATAGTAAGCACTCAGATACAACTGCTTGGTTTTAAAACACAAGCTCTTAGAAGATACGAATTCCATTTTAAGATATTTATGGAAAATTTAAGGTAATCCAAGGAATCATAAAATCACTTAAAGTGGTGGACAAGCTGGCCAGATTTAAGTTTTAAGGCACAGAGATTGCTCTCTCTAGAGAAGAAAAGATTGAAGAATGTCATAATAACCACACTAGGAAGTCTAGGATCTCAGACACTGGAAACAGGCTTAAATAACAGTTGGAGAAATTTAGGTCAGCTAAAGGGAACACTCTTCTAAGTCAGTGTGGGTTGTTGGGCATTAGGGTGAGTTAGCAAATTAGGGGATACTGTTTTTAATAAGATAATTCTCACCTGTAGAAGACAAGAAGAAGACTCATCCCTCAAATCCTTCCTAATGCCAGGAGATGCTCTCGGTAAATACTATTTCATTAATGCCTCAGGACAGCTTGTGTCATCAGTGGTGTTTGCAGCTGAGGCCAATATCTCACCCCAATTCTTCCCAATGGGAGCGGAGATCCTGCTTGCCACTTGCTCCCGGGAACAGCAGGCAGATGCCAGTTCTTTCTTCTCCCTCGGGAGGGCTTGTCTCTTCTCTTTCCAGTAATCCTTGGATGCTGGGCCAGATGGAAGGCCCAGCTGCCTCATCCAACACCTTGGTTTAGGGCTCAGTTGCCTGCAATCTGCATGAGGTTGCTACTGGCCTATACTTGTTTAATAGCAGGGAAGGAAAGCAGACAGACAACTAATAACATCAGCAAATCTTAGGCTCCAGATCATTTTATTGCCTCCAATTTACTCTTCTTCACTAGTCACTTCTTTTTCTTTCTTTCTCTCTCTCATTATCACACTCTTTCTATCCTTCTTGTCCCTTCAAGCAAGGTGCCCTATTACCTATACAACTATTGCCAAATTTCTGCCACCTGCTCCTGACCCCCACTCCCAGCTCCGCCCCAATCCTAAAGGTCTCTTCATCCCTTCTACTTCCCCTGGGAAGCTGTCATTGGGTTAGGTTGGTGGAGCTAGCAGTGAAAAAAAAAATACGGGATCTCTTCCTTACCTTTTTCTTAAAAGTTTGGAAATGCTTATTTTGGAAAAATGAATTCAAACCTGTCAGCCTACAGGTCTAAAATTCCTTAGGGTAAGGACATGTTAAAAAGAAAAAAACCCTAACTACTCCAAGGACCAAATTTTCCCAGTATTTTATTGAATTAAATGTTAATAATAATGTTGGTATTTGTTAAGTGCTTACTATGTGCCAAGCACTGTTCTAAGCACTAGGGTAGAAACAAGGTAATTAGGTTGTCCTACGTGGCGCTCACAGTCTTAATCCCCATTTTCCAGATGAGGTAACCCAGGGCACAGAGAAGTTAAGTGATTTGCCCAAAGTCACACAGCTGACAAATGTGGGAGTGGGGATTAGAACCCATGATCTCTGACTACCAAACCCTGTGCTCTTTCCACTAAGAAGGGACGGTTCGGAGACTCCGGTTGACAGGGGAATCTTGAAAGTTATCTTTAGCGATGGCAAGAGATTTTGCAGGGGGTTGGAGTGGGGAGTGATTGCTGTTTAGATTTTCGGTATGATGGAAGAGAGAGCAAGAGGTGATTAAGGAAACCCTTTTAAATTTGTTCCAAACTACTTGGATTATCCCTGGTATTAGTTTCCTACTAAATCCTGACTTAGTAGGAAATGTCTTAGCTGAGTGTATTGTACCTAACCAAGTGCTTGGCACATAGTGAGCACTTACCAAATCCCATTATTATTATTTGTAAAAATAATAATAATGATAGTAATAATAAAATCAGTTTGCTAATGTTTGGGGACTTGATGCTTTATACATGTTCTAGAGCTTTATATGAATGACAGTATGTATTGACTTTCTTACTGACGTTTCTTATAGCTCTTTGACTAAGAGAGAAGAGATTCTAAGGGGATGAAAGGCAGGAATCAAGGAGAAGGGGGGCCATGAGGATTGGGGGACAGAAAGGGAAGGGGAGCCACAAACAATGGAACTACAAGAAGCTCAAAAAATGTCAAAAAATGAGCAACATGACCTAATGCAAAGAGCACAGGCCTAGGTGTCAGAGGACCTGGGTTTTAATCTCAGCTCTGCCACGTACCTGCTGTATGACCTTGGGCAAGCCACTTAATTTCTCTGTGCTTCCATTTCACTATCTGTAAAGTGGAGATTCAATCCCTGTTCTCTCTCCCTCTTAGGCTGTGAGCCCTCCTTAGGACATGGACTGCGTCCCACCTGGTTATCTTTCATTTTCCCCAAAGCTTAGTACAGTGCTTGACCCAGAGTAAGTGCTTAACAAATACCACAATCCTTATGAAGTATCTAAGATGGTCTGGCTTGAGGAAGTTCTCAGAATCCAGGCAGACTGACAGCAGGGTGAAGGAGTGAGCTCAGGCTCACCCATAAAACTGGGCTGTCAGTCAAGCCTAGTCACAGACTAATCAGGAGGAGCACGAAAGGAAGCAATCCCTCAGCCACCCTCTTCCATCTTCATGAGCACACATCCTAGCATTTCCCTTCCCTGCCATGCTGAACTGGACAAAAAGAACCAGCTGCCAAGTCCCTTTCAGTTCAAAGGGACTTGAACCTGACTGGTTCAAAAGTCAGGTCATGTTGGCGCGACTGAGAAACAAAAAGTTGTGTGTTTCTTTTAATCTGGAAACAGGCCCACCCTGGGTAGATAAGAGCTCGGTCTGACTGAGGTTCACAGTGTAAGGAGTAGGAGGAGGATAGATGCAAAAGACGATGCGAAAAAATGATAAAAAACAAGAACAGCTTAAAAAATTGGTGGGCGGGTGATGGCCTTAGGGTTGCGTGACTGCCTGTTTTTGTTGGGTTTTTTAAATACTATTTGCTAAGTCCTTACTATGTATCTCCCCCAGCGCTTAGAACAGTGCTCTGCACATAGTAAGCGCTTAACAAATACCAACATTACTACTATTATTATTACCAGGCACTGTTTTAAACTCTGGGGTAGATACATGATAATCAAGTTGGACACAGTCCCACATGGGGCTCACAGTCTTAATCCCCATTTAACAGATGAGGTACCTGAGGCACAGAGAAGCTACATGACTTGTCTAAGGTCCTAAGGTAGACAAGTGGCTGAGCTGGGATTAAAACTCAGGTCCTCCGACTCCCAGGCCTATGCTCTTTCCCCTAGACTAAGCTACTTCTCAAACTAATTCTAGGCTTCTGTCCTCTCTTCGCTCTTATAGGTGAGTAGCGTCATTCCCCCCGAGGTTGGTGGGATCGGGGAAGTGAATTTATTCTTGGCAGATCAATCACAAATCCAATGCAATATCATCAATATTTGCAGGGCATAAAGCAATTTAAATTCCAAGTTTCTTCTGTCAATTTTCTGCCTCAATTTTCTCACCGGTAAAATGGGGTTAAAATATTTGCTCTTCCTACCTCTTCAACTATGGGACCTAATTTCTGACCTGATTATCTCGTCTCTATCCCAAGGCTTGTCATATTGTTTAGTACATAATTAAGTGCTTAATAAATACCATAAGATGACCTTACACGATTTTGTATATATACAAATTTTATATATATACAAAATCGTGTAAGGTCATCTTATGGTATATGTGTGCATATATATATATACAAAAAATGATAAAAGTATGGTATTATATGTATAGGGAGAGAAGGGGTGAGAGAGATATATTTTGATTTTAAGGCTTTGCTCTCCTGCTCTTGGAGAAATAAAGTACTATAGGAACAATGAAATAAGGTTCATTGTATGCTGCACTACCTGAGCAAGAATGTAGATGAATTGGACAATCAGTCATATTTATTGAGCACTTACTGGGTGCAGAGCACTGTACTAAGCGCTTGGGAGAGTACAGTACCACAGAGTTGGTAGACACGTTCTCTGCCTGTAATGAACTCACCTCACATCTTTAATAATCAACTAAAACAAATGCCACTTATCTAAAACACCTGGTTCCTAATTTACAATGAGATGAACAAAACTCCCCAGAATGTGATTATAAAATACTGTGGTCACAAATTTTAAGGGGCGGATGGTATTATTACTGCTCTGGTATTTTCACTGCCCTTGTCTGTAACTTCACTGGCTAAACAAAGTGCTCTATTTTTCAGCATTTTCCTAAATAGGGCACTTTGTTGGGCCATACCACCTACTGCATTTTTTAAACACAACAAACAGTGAACATTGTGTGGCTTTTCATCCCAACCAGAAAAGCTCACTGAAAATAACCAGCTTTTGCAATTGGTCTGAGCACATGTTTAGACAGACTTCCATAATTTATTTCACCTAGAGGCAGAGGCGGTGGCACTTTAGATGATATCACTCATCACTGAAAGGAATCACAGTGGCATCACTAGAAGCCGAACCCTAAAGACACATTCCTTGCTCTCAAGAGGATATTGTCACAGATCATTTTCCATGCGTGTATCATGATGGGGTATTGAAAAGAAGCAATATCAGAACTTGAATTTTTCCATACAAGACAAATTCTGGCAGCTATTACAACCTTACTGACAATCAATGTTTTGGTTATGAAAGATTTATAGATATGGGCGCTCCTTGCATTTTGTTTATAAAATCATTATTGAAATTTCAATAATTAAAGAACAAGTTAAAACGGTTAACATAATCAGTAAACAAATGAAAGTCGTGAGGAATGCGTTAAGCTTAAAAACAGAGTTGGTAGTACAATTACATTATTTTTGTTTTCCAATTTTCACTGACTGTTTTCAGTCTCCCAGAGCCTCACAGTTCAGCATATATGCAAACTGGGGACTTTAAAAATCAGTAACTATCGATCATTTCCAAATTTAGACAAATTTAGTCATGATTTGGCACAAAAGGCTGTACTAAGGGTAAGAGCAAAGTTTGGCCTTTGACCTGCTTTAAAATGACAGATAAGCCAGATGTTGCTGTAACCAACAGTCTTTGATTGCTTCATGTCCCAGAAAGGAATAGTCCATCAGCCACTTACACTAGCGTCTGCCAGAAAACTCACAGTGAGGAATTTAAATTATTCACAAGAGATCTAGCAATCTGGCTTTCATATCAACCACATACAGATCAGTTGATTGGTAGTATTCATTGAGTGCTGAGCATCGTACTAAGTGCTTGGGAGAGTGTTATATGGACTAAACATGATCCCTGCCCTTACAAAGTTTACAATCTAGCATGGGACATAGAAGCTGAAGTAGGAGGAAGACAGAAAAAAAGGATATGTATGTACTTCATTGCTCCCAGAGGTTGCAAGAAAAATATTAGGGTGCAGAAATGTTAAAATGGCAGTTAAATGTTAAAGATATAATCCGGGGAGAATAAAAATTCATCAGGGAAGGCCCCCTGGAAGAGATGTAATTCCGGGAGGGCTTTAAGTACAGAGAAAACAAAGTCTGTTGAATTTGAAATGGAAGGGAGTTCTAGTTAGGGGGAAAAGGTGGAAGCAAGAGATCTGTGGTGGAAGAGATGGAAATGAAGCCAAGTGTGTAGGTGAGCCTGAGGGGAGCAAAGAATGTGACCTGAGTTGTGGTGGGAGAAGAGACCAGAGAGTAGGGAGGGGAGAGCTGACTGAGTGCTTTAAATCAACCTTCTCCTTGCAGTCAAAGTTTGAGAGCATGTTTACAAAACATAGTTTTTTTGTTTTTACATAAACGCAAAGTATTTGGCTTTACCAAGAAGATACATAACAAAAACACCATGCTCTTCAGTATTTGTTTAGTTTATACCATCCTTTATAAAGGCAAGGGTGTGGGGGGTATTTTTTACCAACACCCTTTCTAAAATAATTTGAAAAGCAGCCTTCTTACCTGGAGAAAGCGTGGTGTTCTAGATGGGATTTCAGCTAATATTCCAGCCTTAGGAGAAGGATGGCCTCGGAGAGTATTCAACCCACTGCCAGTCTGGAGGTAACAGATGTTTTTTATGGAATCTGTTTAGCACTCACTATGTGCCAAGTACTGAACTAACCAGTGGGGTGGATGCAAGGTTATCAGGCTGGACATAGTCCATGTCCCGCAATCTTAATCCCCTTTTTTCAGATGAGGTAACGGAGGCACAGAGAAGTGAAGTGATTTGCCCATGCCACACAGCAGACAGGTGGTGGAGCCGGGATTAGAACCCAGGCCCTTCTGAGTCCCAGGCCCGCGCTCTATTCACTGGGCCGGAGTGCTTTGTTATTTAATGCGCATTACACAACTTAACATAATCACTTCACGGGGTACCTTTTGCTAAAATAGGTGGCACTTTAAACCATGTCTCTGGTGAGGGCCCTGGGTAGGATGGCCATCTGGATGTTTTCAGCTGACCTGCCTCTGTCTGGTAGTACAGTGCTAAGCCCTTCGAATAGTGCTCTGCACACAGTAAGTGCTCGATACATATGATTGAATGAATATTGATACAGAACATTCTTATTATGCCTGTTGAAAATATTTCACCACAGAATATCCCTCATCCACTGCTCCTGCAACCGTTTCACTGCTTGGATGTGGCTCTAGAGTTCCTCCAAAACTGAAAGGACTCTTGAGGGAGTGTGGAGATGGGGTTAAGGGAGCCTTTTTATGATATTTGTTAAGTGCTCACTTTGTATCAGGCACCGTTCTGAGCGCTGGGGTAGATACAAGTTAATCAGGCTGTCCCTGTCTCACATGGGGCTCTTGGGTAGGCAATGTGTCTGCTAGTTCTGTAGTACTGTACTCTTCCAAGTTCTTAGTACAGTGCTTTGCACATAGTAAGTGCTCAATAAATGCTACTGATTGACTAAGAAGGAGGGAGAACAGGTATCGAATCCCCATTTGGAAGCAGTGGAAACTGAGGCATAGAGAAGTTAAGTGACTTGTCTAAGGTCACACAGCAGGCAAGTGGGGGAGTAGGGATTAGAACCCAGGTCCTTTAGCTCCCAGGCCCATGCTCTAGCTACAAGGCCATGCTGCTTCCCTTGGAGAGAAAGGCCGAGGATGATGCAAAACTGCAAATGTGCAGCATTCTTTGCATCTCCTTGTGTGTAAGCGTGGGGGCCGCCATTGGTTAGAAAATGGCTCTGCTTGCAGTAAGCACTTAATAAATATGATTGATTAAACTCCATCCCAACCCACCCAATCACCAACTTGAACACTGTCACACATCGCCGGGGACAGGTTCTTTCGGAATCGGCGCGGCGAGAGAGAGAGAGGCCGGGGATGGAAAACCTGAGTTTTGTATAGGATTTACTCCGAGGGGCAAATTGAATTAATTATTTAGACACGACAATCAGCCTTCCCTTTTGGGGGAAACATGGTGTTAGAGCTTCCCTAATGGGAGGAAAACACTGATATGTTACTTGCGTGTGGCCGGACCCCCGAGCCCACTTATGATTTTCTCACAACGAGGTGAAGCGGCTGGCTCCCACCATGTGCTCGCCCCACCCAGGAGGAATCCACCTTTGCATTAAATACACATATGCATTAAACACTAATGAGTTACATACACTTATGAGTTAGATACACTTATGCGTTACATACACTTATGCGTTAAACCCAGTTATGCATTACCCACTTATGGTTACTCGCGCTTGGTGAGGTGGCTAGCTCCCACCCTGTTCACGTCCCCCTGGGGAGGCACCCACTTACACATCAAATCCATTTTTAACGTTACATACCCATGGTGAAGCATCTGGCTTCCAACCCCATGAGCTCTCAGCAGGACAGGACGCTCACCCATCCCACGGCTTCTCACACGGTGCAGGCAGAGTGGCCTTCTCACGCTCTGGACAGAGGCGACCCGCAGCCGGCTGCTGCGAGTCCCATTCCTCTGCACAGAAGGTTAGAGGCGGCAGGTATTTATCACCTGTGCCCTTAGGCCATTCCAGCTTCCGGCCTCAGTTTCTCCAATCTCTGCCCACCCCCCTCCTTCATTCCTAACTTGATTGGCACGGGGGCGAGGGGCACCTTCTGTATTCCCAGCTTGGGCTGTCAATCTGGCAGTTTGGGTTGTGGGGGCGGTGTCCCACCCTCACTTCCGAGTTCCGCCTGCTGGCTCAGGAGGTCACGAGATAGCATTTGACCTTGAGATGGTCGGTACCCCACGGTCACCTGGGACAGACACACACTCGATCTCATCACCTCTAGTCACTGCCCAGTCCTTACCCTCATCAATTCTGAAATCTCTCTATCTGACCACAACCTCCTCACCTGCCTTCTCCCCCACACACTGCCTCCCCGCAAACCTGTGCTATTCCCCCACAGAGACCTCTGATCTTTTGACCCCATCCAATTTTCTCAAGTCACCATGCCCCATTTAGCCTCCATAGCCAAGACTACCTTCCCTTGATGACCAAACTGGCAGTCTGAACACCACCCTCTCTACTGAATTCAACTCACTCACTCCCCTATCCTTTCTTCCATCTCATACCATTGACCCACAGCCCTGGATCACCTCCCCAGTCCACCTCCTTCACTCTTGTGCGTGAGCCTCAGTGCGCTGCTGGTGCAAATCCAAATATCAGGCCGACTTCGTCCACTTCAAGTTAATCCTTGTGTGCTTTAACTCTGCCCTTTCTTCTGCCCAGCAAAATTATTTCTCTGTTCTTATTGCCCCACCCCCCCATGCCCATCACTCTCTCCAGTTGTTCCAGACATTTAACTTCCTCCTCAAGGCTTCTTCTCCCCTTCTTGCCCACCAACCCCTCGCCTCCCCCATGCCTTATTCCTAGTGACCTGGCCACGTACTTTATTGAGAAAATTGACACTCTCAGATGTGATCTCCCTAAAATCCCCCCGCCCCTTCCTAACCCCTCCCCTCCCCTTCCCCCAGCCTCTTCTTCAACTTTCTCATCTTTCCCAACAGGATCTCTAGAGGAGATCTCCTGCTTTCTCTCAAAATCCGCCCCCCTGCATCTGCACATCCAACCCCATTCCTTCAAACCTCATCAAAACGCTCACTTCCTCCCCTCTTCCCTCCCTAACCGCCACCATCAATGGCTTCTTCCCCACTGCTTTCAAACATTCCCATGTCTTCCCTATCCTAAAAAAAACCCCCTCTCTTGACCCAACGGCTCCCTCCAGTTCTCACCCCATCTCCCTCCTACCTTTCTTCTCCAAATCTTTGAGCGACTTGTCTATACCCACTGTCTCAAGTTCCTCTCCTCTTGTTTTCTGCTTGAGCCCCTCCAATCTGGCTTCAGTCCCCTTCACTCCATAGAAACCGCCCTCTCAATGGTCACCAGTGATCTCCTTCTTGCCAGATCCAACAACCTCTACTCCATCCTAATCCTCCTCGACCACTCAGCTGCCTTCAACACTGTCGACCATCCCCTTCTCCTGGAAACACTATCCAATTTTGGCTTTACTGACACTGTACTCTCCTGGTTCTCCTCCTATCTCTCTGGCCTCTCATTCTCATTCTCTTTCATTGACTCCCCCTCTACCTCCCACCCCCTAACTGTGGGTGCCCCTCAAGGTTCAGTTCTGGGTCCCCTTCTATTCTCCATCTACACCCACTCCCTTGGAAAACTCATTTGCTCCCATGGTTTCAGCTGCCACCTCTAAGCAGATGATACCCAAATCTCCATCTCCAAACCCGATCTCTCTCCTTCTCTCCAGTCTCGCATTTCCTCCTGCCTTCAATATACCTCTACTTGGATGCCCTCCCGTCACCTCAAACTTAACATGTCCAAAACAGATCTCCTTATCTTCCCACCCAAACCCAACCTCTCCATGACTTTCCCATCACTGTAGGTGGCATCACCATCCTTCCTGTCTCACAAGTCCATGAGGCCTTAGCCTTGACTCCTCTCTCTCATTCGATCCACGTATTCAATCCGCCACTAAATCCTGTCAGTTCCACCTTCACAACCCTTGCTAAAACCCACCCTTTCATCTCCATCCAAACCGCTATCACGTTAATACAATCACTTATCCTATCCCACTTTGATTCATTCCAATGAATGAATGAAAGAGTGAGTGAATGAATGAGTGAATGAATGAATGAGTGAGTGAATGAATGAGTGAGTGAGTGAATTAATGAATAAATGAAAGAGTGAATGAATGAAAGAGTGAGTGAATTCATTCAATATTCAATAGTATTTATTGAGCGCTTACTATGTGCAGAGCACTGTACTAAGCACTTGGAATGTACAAATTGGTAACAGATAGAGACAGTCCCTGCCCTTTGATGGGAATGAAAGTGAGTGAATGAATGAATGAATAATAATAATGTTGGTATTTGTTAAGCGCTTACTATGTGCAGAGCACTGTTCTAAGCGCTGGGGTAGACACAGGGGAATCAAGTTGTCCCACATGGGGCTCACAGTCTTGATCCCCATTTTACAGATGAGGAAACTGAGGCGCAGAGAAGTTAAGGGACTTGCCAACAGTCCCACAGCTGACAAGTGGCAGAGCCGGAATTCGAACCCATGACCTCTGACTCCAAAGCCCGTGCTCTTTCCACTGAGCCACGCTGAGTGAGTGAGTGAATGAATGAATGACAGAGTGAATGAATGAATGAAGGAGTGAGTGAGTGAATTAAAGAATGAATGAATGAATGAATGAAGGAGTGAGTGAGTGAATAAATGAATGAAAGAGTGAGTGAATAAATGAATGAATGAAAGAGTGAGTGAGTGAGTAAATGAATGAATGAAAGAGTGAGTGAATAAAGGAATGAATGAGTGAATGGATGGATGAATGAATGAAAGAGTGAGTGAATGAATGAAAGAGTGAGTGAGCGAATGAATGAATGAAAGAGTGAAAGATTGAATGAGTGAGTGAATGAATGAATGAAAGAGTGAGTGAATGAATGAATGAAAGAATGAGTGAATGAATGAATGAGTGAGAGAATGAATGAATAAGTGAGTGAGTGAATGAATGAATGAAAGCCAGGGGGCGAAGCGTCCCCTGCCCGGGGATGACGGGTGGGCGGGGCCGGGCGTGTCGATTGGTCGTTACCGGCCTCGGCCAATCAGCATCGCCGCCGCTTAGCCAACCGCGTCCCCTCCCTCCTTCCGGCGTCCAGCGGCTGCCCTGGCAACGGCGTGGACTGATCCAACGGCGAAGACGGGGGGGTCCTCCCGGGGCCGGCGCGCTCCCCCCGTGGAACCGCCGGGCGATGCGAGGCTCCTCCCGCCTCTTCTCCCCTCCCGCCCCGGGAGTGGACCGGTCCGGAGGGGCGGGGGCGGCGAGGCCGGGGCCGAGCTGGGGATGCGCATGCGCCCTGGCTCCTGCCCGTTCCCACGCTCGGGCGTTTGAGCCTCGGCCGCCTCGGACGCTCCGCCGACGGTTAGTGCATAAGTAGGACCCGGGTGGGGGGGGGAGGGGTCGCACCATCCGGGGCCTGGCAGCCAGCAGGTCCTGGGTGCTAATCCCGCCTCCCCGGTGACCTTCCCCGGGCCGCAGTTCCCCCCTCTGCCGGACGGGGGCGCAGCCCGGCCAGCCCACGTGGGCCGGGGACCCGGTCTGCTTGCATCCGCCCCCAGCGCTTAGGGCAGTGCTTGGCACACAGGGAGGGTTTAAGAGCTGCCCCCTTAATTTCGGGGTCCCTCCTGCTCCTCCTCCTCCCCCCTTGGGGGCTGCCGGGCCCGCGGCGCGGCGTCTGTTCCGGTTGCCAAGGTTACAGCCCCGCCCCCGCCCCGCCCAACTGCCCCTCCCGTGGGATGCTCAGCCCGGCCTCTTCTTCCTCCTCTTCCTCCTTTTGCTCTCTTCCTCTCTTCTTCCTCCTCATTTTTCTCTTTCTCCCTTCTTCCTCCTCTTTCTCTTTTTCTCTCTTCCTCTTTTCCTCTCTTCTTCCTCCTCACCTTTCTCTGTTCTTCATCCTCTTCCTCTTTTTCTCTCTTCCTCTCTTCTTCCTCCTCATCTTCCTCTTTCTCTTCCTCTCTTCTCTCTCATCTTCCTCTTCCTGTCTTCTTCCTCCTCATCTTCCTCTTCCCTTCTCTTCCTCTTTCTCCTTTCTCTTTTTCTCTCTTCTTTCTCTTCCTCCTCTTCTTTCTCCTCTTCCTCTTCCTTCTCATCTTCCTCCTCTTTCTCTTCCTCTATCCTCTTCTTCCTTCTCTTCCTCTTCTTCTCTTTCTCTTCCTTCTAGTTCTCCTTCTCTTCCACCTCTCCTTTCTCCTTTCTCCTCTTTCTCTTCCTCCTCTTCTTCCTCCTTTCTCCTCCTTTTTCTCTTCCTCCTCTTCTTTTGCTTCCTCCTTCTCTTCTTCCTCTTTCTCTTTTTCCTCTCTTCCTCTTTTCCTCTCTTCTTCCTCATCTTTCTCTCCCTCTTTCTCTTCCTCTCTTCTCTCTTCTTTCTCCTCATCTTCCTCTTCTTCTTTTCTTTTCTTCCTCTTTCTCCTCCTCTTTCTTCTCTTCCTCTTCTTCTTCCCCCTTCTTTTTCTCCTCCTCCCTCTCTTTTTCTCTCTTTCTCTTCCTCTTCCTATTTCTCCTCCTCTCCCTCTTCCTCCTTCTCTTCTCTTCCACCTCTTCTTTCTCCTTTCTCCTCTTTCTCTCTTTTTCTTTTCCTTTCTCTTCTTTCTCCTCCCCTTTCTCTTCCTCTTTCTCTTCCTTCTCCCCTTGGCGTAGTGGCTAGAGCAGGGCCTGGGAGTCAGAAAGCCATGGGTGCTAATCCCGCATCTGCCACTTGTCTGCTGTGTGACCTTAGGCAAATCACTTCACTTCTCTAGACCTTGGTTACCTCATCTGTAAAATGGGGTTTGAGACTGTGAGCCTCATGTGGGATAGGGACAGTGTCCAACCCAGTTTGCTTGTAACCACCCCAGTGCTTAGTACAGTGCCTGGCACATAGTTAAGTGCTTAACAAATACCACAATTATTATTCCTTCTCTTCCTCCTCCTCATCCTCCCCCTTTTCTCTTCTTCCTCCTCTTTCTCTTCCTCCTCCTCTTCCTATTTATATTGATGTCTGTTTATTTGTATTGATATCTGTCTCCCCTCCATCCCACTAAACTCTGAGCTCGTTGTGGGCAGGGATTGTCTCCCTTCATTGCTGTATTGTACTTTCCCAATCACTTAGTACAGTGGTCTGCATGCAGTAAGTGCTTAATAAATATGATTGAATTCATGAATCTTCCTCCTCTCCCTCTTCTTCCTTTCTTCTCTCACTTTGTGTCTCCTCCTGCACCCCTCTTCCTTCCCTTCCCCTTGCCCTTTGGGTGCGGGGATACTCCCTGTATGGTTTTTGCTGAGGAGAGACCATAAAACGGGTTGTGGGCAGCGACTGTGTCCCTTATATCATCCTCTTCCAAGTGCTTAGTACAGAGCTCTGCGCACAGTGCTCAGTAAATACCATTGACTTGACTGACATGCCTGCGAGTCAGAAGGACCTGTGTTCTAATATCAGCTTTGCCACTTGTCTGCTGTGTGACCTCAGGCAAGGCACTTCACTTCTCTGGGCCTCAGTTCCCTCATCTGTGAAATGGGGATTAAGACTATGAGCCCATGTGGGACAGGGACTGTGTCCAACTTGATTTGTTTGTATTCACCCCAGCGCTTTAGAACCATGCTTGGCATATTGTAGGCGCTTAACAAATACCATTATTATTATAAGTGATTGGTAAAAACCACATGGCCTAGGGGATAAAGCACGGGCCTGGGAGTCAGAAGGGCATGGGTTTTAATCCCAACTCTGCCACTTTTCTGTTGTGTGACCTTGGGCAAGTCACTGGTCCTCAGTTCCCTCATCTTTAAAATGGGGCTTGAGATTTTGAGGTCCACGTGGGACAGGGCACTGTGTCCAACCCGGTTGGCTTGTATCCACCCCCAGCGCTTAGTAGAGTCCCTGGCACATAGTAAGCACTTACCAAATACCATTATCATCATTATACTATCCATTCATTCATTCAATAGTATTTATTGAGTGCTTGCTATGTGCAGAGCACTGTACTAAGCGCTTGGAATGGACAGTTTGGCAACCTATTGAGACAATCCCTGCCCGATGACGGGCACACAGTCTAAAGGGGGGAGACAGATGGTAGAGCAAAACAGAACGAAACAAAAACAAGACAACAAAGTAGACTGTGAGCTGGTTGCGGGCAGGGAATGTGCCTGTTTACGGTTATAGTGTAATAATAATAACGTTGGTATTTGTTAAGTGCTTACTATGTGCAGAGCACTGTTCTAAGCACTGGGGGAGATACAGGGTAATCCCGTTGTCCCACGTGAGGCTCACAGTCTTAATCCCCATTTGACAGATGAGGGAACTGAGGCACAGAGAAGTGAAGTGACTTGGCCACAGTCACACAGCTGACGAGCGGCAGAGTCGGGATTCGAACCCTTGACCTCCGACTCCCAAGCCCGGGCTCTTTCCACTAAGCCACGCTGCTTATCAACTAACTCTCCCAAGCGCTTATTACAGCCCTTTGCACATAGTAAGCGCTCAACGAATGCGATCAAATCAAATTATTATCAAGAGCCTGCAGCTGCTTATGGATTCAACCACCTGCACGTGGAGAGGCCGGGCGGGGTCTTGGCAGGTGTGAAGGCCCCCGGGCCCTGATTGCCCCTCAGTCCCCGTGGGATTTGCTTGCTGCTTTAGCCTCAGGCTCCCTAATTCCTCCTTTTCCAACTATCATCCAATTTATAATGAATTTGGAGGTTGACTTGTTTTGGAATCCTCGCCTTTGTTGACTAAAGTTGTTGGCGCTCCATTGTTTTCAGCCTGCCTCCTCTGAAGTGTGAGTCCTGGGTGGAGCTGTGTTTTGTCTCCTTTTGGATTTTATCTGCTCAGTAATCTGGCCTCAATCAGTGATATCTAGTGAGCGCTGATTGTGTGCAGAGCACTGTGCTTAGGGGAGAGCAGTATAATAGGGGAGGTGCCCTACTACAACAAGCTTTATTTTACCGAGGGCTCAGTTTGGGTCCAGCACTGGGCTAAACGCTTGGGAGCAGGATGAAGTGGTTACGGTGGAGGATTTTTACAGTGTCGCGGGGGATGCAGATTCTAAAACAGATTGATGATGATGGCATTTGTTAAGCGCTTACTATATGCAAAGCACTCTTCTAAGCGCTGGGGAGGATGCAAGGTAAGAATAATAATAATGTTGGTATTTGTTAAGCGCTTACTACGTTTAGAGCACTGTGCTAAGCGCTGGGGTAGATACAGAGGAATGAGGTTGTCCCACGTGAGGCTCACAGTCTTCATCCCCATTTTACAGGTGAGGGAGCTGAGGCCCACAGTCACACAGCTGACAAGTGGCAGATCCGGAATTCGAACCCAGGACCTCTGACTCCCAAGCCCGGGCTCTTTCCAGCCACGGATCATGTGGGGCTCACAGTTTTAACCCCCATTTTACAGTTGAGGGAACTGAGGCACAGAGAAGTTAAGGGACTTGCTCAAAGTCACACAGCTGACAAGCAGCGGAGGCAGGATTAGAACCCATGACCTCCGAGTCCCCAGCCCGTGCTCTTTCCACTGAGCCACACAGCTTCTCTAGCAGATTGCAGGAAGGGAGGGAGATTAATGGCATGTGCTTGAATTTTGTGGTCAGGAGGGATTGGGGAGAGTGCTGAAGCCATTAGAGGTGGAAAATTCACGTGGAGAGGTGAGGGAGAAGAAGATGATGGGGGTGGAGGGGGAGAGATGAGAAACTGGGGCTTCCAGAAAGTAGGGCTTTAGCAGCACCCAGTTTAGTAAATCCCATTACTAATACCTCGACTTTGGTGAACCAGCTGCTTTTATCTTTTTTATTCAATAGTATTTATTCAGTAGTGTTTATTGAGCACTTACTATGTGCGGAGCACTGTACTAAGCGCTCGGAATGTACAAATCGGCAACAGATACAGTCCCTGCCCTTTGACAGGCTTACAGTCTAATCGGTATTGGTATTTTATGGTATTGGTTAAGCACTTACCCTGTGCCAGGCACTGTTCCAAATATTAAGGTAGGTACAAGGTAATCAGGTTGGACACAGTCCATGTACCACAGAGGGTTCTTAGTCTTAATCCCCATTTTTCAGATGAGGCTCAGAGAAGTTAGTGATTTACCTAAGGTCACACAGCAGACAAGTGGCGGAGCCGGAATTAGAACCCTGGTCCCGCAGACTCTCAGGCAGGTCCTCTATTCACTAGGTTTGTGGGGGCAGTGGGAGTGGTCAGTTATTTGCTATATCACTGACCTGCCCTGGCCTCCTGTTTCATATTTCATATTTGAAGATAAGCAGTGCTAATGCTTTTGCGAGAAGCAGCGTGGCTCAGTGGAAAGGGCCCGGGCTTGGGAGTCAGAGTTCATGGATTCTAATCCCGGCTCCGCCACTTAATGTTGGTATTTGTTGAGCGCTTACTATGTGCAGAGCACTGTTCTAAGCGCTGGGGTAGACACAGGGGAATCAGGTTGTCCCACGTGGGGCTCACAGTCTTAATCCCCATTTTGCAGATGAGGTAACTGAGGCACAGAGAAGTTAAGTGACTTGCCCACAGTCACACAGCTGACAAGTGGCAGAGCTGGGATTCGAACTCATGACCTCTGACTCCAAAGCCCGGGCTCTTTCCACTGAGCCACGCTGCTTCCCATAGTCCCAAGTCCCAGCAGTGACTTGCCTGCTGTGTGACTTTGGGCAAGTCACTTAACTTCTCTGTGCCTCAGTTACTACCTCATCTGTAAAATGGGGGTGAAGACTGTGAGCCCCACGTGGGACAAGCTGATGACCTTGTATCTCCCCCAGCGCTTAGGAAAGTGCTTGGCACATAGTAAGCGCTTAACAAATGCCATCATTATTATTATTACCTGCCCTGGTCTCCTATTTCATATTTCATATTTGAAGATAAGCAATGCTAATGTTTTTTGTTTATGATGTCCTGTGTAGATATTAGGCGAATGCTGTGACAAAATATTTAAGCATGAATTAAAAAAAAACTAGAGTGATCTTTTTTTCCTTTCTTTTTGTTTTAAGGTGGTGGGAGTAAATTTAAATGAACACTCATCATTTATGGGATGTAAATTTATTTGAAGATGGACAATTTTATTCTTTATGAAGAGATTGGAAGGGGAAGCAAGACCACTGTGTACAAAGGACGGCGGAAAGGCACCATTGATTTTGTGGCCATTCTTTGCTCTGATAAAAGCAAAAGAGCTGAATTAACTAATTGGGTAAGAAAAAAGTCCTCTCATTCTCTGGTAAAGACAGATTGTAAAACTAGTTTTATACTAGTGTCAGTGAACTTTTTCTGTCCAAGCTCCATACTTTGAATGGTTTCTTTTTCCAGGTGTGATGAAAACTCACAATTAAACTTGAAGAGTAACTATTTGCGGAGTTAGGGGAGGAATTCAATAATTCAATCAGTTGTATTTATTGAGCGCTTACTGTGAGTTTATCTGTGGGGCTGGGAAGTATTATAGTCCCAGGATAGAGCCAGGGTGTTCAGAGTCTCATATTTAATGTAAAAGAGCAATTTTAAAATGATTTACTGGATTGTATTAATCCAGCCTCACAGATAAATTAAAAAAATCTTCAGGTTGCTGCCCACAGAATTGACATCACCCTTACTCATTGATATCCTTTATCCCCTTGCTCACTGTGGTCAAGTGCTCCTGCTAAATTAAGAAAGCACAAATATTTCTCCTTAAATATTTTAGACTATTAACATTAGACTCCATATAAATTAAAAACGGAGTAAATTTCTCTTAATCTTCCTGCCTGATTTTTTTCACCTCCTGATTTAAGCACTGCTTATGCAAGTATGTAACTTTCCCAAACTCTGCAAACAGTAAGCACTCAAATACCTTTAGTTAACCCGGGGGATTGTCAAAGTGAATCCTTTCCTTAAGTGAATTTGCTGTCTGGGCAAGTGAAAGACTTTTGCAGGCAAAGTGTCAAGTCAGACCTGAAAGAGTCAAAACCAGTGCATTTCATTCAATAGTACTTATTGAGTGCTTACTATGTGCAGAGCACTGTACTAAGCACTTGGAATGTACTAATCTGCAACAGAGACAGTCCCTGCCCAGTAACGGGCTCTTTTTGGGCATATACATATGGAGTTATAGCTTTAAATAGTTGCACTTTGTCGCAAGTTTGGAATTTTTAATTTTTCATGATTAAGACTGTGATGCTCATCAACTTTGTGAATAAATTTCAAAGGCTTTCATGACTATAAAACTTTGCACTCTTACTGCTCCCATCTACTGGTCCCATCTCTTCCCCTCTTAACCCCTATTTATTACTCCCTTCTACACAGTAACTTAGAACAAAAGTATACAAGGATCTGTTTAAGGATGTACACCTAGTCCCTTCTGCAATAAACTTTCATTAAACTTGTTAATAAAGACTAGAATATCAGAAACGATCCTTTAGACTGTAAGCTCATTGTGGGCTGAACGTGACTACCAACTCTGTAATGTTGACCTCTCTGAAGCGCTTAGTACAGTGCTCAGTAAACAGTAAGTGCTCAATAAATGCGACTGATTTAATTTCTTTTAAACCCACTCCCTGATTTTCCACTAAGATCATCTCGATTGAAATTCAGGTGTCGAAATGAGCTTGACTCATTTTAGGTTCTGCTTTGTAAGCAATCAGTTGTATTGATTTGTATTTAACATTTTCAGAATATCAGGTGTTCATTACTCGTTTTGCCCAATGAAAGCTTAAGGGGCGACTTGCCACAAAGGATGTCCAAGGGTGACCTCTTCCCCTTTAACTGACACCCAACTGCTGTACTTTAACTGCCTTCCACTTCATTTCCCTCATACAAAGACATTATTATTATGATGCCCTCCTTCGAATGTTGATAAATACTCTCTGGTAGGCCCTCTGGAGGGGCCAAGTCATCGATTGAATCAGGAGTCTGCCCGGAGAGAGGAACTTTCTGGAGTTATTGGACTTGACTCTCCTCCCAGTAAACTGCTTTTCTCATTCCTGCCGGGAACTCCTCGGGAAGCTCAAGCCAGAGAATCCTTACTGCTGTGGGCCTGGTTTCCCTAGGGATTCCTCGCATCTGCCCCTCATTTCCCCTTCCGCTTTTCCAAGAGAATCCCAGTACCAGCTGTTTACTTGGAACTTGTGGAATGGAGTAGGGGCAGGGCTTTGAAAGGTTAGTTTCCTAGGGGGTGGTACTTTGAGTGAAACAGAGCTTGGGAGCAGAAAGAGCAGCCTGCTCAGCCTCTGGTGATGGCACGAAGAGTAATGTCCAGCCATTCTGCCCTTCTAGCCTCCTGAGCTTTCCCCTTCATGCTCGATTTATTCTATTTTTATTTGATCCTCCCTTACTATATTTTAATGTGATGACCTTTATCCAGAGAGATTTGATCTGAGGAAAAAAATTAAACATTCATTCAGTCCTATTTATTGAGCTCTTACTCTGTGCACTTGGGAATAACAATAAACAATAGCAATAAACAGACACATTTCCTGCCTACAATAAACTTACAATCTAGAAGGGGGAGATAGACATCAATACAAATAAATTACTGATATGTACCTAAGTGCTATGGGGCTGGGAAGGTGAAAGAACAACTCCTCTTCCTTTGTATTCTATTTTTTTTAAAGGGGAGTTTCATCTGTTGTTGGGAAGGTGGTCTTTTCCAAGCTCACTGTTGGGTGATTTCTGTTTGAATGTACAGCAAGATAAAACAGTGGAATAAATCATCTTCGAACATTTCCCCCTGGCTGACTTCAGAGTCACCGTTACCACCCACAAAAGATGTGGGTGCTCATCCACGGACGGAGTCTACTTTTAGAAATAGTGTTGCCTAGTGGATAGAGCATGAGCCTCACAGTCAGAGGGACCTGGGTTCTAATCCTGGCTCTGCCACCTATCTGCTGCGTGACCTTGTGCAAGTCACTTTACTTCTCTGTACCTCACTTACCTCGTCTGTAAAATGGGCATTAAGACAGTGAGCCCCATGTGGGACAGAGACTTTGTCCAACCTGATTAGCTGGTAAATACTCCAGCGCTTAGTATGTAGTAAAGGTTTAACAAATGCCATAAAAAGTTGTATATTGAACAGTTAAATCAGTTTTGCAATGCACTGTCTTGTAATTTCTACCTTTTGGTTTGTGAAGTTTACATCTTCATAATATATCCTTCAGCTGTTTTAAATAGCCTTAGTTTGGGGGTATCTGTTAAGCATTTGATATTTGAATAAAGAGTCTCGTTAACTTGATACTCTGAAATTCAGTTCTCCCTGAGAATTGGCATCCAAACCTTTCTTTCCTTGTTTCCCAAAACCTGTTGTGGGTTTTGGTCATCTTCTTAAGCCACCCTAACTGCAATTTTCTTTTGAATTGTCTTTCCTACTTAAAAGATGAAAAGAAATTTCCTTCAAATATTTTTTTAGACCTTTCTTGTTACCATTGCTAGGTGTTAGTTCAGTGTTATTAAGGTTTATTGATTGTGTGTTTCCGTAAATATTTGTAGGTATAGGAAGTTCATTTTCAAATGGTTTTTTGGAACAACTTATCTTGAGAGAATATGAACTGATAATTTGAATAATAATAAAAATTCTAGTACTTCAGCACTTTGTGCCCAGCACTGTCCCTGTGTCACAGGGCGCTCACAGGCTAAATAGGAAAACAGATGGGGAAGCAGCGTGGCTTAGTGGAAAGAGCCTGGGCTTTGGAGTCAGAGGTCATGGGTTCGACTCTCAGCTCTGCCACTTGTCAGCTGTGTGACTGTGGGCAAGTCACTTAACTTCTCTGTGCCTCAGTTACCTCATCTGTAAAATGGGTATTAACTGTGAGCCTCACATGGGACAACCTGATTACCCTGTATCTACCCCAGGGCTTAGAACAGTGCTCTGCACATAGTAAGCGCTTAACAAATACCAACATTATTATATCGAATCCCCATTTTATCGATGAGGGAATTGAGACACAGAGAAGTTTGGAGACTTGTCCAAGGTCACACAGCAAGCGAGTGGCGGAGCCAGAATTATAAACCAGGTCCTCTAACTCAATCAATGCTAATTTATTAAGTATTTACCGTGTGCAGAGTACTGTACTTTTTCCACCTGGCCATACTGGTTTCCTAGGTGCGAGCTCCCTATGTGGGGAAAAACAGTAGATGTAGAACTAATTGAACCAATGAATTGTAGTAGAATTTACTTGAAATTTAAGAGGGAAGGGAGTAATGATACTTTCTCAAGTTAAAGGACTTTATAATTGCTCGACTTTATGGTATGACATCTATACAATAAATATTTTGTTATAGGTTCGTCTTACCCATGAAATTAAACACAAGAATATAGTAACTTTTCATGAATGGTATGAAACCAGCAACCACCTCTGGATGATACTGGAACTGTGCACAGGTAAGGTCAATCCATCAGTGGGATTTATTGAGTGCTTACTGTTGGCAGAGCACTGAATTCAGCACTTGGGAGAACACAAAATCAATGTTATTGTAAAAAAAAAAAATCTTGGTTTTTTTTTTTTTTTTTTGATTTCCAAACTATTTGATGTGGTTGGACCACCTATTGGCAACATTAGCAGTAGATAATATTTGAATAATGTTTTTATTTTTCCAAAGAACTTTCACATTATCTCATTTTTCTCTTTGCAACTCTTATAGGGAAAGAATCTTCTTATCCCCCTTTTATCGTTGAGAAAACTGTGGCAGAGGGCAATAAGCCACTTGCCCGAAGTCACACAGCTGGGTGGTGGTAAGGTTGGGACTAAATTCCAGGTCTTCCAGACCTGTTCTCTTCCTACTAGACTCCATCTCCTCACCCTTGGAGTTTAGGCACATATAAATCACAACTTGAAACTCTGGGGATGGGTGGAGGATTCTGTGGCTTGCTGGTGGAAAGAGAGTTTTGTAGTTCTGAAATTATCACACCAGAATGCTGGAGCATAAGAACTCACAATCACGTCTAGACAGTGAGCCTGTTGTTGGGCAGGGATTGTCTCTATTTGTTGCTGAATTATACTTTCCAAACACTTAGAACAGAGCTCTCTGCATGCAGTAAGTGATCAATAAATACGACTGAATGAATGAATAAGCTCTGGATCTCAAGTTGGGGGTGGCCCCAAATTACCCTTCAGTGTCTGTCCCTACCGAGGGCACCATCTCGAAAGGCCTAAGGCATTCTTGAGTGCTGCAGGTGTCTGTTTAGCAACCTTGGTATGAAATGATCTTATGTGTTGTAGGGCTGTTAATTGCAAGTGGCAAAGTAATTGGGATAGAGTCACAGACAAGGGGAACCATTCCATCAAATGAGGATTGAATTCCATTTTTAAGGCATCCATTTATTCACTCTAGTCTATAAAATTAATTTATCCAAATAATGTGTTCTGAGTTGATCAAATTAGATTCTGTGATGGTCTTCTGGCATTTGCATTTCTGGTCTCACTAATCATTATGAAATAAAATAATTCACTTTAGCTTGGAAGTAGTTATTCCATTGGCATTTCTACATTTACTTTCTACTTTTAGAGACATGTCAAAAAAGGATCAGTAAATAAGAGGCTTATGGCTATTTGGGGTTTTCAAATTTCCGACTTAAATTACTTAGACATTTAGGAATATAGTACCTTGTAACTGGGTAGATTCCATTTGCATTTTCTTTTCCTCAGTTCAAATAAGGCAGTCTTGAGCAGAATCAATCAAGGAAGCATTTCTGATTACTATTTGCAACTGGTCCAAATCCAGTGTTGAGGAAATTTACATTTTTCATTAATATTTATTAATCTGAAATTAATAATGAAACTTTGACTAAATTATCTCTGACTTCTGTGATAAATTATTCCTTGCAGTCTGGGATTATAAAGTCAGTTCTATCTGAAGCATTTTTTTTAAGAACTTTATTCAGTTATAAATGTCTCCAAAGAGTCAATCTTCTTATCCCCAAATAAAAGCCCAGTTTTTAATTAAAGGTATTAGCATCCACAAAATATCATCTCTTCTTCCAAGGCTCTTTGGGGAACAAGAAAAATAATTTGGAGGCATAGTATAGGTGGCATTTTCAGAGGAAATATTCTTGGAGAGATAATGAACTACCCAAATGAGAATGCTGCCAAAACCAGAAGCCAGGGTAAATTGACAGAATTTTGATGAAGTAGTGGCGATAAGACAAGAAATGAGATAAAAATTAATCAAAGACGTCAAGGGGAACAAAAAAAATCAATTTGAAACTTCTACCCTAATATTTTCTATAAGTTTTCTTTAATCTATCAGACTGGAGTTGAGCAGAAGTGGCTACTATGTCCAATGTCCTAAGGTTCTCTGTAGTCACCTGGACATCTGATTAGAGTGCCCAATCAGTGGAATTTATTGAGTGCTTACCGTGGGTGGGACACTGTACAAAGCCCTTGGGAGAATAGAGTATAACGGAGTTGATCGACCCATTCCCTGCTCACAACAAGCCCAACAGACCTAGCAGTTTGGAGGAGATCTGTAGCGGAATTCCACTTTGCCATCAGGGAGCCGACCCCCTTAGTGTGGTATAGATCAGCAAGAGTGGCAGTTCTCGTGGCTCTCCTCTCCTTGTTCAGGAGCGAGAGTCTGGTGGAATGCACCATGACTTGGGAACATAGCTGTGTCCTTTGGATTACCAATTCTTCATGCTCGTAAAGTCGGTTAAATTCCATTAAAAAAAATACATTTCACTTTCTCAGATGACCCTTCCAGTTGGTAAAGAAACTCTAAACAAAATGCCCAAAGCTTTGGTGTAATGCACTGTGACATTATCTCTGCAATAATGTCATTATTTTTTTTGTATGTCAGTAAATCAATTGTATTTGAGTGCTTACTATGTAGGGAGCACTTTACTAAATAATGTTGGTATTTAAGTGCTTACTATATGCAGGGCACTGTTCTAAGCCCTGGGGTAGATATAGGGCCATCAGGTTGTCCCACATGAGGCTCACAGTCTTAATCCCCATTTTACAGATGAGGGAACTGAGGCACAGAGAAGTGAAGTGACTTGCCCACAGTCACACAGCTGACAAACACTTGGGAGAGTACAGTATAATGATAAATGGACACATTTCCTGCCCACAGTGAGCTTACTGTCTAGAGGGGGACAGACATTAATATAAATAAATTACAGATATGTTCATAAGTGCTGTGGGGCTTGGGGGTCATGTGCAGGGAATGAATAAAGGGAGTAAGTCACAGCAATGCAGAAGGGAGGGGGAGAAGAGGAGATGGGAGCTTAGTCAGGGAAGGTCACTTGGAGATGTGCTTTGAGCACTTACTGTGTGCAGAGCACTGTACTAAGCACTTGAGAGAGTACAATACAGCAGGTCATGGGCAGGACGTGGGCCAAGAAGTCGGTGGTGAGATAGATGAGATCGAGGTACAGTGAGAAGGCTAGCATTAGAGGAGAGTTGTATTTGCCAAACTCAGAAAATACACTTGTCTATCTGCACTGATATGAGTAGGATGGCAACAATCTTTCTTTCCATTCTCACTTTATTATTTATTCATCAGGAATGATTCTTATATATTGCAGGTGGTTCCTTAGAAATGGTTATTGCTCAAGATGAACATCTCCCTGAAGATGTAGTAAGAAAGTTTGGTATTGATTTGGTTACTGGGCTACATTACATTCATGAACATGGAATTCTTCTTTGTGATATTTCACCTGGAAAGGTAATCATAGCATTGGTTTTATTGTTTTTGTACTAGTATTTGATGTTCTCCGAGTTCCCTTTGAGATATTTTAATGATTACAAGACATAACAGCACCTTCAGTCCTTCATATCTGTAGGGTATTTTAAAATTCTAGGGACTATTAAAAACCATATCTGTAAATTATGTTAATGTCTGTCTCTCCTTCTGGACTGTAGGCTCCTTGTGGTCAGGGAACATATCTATCAACTCCGTATTCTCTCAAGCGCTTAGTACAGTGCACTGCCCATAGTAAACAATAGATAAAATTGTTCAATAAAAACCACCTGATTCATCAGAATTGAAATTAAACTAACCCATATAGGTAGCTCTTAGAACATAAAGCAAGGTCTCCCTCCTTTCAGAGCTCTTATAGTAATTTCTTTATATAGCTCCTAATTGTGGCCCGAAAGGTAAATTTAATAGAGGAAATAAGACTATACAATATATTTTTAACCTCCTGAGCAATACTGTATAGAGAACACAATTGTCTTTATTCATCATATGAAAGCAGTTTTTGTTTTCTTCATCCATTAGTGTTTGTGAATTTAGGATTTAGGTCTATCCTGGTACATGAGCTTTCAGGAATTAATCTTTGCCCTGGTTAATTTTAGGTCAGAGTAACCCCAACTAAGCTCCTCTGACTTAATGGGAAAAATTATGGAGGGTAATGGGTTAGTTTTTTGGTGACTATAGGCAGCTGAACTAGATAATTCATCAGGTCTTCCAAAAACTTTTGCATCAATAGCAGGATTGTTTTTACTCGATTATCCTCAGCGGTATATGGAAGCAGCAGTGATACATGGTTTGGGGGTATTTAGGATGCTCATTAATCTGATGTCATTTGAACCACTAGAAAGTAATTATAGTATTTGAGTGCTTACTGTGTGCAGAGCACTTTACTAAGTACTTGGGAGAGTATAACAGAGTTCACAGACACATTCCCTGCTCCCAGCGATCTTACAATCTAAAGGGGGAGACAGACATTAATATAAATAAATAATAAGTACTGTAGGGCTGAGGGAGGGGGAATAAAGGAGCAAATCTAAGTGCAACTATAGTGTTCCTTTGGAAAGTTGTGAAACTCTTAAGCAGTGGTAATAATAATCATCATCAACATGTATTGAATATCAATTTACAGAGCACTGTACTGGGCGCCTGGGAAAAATACAGGAGAATTTAAGACATGACCTTTGCCCTTGCCTTTAGGGGAAATAAGCAGATATAAATGGCAAAGATAATAAAAACAAGAATAAGAGCATTACTACAAATGATAAAAGCAAAAGCAGGCACATAAAATAGGTACAAACGAGACTGTAGTCTGTAGACTGTAAGCTCGTTATGGGCAGGGAACGTATCAGTTGTATTTATTGTTTGCTTATTGTGTGTAGAGTATTGTAATAAGCACTTGGGAGAGTACAGTATAGGGAGTTGACAGACACATTCCCTACCCACAACACGCTTACCGTCTAGGGGGCTATTATATATGTGCTATTTCTGTCATATAATACCGTTCCAAGCTCTTACTACAGTGCTCCGCACGAGGTAAGCACCCAAAAATGCCACTGATAGACTTGACCCAAATTCCCTTCCAGCTTAGATGGTAAACGTCCCCCTCTCCACTAGATGCCCTCCCGGTGCCTCCCCACCTCTCCACTGCAGCTCTCAGGATCTGTTGTCAGCATGCCCTGGGCACTGTAGGCTGCCCACATGGACTTGCTCGCTTCTTGGTATTTGAAGAAGACCCAGCCTTGGCCGTGAACTTCATCTATGAGTGTAAAAGGCCAATGTGGGATCCACAGCCCCAGCCGTGTTGGGTGCATAAAAAGGTCGTTTCTTGTATCGGTCTTAATTGTAGTGTTGAATTCTCTGTTGAATTCAGTCATCAAAATACAACCTAAATACATCTGCTCCTATGAATTGTTTTCCAGGTTTAAGGTTTGTGACTTCATTTCCACCATTTAGTGCTTTAATGATAAAAGTAACTCGGGAAATTATAATTAATAATAAAAAATTGTGGTTTAAATATTCCAAATACCAATTTAGTTGAAAAGAAAATTTTATTCTTGGCATGAATTGGAAATTCCAGGGTTGCTTGTTTTTCATATCCATAGATACTCTTGGAAGGGCCAGGTGCATTGAAATTCAGTAATTTTTGCTTGGCTAGAGCAGAAGGTGAGAATTTGGAAGAGTTCTTTGCTTTAATTACCACAGAGGAGGGAGGAGGTGATTGCAGTGAGAATACTTCACAGAAGAACCCGAAAAATAAAATCAAAGGTACGTTGTTGTTATGAAGTTCCAAGTCATTGAAACTGTGTACTGATCAGACTAAAGGTAACTCAGCAAATCATGTGCTGTACTTAGAGTACATTGGAGTCTGACTAAGAGAAAGTATGGAAATAGTAGCTCCTCGAATTTCATTTGTAAGACTGGGGTGAACTATTAAATTTGTTCTGTAATATACTCCTCCTAAGAAGAACATAAATGTGCAGGTAAAGATAAAGTGTTTAGAAAATGCCTTCAAGTAATAGGCTGGAAAGCAAGTGCTGAGAAACGACTATGTGGAAAATCCCACTTATTTGAACCCACTGGTCAATGGAACCAAGGCGAGTTAGAATATTGCCCTTCCCACAAAGTCCAGATAACTTTACAATATTGGCTTGAGTTTAAAGTAGTGAGGTTTTCCAGACTCTAAATGATCTAAACTATCCTCTGTCTCAATTAATTTGGATAATCTGCATTCTATTGTATGTAGAAGTGAAAGTTTTATTCTAAGTAAATATATTTGAAACAACATAATTCAGGGCTCAATCCCTCTTTAAATGAGTGACTATAACAATTTTATAAAGTGGCAAGCATTTCCTCATTAAATTTAATATGGATTATGGTTTATCAGGAATTTTACTAGCCTGTCTAAGTATTTCATTATCCAGTTAAGCACTCTACTAAACTCTGGGGAGTTTAAATACCAGGGAATTGATGCAGTCATGGTCTTTGGCCCATGTTACACTTAGGTTAGGGGGAGAAAAGCACTTGGAAAGACACTAAGCTTCTTGAGAGCAGAACACGTCTACCTTGCTTCTGTTCTACTCTCCCAGGCACTTAATACAATGCTTGGGCCTCCCAATGTGCTGCAGTATCGTGAACTGAACAAAAACACTTCAGCTTCTGATGAAAGCAGCAACCAGGGAGGGAACCGTCCTCAGACCGTCATCACTTCATCTATTGGGCAAATTGCCCCTAATTGTACAGTTTGACTGGAATGCCCTACATGGACCTCCGCCAGTTTGCCGAGGGAGTTGCTGCTTGGCCTGGCACACTTCCCAGCAGGCCCTGTTCTGCAGTCTTCACCATAGGCTTGGTGGTGCCACCTACTCATTGGCACAAGAGTTCAGGAAAAGGCAGCCCACTCCACCTTGCCATGCGACTCACTGGTCCACGCTTGGCTTGGCTCATAAAAAAATGGCTCCCCCTTCCCCTGAAAAGTCTGCTTTGAAATAATTCCACCCAGGTCTGGCTCTCTGGCCCTTCTCCTTTGCTGGTTGGTACTTGTTCTGAACCAGTCCATTGTATATTTTTTTGAGGTGGGGGCGGGGGTTGGTTAAGTGCTTACCATGTGCCGCACACTATAGTAGGCACTGGGGTAGATACAAGCAAATCAGGTTGGACACAGTCCATGTCCCACATGGGGCTCACAGTCTTAATCTCGAGAAGCAGCGTAGTTTAGGGGCGAGAGCATGGGCTTGGGAGTCAAGTCGTGGGTTCTAATCCCTGCTCTGCCACATGTCGGCTATGTGACTTTGGGCAAGTCACTTAATTTGTCTGTGCCTCAGTTCCCTCATCTGTGAAATGGGGATTAAGACTGAGCCCCATGTGGGACAACCTGATTACCTTGTATCCCCCCCCAGTGCTGAGAACAGTGCTTGGCACATACTAAGCCCTTAACAAATGACATCATTATTATTAATCCCCATTTTAGAGATGAGGTAACTAAGGCACAGAGATATGAAGTGACTTGCCCAGGGTCACACACAGCAGACAAGTGGCAGAGCCAGGAGTAGAACCCAGGTCCTTCTGACTCCCAGGCTCGTGTTTTATTCATTAGGTGAAGCTGCTTCCACCCGTGCGAAGGTGCGCATCTGGTTTCACCCAGTCAGTCGCAGAAGGGAAAGGGCCGGAGGGGCTTCAGGTGTCAGGAGCCTCCCCCCAACCCTCGAGGCCTGATGTCGAAGGAACAGGTCAGAATACTTAACAGCAAGGTTCTACTGCCCACGTGAATTATGATAGTATTGGGTAAGCAGTGGGCATTTAAAATTTTCAACCAAGGAAGACACATTGAAGATCATTCTACAGGTGTTTGTGAGAAAAATGATCTGTCGTGGGATTGGATTATGGATTAAGTAATTAAAATGTAAGGATTATTTACATAAGTGCAGTGGCGCTGCGAAATATAAACTATCCAAAGGTCACAGATCCAAGGGCATAGATAACACAGAAGAGAAGAACTGGGGAAAAAGGCGTAATGGAAAGGCCTTTTGAGAGATGTTCATTCATTCCATTTCAATAAGTATTTATTGAGCGCTTACTATTGCAGAGCACTGTACTAAGCGGCTTGGGATGAACAAGTCGGTCAAACAGATAGAGACAGTCCCTGCCCGTTTGATGGGCTTTACCGGTCTTAATCGGGGGAGACAGGAACAGACAAGAACAATGGCATTAAATAGAGTCAAGGCGGAAGAACATCTCGTAAATAACTATGGCAACTAATAGATCGAGGCCGATGTACAATTCCATTAACAGGAACATACAATAGGGGTAACGAAAATATATACATGTTGAGGCGACGAGTACCAGTGCGTGTGGGATGGGAAAGGGAGAGGTGGAGGAGCAAGAGGGAAAGGGGAAATGATGGTTTAGCTGCGGAGAGGTAAGGAGGATGGCCAGAGGGAGTAAGAGGGAGAAAGAGGAGCGATCAGTCTGGGAACGCCTCTTAGGGAGAGGTGAGTTTTAGAGGTAGGGTTTTGAAAGGGAAAGAGGAATCAGTTTGGTGGAGGTGAGGAGGGAGGCGTTCCAGGACCACGGGAGGACGTGACCCGGGGTCGACGGCGGGATAGGCGAGACCGAGGGACGGTGAGGAGGTGGGGCGGCAAGAGGAGCGGAGCGTGCGGGGTGGGCGGTAGAAAGAGAGAAGGGAGGAGAGGTAGGAAGGGGCAAGGTGATGGAGAGCCTTGAAGAGATGTGACCTTTGCGAGGTGGAGAGAGTGGTGTCTGGTGCATATGGAGGGGGGAGGAAGATCCAGGCTAGGGGGAGGATGTGAGAAAGGGTCAGCGGTGAGAATAGACGAGATTGGGGCACAGAGAGTAAACTGGTGCTAAGAGCACAGTGAAGTGAGGTGAGGTGGGGCAAGATGATTGAATGCATTAAAGCCAGTGGCAAGGAGTTGGATACAGAGCTGGATGGGCAGTCTTTGGAGGTTCTTGAGGAATGGGGAGATACGGACTGAAAGTTTTTGTTGAAAAATGATCTGTGCAGCAGAGGGAAGTATGGATTTGAGTTGGGGGAGAGAGAACGGGAGATTAGCAAGGAGCCTGATGTAGTCAAGGTGAGATAGGATAAGTGTTCAGATCAGCATGGTAGCAGTTTGGAGAGGAAAGGAAGGATTTTAGCCACGTTGTGAAGGATTTAGTGGTAGATGGTAGGTATGTCGGTGGAATGAGAGAGAATTTGAGGACTACTCCAAGGTTATGGGGTTGCGAGATAGGAAAGATAGTCTACAGTGATGGGAAAGACAAGGGGGAGGGCAGGGGTTGGGTGAGAAGATTAGGAGTTCTTTTTCAAATATGTTTAATTTGAGGTGTTGGCAGGTCATCCAGGTAGATATTTTCTGAAGACAAGAAATGTGAGATCGCAGGGAAGGGGAGAGGTCAGGCCTGGAGATGTAGATTTGTTCTACATGTTCCTTGAGAGGAACAAGATTATGTCTGGGTAGGAATATTAGTGACCCGTATCATAGTAAAGAGGTTGTCAACGCCCCACCCCAACACATAGTGATCCCTCAACCTTTCCAAAAATAGACTCCCCAAATTAATTACTTTAATAGGAAAATTTTATATTTCCAAATGAGAAATGAGATGGCATAACAAGCAGTCATACTCTACATTTGGCGATAGTGCCATTATCTTGAAGTATAGGCATTAGTCTATAGCAATGCTCTCTAGAGCATTTCCTTATTGAGAAACCTCCCAGGAAACACCTCAAATTGAAAGCTAGAAAATACAAAAAGATTTTGACAGCATAATTTTTCCGCTTCACTATTTCCTCCAAGCCAACTTTAAAATGGGACTAGTAAGATGCTTGTGTCTAATACAGTTATAATTATAATATGCGTGTTTTATTGTAGGAGTGTCGGTATATACGGCTTCCAGAAATTGTACAGGAACTGACTTCTCCACAGCAAGCGATTTGTGGTCTTTTAGGTTGTTTGCTTTATGAAATGTTTTTCAGGTAACTCCTTGCTCTTTAAATTTTATATTAAGATGAAGGAAAAAGTATTGATTTGTTTTTGTTAGTATTCATTACTTTATGAGTGTTTGCATTTTATAAGCTGAATTATGAACCTGTTTTTTAATTGTTTAGAGACCGGTGTGTATATTTTTGTATACTGTAATCTGTTTAGAAAGACCCTTTGTTGAATCAATAATATTGAGTGCTTACTGTGTGCAGAGCACTGTACTAAGTGTTTGAGACAACAATCCCGAACAGTTGACTTTTTATTTGTGCCAGGCTATGATGGGTTGCATTTATAATGTTGAGCTGGAGAGGCTTGTATGATGCTTAAGCCAGAATGGGTATTAAAAAAAAAACACCCAAAAACCTGAAATGTCCTTTCCTCTCTTCTGAGTTTTATGAGCTTATTCTCCTGATTTAGTCTTGGTGTGTGCATTTACTGAGTATCTTCTGTTTGTTTTTCACTTTCTATTTAGAACCTTATTAAAGAACTTTTTCCATAGGAAAAAGGGCTCACTATAAATGTTGAAAAATAAATGCAATTTTAATCATTCTCGAGCTTTAGGGGCTCTGAGAGCAGTAAATTACTACCCTGAAGATGTAGTCATATTTTTTAGTAAAGTTAGTACAAAATGAATAAGAATTTTTCCAAAGCAGAAAATTTTATAATTAACTTATTGAATTGCATGTATTTGCTCAAAATTACATTTTTATTATTGAAATCTGTACGTTACAGTTTGTTTCCTGAATATAATGATAAGTGCCACAAGATGAGACTGGGTATTTTTGGCCCACACTTATCAAGAATTGAGTAGCACTGAATTAAGATAACTTCAACTAAGATTTATTTTATAACATTGGGTGACAGTAGAATATTGCTTAACTTGACAAGGAACTTTTATTTTTTAGGAAGACCTCCATTCTTTTCAGAAAGCTTATTGGAATTAATTGAACAGATTTTATGTCAAGATCCTCTACCCCCTATGGCAAAAGGTAAAATTTCTACAGAACAACTGACTTTTTTACACTAAGCAAATTAATGATCCTGGAATTCTTATTAGAGGCAGCTGAGCCTGATCTTTTTGAAATTCAAATTCTCCATGGACTCAGATATTTTACCCCTGACTTTTCAGGAATTTGTGCATAATGAAAGTGGAAATATCCTACTTGAAGTGATTTAGGGACGTCGTGAGTAAGGGTGTTGCTACTGTGTAAGCACAGCTAAGGAGTTCACATCTTTTGCCTAGCCTCATTTTTTTTGTTGAAGTTCGAGGATGATGTCACTGTCATGTTCATTAATCTTTCTATTGACATATGTGGTAGAGTTGTCTTTTCTGTGTGACCTTGGGTAAGTCACTCTCTGTGCCTTAGTTATCTCATCTGTAAAATGAGGATTAAGATTGCGAGCTCCATGTGGGAATATTGGATTGGTTCCAACCTGATTAGTTTGTATTTAGAGAAACAGCATGGCCTAGTGGACAGAGCACAAGCCTTGGAGTCAGAAGGACCTGGGTTCTATCCTAACTCTGCCCTTTGTCTGCCGTGTGATCTTGGGCAAGTCATTTAACTACTCTGTGCCTCAGTTACCTCACCCATTGTAAAATGGAGATTGTCTGTGAGCCCCATGTGAGATTAAGACTGTGTCCAACCCAATTTACTTGTATCTACCCCAGTGCTAAGTACACCTAGTAAGGCCTTAACAAGCATCGTTTTTGTTTTTTTAAAAAGCAAAAAGTTTCTGTCCCTGAGGAGGCACAGTAGAGCTCTATGCAGTTAGGTCCTTTAGGTCAGTAGGAACCAACCATGTCAGAGTAGGTTGGCCAGAATAGGGCCAAACCAAGCCCAACCCAAATTTGGTTGGGCAAACAGTCTTTCGCACCCTTCCTTGTAAACTGTTGCCTAAATTCAACACTAAGGAAGAACGGGGATAGTGCAATATTCATGCATTTTTGCTCTACTTTGATATCCTGTGATAGGAGCAAGGTACAACAACTGAGTATTTGACTCTCCATCCAAGTTGTGGCTGCCGGGCCTTTCCTCCAGAGTTGCCGGCCTCATTTTGAGAATGCCATAGAAAATCAATCAACCAACCAGTTAACTTAATGCACACTTACTGTGTAATAATAATAATGTTGGTATTTGTTAAGCGCTTACTATGTGCAGAGCACTGTTCTAAGCGCTGGGGTAGACACAGGGGAATCAGGTTGTCCCACGTGGGGCTCACAGTTTTCATCCCCATTTTCCAGATGAGGGAACTGAGGCACAGAGAAGTTAAGTGACTTGCCCACAGTCACCCAGCTGACAAGTGGCAGAGCTGGGATTTGAACTCATGACCTCTGACTCCCAAGCCCGGGCTCTTTCCACTGAGCCACGCTGCTTCTCTACCGAATACTGTACTCCCCATTTGAGAGAGTACAGTGCAGTTGGCATGCGATCCTTGCTTGTTTTTTGTTTCTTTCTGATTTAATTATTTGGGAAAAAATCAGGTGCTGGAAAGAACAGGGGTCTGGGAGCTGGGAGTACTGGTTCTAGCTCCAGCTTTGCCACTGCCTCTTAAAAATAAAAACTCCTCACCATTGACTTTAAAGCACTCAGTCACCTTGCCCCCTCCTACCTCACCTCGCTACTCTCCTACTATGATCCAGCCCATACATTTCGCTCCTTTAATGCTAACCTTCTCACTGTGCCTCTATCTCACCATGCCCTGCCTCCGGCCTGGAATTCCCTTCCTCCTCATATCTAACTCTCCCCCCATTCAAAGCCTTATAATAATAAGAATAATAGTAATGGTATTTGTTAAGCGCTTACTATGTGCCAAGCACTGTTCTTGAAGGCACATCTCCTCCAAGAGGCCTTCCCTGACTAACCCCCCCCCTTCTGCATCCCCTTGATTTGCTTGCTTTGTTCTTCCCTCCCAACTCCACAACACTTATGTACATGTTTACAACTTTATATTAATATCTGGCTCTCCCCCCCACCCTGCCCCACACCCACAGACTGTAAACTCGTGGGCTGAGACTGCATTTATTGCTTAGTACAATGCTCTGCACACAGTAAACACTCAATAAATATTATAGAATGAATAATCAATGGTATTTGGTATTTATTGAGTGTTTATATGTAGAGCACTATAGGAAGCAATTATGGGAGTACATTACAACAGAATTAGTGGATACATTCCACCCATGAGTTTGTAGTCTAGAGAAGTCACTTGACCTCTTTGTCCTCAGTTTCCTCATCTGTAAAATGGGGATAAAAATACCTACTTCTTCCTGCCCCATTGGGTGGTAGATAATTGATGTGAAAGTGCTTTTGAAAATAAAAAGTACGTAACAAATTCAAGGTTCTAGCATTTTTATTTTTCCTCTCTGTTTTAATTATTTTGTGGATTAACTGAAGATAGGAATAACTACCTTCACTGGATGTTTTGAAGACTGGATTGGTATTTTTAAAGCATTTCGGACCCTTTTGCCTGACAGGTGTAAAGAATGATTAAAATGACTTTTTAAAAGAAATATTGAAATGTGGTACTTTCACTTTTCAAATTTTAACACTTATTTTTGCATATTTAGGTTCCTCTGCTTTAGAAGCATCTTCAGAATTGGTTAATTTACTCAATGGCTTACTTCAGAAAGACCCTCAGAAAAGGTAGAGATTTCAAAAAATGATGATTTAAAAACCTTTTTGTATATAGCTTACCTTGCAACTGTACCCTGCTCTTGACTCACTTCATAGTTATTTTGGGGTGTTGATTTTCAAGGAAGACCTATTACCTTTGTCCAGGAGGATGTTGTTACTGAAACTGAGGTAAATTGGATGTAGTGATGGAGTTGGAATAATCAATCATATTTGAGTGTTTTCCTATGTGCAGAGCACTGTATAAAGCACTTGGGAGAGTACAGCACAAAAGAATTAGCAGACACATTCCCTGCCTATAATGAGCTTAAAATCTAGGGGGTGAGACAGACATAAATATGAATAAATAATTTATAGTATATAATTCATAGATATGTATAGAAGAGCTGTGGGGTTGGGGGTGGGGTGAATATCAAGTGTCTAAAGGTCCCAGATTGAAGTGCACTGACAATGTAAAAGGAAGAGAGAGCGGGGTGAAAGAGGGCTTAATGGGGGAAAGGCTCTTAGAGGAGAGGTGACCTTAATAATGCTTTGAAGGTGGAGAGTGGTGGTCTGGCGTATATGGAGCGGGAGGGAGTTCGGGCCAGGGGGTGCTGTGGGAAAGAGATCAGCGTGAGATAGATGAGATTGGGGCACAGTGAGTAAGTGAGTAAACTGGTGCTAGAGGAGTGGAGTGTGCAGGCTGGGCAGTAGTAGGACATCAGTGAGGTGAGGTAGGGTGGGGCACGCTGATTGAGTTCTTAAAAGCCCATAGTAAGAAGTTGGCTCCTTCTAATGATAAGGAGAATATAAAATTGAAAAAATACCTTTCTTATAGGATCTTTAAATTTAAATTATTTTTTCCAAATTGTAATTTATTTGAAAGCCAAAAGGATTTTAATGTGGTCAGAATCCTCTCCTGAACATAAAATTAGTGTGAAACAGTGCCAAACCTGAAGCCCAAACTTGTTTCTAAATGAGCAATAGAACACTGTTGCACCAGATACCGTAAGTTTTGAATGATTTTAAAATTAGCTATCTACTTGATTTTTATTGTATCTACCCCAGCGCTTAAACCACATAGTAGTACTTAAGTGCCATAATTATTGCAAAGTGTAGAGACAACAGCAGCAGGAGTTTCAAACTCTGCTGCTCTGCTTTCCAGGTTCAGTAGAGGTGAGTTCCCTGGAAGTCCTCAAGAAGCCGAGGGCAGGAACTCCCTCTGGCACTGCGGTCATCAGTTCTCCACCAGAGGAGAACATTTTGCCCTTTAAGGCCCTTAGAAACTAGGACCCTTTTAGCTAGTAGAGCTAGCCCTCCCCCAACCCATACGTAACTCAGCCTGCTATCCACCCCTCCTCCTCTCTTGGCTTCGGTTGACTTTTCGACACTTTGGTCTCTCTCTTTCTTCCCTACCCCAATCCTACATGACTCCTTACTTCTCAAAAACCCCAGTGTTACCCATCCCTCAGCATATCACCTTTGCTTTGAGATTTTGTCCCTGCTCTATATTACAGCTCATGCTCTTTTTCTTCCAAGCTAATTACTCCCTGTGCTGTCTTCTCCCTCTCCTGTTGCCAACCTTGCCTTCGCCTCCTGCTTGGAATTCCGCCCCATCCAGATCTGACAGACCACGCCTTCAAAGTTTTTGGAAATCACATTTCCTAGAAGTCTTCCCCAGTTAATCTCTAATTTCCCCTGACCCACCTCAGCGCTTCTGTGCCACCTAAATGCTGGTGAACTCATGCCCATAGAACTTATTCATGTATCTTGCATGCTCTAATAAGTACTCCTTAATATTTACTCCTAAGATACATACTTATCTCCTTTTCCTTCTTCCTCCTATCTGTAAGTTATTTTAGTGTCTGTTTCCTCTCTAGCACTCTTCCAAGCACTTAGTACAGTGTTCTGCCCACTGTAGGTGCTCATTAAATATTTATTCCCAAATTTATTTTTACAGGTCTTTTTCTACAGCTCCAATATGTTGGTCCTTGTGGCTGCTATTACCCAGCAAATTCTGTGTCTGATCTCAGCTTTCTGGAACGGCAAAGCCGGGAGCCTTGCCCCTGGTTTCACACAGGCCGACCACAACCCCCTGCCTTTGCAGTCCAGAAGGCGGGTACCACTGGACACAGAATGAGCCTGGAGAGAACAGCCTCAGAAATGAGGTCAGTCGCCTTGGAGCAATAGAAAAATGAAGCCCTAAAATTACTTAGAACAGAGGGCAGAGCAAGGTACAAGGGAGACAAGGGGATAATCTTGGCATTCAGGGGGATGGGAACCAGGAAACCTGCAGGACGGAATGGGACTGCCTCCCTGGAGATTTGGCTAAAGCTAAGACTTAATTAGCGCTCATTTAGAGAAGTGATTCTGCCTGGCTATTGAGAAACCTTCACTGCCTCCAGATTTTTGTCATGGCAGCTGTGATGGTTGTGATGACAGCAGCCATAGTTTCTGGCCTTTATTTTTTCTTGACATACGATGTCAGCTTTGGTGAGTGGCTGTCTGTCTTCATATGCCTTTCCCTGTTTGTGCCGTTTTAATTCAGGGCAAAATGTGGTAGTGTGTTTTATTTTGGAAAGCAACCAAAATATTCAATCATGATTTGGGCTTTTAAAATGTTTACTTCCTTATTTCATAAAGATTGACCTGGATAGATTTGCTACAGCATCCATCTGGAAAGATGCTTTCAGCAATAATGATATGTCTGTAACCGCTCAAGAAGCCAAAATCAGGTAAATTTATTTCAAATGACATTAATTCTTCATAATGTGTGGTAGAAATTTTTATAAACTTAATTGGGATATTATTTTGGGGTGAGTTGTTTTATATTCATTGCAGAAAATAATTTTTATTTGACATGTGATTCCTAGTCATTCAGTTAATAACTTTTATTAAGTGTTTACAATGTGTAAAGTACTGTACTAAGCACTGGAAAGATTATGTGGATGTTGATTTAAACATGGCCTCTTGCTCAAAAGAGCTTCACACTTAAAAGTACAATAAGATACAGATGAAAAAAAAAATAACAGATTAAATTCACAAGGTCTGTCTTTCTGAAAGAATACCCAGGAATGTTGTCCTGATATCCCTGCTAGTGATCGAGGGGAAAAGAACGTGTAGGTGTTCTATATATAGTTAACAGTAACTAAATCCTGTTTCCTCTCCATCCAAACTGCTTTAACAGTAATACAATCACTTATCCTATCCCGCCTTGATCACTACATCAGCCTCCTGGTTGACCTCTCAGCCCCCTGTCCCTCCCCACTCCAATCCACACTTCCCTCTGCTGCTCAAATCATTTTCCTACAAAAATGTTCCAGACATTTTTTACCCATCCCTCAAGAAACTCCAGTGGTTGCCCATCTACCTCCACATCAAACAAAAGCTTCTCACCATTTTATTTAAAGTTAGGTGAAGAAAGAGGATTTGGGAAGAAAAATGAGTTCGGTGTTGAGATTGAAGTCCTGGAGGCAACTGGAGATGTGAAATTGTAGGTTAGATGAATACCCAGTGCTAGAGAAGTTGATTGCTTAGAGGTGGTCATTCTGATCTCCTCACTCATTTTCTCCCCCATCCGACTTCCTGGGCTGACAACCACTTTCAGATAAGAAAGTCAGTACTGCAGGAAAAAATTTTCCTTTAAACAAAAGGTTTGTTTGTAATATGTTGTTAAATAATATGTTGATACAAATTTCACATCATCTATCCAATTCCAGTTTTACTCTTTAATTCATATGTAGGACGTGACTGAACACTTACTAATGACTTTTGGGAGTTTTAAGTCTAACCACTTTAACTTTCAGATTAAACCCTTAAATGCATGACTACTTACCTGGCAGGGGCGGTACCATGGTCACATAGGTGGTTTTGCCAGGGTGAGGCTCATCCATTCCACTCTGGATGTGCTGGCCCCTGCCATTTCTCCAAATGAGGGACACGCGGATACATAATTTGTGGTAATAGGGGGCAGTGTTCACTCTGTCCTCTGATATTTTGTTATAGGAGTAGAGTTTCTATTAGGTAGTTTTTGCGTACCCAAATTTAGGGGTTTGATTTGAGGGAAAGAACATGATAACTGAGTTAGCTCCCTCGATTTAATTCTGAGTAGGCCATAGTCTGCTATTCTGTTTGTCTTGCAGTTAGGAGCCAAATATTTATTTTTCATTTATTCATTCAACCGTATTTATTGAGCGCTTACTGTATACAGAGCATTGTATTAAGTCCTTGGAAAGTACATTACAGCAATAGAGACAATCCCTGCCCACAATGGGCTTACAGTCTAGAGGGGAGAATTTCTCCCCTAATTGAGCTAGACATTTTGTCCACCTTGATTATAAAAAGTTTTTTGTGTGTGTTTACTGTGCACCGAACATATGCCAGGGTCTTTATATTAAAGCCTGTCTCCCAATCTAGACTCTAAGCTCACTGTGGGCAGAGAATGTATCTACCAACTCTGTATTGTACTCTCACAAGCACTTAGTACAGTATTCAGCACTCACTAAATACCACTGGGATGATGATATGCCAGGTGTATGAATGTCTGCTTCTGGTGTACCCCAGGTCCCAAGCAATGGTAATAAAGTCCATTTATAAATAAATAATAAAGTGCATTTATTGCCCATGTTACCCTAGGATTCTTTCACTGTCCCCTTGACCTTATGTCTAATCGCCGCAAGGAAGTCAACTCTTTTCCCACCCCTTTCCCCCTTTGATTGTCCCTGCCTCCGTCCCGCGCCCCCAAGTTCCACTTCCTTTCCAGTTGGCTGACCTGAAACACAGTTCTCCATTTTTGTCTGGGCTTGCAGGGTGGAGCCAGCACAGAGAGACAGGATGGAAGGAGAATAAGGGTTTAAGACTGACTCCGACTTCCTTTTTACCCTGTCTCTTTTCTGCGGGCTGCCTGGCTAAAAGTGGAACAAAAATCACCATCTCAACCTCGGTCCTCTGCTCCTCCCTCACCCCAAAGCGTCTGCTGACTTTGCAAATTACGTACTTGAAATCCAGCTTCCTCAGGGACGGAAGGGGCAGCGGAGAGAGAGAAGCATCTCGGGAGGGGATTTCTGCTCCTTTGTCTCACGGCTCTCTTTTGGCTCCTACGGATTACTCATTTCTTGGCTGTGCGTTATGGCCCTGGCAGGATACTAGAAACTACTGTCTTCTAGGAAACGAGGGAGGTGCATGCAGGAATGGGTTGGAGAAGGTGGGGGCTGGGTCAAGCTGAGCCAGAAGGGAGCCACTTGGGACAAGGAGGAGGGCCTGGGAATAGATGTCTGGCCATTGGGTGGACCCTGGTAATACTTTTCTGAATCCTTCCAGCTGGTGACTGTGAAGCTGAAATGGGGCACCACATGACACAGTGTTTAAAAAATAACAAAATAGCCCCTTCCTCCCCGACCTTGTCATATGCTGTTGAGTCATCTCTGACCCATAGCGACACCACGGACCGTCTCTCCCTAAACGCCCACCTCCATCTGCAGTCGTTCTGGTTGTGTATCCATAGAGTTTTCTTGATCAAAATACAGCAGTGGAGGGAATCAAGTTTGGACCATATGAGGATTGAAGACCTCTAGGAACTGGGGAGGTGGAAGGGGAGATGGGATGAGAGAAGCAGCGTAGCTTACTGGAAAGACCACGGGCTTTGGAGTCAGAGGTCATGAGTTCGAATCCCAGCTCTGCCACTTGTCAGCTGTGTGACTGTGGGCAGGTCACTTAACTTCTCTGTGCCTCAGTTACCTCATCTGTAAAATGGGGATTAAGACTGTGAGTCCCACGTGGGACATCCTGATTCCCCTGTGTCTACCCCAGCGCTTAGAACAGTGCTCGGCACATAGTAAGCGCTTAACAAATCCCAACATTATTATGAGAGAAGAGTGAGGGATCTACAATGTAATTTGTACTTGCCTGTAGGATTTGGCCAACATGTCGGGGCTGGTTCTGGAATGGAACGTAGCATACCCCCAAACCCAGCTGTGCATGACACACTCACTGTGGAGGAACATATTACAGATGTATTGTGGATTGCATCTGTGTATAAAATATTCTTCAGACCCTCTTATATGCCACGATCTTTATTTCAACTCCCAAATGACTGGTCCCTTTGATTTAGAGAAGCAGCGTGGCTCAGTGGAAAGAGCCCGGGCTTTGGAGTCAGAGGTCATGGGTTCGAATCCCCGCTCTGCCACCTGTCAGCTGTGTGACTCTGGGCAAGTCACTTAACTTCTCTGTGCCTCAGTTATCTCATCTGTAAAATGGGGATTAAGACTGTAAGCCCCACGTGGGACAACCTGATTCCCCTGTGTCTACCCCAGTGCTTAGAACAGTGCTCGGCACAGAGTAAGCGCTTAACAAATACCAACATTATTATTATTTATGGTAAATATCAGACTGGTTCACGTTTATATAGACACTACCAATGTAAGAAGCAGTGTGGCTTAGTGGCAAGAGCACAGGCCTGGGAGTCAAAGGACATGGGTTCTAATTCCAACTCGGCCACTTGTCTGCTGTGCGACTTTGGGCAAGTCACTTAACTTCTCTGTGCCTGTTACCTCATCTGTAAATGGGGATTGAGATTGTGAGCCCCAAGTGGGACAACCTGATTACCTTGTATCTACCCCAGCACTTAGAACAGTGCTTCAACATAGTAAGCACTTAATAAATACCATTATTATTATTATTTTTCCAAAATGCTTAGAAAAATCTTGTTGATATCTAAAACTTCCAAGTTGGATTTTCCATCATTGTTAAATATTGGAAAGACATACTTCCCTTGAAGGCCAGACTGGTTTTTAATTGCTCTAGTTAGTAAAATCTCCGTGGTTCTTCCTGCTAACTCCTGCTAACGCTCAGCATACAAATGTGAATAAATTTACTACATGATTCCGATGATAGGATTCACTTAATTTATATTCTGCTTGCTCGGATAGCTTTGACTGTAATTGAGGAGGAAAGAACCAAACATGGTGTAGCTGGAAGCCAACTCTGTTGTCATCCCTGTTGAGGCGGGAGAACAATTACCCTGAGAAATCAACTTGAAAAATGATGGTTTGAGGGATATGAAACAGATTGTGTTGTTTTCCCAGGTTATTATTCCTTGGATTCCTGCCTGTTCTAAGGCATTGTACATGTCTTTTCCATCTCATGAAAGTGTTTGAAAATAAATTACATCTCATTAAAAAAGCCAAGGGATAGCATGCCCAATTCATGACTGCCTCCACTCTTCCATCCTTCTAAGCATTGTTCTAACCAAAGCATATATGCCGTGAAACTGGGACGGCTGTGAAAATGTGAAAAGAGTAAAGTGGATATAAATTAGAATGAAATACCAGAGTATTATTGTCATTCATGACACTTAATACACTCGCAGTTAAAGGTACTGTAGTAAGTGCTTGGCAAGAGTAAAAGGAGAATAATTCAAACACGGCCCTTGGGCTACCAGAGGCTGATTGCCTAAAACCGGGGGTTGTGTTGTGGTGGAAGCTGCTGACACACAGGGAAAGAAACAACAGAGTGAATTCAGCATAAATGACGAGTTGGCAACAACAAAAGCAAAAGTAGGATTTTTGCTGGGTGAGCCTTTTAAATCATCCTTAGTCCTCAACTTTTGAAAGTGAAAAATTAATACTCCTGTAGATGATCAGTTTTTATGATTTTAAGAAATACTGAGTATCACCAGTTCCTAAATGATTTGCTTCCTTTTCACAGAGTTCCCATTTAAAGAATTTCACATTTTTCACTCCTGCTGATTATATTTGGTGTTTTTTATAGCTTATCTTTTAAAAATGCTTTGTTTTCATTAATAATATAGCAATAATGGTAGTATTTGTGGCTACTGTGTGCCAAGCACTGGGCTAAACCCTGGAAAAGATGCACTATAATCAAGAGAGACACAGTCCCTGTCCCATGTAGGATATGTAGCCTAGTGGAGAGGGAGAAAGTTAATCCCCATTTTACAGATGAGGAAACAGAGTCTCAGAGAAGTTGTGACTTGTCCACGATTGCCCATTAGACAAGAGGCAGATTTGGGATAAGCCCCCAGACTTCCTCCCAGATTTGTTCTCCTTTCACTAGGCCATGCTTTTTCTTTTTTAGGTTTTTTTTCTATATTTTCATAGGAGGTGATATTTTTTAGAAAAAGGGGCTTGCCTAATATATCATTATCCTGCCCTAAAGGAGGTATACAGAATGCCTCTGGTAAGGTCTTGCATGCAAAGGGTCCTCAGATATGTTATTGGCTATCATGATGCTGATTTAACTATACTCCTAAAACATTAAAAATGTTACGAGTTTTCAAAAGCAATCTATGACGGTTCTTATGTGCTTACTATGTATCAAGCACTGTTCTGAGCACTGGGGTAAATACAAGTTAATCAGGTTAGACACAGTCCCTGTCCCACGTGGGACTCACACTCTTAATCCCGGCTCACAGTCTTAATCCCCATTCTACAGTTGAGGGAACTGAGGCCCGGAGAAATTAAGTGGCTTGCTCAAGGTCACACAGCCGACATGTGACGGAGGCAGGATTAGAACCCAGATCCTGCTCACTCCCAGACCCGTGCTCTTTTCACTAAGCTTTGTTGCTTCTCTACTAAACCTCACTGCTTCTTTACAAAGCTTCTCTATCAACTAACATGATCACATTTGGTAGCTTTCTTTCCTTACAGAGAATACAGTGGTATTTATTGAGCACTTACTCTGTGTGGAGAACTGTACTGTGTGTGGAGCACTGAGAAGCAGTGTGTCTTAGTGCAGAGGGCATGGGAATCAGAGGACATGGGTTCTAATCTAGACTCTGCCACTTGTCAGCTGTGTGACTTTGGGCAGGTCATGTAACTTCTCTGTGCTTCAGTTCCCTCATCTGTAAAATGGAGATTGACTGTGAGCCCATGTAGGACAACCTGATTACCCTGTATTCACTCCAATGTTTAGAACAATGTTTGGCACGTAGTAAGCGCTTAACAAATACCATAATTATTTTTATTATTACTAAGCATTTGGGAGAGTACAGCACATCAGCATTGGTAGATTTGTTCCCTGCCCACCATGAGCTTACAGTCTAGAGGGGAAAACAGATATTAATTATATAAATTATGGATATGTACATAAGTGCTGTGGGACTGAGGGTGGAGTGGATATCAAATGCCCAAAGGGTACAGATCCAAGTGCACAGGTGACATGAAAGGGAGAAGGAGTAAGGGAAAGAGGGCTTAATCCTTTTGAAGGAGATGTGATGTTAATCAGGCTTTGAAGGTGGGGAAAGTGGTTGTATGGCAGATAGGCAGGACAGGGTGTTCTAGGCCAGGGGGTTAAGGGCACTTATAAAGAACAAGCACTTATATCAATCAAAGTGTTAGCAGGCTTACTACTCCTGTATTCCTAAGCCAGTTTCAGTGAGTGCTTAGGCAAAAGTTAAGTTCTCCCTGCCATATTCTAAAGGCAATTGCTAATACCACACAAAGAGGTAGGATGGACAGAGGGTAGCTGCTAATTGCCAGGTAGGAGGAAAGCAGCGGATACTTTGGAAAAATGACTGGAAGAAGAAAGCATCAAAAGTGGAGACTGGCCTCATTTTAACAAGTTCATTTTACCTTTTCTTTGCTAATGCTCTCTCCTTGATTTTTACTGGCTTTCTGCCTTGGCAACTGACTTCTACTCTCTTCTAAGTCAGGACACCAAGTGGTCCCCTCTCCATCCCAGTGCTATATAGTCCCTCCACTCTTTTCTTCTTCCCATTCCTTCTGTTTCTTCTAATCCTTCCTAGGAAGAGTCTCTTTCTTCCACATTTTTGCAGTTTAGCCAGGCTCCTGACCCCATAGCTCCCTGTGCACGGTGGCACTGGTATTATGGGGCTAGTATCTTGTTTTTTAATCAAAACACTTTCTTCCCCTTGACTCCCTATTTCTACAGTCTTGACCCTTTCTAAAGGATTTGATGACCTCCTCCCTCGGGGTCACAGCCAGAGTAGCAGGAGAAGCATCCTAAGTGTCCACTTTGTGTCCACTATACTAGGCAATTGGGATGTGTTGAATTAAAAAAATGACAAGTTCCCTGCCCACAAGGAGCTTATGCTTCAGTGGATGAGGTGGGGGGTGGGGAGGGGGTGTGTGTGTATGTGAAGAAACATGTAAATATTTACAACTAAAGTGGTCAAAAATAATATGATAAACATATGAATGCTAAGGTGAGTGCAAATAATGCTAGAAATAGCTGAAGAGAAGATATGTCCCATGTGGGACAACCTGCTTACCTTATATCTACCCCAGTGCTTAGAACAGTGCTTGGAACATATTAAGCACTCAACAAATACCATAAATATTATTATCAGAACAGTGCTCTGCATATAGAAAGTACTCAGTAAAACCACTGATTTATTATAGAGGGATTTCTGTCTTACATGGGAATTTCATTCCCAAAGGCTAGATCTGCGATATCAGAGTGACTATGGAAAATCCGTTTTCCCTTTGGCACTTTGGTTTCTCCTCTTGGTTTGCAGGAGAGTGGTCTGAAGTGACAGCTGGGGATTTTGTGAATACTGAGAAGTGTTTTATGTTTTTATTAGGGCTTTTGTTTTCTCTTTCCTTTTTTTTTTTTTTTTATGGAGCTTTTCATGTAGGCTTTAACTGGCTGTTGGCTGTGGAAGGTTTACTCTTGATATGGGCACTTGAAAACTGCAGGCTTGCCCAGCCTTTAGTACAGCTTCAGAGGTTTGAGCCTTTTGATCCTGAGGAAAAAGATGTATAAGCAGAAAAGGATTAATTTTCTCTCTATAGCTCTAGAACTGTTGTTCCCAGTGTTTCTATTTAGTCCCCATTTCAGTGGCTGACACAAAGTCCGACCTATGATTGAAATAATGTTCCAGGATGGATTTTGGGTTACAACAATGAATAATATAGGAAGCATCCCAGTTTTGCCGTTAGTTCACACTGAGACTCTTAGCCAGTTTCCGTATCTGCATTTTGAAAATGATAATGTACAGCCAGGCCAGCTATTTGAACCCATTGTTGGGCAGGGATTGTCTCTATCTGTTGCCAAATTCTACATTTCAATTGCTTAGTATAGTGCCCTGCACATAGTAGCGCTCAATAAATACGACTGAATGAATGAATCGACTAATGGTATTTGTTGAGTGCTTTCTGTACACAGAGCACCGTACTAAACGTTTGGAAGAGTACAACACAGCAGAGTTGGTAGATACATTTCTTGCCCACATCAAGCTTACAGTCTAGAGGGGGAGAAATAAATTAATGCCCTTTGAGCTGGAGGAGGAAGGTATTTCAAGAATACAAGCCCATATGGTCATTATTTTAATATCTGTTTTTTTAAAGATAAAATCCAAGTCCTGTTCATTAACTATGATTTTTTTGTTCCATTCCTAGTAGGAAAGGATATACAATTACTGTTTGGTTTTAAATGAATCTTAAGTAAAGATCAATGTTCATTTCAAATACTTGAAAAAAAGTCTCTTTTTCTAAATTATAAAATCTTTTCTAAATTAGGAATTTGTCCACCTAATGGTGAACACTGTTAGCACCTTTTTAAACTTTTGTTCTTCCTTGTGGTGCTCTGAAGTCAAAGTACAAAACAGATAATGAATTGCTTTCTTTTTCTGAGAAGCCAGGAAACTGCAGAGTGCTCGAGGCCTCAAGACTCTGAGGAACTGTTGGAGAGCCAAAGAAGCCCTCAGGATGCACAATCTACCAGGCTGAAGAACCGTCAGCAACTTAACCGTTCTTTCAAATTAGGTAAGGCTTTGTACAAGTAATTGTTAATTCTAAGAATGTCTGTTGCCAAATGTCTCCTATAATTTAGCTGTCACCCCCAACTTGCCCCCTTTTATGATGATTTTGGTAGCGTTTATAGTCAGAACTCGTAATATGTCACTTCTTGTCTCAGAAAATCCAGCTGAACTGCGACCGAAAAGTGCCATTGGTGGTGAAGTTCTTGAATCTATGTTTCTACTCAGGTATGTAAAATGAAAAATTTTAGCTGTCTTTTTTTATGGTATTTAAGAGAGCTTAATATGGGCCAAGCATGGTTCTAAGTGCTGGGGTAGGCACAAGTTAAGGGGCTTGGACGTAGTCCCTGGCCCCCATGGGGCTCACAGTCTAAATAGGAGAGAGAACAGGAATCCCCCCATTTTACAGCCGAGGAAACTGAAGCACAGAGAAGCAAGTGACTTTCCCAGGGTCAAACAGCAGGCCAGTGGTTGAACTGGGATTAGACCCCAGGTTCTCTGCCTCCCAGGCTTGTGCTTTTTTAGAGTCAGAAAATGCTGACCACTCTTGTGACTAAGAATGTCACACAGGTTTCTTTTTGTTGTTGCCAGGCTCCCAGGGAATCACAGATATGATTTTTTGGATTAGAAACATTGTCTGATCTTGGCTTTGCTGACACTGTCCCTTCCAGGTTCTCCTCCTATCTTTCTGGTTGCTTGCTCTGTCTTGTTTCATGGGCTTCTCTTCTCCCTATCACCCTCTAAATGAGGGAGTCTCAAGGCTCCCTTCTGGGTCCTGTGCTATTCTCCATCAACACCCACCCCCTTGGAAGACTCATTTGCTTCTGCTGTTTCAACTACTACTATCTTTATGCAGATGATTCCCAAATCTACATCTCCAGCCCTGAACTTTCTCCTTCTCTGCAGTCTTCCGTTTCCCCTGTTCTTAAGACATCTCTACTTGGATGTCCCACTGACATCTCAAACTTGTCCAAAATAGAACTCCTCATGTTCCCACCCAAATTCTGTCCTCCTCCTGACTTTCCCATCAATGTAGACAGTGTCATCATCCACTCCGGTGTTATCCCATATTCAGCTCTCTCATTCAAACCTCATATTCAGTCTTTCACCAAATCCTCTCATTTCCACCTTCACAAAATCGTTAAAATCCACCCTTTCCTCTCCATTCAAACTGCAACTACACTGATCCAAGCACTTGCCATATCTTTTAGCTTTAAAACACCCAATCACCTTGGCCCTTCATATCTTAGCTCTCTGATTTTACTTATTTGTTACTGAGGTGTATATCCCCTTGATTCAATTTATCTTGATAATGTTGTCTTGTTTTTGTTTTGTTCTGTTTTGCTTTGCTGTCTCCCCCGGTTAGACTGTGAGCTCGTCATTGGGCAGGGATGGTCTCTATCTGTTGCCGAATTGTACATTCCAAGCGCTTAGTACAGTGCTCTGCACATAGTAATCGCTCAAAAAATACTATTGAATGAATGAATGATTTCCTACTACAAGCCACACTGCTCACTTTGCTCCTCAAATGCCAACCTACTCACTGTACCTCAAGCTTGTCTGTCTCTCTGTTAACCCCTCACCCACATCCTGCCTCTGGTCTGAAACTCCTTCCCCTTCATATTCGACAGACCACCCTGCTCCCCACCATCAAAGTCTTATTAAAATCACATCTCTTCCAAGAGGCCTTCTCTAACTGAGCCCTCATTTTCCCCTACTCCCTCTCCCTTCTGTGTCACTCTTGCACTTGGATTTGTACTCTTTAAGTCCTTGATTTACCCCACTCTGTCTCACAGCACTTGTGTACATATCTGCAATTTTATTTTAATATATCTGCCCCTCTAGGCTGTAAGATTCTTGTGGGTGCGGCACATGTCTGTTAACTCTGTTGTATTGTACTCTCCCAAGCACTTAATCCTGTGCTTTGCACACAGTAAGTGCTCAGTAAATACCATTGATAAATATTGATAGGTTTAATAAATGTGGGAGATCAGATTAGTGGTCCATTGGAAAAACAACTAAACCTCTGTTGAGATTTATTAGTGTGAAGAGATTATGGCTCTTCCCCTGAACCCCAGTTCAAGTTGTTTAAATATAAACTTTCCACGAGTAATAGAGTTCTCAACTTGAAATGCCAGTTTCCTGATCTTGATCACCAGTGGGTAAGCAGTTCAAGTGTAAACCGAATTGCAGTCACAAAACATTATCACTTTTGCTGTGTCAGTTCTTGTATGTGGTATAGCACATAGAAGATGGTTATAAGAATCCTGTTATTTGAGCATTTCTAAAAGTTTAATTACTGATGCAGTTACAATTTTGCCAATTTATTGAAAGGAACACCAATAGTGTGTGCAGATGACTGATAACTTTAGAATTTGTTTTTTTGGAAGTGAGAGGTCAGTAACTCAGAATTCAAGGTGGTGGACCACTGAAAATGGAAAGCGTGTGTGGCAAAGGATCAATATCTTTTTTAAAAAAATAATTTTCAAAGCACTTTGAAATAATTCATTATTAATATAATATTTAGGGTGAAAGTACATCTGGAAATTATTTTGGAAAAGATCAGAGTCCATTTTGTCCTTTAACCTGGTTCCAAAATATAGCGCAGTGAGGGTGTTTGACCTGCATGTTGAACTTATTGCTGGTTGTTGCTCCAACACCAAACCCTGTGTATTAGGCATTTGTCCCATCAAGTAATATTTTTATTTTGCTGAATCCAAGCAGCACTGTTGTTTGGGTTACCAGAATGTGTTTGTCAAACATTCATTTTAGTAGTTCACTGAATGTACATTTATGGCAGAACAAGTGATTGTTTGGGCAGTCAGGATTTCCCAAACATTTTCTAAATGTCTTTCACTGGCAGGCTTGTAGAAACATTGCAGTGTAGACATTATTTTTTTTAAGAACGGTTTCTTTCGTCAGGATCTACCTGTTAAAACATCTGTTGTTCATTTGCCATTGGAGACAAGATCAATTAGTAAAATTGGGGGTGGAAAAGGAGAGGATTAAATTAGTTTAATGTATATCATTTTCCTATTTGAAGGCACCCTCTGCACCTGAAGTGAGATTTTTTTAGATGGGAACTGATTATCTTAGAAATATTGAACTTAGAAATGAGCAGATAGAGAATATGTGTTGAGGAATATGATTTTGGATGATTACTTTCAGTTCCCGGCCCACTCCTAGAACAAGTTCTACAGTGATGATGAACCATGGTAATGGAATAACTCAGCAATCAGCCCCAGAGGCTTCTCATCTGTCAAGGGTGAGTAGATAATGGAGGGAAACTTGATTTTTGCTTAGGAACTTTGAAGAAGTGGAACTGAGAAATGATTTTTAATTACCTTCATTAACTATTCATCATTCATCTGGTAACATATTGGTAATTATGGGTGATAAAACTAAGTTATATTCCTTGATAGTTGTTTATTGTGCTAATAAACACATCTAGAAACAGAGTCATAGCTCCCTTTGCTTTGTAGATAAAGTGGATGACCAGTCTGACAAACTGACCCCTCGTTAATGGAAAGAGTGGATTAGTGAGCTCTTTAGAGCAAGTGTAAAATAACTGAAGCAACCTTTTGTTTATAAATGCAATTGCTGTTGCTTTTGATGGGGTTTTTTCACCTTCCTGTATTTTAGAAATAGCAAATAGCTTAACTCTATATTTGGTGGTTAAATTAGATGTGCAGTTGTTTTAGAACTCAGATGAGAATCAAGTCCTCCTATGCCAAACTTTTGGTAAGGACAATTTTTTGCATGTAATTGCATTAAGCACTAATTGCTTAAATTAACTTTGATTCATAAATTAATATCATTGGTCCATATTACATTGCCCCTTATTTATGCACATCTTTATTCATTTTAATGTTATCCCTTTAGAAATGTCATTTTATTTAATTTTAGGAACACTTTAACTGATTTTTCTCTACAAATGCCTTTTTATAACTAGGGAACACATGAGCAACCGTACTGAAATAGTTCTGTATATATTAGTGCTCTTATCAGTTCTTAATTTATTGGTTCCTTGTAAAATAAGTAGAAAGTGTGACTTAAAAAGCAAATATTGTATTTCATTTTTAAACTTTTTAGCTACTGTAGGCTTTTCTCTTTATGGACCTTTTTAAAGGACCTATTACCCCTGGTGCTTTCGCTATGTTTTGGCTAGAACGCTGAAAGGAAACAAGGGTATGTTCTTCAGTACTTGTGTGTATGGATAAGACCCTTTTTAGTTTCAGAGTAGGTGGTTGTGTGCAACCGTTGAGGAGCCGGAAAAGGTATGAGTTTTCTTTCATGCAGACTTTAAGAGCGTTACTCCCTCACTATTCAAGAACTGACGGTACTTTAAATTGAACCATGAAGGGAAATCCTTAATAGGTGCAAGAATAAGGTGGGGGGAATGGGGTTGACGATGAACAAATAAAGAAAGATGAAACACAGAACCCCACAAAAACAACATAAAAATAGGACACAAATATTATAAAAGCATTTTGGTTGGAGGAGCAGAGTTTCAAATCTCTTGCCACTCAGGGCTGTTCAGAGTCCAACAGTATTATTAGTGCAGTATTGTTTAAAATGGTATTTCTGGGAGAGGTTTTCAGTGTTCTTTTGTTAGAAATTTGCATTAATTAAATTTTGATGCTTGATCCAGGTTAAAGATACTCATTGTAGTCAACAAGACCTGAAATCCAAGATGAAGGAGCTCATCTACACAGACTCTGACCTGATTGTGACCTATATTATTGACAATCCAAAGGTATGGAAAGATGAAATAAGTTTGAGATATGGTCTGACATTGATTGCAATAAATCTCAATACATGTTATGGAAACAGCTCGCTATTAGAACTAATCTGATCAACAAGCAGTTATCTAAATCTAAGCATGCCCTGGCTTCACTTTGCCTGGCAGGCCATCCTATGCTTCCAGTAGGGCTCTTCTTGAACCCCCTGGGTGATTATATACAACCCCATAAATCCTCTCAGAGTTCTGCTCTTGGGATAATGTGATTAGGAAATAATCCCCTCGAGCCTGTTGCAGGTCTTTCTGTGTAATTATTAAAAAACCTTCTGAGCACCCTTGACTCTTAGATAATTTGAAGTTTGAATTAACTAGCTTCTCCCATTGGCTAAGCGTGCCAGGTAGCAAAATCATGTAAAATAGACCATAACAGTTAGAGCCTGTATTTGATGGATTTAGTGGTGTTGACTTCAATAATGGGTTCAACACAAAAGCAACATGAAACAAAAATGTCTTTGACTATAATTTAATGCAGCAGCATTCTGTTTTCGTTTTGAATCTAGTTGACTACTGCTATCTGAAGCATTTTGTCAAAATATTTCTCTACAGATAATCAAACAGCCGTCAGCAAGATTTGACCCCAAAATATTGCCTTTTCCAGCACATTCAGGTATGGTCTTGGAATCATTGCTAATTACTCCAAATACTTAGTAAATTTGTGTTCCAGTGTACTCCTCTGTCTAATTTTAACACAACTTCTGGGCTCTGGGGCTAATTCCTTAAATTAAAAACCTTAAATTTTGTACTTCTTAGTCTTTCTAATAGGAACTATCTAGTGAGTAGCAAATGTGCCTTCTTGAAGCAAGTTTAATTTTAGAAGATATATTTTCCTTGAAAAAAATTGGGTTTTCTATGTGAAACTGGCTTTACTGCTCAATACCATTTTATTAAAAGCAATTTTAGAGTTGAGTCGACTTGAATCAATGGCATTTATTGAGCCCTTATGCTTTGCAAAGAACTGAACTAAGCGCTTGGGCGAGTAAAACTCAGGCAACTACAACGCAACAGAGTTGGTAGACACAACTCCTCCATTAGGAAGATACAAGGGTCTAGTGCGGTCTTCAAGCCCGCATCAGACTCTGTGACTTTTACACATTTGCTGTTTTGGACAGAGTTTTTCTCCTTCCCAGCTTTGTTCCCTCCCCATTTCTGCTGGTCTTGGAGACCTCAGAGTTATCCCCAGCACCTGGAAAGCTGTTCAAGTGATGCAAGGGAGCCCAAGGGCTCCAGTATCCCCAGGGAGAAAGTGTCAGTGGTGGATTTATTGGACCATTCAGGAGGCATATGTAAGGAAGCACAACAAAAGTACCATTTTCATCAATTCAGGTATTAATTTTTCACTCCCCTCAGACAGAATTGTAATGAAAAATATTCACTACCAAATGTTCTTCAGTTAATTTGAAAGCAAGCTATTCTACCTTTATTTGGAAGAGAAAAGATGGGGTCCGTTAAGTTCCTTTTTCTTTTTCCTAGTATCATCATGTCAATTACCCTTTCTAGATCTGATCAGTCTCTAGACTATGAGCTCGTTGTGGACAGGGAATGTTGTATTATGCTCTCCCAAGTGCTTAGGACAGTGCTCTAAATACACTGAATGAATGAATGTAGAGGGGAAGTATCTTGAGATTCTTAGTGTTAAAACTGAAGTGAACCTAATGTCATCTTTTCTGTACAGTAGCCATAGAAATGTGGTCTTAAAAATGAAAGAATTAAATTCTTTTTTTCTCCTCTGAGTCCACAGATGGTTTTGGTAGAAGTAGCAGACTTTCGTGACCTATGTGTTCATGCCCATCTTAGTGTCAAGCTACCAGGCCATATCTGGGAAAAATTCTTTACCCCTGATGTAGTAAGGTTTAACTACAATGAATGGTCTCAAAAGAATAGCTCTTACTTATGAAATAGTTTCAATATTCGGGACCTCTCAGTTATTGGTTTGAAATAGAACCTAGGGTGAAGTTGTGAGGAAAGAGTAAAATATTCTTAATGCTAAAGGTACTACCAAGTCTTTGAGGGGCAAAGTAACTTTTTATGAAACAAAAAGGATGCTTAAGTGTATAACCTTTTTTAAAAAAATCATCAATCCTTCCCTTAGAAATATTTAGCATAGCCATGGTAGTTAATTCAATCCCAGAAAATGATGTTAAGGAAAAGTCATATTCTAATATGCAGACCCTAACCCAGTGCTACATACATGCACACAACCATTTCTTCCAACACTGCCCCGCAATCTATCCAGGGAGATAGATTGTTAGAAAAAAACTTGCCCTCACTCCTTCATTCATTGGTATTTTTTGAGCGCTTACTATGTGCAGAGCACTGTACTAGGCGCTTGGAATGTACAATTTGGCAACAGATAGAGACTCCTTCAGCGCTCTAAGCTTTTATGGCAGAATTGATTGAAGATAGAGATCAGCCTAAAACTTCTAATCATTGTATAATACTAGGTATCCAGCAAGTGACAAAGCTGCAGGAATCAATGTTCATTAAAAAAAAAGACACCAAATTAAGGTTTGGCTCCAAAAACTTGGCTCCAATAAAATCTTTTTTTTTAAAAATAGATTAGCATTTCTTGGCATCCTAATGAAACTCCTCCAAGTGCTTTTTGGGTTAAATTTGGGGACACTTTTGAAATGAGGTCCTGTCTTCTTTGAAAAATGTTTTTCAAAGATTTTCCATACCACACAATGGTCTAGAGACACTGAAAATTGAGGAGTAACTCTGAATCCTTGAATAAGCCAGTCAACCCTTTCTGCTTTAATGTTTAATTTTTTGGATTATGAGAAACTTTAATATATGGAAGGATAGAAATGAATTTTCAATACTTTTTCTGCAAAAATGGAAGATATTTCTGCTTTAGTGTTCCTTTCAAATTTTGTCAGGCTTTTAATATAATAATTATGTTATTTGTCAAGTGCTTATTATGTGCCAAGCACTGTTCTAAGCACTGGATTAATAATAATAATGTTGGTATTTGTTAGATATAATCAGGTTGTCCCAGATGGGGCTCACAGTCTTCATTCTCATTTTACAGATGTGGTAACTGAGGCACAGAGAAATTGAGTGGTTTGTCCAAGGTCACACAGCAGACCTTGGTAGCGTCAGGATTAGAACCTACGTCCTCTGACTCCCAACCCGTGCTCTTTCCCCTAAGCTACGCTGCTTCTCTAATACGCAAATACCTTTTCATTTGTTCAGTATTATGCAAGTAAAGTGATCCTTCTTCCATCATCATGGACATTTATTGAACACTTACTGCATGCAGAGCACTATACTAAATGCTGGGACAGTACAGTACAGTGGAGTTGGTAGAATTCAGTGCTGTTTGTTTTCTAGTGACATGATCTTACATCTATCATCCTTGCTCAGTGGCAAGAAAATAACACTATTTGAACCTGACTTTCCCTTTTATGCAAAGAATCTTGTGTCAAATGAGTTTGATCTGTGTGGTACAGAGGTGCCCAGGAATAAAAATGCAGCCATTTTAGGAATATTATGTATTGTAGTTTTTAGCTCTCACCAGTGGTTCCTCAGTTTTGTTTCCCTAAATGGAAGATAGTTGGGTAAGATAGTTGGGTAAGAGGAATACCAAGGGAGGAGTGAATGATGACTTCTCTTGCTGTCTATTACTGTGGAAGCGATAGCAGTAGCAGGTGGCTTTTCCTGAAGCTCAGGATCGAGAACCTGCCACCCAGACATCATAGATTACTACCTTAAGTATTAAATAAAAGGGTGTGAAGTTGTGCCATGCCTTTCCTTGGGTATCCTCTGGTCCTATTTACTTAATATCCTGGAAACGTTCTCTCTCACAAACTTTCTTTCTCTAAATACAATGTCACATGTAATATAATTCACTCTGTAGTGGCTCATCAATCTACCATATTTATGGAGTGCTTATTATGTGCAGAGCACTGTTCTAAGGGCTTGGGAGAGTGCACTACAAGGTAAATTAGAAGACATGTTCCCTGTCCATAATGAACTTAAAGTCTAGAGGGCTCATGTAACCTTATAATTATTATTATTATTATTATGGTATTTATTAAACACTGTGTGCCAGGCACTGTACTAAGCATTGGGGTAGATAGAAGCAAATTGGGTTGGACACAGTCTCTATCCTACATGGGGCTCAGTCTCAATCCCCATTTTATAGATGAGGTAACTGAGGCACGGAAAAGTTAAGTGACTTTCCCCGAAGTCACACAGCAGGCAAGTAATAATAATAATGATGGCATTTGTTAAGTGCTTACTATGTGCAAAGCACTGTTCTAAGCGCTGGGGGGATACAAGGTGATCAGGTTGTCCCACGTGGGGCTCACAGTCTTCATCCCCATTTTACAGATGAGGGAACTGAGGTTCAGAGAAGTTAAGTGACTTGCCCAAAGTCACACAGCTGACAAGTGGTGGAGCCGGGATTAGAACCCATGACCTCTGACTCCCAAGCCCGTGCTTTTTCCACTGAGCCACGCTGCTTCTCTTGGCAGAGTTAGGATTAGAACCCATGACTTTCTGACTCCCAGGCCCATGCTTTTTCCACTACGCCATGCTGCTTCTCAGGAAATTCACTCCCCTTTTTTCAAACTTCTATTATTATGTGTTTACATGTAATTCTTTCTTTGCAGTGGACAGGCTAGAATTTCTGCAAGGCCAAGACTGGGATGTCTTTTTGCAGCAATTATGTCTATTAACTGAATCAACAGAGAAGAGTACAAGGATTTTGAGAGCAAAATTGAACCTGTTTAGCTATCTGTGCACTGTGGCTAACCATAAGGGAGTAGCAACCAGGTTAATCAGCTCACAACTGGTAAGTGATAAAATTCAGTTATGAAGTTGTTACCTCAATCCCTAGTATTTATTGAGCGCCCACTGTGCAAAGGACTGTACTTAGCACTTGGAAGAGTAGAGCATGACCTGGTGGAAAGAACACGGGCCTGGGAGTCAGAGAGCCTATGTTCTAATTTACCACTTCCTTGCTGTGTGAACATGGGCCAATTGCTTAACTTCCCAGTGCCTCAGTTTCCTCATCTATAAAATGGTGAGTCAATACCCGGTTTCCCTTCTAGAACTTAGTCTGTGAGCCCCATGTGTGACAGGTCAGATTCTTGTATCTCCTCCAGCACTTTGCACTGTACTAAGAATAATATAGTGTATAATATTCATATGCATCACTATGGAAAACACCAGCATCCTTCTTGTCTCATTAGCCCATATCTTTGGCATTGTCCTTGACTCATCTCTCTTTCAACCGACATATTCAATCTATCACCAAATCCTGTCTGCTCTATCTTCTCCATATTGCCAAAATTCACCCATTCCTTTGCATCCAAACTGCTACTATGCTGATCCAAGCACTTACCGTATCCCACTTTGACTGCAGCCTCAGCCTCCTTGCTGACTTTCCTGCTTCCTATCTCTCCCCTTTCCAGTCCTTACTTTACTCTCTTGTCCCAATCAATTTTCCAAAAAGAGTCAGTATATTCCTCACCGTGCCTCATGAATCTCCAGTGGTTGCCCATCCACCTCTGCATCAGAAACTCCTTACAGTTGGTTTTGAAACAGTCAGCTCTCTCCCTATCTCACCGATTTCCTACTACAGTCCAACCGACTCACTTCACATGAGAAGCAGCGTGGCTCAGTGGAAAGAGCACGGGCTTTGGAGTCAGAGGTCATGGGTTCAAATCCCGGCTCTGCCACTTGTCAGCTGTGTGACTGTGGGCAAGTCACTTCACTTCTCTGTGCCTCAGTTACCTCATCTGTAAAATGGGGATTAAGACTGTGAGCCCCACGTGGGACAACCTGTTTCCCTTGTGTCTACCTCAGCGCTTATAACAGTGCTCTGCACGTAGTGCTTAACAAATACTAACATTAACAAATACATTATTATTAATGTCAACTTACTCCCGGTACCGCGATCCCATCTACCTGAAGATCCCTTGCCCACATCCTCCCTCTAGCCTGGAACTCCCTCCCCCTTTATGTATGACAGACCACCACTCTCCCCACCTTCAAAGCCTTATTAAAATCACACTTCCAAGAGGCCTTCTCCGACCAAGCCCTCTTTTCCCTACTCCCTTCTGGGTCGCCTATGCAACTTACAACTGGACTCTTTAAACACTTGATATTTCACCCCCACCTTCAGCCCCAGATCATTTATATATAGACCTGGAATTTATTGTAATGTTTGTCTCCTCCTCTGGGCTGTAAACTCCTGTCTACCAACTCTTTGTATAGTCCTCTTGCAGGTGCTTAGTGCAGGGTTCTGCACACAATAAGTACTCAGTAAATAACAGTGATTAATTGGTGCATTGCAAATCTTAATAAAGCCACATTTATTATTAATAAAGCATAGTCCCCTCCCATGTGGTTAAAAAAAAATGACAGCTACTGACTTGTTACATGAACTTGCTTTGGGCAACAAACCCTCCTTTTTATTTATTTATGCTATTTTTAAGTGCTTCTAGTGTGCCAAGCTCTATACTAAGCACTGGGGGAGATGGTAGATATAGGCTAATCAGGGTGGACACAGTCACTGTCCTACAAGGGGCTCACAGTTTTAATCCCCATTTTACAATTAATATATGATATCGAGCACTTACTATGTCCAAAGCACTGTACTAAGCACTTGGGAGGGCACAATACCACAGAATTAGCAGACACATTCTCTGCCCATAGTAAGCTTATAGTCTAGATAAGGTAACTAAGGCACAGAGAAGTTAAGTGACTTACGCAGGGTCACACAGACAAGTGGCAGAGCTGGAATTAGAACCCTTCTAGTCTTCTTCCACAGACTAGAATAGTAGGGTAAAAATATATACCTGGATGGAGCCAGGCACATCTACCATCAGTGCTGGGTGTTTAAGAGTATAACATTTAGACAAGGAGGCCCATTGAGTTGATAGAGGCAGGGAAAGCTATCCAGAAATGTGATGGTAAGTCTGTTATAATGGTAGGCATGTTATGGAAGATGCTCTAAAAATTGTTGGGCATTATCAATATTAGTAAGTGGGAATCTGAAAGAGGTCATACTACTTTTGGGGAATAAAATTCCTGTTTCCACTGCTTCATGCACTGTTCATGAGTCAAGGTTAAAGTGTGTGTTTATGTTTTTCTAATTTTTTAAATTCTAGTTCCCATTGTTAATCCAGCAGTTGCGAGGAGCTTCAAATTGGGACCTGTAAGTAACCGTTGCCTTTCCTAATACAATATTTCTCACTCTTCTCATCATTATCAAGTCTCTCTTTGTAGGAATTATCTAAAGTATGTACTTTAGATCTACAGAGCACTTTACTAGGGACTTGAGAATATAGATAGAAGTCATAGACTCCATCTCTGACCTCAAGGATTTTTTTCCCCTCTATTGAAGGAGGCAAGCAAACACAGATTGCCAACATTTAGTAGTGAAAAGATTAAGAGCAGAAATACAAATGAAATGAAATACAAAATAAAAGGAAATAGGTATATACCCTCAAATGGTAAAATTTGTTTTTGGGAGCCATAAGAGGCATTGTGGTCAGGGAATGTGTCCGCTACCCATTTCTGTAGTATTGCACTCTCCGGAGCACTTAGTACCGTGTTCTGCCTGTGGTCAGCATGCAATAAATGCCTTTGATTTGTCTCTTTAGGTTTGAAACACTTTGGCCACAGGCAGTTCAGTATTACTAAATTTACATACTCTTTAAAAAGTGAAAGAATCAGGCTTGGTACTTACTATGTAGACTTTTAGCACCTGTTCTGTTTTCTCATAGAGTTTATTGTTTTGGTAAAATTTTATAAAGGATTTCATACTTACAAATGCTATGCTGTGCTTCAAAATTAGAAATTGATGAAGAATGGACTATTTGTTTAAAAACATTGTAGTTTGAGATTAGAGGCTATAGATTTTGGTTAGCGGTAATAATAGTATTAAGTGCTTACTTTGTGCAGAGCTCTTTACCAAGCGCTGGGAGAGGCTAGAGTGGAAATTAAACAGGGTTCTGTCCCTCTGTGGACTCACAATCTAAGATAGCATTTTAGAATTAACTTTGCAAACTTGGTGTTTTTCTTGTTTAATGAACCAGATTTTCAGTGTGTGATTTATTTTAAGGGTATAAATTAGGCACTACAGAAATAGCATAACTCTTTTAGACCATTGTTATAGCATCAAATAACTTATTCTTTCAAAATTCCTGCAGCCTGCAAGAATTAATGCAGTTCCCAAAAGTGTCTAATTTACTCCTGCAATAGAGTTTACTTATGAGGAGAATGCCTCATTTTGTGCTACTCTATTGGAAGTGTAGGGTAAAATGCAAGTGGTGTGATATACAGAGATATTTTCCTCCCCAAAGTTGTACTCCCTCCAAAGTATGTCTTTTGATAAAATGTGGAAGATGAATGTCACAAAAATATTTGGGGGCCTAGCAAAGCAGCAGTAGGAAGAGCAATAATTTATTGGCTTTTTTGCTTACTCTGTGCTAGGTACAGTACTAACTGGTGATAATAATTATGGCATTTGTTAAGCACTTACTATGTGCCAAGCACTGTTCTAAGCGCTACAAGGTAATCAGATTGTCCCACGTGGGGCTCACAGTCTCAATCCCCATTTTACAGATGAGGTAACTGAGGCCCAGAGGAGTTAAGTGTCTTGCTCAAGATCACACAGCAGACGAGTGACAGATCCGGGATTAGAACCCACGACCTCTGACCCACTAACCCCAGGGTAGATACAAGCTAATGAGGTTGGACACAGTCATTGTCCCACATGGGGCTCACAGTCTCAATCTCCATTTTACAGATAAGGTAACTGAGGCACAGAGAAGTCACACAGCAGACGAGTGGCAGAGCTGGGATTAGAACCCAGATCCTTTTGACTCCTAGGCCCGTGCTGTATCCCGAAGGCCACACTATTTCTCTCTTTGCAGTTTTAATAAACAAAAGCAGCTTTAGCCTAAATTTCATGTATCTTTTAGTTTTAGCAAAGGAAGTTTTACTTTGCGATAACTTTTTCCATTTTTTAAACGTTGACTTGCGACTTTTGAGCTAGCCACAAATGAGACTGAAGTAAAAACGATTCTATAATTTCCACACTTTGATTAATTTTAAAATATACTGAACCGAAAGAAGTAAACATTGATCTTAAATGTTATTTAATAAAGCAAGGTAGACCATATAAAGTAGTGCCCTCTGCTGGATTTTCAATAAACAACTTTGTCTTGATTTCTTGTAAAAGGTGGTTAAAGAGACTGTAAAATAGGGGTCTGGGAACCACTGGGCCCTTGAGAATCATTAAAGGGGGAATACTGCCAATATAGCAGTAAATAGAGAGAGGTAATAGATGAATGGCAATATATGTTGTGTGCGGTGGCTGACACATGAGAACATCAATGATTAGGTGGTTGGTACTTCGGCTGAAACCTTGAAACTGCAAGGGTACATTTTCTATAATGGCAATAGACTTCTACTTTATTATAATCCCACTGGCACTGCCTTAGGCATACTGTAAATTATGCCTCGATTTTTATTCAGTCGTGTTTGTTTTTAATAAATACATTCTTTTCACTGATATTTACAGGATGCAGTAAATTATCCTTACTGTATATTTCACGGCCCTTGTTTCATGATATTATTTCATCCTTAGCTTTCACCACCCCTTCACCTTCTCTTATTCACAGTGACTACGTAATTCTCACCTGGACATTTAATGAATACTGTGATTATTACTAGGTGTTTTTTCAAGAGGTTAACTGATTTCTTTTAATTTCCAGACGTTCCAAAGTTGCTCGGGTGATTGGTTTGCTGGCGTCACGTACAATAGAACTTAATGAAAATGTACCTGTTACTGAGGTAATTTTTTATCGTATTTAAGTGTTGTGAAAAGTTAAAGTATTTTGATTACTAGCCAGAGGTTTACACAGCTTTCTTTTTCTTCAAGTTGTTGTGGAAATGATTATCTAATGAAATAATCAGAAGCCTATACACTGAAAGCACAGATCCATATTGAAATGTAGATCACTTAAAGTCTAGCCATTGTTAAAAGTATACTTGGTAGAATTACGAGACTTGCATTGCTATGACCAAAGTTATTTTCATTTTTTTAGAAGGATAACTTCATTGTTGTTCTCATAGGAATAATTTTGGGGAGAAAATGCTATCAGAAATTTGGATTTTGGCATTTATTATTATTATTTAAGTGCTCTTGTGTTATGGTCTGTACAAAAAGCTAGGGCAGCTACAGGATAATCAGGTTGTCACAGTGTCTGTCCCCCTTGGGGCACACAGTCTAAGTGGGAGGGAGAAGAGTTATTTAATCCCCATTTTACAGATGAGAAAACTGAGGCACAGAGAAGTTGTTACTTTCCCAAAATCACATAGGCAGGTGGTAGAGCTGGGATTAAATCCCCTGACTCTTAAAACCATGCTCTTTCCACTGAGCCATGTTGCATTACCAAAAAAAAATTAAAAAATTTAGAAAACCCAGGAAACATCCCTTTTGATTTTGATTTGAGGGTAGTTTTATGGTCTGTACAAAAAGCTAGGGCAGCTACAGGATAATCAGGTTGTCACAGTGTCTGTCCCCCTTGGGGCACACAGTCTAAGTGGGAGGGAGAAGAGTTATTTAATCCCCATTTTACAGATGAGAAAACTGAGGCACAGAGAAGTTGTTACTTTCCCAAAATCACATAGGCAGGTGGTAGAGCTGGGATTAAATCCCCTGACTCTTAAAACCATGCTCTTTCCACTGAGCCATGTTGCATTACCAAAAAAAATAAAAAAATTTAAAAAACCCAGGAAACATCCCTTTTGATTTTGATTTGAGGGTAGTTTTCATCCTTTCCAGTTGTTATACAGTTATTTGCAAGCACAGAAGCATTAGACAAACATTCATACCAGGCAGATTGCATGAATTTTATATCTTAATTCTAATAAATTATTTGCTGTTTTGATGCGGGAGTGTATTTTCAATTGATTTAATCCAGATGTCAGTAATTTCAGATATTCCATGGTGACAAGTTGAGTTTTCTATCTAGTAGAACAATAGCATAAATATTTCTTGACGCTAAAGCTCTAAAGAGCTGAATAAAGCAGTTCAAGTTGAGGCCTAAATCCCTGAGAGGGTGAGTTTCTAGCTATCTAGTCCTGAATGGGCTTCTGTAATCTCTTTCTCACTGATCTTTCTTTTTTCAATACTGGTTCTCTCCAATTAAATGTGTACTTCTCTGCTACAACCATTTCTCTTGATAACCATTGTAACGTCCCTCCATCTGCTCGGAGTCGGCTTCCTAGATGCTAGTAGCATGCCTTGTGTAATGGTTGGTTAGGGTACGGGAGCAATCTGTGGCTGTAGAACAGTGTATCCCCACCTGCCTTCAAACAGCAGACTTTGCTGTGACCTTACTCAATTTGAACACCGTGGTGGAGCGAGCCACTCAAATCCTACCAAAACCGATTGTTGAGGTCTTTAAGAAATCAGGTGTGGGCTGTGGCCTTGGAGCAGAGTATTTATGTGACATCTCCACAGCAGACCCTACTGTTGCTCAAACTGACCGGTATGAAGGATCGAAGATCCATAGTTATAGAATATGTGAATTTTCTTTGTGTTGGAAAGTATTTTATATTTATTTTTTAATGGTATTTAAGCGCTTACGTGTTCTAAACTTTGAGGTAGATAGAGGTTAATGATACACTTTTTACACGCTGGCATAGATACAAGGTAAAAAAAAAAAAACCTGGGATTTTTACACAGTCCCTCTGCCACATGGAGCACACAGCTAAGTAGGAGAGATAACAGATATTGAATCCCCATTTTGCAGTTGAAGAAACTGAGGTCCAGAAGTTATGTGACTTGCCCAAGGTCACATAGCAGGGTAGTGTTGAAGCTGGTCCTTTGGCTCCCAGGCCTATGCGCTTTCACTAGACCACATTGAATGGAAAGGAGTGATATCAGGGAGTTGTTGATACATCAGCCCAGAGTTGACGCTTAGAAAACAACTCACGCAACTTCATTAATGACTTAGCGCCATTTTGGGTCAGGAGGCTGCTCCACCCCTCCAGGACTACAGAAGCCAACTCAGAAAGAACACCAAGAAATACCGTATCTGCTACCATAATTGTCCCACCCTGATTTTTGAGACAGAAATAAGATTCTTTGTACCACAGAACTGCATGCGATGATAGCAGTCTGTGCCAGGAGAGGAGGAGGAGTAGGGCTAGAAAACACTAATGGAGCAGAGCTGCCTTATACCAGGGGAAGCGAGTTCTTTTGAAATGGTTGCTTTCTTGGGTGTTCTCTGGGGAGGGAGAGAAGAGAGGTGGGAGTTAATTCACTGAATTCCTATTGCTTGCAGCACGTGGGAGAATGTAGTCAACTAAAGACTTTCTTTTTCTTCCTTTTCTCCTCCTTTCTTCCTCCAACTCCTCTTATTGCTGGGCTTAATTTACCCCATATAGTAGCCCCACCCCATTATAATGTTACAAAAATTTTGCACAGAGTTGAGCACCAAAATGACCTAAAAGAGACAAATGTCGGCTCTCCCTCCGGGCCTTGCTCTAAAGAGGGGACCCCAGGACCTCTTGTATCCAGGCTCAAAGGCTCCATCTCCTGCCAAATACCATCACCAATCCTTTGGTGAGAACCAGTCTGGTGTTGATCCTTAGAATAAAAACTCACAGAAATCTGCTAATGGCTTAATTTGGTCAGGTGGCCTCTGACTCATCCTGAGCCAAACAAACATAGAGCAAACCAAAGAAATAAAGAGATGATCTAAAGAGGAGGAATGGTGATTATGGTCTAACTAGAATGAGGAGGGGTAGATATCCAGGAGGTCAAGAAGAGAGAGTTGGTGGAGGAGTAGTAATATGCTATTGGTAGACAGTGTTAGGAGAGGGACAATCTGGTGAGTAGCAATGACGAGAAAGGCTGCTATCCTTGGGCAGATCAAATATGAAGAAGCAGTCTAGAAAACAGTGCTTTAAATTGCCTATATCCTTGCCTATAGGCCTATATCCTCACAATGTGAAATGGATCGTGCATAGATCTTTTCAACTACATCCATAGCATGCAGAGATGTCATCTTCAAAAATGATGAAAAACAATGCCCTCAGCATTGTTGACCTGTGTGATTTGAGATATACCACAGGTAATTCAGTGAGTAACTCTAAATGGAAAGGATTGGAAAAAAAAATGGACTTGGATTCAGTGTTTAGAATACTTACAATTTGTGCTAACAATAGGGCATCTAATTGGGGAAAAACAGTTATTTTGAAGGATGTCATTTGGAATAAAATCTATATGTCAGTGGTATTTACTGAGCACTTATCTTGTACAAAGCACAGTACTACATGCTTGGGAGAGTACGATGTATCAGAGTTGGTAGACATGTTACCTGCCTACAAGGAAGTTAGGGTATTCTATTATGCTAGTTTTCCTTGTTTGAATCAGACAATATTATAATCCTGAGATTTTTTATTTTTCGCACCACCTGGAGCGGCATTTATGGCTAATCCTTATGGAATTATTGGCTATTTTTAGGGAATGGGTGTGATCATTTGAGTAGCCAACAGAGGTCATTCAAATACCAAAAGCCACAAAATGCAAGCTGAAAGGCTTTTCTTCTAAGCTTAAGTTGAAATAGCTACTGCAGAAACTCAGCAGGCATTTGTTCCTACATGTCATCTTGGGTTTTAAAGGTTTAGTTGTGACTGAAAAGTAATTTTATTCCATTAGTACTTCATTATCTGGCCTCCACGAACAGGACTCTATCAAGAAAAATGTCCTTATTAGTAACCATTGGGGTCTAACCGAGAAGATTCTTAATCTTTTTAAAGTAGTGAGTTAATTTAAAAATTCAATTACATGATTAGCTTTAATTCTCATAGTAAGGGTACAGTATTGGACCTGAATAGTTGACAGCCAGGGAGAAGAGACATGTGGAAAAGAGGGCAGCGGCTCATTCTACGTGACAGGTTGTCATAGCTCCCACTGGAGTTCATAAGCCACTTGAAATGCTGCTTATAAAACTATAGGTTGAGGACTTGATGAGAACTTAATGTACGAATGTTTTTTGCTAAAACTCAGTTGTTGTGTTTCTGAAGAAACTCAATTTACTGGAAAATCATATAATAATAACTGTGGTATTGGTTGAACATCTGCCTCGTGCCAACCACTGTTTAGGCCCTGGAGTAGATGCAAGATAATCAGGTCCCATATGGGGCTCACAGTCTAACTAGGAAGGAGAACAGGTATTGAATCCCCATTTTGCAGATGAGAGAACTGAGACACTTTGTTCAAGGTCCCACAGAGGGTTCGTCATGGAGCTAGGATTAGAACCCAGGTCCTGTGACTTCCAGGTCCATGCTCTTTCCAACTGACCATGCTGCTTGTGGTATTATAATAACCTGTTTACTACAAGGTCAATAGCCTGTGGGCAGGAATTTGTTTTTAAACATCTGTTGTACTTTTCTAGTGTTCGGTATCATGTTCTGCAAACAAAATAGTTTAGTAAACACTATTGCTTGATAACCATGGATACCACAGGAATTAATGCAGTAGATAATTTGAGATTATCACTGACATTTTTTCTGTCCAAATTCCTACAGTTTTCTGTTCACTGCTATTAGCAGGCTACACCTTTGCCACTTGTTATTTTTCTGTTCTAAGTAATATAAAGTTTCATAAGTACAAATATGAAATACTGCGAGTATGGTGCAGTAAGACTGAATCTGGGAAGTGTAGCAATTACCTCATCTTGAGTAATGCCATGCTCATGTACCTGGTAATTCCTTCCCATACTGAGTCTACTTGCACCAGTGTGTGGACTGGGTTATACCAGAACAGATCTGTCTGGAGGGAAAAACAATTCCTAACCCAAATCATGAAATGAAAACACCTGTTGTGCAGAGCTGATTACTTCCCTGAGTCCCCACACCTCAATCATGTTAATTCCCTTGATCACCCAGAGGTGGGAAATTAGGAGTGTTGGGAACTATTTACTAATTGAAACTTCGAACCACATAGAATTGTAGTATAAAGGATCCCAGTTCTGTGGATTTTTTGGTGGGGGGTTAGAAAAATGGCAGTGTAACCCCAAAAACCAGAACGTTTGCAAAGTAAAAGATAAATGCTTGGCTTTAAACCAGACTTGAAAGAGTGACAACTCTTCATAGTTACCTGTGCAGTAGTATATTGGGGTTCGAGGGAGTTTTTTCATAGAAGTTCTTTTAGTCCATCATCCCTGTCAAGGTCTTATCTAAACAATGCTATATGTATTTTTTAAACACCTCCAGTATAGGAGATTCAAAACCTTTCTTACTGATTGCATTTTAGGAAAACTTTCAGGTTTTTAATCTAAATTTTCCATCCAGTTAAGTCCCTGCCTCCTTTTTCTACTCTTTCTGAAAATCACCCTATTTCAAGCTCTCATTATGTCCCCCTTACACATTAATGAACAGCTTCCTCATTGTTCTTCTTGCCATAAAACTCTAAAAGGTTCGAGGGGACTCTTGGCTCTATGGTACACTCCACCACCTAGATTGTCTTTCTAAAATATCATTCGGGACATCTCTTCACCACCCAAACTCTCCAATGGCTACTGACTTGCCACAACATTAGGCCAGAATTTCTGATGATTGGCTTCAAAGCTGTCTGCCAGCTTTTACCATTTATCATAATTTGGTCACTTCACCCACCAATCTAGAGCCTATCCGGAAACCATACCATAGCAAGTAGTCTGAAGGGCCAGGGTCTTGAACCATGTGCTCTTAGCTAAAAGCTCCTCTCCACTCCCCCCTCCCTCCTCTCCAGAGCAGGGAATGAATTTGTCTCCCAACTCTGCTGCATTGTGCTCTTCCAAATGCTTAGTACAGTCCTCTGCTTAAAAGTAACAGTAACTGCTTAATAAGTACCATTAATTGATTGCTCCACCACTTTCCTTCTCCCGCCTCTTATCAGAACAGAGAAGACAGAAAGGCCTTACACACTTGAGGACACTGGGGAAGCAAAAGGAGTTGGCAGCTCATCTGCCTGAAGAAAGATCTTGATCTTGAACTGGATAGCTTACTCTTCACACCCTTTCCCTCTCTTTTCTCCAAATCCATATTATTTCTTCCCAACACCTATCACCCTTATATTTCCCACCTCTTGTTCTCCGTTTCTGCTTTCCCCCAGTCCCACAATCCCATTCCACTGGTGGTCTGTGGATTCCTCATTACACTGTGGGCAAACTCCCTGTCATTCGTGACTGTTCCTTCCCAGCTTCCCTCCCCTCTTCATCATCACCAAGACTTGGCTCATGGCTGGTCACTGTCTCCTTTGCTTTCTCTCTCTTTCAAGAGACATTTCATATTCTCCCATTTCCCCCTTCTTTAGGGGAAAATGTCTTTTTTTGCTCCTTCTCACCCTCTTCTTTCCTTTGAAATCACACACGATCCATCTTTACCACCTTCTGCTGTTACTTGTTTTATCTATAGCTGTCCTGGTTTTTGAATTTTGTATTTATTTTTGATGTTTTTCTCACCTTCCTCCTCTTGTCCCTTCTCTTACTTAGATCCTAGGCCACTTTAAACTCCACACTGACGATCCTTCTGACCATCTAGCCATCTGTTTGCTTTTACTTCCCAGATCTGCTGACCTCCTGCTACGCCTATCCTTAGAAGCTCACTAGATCTAATCATCTCAAAGCACTGTGCCATCTCCAGTTAACCGCAACACTCTAACCCAACACCGTATCATCTCTCCCCCACCTCACTGCCCCTCAGGTAAACTTGTTCCTTCATCTTCTTCTGCAACCTTAATACTCTGGACCCACTTCTCTTCACACCCATTCTGGATTCCTTGCCCACCTGACCCCTACTTTGATGTCGAAATATGGTGCTGTGAATTAGGCCCCCACCTCCACCCTCCACTTTTGCCCTCTACCCCCACAGTCACCCCACAATCTGCTTCCTCTGCTCCTTTGTTCGAGCAGCTGAATGCAAGCTGACAGAAATCCAGGCACTTGCTTAAATGCCAACCACTTCAAATTCAATGGGCCTTCCTAAAGCTCCTCATAAAATCTCATGCCCAGCACCTCCCTCCCTTCCAACTCCTGACAAGCCTGCTAAATTGGGAAATTTGAAACCTTCAAGGGAGAGCTTTTCAAAAGTTGCTCCATCAATCAATCAGTGTATTTGAGTACTTACTGAATGCTAAGCCTTGTAATTGGTGCTTGAGAGAGTACAGCACAATAGAGTTGGTAGCCATGAATTCTGACCTCAAGGATTTTACAATTTAATGGGAGAGATGGACATTAAAGTAAATTACAGTTAGGAGAAAGAGCAGAGTATAAGGATATGTACGTAAGTGCTGTTGGGTTGGGGTAACAAAGTGAGACCCAAGTACATAGATAATGCAGAGGGTAGGGCTAACAGGGAGGGAAAATAATAGGTTAGTTGGGGAAAGCTGCTTGGAGGAGATGTTTTAGTGAGGCTTTCCACATGAGAGTGGTAGTTTGTTGGATATGAAGTGGGAGAGGGTAATGGAAACGGGGAGGGGAGCGGGAGGGCCAGAGGGGGGATATAAGGAAGGGATCGATAGAGAAACGAAAAGTAGGTTGGCATTAGTGGAGTAAAGTATGCAGGTTGGTTTGTAGTGGGAGATGAGGTAGTCTAAATGTGAAGGGGAGAACTGATTGAGTGCTATCCTGCCTCACCACTCTTCTTCTCTCCTTTGATCTTTCTCTTGTTTTTACAAGGTGGGGTTTCCAGTCAACTTTCTAAGTCCACCCTGTTTTCAACTTTCAGGTTTTGCTTTGCTGACACGGTAATGACCTGGTTCCCCTCCTACCTCTGGCCATTGCTACAGTTTTGTTTGCTGGCTTCTCTTCTACCTCTCGTCCCTTAAATGTCTGCTTCCTATTCTTCTGTGTCAGCCTTTTCTTTTTGTTCTATATCCACTCTCTCTGGGTCCTCATCTGTCCTCATCTGTTTACAAGGCTTCAGCTACCACCTTGAAGTTGACGACTCAAGCCCGTAACCTTGGTGTTATCCTTGACTCCGCTTTCTCATTCAACCCATGTATTCAAACCGTCACTAAATCATGCTGGTTCAACCTTCACAACAGCACTAAAATCCACCCTTTCCTTTCCATCTAAACTGCTACCATGTATTAACATTACTCCCTGGGTCCCTCTGCATCGAGCTCTTATCACTGCCCCATTGATCAGGGTGGGATATCAATCTAAACCCAAGGAAGGTTCCCAGACTATTCAATTCAGCCCTACTTCAGAAAGAATCTACAGCTGAGAAGAATGAGCTAAAAGATAAAATGGAGAGAATTTAATAATAATAATATTGTTGGTATTTGTTAAGTGCTTACTGTGTGCAGAGCACTGTTCTAAGCGCTGGGGTAGATGCAGGGTAATCAGATTGTCCCACGTGAGGCTCACAGCCTTAATCCCCATTTTACAGTTGAAGTAACTGAGGCACAGAGAAGTTGTGACTTGCCCACAGTCACACAGCTGACAAGTGGCAGAACCAGGATTCGAACGCATGACCTCTGACTCCCACACCCGTGTTCTTTCCACTGAGCCACGCTGCTTCTTGAATAACTGCCTGTCATGATCCAAATATAATAATAGCAATAATAATTGTGCTAATTAAGCACTTACAATGTGCCAGGCAATGTATTAAGGACTGGAGTAGATAAAAGATAATTGAGTTGGACAGAGGCTCTGCCTAACATAGAGCTCATGGTCTTAACCCCATTTTACAAATAAGGTAACTGAGGTCCAGAGAAGTGAAGTGATTTGCACAAGTTCACACAGCGGACCAGTGGTAGAGCCAGGATTAGAACTCAGGTCCTTCTCACTCCCAGGCCTGTGCTGTATCCACTGGGCCATGATGTCTCTCAACTCTTATACCATAGGATTCGCTCTTGTGTTAAACACAAACCTGTCCTTGTACAAATAAGAGAACAAATCTTAAAATGCAAAATAGTCTACAATTTTATCTTTTTTGTTGTTGTTTGGGCTGGTATCAGTCTCAAGTTCAAGAACTTGACATTGATTAAAAACTTCAATTTTATTTTCCAGACAAATTACATTTTGGGTTTTTTTTTTTTATCTCCAAAGAGTAACACTGAAACTAGCACAATGGAAAAAAAAGGATGAAATTTACAGTAAAACCGTTATGGCTCTCTCCAAGAGGGTAGGCTAAGTTATTCAGGTCAGCTTGAGAGAGGGGAGGGAATGATGTAGAAGCACTCGCTAAGAGGGTAAAGAACACTTTAAATGGCAGGTGAGGGACTTTATTAGGTCCTAATGGCAGGACAGGAGTTAGATTTTTTTTTTTACTCCAGGTCTCCTAATTCACCTTTCCTGGTTTGCATATTTTTTTTCAATATATGCAGTGCTTACTATGTTTCAGGCACTGTACTACATGCTTAGATACAAGCTAGTCATTTGGACACAGTCCATCTTCTATATGGGGTTCAGTCTTAATCCCCACTTTTCAGATGAGGTAACTGAGTCACAGAGAAGTTAAGTAACCTGTCCAAGATCACACAGACATGTGGCAGAGCTGGGATTAGAACCCAGGTCAATCAATCAATTGATCATATTGATTGAGCACTTGCTTTGTGAAGAGCATTGTAATAAATGCTTGGGAGAGTGCAGAAAAAACGGAGGAGTTAGACATGTTCCCTCCTCCGTCCTCTGACTCCCAGGCCCGCGCTCTTTCCACTAGACACTGCTGTTTCTCCAAAGCATAGTTCCAAAGCTGTATCAAGCCCAGTGAGATAACACAGTGAATCATAATCTTTGTTTCCCCTAATTCAATTACTGAGTTTTCAATTACCTAAGGGTCAAATTTTGAAAGATGGTACAAGTGACAAATGGGATAAGCATCTTGGGACCTCTCATTTCCAGTTGGTGTGCCCAATGCTGACTCTTTTACTCATCAAATGTTAGACATTCTAGGTGGCACACTGTGATAAAAATGTTTTTGTACTGAATAGTAAAGTTTAGTTAGCAAATGGCCTATTGATTCTTTATATTAATGCAAGCTGAACATTGCTTTAAACATTTTCTGAGCCATTTAAATGAATGCTACTATCTGTAAAGACTAAATATAAACCAGTCTTTCTGGATGGTCATAATTCACTGCATTTTAAACAATCATACTTTTATTATAGGGTATGCTTAACACAGCAGATAATGTGGCATTTAAAAGTCACTTGATGAGGTTTTGTGTGAAAAAATGTGAAGAGAAACAAAATTATTACCAAAGCTTCTTAGAAGGGCTTAAAATCCCCAGTGGCTTTTTTTATTCACTGTATGATAAGTACACATTATATAAATGAATAATATCAAATGATCTGTAACTTAGATTTTATAATTATCAGACCTTTACATGAGACATCTTAGTTGCATCCCTTCTGTATATACAGTGTTCATTTTTACATAAAATATGTATTTATCAACTAACCATCTGTATTTTTCCTCACATTAATTGATTAGGTTCATATTAATTTGGGAACTCCTCAATAGAATGAATTTCTAGTGACATTTAAAGCAGATGCTTAGAACTGGTTGCAATCTGTTGTTCCACTTTTCAGAACATTTACCCAGAGCATAGATGGGGCAAAAATCTTGCACTTAAGCATAGGTGTCTAGTCTTGGAGAAGAAATAAATAATACAGAGGAGACCCTTAAACGGGTAAAGAGCTGTAAATTAAGACTTATGAAGAAAGGTTTAAGTAAGTAGAATTGTTTATCTTGGAGAAGAGTTGGGAAAAGGGCATATGATGAATATGAGAATACCTTGTTAGAACCCTGTCTTAAGTAATTTAAAAAATTTGCAGTTGTGCGCTTAGAAAAAAGTATATGTGGGGATGAGTTTTCATTTGGTTTTGGCTTTAATGCCCCCCTCTTTTGGAATTTTGCAGTTTAACTTTTGCTTGTACATTAGTTGTGAATACTCAGACATGGCCTAGTGGCAAGAGCAAGGGCTTGGGAGGTGGAGGTTGTGGGTTCTAATCCCAGCTCTGCCACTTGGCTGCTGTGTGACCTTAGGCAAGTCACTTCATTTCTCTGTGCCTCAGTTCCCTCATCTGTAAAATGGGGATTGAGACTGTGAGCCCCACATGGGACAGGGACTCTGTCCAACCTGATTACCTTGTATCTACCCCAGCGCTTAGAACAGTGTGTGGCACATAGTAAGCACTTAACAAATACCATAATTAATTACCTTGAATTTCACTCGAGCTCCTCTCCCAGTACCCCTAGCAGACCAACTGCTCTGAGAGCCTTCTGGATATCCGCCGTAGTTCTGAAGTTAATGATCACGGGTCAAGACGTAATGAAGGGCTCAGACACCAACAGCCCTAACCGGATCTGGACAGGAATTCTCCTCCAGACAGAATTCAGTCTGTGTGCTTATACAGGCTCTCTCCTTTAATACCATGGCTTTAAAGCACTCAGTCAGTTCACCTCCATCCTACCTCACTTCATTGATATCCTACTACAGCTCAGCCTGCGCACTCTGCTCCTCTGGCACCATCTTACTCACTGTGCCCCAATCTCGTCTATCTCACCGCTGACCTCTGTCCCACATCCTTCCTCTAGCCTGGAACTCCCTGCCCCTCCTTATACACCAGGCCACAACTCTCCATCTTCAAAACCTATTAAGGCGACATCTCCTCCAAGAGGCCTTCCCCGATTAAGCCATCTTACCCGGGACATTCTCCCTTCTGCGTCGTCTGTGCACTTGAATCTGTGACCTTTGGGCATTTGATATTTGCCCCAACCCCACAGCACTTATGTACATGTCTTTAAATTGAGAGAAGCAGCGTGGCTCAGTGGAAAGAGCCCGGGCTTGGGAGTCAGAGGTCATGGGTTCGAATGCCGCCTCTGCCACTTGTCAGCTGTGTGACTGTGGGCAAGTCACCACTTCTCTGGGCTTCAGTGACCTCATCTGTAAAATGGGGATTAACTATGAGCCTCAGGTGAGACAACCTGATTATCCTGTATCTACCCCAGCGCTTAGAACAGTGCTCTGCACATAGTAAGCGCTTAACAAATACCAACATTATTATTATATATTATGTTACTTATATTAATGTCTGTTTCCCCCTCTAGACCGTAAGCTCACTATAGGCGGGAAATGCGGCTGCTAATTCTGTTGTATTATACTCTTCCAAGCGCATAGTACAGTGCCCTGCATATAGTAAGCGCTCAATAAATACCATGGATTGATTGAAGTGGTATGGGCCACTGGAGGATTTCCTACACCAGGTGGCTGTAATAATGTTGGTATTTGTTAAGCACTTACTATGTGCCGAGCACTGTTCTAAGCACTGGGGTAGACACAGGGTAATCAGGTTGTCCCACGTGGGGCTCACAGTCTTAATCCCCATTTTACAGATGAGGTAAGTGAGACACAGAGAAGTTAAGTGACTTACCCACAGTCACACAGCTGACTAGTGGCAGAGCCGGGATTCGAACCCATGACCTCTGACTCCCAAGCCCATTCTCTTTCCACTGAGCCACGCTGCTTCTCAGCTGTACCTAACGGGAACTCTATTCCAGGCACAATGCTACTGGAATTCTCCACAGGTAGTATGGGTCCTATAGCAAGAGTCTGTTGGGTTTATTCTTCCTCCTCTCCAGACAAGAATAGCTCTCTGGGTTGAGTCAGTAGAAGCCCAAACCTCCTAGGGCAACAGCATTTCCAGCCAGGAGAACCTCATTTGGATTCTTTCCAGCCCTTGACTCTACCAGGCGGTCAATCGATCGAATTAATTGAGCAATTACCAAGAGAGGAGCACTGTGCTAAGCTCCTTGGAAAGTGCAGTGCAACAGAACCCTGCTCACAAGGATCTTACTTTCTACAGCGTGGCTCAGTGGAAAGAGCACAGGCCTGGGACCCAGAGGTCAAGGGTTCAAATCCCAGCTCCGCCGCTTGTCAGCTGTGTGACTTTGGGCAAGTCACAACTTCTCTGTGCCTCAGTTACCTCATCTGTAAAACGGGAATTAAGACTGTGAGCCCCACGTAGGACAACCTCCTCACCTTGTATCCTCCCCAGCGCTTACAACGGTGCTTTGCACATAGTAAACACTTAACAAATGCCATTATCATTATTATTATTATTATTATTACAGGGGTGATAGGCCTTAAAATAAATTGCAGCTTTGTTCATAAGTGTTGTGGGGCTGGGGTGAGTATCGGTGGGGAAGCAGTGTGGCTCAGTGGAAAGAACCTGGGCTTCGGAGTCAGAGGTCATGGATTCGACTCCCGGCTCTGCCACTTGTCAGCTGTGTGACTGTGGGCAAGTCACTTCACTTCTCTGGGCCTGAGTTACCTCATCTGTAAAATGGGGATTAACTGTGAGCCTCACGTGGGACAACCTGATTACCCTGTATCTACCCCAGCACTTAGAACAGTGCTCTGCACATAGTAAGCGCTCAATAAATACTATTGAATAAATGTTGGTATTGGTTAAGCACTTACTATGTGCCGAGCACTGTTCTAAGCGCTGGGGTAGATACAAGGCAATCAGGTTGTCCCACACAGGGCTCACAGACTTCATCCCCATTTTACAGATGAGGGAACTGAGGCACAGAGAAGTTAAGTGACTTGCCCAAGGTCACACAGCTGACTAGCGGAGCCGGGATTAGAACCCGTGATCTCTGACTCCCAAGCCCACTGTCTTTCCACTGAGCCACGCTGCAGAGGGGAGGGCAGATGGGGGACCTCAGGGCATAGAGAAGGCCTCTTGGAAGAGATGTGACTTGAGGGGGGTTCACCTTGTTTGAGTCCCCCAGTGAAGCTCATCAGATGATTGAGAACTTGGACTAACGTGCGGCCCTGGGAAGGCGTGAGATTAATCACCAGGTGGCAGCAAATTCCCCCTGCAATTCTGCCTGTTAGTTAAAATTGCAGAAGTTTTTGCTGCTTTGCTGTGGGAGCATTGCCACTCCACATGGGCCCTTTGCTCCCTTTTTAGTGTCTGCTTGGAAGAACTAGATAATATCCAGGCTTTTTCCAGTGCACAGTGAATTCGTTCCCTGCTATCGTAAGCTTTATACAGAAAGAGGCATTGAAGGAAAAGTAAAAAGAGAAGCTTGCTCCATTTAAGCAATCAACAAAGTAATTACCTTTAAATCACTCCTTGCTTTTCCAGAACATGATTGACTTGAAGCCGATGCTGCTTTGGGACAGTCTGAAGTACAGTAGATAAATAAGGTTCATGTTAATTACTGCCCTTGTTTGGCATTCTGTAACTCGAATCCATTAGTCTGGATTGATGAAGCTGAATGAGCAAGAAGAGTGTTTTTGATACTGCTATAGAAGAGTGTCTCTCCTATTATTTCAGTGGTTTGGTGCCCTCCTCATTATACATGTAATGTTTTTTGTATTGATTTTACTTGGCCTAATGTTTTCGTCCGCTTCATTGGAGTTATCTCTGCAAGATCACTCGAGAGCACGGTCGTTTGTAAGTCCCCTGAAGAGTCTCCGTCTGGTCACATGAATCTTGGTATTAGGCTTTCTTTCGACCATTATTTCTATGTGACTAGGCAGTCCGTTATTTCAGATTGCTTTAGTTGGAGTACGAGAAGATCTTTCTTAAATGTGACTCATCTCGAATCTATGTGCCCTCAGTTCTCTGATACTGGGGGGAGGCAGACTGCACTGTGGCACAATTCTGTGTTAAGAAAAGACTTGTGCTGTAGTAGTCCTCGTGTCTAATACTGTGAGCTTATGCACAAATGGATGCTTCTCACATAATAGTGGACTATATTCAAATCGCCTCACATTTTCGGGGAAACGTTCCCTAATTCCCTAAGAGTGTTTTAGCTAAAATGCATAGAGAAACATGCTTTGTGGCAAAACTGAGTGTGTTTGGTTTATGGTAACTGTTTTTCTACTCTCTGGGGAAAGAGTTAAGGAAGGGCTTATCTCTGTCGATATGGAATTTAAGCACTTACTACGTGCCAGGCACTATACTAAGTGCTGGGTTGGTCACAGTCCGTGTCCCACATAGGGCTCAGTTTTAATCCCCATTTTACAGGTGATATCGCTAAGATACCGAGAAGTGAAGGGCCTTGTCCATGGTCACATAGCAGACAAGTGGCAAAGCCAGCATTAGAACAAATTCCTTTCTGACTCCCAGGTCTGTATTCTATCCACCAGAGCATGGTGATTCTCATTCTCTTAGCTTTACATAGACTCATAAGGTTCTCTCCAAGCTCCTAGCAAATACCCCATCATGCCTTAAATCATCACTTTTCTCTGCTTTTATGGAAAGCTTGCCACCCTTGAGATTGGTTTGATTTTCATCTTTTGTTGTTTTTAAATGAAAGATCCTCCGTTTTCACTTTTCTTCCCTGTTTAGGAAAATGGAGGAAGTGCAGCAATTGCCAACTGCGGTTTCCCAGTATTAAAACCAACAGAGTAGTAACATTCTGCCAACAGGACATGAAATGGATTTTTAGATCATCAAATGAGAAGACAAAAGATGGGATTTTTATTAAAATGTAGGCTAATGCCGTCAGTGGCAAATATGGGGTCAAATTCAACTTCCAATGGATTGTTTGCACTTTTAAAGAACTCGAAAAAGGTTTGAGAATATGCTTTGAAACTAGTTCATACTTAAACTTTTATGTATTGGGAAAATCTAAAACACAATAGGTTTACTGTCTAGAGTGCTGCTTATGCACAGAGCACCATTCTAGGCGCTTGGAGAGTACATTAATATAGAGATGGTAATCACATTCTCTGCCCACAAGTTTACAGTGTAGAGGGCGAGATGGACATTCTCAGTGATTACAGATATGTTTGTAAGTGCCGTGTTGCTGAAGGTGAGTGAATGTCAGTTGCTTAAAGGGTACAGATCCAAACGCACAGAGAGTAAGAAGGGAGAATATGTCAGGGGAAAGATGGTTTAATTGGGGAAGACCTCTGGGAAGAAATACGATTTTAATAGGACTTTGAAGGTGGGGAGAGTGGTAGATTGTGGTATATTGGTGGGAGGGAGGACATCATGGGTAAGGGGTTAGTGGCAAGATAGGTGAGATCAAGGTACAGTGAGAGGAGCAGAGGGTGTGGGTTGGGTTGTAGAAATCAATGAGGTAAGGTAGGTGGGGGAGAGCTGACTGAGTGCTTTAAAGCTTATGGTAAGGAGTTTTTTGCTTGAAGGTTCTTGAGGAGGGGTAAGACATGGACTAAATTTTTTTTAGAAAAATTATCTGGAATGGAGATAAGGCGGGGTTACAGCAAGGAGGCTGTTGCAGTAGTCAAGGTGGGATACGAGTGCTTGGATCAGCATGGTATCAGGTTGGATGGAGAGGAAGGGTGGATTTTAACAATGTTATGAGGGTAGAACTGACAAGATTTAGTGACAGACTGAATATGTGGGTGGAATGAGAGATGAGGATAATGCCAGGGTTATAAGCTTGTGAGACAGGGAAGATAGTGGTGGTGTTTACAATTATGGGAAAGACAGGCTTTGGGTGGGAAGATGAGTTCTGTTTTGGGCAGGTTCAGTGTGAGATGTTTGGAGGGGGGACATCCAGTTAGAGATATCCTGAAGGCAGGAGGAAATGAGAGCCGGAGAGAGGGAAGGGCTGAAACATTAAAACATGAAAACAGCATAAGAGACGACAAAAGATATGCAATACACAGAATAAAAACAAAAGCCAATAGGGAGCTGCAACTAGAGGAGCAGAATTTATCCTCGTGGTTGAGTCCACAGTACTGGCTCTGCAGCCACTACCTGTCTCAGGGTTATATGAGACCTTGTGCTGCAGGTGCTGTTCTCATTCCTGTCAGAGTGGTGAAAAGCAGGACGGGATGGGACCTCCTCGATGGGGCGGAGGGGGCCCATATCTGTAACTTATTTATTTCTATCAACGTCTGTCTCCCGCTCTAGACTGTAAGTTCACTGCGGGCCGGGAACGTATCTGTTATATTGTTATAGCGTGCTCTCCCATTTAGTACAGTGCTTTGCACACAGTAAGCGCTCAATAGATATGATTGTGTGGGGCCGGCCTCAGGTGGTGAGGAGAGAAGGCCGTTGGCTAGGCCACAGAGAGAGGGGCTGAGAGTTTTAGGGAGGTGCGGATGACAGTGCCGGATGTTTTATTTGAATAGTTCTAATGAGATGCACTTTGATTAGGTGGTTGATTCAGTGCATTCTGCAGGATTCTCGTGGGCAGTAAAATACTATTTAGCAGCAAAGACTGCAAAGTCAGGTTTGATTTTTATGGTAGCCTCGAGGAGGATTGGGAGTCCATTTATAGGCCTGTCCATTGCTACTTTTTTTTGGCGAATTGCACATGTACCTTACTGTTAGGGCAGCTTCTCTTCTCCCATTTTAGTATGCTTTGCGAGATTTGGACTGGTTTGCAGTGATAAAAGCAAGAATCTAAAACTATCAATTTTTGTGTGGCATGAAGAAGTTAAAGCATTTTGAATTACTTTTCTAGGTAAGGTTGGGATATTGAAGTGCAATTCAGGTGGGAAATGACTATTTGAATTACTTATGCATGCAAGTAACCCATCTCACATCAGAATACTTTAAAAGTATTCTGCCTAATTACTTAGAATGCTGCAAGTCTATTTGCTGTCTTACCTGGTGCCTTGAAAAAAAATATTCATCTTATATTTTCTGTAATCACTGATTTTTTTTCATTATGGATTATAACTAGTACACATGCATACCTTTGTACTATTTTTAGAGGAGTTCAGGGTTCTATTTACAACAAAATGTAATTTTGTAATCCATGTGAAACTAGAAAGACATCATATTTAGTTTTCTGTGAGATGAAAGAACCAAAGAAATGGGGGACATGATGGAAAGAAATTATTTTAAACACAACTAATCAGAACCATGCCCTGAAGTAGAAATGCAATTTAAAATTGGCTTTACTTGCACTTCTGCTATTTAAGAAATATGGAGTATGCACTTTAAAAATTACAGTAGCAAGTAAATTTAACTATTCTATATAAAACAAATTAAAGGTCTTTCTGTGATTATAGTGCTTTAATTACCTTAGACTTGCAAAATATAACCCTATGATAGCCTCACCAAGAGGAAGGTCCAGGCTCAGTGGACCTCAGTGGCTTGGGAGTCCGAGGTCATGGGTTTGAATTCCGCCTCTGCCCCTTGTCAGCTGTGTGACTGTGGGCAAGTCAATTCACTTCTCTGTGCCTCAGTGACCTCATCTGTAAAATGGGGATTAAGACTGTGAGCCTCAAGTGGGGCAACCTGATTACCCTGTATCTAACCCAGTGCTTAGAACAGTGCTCTGCACATAGTAAACACTTAACAAATACCAACATTATTATTATTATTATTACTCATAAAGAAAAAAATCCAAAACAAAAAACCCTCCAAAATTTGTGGCCTCAAGCCTGGGGTATTCAGCGTGGCTCACTGGAAAGAGCACGGGCTTTGGAGTCAGAGGTCATGGGTTCGAACCCCGGCTCTACCACTTGTCAACTGTGTGACTTTGGGCAAGTCACTTAACTTCTCAGTGCCTCAGTTACCTCATCTGTAAAATGGGGATTAAGACTGTGAGCCCCACGTGGGACAACCTGATTCCCCTGTGTCTACCCCAGCGCTTAGAACAGTGCTCGGCACATAGTAAGCGCTTAACAAATACCAACATTATTATTATTATTAAGTTTGTTTTTGTTGTTTTTAATAGGGTTGATTTGTTAAGCTTTTACTTTGCATTAAGCTCTAGGGTAGATAAAATCAAATCTAATCAAATCTAAGCTAATCAAATTGGATGCGGTCCCTGTCCCACATGGGGCTCACAGTCTTAATTCCCATTCTTAAGATGAGGTAACAGAGGCACAGAGAAGTGACTTGCCCAAGGTCACACAGCAGACAAGTGGCAAAATCAGGATTAGAACCCAGGTCCTTCTGACTCCCAGACCCATGCTGTATCTACTCGGCCATGCCTATTGAAAGTCCTTAGTGGACAAGCCTACTTTGTCAAGAATTTCATCCTTTTAAAACCTTATTATGTATGAGCAATATTGCTATGGTGCATTCAGGAGCTCTCAATTTATCAAATGATCCCAGAGAGACTATGTCAGATACACAGCTTGAGGTAATTCCATGTCCCTGTTAAGCAGAAATCTAGGTATTCAGCAGTTCCTAGAAAACTCTCTATCAACAGATATCTCTTCAAAAATAGAAAGAGTGAACTACTGTGGGTCCTTTTTGCTGATCCCAGGAGAGCTGGTTTCTATAGTAACTCCACTGCTTATGAGCTGTGTGACCTTAGGTGAGTCACTTCACTTCTCTGGGCCTCAGTTGCCTCATCTGTAAAATGGGGATTAAGACCCTGAGTCCCTCATGGGACAAATATCCCGTCCAACTCGATTTGCTTGGATCCACCCTAGCACTTAGTTCAGTACCTGGCTCATAGTAAGCGTTTAACAAGTACCATTATTACTCTAGTGGCAGCAGCTCTCTGGTACGCAATGCTGGTTGATGAAGTAGTAGTGGTAATCGCATTTAATGAGCGCCCTCGTGGAATGGTGTATTGTTCTAGGTGCTGGGATAAAGTACAGGATAAAGAAGTGACACATTCTCAGCCCACAAGTTTGTGTTCTAATGGGGAAGACAAACATCATTTACAAGCAGCACATCCTAGTGGAAAGAGCATGGACCTGGGAGTCAGAGGATCTGAGTTCCAACCCCTAGCTCTGCCACTTGTCTGCTGTGTGACTTAGGGCAAGTCACTTAACTTCTCTGCACCTGTATCTCATCTGGAAAATGGGGATTAAAACTGTGAACCTCCTATGGAATTTGGACTGTGTCCATCCTTTTTAGCTGTTTAGCTTTTATCTACCCCAACATTTTGACAGTTCCTGGCACATCATAAGAACTTAACAAGTACTATAAAAACCCAAAACTTTAGTCAAAATAAAATATGTTTCTGTGTATATATATTTAAGTGCTAGAGTTGACTGAAGGGATCAGATGACTCAGGGAGATGAATTGGGAAAAGTTGTCAGAGTTGGAATTTTAGGAGAACTTTTAATGTGGGGTGAGCTGTGGTCCCTCTGCCTGTAGGAAGGGAGTTCCCAGTCAGGGGAATAATACGAGTCGAGGGATGGAAGCGGGAGAGCTAGAATGTGAAATGAAGACAATGAGGTGAGGATAGTGGGTGAAGAGAGCAGATAGGTAAGATGAGGCTGATGGCTTAGAGTCTTGAAGCCAACTGTAGGAGGTTTTGTTTGAAGGAGAGAAATGCAGAAAGCCACGAGGGTTTTGAGGAGAGACATCTGTTCAGTGCTTTGGGTAGGTGATTTGTGCAGCAACAGGTGTATAGATTGGAGAGGGGACCAGAGAGATAGGGTGATAGCTGGAGTGGACTGTCAGTTAAATTAAGGCCTTTTTCAAAATGAGGGAGAAATGCATGTGTTGAAGACAGAAAGGAAGAAATAACTGGAGAGCGAGAGGTTGAAAAGACTGTGAACTCACTGTGGGCAGGGAATATGTCTACCAACTCTGTTGTATTGTATTCTCCCAAGTGTGTAGAACAGACCTCTGCACACTGTAAGCACTTAAGCCTGAAAGAAGGACCTGGGTTCTAATCCTGACTCCACCACTTGTTTGATGTGTGACCTTGGGTAAGTCACTTCTCTATGCCTCAGTTACCTCATCTATAAAATAGGGATGAAGACACTGAGCCCTATGTAGGACAAGGACTGTGTCCAACCTGATCAGCTTGTATCTATCCCAACACCTAGATCAGTGCTTGACACATAGTAAGCGCTTAACAAATGCCATCATTATTATTAAATATGATTGATTTATTGAAGAGATATGAGCAAAGGGAGGAGAGTAGGAATGCATAATCTTTAGGAGGTAAATTGTAAGCTCCGTGAAAACAGGGATTGTATCTTAGTCTACCATCCACTTCCTAGTGATCAGTATGGTGCCCAGTATATAGTGGATCTGCCACTTGCATGCCGGCTAACCTTGGGGGGGTCACTAAACTTCTCTCAGCATCCATTTCCTCATCTGTAAAGTGAGGATTTAATACTTGCTCTTCCTCATATTTAGACCGTGAGTCCCATGTGGGACAGGGACTGCCTCTGGTCTAAGCCACTGTGCTTAGTATAGTGCTTGGCAATTAGTAAGTGCTTAATCTTATAATTATGAAGCTGCTGCTGCTGGTGGTGATTACTAAATCCTCAATAAATACCATTGATCAAGGGGATAATGTCTGAGGTGAAGGTAGGAGGGGGTAAATTTATAGAGCAGACAGGAGATTTCTTGGAAGACAGCTGGGAAGCAGGAGTACAGTGTGGAAGGGGGTGATGTGATGACTTTGGGAAGTTCATGCCTGATAATGGTATGGAATTTAAGTGCTTACTGTATGTTGAACACTGTTCTAAATGCTGAGGTAGATGCAAGTTATTGAGGACGGACACAGTCCCTGTTGCACATGGGGCTCACATTCTAAGGAGGGAGAACAGGTATTAACCCCACCCCCCCATTTTACAGATGAGGAAATTGAGCCCAGAGAAGTTGTCACTTGCTCAAAGTCACACAGCAAGCAAGTGGAAAAGCTGGGATTAGAGTCCAGGTCCTTGGACTCCCTGGCCAGTGCTCTTTTCAGTAGAGTAGTTGTTGAGGTCATTGTAATTAGAGGTCAGGAAAGGAGGTGGTGGGAGGATTCAATCAATTGTATTTACCGAGTGCTTACTGTGTGCAGTTCATCGTACTAAGCGTTTAGAAGAGTACAGTACAGTGGAGTTGTTAGATACATTCCCTGCCTACAGCGAGCTTGTAATCTAGAGGGGGAGACAGCCATTAACATGAATAATGGTTTAGTGGATAGAGCACGGGCCTGGGAGTCAGAAGGACCTGGGTTTTAATTCTGGCTCTGCCACTTATCTTCTGTGTGACCTTGGGCAAGTCATGCAGAAGAGGGGGCTGGAGGAGGAAGGAGTTGGAGAGGAACAGAGAAGATTTTAGGGAGTCCTGTAATGTTCCAAGAGAACCTGTGGCCTAGTGGATTGAGCAAGGCATGGGAGACAGAAGGACCTGTGTTCTAAACCCAGCTCTACCGCTTGTCTGCTGTGTGACCTCGGACAAGTCACCTCACTTCTCTGTGCCTTGGTTACCTCATCTTTAAAATGAGGATTAAGACTGTGAGCCCCGTGTAGGACAGGGACTGTGTCTGACCTAGTTAACTTGTATGTACCCCAATGCTTAATACAGTGGCTGGCACATAGCTCTTTTCAAAGTACCACTTTAAATAAAACTTTAACTTGGCTTCACACCTTACTACTGTGAAAGTAGTAAACCAACACCTTAGCCTGCCTGAAGATTTAGTTCTCTCCTTTGCTTCCTGACAACTCCCTTGATGCCTCCAGCGGGACCTCTGTCCGGATGTTTCAAAACCACACAGCTCTCACCAAAGAATGATTGCTCTAGTGAACTGCAGTATGGTCTATCAAGTCTATCATAATATTCAGTGTCTTAATTCCTGACCCAAGAGTGACTGATTTAGTGGTATTACTCACTACAGTTGTTGATGGGGTGTTCTTAGTTTTATTCCATTTTCATCCCTATTTCCGCCTTCTAATTTATCTTAAAGGAATTGGGGTAACAAATGAATAGGGTCCGTAGAACTCTTCTCAACTTTGTGGTTTGTTTCCTGTTCCAATCTCTGTCTGCCTCTTCTTTTTACTCTTTCTCTACCCACCTTTCTTGTCACCTGATTCCCAGTCCAGCATTGACATGCTTTAGCATTAAGGAAGTGGACAGATAGCAGTGTTTCAGGGACAATTCTCAGAGGTGTTGGGATCATATGCCGTGATCCTAAAGGACATCCTACTTGCTTGCCCAAACTTTACCCAGTCTCCTTTTTTTTAGGCCCCCCAGAGTTGTAATTTTTAAAACTACCAAGTCTTGTTCCAGAAACAACTGAAGAAGTAGTTTGAGCCCTTTTGGGGCCACTCTGTTTCGTTATGCCTGAGTCCTATTAATCCATGCCTGTATGCCATAATAATAGACCTGACATATTCATTTTTGACCTAATTAAAATTTAAATGCCAGCAATAGTTGCATTTTTATTGGAAAGGCCTGGACCCCTGAAGGCTTATTAAACAGTCAGAATGTATCTATACACCTAGAGATGTCCTTTGCAAATAAGAGAAATATATTTCTTTTACCCTCACTATTTCTGATAGTGACCATTAGGTAACTTCACACATACCTCACATTTCACACCTCATTTTCTTTTACATTGGCATAAAGGTCAATTCCTACAGTAATCTTTGGATATTTGGTTGGGAATAATGTTAAATCATAATCAGTGATATTTGTTGAGTCCCAGTTATGTGCAGAGCACTGTACTAAGTGCTTATGTAATACCTTTGACTCTCCAGAGGTAATTTTGGGTTATTGTGCCATCATATTTTGAGGAAAAATAGTAACTTGAGTGGATGATGATAATAGTAATAGTTGTAGTAACTAGTTATACATCCCTTGAACAAAGCTTTACTAAAGTCATACTTCATCCAGGCAACCTTACCTGGCTCTCCTTGTCTATTTCTGGATTAAACAGAAACCCCTTGCCATCGACTTTAAGGGACTCAATCAGCTCTCCCCCTTCCTACCTTAACTCTCTTGTCTCCCATTACAATCAAGACTGCATATTTCACTCTTCAAACCCCAACCCACTTACTGTATCTCAGTGTCATCTCTTGCACCATCGACCCTTTGCTCAAGTCCTCTATTCTGCCTGGAACCTCCTTCCCCTTTGAGTCCAACAGATCACCATTTTCCCCATCCCCAAAGACCTTCAAAAATCATATCTCTTTCAAGAAGCCTTCCCTGACTAATCTCTCATCTCCACACCCCAACCCCTCTCCCTTCTGCAGCACTAGGGCATTCAGGTCTGTACCCACTAAACCCTTGAATCTTCATCCCACCCCTCCATCTCCTAAATACATATTCTCCTACTTTTCTTACCTGTAATTTTAGTGTCTATCTTCCCTATTGGTTGTAAGCTTCTCGAGAGCAGAGACTGTGTCTACCAACTCCATAGCATTTTACTAAGCAATTGAGAGAGTACAAGTGTACACCATAGAGTGAGCACTCAAATGCAATCGAATTATTATTTGAATGTCCCCCTGACATGTTCTGTATTAGGAACTTGAGATGTGCAGAATAAAAAAGTGACATGGTCTGCCCACCAGGAGTTTACACTGTAATGGGGAGACAGACATAACTAGAATGGTTAAAACAGATAAGTACACTCACGTGTGTGTGTGTCTATACATATAGTTATATATCTGCCCCATAGCACTTATGTACGTATCTATAAATTGTGTATTATAAATTTTTTATATTGTCTGTCTCCCCTACTAGACTGTAGGATCACTATAAGCACTCAATAACTGCTATTGATTTTGATATGAGGGCTGAGTGTGGGTATAAATGCATTCATAAGTGCCAGAGTTGGCTGGTGGAATTCTATGGCTCAGGGTTCTGGGGATTGTGGAAGGTTTGTGGGAAGAGGTGGGATTTTAGGAGGGCTTTGAATGTGGGGAGAGCGACAGTTTGTCAGTTGCGGGGAAGCATGTTCCAAGTTGTGTGGAAAGTATAAATGGGAAGATAGGAGCAGGAGAGTTGAGAACAGCGTACAGCTAGAAATTTGGCTTGGGAGGAACAAAGACAGTGTGTTGGGGAATCCCCAGTGACGAGCTGAGGCAGGTAAGGTGGGTTAAGTTGACAGAGAGCCATGAAGCCAATTATAAGGACATTTTGTTAGGTGCAAAGCTCTCTTCTTTGATGTTCCACTGAGACTTCCAACTTAACATGTCCAAATCAGAACTCCATATAACAATAGTGGTGTGGTAAGTGCTAACTCTATACCAAGCACTGTACTAAGCACTGCGGTAAAATACAAGATAATTAGGTCCCACATGGATCCCACAAGGTAAGTAGGAGGGAGAACAGTATTCAATCTGATCCGTTGCTCAAGCCCTTCCTCTGGCCTGGAACTCCCTCACCCTTCACATCAAACAGACCACTTTTTCCACTTTCAAAATTGTATTAAAATCACATCTCCTCCAAGAGGCCTTCTCTATCTGTAGCCGACTTGTTCATTCCAAGCACTTAGTACAGTGCTCTGCACACAGTAAGCGCCCAATAAATAAATGAATGGGACTGAGGCACAGAGAAGTTACGTACCTTGCCCAAGGTCACATAGCAAACAAGTAGCTGAACTGGGGTCCTTTGATTAACAGACCTAAGGTTTATTCACTGACCATACTGCTTTCCACTTACTGCTGTTAAGCCCTGAGGCTAGAGGAACTGGTTCAAGAAATGGAGTTAGCAAGCATTTATTCCAGTTCCTGGATGCCATGGAGACCCCACAGACCCTGGTCAAATGTGCATTTAGATTAGCCTTCAGCCTTCTTCCTCATGTAAATGATCCTCTGCTACTTTTTTCTTTAAAGTTTTATATTTCACTTGAGGCTGATTAAAACTTTAAAATATTTCCTGAAAAGGTAGCTTGGCATTTTATTTCCCTCTTTGATGCTTTCCCCCTGCTCCCCCCCCAATTAAAACTTCTGTGGAGTTTAATTTTAAACCTGTTTTGTGGAACCATTGTGTTGCCTGTCTTGTGGGTTGATAGAAATAGATCATTTTTTCTTTGTAACATGAAGCCATGCTCAGAAGTTTGATGTTAAGTGAATTAGGGAAGAAAATGTTTCACTGATTTCTGCACCTATCTAGTTGTGGATAGATTTACAAAAATGTTCAGAGATGTGAATGGGCATGAGAAATCTGTTTTAGGGAGAAAGCCCAAAATGTTCCATTGAAGCCAAAACATGTAACTATTTTACAGCATAATACTTTTAAATACTTCTGTCCCTTTGAATTTTTTTTACATCAGTCTCACCAGGTGGAAGTTGATTTCAATTTGTTGGAAGTTTTGGAATGGGGACTGCTTTGAATTAAGTCAGCAGGGGGTAGAATCAGGTTCTCACCCAAAACCTTGTCATTCTCTGTTGGAGTCATTCTCCCAGCTACTCTACATGATCAGGAAGGAAAGAAAAATAAGCAATTTAGGCCAGTGCAAATGTAAGGCCTGTAGTCTTCAAAGGTAGAAATGGGACTACTCTTTTGTCTTTGTGCCTTCCCAGCAGTAAACCATAATAGCGATTCATTGAGGTGATTTTCCTGAGACGGACATCCTATTTGACTTTCAAGCCTCCTACTGTATTGTGAACTCAGACAGACAGTAAGGGCCTGCTTCTATATATTGATGGTTAAATAGGTGAATTTTATTTAGAAAGGAGCATGTAGCATTCATTTGGCAATGCCACCTGCTCATTTGTTGTATTTAATGTGCTTATGAAGTGGAGTGATTTTAGAGGATCCTACTTGTAACTTCTTTTCAGGTCTGTCTACTTTGCTACCTTGTAAATACATTGAGGGCAGGGAGCCTATGTACTTTAATGTAATCTCTCCCAAGTGCTTAGTACAGCTCTCCACACAGTAAGCACCCAGTAATAATAACTACTGATCGATTGATAGGCCCCCAATTCTGTTCCTAAATGTCTCACTATTGACTGTGGCAAATAGTAAAGCTGTGTTGAAATTTGAATTTTTTACAGTATTTTCAAAACTATTAAAAATGCTGCCTCCATAACTTAAATTTTGCAAAAGTCAGTTCTTACTACCGCATACTGATAACATTTGTTACACTCTTTCACCCAAATTTTCTAAATATATAAAGGCTTAAGCAGTTTTCAAAGCTTACATTGAAGCATCACCTGAAAGAACAGCAGATTTGCATAACATGAGTTTTTGTAGCTCAAAAAAACAATTTGCCTTGTTCTCCTAGCTCCATTTAGTGTTGGCATTTTCAAATGCCAGTGTATCTAGGTCAGAGCAAACATCCTTCTCCCTTTGGATTGTACTAATGCATATTTTGAGATTCTTTAGCAGAGGCATGCAGCAGCTTTTCTTTTCACTATAAACTCTATGTCCATTTAAGTATTTTTTAAAAAATAATGAATGCATTATCTCTTCAAATAATACTGCCTAGACAGTTTCACTTATCCAGTGCTAATTTTATACATAACTTTTGCACTCAAGCAGGCAACTTTGTTCAAAGGAATGCGAAGTTGTTTTGGCATTACCTGCACACATTATATGATGTGTGTCTACTTAGAAAACAATGAGCTCTAAAGCAATTTTTATTTTGCTGGAGGCACAGACAAATTTATCTCTGTAAGGGTCTGCCGCATTAAAATATGTTTTAATTCCCAGTAATATTTGCTGACACCAAAGGCTAATGGATTAAAAATAAATCCCTGCTACTAGTATCATAAGATAGTAAGCTAGATCTCATTTGTGAACAGACTGTGATTTCGACTTTTCTTTTGTAATATAAAATAAAGAATTTCTTTTGAAATACAAATAATTTAATGCAACCTAAGACTGGTTGAAATTACAAGAAATAATTTTTTAAAGTTCATATGTTCTCAAGGCATAAATGCAGCTAATGAATGCCTTTCAGATTTGAGTCTTGTATGTTCTCACTTTTAATGGAACTAGAGCTATTATATCCATCTAACTTGACAGCTAATATAAAATGCCTAGTAAGTGTATTAAATTGAAATGCTCTCCCAAGACATCGAAAGTGGTATTGTTCATTCCTGATTATAATATAGGGAAAAGGTGCATTGGGAAAGGAAAAAAATATGCCAAATGTGGAAGAGTTCTTGGGTCTTGGCATATTTTAGATAATAGAAATATCTTTTGCTAGAAATTACTTTGACATTTTTGCTTTGTACGTCAGTAATGCAAATTCTTCATTTTTAATTTACTGCCTTAATTTTTTACTTTAATTGCTCTTGAATGACAATTGCATCGCTGAGCTTTCTACGTGTGGTTCTCAAGTTCAGGGGCAATAACCTTATTCCCCAAAGATAATTTACATTTCTTCTTTTACAATATGAAAGGCAAGTCTGATTCAAGGGACCTATTGGGGTTCCTAGGCAGCAGAAGCAGGGTCAGGAGATTAAATGGGCATTTTGTGAGAGAAATTTAAATGTGTGTATAGCTATGGTTATTCTGCAGACATTTCATTGGGTTCTAGAAAGTGTGTAGTTTTGTAGGGTGATGGTATTTGTGCCTGTGCAACTTAACAACTTTATTATTGTTCCCTGAGCTCTTGAGGGTCACCTCTGTCACAGTTTGTATTAGTTCCAGCCACATAGGTCAGGACCACCTTCTGTGTTCACCTAATCTGTACTGTTACTCTCTTTGGTATGTAAAGTTTTTCATTGTACTTGAAAACACCTCTGAAGTATACCTATGGGTACAATTGTGGCCCAAAATGCCAGTGTGTGCCCTGCTGGGCACACTGCCTTTTATGGTGCTGTTGTGCTGTAACATTTGTTGTAGCAGTACTTGGTGGCGGGTTCACTTTTTCCTCTTTTTCTTGCACTAGTTTCTTATTACTCCCAGCATCACTGGGTAAAACAACACAAAGAAATATCTGCATCCTGTAACCTGAATTCTCACAATTCAGGAAAAGATATTGAGGGAGACTTTGGGAAGACCTCAGGCTCCAATAGAAGGATTCAGTCTAGTAATGATAATTATGTAATTCAGCTCTTACTATGTGTCAAATGATTTATTTATATTAATATATGTCATCCCCCCCTGCCCCCCCCCCCCCAGACTGTCAGCTCATGGTGGGCAGGAAATGTCTACCAGTTCTGTATTGTACAAGTGCTTAGTTCAGTGTACTGTGAACAGGAAGCACTCAATAAATATTAGTAATCATGAATTTAATCAGGTTGATCACAGTCCCTGCCTCTCTTCTGGCTCACAGTCTATGTAGGATGGAGAGCAGGTATTTAATCCCCATTTTACTGAGGCCCAGAGAAGCTAGGTGACTTACCCAGGATCACACAACAGGCCAGTCTAATGCAGATAAATGCTTACAGTACTTTCTACTTTGGGAAAACTGTGGGGAGACCTACTTTTTTCTCTTTATCTTCTCTCCTTTGCTTCTTTCTCCTTTATTCTTTCCCATTTCCCTTTCATCCCTTATAAAAACCTGGTACCTGCAGGGAAATGAGGAAGGAGCAGAAGAAAGGAAGCGAAGGCAAAGAAGTGGAAGAGAAGGAAGGATAGAAAAGATAGCAAAGAAAGGGAAAAAAGAGGGAGAGAGAGTGAAGGGCTGTGATTTTTTTTTCGCCCTCCAAGTCCAGAATCAGAGGTACTTAAAAGGGCCAAGAACGGAAAATGAGATGTTATTTGGGTAGCGGCAGGGGTGGTTTGTGTGATAAGAGAAAAATCATGGTGAGAACTAGGAGAGGGGTCGGTAGATAGGATGATAGTTTGGATACCAGAATTATCCTACCAGGTTTAGTGGGACTACTGCCCTTCCCTGCTGCTGCTCCCAACTCTCGCCTTTCTCCATTTCCCTGCCCCAAGCCGGAGTAAGGACCAGAGCCCTTATGTACTTTCACTGCTACTTTAAGTACTTCCCCCTACCAGTAATTTTTAGTGTCTTTCTTCCCTGCTAGTTTGTTAAGCCCCTTAAGGGCAGCGATCATGCCTATTAATTCTATTGTACTCTCCCAAGTGTTCAGTACAGTGCTCTGCCCAGAGTAAGTGCTCAGTGAGTACTACTGATTAGTTGAAATATGAAGATATGAGCTTCAGAAGCGGGAAAATGTTAGGATTTGCAGCATTATTTATTGAGCATTGAGTTGGTGTGGTGCCTTGTACTAGGCGCTTGGTAAGTGCAGAGTAACGATGTAGTGTGGTCTCAGCCCTCAAACAGCATAAGGGAAACAAATATAAAGTTATGTACAACCAGAGAGATTAAAACTAAAGCCAAATATGTATTCAGGAGTACCAAGGAGGGTGATATCTACTGATTGTAAGGTGAGGAGGAGGAGGAGGAGTGGATTTGTGGGAAAACAAGCTAAATGATTACTTTGAGTTCAAAGTGGCAGCGGGATGACCTTTTGAGATGTCCCGGGGATGGGAAGAAATGCACAATTCTAGGGCAGGATGGTTGGGGCTAGAGGAAATAGATTTCTAAGTCAGTTGCATCATCAAACTTTCACAATGAAGGATGGCACTCTCTCAAACTGGCTGGACATAGAATTGTCACTGAAGGAAACTAGTATACCTGTTGAAGCACAGTTCTCAGAAACAAGTCCTTTCAATACTTTCTTCCGGAGGGACTTCCCTTCTTTAGAGGGGCGTAAGGCAGCTATTGAATTTGCAATCACACAGTCCTTAGTCTGTGACTTCCCAAATCTGCCCAGAGGCATAAATGACCAACTAATGACCCCGTGCCTGCCTGAAAAGCAGAAGCTCTTTGTGCTACGGTCATTAGCACATATACCCCAATGACAAATAATAACCAAGAGAAAGATAAAATTCGATAAGGATTTGGAGCGACTCACTTTAGCAGCTCCAAAATCTGACAAGCTGATCATCATGGGAGATTTCATTGCCTGAGTGGGTAGTGAGGTTGAAGCATGGAAAAACGTAATCACCCCTCATGGGATTCGAAAGCTAATTAGAAGTAGTCTACTTCAGCCCTGCAAATATGCCAAATGTCAGCTGGTGATCACCAAAATCACCTCCCATCACCCAAATAAAAGAAGGACATAATGGAGGCAAATGAGGTCTAAAGGATGGCATCCCATAGATATTTATCCTTGCCAGTTGGAGTTTATATATAGCACAGTGCAGCTGTGGGGAGCTTTGAGGACTATCTGATCAACAATGTGATCCAAAGTCAAGCTTTTCAGGATAGCTAGGGTATTGAAAAATAACATCTAATCCATCAAGAAGCACAGTGGCACAGTGGAAAGGGCATGGATCGTGGAGTTGGAGGACCTGGATTCTAATCCTGCCTCAGCCACCAGCCTGCTGTGTGACCTTGGTCAATTCTAGGCCTTGGTTTCCACATCTCTGGATGCCAGCGCAGTGTTAGAAGGGAGCATGTTTGTGCTTAGTAAATACCATTGACTGGTTTATAAAATGTGAATCCAATACCTGTTCTCTCTCCCCCTTGGACTGTTGAGTCCCATGCGGGACAGAGACTCTCAAACCTGATGAGCTTGTATTTATCAGGGTGCTTGGAACATAGCAATGCTTAACAAATACCATTTTCATCAAGAAAGATAAATATCCAAGTTATTGAGGAATTAAAAAAAAAAGCAAAATATCCTTTGGCAAAGTGTAGGTCCAGCTACAAGTAAATGGGCACTTCCTCAAGTCAAACTATAAATAATATTTAAACACTGACTACACAGAGCACTGTATCAAGCACTTCAGAGAATAAAATAGTTCATAGACACAATCCCTGACCTCAGAGTATTTATGACCTATCAGGCAACCATCAAGAATGTGTGTGTGACAAGAGAAATCACCAAAAATAGTTTGATAAAAATAACTCAGATGGAAAAAGCAAAGCAAGAAACTAATCAATACTTTATCAATAATCAATACTTAATACTTAATAATTAATCAATACTTTGCAGCTCCTCAAGATTATAACAAAATGAAAGTTTACAAAATCTAGCATGGGACTTGCAGATCAAGCTCAGAAAATATCATGACCAGTGGTGGGATGCCAGAGTTAGAGAGGTCCAGTAATATGTGGATTGACACCAAAGTAAGAACTTTTTAGACATCGCTGAAGAGCCATAGGACCACATCTACGTTACCACAACACCACTAAAGAGTACAAATCCACCCTTCTCAAATACACAGTAAAAACCTTGGACAGAGGTCAAGAACACTTCACTGATCCTCTGGACATGCCTGCTTCCATCAAGAATGAGGCCCTTTGAAGCCAAGAATACAGGTCAAAATTTGAAAGTGTGGACCTACCTCCAACTGTTGAGAAAGTAACACTCCAAGCCACAAAAAATGAAGTACCAGGACCTACAGGCATTTCTGCAAAAATGTCAACCACCTTCTCCCTGAATTACAATGCCTTAATAACAAAATTAGAATAGCAGATAGGCCCTTAGCAGCATAATAGAGATGCGAGGGGAGAATGCGGAGAGCAACATCGAGACTTTTGTTTCCATAGGCTTTGTGAAACCAGTTAAGGCCAGAACTTGGAAACAGCTAAGCAAATCTGTCTGCCCTCACTTCACCAAGACTGTTAACCAGCTACATGATGGAATAATAATGTTCATATTTGTTAAGCGCTTACTATGTGCTGAGCACTGTTCTAAGCACTGTGTAGATACAGGGTAATGAGGTTGTGCCATATGAGGCTCACAGTCTTAATCCTCATTTTCCAGATGAGGTAACTGAGGCACAAAGAAGTAAAGTGACTTGCCCACAGTCACACAGCTGACAAGTGGCAGAGCTGGGATTTGAACCCATGACCTCTGACTCCTAAGCCTGGGCTATTTCCACTGAGCCACGCTGCTTCTTGTGGTCTGTTATCAGAGTAAAAGGTGCTCTGCCTGACCCCTTCAGAGTCCTTAACATTTATGTATCTGCACAGATATAATAATAATGATAATGCTACCTCTTAAGTGCTTACCATGTGCCAAGCACCATTCTAAGCACTGGGGTAATACGAGATAATCGGGTTGGACACACGCCCAGTCCCACATGGGGCTCCCACTCTTAATCCCCATTTTACAGATGAGGTAGCAGATGTCCAGAGAAGTTAAGTGACTTGCCCAAGGTCACACAGCAGACAGGTGGTGGAACTGGGATCAGAACCCAGGTCCTTCTGACTCCCAGGCCTGTGCATAGTAGTGCTTCTCATTACTTTACAGAATTCTGGCAGATTATATATGTTGCTTGTTTGTTCATCTTTCCATACTCCTAATTCCAGATTTATCAATTTTTTTCTCCCTTTTATTTGTAAAATAAATTATTTCCATTTTTAGATTTTTAATGCCTTGAGGTCAGGGAATGTGCCTTTGACTCTCTCAGGGACTTAATGGTGAGCTTTGGACATATCAGGCGCTCTAAAAATACTGCTGATTGATTGATTAGAGTCTGCTACCTCTGTAGTATATTCTCTAGTGACACACAGATGGGCGAAGAAGTAGAAAACAGAATCAAAAAGGCTGCATAGCTTGGGAAAATTGAAGAGTTTGGGAATAGTGAAGTATAAAGCTTCATTCAAAAACCAAAGAGCTCTAGGGCTATAATGGTATTCATCCTTATTTATGGTTGAGAGACCTTTTCAGAAGATGCCTTTGGTGCCTTGAAAAGTTTGACCAACATTAACTATGAGCCAGACTCGTTATCACAAGTGGTTGGAGAAAATAACTGATGGGGAGGACTTGAAATTCAGCTCACTTTGCACCGAAGCAATACAGCAGCTCCACTTGGTTGGGTGAGATATGGATAACAGGCTACCCATGGAGCTGTTGCATTTTGAACTGAAAGGGGGCATATTCAAGCAAACCACTTGAAGACTGTGAACCATAGTTTCCTGTAAACTGATAAGGCAATGGATTCTTGGGTGTGCCTTACAGCCAGCTGCTCAAACTGGTTGATGACAATCAAGAGGGCATTATTCTTCAAAAATTACTTTTAAAACCAGACACAGACCCTGAAGGGGACAAACACATCGGTACAGCAAGGAAATATGTGTACATAATGTGAAATATGGCTTCAATTGCACATTGGTCTTTTTAGCTACACCCACATGTATGTACTGGATTTCATCATCACTAGGGTCATCTTCAAACACAAAGGCTATCAAATATGGGTTTATTGTGCACATTTATAAATGGTTTCAGTCCCACCAACCAAAGCCACGTCCAGTGGTTTAATGAGTGGTTTTTAGATGGGCTGGCATTAATTTTAATTTTTTTAATCAGATGATTGTATTCCTTTGACTTTGTGATCTTGTTTTGACTATGCAATATCTCAGACCTTCCTAGATGGTGTAATTTAATGACAGAGAATAGAGAATAATAGAAAAGGCTCCTAGGAACAAATAATAATAATAATGTTGGTATTTGTTATGCGCTTACTATATGCAGAGCACTGTTCTAAGTGCTGGGGTAGATACAGAGTAATCAGGTTGTCCCATGTGAGGCTCACAGTCTTAATTCCCATTTTGCAGATGAGGTAACTGAAGCACAAAGAAGTAAAGTGACTTGCCCACAGTCACACAGCTGACAAGTGGCAGAGCTGGGATTTGAACCCATGACCTCTGACTCCCAAGCCCATGCTCTTGGTAGGTCATAGAGGAGGAGGGAGCCATTCTGACCGAATAATGTTTTTTTACTGTCCTAAGATTAGAAGCATGCTCTAATTTCCAAAACCAACCTCTAGAGAGGCATTTCTTTCAAAATAGAGTTTGCATTCTGAAATGGACAAGGCAAGTACCCAATGCACCGTTGTATAAGTCAGATTTGTAGTATTTTTTTCTTTGCATTTTCTCCTCTTTTTCTTTCTCTTGGAACAGATGGTAGGGGATATGAGGGAAAAGCTGAAAAATGAAAGGCAGAGCAAAGTGATGAGGATGGAAGTGGAGGGTGAGGAAAAAGTAAGGTGTTCAGTAGCAGCGTATTAGTGTAAGAAATGAACAAAAGTGAAGGAAACAGGAAAAGTGATGAAACACATTGTCTCTAGCGTATATACAGATATCAGCAAATATCTATCTCTGGTTGAGATTGGATGGAAAGGCAGGGAGACTAGAGGGAACTAGAAGACATATATTAAGCACCTAATGCAGTGCTCTGCACATAGTAGGCACTCAATAAATACTGTTAATTGACTGATTTAGTTAGTGAAAGTATGAACCAGCATTTTCTGTTGCTACCTCCTCTGGCCTGGCGCTTGTATCTCTCCTCAGCTCCTGTAAAGTGGTTACTGTGAGAAGCTTAGGAACCGGGACATGGGAGAGGATTGTAATTCTTCCTGGTTTTTATCTGTCCTTGCAGGCTGATGTCCTTTTTGATTTGATTAAATTTGACTGGCAACAAAATGGCTTCCAGCAGTGTCTACAACCGGTTAGCTTTAACAGACTACAAACTGTGTTTTTACAGAGACTTGTAGAACTTGATTGTATTCTTTTACTCCTCTTATTCAAGTGGGTAACTCTAATGTGATTGTAATATTGAAAGTGCTCTCCGAAAACTAGAAAAAGACTTTCCCAAGGACATGAACTGTCCTTCTGAGCTACGTGTTCATGAACTGGATTTATTAGCAACAAAAGATCTAATGGACTGGAGCATTTTTTTGTGTGCAGTTTTCAAAGCCAATTTTATGCAACTGTGAACCTGTGATGATACACCTATAAAATGTGTTGTTGCAGTATTCCCCTCTGGACCCTCACAGTGTATGAAACCAAATAAATTTTTGTTTGAACACATTAGTAATTCTCTGTGAGAATTAACCCTTTTAGACTACAAAGAGCCATTTAATATACCGAGGTGAGAAGCAGCGTGGCTCAGTGGAAAGAGCACGGGCTTTGGAGTCAGAGGTCATGGGTTCGAATGCCGGCTTGGCCACTTGTCACCTGTGTGACTGTGGGCAAGTCACTTAACTTCTCGGTGCCTCAGTGACCTCATCTGTAAAATGGGGATTAAGACTGTGAGCCCCACGTGGGACAACCTGAGTCCCCTCTGTCCACCCCAGCGCTTAGAACAGGGCTCGGCCCATAGTAAGCGCTTAACAAATACCAACATTAAATACCAACATTAATATTAAATATGGGAACTTTCATCCCAAAGTGCCAACTTATTATTAATAACTAGATAAGGCACTGGGAGGGCCAGACTTAATATTTATGAAAGTATGTTTTGGGGGTTGTGTCTCACTCCCCATCTAGATTGTAAACTCCCTCTGGGCAGGGAACATGTCTACCAACTCTGTTGCATTGTACTCTACCCACGGTAAGCACTGGGGATTAACTGTGAGCCTCACGTGGGACAGCCTGATTACCCTGTATCTACCCCAGCGCTTAGAACAGTGTTCTGCACATAGTAAGCGCTTAACAAATACCAACATTTATTTTTTATTTATTCAATAAATACCATCAATCGACTGACAATTTGCTTTCCAACGTAACCTGAAAACACGTCCAAAACTGAACTCCTCTTCATCTTACCTTTAAACCGACTCTTGAGAGTTGGTTTTAAAGTATTTATTCTCCTCTTTCCCTCTTACTTATCTACTCTCCTCTCCTACTACATCCCAACTTGGACTATTTGCTCCTCTCAAAAGAAACTATTCACTGTGCTTCATTCTAGTCTCTTGTCTCTCTTGCCACCGACGTCAGGCTCGTGCTACCTGCCTCCCCATTCCTGTGACAGACCACAGCTCTGTCTGTCTTCAGTGCCCTTCTGAAATCGCATGTCTTCCAGAGGCCTTCCCCAGTTAATTTATAATCCCCCCACCCTTATGTCCCCCAACAGCCTTAAGTACTCACAACTCCCCTTTCTCCTACCTCCATTTTACTTTAGTACCTGATACTACCCCAACTCCCCAATATATTAATCAATCAGTGGTATTTAATGAGCACTTACCATGTGCAGAGCATTATATTGTTTGGGAGAGTGCAGTGCAGCAGAGTTGTTAAACCCATTCCCTGCCCAGGAAGACCTCACAGTCTAGAGGGGAAGACAGATATTAAAATAAATTAATTAATTACAGATACTTAGGTACATAAGTGCTGTGGGGCTGAGGATGGGATGAGTATCAAGTGCTTAAAAGGTACATAAAATATACCAATGCTATTTGCTTTGCAATAATGAGAGAATGTAATTTATATATATATATATGTGTATGTACATCACGAGCATCATATAATTTATTTTTCATTTACATACCTGTGCTGAAAGAGCATGAGCCTGCAAGTTGGAGGATCTGGGTTCTAATCTTGTCTATGTCGCTTGCCTGCCGTGATTTTGGTCGAGTCAGTTAACTTCTCTTTGCCCCAGTTTCCTAACCTTTAAATGAGTATTAGAGAAGCAGTGTGGCTCAGTGGAAAGAGCACGGGCTTTGGAGTCAGAGGTCATGAGTTTGAATCCCGGCTCTGCCACTTGTCAGCTGTGTGACTGTGGGCAAGTCACTTAACTTCTCTGTGCCTCAGTTCCCTCATCTGTAAAATGGGGATTAAGACTGTGAGCCCCACGTGGGACATCCTGATTCCCCTGTGTCTACTCCAGCGCTTAGAACAGTGCTCGGCACATAGTAAGCGCTTAACAAATACCAACATTAATATTCTTATTATTATTAATTACCAGTTTTCCTACCTACTTAGACTATAAGCCGCGTGTTTGACAAAGGACTGTGTCTCTCTGATTATCTTTTGTCTTCCTTAGTACTTTAGTGCAGAGCTTGATGTTCAACAAATACAGTTGTTATATATTGAGAATAACCATTCGGGAAAGAATTCTTGAAAGTAAAATGTGCATTATAACATTATAAACACATTATAACATAACATTATAACATACACAAGGATTGAAGGGAAGATGTGCCAAATATTTTTTTTTTCTTGTTTCAGGCAGTCACTCTATTAACTGAGCTAATTAAAGAAAACTTCAGGAACAGCAAATTGAAGCAGTGCCTTTTACCAACTCTTGGAGAGCTAATCTACCTGGTAGCTAGTCAGGTAAGACTGCCTGATTCATGTTATAACTGTTGAACAGGTTCTGAAAGATTTGCATCAGGGAAATGAGTACTCTATAAAAAATATTTTGGTTCTGTGCCCTCAGCATGTCTATAGAGTCTTCCTGGCTGGCAACTTTATCCCTCAAGATCCTTAGACCGTTTGCCTCATTGAGACTCCCTAGTGTGATTAGCTTAAAGTTTGGGAGATTTCACAGGTCAAATTTTCACACTGTTGGACTTAAAGTTCCCCCCTCACTTTCGAGGTTTTTGCCATTTTTGATTCTCTCAAGTGAGGGAAGGACATACCCAGAGCCAGCATAAAAGCTCCATTTTGGTTTGAAGTAAATCCTTTTTATACAAATGAAGCTTTGAAAGTGTCCGTGGGAATTTTTGGACACTATATTAGATTCCTATTTCAAACAGTCCTGCCATCAAAGGCAGCAGCAGAATAGGTAGTATTTTATTAACATGTTATTTGACATATAATTGGATAGGTACTGAAAATTAGTTGGGGTGAGTCTGAAATAGCACCCTTTTTATGAGTTTTCAACAAGTTCTGGAAATGCACTGACAAATTAATTGCTACTCTGTGCTTTATTATGGTCCTAGCAATTGCTTAAAATAACTTGGTGTGTTTAATTTTTCATCCCATTAATTTTTTTCTCAATTATCCTGACTTTTAATTTGTTCCAAAGTAAAAACTAACTTGATACTTTGTGTCATTGTGTCAAACTTACTAATTGTTTGACCTTAGAGCTCTCCTCCGTCCTATCCTTACCTTTGTATTGTATGCTACCAAGCACTTAGTACAGTGCTCCACACAAAGTAAGCACTCCATAAATACGGTTGACTGTCTAATCCTCTTTGACTTCTTGGCTGCTGAGACCTTGGGCCACTCCCTTCTCCTGGAAATGTTCTCTAACCTTCGTTTTACCAACACACTTCCCTTCAGCTTCTCCTCATAACTCCCTGGCTACACTTTCTCAGGCTCTTTGGCAGGCTCATCTTCGGTCTCCTACCCCTTAACTGTGGATGTCCTCAAGGTTCTGTTCTGGGTCCCCATATCTTCTCAAGTGGATAGAGGATATCTCCTAGTGGATAAAGTAGGGGCTTGGGAGTCAGAAGGACCTGGCTTTTATCCCAGTTCCTCCTCTTGTCTGCTGTGTGATCTTGGGCAAGTCAGTTTACTTCTCTGTACCTCAGTAACCTCATCTGAATAATGGGTACTGACTGTGAGCCCCATGTGGGTCGTGGACAATGGCAAACCCGAGTAACTTCTATCTATTCCAGCACTTAATATGGTGTCTGACACATAATAAACACTTAAAAATACCATAAAAATAATATAAAAATACCTTTACCCCTTTGGGGAGCTTATCTACTAATGGCTTCAGCTATCACCTCTACTTGAATGACTGGTCTCTCACTTCTGCATTCTCGCATTTCCTCCTGCCTCCCAGAACTCTCCTCTTAAGATCAGTGTGTCTAAAACTGAACTCCTCATCTTCCCTTTGAAATCCTTCCTTCCACCTGACTTTTGTATCACAATGGACCCCACCACCATACCGCTTCCTCTCTCTCAGTGGTCATAGTCAGTCTGTCACCAAAATCCTCTCTGGCTTTCCTACATAGCATTTTCCAGAACTGCCCCTTTTTTGACATCCATACAGCCATCATCCTAACCCAGGCACTAGTTGTATCCCAACTAAACTTCTGTATCAGTTGTGTTGCTGGTCTCCCTCCTTTCAGTCTCTATTCTTTCCGGTCTCTACATCATTCTGCTCTCCAGTCTGTATATCATTCTGCATGATTCTCCCCACTCACCAGAATCCTCCATGATTACCCATTCCTCTCTGCATCAAGCAGAAACATCTGACCATCGGCTTTGAGGCACTCACTCTTTCTTGTCCACTGACTTCTCCCATTACATCTCCACTTGCATTCCTCCTCTTTCCTCTCAAGCTCCCCTTCTCACTGTTCTTGACTCTGCTTCTGATCATTTGACATTCCCTCATGTCTGCAACTTTCTGTCTCTTGAAATGAGCCCGTTATACCTATCCCTGTCTTCCAAGTCCTGAAATTTCATTTACTCCAGGAGGCCTTCCCTGAAGAATTATTCTTCTGTCCCTTCACACAGTCCCAACTACCACCTTGGCAGTTTTGCACCACCACCACACTTATGCATTCCTACCTCCTCTTATAATTTCTCTGCAAAGAGACATAATATTTTCAAACTGTATTTTCTAGACTGTAAGCCCCACGTGGGCAGGGATTTTCTGTCTTTATTGCTGAATTATACTTTCCAAGCTCTTAGTACAGAGCTCTGCGCACAATAAGCTCTCAACAAATATGATTGAATGAATGAATGAATATTTTAAAGCCTTACTCATCCACATATCCATCTTCCCATTTTCCTTTTTGTTCTATTCGGTAACTGTTTTGTGACTGCCTTCCCTGCTAAATGGTCAACTCTTTGAGAGTAGGCATCTGTCTTCTCAATCTCCCAGGTGCTCAATAAATACTACTCATAGTTAACATTTTATAGTATGTAGGTATAATATGCAAATTTCCCCATCTTTTAATTGTCCCAGATACCAGTGTATCTTTAATACTTAATATGTTTGCTCATGAAGTTGAGGACTCTTTTCCCCCACTGGCTACTGGAATGCTGACCAAAATGTTTACTCATACTGTCAGTTTTCTCATAACCATGTTGGCACTATGCATTTTGGAAAGAACGCTGTTTGGAGAATTAGGGGATGTTGCCCCAATGATATACATCTGAAGAGAGCACTGCACTGCCATAAGAAACATTTTTGCACAGATATGCAATGTCAGGCAAGGCAGGAATGGTACAATTCCAGTAGTCCTTAACTCAGTATTTGCCAAGATGTATATAAAACTCATAAATGTATAAAAATAAAAAATTTAGCATATCCAGCTCCCAAGCTTTCTATATTTTTGAAGTTGTTCTCTAACCAGTTTTCACTTGGAAATAGTCTTTCATTTTTCATTATATTCCCCACTATGCTTTTATATATGAATGCACACAATACTGATTTGGTCTGTATTCTTTGCTTACAAGTCTGAGCATTAAAATTAAAATTGATGATATTTCTGAAGACAGTTTTACAACACATTTTGTGGAAGAAAATGACAAGGGAAGGGAATAAGATTATTTATAATCAAATGCACTTATTAATTGATAATTGCTTTTTTAGAGGAGAATTAGATGGTACGATTGTTGGTCTACAAACCATATTTCTACTGCCTGGATCACTTTAAAATTTGTATTTATTTAAGCATTTACTATGTGCCAGGCACGGTACTAAGCGCTGGGAGAGATACAAGCTAATCAGGTTAGACACCATACATATCCCATGAGGGGCTCACAGTCTCAATCCCCATTTTACAGATGAGGTGATTTGAAGCAATGACTTGCCCAAGGTCACATGCAAGCAAGTGGTGGAACTGGGATTAGAACCTAGGTCCTCTGACTCCCAGGCCCCTGCCGTTTCCACTAGGCCAAGCTGCTTCTCAAAAAAATGTTTTTTGAATAGTTTTTTTTTTTTAAATTGTCAATTGACTCCACACTCCTCAAGAACCTTAAATGGTTACCCATCCACCTTCATGTCAAACAAAAACTGCTTACTATCGGCTTTAAAGAACTCAGTCATCTCTCTCCTCCTGCCTCCTGCCTTATGGGTGTCCCTCATGGTTCATTTCTGGGTCCCTTTTTAATTTCATTTACACCCACTCCCTTGGAGAATTTATTCAATCCCATGGCTTCAACTACTAACTCTATGTGAATGACACCCAAATCTACATCTCCAGCCCTGATGTCTCTCCCTCTCTGTAATCTCACAATTCCTCCTGCCTTCAAGACATCTCTACTTTGATGTTCTCTCACCACCTCAAGCTTAACATGTACAAAACAGAACTCCTTATCTTCCCACTCAAACCCCATCTTCCCTTTGACACTCCCATCAACTGTAATAATAATAATAATGTTGGTATTTGTTAAGCGCTTACTATGTGTAGAGCACTGTTTTAAGCGCTGGGGTACATACAGGGTAATCAGGTTGTCCCATGTGAGGCACTCAGTCTTCATCCCCATTTTCCAGATGAGGTCACTGAGGCACAGAGAAGTTTAGTGACTTGCCCACAGTCACACAGCTGCCAAGTGGCAGAGCCTGGATTCGAACCCATGACCTCGGACTCCCGAGCCCGGGCTCTTTCCACTGAGCCACGCTGCTTCCTGTAGACAGCACCACCATCCTTCCTGCCTCATAAGCCCGTAACCTTGGTGTTATCCTTGCCAATCATTGAATCCTGTCGGTCCCACCTTTACAACATTGCTATTGTTTTTGTCTGTCTGTCTCTCCCGATTAGACCGTAAGCCCGTCAAAGGGTAGGGACTGTCTCTATCTGTTACCGATTTGTACATTCCAAGCGCTTAGTACAGTGCTCTGCACATAGTAAGCGCTCAATAAATGCTAGTGAATGAATGAATGAATGCAGCATTGCTAAAATCCTTTTTCCTCTCTATCCAAACTGCTACTATGTTAATCCAAGCATTTATCCTATTCCGCCTGGATTACTGTATCAGCCTCTATGCTGACCTCCCTGCCTCCTGTCTCTCCCCTCTCCAGTCCAGTCCATACTCTGCTGCCAGGATCATTTTTCTACAGAAATGTTAAGTCCCTGTTTTCCCACTCCTTAAGAACTTCCAATGGTTGCCCATCCACCTCCACATCAAACAGAAACTCCTTACGGTCGGCTTTAAAGCATTCAATCACCTTACCCCCCCTTACCTTGCCTCAGTGCTTTCCTATTACAGCTTAGACCACACACTTTGCTCCTCTAGTGCCAACCTGCTCGCTGTATCTCAATCTCATCTATTTCACCACCCGCCTTTCACCCATGTCCTGCCTCTGGCCTGGGACATCCACCGTCTTCATATCTGACAGATGATTAGTCTCCACCCCTTCAAAGCCGTATTGAAGGCACATCTCCTCTATGAGGCGTTTCCTGACTTAGCCCGGATTTACTTTTTTCCAATTCCCCTCTGCATCACTCTGACTTGCCCCCTTTATTTGCCACCTATCCCCACCCCCCCTCCCGCCCCACAGAGCTCATTGTGGGAAGGAAATGCATCTGTTATAGCACTTAGTACAGTGGCCTGCACTCAGTAAGTACTCAATAAATATGATTGATTACCTTTCCTCACTGATTTTCTATTACAGCCCAGCTCGCACACTTTACTCCTCTAGTGCCAGCTTACTTACTGTGCCTTGAGCTCATCTATCTCACTGCTGACTCTTTTCCACATCCTCCTCCTAACCTGGAACTCTCCTTCCATACTTTGAGTCTTATTAAACCCACGTCTCCTCCAAGAGGCTTTTCTCATTAAGCCCTCTCTTCCCTGACTCCCTCTTCCTTCTGTGTCTCCTATGCACTTAGATCTGCAACCTTTAACCACTTGTTATTCATCCCACCCTCAGCCCCACAGCAATTATATATAGATATGTAATTGATTTACGTTATTGTCTGTCACCCCCTCTAGTCTTTAAGCTCCTTGTAGGCAATGTATCTGTCAACTCTGTTGTATTGTACTCTCCTCAGTGGTTAGTGTGGTGCTCTGTACACAGTGCTCATTAAACATCATTCATTGAGTCCTTACTGAAAGAAAAGGTCTATGACGCAGACGAAGAAAGTCATAAGCAAAGTAATTTTGTGGCCATGTTGATTTGAAGCAGGTGAGGGAGAGAGGTCCGAGAGAGGTGAGCACTTCCCTTTTGTGGTAGCACTGTGGTAGATATAAGATGACCAGTTCACAAATGGGTGCACAAAAGATATGTTCCCAGTGAATTTGGTGACTGGGATACTTTTATTGTCACCACTTTTAAACTCCCTGAGCCTTCCTCAGTGGCTTTGCCACCTGAACCAAGAGTAGTAGGAGAAGACTTAGTGTCCTGGACCAGATCTAGGGAATGTCCAGGAAGTCACCGGGGCCCTGGCATGGCTTAGAGATACTCAGAAGTGACTGAAACAGACACAGCATGGTGTAGATGCCCAAGTCATGGCCAGTTGCCAGTTCTCTGAAGCAAAACGTCCTGACACTTCTCACTGGCTCTCATGCTCAAGGTTGCTAACATCTGGACTGAGGCAAGAATCAAGAACCCAAAAGACAATAAATCTCTTCTTTTTGAAAGTGTTTTGAATTGTTGAAAGCTCACAATTTTTGTCTTTGAGAAGGAAAAATGAACGATTGTAGAACTAGAACGCCCCTACCGGTCTCCTTAACCTTTATTTACTCAACATGCTTCTCCTTTTTTTTCCTGCTCTAAATTTTAGTTTATTTGAAATTAATGGAAACCTTGTGAATTCTAGGGGATTCAGTTCAGTAAGGTTGAATAAAGGACTGAACACAAGATGATTCTCTATTCCCTGAGCAAATGAACTGGAGCAGCCAGAATTGCTCCCTTTTCTCTATCTCCCTTAAAGTTACCAATGTCAGGAAAGTGTGAAATGCTCCATTTCTGTTTTGCTCCTGCTGACAATCAGTTAAGCTGGGAGGAGGAGCAGTGTACTAAAGAGGGTAGAGAGCTTCATTTATTTTTAATGGCCAGGATTGGGAGAGGAGAAAGAGGAATTGAGCCTTGTTCACTAAATCCACATGAAATGAGTGAACAATATGGAGGACGATTCCTATTAAACAGGCTGCCGGAGGGAACAGTGTGGGGGAAGCTAGTGGGGTTTAGGGCATATCCAAGAATGTTTTCTTTGCCTTGGGAATATCAAAAACAAGAGTTCCCTTGCAGGTTAGCCAGACTAAGGGCACCAACTCACAGGAATGGAAATATCCTAATAGTGACATTAAAAGGTTCCATGTAAGATTTCCCTAGAAAATCTTTTTGGCGTTTTGTAACCTAGAAATAGTTATTTTGTTTTATTTACTGTCTTGACTGTAAGTTGGCTGTGGGCCAGGAGCATGTCTGCCGACTCTGTTGTACTCTCCCCCTGCTTAATACAGTGCTCCACACACAGTAAGCACTGAATAAGTACCACGGATTGATTTGCCTATTGTAGGGTCTTCCAACCTTTCAGCGAAATCATTGCCCTCTCAAGGTTCCACTTGAAGTCCCACCCCCTCCACCTCACACACTGGTCCTGCTCACTGGATTCCCTTCTGTCCCCCAGGATCCGCTCCCTTCCCTACACAGACACACACACACACACTCACATGGGTGCTCACTGGAGCGACAACAGCTGGAAAATGTCCTGCTGGGGCCATTGCCGCCGACTCCCACACTTCATGATTCTGGGGCTGTCTGGCTGCTGCTATTTCTCTACTTCCAGCCGCGAATTGGAGCAGGAGGAGCAGTTTCTTAAAGTACTTAACATGGTTGCTGCTGCTTCGCTTCTTATTTGGGTACCTCAGAAGTCACTCAGCAATGGCCAATGATGTTTTTCTGCAGCCACCCCAAGAAGTCACCAGTATTTGTTAGTGACCAGAACAGAACTCAGTGAAAGAGTGTCCTCAGCTTTAAGTTTGAAACATCTAATTTGATAACGTGCATATTTTAAAAAATGGTCTTAGAGCTCTGCATTGTGCATATGTGTGTTAATCCCTGAAACATCATCCTGGGTTCATTTTCTCTTGGTGGGATTGGGATAGAGAGCAGAAGGGGGGTCTGGAAATTAAGTATTGTACACGCTGTAAAGTTGAAGAGAAATAATTTCATTGTAATTAGAATTCTCTTCAGGTTGGGCTGGCCCACAAATCTCCCTTTTACTCTCCCTCTAAGAATTAGCATTCTTTTAAGTTATTTGAAAACTTAGCTCAGTTCCGGCGAAGAAGAAATCGACCATAAAGGCAATTATATACTTTACTCCTGTATTTTTCCCATGAGGCGTGCGCATCCGTTCATCCACGGTTTCCCATATTAGCTTTCAAGTTCGCACCCAAGGTCATGTGCCTGAGGGTAGAAGACCAGAGTTGTCGATCTCTGGAGTATATTAACATTAGGGAACTCCAGTTAGAGTTCTGCAATTTTCCTTTCCTTCATTAAGAATGTAATGCTTAATTCCATGGCACATGCACAGTCAAGTTTATCATTACCAGCACCTAGTATAGGCTCTTAAAACTGATAATATGATGATTGATTAACCTTTCTAGTTAGTGCTTAAGCTCTGGTTTTAATTTAACTGAAGGGACAGCGTCTCTTTCAAATTTAGGAGTTGATACTCCTAAACTATGTAAGCAGTTGCCTTCCATGATTGAAACATGGGAGAAACAGGGTTCCATTAGAGGAATCTCTGTCTCCTCTGATTCATAAACTCTGACATCTCTCATTTGCTTTGAAACTACTAAAGCTACACAGTTTTACCCTTTTTGTTGTTTTGATGATGACCTTTTTCCACATGACGGGGCTGTTGCCAGAACTTGAAGATTTTTCAGATTCCAATATTAAAAACTGATATTTGACAATTTCATTGTAAATGCCTAATGGGTGTACCATAGGAGGAATAATTAGCTGTTTTTGCTGCAGTTATGTTCTTAAGTGTTACTTTCACTTATTATTTTATTTCTTTTTAAGTATTCCCAATTCTAAAGAAATTCTTCCTTCCCTATTGAATTTACTTCCTTGTTTTTATCAGTGAAGTCAGATTTCTGTTTTGGTTAATTGACCTGGGGAATTTTATTTCATTGATCACACTCTACATGGTTTAAATCCCTTGCCTATTCAAAGACCATTTGCTTTCATCTCCTATTCTCTAGCAGTCAATACCTCTGTTGCCTTACTAAACAGATTGAAGCCAGATTACTTTAGCAAGTAAGTGAATTTAAGTGTAGATTTGCCTTAGTTGGAATTTAAAAGTTGAGAGCTAGGGTTAACTCCAGTTTTAATAAAATGCTTTTTACCCTTTTTCATATTGCAAAAAGAAATATCCATATGTCTTGTATTCTGGATAACCTTATTTGCAACCACATTATCAGTAGAGGGGCCCAAAAGGACATCAGGAAGGAAGGCATTTTTCAAACAAAAGGACAGCACGTAGATGACTGAGCTCTAACTAATCCCACTGCCACTGTGGTGAATAATTTTTCAAGACCCTGGATAGTAACCTGGAATATTTTGTAATCTCAGGGTGCTTTAGCTGGGAAATGCGGGAAGAGCATGGGCTTGGGAGTCAGAGGTCATGAGTTCTAATCCTGGCCTTGCCACTTGTCAGCTGCGTGACTTTGGGCAAGTCACTTCACTTCTCTGTGCCTCTTACCTCATCTGTGTAATGGGGATTAAGATTGTGAGCCCCACGTGGGACAACCTGATTACCTTGTATCTACCCCAGTGCTTAGAACACTGCTTGGCGCATAGTAAGCGCTTAACAAACACCATCATTATTATTATTGTTATTACTCTATAAAGTTGAATGGAAAGATGGGACTCGTGAGTTAGGAAAGCCAGATTTAATGCAGGTGCAAAGTGAATACTCTTGGGGAACAAGCCCAGCGTATAGTCTGCTGGTTGGGTATTATGGGTGAAACTGCTCTCTGATGATTTGGCTGTTTACCTATGACTAACATTTTCATGTAGAAAAAAGTAAATGATCTCCAGCCATGGTTCATAGCCAGATGATCCAGCCAAACAGTTTCTCTGGCAGGTACTGGTGATCCAACAAGCCCCATGTCCCGCGTTCCTGGACACATCCAATGCAGCCATTATATGAACTTCTCAACCCATTAAGGGGTCTAGGTGCCCCAGAAAGAGTGATTTTTAGGTAAAATTTTGGAAATTCACTTGTAAATCTGCAGGCATTCCCAAAATTTGTCATCAGTTAGTAATTACCTTAGACATCTTCAGTCTTGTTGCACTGATTTATATATATATATATTCCTTCCTTTGTCTTCATATCCTACAATCACTCTCCCCACCTCCAAAGCATTATCTAGGGCCTTCCCTGACTAGGCCCTCATTTCCTCTTCCCCCACTCACTTGTGCATCGACCTTGCACCTGGATTTGCACCCTTTATTTACCCATATATGTATGAATCCTGAATCCTGTAGGGGATTCAGATCCAGTTGAAATGATTGATTTAAAGACCAGTAAAATCGTTTGACTTGTTTATGATTGAGGCTTTTGATGTGCCGCATATCATATTCAGTTTCTTGATCAAGCCACAAATACTGGTAAATGACAGAACTGAGCTATGGAATATAGACAGACTTTTACTATTAAAGCCATGTTTGCTACAACCAAGTGCTGCAGAGTTCATTCATTCAATAGTATTTATTGAGTTGAATGTGGTGCAGCTGTGAATGAGCGCCAACAAAATTAATAGTTTTGGTTCACTGGAGAAGAGCACAGAGGCTATCCAGTGATACATCATCATTTCAGATCATTTTCTCCAAGCTCTTTCAGCTTCCTATAGAAGATATTTATTTTTGCTTCTGTGCTTCATAAACTTGAAAAAAAGGAAACAAGAAGCTAGGCCAAACACTTTCAATCTGATGAATTAAACACTTGCATAAAATCTCTGAACATCTAAAAGTACATCTACTTTAGTCACGTAGACTTCTGGAGCAGCATAAAGAGAGCTTTATTAAATAGGGTTAAAACTATCTGTAATATGCAAAATTTATTTACAAATTCATATGCCTGAACCAGTTAATCATGAGGTTAAGATAGGAACTGGCATACTCCATTCTACTATGTTTATTTTTTTGCAGTTATTAAAAACCAAGACATTTTATAAAAAAAGATTCATTTTTATATATTGAAAGATATCCCATTCTGTTATCTTTTTTAAGCAATAGAGCAAAGGATAAATATATGTAGGAAGAAACCCTCCCCCTCCCCAATAATGGGTATGTGCCACATACATTTCGAAGGAAGCATTAATTCAGTGGCCAAGGTGTTTTTTTTTAAAGGGCAACTTGTGTACAGTTATACACCACAGTATCATAGCTCGTATCAACTCTGCCCCACATATATCCTTATGTTCCTGCCTATTGGTACCCGTCCAAAGCTGGAGAATAAAATTCAGTTTGTTTTATAGTAACCTGAAGAAAATATTAGGTTGCCTTTTGTATTCCTGCTAGAAGTATATAAAGCATTCCTATGTAAATAATTAAATGTTCACATTGACTTGCTTGGAGGAGTATTTTCTTCAAGAACTTTGGAGCATCATATTTTCTGTTTAGAGAGAACATAAATTTATTCGTTAATTTAGCATTTGATTACCTTAAGGAGGCTGTGCATGTCTAATACAAAATAAAGACCCAATCTGTATTGAAAATTAGATGTATTTTGCACTTTAGTGAAGATGGTTAGATTGTTCTACCAGTTTTGAAATCATGCAGTAGAATGTTGTTGCCTGAATGAGATTGATTTTAAAAGATGTTACACATTTTCAGTAGCACAAATCTCCTTCTTCTATTTGTAGGGGTAGATGTCCTTTGGATTTGATTTCTGGAGGGCATGGTGGTTACCTACATTGAACAGCAACTCCTGACAACTGGCTTAAAGTCCCTCCACCAGCTCACTCCCTTTCAGTTACTCACTCTCTTCTTGATTCCCACCTCACTCTCTATTTCTCCTAGGATCACCTTCTCACTGAACTTCATTCCTGACTCTCCCACTTATGACCTTTGCCTGGAACTTCCTCTTCCTTCAAATCAGTCAGAACTCAGCATACCCAGTGGTCAAAGCCCATCTAAAGAATTTCATTTCTTCCTAGATTACCAATTCACTACTACCTCAGAGTTCTTGCACCACTTAGGACTTTTGCTCTCACAGCTTCCCATTGCACTTTTATGCGAATTAAAGCATTTTAATCTTATCCATACAGTATTATACTTTCTCCATTAAAGTGTAAGCAGGGATCATGTTTCATATAATGCTCAGCACTATATTGTGCTTCTCAATCTAAATCCTAAATCACTATCAGTAAATCTTGACAGTTCGACATCCACATCACTAAAATCCACCCTTTCCTGGCCATCCAAACTGCTACCACGTTAATCCAATCACTTATCCTATACCACCTTGATTACTGTGTCAGCTTTCTCGCTAGCCTCCCAGATTCCTGTCTTTCCCCACTCCAATCCCTACTTACTCTGCTGCCTGGATCATTTTTCTACAAAATGTTTAGGCCATGTTTTCCCCTACTCCTCAAGAGCCTCCAGTGGTTGCCCATCCACCTTCGTATCAAACAGAAACTTCTCACCACTGACTTTAAGGCACTTAATCACCTTGTTCCCTCCAACGTCACCTCACTACTCTCCTGCTACAGCCCAGCCCGCACACTTTGCTCCTGTACTGTGGTCTTTGCACTGTACCTTGATTCATCTCATCTTGATCTCACCGGCTGACCTCTTGCCCTGTCCTAACCTTGGCCTGGAACATCCTTCCTCCTCATATCTGATAATTACTCTCCCTGCATTCAAAGTCTTATCTCCTCCAAGAGCCCTTCCCTGAGTAAGCCGCCTTTTCTTTTTCTTCAACTCCCTTTTGCCTCACCCTGACTTGCTCCATTTATCCACCCACCTCTCCCAGCCCCACAGCCCTTCTGTACCTATCTGTAATTTATTTATTTTCATGTCTTTCTCCCCCCTAGACTGTAAGATCATTGTGGGGAGGGAACGTATTATATTGTACTCTCCTAAGCACTCTGTACACAGTAAGCTCAATAAATACGACTAAGGTGCTCAATAAATAATACTGATCAAATCCTGATTCTTTTCACTTGGTATCCCTTTCTAGGGAAAGTGATGCTAGTCTGCTCTAGAAAAAAATCAGAAGTTTACGACAGAATATTTTAAAAAAGCTTTATATACTAAATAGACAATTGAAAATTGTTTTTCTCTACAGTTGGATAGCAACAAGAAAATGGAATTGAAAGTTTAAATCAGGACTCTAATCTTTCTCAATGGAATTATTCTCAATAGAATTAATTTAGTCTGAAGTTTCGGCTGGTTTTTGTTTATGATGTTATGCACCTAACTTGAAGGGGTTAATGCCGCTTGAGCCGTTAACTTCACTGCGATTCCTTTCACTTCATTTCAGGAAGAAAAAAAAGGGCACCCCAGAGAATGCTGGGTTCTTCCCTTGGCTGCTTACACTGTGCTAATGAGGTGCCTTCGGGAAGGGGTAAGGTCCTTTTATTGTCCTCAGTAGAAATTCTCCATTGTAATAACCCTTCAGGCACTGTATGAGGATTGTAGCCTGAAGCAGTGCAGTATCTTGTCAACCCAGTATTGCTCCTGAATTTAAATAATCATGACAAGACCATGACCTACACAAGAGCATTGCGCAAAAATGAAATGAGGTTTTCTATCACTCAGCACCTATAAATCGTTACACGGTCTCAATAAGGGAGATAGTAAACAAAGAATTAGCTTGATGAGCTCATTTCTTCCCGGAATAGATTTCTTTTGATGGCCCTGGAGCCGACCAGTTCAGCAGCATATGCTTATAGAGATCTTTCTTCTCTGATATTGATAAAGATAGTTGATGTTTACAAGCTTCATATGCTCCGCAATTATCTTGTCAGGTTAGGACTATTCTTTAGAGGTTTGAAAACAGTAAATATGAAGCTGTAAAGATGATATTGGAAGTAGTGCTCATTCTGCTGAAAGTTGATGGATAATTGAGCTCTTCTATCATCCTATTCTGCCAGTGTTTAATTGGAAGATTTTAAAAACTCCAAACAAAAGCATAACATTTTGGGGAAAAAATAAAAAAAAAGAAAGTAGCTAAAAGCTTGGCATTTGCTGTTTATTTGAGACCACTCGATATGATTTTACCTGGGGCAAAGCCAAAGGCTAAAAACATTCCTCACAGCTTGAAAGAGGAATATCAAGATAAACATCTTTCTTTTGAGCTCATTATTTCTTACAGAGGTAGAGTAATGGAATAATTCTCTAGATGCACAAAAATTATCTGCTTCTTTCCCAGTGACCAGTTGCATTCAATTGATATTGTGCTTTGGACTTTTTCCAACCAATATTAATGGGTTCATAGTAAGTTGCCCTTCTCAGACAAATGAATCCAGTAAATGCATAATACTTGAGAAATAATAGATTTGGTTAGAGTGTTTTTTTATGGTATTTAAGTGCTTACTGTGTGTCAAGCACTCTTCAAAGTGCTGAAGTCGATACAAGTTAATCAGGTTGAACACAGTCCTTGTACCATTCAGGAGTCATAGTTTAATTAGGAGGGAGAAGAGGTATTTCATCCCCATTTTACAGTCGAGGAAACCAAGGCACAGAGAAGTTAAGTGACTTTCCCAGGATCACACAGCCAGGTAAGTGGCAGAGCTGGGATTAGAACCCATGCTCTCTGACTCCCAGGCCTGAGCTCTTTCCCCTAGGCTATGCTGCTGCATGTTAATAAGGGTCATAAGAGATTCCTTCTGAAATCCCCTGATATCTATGGAATTGGGTTCGAAAGGACATTTAAAAAACAAAAAGTACACCTAAAAGTCATTATTAAAAGGTTTTCAAAGTGAATGTTAGATTTTAAAAGGCGGTTTATTCCTAACCCAAGACTAATATCCTTGTTGTGCAAGCTTTCGCATGCTGGGATTAAAACCCAAGTCTTTCTGACTCTCAAGTCCATGCTTTATCCAGTAGGCCACACTGCTTCTCAGCCACAGATAGTGTGGCCTTATCTTTGTCAGGCCTCTTCAGGCCTTCCAGAACTCAGGACTTCCTCGGTGCACCATCTGACATGTAGTTTATGATTGCCTAAGGTATCTGCAGGTTGGATCAGTTACTGATGAGTTGTAAGTAATTTGTATATGAGAAATCTGAAATTCTAAATGCAAATCCACTCCATGCACTCGTTCACATCCCATCCACCCTCACTCACATCAGTTTGGGCCCTGAAGGGTCCTTGTCGATATTAAGATGGGCCTGGAGCTAGGACTGGGCTTGAAGTGGGGCAGAGTCTGGAATGTTGACTCCAAGATTGCTGTACCTTTTTGACTTTGGGTGGTCTTAATGGCAATTTTACATGTGCAAGTTCTATTACCTAATTGAGAAGCAGCGTGGCCTAGTGCAGAATGCATGGGCCTAGGAGTCGGAAGAACCTGGGCTCTAATCCCCACTCTGCTACATGTCTGCTGTGTGACCTTGAGCAAATTACTTCATTTCTCTGTGCCTCAGTTACCTCATCTGTAAAATGGGGATTGTGGTGGTGAGCCCTTTGTGGGACAGGGACTGTGCCCGAACTGATTAGCTTGTACCTGCCCCAGTGCTTAATTACAGTGCCTGACAGCACTTAACAAATACCATTTAAAACAGACAAAAAAAACTTACTGGGAGAAATAGTTTTGCAGGGCTGAGACTATTCTGTCATGACAGACATCTTGCAAGGGTGGCAGACATCGAAATCTGGTTAACACTCCCCTTCCAATCCTTTGATACCTTTACTGTAATTTTCACTGGAAGATTTGATAGAGCACTCTCTCATTATCCATCTTATCATTCTCCTCTTCTTTCTATCTGCAGTTTATTTTGGGTCTGTCTTGTGGACAGGAATCATGTCAACTAATCCCATTGTCCTGGGCAGATGCCTTGATTTCTGATCACTTTCTCCTACCTGAAACTCTCTCCCTCTTCAAATTGGCCAGACCACAGTTCTTCCTATCTTCAAAGCCTTCCTGCAATCTCACCTCCACCAGGAAGCCTTCCTCAACTCAGTTCTACCATCCATGGCCATTTCCTTGCAGTAGCCTCCATTAGTTCTTCTGGAGAAATTTCTTGCCATCCTCCATTTATTCATTCACTTCTTAAATTCATTTCCATAATCTCGATCTGATTTGTTGGATCTCTATTTTCCCTCCTGCTCCTAGTCTATGTATAAATTTAGGTCTACCTGTAGTCCTCACTGGGTTAAAAGTTTTTTGAGAAGGTTAAGAAAAGGGTCTCTTTTTAATTGTACTCTTCTACATGCCCCGAACGGTGCTCTGGACATATGAGGCTCAATGAATACTGTTGACTGAATAAGAAATACTCGTGAATGAATGAGAACTACTATTAAATGAGTGAATGAACATAAAACACATGCGGAATGTCGGGAAGGGACTTCAAGGAGTTACCTAGTTCCTTTTTCCTCTTTAACTTCTCTGCTCTATTTTGGATTTCGGGATGTGTTATTCATTCAAACTCAGTCTCATGATGTATCCATTTAACATAGGATTTCCTCCAGGTTTGAGGGCCAACTTTTGCCAGAGTTTTTCTTCTCTGATATACAATGTTATTGACTTCTGGTTTAGTTGCCAGCCGTTGGAGTGGTAGATGTGGTGGAGGTTTTGTGCAAAGAGGGGTTGTCGATGTGGTTTTAAATCTTCACTGTTCCTTCTAGCCTCCCAAATTCGTGACGCTTTTAATGCCGTCAGACTAATCATTGCGATGACACTGATACACAGGATAAGGGTGGATGAAAGCTTCAGGCTCTTAAAATTTTTTGTGGTCTAGTATTTTTTGAACCAAGAGAAGGTAGACTAATCTATATTTCTGACACTTTTTTCCCTTGGGTAGAATGAGTAAGTTTTGCAAACTTTAAAATGGTGGCATATGCTCGTCTTCTAATTCTTACAGAAAGGTGATAGAATTACATTTTAATAAGGCAACTATGCTGCCATTTTTTCTTTATGTGGTGAGGCTTTAATCGACAAATTTAATATTAAAAGGCACCTTGACTTTTACTTGGAGCAACCTAACATTCTTGGAGCATCTTTCCTGTGGCTTGTTTAATTTGCACAGGAACATTAAGTTGCATTGTGTGTGTAAATGGTCCTGTGATGCTTTCTCATATTTCTTCAGTAATGGGCCTCAGACTCCAAGGATACATTAATGCATATTTGATCTGAGGTATGGTGCTCTGTAGCAAGCCTCAATCAATCCCATGTCCAGTAGCCCATGTGAAATTCAGGATCTACAATCTCACAGCATTATTGCTTTTAAGTAATTCTCACAATCTGCTACAAACCCTCTTTAAAATCTGCTTCTTTTATGAAGCCTTCCTATACTGACCAGCACCTTGGTGTTTTCTTATATTTATTAATTTTTTTCCAATATTTGAAGTTAGATCACTAGTTAGCATTTCAGGGCAGAGATCTTGCCTATCTGTGACTCTCAATGCATCACCTGTTCCTCGAGAGCTCGAGAAATAAGAATTAATAGAATTTAGCAGAAATGTTTTTAATGTCTCACCCGCACACTCTTGGGCAAGTCATTTAACTTCTCAGTGCCTCAGTTGCCTTATCACTAAAATGGAGGTTGAATACTTGCTGTCCCTATTTGACTGTGAACCCACTCATGGACAAGGACTGTCTCACCTGTTGGACTTATATCTACTCCAGCACTTAGAATAGTACTTGACATCTAAGTAGTGCTGAGCAAAAATACCATGAAGAAAAAATGGGAGTATGAGAGAATTGACTGGATTGAGAGTACTGTCTTCTGAAAGGGTATACATTAGTATTAGTATGTGAAGGATACATATTAGTTCAGATTTATTGAGTGCTTACTGTGTGCAGAGCACTGTACTAAGTGCTTGGGAGAGTGCAATATAACAATCAACAAACTCATTACCTGCCCACAACAAGCTTACAGTCTAGTCTAGAGGATGAGCTTATTGCCCATCATTTACAGAGCTATTTAGGTTTTGGCCTATTGGAAGATTAGACGTACTTCAATAATATTTTATTTCTTAGAAATAAAGTGGAAAAACATGTAGATTGTGACAGTGAGGTTATGGAAGCAGCAACACATGAATCAAGAAAATATATGGTTTATACAACCCTTGCCACCTGGGCTACTGGTACGCCTTCTCGTTACTCATTTTCTCTTTCTCTTAACATTTCTTTCTCCATTTGACCTCATTCTTTTCATTCTTTCTGATCTGTCCTCCCCTTCCCATCCCACCTCCTCATCTTGTCCTTGCACAATCTCCGTGTCTTTTTCAGTACTCTTTCCTTTGGCCTGCTCCTTCTTTTCCTCTCTCCTTTTCCTTTATCTTCCTTCTAGGCTTGTTGCGCTCCCTGTGCCCCTCTGCCTGTGCTCTTCTCTTTTAACTTTCCTGTCTCCCTCATATTTACCTCTCTATGACCTCTTCCTAATCTCCTTGTCTTTAATATTCCTGTTGTCCCTGTGAGCCCCATGAGGGACAACCTGATTACCTTGTGTCCCTCCCAGTGCTTAAAACAGTGCTTGGCCCATAGTAAGCGCTTAACAAATGCCATTATTATTATTATTGCAACTTGTAGTCCCTCAGCTTGTACCATTAGCACTCCTCCTCCTTTTGGGAGGGTATTTATCACATATTGAACCAAATTAAAGGAGCATATTTAAATGAGTATTTTGTCTCCTTCTTTCCCCTTATCCTTGATGCCCAGTTGAGGAAGGAATGGGAGATGAATATACCCACCTGGACCCGACCAACTGGATTTGTTGCAGTGCTTGCAGCTTGCACTCAGAGCTCTTGGGCAAAGAGTGAATGGGATTGGCAGATATTCATAGAGATATCCTATAGAGGTAGAATGTGTGCCAGTGGTCAGTGGCAAGACAGATGAGATGGAGGCACATGAGAAGGTTAGCACCAGTGGAGCAAAGTGTGCGGGCTGGGTTGTAGAAGGAGAGAAGGGAGGTGAGATAGGAGAGATAAGATGATGGAGAATTTTACAACCAATGGAGAAGCGTTTGTATTTGATATGGAGATAGACAACCCCTGGTGATTTTTGAGGGGTGACATGCCCTGAACACTTCTGTAGAAAGATAATCCAGGCAGTGGAGTGAAGTATGGACCAGAGTGGAGAGAGGCAGGAGATTGGGAGGTCAGAAAGGAGGCTGACACGGTAATCTAGGCGGGATAGGATGAGTGACTGTACTAACTTGATAGCGGTTTGGATGGAGAGGAAAGGGTGAATTTTAGCGATGTTGTGAAGGAGAGACAGCATTTGGTGACGGATTGTATATGTTGTACTCTCCCTAGTATATAGTGCAGTGCCCTGTATACTATAAGTGCTCAATAATATGATTGATTGGGGATCAGTTTGGATGAAGAAATTTCTCCCTTTTAAAAAGCAATTGATTGGAGAGAAATGGTGGAATGCTGAATATTTTCACCATGGCTGTTCCAGCATAGAATGTGAAAAGTATTTTATAATAAACTCTCTGATGCAATGTTTACAGTCCACCTCTACAGATTGGTTAGTTTTTCCTTAGTCTCAGTATATAGTACCTGCATGCCCCCAGAAGGCTGCGTAGGTTTTGTTTTTTTTCTGGAAATAGCCCATAGAGAATTACAGCATATTTAAATGAGTAGATTAATGTATGCAACTGAATTTAATCAACCACATCTCTTTTATAGCTTTCCTAATAGTCTGAATAATGATAAGATGTTGAACTGACTCTTGGCACAAGTTGAATTTCAAAATGTGAGGTTTAGAGAAATTGTTTTACATATATATTTTCACACCGTGACTTTTGTGAGAGTTTTGATAAAGTTTATGCTACCTAAAAACTCTCCAATTTTCTTCTCTCATGCAAGGTACTTTTCGTAAGGGATAAGTGGCACATTATTGCATTTGTGTGTATTTTGGAGACCAGGGTTTAAATCTGAGCTAAAGAAACCCTGTTAATAGATGCTAGCTATTTTTTATATTTGGTTATTTCCATTTTAAGATTCCAATCCTCCTAAGCAAGAAAAAGTAGTTAGGACATCTCTGATTTTAGTTCCTGAACTGTAGTTACAGATTGTTTCTAGTTGATGCTCCTCTTTCTCCCTAAAGGAAAGAGTGCTGTAAGTTTAGGTGGCAGTTTGAAGATCTAGCAGAGGGTGGGAGCTGAAGGGAAGGAAGGTGCCAAGCTATGATAGTTATTGTTCATTTATTCATTCAATTGTAATTATTGAGCGCTTACTGTGTGCGAAGCACTGTATTTAGTGTTTGGGAGAGGACAGTATAACAAGACAGACACATTCCTGCCCACAATAAGCTCAGAGTATAGAGGGGGAGAAGAGTCCCAAGTGGGCGATAGGAGTTACATGAGATACAGGACTTTACTTTTTTTGTGAGGTAAGTTTTTAAATTTGGTCTAGGTAATAAAGGTGCCCATGTTCTTATTGCTTTTTATGGCGGCAAGTGTTAGATTGGCCAGTGTTTGATATGATCTAAATTTGGGCCTGTAATTCAATCAGAGATCCCCTTCTATTCTCCCTCTCCACCCTCTCCCTTGGAGAACTCATTGGCTCCCGTGGATTCAATTACCATCTCTGTGAAGATAATTCCCAAATCTACATCTCCAGCCCGGACCTCTCTCCTTCCCTGCAATTTCTCATATTCTTCTGCCTTCAAGACATCTCTACTCGGCTGTCCTGCCAACACCTCAAATTTAAAATGTCCAAAACGGAACTCCATATCTTCCTACCCAAACCCTGTCCATCCCCTGTGTTTCCCATCACTGTAGACAACACTACTACCCTCCCTGCCTCACAAGCCCCTGACTTTGGCATTGTCCTCCAGTCATCTCTCTCATTCCACCCACACATTCCATCTGTCACCAGTTTCTATTCATTCATTCATTCAATCATATTTATTGAGTGCTTACTGTGTGCAAAGCACTGTACTAAGTGCTTGGAAAGTACAGTTTGGCAAAAAATAGAGACAATCCCTACCCAACATCGGGCTGTTGGTTCTACCTTCACAGCACTAGTAAAATCCACCCTTTTCCCTCCTCCAAACTGCTACCATGCTGATCTAAGTACTTATTCTATCCCACCCTGACTACTGCATCTGCCTCCTAGCTCACCTCCCGGTCTCCTGTCTCTCCCCACTTCAATCCATACTTTGCTGCACCAATCATCAACAAAAACATTCAGTTCATGTCTCCCCCGCTCTTCAAAAACCTCCAATGGCTGCTCAATCACTTCTGCATCAAACAAAAACTCCTTACCATTGGCTTTAAAGTACTGTCAGCTCACCCCATCCTACATCATGGCATTGATATCCTACTGTAGCCCAGCCTGTACACTCTGCTTCTCTGGCACCATCTTACTCACTGATGTGCCCTGATCTTGTTTATCTTGCTGCTGATCCCTTTCCCATGTCCTCCCCCTAGCCTGGAACTCCCTCCCTCTCCGTGTATGCCAGACCACCACTCTCTCCCCTGCAAAGCATTACTAAAGTTGCATCTCCTCCAAGAAGCCTTCCCCAATTAAGCCCCCTTTTCCCTAGCTCACTCTCCCTTCTGCGTCATCTGTGTGCTTTGATCTGTGACCTTTGGACACTCGATATTTGCCCCACCCCCAAACCATAGCACTTAGGTATGTATCTTTAAATTATATATTATAAGTCATTTATTTAATCATATTAATGACTTTCTTTCCCTCTAGACTGTAAGCCTTTTATGGGCAGGGAATGTGTTTGCTAATTTTGTGGTATTATACTCTCCCAAGTGCTTAGTAGAATGTTCTGCACATAGTAATCACTCAGTCAATACAACTGATTATATCACTCAATTGTATTTAGCATGTATGTGGCTTAGTGGATAGAATATAGACCTGGGAGTCAGAAGGACCTGGGTTCTAACTCTAGCTCCACCACTTGTCTGCTGTGTGAACTTGGACAAGTCACCTAACTTCTCTGTACCTCAGTTACCTCAACTTTAAAATGGGGATTGATACTGGGAGCCTTAGCCCCCTGCCCCCATCCTTGGGCCTGTGTCCCAACTGATTACCCCATGCTTAACACATTCATTCATTCAATTGTATTTATTAAGCACTTACTGTGTAAAGACCACTGTACTAGGCGCTTGGGAAAGTACAGTACAGTGCCTGGCACATAGTAACTGCTTAACAAATGCCACTATTATTATTATTATTACAGAGCACTGTACAATGTTCTTGGAGGAGTACAATTCAATAGAGTTGGCAGACATATTCCCTGTCCACAGTGAGCTTACAGTCTGGAAGGGGAGAAAGGCATTAATATAAATAAATAATTTATGATATATAACTTATAAGTCTGTACATAATTGCTGTGGGGTTGAGGGGGGTGAATTCAACCAATATAAACCAAATTAGCATCCAAACCAGTTAATTCCTGTCTTGGAAAATTAAGATTCCTTCCATTCTGTCATGATATGTGCTTTAACTACACTTTTTGATTAGAACCCAATGGCAGATTAGGAAATGTTTTTCAGACAATATGCATCCTCCTGGACGGAGTGTGATATACTGTTGGAAGAAACTGCTGTCCAAGTTTCTGGTTGGCTATGGAGTTAGTATCTAACATGAGTTTTCTTTAATATGGCATTCTACTGGACTGCAGTCTCAGCATTATAGGAGAGCTGGTTGTATTTGACAACATTAGGGACACTCTACTGAAGCAAGCAATTTCTGTTGCAGCTAATAATGGGAACATCAGCTGGTATTTCTTGAAGTTATTGTCTTTGATCCAGCTATTACTACTTTTATCTGACACCACCAGTACTGGCCAAAAGGCTTCTTTTAACAAAGCGAAAAAAAAATGGTGTCAACTTTATCATCTGGAAAAAACAGTACCTATAAAAGTATGCCCATCAAATTATGACTATATTGGATGAGTGCTGGGATTCCACACCTTAAGAAATCCAAGATTATTCAAATAATCACCACCCTAAGAGTTTGCGATACCAACGCACTACTAGAAAAGCAACTCAAGGGTGTGAATGGCTTCTCCATATTCATAGAGAAGGAAGGAATACTGCGGAGGTAAGTTCTTCTCCCTTTGAAGGCAAGATTCATGAAATCAGCACAGCAAGATTAACAAGGAAGGATGATAATACACTTAGATATGAATTTATGCCTGTCAAAACCTTTTCATAAGGATGCCATGCCAGATAGATTTTTTTTCCTCAGCATGTGGAACATCTAGGAAATGCTAAGCATTTCACCATTATTACCATATTCAAGAGAAAAGATGAGAAATTTGACATCAGGCTCTCTGTTGTCAAAAATCCCAACCAGAGTTCAGGGAAAGTGTCTACTAACTCTATTGTGCTGTGCTCTCCCAAGTGCTTAGTAAAGTCCTCTGGACACAGTAAGTGCTCAATAAATATGATTGATTGGACTAATTAGTGAAAAATTTAATTAACCAGGTACTACCGGAATCACATGGTAGCTTTAGGCCATAATGTGGTTCAGTAGACGTAATCTTTGCATTACATAAGATCAAGGATAATTACAGATAACAACATCAATACATAATAATAATGTTGGTATTTGTTAAGTGCTTACTATGTGCAGAGCACTGTTCTAAGTGCTGGGGTAGATACAGGGTAATCAGGTTGTCCCGCATGAGGCTCACAATTAATCCCCATTTTTCAGATGAGGTAACTGAGGCACAGAGAAGTTAAGTGACTTGCCCACAGTCACACAGCTGCCAAGTGGCAGAGCCTGCATTTGAACTCATGATCTCTGACTCTCAAGCCTGGGCTCTTTCCACTGAGCCGCACTGCTTCTCTGATCTTCAAGGCTCTTCTCCCATTCCCTCTCCTCTTCTCTCACTCCTTTCTGCACTGCTCTTCTTGCTCCTTCATTCATTTTCGCATCCCCACAGCTCCTATTTATATATCTTTATATATCTGTAATTTATTTATATTAATGTTTGTCTCCCCTTCTAGACTATGAGCTCGTTGTGGGCAGAGAATGTGTCTATTTGTTGTTATATGGTACTCTTCCAAGCACTTAGTACAGTGCTTTGCACATAAAGTACAATAAAAATGATTGAATGAATTGTACACTCTGCAAAAGCATTGAGTACCTTCAGTAGGTCTGTAGTCTCGTATGTACTAAAATGATTGCTATGAGAAATTTATATTAGTTTAAAGGCTACATCAATCATGTCTAAGATGAAGTTGCCCTTTCTGATCCTTAAAACATCACTATTTGAATTCGTAATGATGATGAGAATAATAGTGATATTTAAGCAAGGTTGTGCCCAGTCTTATGCTATGAATTCGTGCTTGAGGTTTCACAAACAAGAAGCATATTCCTTGGTGTTAAAATATGTCATAATATGAAATTGATATTATGTACCAACCAGCACCTGGGAATCCCTTCCTACAGCCAAATAACTTCCTCACTTATATAGAAGTATACATTGTTCTTGAATTCTGCAACCTAATAGCAAATAATCCAGTGATTCCTGGTCAGGTGTGGAAGCAAGTAAGAATCCAGATGGCCAGTACATAATAATAATAATTGTGGTATTTGTTAAGTGCTTATTATGTGCCAAGCATTGTTCTAAGTAGTGGGATAAGTATGAGGTTTAGGAGAATGGTAGATGGCACCAGGAAATTATCCACTCAAATTCTCCACCAATTTGGCTTACCTAATAGTCACTTCCCCCTCTCAGGGTCGCAGCTGAAGAGTTTCCAGTACTCTACCGGTCTCGATTATGGGAGAGTCAAACAGAGGCATACTCATTCCAGTCCCAGTGTGGGCAGTGACTAGTGAGTGGAAGGCAATCTGCTACAACTCAAAACTCACCTGTGCTGGGCAGCAGCGGCATGGGAGAGAGTAGCGGGTGGAGACTCAAGTTCATTGTGCGGAAGGAGGAGATGGTAAACCACTTCCGTATTTTTACCAAGCTCTATGGATAAAGTACCAGAACGATTGCAGAATGAGGTGGGGCATTCTTGGAGAGATGTCTCCATTGTGTCACTGTGGGTCGGAGATGACTTGACAGCATAAGACAAGACAAATATTCACTTACTACTACCTTACATTTATGCAGGTTTAAATGGTAAGGTAGTAATAGTATGACTTAAGTGGAAAGGTTTTGCCACAAACAGCACTTTGCCAGGCTTGTAGCATCTTTGTTGAGTAGGACATGAGAGAATAATGAAGGATAACAGCTTCTCCAAACAACTTCTAGCAAGGGAAGCTGGAGTGAACTTACTGTCTATAAGAAAGGCCAAAGAAAAGTCTTGAGATGGCACTGTTGAGTCTCGAACAATGGACCGTTGGAAAACAGCAGAGATAGTAGTTTGCTGTTCTGCCTTCAGCCACTGGAGCCATGTCAAGTTGGGGACTCTCCAGCCGAGGTTCTCCTTGCCCTCCCCACATTATGACTTCCAACTGACTAAGTGATTGAACAGAAATTTCATAGAACAAGATGCTTATCAAGAACACAACTACAATACCTTGTGAGGTTTTCATTACGATAGAGGGGGAAAAAGGAGTATTTTTTCAATTTTTCCCTTCTGGTAGTCTCTCTTTTCTTCCATTGTATTTCTTCTGCAAAGTGGACACCTCACCCCCACTAATGACCACAGAATAGCCCTCGAGTGGTAGGCCTTGGGAAATTTTTTGATTTGCCACTGAGAAACAGCATGGCCTAATGGATAGAGAATGGGCCTGGGTGTTCTAATCCCAGCTCTGCCACTTGTCTGCTGTGTGACCTTGGGCAAGTCACTTCACTTCTCTGGGCTTCAGCTGCGAAATGGGGATTAAGATTGTGAGCCACATGTGGGATCGGGACCGCGTCCAACCTGATTTGCTTGTATCTACCCCACCACCAGTACAGTGCCTGCCACAGTGACTATTAGCTATCCCTTGTATATTCAGCTCTACCACTGCTATCAAATCTACTATAGCCTTCTCTCCTAAGTGCCTTTTACTATGCTCGGCACACAGTAAGCACTCAGTAAACATCATTGCTCTCTCTCCTACAACACACCCACCTTATGGTGCCTATTCTGCCCAAGCTGATTTCTTCACCAACCATACGCTAGACCTTTCTGAGAACCTCTATTCTATGTGAAGCCTAACCGTGAGCACAGTGCTATCCTGGTGCAGCATCCCTGAGGCCGAAAATGTCTGTATAAATTCTGTTTTATTTTTGCCCATCTTCCTCAATTAGACTGTAAGCTTCTTGTGTTGGGGGACTTTGCTTTTCACTTGGAATTCCTATCAGCTTTACTTGATGCCCCAAATATGTTCTAAGTAATTCTAAATAAGTTTTCAACTCTTCTTGTATCTCTCCTGTTTCCTTGGTTTTCAACTTTAATTTCCATATTTGAACATGATGTAATTCCATCTGCGGTTCCTTATGTTCAAAGAAAAAAGTCAACTATAAATCTGAGTAAATGGGATGTTCAAAAGTTTAAAAGGGAAAGTATCAGTTTTTAAATTATGAAATACCAAAATCCCCCAAATGAAAATTATAGTCTTTTGGCATATCTAGTCCTTAATTCCTTTTATTTTTTTTTACTCTAATCATAATAAAGCTGATTTTTAAAGGCTTCTACAGTGTATTAGCGACTTAATCTCCTTAAACACATTGTCATCTTTGTGAAGAGTGCATAATTTCAGCTGTTTTTAACCTTCGCTTGGCTAATATTTTATCACTTCTCTAACCCATTTTCTAAAATTAGCTAGAATCTGGGAAAACAAACACAAACCTCATTCTTAAATCTCATCTTCTGTTAATGGAGTTACTATATGTTGGCTGAAAATATGATCTATGAGATTGTGATGCTGGTGAATGAAAACCTTTTAATCATATCTTGTGAATCCATTTTTCCCCCACCTAAAATAGCTTCTCATAACATGACAGGAAGGCTCCTTCAGTTAAAAGGCCAAATATTAGTTTAGCTCCTGATTTCTTTCCAGAGAGTTAATTAAGCAGAAAATGGTACAAGTCTTGTTGCTTGTAGTGTTCAAGAATAGATCCCAGAGGGGCTAAAATAGCCACTCTCCAGTGACAGCAAATTGAATTAGTGTGACAGCCTCATTGAGTTTATAGAACACTGTGACAATACGCGACCCTTTTCCAGCCAACTTGCTAAAGTGACCGGTTTTCTGGCACTATGCTTGACTCATCTCAAGGCTGGGTGAGAATTTTGAGATGAAGTACACCTTGAGGAATGAATTTTGCTAAATTGCAGCACAATAGTGGCATTCTTAATAATTGCTCCTTGGTGCATACACTTTGATTTTTGACTTGCTCATGGAATTTTAATGTATGTATTAAATGCATCACTGCCTTTTCAGAATGGTACAGGAGCCCCAATTAGTGCTTCTAATTACTAGTGATCTGCAAGCCACATGTAATAATGTGGTTAATCTTTTGAAGTTAGAGGGGGTTTGGTGAATGTCCCATGAACATTCTGTAAAAGCATATGTTAGTGCCAGCAGTAATTTTATATTACATTTTCATCACATTGCATTTTCAGGCACAAAAGGAATCTGAACTACAAAAATCACTCGATCAATTGTGTTTGAGTGTTTTCTATATACTGAACACTGTACTAAATGCATGGGAGAATACATTGCAAGAGAGTTGGTAGACGTGCTCTGCCCACAAGGAGCTTACAGTTTAGAAATGCCAAGCTGTTGATTGCTTGTTTGGAAAATGTAAGATCTGTTCCTTAAATTCCTGCTGTGCAGCCAAGAGTATATTCTTAAGAATGGAAATATTTGAACCTGTAACAGGCAAATGCCAAAGTGGTCAAAAGACCAACTCATTTGTCTTATGGTGTCGAGTCGTCTCTGACACATAGTGACTCCTTGGGCACATCTCTCCCAGAACACCCCACCTCCATCTGCAATCATTCTGGTAGTGTATCCATAGAGTTTTCTTGGTCAAAATATGGAAGTGGTTTACCACTGCCTTCTTCTGCACAATAAACTGAGTCTTCACCCTCAACTCTCTTTCATGTTGCTGCTGCCCAGCACAGGCAAGTTTTGAATTTTACCAGATTGTTTTCCACTGTATAGCCACTGCCTAAGCTAGGAATGGAATAGATATGCCTCTGCTTGACTCTCCTTCCCATAGTGGTGCTTGGCAGAGTCCTGGAAACACTCCAGGTGTGATCCTGAGAGGGGAAAAGACCAACTACTAATCTGTTCCCTTTGGGAGAAGCAACATGAATTCTGAAAGGGAAAAGTGTGCTTCACTTATCTGCTGGGCTTATTTGAAGAGATCAACAGGCATTTTGATAGAGGGGAAACCAGCAGATAATTTATTTAGAATTTGGCCTTTGAGAAACTCCTACACCAAAGGGTCTTGGAAGAACTGAGTAATCATGGAAGGGATAGAAAACTGACTGAATGTATACTAAACACAAGGGAGAAGTGGTCAATTTTCAGAATTGTGAGCTAGATCTGGAAGCGTGCAGTGAAATGTCCATATTTGTAGCTGATGCTAACTTCTGGGTGATGAATTGCCTTAAAGATGGGGATGAACTTCTGGAAGACTTCAATGTTTGTATGAGTGGACTGAAAAATGGTTTATGAACTTCATTGTAAGTGCAGGGTACTTGCACCTAGGAAAAGTAATCCACATTTCAACTATGTGAACTCTACTACTAAGGCAAGTGATCTTAGACTTATTATTGGCTAGTCTTATAAGTTTTTGTTATAATAATAATGATAGAGGAATTCGTTAAGCACTTAATATGTGCCAATCACTGCACTATGCACTGGGGAAGATGCCAGATAATCAGGTCCTACATGGGGCTCAAAGTCTCAGTAGGAGGGAGCAGAGGTATCAAATCCTCATTTTGCAGATGAGGCATAGAGAAGTTAAATGACTTGCCTAAGGTCACACAGCAGACATCGGTAAAGCCAGGATTAGAATCGAGGTCCTCTGACTCCCGGGACTATGATCTTTCCACTAGGCTATGCTGTTTCTTATATTTTACAACAGTGACAACCAAAGGCCCAACCATAAAACTTTGGTATGCCCACACCTGGAATTCTGCAGATAGTTCTGGCCACTGCATTTAGGGAAAAACGTAATGGACTTGGAGGAGATACAGAGAAGAGCAACCAAGACTATGTTCAGGATAGCTGAGAAGCTTCCTTTCGAGGGTAGACTTAAAGAATTTGGACTCTACAGTCTGGTTTCAAAATGTCATAATTCAAGTCTATAAAATCAGGAAGGATGTGAACAGGGTAAAAATGGAATTGGTCATAAAATCCCACAATACCAGGACAAGCTTGCTTGATAGGTTCCAAACAAACAAGAATCCTTTCTTCAGTACTGTTTTCATCATGCTCACAACTTTTACTGAATGCAAAAGAAATAAAAGTCTGAGTTCATGCCCTCAGAGCGTCCATATGTCTTATGGCAGCCCTGGTTCAGACCTAGGAATAACATTGCTTAAGTTTTGAAGTGATTGTAATAGCTTAACTTCTTCTCAGTTGTACCCCGATTCTTTTTACTCTCTGTATTTTTATGTTTAAAATCGTCAACATTGAATGTCTTCAGTTGACTGACAAGTAGTATGGCCTAGTGGAAAGAGAACAAGCCTTGGAGTCGGAGGACTTAGATTCTAATTCTGACTCTGCCACTTCTCTGCTGTATGTCCTTGGGCAAGTCACTTAGCATCTCTGTGCCTCAGGATGCTCATCTATAAAATTCTTTTCCCTCCTACCTATACTGTGAACCTAAAATGGGATAGAGACTGTACTCACTCTGATGATCTTCCCAGGGCTTAGTATAGTGCTTGACACCTAGTAAGCACTTAAGAAATGCCATTGTTAATGACTTAAGCTCGAAGAAAAGGAATATCAAATTTTGTACATTTTTAATCATGAGTAAGTTATCCTTTAAGAAATTGCTTTTTTGATAGTTTATGAAGGTTTTCATTGTTGTTCTGAGTTGGAGGTAGTTAAAGCAGAATATATATGTTAGGAACCTAGAAACAAAAGCAATATTCAAATAAAATTGAGACTAACCTACAGAAGGAATTCACAAAATAAGACCATTATGCTGTGTTATTAGTGAAAGAGACTATATAAATTTCAGTGCTGACAGATTAAATCCCTGGAGTGTAGGGATTACTTTTTCCTTATTAAATTTATTGCTGGCCAAGTCATGAGTGGCATGGGACTCAATCTAGAAAAACATTGTACATCTACAACCATGCCATATTTTTTGTTGGTGATGATTTGAGAATTAAATTCGAAGAGAGATATACCATGTTCCTATATCTCTTTGCATTTTGAAAATGGAAAGATAGCTGTTTATGTGGATTATAACATACTGCACAATTATTTTACAATTAAAGCTTGTAAATTGAGTAGAAAGTAATTTTTCTCCATCTAATTCGGTATGAGTTACAAAACAATTATTAAAATATATGCATGTCCAAAAAAGGTCACTTTCTTTAGGATAATGTTTCTAACTGGCTGTGATCACACTTCTCATTATACTTTCTCAATCACTATTTTTTAATTTGGAGAAATTTAATCTTAGTGAATATAGAATTCTATCTTCAATCATTCAAATGCCTCCTTGATGGTTTGGATGTGATAAATATATTGGGAAGGCAGAGAAAATTATAAACTGATGTGCATTATGTGTATATAGGAATGCCTCTAACTGGGGGTGTTCCTCAAAGCTTACTTAATTCTGGATCCTCCTCTATTCTCCATTTGCTCCCTCAGCTCAAACTACCATCTCTGCACCAAATCTGTGTCTCCAGTCCTCTTCAATCTTTCATTTCCTTCTGCCTTCAGAACATCTCAACTTGGATGTCCTGCTGACACCTCAATCTTACCATGTTCAAAACAGAACTCCTTGTCTCCTCACCCTGACCTTTCCATCACGGTTTGCAACATTATCATCCTCCCTATCTCGTAAACCCACAGCCGTGACATTATTCTCGACGCATCTCTTTTAGTGCACGTTTTCAGTCAGTCACCACATCCTACCTATTTTACCTTCACAGCATCTCTAGACTCTCCCCCTTCATCTTCATCCAAACTGCCACCTTGCTGCTCCAGTCATTTATCACACCCTGCCTCAACTGTTGCCTCAGTTTCCCTAACTCCAGCCTTTCTCTCATATCCCTTCTGTACCACTTATGTACTTAATGTTCATTCCCTCACCAGCATTTTGATATTCACCCTTACAGAACTGATGTACATATCCTTATCCTGTGTTACTTCCCCTATCTGTAATTTATTTTGTGTATATTCCCCACTAGACTATAAACTCCTTGTGATCAGCGACCAGGTCTACCAACTAATAATGATGATGAAGATAATGGTATTTAAGCGCTTACTATATGTCAAGCGCTGTTCTAAGCACTGATGAGAGAATACCTTGGTTTGTTGTAGCGCTTTTATTACCAAAACGCTCTCACATTAATTAGTTCATTTCAACCCTCACAACCCAGTGAGGTAGGGAAACATGGCAGGAGTTATTATCCCCATTATACAGATGGGGGAACTGAAGTACAGGGAAGTTGTGATTAGCCCATGGTCACATGGCACAGCTCAGATTCAATCCCGGGTCTTCCGGCTTCCAGACTGGCACTCTGTTGCTTCACCACACTGCTTCTCCCAAGTGCTTAGTACAGTGCTCTATACACAGTAGGTTCTCTCAATAAATACCACTGATTGATTGAATAGCTGCATCAGCTTAAGCTAATTTTCATCATGCAGATATGTAGTTACAAGGTTTTTTTGGTTTTTTTGGTATTTTTTAAGCGCTTACTATGTGCAAAGCACGGTTCTAAGTGCTGGGGGGATACAAGGTGATCTGGTTGTCCCCCGTGGGGCTCACAGTCTTCATCCCCATTTTACAGATGAGGTAACTGAGGCCCAGAGAAGTTAAGTGACTTGCCCAAAGTCACACAGCTGACAAGTGGCGGAGCCGGGATTAGAACCCATGACCTCTGACTCCCAAGCCCGGGCTCTTTCCACTAAGCCACGCTGCTTCTTGACATTTGATTTCCCATATTAATTTTACTAGTAATATTTGGGGGAAGATAATATTTCATGTAAAAACTTTGTGGGCAACCTATTATTAAAATGTCATGAACAGTTTTAGTACAGTGACCATCTAGCATGGCAACCCCCTTTAGAGCATTTGTTCTCTTCAATTTTAACCTTTTCTTTGTTCCCCAAACAGGTAGCATAGGGCTGTGCATACAGTCGAGAAGCAACGTGGCCTATTGGCTAGAGCATGGGCCTGGGAGTCAAAGGCCCTGGATTCTAATCCCTGCTCTGCCACTTGTCTGCTTTGTGACCTTGGGCAAGTCAGTTAACCTCTCTGTGCCTCGGTTACCTCATCTGAAAAATAGGGATAAAGAATGTTAGCTCTGTGTGGGATTTGGACTGTGTCCAACCTAATTAGCTTACATCTATCCCAGTGCTTAGTACAGTACCTGACATATAGTAAGCCCTTAACAAATAGCATTAAAAAAAAATAGGTGCATAGAAAATACTCTTGCTATTAGTGATGATGGTGATGAAAACAGGAGGAAAATATTTAGCTTTTAAACTTAAGGATTCTTCTTAGACATACTTTAGGGTAGATAACCTGGAACTTATACCTGTGATTAGAATAAAATCTGTTGAGAGCAGGAAGTTTTCAAGTTTTCTGAGTGCCTTGCACAGTATTTTGCACCGCAAATCGACAGTATGAATACAGGGTGGACTGACTACTGGTCAGTTCTCTGACCTTTTCATATATGATGTCAGCAACCTACTTTCCTCCATTCTCCCAAAAGATGCAGTGTGTAAGCCTGAAGACATCACAGTCAATTTCCTAAATCTATAGCGGGAGTTAATGTCAAGTGAGTGCAGGGGGAGGATATGGCCAGAAGGTGGAGGAGGCCAGCTCACCCTGTTCAAATGGATTGTTATTTACTGTTGCCACAGTCAAACAGCTCTGAACTCTGCTACTATCTCATTTGGAAGTATTCTAGGGCACCCCCCAGTTTGAGAAACGCTGCTCTTGATGGATTAAAAGAGAAGTGATTGGAATTCACCTGATGATTTCTAATCCAGTGGTGACTGTTGTCTGGAGCCTTATTCAGCTGGCCATGTGCCCTGAAGTGGGAATTCAGAGTGCTGTACAGTATCATGCTGGGGTGCACATGGTAAATAAATATATAAAAGTATATATATATAGTATTTGTTGAGCACTTACTATGTGCCAGCCACTGAACTAAGCACTGGGGCGAATACCAGCAAATCGGGTTGGACACAGTCCCTGTCTCACATGGGGCTCACAGTCTCGATCCCCATTTTACACATGAGGTAACTGAGGCACAGAGAAATGAAGTGACTTGCCCAAGATCTGTTAAACACTGAGGGAGAGGAGGAGACAAGAGGATTACCTGTCCATGTACCTTTTGAAACTAAAGTCAAACCCCAAAATAACATAAAATTCCCACTTTTGTTCTATTAAAAGTCTATGGGAGATCACTTCTTCCAACATAGAAATTCCAATGGAATGGCACTCAGTTTAGGGCAGGCCAATCTGTCAGTCAGAGGTGTTTATTCATTTTATCTGGATTTTTTAAAAATTTCAGTCCATGACTTCTCCACTCCTCAAGAACATCCCAGTGTTTTCCCATCCATGTCTGCGTCAGATGGAAACTCCTTACCTTTAGCTGTAAAGCTACTAAATCAGCGCACACCCTCCTACCTTACCTCACTGAGTTCTTGCTACAACTCAGCCCACACACTTTGTTCCTCTATCATTAATCAAACAATAAATACCAATGATTGAACAGTCATGTGCAGAGCACTGTGCTGAGTGCTTGGGAGAGTACGGTCCAATAGAGATGATAGGGATGGTTCCTGGTCACAAGGAGTTTACAGTCTAGAGGAGGCAGACGTAAAAATAAATTGCAGGTAGGGAAGTGGCAGAGCATAAGGTAGGTAGTAAGTGCTGTGGGGGGTGGGTTAAATATCAATAGATCAGTTGTATTTATTGAGCTCTCTCTGTGTGCAGAACCTTGTACTAAGTGCTTTGGAGAGTACAATATAGCAGACGGTAGACACGATATCAAGTGCCGAATGAGAGCTGTTGCGGGAGGTAAGGCTAATAGGAAAAATTAGGGCTTAATCAGGGAAGCCTTTCTGGAGTAGGTGTGATTTTAGAATGGTTTTGAAGGTGGGGAAAGTGGTTGGCTATGAAGGGTGAGGGAATTCCAGGTCCGAGGGAGGATGCAGGCTAGGGTTCTGCCTCGAGACACAAAAGATCAAGGTACACCGAGTAGGTCTGCATTAGAAGAGTGAAATGTGCAGGCTAGTTTGTAGATCAGTGAGTAAGATAGAAGGAGAGATGGATGTTTTAAAGTTGATGATAAGGGTTCTGTTTGATGTAGAGATGGATAGTCCACCAGTGGAGGTTCTTGAGGCATGTGGAGAAATGTGAACTCATTCTATCACTTTTTCTTCCATACCTGAAGGGGAAGCAGTTGACATTGTCGTTCAATTAATGTCTGAGTGCCTGAAAAAACTTGTGCATTAGTAACATTATAATAATAATAATGTTGGCATTTGTTAAGCGCTTACTATGTGCCGAGCACTGTTCTAAGCACTGGGGTGGACACAGGGGAATCAGGTTGTCCCACGTGGGGCTCACAGTCTTAATCCTCATTTTACAGATGAGGTCACTGAGGCACCGAGAAGTTAAGTGACTTACCCGAAGTCACACAGCTGACAAGTGGCCGAGCTGGGGTTCGAACCCATGACCTCTGACTCCAAAGCCCGTGCTCTTTCCACTGAGCCACGCTGCTTCATTGTATACATGCTGCTACATTGTACACACCTACTGTACATGTAAAGGTGCCCTTTGCTGCTCTGTTTGCTACTTGCAGGGAAGATCAGAAGCCTCTGCTGTAGAGTGTTTTTATGTAATTTATTTTTCCAGAAAATGTTTTATTCCAAGTGTGGTGTCTTGGAGGCATCATAGGACTGAGAGTCAGGGGACCTAGGCTCCTACTGCATGATCTCAAGTAAAATCATCACTCTTGGCTCTCAGTTCCATAAACCATAATGTGAGGAATATACCACCTCCCTCTCCCTCTATTATAGGGCTTTTGTGAAGATAAAATGAGGCATTTAATGTTAATTTGGTAAAATACAATATTAAAATTACAGCATAATTATATTAATTATACTCTTAACTACCTCTTGCTCCACCTTTTCCCATTCAACTTTCTACTCTCACCCATTGTCCCTCTCACCCATTGTCATTGAATTTTAGTACTGGTTAAAATGCACTAATTAAATAGAATAAGGTTGGTTTTGTGTGTTTTTTAGCAGCCTACTCTTTTCAGCCAGCAAGGGCATTTTCAGCCATTTCATATAACCCGGTTAGGAAACAAAGTAATAGGAAAAACAATAAAAAAATCTGTCAAAAAGTATAGAATGTGTTGTTTGTAAAGATCTGTTGCTACTCTTAGCTTCATAAAATGCTTTGCCATTCTTTGCAGGGAAGAAGGAGGGTGAATTGATGAAAGATAAAATGGCAAACCATAGGTGTTCTAATGGCACAGCGCTGGTGGTCATCTTTAAACCCCCATGTATTTGCATTTGCATTTGCAATCGGCATCACAGATTTAAAATGATAGCTATAGCCATTTAAACCTTTCTCCTCTTATCTTCTCTTGCCCAGTCCTGTTATATTTCAGTGAGCTGATGTTCTGGCATCTTAGTGTCAGGGCTTAGCTGGGACTGGGAGAGATGCCACTGTATTAGGTGCACTGTATTAGGTGCCGGTATCTCTCCCCCTCTTCACCCTGGAATAAACTTTCTCTTGGCTGCAAAGCTGAAGTTGTGTGGTGGGTGGGTATGGGAGGTGTTTGAAGAGAAGAAACTCCCCTCCAGGACCATGTTCCCTAGTAACAGTTCTTAGATTGACTGTCCTTCTCCTTTGGGGTAAAGTGAGAATCAATCGGTCATACTTATTAAGCGCTTACCTTCAGTCAGTCGTATTTTTATTGAGTGGTTACTGTGTGCAGAGCATGGTACTAAGCGGTTGCGAGAGTGCAGTACAAGAGAGTTGGCAGCAGGTTCCCTGACCATAGTGAACTGACAGTGTAGCGGGGAGACAGGCATTAGAATAAATAAATGAATTATGGATATGTACATAAGTGCTGTGTGACTGAGGGAGGAATGAATAATGGGTGCAAAGTCAAGTGCAAAGGTGACGCAGAAGAGGTTGGAGGAAGAGAAAATAAAGGCTTAGTCAGGGAAAACCTCTTGGAGGCGACGGGCCTTCTATAAGACTTTGAAGTTGGGGAGAGTGATGGCCGGTTGGATATGAAGAAGGAAGGGTGTTCTAGACCGGAGGTAGGACGTGAGTGAGAGGTCAGCGGCGATTGATGATGATTGATGACAATTGATGATTACTGAAGAGGATAACCTGTGGTGGTTTTGAACCCATTTTGGTGTAAATTTATACCTTAGAGATCTGAGGCTCTGCCCAAAGTTTGGGCCATAGCCCTGCTAAACCCTAGCCCAAATGAAATTCTACTTAATGTTATTGGTTTTAAGTATCAAATGGGTCTAAAATTAAACAGTGTCTAGAACCCATATTCAGCTACTAGAATTAGTTCCATCTACTGGCCGTTGATTTTTGTCTTAATACGGAATATTTTTGGATTCACATTCAATGTTGTCTTTTGTTGTTTGCTTTATGCCATTTAATTACCACTCTTTTATTTTATATTAAAGGCGAATATAGTGGGCCCCAAAATAAATTATAATTATGATACGTCTTAAGCGCTTACATTGTGCCATGCCCTGTACTAAGTGCTGGGATAGGTGCGTGAAGCAGAGAAGCAGCGTGGCTCAGTGAAAAGAGCACGGGCTCGGGAGTCAGAGTTCATGGGTTCGAATTCTGGCTCTGCCATTTGTCAGCTGTGTGACTGTGGGCAAGTCCCTTCACTTCTCTGTGCCTCAGTTACCTCATCTATAAAATGGAGATTAAGACTGTGAGCCTCATGTGGGACAACCTGATTACCCTGTATCTACCCCAGCGCTTAGAACAGTGCTCTGCACATAATAAGCACTTAACAAATACCAACATTATTATTATTATTATGAGATCATAAGGTTGGACAGAGTCCCTGTCCCATTACCAGGGCTCAAGGTATAAGTAGAAGGGAGTAGGATTTAATCCCCATTTTATCCCCATTTTACAGATGAAGAAACAGGCACAGAGAAGTTGTGACATGCCCTAGGTCACACAGCAGGCAGGTGGCAGAGCAGAATTTGAACCCAGGTCCTTTGGCTCCCCAACCTGTGCTCTTTCCACTTGCTGCTTGATTATAATGTAGTAGGCGCTTATCATTTGGGGCTAAAGCTAAGAAGGTATGAATGCCTTTGGTAGCAGGGATCCCCTCATCTCTTGAAGAGGACTCACTCTGGAGAGGTACTCGGGTCTGAGGTATCTGCAGGAACCCCGAGGTGACTTGTTCTGATCCTGGGGGCCAGTATTCAGCGAAGTCCACCGGTCAAATACAGTGAAGTGGTAATTTACTAAGAAGGATTGGGAAGACCTGAAAAGTGAGTGCAACTTAGCATCAGAAAGAAGCTCAGGCCTTGGATAATTGAACTCAAAGTCAGAAATCATTGTCTCCGGCTCCCTGGAAACCTCAGCGTTATTAAAGAGATGCTGCTCTTGTCCCTTCCTCCAGGGAGAGTTCTGCTGGCACTGCAGATTGTCTTCAACATGGTATTTTGGTTACTGCCTTTTTCCTAATGGATTGCGAAAGTAAAATAAATCTCCCTACAATTTGTTTTGTTTTGAAGTTATTCTAAACTAGCGATCACAAAGCGAATTTTATCCTTGTTCATTTTTGTGTATGTATTTATTTTGATGGTTTTTCCATTTTGTGCTTATTTTGTGTCAGAAGTTTAAAATTCTTTAATGAAGACATAGCCCTGGTCAGGGTTTAAGGAAGTACAATACTCCTTCGGTGTATTGATGTCAGCATGTTTAAAAGGAATAAGAGACCTCTAAATTATATCAGGGCTCATTCAATTGTATGACTGGCCATGAGATTTTTTGGGGTCAAATCATGAAGGAGAATAGTCAGTGTATTTTTAATGTAAAATAATTTGTCTTGATTTTTTTTTTCCTTCTATCTCTAGGAAGAACGGGTGGTGAATCACATGGCAGCAAAAATTATTGAGAATGTCTGCACAACAACCTCCTCCACTGTACAGGGCTTTATTTCAGGAGAAATTGGACCAACTCTGTGGTACCTGTTCACTCATTCCACCGTAGATTCACTGAGAATAACGGCTATATCGGTAAGCTTAAACCAAATGAATTATGTAATTGTACATTAAAATCAGGCCTTCACGATGCCGGTTTTATAACTGAAGTTAATTGGGGTTAGGGTATTTAGATCACAATGGAAGAGAGATATTATTTAAATGATTTAAAGGCAAAAGGGTATATAGAGCATGCAGCCTCTTCCACATGCTCCTGGTGGACAGGGAATGTGTTTGCTAAGTCTGTTATATTGTACTCTCCCAAGTGCTTATTACAGTGCTTGGCACACAGTAAATGCTCAGTAGATGTCACTGATTGCCGAACAATAGTGTCTCAAAAGTTCTGAATAGAATTCTATTTGTTCTCTATGCCATTTTTTTCCTTATGTTTCCATTTGTCTGTCTTCCTTGTCCTTTGGTTTGAGGGTTGATCTCTTATTTTGGGTTTACCAGGAAGTCTGAATGAGTTTCATGGTATAATTTTGTGTTCCTCACATTTTCAAATGTGTGCATTTCATAAATGTGTTTAAGGCTCTGACATGCTAGGGCGCTGGCCACTTGAGATCCCCTTTTTGTGACCACAGAACAATAAATCTAATCCTGAATCCAAGAAAATACTCCATTTTTGATATTTTTACCTAAAAAGATAAAATCTGGCGTTGCCATCTACTTTGGCTAGCAGTGTTAGAGCCAAGAATGCATTTTCAAAAAAACTATTCCTGTGGTTGGAACATGCAGCATGCTGTGAAAATTCCTGTGGCATCGGGTTCCCGCGCAGGGATTTCTGGGCTTTTGAGACTTCAAATGCAGTGTAGGGTTCATGAAGGTGGGGTTTCCTGGGATTAGTGACATCGTTGACCCTAGAGAGTATTCATTCTTTTGCCTCGTAGCTTGTGTTTGTGCAGAAATCAGGTGAGCCTATTTTCAGCATGATTCACGCTCTCCCATCCCTTCCATTGGTGCTCCCACAATCCTTTTTTACTCAGTGCCCTTGTGGAAGCACCACTGGAAGGGGTGGGAGAGTGCAGATAGTGCTTTGTAACCCCTCAGGCACCTTTTATTCATTTCTTCACATCCATTTTCTATCCTGACATCTTTGAGACTGGACCAAGACTCCTCCGTAGTATATAGTGGGAGACTGTTTCTATCCCGTTGCCCCAAGGCTCGGTCTTTATTGAAGACATAGCCATTGCCCCAAGGCTCAGTGTAGCAGTGAAATGCCACTCCCCTTTTCCTGGTAGAAAAGAAAAGACTGACTCACCTCATCTGGGCTCATTTTCAATTACTGGACGTGATCACCCTGGTATGAATTTCTTCCTGGATGAACATGATGCTGAGTAAGGAGGCTTTGCAGTTAGAGGACTCCCTTGGAATTGGTGACATTGATATGGTGTGAGGGTGGTGCTAATGACCGTAGTGGTGGCTTGTAGTTACTTTATAGAGTTAAGTGACAGAGGCTCACTCATAAGGGAAATAAGCCATTTTCTAGGAGCATCTCCTTCCAGAACCTGTCTTTAAGGATATGAAGTTAAACTAGGGTTTTCAGATTTTGGAACAGAACAGATTTTGCCCGGTTTGTTTTTAGCATGTGGGAACGTCGACATCACGATTTCTCTGAACTCTTTGCAGAGCTAAGTAGAAGCTGTGGCTTGGAATATCACAAAAACAAAATTCTTTCTGCGGATTCAGGCTTACTCATTTTTACCAAAGCTTGCCCACAGTGGGTATAGAGGTATTTGAGTATCACAGAAGCTCAGGAACCGATTCTCTTTGAGCTTGAGGGGACTGAGTCAAGTTGGGTTCTTAGGCAAGAGATCGATCAAGTATTTCTCTGACCACTTAACTGTGTGCAAAGTGTTGTACTATACGCTTGGGAGACTACAGTACAATAGAGTTAGTGGGCATGATCCGTGACCTCAAGGAGCTTATAGTCTAGTGTAAGTCTATGCCATTGTTTGCTCCCTGAGAAGGACTGAACAAACAACGGGTATAACTTTGCAGAGTCTCTCAAAACCAGAGCCCAGCCTGCTTAAGTCTCCCCAGACAACAAGATGCAGCCAGAGAGAGCTCCTCTGTGGTATCCAGTAGACTGACCATTTCAGCTGAACTGAGTCCAACTATATTCCCCTTTGGGCACCAGAAAGACTTAAGGAAATAGGCTCTGCTTAACTTCACGAAGCCTGGGGAGACCTGGAAGGAAACATCCAGATTCCGGTGACTTGTCAGAGCTAGAAATAACCCAAGAAAGTTGGAACTTAACCCCTATTTTGTACCGTAAAATCAGCCCCACTTGGTTAATTCTCCCTGTACTGCCTTTCTGCCGATGCAGTCCCAGTATAAGGTTCAGGAGAGCTCCTCAAGGTTCTCTCGAGGAGGAATTGATTTCCTCTGGGTCTGTCTCTGGTCCAGTTGGTCTTAAGTCAGGAGAATTTGCAGTAGACTCACCTCATCTCAACTTTGACTGGAGGCAGACAGGAATGGCCAAACCACGCAACCAAAAGACAGTTGAGTTAAGCGTTGTAGATATTGGGGAGATTCAGCTCAGGCTTCAGGAGAGAGCCACATTTTTGCAGAAGCGTTCATTTTCTCACTCTGGTATATGGCTTAAATTTTACTCCTGGAATGAAATTACAGAGGTTCAAGTAATTCATTAGAGTATGCATACGGCTCCCTTTAATTCTATATCCTATTATATTTTATTCTAGTCCCCTCATTTTAAATGCTTTAATCTTAATTAGAACTTCTAAATTGGGGCATAATTGTGTAGGTGATAACTTATATGTTCTTTGAAAATGCACCCTACTAGTCATTATTGATCCAGTTTTTTGCTACCCATGGCAGATTTACGTACCTACGGTATCCGAAAAGTAGTGACAACTTTGGGAATTACACCTCAGAGTTTCAGTGACTATTTTCCTCTGGGGAAATTTGAAATTGTTTCCTGAAGGAGAATTGGCAGTTGAGTCTTGGTGTAATGGAAAACTTCAAAATATTATTTCATAGAAGTAATTCTGTAGTAACGATGATGATGTTGATAATGGTATTTGTTAAAGCACTTATTATGCCTCAAACACTGTGTTAAGTAATGGTGTAGCAACAAGATATAGTGGATAGAGTAAGGGCCTGGGAGTCAGAAGGTCATGGCTTCTAATCCTATTCTTCCACTTTGCTGTGTGACCTTGGACAAGTCACTTCACTTCTCTGTGTCTCAGTTACCTTATCTGTAAAAACCAGGATTGAGACTGTGAGCCCCAAATGGGACAGGGAGTGTATTCAATGCGATTTGCTTGTGTATCCACCCCAGCTCTTAGTATAATGCCTGGCACATAGTAAGTGCTTAACAAATACCATTATTATTATTATTGTTACAATAATTAAGTTGGACACTGTCCCTGTCCCACACGGGACTTGCAGTCTTTAAGTGGGAGGGACAACAGGTAGGGAATCCTCATTTACAGATGAGGAAACTGAGGCAGGTGGAAGTTAAGTGACTTGCCTAAGGTCATACAGCAGTGTGACCTAGAAAGGCAGTGTGTCCTAGTGGAAAGAGCACAGGCCTGGGAGTCAGAAAGATGTAGTTTCTAATCCTGGATCTGCCACTTGTCTGCTGTGTGACCTTAGGCAGGTCACTTAACTTCTCTGTGTCTCATTTACCGCATCTGTAAAATGGAGATTGAGACTGGGAACCCCATTTGGGACGTGGACTTTGTCCAACCCGAGTAGCTTGTATCTACTCCAGTGCTTAGTATGGTGCCTATCATATAGTAAGTGCTTAGTAAATACCATAAAAATAACAAAAAATAAAAACATAGATCAATGGCAGAGCTAGGATTAGAATCCAGGTCCTCTGACTCCCCGGGCTGGGATATTTCCACTGTTTTATTTAGCAATTTTATATAGATAGATAACTCTCAACATCAGCCCAATCTCTTATTTGTATCCCTTCCTGCTTTCAGGACATTTCCACATCGTTGAGCTTTTAGCTCAAGACTGTAAACTTGTTGTGGAAGGGAACGTGTCTACCACCTCTCTTGTACTGCACTCTCCCAAGTGCTTAGTATAGTGCTCTGCATGTAGAAAGTGCTCAATAAATACTATTAATTGAATATGTCAAAAACTAGAACTCCTCATCTTGCCCTTAAACCTACCTCTCCCAACTCTCCTGTTACCATCGACAACACTTTCATCCTCTCTGTCACTAAACTGGCAGTCTTGGCATCAACTCTAAATCCTATATGTCTCTCTTCCTCCCCCATTCAGTCTGTTTCTGTAGCCCGTTGGTTTTTCCTCCATAATATCGCCCCTTCCTCTTCACCCTTATGGTCAGCAGCCACCCTGAATGAAGCGCTTGTCATTTTACTGCTGTCCAAGCCTCCAGCCCCCTCTTGAGTTAATCCTATAAAGAGATGTTTGGATCATCTACCTAAAAACTGCTTAGAAGGCATCATCACTCCCTTGTCAAAAACTCATTTCTCATCCCACAAAAACACCTATCCACATGTTTTGGGACTCTTTCCCAACTTGCGCATCATCCCAGCTCATACTCTTCGTCTCCCTAAGCCAATCTTTCGATTATTCCTTGCTTGGCGCTCCCATCTCTAACTCACTGCTCATAATAATAATAATAATGATAATAATAACGTTGGTATTTGTTAAACGCTTACTGTGTGTGAGTACTGTTCTAAGCGCTGGGGTAGATACAGGGTAAGCAGGTTGTCCCACGTGAGGCTCACAGTTTATCCCCATTTTACAGATGAGGTAACTGAGGCACTGAGAAGTTAAATCACTTGCCCCAAAGTCACACAGCTGACAGGTAGTGGAGCTGGGATTAGAACCCATGACCCCTGACTCCTAAGCCCGTGCTCTTTCCACTGAGCCACGCTGCTTCTCTGCTCATGCAGTGATGGAGCAATTCCACCCATCCCCAACTCTTGGCCTCTTCAAAATTCTCCAAAAAAGCAACCTCCTCCAAGAGGTGTGCCCTGATTACATCCTTCTAACTACTACCTCTTAGCCCCTTTAGGTCAACACTGCACTTAATGCCCTCACAGCCATCTGTAGTACTTCTGTGTGTATACACACATACCCATAAATACGCACTGACCCTACTGTATTTAAAACCACACACTCATTCACAGATCTATATTTCCATTCTCCTTTTCTTCCTTTCTATAGTTATTTTGTGTTTGTATCCCCAGCTAAATTATAAACCCTTTGAAGGTAGTGGTTTTACCTTCTAAATGTATTGTTCTCAAGTGCTTAGGATAGTGTTCTGTGCAGTAGACACTCAATATATTTTATTGATTAGTGAATCACTACCTGTCTGGAGATTACCCCTTTAGTTTCCTTTAACACGCATGTGTATCTAATTCATTAAATTGCCTACTTTTGTTTATCATTGATCTTTTCAAGCTTTTACACTCATATCTACTATATGCTTGCAAGTTATAAGATTACAAGCTCTTTGAGAGAAGGGATCTTGCAGGGACCTTATGTTGAGAAACAGGGTGGTCTAATGGAAAGAGCACTGGCCTGGAAGTCAGAGAACCTGGGTTCTATTCCCAGTTCCGCCTCTTGTCTCCTGTGTGACATTAGGCAAGTCAGTTAACTTCTCTCGGCCTCAGTTTCCTCATTTGCAAAATGGGGTTTCACTATCAGCTCTTCCTCCTTCTTAAACTGTAAGCCTCATGTGGGACCTGATGATCTTGTATCTTCCCCAGTTCTTAGGACAGTGCTTGACACAAAGCAAGCATTTAAATACCGCAATTATCATTATCATTTTATTTTTAATCAGTGTTCGTAAGTACAGTACTCTGTTCACAGAAGGCACTTCATAAATACTGAAGATGATGCTGACTGTTCATTTTTTGAATTAGGGACCGTGTTTTCTATTTGTTCTGCTAACATGAGTGCGAGCAAGTCTTAATGGATGACAATTGAAGTGGTGAATTTTTTTCTCTTAGTTATATTTTTGATGGCCTGGTTGGTATTATCCCCTATCAAAGATTCTATGATCCGCAGCAAAGAAAATACCGGGAAGCTACTTTTCAATCCTGTCTCTTTGGTTCAGGGAAAGGACATCCATGTGCATTCTCACCTCTCACTTGTGCCTTTGAAGATTTACCTCTGAAAAATGGCATTTTTTTTTTCTTTATAGGGTAATAGAATCTCCTGTTTTCCTTTCTGAAGGTAGATAAAGATTTTCCTCTAAAAGGGGGACTTAAAACTCAAAAGCAATCACTGAATTACAAATGTGTGACACATGATTGTGTCTTTCCTCCAGAAATTTTCTCAGCAATATATGAAAGGGATGGATGCTCCCTGTAAAATAGGATGAACAGATATATAGCTTAGCTGCTTGAAGTAAATTTAATGGGCCCAAACCAGTCCTTCTTAATGCTCCTTCCATGTGAATAGATTTTTAGAGTCTTCCGGAGAAGATAAATTTACCTGGAGGATGAGAAATACTCTGGCAGAAAAGGAATCAAAAAGAGGTCTGTTCAAACACCTTCTTGATGGCTCACATGATCTCAGAAGATGATCTCAATACTAAATTTGCATCTGTTTCTTTATGTGGAGAAACCTATTCATGGCTTTTAGCCCTGGACAAATACATCTAGTAGCTCTGACCTAATTTTGGAGTAATTGCCAGGTTACAAGATGGGCATTAGGCTTTCTTGGGTTGGTGATTTGTGAATTAAATGCAGGAGAAACATCTGGGAACCCAATTCCAGGACCATGGGACTTACTGGCATTCAAATCATAGACTAGCCATAGTTCTCAGAGTAAGTAATTTTTGTTCCCACTGAGTTATTATATTGATCACGATTCAACTTCAGAAGGCTCAGCGATGCACTCACTGGTGCTGAGGAAGGGAGCATAGCTTCCCTGTATATTCTCTTCGATTTTGTGCTTGATGCAGGCAAACCCCTGCTTCAAGCACAAAAAGCTTCAGGCTTTATGCTCCCCGTCTATGCTCTCTAGTGATACAGCCGATCGGGACCACATTTCCCCTGCTGACAGCAGCCTGGCTGGAGACCACTGGGCTGCCAGGGGGTTCAGAGTAGCCTCAAGGGATCTGCAGGGTCACAGGGTCCACACCGCGAGGCACTGGATTGGGGTGGGCGGTGCCTCATGCCTGCTGTATCTAGGCATCTGCTGTGCTGGAGATGCCTAGCCCTGTACTAAATCCCAAATGGGATAGTATGGAATGCCCCTCTCCTGCATGTGTGTAGATGGGTAGGATGCACCACTATTATTTCATTATAATAGCGATGATGTTGACGGTAATGATATAAGCTTTATGTGCAAAACTTTGAGTTAAGTACTGGGGTCTATACAAGATAGATTAGAAACAGTTTCTGACTCACATGGAGCTCACAGTCTAAGAGGAAGGAGACCAAGTATTCAATTCCCATTTTACAGACAAGGAAAGTGAAGTATGCAATCTAAGTGCCTTGACCAAAAGTCATACAGTAGGCAAGTAGCAGAGCTGGGACTAGAACCCAGGTCTTCTGATTCCCAGTCCCACACCCTTCCCAGTGGGCCACAGTGCTTACTTTGCTCTGCTTTCCCGCACCCCACCCCTAGAGAGTTCTTTTTAGTTGATAGGTCATCTGTACAGTCTACAGCTTTGTTGATTCTTTGAGGAGAAGCAACAGAAATGATGTTATTTGCCAAGCACTGACCTAGGGACTTGGGAACATATATGTAAAAGACGTAATAAATCCCTGTCCTTTCATTCATTCATTCAATCGTATTTATTGAGCACTTACTGTATGCAGAGCACTATACTAAGTGCTTAGAAAGTACAATACAGCAATAAGGAGAGACAATCCCTGCCCACAATGGGCTCACAGTCCAGAAGGGGAGAGACAGACATCAATTCAAGTAAAACGGGCATCAATATAAAGAGAAAGAACTATAGGCATATACATATGTACGTAAGTGCCGTGGGGTGGGGAGAGTGGGGAAGAGCAAGGGGAGCGAGTCATGGTGACACAGAAGGGAGTGGAAACTGAGGAAAAGTGGGGCTTAGTTTGGGAAGGCCTCTTGGAGGAGGTGCGCATTCAGTAGGGTTTTGAAGGGGGGAAGAGTGATTGGCAAATTTGAGGAGGGAAGATGTTCCAGGCCAGAGATAGGATGTGGGTCAGGGGTCGGCGACAAGACAGGCGAGATGGAGGCACAGTGAGGTTAGCACCAGTGGAGTGGAGTGTGCTGGCTGGGTTGTAGGGGGAGAGAAGAGACGTGAAGTAGGAGAAGGCAAGGAGATGAAAAGCTTTAAAATCAATAGTGAGTCGTTTTTGTTTGATATGGAGGTTGATAGACAACCACTGGAGATTTTGGAGGAGGGGGGTGACATGCCCTGAATGTTTCTGTAGAAAGATAACCCAGACAGCAGAGCCAAGTATGGACTGAAGTGGGGAGAGGCAGGAGGTTGGGAGGTCAGAAAGGAGGCTGATGCAGTAATCTAGGTGGGATAGGATGAGTGATTGTATGAACATGGAAGCGGTTTGGGTGGAGACGAAAGGGAGGACCTTGGTGATGGTGAGACCAACTGGATTGGTGACGGATTGAATTGTGGGTTGAATGAGAGAGTGGAGTCAAGGATGACACCAAGGTTAAGGGGCTTGTGAGACGGGAAGGATGATGGTGCACTCTATTGAGATGGGAAAGTTTGGAAGAGGACAGGGTTTTGGAGGGAAGATAAGGACCTCTGTTTTGGACATGTTGAGTTTGAGGTGGGGGAGAGCATCCAAGTCCTGAAGGCACATGGTCCTGAAGGCACATGTCCTTGCGAAGTATACAATCTAATGAGGAAGTCAAGTGGACATAAACTGCTAAACAGACAGTAAAAGCAGTATGAGCGAAGACCAGTTAAAAACAAAAACAATCAATTAAGCAATGTGGCCTAGTGGAAAAAAGCACAGGACTGGGAGTCAGGAGACCTGGGTTCTAATCCCAGCTCCTTCACTTGCCTGCTCTGTTACTGTAAGCAAGTCTGCACCTCAGTTTCCTCATCTGTAACATGGGAATTAAATTCCTGTTCTCTCAGTCGGTTAGGACAGGGGCTATGTCTGATTTGATTGTATTTTATCTACTCCAGTGCTTTGTACAGTTCTTGGCACGTAGCATTTAACAAATACCACAATTATTCTGATTAATAAAACTTATGTAAACATTTGTGCTATGGTGATTAACTGGGGAGGGGAGGGTAAACTAGGAGTACCTCTTGGTAAAGGTTGAGACTTAAGGAGTGCTTTGAAGATGAGGAGGGAGATAAGATGGGAGGAAGTTTCATACAGAGGGACACTTGAATGCGGTGTTTCAGACACACAGGAGTTGTGAGCACAGACCTGTGAGAGAGGTGCATCTGAGGAACCTAGTGACTCCGCAGGGGAAGAGGAGACTCTGGTGTCTGATTCACTAGACAGACCAGCGACAGGTGACTGCACGTAGCTGACCTTAGGAGCATATTTGGAGCCAGATTTGACTTTGCCGAGCTGTTCAGTTGGGCATAGTCTCCGCCATTACCATTCCTTAAGCTATTCATTTTTGTTTTTACAGGCATGCCCCATGATATATGAGTATTGGTCCTTGAAAATGGGGTTCTACCACGGGGTATGTTTTCCCATAGATTTCGGTGTTATAACTTGGGATCCATTCCAGAAAGCTCTGGAAGAGTAATGCGAAAAACCCCTTTTTAAGCAGTATACTCTAATGATAAATTTCATTAATGATTCATTTAATCTTTATTAAAGCAATTCAGACAGTAACAGCACCATTGGAAATAAGTGAGGACCTGCACGATTGAGTCTTTCAGATAGTGGTAGAACGCGTTCTGCTTCTGGTTGTGCTAGTGGTTTTTCAAGTTCAGCGAAGAATTAGTCCAATTTATGTAGTAACTGTGGTATTTGTTAAGCACTTATTCCATGCCAAGCACTGCTGTAAGCAAGAATTAGTCCAGTTTGCGTAGTAACTGTGGTATTTGTTAAGCACTTATTCCATGCCAAGCACTGCTGTAAGCACCGGGGAAGATACAAGGTAATCAGGTCAGATGCAGTCCCTGCCCCACACAGGGCTCACAATCTGAATAGGAGAGGGAGCAGGGGGATTTCTCAATAACCTTCTTTTCATCTTAAAGCACTTTGTAGCAGGCTGACTCTAAACACGTTTGTGCACCTTCAAAACCTTCAAAATTATTGTCTTCAATAGTATTTATAACTCTGCTTTCTCAAAAATTGATGCAAGAGGTGGAACTCCCTACCTCTCCAACTCCCCAAGCATGTAATACAATGCCTTCCACACTGTAAAACACTCAATAAATACAATTGGTTGAATGAATATCTCCCTCTCTCTCCCCTCCCAGACATAGCATGCACCATAGGATGTTCCGCTTCTCCACTCAGTGCCATGTTTTAAGATCTTTCTTGTTGAGGGATGCGTGAAATGGTATTTCCCATTGCAGTAGCTAAATTGGGCAGAAGAGATTGGGGGAAAGATTAGCCGTTCTGTTTTTTCTGTATTTGAAATTAGTTGTTGGCATTGCTTCAGTGTTCGGTTTTGGAAACTTTAGATAGGAAAAATTCTGAGGCGCAGTACAATGGAACTAATGACAATCTATAGAAAAACCTTTGTTACATTAGCTATTTATTGACAGATATTATTTAGACCATTCTGTAAGCGCTCAAGAAATACAGTTGATAATTCATGAAGACAATGTATTTATTACTATATTATCTAATCAAATTAATTATCCTGATACCTTCCTGCTTTAGTAAATGTGAAGAGAATGATGACTTTGAGAATTTTTTGAGGTAATTCATTTGAGGGCTTTAGAAACATTTCAATTGTGATACCGTTTGAGAAATTTTGAGAGAATATAATTACCCTACTATTTCAGTTTGAGACAATATATGGGATTATTCCTATTTAATATTTCATACCAGTAGTCCAAAAAATAATGATTTTTTGGCCCCTTATTTGAGTAGCTACATTTGTTATGTTTTAAAGCTCTTTTCTTTGGGAGACTGTTTATACTAAATTCATTTTGGGAAGAATACTAAATTCTAGAATTGATATCAGCTAGAGGAGCCATTCTTCTTTGAGAAATTAATTTGGTTTTAGAACTGCTGGCCCATTGTTTTTGGGTTGCCAATTCCTACCTGGATTTTTTTGCCATAATTATATGATTTTCTATTGAGGAACAGTCTTGAGATTTGATACATTTTTTTTTTGATAATGAAATTACAAGCACTTAGGATATGGAGCCTTAAAAGCATGCTTTCAATTGCTCAAAAGTCCTCAACAGATTGTCTTTTGAGAGGTTATTTTCTATTAAATCTGAAGCCTCTACATGTTTTTCAAAATGGAAAAGTCTATGAGGCTTTCAAACAGTCTTCTAAAGAAGCAGCATTTTAGTCAACCCCAAAATGGCTTTGAATAGTCTGTTTATAAGTATTCCAGAGAAACCTTTCATCAAGTAGTTCCTCCAATTTAATTGGATGGGGATTTTATGTCAATAGAAAGTCAAGTTTTGCTGTGCCAGCTGCTCCAGGAATCTTTACAATGCTAATGAGACTGATTGTTTCTCTCTGTTCAAATCACTCCTAATTTATTTGAAAACTTTCTGATGGTATGATCTCCAGGGAATTCATTTATTTGTTTTTTTGTCTGTGGGTTCAAATAATCAAAGTTTCCCATTTTAATTCATTGAAAATTCCATTTTAAAAAGCTTTTGTAATTTCCTTCTCAAAGAAATTTACTGTAGGCTTATAGATTAATCAGTCTAGTTAATTATTTTAACCTGTCCCTGGAAAGTGTTGTTACTACTTCACTTCAGTAATTCCATTGTACCATTTTCATTTTTTGTTTCTAAGAACCTTTCTCCCATGTCTGTTTACACTTCCTCTTCAATCTGTCAACATGGTTTGTCTCTGACAAACCCTTTTGTTAAAAGCGTATGATCTGCAGGGAGATAGAACACCTCTCCAGGTCCCTTTTTGGCATTGGTTAGATAGCAAGAGACTAGAGTGATGTAAAAATCAATAAAATTGAACGGAAAATTAGCAAGTACTTAAACACAAACATCTAACTGAATTTATTGAACACCTTCTGGCTGTGCTTGCATGAGGCAAAACCCAAAACCCATGTTCTTCTATAGTTTAAATCTTGAATCTATATTTCTTTCTGTGGTATTCGTAAAGCACTTACTAGGTGCCAAGCACTGTACTCAGTGCCGTGGTAGGTACAAGCTAATCGGGTTATACATGGTCCACATCCCTCAAGGAGTTCACATCTTAACCCCCATTTTACAGTAGAAGTAGCTGAGGCATGCACAAGTTAAGTGACTTGGCCAAGGTCACGCAGCAGACAGGTGGCAGAGCTGGAATTAGAGCTGCCATCCTTCCAAATCCTAGGCCCACGCTCTAACCACTTCTAGTGGCCTAGTGGAAAAAGCGTGGGGCTAGAAGTCAGAGTATCTTGGCTCTAATCCTAGCTCCACCATGGGAAGGTCACTTAATGTTTTTGTGTCTGTTTCTTCACCTCAAAAATGGGAATTCCATACCTGTTTTCCCTCCTAAGACTGTGAGCCCTCTGTGAGCCCTGTGTTTGACCTGATTCTCTTGTATCTACGTCAGTGCTTAATTCAGTGCTTGGCATGTAGTGCTTAACAAATACTACAGTCATTATTACTGTTATTAGTTTTGGAAAAGAGACTTGACAGACAGCTAATATGGGGAATGTAAAAAGGGTAGAAGTAAGGAAAGAGCTAGATCTTGGTAAACCAGAAAATACTGTTGTGGGTACCATATCTACACTTTTGGTACATTAATTTTTTTTTTCAATTTTGGTTGGAGAAGGACCCTGGGAAGTTATCCAAGTTGACTGCAAACTCACAAGGGACTAGAAAACATGTGGACTGTTGCTATCCTCATGTAAATGAACTTTCCTCCCTAACAGGGGTGGGAAACCCTTTTGAAACTAAGATCCAAACAGAATCACATCTGTTAGCCGAAGCACAGCCATACTGTGGGATAAGAGTAGGGTACTTTCAAGCTCTCTAATCAGATTGGACCAGTGAATTGGAGCACAGCCAAGAAGGAACTACTCATCCCGGGAGGCAAAGGGATTGGGCTGCCAACAATTCTCAGCAGCCATTGGGGCTCTCTGGGAGGGACTTGCCTTCATTTTCAAGAGGAAAACTATGCCCACTCCTCTGGTGGAGCTGAGCCTTTATCACTGAGGACTTTGACTACAAAATCTCTCTCTTTCTCTCTCTCTCTCATTGCTTGTTGTTCTCTGAATTCTTTCCTGCCTGCCTAAGACCCTGTCAGAAGAATTCCATATGGTGAAGCAGCATGGCTTAGTGAAAAGAGCACCAGTCTGAGATTCAGAGGACCTGGATTCTAATTCTGGCTCTACCAATTTTTTGCTGGGTTAACCTGGGCAAGTCACTTAACTTCTCTGTGCCTCAGTTACCCCATCTGTAAAATGGGGATTGAATCTTACTCCCTCCTATTTAGACTGTGAACCTCATATGGGACAGGGATTGTGGCCAAAGTGATTAACTTGTTTTTACCCTAGTGCTTAGAACAGTGCATGGTACATAATAAGCTCTTAACAGGTACCACTATTACTATCATCATTATTATTATCATTGTTATTGCTCTCTCTCTGCTTAACCAGTATTTAAGGTAAATAGGCAAGGCTAAGTCATCAGGGTGAAGCTTTTTGGCTGAAGAATCACCTGTGGTGTCTTGCATGACGGGCAGGCCTACCAGTAATACTGAACTGAATCATAAGAACTGAATTTTAGGATATGTGTTTCTACCCCTTTTCAGAGTAAAAGTGCTGGAGTGCAGTGCACATGTGCCTTGAGAGGGAGGGAGGGAGGGACTTGATCCGAGCGCTAGGTAAGAAGCTTTTTTAATCAGGCAATTGATCTTGGCCTGTGTGGTTCTAAATTTCCATATGGATATACTTTATGCCTTCTTTCCAATTGGAATATAGATTAAACGTTGACTTTAGCCATTTTTCGATACAGGAACTATGTTAACTGTGATTCCCTGCGTGTTTTATAGAGTTTCCCCTCAAATTTTGGCCTGACTCCCTACCCGCTTTGTTCCTCTTGAGTGCCTTGTGCAGAAAGGTTCAGTAATGTAACTCTTTCTTCAGTGGGTGTTAACAAGGCAGTCCTAATGTCAGAAATCTTAGGGGAAGCAGCATGGCTCAGTGGAAAGAGCCTGGGCTTCGGAGTCAGAGGTCATGGGTTCGACTCCCGGCTCTGCCACTTGTCAGCTGTGTGACTGTGGGCAAGTCACAACTTCTCTGTGCCTCAGTTCCCTCATCTGTAAAATGGGGATTAACTGTGAGCCTCACCTGGGACAACCTGATTCCCCTGTATATACCCCAGTGCTTAGAACAGTGCTCTGCACATAGTAAGTGCTTAACAAATACCAACATAATTATTATTATTATTATTATTATTAAATCTTGTGATGGCTTCACATGTCACCTGGAACCCCCAAACCATCACCATTTTCTTATCCCAGCTCTCTCTGTCATGTCAGCTCATCCCTCTCCACCTCCCACCCCAAGCACTAAGCGGCAAAGTGAAGACAAAGGAGATGGCCGGAGTGGAGAGATGAGCTGGGACTGGCTTCTCTGCCCACAGCCACGTCTGCTCCCATCCTGACCTGCATAGGCCAAGTGAGCTATAATGACCTGGAATAAGTGGAAGGGATCTAGAGATCAAAGTCAATTTCTCTCTGGTGTTTTCTGTAACTCCTTAGTATTTACATTTATCTGTACCAAAGTGTATAGGTGAATAGTTGTATTTTTGTTTAGATATACATTTTTCATTGTGTCCTTATATGGTATTTATTGAGTGCTTCCTGTGAGCAGAGCACTCTACTAAGCACTTGGGAGAGTACAGTACTACAGAGTTGGTAGACATGTTCCCTGCCTTCAAAGAGATTACAGTCTGTGTGGATTTATATTCATTATGTCTTCTTTATTAGAATGTAAGACAGCAAAAATCATGTTTTCTCCTTCCTTTGCAGTGCCCCTCAGTGCACACAGCTGACACTTGATAAATTCTGTTGACTGAGAGATTATCATCCTGAGTACTGATTGTATTCCTTCAACACTCTTAGCTAAAGGGAAGAGTTGAGGAAAAAAAATCATTTCACTGCACATCCAACTCATGTCTCAACATGGTACGGTGGATGGGGATGAAACAGGCAGACATAGGGGAGCGCCTGCTGGGGCTAAGTCATCAGGGTGAGGCCTTTTGGTTGAAAAATCACCTGTGATGTCCTGCATGATGGGCAGGCCTACCAGCAATCCTGAAAAGAGCTGGCTGTCATGGTCAATGAAGATCACAGTGACTACCCAGGCTACTATCCTGGCCTCCCCATGCTCTTTGGTGCCACGCCACAGTGAAGGAACTATTCTCTGGTCATTTTGGCCATAAAGAGCCTTTTGTTTGTCAATTTTTTTTTAAGTGGTATTTGTTAAGTGCTTAATATGTACCAGGCACTGTACTAGGCACTAGGGTAGATACAAGCTAATCTGATTGGACACAGTCCCTGTCCCTCATAGGGTTTACAGTCTTAATCTTCATTTTACAGATGAGGTAACTGAGGTCCAGAGAAGTGAAGTGACTTGCCCAAGGTCACACAGCAGACAAGCGGCAGAGACAGGACTGGAACCCAGGTCCTTCTGAATCCCAGGTCCATGCTCTATCCACTAGACCACACTGCTTTGCAGATTCTTGCATGAACTTGTTAGCACGCTGCACCACTGCCTGCCTCCTCGCCTGTGGCTCCTATTGCCCCATTGAGAACAGTAGTGGGAGGGACAAGAGAGAGCATCACCATCATTGTAATCAACCTCATTCTGTACGTTCTCAGTCTGTATGAGGCTCCTCTGGGGTCTCCACTGGGAGATGCATCACACCATCATCTAGCAGAGCAGCGTATTTGACTGGGTGACCCTGCTTGTTGATTATAGCTTTACCTAACAAAAAACCTTGTCCTTTCCTTTCAGGCTTTATGCAGAATTACTCGCCATTCCCCTAGCGCTTTCCAGAACGTCATTGAAAAGGTGGGATTGCCTGCTTTAATCAATTCACTGGCATCTGCCATATGCAAAGTTCAGCAGTATCTGCTCACCTTGTTCACGGCTATGCTGTCACATGGAATTCATCTTCAGAGGCTCATTCAAGAAAAGGTTTGATGTATTTTTTTTTTTAAATCTACCTTAATTTTGCTCTTCTCCTCCAGGACTTTTTCCTACTAATTGCATGATAGTAAGATTCAGCAGCAGTAATTCAGAGAAGCAGCATAACCTAGTGGTAAGAGCACAGGTTTGGGACTCAGAGGTCCTGTGTTCTAATCCTGGCTGTGCCACTTGTCTGCTGTGTGACCTTGGACAAGCCACTTAATTTCTTTGGGCCTCAGTTACCTCATTTGTAAAAATGGGGATTAAGATTCTGAGTCCTATATGGGACAACCTGATTATCTTCTATCTACCCCAGACCTTAGTAGAGTGCTTGCCACAAAGTAAGTGCTTAACAAATACTGTAATTATTAATTATTATTATTGTTCATTCACCCCAATGTTTTAAACTTTAAATTAGTAGTTTCAAAGTTGCTGACTTTGGTGTCAAGCCAATCTTTGTAAAAACCACTGGAGTTATAAGGAAGGTATTTTCTTTCAAAGGTGCTAATCTACCCTAACCTGCATTCAAGAACAAGCTGTGCTCAATGCCTAGTAACTGGTCATGATTTCAGCCCATCGATGGCTGATTTGGTTGCCCAGCCAGGCAGTTTTTTGGATAAATTGGAGGAAATCTCATGCAGAAAGTTTTCGAAGCTTGTGCCCCTCATCTGTCAGCCACTGTCCAAGCCCACAGCAGTCCAGCTGCGTACTCCTTCTGTCACAGCAGGTGGGGCCCATTTTCAAAGAGACCAGCCCAGTTCTGTACTCAAGGACTACCCTTCTGTACTTGGGACCACCCTTTCCCCAGTACGCCACCCCATTCCTGTCAGCTGAGAGGTGGGCAGCTGTGGAAAGTGGGACCTTAGGGCTCTCTCAGGGCCATGGCCACCCTGTTTGAATGGCAGCTCCCAGGGGGGTCACTGCAGTGCCCAACAGGACCACACTAAGATTTCAGTGAAGGAGGAAGAGCTGCAGAAGAGTAACTGAAAGTATGATCTGAGGAGCCTTTCCTCCTCAGCTTCCCCCAGTGACTTCTCCCTCTAGACTGTAAGATTGTTCTGAGCAGGGAACGTATCTACCGAAATCTTTTGTACTGTACTCTCCCAACTGCTTAGTTCAATGCTCCGCACACAGTAATTGCTCAAAAAATGCCATTGATATATTGATTGAAACATTCTGGGGCTTGCAACTACAATTACTAATTCCAAACCCAGTCCAAGATCAAGTAGTTTTAAGGGTTCTGGCTCTATTTCATTCAGCTCTATTTAGTTAACAAATTGGTTGCACTGCAGCGACTTTAGCTCTGGGTGTGGGGGCAGAAACAACTCTGCCGTCAGCACAGTAATGTACTAAACATTTGGGAGAGTACAGTAGAGAAGTTGACAGAATCCCCACCCTCAAGGAATTTACAATCTAGAGAGGAAGAACAGACTAGAATTGCATCCAGGCTATTGAGGGAAGTGGAATCAGCTGCTCTAATGGCATGCTAAAGTGGCAGGAGTGTCAGCAAACTACAACAAGAGAAAACCCCTTCAGTAGCAGCTATACAGAATGAGAGTTGTCAAACAGGATGATAAATGCAGCCTTATTTGTGTTACCCTAAGCTTTGCAATCCAGCAGGCAAAAGGGCAAACTGTCAGCAGTCTTCTAAGTAGACATTTCCCTGCAGTAAGGGCTTAATTGGGAGAATCTCTTCCAGGATGGGCAAGAGATTTCTCATGTCCAAACTTGTTTATGCCCTGCACTGGGTAGTGTACCTATTCCTTGAGTTCCCACAGTGAGTATTCATGCATTACTTCCTCCCAGTGGATATAGCTGAACAAATTAGCCAGGCCCAGGATGGGTCAGGACCACTGGAGAGCATGATAATAATAAAATAATAAATAATAATGATGGCATTTGTAAAGCGCTTACTCTGTGCGAATCACTGTTCTAAGTGCTGGGGAGGATACAAGATGATCAGGTTGTCCTACGTGGGGCTCACGGTCTTAATCCCCATTTTACAGATGAGGTAACTGAGGCCCAGAGAAGTTAGGTGACTTGCCCAAGGTCACACAGCTGATAAGCAGCGGTGCCAGGATTAGAACTCATGATCTCTGACTCCCAAGCCCGTGCAGTTTCCACTGAGCCACGCTGCTTCTCTGATAGAACTTGGGGACTCATTTACAAAACAGTTCTTTCTCTTAAGGGGCCCCCAAATTTCTTAGTGCAGAACGACAGAGGTTGGATTGATTTCTGAACCTTGGTTATAAAGTTGGCAGCTGCTTCCTAACTTCTGGGGGATCTGTAACTTTTGGAGCTGCCAGAGCTGGGGATCCACAGATGATTCCTGTTGGGAAGGATCATTAGGAAAGACTCCACAGGACCAGGATGTTACAGGATGTAAATACATTTGCCCAGCTAATTTCAAAACTAGTTCATATTAAGAAAAATAGCACTCTTGTGAAATGATGGCCTCTTCAGTGTTTATAAAAATACCCTGGTTTTTATCTCTGAAAGACAAATATACAGTGTCAGTAATATAGAGCACTGTGAGTGTATATCTTTCAATTTAACCAGCAGTATCTTGGCTGAGAATGTATTAAATGAATGGTCACAACCCTATCATTGCCCACTATGTAACTCAAGCTTTTTCTAACTCTTGAGCCATACCATAGCATAGCTTTATAGGCAAAGGAAAAGGACCTCTGAGACCAAACTATAAAATTTGTCTTTTTTCCCCTCACCTCTCTTGCTCTCTCTCTCTTTTTTTTTTTTAAGTCAGCAAACCACAGTGAGTTATTTTTAGAGGTTGTTGAAAGATGTGGCTTGTGAACTGGGCTATTTATCTGAAGAATCATGCTGAATTGCAAATCTGCCCCGTGATTATGGTAACCAAGCATTTAAGTGAAAGTGATCCTTTTCATTGACTCTACCTTGATTGAAAAACCCTCTGGCAAGTGATCTACAGAAGGACAACATCACTTTCTTAAAAATGATCCCCCCCCCCCTTGATTACATGAATGAGAAAACCCTGCATAATGGGGACATTCCAGTGTTTTTTTTTCCCTTGGGCCTTCATCTCCTCCTTTTTGCCAGGGTGCATCCCTTTGAGTACATGTAACTCTATCTACCACTGTTGCTAGTGTGCCCAAGGAAACAGCATTTCATTACAGGGAAGTTTTACACTTAAACTAGTATGACTTTCATTCAGCCACTGGCATACCTCAGAGTTTGTGTTATTCTATATAACTGAACAAGGGAAAAGTGAGGAAATGAAGGTATTAAAGGGAATGGAAAGGCTAGCAAAGACTGGGAATAGGAGAACAATATTTCTTAGGTGGGTAATTGGTTCTCTAATTCTGAACATCTGTTACCTTGGGAGTATCTTTCTGAGACACATTGTTCTCCTATCCCCAGAGTATCTAATGTTAAGCATTATTTCAAGTTTAAAAAAAAAATTTCTTGCCAGTAGACTACTGTAGGATTGGGAAAAAAAACAAAACAATGATGACTATCTTGATGGGGGTTTAGAGATATGAGTGTGAGTTGTTGGTGTCTGTATTCTTCAGAGTTAATCTTTACCTTACTTCATGTTATGAGGCTGTCTGTAGCCCTGTTAGTAAGAGGTGGAATAGGATTTTTCTATTATTAGCCTTTTGTGACCCTCTCCTATTGTTACAAAACTTCCTTTCCCAAAACCTCCCTTTTAACCTGAAGTTCCTCATGGTTGGCCTTAGGCAAGAAAGGGGCATGGGGGGATGCTTGAAGTTAATTGGACCAGCTATTATTGAGTAATGGATTGTAGAAAAATAGCCTCTTTCATTTTTGAAAAAGTATACCAATCATTTCTTTTTTCTCCCCTTGGACTTAGGTAGTGCTGTTCTCTGAAATTCAAACAATTATATCCTGACACTGAGCTAGAACTCCAGTCCCTGTGGTGTGACAAAGTTTACTTTATAAATGGAAACAATGATCCAGGAAAGAGGTGTCTCCACTTTTATAAGGTGCTTGATAAAAGTGACACAGAGCCATTGGTGTTTCAGGAACCTTTATAAAAATGGTAATTTCTGGATGACTTTTGGCCTGTGTCATCTGGGCAGCATTAATTTCAGGGGCTGTGTCTGTCAGGTAATTTGAAGGATTCCATTGCTTATACCTCTGAGGGAGTGGTTTTCCATTCCACTGTGGATTAGGTCCAAAAATCCATCCTTTCTGCTTCAAAGCCTTTCACCAATTTACCCCAGAATTCCTCACTTCCATTGTCTCTTTCTTTCATTAAGCCCTCCCATTCCGTCACTTCTGTCAGCCAGATTTGCTCAGTGCCCGATTTAATAATAATAATGTTGGTATTTGTTAAGCGCTTACTATGTGCCGAGCACTATTCTAAGCGCTGGGGTAGACATAGGGGAATCAGGTTGTCCCACGTGGGGCTCACAGTCTTAATCCCCATTTTACAGATGAGGGAACTGAGGCACAGAGAAGTTAAGTGACTTGCCCACCGTCATACAGCCGACAAGTGGCAGAGCTGGGATTCGAACTCATGAGCCCTGACTCCAAAGCCCGTGCTCTTTCCACTGAGCCACGCTGATTTACTCATCCACTGATTACACTCCCACCTTTCCTAAGTAATTGGAAGAAATTGCAAATTATTTCAGCCCCCTCCCAGCCTATTCATACTACACCCAGGATTTTCTCTACATTGCCCACCTCACAATATGGATTTACTTTGTACATGTTGCTAAATTTATCTATTTAATCTATTTGTTCAAGTTGTGTGTTTAATTGCCTGTATTCTCCTTATAAGTCTGTCCATAAGGGTGTTTGCCGCCTTAGACTGTAAATTTCTAAGAGGCCAAGTACAAGGCAATTCTTTGCAGAATCTGACTCCATTGACTTCGGATGTTCTCCCTTTCCCTTTGCTGAGTTGAACATAGCTTTAACCTTCTCTACCCTTTGAAGCGATTTGGCAGAGAGAATGTGGGGAAGCTTGGAGCACACTTGTTTCCCCTTCCAGCTTCTGTACTGAATTGGCAAGTGGTGGACAGATTGGTGGGTGGTTGAAAGCAAGTTGGCAGCAGAGATAATGGTACTCCCAAGGGTGGTGGGGTGTAATTGACATATCTTTATCTTCAGCACCTACCAGTCTGAGGTTTGGGTCAAGGACCCTACTTAGCCTACTCTTCACCCAGTCCTGTCTAGGGTCAGTCATTGTTTCGGTCAAACGCTCTGAACATCCTCTCATTGAGTGGACGGCAGAAATTCTCACTGCATAACACGCAGCAGAGTGTTATTTGAAGACAGGGCATTGTAAACACTTATGTAAAACAAGATGACACATTGCAGATAGTAGTTTCTCTTTTCCTAGACAGTCATGTCCCTGATCAGATGGTATGGGCAGAAAGAGGAGCTGCAGTAGGATGACTCTGGGCAACCCCCTCCATCAGAACCCTGACTTCCCTTAAGTTGCACCACCTCCACCATCTCCCCTCATTGGAATAATGAGACATGATGAGGGGAAGGTGGATCTGTAACATATCTGCAGTGATTGCTGAGAGAGTCTTGCCCTTTGGACCTGAAGTGGCCCTGTCAGATTGGTGAAGAGCTTGAAACTTCAACCCTAATGGATTGCATCTTTTATTGTTCTTAGTATTTTATTCATCTAGTTTATTTCTTTGCATGTCTTTTGTCAGTTCGGTTGGTCTTCCCCTCCCTTTCCTCCCCTCTTCTCCCCATTGCCACTTTTTTAAGTTGAGGTAGGGCTAGGGACCTTGTCTGAAGTATTATTCTTGAATCTTTTCCCCCAGTGGTTTAATTCAGTGCTTGTACAAAGAAAGCACTCACAATTGTAATTGATAAAGATAATAGAAAAGGTGAGAAGGCGGTGTGGAGGCTCCTAAAATAATTACTTATTGCTATATTTAGTTTATGTGGTAGGTAATGTGGCTCTCTGGGGTTCCATAGGCCTTTTTATATGTCTGTTAGCATTTTTGTATCTGTTGTCAGTTTGAAACTTAGCAAAGACAGAGAATATGCATGTACAAGTTGCTCAATATTCCCAGCATATCACAAACATCTGGACCTTTTATAAATGCTTCTGATAATGTGGTCAGGAATAAACACTTGACCATAGGTGGTACAAAAAGTCCATGACTAAACTGATATTAGAGTGTAAGGCTTTTAATTGCTAGATTTAGTCATAGACCACTGAGCTGTATTGACTCTAACCTGAATAAGGCAACTTACAATAGCTCATAAAAGTACAAGGAATCCACCACTAATGCCAAATCATATTAGCTTTTCCTTGGGCCCTGTAACTCTGTGAAACCCACATTTCAAACTAGTGTTTGAAATGTTTTGTTAGCAGTTATTGCTTGAGATAAAAACAAATCAATCAATAAAACTTAAATTCTTCATTGTTGTGTCTGTTAATAATGTTGGTATTTGTTAAGCGCTTACTATGTGCCGAGCACTGTTCGAAGCGCTGGGGTAGACATAGGGGAATCAGGTTGTCCCACGTGGGGCTCACAGTCTTAATCCCCATTTTACAGATGAGGGAACTGAGGCACAGAGAAGTTAAGTGACTTGCCCACAGTCACACAGCCGACAAGTGGCAGAGCTGGGATTCGAACTCATGAGCCCTGACCCCAAAGCCCGTGCTCTTTCCACTGAACCCCGCTGCTTCCACATCTCACGTGAATTTTAACATACCCAGCAGAGGCACCCTCCCCTTCTGTTCATCCTTGCCAAAAAAACTGGAGATTCTGTTTAATCTTGGATGTTTTTGAAGTCTTAATGAGGGAACTCTATTCTCTGTTCTCCAGTATAGTTTAGTGGGAAAAGTATGGAATTGGGAATCAGGAGATGTGGGTTCTAGCCTGCTCCACCACTTGCCTGTTCTGTGGCCTTAGACGAGTAAGTTATGCATCGTGGACCTCAACTTCCTCATCTGTAAAAGTGGGGATAAAATACCCATTTTCCCTTCTTAGATTGTGTGAGCCTGAATGGGACAGGGCCTATGTCTAATTATTTATCTACGTCAGTGTTTTACACAGTGTTTGACCCTTAATAAATACCATTACCCAGAGCATTTGCAGTGGAATCCTATGTGTCCAGATGGCACTGGGCAGATGCTTTTTGCAATTAACAGACCTGGGAAAAGCAGACTATTTACACTAACTGGAAGTTCAGAGGAAGACTTTCCCCCTTCTTTCCTGCAATGGAATTTCATGAATGAAGCAAGGCCGATATTCATTTCTTCAAAATGTAATTGGTGTGGCTTTCTGGACTACAAATCCAGTAAAGCTATGACACTTAGTGTTTTCCGAAACTTGATTTGGTAATTTCTTGAGTAGTTTTTGCAGCACTGCTGTTCAGTTTACACCTACAAAAAACTGAGTTGATTTTTGGATTTTGATAAACTCCAAATATTAACTTTAAAAGCAGATTTGTCTAATACAAGTGGATGAACAACTATGTCATTGCTAATCATATGTCTGAAATAGAGTGAAATAGAATTTCACACATTAATCAGATGTCACGGTGATATTTTCTGAATTTTGTTTAAAGCCTATCGGAGTTAATAAAAAGAAGAGTTGTGCAAGAGGCATTTCACTTACAAATTAGTCCAAGGTCCTTTATGGAGTGTACAATCCAAGAACAGCTTTAGAGTCAATCAGTAGATTCATTATCTTTCCTTTAAAATGTCTAGGGAAACTATGTTAAAGTAGTTGTCCTCATGCATTTCTTGTTGTTTTTCCTTGGGGCCATTATCAGTTGATAGCCAGGCTCAGCTCATCGAATTTTAGCTGTGGCAGGGAGTCAGGAGCAGATCAATCTCACCTCTTGAGATTTGCAGGGGATCAATTTGAAGTTCTCATCCTCATTATTTTACACTTACTTATTTAACACATTCTGTTCTTGTGCTGTATAATGGAGGAATAGTTCTGTTCATCCTGTCCCGAGAGAGAAATCTGCTTTTTTTGTACTAAAGTAGGTATTAAGGAAGCTGGTTACTTCAAGCTAAATGTAGATGGATAATAATTGGAGTTTTCTGTAGCTCTGTGTCATGTTTACTCATAGCTGAAAATGGATAGAATTGACAGAGATGCCTTCAAACTACCTATGGAAAGCCCACCCAAGGCTGACTTCTAGCCATCTTAATCCTATGTGCCAGGGAAAAACTCTTGGAGTGTGAAGTGCTTGAGGGGGAGGGGCGGTCTTACCCTGACTTGATCTGCATGTATGCACAGTTTATCCTCTTTATTATGTCCCTCTCCTATCCCCCTTCCAAGTTTAGATTAGGTAGATTGGAACTTTTGGCAAAGAGATGAATGTGAATCATAGCTGAGTCACAGTGGACTGCAGACTGAAATGTTTGCTTTCTAATTATACACACCTACTACTAATTCTTTGTTCAAAGGATATGAGCCTGAGTTGAAATTTCTGACCTGCCAGTGGCTTAGTTAGGAGCCCCGCAGGATAGTTCTCCAAGATTGGGTATTACTATTGAGGAATGTGGCCTCGTTATTCTTCCCTTCCCTGCTGCCACTTTCCATCATCTAATATCCAAGCATTTACTTCTTTCATTGTCTTCTCAATAAATGTAGCCAAAATAGAATCCATCTAAGACTCACTAGAGCAGCAGTATGCAACCTGTAATTGGCCCCTAGATTGTGGTGATGTGTTTTAGTTTTTGTTTCGTTTTTCCCTTGACTGTGGATTCTCTTGTAGGTCAGGAATCCACACATGCTGAGACCTCATCATAACTGGGAGGACCAACTATAATGGGATTTAATTATAGCTGGTTACCCATTAAAGAAACAACTACTAACAGCGTACCCCACAGCTCAGAGGTGTTCACCATGCTGTTAGGCAAGATATTCTGTGTATGGTATATTTCCCATAGAAATAATTGTTTCTCTCTTTTTCCCCCCACTCCCACCCCAATCAGTCATATTTACTGAGCACTGACTATGTGCAGAACACTGTACTAAATGTTTGGAAAAGAATAACGAAAGACATGGGACCTGTTCCCAAGGAGCTTAAATCCCCCTTCCCCTGATCCTTAAAGTGCTGCTAGTGCTGCTTTTCTATACCTGACTTCTTCTGCACCCCCTTCCCCCTCACCCCACACTCTCCCAACACATTCCTTCCCTTCTTCCTCCATGGGAAATGGCCAAGTACCTGAAACTGGCTCCGGCTTCTCTCTTTACTTGTAAATTTCTTTCATGGTATGGTGGAGCCCTACACTGCACTCTTCCCCTCACTGTCCCCATTCCCCAGCTTGCAACCCCTTGCCTCTTAGGACTGCCAAAGCCAGGGGGAAGAGGACCTGTTTGGAATGGAATAGAGGGAAAGGAAGGTGGAGGTAGAGGTGGAAGACTGGGAGGGTACTGCCGCCATCTGCTTTTCCTCCATCCTCACGGCTTTCTCACCCTGGGTCCCTAGCTTTGGAGGTCCCAGAAGATGAGTTTGCAAAGTAGGAAGAAAAGATGGTTGGGGATGCAAAAAGAAAAAAAAGCCAGGGCCAAATTCAGATGCTGGCCTGGTGGCATGGACAAATCTGGGAAGCAGGGACAGAGGGCAAGAAAGTCAAACTGGGGATGAGGTAAAGATTGTCGGAGGCAGGGCAAGGGGATGCGGAGAAAGGGAAAGAGTTAAGTATTCGGTCACAAGCTTTCTTGGTAGACTGCGATGACCACGACTGCCCCTTTCCACTAGTGTCTTTGCCACCCTCCATGAAGCCAGAGTCAGCCTACCTGTTCCCTTCCCTTCTTATCTCCACTTCTTTCCTGCTGTTTCTTTTCTCAATAAACAAATTTCGGGTACTTGGAAAGTTACGTCCTTGTAGTAAGCATATGTAGCTTACCTTTGTTTTGAAAATAGCAGTACTGCCAGTGGATTTGATCTATGTAGATACCCATAACCGTGTAGCTTGCTTATTAGTATCTTAGGTTCTTTCAGGAGGTTGCAAATTAGTTGACTTATGGTTTGCTTTCCTTTAATACTTTAAAAATTGTCTCTCTCTATATATACATATATATATATACACACATACATACATGTATATATTCTTTCTCACTCTCTTTATAATATGGAGAGCGAAAGAGATAGAAATAGCTATATAATTTGTCCTCTGCCCCCCATGCATGCATTTTTGGAAAGATCCTCAGAAGTAAAATTTCACTGGTTAGGAGAAAGGTCCCTAATGACTGTTGTCCCCTCTGTTGTGTCTCCTCCAAACACATACTTAACTATACCCACTTATGCAGCCACATACACAAATGCAAATTTAGGATAACATTCACATAAACCCATTAGTTATTTGCTAATGCATTTCTTTGCACACATAAACCCACATACAATGAAGAAATGCCACATTACTATAATCACCAGTTAGGAGCCACCTAACTGTGGAACCTCTCATAGGATCTCATTAACTACCCAGATCACATTTTGGCTTCAGACTACAACTCATCAGTATGACAGAATGATAGATAAAGAAGTTCAGGGAATAATAGCAAGACTGCTAAATTGTTATCATATGTCTTTTTCAAAACAGTTTGACACCAATTATAAAACTGGGCTCTGGCAAATACTAAGCTAAATCCTGAAGCTGCTCCACTGAGGTGTGGCAGCTGAGTCAGAGTTAAGAGTAGCCTGTTTGACCTACTCCCCACTAACATCCGAGTAAAGCAAGCCCAGGTGAATATTGGTTCCATCCTGTTTAAACTATTCTGCCATCATGCTTAAGGATGCACTGAGGTGCTTGGAAACTGGTGTCAGAATTCTCTTCATCTCCACTGGGAAGCTCTATCAACTCAGGCTTTTGAGGATCATTGAAAAGTTTAGAGAGTCATTTAGTTACTGCTCTAACTCATGATATACCTCTTGAGGCACACAGGCAAGAAGACATATCAGTGATTATGAATTACATGGCAAAATCAGTACAATAAAGTGGACTGACCATAAACTTGAAGAAACCCATCTTACCCGTGAGTTGCCCTATACACAACAAAGATTTTCCTTAGTTCCGTTGACTTTAGGGCTGTCACAAAGTTCTGCCAGATAGGCAGACCCCTATTAACTGACGCATGGGTACAAAGGAGAAAATAAAATTGAGTAGACTAGCATGGCCTCTGGGAATTTTCAAGGACAGAATTTAGTGGTAACGGGATAGTGAGCCTTATTTCAAATAGAAATAAAAGTGATGATCAACCTTCCATATGCCTCTGACATCTGGTCATAAGGCCTATTTGGCTTTTTCAGCAGCTTCACCATGGCTACCTATGGGTCAGTTTAGCATCAAGTGCTAGAACAAGATGACCAAAAATGAAGTCCTCAAATGAAGTCAGCTTCCCACCATCGGCACTGTTCCTTTCAATAGGACTTCATTGATTGGGCAGGGGAGATGAATGACTGTGGGCAGGATACCCACAGCTGTTCTCTGATGAACTAAAAAAAAATGCAGAAAAAGAGGGGAGAATACATTTTTTTAAGACCTTGTCGCAAACAATGTGATATACAGAGGACCGTTGGTAGACACCAGCAGCAGAAAGGCCAACCTGGAGAGTCACAACTGAGAGAAAGGTTGTGTTCCTTGAGCAGAGGCTTCAGGAAGTTCAGCGTAATAGCAGGCAATCTTAAAAAACAAAACAAAACAAAAAGAAAAAACCCAGAACTGACAAGTAGCCAACATAGCAGTTCAGCAAGGAACTATCTTTAGATCCTCACAACATTGGGTATAAGTCTTTTCAGCCACACGTGTACATGTGGATACAGTCTCACTTCAGTAGCACACTCTTAGTATAGGACTCAGGGACCAGGGATTTAAGTGTTCCAACAGGCTATGTCTTTCACATCTTGGTTTCAGCTTCTGAAAATTCCCTTGTAGCTAGTGAGGCATATGTGTCTTTCCATCGCTACAACCAATCAATCAGTGGTATTTATTGAGTGTTCACTCTGCGTATAGCGCTCTACTAAGAACTTGGAAAGAATACCATACAACAGAGGTGGTGGACACGTTCCCTGTCCACCAGGAGCTTACAGTTTAGAGAGGGAGTCAGACATTAATATAAATAAATGATGGATATGTAAGTGCTGTGGGGATGAGGGTGGGGTGAATCTTAAATTCCCAAAGGGTATAGATCCATAAGTGATGCAGAAGGGAAAGGGAGTAGGGAGAAAGCTTAATCACGGGAGACCTCTTAGAGGAGATTAATGAACAAGTGTTAAGTATCTATACCTGTGTAAAAAAAAAAAAGGATAAAAGCATAAGCAAAAATAAAAAAAGGAAAAAATACAGGATGCATAAATATTTAGACTGATGAGTGAGAACCAATAAAGCAGGGGATGACTGGAAAAGAAAGGCTAAAGTGGTGGATTGGAGATGGCAATATGTGGGTAGGAGAAAGTGGAGATCAAGGAGAAGAGGGTAACTGACTAGATGGATGAGAGAGAATTGCCAAGGAGATAGGGCAGGTAGTCAGGAAAGTGGCCATAGGATGTTTAGTATAAAACGAGTTTCTCGACTTTAAAATACTTGAAAGAAGCAAATTTCTTAATTTATATTGCTGCTTACTGGGTATCCTTATTTTCCATTCTTTTTTTGCCAATTTATACATATCCAGTGCGGTAGACAATAACAGTGGGATTGCTTTAGGCAATTTCTCTCAGCATTGACAGTTTATTATGACCAGCTCCACAATTACGCTGATGTCACCTAACAAATCAAGCAAGTACATGGATTATTTTAATTTGAACAAAACATCTGTGTTTTAAATGGATTTTTCCCTCTACATTAACTGAAAAGTTTATTGTCTGTAACATAATGATTCTGGCTGCCATAATGGTAAATACTGTTATGGATCATTTCAAGAGAAGTCAAAATAGAGTAAAACAGTAGTAGATTTAACATAAATTGTTACCAAATTGGGTTTTAGTTTTCTTGCTGAGTTATCTTTCAGCAATGTTGCAGTTTTCCAAGAAAGAATTGCCGAGCATATTGAGCAAATACACTGTCAGGCATTGATTTTCAATCACCTTGCTACAAAGCAATCAAAGGATGACTGAGTGCTTTTATTGTCTATTGATGTCAAGTAGCCTAATTTACTGATTTTAGTGTTTGTGTTACTTAACTCGTGCCATCCACTATTAAAAAAAATACATGAATAGTGGGGTTTATGACACCCATACCCTATTTGTTTGAATGTTTATTTTTCCGTAATGTGATGGATTCAGTCACCATTAGGATTGGACTGTCTCTATCTGTTGCCGACTTGTTCATCCCAAGCGCTTAGTACAGTGCTCTGCACATAGTAAGCGCTCAATAAATACTATTGAATTGGAAAAAAAGAGATTCTACAAAACTCTCTTTGGAGCAGTCGTTGGAAATGTTAGTGTTTTTTGAAGTGTGTGCGTTCCTCTCTTAGTACAATTATTTCAGGAATCCTTAGGACTTTTATGTGTATTTGTAAATTGTGTTTATTGGTTCCTGTTAGTTCCTGTCGTGTATATTTACTATGTTTTCCTTTTTTTTGGTCATGTTCATTTTATGGAAATTTAGATACTTAGGTACTTGAACTTGTCCTGTTCCTTCTTTTAGTTTGTGAATTTCTTAAGAATAGGACCGGGGGCTGTAGTCGTAGGTAATGCTTCACAGCATCAAATACCAATCCTCTTCTTTCAGGCAGAGCTTAGCAAATGAGGTTGGCTTATTAGTCTCAATAGCTCATGGAAGAATTGAGCTTCCAGTATTTAGTTTGGAAGCCTTTTTTATTTTCCAAGAGTTTGTTGAACCAAGGTACGTTGCAAGGCAAGAAAGCAGTTTTTTTGAGTCAGTGATATAAAATAGCATAATTTAAATTTTTACTTGAGAGTTCTGCAGATCTTGGCAGCCTAGTTACAGCACAAGGTCTGATAATAATTGTGCATTTAATAACAAGAGTTTAGATTTAGCTTTAGAAGATGAGAAAATCAGGCTACATTTCTCACTGCATTTAGCCCTGTCCTCAAAGTATTTGAACATGATTGGAAGAGATCAGGAAGAGCCTAGTTTGTCCATTCAATTTTTGAGACATTCCAAGAATAAAAGTAGGTGATTCTTCAGAGGAAAATACCCCTTAATCTTTTAAAACATATTTGAATGTACAAATATGAAGCATTAATTCTAGGTGATTTTCTTTATTACAATAGTAATAATAATTATCATACTTGTTAAGAGCTTACTACATACAAAGTACTGTTCTAAATGCTGGGTAGATATAAGTTAATCAGGTTGGACACAGTCCCTGTTCCCCATGGGGCTCATACCCTTAATCCCCATTTTACAGATAAGGTAACCGAGGCCCAGAGAAGTCAAGTGACTTGCCCAAGGTCCCACAGCAGACGTGGTGGAGTCAGAATTAGAACCCAGTTCCTTCTGACTCCCACACTCATGCTGTATCCATTAAGCCATTCTACTTCTCCTATTTGATTATTGGGTCTTTTTAGTTGGGGCAAAAGTCTTGAAAAATCAGCATGAGAAATAAAAACATTTTAGAAGAAAAATCTTCAAAATTTTCAAAAGAGTTTACTCTATGCCAAGCTATACCAAATGCCAGGATTCACTTCTCCCTCTCTCAGGTGACAGGATATTTCTGTGCCCAGAAAGAAATCTCTGCAACCAGGATATATCTGAAGCCACAAAAGTCTGGGTTAGTGGTGTGGAGTTGCAACTATTCATATTAATCGTTGTAATTGTGGTATTTAAGTGCATTTACTCCGGGCCAAGCACTGTGTTAAACTCTGGGGTAGAGTACAGTCTCAGAGATAGTCTCTGTCCTAAATGGGGATCACAATCTAATAATAATAATAATAATGTTGGTATTTGTTAAGCGCTTATTATGTGCTGAGCACTGTTCTAAGCACTGGGGGAGATACAGGGTAATCAGGTTGTCCCACGTGAGGCTCACAGTCTTCATCCCCATTTTACAGATGAGGGAACTGAGGCACAGAGAAGTTAAGTGACTTGCCCAAAGTCACACAGCTGACAAGTGGCAGAGCAGGGATTAGAACCCATGACCTCTGACTCCTAAATCCAGGCTCTTTCCACTGAGTCACGAAGGAGGATGAACAGTTACTTAATCCCCAGTCTTCAAATGAGGAAAGTGAGGCACTTTCTTAAATGACTTGCCCAAGGTCATATGTTAGACAAATGCCAGAGTGGAATTAATTAGAACGTAAGGGTTCCATAGTGCTAGTGCTGCCTTATTAGGAGTTAATATTAAAAAAGCATGACTAAATAACCCTTATTGATTCCTCACTTAGTATGTACAACATAGTCCTCTATTTTCCCTGTGGACTATTAATGTTGATAGTAGGCTGGATGCAAAATACATATAGAAGGAGTTTCAGGTAATATAAAGGCCATTAAACAGCAAAACCAGTATAGGCTGATTGTGCTAACTCATTTCTCTAAAAACCTCTATCTAATGCAGTGTATTTTAGTGAAATTATAAGTTCTTTCTCAAGCTCTATTTGTAGAGCTTTTAAATGAACTGAAAATAGGAGCATTTGGGAGAAAAAAAATCAAAGCTCTATAGCATCAGTCAAATTGATAGGAGTTCTGTGTTCAGAGTACCCAACCTAGCAGACCTTATTTATTTTAAAATCCACAAGCATGGGAGAAGTAAAGTGAAGAATACCCCTATTTTGTGTAGTTTTTCCTACAGAGAACATTTGAATCTACTGAATAAATATCAGACACATGACAAAATTAATATACTCCCTTTTGCCTCACTGAATTTTGATCTGTGAAAAAAATCACACAGACTTCTTTTACCACCCTTCTCTCCAGCCTAAAGATCTAAAAAATCAGCCTTCATATATCCCTTAGACTATGAGCTCCATATGGTCAGGGACTCTGTCCAAGTGGGTTATCTTGTATCTACCCCAGCGCTTAGTACAGTACTTGGCACATAATAAGTGCTAAACAAATACAACTATAATTATTTCCACCACCATTTTGGATTGTGGGCGTAAAGAGGAAAAAAAGATCAGAAAATTAGGCTCTTTGAGAGATGAATGACTATTAGGTTAAAAAATGTATGTATGTTTCAGATGGATAGTAAGTGACTGACAGAGTGTGTGCTCCTCCAAAAGAGTGAATTTACAACCAAGCCTATCTGGGCCCACATGTGGCAGAAGGATGGAGAGATTTTTTAAAAAAATGTCTTTGATGCAGGACACATCTTTTGGGGAAAGTGCTCCTAAAATCCATCTGGGAGTTGTTTTCTCGAACCCATATTTCAGTGATGCTTATCTTTTATACCACCACACTTGAGTGGTGTGTTATCAGAGCATGTATTTCCTGATCAATCAGCTGGTGGCACTGGCAGCCCCTTTCTCTCTCAACTTGCTGCAGACAGGAGAAAAGTGAAGGTCCTTGCTTGCACCAAGTTATTTTAACACAATATGTTCTAGAAATATAGTTCGTCACGCTGCATTAAAATAGCTTCACGTCTGCACAGATGGCACCTATTTCCAGCCATTAAATCCAGACGGCAGATTCCAACAACTGAGCACCCACTTCTCCAAAGGCTAGCTAAAGTGTGGACTCCAACCAGGCTCCAGCTCCTCTGATTCTAGCTTGGCTGAACCGGAACCTGGTTGGAGTCAAACTCTTCTGCTTGGACCTTTTCAGATTCCGACTGGTTGTCCACCACTGCCGGTGCCGGGAGACTGCTCTGCCCACAGATCCCCAGGACTAGGAAGAGCACTGTCAGCCTAGATTTAGGAACAGTGTTGCTTAGTGGGTAGAACATGGGCCTGGGTGTCAGAAGGACCCGGCTCTGCCACACATCTGCTGTACAACCTTGGTCAGTTCACTTCTCTGGGCCTCAGTTACCTCATCGGTAAAATGGGGATTGACTGTGAGCCCCATTTGGGACGTGATCTGGGACCCACCTGATTACCTTGTATCTACCCCAGCTCTTAAAACAGTGCCTGATACATAGTAAGTGCTTAACAAATACTATATTAAAAAAAAAAAGGCAGGGGAGGAGAGTTGTGGGACAGTGTTTTTGGCTGCTTGTTTGTCCTTCAAATGAGAAGAACTGAAAGATCACTCTCACTTCTTGACAAACCATCTTCTTCCAACACCACTGACCAAAAACTTCACCCTCAGCCAAGGCATTGCTATCTTTCACTCTCTTTCCCCACCTATAATACTATTTTGCTGCGCCTTGTAGAACCCCTACTCTATCGTTGCCAAACACCTGTGTCTTGACATGATCACTTGACCTTTATCATTCTCACAATCCTAGTCTTAAAATGACCCTGATTCTCACCCCAGAGGAAATATCATCTTTCATTCCCACGGGATCATGGGAAAAGGTGGTGCCTTCATTTTATTGCTTTTTCCCCAGTGTCCCTTCCAGGCCATCCAGATTTCTATCAATAGTTTTCTCATATTGGAAGTCCTCCCCTTCACTCACTATGACCATATTATTACCATTAATATTATTATACTTGTTAAGTACCTACTGTGTGCCCAAGCACTATTGTAAGTGCTGGTTGACCTGGATACAAGATCATTGGGTTGGACACAATTCCTGTCTCATAAGTGGCTCACAGTCTAAGTAAGAGGGAGTAGGAAGTAATCCCCTTTTTACAGATGAGGAAATTGAGGCACAGAAAAGTTGTGACTTGTCCAAGGTCACACAGCAGATCAGTGGAGGAGTCAGGATTAGAACGTGAGTCCTCCAACTCCCAGCCTTGTGCTCTTTCCCCTAAGCCTACACTATTTCACTTACCCATGTCTACATTTCTAGATACGTTTGATATCTTCCTTACTGTTTTCCTTTCACTTCCATCACATGAATTGATTTTTATAAACTTCAACATCCAAGTTGATTGTGTATCTGACCTGTCTGGCCTCCTGCTTCCACTCACTACTCTATTATCCTGATTTTCTGCTCCACCACCTGTCATCAAGACACCAATATAGAGTCACCATCTTCTTTTCCTCTCAAGATGATTGCTCTGACACCCCTTCCCTCTCACTGCTATATTCACCTTTTGACTGTCCTCTAGGTCTTCCCTTTCTACTTTGACAAGGCTTTCCAGACTACTTGCAGTCTTCTGGTCTTTTCTTCCAAATCTCTTCTTGATCAGTTACAATTTGAATTTCCTCTCTCCTTCTCTTAGAGACCACACTTTCAAAAATCTCCAGTGGCCTCCTGCCTAAATCTAATGGATTTCAGCTGCCATTAGCATCCTTGACCATCCCATCCTCTTGAAAACTCTCTGGCCTTGATTTTGGTAAAATAGAAGTCCTGATTCTCTTTCTAGTCTAACCATTCCTTTTCAGTTTCCTTAGCTTGTCCTTCATCCTCCGCTCCACCTTAAGTATAGGTGGTCCTCTTGGTTTTGGTTGCTGTACTTTTCTGTCTTCTCATTGTCTTGGGGGGCCCATCTGATCCCATGGTTTCACCTTCCACTTCTATGAGAGCGAGTCCTAAATCTGCATCCCTAGTCCTGAATTCTAATTCACTTTGCAACTTCATATCTCCCAATGCCTCTTGTAAGATCTCCACTTGGGTGATTTCACTGACACTTAAAATCAATGTATCAGAAATCAAACTCCTCATCTTCTCTCTAAAGTCTTCTTTTTCTAACTTTCTTGTCTCTATTGACAACTTCACCATCCTCCCATTGCAGGCTTTCACAACCTTTCCATGCTGTTTGGCTCCCTTTTGTCATTTCCTCCTAGATTTAGCAGGTGGCTAATTCTGGCCAATTCTCCTTTTATAATAATTTAATAATCTGTTGATTCTTTTCCATCCTAATGGTGACCACTCTTATTCAGGCCTTCATAAACCCTGCCTTAGGCTGGCCCCTTCTTCAGTCCCTACATTCAATCTCATGAATCATCTTTTGAAAAACACGTTTCTGTGCCTATCAGTCACTTCTCTTGGGCCCTCCCAGCTTTCACGCTTCCCAAGCAAGCCTTTCAACCATGCTCACTTTTGCTTCTCTCAGCCCTAACTCACTGGCCACATCTCTTCCCTTGAATGGAAACTCCTCTCCCCTTTCAAATCCATCAAGCTATTTCACTCACCTCTTTCAGAGTCCTGAGTATTAATCCCCTATCTTCTTTGTCATCCTACCCAGGAGTCATCTAAGAAGTCATATTTACATATATATTTCCATTTGTACCTGTGCTATCTTTCATATATCATATATTTGGCAGTGTATGTTGTGAATCCATTAGATTGCAGTCTTCTTGAAGGCAAGGAAAGTGTCTTACTCTTGTTACATGTTACAGTACCCAGTGCAGTGCTCTGTACTCAGAAGGAACTGAATAAGTGCTGCTGGTAATATGATGAGCTAATTGTAGTGACAAGCCATTTTGTTATATTTAGCATTTTTTTCAGGTAATAGGTCCTATATAGAAAGGCTTACCCTGTCACAAAGCTATTTCTTGGTCAGAAGATTCAGCCTTACATCTTCTTAAACCCTAAACACATCTTAAAAGCCAGAAGAGCATCCTGAAAGGACACAGAATTCTTAAAAATATAGATAGGCCGGGTGCACCTCCTAGGGGATGGCCCGAGTGAGTACAGTAAGACCATGAGGTCTAGTGACAAAATTGCTTTGCCTCTCGATCCCATGAGGAGATGTCGACAGTTGTCAACAACATAAGGATTAACAGCCTTTCAACTCCTCACTTAACTCCACAGGGTTTGAGGTCTCCCCTCAGAACCACTGCCAATCTCTGTGCCGAACTTTTGCTCTGACATAAAATCTCAAGAGGCCAACATGACTTATTATTTAATAATAGATCTGTCTCCCTTGCAAAATAACAGAATACATATGTATTAGCAAATCTAATACATTCTGCAGTGGGCCCTTCATTATATGGGGACTCCTTGATATAAATATAACTCCGAGAGCATGTGGAGAAGCAACTGGAGCCTTTCTATGAGTCAGGTGCATTTTTTGCAAGTGGACACATTTATCACACAGTCACATGGATATAGAGCTGATGATGACTTGAGCATGTCCCAAAAAGCAAGAAAACAAAAATCTCAGTGAGATCTGCATTTGTACCTGGCACCTTTTATTCATTGTCATGTCATTATGCTTAGCTCATTTATTGAATCAAAGACCATAATGCAGTTTATTTAAATTGGCTGGCTGTTGAGGCTTGTGGGTCTAAATTTAGATTTACCAGCTGTAGTTGGGTAGAGGGTGTGGCTATCCATCAAATGCTAGCCCTGCAGATTATCTATAATTTATTCATTTGGGTGGGCAAGAGTGATACTGATGTAGTGAGGAATTCTGTATTCTGAAGCAGCAGGAAAACCCAAGTGAGTCTTTGGATAATTTAAGAGCCTGCTTAAGAGGTTGTGAAATCCAAGAGTATTTTGCCTTTATTGTAAAGTGAGAAATTGGAACAATGTAACTTCATGACTTTGGTTTTGGTGCCCAAATTGATATCTTTTGATACTGAAGAATTTTAAAGATCCCCCCAAAATACAGTTTTGTTACAACAACAATGGTAACATCATTTTTAAAAGAAAAAAACCATACGTGGTCAGCCCCAAGCAGCATAATTTTTTGGAGGTTCGTTGTGGCTTCACTCCATTGTCATCCTGAGTTATTTAATGTCTAATTACACTTTTGAGTGAGTACATGGTGAACTTAAATTGGTAGAGCAGGGCGTGGAAATGGATTTCTCTGAAAACCGGTATGCCCCTTCCTAAAATCTATGCCTTCATATTAACTGGATTAATAACATAACATAAATAGGTGTAGGTTTATGGACTTGCATAGGAGACAGTCAGCAAATTGGATGATTAGGTTCATCCTAAAAATTTATAATTCCAATTTCATTTATAAAAAAGGGAAAAATCCTGTTACCTCTGTGTAGTTTACTATTGTCTAAGGGAAGAAATTTCCCCAGTATGTATATGGGACACTTAGTACAGTGCTTTGCGCACAGTAAGTGCTAAATAAACATGAATGAATGAAGCTAGGAATAATTGGCAATGTCTACCTTAATTTGAGCTCAGTATTTTTAAAAAATCTTTTAATCTCTTAGGACACAAAAGATCATAGCTACTGATGAGATTTATAGGGTAATTTATGTGGCGATCAATGCCTTTATGTGGTGGCTGAATCCAGAATCAGATGTAAATATTATAATGGTTATACTAAATTTGAATGTAATTCTATCTCGGTTCTATTGGTCATGACAATCTACTTCTTCTAACAGAAGAGGCTGGCTAGTCATTTTATATTATGTCTTATCAAATTTTTTTCTTTCCCACAGGGTTTTGTTACCACAATCATCCGTTTATTTGACAGTCCTTCAACTTCAATTCGAGCTAAAGCCTTTTTGGTCCTTTTACATGTTTTGATTCCTAACCGAGAGATGCTGCTGCTTAGTTGCCAAGCAAGGTATGATCTGCTCTCTTGGTTTAGTCAATATGTTTAAATATATACTATGAAACAAATCGAACTGTGGCATAAACAACACTTGAATCAAGAGCTTAATCAACTCTTATATTTCTATTATGGCCAGAGAATATTCTTTAGTCAACTTTTCCAAAGTTGTTAGAAGTAGAGAAAAACGGATTTCTGTAGGTTTTCATCCAGATCTAACACTGACCTATAATCTCACCGTCGTATGGCTGTAATATGTTCCATAAAACACAGAGAGGCCAAAAAAAATTCTTTTGGATGTTGTCCAGGAGTCAATTGAACCAAGTCAACTTTGTGAAGTTAAAAAGACCCATCCACCACTAATCTAATAGTGTTTAACAGGTGCCCCATTCTGCCTGGCTCTGTTAGGATTCTTTGATACTGCATCTTTCTGGTCTTTTGAGAGTAACTTTGTCGAAGTTTAATTCTCAGAGATTACTCTTCATCCTTATTCCTGTCCTGTGGTAATAGCGATTCATAGGGTCATCAAGTAGAAGCTTCAGAAAAACACACCATGAGGATGAATCTAAAGTGGTGCCAAGTACTGCGAATAGCAATTGCACATTCACAAGAATGTATTTTCTTTATGTATGAACAATGTAGATGGTTCTGCCAATGACAAATCCGCATTTAGCCACCCACAGTAATGGATTAAGTACAGCGTTGGTGGCATGATCTCAAGTATGAAAGACAGCTAAGCATAAAACATTTCCTTATTGTATATATGTAAGGTCAAAGACATACTATATATTGCCATCCAAATTCTCATCTTCCTTGGCAGTTTCTTATAAATCCCTTTAAAGAATCTTCTAAAGCAGATTTCCTTTGAGCAGCTCTTCATTCATAAAAAGTGCACTGAGGAAGATATAATGTGATCTTTTTATTCTAAGATTACATATTTTTAGTGGCAATTCTGTGAATTTGAGCAATGATGAACACTAAAACCTCCATATCAAGATAATGTAGTACATCTTTCATCATTGCTTCAATGCATTCATTCATTCAATAGTATTTATTGAGCGCTTACTATGTGCAGAGCACTGTACTAAGCACTTGGAATGTATAATTCGGCAACAGATAGAGACAATCCCTGCCCATCGATGGGCTTACAGTCTAATCGGGGGAGACAGACGGACAAAAACAAGACAATTTAATCACAATAAATAGAATCAAGGGAATGTACACCTCATTAACAAAATAAATAGGGTAATAAAAATATATACAAATGAGCACAGTGTTGAAGGGAAGGGAGGGGGGAGGAGTAGAGGTAAAAGAGGAAGCTTGGTCTTTGGAAATTGAAATATAAATAAATATAAATTTAAATATAAATATAAATTAAAATAAAGTTTCAATTGGAAATATCTTACATATATGTGTAAAATAATTTTTGTGTCTCTATTACCACAGGACAGGAATAAGGATGAAGAGTAATCTCTGAGAATTAAACTTCGTCAAAGCCTGTGTCTCAGCCATATTGTAAATGTAATGATAATCCTTTGAATTTTGTAGAGTGCTTTAAAAATGCTTTTTCCATAGCACTTTCACCTCCCTCATTTCTGCTGACTAGTGCAGGCAGTATCCTCAAAGGCACCAAACAATCAAAAGAAAAAGAAATGAAAGGTCATGCTCATCCCTGCTCTCAGACCACTCTCTGGTTTTTATTTCCTTGCTTAGTTCTGTCTCTCCCTATCTGAAATAGAGATGTGATGTGTAACCTTTGATGGGATGCACTCTGTGCTTATTCATGTTGGTGGTTGCCGAAATGAACCTTTTTGGAGGGCCAGAGGCACTCCGTCCAGTGGTGGGTTCAACCCTTTCAGTGCCTAACTTCAGATACTCCCAGCTTGCATGGCCCGCTGTCTTGGGCTGGCTCAGGATGTCTGATCCTTCCTGGCCTGTGCCCAGTGATTTTTGCCCGTCTTTGGGAGACTGCACAGTGAGCCAACCGTAGGTTTGGGTCCACTCATATAGAAGGCTGAGTGAGCTCAGGCTCAGGCGGGACAATTAGATCCAGGTCTGGGCCCCCAGGAGATCCTGGGTCTTGGAATATGCTATGTTTGACTGAGGGTGCGCAGCCTGGGGCTGTATGGTTGTTCAGCAGTATGGACCTCTGGCACTCCTGGAAACAACACACCTGAACTCATGTTGGTAGCCTCCAGAAATGATCTAGTTATCCTAGTCCAGCCATCTCCTCTGCTTAGTTTGCACACTCTTGGCTATTCATGGCTGTGAACACTACAGAGAAGCAGCGTGGCTTAGTGGAAAAAGCATGGGTTTGGGAGTCAGAGGACATGGGTTCTAATCCAGGCTCCACTATTTGTCTGCTTGTGACCTTGGGCAAACCGCTTCACTTCTCTGTGCCTCAGTTACCTCATCTGTAAAATGGGGATTAAGACTGTGAGCCCCACATGGAACAACTTAATTACCTTATTTTTACCCCAGTGTGTATAACAGTGCTTGGCACATAGTAAGTGCTTAACAAATACCATTATTATTGTTATTATTAGTAAATGATATCGGCTGTCCTCTGTTCCCCCTTCCAATCCCCTTCCCCAACACCCAGGTGCCAGGATGGAGGATATTTAGAGATTAGTGATAAAAATGGAGAGATCTCTAAAATAGGGTATAGGGTGAATATGAAGGGAGAAACATATATGGAAAGATTAACGGTGACCTGGGCTGGAAGAAAAATTTGTTAGGGGTAGGGACAAGGATTGCTGGGTGCTTGACGTTGTCTGTCTTTGCCCTTTTCTCTCCATCCAAACTGCTGCCACGTTAATCCAAGCACTTATGGTATCTCGCCTTGATTACTGCATCAACCTCCTTGCTGACCTCCCTGCCTCCCTTCTCTCCTCTTCCTACTCCAATCCATACTTCAGTCTGCTGCCCAGGTGATTTTTCTATAGAAACATTCAGTCCACGCTTCCCAGGTCCTCAAGAATCTCCACTCACCTCTGCATCAAACAGAAACTTCTTACTATCAGCTTTAAAGCACCTTCCCCCCTCCTACCTTACCTCACTGCTTTCCTATTACAATCTAACCTGCAAACTTCATTCCTCTAATGCCAACCTCCTCACTGTACCTCAGTCTCATCTATCCGATGCCGACCTCTTACCCACCTCCCGCCTCTCTCATGGAAACACCCTCCCACCTGGTATTCGACAGATGATCATTCTCCCCACCTTCAGAAGCCTTATTGAAGGCACCTTTCCAAGAGGCCGTCCCCAACTGGGCCCTCATTTCCTCTTCTCCACTCCTTTCTGCATTGCTTTTGCACTTGGATTTGCACCTTTATTCGCCTTTTCCTCAGCCCCACAACTTTTATGTACATATCCATAATTCGTGTATAATAATTTGTTTATAATATCTGACTCTTTCCCATCACTGTAGATGGCACCACCATCCTTTCTGTCTCACAAGCCCATAACCTTGGCATTATCCTTCATTCATTCAAATGTATTTATTGAGCGCTTACTGTGTGCAGAGCACTGTACTAAGCACTTGGAAAGCACGGTTCAGCAACAGATAGAGACAATCCCTACCCAACAATGGGCTCACAGTCTAGAGGGGGAGACAGATAAAACAAATCAAGTAGGCAGGCATCCTTCACTCCTCTCTCATTCAACCCAAATATTCAATCCATCACTAAATCCTGTCAGTCCCACCTTCACAACATAGCTAAAATCTGCCCTCTCCTCTCTATATAAATTGCTCCCATGTGAATACCAGTCACTCATCCTATCCCTCCTGGATTACTGGATCAACCTCCTTGCTGACCTCCCACCTTCCTGTCTCTCCCTACTCCAGTCCAAACTTTGATCTGCTGCCCCAATTGTTTTTCTCCAGAAAAATTCAGGATATTGTCTCCTCCTCAAAAAACTCCAGTGGTTGCCCATCCACCTCTGTATCAAACAAAAACTCCTCACCATTGACTTTAAAGCACTTAATCACCTTGCCACCTCCTACCTCACCTTGCTACTCTTCTACTACAACCCAGACTGCTTACTTCGTTCCTCTAATGCTTACCTTCTCACTGTGCCTTGTTTTCGTCTATCTTGCCAACAACCCCTAGCCCTGCTTCTGCTCTGGAACACCCTCCCTCCTCAAATCCAACAGACAATTACCCTCCCCATCTCCAAAGCCTTATTGAAGGCCCATCTCCTCCAAGAGGCCTTCCCTTACTTAAACCTCCCTTTCCTCTTCTCCCACTTCCTTCTTCGTCACCCTGACTTGCTCCTTGTTTTTCTTCCCCCCTCCCAGTCCCATAGCACTTATTTATGTATCTGTAATTTATGGATATTAATGTTTGTCTCCCCCCTTTTAGACTGTAAGCTCGTTGTGGGCAGGGAATGTTTCTGTTTATTGTTGTAGTGTACTCTCCCAAGCGCTTAGTGTGGTGCTCTGCATGCAGCAAGCATTCAATAAATGCTATGGAATGAATGAATAAATGTCCGTCTCCCTGTCTAGGCTGTAAGCTCATCATGGGCAGGGAACATGTCTACCAACTCTGTTGTATTGTACTTTCCCAAGCGCTTAGTACAGGGCTTTGGACACCATAAGTGCTCAGTAAATACGATTGAATTTCTGTAGGGTGTGAAAGTTTGAGGATAGGGAAGTTGTAGAAATGGCAACGAGAGACATGGCAAAGGACAGGAGGGAGTCCGCTTATGGAATTGAATTGGTAACATTTAATGAACTGTGATAATGTATGTTTTTCGAGGTTGAGGGTACATTTTAGAATAGATGGAGGATTTTGAGTCATGTTTCTCTGTGGAGGAGATTAAATCATTTGCATTTCTAAAAGAAGCATCCATTTGACAGAAATTGTGCCTTGAGGCTGTTTTAAATATCACACTAGTTGAAATATGAAAATACATAAAAATCCTTAGCAGAAGTGATTATTAAAACATGCAAATAAAGTCACACAACTTAATATAGAACAGCAGACCCATCATGCCGTGTCATCTGGGAGAAGGTGGCTTATTCATGGATTCTCTGTATCACAGAGGGCACCAAACTAGAGCTGACCCAAAACAAAACAAGCAGGAAGACTTCTAGTTGATAATCCTCCATGAAATTGCTCTGCCTTCAGTACCCTGAAGTGAAAATTTGGGAACCGTTAGCAGATTTGCATCTATTAATTTCAATTGTTTGGAAGGGTCGTTTTAAAGGAAAAGCACCCAATGTTCACACTATAGTGGATCTGAGCTGCAACAAACATGACCTGCATGGTTCTTGACAGTATGGCTTAAATAAGCAGTTAAAGCTGTGTGACATAATTCAAAGTTTATAGCCCTTTAGAATGTAAGCTTGTTTCTCTAGAGTGTAAGCTTACTGTGGGTAGGGAACATGTCTGCTAACTCTGTTGTGTTATACTCTCTCAAGTACTTAGTACACTGTTCTTCACTTACTAAGCGCTCAAAAAATACTGATGACTATGATGATGAGGATTTCAAACAATACAGTAGATTACTGAGGGTATTTTGGGAATTTCTTTCCCTTGAAATATTTACTAACAGACACCCATTTGTTTGGAAGATATCAATTTGACTTGAGTTTCCTGGGTGAAGGTGGACATAGACATAGGGAAAACGTCTGAAGATGCTGTCTACCTTTTCGTAGGTTCCTAAATTATCTACTTATGACATTGTCTTTGTCCTCTGTTCACTGAGTTAGTTCAAAAGGAAATATGGCTAGAAATTTAAGACACTGTAAGTTTCACTCCCAGTTATGTCACTAAAACCTACTACATTGTCCTGGAAAAAAATCAGTAAAACTCTCTGGACCTTAGTGTCTCTATCTGTAAAATGAGAATAACCGTGTTAAGTTACCTCCTTTGGTTACATTGTGATCTATCAAGTTATCTAAAAACACACATCTGAGTAAAAAAATCTGTCCTTTGTGGTCTTAGGTGGCACTGAGATGTTATTGATGAGTACAGGTATACTTAAAAACCTCCACAGGTGGCCCACTACTGTCCTTATCAATCAGAAATTCCTGACCACTGGCTTTAGAGCACTCAGCATCTTCTTACCTCCTTCTTATCCTGTCTCTTCCCCCATTACACCCCAACTCGCAATCTTTGTTCCTCATAAACTAACCTCTCACTGTGCTCATTCTCATCCCTCCTGCTGCCTTCTTAAAAATCCATCCCCTTTCATAGAACAGAACTCATCTCTCTCCATCTTCAAAACCCTTTTATTTAATGGTATTTATTTAAAGAAGCAGTGTGGCTTAGTGGATAGAGCACGGGCCTGGGAGTCAGAAGGACCTGGGTTCTAATCCTGACACTGCCCCGTGTCTGCTCTGTGACCTTGGGCAAGTTACTTAACTTCTCTGTGTCTGTTACCTCATCTGTAAAATGGGGATTGAGAGTGTGAGCCCCATGTGCGACAGGGGCTGTTTCCAGTCTGATTAACTTGTATCTACCCCAGTGTTTAGAACAGGGTTTGGCACATAGTAAGTGCTTATCAAGTACCATAACTATTATTGAGCACTTATTCTGTACAGAGTATAGTACTATCTCTTCCAGTCAGCCTTCTACTTCCTGTGTCACCAATCAGTCATATATCCAGCTCCCATGTTAGTATTTTCATATCAGCACCTTCATACTACTTAAGCACTTAAGTTCCTACAGATCTGTAGGACTTAAATGCGTATTTTATGTAATAGTACTAAGTGATTACTGTGTGCAAAGCACTCTACTAAGTGCTTGGGAAAGAATACAAAAGTGGGAAGTACTCACGGTTTCTGTTCCTCGGAGGGGATCACAATCTAAGAGTGTCCACATTTTATATACTCTCTCTCCCCATATCTGAAATTTTCTTTAGTTTCTGTCTACACTCCTAGGCCGGTAAGCTCCTTGAGGGCAAGGATTGTATCTTCTCATACTTTTGTACTCTCCCTCGCACTTAGTACAAGATTCTCTACATAGTAGGTCCTCAATCAATGCTACTGATTGAGGAGAAGCTCCAAGATCTCAGATACTAACATCATTATCTTCAAGAATAAAGATGAAGAGAAAAGTCAAGAGGCAGCAGTTACCAAGGCATCCTCTCCACGGTCGACTGGATCAGGTTATTGTTGATAGCCAGAGTATATCTGAATCGATCGCTGGAGGATATTGTCGACCAAATGCTGCTGGAGTCACTTTGGAACTTTAGCTCAAAATATGGCCCAGCGGGCAAGATCTTTGCAGCATGTTATGTCAATCATTCAGTCAGCCCATGGTATATAAATACCATGTAAATATGAACACTTACAACATACACAGCACCTACTGTGAGCAGGGCTCTTATTAAGCACTTGGAAAAGTACAACACAGTAAAACTAATAGTAATAATCATCATCATCATACTTATATGCTTGACTAAGCCCCAAGCATTATTCTAAGCACTGGGGTAGATACGGGTTAATCAGGTTGGACATTATCCCTGTCCTACACTGGATTTACAGTCTTATCCCCAATTTAAAGATGAGGTAACTGAGGCCTAGAGAAGTGAAATGACTTGTCCAAAGTCACACAGCAGATGTGGTGGAGTCAGGATTAGAACTCAGGTCCTTCTGACTCCCAAGCTCATGCTCTATCCACTAAGCCACGCTGCTTCTCCAACAGAGTTGGTAGATGTGCTCTATGCCCATAAAGAGTTTACAGTTTGCATTAGATGCAGGAAATTCACATAACATCGTCATTCATTCAGTTCATTCAATCATATTTATTGAAAGCTTACTGTGTGCAGAGGACTGTACTAAATGCTTGGGAAGTTCATCAGGACCTTGTTGTGGTTTTCATAGACTATGTGAAGGCATTTGACACCATCAGTAGATGTTGACTCTGGAAACTGCATTGCAGATCTGGTTGCTTTGAAAAGTTCATTAAGATTCTGGGACTATTCACAGTGACATGGCTCTCACCGAGCCAGAGCGGCGGTGTCCTTTTTTAAGGTACTAAATACTTACTAGGTGTCAAGCACTGTTCTAGATGCTGGGTTAGATGCAAGTGTATCAGGCTGGGTTCAGCTGTGGAGCTCACAGTCTAGGAAGGAGGGAGAACAGGTATTGCACCTCCATTTTGCGATGGAGGACACTGAGGCACAGAGAAGTTGTGACTTGCCCAACGTCACACAGCAGACCAGTGGTGCAGAGCCAGGATTGGAAGTTAGATCGTCTGGCTCCCAGGCCCATGCTTTATCCACTAGGCCACGCTCTCCTGTTTGATCTAGTCCACATTTTTCAGTGGGTTGAAGTGGGGATGCATGGTAGCCCAGGACTGTTCACTTGATTCTACGTAGCTGTGTTGGGGATACAAGAAGAGAAGTGAGTGCAAGTATTAGAATATACTTTATCAGTGGTATTTATTGAGGGCTTAATTGGGTACAGAACATTGGGAGACTACAGTACAACAGAGTTGGCAGACACCTTCCGTGCCCACAGTGAGTTTACAGTCTCTGCTCCCTTAGGGAACTCTTCCAATTCAGTAGACTTCAGGCATCATCCCAAATCCTGAAACTGTCAGTTAAAAATTGCTGTTTGCAGATGACTGTGCTCTAGGGGCACCTCTCTAAGAAGACAGCAGATGATCATAAACCTCAGGCTGCTGATAAACCTCAGAGGAACTTGAAGCAATCTATCACCCTGCAAGATTGTGTTGGAGACTATATGCTGAATAAGGACAGGGAATACCTCTGCCTAATTCTGTTGTATTCTACTCTCCCAAGAACTTAGACCAGTGCTCTGCACATAATGCTCAATAAATCAATACCATTGATTGAGGGAAAATAACTGTACTTGTGATTGTCACAGGGGCACAACATATAAACAGTTTTGTCTTCCAACTACTGAAAAGTCTGTACAGAAGTCATTATCAAATGATCTGATTTCTTTGCACCGAGTGAAAATTCTTTTTGTGACTAATGCTTTATTAGGCTGATTGACCCTAGAATAGTCAGTGGAATTCAGACCGTTAAATAGATGCAATGGCAGACCAGGAGGAAATGGGTCATTATATTGGGATTGAGCTACTCTGATAGCATTTATGGATCCCAGGGGCATTTTATTTGTCCCAGCAGTGATAATGGATGTTTTCTGATGGCTTAATGGGTGTGCATTGATGTCGTTAGCTATTCAAGAGAATTGCTTGCCTTGAGGAAGTACTGTTAAGCCATCTCTGAACTCTTAAAATTAAACAACACTGAAGAGTTTTAAGATGGGAAACATCATTTTATAAAGGATTTCATGTTTGAAAGATTACTAATGACATTGGGACAAATGTTGGAAAATAAAATCTTAGTATAAATTTTTGTTTTGAGTTCTAAAGGTTTTTTCAAGCAACATTTTGCTGAAGGTTAAAAAAAACAGTCAATTCCTTTAGTACATATTATATTGCTTCTGCACTGTAAAACTTGGAGATAAAAGACAATCAATACACAGGAATAGTTCAGCGTGAATTAGTTGAACCAGATGATACAGCCGCAAAACTAATAGGTATCCTGAGGCCACACGACATAGATCTCCACAGTGCAAGATAAATGTTTTTCCATTTGGTTGTGGACTGGATTTTATTTCAACCAAGGTATCAAGATTAATATCACTGTGGAGCTTTCTGTGAGTTGTTACTGCGAATCTGAAAAACTGTAGTATGTGATTTGTATTTATCGTAAATTCAGTGACTAAATTGGTCAAGATCTTCCAGGTCTGTACCTTTTTTTGTTTTGTTTTGTTTTTTGGCAAATAAAGGACCTGAGATTTTCACATTTGGCTGGAAAAAGTAATTCTAATACTTTTTTTCATTTTCATGCAAGGAGCAGACAAGGTAGAACATGTAAATGCAAATTATTCATCATTAAATGGCAGATAGTGGATGGACTAGGAAATTGTTAGTAGGATATGGGACATTTCATCTAGTGACTATGAAAAAGAACCCCTTCATTTCAGTTCAGTAGAAGTAATGTTTTTCAGAATATTTTGAAGGAACCAGAAAGAGAGTGTTTGAAATTGGCTATTTGATTTAGCTCACAACATCTATATCATAAAAGCATATGACAGCACCACAATGTGCTTATAACTCTCTGCTTGACAAATCTCATCCCTGGCAATAATCCCTTCTGAGTCTTGTTGGCAGAACATTAAAGGGCAAGACTTATTGGCAGATCACTACAGGACAACTTGCACCACTAGTAACAGCAGCAGTGACTGGTTGAGACCATAGAACAAAATAGTCACAGGACTTTAAAGTGGGGTATGTTTAAGTTACTTTTCACTACTTTTTCTTGACTGGCCTGTTTTGGATTCTCTACTTTTTCACCTTTTTGAACACTTTTCATATCCAGTCTAGTTCTCTGATGAACTAACACTCTCACTTATTGGTGCACAGACACACACACACAAATGGGTCTTTGTGCCTGTTTGTTCTCCTCCCTCTTGCCCTCTTCCCCTCACTTCTTTTCTCTCTCTCTTCTCATCTCATCTTTTATCTCACTCTCTCTTTTATCTCCTCTCTCTTCTGGTTTCTGTTGGTCTGTTGGTCTTTTGCCAGGGCAGACTTTCCCCTTAAGGAGGACTATGGAAGCAATGAAATTACAATGCTCTCTTCCTGCTGTTGTGAGATTTGTCACTCTAGTGGCTGAATATCAAGTGCTGGGTGAGGTGTGTGGAGGAGTCAATAAGCTCAAGACCCCTGAAAGTTTGGTTCTAGCTAAGTCTTAGAAAGCTTAAGGTTTATTCTGGGTTTCCTGACATTTTTCAGCTTTCCCACTGTCCTGACGGCCCTGTATTTTCTTCTGTCTGTCCCAGCCGATTGGAGTCTCTCTTTCTCCTACCCAACTGGCTTTATCTCCACTGCCCCAGCCTTCTTCTTCCCAGCAAAGCCCTCCACTTATCCACTTTGGCTCACTGTCCCGTGTGTTGCTAATATGTGGGGCTGGGCCAGGTCACTACAAAGCTAAATCTGGCCAGATTCAAACGGCCCATCCAAATCCCTGCAGATCTCTGAGTTAGTAGCTGTGTCAGGAGGTATTTCCTTTCATGCCTCCTTTGATGCCACTTTTAGAAACAGAATTCTTCAGGTTGGGTAGGTGATTATTCAGAGAAGCAGAGTGACTCAGTGGAAAGAGCATGGACTGGGGAGTCAGAGGTCATGGGTTCAAATTCCAGCTCCGCCACTTGTCAGCTGGGTGACTTTGGGCAAGGCACTTCACTTCTCTGTGCCTCAGTGACCTCATCTGAAAAATGGGGATTAAGACTGTGAGCCCCACGAGGGACAACCTGATCACCTTGTATTCTCCCCAGCTCTTAGAACAGTGCTTTGCCATTATTATTATTATTGTTATTACTATTATTATTCTAACCTAGTATGCTATTGCTTAAGTTCCTATCAGTTGCTTTTTACACACAAGTTGTTTTAATGGGCTACTGGAACAACTACCCTTGTGCAGATACCCTCATGCGTAAAACCACTTGAAGCTGAACCCATCCATCATCATCGTCATCAATGGTATTTATTGAGCACTTATTTTGTGCAGAGCATTGTGCTGAGTGCTTTGGAGGGTACAGTTCAGCAGAACTAGCAGGCCCGTTTCCTGCCCACAATGAGCTTCCAGCCTAATCATCACTTTTTCTCCAGTCCTTTCAGCTCTGCTCATTGATGAGATGCTGGGCTGCAATTGCAGGCCATGCAGTTACCACTATTACTATTTACAGGGCATTCAAATACTCCTCCTCATACTACTGATCATGGGCCAGACCTGCAGTTAGCCTTCTCTTAGATCTCCAGTTGAAACCGTCTCTTACCAGCTGGGCTCTGCCTTTTTCCCTGCACCTTCCCATCTATTTCTCTGTCGTATCATGCCCTCTCAGCTGTCTAATTCTTCTCCTTCTCTAGACAGCTAGACCTCTCTCTCTCTCTCTCGCTCTCGTCATCTGTTCGTGCATATGCAGAGAAGCAGCTGCAAGCACATTTATGGGATAGATGCTCTATGAAGATAATATATAGGCATTAAGAACAATACTTTATATGAATCAAATACCTGATTGAAGGGTTTCAAAATACTTTAAAGACATTTGTAAAGGCATTATTCTTATGCCAGATATGCTTCATGCTGCAATGCCTAAATGTCCTAAAAGGCTTCCTTCAGTTTCTTAGGTTTAACAACCTGGTATCTACCAGAAAGTTTCAATGACCCTCTTCTAAAAAGAAAACAGATACATTATTTAGTGTTTTTATTGCTTGATAATTTTTTCTCATTTATGGGGCATTTTAGAATTCAGTGAGAGGTGGGCTTTGAAAAATAGTGATTGAATTGAAAGTATTCATAATCTTTCTGTTCAAGTGCTGGATTATAGATAAGAGCTTGTGACTTTCAGAATAATAGAATATTGCAATGAGAATTCTTCACTAGATCTGTAATCTTTTTAGAACTTTTGGGTAAATTGAATGAGCTCCAGCTCTCACCTCTATCTCCTTAAACTATTTTTCCAGCTATTTTAAAATTCTCAATAGTGTTCCCAAGACCAGTCTTAGGATTTGATCCAGGGAATTCATCTGTTTCCTCTATATTCTTACAGTGACTATATTTTGTCCCACTGTCTTCATGTATGCTTTCTTTTTCAATGCAATAAAGCAGTGGTTTGCTGTAGACTTTGAAGTTTTGCCAGAAAAGCAGTGTGACATTATAAAACATGTGTGTGTTTGTGTGTATGTGCATGAGCTACAGTTTTTCTTGACTTCCCTAAAGCAGCACCAACCACCACCATTGTCTTGATTGTAAATCTAAAGATGATGGTTATTGCTGCTGGCATCCTATTTGCATTCCCTACTAATCTTGTCTATAGCTACCACTGTGCTTCCCCCAGATCCAACCCAGCAAACATTGTCCCATTTATTAAGCACCCACAGAGCACTGTACTAAGTGCTTAGGGGAGGACAATTCATGTCCTCAAGGGGCTTGCAATCTAGCGGTGGGGGACAGATACAAAATAATTTACTGATAGGAATAAAAATAGAATTTACCGATGTATAGTTGGATGGGTAAGGGTTTAAATAGGAGAACATGAGTGTTAATATGTACAGAAGCACAAAGGTGATTGTGAGTGTATATGTGCAGAGGTACTGTAAAAATGTTGAAGTCATATCCAATGACTTGCGGAGCAGAAAAATTAATTGGGGAAGGCTTCCTGGAGGAGCTCCAGGCTCTCTTGACCTTTGGTCTCCTCAGTCATTTACACAATTTCTGTGCATGCATGCCCTAAGCTATTTAAATGCATGCATGAGCTGAACTGTATTTCTGAAGGAAGCTTTGACATCCCTTAAGAAAACAAGGAAATGTTGGAAGCATTAGGAAGGTATTCTTAGTTTGCTCTGCAAAATGGTATACTTCTGTTGCTTCAGCCTAAAGAAAGTAAGAATAATGAATGCACAATTCAATAAAATGGACATTTTGTTGACCGTATTTAGAGAAGCAACATGGTGGAGTGGAAAGAGTAGGGGACCGAGGCTTAGGAATCCTAGGTTTTAATCCCAGCTCCACTATGTCACTTCTGTGTGACCTTGGACAAGTCATTTATATGCTTTGTGGTTCGGTTCTCTCGCCGGTAAAATGGAGATGAAATACCTGCTCTCCCTCCCACTTAGACTGGGAACAGGGACTGTTGTCGGATCTAATTAAATTAAATCTATACCATTGCTTATCACAGTGTTTAGCACATAGTGCTTAACTAATCAGTCTTATGCTGTCGAGTCTTGTCCGACCCATAGTGATGCCATGGACACATCTCTCCCAGAATACCCTACTTCCATCTGCAATTGTTCGGGTAGTATATCCATAGGGTTTTCTTGGTAAAAATACGGAAGCGGTTTACTTTTGCCTCCTGCAGTGCAGTAAACTCAAGTCTCCACCCTCGACTCTCTTCCGTGCCGTTGCTGCCCAGCGTGGGTGAGTTTTGACTTGTAGCAGATTGCCTTCCACTCGCTAGCCGCTGCCCGAGCTAGGAATGGATTGGGTAGGCCTCTGCTTGACTCTCCCTCCCGTAACCGAGACTGGTAGAGTACTGCAAACTCTCCAGGTGCAACTCTGAGAAGTGGCTTAACAAATACTATTATGATTATTATTATTATACTTGTGCAATGAAGTAACCATGTTCCTCTTTTTACTTTTCCTCTTTTCTTCCTCCTGCAGATATTTTGAGAACAAAATGACGCAGAAAGTGAAAAGATTTAGGGCATTTTAGAGAATCAGTATGGCCTGGTGGAAAAGGCATGGGATCCAGGGTTCTAGTCCCCGTTCTGTCATTTGCCTACTGTATGACCTTGGGCAAGTCACTTAATTTCTCTGTGCTTTAGTTTCCATATCTATGAAATGAGGATAACATACTTGTTCTTCCTTCCCTGTAGACTCTGAGCCCTGTGTGGGATTGGGACTCTGGCTAGTCTGCTTTCTTGTATGGAGCACAGATCTTGACACAGACATGCTTAAATAAATACCATTATCATGCTTTTCTTGAAAAATGGAATATGGATAGCTAAGTACTACTTAAATTTTTCCCAGTATTATAAAAAATAATTAAAAATCAGTTGATAATTGGGGCTAGGCTATTCTTCTCATTAGGGCAAACAATTCTTTAAAAAGTAAAATTTCCATTCTTTGATTTTTCTTCCCTTAGGAACTTGATGACAATTTTAGTTTGTAATATACATTTCATTATGGAGAATTCCCAAGAGCTAATACTACATGGGAGATGAATGGTATCTTCTATGGGAGATGTTATAGAGGCAAAAACTGTTCTTCTTCTTGCAGAGGTTTTCTAGTGTTTGTGCTTTAAGTACAGAGTACTTTTATGCTTTTAACTCAATTAACAGTTAGGTCATGTGAATATCGATGCTCTAATCTCCATCCATCTGTTAATTTTTGCTGCAAGGCATATTCCAAACTATATTGCTTCCAAACAAGTCATCCATTTCATAGATTTTATTTTCCACATTTTTTAAGCTCTAGTCCCAAAATACTTTTGGCATCAAACCTAATTGCTGTTTGCATAGTTTAGGTTGCTCATCATTGATTTAAACAAAGATAGTGTTAGAACCTGGTCTACACCTGACCGGTCTGTGCCTTGAAACCCAAAGTTTGAAAGCCACTTCGGGTAATTGTCGTGGATGCTTATTATGCTGTACCTAGAAAAGTTGGCCTTTAGGACACCAAAGAAAATCTGTGATCACCTACCTGTGTTAGTCACAGATCGAAGATGAGGAAAAAAAATAATATCTATTGGCCTAATATCCTGCAAGTGAAGCAACCCATTAATGTATTTGACCCACAGTCAGGGTTTTTACTTGCTGCTTGGGGATGGTACCTAAAAAATTGAAAAGGAATGTAGTTCTTTTGTGATCTTCACTGTTTTTGATTCTCTGTGTTTGTCTACTTTCTGTGGAGAGGAAGCTTCTTAAAAAGAAGCAATACATGATTATGCAGTGGCTTTATATGACCTGTGAGGTGCCATTAATTAGATTTTTTTTGTATGCATCTATAACATCTGCTTTTATTTGGGAGGTGGAAGTTACTGTTGATGATCAGAACTGAATTTCATAGCCTGGACTGAACAGAAATAGACATTGCTCTTTAGCTTTCCATTCCCATAAGGCCCAGTGAGACTCTGCCATGCTCCAGCTACCCACCTGTAAATTGTGATCTCCCAAGGTGATCTGTTTGTTTGATTTTTGAGCCACCTCATTGAGGTCCTCTAGATCCTGAGGACTTCATTGTGGTGTATTACTGTGGGCATATACACTAATGATGGTTAGCAAGGAGCATTTTGCTTTAAAGTCAGGCATAGGGTCATTGTTCGATCACATATACCTCTGGGCAGATTTAGGAGACCAAGGACTAAGGACTGTCTAATTGCCAATCCAACACCTGAGGGATGCTGCTCTGAGGAGAGGGGACCTTTCCAGAAAAAGCTATATGTAACATTTATTTCTGCAAGCAGTCCTTTTTCAGGCTGTCAACTCCACAGCTGGCCATTTATCCCCTAGACCATAAGCCCTCTGTCTAATTATTGCTGTGTTCTCTCCCAAATCCTTAGTACAGTGCTCTACACATATTAGGGGCTCAGTAAATAGCACTGATTGATTGACTGAAGTGCCATTCTTCTTTGTGAACAACACTTACCAATGTCCCAAAGTCCTGTTGTCCCGTGGTGTGATGATTATTTTCTTTTTGATCACTCCTTTTCTATTTGTTAGAGAACCGCAAATTAAAGTTCATCGGCTTTGGTCCTGTGGTGAGCATGTTGGCATAGTGGGTGGAGCACAAGATTGAGAGTCAGATGGTCATGAGTTCTAATTCTGGCCCTGCCACTTGTCTGCTCTGTGACCTTGGGCAAGTCACTTCACTTCTCCGTACCTCAGTTTCCTCATCTGTAAAATGGGGATTGAGACTTTGAGTCCCACGTGGGACAGGGACTGTGTCCAACCCGATTTGCTTGTATCCACCGTAGCGCTTAGTACAGTGCCTAGCTGACAGTATGCGCTTAACAAATACCATAATGATTATATGGAGAGACCGCAGTTTCAGTAGGGTACCTTTTTATCCCCTTCCCCATTTAGGGTGACCCCGGGGTGTTCCCAAACACCACTGCGGCCTCATCATTTTCAACCAAATGGCCAGTTTCATAGCTTGTGCATAGGTAAGGCCTAAGTGCTGGAATGGCAATAGCAGAGGCCTAGGATGGGGAAATTAGAGTTTAATCAGAGAAGGTCTCTTAGAGGAGATGTGTTCTTTGTAAATAGCAAACTCTGAATAAATACCTTAACTAGCTAACCATCTTATACACCTGTCCAAAGCATCAGACATTTTTATTTACCTCTAGCTTTAGGCAGGTCTAGGTGAGAGAGTTGAGATTGGAGTGTCCTAGGCTATAGCAATGGGAAGCAAATATCTATCTTAGCTTCATTGAGTTCCTCGTGAAACCTTGCTGACAGTGTTGTTGAGAGGATTCAGATAGCCCATAATGACCATTTCTACTAAGAATTTTTCTCCCTTCCCATCACTTTCTTGCCATTCTTTACTTGTGCTAATATTATCTAATTCAATTGTAATGACTTAAGTTTTTGAATGGTCCAATTTAAACTAAATCCATTCCCGAGCCAAGAAAAGTTAAGACAGCAGGTTTTTCTTTTTCTGAATGCCATTATTATTTTTAATGAGAAATTAATAGGAATTGGCAATATCGTACTACCACTTCTGAGAATGATTGTAAAATAAGTGCTTTTTTTGTATGCCACAGGCTAGTCGAGAACAGTTAGTCCCTAAAGAACAGGTTCAGGAAAGTGCCAGCTTATATTTTTATGTGCATGAAAAGATTAAAATGGATAGGTTCTCTAGTCGGGTTCAGGATAAACTAGGAATATTTGATTAAATTTTAGCTTCCTTATCCTAAATTCCAAAAAAGAATCACCTCTTCTTCCCCTACCCCCAAATTTACACCTGCACTATATATGCAAAAATTAGGCCTTCATTGCTGTTTTGCTTAGTCTGGAGACCTCAAGTCTTATAGTGCTGGCCAACCTAATATCTGATTATAAGGCTTGAAACAACAACATGTACCACATCAGCCCCTTGGAACAGTTCCATCACTGTTATTTATAGGGCATGCTTAATAGCTCTGTAATCATTGGTGTCTCAGCGATGTTCCTCTGGAATGACAAGGGACTGGGAAAAGTGCACAATTTTATTTTCATGAGCACAGTGCAAATGTATTAGATGTTGTATTTCAGTGACAGGCGCGCTCCTGGATACAGACTCTCCATCATCTGTGTTGTGTTAGAACTGAAGGACACCTTTATCCTGCATTCTCACTGTCAAATGGCAATCCTGGATCCCAAGCAATGAGTTGTGGGATGAAGTCAGATGACTATAGCATTGAAGCTGTGCTCATCTCAACTCACCTTCTTGGATGGGACATGTGAGGAGAGTGGATGACAGTAGAAAACACAAACAGCTGCTTTATGGTGAGCTTAAACAGGGGCACTGAAAGAAAGGGAGGAAGATGAAATGCCTTAAGGATGTAGTAAAACACAGCCTCAGACAGTTCATGTCACAGCTGAATGTTGGAAATCAACTGTGGCAGATGAACCAGCTGATAATGGCGCAGTCAAGCAAGGAGTGACTCCTTGAGCAGAAACTCGAGAGATTCATGAGACTGAGACAAAAACTAAACAGTCCCAGATGCTGCAGACAGTCATGAGCACAAAAAGCAACTGCCTTGTGGGTAGGTAGTGTGGTGTAGACTGTCAGCCTTACATTGGCCTCTTTAGCCACCATTACTCCTGTAGGTAAGCTTCACAATCAGTGATGTCACCTTTGAACCAAAGAACAACTACACACACACAAACACTCTCTTTCTCTCTCGATCTCCTTTTCATCGGCCTTTCAGATGCTATTTTTCCTAGTATATAACCCTAGATAAGTGGAATTCCCCTCCTCAGCCACTTGTGCAGTTCTTGCTTCACCAAAATCTTATGTTTCTACTCTAATGTGTGGCACTGGGCCACCAATCTCCAGAAATCTGAGTCCTAATCACATCACTTAAGTTTTTTGAAGATCACCTCATCAACAAATAACCAGATGGAATAATCTTTTTTCACTGGTATCTTATAGCCTCTTTCATTAATAAGCTAAATATTTTACCCCACATTTTTCCTAGAAAGTTTTTTTCCTAAAAAACTAGAAGGTTTTAACAGTAATATGCATTCAGTTCTAGGCCTTTACTTATGACCTACTTCTTGAACTCTGGATTCCCATAATTCAGAGAGATAGATGTAAATTATTGGGGTTTTTTTCTTCAAAACTAAGATGCCTCAATGTTAAGTAAAAAAAATGCTAGTTAGTGAAAATCACAAGACCTTATAATTGAATTCAACAAAATTGTGGCAGTCTATTGCCTGAGGAAATTTGAGGATTAGGGAAGAGGAGAACAGAACTTTCAGGGCTGTTTCCTATAAAGTGAAAAAAAATCCTCACATTTTGGGAAAATCTGTCAGACCGTAAGATCCATGTAGGCAGAGAGTGCATCTACCAACTCTGCTGTACTGTATTCTCCTAAGTGCTTAGTGCAGTCCTCTGCAACAATTAAGTACTCACTCAGTACACTGATTGAAAACAAACTACTATTTCATACACAAAAAAGTAGCAAACCATACCTCCTTCATACTCCAGTTGCCACTGCTTATGATTGCCAAAATGTTAGAGATCCAGTTTAAATTAAACAAGAATATATTCTTAAATACAGTTGGCAAAATGGAAACAGAAGGGAACATGTAATTTCTGAAATAAAAGATTAGTATATACGAATAAGTTTAATCTCATGTTTTTGAAAGAGTCTTCTTCTCATTCATAACATTGGCCCTTGAAAGCCCAGTTTGGAAATTTCCAAAGGTGCCCATGAAATCTTCTCAAGTGAGAATGGTGAATTGTCTTACGTGGAGGGGGAAGGAATTCCAGGCAAGAGGAAGGATGTGTGCAAAAGGTCAGCGGCAAGATGGATGAGAGTGGTGAGAGAGACTCAAAATGAAAAGTTGACAGCTCCGATGGAGGCATGACTCAACATTACAAAATCATGAAGGGATTAGATAAAGTGACCATGGAAATGTTGTGCTAAACTCTTCCTGCAACACCAGAGCACAGGACAACCACAGAAGTTTAGAAGTAATGTATTCAAGCACACTAAGAAGCACTGTTTCATATAACTGATGGTAAGAAATTGCGATAGATCACCACAGGAAGTTGGACAGGCAGGAACTCAAAATTTAAGAAGGGTTTGGTTAAATTCAGGGACCACAGATTCATGAGTGAGTTTACATATACATTCTTCACCATCAAGGTGGGTTTTATGTGTGGGTTGGGGACCGGGGTGGGAGGGAGAGCAGTCACCACACTATATTCTGTTGTCTCAGCTGAAGACTGAATACTGGGCTGAATAGACTATTGACATTTCTTTTGTCAGCAGTTTGAGAAAGCTCAAGGAGAAATCAAAAGGCCAGATCAGTTTATGAGGGGATAGACTTGATGGCAGAAGAATTTGGAAAGTATTAGGAAATGGAGAAATAGAGAGTATCTGTCGATGGCATTTATTGAGTGCTTTCGTGTGCAGATTAGTGTACTAAGTGCTTGGGAGAGTACAATCCATGCCCTTAAAGAGCTTGCGGCTAGGGTGTTTTCTGGAAAACATCGCATAACACAGTAATACTATTTCCCTGCACACTCAGTTCCCATATTGTTTGTGGATGATGAACTTCGATGAACTCTGTGTTGAGCAAAATCTGAATTCCTGCCTTCATTCCTTGACTGATATGATTAACATGAGCACAGCCATTTCTTCCAACCCTTTTTCTCATGATATTTGTTAAGTGCTTACTCTGTGTCAAACACTGTTCTAAGCACTGGTATAGATACAAGTTAATTAGGTTGGACCCAGTCCCTGACCCACATGGAGCTCACAGTCTAAGTAGGAGGGAGACTAGGAGAACTGAGGCACAGAGAAGTTACATGACTTGCCCAAGGTCACACAGCAAGCAGATCTGACAGAGCTGGGATTAGAATCCAGGTCCTCTGACTCCCAGGTCCACACTCCTTCCACTAGGCCATGCTGTGTCTATGCATCATGTTCTTTTCAGGCAGACATACATTGTTGGAAGAGTGTTCTTTAGCAGTATGCTAACCAAAATGTGTATTAAAGCACTATTGAACTTAACTTTCTAGATTATCCAGAGTTTCATGTATTGGCATATGGGCCCAGTTGATGTGGATATTAGAAGTAGTTTTGGGAATGGAAATTATCTGTTTTGAAATAAACAGTTCTACTAGTCTTAAACTTGGTGACAGAAAGACTGAGAAAACTTTAACCATATAGTCAATGACAGATGACTGCCTACCCAATGCCACAGCAAGATCCATTTTCATAATTTTCTTTTTGAGTGAATAAAGATTGTTTTTTTCTTTTTCCTAATGCTGAAATGTCTACGACAAGCTTCTACAACATCATCTAAATGTCACTTTGAATCTGTGCCCTGTGGAAATCCTGGCCTCAGTGGCATTTTTGGAGAGATGAGATCAGTTTTTGTCAAGGGAGATAATCTTTCTGCACTTGCTTGTATGTAGACTGGTGATGTACATCGAAAGAGACAGCAGGAAGGCCACACCAGGAAAGGAGCAGCAAAGTGGCAATGAATACCTGTCAAAATGCCTGGATCTTCTCATCTATCACGTTGTGCAGGAGCTGCCAGGAATTCTAGGTAAATTGAGTAGACTGATGGTGAATGTCCTCCATCTCTCCCCGTAAGGTGCAGAAAAGTCACAAAGATGAGGACTTTACCCTTGACACTTAGTGGAATTTATCTTTTCTCTATTTGGTATGGCAGACTATAAATCCTACATCTTGACAGTAGGTCAATCACAGAGTTTAAGGGTTTTGATATTTAGGCTTCTCTTAACATTTTTGTTTTCAGTGATTTTACATTGAACATTTTTTATACTTCAGGTACAAATGTTGGTTGATAATAAAAGGAGCTGCAGAGGGAGATAGTGGTTAGGGTCTGCTCAGAATTTTGGGAGATGATTAAATTTAGAAACCCAGAATATGATCTCTTTAGTTCTTTTTGAGGATTCTTACTTGCTTTTAATCATAAAGTTTTTCTTCACCTTTCGCCCAGGCAGCTATCATCTCAGGCATTCTTCAGAGGTTCTGTTTAAGTATATGAGAATGAGGAAGGATGTTGCAGTTATCATGGCCTAGTGGAAAGAGCATGGGCTGAGAATCAGAAGGACCTGGCTTCTAGTCCCTGCTCCTCCTCTTGTCTTCTGTGTGACCTTGGGCAAGTCATTTCTCCTCTCTCTGCTCAGTTACCTCATCTGTAAAATGGGGATTAACGGATTAAGACTGTAAGCCCCATGTGGAACAGGGACCATGTCCAACCTGATTAACTCATATTTACCCCAGTGCCTAGAACAGTGCTTGACAAATAGTGAGCGATTAACAAATTCTACTCTTATTATTTTCAAATTTCTAAGTGGTCAGAGTAGTGAAACTCCCTTTCAAATAATGAAAAAGAATTAGTAATGATTCATGTTAATATTCATGAAAACAGGGCTCTCCTAACAACCATGCCAGTCAATTAAAAAATGAATCAAAATATTGATTTTGTTTTTAGGAGATATATAAGGGGAATTTCTTTTCATTTTAGCTCTCCCTCTAATCCCATCCTCTTCCAGCAGATGTAGCTAGAAACCAGATATGTGTAAAATTTGAAATGAGTCATAATGATGAACCATAAAAAAAAATCCATGGAAACTCAAATCTTGCTAGTGAAGGCATCCTTTTTTCTCAGTTAATATTTATAAAATGGCACTTCTAATATGAAAGAACATATATTTTTAACAAATTTACATAAATACTTAGTTATCTATATGTAGCTCTACATCAGGGTTGCCAAATTTAATGACTCTTCATGCTTCATGCAATAATCTTGAGAAGTTAAGAGCACTCCAGAATATGCATAACCTTCAGTTTATCTCACAGCTCGATTATGTCTTTATCATCCTCAAAATTAACCAAGGTTCAACAATTTAAATATAAAAATACTAGTTTCTAATGGTCACAAATGAGGTCTTTTTTTAGAGCTTCCTTCTTTTGTCCCTTGTCCCCAGTTTTCCTGCCTCTCCTCATTTTCCTTTCACACTTACCTAATCATAGTTATACACACAAATGCTCTTTATTGCGAGCTCTATTTTGACACCTACACAATGGCACACAATTTTTTCTCTCACTTTTTTACCTCAAACACGCTAACAACAGGATTGTCCATAATGTCCATTTCTTTCCCCATAGTAATTCTAGTCTAAGCTGATATCAGTTCCTTGGAACAGAGACCTACAAACCCTATTTTTACTTTGGTTTGACGATTCATTGTTTCAGAAGTAGGCTTTCTGTTAAACCAGTGACTAACTTTTACCTTGCATCAGTTATGTTACATTTCCCAAACTGTGTATGCCATGCTTTCAGATGACATTCTTCGAGTGTTGGAAAATGTTTCTGGACGTAAACATCCATCAACAGTTCAAGCTAAGCAACTGAGAATATACCTTCCCATGATGCCAGTGGTGCTTCATCTTGTGACATCACAGGTATTATTATTATTCATAAAAATCTAAGGGAACAGCATTCATTTTCAGCTTTCGGGATTTGGGGAAATCCACCAAAAATAAGGAATACATGCTTTAAATTTCTTCTCTTGGAATTATGTGCCTTATGTAATTTGGTGAAACTTTTCTCAAACAGGTATTCCGCCCTCAAATTATAACAGAGGAGTTTCTTTTCAACTATGGAACTTTGCTTGTAAGTAACAATTTCAATTATTCAAGTGTCTATTCCTAAAAATATTTAAATGTAATAAATACATTTTTTTGTGGGATTACATGTCAGAATGAGGCAGTTCCAAAATCTAAGTGGTTTTCAGTTTTCTCTGGGAAAGAGACTTTTTTATCCTCTGGCTTTAATAAAGAGAATTCTTCTCCAGTAATATATTTGCTCAGTAAACAGTTACAAATAGGGTGAATTTCTCCATAGAAACAGGATTCCAGTATTTGATATTAAATAGGAAAAATCTTTAAGCTGTGAAAGAGATGAAATCAGAATTTATAGTACAACTCATAATGTTGGTTGTATAGCAGCACATAATTTCTTAATTTTTTATTAACATTTAAAAATTATGTGTGCTCTTGCATTAAACCCTAGGAAACAGAAATGAAAGATAACCTATGACACCAGTTTTACTTACAAAATGCCATTCAATGAAACAAATTCTTCCTTAGTTTAAGGATGTAACTCTTGTGAATTATGCTATCTTTTTCTCCTTGCCAGCACAGTTACACTATATTTAGTTGATGAAAAGCTGAGCCACATAAAGGAGAATTCGAAGACATTAGTCACATTCAGCATCTGCAGTAGTGGCTCTGATATGAACAATAAAAACTGTGCTGGGATTTCAAATGTACCATAGAGTTATATAGTTAAAATGAAGTAGTACTCTTCAATTGTACTGTTAGTTCAGAGAATAAAACTGATTGTCACTGACAAATGAAGAGGACATTTTCTAGAAGTTCATTTCAGCGTGAAACATTATGTTTTGTAATGTACTTCTTCAGTGACGGCCCCTAATTTTAATGAAGCACGTATGCCTCTGACCAGTTTTATCTTTCCTAGCTGTTGTCCTGCCACATTTCGACTCATGCTTTACACTACGGTGTAGCCATCCTACTCACTGTCCCACACACATGCCTGTATACTACAGAGCTATTAGTCATATTCTCTCTTCTTGGAATACTTTTCCACCTTCCATCTACCTTCTTTGAGACTCTGCTCAAGATCTAGCATTTCTGTGAGCCCTTTCCCAGATGAGTCCCTCTAACTTTGAGCATTCCGATTACTCTAGCTACTCTAGCGGCTCTTGATCTCTGTAAATGGAGGACAGATTGATCTCAATCTTTTTGCCCTTGCACTTATCCCAAACTACCTCTTCCACCTCACCGTTCTGCCACCTGCTACTCCTCAATCAAGCAATGGTATTAAGTAAGCACTCACTGTGTGCAGAGCCCTGTGCTAAGTGTTTGGGAGAGTACGGTACAATAGAGTTGGTACACAAAATCCTTGCCCTCAAGGAGCTTGCAGGCTAGAGGGATAGAGAGTAAGGGAGAAAGGGACTAGCTATCTTAACCCCTTGGTACAGTCTGCTTTCCTTTCTTAGCAGCATGGCCAAGAGCACGGGCTTGGGAGTTAGAGGGTCTGGGTTCTAATTCTGGCTCTGTCACCTCTTGTGTGACCTTGGGCCAGTCATTTAACTTCTCTGGGTCGCAGTTTGCTCATTTGTGAAATGGGGATTCCATATCTATACTTCCTCCTATAGAGACTGGGAGCCCCACTTGGGACAGGGACCCCACCTCAAACGGCCATCTTCCATCTCCACCAGCACCTAATACAGTGCTTGACACAAAGCACTGAACTCCTCTATCCTTTTTTCCAGTCGCCTCTTAAGAGATCTTCTGCCTCCTTTCTAGTTACTCTCTTTTCTAAGTACTTACCCCTCCAACCTCATCCCTTTGCATTTCTTAAAAACTCTTGCTCCCACTCTCCTCCTCCTCTCCCTTATTGGTATGTTCAAACTCTCACTTTTAAGTGACTCATTCCTTTGCCTGAAAAGACACTCGAGCATCATCTTTATTTAAAAAAAACCTTCTCTGGATCCCAAAGTCCCCTCCAATTATTGTCCCATGTTCCTTCTTCCTTTGAATCAATCAGTGGTATTTGTTGAATGCTTCCTGTGTGCAAAGCACTAAATGCCAGAGGAAGTACAGTGCAACAGTGTTGATAGACATGTTCCCTGCCTATGAGGAGCTTATATTCCACAGAGTTACCTATCCAAGCTCTTTATCTACCCCCTTCACTTCCTCTCCAGCTCTCTTAACCTATGGAAGTCAGGTTTCATCCCCCTTACATGACCAAGATTGCCCTCTCCAAAGCCACCCACAGTCTTTAGCCAAGCCTACTGGGCTGTGCTTCGTCCTAACCCTTCTTGACCTCCATTACCTCTGAGACCTTTGACCACCCATCTCCTTGGAATATTATTAGGTTTTGACTTTACCAAAATGGCACTCTCCACGTTGTCTTCCTGACTACTTTTCTCTCTTTCTTTTGCTAGCTCCTCTTCCATCTCTCATCCCTTGAGGGTGAACCCCAAATTTTGGGTCTGCTCTTCTTTTTGCTCTGTGCTCACTCGCTCACACAGCTTCAGCTACCACCTCTGTGGAAGATTCTCAGTAGCTTTAGCCTGTCTGCCACTATTTAATGTCACATCTCCTCTTGCCTGCAGGCCATCTTCACTTGCGGAGCACCTAAAACTCAAAAAACTGTCCAAAAGTAATTTTCCTTTTTATTTTTTAGGAGTATTTGTTAAGCACTCACCATGTACCGGTCTCTGTTCTTAGTGCTGGGATAGATGCAAGATAATTAGGTTGGTCACAGTCCATGTCTCATATGGGGCTCACAGTCTAAATCCCCATTTTAAAGATGAGTTAACTGAGGTACAGAGAAATTAAATGACTTGCACAAGGTCACATAGCGGAGAAGTGGCAGAGCTGGGATTAGAACCCAGGTGCTCTGACTCCCAGGCTCCGGCTCTTTCCATTACGCCACACTGCCTTTCATCTTCACTCCAAAACTATCCCCTCCTAACAACTTTCCCATATCCATCAGTACAATCATTCTTCTCCCTGCAATTGAAGCCTCCAACCTTGATTTCTTCTTAGGCTCCTCACTTTCATTCAGCTCTTTAGTGCAACTTCCCTCCACAAAACCTCCCAATTCTCAATAACTCAAGATGTATTACCCCAACAGCTACTTCTAACACCTTGCTCAATCATGGCTTAACATATGGATGAGGATCCCTTGTGGTCTGCTCTTGTTGAGGTCTCAGAGATAATGGATTTTGTGACCCAAGGCTGCATCTGTTCTCTGGAATAGTTATTTCACAATATGTGCCAATGAGCAGAGGGGTATGGAATAAAGGAATATGGATGGTTGTATGTACTATCACTACTTCCCACTGTTGGCTTCAAAGCTCTCCATCACCTTGGCCCCTCCTATCTCACCTCCCTTCTCTCCTTCTACAGTTCAGCCCGCACACTCCGCTCCTCTGCCACTAACCTCCTCATTATGCCTCGTTCTTGCCCATCCCACCATCGACCCCTGGCCCACGTCCTACCTCTGGCCTGGATTGCTCTCCCTCCTCACATCTGCCAAAGTAGCTTACTTCCCCCCTTCAAAGCCCTACTGAAAGCTCACCTCCTCCAGGAGGCCTTCGCAGACTGAGCCACATTTTCCTCTGCTCCTCCTTCTCTCCCCATCACCCCTACTCCCTCTCTCTGCTCTACCCCCCTCCCTGCCCCACAGCACTTTTATATATATGTACATATTTATTCTATTTATTTTATTAATGATGTGCATATATCCATAATTCTATTTATTTTGATGCTGTTGCTGCCCGTCTATTTGTTTTGTTTTGTTGTCTGTCTCCCCCTTCTAGACTGTGAGCCCGTTGTTGGGTAGGGATTGTCTCTATCTGTTGCCGAATTGTACTTTCCAAGCGCTTACTCCAGTGCTCTGCACTCAGTAAGCGCTCAATAAATTTGAATGAATGAATGAATACTGCTGCTAAAGCAATTTTAGCATGTGTTCTACTGACAAAAGGATATGCTTTTTCCTCCCCTAACCACTGGTGTGTAAGCAATCCTCAACTGAATGACAAGGGGCCCAAAAAGATGAACTGCTGTATTTTCAAGGAAAAAGTGTATGGATGCAGTGTCACCATCTGGATAGTCATCTTTTCTCTGAAGGAAACTTCTACTCCCGTGGGCTGGGAACTCATGTTGTGCATCCACTGTGCTTTCCAAGTGTTTAGAACAGGATATTAATAATAATGTTGGTATGTGTTAAGCGCTTACTACATGCCGAGCACTGTTCTAAGCGCTGGGGTAGATACAGGATAATCAGGTTGTCCCACGTGAGGCTCACAGTTAACCCCCATTTTACAGATGAGGTAACTGAGGCACAGAGAAGTTAAGTGACTTGCCCACAGTCACATAGCTGACAAGTGGCAGAGCCAGGAGTCAAACCCATGACCTCTGACTCCGAAGCCCAGGCTCTTTCCACTAAGCTACGCTAATAAATACCATTACTACTAATACTATTTAGCTGTCTTTTTTATTCTTTTCTTCAGCACTGCCATTTTTTTTTATCCATTTGAGTGTTCCACTTTTGTCTTTTTGACTGATCCGAATCATGTTTGGACAATTAGATTCTAGGTCTTTGAAGGCAGGGACTTAGTTTGAGCTGCCACTCATTCTTGAAATATTCAGTTCAGCGATATGCAGATGGCAGTTACTCAGGAACTTCTTGCTTGCTCGCTTTCTTTGATATCTATTAAATGCTTACAAGGTGCTAGTAATAGAAACAGCAGCACTTCTTAAACCTAGACTTGGTACGGTGCTCTGTACTAGACACTCAGGGAGAGTAGACGTGACACCCTGCCCACAGTTATAAATATTTTATGTTAGATACTTAATAGTGGGGACAAACATAAAAAGTATTTACAACTTGAGTGGTCAAAGGGAATAATTGAATACTCGTGTATACATGAAGGCCAAGAAATGCATCAAGTTACTAAGTGCAAGCATTGGCTGAAGCAGTTCTGTGGTTCGGGGTGCTGGTAAATCAATCATGGAAATCCTTTTGGAGGAGGTGGGATTTTAGGAGGGCTTTGAATGTAGGGAGAGTTGTGATCTGCATTCCTTCTTAGGCTCAAGACTCATTTTCTCCATGAAGGAGATACTCATCCTATCTGGTTAAAGACAGTTTAAGTACAATAGCAACTCCCACTGACCTTTTTTCTTCCCTTTTTCAGCTGTTCTTGCTTGTGAATATGTTCACTGGTTTCTGTCACTCAGTTTTCTGTTTTTATGTCCTCTCCCTCCCATCGCTTGGTCAGCATTGTAGTGCCTTCTTCAATTCTTTATCCACGGTAGGGCCTCAGTAAATTTCGGTGGATTGACTGCTTCCCTTACTCGAGATGTCAGTCCCCTCAGACATAATCACCCAAGTCATCATCAGAGATGTGATCTTTTTAGATGAAGACACTTTTGTGTTTCTTTTGGTAAATTCACTGTGCCACTTACTCATTTCCTCTGACTGGGTGGTAGTGAAGGCTGTCTTAGATTGTCCAATAGAGCCCTCTGGACCAACAGAAGGTAAAGGTGAGGAACAGAAAAAGAGCCCGTGCAACATTCCTCGGTGTCACATGGGCTCCTTCTGCAGAATGACTGTTGCTAACGTGACTCTTGTTAGGATTAGTGGTTTGTTTAGTTTATCCTAAAGAAATGTTCTTTTACATTTATACATCTCCATGCAGTCCTCTGTGAATCTTAAAGTGTAAGTACAAGTAGACCTTGCTATTAGCTTCACTATTTTTATAGAAGTTGGAGCTGTCTTGCCAACTAAAACCACCACCATCAAACAATTTATAGTAACATGAGGTTAGGTTCTTGCTTTTGTTGGTTCTGGGTCTCCTAGCTACAGTCAGATAGTGAGCCTCAGCCATTTTTGAGGTCCATACAGCTCTCTCTCCCACCATTATGTTCTTAAAGCTTTGAAGCGACCCCAGGCTCCAGTGATAAGAGAGCTACATTCTTACCAGGGGTAGGAAGAAATGAGAAAGCCGAAGCATGCCAGTCTCAAATCATAGTTGTACAGCTGGGGGGAATTGCTCGCTATTTATGGTTTTGCATTTTATGCTGTGAATCAGAAATCAAATAATCCAGGGGGACTCTGCAAACTTCAGAGCTATAGCAGCAAAGACTACCTGTACAGACATGCAGTATATGTGATGTATAAGTATGAACAGAGAGGAAGAGAAGCAAGAAAATTCCATTCCAGAAAATTTTGGAATTATTTCAGGAATTATTTTATTACAGTGGTGTACTAGAAGTTCAAGGTCCCTTTCAAAAATGTATGCTTTGTTTACTATTAAAATTCACTTTATAATTGCTTCATTTATATCTGTGGTAACTTTGTCATTACTAATGGTCACTTTTGTACGTTACTTTTTGTTTCTGCATTGCACTGAACTGTAAAGTTGAAATATGCAGTATGTTTATAGATAACCTAGTTTTAATCCTCAATATTGTCTGCGAATTTCACGAAAAATTATAAGCCTCTGCAATTTTTGTAGATTTTATTTGAACTTTTGTTGTCTGTTTTATTTTTCACAGAATCATATTAAATCAATAGACTCACGAGAGACTAACATAGATGGAGCCTTAGGTAAGTAGTAGTAGTATTTATTACATGTTTACTGTGTGCACAGTACATAGTACTAAGCCCTGGAGACAAAATATATATATGAATGAGAATGAGATACCTCCTTGACCTCAAGCGGCTCTCAATCTAAAAATAAGGGAGTGGGGATTGGTATCAGATACATCTAGAAAGATGAAGTAATAGAAGAGTGAAGATGATGATAATTACAAGAAGAGTAGGGTATTGTGACTATGGAAACAGGGTTTCGGACTCCTCACGGCTCAGTCCAACTGTCCCAGTAGCCACAGACCTGATCTTTTCAAAGTTTTAAAACTTGGGAATCCTTTATGGCGCACAGAAATTTCCTCTTCCTTTTCAGCCCGGAGGGGCTGACAGGATTCCCGGTGGCATGGAGCTGGGCAGCCTTTCTCCTGAATGGCAGGCTCTGGGGACTAGTTATGGGAACCTGCTGCCTGGAACAGCCCTTACTCCTGGGTTACAGAACTCTATAGAGAAATGGTGACTTTAAAATGGAAGTAGCTAATGATTATTTATTTTTAGGTCAAAGTGCATCAGAAGAATTAATTAACATCACTCTGTTGGCCTTGGAAGCAGTAACACAGCATCCAATCTTCTTGACACTTTTTCGCTCTACGGTCAGTCCCCTCACCCCTTGACAAAACCCAGATTTATTTTGGGGGAGTAGTTCCTAGCAATCAAAGGACTATTTCCAAAGGGAGGCAAAAATCATTCATTGACTTCCCAAAGTCAAGCTGTGGAGGATTGGTACGTTACAACTGCCAAACCTTGAACCTGAAAAGTTGAATATCAGATGACAAAGCTGAGTATCAAATTCTAACTGTGCATCTACCCTAAACATGTCTTTTGGAATCTGTTTTGGGTAGTGCTCCAATTTCAATTTCTGCCATGCTGAAGTTTTTTTGGGGTACAGAAATCTTAGTTGGTCTTTAAAGGTTAATGTCTTTTCAGTCTTTGTCTATATCCCCTGAAGAATTAGCATCCTAAATTTAAAAAAGAGTACTGCTAGGTTAAAAGGTTAAATAGTCACACAAAAGACCTGGGGTGTTTTGGGTTTTTTTTTCTTTTTCTAGATTACCAAAATTGAAGAGGTATATGGAACTATTTAGCTTTGGCTCACAGTTTGCAACATTATGTAGGGCTATACTGGTGAAAAGGGACTAAGTTCCCCTCTCTTCTTCCTTTCCCCACCCATGAGACCTGAGGTTGCATTTTCCAGAATTTCTCTCCAAGCAAGCCTTTGCAGTGGTTATTGGATAAAGAAAGAGTACCATGTCTGAGACTGGGAGAGATCCTCCTTGAGAGCAGGGGACATGCCTACCAACTCCATTATATTGTACTTTCCCAAGTGCTTAGTACAGTGCTCGGCACACAGTAAGTGCTCAATAAATACCATCAATTGACCCCCACTGATTTAAGCCCTTCGTTTGAAAATGAAGCTGATAAGCCTGAGGAGTGTGAGCGTGGGCTTGCAAAATATACTTTTTTGATTAAATCGAACATTTGCATTTATGCTTTCAAGGGACTACAGTTCTCAGTGGGGCCTTGTGCTTCACAAAACACATATATAACACTAGAGGTATTTCACTCAAGAATGTCATAAAAAATTAGAGAAAACACAGTAAATGAAAGAAAAAAACCAGAACCATGATGAATTTCCTTTGGGACTTCAGGTGCTTGTTAGAACACCGTATACATTTCATAATCTCTAGGATAGAAGAACAAATGGCACAGTCAGGTACTAGGATGAGAACATTCATACCCACCTCATATTCCAAAGAGTGAAGTAAAAACTTTAATGGTTTCAATATTTAAGGTAATGTTCACTTTTTCAGATTCTTCCAGTTCTTTTTTAAAATTTTCACAGAATCTGTGTATTGATATTGAGTTCATTCTATCCTTTTCAGCCTCTTAATAATTTGTTTTATTATATCAATGTTTTAATGAATGTTAGGCCTAGCCAGGATAATAATAATAATAATAATGGTATTTACAGTGCTTACCCTGTGCCAGGCACTGGTCTAAACACTGGGGTAGGTACAAGGTAATCAGGTTGGACACAGTCCCTGTCCCACATGGGGCTCACAGTCTTAATCCCCATTTTAAGATGAGGTAACTGAGGCACAGAGAAGTTAAGTGGCTTGTATCACAGCAGACAAGTGGAAGAGCTGGGATTAGAACACAGGTCCTGCTGACTCCCAGTCCCATCCTGAATCCACTGAATCCACTAGCCCATGCTGCTTTTCCATAAGTATCAAGTAATTAATTTCCAAAGAATCAAAAAATTCAGGATTTATGGGGTGAAAATGTGAAATTTTCAAGATTTATTAACATGTCTTAAGCCTTGTTCAGATATTAGCAGAAGCCATCCAAATGGAATTTCTTATGTTTGTCAATTCTAGACTTATGGAAAAGCACCAAAATAGTGTTTCTATTTTGGTTTTTCCATTTCTGGGCCGATCCATGGGAAAATGGGAAATACAAAATGCACTGACTTCTATTACAACTTTGTTGGGGCCAAGCCAGTCAATGCTTTCCAGTTAGTGGTCCATTAAAGGGCTTAAGGTGCCTTGCAATCATTGCATAATTAGTGTTACAAAAACTCTGCCCTCTGAGTTCTCATTAAAATGCTTAAGTTAAAACCATTTTACTAATTAATGTTACCTTTTTTAGCACTAATAAGTTCATTTTACCATTAAAATGACTTAGAGGTTACTACTTTTAGTTACTTCCACGAATTTCAAATAGTCACCCAGCTAGGAGTATTCTAGCATACTGTTTTAAGTGAATGCTTTTGACCAGTCCAAAGGTGGTATTATTTTATCTTACCAAAATTATCATACCAAACCAAGTATTTTTCTACTAATTCTCCCTTTGACCGGATAATAGCTGTACAGTGCTTCCTCATTGTGTTGTCATACATCTTTCCCAAATCTAAATTTCCCAGTCTTTTTCAGATTTGTTAAATATGTTCTATGATTTTAAAAATTATTGTTTTTGAGGGGAAGGAAATTCCAAAACTTTTCTCTGCTCAGCAGAACTCCAGTTGATAAGCTAATTGTCCATCAAATCTGTTGTCTTGAGGAAAAGCATCTTTGGTGGTTCCATCACGAAAGGATGTTACTGTAACTATATCTTTCATTTGGGACACCAACATGCTAATTATTGGCTATACAGATGATAGTACTGAGGAGAAAAGTGCTACTTCATATTGCATGATGCTTGTGGAATATTTTTAGAAATTCTGTAACTCATGGGATAGTTTCTAATTACTTCTGGTTGAGCGTGACTGGAATTTATGAATATAAATACTTACACCCAAAGGAACTTAGTGCCGTTTGAAAAGTTAATGCAAGGCATGTTCAAGGTTCCAGATCAATACTTCAAAGTATAAAAGTGGTTAAGAGGACATTCTTCTTCCTGACCAAAAAAGCTTACCTTAGATTGGACCCCAGTGGGTAGGATAGTTTAGCTACACAAAGTTGGCAATCATTAATGTAGTGTAGAGGGGAATAAAAGGTATGAAATTGGTTTGGTTTATAGAGAGCCTTTGCTCCATTTTCTCAACAATTTTTTTTTTTTTCAAAAGCACTTCAAAGGAAGAAAGAAATGTTTTCCTATGTAAAAGTCAGATTGTTCAATTCAAAACCTGTTTCTACTACATTCCCAAAGGTTAAAACAAAATAAATATATAGAGGTAGAATTATTTTAACAAATTAACTGGAAGCCTGGCCCTGAGATATATTACCTAGAACCAGAGAATCATGGACTGATTTTCTTGAGAAATCTCCTGGCCCAGCCCTCTGCCCCAAGACAGATGGTGGTGCCTTCCTTAGTGAAGACCCCACAGCTTCCTTCATTAGCTGCTGTTTTGGTGGTAGTCAAACAGTTTCTCCTTAAATCCACCCCAAAATCTCTTGCTGTAATGATCGTTTACTCTTATTTGGTTCCTGGTGGACCTAGAGAATAACTGCTAACCACCCTCCCAGTAAAAGCCTGTCAAAACTCCAGAGGTAATTATTAAGACACTCTGTAGCCATCTCTTTACCAGGTTGAGCAATTCTAATTCCTTCAACTTTTCCCCATAGGATTGATTTTGCATCCTTTAATTATTTTTGTCATTCTTATTTGAATTTTCTCCAGCGTCTACGAATCTATTTTAAAGTTTAATGACCAAAACCAGGCATAATGCTCTATTAATACTCTATCAATGCAGATTATAGGGAAAGAATTACTTGCCGGCTCTCTGCCATATATCCCAATACCGTGTTGCTTTTTAAATCATAGCAACACATTGCTGACTCTCATTAACTTGTGGCTGACTGATTCCTGGATCCTTATGTTGTTTTTGTGCTTAGATTATCTCTCCATCCTGAATTTGTGGTGTTTTGTTTTTGTTTAAAAGGGTATACATTTCATTTGTCCCAGTGGGACATTATCCAGTTTATTCCCGTTAGATTCAATTTTATTCCAGGCTTCTAAAATATTGGCAACCTTGCTTAGTGCCGTAGTTCTGAAATTTGGTGAACATTTCCTCTTTTCTTTTTTTCATATTACTGGTAAAGATGTTAACTAGTCATTATGGAAATTTATTGAGGGCTGACTGTGCTGGAGTAAATACAGGATAATTGAATCAGACATAGTTCCCCTCTCACCAGGGTTTATAATCTAAATAGGGAAGGGCAAGCACAAGAAAGCAACAACAAATTGTGATCAACAATAAGGGACGAAACCAACAAACCAAGATAGCAATGTTAAAATAAGTTTGAATAGGCAGGACAGCGTGCGCTACACAGTCTCGGCCACATAGTGTGCACGTGACTATCTTTTATGTTGTTACACAGCGTCTGGCACGGTTTTCTGTTTTGCCTTCTTGTCTCTTTTTCTTTATGAATTTTCTGCTTAAAAAGGACCACTTCTTTCTTGATAAACAGTGCACCACACTGGTTTATGCTCAGCAACTGACTCCCAGTTTTCAGGAGGGTTGCAGCATCGGTTGAGATTCCATTCCACAGTGTCCTCGAAACATTTCCCTTGCCCACCTTGCTTTGATTTCCCAGTCACAGCTCTCCATTCAGCAGCCGTGCATGCATCCTGTCATTGCTCATTCTGTTGGTATATTCCGCCCAAAATGGCTGTGCAAAGCTGAGATTAGCTTGGGTGCTATGAGCCCGCTTACGTTCCAGACTTGATAATTTGTGATGTTGTCTTGACATTTGATATTGACTGTGGCACGTAAAAGACCCTGATGGGACCCGCTCAAGGAGCAGGGTTCAGGTCTCACAGCTGTAGAAAAGGTTGGACCACACTACCGCACTCCCTCTCTAGACTGTGAACTCGTTGTGGGCAGGAATGTGTCTGTTGTTATATTGTAATAATAATAATAATAATAATAATGTTGGTATTTGTTAAGCGCTTACTATGTGCCGAGCACTGTTCTAAGTGCTGGGGTAGACACAGGGGAATCAGGTTGTCCCACGTGGGGCTCACAGTCTTAATCCTCATTTTACAGATGAGGGAACTGAGGCACAGAGAAGTGAAGTGACTTGCCCACAGTCACACAGCTGCCAAGGGGCAGAGCCGGGGTTCGAACCCATGACCTCTGACTCCAAAGCCCGTGCTCTTTCCAGTGAGCCACGCTGCTTCTCATAATAATTGTTGGTATTTGTTAAGCGCTTACTATGTGCCGAGCACTGTTCTAAGCGCTGGGGTAGACAAAGGGGAATCAGGTTGTCCCACGTGGGGCTCACAGTCTTAATCCCCATTTTACAGATGAGGGAACTGAGGCGCAGAGAAGTGAAGTGACTTGCTCTCAGTCACACAGCCGACAAGTGGCAGAGCTGGGATTCGAACTCATGAGCCCTGACTCCAAAGCCCGTGCTCTTTCCACTGAGCCACGCTGCTTCTCCCGAGTATTTAATACAGTGCTTTTCACACAGTAAGCGCTCAGTAAAGATGACGGAATGAATGAATACTGCTCTGTTGACCTTTAGCTTGGTTAGGGGCATGATATCACACTATTCCTACACTCTGGTAAATGCAAGCAATGCATTAGAGTATGCCATTCGCTCATTGGTCTTTTCAGCTATCTTTCCATTAAAGTCTTACCATAAATACCATCATCTTTCTAAACAAAAGAGAGCTAGATAATATCTGTGGACTTTGAGGACCGGGGTTCAAGCCCAGATGAATGTCTCTGCAGTGTTTAGTACAATGCTTCTCACACAGCAAGTGCGGAGGTAACATTAATGTTGCTTTTAATGTATCATTCTAGTGGGAGTGTAGCTGCAAGAACCGAGTTGTATAAATGCTGAACATTTATTATCAGCAAATTTAAATCCTAATCTTTGGAGGAAACGCTACCAAAATAAGTGAATTAGGGTTATCAGGCATCTCGAGAAAACTCATAAGAAATGAGGCCCATTGAGATTTACTTAAACTGAAGCCGCAGGGAGATATTACCAAGGCAGGTGATCTATTCGAGCCCATAATCTCACTTAGTGTCAGCATTCTGTTGGTAATAAAGGTTTTGTAGTTGGAGCTGTTCTGTAATGTAGGCAGGGCAGATGCACAGCTCACTTATTAACACCATCTTTTATACTTTGTTCACTGTTACATTTAAAATTCCTAATGTATTCATGTCTTTTAAATCGGTTGTTTCCGTTTTCCACCCAGCAAGAGTCCCTTTTAAAGAATACATTTTTTTTAGTTTCCAACCGGCTAATACCTCATACCATATAATGCCACATAATGCTGTCTCTCGTCAAGAATGGCGATGAGCCCTGCTCGACCTTGAGGCCTCAGGCCTGAGAACCTGCACCAGGGCATCGATTGTTGTGATAGTGATTTGCACAGAGCCCCTCACGTGTGCTCTGATTTCTGTTAGTCTTTTTTTTTTTAATGATGGTATTTGTTAAGCATTTACTATACATCAAGCATTGTTTAAATGCTGGGGGAGATAAGATCTAATCAGGTTGGACACAGTCCATGTCCCACATGGGGCTCACAGTATTAATTCCCACTTTACAGATGAGGTAACTGAAGCCCAGAGAAGTAGTAATAATAATAGTACTAATAATAATTGTGGTATTTAAGCACTTGCTATGTGCCAAGCACTGTTCTAAATGCTGGAGTAGATACAAGGTAATCAGCTTGGACACAGTCCATGTCTCTCATGAGGTGCACAGTCTTGTTACCCATTTTACAAGTGAGGGAACCGAGGCACAGAGAAATTAAGTGACTCGCCCAAGGTCACCCAGCAGGCATGAGGAGAAGCTGGATTAGAACCATGACCTCTGACTCCCAGGCCTGTGCCCTTTCTGTTAGGCCATGCTGCTTCTGGGTGAAGTGAAATGACTTGCCCAAGGTCACACAGCTGACAAGCTGCCTAAAACCCATTTATGGCCAAAGTGACAGCTCCATGGTGCCAGTGTTGGGCTGGCGGTTAGCAGGCAGTTGGCTAGGGCAAGTCACCTCCGCAGTTGATGCTCTTCCACCTCAACTCTCCCCCTCCATCCCCCAGTGTAAGGTAGATATTTCCCAGATTCCTGCTGAGTCCGAAGCCTTCACTGCTGGTGGCCCTTGCAGGAGGCTTCACTCCATCTCCATTTCCCCCAACCGCAGTGAGCCGTAGGTCAGACTATGGAGTTAAATCATTCAGCAAGTAGATCATAGAAAACAGTGCCTTCTGTATATGTATTTTCATAAGGATATAGGCAGCCCAACGGTACGCTGATTATCTGACTTGGATCTTGCCCAGAGCGCCTTACCTCGACAAACTGAAAATGCAAACTTCGAAATATAGTTAGTTTGTCAGACATGGATAATAGAAGGAAAATATTATTCATAAATACTAAGAACAGTTGACACCATATGTCGAAGTTAGAAAAATGCTTTTCCGACACCATTTTGCCTACTGTTTCCCATATTCCGTTTTGCTCATTAAACATGTCAACTCATCTCTGTGTCTTCCAACTTCATTTTCTGTTGGTTCCAACCTTGAAATCTTAAGTATGATGCTTCAGTAGGATTTTACTGACTTGCACTAATTAAGAGACTCACTGTGGTAACCAAAATTTGCAAAATCACCAGTGACTGGAAAAATGAGATTTGATCAATGCTTTATTCTTTTTTGAGTCTGCCAAGTTTAATTTGGTTTTAATTATTCATCATCATGCTGTGCTTCATAGACTATGGATAAAATGCTAAGGGTTTGAGTTTAGATCCAAGGGATCCTGACGTATTCTACAATCGACCGGTGACACTACAGCCCTTTCGCACCATCTTTACCCTCCCACAAGCATTCCATCTTTCCCTGTAACTCTCACCCCCTGTCTCCCACATCAAGCAATGCTTTCACTTGAAAGCATTAAGGTCATTGGCACCGTTTTGGTGACTCCAGTTCTTTACTTAATTTTGAAAATTACTTGGGCGAATTTAAAAAATCATTCATCAGGCTTTATTCTTTCAAGCGTTTCAAGCTGTTTTTTGGTAAAGCTAAAGTTTTTCTGTTCTTTTTCGTGTCAGAAAATCTACCAAGGTTTCTCCCCCGCCAACCAGCCCCTTTACAACCCACATTTCATCCTAGCCCCTGAACCCCACTCACTGAGAACTCAGGACTTGCAGCTACTTGCTTTATTCATTCACTTGTATTTATTGAGCACTTACTGTGTGCAGATCACTGTACTAAGTAAGCACTTGGAGAGTACAGTTCAGCAATAGAGACAACCCATGCCCACACCGGGCTATGCAGTGGTGTTGGAGCTTATTCATGGGCATTTTATGTAGAGTAAAAAGACCAAGTGCTTAATATTGTTCTTTGCCCACAAAGAACTCAATAAATACCACTTATTATTAGTTGCCTTTATATTTGAAGAGGACAACACTAGCAAAATTCACCTAAGAGTGTATATGTGGCTGAAAGGCAATTGTGGGACCCTGTGATTACAGAAAGACTATCCCTTGTTGTGGTGTTATATTTAGTATTTTCAGGCAACGGGAAATGCCTTCTCTTTTGCTGCTTCCTCTTTTGTTCTTTATGACGCTTTTACTTGAAAAGAGTTGCTCCTTTTGTGGTAGTAAGCTATGCTGGTCTGGTCTCAGCAAGTGAACCCCACTTTTCAGCTGGGATTCAGCATTGTCTGAGGCTTTGTTTTACCTTGTTTTTAAAATATTTCCTCTGTGCTCTTTTCTGCGTCTTTCCAAATTTAGCTGTCCATTCGGTAGTTGTGTAGATAGCCCTTTTTTGCTCATTCTCAGCAGAGTGAAGTATGGGCTTGAGTAGGGAAAGACAGGATTCAGGGAGACCTGCAAGAAGGCTGATGCAGTGTTCAAGGCGGGATAGGAAAAGTGTTTGGATTAACATGGTAGCAGTTTGGATGGAGAAGGAAAAGAGTGAGTTTTAGCGATGTGGGGAAGGTTGAACTGATAAGATTTGTTAACAGACCAATATGTGGATTGAATGAGAGATGAGTCGAGGAAAACGGCAAAATTATGGGCAAAATTATTATGCTAAGACTGGGGAGACAAGAAGACCAGTGGTGCTGCAGTGATAGGAAGGTCAAGGGGAGAGCAGGTTTTGGGTGCGAATATGAGAAGTGTTGTTTGGACACATTAAGTTTGAGGTGTCGGCAGGACATCCAAGTAGAGGTGTCCTGAAGGCAGGAGGAAGTATGAGACTGCAGAGTATGAGACTGATCAGGAATCGGCAAAAGAAGCTGGATGTGCTGTCTATGTGGTGCTGAGGTATCAAGCTGAAGAGAAGTTTAGGCAGTACATTTCTGTGGACCTTTCATTTGGTAGGCTGCTTTCACAATCTGTTCACTCATTCAATCATATTTCCTAATAATTGTGGTATTTTTTAACTGCTTACTATGTGCCGACCACTGTGCTAAGCGCTGGGGTAGATACAAGTGAATTGGGTTAGACACAGCCCCTGTCCCACTTGGAGCTCACAGTCTCAACCCCATTTTACAGGTGAGGTAACTGAGGCACAGAGAAGTGAAGTGACTTGCCCAAGGTCACACTGCAGACGAGTGGTGGAGCTGGGATTAGAACCCATGACTTAATGACTCCCAGGCCTGTGCTGTATATATTACACCATTTTTGAGCACTTACTTTGTGCAAAACACTGTACTAAGTGCTTGGGAGAGTACAATATAACAACAAACAGAGAAATTCCCTGCCCACCACGAGCTTACAGTCTGGAGGGGGAGGTCTCCCAAAAGCTACTTTAGCCTCCTTGATTTGGTTTTTTACTTCACTGTGTCATTGGTTAGTGTGCTCTCTAGGTAACAGAATTCTGTGACATCAGACCACCACTCTCTTCACCTTCAAAGAATTACCAAAATTACATTTCCTCCAAGAGGCCTTCCCCAATTAAGCCTTCTTTTTCCCAGCTTGCTCTCCCTTCTGAGTCGCCTGTGCATGTCAATCTGTGACCTTTGGGCACTTGATATTTCCTCCAACCCCACAGCACTTCTGTATATATCTTTGTTATATGTTATAAATTATTCCTATTAATATCTGTCTCCCCTTCTAGACTGTAAACTCATTACAGGCAAGAAACATGTCCGCTATTTCTCTTGTATTGTACTCTCCCAAGCTCTTAGTACAGTGGTCTGCACATAGTAACCAATAAATATAGTTGATTGATTGATTGACTGTGACAGCACTAAGCTCTGTTTTGCCAAAATACATTTTTGGTTTGGTGTATGGCTTCCCTGGTGCAGGCTGTGCATCCCCTTTGTTTCCTTTAGCCTTATCAGCCCATGATGTTTGGCTGATAAACAAGTCCCCGTACTTTACTCCCCTGGCAATAGTGAATGCATCAGAACGGAACTCTCGTCTCTGACTTGGCCAGCCAGGACATCATGAAGTAATCTCAGAACTTTGATGTTCATCAGGTTCATCAAAAAGAAGACTATAAGCCGCGCCATTACATAGGTGAGTCAGGTGAAAAGTCCATCTAGCCCAGTATTTGGTTTCCGGCAGTGATAATTATGACTGTGATATGTGTTAAGTGCTTACTGCGTATCCAACACTGATCTAAACACTGGGGTGGATATGTGATAATCAGGTCGGACACAGTTTCTGTCCCACATAGAGCTCACAGTCTAAACAGCAGGAAATCAAGTCCATCAGTAGCATTTACTGAGCATTTACTGTGCAGGGTACAGTACTAAGTTCTTGGTAAGGTAAAGAGAAAGAAACAACATGGCTTGTGGAAATGAGCACAGGTCTGGGAATCAGAGGACCGGGATTCAAACCCTGGCTTTGCCACTTACCTGCCGTGTGACCTTGGACAAGGCACTGACTTCTCTGGACCTCAGTTCCTTCTTTGGCAAAATGAGGATGTCCTATCCCAGTTAGAACAGTGTTTGACACATTTGTTAAGCACTTAACAAATACCATAAGAAAGAGGACAATGCCAAGATTATGGGCTTGTGAGGCAGGGAGGATAGTGGTGGTTTCTACAGTGATGGGAAAGTCAGGAGTGAGTTAGGCATGATCCCATCCCTTAAGGAGCTTGTAGTCTAGCAGGGGAGACAGATACTAAAGTAAATTACAGTTAGGACAAAGCAGTGAAGTATATAAATATGTTTGTAGGAGTTATGTAGGCAGGGAGGATGTGAGTACCCTAGTGCTTGGGTGATGTTGAAGTGGCAGCAATCAATAAAAGGTATTTTTGGAGCGCTTACTGTGTGCAGAGCACTGTACAAAGTGCTTGGGAAAGTACAATAATGGGAAAATAGATTGATGAGATGAAAGATTAAACAGGGATGGCCTCATGGAGGAGATGTGATTTCAGAAAGGCCAAACAGATTGAAGAGAGCAATGGTCTGCCATAATAATAATATAATAATTATAATTATGGTATTTGTAAAATGCTTACTATGTGCCAAGTACTGTTCTTGTAGATACAAGGTAAGATTGTCCCAGGTGGGACTCACACTTTTAATCCCCATTTTAGAGATGAGGTAACTGAAACACAGAGAAGTTATGCATCATGCCTCAGGTCACACAGCAGACGAGTGGCAGAGGTGGGATTAGAACCCACATCCTCTGACTTCTAAGCCCACGCTCTTTCCAATAAGCCAAGCTGCTTCTCTAAAGGAGAGAGGAGAGGGAGTTCAGGGTAGAAGGTGAGGACATGAGTTAAATGTCAGCGATGAGAGAGATGAGAACATGACACAGTGAGTTGGTGGGCTCGAGAGGAGTGAAGTGGAAGAGGAGTGAGAAAAAGTAGAGGAGAGAATGCTCATCGCCTTAAAGCCAATGACTGGGAGTTTCTACTTGGAGATGGACAGCCATTGGAGGTTTATGAGGCATCGGGAGAGGACTGCAAAATTGTGTTGTAGAAAAAGTGACATGAGCAGCAGAGTGAAGTATGGACTGGAATCTGGGAGGACAATGAGGAGGGTGACACAGGACCAGCTTAATGCCACAGTGTGGTGGGATGAAGGGGCAGAGATGTGAGGGAAATTCTAATACGATTTGGTGACTGACTGAATTTGGGGGTGGGAAGAGAGATGAGTCAAGGATAATGCAAGATTGCAGACTTGAGAGTCTGGGAGGATGGTGGAGTTGCCAACAGTGATGGGAAAGTTAGATGGAGGAGAGGAATTGGGTGGGAAGATGGCAAATGAAAATAAGGTGAATGAATTTTGTCATTGGACAAACTAACTCTAGAGTTATTTCCCTTTTTACTTAACTATTGCTAGTGTGACCCTTAAAGTCAATACTCATAATCAGAGACAAATAATATTTTGAAATAGAGCATTCATCCTTTTATAACGAAGCAAGCTGTTTTAGTTAGTGCAGATGTGATATAAATAAAAGAGAATAAAAACCTCTTTTCATTTGAGTCCAATCATCTCGCAATAATAAAAATACAATCTCCGAGTCTCAGCTTCACTCATCACACTTAGCCACTGTGCTTCTGATGACGGCCTCGGTAGCCTGAGGATGTAAAATGCAGTACATTCCTGATTATCTGCAAACGATCTATTTACATTACAAATTATGTACCTCAATCTGAGGAAGTTCTGCACTTCACTTATTTGAGCTTCCTTCCTGTGTCACAGCTGGAAGCAAGGAGAGAGGTTATAGTAAATTATGGGTTATAGGTGCCATCCTTCTTATTAGAATGGATAATCAAGGGTATATTTTTCTAGTGTGGATGGCAGCATTTACAATTTTTATTGATGTACCTGCCCTTTGTTTTGATTTTTTTCTTGCATAACTTGATTATGTTCAGGCCCTGGACTTCTTGGGCCTGTACTTGTTTCCATGGCTACTCTATAACATACCTTGAGAAAATATTAACCCTCTGGGAATTGGAAGTCCAAAATAGAATCCCACTTATGCATCAATTTCATGCATCAACATCTTCCATCTCTGACTCAGTGTGATGTTTCACTCCGTCTAATCAGAATTCACCCACAGTTTAGCTGACATCAAATCTCAGAAAGCAAATTGTCCTTGTAAATTAATTTTAATTTGCCTGGGTAAAGGTCTTGTGCTGGAATATTTTCACTCAAGTATTTTTTTTAAAGAGGTGCAAATTCCCTTTTTCACAGCTCCATGATTAATATCAATCGGAGGAGTTGAAAAAGATGACTTTACAAATCTGCAATTCCCTGGATTCGTGTTTGCCCTTTCCCATTTTTCAGTGTCCTCTGTGAGATTTCAGCAATAATTACTTATGGTCTCAATACATGTGTTTTTGGTTCTCTCGAGTGGTGGAGAAAGAGAAAGGACCGAGGATTACATCAACCCCTCTGCTGATTTAAGTACATTTACATTTTGAAGTATTCTTTCATTTGTTCCTTCATGATTTTGCCTTCTGAATTCCCTTCTTCATCAACTGCATTGCATTAATCCTCCTACTATGCACTAGTGCTGCCAAGCAAAGTAGATATATTGAATATTTAAGCCCTTTCTTTCTCTGGCATATCTTATTAACTGTTGTTTATTACCTTTTAAATGAGAAAAGCAATCCTTTTCTTCACTTCATGCATTTACAGAAAGTGTAAAGTTTTGATTGCTCAATCTTCTAAAGTCATCCCAGTTTTGTGTCTTCTTTCAGACATTATTCTTACATTTCCTTGTTATTATTTATAGTTTTTCCTTTAGGGTTAGAGATTTCATTTTTATGTTTCTCAAAAGCCCATATTATAATACCTATAGCTCTTTCCTTTTGCCTCATCTGTTGCATTGGGTGGGTTTCCTGAATGATGCAGGAGCCTGGGAATAAAATGGAATGTAATCGATCTTGAACCCATATAATTTGCTCATTCCCAAACCAAAAAGAAAAAAAAAAAAAAACAAATTACAAATGTGAATCTTTGTATATATATGGGATTAAACATAGGTATATTGCATATGTCTTTTTATTTACCTCTCAGAATTATTTTCTTAACCTTTACCTTTCTCCACATAGTTGCTCCTACTTTGGCGTTAAAATGAACTCCCTGAGGGCCACATTTAACCTCGGTTGTCGACTCCTTCCCTCCACACAGTCCCTAAGGAGTGTGTAAACTACCGCTCAGTGGAATGTGTACATATTCCTCATTGCCTGTTCTGCCTCTGAAGGCTGAATACCAAGTTTAATCATGCTTCTCATACTTCTTTGCCTCCTTCTTTCCCTATTGGAAAAATGGGCTTATCCGTGCTGGACTTGCCTCTGGGGGAGGCATACCGGGGAGGTAAAGTAGTCCCCCCAAATCCATAACTATATAAATCATGAGAATGTGCATTTAATTCTTCATTTTAGTCATCTGTTCCCTTTTCTTCATTATATCATCTGGTTGCCTGTTCTACAGTCATGGTCGTTTATTATAATAGCAATAATTTTGGTACTTGCTAAGCGCTTACTGTTGGTATTTTTTGTTATTTGTTAAGCGCTTACTATGTGTAAAGCACCGTTCTAAGTGCTGGCGTAGATACAGGGTAATCAGGTTGTCCCACATGAGGCTCACAGTCTTTTACATTTTACAGATTTTACAGATGAGGTAACTGAGGCACAGAGAAGTTAAGTGACTTGCCCACAGTCACACAACTGACAAGTGGCAGAGGCTGGATTCGAACCCATGACCGCTGACTCCCAAGCCCAGTCTCTTTCCACTGAGCCACGCTGCTGTACTGTGTGTTAAGCGCTGTTCTAAGCACTGGGGTAGATGCAAGTTAATCAGGTAGGACACATGGGGCTCACATCTTTAGTCTCCATTTTCCAGATCAGGTAACTGAGCCACAGAGATGTCAAGTGACTTGTCCAAAGTCATGTAGCAGACAAGTGACAGTGCCAGGATTAGAACCCGGGTCCTTCTGACTCCCAGGCTCATGCCCTATCCACTGTACCACACTGCTTCTCTTCATAGTATACCTGATTTTGACATTATCCTCAGTTATTATGCCTCAAAGGACATCACACCCTCCAGAGACCCTGCCCAGTGGTCTGAAAGGAAAATTTCTCTGGCTTATTGGTCACCACAGTCCCACTGTGACACTAGCATTCTCAGTCTTTATTGAAATCTAGAGCAGTGCTGCCTCTTTAAGAGCTCTCTGCCCAGTCTCAGGAGAAAGGGGAGGGGCAGGGAGGGATGGAAGCAATTTTCAATCTGCTTATCAAAAGGGCTTAGTGTGCTCCATTAAGTATATCATCACATTTGGGCCAGAAGGCTTTTGACAGTAAGCTGTACCATTCTGGTGATAAAAAGCACCCTCATATTCAGGCTAATTTCAATTTATAAACTGTCAACTATTCAAAACCATTTTTCTCTTCTATTTTAAGGCTTTGTGGCTTTACCAGTTGTCTTAAATGTGATCTTCCATATTTGCCCCTTGAAGGCCATTATCCTCGGAAACTAAAGACAAATGACCTCTGAGATTTACAAGGCAAGGGCACCGTTTGAAACATTTTACTTTTTAAAATTTTATTTTGCCTTCATGTGCCTTCTGCCTGAAACCGTAGCTTAGATTAGCGGCAGTTTAATCAGTTTCTTTGCTTCAGCCTTTCAAGGAAATCCATTTTCGGAAGCTCGTTGTCGTCAATCTTCTAGCCAGAGCCACTCATATTTTACCCTGTTAGTTTCAGGTATTTCTCTGTCTCTGGGTCGCCTTCTCTGTCTTATGGAAGACGTGTTTAAACTGAAAGTCATTCATTATTTAGTTCTGATAATTATCTCATGTGATTAACTATTGATTTTTAACAGATTCATCTTGTATTAAGCGGCTTGCTATAGGTGCCAAGCGTTAGAATCCTGTATCTCATCTCACCGCTTGATGATGTTATCCCTTTGACAAGGTGATCACTGTCACCCTTGTTACAATTTTTCAAGAGAGTCAGGTCACAGGGAGTAGCTCCCCTAAAGTAAGGCAATTTCAAAGCATCAACTCTAGAATTTCAGGAAACCTATGTTGGCTCACCTGAACTCTTACTAGTCTTCCCATACTTTTCAAAGCCATCCATTTTGTAGCCACTCCAACCTGCCAGCTAGATTATTCTGGAATTCTCGGGTCCCAGCTTCTGTTCCTTCCATTTCCGTGAGGCCAGTTACTGCTGTCTTCAGCCCCTGCTGTTCTCCCCGTGATCCCCTTGGCCTCTGCCCTTCCACCCAGTGAGTCTACTCCCTGGCCCTCCCTCTTTCAGTGGTCCTATCTCATCAGAACTCCTGCAACCCTCCCCGCAACTCCCACAACCCATTCCCCCCTCGACTCTGGATTAGTCGTTCAGGGTTAATCAGGAATAGCAGCATCTCCAGCCCCAAAACTTAAACCACGGCATCAGCTACCCACCCTGGCCGGAGATGGAACAATTTACCTGTTGCAGCCTCTGCATCCAAGACAGGGGAACCATCCACTGCCCCTTCTTCTTTCTTGTGCCCCTGTTCCCAGCTTGTGAACTCCCATGGGCCTCCAGGTTCCCCCACTGATGTCTGGTTGTCCCTTCTGCCTTACGTCCCCTGGATTTCTTGCTCTCCACCCTGGTTTCAAATGACATACCTGGATCCGTGTACCAGTTTGGCTTCAGGATGGGGGAAAGAGGATGAGGGGAGTGGGAAGAGAGGAAGGTGAGGTCCTTTACACTGTCTCCTTCCCCACCTCCTGTCCTCTTCCCCACTTCTCTCTCGCTGTTTCACTTTTATTCTTCCTTTCCCTTTTTATCCCCCTCCCCAACCTTTCCCCACCTCTCTCTCTTCTCTTCCTCTTCTCTCCTTTCTTCTCTAGCACCCGCCCCTTCTCTTCCTTGGTATCATTTTCTTCTGCCCCCAATCACTTGGCTTGGGAAAGGGGTGCAGGGAGCTGCTACTTTAGAACTCGGCATCAGGAGAAGGCAGGGAGGGAGGAACTATGGGTTTTATATACTTCTAAGTTATTCCCTTTGCCCCTCTGTCCTCCAGCACCTAGGTACACTTCCAGGCAGGACTCTAGCCCTGTTTGCTTGGCCCTTGGCATCATGTATCTGATAGATTCCATAACTGTTGCCCAGTTACCATTTTTCAATCAGTGGTTTTCATTGAGTGCTTACATGTGCTAAACACTTGGAAGAGTGCAGTACAACAGAGTTAGTAGAAATGTTCCCTGCCCACCAGGAGCTTACAGTCTATGGAGGAGGAAGACATTAAAATAAATTATAGCTATGTGGTTTGGGGCTGAGGGCAAGGTGAATATCAAGCGTTTACAGGGTATAGATGCAAGTGCATTATTGACAATGCAGAAGGGAGAGGGAATAAGGGAAAAGAAGGCTCAATTGGGGAAGGCCTCTTGGAGCCTGCACACTTCATTCCTCTAATGCTAACCTCATTTTACCTCAATCTCTCGCCCACATCCTACCTCTGGCCTGGAATGCCCTCCCTCCTCATATCAGACAGATAATTGCTCTCCCCCACTTCCAAACCTGATTGAAGATACATCACCGCAAAGAAGCTCTCCGCTTCTCTTATCCCACTCCCTTCTGCGCCACTCATACTTGCTTCTTCATTCATCCTCCCTCCCATCTCCATAGCATGTATGTATATATTTGTATGTATCTGTAATTTATTTGTCTATATTTTTATATTAATGTCTATCTCCCTCTCTAGACTGTGAGCTCATTGTGAGCAGGAATGTGTCTGTTGTTATACTGTTCTCTCCCAAGCACTTAATACAGTGCTCTGCTCACAGTTATGAATGAATAAATAAGGAGGGATATGATAAGTGCTTGATTCAGCGTAGTTTGAACGGAGAAGAAATATACAATTATTTCACTAAGAAACCTTGAAAGTAAAACTCTTTTCGAACTGTTTGTGAAAACCTTTCTCAGCAGTTGGCAACCCTGACGTAAATGTGCTACGTAAATTCCAGGTGCAAAAATGCATTCCTACAGCTTTTCCTCTGTAAGTACTCATTAGTGGAAAAGTCTTAATACCTGGACTGGAAGGGAGATGCCACAAGTGAATGGAAGGGGGCTTAGTTCTTTGCTACCATTTTGCTTGGTTTGGGGAGTTGCTGCAAGAACCTTGTAGGTCCCCATTAATAAGATGCACGACTGACAGACAGGCCCTTGTAGAACAGAATGTTCAGCAGGGCATGGCAGGTTTGTAAGGGTTTAGGACATGAGATGAAGAGTATTCTTTTCAAGGACAATGGCAGAAAGAATCAAAAAGAAGGTAACATGCAATACAAGAAAGAGAAGCCATCTCATATTATTCTGAGAAGCGGCGTGGCTTAGTGGAAAGAGCACAGGCTTGGGAGCCAGAGGTCATGGGTTCTGATCCTGGATCTGCCACTTATGAGCTGTGTGACTTTGGGCAAGTCACTTAACGGCTCTGTGCCTCAGTTACCTCATCTGTAAAATGGGGATTAAGACTGTGAGCCCCCACATGGGACAACCTGATTACCTTGTATCTACCCCAGTGCTTAGAACAGTGCCTGGCACATAGTAAGTGCATAATAAATATCATCATTATTATATAAAGAAAGAGCATAAACTGCTTCAAATAGTACTTAATGGAAAAGAAGAAATTTTTTGTTCTTGTACAGTAAATACTCAGGGCCCTTTGCATATGAGGAACAAAAGTTTTGGCTTGCCTAAACATCAGTCCACTCTGCAAGGCAGTATCTTTTAAAATAGGTGTAATTTTGATTCGCTAATCGCACTAGATCTGAGTTTTTGCAAACATAATGAAGTACTTTACAGGGTTGTTCCTGAACATCATGTCCAGTTGAGATCATGAACTGACTTGTGGCCATTCACCAGCTCCAAAAGCCACCTGGAACTCCCTGGAAGGGAGCACTGGTGAAACAATAAGTGCCGTTGTCTCGTGTGGTATACATTATTAGAAAGAGCCTCCCCGGGGTGGTGACAGAGGGAAAGCCTGCCCCGACTCATGCTGCTCCAGCTCTTTCAGCCAGCGGGGCCTGGCCAGCAACTTCACTGGCCTTCAAGGTGAGCTGGAGCAGCTCTCCTCACCCCTTCTTTCTCCCCACCTCCTCCTCCCTCTCTTTCTGTTCCACTGTACAGAGCCTACTTGTCTGTCTGCTTGCCCCGTCTGACAGTTTTAGATACCATGTTTTCCCCCATCTCTCCATCTGCTCAATAACTATTCTTACTGGGGCAGCTAGGTATTGAACATGGCTACAGTGGCATTCTTCAATGCCTTGTCTTTCATTCACCCACCACTTCCTCAGCCCACATGCAGACACACGATGCCCACTTGAAACTTTTTTTTTTTTTCCACTTTCCCCCCAGGTTGTGACCATACCCAATGCTGGTAATGCCCGTTGCTCACTGTTTCTACTGTAAAATTATGGTCTGGAACTGCAAACCTTTTCGCCAGGCTTTTGAAGACATGGGCATAGGACACTGATCAAATTCTTGATAGCATTTCTGGGATTGGGTAGTGATTCCATTACGGGCCCCTACCCAAACTTGATTGTGTCCCACTTAATTGAAATGATTCCAGCATAAAGTTTATTTTATCTCCCAAAAATGACTGAGGCCAATCAGAGGTAATTGTAGCAGTATGATTCCACTATTGGGTCACTGTTTTTGTGGCTGACTGAGAAACAGCATGGCTATTTCTATTGAAAGAGCATGAGCCTGGGAGTCAGAAGACTTGGATTCTAATCCCACTTCTGCCACTTATCTGCTGTGTGACCTTGGGCAAGTCACTTCACTTGCCTGGGCCTCAGTTTCCTCATCTCTAAAATGGAGATTAAGACCGCAAGCCTCATGTGGGACAGGGACTGTATCCAATCCGATTACCTTGTACCTACTCCAGCGCTTAAAACAGTGCGTGGCACATAGTAAGCACTTCACAAATATCATTATCATTATTGTTATTATTTTATTTTCCCCAGTTATACAGGGGACTATCTATAAGGAAGTGTGAATCCTTATTTTATTAACTTGGGCCCATAGCACAAAACTGTAAATTTTAGGTAGTTAGTTTTGGTGATAAATGCCCCATATCTTGGAACCTACTATTTTGATTTAAACAGTGCCTCCAATGACCAGAGTGATTTTTCCAGGGCAAACTGAACTTGATGGTCTAGTAAATGTGATTATGGTATGCATTTCTAGAATGGTTGAACTCTTTTAAATACTTCAGCATGAGAGTACTCATAGATGGTTATATTTAAGTTCTATTTTTTCTTTGGAGAAATCTGATCCAGGTCTTTCTAAAACTCTCTTTTAGGTTGTGGACTCCATCCTCCCTCCCCTAGTTTCTTTGGTTCTCAGTCAAAATGGTAAGTGTAACCACATCAGCAAAATTTTTTGTGAATTCCACATTATGTTTTTATTAGACTTCAGTGTGGTCACATTTTTGGCACATCTTCTTTCAAGTGGAACGGAGACTCTTCAGCTTGCGGTTGCTCTCAGAAACCACATCACTTCTTGTGAGCCACGAGGTCATGGCCGGGGAGAAAGAGGAGAGACTGGACTCGAACAACAAGCTTCTGTCTCTTGTTAGAGAGATATTACTTCCTCAGTAAGTACCTTAATCCCTCTGGAATGGGGAGTAATTGACGCTACCCGATACACTTCTGCCCAGTTAGCTTGTGATTTAACCAGCACGAGAAAATAGTAATAATCATGAGGAAGGTAGTTTTTCGGCTCTTGTCATAATTGAAGAGTGCCCATTGTGTAGCAGGCATTGGAAAGTATAATGAAGAATAACTGGGGTGAACAATATTATTATAATAATAACAACTGAGGTATTTGCTAAGCCCTTACTATGTACAGGTACTGTACTAAGCGCTGGAGTGGATACAAGTACATCAGGTGGGACGCAATCCCTGTCCCAAGTAGGGTTCACTGTCTCAATCCCCATTTTAGAGATGAGGTAATTGAGGTACAGAAAAGTGAAGTCATTTGCCAAGACAAGTGACGGAGCCAGGATTAGAACCCATGACCTTCTGACTCCCAGGCCTGTGCTCTATCCACTATGCCACTCTTTCTGGATCCTATTCCCTGTGGATTTCACATGATACCTCTCTAAGGGGGAGCAACCTCAGTGCCCCATCTGTCCCCATGTGTAGTACAAAAGATAGAGTATTGGGAGGTCAGGCAGGATCTGATGAAAAGGAACCAATAATGATAATAATAAATAAAAAGTCCTGTGTTTGGTTGGGGAGACCACCTGGTTGATAGCTGCTTTTTTGGGAGATAATTGCTCTCATGTACCTGCTTCACCTCCTGCCTAACTTATTCTTTGGTGAATTCCTTGACATTTCCCAGTGGGGCAGTGGAGATGGAGGGTGCCTGTCAGATGTAAGGGTGCTACAAATAGGGTTAATAGTTGTCCAAACAGCTTCAATCCCTAAATTATTTTTCTACCAAAATATTACCATCAAAAGAACCCATCTGCCCCATTTAGAAATGATCAAGGTGTGTGTTATTTATGTGCCGAATTTGACCCAAGGCAATCCTAAAATGAATCAGACCATATTGCTATTTTTTGCCCTCCCATTGTGGCATTCCCATTTATTCTCTTTTACCACAGGGGGTTACTGAGGCAATGAGATCCTGGATTTAGTGAAAATCATGTGAAATTACACAATTCTACTTCACATATTCTAAAAGTTCTGTGAAATGTGATGTTCTCTGATAGGCAAAATAACTCGAGTCTAGTTTTATAAAACATGGTGTGATGGGGTGATGAGTCCCTTAAAGAGATATTTTTACATAAAATATGTGCTTATTATTGATTCTGTTTCTGCTATCTGAATATAAATTGTAAAGTTAATTTCTGCCACATCATTCTACACCTTCAAGATGATTTACTTGCAGAGCTTTCTGCATTCTAGAGGTATTTAGCCAGGATGCACATCTAATGTACGGATCCAAGTATAAATTTTTGCACCAAGAAACTCTCTAGCTTTTGGAAAGTTCGTAAAATGACAAAGTAAAGCCTGTGAAAATAACTGGTTTTGCTGCAAAAACCAGAGTAAAGTGTATCCATATGCTTCAAACCAAACTTTTGATATGTGATGAGGTCAAATAGAAATCATGAAGAATCAACTTCAGTTTTTAAAAAGTAAGAATGTAGGACTGCTATGTGAGCAGAACCTTTTAGTCCCCCACCAAATATCTGTTGGAATTCATTTATGAGAACAGATTAGAAATTTCAGCAAAAAATGTGAAAATGTTTGAGCCCATGTATGTGTGTGTGTTTATTTTACACACTTGACATTATCAAATAGTAGTGAGATAGCACCATTCGGGTGCATAGAGTTCTACAACTGGATCAATACCAGTTTTGTGAAAATAATAATAATGGTATTTGTTAAGCGCTTTCTCTGTGCCAAGCACTGTTCTAAGTGCTGGGGAGATAAGGGGTTATCAGGTTGCCTCATGTGGGGCTCACAGTTTTAATCCCCATTTTACAGATGAGGTAACTGAGGCACAGAGAAATTCAGTGACTTGCCAAAGTCACACAGCCGACAAAGTGGCGGATCTGGGATTAGAACCCACGACCTCTGACTCCCAAGCCCGTGCTCTTTCCACTAAGCCAGGCTGCCTGGACCAAATCATCTCTTCAGCCAACTCTAGGGCTTATGAGTTGATTTATGCCCTCCTAAGGAATTTATTTTTGACTTCTCTAATGGTAAATATTTTTTATGTTTGTTTCCCATACAAGAATGTAAGCTCCCTGTGGGCTGGTAATGTGGCACTTTGTTATTCTGAACATCCTTGGCACTTAGTGAAAGGTCCCAAGTGAGCACCTAATAAGTATTGGTACAGTTGCTACTAGTTCCATCTATTCAGGTCCTAACATACTGACCATCACATTTAATTAATTTTCAAATTTAGACTATTTTTGTCATATTGATTTAGACTTCCTGAGGCACCAAAGTTGAATTTGAGGCGAATGATATTTGATGTGTTTATTGTGGAGCACTTAGGCTGGTTTTTGGGGAGGCAAGTTATTTCAGACTTAATTGTTGGACTCATAGTATTTTCTCCCTAGCTCTTGGTTTACATGAAATTTATGAGGGCTGACTCACTGACAAAGTATCAGGAATGATTCACTGACTATCAATCAGGAGGCTTTTTGTCTTGAAAAACAACACAACAGAAATAAAACCTTGAAAATAAAGGCGAAAAGCAGGGATAGGAGAGACCATTGCGGATATTAAGATGTTGCCACACAGTAGGATGTTAAGAATTGCCACCTGATGAATAACAATATTCGTAGAGTGAAGCATCTAAAATTAAATTGAGTAGCTCATCAAAAAGTTATTAACCTTTAATCATCTTTTAGAATCTCCATCTGTCCAACTAGAGTCTGTCCACCTAGAATCTGCCTCAGAGGAGTCTGACCAAGGGTTAGAGAGAAGATAAGCACTACAGGCTCCTCCCGAGGTCACAAGTCTGATTGTACTGAGGGGCTAGGAGGAGCATGGAAACATGAGTCAATTAATGGTATTTGTTGAGCGCGGACTGTGTGTAAAGTTTTATTCTTGGCTCTTGAGAAAGCACCATAGAGTGGAATTGGTAGACACAGTCCCTGCCCACAAGGACTACAGTCTAGAGGAGGTGACAGACACTGAAGTAAAAGAGGAAATGGCAGAGAATAAGGATGTGTACATAAGTGCTGTGGGGCAGGGGTGGGGGTACAGTTCTAGGTGCTTAGATAATTGTATGGGAAAATGAGGGTGAGTCAGGGAAGACCTTTAGGAAGAGCTGTTCCTATCACTGTAGACATCACCTCCATCTTTCCTGTGTCTCAAGTCCATAGCCTTGGCACTATCCTCAACCCATTTCTCTTATCCAGCCCACACATTCAATTTTTTGTCACCAAATCATGTGAGTAGTTTTATTGAGCATCTGCTGCATGTAGAACACTGCAGTTACAGCACTTGGGAGACTACAGTGGAAGTAAAAGACAGCGTCCCTGCCATCAAGCAACTTACAATCTAATGGGGTGGTAGGGCGGATAAAAATCCTTTATTTTAAAGAGCAGGAGGAAGAACAAGGATTCAGCTGGGGATGGTGAGGGTACAGAAGGATGAAATAGATGAATCGATAAACGAATGAGTGGTAAATGTAGTTGGATAATAAAGTCATGGGTGGGTTGCAATAAGTAAGTGGAGTCAAAAGGAAACGTGACCGGAGCTTTAGGAGAGAAGTCAATGGCTGTGTAAAATGGCAATTGTAGCAGCCACTGGTAATCTCTTTGGAAAGAGCTTTAAACTGACATTGTACTGATTCAAGAAAACATTACTGCCAGCAACAGAGAACCATGTTTGAACATGCGAGTGAAGGAAGAGGGAGAGGAAAAAAAGAGCTCCCTTCATTTTGAGAAGCTGCATTGTAGTACCCTCTGGGCTCCTAACAGAGAATAAATCTGGTCAGACAGTGGTCTGGGATTCCAGACAATTAGATATACATGAGAACCCTTTTCTTGGTGGAGTGGTCGGGGGAAGAGCGGGGCAGGAGTGGGGAGGGAAACAAATTTACTTAGAATGCCTGTCTTCATTAGATAATTTAAAATAAATGTCTTGCCATGTCCATTGTGTATGCAGCAATGTTTGTGACATTCTGAGCAAGTGGAAAAAAAATTGAGGACTTCCAAGAAATAATCACTGTCCCAATTGTATACTGTATAGGACCAAGCAATTCACTATTTCTATATTATCTCACAGGCATACACGTCATAGATGCAGAATTTCACCACCACTGTCGTGAAATACTAAAACTTTCTGAGTCTTAATTTCTCCATTTCTAAGGTGGAGGTAATTGTGTTTGTTTCCTAGTGTTTTAGCTAAGATAGTTTGAAGATGGAGGTACTGTGAGACATTTGACCTGTTTAGATGGTGATGATATTATTCAGGTCTATGGGAGTTGTAATTTGATAACAGAAACACTCCAGTTCATCCCAATTGACTAAAGAACAGAGAGGTAAGAGGTCATCTTTGAGATAACTTGGCCCCTAAACCTTAGAGATAAGGATAAAAGTCAGCACTTGTGAAAAACCAGGATTGAATGGTCCACTTTTTCCATTGTATCAAAAGTTTTCATGGGACTGGCTTTAATGAGCTTTCACAGATTTCTTTGGTGGTTGATTAACTATTCCTGAAAATCATTCTTCTTTAGAAATATTTGTGGTCACCTGTTTCCTTAACTGAGGAATGTCCTACTTATTTAAATGACAGGACAATCTAAAGGAAGTCAAGTTGAAGTCACATAATGCTCTGCCACACCAGAGCGTTTGTAGTTTTGCATGTGGAATTGGAGTTGCAAGTGGGCTTTGATATAGAATCACATTTCCATTGTGATAAAAGCCATTCTCTCCTAGTTTATTTTAATATTTGATTTAACTTTGGTACTTTTTCATTGGACTTTGGTATTGTAAATATGCTTATAACTATCTATTTTGTTTATCACTACTGTATTCAGTATATCTTGCTTATGAAAAATAATTATCTCCTTTATCTTTGTACTTCTAGTATGACCCATACAGCCACCAGGACCTTAATGACTTAATCAATTATTAAGGTTGTTTTGGATATGAAAGAAATAAATGTAGTCAGTACAAATGAGAAATTGTATTCACTTTGACAAATTGAAATTGAGAAATAGCATCCATTATTGTCAGCATGTGGTAGAGCTGCCTGGGTATTTCAGAATAATGTCAGGCCAAAGAGATGAGTTGTTTTCCCTAATCCCTTTGCTGGCAGGAATGATGAACACTCTGGTGATTCAGAATAGCTTTGTCTTAGTAAACAGTGACCATTTTCTATTAAGTTAGAAATGACTTAAACCAGCAGTGATTAGAGTCCCAGATAGAGCTGGAAGTTAAGTCAATTGATAAGGTCTTTCTTAAGAGCATTTCTTAAAACCAGTGCACTCTGGAAGCATTTTGACACCCAGGAGAAATAAGCTTAAAGTTCTGTCCATTTTTCTTCATTTTCAAATAGTTCACATCTTCTGATATAAATCAGGTAAGATAACTATTGTCAGCTGTCAAATTTCGAGGTGATGAGACAGCATGTTCCTGTGGAGAGAGAGTGGAACTGGGAGTCAGGGCACCCAAATTCTAATCTCAACTCTGCCACTTGCCTGCTGGGTGACCTTGGATTAATTACTAAATTTCTCTGTGCCTCATCTGTAAATTGGGTTAAAGTAACTATTCTCCATCCTTCTTAGACTGATCCCTTTGTTGGATAAGGGACTGTGTCCAAATTGATTATCTACTTCACCACTTAACACATAGTAAGCACTTGGTAAATACCATCATCACTGGAATTTACAGCCTCCTCTTATTGATGAGAAGTTTTACTATTAGGCAGAAAGGCAAATGATCTCTGCTCTCTCTAGGTCGAGGCGTTTCCTGCCCACCTTTGGTCAGTTTTCTAATCACCTCTTTGAAATAAAAGAAAGAACAAACTTTGAGGGTCAGTGAACTGAAGTTCCTGCTTCTGGAAATAAGGCTAGAGCACTCGTCTACATTTCACTGTTTGTTAATCTTCTTTTGGAGAAAAAAAAAAAGGAGATCTTTCTATAGAAGATCTGGGTGGAGATTGAAAAATAGAATCATAGGCGTGGAAGGACTCAGGTGACATCAAGATAATCAGATAATCATAAAATTCAGATTTATTATTTTTTTTCACAAGGCCAGGTAGAACCTTGGTGCTGGAAGGGGAAATCTAGAGATCTCTGATTACAGACAGAGTCTCATTTAAGTTGGTAATTGGCTATCAATGTTGTTTTTCAGATACGCAGAAAAGTTTGTTTTAGACTTTAGCAACTTTTGCTGATAGTCTTCCTTCTCTTTAACCTAAATTTCTCTTTCTTCAACTCAAGCCTATTCCTGTTCTCCTTTAAGATACACTAGCACCCTCAAGGTGGCTTGGTCTCCCGGAAGTTCTCCAGTCTGGGTCAGGACTTTTTCAGAGCCCAGTGGGACCACCAGAGACTTCTCTGACTTGAACCAGGCCCTCCAGGCTTCAGTTTTTTGGTATTATATTCCAGAACCATTTCATGTGATTGCTCTTGGTTTCTTCCCATCATCACAGTCATTCATAAAATGCTAAAACTGGGTGAAATACTGAACACAGTGCATGAAGCTAGGGAGCTTATGGTCCCTTGCTCATATTGTAAAGATGGGTCTTTGAAAATAATTAAAATATTATTTTTAATTAAAATTAATCAATTCAAATTCAATTCAAATTTAAAATTTAAAAATTTACATTTTGTTGATTATAATAATGTAATTATTTTATAAAATAGTATTTCAAAATAGTAAACTATTTTCAATTATAATGATTGAAGTATTCAATATTATATTGGAATTTAATATTGTTAAAATTCAATTCAAAATTCAACCGGTCAAGGTGGCGACTAATAAAGATGCAACAATCCAAAGATTCATCAGTAGAAAATTGGGTCACTCCTTATTGCATCCTTTATAGTGGTATAAAGGGAATCTCAGTCCTCAAGCTCTCCACCACTCCAGGAAGAGCCAGTTCTGTGACCCTGGGTAAAACGGAGTTTTCTGTGACACCATTCCACCCTTACAGAAGAATTAAGATTCATGTCCCCTCTCTGTCTCCATGAGGGTTGTGACTTTGTCCATGCCGTGGTTACTGGGGAGGAAGAGGAGCCTGCTGGTCTTCACCTGGGAACCCTGGAGCTCAGAAATGGGAAGTTCAAGACCGTGTGTTGCCAGTCTCCTGCTACCCCGATTCTTCCCCGATATTTAAAGAAGAATTTTGTGGGCCAGTCATTTGTTGCAGGCATTTATTTTAGATCCTTAAAAACTCAGTATTATTGTTTATTCCAGATGTGAACACATACTTCTGGAGCCCGATCCTGTCCCGGCTTACGCCCTGAAACTGCTCGTCGCAATGACTGAACACAGCCCCATTTTTACCAGGTACTGCACTTTTAAATATTGTCTTCTGGCCAAAAGTCTCCTCATTTTCATTCAGTGATTTCATCTGTAAAGTTAATTTTCTGCGTTAGGAAAGCATAACTCACAGTGTTGAGAGTCTAGAGGTGAAGGTTTGAGCAGTGCGAATCGATACACTTCATGCTTTGTAATATCCATCACTTTGGCTTCTTAGGCTCTTAATTTTTGCATTTCTATTTATTAATTATGGTTTGTAAAATATTTAGTGTGGTCCATAGTGCTTTGAAATGATTTAAGAAAAAAAGAATAATCCAAGAGATTTCTGAACAGTGGTGAAAATGTGATAGATTCTTTGGCAAAACTTTGTTAAACTCGGTTTTGCCATATAACCCTGGAATATAGCAGAATTAGAGAACATTGTTCCCTCATCGTGCTTCTCTCTGGGTAAAGCATGATGTGATGATAATATAAAGAGTGGTTGTGCTCATGCCTCTGGCGGCAGATACTGGGTGACCACTCCAATGGGAGTTTTCCGTCACGCAGGGTTGTGTAAGGTAGTGATGCAATAATCTCAGAGAACTGGATGACTTTGATGTCTCAGTTGTCAAGATGTTTGGTATGACTCCTATATTTGAACTGGTAAATATACTAAAGGTCATTTTTATAGGCATTTCTTAGTGTAGGATTCTTGTTGGGCTATTTGAGCACTTCTGAAATGAATTGGCTCTGCTCATATCTGCTCTGTGAACTACTCCTTGTTGTCCTCCTTTTTCCTGCTTGAAGGTACCATTAAGTAATTTAGGGCCATGCTGGTGGTTTGGAAGTCGATGGAAAGATTTCCTTCCATGACAGCATACAACCTCTGCTCCCAGTCCCCTGACCGTGTGCTATTAAAAGGCCTTCCCTGATCCCCTCGCTTCTCCACCCTATTTTCCCTCTCCTCTGTATCACATATGCACTTGGTGCGTATCCCTTAAGCACTTGATACCCCATCCTCAGTCCCACAGCACTTGTGTACATATCCTTATACTCTGCCATTCTCTCCTCCCCTCCCCCCCCCCCCCGGAATTTGTTTTCACGTCTGTCTCCTATCCTAGACTGTAAGGTCCTTATGGGCAGAGCTTTTGTCTACTAACTCTATTGTACTGTATTCTCCCAAGCAGTTAATATGCTTTTCTCCACATAGTAAGTGGTCAATAAGTATTGTTGATTAATTTTCCAACAGTGCACTGCTGGGCCCTCTGGTTTTTTGTTTGTTTTTTTTTTTTAACAGAAACATCAGATCTGGCCAAGAGTTAAAATAGTCCATCACTAAAATCAGATTAATCTCACCTTATACCCTTACGGACTTTCATTCCTTTAACTGTGGGCAATATCTTAGCTGGTTTTAGGCTTTAGTAATCAATGGCTGTTGGCAGCTTCTCAGGGATTTTGGAGTTACTGCACCAAAGAAAAGAGAAAAATTAGAGGCAAACAAAGGCTAAAATTGGAAGCAACAGTGGAGATTGAGGATGTGTTCACCAAGGGATAGTCATGCAGTGGGAAGTGGAGCAAGTGATGCTCAGTGGCCCAGAACTCCAAGAAACAAAAGCATCAACCAAGAAGTTTGAACTGAGTTTTGCCTGATAAAAGGCCCAACAAGCACCAAAGCTGGTCTGTTGAGGCAGTGAATTAAGTGGGTAGTAGAAATGAATGTACTGTTACTTGGAAATCATACAATTAGAAACTGAAATTCAGGTATAGACAAGCCATGTTGAATTTTAGAGCCCAAATCCCTACTTAACAGTGAGGGCAACTATACAAAATATAGCCATTATGGTAAGGAACTTGGTTTTGAAAATTGAAATTAATATTATCTGACAGGAGGTCTCAGGATAATGGAAATTTACAGAAATGTGGATAAAGAGATCCTATTAAATATAGATCAGATGATGGAGAGCTATTCCTAGGTGATGAACAATGAGAAGTGAAGGAAAAACCAACTGTAATTGTGAATAAAAGCATGAAGTTTCATGAGTCAGAACTTCTGTAACAGGTCAAATTATGATGCTGTTTCATAGCTGTTTCAGGTAGTTGAATATCTGATACCCACACTTAGAGGTGCAGGCCACCAGCAAGTTATCCATTTCTAAAAATGCTATCTAATGGGCTATCTATCTGCATAATCCATTTTGCCTCAGTATCTTAATGAAAAATATCAAACCTGAAATATGTGCATTGTATAATGAACTGTGCAGCAGTCCCTGAAATAAGATCGATCAGTCTAAAAAGAACTCCAAAGCTTAACCATAAACTAGTCAACAAGGTGAAATGAGTCACACTGAAGATACCTAGAAAAAAATTCACTAATTTCAGTAAACATCTGAGGCTTATCCAAAACAAAAATGGCAACTGATAAAGAAAATTAATGAAAGTGCTAGGATAATCACTCTCCTTGCACTGTTAAGCAAAGGTAAATTAATTGAAATAATGAAAATGAACTATTCAAGCGGTTAGGAAGACAAAATTAAGAGTGAAAAAATTAAAATATGGGCTTCTCTACTAGTTAAAAAAAATGTGTCAGTAGAGAATGAGAATATGAGAATGAATGGCTATATATCAGGTAGTTGAAGATGCACTGGAATTCTAAGGTTTATGAGAGAAATGCAAATATTAGACTCTAAGCAGTATGCTTGTGAAAGATAAGACTGAACAAATGACTGATGAACACGGGCCAGGTGCACCCTAAGATGCAGTAGTGATGTGTTCCTCAAACGTGGTTTTAGTTTGCAGACATTTGCAAATGCATAAGAGAGTCTGAGAGCTGGAAGCTGAAAGAGGGCTGCAAGAAGAAGGGGCAACAATCCCTTCCTACGGCACCTTCCATTATCCCTACCCAACCACTCCCAGAGGTTTACAAATCTGGGTCTCCTCCTTTCACTCCGGAGAGGCTTCAAATTGAAAAGTGGTGGGCAAGGTCAGTGGAGGTGGGAAAAGGGAGTGGCTGAGCAAGAGTTTTCCTACTTTGGGTAAAGACGGCCCAGAATTAGGGTGGGAGAAAGGGGGTATATTAAGTCAACCTAAGGTCTCTGCCCTGTGCATTCCCTCCCCATGTGTGCTATCTCCCTCTTGAGGCCCTGGCTAAGGCAGAGAACTCAGTCTGCACTGAGAATCAATGAGAATCTCACTGATTAAGAACCGGTGGGATAGTTTTGGGGCAAGGAGAAGAATGACTGGAGAAAGTATCAACTTCCCAGCACTGATTGGACATAATGTCGGAGTAGGGTTGACTGATCCTGGGCTGCGTCAGCTGTCAGTGCATGACATAGGTTTGGATTTATGGTCCCTTGGAACTGGGGGTATACCTGTGCCTCAGTAATCTTCTCTGAAGATATTTCAGTATGTGGTAGAGTAACTATTTGACTTGTTACAGAAGAACTGACTCAAGTAGCTCATAATAACATACTTTGTTGCAAGATATTTCTTACATACTGGCTATCGCCAAGAATACCAGAATTTTATAATTTCTGCAAATGCTTTCCTTTTGACAAAAAATAACAGTAATTCAAATCAAGTCAAGAACAGGCTGCTAGAAATGAAGGTCTACTGTTGCCAAGCTAAGGAGAGCCATTTTGGCAAAAAAGAGAAAAATACTTTATGCGGGTGTACACCATGAAATGGTGGGAGTGGGTGGGATGTAGACAATGGAAGTGCAGCTACTGCAGCCTGTGATGGCTCTAACCTGCCCGAGACCCTACAGGGAATAAATTCCTGGACTCCTGTCACACCACTTTCTCAGTAATGCGAGACCACTAGGCTCCTCTGAGTAGATCCTTGGCTGCCGAGCTACTGGTGAAGGAGCTACTGTGGACCAGTGGCCCTCTGGAAGCAAGCCAAAAGGGAATGGTGTGCAAGCTGTATTGTGCCCATTCCATTATAGACTGTGATAATTACTTTATCTCAAAATTCTCAGAACAAAATCGGGGTAGACAATCTCTCGATTACAATAATCTTACCATTCAGGTCCTCAATCTTATAAAATAGAGGTTATAAATGTTAATAAGATTGAATCTTTGCCAGGGCTTTGCAAAATTAGTACCTTGTTACAGTTCTCCTGCATGGTAATCAAGTAAAAGGATTAGGAAATTAAAAGGAACACAGTATTCCTAAAATGCAGGAGTTCCAATCTTGTGAGGAAAATTCATGTTGTAGCAGTCATCAGTGGCTGGTGCTGCACTCTTGTATACATGTGCATGTGCACAGGCTGTTTCTTCCAACACCACAGAATTCTGTGTACAGTCTTGCCTTGGTGGGCTGGTTTCTCCCAGTTCCTCCCAGTTCCATAACTTAATAGTCAAACACATAGTGAAAACATGTGTTCTGGGAGAATTGGGTGTATTTATGAAGTGAGAATATTTCAAGGAGATTTGCTTAGCTCTATTCCTATTTTATTTGGGACTGAATCCCCTAAGCAGAAAAGTAAACTGGAATTGATGTTTGCACCAAATACAATGATGAATATCATTTATCATATCATAAACCATTTCCTCTCACTTGGATACTTTGAATATCTATATTAACTCTGAAACCTAGCTATCAAAATTTTAAAAATCCTTTAATCGTGATATAAATTGGAATTTGACATGTCGGTTCAGTAGCGAAAGGACACTTAACTATGATACATTAGTTCACTACCTATAAAGACCAAATTATTGAAGACCTACTCCAAGAGAAAGCAAAGAAAGATTTGGGTTTACTATAAGTCAGAAGTAGTAATCACATCACAATGAAAGAAAAGCTGAAGAAAATGACTTGGTTTAATGTACGGAGGAAACATTAGTCACACATCTATTTCCAGTGCAGTTCTACAGATTCTGACATTGTGGCACATGGACCTATGATCCTCTCTGCATTACCATCAGTGGGTACCTGGGAAAGTTGGGATAAGGGTTGGGGAGGAAAAATCCCTGGCTTGCTAAATTGCATTCAGGGTGAGAAGTGAGGAGTAGGCATGGTGGTAAACTAGAGAAAGATCAGTTAAATGGTGATCCATTGTGCAAAAGCCACCACCTTCCCTTTTTGAGAAACTCATGGGGTCCTGACATGGTCTTCTCCCATTTCTGCAAACAGCATTTTGCAATTTTCCAGGGTGGATTTGGGAGAAAGACCACCCATAAGCAATTTAGGCATTATCTTTTTTTATGTATTTGTTAAGCACTTACTATGTTCCAGGCACTGTTCTAAGCACTGGGGTAGGCTGAAGATAATCAGGTTGGACACAGGCCCTGTCCCACAAGGGGCTCACAATCTTAATCCCCATTTTACAGATGAAGTAACTGAGGTACAGAGAAGTGAAATGACTTGTCCAAGGTCACACAGCAGAAGTCACACAGCAGGCAAGAGGTGGAGCTGGGCTCAGAACCCAGGTCTTTCTGACTCCCAAGCCTATACTGTATCCACTAGGCCACGCTGCTTCTGTAAACTGGAATTGAGGGGGCCACCAAAACTGAGACACGAAATGTAAAGTATATCATGTTATAATCTGAATGTTGGTCTTGAGTGTTGATCATAGTTTTACAAAACTAAAATTAGAGCGTACACAGTATGCTACAGCAGCAAAGCTACAATTCAACATGAGGCTGAGATCTGGATACAAAAAATCTTGACCAGGGCAATGCATCAGTTTTACTGAAATAGCATAAGGCAAAGCCATGTCTACTTCTGGAAGACTGAAGGCTTTAATATGTATTGTAGAGACCGAAGGATCAGCTATTGTTGTCTGTGGTAGAACCACTGGGAATGAAAATCAGAGTACATATGTACTGAAAAGGAATTCATTTGACAAGAACAGCTGATATGTCATGACCCCAAAGGTATTGGACTCAGGTACAGTTGGAATTTAATTGACAGTAATAATAATCAAGGTATTTGTTAAGCGCTTACTATTTGCCAGGCACTATTCTAAGCGCTGGGGTGCATACAAGCAAATCAAGTTGAACACAGTCCCTCTCCCACCTGGGGCTCACAGTCTCAATCCCCATTTTCCAGATAAGGAACTGAAGCCCAGAGAAGTGAAGTGACTTGCTCGAGGTCACACAACAGACAAGTGGAGGAGCCTGCATTAGAACCCATGACCTTTTGTCCCCCAGGCCCATATTCTATCCACTGCTCTGTGACCTCTGTGTTGCTTAAATTGTATATCAATGGCTGGTCTACAGATTCAAATTATTGAAATTATGAAAACAGGAACATGAATAGAGACAGCTGGCAGAAGTGGCCTAAGAAGGAGCCACGATAATTTGCTCACACTTCTCCCCGTCCTGATTGCCACCTGCAACTGCTACTCCCTTGCTTTCAAATATGCCCACACCTCCCTTGTCCTAAGAACACCCTCTCTTGACCCCACAACCATCTGTCCAGCTACCACCCCATATCCCACCTACCATTTCTGTCCACACTTTCCGAGCATCCACTGCCTCTGTGTCCTTTTCTCTGCTCTCTCCAAAGGCACCGTTGATCTCTTTCTTGCCAAATCTAACAGACGCTACTCTGTCCTAATCCATATCATCTCTAGGCTGCCTTTTTTGCTGTAGACCACCCCTTTTTCCTGGATATACAATCTAACCTTGGTTTCTCTGACACAGCCTTTTCTTTTATCTCTTCCTCCCTCTCAGGCCTCCTCCTTCTAAGTGTCTTCCGCTGACTGTTCTACCTCCCACTTCCTAACTGTGGGAGTCCCTCAAAGCTCAGTTCTTGGTCTCCTTCAATTCTCCATTTACACTTACCGGCTTGGGAAGCTCATATGATGATAATAATAATGATGGCATTTGTTAAGCTCTTACTATGTGGAAAGCACTGTTCTAAGCACTGGGGAGCATACAAGGTGATCAGGTTGTCTCATGTGGGGCTCACAGTCTTAATTCCCATTTTACAGATGAGGTAACTGAGGCACAGAGAAATTCAGTGACTTGCCCAAAGTCACACAGCTGAAAGTGGCGGAGCCGGGATTAGAACCCATGATCTTTGACTCCCCAGCCCGAGCTCTTTCCACTGATCCACTCTGCTTCTCTTGGCTCATGTGCATGCTCATATGCACGCTCTCAGCTTCAACTAATAATATTTACGGTATTTGTTAAGTGCTTACTATGTGTCAAGCACTGTTTTAAGCACTGGAGTAGATATAATTTAATCACACTGGGCACAGTTCCTGTCCCACATTTGGTTCACAGTCCCAGTAGGAGTGAGAATAGATTTTTATTCCCAGTTTCACAGGGGAGGAAATTGAGGCACCGAGAAGGTAAACAATTGTCAGAGGCAGGATTAGAACTCAAGTCTTTTGACTCGCAGGCCCGAGCTCTTTCCACTCAGACATATTGCTTCACCTAGCACCCCTATGTGGATGACTCCCAAATCAACCCCACTAGCCGTGACTGATCTCCTTCTCCACAGCCCTGCATCTCTTCCTGCTTCCAGATCTTCTCTGTATGGATGTCCAGATAGCAACTCAAAGCTCAGTATGTCCCAAACTGAACTCTTCACCTACTTTTCTAAATCCTTGCTTGCATTTGACTTTCCCATCACTGTTCCCTCATAAACTTTCTAAACATTTTGGGAACTAGGAATCTGTTTGATATGGTGAACTTAATTCAAAAGGCAGTATTACTGGACACTTGTCAAGTCTTTTATTTCAAGAAAATTTTTATCTCAAGAATGTATAATGATCATGTTTTTAACTAATTCCACGATTAAGACAGTGTATAAAGATCAGATTAATCAGCAAAAAGAGAAAGAATGGTATTATCATTTTAGATTTAAATAGCATCTTCCCACCTAAATTACACTGTTTCCATTCATTATGCCTATAACACTATTTGGTATTTAGTAAAGCATAGAATTGAAGCATGATGATAAAAGAATAATGCAAAATACGAAGGCACAATTATTCCTTCTTTACCCATTATTCTTGGCTAACCTCCTCCGAACACTGTTGCTACTCTTGTTTAAATTTAAGATTGTTACAAGTGTTCAATTGCCTATGCTTTGGGGAGGTTTTAAAATAACAAATACTTGGGCTGCATTTAGTACGAACTCAATTTCTACTTCTTGAGAAATGGTGCTTCTGAGGAAGACTGTCATTTTTCTGGGGTTGAAATAAATTTATCAAGTTTCTAAATCATTATGGCAATTCTTATAGTAAGGAGGTCTTCCCCAACTAAACCCTCATTTCCCCTACTTGCTATCCTTTCTGCTTCACCTGTGCACTTGGATCTGTACCCCTAAGCGCCCGACATTCACTCTACCTTCAGCCCCACAGCACTTAAATTGCATATTTATAATTTATTTTAATGTCTGTCTCCCTGTCTAGACTGAATGCCCCTGGTGGGCAGAGAATGTGTCTCCCAACTCTGTTATACTGTACTCTTCCAAGTCTTTAGTGCAGTACTCCATAGACAATATGTCAAAAACTATTAATTTTTCTCCCCTCCATATTTAACCTGTTAGTAGGGAATTACTTGGGTTTTTTGTTTGACTCATCCCTGTGGTCTATTTTCAAGAGCAATATTCTTGTATTTAAAAATTGGAAAGATTCTGTGTTGCATCTCCTTTTAAAGTCCTTGTACTTTTAAAATCTAATTTTCTTGCATCCTCATAGCTGGTAATGGGAAAGGAGCCCAGTAGATTTAAGTAATATAATGTTGGTATTTGTTAAGCGCTTACTATGTGCAGAGCACTGTTCTAAGCACTGGGGTAGATACAAGGTGATCAGGCTGTCCCACGTGGGGCTCACAGTTTTAATCCCCATTTTACAGATGAGGGAACTGAGGCACAGAGAAGTTAAGTGACTTGCCCACAGTCCCCCAGCTGACAAGTGGCAGAGCTGGGATTCAAACCCATGACCTCTGACTCCCAAGCCTGGGCTCTTTCCACTGAGCCACGCTACTTCTCTGAGTCAGAGGTCGTGGGTTCGATTCCCAGCTCTGCCACTTGTCAGCTGGGTGACCGTGGGCAAGTCACTAAACTTCTCTGGGCCTCAGTTATCTCATCTGTAAAATGGTGAGCCTCACGTGGGACAACCTAATTACCCTGTATCTACTCCAGCGCTTAGAATAGTGCTCTGCACATAGTAAGCGCTTAATGAAAATGTAGCAGTGTGGATCCCAGACATAAATCTTCCCCCCAACCTTCATCCTGCCTTACAGATCGCTCTTGCTGGGGAATCAAACCTCTTAAGGGTGGGAGAGGTCAGTCTGGTTAGACCCTGCCCCATCTATTTTCTAAAGAGTCAAAGCACATCCCAATCCGCGTCAATGTGTAACTAATTGCCAAATACAGGCAGCTCAAGGAAGTTAGCAGCTGCCGCTGTCATGTGCCCTTCAGTTGAGATTGTTCATCTTGTGTCGCTGAATTCAGCTGCCAGACCTGCACAGAGCAGCCCCTTCTCCAAAGTCATTGGTTGCTGTCCGTGTTAAATAGGTGATTGATAATTGGAGAAAAACAAGTATGACTCTGGTTTAGTGGTGCTTTCCTAGCAAGCCTAGAAAAATCAGTCCTTCTAAGAAGCTTTGTTTTACAGTGGGATGAATGTAAGCGTCTAGTAGGTGTTCAGTAAATATTGCTGGTACCGATGCAGCTACCTCAGTTTACTGAATGGCCATCACTGCTCAAAAGGAAGCTGTGCATATCCTATCTAGTGAGGTGCATGGGAAAAGCTATATTAGGAAAGTTTGCCTACTTTTCCTTGTCTGATTAAATCACTTCTCTTTCCCCTTCACGAACGGTAAATGCACTCATAATTTGAATCACAAAAAGGACAGTGGCTTTCTCCAATTTATAAGGGGTTTTTGTGAAGAAAACTTCTGAGTGTTTAATTAAAACAATTTACTCTATTATGATATTGGTAATTGTGCAAATTAGGCTGAGAGGCCTATAACAAGAAAAGTTGTGGACTAATGAAATTCATCTCGGAACAATTGAAAAATTGCATTATGATAGATTCCACCCCCATCCCCTTTCTAATTACTTTTGAAAGATTGTACTTGCGAGATTGTTGGAGGAACTGAACTCATGAACTTCCATTGGGAACAAATGGTTGAATATCAAAATATATATATAATTCTAGCTTTGTGAGGATTACAAGCCACTAGAACAACATAATCAGGTGTTTCATGTTTTGTCTGATTATGAATTAGATTTAATCTCACAGAAGAGTTTAAAAATGTGAAGCTTAAATAGGCATTTTCCCAAATTCTTTCATGTTTTCACAGTGTTATACTGATCTTGTATAAAATAATAAGAAATAATTATTCAGAGAGGATGGATAATTTGGTTGGGGTCTATAGCTATTTTTTAACAGATATCTTCTCCTAGGTTTTTAATGTCGTTATAATTACAATTATCAATATTTCATTTCAGTAATTATGGCATTAATTGACATAAATAATAAGCCTTTTAAAGGGTGAACATATTTTACATTTATTACTCCCAAACATGTGATTGTTTTTCTGGAGCATTACAAACAAATACTTATTATCCATCTTTTCTTCTCTTATGGTGATTCATTCATTCAGTAGTCTTTATTGAGCGCTTCCTATGTGCAGAGCACTGTACTAAGCGCTTGGAATGTACAATTCGGCAACAGATAGAGACAGTCTAACATGAATGTGCTGAGAACTGCTTTCTCATATAGATGAAGGCTTCCCTCTCCTGGTTTGGTTTGCACAGTTTGCATGTGATACTATAACAAGTCATCGATAATCAAAAGATAAATAGGTAACTAATGGTACTTCCACATAATAAAACTTGTCATCAGCTTGCTGAACATTCAGAGGTGACTCCAGGAACCCTTGCGCTAAGAGGTGAGAATCAAGTTTCCCCCCATAAGCACATGCCCTATTGATGGTATGTGTTGTTCCCTCTATGGCGTAATTACTTTGAATTACCCATATGGGAAACACTCGGTGGTCACTTGCTCTGATCTAGGTAGCAGCACCTAGCCTGCCTGCTGGGAGGTGAGGCATGCCTCCGTCCATTCGGTGCGGCATTGTGAGGAAACTCTTTACCTTGCTCACGATCAAAACTGGTGTTGTAAGCATCACCCAACCTAGTCACTAGTTACAGCTGGAAAAGGAAGCATGGTGGTGCTTTCCGACCAAGAATTGACCCATCAGAAGTCGCACATAGATCACCTTTCTAACTCAGTTCCTAATTGTCTACCAAGAATGAACTTCGAAAAAGACCCTCCACCCATAATTTTTTACCCATGACTCCCCCTCTCCCCTTTCTTCTGCAATTGGATCCTGATCAACAAGTGTCATATTAGGTAGAAGTCATCTTCATCAAATTGGATACCATCTCCATCCACTCAGATCATTTTTGGAGCGGCAGATGAACCGGGTCCTGCTAAAGTGACTTTTATTTTTTATTTTTACCAACGAGTGATTTGTCATCAAGCAATTGACAGATTTTGACATTGTGAGATATTTTTGGTGTGACACATAAATTCTGTCAATTTGTCAACAGATAGATGGGTGTTAGCCAGTTTGTTTTCATATGCCGAGTGGTTGCTGGCTTCACTGTACATATGCCCATGCAGCCAGAATGGAGGGGATACACATAGCACACTCCCTCCAAGCCCAATGGACAGCTGCTGGATTGCCAGCCAATAGGCAAGCCTGATCGGGAGTGGAAAACCAGAATGGGAGAAGATCTAAAAAGAGGCATAGAAGATGATAGCTAAAATTAATGAGCCACAAAATGAAAAACTGCACAAAGAAACAGTGCAAACAAAAAAGTGGAAAGGGAAGTTTTTTAAGAGTTTTCAAATGAAATAGATTTTTTAAATTTTTTTTTACAAAAAGCCACAGAACAGTTTTGCTAAATGACATAAAAAAACAAACCTACCATGACTGTTAAGAAAATTAAAAATCTGAGGAAAAATAGTACACCTAAGGAAAATGGAAGCATACTAGAAAAAACAGATAGAAAAAGTCAAATGACTGAAAAACAAAGCCCAGATATATTCACAATATAATGAATCCCAAAGAAAAGAGAGAGTGAGTTCGAAATAAAGGAAAAGTAAACACTTTTTTCCCCAAGAAAGAGAAAAATAGTCCAAAAAATGAGACGAAAACACCCCAAAGCCTACTGGAAGTTTTGAGAAAGTGAATGTCAGGTTTTTTTGAAAAAGACAGAAGAAAGAAAACTGTGTAATAGAAGAAAAATGAAAAGAAGATAGGGGAGAAACCACCAGAGGGGAAATTGGACTTCTTTATAGGACAGCGAGAAAGGGAAACCAGAGAGAAGCAGCAGGGAGAGGAAACAATATTACCAGCGGTACATGAAGAAAGAAAAGGAAGAAAAGTGAAAACCATGAGGTAAACACTTAATCATTATGTCAAAGAAATGATACCTCTGAAGAAATGACAAAACTGCTTTCCCAGATTTTCTAGATAATAAGTGGTAATATTGAGGTTGCAAAATGAGTATTCATCACACTTGCTCATTCACGTTTATGGAATCTATCAATCAGTGATATTTATTGAGCGCTTCTGTATCCAGAACGCTGTCCTAAGCACTTGGGAGAGTACAGTACAGTAGAGTTGGTAGATATGTTCCCTGACTATATGTTGACAATTTCTATCCCCACCTTCAAAGCCTTATTGAAGACACATCTCCTCCAACAGGCCTTCGCTGACTAATTGAATTAATTAATTGAAGTCCAAACGCAAACTTTCTAAATACACAAATAATTCTTGTGTATTTTTAGTTACAACTATGTAAGGGTAGAATGTCATTATAAAAAAATCTTACTGTAATTTAAGGAAAGTTATTTTAGGAAACTATTTCAAAAACCTCTGTAACCACATGTTTTAATCTCAGAAGCATTAGGCTTTGATTAGCAAAGGTGAAGTGAAATGTTTTGCAGCTCTCTGGATCATTTGAAGCTAGTCAACAACCTGTCAGGCAGACAGATTTTGGAAGGTTTTGATTTGCTTGGAATTGCTATTATGACTGTTCTAAATTCACCAGATCATTGCTCAAACCTCTGCATTTTTGTGGATAGAGACGGGGCCAAAGGCATGGCCTTTTAACACCCTGGAACAGACAGAGTGACAAATGCAGTTTTTTTGTATTTTGTTTTTGTTTTTTTCTTAATATATACTCCCAGGGAGTTCTTTGCTCATAAGTAAGATCTGTCCTATTTAGCTGCCTCTCTGTCAGCATTAAAACTGAAATTTCAGTGCAGCAAAACCCATCTGCCTTCATCACGAAGGTGGCCAATAAATGGATGCCATCATAAGGTACTGTGTACTAGGTAGGCTTTGGGAATTTTAGACTGTGAACTCCTCCTTTAGGCTGTGAGCCTGTCATTGGACAGGGATTGTCTCTATCTGTTGCCAAATTGTACATTCCAAGTGCTTAGTACAGTGCTCTGCACATAGTAAGCGCTCAATAAATAAATATTATTGAATGAATAAATGAATGAATGACAGAGAAAAACACTGGAGCTGGCTTGAGGAGAATGGTTCACAGATCACAGAGATTAAGTGCAGGTCCTCATGACCCTAAACAAAAGAGGTGCTTTTCAAAGCCAGCTGGCTACTAGTAGCTATTGCTGGCTACTTGAGTCTGAGCCTTTCTAGCTCACACAGGACTGAATTCTTAGGTACAGTCATGTTTACCCCATAGCCATGCTCAAGAATGTAATAAGGAACCCTATAAATCAATGAATCAATGGTATTTATTGATCACTTACTATGTACCTCTGTACCAAGTGCTTGGGAGAGTACAAAGCATGGAGAACTCCTTCAACTCAACAGGCTAAGAGCATCATATATGAGCTTTGAGTCACTCATGCAGAGTCCCCTTTGCAATGGTGATTGTGATCTAAAAGCACCACCCTAGGAAAACACAAAAAAAGCCATTGGGCAATGTGCTGCAGCAGCAGATGTGAAGGAGGAAAAGACTGGGCACTGCTCCTCAGGTCTTTTGGCCATATTTCTGGCAGTATGAGGACTAACATTTTTCAACAGTGTGCTAGTGGAGGACCAAAGGGAGAAGGGAGATCAGTTTTTACCTGCCTCAGCATTTGTGGGGTATCCATGCCAGAAATTGTGCTTGCTATCTAATGGGGATCAGTGAACCCCATAGAATGCGCTCACTCTCTCTCCGTGTGTGTGTGTGTGTATGTGTGTGTGTGAGGCATTGCCTCAGTTTGGGCTCATGAAATACATACACCCTCACCCATCACTGTTATTTACATTCAATTTATTTTTCACTAGTCGGCAGTGAATTTTGCTCATAATTTCACATCTGTGTCAAGTGGTGTAATTTTGGCAGGGAGAACTAGGCCCTGGGGAAACCCAGAAATACTTTCACAGTGTCGGCTCCCTGATCGTGCCCCTGACTCTCAATGTGGGTTGCCAGGATTTTGACGAAATCCCAGGGGCATATTCAAGCGAAGGGCCATTGCTCAGCGGGAAGACGCTTGAACAACAGCTCCAAGCTGCACAGTCAATCACATGAGTCACTTCAGCGTGAATGTGATGGTGTCATGTGGACATCCTATGTGTGGCAGCTCACTAGATTCCACCGTAATCTAGGGTGTGTTTTATGAGGCACCGCAACCTCCCCATTTGCTTCAGAGCCATTATCCCTCCCAACACAGCCAATGGTTCCAAGCCATGGAACTCAGTGATAGGAAATTTGGCGCTGAAAACATAAATACACCACTAGGGTCTCTTTTCCAAGTGGTTTTAATTTAATGCTTTTGATTTACCTAGTTCAGTGGTAACTTTTTTTTTCCACTGCATCGATGTAAAGGGCTAGACCTTTTTTTTAACGTTTTCAAAAGGGTTTTCCAAATTTCTTTAATTGATAGTTTAATTAATCTTAAGGAATTTAAGGAACTTATTAGGTGCATAAATAAGAGGAGAAAACAGTCAATTTAGATAATGGTAAAAGTGCTATTTATTCATTCTTTCACATTGAGGACTCTGGCTCGTGGGAAATATCAAATAGTAAAATTATATAAAGAATCCTATTGAAAGCCCCTCTGTTAAATTATCATTTTGTGTGGATAAGAACCAAAGGATCAGACACTTAATTAGTCTCTGAATGTTGCATCTAGTCATTAATGTTATCTTTCCCCACTGGCTGGGTTTCTCTGATTGCTGTTTTAATGCTTGCTAGACTGTTTTTAAAAGAGGCAGCAGATTAAAGTATCTCAGGCTTTCTCTAGAAGTGATGATCCCATGAATGACGAATTATAAAGCAAATAGATTAGGGACATGTCCTGAATGTGCTGATAGAGCTAGTGACATTGAGGACGGAAGCTGGAGTTCTGCTAGAGGAGTCCAAATAAAGGCAGGAATAACAACTCTTCAAAGCTGATCAGGAAGAGTTAGGCCTAAAGGAGTTCTTGTCTTTTGACACTGAGCAGTATTTTTTTGAAGGATGATTTCACTCAAAACACTTGTAGGGTAGTGATGTTCTGTTCGTTGGCTTTTATGTTTCCTCTGTAGTTAGACTCATTGCATTATTCCTGGGTTGCCACACTCCCAGGCCCTGGCTACTTTAACAAAAAAGTATCTATGAGTACAGTTTTTTTTAAGCTTTCTTTTTTAAATGGTATTTGTTAAGCACTTACTATATGCCATGTGCTCTTCTAAGCTCTGGGGTGGATACAAGCTAATCACATTGGATTTAGTCCCTGTCCCACGTGGGGCTCCCAGTCTTAATCCCCATTTTACAGATGAAGCAAGAAGAAGTGACTTGCCCAAGGTTACAGAGCAGGCAAGTGGCAGTTCCAAGATTAGAACCCAGATCCTGCTGACTGACTCGTAATTCTTAGATATACCTGCAAATGTTGAAGCAACTCCTGCTGGAATATGGTAGTCACCAAATAGTACTGACCCTAAATATGAGATATTTCTAATGACTGTGGCACCCAAATACGGTGAGCAGGACAGCAGGTTGTGGGATGAGAGTGGGATCCCCTACATCTAAGTGAGAGGTCTGGAGTAGCTGAATGCATGTGATGTAATAAAAGTGATGGGAATGTAATTAATGTTACTTTTTCATTACTTCCACTCTAATCCTTTTGTGTTCTTCAGTTTGCTATTTATCTGCTTCCGTTGTTATTAGAAAACTGAATGAGGCCTAAATTCCTTGTCAGGCATTATACAGTTAAAATTACTAAAGGCACAGGTGTGTTTCAAAATTCATAGCTTAGGCTGGTGAGGTAGATTTGAGAGTTATGTACAGAGAGGTGGTTGCTGCAGCCAGGTGAGCAAATGAACTCCCCAGAGAGTGAGGGTAAAGTGGGTCTGAATAGGGGATCCAAGACAGAGCCTTCAGACTTCACTAGCTCCTTTTAATGCATTTACATTTGCTCACATTTCAATGAATTGAGGAGTTGACTATCTCATTTTCCGGTGCTTGTGCCGTGATTTAACAAAGGCAGTAGAAGACTTTGGCTTTTTCTCATTAGAACTGAATGCAGATAACTTAATTGCTTTTGAATCTGAAGGTAAGGTCTTTAACGCACAAGTTCTATTATCGTTTCTAGTGATGGTGATGGAAAGGAGAAGATTTAGATTACAAAACATCCCCGAATGTATCTACTTAATTTTCTTTTGAAGTGAATTAATGAATGTTTGTATAATTTATTGAAAAAACATTATGGGTATTTTAAAAATGAAAGGTTTTATGCTAGTTTTATTTATGTTTTCAGGGTTCTGCATGTAATAAGAAGGAGTCTGAAGCTAAACTTGAATTTTTGAATATTTCAATATTTTTAATATGTGTTGGAGGGGATTTACCTAAAGTAACTATGAATGCTCCCCATTATTGAGGAAATCTGTCTTTTCCCCTTCCTTGTTTAACCAGTAAGTCAACTATCATTAGCTATAACCAGACTGTCATAGCATTGTAAGCCTGGAAGGGGCCATGAGAGGTCATCATGAGTTCATCCCACTGGCTTCAAATTCTGTGGTATAGATCTTGAATCAATCAATCAATCAATCAGTGGTATTTATTGAGCACATAGTAATTGCACAGCACTGTATTAAGTGGTAGGGGAAGTACAACAGAAGCAAAGAGTACCTATCGGTTCCCTCCTGAAGCTTACAATCAAATGGGAAGGACAGGCAGAAAAAAAAATTGCTTATTAAGAGGGTGAAGGTGGAAGAATGAAGATATAGGTAGGGATGGTGAAGTAAAAGAATGAATAATTGATTGTACGTGTATACATAATTGTTGAGGAGGGGTATAAATGCCTAAATGCTAAGAGTGATTGTGTTGTAACCACTTGGGACTTTTGAAATCAATCGATGGTATTTGTTGAGCATTTACTGTGTGCAGAATGCTGTACTAAGTGGTTGGGAGATTTCAAGACATCAGAGTTGGTAGACACATTGCCTACCCACAGCAAGCTTACAGTTCAGAGGGAGACACAGACATTAGTATAAATAATTTACAGAGGTGTACATAAGTGCTGTGGTGCTGAGGGTGGGGAGAATACCAAATGCCTAAAGAGTACAGATCCAAGTGCAGTTAGGGAAGGAGGAGGAGTTGAGGTTTTAGGAGGCTACTGAAGATGGGGAAGACTGCAGTCTGGTGAATTTGGGTATTGAGGGAATTCCAGATCAGGGGAACAGCGTGAGCAAATGGTTAGAGGTGGAAGAGTAGAGAGAAAGGTACATCCTAATCCTCTTCAATGCCTCAGCTGTCTTCAACACTGAAGACCATCTCCCCCCACCCTTTTTAATGGTATTTATTTAAGCGCTTACTATGTGCCAGGCACTGTACTAAGTGCTGGGTTAGATACAAGTTAGTCAATTTGGACACAGTCCCAGTCCCACATGGGCGCAGACTCTTAATCCCATATAATAATAATGTTGGTATTTGTTAAGCACTTGCTATGTGCCCAGCACTGTTCTAAGCGCTGAGGGTAGATACAGGGTAATCAGATTGTCCCACGTGAGACTCACAGTCTTAATCCCCATTTTACAGATGAGGTAACTGAGGCACTGAGAAGTGAAGTGATTTGCCTAAATTCACCCAGGTGGCAGAGGTGGGATTAGAACCGATGACCTCTGACTCCTAAGCCCGGGCTCTTTCCACTGAGCCACGCTGCTTGACACAGAGAAGTGAAATGAGTTGATCAAGGTCACACAGCAGACAAGTGGCAGAGGTGGGATAATAAATAGTAAATAATAAATAATTATGGTGTTTGTTGAGCACTTACTATGTGCCAGACATTGTGTTAAGCACAGGATGGATACAAGCAAATTGGGTTGGTCACAGTCCCTGTCCCACGTGGAGCTCACAGTCCCAATCCCCATTTTATAGTTGAGGTAACTGAGGCACAGAGATGTGAAGTGACTTGCCCAAGGTCACACAGTAGTGAAGAGGCGGAGCCAGGATTAGACCCATGACCTTCTGACTCCCAGGCCTGTGCTCTGTCCACTTTTCCATGCTGCTTCCAATGGTGGATTTGAATCCAGGCCCTCCGACCCCAAGGCCTTTGCTCTTTCCACTAGGACATGCTCCTTCCCCTTCTCCTGAAAACATTTAACTTTGGCTTTACTGACACTGTCTTCTCCTCACTGTTCTCTCCTGGTTCACCTCCTGTCTCTCTGACCAGTTCTTCTCAGTCTGTTTTGCAGGCTCTTCTTCTGCCTCCCACCCTCTAACTGTGGGTCCCCATCTATTCTCCATCTACATCCACTCCCTTGGGGAACTCATTTTGCTCCCATGGCTTCGACTAACATCTCCTTACAGATGATTCCCAAGTCTACATCTGCAGCCCTGATCCATCTCCTTCCCTCTAGACTCGTAGTTCCTTTTTTTTAAAAATGGTATTTGTTAAGCACTTATTATGTTCCAGACACTGAACTAGGCACTGGGGATTCAAGATAATCAGGATGGACTCAGTTCCTGCCAATCATTCATTCAGTTAATCATATTTGTTAAGCTCTTACCGTTTGCAGAGCATGGTATTAAGCTTTTGGGAGAGCACAATACCAATTTCAATAGATGTAGTCCCTGCCCACAGCAAGCTTACAGTCTGGAGTAGGGGAGACAGACATTAATATGAAAAAATAAACTACAGTTATGCACATAAGTGCTGTGGGGCCAGGATGGGGGACGAACAGAGGGAAGCAAGTCAGGGCAATGGAGAAGGGATGGGAGTAGTCAGGGAAGGCCTTCTTGGAGGAGATATTGCCTTTAGTAAGGCTTTGAAGGAGGGGGGAGTAACTGTCTGTCACATTTGAGGAGGGAAGGCATTTTAGGCCAGAGGCAGGATGTGGCTGAGGGGTCAGTGCAAGTCAGGAGAGATTCTTGGTCAAAGAATTATATTAATAATAATAATGTTGGTATTTGTTAAGCGCTTACTATGTGCAAAGCACTGTTCTAAGCACTGCGGTAGTACAAGGTAATTAGGGTGTCCCACATAGGGCTCACAGACTTCATCCCCATTTTACAGATGAGGTAACTGAGGCCCAGAGAAGTTAAGTGACTTACCCAAAGTCACAGAGCAGACAAGTGGCAGAACCGGAATTAGAACCCATGTCCTCTGACTCTCAAGCCCATGCTCTTTCCACTGAGCTATGCTGCCTCTCTGATATTTGCTGTCCTGGTCTCCAGAGTTTTCTCTCATCTTCATTTAACAATATTTTACTCTGAATCACCTCTCACAAAAAAAAAAAACGCCCTGCTAGTTTATTTCACATAAAGGCTCCATTAACTGCCAGTAAAGTTTCCTTTTCAAATACACTAAACTTTAACTTTTTCATAGTTATTTTGGAGGAAGTGGAACTCCCCAAATGTTGCTTTAATATTATCAAGAAAAAAAAAACTGAATATTATCACAAGAGCACAAGAATATAAGCAATTTCAGTTCTGGACCAGACCAATGATCCATCTAGACCAATACTGTGTCTTAGAAGGAGCAACTGGATGCTAGGAGCAACTAAATGTTGCTTTATGTTTGATGCAGAGGTTCATGTTGATTTCTGTGTGATGAAGAGGTGGTTGGGCAATCACTGCAGGTTCTTGAGGAGTTGGGGAAACATGGACTGAATGTTTTTATAGATAAATGATCTGGACAGCAGAGTGAAGTGGGGATTGGAGTGGGGAGAAACATGAGTTAGGGAAGTCAGCAAGGGGGCTGATGCAGAAATCAAGGCAGAATAGTTTAATAGCTTGGATCAACCTAGTAGCAGTTTGGATGGAGAGGATAGGGCAGGTTTTAGCAATGTTGTCAAGGTTGAACTGACAGGATTTAGTGAGAGATTGACTATGAATATGGCCAAAAGTCATATGTGGGTTTTTTGAATTTTTTTTCGGTCCAAGAAATTTGCTGCTGTTATGTGGGCTCTGGGCTCAGAACATGGCCTACCTCATTAACTTTTCCCTTCTCTGACTGTCAAGAAGAGTCCTGTAAGGTGGAGAGGAACTACAATTTTAACTGGATTTTCATGTTTTTTCTTTATAATTTATGGGACAGAGCTCTATGGAAATGGAATGTTTTTATAAATCAATAAATAATGCAAACTCTGAGTTGCTTGCAAACTATGGCTATCAACATTTTATAGCTCACTGAATTTTAAAAATGGAGAAAATTGTATTTGGTAGGAGAGAAACACATCCCATTGGTGAGTAAATTACTTCCTGGATATAAATTACACTCTTTTTAGAGGAAAAATGACCATTTTCAGGCTACTGGAACACAATTTAGCGTAAGGGAAGGGCAATCATATGGATTAGTGGTTGCGACTCTTTGAGTTGCAGCAAACTGTTGAAAGTTGTACACTTAAAATAATTGTTCACCATGCCTATCAATAAAATTGCTCTGGAATTTATCGTATAAAGAACCTTTATGCAATTTCTCCATAAATTTTCCCACCCATTAGCGTACTTGTGCTTGAGAAAAGCTGTATCAGTAATATTGAATAGATCTTTACTTTTGTGAGCATAACGTTAGATGGAGTAGAATCAATTGGTGGGCTTGACGTAGCTTGCATAAATGCTTCTGTGCAATGTTTTAATTATACTTTTCATTAGACTCTCAATTATCTCCACTCTGTAGTATTTTCTGGACAGTCTATTCAGGATAATATGCAGAATCCTTCAAGTAAGTTCTCTTTTGCATGCTCTAGCAAGTCTAGCACTCTAGAGTCAGTGAGTGACAGAAGCAGAACTGAGGTGAGTGAAGAGACATGGTTTTTCTCCACAGCCAAACAAGAGTTCTGGAGCATCACTCATGGAGAAACACATGCCTCTTTTTGAAATTGCATGCTCTCAAAAAGTAGCAAAGAATCCTCTTGCAGCTGAACAGGAAGCATTTCCCTTTGTGGTTCAGCTGCTGGAGAAATCCTTGCGATTATTTGAAAGTACCCAAAACCATAGCTTCCGAGAGGAGATAAACAGGAAGAAGGGAGAGAGGGATGCGGTGAATTAAAAAATTCAGTCCTGGCTCCCGGTAAGGTAAGGAGATCGGAGTTAGGTTCTGAGAATTCAAGGGAGCTGCGATCTGAGGGCCTGGAGGGCTGAAGCTAGTCATAGTGGTCCAAAGCCACATTTGACAGCCTCTACAGAAGTTTGAGTGGATCAGAGAACAGTCTCCTGAGGGGCTGATTTTGAAGATGGGCAAAACAATTTTTTTTTCTCAAAATGGTCTCACAGACGATGGTAACCTCATATACAGCTGAGAAAAATAAAGTACAAGTTGAGGGTAAATAGTTTATCCAGTCTAACATAGCATATTGGGATACTAGCCACGGTTCTGACCCAAAGAGCTGGCAGACTAGAAACTTCACATTGGAGTATTCTGATATACCATTTGCTCACTTTAGACACTTTGGCAGTTACTTTACCATAGCCATATTTCCATTTCCCGTCTCCTCTCTCACTCCGCTACCATAATGATAATAGATTTAGGTTTTAAAGTATTTATCTTTAATCTAATTTCAATGTTTCAATAAAAATGGATGTGTGTGTTACATTCATTTGAGAAACACATTGAAATGAGAAACTTAAAATAGTCATTACAGTGGTCAACAAAGATATTTCTTGGTTTGAAAGTACTTAATTTCTGGTTATTTACATAGCTACATAATAATAATCTTGTTTTTAGAACAAATTTACTTTTAAGTGGATGTTGATCTTTGAACAGCTGTTCTGTAAGTTTTGTTCAACATTGCTAATGTGCCACAAGCAATATCCTGATATTACAAAAATATGTAGTCACATTCTGGCAAAAGCATCAGAAGAATACATTTTGTTCTTGAGCCTTGACAACAAAAAATAAACTTAAAGTGAATGTCTTGGAATCGTAAAGAGGACAAAATTTGCCAAACTTTCATCTGAACCATTTGCAAATTTTAGACTTTGGAGGCATAAACTGAGGAATTTTATGGGACTAATAAAAAAGGGTTTTGAAGTAGAATGATGTGGAAAAGGAAAGCTTTTCTTTACAACTTGATTCTTTAAATTTATGATATGGAGATGAGGTTTATCAAAAGTTAACCACATTCTTGGTCCTAATTTAAAAATATGTACATTTTCTCTGATGTTAAAGGCTCAAAAATACATACGTGTGTTTGTGGGTATTCCACAAAATTAATTTTGAAATACATTTCTGCAAAGAAAATCTGAGTTAAATTGCATATGCCACTATCTCACCGTGGTTGATCCTGGATTATTATCATTCTTATTGACCAACAGGTTTTTAACAATTTTTGCCTTTGCACATACAGAGGCCAAAGGGCAGTCCATAAAGTTTGCATTTTTATTATTTTATTACACATTCAATCTAAGTAAATTTTCTTTTTAGCAGTCTTTGTGGGCAGGGAGCAGGTCTGTTCATTCTGTTGCACATTCCCTAGCGTTTAGTACAGTGCATTGCACTCCATTGGTACTCTGTAATTACTTCTATTAGTCATAAAATTGATCTTTGCAGTAAATGCATATATTTTACCTTTAACTCAAAATTAGTGTTGAAAGATGAGTCCACGAGAGTTGGTTCATAAAAAATGGTGTCCTTAACCCCTAAGTCTTGGGACAGCAAATTGGAGCAATTCCCAGTTGAACACAGGAATAGGAATTATATGCCAATTACCCTGGCATTGGTAAATGTGAAGTTCAGAGTAGGTGCAGAGTTCTCTTGCCGTTTCCTGAAGGAGCACATCAACCAGAAGAGGAGTTAAAATCTAGACTGGATTGGCCCTCATAACTAATTCATTTCAATTGGAGCTCCTCTTTAGAAAGAAGACAAAAATTCACCACAAGCTGAAGGATTCCAGCGTTTACCTAACTTCCCTCTCTATACCATACCTTGGCCATAAAAAAGATGTATTAGAAAATATATCTAAAAGCATTATGGTTGTAGGATGTGCATTTAAATCATATTTTGAATCTGAGTTCAGGAAGAAAGCTAACTGTTGGAGTTTTTTCAGGGAAATAAAAATGCCTAAGTTTATAGACACAGAGAATACTTTTTCCATGTTATTCTCTTGTCTCTCCTTTTTTTTTTAGTAGGGGTAGGTATTTACTTGAAAAGTGTCCCTTTTCAAAAATCACGTTTTTGATATTAAAACAAAAATCCTCAAAGAAGAAATTCTGCACAAATTCTTAACTGGTAAAGATGCCTAACACCATCCTTGGACTAACTTTTCATTGTCAGTTTCACTGTCCTTTTACCTTGTGTGATTCCAATTGAGGAAGGCTAGTTCTATAGATAGTTGCCTCCTAGATCACGATTGGCAACACCTTTGGGAGGTTTGACCATCCAATGTGGAGCAGGGTAGGAGCATCTTTCCTTCAAATACTAATAATACTACTAATAACCATGCTGTCTGTTGTGTGCTTACTGTGGGACAAGCCCGGTTCTAATTGCTGGGGTAGATACAAGTTAATTAGATCAAACACAATCCTTGCCCCATATGAGGATCACAGGCTAAGTAAAGGGAGAAAAGGTATTGAATACCCATTATACAGATGAGGAAACTGAGGCCCAGAGAAGTTGTGAATTACCCAAAGTTATACAACATGCAGCTGGCAGAATCCGGTTTAGAATGTAGGTCCTCTGACTCCCAGACCTGTGCTTTTTCCATTAAGCCATCACTGCTCCTCAGCCATCTCCCAGGAGCAGGTGCATAACGTTGTACCTACATAGCTCAGTGTCAGTCTGGATCAAATATCCTCTGAAAGTGATGCAAAACTCATAATGTAACCTTTCAGAAATTAGTTTTTCAGTGATCCACTACTGATTTCTAACATGATGATTTCCCCGACACCCCCCCCACCTTTTAGTTCTTTCCCTTTTCCATTTTAGTGATTTATTGAGAAATTTTTCACCATTTTTCACAGGGCTGTGCATATTATCAGTATTTAATAAATGATAGTGTTTCAACAATCATTAGAGCCACAGATTGCTCTGCTTTTGTCAGTATTAAACTTGGATGCATTGCAAACTCTTCCAAGCACTGTGAAGCTAAATAAATAAGGTCTAAGAAAAGATAGATGCTTTTGCCTGAAAGTTCTATATTTTAAACAAGCAGGAAATACACAGTCTATACCTTTCTTCCTTTCTACTTACCCTGCTACTTTTCCTTGCCCTTACTGTGTTTCTGCAATGCCTTTGACCACTTCCTCCCCAAACTTTCTCCTCTCTTTCTTTGCCACTCTTCCACCTCCTTTCCCTTTCCATGCCTCTTGCGCTTGCTCTCAGTTGCTGCTCCTGTCCAGTGGGCAGGGAATGTGGCTACCAACTCTGTTCTGGTGTACTCTCCCAAGCGCTTAGTACTGTGTTCTGCACACAGTAAGTGCTCAATAAATACCACTGATTGATTGATATTGTGGCCCAGCCCCCAGCCATCACATTAAGAAGCAGCATTAAGAAGAGCATGGGCCTGGAAGTCAGAAGGTCATGGGTTCTAATCCTAGCTCTGCCATTTGTATGCTGCGTGACCTTGGTCAAGTCACTTCACTTCTCTGAGGGCCTCAGTTACCTCATCTGTAAAATGGGGAATTGAGATTGTGAGCCCCCGCACGGAACAGGGACTTTGTCCAACCCAATTTGCTTGTATTCACCCCAGCTCTTAGAACAGTGTCTGGCACACAGTAAGCATACCATCATTATTACCATCAAATACCATCATTATTATTATTAGTATTGATGATGTCACTGAGTCCAGAGGACACTGAATGGTGACCCAAATAGATACTTCTATTATGTAGAGAGATACATATGTGTATAAACATATATCATGAATAGAAAAGGATACATATAGTTCCTTTCTTGGACAAGTATATTCAAACCCGATTTTTCCTTTTACAGGAAGTCACCTGAGCCAGTTTACATGACTGATGAACTCAGTGTTGTTTCCTTTTGTTTGGCAATTTATCATGACACCCCCACCCCCACCCAGGGAAACCACTTAAAGGCTTGACTGGAGACCCAAATAACCAAACTGTGGCTCTTAATATGAACAATGAATCCTCTCAAGTCTGAGGCCACTGATCTAATAAAATGAAATGGAGTACAAAAGTCAAGTTACAATACAGGTCTGTTGTTCTTGATTTTTCTCTCCTTTTCTCTCTGCCTCCTCCAGTGAAGATCCTGTGCTCTGCAAGGTGAATACCTTAGGAAAATCAAATTTAATTCTTGGATTCACCTTCCGTGAATTTGAAAGTTATCTGTGTGTTCTTAACACCTAAAGGTTTGGGCAGGCCTTTGTCAACTTTGCAGAAAAATGTACTCACTTAACTAACAAGCGACTGAAATGCAGTGTGATACCTAAGGCACAAACTCTGAAGTCATTTTTCAGGTCTCCGTGCCAAATCTTCTTTCATATCTTCACTGTGTGATTTTGTTAGATGGCAGTTTCTGTTCAGTGCCCGTGGCTGTGTTTCCCCTGCAGATGGAGATATTTATGCTGCATAATGAGAGAGAACATGGACAACTAGACTCAACAGTAGTCTGTTTCAAATAGTGTTTGGCGATTCCTTTGGCAAATTCTATTACAGGCGCAACATGTGTTATCATTTATTTTCTTTCAATGATGCATTATCCGGGGATGGAGGTGGGGAGGGGGGGGGAATCACTAACGCTAATGTAGGCTAATGATTGTATCCTCAGAAAGAACTGTTAAAATTGTGTAGTAGATTTTTCTGTTCAGCAGAGAGACTTAAATTCCATCTGCCTAATATAACAAGGAGAGTAGGCAGCTATTCCGGCAACACCTTACTAGGTAGGTTGAGGATCTAAAGTAGGGGTGATCTCTACCTGATTGGAATCCAAGACCTTCCGCATTTGTTGGTGTGGTAGACCTAACTAAGCATCTGCCAGTAGATGCCACCTTTTCAAATTGGTACCTAAGTTCCAGCAGTCTGTAAGCCTTCAGCTTGGCCAAGGAGGAAGTATATTTAGCTCCCTCAATGTATTGACCTATGGGAGGGACCCCAAAGCATCTCTTGTGACCATCAGGACTCCCCAAATGGCCTCTGCTTTTCCAGTTTCATTCATTCATTCAATAGTATTCATTTATTGAGCGCTTACTATGTGCACAGCACTGTACTAAGTGCTTGGAATGTACAATTTGGCAACAGATCGAGACAATCCCTGCTCAATAATGGGCTCACAGTCTAAACGGGGGAAACAGAAAGCAAATCAAAATAGAACATAACAAAACATCGTCATCAAGATAAATAGAATCCTGGAGATATACACATCATTAACAAAATAAATAGGGTAATAAATAATATTTGGAGGAAGCCAGAAAGGAAGATCCAAAATTGTGGAAGTTGGGATGAGGAATTTTTGGTAGCTCAGGCCCCAATAATTCTGGCAACATAAACTGTTTGGGGGATTCCCATTGGATTACTGCCATTCAAGCACTCTCCCTCCCCCATCCCAGTCCTTATGGCAGTCTTGCCCTCCTGGTTGTCTCAGTGAAGATACTGGGGGAATCCATGAGCAACAGCTGCCATAGCAACACTCTCCACCCCCTCCTTCCTTACCCAGTCACCTGGGTTTCACAGACATGCCAAAGGTTAAGACAACTCCTAGACAGTATCACCATCTTGGCAAGTTCTCTGAGCCCCTCCCCGCCTCAGTCCCTCCTTCAGAGCCTTATTGAAGGCACATGTCCTCCAAGGGGCCTTCCCTGATTGAACCCTCTTTTCCTTTTCTCTCACTTCCTTCTGCATCATCATGACTTGCTCCTTTATTCATCCACCTTCCCATCCCCACACTTATGTACATATATGTAATTCTATTTGTATTAATGTCTGTCTCCCCCTCTAGGCTGTAAGCTTGTTGTGGGCAGGGAATGTGACTGTTATATATCTCCCAAGTACAATAATGCAGTGATCTGCCCACAGTAAGTGCTCAATAAATGATTGAATGAGTGAATGAAGGCTGTGCCTCTAGCAGATGACCCAGTGACACACTATATTGCTTCCCTATCTGCATGATTTTGCCATAAATGGCTTCTTTTTCATGTTCCACATAGGTTCCTTTCTAAGGTTACCGGCAAGTTACACCCAGGACCACATATTAAAGAGAGCAGCGTGGCCTAGTGGAAAGAGCTGGGGCTTGGGAGTCAGAGATCTTGGGTTTGAATCCCGGCTCTGCCACTTCTCAGCTGTGTGACTTGGGGAAGTCACTTAACTTCTCTGTGCCTCAGTTACTTCAACTGTAAAATGGGGACTAAGACTGTGAGCCCCACGTGGGACAACCTGATTACTTTGTATCTACCCCAGTGCTTAGAACAGTGCTTGGCATATCGTAAGTGCTTAACAAATACCATTATTATTATATTTAAATTTCCATGTTAAAGTATTAAAAAATTGCAATTCCAAGACCAGTTTTCTATGTGGTAGGAAAAAAACCAAATCCTCTTTTGTATCACTCTCGATCAGCAATGCCGTTCAAATGAAATAACACATAGCACAGTGCAGGCTAGAGCAAGTATTTTAAGGAGAAATGTTGCACACATTACTGAATACAAAGACATTACTGCTTCCAGTGTAGACATAATATTATACCATAACTAAACATTATGAAAGCAATGTTTTCAAAAACTGCCTCACTGATCCAATAATTTGCAATCCAACTTGGTTCTGCAGAACTTTAATTTAAAATGTCTGTCTTTGGCTCTCTGGACTGGTGAATTATGTAAACAGTCAGAAATGGAGATTGTTGTTTAGTGTTCATTTCCGCACTAGGGCTACAGTTGGTTGTAGAACAAATAGGTTGTCTAAAATCCTACTGCGCATTTTTCGAAAGCCAAGACAACATCATTTGCATTTTTTTCTTATTAGATGTATGAAATGTCATCCTGAATCAGGAGCACTTTTAAATATCATTGGAGAGTGTTCTTCATGCTTTGGGAGTCATAGAGCTGAGGGGGAAGCTTTGAGAGGTCATCCAGGCCATTCCCCTGCCTCTAAGCAGGATTTAATTTAAGCCATTCCAATTGCATATTTTAATACTAGTGAGATATTTTGTTTATTTTAGGTCACATCTTTGTGATTGAGAGGCCTCTTCTGTTCATTTGAGAATTTTTGTTTAGTAGTTATTGGGAATTCACGAAACACTAGACTTCAGAAAATGCATTCAGCATGGTCTGTTCCTTTTCGCGGCTTGCGGTTGAAGGTGGCATTGCCTGAGATTAACATATGCAGTAAATCGATCCTACACAAAAATATGGCATATATTTTAGGGTTGGTTTTTAATTTTAATTGATTATACTTATTTCTCAAGGGTTTTTTTCTTATTTTTTAATAATCTTTAGTCTGTGAGTCTCAGAGACACCATAAGGAAGGGAAATTAATGGATTTTTGGGAAGGGTGAGGAAGCAAAGAATTACCTATTTCTTCAGTTTAGTTCTAAATTTTGAAATGACTTTAGGGAGCTGTCATCCTATAAAGGAAAAACCCCAAGAAGAAACTGGCCTCAAGGGGGAGATTCCCAAGGATTAACATTCAGTTTAGAGAAAACCCTTGGGAAAACTGCTCTTCCCAAGTGTTCGCAAGATGGGGGCTTGACTGGGGCATTGCTGGGAGAGGTGAGCATTGGGAATTCTGCCACAGGTCGCTCTGGCTCTCTTGCAGTGTTCTTGGAGCTAGCCTTTGTGCATGTTGATTTTCATTAGAAAAGCATATTTGCCACCACCCAACTCTAAGCACAGCTATGATGGCAGTCAGGTAATTCTCTGAGGGGGTCAGGCTGTCTTGGAGAATCCAGAGAAGGGGAGGGAGGATCTCTCCTTCTCCTTGCATCCCAGGAGGGCACGTTGTCCCTCCCATCAGTTGAACAAGAGAATCGAGCAGAATAATAACTCGTGGACATCTGTGTGGCCTGGAAATCCAATTCCCAGGACTTTCCAGCTCTGGCCTCTAATCATCTTGGGTATCCAAGCTGAGACCCCTTGACACTACTTCTGGATCAAACCGGAAATGGATCTGGATTCACATCCACATCTTAGAAGAGCCAAACGTGTGCCGAACTGCCACCTCGGCCTAGTGGTGCCACTTCACAAGTGAGGTCTGTGCTCACATCTGGTTGAATGGAAACCCAGCTACTATGCCATGGTGCCCTCCACCTGAAAGGGATACTGGGAAGGCCTAGTGGCCTCCCGAGCCCCAATTGGTTTGGCTTTGAGATGGCCTGGCCTGCTGGCCCCTTGGTCTAGGGGTTTGATCCCTTCAAAGATCTCTGGACTACCATCTGTTTTCCTCTTTCTCTTCACAAACACCAAGGACAGGCACCATCATCTTAAGTGAATGATAAGAAAGTTGAGTGTCAGAAATAGACCTAGATGTAAAGATGGTAGGAGATGAGTAGAGAGTTTGAAACTTCATTTGAATCAGTAGCATTCTAATGAGAAGTCTCCTTCAATCAAATATTTCTTGGAATCCAAAACAGGCATTTGTAAAAGCTTTGGTTGAACTGAATAACAGGTTGGACATTAGTGAAAATGGGTCCTCTGGGAATTTTCTAAAATAAAGCCAACATTCTCTTTGGGGGAGAAGATAATTGGAAAGTTAAAATCTGAAGTCTCAAGATTTTTAGGAACCCATTCAAGCAAAATGTGCTTTAAAAACTTGCCAATCCAAAGAATACTCTGAGTCTGGGGAAGAAAAAATACCCAAATCCCACACAAACATTAAAAACTCCCTGAATCAGCAGAAACAAGACCTCACAAACAAAACTCGCTCACCACACAAAATCTCTTATTAAATTGTGCTATAAAAGCAACATTGAAGTCAAAGTAGCCATAGTAACTTTACTCTGGAATTATAGTATACTTCACTCAGCACAAGCACCCATCAGGAACTATTTAAACACAGCACGCTTCTGCAGCTCACATTTCTACAGAAAATTAGTAAACTGACTTGACCATAACCTAGTTGGCTTCTTAGAGTAATTTGAAAGTTGGGAGATTGTTTTAAAAGTTTATTATTAGTAGGATTATCAATAATGATAGTAATAATGATCATTTAGTTCTCAGTTCTGAATCCTCTTCTATTCTCCATCTACGCCCACTCTCTTCAAGAACTCAATCGCCCCCTTTGTTTCAACTACTATCTCTACACAGATGATTCCCAAATCTACCTCTCCAATCATGACCTCTCGCCTCCTCAGTAGTCTCACCTATCCTTCTATCTTCAGGACATCTCTACTCAGATATCCCACCGACACATCAAATTTAACATGTCCAAAACAGAACTCGTCATCATCCCAACCAAACCCTCTCCTCCCTCTGTCTTTCCCAACACTGTAGATAGCACCTCTATTCTCCCTATCTCACAAGCCCCTAACCTTGGCATTTCTCAATTCATCTCTCTTCTGCAAACCACATAAGCAATGTTCTATCTTTACAACATTGCTAAAATCCACCTCTTCCTTTCCATCCAAACTGCTACCATGTTCATCCAAGCACTTATATCCCACTTAGAGAACTGCAGCAGCCTTCTCACCAACCTTCCTGCTTTCTGTCTCTCCCCACTCTGGTTCTTACTTTACTCTGTTGCCCAGATCATTTTATTAAAGCACTGTTTAGTTCCCATATCTTCTACTCTTCAAGAACTTCCAGTGCTTGCCAAACTACAGCCACATCAAATAGAATCTCTGTACCACTGAATTTAAAGCACTCGTTCAGCTCTCTCTCTCCTGTCTTACCTTGCTGATTTCCTACTACAGCTCAGTCCACATGCTTCACTCCTCTAACATCAACTTATTCACTGTAGCTGGATCTCATCTATCTTACCACCAGCTCCTTGTCCACGTCCTCCATCTGGCTTGGAACTCCTTCCCCCTTCCTAGTTGACAGACCACCACTCTCCCCACCTTCAAAGCCTTATTAAAATAACATCTCCTCCAAGAGGCCTTTCCCAACTAAGCCCTATTTCTTTTCCCCTACTCCCTCTATCTTATATGTTTTCTAGGCACTTGGATCTGGACCCTCAGCACCATAGCACTTATGTACATATGCATAATTTATACTACTATCTGTCTCCCCCTCTTGACTATGAGCTCTGTGTGGGCAAGGAACATGTCTACCAATTCTGTTGTATTGTGCTCTCCCAAGCACACAGTACAGGGCTATGTACATAATAACAAGTGCTCAATAAATGCCACTGATATTAATAATGGTGGTATTTGTTAAGCACTTACTGTGTGCAAAGCACTGTTCTAAGCACTGGGGGAGATACAAGGTGATTAGGTTGTCCCACGTGGGCTCACAGTCTTCATCCCCATTTTACAGATGAGGTAACCAAGGCCCAGAGAAGTGAAGTGACTTGCTCAAAGTCACACATCTGACAAATGGCAGAGCTGGCATTAAGAATAATGATAATGTTGGTATTTGTTAAGTGCTTACTATGTGCTGAGTACTGTTCTAAATGCTGGGGTAGATACAGGGTCATCAGTTTGTCCCACGTGAGGCTCAAAGTCTTCATCCCCATTTTACAGATGAGGGAACTGAGGCACCGAGAAGTTAAGTGACTTGCCCAAAGTCACACAGCTGACAGGCGGCGGAGCTGGGATTAGAACTCATGACCTCTGACTCCCAAGCCTGTGCTCTTTCCACTGAGCCACGCTGCTTCTCACTGATTGTTTTGATAATAGTATTTAAGTGCTTAGTATATGCCGACCTCTATAGTAAGCGCTAGGATAGACACATGATTACCAGATTGAGCACAGTCCCTGTCCCACATGGAGCTTGCTTTTTAAAAAGTAAGAACAGATGTTTAATCCCCATTTTACAGATGAGGAAATTGAAGCATTGAGAAGCTAGGTGACTTCCCCAAGGTCACCCATCAGGCAGTTGGCAGTTCCCAGATTAGAACCCAAGTCCTCTGACTCCCAGACCTACACTCTGTCTACTTGATCATGCTCCTTCTCAAGTTCCTAGTTCACATTTGGCTCAGGTTAAAAAAAGTTCAGACAATTCTCGTCATGTATCCTTACCCTTTCAAAACTCACCTAAAGAGTATTCTTTTAGGCATGAAAAAATAGCCATAGGGAGTAAAATAATATTTGTATTTTAAAAATCATGGTCACCAAGCCTACCATAAGGTTAGAAAAAAAATCATTATTGTCAGTGTCATTTATTGAACAGACCAATGCACTTACCTGTTTAGGGTGCATAAAACAACTCTATTACATTATACTCAAGTGCTTGGTGTACATATTAAGTGCTCTGCACATATTAAGTGCTTTCATTTTTTGAGTGCATACTGTGGACAGAGCACTTTACTAAGCACTTGGGAGAGTACAATAGGACAGAGTTGGTTGGCACATTCCATGCCCACAGTGAGCTTACAGTCTAGACGGGGAGATGAAAGACAGTAAAGTCCCCACTCTTAAAGATCTTAGAGGCTAAGGAGGGTGATGAGCAAACAGAAATTACCAAAGCAAGAGTAAAAGGGTGACAGAAATTTCCGGTCATTGACACAAGTGAGGAAGTAAGCCCACCGAACGCGTGAGTGCTAACTTAGCTGATGGGGTGGCATAGCCTGGAAGGAGGGGGCTTAAGTGAATGTTTAAACAGGAAGCACATTTGCTTTATCTCTTGCACTAATGCATTATGAAGGTTTCAGTACTTTTGGATTGATGAACAGGGCAAGATTTGGGATAATTGATGAAAAATGACAGGTCATTTGGTTTCTTTGCAATGAACGTTCTCAGAAAGATTTAGTGGCCTGTTGGGAAAGACAAATGAGGATGTAAGAAGGTATTCAAAAGTCTTTCATCTTGAGAAAAGGTAATTAAAATAGATTTAAACTGTGTTAGCACCAGTTCTGCCCGTTTTGTGCAGAATGTTGGAATACTTATTGCACCGTATGAAAATCTGCTCTTCTACTGGAGAGGTTCAGACATGAAATTAGACCAATGGTGAGGGTTATTATAAAGATGTGATAATGCAGTATACTATGTTGGACTGTAGATTCTTAAGGTCATCATTGAAAATTACCATCTCTGCAGATTTCAATCGCATCCACTCTTCGCAAACTCAAGTAGACCACTGAAAAAAGTATCCGTATGATGAAAGAGAACACATCTGTCCAACCAATCCACTTCTCTCCGATACGAATGCAATCTCTATTTCCTTCAGATCTCCAGTCACTATGTTATGGTGTCAGGTTCCAAATTAAGCTGGAATCCAAAGTTTTCATATGGAAAACAATAGCGTCACATGAAAATCTACTGTATGAATCCACGTTGTTCCCTACTTCCTGTCTTCACTTCTCATTTGAAGAATGCAGACTCCTTTGGATCCAGTAATGATTCTAGCAGTCTGATCCTGTCTTTTGCAACAGAACTGACCCTGAGGGACTGCAGACCCAAAGATGTATCTTCTAAGCTTTTATTGAGAGTCATTTTTCTCCCTGCATGTTTGCCCTTGGGCGTTGCGTTTGTGTGTGTGTGCGTGTGTGTGTGTGTTTAGCAAACAGAATCTTCTGGTTCTTAATATTTTCCTCATCTGCCCCTTTGTCTCACCTTTAAACCATCACCTTGTAAAACCAATGCTATAAGAGTCTCATCAGTTTTTCTGCCTCAAGCTTCTTCCCTCTTCACTTTCTCCTATATTCAACTACATATGTCATCTTTGTACAACGGTAGTTAGTATATACTTCTTTTATATACCCAAATGTCTAGTGCAGTTCTCTTTACATAGTAGGTACAGAACGTTGGTCTGCCTGCACTGCTGTTCCCATTCCAGGTGATTTAATTGGCAGATACAGGGCTTTATTTATGGTTTTCTACTGACCTCTGGGTTCAGAGAAAAGGAGTGTTTCAATTCAAGGCCCCAGTGACTGCACCAGGGGCTTTTGGGATGACTGGAGGGTGCCAAGAGAAAGTATTTGGGCAAAGGAGGTCAGAGGAGAATTAGAGCTTGAAAGGTGAGGCATGTGGAAGAGACTCAGTGCTTTTACCAATTTTTGTCTCAGGTGCATACATTTTCAGTGTTATTCCAGCAGGGATCTTTTTCCTCACGATAGAACCCCTGTTTAATGCCACTTTAAATAGTTCAAGAAGTAAAAAACTAATCCCTTTGGGGATATGAATAAGTAGAAAATCCTGGTTTTTAGCATTGTTAATTTGTCACCTTCTAGGAATATTGTGCTTACTAAAATGTTCAAGTATTTTGATCATTGCCAACAAGCCACATGAGACATCCAATGGTAAAAAAGCATGGTACAATCAATTATTGATTATGATTACTCTGCTGGTAAGTGTATATATTCAGTCTGTCTCCTCTGCTAGAGGGTAAACTCACTTTTGGGCAAGAAACATGTCTTGGGCTTCTGCTGTACTTTCCCCATTGCTTAGTACAGTGTGTGCCACCCATTGGGAACTCAATAAATGCCATTTACACCAACAACCACCACCATTCCCTGCCTCCCTCTCTCCTATCAGCTAGTAATGATAATAATAATTGTGGTATTTAAGCACTTGATAGAGCATGGGCCTGGGAGTCTGAAGGACCTGGGTTTTAATCCCAACTCCGCCACTTGTCTGCTGTGTGACCTTAGGAAAGTCACTTCACTTCTCTGTGCCTCAGTTCCCTCATCTGTAAAATGAGCAGTAAGACTGTGAGCCTCATGTGGGACAGGACCTGATAAACATGTATCTACCCCAGTGTTTAGAACAGTGCAAGGCACAGAGTAAGCGCTTAATAAGTGTTGGTTAGATGCAAGATAAATAGACCCCACGTAGGGCACACAGTCAAGTATGAGGGAGAATAGGTGTTGAATTCTCAATTTGCAGATGAGGGATCAGAGGCACAGAGAAGCTAAGCTCAATGCCCCGCAGCTGGCATGTGGCGGAATGGGATTAGAAGGCCACAGCGTGCTTTAAAACCCTTTCCAACACATCTAGTTGAAAGGCTGTCAAGAGAATTGCAGAGGAAGAAAGGGACAGATTGATGGACTACGAAACCCATGGTGCAAAGAGGCTCATTTCCCTTACCCAGAAGCTATTGGGTTATTCTGGGAGGAGTTTGGTGTCTCTGCTACTAGCAATGATAGTAATAATGGTACTTGTTAAGCACTTACATGCGTCAAGCACTGTTCTAAGCACTAGAGTAGATACAAGCTGACACAGGTTGCTCTAGCGGAAGAGCTCTGCCCCATCTGGGTGGAGTGAAGTTTTCCTCAGAAGGATCTTCCCAAGAAACTTCAGTTTATCTGGGACTCTGGTTCCTGTCTACTGCTGCCCTGGTATCTGACTAGAAGAAGAGTTCACATTGGTGATGCATTTCCCTTTGCTTAAACTACACCTGGGGTAAAGAAGAAAACAGAGTGAGCTAATTGGGATTTATTTTAATCAAAAACCTTTTCTATTCCCTAACCCCAAGTGAAGCACATGGTGAGTGGTTTCTGGTAATTAGACAACCAAGCTCTGCATTTGGAGCCTAAAATATTCCGTAAAGAGCAGTCTTCATCTCTCGTGTTGCTATTCTATCCAGTTTGCAATAGTGATTAAATCTTGACTTGGACCATGTTCCTGTTTGGGAATCTAGTTCCCCATGATTCCTGCAAACTTCACAGATCTGTCAACAGGATCCTGGCTGAAATTTCTAATCCTGAAACTCCCCTTGGATTCTTCTGAATATGGAACAGCCCATTTTCACCATAGGTTGGTGTTATTCAGCAGAGGCCCCAATCTCAAACTTGTGAATTTCTTCACATTGCACTCTTGCAATCTCTTGAATCTCTTGCAGTGTCTTGCACTTGGATTTGCACTTTTAATTCACTCCACCCTCAGCCCCACAGCACTTATGCACATATCCACAATTTCTTTATATTAATGTCTATCTGCTCGTTATGGGCAGGGAACACATCTACCACCTCTGTTATATTATACTTTCCCAAGCACTCAGAACAGAGCTCTGCACATATTAAGCATCCCATAAATAGTTGTTTTATTGATTGAGTGTGAAGCAGAAGCTTCTGAATCTAACCAGTCGGTCCTGAATTGTATGATGAAGCTCAAAAAAGCAGATGAGGGTCAAGACTCTTATTCCCAAGTACCCACAGGAAGTGTCTGTTTTTCTACACAGCAGGGCTAGAATTGGTCACCTAACCTCAAGAGGTGGCCATCTACCCACCTTCCTGGTCAGGCTTTCACCAATGCCCCTATGAAGAAAGAGTAGGTGAGTGACTTTTTCATAATTGGCCTAATTGAGGCTTGGATAAATTAATCCACGTACTTTAAATGGTGTAACTGTGGTTAGAAACAGAGAAGCAGCGTGGCTCAGTGGAAAGAGTACGGGCTTTGGAGTCAGGGCTCATGAGTTCAAATCCCAGCTCTGCCACTTGTCGGCTGTGTGACTGTGGGCAAGTCACTTCACTTCTCTGTGCCTCAGTTCCCTCATCTGTAAAATGGGGATTAAGACTGTGAGCCCCACGTGGGACAACCTGATTCCCCTGTGTCTACCCCAGCGCTTAGAACAGTGCTCGGCACATAGTAAGCGCTTAATAAATACCAACATTATTATTCGGATCAGGTCGTACTTAATATTCACTTCAAAAATGGAAATTTAATCCCCACTTATCGTTAATTTTTCCCCTGATGTATATCTTCCCTTCTTGCCCCTCTATTTCTAATAAAGTGGTTCTTACAAGATCATAAGACTCCTTATTTACTCGAGAAAGCCACGCAAAATTCAAATTTGGAGGAGGGAGAGTTAGAGTAGCAGTGTGACCAAGTGAAGAAAGCCCAGGGCTGGGAGTCCAAGGACCTGGGTTCTAAACCTGGCTCTGTCATTTGCCTGCTCTGTGACCTTGGTGGAGTTATTTAACTTCTCTGTGCTTTGGTTTTCTCATCTGTAAAATGGGTATTAAATACTTGTGTGCCTCATGTGGGGCCTCATTATCTCTTGTATCCATCTCAGGTTTTATACGGTACTTGAAATCTGTTCCTCCTCCCTCTTAACCTCTGAGCCCCATGTGAGATAGTCGTTTGAACTGATTATCTTGTATCTACCTCAGGACTTAGCACAGGACTTTGCACATAGTAAGTCCGTAATAAATACCATAATTATCATCATCATCATTGTTAAAGGAATGCTGATTCTTTGACAGGCTACCTTGAAGCCTTGGAGTAGTGTTACATGAGAAACACCATTATTGAGTCAGACTGGTAGTCTATCCAGGTTTACTGTTTTGTCTCTTCCAGTGGTAGAAATGATTGCCTTCTTTGACACTCATCTAAATGTTTAAGGAAGTTTCACCTAAACCCCTAAGGAAAGGCAGCACTTCCTAGTGGATAGAGCATGGACCTTGGAGTCAGATGGCCCTAGGTTCTAATCCTGGTTCCACCACTTCTCTGCTGAGCAACCTTGGGCAAGTGACTTAACTTTTCTGTGTCTCAGTTACCTCAGCTGTACAGTGGGATTTCATACTGTAGGCCCCATGTGGGACATGGACTTTGTCCAACCTGATTACCCGTTATCTACCCCAGCGCTTAGTACAGAGCCCGGCACAAAATAAGTGCTTAACAATTGCCTTAAAATGCCCCATCCACACCATTTTCCCTCTAGTAACGTAGAGCAGACCTCCCTGTCATAAACTGGTCCAAATCCCTGTTAAACCTGATGACGTTTTCAGGCTACACAGCCGATTCCATATGCTTACCACTTCCTATATTAAGAAGTGTTTCCTTGGTTTGCTTTGAACCTACCACCTTCAGGCTTCACTGGGCATCCCATTGACCTCATTGTTGTGGGGTTTGGTGAATAATTTTGTAAATCTGTAGTCTTCAATCATGTCTTCTCGCAGCCTCTTTCTTCGCAGATTGAAGGGTCATAATCTCTTCAGTCTTTCCACTTAGGAGATCTTCTTCGCCCAGCTCCAGTCATATCTTAGGTCCTTCTAGGCAGGAAAGATGATATGTGCTTTAGCTGTAATTCCCAAGCAATACTGTTACTACTGTTATTTCCTGGACAAGATGCAGTGACCAGAACCGTACACACAAATTTCCAGTGTGAGACTACCGTATTTTTCATAGTGGCCACATTATGCCTGTCTTTTATTTTCTATCCCCTTCCGATGCTATTTAGCCAAGTCAATCCATTTAGAGTAGTGTCAATTTTAGGACTATTATGGTTTGCTTTCAGATAACTTGAGGAAAAATTTCCTGTTGTAATAGGTGGCAATTCAGATCTAGCTTGGTGGGTGTAAATGCGTAAAATCTACTGGATGAGCAGTGTCTGACTGTTTTTTAAGCTAAAGATGCTGGATATTCTTTGTACATTACTTCATTAATTTGGAAAAGATAGCTAATGTGGCATACATAAAAAATGATAGGAAGGCATAACGGTAGCTTAATGGTATACAATGTGAGTTCAAATTATTTCAGTCTACAGTATATACTGTGATGATCCTTAATGGCTTTTCTTCATTTTAATTAATTTCTCCATTTTGAAAATATTAAACTACCTAAGAGTTCCACTTTCTTGCTTCAGAACAGTTAGGCAGAGCAAGAGGTAATTTGCAAAGAAATCTTATAATTCTTGTGTTGAATAGCTATAGTTGAGTGTATTAATGTGAACAGTCAGTCAAAGGCTACGTTTTGAGATCACTGGTTTTAGCAACACAGGTTTTTTACAGCACTGCCCTGTATCTAAGTACAGTGCTCTAGGTATTGGAAGATTTACTAAATATCTGGACTTAGAAAAGTTTTATAGAATTTTCTTTTTTTTTTTTTAACAGCCTCGTGAAGGAAAGCAAGCTGGTTCCAGTTCTTTTTCAAGTTATTTTGGTAAGAAACTAAATCTGTATTTTAAACATAAGCAGTAAATCGCAGAAAGCATTGCATCGTTTGTCTAGATATGTATTTTATCATTTTCTCTCTCAGATTTCCTCTACCCTTTGGCTCTCCTTTGCAGAGCATCACTATTTTATTGATATTGTCAATCCTGTTCTTCCTTGGGTTAGTGCTCTTAATTGGTTCCATGATAAAAGTGGTAAATGAAAGAAGGCAAAATGGAGTCCAAGATCTAAAAAAAAATCAACCAAATCAATATGATATATTAACTAGTTATAAGAATAGTTATAAAGTAGTTATATTAACACTCTCTGGTAATATAAAGCACTCAATCACCTTGCCTCCTCCTACCTCACCCTGCTGCTCTCCTACTACAATCCAGCCTGCACTTTTCACTCCTCTACTGCCAATCTACTCACTGTACCTTGATTTCATCTATCTCACCACTGACCTCTCGCCTGGAACGCCCTCCCTCTTCATATCCAACAGATAATTCCTCTCCCCGCCTTCAAAACCTTATTGAAGGCACATCTCCACCAAGAGGCCTTCCCTGACTAAGCCCTCTTTTCCTTTTCTCTCACTCTCTTCTGCATCATCTTGACTTGCTCCCTTTATTCATCCCCTTTCACAGCCCCACAGCACTCATGTGTATGTCTGTAATTTATTTACTTGTATTAATGTCTGTTTTCCCCTTTAGACTGTGAACTCCAATCTGGCTTCCATCCCCTCCACTCTACCGAGACTGCTCTCTCTAAGGTCACCCGTGACCTCCTTCTTGCCAAATCCAATGGCTCCTACTCCATTCTAATCCTCCTTGACCTCTCTGCTGCCTTTGACACTGTCGACCATCCCCTCCTCCTCCATACCTTATCTCACCTCGGCTTCACGGACTCCGTCCTCTCCCGGTTCTCCTCCTACCTCTCTGGTCCGTCATTCTCGGTCTCCTTCGCTGGCACCTCCTCCCCCTCCCATCCTTTAACTGTTGGAGTTAAAAACCAAGGGTCAATTCTTGGCCCTCTTCTGTTCTCCATTTACACTCACTCCCTCGGTGAACTCATTCGCTCTCACGGCTTTGACTACCATCTCTACGCAGATGACACGCAGATCTACATCTCCGCCCCGTCCTCTCCCCCTCCCTTCAGGCTCACATCTCCTCCCGCCTCCGGGACGTCTCCACCGGAGACTCCCGCCACCTAAAACTCAACATGAGCAAGACTGAGCTCCTCATCTTCCCTCCCAAACCCGGTCCTCTTCCAGACTTCTCTATCACCGTGGATGGCACGACCATCCTTCCCGTCTCTCGGGCCCGCAATCTCGTTGTCATCCTTGACTCGTCTCTCTCGTTCACCCCACACATCCTATCCGTTACCGAGACCTCTACAATATCGCCAAGATCCGCCCTTTCCTCTCCACCCAAACGGCTACCTTACTGCTACGGGCTCTCGTTATATCCCGGCTAGACTACTGTGTCAGCCTTCTCTCTGACCTCCCTTCCTCCTCTCTCACCCCGCTCCGGTCTATTCTTCACTCCGCTGCCCGGCTTATCTTCCTGCAGAAATGATCTGGGCATGTCACTCCCCTTCTTAAACAACTCCAGTGGTTGCCTATCGACCTCCGCTCCAAACAAAAACTCCTCACTCTAGGCTTCAAGGCTCTCCATCACCTTGCCCCTTCCTACCTCTCCTCCCTTCTCTCTTTCTACCACCTACCCCGCACGCTCTGCTCCTCTGCCGCCCACCTCCTCACCGTCCCTCGGTCTCGCCCATCCCGCCGTCGACCCCTGGGCCACGTCCTCCCGCGGTCCTGGAACGCCCTCCCTCCTCACCTCCGCCAAACTGATTCTCTTCCCCTCTTCAAAACCCTACTTAAAACTCACCTCCTCCAAGAGGCCTTCCTAGACTGAGCTCCTCTTCTCCCTCTACTCCCTCTGCCATTCCCCCTTTACCTCTCCGCAGCTAAACCCTCTTTTCCCCCTTTCCCTCTGCTCCTCCACCTCTCCCTTCCCATCCCCACAGCACTGTACTCGTCCGCTCAACTGTATATATTTCCATTACCCTATTTATTTTGTTAATGAATTGTACATTGCCTTGATTCTATTTAGTTGCCTTTGTTTTTACGAGATGTTCTTCCCCTTGACTCTATTTATTGCCATTGTTCTTGTCTGACCGTCTCCCCCGATTAGACTGTAAGCCTGTCAAACGGCAGGGACTGTCTCTATCTGTTGCCGATTTGTTCAATCCAAGCGCTTAGTACAGTGCTCTGCACATAGTAAGTACTCAATAAATACTATTGAATGAACTTGTTGTAGGCAGGAAATGTCTGTTATATTGCTATATTGTTCCCTCCCAAGCACTTTGTACAGGGCTCTGCATACAGTAAGTGCTCAATAAATATCATTTATTGATTGTCAAATAGCAAAGTAAGTATGAACCTATAATTAAATATTTTTTGCATGCGTACATAAGTGAACAATTAATTTTCATAAGGTTATCTTTCACAAGCTAGAAATCTATCATTATCTATGCCAAATGTATCTTCTATTACCTAATGCTATGTTGCACTGGCCTTTAATCACTAGCATTAAAATTCAATAGGCTAGCTCCAAAGAGCACTTAAAGAAGAGCAATATTATGCCAGATGGCTTCGGATCTCCCTTGGCATTCCAAATCGAATGAAGCTGGTGTTTTTTTCCCTAGGAGTAGAATAAAACTTTTCCACACCCCACCCCCTCTCTCCCAAACCCGGGGAAAACACTAGGTACAGAACGGGACTATTTTTGGTTTAACTGATCAATAATTCTAATCAGTGAAGTTTATTGAGGATTTTCTGTAGGCATAGACCTGGATAAAGTGCTTAGGAGAGTACAATATAACAGAGTTGGTAGACACGTTCTCTGCCCACAAGGAGTTTACAATCTAGGGAGAGAAATTATTATAAATTACAGAGATGGACATTACTGTTGTGGGGCTGAGGGTTGGATGAATATCAAGTGTTTAAAGGGTACAGAGTCAAGTTCATAGGTAGCACAAAAGGAAGAGTGAATAGGGGAAATGGCTTAGTCAGAAAGCCCTCTTGGAGAAGATGTGATTTTAATAAGACTTTGAAGGTCAGGAAAGTAGTAGTCTATCATATATTCAATAGTATTTATTGAGCACTTTCTATGTGCAGAGGACTGTACTAAGCATTTGGAATGTACAACTCGGCAACAGAGACAATCCCTACCCAATAATGGGCTCACAGTCTAAACGATGAAGTGGGAGGGAGAGCAAAAGTGTGTGGGCTGAATTGAAGTACTAGACATAGCCCTGCTTCAATACTTTTGTCTCTACTAGGCTTTCCAGGATTGCAGAACTGAGGTCTTAGATGCTCCATACTTAACCTAGGTAGACAACAGATGGGAAAAACTTCCTGATGCATTTTATTCAAATCTGGATCTCTGTATAATATGTTGTATAGATATTCTATATTTCAGTTGATTGAGGCTTTTTAAAACTAACCAAAAGTAATTGACCTGATGCTCTTTTGGAAAAACAAGACATTTGTGTGGTAAATTTCTTCATTCCAACATAGTGTAATTATAAATTGCACATATTTGCTTAAATGTAGCTCAGAATCAGTTTACCTTTTGCCCTTTCATTTCAGTAATTTATTTATTCTTTATCATGAATCACCTTACTCTCAAAGACTTCGAGTTCTACTTTGTTGGAAAAATATTTATGCCTGGCAGACTTTCCAGTAGCATCCTAAATACTATGATGTTGTGGCATTTTATATATATATATTCCTGAAGAAATTTTCGTGGCAAACTTAAACTGCAAGTGAAAGATAGGCAATGTATTGGGTAGACACCCTAATTAATTATTTTTGTAGTTCTGTGAAACCACAACTAAAGAAGATAATAGCATGAGCAAGGTAGCCCTCATATTCTGGTGCTGATTTCCTCATGTTTCAGTCTTCACTTCCTTTCCCCAAATCATATCATTTTCCCCAATGGGAAAACTGGGTAATGCAGAGATAAAATAGTTTTCCAAAGCAGGTATTAAAAGTTCCCAGGGTAGCAGAGAGTAAAACTTACGATTCTTTACTCTGAAAACTAGCTACTGGATTGTGCTCACTTAAATCTTCCTAGTTTTCCCAGAACCTCTATGTTTTTCTCTGAAGCAAAAAATTAGTGAAACTTATTATATACTGAAATAGAGTTGTCAACAGAAAGTTTACTCTATTGGATTTTGGATTTTGATTAAGCATAACAATAAACCATCTATGGGCATCTAATTTCTATTGCTTTTAGCATTTGTTTTCTTGGGTGAGCATGAAAAACTGAATTTATGCACCCAACCACACCTGCAAATGATTTCTCATATTTCTCTGGGAAACCTGATAAACTAAAACCATTTTATGAATTTATGGAGTAAGAAAAAGTTTCCTAGTGGTAGGCTCATTCACAACTTTTGATTTCTTCAAGCTTAGTGTTGTTCAAAGACCCCTTTGCTATATTTTATAATAATATGGATCTAAAGATAAGTAAATGATAGATGTATAGATGTGAAACTACAATGTTTTGTACATATGGCTGAGAAGATCCCTCTGCACAGGGCTATCTTCTAATTTGTCAACAATATGTATTTCAAAGAGCGTAAGTTATTACGAAAATGCATCTTCTCTATAAATTATACTAACCTCTGATGAAATATTAGGGTTATTTTTAAAATTCCCTCTAAAATGTATCTACCTTTTGACAAATTTTGGTGGGGGGGGCATGTGTTGCGTATTTTGAAATCAGCTTACCTACCCCAACTCTGGCCCCTTTCCTGAACAGTTTATTTGGCTGCGTATGAAGATTTTTTTCTCTTGATTTTGTTGGCGATAAACTTTTGGAGTCTACTATTTTTACTGCTTTTGAAATGAAAAATTGTGAATTAAAGAAGTGACATGAATGGACAGTACAGCAGAGTACATTCTTTGCAGAAGTAGCAACTAAGGTTAAATATAAAATCTGGCTTATTCTTTTCATTGCTCCTGCCTGCTAGGGTGCACTAATGTTGTTCCTGTATGTTTGATGTCTTTTAGATTAAAATTCATGTTATGGCTCTTCCCTGAAATTAGTCAGTGTAAGACATTGTTCTATTATCTTTATTGTAATGTGGCTTCTGTGCTTTCACCACTGAGCCCTTCCTGCTGCATCTTATTAGTCTAGGGCAACTTCTAGATTTAGTTGTAAAAATGATTCATTTTGTTAACTGTGGCAGGTTTTCCTTTGAGATATATTACCCGTGCACTTTAGGAGATTGCTCACATATGTCTCTCTGTTCTTCAATCTTGCCCTATACCTGTGGAAAGCAAGGTGGTGTTACTTTTACATCACTCCAAAATGTTTTAGAGTTTTTTCCATAACTTCTCTTGTGCTGCTTTTGATAATACATTAGAAATGGTTATTTTGGAGTTACATTTTAAAAAAATGAAAAGCACACATAGTTTTCCCACTTGATAGGATAAATAAAATGGTGGTTGATGGGGTGGGTGGTTCTTACATTATTATCATAGTTTTATTTAGGTGCTGTACCTGAGTTACAGTGAGTAGTTTGCCTAAAAACTAAGAGGTAAATGTTGCACTCTGTACATTTTACATTAGGGATAGCCCTCCTAAGTCTCTTGGCAACATCACTGCTCTCCACGCCATCCCTACCTTTTGCAAATACAAATCTCTTTATTCCCCCTGCCCATCTTTACAGACCCTTATCTCTTTCAAGCTTCCTCCTCTCACCAGAAATTCTGTACCACCTTTGGCCTAAATTCTGTTAATTGAAGCATCTCCATAATGTTCAAGGTCTGAAAATCTGACAGAGAGGAGAGCCTCGTGCTTTTCTGCCTTTGAATATGACTCTGTTCTGTCACAGTGGGACCCCCCCATTAACCAAATTCTGTGAGAATTTCTCTGAGCGCCCCAAATGGACTACACATGTTCAAAAACACCCTTGCCAGGAGCAGCATAGTGCTGGTAAATTTCTAGTTCTTCATGTGTGCCTTCACTTTGGATTGTCAACTCAAACAAGACTAGAACTAAAACTAAACTTCTCTATAGGATGGTACCGCATAAAAATTAAAGTTTGACCTTATATTTTGGAAACTCATATTTATTAGAGGGTTCAAACAATTCCCCAAGATAATCTGCTTTTAAATTGAGTGCTTACTATGTGCCAAGCACTGAACTAAGTGCTGGGATAGATAAAGATAATCAGGTTAGACAAAGTCTCTGTCCCACATGGGCTCACAGTCTTAGTCCCCATTTTACAGATGAGGGAATTGAGGCATAAAGAAGTTAAGTGACTTGACCAAGGTCACACAGCAGGCTTGCGGCAGAGCTGAGATTAGAACCCAGATCCTTCTGACTCCCCAAACTGTGCTCTATCCACTAGACCACATTGTTTCTCTGTTGAGTTTAGACTTTATGATTAGATCTACACAACCTGATTAGAAATCCCAGATGGAAGATCGTGAATTCTCAGTTGCTGTGCTGGTCTTCTTGGAATTGAATATCCCGATTGCCAGTAAAGATTTCCTCTCAGCTGAAAAGGGATTGGTTGAGAAATGTTACAAGGTTTCCCACCTTAATACACAGGAAACCTAAAAGCGTATCTGGTCACTCATTGGTAACTTATCCAGAGGCACTGCTCATATTGAAAACATTGACCTGAGGCCACCCAACTACATTTGAGGGGCATCTGGCTGCCAAACATCCCCAGCAAGTTTGGGCAAGCAGGACGACTTTGTTGGACAGCAGTAGAAAACCAATTGGAACTGGAAAGAAGGGTTAACCCTTAATGTTAATTCCATGTTCTCCAGGTGGATGCGGCAAAAAAACAGAACAAAAACCAACACCCAACTAAACGGTTAATGTGTTGAAGGGTCACCAAGATGTAAAACCTTTACAAAAAAAAGCATTTTTTTAAATTGGTAAGATTGTATTTATTTACATTTTCACAATGCTTGGGGCAGATGCCAGCCTGTGTATCTGCATATTTCAGAAAATTGAATGTAAGCACTCAGCCAAATAAAGTCCAGTTGTTTCTTTGCATGCCTGTTGAACTCAGACCCCCAGTGACCTCAACCTTGTGGAACTATAAAGGACCCTCATTTAGTCCCCATAAGAATTAGTGTGTTGGCCTTGAGTGAACGTGGGGTTTGCACAACCTTGTTTTTGTTTGTTTTAGTGGGATTTGTTAAGTGCTTGCTATGTTACAGGCACTGTTCTAAGTGCTTAGGGTAGATATGAGATAATCAGGTTGGGCACAGTCTGTGTCCTATATGGTGCTCACAGTCTTAATCCCCATTTTATAGAGAAGTGAATTGATTCACCCAAGGCCCCACAGCAGACATGTGGCAGAGTTGGGATTAGAACACAAGTCCTTCTGACTCCAAGGCCCATGCTTTAGTCACTAGATGATGTTGCTTCCATGCTGTGGGAGGAGCAATTAAACTCAATTCAGGCTGCATACGCTTTGGGTTCACCAAATGTCAGAGAGAGAGAATATCTTTGAGGGGACAGTGCTCTGGAGCCCACTCCAGGGTAAAATCATTCATATAGCACGTTAGAAAGAAGCATGATTATTGCTCTGAAATCCCCACTGCCCAATTCTGGGTACAGTCTAATCGATTAGACTGTAAGCCCGTCAAACGGCAGGGACTGTCTCTATCTGTTGCCGACTTGTTCATCCCAAGCGCTTAGTACAGTGCTCTGCACATAGTAAGCGCTCAATAAATAAATACTATTGAATTCTGGGTAACTGAGTTAACAGACTCTGTGTTAGAGAATATTTTCTGGGTTGGAAACTTCAGCATGATGCAGTGTCATATTTTAATGTTAGTAACAACATGACATTATTTAAGAAGGCCTTTAGATGAAAAAATAATTTATGGCTGTGCAGGTCACGAACATGTATAGGATGGCAAATTACAGGCCAAATGATGTAAAATAATTGGCAGTGCTGGTGGTGGGGCCTAGCAACCATAATGGTATGAAAAGTCGATACATAAGACTCTGGTTTGCCCTGTTGAAATGTCAGCTTAATTCTGTGTTTTGGGCTATTTTTGCAGTAGGGGCTTGATGGAAAGACAAAGATAAATTCTAGGCTTCTTTGCCTAGTGGCAGATTTCACCTCCTATACTGCAGATTTATGGTTGCCTATAGCAGAGAACATTATTTCGACAGAGATGAATTTGCTCTACAGTTAATTTTTCCTTATTGCAAGAGTTGATGGAATTTTTCAAATTTCAGCTAAACTAAATGGCATAAGACAAACTAGGATGAGGACTAGTTCTGACACCGAGAGGGTCTTTTTACTTTTTTTTTTTTCCCTAGGTAGCATTTCAGTCTAACCTTTTTGTTCATCTAAAAACTAAAGCCAATGTCTGTGATCTCCAAGCCTGACTGAGATGGTGTAAGATCTTTATATGAAATAGTGAATGTTTGATTGCCTTTTAATTTTAACCTTAGCTGATTCTCACACTGTTTTTGTGAATTTAATATTGATATCCTTACTCTGATATTGTCTCTTAGATATTGATATCTTTATATTATAATATCCTTAGATCCTTATATTGATATGCTTATCTAATATTGATAATGACCCATATTCTCTAATAAGGGATAAATTACTTTTTGGCTGTGGATAACTTTGACATCCAAAGTATTTTGTGAACTGATCCATGAACATATTTGATTTTTAAGAAGTTCACTGGAGAGCAGTTACTTACAAGATACATGACTCCTATAGGCATCTCTGATGAAGCAGATGGGCCCAGAGTGGGTATCAAATATTAGTGTAGAAGAAAGGTAGAGTGCTTTTCGGACTTTTAGTCCCCAGAAACTTTACTTTAGACTGCGCACACCTGATCATTTCCAGGACGTTGGCTCATTTAGTGTCCTGGACAACCTACCCTTGTTACAGTAATAATAATGATAATAATAATGATAATGGTGTTTGTTAGGTGATATCACTGTGCCCAGCACTGTACTAAGCACTGGGGGAGATCCAAGATAATCAGGTTGGACATGGTTCTTGTCCACATGGAGCTCACAGTCTTAGAAGAAGAAAGTAGGATGTAAACCCCATTTCACAGATGAGCAAACTGAGGCACAGAGAAGTTGACCAAGGCTGCACAGCAGAAAAGTGGCAGAGCTGGGATTAGAACTCAGGTCTTCTGACTCCCAAACCCTTAGTCTAGCATTGACTTAACTTATGAGCTGAAGGCAAATGTATGTTAATGTAACATATGTTTGAGAAGGAATGTGATGTTTAGGTGCCATGGACTTCAAATTAGACTCTGTTTTTATACACCAGAATAGGGTACTTTGCTATCTTGTGTTCATCATGCTTTGAATAGGAAGCTGCTGACAAACCTTACCACAGAAGCAGGGCTATATTAAAGCAAAGGATTCAGCTTGCTGGTGAGTATGGTGTGTTTTTTAAAAAGACTCAACTTTAGATAAATGGTCACTAAGAAGGTTAGGTAAACAGGAATAGTGAATAAGGGGAGAGCAGAATTTGTAATGTGAATGTTACAGGGAAGCCCTCTTGTCTCTAAGGATGCTATTTTCATAACCCACCATTAAGGGGCTTTTGGAAGCTAAAGCTTCCCTTTTGTGTTGGAAAAATTCCAATAAACTGGGGAAGCATTTAGAATTGAGGCATCGTTTTGGATCTGGAACAAACCCTGTGGTGAAAGATGGTTTGACCAGTGACAGACATTTTGCATTCAGCTACATGGTACTGATCTTGATTTTTCCTCTCCTTTTAGAGGAATATGCTATCCTGTTCTAAGCCCCTGATTCAGATGATCTGTTAAGCTTCTGGTAAATTGTTAGTTCGTTTTCTTTAATAGAGCAGTTAAATCCTTACACAAGTAGATTTTGTGCCCCAATTCATGTTGATCTTCAGCCATGATACTATCAGAATTGCCAGGCTTCAGAAATGTTCGCCGAACCTGCACAATGCAACCTCCTCCACCCTTCCCTTGATATTAGCTTGGCAGTTTACCCTGGGTTTTTTTTAAATAGTATTTGGTAAGCACTTAGTATGTTCCAGGCACTGTACTAAGAACTGGGGGAGGTACAAGCTAGTCAGGTTGGAGTCAGTCCATGTCCCACTGGGGCTCACAGTCTTAATTCACATTTTATGGATGATAGCAAATTCAAGCCCACACAGGTTTTGTTTCTATCTAAAGATTCTGTTTAAAAAAGATATTTAGCCCAAGTTGATAGCTTCTACCTAACGTAAGAAAAAGATGAGAACCGTGGAAAATGCTAAAGGTGGAATTAATTTTTTTTTTTGAAGTAGATTGATTTTGAGGCCATATATGGTGTAACAAAAGATAAAAACTCACTTGGTATTTGAGGTTTTCTTTTCAGCACGGCTTCAGTTACTATTGCCTGCGGAGGCAGTAAGATAGTCATGTTCTCTAATGCTCATAAGCACACATAAACACTAAGGAAAGATAGATATGAAAGCAGAGCTGTTACTGCAGTGTGACTCAGGATTTGGGCTGGATGAAATAGACAGTATTTCAGATTTGCTGTTTTAACACGTCGAGAAAGAAGAGGCTGGATAGCATATGCTCAGTTTACATCAGGTTATAAGATGGTACTATGCTTTTTCTCCCACCTCCCCGAGAAGTCAGGGCAAAGCTTATTTATGTTTCATAAATAATAGCAGTGTGTTCTATGCTGCAATTTACAGGCTTGTTTCTAATACACTGTGTGTAAACTTCTCTTATATGACCAAAGGCCTTTGTTAGATTTTTTTTTAGTTTTGCTTTTGACATGACTTCAGGATGTTTGAGTTCTGAAGTAATTAGTTTTCATATGCAGGCTTAAACCTTTCTCCTCTAACTTTTGCAAAGGCAAAAATTTTAATTTTTTTTTAGTAATGAAAGTGCTTCATTTCTTCCTAAAAGCAATCCATTGAATATAATTCCCCAACATTTATATGAACTCCTAAAATCACAGTGCCTGAATTAAGCTGCTGCTTTTCATTTCAATTAGCCATATTATTCTATAAAGATGTGGGTTTTCATATATATATATGTATCTTTTTCCAAAAAATAAAAGTTTGAGTTTGCATACTAACATAGGATGGGCTAAACTTCATTTTAACATCCCAATCCAATACTGAAGTATTGTTAGGAAAGAGATCTTTGAAGTGAACTTAAAACTTAAAATGACATAACTTTGAGGAGAAAACCAATATACTTTTTTTCCACCATCCCAGATGACTTGAGACCTAATCTTGAGGCTTTTTTTTCACCTTAAAAATGATTTTGATTGGATCAGGAAAACAAAATGTAATATTTTCTACCTTGCTCTATCTAATATCAAGCGTGAAAAAGTTTCTAGTGATTTATATATATATAACAGATGATAAATTCAGTATACTTTTTGACACTATTACCTGTTAAGGTAGCTTTCTCAACTGTATACTGCCTTTCTCTCTAGCCATTATTAAAGGGACAGGAATCATGTTTTATGATGGATCCTCTTTATTAAAGTGCATCAGTAGCCCCATATCTGTGAAGGGCAGGGTTTGTCTCTATTTGTTGCTGAATTGTGTTTTTCAAGCACTTAGTACAGTGCTCTGCACACATTAAGTGCTCAATAAATATGATTGAATGAATGAATGAATGTGCCAGTGCGCATTGTCGCAGCGTAATCTGGTAGATGCCCTCCTTTGAAGTGAAAGCTTGTGCCCATTATATCCCGAGAAACCCACATTCCCAAATGCTTCCCCCTAACTTCTCCCTTTAGTTCCCAGTTTATGAGAGAGCCCTGCTTGATGATCAAGTTCTTTCTTTTGATGATTTTGTGGGAACCTTTTTTTTTTTGGTGGGGGTGGGGAGGGGTAGATCCTTTTTTTGATTTTGGCATGTGGGAACCCTTGAGAAAATCCTTCTGTCTAGTGATTCAAATAGTCCTGGCCCTTCTTCCTTTGATGCTAATATGCAGGAGCACTTTTGATGAGAGATAATTGATTTCATGATGACATGCATGAATCCGGGAGAAGTAGGTGCCCCAGTTTCTGGAAGCTCTGCTTTTAGGGCCTACTTGTTCCAAAGAAGACCAAACAACGTGTCCTGAGTGATGCAGTTGTGGTGTGCTGCCTTGCTGCTGTTACTTATTCTACAGCACACACCTCAGCCGCTCAGTCAATTTATCATATTTGTTGAATGCTTACTGTGTTCAGAGCACTCTACTAAGCACTTGGAAGAGTATGCTATATTAAAGTTGATAGATGCATTCCCTGTTCACAACGAGCTTACTCCCACTGGACCACCGGCTATGTATTCTACCTCTACTTTCACTCTCAGAGTTGGATGCCATATTACTTTAATCTGCTAGCTTTCTTTGGTTTAGAGAAAGCTGAATGATTTTCAGTATGGAGTTTGGAGTCTATTCATAAACTCTCCATGGTCCCATTTGACCTTCCAATTACTGTTGGGAATTTAAATCTGGGAGACCTTAATTATATTCATTTATTAAATTTACTCTTTAGTCAATTAAAACAATGATGTTTTCTTATGTAATGGCATTTATTAAGCACTTACTTTGTGTAAAGCACTGTTTTTAAGCACCAGAGTAGATACAAGCTAATCAGGTCAGACACAATTCCGGTCCCCATGGGGCACAAAGACTAAGTAATGGAGAGAATGAGAATTGAATCCCCATTTTACAGATGAGTTAACTGAGACCCAGAGAAGTGAAGTCACTTTCCCAAAGTCACACAGCAGACAAGTGACTGAGCTGAGATTAGAACCCACATTCTCTGACCTCCTTCCTGATTCTATGTAAATAAATAATACATAATAAATTATGTAATTTATTTAAGGACTAAACCTACTAAGGTCTAAGCACATTCTTTATTGCTTTAGTTTACTGCCTTTCCTTTTCCAAACTTTTAATATTTGCAGGAACACTTATTTTGACCAGTCATTATAACAATCATATTCTGAACACTCTCTGTGTACCATTCGCCATAAGTGGCCATACTTAATGATCCCCAAATTCCCCATAAATTGTGTTTTTATAGCTTCACGTATCCTTAGACTGTTGTGGTGAGGCTTGAACTAGACTTTTAAGTGTGCTCAGAGATAGGGCTTTGGAGCTATTTGTGTGGTCATCTTTTCAGCCCAGAAACATTTTCATCTTGACGCTTCGGGAAGCAAATAGACTGAGTAGAAGAGATTTCTAAAATGACATCTCCGTATATTGACAGTTCCTTCTGTTCCTACAGAGAGCTAAGGATTACAACCCAATTCGCTTGTTACTCTACTGTGTGATGTTTCGCATCTGTGTGTTCTGTGACAATTTCTTGGATGTTTTTCTACATTCACCACACGTAGCTATCTTCAGGATTCACATCTGGATGGCATTGCAGGAGCATATTGCTGAAAGAAAAAGACTAGCTGTTTTGATCAGTAACAATGGAGTCTCTGAAAACACTCTAGGCCTGAATAGGATTCCATTAAAAAAAGAGGGAGGGCAAAGGAAGAGAATATGAATCAGGAAAGAGAAGTTGTCTAATGCAGTCCATTTAATGTAGGACTCTCCAGAGAATCAAGTAGGGATTATTACTGCTGCCCTTGCTATTAAAGCTGGAACACAAGATGCTTACTGGTTGAATGTCATCTCCATAGCAGATGCTCTATTACTAGTGAATAAGATTCTAATTATGGCTTAATGATTTCAATACAAATAGCAAAACACCATCTTCATCTATGTGAATGGCTTCCTTCATGGCTGCAAGATGGGCAAAATTTTAGATTGTCCATCTCTTTCCCCTAATCCCGGGGGGCTTTATTGTAAAAAACGAGACTTGTTTATGGTAGAGAATCAAATTGCTGTAAAAGGTTATTTCAATAGACAGTAGGGAATCATAATAAAATAATTTCGTGAAAATAGGACCTGAAGTAAGCTTAATGGAACATGATTAGATTTAATTTCCTTACTATTTCAATCATTAAAGGTACATTATCCTTTCGGAGACCTCATTTCGGCTCCCTGCCACAAAGCCGTTCAGAGAAACTTACCTACCTAGGAGAGGATAGTGAGAGTTGTAAGTTCCATTAGCAAATGAAAATAGCTAATAATAGACCACCCTTTCATTTTTCCTGGATGTTATTGCTGCCTTTCACCCATCTTTCAGATATTTTCTTCTTTCTCCCCTCACTTTTTAAACTGTAATGATCATCAAATACAACCATGAGATAAGTTCCACAGACTAGAACATTGTCAAATATCAGCAATCAGGAAAGACACGTTTGATTCTTTGGTCCACCACGAAGCTCAGTGTGTTGTAAAATTATAGGATTGGAAGGTGGATTAGGAAATGGAATCTTTCGCTCTGCCTGCAGGATGGCCACACCCCAAAGCACCTGGTAAATGATAATCTGCTTAACCTCTTTTCATCTGTAATTTAAGTTTAGAAATGGCTTTCTCTTAAGGAATCTAGAAGTTGAAAAATCATATTTAAGTTTTAGCTTCTCGTCCAGTTGGAGGCCAAGAACATTGAATTCCTTTAGCAACTTCTCTGAAATTACAATATAAAAGGGCGTCACGAGGATATTGTGTCTTATTCATTGGAATCATTACATTGATTTCTAACTCTTCTAAATGCTGCTATATTTAAAGATGATTAGGGAAATTGAAAATCCCACAGTTTAAGGCTTTGCCATTTTTAGAAAAAAAAAGAGCCAGGTACAAACTGAGAGTAAATTATGCACCTTGGGAAGTGAGAGAGACTTTTTAGAGCATGAGAGGGTTATTTGCTTCCTTGAGTCAATAATTCATTGTGGCCTCCTGGTGATCTGAAAGAAGGGGTGCAAACTGCCAAATCTTTGTGATGTAGTTTACCCTTTAAAGGAAAGCAAATCAGTCTGGCATAATGTGGGAGTGTTTCTGGAAAACTGAAATATTGTAACAATATTATGGAAGGGACATAGAAGGGAGAAACACAGAGACTTGGTGGGGGATCTGAATATTTTAAAAAATCCCACCCAGATGTCAGATGTGTCCTTTTCATGGGTGTGATCTGAAGTAGGTTGTAGCTGTGACACGTTTTCCCCAACTGCGGGCTTTATGCTGCAGTTAGAAAATTAGTTTTTTTGCATCTCTGGAGTATGTAAAAAAAAAAAACCAACAAAAAACTTGCATGTATTGTGTTGCAGAATGAACTGTTCTGTCTTCTCTTGGAGGTGGGAAGGATACCCACATAATCATATATGAGGGACTTCCAAGAATATCTGAATGTAACAGCCTTTCAGGTTCAAAGATGACAATACTGAGATTTTTAAAAAATCAGTGGGTGCTTGTGGCCAATGAGTCTAAGGAGCGACAGACTAGTCTTTCCTATATCATGGACAAATGAAGACTGCCCGATTTCACTCTGTGGCATTTTCTTCCTTCAACATCTTGTGCCACTTCTATTTCTCTTTGGATCACAATCTTCCCCAAACAGGTGTTTTAAAGTAGTCACCCCGTTTTCTGATTGTACTCTCCCAGGCTGAATTGTGTTCTATTGCTTTCTCCCAGTCACCCACAACTATGCCACCTGGTTTGAGGTCCCGAACGATTATTTTCTATCCTCTTTTTAGTCTCCTCATTTCGAACATATGGCAGCCCTTTAGTTTTCTGCTATTATCCATTCTGTTGCTAGCAAAAAACACTAGCCCACAGCCGCCAACAGTGTCTCCCCATTTATCTTAGGTGACTCATCCAGCAGAAGTGGGAGGTGATGAGCATCTCTGCAGCCATGGTTGACTGACTGTGATTAAGGACTTTGTTCTTTGTGCTCTTATCACAGTCTTTGATGACCAGCATTATATGGCAAGCCTTGCTTTAGATTCAGTGGACAGAGCATTGCCTGGGAATCAAGGCCTTGTTGGCCTAGTGGAAAGAGCAGGGGCCTGGGATTCAGAGAGCCTGGATTCTAGCCCCAGTTCTGCCAATTGCTTTCTGTGTGACCTTGGGCAAGTCACTTTACTTCTCTCTAAAATGGGAACTTCCTTATTGAAGGCACATCTCCTTCAAGAAGCCTTCCCTGCCTAAACCCTCCTCTCCTCTTCTCCCACTCCCTTCTGCGCCCCTCTTCCTTGCTCCTTCATTCATCCTCCCTCCCATCGCCACAGTACAGATGTATATATCTGTATGCATCTGCTAATAATTTATTTATTCATGTATATTAATGTCTGTTCCCCTCTAGACTCTGAGCTTGTTGTAGGCAGGAAAGTGTCTGTTGTTATAGTGTACTCTCCCAAGTGCTTTGTACACACAGTAAACCCTCAGTAAATACGATTGAATGACTTAATACCCATTTTTCCTCCTACTTAGACCGAGAGCTCCTTTTGAGACGAGGGACTGTGTCCAACCTGATGAACCTATATCAAACCCAGTGCTTATATCTATACCTATATCAAACCTAGTACAGTGCTTGACGCTTAGTAAGCTCTAAACAAATACCAATTTTTTAAACAGTCTGGCCTGGTTTGTAGTCTCAGTTCTGACAAAGGGGCCTTGCCGTCAATGTTGAAGATTTTTGACTAAAGAATCACCAGGAGCATTTTGGGGGATGGATAGGCCCAGCAGGAATTCGGAAACAAAAGTTGCTGGCCAACATGGTTAGCAGGGTTGCGGTGGCTATCAACCTGATCAAGGCACTACAGCACAGCCTCAACACCATACTACAGTCACTTTAGCAGCAAATGAGTCCTGAGTAGAGAAGCAGCGTGGTTCAGTGGAAAGAGCACGGGTTTGGGAGTCAGAGGTCATGGGTTTGAATTCCGACTCTGACACTTTTCAGCTGTGTGACTGTGGGCAGGTCACTTAACTTCTCTGTGCCTCAGTTACCTCATCTGTAAAATGGGGATGAAGACTGTAAGCCTCACGTGGGACAAGCTGATTACCCTGTACCTACCCCAGTGCTTAGAACAGAGCTCTGCACATAGTAAGCGCTTAACAAATACCAACATTATTATTATTATTATTAAAAACGTTCACATCCAAAATATGCCACAAGCCTACCTGTTTAGAAGTACTAATGGAAGGACTTTCCTCTCTATCCAAACTACTACCATTTTAATACAAGCACTCATCCTGTCCCTCCTGGATTACTGCATCAGCTTCTTGTTGACCTCCCAGCTTCCTGTGTCTCCCCACTTGAGTCCATACTTCACTCCGCTGCCCGGATCATTTTGGTACAAAAACGTTCAGGACATGTTACCCCGCTCCTCAAAAAACTCCAGTAGTTGCCCATCCACCTCTGCATCCAACAAAAACTCCTCACCATTGGCTTTAAAGCACTCCTCCACCTTGCCCCCTCCTACATCACCTCACTTCTCTCCTACCAACCAGCACACAAACTTCGCTATTCTAGTGCTAACATTTTCACTGTGCCTCGATCTCACCTATCTCACCACCGAACCCTAGCCCATATTCTGCCTCCAGCCTGGAGCACCCTCCCTCTTCAAATCTCACAGATAATTACTCTCCCCCCCCCGATCAAAGCCTTATTGAAGGCACATCTCATCCTAGAGACTTTTCCAGTCTAAGCCCCACTTTTCCTCATTTCCCACCCCCTTCTGTGTCACCCTGACTTGCTCCCTTTGCTCTTCCCCCCCATCCCAGCCCCACGGCATTTATGTATATATCTGTAATTTCACTTTTTTGTATTCATATCTGTCTCTCCTCCCACCCTGGCACCCCCAAGATTGTAAGCTCACTGTGGGCAGGGAATGTGTCTGTACTGTTGTGTTGTACTCTCCCAAGCACTTAGTATCGTACTCTGCATACAGTAAGCACTCAATAAATATGATTAAATGAATAGATAGTTATTAAGCACTTACCTTGGATAGAGCACTAAGGGTTGAGGAAAAAGTACACAGGCGAAAATTAGATGTAGATCCTGGTCCTCACTATCTAAGAATCTCATTACGCTCTAATCTGTTATCTCATTGTCCTCTGGGCTTCTGCAGGAACATGCCTGACATGGAGAAGAGAATGTAAGTAGTGCTGTGCAAGCTACCAGCACTAAAATATGAGATAGACGTCATTGTCATCATTATGTAGTGGTCTTTGTGGAGCTCAGGGTGGCTTAGTAATAATAATAATGTTGGTATTTGTTAAGCGCTTACTATGTGCAGAGCACTGTTCTAAGCGCTGGGGTAGATACAGGGTGATCAGGTTGTCCCACGTGGGGCTCACAATTTTAATCCCCATTTTACAGATGAGGTAACTGAGGCACAGAGAAGTGAAGTGACTTGCCCACAGTCACACAGCTGACAAGTGGTGGAGCTGGAATTTGAACCCGTAACCTCTGACTCCTAAGTCTGTGCTCTTTCCACTGAGCCACACTGCTTAGTAGAAAGAGTATGGGCCTGGGAGTCAGCGGACCAGGATTTTAAAGCCGACTCCATTACTTGTCTGCTGTGTGACCTTGGGCGGGTCATTCCAATTATCTGTGCATCAGTTACCACATCTGTAAAATGGGGTTGAACTCCATCTGGGACATGGACCGTGTCCAACCTTGCATCTGCCCCAAAACTCAGTAGAGTGTGTGACACATAGAGCTTAACAAATACCATTAAAAACAACAGCTCTATAAGTCAGGTGAGGTATCTGTAGTGCTTTCAAGTCTTACCAAGTTCTAGAGCATTGGGCATGACAACCAGTGTTTTCATCTTCCATTAGAGCTAAATCTTGGTATCATATTGGCGTGGCAGTTTGTCTTCATCACCCAAAAGAACATTAGTTTCCTTAATTGTTTTTTGCCTCTTTGTCTGTCCTTGTATCACTGGACAGTGGGCTGTCCAAGCAGTAGTAGTAAGGGATGGCATTCAGTTATTTTTGGGCCAGTGGATTGGCCATTTGAAAGTCGGCAAGGTACATAATCTTGGATTTCGTCTTGTTCACTGTCAGGCCGTACCACTTTTCTGACTCTAAAAAGTGGTTCATAAACTTTTGTGTATCTTTGTGTATGTTTGCTTCTTGAGCATAGTTCTCAGCTTATAAAAGTTCTTGCGTGAATGATTCAGGAACTTTAGATGATTCTTTTAGTCTGTTGATACAGCTTCCCAGAGGATTAGACTCATATTCGGACCCCAGTATCTAGAATCCTGTTGTGATTTTAAGAACAGCTATGAAAAATAATCTGAACCTTACTGGAAGTAATGCACAGCCCTGTCTTACTCCATTGGTGATGGGAAAATGATCAGACAAGGTCTTCCCTTCAAATCATATCATAGCATAATTGTAGAATGCTGATAAACTTTTCAGGGTAATCAATGTTTCAGCACTTGCCAGAGCCTCAGTTTACCAATGCTGTCAATTGATTTTATGAGGTCTACAAACACTATGTAAAGAGCTTTATCTTGTTCCCCACACTTCTGGTGTGTAATGAAGGTCACTGCCATTTTGTGCCTTCCTGTGGTCTGAAATTGCATTGAAATTCTGTGAACATCTGGTTAACCATGTTTTCCAGTGGTTCCTCCAGTAGGATCTTGCCAGCAATGGAAAGCAATGAGACTCCCCTAATAGTTCCCACAGTCAGCTCTCTCGCTTTTGCTAATTCTAGTGGAAGAATGTGACATTTCTGAATTACCTAGCCCCCTTGGTTCCCCTACTTTGTGAGGAAAGGGAGAAGCAATGAAAACCAAATTCATCAAAAGTAGGTATTGATTACTGAATCTGTCATCCGTCTCATTACCACACTTATTTGTTTGGACACATTTCAGGGTGACTTAATGGAACAGGATGTGTGTATTCTGACTAGAGGTTTCTACTGAATAATAATACGTTTCCTATAAAATAATTTACAAATGTGGATTTCTCTGTACACTCTTCTTAAATAGTAATTTCAGTGGAAATTTTAGTACGTCTGTGAACTGCTATCTAATATGAATATTCTTTCAGTTTTGTGTGGTTTGGGGTAACACTGGCCAAGAACTTCTCCTAAAAAAGAAAAGTAAACTAAAGGGATTTATTTTGGTCATTTCCCTTTTACAATTGACTAGATATTTAAACACAAGCACCCCAAGAAGTTTAATTTTCTCTCCAGTAGTTTTGCACTGAGGGCCTTTAAAAGAGTTATTGAACTGAAAATGTGGGGAAAAAATTCCACTGGAGCCATAAGCATCCGGCAGTTGAGGGTCTAATTATCTGACTTACAGGATTTCAGGAAATTGATCTTCAGGTTACTTTTTCACAGCAGGAGGAAGAGAAAATTGGGACATACCATTAAAAGGGCACATTTTATAGGAGTAGTCACATATTCCTAGGATTCTAATCCCTGCTCTGCCACTGACCTGCTGTGTGACCCTGGGCAAGTCACTTGTCCTCTCTGTGCTTCAATTTTCTCATATGTAAAATGGGGTAGTAAACTGCTTGTGGGCAAGGAGTGTGTCTCCCAACTCAGTCCTACTCTCCCAAACCTTTAATACATTGCTCTGCACACCATAAACACTCAGTAAATACCACTCATTGACTGGTGATAAAATGCCTTCTCTTTCAGTTGTAAATCCTAGTAGAATCAAGGACTGTATCTAATCCAATGATCTTAGACCTGCCCTAGAGTTTCACACAATACTTGATGAATAGCAAAAGCATAATACATGCCATAATGAAAAAATAGGGTTTTAAGGACAATTTTAAAAAGACAAATGGTGCTCCAATATTGAAACTACCTTGACTCAGTTTATCAGCCTGCCTTTCACTTATTCCTAGCTATTTTTGCTTATTTGAAATGCTTAAGCTTCCACACCTGGGCAGCAACATGCACAGTTCATTCTCATTCTCATGCACAATATTATAAATTCTAGGATTTATAATAAGCCCCTCAAACGGCAGGGACTGTCTCTATCTGTTGCCGACTTGTTCATCCCAAGCGCTTAGTACAGTGCTCTGCACATAGTAAGCGCTCAATAAATAAATACTATTGAATGAATAATATTCTCTCCTAGGGGACAGTAATCCCAAAGTACTCCAACTCTTCAAGCTCTACTGTTTATTGAGAGGGGATTGGAGAGCATTCAAGCTAGGTAAGATGCCTCAGTATACCAGGCTTAACAAAAATAATATATTCAACTCATTAACAGTAGCACCATAGCATCAATAGTTGGACTTCTTAGACAACTTAGAAACAGATTTCTTAGAGTCTCCTGGGACATCTCAGAAGCACTGCTTATGACAAGCAAGGTTTTCCACTTTGGGGAGTACCCAGAAAAGTGCAGAGATATTGCCAGAAATGGTATTTGTATTGGTGAAAGGCAAACAACTTCAGATCTTTAGAATTTACCAAGCTGTAGAGCATGCTATTAGCTGACCACACTAGTCTCAAGATTCATTTCTAGCAAGCATTTCAATTACTTTCTTGTGTCAAGGTATATTTATTAATGCACCCAGGCTGTGTCAAATTCATAAGCAGTTTGGTTTTGTTGGTTATTCACCATTTGCAGTTTTTCATGCGTACTGGCCTCTTGCAGGATCAGAAAAGCGTTAATTGATATTGTTAATGCTTTCTTTTAAGAAATCTAGATCTAGCTCCCTTCTGCGATTCACTCATCCATCATTTTATATGAATTTGATTCTCTGTGTAGCATAGGTTACAAGCCCCTAGGGCAGATATGCATTTGTGAAATTCTGGGGAATATTTCTGAATGTTCTTTGCATATACCTTAGTTAAACCAAGAACTCTCGGTAATCGTGCCAAACTGTAAAGATCATCTCTTCTAAAATCATTATAATATGCCTTAGATAGTACTATAGAGAGCCCTATTCTTGGACTGAAATTATCTCTAGTAGCAGAAAAATCTAATATATAGAGATGAAAAGGTATAAACTCTTTTTATCCTGCAATATTCATGAATACATTAAAATTTTACCCCATAAAGTAGTGTTTTGATAAAATAGACATGATCTAATTTTTTTCAGGGAAAACATTAGCCATTGTTTAAATGCAAGCAAAATGTGAGTGTGGGATTAAAGGCTCTGTCTGATCTGATTATCTGCCTACCTCATCACTTAGTGATCAATCAATTGTGTTTATTGAGCACTTACTCTGTGCAGGGCACTGTACTAAGCGCTTATTTTATAAAACAGATGCATTCCCTCCCCAAAACAAGTGTAAAGTCATGTTGTGGGGGGATGGGGTGGGGAGACAGACAATATAAATAAATTGGGTATATGTACATAAGTGCTGTGGGGCTGGAGTTGGGGGTGATGAATAAAGGGGGCAAGTCAGGGAGATGCAGAAGGGAGTGGGAAAAGAGCAAATGAGGGCTTAGATGGGGAAGGCCTCTTGGAGGAGCTGCGCCATCAAAAAGGATTTGAAGGTGGGGAGAGTAATTGTTGGATATGAAAAGGAAGGCATGCCAGGCTAGAGGCAGGAGGTGGACGAGAGGTCTGCAGCAAGATAGATGAGATGGAGGTATAGTGAATAGGTTGGCATTAGAGCAGTTAAGTGTGCAGGTTGGGTTCTGGTAGGTGGAGACTAGCTAGGTGAGGTTAGCACATTAGTAAGAAAGTGGGCTCATTCATCGGGCATATGATCTTGTGGCATATAAAGTCATATCCCGAGTGATTATTGACTGATGAATTAATCAGTCAATAATTAATGGTATTTGAGTGCTTACTCTGTGCAGAACAGTGTACTAAGCACTTGGGAAAGTACAATTCCACAGAGTTGGTAGATGTGATCCCTGCCCACAAAGAGCGATTAAAAGATTAAAATGGGAAAACATTTCTGGGGAACATTAATGAAGATCTAACGTAATTAGATTGAGCAAACTAGCTAAAATTGGGGCTGGGACTTTTGAATTTCATTTTTAACTTTATGATCAACTTGTCTTCCAAGTTAAATAAACCAAAACAGTCCCCGTGTATGGAGACTTGGAACTCTAGATGTGTGGTCATGCATAAAATGTTAAGAGTGCGGTGAGTTACAGACCTGTGCTTCAAATTTCAAGCAGCCTTAAGCCATTGATTTTTGAACACTCCACATTCAGGCTTTCCATAACTCTAATGGCTGAATTGTTACATGATCAGAATAATATACAAGAAAAGTGTGTTCTCTTTTTAAAACTTGAACTATGACCAACTGTGTGCACGGTACCTTTAGAAATCTGTCAGATAGCAAAGCCCTTAAAGGCATCTTCCCTGCTACTGAAACAAGCTGATTAATCCTATTAGATTCAGGAAACGTTTGGTTCTGGGGGCCAGCCAGCATTATTATGAGGTTTTTCCCATTTTCCCAAGAGCAACTCACTTGACACTCGGAAGGGCTGACCGCACCAGACAAGACTTAAGAGTTGAACCAAAACTACCGCTGTAGGGAACAATATTATGAAGCATTGATTCCACTGTTGCTTAAGGAAATGTTTAGAAAGAAGGTAGGGAAACTGCTTAAAAGCAGCCATCAATCTCATCAGTCACCTCAGATTAACAAGAAAGTTGTCTAATATCGGTCTTCGCGTATACACATTTTTGAGCCTCACAGTTTTCCTTTGAGGTAGGGAAGATAGGCATTAATAGTCCTATTTCTCAGAAAAAGAATCAAAAGCACAGAGGGTAATAAATTTGACCAGGACCATCCAGTAGAGTCTACTACCCAGATCTCTTGATTCTCAAAGCAGTGTAGCGTGGCTCCGTGGAAAGAGCCCCGGCTTGGGAGTCAGAGGGCATGGGTTCTAATCCTGGCTCTGCCACTTATCAGCTATGTTACTGTGGGCAAGTCACTTAACTTCTCTGGGCCTCAGTTCCCTCATCTGTAAAATGGGGATTAACTGTGAGCCTCACGTGGGACAACCTGATTACCCTGTATCTACCCCAGTGCTTAGAACAGTGCTCTGCACATAGTAAGCGCTTAACAAATACCAACGTTATTTAGTCCCTAGAGTCTGTTGCCCTCCATAGGGAGTTCTCCCTACTTGTGATAGTTTTTGGTCTTTCTCTCCTTTGGAAAGCTTGAGTGCAATCCTGTCTAGCTGTAAGAAGCATCCTTGCTTTCAGCTCCAAAGAGGGAAAGCTACTTAGCTAATGGTTTGTGAAAAACAGAGCAAATGAAGAGAAGTTCTTTGGTTTTGCCGTTCCGTTTTTGAAACAATCTCACCCCCTCTCATAATAGCAGTTCCTTACTACCGAGAGAGCTGTCTTGAGAAAGATGCCAATAGGCACTCCTTATAATGAAGCTTTTACTATGAGACCTAAGGAAATCTGGATAACTGGATATTCTGAATCATTGAGTCCTCTGGTTTGCCACAGAAGTGATCAATGTGGAGTTGCTGTGACAAGCTGACTTCCAGTAAATTTAGCCCTCCTGCTAAATATTGCTGTTAGTGCTCTGGACAGTTGAATTTTGGAACATGAGAGTATTACTATTTAGGAGCAGTAGATCCTTTCTAAGGGAAGATTATGTCAAAGGTAAAATGCCTACCCCTCCCCACCCCACCCCCAGATTAAATGAATTAGAAAAATCCCTGAAGTTTTCTAAAAAAATAAAATAAAAATCTTATTTTTATGAAAACCACCAGAATAAGAGAATGAGTGGCAGTGGTTCTAACCTTTCTTCATTTGTTTCTCAGGGGAAACAGCTTTTATGGCCACGTGCCCAATAAAGCATTAAAGTGCCCAAGAGTGCCACACCCCCTTAATAGGAAGAGAAATGGACTTTTCTTCAGACTTCTCTGTTGATTTGGGTTTTATTTGTGTTTAAATGTATGTTTTCATTCAGTCATTATTCAGATTACCATTTTGGTTTGTCAACAAACCCCTTCCTTAAAACTCTAAAAAAAAAAAAGTGCCTTCTTTCGGTAAAATAAGATAGTTTGAAATAGTGAGTTCTCCTATTAAGACATATTTGGTCATTAATGAAACTTTAATGATAGAATCAGATTATTAGTAAGGAATCTGACATATCCCTCTCGAAAATTTAAGTCAATATTACTGAACAATTAACACCTTCATTATGAAATTTTTTGACCCATTTATTTTCCTCAGTCCCACATCATCTCTGATTTACAGATTAAAGATCCTACTCTAAACATTGTGTTCCCAATTACAAGACTCTTTAGGAGTGATAATGACTTTTATTGAGTCCCCACTGGGTGCAGTACATTGAAGTAAGCACTTGAAAAACATAATAAAGAGGACCCCTCCCTTTATCAAATGTATCTTCATCAAGTCTTTACTTCAGCCAATTAAGCTATAAGCTATGAAAGATAATCTTTAAATATAACCTTAATATAACATCTTAAATGCTGTTTGAAAACAGAAGTGGCATATTCTTGGATCTGCCAAGGTACTCTGTCCATAACCAGGTACTTTGATAGAAGCAGGTCTGTATGTACAGCCCAGTTTGTTCCAGAGTAAATACTAAGGGTAGAGCAGTGAAAGGAAGGGAGAGAAGAAACAAAATCAAGACAACAAATATCATCTAAAATAAAAGGAAAACTTTGCTTTCAAAGAGGTAGATGAACTGTCCGTTATCGTCTTGTTTTGCCCCATTGACTGCTAATCTTAGTATAAATTTTCTGAAGCAATATCAGTTGGACAGGATAAATGTTCTAATTCATTCCCCCACCACCTGGGCAAGGCTCATCAACAGGGCTTCAGAATCAGTCCCACCTGCCAAAGGACAGCTACCTGGGGTTTCAAAGTGGCACAGCTGCTGGTGGTTGAGTTGATTGGCAGACAGGAACATGAGGTAATGACAAGTTTGGAACAAGACCTAAACTGTCTCTGAGGAGAGAGACCTGCAGTCCCTGCAGCCAGATTTATTTTTTCGGTTAATGTTGCTCATTTACCTCTACGTAGCTGACCGGGGAGTCAGGAATCGTCAGAATCTCCTCTGAGGTTATCTGACCTCTGCTGTTTTTCCATGTCCTCTAACTTCTGAATCAAATGGGGCTGAAGATCGTTTCTATCCATGCATGGAGCAAGGCCATTTGTCAGAGAAACCTGGTAAGAGGGAGGATTTAAAGAAGATGGAAAAGGAGAAATGAAAAATGACTGATGAATACTTTTATTTGAATTTTAGTTGCCTCATTACACAGTCTCTATGTACTTCCTTAGAATGTACTAGCATCTGTACTGTTATTCTTCTTGGCTTTGGAAGATGCAGTGGTTCTGTCACTCCCCTTTTTTACCTTTTCCTCCCTTCTCTTTCTGTAATTATCTCTTTGCTACTTTTTATCTGTTCCTCTCCCTGCCCTTACTGAGCTGGGCAATGTGGGACCCGGACGGGTTGGATTTAGGGAGTGGGTAAGCCTAGTTTTTAAAAAGTGCAGCTTTTTTTGGTAATTGTATTTTAAGAACTACATTTTTTAAGGTGTAGGGGGAATGTGGGAGTGTGTCCTCTGCAGTTTGGGCTCGTTATGAATGTTCGACCAATAACAAGCGGCAATAGAAGAGGAGTGAGGTTGCAGATTTCCATTGAAAGTAAAGCAACTGAATTTCTTAATGCACCCTTGTCTCAAAAAGAAACGTATGCATGAGTAATGTTGTGGAAGCTACTTTCTCACCCCTAATGGGTGCATTTGTTGGGAGGGTGTTTCTGGGCGGAGAGGTTTTCAACCAATCAGTTATTGAACATGGTTTTTCACTTGTGCATTCTAGTAAAAAAGTGTTCTCATCTGTCCTCCTGTTTTCTGACCAGCCTGAGTAGCACAGGCAGAGTGTGTTCCAAACAGATTGGCTTGTCTTTCAGCACTCAGGGCAGGCACATAAAAGGGTTGAACTCAGTCTCGGAGGACAATAGTGCTGGCTACATTACTCTTCGGTGCTTCTGCCAACTGATTCATCAAGGAGCATTACTGGCTCCATCCCACCCCTCTTGCCTTGAGGCATGAGGCCTTGATAGCAGCCAACTGAAAATGTAGCTTCCTGCTAGAACAATAAATAATGTGCAGGGACAGGGCTGGAAAATTCAAGTGGTAAAATTAAATGGCCAGAAGTACATACATCATAGGTATAGTATTCAGTTGTCTTTCAGTTAGAAGACATTGTGACAGGTGGTGAGATTTTTATCCTTGTGTCTTAGTGTCACAGATAACCTCTTACATACTTTTACACCTTGTCCTAGAAAATAAAGTGGCATACCCCTTTATGGCATCTAGTCATTTGGGGAGAACATTGATCAGGCCCCAGTCATTATTAGCGGAAAGGTATGTCCTACTGCCAGCAAAATATGTGCTTGAGTTGTTTCTGCAGTAGGTTCGGTCGTTTGTGTTTAACCAGCCCTGTTCTGTCACCCAATCCCTGCATGACCAGTGGCAGTCAAAGGGCACTAAAAGGCCGCTTTGCCCTCCATCCCTAAAATAAACTTGTACACATTTTTAGGCTCTTCTCACTTCTCCATCCATTTCTCCTTTGCTCCAATGGAACCATGCAAATGGAAGTGTTAAAAGGAACACATATGTGCCCCGGTGAGGCCATTAAATGAAGAAAAATCCCTTCATTACTATCACCCAACTATTCATCTGTAGTAGATTTGAAGATATGAGCATGACAGTCTGGGTGGAGCCTGTGAGAAACCAAGTTCATCGCTTGGGACTGAAATCTGGGCTTCCATGAAAAAAAAAATACAGTTGATCCTAGTTAGAACTAACCATGTCAATCATAAATTATTGCCTGAGCTCCGATATAGTGGCTTTTGTGGACACACCCTTTACTGTAGTGCCATCCAGATGAAAACCTGGGAGAGTGTGGAATAGGAATGCATATATGAAAGTTGATGTATTTGTGTAGGTATGTCTGTGCAATGTACCGTTACAAACAGTATACAACTCCACCTCTCCAAGCTGCAGGTGTTTTCCAATCTGTAGACTGTTTACATGGCTTTCAGATACATCCTTAGGCTGTTATTTGGCATTATTTACGATCCACTTCAGTAAAGAATGTAGTACTGCTGTACTTCACCCTGCTCTGTTTCAGAAAATCGCATTCTCACCTTGCTAATTTGGAACAACTTACCTAACTTGTTTAAACAAAAATCTGAGTGATATCTTTCATTAACACACAACCCTTCAAAAATAGAATGAAAAGTTTAATGGCCTATATACAGTGAAGTCGCTTTGAAAAGCTGATTTCTTTTTTTTAAAACCCGTTTTTCCTTGTTATGCCCTTGGTATTTCATAGCTGTCCTGTTTAAGCACTGAAGCAATTAGTTTTGAGAAGGCTGATTCTTCAGGGTCCAGTGCTTTCCTGCCTTTCATTTGCCGAAGCTGTACATTTTAATGAAGTTGTTTCATCTATGTTGCCAAACACTAGAATTTTGCTGCTTCAATTCTAATTATCTCGGCTGGCGAATGCTATGTTTTATTAAAGCTGTCAAGAGCACTGTTCATTAAATGTCCACAGTCTGTGGTGTCGGGCACACAAATTAGATCAGCTTTGCTCATTGATGGATTATGCGGAAGTTAAGTATTTTCTTCATAAACCTTTAAAATGAAATGCAGCAGCCATTCATGGCATCTTGGGGTAATCTGTGCACACTTTTAGATGAGCCAGATTTAATATCTTTTAACAATCAGCAAATGCTAAAATCCAAGCTATTTAATGAGATCGTCTTGCAGTAAATAGGTTCCCTACAGTATTTATTTTGTTCCTTCGGAAACCATGTTTCTTCCTTTCCTGCAGCTACTTAATATTATTCACTGAAGTTTAGAATTGTGCATCTCTTAGTATATTGAGTTTCATAATGGTGCCCTATTAATATAAGTGTAAGTGCCTACTTGAAAGACTTTGACCAGAGGCTTACATAGCCACTGATTTATATAGAAGGAATCATTGGCATAGTTTAAATAGCCTTAATTTTGTGCACAAGGGACACAGTATACTTTGAAATTGCCCTCTTCTTTATTAGTGTAGCCGTAATAAAAGGGTGAATTTGGTCATTAAAATATTCATTAGCAGTAAAATATTCATTAACACAGCAGGATCGGTGGTTGATTATTAGAAACTCCTATCTGCACAGCCCAAGTTTCTGGACAAATCATGCCATCCTATTGCTCATCTTCTTTCTTTTTCCCCCAAGAAATGGCAGGTATGGGAAGAGGTGGCTCAGAGGAGCAGGGTGGCCCTAGTGGAAAGAGTATGGGCCTGAGAGTCAGAGCACCTGAGTTCGAATCCCTGCTCTACCAAATCCCTGATGCATAACCTAGCCACGGAGAAGCAGCGTGGCTCAGTGGAAAGAGCACGGGCTTTGGAGTCAGGGCTCATGAGTTCAAATCCCAGCTCTGCCACTTGTCGGCTGTGTGACTATGGGCAAGTCACTAAACTTCTCTGTGCCTCAGTTCCCTCATCTGTAAAATGGGGATTAAGACTGTGAGCCCCACGTGGGACAACCTGTTTCCCCTATGTCTACCCCAGCGCTTAGAACAGTGCTCGGCACATAGTGAGCGCTTAACAAATACCAACATTATTATTATTATTATTATAACCTTCCGCAAGTCGCTTAATTAGTCAATTGTAATTATTGAGTGCTTACTGCATGCAGAGCACTGTACTAAGTGCTTGGTAGCATTCAAGCAGCATGACGTAGTGGATGGAACACTGGCCCTGGGAGTCAGAGGTCATGGGTTCCAATGCCAGCTCTGCCACTTGTCTATTGTGTGACCTTGGGCAAGTCGCTTCACTTCTCTGTGCCTAAAGTATCTCAGCTGTAAAATGGGGATTGAGACTGTGAGTTTCACGAGGGACAGGGACCTTGTCCAACCCAATTTGCTTGTATCCACCCCAGCACTTAGAACAGTGCTTGGCACATAGTAAGCATTTAACAAATACCAACCTTATTATTTTTAACAGATGCCATAATTACTAATTATTATTACTGCAACATAACAACATGACAGAGTTGGTAGACTCGTTCCCTGCCCACAATGATCCTACAGTCTAGAGGGAAAGACAGACCATATAAATAAATAAATTATAGATATGTAAATATGTGCTGCCCCTCTCAGTGTTGCATCTGGAGAGTTTCCAGTACTTTACCACTCTCGATTTTGGGAGGGAGAGTCAAGCAGGGACATATCCATTCCATTCCTAGCTTGGGCAGTGGCTAGGGAGTAGAAGGCAATCTGCTACAAGTCAAAACTCACCTGTACTGGAAAGAAGCGGCAAGGGAGAGAGTGAAGGGCGGAGACTCAAGTTTACTGCCTAGAGGAGGCAATGGTAAACCACTTCTGTATTTTTACCAAGAAAACTCTCTGGATCCACTACCAGAACGATTGCAGATGGGGCTGGGGTGTTCTGTGAGAGATGTGTCCATGGTGTCTCTGTGGGTCGGAAACGACTTGCCGGCATATAAGACAAGACATAAGTAAGTGCTGTGGGGTTAATGGAGCAGTGAATTGAGGGAGAGGTGAATCGAGGGAGCTTAACTTCACTGTGCCTTAATTTCTTAATCAGTAAAATGGGGATTTAATGCCTGATCTCCCCCTGACTTAGACTGAGAGCCCCATGTGGTACGTTGTACTGATTTATTTATATCTACCCTAGTGCTTAGAACAGTGCTTAATGCATAGTAAGCTCTTAACTATAATAACAATTATGAGGATAACAGGGGTTGGGTCTGTCCCAGGCCCTTGTACCTGTCCTCGAGATCACGCAGGCTACCTAACTGCTAATTCCCCTGTCATTCTTCTGCCCTCACCACTACTGCAGCAGTGTCATGTGACAGAGCTCTTAGACAGGTATCAAATGATGGATCTCTCCAGTGAGAATTTTTTATTCCCTGAGAGATGGGAGATTGTGCAAAGAGTGTCTTATGCCATTATGTTAAATGAGGAGAGATTCATTTGTTTCACATTTTTGTTTTTTACAAGAATAGGTTCCCTATGTATCATTAGTTACTTTGTCAGGAATAACAAGGACTGCTATCCTGGTGCTTATTAATCAATCGCCCTTCAAACTAGCCTTAAAAGAAGTAATTGGATGTAAACTAGAAGCAGGCATTAGATCTGCATTTTTTGAGCCAAAGTCGATGTGAATCCTAAACTCCCATCACCTCCTACAAAGGCATTTTTGGCCTTGGAAGCAAATAGATTTTCTGCATCTGTGTCTCGAAGGCTCTGGCATTTTCTTCCCATTTGGACATGGCAGGAAATCTGAGAGTAGAGATGCAGATTCCTGCTGTTGTCACACTGAAGTTAACAAGGACTATTTCAGGGCAAGGAAGGTAGTCACTAGTTTCTTTTCATTTGTATCTGTAGTGGGCTCAGACTTTTCCTGTCCAGCTCTGCTCACCAGCTCCTAGGTCTAAACTAGTAGAACTAGCTGAAGGTGGTTACAGTTTTAGAGTCTTTGATTATTTCAGGACCTTTCCCCCTCTACAAAGAAAACTCATTTATAGACAGAAGAAAAATCATGTTAAAGGACAGTTTGCCAAACTGGAGTTCAATTAGAAGGTGATAGTGGGAGCAACCAAGGGTGAGAACTGGAAAGTAGTGGGTAAAGAGATCCAGTACTTAAGACAGGGATAGATGGCACTTATATGTATATCTGTAATTTATTTATTTATTTGGTATGCATCTCTCCACCCTTCAAAGCTCAGCTTGTTGCCTATTTCCCTCAACATCAACCAAAATTTCTTAAAATTGGTTTCAAGGCTCTCCATTCATTTGATTGCTCACTGTGTGCAAAGAACTCTACTAAGCACTTGGGAGAGTACACTATAACAAACAGAAACACTTCCTGCCCACAGTGAGCTCACAGTCGTGATGGGGAGACAGACATTAATATACATAAATAGATAAATTGCAGATATATACAGAAGTGCCATCTATCCCTTTCCTAAATACTGAATCTCTTTACCAGTTCTCACCTTTGGTTGCTCCCACGATCACCTTCTAATTGAACTTTACTGTCAACTCTTCCACCTCCATCTCCTCTCTCATACTGTTCCCCCAATCTGTAATTTCCTCTGCCCTCCCCAAATCTTCCAGACCACACCTCTTCCCATCTATGAAGCCACCCTAAAATGCTACCTTCTTCAGGAAGGCATCCCTGAAAAATTCATAACTTCCTAGTTATCAGTCAATCAGTGGTATTTAATGAGGGCTTACTGTCTGCAGATCACTGTACTAAGCACTTAGGAGAGTACAGTGGAATTGGTAGACATGATCAATACCCACAAGGAGCTCACAGTTTAAAGGGGGAAGCAGATATTAAAATAAATTACAGATGGGGGGAAATGACAGAGTTAAAGGATATGTTCATAAGTGCTGTTGGGTTAGGGAGTGGGATGAGTATCCAAGTGTTTAAGGGGTAAATACCCAAGAGCATAGAGAACACAGAGAGGAGAGCAAATTGGATGGAGAAGTAAGGGATTAGTCAGGGAAGGGCTCTTGGAGGATGTATGATTTTAGTAGGGCTCTGAACATGAGGAGAGTGGTCTTCTGACAGATTTGAAGATGGAGGGTCTTCCAGGCCAAAAGGAGGACATGGGCTAGGGGTTGGCAGCAAAACTGATGAGATCAGGGTGAGCTCAAGACAGATTAGAAGGAACATGTCCAAATGGATAAAGCGTGAGCCTAGGAGTCAGAAGGACCAGGGTTCTAATCCCTGCACTGCCACTTGTCTGCTGTGTGACCTTGAGCAAGTCACTTTTTCTCTGGGCCTCAGTTACCTCACGTGTAAAATGGGAATTAAGACCTTGAGCCCCATGCAGGACATGGACTGTGTCCAACCTGATTAGCTTGTGTCTACCCTAGCGCTTAGTACATTGCCTGGCATATAGTAATCTCTCAACAAATACCATTTAAAAGATCAAGGTAGAGTGAATAATAATAATAATAATTGTGGTATTTAAGTGCCTACTATATGCCAGGTACTGTTCTAAGCACTGGGGTAGATACAAGATAATCAGGTTGGACACACTCCCTGTCCCACGTAGGGCTCACAGTCTTAATGCCCTTTTTACAGATGAGGGAACTGAGGCACAGAGAAGTTAAGTAACTTGCCCAAGTTCACACAGCAGAGAAGTGGCGGAGTCAGGATTAGAACCCATGATCTTCTGACTCCCAGGCCTGTGCTCTTTCCACTAGGCCATGTTAGAGGAGTGAAGTGTGTGGCCTGGTTTGTAGTGGGAGATTGGTGAGGTACGTGTAGCACTGGGAAAGCTGATGAGTGCCTTAAAGTCTATAGTAAGGAGTTTTTGTTTTATGTGGAGATGGTTGGGCAAGGGAGTGAGGATGAAGTAATCAAGGTGGGATATGAGTCTTTGGCTCAGTATAGTCAACTTTTTTTAATGTTATTTGTTAAGCACTTACTATGTGCCAGGCATTGTACTAAACATGGGGGTAGATAGAAGGTTGGCCACAGGCCATCTCCCACATGAGGCTCACCTTCTTAATCCCCATTTTACAGATGAGGTAAGTGAGGCACAGAGAAGTGAAATGACTTACCCAAGGTCAGACAGCAGACAAGTAGTGGAGCTGGGATTAAAACCCAGATCCTTCTGACTACCAGGCCTGTGTTGTTTCCACTAGACCACATTGCTTCTCTAGAGCCATAGCACTTACCTACTTCATTTTATTTCCTATCAGCATCTACCTATAAATGTACATTGTTATTTGGATTTTCACTTGTTTATTCAATTACTATGCTAGATGCAGACTGTGTTTGGCCAAACTGACCTAGGTAGCAGAATTTAGTGACAGGCAGAATTTACTGGCCAAATTCAGTTCTGTGTGCTGATGAAAAGTCATTGGTCATTTGTAGAGTTTTCCAGATGGACATTATTCTTAACTTTACTTTCCTCGGGCCGTGAGTGCTGACACTGCAAAGTGGCTTATAATCATCTGCAGGCCTTCTCTTGTACGTGCCTCTAGGGTACCGTCATTTGCATAAAGCAGCTTCTGGATGATTGTCTCAAGGACATTCATCTGTGATGCACTGCAGCAGCATTGAGCTCTGCTTGGGTCTGGAAGAATTTGGCCCCAGCTGAGTCCCAGCACTGGCGGGGCCAAGCAGCGTGACCTAGTGGAAGAGCACGGGCCTGGGAGTCTAACCTCGCCTCTGCCACTTGTCTGCTGTATGACCTTAGGCAGGTCACTTCACTTCTCTGTGCCTCGGCTACCTCCTTGTTAAACAGGGATTAATACTGTAAATCCTATGAGGGACAGGGACTGTGTCTATCTTTCATTCAATAGTATTTATTGAACGCTTACTATGTGCAGAGCACTGTACTAAGCGCCTGGAATGTACAAATCGGCAACAGATAGAGACAGTCCCTGCCCTCTGACGGGCTTACAGTCTAATCGGGGGAGACGGACAGACAAGAAAAATGGCAATAAATAGAGTCAAGGGGAAGAACATCTCATTAAAACAATAGCAAATAAATAGAATCAGGGTGATGTACATCTCATTAAACAAAATAAACAGGGTGATGAAGATATATACAGTTGAGCGGACGAGTACAGTGCCGAGGGGATGGGACGGGAGAGGGGGAGGAGCAGAGGGAGAGGGGGGAGAAGAGGGTTTAGCGGCGGAGAGGTGAAGGGGGGGTGGGTAAGGGGAGCAGAGGGAAACTTGATTAACCTGTATCTAACCCAATGCTTAGTACAGTCCCTGGCACATTGTCAGCACTTCACAAATACATTTTTAAAAAAACCAAACACAGGCCAAGGTCAGTAAGGGTCTGCAGGTGAAGTGCAGTCATTCATATGCTCCTTCTTTTCTGTTGCAACAGGGATTCATTTCTGGGTATGTGTGAATGCACTGAGACAGTGGCTGAATATAACAATGTTGGTATTTGTTAAGCGCTTACTATGTGCAGAGCACTGTTCTAAGCGCTGGGGTAGATACAGGGTAATCAAGTTGTCCTACCTGAGGCTCACAGTTAATCCCCATTTTACAGATGAGGTAACTGAGGCACAGAGAAGTTAAGTGACTTGCCCACAGTCACACAGCTGACAAGTGGCAGAGCCGGGAGTCGAACTCATGACCTCTGACTCTGAAGCCCAGGCTCTTTTCCACTGAGCCACACTGCTTCCCACCTACTAACTACCTTTCCTCACTGTACTCCCAGCACCCAACTCCCTGGCCAAGTAGGAGCTGAGAAAGCCCAGACCACCCAAACCAGTTCTAAGCCCCAGAGTGTTCTGTGGGGCAGCCTATGGTGCTAGTGTTTTCTCCAGGGTAGTCCTACAGTGGCCAGAGAGTGTAACTTTGCACTAGGATGAGAGTCAAGCACCTGGGAAAAACTGGCTCATTAAGTTTCAAAGGCTGTAATTTAACTGTGAAAGGGAAAAAATGTTGGGCATGAACATTTGCTCATTCATCTTTCTTAGTAACATGATTTGAGTGAGCATGATCATGACGCTAATGATTATCTATTGCAGAAACACCAGAACAGTGTGCTGGGTAATACGATGTGGAATGTCATCGCCTTACTCAGAAATTTGATTGCTTCAAAAGATTTGAAAATGAAGTTACTTTATAAACAAGGTAAGAATTCCTTATCGTTGATCTCTGCCTCATTCCTCCGATTCTATTTCAGAATTTGATCTTCAGTTGCTTAAACTATCCTAGTCACTGTCCTGATTTTGAGATAAAATTTTATCTCTTTGTTGACATATTGACTGCAGTTAACTTCACCGTTGACATTGATCTTCATTTCTGATTTCTCCATATTATATTGTTTCTGAATTAAATCTACTCTGTCCTTTTTAGAATTAACTGCTCAGGCCTAATTGGGGTTCTTTGGGTACTGGAAAGCTACTCAGCTTTAAACTTAGAATGATCTATGGGACTTGGAGAGGTTTCAGAGCTTAAGGATGGGCTTAATTCCAAATCTTTACCCTGTCAAATCTTCCAGTCTTCTAATTATTTAAAATAGAGAGAGAAAGGGCTGAGAGGTGACTTAGTAAACAGAGGTAAAGTATGTGAAAAGCCACTATTGGGAGGATGGTAAACAGATTTTTCCCTGCCCTTACTGAGATGAGAACAAATGCCACCCCTTTCACATGCGCATCAGACCCCATTCCTTCGCACCTTATGAAAACTCTCACCCCTTCCCTTCTTCCCTCCCTTCCCCAGCCATCTTCAACTGTTTTCTTTCCAATGGCTTCTTCCCCACTGCCTTCAAACGTGCCATGTCTCCTCTATTCTAAATGCCCCCACTTTGATCCCAGAGCTCCCTCTAGTTATCACCCCATCTCCCTCCTACCATTCCTCCCCAAACGCCTTGAGTGAGTCATCTACACCTGTTGTCTTAAATTCCTCTCCTTCAATTCTCTCCTGGACCCCCTCCAATCTGGCTTTTGTCCCCTTCAGTCCACAGAAACCACCCTCTTAAAAGTCACCTAAGATCTCTTGCCAAATCCAACGGACTCTACTCCATCCTAATCCTCCTCCACCTCTTGGCAGCTTTCAACACTGTGGACCACCCCCTTCGCCTGGAAATGTTATCCAACCTGTGTTTCACTGACTCTGTCATCTCTTGGTTCTCCTCATGTCTCTGGCCATTCATTCTCAGTCTCCTTCAAGGGCTCCTCCTTTGCCTCCCACCCCCTAAATGTGGGAGTCCTCAAGGTTCAGTTCTGGGTCCTCTTCTATTCTCCATCTATACTCACTCCCATGGAGAATTCATTTGCTCCCATGGCTTCAACTACCATTTCTACGCAGATGATACCCAGATCTATATCTCCTCCCCGTTCTCTCTTTCTCCAGGCTCACATCTCTTCCTGTCTTCAATAATGTTGGTATTTGTTAAGCGCTTACTATGTGCAGAGCACTGTTCTAAGCGCTGGGGGAGACACAGGGGAATCAGGTTGTCCCACATGGGGCTCACAGTCTTAATCCTCATTTTACAGATGAGGTAACTGAGGCCCAGAGAAGTTAAGTGACTTGCCCACAGTCACACAGCTGACAAGTGGCAGAGCTGGGATTCAAACTCATGATCTCTGGCGCTGCGAGCAGGGTGCCTTCAAGACATCTCTGCTTGGATGTCCTCCCGTGACCTCAAGTTTAACATGTCCAAAGCAGAGCTTCTTATCTTCCCACCCAAACCCTATCCTCTTCCTATCTTTCCCATTACCGTAGGTGACACCACCATCCTTCCCATCTCACAAGCCTCTGACCTGGGCATTATCCTTGATTCCTCTCTCTCATTCAACCCACATATTCAATCCGTCACCAAATCCTGTCAGTCCTCCCTTTTCTCTCTCTCCAAACTACTACCACCCTAATACAATCACTCATCCTAACCCTCCTAAATTACTGCATCAGCCTCCTTGCTGACCTCCCAACCTCCTGTCTCTCCTCACTCCAGTCCATACTTTACTCCGCTACCTGGATCATCTTTTTACAGAAACATTCAGGACATTTTACCCCACTCCTCGGAAATCTCCAATGGTGGCCCATCCACCCCCGTATCACATAACTCCTCACCATTGGCTTTAAAACACTCCATCACCTTGCCCCCTCCTACCTCACCTCTCTCCTTCTACAACCCGGTCTGCACACTTTGCTCCTCTAGTGCTAACCTTTCACTGTGCCCCGATCTCGTCTGTCTCACTGCTGACCCCTGACACGTCTCGACTGGGAGCCCGTCCTTCTAGACCGTGAGCCAGTCGTTGGGTAGGGATTGTCTCTATTTGTTGCCAAATTATGCTTTCCAAGCACTTAGTACAGTGCTCTGCACACAGTAAGTGCTCAATAAATACGATTGAATGAATGAATGTCCTGCCCCTGGCCTGGAACACCCTCCCTCAAATCCGGCAGACAATTACTCTCCCATGATTCAAAGGCTTACTGAAGACACATCTCCTCCGAGAGGCCTTCCCAGCCCTACTTTTCTTCATCTCCCACTCCCTTCTGCGTCACTCCGACTTGCTCCCTTTGCTCTTCTCCCCTTCCCCCGTAGCCCCACAGCCCTTAAGAACATCTCTGTAATTTTATTTATATGTACTGATGTCTGTTCTACCCAGAGAACTTTAATAAGGATAGGTTTACTGGCTTGAAGGGTCATACATCATGTGTGTAAAAGCAAGGAAGTAGACTATTATTGCTCTGATTCTATGGATAAATTTTAAACGAAGCCTTTCTCATAAACATTTGTATAAAATCAAATACAGTTCTCATTGACTAATCATTGGGCCACCCCACCTAATGCAAAGAGGAGATTTAATTTGTAAAAATTTGGGGCAAAATTCCACTAATGAAGGAATATGTGTGTATGAAAACTCCCTTGAATGTTGTTTATAACTACTTTTAAAGAGTCAATTCAATGATTGGCCATGCTTATTTACATATATCATTATCAAGATTTTAAGCGAAGAGCCATTGACCTACCTCTAACATAAAACTGAATTTTAAAGTTCACTTCATGGCACAATTTTAATGGTGTAGAACATTTTTATTTTTAAATGAAAGATTTTGTGGAAAATATTCGTAGCAAAAAGACCTTTTGTTTGTTTATAGATTTTAAAAATAACTGAATTATTAACATTTAAAAGCGGGCTGCTGTTGAGTGCATGTGCACTGACCTTTATATAATGGATATTAATGCAAGTTTCTGTATTATCAACGTGACTGTCTGAATGATCGATTTACATGACAAACAAAAGCAATCCAGTAGATAAGAGTGTCTCCAAAGGCACATTTAAAGAAATTAGGTATGCTCTCAACAACTCATAATAGCCCAATTTAACTGTACATTTATCTGTATATATTTACCCAAGAAACCAGAAAAAATTGCAGTGGGTACCAGCGTGGCTCAGTGGAAAGAGCCCGGGCTTGGAAGTCAGAGGTCATGGGTTTTAATCCCGGCTCTGCCACTTGTGAGCTGTGTGACTTTGGACAAGTCACTTCACTTCACTGGGCCTCAGTGACCTCACCTGTAAAATGGGGATTAAGACTGTGAGCCACCCTTGAGACAACCTGATCACCTTGTATTCCCCCCAGTGCTTAGAACAGTGCTTAACAAATACCCTCATTATTATTATTATTACCACTTTGCTATTATGCATCAATACATTATTCTTTATAATTTGGTGAGAAACGTTTCCTCAAGAATAAAATTTTAAATAATGTATTAAATTAACATTCACTCAAATGCACTGATTCTGCAGGTTTATTTTGCCTCTTTCAGGCTAACCATTAGTAAGAGTAAGTAATAATTTCAGTTAAAAAGTCATCATCCACTATAACAAAAGTATTTTGTGCCCTTCAGGCAGAATTTTGTATTAAATACTGAAGTTCCCAGAACCTTGTATTTTTAACTAATATTCATTAAAATCTTTCGAGTGTGGCTTTTGCTTTCACAATGGTACAGGTGAAAAGAGAAAAGCAGTCCTAAAGTGAGCTTAAAAACAATAAATAAATATTTATGAAGGTGGTTGAGTGGAGTAAAATCTACAAATAAACTTCACAATAATGGTACTGTAATCATGGCCTGAGGAACGGAGAGATTGGCAAGTGGGGCCATTGACCCCTGCCTCCAACTCAACCAGCAGTATTTGTTGAGTGCCTCCTGCGTGCAGAGCACTGTAATGAGCACTTGGCAGAGGACAGTATAGTGAATAGAGGTTCATTCATTCAATGCCATTGTTCTTGTCTATTGCCATTGTTCTTGTCTGTCCATCTCCCCCGATTAGACTGTAAGCCCGTCAAACGGCAGGGACTGTCTCTATCTGTTGCCGACTTGTTCATCCCAAGCGCTTAGTACAGTGCTCTGCACATAGTAAGCGCTCAATAAATACTATTGAATGAATGAATGAATCGTACTTATTGAGCGCTTACTGTGTGTGTAGAGCACTGTTCTAAGCGTTTGGAATGTACAACTCGGCAACAGATGGAGACAATCCCTGCCCAACAACGGGCTCACAGTCTAAAAGGGGGAGACAGCAAAACAAAGCAGGTAGACAATAAATAATGATGGTATTTGCTAAGCACTTACTATGTTCCAGGCACTGTACTAAGCGCTCAGATGGATACAAATGAAATGGGTTGGACACAGTCCCTTGTCCCACAAAGGGCTCATAATCTTAATCCCCATTTTACAGATGAGGTAACTGAGGCACAGAGAAGTTAAGTAACTTGCCCAAGATCACACAGCAGGCAAGTGGAGGAGCCAGGATTAGAACCCATGACCTTCTGCATCCCTGGCCCATGCTCTATCCACTACACAACGCTGCTTCTCAGAGATGATCCGTACCCTTGAGGAGCTAATAAGATAGCAGGGGAAATAGACCCCAGAACAATTTCCAACTAGGAAGAAGGAAATGGATATTTCGGTGATATTTGGTATACCAATCAAAACAAATGGTTGAATACATGAATGTGTGGTTGGTGCAAACTGCTGGGCTGGTAGTTGGAAAAGATCAAACAGCAGGAGAGGAGGCCAGGCACCCAATCCATTATGTGGGGAAGTGATTGGGAGGGATGGAGGCTTCCAGATGAAGGCAGAGTCTGGAACTATGGTAGCTGCATATCCCTCTTCTGGGAGCGTCTTTTCCCCACCACATCTTCCACTAGCTAATGGGGTAAGTCATGTGCCCCCGCTTCAAGTATAGATGGGTACATTTTTGGATACAAACTCCTCTATTAATGTTATATCCACCCCTCTTAGAATGCTCCCCACCCGTGGTACTCATTGTCAATTTACTGTATTAAATACTCAAAGTTGTGGGAGCACAACACAAGAGGCAAAAGCTAGGAAGTGGCCCCGTGCCTTGACTGACACTGTACACATACGTACCATTTCTTCCTTCTACTGAATCTTTAGCCATGTCATGCGTTGTGATCTGACCAGAACTTTCTCATGTTGAAGGAAGAATGTTTCCTAATCCGTCCACCTCATCATAGCTAAACTAGGTAATTAAAACATAAATCAGAGCAGATCTTGGTGTACATGCCTAGATAGGTGTGCAGTGAGGGCAGGCGCAATAGGGTAGTGGAGAAGAGCTGGGAAAAGGAAGAAAACAACTGCAAAATGATTTTCACTGGAATAGTACCTTCTGTAGCCCTCTCTTGATTGGTCATGGGTTTATTCTTCAGTATGTAGATAATCCAGGTTCTTTGTTTCTTCTCCTGCTCCTCCTGCTTGCCCTGTAGGCATTTCACTACTCATTACCACAGTTTCTCTGCGTCAATTCCATAAAACTCAATAATATGTTTCCCAGATTGGGGGTGGAGAGTACAGAAAATAACAGAGTAATGCCCAGCAAACAGAAGAGTCTTAAGTGTGCCTTGAAGAGAAAAGCTAGATTTTTGAGAGGCAGCAGGGGGGTAAATTAAAGAGCCTTCACTAAGACCTCTTCTCCTGCAAGAAGTTCAAACTAGGAGGGAGCTTCGAGTGAGAGTGCCTCAGTTTGTTCCCATCCACCATGATGAGGGACCTTAGGAAAAGAAATGGTCTCTGAGGTAATCTAGCCCTAACCCACTGAGGGCTGTATAGATCAAAGTCTGTACTTTGACTGTGCCCCCTCCCCCAACCTCCCCACCCCCGGGAAACAAATTGGTTGCTAAAGGCAGGCTATGAAGGAATAGGTGTTTGATGCTCCCTTCAGTTGAGACCCTAAGGCACACAAGCCTCTGCACAGAGCATGAGCAGAAGTTTCAAGGGTAACCCCAAGTAAAGTGCTTTGCAGTAATCCAATCCGGAGGTTACAGAGGGCCCAGATAACTGTTGAGAGGTCTAAGTCTGTGAGGAGAGATAAGTGCCAACACTACAGAGAGAAAGGAAAGGGCATACATGATCACCGCTGCAAACTCTGATTTCAGGAGCACATGGGGAGGCGAAGAGCCCTATGGGTCTCAAGTCTTTGTAGCTAATGAAAGTTCAACCCTTTCAACTCAGGAGGCCCCCGAACCCTGCTACTTTCTCTGGATGCCTTCTTCAACTTACCAGCGTGATTTCATTTCTATCCCAACTCAGGATGTTTATCTCCAGGTGAAGATTTGAACATCCCTGTTCTATGTGTCAGCCCCAGTCTTGGACCACGTTCAGTGTTTTCGTTTTGCTTTTTCTTCAAGGGACGATCATTTCACCTCTCTTGAGCAAGTTCCTGGCAATTATCTGCTTTTACGTATTGAGGGTCGTCAGCGAGGAAACCCACTGGGGAGAGACTTAAATCTCAGCAAAATCAATCATTTAAAAATTTGAAATAACATTTAAACGATTTCATTTGGCATTTTCACTGTATTTGGTGACTGACAAAATGATGAGATTTCAAAAAAAGGTATTTGAAAGCTCTTCGGTCACCTGGTCCCTGAAGCTTCCTACTATCCCATGCCATCAAACCCTCTATAATATATCATGACTGTTTCATATTTTTCTTCTTATTCCCAAACTTTCATATTTTATGAATAGTCCCATTTCATCCAAAGCAAAATTTAAAATGACAAATGAAAATTGTGAGAATGCAGTAATTCAGCAGTAGTTACCGAGGAGCGAAGTGTACCGACGGCTAGACATTTATTGTGAAAGCTAAAACTTTCAAATACAGCTGTAAACCATGGACATTCCAGTAAGAACAGCAAATCTTAGAACAGAAAACTTTAGAAGAATGTGGCGTGAGAATTGCTTGATTTGTTTAGCCCATAGTGGGTAAAATACAATACCCATCGTTTGATTCACTCCAGTCCAAAGAGTAAATGAGTTGAGAGGCCAAAGTGGCTTTGCTTCTGCTCACAGTGATACCTAATGGTCTCTAGGCCTTCCATTGATGCTGTAAGCTGCATGCAGTGTTATCAGTCGGTGACATTCGTTTACTGCGTGCAGAACGTGTATTAAGCGCTTTGGAGTGTATAGTATAACTGAGTTGGTAGACATGTTTCCTGCCCACAGTGAGCTTACAGTCTAGAGGAGGAGGTGGATATTAAACTTCAGATATGGATGGAAGTACTGTGGGGCTGAGGGTGGGGTAGTTATCAAATGCTTAAAGGGTACAGACCTCAATGTGTAGGAATAGAGGAAATGGGAGCTTAGTCAAAGAAGACCTCTTGGAGGAGATGTGATTTTAATAAGACTTTGAAGGTAGGGAGAGTGATTGTCAGATATGAAGGGGGAAGGAGTTCCGGGCCAGAGGTAGAATGTGAGAAAGGGGTTGGGGACAAGAGGGACAAGATCAAGGTACAGTGAGTAGGTGCGTTAGAGGAGTAAATTGTTCAGGATGTATTGTACTAGGAAATCAATGAGGTCAGGTGGGAGAGGAAGAGTGGATTGAGTGCTTTAAAACTGGTGGTAAGGAGTTTCTGTTTGATGCAGAGAAGGATGGACAACAACTGGAGGTTCTTGAGGAGTGGGGAGCTGTGGACCAAAAGTTGTTTGAGAAAAACGATCCAGGGTAGCAGAGTGAAGTGAGGACTGGAGAGGGGAGAAACAAGGAGGTCACTGAGGAGGTTGATGCAGTAGCCAAGGTGGGGTTTAATAAGCACTTAGATCAATGTGCTTGCAGTTTGACTGGAGAGGAAACACTGGATTTTTGCGATGTTACGAAAGTTAGAACCGACAGGTTTTGGTGACAGATTGAATGTGTGGGTTGAATGAGAGACATGAATCAAAGATAATGCCAAGGATATGGACTTGAGGGATAGGAAAGATGAGAAGATGTCCTGAAGTGTGAGACTGCAGAGAAGAAGAGCTTTCAGGCTGGAGAAGTAGATTTGGGAATCATCCTCATGCAGGTGGCAGTTGAAAGAGTGGGAGAAAATGAGTCCTCCAAGGGAGTGGGTGTAAATGGAGACTAGAAGGGGACACAGAACTGAGCCTTGAGGAGCAGAGAGGGAGATAGAACCAGGAGAGGACAGTGTTAGCGAAGCCCATGTTGGATAATGGTTCCAGGAGAAAGGGGTGGATTATGGTGTCGAAGGAAGCTGAGAGGCCAAGGAGCGTTATCAGGGAGGAGATCAAGTAGATCAAGACAGATGTTGTGTGCGGTTGCTGCATGCATCTGCAGCAAATTCGATCATAATTAGTTGCCGCCTAGGGCATGATCACAGAGAAGCAGAGTGGTTTAGTGGAAAGAGAACGGACTTGGGAGTCAGAGGTCATGGGTTCTAATCCCAGCTCTGCCACCTGTCAGCTGTGTGACTTTAGGCAAGTCACTTCACTTCTCTGTGCCTCAGTTACCTCATCTGTAAAATGGGGATTAAGACTCTGACCCCCACCTGGGACAACCTGATAACCTTGTATCTCCCCTGGCGCTTAGGACAGTGCTTGGCACATAGTAAGTACTTAACAAATACCATCATTATTATTATTATTCTGTCTCCTAACCAGGCCCCCCTCCCTCAGCCCATTCATCACCTCAAGATATATGGCCCTCAACAAAAATCATGTCGTTAAGTGGCACACAGAAGAAATCATTTGCCCACCCCAGATTTAATCATTTCATAAATGACACCAGAGGTTAATACCTGCAAAACTTTAAGACTAGAGATACTGACTAGGTACTTCTTCTCTAGGGTAGATTTCCATCCCCGACAACTTGTTGCTTAAACTTCTTTCTTTGATCCTTTAAGCTACTGTTCTGGCAAGCTGAATTGAGTTAAAACTTTCCCAGAGGCTGAGGAAAAGACAGCGGAAAACACCTTCAGACTCTCAGAAAATACATTCTCTTTGGTGTAATAAAAAACAGAGCCTTCTTAGAAAGTCGTGCTTGATTCGAGCTTTTAGAACTCTATAAGAATTCTGGGCAAAAGCCATAGTTTAAGCAAAAATTTATGGCACCTGCCTTTGAGACAATATAGATGAGCTTATTGCCCGTGACATATAGTGTCAGCTAGGAGTGTGTGTATGTGTATTATCTGTTTGAAGATGATGTTACAAATGGTGACTGGTGTACGCAAGTGTGGCTGATGAGACCAGTACATGACTGACAATCCTATCCACATCATGTTTATGTATTAATTGCCCATTGCTGCATTTTTTGTCCACAGTGCTTGGCTCTGTTTTTGCTTCCTCCTTTTGGTGAAACTAAAGCTCTACTCCAAGGCCGTCTCCCCACTTAGGAGCAGAATATGCCAGGCTGATGGATCTCTGACTGATAGCTCCCAGTTGTCCGTGACTATGCATATAACTTGAGATTTTGCTTCATTTGTTTTTAAAATGCTTCTTATGTCCAGCATATTTCAATTTGCCCCATTTCACTTGACCATAGAGCAATAGCTGTTTTGGAACTTATTCTAAATTATATTCCTCCCCTTCACTGCCAAGCATTGATATGCACTGCTTCTTTCCTGGATTCCAGGACCTTATTGTGATGGTGTTTTACCATTTGATTTTAAGTTTTGCTTGTAGGAGGCACGTTTTGTTGGAACTGTTCTAGAAGTTGAATACGGTATATTTAAAAAGTCGAGGTCCCATAGCCATAAGGGAAGCAGCATGGCTTAATGTAAAAAGCACGGGTTTGGGAGTCAGAGGTCATGAGTTCTAATCGTGGCTCTGACACTTGTCAGCTGTGTGACTTTGGGCAAGTCACTAAACTTCTCTGAGCCTCAGTTCTCTCATCTGTAAAATGGGAATTAAGACTGTGAGCCCCACGTGGATCAACCTGATTACCTTATATGTATCCCACTGCTTAGAACAGTGCTTAGCACACAGTAAACGCTTAACAAATGTCATTATTATTATTATTATTATTATTATAAGGGACCATGAAATTCCATTTTCAAATTCCATTCCTGATTCTATATTGGTTTCTTATTATGTCACTCTCAGGGCATAATAATAATATTTAAGACATTGAGTACTTATTACGTGCTAAGCACTGGGTAGATACAAAGGTTATCAGATGAGTCCCTGTCCCACATGGTGCTACCTATCTAGCTTATTCCCATTTTAGAGATGAGGAAACTGAGGCCCGAAAGAGCTTAATTATCTTGCCCAAGGTCACAGCAGGCCAGTGGCAGAGATGGGTCCAGAATCTGGGTCTTCCAACTCCCACTTCTGTGCTTTTTTCCCAAAACAACACTGCTTGATTCCATTTTTGACCTCCTTTCCCATCTTTCCATCACTGGACTCTGCTGCTCAGGTAGTCGAGATCATTGAACGTCTACAGCTCTGTGTCACCAGTTGTGAACGGTATCATGTATGGGCTGGTAATTATCCCTGCTTTTCTTCACACTAAATGTCAATACAGAGCTTTTTTCTGATGCTTTGGATCAAGAAAATGTCATCTTGGGTGTATACCTGCAGAACATAGTGGTATAGAGGAGCCATCAGTATGAGTGATTCATAGATAGCTGATGATGCTTTAATACTGTTTAATTGGAAGGTTTCCCAGAGGATCAGAATTGTGTTCTGGCATTAGTTTCCAGATTCCTCATTGCCGCCTTCTACCCTAACTGAATCATATAGGTTGAAAAAAATGGGACTTGATATGCAACCCAGTTTTACTCCATTGGTGATGGAAAAATAATCAGACAAGCTCCCTTCCATTCTGACTTGACCAGTCATTTTATGGAGTATATATTGGCTCTCGATTGACTGAAGGTAGCCAAAATTTAAATGACAAACATTTACAGTAAAAAAAACCTTTCTGTTTCTACCATTGTGATCAACAACTGGGTGTCACTTCAGGATGCTTTCTACCAGGAAGCATTTAAGACTGGGACCCCTGGTAGAAGGACTGGTTTGGTGAACATAACTCTATCAGAGATTGATTTGTGACAAAGCAGAAAAAGCACAGGAGTCTGAGGACCTGGATTCTGATCTCAGCTTCACCATTTGCCTGCTGTGTGACCTTGGGCAAGTCATTTCACTTCTCTATGTCTCAGTTTCCTTTTCTGTAAAATGGGGATTCAGTACTATTTTCCCTCCTATTTAGACTGTGAGCCCATGAGAGTGACTGTGAGCCAATGGGGGTGGTGTCCAACCTGATTATCTTGAATCTACCACTGTGCTTAGTTCATTGAGAAGCAGCGTGGCTCAGTGGAAAGAGCCTGGGCTTGGGTGTCAGAGGTCATGAGTTCGAATCCCAGCTCTGCCACTTGTCAGCTGTGTGACTGTGGGCAAGTCACATAACTTCTCTGTGCCTCAGTTACTTCATCTGTAAAATAGGGATTAACTGTGAGCCTCACGTGGGACAACCTGATTACCCTGTATCTACCCCAGTGCTTAGAACAGTGCTCTGCACATAGTAAGTGCTTAACAAATACCAACATTATTATTCATTCATTCGATCATATTTATTGAGCACTTATTGTTTGCAGAACACTGTACTAAGTGCTTGGAAAGCACAAAACAGCAACAAAGAGACAGTCCCTGTCCACAGCAGGCTCACAGTCTGTCGGGGGTGACAGACATCAAAACAAGGAAACAGGCATAATAATAATAATAATGTTGGTATTTGTTAAGCGCTTACTATGTGCAGAGCACTGTTCTAAGCACTGGGGTAAACACAGGGAAAGCAGGTTGTCCCACGTAGGGCTCACAGTCTTCATCCCCATTTTACAGATGAGGGAACTGAGGCACAGAGAAGTTAAGTGACTTGCCCACAGTCACACAGCTGACAAGTGGCAGAGCTGGGATTCGAACTCATGAGCCCTGACTCCAAAGCCCATGCTCTTTCCACTGCGCCACGCTGCTTCTCGATAAATAAATAGAATTATAGGATATATACATAAGTGCTGTGGGGCAGGGGCACGGGGGAAGAGCAAAGGGAGTCAGGGTGACACAGAAGGAAATGGTAGCTGAAGAAACGTTGGTCTTAGTCTGGGAAGGCCTCTTGGAGGAGGTGCGCCTTTATGAGGGCTTCAAAGGAGGGGAAGAGTGATTGGCGGATTGAGGAGGGGAGGGTATTCCAGGCCAGATGTAGGACATGGGCCAGGGGTCAGCGGTGAGGCAGGAGAGAGATTGAGGCACAGTGAGAAGGTTAGCACCAGAGGAGCAGAGTGGGCAGGCTGGGATGTAGGAGAGAAGGGAGGTGAGGTAGGAGAGGTCAAGGTGATGGAGAGCTTTAAAGCCAATAGTGAGGAGTTCTTGTTTGATCCGGAGATGCATAGGCAACCATTGGGGATTTTGAAGAGAGGGGTGACATGCCCTGAACGTTTCTATAGAAAGATAATCTGGGCAGCAGAATGAAGTATGGAATGAAGTGGGGAGAGGAAGGAGGTTGGGATATGTTGATTGAATGAGAGAGAGGAGTCAAGGATGACACTAAGACTGCAGACTTGTGAGACGGGAAGGTTGTAGTGTCTACAGTGACAGGAAAGTTCTGGAGAGGACGGGGCATGAGAGGGAAGATAAGGAGTTCTGTTTTGGACATGTTGAGTTTGAGGTGGCGGGAAGACGTTTCAGTAGAGTTCAGTGCTTGGCCCATAGCACAGCTAATTAAATTGCAGATCTCCACAACCTTGGCAATAAAGATGTTTAAGCACACAATAAGCATTCCAGCGCTTAGAACAGTGCTCGGCACATATTAAGCGCTTAACAAATGCCATCATCATCATCGTCATTCAGTAAGTGCCATTTATCGTGATGATGAGGTTGTGGAACACTGGATCCAGAGACATCTGGATTCTGTATCGTTGCATGTGTAGTCAGTGGAAGGATTCCAGTCCTCAACAGAGAGCAATGTGTATGCATATAGTAACCAAGGACTTATGTGTATCCAAGAAAGATGAATGTGGACTGTCACACCACCACAGCACCAGTGAATAATAGAGATATCACCTCTCTCATCCCCAAGGGTCATCTTAAAAGGATGGCAAGGACATGTCCATGCCCTCCCTATCACAGATTCTACTACAGAGAATGACTGAAGAACAACCTGCCAACATGTGACAATGTGGCTCTTTGTTCTACCACTTAACAAAGTCACCACTGCAGTTAGACATGAAGAATGGCAAAACTCCTGGGATAGCTACATATACATTTTATAGGTCTTTCTGCTACCAGAAAGCCAAGCTAACATAGTATTTATTTTATGGCTTTTACCTTTTGATTTCTAATAATCATGTCAAGCTTCAGATCCCTAGCTTCCATGTTTCCACAGGGCAGGTGTATTGACTGATTGAGACATCTGGATTCTGTATCGTTTTGTTTTTTTTCCCCAGAAGCTCTAAAGACCTCTCATATTAGCCAGGTAAAGGTATGAGAATATGGCACTAGAACTCCTGACCATGATTGCTCAGAAAAGGATTTAACAGCATTAGCTTGTGCTGCTGCAAGCATTGTTGGTTTTTTTGCCATTTATGTGTCATGCATTTCCCTAGCGATGGTTCCTTGTGGACAGGGAATGTTTGTCATGCTTCCTTTATTACTAGTCCATGACAACTACTCCTGCTGCTCTCCCCCTCTAGACTGTAAGCTCACCGTGGACAGGGAATGTGTCTGTCATACTATTATGTCATACTCTCACAAGTGCTTAATACAGTGCTCTGCACGTAGTAAGCACTCAGTAAATCCGTTTGATTCATTACTGCTACTTGTGGAAATGTTGCCCAGAGGTTCTTGTCTTGATCCTTCCTTCCTTCCCTTACCCTGTGTCAGACTGCCTGGATTCTATAACTTATCTTCAGACCTCCCCAGTGGCAGTGCAGTGGGGAGAGTTAGATCTGGGGTTTGAGGGAAAAAAAACCCAATTCAGGAAATATACTTAGATCAGGATGTGCTGACTAGGACAGGTTCTGAGGCAGGAATAATGGTATGTGATGCTACAGACAGTCCCATCTGGGTAGCATGATTTCCCCCATAAATTCTAGGCTAGAGTCTGATATTAGGTTTGTCTATGCAGGTTGAGTGGGGGAAATGAAATTTTCTACAGAAAAGTTTTCTAAACCATTTCAGTTTCATGCAATCTCAGCCAGTTGCTGTTTGGAGGAACTGATTCCTACTCCTGGTTCTGCCCCAATTTACTATGTGACCTTGGGCAAGTTTGATGGTTACCTACTTGTAAAGTAGTTATACTTATCTCCTTCACACAAGGGCTGGGAAGCTTAATTAATTAATGTCAAAGACTGTTTTGAGATTTCAAGTGGAAGGCACTGTGGCGGAGCATTTTTTGTCTTCTTACAGCTCCTATTGTTAGAACTTTATCTTCTCAACGCTTCTTAGGAAATTCTGCAAAACCAGATATTATTAAAGGGAAATGTATTTTTTTCAGATACTGTTAATTTCCAGCTGATTAGTAGGGCTAGGAACAGTCATTACAGTGTAAGAATATTTACTATCAATATCTTTTTCTTAAGCAATCCAGTTATTTTATTGTTTATCATGTCCTGATCCAGTCGAAGGATCGAATCTTGTTATCCGCAAGCCTAAGTCTCTAACTTGATCATTTAGTAATTATGGTTAGATTAATCTCCACATCTTTAAAATAACTCTTGAAGCTCCATTCTCTTTGGGGAAAGATAAACTGGGATCTCTAGAGATTTAATCACAACTGGCATTCGTCATTCCACACAGCTACCTTCCTTTGTGCTTTTTTTGGGACTAGCATTGAAACCACACTTCTCGGGAAGTTATTTTTTCACATTTCAAATGAAAGATGTAAACCGCTTCCTGTTCTAAATTTGCAATTCCCTCTTCCCCAGCCAAAAAATATTTTTGAAAGTAGATTAGCGATCACAGTTTGTTAGTTCAATTTTCTTTTTTAGTTTATGTTCCCAGCTGTTTTTCATCCTCTTTGCAGAATTGTGATGGACAGTGTTTAAGCACTAGTTATGTGCTAAGGGCTGGGGTAATTACAAGAAAATTGGTTCAGACCAGTCCCTGTCCTACATGGGGGACACAGTCTAAGGGAGAGGGGGAATGGATATTTAATCTCCATTTTACAGGAGAGAAAACAGGCACAGAGAAGTGAAGTGATTGCCCAAGATGATACAACAGGCAAATGGCAGCTTTGGGATAAGAACCCAGGTCTTTGTGTCAGGCACTGTACTATGCACCTACATAGATTCAACCTAGTCAAGTTACCTACAGTCCATGTCCCATGTGGGGCTCATAGTCTTAATCCCCATTTTACAGATGAGGAATATGAGGAACAGAGAAGTGAAGTGACTTGCCTGAGGTCACACAGCAGACAGATAGCAGAACTAGAATTAGAACCGGGTCCTTCTGACTGTCAGCCCTGTGCTCCTTCCATAAGGTTACACTGTTTTGTAGCAGTAGCTCTTGAATATTGAATATGTCGGAATTGTGACTACCCCATTAACACTTTGCCCCCATATTATTCTGGATTGTTAAATCAGTGTTCTTACCTTTGTATTTTGCTTTTTTAAATATGTCCTCCCAAGTACCTTTAATTTTGGTGCTATCCTCCAAGAGCAAAGACACAGTAAAAAGACAAGACTAATATAGTGTCACTCAATCTTCAATCAGTCAATCGTATAGATAGACCATGGACCTGGGAGTCAGAAGTTTAGGAGTTCTAATCCTGACTCTGCCACTTGCCTACTGTGTGACCTTAGCCAAGTCACTTCACTCTCTGTCCCTCAGTTATCTCATCTGTAAAATGGGGATTGAGACCATGAGCCCCATGTGGGACAGAGACTATGTCCAACCCAATTTGCTTGTATCCTCCCCAGGGCTTGGCACAAAGTAAGATCTTAACAAGTACTGTCATTATTTATTGAGCACTTACTTGTGCAGAGCACTGTACTAAGCTCTTGGGAGACTACAGTATCACAAAGTGGGTAGACATGTTCCCTGCCCACAAGGAACTTACAGTCCTAGAAGACTGCTCAATCTGAAGCATTGAAGTGGGAAAGTGGATACCCATAGACCCTCTTTGGGGCAGAGAAAGATGATGGAGGGGTTTGGAGTGTTTCCTTTGTATTTCCAGTTGTGCAGGGACTCTGCTTCCACCCGCCTCCCTGAACACATGAGTTTTTTAGGAAGAACATTCTGCAGAAGCCCCATCCTAGAAATATTGCTGGAAGGATCTTGCCAGTCACACTATTCAGAGAAGGAGTTAGGAGCTGAGGAAAAGCCACCAGGAGTTGTCCTCCTCCTTTGAAAATTTTCAGCCACAGAGGCAGCATTCTGGCTGCAAGCCATCCAGAGGTGAGTTGTGACTAACCAGTTTAACACAGAGGGTAGCGTACTGCTTTTTGCAGTGTGGCCTTCTAAATCTGCTGCTACTGTAGAGTGTTGCTTTCACTGCACACTGCTTCTTGAATGTGAAAATTTAAGTGGCCCTTTTCATGGCGACTGATTATGCAGATAAACCTCATCTACAAATGAAACCCAGCCAACTTGCAGTCATGGAAATATAACAGTAGAATTTAGGAAAGAAAGAAAAGATATACAAACAGGCCTCGATATCTTTCCTGGTCAGTGGCTCATTGTGCAGGAAAGTGGATTTTACTTGGTGCACAAGCCAACTCCTAAGCCTATTGCTTTCCTTCTCCTCCCCAGTTCTGATGGTGCAAGAACAGGCAGATGAGGACAGGTCCTATCCCTGAAGCTCTGGGACCCAAGTAATTAGGTTCCACTACACTGAAGAGCCTTAGACTCTGGCTTATGTACACAAAATGGTCCAGTTAATTTCCAACAGTAGGAATTGATATTGTGATGATTGCTTTCCTTGGCATCTGTCTTATGATTTGGGGTTATTTGCCAAGTACTTAACTCTTTCTAGATACCTCTCTTTCCCTTAGTATCTCATTAAGACTTTCTCATCCATGATTTTATCCAAACACCTTTTGAACATTTCACCTGTCACATATTGCTGATCATGGGAGACCAAAGAGGTTGTTCTTGACTGCTGCTTCCTGTCTCCAGGCTTAAATTTATGGTCATCAGCCATGAACTAGCCTCTGTAATTTTGAGATTGATTTACAAAATATGGAAATTCTAAGCAAATATAACTACAAGAGGTAGAATATCCTGACAAGCTGGAATCTGGCTATAATAAGCATAGAAAGAAGGAAGTAGAAAACTAAAGTCAAGACTCAGTTAATCAGTAGTATTTGTTAAGAATTTACAGTATGCTAGGCACTATACGAAGCAGTGGGGTAGATACAAGTTAATCAGGGTACATATACTTCATGTCCCTCGTGGGCCTCACAGTCTTAAACCCCATTTTACAGAAGAGGTAACTGAGGCCCAGAGAAGTGAAGTGACTTGTCCAAGGTCACACAGCAGACAAGCAGCAGAGATGGGATTAGAACCCAGGTCCTCCTGACTTGCAGGCCTGTGCTCTATCCATTTGGCCACGCTACTTCTCAGGCCATATTACTTCTCATGCACATGCGTCATCTGGCTCGTTATCACTTTCTGTGCCCTCTCAAATGCCTCTATATCTTGGCCTATGGTTGGTTTTTTTGACATATTGCTGACTTTTCCTCTGCAGTCCAATGGAGCAAAGTTTAGTATTTGAGGATGGGAAGGAAGACGTCAACTGTTGGAAAAAGAGAGAAAGGTGGCCAGAAAAATTGGGTGGCTTTAGGCAAGTCACTTAACTTTTTTGTGCCTTGATTTCCTCAACTGTAAAATAGGGATTAAATGCCTGTTCTTCCCCTGGTGGGACAAGAACTGGGTCCAACCTGATTATCTTCTATCTACTCTAGAACTTAGTATTGTACTTGGCACATAGTAGCTGCTTAACCAATGCAATTATTATTTTATTGTTTCATATCAGTAATAATAATGTTAAATGCTTATGTTGTGCAGAGCATTGCCCCAAGCTCTGGGGGGAAAAAGAATATAAAGGCAAAAATTAGAAACGGTTCCTGGCCCTCAAGGAGTTCAACAACTAAGACTAAGGAAGGGAAGACAGGATACATATCCCATAGAAAGGATGGAAGAGGGAAAACCCCAAAAACTTGGGACAGTGGTAGGGCATTGTAGCTAGAAGAGGAGTGTTTTGGGCTCCTCATGACTGTAGTCAGAGTCATGTGTTACCCCTTCTAATCAGGATTTGTTACTCTCACTGCCTCCCTGCTGTTGCTCTTCTGATGAGCTCTGTGGATCTAGAGCCACATCTGGGCCTAGTAGCAGGAATCTCATATTGCACATTTGCTTTACTTGTCCTCTATTCTATAGTGTGTGGGACTTGTATAATAATAATTTTGCTACTTGTGCAGAACTTACTATGTGCTAAGCACTGTTCTAAGCAGTGGGGTAGATTCAAGGTAATCTGATTGGACACAGCCCCATCCCACATGGGACTCACACTCTTATCTCCATTTTGCAGATGAGGTAACAGGCACAGAGAAGGTGATTTGCCCAAGGTCACACAGCAGGCATGTGGCTGAGTCATGTGGCTGACTCCCAGGCCCATGCTGTAGTCACTAAGCTATTCTGCTTGCCTCGGGCTACTAAGGGTGCAGAGGGGTGACCAAGATTTTAGGGTTTAATCCAACCCCTGGATCATGTGGCTGAGTGGATCTGGCAGGGCCAATATAATCCATAGGCTGGAGTTCACCTACCATTATTCTGTCATTTGTTTTGGCCCAGTAGTCATGGGTATAGTGGAAATAGCATAGGCCTAGGAGCTAGGAGAATCAGGTTCTAGGCTCTACCATGGCCTGGAAAAGTCTCTTGACCTCCTTGAGCTGTAATTTCCTCCTCTGTAAAATGTAAATAAGATACTCTCTCTCCCTCTTCTATCTTGAGGACAGAGACTATGTCTGTCCTCCATTGTGCTTAGCATAGTACTGGGGAGCTGTTAAGTGCCAATAAAGACCATGATAATAGTTGCTATTATAAACACTGAAACTATGCTGAGGCTTGTTTGTTTTTGAAGGGCAGAAGGAGGTCAGGGAGTGGTTGGTTGATGTTGCAGGCTTTTAGGTCTCTGATTCCCACTTTTTCTCCAAAGAACAAAGCAGCGGAGTGAGCCAGGTCGTAGTCTCCTAATCAGTGGAAGATTGCCAGCAGGAAGAGAAAAGTTTTCATCTCTCTTACCTATCCCCTCTCTTCCCCACTTTACCTCAGCCTACACTCTGCAGCCCTCTCAAACTAACCTATTCTTCGTTTTTGTCTCTCCTTTCTCTGATCCCTTCCTCCTGCCCGAAACTCCCTCCCTTTTCAAATCCACCAGACTACAGCTCTCTTCAGCTTCATGGTCCTTCTGAAATAACACCTCCTCTAGGAAACACTCTCTGATTTCATTTTCTTCTCCCTAGGTCACTTCCACCCAACTAGCCCCTCAGGACTTTGTCACCAACTCTACTCTTTTGCATTTATACCCAGCCATAGCATATTGTACCTTACTCTACAAGCAGTTAATCAGCTACCTATCCATTTTTGATTTCATTGAACATTATTTGGTTCCTTCCTCTCTGGTTAAACTGTAAGGTCCTTGAGGACAGGAATTATGCCTTCTAGTTCTAGATGGTTAGCTCATTTTGGGCAGGGATCGTGTCTACCGACTCCGTTGTATTGTACTCTCCCAAGCACTTAATACAGTGCTCTGCACACAGTAAGTGCTCAAAAAATGCAATTGATTACTGTACTCTCCCAAATAGCACAGTGCTCTGTGCACAGTAGGTGCTCAGTAAATCCTAATGATTGATTGATTGTCTTGTTGCTTTCAGCTAATGGCTCCAGGCCCATAGGCAGTTGTTTTGTTTCCCTGTCATTAGTTTTATTGGTATTACTTTATTCAGTCTGAGTTTATTCTGAACTGTTTTTTTAATGCTATTTAAGTGTTTATTGTGTACCAGGCACTGTACTAAACACTGGGGTAGATTTGAGCTAATCAAGTTCGACATAGTCCATATCCCAAATGGGGCTCACAGTCTTAATCCCCATTTTACAGATGAAGGAACTGAGGCACAGAGAAGTTGTGACTTGCCCAAAATCACACAGCAGACATGTGGCGGTGCCAGAATTGGAACCCAGTTCCTCCTGACTCCCAGGCCCGAGCTCTAGTCACTAGGCCATGCTGCTTCTCCAACCTAAATTAAACTAATAATTAGCAATACTTTCAGTATTTAGTTAAAATTCCCCTTCCTTCCTTCTTCATTCCTCACTCTTCCCTGCCCCCTGCTTTTACCTCCTCCCCACCTCCTTCACCTCCTGGGTTTCATAGTGCCCCAAATCAACTGGAAGCCTAAGCTCCCTGAACATGTTTCCAAAAAAAAAGAATACTTTTTCTTGTCATATTTCCCAAAGAATGTGAATCCACAGAAATAATCACCAAAATCGAATGGGGAAATAATGTAATGGAAAGATGTTCAGATGTATTTCAGAACCTTGACTCGTCCCTTTCATTCACCCCACACATCCTATCCGTTACCAAGACCTGCCGGTTTCACCTCTACAATATCGCCAAGATCCGCCCTTTCCTCTCCATCCAAACGGCTACCTTACTATTACGGGCTCTCGTTATATCCCGGCTAGACTACTGTGTCAGCCTTCTCTCTGACCTCCCTTCCTCCTCTCTCGCCCCGCTCCGGTCTATTCTTCACTCCACTGCCCGGCTCATCTTCCTGCAGAAACGATCTGGGCATGTCACTCCCCTTCTTAAACAACTCCAGTGGTTGCCTATCGACCTCCGCTCCAAACAAAAACTCCTCACTCTAGGCTTCAAGGCTCTCCATCACCTTGCCCCTTCCTACCTCTCCTCCCTTCTCTCTTTCTACCGCCCACCCCACACGCTCCGCTCCTCTGCCGCCCACCTCCTCACCGTCCCTCGGTCTCGCCTATGCCGCCGTCGACCCCTGGGTCACGTCCTCCCGCGGTCCTGGAACGCCCTCCCTCCTCACCTCCGCCAAACTGATTCTCTTTCCCTCTTCAAAACCCTACTTAAAAATCACCTCCTCCAAGAGGCGTTCCCAGATTGAGCTCCTCTTCCCCCTCTACTCCCTCTGCCATCCCCCCTTTACCTCTCCGCAGCTAAAGCCTCATTTTCCCCTTTTCCCTCTGCTCCTCCACCTCTCCCTTCCCATCCCCACAGCACTGTACTCGTCCGCTTAACTGTATATATTTTCGTTACCCTATTTATTTTGTTAATGAATTGTACATCGCCTTGATTCTATTTAGTTGCCATTGTTTTTACGAGATGTTCTACCCCTTGACGCTGTTTATTGCCATTGTTCTTGTCTGTCCGTCTCCCCCAATTAGACCGTAAGCCCGTCAAACGGCAGGGACTGTCTCTATCTGTTGCCGACTTGTTCATCCCAAGCGCTTAGTACAGTGCTCTGCACATAGTAAGCGCTCAATAAATACTATTGAATATTTCTATAACATATCAAAAAACATCCATTCTCTTTTATTCTGTTCAAGCTGCAGATATTCATGACCTGTAGCTAAAGATTGGTGGTGCCGGGCAGGTTAGGATAGCCAACATATGGCTCCTTCTGGGCAGGGATCATGATTTCTACTCTATTGTACTCTCCCAGTGCTTACAGTACAGTGTTTCTGCAAGCAGTGAGCACTCAGTAAATACCACTGATTGATTACTATTACTGTTATGAAAGGCTTAGTTCTGTGGATCCAGGACAACAGAGTCTTTGATGAATCTGAGGATGTGAAGGAAAAGACTTTAGAAGAAATGCAGAAGGAACCTGGCAGTGGGCTCACAGCCCATCCACCATCGCTGTTAAGGAAGCCCTGGAACACTTACAATGAATATAGTTATTTAAAGGAGAGGAGCTGTAATAAAACTCTGTCAAAGGATCTTAATAACTCATTTGCACCTCATGAAAAAAGATAATAGTCAACCTTCATGGGTGAGGTATCCAATTCATCTTGTGGTCCACCGCTTTGACTTTTAGTCAAATGTCAAGAGATTAATTAGATTTCAAATGCCTTTATGTATGTCTCAGTGTTGAAGTCTGCTGAATCTCCCACACTTAAAAACTGACTCCCCAAAGAGTAGCAATCTAACATTAACATTTTTAATAAAAAAGGTCATGTGTCAGCCCTTCGCATTTACAGATGTGTAAATGTGATAGGCAAACTATAAAATGTTCTTCCCTTTGGATAAGCCCCCAAACATTTGGACTTTATCCAGATCTTTTAAGGTTACCCTCTTCCTTTCCCTCCTCCTACATATCATTCCCTTACCTATCTGTAAAATTCTGTTGCCCTTCCCTTCACCATCAGTCTATCAATCTATCATTTTTATTGAGTGCTTACAGTGTGCAGGGCACTGTACTTAACGCTTGGGAGAGTACAATACAACAGAGTTGATAAGACCCATTCCATTCCCACATTCCATACCCTTATAACAGCTTTTTGGTTAGAATTATTCCCTATCTATCGTTTCCCTCCCTAATTCTCCAGCCACAATCCATCAATTAACAAACCCCAGGACAAATTCACTTCTGCAAAGATGCTTGACTTATTCCTTTTCCTTTTCTCACTCCCCTCCACAGTGTTTAGACAGTGTTTTACAACTTTCAGCCCACACTGTGGGATGTTAAAACAGCTATCCGGAAATTTGTTTTTTTAGAGCAACACATTGGGGAAGAATAAGGGCAAAGGTGTACTTTAGAGAAAGTATTCAGAAAGTATTCATTTAGAGAAAGGCTCCAGGATTCAAAAAAGAAGTAATCAGCAAGACTATGTGAAGTTACCTAACCAGTGCCTATTTCTTCATAAGCCCTGAATCAGACATTAGAGGTTTGAGCAGACTTGTGTTTTATATATCAGCTTCAACTACAGAACTAATGTGACTGCCACTGGTGAAATGTGAAATCGTTCGGTTTCCATTCCATACCTTTCTGTCAAATTCAGACCAATTTTCAGATAGTACAATGAATAAAGATAGTGGTTTATGATTATGGTTAAACCTGATTCATAAACTCATCAAAACTGTGTCAGTTAATCCAGCTATTGTCCTGAGGTCTAATATTTACAGATCAAATGTTGGCATGGAAATCGTCTCTTCACATTGAGTGGTTAGCTTTTCTTTGTAGAACATAGTTTTCAGTGGTGAAATATGTGTTAATGAAATTGTTGGAATGACCCCTCGTTGTGAGTCCTTCTTTATCTGTGATGACAGTGAAGCCATTCCTCCTCAGTGGTGCCCTGGCAGACTGGATGGGTCCATTTAACCTCTTCAGAGACACACAGAAGTCCCTGGATAGGATTCTGTGTGACTGGTCTCTTCAGACCAAAGTAGAACACACAGCAAACGTGATTTCTGCTTCCAATCAGATATAAGAGAAGTTCAGGCACCAACATTGAGCACCCTACTTGGTGTTCATTAACTTTACGGAATTGATACCATCAGCAGATTTGGGCCTGGCACCTATTTAAAAAAGTTTGACCGCTCTGAAAAGTCGATCGAGATCGTAAGGTGACTCCATGTTGATGTGCCTGTCTGCTCCTTTCCCCATATCACATACAGAGCAAAGCAGGATTGAGTATTAAATTCAATCCTGTCAACCATCCTTGAAGATAGGAACCTGATTTCAGATTGTAATTCCAATCTTATGGAAAACTTTCAGCTAATCAGGTTGACCACATTACCCAGTGTCTTCAATCATATGTAGGTAGATCTCGTCTAACTCATCATTGAAGTTCACATCCTGCCTCTGTCCTGGAACACCCTCCCTCTTTGTATCCGACAGACAATTACCCTCTCCACTCTCAAGGCCTTATTGAAGGCACATTCATTCATTCAATTGTATTTATTGAGTGCTTACTGTCTGCAAAGCACTGTACTAAATGCTTGGGAGAATAGAGTATAACAATAAACAGATTCCCAGCCCACAACTAGTTCACAGTCACATCTCCTCCAAGGGGCCTTCCCTGACTAAGCCCTCATTCCCTCTTCTTCCACTCCCTTCTGCATTGTCCTGATTTGCTCCCTTTATTCACCCCTTACTTCAGCCCCGCAACACTTGTGTACATATCCATAATTTACTTATATTAATGTCTTCCCTGACTCTACACTATAAGCTCATTTTGGGCAGGGAACGTGTCTGCCCACTTTGTTATATTCTCTCCCTAGTGCTTAGTACACTGCTCTGCACACAGGAAGCACTCAATAAATACGATTGCATGATTGATCTATTAAGCAGTTGTAACACCTGAACTTCTTTATTCTGTGAGACCCAGACCAATCATGGCTGCAGTATCCAATACCTAGAAAATTTCCACTGATGTAGTATATGCCATACTTAACCCGAAGAAAGACAAGTTCATAAGTCAGTAGGTTTCTGGAACAGAGTAAGTTGATAAGGATCAATCCACTATTCTCATATCAGACATTTACTGGACAGGACACATGAAGAGTAATAGCCACTCCACCCCAAATTGCAATTTTTGTTTCTCCCAAGATAACCTTTCTCTGGGCCTCATTCTCAATTGTCCCACTTCTGAAGCCTTGCTTAAACTCTTCCTCTTGCCTGGAACTCTGTCCCTCACAGAATTCCACATCCTCAAAGACATAACAATAATTGTGGTATTTATGAAGCACTTATTATGTGCTAAGCACTGTACCGAGTGCCGGGGGAAATAGATGGCAATCTGGTCGTATATGGTCCCTGGCCCACATGGGGCTCACAGTGTAAGTAAGAAGGAGAACAGTTATTGAATTCCCATTTTACAGATGAAGAAAATAAGGCCCAGAGAAGTTAAGGATTTGCCCAAGGTCAACAGCAAAGCTGGGGTTTGAACCCAGGTCCTCCAACTCCCCAGGCCTGTGCTCTTTCCACCAAACCATGCTGCTTCTCAAAGGCCTCCTGAATTCCCCTTTTTCTTTCTTCCCCCCAGTTATATCACCCTAACTCCCTCCTTTCCCCCTTAATACTTATGAATTCCAGCTGCCCATAGCACTGTTACACATATCAGTTCATGAACTGAACTGTTTAAGTACTTATCCACCAATTCAACTTTCCATTCTCTTTTTTCCCCTATAGTGTCTTTCTCCCCTATTAGATACTAAACTTCTCTAGGGTAGGGACTGTCTGTTGTACTAACTCTTTTAAAGAGAACTTTTTTATTGTTATTATTAGTAATTAATAGTAATCATCATCATAATCATTTTGGTGTTTAAGTGCTTGCTCTGTGTAAAGCACTGTTTTAAGTCTTGGGGAGCATCAAAGATAAACAGGTCAGACACAGTCCTTGTCCCACACAGGGTGCTCAGTCTAACTAGAAGGGAGAACAGGTATTGTATATCCATTTTACAGATGAGGTAACTGAGACACAGAGAAGTTGTGAGTTGCCCAAAGTCACACAGCAGGCCCATGGCAAAGCCCTGATTAGAACTCAGATCACCTGACTCCCAGGTCTGAGCTCTTTCCACCAGGCCAAGCTGCACCTCTTTAAGCTGGTGTCATAATATGCTTCTGATCACTGGGAAAATCTTCTATATGAACAGGTTGAACATCCTCAAAATCTTTCCGGCCATGATTCAGAAACTGCTGTATGCAGATGGCTGTTCTCTGGAGGCATATTTAGAAGCAGACATGCATGTAACTTGAATCACCTGTATTGCCAAATACAGTGCTGTAATCTGACAGTGACTCAAAAAAACAGAAGTTTTGTATCTGCCTATACTCAGGAAACCTGAAACAAAACCAAAGGGTTTTTAAAAATTGCAATACAGAACTTAAAGCATTTACTAAATTCTGCTACCCAGGCCATAGGTTTTCCTCCAGTGCATGACTAGAGATAGAAAACAGAATCACAGACATTGTCAGTGACCTCTGGCAGACAGGTTTGAGGGCAGGGATCCTGTCGACCAAATTTACTGTACTATACTTTCTCAAGTCCTGAGTTCAGTGTTCCCAGCCGGCTGGGAGTCCCAGGTCTGGCCAGCTCAGCTCAGGAGACCCCGATCTCAGCTTTGGGGAACCATGGAGAGGAGAGAGAGACCCAGATACTCAAGGAGGGAAGGGTGATTACCCCCTTACCTGCCCTCTCCACCCTTTCCCCGGTTCCCTAAACCCTTGACAGGTTTCCTGCCCAAAAGGAGACATTATGTCTCCTAACGTTGGAAGGCAAAATATGATTTACAACTAGGATAATCAAAAGCCCAATGGAGTTTGAATTTTCCACTGTCTTCAAGGGGGGAAATAGCAGCCTGGGGAGGGCCAGGTGGCTCCTGCCTCTGGAGGTTTGGAAAACACAGGAGCTGTGTTTCCTGAGTATAGGCAGATACAAGACTTCTGCTTTCTTGAGTCACTGTATTGCATCTGCCAGGTGATTCAAGTTACTTGCATGTCTGCTTCTGTATATGCCTCTAGAGAACAGCCATCTGCTCCCCGAGGGTACTGAGAACAAACTAAATTAGAACAATAGGCCTCATATAAGATATATGTTTGTTTACGTGGTCCTCTTTAACTGTGGTGGTTCATCATGAAATTTCATCATAAAATGCATGGCTTCTTCTAAATTAATCAATATGTGAAGGCAAGGACATGTAGATTGAGATAACCATGCACCTTTGGTAAAGAGTGCGGCATAAACTAAGAAATTTTGCCTAAAGCACCAAGTTCAGTTCACCAAGTTCAATCTCCTAGAGACTTTCTTCCCTGAAGGATGTTATTCAATTTACCCAACTGCTAATCAGATGATGTGGGGTTTTATTAGTGAGAACAGAATGAGGGTCCTAGCAGAGGAGGAAGTGTTGAGCCATACACATACACTCCTGAAGCATTTATGTTCAAGTTGTGTCAGGATCTGACGTAAAAAGACTGTGTTTGTGTCAATAGCAGTTTATTTTGCAGTACACATGACTCATGATGTACTACTCTCTGTGTAGGAAAAAAAAGCCTATCTCTAGCTATAAGTATCTTTATAATTGCCAAATCATTCACTGAAGAAAAGAAACCCACCCTGAATTTTTTTTCACCTTTTCAGCTCTAAAGGTATCCCCAGGCAAGAGAACACATGTTATTCTGTCAAGCAATCCTATTTATTAAATGCACACCAAGTGTAGAGCACTATAGTAAGCACTTGGGAGAGTACAGTGTAACAGAGTTGGTAGATTTTTTTAATGGTATTTTTATTTTAGTGTATGTTCCCTGCCCACAACTAGCTTACAGTCTAGAGTGAGAGACAGACATTAATATAAATAAATTACAGCTATGTAATATCTGAACCCTCTAAGTTGGGCCTTGGCTCTTGTGATATTTCTGACGGCATCATAATTTACATTCAATCCACAAAAGCACTGTTTGAAATTCCAACTTTTTTGTGTGTGTCTTACTCTTTATTCATCTGATGACATAATACAGAATAGTCTTTTTGTGTACCCCATGTGGCTGGGACTGTGGGTCTCATATTGGCCTTTCAGTCCCATGGGCATTTGGTGTTGAACTTCAGGATCAGTGTGGTGTCTCACTTTGAATATGATGGGTAAGTACAGTGCTCTGCACACAGTAAGCGCTCAATAAATATGATTGAATAAATGAATGAACTATGTATATAGATATGTAAACATGTCCTTTACTCTTCAAGACCCTAGAATTCATTTTCAAGAAAAAGTCCACTGGTTAAAGGGAGGTAAATATATTGTCATAAAAATTGGTATTTGTGAAATCGTTGTTCTTTTTGTTCCTGGAATTTTTATAATATTATGGTATTAGAGTAATAACTGTTATTCAAACAGGGGTTACTTGTAGAAAATTTAAAAAAAATGTGCAGGACTATTGAGGAAGCAGAGAAAGCAGTCAGATGTTTCTCCTGTATCCATTTAAAGGTAGACATGGTTCATCAGCTTTTTCCCTGGTTGTTTAAGAACACTGATGAATCCCAGCCAAGGAAGGACAGATTGGAGAAGGATCTTTAATAACTAAGCTATCATATATAGCAAGGTGGGAGTAATTTTGCTAGGCAAAATTTGAGCAGGCAGGTGAGTTTTGTGAATGTAATTTCAAGACTGGTTTAGAGGTTTCTGTAAGTAAAATTACAATACAATTTGTTAGTTACCACTGATTGCTTGATTAGTTCCAACAAGGGATCCCAATATATCTCTGAAAAAAGCCTGAGGTTCAACCCAAACAAATTATGTCAAGGCTCTCCATTGTATTACCCAAAATATTGTTTTGTGGTTGTAGGAGATTCATTTTGAGGCAGGGAGAGCTTTAGTTTTTTCAGGCATACTTTTTTTCAGGCAGATTTCTTCAGGATAATCATAGTGTAGTGTGCCTGCATTCAAAGTAGCACACTGAACGTGACTCGGAAGTCAGAGGCATCATATTGTTGGAGGCCTTATTGAATAAGAGGAACATCTTCATAATTTTCACATGGATTGAGCTGAATTTTAAAGAAGCAGTGCTTATCTCCTGTCTTGAATTGGGATGATTTATATTTATGTGATTTTTTTAAGGGAGATGATGGCCTGAGGAGATCATAATAGGAAAGTAAATAAAACTGAAAATGAGTCTTAGAATGCTCACTATATGTACTGAGATACACTACATAGGTATAGTTATTATACCAATCAATCAATGGTAATTACTGAGTGCTTATTTGTGCAGAGCACTATATTATGCATTTGGGAGAGTTCAGTACAACGGAGTTTGTAGACACATTCCCTGCGCATAGCAGGTAAGACTGTGATAATTTTTATTTTGTATATAACATTGATTATATAGCATCTAATGCTTGTGGGAGCTCGAGATAAACTACAATAAAGTGGAGTAAGCTTAATCTTGACTTTTGCCCTTTCACAAATAATATTTGTCCATTTCTTCTTCTTAATGACTATCCTTTTATGTTCGCATTGAAGTGAGCTGTCACTTTATAAAGTAAACTCATTTTAAGTGACTGGAACTCAGATTTTGGTCATTTATTTTCTCCACTACTTCTGTCCTAAACTTGAAAATAAAATCTGTTTCCTATTGATTTTGTTTTTCCCTCGAGTTGAATGTTTAATAGAGCTCTGCATCCTCTGTGAAATAAGCTGGAATGCACATACTTGGAGTGGCATATTAATAAACAGATGCCATTTCCAAGTATGTGTCATAAAATAGTAGTTCCCTTACCTTTTTTCCATAGTGACCCGCTCCCTCTCCTCCAGCCTCCCAGGAATCCTCTGGCCCACGTATTCATCCACAAAAAGGCCAAAGCTGTAGAGTACAGGGCTAATAGCATTTTTCCCATTTCTAGTCCAGAGAAATAATTCATGCTGATGAATCAGGTCATAAAATATGCCCCTTGTCAATCCACCTTTGGAAGAGTAGTCTGGGGAAAAATACCACCTGTCTCGGAGAAAATAAGGAGGGAGAAGAAGGAGTTTTGGGAAGTGCCCTTTGTTCCTAGGGCCTCCCAGTTCTGGACTTGCTTACTGTCTCCAGTTGGAGAAACACTGAGATAGCAGATAAACTCAAGAAGATTTGTGACAATCAGTTGCCTGGAGATTAGCAATTTGCAATGTTACCACCAAGTTGATCTTGGAGAAAAGCAAGGGTGAGCAAGGAAAGACAGGAAGAATTTGAGGCTTTCTGTTTTTATGGATTAAGGGGTTTGTTGGAGATCTCCCCCACCGGCAGATTTTCCCCAGGGCGAAAGATCTATGGCAAGCAAATGCCCCCTCCAGAACAACACCCTGATAGGAATCTTGATAGAATCACAGGCTTGCAGCATGTAAATGCTGAAATCATTTTTGAGAAATACAGTGTTGAAGTAAAGACAAGACCTTTTAAATAGGAGGCATTGACAGCAAGATAGTTTTTCATTAGTATTGTATTTCTGGGTGACCAGTGACTGATAAAGATCTTATTATTACAGTTAAAAGTTACTGGATTGAGTTGAGCTATGATGTTTAGTCGTCATGACCCAGAATCACTCCTGATGTAATTTTATAGGCAGTTACCTCAGTATGTGAATTAGCATGGAGAATGGAACCATTGCTACATGATTAATCTCACCTAGTTGATTGGCTTGAAAGTTACCGATTTTTTGCTTTTAAGCCAATCAGAATGAATTTCATAAATGCACTTCCCAATATGTGCACAGTGCGTTTATAAACATCATGATTTCAAAAGAGCTGAAATTGTATTTTATGGCCTTTGTCTTGGGGAAACAGTCTCTCATTTATCAACTTTACTGGCTGGGCCAGATTGTATTTATTGAAATAGTGGATGCTTTTCTAATGGTCCGAATGGCTTAAAGAGCTCTCAAGAAGTACAGCATTAAAAATGAACTACTGTATATGTGGAATTTTATTGTAGACCTGATCCAGAGCAAAGTGAAAGGGTCAGAATTGGAAAATAATAAATGTTTTATCTCTCTCCAATGAAAGAGTGTATGACCTTTCAAGAACAGATACATAGATTTCTGTGCACATATTCTTTACTAGCTGTGAAACTGTGTGAGTATCCATCAGCCCTCTTCAATTTCTACCTCAGAGTCAGCTCTTAAATCCACTGAGGGGTCTTGGAAACTGAGGCTTTGTCATTTCTTATCATTTTCAGTCCAAAAACTCCCGAGACCCAAGCTGTAGCAATTAGCCTGGTAACTTTCCTCAAAGCCTCTGAACACTGCATTGAGCAGTGACAGCTTATGACAAATAGTTTAACTTAGTATCCAGCCATATTGCTCGGATCTGAGTTTAATAGATTTTATCCAAGAAGCGACTTCCCAAGTTTGAATGTACTTACACATTTGGGGGAAAAAAGTAATGCAAAACTAGATTTATATGCAGCTTTTAAAGGCAGGTAATCCAGGATTCTTCATCTATGGCAGGTATATATAGCTCAAAATGGGTGTCTTCCATTAGAATGTAAACTCCTTGTTTCATTATTGGGCTGAGAAGCACTCTAGATAAGATTTTTTTTTTCCAGCGATTGAGAACTGTGATATCAATCCATTGATCAGTGGTATTTATTGAACACTTACTTGGTGCAGAGCTCTGTACTGAGGGCTTGGGAGAATACAGTACAATGGAGTTGGTAGACACATTCCCCGACCACGGCGAGCTTACAGTCTAGAGGGGAGACAGACAATAATCTAAGTGAATCAATAAATTACAGATAAGAGCTGTGGGCCTGAGGGTGGGGAGAATATCAAGTGCTTCAAGGGTACAGATCCAAGTGCAGAGATGATTCAGAGGGGAAAGGGAGTCGGGGAAAAAAGGGCTGAATCAGGGAAGACCTCTTGGAAGAGGTGTGACTTCAGTAAGGCTTTGAAGATAGAGTGATGATTTAGTATATGTGGAGAGGGATGGAGTTCCAGGCCAGAGGAAGGATGTGGGAAAGGAGTCGGCAGCGAGACAGAATAGAATGAGATATAGTGAATGAGGTGGCACTAAGGAGTGAAGTGTGCGGGCTGGACTGTAGTAGAAAGTCATTCAGGTAAGACAGGAGGGGACACAGTGATTGAGTGCTTTAAAGTTGATGGTTTGTTTCTGTTCGGTGCAGAGGTGGATAAAAAGCCAGGGAGGTCATTGAGGAGGCAGGTAAATAATGATGGCATTTGTGAAGTGCTTACTATGTGCCAAGCACTGTACTAAGCGCCGGGGTGAATATAAGCAAATCAAGGTGGACACAGTCCCTGTCCCATGTGGGGCTTATAGTATCAATCACCATTTTACAGATGAGGTAACTGAGGCCCAGAGAAGTCAAGTGATTTGCCCCAGGGCATATAGAAAACAAGTGGTGGAGCCGGCATTAGAACCCATGACCTACTGACTCCCAGGCCCATGCTCTATCCACTAAGTGTTTATAATAATAATAATAATAATAATAATGTTGGTATTTAAGTGCTTACTATGTGCAGAGCATTGTTCTAAGTGCTGGGGTAGATAAGGGGTAATCACGTTGTCCCATGTGAGGCTCATAGTCTTCATCCCCATTTTACAGATGAGGTAACTGAGGCACAGAGAAGTTACGTGACTTGCCCATAGTCACATAGCTGACAAGCGGCAGAGCAGGGATTCGAACCCATGACCTCTGACTCCCAAGCCTGTGCTCTTTCCACTGAACCACGCTGTGGTTATCGAGGTGGGCTAGGATAAGTGCTTTGAATAATGCGGCAACAGTTTGGATGGAGAAGAAAGGGCAGATTTTAGTGATGTTTTAAAGGTAGAATCGACAGGATTTGCTGACAGATGGAATGTGTGAGTTGAATGAGATATGAGCCAAGGTTATGGACTTGTGGTTTGGGGGATGGTAGTATTCTCTACAATGTTGGGAAGGTCAGGGGGAGTGTAGGGTTTGGACATGTTTGAGGTGTTGGTGGGTCATCCAGGTAGAGATGTCCTGAAGGCAGAAGGAAATGCGAGGCTGCAAAGAAGGGAAGAGGTAAATTTGGAAATCATCTTTGAAACTATGGTAGTGAATGAGTTTTCCAAGAGAGTGAGTGTAGATGGTTAATAGAAGGGGACCCATATATGAGCCTTGAAGTATTCCCTCAATTAGAGGGTGGGAGGCAGAGGAGGAGCTTGCAAAAGAAACTGAGAAGGGGTGATTAGAGTGACAGGAGAACCAAGAGAGGACACTGTCAGTGAAGCCGAGGCTGGATAAAGTTTCAAGGAGAAGGGGGTGGTCCACAGTGTTGAAGGCAGCTGAGAGTTCTAGGATGATTTTGATGGAGTAGAGGCTGTTGGATTTGGCTACAAATAGTATCCACAGTCAGCCTTTATGCCTATTTTTTTCTGAATATGATGGTCACATTGACATCTTTGAAATTCTGTGGCATTCCTCAGAGTTTTTGATGAAGAGCCTATGCAGGTACATCCCCTGCTTACTTGCAGATACCCATAAGTTTGCCATCGGAGTCTGGGCTTTTTGTGACAGAGAGTGTATCATTAAGTGCAGGTCTCCTTAGAGAAAGTACTGGTTGTAAATTAAAGCTGCGCTTCAAAGGGACATGAGCGTATTCTATTTCACGGCTCCAAACTGCACCTGTAGTACTAATTGATCCCCTAGCAATGCCAATTATTGGTCACCGGTAGATCGGGTGAGAGAATGTAGCTGCTCAGTGCAAATCACCACTGCTGAAAAAGTAAGTCAGCCAGTGTTCTGCTGGCAGTGGGATAGCACCAAAAATGAGAAGGGGCTAGAAAAGTTGTCCTAACCATTCACCATTATCCAAACTAGCTCACCAGAGGAATACTCTGGGTAATCTTTAATGTAGTGATGCAGTAGTAAATAGAGTGAGAGGCGAGGTTGAAAATGAACAAGATTGAATGAGACAAAAGGCAAACCTATTAGCACAGTCAGTCCTTAAGGGTGAACAACGCAGAAGAAAGTATGTCGCACAGAATTCCTTTCAGCCACTGTCACACCCGTGGATCCGATCTTGCTGTCGGCATCATCTTCGAAGACAAAACAATGGCTATAAATCTATATACACAGAAAGTGAGTGAGAAATATAGGATTCAGTTAAATAGTTTAAAATCCTCAATAATATCAGGGAGGTGTCAGCAATCTGTCACTTACTTGCTTGTTGCCTTGGGCAAATCACTTATCTCTAAGCTCTGTCATGAGCAGGGAATTTGTCTATTATATTGTTGGGTTGTATTTCCCAAATGCTTAGTACAGTGCTCCGCACACAGTAGGTGCTCAATAAATATGATTGTATCTCAGTTTCCTCATTTGTAAAATGGGGATTACAAAGCAGTTCTCTCTTCTACTTAGGCTATGAGCCTTGGGCGGTACAGGGACTGTGTCTGACATGATGATCTTGTATCTACCCCAATGCTTAATACAGTGCTTGGTGCATAGTAAGTGATTATTAAATGTTATTATTATTGTCATTGTTGTACTCATTTAGCCTCAGAAGTCCTGGGAAGGAACATTTTTTTCTGCTCATTTGAAAGACACATTTTTTTTACCATGTCTTTGAATTGACTAACCATAGTTTGGTTTCCATGCCTATAGATATCAGGTAGTGAGAGGACAAGCTTGTAAATTCCATATCAAAATTGAGAGTGGGCCTTTGGTATACCTTAGTAAAGAATTGAAACCTTTAGAGAATCCCAAAGCAGATGAACCAAGATTTCACCAATCCACAGTCTTCATCTAACTAAAGGGAGGAACATGCCTCACTTGAATTCTGAGGAAGGACTCCCTTGACAAGGAAAGTATAAGAGCAGTGCCATTCCTCACCGAAAGGAAAATTCCAAATGTCAGTTGCTCATGGGATGGAGGCTTGGATCTATTCCTGAAAGAATAGAATAAATTTACTCACCCTCGGTGTACGGCTGACTAGGAGGGGAGTTCCAACAGAGTTTTTCTCTGCCAGATCGCTCTACTGTCCGACAGTACATTTTCACTACTGGAAAAACTGCTAAATCTGGCTGAGAGCATGATATGGGAATCTCAGATATGGGGGAATAGCACTGGAATCAGTTTAGAATACATGGATCCCTGAGTATCGGTCCCCTGCGGACTTCTTAAGTAAGCAAGCAGTAAATAACAGAGATTGCTGATCGTTTGTTGGCAGGATGGTGAGGCCAGGTCGTGAGGTGCTTGGAACTGGGATTCTTCATTCTTCAAAGTCTTAAAAATGTCCTTTCAACAAAATAGTTATCCATTTGCTGTTAGAATATCTCGTAAACAACGAATACCGTGCTATATTTAAAATTGAATTTTACAAATGTGATGTGAAAAATGGCATAATCCATATTCATGCTATTCATATATTTTCTTCAGAATGAAAAACCGATGATAATACCTCACTGTGGCACAGAGAGGCCTAATGAAAACTGGTGAAAAGGGGTTTTATGATTCATAGTTGAAAGGACAAGGTACAAGCATCGGTGTTGAAGGTAGTAGGGATTTATTACGAAGCAAGTCAGTAGAGAAATGTACAGTCTGTTGTGTTAAATAAAGGAATGACATGGAGTAGTCAGAGATTTTGGAGAGTCAGGGAATTTAATTACGTGAACCTCCATGTTCTTTTTTCTGCTACCCTGTGTTAAAGGTGATCAAAACAGTGCTTCAAAACTGTAAGAATATTTTGGTCACAAGGAATACTAGGGTCCCATAATTTCTGAACGAGGGAATCCAGTGAATGAGAAGATCTGACAGGGTGTTTTTCAACCCAGATGTTCTCTAGATAACTCACATTCCCATTCTGACAAATCAGTCTTGACACGATTGTCTTCTGTTTTATACGGTGGAGGGGTCAGGGGACGGGGGAGACAGACTTTAACCCATTTGGGAAGTAACATGTGACACCTTCAGAAGCCAGAAACCATAAACCTGCCAGGTAGGGAAAACTAGAAAATGCTCAACCTTCTTCCTTTGCTATTCATTCTTCTGCTCCTGTCCCTCTAGTAATGTCTCTTCACTCATTTATTCAGTTGTATTTATTTAGCGCTTCCTATGTGCAGAGTACTGTACTAAGCTCTTGGGAGAGTACAATACAACAACAAACAGACACATTCCCTGCCCACAACGAGCTTACTGTGGAGGCAGGGGGAGACAGACGCTAATGTAAATAAATGACAAATATGTACTTAAGTGCTGTGGGGCTGGGAAGGGAGAACAAAGGGAGCAAGTCAGAATGATGCAAAAGGAGTGAAAAAGAGGAAAGGGGGTTGGGGGGGGGGCGGCTTAGGGAAGGCCGCCTGTAGAGGATGGCCCTTCAATAAGGCTTTGAAGCAGTGACAAGAGTAACTGTCCATCAGATTTGAGGAGGGAGTGCGTTCCAGGCTAGAGGAAAGACTTGGGCTAGGGATAGATGGTGAGATAGGTGAGATCGAGGCACAGTGAGAAGGTTAGCATTAGAGAAGGGAATGTGTGAGCTGGGTTATAGTAGGAGAGTAAGTGAGGTAGGAGGGGACAAGGTGATTGAGTGTTTTTAAAGCCAATGGTGAGGAGTTTTTGTTTGATGCAGAGGTGGATGGGCAGCCACTGGAGTTTTTTTGAGGAGTGGGGTGTCATGTCCTGAATGTTGCTGTAGAAAAATGATCCGGGCAACAAAGTACGGATTGGAATGGGGAGGCAGGAGGCTGGGAGGCCAGCAAGGAAGCTGATGCAGAAATCCAGGTAGGATGGGATGAGTGCTTGTATTAATGTGGCAGCAGTTCGGATGGAGAGGAAAGTGTGAATTTTCTGTTTATCCTTTTCATTCTCTATTACCCCCTAATGAGTGAGGAAGCGTACTGCCGAACTGGACTGTTGTCAGGACTGGCCTAGATTTTTGGATCTGTTTCAGGGTTCTGACTGAAAACCACAGTAGACATCCCAGAATCAGATGATGAAACCTAAGAATCACCTGTCTCCATTGCAACCATGAAACCCAAGTAGTAAGTTGCCTATTTGGAACTCACTTCCCACCTCATGTTCATAGCTGCAAAGGGAGTCCAGAGAGACTTCCATGTCCCATTTCCAACCCTGAAGGGGTAGGACTCACTGGGTCATGAGGAAACAGTTATTGGACTCTTCTTGAAATTGACTCCTATCATTGTGATATCTTAAAAAAAAATGATGGGGCCAACCTGCTTTTCAAATAAGGTTGTACAGTGCCCAAAGTCTTCAAAAGCCCTACTCAATCAATCACTCAATCATATTTATTGAGCACTTACTGTTTCCAGAGCACTGTTCTAAACAGTGCTTTCAATAGTCTTCAATAGCCCCACTCAGTCGTATTTATTGGGCACTTACTGTGTGCAGAGCACTGTACTAAACAGTGTCTTCAATAGTCTTCAATAGCCCCACTCAGTCAATCGGTCAATCATATTTATTGAGCACTTACTGTTTGCTGAGCACTGTACTAAACATTGTCTTCAATAGCCCCACTCAATCAATGTCAATCATATTTATTGAGCACTTCCTGTTTGCAAAGCACTGAACTAAACAGTGTCTTCAATAATCTTCAATTTCAATAGCCCCCCCCCAATCAATCACTCAATCATATTTATTGAGCATTTACTGTTTGCAGAACACTATACTAAATACCTGGGAAAGTACAGGATAACAGAGTTGGTAGACACGTTCCTTCCCCCAGAGGCATGGAGAAACAGCTAGTTCTAGTGGAAAGAGCAGGGCCTGCGAGTCAGAGGACCTCGATTCTAATCTTGACTGCCATTTTCCAGCTCTGTGACTTTGGGCAAGTCATAACTTCTCTATACCTCAGTTACCTAACCTGTAAAATAGGGATTCAATATCTGTTCTTGCTCCTCCTTAGAATGTGAACCCCTTGTCGTACCTGGTTAGCTTGTATCTACCCCAGTGGTTAGTACAGTGCCCGCTCCCCTCTAGAATGTAAACTCAATGTGGGCAGGGAATATGTCTGTTACCTTGTTGTATTGTACTCTTCCAGGTGCTTAGTACAGAGTTCAATAAATACAATTGACTTGACTCATAGTAAGTGTTTAACAGATACCATTAAAAAAGAGCTTACAGTCTAGAGAGAAAGACACTAATGTAAATAAATAACTTACATATATAAGTGCTGTGGGGCTGAGGAAGGGGTGATTAAAGGGTGTGAATCCAAGTGCCAGGGTGACAGAAGTGAGTGGGAGAAGAAGAAATGAGGGTCTGGAGTCATGGAAGACCTCTTGGAGGAGATGTGCCTTTAATAAGGCTTTGGAGGTGGGATGTTGGATATGAAAATAGAGGTCATTCCAAGCCAGAGGGAGGATGTGGGCGAGGGAAAGGCAGGAAACTATCCCAAATGGTGTTCCATTACCTGGAGTGAGGCTGTTTATTTTTTTATTATTATTCATATTCCCACGCAGACCCTGTCCTCCCCCTGACTCTCCCGTCACTATAAACAGCACCACCATCCTTCCTGTCTTGCAAGACCTTAACCTAGGTGTTTATCAACTCATTGCTGTAATTCAACCCACATATCAACCTGTCACCATATCCCGTCGGTTCGACCTTAATGACATGGCTAAAATCTGCCCTTCTTCTCTATTCCAACTGCTGCTACAGTAAGCTCATTGTGGGTAGAGAATGTGACTCATGTACTTGGTTTGTACTCTCCGAAGCGCTTACTACGGTGCCCTGTACACAGTAAGCACTCAATAATTACAATCGATTGATTGGCATGTCTCCCAGGGTGGCTTTTGCCAGTTTCGCCCAACAAACAGAGGAATTATTTGTCTTGATTGTTTAGGTTGTATGAAATTATGCCAAATGACTCATTCAACTGATTTTGTGACTAGTGGGGAAATATTTAACAATAGGAGTAGGAATAGCTTGTATTTAGGCATCTCCCACCAGCTTTTTTCTTTTGATAAAGACTTTCCTTTTTGGGGGTGTTTAATTAAATTTATCATTTATTCTAACAAAGATCACCTGTTTTGTCTGGCACAGCTCTAATATTATGTTTGGAGGTAGAAGGGCAACTCCTAGCTGACAATGGCGGTGTTAAACAAATGTATCCCAGGTTATTGTATCATTTTTAGATGCCGCATTTAAATTACAAATACTGTTTTTAGAAAAACCAGAGAGGTGAATAAATTGAATACAAAGAATTTTTTTGAAATGATTTTTAGTGAGTGTCTTTAGTTAAATTAGAGCTAGGACATTCAAACTTTAGCCTGACATTTGTTTTGTAACTCAAGCCATTGGGAAAAAAGTAATAAGTACGCAATTATATGAACCGAGAACAGCTTGTTCATATTAATATTGAATGTGCTGGATGGTGGGTGTTATGTCTTTTAAAAGAGCTGTTTAAAATGGGGTTACCCATTGGGCTTTGCCAGACAGGGGTAGGAAAAAAAATCAAAACCTTTTTCTTGGAAGTTTTGTGTAATAGCATTTGTTTTCCAAGGAAATAATAATAGTTGTTCTACAAAACTTTAGTTTTTTTGTTAGAATAATACATTCTAGAGCTCTTGTCTGAGCTTTTTTTTTTTCCCGATAGTATCTAGAAATTCCTCACAAATTCCCAGTAGGTTAGATATGGGTAGGTATTATTCTCTTTACTTTGTAGATTCATTCACTCATTTAATATTATTTATTGAGCACTTACTATGTGCAGAGCACTGTACTAAGCGCTTGGAATGTACAAATCGATAGCAGATAGAGACAGTCCCTGCCATTTGACGGGCTTACAGTCTTACTGGGGGAGACAGACAGACAAGAACAATGGCAATAAATAGAATCAAAGGGAAGAACATCTCCTTAAAACAATAGTAAATAAATAGAATCAAGGTGATGTACATCACATTAACAAAATAAATAGGGTAATGAAGATATATACAGTTGAGATGAGAAACCAAGTCACAGAGAAGATTAGTCTGTCTCTCCTTTCCAGACTGAAGCATCCTAATCTTTTGCGACTCTCCTCATGCAAAAGATTTGATCATTACTTGCCCTTCTCAGGCGATTTTCAGCTCTATTCTGCCCTTCCTAAGATGTGGTGACCAGAATTGCCAGCAGTATTCAGAGAAGCAGCCTGGCTCACTGGAAAGAGCACGGGCTTTGGAGTCAGAGGTCATGGGTTTGAACCCCGGCTCTGCCACTTGTCAGCTGTGTGACTTTGGGCAAGTCACTTAACTTCTTGGTGCCTCAGTTCCCTCATCTGTAAAATGGGGATTAAGACTGTGAGCCCCACGTGGGACAACCTGATTCCCCTGTGTATACCCCAGTGCTTAGAACAGTGCTCGGCACATAGTAAGCACTGAACAAATACCAGCATTATTATTCCAGGTGCAATTGGAGCCAAACCTCTTAGTGCCCGTCCACCCTCTCAACCTCACTGCCTCAGGCTGGCCCAGCCCCTTCCCCTCCCAACTCCTTCTCCACATAGACAGAGTGGTGTCTGTGCCCCTAACTGCCTGTGGGCTTCAGGGCCTTCACACTAGCTATTGTTTACTGAGATTGTTTGCCCTAGCTAACCAGCTGTTAGTTGTGTTCAACTCAGTCAATCGGATTCATTGAGCACTTACTCTGTGCAGAGCGCTGTACTAAGAGCTTGGGAGAGTACAGTATAACAGTATAATAGACACAGTCCCTGGCCACATGAGCTTACAGTCTGGGGGGGGGAGAGACATAATGTTGGTATTTGTTAAGTGCTTACTATCTGCAGAGCACTGTTCTAAGCGCTGGGGGAAGTACAGGGTAATCAGGTTGCCCCACGTGAGGCTCACAGTCTTAATCCCCATTTTACAGATGAGGTAACTGAGGCAAAGAGAAGTTAAGTGACTTGCCTACAGTCACACAGCTGACAAGTGGCGGAGCTGGGAGTCGAACTCATGACCACTGTCTCCCAAGCCTGTGATCTTTTCACTGAGCCACGCTGCTTCCCAAAGGAAAGTGGAGGTGGATTGGTGGAACCCCAAACCCCATGGCTGCAGAGGCCGGGGTACTCGGTCCACCGAGACATTAATATAAATAAATTACAGATATGTACATACAGCCATAAGGCTAATTAATGATATTCATTTCACTGAGAAAAATCACATCCTTCCTGTCAAACTGGCTCTCGCTTGTTTACTGACTTGCCGAGGGTCACTCAGCCGACACATGGCAGAGCCAGGATTAATAATGATGGTATTTGTTAAGCGCTTACTATATGTCAAGCACCGTTCTAAGGACTGATTAGTACCCAGGTCCTTCCGACTCCAAAGCCCGGGCTCTGTCCATTAGATCCCACTGCTTCCCCTTTGCCTGGGGAAATCCCGCTCCATATTCGGCTGTTTTAAAAGCTGGCACTGCGGATACGGTTGAGAGGAGAGGTGTTGATGGGCATTGGCTGCAGCAGCTGTTTCTTGGGTCTATGGCAGCTGTAGCATGGTTACTTCTCTGTCTTTCTGTTTCTTGTCTGTCTTTTTTCTATCTCTCTGTCTTTCTGTCTTCTGTCTCTGTATCCATTCATTCAGTCATGTTTATTGAGTGCTTACTGTATGCAGAGTGCTTGGGAAAGTACAAATCAACAATAAACAGTGACATTCCCTATTTCTCTCTGTCTCTATGTGTCTGTCTCCATCTTTCTCTTTCCATCACTCCACCCCCCTCCATCCCCTCCCCAGCTTTCCATTTACCCCTGCCTCCCTGGCATCCAGTCTCTGTGGCTGCTCTTGAGGCTCAGACGAGCGGGAGTCTCTCCTCGCTGACCTTTTCCCATGCTGGGACCAGCTGAGCCCCTCGGTTTTACCTTTGCCTCGGCACCAGAGGGTGGATGGGGTGGCGGGGTAAGAACCCGTAATTGTAGGGCAGGGGAAGGTGAGGCCCCTCCCATCACCAGTGGAGTGAAGGAGGACCTGCCAAAGGAGACCAGGAGTCGTGATTCATTTGTTCCCTGGGGCCCCAGGGAAGGAGAGGAGAAAGGGGGGAAAGCCAGAAAGCTCCAGTGCCTTTGAACTTCACGGGACTTGGCTCCGTCACTGTGCTGCTTCCTTACAGTACCTAAAGCAGCGTGGCTCAGTGGAAAGAGCCCGGGCTTGGGAATCAGAGATCATGGGTTCTAATGCCGGCTCCGCCGCTTGTCAGCTGTGTGACCTTGGGTAACTCACTTAACTTCTCTGTGCCTCAGTTCTTTCATCTGGAAATGGGGATGAGGACTGTGAGCCCCACGTGGGACAACCTGATGACCTTGTATCTTCCCCCAGTGCTTAGAACAGTGCGTGGCACATAGTAAGCGCTTAACAAATACCAACATTATTATTATTATTACTTCACAATATTACTTATAGAGCCATTGTCCATCCTTACCCATCTCTCCATTCTCTTATCCATATTTCTGTTCTCCTCTTTTCCTACCTGTAATTTATTTTGTGTCTTACTCCCTTACTAAATTATAAACTCCTTGAAGACAGGAATTACATCTTCTAATTCTCTCGTCCTCTCCGAAGAACTTAGTGCAGTAGGTGCTCAATCACTATTATTGATTAGTTGATGGATTGGTCTTCAAACACATTTTCTTTTATGTATCAGAATATGGAGATTTATTTTGTCCATTTTTTGCTCCTGCAGGATTGGTCTCTCACATCTGTCACCTCTTAACTGAAGCTGCAACAGTGTACCTGGAAATGGACAGTAAAAACAGTATCAAGACTGCAATTGCACTGCTTCTTTCTCTGCTTGATATTTTACACTGCATGCTAACTTATACCACCAACATTGTACGGCTGACTTTGCAGGTAAGGAATTTATTTTCCAGTCCAGTGAATTTCACAACAGCAATGCCATGCCCCTCCCTAATCTTACCCTTATTTATGAATCTTGGATAATGTATAGCCATTTAAATGAAAAAAATGTACTATGAAAGAGAGTGAGAGAAAAAAATGAAAGAAATACAAACACACATCTAAGTGTTCTGTATTTAAGTCTGACAATAGGAAAAGAGGACCCCACCAGGGCCTTGCTAAGGCACCTCTGGTCTTTCAAATTTACAGCCTTAAGGGCCATGGAAGAGTGCCTTATTCACTGGGGCCTTCTCCCAAGTGGATTTCATGCATTGTGTGTGTACTGGCCATCTGGAATGGCTTGAAAAGCTGTTTTTTTGGGTGGGATTTTTCTTTATGGTATTTGTTAAGCACTTACTGTGTGCCAGGCACTATTTCTAAGCACTGGGCTAGATGCAGAGTAATCAGATTGAACACAGTCACTGTCCCACATGGGGTCACAATCTTAATCCCCGTTTTACAGATGACCTAACTGAGGCACAGAGAAGTGAAGTGACTTGCCCAAGTTCCCACAGCAGGTGGAGGCTGAATTAGAACCCGGGTCCTTCTAACTCCCAGGCCCGTGCTCTAATAATAGTAATAATAATAATAATAGTGGTATTTGTTAAGCGCTTACTATGTGCAAATCACTGTTCTAAGCGCTGGGGGGATACAAGGTGATCAGGTTGTCCCACGTGGGGCTCACAGTCTTAAGCCCCATTTTACAGATGAGGTAACTGAGGCCCAGAGAAGTGAAGTGACTTGCCCAAAGTCACACAACTGGCAAGTGGCAGAGCTGGGATTCGAACCCATGACCTCAGACTCCCAAGCCCAGGCTCTTTCCACCGACCCACGCTGCTTCTCTATCCACTAATAATGATAATTGTGGTTTTTGTTAAGCACTTACTATGTGCCGGCACTGTACTATGCACTGGATTAGATATAAGCAAATCATGTTGGTTACAGTCCCTGTCCAACATGGGGCTCTCAGTCTTAATCCCCATTTTACAGATGCCCAGATAAACAAAGTGACTTGCCCAAGGTCACACAGCAGACAAGTAATGGATCTGGATTAGAACCCAGGTCCTTCTGACTCCAGACCTGTGTTCCAGCCACGAAACCAAACTATATTTCTATTACAAGACTATTATTTGATATTTTTGAGCACTTGTAAAAACTAAAATTTCCTGTGGAGTATGACATCAGAGTGATAGTCCCACTTCTTTGGGCAGTACCAGATTTAGTTTTAAAACTCAGAACTTCATTAATCTAAGAGCATTTCACTAATGAGGCATGGAATGTGTATTTCACCCATGGTTACTCTCTACTGAAATCCTTGGATAGTTACCTTGAACTGTCTAGATAGTTGTTCTGAAAAAGGCGAGACACTTACATTCCCTCTACGTACTAGCTCTGTAAAGAAATACCGAGGAAGTATCAGCTAGAAGAAAGTCAGAAGATTTCCGCTAGTCATTCAATCAATAATATTCACTGAGTGCTTCCAGTGTGCAGAACACTGTAATAAGAGCTTGGGAGAGCACCATATAACAATATAGCAGAATTGGTAGACACATTCCCTGTCCACAGTGAGCTGAAATTCGCCACATAAAATAGAAAAAGCTTAGTACAATCAAGTTGTAAAATGTTCTAAGATCTGAATTTTCTCATTGCATAATACACCTGGCTGTACTTTGGGTTCCAAATGTTAGACGTGTTAATAGGATTTTATCAGTGTAGCTAATATATGAACAACAGTCATTTCCTCATCATGTACCTGTAGAAATTCACCCTTATAAATAATATCTGTTGGATTTTTTAAGTGCTTACTGTGTCCCAAGCACTGTATTAAGTGCTGGGGTAGATACAAATTAATCAGGCTCAGGAATTCACAGGCCGAGTAGGAGGGAGAATAGGTATTGAATCTCCATTTTGCAGATGAGGGAACTGAGGCACCGAAAAGTTAAGTGATGTTCCCAAGGTCACATCGGTACATGGCCAAGCTGGGATTAGAACTCAGGAACCCTGACTCCCTGGCCCATGTTCTTTTCATTGGGCCAAGTGAGTATTTGCTGTCCCCAGTGCCTGAAGGCACTGATTTCATTTCTGCTTTTGGTGTCATTATTTTTAAGAACTGACCAGAAGTTCACCTTGTTTTTAATATCTGTATTCCAGGCTAGACTGCCTTTTGTTGCAGATCCCATTTATCTACTGTTATGCCATATATTTTCAGATTTAGGATCATAGTGTTTTTAAAATGTTGCTTCTGCCTATTTGTTTCTGTTCTGCCACCTTCAGTATATCATTCTGCATGTTTGGACAGTCCATTTTTATCCATTCTCTAGCCTATTTTCCTCAATAATATTTACGCAACAGAATTCTGTTTGCATACTTGAGTAACATACCAAAGTAAAAGACACAATCCCTGCTCTTACATGGGGAATGCAGACATAAACTGACAAATGCACAATAGTTGGAGTATGAAAGTAACTTTATTTCATCAGCGTTGATAAGTAAATCAGTAAGAAATAAATCATCATGAAGGTCTAGAGGGCTGGCCCAGAGCGCCTCTGGATCAAAATATACTTCCCAGATAATGCGTGTTCATTCACTCGTATTTATTGAGTGCTTACTGTTTGCAAACCTTGTTCTTGTCTTGGACCACTCAGTGAAGATATGATACTGTGAATGTTATTCTTGACTTGCCTCTTGACTGTAAGATTCTTGTGGGCAGGGAAAGTGCCGACCAGATTCTTTGGACTCTACTCTTCTCAAATGCTTAGTTCAGTGCTCTGCACACAATAACCGCTCAAGGTATACTATCGATTGATTCACTGTTTTGGGACTTCATGGTTTGTGTTTCTCACTTGGCATTTGATGCTAAGAGTGGTATTTGGTGGAACCACTGGATTGATTGAATTCTTCTGGAATACAGATGTGGTAACTGTGAGAAGCCCAGGAATGAACACACAAATTGTTTTACCCTCCACAATTCTGTAGAAAAAGTTGAGAAGCTAGATGCCTCTTTAACTTTGAACCTTATTGGTTATCCTTCCAAAGAACATGCCGACCTCCTTGATTTTGTTTTCTGTTTGCCTTTTCGCGAATTGTTGACTGGTGTACCCTCCCAGATAAGAGTTCAGTGACAGCAATGAGTTCTGTGATTTCCTTGGGAAAACTGATAAGTACCTGGATTTATTTAGGTTTATTATCAGTCTATAGCACTGTAGCAACACAGCGCAAAATCATGTACAGGTCTTCTGGTATCTTTGTCTCCAGAACACAGTCAATCGTTGGTAGATGAGCACTCACTGTGCAGAACATGGTACTAAGTGCCTGGGAGAGGACAACAGAGTAAGTAGACACATCCCTGCTCCTCAGAGAGCTTACAATTTAGCCAAGGTGTCTGACATTAAATTCCAGGTAGTGTAAAGGGTGGGCTGAGTTACCTACGTGCTTAGAAGTCATGGACTCAAGTACTTAGGTGACCCAGCAAGGAAGGAAAATAGGATGGACAGAAGAAAAATTATTCAGGGAAAGCGTTCTGGTGGAGATGTCACTTTAGTAGTTCTTAGTTGCTGCTCTATAATTGTCTCAAAGATTTTGATGATGCTTTTAGCCTTTTTTAGTTGCAAGAGTTTCTTGATGGATTGAGAGTGTACTGTAAGAGCTTTTCAAGTTCCTCCTTAATTTCTCAAACATGGAAACATGGAGTTGTTGGTGCAAGAGTAAACCTCTCTCTCTCTCTCTCTCTCTCACTCTCTCTCACACACACACAGTAAGCACTCAATAAATATAATTGAATGAATAAATAAATGAAGTGGTTAGGCAAGGTGACTTCTAGACTGTAAGCTCACTGTGGGCAAGGAAGGGCTCTACGAACTCTGTTGTGTTATACTCTCCCAACCACTTAGTGCAGTGCTCTGCGCACAGTAAGCAATCAAAAAATATCATTGATTGATTAATCGATCCTCAACTCTGACTTGATTCATACAGATTCTGAGTACGGTGCTCTCTGTACGCAATAGGCACAAAATAGATGCTATTAATGATAAAGATGCAGTGATCAGTGAGGGATCATGGTTCTTTCCACCAGTACCTCTCTACCTCTCCATCCAAACTGCTACTATGTTAATCCAAGCGCCTATCCTATCCTGCCTTGATTACCATTCCAGCCTCCTTGCTGACCTCCCTGCCTCCTGTCTCTCCCCACTCATTTTTCTACAGAAATGTTCAGGCCATGTTTCCCCACTTCTCAAGAACCTCCAGTGGTTGCCCATCAACCTGCACATCAAACAGAAACTCCTTACCATCGGCTTTAAAGCACTCAGTCACTTTGCCTCCTCCGACCGGTCCACACACTTCACTCCTCTAATATCAACCTCCTCACTGTACCTCGATCTCACCTATCTGATCACTGATCTCTCACACACTTCTTGCCTCTGGTCTCGAATGCCCTCCCTCTTCATATCCAACAGACAATTATTCTCCTCTCTTTCAGGCCTTATTGAAGGCTCATCTCTTCCAAGAGTCCTTCCCTGACTAAGTCCTCCTTTCTTCTTCTCTCATTCCTTTCTGTGTCACCTTGACTTGTTCCCTTCATTCATCCCTGCTTCCAGACCCACAACACATACGTATCTGTAATTGTATTTATTTATATTAATATCTTTCTTCCCTCTCTAGACTGTAAGCACACTGTGGGCTGGGAATGTGTCTGTTATATTGTTGTGTTGTTCTCTCTTAAACAGTTGGTACAGTGCTCTACATACATTAAGCGTCGACTAAATATGATTGACTGACTTCTTGATGACATACTCTAGAGTTCTTTGGTATTTCTTTAGTATTTCATAAGTTCAGGAATAGTCTGTATTGTCATCTGATGCTCATTCAGCCCCCTAGAACGACCACAGGGGCCCATGTGGTTTTTCCAGTGATTTGAAAAGGACCAGATGGAAGAATAGAGTTGCCATAATGAGCTGTGAATTGGTTATAATGTCATGCCACTCTGCCAGGATTGCCTGCTTACCATAATGAGCTGTGTATTGGCTATAATATGATGGGACTCTGCCAAGATTGCCTGCCTAGCCTAATGAGCTATGAATTGGTTATAATGTAATTCGACTCTGCCAGGATTGCCTGTTATAAAGCTCATTTCAAGCAGATGACAGGATCAGGGTGCCAAGCTAATAAATGACTTTTGTCCCACAACCATCTTGAATTTCACCTGGTCGGATAGAAGCCTTATAGTATTTACATTACTTTGAAGCCATCTATCCCCATTCCCTTATTTAATAATGTTGGCATTTGTTAAGCGCTTACTATGTGCAGAGCACTGTTCTAAGGGCTGGGGTAGATACAGGGTAATCAGGTTGTCCCACGTGGGGCTCACAGTCTTCATCCCCATTTTACGGACGAGGGAACTGAGGCACCGAGAAGTGAAGTGACTCGCCCAAAGTCACACAGCGGACAGGTGGAGGAGCCAGGATTAGAACCCACGACCTGTGACTCCTGAGCCCGTGCTCTTTCCACCAAGCCACGCTGCTTCTCTACCATCAAAAGAGTGGGACGGACCTGGGAATTAGAAGATGTGGGTTCTAATTCTGGCTCTGCCAGGTGCCTGCTGTGTGACCACGGGCAAGTCACTTCACTTCTCTGTGTCTCTGTTTCCTTATCTGTAAAATGGGGATCAAATCCAACTCCCTCTACTTAGACTGTGAGCCCCATGGGCGGAGAAAGTGTCCGTTTATTGGGTACTCTCCCAAGTGCTTAGTAGAGTTCTCTGCACACAGTAAACGCTCAAATAAATATGATTGAATGAATGAATGTGGGACGGGTACTGTGTCCAACTTGAGTATCTTGTATCTACCACAGTGCTTGGCACATAAGTGCGTAAATATTATTATCATCAATATTATTATTATTGTTTTCTTATGGGAAGTTTTGAAAACATGAAGGTATTTGAGCACTTGACTGATGTTTGGTATCAAGAATGCCCGTACTCAGCATCAGTGTGTTCACGGAGGCCATGGAACGCAGACAGCTCAACAGTACGGAGTCAGTGCTCAGCTCAAACAGCTTTATCCGGCAGGGAACAAGAGAAGAGTGAAGGCTGGTTTCAGGCATAATCTACGAGTGTTGAACTGAAAGGGGGATCCAGCCAACAGGAAGGGCAGAAAAAAAGGTTTTTAAAAACAATGAAGCCCAGCCCAAACAGTATGGTGTTCTGTGGGCCTTTCAGATAGTGACCCCAGTGGACCAGCAACAATCAGTACAACCCAGTCTGCATACTTTGCTTCTGTGACTCCAACTTACTCACTGTACCTCAATCTCTCCTCTCTTGCTTCTGCCCTCTCGCTCACATCCTGCCTCTGGCCTGAAACTCCATCCCCCTTCATATTCAACAGACCATCACTCTCCCAGCCTTCAGAGCCTTATTAAAAGCACATCTCCTGCAACACTTCCCCGACTAAGCCCTCATTTCCCCTACTCCCACTCTCTTCCGCATCACCCTTGCACTTGGTTTTGTACCCTTTTTTCACTCCAGCCTCAACCCCAGAGCACTTATGTCCATATCCATAATCTGTTTATATTAATATCTGTCTCCCCCTCTAGAGAAGTAATGTGACCCGATGGAAAGAGCATTAACTTAGGAGTCAGAGGACTGGGTCCTATTCCTGACTCCATCCCATGCCTGCTGTGTGACCTTGGGCAAGTTACTTCACTTGTCTGTACTTCAATTATCTGTAAAATGAGATTAAACCCTACTCCTTTCTACTTAGACTGTGAGTCCCATGTCTGACCTCATTAACTGTATGGATCTCAGCGCTTAGGACGCTCCATGGCACATAGAAAGCACTTAACTACCATAATAATTATTATTATTAGACTATAAACTCCTCCAATCAACTGTATTTATTGAATGCTTACTACATGAAGAAAACTGTACTAAGCATTTGGAAGAGTACAGTGAAACAGAATTAGCAGGCGCGTTCCCTGCCCATAATGAGCTTATAGTCTAAAGGGGGAGACAGACATTTATTGACAGGGAACTTATGTACCACCTTTTTATATTGTACTCTCCCAAGTGCTTAGTACAGTGCTCTGCACACAGCAAGTGCTCAATAAATGAGATTGATTTTACTGATTTCAGCAAAGGCCTCGAGAAGTTTGGGATCCCAAGAGGCTCTCTGGAAAAGAAACTCAGTCCTTCTAGGAACTATCTTTTTACCTGCTCATCCTTTTAAGAATGGACTGTGGCTTGTACATAAGTGTTAACAACATCAACTTCTTCTCTCAAAATATTTCTTGGGAGGAACAGAGGTAGCAAATACTAGTATTCTGTTTTATGTGTTGACATAAGAATAATATGGCCTAGTAAGAAGTGCGTGCCTTAGTGGAAAGAACACAGGTCTGGTAAATCAGAAGGACCTGGGTTCCCATCCTGGCTCTGCCACTTGTCAACTGTGTGACCTTGGGTAAGTCACTTAACTCCTCTATGTCTCAGTTACCTCATCCGTAAAATGAGGATTAAATTCTCCTCTCTCCAAATTAGACTGTGAGCCCCCATGTGGGACAGGGACTGTGTCCAACCTGACTGTCTTGTATCTACCCCAGTGCTTAATGCAGTGTCTGCTATATAGTAAGCACTTAAGTACCATTGAAAAAATAGCAAAAGCAACAAATAATGAGAGCAAGGCACTTCATAAAAGCCATGGTGGCACAAAGTCAGATCCAAAAATATATTAGCCATTATCTGTAAGTCAGTCAGTGGTATTTATTGAGCACTTAACTGTATGCAGAGCACTGTACAAGTGCTTGGGAAAGTACAGTACAGCAGAATTGGTCCACACGTTCCCTGCCCACAAGGAGCTAACCCTAAAGAATGATAGCATTTTTTAGAATTCGTGTTTGTACTGACAGCTTGTATGATAATTCAATGAGATGGTTTTACGGACATCTTCCCAAGTTTAAGTTAATACTATAAGTGCTTCCTGATGTTGGACTAGATTGCGTTGGGCCATCAATCAGTAGTATTTATTGAATGCTTACTATGTGCAGAGCACTGTACTAAGCACTTGGGAGAGAAGCAGCGTGGCTTAGTGGAAAGAGCCCGGGTTTGGGAGTCAGAGGTCATGGTTCGAATCCCGGCTCTGCCACTTGGCAGCTGTGTGACTGTGGGCAAGTCACTTAACTTCTCTGTGCCTCAGTTACCTCATCTGTAAAATGGGGATTAACTGTGAGCCTCACGTGGGACACCCTATTACCTTGTATCCTCCCCAGCGCTTAGAACAGTGCTTTGCACATAGTAAGCGCTTAACAAATAGCAACACGGTATAACGGGATTTGCAGACATGTTCCCTGCCCATAACAAGCTGGCTCTCCAGGGGGGAATCTGGCGAACGGAAACAAGCTTCAAAGCCGCATCTCTCAGTTGATCTCCTGCAGAGCCCCCCAAAGAGCAAACTGTATCAAGGTTGTCAAGTCCTCATGAAATCCTGAGCTTATATTGTCTTTTCCTTTATTGCATGTCATGAGAGAAGAATGAAAAGTCTCTATTTCTTGTGAGTGTTTCACTCCTTATTACCTATTCCACAGTGGTGGTTATAAGTCTTTGTGATACAAAAGATAGTTACTGTCAAGAAAGGCTTTGCTCCACCAGTGAAAGATCATTGGTGGTAGATTGACGCTATAAAGGATCAGAGCCTGAAGAGCTACTGAATCCTCTTCCAGGAATGGTCCAGATGACAGAAAGAAGCAAAACCCACTAGTTGATAGTTTTTCTCAAAAGCTCATTTTTCCACTCTTTGGTGATTTCAGAGTGTTAATGATAGCCTTAGATCTCTTCTCACCTCTTCACTTCTGCTTCTTCCAGGATCAGTGATCAGTGCCTTTGACTACTATTCACAGCCAGGCATCCTGGCTGTGGCATGGAGCAGAGGAGCCTGAAAATATCCTGGCAAGCAGGAGCAAAAATGGGAATATGTGCACCAAAAGGATATAATAATAATTATGGTATTTGTTAACCACTTACGGGCTTGGGAGTCAGAGGTTGGGGGTTCTAATCCCGGCTCGGCCACTTGTCAGCTGACTGACTTTGGGCAAGTCACTTCACTTCTCTGTGCCTCAGTTACCTCATCTGCAAAATGAGTATTAAGACTGTGAGCCCCACGTGGGACAACCTCATTACCTTGTATCTACCCCAGTGCTTAGAACAGTGCTTGGCACATAGTAAGCACTTAACAAATACCATCATCATTATTATTATTGTTATTTCTATGTCCGAGGCACTATACTAAGCACCAGGGTGATTACAAGCAAATTGGGTCGGACACAGTCCCTGTCCCACGTAGAGCTCACAGTCTCAGTCCCCATTTTACAGATGGGGGAACTGAGGCACAGAGAAGTGAATTGACTCTGCCCAAGCAGACACGTGGCAGAGTCAGGATTAGTACCCATGACCTTCTGACTCCCAGATCCATGCTGTATTAATTACACCATGCTTTTCTGAACCCCAAAATTGCACCTACAAATCGGAATCCCTTTCAGCTCTCTTGAACATAAACATGCACACAGACTTTGTAGACTGTTCCTAAAAATTAATATTTGTGCTTTATGAAAGGAGAGATGCCTCTTATATTGTACTCTCCCAAGTGTTCTGCACACAGTGAGCGCTCAGTAAATAGGATTGAATGAAGAAATGGAAAGTGAAATGAAAACAAGGCTACTGATGGTGGGATTTTCTCGGTGCATGTTGGGTGTGACCGATAAAACACAGGTGTGCTGATTTATCCAGACTCTCATCCTCACTGGGTGCCTTGTGGATCTCTTGCATCTGTTACCCTCAGTAACAAATGCTATTGCTGTGTTAGATGCCCCTTATTCTGGATATTTAGGGACTGCAAGATGTTGGAAATTCATTACTGGCTTTGTTGCAAGTTAACCCCTGTTTACTGAGTCATTCTTCAACCTGTCTTCCTGCCACCATTTTATGTAACTTTTAAAGTCTCTGGAGACCACATCGGTCTTGATAAAGAGGGGAAGTGGGATCTCAGGAATGGCTTGGCTTGATGAAAGGGGATTATTTTCCATTTTGCCATTTAATGGGATTTCCTAGGCTGGCAGACCTTAAAGTGGTCTGGGAGACAGCCTGAGAGGGTTGAGGGGCTGGGAAGATGGAACTGGCCTGAACTAGAACACCAGTGACTGCCAAAACAGGACATATTCCTCTAAATTTCGTGGCATCTCTGGCTAGAAGGACATAGAAATGAACTGCAATTGGAGGAGGAGTCATCGTCACTATGTGTATACGGAGGATATGCGAGCATCAGGAATGCAGTACCCATTGGCTTTCCTGGTCTTTTAAAGCCAATCAAAGTTTATGCACATATCCAGGGCGAATGATCATCTCATCAGCTTCCCCTGTTCCTTTTCAAAACTAGTATTATGTTTTCCAAGAAGGAAACTTGCTCACTGATAAGAGGAAAAAGGATATTAAAGTCAAAAGAAAAAAATACTTATAGATTGATGACCTGTCACACCTCCTGCTTCAGGGATTAGGAAATCACTAGTTTGGAACTGAAAGGCCTTGCTCTTCTAAGAGAACACTGCAATAGTTACTTTGTGGAGAATTTTCCCCTTCTTACTCCAACACCCAGTATAAGCCACCGGAAAAAGAGAGAATAGCAGTTAACAGTTGAGAAGAATACCTGTTTATTCTTCAGGAATAGATAAACCATGTTCTGAGAGGACAAGTTATTTTAAAGCAGGTAAATGTTAATTATCGAAGAGTCCTCTGACCAAAAAAAAGGGGGAGGGGGACCCATGCCTATTAAAAACATTCTGGTGAATGAACTTGAGCTTGCTAGGGGAAGGAAGCTCTGGTCCTTCCTGTGAGGAGAAGCAAAGACTAATGTGAATGTACATAGGTAGGTGAAAAGTATAGGGAAATTTGTTACCATTGGAAGTTGGACAGGTTGCAAGTATCAGAGGTTCAAAAGAGTTTGGATGAATTCAAGGATGAACAAGAGGGGGAAATTAAGGATGTTGGATGGTTCATTCCTAAATATTAGGGTATCAGAGGTTCAAAAGGGTTTGGATGAATTCAAGGATGAACAAGAGTGAAAATTAAGGATGTCAGATGGTTCATTTGTAAATATTTGGGTCGAGGTCAAGGAGAGCAACCATTATATGGTACTCTGAGCACCCTGCTGCATTGTTGGAAACCAAATAGTCAATTCTCTTAAAACAAGGGAGCAATATTCTTAAGGATCCCCACATTCAAGAAAATTTACCTTATAGCATATTCACGCTCACTGACACTAGCCATTTCTTCCACCATGGCAACCTGTTCTCTCCAGATAGATGGCTGTTATTGGAAGAATATTCCCCAATTCCTCCACAGTTTTCTATCAAAAATGCATTGTGAAAACATACATTATGGGAGAACTGAGAATACTGAGCTGAAGGAGCATAGGTCTAAGCCGGTAATGGTTTTTCTTTCATTCTCATGAATGAAATGTATACCTACCACAGATTCTGTAACAACATTCCTCCTCTCTCCTCTAAATCATTCAGGCTTTGAAATAGTAATTTTAGTCGGCTATTCATCATAGAACTCCAGTGAGAATATGGTCCTAAAATATAGATCTATTTTATTTCCCTCGTTTCAGTTTTAGCATAAAGGCTTGCTGGACTCATGTTTCAAGACTATCAGTGCAATTATATTCAGTAATGTTATCTATATACAAGTCTTGCCTAAGTGGTGTAGGTAGAACGATATATTGGTGTGAATATATTTGGAATGCTTTTGATAAATAGCTTCCATTCTCAATTTTTTTTTAATGTACAAATGAGGGTTGTGACATGACTGTGTGAATGGATCTTCTTGCACCTTGAGCTTGTAAGAGATTACAACTGCTTGTTTGGGGGGCGGGGGTCTCCATTTTCTCAAGCATCAGAGTAAATAGAAAATTATCTCTTTCTCTCATTTAGATTTACCCCATCTAATGGATGCAGTGTGCAATTCCAAGTGAACATTCTCACTGTGAGTCTTTTTCTTTCTGCTTTCTCATTTAAGGCCCAGAAGTCTGGAACAGGAGGGGACACTCAGGCTGCTGAAGACCTTCTGCTTATCAATAAACCCCTGACAGACCTAATTAGCTTACTTATTCAGCTGGTAAGAATTTTCTTGTTTGTATGTCTGTTGGAATATTGCTGAAGTTGAAATTCCTCATTTGAATTTCACATCTCTCAGCGCTCAGTGCTGGATTTTCATTTATTTTAGGGCTTTAGTAGAGAGACATTGCTAAAGGACTGTTTACTGAAGAATATCAGAAATTTTCCAGTATTTTTCATATCGGGGTCAATACAAAGTTGGGGCTAAATTCCAGTAGGTTCTCAGTCCAGTACCTTTTTGGTGGGCTTGGGAAGAAGTACGAAATTAGAAAACCTGGCTAACCTAACTGGGAAGGGGAAGCCAGCACTTCTTCAATATGTAAATACTGTACTCTTCTATAGGCCTGGTCAAATAGTAAGAGAATGAGGGCAAGGATTGTGGAGGATGCAGTGAAGTCGTAATTAGAGAAAAGAGTAGCCCACGGGAGGTTGATGGGGGGAAAGGGACAAGGAAAGTCAGCAAGGGACCTTTCTGTGGGAAAGCTGGCTTGACTAGCCTACTCTCAGCCCTCTCTCCCCCAACCTCTGCCCTTCTGCTCCTCCCTGAAACACTTTCAGGGCCAGCTCTCTTTTTGATGTTTCTGCTTCGCCTCAGAAATGGGGGTAGAATCGATGGTGATCAGTCAGATACTCTTAATATTTATTCGGTCTGGTGTTTTTGATAACTGGCCAACATCCTTGCCGCATTAATACTGTGGCTAGAAAATCTTTAAAGAAATGACTCTCACATTTTCAGAAAATGCAAACTAAGGTAAGTTTAATGCTTTTTGCACTTAGTAAAGTTATCAAATTGGTCTTTCCATTGGCAGGATACCAACTGAATTTTCATCTGTACTGCTGATCTAATAATCTGTGTCTCAGAGGGCTTAGTACTTCCTTCCAAAATGGAATTATTTACCATCAGTTTACCTACCCAGTAATAAATAGCCTCATCTGGGTGGTTGTTACTTATTTTTGGTTATTTTATCAGAATATCCAAGTTGAAGGGAATCATAAAGTCATCATTAAATCCATAAAACAACATTTATTGAGAGCTTACTGTGGACAGAGAACTATACTAACCGCTTGGGAGAGTATGTAGGTAAGCAAGATTTCTGCCCATAGGCAGCTTACAGACTAGAGGGGGAGACAGACATTTAAAAGAAATTTCAGATGAGTATGTACATAATTGCTTTGGATTTGGAATGAAAATCAATGTGCTTAAGAGGTAGAGCCTCAAGTGCATAGTTGATGCAGAAGGAAGGGTGAATGGAGAACATGAGGGCCTAATCAAGGAAGGCCTCTTGGAGAGGGCATGATTTTAGTAGATTTCTGAAGCTGGGGAGAGTGGTGGTCTGTAAGGTATGATTGGGGAGGGAGTTCCAAGCCAGAGGGATAACACAGGTAAGGGGTCAGCCATGGAAAAAAAGGAGGCTGCGGTACCGTGAGTAGATTGGCATGAGAGGATTGAAATGTGCGGGCTGGGTTGGGTTGCAGTAGGAGATAAGCAAGATAAGATAGGAAGTGATAGGAACTGATCAGTAGAATGTCTATTTTGTTGCCCTTGCCAGAAAGCAAATGGGTAACTTCCTACTTGAAAGGCCTGCTTGCCATACAAACAATTTTGTTTTTGAGTTGCTCCTCCCAGAAAAGCAAGGGAAAGGAAGCAGCGGGCCTAGTGGGTAGAGCACAGGCCTGGGAGTCAGAAGGACCTGGGTTCTAAACCTGGGGCCACCACCTGTCTGCTATGTGACTTTGAGCAAATCACTTAACTTCTCTGAGCCTCAAGTACCTCATCTGTAAAATGGGGATTAAGACAGTGAGCCAACCTGATTAGCTTGTATTTACCCCAGCGCTTAGAACAGTGCTTGACAAGTACTAAGTACCTAACAAATACCATTATTTAAAAAAAAACAAACCACCATTTAGAAAAAATACTTGGGAGTTTAGAAGGACAAGTTTCCCCATTTCCATGCTGGGGAAGGAGAATCACAATAGGAAAGATGCCACTAAAGGAAAAAATAGGTAGAAGTCCTCACTTCACAAATCTTCTCTTTTTCAAGAAGGAAAAGGAAGGCAGTAATTTTACATGTCCCCATCACGTAGTAATATTCAGTCCCTTAACAAACTTAAGATATATAACTAATGAAGACAGTCCTGAAGAATGCCAGCATGGCAGCATAAATGTCTGATGAGCCTCGGTTTCATTACAGTGTTGGTGCCCTGTTGGCCTTGTTTGATGGCAGTGTGGAAGATTTGGGCTCAGTGCTCTGAAAGAAGCAGACTCCCCTAGCTCTGTCTCCCTCCCTGCAGAAATATAGGAGGGTCAGCCTCAGAATTGTTTGTTGAGCGTGTTTCTGTCCCAATAAACCTAACTACCGTAACAAACCATTAATAGAGGGAAAAAAAAAATTCTGGCAATGGTGCAATTGCTGAAACTTGAAATGGAGTTTCGATTCTCTACCCTGAAGCGGAACATGTGTTGCCTTGGGAGTGAGCTTGATAGTCCTAAAGTAGATGAGGAATACAGACACGAGACTGTCATTTTTGGAGAGCCTGGAGCAGACGGGCTTGTCTGCACAGGAAAATATTGTCTGTTAAATGGCCGCATACGCTTCTACCAAAGTCGAAATCCGGAGTCGGTCGACTGACTTTAAGTACGTGACTGGTCCAAGCGGTTGTCTTTGAATTGAGATGGATATGATATTTCTGTTTAAAGATTTACTGGGCTTTAGCCTAAATAAGCCATTAATTGACAGACAGAGCTTAGCATCTTTCCTCTGAACTTCATCCATTCTTCTTATGCACCATGTTGTTAATCATCAACATCAGTAGACAGTCACCACCATTTTTTCAGAATTATTTGATTGTCGCTCTGCACTGAATTTGCTGCATCCTCCCCTTTTCGCTCACAGCTGGGCAGGTCATGCCATTTATTACCCTATACCATCTTCCAAATGCAGCCTTTACTTTTTCTCCAATTGCTTAGATATTGATTTTTTCCTTGAATAGGCCCCCTAGCAACAGGATCACTTTCAGTAACTCACAGCATGCATGAACCGGAGTGATACTTCAAGACATTCTAGCTTGGTGTTTCCTTGCTCCTGGCATGGGAATCAGAGCTTTTCCATCTTCAAGCACCATCCACACAAACACCCCCAATCTTTTGCTGTCATACCTTCTGCCAATGTCCTGTGCAATGATGCCTTGACTCAGAGGCAGAAGCCCCAGGGGACACCAGGGTCCAGTAGCAGAATGGCACTGAAGCAAGCAAAAGTGCCTCAAAAATCTACTAATAAAGAGCGGCTTTGGGGGCAACTTGCTCCCCACCCCCTTCCCCTGCAAAGTCCCCAGGCTTCATCCACCCCTGGCACCAAAAATGGGAAAAGGAAAAATTCTTGCTAGTCCTTGCATTGGTCTTCCTTTTTACATTACTATCTCCTACATTATAAACTCACAATGCCACTTCTAAGGGCATTTTCCTCTTCCACCACCTCACTTGAAACTTTCTCTTGTTTTGAGCTACTTTGACATTCCTTCATGCTTCTGTGGAAAAAAAAAGACATCTTGCATTTTCTACTTTCAAACCCTCCCTTTACATCCCTTTTTGCCCTCCTCCCCACCCCCTACACTGGTCTCCCCTCCCTGCTTAGACTGTGAGCCCCACATGGGACCGGGACTCTGTCTGACCCGATTATCTTGTTACTGCCCCAGTGCTTTAGTACAGTGCTTGGCAAATAGTAAGTGCTTAATTGCCACAATTAAAACAGTGCTTGTCACAGTAAGTGCTTAACAAATACCATCATTATTAATAGTAGTAGTAATATTGTTATTATAACTACTCTTACTACCTAGGTAGTAATACTCTTCGCTAGACTCACTATCATTTTCATCCTGAAATCAAGCCTATTTCTTACTCTGCATTCCAGTCTCTCCAGCTCTTCCAGGAATTTTCTAGTCACCCAATTCACTCAAAGAATTATATCAAGATTAATATTATAGTTTCTTTGTATGCACATAATAATGATTGTGGTATTTTTTTAAGTGCTTATGTGCCAGGCACTGTACTAAGTGCCGGGGTGATTACAAGCAAATTGGATTGGACACAGTCCCTGTCCCATGAAGGGCTCGCAGTCTCAATCCCCATTTTACAGATGGGGGAACTGAGGCACAGAGAAGTGAAGTGACTTGCCTAAGGTCACACAGCAGACACGTGGCAGAGCCAGGATTAGAACCCATTACCTTCTGACTCCCAGGCCCATGCTGTATCTACTATGCCATGCACCTTCTCATCTGACTTGTTATCCCTGTGCCATTAATTTTTAAAGTCATCAAGGTTAAGACTTTTACTGTATTTCCCCACATGAGCAGTGTAGCAAGCATGTATGGCTACATATTATTAATAATTATCATAATAGTAAGGCAGCTGTGAGAAATATCCTTGCTAAAGATGAAATTCATGGAGATTTTTGAACCGGTTTTGAAAGAAACATGTGGAATCTCTTTTCATGAGAGTGTTGGATTAGAATATACAAGACATTATTTTCAATGTGGGATGCGATCAGTGAAGTTCCTTACTGAAACTCCTGCATCTTGACTAGAAGCATCTTAAGAACCACTCTAACCCTCGAATGCTATGAAATCTCTTTATGCAACATAATAAATCGAGTATGTTAACAATGTGAATTCTGTGTATAGTTGTAAAGTACGTTGCTATACAAAGAATCTCCTGGTTTAAAATGACGTTTTCCCCTGAAAATTAAGGTAATCCATTTTGATAATAATATGTAAAGCATATCATCTTCCTAAAAAATAGGAAATTAAAAATGCAATATGGCCTGATTGGTAGGACAGGGGCCTGGGTGAGAGTTCTAATCCCAACTCCACCCCTTGCTTGCTCTGTGACCTTGGATGAGCCAGTTAACTTTCCTATGCCTCAGTTTCCACATCTGTCAAATGAGAATTCAATATATGTTATCCCTTCCATGTAGACTCTGAGCCCCATGTTGAAAAGGGACTTTGTTTGCCCTGATTATCATGTATCTACCAGTGCTTAGTAACTTGCTTGACAAATAGTAAGTGCTTAAGAAATAGCATTAATATTATTATTACTGGCTTGCTATCTGGGCCTCTTATTACTGTACATTTAATGATACAAGAGAGTGCAAGAGCTGGCTACCTCTTCTCAAAAAACTTTGACTTCAGTTATGCAGAACATCATCTGTTTTTCTTTTTTCTGCGTGTAATTTGTTGATGTTGAAGATGTTCTCCACCCTATAATGTTTTGTTTTGGTCTTTTGGTTTTGATTATTGTTGCCTACTTATTTCATGCTTCCTCCTTTAGGAAAGATACACCCTCCACTCTTATGATATATGTGAATATACTAGTTCCTAGCATTCTCTCGAAATAGCAACCACTTTTTCTACGAGATCACTAAAGGGCTGAAACAACCTCTGCCAGTTCTTTCATTCTTCTCCTAACCACTTTTCTGCTTTTGTCAATGATCGTGTCATTTATCTGCTCTCATTACAGGGATCATATTTTCTTGTTTAGAAAAAAACTGTGGAAAATTAAGCTGCCAAAACAAGTTAATAAGTGCAGTCAAAATTGATTTCGATGTATTCTTTTCTATTTTCTTTAAGTTATTAATTTAGAAGATGTTTTGCAGAGCAAGAAATTTTCTCCCACACTATCTAATGTTTATGTGATAATTACCTATTATAAGTAAGTGCATGTTTCTGGCCTGGTAATGAAAATTTTTCTTTGTACCATTTCTCAAATTATTATGTACTGTGTATAGCTCTCCTCGCTGGAGGGAATGAAAATCATTTTCTCTAGGCTCTCCATTTTATTAATCATTTACATTTTGTTAAATTTGGATTCTGGTAGAAGCGGGAGCTTTCAAATTAAATTTATATTTGTTCCACATTATTTCAACCCCTGCTCTTCCACGGTCTTACTGTGTGGATGTCCATGACAATTAGTTTTTTTAATAATCATTGGTATTTATTGAGCACTTACTGTATGCAGAATCCTGTATTAAGCACTTGGGAGAGTACAACAGAATAAATACATCCAATCTCTGCCCGCAAGGAGCTTACAATCTAATGGAATTTTAACAACAGCCGACAGTAGCCCTCACTACTATCGGCTGTTGTTAAAATTCCATTAGATTGTAAGCTCCTTTTAAAGCTGCTTTTAAAACTGAGGGCCAGGATTTTTACTCCTTTAACTTTTTTTTTTAACCGGGCAAGGTACTAAGTTCTGGGGTAGGTACAGGAATCAGGTTGGACACAGTCCCTGTCCCACGTAGGGCTCATAGTCTTAATCCTCATTTTACAGATGAGGTAACTGAGACACAGAGAAGTTGCCCAATGACTTGCCCAAGATCCCACAGCAGACAAGTGGCAGAAGTGGGATTAGAACCTAGGTCCTTCTGACTGGCAGGCCCATGCTCTGACCTCTAGGCTATGCTGTTTCTCTAAATTGTCCCTAACTTCTTTAGCTTCTCTTAACTATGATACTTCCCCTATGTAATTTATTTTAGTGTCTGTCTCCCACCACTAGACTGTAAACCCCTAAAGAGGAGGGATAACGTCTGAATGTTGTAGTGGTGGGGAGGGTATCAAAGTGCTTAGGGGATAAAGACCCAAGTGCATAGGCAATGCAGGAAAGAGAGAGAGAATAGGATGAAAAGATGTGAGATTAGTCAGGAAAAGCTTCCTGGAAGACATATGATTTTAGAAGGGTTTTGAAGATAAGGAGAATGGTGATTATGAAGGTGCATGAGTTAGCAAGGGGTCAGTGACAAGAGAGACAAGATCAAGGAATAATAAGTACATTGGTATTAGAGGAGCATATTATGCAGGCCATGTTTTAGAGGAAGAGGAGTAAGGTCAGAAAGAGAGCTGATTTAGTGCCTTAAAGCTGATGGTGAGAAGTTCCTATTTGATGTAAAGATGGATAGGCAACCATTGGTGGGTTTTGATGAGTGGGAAGTTGTGTGCAGGATGATTCTTTTAGAAAAATCCATGCAGCAGAGTGGATGAAGTACGGACTGGAGAGGGGAGAGACTGGAGGTAGGGAGGTCAGCCATTTTTGCTTTGACTGCATTCTGCCATTTTATTCTAATCACAAGCTCCAGTGGCAGTTAACTCTCTGATCATGAAAAGTCATGGGGTAATTCAGAATGGGATGGGGAAATCCAGAGCTCATCACACACTTCAGGTACCCTCAACACCTCTCTAGTCTGTCACAAAGATGTTGGCTGCCTCCTGGAAGAAGAGTCTGTCATACTGTTGCAAAGAGTTTATGCCTATCCTTGAACAAGTTACCAACTAAAGAGCGTCCTCTGTCTTCAGTCAGAAGTGGCAGTTTTCTAAGTCCAGTTGTAGTTAATGCTGCGACGGTGTACTTGGATGGGCTCACTGGTCTCTCTGGGGCATTAAAGGCTTCAGGAGAAATTAGCAGAAGTAGTCAACCACCTGGTCCTCTTGGTGTTGTATAAATTACCCCTGCTAAAATTCCAGAAGTGTTACTTGCCTTTATCCTAATCGTTTGAAAATAAAAAGATAGTAGAGGGAAGTCCCTGCTTGATTTTTTTCTTTTTTTAACACTTGTCTCTTGGCTGGTTATATAAAGTAGGGGTGTGATTTTTAAAGTTCTTATCATTAAACTGGTTATAATTTGAAATTCCAGTTGAATTTCTTACCCAATTTTGTGTTCAAGGCAACTCAAAATTAAACCTGAGAGCCTCTACGAAAGATTGAAAGCCCCCAATCAATTAATAGTATTTCCTGAGCACCTACTATGTGCCAAGCACTGCACTAAAGTACTTGAGAAAGAATAACAGAGGTAAAAAGGCACGATCCCTGCCCACAAGGATTTTACAATCTACACGGGGAGACAGAAGCCAAGTGTTATGCAGATGGGAGGAAGAAAAGACTGGAAAGATAGATAAATGAAAAATCAAGAGTTTGAATTGTAGAGTAGGTTGGGGGTGAAAGATGGAAGCGGAGTCAGAAAAGAGACTGAGAAAGTGGCAGAAAGGTAGGAGAACTGAGTTATTAATGTTTCCAGAAGAAGGGAGTGCTTCAGCATTTCAAAGTCATCTGAGAAATCAAGGAAGATGAGGGGTGAGTAGAGTCCATTAGACTTGGTACCAAGGAAATTAACGGTGACCTTGGAGAGTGCAGTCTCAGTGGAGTGAAAGTGCCACAAACCAGACTGTAGTGGATTAAGAAGGGAATTGGAGAAAAGGAAATGGAGGCAGTCCTTTTGAGGATTTTGGGCAGGAATAGAAGTAGAGGGATAGGGTATTACTTGGAGAGAGGTATTCTCTTTCCTCTCAGTGCCTTGAATATTGGAGGATCTCAAATAATCAACCACAGAATTGTCATGTAGTGCACATTGTCACCAATAATGAAAAAATTTCCCCCAGTTCAGCTGACAGTTCTCTTGATCGCAGAATAAGAAAGGCCAAGCACTCATCCATAGTGCTGCAGTACTATAATAAAGCTTATTTTTGACACCAAATAAGTAACTATGACTCAGCCTCTGAAACAGATATGTCAAATAAGAGACTGTGAGCTTGTTGTTGGGTAGGGATTGTCTCTGTTGCCAAACTGTGTTTTCCAAGTGCTTAATACAGTGCTCTGCACCCTGTAAGTGCTCAGTAAATATGATTGAATGAATGAATATCATTTTTCAACATCTGATTTTCTGACTACAGCTAAGACTGTGTTCATCTATGTACTTGTCTAATCACCCATATTTTTTCCGTGCAACCCCCAACAAGGACAAGAATCAGTGGGGTTTTTTAAAAGCATTTATTTTGTGAATCTATCTCTTGTGACATTCACTAGTACCAATTCATAATATCCTGCTTGAGGACAAGGCAGCTGACTTTTATGACTTTTGAAAAGTCCCCACTTTTTAGACAGCTGTAATTCACTTCGTATCAAGTGAAAAAACATTTCTGCACACAATGAACATGACCATTTAAGATAGGTTTCCATTTTTATAAACGGAACACATTTTTTCCTTATTCTCTGGCACATTTCCAAATTCTGTTTATCTGCTGAATTTCACAGGTATTTCAAATGTTTATCTCTTTTTATGCCCCTAAAATTGGAAAACTGGATTAAATCTGGAGTTAGCCACCCTCTTATCCCAAGCCTGGCGAATGTGTTTTAGCCTCTGGATGAGGACAGATAGCCCAGCAGGCAGCAGGGATAGGATTATCTGACAGTCTGTCTGGCCACTGTTGAAACACTCAGGAATGAATGCCGCTTGAGGCCAGGGGAAAGAAACTTCGAGTGTCATTCCCTAAGACAGTGGGAGCATATTGATGTACTTGTTTCGAAGGCATGTTTGTTTTGTTTTATGAGACCGAATACATTTTTGAGGCCTAGGACATCAGAGGAAAAAAATTAATTGGTCTAGCCTCATATTGAGATTTAACAGGACAAAGCATGAAAGTAAAAAAAAAATAAAAATAAACACTTCTTTAGCGGGGTTGGAATTTTCTAACTGAAAATCTTACGTGGCCCCATTTTAGCACTGTGATTAGTGTATTGTGGTAGTGAGAGATCGAAGGGAAGGACCTAAGAAGCAGAAAGGTGAGATATCCAGCAAAGTGGATGTTGTTACTACATTTCCCAGGAAAGAAGGCCAGGGGAAGGATTTATTTTGTCATGCTCAACCTATTCTATTATTGCCTGTTATTTAAATGTTTAAATGTCAGTAGATAATTTAAAAATAAAATTGAGTTAATTTTAAATTATAATTTTACTTTTTAATGAAAAGAGGATCACAAAACCCTCTGCATATGCTTATTAATTGAGGCTTAATAATTTTTAGGGAAGTCCACATAGTAAGTACTTAACAATTGCATGTTGTCCGTATTACCAAAGAGTAAATCTGTTTGCTGGAGAAGTCATCCCCAACATAATTGTTTGGCCAAGATGCCCCTGTTCTGTTCTTATCTTCCTTTTACTCAACGTGAGTAGAAGAAAATTTTAAAATTGAATAATTTTTTGGTAATTATGGTTCAGTCCATCAATAAAGACACACTTGAAGCAAAGTAGGGAACTGAGATTGCATGTAAATGAGACTGCAGAGCTCTTAAGAGTATGGAAGCAGAGATAATTACAAAATCTATCATGCTGAAACACTGTAAATACAAAAAATTCAATATTTAATCCACTGATTGGTATTTCCCTTAATTTATCACTGAGGGCAAAATACATTTTAAGATTAATCAATTATTTATTTCATGGTGTTTGCTAAGCACTTATTATGGGCCAGTCACTGTACTAATAATGGTATTCATTAAGCGCTTACTATGTGCAAAGCACTGTTCTACGCACTGGGCACTAGGGTAGATACAAGATAATCAGGTTGGACACAATCCCTGTCCCACACAGCCTAAGTAAGAGGGAATAGGATTTAATTTCCATTTTACATATGTGGTAACTGAAGCACAGGGAATTTAAGTGACTTGCCCAAAGTCACACAGCAGACAAGTGGAGAGCCAAGATTAGAACCCCAAGTCCTCTGACTTTCAAGCTTGTACTCTCTCCACTGGCCACCCTGCTTCCTATTGAGTATGTGATGCTAGATTCTTCTTGGAAAGTATTGTTTAATAACCGATTGCATCCAGTGTATTTTGGTCGTTAATGCAAACATTTGCTAAATACAAAAGTGCCACGCAACTTGAATAATTAATAAAAAATATCAGAAATGATTAAATGGCACATGTTTACCTCATGGTATGTGGGAATATTTGTAGAAGATATCATACACAAAGTATTATGAAATGAATGTTAACTGTGCATTTTCCAGTGTGTGGTGCTTATGTAAGCACTGTGTCTTGGAATTTTGTATAATTTGTGTAGGAAAGAGGACAGGAAATAGCATATTTTATGCAAATGTGACTTGTGAGCTCTTGAGTTAAAGTCGATGTATCTTTAGGAAACTTTTCCATGTAGCCACAACTGAGAAGTGAGATTACCACAGTCTGTGCTGTCTAAAGTAATGGAGCTTAGTGATGGCTACTAATTCTGAGACCTTGTTGTACGAAAGAAACTTATTTCCCCAGTGATTTAGACAGAGCAGGCTTTTCTTTCAGCGCGTGCAATACTCCAGAGAGAGTGCCCTTTTCAGGAAGGACTGATTTCCCTCGAGTCTTCTGTACAGTTCCTCACCACTCGTTCATTGCTAGTAAATGGGACAGACAAAGACGTATTACAATATATTGTTTGGGTTGGAAGCTGGGGAAGCAAAGTCCCCTTTAAGATTGAGATATCGAAGACAATAGATAATGTCCATGTTCTGTAATTTCTCCTAATGCTTTTGGGTCACTTGAACACGTGTTCATATGTTCAGTAAATACCGGAATTTGGTTTCTCAAGCTCCTATGTGGAGAAGCACCAGAAGCAGATGGTGTGACAGTGGCCACTTTAGGGTTCATTATGCTTGTCAGCCTAAGTGGCCTCAGGGGGCTATAATGCTAGGTGGGTGGGGAAAGTTCTTTATTTAACCAGTCTTAAGTAATTTCTGATTCTTGTTGTGCGTCCTGTAAACTGATTTCATCTCACATTCCAGTCAGTTTCTGTTTGAATATCTCCCTCCATTTATTTGTCTCAGTGGGCATTTCTTTATATATCTAAGGGATAACTACCTGCCCTGTTAGTCAGATGGGCCAGAGATGATACACACTTTTTCTGAAATGTGAAGCATAAAAATAAGGTCCTTGCTTTCTTGGTGATTAGATCATGTTGAAGTTGAAGAGCACAGTTTTTTAAGGTGTAAAGGACTAGACCGTCCTCTTAAAGCCAGAAACCATTAGGCATTCTTTGAAGGACTCTCATCTGATAATGCGGTGATTAATACAAGAATGTAGTAAAGTTGGGAGTTTGAATAATGATGTTTTGCTTTTGTATTTTGTTTAGTGTTTGCAAAATTGTCTTGTCTATGGCTCCCAAAGGCCCCTTCTAGTTTGACATATTCTGTAATCATATTACTGATCTAATGAGCATCAATCCTTTATTATAATAAACCCTCTTTGTGAATAACCTTATTAATTTCTTGAAATAATGCACCCATGGGGTGCTCCAGTCAATTTCATTGTAGTTCCAAAATTAGATGCCCTAAACAACTCCATCTATGTGAAACATTTCAGCTGAAATGATCACACGTATTTTTCAGTGCTTTGTGGTTCATGAACACTGATAGAACAAAGCTCAAAATTAAAGTACTTTGGATGCCTTGGGTTGCGAAAGTGCAGAAGTTCAAACAAACTGTCTTTTATTTGAATCTGGCATAATTTCAACGAACAGATGATGTGTTAGACTATACAACTGAAGGAGACTTTATTCAACCTTGGTAAATTTCCAGCCAGTAAATGTCTGCATGGTACAATACTGTTTTTTATGTTTCATTCCCCATTCGGTCAAATAAAATATACAAAATTTTGCATGATTTCAGGAAGTTTATCTCCTTTTTATTTGAAAAATCCTACCTACTTCAAAACATTAATTTTCCTATTCTTTTTTGGGTCTCTGTATTTTTGTCCTGAGTTTACTCAAAGGAGTCTTAGATATGAACTTCTTAAAAGAGAGATTTTATTAGATACATGGTATAAATAATAAATAATTATGGAATTTGTTAAGCACTTACTATGTGCCAAGCACTGTTCTAAGCACTGGGATAGATACAAGGTAATCAGGTTGCCCCACATTGGACTCACGGTCTTAATCCTCATTTTACAGATGAGGTAACTGAGGCACAGAGAGGTTCAGTGACTTGCCCAAGGTCACACAGCAGACAAGTGGCAGAACCAGGATTTAGAACCCATATCCTCTGAGTCCCAAGCCCGTGCCATTTCCACTAAGCCACACCGCTTCTCAACGGTATAAGCATGTGTACTTTCAGGGTGTGCATACATCAGTACAGCAACTGACGACAGAGATTTTTCCAAAACATACAATTCTAAAGTATACTTCTGAACCACATAAGGGGAATCTGGTATTTCAGAATTTCCGTGCTCAACAGTTGGTAGTCATAGATAGACAATCGATGACATTTATTGAGCGCTTACTGTGAGGAGAGCACTGAACTAAGCCTTTGGGAGAGTACAGTGCAACACAGTGGTTAAACATGTTCCCACCCATAAGAAGCAGCAAGGCCTAGTGGATAGAGCACAGGCTTGGGTCTCAGAGGACCCGAGTTCTAATTCTGGCTTCGCCAGTTGTCTACTCCGTGACCTTGATCAAATCACTTCACTTTTCTGTGCCTCAGTTACCTCATCTGTCCATTGAGGATTAAGACTGTGAGTTCCATGTGGGACAGCAACTGTGTCCAACCCGATTTGCATGTATCAATCCCAGTGCGTATTACAATGCCTGGCACACAGTAAGCACTTAACAAATACCACCATTTTTATGGAGCTTACAGTCTAGAGGGAGAGACAGGCATTAATACAAATGAATGGGATAGGAGGACAACCAAGAGAGGACAGAGAAGATGAGGTTGGATGATGTTTCCAGGAGAAGGGGGTGGTCGACAGGGTCAAAGATAGCTGAGAGGTTGCAGAGGATGAAGTTAATGGCTATTGGATTGGGCAAGAAGAAGATCATTTGTGACCTTTGAGAGGGTGTTTTCGGTGGAGTGAAGGGGACAAAATCCAGACTGGAGGGTGTCAAGGAGAGAATTGGAGGAGAGGAAGTTGAGACATCAGGTGTAGACAGTTTGCTTAAGGAACTTGGAGAGGAATGATAGGAGGGAGATAGGGTGATAACTAGTGGGAGCCATGGTGTCAAATGAGGCTCTTTTTAGGATAGAGGAGACATGAGCCTGAGCAGTGGGGAAGAAACCTTTGGAGAGCGAACAGTTGAAGATGGCAGTCAAGGAGGGAAGAAAGGAGGGGGCAAGTGTTTTGGTAAAGTGTGACGGAATGGGACCAGTTGTGCAGGTGAATTTTGAGAAAAGGCAGCAGATCTCCTCTTGAGATTTTGCTGGGAAGGATGGAAGAGTTGAAGGAGGGACTGGAGAGGAGCAAGGGAAATTTTAGGGAGATCACGTCTGATGGATTCAATTTTCTCAATAAAGTAGTTAGCCAGGTCATTAGGGGTAAGGGGTAGGGGAGTCGGGGAGAAAGGGGAGTTAAGGAGGAAGTTTAAGTACTGGAACAACTGGTGAGGGCAATGGGCATGGGTTTCAATAAGGATGGAGAAATAATTTTGCCAGACAGAGGAGAGGGCAGAGTTAAAGCCCTCAAGGATGAACTCGAGGTGGACGAGGTCAGCCTGATGCCTGGATTTCTGCCAGAATTTTCCTTTCAAAATTCCATTCTAATGCTGACTCGATAAGATTGTATTTATAATTTCTTAATTGAGTTTGTGAACATAGGTATATCCTTCATATTTACAGATTTGACCTGTAAGGAAGGAGGAAAGGTGGGATAAGAAGGAGTGAAAAAAAGATACTCCTGTGGCATTAAGCAACTAGTCCAAAGTAAGAAGCAAGGGGAAAAAAAATACCTTTTTTCTTGGAAGCTGCATTCCTTTATCTTTAAGAGTTGTCACATATCTTGTTTGTCCAGGAGCTGGATGTTTATTTTATCCCATATTGACTCTAATAGGATTTTTATTTTTAATAAGCTTTGTTTGGCATTCTTCTGCTGTGACTAAGAAAAAGGCCATTCCTTGATCCTGGTATACAACTGAGGATATTGTTAGTATATTTGTTAACTGCTTACTATGTACCAGACACTGTACTAAATGCTGGAGTAGATAAAAGTTAATCCAGTTGGACACAGTCTAACATGGGGCTCACAATCTTAATCCCCATTTTACAGATGAGGTAACTGAGTCACATGAAATGACTTGCCCAAGGTCACACAGCAGGCACATACCAGAGCCGGATTAGAACCAAGGATCTTCTGACTCCCAGGCTTGTGCTCTTATCTGTTAGGCCACCGGGATCTTTGATAAGTGGATTAGCACTATCTGTAGTTTGAAAAGTACTGATTTTAAACTTCTAGGTATTATGGAAAACTTCATAATCATGATTTTATAACGCTAATAATAATTGTGGTATTTGTTAAGCGCTTACTATGTGCCAGGCACTGAACTAAGCACTGGGGTGGATACAAGCAAATTGAGTTGGACACAATCCCTGTCCCACATGGGGCTCACAGTCTCAATCCCAATTTTACAGATGAGGTAACAGAGGCACAGAGAAGTGAAGTGACTTGCCCAAGGTCACCCAGGATACAAGTGGCGAAACCGGAATTAGAAGCTATGAACTTCTGATTCCCAGGCCCGTGCTCTACCCACTCCTCCATTCTGACCTTTAGGGCATGTTTAAGAAGTTAAGACCGTCCAGGGATGAGACGACTTATTTTATCCTACCAATGACTTTCTAAAATGTTTCCTTACATTTCCGTCTTAATACTGTCTGATAGTATATGGATAGGCTCAACTTGATCGATAAAGGAGTTGGCAGATTCTCTTCTTATAAAATCCTCCAGTTTAAGAACATTCTGTACCATGGAGTCCCTTGAGGCTTGGGTGTATCGTGTGTCCTTATTTCTCTAGACATGGGGATAGTGTCAGAGCCATAGACAGTAAAGTATTTTATTCAGCTAGATTGCCCAGAAGTAGCACCATTCATCACCCTATGGCTAGTTAATGTCATTCTATTTCTGCTTTTTCAGCAAAGTTTTGAGAGTAAGGATATGAGCAAATCCAAGGGAACAGTGATTGACGGAGTCGAATTTGAAAACCTTGTAACTTGTCAGTGATGTCCCAACAATATGGAGGAAAGCTTTTATAAAAGAGATGCCAACAGGCTGTGTAGGGATAAAATTTAGTTTTCTTCAAATGATGGTCTAAAGCTTCATATTAGCATATGTGTTTTGTGATTTTTTTAATGCAATTTAAATTTAAATCTTCTCTTATTTGGACTCAAGTGTAGTAGTACATAATCCTGTAATGTTTGCTCCCAAGCAGATTGCTTAGTTCCATAAACTGACAGTAAACAAGAATGATTCAGATTCTGCCTTGATTTTTATTGTCTAAATTGAATGAAGAGAAGGAAGTAAACAAAGCAGCGTAAATGGTGAAAAGGAAATTAGATTTTGAAATTTCATTTCTCAGTGGAAATGTAAGGGACACAAGTTTTGTTTCTGTTCTTTCAAAACCTCTGCCTGACAGTTTTCTTTTAGTATGAGTAGCCCTAGAGTGGTAGAGATAGGAAGAACCTCAGAAATTAGAGAGTGCATCACTTTCTTTCCCAGGGAAGACCCCTCCCCGCCTAACAATCCATTTATGCTACTTTCTAAAGATCTCCAGAGAAGGAAATCCCACATTATCCCTCAGTAACCCATTCCCTTCAATTGAAATATAAAACTTGTTTCTGAAACACTGACTTACAAATAGAGTTTGATTGTATTATTTACTACCCTTATATTCCAAAAACCGGTAGAGACTCATGCAAGATTTATGGGGTTTCTCTTCCCCAGTGTCGTTATGTGTTTCCTATTCCTTCTGTATCTATTTTCTTTTCTTCCTAGTTGCTCTTATGGTTTCCACTCTCCTGGGCCCTTTCCTACTCCTGAGGCCTTCAATTCATAATTATCTCCTGTGTATGTGTGTGTTGGGTATTATTGGTCCCTGTTTATATTTGTGTGGGTGTTCACATGTATTTTAATTTGCCTATGTCCTTATTTGTGTGTTAGTGCTCAATAAATACAATTAACTGTGTGCAGTGAACTGTACTAAGCACTTGGGAGAGTACAGAATAACAGCGTAACCCACACATTCCCTGCCCACAATGAGCTTACAATCTAGAGGGGGAGACAGACATTAATATAAACTACAGATATGAACTTAAGTGCTGCAGATCTAGGAGGGGAGATGAATAAAGAGAGCAAATCATGATCATGCAGAGAGAGTGGGAGAAGAGGAAAGTCAGGGAAGTCCTCTTGGAGGAGATGTGCCTTCACTTCCTTATATGGGTGTGGAGAGGTGCATGTATTTTCATTCATTGTCATATTTATTGAACGCTTACTGTGTGCAGAGCACTGTATACTAAGCATTTGGGAAAGTACAATTCAGCAATAAAGAGTGACAGTCCTTGCCCACAATGAGCTCACAGTGTAGAGGGGGGAAGACAGATATCAACACAAATAAATAGAATTACAGATATCTATATAAATGCTGTCGGGTGGGGAGTTGGGGGAAAGAGCAAAGGGAGCAAGTCAGGTCAACGTGGAAGGGAGTGGGAGATGAGGAAAAGTAGGGCTTAGTTTGGAAAGGCCTCTTGGAGGAGATGTGCCTTCAGTAAGCCTTTGAAGTGTGGGGCGAAATAATTGTCTGGCATATTTGAGGAGGGAGGGTGTTCCAGGTCAGAGGTGAGTGATTGTATTAACGTGGTAGCACTTTGGATAGAGAGGGAAGCGTGGATTTTAGCAGAGCTGTGAAGGTGGGAATGACAGGATTTGGTGATGGATGGAATGTGTGGATTGAATGACAGAGAGGAGTTAAGGATCAAGGTTCTTCTGCTTCCCAGGCATGTGGTCTTTCCACTAGTCCATGCTGCTTCTACATCATATCCAGCGCTCACCTTCAACAGCCCCTTGCCTAATCCCGCTTTAGAACTGGGGAAATCTCATCAATTCCTCTTGAAGATAAAGAGAATGCAGTGTGGAAGTATTGTGGTCTAGTGAAAGGAGCCCAGGCCTAAGAAGCAGATGACCTGGGTTCTAATACCAACTCTGCCACTTGCCTAAATGACATGGGATACATCACAACTTCTCTGGACCTCAATTTCCTCATGTGTAAAATGTTCCTTGTGTGGACCTGTAGGTATCTGTTTTCCATTCTTTCTGAAATGGGGCCTCTAGGACCTGAATGCCTTTACCCACACAGTCAAGGGTATCTGAAAAGATAAGTCCACCACTAGAAGCAGCCCTTATCTCCTTGCACAAGTTTGTGGCCAAGGATCATCCCCACGAAGTCCTACAGGGGCCACTGTGGTAACTTGGTGTGTGGGCCAAAATAAAATGTGGGTTAGGTACCTTCTGCCATTCCACAAGACTGCAGTGCCCTTCCCCAAAGTCCTTCAAACTGGCATCCTCAACAAGCAAATGGCCTACTAGGCAATTAACTATCAGAAGCATAGATGATTCTCATATAGGGATCAAACAAATCTGAAGATAACAACTGAACTGATGAATTGAGTTCTATAAACTATTTTTTAAACCTCTAGTGCACTGTGTGCCAAATCCTCTCTTTAAAAAAAAAAAAGCCAAATCCTCATATGGTTTGGGTCAGGCTTTGTAAAAGTAACATGCATGTGCCTGGATAAAGAGAAATTTGAAAGAGTTCAGGAGACAGGAAGGCAATTTGACAAATCCTGTACTTTCGTTACTGAAACAAGTATAAAACAAGTATAAAATGTGCACTTAAAAGCCAGGAAATCAGAATTCCTCATTTGTATTGTTGTATCTAGTTTCTGAGTCATGGGGCATATGAAATCATCCATTGTTCTGAAGTCTCTTGATAGATCCTGCATCCTTTTTGTGCAATTATTAAGTGAGAGTAACTGGAGTTGGCATGTCAGCCATTTATGCAAATTTTTTGACATTTCCTGGATAGCGTAACATTCTATTTTTAGTGCAGACATCTGAGAAAAATAAAAGGTTAATCAGCAGACCAGAAGAGAAAAACACACTCTTGATAATTTTGTTGGATCCCCAAATGAGTCTGAAATCCATCACCCACCAATATTCCTAGAGCAGTTCAACTGTAGAATGAAGAGTAACTTATAGTATGGTGCTAAAGCACTAGAGCAGATACAAGGTAATCAGATAAAACACAATCTCTGCCTTAAATAGGGTTTACAGTCTATAAAATAGAGAGAGCAGGTATTTGATTACCTATTATAAACTAGGAAAATTGAGGCCCAGAGAAGCTCATTGACTTACCCAAGGTCCCTCAGCAGGACCAGTGACAGAGGTGGGGTTAGAGCCCTGGTCTTCTAACTCCCAGTCCCATAGTCTTTCCACTATATCATATTGCTTTATTTTCTCCTGCTCTGTGATACTTTTTGTGGTCTGAGAGAACACTGTGCTGCTGTGAAAGAAAGTTACAGGGAAGAAGGCCTTGCAGAAATAGAAAAAACACAAAAACTCCCTATCTGAGTAAAAGCCATAAATACTTGTATCTCTGTACCTTTAGTCCTCTTTGTTCCAGGCAGGGAGTTATTTTGTTTTAATGAAACAAAAATGCAATAATTGCCATCTAATGGCAAGGATGATAATGATGATAAAATGTAATAAAATCTATCAAATGATACTAAGGTGTATGGGATTAGAAATGAAATTTCAAATGTTAATACACTGTTTAAAAGTGTACCACCCAAACATGATGAAATTTAATAAGAAAAGATGGTAGGGAGTAACCTTCGAAGGAATCAACAAATGAAACAAATGCAGGCTAAGGAAGGACTTACTAGGTCCAGGTACACCAAAAAAAGTCCTGAGAGCCTAATATCCATCACCCAGAACCTGATGTGAATGAGCATTGTAGAACCAGCGTGGTATTCAAATTGGCTGAATGAACATGAGTATGAAATACACAGTGGCCCCTGTAAGTCCTATCTTGTCTGATCCTGAAAACTGGTTTGTCCCCATCCTTCTTAATAAATGGATGTCATAACTGGGCACAGTACTAAAAAAACAGAGAAGTAGCTCTCTGGTTTCAGTTATGTAAAATTGCAGAACTAGAAGGGATTTTTGGGAGATCATCCAGGCAAACTCTTGCCTTGAGGAAGAGATAGAGTACCAGGATTCATGTATTTACCAGCCAGGCCCAAATAACCTGGAAAACATCCAGGAGAGAACATTAAACAGTATTAAAAGGATGGGAAGTGGTTCTTTGAAGAGACGTTAAGGAGGTAGGATTATTTAGCTTGGGAATGAGATGGGTAACACCTTCATATTCTTGAAAATAGTTATTGAGGAAACAGCTGACTGTTTGTTCTCCGTGAACCCAGAGTACTAGCAAAGGGAAATTAGCAAAACAGAGTTTGATCAGACTTCTTGACTGTCAGCATGATGAAACACTTAGGTTATCAAGGGAGTTTGTAGTGGAGATATTAGTAGTGGAGAGCCCTCTATCCTTGTCATTTGCCGGCCTGAAAATGAGACTCAATCGGACAGCCTTGTAAGGTCCATTCCATATCTGCGATTCCATAATTTTGATAGAGCTAATGGCACTAAAAGATCCATAGTTGTCTGGCCATCCAAGTTTCAGGATAGCCATAAAACATGCATGGTTATCCTGCTAAAGAGCAAAGACAGCAGCAAGATGAGAATGTTCATGGTAACATTTTTACCCATTTCCTCTTAGTTAAGTATGGATCAACTTGGAGTATGGGAGGAGAGATGATAGGGAATGGTATAAAGGGAATGGTGGCATTTCTGCCAGAGATCTTCTGTGGAATAAAATTGTGATGGTCAACTTTTTCTTTTTAGCTTCCCAGTGAGGACCCTGAAATATTTGAAAATTCATCAAGGTGCTTGTCAATATTGGTTCAGCTGTATGGAGGGGACAACCCAGATAGCATGTCTCCAGAACATATTGAGAACTTTGCTAAGGTACTGAAGACCAAGAAGCCAAAGGAACTGAAGCTCTTGTTGAGAATCATGAAGAGACTGGTGAGTGAAGTGCGCGTCTGTATTTTGCACATCAGTGAATTTATGCTCATTTAAATAGAAAAGATGAACTTGGTTTAAAATTGAATTTCTAGTAACCTGCTTGTTTGCTACACAAGAAAGACTTTGGCTAGAATACTGATATATATTATCCTGAACATCTACAAAACTAGGTCTTGAGCACGTAGTTTTTATTAGGTTTAGAGTCCTTACAAAGAAATGCAACTGTCGTTTTCCATAGTTCTCTTTTCTTTCCAGCCTTTTGTCTCAGCCCTATAGAGTCACCGAATTACAATGGTAGCATGAGCTCAGCTATTTAAAACTGGATTCCAGCTGTTGACTTTACTGTTCAATAGGAAACTCCTTCGTAATCTGCATGAATGTGATCTCATTCATTCTTGTTCACAGTAATTATTCACTTGTATTGTTCAACTGACATGACATGCTTGTGTTTAACATCGGGCTAACTAGTCTAAAAAAGAATGATTTGTTCCATTTCAAGAAATCAATATGAAGGAGATGTCTTTTATAGGGCAGCATTCTTTTCAATAATCTATGTTTAGAAAATTCCAAACAGACAGGGTGGGAGGAGTATTTGGCTTTCTATTCTGATCTGTCAGAAAACTGGGATCTGTTTTATACTTTTACTTGGTCTTCTATCATATCAAGTGCAAAGGAAACTTCTCCATTGGATTTCCATTTTTGCCAAGAGACTAAACTTGCAATCTTTGGATAGTGATAAATTTCCCATAGTAGTGATTGTGTGACCAGTTTCTCACAGTCCTGTTGATTACACAGGATTTGTGGTTGAAATGGGCTTGGATGGTACTTTTGACTATTGGTTTGCTTCATATGGGGGGAAATGATTATAGTATAGATCCTCAGCAAACAGAAATCACCCAATCACTTTAGTTTATGATCTCGAAAAGTTGTTGATGTATTGTGGCATCCAAGCCTCTTGCCTTGTCTTAACACAGAGGAGAAGGCTGCTTCTTTGATTGGGATTAATATTAATAATATGTGGAGGAGGTCATTTCTCTCCCCTCTACCCTTCTCTGCCTTAGGAGGTCTCTTGATGTTTGGTAAATTCTGCTCTGCTCAACCCCTTCTCACTTTACATTATCTCAAAGGTAGATACATTGGCCTGAGCAGGGGTCAGCTTTTCTTAATACCAGATGTGACTCTGTAGCCTAGGTACCCACTCTGCCAGAGCTTGGGCCCTACGAACTCAGCCCCATGTGGACAATGCCATTAACTTTACCCTCAAAAACTTTTGGGGCAGAAAGTGGTTGCACCACCCCACCCCTTAGAGCCAGAAAGGGTGCAAGTTGATCCAAGATGAAAGCTCCACCCTTGCCCTCTGTTGGCAGAATGTGACCCTGCTCGCCCAGGGAACTGTTTGGATTCCCATAAGGTTCATGAGACATCACGGTCCTTTCTCCACCTGGCCCCCCTAGGGGCGAACCATCCTCTTCCCTGACTCTGAGCTACCCCTCCTTTGCCGCGCACTCACCTGCCTGATGTTGCTCTTGGAAAGCAGCATCAGTACCAAGCCTGGCTAGCCAAACTGGGCAGCAAGGGAAGCATTCACCACCCCCCAGATGGCAGGGAGAAGGACTAACGAAGTCCCATGGATGTCCCGTGAGCACTGATCCTCCCTGCATTCCCATAACGTAATCTGTGTCCCTTCATGCTCTCCTTCCTGCCCCCATGGTTTAAAAACCCTGCACCTCACGCCTCTCCCCCCCAGCTGAGAGCCAACAGACTTGCTATCTCTCCTACTTGAATTAAGGCTAGCACCCTTTAGCAAAGTGTGGTTAATGTGTTAGCAGGGGGCTTTGCAGCTCTGGCACCCACACAGCCCCCTTCCTGAAAAGGAAGAGAGGGGGAGAGAATGGAATCTCTTTATTTTCTCTCTCCCTCTCTTTCCTCTTTCTCCTCTCCTTTGTTATCTCCCCCCTCTTTATTATTATTTCATAATTACACCTCCACACTGAAGTAAGCTACGTTTAAGTCAGTTCAGTGTGTGTTTAATTCTTATGACTGGCTCTCTGCATGTATCCTGCTCAAAGGTTTTCATTTCGTTTGTCTCTCTTCTTCATGAAAAGATTACAGACCCCTGGACTAGACTCTTGCTGTTAACAGAAGAGTACAGTGCCCTCCATTTCCTCTAGTTTAGGGTGTCTTCCTCTTTCTTTAGAGTTCCAGGTTTATGAGAACCCGAAGAACACTATGGAGAAAATTAGGATTTTATGAGAAAATTATTTTCCTCTCCATTTCCTGATCACCAAAAAAAGTAATATTTCTTGAGGTGCTTCAGGAAAATAGCCTCCGAAACCTCTTCTCCTCTCCCATAACAGATCCTTCTGACAATAATAGTAATGATGGCAGTATTAATTAAGGACTTATTTATTGCATCTTATGAAGATATGAGATAAGCAAATCAATCAGTGTTATTAATTTTGCGTTTCCTGTGTGCTGAACACTATACTAAAATTGGACAGTTTCTATTTATTATGGGGCTCATAGTCTAAGAGAGAAGAAGAACAGGTTCTTTTAATCTCCATTTAGTAGATGAGGAAACTGAGGCACAGAAAAGTTAAGTGACTCACCCAGAGTCACACCACAGGCAAGAGGTGGAGTTGGAAGTAGAACCATTGGCCTCCTGATTCTTGAGCCTGTACTTTTATTTCAGGCAACCCTGCTTCTCTGATATTGCAGTATCATCTTGTAGGAAATAGATGTGGTATAAATGATTGAAAAGGAGTGAAATGCTCAGGAAGCTCTCGAAAAAGAGCAAAACAGGAGGCACTATGGTGATTGACTATTTAGAAATGGATAGATTGGCATAAAATGAATGTTGTTAATTAAGTAACTCTAAGAAGGCTCAGAGAGAACATTCACTAGATCAACAAAAATGTCTCCTTTCATTAAATCCGCATAAAGTTATATGTGCATGAGAGTAAGTAGTATCCAGCTACACTGTGGATTCAGAATTTACCCAGAGGGTTTGCCAATTCTCTAGATGATTTTGTTGCATCCTTCCTTACTCTCTATATATAGGCTCCAGCGGGAAATTTCTCTAGAGATTTTAATATAGGCAGCCTCGGGAGACAAATACTCCAGAGATGTTGATCTTTATGATGACAAGCCAGAAGCATATTCCCCAAATTAACAGGGTGGGTATTACTTCACGCCACCCCCTAGCTCCCGAGTGAATAATACTTCCAGGAACCATTTTTGAAACTACTTGTTTTAATCAAAATTGGAAACTGAAAAATTACCTGTGAAAAGACACTGGAAGGGAAATGAATCAGCAGTGAGCCATACCTGATAGGAACAACATTTAGGTAAAGACACAAAGTGACATCTCCAAATTTAACCAAGTGTCCAAAAGGTCCAACAGCAGAAAAAAAATCCAGGAATTGGTGTTCCAGAAACTTCAACCAACCTTTTCTATTCCTAATTTTTCAATGGAATATCTACTGTCTCTGATAAAGGGAAAAGTCTCCAAAGAATGGTGAGCCTCTTGCCGCAGTGAATTTGCCTTCCTATGTAGCCTTAAACAGGAAGTACTATCCATGTCTGAGTTAGAACTGAAAAGGAAGGGTCCCTATAATTAGGAAAGCTAAAGTACATTTTATAGCTAGCTAATTTGATGGATATTTTTTGTACTTTCTGCTAACCTTAAAAATTCCCTTTCTCATGATCTTGTAATCCTGCCTGATTTAGAGTAACTGTAAATCACTGAAATGAAATCAGATGAATTTAAGATGATTCTGACTAATTAGCTTCTATTCTTCCACATGGAACTGTGACCTTGGGGCATTTGATATTCACCCCACTCCCTACCCACTTATGTACACATCCTTAAATTATGTATTATAAATTATATTAATATCTGTCTTCCCCTCTAGACTGTAAGCTTGTTTTGGGTAGGGAAGGTGTCTGCTAATTCTGTTGTATTGTACTCTTCCAATAATACCCATTTTTACCATTGACCTTTGATTATTCTTACTTAACATCTTAACCCTAGTGTGTGAGATCATTAGCTACATTGGGGCAACCACTGCTAGATAATAAACTCATTTGCTAATCAGAAATTTCATCAGTTGGTTCTCCAGTTCTGATTTTCTTCCCTCTTAAAATGAATAGCTGTTAGAAATGTGTTTAAACATTAGCGACAGATAGTTAAGAGACTTCCATGAGATCTGGACAAGGGGGATGAACTTTTAGGCCAGGCCTTTCCTAATGAACTTTAGCCTAATCTGTTTTTATGACTTCAAAAAAAATTTAAACCCTATATTTTATAAAAGAAAAAAATTCTTCCAGAAGATCTATTTAATGAAAGCCTTCATCAGGCTTGTCAAAGTGTATATGCCAAAGGGCTTTATTTTTATTAAAAAAACAAAACAAAGCACATTCTCAAAATGGCCTAGGGAAGAAAAATGTCCTTCCCTTTGCAATTTTAAAATGTTTATCTGAAAGTGGTTTTCAATTTCATGCTGTTAGAGACCTTGCATTTAAAGAAGCAGTCTGACCTGCTTTTTTACCAAGCCTGAATTTGAAATGCAGACTAGAGGATTGCAAATTATTTGACTAAATTATTTTAATGAAATATTATCGGGCACCTGGACGTTTTAGATAGTAGGATCTTCGTCACCACCAGGGTAGGGCTATATAAATGAATAGAATTGTCTCATAGCTGAAAAATTATTTTTTGTTTTGACTTTTTTCCTTTCAAGTCAAAAAGTCTATGTGGGAAGTGTTGTCAAGGCATAGGGCCAGCACCTCTGCTTTACTATTTGCAAAGATGCTAGCAGTGTTACAGCAGTTTGCTGGAGAAATGTTATTTTTGATAATATCACACCCAGCAGTTGTGTTGTGATACTTAGCATAGAGAACGAATGAGGTTCTTATTACAAACTATCAATTTCCACCACTGCTATTCTCTTTGCCTGTTTATGCATAAAACACTTTCATATTTTCCTTAAAGTGCCACATCTAATAACATTTTATGCAAGGTGCTAAATAATTTTATATGGTATCAGTGGAAAACTGAGTCGTCTAATGAAAACCTAATCAATACTGAGACACATTATGGGTATCCCTAAATGAGAACTGTTTATCTGAAATATTGGGTTGCGGATATAAAAGTCTCAGTTTCACTTTATCCCTTTCCTATTGTGTCAGAAAAGCTCTCAAGCTGTTTATAAACATCACATGAGCCTTTTGTATAATAGTTATGGACAGGTTTTAATGAAATTTGAGAGTCTCTAGAGATCATAGATATGGAGGCCTTTAACTCTGTGGTGTTGCTTAGCAACCTTAAGCCATTACATTTCCAAGCTGTGTAATAACATGATATACTGCTCTTCTGCCAGTCCCTGATGAAAATGTAATGGAAATAATCCCATTCTAAAGGTTGTACTCCATGAGCGTTTGGGTGGAGAAATAGAATTTTTTCCCCCTCATATCACAGCTAGGCCAGGTTTTAATCCAGTTCACAAAGTGAGGCAAAGTACTGTTTTCTGAATACTACCTGTGTCCTTATGAAATGCACCTTAAGGGGCTAGCTTTTAAAAGCAAGACATAATACTCTGGAAGAATACCTGGAAATAGCACTGAAACTATTTGTACAATCGGAGATATCCACAACCTGTCGCTGTGCTGTAGTATCAAAATCCAGAACTTGGCAAGAAGAATCGTAGATTAGAAAAGGTAATTATATGTAGATTAGAAAAGTTAGTAATTGCATTTATTGAGTGCCCGTTGAATGCAGTGCATTATACTAAGTGCATGGGAAGTGAAAAACAGAGAAGTGAACCATTCCCTGCCCTCCTGGAACTTCCACAAGCCTTCATTATCCTTTTCTTTCTATTCCCTGACCCCCAGAGATCTATAGGTCTCATTAACATAATGGGGTTAATCTTTAGGCCCACAAAACTCATGAATTCAGTTTCCAATTTAAAACATCAATAAATATATATCTGGATGTGGTAAGTCATTGATGGTAAGGAAAGAATTGGGTCTGATCAGATTATCTTGTGTCCACACCAGGAATTTTGCACAGTGCTTGGTGTAAGGCAGTCATTTCCGTAAATACTGCAAGTCCTTACACAGTAAATTTTACTCTTAGCATTTCCTTTCGATGTAACTGGACAGTAATGCTAAACTATGGGGGATTTTTCATTGAAAAGGTATGTAGTTGCCTTTCTCACTGGCCTAACAAACCTCGGATCAAAACTGCAATGTATTGCCTTTCCTGAGTTCTATTTTCAGAGGCTGTGTTTAAGCAGAGATGAGGACCATGGTTGACATCATGAAAAACCGAAATTCTTGAAATGCCTTTGGCTTGGCAACAACAGAAAGCAACCCTTGTAGCACATTAAGAATCATACTCTAGACCTTGGTTTGTGGTAGGTTATATTTGCTGAGTGTTCAAATGAACCCAAGTGGGTTCTTTTACTGAATCACACAATCACACAAATTGAATTTTACTGAATCGCACAAATATTTTGAGACATTAGATTATGCCCTTTGAGTGTTTTCCCAGCTGGTTCACCCCTGTGCTAGATGAGCAGGCCAAAATGCTTGTAGTTGAAGATGCATTTTCCATTATGTCAGCATTTGAAGTTGATAGGGGACCTTATTTGTCTCATAGGCTGGCATATGGAGAAAAGGCCATTCATACCTCATGCTTGACAAAGTTGTCACATCATCTTGGTCCACTTAACTACCTGTAATCTCTAGAAGCTCATTAACCCATCAAGGTGACACTGGGTTTGATTGGAAGAATGTCTCATGGGGGTTTTGGGAAGTAGGTTGTATCAGTGTTGAAACTATGAATGAGTCCCCTCCCTTTGGTCTCAATAACGTATACTCAAGGTAAGCTTCGGAGCATGAAATGTTCTTTCCCATTTACCTCGAGAGCCTGCAACCCTGCTTTGCTCCGTCTGGTGCCGGCACAATGGAGCCATCCGTTCCATTCCATTGTACCAATCTCTGCATCTTTTAGAGCTTGAGGATTAAGAATGTTCCGCTGTACAGCCTAACTAATTAGCTGATTCTCTCTCTGGTGATTGCTACACCAAATGTTTTATAGTCAATTCAACTTATAATGCATCGTGACACAAATATGTGTAAGATGCCCTACTTAAGTATCCAAAGCTGCCTGAAGATAAAGAAACAATGCAGGCCTCCTGGGGGAAGTAATAATAATAATGTTGGTATTTGTTAAGCGCTTACTATGTGCCGAGCACTGTTCTAAGCGCTGGGGTAGACACGGGAATCAGGTTGTCCCACGTGGGGCTCACAGTCTTAATCCCCATTTTACAGATGAGGGAACTGAGGCACAGAGAAGTTAAGTGACTTGCCCACAGTCACACAGCCGACAAGTGGCAGAGCTGGGATTCGAACTCATGAGCCCTGACTCCAAAGCCCGTGCTCTTTCCACTGAGCCACGCTGCTTCTCAGCGTGATAGTATCATGCAGATCTGAGGTTGGCAGAGTTAGGTGGAGGAAGTAGGACCCTGATAGAGTGTCCACAAAGAGTTCTTGCCATAGAGAAGGCACCAGAATTTTCCAGAATGAGTCCTAAACTGTAGGAAGGCTCTGCAAAAGAGGGAACTACTAATCGAATAGAAAGGCTCTGCAAACGAGGGAACTACTAATCAAAGGCCTTCTTCCATTTTGAGCCAGTCCTACCTTAAATCAGTCAGTCAGTCATATTTATTGTGCACTTTCTGTGTGCAGAGCACTGTACTAACTGCTTCAGAGAGTACAGTAGAACAATTAATAGACGCATTCCCTAACCTCAACTAGCTGACAGTCTGGGGGTGGATGGGGAAGGTTACAGAGAAGCAGCGTGGCTCAGTGGAAAGAGCCCAGGCTTGGGAGTCAGAGGTCATGGGTTCGAATTCCGACTCTGCCACTTGTCAGCTCTGTGACTGTGGGCAAGTCACTTAACTTCTCTGTGTCTCAGTTACCTCATCTGTAAAATGGGGATTAACTGTGAGCCTCTCGTGGGACAACCTGATCACCCTATATCTACCCCAATGCTTAGAACAGTGCTCTGCACATAGTAAGCGCTTAACAAATACCAACATTATTATTATTATTATTACAGGAATACATTATATTTCTTGAATGCTTAGTACAGTCCAAGTGAGGATTCATTAAATGGTACTATAATAATAATATTAAAGTGTTTTTGTTGAGTGCTGACTATGTGCCAAGCACTGTACTAAGCACTAGGGGAGAGACAAGATAACCAGGTCCCACAGGGGGCTTCCAGTCTAAGTAAGAAAGAGGACAGATATGAAATCCCCATTTTGCAAATGAGGGAACTGAGGCACAGAGAAGTTAAGTGACTTGCCCAAAGTCGCACAGTAGAGTTGTGGCAGAGCTGGGTTTAGAACCCAGGTCCTCTGACTCCCAGGCTCGTGCTCTTTCCGCTAGGCTGGGCTGCTTCCTGTAAAAATTTATAGATAAAATTTTCTTCTCGCACCAAAATATTTAGCGTTGGGAGGTCAGCTGAAGTCAGGCATTACTTGATAAGGTGCCATTCGTTTTCTCTAAAACCCAGTTCCTATCAGATTTAGGAGGGGAGTAGGAGGTTGATTACCTAACCATGTGGATTTGTGGTCAGTTCCATGTGAGACTGGCCCAAAAGGAGTGTGGCAACTCAAAAAGGATGTTACACTTCTTCCATAGCCTGACCTACTTCCTTGTTATCTCCCACTCTCAGAATTGAAGCATACCTTTTTAAAATTTTGTAAAAATAAGGTCCTGCCAATTACCCTGTTTTTTCTGTATGTCAAAAAGTAAAAATGAACCAGGCTATGTTCTCTTCATCATCTTTCTTCTCAGTGAGCTCAGTGCCTTCTTCCACCTCCATTTCAGTAACAGAATTGGCCTGAAAAGTGTGCCGATGTTGTTGACACTGTATTAGGGCAGCAGATTTCATAGTAGTAATGGAGTCTGTACCATTTGCCTTCATTTCCTATTATTTTCTGGGTCTAAGTTCATGACAGGCTGCTACATATTGTGAAACTTTTTTTATATGTTTTTTTTTTCCTTTCCTTTTAGTACAAAAGACATTAGTATTTAACCTAACCTGCTTCTCATACTTCTGGGAAAAAAAGAGAAAAAATCATAAGGTCGGGGGGAATTATAGAGGCTTCACTGTCTGTGATTTCTGGGGCCTCTTTTAAAGGTGACTTTTAGTCCTGCAGACTCCATTTCCAGCATCTGTTTCATCAGTAGTTCTCTATATTGGCCTTTCTGGGTTTGGCTGGACCAAGAAAGCCTACACATTTCAGGAAGGGAGATGTCAGTCTAATGTGCTCTTTAATTCATATATTTCTGGAAGCCAATTTGCTGTCTATTTAGCATTTGGCCCAGAGAAAATTCTTAATCTTAACAAAAATGTCTGTGTTTGTGTTTGAGTCATGTATGTTGCTTGGACCTGGGAGTGATGTGTCTTTCAGAGTGGTAGGTGAGTTTATCAGATTTCTATTTCTGGCATCCAGGTCCAATTTAAGATTCTGGTGAGCAGAGACAGCCTGCGTGGCCTCTCCAGGTCAAGGCTTGCTCCCTTCAACTGTCCCCAGAGCATCAACATCCCTGTCTCTTCATGTTTTGGGTTTTTATGTTGTTGTTGTGGTTTTTCTTCCTCCCCAACCCTGCCAGAGCTATTTTGAATGCAGAGTGGTGACTGAGATAAGAGTAGGTGGTGAAAGGTAAGGTCCTCAACTGGAAACAGTGGGCCTTGTGGATGGCTGCCGCTAGGACCCAGGGCTAAAATGGGATCTCTTGAGGTTATGGCCCAAGGTAATGGTAAGATAAGATGAGGTTTACCCAGAGGTTGAAGCAGTCTTTTGGGCACCCTAGGGTCTGGTTAGAGATCTCATGGTAGCCAGGTTGGGTGCACCTTCAGTTTTACTTGGAGGGAGATAAAATATCAGCTGAGAATCCAGATGAAATTAGTATGTGAACCCAGGATGCTGGTAAGGGCAGAACACTGGATGCTGGGGTCAGGCCAGGAGCACGCGGTGCCAGATAGTAAAGCAGGCTAAGTGAAGGAGGTGTATGCTAAGGCTCTAGCTAGTTCTGTTGAGGGATGTTTACTTTGAAAATCAGATTGTCTGCCCCAAATATATAGGTTCTGAGCAACTCCTTGGATGGTAAATTCCTCAAGGAAAGGCCCAAGGCTTCGATTTCTGATTCCCAAGTCCCTAGAACAGTTCTTTGCACTCAGTAACTATTTAGTGAATACTCTTGTCAATGATATCATCGTTCAGAAGTGACATCAGCCTTTTTTTTTTTATCCTTGGGTGTTTACTTATTTCCTTGACAGAGGAAAACATGTGTGTGTGTGTGTGTGTGTGTGTGTGCCCACACATAGCTACTCAAATATGGGCCATTTAGGTTATTACAGCAGAAATTTAGCATTAGGTGGCCAAAGAAAATTCACTTGGACTAGACAGCATACATTTTTGTAGCGTGTTTCAGCCATGAGCTGAAGATCTGAAGTCAGCCTTGGGGTGAGCCAGAATATGAAATGGAGAGGCAAGACTTGTTTCAGCAGCAGTGCCCACCACGACAAAGGAGGCTTCTGTCGGCCTATATCCCAGAAACCATGGACCAGCTTCTTTGTGTCTCAATCGAGATAGAGCCAAACAGTAAATAGAGCTCCTCATGACTTATGCATGAAAATGGGTTATCCCATCTGGCCTCGCCTGGGTCTCCTGACCCTTCCCTAACACGTTCCCTGCTGCCAGCGTATGTATAATCCCCATCCTCTGGGGAGTCAGGTGCCTGGTTCCAATTACTGGAGGTAGCTCTACATTCCCCCAAGGAGTGTCTGTTGTCTTGTTAGGCCTAATTGCTTGACCGCTGAGGACTAGAGCCTCAGGTAGCAATCTCATCAGTGGTTCTTGGACTTTCTGGTTTCCTTACACAACCCTTAGTCTCCTGTTACCAGACTTCCTCCCTATCCTGAAACTCCCTCTCTGGCAGACCTCTACTCTCCCCTTCTTCAAAGCCTGACTAAAATCTTACCTCCTCCAAGAAGCCTTCCCTGACTCATCTCTCATCTCCGCCCCTCCCCACTTCATTCCCCTACCTATTGCATCATTAGGCACTAAAAGAGTCCCCTCCCCCCCATCCACTAACAGCACTTATGTGCATATCTTTAAAGTGTCTGTCACTCCCCCCCCCCCACATATACACATTGTAAACTTTTTAAGGGAAGGGATCTTGTCTGCTAATTCTATTGTTCTCACTCAAGGACTTAATAAGGTGCTTTGCCCAGAGAAAGCAGTCAATAAATGCTATTGACTGATGTAAAAATCTTCAGAAGAGAGAAGCTGGGTATATGGTGGATTTTAGTCAGCATCAAAAATCTCACTGCAATTATGAGGTGATAGGGAAGAATTAAATGGATGCTAACCCATTCGATTTGCTTCTGGAGAATCTTTGGAGGTTAATTTTGGTATACAGAGCAATAAGTGTTCCTGAGAACCAATTAATCAGAAGAATTGGCCAACATATGGGCCTCAACAAATGTAAAAGTGGCTTTGATGAGGGGTTGTTTTGTAATTCCTACTCATAACAGGCTTTTTGACTGGCACCTCTTCAGCATCTCACCTCCTCTGGGAATCCCTCCGGGCTTTTTGCTTTTTCTTCTTCACTTCTCACTGGACATTCCCTCCATTCCCATGGTTCCTGCTACCTCCTCCTATGTGGGATGACTCCCAACTCTATCTCACTAGCCCCAGCTCAACATTCCCTCTGAAATCTCACATTTCCTCTTCCCTCCAGGACATCTCCACATATATGATCCACTGTCGTCTTAAGCTTTAGCTTAATCAATGTTATTTATTGGATACCTATGGTGCAGTGCACTGTCCTGAGTGCTTGGGAGAGAATACAGTAGAGTTAGTAGGCATGATCCATGCCCTCAAGGAGTTTACAGTCAACTGAGGGAAACAGACATGAAAATAAATGGAATAATCATGGAATGGAAAAATAAATAATCAGAAAGAAGGAAGTAATAGAGTTAAAGTGCTTTGAGTGGGGTGAGTACCTAAGTGCTAAGGTGATGTGGAAGTGCAGGGATGAGAGTTGGTGGAGAGGGGAGAGATTAATCAGTGAAAGACTCCTGGAGAAGGTGGGATTTTTATTATTAACAATAATAATAATGTTGGTATTTAAGCGCTTACTATATGCAGAGCGTTGTTCTAAGTGCTGGAGTAGATACGGGGTAATCAGGTTGTCCCACGTGAGGCTCACAGTCTTCATCCCCATTTTATAGATGAGGTAACTGAGGCACAGAGAAGTTAAGTGACTTGCCCACAGTCACACAGTTGACAAGTAGCAGAGCCAGGATTTGAATCCATGACCTCTGACTCCCAAGCCCATGTTCTTTCCACTTAGCCATTCCGCTTCTCTTTTAGATCCTCCCAAGTCCACTCCTCCACCTAAATTTCCCAGAATAGTTGACACCACCATCATCTTCCCTAACTCCAAAACCCACAGTCTTGATACTGTCCTTGACTTGTCATTTTCTTTCACCTCTCACATTGTCTATCACTAAATCCTGTCTGCCTTTTTTTTTTAAAGTGCTGGGATAGATACAGTTAATCAGGTTGTACACAGTCCCTGTCCCACATGGAGCTCACAGTCTTAATCCCCATTTTACAGATGAGGTAACTGAGCCACAGAGAATTGAAGTGACTTGCTCAAGGTCCAACAGCAGACAAGTGGTGGAGTCAGGATTAGAACTAAGGTCCTTCTGACTTCCAGGACCTCGCTCTAACCACTAGGCCACGCTGCTTCTCTACAACACTTTTCCTCCACAGCATTTCCCAGAGCCATCCTTTTGTCATCATCAAACAACAGCCAAGCTGTTTCAGGTGCTTGTCATATCCCACTTAGCAGTCAGTCAATCAGTTGTATTTATTGAGTGCTTACTGTGTGTAGATAATTATAGTAAGTGTTTGGGAGAGTGCAGTACAACGGAGTTGGTAGATCCATTCCTTGCCCACAATAAGCTTAGAATCTAAAGGGGGAGGCAGACATTAATATACATAATTTAATGTAGTCATATGATATGTTAATGTTAGGGATAATAATGTTGGTATTTGTTAAACCCTTACTATGTGCTGAGCACTGTTCTAAGCGCTGGGGGAGATACAGGGTCATCAGGTCGTCCCACGTGAGGCTCACAGTTAATCCCCATTTTACAGATGAGGTAACTGAGGCACAGAGAAGTGAAGTGACTTGCCCACAGTCACCGTGTAAGATGAATAAATAATTTACAGATATGCATGTAAGTGCTGTGGGGCTGAAGTTGGGATGCATGCCAAATTCCCAACTGGGAAAATCTGTCAGCCTTCTCATTGGCTCCTTGCCTCCAAAATAGCCCCAGTCCAGACAATACTTCACCCTCCTGCCCAGATTATTTTTCTAAAATGTCATCTTCCCACTCTCAGGAACCCTCGATGACTATCCATTCCTCAAACCCATCAAGCAGGAATTCCTGACCACTGGCTTCTTGCTTCATTCTCCCTTCTGCAGATCACTTTAGTGTCTGTCTTCCCTGCTAGACTGCAAACTTTTTGAGAGCAAGAAACATGTCCACTAATTCAGTGCTCAATAAATACCACTGATTAGTTGATTGACTCTGATACTGTACTTATTCAGGGAGACTCTTGCTTCCTCTTTTTCTCCACTAAAAAACAGAACAGTAGTTTCTCACTTGCCTGATTTATGTTTACCCTGAAACATTACCCTTCTTCGCGGAGCAAGAAGTAGGGAAGCACAGTGTGTGACCTAGTGGAATGGGAAAAGCAAGGACCTGTGTTCCAAACCCAGATCTGCCCCTTGCTTGCTGCCTGGCTTTGGGCAAGTCACTTAACTTCTCCGTGCCTCATTTTCCTCATCTGTAAAATTCATTCATTCAATCAATCGTATTTATCGAGCGCTTACTAAGTGCAGAATACTGTACTAAGCACTTGGAAACTACAATACAGCAAATTCATTCAATCATATCTATTGAGCGCTTACTGTGTGCAGAGCACTTTACTAAGGGCTTGAATAAAGAGAGACAGTCCCTTCCCACAGTGGGCTCCCAGGCTAGAGGGGTTTAGAGGAGGATTCTAAACCTGTCCTCCCTCCTACTTAGACTGTGAGCCTCATGTGGGACAGGGACTGTGTCTGACCTGATTATCACATATCTCCTGCAACACTTAGTACAGTGTTTGTAACATAATAAGCATTTAACAAAATACCCCAGCTATTATTAATTTTCTGAAGCATGCAGGCAGATGGAGAAACTTTTCAATATCAGTCCACATACACTAACATTATCAATTTAACATGTCTTCTTGCTTTTCCTGCCTCTCTCCAATGATGATAAGCCAAAGAAAATGCATTTTACAAAGCTCTACCATCCCACCCCAGCCAGTCTAAAAGAGAACTAAAGCTAGGTCCAACCCCATTTGCTTGTCACAATAATAATAATAATGATAATTGTATTTGTGAAATGTTTACAATGTGCCAGACACTGTACTAAGTACTGGAGTGGATACAAGCAAATCAGGTTTGTTCACAGTCCCTGTCCCATGTGGGGCTCATAGTCTCAATCCCCATTTTACAGATGAGGTAACTGAGGCCCAGCGAAGTGAAGTGACTTGTCCAAGGTCACACAGCAGTCAAGTGGCAGAGCTGGGATAAAAAAAACCATGACCTAACTCCCAGGCCTGTGCTTTATCCATAACACCATGCTGCTTCTCTAGAAGTATAAAGTCCTTTAAGCCGAATCTGAACCAGTCACCTAAGGATGTCTACGGATTCAGTAGTTCAGTCCTCCATTCTACCAGCTGAGCTATCAAAGACTCACATCCACCCCAGCGCCCAGCATATAGCGCTTATCAAATACCACAGTCATTATTGTTAATATTATTATTATTATTATTATTAAAGGGAGGTTAGACGAAAGTTAGACGGCCTGTCATTCTGCATGATCACAGTCTCCGCCCACTCCCCCAGTATTCTTCCCTTTCATATTCGTTGATGACGACTCCCCCACCTCGGTTGGTCGCTTGAACTGGTCATTGTAACCCCAGTTAGACGATTTAAGATTCTTCTTGAAAATAATATACAGCCTCTGTGAAAGACCTGCAACTGTATTTTTAAAGTAAGTTAAGAGGAAGCCTGTTGGGACCCGGTGCAACTCATTCTGCTGTGTAGTTTACATTTTATCCTGAACAAATCTATAACATAAATTTCATGCTTTTCCATTTCTGCAGTTGCAAGGTATTAATCATAATGAATGCCACTGTCTAGTTTTTTATTTGGTAAGTGAAATGAACTAGAAATGCTAAATTGCAAATATCCTCCCTGGAATTTTCCTTTTTGTCAAAATTCCTTCGATGTTTTATAGTGTCTTTAGGTGAAGCAATGTGTCACATTTTAAACTTCTAAGGATGAAATGCTACGTGTTTTTATTTAGTCTATTCTTGAGTCTATCTGAAGTTTTTAAAGGTGAAAAAATTTAATTCCAATGTGAATCAATCACTAGATGTCAAAACTAGTGTGCAAGCCAGTTAAAGATCCTCATAAGTACTGCCATGTTTCTAATGTCTTCAAATAGTATAGAAATGCTCTGAGCTAATTACAAAAAAATTACATATTTTGTTTTCAGTTCTCACTTTACCATGATGTCGGTCTTTGTTCCCCATAGAATTCTGCTTCTTTTTCTGTCTCACAGTCTTGTCATAGAGTTGATTTGCCTGTTCCATTTTTGAGCAAAATCTCTGTCATTTTTGAAATCCTGAATTTCTACTTTATTTCCTACACTCTATCTCGTTTATTAAATGACGAGTTTTATTAGGTGGGAAAGAGTTTATGGGATTCAAATTTCTTGGCATTAAAAGGCAAGTTATAAATAAATATGTTTTAAATCACTCTCCGACATGTTGAATAACTAGTCACTCTAATTGATAGTCTAAGTTTTTCACTTGATATCTGTTAGACACATTTTTTCCATATTCCTTCTTCTTATCTTTTGTATACATGAAGCAGAGAACTATATCCTATTTCCTTGTCAATTTCCTTGGCTGGGTGGGGAGGATAACTTTTCCAAATTTGGACTCCTCTTTGTTTCTCTTCCTCCCTTAGCTCTCTGATTTCTTATTACAACTCAGCCCACACACTTTGCTATTCTAATGCCAACATACACAATTTACCTTGATCTCATCTATCTCACAGCTGACTCCTTGCCCATATGCCCTCCCTCTTCCTATCTGACAGGTGATTACTCTCCCCACCTTCAAAGCCTTATTAAAACCACGTCTCTTCCAAGAGGCCTTCCCCAACTAAACCTTCATTTCCTCTTCACCCATTACCTTCTGTATTTCCCTTGCATTTAGATTTGCACCTGGTATTCTCCCCACCCTCAGCCCCAAGCACTCATGTCCACATCTGTAATTTATTTACATTGTCTGTCTCGGTCTATAGACAGTAAGCTCTTGTTGACAGGAAACGTGTCTACCAACTGTGTTGTATTTGACCCTCCCAAGAGCTTAATACAACACTCTGCACACAGTAATAAATATGATTGATTGATTACTAAACCAAAACCAGCAGAAGCAATGTGTCTAGTGGAAAGAGCACCGGCCTGGGAATCAGAAGGACCTGGGTTATAATTCCAGCTCCACCACATGTTTGTTATGTGACCTTGGGCAAGTCACTTCACTTCCCTGTACCTTTGTTACCTCTTCTGGAAAATGGGGATTAAGACTGTGCGACCCATGTTGGGACAGGGACTGTAATCAACCTGATTACCTTGTATCTACCCCAGAGCCTAGAACAGTGCCTAACACAAAGTAAGCACTTAAAAAATACCATTAACAAGAACACTACCTGCATTTGTGACCGCTTTCCGAATTTTTGATGCCTCCTTGTTTACAAGACCACTGTCCAGTCCCTTGTCATATCTGCGCAGTTGCTTTTCATAGTGGCGTTGCTGATCTAAAACTTTTCAGAAATGACTGAGTAGCAAGCCTGACTTTAAACCTGACCACTGATTGCTTTAGTATCCAAACGTATCAGAAGTCTAATGAAAGATCCATTTTTGGAAATCAGTTATTTGACACATTGATTTAAAATTCTAGTGAAATAAAGGGAATTATGCTAAAAGTGCACTTTTTAACAAGTATCACAACAGTGTCCATCTTGCGCACCCAAATCATTTAGCTTTAGAGATAATTGGCAAATACGTGAAATCCATAGGGACCACCCAGCCATTTTTAGGAGGCATCGTCTTGTGGACCACAAAATTCTGCTGTATTACCTTAACCTGTTGCAATTCATTCATTCAATCGTGTTTACTGAGTGCTTACTATGTGCAGAGCACTGTACTAAGTGCTTGGAAAGTGCAATTCAGCAATAAAGAGAGACAATCCCTGTCCACACCAGGCTTAAATTCATGGCCTGTCTTCAGAAATTACCCATTCCTTACCCAAGGTAGATGGATAGTGCACTACCTCCCATTCTTTCTCTTTCCTCACTTTCCATTTTTCCTCTAGGTTTCTGTGTCATTTTCCCTCTCCAGTCGTATATTCCTCATGCTTTGCTTCTCTCATGTCTGTATGTGTCCCCAGGAAAGGTTAAAAGTCTCTGTGCATATAACTTTAGATTTGTTCCAACTGGAAATCTTTGTTGATGGATCTGTATGACATTGTGTTTATGTGTGTGTTTGTGTGTATGTGTTTTGTGTGTATTCCTGACAAGAAGTAGAAAAGAAGTCAGAGAAACAGCCTGGCAGAGTGGATAAAAGCACTGGCCTGGAAGTCAGAAGGTCATTGGTTCTGATCCCGACTCTGCCACTTGTCTGCTGTGTGACCTTGGCAAGTCACTTCACTTCTCTGGGCCTCATTTACCTCATCTGTAAAATGGGGGTGAAGACTGTGAGCCCCATGTGGGACGGGAACTGCACCTAACCCGATTTGTTTGTATCTACCTCAGGTCTTAGTACAGTGCCTGGCACATAAGTGCTTAACAAATACCACAGTTATTATTATTTATCTGAATCATCTTGGGGAAGGGTTTCAAAGCCACCATGGTGGGCAGCATGGTTTGGGAAGGTAGAAGAGTGGGTAGAGTTAGGATGAATCAATTTTCTAGAACTGTATGAAAAAAAATCCCTTTTCTATTTTGTCAGTGTCCTGCCCTCTCCCGGCCTGGGGTCCTCTCCAGACAACCTGTCCTATTTCCCAATGTGAAAAACATCTCTGCAGAAGGAAATAGGCCCCTTCCCCCCTCAACCCTCTCCTTTATTGCCATAATCATCTCTTGATATTTCAGTCATGAGGAGAATCAGAACCAAAATTTCTGTTTGTACCCTGTGTTGATTTTTTACTTTGGTAAAGCTCAGTGGCTCAGTGTGTTGATTTTTGCTATGAACTCTTAGCTGTTCAGCAGATGAGTCTAGAATTGCTTCTCACAGCATCACCCTTTTGTTTCAGAAACTGATTGCTACATTTATTGTTGTTTCCATTTCTCTGCTTACTTTTCTTGCACTTGCTGTACTTCCTCAGATTTCATCAACTAATCATAATATCCGTAATTCCAGAAGACTGCTCACTGTCTTCTCACTTTAGGAAGAGAGAGCTAAATAATAGATCCATAAAGGATCAAAAAGGAAGGCATCAGTGACAAAGAAGGGGATCCTTGTCTTTTTTTCCTCTTCCATTTTATTAAGGAAATTCGAAGGCGTCATCCTCTTCTCCAGCCTTCTTTCTCTTTGCTCAATCAACTTCAGATTACCAGCTGTTTCTTTGACATATCCTTGTGACTACTTCTAAATGTCAATTTGGTGAAGTCTTGATTTCCCCTAGGGAAACTAGTTTTTCTGCTGAGAAAAACAGGTTAGGAGTGTGATCAGGAACTTGATAATAATAATGTTGGTATTTGTTAAGTGCTTACTATATGCAGAGCACTGTTCTAAGCACTGGGGTAGATACAGGGTAATCAGGTTGTCCCACGTGAGGCTCACAATCTTCATCCCCATTTTACAGATGAGGTAACTGAGGCCCAGAGAAGTTAAGTGACTTGCCCACAGTCACACAGCTGACAAGTGGCAGAGTCAGGATTCAAACCCATGACCTCTGACTCCCAAGCCCGGGCTCTTTCCACTGAGCCATGCTTATGAAGGGGTCATAAGATGAAGACTTAGCCTGAAGAGAAGCTTAAGGGAGTTCTGTGCCATTCATGTACATGCAAGATTCTTACACAGTAGATGGTGAGCTGTTATTCTCCATCTCTATTAAGGACAGAATCAATAAATAGTATATTTTGAGCATTTACTCTGCGCAGACTACTGTATAAACAGTTGTCAGAGTACAATAGCTCGCAGACATTGTTCCTCCCTAATCAATCAGTGGGATTTATTGAGTGTCTACTGTGTGTGCAGAGTACTGTAGTGAGCACTTGAGACAGTACAATACAGCAGAGTTCGTAGATAAATTCTCGACCCACAAGGAGCTTACCGTCCAGAAGAGCTTACGGGATAGAGTCCAAGAGGAGCCTATGATCTAGTAGACAAGAGGAAATGAGGTTAAACTGCACAGTGAGAGAACTGGGTTAGGTGTAGAGGAAAGTTTCCTGTCAGTGGAGATTGTTAGATATTTGAATGAACTACCCAAGGAAGTTGGCCTCTCATGTTCTGGAGAGTAAATTCTTGTTTGTCTGGGGTGGTTCAACAGTGATGTCCTACAACTATGGAGGAATAATGTCTTCATGTCCAGTCCATCTGTGGGATTCTGCCATGGAGACTGTAAGGTTTTGTGTTTCTTGAGAGTTAGGAGTGATTGGCTAAAATTCTATGTGGACCCAGAGCTTATGTTTTAAGACTGTTGACTTTTTTTAAGAAAAGCTCAGTCCTTCATTTAAGCATTTCTTATAATAAAATGAACAACATTTGAAATATGAAGCAATGCTAGTTAAACATTTATAGAAGCCAAATCCTGTAATTTCTTGAAACTATTAAAATGTAATGTTTTTATATGAACATCATTATAAATTTATAACAAATGTAATCTATAGTGATGAACTGTTCTATGGACTGTGAATTATTTTCCTAAATTTAGCATGGCAGATGCTGTCTCCGACTCGCGATGCTTAGTTGAGTCGTTCAGATGATGCAATATAAGAATATATCTCTTTATTTGCATACAAGCATTGCACTGATTATGCTTTTTCATTTGCAACCTTATAAGATATGTTTTTAAAACTCCCTTTATCAATGGAAGTTGACTGCATTACTCTGAATGCTATTCCGAAATCGACCTGCCTGGAAGCCTTCTTATGAAACATACTTCATTCAGAGAGAGGGATGACCCACTTTAAAAGGATCCCAGGTAAAACCTCAGTAAATTAAGTGTAGCACTTTGCATATGCTAAGATAAACACTAGAAGGGATCAATTTTTTTATGACTGGCATCAAATGTTGTCCCCTGTAAAGATTACCTTTGAAAATATCAGCTGAGAATCACATGTTGTTGCAGAGCATGTTGAAAATCAGGCTCCACCCTTTCAAGGGGCTTAATGGTGTCCTCTGCTTTTATCATTTAGAATATAGCGTTTGGAGGTGAATGAGCAGAACTTTATCAACTGAGCAATGACTTGGAGTTGCTGAAGGAGTGAGGGACCTTAGGGCATAGCAGAGGAGAGGAGGAATATCAAGTGGCATCCTGGAATTGTGTTGCATTGTTCATTTCCTTTTTGTTCATAGTGATCTAAGAGAATGACTTATTGGAAATTAGTAAACCTAAAATAATAATTCTGAAGTTCCTGTCTTTCCAAGGAACCTAATCTCTGCTTCTCTTTTCCTTCTTATTTTCCGAGTTTTATTTCTCCAGTTTCTTTATTCCCTTTTCCCTTGTCATTCCTGAATTCTAGAAAGAATGATCTAGCCTTGCTGAATTGGACTACCCTTGTCACTGCTTGGGTTTTTCTGACCATTTCACAGGAAGAAGAGAAAATCCTCTCGCAAACACAACTTTGCTACTAATATGAAGATATAATTAAGTTAATGAAGTTTATCAAAACCATTTACAGCTCAGGGCCACAAGTGTGTTCTTGAGAGATAGTGAAAGTGAGAAAGTTATAACTTTACAAAAGCTTTTTTTCTCTCTGCTTATCTTTTTTATCTTCTAAGCTTCTTTAAGAAATGTTCTATATGATGAATAGCGGGTTACTATGAAGTATGGAAAAAGATTTCTCTTAGTGAAGAATTGATCTCTGCAACTCTCATTTATCTTGAGAACTTTTGAATTATAAAAATGTTTGTATGAATGGGATTATATCTGGTATGGCATTCAAAATTTATATCAGTGTTTAATAATGGCAAGATGGTCAAAGTAATCTGTCTCATTTTTCAGTATGATACATGGCCTTAGTGGTACATATACCCCTCCCCCCATACATATATATATATATATAATTTCCTCAAAGTAAAATATATAAATATATATTTTTTACTTCAAGGGAAAAATATTATTACTTAATGAAAAATTATGACAGTTAAAGGAATAATATATCCTAGGTTCCACAATTTCACTAGGAGACCCTGGGAAGAAAAACTCCTGAAAAACCCCCATGATTTATTTGTGTGACCAGAACTCTGGGAGGAAATCAGAGGTCTCTCCTTGTATAAGACCATGTTTTTTGAAGTTCAGACTAGGACTTTCATTTCCTCAACATGGACACCCTTTCTTCCTCTTCTCTCCCTGAGATTCTTTTGGGTTTCACGGTTATTCCATCTCTCACTGATTCCTCCATCCCTCTTGTAAGAAGGGCCCAGTCCATAGCTGAACAGATATGGAGTTTGTGGAGCCGCAGTATTATGTCTCCCAAAGAGGCAAAAGGTTGCATGAAAGATCCATGTGATAGTTATTCCTCTTGACTTCCATTCTCATGGTTAGGGGTGGACCATCAAATATCACAAAGCTTTAACTTTACCTCTAGTAACTACTAAAGGATGGATTACTTCTTCATTTATATATCCAAAGCGCCTTTTAACTTATTAATATATTTGGCCTGTTCACTATCTTGTCTTATGCTGTCGAGTCGTCTCCGACCCATAGCGACTCTATGGACACATCTCTTCCAGAGTGCCCCACCTCCATCAGCAATCTTTCTGATAGTGTATCCATAGAGTTTTCTTGGTAAAATCACAGAAGTGGTTTGCCACTGCCTTCTTCCATACAGTAAACTTGAGTTTCCTTTCTTGAATCTCACCCATGCCGCTGCTGCCCAGCACAGGTGAGTTTTGACTTGTAACAGATCGCCTTCCACTTGCTAGCCACTGGCCAAGCTAGGAATGGAATGGACAGGCCTCTGCTTGACTCTCCCTCCCGTAGCTGAGACTGGTGGAGTACTGGCAACTCTCCAGGCATGATCCTGAGAGGGGTTCAATACCCTGTGGCACATGCATATCACAGACTGGGTAAAGAAGGGTTTCCTATTCTATTTTTTTCACCTGCCACCCTCAGCCTTTCAATAGATGTCCCCTCATCCTCTTATTGTGGGGTTTGGTGAGCAGCAATTCTGTGTGTTCTGTCTATACCTTTCAGTTTTTTGGTAGGCTTCATTCATGTCACCTCTCAACTTTCATCTTTTCAGACTGGAGAGTTTTAATCTGTTCAGTCTGCCCTCGTACAGAGATGTCTCCATCCTTTGATCATCGCACATCTCTCAATTTTTTCCATACCTCTTATGTCCCTTTTTAAATGCAGCATTCAGAATGGCATGTGGAATTATAGGTGTGGTTGGTATTTTTCAGTAGTGGAAGAACTGTGCCTTTTGTATGATCCCTTCCTGATTCTGCCCAGGATCTACCTGTTCTTTTTGCCTACTGCTGCTCATTTGACCTGTGGTTTAAAAGAACAGATCTTTAGAACGCTTTCTGGTACCCTGGTACAGTTCCCAAAATCTAGGATTGTTCTGAGAAAGCTGGGGCATCTGGTAATCCTAGTCTTACCCAATCTCTCACTCTCTGGTGGCATCTTCCCCCTTACTGAAACAGCCCTCTCTCAATCCTACAACCCTCCAGTTATCACCCCATGTCCCCATTCCCTTTCCTATCGGACCTCCAAGAATGAGCCATTTACTCCCCCTGCTTTCACTTTTTCATTTGTTCATTCAATCATATTTATTGAGCACTTACTGTGTGCAAAGCACTGTACTAAACACTTGGGAGAGTACAGTATAACAATAAATAAACATTCCTCACCACCAGCTCTCTTGCTGCCCCACTGCGATAAGTCTTTCAACCCCTTCATTCCACTGGGACTGCATTCTCTGTGATCACCAATGACCTCCTTTTAGCCAAATCCAGTGGGCTCTATTCTGTCCTATTTCTCCTTAATCTCTGGCATTCTTTGATACGGTTAACCTCGCTCTCTTCCTTAAAACATTGACCTTTATTCCACCAGGACTGCACTTCTCTGATCGCCAATGACCTTCTTTTAACCAAATCCAGTGGGCTCTATCCTGTCCTATTTCTCCTTACTCTCTTGGTTTTCTTTGATATGATTAACCTTGCCCTCTTCCTTAAAACACTGACCTTGGTTTTGCTGTCACAGTACTAACTTGGTTCCTCTCCTACATCTCTGCTAATTCCTTCTCAATTTTATTCACTGGCTACTCTTCTGACTCGCATCCCTTAACTGTCCATGGCCCTCAGAGCTCTATTTTGGATTCCCAACTCTTCTTGCTGTATACTCACTCTCTCAGGTAGCTCATTCACTTGCATGACTTCAACTACTCTCACCTCAAATTTTCCTAAAACAAAACTACCCACTTTCCCCCTCTAAATTTGCCCATTCTCCTAACTTTCTTTTCTCAGGCAATAACACTATACCATCCCCCCCGTACCACCCCACTTCCGTGACATCATTCTTGACTCCTAGCTGTCCTTCAACTCTCACATTCAATCTACTATCATTTCTTTTAGATAAGGATCCCAAACCCACTCCTTTCTCTGCACACAAATTACCACTGGTGTAAACTCTGGTCATATCATGGCTAGACTATTTTATGAGCCTCTATCTCCTTGCCTCCAGCCTCTCCTCCTCTCCAATCTATGCTATACACTGCTGTACAAATCACCTTCCTATCCAAAAGAGAACTCATCTTGCCACCCAAACTCTGGCCTCTACCCAGTTTTCCCATCACTGTAGACAAGCTGTCTCACAAGCTAATAACCGTGGCATTATTTTTGATTCATCCCTTTTATTTAACCCACACATTCAATCTATCACAAAATCTTGTCAGTTCTACCTTCACAACGTCACTAAAATATGCTCTTTTCTCTTCACCCAGACTGCTACTACACTGATTCAAACACTTGTATCCCATCTCGACTAGTGCTTCAAGCCTCCTCGCTGCCCTCCCTGCCTCCTGTCTCTCTCCACTCCGCCCATACTTCACTCTTCTGCCCAGATCATTTTTGTCAAAAAAAATCATCTGTCTCCCCACTCCTAAAGAACCTCCAGGGGTTACCCATCCACCTCCATGTGAAACAGAAGTTGCTTTCCATCAGCTTTAAACTACCATCAGTTCTTCCCTCCTACCTTACCTTGCAGTTTCTGACTTGTAGCCAGCCCAGAGACATCAGTCCTCTAACCCCAACCTTCTCTTTATACTTCAATCTCATCTATCTTGCTGCCGGTCCTTTGTCCTTTTCTTTTCTTCTGTGGTATTTGTTAAGCACTTAACTACATGCCAGACACTGTACTAAGTGTAGATACATACTTATCATATTACACACAGTCCCTGTCCCAAATGGGGCTAACAATCTTAATCCCCATTTGACAGATGAGGTAACTGAGGCACAGAGAAGTGAAGTGACTGGCCCAAAATCACACAGCAGTTGGCCGAGTGAGGATTAGAACCCATGTCCTTCAGACTCCCAGGCCCATGCTCTATCCACTAGGCCATGCTGCTTCTCTAAATTACTTCCTCTGACCTGGGATTCCCTCCCCCTTCATATACAACAAGCCACAACTCTCCCCACCTTCAGAGCCTTTTTAAAATCGCATCTCCTCCAAAAGGTCTTCCCCAACCTAAGTCCTCACCATTGGCTTCAAGGCTCTCTACCAACTCACTCTTCCTTAGTAATTTGTTCTCTTACTCCACTACTCTCCAACCAGCTCTCTGTTCCTCCCCAGCTGCTTTCTGAGTACCTGACTCATTACTCCCTCACTCCCATTGTTTTTTGGTTTTGGAACTCCCCGCCTCCCCAATTCTGACAGGCCATATCCCTCGCCAGGTTCCAAGCCCTCCTGAAAGACCACCTCCACCAACCGCCTCACCCTGGTTAATTATCAGTAGCTGGAATTACTCTATCACGCTTTGTATTTCCCCTATACTTCATACGGTGAATTGCCCCTAGTGAGTGCTCAATTTATAAGAGTATTCCGGCTACTCATATTGTTCAGGGTAGGGGAAAACTAGTATAAATTTTCAAAGATCCAATTTCAGAATCAAAATTGCGGTTAAGGCAGTTTCCTTGGCCAGTTTTTAGATAAATTGTGATAAATCTGTGAAATCCTCTGTAAATTTGCTTAGAGTCAGGTGGTTGCACAAAAATATAAACTCTCAATTTGAAGCCTGGGACATTCCAGTGATGCAATAAGTACCTTTGATTGATTGATGCATGTATTCTGTGGGTCTGGCCATCAACTCTCCTCTGTCGGTGATTTTACCTGCAAAATAGATTGAATACCTTTTGAAGTATTAGGGGAGTGTTTTATATGCCTGGTAGAGAGAGTGTTTTATATGTCTAGTAGATGAGTCATTTTAAATTATGATATTGGTATTGAATGTGGTTCAAAATAGAAGGGTTTTTTTACTTTATTATCCTAATATGCCTACAAATGTTATATTTCAGTGTCAGGAAATTGGAAAGATGCAGTAAGAATTGGTTGAATTTAGTGAGCTCATTTTACTTAGCTTATAACTGATCATCCTTGTAGATAAGAACTTTAAAGTTAATGAAACTCTGCATTGAAATCAGGTTGCAATCATTGTGGAACTCTTCTTTTACTTCTCTGAAGAGAAGAATAGATCTTTACTTTGGGATTGGTGTTCTTTTTCAGTATTTTGCCAGGCATTAAAAAAAAAAGCTCCAATTAGAGAGAATTGCAATTGGAGTTCTTTGAAGATAAATTCAGAGTATTGGCTCGTGTAAATTTTACATGTGGGGCTTTGTGAGCTTAAGAATCTTGGAAAAATTTGAAACTCCTCAGAGAAAAAGTGTGGTGGGGTGGGTTATGTGTGTGTGTGCGTATGCATGCACATGTATACTTGTCTCTCTTTAAACATACTCTCAACTAGAAGTAAGTGGATGGTTTAAAAAGTGATAATCTGAAGAAAGCAAAGTTCCAAGTTGTATGAATTCTTGTGTATTTTGGGATTTTTTTACTTACAAGTTGAAAATATTTTCTTAGTGGAGTTTTTTTTTTTAACGTATTCTTCAACCGGTCATATATAGTGGAAACTTTTCAAATTCAGTTCATGGATCCACAGCAGAGTTGGTTCCTGAACAAAAGTTGTTATGTCAAAACATTTTATATAAATCAGAACCAATTTTCTCATAAAATAATTGTATTGGAGGACTGGTTAGTTAAACAAAGATCTAATAACCTATTTTTACCAAAATTATACAGAATTTTGTTCCCAATCAATTATTAGTTAGAAATGTGGCTTCATCAATGTATTTATATGACAGAGACATTTTGTTGTTTTTTTTGTTTTGTTTTTTGTTTTCTAATGGTGTCTGTTAAGCACTCACTGTGTGTCAGGGTACCTTACTGAGGTAAGACCTACAGGACTGAGGTAGATACAAGATATTCAGGTTGGGTTCAGTCCCTATCCCACATAGGCCTTGCAGACTTAATCCCCCTTTTACTGATGATGTATCGGAGACACAGAGAAGTTAAGTGACTTGCCCAAGGTCACAGAGCAGACGAGTGGCAGAGCCAGGTTCAGGATTCAAGTCTTCTGACTCTCAGGCCCATGCTATTTCTTAGAGTAGTGGACTTTACCATCATTGAAAATGAAATAAATGTGTCAGTATTCCATGGTAACCTCCCTCCTCCCCATCCTCAGTCTCCCCAAGTCCACCCACCACCCTGCACTCTTTAAACTCTTAAACTGTCCCTTGTTTCTCCCCTCCCATTATGACTGTTCAGTCAATAATATTTATTGAGCACCTTTTGTATTCAGAGAACTGAACTAAGCACTTGACACCATCCCTGGGCAAAGGAATCTTTCATTCATTCATTCATTCATTCATTCAATAGTATTTATTGAGCGCTTACTATGTGCAGAGCACTGTACTAAGCGCTTGGAATGAACAAGTCGGCAACAGATAGAGAGAGTCCCTGCCGTTTGATGGGCTTACAGTCTAATCGGGGGTGAAAGAGATGTCAAATAATTTGCAAATAGGAGGAAGTGCCTCAGATAGTACAGTACGTAAAGACATGTACAGAATTGCTGTAGAAAGCAAGTGGTGCAAAAAGACTGAGATAATAGAAGAGAGGATGTGTCCGGGGGGAAGATGGAATCTCAGAAGGGTTTCATAGATGGGGAGAGCTGTTTTGTCGGGAAGCATACAGCGGGTAGGAAGTTACATGCAGAAAGAAGGGTGAAGCCCAGGCATCATAGTTGGCAAATTTGAGAACGAGATACAGAGTGAAGTTGAGATTGAGAGGAATGGTCATTGCAAGTAGGGCTTTTGTGGGAGAAGAGAGTGGCTAGCTAATAGGGGAGAAATAATGGAATCCCAGAGAGGCAATCATTAGGAGTTTCTGCTTGATGTTGAGAGGAAAGTTTTTGAGCCTGGGGAGATGGGTACAGAATGATGTTTTAGAAAGACGAGCTGATCAATAGAGGGAAATGTAGCCTGGAAGAAGGAGAGGCTGGAGGAAGGGAGACCAGGGAGGAGGCTGATTCAGGAGTCAAGCTGGCTTATGCTGAACATCTGGACCAGAGTGGTGATGGTGGTGATGATTTGAATGGACAGAAAGAAGCAGTTTCAGGAAATGAGGAAAAATTGATAGCATTTAGTAAAAGACTGGATATGAGAGTTGAAAGAAAGTTGAAAGGAATGAGAGATAATGCCATGGTTCAGATCTGACAGGGAGGGTGAAGAGAGGGTGGAGAAAGGTCAACTTTGGTGGGGAAATTTGGTGGAAAAAAATGGATTTGGGAGGGAAGATGAGTTCATCTTTCGCAGGGGTCTTTGTTTGGGGTTCATAGTAATAGTCCAATAAGGACCTCTAGACTGTAAGCTTGTTATGGGCAGGGAACATATCTGCTAATTCTGTTGTACTATACTCTCCCAGGCACTTCGTACAATGCTCTGCACCTAGTAAGCACTCAATAAATACACTGATAGATTGGTAGTGGAAGAAAGAAGAGGAGGCTGGGAGTGTGTCTTTTTTAGCCAGTCAGTTGTATTTACTGAGTGCTTACTGATTGCAGAGAACTGTACTAAGCACTTTTTTAAATTACATCTAAGAGCTAGATCATGTCGGCCTGGTTCCAGAATGTGGCCTAATTGTATTTAAGTCTCTGGGAAACCAGACTCTGCTATAAGACATTTCACAGTATTTCTGGGCTCTTGGGGAGCATATTAAGGATATACCTTGAGGTATGATTGTTAAGAAGCAGCAGTGAGAAGCAGCCTGACCTAGGGGTTAGAGCATCAGCCTGGGAGTCAGAAGGACTCAGATTTTAGTCCTAAACTTAGGTTTTAGTCCCATCACCATTTGCTTGCTGTGTCATCTTGGGCAAGTCACATCACTTCTTTGGGCCTCAATTACCTCGTCTATAAAAAGAGGATTAAAACTGTGAGCTCCATGTGAGGCATGGACTGTGTCCAACCTGATTAGATTGCATCTACCCCAGCACTTAGTATCTGCCACATAGTAAGCACTTAGCAAATACCATAAAAAAGGAAGTATCTAAGTGCTAAAGATGACTGATCAACTTTTAGGAATTGGGATGCGAGAAATTAATCAGAGAAGGCTTGCTGGAGTTAGTGGGATTTTAAGAGAGCTTTAAATATGAGAAGAGGGGAGAGCTGTGGCCTCTAGGATTTGGGGAAGAAGGGACTTCCAAGCTGGAGGACCAGTGTAAGCTGGGGACAGAGGCAGGATTGTTAAATTAGGAACAGTGAGATAGGTACGTTTTAAGGCTGTCATTTTTTGTGCTGTCATATTGTGTCATTCATTGCACCCAGTGCAGTATTAGTTTTTCTTCCTTGTCTCATGAACGTTTCAAAGTATCTGCTCCTGAAGAACTGCTCTTTTCTCGATTGCCAGTTTCATGCTGGCCTCTCTGCAGCAGTTATCTCCCAGTTCTTGATTGAGATGTAGTATCATCCATAGGTCCCCTGCCAACCACTCAATCAGTGGAATTTATTGAGTGCTTACTGTGTGCCGCATTGGTAGACACATTCCATGCTGATAACAAGCTGTCCCCTTTTCTTTGAGTGTCCCAATTTTAGGTCAGAATACAGGAGCCATTTGAGTATCCTACCATCAGCCATTCTCTTTCACATATCCTACCCAGTTTAGCTGTGAGGGCTGAAGTGGCATTTTGGGGGATATAAAGTGGAGAGATTAGTGATTACTCGGGGAAGGTCTCCTGGAGGAGATGAGGTCTCAGGAGGACTCTGAAGATGAAGAGTGGCCATTTTCCCCCTTTAGCAGTAGGACATGTGGACTTGGTTCCTCCTCAATGATGATCACATGGAGATGCAAGCAGTTGTGTTTAAGTAGTGGAGAGACCAGTATTTGGGGAGGCAAGGAATCTGGCTTATGCTCTCTGCTCTTTTGTTGATTTCCTACAGAACGCAATTTCCTCATCTGTAAAATGGAGATAACACCTACCACCTCCTTCCTTCCTCCTAGGGGGGCAGAGAGGGTGAATAAGGCAATATTTGTGAGTTGTCTTGAGGTTCTTTGAAGAAATGTGGTGGGAAAATAAAAGGTATATTATAATCAGTATTCTGTTAATGAATTTTCAGAAGTGAGAACTGACACTAATCAAGAGTTAGTGTGACTTAAATGTCAAGTGTGCCTTCCCTCAGTGTTGATAAAATAATGATGATTGAAATGAAATCTGTGAAAAGGAAAGAGAACTAAAATCTTTATATAAGATATAAAAATCATCTCACAGTATTGCACATGGTCATGTGATTGTTAGTGTCCCTTAAGTGGGTTATAATGCCTTTCATTTAAAGCTTGTAAAATAAAATTGAAGACCGCATAAAAATTCATCTAGTTTGCAGAACTCATTGTTTTCAGTGGGTTTTTTTTTTCCTGACAATAATCTTTTCTTAAAGCATGAGGTTGAAAACAGAATGAAAATTAGCATTCGCTCTTTGAGAAGATGCAAGCGACAGAGGCTTATTTATTGTTATGTGCAATTAAAATGTGATGTGAACTCATGAGAATTCAAATTAAAAGACAACAGCTTGTCAGTAGCTTTCTTTTTGTTGATTTTACTTTTTATTAGGCTATAGCTGCTTATGTACTTTTTTATGCGACTCTAACTTTCTAATAACAGTAGCAATATCTCAATTATTAGACATCTCTAAACCAGCTTTGATTGTAAAATAGAGAGAAGGAACCCGTTAGAAACTTGACATGTAATGGCAACAGATCTTGATATGAGATTATAAATGCCTCCTGGTCAGCTATTTCCTTCAAAATATGCTGATCTCTTTGCCATTGTAGCAAAAAGGATAAAGATTGTTTGTAAGACCTGGCAGGGAGATCTAGCAACTTTGACACAAACCAGAGTTGGAAGAGATCAAATTTTAGCAGAGAGCATGTCTACAAAAATTTTTAATGGTATTTGTTTAGTGCTTACTATGTACCAAGCACTGTACTAAGCACTGTGATAGATACAAGCCAATCAGGTTGGGCACAGTCCTTGCCCCACGTGGGGCCTCACAGTCTAAATCCCCATTTTACAGATGAGGTAACTGAGGCTCAGAGAAGTAAAGTGACTTGTCCAAGGTCACATAGACAAATGGCAGAGCAAGGATTAGAACCCAGGTCCTTCTGACTCCCAGACCTGTGCTCTTTCCACTGATTTTGTTGTATTGTACTCTACCAAGTGCTTAATACAGTGCTCCACATAGAGTAAATGCTCAATAAATACATTAATTGATTAATTATTACCTGTCTCTTTGATTTCCCCATATAAGTCTCACCAAACGTTTTGAGATGGTTTCCACAATCCACTGTCCCAGTTTATTCCCGTTCATAATTATCTTGCAAAAGATTGCCTCTTGTCTAGTCCAAAGTGTACTTAGAAATTATTATTTTTTATGACACTTATTAACTACTTACTATGTGCAGTTACTGTTCTAAGCACTGGAGTTGATACAAGCTAATCAGGTTGGACGCAGTCCATGTCCCACATGGGGCTCACAGTCTTAATCCCCATTGTGTAGCTGAGGTAACTGAGGCACAGAGAAGTTAAGCGACTTGCCCAGGGTCACGCAGCAAACTACTGGCAGAGCCTGGTCCTTCTTGACTTCCAGGTCAGTGTTCTATCCACTAGGCTATGCTGATTCTTATATGCAACAAATGATCAATTAATCACACCTGCTGAGATTAGAGACTGTACTTTCTTTTTTACCCTTTGGTGGCTTGTTCATAATTAGCACAGTGAGCTGCTTTCTAATTCACAAACCAATTTACATAAAGAGTGGCCACAACTTGGTAGCTTAAAGGAAGGACACGGGTCAGAAACATGTTAATTGCTTGAGTTTATTTCTCATTGTTGGTGAACACGGGCAACGTAAAAATTGTAATAGTAATGGTAGTTTTTGAGTGACTCCTGGATAAATGGCATTGAACCAAGCTATGAGAAGCACAGAAGAAGCCCAAGACACATGTCCCCTGACTCCAAAGAGCTTATTCTCTAGCGGGGAAGGCAGGCATAGAAATATTCACAATCAGTGAGGCATTTATGTTGAGGATGGACTAAATGAATGCATAAATGCAAGAGACACCGTTGTAGTAGAGTTGCCCTTCATTTTGGGTTGATACCCTCCATCCGTGATACTGCATCTTCCTCGAGTGTGAATATCTTTCAGAGAGAATCTTTGGCACCCTTGCACACTGTGTCCATGAAAACATGGTGGTTCATTTTTTCTGGCCCCTCGCCATTAGGGTGAACAATAAGCAGCGTGGCTCAGTGGAAAGAGCCTGGGCTTCAGAGTCAGAGGTAATGGGTTCAACTCCTGGCTCTGCCACTTGTCAACTGTGTGACTGTGGGCAAGTCACTTAATTTCTCTGTGCCTCAGTTCCCTCATCTGTAAAATGGGGATTAACTATGAGCCTCATGTGGGACAACCTGATTACCCTGTATCTACCCCAGCGCTTAGAGCAGTGCTCTGCACATAGTAAGCGCTTAACAAATACCAACATTATTATTCAGCCACCAACCTAGTCATGCACCTTAAGTAAACATGGTGGTTCCATGCTCTGAGTATATTTTACACAGGCTCAGATGGAAATAGCCTGAGCATTAAGGATAGAAGAAAAAATTGTATCAGCCTTTGTAAATGAGCTGGAAGGAAAACTGAACTGAACCTTGAGATATACATGTTTCTTTACTCTTAGTAAGGTGTCTTGTTTTCAGAAAACCAGTTGAGAAGGTTTTTTGGATGGCAGGCAACTTTGAAGACTTCTGTCGCCCATCAGCTCAGTTATTTTGGGCCTGCTTATCAGGTTTATTAATGATCAAGGCTCTTTTATACTCTTCTTTTTCTGTCCTGCTGCTCACATTTTGTTCCTTATCTGTCAACAGTGGACAGCAAGGGTGGAGAGCATTGAACTTGTTGACAGACAATGCTGTATCCATTTAGCAACCTGGCTAAAGCTTCTCAGTGTGGGCAGAGAATGTGTCTGTTTATTGTTATAATGTACTCTTCTAAGTGCTTTGCACACCGTTAAGTGCTCAATAAATACCATTGATTGAATGAATGAATTCACAGGTAAGATAATTGAATATTGGGGCTAAAGTGAAGTTTGGGAATTGTCTGGGAATTTCACTTATTCACGTTGCCATTTTCCCTCCAACATGGTTAGCTGAAGGCTCTACAATAAAAACTAAAAGCTCAATAGAGTGCTTTCCTGCATTAGTGAATGAGAAATGGGTTTGTAGTACTTTTCGTCTCATCATTCGGTCAATAGTATTTATGGAGCACTGGTGGGTGTAGAGGAAGGGGATTGCCCATTTTGGTTTTTGGGTGTTTTTTTTTAGCATTTACTCCAAGATGAATTAATATATAGAAGTCAAATGTGCTACAAAAAATGGGGAAAGAATACTTCCACTTTTGCTGTTCTCAGTGATTTGAACATTAGAAATTCAATCAAACATCAAATAATTTTAACACAGTAGAAATAATGTGTACTTTCCATCCCAATTAAAACACATGCTCCTAGCAATTTAATTATGTAAATGTGATAAAAAAACCAATGATGCAGTGTTAAGGGGAAAATGGGAAGACTGTTAAGCTAAACCTTGCCCCGAAATTTTTCTTTTATCATTTTTCATGCAAAAATGATGTTGATTTTCATGCAATATTTGGGTGAATATTTAATATCCTGAGACACAACTGTGAAAGTGTTAACCTACAGTAATGAAATCCTCTCCATGCTCATCGGTGTGACTGAAAACACAGATGTGTGATTGACACTCTTCCAGATTGCGTGCATCTATAGATTTTTGTTGGACCTATCAGAGGCTCTTCTTGCATTCCAGTCTTCTGCTTGACCTCTTGATATTGCAGAAGGCTCCAGGAAAGGAGAACCATGTGTCAACTGCTGCCTGCTAAACTGGTCAGTTTGCTGCAGAGGCCTCGTACCACATACAGCATTGCTTGACACTGCACTTCACTCTGTCTTTAAAAAGTTTGACTCCCTTTCAGTTCACCATCCAGTGGCTGCTTAAATATTCCACTCTCATCTGTTTTCGTGTCTCCTGCCTAGCTTGTAGCTATCAACACTTGCTCGATGTGGGTCTTCGCCTTGCATGACCTTGTAGGTAGCCTATTTTTTAATGGTATGTGTTAAGTGCTTACTATGTTCCAGGCGCTGCACTAAGCTTTGGGGTAGATACAAGTTAATCAGGTTGGACAGAGTCCAAGTCCCATGTAGGACTCACAGTCTTCATCCCCATTGTGCAGATAAGGTAACTGAGGCCCAGAGAAGGTAAATGACTTCCCCGAGATCACACAGCAGACAAATAGCCTGGATTAGAACCCAAGTCCTTCTGACTCGCAGGCCTATGCTCTACCCACTAGGCACACTGCCTCTCTTGCTTCTCTTGCCCTGCTATGTGGTGGTGTTTGACTTATGGGTGATTCTGGTTAAATAGCTCAGGTAGTTGGATGTGTTTCTGTAGCAGATCCAGGTTTCAGCCCTGTAGAGAAGGTTGGGTGCTGATAAGAGTTAGAAACCTTCAAGTTGGCATGGTGCTTGATGCTCCGTCATCCTCCAATTCTCGATTACCTCCCCCAAAATCATCTTGGTCTTTTTTGCTGTATTTTATATTTCTTTGTCTGCCTGGACATCATTGGATTAGTGTTCTGCCTATGGTAAATAGTATTTGATGTAGTTCTCTGCTGCCAATGAAAATGTGTGCTAGGGTTTAGGGTTTTACTGGATTAAGTGTGTATATTATTTGAGTTCATAGTGCTGTGCTGGCTCTGTGAAGTGGTTCATTGTCCTTTACATATCTTCTTTTGTTAACACCTCAAGAGCACACTCATCTATGTACCGTGATTTCTGGATTGTTGTCACAGAGTCATTTGATGATGCCTGGTGAGTTGAAATAATTTTTTAATGGCTCAAAATAATATTTTGACTCCTACCTCCAGAACCCTCACAGCATCCTTAGGAACAGAAGGCTAGAATAGATCTGCTTTATGCCATTGGGTGAGAGGGAAGGAGTCGGACTGGACACCATAACTCAGATTTGATAAAGCCATGCCAGCATTAAGCAGGTCCCAGAATTCAGGTGTAATGATGAAATGAAGTGGCTTTGTCTGGCCTTCAAAAGCAGTGTAGTGGTTTTGATGTGTCCTGTTCTTTGCCTGTATTTTGCTTGGTTGAGCAGTCAAGCAGTGGAATATTTTTGAGCACTTCCCGGTTTAGAGCACTGTAATACGCACTTGGAAGAGAAAGATAGCATTAGTAGACACAATCCCTTCCCTTGAGGATCTTACAATCTAGTGGGGAAGAGCAACATCAAAATAAATTACAGGTAGGGAAAGGAACTGAGTATAAGGATAGGTACATAAATGCTGGGGGGATAGGATGAAAAACTATATGCTTAAGTCATTGGATTTAAGCTCATGGATGATGTGATGGGGAGATGAGAGATTAGTCAGGGAAGCCTTCATGAAGGAGAAATGATTTTAGTAGGGTTTTCGAGATAAGTAAAGTATGGTTTCTTAGATGACAAGAAAAGGTCTTCTAGGCAAGAGGGAGAAAGTGAGCAAGGGGTCGATGTCTAGAGAAGTGAGACTGAGACAGCATGAGTAGATAGGTATTAGAGGAGCAAAGTCTGTGGGCTGAGTTGTAGTGGGAAAAGAGTGATGTTAGCGGGGAGGGAGCTGATTGAGTGCCTTAAAGCCAAGGGTGAGGAGTGGTGTCTACTTGTTTCTGCTTGAGCTTCCCAGATATATCCAGTGTGCTGTGCTTTGGTCTGAAGCCACATTGTGAATCGGACTGAATCGGGTCGACTATATTCTTCAGGAGCCTAGCCAGAAGGATTCTTGCTACGTTCGTGCTGGCCGTGGAAAGCAGTAAAATGCCTCAGTAGTTTCCATGGCTCACTTTCTCCATGAAGATGATGATTTTGGAGGCACCAAGGAAATCAGATGGTATTTCTTCAGACATTAAACATTAGGTGCTCTCCGTGTCTGTAGATTTGGGCAGGAATGCCATCAAATCTGGTTGCATTTACCACCTTTCATGGCTTTGACTGCAAAAGTAACTTGCATATTTTGGCCAGTTTTGCCATTAGCTGAATGTAATTGATTTCTGGGACAATGACAGAGAAGTTATCTCAGAAGCATGTTAGTTGGCAAGCCCTCCTCATCCTGCTGCTTCAAATGCAGAGGGAGAGTTTCATTCCAGAGCAGCCCCAATGGACCCTGGAGACAGATCAACTGGGCAGTTTACTTTGGGGTTGTTTTGGAATTCAGTCATTCAACTGTGCTTACTGTGTGCAGAGCACTGTTCTAAGTACAATAAGTACAATATAACAATAAACAGACACATTCCATGTCAAACAATGATTTTACAGTCTAGAGGGGGAGACAGACATGTAACTGTTCCCGTAATGGAGCCAGCAGGAGAATCTGGGTGAGAAGGGCTGGCCAACTCTCTGTGAGCTCCTTGAGAGCAGGGATTATGTCTTCCCTCCGGATTGTGTTCTGCTAACCACTTAGAACAATATTCTGCACAAAGTAAATTCTCAGTAAAGGCCACTGATTGATCATAGAGAGAATCAGAAATTGATCCCTGATCGTTTTCGTACTTCTCCTATGCCACTGCTCATCTTAGCTGCTTTGGGTCGATAGGGATATAGTGGAGGACCATTAAAATGTCAATAATAAATTTATTTAGGGTCTGTTGTGTGCAGACTACAGTATTAAATAAGTACTTGGGAGAACGCTACAAAATTAGTAAACATGAGCACTGCCTGCAAAGAGCTTACAGTCTAGTGATGAAGACAGACACTAAAATAAATTACAGGTAAGGGAGATGGAGTTGTATTTTAAATTGGTATTCCGTACTCAGAAGAGTGTAATCGGGGACATAGATTGGCTTAGTGGAAAGAGCATAGACCTGTGAGTCAGAAGTCTGGGTTCTAATTCTGGCTCCACCACTTGTGTGCAGTGTGACCTTGGGCAAGTCACTTAACTTCTCTGTGCCTCAGTTATCTATCAAATGAGGATTAAATCCTCCCTCCCTCCAACTTAGACTCTGAGCCCCACGTGGGACAGGAACTGTGTCCAACCTGGTTATCTTGACCCTGTCCCAGTACTTAGTACATTGCCTGGCACATAGTAAGTGCATAAGAAATAATATTTTTGTTAAAAATGTGTAAATTTGAGGTGTAACTACAGTGCTTAAATTACTAAAACCCTAGTGGTTTGTATCATACTTTGGTATTGTGATTTTTTTCAAGTCTGTGCTTTATTTGGCGGTTAACAACTTTATACTTTTTATGGTATTTGTTAATCACTTACTATTCCCAGGTGCTGTACTAAGAGCTAAGGCAGTTACAAGCTAGTCAGGTTGGACATAGTCCATGTCCCACATGAGACTCACAGTCTTAATTTCCATTTTACAGAGGCAAGCACAGAGAATTTAAGTGACTTGCCCAAGATCACTCAGCAGACAAGTGGTAGAGTCGAGATTAAAACCGAGGTCCTTCTGATTTGCAGGCCTATGCTCTATCTACTAGGCCACACTGCTTCTTTTTAAAAAAATCTGAAAAAAATTTTAAATTATGAATAAAGCAAGATTCATCCCATAATGTCCAGAGGCTCTGCATCTTTTTATGACATTGTTTTCACCATTGACATTTTAAAAGAACAATTTAAGAATTTTTGAGTTTCTGGTCTATTAGAACTTTCAACATCAATACGATATGTTCAGATCTACTTGTTTTCTAATCATTAAAAATGACACTTTACCATTTCTACTTAACAAATTTTCTGAGTTTTTTATTATTTGTGCTGATTTATTCTCCTCCAGGGGACAAGTATTTTTATAGGTAACAAAGCAGTTGGTTATGTCTTTTGTGTCATTTCTCTTAGATATGTTCTGTTGTCATACTGCTAAATGATTCCCCAGTGTCAGTAATTTACTTTTGGCATATATTTTAATAGTTTCCAGCTCTAATTTGTTCAGAGTAGTAAATGGAAAGAGATTCTTGTGTGCATAATACGTGTACATATACACAGCATTATTGGCACTTATTAGTGCCAGTTAGATGGTTCTGCACTTTACTATCTTTTATGGAGAAATATACCATAAAACATGGCTCCTTACATTTGAACCAAACTTGTTATAAAATGATCATTAATCAGCATTAAACAACATAGTGTTTCACATTGCCATACTTGCTAGCTCCAGTGAAATTACCTAAAACCTCAGTCTAAATGAATAAATGTAAGAGTATTTATATTCTCATATGTGGGTCTAAAAGAACCCTCTTAAGGAATGGGCATCTACTGTACCTTAAGGCACTTTATTCTGTTTTCCATTGTGGCAGCTTCAGTTTCTTTGCTGAATGTAATTGATGTCTGAGGCGACGACAAAGACCTCACGACAAAAGGATGGACGTCCTTGTTTTTCATTGAGCTCAGTGAAATCTCTGGTACTCCATTAGCTCCCTAGAAATATCGGTTCCAACTTAATAAGGTGAAATATTTTAAAGCAGACTTTGAATGGCCATCCTGCTAATAGCTGCTCCGCTGTCAAATGCCCCTTGACGATGACCTACAATTTTAGAACCATCCCTCTTCTCACACTGACCACTTACGTTCAATTAATCAATGGTATTTATTGAGCACTGTACTAAGTGCTTGGGAGACTATAATGAAACAGAGTTCATAAACAGGTTCCCTGCTCACTGTGAGCTAGAGTCAACTTCGACCACCTTTCCTTGTTTCCCAATTCTTCATTCCTCTCTCTCTTTGTCATCTTTCCCCACGCTGATGAATAAAAACACAAGAAAGTGAAAACCTGCAAAGTAGAAAACAGGTTTACTATATCTGATGGTTTTTCTGGATGTAATTAATATCGCTATTGTAATAAGCATGTGTATTTTTGCAATATCAAAGGATCATATGTGCTGTGAGGGCTAGGGCACCTGCCTTCCTTTTAGGTGGTGTCTAGCACAGCCTTATTTCAATAATGGTGCTTAATAAAAATGACTAAATAGTAGTAAACAAATTTATCCTTCCCCTCATAGTGAAATAGGTCCTTCCACTTGGGAAGCAGGTTGACCTTGTGGGAAGAACATTGGCCTGAGAGTCAGGAGACCTGAGTTCTAATCCTGACACATTCTCTGGCCTGCTGTGTGACCTTGGGCAAGTCACTTTGCTTCTCTGTGCTGCAGTTTCCTCAACTGCAAAATGGTGATTTCCCTTTTCTGTGCTTTAGCTTCCTCATCTGCGTAATGGGATCTCCTCCCTACTAAGACCGCGAGCTCCCTGTACCCACTGCAGTGTCTAGTACAGTGCTTGGCAGATAGTAAGCACTTCACAAATGTCACAATTATTATTACTCATATTTTACAGGTGGCTTGAGAGGGGAGGAAAGAAGGTATTACACAAAAAGTCCAAAGGAATGGTCATTGAGCCAATATTGCTGATGGGGAGATTGGACTGTGTTTTGAGGATCAGCATTACTTAGTGAAAAGGTCACAGGCCTGGGAGTCAGAGGACCTGAGTTCCAATCCTGGCTCCACCTCTTGTCTGCTGGTTGACCTTGGGCAAATCACTTCACTTCTTTGTTCCTGAGTTTTCTCAACCGCAGAATGGGGATTTAATATCTGTTCTTCCTCCTACTTTTCTGTGAGCCCCATGTGGGACAAGGGCTATATCTGATCTTATTAACTTGCACCTACCCCAGGGCTTAGAACAGTATTTGACACATAGTAAGAGCTTAACAAATATTGCAATTATTATTATTAGGAGTGTAGAGAAGTTAAATGTCGTTCTCATCCAGACCCAAAAGTCTGCTCAGTCTAATATTCATCTCTGATATTGGCTAAAGGATGCTCAAAAAAGCCAACCATATTATAGATTCCCTCTTTGACACTCATTTTCATCCATCCCTAACTTTTCGGTATGAAAAAAGAATTCCGAGGGTTAGAACTCTATCTTTGGCCCATGAATAAGAAAGCTTTTAATATTGCTGCAGTTAACTGTAGATCTTACTATTTTGGGTCATCCCATTAGCTGCCACAAATGCTGTGGCAATCAATTTGCAATAGCTAGAGAATTGTTAGGGCTGTCTGGTTTCACCTGCTCAAGTAGTTCCATTCAGTGCCACTCCATAAAATATCATCAATATGTGATGTTCCTCAAGGCCTGTTCTGTTTTTGATACTCATCTACAGTGCTGCCTTTGGGAAAGATTCTTTTGGCGATATCAGTGCCGTGAATATTTTTCTGCCTCTTAACTCTCAGCACAGTATCCAGGGCCTGAAGCAATGCTTTTCAGAAACTCGAGGTAGAGTGACTAGAGATGATTTGGTATGGCTGGGAGCTGCTTCTGGAAGTCATTGCAGAATGCTAATTGGCTGAAGTCTTTGGCCATAAGTTGTGAAGTCTTGGTTCAGTTGTTGGATACTTTGTATCATTTCGGGAATTTTCTGTGATGTTCAAACATATTCTCTATCCTCAGAATTGGACTTAATCATAGTAATTGTATTCGTTAAGCACTTATTGTGTACCAAGCACTGTGAGAAGCCAAGGGGTAGTTACAGTCAGATCAGACTCAGTCCCTGTCCAAAATGGAGATCACAGTCTAAGGGGGGAAGAGAACAGGTATTTAATCTCCATTTTGTAGATGAGGAAATAGAGGCCAGAGATGTTGTGATTTGCCCAGGGTCACACAGCAGGCAAGTGGCAGAGCCAGGATTAGAACCTAGGCCTTTTGACTCTGTCCTGTCCAGTAAGCCACACTGGTCCTTGTGGTTGGCCTGGTACCCATTGACAAGGACTTGGACCTTTTCTTGACCATCGGTGTAGCATAGAAGCTGAGTTCTACTTTGTTTTCCTTTATCATTTAGCTACCAGTATCTGATTGCAGTGGCAGCTTGTTGCATCTCTTTAGGCAAACTACTGTGCCATACAATCGGTGGGTACTCTGTGGTCATAGCTAGACTTTAAATGGGATGCTGCCAAGCGTTCTTGATATTTACATTTATATAACTTTAAAACTTGCTTTCATTTTTACATATAGTCCTCTTGCATCTCTCTCTGAATGAAACTCAGACTGAGATTGACTTCAGCATGAAGCCAGTATGTTTTTTTCAGAACACCAAGAAGAAAAAGTAAATGCCAAAAGCATTATGCTTTCCGGCCACTCAGTGACATTTTAATTTTTAAATATTTCCTGCTAGAAAATGTTAAATTTGGGAATGATCATGTAATGTGGCTATACCATGGAGCTTCTTGTGCAGTATCTTGTACAGTGATATTTAGAGTAAATAGAAAGATAGAGCTTTGGGAGATTCCTAAAGGCATAGTTAGTGTTATATTTATATACCTTCTTCCAAGGATCATAAATCACTATTCCACTCTTAAGACCATCATCAAGATTACCCCAGATTCTCTCCCAGAGAGCAGAAAGATTGGTAAATGTAGAAGTTATTGTTAAAAGACGAAAGTCTGACCTCAAATTTATTTAATCTTAGATGTCTATTTCCGCAGTTTTGCTGAATGGAGAGTAACAACATTATGACTTTCCAGTTTGGACAAACATGCTGATGAGATAGACTGACCGTATGATTTTTTTCCAAGCAAACCAGGATCCTGGGTGGGGATTTCAGGAGGCAGGACTTTAAAATGGCCTATTCCAACCCTTGCAATTTCAGTAAATTTCCCAGAAATTCAATAAGGTGAGGTAACTAAAGGGTTTACTTTCCTATACTTTTCAAAACCTCCTTTTCAAAAACCCCCGAGCCCCAACTACTAGGTGAGAATGCTCACTCTCAGGAAAACACAGTCCTTGGTATTCCCTGTCCCTAAATTCTTCTTCTGTGTCTTTGCTCTCTTCAGTATAATCATGTTGGTTTCTTAATGCTATTTTGTTCATCTCTGAGCTAAGGTGTGAGCTCTGCCTTTATCCTGTACCTTTTTATTTTGTTTAGTGTTTTTGTGGGGACTGTAAAACCTTTTGGGGCTGCCCTGGTCCAGGATTAGAGTGGCTCAACGGTAAGCCTCGTTGGTAGCCGGTGCCCTTGAGGATCGGTAAGAATTTCAGAGGCAGGTCAGTCCCGGTCTGATACTACTCTGTCTCATCTATCAACACAGATTTGTCTGATGCCTGGTCATTAAACCATCCTCCTTGAGATGGTCTTTTCCAGCTGTTCACCACAGCCCAAGAAATGTACCTCGCTGGCAGGTTTGGGGCCTGCTATTCTTCCATTTTTTCTTTGTCAACCTTTAGGCTTTTTTTTAAAATGGTGCTGTGTTTAGAGAGTTACATGGCTAAGTTGGTCAGGCTACTGTTTTCCATAAATGGCCTCTCTTCTCCCCCACCTCCCCCCACCCCACCTCCTCTCTCCTCCTTTCCCCTCTCTTCTATTCCTTTCCCTTTCCCTCTTCTACCTTGCCTATTCTGTGCCCTTCTCCCTTGCCCAGCCCCATGGCAATGTGATTAGGTCCCAACTGGAAAGCACCAGGAGTTGGGACTGCTGGTGTAGTTGCTGCTTCCTGCCCAGAGTTCCTGCCCAGAGTCTGGGGCAATGCCTCTCAGGCCTTCAAAAGAAAAAAAGGGCCATGGGATGTAGTCGAGTGATGAAGTGGAGATGAGAGTTGAGTTTTTTCAGTGGGAGCCAGGAAATTGAATTCCTATGTTTGTTGGTTGATGTCAGGCTAGAAACATGCTGGGTAATTCTATTTCCCAGAAGGAGGAAGAAGAGAGAGTGGGTCAGCAAAAGTGTGGTGGGCAGTTGTATGGAGAAAGGGGTCAAAGGGAAACACGGAGGTGGGTTATGAAAGAGGCTTCAGAGGGAGTGGCTGCTTCCTTTCCCACAGATTCCTGGAGTTTCTATTACTCTCTGAGTTAGAGATCACCTAGTGTTTTGCAAGGGGGGAGGACTGATACCATGAGAAAGGGAGAAGAAAGTAGACAGTGGAACTTCTACTCTACAGCAGGGCATTTTCAAGTAGCCAGAAACCCAGCTGAACTGGGATAGGTGAGCCTTTGCTAAATCACAGCCCCTAGCAGTATAATTGACAACAAGGGGTCCCCAAATACCATGTTGATGTAGGTTACTCCAGGGTGGCTGGAGAGTTCTCAGAGATTTTACTTCAAAATCATAGCCTCTGAGGAAGAGCAAGGCTAGAGACATTTAGGACAGGACAGATCCAGGGTCGTCCAGCTCATAGATTTCTGATGGGCTGAAAAGGAAAATTATGGGGTTCCCAGCTTTATCCTGACCAACCTAAACCCATCAGAGACGCCGAAGTTGCTGTCGTTTGGGAACCTCTGAGTTTCTGATGGGTTTGGATGTACCTCCCCAAGGTAGGTTTGACCTGGAACCAGGCTTATAAGCTGGCTCAAGTCCTCTTAGTCCTGTTTGGCTTCCTAGCACCACTGTGGCAAATGGCCACTTTCCATCCTGTTGAGAACTAGAATGGCAGAACAGTCGTATGAAATGATAGTGTTGTCTCACTACTTCTCCACATCCCTTAATACTTTGCTGTAAGAACTCAGCTGTCAAATGGTAGAAATCCTCTGGACTCAATGTGGATGATCCTGACAAACGTAGGCCTCACGAGTCAGGATACATATCCTTATTAATTAACGTGCTGGCCAGATATAATGATAATCATGGTATTTGTTAAGTGCTTACTTTGTGCCAAGCACTATTCTAAGCACTGGAGTAGATACAATGTAATCGGGTTGTCCCATGTGGAGCTCAGTCTTAATTCCCATTTTACTTATGAGGAAACTGAGGCACAGAGAAGTTAAATGACTTGCCCAGAGTCACACAGTGACAAGTGGTGGAGCTGGGATTTAAACCCACGACCTCTGACTCCAGATATATTCAGGCCAGAAAAGTTCAGGAAATCTGGGAGAGGTGGGAAGATGGCTAAATAATATGGTTTTCACAGAACTAGATTATTTTGAAGGCATTTACAAAAACCAATATATATTACTCATTTCTCTTATAGTGCAGGGGCTACACGCTTGATGAACTCCAGATAAGGAAGACTTGCATTTTGTTGTGTGAGTCCTATTTTCATCACAGCTGTTTTTTCTGTCACAACATCACTTTCTATCTAGATAGAAGTGAGTTATTGGAAGCACATTCCCTAGTTCTCTTAACAGTGTTCTGTCCTAAATTCAGTGAGACATGCATTATGGAAAAATGGAGTGCACTGTAATTGATATCTTTATGAAGGGTTTAGCGTGGCCTTAAAACCTCTTTTCTCTTTCCCACAGAGGACCCCAGGGTAGTGCCTTCCATTTTGATTATATCTAGGTTCATATAAAGTTAAAAAACTGCTTAGCAAAATAATGACACTGTCCTTTAATAGTTACTACTCAGATTCAACCCAAGATTGCAACCCCACAAAGAGGTGGGTACTTAACCTTCACATGTAACATGTCCATTTTTCCATTCCTAGTGTTTCCCTGGCCCGTTTCTTTGTCCCTCATTCCCTAATGAACCAAAATCTTGGCCTTCTGCCTGTTGTCTTGGTTTATCTCTGAATTACATTTCACCAAAAGAATTTGGTATCAACTGAACTCCTCTCTCCATCATACTTTATCAGTTAGATGACTGATTTGATGGAATCGACTCTTTGGCTTGATCTTTAGGATTTGTTCAAGTGTCAGTTTATTGTATGATGCATCTCCAATCCATTTTGCAACATCAGTTTGCCCTATTTCCAGCTAGGAAGAATTTCTGCCAATGAAGGTCATTCCCTCCCTCATCCATCAGGCAATCAATGGTATTTATTGAGAGTTTAATGTGTGCAGAGCATTAGCCCTGAGTACAATTCAACAGCATTGGTAGACACGTTCCTTGTCCACGAATGCAAGCAATCTTAATTTGGGGTTCCCCATAGCTCTGCTCTCCTAGGAGAGAGTTTCCTGAACATCATGCTTAGGATTGGCCTTTGAGTCCCCATCGCATGCTAGGGATTTAGTTGATACTAGCAGACACTGCCTGCAGAAATAACAGCAAAGCAAGTGTTTTCAATTGGAAAGATAAATTCAGTGAGAGGTGGTGTACATTTTCAGATGGTCAGATGGTCAAAAAACATCTGACATCTAGATAAAGAAACCAATAAATAGTTGCTCCTGTTGAAAAATAAGTATAATGCTGAAGTTCACTGAGCTGATAGTGACAGAGCCGTAGATTTATTGATGAATGATTAAACAAGAACAACCCAGAAAGAGGTAGTCAGAGCGAGATAGAGGAGCAGTGAGATTGTCTCAGATCAAGTTTACTACAAACTGTATTTTGATCCACAAGTCCAGGGAAGTAAGAAAGCTCATCAGCAACATAGCAAGACTTATCATCAAGGAACAGCTTTTTGCTGCAGGGGAGAGAGACGTTAAACTGTCGAGAAGGAAACCACAGAGCTTGCGTAGGTAAGGCTAATTAATGTGATACTAATCTAAAACTTATTCATGTTAGTGCAAGCTAGGGAACTGTGATTTTTGCATTTGTAGCCAAATCAATCATTTATTTCTCCTATTTTTTTCAGTCTAGCATATTTCTTTTATTATGCCTTAATGTACTATGGTTTGGCAAATCCAGCAAACTTTTAAGAATCAACCAAGGAGCTTCCTTAGCAGGAGAGATCCATATTTTTTCATTCATATCATTTTTTTAAAAGCAACAAAGAAGTAGGTTGTCTGATTGTTCCAAACCAGATTCTCTGTCTGTCATAGTAAGCCAAGCAGCTATGGAAACATGAAAAATCAGGGAGTGAGTAGCCAGAAGTGTTTGATAAAATACCACTGATTGATTATTTGAAAGACTCACGATGAGTCCTTCTTGCCACCTCCCGGCAAGATGTCATTGGCCTGAGCCGTATTGCACTTGAGGAAGGGAAATCCTCTTGCAGGAGAATGGTGACTGACTGTTGCTTCTTCTTATTATTATTAATAATAATAATACCAATAATGGTATTCGTTAAGTGCTTACTATGTGTCAAGCACTGTTCTAAGTGCTGGGCTAGATACAAGAGGTTGGACACAATCCCCGTCCAACATGGAGCTCACAATCTAAATCCCCATTTTAAAGATGAGGTAACTGAAACACAGAGAAGTGAAGTGACTTACCCAAGATCACACAGCGGATGAGTGTCAGAGTCAGGATTAGAACTCAGGTCCTTCTGATGCCCAAGCCCATGCTCTATCCAGTAGGCCATGCTGTGTCCCTCATGTTGCTTTGCAACTAAGGCATCCATTTGCCTGTAACATCTTTGGGAAAGTATCTTATGATGAGCAGTTTATTTTAATGCCAAAGAGGCATGAATAGTTTGTAGTTCGAGGATTTTAACACAATCCATCAGTGGTGTTTCCAGAGCACCCACTTTTTCCAGAGCACTCAACCAAGACCCATCTCCTGCCCTCGAGAAACTTGTAATCTGAGGGAGACATTAATAGCGGGAACAAGAGCAAAAACATAAATAAAACTGATTATAAAAAAAGAATGGCAAGATGAATAAGTGAATGCATAGTGGAGTATTTTAAGCAAAATAAAAAATTGGGCTGAGGGTGGCTGTTGACATGACTGGAAATAGTGGCAATTTATTGGAAAGGGCAGTGGACTCACAGAGAAGTTTAGATGTGAAGGCAGAGCTCCTTCCCCTGAGGGGGAGTGCATAGTCAAGGTGGCATTTCTCGCCCCAGCAACTGATTTTCTATCCGAAATGCCATATTTGCCACCCAGAAGACGTTAAAGCTTCTTTTAAAGTTCCCGTGCACCTCTCCTGTCTCTTTGAAAAAGATTCTCTATGATTTGGGGGAGGTGCAAGTGTTATTTCAATTTTTCCATCTATCAAAAGCTGATGTTAATTGTATGTTTTTGTGCTGTTCTCAGGATGCTGTGGCCGATTGGCGCCACATAAGTAGAATTAATCATCACTGTTATTATTATTACCGCCCAGTGAGGTTGGTTGGATCCGTTGGCCCTTTCGCCTTGGCGAGCACTAGAGTTGTGTAATTATAAAATAACTAAACATCTGGCTATGTCTTATTTCCTTAATTGCTACACTTGAAAGGTGACTACTAGCCTAGTCTAATACAAAAAGGCGTTAATTATGATAATAATCAGGGAATTTATACCTGCGTAGCTCAGAAGGAAAAAGGGCAACTAAAGAACTGTGCTGAATGATGTCAAATTTAGTGGACTATAGAGCAAGTCGGTGCCTATTAGAAATCAAGGGATGAAAAGCTACACAAAAGGAGGCACAAAGAGATGAGGGCATAATGCCAGAGTGACTTTAAAAATGGGAAGCTATAAATGTCCACTGAGGCAATTTGTTGGGTAATTCCAAAAGCATTTTGTTTGTAATGATAAAAAAGACATAATGAATTGGAAAGTAGTCTGATATAAATGCTATTTGACTCCTTCTCTCCTGCATCAAGGGCTTTGCATTAGACTCTTCCCAAAGATTAAAGACTTGGAGGTTTTTTAACAACAAATATCACAGGGTTTCATCCTTCCCACAGTCCCACAGCCCTTATATACATGTCCGTGATTTATTTGCTTATGTTAATGTCTGTCTCCCCTTCTGGACTGTAAGCTCGTTGTGGGCAGGAAAAATGTATACCATCTCCATTATATTGCACCTCTCCCAAGTGCTTAATACAGTCCTCAGTACACAATAAGTGTTCAAAAGATACAATTTATTGATTGTTCCCTTTGGTAAAGGCTGAAGTTCTGAGATCCTCCATTTCTAAGGTCAGAGTGATGAGCCTAAGGGTTGAATTTAAAATGAAGGGGAATTCTGAGGGTAGCTGCTCTCTAATTATGAAATGATTCCTCAGTTTGATATAAATAGCAAAAAGATAGGAGTGAACTGAGTGTGGTTACAAATATCATGCTGAGATTCCATGAGACTTCCTCACACAGATGAGAAAATAGGGGTTGGAAAGTTCCCCCTGCACTAACATAGGTTGGTTTAGTCCCAAATTCTGTTTGACATAAAGATGGCTTAGAAGACAAGTTTGATGGCTTTGATGGAGTCGCCTGTCAAGAACGATGAGCTAGCCTCAGTCTCAAGACTTCAGGACTGAGAAGTTGTGCAGAGAAATTGATTTTAGAGCAACTGTTTTAAAGACAGCTGCCCTATCACTCAGGCTTTTATTCCCCCTGCTTTACAAACAGCCACCCCTAAAAATCTACAAAATTGGCCAACAGCAAAATGAATGTGCTTGCTTCTTATATTTCCTTAGCATTCCAAGTATTTACTGTGAATAAATCTGCCTTCCCTCCTCGGCTTTGCAGCTCTTTCACCTTCAAAAAGAGCTGCCTAGTAATGAAGGAGGGAAAGATACTATATTTTATGTGGACTTATGGTCCTGCGGGCACACACACACACACACACACACTCACACACGAGCTCAAGAAACTTTCTTAAACTTAAAACTAATAAGGCTTTCAACAAAGGTTGTGCCAGTCCAGTTGACAAGGAGAACTGGGAATTGTAGGAGCCAGGCATTTCCATCAGTGAATCTAAATTGCACTTTAGTTAGCAGTGAAATCCTGGCAGGAAAGTTGTGTTCAAAAACCCAATCCGAAGAGTTGTCCATATTAATTTCTTCAGGCTAGTGGTATTTCCCATGATCAGAATACCACCCGCTTCACGAAAGCCAAAGAAAAGGGAAGTCAAAATATTAAAAAGCCAAAGTTATGGGTGAAAAGATACCTAATGGCCCAAAACAATTGTGGAGCACTCCTTCATTTGTACCTTGATGTATTGACAATGGGTGCTTTTTAATTATTCCTATTAGAAGGTAATTACAGTCTTTAAAACCATTTTCTTTTGTAGCAAGTCCTTTTTTCTCCTGTCACCGAAGTTTCCCTCTTCACATGCAAATTCAGTAACACTCTCAGAAAAACATTTTCAATAATAGCATCAACATAAATTTCAAAATTCAATTTATAAGTGGAGTACCTGGATTTGCCTAGAAGCATTTGGTTTGCATAGTCATTTGAGATCTGTTTTCCTGATTAAATTTAATTTCTAGTCCCATTGAACTCAGTTCTTTTACTTCTAAGGACCAATGATTAATATGTATATTAATATATATCCTCCATCTTTCTGCTCCAAGAGGTCTTCCCTGATTAAGCCCTCATTTAGTCCACTGCTCTCTTTCTGCAGTCAACTATAAACTTGGCTGTGTACCCCTTAAGCCCTTTCTACCTCAACCCCTCAGCACTTGTGTAAGTATCCTTATACTCTACTATTCCCCTGGCTATAATTTATTTTAATTTATGCCTCCCCCTGTAGACTGTAAGCTTTTTATGGGCAGGGATCGTGTCTTCCAACTCTATTATATTGTACTTTCCTAAGCACTTAGTACAGTGCCCTGCACACAGTAAGTACAATATCGCTGATGGATCGATTGACTGTCCTTTTGGTTTTGTAGACGTAGTACTCACCTGATTCTCCCACTTTTCTAATTGCCCTTTCTCAGTTTCATTCACTGGCTCCTCCTTCCCCTCTTCCAACTCTCCCTTCCACCTCTCCTAACCTCCGGGGCCACTCAAGTCTTCATGAATGACCCCTCAATCTATCTCTCCTGTCCTGGCCTATTGCATTTCCTTTTCTTGCATTTCCACTGACACCTCAATCAGAACATGTCTAAAGCTGAACGTCTCATCCTCCCACCCAACCCCACGCACCTTCCTGACTTTCCCATCTCAAACAGAAACACAATCAGCCCCTGTCCCAGAAAACTAAAACCTCTAGCATGACCCTCGATGCCTTCACTGTGTTTTGCTGTCCCAATCAGTCAACTTCAAATCCTGCCGGCACTTCTTCCACATTAGTTCCCGCATCTTCCCCTTCCTCTCCACCCTCTCCTGCCTCTTCACCCAAGGAGCCCTCAGCCTGATTCAGGCTGTCATCTGTCATATCACTATTTGATTTCTGGGCCAACTTCCTCATTGGTCTTCCAGTCTCCAGCCTGTTCCCCACTTCAGTCTATAATGCATGCAGCTGCCTAGGGCATTCCTTCCTTAAACGCTGCTTAGTACATACCTTGACGGTCTTATGAGAATTTTTCAGTGGCTTCCTACACTCTTTACTTTTCCCAAATCTGCCTTCCAACTGCACCTAGTTCTCAACTCTTCCTACTTCCAGTCCCTCACTTGTACTGTTCCCCCTGCCTGGAACTCCTGCCCACTTCAGATATGCTAGACTTTGGCCTAGTGTCTAGAGCACGGGCCTGGAAGTTGGAAGGTTCTAATCCCAACTCTGCCACTTATCTGCTGTGTGACCTCAGTTGAGTCACTTGACTTTCCTTGCCTCATTACCTCATCTGTAAAATGGGGATTAAAAAGGTGAGCCCCATGTGAGACAGGGACTGTGTCCAACCAGACTGTCTTGTATCTACCCCAGCACTTAGAAAAATGCTTGACACATAATAAGCACTTAACAAATAACATTATTATTATTGTTAATAAAATCCCATCTTTTCCACCTTGATAAATTCTTTAATTCCAAGTTGCATCAATCATAAAGCCACACTGAACATCTCTGAATTTTTCTGCATCCTCAGTAGTTACGTTTTAAGGTCATTTAACAATAACTTTAGCCTTGCTGTTGATCCAGTTGATAGAAAACAGCTCTAGGTAATAGGAAACTAGGATTCTAGTCCCAGTTTTTGCTGGCTAATATGGGCAAAGACCATGCTTACATTTTGTGGCATGCTACACTCTCGCCTGCCTACTCTCTCTGTGCCTCAGGGGGACTACCATTGGCAAGGAAGAGAGACCGTACGAGGAATTGCATAATCCACTATCACTGGAATCAATCCCTCTGTGCAAACTCTCCATCCTGAATTCTCAAGACTGAGGCTTACCTGCCATTCCTGCCAGAAGAATCCATCATATTCAGTTGTTCATCTGATACTTCCTCCTCACACACTTGTACCACCAGTAGTTAATATCTTTGTTCTTCCTCCTGCTCCTATTTGTGAAACAAAACAATACAAAAAAACCCACCGAAAAAATGGTCTGTACACCCCAGTAGATTACAAACCCTTGGAAGACATGGTCTGTGTCTTCTGGTGTGATCTCCCAAGTACTTAGTACTCTGCTTTGTATACAGTAGGCACTTATGCCATTTTTTGAATCCTGAAATTCCTTGTTTTTCCTCTCTCCCACCCCAATGCCTCCATAGTTTCTTTTTTTCTTCTTCTTTTTTTTAAGTCTAACTGAGGGAAAATCGAGTAGCCATTGTGTTCAGGCGGGTTTATAGAAAGCACTTCACTAAGATAGATTATAGTTTCTTCAAAAAGTCATTTAACGGAGAAATTTTCTAGGCTCATGTGTTACAGCAGAACCTAAAACTTAATCCAACAGTCCCTGGGGACTAGGTATGCATGGATAAACCACACTTAAGGAAAAACTAACCATCTAAATAATCAGAAAATTGTAGGTTACAATTTGGGGGAAAAAAGACAACATTAATGTAACTGTTGTAAGCTCCATTGAGTCTCAGCTTTTTTCTTATCTCCACAACAGACACTATCATTTTGCTGGGTACTTGCCTCTTCAGAATAGATGGTCATTTCTTTTTAGCCTGCTACCATTAATATTTTTTCACCATAATATTTTGAAAGAACAGCAATCCCTTGTCTATGAGTTGCACATGTGTAGTTTGAATGGAAATGCTGGTTTCACAGATAAGTAACCATAGTGGAATCACACAACCGTTGTGATGTAGCAAGTACAATGCTGTGTTCCCACAAACATTAAGATGTTAGATGCTCTATGGGCTCCTGGCTAGGAAAAGAATTTAAGAGAAACAGAGAGAGAATAAATGGCAGGGAACTACATTAATGAAACACATTCAGCAGTGTCTTTCATGCAATATGTTAAGAGTTGACACATCTAACCTATTTAAGATGCCTAGTAAATCCTGAAAGAAAAGTCTGCCTAGTCTTTCCTCTCAATTAGAGAAGGCAAGGTGTGATTGAATGAGGTTTAACTTAGAAGGCCTGCAGTAAATGCTGTGGAGCTGAGTGTGGAGTGACTGTCAAATGCTAAAAGGACAAAAAGGTCCACAATTTCAGAGAAGCAGCATGGCCTAGTGGAAAGAGCATGAGCCGGGTCTCTCCCACTTTAGTTTGTACTTCACTCTGCTGCCCAGATCATTTTTCTAAAAAATAATTCAGTCTGTGTTTCCTCACTCCTCAAGAACCTCCTATGGTTGCCCCAGGTCTATGTTGATCAGAAACTCCTTACCATTGGTTTTAAAGCGCTCAGTCACCTTCCTTCCGCCTGCCTTACCTCCCTGATTTCCTACTACAGCCCAGCCCATACGTTTGGCTCCTCTAGGCCCAGCTTGCTCACTGTGTCTCGATCTCCACTGTTTTACTTCTGAACCCTTTCCCACATCCTCGCCCTAGCCTGAAACTCCCTCCTCATCCCTATTCCTCTCAGTGCCACCACTCTCCACACCTTCAAAGCCTTATTAAAGTCACATCTCCTCTCCCCATTAAGAGGCCTCTCCCCGTTAAGCCCTCTTTCCTCCAACTCCCTCTCCCTTCTATGTGGTTTATGCAATTGGATCTGTACCCTTTGGGCACTGGGTAGTCTCCCCAGCCACACAACACTTTCGGGCATGTGCGTAATTTACTTATTTATATTAATGCCCATCTCCCTCTCTGACTGTGAGCTAGTTGCAGGCAGGGAACATTCCCACCAAGTCTGTTGTATTAAACTCTCACAAGCACTTAGTACAGAGCTCTGAGCATAGGAACCACTCAGTATATGCCATTTGATGGATTGATTGGAAGAAATGAATTCCTGCAATTCAGGGATCTTGGGAATTGGGTACCTTGAAAAAATAACCTGAATAAGATTATTCCTTATACAATTCCCAAGTTAGCAGAGATTTTGTTCTGTGAAACAGCAACAATAAAAATCCTAGGTTAAAAGTATGTAAGTAAAAGGAAGAATTATATTAAAGTGGTTCCTAATCAAAGTGGTGATGGCCATATTCATAGAAGGAACTGCTGGCCACTTAAATCTGACATTATGAGGCAGCAAACTCCATTTACAAGTGTGATTTGTGGGGAAGAAAAGCTTTTATTTGAAAGAGTTTATTTGTTAAATTTTTTATGCCACCTAGTCCTTTTCACACTAATGCTGAATTTCCTACCATCTCTGAGTCTTCCAAGATGAGAAAAGGTGTTTCTGTGGCCATTACCACTCTAATTAACACCTCTCCTCCTCTTTGAAAGGAACCCATGGGGTAGTTAATGGAGCTGTGAGAGCTTGGGGAAAAACCCTCCTGGAGAGGAAGCTTGTGGTGTGAAAGATAAAAATAATAAGAGTAGAAACGCTCAATTAAAGTCCATGGAAAAATCTTGTGCCCTGAAAAAAAAGCAGACAGGAAGAAATAGTTACATTAAAATACTAAATCTTGAACCTAGCAATCTGATGTTAGAAGATGGGTTATCTCAGGACAGGGACAGGGTGGATGGCTAGAATTTAAAGCAGTCCCTCTGCAAGAGAGCTGCAGGCAGGAGATTTCTCATGGCCTCCCACGCTTACTATCTCAGGTTGTCATCTGTCCGGATTTCACAAGCTCAGCAATATCAGGGCTGTGTAGGAGACAGCCAGGCGTCACTCAAAGTAGGTGTTGCTTTTGCTTAATAACCAAATTGGTAAATGGCCTTTAACACCTCTCTGCTGAGTTGGAGTTATGGGCTCTGCATCAAGGCTGGGGGGGAGCCTTTTTTCTGACAAGGGTATTAAACTCAGCTTGCACCATTTGTGATCATCTTGAATCTGGGGTTGGAAGACACTTTAATAATAATAATAATAATAATAATAATGGTAATAATAATAACAATGACAAGTGCCTTACCTCCCTGATTTCCTCACTTTGTATATGTGCCAGGCACTGTATTAAGTGCTGGGCTAGATATAAGTTCATCAGGCCGCATACAGTCCCAGTCCCACAAGGGCTCACAGTTAAGTGGGAGGGAGCACAGCTATTGAATCTCCATTTTGCAGTTGAGGGAACTGAGACACAGAGAAGTTAAATGACTTGTTCAAGGTAGTACAGCAAACAAGTCACAGAACCAGGATTAGAACCCAGATCCCCTTACTCCCAGGCCTGTGCTCCTTCTACTAGGCCACATTGCTTAAAATATGCAAAACACTGAACTGAGTGCCAGGAGAAATATCTGGATATGAAGCTGCTAAACTGTAAAATCCTTGAAGGCAGGGATCATGAATATTCATTTTATTTTACTCTCCCAAGCACTTATTGCTATGTTCTGAACACAGTAAGCATTCGATAAATGCTATTCTTTGACTAATGAAGCCTAGGAAGGCACAAGTGGCACTCAAAACTATTAGGCAGAGAGAGGCACATCTGTCTGCGATGTGACCTTGGGCAAGTCACTTCACTTCTCTGCACTTCAGTTACCTCATCTGTAAAATAGGGATTAAGAGTGTTGGGCCCCGTGTGGGACAGGGACTGTGTACAACCTGGTTAACTTGAATCTATCCCAGGGTTTAGAACAGTGCTTGGCACATAGTAAGCACTTAAGTTCCATTATTATCATTATTATTATTATTATTATCCACATGGTACACTGGGCACGGAATGGAATGGTATCAAACCACTATCAATCAATTGTATTTATTGAACACTTACCTCTTTCCAGAAGTTTGCCGAGTTAACCTGAATCTAGAGCATTTCTCCAAAAGGGACCCTATCACCAGAGGTTTTGTGTTCAAGTCCCTCTAGAGAGTAAGCTCGTTGTGATCAGGGAATGTGTCTGCCATCTCTGTTACATTGTACTTCCCAAATGCTTAGTACAGTGCTCTGCGCACGGCTCAATAAATACCACTGATTGATTAGTCTCCCAGTTATCTGTTAACCCATGCACTGCATCAGAGAACTTGGAGTCAGGCGCCGTGGAAGAGGGAGTCTGGATGCTGAAAATTTAAATATTGGATCAAAAGGCATCTAGGGCTGTATTCACATCTGGCAGATGACAGATCAGCAGAAAACCAGACTGCACAGTGTAAAACCGGAAGGCACTATCTCAGAATCCTAAATGGGAGACTGAAACTTTTGGAAAAGTAGAAAAAATCATGGAAGTATACAAATCTACCCCAAACGCCTGATGCAACTAGCCGTGGTTTTCCCTTTCACCATATGGTCCCTGGGTCTATGTTACACAGTAGTAGATACCAGGGCATCATTACTTAATTAAACCCAGCAAATCATCATGAAATAATGATGCCACAGAGTCTTTAGCTCGGGCCTCTTTTGATTTCACAATGCAGTTCGTTTAGCGCTTCTGCCAAGACATCTCAGCAAATTGGATAATATTAAATATCTTAAGTGATTTTTTTAATAGGTGGCAGTAAAATCTGCATTTGGGTAGTGGAGATTGTATATACTACATGCTTATTGTACTGTACTAAGTGCTGGGAGAGCCCTCAAGGAGCTCACAAACTAGGACCCAGTACAAGTTTGTTTCTCATTCTTAAGTCCAACTATTGAAGGGCAGAACATACATGATTATGTTACCTAGAAATCAGTGAAAGGGGTTAGCTTGGTGAGGAATTATCTGAGATATGTCCTATAAACTGCAGTTTCACTACTCCCCTACCTGGTTTGTCCACCTTAACTTCTCTCTGCCTCAGTTACCTCACCTCTAAAATGGGATTTAAGACTGTGTGCCTTATGTAGGACATGAACTGTGTCCAACCTGATTAGCTTGCATCTACCCAGAACTTAGTACAGTGCTGGGCACATAGTAGGTGGTTAACAAATACCATTAATTAACAAAAACAAAACAAAATAAAACCTGGGAGGAGCTTTGGTCCAGAGGAGAGAATAAGTAATTCAGATTCTAGTTCCATTGAGGATTGATTGAACACCAAACGGCCCCTTCAAACAATTTTGATTTGATATCTTGCAGTAAATGTTTATTGTATGGGCCTTTTGCAGTTTGTAGTAATATATTTTGACTGGGAGTCTCTTTACTCACAGGACGCTGGTAAAAATCTATTCCTAAAGGCCAAAGGCATAATAATGTATCGATTGATGAATGCCACTGTCAACTCCTTAGCCTTTCATTTTCAATACATTCAGATGTTTTTGCAATATCATAAAACCTAATTGTCAAAAACAAAGCAAATCTGTGTAGTTGCTCTTTGTAGCTGTTTCTGCACAGAATCTGTATAGTGTGGGAAGCAGCGTGGCCTGGTGGAAAGGGTACAGGCCTGGGAGTTGAGGACCTGGATTCTAATTCCGGCTCTGACTCTTACCCTCTGTGTGACCTTAGGCAAGTCAGTTCTCTTCTCTGTGCCTCAATTTCCTCAGCTGCAAAATGGGGATTCAATACGTATCTACCAACTCTGTTATATTGTACTTTTCAGTTGCTTAGTACAGTGCTCTGCACATAGTACTCAGTAAAAACCACTGATTATTGTCCCTCCTATGTAGATGGTGAGCCCTGTACAATTTTCTTTGGGCAGGAATGTCTAATCAGGAATGTCTACTTTCAGTCTTTTTTTCCTCCCATTTATGGTATGCCTGTTTAAGCACTATTTGAAGATCTTAGGGTCAGTTTTCTTTGTTTTTAAGTAAGCCTGTTGAGGACAGGCACCATTTCTCTTTTACTGTGTATACCGGCCTCCCCTGCTATTGTGCCTTACCTGCAGTAGGCACTTAAACCATCATTTGTTCATTCATTCAATTGTGTTTATTGAGTGCTTACTGTGTGCAGAGTACTGTACTAAGCGCTATGTCGATGATGGCGATCATAAACAAGACTCCCGTTATAATAACGGATGAGATTTCAGGACATTGAACCCGTCTGAAACAGTTGGTGATCATGGTAATGCTCTGTGCAGTGTCTCTTACATTCTTGTCTCTGCCAGTTGTGTTCCCGTTGGGGCACAGGGTGAAACAAGTGAGTCGGCAGGAAGGAGTGCATCTGGGGCATTAGAGAAGTTCATGGAAATTGCAAAAGATACCGTCCATGGTTTCAAGGGCTGAGTCTATATAGGGTAAAGGGAGGGAGGAATTTTTCAAAAACCATCAATAGTCAAAAATAAACATCATGGGAGCCCAAATGTTCAACAGCTCAAGGAGTAAAATTACAGTTATTTAGCACCCAAAACTTGAAGATCCTCCAGACTAGAGACTCACCAACCTCAGAGTTCTGGCTGCCTCATTTTCCTTGAAGGATTGGGGCTTAGCTGCTTCTGACTGGGTGGAAGGTGGGAGAAGGAACCCCTTGATTTCCTGAGTGGTTTCCCAATGACCCCGGGAGCAGGGAAACTCCCAAGCAAAATGACATTGTCTTCTGTCAGCCAACCATTTCTACCATGATTTGATTCTCGCTGTCCTAATAATGGCCTTGCAACGAAGCACGAAGCTTCACCCAATTCTGTGCATTTGTGTGAATTTGTCTCTGGATTCCCTTTATGGCTTGTAATGCTGAAAGAATGACAGAACTCAAAAAGTGTTGCATTTTAGCACACATTTTTCTCTCATCTCCCTGTCCCCCATTAGAATCCCCATGGGGGAAGGGGAAAAGTTGAGAGCTACTGTTTCCATTGAATTCATAAATAATTCAGCCTGAGCCCTGTAACAAGAGTACCGGCTACAACCTATTACAGGAAAGTGACAATAACAGTGTCTCCCTATGGGAGGAGAGAGGCAGAGGAGGCTGTTGTAACTAATTTTCTTCAATGGCAGTAAGATTACTGTAAACAGATATAAAAGAGGAATAGCTGGCATCTACTTTCTCAACTTTTGAACTAGGAAATAAATCTTCTGCACACAGGCTGCAGTAATTGGAATTCATTTTGGCATGTTGAGGAACGCCAATATGTAGGGTGAATAGCACTGTGCTGTGAGATAAATCAAAACACTCACTAAAATATTTTATTAAATTTTCATCTTCCAAATTGCAGCTCCGCTCAGTCAGTCATTTATCCTGATGTTCACACCATAATAAAATCAGTAATTTGTTGTTTAGGGGAATAAATGACGCGAATAAGGAAAAAGAGTTGCTGCAGTTTGGTTATTTTACCTATTGGAGGAAGGAAAGTAGCCCACCCAAATTCCTTCATTCAATTGTATTGAGTGCTTACGTTGTGCGGAGCGCTGTGCTAAGTACTTGGGGGGACAATACAATAATAGACACATTCCCTGACCACAGCATGCTTACAGTCTAGAGAAGGGGAGACAGACATCAATACAAATAAATAAATTACAGATATGTAATGAGGCACAATGAGAAGGTGAGCATTAGAGGAGCGAAGTGTATGGGTTGGGTTGTAGACTGAGAATGGCGAGGTGAGGTAGGAGTAGACTAGGTGGTGGAGTGCTTTAATGCCTGTGGTGAGACTTTTTGTTTGATACAGAGGTAGATGGGCAACTGCTGAAGATTTTTGAGGAGCGGGGTGACAGTCCTGAGCTCTTCTGTAGAATAATGATCTGGACAGCAGAGTGAAGTATGGACTAGAGTGAGGAGAGACAGAAGATTGGGTGGTCAACAAGGAGGTTGGATCCTGTCCCCTAATCCAGGCAGGATAGGATGAGTGATTCTATTAATGTGATAGCAGTTTGGTTGGAGAGGAAAGGGCAGATTTTTAGCAATGTTGCAAAGATGGGACTGACAGGATTCATTGATGGATTTAATATGCGGGTTGAATGAGAGCGAGAAGTCAAGGATAACACCAAGGTTATGAGTTTAAGAGACAGGAAAGATGGTGGTGCCGTCTACAGTAATGGGAATCTCAGGAGGAGGACAGGGTTTAGGTGGAAAGATAAGGAGTTCTGTTAAGATCGAGGTGATTCGAAGACATCAGGTAGAGATGTCTTGAAGGCAAGAGGAAATGCGAAACTCCAGAGAGGGAGAGAGGTCAGGACTGGAGATGTAGATTTGGGTATCATCCTCATAGAGGTGGAAGTTGAAGCCCTGGGAGTGAATGAGTTCTCCAGGGAAGTGGGTGTAGATGGAGGAGGAGGAGGAGCCTGTGAAGGAGCCTGAGAATGAATGGTCAGAAAGATAAGAGGAGAACCAGAAGAGGACAGAGTCAGTGAAGCCAGGATTGGATAATGTTTCCAGGAGAAGGGGGTGGTCCACAGTGTTGAAAGCAGCTGAGAGGTCAAGGAGGCTTAATAATAATAATAATAATGATGTTGGTATTTGTTAAGCACTTACTATGTGCCAAGCACTGTTCTAAGCACTGAGGTACATACAAGGTAATCAGATTGTCCCATGTAGGGCTCACAGTCTTCATCCCCATTTTACAGATGAGGGAACTGAGGCACAGAGAAGTTAAGTGACTTGCCCAAGGTCACACAGCTGACAAGCAGAGGAGCTGTGATTAGAACCCATGACCTCTGACTCCCAAATCCGTGCTCTTTCCACTGAGCCACACTGCTTCTGGATTAGAGGCCATTGGATTTGGCAAGAAGGAGATCATTGGTGACTTTTGAGAGGGCAGTGTCTGTGGAGTAAAGGGGATAGAGCCAGATTGGTGGGGGTCCAGGAGAGAATTGGAGGAGAGGAATTGGAGACAGCAGGTGTAGGCAACTCACTCAAGGAGTTTGGAGAGGAATGGTAGGAAGGTAAATTCAAATGGAATGTGAATTCTCTTTTTTTAAGTAAAAATTAGCAGCTTGCCGTAGCCAGCTCTATATGTGGTACTTAAAAAAAAAATTTGAAGTTTTTAAAAGTTTTAAAGTCTAAATACCTTTTCTCTTTCCTACACTAAGTATGGTTCCAGTGTGGTAGTGACAGTTTTAAAATTCTAGCCGTTTCACTTCGTGAAAAAACACATTTTATTCAGCATTTCAATTATTGTCACAAATCCCGAATTAAGTGACTTCAACTATATGGTTTTCTCAAAGCTTTTTTGACCCCACCCATCTACTATTGGCTAGTATTTCTTCAGGGGAGAGAGTATATAATATGACAGTTAATATGGTCCTCTTGGCAAATATTCATCCTTTTCTGGGGCTTACATACCAAATTATTAAGCAGTCTCATCTGACCTGGCTATTAAGCATCTAAAGTATGCATCTCAAATGTACATCTGGACTAAATATTTTTCAAACAGATTATAGGCCCCTTCAATTGCCCTTCCCTGTCTACTAGTGCACCAAGTGAAACTTTTACACATAAGTTCCCATAAATATCTGAAAAATCTAGAAGACAATTTCCTTATACTTAGCATTCCTGTGAATAGTGGGTATTCTGGAAAAAATTGTGACATAGCATATTGATCCTGCATCAGTACTATAGGAAATAGGAGTTTAGTGATATCCGTAACTGGGAATTTTCATTCTGTAATATCCTGGAGCTTGGGCTGTGCTTTTGTATGTTCTTCTCTCTACACTTACACATCCAGTCTTCCATGCCTGAATAAATTTGTTGGAATTTGATGCTTTAGTTTATGCTAAATTATTAGACAAAAATAGCCTACCTCTGGGAATAGCCTATTCATTCCTTACTAAAGTTCAAATCATTTATTCCAAAATATTCAATGGGTGGTCTGAAAATTATAGTTTTAACTAGCTTCCACTAGAGTTATCAGAAGGTGAGATTTAGGAATAGTCTCTGGGCTTATTGCATTTTAATTTGATTATGTTAGATACATTTTCATCATCATTAATCCTGTCTCAAAAGTGGTATTTTGTTTTGCTATAGTTTAAGGATTTGTGGGCATATAATACAGACTCCCGTGTTTAAATGATCACTTTCAGGTATGTTATTTCCAGTGAAATATGGTCTTGTGCTTGCTGACACATTTTCAGTGTTTGATTATGGACAGAATATTAGTGTTTTTCCATCAATTTGACCTTTTCCTTCAGTGTAGTTCCTCCTTTTTCTTCTTTGAAGCCATTAGCCACTTTTGTTGGAACAAATCTCCCGGCAGCTTAAAAAATGTGATAGATTTCACTTACTTCCTTACAGCCCCAGTAGGCTAATCATATACCTCTAGAAGCAGTATGGCCTAGAAGAAAGATCATAGGCCTGGGAGTAAGAGAACTTGGTTTCTAATCCTGACTCCTCCACTTGACCTGCTTTGTGACCTTGGCCAAGTCACTTAACTTCCCTGTGCCTCAGTTCCCTCATCTGCAAAATGGGGATTCAATACTTGTGCGCCCTTCTACTTAGAATGTGGGACCAGATTGTCTTATATCTACCCCAGCACTAAATACAGTTCTTGGCATATAGTACGCGCTTAACAAATACCACAATTACCATTATTATTACCATTAGGGGATCTGAAACTCATATTTGTGGTTTGCTCTTCAGCAGTTAAAGTTATGGTATTTGTTAAACACATACTGTGTGTCAAGCACTTTTCTGAGTGCTGGGGTCTTCGTCAAATGCCGCTGAGTCGCTTCTGACCATAGCGACTCCATGGGCACGCCCTCTTCTGTCCCATCTTCTATCATAAAGTCGTTCGGGTATGTGTAGCCGAAAAATTTTCTTGGTAATGGTATGGAAGTGGTTTACCGTTGCCTTCTTCCGCACAGTAAAAATTTGAGCCTCTGCCATTGTCTCTGATCAACGTTTTGATCACTTGGTCTCACACTTCGGCTTAGACCTTTCTGTTCTAGGTAGCCTTATATGGCTTAGCTCTAAGCTTCGTCAGCATACGCAAACTCTCCTGCCACAGTAAGTTGTTGATTCATAGGGGTACTGCGGTAGATACAAGTTAATCAGATCGAACAGAGATCCTGTCCCACATGGGGCTCAGAGTCTAAATAGGAAGGAGAACAGAAATACTATTCTTTCTTTCTTCATGATGCTTCCCAATAGGTCTGGGAGTTGCCTGATTGACAGGAGGATTAGCAGTTTTCCACTTAAACTCATCTCCTCGAGCCTACGGATCCTTGGTTTATCGTGGGGGCCCCAAACTCCGTTACCTCTTTTCTCACTATTAACTTTCGAATGCTTCAATCTGCATATACATCTCCCAGCTCCCATTCTATTGTAAGCTCTCTGAAGGCCAGGATGGTGTCTTTTCGATCAATTGTTGCTATTTATTAGGCACTTCCTGATTTTGTCTGCTCCCCAAACTTCTAGAACAGTGCTCTCTATACACTAGGTGCTCAGCAAGTATTGTTGTTGCTGGTTCTGCCTTTAATGGGGAAGCAGCATGGTTTAGTGGCTAGAGCATGGGCCTGGGAGTCAGAAGGCCCTGTGTTCTGATCCTGACTCTGCCACGTGTCTGCTGTGTGGCCTTAGACAAGACACTTCACTTCTCAGTTGCCTCAGATGCCTCATCTGTAAAATGGGGATTAAGACTGTGAGCCCCAGGTGGGACAGGGACTCTGTCCAACCCAATTTGTTTAAATCCACTGCAGCATTTAGCACAGTACCTGGCACGTAGAAAGCTCTTAACACATGGACAATTATTATTATTATTAATAGTTAATTATGGTGGAATTTGTGGTGTATTTCTACAAACGTGCTGGTCTTGTTTATTGGGAACAAGCTCCACCATCATGAGCTTGATGCTTAATTTAACGTTTGCCCTTTGCAGAGTCAGGACAAAAATATGTACCTGTTCTTTGCAGTCACAGCCACTGTCCTCTTGGTGTTCAAATATATTTGAATAATTCCATGGCAAATGGCATCTATTGGAAAAAGAATTGCATTTCAAGATGCAGACCAATTAACCTCAAAAACTTTAACAAAAACATGTCTCACACTCAAAACCACTACTCTTTGATTTTAAAAGACCTCTTGGAATTTTCATGAAAGTTGATGTTTTTTGCATATGCTAGATGGGTTTTTATGTTCCACAGATGCCTTTACCCCATTCAGTTTCAGTTAATGTAGCAATATGTGAACTTTCCAAGAGTAGAATTGTATTTTCACCCAACCCAACAGCATTGCCCAGGATTTATTCTAAATACAATGCCTTTTTTCTTCACTGTGTTTCAGGACAATACTCTTCCCCTTCTCTTTCCTCTCCCTGGGACCCTCCCCTACACCAACCACACTAGTTAATAGCAAGTTTTACTATTTGTAGTTTTCATTCCCTCACTGCACTGCCAGTTGTATAACCGGAGAGTCCCTGACAGGTCTGACATGATAGTGATTCAGTTATTTTCCCTGAGGGTCTATTTCATTCCTCCCTTCTTTCTGCTCTTGGCCAGTTGTTCAACTTTTGTTGGCTTGCAACCTTCCCAACACCCTTTACTAATGGTCAGAAATATTCCTGTTCCTTCTGCTGCATTCCTGCTACCCCAGTTCCTTCCATTCTCATTTTTTCCACCACTGAGTGTCTGCTTTATTTTGAAGCAAGGACCCAGGCCTCCAGATGTGGGATGAGAGCTTACTTTGGGGCAAGAACAGAACTGGCTTGGTGGAGACAAGTGCATTCTGTGCTCTGATTTAATTTTTATTATTATTATCGTATTTGTTTAGCACTTACTCTGTTCCAGGCACTGTACTAAGCACTGGGGTAGATACAAGACAGTCAGTTTGGGCACAGTCCTTGTCCCACATGGCGCTCACAGTCTTAATACCCATTTTATAAATGAAGCACAGGGAAGTGAAGTGACTTGGTCAGGGTCACCCAGCAGACAGGTGGCAGAGCCGGAATTAGAAAACATGTCCTCTGACTCCCAAGCCTGTGCTCCTTCTACTAGGCCACGCTGCTCTGGGCCATCAAGATTTTTCCCATTATTCCAGAGGCCATCTGTCTCTGTAGGTGTGTGGTCCCACCTCAGGGCAGATGATCTACTCTGCAGAGCTCTTCCGGTCCTGTGACCCAGGAGCCAGATTTTCCCAGCACCTAGGACACTCGTGTTAGGTATAGGTTAGTTGCCAAGGAAATGAATCAAGCCTGTGGAGGATAAAACCCAAAAGCTTTCTTTGCTTAAGGTATTTCTCTTAAGCTCCTAACTACATGGTTCTTCATGACTGTCCAGGAGGAGTAGGGCAGCGGTCAGTATGGTAACTCAATTTCTCATGGAGAGGGCTGAATATGGAATTCAAACCCCAAGGACAGCAGGCTGAAGCCTATAAATAATGCTGCATGCATATCTGTCACCCAGAATAATGCTTCAGCGATAGGTGTGTTCCATGAGAGCTCTGAAGTTAGGTCAGAGGGTATATTTCTTCAGCCACTTCATCTACTCCAACTTAATTATACCGAAATGACAAGAGAAAAATCTGTGAATATCTTTCCCCATGAAAAGAGAAGCCATGTTGCCAAGTGTTGAGAGCTTGAATCTGTGAGAGAAGGACCTAGGTTCTAATCACTGCTCTGTGCCTTAGTTATCTCATCTGTAAAATGGGGACTAAGACTGTGAGGCCCATATGGGATAAGGACTTGTGTCCAACCTGATTAACTTGTATCTACCCCAGTGCTTAGAACAGTGCCTGGCACATCATAAGTGCTTAACAAATACCATAATAAAGAAATCATGGGCAATTTGGTCAGGTTTGCCCAGTTGCCCAGAACAAGACTTCCTTATTATTATTCTGAGCACTCAGGTTGAGTGGGAGAGGCGTCTAGCATGGATGACTCAGGGTCCCATCCACTTTTTAATCCATCCTCCCATGAGCTCTTAGCATTTTTTGTTTCTTTGGGAGGGATACTGCCCCCAACTTTTGATGTCTGTATATTCCTGTCACTGTGGATGTTTTATCTTTCTAGATATTTAGGATGGACTTTACATCTGGATGTACTAGTGTAATTTTGGGAAAGTTATCATTAAATCATGATTTTTGTCATGCAGAGAGTGAAAAATATAAAATCCAATGCTCTACAATGTTATGAACTACTTACTTTTATCAACTCCATCATAGCCCAACTTGATCATATTACAAAATCAGACATCAGATATTGGTCTTATAAACATTGAACTTGCTATTGATGTTCCCAAGTGTCAGACAGTTTTCAATCTTTTCAGCCATGCTAGAAGACCTGGATAAATATCTTAAAAGCATCGTATTTGAACCCAAAGGGCAGTTTTACATGCTTCTCTATTGTGCTGTCATTAAGAAAGCTAAACCTCACATAGTACTGTATTTAAAGCTCTGAAAACGTCCTACCTTATGGAATAGCATCTTTTAAAATATTGTCAGTGAAAACCCAGATTTTTACCATTTTACTATTTTGACAAGTAAAGACTTAGAATGATTATTACTCATACTATCTTGAACCTCTATTTTCATGCTTCCATTTTAATACTGTGGTCATTTTAGTAATAATAAGTATGTGGCACAAACCTGAAAAAGCAGTTAATGTGGTACAAATAAATATATCTTAATAAATGAACCTGAAGGACTAATGGTGATATTGGTGAAGCTATTGGCAGTAATTACCTGTCAATTAACTAAAATTTCCATTTGGGCTGAGCACTTCATTTTTTTCTTCTCATTGGCAGTTCAGCTTTTCTGCCATTTCAGTGCTGTACAAGAGTAGTATAAAAAGTGAAGAATGAAGTTTTACCAAAATTTCTGGAAGCAAGTATAAACCAAGCTTGCAAGGCCAAACACTGAGCTAATCCTCCTGCTGAGCAAAATCCAGGGTTCCAGTAAGGCTTGGCCTCCTTCCTCGTTCAGCTAAAATTGGGCTTGTCAAACCAAATCCTACCAGATCAAGCTAGTGCATCTCTTGGGTCGAGGGATGCTTAACCATCTAGGAGAGCCCTGAAGAACTCCAGCTTTTAATGATTCGTCAAAGAAACCCTCCAACCCAGTGAATTGCAAATTGTTAGTGGAAATATCGCTGAAGGATTTGAACTCCTATATTAATTGAGTGCTTACCATATGCAGAGCACTGTACTAAACTCTTGGTAGAGTACAATAAAACTGCTCACAAGGATCTTAGAGTTCTAGAGGGGGAGACAGATGTAAAGTGAAGCAGTAAGGCATAGTGGGTAGAGCACGGGCTTGGAAGATAGAAGGTCATGGGTTCTAATCCCAGGTTCACCACTTGTCTGCTGTGTGACCTTAGGAAAGTCACTTCACTGCTCTGGGCCTCACTTCCCAAGGGAAATTGAAAGTGTGAGCCCCACTTGGGACAGGGACTTTGTCCAACGCGATTTGTGAGTATCCACCCCAGCATTTAGTACAGTGCCTGGCACATAGTAAGCGCTTAACAAGTACCACTATTATTATTCTCATTACATAAATTATGGATGTCTACTTGAGTCCTGTGGGGCTGAAGATAGGGTAGCATCAATGTTTCAAATATTTAGGAGTTCCAAATAGGTGCTTAGTCCCCGTGATTACAAAATAATTCTTGCAACACTCCAATGGTCATCTTTTCTTCCGGACACCAAGCTAAAGAAAGTCAGGTATTGGGGTTAAATGATTCATTTTGAACAACAGAGGGCGTGAGCGTCATAGCTGAGCCTTGAACTCATGATTGTCTGACTCCCAAATCCCACTCAGACTGGGGATTTATTTCTCTGGGGCAATTTGTGACTTTAAAAGAAAAAAGGGAGGGCCCTAAATTCCCAGACACAGCTAATCCTCTCTAAACCAGGTTGAAATAAATCAATTTTTTTAAAAAAAAGCAGAAAAAACACTTATGGACATAGAAGAGTGTCTTAGTAAACGATTAAAATCTTTCTACCACATCTGACCATCATTCAGGCTTAATAGAGGTCAAAATGGTTGTCTTTTTGCTCCTGGAGGAAGCTAGTACTTTTATCATTACAGTTCCAATTGCTGGGGGGTGTTTTTGTGTGTGTGTATGTTTTTTTTTCCTCATCAGCAGAAAGACTGAAATTCAGACACTTGGTTTTCAGGAGAGCCTAGGACTAAAATCTTTCCTTTTTTTATTAATGTGTATCAGTAGTTTTGGGGTTTGGGGTTTTTATCTGTTGGGCCTGAACCTGAGTATTAGTTCTACAATCAAGTATAGAATTATTAGTTATTAGTTACAATTCATTCATTTCATTCATTCAATAGTATTTATTGAGCACTTACTAGGTGCAGAGCACTGTATTAAGCACTTGGAATGTACAATTCGGCAACAGATAGAGACAGTCCATGCCCAATAACGGGCTCACAGTCTAAATGGAAACTCACTTTGTGTTGGAGGTTATGCACTTGCTAATGATAATTGACATTTGTTTATTCCATATAGACATATAGGAAAACCAGAATATTTTGGAATAATCTGGCAAGTTAAAATTTATTGTTTACTGATTCACAGTAATTACTGTGTATAGCTTAGGCATTATAGGTATTGAAACTGTTAGCATCACATTGCAAGTATTGTTCATTACCCTGAGCAGCCTTCCTGATTTATTCGTTTGTCTATTATGACGATATGAAATAATATATCTGAGTGTCAGAAAATTTGGCATGCCTTGTTAATCATTCAATATTCCCGAATGATGTCCGAGCAGTGTCACTGCAGAACAGTAGCTCTTGAGATGAAAATACCCAGGCGGTTGGAGGCTGTTGGGGGGTGGTGCGGTGTTAGATCGGGGAGAAGCCTCTAGGCCATATGGCTGCTGCTGCTGCTTCACCTCTTGTCTCTTTTCCTCTGGGAGGCATGACGTGATCCCCAGCTATGAGGAGGGATGTATGGGCAGGGATAATGTCAGAGAAACTGCGTGGCCTAATGGAAAGAACGCCGGCTTGGGAATCAGAGGTTGCGGGTTCTAATACCGGCTCTGCCACTCGTCAGCTCTGTGACTTTGGGCAAGTCATTTAACTTCTCTGTGTCTCAGTTATCTCATCTGTAAAATGGGGATTAAGACTGTGAGCCCCATGTAGGACAGCCTGATAACCTTGTATCTACCCCAGTGCTTAGAACAGTGCTTGGCACATAATAAGCGCTTAACAAATACCATCATCATCAGGTCTTTCCTTGTATCCAAGAGTTCTAGTGAAGGAGAGGCTCCCATGCCATGAGGTTTTCTACCTGTCCGGCTCCAGTGGGGGAAGTGCTTGACCCCGACTCATTAAATTTAGTGCTTCACCCTACTACTATTACTATTAATAATGATAATAGTGTTTGTTAAGTGCTTACTATGTGCCAAGCACTCCAGCTGAGCCTTCAATTGCCCAAACCCTCCCATGCCTAGAGGATGAACCCCTCCCCACCGCCACCTCCACCCCTTTAGAGGGCACAGCAGAGTCACAGGCCTGGAGGGAGCCCACAAACCCCATGGGCCAACTGCTTGGAGAATTGGGGGAGGAAGCTCAGTTTGAAACGTGCTGTGATGATGGTAGTGGCAATTAATAATTGTGGTTTTGTTAAATACTGAACTGTGTGTAAAGCACTGTGCTGAACATTGGGGTGGATACAATGTAATCAGATCAGACGCAGTCCCTGCCTCACATGGGGCTCCTAGCCTAAGGGGAAGGGAAAATAAGTATTTATTCCCCATTGTAAGGATGAGGAAACGGAAGCCAGAGGAGTTTTACGTTCCCAGGATCACACTGCTGGCAAATGGTGGAGCTGTTGTGATATGCTGGGTCTGACTTGCTCTCCTGAGACCCGCAGGAAGAACTTCCATAGCAAGAGTAATAATAATAGTTGTGGTATTTATTAAGCCCTTATTATGTATCAAGCACTGTAAAAGCACTGGGGTAGATAGAAGATAATCAGGTCCCATATGGGGCTCCTGGTCTAAGAGGGAGGGAGAACAGGTATTGAATCCCCATTTTGCATATGAAGGAACTGAGGCACAGCAAAGTTAAGTGACTAACCCTAAGGTCACACAGCAAACAAGTGACAGAACCCCAAGCCTGTGCTCTGTCCCCTAGGCCACACTGTTCTTCATGTGAGAAAATATCTCTGCTTACTCTACCTGGATTTAAAAGGAAGCTAGGGCGAGCAAATTCGGAAATTATTTTAGATTAAACCTCATTCCCAGCTCCTTCTCTGAGCAAAGACTTCAGATGTCCAAGACCCATGATGTCTGAGCTCTGTTCATCAGATCCTCAAACTTAGCCCTAGCATTTTGGATTTTGTCACCTTTGAATATTACCTTGTTAATCTCAACCTTGGTATTTTCTACTGTTATCCTCTCCATTTTGTGGTTCTGATTAAATTCTGACTTCAGTCATTGCCATGTTTGGGAATATCTTTCAACTGTGATCCCTCAGGTCTTCTAAACAGGGCCCTGGCTGGAGCTTTTAATTACATATTTTCCTTGGATTGCCCTAAATGCAGGATAGCTAATTCTGATCCTAGTTTGAGGTTAGTTAAACAACCAAATGGCCCCAATTTCCATCTCAAGAGGCCAGAGCCTCCGAGTCTAATAGCAATTCAATGCTGATCCCACAGATATATCTTGGGATTGTGTGGAAGATAGCCTAATGTTTTATTCAAAACAATTTTGTCACTAAGTAAGCCACTGGCTTACTTGAACTGTTTAAATGCCAGTTACAAAGTGTAGTTATCCCACAAGTTCAGGTCATTTCTGAGCCTGCTGTGCAAACACTGTTACCTAGGTCACATAAATTATTGATCCCTTTTTCTCAAATAATCAGTGGTATTTATTGAGCACTTACTGTGTGCAGAGCACTGTACTAAGCACTTGGAAGAGTGCAATTCAACAGAGTTGGTAGACACATACCCCTCCCGCAATGAACCTGCAGTCAAGGGGAGTCTGAGTCTCCATTCCCGTTTCCCATCCCCCAGTAGCAAAAATGTTGCTTAGCTTCCATAAGCACTGTTTAGGTTATTTCTTCCACAAAACCTAAAGACTTCTATTTGTTTTATGGTATTCGTTAAGCACTTACAATGTGCCAGATACTAAACACAAGCTTATCAGGTTGGACAAAGTCCATATCCCACATAGGGCTCACAGTCTTAATCCCCATTTTACAAATAAGGTAACTGAAGCCCAGTGAAGGGACTTGCCCAAGGTCACACAGCAGGCAAGTGGCAGAGCCAGGATTAGAACTCAGGGCCTCTGACTCCCAAGGCCATGCTCTATCCACTAAACCTTGCTGCTTTTAGCCAATCTTTTAAAGATTGTGGTATTTTATATTTTTTCTTACCAGTCCTTTTATTTACCTCTTGGAATTTTTATAGTTGAAGAAAGTCTACCACATCCTGAGATCTCCTGTTTGGATTTTTCCACTTCTTTGTCTTAGTATTTATGATTTCAAGCTTTAGAAGCAGTTTTGGTCTAGTGGATAGAGCAAGGGGCTGGGAGTCAGAAGGACCTGGGTTCTAATCCCAGCTCTGCCACTTGTCTGCTGTGTAATCTTGGGCAAGTCACTTTACTTCTCTGTGCCTCAGTTACCTCATCTGGAAAATGGGGATTGGGACTTTGCCCAACCTTATTAGCTTGTATTTACCTCAGTACTTAGTACAGTGCCTGGCACATAGTAAGCACTTAACAAATACCAAAAAAAAAAAAAAATCAATCAGTGGTTTTGAGTGCTTACTATGTGCAGAGCACTCTACTAAGAACAGGAGAGAGGATAATATAGTAAATAGTCACAATCCCTGCCTTTCAAGGAGCTTGAAATCTAACCAGGGAGGCAGACATTAAAATAAATTAAAGGTAGAGGAATCAACCAAGTTTAAGGATATATATATGTTATGGGCTGGGGATTATCCTTAAGTGCCTAGGGGGTATAAACTCAAGTACATAAGTGATGAAGAGGGAGGGGCAATAGTGTGGGGAGACCAATGATTAATCCGGGAAGGCTTCATAGAAGAGATCTGATTTTAGTAGGACTTTTTAAATATGGAATGCTTCAGGAATTTGCATGTCACCTCACATGTGCTAATACTTACTGTATCGTTCCAGTTTTAGTATATGCGCTGTCGAGAATAGCAAAACTTTCTTTGAAACACCTTTAATAATAGAAATAATCATAAGAATAGTATTCAAGAGCTTATTATGTGCCAAGCATTGAACATTCAGCTTAATCAGGTTAAATATAGTCCCTATCCCACAGGATGCTCACAGTCTAAGTAGGAGGGAGAGCAAGTATTCAAATATGAGGAAACGGAGACGCAGAGAAGTTAAGTGGCTTGCCTGAAGTAACACAGCCGGCAATGGAGCTGTGTGAGGGAACCCAGGACTTCTGACACCCAGACCCAAGCCATTTCCATTAGGCCACACTATTCCTTTTAAATGCATTTTGTGTCCTTTTTGGTTCCAGGCATCTTGGTAGGCAATTGCCATGCTCCTTACTCTTCCAAATAGGGTTATTACTAACACAGAGCACCCACATATTCAAATCCATGTTTAAAATCCTAAAAATGTATTCCTATTAGCACTCTGGGGAATGGAGGGGGAAAACAATGAATCACAGTTCAAGGAATTCCATGCAAATATGAGGCCTCTACAACCCATTTTTTCCGCAGTGCTGAGGTACCCTTTTGTCAATTGCTATGAGGGATTTTTTTTTTTTTATCATTGGGGGAACTTATGGACACACTTCTTCCAAACCAACTGTTCTGCTCTATCACCCCCTTCCTGGATCCCACTAACCCAACTGGAAAAGAAAATATCCCTGGGATTGGAAGGTGCAGGCCATTTGGCCTAGCCGCTGAACTTTGGTGCCTGTGGGTAACAGTATATCCAGCAGGCTTCTAAGGCCAGCCCAGCAGCTGGTATGAAGAAGATTCAATGTCAAATTTCCTCATACCACCACCCAATTTGGTCTCTCACTCCAGTCCATTGCTGGATCATTTTCTCTTCACTTACATGCTGCTTGTGAGGCTTGACTTAATAATCTTACCCTCCCGAGTTCTTGTCCGGATTTTGGAGTGCCACTTGAAAGAGAATTTTTTATGAAGAATAGGATTCTTGAGTGCAAGAGCTGTGAACAATAGCCAAAGAACCTAAAGGTAGGAGCCAGAAAGATTCAGTTGAGAATATAATAATAATATCTCGTATTTATGTGCATATATTTATTAGCTCCCTAAGGAGTTTAGAACACTATGCAACCATCTCATTAATCATCACAGGTTATTATTGAAAGCCTTTTTCTGGGGTGTCATTCAAATGGGGAGGGGTGTTCATTTATAAGCATGTTAAATGAGAGTTGCAAAAACCTACTCTGTATTCTGACCTTTGGACGGTTTCCTTTTTCAATCAGAATCTATTTATTTTTACACATCTCATTTTAAAAGCTGCTAATGTGAAAGAGTTTCTGAAGATAGATTTTCTCCTCCAGGGATAGTATATACCTGCCCTTTTGTAATGTACTCTCCCAAGTGCTTAGCCCAGTGCACTGCACCCTGTAAGTACTCAATAAATGTCATTGATTGATTATCCTACCACACTTTTCTTCTCTTCCTCATGACCCATTTTCTTCCCACTTTAATGATGTTCTTCTCTTTTTAATGGCCTTACGGCCTATCTGTCCTCCAATTCTCTCCTTAACCTCCTCCAATCTGCATTCTTCCCTCTTCACTCCACAGAAACTACCCTCTCAGAGATCATCAGTGATCTCCTTCTTGCCAAATCTAATGACCACAATTCCATCTTAATCTTCCTCTACCTTTCAGCTGCCTCTGACACTGTGGACCACCCCCATCTCCTGGAAACATTACCTGACTCCAGCTTAATTGGTTCTCCCATTTCTCTGTCTGCTTATTCTAGGGCTCTTTCATGAGCTCCTCCTCTGCCTCCCACCCCGTAAAGGTGGAGTCCCCTTCTATTCTCCATCTACACCTACTCCTTTGGAGAAATTGTTCACTCTGATGTGTTCAACTACCATTTCTGTGTGGATAATTCCCAAATCTACATCTCCAGCCTTGATCTCCCTCCTTCTCTGCCATTTTGTATTTCCTTCTGCCTTCAGGACATCTCTACATAGATGTCCCACTGATACCTCAAACTTAACAAGTCCACAACAGAGCATCTCATCTTCCCACCCAAATCCTTTCTTCCTGCTGACTTTCCCATCACTGTAGACAGCACCACCATCCTCCCTGTTTCACAAGCCAGTAACCTTGACAATATCCTTATCTAATCTCTCAAATATTCAATCTGTCACCAAATCCTGTCAGCTCTAATTTCACAACATATCTAAAATCCACTCTTTCCTCTCCATCCAAACTGCAACCACATTGATCCAAGCACTTATCCTATACTGCCTTGATTACTCCATCAGCATTCTTGTGAACCTCTATGCCTTCTGTCTCTCCCCACTCCAGTCCATACTTCATTCTGCTGCCCAGATCATTTTTCTAAAAAAACTGTTCAATCTATGTTTCCCCACTCCTCATGAACCACCAGGGGATGCCTATCCACCTCTGTGTCAAATGGAAACTCCTTTCCATTGGCTCTAAAGGGCTCAATCACCTTGCCAGCTCCTATCTTATTTCACTGATTTCCTACTACAACCCAGCATGCTCACTTTGCCTCTAATACCAATTTACTCACTGTACCTCCATTTGGTCTATCCTGCCACCAACTCCTCACCCATGCCCTGACTTTGGAATGGAACTCTCTCCCCTTCCTATCTGACAGACCATCACTCTCCCCACCTTCAAAGCCCTATTAAAACCATATCACCTCCCTGAGGCCTTCCCCAACTAAGCCCTCATTTCCCCTACTCCCTTCCCATTCCGCATCACTTTTGCACTTGAATCTGTACCCTTTATTTACCCCCATAACATTTATGTACATATCTGTAATTTATTTTAATGTCTGTCTCCCCCTCTAGGCTATAAGTGCCTGTAGACAGGAAGCATGTCTACCAACTCTGTTGCACTGTACTTTCCCAAGCCCTTAGTATAGTATTATGCACACAGTAAATGCTCAATAAATACTCTTGATTGATTGATAATTAGTGCTCTTTGACAATGCTTTTATTGTCTTTCAGTTTGTAAAATATTCCCTATTGTGATTAACCTGTAACACTCTAATTTCCATCCTCTTCTTCCCTCACCTTTTTGCATAGTTCTTATGACCGTTCCCTAATACCCAACACACTTAGATCTGTAGCATTCATTCTGACTCTTCTTCTGATTGCTTCCCCAAAATGTTCTTGGTATGGGATGGGGACCACCAAGTGCTCTTTCATTTCTTCCTCTAGCCATGGAATAGGCTTGTTCCTTAGCCTCTCAAGTACCATATCTCCCTTAATGAGCAATTTCCCATATTCTATTTCCCTGGCAGTTTGATGTACTTAAAATTCTGCTTTACATTTATCCTTTGTCCCCCAAGTAAATCCACAGAAGCAGCTTAGCTTAGTGGATAGAGCCTGGGCCTAGGAGTCAGAAGGACCTGGATTCTGATCTCAGCTCCTCCACATGTCTGCTGTGTGACCTTGGGTGAGTTACTTAACTTCTCTGTGCCTCAGTTCCTTCATCTATAAAATGGGGATTGAGAGTGTGAGCCCCGTGTGGGACAGGGACTGTGTCCAACCTGATTAATTTGTATCTACCCCAGCGCTTAGAACAGTGCTTGGCACATAGTAAGCACCTAACAAGTGCCATAATTATTATTATCTTAAAATATTTGTGAGCTTTCTTCCATCTTCATTCTTTTATGTTCTCTTTTTTTTGTATTTTCTTCCCCTACTCTGATCACCTGTATTTCTTTTCATGTGTTCTTAACCCGAATAGTTCATCATACTTACGGTAGAATTAAAGTAACCATCCACCTCCTCCTCATCAGAAGTCTTACCTGAGTATACGGAAAGGTGGAAACATGGTGAAGCCATCGGAGAGGAAGGCGTGTGTACTGATTTGCCTCCAGTGTATGTCAGCCCCTCTGCAGACAGGACCTCAAGTCCCCTTTCCTTCTGAGTCAGTGCTGGGCCAGGATTGTCACCACATTCCTAAGGCTCAGCTCTCCCAAGGCCACACTGAGCCAGGGAAGTCCTACTGTTCTTACCAATGCAGGGTTTTCATTTGCAGAAGGGACTTAGTGCTGGCAAGAACAGGAAAGCTCTTTTAAAAAATGCCTCCTTCCCTCCCCACAGTGTTTTCTCCTGCCCTCTTACAAGTCACCATTCATTAATCACCTATTGTTTCTCTGTCATCTCCCCCTTTAACAGAGGGACCATAGTTTCTTCCTTGATTTCTTTGGACCGTGAAGCAGTAAATGGAGGCATTACCATCCTCCACTGAGGGAGAAGAGCCAGGGGGTGATTGGTTTGGTGGGGGAACAGGAGGGTTGGCTGCAAGACCTTTGTGAAGTAATAGTCAATCTGTGGATGGGAAGTGGGAAAGAGTTGGCCCAAGGGTGAGAACCGGAAGAGGCGAGGAACCCAGAAGATATCCAAAAGTCTCTATTCCCAGGTCACTTTCAGGAGTTTGGGGCTGTTGGGAATTTTAGTAGAGGTGCTCCAGAGCCTACTGCAGACACAAAACATTCTCCTACCTCTAGAATGGCTTTAGCATTCCAGCTAGGGAAATAGTTGACTTCAAGAAAAAGAACAAGGGGTGGGTTGAGAAAAAATTCTAAACTCTGAAGAAAGCTCTCATTCTGAACTGGGAGAATTTTTTTTTCTTCTGAGAAAGAAATCTTTCATAATTAAAATTATAGTAAAGATTGATAGGAAAGATGACCTCTCTCAGTAAACACAATTGAAACTGAGTTCATCCCAATAAAACGGCTTTTGGTCTGTGATACAACATAATAAAAACGCTAATACTATGTCCAATGTTTACAAAGCTCTTTTAATAGGAGGATCTCAAAGCATTTTAAGAAACATCATAATTAATTAATCATAATAATCCTTTAAGGCAAGCAGCATTATTTTCCCCATAGTCCACATGGAGGGACTGGCTTTCAGAAAATTTAAATGATTTTTGCCAGCATCATTCAATGGTAGAGTGAAAATGTTTCATTAAAACCTGGGTTGCTTTGGCAGTGTCTGCCAGAAAACAAATGTTTATCACTGTTTTCCTTGACAACCCTTGGGAATATGCAGAGGCTCATTTCCTGTCACATTGCCTAAGTCAACAAACTCACATGATAGTATGGAATCGTGAAATTGGCAGGGCTTTCAAATGGCCATCCACATCACTCTGTGCCCTCCAAATAAGTCTGCACCTAAACCAGATAAGTCTACACCTAAATCATCCAAGGCAGGGAGCCACCCAGCATCTTCCTCAAAATATCCTGGAATTACATTTTCTAGTCATTCCTTGGTAGCCTGTTCAGTGTGTAATTACCATTACTGTTTGAATGGTCTTCCTTATCCTGGAAATTCTTTCTGTATATGGTGTGTTGATGATGATATTATTATAGAGATGATGATGATAATGTTGGTATTGATTAAGCCCTTACAGTGTGCCAAAATCTGTGTAGATACAAGATAATCAGTTTTGAAACGGCACTTCCGTTCCGTTCCGTTCATGTCCTTCACGATCTAAGTAGGAAGGAAATCAGGTATTTTATCCGTATGTTACAGATGAGAAAACTGAGGCACAGAGAAGTGAAGTGAGTTGCCCAAGTTCATACAGTTGACAGAGGCAGAACCTGGGGCTCCTTTCTCCTTAGTCCTATGCTCTTTAATATACCGTGAAGTGGTTGCTCTTCCCACAGTTTAATCTTTTCACACACGTGAAAAATCTTTTTAGTGATTTTGGTGATCATCTCAGGCTTTAGCTTGCTGGGACAACCAGTGAGAGCAGTTAGTCCAGACTTGGAAATTAGAAAGGGGCTCATAGGGCCAAGGCCTAAAAGAAACTTAGCCAAATTGTATAACAATACAATTGGAGACTGTATGTCCCAGCAAAAGTGCTGAACAACAACTATCCAACTCTCACTGTTTTCAGATGCATCATTTTGAAAATGTTGGGAATATTGAAATTTCTAGTGAACAATTTATAAATTTATTTTCAAGGCTGAGTTAACCCATTGTATTTTCCAACAAGACTGTGGATTAACAAATTGGATACAGGAAGCTTCAATACAATCCCAGACAAGTGCCTGATCTTTTGATCAGAATATTTGATTAAGAGAAGAGTTTAATTATCTTCAGGTTCAGAACTTATGCCTGGAAATCAGCTGAATGTTTCTCTCCTCAAGAACCCAGGGGTCTGAATGGCACTAGGAAATCTGGAGGTGTCACAGTGGAAGGAATTGTGTTAACTTTTTTTTCCTTTAGAATATACCTCTATGTAGCATTCTGCAAAGCAAAAGTTACACCATAAAATTTTACCTTTCTGATGTCCAATTTGTGTTTTATTTCTACAGGGATTTTAGTTCAAGAAAAAAATCTGTGTAAAGAGACTATAATTATCCTTCAACCACAGCCCAAATTCATATCTCTGGGGGGGAAAATGAGCAATACATATCATTTCCCTTCATCATTCTATTCCCTAACTAGAAAGCAACTAGATATCTCTCCCAGTCCTTAACCCTCCTCTTTTTCTCCCTTTGACTTCTTCCATTTCTTCTGTCATTAAAACAGAAAAGGTGTGGCCTAGTGGATAGAGCATGAGTCTGGGAGTTAGAAGGATCTGGGTTCTAATCCCAACTCCGCTAGTTGTCCGCTATGTGAGCTTGGGCAAGACACTTCACTTCTTTGTGTCTGCTACCTCATTTGTAGAGTAGGGTTTAAGACTGAGCCTCACATGGGACATGGACTGTGTCAGGCCTCATTAGTTTGTATATAACCCAGCTCTTAGTACGGGTAAGTGTCTAACGAATACCATTAAAAAACAAGCAAATATTCAAAAAAGTATGTAGAAGGGAACAGCACTAAAAAGTATGTAGAAGGGAACAGCACTTTTCTCTCTAATTGTAAAAAAGAAATCCATTTTAGCGGGCTCTTTTCTGTTAGACTTTTGTTACCAGTATCCTCTGGATTATTTCATTACACTTCCTTACTCTTCTTCACTTACCAATCCCCCTCTCTTTCTCTCTGAAATGTAAGGCAAACCACACCTCTTAGTCTCCCACTGCCTACGTCAACACATATACTTTTTGCTGCTTCTCTCGGTTGTCCCCACCTCCTTATATTTCTCACAGAAATATTTTAGTCTACTCCTTTGTTGTAATTGCTATATTTTGCATTATGTTCATATGATCAATGTATTAGAAATTCAAATTACCTCTGTGATTTCCCTAAAGGCCATCTTTACCTCTCCAGTACTCATAGCCCTTTTAGAAAGAAAAGGAATCTAGGAATCAACTCTGTGTCCAGAGTTGCAGCAAAAAAGTGCTTTAGAGTCATAACTGATTAGTAATGTTCAAGGGGAAGGAAGGGAGGGAAAAGAGATAAGTGGATTTTGCCATAGGTTAAAACCCCTAAATCCGAAAGTGATAAAGATGACGGGGAGTTTGATATGGTAATGGTGGCCCACTGGAATTAAAGACTCTTGATTTCTGCCTTCAGACATAACCACTTGGATAATGGATAAATGATCTCTCTACCCACACTCTACCTATATATTTTGCTGTACTCTGCTTTTTCCAGCATCTTTTTCCATCTTCTTCCCCTAATTGCAAGCTAAGCTTTCTGCTTCCATCCTTTCCTTGCTTTTTTCTCATACTTCATTCTTTCCCTCTTTCTTTGCTATGTCCTTTTCATATTCCTCCTCCACCCAACTCTTAGAATCAGAGTTGCCAAGTTGGAGTGGCCTAAATTAATCTTCTATTCTACGGTAAACTCATTTGGGGCAGGGAATGTGTCTGCTAATTCAGTTGTATTGTATGCTTCTAAGCGCTTAGTACAGTGCTCTGTATATAGTAAGCACTCAATAAATACCACTGATTGATTGATTCTAGCCTATCCTCTCTACCTCCAGGAAGGACTGAGCCTAAACTTTCTGAGGAAATTTCATATTTTTCTCTGGTAATTTTCGTTAGCATTTCAGCTTTTTCCCAATGCCTCAGTCAATCAATACATTATTAATATTTATTGAGCACTTACTGTGTGCACTGTACTAAGAACTTAGGAGAGTACAGTAGGATAGACACTTCCCTCAATGAGCACGCAATCTAGTGAGAAAGACAGATATTAATATAAATGACAGGTAGGGGAAGCAACTGAGTTTGAAGATGTGTACATAAGTGCTTGTAGGTTTGGTGGGCATGGAGATACCTACATACTTAGCGAGTACAGACTCAAGTGCATATGCGATGCAGTAGGGAGGTAAAATCAGATGGGGAGAGGAGAAATTATTAAAGAAAGGCTATGTGGAGATGTAATTTTAGTAGGACTTTGAAGGTGGAGAGAGTAGCCATTTGTTAGATGTGAGGAGGGAAGGAGTTGCCAAGCAAGGAAGGAGGAGGTGAGCCAAGGGGTGGATGGTGAGAGAGACGAAAGCAAGGCAACGGGAGTTAGGTGCTAGAGGAGTGAAGTGGGTGGGTTGAGATGAAGTGCATGAGGAGCAAGGATAAGTAGTGGGGAGAGTGCTGATTGAAGGCCTTAAAACTGATGATGTGTTTCTACCTGATGTGGGGAAGGATGGGCAACCATTGGAGATTTTTGAGGAGCAGAGAGATGTGCACAGAATGATGTTTTAGAAAAATAACCTGGACAGCAGAGTGAAGTATAGACTGGAAAGTGGCAAGGCTGGAGGCAGGGAGGTCAGCGAGGAGGCTGTTGCAGTAGTTGAGTTGGGATATAGTAAGAGTTTGAGCCAACACCTTCCACTGAAAGCTCTTTGCTACATCTGAGTTATTGGGGAAGCAGCGTGGCTCAGTGGAAAGAGCCTGGGCTTCGGAGTCAGAGGTCATGGGTTCAAAACCCGGCTCTGCCACTTGGCAGCTGTGTGACTGTGGGCAAGTCACTTAACTTCTCTGGGCCTCAGTTACCTCATCTGTAAAATGGGGATTAACTGTGAGCCTCACGTGAGACAACCTGATTACCCTGTATCTCCCCCAGTGCTTAGAACAGTGCTCTGCACATAGTAAGTGCTTAACAAATACCAACATTATTATTAAACAAAGGTCGCTACAGGAGACCTACTGAATGAATGAATAATGGTAGTAGAAAAGGTTTACCAGAATCCGCCTGCATCTTAATAGCCCTTAATAATCCCTCATGCATTATCCAGCTGTAGAGTTTGAAGGAAGTATGAGACTACCAACTCTGTTATATTGTCCTCTCCTAAGCGCTTAGTCCAGTGCTCTGCACGCAGAAAGCACTCAATAAACACCACTGATGGATTGAATGATTGATTCAGAGCCAAGAGACTCGATCTTTGTGTGACCTTGGGAAAGTTACGTAACTTCTCCGTTCCGCCATTTTCTCTTCTGTAAAATGGGGGTTAAGACCGGGAGCCTCATGTCAGACAGGGACCGTGTCCAATCTTATTATCCGTTTCTACTGCAGTGCTCCTGGCTTGTTCTGTGCACTGCCCGGTAAGATGAGAAGCAGCATGGCTCAGTGGAAAGAGCCTGGGCTGGGGACTCAAAGGTCATAGGTTCAAATCCCAGCTCCGCCACTTGTCAGCTGTGTGACTTTGGGCAAGTCATTTCACTTCTCTGGGCCTCAGTTACCTCATCTGTAAAATGGGGATGAAGACTGTGAGCCTCACGTGGGACAACCTCATTCCCCTGTATCTACCCCAACGCTTAGAACAGTGCTCTGCACGTAGTAAGCGCTTAACAAATACCAACATTATTTTTCAAAACTGGTGGTTTAGGTTGGGGCAGACCCTCTCAATTTATTGCCATGAGATCATTCCTTCGTTCATGTCTCCTGATTGGGCTGGAAATGGCCAGATTAAAAATTGCTCTATGGAGTTACGGGTGGCTCTCCCCTCTGCCCCTGAAACCCCTGAGAATTCATGGGAAGTTCCCCCAAGTGGCCACACTGAGGACTATGAAACTGACCATCTTCTGGCCACCATGTTGATGTCCAGGTTCCCCAGACTGGAGTTGCAGACAAGCCTAAAGCCACATGGATCAAAAACATGAATGCTAACTCCATTGTCCCAACCCTGCCCAACATTAGCATGGCACATTTCCAAATGTAAAGTTTGCCCCAGATAGATTCAAGAGCAAAAGTTATGGAGAGGAATATTCCATTTTAAATATATGCCTTCCTAGACAGGCAAGTTTTTGAATCTTTGCAGCCTTTTGAGCCTAGAGACACTGCCAGGGTTTTCCAGCCTATAGGTCAGCTCAGTCTAGGAAGCAAAAAGAAAAAAAGAAAGGGAAAAAAGAGAAGCAGAGTGACCTAGTGGATGGAGCATGGGCCTGGGAGTCAAAAGGACTTGAGTTCTAATCCCAACCCTGCCTCTTTTCTGCTGTGTGACTTGAGGAAGTCACTCAACTTTTCTGTGCTTCAGTTACCTCATCTGTAAAGTGGGATTGATACTTGGAGCTCCATGAGGGATGTGGACTCTGTCCAACCTGATTAGCTTATATTTACCCAAGCACTTAGTACAGTGCCTGGTACTTTGTAAGTGCTTAACGAATACCCTAAAAAAATCATTATCCAGGATTTGGGTATCTACCCTGACAAATAAACTGCCTGGTATCATAGCAGAGATGGAATCCCAGGCAGATCTCAGCCTGCCTATGAAGCAAAGACCCCAGAGGAAGCCACTTTCTAGATGGATAGAGAAAACATGAGTTCTTCATCTGGGAAGGATTCTGCCCAATCGGTTTATCTGTGAGGAAAACACAATCCTGGAGGTTTTGTGTTGGAAGACTTTCCTTTTAATCCATTTCTCTCGGCAATTTTTTGACCTCTGGGAATATTAAGACTGCCGAGTAATCGGGAAGAAGTTCTATTTTTATACCCTCCAAGCCCCTTTCCTTTTTGAACCAAAAGGTACATTCTTGGCTAGTAGAGACCACCAGACACGAATAGCTAAAGTACTCTCCGTTCTCCCATCATGCAGGATTTACGTTCCTGAGGAACCCTGCACTGTGTCCATCAGCAAACGCATGTGCACCATCATTGCATCGCACTGCAGTTTTTTCCAAATAAATCTGTGCTGTCGGAAGAACATTCCAATTGCCTAACATAAGCCTGTCCAAAACCATCACCCATCTCTAGCACATGTAGATTTATCTTTCCCTATCATGCAGCTATTTATTTTGATTACTCTATTTGTAAATATTTTCTCATCTGTCTTCCCCATTAGAGCACAAGCTCCTTGTAGGCAGGAAACCTGTCATTGCTTTATTTTGCCCTTTAGTTCAGTGCAGTGGGTCTTCACTAAATGCTATTACTATTCCCTCTGGTCTTGCTACCTGGAGCTGCCTGGCTAGGTGGGCTATTGGAGTGGAAAGTGGAGGAGGAAAGCCTGAATCAATCAACCTATCAGTGGTATTTATTGAACACTTACCACGTGCAGAGCACTGGACTAAATGCTTGGGAGAGTACAATGCAATAGAGTCACATGGGGGATACAGATATTAAAGTGAATTACAGGTGGATGTATGTACAAAAGTGCTGTGGGACTGGGTGTGGCATGAATCTTTCCGTCCACAGGAAATGATGGCCAAGATACCAACTCAGCAGATGTGGAGATATATTTATGAACCGGGTCCCCACTGAGCCAGAATTGAGTAGGGACCACCAGTTCAGTTTGTTCTATTTTGAGCTTTCAGGCATCCATCAAGTAGCAACAACTTTGAACTGGCAGCTGAGAAGCTTTGTAAAACACATTGTATCTGCAAGCCACCCACCCTTTGGCGGTTCTCTTGAGCCTTATTCCAGTCTTCCTTTGAAAGTGGCATTTCCTGAAAGAAACATTTCTGCTAGTCACTTCAGCAATAAGAGCAGATGAACAAGAGGCTTTGATCTTCCCCGGATTCTTTTTAAGTTTGATCTAGTGATTTTTATACTTTGTTTTCATATTCTTGGTAGTTTGCCCCAAAATAATCTAATTATTAGGTCAAATAAGACAAATGACTTCAAAGGCAAAACTCATTCTCAAGTTTGATTTTTAATGCCTGACTAAGTTAAACCCTAAAACTGTTTTCTTAAATGTAGCAAATTATTTCTAACCTGTCAAAAAGGAAAATAAATCCTCCAGATAGATTAACTCTAAGGAAAAGGATCACAGACTTGATAAGATCACAAATCTCCTTTAAATTGCAAATTAGGAATCAGGAACTATTCTTTGAAACTCTTGTCATTCTCCTTTTAGAAAGAAGTGGAGCTATCTGATTACAAGGGTACTGAGTAGTAATTATGAAGTCCCATTTATCAACTTGTCCTCTTAAACCCATTTATTTAAATACATGTAAGGACAGTAGGTGATCCTCCCTTTTCCCTTTGCCTTCTTAAGAAATACATTATTTGAGAACATTGTCTTCCTCCTGCCTCTTGAAACTTACTTTGCCCAGTTGTCTTGTATCCATGGAACAAGTTTTCTCCTGTTTTTTAAACCACCTCTCTCATCCTTCCTTTATATCATAACCCCAACACCTGGTCCCTTTCCCAGGTTATTACAGTTTTCCAACCCACCAGCCTAATCAGACCTTACAGCGCATTCTAGACCACTAGCATACTATGCTGATTAAAGATGTTGATTCTGGTGGTCTTGTCTCCTCTATTTATATAAGTTCCTCGAGGGCTTGGTAGCATGTATTCTTAAACATGTACTCTATGTGCCTAGTAATAATAATGTAGGTATTTGTTAAGCGCTTACTATGTGCAGAGCTGTGTTCTAAGCGCAGGGGTAGATGCAAGGTAATCAGGTTGTCCCACATAAGGCTCACAGTCTTCATCCCCATTTTACAGATGAGGTAACTGAGGCACAGAGAAGTTAAGTGACTTGCCCACAGTCACACAGCTGCCAAGTGGCAGAGCTGAGATTCGAACCCATGACCTCTGACTTCCATGCCTGTGCTCTTTTCACTGAGCCACGCAGCTTCTCAGTGAAGTGAGAAAATACAACGGAGTTGGTAGATGCAATCCCTTCCCACAAGGAGTTTACCGCCTACAGTCAGGGACAGGCATTAAAATGGATTCGGGATAGGAAAATAGTAGAGTATAAGAATATTAACATAAGTACTGTGGGGCTGGGGTGAGTATCAAAGTGCCTAAGGGGTACACAGCCAAGTCACATTTGACACAGAGTGGAGATGGAGAACCCTCTAGACTGTGAGCTTGTCGTGAGCAGAATGTGTCTGTCGTTATATCGTTAGCCTAGTGAAGTTCTGCACTGTACCGCATAGCCACGAGAAAAAGTGCACGGGCCAACTGCCTGAAAACGTGTGGGGCAAATGGGCATGAGGTTAGTGGCACCCCGAGGTTGCAAATTGCACTCCCTTTCCCCTGCCATTTTCCAACAACTCAGTGGTTCGAGCCACGTAGCTAGAGAAGTGCATGGGAGTGGTGCCGTGCTACTGCCCATCCCTGCCGGCTGGTTGTTTCAGTGGGAATCCCTCCCAGCCTAGCTCACGTGGCCCTGCCCAGCCTCAAGGGAGCACCCCTTTTGCTGATATTCCCTGGCCTCCATGCCCAGAGGCAAGGAGAGCTCATAGTCTCCCTGCCCTTCAGTGAGAAGCCTTGATAGCTCCCCTCTCGCTAGGGAGAAAAATTGGGTGAATATAATCAGTTGAAAGAATTTGATCATGTTGATTTTAATGGGATGTTGCTTGTCACAACATTTGGAGCCAAGGACCCAACTTATAGACAAAATGTGACCCCTTTCCATACTCAAGAGCAAAATATGGCCACTTTATTCATTCAGTCATTTATTAAGCACTTATTGTGTGCAAAGCACTGTACTCTATTAGACCACATAGAGTGTCTTAAAGGAAATCTTTGCCTACTCTTAATAGAGATTTCAGTGTTTTCCAAAAAGATGAAAATTATGTATAGTATCAGTTAATATTGGGTACCTACTATCTTAAGACTTTTTTTTAATGGTCTTTGTTAAGTGCTTATTAAGTGCCATGTACTGTACTAAGCACTGGGGTAGATACAAGGTAAGCAGGTTGGATAGTGTCCCTGACCCACATAGGACCGGTCTTAATCTCCATTTTACAGATGATGTAATGGAAGAACAGAGAACTGAAGTGACTTGCTCAAGGTCACCCCGCAGACAAGGGGTGGAGTTGGGTTTAGAACTCAGTCTTCTGAGTCCCAGGCCCCTGCTTTTTCCACCAGGCCACAGAGCTTCATTATTGACAGACTCCTTTTCAGTTCTGCCTAACTTGGACAACTCCTTTCGTGATATTCAAGCACTGTGCAAAACGTGACTGAGCAATCTGTTATCTCTACTGAAATGTATTCATGTTTGAGTTTAAATTAACAACACAGTTGGGGTTGCTGAGTTTACCCTTCATTTCCAGAAAACACCCCGTCTGTGATGATTGTACTCTAAATACAAAATAATGAGACAATGTGTCATCAGAAATGGCTGCAGATTCAGAATCTCTTCTGAAGTCTGTACAAAAATATTTTTACAGGATGATAAAGTTTGCCTTAGTGTCCGATTTAAGTAGGTCATCTGGAAAAATGATATGTTTGGGGTGAGCCAAACTCCTGCTGACTCTAAACACAGAGTGGGTAGTTCTCCACCCGAGAAAAACCCAGGACTGGAATTAGCAGGAGATGACTGGGGGGCTCAGCTGTTTAATTCTGCAAAGTAAGTCTTCTGAATTGGTGGCAGCTGCTATAGGTAAGAGTGCTGCAATGTCTCCACTTGTAAATATCTGCCAGATAGGCTATGGTGGCGAAGAAGTGGCCTGGAAGGAGATTTGAGGGCAAAATTGCATCAGGTCTCTCAGCAGAGTGACTGGCTCAGGACAAAGCTGCCAGAGCCTTTCACGAACAAAAAGAGAAAAGACCAAGCATCACAAAAGGCAAACCATTTCCATAAGTGAGTATCGAATGTCAGGAGGAAGACATTAGCCAAACTGGGATATGACAAGAGCCTGGATTAGCCTGGTGGCCCTTTGGCTGGAGTGGGAAGGGCAGATCCTGAGAATGCTGTGGAGGAAGTAATGACAGGATTTGGCCACAGGCTATGCAGATTGCAAGAGAGGGAGGAATCAAGGATAATGCCATGGTCACAGGGTTGAGAGACAGGGAGGATGGTGATATTGTCATCTGCGATGGGAAAGTTAGGTGGAGGAGTGGATTTGGAGAGAAGATGAGAGGGTTGAGTTTGGTACCAGTGAGACATCCATGTAGAGATGTCCTGGATGCAGGAGAAAATGTGAGATGTCAGAGCAGGCTAGGTAGATTTGGAAGTCATCCTCACAGAGGAGGTAGTTGAAGCTATGGGAGCCAGTGTAGATTGAAGAGAGAAAGGGAACCAGAACAGAGCCTTGAGGGACACCCACAATTAGGGATTGGGAAGCAGTGGGAGAACCAGATTGGCCAGAGAGGTATCTATTAATCAATGGTATTGAGTGCTTTCTGTATGCAGAGCACTGTACTAATCACTTGGGAAAATAGAATACAACAGAGTTGGTAGATGCAATCCCTTCCCACAAGGAGTTACTGCCTACAGTGGGGGACAGGCATTAAAATGGATTCGGGATAGGAAAATAATAGAGGTTAAGAATATTAACATAAGTACTATGGGGCTGGGGTGAGTATCAAAGTGCCTAAGGGGTACACAGCCAAGTCACATTTGACACAGAATGGAGAAGGAGAACCCTCTAGACTGTGAGTTTGTCGTGAGCAGGAATGTCTCTGTTGTTATATCGTACTCTCCCAAGCACTTAGTATAGTGCTTTGCACATAGTAAGCGCTCAATAAATATGATTAAATAAATGAATGAACCAGAAGAGGAATCATATCAGAAAAACCAAGGTCACATAGTGTTTCCAGAAGAAGGGAGTGGCTCAACCAGCGACGGGTATTTATTGAGCACTTACTATGTGCAGAACACTGTATTCAGCGGTTGGGAGACTACAGAACAACATATGTGATGGACATTCATCCATTCAATTGTATTTATTGAGCTCTGTAGCAAGAGCACTGTACTAAAGCGCTTGGGAAAGTATGATACAACATTAAACAGGCATGTTCCCTGTCCACAATGAGCTTACAGTCTAGAAGGAAGAGATAGACATTAATATAAATAAATTGCAGGTAAACATGGTCCCTGACCATAGGGAACTTATAGTCTAGAGGGGGAGACAGATATTGATGTCAGTAAATTATGGATATGTACCAAAGTGCTGTGGGACTGATGGTAGGGTGAATATCAAGTGCTGAAAGGGTACAGATCCAAGGACTTGAATGACACAGAAGGGAGAGGGAGTCGGGGAAAAAAGGGCTTAATCAGGGAAGGCCCCTTGGAAGAGATGTGATTTTCAATAAGGCTTTGAAGGTGGGGGAGAGTGATGTTCTGCTATATATACAAAGAGAGGGAGTTGTAGGCCAGAGGGAGGATGTGGGCAATGGGCCAGGGGCGGAATAGACGAGGTCGAGTTACAGTGAGTCAGATGGAATTAAAGGAATGAATTGGCGTACTGGGTTGTGGTAGGAAATCAGCGAGGTAAGGTAGGAGGGGCAGGGTTGTTTGAGTCCTATGAAGCCAATGGCAAGGAGTTTCTGTTTGATGTAGAAGTGACTGGGTAACCACTGGAGATTCTTGAGGGGTTGGGAGACATGGACTGAACTTTTTTTAGAAAACCTATTTTAGCAGAGTGTGGAGAGATTTGAGGTGGGGAGGTCAGCGAGGAGGCTGAAACAGTATGAAGGTGAGATATAAGTGCTTGGACCAAAGTTAGAACTGACAGGATTTGGTGACATTGAATATGTGGGTTGAATAATTCCAAGGTTATGGGTGGGTGAGATAGGTTAATAGTATTGTCTACAGTGATGGTAAAGATGGGGATGTTCAGAGTTTGGGTGGGACTGTGAGGCCCAAAATGTCAAAGGCAGCCAAGAGGTCAAGAGGAGTAGGATGCAGTAAGAAGTTGGTGGTGACCTTGGAGAGAGTGAGCTTGGTGGAGGTAAAAGGGAGCAAAACTGGATTGTAGGGGATCAGAAAAAGTATTGGAGAAGTGGAGGCAGCAGGTGTATAAAACCAATTCAAGGAATTTGGACGAGAGTGGGAAGGGGGAAATGGGGCATTAGCTGGGTAATGCAGTGGGGACATGGAGAAGCATTTTTGTAGAATAAGGGAGACATGAGTGTATTTGAGGACAGAGGGTAAGGAGCCATCGGAGAGTGAGGAGATGAAGATGGCAGTCAGGGAGCAACAGAGAGTGGGTGGCAAGTAATTTAATAAAGTGGTGTACTCTCCCAAGCGCTTAGCACATTGTTCTAAACACTGTAAGTGCTCAGTAAATACCAATGATTGATAAAATGTGAAGTGATGGGGAATCCTAAGCACAGATGGAGGGAGGATAGTATATAATACAAAAAGGCATCCTAGCATGTCTCAGCAAGCACCTGATGACAAAAAAGAAGTAATAAAAAGTATCCCAAAGCGAGTGAACAAAAGGCTGCAAAAACAGGCAGAAGATCATCTGTTGAGAAACAGCCCAGAAGGGTATCACAGTATTTGGGTAGGTAGAAAGGAATGGAGAAGCGATTTTGTTAACAAAGAAGTTAGCAAAGTCATCAAAGGAGAGATAGGAGGAGATGGGGGCTTCGGGGAGTTCAGGAGGGAGTTGAATGTCTGGTATAGTTGGTTGGTTAAATGGACGTGGAAGTTGAGGGAGAAGACATAGCATTGCTGAGTGAGAAGAGGGAAGAGTAATGGGTGAGGATGAGTTTGTAATGACCAAAATTGACCTGGTGTCTGGATTTCTGGAACAGCTCTGACCATCATAAGTGCAGGCAAAGAGCAACAGTACTGAAGAGGTGGTCCAGGTTTGGGGATTAGTGGTGCAAGATTGGACGAGGGGTAGGGGGAAAGTTAGTTGAGTTTGGCAGAGAGGGCAGAAATGAAGTCATCAGTTTATGCTGTAATAGAAGAAAGGTTGGGGAGGAAGTTCATATAGGATAAGTGAAGGGTAAAATGTAAGAGGTTTTTATCGGGGGAGAATACCTCCCAACAAATAATAGTAAATGTGGTATTTATTAAGCACTTACTATGTGCCAAATATTGTACTAAGACTGAAGATAATCATGTCCTATATGGAGTTCACAGTCTAAGCAGAAGAGCAGGTATTGAATCCCCTTTCTGTAGATGAGGGACCTTGAAACACAGAGAAGTTGTGACAGGCCTCAAGTCACACAGCAATTAAATGGCAGAGCTGGGATAAGAACCCAGGTCCTCTGACTCCCAGGCCTGTGCACTTTTCACTAGGCCACACTGCTCCTCAATACCATTGAATGATTGATTGATGGGGTCCTTGGGAGAGAAGGCTGGTAGGAGGTTGTGGTTAGAGAGTGGGATTTCAGAGTTGGTGAGGTTAGAAATAGTACAATAATTAGTAATGATGAGATCCACTGTTGTGTCCAGGTTGGTGAGTGGATGAGGTGGGGTGAAGGAGGCGGGTGGAAAGACAACATAGTATATAATACAAGAAGGCATTCTAGCATGTCTCAGCAAGCGCTTGATGACAAAAAAAAAAGTAATAAAAAGTATCCCAAAGCCAGTGAACAAAAGGCTACAGCTGCTGGACTCATGTTTTATTAGCTTTTTCACAGTGACTTAACCCACACTCTTACTTATTAGGTCCTTTAATGCCGCCTCAGGAGAATCAGAATTCTAAGTTGGATTTCCATGGCAGTTGTCAATTTAAGGATATATGTAACATCTGCAGGCTGTGGCGTGTTTTGAGTATTCCTGGGGGGACATGGAGAAAGAGTTCAGTAGCAGAATGCATTTCAGGAAACCGTATGCATTTGTGTAGGTATGCCAGCGGGGTGGAATTGATAGGATGATCAGAACCAGTTGTCCAGACATATAAAACAAGGAGAGGTCCTTCTCCTACTCACTCAAATCACCCCACAGTTCATCTGCCAAGGCCTGCCCCCCCCCCACCATTACCCCCCTTTATTAAAAAAGGCATGCTTCTCTTCTAGGGGAAGAAACAGAACTCCTTCTCTTTCCCCATAGGAGAACTCTGGAGGGGGCTGCTTCACTAGAGCTCAACCTTATTTCTTTGCGGTGTGTTTATGAATGTCCAATTGTCTTTGTAGTCCAGTCGTATAATCCCAGCAGCCCCTTTGGGTCCATTCATCGTGTGCACCTCAATGTTGGTACCACTACCACTGGCTTGCCAGGACCCTTGGCTTCTCGTAATATTAGGATGTACAAGCCATGGAGGGGAGAAAGGATTGGCCTCAGTGTGATCCAGGCCCAAATATCCTTTTTAAAGCCTGGCCCAGCCCAAGACTCTAGTCGATGGGATCTAGTTCATGTAATTCCTTCTCCTTTGGTTTTGCCCTTAGCCCACATCTGAACAAAGATGCCTGATAGAGGGGAACCTGGGAGGCTGAGAGAATACACTGAGTTGGAAAAGAGCCTTCTGGTCACCCTCCCTCTCTCCTAATGAAAAGACGAAATTCCAGAATGATCCCACCTTCCATCAAAAATACTGTCACAGAACAAATCCCGGGATGTAATGTTCACATGGATCTTTCTTGGAAGATAAAGATAGGCCAAGAGCCCTGTCGGGCCAAGGCAGGCAGAAATGTGGACCCTGTCTTCAACTTGTATCAAGGTTTTGGCTGGCAGGTGGAAATTTTAAGTCACCTTTGTCTTATGCGCCTGAAAAATGCCATGTCCCCTTCCATCATCTTTCTTTTCTGACCAACAGTGGGAAATCACTGGGCACTGGGATGAGGGGTGATTTGTCTTCCTTGCCCTTCCAATAGTTATGCAGACCACATTTTCTCCAGCCCCAGCTGCTAGCTTGAGCCAGATTCATTCCATCTGTACTGTCAGCAAGACATATCAGGTACTCCTATTTGTCCTTAAGCAGAGCACAGCTTCCTTCTTTCAGGCCTTATTCTATTAATGGGAAGTTCACTTTCAGTCGTACCCCTGGCACATGCCATCTGTATGTTATCACATCCCTCTTGTATATTTGGGTTTCTTCTGATGGAATGTGGTGAACAGTAAGGTAGAAGTCCTTGACCTTTCTTTCTACCATGATCTAGCTATAGTATATTTAAGAAGAGGGAGGGAGAGAGAGGTAAAAGGACTGAATTTCATTATACATATTACCTATGAAGAGAGAGGACCGTTTGGGTGATGTACTATCATTACAAGTCACTGTTGTGAATCATTTAACCTCATCTTTCAGCCCTTCTGTTTGTGCATTTGCAGCAGAGAAACTCTGCTGTGCTCGCTTTCATTTGCTTCACTTGTGTCTTCAATAGGACTGTGAAGAGCAGTAAAATGACATGGCAGGGGTAGCTACAGGAGTCTGTCTCTCTGAGAATTGCTTGAATCTGGAATTTGGCTAATTGATGGAAGTCCCCCCAAAATGCTTGAAATCTAGCCCTGTAGATCCCCGATCGGAGCTACGAGCGAGTCAGCCGAAGGAACTTTTCGTAGGGTGTGGCTGGAGAGGTTCAGTGGAAGTAGGGGAAGTTGGGGGAAGCAGCGTGGCTCAGTGGAAAGAGCCTGGGCTTGGGAGTCAGAGGTCATGGGTTCGAATCCTGGCTCTGCCACTTGTCAGCTGTGTGACTGGGCAAGTCACTTCATTTCTCTGTGCTTCAGTTACCTTATCTGTAAAATGGGGATTAACTGTGAGCCTCATGTGGGACCACCTGATTCCTCTGTATCTACCCCAGCACTTAGAACAGTGCTGTGCACATAGTAAGCGCTAAACAAATACCAACATCATTATTATTATTATTATTTTAAGTAAATGCATCTGTGGAGTTATAAAATCACTGTCTGTTTCCTGACATTAAGACAACCGAGGCCACAGGTGAGATGGGAGCCTCTGAGGTCAGCAACACTAATGGTGTAGATGGTGATGCCGGTGAGATCCCAAGTTAGAACTTTCCATCTTTCCTTGTATGCCTAGGTTTATCTTACTTTAAGAAGGCAAATCTGCAAACATTTCTCTAGGGGCAGTTGCCCCTTGAGGGCCAGGATCACAACTACCAACTGTTTTGTACTGTGTATTGTGTTGCGCAGAACAGGGCTCTGTGCAAAGTGCTTAATAAGTACCAGTGATTAATTGAATGATTGGTGAGCTGATGAGTGCTGAGGTGCCTATAGGGTGGCATGGAGCAAACGTCACAGGTCTTGAAAACAGCTCCCAGGGCATCAGCAAAGGCTGCCTTTCAGTCGTTGATGCTAATGCTGTAGTCTGTTCAAGTTGAAATAAACATCTGCTCGTGGGGGAGAAAAAAACAACATCCACATGTCTCATCTTCACAAATGCTTGCAGCCTCATTTTTAACCACACAAAAGGGATTTTTACAACTAAGGGCTTCGGCCACAAGTTGGCAAAAAATAACTGAAATCTGTTTGTTGAGGTATTACAGGCAGGCTTTTTTGTTCCTGTGAAATTGTATACTCATGTGTGGTTCCTGGTTGGCCTGGGGATCTTCCTAATGGGGAGCTGCGGAGTCAACCACACCACCATCCTCTCTGTCCCAGAAACCTACAACTTGGGTATTAGTCTTTTATCCTGTCTCGCTCTTTCAACTCTCAACATTCAGCCTATCACAGATTCTGCCATTTTTTCCTTTAGAATATTTCCTGTTTCCCCCTTCATCTCCATCCAGGTAATCAGCCTGCCCTGGCTCTACACCCACATCTGCCTCCTCACTCGTCTCCCTGCCTTCAGTCTCCCCCCTCTGCAGCCCACTCTGGTGCCTGGGTCATTTTTCTAAAGTGTCAATCTAAACAAGTGTCCTCATTCATCCCTCCCACATCAAACAGAAATTCCCGGGCAGTGATTTTAACCACTTCTTCAATTCTCTTCCTTTTATCAGCTCTTCTTCCACCCCATCCCAGCTCACAGTCTTCATTTCTCCTAAAATCATCTTCTCATTGCATCTCTGAACTCTTCCATTTCTGATTCTTTGCTTACACCCGTCTTTCTGCCTGGAACCATCTCCCCCTTCAGATCCAGCAGACCACAGCTTTCCATCTTAAAAGTCCTTCTGAAATCCCACCCCCTCTAGGTAGCCTTTGCCAATGAATTTTCTTCTCTCCTCATTACCACCTCAGCATGTAGGCACCCAGAGCCACCTTTACTACTTAAACCGTATTTATTTATCTATCCATGTTTCTATTCTCTTTTTTCTATCAATAATTTATTCTGTGAATGTCTGCCCTATTAGAGTTTATCTTCCAAAGAGGCAAGGATTGTGTCTTTGACCTCTGTTGAACTCCCCACATGCTTGATTCAGTGTTCTGCACAGAATAGGCATTCAGCAAGTGTTAGTGATAGGTTGAAGTGCTTTTCCTTTGGTTCTTGATTGCGAAGAGATTTGTAAAATTTGCCATTTAGATTTTTAGTCTCTGCAGCTGCCCCTATGTGGAAATAGGAGAAGCCCTCCTGACACCAAGCGACTCTTTTTTATCTTCCTACTTTTCTCTAGCAGTACTAGTAATTCTGGCATCATCTGATCTTTCCTGTTCTAGGTGGCCAGGAGCATAATTTTTCCCACCCCCATGCTGCCATCAATTGGCTCTGTGAGATTGATCATTTTTTAACCTCTACCACAGGAGAAAGTAGGCAGCCCTAAACATTTTCCTGCATTTGTCTTGCTCTGTTCTGTCATATCTGCCTGGTTGGTCTTTTAGTCATAGAAATCTGCGCACCTCTGCTCTTTTTATTTTTGTGTTGCTCTCGCAAATTGTACACTTTGGATTTAAAAAACCCATGGGGTCAGCCGCAAATTTACCTGCGGCACGAGGACAACGATGAAACCAAGGAAACCCAAGATAATGTTTGGGAAGGCAAAGTGAAAAGCAAGTTTGAGCTCTGTGATCAGCATGCTCATATTTCAATAGTGGTTGCAGTTGGGGAGCAGATTTGGTTTCAGCTGCTCTACAAGGATTAGCCTTGTTCTGGCATCCAAATAATGGAACCTAGCTGTAACTGCGATGGCTCCGCCACACTGGGGCCCGCAAGTCTTAGGGGATTCAGTGCACCTGAGTCTACTCCCTGATGCCCTCCTCCTCCTGAAATGTTTCTAGCAGGCCCCTGGCTGGCTGAGCATTAGGGATTAAAAGGTCAGAGAAGGGGCAGAGTGAGCCAAGGGGGCCCTTGTTTGGCAGGAGGGTGAAAGTGTTGTCCACATTGGCAGCTCCCTCTTCTTCCTCGCTCGGGACACCTGACTGGCTCCCCAGTAGAAGAAGGAGCCACCCTAGCAGGGCAACACATGAGATAGAATGCCATTCTGTAGCTTTTGCTCACTACCGCTCTCCCATCAGGCCTCTCTGCCAGTGACTAAACTAGTTTCTGGTTTTGACTTAGGCACCTTCCACATCTCCCCAGGGTATTTTGACTATCTCTCATCTTCAGAGCACCTTACTAGAGGCTGAGGGAATCTATCTCCCCAGTGTACTTTGACTACCTCTCATCTTCAGAGCACCTTACTAAAGGCTTAGGGAATCTACAGAATCTAGATATCTACTGGAAGATGTAGTGTCTGCTCTTATGGAGCAAAGCTAGTGCTTCTGCTTCCAGAGCTTCAGTTTTCTCTGTGGACTCGGGAATGCCCACCCCCATCATCTAGGGCCCCTCTCTCTTCTCCCGTTCCTTGAGCTGGGGTAACTTTGAGCCCCATGGGACTTGTTAATCCTGGAGCAGACAAAACGTTGTCTTGTCCACTTGGTTTTTCACTGACTACACTGATACCTTTGGAGATGAGGTACCTGGACCCTTTCCATTTTATTTCTTAACTACGCATCCCCAACTGACTGCTTCAGTTCTTCGATGTCAACAAAAATACCACAGTTCTCTAGTAATAGTAGTATTAGTTTTGATCAAGTGCTTACTGAGTGCAGAGCACCATACTAAGTGCTGGGAGTGAATTCACAGGTAGTAATTAGACAAGGCCCCTGTAGAAGTAATAATACTATTTATTGTTTCCTGTGTGCAAAGCACTTGACTAAAACTGGAAAAGACTACATAGGTGGGAATTAGACCCAGACTCTGTCCCTCTGTGCCTATATTTTCACAGTCTAAAAATATAAGTGAAGAAAGGGACCGGAAACAGGCACATCAGGAATGATGAGACATCAAAACAAGACACAGGAAAATGCACAAAATAAAAACAAAAATCAGCAAGGTGCTATGGCTAGAGGAGCAGATCAGGCTCAGAGTCCAAGGTACACCGTACCTACTAGTCTTCTCAGCAGACACTAGTCTTCCCTGGATTTGTGACAACCTTATGCTTTGGGTGTTTTTCCCTTTCCCGCTTTGGGGGAGGAAGATGGAATGGGATGAAGTCTCCTCAATGGTGCAGAGGAGGGCTGGTGCCAGGAGAGGCAGCATGACTGATAGGGGTAATGCCAAAGGTGCACTTTGGCTGTTTTTCTCTTTCCTCCCAGCATGGTGGAAGGCAGGATGGGATGGAGTTTTCACATTGGTGTAGAGGCGAGCCGGGATGGTTCCTGAGGAGGCAACGTGGCTGGCTGTCCAATGTAGAGCAAGGACGGAGGGGAACGACACTGAGAGAACCTTGGCAACACCTTTTATCCATATACTGGCACACAGAGCACGGGCTTGGGAGCCAGAGGTCATGGGTTTGAATCCTGGCTCTGCCACTTGTCAGCTGTGTGACTGTGGGCAAGTCACTTAACTTCTCTATGCCTCAGTTCCCTCATCTGTAAAATGGGGATTAAGACTGTGAGCCTCACGTGGGACAACCTGTTTACCCTGTATCTACCCCAGCGCTTAGAACAGTGCTCTGCACATAGTAAGCACTTAGCAAATACCAACATTATTATTATTAGAGGAGTTTGGACCCTTGATGGCAGGAAGGAAGACAGCAGTTGAGTGTGGATGCTTTTCTCGGCCGCGGAGAAGAGCATCTTCTCTCCGAGGGCGTGGGAAGCTCAGGGCCACCGCTTCTCTACCAGTCCACCAGGTCCCCATCATGCAATCCAGATGAAGCATTGAGGATCCCAGTCATTTGGGTGGCTGTTTATGGAAATGGAACAATTAGGAAAGAGCTTACTTTTTCTCTGGAATTGGTAAAACATATCTCTTAATTTTTAATGTTGTTTGTGTACAGTGGGGTTTTAAAAAAAAATCTTAAAGCCAAGTTTCATATTTCTATCAGCATTCTCGCAAAAGGATTTTTATATGTTTTGTGTCCGATAAAAGAAAAAAAAAGGTGGCATTTTCAGAATTTGGAGACAGGGGAATTGTGTGTACATTTATGTCTGAATCTTTCTTAGTGAAAAGACAATGTTGATATCTTCAATACTCTACTCTAGAAACTCTCCCAATATGATGACTTTCTAGCAAAGGAGCTGAGAGCTGGGGAATTGTTGTATATTTCAAGTACTGCCAAAATTGGAAGGTTATTTCCAGTGCTTCACAAGATGTGCAAAGAGGAATCTCAGACCAAGCATGTGAAGGTTGGCAATGGTTATGGGCAGTGTGTAAAGCCAACATACCACTGTCAATGGACCAAATGACCCTTCTCTTTCACCGAGGTTCCTAAATCACCTTTCATGGCATTGGAAGCTCCTGAACTCAAATTCACAGCTGTCATGCTCTTAAGTCATTTTTTTAATCTCTGTTGCAGCAGGGCATTTCCTGCCTCTAAGAACTACCAGTTTATCCTGGATATAGTATCAGGCTTCTCAAGAGGTCAGGAGACACACCTGCAGAGACACAGGTGGGAAAAGAGAGGAAGGAGGAACAGCCCCAGGCTCCCGGAACCTCCCAAGTGTTGGCTTCATTCACTGCTGAACCGAAATGTCCCTCAGGTGCCTTGTGGCTGCAGCCAAAATACCTGCATCATGTTGGCACGTTCTTCTCTGATGCCAACATGAGAAATCAGCATAGTAGGACCCAGTCAGGAAAATATCCGTAAGGTGATAGGCACCCTCAGCCCTGCCCTTTGAGAGTTCTCTATTATCCTGTAAAATTTAATCCAGCATTTGCAGCTCCTTTTTTGTTATTATTATGGTATTTAAGCACTCATTTAGCAAGCACTGTTCTGAGCTGTGGGGTAGATAAATTTTTTTGTCGGACTCAGTCTCTTTCCCACGTGGTGCTCAGTAGTCTAAGTAGGAGGGAGAACAGAGATATGTCTATGTGTTTATTGATGTATTGTACTCTTCCAAGCACTTAGTAAAGTGCTCCACACACAGTAAACGCTCAGGAAATATGATTGAATGAATGAAAGGTATTTAATCCCTAATTTACAGTTAGGGAAGGTGAGGGATCAAAAAATTAATTGACTTACCCAAGGTCACACAGCAAGCAATGGCAGATCTTTGGTTAGAACCCAGACCCTCTGACTCCCAAGCCCATGATCTTTCCATTAGGCCATGCTGCTTCTCTTTGGTCACCAACCACACCAATAGTTATGCTGCCAGAAAGATGGCTGATTAATTCCCAGTCCATTTTCCTCTGTCCCCCTGGGTCGAACCCACAGGGCAAGGCCAACAGCAGAAGAGAGAAGCTGGGTGAAGTGACAACTGGAGCAGATGCAAACCGAGACAAATTTCTCTCCAAGGTGGAAGTGACTTTTCTTTGTTGGCTCACAAGACCAATTCAGGCCAATGGGAGGCGGATGGGAGAGCAGCAGGAACAGCCTGATGGGGAAGAGAAGGAAACAGAAAGAAGCAAGGGCAGTCAGACATGAATGCAGGAAGAAGCTCTACTCCAAGCATAGATGAATGTTTAGTACTGACAGCAGAGCGGTTTCAACTGAAGCTAACCCAGAATACTTCCTTCTACCTTGGGCTGTGGAAGGGAGAAAATACACTCTAAATTCCTGAGGCCCGAGGAGGGAGGGAGAGAGTCCAAGAAGATAAGATGTGGAGTGGAGGGTCTTTGAAAGAGAGTGTGACATTTAGCCATTATTCTTCTTGATGTTTCATTTGTCATGGCTGAATAGGTAGACCCTGGACACCTGACCCTCAAACATACTGTCATCTGAGGGGCCTGCTGGCTTTTGGTTCCTGTGCTCTCCAGTTAGTTTCAACCCACTGGGTTGATGGTGATTGTCCAATTCATTCATTCTAACTGTATTTATTGAGAGCATACTTTGTGACAAGCTCTGTACTAAGCATTTGGGAGAGTCTAGTATAGTAATAAACAGACACATTCCTGCCCATAACAAGCTAGCAAGCCAGAACAGAAGGTTTAAAGTGGAGCTGACTGTAGATGGTTCCAAGAGTTCCTAGATCTTCTCTACTCTCGTCACATGATATCCCCGCTCCCCACCCTTAAAGGAGTTTAACAAATACCATTAAAAAAAATTAAACCTTTCAGGGCCAGAGACCATGTTGAATTTTCACCTGTGTACCTTCCCAATGCCTACAACATAGTAAACTATTACTTCTACTAGTACTGTCCTTCATATTTAAAGACATCACTGACAATGATGATCCCACGGTCCCAACCACATTCATTTATGGTATGTGTTAAATGCTTACTATGTGCCAGGCACTGTACTAAGTGCTGGGGTAGATACAAGGTAATCAGGTTGAATACAGTCCAGGTCCCCACCTGGGGCTCACAGTCTGAATTCCCATTTTACAGATGAGGTAACTGAGGGACAGGGAAATGAAGTAACTTGCCGAAGGTAACACAGCAGACAAGTGGTGGATCCAGTAATTGGTCCCTAGCTACACATTGTGCCCATAAAAGGTCTATCCCTTATATTGTCATTCATAACGTTTGAAATGACTGACGGTTTCCCTTTTGCCATCTTTTCTCTTGTTCCCTACAAAACCTTTGCTCGATGAAAGCCATTCCTTCCTTGGTAACAAGTGTGCCATGCTCGTCTGTCCTCAGCAATTGACTCCTATTTCAGCTGGGATACAGCATTATCATAGGTTTTATTTTATCATGTCCTTAAAACGTTTCCCCTGCCCTCCTTGCTTCAAGGTTCCCAATTCCAGCTCTCCATACAGCAGCTGTTGGGGTGTCTTGCTCTCGCTTATTTTCTTTCCGCATCCTACCCAGTAGAGTGGTGCTAAGGTGGGCGTAGCCCAGATGTTAGGAGACTAATGACTTTCCAGAACCTCACTGTCCGTAGTCCTGTCTTCAATCAATCAGTCAAATTTATCGAGTGCTTCCTGTGTGCAGAGCACTGAGCTAAGCACTTGGGAGAGTTCGGTATAGCAGAGGTGGACATGTTCCCTGCCACAATGAGACTTTCCATTTGATCTTGCGTTTGGAAGCACCGACATTTCAGAGACTCCTTTCAGTCTTTTGTGTTGAACAGTCCAATCCTCTCCTATCTTGTTCTCCCAAGGAACCACATAATTATAAAACGAACTAGCCAGGGAGCCCCTGAGCTAAATAGATTTGGGAGAAAGAACTTAGGGCTGAGTGACAAGAATACCTGGATTCTAGTTCTAGCCTTACCACTGGCCTGCTGTGTGACTGAGGACAAATCACTAAACCTCTCTGTGTCGGTTTTCTCATCTGTAACATGGGGATAATTCATTCGTTCATTCATTCAGTTGTATTTACTGAGTGCCTACTGTGTGCAGAGCACTGTACTAAGGCACAATTCAGCAACAGATAGAGACGATCCCTACCCAACAATGGGCTCACCATAGTCTAGAAGGGGGAGGCAGACAAGAAAACAAACCAAGTAGACAGATAAATAGTATCTGCCTTTCCCTACCTCACAGGGCTATAGTGAGAATAAAGTGAGTTAATTGATGTGAAAGCACTTTGGAAAAAGCAAGTCACTGACAAATACAACGTGGTATATTATACTCAGTGTCTCTCTGGGATACCTCACAACTTCCTGTAATATATTTTCTTTCATTTCCATAGGAAACTATATTCTTTATGCCAATTAAAAATGTTCCTATTGGGGGCAGTTGGTTAGAACAGCTGTAAGCAGATTTTCCAAACCATCTCTATTATATTCTGTACTTTCAACTCATGGCTATAATGAACAGAAAGTGGTTCACTTATAGTACATTTTAAGGGTAGTAAATACATTGGGAGTGCCCTGGATTGAGCACTGAAAATTGTCTGGCTGCAAACGAAAAGCAGGTAATTATAGATATTTTTCTCTTACCAGACAATATTTTTGATTAAAGTCAGTAATGCCCTGTAGTGAACCAAATTCCATTAAGTAGTTATGTATCCTATACAATGACTGTGGTTATACGTGCAGTCTTTTCAGGCAAGTGGGTGGACCAGGTTGATTCGTGTAGGTCCAGAGAAGGAAAATTGATATTTGTATTTTTTCTGCAAAGGTCTGGGTCTGTTGATGGCTGGGTCCTTTGTGATGTTAGGTGATGACAGGGGGAGGGTTTCTCTTTAAATAACTTCTTCCCTTGCCTCATCTTTTGCTAACAGCAATTTGTACTCTTGCTGCTGAGCACCCATGCTCTTTATTTTCTGGCACTTGTAGGCATTTACTATATGCCAGGCACTGTACTAAGCACTGGAATAGATACAAGATAATTAGGTTGGGGGAAGTCCCTGTCCCACATAGGGCTCACAGTCTTAATACTAATTTTACAGAGGAGGTAACTGAACACAGAGAAAGTAAGGGACCTGCCCAAGGTCACACAGCAGACAAGTGGCAGAACTGGGATTAGAACCTAGATCCTCTGGTTCCCTGGCTCTGTCCACTAGGCCCCGCTGCTTCTTGGTATTGTTGCACAGGAACCAGAACTCCATTCCTGGGCATCCTGCTAAACATAGAAAGTCCTGGATGTACATCTGTGGATGAGTTCCAAAAGATTGGACCAGTCCCTCCCCATGAACTGATCAGAAAAATGATCTAGTTGCCTTTTTGAATGTCAAATTAGCTATCCTCTCACATTTTCTCATTCTCCAAATTCCTAATCCATTAGGAGGTGAGAAAAATGGACCCAAACTGTAGATTTACAGGATCTTTGGTCCTGAGCAAGTATGACACATCTGCTTCCTCTTCCAGGCCATGGCACTGTCACTGGCTGGGAATGCTATCCTTGACACCTGGAAATGCTTCTTCTTTGCCACCAAAAAATAGGTGCCTGCTTGACAGGATCTGGCCAGCCATCATTTTGGTCATTCATGCAGCCAAGAGCATGTGGTTGAGATGAAAATGCTTGGGACATTGCCATAGAACAAATCAGTCACTCAGTCAATGGTTTTATTGAGCACTCATTGTGCAGAGCACTCTTTGAAACCCGTGGGAGAGTTTCAGTTTTGTGTGTAAATATGACCCCTGCTCTCAAGAAGCCTATTGTTTAGCATGGTTAGGCAGCCTAAAAGAGGACGTGTCCAACATGTTTGGGCAAGGATTTCCCAGAAATCAGATGGTCTCTCAGTAACAGGTGTAGCCATCTGCCTGCTTCATATTATTGTTAATGTTCTCTGTAATAGTTTCCATTAGAGAAGCAGTGTGGTCTAGTGGATAGAGCATGGGCCTAGGAGTCAGAAGGACCTGCGTTCTAAACCTGGCTCTGCTTCTTGTCTGCTATGTGACCTTGGACAAGTCACTTCACTTCTCTGTGGCTCAGTTCTTTCATTTGAAAAATAGGCATTAAGACTGTGAGCCCTGTGTGGGACAGGGACTGTGTCGAACACAATTACACTGTATCTACCCCAGTGCTTAATACAATGCCTATCACATAGAAAATGCTTAACAAAAACCACAATTATTAATAGTGATAATAATACTGATGGCATTTGTTAAATGCTTACTATGTGTCAAACACTGTGCTGAAAGCCAGGATCGATACAAGTTAATCAAGTTGGACGCAGGTTGTCCCACATGGAGTTCCATTTTACAGATGAGATAACTGAGCCACAGAGAAATGAAGTGGTTATGAACCCCTGTGAAGGCCTAGGAGATGGAGACAGTGGCCTGAAGAAATGGAAACTGGGGTTCACTTAGCATTATTATTATTATTGGAGATGGCAGGGTCGGGGAGAAAGGGCTTGTGAGAGGTCAAGGAAAGGGGGTAAGGAGGTGGCCCTTTAAGAAAAGTTCACCAGGCAAAACAATATCCATAGATGGTAAACAATAATAATAATAATGATGGCATTTGTTAAGCACTTACTCTCTGCCAAGCCCTGTTCTAAGCTCTGGGGGGTATACAAGGTGATCAGGTTGTCCCACATGGGGCTCATAATCTTAATCCCCATTTTACAGATGAGATAACTGAGGCGCAGAGAAGTGAAGTGACCTGCCCAAAGTGACACAGTTGACGAGCGGTGGAGCTGGGATTAGAACCCATGACCTCCGACTCCCACGCCCGGGCTCTTTCCACTGAGCCACGCTGCTTTTAAATGTAAAAGCCGCAAAGACTCTGGTAAATAGCAGTGGTCAGAAATGAGGAAACTAGTACCAATATTTGAAGGGACAGATGGAATTGTTAAATTTATTGTAGGCGTGGTGCAAATACCATAACGCATTGCCTCTTGGGAGCACTGCAAGCAGTACCTGAAGGGATAGGTAAGAAACTCAGACATTATCACTGGGAAAGAGCCAACGATCAATCAGTAGTATTTATGGAGTGCTTACTGTGTGCAGAGCATTTACTAATTGTTTGGGAGAGTACAGTACAACAGAGTTAGTACACCTGTTCCCTGTCCCATCTAAAGGGGGAGATAGGCATTAAAATAAATTACGGCTCTGTACATAAGAGCTGTGGGCCTGAGGGTAGGGTGAATATCAAATGCTTAAAGGGCACAGATCCAAATGCATAGACTTCACAGTAGAGAAAGGATTAGGGGAAATGAGGGCTTAGTTGAGGAAAGCTTCTTGGAGAAATGTGATTTTAACTAAGACTTAAAGGTGGGGAGAGTTGTGGTTTGTTGGATATTCATTCAGTCAATAGTATTTATTGAGCGCTTGGCTCAGTGGAAAGAGCATGGGCTTTGGAGTCAGAGGTCATGGGTTCGAATCCCGGCTCCGCCACTTGTCAGCTGTGTGACTGTGGGCAAGTCACTTAACTTCTCTGTGCCTCAGTTACCTCATCTGTAAAATGAGGATTAAGACTGTGAACCCCACGTGGGACAACCTGATTCCCTTGTGTCTACCCCAGCGCTTAGAACAGTGCTCTGCACATAGTAAGTGCTTAACAAATGCCAACATTATTATTATGTGCAGGGCACTGTACTAAGCGGTTGGAATGTACAATTCGGCAACAGAAAGAGACAATCCCTGGGCACTGATGGGCTTACAGTCTCATTGGGTGAGACAGTCAAAAACAATAGCAATAAATAGAATCAAGGGGATGTACCTCTCATAAACAAAATAAATAGGGTAATAAAAATAGGGGGAGGGAGTTTCTGGCCAGAAGGGGGACATGGACAAGGGGTCAGAGTGGCCTAGTGGAAAAAGCATGGGCCTAGGAGTCAGAAGACCTGGGTTCTGATCCTGACCCTGCCACTTGCCAGTTGTGTGACTTTGAGCAAATCACTTAACTTCTTTGTGCCTCAGCTGTAAAATGGGGATCCAGTACTTAGACTGTGAGCCCCATGTGGGACAGGGGCTGTGTCCAACCTGATCACCTTGTATCTACCTCAGCATTTAGAACAGTGCACACATAGAAAGACTCAATGAATACAATAAAAAGGAGGTTGGCGATCAGATAGATGAGATGGAGGTACAGTGAGTAGGTTGGAGTTGGAAGAGTAAAGTGTGCAGGCTGAGTTGTAGTAGGAAATCAGCGAGGTGAGGTAGGCGGGGGAGAGCTGATTGAGTACTTTAAAGCTGATTGTTTCTATTTAATAGGAAAGTAGATGGGCAACTACTCGAGGTTCTTGAGGAGTGGGGAGAAATGGACAATATTTTTTAGAAAAATGATGCGGGCAACAGAGAGAATAAAAGACTGGACTTGGGAGAGACAGGGAGGCTGAGTAGTCAAGGCAAGATATAACAAGGGCTTGGATCCCTGTGGTAGCAGTTTGGATGGAGAAGAAAAGGTAGATTTTAGCAATGTCGTGAAGGTAGAACTGACAGGATTTGGCGAGCGATTGAATTAGTGAGTTGAATGAGAAATGAGTCGAAGATAATGCCAAGTTTACTGGCTTGTGAGAAAAGGACTATATTGGTATTGTCTAGAGTGATGATGAAGTCAGTGGGAGGACAGGATTTGGGTGGGAAGATGAAGAGTTCTGTTTTGGGCAAATTAAATTTGGTGTGGGCGGGACATCCAAGTAGAGATGTCCCGAAGGCAAGAGGAAATGGGAGACTGCGGAGAAGGAGGGAAGTTGGGGCTGGAGAGGCAGGTGTGCTCATTCTTTGGTTGTACCCCAAGGCCAAGCATTCTAATTTAAGTGTGAGGAAGACTGTACAACATTTTTTAATTCATTCATTGTATTTATTGAGTGTTTACTGTGTACAGAGCACTGTACTAAGCGCTTGGGAGAGTACAATGCAACAATAAACAGTCACATTCCCTGCCCACATTGAGCTTACAGTCTAGGGATGGGGAGACATTATAAATACAAATAAAATTACAGATATGTGTAAAAGTGCCGTGGGGCTGGGGCGGCAGGGAGGGACGAGGGGAGCAAAGGGAGCAAGTCAAGGTGATGCCAGAGGGGGTGGGAGATGAGGAAAAGTGGGGCTTAGTCTCTCTCCAATGGGGTGGACAGTTTGAATAGTGCAAAAAAATTTTTAAAGAGATAAAGGAAGGTCAAGCACCCCTTTCGAACATTATGTAGTAGCTAGAGGTCAGATATGGCATCCCAGTGGCCAGAGATTTTGCCTCTGGAGTACAACCTGGCTTTTAAGATGCAAGAGAGCTGATATGTTTCAACAAGCTGCTAGTAGAAATTTCTTTGAACTAATAATAAACACGAAAAAAAAACAGCTGAAGAAGAAGCAAAGTATACATTGAGAGAGGAAAAATAGAGGGGCTGGACGGATAGGTTTAGTTCTTGAAATTTAAGCTCTCTGAAGTAGATTTGTTGTCATGGCTACCTGCTTGTTTTTACATGTATTTATGAGATCTGAAGGCCGCAGATTTTAAGTAATCCTGGGGTGTATGAAATGTATATCTATAATGACACTTGCCAAACCACACCTGGAACACCCCTGCTTATGCCATTTTCTTCTCATGTTTTTACAGTCCATCAGTGTTGCCCAGGCCTGTTGGAGGGGTTTGTGATTGGAGATGTAAAGTTAACTTGCCTTTCCTTTACCACACACACAGACACACACTTGCAAACTCTGGAACTATTTATAGCTAACAGGTCTTCACAGAAGACAAAAAGAATGAATACTTGAGTGCTACTAGAAAAAGAAATGGCCAAATTATATTTACAAGTTTAAAAATGCCTCATTTGTGAAGCAGTGTTGCCTAGTAGAAAGATCTTGGGCCTGGGAGTCAGAGGACCTGGGTTCTTATCCTAGCTCTGCTACTTGTCTGCTGTGTGTCCTTGGGCAAGTCACTTAACTTCTCTGTGCCTCAGTTATCTCTTCTCCTTCCTACTTAGATGATGAGCCCCATGGGCAACAGGAACTATAACTATCCCAATTATCTTATATCAACCCCAGCCCTGTTAGATTGCTAGGCATATAGTAAGTGCTTAACAAATACCACAATTATTATTATTATGATCCACTGTAATTTTAAAAATGAAAGACATAGACTGCTGAAAGAAAGGGACTTGGGGAGATTATACTCTTTAGGCAGATAAATGACCAAACCATCCAAGATAGATGCCCATATTGAGCTTACAGTGCCAGTGCATGCCATCTTTGTTTTCATGTCATTTTGTTATTATTGGGCAGGTCACTTAACTCCTCTGTGCCTCAGTTTCTTCAACTGTAAAAGGGGATTAAATACCTGTTTTCCCCCCTACATAGACCGTGAGCCCTATGCAGCACGGTCACTGTGTCCGTCCTAGTTGACTTGTGCCTACCCCACTGCTTAGAACAGTGTTGACACATAGTATGGACTATGATATGTGATATCATATCATAAATATATATATATATATATATATATCAAAGTATCAACTATGATATGTCAACTTAGAATAGGGTGGACACAGTGTTGACAAAAAACATTTTTAAAAAAGTAGTCTAGCCCTGTAAAGGCATTCATTTCGTTTTGGCTGTATTCATTTGTACATAGGTGCTTATTCTTTTACTCATAATACGTTTGGTGATAAGCTTGCCCTCCTCGTTAGATTGTAAGATCCTTCAAGGTAGGAGCTCTGTGTTTTACAGCCAGGTATTACATGTGCCCCAAGTACCTAGTACAGCACCCCATACACAGTAAGCACTCTAATGTGGCCAAATCGGGTTGGACACAGTCCCTGTCCCACACTGGGCTCACACTCTTAAACCCCATTTTTTAATGAGGTAACTGAGGCCCAGAGAAGTGAAGTGACTTGCTTAAGGTCAAACAGCAGACAAATGGTGGAGCCGGGATTAGAACTCATGACCTTCCGACTCCCAGGCCTGTGCTCCATCCACTACACCATGCTGCTTCTCAGCCTCTTGGAGCTTTTCCACATCCGGTTTGAAGTGCTATGATCCGAATGAATTTGGGGCAAAATATAGAAGAAGAATTACTTCCTGACTCTTGCATGCATTTCTCCTGTTAAAAGATAGCTCGGTACTATATATACAAGCTTATATCTTTATATAGCCAACTCATTGAGCTTGTATTCGACTCTGACTCCAGGTCTTTTTCAGCCAAAATTGAACCTAACTGCCCTTTCCCCATCTTCAATTTGTATTGTTGGTTTTTATGTAATCACCTGCCCTTCCCCTGTTGAATCTCATCTGGTTTTCTAGAGCCATTTTTCCATCTTATTAAGGTCATTTTGAATTGTATTCCTGTCTTCCAAAAATGACTAGCAACACTGAAGACCTTGGGTCCAGCCTTAGTCATTACATTTCGAAAGAACGTGGAAAACTGAAAAACAACAAAAATGATTAAGTAGAAGGAAGATGGTTCTGTTCTTTCCTCAGCAAAGATTTTGAAAAGATCCAGGCTCAGAATTAATCCCTGTGAGATGAGATTGAGTCCTCAAATACAGGCAGATACTGAGCTCATGATGACTAGTGGCTGCCCTCAAGCTAGTTGTGCAGACACCAAATACCAGCCCAGTTTAGTCCAGGCTTTGGTAACTTGTCATTGAGAATGGCAAGGGGAAAGGGATCAAAGGCCTTACTGAAGTCTAGATTATTTACACTTATTTCCTCCCTCTTGTCTACGTGACCTGTCACTCTACCACAGAAGGACAATAAATTGGTGTGGCATGATTGCTTCTCATAAAGTCAAACGGTCGTTTCTTGGAATCTTATGCTCTTCTAATTGGTGCAAATTGATTGCTTGGTTATTTGTTCTAGTGTCATCCCAGGTATCAATGGTAAATGAACTGAACGGTAATTGTTATTCACATCCTCTCCTCCTGCCCCTGCCTTTTTTTTTTTTTTAAAAAAAAAAGGGCCACTGCATTCGTCTTGTTCATTTTTCAGGGACTTCTGTCCTCTGGGAACTCTCAAAAAAAAAATAACTAGTAGTCCTAGTAACACCTGCCCATTACTCAAAAACCCTAAAATCCATTTTTATCAGGCCCTACTTATATAGTTCCCACAGGAAGTGAATGCATGAAGCACAGCTTCAGTGTGGTTGACACCCCTCACTTCTAGAGAGACAGGGAGACTCCCTTGATAAGGCCCTTTTCACATTGTCAAAGCCCTCCGTTTGTCCAGAGCCCTTCCAAGGAAAGCATCTTTTGATCTCCCACAAGAAGCTTTAGCTCTGCACTATGATTAACAAAAGCCTCAGTTAAATGCATTATTCCAGTTGTGCAGAAGGGCAGGGAACAGTAGCAGGCTCAGGACAAGATAAGGCAGCATTTTCCGTTTTCTCTGTGTTCAGGTTTAAAGAGAAAGTCAGAAAAAGAGACAAGGAAGTAGAAATATGGCAAGAGTAACACTTAAGTCAGCCTACAAGACAGTTTTCTTGTAATAGAGAGAGAGAATCATCACATGACTTTTTCTATTTGATTTTTAATCTTTAAACTCTTTCCTGTCCTGTTCTAGTTTGGCTTTCCAGCCTCCCATCAAAAATAGGGGATTGTTTCTGTTCTGTAGAAATATATATCCAACCTATCTCTTCACTTTGGAATTTTTCAGACTTAAGGAATGCTAGCTCATTTTTGTAACTTCACCGTTATGAAAAGCTAGGAGGTAAATGGCACACCAATATTAACGTTGCTGCTTCGTATTCAGTGAAATTGAAAGCTTACTCAGTGAGTCAGGGGAGAATGGATTAGGATTAAAGTCATATTTTCTACCTGAGCCATTCTGATGTTTTTTTAAATAGTGATGCTGTGAGTGTGTGTGTATCTGTGTGCATATTTGTACAGAAGGTTATTAGTGTTTCACCCTCATCCTCATTTTTATTAAGTGACTTGCCCAAGGTCACCCAGCAGACAAGTGATGAAACTAGGATTAGGACCTAGGTCCTCTGAGTCCAAGATCTGCGCTCTCTCCATTAGGCCATGCTGCACACTCCTCTCTCTGACAATCCAGCAGCACCTCAATGTCAACATCATTCCCCTCCTCTGACCAAGTAACACATTGGGACAGGAGCCTGCCCCAGACTGCTCATCAAACCCCTTAAAGCCATATACCGCATGTGTGTTGCTTGGCAGCAGGGTGCACCACACAGCGTTTGAGCATGATGCTGTAACAGCTGCACGTACCAGAGCAATGATGTCAGTGACATCCTTGTTGCTAAGCTTTCCCCAAACTCCCTAATGCTTGATTTGCCCTCCTCATCAGTAATCTCAGCTTTGCAATTATCCCAGATAGATAATAAGTCTGGAAGACTTTGGCCCATTGGCTAAGGCTGCATTGTCATGTTTGGAGGCTGAGAAACAACTTTGACCATCTCTGACAATCTCATACTGCACCCTAGATGGCTGGGGATGTTGTCAATAATCAGGAGACACTTGAGTGTTCCATTTCCCTTTAGTTAGGTCCTTAGCTCATCATGCAAGGGCAAGAAAAATCTTGAAAAAAAATTCCTCCTATGACCTCCTGTTGCTTGAATAATAATATGTGGTGAGTTGGGCTCAGGGAGAGGTAGCAGGGTTGGTCAAGCCGGCTTCCAGATCCTAGCCACCTTCGACATCAGCCACAACATTAGGGTGGCTCCATCCTGAACCGCCTTGAACCCCAAAGCGGTGGCCGTTTTATTTTGTTTTCCAGTAGCGTTTTGTTAAGCACTTACTATGTGCCGGCCACGGTAGTAATCACTGGGGTAGATACAAGTTCATCAGGTTGGACCCAGCTCATGTTGCACATGGGGCTCACAGTCGTAACCCTCATTTTACAGATGAGGTAACTGGGGCGCAGAGAAGTGAAGCGACTTGCCCAAGGTCACACAGCAGACAAGTGACAGAGCCGGCATTAGAACCCAGGTCCTACTGACTTCCAGGCCCATTGTCTATCCTCTAGGCCAAGCTGCTTCTCTTGAAATACATCTGCAGACTGACTTCCTCTCCCTAAAGAGGCTGGACTCCTGTGATTTAAAGTTTTGCTCTGAAGACTCTCCTCTTCCCTTTTTCCACAGTTTCCTTTGGCACACCAGGGAAGCTTGCAGCTTTGATTTCATGCACTCTGGAAGCTTCACCCATCGGGTTAACATTAGGCAGGTTAAACATATTCTTAAATCCAGCAATCCATCCACCACTGGCACTGAAGTTCTTCATTTCTTCATCTATCTAATAAGTGGTTTTTGCTTGATGGTTAAGAATAGGGTTCTTGATTGTCTTATTCTGGTTTGCCACTGAACCCAAGTGTTTGAGGGGTTTTCTAACTGCTCAGCAGTTCGAGGCCATGCCCTTACTCTTGCATTGACCTGAATAGCAATAAGTCAGTCAATGATATTTATTGAGCGCTTACTGTGTGCAGAGCACTGTACTAAGTGTTTGGGAGAGTGCAACAAATGGGCACATTCCCTTACCACAGTGAGCTTACACATCTCAACTTACTTTCATTTTCTCAGCCTTTGCACAGATGGCATGCAGCTTGGATTCAGTTCATTTCATTGCTGTGATATTTCAGGTTCTTTCGTTCCTAACAGAACACTTCATCACATCAAGGTAATTGTGTTTCTCTTCTCCATTTCACACACACCAGGCTTCACACACTTCCCCCTCATTGCTAGCACAATATCATGGTAAAGCAATCTTTTCATGAGAAGCCCAAGTTTCCTCTGGGTTTCAGGGAGCTGGTGGGGAGTTTCAAAGCCACTGGTCAGGGATTTCTTTCTGTTTGTTCCATAGAGAAAGAATAGCCATTGGAGGGGTTTGAATGTAATTCTACAGAGGTGAGAACTGGGTGGCTGAATTTGGGATTGGCTGGAGAAGGGACAAACTTGGGCCAGAAAGGTGGATAAGGAGGTTGAAGGTATCGCAGAGCCAGGATTTGATGAAAACCTGATCTTAGGTGATGCCTATAAAGTGGAGAGGAGATTGGAGGCTCCAAACTTCATTTTAATGAAGAATCAGGCCTCTGATTAGGAAGTGAACTATTCACATAACTTTTGTCATGGAAAAACAAGACCAGCCCACCTACAAAGACCTATTTGAATCTACTAGGTTGTGCTTAAATAACAGAGGGCAGAATCCTAAAAGAGTTGCATAGAGAAGGTAGGATTAGAAAAGATATATTTGCCAAGAATGTGAGGCTTGTTTTTTTTTCTTTTCTAATTTGCACGTTTTATTGGATGAGGTACAGTGACTCCTGTAGTGTTTCATTGTTGCTTAATGCTAATATGAAAAAGTGAAATTACATTTTCTTGTCCTGGAAAAATCGAGAGTAGGTGTCTGCTTGTAATTTAAGTAGAGGCGGTGGGGGTAAAGAATATTAGATTCAGTCCTTGGTTCCGGAACTCATCTTTTTCAGTTTGAGTAGAGTTGAAGTGATGATAATCTCTAGACTGTAAACTCTTGTGGGCAGGGAAAATGTCCACCTATTCTGTTACACTGTTCTCTCCCAAGCGCTTAGTTCAGGGCTCTGCACACAGTAAGCGCTCAATAAATACCATTGATTGATTAATAATCCTGCTGTTGGAGGATCTCCAAGTATCCAGCCCAGAATTAAACCCCAGTGGAGCTCATCCTTAAGGGAAGATGTGTTGTTAGAACTTTTTCAGCAGTTTGCAGCTGTAATTTTCAAAAAAACCCATAAACCAACAAAACTTATGCAAACTTCACCTCAAAAAAATGTAGCTAGTGTGCCCTCTTTTGAAAAGAGCCATTATCTAATGTGCAGCTTTTGAGGTCCAAAGAATTCCCCATAAATTGATGTGCCCAAGCTCTAAGGAGCAGTGTGTGTTTCCCTACAGATCAAGCTCCTGCTCAGATGGAAGATTCCATCTCGTTTTAGAGCCCTTAATAAGGGAAGAAGAAACTCTGTCTTTGGGGGTGTCAGTGTGAGTCACTCCTCAATTTGAGTGACTGCAGATATTTGAAAATTTTAAATCACCAACAGTGACTGACTATAGGAAAAAAAGTTTAGTTTCACAATGCCAAGGAACTTAAGAGCAAAAATCGAGCCTCCTTATCTTTCCTGAGAGGACTCAGACCAAATTTTGCTTTTATCCCATCTTAAGAATCCATGTTTTATCAAATTCCAGATTCCATTTATCTCGTTAGCACTGAAATAAGGTACTTTCTGTGAGTTTTTCATCCTCTTTCATTTTTTTCACCTACTCATTTAATGTATTTGCAATTAGTATCACCATATTACATGAACAGCTAGTCTATAGTTTGGGAAATAATGATATTTATGTATCAATTATGTTTTTCCTTATGACTCATCCTAGCCTACTATAATTGAATAGAAGAAAGTTGCCATGTGGTTATTAGCTTCCTAAAGAAAAATCATTTTGAAATGTTAAATTGCAAGGAAGTTGCCACTAAACTGAGTTTTAATTACTTTTTTAATTAAAGGACCAGTTAATGGTGGTAAGTCACTGAAAACGTGTTGTAAACCTACCACAATATATCAACATTATGATCAGGGTTTTCTAAACCATTGGGGAGCAACTTAGTGGAACTCCCAAACCCTGAAAGAGTGAAGAAATGACCCCTTTGCTGGTGTGCATAGTAAATATTCTAAACTAGCTGAGAGTTTGAATGTAATAAGTACATTTTTGACAGTTATCTCGCAATCTAATATGTTTCTGTTCAGCACCCAAATTGAAGTTGAGGGTGTTGTAGTTGCTCCCTGAGTTAGTGTGCAGTGAATGAATGGTCATCTGTCTAGCCCTGGTTTGAGTAGAGTTTCCTGAAATCCTCCAGAATGTATCTCATTTCCATTTTGATGAAAAGAACTGTCAGCCAAATCAGACTAGATATTGTATTATGTATATATTCGTCAGATTTTAATGAGTGACTCTCCTCATGAGGCCTCAAAATGCTGAACATAATAAACCTTTCTACACATCCTCACTGATCCAGGGTATAGTTATCAGTTTTTTGCTACCATCCCCACTTTAGATTATTAGCACTTGAGAACAGGTATTTTTTTTTAATGGTATTTCTTAGCGGTTACTATGTGCCACGCACTGTACTGAGCACTGGGGTTGATAGAAGCTAATCAGTGTGGGCACAGTCCTTGTCAGCCAGTCAGTCAATCATATTTCTTGAGTGTGCACTGTGTGCAGAGCACTGTATTAAGCACGTGGGAAAGTACAGTATAACAATCTTACAGACACATTCCCTGCCCATAACAAATTTACAGAATAGAGGGGAAGACAGACATTAATATAAATAAAATTACAGCTATGTACTTAAGTGCTGTGGGGCTGGGGAGGGTGTGATGAATAAAGTGAGCAAGTCAAAGTGTCACAGAGGAGAGTGGGAGAAGAGGAAAGGAAGGCTTAGTCAGGGAAGGCCTCTGGGAGAAAGGCTTCATATCCTACATGAGGCTCACAGTCTTAATCCCCATTTTACAGATGAAGTAATTGAAGTAATTGACAAGTGACCGAGCTGGGTTTAGAACCCAGGTCCTTCTGACTCCCAAGCCCTTGATCTGTCCATTAGGACACATTGCTTCTCCATCCCGTCTTTTACTTTACAACGACCAAGAACAATAGTCTCTCCACATTACAGGATGCTCCCTAAATATTCTCCTTTCAGAGCCTGATACCTGGCTCAACTTTCCCACCACTGCCTTAGCGGAGCGAAGGGACTTGGCTTAATAGCAAATGTACCTTCCCTCACCTGAAATTTCACCCCTTGCTGAGGTTTGAGAAAGTGTATTCTTGGAAGGGGGATAGCCATGTGGCTCTGTGTAAAGAAGCCACAAATTACCCATGGAAGACCTCGCTCAGTCAATCAGTGGCATATATTGAGCGCTTACTTTTTGTGAGCTCCAACCACCACTCTGAACCAAAAGATGGAGAATCGGCTAAGGCTTCCTAGAAAGCCAGGCCCTACTGCCGGCTGTGTCATTTAACATTCTCAGAGGGCCCAAACTCACTGGACTTATGACAGAAGAATAGAGATGAAACTTAATAGTGGCTGATTTAACAAGGTGGATTCACATCAGGAAACATTGTCGGTTTAGGTGCAGATGCTTTGAGGATTTTTTTCTTAAGTTTCAGTCCAGGAAGGTGTAGTAAAGGCCAACTCCTAACAAATGCATTTCTAAAAGAATAAAATTCTCTTCATTCCAGACTTCATCCAGAGAAATGCGTTTTTTGGACAGGTCATTTTAGAGGGTGTAAGATGTATCAATTCTAATTAACAAACTTGTTATACTGAATATTCCAAGTTTGTTTTAATAGGTTCCCCAGAAAGTGTAAGTCTTAACATTCTTGGTTGTCACAATGATGGTAATAAAAATCTCTATTTATGTAGTGCATTGGGGGGGGATCTAAACATTTCACATTACTGTATTCATTTTTGCGTTTTATTTCTCTGTGGAGTAAATCGGTTGATAGTGTGATTAACCTCAATTTGTAAATGGGGATTCCCTACCGTTGAGCCCTGGGCAGGATTCTTCTCCATAATGTCCCGGTTCATACCCTTTTATGTCTGCCCAGAGGCAAGTAGATTCCATTTGCAAGAAAAACGCTTAGCAATATCCGAAGGCACGAAATCCATCTTTAAGTTTGGCTACTTTATATAGTCTTCTCGATTTAGCAGTCTTTTCATCTGGATTTCTATTTCTTGGGAAGCTTCCAAACTTCAGAACAGCACAGCAGCGACAAGCCAGGGCTGTGGACGGCTCAGTTCAGGATGCAGACTGCTTCTAACGGCTTCTAACCCTCACCCGTTCATCAGAAATGATGGCCAGTGTCTGTCTCATCATTTCTCGGCTTCTGAAGGAATGCTTTTCACCTGGGTTACCTCCCAGGATGAGAGAAATTTAATTCAGGGTTTTTTTAAAATAATTTTATAACCAGGCAGTAGTGGGCAAAGATGGACATGGAGTTGGCTCCTAATGGTCTTTTCTTTCTATTGTGATCCTGTTATATTTTATTCTGCCTGCTCTGCACATAATTGTGCTCAATAAATGTCGTTGTTTGATTTATCAGCCTGGCGACCCTCAGGGCCTTTTGCCAGGCAAACAAGAGTAGCTCATGTGTCAACAGAAGATCTCTCTTCCATGAGAATTCCAAAAGGGGCCAACAACCCAAGTCACATGAATGTCACAGTTAATGCTTGTCTAGGTGACTCCTTATGATTGCAGAGAATTGCAGTTCCATTTGGAGGAAAAAACTAAAGCCACTTTAGGAATAGTAATAATTTGGGTATTAAGTTTCTACTCCATGCCAAGTCCTGTGCTAAGCAATGGGAGAGATACTAGTTAATCAGATTAGACACAGACTAACTTGGGCTCCCAATCTGAGAGAGGGGAGAGCAGGTATAACCTCATTTTACAGATGAGGCAACTGAGACACAGAGAAGTTAAATGACTTGCCCACGGTCGCCCAACAGCCAGGGGCAGAGCTGGCATTAAAACCCAAGTGTCCTGCCTCCCGAGCCCGTGCTCTTTCCACTAGACCACGCTTGTCTCCAACAAAGAGAAAATGTTACTTCAGTCTCCTTTTCCCATCATGGTGGCAGAGTCCTGCATTCTCTCCTTGGGACAGGATCCAAGATGGGAAGTACTGCTGTTTGCCTCTTCTGTCCTGACCCCAGTAGAGAAGCAGAGTGGCTTAGTGGAAAGAGCATGGGCTTGGGAGTCAGAGGACATGGATTCTAATCCCGGCTTCACCACTTTTCTGCTGTGTGACCTTGGGCAAGTCACTTAACTTCTCTATGCCTCAGTTACCTCATCTGTAAAATGGGGATTAAAAGTAGGAGCCCCACGTGGAACAACATGATTGCCCTATATCTACCCCAGCGCTTAGAACAGTGCTTGGCACATAGTAAGCGCTTAACAAATACCATAATTATTATTATTTACTGGAACATCCAGGGCTTTCAGTAGACAGAATCTCTGGTCTTTTCCCTGATGTTGTTTTGGGGCACAAAGACCAGAGGGATCAGTGACCAGAGTTTGGAATCAGGAGCTGTGTGGGTCATTCATGCAGTCATATTTATTGAGCACTTAATGTGTGCAGAGCACCATACTAAGCACTTGGAAGAGTACAATACAATAAACAGACACATTCCCTGCCCACAATGAGCTTACAGCCTAGAAGGGGGTCTCCAAACTCAGTCCATGGACCCACTGACCATCAGGAAGCATTTCTGGAACCACTATTCTCCTTTAAAAAGGCACATTAAATCTTTGGCCAAATGTCCTCAAAGTATGCCAGCTTCCCTAATTACAATTGTAAAAAAATGATTTTTCCATTTTCTCTAAAAAAAAAAAAAGCAGAGAATTTAGTCAAACTTTCCTCAGTACATATTCTCCCCTCACCATCTGGGCTGGATTTGCACCTGACTTTCTAGGACAGCTCATTTTGAATGAGAGAGCAGGATTTGAAAAGTCAGGTGCAGACCCCTGTATGAAATAGCACCCAATTTTTGAAGTGTTCCTTCAGAATGAATTTGTGCTTCAAAACATCAAACGTGACTTCGTAATTGCGCTGGGTCTGACATTTGCAAATGACACTCCCTTGAACTCATGAAGTTGGGTGTAATTTCAGATTGAATTTGCGTTTGGCTTTTTAAAGTGCAAATCTCTGCTGAAATCACAACTCACTTCCTGGGAGCAAATGGATTGAACTAGAAATCAGTCAGTGTGGTCCCCTCAGAAAGATGAATTTGGATCTAAGCGGAGGGACGAGTTCATGCAGATGCACTTCAGAGTGCCTGGCAAATTCAGGTGGGGAAATGAGCTAGTCAGCTTCTGTTTGATATGGAGATGGATGGGAAACCACTGGATGTTTTTGAGGAGTGGGGAAACATGGACGGAATTTTTTTTTTTTGAAAAATGATTTGGACAGCAGAGTGTTCTATGGACTAAAGTAGGGAGAGACAGGAGGCAGGGAGGTCAGTGAGGAGGCTGATGTGGTAGTCAAGGTGGGATAGGGCAAGTGCTTGAGTCAATGAGGTAGTGTTGTCAACCATAATGCATAAGTTAGGTGAAGGAGAAGAGTTCAGGGGGTAAAATAAAGTGTTTACATGAGAGAAATATAACTTGTGAAAATTTTTCCGGCCCCAAAATCTGGTTTTGACCAGAATCCACGCAAGGCAAAACCTACCATCAGAAGGTTGTGGCAGTTCATTCATTCAATCATAGTTATTGAGCACGTACTGTGTGCACAGCACTGTACTAAGCAGTGCAGAGGAAGCTAATGGTTCGGGAACTTCCTCATCGCTTTCTCCAGTAGCCTTGCTGTCAGGCATCAGGGGAGGAGTGGACATGTCTGCCTGGCTTATGCACCGTGGGTCCGGCTTTCCCACCCACTCCAGGCTCCATCCCATATTGCTGCCCAGGGAGTACTGAAGAAAGGAAATGCCCTGTCAAATTAAGAATGGAAGCAGAGTTTCACAGAACTCTAAATGTCAAACTTGCTTGCCTGCTGTTTATGAAAAGGAAGAAGGAGCTGAATGACCTCTAGGAAGAGAGTTTTTTTCCAGCTGAAAAGAAACATCAAGGCAGCTTTCCCCCCTGGTTTTCCAGTGCTTAGTACAGTGCCTGGAAGATAGTAAGCACTTAACAAATACCATACATCCTGGTTGACCCCAGAGTCTGCTAGATAGACACAGCCTGTTCTGAGGAGGAGCTAATTGTACTTTTTTGGCAGGTCCTTTCCTATTGGGAAAATCTATAAGCCTAAAAGTTAATCAGGTTGGACACAGTCCCTGTCCCACAGAGTGATCACAGTCTTAATCCCCATTTTACAGATGAGGTAACCGAGGCACAGAGAAGTGATTTGCCCAAAGTCATGCAGCAGGCAAGTGGAGGAGCCGGGATTAGAATCCAAGTCCTCAGACTCCCAGGCCTGCCCCCTCTCCATTAGGCCACGTTACTTCTCTAAACCTGCAAAACACCAAAAGTGAGGCTCAGTCCCTCAAACTAATAGACTTCAGCTGATCCATAAATATTTCCATGAAAAGAAAAAATGGCAAATCGCCTTTTAGTTGCCTTGAGAACGAGACCGTCATGTATATGCTGCTAACTAAAGCGTATGCTACTGAAATGAACCCATGTTAGTTTTTTCCAGTCGGACTCAGGCATCCAAAGACGAGAGTCAGTCTTCCTCAGCAAGGGCAGCTGTGCCTGAGACACCCAAGCAGATGATGATTCTCGGGAAGGTGAAAGGCTCATCAGTGTCACCGCTGTTTTCTCCTCCCTCCCTCAAGCAGGGACTCCGTTGGGTGGTTGCGTGAGGGTGTGGAGGCCAGTTGAAGCCTGCCCATAGCTGCGTGGACGGCTTCCAGAATCACTTCTGCCTTGGTGTGAATTCTTGTGTATCCCTTCACAGGGACAACTGCTTACCTCCCTGCTTCCCTACCCCCAACACCCCTTGTATAATAAGGGCTCTTTCTGAAGTTGTTGCCAGATGAATTTCTCTCTAGCCTTTCCCCATCCCTTTCACTGCTCTTTGGGGAGGATTGCCGATGGGGGTCGAGGAAGCTTCTGAGTGACATCCATGGTTGATGGCAGGAACCTCCATTTCCCTTCCTTGGAAAGGTCAAGCACATTGGCATTTAGCTTATGCACAACTTGGACCGCCAAGTCCCAAGGAGTGCAGAGGGACCTCAGACTGCAAGTAGCGTGGCCTAGTGGCGAGTCTATGGCCTGGGAATCAGAAGGACCTGGGTTCTAATCCTGCCTACACCACTTGTCTACTATGTGACCTGGGGCAAGTCACTTCGCTTTTCTGCGCCTCAGTTACCTCATCTGTGAAATGGGGATTAAGACTGTGAGCCCTGTGTTGGACATGGACTCTGTCCAACCTGATTAGCTTGTATTTATCCCAGCGCTTAGAACCTTGCCTGGCGCATAGTAGAGCGCTTAACAAATACCATTCAAAATAAGTAGGGATCTAGACGCAGGCAAACAAGAATTCCCTGGGGCCCATAATCAGTCTGGGAGGGGGGGAGCATGCCTCCCCCCACCCCAAGCAGAGCTACCTTCCTTTCTTTCTGGCAAGGCCAGCAATGGGAGTCCTGGCCCTGAGCAAGGCCTAAGCCCTCTCTGAGGTTATCACGGCTCTCGTTACTTACCCACCGCCAAAACAGAAGTGTCAGGGCCTCGGTGACTCACTTTGGACAAATCTTCATCCTCACAAGCACTTAAGGAGCACTTATTCCATTCTTCTAGACTTAACTCTTCCAAGTGCTTAGTTCAGTGCTCTGCAAACAGTAAGCACTCAGTAAGTATGATTGATTGACTGACTGAAAGCCCTATACTGAGCACCCACGAGAAAAGATCAGTGAAAAAGACACCATCCATGAAGGAATGAAAAGTTAGCAGAGAGAAAAATTCAACAGTTCACAAACTTTCAGCAGCTCTCCTATAAACAATTAAGATGACACATAAGCCCAGCTGTCCAGGGAACCTTCCGAACAGGTGGGGAGGTTTTTCGTGTTTCAGATACCTCACCAGAAGAGGCATCTTAATGGAGATTAAGACTGGGAGCCCCATGTGGGACACGTCCCGTGCCCAACCTGATTTCCGTGTATAAATCCCAGAGCTTATTACAGTGTCCGGCACATAGTAAGTGCTTAACGAATACCATAAAATGAAAGGCTGGGGGGTTTGGGGAAGGCAAATATCGGACGTCCCTGGGAGTCCCAGTTGATTTTATGGTATTTAAGCACTTTCTATGTGTTAAGAAGTGTTTTAAGCACTGGGGTAGATCCAAGTTGGATGCTGTCCCTGACCCACATAGGGCTCACAATCTAAATTGGAGGGAGGAGAATTTAAAGCCCATTTTACTGTTGAGGCAATAAGAGGGGAGGATTTGTGGAGTCCCTAGAACCTCTGGCCGGGGCTGAGTCCCAGTCAAGCAATGAAATTTACTGAGCGCTTACTCCTTACAGAGCACTGTAATAATTGCTTGGGAGAGTACAATACAACAGAATTGGTAGGCACATTCCCTGCCCACAACGAGCTTAGAGTTTTGAGGGGAAGACAGACATCAATATACAAAAATAATTTATGGATATGTACAAAAGTGCTGTGGAGCTGAGAGTGGGGTGAATACCCAATGTCTGAAGGATACAGATCCAAGTTCAGAGACCACTCAAAAAGGAGAGAAAGTTGGGGAAAAGTGGGCTAATTGGGGAAGGCCTCTTGGAGGAGACGTGACCATAATGAGGCTTTGAAGGTGGGTAGGGTGGTGGTCTGGCATTTATGGACAAGGAGGGAGTTCCCAGGCTGCTGAGCTGCTTTTGTCTGTGCATTGCTTAGACTCATCCCACAGGAGTCAGGGGAAGGAAGAGGGAACCTGGGCAATGTCCCCTTGACAACCGACCATTGTCCTTTGGAGCCGGAGAGGTGGGAGTCCATGGACCCCGCCTCCCCACATTGCCTCAAGGGCTACAAGAGGCATCTCATACAGTGGAGGGGCCGACCTTGCCAACCCCTCACCCTTCCCACCCCCCACCACCGCCCCGCACCCCAGTGCCCATCTGGTGATCTGGGGACTTGGTCGGGGAGGCACCGGGGGGGAGAGGAAACCAAGATCCTGCTTTCCCGCCCTTCCTCCTCCCTACTACACATGCTCTAAATATTTGTGTTTGGCCTCAGATGTTTTTTCCAGAATTTCAGGCCCAGTCAGCAAAACCATTTCAGCTGTGTGTTTTCCCCCAAATCCAAAGCTGGGAATCATTCTGGCAACAGTGTGTCTCTCGCTGTCGCACACACATCCCCACCCACACACACCAAGATCAAGAGCAAGAATCCATCTCTGCTCTGTATTAAGGCAGCATTGTATTAAGGCAGCTAACTCAGCTTTCCCGGGAAAAATGGGCTGCATCCCGGTTCCCTGAGCGTGGCCAGATTGACCCTGTTTAAGGCATGGACACTGTCCTCTGGGCCAGGACATCTGAGCCTTAGGTCTGTTTCCTGTGCTGCCAAAGTGAACTATCCACTAGTTCCTGCTGCTGCTGCTGCCAGATTGTCTCTTCCTGCTCTCTCCAGTCTGGTCCCTGGAGCGGCTTCTCCTTCTGTTACTCCCTTTCTGTCTGCCTCCATCTCACCTCAGCCATTGTTTTACCTTTGTTTTTTTCCAACTTCTTTAAATATCCAACTTTAGTTCCCAAAATACCTTCACGTGCCTGTCTAGTGTTTCATCCTCCCTTGTCCTGTTGACCTGGCCACACAGTGTCAGACATTTACCTTCTGCAGTTTGGATTGTTGGTCATCACTTGAGTCGGTCCCTTGTGTGGTTCAGATGGACACTTGACCAATACCTGGACAATCCCTCCAGGTGCCGGTGGTCTCTTTAGCAGACTGTCAGGCAGGCTACAGGTCAGGGTTTGTGTGTCCAGGACCGTGAGAGCCCAATACTCCCTTAGGGGAAGAATGTCCCTTCGCCCACTAGTTCTGTCTTTACACCCACAACAGTGTCCAGGGAACTTTACATTTGCGCGCCCCCAGTACCCAGGCCCTGTGGTCCCACAGAAACTACTTTTCTCTCACACTTGGACAAATTCAGGTTCGGTATCCAGCCAAAGACATTCCTTTTTTGGTGTCCTGTTTCCTTAACTGCCTCTAGCCCCTTCCCCGGTGATGTCCTGCCTTTTGGAGTTTTTCTCTGTCTAGGATAGAACCCCAGGCCTGCCAGGGCCAGATGTGGTGGGGGGACTGGGTGAGAGAGGGGTCGCTAGACAGGCAGTGACGAGACGTATGTGTCACACAAGCTTCCTGGCTCCTTAAGGGGAAGGCCTGGACTTGACAAGGTGTTCACAAGGTGGGCACTGACCCCACACACCTTCCGGTGGGAAGCAGTGGATTCATGCTGGCGGTCCAACCCGGCCTGCTGAACATCCAGCCCCTCGGCATGGGAGCTGGAGGGCAGAGCCGTGAGTCAGATCTTGGGTGCCGGCTATAGATAGACAGATCATAGATCTGAGCACCAGGCTGGGTTTGAAACCTGGCAGAGAATGAATCCCCTGGGTTAACCCAAGTCATTTGGGTGGGGGTTGAACCTTCTCCCAGGCCCGGCGATGTGCACGGGGGTTGGGGACGTGGCTGTGACAATGCGAGGGGTGGTCGGGAGGCAGGGGGAGAGGGACTCCTGAGTCCCTCAGAGCCATTCTGCTGTGCTCGGGACTCACTGCCTCAAGGGCTCCTGTCAGGATTGGGAAGGGAGAGGAGGCGGAAGCAGAGCTGGGCTTCTCCTTTCTCTTGCTGCTTTAATTTTATATTCCATTGACTATTGCAGCCACTGCCATAACTTGCTTCCTTCTCTTCCTTCCCCTCCCTCCTTCCTCCTTCCCAAGAAAAGCGCAGACTGCTCTCCCTTTCATAACTCTTCCCTTTCATTCCAGATCACTTCAAACAAGCAGCACTTAGAGAGTCTGAGGAATAATGGAGGAATTCTCATCCAAGCCCTGGAGGAAATGGCCCCGACTGCCAGGTGAGCCCCCTCAGGCTCCGGGGAATTTCCTGGGACCCACACCATGCTCCCCTCGCGCCCCCCTCGCGCCCCCTCCCACTCCCTCTCCGCCCACCCCCCACCCAACGGGGAACGGAGAGCATGCCCCAGCTTCACAGCCTCCCAAGCACTACAAGCTTCTCCAATTACCTTTCCCGTTTCCCAGTCGCCTCTCTCCACACAACGCCCTCCATTCAGAGCTTTTCGGTGCTGGGCTGGAGCGGCTGCAGGGTCCTTTGATCCTCTGATGAGAAAATCGGCAAACCTACTTCTTTAGTTCCCTCAGAGTCAGATACTGGACCATTGTTCCCCCGTGTGCTGACAGCCAAGTGTGCTGCCGCCTTCCTCCCAGTAATGGCGATGGTGCTGTTGTCTAGTAAAAACCATACTTTTACTTATTCTGGGGCTTGGATTGGGTTCCATTTTTCTTTCTTTTTTTGGGTGTTAATTTAGGAGTTAGGGCTTCTAGAAGCAGAGCCAGAATGTTACTCATTCCAGCTGGGGGAAGGAGAATGGAGGGAAGAGAAGGCTCTGGGGACCTCCGTCTCCCTCCGCCCCAAGTTTCAGGTCACCTAAGTTCAGAGGACCTTGGGAGGCTGGTTAATTTGGGGGCCAGGATGGGATCCCATCTTGGGGAGACCCAGGATTGTGAATCAGTCCATGGTTACTCTGTTCCTGCCACCTCCATCAGCCAGGAATTCTCCCCCACCTTCTCCAGAAAGAAGGGCCTCCCTAGGGTGACTCCAAGACAGAATGTCCCGTCATTTCCCCGCCACTGCCTCCCTGGCCCTCTGTGACTGCAGTTCAGGGATTTGGTTTGGGGAGCTATTTGCTGGGCTGTTCACTCTCTGATCAAGTGGCCAAGGCTGTGCTGTGAAGTTGGACTCCTGGGGGTGGGGATAGGGGTAGGGGTGAAGATGAGGAGTGCAGCCCACTTTGGCTAGCATAGACATTACAACACAACCTCTGGCTGCCCTGCCCTGACCAGGGAAATCAGACTAACATCCGCTCTTTCTAAACATTGAGGTGGAGATCCTGGCTCTGTTCCCAAACAGGGTAGATAACCATGCTGCCTTAGGAGCAAAAAAGGAAGACACCTAAAGGGATTTCATTTTTGGGGACATTTATATCTTCAAAACGGTTGATTCAGAAATCTGGGAGCCTCTTAAATCTGGTTCAAAATGCAATTAAAATGGTAACCAGCGAGCTGCAGAAAGGGTCTCTGGTTATTATTTTAATTCCCAGTCCCATCACTGTCTCCTTGTTTGAATGAACCTAGTCTATCCCAGCTCTCCGTTCCCCCATACGATTGTAAGCGGTGGGCCCGAAGCTGGTCTCGCACAGGCTGGGCTCACGTGGTAGAACTCATCTTTCAGATGTACAGCTGCTAGATTCTAGCAGCCCTGAGATTCACAGCTGACATCCTCTTTCTCTGCTGCAGTTGGGTGCCCTTTGGTAGTGCAGAAGGGGAACAGGTAGCAGACAGTGCATCCCAGAAGCACATTTCCCCCTCTGACGTCCTCCCATAAAAGGCTGCCCGACATCAGAAGGAATTATTCCTCAGTTAAAGAAACCCCTGAATCTACAGCTGAGGAAAGAGCGCCGAAACTGAGATTGCTTCCTTTACCCCGACTCCCACAGGGAGACACCAAACCAGAGAGGCGAGAAAGGCAGTTAGGGTCCCTTGTCACGGAGCTGTGTCAGCCCCAGCTCAGTATCTGGCCAGCCACCAGCTACAATATTCTGCCTGTGTGACATCGGGAAAGATTTTCAATGGCTTTCGTTTCCCTGGTTCCCCAAAGGCCGGGCTCGTGTCGGCCACCAACCCCAAAGAGCAGAGGGGTCGCGCTGGCACTCGGGGCCCGGGGCAGGTCAGGGAAGGATCCTCAGATTAGGTCTTCTCAGAAACGCGCTCACAAACCAGAGTTTCCAAGTTGTCAGGCCACTTTGTCTTGAGTGTTCTGAGAAGCTGGGGTCAACGTGGGGCCGAGCCGAGATAAGGACTGAAGGGGAAATAAGATTTCTAGCCCTTGACAGTTCCAGGTCTCCTTTCCGGTCCTCATGACAGTCACGTCATGTGGTAGGGCAGGAATTCTCCCACATTGGGCTCTCCCAGGTATATCTGCTTTTTTGACTATCAGTTTAATAGAGTGAAAGAAACCGCGCTGTACTTACCAGGCATTTAAATTCCCAGCAGTGATCAGGTGCCTGAATCCGCTAAGGGAATGGCCCGGCCCCTTCAGGGTTTGACGCGGGGTTAGTGCTGTCTTGCCTAAAGTATATTTCCCCTGAATAAAGCCACTGTACACTCAACTGTAGGCACAGTGGAGAGAACAGACCACATCCTTTCTAGGGTGAATGTGTGTCGAGATGTACTTATTGAATTGTTCCTGATCACCTTTGTTTTCCTGAAGAGGCCTGGCAGACTCCCATCCCTTTCCTGGAGTTTGGATTACAGAACGAGCCACAGCTCCATCTGAGAAATGTGGTCTGTCCCCCTAACTAACCCTGTCTTTCTAACCAGCGAGCAGGCAGGCTCTCTTCAGAGACATTCCTGCTGTCGCTCAGGAACTTGGGCAAGCAGAGCAAGAATGGCGGATGCCCTTTCCTCTGCCAACTCATCCATTCAAGACCGAGGCCTTTTATGTAGCTTACATCTCGCTTTTATTTGTTAACTGCTCTATTTATGTAAAGTCCGAGGGTGCCATGGACTAATTTTATACTTCAAGGCTTAGGGCTATTTGATCTTCATTCTTTCTTTGATAACAGTTGTCAGGGCAGGAGCTTGAATCCGTTTCAGACAATGAGCTCAAATAACGAGGTTGCCATTAGAAGCTGCTCATCCCAAACATACACCGGCCGGAAAGCAAAGGGCCAAAAACTCGTGACTGAGTTGGGAAATGCCGGAAGCCGGGACCCACTGCTGGCTCAGCGTTTTACAACCGAGCAGCCAGGGCAGGACTGGACTCCAGCAGGTTCCCCGCCAGGCATCCAGGCGGGGTCGTAGCTCAGGCCAGAGAAGGGGGCTCTGGGGTCTGGGGGTCCGGAAGAAGTCGCCGTCAGACAGAATTCCCGTGCAAGTTCTCTCTCGAGCGAGGATACGTGTTGAAGTTGTAGCTCTCGGAGAAGAGACTGCTCGTCTCCACTCCCTCACTGCACCCAGCAGGCAGCAGCAACTGGCAATTGGGAACACAAGATGGGCTACACATTACCAATAATAATATGAATTACGCCGCCTGTTATGCGCACTTTAAAATGTCCACACTCTCAGCGGCTGGTTTTCAGCCAGTGGTGGGTAGGGACATGGGAAGGGTTCAGATCAGATCCTGTAGATAACAAGATGGAGAATTGGAAACGGGACAAAAAGGACATTCAACCCTGACGATGCTTCAACCTTGCTTCTGTTTTTGTTTTTCTTGAACAGCGGTCCTGCTGACACTATTGCTTCCTTGGCTTCTGAGATTCTCCAGTCGATCAGATGCTAGAGAGATTAAGGCCACTTGATCAAGCGTCTCGGTTTGCGCATCCCAGCATTGGCGGTGGACAGGAGCCCACCTCTGAATACTGGGAGAGCAAAGAGCACCAGCTTTGGAAGCCCAGGGACGTTTCGGTATCCACTTCCTGTGGAGGAACTCTTTCTAGCTTTAGAGCCAGGCCACCCCTGCTCAACTTTGGAGTGGGCTAGTTTCGGTGCTTTTGGTCACGCTGAATTCCCCTCAGTTTGTCTTTCCGAAGGTTATAGTGGGAGAGCGGCCCCATTGTTTGTCTCATGCTGGTCAGGACACTGGGCCTTGCCCAAGTGGGATCGTGTTGCAAATAAAGGGTTGAATGGGAATGGAAATTCCTCGGTTCTCCATTTCTCAGATCACCCTCCTGTCGGAGGCGGGGAGTATAGAAACGGGACCAGGCATGATAGCTCGCCAGCTGCAGATGGAGGGAATGCTTTTTGAAGCTCATTTTAGCCTCTAATCCTCCTCCCACTTCACCTGCCTTTCTTGTTTTCCTTTGGGGTATAAACTGACACCAGGAATGCTTAGTCGAACTGTAGCCGACATCACTGGAAGGCAAAGGTAGCTGGGACCCTTGTCTCGAGGAAAGCAAAATTTTTCCAGGGAAGGCTTGTTTGCTTCAAGTCCTGCCCATCTAGATAAGATGACAGCTTAAAAGCCAAATCTTCCCATCCCTTGGGACCTTTCCTCCCCCCTTAAACAAATGCCTGTGTGCGAAGTGGTCTGGAAGGAAAACATTTCGTGGGGTCCAGGCTAGGATTCGGTTACGGCAGGATGATCTGGGCAGTTGAAATGAGGAGGAGCCTTGCAGTTTTCCCCTGGACTTGAGGATCCCACTTTCAATCCAATGAAGAAAACTGGAAAGTAAGCACTTAAGTCCCAAAAGCCTCCTTTTGCCCTTCAAGATACAGGGGACTCTCAGCTCTTCTCCATTTTGCCAGCCCAGAACCGGTGGGGTTGGGTTCCCAAAGGGAGGCCAGGGGCTCACTCCAGCCTGCCCGTTTACCCCCAACCCCAGAAGCAGCGTGGCTCAGTGGAAAGAGCCCGGGCTTTGGATTCAGAGGTCATGCGTTCGAATCCCGGCTCTGCCACTTGTCAGCTGTGTGACTGTGGGCAAGTCACTTAACTTCTCTGTGCCTCAGTTCCCTCATCTGTAAAATGGGGATTAAGACTGTGAGCCCCACGTGGGACAACCTGATTCCCGTGTCTACCCCAGCGCTTAGAACAGTGCTCTGCACATAGTAAGCGCTTAACAAATACCAACATTATTATTACCCCAAGGCAATCTTCTCGCCCAGTGCACAGCAAATTGGGGCCTTTCCTGGTGAGATTTTCTGGGCGGCCTCGGCGGAACTTCAGATGGGAAGCTGGAGTGGCATGGGTCCCAAGTCCTCCTTTCAGCGGGTGTGCGGCTGGGGATCAGAGAGGACGAAGTGGTCTCGAACAGAGCTGAGGAGCTGGGGTCGGGGCCGTTGGATTAGGACCAGGCAGAGAGGAGGCTCTGCTGGACAAACAGGAAAGCTTTGAATGCTGGCTGATTTTTTGCTCGCCTGGCGGCACTGGGTATTTGAAGGTGAGAAGCAGAGCGAGACGCCCCAGACGAGACTGGAGTGGGGATTGACAAGCTCCGTCGGGCGGCTGAAAGGGCTTTCCCAATCACGGGTGGCGGGGCAATAGCAACCTCCTCTCTTGGCTGTGCCTGACTTCTGAAAAGACCCTGAGGACTGACCGCTAGCCTCAGTCTGGCCTCTACTAGAGCACTGAATTAGGCCTGGGGCTCTGCCGTTGAGCCAGGGAAGAAAAGTGGAAGCGATTCAAGGTCAGAAGTAGGACCTTGGCTGGACTCGAGGCAGCCGACTACAGTATCCACTACTACCTAGTATCTGAGCTGTTTGGAGGGCACTCTACCACGCTTCACCTGATATGCCGCATCTCCTTGCTTCCGCTCTCTTTTCTCTTCCCCCAGGTCCCTCCTCCCCGCTTCCGATTCTTCAGACCAGCCACAGGGCTGTGCAGCGAAGGGAGAGGCTAGATGGAGTGGGTGCATTTCTGTCTGGAAGCAAGGGGCAGCGGGCTCTACAGGCAGCCGTGACTCGATGCTCGGTCAACAGGGTTACCGGTCAGATAAGATTGTGCTTGCCTGTCTAACCTCTCAGCTGCCCTAGCCTCTTTTTCAGGGAGAATAAAAACAAAAGCTACCAATCACTGCCAATGGTCCACCTTAAAAGAGTCTTCCTTTCCTCACGCTTTCAAATAATTCATTTTACCCATTTAAAGAAGTAGACTGTGCCAATGCCCTCCATGTGGTGGAAAACCAGTCTCCTTCCCAAGCATCCAGCCACAGGGCAGTCAGATTCGAGGGAGCGGCTCCTCAGGCCGGCCCCAGGGAACAAACCAGGCCTCCCTCCCCCAACTTCCCTGGAGCCTGAGCACCTGCTAACTGCCTTACCGCCAGCCAACCTGCCCCCACCTTCGCCTCAGGACAACCTGAGCCTCCCTGTGGATGAGGGGAGGGGGCAGCTACCCAAGGAACACCACAGCTAAATCTGAATTCAACAGTCTGTGCCGAGATACCCTCCAGTCCTTCAGACAAAATGCGATCGAGGAAACAGCAAAGGAAATTCTGACCATTTTCAAAAGTAAGTTTCTCCTGACACTTGAAATGATTTCAAGACTTTTTATGGTATTCGAGAAGCATTTTACTATGTGCCAGGCAGTGTATTAAGCACGGGGGTAGATACAGGTAGAAAGAAGCTAATCAGGTTGGACACGGTCCAGGTTTCAGTCTTAATCTCTATTTTACAGATGAAGTAACTGAGGCACAGAGCAGACAAGTGGTGGAGCCAGGATTAGAACCCAAGGCCTTCTGACTCCAAGGCCCGTGCTCTAGCCACTAGGCCAGGGTGCTTCTCTTGGTGGGTGGGTATGGGGGCGGGGAGGGGTTTACTACTGTGACAGAAAAAGGTTAGTTACTGCTTGCTTCTGAAACCCTGAGGGGGGTATGTCTGGAGCTATGAGAACAAGTTTTGACTTGAAATTTCATGCTCCACCTCTCCTCCACTGCAGACATTTTGGTCTTCACAACCCTTTTGTTACTTCCCACTCCTAGAGTCCTGGCCTGTGGAAAGGAATTGGAATACTGATGGGTTGCGTTACTCTGTCACTGAATTTTTCCCAAAAGGAAAAGGAATTGGAGTTGGGGGGCGGGGGGAACAAAAGTAGTAACAGCAAAAATCCTTGGTCACAATTCTCTAAGTAAAACATCATGAGTTGTTACTAAAGTTTTCTATAACAGAGCTCCTTCAGAGCCACGAGCAAAATTCAAGTGCAGGTAAGACTGTCACCTTTCTTGAAAAGTATCAAGTACTATGCTGAAAAAATCAATGTAAAACAATTCCATTTTTCAGAAGGTTTTTGTAATTTTTTTAACCCATTGGTTTGCCAAATTCCATTTTGGCAATAGCTCTAGTAACTTGTACATGGTGGGGGGGAAGGACCAGCAGTTCTACTACGAAGGTGAAGACCTTTTTTTTTCAAATGGTATTTAAGTGCCTACCAAATGTCAGGCCTTGTAGTAAGCTCTGGGGTAGATAAAGGCTATCCAGGTTGGACACAATCCATGTCCCACATGAGTTCAATCTAATCTTTGTTTTACAGATGAGGTAACTGAGGCAGAGAAGTGACTGGCCTGAGGTCCCACAGCAGAAAAGTGGAAGAACTGCAATTAGAACTTAGGTCCTTCTGACTCCCGGGCCCATGCTCTACCCACTTAGACCATGCTGCTTCCCTCTGTGTAAAAGGAAAACGTGATGTATTATGAAGAGAATAGTTAAAACACAGAGCACGTCATTACCAAAATGATTGCTATTTATTTTGATTTTATATTGAGCATGTGCATCCAGGTATTTTTTAAGTTAAGCTTTCATTACATCGCTAAAGACTTGGCTGAAGATTCCGTAAGTCCGAGGGAGTGAGCACACTGGGAGGACCCCGCAGTAAGTACAAAAGGGGACCAAGTAATTAATGCTTCTAATGGATATTTTTTCTGATGTATGAAGTCCCTCTTAGATGAGGGGTAGCAGAAGTTGATTAATTTAAAAATTAAGGTTTAGGGCAGCCCAGCCTCCTCCTACCTGCCAACTTGCCTAAGTTTGCCAACTTAAGTTTTTCTTGAAAGAAAATCTTGGCAGATGTGTTAGTTACAGCGGGTATGATAAATATCCCTTAAAACTAGGCTCTTGTTCCCATCGTCGCTTCCTCTGCACTCTTCTCTACCCAAACACACCCAGTTTCTATGTAGCGCACTTGCCAAACCCTGGGCTAAGGACATGCAAACTGATGGTTTCTTCTGACACGCTGTCGGTCAAAAATTCCTTAATAGGGCCCTAGCCAAAAATGTGTACTGAAAACACATGTGATGGCAGAACTGCATGTACTTAAATATTTCTTCCCCTGGCTTGAATTCTCTTAGCTCACTCTCACTTCACTTCTCTTTGATCCAAAACAATTCCTAAAACAGTTTCCAGCTTTAAACAAGCATCTGGTATTCAGTGGATGAACTGTCAGTCAGTCCCCGACAGGCTTGCTTGGTGATACTGTTCTTAAGCTGGTAGGATTCAATTATTTTTCCCAGGAGTTTCAGCAGTGCCGGTCCTGGGAGGAGGAAAAGGTGGTACTCCTGGGTGCAGGGAGACACTACCCTAGAGTTTCCCACTTGGAGATGGATGGGCTCCTTCTCCCAATCTGCTGGGGAAAATGTTTAATGGAAGTATCAGGGCTTTGTTCCCTCAAACGTGAGGCTCCAAACCAGAGGTTAATATTGAATAATATTCCATTTTTCTATGTTAACAATGAGGTAAGTCTGTAAGGTTAACTAACCTATTTGGCATCATCTTGAATCTAGGGAAGCTGGCATTCAGGCTGGATGAGTTCATGCAGCCTGTGTGCAACCAAAGATGTAATTATTAACCCCTGGGAACGCAAGCAGCCACGTTGGACTGGGCCATTTTTTATGCCGGTGCCTGGATCTCAAACCTCACATCAAGGTGAGTGGCCATATGAAAACCAACAGCTTTACTACTTAAGTGCACTCCCATTTAGTTAGTCTTTAACTAGACCTGAACTATACCCAGCTTCATAATTTGAAAAGAAACAAGTGACACAGTTAAATGAATTAAAAGTTTACTTTAATTCTGAACCATTTTTATAACTGCATTTTCTCATGAAGCTTCTGTATCACAGCAGGTTACAACAACTTTGGGATAAAAGGCAACTGGTAAACTGTCCAATACAAGGTTCCAAATAACAGTTCTGACTGGCCCCTACCCAGACATATCCCAGATAAAGTTTTTTGATCAAAAACATGAAATAGATCCACCTGCTTATTTTAAGCATATTAAAAAGGAAACTAATTGGACCATTTCTATTTGTCTATTTTATACAAAAAGGCTACACAATGTTACACTTTATTCAGAATACAATTAGAGTGATTATGAATTAGTTAGTGTTCTACACCATTATTCGATCCTTTAAAATTAGAAACTGCTGTAGCAATAATCACTATAACTTAACACTACGAGAGACTTAAAAAACTAACAGTTACTGCAAAAAAAAAAAGCTACTTTCAAAGCAAGCAAAGTCAGTACCATTACAGAGATTAAAAAAAAAAAAATTAACAAGCAAGGCTAGGGTTTGATAAATTCCATCTTGTGATCCAGTCTTGTGCACTCTTCATTTCTTGAGTCACTCCCAAAATCCATTTGTATTGTTACTCCTCGACCAAAAAGGACCAGAACAAAAAGTTTACTTCAATTGTTCCCATAGGAAACTCAGCTTGGTTAGTGTGTCAGGCACTTTCTGAGATACTAGCCCACCCCTCGAGCCCTCTCAGCAACTCTACAGGCCAATCACAATGCAAGTTCATTCAGACAATACAGCTGTATAAAAAGAGAAAGGCTGCTATTAATTTTTAAAAACAGCAAATGTTACTCATTCGAGTCTTAAAATAAGCAACGAGCTGTAGCACACAACATTGAAGTTAAGAACTTCCACACACAACCATGTCACAACCAGAACACCGAGAATGTTTGGAGACGAATCTCTGCGAAACACCTACACCATCCCAGGGCCTCCCCCGCCAACCAAGTCCTCTCAGAGTTCCGTGGCTGAGCACGGTACTTTTACCCCAGTTTTGAACTTCTTACCTAAAAGATGATTTTACAGGTCAGTATCGAACCAGGCCAACTGATTACTGTCGCCCGGAGGAAGCCCATCCATGAGATCCTGGGCATGGCCCAGGTCCGGCAGCCCGTCGACTGGGTAATCGGCGCCAGGGTGGTGGCCCCCCATTTCGTGCTCCATCATGGGGTCCATCCCCAAGGCATCTTGGCCGTAACCGCCAGAGTGGAAGGAACGATAGCTTGGATCTAGGGAGGGGTAAAGGGACAGAAAACAGAACAAGATGCTCTTTAGGCTACTGATGAAGGTATCAAGCTTTGAGCTTCTTGTAACTTTGGCCAACTGACAATGGCAGTGGCTTTTTTTAAGTGTTTGTTGTTTTTTGTTTTTTTAAAAAGCCCAGTTGTCCCCTCCTACTGGATCTACCCCCCCTTCACCGTGGCCGGACAAAGGAGGACTATTCATGCCAAGGTAAGTGAATGGATTTTTCAAGCAGTATTTCAAAAGACAGCGGCCTAAACCCCTGGGATCTGAGCTACAGGGGCCCCTTTAAACGTAGAGTCAGCGTCACCTACCATCTTGACGGTATCCGAGAGGTTCACCTTGGGCAGCAATATCAAGTCCAAGATCTGCAGTCTAGTAGAGGATATAGGTAGGAGGAGAAAACAGATTAGCGTTTATGTTTCTGAATACCTGGTGCTCAGAGTAGGAGTGACTACTCTCTGCTTCCTCAAGTTTCTGAGCCCCCCACTGCCTACCTCAGGAGCAGGCTAGGAAGAGTTGGACATTATAGCCCAGGGGTTGCCCGGCTACTCCAGGCCCTACAAGAGTTTGCCCTCCAATCAATCGTATTTGATTGTATGTGAGGGTGCTGGTAAATCTGTGTGTGCAGAGCACTGTACTAAGCCCTGGGGAAAGTACAACATAGAGTGGTAAACACGTTCCCTGCGATCTGACAATCTAGAGGGGAGACTGACATTAAAATAAATTACAGGTAGGTACATAAATGTTTCAGGCTGAGGGTGGGGGTGAATAAAGGGTGCAGGGAGAGAGAGTTCCAGATCAGAGGGCAGGATGTGGGCGAAGAGATCAAGGTGAAGTGAGTGGGTTGGTGTTAGAGGAGCAAAGTGAGCATGCTGAATTGTAGTAGGAAATTGGCATGGTAAGATAGACGGGGGCGGGGAAGGTGAACGAGTGCTTTAAAGCCCGATGGTTAGGGGTCTGTTTGATGTAGAGGTTTTGAGGGGTGGGCAGAGGCAGGGACGTCAAGGAGGAGCCTGATGGAGTGGTCTAGGCGGGATAGTGCTGGCTGGGATCAAAGTAGTTGCTACTTCTATGCTGAAGGTTATGCAATTTCGTTAAGCTTAGAAAGACTTCCTACCTACCTCATTCCAAGCCATTGGTTCGGTTCTGAAGAGCGAGCTTGTTAGCTCAACTGAAAGGCGTTTTTTGTAATCCTGCGGTTTGTCCTCAGACATTCGGAATAATACTGCAGCAGCATATGTTGCTGAAAAGGGAAACACGGGTTAGGATTAGAGACCAAGACTTCACTGAAACCATGCTGCCCGTCCCGTCTCCCCCGCTTACCCACACCCTCATTTCTCGAGTGAAGCAACTCCGTCAGGGGAGCAGTGGCTCCTTCTGCTTCAATAGCTTCCGCGGCTTCCTTGTCCTGCGCCAGTTCACAGAGGACCCCGGCAGCTACTCTCTGGATGTTCTCGATGGGAGAATACAGCAACTGAGGAGGACAAAATATTTTCAGGAATGGCAGAGAACTAGAGGCTGAGAGCAGCCAGGAATGATCCTTGCCCCAGGCCAAAACTCTAGGGGCCAAGAAGAAATCTCACCTACCTGCACGAACAGCGGAATGGTATTTAGACCCCTGATTACAATTCGGTTGTGGACATCGCGTGCCAGGATATGGAGGGCTCCGGTGCAGCCTTCAACGATTTCTTCCATACGTACGCCCTCCTGAAAGAGACAAAAATGACAGTCGGTTCCATGTCATTTCACATGGCCGGGTAACAGACTGGAGTGCTGGCTGGCCGTGCTAGTGTAGGAAGAAACAAGTTATTTAAGGAGTGAGCACTGGAAGCTGTCACCTGGGGCAGGTCAGGTTAGGGAGCCTTTGCCTTGGTATGTAAGACAAAGAGGGACTAGAAACGTCAAAGGGAACCAAGTTCAAAAAGCAAAGTCAGCCCATCCCATTCACGCTTTGCGTGCCCTGGTCTTCGGGCAGCCTCCCAGTTTGTCAACTCGATTCTTCAAGTGCCTGTCCCTATCTCTCATTTTCCCTTCCCACGGCCCACTGACTCGTGTATTTCGACTTTTCTTCCAGGGGAGGTTCAAAAAGACTGTTCTGTGAATCGGTGGCCACTCCTGAGCCAACAATCAGTGTGCTCACACGTGCACATGGCTAACAGGTACGTATCAGTGTTCAGGACCATCATCCAAAGAGAATGGGGAGGGCTTTCACAAAGAAACTCCTCTGTGGCCAAGCCTACCCTGAGCTACTCTTGCCCAACAAATACCACCAACAATAAGAGAGTGCTTTAGCGCCTGCTCTCTATCCTATGGGGCAAGAGATGTTTGCAATCACTTTCTGGCCGATCCAATTGAAACACTTTTTTTAACGCTCTTTTGAGTTGATGCTACTGAGTTACTGTACGAAATACTGGCATTAGACCCCACAAGTGTTTTCACAGTACTTTCACCAAGCACTCTGAGGAAAAAATTTGCCTTTGAAATATTTTTGACTGATTACAATAGAATGATTACAGCCCATTTTATTTTAGCATTAGACAATCACAAGATTCCTATTTTAGCACAGGGTGTCCTTTTGCCACATGAAAAAAGGAACAGTACATACTACATGGCTATTTGATTGTAAAGCTATTGGTTGCACCCACTGCCCCAGAGGAAACACAATCCCATCAGACCACATAAGGCGATCATAATTGTGTGCCCATGTCCACGAAAACAGCCAGCAGAATAATAGCAAAAGATTCCAGGGACCCAAGGAGTCATCTTATTTACATTTTTAAATGGTATTCATCTTATTTGCATTTTTTTAAATGTATTTTTGAAATACCATTATTTGTTATGTGCTTACTATGTGTTAAACACTGTTCTATCTGCTGGGGTACTTACCTGTTAATTATGTCAGACAAAGTCCTTGTCCCGCATGGGGCTCCAAGTTGAAGGAGGGAAAATAGGTATTGAACCCCCATTTTGCCACTGAGGTACAGAGGAGTTGAGTGACTTGCCCAAGGTCACATAGCAAGCACTTGGCAGAACCAGGATTAGAACCCAGGTTCTCTGACTCCCAGGCCTGTGCTCTTTCCACTAGGCCATGATGCTTCTAGGGAGCTAAGGGGGAAGAAAGATATTCTGGAAATGACTGTCTAAATTTCCCCAATTAATAATGTCATGTTACCTGGATTCCTTCTACAGTAAGCTCAACTGTGGGCAGGAAACACATCTATCAACTCTGGTGTATTGTAAGTGTTCAATAAATACCAATGATTGATGACCCAAAAGCGGGCTTTCCCTGAATCATGCTGGATTGGCCCACCTCTGCACCTGGAACTCACAGTGGCCAAGACAAATTAACCCAGACTACGTCAGATCCCTTTAGTTTTCCTAATTAAGATGTACATACCACAAACTGCTGTTGTGTCCCACCCATCGATGTACGGCGTTGAGTGTCTTGATGCGCTCTCACCAGCAGCTGAACTAACCGTGGAATGGCACCTTGTTCACGCAAAGGAGCGTGATTGGCCGGACAGAGGGCAAGGTTCCGGATTAGACCAACAGTAGCCTGTAGAAGGGAAGAGAATTAATCTATGCTTTCCCACCAGACTACACACCCTCCCCCAATTTTGCCAGGTCCACTAGCGCAATCTTCCACCGATCGGTACACGTATGTTTAAGTGATTTATGAATGTGCTTTCCCTTGTATATGGAACACTATCAGCCACTGCTAAACCAAGTGGCTGGCTAACTGACTGAATGTTCCTGAGCCAGAGTAGCAACACGTTCTCTCTTGCACTCTGTCTTGCCTTTACAGTTACCTACCTTGATCAGAGGCCAATGAGATGGTGGGTGTAGAAGTTTAACCACAACGGGAAGTCCATAGTGAAGGCGGACAGCATTTTGAGCCATCTCTGCTTCCTGGTGCCTGCTGGTCAAATGGCGAAGGGCACAGATAGCAGGTTCGGTGATATCCTCCCTGTCACCAGCACGCAGCACGGTACGCACCAACGCTTCAATGCCCCCTACTTGACACACCATCATCTTATTCTTGTAATTATTGCAGGTGAGGTTAGAGAGGATCCCAGCGGCACAAGTGACGACGTTGATATCATCTGAACCTAAAAGTTGAACAAGAGTCCCTAGCAGTCCTTCCATTCCTTCCTGTGGAGAGACACATGTTTAGAAAAGTATTTCAATTCAGGAATCAGAACCTTCCTGGTGTGTGATCTTGGACAAGTTACTTAATGCCTCTGTCTCATCTATAAAATGGGGATTAAGAACCTTTTATTACGCTATTTGTTAAGCACTTACTATGTGTCACTGTTCTAGGCGATTGGGTAGATAAAAGATAATCAGGTCAGTCTCTGTCCCACACGGGGCTCACAGTTTAAGTAGGAGGGAAATCAGGTATTGAATCCCCATTTTATAGATGAGAAAACTGAGGCACAGAGGCAAGTGGCAGAGCTGGGATTAGAATCCCGGTCCTCTGACACCCAGGCCCATGCTCTTTCCACTAGGCACACTGCTCCTCCAACTCCAAGGTGCTTCCCCCTCCTACTTGGACTGGGAGCCCCGTGTGGGACAGCAACCATGTCTGACCTCATTATCTTATCTTCCTCAGTGCTTGGCACACAGTAAGTGTTTAAATACCACAACTAGCCGTAGAACTTTTTCTTTTGACCCTTTCTTGGCTCAGAACATTTACTTGTTTAGTCGCAGCATCTGAAAGGTTCCTAAGAGTCCAGAGGCAGTTCTGCACAAGACGTTGGCTTGGATCTGTGAGGTGAAGACCCAGAGCTTGCATTCCACCTGGAAAAACGTCAGAGAGGCTTTTAACCATTTGTAGAGCATTTTCACATTGAATATTCCAACTTGACCCTGACCCCCGCCACTTATCTAATTTGGTTGAAAGTAAGTCACTGTTAGCTGGAGTCTGCTGCTTACGGGTGTTAAAGATTCATCTGTACTATCACCCCAGAGACTATTCCCTCTCCGCCCCCACAAATCCACACCTCCACAGTTTGTGTGACAAGAAGCCAGGGTTCCAACAGAATTTTTAGATTGCTTCTGAGAACCAACCACTGCTCTGTTGGCAAAGGAAATTATGCATTTCCAGGAACATTTTCTAGTAGCTCGAGAGACGCTGATTGTGTTGGATCTCACTAAGCTGTAGGGGAGATTTTGAGTACGAATCCCAGTAACGTGTGGAAACATCTTACAGAATGAAATTATGGCCATCTAAGGACATGCATGCAGACTGTAAGCTCGTTGGGAGCAGGGAATGTGCCTGTTTTAGTGTTGTACTGTACTGGCGCGAGCTTTTAGTAAAATGCTCTGCACACAATAGGCACTCAATAAATGCGATTAACTGACTGACTTGTAAGCATGGCTCATATCTACCAACTCTGTTGTGTTGTATTCTCCCAGGTGCTTAGTACAGTGCTCTGCACAAATGATAAGCACTCAATAAATCTCATTAAAGCAAGACACTTACCTGCTTCGACAATGGCCGGTTTGTTACTAGAGCAGACTGACAACACCTTCAGTACTCTACTTGTGGTCCAAAGTAGTTTTTCATAGGTATAAGTCCTCATTATGTTTACTAGTGCCTGAGGTCCTCCACTGGCCAGAATGATCAGCTACAAAAAGGTAATTAGTTTCTCTTATTTTAATATATTTTAGATACATTCTACAGTTTTTAAATGGCAAACATATCAAATCTTCGTTCAGTGGCTAAATGAAGGATAAAATGCAGACGTTACCTTTACCTGGACACCAATCATCTTTAATATCTACTGTGGGCCCATGGGCCCCATCTAACTGCTTCTATTTCCACCCTGGACAGCCCTACCTGTCTTTCTTTCGTCCCGACATGGCTCAATTCAAGACAAAAATATATTTAAATAAAAATGATCCATGTTTACATATACATGCACACATGTAGAGACTTCACATTTTCAGTAATGCAAGGTGCAAACTGTTTCCTTATGGAGCTGCTCTGGAGCTATCTAACATCCACTGCAGAACATATGAATCTACTCAACAGCATGCCTGCACTGTATATAAAAAAACCCCCCAAAAAACCCCAAAACTAACCCTGACACCCATTAATTAAGCCCTCCCAGCACGACAACAGGCCAGAGCAAACAATCCCCCTGCTCCTCCCTACCCAACCATCCAATTATATAGAAGGACAGAATACAAGGGTGCCCAAAGGACTACAGCTATTTTGGGATTAGGGAACAATGCTGGAATTGCATTCAATAAAGCCAAGGACTTTCCACATGAAAGATAAATTTAAGAATTATTTCACCAGGCCTGGCAGGGGTGTAAACTTTTCCCTTTCATTTTAGTGCATCTATTCACTCCCTCTGGTGATCATAATCCTTGGTAGGAGAACTACTGATGGAGGTCTGCCCTCCTCAAATAAATCCAAGCAATTCTGTTCTTAAAACACACAAAACATCTGAGTAGACAGACAGCCCTTCTGTGACTCTTGCCCTATACAAACCGTGTGTCAATGATGGTCATCTCAGTACCATCTGAGACCAGGTTTGCCAGAGCAAAGCATTACACAAACAAACTTACCTTGCTTTCTTGATTGCCATAAGCTAAAATCTGAAGGCAGTCTGTTGTGATAGCCAAGAATTTAACGTTTGTTTTATTGAGCAAGGCAACCATTTTCTGCAGCCCACCCGCTAGGCGCACTGCCATTTTAGCTCCTTCTTGATGCAATAAAAGGTTGTGAAGAGTAGTAATGGCATAGAACAACACAGAGTCCACTGGTGACCTAGAAAACAAGAGACCAGTTCTAGTCAGTACCTCCCACTGGCACACCCTAGCCAGCGATCATTTTCACCCTCAAAGTTAACATACCCAAGCATTTTCACCAGAGCAGGAATGCCTCCAGATTTGAAGATGGCCAATAAGCCTTCCCGGTGATGAGAAAGATTATGCAAAGTCCCAGCAGTACAACGGGCTGTTTCCACATCATTTGTATTTTGCATGGTACGTACAATAGCCGACACCATCTGAGGAGAGCGCATGATGGCGTGCCTAGAGGCTTCCTTTTTAGATAGCTGATGGACCATAACTGCAGCCTTATTAACCACCACCTGTGAAGGAAGAAAGTTTCAGAATACTTTTTAGAAATGGGATTGGGGATAGGCGTTAGGAGCCCCCATGTCAAAAAAGGAGCGGTTCTCTTGAGAAAAGTCTTCATAAGAATGAGACAAGGAAGCAAAGGAGAAAAGAGCACCAGGTACTGCAAACATTAATCCTGTCAATATAACAAAGCAACGGTCCCCTTTTGCACACACTGCAAACATTAAGCCTGTCAATATAACAAGCAACGGTCCCCTTATGCACACACAGCATGGCTCAGACTGTGGGTCCCATACCGGCTATTTCAGCCATATACGCACTCCGAGGTAAACTTCACCATCAGTCATGTTTCTCTGAATAGGAAGGGCAACTATTAAATATATAAGAGCCTTAAAAGTCTAAGTCCAGTAGTTAGTCATAAGGGTATACAGCCTCCCAGATCTTATTAGAAGAATGTCATCTTATCTCTAGACTGAATGCTCATTGTGGTCAAGGAATGTCTCGGTTTAAGGTTGTATTGTACTTGCCCAAGAGCTTAGAACAGTGCTCTGCACATGGTAAGCACTCAATAAACACAACTGAATGAATGAATCAGGAAGGTCTTTGGTACTTTACCTGGTCCTCATCATTTAGCAGTTTGGTCAGTTCAGGGATGGCACGAGTGGCAAGTTCGGCATCATCCTGGTAGTTAATCAAGTTTACCACTGCATGTTTCAGCATCTGAGAAGGTTCGGCCAAACGCTGCACGTTGGTTGGGTGAGCTGCATCAAACTGAGTAGATGGGATCTGCATGCCCTCGTCCAGCGTTTCTGGGAACATGGCGGCACGCACTCTCTGGGCTCTGGTCATTGCATACTGTCCATCGATATCTGCAAGTTATAAATCTGAAGTCAAAAATCTGTCACCATAAACTGTTCAAAAGTTTAACTGCCTGACTGCGAGCCTAATAAGACTGACAAGCAGAAAGAGATTTTCTTCCTCCACCTTGATGGATAATTCACTTTCCATTACTGTGGTACTGCCAGTTAGTCAACTCTCAAAGTCCTGTTCCAAAATGATTAGTTGACTAGTCTCCTTACCTGCCACTTGCTCCTGGGTAAAGGACTGAGAGAATCCCTGTTCCCACTCATACAAGACTTGGGTGGTGTCAACATCTTCCTCCTCGGGATTCCCCTTGCCACTCAGAGATGGAGCTGTGGTTGTGGCCCCAGAATGGATTCCAGAGTCCAGATATGATTGTTGTTGCCAGTGACTGACGGCTGCTTTTCTATCTGGTTCCATTGCCATGTCCAGCTCCATCAAATCAGCTGAAACATAACATGCACAAAAAAGTATTAGTATTCAAGAAACCAAGCAAGGCAAACAACCATTACATCCCACCTAGGATTTTTAGACAGAACAGCAAAGGATGCTGGGAGGAAGTGTGATGATTATCCTCCTATACACATTGGCCCTGAGGCTGTCATCTAACTTTTTTCCACCAGCAGATTCATGGACACTCTAGATCAAAGATGTACTATCTGAAGAGCCTTCCAACTTTTCCCTTTTATTTTGAACAAATCTAGGGAAGTCTCTCCACTACAGTCAAAGTGAAATGGTTTTATAAATATTAAGGTCTGGTCCGAAAAATAACCAGAGAAAAAGTGATGGCCAGAAGCAGCTTAGTGATCACATAATTAGGTTTTGTGGATGGGTGGATGGCCACTATACAGTTACTCATTGAATCAATAGAAAAAAGACTGTACTCCTGCTGGTGGCTATTTGTTTGCTATTTCACAAAGCCATTTAATAGGGGTCAGCAGAAAATAAGGTAAAAGGCAGCCCAACAAGTAAGCAGGGCAGGGAGAAAGAGGAAAGCAAGGGGGTCTGAGCCAGACAAACGGGGATAGATGCCAATTAAGAAAACCCAAATTCAGGAGTGCTTGAAAAACCTATGATACTAACCTTGGGTAGCCATGGTCCTTGCTGCGTTTCCAGAACTGTCACCAACTCTGTTTCAGAGACCTTAAAGAAAGTTAAATGGAATCTATTAGTTATGGTAAAGTGTACTTCAGCATTGGATTTTGTCAAACTCGCACCTAGTATTTTTCACTAGTTAGCTGGTAGGGTTTCTGCACCTGGAACTTCTTAAAAAAGATGTTGACAATGGTGTCCTGCTGCTGAAGAGACTCAATAACAGAAAATTGGACCTACACCTAGTAGTAGCACCATGTTTATTGTGTGCCCACTTGATGGGATGCACTGCACATAAGATGCAAAATAACAGTGACAACAAGGAGCTTACACTCTAAGGGGGGAAGAAAATGCAAAATATAACCTGAGGGGTCAAAATAAATGAATGCACATATAAGAAGAAAAAAAAAACAAACACCACATGAGGGCTAAGGACCAGGTCAATAGATTCATATGTCCTACAGCTGACTGGCTCAGGGTGCTGGGAAATCTTCAACCCTAAGTCCCAGGTTTCACTAGCTGCTAAGAGCTTTCAAGTGAAAACTGACCTTTAACATGACCTCCTTCCCTAAATTTTACTCATCCTCTTCATAAGATGCTTGAAACAGAAATTTTGACTCCCAAATGCACTCTGGATGGGAAAACTAAATAAAAAGAAAAGGCAAACCACTTACAGAGTCAGGTAAATGGTTTCTGCCATAAAAGTAAAGTTAAATAATTCTGAGGGTCAGCTGCTCTTTGCATTTTACATGTAACATTTTCTAAAATTAGCTTCCAACTTCCATTACATTTAAATCAGTCAAGATAACACTTCAGCATTCAAACTATTCAGTGAATTTCAAGGAGACCTCGCCAAGTCTTCAGCTTATTCCCTCGTTCTAGCTACATCCAACTCCATACACTAGAAGCACAAGGCCTGTGCTCGGCCATAGTCTCTCTCCACACAAGGTTGAAGTGTTTCCTGGTGAACTTTGTTTAAACAGCATCGAAGTTTTACTTCATCCAGCCCAAATCAAAAGTTGTATGAAGTGATGATCACTTGGGAAACAGTAGGCTGTGAGTTAAATATTAAAACAGCCTGGCAGCTTAAAGACAATTCAACCACGCCTATATTCTATAGAAGTAATCTAGCAATATCCATTTTCTACCCTAAGATCTCAGGTTGAATCTGAACTGAAGCCAATTCAGCAGTAAACCAGTTATGATTGTTTTACTCAAAAGATTAGAAGCAAACCTCAAAGTTAGACTCAAAATAAAAGGTCACAGACTTAATTATGTTTTTGTTAATCATGTCTTATGTTGTTCTGAATAACTCTGTAAAAATGATTTAAATCTTCCCAAAGCAACTGCTTCCTTCTGAACACTATTCCTAAATCTCCATTTTCAAAGCTTCTAGTCATCAAAACTAAGTTTACATAGCAAAAGATATTTACCAAATAAATATTTACTTGTTTCTAATTTGCAGTCAAATTGATGTTAACTGGATATAGAAGATCAAGCAAAACTTTTTAGACACTTAAATAAAGTATCTGCCTTTGTTCCAGAGCAGAAGAGCAAGTCAGATCAACGTGCGAAGCATCTGGAGACTCAGAAAGTGTCAGCATTGAAACCGATGAGTCAGATTGGTTTTTTGTGATCAAGTTAGGATTTTGTGGCAACCTTGATTTATTAAAACACTTGCTATACCCATTTGATTATCCTGTATCATTTTCAATTGCCACAGAACATTTAAGAAACTGATCCTTAAGCAAGGCATGTAAAACTATCCATGTACAGGAACATCAAGTGCACAATGGGAAGCAGCGTGGCCTAGTGGAAAGAGCACAGGCCTGGGAGTTAGAGGAGCTTCTAATCCTTCCTCTGCCACTTGCCTGCTGTGTTACCCTAACTTCTCTGTGTCTCTTCTTCATCTGTAAAATGGGGATTTTATATCCTATCCCCTTCTTCCCTAGTTTAGACTGTGGGACAGGTACTGTGTCTGATCCGATTAACTCGCATCTTTCTCGGTGTTAAGAACAGTGCCTGACATACAAGCACTTAAATATATTATTATTATCCATTTTAAAAACTGGCCCATTTTTTGGGGAACTATAAATTCAGCTTTGATGACTATAACGAAGTCATCTCCTCCCCATTGTGTTCCTTTCTTTTGTCCCTGTATTTTCCCCAGTGTTACTCATTTTCTCCTCCTACCTCTTCCCAAGTTCTTCACCTTTTCCAAGGGGGTGAGGGGGGATGGGAGAGAGATGACTTGGGTTGGTAATGAACAATGAAGCTGCATGAAAACCCAAAATGCTAACAGTTTTCCAAATCCAGATTGCCACGATTTCTCTCTGCCTCAGTTCCCTCATCTGTAAAATGGAGATTAAACACCAATTCTCCCTCCTATTTAGAAGGGGAGCCCCAGGTGGACAGGGACTGTAGCTGACTTAATTGTCTTGTATGTACCCTAGCACTCAGTACAGTGCTTAACACAAAGCCAGTGCTGAACAAATACCACAACTTTTTCATGAAGTGGTTGTTCTTCATGCTTTGATGCTCACTGTCGATTGAGTCTAACAAGTTCTGAATAAATCATTGGATCTGAGAGAGAATTCCTTTTCTTATTTCTAATTGTTAGACTCAAAACTGCCCATTTCTGGATGCCAGAATAATACCTTAGTTTTGTATAGCACTTTTATTCCCTAAACAGTCTCATATAAATTATCTCATTTTTGCCCTCACAACAACCCTGTGAGCTAGGTAGGGAAGGCAGCCATTTTGCAGATGAGGAAACTGAGGCAGAGAGGTCGAGGGACTTACCTTACCACACAGAAGGCCGGTAGCAGAACCTGGACTCCATCCCAGCTTCTATGGCTATTAGATTGGTGCTCTTCCACCAATAGGAGGGAGAATTGGTGTTTAATCCCCATTTTACAGTATGGGTCATGCTATGAAATCAGTATGCAGTCCAGACCACATTGGTTTCTTTAGAAGAGGAATCTTAAAAAATTTCACAAAAACCTTATTTGCAACAAGTTGGGTTGAACTACTTCTTTACTTCTCTCTCCCAGGCTTGGCAAAGGGAGATGAAAATTTTTTCCATGTCTGGAGGTTTACTTACACACTAGTAGCTTCCTCCCTATACTTTCCCCCTTCTTTTAAATGTAGGTGCCTCACTGACACTTTTTCTGCTTTTGCACCCTAGTCCTCTGAATATTCAGAAATAGAACTTCCCTCTATCACCATCCAGACTGCAGTCCATTTTTTTTTGGGGGGGGGGGAGCAGGAGGGGAGGTAAAAGGAAAAAATAGTGAGAGCCAAAAGGGACGAGATCATGGTACTATCATAACTGCTTTTCCCTTCCCATCCAAGGTGGTGGCATATTCTTCTAGCTTTCTCTTGGTTCTTTTGTTTTGTTAGTGTGCTCCCATTTCTCAATTGTAAAGCAATGTCTCCTTTGTACTTTGTGATTTTACCTTTAAAATCTTTACTCTTCCTTGGCAAATGGATCTAACTGCCACTTTCTAGGCATCCCCACTGTGCATGAATACAGTAAACCCCATATAAATATTATGGTTTACACACAGCCATAAAGTGTTAGATTGAGTCATTCTTGTCACAGTGTGGGGCACACAAATGTAAGGGTACAGGCATCACCCTCTGGCTTTTTATACCTGGTTGCTTTATTTCATTCCAAGTATAGAAGCTAAGATTCCATTTCACATTCTTTAAGTTAAGAAATTCTAGCAATTCCCCTGATATTAAGAACATTGCATTAAAGAGCCAATTTAAACTGCACTATATCTCACTCTCTTACCCCCCAAAAAATACTTTAATAGCTTTCAGATCTCACCAATTTGAGAAGTATCAACAGTTGGGATTAGTTTTGGTACATAAAAATAAAACTAATGTGCCATAAAACTGCTTCCTAATTAAGGCTTTTGCAGACTTATTGCAGAGATCTGTCAGTACATGTAAATATTTAAGTTTCATTTGAGAATTCTGATGTGGAAGAACGAAAGAAGGGAAATGACTCAATTCTTAGTGAGCCTACCCAAAAGGAGTGAAACAGAACTAGTTCATTTCAAGAGCGTGGGTTAGGTATGTAACAACTGACTATTTGACAACAAAGCACCTATTTACCAAGATGAAGAAATTAATATTGCCATGTGTTGAGACACAATGGGAGTCAATGTACTAGCAACTCCTTTTGACAAATGTAATCATAATAGTATACTTTTTGCCCTCCAACATCTTTTTTAGTCTCCTAACTCAATGATATTACACTTTCTTGACAGATTTCATGATTAGATTTAGACCTTGTACTTTCATTTCTGCATTTTAGAAAATAGACGCAGTTGGACAAATAACTATAAACTCACTGGGTTGCCACACTAGGATTTAATAGTTTCAAAAACAGCAACTGCAGCCTTACAACCTAACATGAAGAAGCAGTGTGGCTTAATGGAAAGAGCACGGGCTTGGGAGTCAGAAGTCATGGGTTCCAACGCTGGCTCTGCTACTTGTCAACTGTGTGACTTTGGACAAGTCACTTAACTTCTCTGTGACTCAGTTACCTCATCTGTAAAATGGGGACTAAGACTGGGAGTCCCATGTGGGACAATCTGATTACCTTGTATCTACCCCAGCGCTTACTATGTGCCAAGCAATGTTCTAAGCACTTAACAAATACTATCATCATTCCCAATTTAGTAATACATTAATCAACTTCATACTGTAAATTAAATCAAATCGAAAAGGGATATCTTTCTGATTCTTGCTCCAAAATTTAGATGGATTAACTCCTGCAACTCTTATTACTAAGCACAGATCTATGTCTCAAAAAAGATTCTTACAAAAGGGAGAAATAGGGACAAGAGACTCTGTTCTTCCTTCTCTCCTTCTATATCCCAGCCCACACACTCCACTCCTCTGGTGCTAACCTTCTAAGTGGGTCTCGATGTAGCCACCAACCTCCTGGCCCTCATTCCACCTCTGGCCTGGAATGCTCTCCTTCTTCAAATCCATCAATGCCCTACTGAAGGTGCACCTCCTCCAAGAAGCCTTCCCAAACTAACCCCCCTTTTCCTCAGCTTCCCTTCCCTTTTGCATCACATCGACTCGCTCCCTTTACTATTCCCCCCTCTCCCCGCCCCACACACTTATCTATGCATATAATCTATAATTTTGTCTATATCTACACATACACACATATACATACCTACACCTGTTAAGTTGTTTTGATGACCGTCTTCCCCCCTCTAAACTGTAAGCCCACTGTGGGCAAGGATTGTCTCTTTATTGCTGTATTGTACTTTCCAAGTGCTTAGTACAGTGTTCTGCACACAGTAAGCACTCAATAAATACGATTGCATGAATAAACAGAATCTCCCTCCAGCAACAATAAACTGTGGCTATGACTTCATGACTGCGAACCAGCATATCAAAAATGTATACTAAAATTTCCATGGATTTAAAGAAAACAAAACACAAAATACTTGCCTTTACATTGGTAAACTTACTTGAATATACAACCTTAATTTTCATGTGCAAATGGATAAATATGAAGTTCTAAGGAGGAAATGGCATCATATAATGCTGTGAGAATTCTTTAGTTTGGCCAGTTAACACTATGTCATTTCATTAGTTTACTTTTCCAGTTCCTAAGGTTATCAAGTGCTCTGTTGTTTTCAATCCAATCAAGTACACCAGTCAGAATTAGCTACAAGTCTTTTTTAAAAAAACTTCTTCAATTCAAAAGGTGAGCCCGGTAAACTGAGTATCATTCTGAAGGTGTACACTAAATTCTGCCATCACACGGGCTTTCACAATGCATTTTCGTTAGAACACTGCCAGGGAATTGGGGAACATTCTTCAGATATCGTGTTAGCCATGTTGGGACACTTAATGTTGCTTGCACCCAGCAATCATCACAAGTATTACAAGTTTTTCCTAGACGTGGGGTTTTGCACAGACCCAGTAACCATGTTATAGGAGAACCTGGTATACGTACCACAAAGTTTAATTTAAACTGATCGCTAGAGGTTAAGCATTGATTTTTGTGCTTGAAGATGTGCCTCACTTTGAAGATGATCACAAACATAAAACAATCTATATCGCTAACTTCTGATTCAAAATGAAAAAAAAACCTGGAAAACCCCCAAAACTTCAAAAATGGTGGGGCAAGTTCATGAGCAGAGGTGAGAGGGAGGAACTGAACCAGGGAGGTAAGCAAATCCTAGATGAGAGGCTTTTGGGGGGGAGGAATAAATCTCTTTATGTCCCACTCCATCCTAAGCTACCCCTCACGAAAGCCTCTGCACATGTTCAAGGAACACCCAGGTCACAGTAATAGAATAGACTGTTCTAGAGTGCTGGTGTGCACTGAATGTCAAAACCGTTCTGATGCTTTAAACTTTGAAGATCAAGTGACAAAAGAATCCATTGTATTCGTAAGAAAGAGTTGCCTATGCTTTCTCCTAAAGGCTATGCCTCTGTGTCACTGTCATGGTGAGAGAACCTGCTAAACATGTTCAAGTAGATTCTGATATTTCTCCATATAATAACCAGCCACTGCTTTTACTATTGTAAATCTAAACTGACAACAAGAACATGAGAACTATCTTCCACTCTGCCTTCCAGAGCTTGTAAGCAGCTCCCTAAAAACTGTGGCTGCCAAGTCCACAAACCTATCTCTTAAAAATCAAAATTTTAACCGCCTCTCAGAGCACAGATTGGAGCACAGAGTATAAAAACCAATGCTGTGCATTAAGTCAGCAAGTCTCAAATTCTAATAAATCCCAAGCCAGTTTTGCTTTCTAATCAAGTGATTGAGAACCTTCAAAGCAAAAGTGCATTTGTAAAGAATGGCTACATGCTACATTCATATTTCTATTTTTAATAATGTGTCACTTGAAAGTCCTAGATCAATGGTTGTTGTGTGACTAATAAAGTTAACATAATCAAACAATTAAAACAAAGAAAAAACAAAATCCTTAATCCATTATTTACCTCGATACTTCCATTTCAAAACCATTTATCATGTTTAACCTAATTTTTTGTAAATGGTGCTGCCAGAGCAAAATATTCTTTGAAAACCACTGCTGCATTTTTCTACAATCAAGCAGGGTTTCAAAATGTTATCCTTTGAGATTTAGTCTACTGCTGATCTAACAATAAAGGACCAAATTTTACCAATACTTTAAGTAGCATTTTTGAGGAGCTTTGATGCAGGCTATGAATTAGTTTTTTCATTTCAAAAGTCTTTTCTTTCCCATTTATGTAACACTGACACAGTTAAATGGCATCATTATGATGAGAGAAATGGCTGACAATGATGATTCAAAGTATATTTAAAAGGGTATCTAATGATATTAAACCAATTTTAATTTCTAACTGAAAAAAAATTCCAAAATCAGAAATTGCAGAACCGGGACTAAGATGTCCACTGCAACCTGAACTCCAAAACACCACCTAAGAAAGTCTTGATGGGGGACTATTGCTTAACTTCAAACCACAGTTTTATAAGCAGCATGACCTCTTCTTCATTCACCTTCATTTTTCTCCCCCATTAAAGATCAATTCCATTATAAATGGAATTATTTGTACTTTGGACTTTATTGTACTAAAATCACCTTTAAAAATTATCTTAAGTGCTTACTATGTCCACATTCCAATTCCATAATAAATGGAACGTGTGTCAATCCCAGCATAGTTGTTAAGGTGGCCAACCCGATTCTGTATTTACTAATGTAGCGTTTCCGGTTAAACACTGGGGGAAACCTAAGTGATTGAAGTTCTGGAGAAGAGGATTTATGAGAAGGTCAAGGAATTATTGTACTGTCGCCACTATAAATTACGGTGCAAGGATACTTCACGTACATAAAACTGAACGTCAGAGTTGACATAATCCAAAAATGAAATATGGTTGCCAGGAGGGTCCAGTGACCACAGCTCTACATCCCATCAGTCAGAGGGGCAGGGAAGGACAAGACTAGAAGGGATACAAGTCCAGGTAGACAGGCTCTCTGCATGAAGTCCACTGGGAGGGGAACTCATTAGCCATGAAGTACTAGTTCTTAACCCACCCATCTCCCCTCCAGCACAGGGGGAGGGGAGGAGGAGGGTCTCAGCAGGAAAGAGCATCAGCACTTCCTAACACACTGACTGGGCATCTCCATTCTCCAGAATGGATCTCTCCTGGGAGTAAAGGGGGAAGGAAGTAGAAAAGAGTTTCACTACAAGTATATCTCTAAAATATGTCAAAGTATATGAAGCTGAAACATTTAAGTCAATTTACAAGCTCTGGTAGCCTAGTGTGAGTGCATTCAGTGGCATTCGGCATTCCTGCTCTTCAAACTTAAAAACACAAGAGAAAGTACAAGAAGATAAATAACCACAGCGCTGCACTAAAATGTGCCTTTAAAAATTATCTTAAGTGCTTAGCATGTGCTAAACTATCAGATTGGACACAATCCCTGACTCGCATTACCATTTTACAAATGAGGAAACTGATGCACAGAGAAGGCACAAGGCAGAGCCAGACTTAGAACCCAGAACCTGCACTCCCAGTACCATACTCTCAGATGTTTTACTGATTCACACTGGATTCAGTCCCTTTTCATACAAGGTAAGGTTTTACTGTAGTATCAAGAATTCCCCATTTGGTCTTTAACCAGCACTTTCAACAAAGTAGGAAAATTGACTGAGTGACCACTTTTGCTCCCTCACCCTCTGATGGAACCACTGAGGAGCAACAAGCAGAGGTAGACGATTTTATGGCCGAGGTTCCCCTCATTATTTCCAAGCTGCTACTTGAGTCAGTGTAAGAGAAAAGGGGAATGGAGACCAAAGAGGACCGTGAGTCACTTTCCAGAAAGTTTTCTTCAGTTCCCTCCCCGGGCCATCAGTGTATCTATCAAACCTGGTCTGGTCCGGATTAGGAACTGTGTACCAGAAACCCGAGTAGCTCAGAAGTCACCCAAGCAGACGATTCACAGCTTTTCCAGCCCCACCACTTCTGAGCCCAACTAAACTCAACCAAATGGACCAAACTAATTCCCAAGTTCCCCTCCTGTTTGCTGCCATACAACCCTCAAGTCACATGCTTATAAAATGTGCTGTTTTGTGTTGTTAGGCTTTCAGAAGTCTTCTCCTTAGGATGGATTATTCATCACTTTAAATTAGTAGCACTATAGCGAAACACTGATATCTTTGGCATATAAAAATAACCATAGAGCAGGTGTATTTAGAATCTTAACGAGTCCCTGCCATTTTCAAAACACTATAGGGGCGAGAGAGCAAAGAAGTCATGAGCCGAGAGAGAAGGGGGGAAGAGGATGATTTTAAGAGCTAAAATCTAGGCCTCTTTGGTCGGATGCCAATTGGAGGGGTCTTTTTTCCCTTGAAGCCACACTGAGGAGCTTGCCTTCTAATCAAAGAACCAGAGACCCTTGGGGTGTCAGTCTGCCCTGGAAAAGGTATTATTTTTTGGAAATTCCTTACCAGCTGTATGTATTGCACTATTAATTGTAATGAGTACTTTTAAGAGTTGGAACTTTTCACATGTCTATTTAAAATTGAGACAAACTTACTACTGTTATTGTGCAATACAGAAAACTTCATAAAACGGTGATGTTATTATCACCATGTACTTGGACCTATAACCTTTGGGCATTTGATATCTGCCTCACTTTCAACTCCATAGTACTTAATTACATAGCTGTATATTATAGGTTACAAATTGTTTATATTAATGTCTGTCTCCAATTCTGCTGTACTGTTCCCTACAAATCGCTTAGTACAGTGCTCTGTACACAGTTAGCACTTAATACCATTGATGATATATATTTAGTTTACATTTCTCTCAGTGCTATGAAAGTACTTGTGATGTTGTAGTGTTTTAATAAAGGTCTGTAATGACGATTAAGGTCATGACTGATCTTTTAAAAAACACAAATGATCAAATTAGTTTCAGTTCAATTCAGGTTGCTTGGAAAATACAATCATTTGACTTATTTATACCAGACACGAGTTGAGAGAGACAATACCTTCAACTTATTTAGATTAAACCAAAATGGAAAAAAATAAAGCACGCCCAGCAAAATTGGAGAACCAATTATCCCGAGTAGTATGGCAAACTTACAACATATAACAACTTGAAGAAATAGCCCTTCCCACTCATTTTGTCCCACGGTACTAGTGGCATCTTCTGAGACTAAGGGTTCTGATCTGAAACACTTGTTTGGAAATATGAAGCAGCTTGGTTGGCCCAGTGGAAAGAGTCAGCGGCCTTGGGTTCTAATTCCGACTCCGTCACCTGTCATAACTTCTCAGTGTCTCAGTTACCTCATGTAAAAGGGGGAGGTTTAAACTGAATCCTAGGAGGGATTTGGACTGTATCCAACCTGATTAGCTTGCATTTTACCCCAGCATTCAGTACCATGCCTGGTACATAGTAAGTGCTTAATGAATACTATGAAGAAAAAAAAAAGGCCCAGATTCAGAAGTACTTGCTGATGGGATGAGAGAAACTGCCAGGGTATATGGAATAAAATTCAGTGCTGCTCTCAAGAAGCATTCTCTCCATATTTAGTTCAGGTAGCATGATTCTCCGGCTACAGGTCAGGAGGTAGGCATCAGGTCTCCTATCCAAGATTATTCAGCAAGGAAGTTGAAAATGCCAGGAAAGGAAGTCTACCAGTGGCTTTCAAATTGAAAACCAGAAATCTTTATACATTATGTTCCATGACACAAAAGCATAAACTCCTATGTAAGACATCTGAAGACAAAGCACAATAAATATTATGGTTGCCTAAGAAACCCCTAGATATTGTAGTCGTTTTTAAGATGCAAACAACCACTCCAGATATTTCTCCCTCTCAAAAGGTAATTTTAAAATAGATCTTCAGTGGCCCAACTGCTTCTGCCAATATTTTTTTTACAATAGAAAGAACAAGTAGCACTCATATCCCTTTCTATCTGTCACTTCCCATAGCAATTATGATACTAGATGTCACTCAACTATGAGTGGAAGAAACCTCCGAGGAAGAAACTGAGGCACACAGAAGTTAAGTGAACTGTCCAATGTCACAGCAGGCAGGTGGCAAAATCAGGACTAGAACTCAGGGGACTCAGAGTTTTGGCTAGAACAGTGCTAGGGAATTAAAGGATACTTTTCTCACAAGTCTGTTTTGGTTGTAATGCTGTGGAGAGCCCTATAGGTCCAATTCCCCGAAGGGCAGGATCTTGCAAGAACATATCACCAAGCTATAGGAGAACATGGTATAGTTGACTTGCAAAGACAGAAAATTGATCTTTCATTCCTTTATGTATTTAGTGATCAGGAAGATTATTCAGATTTCACACTCACATCCAGTTTTATGCCTGAACTAATTATGTTGTGGAAGTAAAATTAAATTGCTGCATTCTTTCAGTTGTTGGGAGGAACTTCTCATTTGCGTACTTCAGCACTTTCCTACATTGCAGAGGACTGGAACTCCACTTGGAAGTCTGCAAAGATAGTTTGAATGCAACTTGTTTTCCAAGACTCCCTTGTTCCTTGCTCATACATATGGAATTCATCTAGCAAATTGAGAACTTCAAAGAAAAACAGCTTTCCTATTCCCAACAACTTCACGATTACATTTTTTTTGAAGTATCAGGCACAGCTCAAGTCCATTTACTTGCTACAAGACATTTGGCAGTCTGCAACAATTATCCCCTCAATCCAACAAATTACAACCACCAATACTGTCTTCCATTAGCCTAGCCTTGGAAACTTCACCATAACACTTCTAATCTTTGGTTAGCATTCCCCTCTGAGTTTAAACATGTTATATAACACCAACCTGCAGAAATCATACAATAAGTTTACCTGACAGTATATTTTGTCAAAGGAGCTTGAGAATTAAATAGATATGCAAAATAAGAGGATCAAATGATCCTTAATCAACAAATGTAAAACCATTTCTCCTAATACTTGAACAGACTTAGCTGCAGAGACCCAATTGCATGAACTGTTTTAGCTAGCCCAATACCCATTATAATAATAACTGCAGTATGTATTAAGCACTTACTAGGTGTAAAGCACTGTACTAAGCTCTGGGGTAGAGAAAAGCTAATTGCGTGGTCCCATTTGGGGCTCATAGTCTAAGCACTGAATCCCCATTTTACGGTTGAGGAAATGCACAGAGAAGTGAAGTGATCTGTCCAATGTCACACAGCAGGCAACCAGCATTAGAACCCAGGTCCTTCTGACACCATGGGCCAGGCTCTATCCACTAGGTCATGCTGTTTCTCAAACAGGCACAGACAGGCGAGCACAAGATAAATATCTGCTGAATGATCGAGCTCCCCTCTGACATGCAGGAATCTGACTGCCAACCAACCTCCTTGTAGGGTAAACATAGTAGATAAATGCTCTTCAAGAAAGGACAGGTAACAGAAGTCATCCTAATAAGGTAGTCAGTTAGTTTACCCTCCCCAGGTATTTCAGGCATCTCACAAACACTCAGAGCTACTTTGCAGCAAAAGCAATGGATTCCTCAATGTTACCTCCCACTCTTAATTTTAGTAGATAGTTAACATCCATAGTGCCTTTAGTCAAACAGTCTTTCTCAAGGCTAGGAAGCCAGTTACAAGAGCACCAAGGCTACTTTTTGTTTGGTTTTATCACTAAAAGTCACCCCTAAAGCTCACTGAATCCTTTCATTTTGTTCTGAAAGTATGGAAAATGCTGCCGACACACTAGCCAACAGAATTTCCAAAAAGAGAATCAGCTTCCCTTTACTGTAGGACACCTGCTGAAGTAAAAAGCACGTCTCTTGAGGCTTGGAATCCTCTTTATTTCAGGGGGCTTTACTCTGTAGACCAGAGAAGACTGAGGCAGGAGGGGAATTTGAGAAGCTGTCCAGGGGGACCTGAGGGAGTTCTACTTAACCTTAATTCTTTCCCCATGCCTCTCCCCCCTCACATAGCAATCAACCCTCATAGATCCCTGAGGGTTAGTGGACAACCTCGTTTCTGCCCCTCAAGAGTGTCCCCTCCCTGGTCAGAGGACATTCTGGTTCTTGTTTTGTTTGTTCCTTCATTTGTGTAGTTCTCTTTTGCTCAGGTTTAACCAAAGAGGCCTCTGAATAAACTAAGCCCAAGCATGTTTACTGACAATAGCAGAATGACAGATAAACTAAAATAAACTATACCTAATTTCCTTGCCTAGAAATTGAAGTCATTCCCTTGTGCTAGATCCCACTCTTCAGATGAGGATTTTGTTGCCACCAGTAAACTGGTATCTTGAAACCCTTCCTAAAGGAACAGACCAACACCACCAGTCAAGTGGAAAGCAAGGAAAAGAGCATGGGACAGATTTTTAACGAAACTAGTTGCTATTTAAAGTTTCCATTATGTTTATTTCTAATTCAGCTCAAAAGGTACATGCCAAATCAAGACTCCCCAAGGACAAATGCCTTTAAAAGAACCATTAAACTTACTCATTGCATTATCAGTACACCTCTTTACTGGGTGGTAAAGTCTGGCACATTCTGAAAATGCCAAATTTCCCTTCAGTGTTTCCAGGGTTAATGACAAATCTGTTTGTGGCACAGGGGCAAGAGAATTCTGAAGTTTAAAGATGTGACTGTAAGCTCACTGAGGGCAAGGAATGTCTGTTGTATTGGGTTGTACTCTCCCAAGCACTTAGTAGAGTGTCCTGCACAGAATAAGCTTTCAATAAATACAACTGACTGATAATGCTTAAGTAATTTCTACCTGTAAAGGCCTCATTTCACACTCAACCTATTAAGGAAGATGATAGCAGCAGAAGACACTTGATGGCTCAAGATTCCTTTGGTCACACCACAGTTTTTTGAAGACTGTAGGGATTTGTTAAAATTCTAAACCTTGACTTCCATGTTGGAAGGTCAAGCACTTCTGAAAAATGCTGTTACATTTTAAGAAATAGTCTGCTCATTTCTTGGAAAGGGCAGCACGGACATCATTTTAATAATGATGATCATAACAATGATATGGTATTAGTTTAGTGCTTACTATATGCCAAACACTGTACTAAGGGCAGGGTTAGATACATTCATGTCATTCATACTTCCCTGTCCCACATGGGGCTCATATTCTAAGAGAAAGGAAAACAGAAACTGAATCCTCATTTTACAATTAAGTAAATTTAGGCTAGCCCGCCGTCACCCGGCAGGCAAGTGGCAAAGCCAGGATTATTCATTCAATCAATCGTATTTATTGAGCACTTACTGTGTGCAGAGCACTAAGTGCTTAGAAAGTACAATTCAGCAATAGAGACAATCCCGCCCAAAGCAGACTTGGATTACAACCCAGTCCCTTGACAGCCAGGGTCCATGCTGCTCTTTCAAATCAACATTTTTTTGTTTATGGTATTTAAGTGCTCACTATGTGCCAAGCACTGTTCTAAGAACCAGGGTAGATACAAGGTAATCAGGTTGGATAGAGTTCCTATCCCACATGGGGCTCATGCTCAATGCCCATTTTACAGATGAGATAACCGGGCCCCAGAGAAATTAAGAGACTTGCCCAAAATCAAGCAAAAGCCACGTGGTGAAACCAGGATTAGAAGGCTTGTCCTCTGACTCCCAAGCCCGTGGTCTTGCCACTAGGCCATGCTGCTTCTTATTGAGCACCTATTGTGTGCAGAGTACTGTACTAAGCCTTTGGGAAAGTATAACATAAAAGAGTTTGTAGACATGATCCCTGCCCATAAAGAGCTTACGGCCTGGGGGGAGGACAAATACTAAAGTGGATTAGAGTTAGGGGAAACAGTAGAGTATAAGAATATTTACATCTTGGCCTTTCCACTAGGTCATGTGACTTCTCTACAGCCCAGCCTAACCAGCCAGGTAACGGTGATCCAGCCAGAGTCTAAGAAATGGGAAGAAAAGAATGGATTGTTCTAGACACAAATTCACCACATTCTGATTTCACATCTAGCCTATCTTTGGAGAACTAGAAATGACTTCTGGGCTCCCAAAGGAGGGAACAAAATGCTTATATTCAAATACCTGGGAGGTTTAAAAATTACTCAAGCTTTGTATGCAACAACTCCCCACCACCCTGCCCTCCTTGCTCCTATCTCAACCACAATGATAGAAATCACGGAAACAGTCATGGCCTAGTGACAAAAGCAGGGACCTGAGAATCAGGATACTGAGGTTCTACTCCCAGTTCTGAGACTTACCTGCTGTGTGAACTCTGGCAAATCACCAACTTCTTTATGCCTCAGTTTCCTTAACTGCAAATTGGGGATTCAATACCTTTTCTCCCTCCTCCTTAGACCCTGAGTTCTGCATGGGACAGAGATTATCTTTTATCTACCCCAGTGCTTAGCATGGTGCTTGGCACATGGTAGTATTAATAATAATAATAATTATGGCATTTGATAAGCACTTACTATATGTCAGGCACTCTACTAAGCGCTGGAGTAGACACAAGCAAATCCGGTTGGACACAGTCCCTGGCCCACATGGGACTCACAGTTTCAACCCCCATTTTACAGATGAGATTACTGAGGCACAGAGGACGTGAAGTGACTTGGCCAAGATCACACGGCTGACTAGTGGCAGAGCCGGGATTAGAACCACTACACCATGCTCCTTCTCATTATTATTATTACCATTCATAACATAATTCCACAACTGAAGGAACAAGAAAGGTGAAAAACATCACCTGCTTTCAGAAACTACAAGACGGTGTAGCCTCGACAGAACCGTGTAAAAAATTTTAAGTGTTCAACGGACCTGGCTGGGAGGATATCACTGTGCAGATTTGCCACTCAAAACTTAATTACTAACAAGACATTTTAAGGTATTGAAGCTTCACGGTGCATTCAGATTCTAAATCACCTCAAGGGCAGAAGCCACAACTCATTTCTTCATAACTTTCCAAGTACCTAGCATAGTGCTCTGCAGGGTGAGTAAAGCAACTGACCCACATCTTATTGTGGTGGTGGTCATGGGAGGGAGGGAGGAAGAGACAGAGGTGGGGAACCAGAATAAGGAGGGAGGAAGAGGGGTGGGGAGCCAGGAATAGCTGTTGGGCTATGCCAGTGGTGGTGAAGGTTTCTGACCTAAAAACCGCTTAGGGCATTGCTCAAGGTCAACAGACGTAGCAGGAATCCTGGAAATTGAGTGCCAAAGACTGTAGCAGGTACTAAAGGGATTGTCTACCGGGTTGGGGTGCTGTGGTACAGCATCGACACTGCGCAGAAATCACTATATAGAGAGAGGGCCCAGAGAATGATCATTAGCTTCCTTAAAAAAAAAAAAAAAGACTGGATGAAAATTCAGGTTTAAATTTCATATTTTGGCTATTTGAATTTTTAATTCACCTGGCAACCCCTCTAGGGCAGGTGTTTCTTTAGTAATAGTACTCCTTTCTGGTATTTGCACATTATGCCAACAGCTAAGAACATGACATCCCAGCTACCAGTTGGCATACCTAGCAATACTTCAAGTATTACTACTTTAAACTTAGGGTAGTGAACACGGGTGTCAATGAAAACTTACCACCTACATAATAAATTGAAATGAGACTCTGCTACATTGAAGAACCCTCACACAAATGACCATAGAGGCCTTCAGAAATGTGGGAAGGAAACCCATGCTCTCCCAGGGGGACCAAGAAAAGAAAAATCAATTTTCAAAGCGATCATATCTTCCACTTAACATGAACATATCTTCTACATAGGGTAGAAATAAGTAGGCAATTCACCAAAAAGGTATTAAATTGGCTTTATCCATCAGTAACAATATGCTCTTAAATTTGCTTTTTCCATTGGGAGTAAAACAAATTAAAAGGAAATTAGGGGTTAACCCTAAATTTTTTTTTTTTTTTAAAAAAGAGACATGGAGTAGAAATTGATTTAGGTATGTTGAAACCCCCCCAAAAATCTACACCCAGGTTACAGAATATTTCATATTTTCCTCTGGGATGGAGGTAGTGACTAAGAGCAAAACGGAGCCTCTTAGGCTGAGCCATAAGTTGCAAATGCCTTCATTAGAAAATTCTCCGACCAAACAATAAAGTGATAAGGCTATGGGTGAAAGTTCATTCAGGCTGAGCCTTATCGAAGGTGGGCAAGGCCTCTGCTCACTCTTCCGTGATCTTTCTCTTGTATTTCCACACTCTCCCCACCACTTTGCACTCCTCTTCCCACAGCAGCCCCTCAACTGTTACTGAGGATTTGTTATTTGTGTTTGTGAGAAAATTGAATGTGTTTGCTGCAGGCAGGATGCACAGCGATCTGGGTGGGAGTAGATAAAGCAAGGAAGGGAAGGAAAGCAGAATATGATCAGGTTCTCCCTTACCAAAAGTGTTAGGTGCCTGCTGTTGGTTCTGTGGAAAGATCACAGCTCTGGGAGACCTAGATTCTAAGCCTGGCTCTGCAAGTAGGGATACGCCTGATGGGTCTGTCATCAGTGTAGGTTTCAGACTGAAAAGGCCACCAGTGACAACTCCACGAGGTGGAGAGACTCAGTGAATCCCGAAAAATAACTGGCTAACATGGGTAATGGGTTATGGTGAGGTGGCACAGCAAAGACACTAAGTTGCCATCATGTCAACCATAATAAATGGGTCTTGCACATCACTCTGCCTACTTGCTTGTTGCCCTCCAAGCCCAAGCAGCAACGTGACTGGACAAATGGCTGTCGCTTGAATCAATTCCTTTACCCAAGTTCCTGGTCCTGAAAGTCTCGGGGCTGATAAGTGTCAGTTGTTCTCAACTGCTGTGTGACCCTCGACAAGTCACTTAACTTCTCTGTGCCTCAGTTACCTCATCTGTCAAATGGGGATTAATACTGTGAACCCCATGTGGAACGTGGACTGCATCCAACCTGATTAGCTGGAATCTTCTCCGGCACACTTAGTACTGTGCCTGGCACATAGTAAGTGCTTAACAAACACCATAAAACAAAAGGGCAAAAAAACAGGTTCCTAACAAACCTCACAGTAAACTCATGAGAAGGTACACAATTATCATGTAGTGTTCTACCCAAAACATGCAGTAAGAACACAGGCTACAAAAAAACTGGGTAACTGATAAATGTGGACAATGCCACTGATATGGATCAAAGAAAAAGCTATTTAATTAACATAGCAAGAATTATCCTGAAGATTAGATCTGCAGATTGATTTAACACCATCCATCCCGACAAGAGGATGGCTGGCTGGGGGAAGGGCCTGCCCAGGGGAGCTTCAGCAGTAGCACCAGGTATTTTACCTCCAACCTCTCCTTTCCCTAAACCTTCCAACACACCACCTAGTTTGGTGGAGGCATTAGATTAGTACAAATTTAAGAATCAGGTATTCAAATTATTTTGGAACTGTGCTGAGATACACTGGAGACAAACTGATTCAAAAGCATGTCTCCAAAAATAAAATACGGGCTACCTTAAGTTAATATTTCATTACGGTTTTTAGATAACTACCTCAACAAGAACACTGTTTATAGTAATAATCTTCCAGCAAGGAGGAAAATCTCTGATCTGCTGAAGCCTCACCTGCAGCTATTCAGGTTGGTTAAGGTTCACCTCTCAACATAGTGCTAAAGAAATTGAAGGAAGACTTCCTTGTTCAGATAGTCTTGATTCACATTCAAGACCTGTCTAAGCATGCTTGAAAGGTAATTACCTTCAACTAGGAATTGCCTGTCTAATCTATCAAACAGGATCAGATCAGTCAAATGAGTGGTCATGACAATATTAAAATCCAAAAGTAAACAAAGGTCCCAAGAAAGTTTTTTGTTGTTGTTTTGTTTTAACTGCAGCAACCCAGACCAAAACAACAAACAAGCTTTTAGGAATATATAATACTTACTACTCTGCTGTTTTGACTTGCCCAAATTGTGGAAACGACAGTTGCTTTTTGCTGTGCAAAACAACCGAGCAATTGTTGCCCAATTTCAGGAAATTCAAATCCTCAGTTCCATGTACATAAGCCATAAGCTTTAGCACCTAGTTTGGCACCCATGCCTTAGTTTTAATTTTTAGATTTAAATTAAGTTTAGGTGAAACTTCTCTAAATCCTAAATCAAAAGTGAGTACATTAAAAAACCGTAGATGCAATACTCTGAGTCCATGAGCAATAGCAACTCATGAAATTAGCTTTTTTTAAAAGAACATTCATTCATTCATTCAATCGTATTTACTGAGCACTTACTGTGTGAAAAGCACTGTAATGGACCTAATATTCCTTCTCATAGTATATGGACTACAGAAGAAACCTACTCCAGTTCTGGGACCTTAGGTTCTCTGCTGGAAGCATTAGATCATTTCCCCAATAAAGTGACCTCCAAACATCAAATGACTTGTACAAAACTACCCCCAAAACACTCTTGAGATTTGTCATTCAAAGATTCCTCCAAAAACGCATTTACACTTACAGACAACCCTTTACTTCCCCCAGAATTCTCACTTCAGCATGTTGGCTCAGTCCCTTGTCCCACTACCCTTCCCCATTACTTCCCCCAAACTCACACACTTTCCCAAGGTATTAAGTGAGTAGGTTAATAATGAGCACCTACACAAGTTCACTGGGCAAAATTATGAATCTGTTTGTTTCAGCATATCAAAGACACCTTCCAATCACTAGGAAGGTTATTATGGTGCCATTTCCCCCAGCCCTCCACAAATGAGGAAAACAGACAGCCTTCTCAATTTCAAATGACTCTTTGCCTTTTTCTACAGTATACATAATTAAGCTTTTTATTACATGACAATACAAGATGGAAAATTTACATTACAAAGACTTACATTGGGAATATAGATTTAAGGGTTAATTGCTGTTCCCTTTTTATCTGGTAAACAGCAGGTTACACTCCATAGTGAAGATCATCCTGTAACTGGTTATTTTTCCTGTTTTAGATTTTGTGATGCAATTTTAAAAGTGCTGCACAAACTCTAATCTTTGAGAAGGTAAGGGCCTGAGGTATTTACTACGTGGAACAACCTGATTACCCTGTATCCACCCCAGTGCTTAGAACAGTGCTCTGCACATAGTAAGCGCTTAACAAATACCAACATTATTATTATAGTTCCATCGGCACTCAAATATTGACACTGATTATGGTGATAACTATATGCTCCCCCCATCTACCCCCAAAACAAACAAAAACACACATCAGGATAGGACTGACTAAAATTCAGATGAGAAATGTCCAGCCAGAGGTTCCAACTGGACTGACAATTCATTGTATTTGTTCTAGAACAGATCCTCCCATAATTGTTTTCTAGAAGTTATACCGTCACTTCAAAAAAATTTTTTTTTAAACTTAGGTATTTCACTAACTGCCCCCCCCACCAAAGTCACTGCTACAATTATTACATTTAAAACTTGGCTAATTGGGGAACACCCAGTATTATTTGACACATCCAGCGGTTACCTGTCTCTCCCTACCTTGCAAGGAATGATGAGATGATAAATAGGTAATGAATGCCAAAAGGTTATTTAGGAAATAAAAACGTCATTCAAATTCAAGGTACTATAGACTGCCAATGGATTTACAACACAGTTGGTTCCTAAAAGGTACACGTTAAGAGGACCCAGTTTTCTCACAGAAACACTGTTCAAGATGGGGGACTGGTTCCTAAACCCACAATCAGATATCCTATTAAACAAAATTACATGTTCAACTATCTATGAGCGACATACCTACATTAATGTATTTCTGAATCACAGCAGTTCCAAAATAGAGTAGTTTGACTTACTTCATCTGAAGCAAAATAGACATGATGACCCTTTCAGCTCTGTATTCTTCACCCCCCACCCTACCCCGTCGCTTTTAAAATTATTCTTCCATTTCCCATCACTCTGGTTTTCCCCCCACGTCCTCCCTTTGCAACACCCCTCCAACACACACACCAGCTAGTGTCATAAAGGAAAGACAAAATTAGGCATGAATTTACAAATGTTCTAAGTGCCATTTGTCTTGAATAAAGGAATACCTGTACTGGTGAGGGACTCTGCGTAGAACTGCTGTGAAAGGCTGTAACATTCTAATTTTTTGGCAGCACATCACAGTGCAAAGTTTAAACTGTATTTACAACGCACTTCTGTGTGCAAATGATCCTATACCAAAATGCGTATTCATTTTTCTACAGGCTAAATCATTTTTCTATCTTAACTACTCAAAAATGTTTCAATGCGGCTTGGCCAGAGATAAGGATATCTTTGATTTTTTATTTAAGATGAACTCTGGAATGTTTTCTCATACCTCCTAGAATCAATACTCATGGGAGGGAGGAATTCGGTTAGGAGGTAGAAGTAGGTCGCTTAAATAAACCAACCAATCTCTAATGCCTTAGTGGGAAGACCAAAAAAAAGGCCATGATTTAAGGAAAAAAATGAATAAAGGATAGCAAAACTAAAAAATATTTTCAGAAAACACTACCTGAAAATTCCACTTTGTTCTGTGGGCGGTTTTTCCCAGTAATCTTTATAAACAGACTTTTTATATTTTGGTTTGTCCAGAAGGATGAAAAGCTTGCTGATGCGGTGTTCAACAAAAATTGTTAGAAGTATGACGAATTAAGTTTAAACACTAACAGAGAGCATTCGAACACTAATATCAACTGCCCAAGAGCTGTCACCATTATTCTATTATGAGAGGGGTTATGCGATACGGTCGAAAAATCTTGCCTAGTGCTCGAGTTAACACGTGTTTAGCATGATTTTGGCCACTGGAGGGCACCCACATTGATCAAAGAAGAAAAATAGAAATATGCCCCACAACTCGTTTTCTTTCACCTCTTTTAGTTTCAAGCAGTCCACAAAAAACAATACACACCATTAACCCATCTACCTCTCCTCAGGGGAAAAAACGGGATAAACTTAAAAGCTTGATAACAGTTACACACAACTTCTGATAGTTACCCTCTTACTGACCTAAGACTGTGGTTACTAAGGTTTCAAGCTTCCCCAAGATTGGACCCTTTGTAAAAATGCTTGTCACTAATACCATAACACAAAATTAAAATAAAACTATGGATGATTTACCGTCAGGTATTATCAAGCTGAATCTTGTCGGAACTACAAAGAAAACATCTAAGCACTGCGACAGCTTTTTTGAGGTTAGTTTGAGAAGGGTAGAACTCTATTCTTAAAACTAAGATGATTAAATACAGTTTGGTCAAAAAAAGTCTCATTTTCAAGCACATAAACGAGCAGCAGTTTACAAATTGAATCTTCCTCGGCTTCTCTCTCAAGGTAACCCAACTTGATAAAAAAAAAAATATATATATATTTGTGCACTCCTTTAATGAGAGTGCACTGTTACCTTGTTACTCAGAACTTGGCTCTGCAGTGCCCTGGGACCCATCAGAGTTTGCCACCAACCCAAAGGTCTGAACCCTGGTCCCTCTGCAATTCCTTTGGGGGAATCGAAAGGGTGGAAGAGGGAGAATGAACGCTGTGTAGACTGCTTGCCTGATGTATACACAGGAACTTCAGATAATCAAGCATCCTTAGTGTACCGAGGGAGAAATGCCCACCACAAACACTCTGAATTACGCTTAGAATTACAAGGACGCTCCGTAGCTGTTCTCTGTAGTTTGATCGTTTCTCAACACCAAACTGGTAGACTATTGGGGCATTCACCTCCCACGGGGCATATTGAACCCAGGAAGTGAACAACAGGCTCCGGGGGGAGCAGTGAAATTAATAACGACATTCAGAATTATAAAAATGTTGTACTTGCCTGTTACAAGATAAATGCCAGTGCTTTACATCGAAGCCATACAATTCAAACTCCAATGTCATTAAGTCTTGATTTCACACATGACAACTGATTAAATGAAGCATAACTTCAATTAAGTTATTGTAAAATTTTTGCCAAAATTCTTACACCTAATAGAACAGCCAACTTGGCTGTAATCTATGTCATTCAACAGTTTTTAATTATAAGTAGGATTTATTAAGTTTATTATATTAGGTTGGAACTTAGTTGAAAATGAAACAGAGGTAGTTTTTAGGTCAAATCAATTTGTGACATTTGCAATTTCTCCCCTCATCTTTACTGTCCACCTGAAAAAACACAGGCAGTTTTAGTGTAATACACATTTTTAAAGGCAGTCAGCTCTGTTTTTTCAAGAAAACTTGGAACACATTTGCCTGGACAATTACGGAGATGCAGTAAGTCGGAGCATAGACTTCAAAACCAGACTTATTTACTTGCTCGTTTAAATCCCGAAGTACGGTACTCTGCACAAATGCCCCATCTGTACATTCCTGAAACAAAGTATTGTAATCTACATCTTTTGGACCAATGTTAGTTCGCTGTGACTTCAATTTCAACAGACTGCTCCTTTCCTGTGTCTTTAGTTACATGCCTCTTACTGCCGAATATTGGTAGTTAGGGGTTTAAAGAGAGGTTATTCCTACCAGATTGTACCAACTGTCGCAGAGTAAATATTTTAGCCGAGATTAGATCTCGAGCACAACTTATTAGTGAACATGCCAGATATTGCGGAGTCACTTTAGTTCATTTTCCACTTCCCCCAAAACCACAGAAACTACTAGTCTAGATAGGTTACCAGTCATCTTTGGAGGCTGCAAAGTTTCACTACTACAAAGTTGGTTTCACTCTCCAATCTGAAACTTTCTTTGAAAGTTTCAGCCTTCAGTAACCTATGCGATCTGGTAAGCGGAGTGAAGGTTTTCAAAAACCTTCAATTTGCTGCTTTAATACACTTGGGATCGGTTTTGGTAGCCTTGCACATGCAAATCTCAGAAGCTTCTATGCCCTCGTTTTAAAGATGCCAATAACAATGGAACTGGGGAAAATTACTTCAAAATTCCAGGACGCTTTTCCTATGTCAACAGGTGCTAGAGGTAACTACCTAATCCAATTTAGGAGGAGAAAAATCCGGTCGACATGGCCTAAAACGTGACTGGGAACACAAAATGCTTCATGTCAGCCAGAATACAAGTAAAGTCCCTCGTAAAGGAGATGGGTTGAAAAGGGGGGGGGGGGGGGGGGGGGGAAGAAGAAATCCATCAATGGCTTGTTACTGAAAACGTATTTTGAAGGAATTGGCACAACGATAGTTCCCATCAAGCGAAAAAAAAAAATACATGCTGCGTTAAAAGTGGATCTATCGCAGTTCCCGTCGGAGGAAAGCCTCCAAGTCGGACTAGCTTGGGCCCTTTACTCTTCGTGACACAAAGCTCCCATTTCACTAAAACCCCTCCTCGATTTCCTTTTGCCGACCTCTGCATACCAACAGCCCAGCCTTTCTCTCCATTCACCACTCACATTCTTTGGGGGAGGGGAGAGACCACGGATGCCTGGGATAATAATGCAGGCGCTCAACGACCGGGGGGGAGGAAAAATGCAGAAAAGCTTCCCCAGAAAGGGGGGGGAGAGAAGAGTAAAGAGGAATGGGGGGCGAGGAGGCTGCAGATCGCCAAGAACTGGGGAGGGGGGAGTTGGCTCCAGGACGAACCTGGGAGGAAAACTACCTCTCCCCGAGACACCGACAAACACCCACAAAAGCAGTCGAAGCTGCAGGCGTGGATCGAGTTTCACTTACTTAGCACGGAAAGCGACGAGAAAACAAAAGGAGCGGCTCAAAGTTTCGCTGCCCCTAACGGGCGGACCCTTGGAAGATACCCAGTTGCGAAGACCGTTTTAAAAAATTTTTAAAAAAAAAAGAAAAAAAGAACCCACACCCCACCAAAAAGGAGATTCCCGTCGGGTGGCAAGGCCCGAGGGATGCCTTTATGGCCGTGCACCTGAAGAAGGGACCCAACTCTCCCAACTCTTCTCCACCCCTGGAGGTCTCCTGCGGAGAAATAAGGAGCGGGCAACCCCCCCCGAGAGAGTCTATTTCGGTTGCAACCAGATGGGAGTTTGCCCCCCTCTCTGGGGGGTTTGAATCGCAGCGTTTTTCGGAAGGTCCGGGGCCTGGGCCCACACTGGGCTCGTCGCCCCCTTCCCAGGGCGGGAGTTGGCAGGGTGTTCCTCACCCTCTTGGGAGCCCCTGGCCCTCTGTCCCTGGCTCCTTTGGCATCGTTTGCAACGTCTGCACGGTTTGCAACGTTGGGGCCTCGCGGCCATGGCCTCCTGCCCCCCTCGGCCAGCTCGGCCTCGCCCAGCCCGTCCTTTCCCCCCCACCCCCGCCTCCGGCCTCGAAGTTTGGCTCTCGGGGAGGCCGGGGAGGCCTCACCGTGGGTCTCGGGGGCGGCGGGCCGCGGCCGGTCCTGCTGCCTGGGCGACGGTCCTGTCCCCCCGTCCGTCCGTCCTTCGGGCCGCCCTCCCTCCGGCGGGATAGTCCTGCTGCCAACGAGCGAGAGGCTCAAAATGGCGCCGCACCAGGAGCTTTTATACCGACCGCAGCGCCCGCCGCTGTATCCTGCCGCCGCCGCCCAATGCGGAGCGGGCGGGTGGAGGGGGGGAAAGTAGTCCCCGCGTCCCGCCGTCGCGCCGGGCGGCGCGCAGTGATCCGGGCGGCGGGGCAGGGCTGTGATGCGGCCCGCCACTCTCCTCCGTGGGGGGGACGGGGAAGTCCTGCTGCCAGGACTGGCCGCTCCTCCTGCACTAAACGCTCCGCACCTCCGCCAAACTCACTCCCCTCTTCAAAGCCCTGTAATAATGTTGGTATTTGTGAAGCGCTGCCTACGTGCAGAGCACTGTTCTAAGCGCAGGGGGAGATACAGGGGGATGAGGTGGTCCCACGTGAGGCTCGCAGGCTTCATCCCCCTTTTCCAGACGAGGGAACTGAGGCACAGAGAAGTGAAGTGACTTGCCCACAGTCACACAGCTGGCAAGGGGCAGAGTATGAGGCCTTACCTCCTCCAGGAGGATTTGTACATTCCAAGCGCTTAGTACAGTGCTCTGCACATAGTAAGTGCTCAATAAATACTGTTGAATGAATGAATGAAAGGAGGCCTTCCCAGACTGATTCCCCCTTTCCCTCTGCTGCCCATTCCCCCTAGCACTGTGCTCATTTGTATATATATTACCCTATCTATTTTGTTAATAAGGTGTCCGTCCCCTTGATGCTATTTTTCTTGATGATGTGGTCTTGTTTTTGTTTTGTTCTCTCTTGCTTGGCTGGCCGTCTCCCCCGTGTGGTCTGTGAACCCGGCATTGGGCAGGGAGGGCCTCCATCTGTTGCCGAATTGTACGTTCCAAGCGCTTAGTAAGTGCTCTGCACATACTAAGCGCTCCATAAATACTCTTGAATGAATGAACTCTCTTCCCCTCTTCAAAGCCCTCCTGAGAGCTCTCCTCCTCCAGGAGGCCTTCCCAGACTGAGCCCCCTTTCCCTCTGCTCCCCCCTCCTCTGCTTTTCCCCCTTCCCCTCAGCACCGTGCTCATTTGTATATATTATTTATTACTCTATTTTGTTAATGAAGTGTACATCTCCTTGATTCTATTTTTCTTGATGATATCTTGTTTTTGTTTTGTTCTGTTTTGCTGTCTGTCTCCCCCGTTTAGACTGTGAGCCGGTCACTGGGCAGGGAGGGTCTTCATCTTTTGCCAAAGCGCTTAGTACAGTGCTCTGCACATAGTAAGCGCTCAATAAGTACTATTGGATGAATGAATGAATGAACCCCCCTGCGAAAACCCTCTCAGGCCAGGCACAGGAGGCAGGGCCAGGCTGCCCAGCGGCCTCTCTTCACAACAAGTTTATTAACAATAATAATAATAATAATAGCATTTCTTAAGCACTTACTGTGTGCCGAGCACTGTTCAAAGCGCTGGGGTAGATACAGAAAAGCAGCGTGGCTCAGTGGAAAGAGTCCGGGCTTAGGAGTCAGAGGTCATGAGTTCTGAGCCCGGCTCTGCCACCTGTCAGCTGGGTGACTTTTGGGCAAGTCACTTCACTTCTTGGTGCCCCAGTTCCCTCATGTATTCATTCAATAGTATTTATTGAGCGCTTACTACGTGCAGAGCACTGTACTAAGTGCTTGGAATGGACAATAAGGCACCAGAGACAATCCCTGCCCTGCTCATCTGTAAAATTCATTCATTCAATAGTATTTATTGAGCGCTTACTATGTGCAGAACACTGAACTAAGCACTTGGAATGGACAAATGGAGATGAAGACTGTGAGCCTCACGTGGGACAACCTGACTACCCTGTATCTACCCCAGCGCTTAGAGTAGTGCTCAGCACATAGTAAGCGCTTAACAGACACCGACATTATTACAGGGTAATCAAGTTGCTCCACTTTGTTGCCCAGGGTAGTCCAGTTGCCCCTATTACAGATGAGGTCACTGAGGCACCGAGAAGTGAAGTGACTTGCCCGAAGTCACCCAGCTGACAGGTGGCAGCCGGGATTAGAACCCATGACCTCTGACTCCTAAACCCGGGCTCTTTCCACTGAGCCATGCTGCTTGACGCGTCTTTAATAATAACGGTGGTATTTGTTAAGCGCTTACTATGTGCAAAGCACTGTTCTAAGCGCTGGGGGAGATACAAGGTGATCAAGTTGTCCCACGTGGGGCTCCCAGTTTTCATCCCCATTTTCCAGATGAGGTCACAGAGGCACAGAGAAGTGAAGTGACTTGCCCAAAGTCACACAGCTGGCAAGCGGGGGAGTCGGGATTAGAACCCACGACTTCTGACTCCCAAGCCCGGGCTCTTACCACTGAGCCACACTGCTCGTCTTTAGTTGCGGGGGGCCGTGCGGGCCGGTCTTCGAGGGGCGATGGCAGCTTCTGCCTCCCAGGCCCCGATGGCCACTAGCTCAACAGAGGAGCAAGGGGATTTTTTTTTAATTTTCCTAATTCAGGAAAAAAGAATCCCTGCCCCCCTGTTGTGCGAGTGGCCAAAAGGGCCTGGGAGGCAGGAGGTCCTGGGTTCCAGTCCCGCCATTCGTCTGCTGGGTGACCCGGGGCCAGTCACTTTGCTTCTCTGGGCCTCAGTTCCCTCACCTGGAAAATGGGGATGCGGGAGGTCCTGGGTTCCAGTTCCGCCTCCACCACCCGTCTGCTGGGTGACCCGGGGCGAGTCACTTCACTGGGCCTCAGTTCCCTCACCTGGAAAATGGGGATGCAGGAGGTCCTGGGTTCCAATCCCACCCCGCCACTCGTCTGCAGGGTGACCCAGGGCGAGTCACTTCACTTCTCTGGGCCTCAGTTCCCTCACCTGGAAAATGGGATGCAGGCGGTCCTGGGTTCCAGTTCCGCCTCCACCACCCGTCTGCTGGGTGACCCGGGGCGAGTCACTTCACTTCTCTGGGCCTCAGTTCCCTCACCTGGAAAATGGGGATGGGAAAATGAGCCCCACGTGGGAAGAGGGGCTGGGTCCAATACCATTTTCTTGCATCCACCCCAGCGATTAGAACGGTGCCTGCCACTTAATAAGCGCTGAACATATACCATTATTATTATTATTATCTGGATCTGGCCGCTTTTTCCCGGCCGTTTCTTCAATAAAGGCTTGCAGATGTTGAGGACCTGGGGGCGAGAGGGGGAAGAAATCTTTTGGGGAAGTGTTGGGGGGGGGTCTCTGTCTCTCTGTGTCTCCAGCCTCCGGGGCCCAAGCGCGGGGAATTAGGACTGGAGGGGCTCCGGCAGGCTGCGGCTGAAAAAAAAAAAGGAGACAGACTAAAATAATGCAATGATATTAATAATAATGTTGCAATAATGCAATCGGCTCAAAGTCTCCTGTCCACTGCATCGTCTGTCGGTTTTACGGATAACCGCTTATTAAATGAGAACGTCCACAGACTACAACTCGTATTTGCTGGCTTGCTTTTGGGGGGTTGCGCAGGGAGTGACTCCTTTTCTAGCAACACAGGTACCGGAGCTGGTTTATTGACATCTTCGTCTCCCTGTGTCTCACAGAAATCCTCTTCAGCCCAAATCTAACTTTCTCGCATTCTGTCCCTCCAAAGCCTCAATCTTATTTAATGCATCGAGGCAGGCGGGGAAAGGTGTTCATTTCCTCTCCCCCACCCCCCGCCTTGCAACGTCTCCTTTGGTTAACATTTATAGATAGGAACTTCTGGGGCAGCTGATGCAATTTCGATTGACCGGCTTTTTAATGTCCTTTAATTTTTAAGCTTTTCTTTTTTTCTCGGCTTAAACACAATGGAGAAAGTATAGAAAGAGACAGGAGAAAGTTATCTTGGCTCCTACAATGTAGGTCTATAATTAATGCATTCACAAACAATAGGTCACTGCCTACAGGTATTGCATACCAAATCTAGTTATTCACTTCGAGAAGGATGCAGGGTGTGGTATTTGGAGTTTGGGAGAGGGTTTAGAGCTGATATCTTCATTAAATTAATTTACTAGGGTCTATTTTAAAGGGAATTGTGCCCCGTGATAAGAAAATCTGCTCCGGCGCATGTATTTCCCTGAGCCATGAAGACTGCTCGCAAAATATTCCAAGGCAGTCTTCAACCCGATTTAGTAATCTTGGTTTTATTTGATACCGTTGGCAGTAATGCCTTAGGATCCACTTACATCATAAATGATAGAGGATAAATAGTAATAATAATAATAAATAAGCCTAAATCACAAACTAAACAACTCCAACACACTTCTTTTAAGGAACATGGTAAAGTATAAATAACAAGAGTATTTAATATACTGTAAATTCAAAGTAGAAGGAACAATATAAGATGAATCAAAGGACTATTCTCAAATCTTTGATCTCAAATTCAGACCTAAAAGGATACAAGTAATTTGCTTCAAGCCATACACATTTTAAAAACTGATTACCAAATCAATACTAAACATTTTAAAAATTCTGATGTTTCTACTTACAGTTTGTCATCCTTAAATACAGCTTGCTGTGGCACCAAAAGAACAATGCATTTCTGTTGTAAAATTTATAGGTTAAAATGCCCCTTTGAACTCTACCATTTATGTGAATACGTGAAATGTATGAATAAAACTCTTGCACAGTTTATACATTTTAGTCTGCTTGTGTGACTTTAGGTCTGTATTACCTGAGACCCAAATAGGGATGGCCTTACTAAATAAATTAATATTAGTTGAAGGAAAGCTTTCTATTCTAATACGGTGGGATCACTGAAAGCAGGCTAGCAGGATGTGACTTGCGGCAGTTGAACGGTGTAGAGATGAAATAGTTAAATATGAATCTAAGACAAAAGTGAGGCTCAGAGCCAGAGGAAGACTATGTAAGATCTATTGACCCTTAAGGCTAATCATAGACTGGGTCATAAGAAATTCAGGAGGCTTAGGAATCTTTTAAATTAAAAAAGCCACCTTAGCCCAACGGACACGTGAGGGGCTGACTGTTTATCAGATATAGCCATAAGTTTACAAAATATATTGCACTAATGAAATTCATAGGTTAATTAGAAGGATATTCCATGAAAGGCTAAGGATAAAAAAGATGTGCAGATTGCTGTTTGTCGGGGTCTCTGTAAACTTCTGGGTGGTTAAAGATTGGGACTTACCTCTACAGAGGTTTCAGGGGAAAATGAGTTTAACAGACCTGAATCTTTGGGGCCCACCTTGTGGAGACTCTTGACCGGGCAGCAGGATAGAGGCAGCTTCTTCTCCTCCTCCGGGGGTTGTGTTAACGATCCTAGCAGGCTCCCTGACAGGAGGCTGGCTGGGACCCTCCAGGAGTCCCTTGGGCAGAAACCTCAGGCCGGGTGAGAACCATGACATCCTCCTAGTCTTAATCTACTTGCACCCTTTTATTCACCCCACCCTCAGCCCCATAGCACTGATGTACATATCCATCAGCGCTTGACACCATAGTAAGCGCTTAACAAATGCCATCATTATTATTTATATTAATGCCTGTCCCCCTTCTAGACTGTACACTCCTGGTGGGCATGGAATGTGTCTACCAATTCTAATGTAGTGCACTCTCCCAATCCCTTAGTACAGTGCTCTGCACACAGTAAGCACTCAACAAATACCACTGATGGACCGATTCATCGTCTAAAGGGGTATCCTTTCTGTATCCTTTCTGTAGGATAAGCAGCTCCTTAATGAGGAGGGAGACACCAGGACCTTCTTTCTCATTCAGAGTGGCCCCGGGCGAAACGAGAGAACTCAACACAGCAGAGAAGTTCCTGATGGATGTGGACCATCCCCCTCCTGCCCCAACACCCCAGCACATTTTCTACGAGTGTTTCATGCCCCTCGCAAGCTGAGCTGTTCCAACTGATTCATGAAAAATACAAGCTACATTAACACTATGAAGCCTTCTTACCAGAGCATAAAAAGTTGGAGTTAAAAACATTGTGTTAATTGGTTAACTTAATGGTGTCAAATGCCATGATGTTTTTTCTCTTAAATAATTTGAATCATTAAAACGCCGATATCCTTTTAATGGCTCTCTTTCATTCTAGAACATCTGATATCTGTTTCAGACCAATTCATCCAGTTTGTGAAATCGCAACTGCAGTTTAGTCTTAGGTTTCAGGTTTGTTTATAGAGTACAGATACAGTAGCCAACTGACAATAGACATTTTACTTATCGCAGGACTTCTTTCTCTTAACAGTAACAGTGGAGGAGTCAGAATAGATGAGTTTCAGTTACCAAAACACATGTTTTTAAATGTCAAATTAGTAAATAGCCAGATTGTTTTGTATTTAAGAAAGAAACGCTAATCACGCGTTTTATGAGCAAGGCCTGTCCTCTTTTTGGACCGTTTCCTCCCTCTGACAAGTTAACTCTCGCAAATCCCACAGGAAAAAAAGGGTTGTGTCTATGTAAAGACAATTAAGCCTGACTCCCTCTGATTACATCCCTTGGCTTTCCAGCTAAATCAATGTGTGATTGCAGTGTTCAGTCAGCCTTGCTTTAAAAAAAAAAAAAACGCCCAAAAAAACCCCTTAGCTGCAGACAAACAAAAACAACAGCTACAAATGCAGAGGTGTGACCTCCTCTCTCTCCAACACTGTCCTCCCGCTCATGGAGACATTGATTTCCCATTCCTCCGTAACACTTTAAGTATTGATAATATCTAAGGGGAAGAAAGCCGCAGAACAGCCAGCACGGTGGAAAGGCAAAACATTGGCTTTGCCAAGAAGAACTTGAGTCCCCATTTTCCCTGAGAACTGCCCTTTCCTTATGGCAACCTGAAAACCTTTGGCAGTGGGACCAGCTATTCATTTAACAGATCACTGAGTGAGCTATTTATGGTTTGGGACTCTTGATTTGCAATACATCATCATCTCATAGCTCAGTTTAATCTTTTGATTTCCTTCCAGCTGAAGGGGCTGAGTAGTTGTACATACCTCTCGTCAAACTAGAAGGTTAGCTATGCGCGTACCCATAAGTAATCTAAGACACCACTGGGCAAATTCAACGGGAGTTGCTGTGAAACTTTGGAAGTCTGCGGAGTAGTGCCGTGGTAGCGGTAGAAGTAATCCAAGTAGAATTAGTTGTACTCGTTGATAGGAACGCGGCAGTTATACCAAGAAAACATTGCCTATTTCTCCGGTCTAGGCTCTCAATCCCTTAGCAGTTAGAAATAACAATTCTGAGCATACTGGAGGAGTAAATATTCCTGGCCACCATTGAGAGTGGAGCCGGAGCAATGGAGAGCACCGCCTGAGAAACTCAAATGGCACAAAGTGTTCATGGTGGCTTTTTCAGTGTTCTCTAAATGCAGAGCAAATATCATCCCATTCTTTAGAAATCATCATTTCAAAATGGTTGCAGATTTTTCATTCACGAAAAGGTTAAAGGCGTTTCCCCATCGCAAGAAGGATTATCTTACCAGAGGATTCTGGGACTGCAGATGTATACTGCGGCAAAATCCTAAATTCATCGAAAAAAATCATTTCTAGACTCCAGCTGCTAAAAATAATAGAATTATAGTAAATCATTGATAAGATTAAAACATCAAGCCATTTTTACATTCCAAAGTGGTTCTAAAACATGATTCTTTTCTTTTAATTCATTTCCTAAACAATGCAAATTTTAAAGTAGCTTTTCTATCCCAAGCACGCAGCGCCATGAAATCGATAATTTTTGATCTTTCGGTTAGTAGGCAACATGGTGAGCTATTGCAGTGACTGCAGGCAGCAGACATGTTCTTGTCAGCTAAAAATTTTCATATTGTTTTTGAGTCCATTGAGATTTGTAGATGAGATATCACCGGTTTTAGTTTCAGCTCGCCCTTTGCTATGGGGACATAAAACCACCTAGTTTATCGACATATACATGTATATGTCTATCACGCTATATGTTTTAAAAACAGGGAGTCTTACTGGATCTGAAACAAAAAATTATGTAAAAGGAGTGGCTGGTGTGATTATAATCACATCATGCAGGGTCCACGGTTTCCATTTAGTGAAATTTCGCAGAGGGCAACTTCTTAAGACCATCCCTGCTGTGCAGAGTGAAAAGCATGAACAAACCAAAGACAGAATTCATCTGTGTTTATATTTTACAAACAATGAAAAACCTACTCTTTGTATGCCTTTTTTTTTTTCCACCTTATTATTTCATGAAAACTGCAGCATTTTCCCCGCCCCCATCCGAACACTCACCGCCCTAGCACTGCGGTGTTTCGCTGCTTCTTTTTCTTCTTCTTCTTCTTCTTCTTCTCCTTTTTCGCTTTCACAAATTCTGCACGCGCCATCTTTGTGTGGGGGTATTCTTTTCTAATTTCACTTACCCATTCTCTTTCAAATCAGTTAATAAATAGAAAATTAGAGTATTGTCCGCTACTGATTTGTTTACATTTCTTTCAGTTTTCTCTTCTGAGATGGAAAAATTAAGAACAGTTTTTTTAAAAACCCCAAATAGTTCTAGTATTAGCATAACCTGTTGTATACAGTGGTGATAAAAAATATTATTAACATAATAGCAACAGCTGCAGCCTAAATAGAAGCTATGAGATAATTAATGTGCTACAACAAATTAATTTGCTGCAGGTGCTTGTGCTCTGAACTGCATAACCCAAGCCATTTCAAGTCTGAATACAATTATTATTCCCCCCACATGCTAAAACAAAATGCAGAGTGAAATGTCCTGTTATAATAAACATTCTGTGTGCCTCTTGTCCAAACCATTCTCACCCCCAAGTGTCTCAGTCATTAACAGGTAGGCGTGGAGCCGAGGTTTTTAAAATGATAGAACTGTAAGGCATTTTTAAAACATTTCAGTTTTTACAGTATGTATGTCCAACTTCGAAAATATAGTCTATCTGGAGATTGCTCTTAGTTCATTGACCCTGACCTATTAGACTTAAGGGTTTTGTGTTATAAAAATATTAAAGATATTCTTTAAGTGCTTGTGTGCGTAACTGGTGGGGGTGGATGGGCGGGAAACCATGTCGAACAGTAACCGATCTCAATTTGTGTATTGTGGGATCATCTATTCATTTATAGCTGTGGGAAAAATGTATTTATAGGTTAGTCAATTTTCACTGGAGTGAATGGAAACAAGCTGACAAATTTTTAGTGTTTATGGGCTTGACAACCGGTTAACCAGTTCCTGTATGTGCCAGGAACACCTAGGCAGCATGTGATGCAGTCTAATAAGAGCAGGGCATGGCGTGAAGTCAAAGTGCCCAGAAGTCACTGTCCATTTATTACCTTTGAGCACTTGGAAAAAATAATCGTGTTCATGTGAAAAAGGAAAGAACTTAGAGGTTCGTATTTCCAAAATCCATCCGGAGAAGGGTTTTAGGCTTAGTTGGACTGATTTCTCCCAATTAACATCCTTAACTCTGAGAGTCGATAAATTAGTCTCCAGCACAGCCACGTGAACTAGTTTATTAATGGAATCTTAAGAATAGTGAGATGTATCATTAAATCAATTCCGTTTATCGAGATTACTGATATTTCATTTCATTCAGTACTCTTAAAAAAACAAAATTTGTGCCTCCAGCGAAAAAGTAAAATGTGGTTCTTGCATGCGGCTCAAACTTACACCATTGTTTAATTTAATTTCACTACAATTTTAATATGAGAGGGATGAACAATTGTGTGGAATTCTCCTGACGTTGCAGGCTTGCTAGGAGATTCAACGCAAAAGGGAACCCTTTAAATCTGAATTCCTATTTCATTAAGTTCTTTCAACTGTTGAGAAAACCTCAAAGACAGCAATATTTTCTCAATTTAAATGCTGTACATTTCTTGAAACGATCCTCATATATTGAATGACACATATTCTACTGTATATTTCCTTTGTTTACATTCAAGCTTTTTCCTCTTAATCTATTTTCAAACCTGCTTTCATTTTAAATTTATTACCAGGGACATTTAGAGTGGAAAAAATAACGAAGAGACCATAAATTCTCCTTTGAAATATACTATTGTAAGAGAGCATTTTAGACCCAGAGAATGTGGAAACATTAGACTCTTGGAAAAAAATACCAAAGTTGACATGAATATGATTTGCACATCTTTTCCCATACTGCCTTTATTTGTGATATCCCAATTATTTTTGTGACAGTTGATTGTGACGTCTCATATAAATAAAAGATCATCTCTCAACTTACTAAAAGCAGGAATACATAAGAAATTAAGTCATAGGGAAAAACAGAGAATGTCTTTTTTGTTGTGTTTTTTCAAAATGCATGCCATTCTCCGCCTTTCTCTCCCTCCACAGTAAATTAGATACTAAGAGATGAAAGACAAGAGATATGGCCATATGTCTGGATGAGCATAGCTCCATAAAAGGGTTGGGTACCATCTCTGAGATTGGAAGACTCATTTGAATTGTTTGCAAGAAAAAAGAAAGTAGGTGGAAGCTTTCATAATCATTAATAAAAAGGAGTAGTTTTCCTCTTACCTCCCAAAGGGTTATATAGGATGAAACTCTGCCTCGGGATACATCTAAGAAAGACATAAAGGGGTAAAAAGTGGGGTGACAGAAAGCCTGGTGATGAAGGAACAGCCAGAAACATAATGCATTACTGAAATGTAATACTGCGAGAGTTTTTGTGGATTACAATGGGGAAAGCTCAGGTGAACGGTACATGCTGAACTTTCATCAATCCTTTAGAATAATAAAACTTGGATTTCCCAGCCTTGCAAAATCCACCCCGAGTTAAACATGTGGCTTTCACAATATTCTGTGGTTGCTGCCTAGTCCATATTTAGGCTTAGTTATGATGGACAAGGGAAACATGGATATTTAAAAACCACTGATAATCCCAAACCTCATTTGAGCCATTACTATAATTGCAAACCTTTCCATCACTAAATCTTTTCTGGAGTTGCTAGCAAGTAGAAAAATAGACTGGGTTGAGATTCATCTACTTTCCTAGACACTGCTCCAGAACTTGGCATGGGTGGCCAGAATTCTCTACCCTGCCTTGGTCCCGACTCTTATCCAGCATGGCTGAAATGGAGGTCTGGACTGCAACATCAAACTACAGTTTAGCCTAACCCTCCCAAGAACCAGCCCAGGCAACCCTTCCAGGGATTGCTGGGAAATATCTAAGATTGGCTTCAGGTTTAGGAATTTTCCCATATTGCAGTATTCTGAGGTACCCACAAGTGTTGTGAGGGTTCTGAATAATCAATCAATCAAAGAGTTAAGCAGTGGTATTTATTGAGTGCTTACTATGTGCAGAGCCCTGCTTTAAGTATGTGGGAAAGAGGTATATAATAGAGTTGGTAGACTCTGCCCACAAGGATCTTACAGTCTAGAGGAGCTGAATAAAGTAGCTATTGGAGAGCACACTGGCTTTGAGCTCAGTCCTGGGAACGAGAGGAGAGGAAAGGAGCTATAAGAAGGGAAACAATTTACAAATAAAATTGTCCTGTTCCCTAAACTCCTCCCTTTCCTCCCAGTCTTTTGAGATGGAACCCATGAGCCAGTGGTTCCAGAGACTGATTTGGTTCCATATCATTATTATTATTAACTATGTGCCAGAACACTGTACTAATCACTGGAGGGGATACAAACTAATCGGATCGGACACAGTCCCTGTCCCACGTAGGGCTCACAATCTCAATCTCCATTTTACAGATGAGGGAACTGAGACCAGAGAAGAAAAGTGACTTGCCCAAGATCACACAGCAGACAAGTGGTGGAGGCAAGATTAGAACCCATAACCCTATGCCTCCCGGCCCATGCTCTATCTACTATGCCATGCTTCTTCTTTACATAGCCAGTGTAGGCCTGGTTCTGCAGGGAGACGCAGGGAGCCTGGAAATCTGGGACCCCTGAAGTGTAAGGCCTGAAGCAAATGTCTCAACTAACCCTGCCCTAGGGATGCTACTGCTTATGTCAATCCTAACTTGAATCAATCAATGGTATTTACTGAGCGTTTACTATGTGCAGAGCACTGTACTAAGCACTTGGGAGAGGTCGATACAACAGAGTTAGCAGATACATTCCCAACCCACAGTGAGCTTACAGTCTAGAGGGGGAGACAAAAATTAATATAAGTAATTTACAGTATAGAATTTAAAGATATGTACAGATACATAAAGATATGTAGAAGCAGCGTGGCTTAGTGGCAAGAGCACGGGCTTGTGAGTCAGAGGATGTGGGTTCTAATTCCAGCTCTGCCACTTGTCTGCTGTGTGTCCTTGGGCAAGCTGCTTAACTTCTCTGTGCCTCAGTTACCTCATCTTCAAAATGGGGATTAAGAGTGTGAGCCCCAAGTGGGACAACCTGATTACCCTATATCTCTCCCAGTGCTTGAAACAGCGCTTGGCACATAGTAAGCGCTTAACAAATACCAAAATTACTATTACAAAAGTACTGTAAGATTGAAGGTGGGGCAAATACCAAATGCCCAGAGGTCAGAGATTCAAGATTACAGACGACACAGAAGAGAGAGGAAGTCGGGGAAAAGAGTGCTTAAGCAGGGAAGGTCTCTTGGAGGAAATGTGACTTTAATAACGCTTTGAAGGTGGGAAGAGTGGTGGTCTGGGGAATATGGAGAGGAAGGGAGTGCTTAGCTAGAGGGAGGAAATAGGAAAAGGGTTGGCAGTGAGACAGACGAGATCAGGGCACAGAGAGTAAGCTGGCACTAGAGGAGCAAAGAGTGTAGGCTGGGCTGTAGTAGATCAGTGAGGTGAGTTAGCCGACCGAGTGCTTTAAAGCCGATGGAAAGGAGATTCTGTTTGATGTAGAGGTGGGTAGGTGGCTATTGGAGGTTCTTGAGGAGATGTGGACTGAGCTTTTTTCAGAAAAATGATCCTGAGTGAAATATGGACTGGAGTTGGGAGAAAAAGGAGGCGGGGAGGTCAGCGTGGAGGCAGATGCAGTAGTCAAAGCAGGATAGGATAAGTGCTTGCTTGGATCAGTGTGGTAGTAGTCTGGGTGGATTTTTTTCAATGTTGTAAAGGTAAAACCTGCAGGATTTGGAGATAGATTGAATATGTGGAAGCAATGAGAGAGAGGAGTCGAAGACAAGATCAAGAATATAGGCTTGTGAGACAGGGAGGATAGTAGTATCATCTATAATGATGAAACTCTCATTTCCCTCCCATCCCACCTCAATTCTGCCTTTTAGTTTCAAGTTATTACCAGTTACTGCACAATACTGGCAGGGAAGGCAATGCCAGGGTTTGGCATCTAGTTCTGCTGAAATTCGTACCCATCATATTTCTTGCTCAAGCTATTCTAACTCATCCTACCGTGAACTTTAATGGCTCAGTCGCTAGACTTCAGATACTGCATACTGCTATCACTTTACAACATGCGAAGTCTAGTTTGCAAAAATACCAACCGTCTTTTTTCAATATGCTAAAATTCAAAGTTAAGCAACCTCATTAACTCCACCATCTTGGACTTCACTAATTTTCTTTCTCTTTCAGAATTGAGGTGAAAACTGCCATGAAAGCAGTCTGTGTTTTTTTCCCTTTACAGGCTAAATGGTGGTCTTGTGCTTTTTTTTTTCCTGTGGTCTTGTGCTACTTTTTTTTACTAGGGTAAGTACCTCTGGTCTAATGCTACTTTTTTTTACTAGGGTAAGTACCTCCTGTTTTGTGGTTTCTTTATCTGCAACAGCTTCCCTATATCTTTTTGCTTTATCGAGCCCACATGTTATCTCAGCTGAAAAACCTATCTTTTTTTCACTACCCATAAATCTTCATTTCTCTTTTCCTCTGTTAATATGAGAGTAACACAGACAGTGGGTCTTTTTCATTAAGGATAACATATCATATAAATTTTTAGCATTTCATCAACAGTTGGACAGTTAATTCTGAGGCAAAAAATACTAAAAAATGAAAAGTGTTGATCTGAATTTTTCTAGCTAACAAGGAAATATAAGAGGGCCAACAACGATTTTGTCAAATTCTCTATATAGCCCAGCAGAGTCTTTTTGATGCTCACCACATTTGAATGTGATTTGCATACTTAACACTAGTTTCTGTACTGGGGTTTTTAAACATTATTTTTTCTGGCAATTTTCTCATCCACCAAACAAACCCATAAAATGAGCAAAAACATGAACACTCTTCCATTGTAGAATGTTGAAACATCAATCTTCTTATCAGTGAGATCAAACTATGGCCATCTCTGCTTTCAGCCACGTTTTTCAATTTTGATTTTGAAACTGTACAAGATGCAAGTCCACGATTGGCCCAAGACTACAAAAAACACACCTAGTTTTAGGGACCAACCCAACAAAACCTGAATATGCACTTACCAGAAAGAGTTAATGTTTTTAGATCCACTAGAATCTGCCTTCAATCTTTGCTTCGGCACATCTGGCTGATGGGCAGACTGCACTTCAGATTTTCTCATTACCACTACTTCACTGCCATCCTCGGTGGTCACAGGACAGTCCCCACACCTCCAGAAGGCTGGTGGAAGGGTAAAGGGGAAGTGTAGGATTTTCACATTCCCTAAACTGCTTTGGCCAATTAAGAGGATTTCTAGGCCAATCACAAGGCCCACAGGAGGAGACAATTTCACTCACAAGGAAAATGGCTGTTGACATGACTTTATCTAATACTTTCTCAGTCCTTAAACTCTGAACTGGGGCCAGAAAGTATTAGTATTAAATTCCTACATCTCTACCTAGGTTACAAGTCAATTGTTAGGGCTACTAATAAATACAAAGATCCTGTAAAATGTTTTCATTCTAGAACTACTGCTCCCAAGATTTGTAAGTAATTTTCCAGCTTGGTTACGGGGACAAGTCCAAATTTGAGAGTTGGAAGATAAGGTTCTAGTTTTACCTCTGTTACTTGCCAACTCACACCTTGGTTTCCAATCCACAAAATTGGGATTTAAAACATGCCTCTCTTTCCCTACCTCACAGGGATGTCCTGAGGACAAAAATGACAATATAAAAATGCTTTTGAAATAAAAGTGATGTATAAAATAATGGAATTAGCAATACTATTATCACATTGTAAGATGCTTTTGGACAGGGAACATGTGTTTTGTCTCTGTTGTACTTTCCTGCGTACTTAGTACAGGGTTTTACACTCAAAAGGAGCTCAATAAATGCTGGCAGTGTGAATTTTTGACCCTCTACAATCCAGTTGCTACTCTCTTCACTTCACTGACACTACCCTCTCCAAGGTCACCAGTGACCTCCTTCATGCCAAATCTAATAATAATGTTGGTATTTGTTAAGCGCTTACTATGTGCCGAGCACTGTTCTAAGCGCTGGGGTAGACATAGGGGAATCAGGTTGTCCCACGTGGGGCTCACAGTCTTAATCCCCATTTTACAGATGAGGGAACTGAGGCACAGAGAAGTTAAGTGACTTGCCCACAGTCACACAGCTGACAAGTGGCCGAGCTGGGATTCGAACTCATGAGCCCGTGCTCTTTCCACTGAGCCATGCTGCTTCTCCCAGCCACACTGCGCTCCTCTCTGAGAAACAGCATGACCCAGTGGAAAGAGCCCAGGCCTGGGAGTGAGAGGACCTGGTTCCTAATCCCGGCTCCACCACTTGTCTGCTGCATGACCTTAGGCAAGTCACTTCACTTCCCTGTGCAGCAGTTCCCTCATCTGCAAAATGGGGATTCTATACCTGTTGTCCCTCCTAATTATATTGTGGGACCTGATTATCTTGTATCTACCCTAGTGCTAAGGACCATAGCTGGCACATAGGAAGCGCTCAAAAAATATCATCATTGTTATTATTATAATCCTCTATCCTCATTCTTCTTATTGTATACGCTGCATTTAACACTGAGGATCACTCTTCTCCTGGAAACTTGATTTAATTTTGGTTTTACTGGCATGGTCCTCTCCTGGTTTTCCTTTACCTCTCTGGCCAGGTCTTCTCGGTCTCTTTTGCCAACTCATTCTCTGTTTCCCACCCACTAAATGTGGTTGTCCCTCACAAGACTCCATTCTGGGTCCCCTTCACCTCTCACTTTTTACTCCCTGCAAAGGGGAGCTCATCCACTTCCATTCCTTCAACTAATAGCTTAATGTAGTTTACTTCAAAATGTATCTCATGTACCCTGACCTTTCTTCCTTTTTGGGTTGTCACATTTCTTCCTTATTCCAAACCATTTCTTCATCGGGGTTCCGCCAGCACCTTAAGCTCAATATGTCCAAATTGAGCTCATCTTCTACCTCAAATCCTTTTCTCCACCGAACTTTCCCATAACAACTCTGACATTATCCTTGACTCCTCCCTCTTTCAATCCCCAGATTTAGTCTTTCACCAAATCCAACTGGTTTTTCCTTCACATCTTATCCAGAATTCACCTTTTCCTCTCTAATGAGACTTTCACCACATTGGTCCAGGCACTTGTCATATCCCAGCGTGACTAATGCATCAACCTCCTCACTGGACTCTCTGCCTTCCAGGCAATACCTCTGCTGCCCGGATTATTTTTCTCAAATGTCATTCTGCACTTTTCCCATTCCTCACAAATGTCTAATGATTATCCATGCCCTTCAAGCAGAAATTCCTCAATCAGCTCTCTCCCTCTTACTTATCCTCTGCCTTCTCCCATTATACTCCAGTTCACCCTTTGAGTTCTTCTCAATCTAATCTACTCATTGTTCTTCACGCTTGTCTCTCTCATTGCCGACCTTTTGCTCATGTCCTCTCCATTCCTTCCCCACTTCAAAGCCCTTCTGAAATCACATCTTCCCCAGGAGGCCTTTCCAGCTTAATTTCCAGTGTTCCCAGTTTATGTCCCCCCAATGTCACCCAGAATTCCAGAAGCACTTTTTCATCCATCTTACTCAGACTATCGCTTAAATCCTAACTCACGCACATATTTCCTTCTCCCTCTTCCCCCTCTCTGAAATTCCTTTTCCTATCTGCGTCCTCCTCTAGATGGCTAACTCCTTCTAATTCTACTGTGCTCTCCCATGGATTTAGCATAATGTTTTGTACACAGTAGGTGCTCGATAAATGCTATCAACTGATTAATTGAATGATTAATTGATTGACTATTATTACTCACTATGTTAGATTCATACAGCCACTGTCTAGGGCTTTCTTCTACTAGTTAAATAGTAAAACCAAAATTCCTAGCCTTCTCTCCTGGTTCTACACTGGGCTGAGTTGAATACCACTAAACAAGACCCCTTAGCCGGCATTGGTTGAGGAGCCAGTCAGTCAGTCAGATGTATGTTTTGCACACTTGCTATGTGCATAATACTGTAATAAGCACTCGGGAGAATATAGTGCAACAATATTTATTCATTCAATTGTATTTATCGAGTACTTACTGTGTGCAAAGCACTGTACTAACCGCTACAATCACATTCCCTACCCATGACGAATTTATAGTCTAGAAGGGTAGAAAGACATTAACAGTCATTGAGCTGTCAGGCCAGGTTAGATGAAGGGAATCTGAGAGAGGATGGGTTCCTTCTAATACTCTAGCCCCACTTCATAACCGTCTGTTCCCTTTCTTTCCATCTCCCCACTGCACTTATTCTTTTAAGCCTCCACTTCTAGGCTGACCACATCCCACTTCAGCAACTAGACAGAGGCTCCCGCCACCCCTACTAAGTCCTTGGCACAACTTAAAATTACTGAGAGTCTTGCCACCCCCCCAAAATGACCTTCTATCAGAAGTGTGGTAGGGGAAGGCAGAAGAAAGTCTGCGGTGACTGGGTGTCTTGAAAGCTTTTTCCCTGGGGGTTAAGAAAGGGATCTACCTTATTGACTGCCTCCTCTCTCCACACTCCATCCACTCTCCCCAAATCCCATCCTATAATCACTCACAATATCTATTGCTTCAGTGCTGCAGAACATTTTTTCCACCATGCTGGCTATATCTGATGGCCTTTCCACCTCTTGTGCAATATTTTATGCTAGGCTCCACTGTGACAAGAAACAGACGACACATAAACCTACTCCAGTAAAATATCCAATGTCAGGGCAAGTCATGATTCTTGTCTCTGCTGACCCTTCTGTGTAATTTGCAAATCTCTGTGAGGGGTCGGGATTTCCTAGAAAACAACGTGGAGTGAAGAGATAATTGTTTTTCTTCCCTGCCTCCATTTCCACCTCCCATCTCCATCTGTTCTTCACATTCTGCCGGCAAGTAGAGATCTTAATAACTCAGGAACTCTTCATCCCGAGAGATTCCCTAGGTACACTCCACCCTCCTCATCACAATACTCTCTCTCGAGTGTCAACTAACTGCAGGATCGTATAAGATATTATTAAAATCAGGGTGACAATGGTAGATCTTAAAGTACCTGAGTTCTGAAGTAAAGGAGCGGTGCATCAGAGAGAATCGGAGCTAAGAGACTGATAATGAGGGTGGAGAGTACTTTTTCTGCTTATGGATGGAAAGGCAGAGGCGTCTCTGTTTGAAGACAAAGCACATAATAATGTGATCACAGAAATATCCTAATAGGGGCTAGGTGATGTAACGTAAATGTATTCCTTTCACTGCATTATGCTTATGGTCCTTGGAGTGTAGTTTCTTGAAAAAAGTGTTTACTCAGAGTAGCCAATGTAGTGCCTGGGTAGCTGATCTGCTTATTTGATAAAGCAAAGTTATATAATTGTGTTTAATTGTATGCATCAAAAAAGATAAAAAATGTGACTTTTTCTAGATCGGGGGAAGGAAAAGTGATTTTGGAAAAGAAACCCATTGGTTTCTCTTGCTTTCTCACTGAAAGACCCTCTTAAATGCACTGAGAGAACACAGCCGCCTTTTCACCTCCTAGCCCATTAGATGGCTTTTATGGAAGCATGTAAATTGTATTTTCAGCTTCAGTTTCTTCTGAAGCTAATTAATTCTCATTTCAAAGTCTTTCTCTGGGAATGTACTATTTCTCTAGGGTCACAGCCTTCTGATCACTGATCAGGAGGAAAAACCAGCCTTCTCTCTTTTCCCTTCTTTTTTACCTTCTCTCAAACCTGCTTCTTTTGGAATTGTATCTCAGACAGCGGAAGGAAATGCAAATACCCGAGTTCCTATTTCTATAGGAACGGTGAAACAGAGGACCAGATTCATTAAGGCTGCTAAACTAAGTTGATATGACCTTTTCCTTTCTATTTGTTCTTCTTCTCTTGATTCAGGCAAAGTCGGACTGGCCCTTTAGAATGGTGCTCTAAATTTTGGATTCCTTAAGCAAATGTTGATGTTCAGAAGGTTTCTGATAGGTCTGGTATTTCCACATCAGCTCCTTAGCTTTCCCAAAACTTCATTTATTTGGCTCTTTTGGTTTCTGTTATGACAATAGGTGATGCATTAAGGAATGTTTCCTAAGAGAACCAAGATAGCACTTCAGGTGCTCTCTTCAGATATTTCAGAGATCAGAGATGCAGGTGCTAAATCCCAGAATGGAAGAGGAAGGATTCATAGTTTCATTTTTGGCTGGGATTCTGACTTGGATAATAGCTTTGCTGCTTTTACTTTACCAATAAATGATATTTTGAATTTAAATAGCGTACTCCTCCCAATCCCTCAAAATACTTCCTATCCACTGATTTATTTATCCCCAGATCCCATCTAAAAGGTGATAGTACAGATGACATTTTTCTCAACAAATAGAAAAACAGAATTCCCCCAAGGTCCTTACCTAGGCAGAGGCAGAACCCAGGTTTCCTGATTCCTAGTTCATTACTCTTCCTCATGAACCATTCTGCCTCCTTTTGCCCCGGCCATCTGAGAAGGAGCAAGAGAATTCTCATATGGATCATGGCAGCTAATTAAGTTTCACTATTCAAAAATATTCCAATAAATTCAACAAAACAACATTTCTTGCCTTTGTTTTCATCCAGTTCACCATATCCCTATTCCGCAATGTCAGTTTTATCCACATATGTCAAGAGAAAGGGGCCACTTTGGGTGTCCCAAGCCTCATATTAAAGACATATTTTATCACTGCCTTTCACTAAGAGTCCCTGCTAGTGCAGATGGAAGCCTTGTTCAAAGAAGGAAAAAGAAATGCAACCTTGAGTTGTGAAATGCTTTCCTGCAGCAAGGTGGAGAGATGTTGCTGTTACCGGATGCTATTTGTGGCCACAAAGCCGGTCCCACATTGTTGCTGCAGCTGGCCGGTAATAAGTCTATTTCTATGCAAAAGATATTATTGCTAATACTTTTTATGCCAGCTTTCAGCCTATTCATGAAACACTTTTTAAAAATCAGGTGCTAACAAAATAATGAAGAAAAAAAAGTACAGAGTCAGTAATTACCAGCTAGCTCCCTTTGATGAATCCATCCTGGAATTTATTATCTCCAGCCTGATGTAAAAAATGCATTCACTTTTATTAGGAATTAATGTATTGGGATTTCACGATACCTCTGGGGCGTACAGAAAATCAGTATTCATAAATAACAACATTTCTAGCTATTTGTACCTGGTCTTCAATTCATTTATTTCAAAGGAGAGGTCAGGATGTAGAAGATGAATCTGTCACATAACTGAAAGGGAATTTAGAACATTTCATAAGAAATTAAAGACATTCTGCAGGAACCTAGTGTTCCAAGGTTCAATCTTACCATGTTATAAGTTGGTGGCCTCTACAAGGTTTTTCCCAAGGTCCATAAACAGGGATGTGACGTAATCAGGAAGGCCACAAATCTGTTTGCATAAAAATTGCATGAAGTTTGTGCTAGTCTTGGCGTTTGCAGCCTAGGTAGCTTGCTCTCAGACCCTTACCAGTTAAAATGTTATTATTGTTCTCCTCAAGGCTGTCATTTATTGATTTTTCCTTTCACTTCCTCCTCACTTGCCAACCATCGTTGACCCAAATCCTCTACCTTAGAAGTATACTGAAGTAAGAAGGGTCACCCAGAAGGAGAACCGTTTCATCTGTCTTACTAAGATGCTAATAAACTACAGGGACCCTCTTAGTTTTAGGACAATCCACCCAAAACTCTTGCCAGGCCACTAATGATCTAATGATATGTGGGCCACAAATTTAGTGCATGGTTTTAAGTCCTTGTGCTGCACCAAGAACAGTGACTTCATTTTTGCTGGAGAAATAGTAACTAAACAAGAAAAAAAGGCAGAGTATTGAGAATTAGGCTTAGGCTATAAAGCCTGAGTGTTTTTTCGCACCTGAAACAACCCCCTAATATTCCTATTCCAAGCTTACTACTTTCCCAAGACATTAAGAGAAAAGTTCCATTTTCAGTGCTAGAGGCTCCTGTTTCCGCATAGCTCGTGGGACAGAGACTGTGTCCAACCTGATTAGTTTGTATCTAACCCAGCTCTTAGAACAGTGCTTGACACATAGTAAGTGCTTAACAATACCATCATCGTCAAATCAATCAATCATATTTACTGAGCATTATTTGGTACCGAGCATTGTACTAAGTGCTTGGGAGAGTCCAGTACAGTTGGCAGATATGACCCCTGCGCCTAGGAAGCTTACAGTTCAATGGGTTGTTCGGCATTACACGATTACAGGTCCAAGGGTGACGGCCAGGAAGATGAGCGTATCAACTGTACAGCAGAAATGCAAGAGCCTCCTCTTATAGAGAACCAGTGTGGCCTAGTGGAAAGAGCCTGGAAGTCAGAGGATCTCGGTTCTAGTACTGGGTTCGAGTGCCGGCTCTGCCACTTACCTGCTGGGTGAACTCAGACAGGTCACTTATCTTCTCTGTGCTTCACTTTCCTCATCTGTAAACAGGTAATGTTCTCCCTCCTACGTAGACTGTGAGCCCCATATGGGACAGGGACAGGGGCTGAACTGATTATCTTGTATCTACTCCAGTGCTCAGAACAGTGTTTGGCACACCACCTTATCTTATGCTGTCATTTCCGACCGATAGCAACAGCACGGACACATCTCTCCCAAAATGCCCCGCTCTCCATCTGCAATCGCTCTGGGAGTGTAAATCCTTAGAGTTTTCTTGGTAAAAATATGGAAGTGGTTTACCACTGACTTCTTCCGCGCAGTTAACTTGAGTCTCCACCCTCGACTCTCTCCCATGCCGCTACTGTCCAGCACAGGTGAGTTTGGATTTGTAGCAGATGGCCTTCCATTTGCTAGCCACTACCCAAGCTAGGAATGGAATGGGTAGGCCTCTGCTTGACTTTTCCTCCTATAGTCAAGACTGATAGAGTACTGGAAACTCCCCAGGTGTGACCCGGAGAGGGGCCCTGGCACAAAGTAAGTGCTAAACAAATACAACAATTAAATCATCATTATTTCTTTTCCAGACTCTGGAGCAGCCTGAGAAAGCCCGGAGAGAGCTGAAATAGGTATGTGATGCTATCCGCGATCTCCAGTGCACTTTCTTTCCTTGCTCTCTCCATTGTCCATCTGGTCTAAACCCAGAAAGTGCAGGTTGGGAGGTGGGGAGGGGAAAAGACAGTGGAGAGTAGGTAGAGGGCCAGAATGGTGATTATCAGGTACTGAAAAGTGTTGGATCAGAGTAGCGTGGTCTAGTGGATAGAGAACAGGCCTGGGAGTCAGGAGGACCTGGGTTCTAATCCCAGCTCCGCCACTTGTCTGCTGTGTGACCTTGGGCAAGCGTTTCACTTCTCTGTGGCTCAGTTACCCCATCTATATAATGGGAATTGAGGCTGTGAGCCCAAAGTGGGACAGGGTCTGCGTCCAATCCAATCTGCTTGTTTCCACCCCAGCACTTAGTACAGTGCTTGGCATATAGTAAGTGCTTAACAAATACCACAATTACTATTATTATTGTGACTTTCCTGTTTCCCTTTTCTTCCCTCTACACCTGGCAGTCACTTCTCCCATCATGTTGTCTTCCCTCACAGGCTATCGGAAAACAAAATAATGAGGGGATTTGCAATAGTTGATTTTGTTCACATGTATGCAGATTGACTGGAAGGTGTTTATTATTATTACAATATCTATAATATAATAAATATGATAATTGTGATATGTGCCCATTACTCTACTAAGCGCAGGGATAGATACAACTCAAGTGGACTGGACCCTGTCCCACATGGGACTAAAGGAGAGGAAGAACAGATATTTGTGACTTAATGGAAAGAGGACAGGCTTGGGAGTCAGAGGATGTAGGTTCTAATCCCAGCTCCGCCACTTGTCTGCTGTGTGACCTTGAGCAAGTCACTTAACTTCTCTGTACCTCAGTTTCTTCACCTGTAAAATAGGGATTAAAAGTGTGAGATCCACATGGGACAAACTGATTACCTTGTATCTACCCCAGTGCTTAGAACAGTGCTTGGCACAAAGTAAGTGCTTAACAAATACCATAATTATTATTATTTTGCAGATGAGGTACCTGAGGCACAAAGAAGTTCAATGACTTGTACAAGGTCACTCAGCAGGCAAATGGTGGGGCCAGGATTAGAACCCAGGTCTCCTGACTCCCAGTCCCATGTTCTTTCCACTAGGCCATGCTGCTTCTATTTATTTTGGGCAGGCCTAGAAGGATTTATTTTTATGAGATTGAATCCTCAGGCTTGGTTTCAGATTGGCCTAGTAATTTGCCGATTGGCAGTTGTTGCTCAGATTAACTGTCTGAGTCTCTGTCACTGTCTCTCCTTAGAAAATAATATATGGTAAAATTTGAATTGTATTAGTTTTATTCTTATTACATAAAAAATGCAATCAATTTATTTTTCTGAGACTCCATATCCAAAGATAGTAAGATGAGTAAATGCAAATTGCAAAGCTAGGACATTAAGTTTGGCATGATGAATAGGGAGTAGTGAATTCCTTTGGAATTCAAAAAGTGGGCAAATCTCTTACTCGTATTTTAGATGTTTTCTTTAGACAGTTTTGTTTAGTCTCATCTCATTTTGTTCCGTCTAGGGACAACTTTCTTCCTTGCTGTGTTACACCCTTCCTCACCCTTGTAGACCCTTTTTTTCCACTTCCCTCACCTTTCCTCCTACTTGTTCTTTTCCCTTTTCCTGTTGAGTCCAAAGTTCCAGACCACTGCAACAAAAGAGGAAGGGAAGAGAGGAATGGGAGGCAGGGGAAGAGACAGAAATGGAGAAAAAGTAACAAAAACACAACCACCTCCTCATCAACCAGAGGCTTGGTAGGACTGGGCCACATGTGAAATCCACCTCTTGGGAGTGGAAAATGACCATTCATTCAATCACATATATTGAGCGCTTAGTGTGTGCAGAGCACACCAGAAGTATGCATAAACAGACTATCATTCTAGAGGGTATCCTAAAGTTGGAGTTCTAAGGGTTTTATTCTCTGGACTGTAAACTAGTTGTGGGTGGGTAAGGTGTCTACTAACTCTGTTGTATTATTACGATGCTCTGCATATAATAGGATTTTAATACCTGCTGTTGATGATGTTGAGGATGAAGATTGATGATGATGGTGGGGTGCACTCTGAGACAGGACAAGAGGTACAGGACTCCAAAAAGTTATTTTTTGCTTGTGAGAGAAAACCTCCACAAGCTTTTGTTTAGCAATTAGTATTACCTTTCTCCTGTCAAAATTGAAATGTTCAGAAAAAGCAGCTAAAACAGCAATACCTAATGGATAGAACATGGGCTTGGGAGTCAGAAGGACCTGGGTTCTAATACCAGCTCTGCCACTTGTCTGCTGTGTGACCTTAAGCAAGTCACTTAACTTCTCTGAGCCTCAATTACCTAATCTGGAAAATGGAATTCAGACTGTGAGCCCCAGTGTGGAACATGATTAGCTTGTTTCTACCCCAGTGCTTAGTACAGGATAGTAAATGCTTAAAGAATACCATTAAAAAAAATAATCTCAGCAAAGATGCTGGCTCCATGCAGGTGTGATCAAAGTGAATCACTGACATGGGCCAGGATACTGAGAGGTCCAGATGAAAAGTTCCATTTCTGTTTCAACATCAAGTAGTGTTATTCATCTGGAGGGGGCACACAGTAAGGTGGAGTCTACTTTCAGAAGAACTGCATGGCATGGCTATCACATCAAATGGCATGTTTCCAGCCAGCAGTCCAAAGATAGCACCTGCCAAGTGAGAAGTTGGGTGGATACAACGTAATCTGATTTACCATCTGGGTTTTCATCCAGTTTTGGGACTTTCATTTCAGCTGATTCACTGAACCCCGGGAAGCCCCATTGAGTGAATGTTCAGGGCTGGATTTCTGGTGATTTTCAATCCCTAGGTGCCAGGTAAAATGGCCCACTAAGAGAACAGGCTGGACGACATCAGCCCCCCTATCCTTACCACCAATCCCTGAATTCTCAGTGAGAAAGGTGAGGAGTAACCTAAATTGAGAGTTGCACTGCTGTCTTTCCAGGCAACTAAAATGATCCAGCCTCATTCTACATTTAACAAAGTGACCATGTCACTATCTGGATAGTCAAAATTTGGGCCCATTGATATTTTGGTTGCAGCCTTCAAAATAAGGAATTCTTGAGACTCAGGGAGTTAGCATTCTTCTACCTCACAACAGAAGCAAACACTCCAAACACCTAAAGTAGGAAGGTCTAGTGGATACAGTACAGGTTGGGAGTCAGAAGTACTTGAGTTCTAATCCTCGTTCTGCCACATGTTTGCTGTGTGATCTTAGGCAACTCATTTCACTTCTCTGTGCCTCAGTTACCTCATCTGTAAAATGGGGATTAAGACTGTGTGCCCATGTGGGGCAGAGACTGTGTCCAACCTGATTAACTGATACCTAACCGAAGTTCTCAGTACAGTGCCTAGCACATTGTATGTGCTTAACAAATACCATTAGAAAAAAAATTCAAACCATGGACCTCTTGAGATTGTTTTGCAAAGGGAGTGAAAACTTCATTTGTTGGATTATTACTGTCAGCCAAGCATTTAGTACAGTGCTCTGCACACGGTGAGCACTCAATAAATACAATTGATTGATTGGTCTTTCAAGAAACAGCACCATCCCACAATGGCCATTCTGGAATAACCACATTTGTGCATTTCCACTGACCTCAAAAATAGAACAAGGAGTGCTAAATAAAATAGCTGTGGATCTGAGGAAGGCAGTTCCCTGAATTCCACTCTGTTTTACTTTGGAAGATAGACCAAGCCTGGGAAACATGAACATCGATGCAGATGTTTATGTTCTAACAATCCCAACTCTTCATTGGGTGCCTCTCCAATCTCTTCAGCAAACATGATCCTACTGTGAGGTAGGTGATAATGACTTTTCCTCAGCTAATGGGTGACCTCTCCTGAGAGGTCACCCAAGTTCAGTGATGAAGCTGAAGCCATTCCCAGGATTCTCCATATCTGTTTCTCGAGTTTGATCTTAGCTAAAACTCTTCCAGCCAGTATAAACCCAGACATTTCTAAACCTTTGGCAAGACCATAATTCTTAGACTCCCCTTAACCTCCGCTGCCCTTATCACATTCACTAGCATTTATTTTAAAGAGCTCCACTCCCAGGCCTTTACCACCTTTTCTACATGTCCCTGCCAGGTTCGGGTGGATCCCGGAGGAGGGTCAAACAAACAATACAATCCCACCTCATAGAAGAAACCTAATTTAAGAATAACTTTCATTTCCATAGCATAGATGATCCCAGGATATGTCATTTTCAAGATACTACAAATAGTTTTTCATAGTATTTTCAATATCTAAACAAGCTGTGAATTGGAGATGTTTTTTTTCCCAAACCCAGCTCTGGGGATGATAAGGCATCTCAGAGCATGTTTACCCTTCAGAAATTCTCCAAAGAATTCAGCTGCATCTTTACATGCCTCCAGAGAATTTAGTGAAGAAGAAGAAAAAAAGAAGGTTGGAAAGTTTCTGCAGGTGAACCTTCCAAAGGGAAATTTTCCTGAAGATTTAAGTCCACTAAAGCTTGGGCCAAAGCTGAATTACAATATACACTGGACCAACCCATCCCTCTTCATCTATCTCACTCTCCAGCTCCTCAACTACAGTCTTTCATCAATCAAAATCTCTTAAGGGATTTTTCTCCTCTTTCTCCCCCCTCACCTACACAATGCTTTATAATCCTCATCCTCCTGCAATCACATATGAAGGGAAATCTTGGGTAGTGGAGTTGTTTCCTCTGGAGAAAAATCATTACCAGTCACCAATCCTATAACAGAGACGACAACACTGCCGAATTTTGCCTTCAGCACACCCATCCTTAATGGAGGCCTGATCCTGTGGCATTTCAATGATGTCTTGTCTTATGTTGTCGAATCGTTACCGACCCATAGCGGCTCCATGGACATATCTCTCCCAGAACACCCTACCTCCATCTGCAACCATTCTGGTAGTGTATCCATAGAAGTGTTTTTTTCTTAAAAATATGGAAGTGGTTTACTATTGCCTTCTTCCGGGTGGTCAACTTGAACCTCTGCCCTTGACTCTCTCCCATGCTGCTGCTGCCCAGCCCAGGTGAGTTTTGACTTGTAGCAGATTGCCTTCCACTCGCCAGCCACTGCCCAAACTAGGAATGGAATGGATATGCTTCTGCTTGACTCTCTCTCCCATAATCAAGACTGGTAGAGCACTAGAAACTCTCCAGGTGCGATCCTGAGAAGGGTTCAGTGAAATACCAATAGCTTTTTTTCAGACCCTGTCATCTTGGTTTCTCAGGAGCTTTGTCTGTGTCAGGGAAACCGAAGAATCATCTGTAGAGGATGGAGTGTTCTGTTTACATTTTGTTACTTTGGAATATGATTTTGGGAGAGGCTTCTTCCCCAGGCTCCATGGAAAGCACACATAACTCATATGGTTTCCCCTCCAGCAGAAACTTTAAATACATTTAGATGTCATGACACTCATTTCACACTTACTTAAGGGGGCAGAAAGAGGGCTGACCACAGGGCCCTTTGAGGTTAAAGCAGTTCATTTGTTAGCTAATAGTTTATCCCTGTGGACTTCCTCTTTTAGAAACAGCTTCTTTTAATTGCATTACTCCTTCCCACAGAACTGCATCTCTGGGGCTTGATAGGAGAAAAGGTCTTTGCAAAACTTCCGGAGAGTTCAGCTTCAAGGAATCAGAGCTTTTCATGTGTTCTAGAATCTGTCATCGTGTTCTCTGAAAACAAGAATCAGGGGCACAGATTTGTTTAGTTAACCACTCGACAGATTCTAGCACAGAGAATCCAAGCTCAAAGAGTTTCCTTCCAATGTAGAATTTAAAAAAGGTCACTCTCCAAGGCTTCCTTCCTCAGCTACTCTGTTTTGAACATTTGCATCTTATACAATTATGGAATTCCTTTAGCCTGAAGGAATGCCAGGAATTAGAAAAGGTGAATGTTCTTTATGCATTCAGGCCATTTCTCTTTCTTGTACAGGGAGGAGGGTGCAGGTTGAAATTATGGCATGATTTTTAAGCAAGGGGAGAACATACAGAATGGTAGAGTAATCCAGACCCCCTCTCCTTCAGAGTGGAGAGATTAGAGCTTGCTTTTCCATTTCTAAATGGGAGTTCTGATCTTCATTTCATCATCATCAGTGGTACTTACTGAGCACTTATATGCAGAGCACTATACAAAGCACTTAGGAGCGTGCAAGATGATTTAGATGAAATGCTTGCTTTTACTGAACAGCTTGACACTCAAATCATTGGCTACAATCTCTTTCTTAGCAATGCTATCTTTGAACCGACAGCTTTACTATTCAAAGGAGTTATCTACTGAGAGTTGGTGTGATTAAGGAGCTAAAGGTCTATTAGGGCTTTTAGTGGAAAAGAACCTTATTCCTACTTTACAGCTGAGGGGAAACTGAGGCCAGAAGAGATTGGTGATTGTCCCAAAATGCCCAGCAAACCAGGGGCAAAAGCCAGAATTGTCAGTCTGAACTACTGCAGAATCAACAATTGTCACCTGGTTATAGTACAGGCTGGGAAAGAAAGCTGGGGTGTGCTGCTTGCAAAGAGACCTTCTGTAAAGATTAGAGTAACTGTTCTAAGGACCCAAATTAAGCCACAGGGCAGACCTACCAATTCCAAGACCAACTGGGTCATGGCAGAGAGTCTCTTGTTAGTTGCCTCACTCCTATTACCATCTGGTGAGAGGGGGTAATTTTTGCCTGCATCTTGTAAGACTTTAAATATAATAGAGTACTCCAAGTCAATGACTTAGTGATATCTGAATCTATTTAGTAATACCAGAATTCACTACCATACAGGAAATGTAGGTAGGCCTAGGTTTGAGGTTTATATTTCCATGACAGTATAATTCTATAAGGTCACCAGGATAGCTTGACATTGGCCTAATCTGGAGGCCAAATAATTGACCAATGGGGGAGAGGTTACATAGTTTTCAGTCCTCCCACTCCTCCCTACAAACCATTGTGCTTTCTCTCCTGCCCCTGTTTTCCTTGCCACCCATCATGCTCCTCCCCTCCCCAGGTAGCAGGTAGGAACTATACGGCGAAGGCAGTTGAATTCCTATTAGGTTCCCTGTTGCTTTGGCGCCCAACTCTTCCTCCCCTTTTAGTCTTCCCTTTCTGGTTTTCCTCTCACTCTTCCTTCCTCCTTATCCTCCAGTGGCCCTGCCTCTTAGCCTTCTGTTGCTGGGTTTGTGAGGAATATGGTGTTGGAAGTTAGGAGTCCTTTCTTCAGCACTTTGAACTCTTCAGGATCAAGCAGTCAATCAATAATGTTTCTTGAGTACCAACTGTGTGCAGAGCACTATTCTAAAACCTTAGAAAAGTAGAGTTAGAAGACATGATTCCCGCCATTAAGGATTTTACAGTCTAGTGGGGGGACAGTCACAAAATGAATTATGAATAAAAAGAAGAGAATTGAGTGCTGAATTTGTGTATGAACAATAGTTTAAATAGTAAAGAATGAATGTAAGTTGATATGTACAGGTCAGCTATGGGTGGGGAGCTGCATAAATGCAACGATGATGCAAAAGACCTGGAGTGTTAGTCAGGAGTCTACGACCTGGGGAAAGAAAATTTAACTGGGAAATGCCTCCTGCAGTTTCAGAGGGGCTTTGAGGAAAAATTTTGGAAAGGAACTTTGACTAGGAAAGTTGTTTCAGTGTTACATTTTTAAAGCTATAAATTAACAAATGCACATATATAAACATCAGCACTTGGAGAAGAAACCAGTCCAATGGAAGTGGGGTGGCCCCTCCCCCAGTAACAAGATGTACAGAAGGCTCAAAAGATTTTTCCCAGATTCAAAAATATCTAGCAGGTCATCACTACAAACAAAACAGGAGGAGAAAATGGTGGTAGGACAGTCTATTTTAACTATTGGCATTTCAAAGTGAAATGAAAGCTTTGAGATTTCTCCTCCCCAGTTTGCCTGCCAAGGGTGCATTCCTAGTGTCTTCCTCCATGTCCATCTACACAGGATCAGAAGGAAGATATTACGTGGTGAGATCACAACTGATTTAGTAGTGTTTTTTTTGCAGAATGTATCGATCCCTGCCAAATTCTCTGTATTTCCTGAACACTTAGTACAGTGCTTCACATAAAGCAGATACTCAATAAATACTATGGTTAATCGATGTCCACTTTTCTCTAGATTGTAAGCTTCTGGGGGTAGGGAATGTCTCTACCAACTCTGTTGTATTCTATTTTTCAAAACACCCAATGCAGTATGCTGCACCCAGTAAGCATTCAATAAATACCTTTAATTGATTGATTAATCAAAGAGTCAAAGAACCACTGAGTGCTGAGCCTGTTATAGGCACATATACTTCCTTTACTTTCCTTGGTAACATCACAACTGAAAAATCTGAAGAGAAAAGGTTTGTGTGACTTCTTGAAAGACACCTTATATTTATATTTCTTTATATTCTCTGTAAAGTGAAATCGAATGCAATATTTAAATAATATGGTGCTTCTTGCATTTCTACTACATTGTCTTAAAGAATTAATTAACCTTCAAGAACCTTGACCTAAAGGCTCATTTGGCTTCTTTTTTTGTGTGTGCATGTGTGTGTTTGGGGTGGGGAGTGGATTTGTTTTTTTCCCATTGACCTTTGCAAATTCCTGTCTGGATAATTGGCGATGACTTTTAAAACGACAATTTAGCTTTCAAATGTTTCAACATAAGTAAGATTAAAGCAAGCACTAGAATTTCAAAAAATAAACAGTGACTTCCACTGAAAAAGAAAATCACTCTTTTCTAAAAGCACCAGTTAATTGCTGCTTAGAAAAAAGAAAATAAAAATAAAAAATGTTAGAGAAAAACCTTCAGTTTAGGGGAGAAATATTCTAAATTAATACACTGTGGAATCCTTCTTTCCCCTTTCCTCACCCTGCTCCTTAATTATCCTAAAGGGGCTAAAGAACTGCATTTAACACATTTAAGAAAAATATTTGGAAAACCTGGAATTTCAAATAGAGACAAGAGCAATATTGGTTGAAGATGACCATAATCACAATATTCTTCTAAAGTAAAGTTCTATGACTACAGGTTAGGGGGCACTAAAGGAAACTTGAAGGTGAATAATTCAAAAGAACCAAATAAAAGCTTTTTTTATATTGTGAATAAACATATGGAATTCATTACCACAGGAAGCTGGGCAGTCAGAAATCATCAGTAGGTTCATAGCCAAATTTTTGGTCAAGCAGTCCATAAGGAATTGTTAGAGGGAAAGTTGGAGATTCTAGAAGCAATAGGAAGTAGGGTGGCTTAGTGGAAAGAGCATGGGCCTGGGAGTCAGAGGATCTGGGTTCTAATCCAGCTTCACCCACTTACCTGTTGTGTGACTTTGGGCAAGTCACTTAAAGTTTCTGTGCTTCAGTTATTCCATCTGCAAAATGGGGATTCAATACCTGTTCTCCTTCCTAGCTGGAATGTGAGCTCCATGTAGGACTTGATTATAGCACACATAAAATGCAAGAGAAGTAGCATGGCCTACTGGAAAGACCATGGGCCTGGGAGTCAGAAGACGGGTTCCCAGCCCAGTAAAATGGGGATTGATACCTGTTCTTCCTCCTATTTTGACTGTGAACCCCATGAAGGACAAGGACTTTGTCTGATCTAATTTACTTGTACCTACCCCGGTGCTTAGAATGGTGTTTGACATAAAGTAAGTGCTTAATAAATATGTTAAAAAGTACCACAATTATTATTATAATCAGAAGGCTCAAAAAGAAAACCCAAAACTCAAAAAGAAAAACTAGATTTATAGAAGACTGGTCTCTGATGGGATATTAGAGGGAGAAGTTAAGGATGGTAGATGGTCCATCCACACCAGGGGAAAGGACAACCATCACCTTGTTCCTCCTATGATGGCCTGTTGCCTTGGCTTGAACAGAAAGTGCTTCAAATAAAAACACCTTCCCATATAAGCAGAGAGGTCTCCAGCTGACACAGCCCCCTCTCAAGGAGAGTCTGGGTCCCCAGTCTGGACCACCTCTCCTGATCAAAACACCTAATGCAGTACGCTGCACCATAAGCATTCAATAAATACCTTTAATTGATTGATTAATCAAAGAGTCAAAGAACCACTGAGTGCTGAGCCTGTTATAGGCACATATACTTCCTTTACTTTCCTTGGTAATATCACAACTGAAAAATCTGAAGAGAAAAGGTTTGTGTGACTTCTTAAAAGACACCTTATATTTATATTTCTTTATATTCTCTGTAATGTGAAATCGAATGCAATATTTTAATCAATAGATTAAATCCCAGATTGATTGGGATCAGTTCAGAGTGACCTGGGTCAGAGACTTAGAGTTTCCATAAGGCAATCGAACAAAACTAACAAATCATCTAAAATTATAGAATGAGCATGCATGCATCAAAACATCACTCAACCCAGCTAGAATCCTCTTGCTTAGCCTGAGGAGGATGTGCCATTTGGCACCTCTTCTGTTCAAGAAGAAGGGGCTGTAGCAGACTGCACCCAATCCACAGCCCTGGAGGCCACCTGGGGATAGGGCCCAAGAGAAAGGTTGATCCGTGATCACCTGTGGCACTAATATGCGGGTGGGAAAAGGATTCCACCTGCCAGAGTCCCCCAGCTCCAGTGGACAGAGATTGGATGGGAAATAAAGCCTCCTTATCTACAGTGGCGAAAGTTACTCCTATTAGAACAGTTTCTTCCCTACCAACAGAAATAATAAATAATTGTGGCATTTGTAGGCACTTACTACATACCAAACACTGAACTAAGTGCTTATGGTTAGGTTCCAGAAAATTAGGACATAGACAATCCTTAACACAGGACTCACAGTATTATACCCCTACTTTATAGGTGAGGAAACCAAGGTACAGAGAAGTTAAGTGACTGTAGACTGTAAGCACCTGTAGACTCTAAGCTCTTTGTGGGGAAACTAACTCTGTTATTTTGTACTCTCCCAAATGCTTAGTACAGTGTTCTGCACACAGTAAGTGCTCAATAAATTCCAAGTGCTTAGTACAGTGTTCTGCACACATTAAGCACTCCATAAAAACAATTGAATGAATGAATACTATTGATTGAGTCCTTAATTGATAAGTGACTTGGCCAAGGTCACCCAGAAGGTAAATGGTGGAACCAGGATTAAAACCCAGGTCCTCTACTCCCAGGCCTCACTTTTCCCATTAGCCCACCTGCACACAGGTAGGCTGTACTAATCTGGTACATTCTTATACTGGGTTGGACAACATATATTACCTGACTAGATTTGTAAAAACTGGACCATTTTATGTTTAATTTTAGATAAGTTGTTTTAGTGCTGTTAGGACTTTCCACGAATCCAACTCAGTATCTGTCAAGCAATCCACACTGAATTGCTACAGAAATACCTATTATTTAAATATCTAGTATTTAGTGAATGCCTACTGTGGGCAGAGCACTGCACTAAATGTTTGGGAGAGTAGAGTTAGAAAACATTATTCCCATTCTCAAGCAGCTCACAATCTAGAGGGGGAAACAGACACCCAATAAGTTTGTGAAAGAAAGAAATGACCAGAGAGATGGATACTAGTTACTAAATTACCTCTCATTCCATTGTAAATTGTGCTGAGAAGAAAGATGTGCAAGCCACACAATTTCTTTTAATATTTCCTCCCATTTATTTCATGTGGACAAGCATTTTCTAGTTGGGTTTCTTGGAAAGGAGCCATCGTGAAATTGCTGAACAAGAGAACTTGTCACATTAATTTGGGACCTTGCTTTGAGCTCAGCCCCTAAATAACCCTCTGGTTGTGTGATACTGTTTTCAGCTGAATTTTCCAGGAGTAATTTCCATGTAAGGCATGACTGTAACTACCTCCCCAATGTTAGCCATACCCTAGATGAAGGTTTTGGGGTCATCTCACTCAACTCTCCATTAAGGAAGTTCCCCCTACTGATCTCACCTTTGGGCCTATATCAGGAATTCTGTCCTACTTGAATGCATTGCATTCTACTAAGCACTTTGGAGCATACAAAAGAAGAGCCAGATAAGTTCTCTGCCCACAGGTAGCTTAGACTCTAACACGGGAAGACAGGCATAGAAAGATTCAAAAGCAGTGAAAACAATACATAATATTAAATATTTAATCAATCACAAGTGCTGAGGAGGACCATAAATAAATAAATTCCAAAGTGCAAGAAGTGGCCGAAAGGCTGATAAGAGGCCAGAGTAGTCCCCTAAACTCAGGCAGGAAGGTAGCAGGATTAGGGGGAAAGAACAATCCACTAGATTAAGCAGAGCTCGGGGAAAATCTTACATTCCTGAATAGCTGCCTCTCTCCATATGCTCACTCTGCTTCCAGCATGGCGAACTGTGCTAAATTGTGACAGAAATATTAGTTGCCAACCCCCTTTTCACTGAGTTGAAAATGAGTCTGTGAGGACAATGGCCATTAATTAGCAGATAGCATTCACTCAGATTTCTTATATTTCTTCAGCTTCTTTGGATTTTTCAGCCTCAGTTTTTAAAAATATTTATTTTCACACTGTTCATTTTCTGTAGACATGATATCTATTTCTGTTTCCCTAATGGCAAAAAGAATTAAAAAATAAGCACCAGGCTTCACAGGGCCATTATAAAGCTCTAGGAATTTATTTGGGTTTTGAAATGCTTTAATAGCACTGAATGAAAGACATAGAACAAGAACAAAACATTAGAAGGCTTGGAACATTTTACCAATGTTTAATTTGGTTTTTGAAATCCACCAAAAGCTAGCTTGTTGTTTTGTTGTAAATAAAGTTGTTTACAAAGCTAAGAAATAGTAGACTCCCAAAGCCATATGGAAGAGACCTCTCCTCCTTGTCCTCAGACATGGTAGAAGGGAAGAAAGGTGAGTAATCAAATCCTTGTGTACTTTTTACCTCAACTGAGCATACAAGTGTAAGGTCTGTGAGATATAACAAGAAATAGTGTCAGGGAGTTTGGCTTTTGGTGGGAAAAGGAGATTGGAGAGTATGGAGAAAGGTTCCTGACAATCACATCTTTCTAAGCAATTATTATTATTATTATGGTATTTGTTAAGCGCTTACTATGTGCAGAGCACTGTTCTAAGCACTGCGGTAGATACAGGGCAATCAGATTGTCCCACAAGGGGCTCACATTCATTTTTTTTAATCCCCATTTTTACAGATGAAGTAACTGAGGCACAGAGAAGTTAAGTGACTTGTCTAAGGTCACACAGCAGACTAGTGGAGGAGTGGGATTAGAACCCATGACCTCTGACTCCCAAGCCCTAGCTCTTTCCATTGAGCCACGCTGCTTCTCTAATGCGGTATCCTAGCTGTTTTGTCACATTTTTCTTTTCAGCATCAGGGCTTCTTCTGCACTGGATTTCCTAAACCCTTGAATATATCTTGAAAATAATGGGCATATACCTTGGTTAGTTTCTAGACACAACAAAGTGAAGTGGAGAATTGAGATAATTTTCTTGAAAATTCATGGCTCCAAACACTTTCTCACAAAAGAGCTAGACAGTTGAGGCCAAGGTATGTGTTATCATTCAACACATACCATCATCGATGGCAAATCCTCTTGGCTTCTTTAAAGCAGTTCTTGGCCCAGTAGCAAAACTCCCAAATCTGACGGCCACTATCCACCCTGACCCATTCCTGAAACATTATCCAACCTTGGCTTCACTGATTTTGTTCTTTCCAGGTTCTCCTATCTCTCTGACTGCTTCTTCTCAGTCTTTTTCACAGGCTCCTCCTCTGCCTCCCACCCTCTGACAGTGGTGAGACACTCAAAGCTCAGTTCTGAGTCCTTCTATTCTCCAACTACATCCACTCTCTTGGAGAAGTCATTCACTCCCATGACTAACTACCATCTCTATGGGGATGATTCCCACATCTACATCTCCAAGGCCTGATTTATCTCCTTCTCTGCAGTCTCACATCTCCTCCTGCATTCAGGACAACTCCACTTGGATGTTCTGCCAACACCTTAAACTAAACCAATACAAAACAGAACTCCTCATCCTCCCATCCAAATCCTGTCCTTCCCCCATCTTTCCCATCACTGCAGATAATACCACTATCCTCCCTATCTCACAAGCCTGTGACCTTGGCATTATCCTCGAATCATCTCTCTCATACATATTCAATCTGTCACCAAATCTTGTCAGTTCTACCTTCACATTACTAAAATCCACTCTTTCTTCTTTATTCTAACGGTTAGTATGCCTTTTCAAGCACTTATCATATCCCTCCTTGACTACTGCATCAGCCCTGACCTCTCTGCTTCTTGTCTCTCCCCACTCCAGTCCACACTTCACTCTTGCTGCATGGATAATTTTTCTAAAAAAAATTCAGTCCGCACTTCCCCACTCCTCATAACCTCCAGTGGTGGCCCATCCACTTCCACATAAAACAAAACTCCTTGCTTAAAATACTCAATCAGCTCACCCCCTCCTTTCTTACCTTGCTAATTTCCTAATACAACCCAGCCCACACTATTTACTCATCCTACTCCAACTAATTTATTGTACCTTGATCTCATCTACCTCTCTGCTGACCCCTTGCCCACATCAATCAATCCATCGATCAATTGCATTTATTGAGTGTTAACTATGTGCAGGGCACTGTACTAAGTGCTTGGGGGATTACAATACAACAGAGTTGGTAGACCCTTTCCCTGCCCACAGTGAGCTTACAGTTTAGGGGGAGACACATCCTCTGACCTACTCCCTCCTTGTGTATATACAACAGACTACCTTTGAAATCTTATTAAAGTCATACTTCCTCCAGGACGCCTTCCCTGATTAAGCCCTCTTTTCCCCTACTCCCTTTCCCTCCTGCCTATGCACTTGGATCTGTATCCTTAGAGCACTTGGTATCCATTCTACCTCAGCCCTACCACACTTATGTACATACCCGTAATTTATTTGTATTAATGTCTTTCTTCCCCTCTAGCCTGCAAGCTCCTTAATTTCCCAAGCACTTAATACAGTGCTCTGTTACAAAAATAAGCACTCAACAAATACCACTGACTGATTTTACTGAAATAAATCCATGCTGCTTTCTTCTTCCTCAGGCATTCACCGTTAAATGTTTTAACCACATTCGTTTCTTGGTTCAGGTTGACGTGGTTTTTCACTTCAATTTCTTGCCTTTAAAACCCTCAAAAACAATCATAAGTTTCTAAAAGAAGGGCCAATCACCACAGAAAAATATATCCAGTCATTCAGAGAACTCTTAATTAAAATTGGAATAGGAGCCCTCTTGTTTAGCAACTGAACCCCCACCTCAGGCCCACTAGGGCATTTAAATGGAAAATATCATTATGTGAGTCAAATATATGGATTTCAGGAGCACCAAAGGATTTATTCTGAAAAATATCAGGAGGGAGCCTTAAAGCGTGTGACAGACAGGGGACTTTCCTTTCCATTTCCTTTCAGAGGTTGCTCAGGTCTACAGTTCTATATCTAAATTTTAGTTTAGGAATGGAGCGAAATCTCCTTCCTTGGTTCAAACTTCACGAGCCTTTTATTGTAGCAGAGGGATTATTTTTTCATGAACTCTGGTGGAACTGGGAGGTGGGAGGGGAGAGAAACATTGAACCCTGTAGTCTGAAGAACTCTTGCCCTAGCATCATTCTCATGATTTACCAGTAACACAACTAGAGTTCTCACAGCAAAGGGTTTCATTCTTAGTAATGCTGGTGGGGGAAGCCAGATCAGGGACTTCTCAGAATGCCTCAAGGTTAATTTCGTTTCCAGGGGGTACGCTTTAACTACAGTAGAATCATCCATCCCTAGTTTCTAGTCCAGGACAGCCTGTTCTCTGGTGGATCACCCTTTAATGCACACATTGGAAAACAGAAAAAAGAAGTCTCATGGATTCAGTCCATCAGAACCTTATCTCCTTCTCCTCCCACCTGTTTGGGTATGATTAAAGGATCCCACTAGTAAAGTGTTAATTGGTATAATGATTCCAACGAAAGGATTGCAGTGCACCTTGCCTGGTGTTCTGTTCAGTGGCCGAATTTAGCTTTATTATTCATAGAATATTGCCTGTTTACTTCTTTTGATGCGTATATATCTATAATTCTATTCATTTATATTGATGCTATTGATGCCTGTTTACTTGTTTTGATGTCTGTCTCCCCATTTCTAGACTGTAAGCCCTTTGTGGGCAGGGATTGTCTCTCTTTAGTACTGAACTGTACTTTCCAAGCACTTTGTAAGGTGCTCTGCACAAGTAAGAGCTCAATAAATATGATTGAATGAATGAATGAATAGAAACTTAAAATTGCAGGGAACCACTAAGCACCTGGCCTGCCATCTGCCAAAAATCGCTACAAGACACTGGCACTGAGCCTACATCAGTCCAAGGTGGACAATCTGGTCACCTCTGGAACTGCTCAAGGAGAAGGTTCATGAATACCACCATCAACAGAGGAATCTCTCAAGGAAAGGGTTCCCATTAAAGGAGAAGGAATCAATATTGCTTATATTATCAGAAGAGGATTATCTTGGGAGAAAGGGATCCCGCATGTTCCCGCATATTGTCAACTAAAGAAAGGAGGAATCTGTTCATCATGTGGGACTCTTTGTTGGACTAGGTACTGAGGAGGGGAATCTGGATGCATTTGGGAGTTTGTAACCTTTTACCTATATGAGGCAAGTTGTACATCTACCAGATTATACTGGGATGGTGCAGCCTGGTATGTGGGCCCAGTTGGTCTCTTCAATAAAGAGGATCTGTGATCTTGATGTGTGACCCCTTCAATAATGATTACCTAGTGGGACATTCCTATTACCCAGGAATAGAGGGTCAGTGGTGATAACCTCCAGGCAGATCAACAACTAATCTCTTGACCAATTAATCAATCAGTGGTATTTATGGAGCACTTATTCTGTTCAGAGCACTGTACTAAGCACTTGGTATACTGGGTATACTGCAACAAAATTGGTAGGCATGTTCTCTGCCCATAAGGAGCTTACAATCTAGAGTGGGGAGACAAAAGTCTGCCTACACTATTAGTGTACTCAGAAACTGTCAGCCCTGGATTTATGATGATCCCTTTAAAATAGGACACAAGAGTGGAAAAATAGTTTACTTTTCCATTCACCTTTCTCCTTCCTTCACACTTATTTCCTGTCTCTTTAAGATCACTCTCCTTCTCCTTCCCCCCCTATTTTCTTTAACTGAAAATCTACACATTTTTAAAAATCACACTCATTTGCAATAATCAGAGCAGAAAGCCAGTGGTGGCAAAACTTCAGGTCGCTGGAGGTGAGAGCTCTCAAGCATACACACACACACACACACGTAAAACATACATAGCCACATAGAGGGAAGATTGAGGCACAGTAGAAACGAAAAACAAAGAAACATATATAGTGTTACTTGGCTCTGATATCTTTTGGGAGTAATTGAATTGACCTATGTTCTTGTTTTTGGATGGCCTGCACAGAAATTCGACTGGGTTTGTGTTCTTTAATGTAGAATCATATGGCAAGAATGGATTTTGAGAAGTCAGATCCATCCCTCTGCTTGAAGGTAGGATTGTACCTAAGCCATTCCTGATAGAAGCAGCATGGCATAGAGGATAGAGCATGGGCCTGGGAGTCAGAAGGTCTCTAATCCCAGCTCCAGCACTTGTCTGCTGTGCGACCTTGGGCAGGTCACTTACTTCTCTGTGCCTCAGTTACCTCATCTGCATAATGGGGATTGAGACCGTGAGCCCCACGTGGGACAGGGACTTTGTCCAACCCGATTTGCTCATATGCACCCAGCGCTTAGTACAGTGCCTGGCACATAGCAAGTACTTAACCAATACCATAATTATTATTATTCAATTGCTTTGCTTCAAAGTTTAGCATTTGGGTAGGCTATGGAAATCCTCCTTTAATGCGATGTTTGTCCTTGGATTCCAACTGCCAGAAGCCTTCATTTTAGAAGATTTCCTGCCACCAACGGCCCAAATTGTCAAATTGGAATGGACAGCTCCTCTAGTGCCTGGTTTCCCCTCTCACCCTTCACCTCCATCAGAACAGCAACCCAGAGTTTCTTTACTTGAGAAAGCACATTTGTTTGCTACCTGCAGCTATGCTCAGGCACAAGGTGACTAATATAAAGGGAGGGAAGAGTGGGCAGTTTCTGCGGTTACTGACTGTGCTTTCTGGAAAGTGAGGCGGGACACGTGTGCGCATCTGTTTCTTCATGGTCGTGAGACTAACTACTTTTGTTTCTAAAGGTTGCTTTACATCATTACTCTTTATTACCAGCAGGACTCCCATCTTGGTCGGCCCTAAATGTCTTACACCACATGAGCTAATTAAGAGCGCATTAAAAGAAGCAGCCACACATTTCTGGGCAATAGCTGCCAAAAGATATCCCAAGCCTGGCCAGGAATTTTCATTCAGGTCAAACATTCTGAAGCTATATCATCACATTCTGCAGTCAACTTAATTAAAAAGTAAACAGTCCCACTGCAAAAAGTGTGTACCTTATATAAATGCCACAAGTTTTCTTTATTCCCCTGATTTTAAATAATGAGAAGGCTTTCACTCACATCTGTTAGCTCATCCTTAGCTCAGGAACAGTGCAGCAGAGTAAAAGAGGTAAATTGTGGTGTGGATTTGAAAATTCTACCCGGATGAGCTGTTTCTAGCCTTGTGATGGTCCCTCTCAACACACCCTTCCCTGGCTGATTTACTCCAGAGTGCACTTGGTTCCTTTAACTTGGTTCCTTAGTTCTGGCCACCCTTTGTTAACACTCACGTGTCCGGTCTCTCCAGTGCTGGCCCTCTCATTTCCCCAAGGTTTTCCTTTGTCTCTCTGGCATCAATTCAGCACGCGATAGGCGATCTAATAAAGCAAACATAATGAAGCTGTAGGAGAAGTCTGATCCTGGGATAGAGTGGAATGGGTTTTGTGGAGTCTTAATTGGGGAGCCCACAATTGTGTGTAAAAATGCTAGCAATAAATCATGCCCAGGTAGCAAATGATGGCCATGGAAGCGTGAACCGAGGGTGGATTTTCACGATAAAGAGAGACCGGATGTGTAAAGGAAATGAGTTTGGGGACTTACTGAGTATCACTCTGATTTAAGACCTGCACACAGAAAACATCAATGAAGACTTCATCATTCAGTGAAGCCTTCTTGGTTCACATGGAAGAGTCATCCAACAAAACCATTAAACCGAACCAAATTCAGAGAAAACCAACAATGGATATGCTTCCAAATGAATATAAGTGAAACAAAGGTTTGAGATGTGAAATCAGCTTTTGTGGGTGCAATATTTGAGTGAGAGAGGTACATACAGATAGCACAAGCCACTTGCTCTAATGATGGCCTCTCCACTCTCACTTGATAAGAGATAGACCTTTGGTAGATCTGGTAGGCTGACTGAAAATATTTCTGCCAAGCCAGACAAAATTCCCACTAAAGATCTGGAGGAAGATGAATGGTACTTAAGCAATACAAAGACCGTCAAATCAAACCATTAGAAAACAATCTCTGAACCCGTCAGTTTCTTTCACCTTCTTTTCACTATGACAAAGCCCCTAGAAAGGCATTGAACATTTCCTTTAATCTTTTGCCCTTGCCAATGTGTTGAATTTCATACCCGTTTTATTATGGGCCCAGTGAGGGTTCTTACCAATTTGGAAATACCGTTCTGACTTTCTCTCTCCTTTCTTTTTGAGGATATCGGAGTCTTGAAGAAACAGAGTGGATTTTAAGGAGGCAAAACTAATGGTAGAATTGATTTGAATCCTAAAATGCAGAGGCAATAAGCCCTACTTGGGTTGTTCTGGAATCTCACATGGAGCCAGAGTGGGGGATTTGAATGGCTGGCCAGCTGACAGTCGCTATATTGTACTCTCCCAAGTACAGTGCTTTGCACACAGTAAGCGCTCAATAAATACGACTGAATAATCTTACAGGGCACCTTAGTTTTGGGTCGGTCCCGGGAAATGGGGGAAGTTCTGATCCGGTCATCCACAGTTTTGGTAAAGTATTGCACAAGACATAAGTCGGAGTTCATGTCAGGCCTAACCTCTCCCAGCCTACCTATCCCCAGTTCCAGCCCAGTGAGCACCAAACTGGGTCAAAGGTTCAAGCCTAACCAGAAGCTGCTCACTTATGGGAAGTGCCATCATCCACATGACATAGGCCTTAGAGCTTCTGGAAGTTGGAGTTCCAGCAGCTCAGGAGACAAGTGGACATGTGTGGTGAGGAAATACCATACATGCATAACCCAAACTCTATGCTGTTGTTGACCCCTCAACTTAAAACTTTTAAGATGGACGTGTTGTGGAGGACCAAGGTCACCCAAACTTACTGGACTTGGCTTTTGTTGTTCTAATTAGACGTCATAGAATTCAAACCTCTGGGCCTGCAGGCAGACAGGTGATCAATCAATCACTTGTATTTATTGAGTGCTTACTCTTTCCAGAGCATTGTACTAAGCACTTGGGAGAGTACAGTATAACAGAGTTGGCAGACACGTTCCCTACCCACAGTGAGCTTACAGTCTAGTAGACAAGCTTAGAGTCTAGAGGATAGAACTCAACCATTTTAACTTGTGTTAAGATCAGGATCCCTGGGACCTTCCTCAGGGCACTCAGATGGGATTTAGACGTGCGCGGTCAGTGATTATTTCCCTGGCAGTTCTGAGCACTCAGTGTTGACTGATAATGATCGTGATCTTTCAAGGACTGGCAGGACTGCAATTCTGAAGGATGCAAACAGTAGTAGTATAAAAGGAGTCCTTTCTTTTGTTACAGTCACTTTACTGTGCCAAGCACAGTTCTAAGCACTGGGGTAGCTACAAGCTAATCAAGTTGGAGACAAGTCCTTGTCCCACATGGGGCTCACCATCTTAATCCCCGTTTTACAGGTGAGGTAACTAAAGCAAAGAAAAGTGAAGTGACTTGCCCAAAGACCCACAAGTGGCGGAGCCAGGATTAGAAACCAGGTCCTTCTGACTCCCGGGCCAGTGCTCTATCTTCTAGGCCATGCTGCAACTGCCCAAGGTGGAGTAGGAAAGAAAAGGGACAGGTATAGAGATCAGGTAGGATCAAAAGTTATTCTTCTGTTTCAATCCTAAGCCCAGTTAGAGTATATTTATTTATCTATTTGCTTGCCTTTGTCATATTATTCGTATCTATGCTTTCACTTTTTTCCCTATTATACATTTAGAAATTTAATTCTGACAGTCTCCCCTATTAGATCATTAGCCCCTAGGGAGCAGGGATTGTTTCTTTGTGAACAATGCTGTTCACACAGTAGGTGTAGCTGATCGTCATCACCTTCATCATCGACATTATTTATTGAGATATGGAGAACAAATGTTGAAAAATGAAAAGGATGAGAATGGACCCAAGTGTAAAAGTAACCAGGTCTAATTCTGGAGTGAGAAATTTTTGTTTGGGCATCTCCTGGTTCCAGGGCTGAGCAAACTACCAGGCAGTAATGCCATCAGCTTTTAGAGTAGATGGCCTCCATTCCCATCACCAATTCTGGCATCTTATATTCTTAGGTCAGTTCTTCCCAGTTCCCCAAAGTCACTTGCTGAGTTCCCTCAAGTCTGTCCTTAAAACTCATTTCTTCAAATCCATCTCCTGTTGAGAACCATTCCCGGCAAAAGCTCTTATTCTTAACTTGGAAGCGTCCCTTCTCTTACCTGACCTACTGAAACCATTTCCTGCTAGTTAACAGGCCCTAGCCAGGAAACAGATTCTCATCCACAGCAAAGCACTAACTAATAAGAGGGACCAGAATTTGCCACCACCAAAGGACACTGAACAATAAGAGCAAAAATGATGATAATAATAACTATCCCACTGCAGATTTTCTAAATAGAATGTTTTAAGGAATGCCAATGACTTTATTTCCCTGTGATAAATAGTGAATGATCTGGAACGTGGGGCAAAAGCTGTATTTGATTCCCACTTGTGTATTCTCTTCCAGTGCTTAGTGCAGTGTTCTGAACACAGTAAGCTCTCAATAGATACTATTACTACTACAACCACCACTAACAACATCAAGATAGCTTAGAAGGGCCATCTGGGTTCTGAAAAACATGCTAATTTTACCTGTTTTGCTTTCAGTGGCATATGAGCCAGGGGAGTTAAAAGAGGACTGGGGACAACCATATATGCCATATATACAAAAATATGCAATAATAGATGAAAAGGGAGAAAAGACATTTATCCCCAAATACCCCATCCCTACCCATGAAGCCAGGGAGAGCATATAGGCTCACACAACATTATTTCTGGACCAGTACTTTTATCATTCTTATCTGCAAGGGTGGATTCAGATCTTTGGAGTGATCTTGCCAGACCACATGGGGTTTGCTAAATAGAGACAGTTTTTGGACTATTGCTTACTTTTTTTATGGTATTTGTTAAGCATTTACTATGTGTCAAACACACTTCTAAGCTCTAGGGTAGATACAAATGAATTAGGTTGGACACAGTCCCCTTCCCTCATGGAACTCAAGTTCTCTTTAGGAGAGAGAACAGGAGAACTGAGGCATGGAGGAGATAAGTGACTTGCCCAAGGTAACACATCCTGCTAAAGTCAGAATTAGAACCCAGGTCCCCTGATTCCCAAGCCCATGCTCTTTCCACTAGGCCATGCTGTTTCTGTATTCTTAAGCCCATCTGAGGCAAGTGTTATACTGAGTAGGCCTGCAGTTGCTTCTGCCAGAGATTATCACAGGGACCTCAGAGTGTATCTGCCCATGAGGGGCCCTGTTTGCAGAACAATTTGCACCCCTTTAGGAATTGCGCTTTATGCTGGGAAGAATAGTCTTGTAGCCTTCAATCCCTGATTCACGACATATCTCAGGAGTAGAGTTTATGCCAGGGGTCAAAAGGTGAAGCCAAATATCTCCTTTCATCCGTTTCATTCACCTCACCTGCTTCCCATCCCATCTGGCCACATATTCATCATCATTTCATGGAAGCAAGCCCAGGCTGAGGGTCCTTACTGAGGCAGGAAATGAGGCCCGGGAGTGGCAGACACCCAGCTTCCAGGTTTTGCTCTGTAAAGCGCTTTGGGCTTGGAATTCAGGGCCTGTGGAATAAATGACCCTCTGTGCTGCAGCCAAGCCTGGAAGAGTGTTTGCTTTATTTTAATACAATACCTCGGACTTATTACCTAGTACCTTGTTTCCCCAGAGCTTCAGTACTCCCTTCACAGGGTCTCCTTAACCCTTAGAGTCAGGGTTGGACTACCCAGCTGTGGAGTCCCAGCAAACTGTACCCAAAAGGGGCTCTCCATGGGTTCAGATCAGGTCCAAAAAAAAGGAGGCAGAATGGCTAGTGCTTCCTGTTTCGGGCCTCTGAAGTTGCAGTGGCCCCCAGAATGGTAGCCAAGGGGGCCAGGTCACGGCTTGTTGACTGTATGAATCTTGAAGACACAATAGCTCAGAAAAACAACTACTCAATGCTCTCCTCCCCTGGAAGTGAGGTAAGGTGAGTGGGAGGCAGAATGAGGGGGTTCTGCTTGAGGCATGCCCAGGACAGCCTTAAATTTCTCAGCCAATGAAGGGCCAGTCCACTCAGAAACCTAGCAGAGTAAAAATCTGCCCCTCCTGCTTTTATCAATCCTTGGAGAAGGGGCAGGATTATTCCTACAGGGGAAAACAGAGGGCCAGGCAAAGGCAAACCTGACCTGAGAACATCCAGGCTGCCTAGATTAGACAGGGGGTTGTCTCCTCAGGGCCATTTATCCTGATTCATCCATCTCCATTTGTCTTTACAGTGCCAAATCCCCTTCCAGAAAATGGCTAAACTCCCCCAAAGAGTTAAGCATACACTAACCCTTAAAACCACTCCCTAAAAACCCAGAGGAAGAAAGACGAGGGTTCAGCAGAGTGCCTGTAATATTTACGTGAGCATAAGAGACACTTCCGCAATGGGACTTCCTGAGGTTTCAACAACATTCCTGGTTCCCCCTCCTCCTCTCCATTCAGCCCCCTCCCTTTCCAGCGGATACTCCAGAGGCAGCCAAAGCAAACACAGCACGTGGGAAACAGCCAGTAAATCCAAAACAAAGGAGGATTTCTTTTATCAGCTGTTTCCTGTTGTCAGAGAATAAATTACCAGTTTTAACCTGAAGGAAAAAAAAGGAGGAGCTGTGCTATGTGGAAACGAAATAGATGGGGTAATAGTGTGATGTACCTGAGTTTTCTTCATTCAGCTCTGTTGGGAAAGTGAAACCTGGAAAGCTTCCTTCAGGTTGAGGGTGCAGCTCAGAGGTGGAATAGGAACGAGGGTAGAGGTGGAGACCATGCAGCCCTAGATTTCCCTGCCTAGAGAAAGGGGAAAGGACTCCATGACTTCTGGTCCCTCATTTACTCATCCTGGATAGAGGTCTTAGGTTAAAGGACCTGGGTTCTAATCCCGGCTCCAAGACTTGCTTCCTGTGTGAACTTGGGCAAATCCCTTAACTTCTCTGTGCTTCTCATCTGCACAATGGTTCAATACCCTCCATGTGGGGGTCCACAGTAGAAAGTATAAGTGACATAATTTAACAAAACAATCCATCAATCCATGGTATTTATGGAGTATTTACTGTGTGCAGAGTACTCTACCAAGTACTTGGCAGAGAACAACAGAATTAGTGGATATGTTCCCAGCCCATAATGAATTTACAGTCCAGAGGACTGTACAAATACCACATTTATAATGGGTTGTCTGCTGTGTGAACTTGGGCAAGTCACTTAACTTCTCTGTGCCTCAGTTACCTCATTTATAAAATGGGAATTAAGACTGTGAGCCTTATGTGGGATAGGAACTGTGTCCAACCTGATTAGTTTGTATTTACCTCAGCACTTAGTACAGTGGCTGGCTCACAGTAAATACCTAACAAATACCAGAATTTTTAAAAGAGTGGGATTTTGAGGCTTCTTTGAAAGGTGAGGCAGGGGGCAGAAAATGTATTTTAAATTGTCATTCAGTTCCATAATCAATCAATGGTATTTATTGAGCACTTATTGTGTGTAGAGCTCTACACTAAAGGCTTGGGCAAATAGAATAAGCAAACATGGTGCCTGCCTTCAAAGTATTTACAGTCTAGGCAAGGAGACCGACATCAAATTAATTATTAATAATAATGTTGGAATTTGTTAAACACTATGTGCAGAGCACTGTTCTAAGCACTGGGGTAGATATAGGGTAATCAGGTTGTCCCACGTGAGGCTCACAGTTAATCCCCATTTTACAGATGAGGTAACCGAGGCACAGAGAAGTTAAGTGACTTGTCCACAGTCACACAGCTGAAAAGTGGCAGAGGTGGGATTTGAACCCATGACCTCTGACTCCCAAGTCCAGAGTCTTTCCACTGAGCCACGCTGACAAATTCCATAGAACTCCTTACTTTCATACCCCTTTAAATTGTCCTGGAAGTACATTTTGTATTCCTGGCCGTCCACCAGAAAATTCACTCTCTGTACCTAATCTGATTATTTGATATCCACCCCAGTGCTTAGTTCAGTGCTTGGCAGAGTGTAATTTTAGCATTAGTATTAATATTTTAAGTTCCAGCAGGTCTCTGCTCTGGCATGTTTCTGGGGCTCAGGTTTCTGTGGTGTTGGGGGAGGGGTGGTCACCACTCCCGGGAGTCAGGCCAGGCTTTGAGATCTTTCTGTGACCTCTGATCCAGGGAAAACTGGGGCGATGCCCAAGAAATTCAGGGACATTTGCCAATGTAGCAGGTGAAAGCTTCCAGAGATGCCACTGAACTGACCTGGGGCACAAGGGCAGGGCTGGTGTTAGCCCTCCCATGACCCCTGGCAACCTGGCATTGGCTGGGCTGGGGGCAGGGCAGGGCTTAAAACACGGAACCTTCTGCCACTCTATCGGTTGTGCTCTTTGAACCGCACCCAACCACCTTAAGACTCAGGAGGCTTTGGCTCTGGGTCTTTACACTGTTCTGGGCTGGATCTGGGAGGGAGGAATTTAGGGAAGTGACCTACTGGAGTAATTCCATCCCTATCCAAACCAGGCCCATGAAATGCCATCTTTTGGGGGGCTACCAGACCCTTCGCATCAGGACGGGGAGGGGAGCAGCCGAAGAGAAGCTCTGCTGGTTTATGAGACGGGCGGAGCCCGGAAGCGGCCGCCCCCTTCGACCACCGGCTTCGCCTGCTCCTAAAACTGATTCTGGTCAAAGGGTGATGACCTTTCTTCCAAATGACTTGGAATCCCACAGGCCTTCTTCCCCCAAGTTGGGCTCAGCCCGCAGAGCGGAGGTCTGAGATTCTCCCGCCGCTCTGGCAGCAGACCTGTTCCTTTTGAGTCGGAGGGCTCCCGCAACTCTCATCCCAGCAGGGGCGGGCTCCTCGCACACGCTGAAAGGCATTCAGTAGATGAAAGGGGCCGATTTAACACTGCTGGGAAGGCTGCTCTTGGGCTGCCTGGCTCTCGCTGAGGCCTGCTGGTGCCTTCGACTTCCCAGCAGTGACATAACCAACTTACTCCGGCCCCTCCTCTCCTACAGAGTTTTCTCATGTCCCCCTGCTCCTCCTGCTACCCTTACTCTAGGATCCCTCCCTCTTCTCCTTTTCATTCTCCCCCACTTACTTGCCCTTCTCCCTGTTCTCCACGTTTGATTTCCTGGTTCAGGTCGGAGTACACATGAGCAGAGATGGGGGGCTGGGTCCCTTCTGGCTCTTGGCTGAAGCTGACCGCTTGACTCAAAGATACCTCTAGCAGTTCTGATCTGGGCAGCCAGGGCCTGCTTGGCCATTGCCTCTTGCTGCCTGTTGGGCTTGGGGATGAGCCTCCTCTCTTTGCTGCAGCTCAAGAAGCGGGCTGGCAAGTCTGACTGGAGCCCTGCCCCAGAGACTCTATAGCAGTACCATCTGTTACCACAGTTAGTCTGGCATGGCTCCGGGTGGAGCGTGGGGGCCCCTGGACTGCTCTGAAGTAGGGGGATGGAGGGACTACTGGCCCCTGTTCCCACTGTTCCAGCTCTTCTGCCATCAAGGTGCTGTCCAAGGCAAGGCACAGCACCTGTGAGGTTCTCATCATCCTCTCCAGACAGCAGGGTGAGCTGGAGCAGCTCTAGTGCTACTCCTGCCTGCCCACTCTTTACAGCCATGGTTTTAACTGCTTTGCCCTTATCCCTAAACCCACAACGCCCACTTGCTGTTCCAGTAAAACACGATTTTGGCTTTCGTCCCTGAAAATGAGCCTGTTATAACAAGAATAGAAGAGTTTCAGCAGGAAGAGCAAAGTATCTGGGCTCCTCTTAGGGTCTATCAGAGAAACTTCTGAATTAGGGACTGTTTAAGGATAACTGGATGGGCGCCGTGGGGAGTTGAAGATGATAGGAATAGGGTCAGACCCACACCACAATCAGCATCTCTGCCACTGCACATTTCAGAGAAGAGGTAAACATGCCTGGTTTGGGCACCGAGCTGTTCCAGTATCTCTGCCAGAATCAACAGCTCTAATTGATTATCTACTGTGGCCAGAATAGTGGGTAAGTGCTCAGTGAATCCACCGTAGATGGAAAAGACACTGTTCCTGTAGATGTAAACTCAGTCAATAGTACTTATCTAACACTTACCATACTAAGCACTCGAGTGATTACAATATTAGGAGTACCAGAGTCTTACTTTATATGCATTTAGATAGAACTAAAAATGAGAAAAGAAATATAAATAACAGGTACAAGTGGATAACCAGATACATAGATGAATGCTGAGATGATTGAAGGGATGGTTTAACTGGGACTAGGGTGAAGGGGGTATCTATCACCTGGAGGAGGTGACTTTTTACCATGGCTTTGAAAGATAATTTATGCCAGTTCATGGTATTTAAGCGTTTACTATGTGGCAAACATTGTTGTTGAGGCTTAGGGAAGAAGTCATTCCAGATGAGGTTGGGGAAGGTTTGAATGATGTGTTGGAGGTGGGAGGATCAAAAGCAAGGAATATATACATATATACATATATAAATGTATACACCCCCCATAGATATATATATATATATACACACACAGACATATGTTGACAAAAGTTGACAAAAGTAGAAGTTTGTGTTCTCCAACATGCAATCAAGGTGCAAATGGAAGCCTCCTCCAGTGGGTACTCAGGATCTCATCTCTTCCCTTCCCCTCACTGTAGCCCCATCCTCATTTCCCCATTCCCTACTGACCATAGGGTTGTCTCATTTAATCAGGACAGACTGTTGTGGAGCGATTCCCATTGTCCACTGTCCCTCCTGGTGCCCTAGTTCATCATCTCCATGAGTTACTGCAGTGGAACTCCTGCTATGTTGCAGACCACCTCTGCTGGGCCCTATTCCACTTGGTAAATGCCCTGGCTATCCTCGATTGAATTTGCCCTCCATCCAGATTTGGAAACTTTACAATATCACACAATATCTCCCTATATTCCACATATCCACAGAGTTTTGTCTAGTTAGAGCTGAAGAAGTGGTGATCTTAACTCTTCTCCCGTCTCCAACAAGCCACTCATGCTCTACGAGTTCCTATTTGCACTGAAAAGGGATTGTGGTAGTCTCTCATTTAATAACCTAGTGGGGTTTGAACTCTTGCTATTTTGTAATGTTGGTGTGCATTGAAAATGTTAGGTTTAAAAGATCCTGGAAAGCAGGAACTGGGTCTAACTTGGTTTGTACACTCCTAGTTTAACATATGTGGATACTTCATATGTCCTATTTGATGAAGCATAGCTTTAGACAGCTGGGAGACAGTAGCAGAAGGCAGACCAGCCTGGGGTGCAGCAATTAGAAGCGGGGTAACTCTCCTGGAACAAGGAGTTCGAGACGATCGTGACACAAAGAGGGAGGAACAAAAATGGTACCAGATGCTGTGGGAGGTAAAGGAAACAAGTGCAACAAGGAGTGATCTTTATGTGTGCAAAGTGTGGAATGGATTGTTGTTTCTGCATTTGTCTTAGCAGGTATACCCATACTCATAAATAAAACTCTCACTATTAGTTTTTGTCATCTTTGAACCTGAAGGAAATTGATCTATTTATCTGTGTATCTATCTTATTTGATGATAATGATAGGGATTACTGCCTAATTTTGGTGAAGAGAAGCAGCGTATGGGGTTCTCCTAGAAAACTCTCAGCTTCTTGTTGCCAATGAACTTTTAAAAACAAACAAAACAAATTTATGCCTTATGGAGAAAAAGTTAAACCATTTAAAATTTCTTTACTGAAATTTATATTTGGATGAAGCTTTAGGCAAAAGTTTAGGCCAAATGTATTTCATGGGTACCTCCTTGCCCATCCCTACCAATAATGCTATGTGAATCTTTCCATGTAATTAGTGAGTGAGGGTAATTAATACCTAGGAGAATTTGGTTTAACATATCTTTGGATGCATGAGCATTTTTAAATAGACCAGAAGGTAGTAAAGTACATGCTTCTACTTGCTGACAGTGAAAATGTCTAGTCAGAATTAAGGTGTTATTTCCACATACCAAGCTACACACCATTTATATGCTTCTTAGGTGGATCTAGTCTCTTGATGGAAAAGAAGTTTATCGGGAGCTCTGAATAGTGTGGCATGGTATTGGAGTAAAGTGAGAAAAGGTGGGTGATGGGAAAGTGATAGTTTCTCAGCTGATTGGCCATAGTAGTATCTATTTGCTTGTATATATTTGTTGATAGCCCATAGCACAGAGCTCACTGGTTATGTGGTTAATCAGTCACTAATGAGGACCCACTGGGGGCAGAGCCTTGTACTGTGTGATGGAAGTATTTTCATATGTTGGCAGGGCAAGGGGGGAAGCCTTCTAGGGGTCTTTTACGTCTGCAGTTTAGACCTTTTCTGGAAGAAAATGGACTTCGCAAAAGGTTATTTTCCTCTAAATCCAATGGTGACCCCATTTAATCCAAATACCATTCAAAATATTATTAACTCCATTGACATAATGCTCTGCTAGCTGCCATAGAGTTGTCCAAAAGACCTTGAGAAACTCACTTTCTAAGGAAAAGCCAGCAAAGCCAACAAGAAATTCAATACTGAACCTTCCCTGACTAGGCCAGGCAGGCAGTTGCTATACTGGTTTTGACAGACCACTATCCTTTCTCAAATGAGGCCTTAGGTTGTGGTTTGAAACAATTATCATCATTCACATGAAGCACTTTAATTCCCATTTAATACTGTGCAGAGATAAAGACTGAGAATTCATGTCTCTCTAGGTCTGGTACAAATGAGTGAAAATAAAACATCTCCAGACCTCCCCCTCCAAGACACAGGTTTTATTTATTTTCCTCAGGAGTGGAGTGCCTAGTAATAGGTACCTTTTTTTAATTCTTTTTTTTTTTTTGGTTTAGTAGGGCATAAAATTTAGGGAGGCAGGCAGCTGGACTGTAGTTAATCTTTATTTAAATTTGGAGCTTGTTGGATGTAGTCACAGCTCAATTATCCAGAATGCATGGAGCCTAGTGGAGTGTGGACAGTGGGATGTGCTGGATAGGAGTTCTCTACGTTTATGTGCTGTAACTGAGGAGCAGGTGCATTAAGTTTACTAAAGGTTCTCTTCCCAATAGGAGGCTTCTGGGGCTACAGTATTGCAGGGCCCTTATGGAGGGCAGCTGCACACTTCTTAGTCAGAAATAGCATGGCCTAGAGAGAAGAGCCCACGCCAGACTGTCAGGATGCCTGGATTCTAATAACAATAATAATTAATAATAATTATAGTGGTATTTGTTAAGTACTTACTATGTTCCAGGCACTATACTAAGCACTGGGGTAGATACAAGATAATTGGGTTAGACACAGTCTCTGTCCCACATGGGGCTCACAGTCTTAATCCTCATTTTACAGATGAGGAAACTGAGACCCAGAGAAGTTAAGTGACTTGCCCGAGGTCACACAACAGATACGTGGCAGAGCCAGAATTAGAACACAGATCCTCTGACTCCCAGGCTGTGCTCTTTCCACAAGGCCATGCTGCTTCTACTCCTGGCTCTGCCACTTGCCTACTGTCTGACCTGGGACAAATCCCTGGACTTAATTGTAACTCGGTTTCCTCTTCTATAAAATGTGAATGAAATACTTTTTCTCAAATTGTACTTTCCCAAGGGCTTAATACAATGCTCTGCACACAGTAAGCACTCAATAAATTCCCCATTCCCCACTTTAGACTTGAGCCCAGTGTGGGACAGGGACTGTTTCTGATTTCTGATTTTCTTGCAACTACCCCAGCATTTAGTAGAATGCTTGGCACATGAAAAGTGTAATTATTACTACCATTATTAATAAATCTCCATGTGGTCTCTGGGGCCACAGTATTCTTTCATCTTTCATGCTCTGAAAACACAGGTTTGGAGAGACTGAAGTGCTGAGATTTCTGGATATGTAGAGTCAAGACTGTAAACTCCCTCTAGATCTTAAGCTTGTTTTGGGCAGGGAAAGACCCTATTATTATATTGTACTCTCCTAGGTGATTAGTACAGTGCTCTACAAACAGTAAGTGCCCATTAAATATAACTGAATGAATGAATGGGAGTGATTACTTCTGTTAGCCTATATGGCATGAAAAAGCAGGCCCTGAGACTTTGGCAACACACCTCACTTGCATAACTATAAACACCTTGATGCCTGGATATGAGAATAACAGACTTTAGGTGCTAGCTTTTTTTATGGCATTTGGTAAGCGATTATTATGTTCCAGGCACTGTACTAAGTGCAGGGTTAGATACAAGCTAATTAGGTTGGACACAGTCCATGTCCCACAGTCTTAATCCCCATTTTACAGGTGAGGGAATTGAGGCACAGAGAAGTTAAGTGACTTGTCCAAGGTCATGCCGCAGATGAGTTGTGGAGTCAGGATTAGAATATGGGTCTTTCTGACTCCCAGGCCTGTGCTTTATTCACTAGGCCTTGTTACTTCTCATACTGTAGAAACTGCCATCTGTCCACACCCCGAACTCTGGCTCAAGAAAGAAGGTTGCGGCAGCACAATCCTTCATCTGGGAGATCCGCAGTGTCACTGACGATTACCACCGTACTCTCCTTTCTAGCATCCTTTGCTGTCATGGTTGGAGACAGAATCCCAGGATGAAGAGACCATTGGTCTGGCCTATAATGTCACTCCTTATGGTTTTATTCTTATCAGAGACCTAAGAGAACTGTGGCTCTTGACTCTGCAGATCAGACTCCAGGGACCATGGCTATGACTGGATATTTGTTAACACCGGTTTGGTTCTATGAGGGTGACAGGCCAGCTCAAGGATTACAAATGAAACCAGGAAAAATGTATGTTCAGTTGAAAACAAATAACATTTAGGAATAAACGAGGTTGCTTACCAAGATGATTAAGACTGGGAGCCCTATGTGGGACAGGGTCTGGGTCAAATTTGATTATCTTGTATTTATCCCAGTGCTTAGTACAGTGTCTGGCACATAGAAAGGGCTTAACAAATACCATTAAAAAAAAGATGGGCCTTGTAATTGAAATACTGTAATTATAGCCAAGGAAAGAGGATGACTGAAAAGGAGGAGTAGAAGGAAGGACATAAACGTCCAGCACAAAGATACAAGGCAAAGACAGAGGGGCTGAGAAAATATGTAACAAGAGAACAGAATAAATGAGAAGGGATACAAGATGAAACAAGCAAACGAAAAAAGGGGCTTATGGGAGCAGAGGACCAAAAAAAAAGAAGAACATGCAAAAATATAAAGGGGAGGTAGAAAAGCAATGAGAGATGCATCCATTTCATAAGGAGGTGTGAGAGGGACATAGCAGTGAGAACTCCCGGAAAGGGTGAAGAGAAACACCAGGGGCACAAGATAAAGTAAAAATGAAATATTGATGGAAAGGAGCATGGGAAACAATAATAAGCACAAACCTTGTTAGGAAAAAATACAAACATAAGGAAGCAGAGAAAAAGATGAATGAATGGAAACCTTCCAAAAGATGGTTAAATAGGGACTTTTCTTCATTAAAATGAAACTACATCTTATTAGAGAATACGAGTTGTATGCATCTCAGAAATGAAAAGCCCAGGCTAACACATCTTTATGTATGTTGCCCTCCTTTGACAGTTAAGGTTTATGGAAAGGTACCTGGTAATCTGAAATTAATCTGCTAGACCAATTAGAAGACTGAAGGAACTGACCGGCTCACTCAGGGAAGGCAGCTGAGGTGATGGAAAGGCAAGCAAGCTATAAGACAGGAAGAAGGCAAGAGGAAGAGGTAAATGAGTTGCTTTGAGAGTTAAAGTTAGGGCAAGTTGGCAAGGATGCCAGCTTTCCCTTAGGGGTGCTCTTGCTCTTTTTGTGTGGATAAATTACTTTGCTTTGGAACATTTCCTTCTGGCATAGGAAGGTCCATGGCCAGATTGCTTCTCCCTACAGGCCTATTGAAGGAATGAGGACCTAAGAATGCAACATAGATGAATAGAAAACAAGACAGTAGGGATCGTGTCTACCAATTGTATTGTACTCTCCCAAGTATTTAGTACAATGCTCTGCACACAATAAGCACTCAATAAATACCTTTGATTGATGGACTGAGTATGAAAAAACTAGAAAAGAAAGGTTTAGCAGGCACAGGAAAATGAAAACCTATTGATAAGGAGGTGTAGAAAGAACAAGAAAATGCAAAAATAAGGTTTATGAGAAAGGAGCTGGTGCTAAAAAAATTCAAAAAGAAAGCATTGAAAGAGTCAAGGAAAGAATGGAAAAGGAAGAATAGAACAGATTTGCAGATGGGTTTAAAAAACTGGACTCCATATTTTTCTAGTTCTGCCCATTTTTCACACTGTCACAGAAATGAAGTTATCTGACTGGTGAAAGTCAGCATCAGCAACCTACCAAAGCATCTTTCTAGTATTTTGGGTAGTTCATTCATTCAATAGTATTTATTGAGCACTTACTATGTGCAGAGCACTGTACTAAGCGCTTGGAATGTACAAATCGGTAACAGAGACAGTCCCTGCCCTTTGACGAGTAATTTGCCCAGTGTCACACAGCAGACAAGTGGCAGAGCGGGGATTAGAACTCCAGGACTTCTGATTCCAAGGCCTGTGCTCTATCCACTAAGCCATGCTGCTTCTCTGAGCCTTTTTCCCCCTTGCTTCACCATCCACCATCAGCATTTCCTTTTTCCCACTTGCTAGACAAATCTGCTTTAGTCACCACAACAAAATAACTGTTGCCCTTGGTTCCTTTTCTTTCAGAATGCACCCTGCAGAAATTATGCCTTATCCTTCCAGTGCTGAAGGCCTCCCCTACCAATGGAAGCCAGCCAAGGGGAAAAGACTATCCCTCAGGGACACTAAGGTCACAAGCAACATTTGACATGTTTGAGCAGGGGAAGTGAAGAAAGCTAGCAGTTGCCCAGGTTAAGGGGGAGGTGGTTTGGGAATAAGGCTGAAAAAGACTAAAGGCTTTTTTGAGGCTGACAGCCCTATTTGAGATGGATCCAGTTTAGGATGGGGGGAGGTGGCAATGGGGTCCCTCCTAGGGTAGTTGTCTAGTTTTCAGCTGGCCTCTCCCCTGACTGGATCTGATATGGCACAAGGCACTTTAATGTGCATTTTAAAACATCTTCCCTCTTCTGGGGCTCACATGTGGTGGCAGAGAGGCTGCTTGGTCAGGGGAAGGAAACATAAAGACTGGAGAAGATGGGGATAGCAAAGGAGCAGCATGGCCTAGGGGACAAAGCATGGGCCTGGGAGTCAGAGGACCTGGATTCTAATTCCGGTTCTGCCGATTACCTGCTTGGAAAAGTCACTTAACTTCTCTGTGCCTCAGGCAGGGGGAAGTACCAACAGTGGATTTGGTGAAAGGGGATTCTGGCCCCCCAAACTCCAGGTTGGTGGAGGAGCCTGGCAGAGGGACCGGTGCAGAGGGCACGGGAGGACTGAGGACCAGGGGGTGGTAGGGCGCTAGGGTAGGAGCTAGGTAGGGTAGAAACACTCAAGAAATACAACTGATTGATTGCTCTGAATGTCTGCTTCAATGGAGAATCCCTGTCTTTCATACCCAGAACAGCAAAGGATCAGGTTGAAGGAGAAGCACTGTGGTCAGAAGAAACAACTCCTCACTAGGGAACCCCAGTAAGGACCTCCACAATCAGATTTGGGGGATTGAGGGCAGTCCCTGCCCCAGGATGAGATTTATGGGTGGGCTTGTCCGTGGGCACGGAGTCCCCATTGCTACAGAGTTTCAGCTGGGCAAGCAATAACTCATTTCTCCTTTTCCTCTACCCCCCACAAATAGGATGTAATGGAACACGGGTGGGAAGGAGAGGATTGGGAAACCAGCTGTGTAGCTTCTCCAGGAGGCTTCCATACGATAGTTCTGGCAGCAAGATGTTTGCATGGCTCCTCTTCAGCTGGTTCAGCTCATTCTCTATTGCCAATAAGCTGTTAACCTTCGGAAAATGAATTTGTGAAAATGGCACTTCTTTATCCCTCTCGAGAACGTGGCCTTATTTTCAGGAAGATGTCAGGGCTCCACGGAAATCTTCCTATCCAAACCCAATAAAAAACCCAAGTGCAGGGTTTTGTTTGGATGAACTGGGCTATCAGGCTAGAGAACCCATTTTTCAATGCTGTCACACCTCTGTTGGAGTCCCACAATGACTCAAAATGAGCTGGCGGATGACTGGAAGGCTCTGTCTGGAATCCAGTTTATGAGAAGCTGATGGATACCAGTAACCCAGTGAACTGGAATCTCTTGGAAGGCACATACTGCTTTGTGACCATCCATACTGCACACCAGCAATCAATCACATTTATTGAGCATGTACTATATGTAGAACACTGGACTAAGCACTTGGGAGAGTACAGTACAACAGAATAAGCAGATGCATTCCCTACTCGTAATGAGCTCAGAGTCTAGAGGGAGTTTATAGTCTAGAGGGCCTGTAGATGGTCAATGACCATTGACCTTTTATGATGGAAGTGGCCAGGTCCAATTAGCCTTCCTATCAACCTGCTCTAATCTTTAATGTCTCAAAAACCCATTTTAAAAATTGTGTGCAAAGTGCTTTCTTCTTAAAATAAATTGAATGGGCCTCAAAATACTTTCTCCTTCTTACCCACTTCTTCCCTTTTCTCTCTTTCCTTATAGGCGCATTCAAACACATCTTCATTAGAGAGAAGCAGTGTGCCCTAGTGAATAGAACACGGGCTCGAGAATCAGAAGGACCTGGGTTCTAATCCTAGCTCTGTCACTTGTCTGCTCTATGTCCTTGGGCAAATCACTTCACTTCTCTGGGCCTCAGTTACCTCATCTGGAAATGGGATTAAGCCCATGTGAGATGTGGACTGCGCCCAGCCTGATTAGCTTGTATCTACCCCAGGACTTAGTACAGGGCCTGGCACATAGTAAGAACTTAACAAATACCATTAAAAATCATCATTCAACATCAATAACATTTATCAAGTACCTGTTGTGTGCAGAGCACTGTCCTAAGCACTTGGGAGAGTAAAACAGAGTTAGCAGATATGATCACTGCCCTTAAGGACTTTACAATTGAGTGGGGAGGATGGACTCTAAAAGAAATTACAGGTGGGGGAAGCATCAGACCTTAAAGGCATATACATAACTGCTATTGAGAATGTGAAGGGGTAGGGAGTTCCAGGCAGGTGGGAGGGTATAAGCAAGAGGTCGACGGTGAGAGAGATGAGAACAAGACAATGAATAGGTTGGTTTTAGAGCAGTGGAGTTACAGCATTTCATTTTCCACTGTGGTGACTAGGGGTGGTGATGAAAGCTTTCATTTTCACCCGACTCATTAAACACCCACAGTGGCCTGTAGTCGGACGATGCCAAGGATTTAATGAGGCAAGTGATCTTTTCTCCTGATGGCCTGGGTCTTCCACCCCTTGAAAAGCCACTCAGATCAGTCCCAGAACCACCCGGTCTCCTCAGGTTCCTCTGGACTGGACAGAGACTCAGAGATGTTGAGGATGATAGGAGCAAAGCAGAAAGAAGAGAAAGAATGAGGAGAGGGAGAATAAAAGAAAGGAGAAACAGAATGAAGGTTAGAAGAGGGAAGCTACTGGCTTATGGAGTTTCCCCAACTCAGCTCCTTTGGAAAAATGTCATTTCCTCCAGGGCTGAAGTGTCAGAGCAACAGGGAGAACTGTATTTTGTATTTGATTACTAAGGCCCTAGGCCTGGAAAATCCAGAGTTTCTTGCAGGGTTTGGTCAAGCCTGTAGCCCACATCTCTTCATCCAGGCGGCCCAAATCCTTCCCACAGACAGATCTTGCGTCGCCCCAGGGTTTCGGCACACAGATTGGGTTGGTTTCCTTCTGCTGTTGCAACAAGAGCTTTGGAAGCAGAGCAGCCGCCCTTGGTGATGAACCAAGGAATGAAGAAAGGAAAAGCTCTTAGAAAGGGACAAAGTGGATCGATCATGTGAGGTTTATTGATCCCACTTGAATCGGTCAAGGGTTCTGTTCACCACAACCTCTTTCCTTGACAAGGGGGGAGAAACCACGAAGATTGTGAGCAAATAAAGAATTGTTAATAAATGTGGATGCCCACAGTCCTAAATGAGGATAACAGTACTGAAAGCTCCATGTGGGCGGAGATCACGTCTACCAACTCTACTGTATTGTACTTTCCCAAATACTGAGTATAGAACTGCTCACAGTAAGCACTCAGTAAGTGCCATGGATTAACATCCTACCAAGACAGTAAGGCCATAGATTTGAGGAAACAGAATTTTAGGAATAAGGATAATTCAAAAATCTAAGTGTTATTATGTACATAAAATAATATTAATCTCAATTAGCTCGCTCCTTGCTACCTGTCCTCACTCTTCTACCACTACAACCCAGTCAGCATACTTTGATCCTCTAAAAGCGACGTACTTTAAGTACCTCGATATCTTCTCTCTTCCCCTTCACCCATGGCTTACACCCTCCCTCCGGCCTGGAACTTTCTTCCCCTTCATATTCAACAGACTATCACACTCACCATTTTCAAAGCCCTTCTAAAATCATATCTCCTCCAAGAAGCCTTCCCTGACTAATCTTTCATCTCCCAACCTTATCCTTCCTTCCTCCTGAATCGCCTATGCATTTGGATCCTTAGCCCCTAAGCACTTCAACACTCCCCTGATGCCCACACACTCATATATATATCCTTATATTCTTTATTTCCCTTATTTGTAATTTATTTAAAGGCCTCTCTCCCTCATTAGACGGTAAACTCCTTGTGAGTAGGGATCATGTCTGAACAACTCTACTGTTCTCTCAGTGCTCAGTACAATGCTCTGCAAATAGTAAGCACTTAATAGACACCATGATCATTGGATTAATGATTTAATCTCGGGCTTCTTTTAGACTACAGGTGTTTACTGTTCTCAGATGCGTCATCCCTTTGACACTGCAAAAGTGGGAAGGGCCAATGCCACTTTTTCTATCTTTTTCTGGTTGATAGGTTTTAAGACTCATACTGCCAAGCCAAGGTAACCAACTTGTGTATAGTCCTTGAGGTTCACAACCTTGTGGACAATGTCAGTGAAAAATAGCCAGTCCAGTCTGGGTGGAAGCATGCATCCGCATTCCCTGAAGGGAGGAGACCTGTATAAGGCAAATCCCTCCAGGGAAGGTAAGCGAGACTAAAACATTGTTCTGAATGAAATGAGGAACTAGAATATCACCACTCTAGAAGTGACAAAGAATTTTGTCTCTTTGGGTGCAGGAATTGTGAGTTGGACCCAGAGAGATGGTGTGAGCATCGAGCATCTAGTGCTGAAGTGTCGACTCGGGAAGATGGGCAGCTGAGAATCTAACATTCGACTTGACACACCCTCCGTGCTCTCTCAATATGGTCATGCCTGGCATCTGGCCCAGGCTAGGTGACAGGGCAAGTGAAAGGAAAGGTCTTGAAGGAGAGAGAATCCAATGGGTTAGAGGTGCCCAGGGGAAAGAGCACTGCTTTGGGGATTCAGGGAACCTGGGTTTTAGCTCCAGGTCTGCCTGTAGCTGGCTCGCATGGGTGAAGACTGCACATAAACTCTGCAATGTGCTGCGGCCCTACCCATCTACTTGGGTGTTGCCTTCTGCACCCCAGTGAGATCTGCCCGGCAGGGTGAAGAGAATGAGAGCAACACTGCCCAAGTAACTAGTATTATCATCCATTCCTCTAAGCAAGGTCTCTGTCCTTGAAGGGTCGAGACCAAGACTCATCCGTGGTCGCAGGTGGGGAAACTCCATCATCATTCGCTTAAGGCAGACTTCATTTCACCCCTTTGGTTTCTCTCTTATTGATGAAACTAATCATTGTTAGCATTACTGTTCTTTCCTGAGTGAGGATTCATGGCAGACCTGTTCAGAATGTGGAATTAAATGTGACCTGAGGGCCACTGGACTTCATTCTTCATCAGGATTTCTGGAGTGACCTTATTGCCCTCTGCACTTAATACCCAGGCGTGGAGGGATAAGTCACAGCTCATTGGTGTTTGCTCGATTCAGCTGGGCCCCATGGGGTCCTCTTTAGACCCGTAAAATGATAGGGAAGGGAATAAAATGGGGTCTGGCACATGAATTCCTAAAGGCTCCTGCTTTGACTGCTAGATTATTGATGTTTGCCTAGGTGATCTTTGCAACAATATCCGTGTAATTAAATTGCCAAAATAGACATTTTCTGCATACACGGACATGGGCAACAATATAGTTACTGATTAAATTATGTAGTCCTGTGGTGTAGCAGAGTGAAAAATTATTTGAATTTACTCAGGCATAATAATATCAATTTTCTGCTTTTAAGTAACTATAGGAGTGATTTTTCTTCACTAATGACAAGCTTTGAATTATTTAGGATATTCTAGAGGGGACCTGTATTTTGACACAAGGGTAAACAGTTTGCTAAGCCTGAGATGACTGATGGAAAAAACCTTTCCAACCTCTTCAGCTGTTCCTGGGTTTTTATCAGGTGACTGTCCTCCATTAATTGTGGTGGCTCCCTGATATCCCTTAAGGTTTGTGCAGGATGCTGTATTTCTAACAAGCTTGGGATTATGGCAAGATGGGCTATTGGTGGAGCAGCTAAGTGAGATATGTTTATTTTAAACAGTTTGGGGACACACTTAAGTGCTCCATTTCCATTGGAATGTGTCATAATGTTGCTGGATGGGTTTTGCAGACCTGATTCCCAACCAGCTCCTACTTGGTTTAGGGAATTATCCTATGTAGGTTAGTTGTGCTCCACTTCTTAGGGCTATCCTGCATGACAGGCTCTCCTCCTCCACCCTTCTTTCTGTTTTATTTCCTTCCTTTCCCTCCCTTTGCAGTTTACCAGTGCAGGGAAGGATTTAGTACTCAGCAAAGGATACTTTATTTTTCTTTTCCTCTTGCAGTAGATCTAGAAACAGCCCCTTCCTTAAAGATGTCACTTTCTGGAAGGAGTAAACAATTCGTTCATATACTCCTCCACCAGTTCATAAGCTCCCTGAGGGCAGGGATGGTGCCTCCCCTCTCTTCACCACAGTTTATTGAAACACCCAGTAATTGCAGTCTCACCTCACCATGGCTGAGGAACTCTCTGCCTGCCTCAAACCCGCTCTGTGCACCCCAGGCCAAGTATAAAAACCGTTGCTGAGCCTTCTCGGCCTCTCCACCACCATGGTGGAAAGAAACATCTGATAGCTCCAGCTTCATTTCCCTGTGCATTTCCCTGTGAGAAGCAGCATGGCCTAGTGGAAAGAGTTTGGGCCTGGGAGTCAGAGGACATGGGTTCTAATTCCAGTTCTGACACTTGGCGGCTGTGTAACCTTGGGCAAGTCACTTAACTTCTCTGTGCTTCAGTTTCCTCAACTGCAAAATGGAGATTCTATTCTCCTTCCTACTGTGAGCCCCATGTGGGACAGGGAATGAGTCCGACCTAATTAACTTTCACTTAATCCAGCACTTAGAACAGTGCTTGACACACAGTAAGTGCTTAAGGAGTACCAAAAAAACAATTAAATTTTCAGTCTCCTAGTGTGGCCGAGGGAACTACCTTCCCTTCTCACCACCCAGGGCCAGCCCTGGCTTCCCTCTTCATGAAGGAAATCCCATCCTGTCCTGCTTTCCATCCCCTTGGCAGGAAAGAGCACAGCATCAGCAGCATGAAGCTTCATATGACTTCAGGAAGGCTAGTGACTGCAGAAGTCATTGCTGTGGCCTGGAATATACTGTGACCCTGAATCACGAGAAGCCTGAAATTCAGCTCTCTATTGCTTTGTTTTTATTTTGTGTATTTCTCCTTGTCCATTATGCTGCTTTCATGTTTTATCATTTCACTGCTCCCACTACATCTGTCTCCATCCAGTTCTCCCCCACCCCCACTCCATCTATATTCAAAGATTGTGAACACCTCATAGGACAAGGCCTGTGTCTAATTCCCACCTGTGTACTCTCTCAGTGCTTCGTGCAGTGCTCTGAACTCAGAAAGTGCTTAATGCTACTACTCTATTGTACTCTCCCAACTGCTTAGTACAGTGCTCTAGACAAAGTAAGTGCTCAGTAAATAACGCTGATGAAAGTAAATTCTTCTTTGCTTTGCAGAGTATCATTTGGAGGTAGGATGTACCTTTGGAGCTAGACTTTGGAGAAAAGCAACTTGGCTTAGTGGAAAGATCACAACCCTGGGAGTCAGAGGACTTGGGTTCTAATCTTGGTTCTGCCACTTGCCTGTTATTTGACTTGGGATAAGTCACTTAACCTCCCTGTACTTCAGTTTCCTCATCTGTAAAATATGAATTAAATATCTATTATTATTATTAACAATAACAATAATAATAATTTTGATATGGGTTAAGCTCTATGTGCCGGGCACTGAACGAATCACTGAAATGGATACAAATGAATGGGTTAGACACAGTTCTATTCCACATGGGGCTCACAGTCTTAATCCCTGTTTTACAGCTGAGGTAACTGAGGCACAGATAATTTAAATGACTTGCCCAAGGTCACACAGCAGATAAGTAATAATAATGTTGGGATTTGTTAAGCGCTTAATATGTGCAGAGCACTGTTCCAAGTGTTGGGGTAGATACAGGGGACAATCTGATTACCACGTGGGGCTCCCAGTCTTCATCCCCATTTTACAGATGAGGTCACTGAGGCACAGAGAAGTTAAGTGACTTGCCCACAGTCACACAGCTGACAAATGGCAGAGCCGGGATTTGAACCCGTGAACTCTGACTCCCAAGCCCGTGCTCTTTCCACTGAGCCACGCTGCTTCTCTACAAGTGGTAGAGCCAGGATTAGAACTCAGGTCCTTTATGACTCCTAGAGCCCATGCTCTATCACTAGGCCACGCTGCTGCGAGCTCCTTATGGGACAGGTACTGTGTCTGACCTGATAATCTTGTATCTAACTCCAGGATTTAGTTCAGTGCTTGGCATATAGTAAGCACCTACCAAATACTACAATTGCTGTTTCATTATTATTATTAGAATCATTATCATCATCATCTAAAAACCATACAAATTACTAGATCTCTGTCAAGGCCTTGGAAGGGCTTTCCCTCCTTTTTAGTCTTGACCATTAGGGGCTATGAAGGAAACAGGATCAGGCAGAAGCAGGATTGGAGCAGGATAAGCAAATTTTCAGGATACCTGGCCACCTGGTGGGGCATGGTTTTGGGGTGGGGCTTTCAATTGCCTAATTCATACTGTAAAAATTAAATAGACCAGAACACCTCCAAGCCACCAAAATTATAGCCTTCCTACTCTTAAAAACCACCTCTCTCCCCCAGCCAACTAGCCAATGCAAACTCTTCCCAATCTCCTGTGAGTCAGCCTCTCCTAATCCTTGGCTTTGTAGAAGACTCCATCCCCACCAGACAGGTGCCATGGCCCACAGATTGCAGGATCAGGCACAAAGGAAGCTCCACCCCCAAACAGAACTTAATTGAAGCAGCTCTACTGAACCGGCTTACTTCTTTTAGCCAGACAGCCAGGAAGGCACCCACAGTGGCCTATACCCCTTTTCTGGGGTTCAGGATCTGTGTTTCTCCCTCTGTTTCTGTCTCCTCTCAATTCACTTCCCTCTTTATTTGCTTCTCTTTCTCCATCTCCTCTTTCTCTCTCTCATTCATTAAATCGTATTTATTGAGAGCTTACAGTATGCAGACCACTGTACTAACCACTTGGAAGAGTACAATATAACAACAGACACGTTCCTGCCCACAATGAGCTCACAGTCAACTCACAGTCTAGAGGGGGAGACAGATGTTAATATAAATAAATAGATAAATAAATTACAGATAAATATAGATATACACATATGTGCTGTGGGGATGAGAGGGAGGACGAATGAAGGAGCAAGTAAGAGCAGCGCAAAAGGGAGTGGGAGAAGAGGAGATAAGGGCTTAGTCAGGGAACATTTCTTGGGGGAGATGTGCCTTCAATAAGGTTTTGAAGTGGGGGAAAGCAATTACCTGTCTGATTTGAGGAGGGAGGGCATTCCAGGCCAGTGGTAGGCTGTGGGCGAGAAGTCTCTGGTGAGACAGATGAGATTGAGGTACAGTGATAAGGTGAGTATTAGAGGAACTAAGTGTGTGGGCTAGGTTGTACTGGAAGAGCAGCGAGGCGATGTAAGAGGGGGTAAGGTGATTAAGCATTTTAAAGCCAATGGTGAGTAGTTTTTGTTTGATGTGGAGGTGGATGGGCAACCACTGTAGTTTCCTGAGGAGTAGGGAAGCATAGTCTGAACGCTTTTGAAGGAAAATGATTTGGGTGGCAGAATGAAGTATGGACCGAAGTGGGGAGAGAGAGGAGGCAGGGAGGTCAGCAAGGAGGCTGATACGATAATCAAGGAGGGCTAGGATAAGTCTCTCTATCAAGGGTGCCTTTCTGCCTGTAAACATCTGTGGTTCCTGTGTGTAATCTTGGGAGAAGTTTTAGGGTACCACCCCTCTGTTCCCTGGATCTACCCCAGGGTTATAAATGGCACCTGAGCATCTCAGACTCCCTTCCCCCTGGACTTCATAGAAGTCCAATAAACTTCCATTTCTGCCCCTGGGGTGGATTCCAGGAAGTTTCTTCTAACCCAGAAATACAGTCTCTGGTGTGGAGAAGGTAGGGTTTCCTTATAGCACCTGGAGACCTCTCACCAGCCTCTTTCCACACAGGTAAGGTCTCACATGGAGGCTCACAAGTTCTCGCTGGAGTCCCCGCAGGTCACCCAGGAGCTCTCACAGCTACACCAAAGAGGGCCTAGGAGGCCTCGGCCAGGAAACCAGTGATGTCATGTGGCCTGCCACAAGATCTCTTCAGGGCACAATTGCAGTATCAGCACGGGTGAAGAGCTGAGCCCAGCTCAGATGCCAGTCCTTCTGTGTTGTCTGGAATCTCTTACTTTTCTAGACCAAGTACTTAGGGAACCCAAGTGGGACAGGGACTGTCCATTTTTTTTCAGGGCTAGTTGTTAAGCGCTTACTATGTGTCAAGCACTATTCTAAGCACTGGGGTGAGTACAAGTTTATCAAGTTGGACACAGCCCCTGTCCCACATGGGGTACTGAGTCTAATGTGGAGAGAGCAGGATTTAATCTTTATTTTACAGATGAGAAAACTGAGGCATAGAGAAGTTAAGTCAGCTGCCCAAGGTTGTACAGCAGGCAATTGGCAGAGTTGACATTAGAATGCAGGTCCTCTGACTCCCAGGCCTTTGTCCTTTTCACTAAGCCATGCTGCTTCTCTAATAATCTTGTAGCTACCTCTGCATTTAGTACAGTGCTTAGTTCATAGTAAGAACTTAACAAATACCACAATCACTACTATCTTCATCTGCTGGAAAAATTCAGTGAGGAAGGAGTAGCCTTCCTTTTCTGCTGAATCTTCTGATATTGCTGTCCACTGGCGGAGGCAAGACACTGAACTCAAGGACCTTTGCTATAATCAGCCATAATTTCTGGTGAGGAGAAGCTGGGTTTTGGCTTCAGCCCAGAAGTCCGGGTGAATTCTATGGGATGACCCTGCATATTGCCACCAAAGGGAGTCTTGAACCCAGGCCAGCCAAAGGGGAGGGATTTGGGATCCCCTCAAAACCCAACCCCATTTAAGGAAATACATGAGCCTGCTGTGCAACCTTGGACAAGTGACTTAACTTCTTTGTGCCTCAGTTCCTTTATCTGCAAAATGGGGATACAGAACATGTTGGGCTTCCTACTTAGACTGTGAGTCTCATGAAGGACCTGATTATCTTGTATCTACCCCAGCAGTTAATACAGTGCTTGGCACACAGTAAGTGCCTAACAAATACCGTTACAGAGCTCCAACTGGCCCAGAGGGCCCTGCAAGTATGGACTGCACAAGGAAGTTGCTCATCTTCAATGCCAGTGAAACTAATGACCCAGAGGGCAGTTCCTTCTTGGAACTGGATTCCACAATTTTCCAAGGAGGTTAAGCTGTTATGGAGAACAATGTCCTTCCATACATTGTTCCTGGTGACCTTGCTCCAGGTGAGAGGGTCACCTGCTGTGAATGGAATTATGTGGGTCCAACCACTTTGTAGTTCAGGTTAATGTTTAGCTGTGTAGAGGCTATAAGAGCAAAACTCCTCAGTGTGGTGATTTGCAAAGGTCCATTAAATAGTTAACTATAGGTTTCCCTTTCTTAGGCAATGAATTCTGTGTTAACCATGAAGTTTAAACAGATGGAACAGAGAAGGCCCTATTGGCCTTTCTCATCCTGCACTTCAGTTTCAACATAACTCTTGAAAGAGAAATAGGAGCCAATCCAAACCAACCTTTTGGCTAAGCTTGGGGTGTTGAGCTTAAAACCAGCTTCTTCTGGCATGAGGCCCAGAAACAAAAGTTGGCATCTTGGTGGGGCTCCAGCACACATTATGAAGGCTTCCTGGACTGGGTGACTTTAGAAGTCCTATCACCCCTCAAAGATCACTGACTGAGTCACGATTAATTTGTCCCAGGATACCCTCTTCAACAGATAGGAAAGAAAGATGGAAATGGAAGTTTGGGAGACCTGTGCAAAGCTAACCAGAAAGAGGTATCTGCTCATGCAACCATATTTATGGACAGCATATCAGTTGGAAACAGCCCATTGGCCCATCGTTCAAGCAAGCATAGATTCACAGGCTAAGTCAGTATAGAACAGGGGTCAGGCTTAGGGCAGAAGGTCGATTCTGCCCTTCTAGCCAAGAGGAGGACTTTCAACAATGTGCCCTCCCAAGTGGAAACCAGAAAAATCTTCCTCTACGCACCACCTGATTGAAAATAAGTTTTCAAGAGCTAACCAGCCAGATTATTGCTCCTTGGTTCCTGTCGTTATCATCACCATCATCAGTAGTATTTATTGAGTGCTTACTTTGTGCAGAGCACTGTACTAAGCGCTTGGGAGAGTACAATACAACAGAGTTGGCAGACGCATTCCCTGCCCACGATAAGCTTACAGTCAAGAGCAGCCCCTCTCTTTCAGACCCTGGAGGAGCCAATCGACTTCCCCCTCCATCACTTCTCCTTTCTGGCCATGCCTATTGGCTCCATCATAGAGGTGGGTTTCCATTCCCATCAATGTCTCGATCCTCTCAATATCCCCTAATGCCCAGAACATAATCGATGCTCCACAACTATATAATGAAGGGGAAACCGCCAACACTGTACAGTCAGTGCTATTAAACTAAATTTAGAAATACTCTCAGTTTTTGGAAGGCTGAACATTGAAACTGAACACATGCATTTTTAAAGAAGGATCTTATGACTGCAAATCAGCCCTCAAGTCAATTGGAGAATTTGCACTTAAATCCTAAATCTTGTTATCTGGGATGGAAGACATGCTGTCATCAAGGAGGTGTTGGAAAGCAAGCACTTGGCAGGGTACACAGAGTGCAGAGACAGATCTGCATTTCCATTTTCTGATGTGCCACCTTAATCCCTTGATTTTTATCTGTGACATATTATCACACTGGAGCCTACGAGATCACATCAGAGATCGAGTTTAGGCAGGGGCAGCTTAAAATAGGCAAATCTTGCAAGGAAGGAATGCTCTAGCTCATTCATTTGTCTTTTTCCCGTAAATAGCAAAAAGCAGCTTGCCTTTTTAACTTCGGGGGATCACTAGGACTTCTACAATTTGGGATATATTTTCAGAGCATAATAGAAAATGTGATGCGCTCACAGAGACACCAGAGTCAGAGGCAGAATGGCAGCTGGGAGACTGTCAGAAGCGGTAACAAGTTGCTAGGAATATTAAAGATTAACACTGAATACTTTGTTGCTATTTAACTCCGGGACGTTTCATGTCGCTGAAGCAGAAACAGATCATTTTCCCCCCTCCCTCCCGTTTGCAGAACAGAGGAGCAAAGGAACAGATTCAGGAGCCAAGGATGTCAGATGCCAACTCCTGAAGGGTTGAAATGGCTTTATATAACCAAGAGAGAGGGGGAGCTTACAAAATGAAGAAAGAATCAAATCAGTACTCCGGCTGAAAGTGTGAACTGAATATGGGAGAGGAAAAATTCTTAAAAATAGCTCACCCAGGAAGAAGAATGCAGCTTGTCTCACAGTGACAGCACAACCCTTGGGTGAATTATAGGAACCTACTGAAGCCCTTTTGCATTCTTTTTTGAAATGTTGATTACGGTTTGAATTTAAGCCTGCCGTTGGCTGACATATTATTCAGTCCCAGGCAATGAATGGGACTGTCAGAACTCCATCTGCCTTCTGCACATGCACCATGTCACTGGAATATTTTCCATTCCATTCCATTCATTATTTATGCAGCGCTAATCAGTTCGGAGCCTAAACCCTGACAGAAAGCAATACATCCAAATATTGCACAGGATCGGGGAGGGCGGGTGAAGAGAAGGAGTTAGTGAATCGAGCATATATTGGGATGGAGGTCATGATAAAGGCAAAGAAAGGGAGAGGTGGGTTGGAGGAAAGATGAGGGGAGAATGAAGAAAGAGACCCACCAAGGGAATGAAGGGAGAAACAAACACCAAGAGAGAAAACAGGAAGATTTTGCTGCTTCTGGCACCTGTATGGGCTTGCTTGTCCAAGGTTAAATGGGAGCTGGTTGAACAGGTTAGGGTTTCCCACACTCTGCTCCTGCCACAGGGTGATAGTAGATTTTCTCATAACCAGTCTCTTCCCCCACCACTTTTGACCTCTTCGCTTTAGTCTTTTAAAATAAGAAACTTGTCCCCTTTTATCATCTTATTATATCCCTGCATTTTGTTTGCTGTTGTCAATAATCAAAGAGATGACAGATTGTTTTCTGGGCCATTTTTATAGCCAAAAAGTACCTCTGGCATAGAATAGAGTCTTCACAGTCTGTAATTCTGGCCAGTAGTGAGACTTTACATTTCAATACCTTTATATTCATCGCATAGCCTGTGTTTGTGCATTTTTCTTTCCTGGCTGATGGTTTCCATTTGATTTCAGGATACCACTGTATAAGTCATCCAATGGGTGCCTGCCCATTTTTCTGGCAGTGGGATGCAGGGACCCAGACTGCCTCAATTATCCATTCTGGCTTAGGTGTTCCCGCAGAGGAAAAGCAATTTGTTGAGATGGGCCCCAGCTAGTTCATCCCAAAGGGTCTCAGAGCCTTAACCGCAATATGGTCTCACAAATCTTAACAATTCCAACCAGTTCCCCAGAGAGACAAGGAGGGCATAACTGGCAGCATTTTTTGTGGCACCAACGACTAGCGTCATGTGGTCGGGAATGTTCTCCCACATTTTTGCATCTGATTACTCAGCTGAAGTTACCACTTCTCAACTGGGTTGTCCCAACCAAATACCTAAGAAGATGTGGCTGGAGCCCTGGACAGTCTCCATGGCAACTACCAGAGAGCTGCCTCAGTTCTGACGGCACAGGACATATTTTCTCCCAGGGCTCATTCTGGGGTTCAGAGGAGCTCTGCAGTTCCCTGGGCAGCCTGGGAGACTCCATCCAGGGTTAGAGAGTTGCAATCAAGGTCTTGGAATATGCAGTCAGGCAGTCAAGAATTATAGATCGCTTTGCACCCAAAGGTCACTCACTGTGTTAAGCCCTTGGGATACACGTTCCAGAACCAAGATGGGAATTGCTCTCAACAAGCTTGAAACCTAACAGGGAAGACCAAACAGACAAGACCACTCTGTCCATATAAATACAATCATTCTGCAAGCTCTCTTCCAAATGCTCTCAATTTTTGCAAATTTTGTCATAAAGAGTGAGTCTCCCTGAATTTCTCTTCCTTCTCCTCCTCCTCTTCCTCTTCCTCATTCTCCTCTTCTGAAATAAGCCTCTTATATCCCTGGGTTCGGAAGAAAGCAATACTGTATCTGGGAACAAGCTTTTCTTCTCTAGTAATGCAAGTCACCATCTGAGTCTGTGAGAGACTTAAAGAAAAAGTCAATGATCGCTTCAGTCTGGGGCCAGTTTGGCCTGACGGCTCACCGCATATGTAAGCCAGTCTTGTGTTTGTGGTCTTGGGAAAGAGACATAAAGACTTGAATGGCTTTAAACGTTGGTTAAACATGCCTTTTGGAGCAAGCGATCCATTTCAGGAGTACACATCACAGGGCTGTCCTTGAAGCCTTGACCCCCAGCCAAGCGCACCACAAAGGGAAGTTGTTGCCTTTAACTGCAGCAGAGGCTGGGTGGATGGGTGTGGTGCTGGAGGGAGGTACGTCAGCAGCAGTATGAATACAGCACTACCAGTGCCATTTCCTCTCCTCCACTTCCTTGCTTTCTCTTCACCCCCCTGCTGAGAAAATCCCAAATGATTCCACAACAAAAAGGAAATAGAGTTAAAGTACTCCTTCCCCCCCTATTTATGTAACAGGAAATGTAAGAAGGTTGTATTAATGCCTACAATAATTTCTCTGGTCAAAAACCAAGCAATTGCTCCTGCAATCGACTTGGACGAGACCATTTCTTCACAATTGCTTTAGGGTCGCTTCCCGGCTCTGCCACCTGTCAGCTGTGTGACTTTGGGCAAGTCACTTAACTTCTCGGTGCCTCAGTTACCTCATCTGTAAAATGGGGATTAAGACTGTGAGCCTCACTTGGGACAACCTGATTATCCTGTATCTAACCCAGCGCTTAGAACAGTGCTCCACACATAGTAAGTGCTTAACAAATACCAATATTATTATTTATTATTAAAAAAAAAAAAGTTGGTATTTGTTAAGCACTTACTATGTGCCGAGCACTGTTCTAAGCGCTGGGGTAGACATAGGGGAATCAGGTTGTCCCACGTGGGGCTCACAGTCTTAATTCCCATTTTACAGATGAGGGAACTGAGGCACAGAGAAGTTAAGTGACTTGCCCACAGTCACACAGCCGACAAGTGGCAGAGCTGGGATTCGAACTCATGAGCCCTGACTCCAAAGCCCGTGCTCTTTCCACTGAGCCACGCTGCTTCTCTAAAGATTAAAGATCTTGAGCATAACTCAAGAGGAAAAATACTTCCTTCCCATCCAAAGTTAGAGGTTTTTTGGGTTTTTAAAAATCTTTTGTCTAAGCTGATTTCAGGGATTGAGTCTAATCTGGTTATGGAGAAGGGAAAGTCATTTAAGGGTGCTGCCAATTTTAAGTCCTCTCTGCTGGTAAAGGAGATCGGAACATCTGACATGTATTGGGCTTCTAGGTAGGGTCCAATTCCAGAAGGAGTGGAAGAGAGAGAGGAGAGAGGGGAAGGAAGCTAGTGAGGCAAAAGAAGATCTGGTAAGGAACTTAATTAAAACTCACAGAGAAATGGAACCTAAAGGAATGTGGCATGTTAATGGGCCCCTACACTTTATCCCCCTAGGCCCCTAATACATAGAATGATATCCATAGTGCCTAAAAAACCTCTATGAATTACTATTTAGCTGGGTGTAGAAATGGCAGACTCATCACAACAAACTTGGCAGAAAGCAATAATGCAATACCTAGGAGAGTCAGTGCAATTTACTATTATTAAAGTTGTCAACCTTCGAGAATTGACTCAGACAGGCTGGAAATCAAGAGGTTTGTGTCTGAGCAGAGAGAGATCTGAAGGTCTGAGGATGTGGAGGGTGCAGGCCCGCTCTGTGGATGTGTTTTTCTAAACTTATTATGCCAATATATTCAATCATTCAATGGTATTCATCGAGTGCTTACTATGTGCAGAGCACTGTACTAAGCCTGTGGGAGAGTACAATGTAACAGAGTTAGTGGACACATTCCTAAGGCACAACAAGAGTACAGTCTAGAGGAAGGGACAAACATTAACTTAAATAAATTAGGGATATGTACCTAAGTGCGGAAGGGCAGAGGGAGGGGTGAATAAAGGGTGAAAATCCAAGTGTAAGAGTGACACAGAAAGGAGTGGGAGAAGAGGAAATGAGGGCTTAGCTGGGGAAGGCTTCTTGGAGGAGATGTGGTTTTAATAAGGTTTTGAAGGTGGGGAAAGTGATTGTCTGTTGGATATGAAGAGAGAGGGCATTCTAGGCTAGAGGCCAGATGTGGATGAGGGGTTGGCAGCGATACAGACGAGATGGAGGTATAATGAGTAGGCTGGCATTAGAGGAGTTAAGTGCACAGGCTGGTTTGTAGTAAGAAATCAGTGAGATAAGGTAAGAGGGGGTGAGGTGGTTGAGTGTTTTAAAGCTGATGGCAAGGAGTTTCTATTTGATGCAGAGGTAAACAGGCATTCACTGGAGATTCTTGAAGAGAGGGGAAACATGGATTCAACAGTTTTATAGAAAAATGATCTGATACCATAGTAAAGTGTGGACTGGAGTGGGGCTAGACAGGTAGAGCGGTCAGTAAGGGATCAAAACAGGATAGGAGAAGTGCTTGGATTAATGTGGTAGCAGTTTGGATGGAGAGAGGAAAGGCTTTTAGTGATTTTGTGAAGGTTGAACTGACAGGATTTAGGGACACTGAATATGTGGGTTGAATGAGAGAGAGGAGTCAAGGATGATACCACGGTTATGGGGCTTGTGAGACAGGAAGGAGAGTGGTGCTGTCTACAGGGATAGGAAGTCCGAGGGAGCACAGGGTTTGGTTGGGAAGGCAAAGAGTTTTGTTTTGGACATGTTAAGTTTGAGGTGTCATTCCTGGGAGGGAGGGAGTCACATGCAGGGGATACTGGGTGCAGAGGCTGCTGCCAGAAATTCCTCTTTGTTCCTCTTCTACCCCATCTCCACCTGTACAGTTGCTAAGAACTGTGCTAAGCACTGGGGCAGCTACTAGATCATCACTTTAGACACAGTCTTCCTCCTACTGGGGGTTCACAGTCCAGGACATAGGGGGACCAGTTACCTTATTCCCATTTTACAGCTAGACTGAGTAATTTAACCTGGAAATTTAATTTATGGGAATTGAAGACCATGTCAATCTGAAAATCTGCACCCTGAATCTAGATGAATGCTCAGCCTAAAGTTAGAGAATTCTGTTGGGAGCCCACAGTAGTGGGTTACATTCCTTGCAACAACACTAATCTGCCAGGAATATTGAGCGATGGAGTCTCAATCAATCAATCAATCAATGGTATTTATTGAAAGCTTACTATGTGCAGATCACTCTATTAAATGCTTGAGAAAACATGATATAAGAGAGCTAGTAGAGACAATCCCTGCCCACAAAAAGCTTACAGTCAACAGGGGAAGATAGACATTAGATTAGATTATGGATTTTAACAGTGAGCCTCGATCCTGACACTGCAGGACCAAGAACCTGTGGGGAAGAATTCATTAGAGTGCAGATTGTGAGCTAATTGTGGGCATGGAACATGTCTACCTAATCTGTTATATTATACTCCCCCAAGCACCTAGTACAGTGCTCTGCAGACAGTAAGTGCTCAGTAAATACAATTGATTGATGGTTTGCCCAGCACCCATATAAGATGCTTTTGGCCAGTTGTGTTCCCACTGGGAAAGCAAGGAGCATGAAGACAGGCAGGAGTTCAGCACACTATAAAGTGTTCACAAGTGTACACAACAGGTTTTTTTGTGTGTGTCCAGTAGCCATTTATGGTCAAAGGGATGGCAGCATAGTGCTGAAATCTAGTAGGTGGTTGCCTTGGTAACCAGGAACTGAAGAGATTCCTACTGGGCCTGTCTAACTCACAGAATGGCTTAATTAATTCTTTGGTTATAAATCTTCATCATTTATGACTTAGCCTCAGTAGGCTTTGCCATGCTTGCAGAGCTGAGACTAGAACCCAGGTGTCTAGATTTCCAGAGTTATGTTCTTTCCACTTCACCAGCAGCAGGGCTAGAACATTAAATAGTTGCCAACTCAACATGTCCAAAACTGAGTGACTTATCTTCCCCTTTCCTACCAACCTCTCTCACCAATCCCCTCTCCCTTCTCCATCAATAACACCACCATCCTCTCTGTCCCCAAAGTCATCCTCTGTCCCATCAAGGATGACCCTGATGTCATCCTCCACTCTTCACTGTCATTCACCTCTCACATTTAACCAATTGCTAAATCCTGGTGTTTTTTTCTCCAAAACATTTTCTGGCTCTGCCCTTTATTCTTCACATAAGCAGCCACCACCCTACTTCAAACTCTTGTCAGATCATGTTTAGATTACTGTGCCAGCCTCCTCCGTACCAAACCCTAATCAATCAATTAATCAATTGCATTTATTGAGAGCTTACTGTGTACAGAGCACTGTACTAAATACTCGAGAGAGGACAACACGACAATAGAACACATGCATTTTCTGCCCACAATAAACCTACAGTCCTCCCCTCTTCAGGCCATACTCCTGAGTCCATACTCCTGCCCAAATCATCTACTCGAAACTTTGTTCAACAAATGTCTTTTCACTCCTCAAAATCTTCCAGTGGCTGCTCAACTCCTTTGCATTAAACAAAAGATTCCTTACCACTGGTTCAAGACTGTCTACTGGTTCTCTTCTCACAAATCAGTTCTTTACATCTGCTACACCTCTTCACACGCTACTCCTCAGCTCACCCTTTTCTAAGTCCATTTTCTAACTGTACCTCACTCGGGACTCTCCTGACCCCTTGTTCATGTTGTTCCCCAAGCTTGGAACTCCCCCTCACCAAATCTTCCTGATCTCAGTCCTCCCACTTACAAAGTCCTCATAAAAAAATCCCACCTCCTCCAGGAAGTCTTTCCCAATTAATTCCCAACACCCCAATTCTCAGGATTTCTGACAATATGATATTTAATTATTCTATTTCATCCTAGCATATTTTTGCTACTCTTTAACTGATCCTCCTTTTTCCTATTGTTCCCATTACTTAGGAATGTTTTGGAAGTCTCTCTTTCTCCCTTAGGTTCTTGGGAGGAGAGAATGTGTGTTTTAGCTTCTGTTGTACTTTCCCAAGTGCTTAAGACAATGTGTTGAACTTACTGGGTGCTCAATAAATCCCATCACTACTACCACTATTTCTGTCACAACCTCTCTCACCAATCTCCTCCCCCAGTTGAGGAAATTTGCATTGGATACCTGCATTTTTCTAGGCCACTCATTTGTGGAAGAAGCATGTGCTGGGTTTGTGTTTTCCTTTTCAATGAAATTGCCTTCCAGGTAAATAATTTTAGGGCTAACTGCACTGAACTAACTATCTGGGTCATTTGAATTCCTTCTCTGTGAAATAATTATGGCCTTTGGGAAATGTAATGAGTAATACAGTTTTATGATTGGAAACTAAATGACAGCCTCTCTCTCCCTAGACCCCCTTTCTTGCCTTATCTAGATGAACTATGAAAAGTCAAATTAGCAGGGTCTTACACCTCTGGAGGCAAGCACTGCTCTGAATTACACTGTGGAAAAAACTCAGGAAACAAGGACTGCCGTGGTGCACAATAGTGAAATCACAATCCCACTATTTCCTTTGATTTTGCCTGACCACTCACAGTGTCTTATAAACATTATTTCATGGACACCTCTGCTCTCCCTTCCCACCCTCCCCAAGGGTAGAACACACAGTCTACCCTTGTGAGGTGTGGCTGGTCATTACCATGATGTATATTGTTTGTTGGGTAAACAGGGGGTCAGAGAAGTGAAATTCCTTTCCCACTCAGCTCCTTCTCTGGAAAAAGTGGCTCATCATCAGGGAATGTTTACCAACTTATGGTAAATTGGCAAGTTTCTCAATGTTCCTCCCTGACTCCTCTATTCTGGGAGTGCCTCTACTGTTCCTTTTTGGATAATGTATTTTCCCACTGTCCCCTGATGTTGTCGAAAGACTCCACTACGAAACCATTTCCTTCTTTTCTCCTCCATGGAGAAGTCTGGCAAAGGCAAGAGTCAGAAGGAAAATTTCTCTGCTAGAGGCTTGGAGCAAGCATTTTCAAGTATTTATTGAGCACTTACTGTGTACAGACCACTGTACTAAGCACTTGATTAGTGGGTATTTATTGTGACATTATAAAGTGTACTATCTCAAGACTCATCGCAGCGACTGGAACATTTTTCCCAGTTTTAGAATGATGGGACCCTCTCAGTGCTTCCAAAAGTGTTAAGCATTTTAGAGAATTGTGAGGAACTGTGTGGTCGAAAGACAGCATATCGGATCAATCAATCAATGGTGATTTATTGAGAGCTTATTGTGTGGAGAACATTGTACTTAGCAATTGATAGAGTACAGCAGAGTTGGTAGAAATGACCCCTGCCCATGAGGAGTTTACAGTCTAGTGGGGCTGGAGATGATGAAGGGGAGAAAGCAAAGGAAGAGATTGGAACTTCTGGGGAAATTATTTTTCTTCTATTTATAGGATGACAGATCTCATGGTGGCAAAATGTTATTCTGTGAATAACAAGAAGTGATCTAATGAGAGCAAATTAGCTTAACTCTCCAAACTCCTTAAAAGAACACTCTGCAAGTACAGTGAATCCTTATTTACACTTGCTGTCAACTCAGCTGGGAACTCTACAGCCTCTCCTGACCTCTGTCTCCGGCTCCATCTGTCAGAATCTGAGCCCTGCGGCGGAAAGACTCTCCACCAGGAGCCCAAACCCAATTAGGGACACTGACACTTTGCCTTTCCATGCTTTGATTTTCCTTTTTTTAAAAAAAAATTGGGTATTTGTTAAGCGTTTACTATGTGACAGGCACTGTACTAAGCACTGGGGTAAATACAAGCTAATCAGTTGGACATAGTCTCTGTCCCACATGGGGCTCACAATCTTAAACCCCATTTTACAGATGAGTAGCTGAGGCCCAGAGAAGAAAAGTGACTTGCCTGAAATCCACAGCAGACAAGTGGCAGAGCTGGGATTAAAATCTAGGTCTGAGTCCCTGGCCCATCACAACTTCTTAATGCCTCAGTTTCCTTATCTGCAAAATGGAGATTAAATACCAGCTCTCATTCTCTTAAACTGAGCCCTCTGTGGCTCAGACACTGTGTACTGATTGTATTAAATCAATCCTTCAAGCAGTCAATGGCATTTGAGCACTTTCTGTGTGCAGAGCATTGTACTGAGCACTCAGATCTAGGATTTAGCACAGTGCTTGGCACATAGCAAGCACTTCAACAGACACTATGATTCTCATCATTCTGAGGCCATTTCAAAGTGCTGTTGTGGGTACAGTCATTATGACAGAAAGAACAGCAGCTCCTGCCCGCACCGTGCTGCCACACGTTGAACAGATGCAGTTGGAAGAGATGAGAAGAAAAATGGTTCCTGTTGCCATTCCTCCCAACTCCGGGCAGACTGTACCTCTGCCAGGAACACATCAGGAAGCCGGTCCACTGCCCCAGAGGGATAAGTACAGTGCCTGGCACATAGTAAGCACTTAAATACCATAATTATTATTACTATCAGCTTTGGGGAGTAATGGACAGTGAAGAAGCAATTTCTCTTCCCACCTGCTTTACCTGCTGCACTGCTTCCACAGCTCCGAGGAGCTAGTGAGTCTTCCTCTTTGTGAGAGAGGCTGGGGAGGGGAGGTATTCCCAAAGGCTGCAGTGCTATCTTCCTCAAAGAGGATTTCAAACCTGGGCTCTAGACCATCCCCTGGCCCTTAGGTGGGACCATACCCGCACCACCTCAGAGAGATGGGAACTTTTTAAAATGATCCAGATAAAGAGATTCCATTCCAGTGCCAACAACCCTAGTGTCAGGAAATTGCTCCTCAATAGCTAACCTGAATCCCACTTGCTGTTGTTTAATTACTTTTATTCTGTCCGCAGTGGAGATTGAGAATAGTCGATCGCTATCCTTGGAACATTATCATTAAACTACTTCAGACTTCTACAGGTTGAAACATCCTACTTCTTCTAGTCTGTCCTCATAGCTTGTATTTACCAACTCTTTTTTCATGCTGCTTGAACTCCGGAACCATTTCCCACTTAGTTTTATAACTGCTGACCTGGGAGCTAATTTATAATCCCAGCTGGTCCCAGGATCCCTGCTCTGAAGTTTGTGCCAGTCTCATTTTGGGGGGGTGGGGCAGGGCAAAAGGGTCCAGGAGAGGAGGAGAAAGGGAGAATCTTCTTTAAGAAAGTGAGATTTTGAGGAAAATGATAGAAAATGCTAAACATCAAATGCTTTATGCTCTAACCTGTCTCTAAAATTCTGAACCAAAGCTAGGCTAAGAGGTGTGTGTGTGTGTGTGTGTGTGTGTGAGAGAGAGAGAGAGAGAGAGAGAGAGAGAGAGACAGAGAGACAGAGAGAGAGAGAGAGAGACAGAGAGAGAGAGAGCTGGGGGACAGAGGATACGAGGGTTAGCTTGGGAAATCCAAGCTGATGCCAGTAAAACTTTGGCAGACAGATGCCTTACAGGCATGGTGGAGAGGAAAGCTGATGTAATATATTTTTTGAAAATTTTATGTTGATTTCAACCACAGTGATGGAGGGGATGTTGGTAGACTTTCTGCTCAAGCCACTCCAAGGCCTGCACTCTGGTCAGCTGCTCCTTTCCTTCTCTGGGGAGGCATTATTTAGAAGGACACATTTCAAAGAGTCCGGCTATGGTCACTAAAGTGAGAATATGTGACAGTTTACCATCTATATTTCAATTGAGAATGCATTTCAATTGAGAATGCACAGTCTGTCACAATACATTTCCATCAGCCTTAGCAGGTTGGATTTTTAATTTGCAAATCAACCCTCCATCTTCGGTTTGAGAAACACTCAAGAGTAATAAATCAGCATGAGCTTGTTAGAAAAACAACTAAATAACCATGGATATCTTTGAGAGATATAAACGAAGTAGAGAAACAGTCTGCAGTATGTGTAATAATATGTTGACAAAGTGCCTCATGAAATCATCCTTCCGATAAAGCCCCCTAATTAGGACTACCAAGTGGGACCAGTCTGAATTAGTGAAAGGCTGTCTCTCCTGGCTGCTCAGCGTGGGAATGTTTGAGTCAGCTCTTCCCACTATGGAGGCTGGGAGGATTGACTTCGAGAGCAGGGAATCAAGACCAGTCAGTTCTCCCACAGCACCACCTTTTACTATGCATTTTGGGTAGGACACTGTTGAGGTGCTATGGCATGGTCTTTGGACAATGTGCACCCATTTGACGAGAGCATGATTTTAACATGAGGCGAAAGGGTTGCCGTGTATGCACATGGTAGCAAGGGGTTAGTCAAGGTGTGTGTCCTATGATGCGAGTTTTCCTTAGAGCGGGGTTTGTCAAGAATATGATCCCTGGATTATCGGGGAATTTGATGAAGGAAAGGTTAATGAAGGGGTTGGTTACCTATGCCTCGGGAGCCATATCTGACTCTTCTTGGAATCAAACATGTCTCTTGAGCCAGATTGACGGGGCGAGGGATTTAAAACTGCCGCCCATTGTTTTTGGCAAAGGCTGGGACCCCTGATGAATACCCCACAGTGAACTGTGTTGTGACCCTAAATAGAACCACTGTCGGAACATGAAGATCAAGAGGCAAATAGAATAGGGGAAGTAGGCTCTTTCCAGCCCACTGCTGCAGGATCAGGAGAGAGGGCAAAGGAAGTCAAAAACAGGCAGGAAGAAACCCTCAACCTCACCAACCCAAGAATCTGTCAGCATCAAACAGTTCTTTCAGAATTCCTCACCCAGCAGAAGTGGGGGTGAGTGCTGACCCTTAGAAGGTCTCAGACCCAGTCCCCCATTTTGTGGTGGGGCAGGGTGGCCACTTGGGTCACTCACCCTGTATCAATGTGACTGGGGAGGGGATCCCATCCATCCTGAGACTCTCACGGGCTCAGCAGTTCTTTGGAGATGGGAGAGAAGGAGGGAGGCAATGTCAGGGGGAGGAGTGGTAGGCAGGAGAAGGAAGTGGGACAGCAGCAGGACTTAGACACTCAATGACTAGCCTCAGGAAGACCTTCTTCTACCTCACACCCCAGCAGAGTCTCAGGATCAACAACTTTGGGCTCCAACTCAGAAAACTGTGAGGGTACCATCGCATCACAGGGAGTTGGAGTCTGCATGGGGTTGGCAACTCTGAGCTTCAGAGGTTCCCAGGGCATCAGGGAATTCATTGGGACCCCCCCGCCCTTCAGCTTTTTGACTGGGTCAATCCTATTCAGATTCAGAGGTCATGGGTTCGACTCCCGGCTCTGCCACTTGTCAGCTGTGTGACTGTGGGCAAGTCACTTAACTTCTCTGTGCCTCAGTTACCTCATCTGTAAAATGGGGATGAAGACTGTGAGCCCCACGTGGGACAACCTGATTCCCCCGTGTCTACCCCAGCGCTTAGAACAGTGCTCTGCACATAGTAAGCGCTTAACAAATACCAACATTATTATTATTCAGGGATGGATTAGTTCCTTTCAAGTACTATGGTAGGTTTGGAAAAATGCCTATTGGGATGTATTTGGGTGCAGAAACATGACTGCTGATGAAAACGTCAACTTGCTTGAACAAGCTGCGCTATCCTGCTCAGACTACAGTTCACATCTAGGACATTCTCTCAGGATCTTTGGGACAAAACCCATTCTGGGCTCTGGAAAGGAGGACTGGGACAAAGAAAGAGGGAGATGGGAATTATGGGCCTTGGTGTTTTTTCTTAAACTCCAGCAAAAGTCAAATTAATGTTCATTCTTGGTAGTTCAGTGCCAGGGGCCAATTCAGGAAGGAGCAAAAATTAAGTAAATAACTTACTAAATGGCTCAGAGCTCCCCTGATGTAGGAAGATTAAAACCTGGAATATCCCCATCTGTCCCCATGGCTAAAATGTAATGAAGAGCGGATGTGAGAACACTGGTGAGGCAGAGACGTCAGGAAAGGAGAAAATTTTTTATCGTTGGGAACAATAGGGTGAAATTAGAAAAGATAAAGGGAGAAAATCCAGAAGTTGGATAATCTGAAACATTTCCTAGCATGATATCAATGCAGGGGTAAATGGACTGGAAAGATAGGGGAATATTCTATTAATGGAAGCAGTCAAAATTGGACTAGCCAAGGCTCTGCACACTCTCCTATAGGAGGTCTTGTGTAGTTGTGGGGAGATGGACAGGGTTTACCATTCTACTTTTTATAGGCCATATACTAACCTTGATCAACGCAAAAAAAATCCTCATAAAAGTTAATGGGGAGTTCTCTATAAAGTCAGAGGGGAGACTATGGCTTGATGAATCTATATGATTATTCCACAAAGCTTTCCTGAGATAAATAAGGCCCTTAATAGACTTGTTTATTGGTGAGCCGTTTACATCAACGTATGTACGTACTATCAGTTGGAATGCAATAGACAATCACAGAGAATAATGCCTGGAAACAATTACAGCATTTGGCTCTGGAAAATGCTCACCCCGTGGGAATGCAACAAATAACTGCCAAATTACAAAGATTATAAATCGCAGCACTGGGCACAGTGTTCCAGAGAGCCAAAAAATCAGCATTTGCCCACACCCGACCCTTATTTTACACACCCTAAATCTGCATCCGTGCTGGGGCAAATGGCATAGATGCCTGAGGAGGACGACTCCATGTAAGCATGGAGGGACTATAGCTCTCTTCACCTTCAGAGCCGGGCCCAAATTAATCATTTCAACATCTCCGGGAGAGAGTTAAGGAGAACAATCCCTATAGTCCACTGGGAAGCATGTGACTTGTTCAAGGTCACACAGAAAGTTTGCAAGGCAGCCCACACCTACTGTCAAGAGTGCCTAATTTCCTTCCCTGAGCTTCTGCCTCTTGCCAAGTAGTGATTTCCTTCTCCCGCTCAAACACCCTGCTGCCTGCCCTCTAGAGTTAAAAGCTACAGCCACATGGCCATCTCCAGATGGTAATCTACTTCACCTGTTTTTTTTAGAAGTAAAGAATAGGTATGTAGAATAAGAATAGACTCTAGACTGTAAACTCATTGAGATCAGGGGACGTGTCTATTGACTCTGTTATGCTGCACTCTCCCAAGCACTTAGTACAGTGCTCTGCACTGTAAGCATAGTAAGCATAGTACTAAGGTTGACTGAAAGAGTAAGTAAACAATATTTGCTACGTCTTGCTCAAGTGCTTTAGACTCTTCTGGGTGGCTGCATGCAAGACATTCTAAGATGTTTTCACATCTTCTGACTCCTTTTTGTATTTCCTGTGCCTTGTGTCCCTTCAAGAACAAGGCCAGACGCATCCACTAAAGAGTTACTGAAGTTTCAGAAGCTGAGGACCAGACTTCTCATGTCTATACGTAGTCCTTTGGAAACTGGAATGATACGTGGTCCTTTGGAAACTGGAATGACAAATTTCCTATCTCTCAGGGATACTTTTGTGAGGAAATGTGTCATACTAAGAAAACACTGGAAGAAAAAGAAAAGGTTTTCTTGGAGGAGGAGGAGCAGGAGGAGGAGGAGGAGTAATGGTACTTACTGATTGCTGACTGGGTGAACAGCACTGTACAATGCCTTTGGGAAAGTTACAACAGAAGCAAAAGACACACCCTGGGTGAGGGAACAGGACTAGTAAACTGGAGGGTTCCCTCCTCTACAGTCTTCCTCAAGGCAGAACCCTCTTTGGATTTAATAGGGGCTTTCTCTGAAGAGAGAAGAGCAGGCAGAGGAGAAATAATCCTGAAGAGGCACTGCACAACTATAGTTCAAATCAAGATTGATCAGACAGACTGAGTACCTGTGCTTAGCTCACAGAAAAGTGTAAGAATAGAAGAAATGCTATTTCTGAGTCAGACCCATGGCCTATCCAGCCAAGTATTCATATCTGACTGTAGAAATAGGACACTGGGAGGAACTTGGTGATGGCGTCCCTCCTTAATTGCATTCATCCTCTCCATTACAGAGACACCATGACTCTCTCTTGTCAACCATTATGGCCTTCTCACCCCAGATTTGTCCAGCCCCCAGAAGCATGGCAAAGTAGAAGCAGATGGTGTTGTGGATAGAGTACGGGCCTGGGAGACAGAAGGTCATGGGTTCAAAGCCTGACTCAGCCACTTGTTGGCTCTGTCAACTTTGGCAAATCACTTCACCTTTCTGTGACTCAGTTACCTCATCTGTAAAATGGGGCTTGAGACTGTGAACCCCATGTGGGACAAGGACTGTGTCCAACCCAATTTGCTTGTATCCACACCAGTGCTTAGTATAGTGTTTGACACATAGTAAGCGCTTAATGAATACCACAGTTATTATTATTATTGTTTGGATAATTTCACTTTAGTAATAAATCCCATAGTTTACCACCCACAGAATGAAAAAGCAATTCCTTCCCTTTGTTTTGACCTTAGCACCATCAGGCTACAATGTTGTGGGATTTGGTAAACGATAATCCAGGGCTTGCTCGGCCCATCTCCTTCAGGATTTTGGAAACTTCAATCAGATCCTCTCTCAGCCTATGTCTTTCCAGGAGAGGAAAAAAACATCTTCACCAGCATCGATTACTTCGGCCACCCTTTTCAGATGCTGTCCTGTCCTCCCTGAGAGGTGGCAACCAGAACTGCATAGTGTATTCCAGGTGTAGTCTAACCAGGGATTATAGAATAGCAAAACTGCACACTTTCTTTTCTATATCCCTTCTGATGGCACTCCACCCCTTTCTCCCACCATATTTGCATTGAAGACACACAGAGAAACAGTGTGGCTTAGTAGATAGAGCACAGGCTTGGGAGTCAGAAGGACTTGGATTCTAATCTTGGCTCTGCCACTTGTCTGCTGTATGACCTTAGGTAAGTAACAACTTCTCTGGGCCTCAGTTACCTCATCTGTAAAATAGGGACTAAGAATGCGAGCCCCATGTGGGACAGGGACTGTGTCCAACCTGTTCAATTTGTACCTACCCCAGGGCTTTGAATAGTGCTTGGCACATAGTAAGCACTTAACAAGAACCATTATTATTATTATTATTACACAGACTGGAAGAGGGCACATAATCCTAAATTGCAAATAGCAATAGTATTATTCTATCCAAAGTCAGAAATGAGTGGAATGATAGAGATGGATTGCAGAAGTGATCGGACTAAGCAGCTTCCTTCGGTAGCAGGATCGTAGTGTTCGCTCCACCTTCAGGAATGTGACGGTGAACTTGGCAAACCTCCTCCCTCTTTGTGCTGGCAATACAGTGTTTAGTGAATTTCTTCCTGTTTTTAAGCCCAGAATTGATTGTCTTGGTGGCCAGAGCAAATATTTTTCTAACAAAACAAAGTGGGCTGATGGAAAATGCTTTTAGTATTTGCAGCACCCTCCCTCCCCCGAAAACTCTACACGGCTAAATGTAAAACAGAAAATTTCAGAGCAATCACCCCATATTTATAAGTAATCTGACAAAGTGTTGAAAGAACCATTTGCCATTCAACGGCACTCATGGAAGTGAATGTAATAGTTAAGGCTGAAGTGCTTCTTTCATAAACTCATATTCCCAGGGTTATCACTTTCTATAACATGATCTCTAGTAATGGAAAATATCTATGTTTCATTCAGCCCTAGAGAAAATGGAGATGGAAAAAGCTGGGCTCAATTGATCTAGGCATTTCTGGGCCAAGCCATGGAGAACTAAGTGCAGGCCCGTATCTACAACAGGGTAGATTGAGCCTGGATCATGGACTCCACTCCAGGGTTTGTTTTTTTTTTGTTGTTGTTTGTTTTTTAAATGGTATTTGTTAAGCACTTATGCCAGGCACTGTACTAAGCACTGGGCTAGATACAAGCTAATCAGGTTGGACACAGTCCCTGTCCCACATGGGGCTCACTCTTAATCCCCACTTTAAAGATAAGGGCACACTCTGGGCTTGTCAACCCCCTCCTCAAAAATCTCCAGTGGTTGCCTATCAATCTTCACATGAAGCTAAAATTCCTCACTACTGGCTTCAGAGTCTCCATCACTTTGCCCCTTCCTACCTCACCTCCCTTCTCTCCTTCTCCAGCCCAACTCGCACACTCCGCTCTTCTGCCACCGCTAACCTCCTCACTGGGCCTCGTTCTCACCTGTCCTGCCATTGACCCCGGCTCACATCTTACCTCTGGCCTGGAATGTCCTCCCTCCTCACATCCGCCAAACTCTCTTCCCCTCTTCAAAGCCCTAATGAGAGCCCACCTTCACCAAGAGGCCTTCCCAGATCGAGCCCCCCTTTTCCTCTGCTCCTCCTCCCTTCCCCATCGCCCTGACTCTCTCCCTCTGCTCTACCCCCTCCCCCGCCCCACAGCACTTGCGTATATTTGTACATATTTATTATTCTATTTATTTTATTAATGATGTGTATATAACTATAATTCTGTTTATCTATTCTGATGCCTGTCTACTTGTTTTGTTTTATTATCTGTCTCCCCCTTCTAGACTGTGAGCCGAGGGATTGTCTCTATCTGTTGCCAAATTGTACTTTCCAAGCACTCAGTATAGTGCTTTGCATACAGTAAGCGCTCAATAAATACGATTGAATGAATGAATAACAAGGGAACTGAGGCCCAGAGAAGTGAAGTGACTTGCCCAGGGTCACACAGCAGACAGGTGGCAGAGCCAGGATTAGATCCCAGGTCCTTCTGACTCCCAGGCCTGTGCTCCATCCATTAGACCACACTGCTCCTCTTGATACACACCCCTCAGAAAAGGCCTCTGGGGACAAGTGCAGTGGCAGAAGGAAGGTGGGAGCAGGCGCCCTCCTGAGTAGGAGCACTGAGTGCTCCCTCACTCCTCCTTTGTTCCTCCCTTGTTCTCTCCTCCTCTAGGAACCCTGTCTAATGGCAGCTCTCTAGATCCCTATGCTCTGGGAGGGGGTGGGTCCCCTAGATGCCAGGTACAGCAGGATTGGGAACAGCTGGAAGGTGCTGCCTCCATTCCACTCCTGGCAATACCTAGGAAAGACCTGGCCCAGCACCAAAAAGGACCTCCCCACCCCAAACTTCCAGAGAGCAATCACTGGCTGGGGCACCACTGGGGTTTCAGGAGACTCCAACTTTGGGTTGTCCAGTGTACACTATGGGGGCACTTACTGAAGGCACATCTCCTCCAAGAAGTCTTCCCTGACTAAGTCCTCCTTTCCTCTTCACCCACTCCCCTCTGCATCATCCTGACTTGCTCCCTTTATTCATCCCGCTACCAGCCCCACAGTACTTATATATATATCAGTCATTTCATTTATTTCTATTAATGTGTCTCTCCCCCTAGACTGTAAGCTCACTGAGGGCAGGGGATGTGTCTGTAATACTGTGCTCTCCCAAACGCTGAGTACAGTCCTCTGCACACAGTAAGTGCTCAATAAATACGTTTGACTGACTGACAATGGGGTAGAAAGAGCAACAGGTGTAGGGGTGGGCCACCTGCAAATTTCTGACCTTTAAATATCTCCCTCCCTGCAAGATGGATCCCTCCTGCAGCACACCAAGGAAAGCATGAAGCTGAGGGACCAAGACTGTAACAGAGACAAACTCTCAGTGCAGAGTTTAGATTACAGAAATGAAGTTTAGATTTCATTACTACGGGGACCATTTTCTGGGGGAGCATGTGGTAAAAAAGCACAGAATTCTCTCCATACATCACAGTGGAGACAGCCGAGATTCTTTTTTGCTTTTTGTTTCAAGACTGTGTAATTCCACCTCAAAACTCCTGAGAGGCACCAGAAAACCATAAACAAAATTTAAAGATCTAAACTGCATTATGATCTAGCTAGATACAAAGGGGGTGCAGGGAATATGCAATGAGGGAGCATACCCTTGTGATGACATAGGCTGTGGCTTCCTAAAAAAGCTTGTATCATAACCACTTAGTCACCAATTCACCACCCTCTCTGTCCAAGCTGTTCGGAGATCACCCCATCTTAAAATGAGGTGGGGATGGCTAGGTGCTAACCACCCAATTCAGTCTTAATTGCACTAAATTTTCCAACTGGATGAGGTTTTATTTGACTGCAGATTCAACTTCTGCCTAACTGTTGTTTACAGTCTCTTCCTTAAGCACTGCAATCAGGGCTTGATTCAGAAAATATTTCCTGCGTTGAAATTCAGTGTTTTAGTTATTGTTCATCCTTATTTCCTGACTTTTACAGGACCAGCACTCCTCAAGATGTGTGATGGGAGAGCCACATTTATGTCAATGTTTCCCTCCGACCAGCAGAGGACAGATGTTTGGCTGTTTGTTATCTGCAGTGAATCATTTACATAAAAAATGCCGAAAACCAGACCTTTACGACTTTCCCGCAAAGATTTTTAAGTGTTCTTCATTTGGAAAAATGCTGACCTAATTTTCCACATTCATCCTCAATTACTATGTATTGAGTGCTTCTGATGCATCAGACTCTGAGTGGAAGGGATGAGTGAGATGCAGCCCTGTCCTCTAGAAGCTTATGTCCTAATGAAAACAAAGCTGATGACCCATATCCTCTTCACAATTTTTTACTTTTGCCCTTCCCATCCCTTCCAAGGGGACATTTTTCTCTGAAACAGGAAAATATATACATTTCCACTAAGGGAAGTCTTTGTAGAGAAATTCCGATTTTAGGTGGGTTCTAAAAGGAAGGCGGTTTGGCAGATATTGAGTGGGGAGGTTGTGGCCAACGGAGAGAAGAGGCTGGTACCGGGAATGCAAGGGAGAGAAGAAGAAGGCTGACAGAAAACTGGGTTACTTCTGAATCAAGTAAGCCAGTGGAGTATGGTGAGAGAAGGAAAATGTTGCAAGATGACACATGTTACAGAGGAACTATGATGCCAGGAGGGAGGTGTATGGTTTTGATGCCAAAGGTAATAGAAATCCTGAGTGACCTTTGAGGCGAAATAGGACATGGTCCAAGCAAGGATTTGAGAGAAAGAGTTTTGGAGAATACTTGGAAGCAAGCAAACTTATAGATAGAGAAGTGGGATAGACACTGAGTAGTGAGGAGGGAGAGACAAGGGGCCAATCCAAGGGAGAGCCTAAAGAAAGAAACAGTAGTATTTGGTGACAGATTGAGTGTTTGGAGACAACAGTAAGAGCCTGAAATGCTGCCAAGGTTCTACGTTTGGGAAGAGATGGATGATATGAGCTGGCCAGTTTGGTTCTGTCTAAGCCAAGCCTGAACCCAGTGGTTAATTCCTTATGCTCATTTTTCAGCATTTGTTATGTGTCAAGCCCAGAACACTGTACTAAGCACTAGGGCAGAGTGCAAGGAAATAATTATAACAATAATTATGGTGTTTGTTAAGCACTTACTCTGTGCCAAACTCCAGAATAAGCACTGGAGTAGATACAAGATCATCACATCTGGCATGAGGCTCACAGTCTAAGTAGGAGGGACAACAGGTATTGACTCCCCATTTCATAAATGAAGAACTGAGGCACAGAGAAATTAAGTGACTTGACCAAGGTAACACAGCAGACAAGTGCTAGAGATAGGATTAGAACCCAGATCCCCTGACTCCCAAGCCCATGGTCTTTCAACTAGGCCACTCTGTTTCTCATGGAGTTCACAGTCTAAGAAGTAGGGAGCAGGTATCATATCCTCATTTTCCAGATGATGAAACTAAGATGCAAAGAAGTTAAATGACTTGCTCAGGGTTATTCAACAAGCCAGTGGTAGGGCTGGGATTGAAACTTGAGTCTTCTGACTCCAAGCACCTGAAAGGCTGCTGTCTCCCAGTAAGTATCTCAACATGGTACCAGGCCCAGCCCAACACCTGTTTATTCTCAGCCCAACTGGATTCCCTTACTTTTCCCCTTCCCCCAACTCATCCTGGAGCCTGGGGCAATATTTGCTCCTGGGTCTGGAGCTGGAATACTGCAGTAGCTCCCCCTTCCCCGCCTCCCCCACCTCCCGGAGCGCTCTCCCTTTCTGCTGAGAGTTTTGTGACTTTGCTTAAGGTCCTAACCAGAAATTCAAGTAGAGATTTCCTGAAAAGAGAGGACATTGTGGAATATCACTTTGAACTGGGGTCTCTTTGTAACAGAACAGAAAAAAATCATACTGTTCTGTGTAAAGATTTGAACCGTGCCTCTATAATTCTGCTGGAATGTCACTGTCCTCCAAAAGGGGCTTTAAAGAACACCATTCTTACACATCACACAATGCATGAGGGAAAGTAGTAATTAAACATGGAAATTCCATTCCCTGGAAATTAGTATATTCCCTGTACTTTGCTATAATAAAACCCTGCACACAGACCCCTCCACATTTAATGTAGCACTCTCAGCCTTCTTTTGATTCTATCTTCTCTTTCAAGAACTAAAGACCAAACCTAATACTATTGTATATTATGAAGCTTTCCATTCTTCCTAAGCAATTTTCCCTCCTAATCAATTGATGAATCATGTGCTTTGCTCTTATGTTACGAACTTCATTTAGCAAATGACCTAAGTATAACTGGATTCATACCATTCCTAGAAGTACCCAGATTTTATTTGGCTACAAAGGAGGGAGTTCTAAGCATTTAAGAGCCTAAGAATGGGGTCTTCCCTTGGGACATGGCAATGCATTTGATGCACAAAGTCAGGGCCTTGGTGAATCAGAAAGCCTGCTGCCTTTGGATGCTCACTAGCCACATCCCTAGTCAAGGAGTCACAATCATAGACAGGTATTTAAACAAGTTATTAAAGAAAGGGAGGGGTACTCTAGGCAGTTTACCAGTCTTGTGGGAACTGAGAAGTGCAAGTGAGTGGAAAGTTCATCCCTGCCCTCCTCTACACATTGGGCACATGTCTCTAGCTCTAAGTGTGTCAGGGCTATTTTGGACTTGTGTGTGGGAGTACTGGGGAGGAAAGAGTGGGGGTGGCATAATATGAATACTGTCAAATTGCCCCCATTGAGTCCCCTTATGGTCAAAGGAGGAGAAGGAGAGGGTCTATACGTGGGGAGCCCTGAGCAGTGGTTGGGTCAGTTTGTACAATAGGGAAACTGAGCAAATGCTCCATTTGCTTATGGGACAAACTGGAGATGACTGTGGCTAGGTTTGCTTGAGGCAGGGCCTATTTTGGGAAATTATTTTTTTATCCTCAGAATCATACATTTTTGACAAGTATATTCATGATATATTTCTGTAGACATGGGATTTGTTTGCAGTCACATAAAAACTACCTCCATCTCAAAGCTTGCCGAGGAACCCTGACACTTTTTCTACCTGATTTCTACCTGCAAACTCGACTTATGCCAGGATTGAGGGTCCTCAGGGCAGTTCCCAGCAATCCAGCAGTGGAGTGAGAAGGGGAATGCAGAGTAGCATGGTGGTTAGAGGAAGCAGGGTGGTCTAGTGGATAGAGCACAGGCCTGGGAATCAGAAGGACCTAGGTTCTAATCTCTGCTCTGCTACTTGTCTGCTGTGTGACCTCAGTCAAGTCAATTAACTTCTCTGGCCCTCAGTTACATCATCTGTAAATTGGGGATTAAGACTTCGAGCCTCATTTGGGAAGGGGATTGTATCCAAGCGGATTTGCTTATATGCTTAGGTCAGTGCCTGGCACATAGTACGAGTTTAACAAATACCACAATTACATGAGGAGAAGCAGTATGGTCTAATGGACAGAGCATGGGCTTGGGAGTCAGAAGGACCTGGGTTCTAATCCTGGCTCTGCCACTTGTCTGCTTTGTGACTCTGAGCAATTTAACTTCTCTGGGCCTCATTTACCTCATCTGTAAAATGGGGATTAAGACTGTGATCTCCACATGGGACAGGGACTACATCCAACCTGATTTGCTTGTATCTTACCCCAGCACTTAGTACAGTGCCTGGACTATAGTAAGCACTTAAACACCATGATTATTATTGTCAAGGAAGGTCGGGGGGAGGGGGAGGTCTTGGAGTTTGGGTTTTATGGAGGACTGAGATCCTCCCATCTGAGCTCTCTCCTCAACTCTGTTTTGGGCTTGATTAGGTGAACCTGTGGCAATCTTGTAAGACTGCTATATCTGAATATCCTTAGGATTTAAGAATGGGGTCAATAACACCGACTGCCTGATAACAGGTTTATAAAACATATTGAGACCTTGGCTTAAAAAGAGTTATGTAAAGACAGCAAAAGTGTGAAATCTGGGGTTCTTGGATGATGAGAAGGTGGCCAAGACATAATCATCACCACCGTATTTGAGTGCTTACTAGGTTCAGGGCACTGAATGTACTAAACGCTTGGGATAGTACAGTACAACAGAGTTGGTAGACATCTTTCCTGCCCACAATGAGCTTATGGCCTAGAGGATGGTGGGGTAGGAGAGACAAAAGGAACTGAGAGAGAGAGAGAAGAAAGGAAAAGTAGGAGTTTGGGTCAGGACTTGTGATATAAATTACAGTACAAAGATGACTATCTGAACATCTTTTCTTAAAAACAACTTAAATGCCACTAACTTGGATACTCAAATAAAAATATGCCCCCATAAAAAAATAAAACTGGGCAAACTCTTGTCCGAGATAACCAAACCCCATTTCATTGGGTAATCTAAGTTTTTGATGATCTGTCCTGGCCTCATTCTCGATTAGTTTGGATATTTGGTTTTGTCCTGGATAAAGGGTCTTATCAGGAGCAAAAACAACCTTTCTAGAGTTCCAAAGTATCCAAATTCCAGGGTTTCCTGTGCTAGGTGATCCTCAGCCTTGAGTTTGATTGGAAATCGTGTTTCATTCCCTCAATTCCCCCGTATTTTGAAAGAGCAATTTGCACTCTAATTGCCAAATGCTAAAATACATGTTAGTCAGGTACAAACTGCTGTTGTTGAGCCACATGTAATTTGTGATTGCAACAAAAACAAATAAGACATAGCACTTTGCATTTCGCACTGTGCTTTGTGTTTCAAAGCTCTTTACGATCCCTAATTTGCTATTAAACACTGAAGGCTTGGTAGATAGGCTACATGAACCCTTCTCCTGGAGGAAGAGGAAAGAAGATTCAAGATCACAACCTTAAATCAGGTATAGACAGAAAATTGAGTCCCCAAAACCTCATCCTATGTATAGACCTGGGTTGGGTGTCATGGATCTTGCTGCAGACTGCTAAAGTGGGCAAAGAAGTGTTTATTCAATTGTTAAAAAAGACACCAGCCAGGACTCTGCACATGTTCAAAATCCAAATTGTGGATAGTGGGGAAAAAAGTCACTTATAAATAAAAAAAGGATTATCTGGGTAGATAAGACAGAACATGTCTTGTTTTCTGAAGGTCAACAGATTTGGGTTTTTCTCATTCATTTATTCATTCATTCATTCAATCGTATTTCTAGAGAACTTACCGTGTGAAGGAACTGTATTAAGTGCTTGGGAGCATACAATACAACAATAAACAGACACAATGACTGCCCACAATGAGCTTACAGTCTAGAGCTGGGGAAGGCAGACATGAATATAAATTGTAATAAGTGCTGTGGGGCTGGGAAGGGGAATGAAAAAAGGGAGCAAATCAGGGCGACACAGAAGGGAGTGGGAGAAGAGGAAAAGGGAGTCTTAGTCAGGGAAGGCATCTTGGAGGAAATGGGCCATCAATTAGACTTTGAAGGAGGGAGGGTAATTGCCAGATTTGAGGAGGGAGGGCATTGCAGGCCAAAGGCAGGACTTGGGCAAGGGATCAGTGGTGAGATAGGCGATATCAAAGCACAGGAGGCTAGCATTAGAGGAGCGAAGTGTGAGGGCTGGGTTGTAGAAGGAGAGTAGCGAGAGCAGGTAGGAGGGGGCAAGGTGATGGAACGCTTAAAAGTTGATGGTGAGGAGTTTTTGTTTGATACGGAGATAGATGGACAACCACTCGAGTCTTATGAGGAGTGGGGAAACATGTCTTGAATGTTTCTGTAGAAAAATGATCCAGGCAGCAGAGTGAAGTGGGACTGGAGAGATGGGTGGCTGGGAGGTCAGCAAGAAGGCTGATGCAGTAATCCAGGTGGGGTAGGATGAGAACATGGTAGCAGTTTAGATGGAGAAGAAAGGGTGGATTTTAGCGAAGGTGGGACCAACAGGATTTAGTGATGAATTGAATATGTAGGTTTAATGAGAAGAGTCGAGGATAACACCAAAGGTGTGGGCTTGTGAGTCTGGAAGGATGGTGGTCCTGTCTACATTGACGGGAAAGTCACAGGGAGGACAGGTTCGGGTGGGAAGATAAGGAGTTCTGTTTTGGACAAGTTCATTCAATCGTATTTATTGAGTGCTTACTGTGTGCAGAGCAAGTTAAGTTTGAGGAGATGGGAGGACATCCAAATAGAGAGGGCTTGAAGGCAGAAGGAAACGTGAGACTGCAGAGAGAGAGATCAGGGTGGAGATGTACATTTATGAATCATCCAGATAGAGGTGGTAGTTGAAGCCATGGGAGCCAATGAGTTCTCCATGTGAGCGGGTATAGATGGAGAATAGAAGGGGACCCTGATGCTATGGAGGAAAAATGGGCAGACTTTGGCACCGCTTCATGGCTGTGCTGCACTGTAAAAGGAAGATTTTGACAAGATCCTCTCCCTTCCCTCCACTCCTTGCTTCCTCCTCTCTCTCATTATTCATCTTTTGCTCTCTTAACTAAAGACCCAATTCCGCCCTAGGACATTCACCTCTCACTTTCCACAGGTTTCCAGAGGGAAGAGTTTTAGATGAGCAGTTACAATTCAACCCTGGCCATGGGGCGGAATTCCTTGTGCCCCGACAATCGGGGAACAGTGCCACCAAATTTTGTCTGGGAAAGCAGAGAGGGATTATCCGTAGAGATCTGAGAAGAGAATTCTCTTTATGCCTACGTTAGAGTGTCTGGCTATTGGGCTCAAACTTCCCAACTCTTTGAGTTAGTTCCTTTGAACTCTTTAGAAAAATAAGAGTGATATTAACATCATAAGAGGTTAAAATAATATCTCTTTGGATTTATATAGCACCTTTCTTCCTTAGACCTCAAAGTACCTCCACTTCTATAATCTCAACACCCCCTGAAGTGGGCAGGAAGCAAGCATTAGCATTCCCATTTTACAAATGAGGAAACCAAGGCACAGCAGTGCAACTCAAGTCACCCAAGGCCATACCATGAAGTATGAGAACTGGGTGACCTTCGTCCCAGGCCATGTCCTTAGTCATGAGCCTAAGCAGGATTTTCACGGTTCCCAATCCTGGACTAGCAGGGCTTCATATTACGATTCCAACCACTGTCCAAACAAAGGCCAGTGACTCATCATTGACCCAATGGAAGATTTAGATTCGCTTCCAGCAGCTGATGGACAAAGTCCAAAGCTTCTGCATTTTTCAAGAAAAAAGGAAAAGGTTTTTTGGGGGAAAAATGTTGCTTTTTACCTTCACATTTTAGTCAGAGATTGTTATGAAAGTATAGTATCGGCAGATGGTCGCACCTAGATTGGAAGATGATCTTGCCCACCTGTGTACTTCACCCTGTTGTCTCTCTGACAATTGAGGGAGGTGCTCACCTCAGTAACTAGAATTACTATTTCCTGGTATAACTGCCAGGGAAGACATGGCTGGGAAAGCCAATGTGTGTTCAGGCAAACAGAACAGTGAGTGAGGGAGATAAAGATTACCTGTTTGTCCAGACACATGCATAGCTGTCTATACCTCTGAGTTAGATAAACAAAGACTGTATTAATGAGGCACAAAAATAGGAATGTCAAAGCACACACACACAAACACGCTACCCACTGCTCAGAAACACTAAAAATTATGCAGCCTGTGTACTGTATAGGAACATATTTTTTTTTAAAAAAAACTACTTTGTCTTTCAGAATCAGTCTGATTCTTTCCCTACCACACCTGTTTACTCTTTCTTTTGTCTTCTTTCTTACCAGCATATACTCTGGATGTGATGTTGAGATAGTAGGGACGCAAACATCAAAAATCAATCTCAAAGTTTAGAGCACTTAGTCAAAATGCTCTGTCTAATGTGGCCCTTAATCAATATGGAAGGTGATAATATTCAGGACCACCCAGTCTATAAATAGGTAGAAAACAATCTTTAGGCCACAGAAGTATGCACAAACCAGGAACTTGAGTTTCAATTCAAATATTCTAACCCACATCCATCTTTAGGTTACTGAAAGGAAAGAATGATGGATAGGGATGTTAGATGGCACACCCCTAACCACTAGGTCCCATGTCAGAAAGGATAACTATCAAAAGGCTCCTCCGAGCCTTCTGTTGCCTCCGTTGGAAATAGAATACTGAATTGGCTGGATCACTGGTACACCCCAATAATGGAATTTCTTTTGTTCTCATGCATCATCACGAATGGCTAGTTAGAAAACAACTTTTGCTTTTTAAATGTACAGAAAGGTTCAAATGACATTTTGAACCAAACAAGCAAAAATCTTTCTCTTCCCATTGAAACTCTGAGAGAATCTAGCTTCCACTGACAAAAGAAGGTTCATAGCATTTCTCAGGTGGTTGAGTTACTCAACCTTGTATTTTGTGATTTGTCAAAATGACAGAGGCTTGCAATAACTGTATGGGCAGTCATGGCTTGGTTTGCATTATCGCTGCTAAAGAGCACAACTATCCTAACAGACTTTGGGGGAGAAAATAGAATGCAGATAATGAATAGAATGCAGATAAGGGAATATTAGTCACCTGCAGCCCTCCCCTTCCCAGACTGCCCCAAGGGAAGGGTGGAACCAGCTGTCAAATGGACCTACCCACTTGGTCAGTGACCTACACCAGATTTCACCAGTATTTGGAGCCACATCCCCAGTGACATCATGTGGGATTTACTCAATCCCTAGAGCTCCATCCCCACTGACATCAGGTAGGCTGTCACTAATTCTTCAGGCTCTATTTTTGGATAACTATCCCAGTCTCCACTGAGAGTGCCTGCTCAAGGACCTGGACTCTTAGGGATTTGTCTAGTCTTGATAGAGGAAGGTTAATCACTTCTGAAAGTAGAACTAGATCTGGGTAAGCCTGGAAGCTTGTCAATCTATGATATCTAGATAAGTCCTGCCTCTCCCCTCCCTTCACCTTCTCCTACTAGCCAAAGACAGGAGGAAAGGAGACTGAGGCTACTTAACACCTTTACCTGACATAACAATAATAATAATAATGATGGTATCTGTTAAGCACTTACTATGTGCCAGGCACTGTACTAAGTGCTGAGGTGAATACAGACTAATTGGGTTGGACCCAATCCCTGTCCCATGTGGGGCTCACACTCTCAATCCCCATTTTACAGATGAGGTAACTGAGGCACAGAGAGTGAAGTAACTTGCCCAAGGCCACCCAGCAGACAAGTGGTAGAACTGGGATTAGAACCCATGACCTTCTGATTCCCAGGCCCATGCTCTATCCACTGCCGCTTCACATAACATGAGTGTTCAGAGGTGTTGGAACTGCCCTGAGTCCCAAGCAGAGATTAACTGTTAAACTACAGAATCTTAGGAAAGAGATGGGAAGACTGCCATAAACCAAATTGAACTGCTTTTTATCAGTCCAGGAAGGAAAGTCAAAGGGATTAGGCCATTAGACCCTTTATTATTGAGTCAACAAACTCCTCTGAACTCCTTTTCTTTCACATGCTTCGCACCTGTAAACTACCTTTTATCAGCTCTGGTCCCTCTGTGGTCCACTGCACCTAACACATAGGAATTGGAAATCATAAAGCCATAAACCCATAAGGCAACTCAAGAAGTTACCATTTAGTCTATCCTCCTGCCTCTAGGAGAGTTTGCAAAAGACTTGCTCCCAAAAGAAAGGTGGGCCCATTTCCTTAAAAATCTCCAGGGAAGGAGCCGCCACAATTCTCTTAACAACTATTTCAATGTCTCACAATGGGTTTTAAGAAATACATAAAGATTTGTTTTTAAGCAATATATAATAATATTGAATACAGGAAAACAGCAGAAATGATTTAAGAAGCTTTTTCCCTAATCTTCCTACTTAAAATCCACAGAACTAGTTCTGTGCCACCTAATGACTCAAGTACTCCCAGCAACCCTGGAACAGAGAAGCAGCGTGGCTTAGTGAATACAGCATGGGCCTGGGAGTCAGAAGGAAGACTTTCTGTGGCTCAGTGGAAAGAGCACGGGCTTTGGAGTCAGGGCTCATGAGTTCGAATCCCAGCTCTGCCACTTGTCGGCTATGTGACTGTGGGCAAGTCACTTCACTTCTCTGGGCCTCAGTTCCCTCATCTGTCAAATGGGGATGAAGACTGTGAGCCCCACGTGGGACAACGTGATTCCCCTATGTCTCCCCCAGCGCTTAGAACAGTGCTCGGCACGTAGTAAGCGCTTAACAAATACCAACATTATTATTAAGGATGCGGATTCTTATCCTGGCTCTGCCACTTCTCTCCTGTGTGACCTTGGGTAGGTCACTTTACTTCTCTGGGGCTCAGGCACCTCATCTGTAAAATGAGGATTGAGACTGGGAGCCCCATGGGGGACAAGGACTGTGTCCAACCTGATTAATTTGTATCTACCCTAGAGCTTAGTATAGGGTGTGACACATAGTAAGTGTTCAACAGATACCATATAAACTGCACTATATTCACCATCTCTTAAATACTCCATTCATTCATTCAATCATATTTATTGAGTGTTTACTGTGTGCAGAGCTGTATATATTGTATCTGAAATGTATTTGAGAGTTTGTCTCCTCTCCTAGATTGCAAGCTCTTCGAGAACAGGGGCTATGTCTAATAAGTCTATTGTACTCTCTCAAGTATCAAGTATCTAGTACAGTGCTCTTCACAAAGTAGGCACAAAAATCAACTCTACAGATCGATAAATGGATTTGTGAAAAGGTACAGAAATCCATTCCAATAGGTGCATCCTATTATGGCAAAATGATGGTGAGAGCTGAGAGGTGAGAGCTGAGTTCGCTTGAAAAAAAAATAGTAGTGCAGAAACAGCACATTTATAGACTGCAACCTGCACCTACCTAATAATCTAGACAGGTGGAATTGAGGTGCCGCCTCCTCCAAAGTTTTAAATGTCAGACTGATGTGTCCAGATTCGATAGCCTGACAGACGAGGAAAGCTTTGAGCCCCTCCTGCTTGAGTAGCTGGCTATATCTTTGCTCCCCACCACAGAGCATAATATCATCAAGCAGTTAGCACCTCCCAAACGATAAAGTGGAAAATGCACAAGCAATTATAGGACCTCACTAGGTTCTCAATCTTGAGGGAGAGCTGAGGGGAGAAGTGGGAAGGGTTCTCAGGCTAGTTTTAGGTTTTATTTTTTAAAAGAATGCTTCAGGGCATTAAGTATCTGAGCAACACCCTTCATCACAGAGTTCTTGGTCGTTTGGCTATTTAGCATTTTCTGTGTACCTTGTGCTGCTATCCTCTTTGAAAAGAGAGCCTTGGTTCACTCCCTTAGACTTCCTTTCAGAGTAGAGCACAAACTACCAACCAGAAACCTGCAGTGTGGACTGATGTTGGAGGCATCAATGGACAAACCCACTCCCAATCATGGAATATGGAGAACCGATTTAGGATGAAATGGTACCCAGGATATATACTCTCTATTTTCCCACAGAATGGAGAGCTAATTTAAGGTGATATGGTTCCCAGAATATATAATAATAATTATTATTATTATGGCATTTGTTAAGTATTTACTATGTACCAGGCACTGTAGTAAGCGCTGGGGTGGATACAAGCAAATCAGGTTGGACACAGTCTCCGTCCCCTTAGGGCTCATAGTGTTAATCTGCATTTTACAGATGAGGTAATTGAGGCACAGTGAAGTGACGTCCAAGGCCACACAACAGACAAGAGGCAGAGCTGGCAATAGAACCCATGACCTTCTGACTCCCAGGTCTGTGCTCTATCCACTACTCCAAGAGTGGATAATAGAGTTCCCAAACTTAGGCCTCAAGAAGTAGCAGAAGGGCAGAGCTACTCCCAAATCTGGTGGTTACCGACATTATGGGTTTGGTAATTGTTGACTTCTACAGTAGCACCTGTTCTCCTCCATGGGGAGCAGACCCTGAGCTAGTTATTAGTCTGCAGCAGTAACAATTTTCCCATAAGTGGTGCTCGTTGATGCTGGACAAATCACACTTAATTTTCTTGTACCTCAGTTTCCTCATCTTTAAAATGAGGATTTAATATCTGTTCTCCTTCCAACTTAGACTGTGAGCCCCATGTGAGGCAAGAGCTGTGTCTGATCCTCATTTACTTTACCCCAGCACTTAGTAGAGTACTTGGCAACCAGTAAGCGCTTAATACTACAATTATTATTATTACAACTTACTCCATTTTAGTCTCAATGCTGCCACTGGACTGCTGTATGACAAGAAACTCACTTAACCTCTCTGTGTTTCTATTGCCTTTTCTGGAAAATGGGAATAATACCTCTTACCTCTCCCTACCTCCCAGGGATGTTGGAGGATGAAATGAGCTAATAGGCATGAAAGCCTTGTACAAATTCAATGAATCATTATTAACTGACACTTCAGGGGCAGAACTGGAACAGAGCTGTGACCAGAATATTGAAGCTCTTACTGTCTAGTTTGTAGACCACCTTGAGAGGCTGTGAGGGTGAAGTATGCCTCCTATTTGGTGTGGAATGCCAGTGAAAACAGTTTATTTCTTCAATTTCAAAGCATCAGTACCTGAGATGGTTGATTACTGACTTTGAAAGTCACCTTCTAATTCCAACTGATATGTTAATATTTGGCAGGCAAGAGCTCTGGGGTTGGACATGTTTACCTGTCCAAGTGGCCCATACAGGACATAATGAAAGAAATTAAACCTCTTATCCATTGCATGGGGTCAATTCCCACTGACCTTCCCTGCCGAGAGAATGAAATGTAATTTACAGCATTTTAACAGGAACCCTTGTAGGAGAGTTTCAGGTCAATGAAGAGAGTCAGTGGGGGAAGCTGGTGGTGCTCATTATTAGGATCTCTTAATAAAGCAAAGATTGAAAAATTGACCAGAAACTAACTGGTTGCTGGCCCCAACAGCTCAATTCTGGCTTAAGTGGGGCAGAGAGCATCAGTCCTCTCTGAATAAATTCAATCCTTCTATCGATCAGATGTACTTACTGAGAGCCTACTGTGTGAAGAGGTCGGTACTGAACACTTGGGAGAATACAATAGAATGAACAGATATGATCTCTCCCCTCAAGGAGCTTACAGTCTAGAAGGGAAGTCAGACACTAAAGGAAATTACAGGTAAGAGGAATAAATTATGTAAGATATATTCATAAGTGCTCCTGGAAGTTATGAGCACTTCAGTGAAGCATTTGAGGGATTTAACTCATTATGGGCAGGGAAAGTACCTGCTAGTTCAGTGCTCTGCACATAGTAAGCACTCAATAAATACAAATGATTGATTGATTATAAAGTGAGGAGATTAGAACTTGATCAGGGAAGATCTCCTGGAAGACGTGATTTCAAAGGAACTTTGAAGTTGTGGGGAGTTGTGGTCTACTGAATATGAAGTTGTAGGGAATCTCAGGCAGAGAGTGTGGCAGGTGGTGTGAGCAAAAGACCAAAGGCCTCAGTTTGGAGATTGGGCCACTTGCCATTCAGTGTTATTAATTTTATTTATCTTTATCAAAATAATTCAAGGACTAATATCACAGCATTAAATTACACAGATGAGAAGCAGTGTTGCCTAATGGATAGAGCACAGGCCTGGGAGTCCAAAGGACCTGAGCTTTAAACCCGGCTCCACCACTTTTCTGCTGTGTGACCCTGGGCAAGTCATTTAACTTCTCTGTGTGTCAGTTACCTCATCTCTAAAATGGGGATTAAGACTGTGAGCTCCATGTGGGACAAGGATGTGTCCAATCTGATAAGCTTTAATCTACCCCAGAGCTTAGTAGAGTGCTTGGCACATAGTGTTTAAATATCATAAGAAAATGATTATTTGTTATTCGTGTGGCTGAGAAAGTAGAAGCTTGCCCTGCTGACTGATAGTGGTTTTTCACCTTTAATGAAAAATTTGTTCAGTTTAAGTTTAAGAGCTTCCATCTTTTCTTAAAGCACCTTGCAGTTAGCTAAGTACTTCTGAACATCTGCTTAATTACTTCTGAACATTTCTGCACATTTTTTTACTCCATCAGAGTCTTCTTCAATCATTCTTAAAAGTTCATCTGCTTTTAAAAAAAATGGATGCAGCACTTTTTAAAGCAAAAATCTCAGCTAAGATCCTAGCTTTAGTAGAAGGCAACACACCCTCCCCTCCTCTGCCTCAATCGAGAAGTGGCGGCTTCTCCCCTTCATCCTAAAAAAGCCCAGAATCAGGGTGAGGTAGAAGGGCAGCAGTTTGAATCATATTTATATAGCTTTTTCTACCTTGCTGTCATTCTCTGCTCCTTTCAGATAGAGTAGAGAAGCCGGATTCTAGCTTGTATCTGGGGAGGTGTACAGAAGCAAGATGGGAATGGTCACATCTCCTCTATTAGGTCTTCCCCGATTAAGACCTCTTGTCCCCGGCTCCCTCTCTCTTCTGCATTATCTTTGCACTGGGATCTGTGACCTCTTGGCATTTGACATTTGTCCCACCCTTAACCCCACAGTGCTAATGTACTTAGCTTTAAATTATATACTATAAATTATTTATAGTAATGTCTGTTTCCCCTTCTAGATGGTTAGCTCACTGTGAGCAGGGAACATATTGGCTAACTTTGTTGTACTGTATTCTCCCAAGTATTTACTATTATACTATAAATTATTTATAGTAATGTCTGTCTCCACTTCTAGACTGTAAATTCACTGTGGGCAAGGGACTGTATTGGCTAATTTTGTTGTATTGTACTCTCCCAAGTATTTAGTACAGTGCTCTGCACATAGTAAAAACTAAATAAATACCATTGATTCATTGACTGATTAGTAAACAATAAATAAATACCATTGATGATGATGACGATTATGATTTGAATTCTCTGAAGAGACTGGATGGGACAGTGGGTGGGGCTACTGGACTTCATCAGCAATTAGTGCAGGATGTTGCTCCATATTTCATATATAATGCTTGTTTAAATGAGAACATTTTCATATATTTTCATTTATTTCTATTTACTTATTCATTAAGATGAGCATTCAGTTATTTGTTCAGCTGTTTCATCCTAATATTCATTCTGTTTTTGCTTTATCTTTGTTCTTCCTTTAGCTTTCATATCTGAAAATGATTTGTATAGGCCTCCTATTAAATTGTAAACTCTTGGAGGGAAGGAAACATGAGTTTTGCTACCATTGTACTCTCCCAAGAGTTTAATAAAATTCCTAATAATCAGTAGGTGTTCAATAAATACCACCGCTTGACCGATTGATTGATTCTTTCTGGGAGATTGGTATTCCTGTGGTACAGAGAAGAACAACTTCATTTCCAGGAGAGAATGACCCTCTTTCTTTCCTTTTTTGTCAAAAGCCCTACCAAGAAGAAGATACACTTGCCAGGCATGAGCCGGCAGCCTTGTGCTCTAAACTGTGTTAATAAACAATAGTTATGATGGTAATGGTAATTACAGGGCTACCTGAGAACCAACTGAGAAACTCGAATGTTCAGACAATAATAACTGTGGTATTTGTTAAGCGCTTACTATGTGTCAAGCACTGTTCTAAGCTCTGGGGTAGATACAAGCTGATCAAGTTGTCCCACATGGGGCTCACAGTCTTAATCCTCACTTTACAGATGAGGTAACTGAGGCACAGAGAAGTTAAGTGACTTGCCCAAGGTCACACAGCAGACAAGTGGTAGAGCAGGCATTAGAACCCACGACCTCTGACTCTCAAGCCCATGCTTTTTCCACTAAGCCAGGCTGCTTCCCTGATCCCACCTTAGAAATGCCAATGAGTGTAGTATTTCTTTCTTCTTAGCTGGGAACATAAGCATGGACATCCTGTACTCTTCCTAAATATTTGAAAGGAATTATAGTAATTCATCAACTGTATGATTTGAATGCTAGGTCATTCCTGGCCTAGCTTGTGCATGGAAGCCCTTCAGTGTAGGTGTGGGACCAAAGCCCATTTAGGCTGTACTTTCAAAAATCAGCAGAAAGGTGAGCACACTTATAAGGGTGAAACTCTACTGGGACATCTAAGATCTGCCTTGAGACCTCAGGGTGTTCTTGATAGGGGTTTCCCTCAGTGCTCAGAGATCCTCAGACCTAGCTCCACAAGGGTCTAGATGAGGTCCCTAAATCCTTCAACTTGTCAACCTATACCCCATCTAGGCTATAAGCTCATTGTGGGCAGCGGTTGTGTCTCTGCACACAGTAAGCACTCAAGAAATATGATTGAACGAATAAATGAATCCATGTCTTCTCCATTAGAATATACTGTCTCTGTACATCCCCAAGTGCTTAATGCAGTGCTCTGGTAAGTATTCATCAAGTACTACTGAAGGTGATGAATTCCCTTGGGAATGAATAGTTCAAGCTCAAAACACAATCATAGCCCCTGGTCCTACCCTACAAGTCTTCAGTCTTGTCAGAGAGGAAACTCAAAAGGAGGGGTCAGAAAAGCAGGAAAGAGCATCTTGAGTCTTGGTTTGGTAAAGCCCAACCCAGATGGAGATTCTAGGAAGAGGGAGTGGTCAAGAGTCAAAGGCACATGAGAGACTGAGGAGGATTAGGGCAGAGTAGTTTCCTTTGGATTTAACCAACAGAGAGTCGCTCAAGCTTGGAGGGGCTTGAGAAGTGGCTAGTAGAGAGAAAGGGAGGTAGCAAGTATATACAGCCTGCTCGGTAAGTTTGGACAAGAATGGGAACAGGGAGGTGGGCCATAAATTGAAGATGCTTAGAATTGAGGGTCTTGCTTCATCCTCTTCTCCTTTCCAAAAGCACAGATAAGTGAGTTTGACAAGATACAACATTGAAGGGTTCATGTCCATGCCACCATAGGGAAGGAGTTCAAACACTGGCTCATTTCAGCTTCTGGAAAGGTTACAAACAGAGAACTTATAAGGTTGGCATGTCGAAATGTTGTCAAACAATTGAGTATGGACATTACGTCTGAGCAAAGACTTAATCAACCTCTGTGGGACCAAACCAATTCCAAAATCCAAAGTGAATAGGCGGGATGGTTGGGTGGAGGTGAGGGTGGGCAACTAGGAATGGAGAGAACTGATATGGGGAGGGAAGACTAGGGAATGATTCCAGAATGAAGGGTAATAGGGTTAAAACTGAAGAAGATTTAACATATTGACCTTGACATCTCGAAAGAAGGAAGGCAGCTCTGGCCTCAGAAATCTAGAGGAGAGAGATGCTATTATTGTTGTAAGTGGAAATGAGGACAGTGATGGGGAATTCAGCAGAGACAGAATCAAAGTATTGCTACACATAGGAAATAGTCCAGAGTTAATTGAAGGCAGATTTAGAGACACAGAGGGCAGGGTGACTATACTGACAGCAAAGGCAAGAGAGGAAAGCAAATAAGATATGAACAAGGGCAGAAAGGAGATCAGCAAGGGGGTCATTTCCATATGATACTAAATCTATTTCCAAAGGACTATGGGGACAATGGAGGGATGGGAGAATGTGCGATTAGAGCAATGAAGGGAAACACATTGATTTTACTCAATGTAACAATGTATATTATTTATTTGATCCAGACTCAATTGTGACTACACCATAATACTTATTCATGTAAGGAATCTTGTTTCAATGGAGAATTCAGATGGGTTGTCTTTAAATTTATGTTGAAGTACGGGCTCCATTACTGATGTAATGAATAAAACTTGAAGGGAAAAATCCACTCAATGTATACAATTGTAGGGTTAGTTATTAGTGAGCGCAAATCCCTTCAACTCAATAATCTTGATATGAGCGTCCTGTCCTGTTACCACTAAGCTGTAATTCCATGAAAGAACTATGAGGAGTGTGATTTTGGGCTTGTACTGAACTAAGAAATGTCTTGTGATCTAATAGATAAATTAAAGAAGATGAATCTTATCCAATTTTTTTTCTCACTTGTGCTCTCTTGCCAAACATACGGAGCAAGAAAAAGAATCTATGTTGCTAAGCAACCTCCTAGGATGCAGGAAGAGGCTAGTCAATACAATCCTGAATTAAAGCTGCAACCACCCACAAAAATCCATCTTGAGAATTTATAGGAAAACCAAGAGTAGTTATAGTCTCACTAGCTGGTGGTGAAGTCACATTAGCCCTGTGTATTGGACTATTTAAGATGAAATATCTGGGAAATGGATATCCTTTTGGAAGAGAATAATCTACTCCAAGACTGTCAAAATCAATAGGCCACTTTGAAGTCTGGCTTGAGTCATCATCGGTAATGTTTTGGTTGTGTTTGTGAATCAACAATTCAGCAGAAATAAGGCCACTTAGCAGTTTCCTGAAAGGCCCCATCCATCACGCTTTCTCAGGCAACCCTTTCACCTGCAACAGGGCTCAGCATCTTCTGAAGACTTTTATGGCCAACTGGGAGCTATGGAGGCCCAAGGCAATAAGAACAAAGATGTGGGAGGTTTTAGCCGAATGCAGTTTTGCCCCCTCAGTAGGTATCTATCTTCTTGCTATGTGGAAAAATGCTGAAGAACCCAAGTCAAGACACTCCTTCCCCTCATAGAGATGGCAGAGTGCATTGAGAGTTTTTGATCTTGGGTACATTCCTCTAAGTAGAGTCAAGACAACTTTTCTGTGCTTAAGATGTATCCAGCAAAAGCAACTCCTCCCGCCATTATACCCCTTTAGTGCCGCAAGATGTGATATGCCATAAAACAATAGTGCAGATAAAAGTTAAATCAATGTGATCTCTAGCTCGCCTACATCTCCCAGAACTTTTATGGTTACATTCCACTTTCACTTCTGAAGGCTTGTTCTGTTTTGCTTTGAAATAGCACTTTAAAAAGTGTTCACTGTTTTTCCACTCGCTGTCACCAATCACTCCTCTTAGCTTCTGAGGGGGAAGAGTGCCAGCAGCCGGTACTCCATGTAATGGTTCGGCAAAGTGGGCTTATCTTTGAAAAAATATACCTCTTTTCCTTGTAGCCACTGCTGTTCCAAGATCTTGAAAAATGCTACTCAGAAACTACCAGTGCGTTTTAATTTTACCTTACAATACAGAAGGCAACTGTGCTTAGCTTCTCCTTCGCATTTTTGTTTCTTGAATAGAAGCTCCTTATGGACAGGGAGTATGTCTCACTTCTATTAAACTCTTCCAAACACTTAATACGCTGCTCTGCACACACTAGATCCTAAGCAAATACAGTCGATTGATTGATTGATGGAAGAAGTAGGCTTTCAAATAGTCTGTAATTGTACAAAGTTTACTCTTTACCCAATCAACTTGTTAGTACCATCATTTATTGTCTATCTTCCTTAAACTCTAGGGCCTAATGGGAAGACCATGGGCCTGGGAGTCACAGGAACTGGGTTCTAATCCTGGCTCTGCCACATGCCTGCTGTGTGACTTTGGGCAAGTCACTTAACTTCTCTGGGCCTCAGTTTCCTCATCTGTCAATCAAATGGGCATTGAATCCCCTGTTGTCCCTCCTACTCAGTCTGTGAGCCCCATGTGGAACCTGGTAGATTATCTTGAATCTACCAGCACTTAGTACAGTGCTTGGCTCATAATAAGTTCCTAACAACTGTTACAATTATTATTGACTCTTCTCCTGTGAAAAGTCTCTGCTCCATCCTGACTTAACTTCTCCCAAAGTCAGAGAGCTTCCCATGTGATCCTGTCTTCAGAAATGTACTGAGAGCCCAGGAAATCTGGTCTCTTTGTACTGTTTCCTGGAATCTGAGATCTGTAACTTTGGGCTAAACAGAGAAATTGATCCCACAGTTCCTTGAAGAACAAATGCTGGCTGTTCTTGAAAACTGTGGCCTCACCCTTCTTATTCTACCTTCTATGGGGAGACTGAATAGCTTTCATTAGGGTCTGTCCATCTATTGGAGCAATAGGCAGCGAAGGAATGAGACACTTATGCTCTGCCAGTCTGGTTAGGATGGACTATCCTTAACTTGGGGGAAGGGGTGCATTTGAGGAAGATGGGGGAAGGAGCCCCGTGGAAAATGCTAAGTAGAACGAGGCATGTGAGCACTCTGGTTAAAGAAGGGAAATTTGAAAAAAGTTCTGTCAGGAGAATTTTTTTAATGACCAAACCAAACTGGACATAAGGGGAAGGAATCAAAGTTGCCAAAGAGTCTAAATAAACATGAATTTTCCACTCCAGCCCCACCCTCCAAACCCTCCTCCTACATTTTGGAAAACTTTAAGTGACTATTGGAATTTTCCTGGTTTTTATAAATGTTCTTAGTATCCAGAAATAGGAGTATTCCTGGGAGGGTGACTCCAGTCCCAACAAGAAACTACCAATTCATTAAAACATCCCAGCAAACCTATCTATGGTGTGGCTCAAGACAAGGGAGAAGATGGATATTTGGTCAACCCCCTTCCCCCAGCTCCTGACTGAGTGAAAGGCAAAAAAGGGTGGAGAGTGAAATTCCATTTTAATGCTCTAAAGGCTATTTTCAGGAGAAGGATTTGGCATAGGGAGAATTTGACGCGTTTTTCAAACTATACTCAACTTGCCAGCCAGCAACTCTAAAGGAATCATGACCTTTTGCTCAGCTCATCATGTGCTGAGAGGGCACAGGGGGCTGGATCCTATTGACTGCTCTTCGATGGCTGGGCCTCTTGCCCCAGTTTCTCTTAGAACACTGACTAGGCCTACGGACTCCCCGGGACGAATGAGTTGTGTTCTCCCACATGCAGAACTGCCTTCCTGGGAATTTGCCTACCTCACTGCTCTGGGAACTGTTTTCTTTATCTTCATTCTGAGAAGCAAGTCTAAGACTGTATGACTTCTCACTCTGCCTCAGGTTGTGAAGATGAATGCCTTTATGTCTGTAAATCTCACTGTAGTACATTGGACCAAAGGTGCTATTCTCAACAAAAGGCACTGAGATCACTGTGAGCAGGGAATGTGTCTACCGCCTATGTTCTGTCGTACTCTTCCCAAGAACTTAGTACAGTGCTCTGCTCACGGCAAGTGTTCAATAAATACTATCGATGATGATGATTGAGATCCATTTTCCCTGGAATTCCAGCCCTTCCCTATTCAACTGGCAAGAAATTTGGGGTTAATGAGATGAAGTAACCTGATCTCTCCATTAGGTGATCATGGTATGCACCTTAGAGTTTCGCACAGATCAGAAATCTCTAATTCTTCTTCACCTGTCTTATCCTGCTCCCACCATTACATGTCCGGCCTAATGTAATCTCAAACCAGAGTGTCTGCATCCAGGTCATTTGGTCATGAAGTGAACACCAGGCTGGGTTTGAGGTCTCACTTTAGGGTAAACTCTGCTTAAGGAGTTGCCCGGTGGGCTGCTGGAAGCTGAAATCCCATCGGCCCACAGGACAACTACCCATGGGCAAAACCCTCACACCTGGCCATAATTTGACCAGGTTTGGCTTTAGCCTGGCCTGGCCTAGTCTTGATGGCTAGGGTTTGGGGGGGGGGGGTCCTCATCACCCAGAGGACCTAAGGTACCAAGGAGGTACTTAGGACTGAGGGGAAATCTGCCTCATTGTTAGTATCAAATCCACCATCTGGGTAACCTTAATGATTCGAGAACCTACTGTTGAATAGCTGTAATCAAAAAGTCGGTAGACTAAAGCCTTCTGATTTTGATTCTAGTCAGCCATTCTGCATTAACAAGAGAAAGGCTGCAAAGGATGAAAAGGATGAAGCCAAATGACAAGAAGGCAGAGACACAACACAGACCTGGGGGAAGACCACATAGCTCTCAGCAGATTGACTGAAGAAACTGCTTGTCCTGGTTGGGTGCTCTATCTGAGGAAAATGGGCTCATTTTTTGCTTACTGGTCTGGAGAATGGCAATCATTTGGGAGGCAGAGTGCTTCCGTTGCAGAAACATGAAAGAACATGGGTTTCTAGCAAGAGAATCTGAATGCTCTTTAAAAGGCACATGGAAAGGAATGGGTTGCTCATCATACATCACTGTGGTTTGTGTTGCCCTGGGGTGACTGGCTTCAAATTTTAAAAATGACTGCTGGTTGCTGGGAGTTTTGTTTGTGTTAAACAAAATATCCATGATTAGCTTTCCTGTTACGCTTACTTTTTACAAGACTGTCAAATTATTTAGCACATTAAAATAAATCTAGTGTGACTACGTTTTCCACAGTACTTTCACATCACCTAATTTAATATTCACAATGTTCCTATAAGGAATGGAAGGGTAGTGAATATCACCTCTATTTTACAGGTAGAGAAACTGAAACCTGAAGGAGTTAGGTGATCTGTTCAAGATGGCAATAGTAGGTCTGTGTCAGATCCAGGTCCACAATCCCATGCAAGAGCCTTCTACTTAAATAGGCTCTTTTGGGGAATGTAAAATTTGATCACTTTGCCATTTTGGTCTTATTCCCTCCAAGCCTGATTCTCTCCTGATCTTGTACGTGAGTTTTTTATATTGCTGGAACACAGTGAGATGTTTCAAAAGGGATACCAAGCTTGTGATACCACCCTGGAAAAAGCAATGTGAAAAATGAGACAGATTATAACTTGCCAGGCCCCTTTCCTACCTGAGTAGAATCAATGGCCAACTAAGTGTGGAGCATAATTACCGGAACCAGTCTTCCAAATCTGGAAGCAAAGGAAATTCCATAAACAAATATTAATTCCACAATTTTCTGAACACTTTGGACATGTTGGGAATCTGATATAGGCAAGAGAGGAGATCTGAGTCCAACGGCCAATTTGAGATTGGAAGGTGGTATAGTACAGTGAGATAGCCCAAAGTCTAGGACTAGAGTTTCAGTATGCTCGCAGTTCAGTTCCAGAGCACTTACTGCATACCCTTGAGCAAGTCATCTCCTTTTTAGGATTCAGCAAAGCTGTTGGGATAGTATGAGCCAATCAATTAATCAATCATTTTTATTGAGCACTTACTGTGTGCTGAGCACTTTACTAAGTGCTTGGGTGAGAACAATATAAAAGAGTTGGTAGTCACGTTCCCTACCCACAATGAGCTTACAGTCTAGAGGGGGGATACAGACATTAATATAAATAAATAACTTATGTACATAAGTTCCATAAGGTTGAGCGAGGGGTGAATAAAGGATGAAAATCCAACTGCAAGGGTGACACAGAGGGAATGCGAGAAGAGGAAATGAGGGCTTATTTGGGGAAGTCCTCTTGGAGGAGATGTGCTTTAAACAAGGCTTTGAAGGTGGGGAGAGTGATCCTCCGTGGAGTATGAAGAGGGGCCCGTGGCAGGCCAGAGGCAGGATGTAGGCAAGGGGTCCGTGGTGAGTTAGATGAGATTGAGGTGCAGTGAGTTGGTTGGCACTACAGAAGAGACGTTTGCAGGCTGGGTTGTAGCAGGAAATCAGGGAAGTAAGGTAGGAGGGGACCCATCTAATGCAACAGCTCAAACTATAGATAGTTCTGCCGTAACCCATATTTTTAACTCCGCCCGTTGGACAGAATACAATGGCGGAATCATGAAATTTTTCCCAACAATGGGAGCTTAGTAGAACATGTAAACAGGTCAGAAGAAAAGTGTTTAGTACAGTGCTCTGCAGACAGTAAGCACTCAATAAATACAATTGAAAAGTGTTACATAACCTTTTCCTAATGTAGGCTTCTTCAATAAGTAACCCCAATATTATAAGATGTGACTGCACTTTGAAACTAGAGGGTGGAGTACACAGTAGCTTATGGAGATGGTTCTTTTGGGTCATTCTTTTGGAATTCTAAAGAAAGTCAAAGAAGTCTAGGATCCATTTTTATTTAAATTGACACCTCTCCCACCTCCACCCCTTAAAGGTCGGAACCTATGTATCAGTTTCAATATCAACAGTATCGATCAAAGGGCTACTCTGTGTGTTAAGTGCTTGTTGAACTTGCCAAAAAAGTAAAAGAAATAATGCTTCACCTCAAGGAATTTACAATCCAATGCAGGAGTGAGGTGACAAATATTGACATAGGTATGAGAGAACTGATGATATAAATAACTGACAAAGTGAATTAATAAATGAAGAACAACCACCTCCAGTTTCAACTGTTCTAGTCAGCTCTAACATCCAACCCACATTTTGGGCCATTCTAAGCTACAAAGCTGGAGGGTGATGAGGGAAATGTGGCGAGAGTTCACAGAGTCATGAACATAAAAAGTTGTCAGTAAAGGCCAAGGCGACTGGGATTATTTTAATTTGGAGAAGAAAAAGCTGACGGTGACTAAATAATGGTTTTCAAATCTAGGGAGTATTTTTAAAAAGAAGATGATAACTCTCTCATCTAGAGCCAGAACAAGAGAAAATGGGTTTAAGTTCACGAATGAGGGGTATGGGAAAGAATGTATTGACAGTGAAAATCTTTAAACATTTGAATGGGTTACTGAGGGAAGCTGTTGAGTCTTCTTCTGCGAGCAACTTTATGAAAAGGATAGATCCCATTTATAGTAGTATTTAATAAGTGTTTACTTTGTACAGAGTACAGAACTAAGAGCTGGGAAAGAAAACACAGTTGGGAAAAAAAGACAGTCCCTGGTCCTCAAGAGACTCCCGATCTAAGAATATAAGGTTGGGGAGAGGGGATTGTGAACGGAAGATAAGAAGAGATGAAGCAATAAAACACTAAAGCCCCATTAAAGATAAGAATAAATTAAAAATAGAAAATAGCAATAGTGCACTGTGGCTAGTGGAGCAGAATTTCAAGCTCTTTGCACCTCAGAGTCATATAGTCACAATCTGAAAAGCGTTAGGAGAGCTCCTTCCTGCAGACTGGAAGATGAGTTGGATGACTGCTCAAATTCACTCCCAGCCCTATTCGATGGTTCTTTGAGAATACATCAATGCCTCAAGGTCTGCTCTTTAGGGCTACTTTTAAAGGAGTCAAATTCTCATCATGCTGAGCTTATCTATGCTGCCAACCCCAGAGCTCTGTCCATCGGGAGCTCTTCTTAGGGCATCCGAGGGTCAAAACAAGAATTTGAATTAAAGTGATCACAGCCTTCACCTCTCTCTTTCCCGACTTGGTCTTTTTCAAGAAATGAGGACAAGTTCCGTAGGAAAAAAAAAAAAAGCTGATGATCTACGTGGCTCATGTCGAGGAGCAAACTGAAATAAAAGGTAGCAAGAAAGTTCCATGCAAGACCTTGAAAGTTTGAGAGTAACCAGCTCTTCTAGTATGGTTTAGTTGCCTGCAGTACATATGGCGTTTCTTCCACACCTCTGTAGGGACAATAATGTGTTGTCAGGAGTGAGCTGTTATGTCCTAATTAGAACCTCTGAGGGTTCATAAAGTTCCCCTGGCCTAATTGGAACTGACGCTCCAAGGGGAGAAAAAGCTACAAATTCATTTTAAGCCCCAAGCAATTATAACAACCTTTACAGTACCAGTGACAGTAAGAGGATTTATATTGGATTATATCTAATATTAACATGATCTAATGCCGCATGAACATCGCATCTCAGAGTTTTGCCTGATTCTCAAAGACAGTTTCTGCTGCCTTCAAAGTCATTCCAAATTTTTAAATACATTAATTAAGAAAAAAATTAGATAATTGTGACTCTGGCTGAAAATGGATTTGTTGGCCAGAACCCTTAAGAAAAGAAAATAAGCAAATGAAAAGGGAGCTACAGCTGAGGCCATGGGCATACATAAAATTATTGCTTGAATATACGCTCAAAAATAAAGGGAAAAACACTCCAGGAAGACTGAGCTAAGAATTCTTCATTCAATCTAGGGCAAGTTATCACTGAAAAACTAGCCATGAAATGGGAAGAATTCAGAGTACAAGAAGGATAAATTAGGGGACAGGAAAACCAGATTATAAGGAAAGATTAAAAATATCATTTTGGGGAATATCCATAGATGATAATGAATGCAAGGATGAGAGAATAGGTAAAGAAGGGAAAGAAAAAACTTTCAGGGGGTAAAGTATATATTTGCTAATTTACACATAGTTTCCTTTCTTCCAAGGGGATAAGTATACTTCACAAGTCTTAGAGTATCAGAATGAAATTAGTAAATGAGAGAAGGAAACTTAGAGATCAATCGATCATTGGTATTTACTGAGAATTTACTTTTCGCAGAGCACTCTATTAAGCGCTTGGTAACGTGCAATTCAGTAGAGTTGGTAGAGACCATCCTTCTCCATAAGGAGCTTACAGTCTTCAGAATGATCAAGAAAACATCCTGACACTGAATTCTTCTAGTTAAGGAAAGAATTCTCAGAAGCAGGGAACAATGGCAGTTCCAAACTTGAAACATTTTGAATTAGTTCGTCCCGTGCACTAGCCGCCATGATCTTTGCAATGGGGCGCCATCATCACCCCAATCCAATTTAGACTCTGCTATTCTCTTGGTTCCCTACCAAGTTAAGATGGAGTGACTGTTTTGCTCACATTTATGACCTTCAGTTTTCTCTTCAAGCAGGACTGGAGAGAAGAGGTGACCCAAGACAGGATACAGATATAACTGGGGCAAAAACTAAAAAGAAAAAAAAATCCTATTGAACAACCTTGATGTCAGTAGGACTAATTTGTGTGACATCATGGGTGTTGGTTAGGAATTAAAAAAAAACATTTTTTTTTGTTATTGCCGCTGATTCCATCCTGTCTTGGTCACCTCACAGCCTGTGTCCTATGGTGATGTTACAGGCTGGGATAGAGGACAAGTTCTCCAGCCCCTCCCCAGCCTCCACCATCAAGGAGTAGTCTTCCCTTCTATTTATTGCTATTTTTCTTGTCTGTCCGTCTCCCCCGATTAGACTGTAAGCCCGTCAAAGGGCAGGGACTGTCTCTATCTGTTACCGATCTGTACATTCCAAGCGCTTAGTATGGTGCTCTGCACATAGGAAGCGCTCAATAAGTACTACTGAATGAATGAATGCTGTGGGCAGGGAACGTGTCTACCAACTCTTGTATTGTACTCTCCCAAGTCCTAAATGCAGTGTTCTGCACACGGTAAGTGCTCAACTAATACTATCAATGATGATGACACCACACTCCCCACCCCCAACCAAAGAGGCGACCTTTTCCTCTTGGCATATGTAGTGGCTCGCCCCACAGCCCTGTTTTTTACATGGCTAAACAGTTTGGGCTGGGCTGGACTGGGCTGACCCCTCCCACTCAGACTCTTCTTCCCTAGGACACTCCCTTGGGTTCCACAGAAGGACCCCATTGGTGGAGGTGATGGGATGAAGGGAAAGAAGGAGAGAGGGTGGGCTGGAGGGAGGAGAGAACAAGAGAGCGGGCTACCATCACCCTGAAAACAGAGCTCAGGGCAGGGTGGTAGTTGGATAGCAGCCATGGTAACTGGGTGGATGGAGAAGCAGTGGCTGAAGGACTAGATTGGACAATGCTAGCAGACACAGCATACCAGCCCTGTGCTTCTGGGCCACCTCCCCCAGTGATGTTCGCTCCCCTGCATCTCCAAAGGGGCAATTTCAATTAAGACTATTCCCTACCTTTCAGGTTCCATCTGGAGCCGAGTTACCAGGACAAAATAGGTGACGATGGTTCACTGACACTCTCTCCACTTTCCCACTCTTACCACACTCACCACGGAAGCAGAGGATACTGCAGTCAACCCACTTTTTTGTTTCCCTCCTGATTCTGGGAAGTGTTCTTGCCCAAACCCTCTTCTGGTTGAGTTCCAAGTTACTTTCAACCCCGGCTATAACACAGCTTGGTCTTGAAACCTGATGGAATCTGCCATTTCCAACCTAGTGTGTGTCAGGGGAAGCCAGGATATCTCTGAGTGGTCCATTTTCCCTTTGAGTTAGAATTTGACATTTGTGTAGAGATCACTAGACTGTGAAACTCCTAAGGGCAGGAATTGGGTCTACCGATTCTATTGCACTCTTCCAAGGGCTTAGTAAGGCGCTGTGCACAGAGAAAGTACTCAATAAATATGATCAACTGACTGACTGCTGCTTCTTAACTACTTGGAAATATTTTTGGGAAGAGCTCTAGATGGAAAACGGGAACAACAAATGACACTGAAAGGGAAGGGATAAGTATAAAACCTGATCTCTTGGAAGCAATCTGAGATGCCCCAGTGGAAACAAGTGAACCTAGACTACTCCCCTTCCGAGCCACAACTAATATCCCTCTCATTCTCCGATACTGATCTTCACCCCCATTAACTGATGAATTTAAGCCTGAGGTTAACCCAAGGTAACTGTTGTCATTTCGAACTTCACCACATGAGATACACTCCAATCTGTTTCAGTCACTCACTGGTAGTAACTTGGAAGTAGTTGGTCCAAGGGTCTGGTCTGCATTACTCCCGCTACCCCAACCCCCAAATTCTTCAAGGCCTAATCCCTCCAAGAGGAACATCGTCTAGTTGAAAGACCATGGGGCCTGGGAGTCAGAGGACCTGGGTTCTAATCCCAGCTCTGCCAACTGCTTGCTGTGTGACCTTGGGCAAGTCGCTTAACTTCTCTGTGCCTCAGTTTCCTCAACTGTAAAATGGGGATTCAATACCTGTTCTCCCTCCTACTTTAGACTGTGAGCCTCCATTCAGGAGAGGGACTATAGAGACCTAATTAACTTGTACCTACCCTAGTACCTAGAACAGTGTTTGACACATAGGAGCGCTTAACAATTACCATAAAACAAACAAGTCACTCAGCTTTGTTAGGTGGGTTTGGAAGCCATGAGGAAAGTCTGGCCCAGGCTCCTTATTTTAATACAGGAGCACATGCTGTCATTTTTGTGACATTTTTCAGGCCAGCCCTATTGTCCAGAAGGCAGAGGCTGATGCCGAGCCTTAACTTTATAAGGCTTTGGCCTAATGCCCTGCCTTCTCGGTAAGGGGTTCCTCTTCCTCTGTTCTGTTCAAATGCTCAAATTGATCTGATGAAACTTTGAAAAATGGGGTCATGAAGGGAAGACGGTCCCGCTGTGTACTGCACCATCCTAATTTGTAATTTAAAAAACGTCAGAGATTACCGTGTGAAGGGCGATACAGCTACCTTGTCACAGAGCTACATCTCTGCTAAGGTAGAAGTCTCGCATAAATTTTCTTGCTTTAACACACTCACTATTGCGTTGTACCTCATAGCTCAGAATCAATAACGTCAAAGCAATTTCGCTAACACGCCATCAATAAGAGATTATGGAAGGGGGAAGGGTTCCCTTTAGTAGCTAATGCCTTACTAAAGTTCAAATGAGGCAATATACAGAAAAATAAATTCAATCTCTATTTTCACCTCTTGCAATTTTAGTGGAGACTAAATGAAATGGAACCATGTTGATTCTAACCAGTTCAATATATCTTCACTTTCTAATAACCAAGGTCATTTTTACCTTCATGGAAAGGGAAGTAAAATATAAAATACTTTCCCAGAAAGAACCAAAATGCATTTGCAGTTTTGTGAAAGCCAGGTAGATGACTGATATATTATGTAATTCATTTCATGGTACAGCTGAATGTTTTTTATAGATAGTGTTTAACCTTGCCAATTTCGCTTTCAGATAATCCGCCTTCTGAGGATAAAATCATATATTTAACATAAAAGAAAAGGTTTTAAAAAACCCAAATCTGCCATGTACAACAAATAACAAAAAAGCTGTCTAACCAGAATGCTGACAATTGGAACACTTTCATTGCTGACTCGCCGTATTCACTAATAGTCATCATAATGGGAATCAGAAAATCGGAGATAACAGCTTGTATACCATTTTGTTTATTTGGAAGACAAAATGCTTAGAAAGCTTAAAAAACTACAACTCTACTGAAAAGGGGACAGCATGAACTATATGCATGCAAACAGCCACGCTTCCATCATAAAAGTCAGAACCATACTCCACCATAGGTGTCCACTCTACAACTAAGATTAATCCACAACTAACGTTAATCCCAGTTCTCTAACAAGCCTTGAGAGTTTTCAATCAGCTCCCCAAAACACCCCCAATAGAGGCTTTCTTAAGCTCTTTGAATTTTTTCCCCTTCCAGTACCCATTCCCCCTAAAATTTTTGCCCTTTTCTCGCATTTGTGCTCAGAATGAGAAGTTAGAGCATATATCTCCAACGAATTTCAGATCAAACTCAAACAGGCAGCTCCGAAGTTGGATGGGAGTCGTGGAAGATGAGGATCAAAAAAAGGGTCTTCAGAGGGTTAAGGGTATCCGAAGAAACCAGAGCCTCAATTTCCACATCAGTAAAATGGGGATGAGATAGATTGTGGTCCTATGTGGGAAAGAGACCGTGTCCAATATGATAATACGGAATTTACCCCTCACTTAACATATGGTAAGCCCTTAAGAAATGCCATTACTATTATTATGAGAAGAGAAAATGTTAGTAATGAAGAGAATATAATCTGCAGGGCTGAAGCTCAAAATGTAAACCCCTAAAAATCTAGAACAAGCATTCTGAAAAGTTTAGCAGCCTACAGAGTTTTAGATAAACCTCTCCTAAGTTTCTAAACTTTGGAGGCCTCTCTTGAACCATGCCAAAACGTCTATGCCTCACCCAGCATCACACACTACATCCATTACTGCAGAGGAAATTCATCACCGTGTTTGGAAGAATGGGCTTAGGATCTGAAGAGCATAACTGAGGAGTCTGGAGTCCTGGGCTGGGCACTCTTCCATTCTAAATTACTAATTCCCAATTCCATGGGAATTTAATTTTAGACTCCCATTTTCACTGATGTCAATTATGTTCTGAGAAGGCAGGTGAAAGAAGGTAGAAAACACAGCAGTCCTTTGTTCCCTTCTTTCATTTCCTTCTTGGCAAAATGGATTGTTTGTGTTTCACCTCCCTTTAGTGACTCAGCCCATTTTCTACTGGAGCTGCCAATGAGGAGTGAAATAGCCAGAAGGAGAAGCAGAAGAAACGAAGCAGGTGTAATAACTCCCAAAGTGGGTATTCAACAAGTAGACAAGAGTTGACTGCATAGAACACATTGGATCAGTAGTCAGTCAATGGTAAATCTGTCAGTCAACATTTAAACACTGGAATTTACTTCTGAGGCACAAAAATTAATATTTCTCCCAGAGACCTACCTGGCATCCTTGAAATAGCTTTGCCCCTGGGAAAATCTGGTTCAAATGTGGTTATAATTTTATTTCCCCTCAGAAATTCTGCTTCACATTCATTTTGGGATTTGGATTAATGCTTCTGAAGCTACGGTTCATCCCCCTCATCCTTTGGGGCACATCCCCATCCCAAGGATCTACTCACCGTCTCTGCCAGAGGTTTTCCCAAGAAAAACCTTGTTGAGACAGCCTCAGAGTTGAATAGAAGCAGCAATTCAGGCATCTGTATCTTGCTGTCATTTTTATGGACACCCTAAAAGAAAAACAACAGTCACTGAATGTGCCCAACCAAAAGCAGGGTCTTCCCGTCAGCCCTCTAAAATCAGGGACAGTACAAAATGATTCACACCAGCAGTCAAATTACAAACCATTGACCCATCACCAGATCACCAGCTCTTGGGTCCTGTTTTAAAGAGCCGAGCTGCCTTGGGGAGAAGTTGGACAAACATTCTATTTATAAACTATTCTGTGTGTATGTATCATCCTATTTTGGGTGCTTCACTCTCCCTTCTACCATTAACCCCACTGATAGAGAAGCAAAGAGGAAATAAAGATCTATATTCCTGAAAGGTGAAGGGAAAACTCTGGTACACAAATAACAGAAGTGATTTCTGTGTTTCATGAACTTCATAGGATGCTTATTAGATTTAGCCTTACCCCAAATCACGGTTAAAAGCATATGATGCAGGATGGGGAAAAAAAAGATTTACAAATGCAATTCTAAGAGAGAGAGAGCAGCAGGGAGTTGAGTTTCTGGGTTGGGTAGGCCAAGGAAACAACTCATGAAATCTGAAATGCCTCATAATTCTTCTTGGATACCCTTTCAAATGTGTCACTGGTCCCTCAACTTCTCAAATGAAAGTTAGAGAAGCAGCATGGCCCACTGAAAAGAGCATAAGCCTAGGAGTCAGAAGACCTGGGTTCTGATCTCAGCTTTGCCATGCTTGCTGCGTGACCTCGGGCAAGCCACTTAACTTGTCTGTGCCCCAGTTTTCTCATTTTTAAAGTAGGAATTCAATACCTGTTCTCCCTCCTACTTAGGCTGTGAGTCCATGTGGGGCAGGGACTGTGTCCAAGATGATCATTTTTTTTAAGGTTTTTGTAAAATGCTTACTATGTGTCAAACACTGTTCTATGTGTTGGGGTATGTACTGGTTAATTAGATCAGACACAGTCCCTTTCCCACGTAGGACTCGCAGTCTAAGTAGGAGGGAGAACAGGTCTTTAATCTGCATTTTACAGTGGAGGAAACTGAGGCAAGAGAAATTAAGTGACCTGCCCAAGGTCACACATCAGGCAATTAGTAGAACTGGGATTAGAACCCAGGTCTTCTAGATTCCCAGACCCATGTTCTTTCCACTAGGCCATGCTGTTTCTTGTGCTTATCTTATATCTACCCCAGCCCAATACAGTATTTAGCACAAAGTAAGCCCTTGACAAATACTATCATCATTATTAGTGGATAGGCTAGAGGCAGAGGGGACTGGGGAACTATCAGGGCAGGTGGGGAGTGGCAGTGGGGGAAAACAAAGTCCCAGCCTCAGCTCCTGTATCAGTGATGGAGGGAGTCCCGGTCCCCAGTGAGGCACTGGTCCCAGACTTCTGAACTAGCTGTTGCCCTGCTTGCCCCAGGATCCAATTCCCACACAGTCCTGCAGCTGCCAGTCTAATCACCCTGGTCCTGCAGTCAGGGCCCGAGCAATGCTCTGAGGAGGAGCCACAGGTCAGGGGAAGTAGGTGGTGCACCTGCAAACCTGACTGGTCACAGTGGTCACCCCATCCAAGTGAGTCTGCAGCTGAGGTGACCGGATGGAATGATGGGGAGCGGGGCACATCCGAGCTCCCTGGAGCTGCCGTCGTCACAACCCATAGGGCACCTGCCCCTGCATTCCACTCCCTGGGCCTAGCATGCACCCTACCCAATCTTCCCAGAGCCCACCAGGTGGTCAGATGCTGCCCAGGACTGGAACAAACAGACTCAGACTGATTGTTGCCAGGTCACATGAGGGAGCCGCCCAATCGGGCTCTTGTAGCGTGGCAGACTGATGCTAACCATCGACTGAGGGCCAGGAATACACATTTTCTCTTTCCACCTTTTACAAGTAACTTCAGAAAAGTGCCTAGGGGGGAAAGTGTCAGTGCTGAGACATGAAGCTCACATTTTCTTCAAGTAAGTTTTATGATATCACAGGCCCAGTCACGCACATGAAGCTAACAAACATACTTTGGGGGTTTCTCCTGCCAAATTAGGCCAGTCTCATGTGAATAGTACTGCCCAGTCCTTGGTCTAGGCCTGTATCTAATCCACCAATCAGTGTGAATGGCACAGTGTTTAATTCTTTAGGATGATATAGATTCTTCGCCTTCTGTTTTGACAAGAACTTGGGGATTTGGCAAAAGCAGTGGATCGTTTTTGTTCATAACCAGTTACTAAATATTCCCACACAAATTCCCTTTTTGATCCCAATACTTCAGTGGTATTTTAAAATGCCCAAACTTTCCATTAGATAGCCTGATTTTCTCTCCAGCAAGAGGTGAGTACACTTTAGAGCATTAGCGTGACCAGAGTACAAGCAATAAAAATGATAATAGTTGTGGTATTTAAGGACTTAACATGTGCCAAGCACTGTACTAAGTGCTGGGGGTAGATACAAGATCATCAGGTCCAACGTGAGATTCCCAAGTCTAAGGAGAAGGAAGAACAGGTATTAAATCCCCATTTTATATACAAGGGAACTGAGGCACAGAGAAGCTAAGTGACTTGCCCAAGGTCACTGGGATTAGAAGCCAGGAGCTCTGTCTCCCAGGCCTGTGCTCTTTTCACTAGGCCACACTGTTTTGGGGGTCATGGGAAGGAGAGTTTCATTGCTTCGCGCCACTCCTTGAGTTAACTACTCAATGCTCCATGGGCCACTCTCACTTTGTGTCTAGCTCCATGAAACATGTGCAAAGCACTAAGACTGTTACTGCATGCAAGTGACTTTGCTCTGGTGTCTCTGAGGCTGTTGCTGTGGCCCCCTCACTGCTCTGGAAACTTTCTTAGGCTGCTTTCGAAGTGGGGTTAGGAAGGCGGCGATAGGAAGTGGGGGTGTCCTTGGTCTGAGAAACAGTGGGGAGTGCAGAATTATGCTGCTGAGGACAGGAACTTAAGCAGGCCAGACTGCCTTTGGATAGTCATCTTCTCTTCCAGCCTCACTTCGCTTTCCCTTCCTCATCCTTCCCCACCCCCAGGCAAACCACTGAGGCTTTGTGGGTGGATTTGTTGTCCCTGGGATCTGTACTGCTAAACTACTTGCTTCTTTCTCTTCCTCCCAATTTCCCCTATTTTTCTCCTCTAAAGAAGTCTGGCTTTTGCTTTTAAATTATGTTGCCAACTCTCCAAACACAGTCCTAGTAGCTTTCATCCCAGGGTCCTGAAGCATTTATAAACCTCAGGGCCAAGACAAACTGTTTAAGAGCCCAAGGGGCTTTACTCCTCCCTCATTTCCTCTCCCAGCACCACTTTCTGGCTGCCCCACCCAAGCCTCTTGCTGCAGCAAAAGGAACCTTTGGATGGTGACGATGGTCCTTATACCCCAGACCACCTCCCCTGCCTCAGGAGCATCTTTCGGAGAGCACTCCAGACAGCAGAACCATTTCCTCTCTAGGACTGCGCCTCTGGCAGCTGCCAGAGATGCCAGTCCGTCATTCTGGCTTAGAATTGTCTCTCTGTTAGGCTGGAAGGTCTTGTTACAAGCAGACAGAAGAGGACAAGTGCTGAGTGCTTTTTAAAATGGCTCTGTTGAATAAGAGGCAGAATGGACTTTCAAAGGCAGACTCTCGGCTATGTGTTAAAAGAGCGGATCCCTGTAGCTAATATGCCATTCACTTGCTGGTTGACCTCAGATAAATCGCTTAACCTCTCTGGTCCTCATTTTCCTCATCCTAAATATGGGGCTTGTTCTTGCTTCCCAGGGGTGGCTGCGAAGATTAAAAGGCAATTGCAAAGCATTTTGAAAAGGTAAAGGTCACAGAACGACACCTTTTAAAACTTCCTTTCTCCTACACCCCTGTTTGTTTTCTGCTAATTATCACTCCCCTTGTGCCTCTGCGGCTGTTAGGCAAGTCTCACGGTGTGGTCAAAGGAGTAATATTTGCTGAAGTGATTCCCTCCTCCCCCACCTTCTGCCAACATCTCCATTCCTGAAACAAAATTAAAACTATTTTTCAGCCACTCGTTCACTGGAATGTTCCTAGGGCCACAAATCCTGCCTTGGGTTGAGCTCTTTGTATGTGGAGGCAACTTATGGTTGTGATTCTTCATCTCAAATGGTTTTATTCATCCTGCTGCCAGAGCCTCCGACGCTCTGTCTCTGTCCCCCTGCGTATGCTCGATGTTGCTTTGCACTTAAATGCCCAGAAAGTGAAATATGCTTAATGCAGCAAGTCTCTTCAAGGTAACTTTGTGAAGAAACGTTTTGGTATCCACCGGCGACACCATTAAGAATCGGCCATTGATACACATGTGATGTTACGTGCATGACACTGGGCATGCAGTGTATAATGAGGAGGTTACATGGGCCATTTAGTACAAGTTTTCCCCCAAACCAGGGTATTTCTCTTCAGGTGGAGGGGAGGGTTCGTCCCCCACTACCTTGATAGTGGCTTCCCCCTTTCTGGGGAACCACTACTGAAGCAGCCCCACTGCCCAGGTGGCCCTGCCCAAACCACGCCTGAGAAGAAACTCTCCTCGTGCTCAGAATGCTTTTGTTTTGCTGCTGAGATGGAGGCAGCATTAATAGCAGCATCTGGAATGGAGAAATGAACTGAATCAGGAGGCCAGGGACAGAAACTCTGCCGGTCCTTTTCAGAAGACTCAGCAGCGGTTACCTTCTGAGGTCCTGCTGGATTGCTCAACGCATCCTACCCGGGAATGATCAGAGGAGACCAGGGGTGAGGATGGCGGGCATGGCTCATATTTTTATGGTATTTATTAAGTGCTTATTTTGTGCCAGGCACTGTATTAAGCACTGGGGTAGATACAAGCCAGTAAGCTTGGACCTAGTCCATGTCCAACATGGGGCTCACTGTATATTAATCCCATATAAAAGATACGGTAACTGAGGCACAGAGAAGTGAAGTGACTTGCCCCGGGTCACAGAACAGACAAATGGCAGAGCTGGGATTAGAACCCAGGTCCTTCTAACTTCCAGCCCTCTGCTCTTTCCACTAGGCACACTGCTTTTCAGCCTCTAAGGAGATCTGAAGGGAAGAAGTTCACCTGACAAGGGGTCCCTTGCCCTCACCTTCCCTACTCTCCATTTAGGTGGCTTGGGGCCACTCCTTGGCTTGTGAGGAACTCTCCAATGAGGGTCTACCATGTGGCTAACTGGGCTAGCCCTGTCCACTTGGTTACTTCAATCAACGTCTGAGCAGGAGATTTTGGCCTGTGCCTTTGAATCCCCTTCTAGGGTCTTCTGTCGATGACACAAGGGGGCCTGCTTGGGCCCGTGGCCACCAGAGCTTCACAGTTCCTGGTTTATTTCGGGAAAATGCATCCCACCCCAGCTGATGTGTAGCATTCAGGGCAGAAGCACAGCTCCGTGTTACCTTGGCAACCAGCGGAAAGGGTGCGGAGCAACCAGCCTGGCCCCAGTTTGTTAAAATGTGGTTGGTGTTGGGGGAGCCTCTCCTCCAGGTGGGTGAGAAGGCACTTCCTGCTGGGCTTCTTCCCCCAGCTGGCTTTCAAACACCTTATCCCACTTTCATGCAGCCTCCTCCCCCTTGCCTTTCCACAGCAGAATACAAGTGCTGATTAAAAGTCCTGAAACAGTTCTTTGAAGCCTCTGATTAATAGGGTCCTTTTTGAATCCAAATTAAACACCACACTTTTTTTCCTTTCTTCCTCTCCAACATTCCCTTCTGGATCCCAACCCCCTGATACCCTCCCCCCCCCCCGTCTCCTCCCCCTCCCCCCAAAAAGCTATAATGGAAATCTTTTTCCCCAACGCTATCGTTGTGTTTGATGCCACTTTCTTGGCCACATTTAGCCTCCTACCTGTGCAAGATGGCAGCACTGGTAACGGGGTAGATGACCTCTGTGCTCTGTTCCAGGCCGCTGCTCTTCCCTCCCCGGGCTGCCATTCCTAGGGCCCTTCAGCCTTCACCCTGACGCCCATATCTCAGCATCCGTTTGCCTGGCTCTTCGCAGACAGGGAAGTGGGATTCAGCCACTGATAGCCGAGGATCTCATTAGGGAATTGCCTGTACAGTCAGGGGAGGACCGTGGCTGAGACCCACAGGGGAGCTGGAATTCGGCTTTATAATGGAATCGCTCAGGGGCCTTAAGAGAAGGCAGAGGCAGCTGATAATTGAAACCCACTGATAATCCCTAAGCCTCATTTCAACCAATTGCCTCCATCTCCCCAACTACAAGCCCCAGATGCAAACAGAAGCGGCTGCCAGGAGCTGATGAGAATTGGTCAGGCTTGAGGAAAGCTGAGGTTTGATCCCCTTGAACGTAAGAGGGGATTTCTGTTTTTTCCCCCTCCCCAAAATTTAACACCTGGAAATACTTTCCCGGTCTTCGGTTCCAGGGCTGAGCTAAGGGAGTTAGCAGACCCAGCGGGGAAACTCTCTTTGATATGCAGACGAAGGTGAAAACTGATTTTACCTATCTTCTCAGCTCTAAGTAGCCTAAAAGGCAGCTGGAGACCATTGACTACTTCTGGATTTGTTTGCGCCTGTTGTGCCTCTGCAGGTCATCACCACTGACCTGAAGGAAATGGGAGGGGATCAGCTCTGAAACCCTGGAGTGTCCAGAATGCCAGATAAGTGCTACTGTCCCTGGGGATCAAAAAGGTAGTAAATCCTTGTTTTGATCTGCTCTCAACTGTAAACTCCTTGTGGACAGGGAGTGGGACTGCTAATTATGTTATATTGTATTTTTTATGGTATTTAAGTGCTTATTATGTGCCAGGCACTGTACTGAATGCTGGGGTAGATACAAACTAATCAGAATGGACACAGTCCATATCCTACATGGGGCTCACGGACATAATCTCCATTTTACAGATTAAGTCACTGAGGCACAGATAAATTAAGTGACTTGTCCAAGGTCACACAACAGACAAGTGGCAGAGCTGGGATTAGAACCCAAATCCTTCTGTCTCGCAGGCCCGTGCTCTATCCACTAGACCAAGCTGCTTCTACTTCTACTGATCTTCTACTATTTAGAAGAGTGCTTGACAAATGCTTTGGGCATGTCACTCCCCTCCTCAAAAATCTCCAGTGGTTGCTTATTCATTCATTCAATAGTATTTATTGAGCACTTACTATGTGCAGAGCACTGTACTAAGCGCTTGGAATGAACAAGTCGGCAACAGATAGAGACGGTCCCTGCCGTTTGACGGGCTTACGGTCTAATCGGGGGAGACGGACAGACGAGAACGATGGCAATAAATAGAGTCAAGGGGAAGAACTTCTCGTAAAAACAATGGCGACTAAATAGAATCGAGGCGATGTACAATTCATTAACAAAATAAATAGGGTAATAGAAATGTATACAGTTGAGGGGACGAGTACAATGCTGTGGGGATGGGAAGGGAGAGGTGGAGGAGCAGAAGGAAAGGGGGAAAAGAGGGTTTAGCTGCGGAGAGGTAAAGGGGGGGTGGTAGAGGGAGTAGAGGGAGAAGAGGAGCTCAGTCTGGGAAGGCCTCTTGGAGGAGGTGAGTTTTAAGTAGGGTTTTGAAGAGTTGAAGAGAATCAGTTTGGCGGAGGTGAGGAGGGAGGGCGTTCCAGGGAGCCGGGGGAACCGCCCCCCCCCCCCAGGCCCCGCTCCCGCCGCCGCCCGCCCAGGCCCCCCGGACCCCACCGCCCCCCCCCCGATATCCTCGCGGACCTGGAGGGGGGGAAGCCGGGGGGGGGGAGTAGGAGAGGAAGACGGCTTATCAACCTTCGCATGAAGCAAAAACTCCTCACTATTGGCTTCAAAGCTCTCCATCACCTGGTCCCCTCCTACCTCACCTTCCTTCTCTCCTTCTACAGCCCAGCCCGCACACTCCACTCCTCTGCCGCCGCTAACCTTCTCACTGTGCCTCATTCTCGCCTGTCCCGCCGTCGACCCCTGGCCCACGTCCTACCTCTGGCCTGGAATGTCCTCCCTCCTCACAGCTGCCAATGTAGTTCTCTTCCCTCCTTCAAAGCCCTACTGAGAACTCACCTTCTCCAGGAGGCCTTCCAGACTGAGCCCTCCCTTTCCCTCCACTCCTCCTCCCCTCCCCATTACCCCTACTCCCTCCTTTTGCTCTACCTCCTTCCCCTCCCAACAGTCCTTGTGGATATTTGCATGTATTTATTACTCTATTTATTTTGTTAATGATGTGTATTTTGTTAATGATTTTATTTATCTATTTTGATGGTATTGATGCCTGTCTACTTGTTTTGCTTTGTTGTCTGTCTCCCCATTCTAGACTGTGAGCCCATTGATGGGTGGGGATTGTCTCTGTTGCCAAATTGTACTTTCCAGGCACTTAGTACGGTGCTCTGCACAGTTAGTGCTCAATAAATATGATTGAATGAATAGTAAGCCCTTAACAAATACCCAAATTAATTACCCCAAGGTCTATAGGACCAACAGTATCAGACAAAACAGAAAGCTGAAGTTTGACTAGGAAACAAATACCTCACCAACAACCTTTTCTGGACTCCTGGACCAACGAAGAAGAGAAGCGCTCTTTCCTCACTGAAATGAGTCTCGGCTTTGCTTTCAGAAATGGCACTGAGGGAACACAACTTGCTCCTAGTCAGTTCTCTGCTTGCTGCAGAAAACAAAAATTTTCTTTCCCTTTAAGGATTCAATGCTGTTTGGAGCTACTGACCAGGTCACCTTGTCCTGTCCTCGCAGTGGGGACTATTCTGATTTTCTAGCAGTTTCATTATTAACGACATTATTCAAAATTGTGCTGCAAGCCATCCTACACCATAAAATAGCTGCTCAAATGCCTTATCATCCAGTGACATTGTAACTACATTCCCAGACTCTGTTAGCACTGGAGTCAGACAGATAAAGACATAGGAAGTCCTCAGTCACATTCAGATTTGCAGAGAATGCATTTGAGGTCATTTCCCCCGGAATAGCTCCCTCTCAGTCTTGGGTACTAATATAGGGGGGTTGCAGGAGCCCTGTGGAGGTAGATAGTGGAAGGTAGTAGCCATAGTAATTGTTTACAGTGTACAGAACACTGTACTAAGCACTGGGAAAGAGTAAGTCCTTCACCCCCTCCTCCCTGTCATCACTTCTCCAGATCTGGATGTTGATTGGCCAGAAACTCCTGCCCAGCCACTGGAGTTTCTGATACCCAGTCAAATGAATTTTCATTAATACAGTACAGACATACAGCTGTCTCGGGGATTAGTATAGTATAGACATTCAGCTGCTTGGAGGGCACGCTCTGTGAACAGATGTGGCTAAAAAGACCCATTTGAAACCTGTGGTTCCTTCCGTATTGCCCACGTGGGACTACTGACCTGTGAGTTATGGCCGAGACTGCCACCTCTAGCTCCTGAAGCAGTTTTCAGCCCCGCTGCTGGACTCACGGATTTGTTTAAAGCCCCTGATCCAAAAGAACCTCCCCCCTCTCGATTGCTGCAGGCCATTGAGGCTGGTCTGTCCACCTCAATAGCCCCAGGAGTCACATCCAAACCACATTGGGTCTCTTCTAGATAATAGAAGCTCCACTGTTGCATTTGCTAAGTTGCTTTGCCGTTTTATTGTTTTCCATTTGTATTTCTTCCTAAAACCTCAGAGGAGTGAGACTATATAAATACCAAGTATTAATATTGTTGCCTGACTGCCCCCCATTCCCAATCTGTTCACAACCCACAGAGTCACATCCTGAACTCCAGGCCTGTCATTTGTCGTAATGGAGATGGGCAGTGGTAGGCCTAGTAAAGAACAGGTTCGGCCCCAACTCTCCTCTCATACCTGCCCTCTTTACTCACTACTCACCAGTTGGCACTCTGCTCTTCTCAAGCTAATATTCGGTCAATCGTATCTGTCGAGCACTTACTGTGTGCAGAACACTGCACTAAGCACCTTGGAGAGAACAGCATACCAATCTAAGAGACACATTCCCTGCCCACAACAAGCTTTGGTCCAGAGGATCCTAGACTTTCCCTGTTTGGGACTCCTTCTCCCTTAAAATCCACCAGATCACAGTCCTTCTTCAAAGTCTTCCTGAAATCATATCTTCTCTAGGAAGCCTTCCCTGAATAATTTCCACCACCTTAGGTCTTTAGCCTATGTATAGCCATATGTAGTAGTGGAAGAGTTGGCCTGAGGTTCAAAAGCGATGTTGCTGACAGTGAGATTTTATATACACACCTATATCAACGAATGAACTCTTATTTATTCATCTGGCCATATTCTTTATATTCCCAGTTATCAAGTGGTATTTACTGAGCACTTATTTTGGGCAGAGCACTGTACTAAGAGCTCGGGAGAGTTTGATACAACAGAATCGGTAGCCGTGTTCCCTGCCCACAGTGAACTTAGAGTCTAGTTATAGCCTTGTTGTTTCCCCCTGCTCCTGCTATTTCTAAATAATCTGTATCTTCCTGTTTCCCCCAGAAAATACAAAATTAGGGTTAGGGTTAGCTCCTCAAGGGTAGGGATCATTATTTCTTTCTGTCTTTTTTTTTTAGTTCTATTGAACTCTTCCAGGTACTCGGTACAACGATCTGCACAGAGCAGACAATATGAATGAAGATGATGAACACTCAGGAAAGTAATTAATAATAATAATAATAATAATGTTGGTATTTGTTAAGCGCTTACTATGTGCCGAGCACTGTTCTAAGCGCTGGGGTAGACATAGGGGAATCAGGTTGTCCCACGTGGGGCTCACAGTCTTAATCCCCATTTTACAGATGAGGAAACTGAGGCACAGAGAAGTTAAGTGACTTGCCCACAGTCACACAGCCGACAAGTGGCACAGCTGGGATTCGAACTCATGAGCCCTGACTCCAAAGCCCGTGCTCTTTCCACTGAGCCATGCTGCTTCTCCAGCCAGAATCTCCTAGGCCCCGCCAATCAATTAATCAATCAATAGTATTAATTGAGCACTAACTATGTGCAGAGCACTATTCTAAGTATCTAAGACAGTACAACTCAACAGAATTAGCAGACAGGACAGGGAACAAGTCATTGAGCAATTACACAGACGATGTTGTAACTGAATGGTCAAGTTCTGAGTGTAAACCATATCCTTTTCCAAACCCATGGTCTGTGGGGTAGGAAGGAGCATTTTTAGAATTTCTGATTTCTTGCAACCTTAATTTTTATCAGAAAGAGGTTTGAGGTTGATACTGGGGAGACAGCAGGTCCGGACTGGATTCCAATCTATCTGTATTGTTTTTCTGCCCCTTACTGTTACAGCATCTCTGATTAAGCTCAGAATTGTAGTTGCTGCTTCGGGGATTCAGGGCTCCCAGTGGAGAATAGCTCATGCAATTGGTATAAAAGAAGAAATGCCAAAAGAGATGCTTCAAGCCCAAGAGGGGGAGGGGAGGGAAAGAGCTTCTCTTCTGTGGAAACTTGGGAAATTTGGAAAATTCTTCCCAGCCAGAGATTGGTGATGACCCCTTGACCCCACGCAGTGTGGAGGTTGCTTTAGGCATTTATAGGATATTTACATTCATTTCTACAAGCATGGTGCCTTGCCAATCAAGTAAAATAGGTGGGAACATACCAGGGAAGGAGAAAGTGCCCCAGGGGTCCAGAGTCTACAGAGAGCGGGGCTCTCTCCCTGAAAGACCTCACTGGGCAAATGACATCCTGAAAGGACACTCTGATTATCAACCCCAATTATCATCTTAACACATAAACACCCCCATATGGGAGAAGCCTTTCTTTAAAATTACCCAGTTGTAGGCCTTATGCCCTCACAAAATCTCATTATCCCTAAATTAATCATTTAGGCTTCTCATTTAATAATAATCATAATAATAATAATTGTGGTATTTGTTAAGCCCTTACTATGTGCCAAGCACTGTATCAAGTGCTGGGGTAGATATAAGCAAATAGGATTGGACACAGTCCCTGTCCCCCATGGGGCTCAGTCTCAATCCCCATTTTACAGATGAGGTAACTAGACACAGAGAAATAAAGTGACTTGCCCAAGGTCAGAGAGCAGACATGTGGCAGAGCTGACATTAGAACCCATGACCTTCTGACTCCCAGGCCTGTGCTCTATCCGCTATACCATGCTACTTGATCTTCTGAAGTCCTACTGGAGATTTGGACCAAAAGGGTAAGTTAGAGGTCCATGGCTCCTGGCCATCAGGGTAACATTCAGTGAACTGTAGTGAAAACATACTTCTTTTAGTGCCTTGATAGAATTAATCCCTAACTGCCAACAGACACTTACTCTCTCCACTTTCAAAACCTTATTGAAGGCACATCTCCTCTAAGAGTCCTTCCCTGACTAAGCCCTCCTTCTCTCTCTCCACTCCCTTCTGCGTCACCCTGACTTGCTCCCTTCATTCATCCTCCCTCCCAACCCCACAGCACTTATGTACAAATCTGTAATTTATGTATTTATATTAATGTCTGTCTTCCCCTCTAGACTGTAAGCTTGTTGAGAGCATGGAATGTGTCTGTTTATTGTTATATTGTACTCTCCCAAGCGCTTAGTAGTGCTCTGCACAAGTAAGACTGCCTATCTTTCTCCCAGGCACAGGAGTGGAAATGATTTGGCTCACTGTGGGTTTTGAAAGAACATATCCACATAGGCTACTGGTTGGGAAAATCCAGGTGCTGCTCCAGAAAGTGAGGAAAGCTGGAAAGCTGCCTGGCTGGGGCTAGTTTCCACCACTCACTATGCGGGGCTATTTACAGACTGGCGGAGGAGGTGGGGTCCCAATCACATGCTCAGCAATAGAAGAGTTGGGAGTGGGCGGGGGGGTCTGGCCCTGCCTCAAGAGAGGGGATTCCAAGGGTTGCAGAATCAGACCCCCTTCAGATCTTTTGCAAGCCTGGGCATTCTGGGGACTGCCCCGTTCCCTCGGAGTCTTAATATCAGACCCGAACTGACATTCATTCATTCAGTCATTCATTCAATCGTATTTATTCAATGCTTACTGTATGCACAACTCTGTACTAAGCACTTAGAGAAGCAGCGTGGCTCACTGGAAAGAGCACGGGCTTTGGAGTCAGAGGTCATGGGTTCGAACCCCGGCTCTACCACTTGTCAGCTGTGTGACTTTGGGCAAGTCACTTAAACTTCTCGGTGCCTCAGTTACCTCATCTGTAAAATGGGGATTAAGACTGTGAGCCCCACGTGGGACAACCTGATTCCCCTGTGTCTACCCAGCGCTTAGAACAGTGCTCGGCACATAGTAAGCGCTTAACAAATACCAACATTATTATTATTATTATCACTTGGGAGAGAATACAATATAACAACAAACCTACACATTCCCTGCCCACAAGGTGTTTACAGTCCCAGGGGCTGGTCTAGCACCTCATTTGGATCAATGAAAAGGCCAGAATTGCTGATTGATTCTCAGGGAGTCAAGGTTCAAGGTGGAGATGGAGTTACATCTTTACAACCAATCATCCTGGTGAATATCTTGGCACAAGATGCTCCTTTCAGGCTAGAGACTAATGTTGACAGAATAGGCAGAGGGGCCAGAATTTCAGCTAGTCAGCTACAAATAACAAGCTTGGGTTTCCTGGGAGGAGCATACAAGAGAAGAGCTTTATAGTTCTGTGGTTATCAATTGAAGGGCCCTCCAGAGATCAGAAAGCCAAAGGGAATCTGTCTAGAGCACACCCATCACTGACATGGTTCAATCCAACCAATACAGGTGCAGGAGAATGTGCTCGCCTGCCAGACACTCACACCTTCTGAGTAAAGTGACTAGGACACTGCCTTTACACTCCTGACCCTAGAGGTACAAGCACCAGAAGCTGGTTTCACTAGCCGCACTGCAATCTGGAACCATCTTTCCAGAGCAGAAGGGAGGATTAACCCTCCTCACTGCCTCCTTGACTACCTTTCCCTTGGTCCCTGCCTCTTGTCCCCGGCCAGAGGGGACTGTGTTGATTTTGTCTGAATTTTGCTGTTCCTTTTCTACCTTCATCACCTCTAGCCAGCGCCAATAACATTAATGGATGCAGTGTCCAGGTTTAACCATTTCTCATTCTCCTCTGCTTCCAACTCTCTCTCTCTCTCACACACACACACAAATACACACATTACACACACAAACCTTTTCTCCTGCCACTTGCTTGGCCATTTGGGACTCATATGTAGCCGCAGATCTTGGTCCCCCCACTTTCCAGTGCACTCTGTCCTGGAGCTGGCTGCTGATTGAATTGCTGTGGGAGGGTGTTCTCCATGGAAACCGCCTTTTGGAAACTTCTCCGGGCCACTGAAAGTAAAACTGCTGTGGACCCAGCATGCACATTTGTGATAATGGCCTTACCTAAGAATTGTCTGTTAATTGCCACTACTCTGAACAGTGATTATCCTTTTCACTTCTGCTGTCTCTTTCTACGTAAGAGCACAAATACTCTAAGCCATCCCCCCAGGACCCACACATTACAGTGCAGTCCTTAGGAGGTGGGGTTCCTCCTCTCTCCACTTTCATCAAAAACAACAAACTGAATTGCGTTCTCTGGGACACTTAGAGGTATAATGGGCTCTTTCTTCCCCAGACCCACAGCTGTTGCACGCAATTGTGCACCCTCTCACACACTCTCTATCCCAATATTCCAGGGCACAATAGATGCTTCAGGAGATGGCGTAGAGTCCTGCCTGGGTAAGGAATCTAGGATGCAGCCTGGCCTACTTCAGCCTGACCCAGTACCGCTCTCAGGCAGTGACATTTGAGCATCGAGCTAGCCCAGATGTTAGCTCAGACCAAACTGGAGGTAGGAAGGGACATTTCCATGCCTGTAGGAAGTTATAGACTCAGTTGTCATCAGGACCCTGGATCACAAGCAAAGTCATGGTTAAATTCATTGTAAAGCAATGCAGGAATCCCTCTGGGGCCGGGATCTGCAGCATCTTCAGGACAGGCAGCAGTCTGCTGTCCCAACTTCTATGGCCCGGGAAAGAGTGAGGTCATTTAGGATGGTGATGGTTCCAGGGAACACTGAGGGGCTTGAGGGATCTTCCCTCCCAGCAACAATATAGTACAACTTTGATTAAATTGGCTCTGCCACGTGTCTGCTTTGTGATCTTGGACAAGTCACTTAACTCATCTGCATATCTCATCTGCAAAATGGGGATTCAATATCTGTTCTCTCTCATATTTATGGCTGTGACTCCCATAGAGAAGCAGCATTACCTAGTGGACAGAGTACAGGCCTGGGAGTCAGAAGGTCATGGGTTCTGATCCTGACTCCATCACGTGTCTGCTGTGTGACCTTGGGCAAGTCACTTCACTTCTCTGTGCCTCAGTTACCTTGGGGATTAAAACTGTGAGCCCCACGTGGGACAACCTGATTACCCTGTATCTACCCCAGTGCTCAGAACAGTGCTGGGCACGTAGTAAGTGCTTAACATATACCATCATCATCATCATAATCACAGGGATTGAGACTGTGAGCCCCACGTGAAATAGGGACTCTGTCCAACCCCATTTGCTTGTATCCAACTCCAGAGCTTAGTACAGTGCCTGGTACGTAGTTATTATTATTACCATAATTATTATTACTATTATTATTATGTGGGACCTGGTTATCTTAGATTAGATATCGATTAGACTGTAAGCCCGTCAAAAGGCAGGGACTGTCTCCATCTGTTGCCGACTTGTTCATTCCAAGTGCTTAGTACAGTGCTCTGAACATAGTAAGTGCTCAATAAATACTATTGAATGAATGAATTATCTTGTATCTACCCCATCACTTAGTGCAGTGCTTGGCACATAGTAAGTGCTTAACAAATATTATTATTATTACTATTAATTGTTCCTGTATGTTTGCCCTCCTTTGAAACTTTTAGAAGGAGAGCCCTCTTTACATCCCTATTCCTGACTGTAGTGCTTATTAGAGTGCTTTGTACCTTAGGGGCTAGGCAACCAGAACCGAACAGATTTATTCACAGCTCTTTGACCCCTAGGGAGCAAGTGAAGGGTTTATGTCTGATTCAGCACACTCTCTACTCAGCCTCTTTATATACAGCAGGTAGGATTTTTCATTTACTCAGGACCTGGATGGTTAGCAAAAATGACTAGGTTCCTCCACGCCATAACTACGAGAGCAAATTTCCCAGCCCAGTCGTCTTTGACTGCTCCAAACAAGGTACTATTTCTTAAAAAAAAAAAAACTCTCTCCTGAAAAAACAAAAACAAAGTATAAAAAACACACATTTGACATACCCTGAGTGTATAATGAAGTGAGTACAGTGTGCACAAGAATGTTAAATAGCTTTTGGACAATTAGTTTTGAGGGAAAGAAAAATCTCTCTTCCTGCTCATTCCCATTTGTCCATCTGCCATCTCTCCCTATTAACGCTCTCTTCCCCTCTTTAGAGCCCTGTAACAGTGGCCATAAATTTCAGAAAGAATGCCTTTCTGAGCTTGTAATGGATGCATCTGCCCTCTCAAACCGATGAAAAAGTATATTGAAATGAATATGTTTGGTTTGAGCCGGCTCTAACTGATTGGCCACATTAAGCATATCCATTATAAGGAGATCATGCTCCGCTTTCCCATGAACACCATTAATGAGAGCATGACTGTAATGACAAACTCTGCTTGGACTGGATTAGCGCCTAATGGAATAGCAGTGTAATAAGAACACACTTGAGTGGCAGTGGCAGCTATACTGTTGGGCTTTCTTTCTTATGGAAGGGGAGGTCAGGCTTTCTTGAAAAGTGGAGGACAAGAGAGGCCTTCCCAGACTAAGCCCCACTTTCCTCATCTCCCACTCCCTTTTGCATCTCTCTGACTTGCTCCCTTTGCTTCCGGCCCCACAGAACTTATGTATATATCTGTCATTTTATTTATTTCTATTGATGTCTATTTGTATTGCTATCTTTCTCCCCCACCCCAACCTTAGACTGTGAGCTCTAGATTGTGGGCAGGGATTGTCACTCTTTATTGCTGTACTGTACCCTCCCAAGCTGTTAGCACAGTGCCCTGCACTCAGTAAGCACTTAATAAATACGATTGAATGAATGAATAGCCTTTACGAAAAACAGGCTACTTCCACCGCTCCATACACTGCTTTTTGAAATGGTATAAGATTAATATTGCAGAGCACTCAAACTCAGTAGCCCCAAGATTTACTGACTAATGACTAGCCCAGGGGAGATGCTTTTGGCTCTTGCACTGGGTTAGAAATGGCGTGAACCTGAACTTGCAGGGATAGGAAGTCTTCTCCTCCTTAAAACTCCGATTCAATTCTGCTAAATTTACCAGAAAACAATTTCCCACCAGGCATTCCCGAGGGTGTAAGAAAACCACTATTTGGCGGAGAGTTACAGCACAGCACCACAAATCAACCCTCCACCGTGGCCCTGTTCACATCGGCTCCTAGGGAGCAACTCTGTCCTAGTTATTCAGTTTCTGAATTACTGGTCCCATTTCCGTTAGCTAATTAATCCATGAGGATTTAGTTAGACTTGCTCAGAAAATGGCTTATCCACTGACAGGATCAAGGTCACTCCTGGTTCCCACTTCGAGCTCTAGGGCTACCATGAGTCAATCCTGACTGCTTGGCGCACCAACTGACCTCCCTTGCTCCCAACCATTCTGTACTCTGCTGTTCTGAACCTCCCCAGCCCCTCATCCCACCATCCTGAGAGATCTGGGAAGCTGCCTAGACTGGTCAGTGACACACAGCCAAAGGCATTTGATGAGAAGAGGGAGTAGGGAAGAGTAAGTGAAACATCATCAAAATAGAACAGACTTTTTACCAGGCCCCTGGGTTACCTTGTTATAAATAATAATAATAATAAAAGAAGAAGAAATGGCATTTATTATATTCTTGTTCTGTGCCCAGCACTGTGCTAAGTGCTGAGGAGATCCAAAACAATCAGATCAGATGCAGTCTCTGTCCCACATGGGACTCACAATTTAAGAGATCGGGCAAGCAGGACTCATTCCTATTTCACTTGTGCTTCTAGTGGTTAAGTGATTTGCTAAGTACCCAGTTGGCCAGAGCAGAGCTGGAAGCATGGCCTAGTGGAAAGTGCATGGGCCTGGGAGTCAGAGGACTTAGGCTCTAATTCCATTTCTGCCACTTGTCTGCTAGGTGACCTTGGGTAAGTCACTTCACTTTTCTGGGCTTCAGTTTCCTCATTTGTAAAATGGGAATTAATAGAGCACAGACCTGGGAGTCAGAAGGTCATGGGGTCAAATCCTGGCTACACTACTTGTCTGCTGTGTTACTTCACTTCTCTGAGCCTCAATTACCTAACCTGTAAAATGGGGATTGAGACTGTGAGCCCCACGTGGGGCAGGGACTGTGTTCAACCCGATTTGGTTGTATCCAACCCCAGCACTTAGTAGAGTGCCTGGCACATAGTAAACGCTTAAAAAATACCACAATCATTATTATTATTATTATCACTTAGATTGTGAACCCCAGGTGGACAGGTATTGTGTCCAATCTCATTATCTTGTATCTATCTACCCCAGCACTTAGTAAGTGCTTGGCACACAGTAAGTGCTTAAGAAGGGCATTGTTAATATTATTATTATTAATATTATGTCTTCAAGACCCTTACTGTTTCCATTAAGCCCCACTGTGGTGTTCATGTGACATTAAACATCAAAAATTAAACATCCAGTGTTGTCACTTCAACCCCAGTAGTATTAAATGATCAATAGGCCTGATTTCTGTCCAAACCAATCAATGACATGACAAAGAAGTGCCATGTCATCATTGCTCACTCTCTTTAGGGCAGGTCCTGGAAAAGTTGTACCCATCGGACCAGCCTCCTCTGCTGTAGTGAAGGGGTTCAGTCAGAGCAGAACTGTTTCACCTGGAGAGGAAGAGGCTGCTTCTGCAATTTTCTTTTCCAATTTGGAAAACCACCCCTCTTCAATGGCATAGCGAGGTGACAGCCAGTACCAGGTCAACTGGATTCCAGATCCCTCCCCAACCACGTTCCTCTCGGAATTTCCAGAATTCTGCATTTATCTCTGAGTACCAGATGAAAGCAGTTGATTCTATTGCCCTGATAGCACAGAGAGCAAAGACCCCGGGAGAGCAAAGTATCTTGGTTTATTCGAGAGTACTAAATAAAAGAGAAGTCGCGTGGCCTGACGGACAAAACACAGGCCTAGGAGTCAGAAGACCTGGGTACTAATCCTGGCTCAGCCACTTGCCTGCTGTGTGACCTTGGTCAAGTCATATAATTTCTCTGTGCCTCAGTTACCTCATTTGGAAAATGTGGAGTAAGATCGGGACCTTGATGTGGAGCAGGGACTGTGATTAACCTGATTATCTTGTATCAGTGTTAAGAACAGTCCTTGACACATAGTCCTTAACAAATACCATTAAAATAAAAAGAGATTGTGCATAAAATTATTTAAAACAGAAGAAGTCCTTAGGACCATCTTGTATGGTGATAACATCAAAAGAAATTCAGGAGAAATGTGGAGGCACTTTCTCACAGAAGTGGTCATTAAAGTATGGAATGACCAATAAAGCGAGGTCAACAAGGCAAAAACATTCAGGTAAGGAAAGTCTTATCTCTCAAACCGGGAAATACACTCTGGTGTTTATGCTCTTTGTCAGGCCTTCCCATCTCTTTGACAAATGTCTTTTGTTCTTAGGGTGACCTTAGATTCGTCCAGCGAATGTGTGGTTGCAACAGTCCTTAGTGACTTTTGGTATCAAAAGTTAGAATAGTCAAATCCATTCTACTAAACTGAATTCAGTAAACACTCTCTTCTCCTGGAGACCCAGGTTTTAAGGCCATAAGTACATGCTCATTCCTGGACAAACTTAGCTCGATATTCCAACTCCAAAGGGGGCAACAGGCTACTTAGAGGAAGTATGTGATGGCCACTTGCTGGGCATCCATTCTACTTTTTAGGGATCTATCTCTCTAATAACCTATTATGGACTGCTTATCCATCCAAATCCCTTTGTACTGACTGATATTTTCTGCCCACATAAACTCCTGTGATAATGAGTTCCATATGCTTACCACCCATTGTGCAAAAAGGAGTGTCCTTTAGTTTGTTTTGAACCAGCTCACCTTGTTTCAATGGAAGTAGCATGGCCTAATCGACAGAGCATAGGCCTGAGAGTCACAGGACCTGGGTTCTAATCCTGCCCCTCCACTTGTCTGTGCATAACCTGGGCAAGTTACTTAACTTCTCTGGACCTCAGTTATCTCTTCCGTAAAAGGATGATTAAAATGGTGAGCCCTTTGTGGGAGCGGGACTTTGTCCAACCTGACTAGCTTGTATCTATCCTAGAGCTTAATACAGTGCCTGGCACAGAGTGAGAGCTAAACGAATGCCGTTAAAAAAATTTGTGTACCATCTTGTGCTGATGTCGGATTTGGTGAACTACAATTCTGAATTCACCTTGTTCTCATCCTTCGGGACTTTAACAGAGTTCAAAACTGTCCTCTCTCAACCTTCATCTTAACTGAAAAGTACTAATCCTTTCAGGCAATGTTCATTGGGAAGGTGCTTTATCACTTTGATCATCTTGGTTGCCCTTCTTTGTACCTTCTTCAGCTCTAACGTTTTTCTAAGATGTGGTAATCAGAACTGCATGCAGTATCCCAGGGAAAGGCCTTTCACGTTTTTATTTAGTGACAAAGTTACGGCTTTTGTTTTATTTCTATCCACCTATAATAATCCTGGATTTTACCACTTGAGTTCTTCTGAGCTTTCTGAAGGAAATTTGAAAGTTGTTTCACCCTTAAAAGTGTCCTAGGGTGACAGGTGATATTTTTAGAACATCGAATGCTGTCTGCCTATTCTCTCCAGTTAACCTCTTTCTTGCCAATTCCAGCTCTCTCTCTCTCTCTCTCTCTCAGTGTGAGTACCAAATAGCTATTATAGCTATGCTGGAACAAACAGCTGTCAAAAACAGAGAAGCTACAAGACCTAGCAGAAACAGCATGGGCTTGAGTCAGAAGAGCTGAGTTCTAATCCCAGCTCTGCCAAGGCAGCTGTGTGACCATGGCAAGTCACTCAAATTATCTGTGCCTCAGTTCCCTCATCTGCAAATTGGGATTAAATCTGTGAGCCCCATGTGGGACAGGGATTGTGTCCAACCTGATTACCTCGTATCTACCCCTGATCTTAGGATAGGGCAGGGAATGTGTCTGTTACATTGTTATATTGTACTCTCCCAGGTGCTCGGCACAGTGCTCCGCACACAGTAAGCCCTCAATAAATATTCATTTCATTCATTCAATCATATTTATTGAGCGCTTCCTGTGTGCAGAGCACTGTACTAAATGCTTGGAAAGTACAATTCGGCAACAGATAGAGACAATCCCTACCCAACAATGGGCTCCCTATCTAGAAGGATTGCTTGATTTTCCCCAGCATTTAGTACAGTATCTGGCACCAAGTAAGTGCTTAAATACCAATAAAAAAATGGAGAGGGTGAATCTTGGAATTGGATCAGATAAGTAATGCTTCTAAGTATTTTACTCTCTTAATTTTACCTCCTGATGTTAATATAGGGTAGCTTTAGAAGTAAAGAGCTTTCAGATAGAGAAACAGGAAATGCAGGAGCAGAGAGTGAAAACAAATGATTTGTTGTTAAACTGAATTGTTATTAATTAAGGAAGTAACATGACTCCTGGAATGCTGTACCAGTGTCAGTTTATCTGAGTTCAGTTTGAATGCTGAATGACCACTATTCATTATTCTGGTGTGGCCTTCTGAAGAAAACAAAAATCACTTTTCCTCAACAGTTCCATAGCTCTAACTCTGAGGAGACCCCAATACTTCTCCAAGAATGTCTTTGTCTCTTCCTATTTTTCCATTCTGGATCCAATTGCCCAATCAGCTCGTTATACACATTGCCTCATGGGCTGATGGAGTGTGCCATGCTGCCAGCCATGGCTCCACAGAGTCTATCAACTGCAAAAACAGTCCAGTTTAGAAATAGTTTAGAAAAAATTCAGACCAGCAGAACTGTGCCTGGTTCAGTGCCCAGTGGAGTCATTTGCCACTGAAAAACTCAACGAGGTGAAAACGGGATCACCGAACAGCTTTCCCCTTTCTGTTTTTGCCTGGTACCCACACTACTGCCAATGCTGTGTTGGTGGGGAGAGAACCAGGTCGGGAGAAGGAGGTGACTTGATTCATATCATTCTGAGGGCAAGCACATGACAGGTGGGGCTGTTTGGGATTCAGAAAATGTAAGTATGATCTTGGGGTGTAGTCAATCAGTCGACCTAATTGTATTTACTGAGTGCTTACTGTGTGTAGAGAATTGTTCTAAGTGCTTGGAGAGTACAATATAACAATAGACACATTCCCTACCCACAATGAACCTACAGTCTAGAAGGAGTGCAAGAGGAAAGTGGAGTCTGATGTGGTGGGGATCTCCAGGAAGTTGAGGGAAGCACGAAGGTAGTTTACAAGTGATTTGGCTGAGCAACTGCGAATACCTGTTAGTGACTGAAGAGAATATGGGATCCAAGTATGCCAGATGCAACCCTGAGGATAACTGGGGGAAAGGAGAAAGGGAGTGGGAATAGTGGAAGCCCAGGACAGATGTGCTGGAGCTCTGAAGAGTTTTGGGCTGTGGAGGCGAACGACTCTCAGAATACATTGAGTTTGGGCCTCACAGCAAAAGCAAATATAGTTCAAATATAGTTCAATGTCTGAGGAAGGCTGGGCACGGGAGGGAATGCACTTTTAGTCCATGGATTGAATCCCATTCATCTGTTCATTAGAGGTGGTTTTGTTTCCTTTTGACTCCTTTCTTCTGCCTGCTTGGCACTTTTCTGCATTAGTGCATTATTTCACAGTGATCCCAGTTGCTGGCTGTCGGCTGAAGGTGACATTTCCAGAAATCTCTTGGGTTGGAAGGCTGTTCCATTACTCAGACCCCTTCAAACCTGATCTTCAGAATCTGTTACCCCAGTCGTCCTTTTGACTCAACACTTTTCCACTACCACAACTTCCCTAACAAAACTGTTCTGCCGGAACTGCTTTACTACTGCAAGTGCCGTTTTGCAGATTTACTTCTGAGGTTAAGAAAGGAGACTGAATAATTGATCCATTTACACAAAATACAGCTGAGCTCCACATGAGCGAGTATCTCTGTCAGTTAGCTATTGAACATTTGCCAGGCATCCACTGTTTGTCATAAACTGTACACACAGACAGCCCGATTCTCTCCCTGGGCATGATTAAGTCGGAGTCAGGGTAAACTGCCCCTGTGTTTCTCACAGTGCTATGTGGAGGCACTTGTCGGGGTACGGCAGTCTCTGCATCCTCCCCATTAGACTGTAAACTCCTCAAGGACAAGGCATCCTGGTTTTCTCAATGGGCCTCCCAGTTTGCCTTGCCTTGCTGAGTTTTTCCCTTCTTTGCTTTGTATGGTCTCATATCGAAGAATTGAGGCCCTAATTGGTGGTTGATGAACCCAGGCCTCTCTCTAACTTTCAGAGATCACAGGATTGTGATGGAAAGATGGCCAAGTGGCCTTCACTGTCCCTGGAGTGTAGGAGGTCAGGGTTCTGAGACCCTAAAGAGAATGTATTTACCAGATATAAGTGAGCGCTTGGCCCCCAGAGAATACTTTCAGGACGCGAGTTCACCAGAAGATCCAGGCCTGGGTAAGGAGCTTCTAGCCTAAACAATTCCCTCCAGCCCTGGACTGGAGATGTGCTGATGTTCATCAATCCCCATCAGGGAAGACAGCAAATTCAATTCAGTGACTATGTATTGAGTGCCCACAGGGAGCAGAGTATGGTAGCAAATTCTCTACAGAGGAGTGAATTATGCCCTCTTGGTAAGGAAAGTGCTGTTTTGAGAACAGAGAGATACGGTTCAAAAATCTGGACCCAATCCAAATGCCAAACAAGGCCGGGGTAGAGAGATCAATCAAAATCAGGCAGTATTTACTGAGTGCCTGTTGTGTGTTAGGGCACTGCCACGAAACGCTTGTGAGAGTGCAATTCAACAGAATTGGTAAACACGTTCCCTAGAGAGTTCACTTTATAGTCATTAAATAGATCTATAGTAGCAAACTAACAGATCATTCAAGCCCTCAAAATACCCTACGGATTCAATGGTCTAGTAGTTTAGATATAATGCACTTTTAGACTTTGAATAAAACCAAGTAATTTGTTATGGGGAAATGCTGGGTTTGTGTGATTGTGAGAGGCTTATAAATCGGGGTCCAGGGGCTGTTAGGGCAAGGCAAAACGATTTATCAACCATTTTGGAGAACTGTACTTTAGGGCTCTCAAGGTCTCACCTGAAGTTTCCCCTTCTCCTCAACATTTGTCCCCTCCTCCTGGCAATCTGGTCCCCTCGTCCCACTGTCTATGGCACCCTTCACATCCAGGACCCCTCACATCCACACCCCTTTTTATCCCTCTCCCCTAAACACACACACAAATACACACTAGAGCTTCAGCCGCCAGAGCAGGGATAAAAAGAAACTGCTCCTGCTGCTGTCACCACTGCCAGCAAACCCGGAGCTCGTGGTTTCTGGGGCTGTGGTCGCTCTGCACTCCTCTCAGTTGGGGCCCCAGATTTCCGGAGTAAGTGGTGGCAGCAGTGACAGGGGCAGTTTTTCTTCTTACTTGCTGCTTCCGTTCACTTTTCGCGGGCCTCCCAGAATTTTCACTTTGATTCAGTGCACAGCAAGAGGCCGCTCCCCAGCATCGGGAACTCTGCTGTCACTGCCATACAGGCTGGAGCCATACAATTCTTTGAAGAATCCCCTGAAACTTCTGAGCTAAAAAACCATGCCGATTTGCATGAGTTAACATTACTTTGGTCTCACGCCATCCTGCAGAGGTGAATTTGCGTGACCTTCAAGTAGGGAAACTTTGGGTTGGTGGGTAACATTTCTAAGCTCTGAACTGCATCCTATTTGGGATTTACTAATTTGATGGCATTTGATACATTTGATTCTCCTCCCCAGTGCCAGGATCTGAGGGTCTCCGTCTCCTACACAGTTGGGAAAATAAGCCACATGAAACTCATCGCCAAAGTTGCAGACTTTGCACTTAAAGTTAAATATGCTACAAGTTAAGATGGCACCGAGAGGCTCAGAGATATTTTTAGTGAGATGCTCAGCCTATAAAAGGACCCCTCTAAAAATACTTTTTCAGTTTCAATCACACATCCCCAAGAAGTGGTACCTCTTATCTTGTTGACTGGGGCCTTGGTTTCTTTTTCGGCTCCTGACGTTATTCCTCCCAATGGGGAAATGAGATAAGATAAAGCTCTGCTTGATATTAACTAGTCCTTCTCCTGCCTAGCAGAGGCCAGAGAACCCCATGTAGATATCACTTGCATAAAATGCCACCCTACAGGAAACAAGGCTTCCATTTCTACACATACAATTTGTGTGGACAATTCCAGATCTAAAATAAACTTGGCTTGAATGCCCTGAATAGTTCCTAACAGATGGGGGCGTGAGGTGGGATGGATTCCCTCTAGACTGTAAGGTCATTATGGGTAGGGAATGTGTCTGCAAATTCTACTGTACTCTCTCAAGAACTCAGTACCAGTGCTCTACACCCAGTAAGCCGCTCAGTAAATACCACTGATATGATTGGTCTGAAATATTTGGACTTTGAAACCAAAGCAGGTGTTTCAGTCTCAGTTATCTAGAAAATATGCATGTGTAAAACCCATCATGCCCAGGGCTTGAGAGATGTGTCTGGGATGAGAAGAGGACTCTTTCAAGTCTTGTCAATGCTGGTCTGATTTGGGAGGCTTTGGTGTTAATGAGAGAGGCTACAGTAACAGGTCTCTGCCCTTACCCCAGGCCTAAAACAGATGAAACCTTTGGTTCTAGACTGGCAAGTTTCAGACCGGGTTGTGGATGGGTTTTCAGGAGATACTCAGAGTGGTTATTTGCCTTTGGCTAAATTGGGAGCCCAGCAACAGGTATCAGGAATTTACTATTTTCCTCCTGATGAGGGAAAAAATCGTTTGGTCCAAATCGAGTGCAATACATATGATAAGAAATAGCATTTATTGAGCACCCACTGTACTGTACACTTGGGAGAGTACAATAGGATAAGTACACCTGATCTGTGATCTCAGGGAATTAGGGGGAAACAGCGGGGCCTCTTGGAAAGAGCATGGGCCTGGGAGTCAAAGGACCTGAGTTCTACTTGTCTGCAGTGCAGTCTTGGGCAAGTCATTTAACTTCTGTGTGCCTCAGTTATCTCACCTGTAAACTGGAGACTAAGACTGTGAGATCCTTTAGGGACCTGGATCGGGTCCAATGTGATTAGCTTGTATCTACTCCAGAATTTAGTACAGTGCCTGGTACAGAGTAGGTGCTTTACAAACATCATAAAAAATTTATAATCTAGCACAGACACTAAAATAAATTACAGATAGAAGGAAGTAATAGAGTCTGGAGTAGATGGCATAGAAGTACTAGCATGGGAGAAGTGGGGGACCTAAGAGAGGGAAATTAGAAGTTAATTGGGTAAGGCCTCCAGGAAGATATGTGATTTCAGAAGGGCACTGAAGATGGGAGAGCTGTGGTCTGTCAGATAAGAAGAAGGGAATCAAGCAGGGGCAAGGGTTGACAAGGAAAGTGATAGTGGGAAAGATGAAAATGAGGCCTGTCTAGTTAGCAAGGGGTTAGAATGGGATCAACTCCAGTCTCCATAATGGGCAAATATATTATAGATTTGGGTGTCCAGACAGCCTGGTGTCATCCTATACCTGAAGATAATGAAAGACGGGCAGATCAACTCTCCCTCTCTTACCTTAGCTGATTCCTACTACAACCCAACCCACCATACTTCACTCCTCTAACATCAACCTATTCCACTGTTACCTTGGTCTTGTTCTAGCCACTCCACACACAACACAACCCCACTCTCCCCACCTTCATAGCCTAATTAAAATCATATCTCCTCAAGAGCCTTTTTTCTTTTTCTTTTCTTTTTTATGGTAATTAAGTGCTTATATGTGGCCAGGCACTGAACCTAAGCACTGGGGTAGATACAAGTTGATCAGGTTGACACAGTCCATGTCCCACATGGGACCTCACTATTCTAGTCCCCATTTTACAAATGAAGTAACTGAGCCAGTAAGAAGTGAAATGACTTACCCAAGGTCACACAGCAAACAAGTGGTGGAGTAGGGATTAGAACCCAAGTGCTTCTGACTCCCAGGTCCATACTCTATCCACTAGGCCATGCTGCATCTCACTTCTGGCTCCCAAGCCTCACCTTAACCCTTAGTGCAGCTTCCAACCCCCCACCCCCCCAGATCCCAAGCCTGCCAGCAGAGAGCACGCAACTCCTTTACACTTGTGTGATGGGAAGTGTCTTTCCACTGAGTGTGTGTGTGCATGTGGGTGTGCTGCAGGGGGTAGGTTAGACTTTGGCTAGTAGGTGGGAGAGGTGAGAGGGCAAAGCAAAATGGAGCTAGAGGGGAAGGGGCCTGCAAGGCAGAGGCTTTCCCTAAGTCCTCATTTCCTCTTCTCCCACTCCCTTCTGCCTTGTCCTTGTACTTGGATTTTCACCCTTTATTCAACACAGCATTATGCACATATCTGTAATTTATTTATGTATATCAATGTCAGCCTCCCCTTCTAGTAAGCTCATTGTGGGTAACTCTGTTCAACTGTACTCGCCCAAGCATTTAGTACAGTGCTCTGCACACAGTAAGTATTCAATAAAATAAATACTCAATACGTACTCAATAAATGGATTGATTGGCCCCGGTCTTGAGGAAGCAGAGAGCTTAATCCAGCCATGGCTCTTCTGAACACATTAAGAACACTCGGAAGAATTCCCCACTTAAGCACTGGTGGTTCTAGAGGAGATGAACCAGTAATGTATTGCTATTTTTTCTGCTCTTGCTTTTGAAGTGTTGAATTTAGCCTGTAATTTTGCCCTAGTGTCTAACCTCCCCGCATTTAGATGGTTTGTCCCTTGTGGCCAAACGACTGGGTCTGAATTCAATTTCCATGAAGCCTTCCCACCACTTAGTGATGGGGGCTTCCCTTTGGGAATAAGCCTAGTCCCAAGCCTTCGGTCCGAAAACCCTGCCTCAGGGGAATTGAGAAGCAGTGAGGCCTTACTGGAAAGAGCATGGATTGGGAGTCAGAGGTCGTGGTTCTAATCTCAACTCACCACTTGTCAGCTGTGTGACTTGTGGGCAAGTCACTTAACTTCTCGTGCCTCGTTACCCTCAATCTGTAAATGGGATGAGACTTTGAACCCCATTTGGGATCACCCTGATTACCTTGTGTCTACCCCAGTGCTTAGAACAGTGCTTGGCACATAGTAAGAGCTTAACAAATACAATTATTATTATTATTAATTGTTAGTGATGATGGTGCGTGCATTTCCACATACATTTTTAACTGCCCCTCCCACCATGTTCCAGGGGCACGGAGGGGAACCAGCAAATAAGAAGGGAGGGATGCAGGCCCTAGTGAAATGCCTACAAAAATCGTGCACACAGGACCCCATTTGAGACCAAAGTGACTTTCACATAAGTGCCACATTACAAGATGGCCACCTCACCTCCGTGCTTCTCCACTATAAGCTTCTAAAAAGTGTTATTGATGATTGGTATTATGATCTAACCTTCTAACCTGCTCCCTCTACCTCGATCCATTTATCTCACCCGCACACTCTTGCCCACAGACTGGCCTCTGGCCTGGAATGCCCGCGCTCTTCATAATCGAGAGACAATGATTATCCCCAGTTTCAAAGCCTTACTCAAAGCACATCTCCTCCAAAAGGCCCCTCCCTGACTAAACCCTCCTTTCCTCTTCTCAGACTCCTCTGTGAAGTCCCTGATTGCTCTCTTTATTTCCCTCCCAGCCCCACAGTAAACTTATGTAAACATTTGTAATATTATTTATTTATGTTATGTCTTTCTCCCTCTCTAGACTGTAAACTCATTGTGGGCATGGAATGTTTCTGTATATTGCCTAAACTGTAACTCTCGCAAGTGCTTAATGGAGCAGCAGCATGGTGTGGTGGATAGAGCAAAGGCCTAGGAGTAAGAAGGGTTATGGTTTCTAATCCCACATCTGGCACCTGCCTGCTCTGTGACCTTGGGCAAGTCACTTTACTTCTCTGGGCCTCAGTTCCCTCATCTGTAAAGATGAGAATGAGACTGTGAGCCCATGGAGGACAGGGACTGTGTCCAACTTGATTTGCTTGTATCCTCCCCAGTGATTACTACAGTGCCTGGCACATAGCGCTTACACAATGCCTAAACATTATTATTATTACAGTGCTCTGAACGCAGTAAATGCTCAAAATTTGTTTGACTGACTTGACTGGTTGCTGGACTTCTCCTAGTTCAGCTTCTATGATGTTACTCCTGAATGATGATCTTCGGTGGAAAGGTTCCCTGAGTTTGAAAATAGGAGATGGGGGATTATTTGGCTAATGAACATGGGATTGCTGGTATTTAGGTTTAATTACAGTTTGGGCTACCGTTGTGCTGGAGGTAACACTTTTGTTTCCCTTCTGCAGTGTCATGGATTTTCCAAGCGGTTTTTCAAACCAAACTGAGGCTTGGGGAGAAAACTCTGAGTGTGTGGATAGGTTGCAATTATTTAGTCAAACATGGCAAATTTTGGGGATTAAGAGTTTGAGCCCCATGTAGGGACAGGGACTGTGTCCAACCCAAATTGCTTGTATCCACCACGGCGCTTAGTACAGTGCTGATACGTAGTAAGTGCTTAACAAATACCACAAAAAGCATTGTGAATATAAGACACAACATAGTTAAATAACTCCTTTCTTCCAATCAGCTGTGAATGCTTACAAACATGGTTGCTGGAATTTTCATAACTGTAAAGCTAGGTTGGATTTTTAAAGGGCTTAAAGCCTACAGTGCTGCTCTTATAGAACCTCATTATAAGCTATCCCATTATACCAGTGCTTTCTTATAATACTCAAGTACTTGATTTCTGGGGGAATATAGTGGAACACTCAAAATGGTTTCACGTTCGAGACAATTTCACTCACTGGTTCAGCATAGATAGTGACAATACCAGTACTTTCAAGTAACTTTTGATTTGTTTAAGGGATTTTCAAAAATCTAAAAAATATTTACTAAATATTTCATTTCAATGAATTTACTGCAGGTACAAAAATAGAGGATCCTTTTAAAAAATGGGATTCTTTTAAAAGAATAAAATATCTGATTTTCCCTTAGTAGTATCCTAACCTAATTAAGCAAGGTACATAAAATCTCTGTGACTTGGCCATTCCTGATTTCTTTTACCATGAATGGGAAATACAGTGAGTTATGGCTTTTTTAGATGGTCTCTTCTCACCCTCTCCTTTTTGGGGGGGGTTGGGGAGAACCTGACAGATCAAGCAAATGAAGATTGTACTTCAACCCTCAAGTTTTGTGTGTAGTAATTTTCTTAACATTCAACTGAAAATATCTCTCATTGCAAAAAACAAATTACCTCACAAGAGCTGCCTTCCAGGCATTCAGTGCTATTTGTATGGCTAAGGGCGTCTGTACAGTCCGTTTTTGGGACAATTATTTCATTTGGGTTAGAACACTTAGTATCCATCTTCTGACTATCATTTCTTAGTGCAGGGATACTTTTGTATTTCAAAAAGTCTTCTCGCGTTGCACTGTAACAAATAGCTCTCCCTTCTTCACACTATCCCCAAAGGGTTCTTGCCCTCTTTCATATTGTAAGTGGAATTTTGTGAAGGATGGATTTTCTGCATCAGGGAGAGGAGAAGTGGAGGAAGTTGCAACCTTCAATGGATCTCTCCTCTTATTCACAAGCTCAGAAGTGTTCACAGATTCTTGGTGCAATTAAAGAGGTCAGCCTTAAAGCAGCGCTGTCACTGTTTACATATGATTTTAGGATGAGTAGTAATTATATTAATAATGAAGCACTTACTCTGTCCCAAGCAAATCTACTGTGCACTAAGGTAGACACAAGATAATCGGGGCCCACATGAGGCTCACAGTCTAAGTAGGAAGGAGAACAGGTACTGCAATCCCCATTTTGTAGGTGAGGGAACTGAAGCACAGAGAAGCTAAGTGACTTGTCCAAGGTCATCCAGCAGATAAATAGTGGACCCTGGGATTAGAGGCCAGGGCCACTGATGCTCTAGTCTGTAAGCTTGTTGTGGGCAATGGATGCATCTGTTTTATTGTTATGCCACGCTCTCCCAAGTGGTTAGTACAGTACTCTGCACACAGTAAGTGCTCAGTAAATATGATTGACTGACAGACTGACTCTCAAGCGCATTCTCTTTCTACTAGGCCACACTAAGCACCCCCTGCTCCTCCTCTGTTTTGCCCCTCACCCATTCCCTTCAGGATTTTGTTGATGGGAGTAAATGAGCATGGTGCTCACAGACCACCTGTCCTAGGTTAGACTCTGCTCAGATTAATTACTCAGGAGATCAATATAAGAACCACTTTGCTGAATAACCATAAACACGGATCAAAATCAGCCATTCTGTATTTAGGACTCCTAAAGGAAGATTTGAAATGAGGAAATCCATGCAAGATCCAACTGAGACTTCTAGAAGGACATAGCTAAACCAAACCAAATTTAACCTTGCCTGCTCCACAGAGAGTTTTTGAATGGGATTTGAGAGGTCAGTGAAGAGATGTGAGGCCCTTACTCTATCCCCATTTCATAGATGAGGAAACCAAGGCACAGAGAGTTTACACAGCAGGCAAGTGGTGGAGTGGGGACTAGAACTCAGGTCTTCTGAATCCCAGTCCTATGCTGCTTTGCTCTTTGTGCTGTCTACCAACATTAGCCTAACAATGGCTCCGACAATATATCACAGTTTAGCTCTATGGTATGGAAAACCTTAAAAGTGTTAGGTTGAGCTGATGCAGGAGGGATATTTTTTCCAGAAGATTATGGCCTTCTGCATAGCGTGCCTGATTAGATCAGAAGGCTTCATGATTGATATCCTCTGCCTGAGGATATTACCCGCTTCACCCTGCTTCCAGCCTACTTACACATCTAAGATCTGTTCTGAGACCACCCCCAGGGTGGCAGCCTGGGTGGGAGGACAAGGGTTGAGGAGCTTAAAAGCCCAAAACGCAGTCTGTCGAGACGTACTGATGTCAGGGTTTCCAGAGTGATCTCAGAGGAGCAACTAGTCGTACCCGGCTCAAACAAGGCTGATCTTAGGGTTCATGCTCAGTCCAATAATCGGTTCCCCCAGTGGAGATTTGGAGTTAAAATAAAAAAAAAGAGGAATTTCCTATAGGAAAATATTAGAAAAAAAACCCCACTTGCTCCAAGGACTGAAGAAGTTTAATGTGTCTTCAGGTACTGGGCGAATAGCATATATTGTAAGTGGGTCAACCACAAAATGCTTTATTGAACACCCACAGCGGGTACACCTCATTCTCGATGTTCTCGGGGCTCGCAATTAGATACAGGTCCTGCTCCGAAGTGCATGTAGGTGAAGAAGTGAGAGAAAAGGGAACTTCATATGCTTCAAGGAACCGAGGGGTAAAGGTGACTTAGGTTTGGCATATTTAAAATGAAAGTACTTAAAAAGGACAGCCAAGATTTTTGAAGCTACTGTACCACACTGAGGCTCTTGGAGATTCAGAGTCTGGCCTCGATGGTTTTGTTTTTTTAAAGTTGTTTTACATTATCTAAGATTAAAGACTTGGACAGACCAAACTGGGGAAATGGATTTTAAAGTGCTTTTATGGACAAATAACCCTAATTGCTAAAGGCTAGACTAGGTTTCCTTGGCTCTGAGAACACTGTGTCTGGTGGCTGCTTATTTACTCTCTCCTCATAGGAGTTCAAATGCTAACTTTCAAGGCTACAAGAATTTAATTCCGAGCTCTGAATTGAAACAATTTTCTCATGAGAAATGTCACAAGATGGTATTTGTTAATAGAGGGTTTTTCTCCATTGTGCTGGATAAAACAAATCTCAATAACAGCTCAATACTGTATTTTTGCATGATTGGCTAATGAATCTGTGAAGTCCAAGATACGTGAAATGAACTGGGTTTCTGAAACTTAAAAAATATATCATTTGTTCCCAAGAGCTCCTGGTCTGCCAATGCTACAGCAGCTTGCACTCCTGTTTTCCTGCACCTACCTCAAAGGTTGTTTACGAGATGAAGGACTTAGTAAGGTACCCCAGACCAAAAAGACTGCCAATTAAAACTCTCCCTGGATGAATTAAATGAGGTTTGCACAGGATTGCTTCCGGAAATAATTTTCTAAATTTACAACACCTAAGATTAGAGTCCAGACTGATCCATCTGTTTCCTGGATTTCCTGTGTTTCCTCCCCTCAGCCCTACCTTTCACCCTCATCGAGTGAAGCCAGTCCAGAGATCCACCATGAATCACAAAAAATCACAGCCATGCTTCATAGTAAGAGCTGGGTGCTGAAACTAATTCTCCAAAGAATGTGAAGTGTTTTCCTCTGGTACTAGGTCAGGGATTCTCTTGAACTTACCTAGGGGGTGAATAAAGACACTCAGAAAGCATGTTTCAAAGTAGAACATAGATGTCTGGAAACTTCAGAGCTGAGGAAGCAGAACTCTATCTGCGGCAGGTAGGAGCCTGAGACCTCAATGGGGCCCTTAACTTGGGGTCCTGAAGCAATGACCCAGCTGCCGCTGTGATATTTTCTACACTACCGAACAATTGCAGATGGAGGTGGGGCGTTCTGGGAGGGGATGTGGTCCAAATGGCATCGCTATGGTTCTGGAACCACTCGACAGCATAAAAAATGTTGGTATTGTTAAGCGCTTACTATGCTGCAGAGCACTGTTCTAAGTGCCGGGGTAGATACAGGGTAATCAGGTTGTCTATGTGAGGCTCACAGTCTTATCCCCATTTACAGATGAGGTAACTGAGGCCCAGAGAAGTTAAGTGACTTGCCCACAGTCACACAGCTGACAAGTGGCAGAGCTGGGATACGACCCATGACCTCTGACTCCCAAACCCATGCCTCTTCCAACTGAGCCACGCTGCCTCTCTAAGACAGACAAGGCGGACTGCTAGAAGACTGAGATTAGCATGGTTCCCCCGCAAATAGTCTCTGGTCGATCAATTGTATTTATTGAGCACTTCCTGTGTGCAGAGCATTGTACTGTGCTCTTGGGAGAGTACAATGTCACAGAGTTGGTAGACATGTTCCCCACCCACAACAAGCTTACAGTCTATAGCAGACAAGACAAGGCGGACTGCTAGAAGACTGAGCAATGGGACCCCAAGAAGAGCCTAACCTTTGGAGAATGCAGGCTGGGAGTGCCTGAAAGTCTAGTGTGCACTAGAATGGTCTGCAAATCTGGCTCTGCTACGAGTTAAATCCATCTTTGCCAGAATGGATTCCAACAGGACGTTTTGGTGGAACCAATCAGGGATAGTTAAAGGAGATAAAGCTCAAACCAGCCGCTGGGAGATTTGTGAGGAAGTTCTGGTTCATAGTTCGGCGTGAAAAGAGTTTCAGGTTTTTTTTTTGTTTTTTAATTAGTATTTGTTAAGCACTTACTCTGTGCCAGGCACTGTACTAAGCACTGGGGTAGGTACAAGCTAATTAGGTTGGACACACTCTATGTCCCACAGGCAACTTACAGTCTTAATCTTCCCTTTAGAGTTGAGGGAACTGAGGCACAGAGAAGTTAAGGTCACAGAGCCGGCAAGTGGTAGAGCCAAAATTAGAACCCAGGTCCTTCTGACTCCCAGGCCCATGCTCTATCCACTGGGCCACTCTACTTCTCAGTTCTTAACAATTATAAGAGTTCATAAAGAGTGCATAACTACTAACTGAAAGGGAGTTTGGGGTTTTATTTTCTAAAATATCTGGGGGGTTCAAATATCCATATTCTTCTGCTTCCCATTATATGGTAAAATCAAGAGGTAGCCATAGTTTTGTCACTGTTTTTACCAAGGGTAAATAGTGGAAGAGAGATAAAGAGATTTGCCAAAGTCACACAAAAGGAATCAGAGGCAGAGCTAGAACTGGAGGCCTCATCTGTGTGACTCCCTTTACTGTATTTTAATCCACTGGCCTTGTTTTTCACTTCTTTTAAATGGTTTCCAGGGAGGTTGTGGAGTATGCATCCCTGGAGATCTTTTAAAACACGAATACGCCACTATCCTGAAGCCCCTTCAAGCTCTATGATTTACTGAGGCGGCACTCCTCAGACTAGAAAACGGCTGTGGAGCGCAATCTGAATTGAGAAGCAGCATGACCCAGTGACTAAGGAAGGACCTGGGTCTAATTCCGCTCCCCCGCTTGTTTGCTGTGTGACCTTGGGCAAGTACTTCACTTCTCTGGGCCTCAGTTACCTCATCTGTAAAATGGGGATTGAGACTTTGAGCCAAATTGTACTTCCCCAAGTGCTTAGTACAGTGCTCTCACACAGTAAGTGCTCAATAAATATGATTGAATGAACTCCATATGGGGACAGGGACTGTGTCCAACCAATTTGTTTGTATGCACCCCAGGACTTAGAACAGTGACTGCATTTAGTAAGTGCTTAACAAATGCCACAATTATTTATTAATTGACAAAATATATGTATACAAACTTTTTTTGAAAGTTTTAGCCTGTGGTTATTGAAAAATTGCCATGCCTTCCCACCAAACTCTGCTTCCAAAATAAATCTTACTATCAACCATTACTCTATAGTCAAAACTAATGCCAAAAGGATAATAATAATAATAAAATTGTGGTATTTGTTAAATGCTTACTATATTCTAAGCACTTTGGCTAAGCCACTGGGGTAGATAGCATATATTCAGACCAGATACAGTCACTAGCCCACACTGGCCTCCCTTGAGCAAGTCACTTAACTTCTCTGTGCCTCAGTTACTCCATCCGTAATATGGGGATTATGATTGTGAGTCCTACATGGGAAAGAGACTTTGTTCAGCCTGATTTGCTTGCATCCACACCAGTGCTTAATACAGTGCCTGGCACATAGTAAATGCTTAATAAATACCATTATTATTATTATCATTAAGTAGGAGAGAGAACAGGTATTGAATCCCCATTTTACAGATGAGGAAAATGAGGCACAGAGAAGTTCAGTGACTTGGCCAAGATCACATAGCAAGCAGGTAGCAGAATCAGTGTTCAAACTCAGTTCCCCTGACTTCCAAAAAATGATGATGATACCTCATTTTGCCAAAGGTTTTCCGAAACCACTAGTCTTACATACATTCCACTGTATCCTGGAATACTTGCACTCTTCCTCCTGCCCTTGCTTTCTTCCAATCCTCTTTTCTACTGTCCCTTCTCCTTAGCGGCTGCCTGTAGTAAATATTTCAGAAAAAATTCAGAGAAGCAGCATTGCCCTAGTGAATAGAGCGTGGTCTGGCAGTCAGAAGAACCTAGGTTCAAATCCCGGATCTGCCACTTGTCTGCTATGTGTCCTTGGGCAAGTCACTTTGACTCTCTGGGCCCTCGTGACCTCATCTGTAAAATGGGATAAAGACTGCGAGCCCCAGTGGGACAGGAACTGTGTCCAACCTGATTCCTTTGTATCTATCCCATAAAACCATTTAGAATGGTGCCTGGCACATAATAAGTGCTTAACAAATAGTGCATAAAAAAAGAACTCTCCCTCCCCAGACCCAGTCACCCATGCCAAAGGGTCAGATGAGACCCCTTGCTGGGATGGAAGTACCTGTAGGCTAAATGTGAGTTGTGAGACCAAGCCAGCTAAGTGTCATTCAGGGAGTCTAGGGAAGAGCCTTCTCAAGTGTCAAAGCCCTTCTGATTTGCTGAAGACATTGACAGAAGGGAGGTGGCTGAGAAAACTTCAATCATGAGCATCAGTCATAGCTCTGTCCCTATCTCACCGCTGAAGCCAAGCTGGGTCTCACACCTCGCAAACGCTCTGGTCGAAGAGTACGCTTTAGCTTCAATTATTACAATATTTAAAACAAATCGTATCTTGGGGCCTGAGGTATCGAGATAATTATGCCTCACGTTTCCCATTGGTAAAACAGAGTTTTATAATACTGACCTACATCCCAACAGTTGTGAGAGATACAGAAATGACTAATTACAAAGGCTAATAAAATATTTATAAAATATACGACACTTTATAAACGCAAAGGCTGATTTAATAATAGAAATGACAATGCTGGATACATGCTGAGATTAGAACCGCCTAGGAGAGTAAATAGCATGCCAGGGTAATTTCAAGCTATATTAGAAATGTACAGCAAATATCATTGTTTCCCAAGAGGAGAGAAATTTGCTGGGAAGGAAATCCTTAATGAAGGCAACGATCCAAAGAGGGATGAGCAAAGTGGTTTGGTTAAAATAAGAAACGACCCTCCTCTTCAAGCATAGTGGCACCTTCTGGGATTCCTCGACTCAGGCTAAGTTCGGAGATAAGTACGGAGATTAGATCAGCGGGAAGCAATGGCCTGTTATGCTAGCAGTGTTGATAGGGTCTGTTCTAGAGTGTGAGAGAGACAGAGGAGAGAAAAAGAGATTGGGTTTGTGCCTATGAATGAAATAGGCAGGGTGGTTTGGGTAGACACAGGTTGCACCTGTCTGGATTCAGCCATTAGGGTGGGATTTTCTGCCCCTGTAAGGAGGCTGGTATAGGGAGGAAGAGACATCAATGGAGTCCATCCTAAAGGGAGAAGTTCCCAAAGCTGAAGGCAAGTGGATTTTTCCTTGGATGTCTCAAGATTATATCAATTAGTGTGTGCAATGGCCTTGTTTTCTATCACTCCAAATGCCAAGGGTTTTAATGGTTGGAGAGGGCGTGGGGAGAGGGTGGCGTATCAGGGCATTCATAAAGGTATCATTCCTACCAGTTAGTTCAACTGTCTTTCGAGGAGCTCCCTAACCATGTGCTTACACCTCTATCCACCTGGTCCAGGAGGCAGCCATTATACTGTGAGGCTACACTTTCTGTCACTTACTGAGGGAGAACACTGGACTAGCTGGATTTTTTGACATTTTTTTAAACATGTAGAATTGTTTGTGGCCTTGTGGGCTTGTGCCCACAGAAAAGTCGGCCTGTGGAGAAGGAGAATTTGCATTTGGGGAGCTGAAAATGAGAGTTGTAGAGACGGGCCTCAGAAGTTTGGCTTCCTTTGACTAATTATATTTTTCTGCACCCAACTGCTACATTCAAGGCCATACGCCTTGAGAGTAGTACCGTTACATTTACCAGCCCATTGATAAATCCCTACAGCAGAACATCCCTTGTCCAGGAGGTGATACAAAATATGGGGCGAGCATGTGTTTCTTACTCACCAGGCAGAATTAATTGATATGCACCTTAGGAGAAGGGGCAAGTAGCTATTGCAAGGCTGACTCAGACTTCTCCACTGTTAACTACCTACCCCCAAGAGCAAAGGAATGAAATGCTCTGAAGAAATGTCTCCCCTGAGAACATTGCTTTAAGTCGGTGAAGAGTGTTTTGGTCACTTTCACTGGTAGCTTTCGAGGAGTTAAATCAAAATAACGGCTTCGCCTTCTAGGGAGCATTTGAATTTCTCTCTGCATTTAATAGGTGACCCAGCTGTGACCTAGCTCTATTATTGCTCCAAAGCTCTCATCCTCAGGGTCAACCTAATTCTAACAGCACAATGTCACTGAAGAAATTCTATTTGTAGGAAGTCACCTTCATTTCCACCATGAATTACTTACGCTGACAAGAAGGCAAGTGTGCAGCATAATGTGTTAAAAATAACATCAGAGTGCATGTATCCACTGTATGACCCAGGAATCAATCTACCAAATACCAGACAAGCCATCCTTTTTCCTGCACAGTGTTCAGACTTTGTAAAGTGGCTTATGAATCAGTAAGGAGAGTTAAGTTCATGGGGTGTTAATTTAATAGCTCACCCAGGTCTTTGGCTAATTTTGTTTCTGTGGAAAGTGCGATAATTTTAGAGTATTCCAAATTAGGGGAGTGAAAAGTAATTCACTTCCATTCATTTCATGTCAATGGAGATGAATTTGCTGTAAACTCTTTTTTTTTTTTGGAATGGGAATGGAGCGGACATTCCAAATAAGTATCATACCAGACGTTCTTAGTCAAATGGTGACTCCCAGATGTTTTTCTGCTAAAAAAAAAAAAAACCCCTTTTCTTTTGGCAATATGGCTAAATTCTGTGGGGCCTTTTCGATGTCTGACTAGATTTTGTGGATCCTGCATTTTTTGCTTTTACTATTTCTCTCCTGTTGTCCCTTAGGCAGACTTCTTTACCTTCACTTTTCTCAATCCCTTTTGTCACCATTTTCTTTGCCTCTCCTAAGTAGTCATCAACTGCAGCTCCCTTTTCCCGGAATATTCCTCTTCCTCCTCTGCTAGACCTTTTAGTTTTTAGTTTTTCCTCCCTCCAGGCTCGACTCTCTTCTCTTTTACTTTTTCTGGCCCTGAGAACATCCACATGCAGCTCGGGGTACTTCCCTGCTCCTCCATCATCTTCCACTGAGTCAGGAGAGAGAGACTGCTGTACTGGATACATGATCATGCTGATACAATATAAAGCCTCCAAAAGACTCATTTTCAAATCCATTTTATAAAAAGCAATGTGTCCTTGTCCCTTCAACCCCTTCCACATTCCTCTTACTCCCAGCTCTTCTGGATAAAGTGCTCTGAGGCAAGGGAACTAAACCTAAAGGATGGAGGCAGGAGGGAGTGCCAGAAAACTAGGATGGATCCCTCCTTCTCTCTCTCCCTCCCTCTCCCTCTCCTGCCATCTCTGGGGGGCAGACCAGCCCTCTGACTTCTGCCTCTGGGCAACATTTGGGAAGGCTGGACCAGGTTCTCTCAGAGGAATGTTTGCTTGCAAAACCCAAGAGCTGTTTCAAATTATTACACTTTCCTTTTGCTCTTACTGATATAGTCAGTAATTGAATTTTTCCATTGACTGTTTTTACTGATTTATGGTCATTGTGAGTGTGTGTGGGTTTGTGAGTGTGTCTCCTCTTCCTCCTTACAGATTGAGAATCTCCTTTGGGCCAGAGGCTGTGCCTGAACAAAATCTGTGTATTTGTCCCAGAACTTAGAATATAGGTTATCGGTCTATTTATCTTGATATTGTTGTCTTGTTTTTGTTTTATGTTTTGCTCTGTGGTATGTCTCCCCCATTTAGACTGTGAGTCCATCACTGGGCAAGGATTGTCTCTACCTGTTGCCGAATTGTACATTCCAAGCACTTAGTACAGTACTCTGCACATAGTAAGGGCTCAATAAATACTATTGAATGAATGAATGAATGGTTATTGATCAGTAAAGCCCTTATTCCATGCTCAATGGGAAATTCCTAACCTTCCAGCCACCTCCCTCCCATCCCCGTCACAAATAATTTTAAAGGTCTCGGGCAACTGCCACAGCTTCCTCATCGATAGTTCTATCTTTGCTTGAGAAATATGTCCACATTGACAACCTAAACAATACGTCCAGAAAAACAGCAGTTATAGGAAGATGTTGATAATGATAATGGGAGTGTCCATTCAAGAGGCCTAACTTTGGCTTTTCTTCTAGAGTTCCTATTTGTGTTCTCCTATGCTGACCCAGAGGAAAAGAGAATTCTCCCCTAGATGGTAGAGGGGAGGGTGTCTGGTTTGCAGCCATGCATCAATTTCAAAGTCATGAGGAGACCCGATGGATAGCGTCTCAATGTGGAAAGGACAAAAAGACCTGTTTTGAGGTTGGCAATATTTCCTTTTCTATCCATCAGTCAATCAATGGCATTTATTGAATGATTTACTGTGTGGAAAGCACCAAACTAAAGGTTTGGGAGAGTACAATTACAAGAGTGGTAGACATGATCCTTTCCCAAGAATCTTGAAGTCTCTAGAGGGAGCGATAAACTAAAATAACTTTCCAGTCAGGGAAAGCTGAAGAGCATAAAGATTTGGACAAAGTGACCATGGAGCTGTGGGAGGAGGGGAGCAGTATAAAAGTGCTGAAGAGGTGCATATTCAAGTGCCTAGGGAAAGTAGAACTAAAAGAAATGGGAAGAACTGCCAGCACCCCCCACCCAAGGCAAGAGCAAACAATCTGTCTCCCAGTCAATCAGGAGTTCTGCCCCAGGACACAGCCTTATGGGAAAATAATCCTTGTTTGCACTACTTCAGCCTATTGATTTTCAGCCCCAACATGTTGAATTGCAACAAATAAAATACTAATATCAAATCCCTTGCTGTTTGCTGGCTTACATTTAGGATAGCATTAGGGCCGTTAAGAAAAAAATGGATCCTAACCGACATAGGCTATTTAAAGGTTTGTTCTATTCACGGTAAATGTCATATTTTCCAAATTCTATGTCAAAATATTGTGTTTAATATACTTATCCGGAGCCCAACGTAAACATATTAAAGAGGGTAGTCGATTTACATTGGTTCCATTTAAAGCAATGCTGCCACTTGTAAAGACCTACAGATTTAATCAATTGATCAGTGGTATTTATTGAGTACTTATTATGTGCGGAGCACTGTACTAAGTGCTTGGGAGAGTGCAATTCAACAGAGTTGGCAGACACATTCTCTGCCCACAAAAAGCTTAAAGTCTAGAAGGGGAGATGAACGTCAATGTAAATACATAATATACTATTATATATTATTATAAAATAAATAATATAAATATATAATTGCAAATATGTAATTTAAAGAGACGTACAAAAATGCTGTTGGGTTGAAGGTGGGGCAAATATCAGAAGGCCTCTTGAGATGTGACTTTAATAATGCTCAGAAGGTGGAAAGAGTGGTGATCTGGCACATATGCAGGGCAGGGAGTTCTGGGCTAGGAGGAGGATGTGGGAAAGGGTTCAGCAGCAAGACAGATGAGATCTGGCACTAGAGGAGTGAAGTGTGGGGGCTGGGCTATAGTAGGAGATCAGTGATGTAAGGTAGGAGGGGGCAAGCTTAATCTCCCCCAATTAGACTGTAAGCCTGTCAATGGGCAGGGATTGTCTCTTTCTGTTGCCAAATTGTACATTGCAAGCACTTAGTACAGTGTTCTGCACATAGTAAGTGCTCAATAAATACTATTGAATGAATGAATGAAGCCAGTGGTAAGGAGTTTCTGTTTGATGCAGAGATGGATAGGCTGTCATTGGAGGTTCTTGAGGGACAGGGAGATATGGACTGAATTTTTTTTAGAAAAATGATCCGGGCAGCAGAGTGAAGTAAGGACTGGAGTGGGGAGAGACAGGAGGCAGGGAGATCAGTGAGGAGGCAGATGCAGTAGTCAAAGAGGAACAGGAAAAGTGCTTGGATCAGCATGGTAGCAGTTTGGGTAGAGAAGCAGCGTGGCTCAGTGGAAAGAGCATGGGCTTTGGAGTCAGGGCTCATGAGTTCGAATCCCAGCTCTGCCACTTGTCGGCTGTGTGACTGTGGGCAAGTCACTAAACTTCTCTGTGCCTCAGTGCCCTCATCTGTAAAATGGGGATTAAGACTGTGAGCCCCACGTGGGACAACCTGATTCCCCTATGTCTACCCCAGCGCTTAGAACAGTGCTTGGCACATAGTAAGAGCTTAACAAATACCAACATTATTATTAGTTTGGATGGAGAGGAAAGGGTGAATTTTAGCAATATCCTGAAGTTAGAACCAAGCAGGATTTTGTGACAGATTGAATAGGTGGATTGAATGAGAGAGATGAGTTGAGGGCAATGCCAAAGTTTTAGGCTTTTGAGAGAGGAAGGGCAGTGGTATTGTCTACGACGATGGGAAAGACAGGGGAGAACATGGTTTGGGTGGGAAGATAAGGAGTTCAGTTTGGGACATGTTTAGTCTAACTTGGGTATTTTTAAATTATGAGTATATTCCCAGATTTTGTACCATTTTATTACAAGCAGTTTGTAAGTCGAGTCACATGTTTAAAACCATATGCCACAGAATTGGTCAGTTTGATTAGAAAACATTTTCTGCACATGAAAAGAGAGTTCATTATTCATTATTCCCTTGTCCTTTACTTCTAATGTCTGGGAGCCAAAAAAGTGTTAGTCATCAAAATTATTGAAAGTATTTGTACATTTGAATGCTTGGGTGATGAATATGTGGATCATTTTTCTAGTGCATTCAGCAGTGATATTAAATGCTCATTAAATACCACTGATTGATTGATTGGCAAATGAATCTGCACAGAGCACTACTTCAGTGAGTCTCATTGTTTGCCTCAGTGAATTATAGAGGCTGTCAGAGAATTTTGGATGAGTCTGGCACTTTTTTTCTTAGGAACACTACTGGCCCATCATAAAAATACATCCAAGGCTGAAAACCTGGATTTATTTATTCCTTGGAACTATTTGCTCTGAATTTCTTTGGTGAGATTTGTAGTGACATTTTCTTGAACCTTGTATAGCACTCTTCTGGGGTCTTGACCTCTGAGCCTCAGGTATGCTCTGATTCAGACCTGGACTTACCTGGCTCTTCGAAGTCCTGAGGTAGTACGCAACTATGTATGTAATTGGTTCAAATGGAAAGAGCTCAATAGCACCACACTCCCCACAGATGGCTGGCTCACCAACTTCTCCTACTCCTCCTTCCTCCATGCTCCCCTGGCCTGGCTTTTTCCTGCTGCAGCTTCTACAGCCTGTTTTAATAGTGTTTGTTAAGTGCTTACTATGTGCCAGGCACTGTTCTAAGTGCTGGGGTAGATACAAGCTAATCAGGTCAGACACAGTCCATGTCCTATATGGGGCTCCCAGTCTTTAATCCCCATTTACAGATGCAGAACTGAGGCTGAGACAAGTGGCAGAGGCAGAATTAGAACCCAGGTCCCCTGACTCCCAGGCCCGTGGTCTTTCCACTAGGGCAAACTGCTTCTCGGTTCACTGCCCCCAACAACCCCATCAGTCATGTGTCACCAAACCAAAAAGGTGGGAAGGGTGCTAGGATCTAGGGAAGACTTGGTTGTGATTGAGAAGCAGCGTGGCTCAGTGGAAAGAGCATGGGCTTTGGAGTCAGGACTCATGAGTTCGAATCCCAGCTCTGCCACTTGTTGGCTGTGTGACTGTGGGCAAGTTACTTAACTTCTCTGTGCCTCAGTTCCCTCATCTGTAAAATGGGGATTAAGACTGTGAGCCCCACGTGGGACAACCTGATTCCCCTATGTCTACCCCAGCGCTTAGAACAGTGCTCGGCACATAGTAAGCGCTTAACAAATACCAATATTATTATTATTATTGTGATTCTGGCTAGGGTGGGTGTCTCACATTTTCTCCTGCCTTCAGGAAAACCTCTCTACTTGGATGCCCCACTGACACCTCAAATATAACATCCAAAACAGAACACCTCCCCAAGTCTTTCCCATCACTGTAGACAATGCTACCATTCTCCCCCATCTCACAAGCCAGAAACCGTGGCATTATTCTCCACTCATCACTTTCATTTAACCAACATATTCAGTAAGTCACTAAATTCTGTCATTCATCCTTCACCACATCTCTTGCATCCACCCCTTCCACTCCAGTCAAACTGATACCACGCTGATTCAAGCATTTCTTATATCCCATTCTGACTACTGCACCAGCCTCCTCACTAACCTCCCTGCCTCCTGTCTCTCCCCACTGCAGTCCATACTTCACTCTGCTGCCTGGATCATTTTTCTAAAAAAAGCTCACTCCATGATTCCCCAGTCCTCAAAGACCTCCAGTGGTTATCCATTCACTTTGTTATCAAAAAGGAACTGACTACCATAACTTTAAGACATTCAATCACCTCTTATCTTTTCTCAGTCATCTACTACAACCCAGCCAACTCACTTTGCTCGCTGTATCTCGATCTCACCTGTCTCACTGACAGTCCATTGCTCACGTCCTCTCCCTCTGGCCCGGAACTCCTTGGCCTTTTATAACTGACAGACCAACTTTTGTCCCCTTTTCAGAGCCCTGCTAAAATCATACATCCTTCAAGACGCTTTCCTGACTAACTCTTCATTTCCTTAACCTAGTCACTCTCCCTTGGTGTTACCTATGTACTGTTCACGGGTACCCCTTAAGCCTTGTAATAGTTACCCCTCAACCCAGATCTACTATGCTTATGCATATCTTTATATTTATTTTAATATCTATCTCCCCCTCTAAACTGTCTGCGTCTCATGGGCAGGGATCTCGTCTACCAAATTCTATTGAATTGTACTCTTCCAAACACTTAGTACAGTGCTCTGCATATGATAAGCACATAATAAATACCACTGATTGACTAATTGATTGATGTAGGAAACTTGGGAAAAAGGTTGAAGATTAGAGTTGGATGTAGAGAAGGAGGCATATAAGTAGGACCACCAAGCTAGGCTCATCCCTAATGGAGTTGTACCTGACCTGCTCCAGGCCTTACCTCAACCTTACCTTGCCCCAACGCTATGGCCCTTTAAAACCACCTTTCCTCCACTTATTTACAAGTCTCCCGACCAGAATTCTCCAACAACTTGCTGGAACCTTAGACTAGTCTTCCTGATTTTCCAACTGCGATTTTGATGGATGACATGATTCCCACTGAAGAAGAGAACTTTTTGATTTCACTGTTCCGCTCTCAACAATGTATGGATCAGAACTTCGGCCAAAGGGTTCCATGAAAAGGGCTGAATCCAAGGACCATGAGAGCGTCGTGTGTGCCACGTCTCACTTCTGAAACATATTCCATGTGAAGATGAGGAAGTAAAGAGTTGAAGGTATGGCGCCAGTTTTGAACAAAGCTAAACCCAGATGGACGTCCCTCCTAATATATTGGATCCTGAGAGAAAAAATTTCTATACACAAGAGCAAATGTGCTGGGCAGAACCAATAACAAAACCTCTGGCCATGTCTGAGACAAAACAGAACAATGTAGTGTTGACTTCGGTCTGTTGAGGATTGAATGAAGACAAGTTGGATAAAAGGATAAAAGCCTTCTTTCCATCCTGCCTTTTTTCCTTTGAGCAGCAGTACCTGTTGAGCCAAACTTGGATGACCAACAATGGATCCTAATGTGACTAATGCATCTTGTGCTGAAACTAAAGACATCTTTTATCTGTTTGTAAAATTCACAGGGGATGTGACTTTAACTTTGAAAGATAAACAAACTATGAGTAGGTGAGGGTTGAGAAATACACAATTGGTTCCATTAACCCAATTTAGAGTTAGCTGGGAACAAAATCAGATTCATTGAATGTGATTTGATTGATCTTATTCCCAACAAAACTCATTCTGTTTCCAACAATGATTTATCGGTGGCTCCTCTATTTGCCTAAGTCAATTTGAACTTTACTTTCATTTCAAAGGCAGCTACAACTGTTGATCAAAGCTGCAGGTGAAGATGCAAATATTTTTCCTAAATGGGATTACCGTGAATTCAAACTCAGCCAGACCCAGGGACTGAATTTTAATGATGACAGTGATAATGCTTTTTTAATTTTAACAAAATGTTACTTTCACTTTGACTCAAAATGTACAATAAGTGAAATGTTTTTCATTCGGAAAGATTCAGGAAGAGAGGGTATGCTATTTTAAGGTTCTAAAGAATAATAAGAAATTGATGATTCTAAGCTGTTTAAAGTTGCAACGATGCTCTATGTAAAAAATAATACTTTTCTAAAACCAAGAAATGGATTTTTCTATGTGATCAAAAATTTATGTTTTCTTAATTCAAAATAATATTTCTATACTTTAAGCATGCACAGAGATTTTGCTGAAAAATGCAAAAAATAAAAAATAAACTTCTAAAAGCAAACATGCAGATGCTTATTTTTGATCATCTATGCGTGATTACCAGAGTAACAGATGTAAGCCACTCAAATGGAAGGTTTATATAAAGTCCAATTTGAAAACTTTCAGTTTGTTGCTTCAGCTTTTTTAGTTTCAAACCCGAGCCAAGACACAATATTGTTGAAAGAGTTGTGGAGTGTAATCATTAACTCCTTGGTAAAGAGCCAACAATGAATACATTCTTTGTTTTACCCTTCCCATACTTGGGCAAATATTAACATATATCCAATATACAGAAAGCTTTTATTGTTTCATTCTATCTGCATAGATATGAACACACTCATATCCATAGTAAACTGACATGTCACCAACACTATATTTAACCACATATACAAGTGAACATAAACATACACTACTGAGATACACTGGCACATAAGGTGTCATATTTTAAATGTGAAATATGAAAAAAGTTGTTCTGTCAATATTTCTAAATATTCACTTGGGAGTCAGGAGACCTAGGTTCTAATCCTGGCTCTGCCACTTATCTGCTGAGGGATTTTGGGCAAGTCACTTGATTTCTCTAGCTGTTTCCTCATATGTAAAATGGGGATTAAATACCTGCTCTCCCTCCCTTTTAAATTGGGGGCCCCATGTGGGACAGGGACTTTGACCTGACTGCATGGCATCTACCCCAATGCTTAGCACACAATTGGGCACATAATAAGCACTTAAAAGCCACAATTTTTAAATTAGCTCAGCAAGAACCAACCTATCCACCACCACATACACCAAAAAATAATAATAATGGTATTTAAGTGCTTACTATATACTAGGCGCTGTTCTAAGCACCTCATTGTAAAAATCTTGCCTCAGCATTTGAGTGTGAGAAGCAGCTTGGCCTAGTGGAAAGAGCATGGTCCTGGGAGTCAGAGGATCTGGGTTCTAATCCCAGATCTGCCAATTCCTTGCTGTATTGTCTTGGGCAATTCACTTAACTTCTCTGTCACTCATTTTCCACAAATGAAGAGAAGCAGTGTGCTTAGTGGAAAGAGCATGGGTTTGAGAGTCCAAGGATGTGGGTTCTAATCCCGCCTCCACCACTTGTCTGCCATGTGACCTTGGGCAAATCACTTAACTTCTTTGTGCCTCAGTTACTTCCTTTGTAAAATGAGGATTAAAAGTGTGAGCCCCATGTGAGACAACCTGATTACCCTGTAGCTACCCCAGCATTTAGAACACTACTTGGCACATAGTAAGCACTTACAAATACCATAATTATTATTATTAATAAAATGGGGATTAAATCCTACTCCCTCCTACTTAGACTGTTAGCTCCATGTGGGACAGGGACTGGGTCCAACCTGATAAACCTGCATCTTCCCCAGTGTTTAGAATATTTCTTGACACCTATTAAGTGCTTAACAAATACCACAAGAAAAGAGAGCGAGAGAGATCTCTTCCTCACATTCTTTCCCTATTGGAATGGAAATGGGCAGAGTTCACTACTAGTTAGCTTTGTATAACTTCCGGTAACCACCATCACTGATAACATTTATTGAGTAACTACTTTGTATAGAGCAGTATTCTAGGTGCTTGAAGTCAAAGGCTAGAAATAAAGCCGAGGCCCCTACTTTTGAAAATCTTAAAATCGAATGAATCTGAAATCTTCCGTTCTTGTGAGATGGGAGAAAAAAAGCATTAAACCAACAGTTCCTCTCACCCTTATTTCCCTGCTACCACTGATGATTAAGGGAAATCACTTTGCCAAACCTTGAACTGTAGCATCTGGAGGCTATGATCTCAGAGGCATCTTTGTAGGACAAAGGCCATGATTGATAGTCAAGGAAAACGAGTTCAGTTCCTTCATATACTTGTTTCTGAAAGTACTGCCCTAAACAGCAAATACCCTATGCCCTTCCTTACAGCTCTTGTGCCATAAACTCCAAACAAACCCCGGAAACTTTCTAGGGTATTACCCAGCAGAGGTGGCAACTGGCTTCTAGAGCATGACCAATTTGAATGATAGCCCTGGACACACACACACATCCACCTCCACACACAGACTATATGCACATATATGTATTATAAACATAATATAACATACATATATGTATTATAAACATATTTGTGCATATAGTCTCTGTGTATAAGCCCATCATAGGGCAGGGACTATCTGTTTACCGATTTGTACATTCCAAGCGCTTAGTACTGTGCTCTGCACATAGTAAGCACTCAATAAATACTATTGAATGAATGAATACACCACTATCAATCATATTTTTTGAATGTTTACTGTGTGCAGAGCACTGTACTAAGTGCTTAGGAGAGTACAACATAAGAGAGTTGGTAGACACGCTCCCTTGCCCACAAGTCTAGAGGGGGAGATGGACATTAATATAAACTGCAAATATGTACTTAAGTGCTTTGGGGCAAGGGAAGGGTGGCTCAGGGGAGGAAATTCATGTTCCAGGGTGACCCAGAAGGGAATGAGAGAAGAGGAAATGAGGAAGGGAAGGCCTCTTGGAGATGTGCCTTCTTTAATAAGGCTTTGAAGGTGGAGAGAGTGATAGTGGTATGCATATACCACTATATATTGAATATTTATATTTATATATATAGTAGTATTTATAAGCTTACACTGTGCAAAGCACTGTATGAACCACTGAGGAGAAATATACTTGAGAGACTTAGACACAGTCCCTGGCTCTCAAAAGGCTCACAATCTAAGAATAAATGGAGGAGAGGGGATTGGTGGCAGACACCTAAGGAAAGATAAAACGATATTAATGACAAGGACAAGAAGAAATACAGAAAAGCAGTAGGGTACTCTGGCTAGAGGAGCAGTTTCAGGTCCAACGGTCACAATAACTGGCATGGCTAACAGCTGCAGCCTTCCCAAGTTCTAAATCTTGTGGAGACTGTTAGGTGCCAACTGCCTCTGCCTTTCTAGCCCTGCTAGACATGGATTATATAGTAATAGATATATTATGCTATGAATGTTCATGTGTTTACATCTGTGTCTACAAATCTTGCTAATTTTTTTTTGGGGGGGGGGCAATTTTTGTGACTGGTTTAACAAAGATTTGGGGGAGTAAAAACAGCTGGGTAATGGCTGAGACACTACCTAGAGACTCTTGGGCTTTATGGTGGAAGAGTTGCAGGGAAAGGCAAGGGGTGTTAGCTGCTGCAGACCAAACAAGATGAGGAGAAACTGAACTCTGTGCCCTGACTAACCTTTATGGCCTTTACACTGAAACTCCTTCTGTTGATGGCTATGACCAATTTTCTCTGTCTGAGAGAGCTAGACAGGTGAGAGCTTGATTTCCTCAGCATTTTGTTGGTAGCTAACAGCTCCTAGGAAATAACTTCATCCTGTTTACTTTGGACTCAGTCCTCCTCATCATCACCAACTGTATTAACTGAGTATCTACTATATGCATGACACAGTAATAGGCACTTGGGAAAATTTCAAAAAATATGACTATCTGTTTGTGGAGAGATTACAGTCTAGTGGAGGGGGCTTTTGGCTTTACGTGCCTTGGGACTTTGATTTGTTGAGGTTCCCCAGAGGCAGGCGATGTCTAACCTTCCCAGGAGATGGAGCAAATCCACTACCAAGCCTCATCCTTTGTTGGGGATCGATGGTATATGGAAGAGTGAGGGGGAACTGCCAATCATATTTACACCTCCAACATTCTCCTACCTCTCAGGGAAGCCAAAAACCAGCCTCCTCTCTGATTTCCCTGCCTCCAGCCCATAGTCCATAATGCTGCCTGGACCATTTTCTAAAACATCATTCTGGCCCAACTCCCTGTTCCTCAAAACCCTCTTATGGTTGCCCACCCCCCTCCACATTAAGCAGAAACTCCTGACCATTGGCATTAAGACACTCACTCAGCTCTCTCCCTCTACTTCTCCTCACTTTTCTACACCCCACCTGGCTATCCTCATTCCACTCTATCCAATCTACTTAAAATGGTTTCTCTTGCTGCTAACCTCTTGCTCACATTCTCCCTTCTCCCTGGAAATCCCTCCCTCTTCACATCCGGCAGACCATTACTCTCCCCGACTTCAAAGTCATTTTGAAATTACATCTCCTCCAGGAGGCCTTCCCCGATTAATTTCTCATGTCCTACCCATATCAACAACCCCAACTGCCACTTGAACACTTCCACATCATCAAAAGCACTTTGAGTCTTCAATAGTGGCCCATCCTCTCTTCCCCCATAACTCTTGTCATTTCCTCCTCCTTGACACATATTTTAGTCTCAATCTTCTCCACTAAGTGGTTTGCTCCTTGAGAGCAGGGATCATGCCTATCAATATTTTTTATGGTATTTGTTAAGCACTTACTAAGTGACAAACACTGTTCTAAGTTCTGGCGTAGGTACAAATTAATTAGACACAGTCCCTCTCCTGCATGGGGCTCACAGTTTAAGGAGGAAGAACGGGCATCCCCATATTACACTTGAGGAAACTGAGGCACAGAAGTTAAGTGGCATGCCCAAGGTCACACAGCAAACAATTGGCAGAGATGGGATTAGAATCTCAGTCCTTCTGACTCCCAAGCCCATGACCTCTCCACTAGACCACACTATGATGATTCTACTGTATTATACACAACTCTATTGTACCCTCCCAAGTTCTTAGAATAGTGCTTTGCACTGAGAAGGTTCTCAATAAGTACGATTGATCAGGAATGGATGGTTGTTTTGGTGACATTCCTGGCATTTCTGAAACTGCTTTCCTGCAGTTCCTGTCATTCACATCATCTATGACAAATAACTCCATCTAATGAAGGAGGATAATGATCAGGATGGCCCTAGGATCGAATCTGACTTGCACACTATATATAAAGGGTAAAAAGTGAGTCAAAAGTTACAAATCATTTGACTCTCTTCCAACAGTACTGAAAATTGACATTTTATAGCGTATAAACACTTGACACCTATTTCCCCATTATACTCAGCAGATAAATGAGGTAAGCTTCCCAAAGTGCTTTCATCTCTTCTAAAGAAAGGTGTGAGACCCCAAAGCATTACTCCACTTCACTGAGCTACTCAGTTATTGGCTTCCTGCAGTCCCAGGGCAGACTCATCCCTAAATACAAGACAGAAGCACCATCAGGAACTGGAGGGCAAAGGGGAACAATATTTACTTCCTGGAAACTCCTAGTTCAGACTCTACTCCGACTGCGTAGGAAGAAGTATTGGCGTTATTTCACCTTTACTGCCAGGTATAAGCCCTTATCATGGGGAGAAACTCTTCTTTCCTCAGGTTTGTGCATGGAGAAGAATACGTCCTAAAGTAGAAAATCAGGGGAATCATGGTTCCCAAGCTGAAGCTGGCTGATGAGGGGCAAGAAGGGGTTGGTTTATCAGTGTTATCTGCAGAAGCTGCTCCTTAATTGAACCAGTTAACTGCTCTCTCAACACTTTCCCCTGTGCCACCAATCTGGTTGCCTGTAATTTCTTCCCTCCCCACCCTGCTGGCAGGGCCTCTAGAGATACCTCCTTCTTCAATTGTAGTTTGGGGTGAATCACAAGGGTGTGTGACTCTTCTCCAAGGCAAAGGGCCCATGGTGCTGAGTTCTAGGCTTTCACCACCCAAGTTGAACTTTTATTGGTTCGAGATCTCTAAAGCCTCAGATGGGATGAGGTCTGACAACATACACCAAATTTATCCCTAGAGGCTCAGCTAGATGGATCTAACCTTATCTATCCAGGGATGGGTCAGTCAGATCTGCTACTTTGGGAATGAGGCGAGGTCAGAACGAGGGGAAAGCAGGACCGGAAAGGTCTCCTTCTTCAGATTACTGACTTCAGAGATTGATCCTTTCTCTCCTCTAATCCATCGCTTGATATCTTGAAGAGGAAACTATCCCCTCACAGATTCAACTGGACAGAAGGAGAAGGGAAAAGAGTGGGACAAAGGAAGAGGGAAAAGGAGGAGGAAGAGGAAGAGACATTTTACAAGGTATTTGTATAGGTATAATACTCCGGGGGTTCTGCAGAGCACGAGTTTATAGGCCTGGGCTGCAATGCATAACAGAGTTTAGATTTAAATGCATAAAAAGTTAGAAACGGTGAGAGCAGGGACTCCAGGCCAATTCTGTAGCCCAGCATGAAATGTGACCCATTAGAGGTCTCAGTGGCTTCTGCTTAGCAAGTGGCATCAGGCCGTGGAGTCAACTATCTAGAGTCATGGGAGCAGAAGAGAACTTGAAAGGTTAATAAGTTCATCCCCCTTCTTCTCAACAGCACCACACCTACAACTCTCCCGTTTAACCTCCCTAGAAAGAGGTGACCCAACTTCCTTGAATAACCACATAACCACCTGCCTTCCTCTGCTCCGAGTGTGAAATTATTCACTCATTCATTCATTCGATGGTATTGAGTGCTTACTGTGTGCAAAGTACTGTAGTAAGCGCTTAGGAGAGTACAATACAACAATAAACAGACACATTCCCTGCCCACACAGAGTGTGGTGTAGATTACCCCCAAAATAATAGTGGTATTTGTTAAGCACTATATGCCAAGCACTGTACTAAGCACTGGGGTAATGACAAGATAATCAGTTCAGACACAGTCCTTGTCCCACAAAGCATTCCTACACTACCTGGGAGAGCAAGTATTTAATTCCCATTTTAAAGATGAGGAAACTGACTCACAAAGAAGTGAATAGCCCAGGGTCCATCAGCAGAGTCTGGATTAGAACCCAGGTCCTTGGACTCCCAGGCCAGTGCTCTTTCTTTCCACTAGGCCACGCTGTTTCTAGGTGCTCTGTAAAGCAAATCGGAAGCTGAGAGGAGGCAAAGCCTGAGTGCAGAAGTGTCTGAGGTGCCCTGGTTCTCTTCCCTGGGCCCATCATGCCCCAGTTATGCCCTCTTGGTTCCTGCACATGGGTTCAGGGCTCCCTCCTACACACGAAAGAGAGGAAGGAGGCAAACATGATCTGCTGCCAGAGTTGCAGAAGTGTGTGAGCTGAAACACAAACAGACACTTAGCTGGAAGGTCCAGGTCACAGTTTCTGTGTTCTCTGTGCCCTGTGGACCTTGGTGGGACTTTACCTCTGCACTGACTCAGAGGGGCAAAAAGTCCCCAGGTCTGAGTCAGCACCATCATTTCCTGCAGTGCTGGAAAGGGCCTGCTGTGCCAGCCTGTTATTATGGCTCAGCTTACTTTATCAGATCAGCTTGGGAGCAGGAGGAGCTGAAGTCTTTCTGACATTTATGATCTGAGAAGAAGAATAGGAGGGGTAGAGAGATAGGAGGACATTTTAAAGTCCACCTGAATGCCTCACAGGCAGGTAGTCGAGGCATCGGAAAAACTTTCCCCTAGGGACTAATGCTTGTTGTGGCATTGTCTTTCTTATCAGCCTCCCCTCTGTGCCACTGCTGAGTTAAGTGCCCCTCTTCTGAAGGTCCTCTCAGCCGAGATCCTGTAACCACCCTCCATGCCAAGAGTCTCCCCTCTTCCCCTCGCCCCACCATCTCTGGAGACCTTTCAGAGAGAGGAAGATCCGGCTCACCCTCTTTGGGATGAAGAGTCATGGCCCAACAGGGATCAAGGCTCCAGCCACAGTGATAATGACTGACAATTAAATTCCCGTTTTCTTTCACTCCACTCATGTACCTCTCTCACCCCCTTCCCTCCTCACCCACCTACTGTCCTGACTCCAGCAGCTGATCTCAGTGATGTCGGTATGAATGGATGAATCACTCCTCTGTCTCCCGCTCTAGACTGTAAACTCGGTCTTGGCAGGAAACACGTCTGCTAATGATCTTGTGTTGTTCTCTCCCAAGTGCTTAGTATGGTGTTCTACACAGAGTAAATGCTCAATAAATACTACTGATTGATTCCTCCCCACGAGGCTGCTGCTGTGTGGCATTCAAGGTCACTTTGGTAATAAATTTTTATTGTAATTTTCCAAGGTGTGGGGAGAGGCATGGGACCTGTGGGACTTGCTCGGTTCATTCAGACATATTGAGATTCCCCTGAGAAGGGCTTTTCCCCTTAGTGGCAGTCTGGCACATAACAAGTAACCACCACCGTCCACCTTGGGCTGAGACTTATTTCTGGGCTTCCTGGGCACGGGGGGCAGGGGCGAGGTGAGGTGGCATTTGAGACCCTGAATAACCTAAGACTGGGCCAGCTGGGAGGCTAAGACTTACGTGGGTCCTCGGCCCCATCATACAGGGACATCAAATGCCTGGAGAGAGATAGAACTGAGGCTACTCTGAGCAATTAGCTGCCATCTATTTTCAGAGTGGTTTGTTCTCATTTTTATTAGGTAACTCTCTGAGTAGGGTAGTGTGATAATTGCCACTGTTCAGGTGAGTAACTGCATAGGCCCAGAGAGATGGAGAGGTTTATACAACGTCATCTGGAAAGCCAAGGTACAGACAAGCAAGGGCTCAGAGCTCTTCCATCTGCAGTTGGCAGTACCACTTATGAAAGCATGTTAGTATTAACAATTATGATAAATTGCCATTGTTTTTACGAGATGTTCTTCCCCTTGACGCTGTTGAGTGCCATTGTTCTTGTCTGTCCGTCTCCCCCGATTAGACTGTAAGCCCGTCAAACGGCAGGGACTGTCTCTATCTGTTGCCGACTTGTTCATCCCAAGCGCTTAGTACAGTGCTCTGCACATAGTAAGCGCTCAATAAATACTATTGAATGAATGAATGAATAATAATAATTGTGCTACTATATGCTTTCTATGTGCCTTGGCACTGAACTAAATGTTGGGGTAGAAACAATACAAGCAGGTCATAATCAATCCCTTTTTCACATGGAACCCAGCAGCGTGGCCTAGTGGAAAGAGCACAGGCCTGGGAGTCAGAGAACCTAGATTCTAATCCCATCTCCACCACTTGCATGCTGTGTGACCTTGGGTGAATCACCTGACTGCTTTGTGCCTCAGTTTTCTCAACTGTAAAATGGGGATTAAATACCTGTTCTCCCCTCCTACTTAGACTATGAATGCAATGCGGGTCAGGGACTGTGTCCAACCTGATTAACCTGTACCTATCCCAGTGCTTAACAAATGCCATTAAAAAAAAACTTGCAGTCTAAGAGGGAGGTGTTGAATACCCATTTTACAAATGAGGAAATAGAGGTACAAAAAAGCCAAGTGACATGCCCAAGTTTTCACAGGAGACAAGTGGTGGAGCCAAGATAGGGACCTGTCTCCCAATTCCCAGCCCTGGGCTCTTTACTCTAGGCTATGCTGCTTCATTTGCGTAATCACAGATGCAAGTGCACTGATTCATGCAGAGCATGCTGCCATCATTCATCTAATACATGCCTCTCAAAATGTCCAGGGAACCAAAATTGGGAATCACGGAAAATGACCTCACAGGCTTCTTGCTACTTGGTTATTTTTTACTCTTACCCAACTGCCCTAATTATGGCTTCCTGGGGGACAATGCCTCTGACTTTCGTCACTCCCTAAAACACTTACAGAATTCACAGAAGCAAGCTATCTCCTTCACCTGTCTCAGAACAGCCAACTAGTTTAGCCAGCCAGACCAAGAAGAGTGCTGGAGGCTCCCTCTCACCCCAGCACCCTGAATCCTCAGGGAAAATGATTGGTGTCAAGGTTTCTCCCTCAGTTAAATAAGCAGCCTCGACTCAGAGAGCAGTCGGGAAGAGTAAGCCCATGCCATTTTACCCACCGACTTGCCCAACCAATGAACTGTGAGTCCCACGTGGGACAACCTGATTACCTTGTATCTTCCCCAGCGCTTAGAACAGTGCTTGGCACATAGTAAGTGCTTAACAAATATCATTATTATTATTATTATTTCACTCAAGCTGGAGTTTATATGGGGGAGATGGGAAGTAGCAAGGGAGGAGAATCAAAATTGGTACCTTTGGCAGTTTAAGAAAATGCTATTAGAGTTACAATTTTATGACATTCTTTTGGTAAAAGACACTTGATTCCAATTTAAACTTCCTGTTTCAGCTTACTTTAAGTTGTCGTGTATGTGTGTTTGTGTGTGTATGGAGAGGGGGACTTGAAGGGTGGTTGTAGGGTCAGACCCCCTCCCTCATATAAAGCAGAGAAAATCCTGACAGCTCAGTAGCCCAAGCAGCTTTCCCAAACCCCAGTGGGCTGACGTGTTCCCTCCCCTCTTTACCTCTGAGCTTTCCTTTTCTTTATTCCCCAAAAGCCGCATTTATAACACATAAGTTGAAAGAGGTCATTTCCCCTCTGGTGCCCCTGGGGTCTGCCAGAGAAAACACTGCCTTGCCCTTGATGCAATAGGACCTTAACTCTACCATTAGCAACAGCAGCAGCCTCCTCAAGGGATACTGAGCCATTCTGGCTTTTCCCTGGGCTTGAAGAGCATTTGTACAGAAAGCACAGAGATGAAACCAAGCTACTCCAGAAAAGAAACAGCAGGTGAAATGTTTAGGCATATAAGCAGGTATCCCAGTGGGCCAGCATATGACGGAGTGCCAGGCCTCCACTTTTTTCACCAAGTTCCTAGGGTTTGTTATTGGTTTTACAAGTTTGCTCGTTTACTAGATGTGACTTGTAGTCTTCTAGGAACGGTCAGTGGCTTTCTCTCTGAGTGGCCCATTTGAAGTTTTAGAGTTAATGCACTTCCTGCCACCCCTGGGACAGAATGGAATCCAGCTGGGAAAGAGCCGGAGATTGGCACAGACTCACTAAGTCAGAATTAAATATTTCATGAATAAAAATGTAGTGGGCACGGTCTCACCTTCTCACCATAATATTTCAGAGTCTAATTGGCCTTGGCAATCTAATTTTTTGTTTTCTAAATGGCATAGTGATGGGAGCCATCTTCTGAGAAGTACAAAGCTTTGATGAGCAGGTCTATCAATCGGGTTGCCACACACTCAAGAAAATAATTCTGATTCTGTTCCAGTGAATCAAATGACCATACATGTAGCTGGCAAACTGTCTCCCTTTTGGCAGACTGCTTGTTCTTTCAATGGCAGAGATTTACTGCCTTGTCTTCTAGCAGCTTCCCAGAACTAAGAGACATGGCCTCTTGGAAAGCAAAGTTCACATTGCCCTGCTCTGAGATGGACAGGCCCTTCAGGCGGTGAGCAAAAGGCCAACTTTTTTGACACCGTGATCCCTGGGAAACACTGGATTGACTCAAGGCAGGGAGAATTTGGGGGAAAAAAGGAGGCCTGCAACATTGGCTTTTCAGGCTGCATTTCAATATAACTGCTCATTAACCAACTTTAAACTGCCATTGGCCATCCATTCTTTTGTGACATGATGTGTTTGGAGAAAGAATACAGGTAACCTGAGGCCAGTGCAGAATAACTAATCTGTTGGTTATGTGAACTCTCAGCTGAGCCCTAACTAGGTAGCGATTCATTCAGTGAAGGTGAAAGATGAGTACCCTTTAGTCATTAGCTTTGGAAACGGACCGAGAAGACAGAGGTTTAAGCTTTTTTGGACATAGAGTAGACATAAATGAGCCAGAGTACTCTGGGTTTGGTCAGGTTAATTGGAAAAATAGGATTATCGACTACGATGTCCTCAAAAATGATCAGTCCACCATTTTAGAAACAACACTTGCGGTAAACAGCTCTGTAGAGCAGGGATTGCACTAGGATACCTAAGCAGCTGATGAATGACTAGTGGAAAAGGAGGTACTGGAAGCAGAGTGGGCAGAAGCTATACTGCATTACGGTAAAATTCCAGCTCAGATCAAATGCTGCTTCAAAGATGTGGACCTGTTCTTTTTACAGTGGGTCTTCTTTTCATTTTTACAGCCCTTATAGACAGCAGGGACAGCAACAGAAGGGGGTGGAGGGGGCTGAAAACTGGAGGAAAGTCTTGGCTACTCATTCTGTAAATCCTCCCACCCTTTCTGCGTCCTCTGTATTGCATAAACGACGCATATGACTGTCTTTCTGAGATGGGTCAGCTGGAGTCCTGTCAAAGACCGCTCCTGATATTCTCATCTAGTTTCTTCAGGCTTCTGCCAACCCTCTGACTTCATTTTTAGGGGAGCTTAGATTGATATTCCCCCATTGTTATCTGTATTTCCATCTCACCAGGTGGAGTGATTTATTTCCCTGGCCAAGTCCATGATTATGATCACATCACTGTGATTATTAGTACAGCAATAATAATAATCTAGTAATAATAATAATGCTAATAGTGGTATTTATAAAGTGCTTACTCTATGTCAAACGTGGTGCTTTGGGGTAGATTCAATTCAGGTGAGGAGCAGTGTAGCCTAGTAGAAAGAGCATAGGCCTGGGAGTCAGAAGACCTGGGTTCTAATCCAGGCTTTGTCAATTGCCTGCTGTGGGAACTTGGGCAAGTCACTTAACTTCTCCAGGCCTCGATTCCCTCATCTGTAAAATGGGGATTCAAAATCTATTTTCCCTCCTACTTAATTGTGAGCCCTATGTGGACAGTGACTGTGTTTGACCTGATTAACTTGTAATTATCCCAGAGTTTAGAATAGTACTTGGCACATAGTAAGTGCTTAAACTCAATAATAATAATGATAATAATATCAAACACAGTCCCTGTCCTATACAGAGCTCATAGTCTAAAAGGAAAGGATAACAAATTATTTAGTCCCCATTTTACTGACACACAGATAAATTAAATGACTTGACCAAGGTTACTCAGCAGGCAAGTGGAGGTGCCAGGACCTTGGTCACTGAGTGGATGGTCCTTGGGAAAGCTGCTTTTCCTCGCTGGGCCTCAGTTTTGTCTGGAAAATGGCCCCTCTCACAAGATAGCAGATAGATAGATAGATAGATAGATAGATAGATAGATAGATAGATAGATAGATAGATAGATAGCCCCTAGAAGACCCTGAGAGAAGAACATTTTTTCTAAAGAAAAGAGGCCCAGATAGTTCTTGAACAGACTGGGGATGTTCTTGGCTGGCTGTCTTCATCTGGCTGGCTTTTCATGAGCCATTGAATCATGAAAATTACTGAAAGAAATAATCAGAAAAGCATTGGGTACTCCTTTGGGATTAGCTGCTTCCTTTGGGAAGCAGTACAGCGAAGTGGAAAGAGTTTGGGCCTGGGAGTGAGAGGACCCAGGTTCTAATCCCAGTTCTGCTATTTGCCTCCAGTGCAACCTTGAGCAAGTCACTTAACTTCTCTGTTCCTCAGTTTTCTCGTCTGTAAAACAGGAATCCAATAACGTCTCTTTCCAACTTAGATTGGGAGCTCCAAGTGAGGCGGGAGCTGTGTCTGATTTCATATCCTCTATCTACCCCAGCAATTAGGACAGTGCTTGGCACAAAGTAAGCGTTCAACCCCACAGTTACTATTGTCATTATTATCATCGTCATCATCATTATTATATGCTATAAAGCTATACAAGGTATCACTGTCCATTGGCCTCTTGGTTTGAATAACACAAACTATCCCCCAAGTAGAGTGAAAAAGCCAGGGTAATTAAAATGGCATCTTAAATTATTTGTTTAGACAGATTAAGGAAACTGTAAATTGCTAGTACAGAGATTATAGATCACTGTCCACCACCCTAAAACACCTGACTGTGAATATCTTAAAGTAATCAAAATTGTGAATCCCAAAACCAACTTAGAGTGCCTTACTTTGGAATATAATAATGTTATAGAAAAACATCGAGGATTTAACTCATGGTAGGTTTTAAGTGTGTGCATGGGTGGATCTATACATTCCTTTAGGCCAGACAATTCCTTCATCCACTAATTCATTTGCCTCAAGTGTCCTGGAGTCAACAGATAAAGCAGGGGACAACAATCAATTTCTGAGTGGTTCTGAAATATGGCGGTATTTTGTGGCTATGATGTGTTAGCTTCAGAGTCATTTTTATTGGAAATGATGACAAGTGGGCACTGTTTAGCTTTCTCCACTGCTGTGAGGTTGCCTTATGACAGCTTTGTTGGTCATTCTTCATGTCCTCACCAATTGTGTACTGAGTCCATTTGGGGAGCAAGTAAATACACGGAGGTCCCAGGACCATCTAGATTGCAAACCTGTTGGCCAAAGCTTGGCTCAGGGAGAGAAATGACCCTACACAGCTGCTGCACCCAAATAGATCCTGGCTGTTTTCTGATGTGCAGCACCAGCCATGTGGCTGAAACAGATCTCGGCCCATTTTTCCTGTGCTCCTGTGGCTTATCGCTGGCACTAAGTGAAGGGAAATCTGATTTCAGTTCAACGTTGTCATTCATGCTCACAAACGTGTCAGAGTGGGAGATGGGCAAGTGGTCTATGAAGACTTAGAGCAGTATCAAGAGAAAAAAGAACATCGGGCTCAGCAAAGACTCTTGGGTCAATGGTATTCTGTTCTGCTCCTTTTCCCCTGTACAGCTGTCACATCGTTATGCCCATTTTCCAAAACCAGAGTAATACCACTGGGAAGTAACCATTTGAAACTTCCAATTTTAAAGTCTGGCTGAGGCTACATCGTGATTGCAAACACATAAATAAGCATTTCTTGCCATGCAAAAAATATATATTGAGCTATTGAAGCCCTTGTGATTTTATGCCTGTGGTTTTTTTTGTGGTATTTGTTAAGCAATTACTATGTATCAAATACTGTTCTAAACACTGGGGTAGATATGAGTCATTCAGAAGGGGCACAGTTCCTACCCCAAATGGGGCTCACAGTCCAAGTAGGTGGGAGAACAGGTATTGAATTCCCATTTTACAGATGAGTTAACTGAGGCGCTGAGAAGTTAAATGACTTGTCCAAGGTCACACAGCAGACAAATGGTTATTTTGTCATCTCTGTCATTCTATCAACCCGCCTCATGGATGAATTATTGTTAATGGTGAAAGTCTCTTTGAAAAAGAGCACTCATTCCACATCAGGAGAAAAATTTCATTCCCATTTGAACACACCCAATTTTGTTCAGTTATCCAATGTTCTTTGGGTGATTACCCAAGCTAAATTAAGGTCATTCTGGCACCAGCTATCCAGATCCATAGCATTTTACTGAACAGCCATCTGAATATAATGCCACTGACCAATTGGGAATCAAGATAAGCCACCGGCTAAGTGTCCTGAGGGTGAAAGATCTTCATTGTGCTTGTGCTGTGAGAAGAAGGTCTGGAGGGAGTTCTCATCCTATTCAGTGAGGTGATTCCTGTTAAAGCTCTGACTTTAATAAAATAAAATCCCCTAACCTTGTTGCATGTGGCATTTCATTTCTTTAGGATCGAAACTCATTTGTCTGAGATGGTTTTAGTGCAGCCCTGCAAGTAGACAGAGCTGGAATAGATGGCCTTTAGAGATCTGTTACTGCTTTACGATTCTATGGCTTCACTGCATAGAGGAACATAAGAAATGGCTCTCCTGGGTCATACCAATGATCCATCCAGGCCTGATATGTTGACTATGACTAAGGCTAACAAAAGATGCATGAAGGAACAATGTGATTGTGGTCTCCTTCACCCCATCCTCATGGTTATGAGTAGACTATTGAACATCCCTAAATTTTGGCCAACTTTCCCTCTAGTAACTCACGATGGACCTCTTGTTCAGGAGTTTACACAAACCCTTCTTGAAACTACTGATATCACTGACTTGTATAATTTCTAGAGTCAAATTCTAGATGTTTCTCACTCACTATGTCAAGAGCAGAAGAACATAAGCAGTGCCGTTACTGGGCCAGGTCAATGGCCCATTTGGCTCAGCGTTCCTCTCCAGCTATAGCAACTCTACCTACTGCAGCATTTTGAGAAATAGTTGCCTTCCATTAGTAATAATAATAATAATTATAGTATTTGTTAAGTGCTTACTGTGTGTCAAGCACTATTCTAAGCACTGAGGAGATGTGAGGAAATCAGGTTGTCCCCCATGGGGCTCACAGTCTTAATCCCCATGCTACAGATGAGGTAATTTAGGCCCAGAGAAGTTAAGTGACTTGCCCAAAGTCACACAGCTGATAAGTGGCAGAGCCAGGATTAGAACCCATGACCTCTGACTCTCAAGCCCGTGCTCTTTCCACTAAGCCACACTTCTTCCATTAATCTTGGTGTTAGGGATATATAACTTAACATCCCTACATTTTTCCTCTACATCTCTAACTTTCCCAAATCGATGGATTTAACCAAACTCCTCCTGACCCTGCTATTATTTCTGGCTTGCACAGCTTTCTGTGATTACTTTACATTTTATGAAGGAGTGTTTCCATTAGTTTCCTTGCATTTCACTGGGCTCTCCCCAGCTTGGTGTTGCAGGATTAGATGAACAGTTTCAGATTTTCACTCCTCACTCCTTTCATAATTTGGAGATGTCAGTCATGTTTCCTTTTCACTTTCATCTTTCTAGACTATAGTCAATAACATTTATTAAATGCTGACAAAAGTTCAAAAGACTATACTTAACACTGGGAATATCATAAGGATAATAAATCAATCACACTTCTTGGACTCAGTCAAAAGGAACCTGAAATTCTGTTCTACTAGCCACAACATCCTACCGATTTTTGGTTTTATTTTCTGTATCTATCCTTGTCTTTTAAGTTGCTTCAATGTTTTTTTCTTTTATTTCTCCTTAGGTGTCTGTCCCCAGTCCCCTCTCCTGCCCCTTGAGGCCTACAGAGTGTCTAATTTCCACCTGAGCATTCCTTCCCAGTGTAGAGTAAGGTGCTCTGCATGCAGCAAGCACTTAATAAATGCTATTTACTTCTACTACTATGTCAGGGAGCACGAGAAACCCTCATTCTACGGTGTTTATTGAGCACTCACTGACTGTGCTCAAAATACTGTACTAAATGCTTGGGAGAGTACAATACCACAGAGTTGGTAGACAAGCTCGTTGCCCACAAGGAGCTTATAATCTACAGTCCAATCTATTTTACACTAAAGGGAAGTGGGAAAAAGACACGGTCAAGTCAAATCTGAACTGTGAAAAGCAGATGAAATAGAACTATTTAACTGCTTTAACAGCAGAGCACGTAAGGGGACTTTAATGTTGAGTTCTCGGGCACCTCACTTTTCTGAGCAAGCTGCCCCTACCATTTATGGCCGATAAGGGATGGAAGCTTCTCCCTAGAGATGGTGGCAGGAAGGGTGGAGGTGGACCTGGGTCTGGTCCTTGGGCATCCCCACACAGCCTCTAGAACATGTATATATGAGGATATCTGTTCTCCCTCTCCCCCAGAATGACTCAATCCATCAATCACTTTTATTGAGTACTTACTATGTGCAAAACACTGTACTCAGTGCTTGGGAGAGTACAATATAACAATATAGCAGATACATTCCCAGCCCATAACAACTCCAAGATCTCCTTCCTGAATTGAGACTAAGCGCTGAGAGCCCAGCATTACTGGGTGTTCTGTTTCAGGTTCTGTCATTTCCCTCCCCCACACCCAGAATGGCACATCACGGACACCCCGTAATTCGGACAAGGGGAGGGGAATTGTCCCTTCACCTTGCATGGGCCAGTGACTCTTTTCTGGCAGTACTAGGCTCTGTGAATAGCTGAGTTGTGTTGCCCTCATGGTCGGGGTGGCTCAGAGGAGGGTAGGGAGAAGCAGCATGGCCTCGTGGAAAGAGCCTGGGCATGGAAGTCGGAGGACCTGGGTTCTAATCTCAGCTCCACCAGTTGTTTGTTTTGTGTCTTTAGGCAAATCATTTAACTTCTTTGTGCCTCAGTCCTCTCATCTGTAAAATAGGGATTCAATACCTGTACTCCCTCCTACTTAGACTTTAAGCCTCATGTGGGAACTGATTATCTTGAATGCTTGTTCTTAGTATAGTGCTTGGCACATAGTAAGTGCTTAACATATACCACAATTATTATTATTATGATAAAGAGGACTTATTCTCTTCTGGACCAGGCCTTCCCGGGAAGCATAAATATCACATCAAGGAGAGCATGTTTATTCTGTAGGAGCAGCCTGCCTACCCCACCTGCTGGGGCTACTGACATTTTCTCTTTCACCCAGGTGTAGTTGTCCTACTGCTAAAGAAGAATCTTGGCTAGGACCTATCACCCCCTCACAGTCCAGAGCATCCTCTTGGGCCAGGAGTATCCAGTCCATGGCGTTTCAAACAATTTGGGCCAGATTGCCAATATGGTAATGTGTTTGTCTCAGAACAGACTTAACCCATTTGGTTCGAACTCCTACCAGTTCCATTCGGATACAGAAGGATCTCACTAGCAAGGACAGTAAACAGGGGGTGAGGCCATGAAGCTCCAATCCATCTTGAAAAGTGCTTGTAGTGGAGTCTGCCCTCCGCATGTGATTCCTGAAGGATCTCTTGAAACCAGCAGTCCCAGTTGTCAGGACAGAAAACCCAGATAGTCAGTATAAAAGGACCAAGGGGCTCGACCCTCTGCAATCCCAGGTCACGGTTACCTGATGGTGTGTCAGACAGCTGTTGCAGAGTCCTGGCCTTTTATTTAATGCTATTTGTTAAACAATTACCACGTGTGATACTAAATGCTGGCATAGATACAAGATAACCAGGTTGGACACCGTCCCTGTCCCAAATGGGATGCAAAGACCCACTTTATAGAGGAGATAACTGAGGCACAGAGAAATTAAGTGATTTTTCCTGAGGTCATACAGTACGTAAGTGGCAGAGCTGGAAATGGAACCAAGTGCTTCTGACTCACAGACCCCTGTTCTTTCCACTAGGCCATGCTGCTTCCAAAGGACTGCCGTGATGTCTGCATGGAAAGCCTTTATTGAGGTGAGGGTCACATAACTGGCTATTCCAGGATCTCAGCACTATTCCCTCTCTTCCAGTTCTACACATATCACTGGGCCCAGGCTGACTGGTCCACATTCTGAACATTCTAACTCCAGCCCTGTTGTTCACCTCGAACCTTCTAGTGGGGCAGGTATGGTCAGCTCTCCATTCTCCCTAAGTGGGCTATCCATTATGTGCATTATCCATAGACTGTAAATTCCTTATGGGTAGGGATTGCATCTGCCAACTCTATTTTACTGCATTTTCGCTAGCATTTAATATTGTGTTCTGGACACATTAAGTGCTCATTAAATACCACTGACTGATTGATTATTGGGAACTCTGACAGGCTGTGAATCACCTGACGTCTATCCGCCCACACTTTGGGTCCACAGCATGCATTGAAAAGCAGCGTGGCTCAGTGGAAAGAGCATGGGCTTGGGAGCCAGAGGTCATGGGTTCAAATCCCAGTTCAGCCACTTGTCAGCTGTGTGACTTTGGGCAAGTCACTCAACTTTTCTGTGCCTCAGTTACCTCATCTGTAAAATGGGGATGAAGACTGTGAGCCCCATGTGGAACAACCTGATCACCTTGTATCCTCCCCAGCGCTTAGAACAGTGCTTTGCACATAGTAAGTGCTTAACAAATACCATCATCATCATTCTACCAAGCCAGGAGTACTCCCACCACCCTCCTCCCCTGTCCACCTGGGGCCCTGTTCTACTTCCCCTGGTTTTGTGTCATATATGGTTTGTACTACACACAACACTTCTCCCTTCTGTTAGCAATATTATTAATAATCTTTTGAATTTGAGGCTCGTATACATTTTTTTAATGGCATTTGTTAATCACTTATTATGTGCCTGGCACTGTATGAAGCACCAGGGTAGACACATGATAACTGGGTGGAACACAATCTGTGGCCCACATAGGGCTCACAGTCTTCATCCTCATTTTACAGATGAGTAACTGAAGCACAGAGACGTTAGTTGACTTGCCCTAAGTCACACAGCAGACAAATGGTGGAGTCAGGATTAGAACTCAGGTCCTCTGACTCCCAGACCCGTGCTCTTTCCAGGAGGCCCTGCTGCTTCTCTATTTCATTTCACAAGAGTTGATTAATTTGATCCTCATATTACTCTTATGAGTTAGGAAGCAGCATTATTATGTTTCCTATTTAGTAGATGTGTAAACCCAAGCATAGAGAGGTTAAGGAATGTGCCCGAGATCACACAGCAAACTCAGTGGCAGAGATGGGTTTAGAACCAAGGTATTCTGGCCCCTTGGCCCATGCTCTTTTCACTAGGCCACACATGAAGGAGAGTGTGCAACTGTTGTTCTCTAAATCCCCTATCAGGATGAAGAATCATCCTGAAGAAGCTTGGAGGAGGAAGGATCCTGCAGGGAATGTGTCTACCCACTCTGTTGTATTGTACTCTCCCAGCCGCCTAGTACAATGCTCTCCACATAGTAAACACTCAATAAATACCTTGATTAACTGATTTGAAACAAGCAAAAGGAAACACTCCTTCACACAACGGTCACTCCTTCCACAGGAGGCAGTGCCAGTAAACGAAGAAGCAGTAGGTTCAAAAGTCATCTGAATAAATCCATGAATGACTAATTGGTAATAGACTTCTAGAGCAAAAATTAAATGATTCAGTGGTTGATTCCTAAACATTAGGATTGAAGTACATCCCACACAATTCTCCCTGTGCACTTTGCAACAGTTTAGTACAGCAAATTGCACTCACTAGGCACTCAATGACCATAGTTATTTCTCTTACAGCTACTATTAATCAGTCAGTGGTATTGACTGTGTGCTTACTGTGTGCAGAGCGCTACATTAGTATTATCACAACCATCATTTCAGATTACTAGACTGAATGGACCATTGACCTGTTCCAGTAATGGCACCGATCATGTTCTCAAATTCTCCCATTCACTAGTGAAGACAATCAACAACTGACAGCAAGAACAAAATACCCGTGGTTCCAACATTTCTTTCTACCGGGGATCAATCTAGAAGTCAAGCCTTATAATCCAGTGTTCCTAATTTCTCCTGCACTGCTGACCCCCCTGCTGCTTTTTAGACTCTTTTCTGGGCATCAGGACTGGACATAGGAAATGGGCAGGACCCCAACATTTGTGTGATTACCTCCTGGGCTCATAGGTGATGTGTTTCAGAAACTAGAACCAGCATGCGCACTGTGACTAAGGATTGACACTTTCTGTGCTTCGGGTAATACTGAAGCTCCCGTTTGAACTTCAATCCGTCAGCCGCATTTATTAAACACTTACCGAATGCAGAGCACTGTACTAAGCGCTTGGGAGAGTATGACACAACAATATAACAGAGGCATTCCCTGCACACAACAAGCTCATGTTCTAGAGAACTTGGGACCTTCCGGTTTGTAGTGAACAGGTCTGGCCCATCTTCAAAGGGAATGACTGCAAGCCGAGACAGAAGTGTGAACTTGTTTTTCCAGGAGCATTTCTTTCTATGATTTGCTCCTAGGGCAGTTAGTACCTGGTCTGAGCCTCAAAAGTGATTTCAACTCAAAACTCCCTTCGTGTAATTAGGGGCTCAGAGGTTGCAGAGAGAAAGGGAGAGACTCGGCGGAAGTCACAGAGTTCATTCAAGAGCTCTCTTTGTGACCCTTGGGCAAGCTCTTTTACCTCCCTGACCCTTGGTTGCCTCATTTCAATGTGGGAAATGACAGTGCTAGCTTTTCTCCTGGGGCTGTTGTGAAAAACAGCTGAGAAAAGGTGTTTTGCAAGAATGTTTGCTTATGGAATCCCAGAATGCTCTGCCGCAGCTGCTCTCTGAGCCTTGGGAATACACAAAAAAGACTGGGAACTTGAGTTCCTCTTTGCCTTTCTCTTCTATAATAAGAAAGCACTTACTCCACGTAATTACTCCTAATGGCTTCCCGGACTCCACACCTTATGAAAGCCAAATCGAACTGCATTTGCAGCTGAATCCTGCAGAAGACAACGTTTGCAGCTGCCACCGGGCTTCCTTACACAAGACACAGGCTTACTCCTTTGAAGCCGGGGAGTGGGATGCTTACTTAGTACTTTTTTTTTCCTCTTTCCTTTCAGACTCCGCCGCTCTCCTTCCTGGCAGACAGACTGGCCTACTCGTCCAACTAGGCAAGAAAGTTCTGTTTTGACAAGCAGACGCATTCCTTTTCAGAAGCCGCACGGAGGCAAGTCCTCTGTTGCAGACAGACATCCTCCGTCCGGCCCAGCGGCGAAAACCCTTTCACAAGCCACAGAAGGCGAGTGGCAGTCAGACTTACCAATAGAGCTCCAGAGGGTACATGACTTCTATTATGCGGCTCCTGCCTTCAGAATGGACTTTCCCTTTGGGACCCAAACTGTGGAAGGGTTGTCTGTCCAGGGCCTAAACTGGCACAGAATAGAGGCACTGGCAAGAGGCATGAGTCGTTTTTCTGTCGGGGCTTTGGTTTCCCGGCCGGCTGAACCGGTTCCAGCGACTGTAAGCGGGTGTCGTGGAAATTCACCCCGTGTACATCTGGCTGAGTGGCAGAACAAAGGGACCTGGTGGTGGGAGGCAGGGTGGGGCTTTAGGTGGAAACGGGACCGAGCTGAGGGTTCTCCCTCCCTGGGCCGTGAGGCGGGTTCCCAAAGTCCTCAGCTCCTGCGCTGAAGAAAGGCCCTTTATCCCCCGTCGGGTGGGCGGAGGAGCGGAGGCAAATTCCTTCTTGGTGCTTAGGGCCAATCTGTCTTTGGCCCTGCTCCTACCCTGTCTGTGGCTGGAGTTAAGGGTCCTTGTGTTCGGCAATAAAGTGCGGCAGGATGGCAACCCCTCTCCGGGCCCCGTTCAGCCAGACTCACGGGGCTCTTTACATGTTGTTTCCCCAAAAACAAAGCTCCAGGGTTGGGACCGGCTCCAAGGCAGAGGGAAACAGACTTTCGGCCACAATAGGGAGGCTGGAAAGCAGCCTGTGGAAGGCAGGAAGGAGGCTGCAACGGCAGCACGGTGTACTAGATCCATTACGAGACAAGGAGTCAGGAAACCGGGGTTCGCCCTTCAGTGATGTGAGAATGAGAACGGGCACGGCCGTGCCTCGACGGGATGCTCTGGGAATGGATGGGATGAGTTGAATTTCCTCTCATTTGTGGGGGAACAGTTTGGTAAGGGCTGTGTGGACAGACTTCTAAACCTTAACGCAGTAAGGGGTAAGATTAATGCAGAAAGGGGCGAAATCACCACTCTTTTTCTCTTCCTCTCCCCCAGTCTGCTTCCCTGGGATGCAGGGTAAACTGCCCTCTGGGTGAACTAGTCTTGGGCCCCGTGGAGACACCAGAGCTGAGCTGCAGCCATTTTGTCGATTCATACTTCCTCACTGCCAAACTAGGTAGCTGGGCAACCTGGGTGCAGACAGTTTGAGCCTCCTGAGATATTGATCTTTCTGGTCACCCATATAGGTTCCTATGATCCTATAGGAAGGAGAGAGAGGAGACCATAACAAAGCCATGGGTGATCTATAAGGGATCTCATGGTTGGGCGGGCTGCTGAACGGGCCAGGAATATTTGCATAAAAATAAATATGCTTGTCCAAGGAAAAATCAGGCAGTATATTAGCTATAATTCAAAAAAGAAGTTGTAAATATAATGCTCAACTTCAGCACTGAACTTCTATGAGCTGCTGGTATTTGCTGACACCATTTACATCTATACCGTGAAATTGGTAAGGGTGGGTTTGGGTCAGTAAATCTTTAAGCCCTTATTTACCAGATTGTCCTATTTTCTATTAGATGTATTTGTGGATGATGCTGAAAATACATGAGGAGGAGGCAAAGAGGGACTGGATTCTAATTCTGACTCTGTCACTTGTCAACTGTGTGACCTTAGACAAGTAACTTAATTTCTCTGTGCCTCAGTTTCCTCATCTGTAACATAGAGATTCAATACCTGATCTCCCTTCTACTTAGGCTATGAGTTCCATATGGAACAGAGACTGTGTCCAACCTGATTATATTCTATCTACCCCAGTAGATAGTCCTAGGCACAAAGCAAGTGCTTAACAAATACCACAGTTACTATTATTATTAATAATAATGTTATGAGTTTACCTCATCCCAGCTGACACTCTTAGCTCTAAGCAAACTTTCTAACTGTTCTTCACTCCCAATTCTCCTACCTCCAACCTACTGCGGAAAGAGACCGGGCTTGGAATTAGAAGTCATGGGTTCTAATCCCAGGTCCACCACTTGTCAGCTGTGTGACTTTGGGCAAGTCACTTAACTTATCTGTGCCTCAGTTACCTCATCTGTAAAATGGGGATTAAAGCTGTGAGCCCCACTTGGGACAACCTGATCACCTTGTATCCCCCCAACGCTTAGAACAGTGCTTTGCACATAGTAAGTGCTTAACAAATACCACCATTATTATTATTATTATTATTATTACCCTCTGCCTCTCAGCTTTGCCAGACTACATCCTTACCCTCCTTCAAAGCCCATCTGAAGAGTCAATTCCACAAAGCTGAATGATCCTCACCTTTCATTTATACCATCCCATCAGCCACCTCATTTGTTTACTTATATCTACCTACTATATCACTCACTTAATGTGGATGTATTTAATAATTTATGTCTTTACAGCCCCCATTAAATACCTGTAGATCCTCAAGAGTAGGAATCAAGTCCGAGGATCCTATAAATGAATGGGGAAGGTAAAGACAGTCTTTTTATATGTCCTTCGAGCACCAGGTATACCTCAGCACACAATAGGTGCTCATTAAATAATATTGACATTGATAATAATAATAAAAATAATAATAACTTGGGGTATTTGTTACATGACTACAGTGTGTCGAGCACTGCGCTAAGCCCTGACATATCAATCAGATACCAGATAATCTGTTTGGACCTCCCCTGTCCCATATGAGGCTTAAAGTCTAAGTAGGAAGGAGAACGAGTTTTGAATCCCCATTTTACAGATGAGGAAACTGAGGCACAGAGCTATTAAGAGACTTGCCCAAGGTCACACAGCAAGTAAGTGGTGGAGCCGGGATTAGAACACGGGACCCCTGACAACCAGGCCCCTGCTTTTTCCTCTAGTCCACACTGCTTCCTGCTACTAAAGGACACACAGCAGATTTAGACTGTGCCAAATTGACAAGGCCAAATTAATCCACCACCCCTACTGCTGTCCCTGGATTTCTTTCTGGTACTTTAAGAGCTTTATTTTAATGGTATTTCTTAGGCGCTTACTACATGCCAGACACTTTACTAAGCCCTGGGGTAGATACAAGATAATGAGGTTGAACACAGTCTATGCCCCACATGGGGCTCACGGTCTTAATTCCCATTTTATGGCTGGAACTCCCTCGCCCTCATTCACCAGACCACTCTTCTCCCCACAAAGCATTATTAAGATCACATCTCCTCCAAGAAGCCTTCCCCGATTAAGCCGTCTTTTCCCTGGCTCCCTCTCCCTTCTGTGTCATCTATGCACTTGGATCTGTGACCTTTGGACATTTGCTATCTACCCCACCCTCAACACCACAGTCCTTATGTATCTATCTTTAAATTATATATTCTAAATTCTTTATTAACTTTTATATTCTTATAAATTCTTATATTAGTGTCTGTCGCTCCCTGTAGACTATAAACTTGTTGTGGGCAGCGAATGTGTCTGTCAACTCTGTTGTACTTTCTGTGCTCTGCACCTAGTAAGCACTCCATAAATGTCACTGATGGATTGGTTGATGACATAACTGAAGCACAGAGAAGTTAAATAACTTGGCCAAGAGCACACAATGGACAAGTGGGAGAGCAAGATTAGAACCCAGGTCCTCTGACTCCAGGCCCGTGTTAATTCCATTAGGTTCTGCTGCTTCTCGTGGCCTGGTGGACTTGTTTTTGCCAATACATATTACTGTATGTGGAAACCCAAATGGCCTAATTTTTTATTTTCAAACCAGCAGGCAATTGATCATAGTAAGCTCCTTGGTGACTACTCATCGTCCTTCTGACAGCTTTTCCTGACGTAGGCATTTCTGTTGAGGAGCAGCACAGCCTTGCATCTAACACCGCCCCCGCCCCCCGTTCCGGCCCCCATCACACACACACACCCCAGAGCCGAATGGCAGGGAGTAATGCCCTTGTACTGCTCTCTCTCTAAATCCAGCCAACTGAATGGGCACTGGCAGAACCTGACTCAACTGAAGAGAACGGGAATGGTTCATAGTTCATTCTGTTTAGGTGAATCATTAACCTAGAACATTTGCACAGGACTTCAAAAAAGGCGCAACTCTGGAAACAGTTAAGACCCTCAGCCCGGGTCCCCTACTGCTCTGGGTACTAAATGTTCACCCCCATTGGGATCATCACTACAGTGACAACGGAAAGAGTGGTACAAGATGGAAAAATACTGATGTCTGGGGGTAACTTTTGCAAGTTGAGCTGTCTGCAAGGCTAGACTATCATATTTTAAAATATTGTAACATAGCCCTGAAAACAACTATTTGCCCATTATTTTAACAAGTATCAATTTATGCCTGGACAATAAATGAGAACGTGGCTTTTCTGTATTTTACTGCCCGAGCCCTTCCTGGGAAGATTGGGAGATACACTGATTAATTCACAAAGGGTTCTACGTTTGATAAAATGTTATCCAACATACCTGCCATATTTGAAATATGATTTAGAAAAATACTCTGACTCAAGACGGCTGTAAGCCTGATAATAATGATTGTGAAACCGGTTAAGCATATACTATGCCCCAAATGCTGCAATAAATAGAATATAAGAGGACACGATACAGTCCTAACCCCACAGTCGGCTCACAGTCTAAGAGGGAGGGGGAACAGGTGTTTCATCTTCATTTTACAGATGATGGTAACTGAGATTCAGAGAAGTTAAGTGGCTTGCCCAAGGTCACACAGCAGGCAAATGGCAGAGTCAGAATTAGAATCCAGGTCCTCTGACTCTCATGCTCTTTCTTTTAGGCCACGTTTCTTCTAAATCTAAATTTCAAAGAGCTTGTATTAGTACACATTTGGAAGTTTGGGTTCTGACCCAAAGATGTCAGGAGAGCAGACAGTGCATTTCCCATTGGTTGTGTTCATCTGTAAAACATAGTGCTTTTTTGTAAGATTTAAGTCTCTAAGCCAAAACCAGAAAGAAGCCGTGCTCTCAAATTTGAGGACACCTGAAAGAAAACAAAAAATGGAACTCCTGAATGTATGAAAAATTGAACTTCCACACCAAGTTTGAATCATTTAAATTATGTAGTATGCAGAATTTCCTGAGAACGAAGGTGGTCAGACACTGGATTTTCATCAGAAACTAAGGGAGATTTTGGAATCTCCTCTTCAAAGGGTGGGTCTGCCTGACTATAGAGAGATGGATTAGATGATCTGCAATACAGTAATATTTACTAGGCATCCTCTGAATGCAATAAACTATAAATAGTGTTTGGAAAAGTATGCTATCAGTACAAGGCACATTACCTGTAGCCAAGAATCTTATATTGCATTTCGCAATATCGATCCTAATATTCTTTAAGCTCAATTCTTCCCCGGGAAGGGAGAGTTCCAGGAGAAGGGCTGGGCTGAAGGTTTTCAGGGACCTTCAGTAAGAGGGAGATTCATTCTCCTAAGGCCTCTACCATAGGAAGTCTACTGACTTTGTTGAATTGCTCTCTCCCACTAATTTAGTACCATGTTCTCCACACTAATAAGAAACAGTGTGGCCTAGTGGAAAGAATATGGGCCTGTTTGTCACAGAGCCTGGGTTCTAATTCCAGCTCCAAGTGCCTGCTGTGTGAACTTGGACAAGTCACTTCTCAGTCACCTCATGTGTAAAACAGAGATTAAATCCTCCTCCTTCTAACTTCGACTGTGAGCCCCAAGTGGGACGGGGACTGCGTCCAACCTGTATCTTGTATTTACCCCAGTGCTTGAAACAGAGTCTGGCATCCAGTAAGCACTTAACAAGTTCCTTTAAAAATAATAAATACCATTGACTGGTTGATTACTGATCGATTTCTCTCCCTCTTTGGCCTACCATTTGTGTTTCCTAGACCATGCAGCATGCTTGGCCTTCCTCCCACACTGGTGCTTTGCATGTCTCTCCCTTGGAAGGTCTGGCTGATTATCACTGTATTCAAACAGACACAAATACACTTCTGTGCTTAGAGTAAACATTTTGGATTCCAGTTATTTATTTCTTCACACACACGATCACAGAGCCAACCAGTAATCTCTGTTACCATGTTCCTGCCACTCTATGATTTCATGCTTTTGAGTCTACTTCCTTGGGAGGTAGATCCTTTTAACTGGAAAAACTGCATCTTTATTTCCTAGAGCTCAACCTCAAAGATATAGAGAGCAACTCCATTACTGAGTGGAGGAATCAAATGAGGAGGTGCCATCCTCTCCCTCTGTGGTCACTACTGTTATCCTGTTTTCAAGTGTTTGCGTATCACTACCGCTGGCCTCGAGTTGTGACACAAACACATGTGTTAGGCCAGGGACTCTTGCTAAATGGCCTGAGAGTCAGAAGGACCTGAGTTCTAGTCCTAGCTCCACACTTGTCTGCTGTGTGACCGTGGGCAGGTCATTTCTCTCCTCTGTACCTCATTTACCTTATCTGTGGGATGGGGATTAAGATTGTGAGCCTCATGTTGAATATAGACTGTGTCCAACTTGATTAGCTTGTGTCTACCCCAGAGCTTAGTACAGTGCCTGGCACCTAGGAAGCGCTTAACAAATACCATAAGCAAAAAAAAATGGCCTATGTCCCAATACGTTAACCTTTTTTCCTCTCTCATTCCTGGTTTGGACCCAAAAACTCCTCTTTCCTAGTCTTTTTTTTGCCTATAATTTCTGCCTCCCTAGCCTACAATTTCTGCCTCCCTAGTCTTTCTTGTCCATTTGGGAAGAAGGAGGAAGCCTCTGGACTGGGAGGATTGCTGGATCATTGGACAGACCACAAAAGGGAACATTTTGGAACCAAATAATGCCCACAGTTATGTGTATTAAGGAATTATCCGAACAAGTATTTTCCAAACCACACAACTTCAAGTCTGAGTTCTGGCCAACATCTCTTCACAAACCCCTCTTAAAGAATGATCACCTATCTATAGAGTGCCACACACTTTTGACACAATGATATGCTATTTGCCATGTATCAAATACAAAAAATGAAGGCTTTCTTTTAGAAATATCCACAAGTCTGGACCACGAGACACGTGGGTATAGCTTCACACCAAAGTTTACCCCAAAGACTTTTTTGGGATACTAAGAGGAGGAAATATGTTAAGCTTTATTTCATTCCAATTATTTAGATATTCCATAAGAGTAGTTATATGGGTTGTATCTTTAATACAACTTCAGGGTTGCTTTTCTTGGCAATGAGAAACGAGTTGGCCAAGAGATCGAGGCATCAGAGGAGTCTAAAGGCCAACACTCCAATATCGGTAATGTTGGATTCCCTGAAGCAGTGAATGTTCTTCCATCCCATTCTCTCACCGAGACCAGAACCATAGTCTGTCTGATTCCACATGGACACTGGCTATTTTTTTCCCTGAACCTGCTCTCTGTATGCCAAAAAGATAGAACTGTTTTTCAGGAAGTTTCCCTTCTCAGCTTCATCAATAATGCACATTTCAGTCAGTTTGGAAACTGCTAACATTCAACTATTATTCTCATAGCTGATAGCTTCATTGTTCTCTTTCCACAACCACATTTGACACTAAGTAGGCTGCAGGGATCATCCTTTAAGCTCTTGGAGGGACTAGCTGGTTCCAGGAAAATCTGATATAGAATTTGATCTTTTATACTTTAATCAGTCCTTAATTCCTAATCTTCCAGCCAGAGGTCAATTTGCTCATTAAGATTCTGTTTCTACCAGATGACTTCCAAGGAACGACTTCCAAGGAACTCCGTGGTTAAGGTCAAGGCCCAGAAAGGATGAAGCTGGAGTCACTCTTGAACGAGTCAGAAGGACCTAGGTTCTATCCTGGCTCTGCCTCTTGTCTGCTGTGTGACCTTGGGCTAGTCACTTTACTTCTCTGTGCCTCAGTTACCCTGTCTGTCAAATTTAGACCTTGAACCCCATGTGGGACAGGGACTATGCCCAACCTATCTTGGATATACTCAGTGCTTGGGACACTGCTTGGCACATAGTAAGTGCTTAAACAAATACCATAAAACAAAACAAAAAAAAAATGAGTGTTGGAGGTGAATGTGGGTTTTAGTGTTGGTGGTATGGGTGTGACAACGTGCTGGAGGTGCTAGCCATGAAAAGCACTCTTGTCCAGCATAGCAGAGAGAAGATGAAGGGAAACAGAATGAGGCCATGTTGCTCCCTCAAACCCAGAGCTCTGATACTCTGGAGTGAGATCCCCTGGCCCCCACACTATCTGGACCCAGTAGCTCCTTCTTCAATGCAGCAGAGAGAAGATGAAGCAGCATTGTGGGGCAACTCAAACTTTTAAAACATTATAAGGCTTGCAGCTGTGGCTACAATCTCCCCAGATCATCTCTCAATCAGATTTTTTAAGCACTTACTGTGAGCAGAGCACTGTATTAAATGCTTGGGACAGTACAATCTAACAATAAACAGACATATTCCCTGTCCACAGTGAATTTACAGTCTAGAGGGGGATATAGACAGAAGCCCCATTCCTAGCACACCAGGTGATGGGCAGGACTTGAGTTGCACGTGGGAAACAGAGGGGCCAACAAGGAGTAGCGTGACCTAGTGGAAAAAGCACAGCCTAGGACTCAGACGATCTAAGTTCTAACCCCAGTTCTGCCACTTGCCTGCTGTGGGACCTTGGGCAAGTCACTTAACTTTTCTTGACCCCAGTTCCCTCATTCGTAATGGGGATGCAATATTTGTTCCCTCTCCTACTCAGACTGAGAGGTCCATGTGGGAGAGTGATTTTTGTCCAACCTGATTATCTTGTATCTAGCCAAGCAATTAGTATAGTAAGTGCTCAATAAATGCCACAATTACCATGATTATTACCGCAACCCTCTTAGGACCAGACCTCTTAAGACCAGACCTCTTAGGACCAGCAGCTGCACCCCCAGATCAGCCACCACCATCAGATCACCCCCAAATTAGAGAAGCAGCATGGCTCAGTGGAAAGAGACCAGGCTTGGGAATCAGAGGTCATGGGTTTGAATCCCAACTCCGCCGCTTGTCAGCTGTGTGACTCTGGGCAAGTCACTTACTTCTGTGTGCCTCAGTGACCTCATCTGGAAAATGGAGATGAAGACTGTAAGCTTCACGTGGGACAACATGATTACCCTGTATCTCCCCCAGCACTTAGAACAGTGCTCTGCACATAGTAAGCGCTTAACAAATACCAACATTATCATTAGTCTCCTCCAGTATCACAGGACATTACAAGGTAGAAAAGTACCTACAAAACTCAAAAACTCTGGGGAGGCTTCAGTGGTTTGTATCTAAGCACTGCTTACCCGGAGCAGTAAGGAGTCTAAAGATTCCTACCTCCAAAACCTGTACTTGTGTGAATATTGGTTAACTTTTTTTTTTCCTTATCACTCACTGTTACCACTGTCTTTATCTGTCCACCTAGGTTGTGAACCCCATTTGGAACAGGAAACAGGAACTCTTTCTGATCTATTACCTTTGTATCTTTCCCAGCAACCAGCACCGTGTTGGGTGCAAAGTGCGGCCTTAATAAAAGACACAAAAAAAGCAAGGCAAAACTCAAGCCCACATCTCTTCAGCTTAGTCAAATGCTACTCCCAGGGACCGGGCTACATTTCAAAACAGATTGCTGGTCGGTGACTAAGATTTATGTCTTTGTCTAATGTCTCCTTCCTTGGTTTCTGCCACTCAGGTTTTTTCTTCCTTCTGAGGGTTATGTGAAGTGGTACATATATCTCTCAGAGAAAGGGGTCCATTACTAACCCCAGATCCCTCTAAGGTTAATAGGGAGGGACTATGGCTCCAGGCCCATAATGCAAAGTCCCAGTGTCCACTGAAATCAGGTTTCCCAGATGACTGTTTCAGGTGGCTCCCGTGAACAGCCCAGAGACACTCATGGAGCCGCCCCAGGTAAGCCAGCCGGGCCCAGAGCTTCAGTTGGTGGGATTAAAGGATAATGGTGAAGCCGTTGAGTCATGTCACCTGACCCACTTAAAACCTGAGTCTTGCGGGAGGATTTCCTCTGAATTCTCCCTTCTTTCTGAGAGGCAGCAATAAGTCACCCTGAAATCCTCGCTTTCTGTCATCGAGAAAGGAAATGTGGAAGAAAAAATTCCTAGTGGCTCTCTCAAAGAACTAAAGGATTAGATGCTCCAGAATCATCATCTGTCAGGACTCAGTGGATTAGTCAACTAAGGTCCTATTTCCTCTTGCCCGACGCTGATTAGACTGCCAACGCCAGGATGGCAGTCCTCATATGAGAGCAAGAACCACAACCCAAGTAAGCTCCAACTGGTCTGACAACACAAGCAGGGGCCTCCCCTTTCTCCCAAGTTGCTATAGCAGAGGTCATAGTAATAATGGTAATAAACCACTTAGAACGTGTGGAATGCTATACTGAGCTCCTGTCCAGTTCAGCCCCAGTGCCAATCTTCAGGTGGTCTCCAGTTCTCCAGAAATTCATGCTGGATGTGCTACAACTGTGAGAAACCACTCTCTAAATCCTCATCAAGGCAGAGAAAGCAGAAATCTTTTGGTCGGCTGAGGATGGGAGGAAGTCGCCCATGCCTAGAATTTGTCAATTGGATCTCAGCGGTGATCCCAGAATTGCAAATGGAAGAGAAGACCTGGAGATCACCCCACGAGCAGGGGGCCACACACATGGTAACCTACATTCTGCCATCCCCGGCACAGCAGGGGTTTGTGTGGTTTGTGATTAAAATTAAAGTTAATTCTCCAGGATTTTCCCGGCAGGGCCACTTTATCTCAGGGATTTGCTCTGTGCAGCAATGTCTCTGCAGAGAATCCTGGGAATCCACTTTAAATTGAGATACAAACTGCAGAGAGTTAGGCTCCTTTTCTCCCTCTCACTCCCCTCCAAAATCTGCTGCTGAGCAGGGTCAGTGGAGCTGCCCTTCTACTGAGACTGCGGGTGGTGGGGTTTTTAAATAGTATTTTGGGTTTGCTTTTTTTTTATGGTACTTGTTAAGCATGGTGTAGTGGATAGAGCACAGGCCTGGGAGCCAGAAGGTCACAGGTTCTAATACCAGCTCCACCACTTCGCTGTATGACCTTGGGCAAGTCACTTAATGTCTCTGTGCCTCAATTACCTCATCTGTAAAATGGAGATTGAGACTGTGAGCCCCACAAGGAACAAGGACTGCGTCCAAGCCAATTTCCTTGTCTCCACCCCAGCACTTAGTACAGTGCCTGGCACACAGTAAGTCCTTAACAAATAGCATAGTTATTATTATTATTATTGAGCATTTACTATGTGCCAGGCACTATACTAAGCACTGGAGTAGACAGGAGGTGATCAGGTTGGACACATGTCCATGTCCCACATGGGATTCACAGTCATAATCCCCATTTTACAGATAAGGTAACTGAGGCACAGAGAAGTTAAGTAACTTGCCCAAGGTCACACAACAGACAAGTGGCAGAGCTGGGACTTCTGACTTCCAGATCCATATTCTATCCACTAGGCCAAAGCACTTGCTATGTGCACGGTACTGTTGGACTAGATACAAGCTAATCACACAGGACCCAGTCCATGACCCTGTGAGACTCACAGTCTTGATCCCCATTTTACAGATAAAGTAACTGAGGCACAGAGATGTGAAGTGAGTTGCTCAAGGTCACACAACAGACATGTGGCAGGGCTTCCCCCCTTCTAGAGCCTGTTGTTGAGTAGGGATTGTATCTGTTGCCGAATTGTACTTAGTATAATACTCGGCACAAAGTAAGTGCTCAATAAATACGATTGAATGAATGAATGGAACTGGGATTAGAATCAATCAGTGGTATTTATTGAGCACTACAGAGTACCATACTAAACACTTGGAAGAGTACAACAGAATTAGCAGACACGTTCTCTGTCCCTAACAGGTTTACGGTCCAGAGGACCCAGGTCCTTCTGATTCCCAGGCCTGTGCTCTACCCACTAAGCCAGGGATCCCATCAGCAGCATTACTTGGACTGTGAAGGACAATGGGTGGGAGAGAAAAGGAATTTCACTGACAGAGATGACAGGCTAACAGGCGACTGATGAGAGTACAAGCTAGTGTTTGGTCACTGGCAAGTTGAAACAGCCAGGCCCAGGTTTGTATTTAAAGGCTGTTCTTCCAGTTTAAGTCACCAGCTTGGCTCAATATCTAAAACAAAGAGAATGCATTATGGAACAGTATGAGGGGAGCTCGTTAATTTTCCCACTGATGCCCTGTGAAATGAAAGCTTTATTCTAAGAATGCCATATCCTCGGGGCACTGTGTGGGGAAACGCTGACAAATACAAATGTCCTTACAATTTTCTTTTCTCCCTACTTTATGGCACATTCCAGACACATTTCTGGAAAACATACTAGATGGTATCTGTAGCACTGAGGCGAGTTGAGTTGAAGACTGCAATTTTATATTAGGACATGATGACTATGGTACTTTGAAAATCAAAGAACACGTGTATGATGTTAAAGATGAACTAATTTCAAGATGAATAACATGTGTTTGCATATGGCACATATACATGTACATTTATATATGGTATTGGCTTTTATCAGTACTTATAAGTTATCCTTAATGAGCCATTCTCCAATTATAAACCAATGAAATAATAATAATTTTCCCTTCATCTATCACCTTTCATCCAGGGGATGAAAGGACTTTACAAACTCTGAGCTCCGCTTTGATCCACGCATATCTACCGAACCCGTCCCCATTGTGATTTCCGCACTCATTTCACATGTGGAACTCCCATTGACATTAATTGAAGTTCCATATGCAGAATGTTCAATCAGTTTGGACTGAAGAGAGGAGTTTTGCCAGATATAGAGATGGGATCATTCAGCTTCTTCTGGAGAGGGTCATAGTTGCTATTCTGCACCTGCAAAATTCTAAGAAGCTGTGTAGGAGGTGCAATGAAGAGCGGATTTTTAAACAAAAAGGGCAGGGAGAATTTAAAGAAGGCAGGGTAGACCGGACCTTTATCCTAGTTAACTACTGAACAATTCTTTTGGCTCAAGCCATTTTTCAAATTCGATGTAGGTTGGAGTTTGTTGTCACAGGAGACTGCATAAGTAGAAAATGCCCATTGACTCAAAAAAAGATTTTAGAGAAATTAATGGACCCTAAGACCCCGATGGGTTATTAGAGGGAAAAGTTTGAGATGGATAGAAAATACAGCACAATGTCCCTTCAAATGATCTTTGTTGCTACTGTCAGAGAAAGAACACTGGGATGGATGGACAATAGCCCAGTAGGACATTTCTACTGCTCATATGGAAATGGTTCCCATTATCTTTCTCTGGGTTTTTCCCTCACTTATTAATGTTAATGAGCTTCAGCTGGGGAAAAAAATTATCTACAAAAAAGCCACCAGTCTTTAACCAGTAAGTGCTTCCCAAACTAGGGAGCCCCTTGAACAAGACAAGGGCCCGCAGGATGAATTCCAGTTTGGCACAAAGATGACTGACTGCCTGGTGGGGACCCAGTGCTTGAGAATCACAATTTAATGATCCAGTCTACTCCATGGGGAAACGGTTATATTCTGTGGGGGTCTGCCCTCACTCTGGATTGGGTCAACCTTTCTAAAAGATAGAGTGGGGTTGAGAAAGCACAGGTGCCATCAGCTTAGGGCCAATGACATTTTGCTGCTTGTTGCCTGGGCGCTAATTGATGGCTTTCTTTGGCCAACACTTTCTTTCACCTACACCCCTCTGACAAGCAGCGAGCTGCCACGGGCAACTTCCTAAGATCAATTCCAGCCACACTTGAAGCTAGGGGTTTCACGGTACGGGAGTAGTGGGCGGAGAATGTAGGAATTCTAAGTATTCAATGATGCTAGTATATACTGAAGCCAAGGGGCTTAAATTAGCTATAAGTTTGCTAAGACACTAGAAACAGTTAACCAAAGAGACAGCACAAGGCGGAGAAATGCATTCACTTTTCCTTGGGGTCTGTTCCGGGTGCTTAATGGCAGGTCCTGAATGCAAGGATTTGTGTGGATATTTAGTGACTAATCAACCCTGGTAGCGCAGGTGGATTTGGAGAACCTGAAAGGTCTGGATTCATCATTTACCCTGTTCACCAACTTAGGGAGGCCTGCATGGCCCAAGATGACTCTGAGAATGAGTGTTAGGGGAAAAGGTAAGAGGAAAATCAGAGATTTGAGTGGAGTGGGAGTTGCTGTAGAGGAGAAAGAGTATTTGGGAGGGCAGAGTAGCAAGCCACATTGTGAGGAATTTGAGTAGGAAAAGAAGGAATCAGTACTTCGGAGAGTCTCCTGATGAGGTGGTAAAACTCACTTTCTGATTAATTTACTTTTGTACGGTCTTTGACGTTATCAGATTCACTTCCAACCGAGTCTGGGCTCCCTCTGCCTCACCCTCATCCTCTTAGTCCCACCTCCCCACTCTCTTTCCCAGTACTGCCTTCCTCTCCACCACCTCTGCACCCTGAACTCATGGCCCTGCCCTTATGCCACAAGTACAGGTGGGGTGAGTGGTAGTAGTAATAGTATTTATTAAGTACTGACTGTTTGCAGAGAACTGTACCATGTATTAGGAAAGAATACAGTGGGAATTAGACATGGTTCCTATCTTGAGGAAGCTCATAATCTAATTATGCCAAGGATGAGAGGAGAGATTGTGAAGACAGAGAGGGAGCAGGGCAGGATTTACTGTAAAAATAACTGTGGTACGTTCCTAGCACCACATTAAGTCCTTGGGTAGCGACAAGATAATCAGATTGTACCTAGTCCCTGTCCCACATGAGACTTACTTCCTTGGTTTCCTCATCTGGAAAATGGGTATGAAATACCTGCCCTCCTTCCTACTTAGATTGTGAGCCCCATTTTGCAGATAAGGGATCTGAGGTACAGAGCAGTGAAGTGACTTGCCCAAGGTCACCCAGCAGGAAAATGGAGGAACCAGAATTGAAACCCAGGTCCTCTGACTCCCGGGGCTGACTCTTTCCCACTAGGCCAAGCTGCTTCTAAGATGCCATAGTTGGGAACGGAAGCAAGTGCAGCTCAATTGCATCAGCGAGCGCTGCTGGCACGTACACATTCAGCGGGGATCCTTCAGTCACATCATTAGCCAGGCAATCTGCACACAGGCACCACAGAGCTCCCTCCCAAGTCCCTGCTGTTGACAAGTAGGACAATTGAGGGGGATTTGCACTATTTAAACTATTCAGATTTGGTGCAAAAATGTAGTTCAGAAGTTTAGAAACATTTTGGTTCGGTGACAATGTCATCACTGAGAAGGCAGTGTCTAGAAAATGTAATAAAATGGAAAGGGATCCTTGAGAGAAATTCCATTTAATCTGGATCAGCAATCCTCAATCTCAGTTCTAATATCCCAATATCTAATATCATCAATATACTGTCCTATACACTATGTATGCATGTAGCATATCGTTGTGGGCAGTGAATATGTCTGTTATATTGTTCTCTCCCAAGTGCTTAGTACAGTGCTCTGCACACAGTAAGCACTCAAAAATATGAATGCTTGATTAATTAATATTATATTATTCAGAATTAGAGAGAAAGCACAGCTATCCCACTGTTTCCCCAAGTCTGGTCCTTTTTTACTGATTCTTCTACATATCTTTTTACCCTGATTCTCTGCACACAGGACTAATACTCTGCCTCTAAGTCACCATGTCAAAGCAGGATCCTATTTGAAATGTTGCCATTGGAAGCATTTTTGAATGGATATTTTAAGTATGGTTTCCCAAAATCCTGACTGTTTTTTTCTCTCTTTTTTTTTTTTGCCACCTGATCTGCTGTTACCACAACTAACTCCACAACCAGTAAAGCTAATCAAAACACAACCCACCAGGGAATGTTATTATGTAGTGTTTTCTGAGCACATTATGTTTTCAAAGTACTTTTCCTTCACTTTATTAACAATTGTAAATAAAATGAATCTGCCAGCAGAAACTACAGTGAAAAGTCAATGTTTCAGTCGGCAGGAGGCAAAACGAATGTCAGTTTTGAAAAAAAAAAGAAAGTTGCAGAATCCATATGTTTCATAAAGCTCTAGAGAATCTGCCCTGTTAGCCGACTAATGATGGTGGAATTCACTACTTGCACATTTTCTCCCAGTAAAACCTCATAAGACAGAAAAGTATTACAATGAGACCGCGCAGATGGAGACTTTGCTGTGAGATTACTTCCTAATATGCATGCTTTAAAATCTCCCGTTACAGATTTCCCCTTTAGATTGACCGCCAAAGCAGCAGCAGAGTAGGGGTAGAGACTCGCATACTGGAAAACTCAAAAACTGCAGAAGGATCTCGGGATTTAAAGCATCCTCCTTGACTGCAGGGAGTGGGCCACGACATGATAAGGTGTCAAATATTAAGTTTGTCTTGGGCAGATTCCGGTCAGAAAAATATTTCCATTAGAAACATTTTCAGATAATACCAATGACTGCATGAAAACTCACCTGACATAGGAACAGATTAAATTGCCTATGCCTTCAAGCCAGTGTTGCAAGAGATGCTAAATATTAAAGAAAAGGTGCATAAGATGTGAAAGTTTGGGGATACAATAACAACTGATTTGGATTTATGATTTCTTCCAGAAGCTAAAGGGAATGTTCCAAATTTCTCCCTCCCTGGAAAGGTAAGTCTTCCTATTTAATAGTATCTCTAGGGGTTTAAATCTAGTTGGGGAGTAAACTACTTCTTCTTGTCAGTGGTCTCTGAATAGCTTTTTACTCTAAAGGAACTAGGGTGTGCTGGAGAGCTAAAATAATAATTAAAAAAAGGGCAGCCAAAGATATGCCAAGATAGAGCCTTTTCCTGCAAGTCAGCTGGTGTTGGGTAGAGCACAAATTAGTGGGACCGGAAAGCAAGACCACATTAAATGTGATTCAGGCCTCAGAAGGTCAGAGATTAGAACTCTATGTCAGCTTGGATGACTTACTGGACCTCTTTGGTCTGGAAGTCAGTCTGAAACCTTATGAGATCATGTTCACTTTGGTGATTTCCAGGACATTTTAGCCTCATCTGCTTTGCAAACACAATGCCAGTAGCCCTTTCTCATTCTGTATTTGATCCCAGTCACAACTAGCAGGCCAATGATCAAGAGGATGAAAGAAAACATATAGAAGACTCAAATATCCTGTTTTAAACTGTCCCGAATGAAAATGTTAGGTTCTTTTTTCATTTAAATGTCTTGAGTGGCCCTTGTGACGGTGGAAAAAAGTTTTCTCTCTCCTGGTATGGGTACAGACTAAGGAGACAAGGCAAGCAGCATGACTTAGTCCTCTGGGACTCAGAGGACCTGGGTTCTAATCTCAGCTCTGCCACTTTCCTGCGGTACAGCCTTGGGAAAGTCACAAACTTCTCTGAGCTTCAGTTCCCTCATCTGCAAACTGGAGATTCAATTGCTGTTCTCCCTCCTACTTAGAATGTGAGTCCCATGTGTGACCTGAATATCTTCTATCTGCCCCAGTGCTTAGTACAGTGCCTGGGTACATAGTAAATTGTGGGCAGCGAATATGTCTACCAATCTGTTGTATTCTCCAAGATACAAGATGGTCAACATCCCACATGGGGCTCACAGTCTAAGTAGGAGGGAGAACTGGTATTGAATCCCCATTTTGCTGATTAGGGAACTGAGGGACAATGAAATTAAATGACTTACTCAAAGACACACAGCAGGTATATGGCACAGCTGGAATTAGAACCCAGGTCCTCTGACTCCAAGGACAAGGCTGTTTCCACTAGTATTAAAAAACCCTAAGGCCTGCAAAAAGAAGATAGGGTATTTACATACATAGGTCTTTTTTAATAGGAAAAAAACACTCCTCTGGATTTCTAGGCTATGCCAGTAATCCCATACCCAAAATTAACCAAGACTACCTAAATTTTAATAATCTTTGAGGCTAGGCCAGGCAAATACCTAGCATTTCAAATAAAAAGCCTAATTGCACTTGATATATCCTGATCATCGAAACAAAATTCACGTTTAGTATTTACTCAGATCATCCATATAATGGCTTTCCTCTCCTTGGGCTTCACTTAGACCTGGCTTACTCTGGCCATCTCCAGCTGTAAAAGAAAAAAAATCCCTTCCCCACCTACTGGAAAAGTTAATCTTCCCCCAGATCAGAAGACCAGTAGACGGTCCTTGGGCAGATCTTTACCATCAGGAAAGGAGTCATCTCTAAGGCACTCACCTTGCAGGAAAATGAAAAAAATGGAACGGGATCCTAAAATAGGGTGTTGCAGATGTATTAAATGCAAGAAGCTACAGCCCTAATCAAAGTCTGAACCCGGTAATCAGGCTTTCGTCTCTTGGGGCTGGATCTCTAGTCGGGGTCTAGTCAGCGATATTTATGGAGTAGCTGACGGTTGCAGAGCCAACCCTCAGAGCTGAGCAGTTACACCCCCTGACGGATCCAAGCTGTGTAGACCAACGGTCTGGGATTCAGGCCCCAACAACGATACCTCTTTTTCCTCAATAGCAGGAGGGTGGGTTTTTTGTGTGTGCAGCCTGAATTATTGCAATTACTGCATGTCTCTACTTTAATCTGCCTGTTGAGACTTGGTTCCACATTGCCTGTTTAGCAAGATAATCAGGTTATTTTTAATAGGTAGAGAAAGTCACCGAGGATTAAATGTGGTTGCTGAAATGGTATTTAACAGACTTAAAATAAAACGTAATTGAAATGTGTCTGGAGGGGAGGGAAGGACAGTCTTTCCCTGGGTTTTTGATGGAATACGATTGGGCTTGTGATTTGTACAGCAATTTAAGCCTTGCCTACTGGTTTTGTTGTCTTTTTATCAGTTTGGGAATCTTTTGGATGACATCTTGATGCACTGGACCATTCAGTTAGTAGTAGCATACTAGGCATGTTTTATGCTCATTTACCATCCTGGTTTACGGTCCCAGACAGAACCAAATTAATTGTGGTATTGTTAATTGCTTACTATGTGCCAAACATTGTACTAAATGTACTAAACGTTGGGGTAGATACAAGGTAATCAGGTCCCACATGGGTCCCCTTCTAAGCAGGGGAGAGAACAGATATTGAATTCTCATTTTGCAGGGGACGGAACTGAGGCATACAGAAGTTAAGTGACTTGCTCAAGGTCGCACGGCAGGTACATAGAAGAGGCAGGAATAGGACCCAGGTCCTGAGATTCCCTGGCCTATGCTTTTTCCACTAGGACACACTGCTTCTCAATGCAACTGAATGCAATATGTGGAAAGGTGACATTGCCAGCCTGGGTAATTCTACATCATAAATCCTCTCACCTCAATAATCATAACACATTTTAATTATTCTCCCTAGGAACACTCAGCATTATGCTACCAGAACTGGAAAGTTCAGGCCTCCTTCACAGAAATAATAATTTATCCCTAACGCCCACTTGGGTTGTATTTTTTGAATGCTTCTTTTCCTCCATTAGGCGATTAAGGGAACTAGTTGTATAATTAGAGTGCTGTACAGTCTGGGACTCTTCATCTTAGTACTGGCCCAGGCTGAATAGAGCCCTGTATCTTGATGTTCAAGTCTAGACCCAAGCCTAGGTGGTTGGGAAATTGACCAGTAGTGAAGCAGAAGGGTTAGGGGCAGCTGTCCACTGGGCTAGAGCACGGGCCTGGGAGTCAGAGGACATGGGTTCTAATCCAGGCTCTTCTACTTGTCTGGTGTGTGACCTTGGGCAAACCACTTAACTTCTTTCTCTGTGCTTCAGTTACCTCATCTGTAAAATGGGGGTTAAAACTGTGAGCCTCATGTGGGCTGATTACCCTGTATCTACCCCAGTGCTTAGAACAATGCTTGGCACGTAGTAAGTGCTGAACAAATACCATAATTATTATTATTATTGTCACAGTAGGAATTTCAGCAGTCCGTGGGGCCCCTGGCTCAGTTCCACTTCGAGCCAGACTCACTTTCAGCCCATCTGTGAACCAGCCTCTGCCTTGTCACTTCCTAGACTGAAGCAATCTGAAAAAGGAGTTTGCAGGGGGAAGAGAGAGAGAGCCATCTGAAGACAGGCAACTTGGATGGTTTCAGTTCTCGCCCAGGTCAACCTGCACAAGTGCTAGTGTACCTATGTAAATAATTAAATGATCTCCTAGTGCCTAATCACATTATTACTCCTGGCTAAAGGGCATAGCTTTGTCTTTTCCCAAGAGCTATATAACCTAGGCCTCTTCGTGTCTCCCAGTTATTCTTTCCAGCATCCAAAAGAGTCCCATCCAGAAGAGAAGGTTATTGGAGCTAAAGAGAGATGAGGGAAGAGAAATGAGGGAGGCCCATCGCTGACAGCAGGACCTTTTTTTAAATATATATATAGGAATCTTCTAACATGTCTGCCTCCTCTGAGGACAGGGCAAGTGAAAAGCATAAAGTAGGTTCTCTTATATGTCAGCAGTCAACAAAAGGAGGAGCACCAGAAAGCCAATTCTTGTGGTAGGAAAATATTAGGAGAGTATAGGCATTCCGCAGGTACAGCCGCTCCAAGAAACACACAACCAGGGATTTAGCTTTTATTAGCTGACACCTCACCAATCCAATGCATCACTGCAAGATGCTAAAATACATGGTTATACATTGGCTAAGATTTGGGGATTAAGGAGTCTTGAATCAATTTTAAAGAAAACAGGATGAACTTATAAATGATTGATGAAGACCCTAATGGAGAGGGGATCCCAAAAGTGTGAAGAATTGTCCAGAAGGAATTGGTCTGCTTCATTGTATTTTCTGAAGACAAGAAGCCTCCTGTTCAAGCTAATGTGGACAAATTATTTACAAAATTGAAACACCATGACTACAGTTACCACAACAAGCTTCTACTTTTCAGCCTCATATAAAGATTCACACAACTTTCCATTAATTTTATGATGTTTTACTTTGAACTACTTAAACAAAGAGAAAATAATATAGTTTAGTGATGTAACTCTATTGAACATATAGGAATTTCTTTTTTTTTTTTTTACAAGTTTTGGAACTGAAAATTTGAACAGTTTCAAATATTTGAAATGTAAATCTGTGCAAAAAAAATGCACCCCATAATCCAGCCATTCACGATTCAACCACATTTCCAAGAAACATATCCCTCTGTATCACGAGGTCCACCTGAAATTTTCAAAACAGCCGACCTACCTGGACCTTCAATCAGATAAACCAAATATTCTGACACCTTGTTCCAGTTTCCAAGTGGTTTTCAGGTAATTTCCAGTGCCAATATTATTGAGGCATCTTTATACATAAAGACTGCCAATACCATACACATTTACACAAATAACCAGGCTTAGACCAAGAAATCAACAGTACCACAGCTTGTTTACTCTACAGAAGATAGCATGAGTCACCACCCGCCTGTCTACAAAGGGGAAGCCAGATTCCATTGTGATCTCTCCTCTTTTTAAAAAAGACTTCCCACACAGATACTGAAGCAAAACATCCTATGTCCTCCTGGGTTTAAGCCAGCACCATCTTAATAGTTCAATTTTAAAATCAGGTCACCTGGCAGAATCAATCTTACCAACTGCAGACCAGATGAGAACCTGGAGAAAGATTCCCTCATACTGAATTCCCCAGGGAGAGAATCTGATTCAGAGCTCCCGTAATTTAAAGCATTTCATTTTCCTCTTTGTTTAACTCTCGCTGTGGTAATCACAGTCATGTTTGATGAAGATGTCAAAAATGAATTGGACTTATAGTCAGCAAAGAGCAATGAGTTCATGTTTCTAGATAAGAGATTTAATTTTATTCTTTTGAATAGTGGTCTGTGATGTAGGAATCCATTACAAATGGAAGAAAAGGGGGGACAATTAAACCAGGGCCCGAAAATATAAATCCTGAACAGAAGCAGAGAAAGCCTGAGGCTCTCCTGAAGTGAGCTTCCAACTTTCTCTTGACTGGAGAAAAGGTCAGAAAGCCATTCAGTACAGGTGAGAGCGGCTGACATCAATTCAGAGATAGCAGGGAGGTAGAGTCATTTGAACCTTTCCCAACCTTGAATCCAAGAGAGGAAGAGGCAGAATAAGAGAAAGACACATTCTACCATTAAAATTTTACAAAACTTGAGTTCATCCACCTGAGGACAATGATGACAATGGATTCTATACACAAAAAAATATGACTTGAGGAATCTCCTTTCTCCTAGCACACTGAATGGCAATGCCCTCTTGATTCGGCTCAGCATAAATGGATGTCAGCGTTTCAACAGCAGAACAGATTGATAACATTGAATCCTGGAAATTACTGAATGAAACACCTAGTCTTAATGCAGTCCCCTTCAAGAGATTATTTCACAAGGGAGAAAACTTCAAGAATGGGTGCCCTCATAACCATCTTGTTGAGTTCAAAACCAGAGGAAATAGTAATTATGGCATTTATTAAGCACTTTTGTGCCAAGCACTGTACTAGATAAAAGAAGATCAGATTAGATGTAATCCCTGTCCCACCTAAAAGGGAGGGAAAGCAGATATCTCGACGCTATTTTGTAGATAGGGAAACTGAGGCAAAGAGAAGCTAAATGATTTGGGGGAACACACCAGATCAGTGGCAGAGCTGGGACTAGAACCAGGCTTTACAGGCTCCTGGGTCTGTGCTTGTTCACGTAAACCATGCCGCCTCCTCATGGGTTCACATGGTAGCAGGTGTGAGCAGTCCCATCTTGCCAAATGGCTGAGGAGAATGGAGCTAACCTCCTCACTGTGCCTCATTCTCCCCTGTCCCACCGTCGACCCCAGCCCACATCCTACCTCTGGCCTGGAATGTCCTCCCTCCTCACATCCGCCAAACTAACTCTCTGCCCCCCTTCAAAGCCTTACTGAGAGCCCACCTCCATGAGGAGGCCTTCCCAGACTGAGCCCCCCTTTTCCTCCGCTCCTCCTCCCCTGCCCATCACCTCTACTCCCTCCCCCTGCTCTACCCCCTTCCCCGCCCCACAGCACTTGTGTATATTTGTACATATTTATTATTCTATTTATTTTATTAATGATGTGTATATGTATCTCTAATTCTATTCATCTATTCTGATGCTACTGATGCCCGTCTACTTGTTTCGTTTTGTTGTCTGTCTCCCCCTTCTAGACTGTGAGCTCATTGTTGGGTAGGGATTGTCTTCATCTGTTGCCAAATTGTACTTTCCAAGCTACTCTGCAGAGAGTAAGCCCTCAATAAATACAATTGAATGAATGAGCTCAGAGAAAGGAGAACATCCCTCCGGAGAGGAGGAAATTGGACCTTAAATGGGATCTACCCTCTAGCTGATGTCACAGCACCCTCTTGAACCAAAGGCATTATATCAAAGGGCGGGGAAGGGGCCGGGCTCTTAGGGCAGGCACAAGCAGGAAGAGGAAGTGGACAATTTGACTACCAAGTATGAAGATAGCTGGGTTTGGGACATCTAGATAGATAGAGTTCCAGGAGAAGGGGTCAAAGGGGAACTGATGGTTTTAGCACCCGGGGAAGGGGTAGCAGGAAAATCCCAGAAGCCAAGCAAGTTAGTAAGAGGACCTCTATGGTAGCATCCTCTGAAATATTGCCTATTTAAGTTCAGGGGCAGGCAGAGATGGAGGTTCTCTTCCCACACCCTTTTTAAGAAGCAAAACTCATTACGGACAGAAAATGTGCTTGCTAGTTCTGCTATATTGTACTCTCCCAAGGGCTTAGTACAGTGCTCTGCACATAGTAAGCAATTTGCCATCAAACAGTCCTTACTCTCTGGCTTTCCAAATTTTCCCTGAAGCATAAGTGACCAATTGATGTGCCTATGTCCGTTCCTAAAGCAAAAGTGCTTGGCTATAGTCATTAATGCAAATGCCCCAAATGATATTCCAATGCTGGAAGCCTAAAAAACAAAACGGGTCAATTGGAATGGTGTGCAGTTCGTAGGACTTATGTTAGCTCATTTGGAAAGAGCACGGGACTGGGAGACTTGGATTCTAATTCCAGCTCTGCCACTGACCTCCTATGGGGCCCTTTGGCAAGTCCCTTAACCTTTCTGGGCCTCGGTTTCCTCATCTGTAAAAAAAAAAAAAAGGACAAGATAAACATTCTCCTGCCTTCCGAGCCCTGTGTGGAATAGGAATTGCGTCTGACCTAATTAACCTGTATCAACCTCAGGGCTTGGCACACAATTAGTACATAATAAATACTACTAATAAAATAAATGGTAAACTCCTTGTGGGTCAATTGTGTCTTCTAGTTACGTTGTCAGTTCCCAAACAAATAGTTCAGCCGGTTCTTCTATAATGTGGTGACTGTGTTCTTGCAGAACCACTTGTGAAGGTAAACTCACACTGAGGTACTCACCCCATGTCTGCCATGACAAATAGGTGCCCAGCTGTTTTTTCTGACAATCCAGGGTTGTATCTGGAGAGCCACGCATTGTCGACAAAAAGTGTCCTAATTCTGCAGTCTCGATCTAGGAAAAGAAAATGAATAATGAAAACACGCATCCTGGCTGAACTGAATGTACAGTGCTCTGCACACCGTGGGCGATAAATCAATGCTTTTGATGATAATAACTGGCATCTCTGGGATTTAGTCGGGGGGAGAACAATCAATAGGATACACTGCTGCCAGGTTATGAACATTTAAGGAAAGACTAGGATGGGTGCACGGGTGGGAGTGTGATGCAATGTCAGGGACAACATAAATAATAATAACATAGATTTTAGGTTAATAGTAATGAAGATTTTAGGTAAGAGGAGGATCATGGAATCCCTTTGGGGAGATTTATTTAACAAAGTATTATAATAAGAGCGGAGTATAATCCCATCTAACTAGGATGAGAAAAGTAACAAGGAACTGATAGGTGAGACTGGAAGGCTGTATGTTAGAGCAAAAATTTATAGTGGGAAACCCTGACCTCTCATCTGACCTGCCATCCCACATCTTCTCTTGCCTCCAGGACATTTTCACTTGGATGTCCCTGCTGGCACTTATATATAAGAAGTCTAAAACAGATCTTTTCCCCCGAACCTGCTCCTCTTAACTTTCTCAACCCAGTCAATAACATCACCCACCTCCTTTCCCAAAAGCCTGAAACCTCCATGTTAATCTCACCTCTTTGTTGTCTTTCAACTCTCCCATTCAATCTACTGCCAAATTCTTCTGGCCCTTTCTACTCAATATTTCCCTGATTTTCCCTTTCCTTTTCATCTAAACTGCTACTACCATGGAACAAACTGTGGTCATACTGAGGAGAGACCACTGCATTAGCCTCTTCACTTGTCTCCCTTGCTTCAGCCTCCTTTACATTCTGCTTGCAGGAATTGTCTTCCTAAAGTACTACTTAACTCGCATTTCTCCTTTCCTCAAACCCTCTCCTGACTGCCCAAGTTTCTAGGCATCATGTAAAAATCTGTAACATTCGGCATCAAGGCTCTCCATCATCTGGCCCCACCTAACCCATCTGCTCTCTTCATCCAAGTGCATGGATGATGCAGAAAGTACAGGGAGTAGAGGAAATGGGGTCTTAACTGGGAAAAGCCTCTTAGAGGAGATGTGATTCCCCAACTTGCTTTCTTCATTGCTCCCAAGCCATCCTCCTAGCTGTTCCTTTCTCTTGATGTTCCTGCTTCCATCCCCTTGGTCATGATGTCCTCCTGGCTTAGAATTGCCTACCTCCCTAAATGGGATAGGCCACAGCTTAAAAATCCCACTTCTGACAACATACCTTCTCCTATTAATTTCCCAGTACTCTAAACAGTATAAAACCACCACCTAACTCTAGCTCTTTAACTTATTTTTGCTGATCTTAGCATTTTACTCAAAGGTACATTCAATTATTTATTTTAACTACTCTAGTAGTAAATAGCTTTGTTTGTCTTTTCCATTCAACTGCAAGCTCCTTGTGAGAAGGGAATGTGTCATTTCTTTATTTTGTACTTCCCAAGCGCATCACACCAAGTCATTACTCACGCAATGCCACAACTCCTCCTCCCACCACCACCTCGAGATTTGGGATTCCATATTAAAATATAACTATATTGTCTTAAAGGAACTTCATCAGCTCTTCCCCTCTTATTTATCTACTCCTCTCCTACTACACTCCAGTTTGTATTCTTCATTCTTCTCAAGATCATTTTCTCACTCTGCCTTCTCATTTCTTCTGCTTTCGGCCTTTTGCTTACCCTTTTCTTCCTGTCTAGAAGTCTCATCCCCTTCAAATCCACCAGACCTATGTCTCCCCATTTTCAAAGGCCTTCGGAAATACCATCTCTTTGGGAGGCTTTCCCTGATCTCACTTGACCATGGCCTCCCAACTATTATTTTGGCCTTTGGTGCCACCTCTTGATTTATGTGTCATAGTCATTCTTAACACTCCAAATCAAATCATATATCCCAATTTTGAAGCCCAAACTTATTCATGTGTCCAACTGCCCATTCTCTTCATTCACCTATACTCTTTTCCAAGCACTCAACATATCCCACCTTGACTGCAGTGGGACCTCCCAGCCTCCTGTCTTCTCCCTTTGAAGTCCTTACTTCATTCTGCTGCCCAGATCATTTTGTATAAACAGTTCAGTCCATGTCTCCCCACTCCTGCAGGCACTCAAGTGGTTGCTCATTCACCTCCACATAAAAGAGAAATTCCTTACCATTGTATTTAAAGCATGCAATCAGCTCTTCCCACTCCTACCTTAATGATTTCATACTATAACCCAGCCTGCCTACTTGGCTCCCCTAACACTTCCCTGCTCAATGAACTTTGATCTCAGTTATCTCACCTTCAACTCCTTACTTACATCTTTCCTCTTGCCTGGAACTCCTTCTCCCTTCATATCCAATAAACCACCACTCTTCCCATCTTCAAAGCCTTATTAAAATCATATCTCCTCCTAGAGGCCTTTCCCAACTAAGCCCACATTTCCTCTACTCTGTATCCCTTCTGCATCACCTATACACTTGATTGGTATCCTTTAAGCATTTGATATTTACCCACAACATTTATATATATATATATATATATATTTATATATAATATATGTTATTTGTTAAGTGCTTACTATGTGCCAGACATGGTAATAATAATGATGCTTAACAAATATTATTATTAATAATAATAATCATGGTATTTAAGTGCTAACTATGTGCTAAGCACTGTTCTAGGCACTGGGTAGATACAAGGTAACCAGGTTGTCCCATGTGGGGCTCACAGTCTTAATCTCCATTTTACAGATGAGGTAAATGAGGCACAGAAAAGTTAAGCTGCTTGCCCAAGATCACACAGCAGACAAATGGCAGAGCCAGAATTAGAACCCACATTCTCTGACTCCCAAGCCCATGCTCTTTCCACTAAGCCTCACTGCTCTTACCAAGCACTGAGGTAAATACAAGGTTGGACATAGTCCATGTCCCATGTGGGGCTCACAGTCTTAATCCCCATTTTACAGATGATGCAAATGAGGCACAGAGAAGTGAAGTGACTTGCCCAAGGTAACACAGAGGACAAGTGGCAGAGCCAGGATTAGAAGCCAGGTCCTGCTGACTCACAGGCCTGTGGTCTATCTACTAGGCAATGTTGCTTCTCTCTATATAGTATACTATATTAGTAGAGCCACATATACTTAATAATTATCAATCATTTTATTATTATATTCTTATAAATCCATAATTTAATATCTGTCTCCCCAACTAGACTGCAAGCTCCTTGTCGACAGGGAACATATCTCCCAATTCTGTTGTATCATAATTTCCCGAACACTTAATACAGTGCTCTACAGTGCTCTTATAAATAGCACTGATGGGTTGATATATATTCACAAACACTTGTCATTTGTGATGAAAATAAGGCTGCTGATATGAAACTGTGGATTGTAACTTTAAAAATCTTTCACCTTATATATAAAGATAGATCATTTTTTCTAACGCCTTCAGTCCTCAACCCATCATGGAAAGATTTGTGTTTGAATGAGATCATCTTCCCTCTAAAGTCATGTTTCTTAAACAGTGTCATTATATGTCAATTTATTTGAAATATTCCCAGATAATTCTACAGTTATTGTTCTGCCCTAGCTAGCCCTCTTAATTGGTTCCATGAAAACAGAGTTTTAAGTGAAAGAGTGCTAAATGAAGTATAGTTTCCCCATAGGAAACAATGCATAGTGCATTAATATCTCCCCCCAAACTAAAAAATGGAACTACACCATATAAATATATTTTTAATGGGATAAAAAGCCCAGTATAGTCAAATGATCCAACAGCTAGGTAAATAAGTGCCCATAATGAAAGATTTTGAATTATAATTTTTCAGTCCACATAAAGACAGAATTTCAAAGTATTATCTTTCAGATACAATTCAGCAAAAAAGCCATCTTGGTCTTAAAGTTCTGCCATTACTTATGCTCAGTGAATATCATTAGCTAATGCTAAATTAAAGTGGTCTTTATCATTCTATTAAGTCATCCAAAATACTTCAAAGGGAGGGAAAGGGAGAGGCTTAAGCTAAGATAAACTTTGCAAGTATTACCTCTAAGTGAGAGGGCATTAAAATTCAATATCTCTACTTTTTATGGTATTTGTCAAGCACTTACTATGTGTCAAATACTTTTCTAAGCATTCGGGGTAGGTACAAGTTAATTAGGTTGAAAACTGACCCTGATCCACATGGGGCTCATAGTCGAAGTAGGAAGGAGAACAGTATTAAATCCTCATTTTGCAGATGAGGGAACTGAGGCATAGAGAAATTAAATGCCCTAGGTCTCACTGCAAGCAATTGGCAGAGTTGGGATTAGAACCCAGGTCTTCTGACTCCCGGGCTCATGCTTTTTCCACTAGGCCATGCTGCTTCCCTATTACAAAAGAGTGCTAAAAGAAGAGCATTATAGCAAAGAAGGCTGTATTGGAATCCCATGTTTACACTACAGTATTGGAGTGGGGAAAATGTCTAAACATTTTAATCTCATGTCTAAACTTTTAATCTTTTGAGATGCTGTAGCCTTCAAAGCTCTACTGGGATTTTCAGGTGGCTTGATTTGTCTGATCTCCTTTCCAGGTAAGGCTTGGGAGGCATTTCACAGGCGTGGGGGACAATTGGATAGCACAGAGATGTATCCACTTTCCAGCTCCTTCCACACACGGAGCTGGCATCCTGAGGTGGCTAGGTTATTAGAGGGAGAAGCCTGGGATGTTAGGAGGTACATCCATAACCATGGGGGTGGATGTCAAGGAGGGCAGCCAACAAACTGCTCCTCTAAGCATCCTTTGTTGCTATCAGAGACAGAATACTGGGCTGGATGGACCATTGGCCTGACCCAGGATGGCATTGCTAATGTTCTCATGTTCTTCTGTCTTACAGCGTCTTCTTGGTCTCCGTTTGGTACATAGCTTCCTGGTAATGAGCACTTTGACAGCTGGGTAATGTAGGGTGAGGGAAAAAGTTCAGCTAAAATAAAATGGCCTTTAAAAAAAACAAAAAAAAAACCCCAGCAATTATCTTGGGCTTTTCACTTGCAAGAACTAAGGAATATGAAGATCAGAGCATTTCCATATCCCAAGTAAGACTCCATCTTCAATGCCCTATGGACTTTGAACATTAAAGCTGTGAATTGGGCTCAACAAGAGGTGGAATCTCTAAGTGATGGTCACCCTAGGCCCGTGTCCTACTGTGAATAAAGTCAAAGATTTGAAGGCAAAAATCTGCATCTGAATGGGAAATTTAGCCAATTGGTATTCTTTCTAAAAATACCTTCTAGAAGCCAGGAGGGGAGAAGCCTCCCTTGCTTTTTCATTTCCTCCTGACATCCCCTAACACAATGTACACGGCACCTTGTATTTCCTCAATCTCAGTTTTCTCCTGCATGGTAAGAAGAAATTTCTTCTGTTGAAAAGGGCAGATGCCATTGGCTGAGTTATCCCATAGGCAAAATCAGCATGGAGTATGCCATACTTGGAGCTGGGAAGTAGGGAGGCATCGTAGCTTTGCGGAAAGAGCTCAGGACTGATGGCAGTCGGGACACCTGGATTCTACTCCCAGCTCTGCTACCTGTCTGCTGTGTGACCTAGGTCAAATCACTTACTTTCTCTGTGCTTCAGTGTTTTCATCCATTAAACAGGGAAAAACTATGTGTTCTCCCTCCAAGCTTGCACTGTGAGCCCCATGTGAGACAGACTGCCTCCACTCTGATCATCTTGTATCTACCCCAGAGCTTGACACATAATAAGTGCTTAATTAACACCGCCATTATTTTTGGAAGGAGTTGGGAAGTCTGTCGGCAAAGTGAAGGCAGGTCCCTACTGCCAACATCAACTACATCCCCACTACATTGCCACTTAGCACATCTCTGTTTGGCAGGCTAAACAAAGCTCTGAGGAGTGAAGGGGTGGTTTTAGTTAAGCCCTTACTATTTGAGAAGCACTGTACTAAGGACTGGGGTAGACAGAGGATAATCAGGTGACACACGGTCTCTGTCCCACAAAAATACTGCTGATGGGGCTCACAGTCAAAGGGGAAGGGAAAGCAGATGAAGAAACAGAGGCATAGGGAAGTTGAGTGACTTGCCCAAGGTTACTCAGAAGGCAAATGGAACCAGGATTAGAACTCAGGTTCCCTGACTCCAAGACCAGTGCTTTTTCCAGGGTCAACCTGCTTCTCCAGGTCTTGCCTGGGATGAGCAAGTCCAGATCAAAGAAGTTTTTTGGAGTGTAATACACCTGTCCCCACAGTCACCCATGTGAAGTGGGCATCTCTGACCCTAACACGACCAGGTGTCCAACAGTATCCTCACGCCCAGCCTACAAGAGAGAAGCCGAGATCCAGAATTAAGAAACCAAATGAACGGGGCACATATAGAGGCCGGGATTCCACCCAGAGTTTAAAGTCAAACAAACAGTGGCTGGGAATCTTATCTCCCTCCACAGGCCCCTCCCTCCCCCCTTTCTCAGATAAATATTTTTAATAGGTTTCTCTTCTGCTTCAGTTGTTCAAAGATCCCTGAAACATTTATGAGGCCAAGGTGGTGGGGGGTGATTCTTCTTGTTTTAAATAAAATTGCAAAATGAAACTGTTAATCTACCTTGCTGTCACTGAATTACTGGCATTTGTTTAGGGCTTGTTTCCTCTTTCCAAAGGCCCAACACCCTAATTTTTTAAAGGAGAACCCAGACACTGCCCTCCAAGGAGGGGTGAGGGGGAGAAGGTGAACTGGGCTGGAGGCTGCTAGAGATTCCAGTGTCCAAGACTCATCCTAACACTGAACTGCCCCTAGGTGCCAATGACCCAGTGATTAAATGCAGTGCTGGGCACACTAGTGCCAAACTGCTCATTAAGGCGAAGTTCTCAAGAGCCTCGTGACGATGCTTCTCTCTCCTGATTGATCACTGTGTTTTCCCTGGTGTCTTTGTGGGTTGTGGCTTCACCTCAGGGGAGGTGGATTCCTCTTCCCCTCGCCTTTCAGATGATAACAACTATGGAATTTGTTAAGCACTTACTATGTATCAAGCACTGTACTAAGCACTGGGATAGATGCAAGATCCCCATCTCACATAGGGCTCCCAATTTAAGCAGGACAGAGAACAGTTATTGAATCCCCATTTTACAGGTGAGGAAACTGAGGCTCCGAGAAGTAAAGTGATTTGTCCAAGATCATGTGGCAAGTACATGTTGGAGCTGGGATTTGAACTCAGGTCCTCTGAATCCCAGGCCAGTGCTCTTTCCGCTAGGTCACACCGCTTCCCTACTTCTACTATTACTTCCCTTCTCCTATTACTAGTTCTACTCTCTTCCCTTCCCCTTCCAAGTCAGGCTGGCTTCCAAGTGGCTGGTTTCTAGATTGTAGAGTTGAGTTTACCTCTCCTCTGCACAAAGTAAGCAGTTAAGAACTACCACTGATTGACTGATTGTTTGATTACTACCTCAAGAAAAGAAGAATTCTGCAGGAGCTTAGCTTCCTGAATTGGATGAAGCTGGCTCAGGTGGTGTATGCGCTGTGTGCGTAGGAGTGAGCATGGGTGTGGGTGGGCGTGTGTCCTGACAACGCAAATCTCTATTCCTCAGAGATAAAATAGTAGGTTGTTTTCATCTCTGAGGAATTCCCGTTCGGAGGATGATGTGGAGGGCTGGGTCTTGCCTTCAGAAAATTTACAAGTAAAGGTCTTGGCAAAGATATCCCCGGCAAGAAACATATCATTAGGGTTCTATGCTGAGTCCACGGGCATTGTTGTTAGGATTAGTGCTGCGATTAAAAAGCAAAGTACCAGTTCAGCATTCCTTCAAATGTTTTGTTGCTTTAGGAGATGGCACTCAATCCTTTACCCCTCTGTAGACGGCGATTTTGCTTAGCCTCAGCTATGCTTTCTTAGATACACTGATGTTTCTCTTTCCTGTCTTTTTCTGGGTGGGGACGTTTTTCCGAGAGAAACAGACACCTAGTGAAAAATCCCTTCAACCAAACACTAGGGATCTTGAGGTTGAAGATCCTGAGGTCGATCACAAACCCGTGCGCTGGAGTCAAAGCCCTCTTGAGGCAGGCATGATGCCTACCAACTCTATAGCGCTCTCCCAAGAGCTCAGTACAGTGCTCCTCTGCATAGAGTAAGCACTCAAAAAATGCCATTGATTGACTGAGTGGAAGGACTAGAGTTTAGTACTAATAATTGTGGTACTTGTTAAACACTTACTATGTGCAAAACACTGTTCTAAGCACTGGGGTTGGACAGAGTTCCTGTCCCACACGGAGCTCACACTCTTAATGCCCATTTTTCAGATGAGGTAACTGAGGCACAAAGTTAAGTGAGTTGCCCAAGGTCACACAGCAGACATGTGTCAGAGTTGGGATTAGAACCCCTGCCCTTCTGACTTCCAAGTCTGTGCTCTATCCACTACGCCATGTGTACTCTGCACAGAGTAAGCACTCAATAAATAAAACCACTGATAGATCGACTTATTGAGGGGAAGGACTGGGGTTTAGTACAGTGCTCTGCACAGAAGGAAGACTGGGAGTCCTGAGGATCTCTGGGATTTTGAGGTCTTGGCCAGACTGTACACAAGATACACCTCTAGCTTAGAGAGAGAGCCTAGCACATTAGAAACTGCTTCAGGATGAAGATCCAGAGCATAAAGTTTGCTTTAAACATTCCTTGGAAAATCAAGTCCACTCAGAAAAGGACAGAAAAGAGACACTTCAATGTGTCTAAGAAAAACAAAAGTAGCAACTCCATTAGTCAGAAAGAGGTTCGGGAATTCCCCAAAGTGAAAATGGTATTTTGATGATGGTATTTGTTAATCACTTATTATGTGCCAAACACTCTTCTAAGCTCTGGGGTAGATACAAGGTCATCAGCTTGTCCCTCATGAGGCTCACAGTCTTGATCCCCATTTTACAGATGAGGTAGCTGAGGCCCAGAGAAGTTAAGTGACTTGCCAAGGTCACACAGCTGATAAGGGGCCAGTGGATGTAGGGTTGAGCCTGATTTGCAACATGGGATTTGGATATTTCTATTCAGATTGTCTGTTGGTTATAAATTAGGATGTAGAGAACAGCTCCTCAGACAGATGCTTTAGGAGGAATTTAGAAACTTCAGACAAGAGCTCAGAAAATCATCCTAAGCGATGCCGAGATTTTCAATATTAAAAAAAGAAACTCAAAGCCTGAAATCCCCTTTCCTTTCCTTCCAATGTATCTCTGAAGAAAACCTTCCTAGGCAGACAGGGCAGCCAAGAGGTGTAACCAGCAAGAGATGGGCCAGCAGGTAATCTGGGCTGAATGAACACAATACCCAAAAACATTCAGAAAAGTAGGAGGTATCTGGGAATTTTGCATTCCCAAGTGAAAACGGCTGGGCCTTTAAAGGTGAGAGATGCCACCGGCAGAACATGTCAGACTATGACATCTATGAATATTTGACAGAAGAAGCACAAAGACACTCCTTTTGGTTTGAAATTTCAGTGACAATAAGAATGAATTTGTGCAGGCATCAAGCTGTCACAGGATCGGCAGTGATGGATATGGGAGAGGAGAGTGCCACATAAAGCTGCAGCAAGAGCTGCGGAGAACACTGAGCATTTTATTAATAGGACCTCAGGGCAGTCCTGGGTACCCAGAGCCATCATAAATACCTGGCCATTTGAGCAGCGGTAAAATAACGTGGTGTTTTTTCAGGGAGGCTGGAGGTGTAATGTTTTTTAACGGGACACAATAAAGTGAGTTTGAGAAATGAACGTGGTGGTATAAATAGTAAAAGGTAAATGATGCTTATCGAAGAAAATACCAAGGCATTGAAATCCAATTAGTTTTGACAGAATCACTTGATTGAAAAAATAAACAGGTCTGCTGAGCCAAACTAGATTTGGGGCACGAGTAGGTCTTGGTTGTGTTATTCCAAATGAACTTAGCCTTAGGGGAAAGAAATAAAAAAGTTAGGAAAAGGACAAATGTAGGCTCACTCTCGGGGAACTGGCAGACTCCCAGAATGTGGGAAAGTCATTCAAAGGTTGGCATCTCATGGCGTTTCTCATCCCTCCCTGCCTGTTCCCTCTTAGTCTCAGGGTCCTTTGAAAGAGTAGGCGGGCAGCACTTGGCAAACTGCAGGCAAATATTTACTTTACTTACATAGGTGACCAGTGTCAATGCTGGGCTGGGGTATAGCACCAAGTCCCTGCAGGCAGTTGCCTTGGTAGCTGCTGTGATCTTTGCCTTGGCCACCTATTTTTCAGGATTCCTACTGGACTGGTCTACCTTACGGAATGCCCTAGGTGGCTCTTTGATCAGAAATTTCCACTACCGATGGTATAGCCCCAGTGGGCAGATCCCCGACTTGTCCAGCCAAGACTTTCATTCATTCATTCAATAGTATTTGAGTGCTTACTATGTGCAGAGCGCTGTACTAAGTGCTTGGAATGTACAAATCTGTAACAGAGACAGTCCCTGCCCTTCGACGGGCTTACAGTCTAATCGGGAGTGACGGACAGACAAGAATAGCAATAAATAGAATCAAGGGGACTTGACCCTAGGCCTCCTGATTCCCAAAGCTGTGACTTTTCCATGCATCGCTCCGAGATGAGGATACAAAGATTTGACGAGAAAAATGGGAATGATCCAAAGTTATGACCTTGCCAGACCACTGTACATAGCATCCTCTGTTTCTGCCATCAGGTCATTAGGAGGGGCCGCAGGGGTAGCAAGAATGCCAGTGAAGCCATTTAGTGTTGGGAAGTAGGCGATAAGAGATGAGTTACGGTAGCAGGTGATGATGACTTCAACTGCCGGAAACTCCAAGGGTTCTGGCTGTCATTTCCTGCCAGTTCTGGTCCCAGGGAGAAGTTACCCATAGCTCTGTACCCTGCCAGGGAATTCCGGGGAGCCCATGGTGATGAAGGCTGTGCTTCACTCTTCCTTATCCCTCCTGTTTCCGTTCTCTGCTCTGAACTGGTAGAGGCGACTGATCTCCACTGCTCTGACAAAGCTGTTTTCCCCCTGTAAATGTCCTCGACTGAAACGGAACAGTCTCGTTTCCTGAGGGAGCCATGCCTTCTTTAAATGACCCGTTCTGCTGAGAAAAATCCATTTTGGTGTGGAGGATGTTGATGGTTTATTGCTCAAGAAACCATTTTCTTGGTGGGAGCTTGGTATCGTGTAAAAATTAAAATCCATTACGTGGTAGTTAATGTTCACAAAGTTCTTTAGGATAAATTACTAGTCAGTCCTCTCAGCATTCTTGTGAACTAACTCAGTTACATTATCATCCTTGTGTTTCAGATGAGGGAACTGGAACCCAGAAAGGCTCAGTAACTGGTCCAGGCTCCCGTAGCAAGTGGAGATTAAAGGCAGACCTGCTACTTCATGCCCTGATCCCCAGGTCACTTCAGTGACCTCTAGAACGTGCTACACTCTTCCCATCTAACAGCCCTTTTCATCCAGGCATAAACCCAAGTTTTCTAACCCAAACATATATTGAACCTCCTATGCCACAGCAATCATGACACTGTTTTAGTCTTAGAAAAAGAAATGATGTCTTCCCTTTTAAATAAAGTCAGTAGAAAAATGCAGCTTCTGCCACCTGGATAGGGGTTCGCCTGCTATTTTCCCTGATACTACTGAATCAAAAATGATTAATTCAAGCCTCACCAGTGGTGGGAATAATTGGAATTTCATAATTTCATATGAAGTCAGATCCTGGGGGAGACACCACCACAAAAAGACAAAATATACTGTAGCCCAAGCACAGGCTTCGACTCCGAACTTCTCCACGTGTCTAGAAAGACGTTTGTCAGGCTGAAATTTGGCAGCAGACCTGCTTCTCAGATGAAGTCCCTTTAACAGGTGCCTCTGTGGCTTGCAAAAGTGCCATACAGGTGGCTAACATGGAATGGGACAAGGGCATTATATCAGTTTTACATCTGAGTCAGGAAGAGCTCTTTTCTCAAGAGATTAAATGAAGACTAATCAGGAAGAATGTTTGGCTATTAAATGCACCATTGAGTCCTTTAAATATCACCTGATGGGTCATAAATTTGTATTACATTCTAAAAATCAATCACTGTCAGGTGAAAATTAAAGATGAAGTGAGTAGGATAGTCATGCTAAGATTCACCGCTACCCCTAAGCACATTTATCTCATTTATTTACTTTTCAAAAGCTCGTATTTTTTCATCCTGGTCTTATCTGGACACTGAAGTGATTTATGGATTGGGTGACTGCTCTCAGTAGAGTGGTTCCTAAAAACAGGATATTAAAGAGATGCTTTATAGTTGCTCTGTGACTTGTCTGTATGTTGTTATTCAAATTCATGAGGATGATAATAATAATAGCAAAAATAATAATGGTGATATTTGTTAAGCATTGTGTGCTCATCAAATCTGACTATGGTGCAGGAGGTGGCACCTTCAGATTTATGGTTTCTGGTGATGCCAATAACCCTAAGTCAGCCGGAGCATTAGATGCTGGTTTGGACAATGAGCTAGATTGTTCCCCTCTTTTCGGTGTGAAAATCCCGGTGGGAAACTGACTGGAAATTTCTAGCCTTATGACATTTAGGAACGTTCTAGTAGGATTAAGATCTTTTCTCTTGGAATTTTGGTGCTCATGTTCCAGCACTTAGAACAGTGCTTAGCACATAGTAAGCGCTTAACAAATACCATCATCATTATTATACTATTATTCCATCCACAGACAGGGAAGGAAGAGCTCAGTTTACAATGAAAATGTATGTGGTGAGAGGGAGGATTGGAAATAGGGTTTTGGTCTTCCTTGTAGTAGAGCTCAAGGTAGGTCTAGATAGCAGGTGGTCTAATCAGATGAACCTCTGGTTCCTTCCCTAAGGTACATAAATTGTAAAATGGGTGTGCTATCTGTCAGGCAACTGAACAGCCTCTCTTTCCCTATCTGTAAAATGAAGACAAAAGCCTAAATGAAGTTCCCCTTTCCAGAGACCTGAGAGAAACAGTGAAATGTGATGTGCAAAATGCTTGGAGCTTCTTAGAAGATGCTATAAAAATGCCAGATACTCTTATTTTTATCAAAGCCAACATCCTCCGCTTCCAGCTATTTAATTTATTTTTAACAGGGCTTCCCACACATGGGGTCTCCTTCAAGGTTAGGGAGATGCTAGTAACACTTTGAGAATGAAACAACTGGAAGCACAGCCCTGCAATTTTCTATACTTATATGGCTTATCCTTCTTGCAGCAATCTTGGTGTTAGGGAAAAATTATTTTGTGAAAGTTGGTAAATTGCTAGGTAAACTATTTCTTTGGATAATGGTGTGTCTGACACTTTAAACATCTGAAACCTTTCAGAGTCATTAGATCTCAGGTAGGGGAGGTCAGATGATATCTCTGGAGATGTATCCTATTAGCTGATCTTTAGGTGATATGATATATGAGGTTTGGGTTGGAAGGAAGATGTGAGTCTGTGATAGCTGAATTCTAAATAGATACTTGGAAGGAATTTCAAACAAGTGGTGTAAGTAATCCCAGAGCCTGTCAGAGTGGAGAGAAGTGAAATGATTTTGCAAGGGAAAATACAACTTATGTGGAGCGACTTTATATGAAGTCCCTTTTTTATTTTCCTTTAATTAAAATGTCATTAAAATTATAATGCACCATATTTTGGGGCTGTATAAATTTAACTGGCCTCAGACATCATGTTCTTCCTGGCTACTCAACTGTCCGCATGCAAATCAGGGTCGAGAAACAAGGTTCTTAATCTTTTTTCCATTCAAAGCATATCTCATTCGCTCTCTGACTTTTGCTCTCTCTCTGTCTCTCTTTCAAATTTTCTATCCACACTCTCCTATCTTCCTTCAAATTCCCTACATGCTACTGTAGCACTCAACAATCAGAATGCTGAGCCACTGCAATTCATTAGATTCGTAGAAGGCATGGATTAATACAACCATGCAAATTAGCGTGGATTAATCGGGCACGCAAATCAGGCTGAAGTTAAGATTGTTAAAAAAAAAAAGTAAATGCTATCCACAGGATTAGTACGGATGATACACGTGACTACTCAATATATCACTGCAACCTGGACCACTCCCTATTGCTCAGCAGATGGGGCCAAATGTCAACGACTGCCTTGTCATTGGACGAATGGAGCTTCCAGAGGAAGGACTTCCAAAAATAGGACTTTTGGGGTTGTGGCTTCGGGAGATTGGTAACATGTTGAGGGACATCCTTAGGGGTGAAGTCCCCAGCTGCAATTTTTCTAATTCATTTATTACTCTCTGTGCCCCAATCTTGTCTATTTCATCTCTGACCCCTTTCCCACATCATCCCCCTAGACGAGAACTCACGCCCCCTCCATATACGTCCGACCACCACTCTTTCCACTTTCAAAGCACTACTAAGGTCACATCTCCTCCAAGAGGCCTTCTCCGATTAAGCCCACTTTTCCCTGGCTCTTTCTCGCTTCTGGGCCATCCAAGCACGTCAATCTGTGACCTTTGGACACTTGATATTCACCCCACCTCCAACCCAACAGCACTTACGTATAAATCTTTAAATTACATATTATAAATTATTCATGTTTACGTCTGTCTCCTCTAGACTATAAATTCGTTACGGGCAGGAAACGTGTCTGCTAATTCTGTTGTACTGTACTGTCCCAAGTGCTTAGTAAGTGCTCTGCACATAGTAAGTACTCAAAAAATATGATTGATTGATAAATGCCTGACTGTCCCTATAGAGTGTAAGCTCTTTGGGGGCAGGATCATATCTACCGACTCTACTGCCTTATCCTCTCCCAATCAATTAATCATATTGTACGCTTCGGAGAGAACAATATAACAGAGTTGGTTGGTAGACATGTTCCCTGCCCACAGTGAGCCTCCAGACTAAAGGGACTCCCAAACCCCTTAGTACAATGCTCTGCACACTGCAAGTTCTCAATAAATACCAGTAATTGACTGTCTGATTGGGGATAAGGGTAGGGAAGTCGTGGAAATCAGTCAATTCCATTTGTTTCCCTTACTCTCTGACCCCCTGCCATTAATAAGTGCAGCCATCCATAGGTCTAAATGCCTCTGGGTGAGCCAGGAGCCTCTGAGTGTGAATGGAAAGGGAAGACTGATGGCAATTTACAAGCTAATCAAAATCCTTGCTAACTTGACAATTAATCATTATTTATTGAGCACTTACTACCCACAACATGTTTATTCATTCAATAGTACTTATTGAGCGCTTATTATGTGCAGAGCACTGTACTAAGGTCTTGGAATGTACAAATCAGCAACTGAAGAAGCGTGTCTAGACTGTAGATATGCTTACAGTCTAGAGGACTGACAATTTCCTAATCCATCTGCAAAGCTAAATTACAATTCGCTCACTCTTTAACATATGCTCATCCCTTCACTCATATCTATCAATCAATGGTATTTATTGAGTGCGTACTGTGTGCAGTGCACTGTACTAAGTACTTGGAAGAAGACAATACAATAGAGATAATAATGCTGGTATTTGTTAAGCGCTTACTATGTGCAGAGCACTGTTCTAAGCGCTAAGGTAGATACAGGGTAATCAAGTTGTCCCACGTGAGGCTCACAGTTAATCCCCATTTTACAGATGAGGGAACTTAGGTCCAGAGAAGTTAAGTGACTTGCCCACAGTCATATAGCTGACAAGTGGCAGAGCTGGGATTCGAACTCATGACCTCTGACTCCCAAGCTCGGGCTCTTAGATGGCAAACACATCCCCCACCCTCAAGGAGCTTGCAGTGATGGGCTAGTCAGAAGGCAGTGGAGTTTTTAAAAACTGATTTTAGAGGAAAATATTCTGAATAGATATAGAAAGTGTTATTTATTCTACATTCTGGATATGCAAAGGCTCATAGACTCCCTTAGACACAGTTTCAGAGACCATCTCTAAGACAGCCACAAGTCTTGTTCATAGTCATGGTTCAATGCCTGTGAATCCACTGACCCCAAAGCAAACTTGAATTAAAAATTGTTTACACAAAAAGCAGGGGGGTTTTTTGCCACCCAGGCTTTATGTTTTCTTTTGCCCTCCTGACAGGTAAGACTTAGAGCAACGTTTCTTCTCTCACCGTTACTTGACCTTAAAGTAACATCACGAACCCAAGTCTTTGTATAAGATTTTCCAAATTTCCCTTTGCAGGTCCCTCCTGGAATTCGAATTGTTTGCTTCCTGCCCTAAATTGTTAAGGGGAGCGGTTAGGAAGAGAGACGTCCTTAGTGAAATGACTGCCTTGCATCAACCCAGAAGCTGCCTGCTGGACAATGCTAGAGCAAGTGACCTTACTGTAAAAGAGCAACTCAGTGACTGCTCTCCCACTGGCCTTGACTCCTATTTTGAGGGCAGGAGTGGGGTCAACTGAGCATAGGTGCTATAAAGGGAAAATAATCACCTCCCACCAAACTGAGTGGCCTTTGCAAACAGATCAGAGAAAAGCCAAAGGCAGAGTTGCCTGCATTCCTTTCAACCTCCAATGGGCCTTATTAAAGAGCTTAGTGTTTTCCCCAAGGAAGGAGATTCCTAATAGAATGGGAAAATAAATGGTTGAGAAATAGGAGGCTAATGCAGAGCTGACTGATTTTAATAAGCCTTGCGCAGATAATTTTCTTTAGCCAAATGAGGAGGAATACGAGCTTTCAGGCCTTGTTCACTGCCTTCTTCATCCTAGACTAGTTATAAAAGGCCTCTCTTGGATGATGTTCCAGCCATGGACAATAGAATTTTTATTTCCGAAAAAACTTCTACCTCTGCAGATAAATGGCTGCTTTCTGAAAGGAGATTTACCAGGGCAAGAGAGACATCACTTCACGGCTAATTTTCGTGTCAAGAGAATAAGAAGATTTGCTAGAAACCTTATACTGGGGTGGCCCTGGAGGAATTCAGGGCAGCCTGGAACCTCATAAGGGACAGGGGGCAATAAATCCTGTCCAGGAAACAGCCTCACCCGAGCAGAGCAACCCCTAGAGTAGGTTTCGGAAATTTTCGTGGGCAGAAGAGCCGAAGTGAAAACCTTGAACAGCTGGTGTGCAAAGAGCCAATCGTGCATTTTAAACTCACATTTACATAGTTTACTTCATTCTCCATCTAATCATTTTAAATGCCTCATCTCCAACCCTGCAGTTTTGCAACATCCGTTCTACAGCAGCCAGGAGCCAAATCTACACCCTCACCGCCCCCCGGGGCCTTGGGCTAGTGTGTTTTATAGGGCCCCTAAATGACACTTAACATCATTACTGTTGTGCGGCACGCTGCACAATGTGATGACATCACTGGGCCATTAGGCTGCTTCATAACAACAGTTCTTGCTGCCAGCAGGGGAAGGAAGGAGGAGAGAAGAAATAGGAAGGGAGAGAAGGGGAATGGGGAGTGAATGGGAAGGAAAGAAAGGGTAGGAAAGGGTAGAGAAGCAGTGTGGTCTAGAGGATAGAGCATGGGCTTGGGAGTCAGAAGGACCTGGGTTCTAATTCTTACTCTGCCACTTGTCTGCTGTGTGACCTTAGGCAAGTCACTTCACTTCTGTGCCTCGGTTAACTCTTCTGTAAAATGGGGATTGAGACCGTGAGCCCCATGTGGGACAGGGGCTGTATGCAACCTGATTACCTTAAACCTACCCCACTGTTCAGTACAATGCCTGGCACATTGTAAGCACAAACACCACAATTATCATGATCATTATTAGGAAGAGCAGAAGGGGGAATGGAAGGTAAAGTAGAAGGAGGCATGGAAGGGAAGTGTGGTGGGGGAAAGCAGGGGAGAAAATGGCAGGGGAAATAGAAAGGAAAGAGAGGATTAGGGAGGGAAGGGGAGGCTGAAGAGGCAACGTGAAGGGCCAGTACTGGCAGAGGTTAGTCTTTTTCCCCTTCTCTCCCCTGTCCTCTGGCCCCAGAGATGAGAGAGATGTGAGATGTGAAAGTGCAGCTCCTCCTTTATTGTCCAGATCCACCATTGGAGGCCTAGAGCTCCTCCTCAAGATTCTGGAGATTGGTGGGTCTTGCCCTCCCCAGATAATAATGTTGGTATTTGTTAAGCGCTTACTATGTGCAGAGCACTGTTCTAAGCGCTGGGGTAGACACAGGGGAATCAGATTGTCCCACATGGGGCTCACAGTCTTAATCCCCATTTTACAGATGAGGTAACTGAGGCACAGAGAAGTTAAGTGACTTGCCCACAGTCACACAGCTGACAAGTGGCAGAGCTGGGATTCGAACTCATGACCTCTGACTCCAGAGGTCGTGCTCTTTCCACTGAGCCACGCTGCTTCAGACCAGGATGCCGCCTCTCCTGTCCTTGAGTTATTCATTTGGCACGGGGGTGTGAAGAAGGCTTCCCAGGACTGCGTGTTGGGTGTCTAAGACCTACTCCCCCCCAAATCAATCATTCATCCATGTTAATTGAACCCTTACTGTTTGCAGGATACTGTACTAAGTGCTTGGGAGAGTACAATATAATGAAGTTGGTAGACCCACTCCATGCCCTCAAGTTGATAGTCTAGAAAGGGAGACAGATATTAATATAAATACAATGAATTACTAATATATCTGCAATATTAATATAGATATTAATAATATACAGATATAAGGGCAGTGGGGCTGAGTTTGGGGGTGGTGAATAGAGGCAGCAAATCAGGATAATGTAGAGGGGAGTGGGAGAAGGGGAAATGAGGACTTAGAGAAGGCCTCTTGGAAGATACTTTGAAGGTGTGGAGAGTGATCATCTGTAGGATATAATAATAACTGTGGTTGTGGTATTTGTTACTATGTGCCAGGCACTGTCTCAAGTGCTGGGGTGAATACAAGCAAATCGGGCTGGACACAGTCCCTCTCCCACATGGGGCTCACAGTCTTAATCTCCATTTTACTGGTGAGGTAACTGAGGCACAGAGAAGTTAAGTGATTTGTCCAAGTCACACAGCAGACAAGTGGCAGTGTCAGGATTAGAACTCAGGTCCTTCTGACGCCCAGGCCCACGCTTTATCCATTAGGCCATGCTACTTCTTATGACAGACGATCGCTCTTAGCACCTCTCCTCTCCCTGCATCCTGATCAGTGGCCGGGGACTCTCTTCTTTCCTCCCTGCTCCAAAGGACTGTCAATCCTGTGGGAGAGCCCAGGGTAGGTGGGGAGCCCCCTCTGCAAAAGACAGAAACTCCCTTCCTGGGCAGAATTGGCTAAACGGTTCCCAGTCTATATGGCACAGGCAGGGTTGGGTGGTCCAATCAACAAGGGTCTGGCTCCACCTGGGACTGCCCACCGGGTCATGGAGCCCCCGGGGGGTCCATCCCCTGCCCAGATGGGGAACCAAGAATTTGGCCTTCATGGATCTGCCTGAAGGAGGGACCCAGGCGGGTGCTCCAGGGACTCTCTATTGATGAGTGCCCCGGCATTCCCTCCCCATGGATGGAGCCCAGGAGCCCCACACCTTTTGCCATAGCTTTTAGGTTTAAATGCCTCCGCTCACCACCCTAGCTCAAGAGTGACATTTATTTACAAGAACAACCAGAGATGGACTCTCAGCTGGGTAGTGTTACCGAGGGAGAGTGGAGAAAACCCAAGGCATCTTCACAGCACCGCTCCTCTGCCATCGGAACCTCTTTACCAGTAATCTGGCAAACTGGGATGAAACCAAGGAAACCACTGCTTCAGCCCACTTGTACACAGAAAATTAAGTTGATATAATTACCAAAGATGCTAACGAAAATATTTCCTGATTCAGTAGAACAAACAGATAAATACAAATTCACAGGCTGGCCCTTCTACAAACATTTCATAGTTCCCAGGCACGCCAGCAGAGAACTTTACACTTCATTTAAAATCCATTTAAACAATTCCCAGGTCACTAACACAATCTCATTCACTAAAGTAGATGCTTCGATAGGTCTGTGTGCTCTGTAAGTCTGGGATGAATTGGTGCCCACTCTCTCCAGCTGACAGGAGCTTCCCAGAGTCTGGCAGCTCTGAAGGGGATTAGGTCAGCATTTTGCCCTGTAGTCCTTGAATCAATCAATCTATCATGTTTATTGAGCATTTACTGTGTACAGAGCACTAAACTAAGCGCTTAGGAGAGTACAATACAACAAAATTGGTAGATATGTTCCCTTGCCCATAACAAGTTTACAATCTAGAGGGTGTGATGGACATCAATGTGAATAAATTATGGATATTTACATAAATGCAGTAGGGCTGATGGATTGAAGAAAGGGAGCAAATCCAAGTGCAAGGGTGATGCAGAAAGGAGTGGGAGAAGAGGAAATGAGGGCTTAGTTACGGAAGACCTCCTGGAGCAGATGTGCCTTCAATTAGGTTTTGAAGTTGGGTTGAGTATTGGTCGGCTATGAAGAGGGAGGGTGTTCCAGGTCAGAGGCAGGATGTGAGCAAGAGGTCAGTGGCGAGATAGACTTGACCGAAGTACATAAGTAGGTTGGCATTAGAGGATTGCAGTGTGCAGGCTGAGTTGAAGTAGGAGAGCCGCGAGGTAAGGTAGGAAGGGTCATGGTGACTGAGTGCTTGAAGACTGTTAGCTCTGGGAAAATCTGTGTTTGGGTCCACTTTATATATCGAAGCTGTTACTCTAACTTCCTGACTTGGCCTCTATGCCCACAATGAGGTGACACAGGCTAATAATAACCAAAAAACTTGTGGTATTTGTTTAAGTGCTTACTATGTGCCGGCACTGTATGAGACACTGGAGTAGATACAAGATAATCAGGTGAGACAGTCCTTGTCCCACATGGAGCTCACAGTCCAAGTAGGAGGGAAAATGAGTATTTAATCCTCATTTTACAGCCGAGGAAACTGCAGCACAGTAAAGTTAAATGACTTGACCTAGGTCACACAACAGACAAGTGATGGAGCCAGGATTAGAATAGAGGTCTTCTGCCCCCCCAGATCTGTGCTCTTTCCACTGTTTCTCCAGTGAAACTAGCTCCTCTCCCCACCTCGTCCCTCACTCTAGCCGCCCCCTGGATGCCGCTCTGCTGGATACTGGCAGGCAGTTGTCCCTGACAACAAAACTGCCAGATGATGTCCTAACTAGCTCCCAGCAAGGACTCGGTTCTTTGTTTCGGCTTGCTATTGAATCATCTACCCTGGTGTCCGGAAAGAAAAAGAAATGACTGACACAGTTTAGGAAGGTGGATTTTCAGAAAATGGTAATGGAGAGGTTGACTGAACCCCAAGGTGGCTTAGTGGCAAGGGCCCAGGCTTGGGAGTTGGGGGTCGTGGGTTCTAATTCTGCTTTCGCCACTAATCGGCTGTGTGACTTTGGGCAGGTCATTTAACTTCTCTGCGCCTCAGTTACCTCATCTGTAAGAAAGAGATTGGGACTGTGAGCCCCACGAGGGACAACCTGATTGCCTTGTTTCTACCCCAGCGCTTGGCACATAGTAAGCGCTTAACAGATGCCATGATTATTATTATTACTTCCCCCCCGTGTATATACGATCACACTCTCCCCCTTCAAAGCCCTGCTGAAGGTTCTCCTTCTCCAAGATGCCTTCCCAGACTAAGGCCCCTTTTCCTGAGCTCTCCCTCCCCATCTCTGACTTGCTCCCTTTGCTCTACTCCCCCTCCCCTCCCCATAGCACTTATATATATATGTACATATCTATAATTCCATTTATTTATATTAATGCCTGTTTACTTGTTTTGATGTGACTACATCTATAATTCTATGTATTTATATTGACACTATTGATGCCTATTTACTTATTTTGATGTCTGTCTCCACTCTTCTAGACTGTAAGCCTTTTGTGGCCAGGGATTGTCTCTCTTTATTGCTGAATTGTACCTTTCAAGTGCTTAGTACAGTGCTCTGCACACAGTAAGCGCTCAATAAATATGATTGAATTGGATGAATGAATGAATAAATGACTGTTGAGCTGATCAAGCCCCCACAACCAGTAGGAGAATTGGACTCAATGGGCCAAAATAATCCTTCTTGTCACTAAAAGTGAGAGCCAGGAATGTGAGCTAGTGGAGGCATGCCTGAGGCCATTGCCAGTCAATAGTCACTGGGCTCCTCCCAGTGATAACTAAGAGGCCACCGTCACCTACATTGGGAACAGATTCAATGAGTTTCAGCCATAGCCCCCCAAACCCTACTCTTTCCACCCCACTCCCACTGCCTTACAATTCTGGTTTCTCCTATCTCCCCTTAATTTCACGGTAGATTAAATCGTTATTATTACCATTAATTAATAATCTGACCCAGAGCCCAGGAAAAAAATTCTGTTGTTAAGATGCCAGCTCAAGAATTCTATTAAAAGTCACAGCACCTCATACCCAGGGACAATGACAGGTCTTCTGTGGCTTACTCTACCCATGAGTTGTAAAATATATCTGGTTATTAGTTCTTGTCCATTGTGGTCTATTTTCCCTAAGAAATGAGGAAAAAAAGATTCACTTCAATTCCCCTTATATTTGTTTTTTCTTGCAAAAAGAAAATCCAGAAAGAGGAAGCCACTTTAAAAAGTTGTGATAAAGCCTACTGAAGACTTTTTTTAAAAAATCATCTAGCCATTGCCCTTCAATGTCTTGACAAAGTGAAACATTATGCAATCATAGAAAAAAGTTATTGTATGCCTTGCAGCCTCCAGCTATTATGACTTCACTCCTTGCCAAACAAGTGGTTATTGTTCTGGGAGATTCTGTGAAGCTTCCGCCCAAATTAAAAAAGAAAAAAAGAGTCCTACTACAAGGTTAAGAAGCATTTCATATAGTATTGGTTTCACTGGTGTTCGGGACCATGGCAAATTAAAGACGCATGCGCGGTGCCAGGGTGTGGGAAAGAGGAAGCCTACACTGCCCGTATGGGTAGAAAGGATACGCAGTTCATTGTTCCATTAGATGCTTGATAAAACAAGACAGTTGAAGTTTGTCATCCACCTCTACCCTAATGCTGGCACTTGATTCATTTTCAACAAGACTATTAGGGGCCAGGAGTTAGCTAATGAAGCCAAGAAAAATCTTAGTGTTCCAAGGTAGGGAACCAGAGGCTCAGCTTCAAAATACGAATTAGAAAAGCAATTTGCCTTCTCTGTTGTCAAACAGGATTTCTATTCAAATGAATTTCAAGTCAGGCAAGGGATTTTGTTTTGTGAAGACATCAGGAAGAATGTCCTGATTGTCAGAGATGGTGCTTCCAAGGGGTGTGGAAGAGTTTCTGCCGCTGGAGTTTTTAAAGGTCATCAACTCTTTGAGTTCAAGCCCACCAGAATCAATCAATCACTTCATTGAGCACTTGCTATGTGCAGAGCACTCTACTAAGCATCTGGGAGAGTACAGTACAATAGAATTGGTAGACATGCTCCCTGTCCACAACGAGTTTACCATCTAGACCCGAGGATTTTCGAGAGACAGTTCTTCCAGACTCAGTAGTCTTGAATTCTAAGTGGCCAGAGAACTGGGTGGGGTTTCAACACTGGGCTCCAGAGTCTCTGGGGAATGCTCATTTGGCAAGCCTTGGAGCTGCAAGGTGCTGCTGGGGAGGAATGAGGGTAAGGTGAAAATAATGGAGGTGTTCAAAGAGTGACTGAAGGGGCCATTTCAAGGGTAAAAAAAGTGGAAGCATGCTTATTCTTGTGGGAAAGAAGGGGGAAAAGAATAAGGTCTGTGGGAATTGTGAAGCTAAAGAGAAGAGGGCATGAGGGCATAAAAATGGAAAAGGAATCCTCTAAAAGGCAACCAGCTGCCTTCAGGAGGAAAAACTGCTAAAAAAATTGACTCCATTTGAAATAAGGAAAATAAAAGGTTTGTTTCCTCCATTTGGCAAGTACCATTATCTCTTGATCACTCAGAGGCTGATTATCTAATTTATGGATTATCTAAGCCCTTTGCCTTTCCCCTTTCTTCCTCCTGCTGCCTGAGCAAGGAGAATAGAGGGATCTTTGGAACAGTTTGGGTTTACTTTGGAGGAAGGGGCATTGAAACTACTGACTACAATGAGATTTTGGATCTCCAGGCTTCCTTGGATGAGAGAGAATTTACTGCATCAGCCTACTTGTTGAAGGTCCTGCCTCCAGCCTCTCTCCCACTCTAGTCCATTCTTCCCTCTGCTGGACAGATTTTTCTAAAAAGTCATTCTGTGAAGTCTCCCCACCCTTCCTACCTGGAATACTCTCCCCATTCACATCAGCTTCCCATTGTCCCCATCCCAAGCCAATCTCCTCCAGGAAGCCTTCCCTGACTAATCCCCTTACCTCCCCAGACTATTTTTCCTCCCTTCTGAGCTCCCTATGCATTTGAGTCATCATAACTCACCTACTACATAGGCCTCCTGTCTCTCTCCACTCCAGTTCTTCATCTCCTTGGGCAATGTAATACATATAGTTGTCCTTCACGCCCCAAGATGCCACTGGCCGTGCCACACATTGATGGGTGAGGGTATGGCTGAAAAAGCCAATGTGGGACCCAAAGGCCCAGCTACCCTCTGCATACATTAAGGCTTTTCTCTGTTGGACATAACTGCTCTTCTGTCATGCATGGCACTGTTTGGGTGCACTTCAGGGGTTTGTTTTATTGCATTCTTAGAACATTTCCTCTGCTCCCTTGGCTTTGTGGTGCCCAATTTCTGCAGACGTAGAGCTGCCGTTGGGGCACCCGGCTGTCTGTCATCCAATCTCCTCACATGTCCCGCCTGGTGTAGCCATGTTCAAGTGAGCATAGCTTCAGTGCTAGAAGAGTGGCTTGGTTTCTCTGTGCCTCAGTTACCTCATCTGTAAAATTGTCAACCCCAAGAAGGACATGGACTGAGTCCAACCCGATTACCTCATATAATAATAATGGTGGTATTTGTTAAGTGCTTACTATGTGCAAAGCACAGTTAATAATAATAATGTTGGTATTTGTTAAGCGCTTACTATGTGCCGAGCACTGTTCTAAGCGCTGGGGTAGACCCAGGGGAATCAGGATGTCCCATGTGGGGCTCACAGTCTTAATCCCCATTTTACAGATGAGGTAACTGAGGCACAGAGAAGTTAAGTGACTTGCCTACAGTCACACAGCTGACAAGTGGCAGAGCTGGGATTTGAACTCATGACCTCTGACTCCAAAGCCCGTGCTCTTTCCACCGAGCCACGCTGCTTCTTTTCTAAACACTGGGGGGATACAAGTTGATCAGGATGTCCCACGAGGAGCTCACAGTTTTAATCTCCATTTTACAAATGAGGTAATTGAGGCACAGAGAATTTAAGTGACTTGCCTACAGTCACAGAGCTGTCAAGCATCGAAGCCAGGATTAGAACACATGACCTCTGACTCCCAAGCCCGGGCTCTTTCCACTGAGCCAGGCTGCTTCTGTATCTACCCCGGTGCGTGGCACATGTTCCTTGTTAGTACAGTGGTGAGCGTCCCCGCCTGTCATGCAGGAGACCGAGGTTCGGTTCCCTAATAATGTTGGTATTTGTTAAACGCTTACTATGTGCAGAGCACTGTTCTAAGCGCTGGGGTAGATCCAGGATAATCGGGTTGTCCCGCGTGAGGCTCACAGTTAATCCCATTTTACAGATGAGGTAACTGAGGCACAGAGAAGTGAAGTGACTTGTCCACAGTCACACAGCTTTCTTCATGTAAAGAGGATTTTAATTTGGTGGGGCGGGGTGTAGCCAACGATATAAATTGAGTTACGTTGTAACCACTGAAACAGAGCAATATTTATGTACTTTGCTCTGCCATGTGTGTGAAAGAGAGAGAGAGAAAGAAATACTAGTGATTTTGTGTTGTTGATTATTGTATGCAGGTGCCTGAACCACAAAAAATGCATGGAAATTAGTGAAAGACCAGAGCACAATAGACAGTTCTTCAACTTCTTTTTCTTTGTCATCTTCTTAATCACCTTCTCCTCTTTAATCTTAATTATCACCCTCCTACTCTAGCACATCTTTCAGCACCTTTAGTCACTTTTGTTTATCCACCTTTACAAAGAAAATCTGGTAGTCACCTCCTCTTCCTCCATCTAAACATCTCAAGGCTCCCGGAGAGAAGGAGCAACCTGACAGGGAGTAAAATAAATCGGGCCAGCTGCTTAACTCAATTGGTTAGAACATGGTGATAAGGCCATGGTCATGGGTTCGATCCCTATACAGGCCATTTATCTTATGAGAGCATCATGGCTTAGTGGATAAATCATGGGCCTGGGAGTCAGAAGGACCTGAGTTCTAATTCTAGCTCTGCCACATGTCTACTGTGTGACCTTGGGTAAGTCACTTAACTTCTCTGTGGCTCAATTACCTCATCTATCAAATGGGGATTAAGAGTGCGAGCTCCACATGGGACAGAGACTGTGTCCAACCTGATCGACTGGTATCTTCCCCAGTGCTTAGAACAGTGCTTGGTATGTAGTAAGGGCTTAACAAGTACCAGAATTATTACTAACAAACATCATTAAAAAAAAAAGATGCAAGCAGCAGAGTTGATGACAGAGTGCTAGCCAAAAGCATTACCATGCATCCTCCTATAATAGGAGCTACTGCTGAGCCAGGATCCCCTGTGGGTGCTATAATCCACCCACATAGCAAGGATGGATTTCAAGATCTGTGGGGCTAATCCCTGCCGACATGGGTTTTTAAAGCCTGGCGCAAACTAAGCCAAGAGGCATGTGATAGGCTGTGACTTCCAGGTCCAGGACAGGGAGTGGAAGACAAGATTCTTCCTGATGCTGCTTTGGTGGACAATTGAACATCCTGCTAGTCTGTGTAAGCTGCCAGATCCTGTGGTACTAGATAAGAAACACGCACCCTTGTTTAATTGAATTTGGGAGAGAGGAGGAGAACAGAAGACTTTAGGTAATGGTGTTAAAACTATCCTGATGGATTCAACATGACTAATTTCTAGAATGACAGCAAGAACTCTAAAGGGGGGGAGCACTGAGAAAAATGGGGTTCTGAATAACCTCATTTTATAACTTCTGTTGCTGCTTAATCTGAATTCCTTTTCACTGTGGAGTCTGAATACCCTGTTGTGGGCAGGGAATGTGTCTGCTATATTGGTGTGTTATACTCTTCCAAGAGTTTAGTACATTGCTCTGCACATAGTATGAGCTCAGTAAGTGCCTGGCACATAGTAAGCGCTTAACAAATACCATTATTATTACTATTATTATTACGATTATTTACATAGAGTGTTTACATGAGTTTAAAGTATGTGTCTATTTTGCTCCCTCAAAATCATGTCACCCCTTCAGCGACGTATTCATGTGTTTTTTTTAGTGGCACTTGTTAAGCACTTACTTTGTGCCAAGGAACTGTACTAAGCACTTAGATACAAGATCATCAGTTGTACACAGTCCCTGTCCTACATGGGACTCACAATCTAAATAGGAGGGGAAAGAATTTAATCCCCATTTTACAGATGAGGTAACTGAGGCACAGAGAAGCTAAGTGACTTCCCCAAGGTCACACAGCAGACACTTGGAGGAGCCAGCATTTGAACCCAGGTCTTCTGACTCCCAGACCCATGCTCTTTCCACTAGGCCATGCTTCTCCTGCTTAGGCATTTATTTCTTATTTAGTTAACTGCTTGTTGTATTTGTCGTGGAGGGCAGGAGGGGTTTCTCTTACTCTTCAGATTAATTCCACATTTGGCAGTTGACAGCCACTTGCCCTCCGCTCTAGACTGCAAATTTCTCAAAGACTGGGACATGTCTATTACTTTAATTGTTTATTCTCAAGTGCCCCGAACAGTGCTTTACACACAATAGGTGCCTGATAAATGCTGCTGATGAATGTGGAAAGTTGACTCACCCTTCCTTCCATGTTCTTTCTACTAAAAATGATGGACTAGAGGTTGCCACTTTCTGGATGACAAATTGTCAGGCTCCACACTTGAATTGAGTGTTGCTAGGAATTCCCAAGCACTTTATTCTACAGGATGTACCATCATCATCAAAGGTATTTACTGAGTTCTTACTGTGTGCAGACCACTGTACTAAGCGCTTGCGGTAGTACGAGTTGATAGTACCGTTTCCGGACTCGTCCACCATTTCCTTTAAAGCATAAATCCCCAGGGGCCAAATTGATGTCCCCTTGGTGTCACATGGATAGTATCCTCTTGGCTCTTAGCTATCTTACGAACCTTCTCTGAGGCCCTGGGAGTGTAGAAGCCCAAACGAAACATTTCAAGTTGGACAACTCTAACACAGAAAAAAGCTTGAACATGAGGACAATCTTCATTTATTCCCGGAAGATAGATGTGTTCAACAGCTTTGATCTAAAAGATAACAATAGGAAGCTAGGAAAAGAAGCAGGCAGACTTGGGCAAGGGTGGGTGGCCAAACTAGGATAATATAAACAGAGACCAGATACTGTTCTCCTCAGTACAGGATGAAGGCACCATTTCTAATCCATTTTCCCCATGCAAAAGGGAACAAAGTATCTGACATCCTGTGAGATCCTTTCCAGATTTAAACTCTGGAAGAAAAATGTACTCTGGTGAGATAAGAAATCGGGCCGAGAGGCAAAAGATTGAGAATTGATTCTACATAACAACAAAAGTCTTGTGAGGCCATCTGGATAGACAGAATTAATCTAGTGGTAGGTATATTTTGCCCAACCTAATTAACTTGTATCTACTTCAGGGATTAGAACAGTGTTTGACACATAGTAGGTGCTTAAATACCATTAAAAAAAAGGTGCAGGGAGTTTTCATATAAGGAAGCAAAGAGTACCCCCTGTGTAACATTTTGGTGGGAACCTAGAGAAGGTCTCTAATCTTGGAGAACTGATTTCAAATACATCTGGAATCAGTGGAGCAACATTTAAGCAGAGAGGTCATGAGAGGGAGAGAGAGGTAAATTTCTAATCTGATAGGAAGGAGACCAGGGGCAATTTGCATGTGTTGCAGTCTGAAGAAATGGGTCTCTAGGAGGTCACTTGGGGAGAGCGGAAGAGAACTACTGCTATTACCACAGTGAGAAGAGATGAAAGACTGAAGTGAGGTGGAACAGAGTTGGTGGTTACAGGGATCTGGCACACCCGCCTTGGAGCCTTCCAAGGAGGGAGAGAGGGCTCAGAGCCGGGCCAGAAACGAGGAGGGGAGTCTGAATGGGGGAGAGCTTGTGTTAAAGTTGCTCCTTCTCTCCGGGAGCCTTGAGATGTTTAGATGGAGGAAGAGGGGGTGACTACCAGATTTTCTTTGTAAAGGTGGATAAGCAAAAGTGACTAAAGGTGCTGAAAGATGTGCTAGAGTAGGAGGGTGATAATTAAGATTAAAGAGGAGAAGGTGATTAAGAAGATGACAAAGAAAAAGAAGTTGAAGAACTGTCTATTGTGCTCTGGTCTTTCACTAATTTCCATGCATTTTTGTGGTTCAGGCACCTGCATACAATAATCAACAACACAAAATCACTAGTATTTCTCTCTCTCTCTCTCTTTCACACACATGGCAGAGCAAAGTACATAAATATTGCTCTGTTTCAGTGGTTACAACGTAACTCAATTTACATCGGTGGCTACGCCCCACCCCGCCAAATTAAAAATCCTCTTTACATGAAGAAAGCTGTTTTTCTTCTCTAAGTAAATGAACTCATCATCACAGTAAATAAATCATCTCCTAACACTCTTCTGCAGTTACACTGCATGACTGACAGCAGCGCAGGGGTTTCTGGCATCCTCCTAATGCCAGCAGATAAATGTATTCACAAATACCAACGAAGGAAAATTCCCACTATCAGAAAAGAAACAGGAAAGAGAACGAGAGTTTTTTGAGGGTGAGGATCATAAATTTAAAGAGGTGAGATCCAGAGCCAGGATCCATGATGTCATGAAACAAACATGAAGGTACGCTATCATTTTTACAGGCAAAACTGGCTCATCTCCCTATCAGTCAAGTCCCACCTGTAGGCACACCTCAGCATGAATTGCAACGTACTGTAAGATCTGGATGGCTGGACTGTGGCATCTCCGGAATCATGGGGCGAAGCTGCCAGGGGAAGAACTTCCCTCTCAGACTCAGTTTCTCATGTGGTTTCCTCCTTAGGCCAGTTTGTGGAAGAGCTCATCCTGATTTTCAGCCAGAATTTGATGGACTGTTCCAGGCACTGCTTGTTCACCTTTTCCAGCAGGATTCCCTGGAGGAAACTGCACTGTTCTGTTGCTGGCGTTCAGAAAGGATGGGGAGAAGCAGTATGGGCCAGTGGATAGAGCACAGGCCTAGGAGTCAGAAGGACATGGGTCTCATACCAGCTCCGCTACTTGTCTGCTGTGTGACCTTGGGCAAGTCACTTAACGTCTCTTTGCTACAGTTCCCTCATGTGTAAAATGGGGATTAAGACCGTGAGCCCCATGTGGGACAGGGAAACTGTGTCCAACTTGACAAATTTGTATCTACCCCAGTGCTTAGCACAGTGCCTGGTACATAGTAAGCACTTAACAAATGCCACAGTTATTATCATTATTAGTAGTAGTACTGTGTGGGCCTAGGAGCAGGCCTGTGTTCAGTGTGAGGTGGTTAGCTGTCTGAAGATCAAAGCCTGTCAGCACTATGAAGGTTATTTCAGTCACACCCCCTGTCTTTACCCCCAACCCGGGTCTCCCAGCCAAGGGCCACGCTTGTAAGTGTCAAGACTAGTTTCCTGTAGAAACTTCCACTGTCTTTGGAATCAGGTAGTATACCTCTCATTCATTCATCCAATCGTATTTATTAAGTGCTTACTGTATGTCAAGCGCCGTACTAAAGCACTTGAGAGAGTACAAAATTGTCTCCGAGGCTGCGCTTCGGAACCCGGACTCTCCAGAGCCATCGCTGGGGTCGGGCAGATTGGAAGCAGGGTGAGTGCTTTCCACACAGTAGCCGCTCAATAAATACCACTGATTGACTGATTAATAGTCTCAGCAGAAGACCCAAGCAGAAGCTATCGGTCAGGCAGATCGGAGGAACAAGCAGGAGGAAGCCAAAGAATGATATTTCTTAACCAAAACATCCTTGTTGAGGGAGTGCAGCCTAATGCTATTCTCACGGTCCCATGCTGAATTAGAATCATCGGCGGAGGGGCCTCAAGGGATCGGCTGCTTCAACTCCCTGCTGATCGGATTAAACCATCATGGCAGGCGGTTTCCAGGGATGGAGGCTTCACATTCTCCCTCGGGAGCTTGCTCCATATTTTATTTTCTGACAGTCAAGAAGTTCTTCCTTATGTCCAACCAAAATCTTGCCTGCTTTAACTTAAGCCCAGTTCCTCTTGTTTTGTCCCCAGTCTTGGTCAGCTCTCTCCAAAATAAAAGTCCTCCGTACATTTGAAGACCACAATTTGTCTCTTAGTCTTTCCTTCTTTAAGCCAAGCCACTAATTCCTTTAACCTCTCCCCATAGGGTATCATCAATGGTGTTTATTGAGTGCTAGTACATGCAGAGCACTGTAGTAAGCACTTGGGAGAGTACAATACAGAGTTGGCGAACATATTCCCCATCCACCACGAGCTCCAACCCTTAAATCATCTTTTTCCTCTTTTCTTAATTCCAACAAAAAAATACAATTCTAATACAATTCTATCCTCTTAGCAGTAGCAACTCATCATCATCCTTCACTGAATGGTATGCATATTTAAATACTGATATGCTTCATTCTTTAAAATGGATCATAGCACTTAACGGACCAGGGTATTAGGTACTTGGGAGAGTACAGTAAAAGAAGAAACATGGCAGTGGACATGTCTTTAGGATCAAACCATTATCACCAATCAATCAATGGTATTTATTGAGCACAAACTGGGTGCAGACCACTGTACTAAGCACTTGGGAGAGCACAGTACAACAGAGTTAGTCAGGGACCCCTGCCCTCAAGGATCTTACCCTCTTTGGGGATCCTACTTAGCACCATAAAAACATAGGCTAATTCTCTGGAAAAATGGCCTTTATTTAGCTCTCTAAATGGGACAACTTGGGGTTCCAGCTCCCACCTTGCCCTTTCAGACACACCACACTGAGACGTCCAGCAGCTCTGACTTCCCTGACACCATGAGCCATGCTGTATTTTTAGAAGGAGAAAGCTGGGCCAGGGCCCCCGTGGCCTTCTCCATCAGCTACTCTGATCTAAAAAGCAAGCTCTCACGCCCAAATGGGCCCAAGGAGACCATGGATAGACCCCTACTATTTTGTAGCAGCAGCATGACCAAGTGAAAGAGCACAGGCCTGGGAGGCAGAGGACTTGGGTTCTAATCCTGGCTCTGCCACTTGTCTGCTGTGTAACCTTGGGCAAATTACTTTATTTCTCTGTTACTCAGCTCCCCCATTTGTAAAATGGGGATTCAATTCCTGTTTTCCCTTCAACTTAGCTTGAGAGCTCCGTGGGAGACCTCATTATAATAATACTAATGTTGGTATTTGTTAAGCGCTTACTATGTGCAAAGCACTGTTCTAAGCACTGGGGTAGATACAGGGTAATCAGATTGTCCCACGTGGGGCTCACATTTTTTAATCCCCATTTTTACAGATGAGGTAACTGAGGCACAGAGAAGTGAAGCGACTTGCCCAAGGTCACACAGCAGGCAAGTGGCAGAGTCGGGATTAGAACCCACGACCTTTGACTCCCAAGCCCGGGCTCTTTCCACTAAGCCACGCTACTTCTCTCATGTATCTATCCCGGGGCTTAGCACATAGTAAGTGCTTAAATACTACAATTATTGTGAATTATTATTGCATCCATCTGCACACATCTCTCCGCTCCTCAAATCCTCCAGATCCCTCTGCATTGGGCAAAAACTTCTCGAGGCTCTCCACCAGTTCTCCCCACCTTCCACACCTGCATTCTTTGGTCCTCCCCAAGGCAGTCATCTAACTGTATTTTGCTCTTTACTCTCCCACCTCCATCCCCTCGCTCATCCTGTCCCCTTGCCTTCCTTCCCCAAGTATGACAGGTTTCAGTCCTTTATATTCATAGCCCTTTTGAAGGCCCAGCTCTTGCAAAATGCCTGCCCTGACTAATTCCCAGCCTCCCAAGTTATATAAACCCATTAGCAACCTCTAGTAAGTATATATTTACTATAGCCTCAGCTTCAGCCATTAGGTACACAGGTTTATTCAAGTGTGCTTTCAGTTCTTAATCTTGATTACTGCTTGTAAATAGGTTTATGTTTGCCTCTCTCATTAGAATGTAAACATCTTGTGGGCATGGACTATATCCCTTGTTATTTAATACTTTCCAGTAGAGTGTACTGAACCCAGTGGGTTCTCTGTAAATACTATTCCTGCTAGTAATAGTCCTGTTTTGTTTCTATTGACTGTTAGAAGAGGAACAAGAATAGAGCCTTTTTAAAGCAGTGTGGCCTGGGAGGCAGAGGACCTGGGATCTAATCCCAGCTCTGTCACTTACCTGCTGTGTGACCTTGGGAAAGTCACTTAATTTCACTGTGCCTCAGTTTCCTCAACTGCAAAATGGGGACTCAATATCAGTCCTTCCTCCTACTTAGACTGTGAGCCCCATGTGGGACAGGGATTGTGTCCAACCTGATTAACTCGCATCGACCTCAGAGTTTAGAACAATGCTTGACACATAGAAAGTACTTAAATACCATAAAAAAGTAATATATGGAGAAAAATGAGTAGATTTACAGCACCTGTTCTCAGATCCCACAGAAGAGTTTAGCTCTGGCCTCACTGTAACTACATCCACAAAATCCAGCACAAACTCCATTCATTCATTCAGTAGTACTTATTGAGTGCTTACTATCTACAGAGCACTGTACTAAGCACTTGGACACCAACACCAATATTGTGCACCTACTGTGTACTAGTACCAGTGTTAGTCATATTTATTAAGCATCCACCGTATTTAAAGCACTATAGAAATATCCACATAAGAATTAGACACCGTCTAATAAATGGTGTGGGGATGTTGGCAAGAGATACAAGATGAATAAAGAAAAACACAAAAATGACAGACAGAAAATTCAACCTGAGAAATAGTGTACCATGGCTAAAGAGGGGAAGTTTGGATCCATGCAACTCAGAGTCTAACAGTCACAGCAGTTTCAGCTGTAGCTACAGCCTTCCCAAATTGACCATAGTAGAGCATTTTTGTTTTGCCATAGCACCACAGACCAACGGGCATTACCAGGGCAGTGGTCTTGGTAGCCACTGAGGTCTTCACTGCTCATGTTAGCCAGCTATTTTCAGGATTTCTACTGGTCGCCCACCACGTGAGGACCCTAGGTGATTCTTCGGGCAGGCCCAGCAGCCTGACTGGTTCTCACCCACCAACGCGGTAAGGTGTGGAACAGATGTAGTTGCGGAGAGAGAACCAGGAGACGATTCTCAGTAAAACCACAGATGAAGACAGTTTCAGAGAAGTGGCCAGTGGTGCCACCAGAGGTAGCTGAGAGGTCGAGGGGAATTAGAATGCAATATCCCAGTAGAATTAGCCACAAAGAGATCATTTGGGGCACTGGGGAGTGCAATCTCAGGAAAGTGCATAGTTCAATATCCAAAAGGTTTGAGACAAGTTGGTAGAGAGTAAGAAGAGGCAATGTGTTGACAGCCTGTTCTAGCAGCAAGGATGAGAAAAAGGAGTGGGAGCTAGAGGTTGTGGTAGGACTAAGGAATGACTTTTTCAGGATTAATGGGAGATTGCACTTATTTGAAGTCAGAAGGGAATGAACCAGAGAAGAGTGGCAGATGAGTTGAGGCCCATGTTTTATGTTGGCAGAGATGAAACTTAGAAGTGCTGCCTGAAAGGCATCACTAAGAAAGGAGATGTGCGCTAAGATCAGCTCAGGAAGCCTCACCCAATCTGGTCAGAGAAAGGACGTACAGATGGCTCTTCAAGTCAGTGTTGGAGTTGGAAGTGAAGTCTAACACTCCTAATCCTCCCGTTACAGCTGACATCTCACTATACAGCAGGCCACAGGATCTCTGAGTATTTTCTATATTTTGACTAGTAGAATCTGCCAAAACTTTTCTCCCTTGGCTACTCAGCTCCTCAAACTACATAATGCTTATGACCCAGTGGGGTTTCACTGAAGTCCAACTTCCCACCTTTGTTTGGAAGCTGTGGCAGTGTAGGCAGGCTGAATTTGTGACACTGGGTGCCAAAATGATCCATCTGCAGGAACATACAGGCTCAGACTCTGTCTGACAATGACATTTCTTCATTTCTGTTCATGTCGGTCTCCCCTTCTACACTATAAACTCCTTGTACCTATCAACTCTGTTACACTGTACTCTGCACACAGTAAGGGTTTAATAAATGCCATTGATTTATTCAACTATTATAAACTGGATCTGGAACTGTTTTGTTGGTGTGAGAGAAGTCATCAGTCACAAGTGAAACTTGTCTCTTAGTGGAGAAGATTGGGAGATTGTCTCCTTAAATCAGGGGTAACCTATGCCCTCAAAATCATTTGCTAAAATCAATCCATCAGTGGAATTTATTGAGCATCTGCGGGGTGCCGAGCACTGAACTAAGCTATTGGGAGAGTGCACTAGAACAGAGTCGGTAGACACATTCCCTGCCCACAAGGCTGTCCAGGGTTAAAGTCTATTCACTAGCAAGGTTGGACTAGGAGGGGAAGAAGAGGAGAGAAGACGGTTCCTACCAGAAGTAAGGGTCTGGATTCCACAAAAGAGATTTGCACATTTCCAAAGACTTCACATAGAAGAAATGCTTCTTTTCTCAATGGGCCAAGTCAACCATGTCCTTGGGGACTGGTTTGGAAACAGTTTCCAATCAAGAAATTATTATACATAGATATGCACACCCACACATGCATCCTCCTCCTCCCCCCCCCAACACCAATTCTCTTTTCCTATCGATTTCCCTCATGGCTCCTTTTGAGTTGCCCTACATCTCTGAAGCCATTTAATAGGCCCTACTCCTCAAGGTGCTAGGGAGCAGATAAGAGAGAGGCCCTCACTAGGACTGGTGTCTTCACTTCCCAGGGTTTTGCAATCCTGTATAGCAATCCATTCTTGTCCCCTCATTATCCATCCATTACAAGGATCGGGTCCCATCAGCTAGAAGCAGCACATGACCTATTGTGCAGGACAGTCTCCAATTCCAAAATGACTAATGAAACAATGAAAGAAAGTAAGAGAGAGACACTTAATAGTCTAAGAATTTCTTGAGAAGGGACTTTCCTAGGCAAATATCAATAGCGGTCTGTACTGCTTTGAGAGACTCCACAGCACAAATGCCAGAGCTGCTTGTTCCTTGGGTCATTAAGAACTTAGAAGGTTTTGGGCGAGGCGTGCACTGAGTGGGAATGACATGCACAGTCATTGCTCTGAGACACTTAGGGATCCTTCAATTCCACTACTTGGGCGCCAGGTTGGTCTGAATCCTTTCATTGGCAAAAGCCCATCCATTTGAGGCAGCTGGATTTTGTTCCAGCTTAATTTTGCGTCCTGATTAGAACGAGTCACGATAAGAAACGAGATGCCTTCTTTATTGTGTCTCCTGGCAACTCTCTGGCTTTTTCCTTCCTTGGTTCAGTGTAACATTGAAAGGACAACACACTGACTTTGAAGTAGTGTGACTTAGCCTGCTCCCAACTCCCAGCCCAGTGCTAAAATCACTTTAGGTAAAATTGTCTGCCAGGGGCACCTAAACAGTTCACAGCCTGGTCTGGAGCAGAGCTGGCTGATTCTACATTGACATATGACCTACGAGGGAATCTATGTGGTCGGTTCCTCTCAGGCAGAATGTAAAAGCCTTTAAAAGTAAAGTTTATAAATTGCTCTAAAGGGAGATTATTAATATCAGACTTTTAAAAAGATCTCAAACCTCTCCAACAGTCATTTATCTCAGTTAATTCTCACCCAGAACTCCATGACCGGCTATTGCTTACACAGCTTTAGAAATATATATTAATAAAGAGCCTGCTTTCCTGTTCTCTACTTTTTCCCCAAGTGCAATGGGCAAGAGAAAGTCATGAGGAAGGGCAGGCTGCAGAGATAGAGGGCCAAGGAGGGGAGGTGTGGGTGTGTGTATACAGACATGCGTGTATGTGAGTGTTTCTTCAAAGATGTAGGTCTGCTCCTGTAGCTGCTCCTCTGCTCTGGTGCGTAAGGGAGAGAAGCATGGGACTCGGGAGTGGGAAAGGAACAAGGAGGTTCCCAGTGTGAGCTGATGCCTGTATTCCAGTCTTACTTTGTATTTTCTGAGAATAACTGATATTCAACACAGAAAATTAGGGATAACCCCTGCCAACTTCTCTATTCTTAACACAAAAAAGAGGGAGAGGAACCACTTGTTCAAATCCTATTTAGAGAGGAAAAGAACTGGAATATACATGTGACTTGCTCAAGGTTACTGAGGGATTCAGTGAAGAAGCCAGAAACAGAATCCAAGTCATGAATATTTCCCAGTGACTGCCTTTCTATGCTGTGAAGAACTCCGCTGAGAAGCAGTTTAGCTTGCGTCTGGGAATCAGTGGACCTAAATTCTAATCCCGACTCAGCCGCTTGCTTGCTGTGAGACCTTGGGCAAGTCATTTCACTTTTGTGGGCCATAGTTTCCAATCTGCAAAATGGGGATTCAATACCTATTCTCCTTCCTAAGACCGTGAGCCCCATGTGGGACAGGGACTGTGTCCCACCTGATTATCGTGTATCTATCCCAGTGCTTAGCAAAGTACTTGACACTCCCTTAGGAGAACTCATTAGATCCCATGGATTCAATTACCATCTCTCTGCGGATGATTCTCAAATCTACCTCTCCAACTCTGACCTCCCTCCTTCTCTGCAGTCCCACATTTCCTCCTGCCTTCAGGACATCTCTACCTGGATGTCCCACCGTCATCACAAACTTAACATATCCAAAACTGAACTCCTCATATTCTCATTCAAACCTTGTCCTTCCTGTGACTTTCCCATCAGTGCACATAACATCACCATCTTCCTTATCTTACAAGCCCGTACCCTTGGCCTTATCCTCAACTCATCTCTCTCATTCAACCAATAGATTCAATCTGTAACCAAATCCTGATGCTTCCACCTTCAAAACATTGCTAAAATCCACCCTTTCCTCTCCATCCAAACTTCTACTATGCTGACGCAAGGACTTATCACATTCTGCCCTGACTACTACAACAGCCTTCTTGCTGACCTCCCTTCCTCCTATCTCTCCCCTCTCCATACTTCACTCAGTAGCCCAGATCATTTTTCTAAAAAAAAGTTCAGGCCACCTCTCCCCACTCCTCAAGAACCTCCAGTGGTTGCTGTCCACCTCCACATGAAACAGAAACTCCTTACTACTGTCACTAAAGCACTTATCAGTCCAACCCCTCCTACTTTACCTCACTTATTTCCCAGTACAACTCAGCCCACATAATTCATTCCTTTAATACCAAGTTACTTGCTATACCTCAGTCTCATCCATCTCACCACCAACCCCTTGTCCACATTCTCTCTCTGGCCTAGAACTCCCTCCTGCATCATATATGACACACTACCACTCTCCCCAATTTCAAAGCTTTATTAAAATCACATCTCCTCCAAGAGGTCTTCCCCGCTAAGCCTTCATTTCCCCTACTCTCTCTCTCTCTCTTCTGTGTCACCCTTGCACTTAAATTTGTACCCTTTATTCACCCTACCCCCAGCCCAACAGCATTTAAGTACATTACGTAATTTATATATTTCAGTGTCTGTGTCCCTGTCCAGACTGTGACTTCCTTGCGAACGGGGAATGAGCCTATCAATTCTGTTGTATGGTACACCCCCACGTGTTTTATACAGTGCTCTGCACACAGTAAGAGTTCAATAAATACCAATGATTGAATGACACTAACCACTTAACAAATACCTCAATTATTATTACTATTATTATTATGACTGATGTCAGCAGCATTTCCTGAGCACCTACTGAATGCCAAGCATTGTACCTCGTGCTTGGAGGACATTTGAAAGGAGTGGCAGACTTGAGAAGGTTCAACAACTTTCAGACCTGCCATCCTCTAAGCCCACCAATGCTCCCAAAGGTAAGCACCAAGCTCAGCAGCTCCGTGTACACGACTTCTCCTGGGAGCTGCTGAGCAGCTAGAGAATGAAGGGCAGAATGGAGGAGAGCAGAAAGTCAACACAAACATTAGGCAGTTATCCCTCAGGGCTCTGCACATAATAATCGCTTAATAAATGATTGATTGATTGTTTCTTGCCTCTATGTCTCTCCTAGCTCCACCTCCCAAAACACAAAGAGCCCAAAGACTTCCCTGGGGAGAGACTGAGGATGGGATCGAGGTCCCGTGATGCGGTTAAGGGGCCTGGTGAGGGTGACCAGCAAGGCATCATGGTTTTCCAGAGATGGAAGAACACTGGCCCTGCCCTTCCCATGAGTGTTTCCCTCCAGAAGTGTCTGAAACCAGCAGCTGTGGCCTCAGGTTTCAATCCAATTTTGAGATATCTCTGGGACCCTGCCCTAAGACTTCATCTTCTGTCTCCATTTTGAGGAGATTATTTTTTTCTCTACTCTGGGTAGAAGCTGAATGGGTGGAATGCATGGAAGTTCTTAATGGCTGGGCCTACACAGCCAAGGGAAAGACAGTTACACACATAATAATAATTATGGTATTTGTTAAGCACTTACTATGTGCCAAGCACTGACACATTCAGTCTCAATGTCACTGTCACTGCAGTATTCACAACAAAACTCATCACCTATAATTGACTGATTTATTGACTAGTTACTGTAGGCATGGATCTTCCCTAGACACAAAATAAGGATCACAAAGTAAGAAGTCTTGTTGCCTGCCCTTCAGGTTTTCTCACTTCAGACCACCATAAAGCAGTTGTCTTGGTATATTGCTGTGGTCATTCTCCTCGTATGTTCTGCCCAGTGAATGCTCCTGGTGGATTGACTGTGTTCCAGAACCCAAGTGAGCGTGATCCTTTTTTGCCACTTATGCTAAATAGTGATCATGGATGGCTTTGATAAAACTGCCCTAGAAGCCAGTCTGCTTATGTTGTATCAACCCTAGCACTTAGTACCAGGTTTGGCAGAGAGTAAGTTAACAAACACCCTAATTATCATTTTCCATTCCCTGCCCACAAGGGGCTGAACTCTATTGAAAGGCATAGTAGTCAGCTGGAGGGGACTTTTGCTATTTGGATAAAGCTCTGATTAATCAGAGAAAGCTTGCTGGAAGGGAGGGGTCTGAAGTAGTGTTTGAAAGCTAGTAGGGAAATGGCTCAGTGGAGAGGGAGGAGGGCAGTAAATTGGAAGCATCTAGACAGATAAACCAGGCAACAAGATCCACCTTGACCTGAGAGCCCAATTAGCTGTTTAGATGGGCTGAAAACACTCAATAATTATGTAGCTTTTCATGTGGCTTTGGTCATGTAGACGAAGGTTGAAAATGCAAATTGGCCCTAGACACCCGGTGCTCTGTTTTGTGAGTGCATTTTTTACCCTCTGCTAGTTCCACGTAATAAGGATTTTTATGGGTCTCTGGTTTTCAAATAGTGTAGTCCACATCAGAATTGGCTGAGAAATGCTGGGGCCTTTCAGAATAAATTCACAGTTTAATTCATTCTGCCCTGGGGATTATAGAGATTGCAGTAATGGGGACTGTAACTCAGCACAGAAACTTACTCATCAGGCATTCCATGCAGGCAACTCTCCATTATCCAGGGTTGGATTAACCAGTTTGGGGGATTTTCCATGCCCCTGGCTTCTCCTCCCTCCTACTGTCTGCCCTTTAGCTATTTTACAGCTCAAATTAGCCCCGCCATCAAAGGATGGATGAGGGGGAAAGAGGAGGGAGAAAACGAGAGAAGTTGAAATTCATATCTCCCAAACATTTTGTTATATAAATATTTAGCAACATATTTTGCTGTTTGTGAGGAGCTACTATAGAGAGCAAACAAGGGAGGAAATAGAGAATGACATTTAAAGGGAGAGTTTGAATTATCTGTAGATTTGCTACTCTGTGCCTTGCTTTCCCTCCACTGGCTAAGACAATTGAGAGTTGGTCCATGCCTTGGGCCATTCTACCTTAGAGATCAGAGAATACAGGCCAGTTTGACTGATTCAGAAGGTCTGAAGCAGCAGTTGTAATTGATTTCCTGTTCACGTTGCTTAAGGTGAAAAACCGGAATCGGATTAGACGTCCAAGGGTGAAGAAGTAGAGGGGGAAGGTGGACAGCTGGTCTCCATCTCAGCTGAAGACAAAACAACAGGGTTATGGCCTGCACTGCTAAAGGAAGGACATAGCCTAAGAAGTACGGAAGGATTTCCTGACAGTGAAGGACAGACTATTGAGGGAAGATGTAAAATCATCTTCCCTGATGAAGATACAGTTCTGCATGGTGGCAGAAGGATACGTGAGATGGCCTCTGAGGGAAACTGCAGTATTTGATCCTCGCCCTCTAGACCGTAAGCTCAATGTGGGCAAGGAATGTGTCTACCAACTCTGTTATATTATTTAAGGACTTGCTATGTGCCAGACTCTGTTCTAAGCACTGGGGTAGATATAAGATCATCAGGTTGGACAAAGTTCATGTCCCACATGGGGCTCACAGTCATAAACCCCATTTTATGGATGAGGTAACCGAGGCCCAGAGAATAATAATAATAATGGTGGTATTTGTTAAGCACTATCTGCAGAGCACTGTTCTAAGTGCTGGGGAAGATACAGGGTCATCAGGTTGCCCCACGTGAGGCTCACAGTTAATCCCCATTTTACAGATGAGGTAACTGAGGCACAGAGAAGTTAAGTGACTTGCCTACAGTCACACAGTTGACAAGTGGCAGAGCTGGGAATCGAACCCATGACCTCTGACTCCCAAGCCCGGGCTCTTTCCACTGAGCCACACTGCCTCTCTAAGTTAAGTGACTTGCTCAAGGTCATGCAGCAGACAAGTGGCAGAGCTGGGATTAAGACCCAGGTCCTTCTGACTCCCAGGCATGTACTCAATGCACTAGGCCATGCTCCTCCTATATTATATTGTTATACTGTACTTACCCGTGAGCTTAATACAGTGCTCTACACTCAGTAAGTGCTCAATAAATGCAATTGATTTATTAAGAGCATCTCATCTGGTCCAAGAACCACCCATCGCCTATAAACCTCGAACCAAGCCTAAAATCTGGGACGTTTTCCATTCCATTCCTGGCAAGGTGATGTCCTGCTCAAATGATATGAGAAAGGTTCCCCAGGTTGTTTGGATATGAAGCAGCCTTTACACAGCAATGTTTTGAAGGTATAAATGTACCAGGGACATGACACACAGCGGGGTAAATTTGCCCTGAAATAAAGCGGTTTTAAAAAGTGATGGAAAAACAAGCATGACAAAGCACACTTAGCATTTTTCAAAATCCAAAATCCTGTTAGCTGTATCTGTTTCTTGAATGCAAAAAAAAAAGTTAAATGCATCTGCCATCCTGGGTTCCTAGTTTTCCTAAACTAGATATAAGTATGGTACAGTGGGATTGCTTTCCTATTATCATCCAAATAGTTCTTCATGACAAAAGGCTTTGTTCCTTTGCATAGTTTCAAAGCTCCCTCTGTATTTCAAGAAGGGTTACAAAATTTGAGTGTCATTGAGTTGCTCGGGTTGGTTCACTCCTTCTCCAGCTTCATGGCCCTTTATGTTTTCTCTCTCTCCAAACACTCAAGTTTTGATATGCCCAAAATAGCTGTCTGCAGGAAATGTTCTCGTCTGCTCCAGCCTGAGGCTGAACAGGGCTCTGTCTGTTGAGCTGCATCACCCAGGGTGGGTTTACAGCTGTGTGTTTTTGAGGGGCTTTGGGGGAAGAAGAAAAGACCCTTGTACAAGTTTCCAGTCGCCTTTCCAGTTGGGTTTGTAAGTCTGAGAACAACTGCAAAAACCTCACGAGTCACTGCTGCTATTAACACTCAGAATCTAGGGCTGAAAACTGTGATTTATCATTCACAGAGAAGCTTCAATGACACCATCCCACAAGTTCCTCTATGGTCTGTTTTGCTGATTTTGTTTTTTGGGTGTTATTTTTATTTTTTGCTGGGAGAAAAATTTAGAGCAGCAGGAAAGATCCAAATTGTCTCTAGCACATTGTGAGTTGTTTCAATTTGTGTTCTACACTTCCAGAAAGAAGATCAGGCAATTTTAGACTGGATGAATTCTACCTAGGGGTATGTGATTATCCTGTTTCCCTACGACTCCTGCCCATAACCCCTGTTTTAGGGGGTGTTGGCCCTAGATTAGCAATCAAACCCCTCAACAGTCCTGTTCACCAGTAGGGAGAGAGCTAACGTTAGGCTGTGAGCCTGCTGTTGGGTGAAGACTGTCTCTATCTGTTGCCTAATTGTACATTCCAAGCGCTTAGTACAGTGCTCTGCACACAGTAAGCGCTCAATAAATACGATTGAATGAATTAGGTGGATCTCACAGGAATGCAGTTGGGTCTTTTTTTTGTCTGTTCCTTCATCTGGGAGAGGGAGGAAGAAATGTTCCTCTTATCTGTCCCAGGAAGCTTTCTCCTGCCCAGAAATCTTTCAAGGACAGTAATCTACATTTAAGTTCACAACTGAACTACTGTGCAGGGTCAGATATGCCAAGGAAGTCCTGACCCTGTACAGGAGGATTTCCCCTCTGGTTCTTTCTGCAGTGTGACAGCTCTTTGGGGTTTCCAGAGCTCTCCAGGAGCAAAGACCACTCTAGCCTTCCCATTTTCTTTTTTTAAAATGGTATTTGTTAGGCACTTACTATGTTCCAGGCACTGTACTACTAAGCACTGAGGTAGATACAAAATAATCAGATTGGACACAATTCCTGTCCCACATGGGGCTCACCATCTAAGTAGGAAGGAGAACAGGTATCGAATTCCCATTTTACAGATGGGGTAACTGAGGCACAGCGAAGTTATGTGACTTGCCCAAGATCACAGAGCAGATTAGTGGCAGAGCCAGGATTAGAAGCCAGGTCCACTGACTCCCAGGTCCATGCTCTTTCCACTAGGCCACACTGCTTCCTCTGTTGGATACCCTACCCAGCCTTGCCTCGAGGTATCCACCACCTCTGTGACCTGTTTTCCCATCCAAAGCTCGAAGAGGAGAGAATCAAACGGGCAGTAGGAAGTTTATGCCTTTGCTGAGAAAACAACATTGCTTTCCCTGCCTGGGATTTTCTTCTTTTTGGAGTCCTTCACGTGGTGTTTTCTTGTTCTCTGTCCCAGTGGAACCCCTTAGGTAAGTAGAAGGCTGCCATGCCTCTCAGAGCAGCTTCCCCCACTAGACTCTAAACTTCTGAAAGGTGGGATTCATGTCTACCTACTGCACTGTACTCTCCCAAGCACTGTATGCTCTGCATACAGTAAAGCACTCAAAATCCACTGATCGACTGGTAGAAATTGCCTTCATAGATGAGATTGGGTTTGGCCATTTTTGGCTGGAAAGAGCTGAGGCCCCTTGGGGTCACTGGCAGTGGGCGCAGCCCATGTGGTCTGGGGGCTGGAAGGGGAGGGGTTGCAACATGCATCACTAATTTTAAAACAGAGGAGCCTAGCAGGGAGCTATTAAATGGGGAGGCTGAGTTCAGGGTGGCGGGACTAAAAAACTGTTTAGAACAGGGAGAAGGGAGCTGGGAAAGGGAAGACCGGGATTCCGGAAGATTGGATTCTAATTCTGGCTCTGCCACTGGCTTGTTGTGTGATTCTGGGCAAGTCACAACTGCTCCATGCTTCAGTTTCCTCATCAGTTCTCCCTCCCCCTTAAACTGTGAGCCCCAAGAGGGTCAGGGGCTGTGTATGATCTGATTGTATTAAACATACCTTAGTGTTAGGCACATAGTAAGTGCTTAATGAATACTATTATTATTCTATTATTAAGAAGGAAACTGACTTCTTGCAGGGCTTCCAGATCCTGGGCTGTTAGTAACTCGCCATGATGTATCACTGGATTTTACTTACTGTGAGGCCTTCAAACTCGGGGTCTGTCAGGACAATAAGACCACCTTATCAAATTGATAAAATAATTCACCAAAAACTATTTGATACCCTTGGCCCCTCAGTCCTTACGTACATATCTGTAATTTATTTCTTGATATTAATGCCTGTTTCCTCCTCCAGACTGTAAGCTCTTTGTGGGCAAGGAACGTGCCTACTAACTCTGGTATGATGCTCTGCACACTGTAAGTGCTCAATAAATACAACTGATTGATTCGCAACCTTTTACCCTATTTGAAGGGATTTGAGGGCATAGAGTTTCAACTCAACAGAACAGTGGCATTCTGAAAGTGAAACAAATACAGCCTTGAGAATTGGGACCTTCCCACTTCCAAAGAGGGAAACAGCTCCACTAGTTTTCCTGGCCAATCAGGCAGTCCTCATGTAGATCAGCAGCCACACCCAAGGTCACAACTTTACAGAATAAAATAAAACTACCTGCACTCCTCAGAGTATTGCATTTCAATTTTTCGGTCCTTATAGAAAATATATTAGTACCAAATTGCCCTATTGTTAGTTGACTAATGAAGTAGATTTCACTAGGCTGTCAAACACAGACTCTGTATTTCTTTTTTAACTGATGTTAGCTCAGCTCTATGGGAACACGGATACTGGTGAAAGGACAAGGTCCCATGTAGAACTTGTCTGAAGATGAATGAGGCTATTGTAGCTTTAACTTCAAGAAGGCCAATGTGGCAAAGTTGGCCATTTCAATCCATATCTTTTTCTCCACTCTGAAAGTACCATTGGGAGTTTCCTGCTCTTGGGTAAAGGTGACTTTTGGGTCAATATAAAAAACCGACTCCTGAAATCAGTGGTATTAAATGGATTTCCTGAGCAATTGGTAGTCTGGGGCCCTTATCTTCCTCAACACCTCCATTCTTCTAAAGTGGGATTCAGTCTTTCCCTTCCTACTTAGGCTGCTATAGAAGGAAAACAAGAGACACTCTACATATGCATTAAGCTATTTTAATGCATCATGACTCAAACTCAGCACTTTTAAAAATCTACGTATATTTTCATTTGAATACTTTTTTGTATACTCAATTGTTTATTCGGTTATTTAGTCCTGATGCATTTGCACTTCTTCCTGCTCTATCTTTATTCTTCCTCCTGCTCCCATTACTTGTAAATCATTGCTGTCTGCATGTCTACCATATTTGATTTTAAGCTCCTGAAGACAGTGATCCTGTGTCTTGCTTCTGCTGTACTCTGCCAAATGCTTAGGACAGAACTAAGCACCCGATATGTGCTCAATAAATACAATTGATGCATCGAACTGTATTTTTTCAAATGTGCTGCATTAGAATGGTATGGTGCCATAATGTCAATAGAAGCATCATGGCCTAAAGGAAAGAGCCCAGGCTTGGGAATCAGAGCACCTGGGTTCTAATCCTGGCTCTGTAAATTACTTTCTTGTGTGACCATAAGCAAATCAGCTAATTTCTCTGTGACTCAGTTTCCCCAACTGTAAAACGGGGATTAAATCCTACTACCTCCTACTTGGATTGTGTGCCCCATGTGGGAGAGGGACTGTACCCAACGGGATTAATTTGTATCTAGCCCAGCTTGGCACACAGTAAGTCCTTAATAAATATCACATTAATAATAATACCACCAATACTACTAATAATAAAATTCCCATACTGTCATCTATCTTTGCAGCAGTCCAAATCAGATGGTGAACTCCAGCCTACTCCAGCCTACAGCAGGTTAGATATGCACTATATAAAACTCGCATGTCCTGACAGCAGGCCTCTGCCAGAAATACTGAAAACCCAATCACGCAGATCAAGAAGTCAACTGAAAGTACAAATAGCCCTGAAACATTTTCCTCCTCCCATGTTAAGTTCTCACATTTGAGCCCCAGGAAAGCTCCGAAAGGTTGTTTTAAAAGGGTGGGACAAATGAGAGGAGAAAATCTTCTAAAATCAATATATTAAAGTGGAGGACTGATAATGTTGGGAGGAGCAATCCTGGACAGAACACAGACCATCTTCAAGTCATTTGTACAAATTAGAGTCAGTGTCTGATCTGAAGGCTAATTTAGGGCTCAGTTCTTTTCCACAGGAAGTTTCTTCCTTTGATTGAAAACCTGGTATTTACTTTCTAGAACTCAGACTAGTTAATCTGGATGGACTTCAAGTCTGAACTCGCTCTAACAGTAGCCTCTTTTATTTATGATAGAAAAACACCAACTTGGGGCGGAGGGGTGGAAGAGGTGAGAAAGACATGAAGAGCTACTGAAACGAAGAAACAGAGGGTACAAGGGGTATGCTTTCTACTTTGAACTTCTTAAACATCTTAATATTCCTGTGAGGCTACATCTCTATAGAACAGTGCTTGGCACATAGTAAGCACTTAACAAATACCATTATTACTAACAGCAGAGGCTGCTTTGCTGTAACTAGCCCACACAGTCTTGGATATAAGAACAGCCCTAATATAAGAGTGAGTCTAAAGGAAATCAAATAGGCTTAATGAAAACCAGGTTACTGTCTCTTCTTTCTCATTCCTCTTTAGTTTCCATAAGAATCTGTACGTATGCGTTTTGGGAATTGGGGAGAGGGAATTTGAGGGGTTGAGAGTGTGAGTGTGTACCTGCTGACGGCTGTTCCCTCACAGGCTTGGCACATGAGGGCAGTAGGAGAGAGAGAGGTTCTATTGGTAAATGTGGGTAGGTTGCTATGAGTTTTATAAGCTAAATGGAATTTGGGCAGAACTGCGGATGTTTAAAAATGATTTTCAGTCCTGCCTTGACACTCTGCAAGTAGCAGTTTCAGTCCATGGTTTTCCTTTCACAGGTGACTTGACTGCAGAATTTTCTATTTAACGTGTATTCATCGTAGCTGAAGTATACTTGTGTTCCCAGCTCAACCTTCATATTTGTGCCTGGTTTTTATTCTTTTGTAGCCAGAATTTTAGCCAAACATATAAAGCTGCACACAAAAATGAAGAGAGGATTCTGAAAACATTGTGGAAGAAAAACCAACAGGATTTGGTAACAGATTGAATAGGGGGTTTCAACGAGAGGGAGAAGGAAAGGTTAATGGCAAGCTTGTGGATTCAAGAGACTGGGGGGATGACACCTGAGGTGGGAAAGTTAGGTGGAGCAGAGCACTGGGGAGGGAAGATGAGGTGTACAAATTTGGATATATTGATCTTGAAATGCTGTTGAGACATCCATGTAGAGATGTTATAGAGGTAGGAGGAAGTTCAAGATGGTAAAGGGGAAGGGAAGTCACACTGGTTGCTAAATCTTTTGACTAGAAGCTCCTTAAAACCACTTGCAATCTTTGGCAGTAACCTTTAACTGACAACACAACTGGACAGCTTAGTTAAAGCCATTATTTTTCAAAGAGGACAATTTTAAGTACGTACGGTGGTTAAACACCCATGTTTACTTCAATTAAACCTGGAGAGATCATTTATCCATGCTTAAATTTTACATTTTCATGTACATTCTTACATTTTAAAAACTGCAGGTAAATGATTCCTACCAGAAGTGAAGAAATTGTTGATCACAAAGACATTCTGTATATAAATGTGCATATGTATGTATATATATACATATATGAAACCTAATAAAATATGATGCTTGCTTTTATTTATATTAAGTTGAAAGAGCCGAGGAAAACAAGCCATTCCCACGCAAAAGGTTATAGTCCGATGAAAGGAGTAAAAATATATACATATTGTTATGTCATATGAAAAGAAGCTCCTTCTCTAATCTGGCTTCATTGTTTATGTTCATTTGCTCATTCCCTCCAGGATTTCTTTCAAGCCCTCTGCCCACTCCTATTAGAATCACAATTACTTCTCAATTGAGAAGCAGTGTGGCCTAGTGGAAAGAGCCTGGGCATCAGAGGACCTGGGATCTAATCCCAGCTCTGCCAGTTTCCTGCCTTGTGACCACAGACAAGTCACTTAACTTCTCTTTGTCTCAGTTACCTCATATGTAAAATGGGGAATGAAACTGTGAGCCCCATGTGGGACATGGACTGTGTTCAACCTGTTCGCCTTGCATCTACTCCAGTGCTTAGTACAGTGTCTGACACATAGTAAGCACTTAAATTCCATTTTTAAAAAGTCCTGGCTATAGGCAAACTAGATTGGGATATAGTCTTAAAGAATCATTAACTCATTCCAGGAAGAATCTTGTGGTGTCTTCACACCTGAGATTGTGAACCTAATGTGGGACAGGGACTGTGTTCAACTGATTATCTTGTATCCACCCCAGCAGTTAGTACAGTATTTGGAACATAGTAAACACTTAAATACCACAATTATCATCATTATTATCAGCTTGAGATTGTCCATCAGTATTGAAGTCCTGGAGAAGGGAGGAGAAAAAATGGGGGCATGAAGGCTAAGAGGAGACAGGACGATAAGTGGGTAGAAAAGTGAGCGGGCTCCATTTGAGAGGAGGAAGAGGAAGAGGCAGGGAACAAGACTTAGAAGTAGGACTTACATCCCAAGCCCTGTAGAACTCTTGAGGCAGTTTCCTGATGAATTTCAGTTCTGAGAAACAACTCAAGTCCCTCCTGGGTCTCCTTTTCTCAAAAGAATAATGAAGGCCAATTCATCCCCTACAGAGAAAGCAACCTGTCTCAAAGGAGTTCTGTTTTCCTGCTGCTGGGTGTTCTCTCTGATGCATTGTGTCTCTACAGAAGACATTAATGATTCCATGACTATAGGTTCATAATTATGCTTAACCATATGTTAGCTCCCAGTGGTGACTTTCATTAGTCAGTGCATATGACTGGCCTAAAACATTACCTCTGATGAATCATTTCCCAACCACCCCCCCGCCCCCACCCTGGCTCCCTCCACCACCCCAGAATGATCTCTACTGGGCTTCTATTGCCAGGAGGGATGTAAGGCTTCGATCAGGGGAAAATAAATTAGAGGTATTTCCAAGGGCTCTATCCGTGGTTCTGGGTGTTGCAGGCATGAAATGCCCAGAGCAGGTCTGCTTGGATCCCGGGGACAGGAAAGTTTTGCAGGAATTCTCAAAGAGGGAGATAGCAGAACAGTGCCTTCTGGTGTTGAAATAGCCAACTAAATGGATTTGAGTAATGGACACTGCTTCTCGCCAACAAATATTTTGTTTTTATCTTCAGACTAGTTTGTGATGTTTCACTCCCTTCACTGCTATTTTTAAAGTATTTTGAGTTCTATTTTAATTCTGCCCTGTGGCCATTTGAACAAAGGCTGTAACAAAAAACTTACAAAACAAATAAGTAAATATTCTAGTCAGGCAGCGTGATTGTCGGTCTCATAAGCATTACATCTTCATCACTATTACCCTAATGAGCTTGGTGTTTAGTACAGTGTTTGGCACATAGTAAGTGCTTAACAAGTACCATAATTAATTCATTCAATAGTATTTATAGAGCACTTACTATGTGCAGAGCACTGTACTAAGTGCTTGAATAATTATGATGGTATTTAAGTGCTTATTATATGCAAAGCAGTGTTCTAAACACTGGGATTGATACAAGGTAATCAGGTTGTCCCATGTGGGGCTCACAGTCTTATTCCCCATTTTACAGATTAGGTGAGAAATCTCTCTTGACCAGAGCCAGTAGTCAATCAAGAGTAGTTAACCCTATTTCATTCATTTAATCATATTTCTTGAGCGCTTACTATGTGCAGAGCACTGTACTAAGCGTTTGGAAAGTAAATTCAGGAACAAATACAGACAATCCCTATCCAACAACAGGCTCTGAGGTAAGGGCAGTACTCATCACTTGGAAGATGAGAGTAAATGTAGGAGAAACAATCCCTTCCCACAAGGAGTTGACAATCTAACCTGGCCTTATAAATAATCTATAAATAAGAGGGATACATCCTGAAATTCAACAGTATGACTTTTGGTATGAACAAAAGTGCACCAGGAGTCTGGGAATGCAAAAGTGAAGATAGCCAGAAGAATGTAATCTGAGAAGAAGAATTTATGGTGGCAATTTTCCTGAAGGGGGTGGGATTTTAGAAGATTTTTACAAGAGGCAGAGTTGAAGTCTAAGAATATGCATTTGAAGGGTAAGTGTGTGAGAATGGGGTTGGAGGCAGGAGAGTGGGGAACAACGCCCAATGAGAGGGTGAACATGGAAGGAGAGTGTGAGCAAGGGAAGGGATGGGTAAGGAGGAGTGAGTGGATGGAGGTGATCAGGCTCTGAAGACCTCTCCCACAATCAGAGTCAACTCAGGTCTTATCCCATTAACAAATCTCCCGGCATCCTGATCTTTGTTGTGCCCGAATTTGGACATATAGCACACTCTCTCCCTGCGTTAACTTAACCTCAAGTGCTTGTAGCATAGTGGATAGAGCACGGGCCTGGGAGTCAGAAGGACATGGGTTCCAATCCCAGCTCTGCCACTTATCTTCGGTGTGATCTTGGGCGAATCAATTAACTTCTCTTTACCTCAGTTACCTCATCTGTAAAATGGGGAGTGAGACTGTGAGCCCCACCTGGGACAGGGACTGTGTCCAACACAATTTACTTGTATCCACCCCAGTGCTTAATACAGTGTCTGGCACATAGTATGTAAGCGCTTAACAAATACCATAATTATTACTATTATTGTGCCATCTCTGTCTTCTTTGAGGTCAAATAAAAATAACCCCCTTGACCTCCTTTGCAGGGGCTAATTTAACAACATAGTAAATTCACTTATTTATGGGTTTCATCATTCATTTGGCTTAGCCAATCAAACTAAATGTCTGTCTACTCTTTGGCTAACTTAACGGCTGCCTGTTTTTGAAGGAGAATGACTTCTTGTCTCCTGACTTTAACCTCTTTAGTAAGGCTGATTTCCATTCTCTTGTTCCTTAACAAGTTTGGGCTAACTGCTGTGTCATTATGCTAGATCCCACAGTCAAACAAACAAGTGTCCATACATCCGAATATTTCAGAAAGAAGCACATTGTTTCAGCAGATTGGCTGCAGGTGGATGAGAACCTCAGTCCTTCATTTCTGCTCATTGACCATTAGTTGTTCTGTGACCTATTGGAGGTTTGAGTTAGAAAAAGACTACATGACATTACATCACAAGATCAGTTGGGAGGAGAAAGAAAACACTGGGCAGGGTAGTAGTGAAGAAGTCTTTCCCAGAACAAAGAATGGAGGCAGGTGTGGAAACAGGGAAAATTTCAGAGTGGGAGGGGAGCAGCATAAGACGTAACACATTTTGGAATTCGAGTATTCATCCAGAGAGAGGAGATGCTTGGGAATTTAAACAGACCGTGACTCCTCTGGGACTTTTCACCACCTTAAGATGCAGGTGTTTTCTGTGGCACAAAAGACCCAGGAAGGTCCAGAGGCCAGGACAAATAAAGTGACCACACCCAGCCTCAGCCCTGAGACATTCCCACCCACACTGACCTGGGCTTGAGGGAGTTGGCTGGGGCTGTGTGAACAGATTGCAATAAGATTCAGTGTCGAAGAAGCTCAGTAGCTTCCTTGGGAGTTCCGGTGGGCCTTAAGTTAGTATCTCTTCCATAAACCCCCGGCGAGGATGCTTACGGATCTTCCGGTGAGTGAGGACAGGCGGCAGGAGGCTGCTTTCCCGCGTGTGGTCTTTCCGGCTCAGTTTAATGCCAACCATTATTCTCCCTGACTGAGCTAGCGCTCCCAGGTTGATATATCTAATATTAATGAGGCATTTATTCTCAATCAAGGAGCTCTCTAAGAATATGCATTTACTTCTAATGGGTTATGCAGTTAAATTAATAATACCATTTAATCTTTTTATTTGGGGGAGAATGATGTATGGCATCAGGCTTGATTTTTTTTAGTCCCCCTCCCCACCTCCTCCTCGAGCAGGGAAGGAATGGCAGCAGGCTGAATGTCTGTACTGCCCCAAAGCCAGCTAATTAGTCAGGGATCCAAGAGCCAGGAGCAAATGAGGCTATTGCCAGACCATTGCTTTGTCTTTTTTTTATGGTACTTGTTAAGTGCTTACTATGTGCCAGCCACTGAACTAAGTGTTGAGTGGATACAAGATAATCAGGTTGGACACAGTCCATGTCTTAATCCCCATTTTATGGATGAGAGAACTGAGGCACAGAGAACTTAAGTGATTTGCCCAAGGTAACACAGCAGACAAGTGGATATGCCGGAACTAGAACTCGGGTCCTTCTTACTCCCAGGCCCGTGTTCTATCCACTAGGCCACACTACTTCTTTAAGCAACCATCCGCAACCCATAACCCAGTGTCCATGTATGGTCAAAGGATCAGTGAGTGGAGAATTGTCTCAGAGGGCAGTGCGGTCATCCCTGGAATCAGGTGCTGCTAAGGGTCCACCAGAGAAATTCACATAATCAAAGGCCTCGAAGAAATCCTCTGGGAGATGAGAACCTACTCTCCCTGTCCTGCAGGGAAGTAGAGGCCACTCACTCTAACTGTGAACATCTTAGTGATCAAGTAAGTGTTCTACCTAATCCAATTCCCTCATGCTGAACTGTCCTCTTGTTCTGTCCTCAGTGGAGAAGAGCACCTGTTCACTTTCCTCCTTATAATGATTCTCTACATGCTGTCATGTAGGTGGCTCTCGGCCTTCTCTTCCCCAGGCTGAATGATCCCAGGTCCCTACACCTTTTGTCCTAACTCTATGGGCACAACTAAGCTTGTTGAGTCAATCATCAGTATCGGCAGGGCACTGTACAATGGTAAGCTCGCTGTGGGCATGGACTGTATCGGTTATATTGTTGCACTGTACTCTCCCAAGCATTTAATATAGTGCTCTGCACACAGTTAGCACTCAATAAACACGATTGACTGAATGAGGTCCTTGGTTAACATCCAGAAGGAACAGACAGGATCCACGAGAAAGGAAGTCAGACATAATTTGAAGAATAATCCATAGTTTAGAATGAGGGAACGGTCATGCCTAATAAATCCAGGTGAACAACTGAACAAATATACCTACATGAATCCTGAGGTGCCTTATAGGACAATCAAATAATCCATCAGTAAAATGTGTTTTATTGAATACTTACTATGTGCAGAGCCTTGATAACCAGAAAGGGAGGGGGAAAACCAAGGGAAAATATCCTGGAGCCAATAGCTTTTTCAGAAGGGCTTTGGTCTTTCTCTTGCTCCCACTAGTTGTAAATTATTTCTGTTTGTCTATTTCCCCCATTAGACTATAAGCTTTCTGAAGGCAGGGAAATGTTTACTCCCAAGTGTTTACAGTGAATACTGTAAGCAATCAACAAATACCACTGATGAACTGATTGAAGGAGAGGACCGACTGTTTCCTGAAGCGGAGAGGAGAGAGCGTATTTAGAGAAGATTTGAGAAATGGATTTTAAGTGGGAGGGTTGAGAGTTGGAGGTTTGCGTGGGAGGAAATGTTGCTCTACTTAGTACAGTTCTTCAACAACTGGCAGAATGGATTTAGAACCAGTAAAAGTGGGTGAGGTTAGTGAAGTGAGGTTGGCTTCCTTGCTCCAATGTCTAAAGTATAAGGTCAGAATAGCCTTTTTTCTCTATTTATAATGTTGACTTCCCCATCAGGCACTGGGTCCTCCTGCCAAAGGACTCTAAAGACCGATAGGCTCATCTGGAAATAATAATAATTTTGGTAGTTGTTCATTTAAGCACATATGGGCTAAGCACTGAGGTCGATACAATACGGTTTGGTCAAGAACAGTACCAGTCCCACAGAGGGCTTACATTCTAAGGGCAAGGGAGAAGAGGTATTTAATCCCCATTTTGCAGATGAAGAAACAGAGACACAGAGAAAGTAAGCGACCTGTCCAAGATCATGCAACAAGCAAGTGGTAGAAGGGGAATTAGAACCTAAATCCTCTGACTCCCCTGCTTTTTTCATTAGGCCACACCGCTCCTGATGTGACTTATCCTATCACTCACTTCAACCCCCATCTCACCTCCTTGTGATGGGCCGATGAGTTGAACAATGTTATTAAGACATTGTCTACCTTGCTTTCTCATCTTGGTTGTTAAATGTTTTATACCCTTCTATCTGCCTGCCATTGATTTAATGATTCCTTTTCCTCGATTCAGTGGGAAATTAATCACCTACACCTGAATTAGGAGAGGATTGCTTTAATGAATCTTCCCTTCTCCTTTTAGGGGGTCTGTACTGAGCCTACATACTAATTAGCCTCACCATCCAGGGGAAGGCAAATTACTGGAGCTGTTTGAAGAGGGGATGTTTTCTGTAGGGGAGGCTGCAGCACACCTTTTTAAGCTATGCCTAGTTTGAGCTGGCTGGAAAAATCTCTCCCTTTCAAGAGTCCCCCAGACTAAATCCTAAACATCTAGGGAGCAGCAGAAAGGTAACTCCCTGTTATGGCTGCCAGAAACTTGTCAAGAGAATTTTTCCCACTAGATTGTAAACTCCTTGTGGGCAGGGATCGTGTCTATCCACTGTACTCTATTGTACTCTCCCTGCACACAGTAAGTACCCAAATATACTCAATAAGTTGAACATTAAAAATGGTTGAAACCTTAAGTCCTCCCGGTCTGGAAAAACCCAACCGTTTTCTCTAAAACGTGATTCCTGGAAGTGAGAAGCTGAATCAGAGGCCGCTGACTACTAATCGAGGAGTCGTCATCTCCTTGTAGGACCTTCGGTTAGTCATTTCATCTCTGCTTTAGTTTTCACATCTTGTCTAATGGGGATAGTGCTACTAAGTTCTTCCCCAGGACCGGTGTGAGATCACATTGACCCAGTTGGTTGGAAAATAATTTGGGCCGAAGTGATTTTGGTAGTTGCTGCTGTAGCAGAAATAATGCTAATAACAATAAAAATGCAATGTTGGCCAAGACAAGCTATGGATTTCTCTTGGGTGGATCTCTACTAGGACATCAATTTATTCCGGGCCCTGAAGTTATTTGTTTGACTTGGTTGCCTATAGATCTAAAGGAACTTATACATTAGTGCTTGTGATGAATACCGGAATAATAATGACAAAGGATTAAACAGAAGTGGTGATAGAGGGTGTGGGTTGAGGGGATGGGGGGAAGGGGAAAAAATGAAAGTGAGCTCTTAACGTATGCAGAACACTGTACAAAACACTTGGGAGAGTACAATATAACAGGTAGTAGATGTTCCCTGCCCATAAGGAGCTTACAGTCTAGAGGACTGTAAGGACAAAAACCTCAGTATTACTGCCTCATGATGGCTTCCTCCTTGCCCGAGGGGCTTAGCAACAACACCTGGGATATCAGCTCTGAACAGTCACAGAAATAGAAATTGAATAACCTCTTACTTACCCATTCGCATTGCCAGTAGCTACCATAGGTCTATAGATAGTTGTGGCTTTTATTAAGGACCTATTGTGTGCCAAGCCCTGGGCCGACTGTGCTGAGGTAAGGACAACAATCAGATCAGTTTTAAAGCCCTCAATCACCTTGAGCTCTCCTACCTCACCTTGCTATTCGCCTTCTACACACTTCCCAGCCCCCACACTTCACTCCTCAAATGCCAATTTACACATTGTACCTCAATCTCATTTGTCTCACCACCACCCTCTGGTGCATTATATGCCTCTGGCCGGGAACAACCTCTCTCTTCTAGAAGCAGTGTGGCTCAATGGAAAAAGCACGGGCTTGGGAGTCAGAGGTCATGGGTTCAAATCCCGGCTCAGCCGCTTGTCAGCAGTGTGACTTTGGGCAAGTCACTTAATTATTCTGTGCCTCAGTTAGCTCATCTGTAAAATGGGGATTAAGAATGTGAGCCCCATATGGGACAACCTGATCACCTTGTATCCTCTCCAGCACTTAGAACAGTGCTTTGCACATAGTAAGCGCTTAACAAATGCCATCATTATTATCTGACAGACAATTATTCTCCCCACCTTCAAAGCCTTATGAAGGCTCATCTCTTCCAAGAGGTTTTCCCTAAGCCCTCATTTCCTCTTTTCCCACTCCTTTCTGAATCGCTCTGCCTTCCCTTATTCACCATCACCACCCAGCCCCAAAGCACTTATGTGTATATCCATAATTCGTTTATTAATATCTGTCTCCCCCTCTAGACTGTAAGCTCATTGTGTCTGCTATATTGCTGAGCTGTACTCTCCCAAGCACGTAGTACAGTGCTCCGCACACAGTAAATACAATGGATCAGCTAGTCTCTGTCCACACGAGTCTCGCCATCGATTGGTAAGGAGGGCTGGCATCTTGTCCCTATTTTACACATGAGAAACTGAGGCAGGGTTAACTGACTTACCCATGGTTAACTGAAGGGTTAACTGACTCACTCATGGTCACAACAGGCCAGTGGCAGAGCTGGCCCTAGAATCCAAGACTTCTGACTCTCAGTTCCAGTCGGTTTCTACTAGACCAAGCTGGCTCCCCCTTCCCGGCAGAAGAGAGGGGCGGTTGCTTGCCGAGCTTTGCCAAAAAACAGCCAAGTCCTTTCCACTAACTGAGCTTTTGCCTGCTTCCCAGCTGGGAGTGACTTGTGTTTCCCAAAGAGCTGGACCAATTAGGAGTTTAGGGGCAGGTAAAACCCTCAGTCAGAGTCTCGGGATAATATTATCTGGATCCCAGCAGGGGCACAGCCTAATGGTTACATATAATTGCACATAATTTACAATCCCAGGATCTCAATCCAATGCCTTTTCCCTGTGGGTGAGGGGAGATAAGGAGCATGGGGTGGTAGAGGGGAGGGTGGGGGCAGGTGCAAAGGAATCCAACGGCTTTTTGTCTTCTTCTACAGGCCCTGTTCTCTGATTTAACCTTTAAATTCCTTTAAAAGGAATTTTACTTTTACACTCAGCCTTAGAATAATCTCCCTGTAATGGTCAACGATTAATAACTTAAAAAAAAAAGACAAGTTGACTTTAGAGATTTGGGATGTGAATGGTGAATGATCCCAGGTGTGAGGCATTTCATAATAATAGTAATGATATTTGTTAAGTGCTTACTGTGCGTCGAGCACTACTCTAAGCATTGGGGTAGATATATTAATCAGGTTTGACACGGTCCTCGTCCCATATGGGGCTCAGTCTAGGTAGGAGGGAGACAAGGTATTGCACCCCATTCTACAGCTGAGGAAACTGAGGCACAGTGAAGTTAGGTGACCTACCCAAGGTCACACAACAGGCAAGTGGCAGAGCCGGGATTAAAACTCAGTTCCTCTGACTCCCAGACCTGTGTTCTTTCCACCAGACCATGCTGCTCTCCCAAGAATCTGATGGATGAGCCTCGGCCCTGACGCTGCAGGATCAAGTTCCTGCCCAAAGAGTTGATTCTCCTCATGGTGGTTTGCAGAGCACCATGCCTGTTCATCTTTTCCTTACTAGTCACAGGTTCCCACTGGGGCAGAGAGGCCAGTGAGAGAGAAATGGGGAGGGAGACAGCTCATGGGGAAGTGCACGCAAAGATGTTTAATGTGCAGGATGCACTGATGACCAGAGTGATCACAGCCCAGTAATAACAACATTGATAATTAATAATAATAATTATGGTATCTGTTAAGCACTTACTATGTGCCCAGCACTGTTCTAAGCGCTGCGGTTGATACAAGGTAATCAGGTTGGACACATTCCCTGTCCCAAACGGGGCTCACAGTTTTAATCTCCATTTTACAGATGAGGGAATTGAGGTATAGAGAAGTGAAGTGACTTATCCAAGGTCACACAGCAGAGAAGTGGCAGAGCTGGAATTAGAACCCATGACCTTATGACTCCCAGGCCTGTGTTCTCTCCACTACTCCACTGCTGCTTCTCTCAGTACCAATGCTGTGGTGCCGTGGCCTGGGAGGCAGGTGCCTTAGTGGCCCCTGCCATCTTTCCTGCCCATGTTAATCAGCTATTTTTATTACTACTACTAATAATAATAATTGTGATATTTGTTAAGCACTTATTATGTACCAGACACTTTACTAAGTGCTGGGGTGGATACAAGCAAACCAATTTGGACATGGATGGGGACAGTCTCAATCCCCATTTTAAAAATGAGGTAACTGAGGCACAGAGAAGTGAAGCATCTTCAATATCCTTGTTCTTTCTATCCATCTGCAAATAACCCAGGTGGATGTAGGGCCAGGAAACTTTATCGCTGAGGGAAAAGCCCCAATAGACAGGGCTTAAACTAGAAGGACTGTGGCCTTGTGGGAAGACCCTGGCCGTCAGAAGACTTGAGTTCAATTCCTGGCTTTCTAAAGAATCTGAAGGATCAAGCTTGGCCCTGGACACCGCAGGATCGAGTTCCTGCCCAGAAGAGTTTGATTCTCTTCAGAGAGGTTTGCTGAGCACTACATATGCTTATCTGTTGAAGGTCCTCAGCTTCCTTAGAGAAGCTTCCTTAGAGAAGCAGCGTGGCGCAGTGGCAAGAGCATGGGCTTTGGAGTCAGGGCTCATGAGTTCGAATCCCAGCTCTGCCACTTGTCAGCTGTGTGACTGTGGGCAAGTCACTTAACTTCTCTGTGCCTCAGTTCCCTCATCTGTAAAATGGGGATGAAGACTGTGAGCCCCACGTGGGACAACCTGATTCCCCTGTGTTTACCCCAGCGCTTAGAACAGTGCTCTGCACATAGTAAGCGCTTAACAAATACCAACATTATTATTATTATTCTCAGGGAAGACCCATGGCTTTTCAGTTCCAACAGGTTTGGTGTCTGAACAAAACTCACCTGGTGTGCTACTCTATCTTGATGGACAAAACATGTAGCTCAGTGACAAAAGCACAGGCTTGGGAGTCAGAGGACATGGGTTCTAATCCCGGCACTCCCATTTGTCTGCTGTGACCTTGGGCAAGTCACTTAACTTCTCTATGCCTCATTACCTCATTTGTGAAATGGGGATTAAGACTGTGAGCCCCATGTGGGACAACCTACCTTGTATCTACCCTAGTGCTTAGAACCGTGCTTGTCACATAGTAAGCACTTAAATGCTATTATTATTATTCTCCCAAAAGATATTTCCCAACATAGATACAGTCTCACAGTGGGCAGTGTCATCTGTGAATTGAAGGACCACTTCCCTGTTTGCTGAACTTGCTGAGGAAAGAAAAGAAATATTTTCTAGCAAAAAAAAATTAGACCATTTCCCCCACTACTCAATGTAGTGAGAAGAGCATTTTTATGATGAGCACAGTTCCTCTTTGTTCTTTGTTTCTCATATCTGACATTCCCACTCCCAGGAGGTAAAAATGCAAGATGCAGTGCGTACACTTTCACAAATTGATTCCTTATTCTGACAGTTGTTCTCTCTTGAGCGCCACATCTCCCCAATGTTGTTACCTTGTTTATTGTTTTCTATGTTGTCCCTTTCTCAAGGGTGGAAAGGAAACAGCACTCATCTTCCAAGAGGCTCTGGTGAAAATAATTTCTCAAACAGGTTATTAGAAGCCTCTCCATCTGTATTACTGATCATGCAAAGTTTTGCAATAGGATGGCTGTGTGTGTGTGTGTGTGTGTGTGTCTGTGTGTCTGTGTGTCTGTGTGTTAGAGAGACAGCGAGATCTTGATAGTGAATGACATAAAACACACGGTTCTCCTACAATGGAGAGGTTGGGTTTTTGCAAACCCCATGCTAAGAAATAAAAGACTTATTTTGGTCCTCACTGTGTCTAATGCTGCACACACGTGCGTATTGATAGTGACCACAAACCATTTCTCTCAACACCATCGCACACTTCATCCAGAGAGGCTCATGTTGTTGGAGAAACATTCCTTAATTCTCTAGCCAAAACATGTAGTGAGAACATGCATTATGGCAGAACTGAGTGTATTATCATTCAAGCAGAACCAACACTGCATGATATTACTGTAGAAGTACTATTTAATTTACACTAGTGCACCACTCCAACCCCATACAGTTGAGGAAATTAAGGTACAGGGAGATTAAGTAAATTACCTAGGGTTATCTAGTAAATTAATGACACATTAAAACTGGGGTTAGTCGCTGTGTTTTTGGTCTATTGCTTAGACAAACACACATTTACATACATCCAATGGCTTGTCATAATCCTAACCATCAACTAACATTTACAGAATGCCCATCAAGGGAGTGGGTAGAGCCGGAGAGAAGTTGGAGGAAAAGATCCTCGAAAAGAAGCTTGAGGTGTTTTAAAAAACAATCCAGATTTACTCTGGGAATCTACTCTTATCCATGCTCTATTTATTCCTACTCTATGGAAATAAACTGCGACTTTTCAAAAACTGTCATAACTTTCACAACCTGAAGCAGAAAGAACGAAAGGCCTTTGAAGGTCTGAAGGGGTTAATCCAGCTTCTCGGAGAACCTGGCAAGGCCAGACATACCCTGGATCAGTATCATCACTATCATCAGTGGTATTTTTTGAGCATTTACTGTACCTGGGAGAGTTCGTAGTCAGGATACCTGCCCATAACGAGTTTATAGTCAAGAGGGGGAGACAGACATCAATATGAATAAATAATGGGAGGGCATAGTCCTTATTCTCCACAAGCTTAGTGTGGCCTAGTGGAAGGAGCACGGGCCTGGGGGGGCTGATGACCTGGGTTCTAATTCTGGCTCTGGCACTTACCTGCTGTGTGATCTTGGGCAAATCACTTAATGACTCTGTGTCTCAGTTTCCTCATCAGTAAAATGGGGATTCAATACCTGTTCTTCCTCCTATTTAGACTGTGAATCCATGTAGGAGAGGAACTGTGTCTGACCTGATTATTTTCTATCTTCCCTTGTGCTTGTACAGTTCTTGGCACATAATATGCCTTTAAATACCACAATTATTATTACCATCATCATCAGGGACAAGCACCCTTGCAGGGTCCCATCCTAGAGTCACCTCCTGCCTCTAATGCATCAGCCAGAAAACAGTCAACAAAATTTCACTTTGTAAGTGCAGCAACTTGGTTTTCAGTGCCTGCGCTCTCCCTCTTTCCAGTTTGCATGGACTTTATACTTCTACTAATAATTGTGATAACTGTGGCATTTGCTAAGCGATTACTATGTGCTACACTGTACTAAGCACTGGGGTAGATACAAGGTAATCAAGTTGGATACAGTCCATGTGTCACAGTCTTAACCCCAATTTGACAGATGAGGTACCTGAAGTACAGAAAAGTTAAGCGACTCACCCCAGATCACACATCAGACAAGCAGCAGACAGGGATTTCTGACTCTCAGGCCCATGCTCTATCCACTAGGCCATGCTGTTTCTGAATCTTTCTTGATCTTCCAAACACCTCAGAGGGATTGTGAAAAGTCTTCCGTGGTCTGGTCCTTGGCCTACCAGCCCCCTCCTTTTGGATTCTGAATTCTATTCAGCAATTGGTTTGTGGGAGGCAGTGAGCACAAACAACACAACCAGATCTCTAGACCCTATCACAGGTTCCTTCCTGTTACCACTAGATCTCCACAGGGCGATAAGGGAGCCCAGCTGGGTGCAATGAAAGCCGGGCCCAGAGTAAAGTACCAGGAGGAGAGTTCAAACAAGTTGTTTTTCTCTCTCACCTCTAGGCCTCACAGTCATTTCTTAGGAAAGCAAACTCTTTGGAAAGAAAAACCGGGAGAAGAAAAACAGCAATGAACACAGGAAATTTCAACCGAGCAGAAAGACCCAGCTTTTCTTTAGGCCTGGATGGTGTCCGCGGGCTCCATTCCAGTGGGAATGGTGCCACGCCCAGGGCAGAGTAAATTATAAACAAATAAATAAGGGGCCAGAGTTAGGTGTTCCAAGTGATGTTTGCTGAGTTAATAAATGCAAATAATGTTATTGGAAAAGCGATCCCGGAGACCGGCTCATCATCGCAGTGACTGGCTCTGCTGGCTGTTGGAGTAGGGCCAAACCAGCCAGCTTCTCTCTGTAGAAACTGGCCCAACAATAAACCTGCTGTCATATCCGGGAAGTTGCTGGAGTTGGTGAAAAGGATAATCACTTCTTTGGGTCAGCACAGGCCTAATGCTAGAAGGCTCTTTAGATACTCCACAAACAAGTGACAGGTTACAAAGTCACCAGGAGAAACTTTACTTGAAAATAAAAGTAACCTGAAGGTGAGCAGAAGTAGGCTGATCTGCATTTCGGGTGAAGAGCTCTGTTCCTATTCATAAAGCCCTCATCTTTTCCCAGTGCTTGATGAGTCCCTATCCCTTTCCATTCTGAAAAATCAAAGCCCAGCCGCAGCAAGTCTCTAGGGACTGTATTTTCCCGCAGACAAGTTTCCAATAAACTTCAGGTAAGACACACATTTTATGTCTCCTATCCAGAAGAACGGGTCTGTGGAAGTCTAAGTGGGTCAAAGGCTGACTGGGGATACCTGAAGAAAACAAATGCCCTTTGGACATCGGGAAGCTCGTCCTCTGGGTTGAGCAGAAACCAGGATGAGGGACCCATTCCTGTGAAGACTGGGTGATCTCCACAGCAACCATCCAAGGGCATGCTGGGGTCTCTTGCTCTAGGTTTTCATTATTGAAGGCAGAAGCTTGAGGAAATGAGGATGGATAATTGGGAATTAGGATAGCTGGGTTTTACTCTCTGCATCAATGGGATGATTAAATCACTCTATTCTAATTCTGTTCAGTCATCACTGAAAACTGGGATAGTATAATACTCCAAATAAGTGCCCCCGCTGCATACACACATACACCCTACAGGATTAGCTAGAACTTGGAGGGAGTGGAGAATGGCCAGAGGGAGGAGTTGGGGGTTAAAGTCTCTCAGTGATTGGAGACATTCACAAGTTCCAGAATGTTGTGGAGCCCAAAGTGAACATATCCTGAGCATGCTCCAGACCAGCAAGGCCCACCAAGGATGAGTGATTGTATTAAGGTGGTAGTAGTTGGATGGAGAGGAAAGGACAAATTTTAGTGATGCTGTGAAGGTGGGGCCGACTGGATTTGGTGATGGATCGAATATATGGGTTGAATGACAGAGAGGAGTCAAGGATAATGCCAAGGTTATGGGGTTTTGAGGGAGGAAGGATGATGGTGCTGTCTACAGTGATGGGAAAAGGGGAAGGACAGGGTTTGGGTGGGAATATAAGGAGCTCTATTTTGGACATGTTAAGTTTGAGGTGACGGGAGGACATCCTGAAGGCAGGGGGAGACGTGAGACTGGAGAGAGATCAGGGCTGAAGATATAGATTTGGGTATCATCTGCAAAGAGGTGGTAGTTGAAGCCACGGAAGCGAATAAGTTCTCCAAGGGAGTAGGTGTAGATGGAGAACAGAAGGGGACACAGAACTGAACCTTGAGGGACCCCCCCACAGTTAGAAGATGGGAGGCAGAAGATGAGCCCACGAAGGAGACTGAGAATGAATGACCAGAGAGCTAAGAGAGATTGGTGATGGGATAGAGTGTGAATAGTGTTATCAGTTTGGCATTGCTTGCTTAATGGTTTGTGACTTCGACCCAAGGGGGTGTGATTTAGGCAGAAAGGTTGCCTCCTCAGTAAGTGGTTTCTACTCCTTAAGCCTTTGCTTGAACTGAGCCCAGAAACCATATCCCCCAAGAATGATTCGTCACAGGTCCTATTCTCACCTAAGGATGGCCTTGAATCCAGGGGTCCCTTTGGAACCAATTTGTTTTGTCCTGACACACACCCAGAGCTGCAGTAGATGCATGGGCCACTCAAGCAAAACATCCAGTGGCTCAACTTGATTTACAGATTTCATTTCTAAGAGAAATCTTTATTAGAAAAAAGGGAAGAATTAAGTCATCGGTGAAGGTATCGGATGGGATTTTTCTGTCGCTATGCCAGAGGGAATGAACTTGATAAAGAGCCCCCTGTAAAGGAGCCTTTTCATTTTTGTTGCACAGCCTAGTGCTCTTAAAATAAGATCAATGGCTGATGAAACTGCACTTTCTCAGAATACCATCTTGAGAAAAGTAGATAAAATTAAACAAAGCCAATTAAACACCATGTTTCAGTGTAGGCATATTTTACCGATAATTCCTGGTTGGGAAATCCACTGAGGGGCCTCAGCTCCACCCACGGCAAGCCTAATATTAGGGGCCGACTGACCATTAGTTGGGAAATTGCTCCCGGCAGACAGTAGGGACCTATATCCTCCTGCCCCAACCTCCATTCTTGCTCCAGAAACTCTGTCATTAACCCCCCACCCGATTAACAGATAGCATTTCATACTCTCCAGTCCCCAGACCTGAACTTCCACCCTACTACTCCCTGGGTGGGCTCTGAGCAGTCTCTAGAATCCAGGCCAGGCAGGGAGAGAAGCCCCCATGGTCCAGCAGCCAACTGGGCAGACTCCCTATCTAATTAATATATGTATTCACAAGGGTGTACCATCTTGACAAAAAACACTGTCTGCCTTTCCATGCTTTCTCCATTTCGACCCTTCCATGCTGACCAGTAAGTCTTAGGACCACATCCTCTTTCGTTAGCCAGACAGCAAAGCAGATACCACCAAACACACAGATGGATTCCACATTTTTTTTGCAATCTGATGTCCAATATTTCCCCTGCCAGCAACCACACCTTTCCTGTGAGCTGTTTCCTCCAGTGGCCAGGGCTCTACCCAGGAGTAAGTTAGAATTTACAGAGTCCTAATCTCACTTTCACACCTGATATTACCAGGGAGGTACTGGGGTCTGAGAAACAATTCCGTAGTGTACCAGGGAGGCAATGGGGTCTGAGAAACAATTCTGTTGTGTAGATTGAAAAGGTCTCAAAGGGAAATTTTTTTCAAATACCATTGCTTGGCTCACCAGGAATCCCCTTGTGTAGAAGACCTGAACTTTTCACCTGTGACAATCTGTGAGCATATCAATAAACTCTGCACAGACGCCTTTCATCTCTGCAAATTCTGCTGCAAATGAATTGAATTGACTACAGCTTCCAGTAGGATGGTTGGCAAAATGTTAGCTCTTCATGAGCAGGGACTGTGACTTTCACTGCTAAACTGTAAGTTCACTGTGGGCAGAGAATGTGTCTACCAAATCTGTTATATTTTATTCTCCTAGGAGGTTAAGTACAGTGCTTTGCCCACAGTAAGAGCTCACTGACTGGTTTATCATCTCACTCTTCCAAGCACTTAGTCTGGGGAGAGTCCAATAATCTTAGGCTCCGTCCACAAGACACTTAGGAGACTCAGTGATATTTGTAGGACAAAGGCAGCCTTTTGCCAAAATCTTTTTGTGATCAAGGCAAGTTGGAAATGGTGGATGACTGCAGCTGGAAAATACACTTCAATCATTTTAAATGACTGCTGGAAATAAAATCCGACAACAGTGGTAACACTAACCATGACCATTTTGAGAGATAAAAAGATACAATTCATTCATTAGTAAATGTATTTGAAGTACAGTTTCAAGATTTTGACCATGATAAAGAAAATGTTACCCTTCCCAGCCCATTCAACCTCTCATATTCTGAGGTGGAATGCTATCCAACAAACCTAAAGATGGAAATTTTAGAACTTCCTATCAACATTGGAGGAACAGTCAGGGAGTGCAATAATGGTCACTCAGTAAAGGCAGAATTATTTCTCGAATTTATCAAGAATTTCACCCCAACCACATCCCAGCTATGGCTTTACAGGCTTCTACCTTCATGTGATGGTTTGCTTTCCAGAACAGTGACTCATTTAGACAAAGGGGATTCCTATCAGATAATGGTTATAAAGGTAACGGAATCTCTGAAGTGACCTAAGGATCAAAAACATTTGATTCCCTATTTAAAAAAAAAGACTGCTTCACATTTTGAACTTTTTCCCTTCCTACTTTAGCTGAGAGGGAAGTCATTATTTGTGAAACTTCCAAAGCCTAAATGGAAAACATCTTAGGCAGTGAAGGGGAGAGAGAAAGAGGTCCATTTATTTACTGAGGACTTTTATAACTAGTTCCCTAGGCGAGAACAGATTAAAGCAGGGGCTTAGGGGTTGCAATCCTGCTGGGCTAATGGAAGGGACCCAAAGCCACTGCCGTTTTGGGTGGTAATTCAAAACTTCTGACCCTACCATCGTGGCCAAGGCCATAAGGTGTCTGTCACGTGTAAAGTCAAAAGGGATGGGGTGGTGCTGGAGCTGACCTGCAGTTCCTACCCCTGCTCCCTCCGGTGCTGCCTCTGGATGGCTGCCAACTTGCAGTTCTCTGTCCCTTGAGGAGAAGGGGGCATGCAGGAAACTTTACATTAGGGGGATGGGACTGGGTAGTGGGAGGGGACAGGAGACGGAGGCACAGCTGGCTCAGCCCCAGCCAGCAGAAAGGCGGTTAATGAGGGAGCAGGAAGACACCACGAGCTCCACTCTGGCCTACAGGTGATCTTGGCTCAGTACCCCTTTTCTCCTACAGTGGGGTTCTGGCTCTTCTCCCTGCCTCACCTCCTCTCAGCACAGCAACTCCTGGGGGATGGGGCAGCTTGTGGTGTTGGGTGGTTGCCGTCTACCCGAGCCCCTGTGTGGCTGATTCCTAAAGAAGCAGCAGGGCCTAGTGGATAGAGTATGGGCCTGGCAGTCAGAGGGATCTGGGTTCTAATCCCAGCTCCACCTCTTGTCTGCTGTGTGAACCTTGGGCAAGTACTCCACTTTTCTGTGCCTCAATTCCCTCATCTGGAAAATAAGGATTGAGACTGGGAGCCCTGTGTGGGCCAGGAAATGTGTCCAACCCAATTATTTAGTATCTACACCAGTGCTTAGTACAGCGCTTGGCACACAGCGCTTTAAGAGCCCAATTATTATTATTATTATCATTAAAGGAAATCCCATCGCTCCAAGTGGCCTCTTTTCCCAGAGTCAGGAACTATCTCCAGATCTGCAGTGCCTGAGTTGGGCAGAGAAGGGTTGAGGAGTGGCAGAACCTGGGTGAGGCCTTCTTGCTGCTGAGGGGAGGTGGGAATATCATGGGAGGAGCCTGAATATCCTTGGGTGCTTGGGGATCATGCATGCCCATGGGCCTCACCAGCTAGCTCCTCTCTCCTCTGTGCCACCCCATAGCCAAGCAGCATTTTCTGGCAGGGGTCAGATCGGGGTTCCTGCCAGCTCCATCACAGAGAGCCGGTGCAATGGCCGCTTACCTGCCTGGGAAGGGGAAAGCTGGGCCAGAACTGGGGAAGTGACAGGTGACTCCACTCTAATTCTGGCCAGAAAATGCCGGTCAGCCACAGGGGCGGGACGGGTCAGTTCTCCCCCCAAGTTGGAGAAGGGGGCACTTAATTGTTGGCCAGCTGCTCCGGCCTGCCAGGCTTTGAGGGCTGGGATGGTGGGACAGGACCAGAAGGGCCGGTGGGATTCCGGGAACGACACCTGACTGACCACCGCTTTTCCTGTGCTCCAGGGACCCAGACGGAGGAGAGACAAACCGGAAGAGTGAAGCGGGGGAGTCAGCAGGGGGACCCAGTGTGGGGATAGGGGAGGGTCCTCACCAGGCACATAACCTAGAGCAGTAATGTGGCTCAGTGGACAGAACACAGGCCTGGGAGTCAGAAGGACCTCTGCTCTGTCCAACCAAAGCAATCCTTTCCCAAGCCCCAAACTTAAGAAGCAGCGTGGCTCAGTGGAAAGAGCCCAGGCTTGGGAGTCAGAGGTCATGGGTTCGAATGCCAGCTCTGCCACGTGTCAGCTGTGTGACTGTGGGCAAGTCACTTAACTTCTCTGTGCCTCAGTTACCTCATCTGTAAAATGGGGATTAAGATTGTGAGCCTCACGTGGGACAACCTGATTACCCTGTATCTACCCCAGCGCTTAGAACAGTGCTCTGCACATAGTAAGCACTTAAATACCAACATTATTATTATTCTAATCCCAGCTCTAACACTTTGCTGTGTGACCTCAGGCAAGTCACTTAACTTCTCTGTACCTCAGTTACCTCATTTGTAAAGTGGGGTTAGGATTATGAGCTCCATGTGGAACGTTACTATCACTACTAAATGGACTGTGTCTAAGGTGATTTGCTTCTATCTTCCCCAGAGTTTAGAATAGTGCCTGGAACATGGTAAGTCCTTAAATACCATAAAAAAAACCACGGAGCCTTGCCGTCTCCCCAGAGACCCACGTCATCATATTAAGCCATACTGAGTGATGACATGGTTTCACACTAGGGGACCTCACAATATGGACCGGGCCACAAGGTCATGGGCTGGCTAATTTGGCTCTGGGCCCAACTGACCTGAAAAAATTTCACCACTGGAGGTTCTAGAAAAGAAGGGAAACATGTACCGAATGAGTCTAATGTGGTTTCTTGCCGGAGCCCATCAACTTTCAGCTGGTCCCGTGGGAGTGGGGCCCGGCACAAACCAGACGCTCCTTGTTTCCAAGAGCTGCCCAACCGGACGGCCTTCCAGTCGTTCCCTGGGTTAGGACCCCTGCCAAGGGGTAGGGACAGTGTCTAATTCCCACCTGTATACTCTTTCCCAGTGCCATAGCACCATGCTCTGCACACAGTAAATGCTTATTACTCCTGCTACGACTTCATCTCTCACTAGTTAGCAAGCATTTCCCCTGTTACTTTCCACAGTAGCCCAATAAGGGGGGTCAGAATGATCTTCTCCCTTTTAGACATGGGCAAATTGAGGCTCAGTCTGGTGAAGACAGTTGTAAGAAAGTTGGAGGCATGTCCTTGGATTTGAGGCAGTGTCGTTTAAAGGAATCAAGAAGTCTTTCAAAATAATTGAAAAGCATGTAGCCTAGTAGCAAGACCACAGGCCTGAGAGCCAGAGGCCCTAGGTTCTAATCCTGGCTCTGCTCCTTGTCTGCTGAGTGACCTTGGGCAAGTCACTCAACCTCTCTGGGCCACAGTTCCCTCATCTACAAAATGGGAATTCAATGCCTGTGCTCCCTCTTACTCAGACTAATTCCCATGTATATACTTCATGTAGGACCTGCCCTAGTGCTTAGTAGTGTTCGGCACATAGTAGGCTTTTAAATACTGCAATTACTATTATCAGTTTTCATGGCTTCTGCTCCAATTTTCTTAGTTACTAGGGTCTTTCATACCTATGCCTGTCATTGGCAGATTTAAAGTGGACAAAGCCTTCCCGGGAATAAAGCCAGAAGACAATTCTTTCAGCCTGAACATCGACCTGGCTGTCTAAGGTAGAGTTGGGAAGCTGCTTGAAGCTCTGTGGAAGATCCCATCCTTAGCATCATTTGAGACCTGCCATCTTCAAAGTGCCCCTGCAGTGGTTTCAGATACAATTTGCTGCTTTCCCAATGAGTCATTTCCCAGTGAGTAAAACCTTGGGTGGCAGAAGCTTCGAGCAACAGCTCGGCCCAGTCTAGTGGTCTTCGGTCCCCCCCATCCGAGCCCTCCCCTCTTCGTCCCCCCATCCCACTTAATGATCACCGGCTGACCGAGAGATGATTCATTACCTTCCTTTTGATCACATCTCAGCCCAACTCAGTCTCTTCGTTGGCTTGATGAGATCTCTCCCAGGTCCACAAAAGAAAATAGTCCAATCTCTTGTGAAATTTGGACTTGTTAGGTTGCAATTACGTCTGCACCGGTTGCTGTGGCAACAGGGATAGGTGCCTGAGCAGGAATGTTTCTTTCTGGTTTTGTGTTTGTGTGTGTTTGCTCAGGCACTGTGCGTGCGTGTCATATTCGTGCGTGCGTACACAGGCGTGGTGAGAGGGGAGGGGGGAGAACACGTCCTCACCGGCTGATGGAATGAGTTAATTCATTACTGACTGAAAGGCCAGCTGTGAATGACACTTGACTTTGGCTGATACCTCAGGATCAGAGTGGGAGGAGATAGGGGAAAGGGGTTATTTTCTGAAGAGAGATCAGTTTGGCCCTCTGAATCAAAGAACAGACAGAGAGATTTTTCCAGGGCAAATGCATGACAAGGCCAAGGGATGGCATCGGGTCCAGCTATAAAAAGAAAGAGGTCCCTGTTTCAAGAACATTGGGAGGCTCCCAGAGGAGCTGAGCTGAGTTCTTGCATCTGTTTTGGTCCTCACCTGTGTGGGCAGCGGTGCTGTCTATCAGACTGCTCAGCTGCAGGGAAAGGGCTGCTTTCTGCCACAAGGTAAGTGAGGAGTCACCACCTTTACAAAACACTTATGCTGAAGCACCCGGACCTTGGATCCTAATAGTAATAAAATCTTGACACTACAGAGTCCCTTTTTCCTCCCTCAAAGCACTTTCACGTCAATTAGCTAATGTTGTCCTCAATATCCCTATGAGGCAGGGAGAGGCTGGTTTTATTATCCCCATTTTACACAAGAAGAAACAAAGTGGTTATATTGAATTTCCTGAAGTCACCCAGCAGGCCCTCTAGACTGTAAGGTCCTTGTAGGCTGGCAATGTGTCTACCAGCTCTGTTAAACTGTACTCTTCCAAGCGCCTAGTACAGTGCTCTGCAGACAGTAAAAGGTCAATAAATACCACTGATTGATGGCTGCGACTAGACGCTGGGTCTCCTGACCCTCAGTCTTGAGCTTTTTCCACTAGAAGGTGCTGCTTCCTGTGAGTCCAGTGGGTGTGAGATTTGAAGATTCTCCCGGGGTATTTATTGGTTCCATTTTGTGTCTAGGAGCTTATTCCCATTTCCCTTCCTCCGTGCTGCACTCCCAACCACTTTACAGTTGAATGCATGAAATAGATGGTGACTGAAGCATTTTTTATGGTATTTGTTAAGCACTTACTGTGTGTCAAACACCATTCAAAGCGCTGAGGTAGGCACACGTTAATCAGATCAAACAGAGTCCCTGTCTTTCATAGGGCTCACTGTTTAAGTAAGAAGGAGAACAGATATTTAATCCCATTTCATAGTAGAGGAAACTGAGGCACAGAGAAATGACTTGCCCAAGGTCACACGGTAAGCAATTGGCAGAGCTGGGAATAGAACTCAGGCTCTCTGACTCCCAGGCCTCCCCTTCCCCCTACAGATCCTCTTCATCCCACTCATCAACTAAAGATTAATTTCCACTAGGCCACACATTCTCTGGTTCATCCAGTTACAGCGCCAACTGGACTAAAGCACCCAGGTTGGAGGAGACGAAGGAAAACTGTGCCCAGAGGAGCCATTCCTAACAACCTCCTGAGGAAAAAGGGGAAAATTGAGACATATAGACTGAACACATACAAACACACTCACACATCAATTTTCTACAAGTGAATCAATCACTTTGTGGTGTACTATGACAGATTTCTGATTTACCAGAGATAAGCCTGTCTTTCTTCCAACCATTTCCCATACCCCTAGCCCCAAAACTCACAACAGACACACCCACTTCACCCAGGCAGGTCTTGGGGCAAACTCCCCACCACTGCACAGAGGAAACCCAGTTCCCTCTCCTCTCTGGTTTTATCTATTGTTTTGTACAATCTGCACTTCTTCCTCCTGGTATGCAGCAACAACTATATATATCAGATATTAGGTATAAATATATGCACAAATATATAAATATGAACTTTGAATACTCTCACAATGAAAATCTCACCATCAAAAATTGCAGATTCTACATCCCATTCATCAACTAAAGATTAATTTTACTGAAAACAACTGATAATTTCTACCTCACTGCATCTTCTTTCCTCAATCTTTGAGGCAGGAAATATTTTGAGGGGAGTTCTGCCATATATGTTCATTTAGAAATCATCCCATTTTCAAGATATTTAAACTCTTTGGCTCGAAATATCCCATATATTAGGAGGGTTTCATTTCTAAGGTGCTTCTCAAGTTGCCGGTTCAGCACTAATGATGATGAATGGAGGAGAGGGCTCCTTAGTAGGGACAGTTTGAGCATAAATCCCGCTTAATGGGGTATGCGTTTGGCTGGGGCAGGATGGGAAAGTGGTGTTTAACCTGCCGTTAAACAGGTGTGAAATTCTACGCTCAGGATTTCAATACCGAACATTACCCAATAAAGATTAAAAGGAAGAAGTAAAGATGAAATGCACTATCATTTTCAATCTTGAATTATTATTCAGAGGGAAATTTTTATATGTTCAGTTACTCTAAAAAAAAAAAGGAAGAACTTTTTTCCTCTTATCTTAAATGGTAGCAGAAATTTCTACAGGAGGGATGTAAGATAAATAAGGAATCGCTTTCTGACTTTAAAAATTGTGTGGGTGGAAGAAGGGGTTATTCCAGAATGTTTTGGAACTTTGTTCCCTGCGGTTTAAGAATAAAAAAACTCCCTAATTGGGACATTTCAGGGGCATTTGTAGGCATGGGGTGGGTTGGATGACACCATGAGGTCCTTTAACTCTGATTCTATTCCACCAGGTCATTCTGAATAAGTATCTGCTCTTTTATGACCTTTTGTGCCTCAAACTAATTCACTTCTGGATGTACCCAAATTCCTCAGTAAGGGGGGTAATGGACTCAACACCCATACCCATTGCCCTCTCTTTTTTGTCATTTCCCTTAAAAATCTTCCCTATTGGCTTCCCAATCCACTTATTATTATTATTATTATGGTATTTGCTAAGCGCTTACTACGTGCCAGACACTGTACTGAGCGCTGGGGTGGGTACAAGCAAATCGGGTTGGAGACAGTCCCTGCCCCACATGGGGCTCACAGATTTTTTTTTACAGATGAGGTAACTGAGACACAGAGAAGGGAAGTGACTTGCCCAAGGTCACACAGCAGGCAAGTGGCAAAACGGATTAGAACCCATGACCTTCTGACTCCCAGGCCCATGTTTCATCCACTAAGTTGGGCTGCTTCTCTAATTTATGTTCACCTCTAACAAATACCCTTTCAAGTAGCAATAACCACCCCGTTTGGTCCCAGGACAAAGGGGCTTGGAATGTTTGTCGCCATTGTGGCCTCGCCTACACCACAACATCATTAATGCCTGCAGACTGTAAGCTCTTTGTGGGTAGGATTCGCATCTACCCACTTGTTTTTTCCCAAGTGCCCAGTGCTCTGCACACAGTAAAAACCACTGAATGATTGACTGAAGTTATAAAAAACTTCATATAAAATCCACGAGGTGGTTTTCTGATCAGTCCACCGGGATAGGTGTTTGAGCATCTGTGATGAGCTCTAGCACTTCGCACAAAGGGATTAAACCTTCTTGCTCTGGACTATCACTATGCTTAGAACCAGCAACCATCTGGGACCACCCTGACCTCGTCCCCCTTAAGAAGTGGAAGCATCCTGTGAGGTTTTATCTGCTTGATGAAGCAACAGGGTCATCATGGGCCCTAAGAACTGGGAAATCCTGCAGTTGGGACAATCCAAGAGAGCTAGAGCAATTCTGGGCCCTCCAATACACTGCTTTGATCACTACCCTGAGACTTCTCAGCAATGGCTTGGTGCCGCTTGGAATGATTCCTTTTCTCCTTCCACGGCTGGAGCCGGGCCTTGTGGTCTGTATCTCAGGGGCTCCCAGCGGCTCAGGGGAACAAAGCAAGAGATAGAAAGCAAAGGGAAACTAGGATAAAAGGTCTGAAAACCAGACTCTGAAGGCACAGATAAGGCAATAATCAAGGCGAAGGGAAAAATCTCAGACCTGCAAAGAAACTCAAGAGGTGAGAGCACCCAGTACAGTGTTATGCTTCTCTCGACTTCTCCTCACACACCCCCTAAGGATGTTCAATAGATACTTGTCACAAATGGGCTCAAACAGGTGAAGAGAGCTTTCCAGAGGAGGAGGTATTTAATGGCTGCAAGCACAGATGGAAAGAACTGCTCTGCTTGAGATCAGGAAATGGCGGAAAATAGGAAAGCAGGGTGAAGCATGTAGTCAAGGGAAGGAAAAGAGAAAGGCAGAGAAACTGCAAGAGAAATTTGAACTTCGGGAAAAACCTGAAAGAAACTCAAAGATGGAGTTGTTGCACCTTCTGCTTATTGTAGTGTCACAGCTGCTCTGTTTCCAGAATACACACACGCAAACTAGAGCCACCTGCCCCTGCCAAACCCAGTTTAATCTATTTACCAGGAAATGTGCATCTTGGGCCAGGGCAGCCGCAGGTCAAATGCCGTTTTCTTCCTCCTCCTCCCCCCTGAGTTTTGTCTGCCCTCCAAGTGAAAAGCAATGGAAAGTTTCTGAGGCTGAGAAGTCTGCCTTCTCGCCCGTGGTTTCTTTTACCTACTGGCATGTGTAGGAGTTCTAGGACCGCTCTCTTATTTACGAAGAAAAGACTGTAATCGCTGAGGTCTCTGGCAGGATCAACGAGCCTCCAGAGAGTGGGACCGGTGATCTGTTGACCCACTGGTATCCGTCCCAGAAGACAGCTCTACATCTTCAGAAAATAGCCCACTGGCCTCGAGAGAAGGCCGATCTTCAAAATAAATTAATCAATCAATTGTATTCATTGAGCGTTTACTGTGTGCAGAGCTTTGTACTAAGTGCTTGGGAAAGTACAATACAACAATAAACAGTGACATTCCCCACCCAAAACAAACTCACAGTCTCTTAGAGTTAGTTCACAACAGAGCCGTAAGTTTTCTATAGCCCAGTTGGATTGAAATTTTCTAGAAGCAGTGGCTCCTCTGCCTTTCAGTGGGATTGGCTATGACTCAGGAACAGCTGTCCTTGTGTCAGGTGGGCACTTTGGAAGCTGCAGGTGCTAAGGGGAAAGAGGGGAAACAGTAGGTTCCTGGAAATTCTTATTTGTTCCTGACCTGGGTTTCCTATTCTATGCCCTCCAAGGTCCCATAGCACTGAAGTAAATATCCATTTAAACCCACTGAGGTTGGGATTCTTGGCTTCCTTGCTCCCCACATGATCTCTCAGTCCGAAGGTAAAATAAGATAAGAAGGTAAGGCAACTCACGCTCCTCTGCTATACACAATGCCTAGCCTCAATGGAACTGGTGAAGAAGAAAATTAAGGATGCCCCAGGCAAAGTTACCGACAGAGAAAGTAGGAAGCACCAAAGTCTCATCTTAACGTTCTTCAGACACTCCCCCAACTCTCATTTCAGAAATCCCACTCAGTTGTCCTGGGTCTCTTCCTTCCACTCTTCACAGAAACTCCTGCCTCCCTCATCTCCGGCACCACTCCCTTGTCACAAGATCTGGTGACCTCGTAATTAAAACTATGAAGACAATCGATCGGGAGCCGCTCTTAACTGCTCGCTTATTGGATCGCGTTGAAGGATTTTACCGGATTTACTGCGCCACAGCATAAGTGTGCAAATCCATCATGGAGGCTCTCCTTGCTCTATGGGTCAGATTGACCCCAACCCTGACTTTTCACATCCTCCCAAGTCAGCTTTCTTCTCTGGGTGAGGGTGTGGTTTTGGAAGGGTAGTACAAGGCAAAAATAGCCCCCCAAATTCTAAAAGGTCACAATGTTGACTTAATGAGTACTACATGGGAAATGGTGAAGTCCCCAGGAAGAGAAGACAACTGACAGAAAATGGGCATGTTTCCCAGCTACACATCTGCATGGGCATCAGACTTTTATTTGTGCATGGCCATATTTTCCTGTTTGGGTTTCATTTAGCCTCCAGGAACATATCTATTCATTCCCTCTAGCCTGAATCAAAATAAGTCTTAATATTACCTTGAGTTATGAATTTTTTTTTTAATGACTACTGCCAGATACAAGGCTTGGTATGTTACAGATCCTGGGTGTGGGTCCGTGCCGACAGATAAACAGTCGGCTCCGACAGTCGGGTAACTGTCAGGAGTGCTTTTCCCAGGCCTGCTGCAGCAGCAAAGCTGGCCCAAGCTCTCAATTTCCTTCTGAAAGGTGGTAGTTTAAATGGGAATAAGATACCAGGTACCTGCCAAGTTCAACACAGCACCGAGACAAACACAGCTCTGTCTGGGAGAGGCCCCCAAATCCCTGAGGCTATGCAAAGGCCAGTTCAACGACTGAACAACATGGAGAAAGGAGGTGGTTTAGCTCCAAAGGAAAGCAGCCAGCTCATATGCTGCAATGAATTTACTCTGCAAAGGACAGAGAGCAGGGAGAAGGGTGACTGGAAGGACAAGGAGAAATGGGAAATGATGAGCTGAGAATGGAATTTGTTCTGCTTTAAATCTGCTCACCTCCAGTTGACAGTCATCTTTGAGCCCCAAAAGTTTTACTTTACCCTAAATTCATTGAAAAAAAAAACTTTATCCTTTTTTCTTTTTACTTCAGGGACTAACTTCCAGGAACTGGACTTAGCTTGGGAAGGGTGAAAGGCAACTTTCTCTGGTCTCCCAACATTTATGCATCAGCATTTAAGGACCTATTGTAGGCAAAGCCCAGTATTATGCATTGGGAGGACAAAGAAAAAAGAAAAGAGGACTTTTTTGCCCCTGAGGCAACTCCACTACAAAATAAAGGAGGTGTACAAATCAATATATATCTTGAAATTAACACAAGTGAATAATAATAATGAGTGGTATTGAGGTCTTTATTACATGCCAAGCACTGGAGATAATCAGGTCCCACATGGGGTCCACCTTCTAAATAGGAGGAAGAACAGGTATTGAATCCCCATATTGCAGATTAGAGAACTGAAACACAGAGAAGTTAAGTTACTTGTCCAAGGTCTTACAAATGGGAAGTGGCAGACTCATGATTAGAACCCAGCTCCTGACACCGAGGCTCATGTTTTCTCCATTAGGCCATGTTGCTTCCCAATAAACAAGTTCATAACAAATAAGTGAATCAGTCAATCAGTGGTATTTCTTGAGTGCTTACTATGTGCAGAGCACTATATACTAAGGGATTGGGAGACAACAATACACAGAATTAAGCTGAGGTGCCCAGAGATACGGATGACTGGAAAGATAGGATTAAGCAAGCACTGTAAGGGAGGTGGATATTTAGAACGGCTTTTGAATTATAGAGGGACACCCCTCCCCAAGATGAAAAGGGAGGGCATTCCAGCAAGAGGAAGGGGTGTGAGCAATGGCTAGGAAGATGCCTCAGTCAAGAGGGAGGGGAGGACAAGCAAAGAGCATGCTCTAGTCCTAAAATTTTATTAAGAGATGAAAGCAGATAGATAAGAGGGAGCCGGCAGATGGAAAGTCATGAAGCTGACGGGCAGGAGCTTTGACTTTATCCGAGGAAGCAATAAAAAGAAGTTGGAGATTTTGGAGGAGGGAGGTAATGTGCTCCAAAAGACCTCTTAGAAAGATGAAATGAGGTAGCAGTGTGTAGAATAGAAGGTCAAATGGGAGGCAAGAGAAGAGACACCTGTAAAGAGACAGTAGTCCAGCAAGGAAGTGAGGAGACATGTAACCCAGTGGAGATTTTAAAGGCAAAAAAGAGGATACATGATATATTAAAAATTAATACTCTGTCAGATTTAGAGAAAGATTTAAAGTGGAAGATAAATTCATTCATTCAATTCAATCATATTTACTAAGTACTTACTGTGTGTAGAGTACTGTAGTAAGCACTTGGGAGAATACAATACAATAATAAACACATTCCCTGCCCACAGTGAGCTTACAGTCTAGAGGTGGGGAGACGGACATTAATATAAATGTAAAATGCATAAATTACAAATGAGTGCCGTGGGACTCGGAGGCAGGGAGAGAACAATGGGAACAAGTAAGGGCAATGCGGAAGAGAGTGGGAGAAGAGGAAAGAGGGGTTTAGTCAGCAAAGGCCTCTCAGATGAGATGTGCCTTCAATAAGGCTTTGAAGGACGGGAGAGTAATTGTCAGATTTGAGGAGGCAAGGTGAGGGATCGGCGGCAAGATAGATGAGATTGAGGCACAGTGCAAAGTCTGGCATTAGCGGGTTGAAGTGTGCAGGTTGGGTTGCAGTAGGAGAGTAATGAGGTGAAGTAGGAAGGGGTAAGGAGATTGAGGGCTTTAAAGGCAATGGTAAGGAGTTTTTGTTTGATGCAGTGGTGGAAGGGCAACTATTGGAGTAAATAGGAAAGTAAATGAGAAAGTACATGAGAAAGAAGAGTCAGAGATGACACCAATATGGGGACAGGAAAGATGATGGTGGTGGTGGTGACTAATTACACATTAGATAGGTGGCAGAGCCAGGATTAAAACTCAGACGCTTCTGACTTCCAGGCCCTTGCTCTATCCTCTCAGCCACGTTGCCTGAGGTGGATTTAGAAGGGAGGAGGGAAGATGAAAGGTTTGGTAATCCACGAAGTAGATAATCAATTCCTAAAGAATCCAAGTTAACTGTATGAATATATATATTTTCAATAAATAAGGAGTTATAGACATCATTCTCCTAAGGAGAATTCTGATAGGGTAAGTGTTTTTGGAAGCTTTCCTGGGTGTTTGCTTTCTTTGTGCCAAGATGGAGGACTATTATCTTTTCTCTACAGGAGGCCACAAAATGCCAAAGGCCTCCAGAGAGCTCAGTGATGTCATCTAGAGTGCTAGAACCTTAGGTGGGCAGTCTTTCCACCCACAGCAGCCTAGACACAATTCCTCTTCTGGCTAACAATAATTGTGGTATTTCTTAAGTGCTTTATGAGCCACATACTGTACTTACCCTGGGGTAAGTACAAGATAAGTAGGTAGGAAACAGTCCCTATTCAATAGAGAACTCACAATCTAAGAAGGAGGGAGAACACGTATTGAATCCCCCAATTTACAGGTTAGGAAACTGAGGCCCAGAGGTGTTAAGGGCACAATGGTAGCGGTCAAGTAACAGACAAGTAGCAGAGCCAGAATTAATAATAATAATAATGTTGGTATTTGTTAAGCGCTTACTATGTGCAGAGCACTGTTCTAAGCGCTGGGGTAGACACAGGGGAATCAGGTTGTCCGACGTGGGGCTCACAGTCTTAATCCCCATTTTACAGATGAGGTAACTGGGGCACAGAGAAGTTAAGTGACTTGCCCACAGTCACACAGCTGACAAGTGGCAGAGCTGGGATTTGAACTCATGACCTCTGACTCCAAAGCCCGTGCTCTTTCGACTGTGCCACACTGCTTACCCAGGTCCTCTGATTCCCAAGCTCATACTTTTCCACTAGGCCATACTGCTCTAGTCAAGCAGATTTTAGCTTAATACCACACAAGAATGGATAGAGCTGGACTCATCTATGTAGGAATGTGTTAAGTCACTGCCCAACTCCCATCATCAACTAATCATATTTATTAAGCGCTTTCTGCATGCAGAGCACAGTACTAAGTGCTTGGGAGAGTACACTGCAACAGAGTTGTCAGGTGTATTCCTTTCCCACAAGAAACTTACAGAGAGATCTTGCCTTAACTCAAGGCACTGGGTTTTCTTATTCTGTAGTTTCTGCTGAGGCCAAATATCTCCTTACTGGCTTCACTGCACAACAGATTAGACATTCAGTTCATGATTATTCTTGTTTTCTAATCTAGAGTGCAGATTACATGATAATTACTTCTGGACCTGCTAGGACTAATTAACAAATAATCAGCAGACTCAAAATCTTTTGGGCTTATATGCTCAGTGCATGTCCATTGTAAATTAAAGCATTACTATCCTCCTTCTGTGAGCAGTGGTGACCACATTCTGAAACATGCAAACTCAAAGGTAAATATTTCCAAGTGAGAAAATACTCATCCAACAACTCAGTCTTTTGGGCCCATTTTATATGTTTCAATTTTTAAAAAAATGCACAAGGAGGAAAATAATAGGCTTCTGAAATTGCTAGTACACATTCACTACTACCCTTGCTTCTTTAATTCATTGCAAGCAGAGGCTACCATGATCTTACTCTCCTGTAACTACTTTAAAATAAAATACAGATTTAAAAATATGTGTGGAGAAAGCCAGTCCCTTTTTTCCTCTGGTTTTGAAAACTATTCTCTGTGATCAATAAGCTGCAATAATAAATTCCATCATAAAATGAAATGTAGATTGCAGATTGGAGAAGCCGAATCAATAGATTGACATTAGCAAGGTTTCTTTCTCCCAGTTCTACTTGTTTTCACAAAGTTGTTACTGCCCCTACTAACCCCTTCTGGACTTTTGCCCCCATGAGTCATAGCTTTGATTTTCTGGGATGCTAATAACCCAGTGTCAACAAAGGACTCTTTTTGCACACATCTCTGTGCTGAATATATATGTAGGAAAGTTACGGTTTACAAAAATCTCTAAAAATATGGACCCCAGCTTTTTTAGGATCTCCTCATTATAAGCCATCCAGTCTTTAAAACACTTTTTTGGGCCAAGAGACTGATAATCCAAGTCAGTGGCTGACTACGCATCTCCATTCACTGGGTGAATAAATTCAGAATCGGGGCATGGATTATTTACTCGGCCTCACCACCCCCCTCCAAATGTCCACTTAATGAATTGCCACTTGCAGGAGTCTAGGATCTACCAATTAGTTCTGCAGGGGCAATTTGAGGACTGTCCAAGAAGATCTTTACTGAGGTCCACTGGCCGGGGGAAAGCATTCCAAATCAAATCTCCTCCCTAGGTTTGACTCTTCCAGGAAAAAGAGTGGGATTGAATCCCGAGAGCAGGAGTAGAAGAGTCATCCTTAGTTCATCTAAATTGTCAGAATTATCATCATCAAACAAATGTGAGAAATAAATCATCAACAAATATTTACTAAGCACCTGAAGCCTTCATAACACCAAGGCAATAAGGGGCCAGAGATACCAAATTTCATTATGAGAGTAGAGACAGAGCGGTCAGTGATTTTAGGGAAGTTAAGGTTTGGAAGGGGACAGACTTCAAAGAGCTAGTGGGCCTGAAGCCCACCATTTTGAGTCTTTTCATGCCTGATTGGAAATTTATGGGTCTTGTCAGAGACCTGGCATGAGCAAAAGCTTGAGGTTCCTATCATAAAACTGGGGATGCCATCAACCTTATTAACTTGTGGCATGGGGATCTACACTCTAAAGAAAGAATAGACCTGGTCCCTGCCATCGAGAGGCTTTCAGTCTGAAAGATGGGGTCAGTTTAGATGCCCTTATAATACTGAACTGCAATCCACAGCTTCGATGGCGAGCTCCTTGTGGGACAGGGACTATGTCTGAATTGTTTATCTACCTTAGAGCTTAGCATAGTGCTATTTATATAGTATGTATAATAAATGCCACTGTCATTACTATTGCCTCATTGTAATAGATTTGATATGTCAATTTCCAGGGTGAGTCTATTCAGGCTGGTGAAAGATGCCTCATGAAAATGGAATGTTGGATGCACGTTGTTTTGGACAGGCCTTTCCTCATTGAAGTGACGGCTATCGGAGGCGGAGAGGGAGGAGGCAGGGAGGATGGGGGGAGAAGGGACGTGTAGTTTTACAGTCGGATAGTTGCAAAGTACAGTCCTTCCCAGTCTGCCCAGAAGTAAAGGTGACTATTGCCCATCTGAGGACATTGCATTGGGTCCTGAAATGGCTGTTTTTGCCAGCAAATTCCCAGCTTGTACCGCCTACCTTTTTCCTGCACTAGTTGGTCTAGTTCTGCAGAGGTCGACTGTATTTTTGTTGTTGCTCTTGTTTTTCCGGGTTTTGTCTTTCATTTCTTGTTTTTGCAAGAAAGCAGAATAGTCTCCCCTGGTCCTTACTAAGTCTCTCTGAGTATCACACTTAAAGAGAGCTCATGAAATGTGCGAGGGCTCATTGGAGTCTGCTGCTGTGGAGGTCTCAGATATTTTGCTCTGTGACCATAGGCTGCCCCAGTCCCTCCTACCAGCCAGCTCACAAATGTATGGCACTGGGATTGAGCAAGTGAGTATCGATGGCTCAGTGCCAACCAACACCACTACTGCAAGAACAACTCACTGGGCCACTGATGTAAGGGGCAGGGGGAAATAATGGGTGGACTTAACCAAGGAACACTCCATATATAGTTTTCCTTTTCATTCAAAGATGATGTCATGGATATTGAACTTTTCCCATGAGAGTGGATGTAGCCGGAAAAATCACACCAGACTGTAGTTGATAGTCCTTTTGTCACTGCACTCAATGATTGTCTTTTGCTGTCCCACTGAATTGGCTACTTGGATTGTCTGGAAATAGTTTCAATTTTTTTCTTAATATCATGCTCTTCCCAGAACTTCTGCTCAATAAAACACTCCTTTGCCACCCACCAAGTCTGTCACTATTATCTCCCAAGAGGAGGTTTCTGTGCCAAATTGCTTAAATTTGGGTTTCAATGGGTCTTTGAAGCATTTCTTTTGTTCTCTCTGGTTTTGGTTTCATGTCAGCAACATCTTTTTCGAAAGGAAGGAAGATGCTGCTATATGGTAGCTCCACTTCAGCTCACTCTATCAATCAACAATATTTATTGAGCACCAACTGTGTAAGGAACACTCAACTAAGCACTTGGGTGGGTCAAAATGTTAAAGGCATGATCCCTATCCTCAAAGAAAGAATATCCAAGTTGTTTGGATATTCTGTAACAAATAGCCTGGCTTCTGGGGTGGGTTGCAGATGGGTTGCCTACAGGCCTGAATTGGATTGTTGTTAAGGAATCCCAGCGTCCCATTTGATGTTTAATATAACTCATTGGTAACCCTCAAGCAACTACTCTCAAGAACTGCCATGATCAATCAATAGTATTTGAATATTTATGGTGTGTTGAGCACTGTATTGAGTGTTGGGGAGAGAATCCCATCGTCGGTAGACGTGTTCCTTGCCCACAGGGATCTTACAATCTAAAAGGGGGAGCCAGACATTAGTAGCTGGGGCTGCTAGCTAGTTTGGATTCTTCTGTGAATCCACAGCATTGAAGCAATTCTGGCTTCCGCTCTATTCAGACAATTAGACAATTAGGGCCAATGGAGGCTTCAGCTGAGCAGATGCTCCACCACCAAAATTGGGCTAAAAATGTCTCTTAAGGAGACCTGGGGCTAGGCAGTCAATAAGTATGATGGCTTAATTGATACTGGGTGATGGCTTAGAGGAAACAGCACAGGCTTGGGAGTCAGAGGATGTGAGTTCTAACCCCAGCTCTACCACCTGTCTGCTGTGTGACCTTGGGCAAGCCACTTAACTTCTCTGTGCCTCAGTTACCTCATTTGTAACGCAAAGATTGTGAGTGTCATGTGGGACAACCTGATTACCTTGTATCTACCCCAGCGCTTAGAAGAGTGCTTGGCAAATAGTAAGCGCTTAACAAATACTATAATAATAATTATTATTATATTAGGTTCTGTTCTTTGGACAGAGGGTGCATCCCAGGACAAGGGCCAACAGGACAATAACAAGGTGCCAAGGTACAATAACCAGACAATGAGAAACAAGATACAGAAGAGCAGCGTCAGCTAACCAAGCCAACAATTCTTTCTGTATAAACAGGAAGCAAAGAGCAGCACTAGTGTAATTCCTAGACTCGTGAGAGTAGATGTTCTATCTGACCAGTGAAGGGAGGGTGCTGTTGTCCTGTTCCAACAGGATTAGAGATTCTTTGTTCTGCACTTTAATTTAGCACTGGGATCCAAGAAAGGCCTCAGCTCAGAAGCTGGGCTACTAGTTGACCCTTTAGGAGAATTTCCATTCTATCCAAATGACCTTACTGAAACCATGCCATCATGGGCCCTTTGAGCTAGGTAGGGCTCCCTTTGCTGGCTGGTTATTATCTTAAATATATAAGAATGTACTCTTTAAAAAGAAAACCCTGTTTTTTTAAACCTTTGAAAACACCAAAGTGATAAGTTGGTAAATTTGGTTCCAATTTTGAGAACTTAAGAGACATCCCATCGGATCAGACCAGTGATCAGTCCAGCCCAGTATTCCTCCTTTTGGTGGTGACACCACAAGCTAATGAAGCGTATGGCTGCCCTCCTGGTCATCCAACCTCAGAGATAAACCATCTAACTACTGATTTTTCCCTCCAAAAAACCATTTTGAGCTCTTGAATTTGAATGTCACTAACTGCCTATTGATATTTTCAGCCTCCACAACTTTCTGTGGTAAATTCTATAAGATTACCGCTCAGTGTGGGAAGGAGCTGATACTTTACTTTGTTTTGTACCTACTACCTTCAAGGCTCAGCGTATATCCCTTTAGCTTGATGTTGTGAGATCTGATGAATAACTCCACTTTCATTCTGGTCACATTCTCCGTGATGTAAACTTTAGTCATAACCCCCATCAGTTGTCAACTTTATGAATTGAAGAGTCTTAATCTTTACAGTCTATCCTGCACAGCTTCTCTTCTTCCCTGGTCACCCCGGTTGCCTTTCCCTATATTTTCTCCAGCTCTACAAACATCTTTCCAAAGTGGAGGAAGCCAGAGCTGCATGGAGAATTCCAGTGGAGAGGGAGAAGAGTGTGGAGGTGTACATCGTGGTTTTATAAAACTGGCAAAACTATTATTTTTGTTTTCTAAACCAAAAAGGAATAAAATATGTACCTTTCTAATCAGTCCGGGCAGTTCTTTTTTAACAGGTTCAGAAACTGAGGAATTTCAGATTCCTGCAAGGAAACAAAGATACATGCTAAATCTCTTGCATTTTATGACACCACAGACAAATCTTTAGCCACTTCTTCTAACTATCCCCCTCTCAGTCCAGGAAGAACCCAAATAATGAAATGAATAAAATCAACTTGCTGCTTCGAACCTCTCTCACATCATCTCGCTAGCCTGGAACTCCCTCTTCATGCTCCTAGAGAAAGAAATTGGAGACCATCTATGCATGTTCACCAGAGAAAGGTCAGGACATCCAGAGCTGTGTGCATAGACTCCTATTGTCTTTGGAGGTGGATAATGATCTGTGTCAGTGACAATATTGGGAACTCTCTAAACAGGATCAGGATCAGCTTTAATCATCTTGTAATTCAGGGTTCTACTTGGCACCACTTGCTTCACCTTGAGTCCTGACTCATCGCATTGCACAATGACTTTCCCAAAGTTCTTGAGTCTCAAACACCAATCAACTTTCCAAGTAATGGCTGATTGACCTGATTCTCAGCCACAAGCCTGGCTGCCTTACAGAAAAGCAAAGTCTTGAGACTTATTGGAGCTTCTATCAAAGATGATTTGTTATTTTTTGGGGGGGTGGGGGGTGGTGAGGAGGGCAGCAGCACCAAGTTAAACTAAATTTTCCAAGAGGGAGAAGTAATGAGGAAACTGGGAAAGTCAAAGAGGTGGAGAGATGTCTGAGCAATCAGAGACTTGGCTCACGTCCCTCCAATAGGACCATTAATTCTTTCAATAGTTCACTTTGTTCTCTTATGACATGGGAATTATGTACAAGACGAACCCCATGTTAAGGAAAAGTCACATTATAATTCATGCCTTGACCGTAACTGCCCAATGTCTCTCAACATAACACTGCATCTACCCAATTAGATAGTTCTAATTCCCAATGGCCTTCTATCCAAAAAGCACAGTGAAAAATCTGTTGTGAAAAAACTGAGTACATTTGACTGCCTAATGTGTGCAGAGCACTGAATAAAACTACAGTCCTCTAGTCCGTAAGTTTCTTGTGGGCAGAGATCACATTTACCAACTTTGTTTAGTACTGTCTTGAGCACTGAGTACAGTGCTTGGAATACAGGAAAAGCTTAATAGATACTACAGTTATCATTAATTAGAAGGGGGAAAGCATAGCAAGCACACAGTAAGCACTCAATCAACACCACTGATTAAGTGAGAAAGTACAGTAGATATGAGACACAGTTCCAACCTTGAGAAGCTTATAATCTAATTCGTTAGTCAGAAAAGGCCAAAAAGAAATCTTGATTCCTTTATGCTGTAGAGGTAGACATCAAGAAAAGAATTGCCCATGTACTTAGAATATTCACTTTCTCCAACGTTTAATAGATATAGTGGATAGAGCACAGGACTGAGAGTCATAAGGTCTTGAGTTCTAATCCTGGCTCTGTTACTTGACTGCTGTGTGAGCTTGGGCAAGTCACTTCACTTCTCCGTGCCTCAGTTACCCAATCTGAAAATGGGGATTGAGACCATGAGCCCAATGTGGGACAGGGACTGTGTCTAACCCAATTTGTCTGTTTCCATCCCAGCACATAGTACAGTGCCCAGCACATAGTATGTGCTTAAATACCATTATTATTATTATTTGAAAAAAAATTACTCAAGAAAAAGAGAAGGAATTCAGCCAAATTACTGCTACTGAACAAAAATTATTGAGTCAAGTCTTCATCCTTGAATATAATCACTTGAACAAGTACTGAAAGCCTCTGGGGTTACTTTTTATTAACAAGCTGCTTCATTAGTATTTCTCAGTGTTGCTAACAGGTGAAAGGGGACAGACAGAAATATGAATGGGAAAAGAATATTGGATGCCTGACCTAAAATTTTCTAACTCATTTTAACACAACTCATAGAGCAGAAGCTTGGCTGTCAGTTCAGGAGAGTGGATCCCTGTCTTACTTTGTGTGGGAGAGAGGCAAGCTTGAGCTACTGTTTTCTCTACTTTCACCCTTCTAATTAAATAATTGTGGTATTTGTTAAGCACTTCCTATGTGCCCAGCACTGTATTAAGTGCTCAGATAGATATGAAGTAATCAGGTCCCAAACAGGGCTCACAGTCTAAGTAGGAGGGAGAACAAATATTGAATCCACATTTTGCAGATGAGTCAACAGAGGTACAGAAAAATCAATTGTATTTATCAAGTGCTTACTGAGGGCAGAGCACTGTACTAAGTGTTGAATTAATAGAGAAATTAAAGTGATTTGTCCAAAGTCACACAGCAGACAAGTGGTGAGTATGGGATAACAAGCCAGGTCCTCTGATGCCAATGCCTATACTCTTTCCACTAGACCACATTGCTTCTATCCTTCTATCATTTAGTTTGTGTGCCCACCTCCCTACCATTATTTTTCCCTGACACCTGTTCTCCCTACACATATAAGAGGACAAGGTGGAAGATGAAGGCCTGGATAACAACTTTTGGCTTGGGAAAACAAATTTTCAGGCATTGCCCAAGTAGTAAATTTAACACAGTTTCTCTGTGGCCTGGCCACGTGGATCTAGCTGAGGTTCCGAACAAAGGGGACTAATTTTATTTAACACAGGCAATTTCATAGAAACAGCCTAACAACATTCAAGCATGACCTTTGTACACACATTAAAACAACTCTGTCTTGTGGTGTTTAATTTTCACTTGGTTAATTTAACTTTCGCAGAAGCTCTTCCATTAAAACACCCTGCCTGTTGGGCTAGCCGTCCTGAAAGACGGCAGAGTTTTGGAGGAGATCATCATCCCAGGGACCCTGAGCCACAATCTGAAAGTCCTCCAATAGGGCAGAGAGATGAGAATCTTTGTCCCTTTGGCTTTTAGAAATAAGTATTGGTCGGACAGCAAATGATGATTCTCCCAACCAAAAGCAGCACGGCCTAGTGGAAGGTACACGAGACTGGGAATCAGGAGACCTGGGTTCTAATCTCAGCTCCACCGCTGCCCCGTTGGGTGACCTTTGGCAAGTCAAAATATTTCTATGCCTCAGTTTTCTCATCTGTAAAATGAGAATTACATGCCTGTTCTGACTCCCACTTAAACTGTGAGCCCCGTGAGGGACAGGGACAGTGTCTGACCTATCCTGTATCTACTCCAGAGCTCAGCACGGTGCTTGACATATAGTAAGTGCTTAACAAACAGAATAATTAGTGGACTCATGAGGTCTCAAGGCAAGGGATTTGGCCCCAGCAACCCCTTCCAAGTAAATGTGCTTTAAATGTTGTTAGGGGTAATGGACAGGTTACCTGGGTAGAGCTGAGGAATTCACTTCAGATTGTTCAGCATTTCAGCTTCCTAACCAACAGAAAGGTCTCAGGCTGCTCAAGCTGCCCTGCCTTCATCATCTTAGCTGTCCTGCAATTACCTCTTATTGCGGGGATCCGGGGGAGGGAATTTCTTTCAATATTGGATTCCTCTTCTCCATGTCTCAAGATGGCAAGATCGAGCCCCAGACTTCCGATTCCCGGGCTCCCATGGGCTCCTCCCACAGACAGAATAACGATGACGGCATTTCCCACAGGCACCTACAGTAGAGCCGCCCACTCTCGCTCCCTAGCTCGGCTGCTTCCAGATGCAAGCAAGCTCTGTGCCGCTGGCCAAACGCTTCAATAATGCTTTGTCTGTGCACTGCTCGCTAATGGCTGTGGACTGCAGTTCTGCAGTCATTTTGTCCCCAAGGCAACCACCCACCTCGTGCCTGTCATCATAAATTCCCGGCAATTCTCAGACTGCTATCAGGACTGGTTTTTTCCAATCACTTTTTCCCTATTGGGCACATACCAGGGCACTTCTGGCCCTCCATTGAACTGGTTACTATAGCTACTCTCACGCTCAGGATGCCAAGAAAATTCTAAGGACTCTAAGTAAGCTCCCTATCTAATCAGAGCTTGGATCATAGAAAGGTATGCACACCCATGGTGGGAAATCTAACTACCTATATCCCCAAGATTCAGTCCCAGTTTCTCTTGACTATAGAAATAGAACCAAGATATTAAATGCACGCTGGTCTAGTGGAAAGAGCACAGGCCTGGGAGTCAGAGAACATGGGTTCTAATCTCTGCTCTGCCACATGTCTGCTGTGTGAACTTGGACAAGTCACTTCACTTCTCTGTGCCTCAGTGTCCTCATCTGTAAAATGGGGATTAAGACTGGGAGCCCCACGTGGGACAGGGAGTGTGTCCAACCTGATTACCTTGTATCTACCTCAGTGCTTAGAAGAGTGCTTGGCTCATAGTAAGCACTGAACAAATACCACAATTATTATTATTATTGCAGGTATGGATATCACTATAGGAAATACAAGCTAGCAGATCAAAAAGCAGTGTGAGGCAGGCATTTAAGAAAGAAAGAGGAAGATTCCCTTTTCCAATGTTGTTTGAATGGGGAATAATATCCCGGCCTCTTTCCCCTAGAAAGCCCAAGGCTGCACTTACTACTGAGGATTTTCTAAGGTGCATACAGGCACATTGCAAATTACAGCCTAGCTAAGCCTGCATGTCGCCGAGGACTCTAAATTATTGTAACTCCAAAGTTCATTTTCATTCTTCACATAACTATTTCTAGCACTAAAGGGTCTGTTTTCATGCCACGTCAAGAATGTTTTTCAAATGGACTAGAACATCTTCATTAACACTGAATAGCGAATCAATACACCTTGGATGCAGAAGCCTTGAGGCTCAAAGGGAGGAATTAAAAATAACATTTTCAAGTGCCCATAAAGATTCAAAGGGAGAAAACAATAATGAAGCAGACCCCGTGTTCCTGGGTTTTGGCCTTTTTATTGAGTGCCACAAGGGATTGGGAATCTTGGCAAGCTCCTGGGGGAAACCTTGAAAGAGACTCTGGACCTGAAAGGAGGGAAAAAATGAAGGCATTTCTCTCTCATTTTAAGGCCCCAACTAAGGCCACGTCACTTGATACACTAGGGTTATGACCACCGCTTCCTCTCCCCTGTTCTATTTCCCCCATTCCTCTGGCATCTATGATTCCTACCCTGAGGGTAGAGGTGGATCTAGGACCTTCAGGACAGCCTGACTGAGGTCTATCAATCAATGGTATTTATTGAATAATGAATGTGTTCAGAACTCCGTACTAAGTGCTTGGGAAAGTACGATATATTAGAGGAGGTAGATCTCAGCCCACAAGGAGTTTACAATCTAGTGGTGCAACTGGGAGGGATGGAGTAAGTCCTGTTTCTTGGGGCAGAAGGTATACGGTAGTCAGTGCCAAGTGGGAACACTGGAAGCAGCACGGCCATTGGAAAGTATATGGGAGTGAGGCAATAGAAAATATGAATTCTCCTCATGGATTTGCCCCTAATCTACTCTGGGACATCAGTCAAGAGATTTCTCTGTGTCTCAGCTCCCTCACTTACCTGACAATGAACCCCTCGCACAGCCCCAGACCCTCCACAGATCCCACTGGAACCAGGCCCGTGGGGTCAGGCTAGGGTGGATCCTGGCCGAAGCCAGTCCTACTCAGACTGGTGGGGGCTGCCAATTTGTCTGTGCTGCCTGTATCCCCAAGGCAGTCTAGATGCTAAGGGGAATGGTAGCTAAATGCATGCTTAAATGTTCTTTTTTATTCCTCCTTTCTCTCTCTCTCAATGCTTAAGGCAAAAATTCTCAACTGTTGCCAAAACCAAACCAAAGACTGGGTCTTCACAGGCAAAGGGATGTGGAAAGTTTAAATAATTATCCAGGTAAATGACAATAAGTCAAAATTCAGCTATGAGAGATCTTCAGATACTCTTGCAATATCAATTTTACTTTCAGGGATAGACTTCCATTTCCTTGAACCAAGATCACCAGATAATTCTAAACTGTCTCTTGATTACTTCTGTATTCTGAAGACAACTTTTCACACCTTTCAATCCACTTTTTCCTTTCTTCCAGAGGGTCTCAAGTAGGGGATTTGTGTATGACTTCCTCTCAGCCTTAAAAATGAAAGTCTCTCTCCTCCTCCCTCACCCCCACTCCCCACTCCCTCCACTATCTCTGCCCTTGTACCATTCCACTTCCCTTGAAAGCCAAATAACACCAACACTTCCCAAAAAGATGTGAAATGCTGAAAGCTGATTGTTTTGGAAATAATAGTAATGTTAGAACACACATAGATAACCTTCCACTCAGTCCCTCAGAGTGGCTCTAGGGGAAAGGAGAAGATGGTAAACAGAAAATATTCGTCAGCTGTACGGGTGGGAGAAGTCTATTCATCTAAAAGCATTTATTTATTCATTACTGGGAAAAAACTAACCGTTTCCCATGGTCAATTCTGATTTTAATTAGAATATTAATCAGTGAAGTTTTTGCACAGTTTTGGCTAAAAATCTGTAATGCAATATATTGAGACTCCCAGGAATGGAGCCAATTTAATTTGTATTGAATATTTTGCCCTGAGAACATTAGGGACTTCTCATTGGATGTCTTATGTGACCATTATTGTTATAAATGTGCATATTGTGCAAATTAAAATAATCTTTCATTCAAGAAAGCCTCTCTGGCTGCCTGATTCCCAGAGATTGCTTCTCTGTCCCGGGGGAAATTGGGCCTCCTTGAAGAGAGCATGAACCACCACCAGAAATCGCCATTATGAGCCTCTACCACCCTCTGCCCTGGGAAGATAGCTCATTCCCTTTAGGGCAGCCCAGGGACTCAGATGAATCCACAGTGCAGAAGTCACATCCGATCCAGAAGGGGGCAGCGATATACATGAAAGTTCCCAAGGCTTGATCGTTTTCTGCAACACTACTAAGGAAACAATAATAATAATAAAGAAATAGTAATACAAATAGCCTAGTTACACTTCATCAGTTCCACTGAAACATTAGTCAGAGTAAAAAGCAAAAAATTCTGATCTCAAGTATACTTATTCAAATTCCTGTGAGTAAAATCATTATGTTCAAAGGCAACTCTACAGAGAATGTGGAAGGTGAAATGAAGTGATGGTACTAATGATCATGGTATTAGTGAGCCACCAAAACTACTGATTCACTTTTTTCTCACTTGCAGACGGCAGCAATTTTTGAGGGTCTACTGAGTGCGGGACACTGGACGAAGTACTTGGGAACATATTTCAGAAGTAAAAAACATGCTTCTGCTCTTCAGAAGTTTAATGAGGATGACAAGATGCAAATTGCCAAATACACAATAGTTAAAAGAGGAAGAGCAAGGTGCAGATGACAAAAGCACTTAAAGAATCTTATCTAAAAGGAGGTTTTTTTGCCTCTATCACTCTCCCAAAGTACTAAATACTGTGTTCTGCACACCATAGGTGATCAATAAATACTAACAGTTCTAAGGTTGACTGACAAGGTGGCCTGAAAAGGAAGTGCAGTATAGGAGAATGCCTCTTAGAGGTGGGTTTTAAGGAGCCCTTTGGGAATGGAGAATATTTTTTTTTTGAGGAAAGAGGGAATGTCTTACACGGGAAAGGCATGATCAAAGGGGCAGAGGCAGGAGAATTTCTAGCAAGGTACAGTTAGAAAGTTATCTTAGTAGGGGCTAAGAATGGGATCTAGGATGGAGTGGGAAAAGCACTGAAGAAGTAAGAGATATATCTGCTAGAAAGCTATGAAGAAAATGGAGAGGCATTTTTTGTTTTTTTGAGAAAATAAATGGCCATTGGAGATTTTTGAGGAGTGGAAAAGTGAGTTCAAAGTGGCATTTTTAAAAAAAATCATATGCCCAGCTTTATATAAGACAGACCGAAGAAGGGGGAGGTTTGAGGGAGGAAGACTAGAAGAAAGCCTCCTGTAATAATCTAGTCAGAAAGTGATGAGGGCTTGAACCTGGTAGTGGTAGTTGTCAGGATGAAGAGGAAGAAGGTGGATCCATGAAATAGAGGGAGTAAGAACTGGCAGAATTTAGAAGCTCACTGAACAAAGGTGAGTGACAGAAAGGAGTTAAAGAGGATACCAAGGTTATGAGCTTCTGGGCCAGGGGTTGTAATGTTGACAGTGACAGAAAACTTAGGAAGAACAGAAGGTTAAGGAGGGAAGATGAGGAGTCCAGTTTTTGACATATAGAGTTTGAGGTGTCAGAGGATCAGCCAGAAAAAGATATCCTTGAGGCTGGAGACTTTACGAGCTTGTAAAGTAGGTGAGGTGACAGAGCTGGAGATGTAGATTTTTATCCACATACAGGCGATAGTTGCTACCATGTGAGGGTACATATGCCACCTGAGAAAAAGGAGTACGAGTCAGAAGAATAGAGGATGCAGATCTGAGGCTTGTGGGGTGAGAAGAAGAGGAAGAACCAGCCAAAAACTGAGGAGCCAGAGAAGAAAGAGGAGACTGTACAATCAGAAACAAGGCTGGAAAGAAATTCTAGGCAGGAATAATCATCAGTGCCTTTAAGAGCACTTGGAGAGCCTAGAGTCCATTAGATTTAGCCAAAAGGCAGCCACCAGAGACTCTGAGCACATTTTCAGTAAAGAGGGCAAAAGTCTAGATTGCAGGGGCGTGAGAAGAGAGTTGGTGGAGGCAGTCACGGGCCATGACTCTAGCCCACTCACGGAAATAGGACAGGAACTGGAGCAGAGAGACTAGACGACAGCTGAATCAGTCAAGGGAAAGGTCTCAGAATATTCACATTAATGTCTTTTATTTATATTAATGTCTGTCTCCCCCTCTAAATCGTAAGCTCACTGTGGGTGGGGAACATGTCTGCTAATTATGCTATACTGTACTCTACCAAGCGTTTAGTACAGTGCTCTGCACATAGTAAGCGCTCAATAAATATGATTGATTGATAGGGAAGACCTAGCTTTGTTTCATGTCAATGAGAGGTTGATGACAGCAGAAAAAGGGGGAGGGAGGTGGGAGGAAGTATTTTTAAGAGGTAAGAGTGGAGAGTCCAAACATAAGTAGAGGTTTAAATTATAAGACTGGTCTCCTGCTACATCGTCATCCTGATAATACATCATCAGCAGTATTTACTGAGCACTCCACTCTATCAAGAGGTATACATTCTCAAGGAACATATAATCTAAATTAGGCCACTGTGAATATTAAGTAGTGTCTGTAAAGGGCTTTGAGATCTGAAACTGTAAGAAATTTTAGGAATACAGAGTACTGCTTGTGCAGACGATTTTGGCAGAAATGCTGAATATCTGGCAACACAGCTGGTCAGATATCTCAGAGCAAAGCCCTTCCAGCTCCGATATCTATAACCGATACAGTCGACCAACTCACATTGCCTTGACCTGGATTACCCATATCTTCCCCCAAAGTAGGCTTTGGGGTGGGGATAGGGAGGGGGAGACTAGCCAAAGGTGGTTCGAATCTTGGCCAGGAGAAGAGTCATTAAGACTGACTTTGCAGGTTGGCATTAGAAATAACATGTTGAGAAGCATAGTCCTTGAGAGAGACCTGATGAGGGCAAACATAGGTCATCTATATATAAAGTCCCTGCCAGGTTATGGAGTGCTTACTCCTTCCCTTCAACCAACTCAAATTCTGAATTTGGAAGCTAACCAAGCCACAGTGCGGGTAGTCCTTGATGAGAGAACATCAGGTGCTTGCTCCCCCAGCCTGGGATCCCTTAAGGTACCTTCTGGGTCCACCGATGCTATCACTAAACTGCAGACATTCTGAGCAGCATTTATTTGGAAGTGCAAGCGACAATTCTGAAGTCTTCTGCAGGCCTCCGTTTTGCCCAGCACACAGCTTCAAGCTGACAATGTCCTTTGAATAGAATGGATCATTTTTGCTGCCTGGTGTGGTTTCCTGGTCTCCGTTCAGCAGCTTTTCATTATTGTCCCAAAGGATTCTGCATTTCTTTTTATCTCCTATTTTGTGGCAGAGAGGACCTGCAGGCAGCAAAGCCTGAATGCTCTCCCTGACCCTGCCTGACTCCAATTCCAGGACTCATAACCACAGAGAGTTCTTTCTGCCTCAACACAGAGGCTCCAAGACTGAATCACCCACTCTTTCATTCCTGCCCACTTCCTTTCGTACACACAATATAACACAACTTTCTTTGGTAAAGTGTCTCTCACATGAATAGCATCTCCAAGTGCCTGCAGAATTGAGTAACCAGGGATAGAGAGGCGACAACTTCGTGCTATTACTTCAAGAAGCCCCAGTGAATAGATATAGCACTGTGAACCAGTCAAAGGGAGAGATATCAAAAGGCATAGATAAGGCAGGAAAAATAAGGGTTAATTTGTCCAAGGGTTTAAAACAGAGCTAGTGGGATAGATTCTTCGAAAAAGAGATACACGGTGCCACAGATAGGCCTGGAAAGGGACATGGAAGCCATGTCAAGACGACAAATCACACACTGCCCCATCAGGTCAAACATGCCACATCAGCGGTTTTCTGTGTGCCGCAAAATTGTTGACCATACAGGGAGCAGAGCTGAGCAAAGCTATTTTACCTTTATACATTTCCTCCCGGGGGAGAAACAGAGAATGTGGCAGAATTTAGTCTTTTGTGAAGTAGAAAGCTCATCTTTCATAAAAAATGACTGGGAAATTTGGGAGTTAGTCACTCAAGTCCCTCTCCTTAAGTCAATTCTGGGCTTGACCTATGGAACAAAGCTGGTCACCATCCTGGAAAGACAGGTATGAATTCCTGTCTTCTCAAATTAAATGATCCCAACTCCCTCAACTTGTCCTAAGGATCTTAGATTGCCAATCTGTCCATCAATCAATAGCTGTCATTGATCACATGTTGCATGCAGAACACTATACTAGCTCTTGAGAGAGAGCAATGTCATTAGATATGATCCCTACTCCCAAGGAGCTCACCATACAGTGAAGACGACAAATAATTTACAGATAGGAGTAAGAAGAAAGTGGAACATGTGCATAAATGCTATGGGTAGTTGTGTGTACCATAGTGTTCAGGTGGCACAGAAGTGTTCAAGTGTCAGCAGCAGGGGTGGGTGGGTGGGAGGGAGGTGAATTTCCTGGAGAGAGCAATAATTAATCAGAGAAGGTTTCTGGAAAGAGATGTGATTTCAAGAAGGTTTTGAAGATGGGGAGAGCTGTGGTCCATCACCTCCTCCAGGAGGCTTTCCCAGACTGAGCCCTCCCTTTTCCCCTGCCCCTCCTCCTTTCCCCATTCCTCCTACTGCCTCCCTCTGTTCTTCCGCCTTCCCCTCCCCACAGCACTTGTGCATATTTGCATATATTATTTATTACTCTATTTTATTAGTGATGTGTATATATCTATAATTCTATTTATCTTGATGGTATTGATGCCTGACTACTTGTTTAATTGTCTGTCTCCCCCTTTTAGACTGTGAGCTCAATGTTGGACAGGGATTGCCTCCATCTGTTGCTGAATTGTACATTCCAAGCCCTTAGTACAGTGCTCTGCACATAGTAAGCACTCAATAAATACGATTGAATGAATGAATTGGATTTGAAGAGGAGGGAGTTTCAGGAAGGGGGAAAAATGAGATCAAGAGTTTGGCAGTGGGCAATTTGATAATGAACAACTTCTATTTCTCGTATCTCTCTGGCTGCTCATGCTCGGTCTCTTTTGCAGGCTCCTCCTCTGCCTCCCATCCTCAAATTATGGGAGTCCCTCAGGCTCAATTCTGGGTCCACTTCTATTCTCCATCTACACCCACTCCCAAATCTACATCTCCAGCCCTGATTTCTCTCGCGCTCTGCAGTCTTGCATTTCCTCCTGCCTTCAAGACATCTCTACTTGGATGTCCCGCTGACTCCTCAAAAATAATGTGTCCAAAACAGAACATCTTCTCACTCAAACTGCCTTCCCCATCACTGAAGGCAGCACCACCATCCTTCCTGTCTCACAAGTTCATAACCTTAGCATTATCCTTGACTCATCTCTCTCATTCAAGTTATCTATTCGATCTATCACTAAATCCTGTCGGTTTAACCTTCAGAGCATTGGTAAAATCCACCCTTTCCTCTCCATCCAAACTGATACCACATTAATCCAATCACTTATCCTATTCCGCCTTGATTACTCTATCAGCCTTCTTGCTGACCTGCCTGCCTCCTGCCTCTCCCCTCTCCAGTCCATACTTTACTCTGCTGCCTGGATCATTTTTCTACAAAACCATTCAGGCTAGATTTCCCGTCACTCAAGAACCTCCAGTGGTTGCCCATCCATCTCCACATCAAACAGAAACTCCTTGCCATTGGCTTTTAAAGCTCTCAATCACCTTGCCCCCCCTTCTACCTCACCTCGCTACTCTGCCTCATCCAGCATGCACACTTTGCTCTTCTGATGCCAACCTACTCACTGTGCCTCAATCTCATCTATCTCACCACCAACCTCTCACCCATTTCCTGCCTCTGGCCTGAAACTCCCTCTCTCCTCTTATCTGACAGATAAGAAGCAGCGTGGCTCAGTGGATAGAGCCCGGGCTTGGGAGTCAAAGGTCATAGGTTTGAATCCCGGCTCTGCCACTTGTCAGCTGTGTGACCTTGGGCAAGTCACTTCACTTCTCTGGGCCTCAGTTACCTCATCTGTAAAATGGGGATTAACTGTGAGCCTCACGTGGGACAACCTGATTACCCTGTATCTACTCCAGAGCTTAGAACAGTGCTTTATACATAGTGAGCGCTTAACAAATACCAACATTATTATTGTAATTAATTACTCTCCCCACCTTCAAAGTCTTATGAAGACAGACCTCCAGGAGGCCTTCCCTGCCTAAACCCTCATTTCCTCTTTCCCCAGACCCTTCTATATCATACTGATTTGCCTCCTTTATTCACCCCCTCACAGCCCCACAGCAGTTATGTATATATCCATAATTTATTTATTGATTTATATTCATGCCTGTCTCCCCTCTACACTGTAAACCCACTGTAGGCAGGGAATGTGTCTACCAACTCTGTTGCATTGTACTTTCCCAAACGCTTAGTACAGTCCTCTGCACATAGTAAGCACTCAAAAAATAGGATTGACTGATTAGTTTGAAGGGAATGAAAAGTGATACCTGGAGTATTGTAGGAGAGGAAAACGGATAGGGTAAGAGACAAAGAGGGCGACCAATGAGGATACTGATGCAGTATACAGCAAGTATCTGGACCAGTATGGTGGCCATTTGGATGTAAAGGAAGGGGTAGATCCTGGAAATGTTGTGGAGGAGAAAAATCAACTGGATTTGCTGAAAAAATGAATATGGGGTCTGAAAGAGAGGGAGGTCAAGGATAATAGTAATACCAGTGTTGGGGGCTTCGACTCCTCTATTAGATTATAAACTTCTCAATCACAGAGACTCATGGGTTTAATATAGTGCTCTGAAGCCAGTCCTGACCCGTGGTCATTTCTACTTCCTTAAACAAAGGCTACAGTTCCCACCCATCACCAGTGGTAAGCAGTTCCACCCTAACCTCTCCTAGTGTGAGGAGAAAGGAGTTTGGTTGTAGACTGAAACAAAGGCCAGGAGGGCCATCTGGGAATTATAGTCTTTCAGTAGAATAACATGTGAGTATAACGTCTTAGTAAATGCTGGAAAGGAACATGTGGGCAGATATTAGACATGGTCCCTAACCCTCAAGGAGCTCACAATCAATCGTATTTATTGAGCACTTACTACGGGCAGGTCACTATACTAAGTGCTTAGGAGAGTACAATGTAACAGACACTCCCTGCCACAGTGAGCTTACAGTCTATATCTATATCTAAAAATATGAAAGGGGAGAGAGGACTGGCGACAGACACATAAAGGGAGATGAAACAAAGTAGTAAGACAATCTAGAGATATAAGCACATAAAAAATAAAAACACTATTTCTGGGGACAGAAATGAAATGCTGCTAACCCCCCAAAATTGATGGGGAGTGGGGAGCTTGGTCTCAGCTATTAATCCAGTTCCCTTAGCTCACATAAAATTCTTTTAGAGGTCAATTATTTTTCCAAAGAGACTCACAAGGTGACAACCTGCTGTCTTCTGAGTTGCAGGGGCTTTAGGCACAGAACAGTGTGTGTGAAGAAGCAGACCAAAAAGCTGTCCCCTAAAGTAGGCGTGTTCAATCCCATGCCTGCCTTGGCTTCCAGCCTGAGGCTGGAGTCGTCCCTTTTCATCTCCTCACAGGTTATGTCCACCTCTGGGTCTTCTTAAATGGTTGTTTATTTGTGGTTGGAGTTTTCAGATATCACACACTTTTTTTTAATTGCATTTTAAAATTTAGAAAAAAAATAAGTTGAGCTTATCACTCTGCTTGCACATGGAGAGTCGTGTGTCCTGGATGAGTGTGCTGACGTGAAGCAGTTTCTAAGCAACTTCAGTAAGATGGAGTCTAAACAGAATAGCAGCCTGTTTGGGATAAAAATAAAATCCAAACAAAACCACTGGCAACTCAATGCAGAACCAATTTTCATTGATTCATAAAGGTTGCACAAGGTCCTTTTGTGAGGTTAATTCTGTTTTACTCTAATGGAGAGAGTGAGGCTGGTTCTGTCGAGCTGAAGCTTCTGTTGTGAGGGAATTTGATAAGTGCATCCATGCAGAGTACATTAACAACAGCAGTATGATAAGGAGCCTGTAGTACCGAACCACTGTGATGAAAATGACATAACGCAAATGCCAGTGCTGAAGTGTCCTAGGAAATCCAATCTCAGGAGTATATTCATATTCACTAGCAAACTAGGATAGGGTGTTGGGAGAGAGGTCTCCTTCACCACCCCAATCTGCTTCTCAGTCATGTCACAAAGTCCCGAGAGCCACTGAAGTGCTTGTGGATAAGTAGTGCACTGTTTTAAAGTACAAAAAAAACCCCCTGAATTTCAAGAACCAGTGTCTGTTTAAAAAAAGAACACTCTTATTCTACTAGATTGATGTTCAACCCCAGACCCGAAAGACATCTGCACTTGCCACCCTCAGAGAACAAGCGGTTTCTTACTTCCCCTCTCACTCACTATCCCCGCAGTCATGTTTTGCATTTTGCCCCAACATGTCTGCAGATAACCGGAGCCAGCGTTTGGCCCAAACCATATTCCCAGGTGAGGGAGGAGGATGGTAGGAAAGCAGCTGCAGGGCTCCGGAACAGGCAGGGATCTGCCCGCTCTTCCTTTGACTTTTCTCTGGGCTGACACAGCTCTAGGACCGTGCAAGTGGTCGATATCCTTCCAAGTGGCAAATGTCAAATGATCAGGGCAACCACTAAGTCCTGGCAGGGGTACTGATGGATTAAAACATTAGACCATTAAATACTAAAAGCTTTGGCCTTGTCTGTCACCTGATTGGTGGGCTTCCTTTCCCACTAATTAGGAGACTTGCATTTTCCTTCGTTTTTCTCTTGATCTGCTGTTTTACCAAAATGTCTCTTGGTAGTGACTACTTACTTCAAGCCAGGGCTTTTCTGACTTGGTTCCTTTCTGAATGCATGAGAGGGAGACGGAGAGAAAGTGGCCATTCGTCCCTCTTCATACTGAACGGACTGGTTTCAGCTGGCCTGAACCCGTCCGGCTCCGATACAGCGTGGGAAGCCTATGCAGCTACTATTTTCATTTTTCTCACACAGATATTGTGGCTTAGAAGTGGCATCTGAGTTGACAGGAACCTGAGAAGGGAAGGCAGAGGCACTGGAGCCACTGGGTGGGGGGGGGTCAATTAGCACCTAGCTCAACAATTTCATAGATTGAAGCAAACTTCCTCAAAGAACCCCTTCATACGTAACACGTGTCTTGTTACCCGATACCCTCACATCACATTACATAACACTTTTCAAGGTGGGGAATGGCAAAGGGGTGTCCCAAATTATTTCATGTCATTAGTGGCTAGACAGAGAGAATATTTTTGGAGAGTAAGAATTTACCACGTGCCCTGAGACTAAGGGTAAACGGGCAGTGATCCTCCAAGCAATTCGATATCCTGGGCTTTATTTTTCTAAACCTGTTTTGGGGGAATTTCTATTTCTGGGGAAATTCTTAGTATTTCTGGGATCCCTGAGGCCAGTGGTATCAGGAGTAGCATGGGAAAGAGGCGGTCAGATGAGATAATTAGTAGATGACCCTTCCTCCTACCATTCCTCTCCAAACTCCTTAGATGAGTAGTCTACAAACACTGCTTCTTGGAGGAAGCAGGGAAGCAGCGTGGCCTACTGGTTAAAGCATGGGCCTGGGACAAAGGACCTGAGTTCTAATCCGGGCTCCACCACTTGTCTGTTGCGTGACCTTGGACAAGTCGCTTCACTACTTTGGGTGTGGCCGAGGATGCTGAGGGGGAGGGGCTACAACTAGGGACACGTAGACTCTCCCAAAGGTGAGGGAGAGGGGTTACACAAGGAGACAGGTGGTTGGGGCAGAGGATAATGAGGAAGAGGTGTTAACTTCATCTGTAAAATGGGGATTAAGACTGTGACTTTCACGTGAGACATGGACTGTATCCAATCTGATTAGCTAGTATCTACCCCAATACTTAGTATAAATACCATTAAAAAAAATTCTCTCCTTATTGCTCTCCAATCTGGCCTCCACCCACTTCATTACACAAACACTGCCTCCTCTAAGGTCACCGATAACCTCCTTTTACCAGATCCAAAGGTCTGTAACTCCATCCAATCCTCCTCAACCTCTCAGCTGCCTTCAACACTATGGATCACCCAAATGTCCTAAGAACATTATCTAACTTTGCCTTCAGTGATACCATCCTCTCCTGGTTCTCCTCTGATTCTTCTGGCTGCTCCTCAATCTCTTTTACAGGCTCCTCCTCTGCCTCGCATCCTCTAAGTGTGTGAGTCCTTCAAGGCTTATTTCTGGGTCCCCTTCTCTTCTCCATCTATACTCACTCCCTTGGACCACTCATTTGCTCTCACAGCTTCAACTGCCATCTCTCTGAGGATGATTCCTAAGTCTACTCTTCCATTTCTTCCATTTCCTCCTGCTTTCAAGACATCTCTACTTGGAGGTCCCACTGACACCTCAAACTAAACATGTCCAAAACAGAACTCATGTCCCTAGTCATTCTCTGTCTCTCATCACTGTAGAAAATGCCACTAACCTCCCTACCTCACAAGCCCTTGACTCTGACATTATCCTTGGTTTATCTCTCATTCAACCTACATATTCAATCTGTTATCAAACCCTGTCGGTTCTACCATCACATCACTAAAATCCATCTTTTCTTTTGTAGACAAACTGCTACCCTGCTGATCTAAGCCCTTATATTCCCCGCCTTGATTACCACATCGGCCTCCTCACTGATCTCCCTGCCTCCAGTGTTCAAGACCATATCTCCCCACTTCTCAAGAACTGCCAGTGGTTGCCCATCCACCTCCCTATCAGAAACCCTTTAGCTTTAAAGCAACTTTAAAGCACTCAACTTACCCATCCTATCTTACCACACTGATTTCCTCCTACAACCTAGGCTGCACACTTCGCTCCTCTGACACCAACCCAACTCACTGAACCTCAGCCTCATTTATCTCACTGCCAGCCCCTTGCCCACATCCTCCCTCTGGCCTGGAACTCCATCCCACTTTATATACAGCAGAACACCACTCTCTCTACCTTCGAAGCCTTATTAAAATAACATCTCCTCCAAGACACCTTCCCCATTTAAGCCTTTACTTCCCTTCCTCCTTCCCGCTTCTGCACTGTCTTTGCACTTGGATCTGTACCCTTTAAGCACTTATTATTCACCCCACAGCACTTCTGGACATAACTGTAACTTTAATGTATGTCTCTCACTCTAGACTCTAAGCTCTTTCTGGGTACCAACTCTGTGGTATTGTACTCTCCCAATTGCTTAGTAATGTAGGGGAAGCAGCACGGTGTAGTGGATAGAGCACGGGCCTGGGAGTCAAAAGGTCATGGGTTCTAATCCCGGCTCTGTGACTTGTCTGCTGTGTGACCTTAGGCAAGCCACTTCACTTCTCTGTGCCTTAGTTATCTCATCTGTAAAATGGGGAATGAGACTGTGAGCCCTATGTGGGACAGGAACTGTATCCGACCCAATTTGCTTCTATCCCCTGCAGTGCGTAATAGTGTCTTGCACATAGTAAGCACTTAACAAATATCATTATTATTATTACAATTAATAGGCTCTGCACAGAATAAGTCCTCAAATACCACTGATTGATGACGGAAGGCCCGTGTTAACTTTCTGGACCAAACAGTCATTTTATAAAATTTTCTTCCAGGCTGGGTATGGATTATGATTCCTAATTTGTTCAACAAGACATTTACCCATATTTTTTTTAATTAGGAGTGACTTTCTCCCAGGGGAAAGGCTCGTGAAAGAGTAATGCCCTCAACAGGCCAGGAGTCCAGGTCTCCAATTCATGTGTTTCATTAACTGATTCACTCACATTAGTTGCCAGAGCTCCTCCTGGACAAAGTATTTCTAGGTTTCAAGTGGTTGCAGGTTCAAATGTTTTCCTGAACTATATGTAGGGCAGTTTTGTTAAGTAAGAAGAGATCAAAATCTACACCAGTCAATCATATTGAGTGCTTACTGTGTGCAGAGCACTGTGCTAAGTGCTTGGGAGACTACAATTTAACAATAAACAGACATATTCCCTGACCACAGTAAACTTACACTAAACGGATGGGCACAAAACAATTACACAGCCAAACGGGGAGGTTTCACAGTGGACAGAAAAGCTAATAAGAGTCTACACAGTATATAGCTATAAGGTATAGACTATACTGTAGAGACTATCATTAATAATTATGGCAGCTGTTAAGTGCTTACTATGTGCAAGACACTGTACTAAGCACCGGGGAAGATACAAGCAAATTGGGTTGGACACCGTCCTTGTCCCACATGGGATTCCCAGCTTCAATCCCCATTTTATAGATGAGGTAACTGAAGCACAGAGAAGTGAAGTGACTTGTCCAAGGTCACACAGCAGATGGAGCAGGTGGAACTGGGATTAGTTTATTATTGTCTTCATGTTCTCTATCTCCACTGAGGAAAGGAAAATGAAAGAGAAAGGAAAGGTAAGGGAAAGAGAGAGAGTAAGTAAAGGGAGAGGAAAGGAAGGATCTTAAAATGCTCAGATAATTTCCCACAATAAATTTGTTCAGGAACTGGAATGGTTTTGGCAGGAGGCTGTGGATTCCATGCCTCTGGAAATTGTTACATAGATGGTTCACTCATCGTCTTATGATGGTGGGAATGATGTCCTGCCTAAAAGCAGGGGATAGTCTAGCTGACCTCTCAAGGTCCCACCCTATGATTCTGTGACTTTGAATGATCCTAGGGGCTCAATTTTCAAAATTGCAAGGTTTAGAGTGTGATGGAATTGAGGGCTGGGGAAGGTGGGGTAAAGGATTCATTTTCAAGTGGAAAGCTGCAGTTTGGGGCCTGAGAGTCCCAGGATCAGCCAAGGGAGTCCAATCTGAAAATGTGAACAGCCTAACTTGCTGTTTTGCTAATTGAGCGTGGGAAATCACATGATATCCAGCTTGAGAGTTTGGGGCATGGAGATAAGGGAGAGAAGTTTTTCTTTATCATGTGGGATTCCAGAAGAGCTGATTTGATTTCCATGGTTCTTCATGGAAAGGAGCAGCACTGAGACGGAGAGATTGGCAACTAGCCCTCAGTGAGAAGTTGAAGGATTTCAAAGGGTTTTGCTTTAGTGTCAAAAATCAAAATTTCCTGCTTGGCCACAAAAGGGCATGAGGTTGTTAAGGTAGCTGGGCCAACACCAGAGAAAGCAGACTTCCTGACTCCTGCCAGTTCAGCTTAAGGCTTCTGGAAGGAACTGTGAGTGGAGTTTGATTGAGGAGAGGAGGGTTAATGGGATGGGGTGTAAACGGTCCTGGGGGAGGAGCCTGTGTTTCCGAGTCCTGGCTCCAAGACCTTTCTAGCAAGGGGAAAATGGCTGTTGGGGAAGGTTTCCTGCCAATGTGATGCCATACTGGTGCATAAAAAAACACCACACTCCTCCCCAGTGACAGTAAAATTCACCCCTGAAATGGCTAATTGCCAGAGTTCCACTTTCCTCAGGGGCTCTTCCACCACAAATAGTGGGGCCCATTCTTCTGCCTTAGCAGCCCTTATTCCTCCACTTTCCTTGCGCCTGGCCTTACCTACGTCACCACTACTGGTCCCAGTTGAAAGGCATCCCTGACATCAGAGGGGGTTTACGACTTAGCCACCCCTAGGGCAAGAGGCCACTTACTATTTCCAAAGCTCCTGACACTCCCTGGCAGACCCTCGGTGTCAAGGCCTGGACCACGTTTTCTCCCAGCAAACAGTGTGATATAATCCAGTTGTGATATAATCATCATATAATCATCTCACAGAAATGAGAGCTTGACTGCAAAGAAAAATGTGGGCTGGGGCTACTGGCCAGTTTGAATATCTCAGGAACTGCAATTTTGGGGGCAGCAGTGACAAAACTGGCTCCCCACTAATATCTGCCCCCAGACCCTAGCCTAGTTTTTTTTTTAAAAAATGCTATTTGTTAAGCACTCACTATGTGCCAGGCACCATACTAAGCACTGGGGTAGCTACCAGCTAATCCTATTGGACACAGTTCACATCCCACATGGGGCTCCTACTCTTAATTACTTCACTTCCCTGGGCCTGGGGGACCTCATATCTTAAATGGGGATTCATACTATGAGCCCCATGTGGAATGTGGACTATGTCCAACTGGATTAGCTTCTATTTACCCCGGTGCTTAGAAGGTGTCTGGCATGTATTAAGCACTTAAATACCATAATAAATAAAAAAGTCCCCATTGGACAGATGAGGATACTGAGGCACAGAGAAGTAAAGTGACTTGTCCAGGGTCACACAGCAGGCAAATGGCAGAGCCAGAATTAGACCTTAGGTCGTCTTACTCCCTTGTCCATGTTCTTCCCATTAGACCACACTACTAATCATGTATTTATTCATTTAATCGTATTTATTGAGTGCGTACTGCATGCAAAGCACTGTATTAAGTAAGCACTTATTAAACACTTAGCGAGAGTACCATATAACAATGAAACAGACACATTCCCTGCCCACAGCGAGTTTACAGTCTAGCAGAAGAAAGAGGCATTAATATAAACAAATACATACATTATATGCAGCTGGTTGTTTGTAGATTAATCTATCATTGCTAGGGTAGGCACTAAAGGTAGTCTAGAACCTGGAGCCAAAGACATGTGCAACATCACAGGCATAACACTCAGAGTGGAGCATACCATGATAGTATCTTCAGTACCCATTTTGGGGCAGATGCCAATTTCACACAACCCTAGACTATTTCAGGGGGGCGGGCGGAGGCGGGGGCAGGCAGAAATCTCTGAATCTTTGGATCCCCGACTTGCTTCAGGGCCGTCATATTCTCTTCCCAGGACCATACGAACTCTCACAAAGTGATGAATGGGTCCAGTGGCCCTTGGTCAAGATTTACAATGGGAAGGACAGTTTTCACTAACGATGGCACCTAACCAGATTTATGTCCATTAAAAAAAAAAATCAACACCAAGTCTCCCTCTACTGCCTCTTGTTTCTCAGTTCTGGGGTTCACACATGCACAGTGTTTTTTAGGCCCAGGGGTGTAATTCCAGGGCCCCAGAGTAAGCTGGGGATTCAAAGATTCAGGGATTCCCCTTGGAGAAATACTCTAGGTTCGTGTGAAATCAGCATCCGTCCATAAAACGGCGCTTAAGATATTATCATGGTATGCTGCACGTTTAGCGCTATGTTTGTGGTGTCACATGTGTGTGGGGTACCCTCAGAGGAGTCATTTGCCAAATTTGGGTGTGCTTCCTCAAAAGGGGGTGCCCGGTGAATTGCAAGTGTCATTACAAATGTCTCCTTATCTGGAATTTATGAGAGTGAGTGGCCACCCTACTCACTGCCCAGCAGTATCAGGAAGAAAGAGACATGCAAACTTTGGGGGGTAAATGTGCTCCGGGAAAGGGGTTAAAGGGGCAAACTTTGCTTGGAGGGGATTACTGGTTTCTGCTTCCCAGAACACATAAGAGCCATAAACCAGCCAGGTTCCCTCTGATTCTATGATGGCCACTGTATGTTCTCAGAAATTGGGCACTTCTTTGTTGACCCAGAAGAAACTGGCATCAGTATACTACCCACTTGATGTAGGTCATGTAAAGTAACATAATGATGTCAAAAATACTGAGAAAGAGGTGTGGGCACGTCATCCGGAGAATACCTTGCAGCCTTGCATTCCCCGCCCAGGCCTCTGGAAACAGGGGAACCACTTTCCCCTACACTGTAAGGTCCTAGTGGGCAGGGAATGTGTCTAAACTCTGTTGTACTGTACTCTCCCAAGTGCTTAGTTCAGTGATCTTGAACGCACTAGATGCTCAACAAATACCACTGATTGATCGATTCGGAGCCATGAAAGTCTGGCAGGAGCAGATGGCAGAGGGAGGCTGGGCACTGAAATTAAAAATAGCAGGTGTAAAGTCTTCCAGGGCCCTGTCAGTACTGAACGGGGGCAGGATAGCTGAAAACTAGATCATATGATATAAAATCAAATGAAAGGCAACCCTAAATGCATCTCCAGTAGCAACCCCTATTTTCTTTGCCCCAAAGTCCTAATCATAGTAGTGTTTGTTAGGTACTCACTCTATGCCAACCACCCTACTAAGCACTGGGGTAGATACAGGATAATCAGGACCCACAGGGGACTCACAGAGAGAGAACAGGCATTGACCCCCCCTCATTTTGCAAATGAGGGAAGAGAAAAATTAAGTGATCTGCCCAGAATCTCACAGCAGCTAAGTGGCAGTGACTCCCAGGCCCGTGCTCTTTCCACTAGACCATGCTGCTTCCTGTCACCTTAAGTCTCAGCTATACTTCCTTGGAAAAAAACAAAACCAAACAACAAAAACAAAAAACCCCTTCCAAAACAAGTTTTCATTAACCTTGCCTACCTTCTTTACTCTGGTTTTATTGGTGATGGCAGCCAAAATGAACACGAGAATAAATCTTGTGACAAACGCTTGTATTTACCCTACTTCTCATTCCCTCCCAGCTCTCCCTCCTCCTGCCACCGTCTTGCCTAAGGTTCACAGATTTGGGGCATATGGCAGTAGCGGTTAATTCATGCCAGGGTTTTCTGGAGTGCCCATCCTGTGCCAGCCACTGGACCACCACCAGAGTCTTAGCAGTTTCAGGGAGGGTCTCAGCCCCTTTTTAGGGGAGGCAAGGCAGGCGGCAAGAGGGGTGCTGATTGAGTCGGCAGGTTCCTACTCTGTCTAGCTAAGGTCAGGAGGCTCAGCAGGGTGGGTGGGAACAGTAACATTTCCACTCATCAAATACCCTCCCAGCTCTCGAGTCCCCCGAGTTAGGAAGTGGAGCCAGCTTGCAGTGTCTCGGCCCCTCTCCGGGAACAAATGAAATCCTCCCTGGGAAGCTAAAGGAAGTCGAACACTCTGAGCTTTCCCTCAGCTGCTCTTCAGGCCCCAAACCCCTGAGGGCCAAAGCCCATTGTCTTCACCGTGACATATTTATTGGGCATCCCAGGATAAGAGATGCAAAGAAGAACAGCATGAAAAAACTTGAAATGCTTAAAAAAAAAAATGTAGCTTAGAACACCATGCCCTCAAGTGTGGTCAGTTGCTATGAGACCATTTCATTGCATAAGACACTCTTTTTTCCAATGGCAGCAGCGTCTAATGAAACTTGACTCGATCATCAGATTCTTTAACGATTCACCCCAGGTCTGGAGAGGAAGACCCTTAACCTCTCTGCCCATCTATGAAATAGGACTGAGAAGACAGAGCCACCAACCCAACCAGTCTGCCTACCAAGAATGCTGGGAGATCTAAGGGAAAACCCTTGAGTAACCTCAGCAATGAGGCATGGTGGAAGAGAAGAATGGGTTAATGCCACCCATTTTTTTCACCTGCTTTTCTAAACTGGGACCATTTAGCTCATCGAGGGATTTGACTGGCTGAGCAGATCTGCTAAGGCGGGAACAGTCAAATGCCAGGGTCAGTGATCAGCCCTCGTCGTTGATTAGCCGGCTGTAGGGTGTTGCGCCATAGACAGGGAGGATCGTACTTTGTAATTTCAAGTTCTCAATTATCTGTCATTTTAGCAGAAAGCCTCAGTACTATAACCCTGACTGTCACAAATGGCTAATGAGTTTCATCCAAGTTCTTCCTTTGTGCCTGGAGCCAACGGGCATCAGGGAGGGAAGTTAAAGGGAAGAGTTTGCTGTGGTAGAAGAAAAAAGGCTCTCCATCACAGAGGTCAAAAGAGTGCTGTAGGCAAATGCGACCTGAAGGGTGAGCAGGTATCCCACTCCAATCTACCCAGCCCGGAGATCATCAGAGTCAGCAGTGGTCCACCCTGGGACAGGGTGACCAGGAAGACAGAGAGACCCCCTTCAGAGAACCAAAGACCTGCTCAACTCGGGGGTGTGGGCTTCAAAGGACATCTGCAGCGCCAAGCCAGGGAGTGGAGCCCCACTGCCAATTAGCAAACGCCTGTTCCCAACCCGGGAGAGCTGTGATGGAGGACATACTGCTTATCAGATGCACAGAGTTTTCAAGCTACCACAGAAACTGTCTTCTACGTTACCACTGAGTGAAAGACACAGCCGGTTAGCGGAGGGAATAACAGAACCCAATAGATAACTTTGGAAGAAAAAGCAATCCGTCCACAGACAGTTCTGTTAGATTCTCTTGAGCAGCCAGGCTGGCATTCAGGCAAGCAGGATGACATATCTCCAGCCAAAGAATATCTCCTCGGTTGTTCAGGGGTCAGTGGCTCCAGATGAAATGGAGGCGAGTGAGGTTTGTGTTTGCAAGAGCCCGGGGAAAACGAAATCCACCGCCACCCAAGTTCTCTGAAAAGCCTCCGGACGGCTTCAGTTCCCTTCCCAGCAGCGTAAGCTCAAACCCTAACTGGTGTCGAGGCTCCGGCTGCCTGCAGAAGCAAGCTGCCGCTTCGAGCTGGAGGACGACGAGGATCTAACAGCCGCAGTGCCCGAGCGCACAGGTTAAGGCGGATGTTGCTGATGAGTGAAACCCGGGCTGGGCCACGGCTCTATTGTGGCCAGGAGGATAGGGGTCATAGCTGAAAGGAAGAACAAATGTTCCAGAGCCCCGTGACGGCGTTGTCAATTGCCAACCACCCAGGGCTTCCCTGAATACAGCATTTTGAGACCGGCTCTAACTGCGTGTAGTGTTGCAACCTTTGTTCAGGAGACGCTTTCAGTGAAACCATTTTAGCAGCTCAGTAAAGGAACAAAGTGTATTCCTCCTGTCCTGTGTCTCCCCGCCCTCTCCCCCAGCATGAGTGGGCAATGCCAAGCGTATCGGCTCAGAAAGGATCAGGTGTTGGACCCCCACATGGCAATACTCTCAACCCACTGGTCGTGCTTGTTGCCGAATCCGCTCTCCGGCCCATGGGCTCAGAGGAGGGACCCGGTTCCACACTAGAGAAGGGGGATGGGAGGAGAGAAGACGAGACAAGGGAACAGACGAGAGCTGGCAGCTTCTGACTGCCCGGATGCCACAGACCTACTGAACAAACCCTTGTGGCTTCGCGTCAAGGCTGTTCCAGGATCTGGTTCCACGAGCATCTGCTCCCGCTCCAGCTGCCATGCACACAGCTGGCAGAATCTCCTTCTGGCCCCTCAAGCTCCCCTGCAACTTGGACTAATTTTCTATTATGTGAGAAATGAGTTGGCGCACAGGCTTGATTCAGAGATGCAGGTGGGCCCAGGTCCCTAAGACACAGGTCTGAAGGAAATGTGACTCTTTCTGCCAAAAATCAAGCTGGAACCAAGAAAGGATCCTTCACCAAAGTTGAAAAGGCAGGCCAGTCCCCTCCCCCCCGCCACCAATCCTGCACTCTTTCAAGCAAGCAACTGGTGTTTCCAGGCACCACAAGCATCACCGTAATGGTGGGGCAGGAAGCCTGGAGAAAAATCTTTGCTGGTCCAATGTTTAGTTAGGCTGGTCCAATCACAGATTCACCAGTCTGTACCCTCTGGAAGACCTGGGCGGCCGACAGTCGTCACTATCATTATTCCTCTGGAGGTTGTTGCCAGGGGAGGGGCCGTTCAGGTACAGTTCTTAGTGAATAACCTTGTTGCTGCTTTGAGACGGGTTTTTGTTCACGTTAAGTTGCCAGGAAGTTTACTGTAAAAAGCTCTTTATTCCAAGGCTACCCTTGAGATCGAGCTCCTCTAGTCTGTCTCCCACTTCCCCTGAAATCCATTATCACTCTCCTTCTTTATGATATGTGCTTCCACAGATTGAGGGTTGGGGGAGGGGGGGAAAAATGTTTCATTTTTAAGAAAAGCTTCACGGAGCCCTGCCTGGCTCCCAACTACAGAGCATCCAGCCATGTGCTGTCGAAGCCGCTGTTGCCGTTTGATCCACACCCCCTGCTGTGCCTTGTTCGGTGAATTTTTAAATTCTCTTTCATTTTATTGAGCTCCATCCCTCCCCCGGCCCTGGCGACCCTAGTTAGGTCTGAAGGATTATTGGGCGCTTCTCCACATTGATTTGTTTTTCTGACCTTTGTGGGAGAGGGAAAAAAAAAGCCAAAAAAAGGCAAAAGAAAAAAGGGAAAAAAAAAGAAAGAGAAGACAAGGCGGCATCTGGAAACGTATTGCCGTCGTGTGCATTGCTGATCGGAATCCATTTAAAGAAGGAAAACAAATATGGACGCCTCCCAGTAGTGAGACCACAGGAACGGCAGTCCAGGGAAGAGTCCAAACCTCAGTGTTTCCAGGAGGCACCCTGCTATAGAAAAGCACCGGTGGCATTCCCAGGGAAATGCAGAACAGCCTCCAACTGGATCTAATCCCATGATTCTCCGGAGACGGTGCTTGGGCTGGGAGAGGGGAGACACTTGTTAAATCCTGGTTTCCAGTGGAACACACTTAGAAATTTAAATACAGCTAACAGCGCTCCTCCTCTCTTTCCCCAGCATCAGTCTCCCAGCTCTGCTCCCCACAATCTCCTCTCATCTCCACCCTGCGCTTCCTCAGTCGGAGGCGCTCACCAACCCAGTCTGATGGAAGAGGTGAAAGCCCAGAATTAGTAGCGTCTCCCAAAAGGGGGAACAGTAGGTGCTTAAGGTGGAGAAGTGGCCTATCCAGAAACATCCTTTGTCTTTCCCGGAGCTCAATGGCAGAGTGGGGCCAGCTCTCTCAACATCTGCTCTCCCATCAGCAATGACACAAGTAAACCCAAACGCAGTGCTGGGAATATAATAAAGTGTGAGCTGTTAGAAGATCTTTGTATAATTCAGCAATTCAGCGTCTCCATTCCCAGCCTGCCGAGTCTGCCCGCGAGGCACACACTCTAGGAAAACAGGTTGCAGACTTTGGTTGCTGCCCTCTAAAGAAACATTTATTCTCCAAGAAGAAGGTCTTACTTCTTTCCTTCCCTGTCCCCCAATCAGGCGTGTGAAAATCGAGGCATCTGATCTTTGCTAGGCCTTTGGAGTCACAGATTGCTCCATTCAAGAGGCATTTTTCGCCAACCCCTCCAGGGTGGGACGCCGTGAAATATCAGTGAAACATCACTGGAGGGAGTGACAGTGGGGTAGGAGGTGGCGGCAACAGCCGGGTCTTCTGATTAAGCTCATCCATATTGGAAGCGATCAAAGGAGGGCTTTGCGCTCTTATTTATTGATTTGTAAAAGTAGCGGATAACACAGCTCCTCGTGCTGACGGGGAATGCACTTACCAGCCCTTCTCCCTGCACCCACCAGAGCAAGTGCTGAATCCCTCATAACATAGACCATGAAAAGTGGGAAACTAAGGAGTTCCCAGTAGAGAAGCAGCATGGTGCAGTGGATAGATCACGAGTCTGGGAGTCAGAAGGACCTGGGTTCTAATCCTGGCTCCGCCTGTCTGCTGCGTGACCTTGGGCAAGCCACTTTATTTCTCCATGCCTCAGTTACCTCATCTGTAAAATGGGGATTGAGGATTGTGAGCCCCATGTGGGACAGGTGCTGTGTCCAACCCAATTTGATGCTAACTACCTCAGGGCTTAGTACAGTGCCTGGTACATAGTAAGCGCTTACCAAGCCAACAAATACTATTAGAGGCCTGCATGGGCCACATCTGCCTGGGTTTGGGCAGGGCTGGGCTTGAACAACTCCAGTATTCCCTAGTTTCCCCTCTCCCTTTTGGGCCTGGGAGAGCAGCTATGCCCTGGCTGGAGCTCAGATTTAACTTGGATTGGTGGGACTTCTAGTTTCGATAACCTTTAGAACCCCTGGTTTACACCCCAACCCTTTCCCAGAACACTCTCCCCCTTCATATCCAGACCACCACACTCCTCATCTTCGAAACCTTACTAAAATCTAAAAAGCCTTCCCTGACTTATCCCTCATTCCCCACCCCATTTTCCTTTCTTTCTGCATCACCTGTGCTCTTGAGTCCACACCTCCTGAGCACTTTGGTCCTCACTCCCCAAGTACTTATACCCTTATCCGTGCTTCCCTTCTCTTACGCTGTCAAGTCTTCTCCGACCCAAAGCGACTCTTTGGACACATCTCTCCCAGAACGCTCCACCTCCACCTGCAGTCGTTCTGGTGGTGTACCCATAAAGTTTTTCTTGGCAAAAATACAGAAGTTGTTTACCACTGCCTTCGGCGCAAATAGTCTCAGCCCGACTCTCTTCCATGTCGCTGCTGCCCAGCATGGGTGAGTTTTGACTTATAGCAGATGGCCTTCCACTTGCTAGCCATTGTCTAAGCTAGGAATGGAATGGGTGGGCCTCTGCTTGACTCTCCGTCCCATAGCTGAGATTGGTAGAGGATTGAAGACTTTCCAGGCGTAATCCTGAGAGGGAGGTGCTTCCCCTACCTGTAATTTAATGCCTCTCTCCCACTAGATTGTAAATTCCTTGAAGGCAGGGATTGTGTTACCTATCCTATTGTTGAACATTCCCAAGTGCTTAGTATAGCACTCTGAACACAGTAATAATAACAACGATGGTAGAGAAGCAGTTTGGTTCAGTGGAAAGAGCACGGGCTTGGGAGTCGGGGGTCATGGGTTCTAATCCCGGCTATGCCACCTGTCAGCTGTGTGACTTTGGGCAAGTCACTTCACTTCTCGGTGCCTCAGTTCCCTCATATGTAAAATGGGGACTAAAACTATGAGCATGTGGGACAATCTGATTACCCTGTACCTACCCCAGTGCTTAGAACAGTGCTCGGCGCATAGTAAGCGCTTAACAAATACCAACATTATTATTATTATTATTTGTTAAGCACTTACTATGTGCCAGGCACTGTATTAAGCACTGTAGCAGATACAAGAAAATTGGGTTGGATACAGTTCCTGTCCCATATAGGTCTCACAGTCTTAATCCCCACTTTGCATATGAGGGAACTGAGGCACAGAGAAGTTAAGTGACTTGCTCAAGGTCACGCAGCAAAGTAGCAGAGCCGGGATTAGAATCCAGGTCCTTTTGACTCCTAGGCTCGTGCTCTATCCACTAGGTCATGCTGGGAACACTAAGTAAAGGGGATTGATCGATTGTTAGAGAGACCATGCTGTGAACACACCTTTCATGCATGGTAGCACCCTGTTGAAGTAAATCCTGGTCTCCCTTCCTGTTTCAACTGGGCCCAGCCTGAGCTCCAACAACAAGCTTGTTGTGGGCAGAGGATGTGTAACTTTGTGTACTCAAGTGCTTAGTACAATGTACTCTACACATAGTAAGTAGTTAGTAAATACCATTGATAATAAAGGTTCCAGACATATTTTGGAATAAATGGTTCAGGCCAGCCATCAGGGCTGCTTCTGATCATGCTGGGAAAATATGGCCCACGAACTCAGACTTTGAGAGCACCGAGGCAAATGTCCACCCCCTTAAAAAAGGAATGCTCCATAACCAGATAACATCTTTAGTCTAATATTTGAGCCTAGGCTTTAATTTAAATCCTCTTGGCAGCTCGCTGTGAGCAGGGAACATTCTACGATCTATTAAATTGTACTTTACCAAGCACTTAGGACAGTGTTCTGTGCATGTAAAGTGCTCAGTACGATTTATTGATTTTTTTAATTGAGGACATACTGGGTGCACAGGACTGCACGTAGCACTTGGGAGAGTACAATATAATAGGTAGACACAATCCCTGACCCCAAGAAATCCGTAATCTAGTGGTACCTAGAGGACTCAACCTAACGGATTCACCAAAAGCACCTGTCCCATTGCTATTTTGTTCTCCATGTTCCTCTTGAGTAAAATCCCCATCCTCTTCCACTGTAGAGTTTTCTTTTCGGGGGGGATGGGAGGAGGGGTCTTCTACTTTGATGGTAAACTCATACCTTGGCTCCTATGTGTCAAACTTTACAGTCACTGACCATCAGTCAACTTTACAAACCTTGCGAGAGAGAGAATGTGACGAAGCCATGGAAGAAAATGGGAAAGCTTCATAGCATGAGGTTTTCCCCAGAACAAGTAGAGTCTGCAATCTTTTTGTGCATTTTTAAAGCCCCCGTTGTTGACGGTCTTCAGGCTAGCGAGGATCAAATGACTCTCAGCCTACAGGTGCCCTCAAAAACACCTAGAAGAAATCAAGTCCCCATCTATTTATTGGATTGTAGGAAAATCAAGGACTTGCTAGACCACTTGAGATCAAAATTAATTACTCAGATATTCCTTGTCCTGAAATTGGATGACATGTGGTCTCATCAACATTCAACACCACAGCCATCCTCACAGCCAAGAGAAAGGGGACCACGAATAATGAGGATGAGGAGAGAGAAAAGGAGAAAAGTCCCAACTTTTCACTGTATCTTAATGGGTTTGGCCCCTTTCTCCTCAGAGATTCTTGCTCCAAATTCAAGAAGGTTCCAGTAATGGGGGCTGGTGGCACTCAACAGATGTGTAGGCCACAGCTAGAATGGGACATCTGTGGAGTTTTTAGATAGTAGTAGACTTAAGGGGTCAGGTTCAGATTCAACGTGGAATAGATGATGGACAAAGAAGTCTTTCCCCTTCCTAAGGGTTTGGACAGAGAGTAAGTTCCTAACCCAGGACTCACTGCCACAGCCACTAGTTCTTTACAGGGAGGGCAATTTGACGGTTGCTCCTGACATGTATGAAGCCTGAAGGTGAAGCTTTTCAAAGTGAATCTCGTTCCTTGGCCATCATTTAATACAAACCCTATGGCTCACTTCTTTTGATGCTGGGAGTTGGAAGTAAATATGTGAATTATGTAGCCATTCCACAGGGGATGATAAAATGCCTTTCTTCTAAAAATGTTTGTTTCTTTGAAATTAGGAATGTTTCATAATAATCATATTTTTCTGATGGGCTTTGGCCTGAATGCTTTGCTTTTTGAAGGAAAAAAAAATCCTTGCATCTTTGACAAAGTGAGGTCAACCCAGAGCTCAAAGTAGGCCCAACAAAATTATTTACTAGGCGGAACCTTGAAGTCCCTAAAGTTACTGCTTTTCAAAAGGGTGACCCTGGTGATTTATTTTCTTCCCTTCAGTAGCTGTGAGTTTGATAACTTCAGGTTTTACTTGAATCTGAAGACACAACTATAATACCAAAACCCCAGAGCAACTATAACTGGCCCCTAGGAACTGTTCAGATTTAGCTTGGCCTACATCCTCTCAACAAGCTAGATGCATTTCTGTGACACCACTCTGCCAGCAGATCTTCTGGGGATTAGGGAAATCTCCTGTGGTATCAATGGGAAACGGGTGAGGTTTGGGAGTCTCTGGGGAAGCTAGTGCTGGTCTCGCCCACCTTGGGAAAGGTGCATAAAGTACAGTTGACCCCTCAGGCCCATCAGGACGATGTTTTAATTTCTATGATCACATCTGCCAACTCTATTATACTGTCCTCTCCCAAGCGCTCAGTATGGTGCTCTGCACATAGTAAACACTCAAATTCCACTGATTGACTGATTATCAGGCAGTTCAATCTGCTCATTTCATGAGAATCAACATGGTCTAGATGAGGCAACTAAGGCACAGAGAAGTAACTTGCCCAAGGTCACATGGCGGACAAGTGGCAGACCCGGGATTAGAACATGATTCTCCGATTCCCAAGCCCCTGATCTTTCCACTAGGCCACGTTGTTTCAAAAACGCTTCCATCTAAACAGGGACTGGAACCCCGGATCTTTGGATTAAAAGTCCGGTGCTCTACTGACTGAGCTACCTGGGCAAACACAACCAAGAGCTGAAGAAACTGAAAAATGAAGGTTGTGACTCAATTCTGCTTTTCAGGATGCAGGTTGTCCTACCATGTTCAGATAGACAAAGAAGGAGAAAACCTAATCAAGTAGGCTAGCATGTCCTTTGGGAGATGAACAGTCAGTTTGGCCATGGCAACAGGTTTCAGTAATAGTCATTATAATAATAGCATTTATTGAGCATCCATTAGGTTCCCATTATACTGTTTGGGAAGAACAAAACAAGCAAAGGACAGTCCCTTCCCACAAAGACCTTATATTCTAATGGCAGGATGCACATAAAAGTATTTCCACAGAGTAGTCCAGTAATTGAATGTACAATTGAATAAGTGTGTATATAAAACTGTTGAAGGTAGTTATAAGTAAATTCATAGGTGCTAGGGATGGCTAATACATTCCTATGAACTGGAAAGCTGAGAATTCATCAGGGAAGGCATGTTGGTAGAGATGGGCTGTCAATGAGAAGGGAATTTCAAGCTGAGGGAACAGCGCAAGCAAAAGGGAAGCAGGAGGGTCAAGAGTGAGGTATGGAGAGAGGGTTGGCTTAGGAGGCAAGAAGAGAATGGGCTAGGGAGTAATGGGTGAAGAAGTCATATATGGTAAAGTGGGATGAGTTGGTGGAAGTCCTCGAACAGTTATGAGGACTTTTTGCTTGACGTGGAGGGACTCAGAGGGCCGGAAGAGAGATGTGTGCCGAGCGATGCTTTGGGGAGATGATCCGTGATTCAGTCTAAACTGAAGACAACTGCATATTCAAACCTTCCATATGGTTGCAAAATCTAGACTCTTCAAACCATCTCATTTGGTTTCCCCAGGCCATTTCATCAGCAGCAATTGAAAAGCCAGGCTGAATAGTGAACAAATTAGAATGTTCCAGAATTAGAGTCAGTCTACCACACTGAAGCAATGCTTGTTGCGACATAACTCTGCTAGTCAGGACAAGTCAGGAGAATGGGAGGCCAGTTCCAAACACACACGAGTGCTGTTCAGTGAACAGGAAATGGAGTGTAGAGGGAAGATGGAGCATTTAAAGACAAAGACACAGTGAAGTAGAACCTCTAACACTACATCAGAGCAACGAACTATTGGAAGACGACATCCACGGCAGAGAGCCGGCCTGAAACGGAGCCATCAGAAATGGCTTGGCTAACACGAGTACAGGAGAGAAAAATGCTAAGCTAAGAACTGCAAACAGCTAATGAAACAATTTAGCCAAGGGCAGTCTTTACCTATTCTGCACACAAAACACAAACACAAGGGACTGCCATTCCATACCGTCACCAAGTGCCGTTGTCAGATTGCTTTCCGGAAGACTCCATCAGTAATAATACCAGCATCCAGAAACTAGTACTGTATTTTTATTTTTCCAAGTGCTTTCATATCTGTTCTCACAGATATCTGGTGGAGGTAGTGAGAAATCCGTAATATGATCTTCATTTACAAATGAGGAAATTGAAGTTGCCCTAGGTCACGCAGCAGATCAGTGGCACATTTGAGATAGTGCCCTCTCCATTAGGCATCACTGCCATTACCTATCTCCTGTTAGCCAATAAAAAAAAAGACATGGGGGGCTATGAGTAGGCAGATGGTCCTTGAGCTGTTCAAATTAAAGAACCAAATGAAATTGAAACAGGAACCAAACTACCATGGTGCCTTGGGGAGGGATAGCTGCCTCCTTAAGGATTAGAGGATGTGGGCCATTATGCACTTTAATGAACCGGAATACATGGCTTGGGCTTCTCAGCCTGCTTCCCTGTGCTCTAGCTGGGGAAACTGCTTCCTGACCTGAGACTGTCCCGCCTCAGGAAACGTGGTCTAGTAGAGAGAACGCTGCAATTAGAGGTTAGAACAGTTGGCTCCAAACCCGCTGCAGAAAACATTCTTGGGAGACCTCGGGAGCCTTTCTAGTTCAACCCCCTTCCCCCGGGCAGGACCACATTTAAACCATCCAGGACAGAGGAGACTCTCTCCTGCTTTAACAGCCTACAGGCAAGGGATTCCACAACCTCCCTCAGCCACCTCCTCACCGAAATCCCAGTGACTCTCGTCTTTGGGACCCCCTCCGTCAATGGTGGGATGCCCCCCCCAGGAGGGCCACCATCACCAGTCCAAGGGCTGACGACTCGGCAAGCAGCATGACCTTGTGGATAGAGCATGGGCTGGGAGTCAGAAGGACCTGGGTTCTAATCCCAGCTCTTCCACATGTCCGCTGGGCAAGTCACTTCTCTGTGCTTCAGTTATTGCATCTGTAAAATGGGGATTAAGAACGTGAGCCCCACTTGGGACAGGGTCTGCGTTCAATTGCTTAACTTATTATCTATCCTAGTGCTTAGAACAGTGCTTGACACAGAGTAAGTTCTTAAATACCATCATCATTATTATTACTATTACTGCTAGAGCTGGGGAAATGCAATCTGGGGCTCTTCCGAGCTGGCTGCCAGAAGAGACCCACCCATCCGGTGCTCATAAAGGTCCGGCTTCCCTTGGCAAAGGGTATTCGGGCAGCAGCACCGACCCAGGGGAGACCCTGAACCGCAGTTTGAGGGATTTTGTCTTCCACCCTCTCTCCCTTCAGTACAGCCTTGGGCTTCGCCTCTGCCACATAGATGACATTCTACTCTCCCGCTGATCTCCCCGAGCAGTCGGCAGCACTGCAGACAAGACAGCTGTCTCTCTCCCGGGGAACTCCTCATGCTGGCTGCTGAGCACGCTCGTAGGCCAAGAGCAAACAGACCTTTGCAGGAGGAAGGGATTTATTTGGATACCTTACAGCAGGCAGCGGCCGGTCACCTCGGTGTTTAGCTGCAGTGTCTGACAGCAGGAGACGCAAAGACTGGTGACAGCGAGATGAATGCCCTCCACGCTATGACTAGTTGCAACTAGTTATGAACTAATTGCATCGTTCCTTGCCTTGCTTCAACCAGATGAGACAGACCATTTACAGGAATTAATCTTGCCTTGGCTGGACTCCCTCGGCCTCCAGTAACAAATTTTAGAGGCAGAGGCTTACTCTTTATACTGCCAGGGCACCTACTAGCCAAAAATCACCAGCACAGAGGCTGTGACATCAGGTCCAGGTTTTGCAGGACATGGGCAGGAGAGGGAAGCCTCTTGAAGAGCATTGAGTCTCCTATACTTGAAAGGTTTCAGTGGCAGTGGGATCAAACAAGAGGCAGCAAGGCCTAGTGGGTAGAGCACAGACCTGGGAGTCAAAGACCTGAGTTGTAACCCCGGCTCTGCCAGTTAGAGAAGCAGCGTGGCTCAGTGGAAAGAGCATGGGCTTTGGAGTCAGAGGTCATGAGTTCAAATCCCAGCTCTGCCACTTGTCAGCTGTGTGACTGTGGGCAAGTCACTTCACTTCTCTGTGCCTCAGTTCCCTCATCTGTAAAATGGGGATGAAGACTGTGAGCCCCACGTGGGACAACCTGATTCCTCTGTGTCTACCCCAGCACTTAGAATAGTGCTCTGCACATAGTAAGCGCTTAACAAATACCAACATTATTGTCCTTGAGTTCTTGGGCAACTTACTTCACTTCTCTGTGACTCAGTCACCTCACCTGTAAAATGAGGATGAAGACTGAGCCCGACGTGGAACATGGACTGTGTCCAACCTAAAAAGCTTAAGTGACTGTATCTACCCCAGCACTTTATTCAGTGCTTGGAATATAGTCAGTGCTTAACAGATACTATTAAAAACACCACCACTTAAGGTCGCTGGGGACAGAGAGAAGGCACAGGGGGCTGAGGTGATGCAGAAGCTTCTTGCTGGACTAAAGTCCACCGATGGACTCCTGCTTTAGCTCAAAAGAATTCCATATTGAATTATCAAGAACCAGGGGATCAGACTCCAGCCAAGCACCAGAGCTGACCAAGGAGAATACATGTTGCACCAGTCTCCTCAGAAGTGAGGCTAAAAAGTTTTGGATAATAATAATAATGATGGTATTTGTTTAGCACTTACTATGTGCCAGGCACTATTCTAAGCACTGGGGTAGATACAAGATCATCAGATTGTCCCACGTAGGGCTCACAGTCTTCATCCCCATTTTCCAGATGAGGGAACTGAGGCCCAGAGAAGTGAAGTGACTTGCCCGAAGTCACCCAGTTGACAAGTGGCAGAGCCGGGATTAGAACCCACAACCTCCGACTCCCAAGTGGATTAGAACCCACAACCTCTGACTCCCAAGCCCGGGCTCTTTCCACTAAGCAAGTAGGCCACTGTCTGTGAATGTAACATTCAGTAAAGTTCATATTTGCTTTCCCAGGATAGGTTTCTTCTGGAAGTCAAGAAGACACCTGGATGATCAATTCCTCACTAGTATTTACCGATCAGCAACTGCGTGAGGAACACTGAACCATGTGCAGGGGAGAGTTCAGTAGAATTTGTAGACATGATTCCTGCCTTCAAGGACCTCACAGTGTATCAGGGAAGACAAATTAAAACGAATTTCTGAAAGCAGGAAAAGATAGATATAATCATATATAATCTAAGGGCTACATGGATTGTGAATATCCAGCAGGTTAGAGGATACCAAATACTCAGGTGGAAGTTGTGGACAGATAAGGTGAGGAGATGAGAAATGTATTGGGGAAGGCTTCCTGGAGGTGTGATTTCCTAAGGATTTTGAGGATGAAGAGAGCAGTGGTCTGCTAGATATGAAGGGTGAGAGCGTTCCAGCAAAAAGGAAGGATTTGAGCAAGAGGATTTGAGATGCAGTGTTGCCCAGTGGATAGAGCATGGGCCTGGGAGTCAGAAGGACCTGGGTTAATAATAATAATAATGTTGGTATTTGTTAAGCGCTTACTATGTGCAGAGCACTGTTCTAAGCGCTGGGGTAAACACAGGGGAATCAGGTTGTCCCTCGTGGGGCTCACAGTCTTAATCCCCATTTTACAGATGAGGGAACTGAGGCACAGAGAAGTTAAGTGACTTGCCCACAGTCACACAGCTGACAAGTGGCAGAGCTGGGATTTGAACTCATGAGCCCTGACTCCAAAGCCCGTGCTCTTTCCACTGCGCCACGCTGCTTCTCTAATCCAGGCTCCACTGCTTGTCTCCTGCGTGACCTTGGGCAAGAGACTTCATTTCTCCGTGCCTCAGTTACCTCATCTGTAAAATATCATATATCTATCCCAGAACAGTACCTAGCACATAGTAATTGCTTAACAAATACCATTTTAAAAAAAGGTCAGCGTTGAGAAAAATTTGACCGAGGCACAGTGTGTAGTAACTGTGATCTACGTGTGAGGAGAGGAGAGGAGTAGATAGGAAGGAGGGACAGAGCAGACAACAGGTGATCAATCCTTGCAGTATGTGGCCCGATCAAAGAAATGCCAAACTTTTCAGGCAGCTTCCAAAATATGCATAAATAATTTTCCAAGACTGAAAATTTTTAATCAGCCTATCATTTTCCCCCCAGAGGAAAATACACGGTAGTGAGACCAACGCAATCAGCAATCTCGACTACTGAAAAGGGAGGGAAGAGGAAGGGTCGCTGCTCCTAACAGATGTACGTATGGGTTTGGGGGTGGAGGGGAAGGGTTGTGTCAGGAAAAGAGGGACACTGGGATGGGGAGAAGGAGCGTAACCTGGAGGAAAGGAGATGGCCTTGGGACTCACAGAGCCTGGGTTCTCATCTTGGCTCTCCCACTTGTCTCCTGTGTAAACTTGGGCAAGTCACAACTCTGTGCTGCTGTTTCTCCCTCCCACTTAAACCTAGGCCAAAGAGGAACCGTGTCTCAGCTGATGATCTTGTATCTACTTGAGCCTTTGGCATATAGTAAGCACCTAAATACCAGAGTAATTATTACCACCATTACTATTATTATTGCAGGGAGAGAGGAGCTACAAGTACAAAGGAAGTACAGTGCACTGGGTTCAGATAGTAGAACTTTCCAGAACTTGCCTTCAAAGAACCACCTAGAGGCTTATTTATTGGTAGCTTAAAGGGCCCAGCAAGTGATTAGGACTACAGCATTGCAGGTGGGGGAGAGGAGGAGCTGTGTCAAGGTTTAGGCTTAGAGAAGCAGTGTGGCTCATTTGAAAGGGCCCGGGCTTCAGAGTCAGAGGTCATGGGTTCGAATCCCGGCTCTGCCACTTGTCAGCTGTGTGGCTGTGGGCAAGTCACTTAACTTCTCTTTGCCTCATTACCTCATCTGTAAAATCAGACAACCTGATCACCCTGTATCTACCCCAGCGCTTAGAACGGTGCTCTGCACATAGAAAGCGCTAAACAAATAACATTATTATTATTATTATTAGGGAGCCACATCAGAGCGTGAGGGGTCTCTGGTGTAGGAAAAGAGGAGGCCAGAATTGCAGGGTCACCAAGGAGAGGCCTGGAAGAAGGGAGAGATCAGACTTGGGGTTTCTGTTGCTCTCCCCCAATTCCACAGTTCCAAATCTCTCCATGGCCACTCAGCTGCTTCTCCCCAAAGATACCCTGATGACCTTGTAATCTTCCCCAGGACTTTGTACAGGGCTTGGCACATAGTGAGTGCTTAAGAAATACCATAATTACTATACGCCACGTAGTCTCTCCCTGGCCTTGAAACAGCATGGATTTGAACCCAACACGTGTTCAGGAGGTCCTCATCATCTACTGACATTTCTGCTGAGTGAGCCTAGTACACTTCTGCACTTAAACTTAGCTGCCAGCAAGTGCCTTGGGACTGGGGGAGGATGAAACCGAGTTTCCTCTCCTCAAACTAGCCATCCTGCAAATAGTCAGTCAACCACAGGGGAATGGCCCTTCTCCATTCCACTTCCTGTCTTTCTTTCCCCCTCTTAAGCTGTATTGTTTGTGCCTTTAGACAATATGTCCCTAGGGGCAGGGTCTTTGTTTTATTCACTTGGGGAAGACCAAGCACACAGTTCCAAACAAATATGGTATTAAATAATAATATTTAATGACTTGCATGCACCACACGGAAAACATGTGGGATGGGGAAAAAAACCCAGACATTTGGCTTCCTTTATCTAGCTGTGCTGTTCAATTTTTATTTCAAAGGATCTTTATTTCTGCTGATTGTATCTCAGAGCAAAATTCCCCGTTGACTGTGCCTGGCTAGACTCTTTCAGTAATATCATGTTACATCTCCTTTCTGCCAGTTTACTACATCTGGAAATAGCTTATTACGTCTTGACCAATCAATCAGTGGTATTTATTGAGTGCTTACTATGTGCAGAGCTCTGTACTAAGCGCTTGGGAGAGTACAAGAGAATTAGCAGAACTGTTCCCTGTCCACAATATACTTAGTCTAGAAGGGGAGACAGACATTATGAATATCAATATTATTAATATTAATCTCAACATTAATATGACCAGTGAACCCACATTCACTGTGACAGCCAGAATTTGGTCAAGTATTTAAGAAGTTCTCAGAACCACTCAATCCCACTGTTTCCTGGGCAGTGTTATGTTTGGACCAACTCGAATCTGCTGTTCCCCAGGTTTATATAAGTAGGGCTCTTCATCCCTATTTGCAAGAAAAAGGAAAGCTCTGTTTGCTGGGGGCCAGGGGAGAGAAAGACAGGTTGCATGGTCCCGACTGCAATCTGCAGGCTCAGTGGGGACACAAGAGGACGGTGACCTTCATCGGTCGCAATGCTGGAACGCTGCCAAAGGCCCGTCCTCCATATTCTGTCATTATCCCGCCACTGGCTTAGTCAAAGATCCTCTCTCTCTGTGGCACATGCTTGGACTTCAGAAACACAATGACTCCCTGGCCCCTGCAAACCCATTATTCATGTAATGCGTGCTCTGCATTAGCACAATGCAGGACACATTATTTGGTAGAACACAGGCATGGAGATTCTTCTGAGAGCCCTCTTTTATTGACTTTTTTCACACATGATTTTCTCATGGAGACAATATTATAAAAACTCAGCGGGAGTTCGGGGCTTTGCTGTCCTACTGGGTATTTGAGAGGGAGGAGACACTGAATCTTTCAGTGGGTGGCTGACGATCAGTAGGAGCCAGTTGGTTTTTCTCCCAAAATTGGGGATTATTAAAATGGACTCCTTTACTACTTTTCTATTTGATAGTGAAGGTTTCCATTTTTAAAGACATATGGATAGAATGATTTCTGAATAGTTGATTACAGTATTGATTTCTCTCTTGACACAGGCTGAATATAAATTTCGCCTTGACAAGGATACTGTTTGGGTCGGGACACAGACTTCGGCCCTTCTGAGATAAATTCATACATAAATAAAATGTGTCCTCCCAAACAGCATAAGGTCCCATCAAAACAATATCATGAAGCTGACCTCAGAATGTTAAAGGTGTATTTCAAGGCCCTCTTTACATGTCTTCCTCTCATCCATCTTACCCTCAGGATGACTTGCTCTGCATCTCTCCTGCAAATTTTCCAACAGAATTTGCATTAGAATCTCAGGGATCCTAGTAACTGGTCCTTTTTTGCTTTGGCTATTAGTAGGGGGAGGAGGAGGAGGAAGAGGAGGAGGAGGAGGAGGAAGAAGAGGAGAAGGGGGAGGAGCAGGAGGAGGAGCAGGAGGAGGAGAAGGTTACCTTTGGCTGTTATGGGGAAGGATTCAGAATTAAGGCAGCCTTGGAAATAGCCACTTGCTCCAAGTGAGTAATCACTGATACTGGGTGAGTAGAAAACCCATTTTGTTATTTTATTAACATTATCACCACTGCGGGGAGGGCAAATTGCTTAAAGTATGCATGCTGGTAAAATATCTGTGCCTTTCCCTAATATTTTATTAGCTGAACTGAGGTACAAGGTTATCATAAATACACAAAATCCACAGATAATCCCCATGTTTTACTAAGTCATATGTTTTGATCTCCTCTTCCACCAGCCTCTTATCAGAGCTGCTGAACCAGGGTAAAAATTAACCAGTTTGAGGTTTCCTTCCTCTCCCTACCTACTTTCTAGAAGAATTATTATTGCTTAATAAAGAGAAAATGGAGTGCGAGGATTCTGGATGATCCAGAGAAAAATCAGCCTCTGAATAGTCAAGAGTTGGCTGTATTTGTCAGAATTGCATTGTAGCTTAGCTATCTCCTCTGAAGAAGAAAAAGAAAGTCACCTCTGACAAGGTCTGAACTATGGGTTCTAGAGAAGATTTAGAGACAAGCAACTCATTTACAGGTTACTCAAATGCAAAGGCAGATACCTTTTTAAAAATCCAGGTGGTTACTTTCAACCTCCTGTACAAGAGAAGATTACACTTTTAGTTGGATAGAGTGTCTTGGAAGTTCAACTCCGGGTTGGCTCTAGACCCACGTTAACCTCAGTGGCACTGTTCCTCTGGAAAGGAATGGGGGTGGGAGAGTTCAAAGGGCCCTTCAGGTACCCCAAATGGCACCAGTTGCCTTTAATAGGCCCCAGTGCATCTGCAATGTAGTTTAACCCCAGTTTGATATACTTTTATTTAGCATTTACTGAGTCTCAAAGCAGTAGGTGCCATCAAATCAAGTGACATGGTTCTTGCCCAGAGACTATTTTTTTACTAGATGAACAAGAGCAGTATTGAAGAGCTTAAAAGTCACCCAAAGGAAATCAAATGTGCACAACACTGCTTTGATTCAAACTAACTCCATCCGAAAAGCACCTGGCTAAAAGGTACAATATAATAATAATGATGATGGTATTTGCTAAGCACTTCCTAAGTGCTAAGGACTTTTCTAAGTACTGGGGTAAATACAAGGTAATCAGGTTGTCCCACCTGGGGCTCACAGATAATCCCCATTTTACAGATGAGGGAACTGAGGCACAGAGAAGCAAAGTGACTTGCTCAAAGTCACACAGCTGATAAGTGACAGAGCCAGGATTGGAATGCACATCCTCTGCCTCCCAAGCCTGGGCTCTTTCTACTAAGCCACACTACTCATATAATTCAATATCAGCATGCCCCCTACCAGAGGAGCAAAGGGAAACACAGCACCTGCTCTAATACTCTGCGTCAGGGAAGGGCTACCTAGTACAGCCACCTTCTTGGCCGGGCTATGGCTTGATCATTTGGGAGAAATAGGGTGCATGTGTATACAATAACTTTCTGCTGAAACGCTCCTCAAAATTAGCACAGTGGCCAACTGACCGACACTCTCCAAGCCTCTGGAAAATGATGACCATCATTTCCCCCAGGAGTGTAACACGGAGCCAGTTCCCCGCTAGGAAAATTTGGGAATTTATTCCCATGGCATAGCCTCATCTAGACTTATTCCCCTCCACACATCCCCGAGAGCCAACGGGACTGTCACCAGGAACAGAAGACGGACCTTCACAGGTAGAGTTAGGAAGTGTCAGCAAGACAGGTGATGTCTCTGAAACTATGTAAAATGCCACGTTGGGTGTACAGAAACTGGCGACTCTACAGTTGCTAAGTTGTTAAATCACTTTTTCTGGCTCACTGAACATCTCAGGAAAGTGCAGACTGGTAAGTGCACCATTTACTGTTAGGCATAAGTGGAGTGGAACTCCTCCTAGATGATGATATTTGATAGATGTAGAAGAAGAGTCCTAAACAGTTAAAGGGGAATCTGTATGCCATTATTAAAAATAGCTCATTTATACTTCACCGCATTCAGCAGTCTGCAGTTGTAATTTCTCAAATCAATGGATCCTGATTTAAGAGATTTTGAAATAGCCTTAAATGTTCTTCCCTTCCCCCGCCCCCCTCAAGGAGAAAATAAATTGAAATAACATCTCTATGTTTGCAAGCATTTGAGGTCCTTTGTTTAAAGTCTGTTCCTTTCTGTTTCAGGGTAGACTATTTAAAGTACTCACCACCAGCAGCAATAATAGCAGTATTTATTAAGTGCTTATTGTATGCAGAGCACTGTATTAGGTGCTGGGAATGAATACACAGCTGAGAATTAGACATGGTCCCTGGCTCTCAGGACACCCCCAATCTAAAAAAACAATGGGGGAGAGAGACTGGTGACCGATACATAAGGAGAGATGAAACAGAGCCCTAAGACAGCATAAATATATGGATGGATACACAAAACAAAAATGAGAGAAAGAGATATGGTAGTGTCTTAAGGTTCTACGAAGTTCCACTTCACAGTATTGTTTAAAACTCAGTCTCATGCCTGAAGTAGATGGAAGGAAGGCTGTAGGGAGGAACAGAAAGACTTTGGAACAGTTAATCAGAGGCTATAAGGCTTTGGCCAGAGGATCTGATTTAGGTCAGGATAGCAGAGATGGAAAGGAGTGACTGTTGGAAAGTTGATAGGGAACCCAAGGGGGATGAGTTATGCATTTTAGTCTGGAAACAGCTCGCTAGGGAGTCACCTCATGAAAATCCTGGCTATAGAGAGATCAAGGAGAGTGTAAGGGCCACTGAAGTCTCAACTGACCACTCTGTTCGGAGGCAATTCCAGCATATGGTGATATTGCAGGGCCACTAGAACTCAGAACTCAGGTAATACAGGGGAAAGTCCTGAGGATTGAAAAAGGGTTTATGTTTCACCCATCTTGTAGAAAAGGAGAAAAGAAAACCATGAGTAATTACAGATTAGTAAGCCTCATTCTCCTGATACCTGGGAAAACAATAGAATAAATTATTAAGACAATAAATTTGCAACCACCTAGAAGAACAAAGGAGACTAGGAAGCAGCTAACACGGATTTGTGAAAAGCAAACTGGGCTTTAAAGATAGAATCCTCTTCCATGACAGAGTAACATATCAGAGACAAGGGAGAAGCAATGGTTATCTGGACTCTATAAAGCTGATTTTCTTCCATGATGCTCTTTCGGATAACAAGCTCCAGAAAGATCCAATCATTGAAAATCTTGACCAAACATCTTTCCCTGTGGATAGACAGGGATCACATCCAAAGGGAAAACACCAATGACTTGGATTCAGCCAGGGGAAAAATTTCGAATTCTGTTACAGGTATCAGCCCCAGGCTTTGTTCTGGTCAATTTTTTATTGATAAACCAGATGAAGGAAATTGCAGATGGTAGGAGGGGTCATTACAAGTCTTACTTTGGTGATGAGGCAAAAAGTATCATAGGAAAGCTGCCTAAGATCCTCCCGCTTATTTTGAGCCATACCGCTCTTGGTCAAGGGCGACAGGTTCCTACACATTCCCAATGACTGCCTCGCTGGGCAGTTGGGCAGAAGGAGCCAGTGGAGAGGAAGAAGGAAAGGAAAAGAGGAGTGGGCAGATGGGAAGCGGGGGGAGCTGGAGGCCCGGCCAGGCTGGCGAAAGGTGACAGCAAACCAAGAGACAGTCCAGGGAGCTGGAGCCTCGCTCCAGGTGATTATCTTCCCACATAAACCCTGTCCTCCACTTGCCTTTCCCATCACTGTAGATAGCACCACTATCTTTCCTGTCTCACAAGCCAGTAACCTTCACGTTATCCTTGACTCCTCTCTCTCATTCAACCCACATATTCAATCCATCACTAAATCCTTTCGGTTCCACCTTCATGACATTGCTCAAATCCAACCTTTCCTCTCCATTCAAACCGCTACCATGTTAATACAATCACTCGTCCTGTCCTGCCTGGATTACTCTATCAGCTTCCTCGCTGACCTCCCCGCCTCCTGTCTCTCCCCACTCCAGACCATACTTCACTCGGCTGCCCAGATCATTTTTCTACAAAAATGTATAAGCCAGGTTTCTCCAGTCCAGTAGTTGGGGAACCTCCAGTGGTTGCCCATTCACATCCACATCCAACAGAAACTCCTCACCAGTGACTTTAAAGCATTCCCTCACCTTGCCCCTTCCTACTTCACTACTCTTCTATTACAACTCAGCCTGCACACTTGGGTCCTCTAAAGCCAACCTTCTCACTGCACCTCGATCTCGTCCATCTTGCCACCGACCCCTTGCCCACATCCTACCTCTGGCCTGGAACACCCATCCTCCTCATAGCTGAAAATTACTCTCCCCCACTTCAAAGCCTTATTGAAATACCTCCTCCAGGAAGCCTTCCCTAAGCCTTCCTTATCTTTTCTTCCACTCCCTTCTGTGACACTCTGACTTGCTCCCTTTATTCATCCCCCCTCCCAGCCCCACAGCACTTAGGTATATATCTGTAACATTTATTTATATTCAATTCTGTCTCATCCTAAAGACGGTAACCTTGTTGTGAGCAGGGAATGTGTCTGTTGTACTGTTATATCGTACTCTCCCAAGTGTTTATTACAGTGCTCTGCACACAGTAAGTACTCAATATATATGTTTGACTGACTTACTGACAGACACTGAGGGAGGCCTGAAGCCTGGTGGCTGCCCTTCCTTAGATGGGTCCATCTGGCCCCTCCTCAGGACCTACTCCTGAGCTTGAGAGGGCTGGACCTGTCCACCCCAACCCTGAAGCTGGGAACTGGGGGGGGATACCATGGAATTCGGGGCTGAGCCCTGTGAGCCCAGACAACTGGAGGAGCCCTCTCCTCTGGGATGAGATAGGAGTCAGAGAATGCCGAGAAGAACGAAGGAGAAAGCAGAGCAACTTGGTTCCTCAGTCTCACTATCGCTGCATCCTGGGCAGTGCTTCCCCTGTCTCCATCCTCCACAGCTTGGCACCTGACCGACCCCTATCCTCCAGGACCCAGTGGGACACTAGGCATTGCCCAGGACCAAAGTGAGTGACCCACCCCTGGGAGTTCTCACTGATTTGCCGAGTGGGGGGGCACACTGTGATGTCACGTGCCGTATGATGTCATCAGGTCAAAGGAGGGAGCGTTTAATTGGAGTCAGCTCTTGAAGGAGCTTGCCATATAAGACATGAATTGTGGGAGGAAGAGCATATTGAAAAAAACAGGACTCATGCATTCCATCGTAACTCAAGCATTTAAGATGTGTGTTTGAAATGGAAGATGAATGAAGAAAACCAAAGCCAAGCTATATGGAACACTTCAAATTCTATGAAGCCATAAATGAGGAATTTCTAACAATCAATGCTATTTACTGAGTGCTTATTGTTTGCAGAGAACTGTACTAAGCACTTGGGAGAGTACCAGAGTGGATTGAGATGTTCCCTGCCCACACTATCACACAATATCAAAATGGCAAAATACAGGTTTCCATTATGTCCCCAAGACCAAGGGGCGATTGAGTGACCCCATCAGACACTGCCAGAAGAATTTCAGAATGCAGATCACTTCCAGGAAAGTCACAGGATCTGTGGTTTGAGCCAGATGTATCACTTATGTACTTATCTACAATCTATAAATTATATATAATTAGTTATTCATTTATGTCAATGTCTGTTCCCCTTCCAGATTGTAAGCTCGTTGTGGGCAGGGAACATATCTACCAACTCTGTTTGTTTTCTCTCACAAGTACTTAGTATTGGGCTCTGTGCACAGTAAGCACCCAATAAATACCATTAATGATGATGAGGGGGTAAGTGGACATTATGCCAAAGGATGTCAAGGTTTACTCAGTGTCATTCACTGAGTAATTGAGACTTGCATACACACAAAATCATCACAAACTCATCAAGGTGCTTTTCATATATAATAATGCCTGGTCTTAAATCCAACTCACACACCACCCAATCAGTGGTACTGCGTGCTGAGCACTGTACTAAGCACTTGGGAGAGTACAATACAAAATAATAATAATGGCATTTGTAAAGCACTTACTATGTGCCAGGCACTGTACTAAGCCCTAAGGTGGATACAAGCAGATCGGGAGGGACACAGTCCCTGTCCCATGTGGGGCTCACAGACCTCAATCCCCATTTTACAGATGAGGTAACAGGCACAGAGAAGTAAAGCGACTTGCCTAAGATCACAGGCAGGGAAGTGGTGGAGCTGGGATTAGAACTCGTGACCTTCTGACTCCCAGGCCCATGCTCTATCCAATTATCCATGCTGCTGGTAGACACAACTCCTGCCCTCAAGGAGCTTCCAGTCTAGTGGAGGACTCAGACACTAAAATAAATTATAGATAGGAGAAATAGCAGAGTATAAGGATAGGTTCACAAGTGTCAGTGGTGTGAGTATCACAGTACTTTGCAGGTGAAATGGGACTGGGGTGGGGAGAGAATTGAAGTGTTTGAGAGAACTGATCCAAGTTCCCAGGTGACACAGAAAGGAGGACTGGTAAACTGAGTCCCTCAGGTGGATCCTCTCCTCCCTCCGATCCCAATCCAGATCTTGCACATTCAGGTTACTATTGCTTTGGCCCATTAAAGAATGGATTAACAGATTGAGGCAATGTTCTGAGGATACCGGTGCCATGAAGAGGAAAGTTTATATAACTGGTTACAATGTTAGGATAAAGACATTCATGTCATCAGACAGCATTTAGTTCAATGGTGGCAGAAATACCAGAATTGCCTGAGATGAGGAAAAATATCATTGGTGTTCAATTTTTCTGGAATAACATTTGTGGGAAATTTACTCCCACATTGTCCCTGAATTTAAAATTGGTTGGGGTTGCTAACACTTTTGAAGACAGAAATAGAATTCAAAATGACTCAGATATATTGGTGAAATCATTTTATAAAAACAGGATGTGTTTTCAGTATATTTTCCACTTATGAACGTGTGTGAGAATAGCTCTATGAACAAAGATCTGTTGTTCCGATAGGAAAAGTGGAGGACGTTTGTTGGGGGAGACTTCAGGACTGACAACCTGACAGAGATCTCCCTATGCTGAGTAAGAGGGAGCAGACAAGAAAGGAGGTGAGGAAAGCCCATTCTGAGTCTGTGCACAATCAACGGGATTTAGTGAGCACTTACTGTGTGCAGAACAGTATACTAAGCACTTGGGAGAGTATAATACAACAAAGTTGACATGTTCACTGCTCACAGGAAGTCAACAGTCTAGAGAAGGGGACAGACATTAATATATATAAATTATGTATATGAACATAAGTTCTATGGGACAGAGGGTGGGGTGAATATCCTGTGCTTAAAGGGTATAAATCCAAGAGACAACAACCTGTTTGTGTATGAGATTCGGATAACCACAAATAAGAGTTGCATCTATACCTTCCAATTAGATCTAATGCCACTGGACTTTTATCTCAGAGAGTGGGGAAAAGTAGAATCACTTATATGCTGAGGGACTTATCAGGGAGAAAGCTGTCTGAGGCCCAGGTTGCTCGGTGCTTACTGTGTGCCGAGCAGTCTAATCACTGAGGTAGATACAAGATAATCAGGTTGGACACAGTCCTTGTCCCATACAGGGATCACACTCTAGGTTGGAGGGAGAAGGATGAGTTCACAGGCACAGAGAAGGTAAGTGACTTGCCCAAGGTCACACAAACAGTCAAGATTGAAATCCCAGGTCCCCTGATACTCATATCTATGCTCTTTCCACTAGGCCACGCTGTTTCTGCAGGTTTAATTATTTTCATTTACTGAAAGAAGAGAAGCAAGGTCCTCTTCTATAGTTAGTGTTTGTCATTGGTCCTGAGAAAGCCAGCTTCATTGGCCCCAAAGATAAGGCAGCTTGGCAGGATTATTTCTTAAACCAGATTTATCACCCACAGTGGAAACGCTGCTTGATATCAGTCTCACTTTCCCACACGCCTTTTTTATGACAACGAACCCAAGGTGAGATAACTGGCAGAGGTAAGAGACATATCTGGATTACCATGGCAATACAGGACAGAGATAGAAGGGGCACCTAGGGCTACCAGAAAGGAGAGTCATGGTGCAAATGATAGCGTCGCTGCTGTAAATTCACTGCTGTAAGTTGGGAGCTCATCTCTAGTGTTTCCCCACATCTTCCTCTCCCTTCAGTGCCTCCAACCCCTAAGCAGCAGCAGGTCAAATGAAAGAGAGCATCAGGGAGGCCGGAAGAGAAAACAGCACTGTCTAGTGGAAAGAGCACAGGCCTGGGAGTCAGAGGACAAGGGTTCTAATCTCAGCTCTGCCACATGTCTGCTGTGTGACCTTGGGAAAGTTACTTCACTTCTCTGGGCCTCAGTTACCTCATCTGTAAGATAATATTAACAGTGGTATTTCTTGAGCGCTTACTATGTGCCAAGCACTGTTCTATTCACTGGGGTAGGTACAAGGTAATCAGTTTGTCCCACGTGGGGCTCGCAGTCTTCATCCTCATTTTACAGGTTAGGTAAGTGAAGCACAGAGAAGTTAAGTGATTTGCCCAAAGTCACACAGCAGACAAATGGCAAAGCTGGGGTTAGAACTCAACCTCTGACTCCCAAGACCATGCTCTTTCCACTAAGCCACGCTGCTTCTCTTAAGACAGTGAGCCTCATGTGGGACAGGGACTGTATCGAACCTGATTGCCTTCTATCTACCCCAGTGCATAGAACAGTGCTAGGCATATAGTAAGTGCTTAACAAATACCACAATTACTATTATTAATAAAGACCAAAAATCTTGACAAGAATGGCATAGCACCTGGCCATGGGGACAGTCCCCATGCTACTGCCAAATGGCAGTGTACCCAACCAGGATGATTTGGGGGTGCCAACCTCTGCCATGTGTGCTGCAGGCTTCTGTTCGCAGATGTTCTCTGAGCCAAAACTTTGAAAGGAAAGAGAGACAAGAAAGAGAAAACAGTGACAGGCACTGCACACATTAAACACATACAACAATACAAAGGATGGCCTCTGTGCACAATATGCCCAGAACAGAAGGTCCGACATTAGCCTTTTCAACCACACATGGACCCATAGATGAGCTTCACCAACAGGGATGTCCTCTTCAGATATGACGGGAAGGAATTTCTTGAGCTAGTCTTATGTGGCAGGGGAGTCCGGCTCCTGTCAAACACCCAGGCAGATGGCCCTCTCCCGTAGGCTGCCCTGGTGGCGCTGTCTCCCCCAAACCAAACTTGCCATCTTACTCACAAAAGACAAAATGTCAGGAACAGCAGGAGCCACAGAGCAACAAAGCAAGGGCCAATCAGCCACAGCATCCCCACTGCAGGAATGGATGGTTGCACAGATGGAGCACTGACAGATGAGCTCTTATTCCCCTTCTAAATTCCATCTACTAAATAAATTAGTAAAAGGGCCTCATTATTCTTGACCCCGAACAGCAGTATTCTCTCCGTTGCTCCTTAACTGTAGTATCTCGTGCTTTCTGGTGGCCCAACAGACGGCAGTGGCTCTCAGATAGGGCCTAGCCTGGTCCACCGGACTTCTGGGAAATTCCCAGTGGCAAGGGGTCACCCGGTCCATTCTGGGTCCCGCCGGCTACCCAGGGAGATAAGTCAGAGCTTGAGACTCTCAGCTCCTTAGAGGCTCTAGACAATGGTGGAAACAGTAAATGATAGTAGAAGGGCTTCAATTCGAGGCACTTTTCCACACCCAGTTTTTAAACCTCCACACCGGGGATTTCCCAGTAGGTTTTTCGGAGCCAGTCCAGCCCTGTTCCCAGAGAAGGGGAAATGAGATGGCATCTAATTGTGCCAGGCGGCAGTTTCACTGACCTGCTCTGAGAGCACTGTTCAGTTTCCGTTTTATCCCTCACTTGATTGCCTCCTGCCTTTCCTTGGGGAGCAGAAAGAATCCTGGGCAATCAGCCCAGAAACCAAGAACCCGGTATCTGCTTGGCCACAGGCAAAATGTAAGAACACAGGCAAATCAAAAGAACTCCATGCCTTAGTTTCCCCATCTATAAGATGGAGCTAACAATATCTACCGTATATCTTCTCCACAGGGATGTTGTAAAATAAATGAGTTTTAGCTTGGTTAAGTCAGGCCTGGGCATTAGTTTCTCAAGGGCAAGACCAGACTGAAAGATGTTTCAGGGATACAAACTGTTTGAACTGATCTGTTCCCTCTCAAGCAGGAGAGGTTTCCAGCAGATTCCTTCAACTGCTTTACCTCAGGAGTTGCCTGACTTTCAGCACATAAACCCCCTAAGGGCTCCCACAACCCCCCCTGCCCCACATTTCCTGCTCCAAACACAAAAGGCCTCTTGGTTTGTCTTGAAGGCATTGTTCTGAGCTCTGCAGCTCTGGTCTGCCTTCTGGCATCTCTGCAGCTCTTAAACTCACCGGGAGGAAGGGTCTGCGAGGGAGAGGTCTGGGAGGTGAAGGCGACCATCCCTCTGACCCAGTTCCAGGGTAACCAGTGCTGCCCCCACCAAATTGCTCGGTAGAATGCCACAAGGCTGCACTTAAAACCCTCTCGAAATTCCCGCACAACCAAGTGCCTCATATCCAGTTGAAGATATGAATCTCTAGCTGGTAAGTTGGATTGTTCTCATGTAGACAAGGCAGGGCCATTATGAGGGGGTCTTTCTTACAAACAGCTCTGTGGAGTAGGGACTGGAAAGTCTGGAAATATCTGTTACCGCTTCCACAACCACTAAAGACAACAAGGAATCCAACTTTTGAAAAGCAAGAAGCTTCCTGGCCCCGCTCCCGAGGATATGGACCATCTGATCGCAGGCTTATTTTCCAACTCTGGAGTTTGATAAAGTCTCTAACACATTTTGCTTTCCCATCCAAATAGAAGCCCCTGAGTACTTCAAGGGAAAACTATCCTTGTGCTTGGGACACAACTACATTCACAACCCACCCTTGCTCTCACAGCCCTCTCTCTGCTCACTTTTTCACACTCTCCCAGAGAGTGCTCACTCCGGCACTGCTTGATGTCCGTGTGGCACAAGTTAACCTAAGAAATTTTTTTTTTCAAAACAGCAAGCCAAATAGCAACTCAGTGAAAGTGTTCTGGGCTCCAAAAGCTGTAAATTCCCTTCAAAGCCTAACTCCCCACAAGAGCAAGTTCTACAGGTTCCAAACATGATGTCCCATCTTCGCTCCTGGCACTGCCTCAGCCTTTCTGAACTAAAAAGAAAAAGGAGGAGATGGGAATTTAGTACCGCCTCTAAGTCAGCCAAAAACATCTTTCCCTCTGTCCATGAATGTCCCATTAAAATGTTTCTTCCCTTTCTACCTTCCCCTGCAATTTATTTCATTTTCAGTATGTTGGCTCAGTATATTTGTGATTCCTCCTTATTATGTAATAAGACATGGATGCCATTCTGGATCATACCAGTTAGGCAGTCTGTCTTTGACAGTGGCAACTTAGAAAAACAGGGCATAATAGTTGTCTTGACTGATAGCTAATATCTTCAACTCTTTCCCCCGCTAAAGCCTCATCACGGGCCAGGTTACCATTCCTGAATCTGTCTTAAAAACCTTTTCCTTTCCATGGAACTTTTGTCCTCTCTCTTGTTCTCTACCTGCTCTTTCAATCAATGGCATTTATTCAATACCTGCATGCACAGCACACTGTGCTAAGAATTGGGGTGAGTACAGTCGAACTAGTAGACAAGATATCTGCCCTCATGAAACCTAGCAGAGGACCCAGGCAGAAGAATAAACTGGACAGAAAGAGCAAGGAAAAGGAAATATAAGTATAGAAGTGCTAGGGAGGCTCTGAATACTTAGGTGCTTAGGTGGTGTGTAAAAGTGTCAAAGTGGGGGAAAAGGAAAAGAATATAAGGTGGGGAAAATTTAATTGAGGAAGGCCTCCTTGTGATGCGATTTCAGAAGGCTCTGAAAATGAGAGCTGTCATCTGTCAGATAAGAAGGGAGAGGGAGTTCCAGGCATGAGAGGGTGTGAGGCAATTGTTCAGCAGCAGGAGAGGCACAGTGAGGATGAGATACATTGAGTAGGTTAGCTTGAGAGAACCAGGTTGAGAGGTGCGGCGTAGTAAGAGACAGTGGATAGGTAGAAGAGCCGATCGAGTGGACAGGAGTTTCTGCTTGATGCAGAAGGGAATGGGTAATCATTTGAGATTTCTAAGGAATTGGGAGAAATGTAACCAATGATGTTTTAGAAATATGACCTGGATAGTCAAGTGAATAGTAATTACTTAAATACCAATTTAAAAAACACCAAAACAGTACAACTGACAGGATTTGGTGACAGAGCTGGTGAGATGGGGTAGTGTTGTCTATAGCAATAGGAAAGACATAGGGAGGACAGGGTTTGAGTGGGAAGATGAGGAGTTCTGTTTTGGACATGTTTAGTTTGAGGTACTGGTGGGACATCCGGATAGACATGTCGTGAAAGCAAGAGATGTGAGACTACAGAGAAGGAGAGAGATCAGGGCTGGAGATGTAGATTTGGGAATCATCTGCATAAAGATGATAGTTGAAGCCATGGTAGTGAATGAGTTCTCCAAGAGAGTGGCTATATATGGAGAACAGAAGGGGACCCAAAACTGTGCTAAAAAGACTCCATCTCTATAAGGTATTTGTAGTCCACCAGCCCCCAGCAAGCCTTAGGCTAAGGAACTGCTTTAAATTGATAACTGGACTCTGGGAGTGCACATGTACACACATGAGCATACAAACATACAAAGAGGTATAAATGATTATGAATAAAAATAACAATCCATCATTACTTTACAGAACCAAAGCATGATGGTCTTGATTAGCACTTCTGTGCAATGCAAAATTTCCACCAGTGACTCAGAGTTGATTGTTTCTCCTAAATATTGCATCTTCTCCATGACTCAAAGATGGACAAGGAATTAGAAAATTATGCAAGAAAGCCAAACTGCTTTGAAAGGCTAATAGGTGTAGCATCGTCTGGCATCAAAATTCTGACCGAGACAAAAATCTACAGAGTAATCTTGATGGCCACCCTTCTACCAGAGATGCCCAACCCAATTCTTTTGCAACCCAATCAACAGGTCCTAAATGCCACACTTAACATCAGTATCAAGAAACGACGGCAACGCAACCCTGAAATTCAGTCGGCCCATCAGGTCCGAAGCAATGCTCATTACACCACCCTTCTACTTGATAAAACTGCAAAAAGGTTGAAGGACAGAAAAATATCTGAAGAGTTGCTGAATAGTGGACTGACTTGGGAAGGAGAAGGATGGAAAAAGAAGGAGATTGGAAAAAGATGTAATAAAGCCCAACCTGAAGAAAGATGGGCAGTTGAGGAAACACAGGAGCTATAGGAAAAGCCTGGAGTTCAGTCAGGAATGGAATGATTCTTTTAGAGTTGAAATCAAAAATGGTGCCAGACACTATGCACAGAAATACAGTAGGCAGCAAAGAGTGACCATTTCCTCAATACAGTGTGAAGGGACTGTCACTTGTGCATCAGCTTTGGCATAACTGGATAAAATCTCTCTTTCAACAGAGTCATCTTTAAACCTGGAAGACAGCTCAGTACTTATTTTTTCACCTCTTTTCTGAGTGGAATCCACATTGGAGACACCTACTAAAGTTCAAAGAAAATTACCTTTTCTAGGTTCCAACAGCCCTACTAATGCTCCCATCGATGGTGGTAAGGACAGTTTTGAAGTGACTTTTTGAGATGCTCAGTTGAAAGCCACAGAACAATCCATTAAATGGGATTATATTTAAATTGGGCTCTTGAAAAAAAAGAACACTGTTTATGTGGGGTTCTTCAACTCTACCCTTCTACACATTTCAGCTATCTTAGAAAATCCATCTAAAAGACTACACTTCTCAAGAGGGAGAAAGGGAGCAAGATAAAACAACAGATGGACCTAGCTCATTTCAGTGACTCTAACAATGATTTCTTCTGTGAGTTTTTGAAGTGCTCATCCTGTACATTGTGGTTTTCAGTTTCCTGAAGCAACATTTCTGATAAACACTATAACACTGATAAATGAACTATTGCTTCCATCAGCAGTAGCCACCATCAAACATATAATATGTGCAGAGCCCTGTACGAAGAGCACAGCAACAACCACAGGAGACAGTCCCTGACCATGAGGAGCTTACCTTCATTAATTCAATCGTATTTACTGAGCACTTACTAGGTGCAAAGCACTGTACTAAACACTTGGAAAGTACAATTCGGCAACAGATAGAGACAATCCCTACCCATACATACAAGACTAGGAGCATAGCTTCAAAAGTATAAAACAAAAGCTACACACACTTAGTACATATGCATTTAGTACAGTGCTCTGCACACAGTTTAAGTGCTCAAATGCCATTGATTGATGTCTTTGCGCCTCATTCTCATCTTCAAATGGGAATAAATGTCTAGTCTGTCTCTGTTGTAGGACAACGTGTGTGTGATCTGATCATATGCATCTAGTCCAGGGCTTGGAACATAGTTTCTAAACTGTAAGCTCCTTGTGGGCAGGGAACATGTCTGTTATGTCTGCATGCATTAAGAGCTCAAATACCATGATTGATTGAGATATATATAGATATATATATAGACTGTGAGCTGGTTGTGGGCAGGGAATGTGTCTGTTATACTGGACAGTGCTTTGCAAACAGTAAGCACTTAATACAATTAAATGAATATAGACATATAAAAACTAACTTTACTTCCCTTTCTAAAATGATGCAATAATGATGAAATCCTAAAATGCATGTTGCTGTGCTGGAAGAGAAGGATGCTTTAACAACTCTCTTCCGTACTGGATGCGTACAGATGAAAGTTACTTGCACGTAATTTTTGTTCTCCAAAGGTGTGGCCTCATCAACTCGAACAGGCAGGTCCCTCTCTAATTCCTGAGGAAATCAGAGCTGGGAAAATAATCTCTTCTGAACACTGTTTCTGTTGCCTCTAAATAGGCTCTCTCTCAGGAAGGAAGAGTAAAGTGGCAGTATTCACAGACATCGGCAGGAGTTATGGAAATACTGGATGATGCTGTTAAAAATGTTCACTCTAGCTGCCCTGAGCCTAAGGCAGCCTTGCAAATAGTAGAGGAAATAGAAGCAGCAGGAACAATGGAAGACGACGACAGGTCCTGAATCTCCTGGCCCAGGCCACGGTGAATGCACTTAATTTGATATGCATCCCCCAACCTCCTGAGTAAATCTTTTTTCCACCTACCATATGAACAGTTTAAAAAATTGAGTCTATCAGCCCGACTAAGCTAGGTTAGCCACTGAGGTGATGCAACATCTCATTGGAGAATTGGCAGCACTGGCAGAGAAGCAGCATGGCCTAATGGCAAGCGAACAGGCTTGGGAGTCAGAGGTTGTGGGTCTAATCCCGGCTCCACCTCTTGTATGCTGTGTGACCTTGGGCACGTCACTTCACTTCTCAGGGCCTCAGTTCCCTCATCTGTAAAATGGGAATTGAGACTGTAAGCCCTATGTGGGACAGGGACTGTTTTCTACCTGATTGCCTTGTATCTACCCCAGTGCTTGGCACATAGTAAGCTCTTAAATACCCTCATTAGTATTATTATTACTGTTACTGGCCCAACTGCATACGGGAGATACAGAGCACAGAGTCCATACAAGAGCCAACCAGCTGAGTCTTGTGAGAGAGGAGCCATAAACAGAACAGGTGAAGAAACCAGGGAAGAAGGGTGGGAGGCCCAGGCCAAGTGGTCCTGGGCACTGAGGATTGGCCCTGATGAAGCAACTGTACACAAACCCACAAGGATCCAAATTGCAGCAAGATGACTTCTTAATTTCATTTCATTTGCCCCCTTGGTCTAGGACAGTGAGAAACATATGTCAATTCCCCACCTCCCCACACCCAAAGCCATCTTCTCACAGCCTTATTTTTTTCCCAGTAATTTTCTAGTGATTATAAGAAAGGTAATTAATGGAATTCTCGTAGGGGAGAAATGTGATAGTGATTGAGAACAATGTAAATGGATGAGTACTAAAATTGCTAGGGGCAACAGGAAATGGAACAGGAATTGCTGGTGCTCCCACAGAAAGGAAGTTTGTGAGAGTCGCTGTTTATGGGGTAATATTTATGTAATTATTTATCGTGGTATGTTATGCATTTACTATCACTACTGAAAGTGCTGAGACAGATACAAGATAATCAGGTCAGGTACAGTCCCTTTCCCACAAGGGTCTCTCAGTCTAAAATGGAGGGAGAACAGGTATGGAATTCCCATTTCAAAGATGAGGAAACTGAGGAACAGAGGAAGTAAAGTGGCTTGCCTAAGGTCACCCAGAAGGCAAGTACAGATGGAAGTAAATTTTTACCAGAGAACTGGGCTGGAAAGAAAGAGGGGAAAAGAGGAAGAGAAATGGTTTATTTGTGGTTTCATATATTTCATAGACATGTCTGTTGCCTCAAAGATACAGATTTAATCCCTGTACAGGAATGAGCTGGTTTCAAGCCCCCTAAAAGGTAGCTAGATGGTTTGGGGCCTTCTTAAAAACAGTGAAATGGTGTCTTACCTGTTCCTGACTCACGGCTAAGCCCCGAATGGGGCACTTTTAAAAGGTCTTCTCTTGGTAACGTAAGATACCATTTGTGTTGCTTAGGAGTTAGATTCTAAACACCGCTACTGGGTTACTGCTACATTCTTACAGATACTCGTGGTCTTGATTTTGTCCCCACTGTGTCCAATATCCTATTAGATAGAGTTTAAAGGAGAGAAACTCCTCCTTTGGAGGATTGGAGTCACATGTGTGACCTAGTGGATAGTCAGAAGGACCTGGGTTCTAATCCTGGCTCCACCACTTGTCTGCTGTGGGATCTTGGGCAAGTCACTTCATTTCTCTGTGCCTCAGTTCCCCCATCTGTAAAATGGAGATTAAGACTGCGGGTCCTACGTGGGAGAGGGGCCGTGTCCAACCCGATCATCTTGTATCTACTCCAACGTTTAGAACAGTGCCTGGCCCCTAATTAGCACTTAACAGGTACCACAATTACTATTATCATATCACTAGGAAAAAGGCACCCACGAGGGTTCTGAAAACTGAGTCCTGACTTTTACCCTTGTAGCTTCGAGAAAGGATGTGGGTCTTGCCGAGGCAAGAAATAGAGTGAACTGGGCTGCAGTCCCAGATTTCTACCACTACCAAGTTCTACCTGGTCCCACCCCTTAGTTCCTGGGTAACACTGGGTAACTATCACCTGGTCCTCTGGGCTTTCGTTCTCCATCCTTAAAGGTCCAGTGATAATTCCAAGCACTTAGTACAGTGCTCTGCACATAGTAAGTGCTCAATAAATACGATTGAATGAACGAATACTTCTTCCCCTACCCATCTAATGGGGATGTTGTGGATTAATGAGATCATGTGTGCCGAGCATGCAGGCATCCTCGGGAGAAAGGGGCTCTTTCAGTCCCAAGTATTCTTTTTATTTCAAGCCCAGGAAAGAACACATTTCATGGGATTGTAGCAAAGGGCTTTCAATGTAATGATGGATATGCACTAAGCCCTTGTTTGGGGTAAGGTTAATATTGTAATCACAGTAGGCTGGTACCCAGGGGGCACAGTGCCTTTGCCACTGCAAAACGATTTTACAAGCAAGGTTTCAATCTTCGGTTGAGATTTGTGTTTTGTTCAGTTTCCCTACTCTCTTTATCCCCCAGAATTGCCGAAGCAAAATCAAAAGAAGCTTAATTTAATAAGCAGGGAAGAAAATCACAGGCAGCACGGATCCTTAAAGTGAACCTTATGGTCCCTTTGTAACAAACTGTGAAAACCCAAGTTGGGATGGACAAAGGAAGAAATTGTGGTCATCTCCAAATTGAATTAAAATGAACTGAACATGACATTCCATAATAAAATAAAGAAGGAACCAGGCAAATGAGCACCAAGCGAAGGAGCAAAACTGACTTCCAACAAATAGTGGGTTGCATGTAAATGCCAGGCGATACATGGCAAATAAAGGAAGTATCATTCAACCAGGAATCTAACGTGCATTACGAGACGCTGCGTGGCTTAGTAGAAAGAGCCCGGGCTTGGGAGGCAGGGGTTGTGGGTTCTAATCCCTGCTCTGCCACTTGTCTGCTGTGTGACCTTGGCCAAGTCACTTAATGTCTCTGTGCCTCAGATCCCTCATCTGTTAAAATGGGGATTAAGACCGTGAGCCCCACGTGGGGACAACCTGATTAGCTGGTATCTACCCCAGCGCTTAGAACAGTGCTTGGCATATAGTAGGTGCTGAACAAATATCATCATCATTATTATTAGTGCAAAAGGTATTCTTTAATTCCTGCCCTTGGCTTCCTAGAAAACTTTAAGACTACAAAATCGGTTCATAACTGAAGCCTGAGGAACTGACAGTTTGAAAGCACAATCTGCAATGTTAATGCACATGGGCTCCCAAACAGCCAGAGAGACTGCACTTTTCTCCCCTCCCACCCCCGCGCCCCCAAGGGCAATCACAAAACAATCAGATCGTAATGTGACACATTACTGGCATGCTGGATAAACACTTTCTTTAGAATGAGATCCGCTGACCTTCTTTGGCTGGACTCTGAGACGTAAAGGCTATCATTCAGGGTGAACTCGTGGGAGAAAGAGAGTGCGTCGGAGACACGGGGAGAGGGAGGAGGAGAAAGAGTGTGTGTATCAGGAAGAGAAGGTCACCACAAAAGTCCAGGTCCATTTAAAATACGGAAAGGCAGGAAAAACCCCTGCTCAATCTGATAATGAGTCAGCCTCATTATAAGATTAGCTGCCAGGATGAACACCACCCTCTTAATAATGCACACATCTCTATGACAACCATCCAGTTTGGCACGGCACCCGAGGATAACTTTATTGTGCTATAATATTTAGTTGTTAAAAGAGCAACTCTATAGTTATTAAACCGAACTGGGCTTTTCACCCTCCCCGCAGACTTGGTCCCTCGCCTTTTGCCTCTTCCTTCTTTCGGGTGGTGAGTCGGATGTGGAAGGGGACCTGAAGGATTCACCAGAGGGGTTATTGCCCATCTTGGAAGGTTGGTAAATTGCTGGCAGGTATCGGTGTCAGAGCCCGCCGACCTAATGATCTGCTCTACCATATACGATTAGGCGAGCTAAACCCAATCTACAGTAATAACGTGATTAACTGGAGTGCGGGCACATACGAGATATTAATGCTCCGGAAGTATCGGGCGAGATATTTGACAGCCCATATGCCTGTCTGTGGGACCACTAGGGATTGAGCCGAATGGGGAGCTGTGCGGTGTCCTGACTGTAATGAGAAATGAGAAAACGGCTGAAAAATTGATGCCGCCTGCAGATTGCACAATCCGCCGCGCAGCAGGGGGTTGGCTTCTTACATCTACCACTCTCGGTACAATATGCTAATTTCTGCATGCATACGACTGGAAAAGGGAAGAAGAAAAGATTTCACAAAAGGGGAAAAATGCAAATGACAACCACAAAGATCACTGCAGAGAAATCCATGAGCTTTATATGGATTAACTGTGTTGGCTGGTGCAAGTGCTTGCCTTGGTTTAACCCTTCCCAGGCTGCAGGCTGAACCACGTTCATGGGGGGGCTGCAGGATAATGACTAAAACCCTGGGGAAGGAAAAGGAGGAGGCCAAAGGCAGGAGGAAGGAAGAGACGAGAAGTTTTAAGAGGAGAATAATTTTCTCCCATGAGAATGACCTCCTTTTTCCTGGGTCCTCAGAGAGTAACATTTGGCAAGAGGGAATGAAATGAGTTGGGTGATTTAATTAATGTAATCATAACACCCTAGAGGAATTGCTGTTGTGAAGAGCAGAGAACGGAGGGAGAGGGGGAGGAGGTAGAAAGGTGGGGGGGGGGGGGGGCTTGGGGAGAAGAGAAAGGAAAGGGGAGAGAACCATTAGCTTGAGAGAGTTAAAAGGACTATTTTCATTGAAAGATGATGATGATGGTATTTGTTAAGTGCCCACTAAGTGACAAGCGGTGTTCTAGGCACTGGGATAGGTACAAGTTAGGAAGAAAATAATACTGGAATTTCCACAAAAAGCATTATCACTGTACGATTCTGGGTGCTGAGACTGGCCTTCCAGAACCTGATTCTCATTCAATCTGTCACCATGGTATTAAGGCCTTTAGATTAACGTTACTTAAAAACAGGAAATTTAAGAAAAGAAAGACGCCCTTCTCCTTAGCCCTCTGCTCCAGAACCATGTACCTTGGAGTGACGCCAACACATAAGTAGCTTCCTCAAGTATAAATTTAATGTTCCTAATGTCAGATCCAAAAGTTAGCCTGGAGGAAAATTGAGGGCTCTAGTATCTCTGAATAAGGATTGCACTAGGTAGGCAGGCACCCAGAGATAAAAAAGAAAGTATTCTAGAGCCTGGAAACTCTGATCCCCAAAACGCTCTCGAGTGTAGTTCATCTTTTCTCTAGTTTCGAGATTGCTGGAAGGCCTTAAAATGTTTCCAAAGTGAATGGGACTGACTCCATTTTGGTTTGGGATCAAAAATATTGAAATGAAGAGGTCTTGATATAAATCATCGGGGGATGGATTCAGGTCTCAGCATACAATCATAACAACTCATTCTACTCTAACCTGAGAATCCGCTCTAACCATTTTGGAGCCCTGCAGTTCAAAGAAAACTGTATGCCAGGTCTTGCTTTCTAGTGGAAGCCCAAAATAGAAAAGGGAATACAGAAACTCAGCCACTTGTCTGCCGTGTGACCTTGGACAAGTCACTTAATTGCTCTGGGCCTCAGTTATCTCACCTGAAAAATGAGGATTAAGACTGAGTCCCATGTGAGACAGGGACTGTGTCCAAGATGATAGGCTGTATCTATCCCAGCGCTTAGTCCAGGTCTTGGCACATGGTAAGCACTTAAATACCATAAAAAAGAGCCCTATAGGACCCTATTCTGTAGTCTCTCCTTGCCCTCTACTCATCTCCTCAGAGGCTGGAGAAAAGACAACTTCCTTAGTTTCTTCAGATTCCTTCCCTCTACCTGATACCTGATGATACCTGATTCATCACTAATAGGAGTTTTTGCCTTGTGGGATTTCAACCAAGTCTTGAAACAACCAAGAAATCTTGATTTGAGGAATCTAGAAGATCCACAGACCGCCCAATTTATAGCCTGATGCACCTTGTAGGCACTTGAATTGCATAGCGATTTGAGTTTTAAAGCTACTCGTGTGTGTCTTTAGCATCAAGAGGCCAAGTAGATTCAGAGGTTGGTGCTGAAGACATTTCTCTGTCTATTTCAGGGGGAGCTCTTGGCTTCTGGGAATATGTGAGACACCTCACTTTTAGTATCTTGAAGAGTCCAGATAATTTGCCTGTACTGGTCACCCTGGGCAAGACAGATAGACGGAACCCCTGAGTTTGTCACTGCTGGGAATGTTCTTTTGTTTTGTTTTTTAGGATTCAGTTAGCATTTAAGACCTTTAAAAATAACTGTGAGTGCCAGTTATTTTGGGACCAGTTTCTATAATTAATCAAGATGATGATGACAATGATGTTGCTCATCAAGGATGACAGGTAAGCTTCAGTTCTGAGATTTCAATCATATTTACTGAGAGCTTACTATGGGCAAAACACTGTACTAAGTGATTGGGGGAGTGCCATATAACAATAAACGGACACATTCCCAGCCCACAACAAGCTTATTCCAGACCTCAAGACTTGGGTGAAGAAATTGATTTTAGAGCTAGTGGTTTTACAAGTACCACTCGTACTCTCTCATTCCTGCTAGTCGTGTTCCTGCTGGGACATGTTGTGCACTGAGCAAATACTAGCAGAGCAGTAATATTAGAGTGGCATTTGAATAGACTCAAATTCCGAACATGCTGTAACAAGCCCAAGAGTTTGGATCGACCAGTCCTGGAGTTGGTAGAGAAGGAATGGGTGCCTGCAAAACATGGCCCAGATTTCCTAAGCAGCTGAATTAAGACCATTAGGAATGGTTGGAGATGAGCTCTCTGGTTTGGCTGCTAGAGACCTCATGCCGCTCAAGTAAGCACCTAATCCCATTGCTGATTTCTCAGAGGCAAAGAGGAGATCCCAACAAGATTCAGAGACATAGGCCAGATCAAAATTCCATAGTCAATATGTACCTACACTTTTATTTTTACTTAAAAAGATTTTTGTGGAAAATGGGCTTGAAATAAACACCGTAAAAATCTAAGATTTTATTCTTCTTCCTATGCCCAGTGGTTAGAGAACTACAGTGATTTGGGAAGGGAAAATTCGAAAGCAAGGATGAGATGAGGTTGAATCAGCAGTTAGCCACACTTAAAGGAATCCACATCTCTGGACCTCTAGACTAACGCCTGACCTCTTTCCTACCCCTCAGACTGTGAGCTCCTGTGGGGCAGGGATCATGTCCAATCTGACTCTGTGTGTGTGTGTATCCCTGCACTTAGTACAGTTCTTGACACTTAAGCATTTCTTAAATACCATAATCATTACTTCAGGAAGGTTTGGAGTTACCAATATCATCGGTATCACCATCCTAAACACCCACTGGTTCCAAGGCACCAAACATGCTCCGTCAGTCAATGGGAGTTCAACACCTACTGTGGGCAGAGCGCAGCAGGAAGCTCTTGGGAGAGTACAGTACAACAGAGTTGATAGACATATTACCAGACCACAAAGATCTTACAGCTAGAGTCTACTGTACTCGCTTTATTCATTTATTCTCCTCTGTTGGCCCATGAAGCTGACTGAAGAACAGGAAATCTTAAGATGTTAATTTGTGTGGGAAAGAGAATTGGGCACCTCCACGCTGAGGAAATATAATTTTGACTGACCGCACTGACCCAAAGTATAACTGAGGGACCCTGTGATGCTGTCATGTTCCTTGGGCCTCGATGGTCTTAAAGAGTATCATGGCCCATTTTGTCCAATATAGAGAAAATCCTGTGGAAACAGTCTCCCTGAAGTGGTCACCCATGTGTGACTGTCTTTTCAAAATGATATAGATGGGTGGTTTTTAATTTTCTTCCTTTCTCCTTGCCTTGAGGGAAAAGAAGAAATATGAAAAGGCCTTATGGATTAACCACCTGCTGCATTTCAGCTCAGAAAATTATAATGAATTATACAGAGCACAAAAGGCAGTCCAGAACATGAGTCTTCAGGTTTGTAAGTTGTTTTCTTCCACTGCTTTCCACCTAAAAGCTATTTTCTGTTAGGCTGAAAGGACACACTGAACTCTAAGCTTCCACTTTCTGCAAACTTTTATGGCAAAGATGAAATGAGAGGGGTCACGGGAAGTGTGTTTATAATGGGGACACTGACCTGACTGAGTTATATATCAGCAGCGGAGAGTCGGCCATAAATAACATCGCTGAGACTAAGGTAGTTCAAGGCCCTGGTGTCCCAGGGTAGTGGAAGCCAGGAATTAAGGCTAGAGTTTACCTCTTCCCAATGCTCTTCAGATTTGTGTGTGCGTATGTGTGTATGTGGACTTCTATGTGGATGTGTATGATTGTGTGCCCTCGCTCTATACATACCCTTCCCACTGGGTGCTATTTGAGGAAAGGACCAGCGGTTCAGAGGTAATAAAATAGGGAGTTTGGAAGCGCACTGGTGAAGTGACACCGTGGTGGGCCATCTGATGGCTCGAAGTCTAAGCCGTTACTCTGGATAGAAGATCAGCCTGCTGACACATACTATAGATGCTCTACTTTGGAAATGTACAACCTTCCTATAAAAGCCATCTCCAGTTCAGCAGCAGCTTCTGGATACTGTCAACGGAGGAAGTACTAAAGGGACAGTGTTGGACAGCAGAAATCCCCAGAGCTCTTATGAAGGACTGAAGAAAGATGGACAAACAACAACTCCATTTCCCCTGCAGGAATGGAGTGAGGAAGTAGTGAGTTCTTGTTAAAGTGGGAAAATGTCCCAGATTCTCCTCAAGCCTGATTCCTGAGGCGTTTTCCTCCTCTCTACACCATGAGAGAGCCTGATTCCCACAGAATCCAGTTCTATGCTGCCTACTCACATGCTCGGATGAAATCTCACTGCCAGCAGTACCATCTTCAAATGACCTCCACCCACAGTCTCAGGCTGACTCAGAAACTCACCACAAATACCTTCCTCTCTGTCCCCAAAGATATTACCTTGACTGCAGTCTCATCTGACAACCTGATAGTCAGAGGCTTCTGGGGTGGTGACCTCTGTGAGAGAGTCGCTTTGTGTTTGGATCTTGGATGGGCATCTCCAGGTGAGCTTAACCATCACTCCTACGAAACACTTTATAGTCCTTTCAAAAATGGATCAAGTTCCCCTCCCTAGCTCCCTTTCCTCTGTTATCCTTCCCTCTGGCTTGTCAATTCGTCCTAAGCCACACTATGAGGCTTGAGTGTTATTAATATAATAATTGCGTAATTTGTTAAGTGCTTACTGTATGCACCAGGCACTGTACTAAGCACTGGGGTGGGTACAAGTAAATCGGGTTGGACATATTCCCTGTCCCAAATGGGGTTCACAGTCTCAATCCCCATTTTACAGATGAGGTAACAGAGGCATAGAGAAGTGAAAGTGACTTGCCCAAGGTCACACAGCAGACAAGTGGTGGAGCCGGGATAAGAACCTACAAACTTCTGATCTATCCACTATGTCTTGCGGCTTCCATGCTGTTAATGGATTCCCCACCCCAGCATAAGCATGGATCCTGAAGCAATTTTCAGTTTAGCAGAGTAAGCTTAAAATTCTCTCCCTCATAGTTTCCGTCCTCCCAACCAACTCCCCTTTCTCCTCGGGGTAAGATTTCCCCCTTTGACTAGTCAGATGATAGCCGACAGTTTCTCTGGATTCAGAATTCTCTGCTTCAGGACTATTAGTGACCCCCTCCTACTGACCAAACACCATGGTTCTCAACTCAACTAGTTTCTGACAACAGTGCCTGGTTGGATCCTTGTCTATTTCTGTCTGCCCCTTACCCAGCTGGGATCTATAAGGGGAAGAGAGAGGAATCTGTTTTTTGAGTGGGCTGTGTAAGTTTCACCCTCTCTCCTGCTGGAGATCCAGGGTTCTCAGATATTTGATGTGCAAGACTTTGTCCCCTTGATGGGTGGAAATAAGTAATCTAAAGAAAGGTAATCTGAAAAAGGGACCAGTAAAGAAGCAAATTAGATAATAAATATTAGAGGTTGGGTTGAATTTTAAGTTATTCTGCTGTTTCAATAAGCTAAGACAACCTGCCTAAACTGGAATCAGCTTCAACCAGATACTGCAGCTTTCTCAGAGACATAAGCATTACACAACAGTTTAAAATGACCCCATTGTACTGTTCCTTTTGCTGCAAAATCTTAAATAAACGCCCAGACAAAGGGTGTCGGCCCTAACCCAGCAGGTTAAGCAAATAGGAATGGGAAGTAGACTGGGCCGGGGAACAATCCTCATGGCCTTGGAAGGGAGGACTGCCTGAAGCAGGCAACCTGTGCTCCAAGCTCAGCAGTAAAGGGGTGATAGTCTGGGGCCATAGGACTTCTGTAGGTTAGGAACACTCATAGTTTGCTTCAGGCTCTCCCCGACTTGTGCCTTTTGCCAAACTACAGACTGGAAAACCACAGACTAATGCCATCCCTGTGGGAAATCTCTCCCTCTGCCTGTGATCACTTTTTAGGAAGCAGTGTTGTCTAGTGGAAAGAGCACAAGCCTGGGATTCAGAGGACCAAGGTTCTCATCCCAGATCAACCACTGGCTTGCTGTGTGACCTGGGGTGGGTCACCTAGCTTCTCCATGACTCAGTTTTCTCATCTGTAAACAGGGGATTCAATAGCTGTTCTCCCTCACCCTTAGACTGTGGGCACCGTGTGGGATGGGGACTGTGACTGGTGTGATTATATCTACTCCAGTACTTAGTAAGCTTTTAGTTACACGATTATTATTACTCAAGTAATGATGGATCGATCACTGAATAAGAGGTATTTATTAGTGTTTCCTGCACTCAGCACTTGGAAGAGTACAATAGAGTAGAAATGATCCTGCCCCTCAAAGAGTTTACAACCTAAGGAGACACACAATAAAATAAATTACAGATAGGGAAAGCTTGTTTAGTGAGTCCATCCTTATCTGATGGCTCTCTGTCTCTCTCTTCCCCCTAGTCAAGCCAAGTTATTTAGAAACTTTCAAAGTCATGGGGGAGGAAACTATCTGTCAGCAACACCCTGCTCATCTTGTAACCACCCCAATCCTCAATACAGTGCTTGGCATATAATGAGCACTTTATTTTTATGGTATTTGTTAAGCACTTACTATATTCCAGGCACCGTACTAAGCACTGGGGCAGATACAAGCTAATCAGGTTGGACACAGTCCTGGTCGCATATGGGCCTTACAGTCAATCCCCATTTTACAGATGAGGTGAATGAGGCAACAGAAGTTAAGTGACTCACAGCAAAAAAATAAAGGCAGGATTAGAACTCAGGTCCTTCTGGCCCAGGCCCATGGTCTACTAGGCAACACTGCTTCTCAGCACTTACTAAATCCCCTTAAAAAACCCAAAAAACTGCTACACTCTCAGCCTACTGCCACAAATCTGTGGGGTTTTTTTTTTTATCTTTAGAAGAATGCAGGGGTGGAGCCAACTACGGGTAGGGTCAGTTCAGGGCAAATTCCCAGGATGTCGGGCTTTCCAGAGGAGAGTTGTGAGGGTCGGGGTCAATGGGAGGACACCTGTGAGGGCGAGATTGGGGGCTCAGGTCAGAAGGTCTGCTGCTCCCCTCCTCAAAGAAAAAAAATTTTGTAATGCAAAAAGTGCACCTTCTGCCCTAGGCTGCAGAGCAAATGCCTGTACACTGGCTGGGGCAGTCTGGCCCTGGAGGGGACCCACTACCTTCTTCTTTACCCAAGGCCCTCCACACATGACTGCCTTCCAGAGCCCATTGCAAAGGAGAAAATATTCTATGACCCAAATACCAGTTATCCAAACCGTTTCATTACTTCGCATAATGAAAATAAAATGATAATAATAACAATTGTGGTATTTAAGTGCATACTACATGCCAGGCACTATACTAAGTCCTGGGGTAGATACCAGATAATTGGGTTGGGCACATACATAGGGCTCACAGTCTTAATCCCCATTTTACAGATGAGGGAACTGAGGTACAGAAAGGTTAAGTGACTTGCCAAGTCATATAGCAGACAACTGGCAGAGCCGGGATTAGAAACCAAGTACTGAGACCTAAGCAAAAAAGTCCACACAAAATTGGGTTTGTTCTTCAAATTTTTAACTCAACTAGTTTCCATTCCCATTAGCTAGGATTGTTGGCTTTAAATAGATATAATACAGGTGTGTATATTCATACTGGAGCTCATCCCTGTGGCTTCAAAAGTGAGGGATGGACTGTTAAAGAGCCAAAAACTCAGACTGGATAACCACTTCCCGATTAGTGAGTTTTTAACCAGCTATCAGCAAAAGTGTCTCTCAATTCCTTTGAAAAGCTGACTTTCAAAGCCAGGAAGCACACGTTTAAGAACTTTGGCTTCTACCGGGATACGGTGTCCTCTTCTTCTGGACCTTCGATCCATCTCTGATACTCAGAGCTGACGAGCTGAGATGGGATGGAGGAGAGATGCGACCCATGATGTTTTAGTGAGGGACAGACTTTGTTGCTTTCATTAAAGGCTGGCAGACAAGCTTGGTGGTCTGAAATCCTAAACCCCAATCCCAGTTGAAGAGCTATGCAACCTCAGGAGAGCCCCCCGAGTCTCTCTAAAGTAGTGAGAAGATGGCTCAATTGATTTTAAACTGCTATGAATTTATCAGCTGGAAGATGCCGTGTGTGATCGCTAGAACTAGCTTTCTCCCCTGCAGAGATCAAATCACCAGTCCCCGCTCACAGCACTTGGACCCTCTAGAAATAGACCCATAGATGTGCAAAGGATTATTATTAATATTTGGACAAGGCAGAGGAATACATTTCAGCACAACGAGAGCTGCAAACAGGAGGGAAATGTTAGGCTGATCTGAGTCACCCCCAGCAAATGTAAAAAATAATCTCCCATTGTCTTTGAAAGAACTGCCTCAACAGCAATTTGAGCCTTTTCCCACCATGGACAAGACAGCATGTTGCTCAAGTCTTCTTGTCCTCAAAAGGGACCCCAAACCCTATTTCAGTGCTGATAACTTGCTGGGGGGGTGAAAGGAGAAGAGAGCTGCAGTGCAGCCTTAGTTGGTCCAGGAGGGTTAGGGGGCCAAGGGGGAGCGGAGGGCTACGGTGGAGGGGAGGAGGAAAAAAAATAAAGATGAGGACAAAGGAGCTAATTTCCCATTCTGAGCTCAAGGGAAAGCAGCAAGCCCATGGGTGCGGTCGGGAGGAAATTCTAGAAGGGGGCAGGGCTTCCCCAGCAGTGATGAGAGAAAGATGCTTCCAATTTAGAGAATTAGTGAAAGAACCTCTCCTCTAAGATGACAAATAATATCCTGATAAAAGGATGGGATTAAGAAACCAAAATTTAAGGATTTAGAGAACCCCTCAGCTCCAGCAGAAGAGCCCCCCTCTACCATGCAGCTTGAGAAAAATGCATGTGACCAGATGTCCCACATTATGAAAAAGATTGGCTGGTTGTGCAATATGGCCACAGTCCCACCCCTTGAATTACGGTTGACTGGATCCCATAAGGCCCTGCATAGGAGGCAGTTGCCATGGCTGGGAGCTCTTCCCCTTCCGGAGCCAAGAGTAGAGAGATCTTTTCTGTCATATCTCCAGGAACTGCCCATGGTCTTGACATGAATGGCGGCACAATCCAGTCAAGAGGAACCACCGTGGTGGTGGTTACCACCGCCATTACTCTCCCCTGTTACCTGTTGGTGGGAACGGAACTTCCTTCTGCCTCCATGACATCAACCCGGTGTGTTGTTATTATCGAATGCCGAGTCGTTTCCGACTCATAGCACTTCTACAGATATATTTTCTTCAGAGCGTCCTGCCTTCTGCCGTAATCCGTAACCTTGCCGACAGTTCTTCCGTTATCATTGTTACGGTTTCTATCCAACTAGCTGCTGGTCTGCCTCTTCCACATTTTCCTTGGACTTTTCCTAGCATTAGTGTCTTCTCCAGAGGATTAGTCCTCCAGATTACGTAAGCCCGTCAAACGGCAGGGACTGTCTCTATCTGTTGCCGACTAGTTCATTCCAAGCGCTTAGTACAGTGCTCTGCACATAGTAAGTGCTCAATAAATACTATTGAATGAATGAATGAATTACGTGTCCAAAATATGCTAAGTCGAGTCAATTGGTCTTCCAAAGACCACTTGGGCTTAATTTGCCCCAAAATCTATTTGTTTGTTTTTTGGGCTGTCCATGGTGCCCAAAACTGTCAGCTCACACAATATCCCTCTCTCTCCCTCCACGTCACTATAATAATAATAATAATAATAATAATGATGATGATAATATTTGTTAAGCGCTTCTATGTGTCGAGCACTGTACTAAGCGCTGGGGTAGATACAAGCAGATCAGGTTGGACACAGTCCCCGTCCCACATGGGGATCACAGTTTTAGCCCCCATTTTAGAGATGTGTAACAGGCACAGAGAAGTGAAGTGACTTACCTAAGGTCACACAGCAGACGTGGCAGAGCTGGGATTAGAATCCAGGTCCTTCTGATTCCCAGGCCCATGCTCTAACCAGTAGGCCATGCCGTGTCTACCTAGCACCAAATGTATGACATTTGAACCCCCAACATATACATTAATCCCTAATAAAGAACCAGAGAGCCTTGATTAATTGATAGGGCAGGTCAGATGAGGCAGTTGATTCATGGATTGCCTTAAATGTGCAGTAAGGCACAGGGGCTAAGCTGAGTGCTTTCCAATACACACACAACTGGGCAATCAGCCAAAAATGACCCCAAATTTTTCCCAGAGCATTGTGGAACTGGGGTCTTGTCCTGCGAGCCCAGTCCATTCACCCTAGATATTTTCTTGTTGGAAAAAAAAAAGTCACCCCTTTCTTTCTGGCCATCCACTGATCTCTCGTTTCTCAAATCCAGCTTCCTTGAATTCGTGCTGGGGAGCCCCTCATCCAGCTTGGGGTATTAATTCACAATCATTCTTATCATCCCTGGTATTAATTGAGCCCCACTGAGATGAAGAGTAATAATAATAATAATAAAATAATTATGGCATTTAAGCACTTATTCTGTGCCAAGTACCATTCTAATCACTGGGGTAGATACAGGTAATCAGGTTGTTCCATGTGGGGTTCACAATCTTAATCTCCATTTTTCAGATGAGGTAACTGAGGCACAGAGAAGTTAAGTAGCTTGCCCAGGGGTCACACAGCGGACAAGTGCTGGAGCAGGGATTAGAACCCCCTAAGACCATGCTCTTTCCACTAAACCATGCTGCTTCTCATGAGTTTTGAATTGAATTGGGAAACAAACATCCTTCTCCCTAGATGGCATCCAATCAATGCCTATGTAATAAATCAAATTTGAGAATCTACTGTTTGCTTAACTCTGTATTAAGCATTCTAGAGAGTGCAATGGAATTAGTATATCTGACCCCTGCTCCCAAGGAGCTTATGATGTAGAGGAGAACACAAACACACAAAGCAGTTACAAGTTGGAGGAAGTAATAGAGAAGATATGTAGAGTGCCATGGAAAAATAAAAAAACTAAAACAGAGTTGAATGATGGTATTTCACCAGGGCCACAGAAAAATCAAATTCTTCTTAATGGTGATTTGGATGCATAAGGTATTTGTAATCTCTGCTGAGTGAGATGAAGTTCTTAACTAGCATGGGGTTGGGAAAGAAACCTCCAATGGAACAATGCTTAGTAAAAATAAAGTTAGTCATTACTGACACCATCTTTCAACATGCAAGTATACATAAGATCTCCTGGATTCTCCTTTGCTGAGTACACTGTCATCTTATTGGTTCTGTCCTAGTTCTCTAGATAATTTTTCAGATCTCAGACTCATTTACATTTTGTGTGATGGTGCTGAAAGGCAGACTAGATTATCAGATGACGCACAGTCAATTAAATCTAGCAGTTCAGAAGTCCTGCCACCAGAGATGCAGTAAACCAATCAGATGATTTAATATTCCTCGACTTAAACAAATTGAAAATTGTAGTTATTTGGCAAATGAGATTCACAAAGTACGCCTGCCTCAGCTGGATAAATTGGAATCGATTGTTGGGTTCTACGTGAAGCAGCGCTCACGGCTGCAACAGCGCTTTTAGTTCACCCAGAGAGTAAACACTGGGACTGTTGAGATGGAGAATGACTCCGCCGTAAAAGGTCCGCTGAAATTTAGGCATCATAGCCCAGACTGGGGACAGAAATTCATCAATGATCACTTCCTAGAGAATCACGCTTGTGAAGTGCAGAGATTTGGGCAATGAAAACAAAGTGGTCAATGGTCAGAGAGAGACCTAGGTATAGCAATCCGTGGACAAGTCGACAACCTAGGACTTAGACCAACGGAAGGTGGACAAGTCTTGATAACTGGCCTCAAGGTCATTCGGAGGAGTGGAGCCAAGGCGGCCCAACAATTTACTAAATTGCTCCGCAAGAAGCATTCAACTTATTTACTGTTTCAAATTCAGAAGCAACTCATCTCTCTTTCAACCCTTGCAAGCGTTCTCAAGGCCATTAAACATGTGTTTAATGGTAAGACACCTGGCCTTAATGACATCCCCGCTGAAATAGTCGAATAAACTTCACATAAATCCGGCACAACTATTCCCAGAGTACTGTCAGAGATGGAATCTCTGCCATACGAAGTCAAAGTCAACCTCGGTCATCGACACAAACAGAGCAGTGACCATGCAAGTGGCAACGGTCACCAATGCTTTAGTCATTTCAGCCTTTCACGCCTATCTTGGGCCAGCAAAATGCTGACCAAAATTTGGGCAAATAAACCCACAGGGAAACACTGAACAAGTCTTGTCAAAAAGTCAGTGTGGTCTGGCCACTTGTCTAAGGGCATGAGATTCACAGTCAGACTGGTCCAGGAAGAGCATTGGGAGCCAAAACTGTGATCTTCATTCTGGGCTCATTGACCTATTTTGACACAGTTTCTCAGGATGACCCGTGGCAGTTTTTAGGTAAATTTGGCTCTCCAGATAAATTTGTCAAGATCAGCCAGTTGTTTCATGACGGTTCACTTGCCAGTGTTGCTGACTCCGTAAAACTGTCAGAACTATTTACCGTCGCCAGTGGCACCAAACCAGGCTGCCTACTGCCTCTGCTGCTTATCATTTATTATGCAACAATCCTGATAGATGCACAAAGGAGCAACAGAGATATTGCTGTTCAATATCGCATGGATGGTGGCATCTTCAATTTGCAGCCCCAGCACTGAAAAGCAAGGTTGTCAACTTTCTTGCACATGATTTAAGACATGTCATTGACTGAAAATTAGCTGCCCTCCCCTCAAAGGTGTTTAGTTTCTTGTGTATTATTTTGCACAAGGTGCAACACTCTTTGGTCGTCCCATAAATGGTAAGAAAATAGTGATCCTCCATCAATTATGTCCCAATATTCAGCATACCATTAGCTGCTCCTCTAAAAACACATACGTTCTGTTATCTCAGCAGTGTGCTATCCCAGGGCTTTTAAAAGGAACAAGGAAATTACACTGAGCACTGTCGGAGTCAGCAAAGCCTTCAGTTGACTTAAACTTCAGCTATAAAACCAACAAAAAAGTCATCGACCTTGAGATGGAAGTTGATGTGTACCACTCAGGGGTCATCGATAATTTGTTCTTGAGCTCTGTACTGCTCAAAAATCTGGATTAATGTCACAGAACGGATCACTACCAGTTCCAGCAACAAAAGGGGCTTGAGTATTGCCACACCTATGACATTACCCTACATTCTCCAGCCTTAACTTGAATAGAGTCAAAATTTAGTTGACAAATTACCGCAATAAAGGGACAATTAATAACTGGCCTGAATTCACAACACTAACCTCTCAAATTACAATACTAATGCTATTACCATTTATTTAGTGCTCAGAATGTGTGAAGCACTCTATTAAGCCTGGAAATAATTCATGGATATTGATTCTTCTGTCAAGAGTATTGAGTGTCAACTCTGTGTACAACACTGTTCTAAGCAGTTCATAGAGTACGTTACAGCTGGTAGAAACAACCCCTGTCCTAAGAGACCTTATTTTCTAGCAGGGGAGCTCATTTACAGGTAAGAGGACAAATGAAAAGAGGATATGTGTGAGTTAATGTTTCCATATATAGCAGAGAAGTTAGAATTATATGTACACATGTGTGTAGTTTGTGCCAAAGTAGTATTTTGAAAATAACTTGAGAAAAAGAGAAATTAATCAGGAAGGCCTCCTGGAAGAAAGTGATTTCAGAAGTTCCGTGAACATAGGCAGAGCAGGCAGAGCAGTGGTCATATGGATTTGAAGGCATATGGAGTTCCAGGCCGGAGGAAGGGGGTAATCAAGAGATAAGGGGGTGAACAAGAGATCAGAGGTGGGAGATATGAAAATGAGGCACAGTAAGTAGGTTAAGCTTGAGAGAAATGGAGAATGCAAGTTAGGCTGTAGTGGAAGAGAGTGTGAATTAAGTGAAGTGCTGAATGGGGGCCTTAAAACCAGAGGTCAGGAGTTTTTATTCAATTTGGAAAGGAATGGGTAACCACTGAAGGATTTAAGATGGGGGAGTACATACAGAGAGATGTTCAAGAAAAATGAGCCACATGGCAAAGTAAAATATAGCCTGGCAGGGAGCTCAGTGAAGAAGCTGATACAGTAGTCAAGACTGGATAACGACGACTTCCTGAACCAGCATGGTGGTTGCCTAAATGGAGAACAAGGGACCGCTCTGAAATTTTGGAGAGGAAAAGCAAACATCATTTCAGGGACTATTCCAGAAGTGCCTGAGTCTTTAAACTCCCTTCCCCAAACTTACATCCCCAGTTCAAGGTGAAAGTGCTTTACTCTCCATGAGGCTTGTTCAATCCCTGATACTGAGAATCTAAGGGTATTACTTAGACTGCAAGCTTCATGTGGGATAGGGACTCTCTCAGACCTAATTAACTTGCATCTATCCCAGTGCTCAACAAATCATAAGTGCTTAATAAATACCACAGTAATGGGAGATTCTGATGCAGTATTGCTATAAAAATAATAATAGTGGTATTTAAGTGCTTACTGCATGCCGGGCACTGAACTAACAATGTCACAGTATTGCTAAAGAAACCCCCACTGCTACAATCGAATAAACCGGGACTGGCCGGCCAGGAGCAAAGAGTTGGCACTTCTCAATTCCTTTTTCCTCTTTCATCTCTTAATTTATTGGCAGGCTCTGTCGTTTTCTGTAGATACAGGCCCAGGCCTAAGAGGGCCATCCCCTATCTTGCCTATATGCTGTTGGTTCAGGCATGCTAGGGGATTATTTCAAAGAAGCACCCCTGTGTTATATGCGGGGGTTTGGATTGACATGGAATTTAAGAGGATTTTCATGCCATATATTTGTTATTCATTTTCTTGTTGCCACAGCATGCAGGATTTATGTGCATTTAAGATATCAACTTCTCCGTGTTGCCTACGGTTCTCTCGCAGCTGCCCGTTTGTTGCAATGCTAAGGGGCCACTGTTGAATCAAAGGGGTTTGGAGGGAATTCTATCTGGGATTTTTGTAAAACTTGGCTCTGGGGCCAAGGAGTCCCCAACACTCATTCACCTAAATTAGCAAGGACCAAATAAACCCAGCCTCCTAACTAAAGGAACAAAAACTGAAGGGGCAGAAAGTTCTGGAGTTCCCTGATTCTTCTTTTCCAGTTAGGATTCACTGGTTTCCAGGGTCAGGTCAATTTATCTACCTGAAATATGATATTTATTTAGTTCTACTCATCAGCCACACACATTAATAACAATAAATGTGATATTTATTAAGCACTTACTGTGCCACACACTGTACAATGTGCTAGGGTGGATACAGGCAAATCAGATTGGACATAGTCCCTATCCCAGTTGGGGCTCACATCCTCATTCCCCATTTTACAGAGGAGATAACTGGGGCAGAGAGAAGTAAAATGACTTGCCCAAGATCACAGAGCAGACAAGTGCCAGAGCTGGGATTAGAACCACACAACCTTCTGACTCCCAGGCCCATGCTCTAGTCACTATGCCCTGTTGAGATCAGGAGGCAAGGTCAATAGACACAGAAAGCCATTTAGAAGTGGGGAACCTAACCTCCACTGGCTGGAAGATTGGCCCTTGATTAACCAAAGACATTTGTCAATCGACTTGAGAAACAGCAAGGCTTCATGCATAGAACACAGGCCTGGGAGTCAGAAGGACCTGGGTTCTAATCCTTGTCCGCTGTGTGACCTTGGGCAAGTCGCTTACCTTCTCTGTGCCTCAGTTATCTCATCTATAAAATAGGGATTGACTGGGAACCCCGTGTGGGACATGGATTGTGTCTAACCTAACTAGTTTGCATCTACCCAAGCTCTTAGTACAGTGCCTGGCACATAATAAGCACTTAAAGACCACCATAAAAAACTTATTTCCTTATCCAGGAGTTTAAGGGGAACACACCAGGCACCTTTATGCACTTCTTCCTCCTTAATCCCCCTAGTTTGCCAAACCTCAAAAGACTAACTGTGAAGTCTCTTACTACATTACTTCATTTTCCTGTAGGTAAATACTGATTTTTTTCACACTTCTAATGCAGTTTGAATGATAAAAATAATAATATCAGCCATTCTCCAGGGTAAGAGACCCATTAAAAGCTACCACATGAAACCTACCATAGCTGAATCTCTTCTCCAGTTGCACTCTCGAAGCAGGTTCGAGTCTAGCTGCCCCCATCCTGAAAGGTAAGATTTCCAGATGATGGAAATCACAGGGCTCTCCCGAGACTGAGAAGCCGATCCTCCCTTCACAACCACCACCCTGGCTTGCACCAATGACCCCTTCTAACTCCCTCGCTTTTTCTGGAATGATCATGAAGTCTGGGCCTAGAACAGCTGACGCCTATTCAAATAATCGTTCTGAGGATTCCAGAACAGCTGATCTTAATCCTCTCACAGGTGCCTGCAGCGAGGCCACCTCCCGCCGAGGCTAACCCAAGCCCCTAGAGATACTAGAGAAGCAGCATGGCTCAGTGAAAAGAGCCCGGGCTTGGGAGTCAGAGGTGATGGGTTTGAACCCCAGCTCTGCCACTTGTCAGCTGTGTTACTGTGGGCAAGCCACTTAACTTCTCTGTGCCTCACTGTAAAATAGGGATGAAGACTGTGAGCCTCAAGTGGGACAACTTGATTACCCTGTATCCACCCCACCGCTTAGAACAATGCTCTGCACATAGTAAGCACTTAACAAATACCACATTATTATTATTATTATTATTATTATACTAACTGTGACACTGCTAGGGGCTGGGGAGACTCTGCATCTTGTGGAGATGTAGAGCTGTCCTTCATTTCAAAGATGATCCTGCCGATATTGAGGCTGCATCCATGAGCATGTCAGTGAAAGAGACTCTCTTGCAAACTTTAGCCATGAAAATACAGTAGTGCGCTTAGGCACCGCGTGGTGGAGTCCAGCTTTGTGCACCGTGCCACCAGAGGAAGGTGCCGCTGAGAAGTCTAAATGCGTGGCAAGGGAGGGGCTGCTCCGGGGACAGACTCACTGCTAGCCCACCTGACCTGAACCCCAACAAAAAAACAGTTGCCATCAGTGGGAAGCGGGAAGAAGGGGATGCTATGGAGAGGAACAGTGTGTGTCTCTTTCCATCCTGCTGCTCTGGGTGTTGTGCAGCTGTTACTGGGGAGAATTGACCTCAACCTGTTGACCCTTACTCAACATAGGTGGGTGGAGAAGATGCTTTTTTAAAAATAGGCCCTTGGTACCCAGAGAACATTCCCTCCCATTTCATAATCACCGAAGGCAAGGCGAATGGGTGGGTACTTCCCTGAAAAGTTCTTGTGTGCATCCGTACTGTAATTACTTGGTTTCAGGCTGGTTGGCACTAGAGAAGCTATTAATCACAACTGGGAACTAAATTAGTAAGCAAGGCTGGGAGACATCTGGCTCAGAGGTTGGGCATTTTTGTGGTACCCCAGAATTGTATGACTTCAGGATCAGGAGGATTGTCCCCAACAAGAGCATTTGGCAGGACACAGAATGATAGGGCAGAAGGACTAGGAAGAGGTCATAGAGGCTACCCTCAGCCTGGTCTATCTTCAAACGGACTGGCCTCAAACCATTCCTAAAAGAAGGAGACTCCACACCCTGGGCTTTGGATCATTTCCACTCTCTCGCAACCCATAAGGTCAGGAAGTTCTTCCCATGAATAATCCCAATCAGTCTGGCTCATTTTCAGTCTATTCCCTTTGGCCTATTTTTGATGTCGCTTTGAAAACTGCTGTGGCCTCGGGGGAAGAACGGAGCACTTGAGATGCGGGGATAGTGATGCTTGTGTTGCTAGCATGAGCCTTTCAGGTAAATTAGCTGTTCTTACCTACCACCCTATTCACTTAATACCCTTCACAAGAAAGCGCTGAGTTTAAATGTTTTTTTCATCAGAGCCCAATATTCATCAGAGCCAAAAAGAACTGTTTTCCGATCCGAGGTGCAGTTTGGAAATTCCAGCACAACATCTAATCATTCTAGAGGAGCTTCATGGAAGTACCGTAACTGAAGTACTTTACTATGTCCCAACTGATCTCATCTTGCTTGCCACCAAACCCCTGGCTTGGACCTCCCTCCCCCTTCGTATTATTATTATCATTATCCAGTGCTTACAACAATGCTTGGCACATAGTAAGTGCTTAACAAATACCATCATTACTATTATCATTATCACTATTGTATCTGTTATTTCCAACAGATCACCTCTCTCCCCATCATAAAGGCCTTAATAAAATCACATCTCCTCCATGAGGCCTTCCCTGACTAAACACTAATTTCTCTGCCTCAGTCCTTCTTTCTATGTCACCTGTGACTTAATTCTGTTACCCTTAAGTACTTTGACAGCCTCTCCTCCCTAAGCCCTTCAAAACATGGACATATTCATCTGTATTTTATTTTAATGTCAGTCTTGTAGGCTCCCTGTGGGCTTGGACTGTCTATACCTACTTTTTTGCATTGTATTCTCCTAAGTGCATAGTACAGTGCTCAACAGATATGATTGTTTGATTGGAGCCTATTCTGCCCAGATACTGTAGTCATGAATTCTATGTATCCCTTAACTTGGGCTTAACAGCATATTATGAACAGTGAAACCTCATAAAATATTAGAGCTGATAATAATGATAATTCTGGCATTTGTTAATTACTTACTATGTGCCAAGCCCTGTACTAATCGCTGTCAATACAAGATAATCAGGGTAGACACAATTCTTGTCCTTCATGTGACTCATAGTCTAAGAGGTAGGGAGAACAGGAATTTAATCCCCACTTTACAGATAAGAAAACTGAGGCACTATGAACTTAAATGACTTTCTCCAGGTCACATAGCAGGCATGTGGCAGAGGGGAGATTAGAACCCAGGTCATCAGACTCCTGAGCCTATGCTATGTCCTGGGCAAACCTGATGTCTTGCAAAATTGTGGACTAGGAGTCACTGAGCCTATGAGGAATAGAGAGTTGAGTAATCACGATATCTAATTTTTCTTTATTTGGGGGAAAGACTTATTTTTTGAAATCTATGTACTGTAAATGAATAATATAATGTATCTGTGTCCCTGTTCAGGATCTAGATATTCATGTTTTGATATCTCTGCTGTACTGTTTTTCTCTATGTGGATTTCTATGGAAGTTCCCATCAGTGTATTTGTGTCTCTTTGTTTGAGTTTTGATTGTGTGTCTCCCTGGATGTGTCTGAGTCTTTCTGTGTGTTCTGAGCTTAGCTTTACCTGCCTGGTAAATCTATACATCTGGCTCTTTATCTGTCCTATGTCTCCCTTCAAATCTGCCTGTGGGATTTTGGAGGGGGTTGGGGGAGGTCTCCGACTACTGCTGTCTCTGTAATCCCTGGCTCACTGCAAAATCTCCCACACTCCCTCCCCTGAGAGTTAGCCGAGGCCTTCTTAACCACAAGGGCAGAGCAGAAATTTTCTATTGTATACCGAAACCTACCTTCCTTTGTCAGCAACGGGCAGTGTGGACTGTGGAGATACCAACATCACAGAAACTGCATTTGGAAATGGGATAGGTTGCATCTCCCAAGAAGCAGAGGGGACATCAACTACGTTTTGTAAGCACATCTCTAATGTGGTTACTGAATGCATCTGCAAAGCTGCTATGAAATAAAGCACTGATTTGTGAGCAGAACGTAATTGCCACAGAATGAAATAGGATTTGTGTGTATTGGAAGAGGGTGTCTGTCTAGACTGTCGTGACTTGCCTATTAAACTCCCATCAATATTAATTAAAAGTACATTCTTGTGGATCAGAAACTGAATAGACTCCTAAATTAACACTTCATTCCATCAGTGGACTCGTTTCCTTCTTCAACTTGCTAACTTCTACTTCCCCAACACACTTTCATTTCAAACAGGGCTCTCCTGGCATAGAAACAGAGAAGAGAGAACACGATGGTTTTTAAATCCTGGTTCTCCTCTTATTTCTCTGGCCATTCATTCAGTCTCCTTTGCAGGCTCCTCTTCTGCCTCCCACCCCTTAACTATAGGGGTCCCTCAAGGTTCAGTTCTGGGTCCCCTTCTATTCTCCATCTACACCCACTTCCTCGGAGAACTCATTCACTCCCATGGCTTCAACTACCACCTCCACAAGGATGATACCCAAATCCACATCTCCAGCCCTTGATCGCTCTCCCTCTCTGCAATCTGGCATTTCCTCTTGCCTTCAAGACATCTCTACTTGGATGTCCTCCCGTCACCTCAAGCTTAACATGTTCAAAACAGAACTTCCCACCCAAACCTTGTCCTCCACTTGCCTTTCCCATCACTGTAGATCTCACCTCCATCCTTCCTGTTTCATAAGCCCATAACCTTGACATTATCCTTTACTCCTCTCTCTAATTCAACCCACTAAATTCAATTCAATCCATAACTAAATCTTGTCGTTACCACCTTCACAACTAAATTGCTAAAATTCGCCCATTTCTTTTCTATTTGAAATGTTACCACATTAATACATTCATCCTATCCCACCTTAATTACTGTATCAGCTTCCACATTGACCTCCCAACCTCCTGCCTCTCCCCACTCCAGTCCACACTTCACTCTGCCGCCCGGATCATTTTTCTACAAAAACGTCCAGTGGTTGCCCACTTCTCAAAAAACTCTAGTGGTTGCCCGTCCACCTCCGTATCAAACAAAAACTCCTCACCAATGGCTTTAAAGCAGTCAATCACCTTGCCCCCTCCTACCTCACCTCGCTACTCTCCTACTATAACCCTGCCTGCACACTTTGCGCCTCTAATGCTAACTTTCTCACTGTGCTTCGATCTTGCCTATCTCTCTTCAGACCCCTATCCCACGTCCCGCTTCTGGCCTGCAACGTCCTCCCTCCTCAAATCTGACAATTACTCTTTCCCATTTCAAAGCCTTACTGAAGACACAGCTCCTCCAGGAGGCCTTCCCTAACTAAGCTCCCCCCTTCTTCTTCTTCTACTCCCTTCTGCATTGCTCCGACTTGCTTCCTTTGTTCTTCCCCCCTCCCAGCCCCACAGTGTTTATGTACATATCTGTAATTTACTTATTTATATTAATGCTACTTTATATTAATGTTTGTCTCCCCCCTTCTATTCACTCATTCATCCAAACGTATTTACTGAACACTTACTTCTAGACGATAAGCTCATTGTGGGCAGGGAAATGTGTCTGTTTATTGTTGTATTGTAGACTAACCCAAGCGCTTAGTACAGTGCTCTGCACGCAGTAAGTGTTCAATAAATACAATTGAATGAATTATTTTCTCTTTTATGGCCAATAATTATAATTAAATAATTAGAGGAGTAACTGCAAAAATGTTGGCTCCTTCAGGACGGATCCTCACAAATTATGGATTTCCAGGAAAAGCAATGAGGCCAAGCTCTTGTTTGGTTTCAGAACCCTTTGGGGGCTTAAAGCACCTCAAAATACTTTACAAAGTGAGGGCTTAAACTTGCTTAATTGTTATGCCTGTCTCAATTCCACTAGCCTTTATCAACCTACTGAATACTTTGCCTCCTTATCAAATTTTCCCCAGCTCCTCCCCTTCTCGGAAGTAGTATGATACTACTGGATGGCCTTAAGCATCGGTAGCTTTTTTAAATCTTAATTACAATCTGACTTGGCTGCAGACTGATTTCATTTTGGCCCAGACTAACTTTGAGAGTTAAGTCTGTGGCCACCTCCTGCTTTACATAACTGGTTTTAGTAAAGGAGGCAGAGACAAAGATGCAACCCTGCCATAACAATGGCCCGCTTTGGACACGGGATTCTTTGTGATGGAGAGAGCAGATTTTGCTTGGAAGGCTCTGGTACTCTACTCTTTAGGTGAAAAGGCTCATGGGATCTTTTGTTCCCACCTTGACTGACTTCAAAGACTCCGGTATCATCAACTAACCATGTGGAAGTTGAATGGGACTGGGGTTTCTAATACTAATGAAGATGGTAAATCACCGTGACATTTCAAAGCCCCTTCAACCAACAGCACTGTTGTGCTCTGGACACTTCCTCAAATTCCTCTCTCTGCCTCTCATTCTGTCCGTGGTCTTGCCTGGTTCTTCTCCTGGAGGGCAGAGAACCAAATCACCAATTAAATCTTCTCCATCTTAAGATGTTTTGATTCTTTGATAATGCAGTATTCATGTGACTGTTTCCAGAGCTTTGCTACTTGGTCATCTGCAATTTAGCTTGCCTCTTTTTAACTCTGAACTGGCTTTACAACAAGTGGTTAAATCAAACAAGATTTATCTCCAAGTGCCTTTATTGGCACCAAGCAAACAGTTAGGGCTCAATGAATAACGTTACATGATTATAAGACATAGAATCGGAAGCTGCAAGGGGCATACATATTTTTGGAATTGACGTTTTCCCCCTGGGGAAAGACACATTTTAGACTCAAAATCTGGGCATGGATAGACTTAACACCGTGTGTCAGGTGAGGCACCCGCTCCTGGCTCAAGTGCTTAGTACAGTGTTTTGCACACAGTAAGAGTCAAATAATTATGTTTGAATGAATGGCCACTATGAGATGATAGGGTCCATTCTCCATGGTAGCGGGTAGAGGTTCACGGTTTTTTGGACTCCCATGCTGGCCTGGTTGAAAAGGTCTCAGGTGTCTGAGTTTGAGGTTGGGGTATGCTCACAAAGAGTTATTGACTCAATCGATCAATCGATCAATAATGTTTATCAATCATTTGGTGGGAACAGAGTTCTGTACTAAGCACGTGAGAAAGTATACTAGAATTATCAGGCTTGTCTGGAAGGGGACACAGTAAACTAAATTATTTTGTAGAGGAAGAAGGAAAAAGAGATACGTACTTGAGTCAGTACCTAAGTAATAGGATATGTAAGATATGAACAAAAGTGTGATGGGAAGATTCATTCATTCAATAATATTTATTGAGCACTTGCTATGTGCAGAGCACTGTACTAAGCGCTTGGAATGTACAAATCGGCAACAGATAGAGACAGGCCCTGCCCTTTGAGGGGCTTACAGTCTAATCGGGGGAGAAAGTCAGACAAGAACAATGGCAATAAATAGAGTCAAGGGGAAGAACATCTCATTAAAACAATAGCAAATAAATAGAATCAGGGTGATGTACATCTCATTAAACAAAAGTCAAAGTCAAAGACGAGTCAAAGATGTGAGTGTGCAAGGGCTGGAGGAGGAGAAGGGGAGTTTTTTTTTAATGGTATTTGTTAAGGGTTTACTATGTGCCGGCACAGTTCAAAGCCCTGGGACACACACAACCTAACTAGGGTGGACAAAGTTTGTGTCCCACATAGGGCTCACAGTCTTAATCCCCATTTTACAGATGAGGTAACTGAGGCACAGAGAAGTTAAGTGACTTGCCCAGGTTCACACAGCAGACAAGTGGCAGAGGTGGGATTGGAACCCTGATCCTCTGACTCCCAGGTCCGCGCTCTTTCCACTAGGCCATGCTGCCACTAGGCCAGGGGAGACTGGAAACTAAATGGGGAAGGTCTCCTGGAGGAGATGAGATTTCAGATAGACTTGGAATATGAAAAGCGCTGTGGTCAGTCAGGTTTAAAGGGGAAGAGCACTCTGGGAAAGGGAAAAGGTGTGAGCAAGAGTCAGTGACCCTACAGATGAAAACTGGGCATGGTGAGTAGGTCACTTTGAAAGGAACGCAGAGCATGAGCTGGGGTGGAATGAGAGAGGAAAGAGGGAAGAGTTGACTATCTTAAAATCAGCGGTCAGAAATTGCTGCTTGATGTGGGGAGGAATGGATAACCACTAGAGGTTTCTGAGAAGTCGGGAATAATACGTGCAGAACGATGGCTTAGAAAAATCCTCCAGCAGCAGAATTAAGTGTAGATGAGAGAGGAGAGAAACTGGAATCAGGGAGACTAATGAGGAGACTGATCAAGTGGCCAAACTGGGATATGGCCAGGACCTTTTGGTTGAGGAGGAAGGAGTGGATCCTGGAAATATCACAGAGAAAAAGAGTTGTGAAGCTCCCTATAGGCAGGCTCTGGTATGAGGGATCACAAGGTCCAGGAATACTCTCACTTGCAGGAATATGAGGATGATTCTCTAACACAGAGCTATTTTCTGAACCAAGCAGACAGGCTAGTACCAGGATTGAAGGGAGCAGCCCAGACCTTCAGCACCTACAAGTAACAGCTGTTGGTCAGGGGGACTACTGATCTAGCAAGATAGTTTGTAATTAATCAGTAGGATTTATTGAGAGCTTAACTTGGGCACAGCACTGTACTATACGCTTGGGCAAGTACATTATAACAATATAAGAGAGTTGTTAGACACATTCCCTGCTCAGAGTGAGCTTACAGTCTACAGTGGGAGAACATGTACATGTTTGCACATGTACACAAGCTCAAAGCCAAAAAAAAAAAATAAAGACCAATAACAACAACCCTGTCTGTATGCCACAAACAGATGGTTTTTAGCTGCTCCATGAAAATTATGACAGAAGCAACTAGTGCAAGCAATTGTCTGAGACGTTAAGACATGGGGATTTTGCTGTTTCTTTTCAAACAGTTTACCCATAAACTCAGCCAGTTTTCCAATACACACTATCCCCATAAGGCTGGGATCATAACAAAACTTGAACCATAGCACAGGGCAAATATTTCTAAAACAAACATGACTAACACCAGGCTGTTGGATACTAACATTTAAAAAGGTGGTGGAACAGTTCAACTAAAAACCGGGGGAAAGCTGACGAGTACAGAAAAGTACCTGATACAGGGTGACGAGCTCTGGGAGGGACAGGGCTCAAACGCATGCACTCGCTGGGGAGGCCTGAAGGGAATTCCATAGGTCATTTGAAGCCATAACAAGGGAAAATTAGATTGCTCATTAAACAGGGAATCTGGCAGATGCTGAAAAAAGGAAAAAAAAAATCCCAAAACCAAAAGCCAAAATATACAAACATTTCCTCAATAATGGTAGAAGCCTATAATATAAACTGGGTGAATTGAAATCCTTGGCAACCAGCATGACCCTAGACATAATTGGCATCACTGAGACTTGGGGGAGAGAAGAAAACCAGTGGGATATAATATGATGTCCGGCTATAAACTCCGTAGGAAGGACAGGTGGGAGAATGGCACTATGTGTGAGGGACGACATAAACAGTAACATAAAAAATCTTACGAGAGGAGTGCAGTGGAATTTCTCTGGGTAGAAATTTCATACTTAAACAACAGAAGCACTGTAGAAGGCTGTACTATAGGTCACCTGACTAGGATGAGGAAACAGAACAGGAAATGTTAGAAAAGATTAGAGAAGCTGCAAAACTGAGGTCAATAGTAGTAGTGGGAGGCTGCAATTATCCTCACAGAGATATCCTGAATAACTCTCTAGACCACTGGAGTTCTTTAAGGGACCAATAAGCGCTGAAGGACCCATGAACATTTTTCAAAAGGCCTTTGACAAGATTCCACACCAAAGACTGAAAAAAAAAAACTGAGTTATCATGAGACTGGAGAGAATGTTCTATTATGGATAGAAAACTGGCTAACGGACAGGAAACAGAAAGTAGAGATAACTGGGCACTTTTCAGGATGGAGAAGGGTAAATAGTGGGGACCCCAAGGGAATCAGAGTTAGGACTAGTTTTGTTAAGCATCTTCATAAATGATCTGGAAGAGGGAGTACACAAGGGAGGGTGCAGATGACATTAAGCTATTCTGAATGGTGCAATGCCAGGCAGATGGGAATCAACTGCAGGAATCTCTCATAGAGTAGAGGCAGGAAAGGGGCAAATGAGTTTTGACACGAGGAAAGAAGGTAGGGCATCTGAGGAAAAAAATAATTCAAATTTTATGTAAATACATATATCCAGCTTGAAGGGTTTAGAGAAATTTGGGGATCTTAGGTCCACTTGGGTTATTAGAAGGAAGAGCTGGGGATGTTAGATGGTTCATCTCTGCCCCTGAAAATGGATGTCAAGGAGAGTAATCATTACACAGTTCTTCAAACGTCCTTTGGTGCCACTGTCAGAGAAGAATACTGAGCTGAATGGGCCAGTATTGTGACCCAAGATGGAGTTGGTTATGTGTTCATGTCCTAGTCTTCCATACTTCAGCAATCAATTAATAGTACATATTGAGCTACTACGGTGCGTCAAGCTCTGTATACTTCCTTGGGAGAATACAACAAAGGTTGAAGGTAAGATCCTGCCTTTAAAGAGCAAACAATCTACCTGGGGAGGCAGATATAAAATAATTTACAAAGTAGGCCGAGAGATTGTGAGTACAAAACTCCTAAAGTGGAGTAAAAATGATGATGGCAAGAAATCTGTGACCTGAGGAAAAGAAAAATGAATCAGATGTGCAATCAACCTCTAATTCTGTTTTGATTTATGTACTCCAGTTGAAATATATGCCTGAGCTGGAGTCCTAATTTGTTACTTTTAAAGATATATTTAGACTGAAAGTCTTTTGTGGGTAGGGAATGTTTCTGCCCACCCTGTTTTGTACTCTCCCAAGAATTTTGCACATAACAATAATAATGTTGGTATTTGTTAAGCGCTTACTGTGTGCAGAGCACTGTTCTAAGCGCTGGGGTAGATACAGGGTAATTAGGTTGTCCTACATGAGGCTCACAGTCTTAATCCCCATTTTACAGATGAGGTAACTGAGGCACAGAGAAGTTAAGTGGCTTGCCCACAGTCACACAGAACCGGAATTCGAACGCATGACCTCTGACTCCCAAGCCCGTGCTCTTTCTCCACTGAGCCATGCTGCTTCTTTGGATAGTAAGCACTCAATAACAATAATAATAATGATGGTATTTGCTAAGCGCTTACTATATGCCAAGCATTGTTCTAAGCGCTGGGGTAGATACAAGTTAATCAGGTTGTCCCCACATGGGGCTCACAGTCTTAATCCCCATTTTACAGATGAGGGAACTGAGGCACAGAGAAGTTAAGTGACTTGCCCAAGTCACATAACAGTGGTGTGGTGGAGCTGGGATTAGAATGCACGACCTCTGACTCCCAAGCCTGGGCTCTTTCCACTAAACCACGCTGCTTCTCTTAAATACCAGTGATTGATCGATAAGCATGGGTCCATCTTAATTTATTGTGGGTTTTATGGAGGTTTCCCTTAGGCCCTCAGCTGTATAACGATTTCATTTTTTTTTATTAAGCTCCTAGTGGTAACGGATTTAACTTTAGTAATTTCACAAGCACTGATAAATTGATTTTAATTTCATTGCTATTTGTGTATCTCACTCCACAGTTGCTTTTCCTTGACACCACGAAGGACTTTTTACTGTCTGCAGAAGAATTTAGCTCCGCCCAATCCATGGCAGCACTTGACAGGATCTATCTCCCTCCATCCATTTGGAAAGGGATGCCGGACCCCCAGAGTAACATTCTTTGGGATGGAAAGGAACAAGGCAATTCTACATCCCAGTACTAATCATGTTCTCCACAGGCCCCTGAGGGAAAGGCAGCTCTGCTCTACCACTCAGTTAGCAAATCATCGGGCAGATGGGTTGGAATTGTGGAGGGTGCTCTCTCTGTGTCACAGGGAAGAGCTATGGTCTTTCAAAGCCTCCACGTTGAAAAAGAGAAAGCAGGAACAGACACACAAAGGGACAAAACTGTTAAATTCTCCAAAATGAAATCTGTGCCTTAGTTCCATCTGCACTCTCACAAAAAGAACACAAGTTTCTCTTATTTCCCCTTCCGCCCTCCCTCAACTCAACCCCAACGAAGGTGGACACAGTGCCTATCCCCAGTGGGGCTCAAAGTCTAATTAGGAGGGTGCTCAGGTATTGAATCCCCATTTTACAGATGAGGGAACTGAGGCCCAGAGAAGTTAAGTGACTTGCCCAAGGTCACACAGCAGATAAGTGGCGAAGCCAGGATTAGAACCCAGGTTCTCTGACTCCAAGCTCCATGCTGTTTCCGCTAGGCCATGCTAATCCTGTGTCATAGTCCTGGCTCTGCCGGTAGCTGAATTACGTAAGCAAGGACTGCTCGGGGACTCTGCGGTGTGGTGGAATGTCATGCACCCCTGCTTTTCTACTCACTTGTGGCATTCTGTACCCAAGTGGAAATCAAGGCTTCTGAAAAGGCCCATCTGTTGTTCCTGATGGAAGTCTCCATCACTTAATTATCCTTCCATCACTGCTTACTTTCTTAAACCGGGCTATGCCCCATGCAAAACAGGTTTTAGAAAGTTTTTTGCCTATTCCTGTTTTAGGCTGAGTTTTGAAGAAAATCCATCCCGAAGTAGCATCAGCTAGTGGATAGAGCCCAGGCCTGGAAGTCAGAAGGACCCAGGTTCTAATCCTGGCTCCACCACTTGTCTATGTGACCTTGAGCAAGTCACTTAAATTCTCAGTGCCTCAGTTACCTCATCTGTAAAATGGGGATTATGACTGTGAGTGCCATGTGGGACATGGACTATATCCAAACGGATTATCTTTTATCTACCCCAGCGTCTGGTTCGGGGCATAGTAAGTACCTAGAAAATACCATTTTTAAAAAGATGTATTGCAACATTAACACCTTCCCTATCCTCAGCCGTTGTGGATGCTCAGAAAGCCTTGGCTGCTGGAGAAAATGAGGGCTTAACAGTTGTTGGTTTAGATAACTAGCGAAATAAAATGATCATTGTCAATAATAATAATGATGGTATTTGTTAAGTGCTTACTATTTGCCAAGCACTGTTCTAAGCTCTGGGGTAGGTACAAGGGAATCAAGTTGTCCCATGTGGGGCTCACAGTCTTTATCCCCATTTTACAGAGGAGGTCACTGAGGCACAGAGAAGTGAAGTGACCTGCCCAAAGTCACAAAGCTGACAAGTGGTGGAGCCGGGATTAGAACCCCTGACCTCTGACTCTCACGTCCATGCTCTTTCTACTGAGCCACGCTGCTTCTCCCGATGCTCTCTGCCTCTGCCTGTTTTTGAGTCTTTGGCTAATTTGCTGGTTGGTTGTTTATGTTTGTTCGAGGCCAATATCTCAATATCTCTCTGCCTCAAGTTGCTATGTTATCTAATTATGCACAGGATTACCTGCTCTTCACCTTGATTTTTCACATGTCATGGATGAGTAACGTGTTTGTTGAAATGAAGAGGAGATGATGACTCATAAAGTCCAAGAGGATTCTGTGAATATCAGTCAGACAGTTTATGCGCGGAGACAGAGACGAAGACTAAGGTTGGACAGAGAGCACTAAACTGGGTTCAAAGGCCCAGGATCCTAATCGTGACTCGATTTCCCTGGGCCTCAGTGACCAATACGCTAATCCTCCTCTACTTCTCAGCTACTTTCGACACTATCAACTTTCTTCTGGAAACACTATCCAACCGCTGCTTTGTTGACACTGTCCTCTCCCGGTTCTCCTCCTATTTCTCTGGCCGCTCACTCTCAGTCTCTTTCACAGGTTCCTCCTCTACCTTCCACCCCAAACTGTGGGTGTCCCTCAAGGTTCAGTTCTGGGTCCCCTTCTGTTCTCCATCTATACTCACTCTCCTGGAGAACTTATTCACTCCCATGGCTTCAACTACCACCTCTATGCAGATGATACCCAAATCTATATCTCCAGACCTGTCTCTTTCCCTCTTTGCAGTCTCACATTTTGTCCTGTCTTCAAGACATCCCTACTTGTATGTCCCATCATCACCTCAAACTTAACATGTCTAAAACAGAACTCCTTATCTTCCCACACAAACCCAGTTCTCCCCGACTGCAGACCACACAACCATACTTCCTGTCTCACAAGCCAGTAAGCGTGGTGTCATCCTGGACTCCACTCTCTCATTCAACCCACATATTCATTCCAACACTAAATCCTGTCAGTTTGACCTTCAGGGCATCACAAAAATCCACCCATTTCTCTCCATCCAAACTGCTACCAAATTAATCTACTAACTTATCCTATTCTGCCTTGATTACTATATAAACCGCTTTGCTGACCTCCCTGCCTCCTGTCTCTCCACACTCCAGTCCATACTTCATTCTGCTGTCTGGATCATTTTTCTACAAAAACGTTCAGGCCAGGTTCCCCCACTGCTCAGAAACCTCCAGGGGTGGCCCATCCATCTCCGCATCCAACAGAAACCCCTAACTATCAGCTTTAAAGTTCTCAATCACCTTGCCCCCTTCTACCTCATCTCATTACTCTCCTACCTCAACCAGCAGGGACACTTTGCTCTTCTAATATCAACCACTCACTGTACCTTCATGTCATCTATCTCGCTGCTGACCTCTCCCCCACGTCCCACCTCAGGTCTGAAATGCCGTCCCTCCTCATATCTGACAGACAATTACTCTCCCCCACTTCAAAGCTTTTTTGAAGGCACATCTCCTCCAGGAGACCTTCCCTGACTAAGCCCTCGTTTCCTTTTCTTCAACTTCCTGCTACTTAGCTCTGACTTGTTCCCTTTATTACCCCCCTTCCCAGCCCCACAGCACTTATGTCCATATCTATAATTTATTCATTTATATTATTGCCTGTCTCCCCCTCTAGACTGTAAGCTCACTGTGGGCAGGGAATGTGTCTCCTCCCTTCTCTCTTTCTACCGCCCACCCCGCACGCTCCGCTCCTCTGCCGCCCACCTCCTCACTGTCCCTCGGTCTTGCCTATCCCGCCGTCGACCCCTGGGTCACGTCCTCCCGCAGTCCTGGAACGCCCTCCCTCCTCACCTCCGCCAAACTGATTCTCTTTCCCTCTTCAAAACCCTACTTCAAACTCACCTCCTCCAAGAGGCGTTCCCAGACGAAGCTCCTCTTCTCCCTCTACTCCCTCTGCCATCCCCCCTTTACCTCTCTGCAGCTAAACCCTCATTTTCCCCTTTTCCCTCTGCTCCTCCACCTCTCCCTTCCCATCCCCACAGCACCGTACTCGTCCGCTCAACTGTATATATTTTCGTTACCCTATTTATTTTGTTAATGAATTGTACATCGCCTCGATTCTATTTAGTCGCCATTGTTTTTACGAGATGTTCTTCCCCTTGACTCTGTTTATTGCCATTGTTCTTGTCTGTCCGTCTCCCCCGATTAGACTGTAAGCCCGTCAAACGGCAGGGACTGTCTCTATCTGTTGCTGACTTGTTCATCCCAAGCGCTTAGTACAGTGCTCTGCACATAGTAAGCGCTCAATAAATACTATTGAATGAATGAATATTGTCACACTGTACTCTCCCAAGTACTTAGTACAGTGTTCTGCACACAGTAAGTGCTCCCTAAGTACTACTGACTGACTGCCTAAACCGACTTAGACTGGAAACCTCATGTGGGACAGGGACTGTGTCCATCCAACTGCTTACCTTATATTTCCCCCTAGTGCTTAGAAGAGCGCTTGGCAGACATTAAGTGTTTCACAAATACCTCAGTCATTATATTACTTGCCCCCTTCCAACCACCCAGAGAGGGTGCTGAGAACGATAATGCACTGCCTATAAAATATGCCCTGAGTTGCTCGGGAAGAGAATGTTTTATACTCACAAGGGTCCCAGGTGAGTATTTCATTTATGTGGAAGATAGGAATGACTGAACAGTGGTCGATTTGGGGGCATCAGCTGCACATAGGTCTGAAAAATCTTTCCCTGATAGGGCCCAGAGGCCTTTGGTGAGAGCGATTGCTGGCTGTGTCAGTAGCCTGGCTTTGGGCCTCCTTTGCTCTCCTTGGGCTGTTGGGCTGCACTTTCTCTCCTCATTCCTCCCCCACATCCCTCACCACCCTATTTAATCTCCCACTTTCTCAGCTGACTCATCCGCCGCAGAGTTCTGGCTCGGGGTGAGAGTCACTTAATATCTGGTCCCTGACAGATGCAGTGACAGGGATAGGCAGTGACGGACTACATGAACTGGGTTGCCTCTTCCAGTAGTCAACCACATCTCCGCTGCCACTGTAGGAAGGGCTTCTCTCGAACTTCCTCTGAAGTCCTGGGCTGGGTGGTAACTTCCGCCTCACTTAATATCCGGTACTTCACCGGCCCCTAGACTAAAGTTATAAAATCTTTACAGAGAAAGGAATGCCATCCATGCAGAGCAGAGGATCCGGCACTGACCACGTTATTACATTTGACTACCTCTGAGCAGAAGAAAGAACAGGGACCGAAAACATCTTTTTATTCCACTTGGAGAAGCGGCATGGCCCAGTGATTGGACTGTGGGCCTGGCAGTCAGAAGGATCTGGGTTCTAATCCCAGCTCCACTCAGCTCCACCACTCGTCTGCCGTGTGATCTTGGGCGAGTCAGTTAACTTCCCTGTGCCTCAGTTACCTAATCCGTAAAATGGGGATGAAGACTGTGAGCCCCAGGTAGGACAGGGACTGTGTCCAACCCGATTTGCTTGTAGCTACCCAGCACTTTAGACGGCGTCTGGCACGTAGTAAGCGCTTAACAGGTAGCACAACTGTTATTATATAGATGCACATTAAACATGTCTATATAAATTGTGGTCCTAGCCGAATTTTGTTCCTCATTTGATTCAAATTAAATACAATCTAAGCAGCAGGTGTTAGGGTAGATATGTAGGGGTGGGAAAAGAAGAAGAAAAAAATCCAGTCTTGTGCCTTCTGTTATGCTGAAAAACCTAATGAAAAACACACCACATTTCCAGAACCCTCTTTCTAGTTGGGCCCCCTGCTGAGATAAAAGGTCAGAAGAGAAAGAGGCGGGGGAGTAGAGGGAGAAGGGAGGCAGGGAAGAGGGAGAGAGAGGGGCTTGGGAGCGAGAAGGTATTTCACCAAGAAGACAGATGAAAATTTCATAAGTGCTGGTAACGGCGGCACGGATAATCTGGGATGATTATTTTTCTGTGAATGCCAGATGTTAAAAGCTGTCATAAAGGAAACCCAAATATCATCCATTTGAAAACAAATAGAGCCTCGCTGGGCTTTCTGGGGCTGCGGCAGAGACCAACTTTCCAGGCATCAGTGAGGTTCAGCTCTGCTCTGGCCTGGGTGAAGTGCTGCTGCCCCCTGCAGAGTCTTCCTAGGGCAGAAAGTAAGATACAGGGCGAAAGGACTAGCCAGGATCCGGCCAGAGGCCCAGAAGAAGAGACAAACGTGCTCTGGGTTCCCCTTTCCAAATGCTCGGAGACCCCCGGGCCTGACCCGCTAGGGAGGGAAGAGTCAGATCCCAGGGAAACATCTGGGGGAAAAGCAGCTCAGGAGCGGGCTTACGTGTCACAACGGGAAATGCCAGAGATCCTCGACGGCACTGACTGAATGTCTACTGGGTGCAGAACGCTGTAAATTAGGATCTGAAGCACTGGTGTGGTCCGGGGAGTTACTCTCCCGAGCTCTCGGTACGAGTGGTCCGCATCCAGTAAGCGCTCAATAAATACGATCCATTGATTGATCGTCGGTCTCAGTCCAATCTCCTTCATTTGAAACCAAACTCCTCTTGTGGATTTGTTTAAAAGGAGGGCACGGAGTCGAACGGCCGCTGTCCCCTGGCAGCCCCGGGGTCACGGGGCTATTCTCGACTGCAACGCTTTAAGGAGCCTCAACGAGCCTACTGGTATGCCCCAACAGGGCTGGTCTTGAGGACTGGTGTGAGCGGTCTGCTTGTGCTGGGCAAGCCAGGACTTTGAGAGGGAAGGGCAGAGGAAGGAAGGCAGCCAAGGAAAGGGACTGCTGTTGAAGAGCATGACTCAGCCAAGCCCTCCGGTGGCTACACACATTGGACTGACCCGATGCCCACTGCTGCTTCAAAATTGCATCATCTCCCTTGGCCCTGGGCACAGAGAGGTTTTACCTTCTCTCGGAGAGGCCGGAGGCCGTGTGATGAGCCGATGCAGCCCACGAGTAGCCCCCGAGTCCCGACGAGAGGGTGAGATTCTGAGGATGAAAGGGCCTCTTTATGAGGATCCCAGCTGTGCTTCAGCTTCTGGGGAACACATCAGTCCTCTGTTTATTCAGATTTACCCAGACCCTGCTGAACCTCTCTACCCACTTCTTCCCGTCTTGCCTCCTCACTCCCTCCAGTCACCACCGCATCCCACCATGATCTTTACTCTACAAACGCAATGACAGTGATAACTGATCGCTAAGTACTTCCCAAGTAGTTGTGGCTGAAAAATCACCAGGTTTTTATCGACTGGTGACCTTTGGGGGTACTGGAGTTGGCAAGGAGCTTTGCAAGTGATTCTTTTTTAACTTGCTATGGAACAACATTCTCCCCACTCCTCCTAACAGATAAAAATGGAGAGCTCAGCAAAACATGCCTTTTATTTTAATAGGCATGTAGTTATCACTATAGTAAGATCAGGCACTCTGTGGCCCTCTCCCTCCCATCGTAAAGAGGATTATATATAATGATGACAATTACAATAATAATGATGACAATAATAATAATGTCATTTAAGTGCTTACTCTGTGTCAAGCACTGTCCTAGATATAATACAATCAGATCAGACAATCCCTATCCCACACAGCAATCCCAGTCTGAGGGAGAGGGAAAACATTTCCATTTTACAGATGAGGAAACTAAGGCCCAGAGAAGTGACTTGCCCAAGGTCACACAGCAGGCAAGAGGTAGAGCTGGAATTAGAACCCAGATCTTCTGACTCCCAGTCCTGTAAGCTTTCCACTAGGCCATGCTGCTTTTTCTCAATTATTGCTATTATTCTTGTCTGTCCGTCTCCCCCGATTAGACTGTAAGCCCATCAAAGGGCAGGGATTGTCTCTATCTGTTACCATTTGTATGTTCCAAGCGCTTAGTACAGTGCTCTGCACATAATAAGCGCTCAATAAATACTATTGAATGAATAATGTTGCTAATAAAAGGTAAGATATAGACTCTTAAAATCTTAAGACTGGAAAATACTCTGTTGTCATTTAGGGTATTCCCAGGTTTCCACAAAAAACCATCCCCCAAATTTTCAACACAAAAAGTGTACTTCATTCCAAGCTCTTAGTACAGTGCTCTACACATAGTAAGCACTCAGTAAATATCACTGATGGTTGATTGGTTTTTTTTTTAAATGGTATATGTTCATAACTTACTATGTGCCAGACACTGTACTAAGCAAAGGGGTAGATACAAGTTAATCAGGTTGGATACGGTCCATGTCCCACATGGGGCTCACAGTCTTATTTCCCTTTTTAGATGAGGAAACTGAGGCACAGAGAAGTGAAGTGACTTGCCCAAGGTCACACAGCAGACAAGTGGCAGAGCCAAGATTAAAAATCAGGTCCTTGTGCCACCGTTTTCCAAAGTGCAGAAGGAAAGGAAATAATGATGATGGTATTTAATATGCACTTTCTTTATGCCAAGCACCGGGGTAGAGACAAGGTAATTGGATAGGACACCCTCCCTGTCCCATAAGCTGCCCGCAGTCCAAAAGGATGGAAGAACAGATAATTGTGTCCCCATTTTACAGGGAAGAAATGGAGGCATGGAGAGGTTAAGTAACCTAAGGTCACACAGCAGGTAAGTGGCAGAGTGGGACTAGAACCCAGGACTCCTGACTCCCAGGCCCTCGTTCTTCCCTCTAGGCCACGCTACCTCAAGCAGCCCCATTTCTGGCTCCAGATTTATTGTGTGGTCTTAAGAAAATATCCTACCCTCTCAACACCTCTACTTCCCCACCTGTAAAATGGAAATAACACCTTCCCTATTTTTCTGCAAGGGAAACATGAGCCCAACTCCCTCTTTGGACATCTCTCCTTGGCTGTGGGTGGTGACGGCAGTGGTAGTGAGGGGCGACTGTCTTTCTATCTTCGCACGAATGCTGCAGCCCAGTATCTTTTTTAGGGCGTGTGTAATTCCAGATGAACACAAAAAGGATTGGGCTTGATCCCAAGAAAGGTCAGCCCACCCCACTCTGACGGCAGACTGCCACACAAGACCACCCAGTGATTGAGTGCTACAGCCCAGTCATTCATATTTATTGAATGCCTACTGTGTGAGTAGAGAGAGAGAGTTCAAAAGTGTTTGTAGACACAGTCCCTGCCCTCAGAGAAGTTATACTCTAGTGGGGGAGACCGACATTGAAATAGCTTACAGGGAGGAAAGAGAAATGGGAGGCTGTGTACACGATTTAGTCCTAAAATACTAGGTATATAAAATACGACCCTCTCAGGGTCGCACCTGGAGAGTTTCCAGTCCTCTACTAGTCACGACTACAGGAGGGAGAGTCAAGCAGAGGCACAGTCACTCCATTCCTCGCTTGGGCAGCGGCTCGCAATCTGCTGCAAGTCAAAACTCCCCTGTGCTGGGCAGCAGCGGCATGGGAGAGAGTCGAGGGCAGAGACTCGTTTACCGCCTAGAAGGAGGCAGTGGTAAACCACTTCTGTATTTTCACAAAGAAAACTCTATGGACACGCTACCAGAACGAATGCAGATGGAAATGGGGCGTTCTGGAAGAGATGTGTCTATGGCATCATTATGGGTCGGACACGACTCGACAGCGTAAGACAACAAAAACAGCAAACGACAAGTGCAGGAAGTTGTGAGATCACAAGTGCTCAGGGAACAGAGAAGTGCCAAAGTGCTGGAGAGACAAAACCCAAGGAGAGCAGAAATTTTGCTCTGCCGTCTCCCCCGTTTAGCCCGTCAGTGGACCGGGACTGTCCCTCTCTGTTGCCGAATGGTCCCATTTATCATGATTAAGTTGTTTTGCTTTTGTCCGTCTGCCTCCCCCAATTAGACTGTAAACCCATCAGTGGGCAGGGATTGTCTCCATCTGTTGCCGAATTGTACATTCCAAGCGCTTAGTACAGTGCTCTGCACATAGTAAGCGCTCAATAAATACTACTGAATGAATGAATTAATTAATCAAGAAAGACCTCTTGGCAGAAGACAGAGAGATCTGTGGTTTTCAGATTTGAAGGGGAAGTTCCAAATAGGAGAAAGTGCATGGGAGAGAGGTTAGTAGCAGGAGAGTGAGAACAAGGCACCGAGAATACGTTTACTTGGGAGGAGAGAAGAGTGGGAGCTGAAGTGTAGTGGGAGAAGAGAGTTGAGAAATAAAAAGAAAGCTAATGGAAGCAATGTGGCTCAGAGGATATAGCCCAGGCCGGGGAGTTGAAAGGACCTGGGTTCTAATCCCAGCTCTGCTACTTGCCCGCTGTGTGACCTTGGGCAAGTCAGTTAACCTCTGTGTGCCTCAGTTGCCTCATTTGTAAAATGGCAATAATAATAATGATGTTGGTATTTGTTAAGCGCTTACTATGTGCAGAGCACTGTTCTAAGCGCTGGGGTAGGTACAGGGTAATCAGGTTGTCCCACGAGAGGCTCACAGTTAATCCCCATTTTACAGATGAGGTAACTGAGGCACAGAGAAGTGAAGTGACTTGCCCACAGTCACACAGCTGACAAGTGGCAGAGCCGGGAGTTGAACTCATGACCTCTGACTCTGAAGCCCAGGCTCTTCCCACTGAGCCACGCTGCGGGCCCCATATGGGCCATGGACTGTTCCAATCTGATTAGCTTGTATTTACCCCAGTGTTTAGTACAGTGCCTGGCAAATAGTATTTAATATCACTTTAAAAAAAAAGATCCTTAAAGTCACTTTCCTACTTTAGCACGGTACAAGCCTGAATCCAGGAAAGAATAAGGAACAGGGTGGAAAAGGGGGTATTTCCCTTTCTCTACCTCTGGAAGAGTGTTTCCATCTCCTTCCTTCCCATTCTCCTCAACTCAAAGGGAACAGGGAGATTTAGCCCCTCAAAAACTGCACTATATTGTACTAAACGTTGTGCTTGCTAGGCAGGGGCTGGCAGATTACTACATTGTGCAATTGCCACCTAGTGGCTTGATTGAGAACTAGTTCCTCTCAAGTTAGTTGGAAGATGCTCAAGCCTAAACTCTCAAAAAGTGACCCCTTCTCATTTCACACATTACTCTCCTGCGCGTGTCTTTACATCTTACTATCATATTGAATTTAATCACTTTAGTCCTTTAAAATGAAATCGCATGGAGGATTTTATGCTGCTCCTTGAAACCCTGGCACGATAGGTGGCTATCCAAAGTGGGCTGGGCCTGGCAAGCCTTAAAACTGGGGGATGCAAAATTGCTCTTTCTCACCCTATGAGCCTGTGATTTTTTATTCTTAATGGCATTCGTTAAGTGCTATGTGCCGGACACGGAACTAAGTGCTGGGGTCGCTACAAGTTAATCAGGTCGTCCCACATGGGGCGCACAGTCTTAATCCCTATTTTACAGATGAGAAACAGAGAAGTTACATGATTTACCCAAGGTCACACGGGAGAAAAGAGGTGGAACCGGGATTAGAATCCAGGTCCTTCTGACTCCCAGGCCCATGCTCTATCAGGTCGTGCCGCTTCTAAGTCCTAGGATCTTAAGTCCTATTATAGCCAGTTAGCTTCCATTAAAACTGGAACATATTACCAAGGGAGGTGTGGAATCTCACCTCGGAAATTTTCAGTAAAAGTCAGGAAATGCAATACAGTGTGATTTTCCCGTGGGACGATGGGGGAGAGAATAGGTGACCTCATAAATTTCATTCCATGCTATCACTCTTCGAGACGATAGATAATAATGTTGGTATTTGTTAAGCGCTTACTATGTGCAGAGCACTGCTCTAAGCGCTGGGGGAGATACAGGGTCATCAGGTGGTCCCACGTTAGGCTCACAGTCTTCATCCTCATTTTTCAGATGAGGTAACTGAGGCACAGAAAAGTTAAGTGACTTGCCCACAGTCACACAGCTGACAAGTGACAGAGCTGGGAGTCGAACTCATGACCTCTGACTCCGAAGCCCAGGCTCTTTCCACTGAGCCACGCTGCTTCCCTGATAGATGCCATAGGATGGCAGCGATGTCTAGTGGAAAGAGCCTGAGGCATGGACCTGGGAGAACTAGGTTCTAGTCTCAGCTCTGTCACCTGCTGTGTGACCTTGGACAAGTCACTTCATTTCTCTGTGCCTCAATTCCCTAATCTTTAAAATGGGGATAAAATACCTGTCCTGCTTCCCTTGTGAATTCACTTTAGATTGTAAGCTCACTGCAGGCAGGGAATGTGTCTACCAACTCTGTTATACTGTACTGTCCCAAGTGTTTAGTATAATGCTCTGCACACAGTAATTGTGTGCAGACTGGTTATTTGATAGACTGTAATTCTGGGCAGGACAGACACTGTGTCTAATCTCACCATTTTGCACCTGAGCCCTTGGAGCTCATTATTAAAAAGTCACATAATTTTGTTGTGATCTCAGAGTTGACAGGACTGTTTAACAATAAAAGGATCATCATTTTTTTCTTCTAAGCTGAAAAAATTTGATGAAAAGATGATTTAGGAAATAAAAACATGGCATCCCGCTGTGGTACTTTTTCTGAGTATAATTGCATTTAAATAATCTAGGACCAACTCAGAAAGCAATAATTGCTTAATTCTCAGATCATATTTGTGTTGATTATATTGGGTAATGTGTGGAACCTTATTTTAATTTCTACTGTTGTATTTTTTTCTTGAAGTTATATTACCCAAAGGGATTTCTCTAATGCAGATAGCATTCCTTCATGGGCAAAATGTAAAGCATTAAATACTTTATATATAAGGAAAGTTTGCATATATGTATATATATATTATTATCCTTATACATATCCTTATTTCTTACTGCCTCACCACAATGGAAAATAGAACAGAGGTTCAGGAACTTTGTTGTTAGAATAAAGTAGTAGAAGCCCAGGGAACTGTGGCTATGGGGGAACATCTGTGGGACTTTTGACAAGTCACTTTACTTGAACTAACACTAATCAACACATCAAGAAATGAAGAAAATATGTAAAGCATGCTATGTCTATTAGCTTGGGTATGAAAGAGACTTCAAGTTTAAAATAAAAGCCACATTCAAATGTATTTTCTCTGAAACAGGGATACAAAAATTGGCCAGACTGTAGCCGCAGTTTAAATTACGATTATTCCCTTAATGTCATATTGATCATTTTCTGTTATGAATAGCAATGCCATTACCATCCTCACAACATTCAATTCAGTCAGTAGCCAAATGCATTTCTATGCCAAAAGATTCACACCTATTGAGAAGGAAAATAGGGTAATAAATAATAGCTTTCAGAGAGTACAGGAATGTGGGACCACAAGCAATTATGATCTCATTGGGTGGGCAGAATTCTGCCGACAAAATAGCACCAGTGACACCAGAAATGACCCCAAGGAAAAAAAAGGAAAACCTTTCCCAAATAACTGGAGAGAACATTCTGAAAATTAGTAATATTTTTGTCGTAGTCAAAATAAACATTATATAACTGGAAGCCGGTTTGGGTATTTTTACCCAAAACAACACACTTACGTGTATGCTATCCCTTAACTCTGCCCCTTCTTTTAGCTGTAATTTAATTTCATGTCTGTCTTACCCACTAGCTGGTAAACTCCTTGAGGGCAGGGATCATGTCAATCAACTCTACTGAATCTAACTCTCCCCACTGCTTAGCACAGTGCTAGCAGCATGGCCTAGTGGAAAGAGCACGGGACTGGGAGTCACAGGACGTGGGTTCTAATCCCAGCTCTGCCAATTGCTTGCAGCGCGTCTTTGAGCAAATCACTTAACTTTTCTGTGCCTCAGTTCTCCTGTTCCTGTTCTCTCTACTTGGACTGTGAGCCCCATGTGGGACAAGGACTATATCCAACCTAATTAACTTGTACCTACCCCAACAGTCAGAACCCTTTTTGACATATAGAAAGTGCTTAAAAATACTATAAAAATAAATAGATGTCATTGTTTACTGGCTTTGGACAGGGTATAATCATCACTCACTTGAATGATAACAGTAATTTTTAAACCTCCACATCTCTCTTAATGGTACCAGGAATTGCAGCTTTATCATCAAACCAGAGACAGGGATTCACCACAAGTGGTTATCACCAAAACATCCAAGGAATAGCTGAAGGACCAGTTAAAGATATGCAGACAACTTGGTATTTTTCTTTAAGAATGCCTCTTTGACCAAGGATCCTAATTCATTCAGGAATCTGCCTGATTGGCAGCTGATGCCTGAATGTGATGATATACCTTCAGTATTGTTACTGCTCTTATCTGCTGAGCATTTATTAGGATGAGCAATATAGATTTATTATTTTACTGTTGGACCTGTGAAAAAAAAAGAAGAATCCTGCTTAATTTTTCTCCCTCTGGGTGGGAAAAAGGATTTTGTTTTTCTTCCCATAGGATGGTCATTAAGGTCCCCAGTGTTATTTGCATTGACTCAGAGACCCTCGATATTAATGGAGTCTCCCTCACAGGAGTGATGATGAGCCTCTGTTTTGAGACTTCGGAACTGAGAAACTGTGCAGAGGAATTATCAATTCGAGAAGCAACATGGCCTAGCAGAAAGAGCACGGGCCTGGGAATCAGAGGACCTGGGTTCTAATCCCGACTGCCACTTGCCTGTTGTGTGACCTTGCCCAGGGTCAAGTCGCTTCCTCTGTGCCTCAGATCCCTCATCAGTAAATTAGGGGTTAAGACTGTGACCTCCACGTGGGACATGGACTATGTCTGACTAGATTAGCTTGACTCTACCCAGGGGGTTAGTACAGTGCCCGGCACTTAAGGACTGAGGTGCTTGTGGTTTGCACAGAGCTGCTCACAGTCTCTGCTCTCTGCCACTCATGTCCACGGGGCACAGAGCCCCACGAGCAAGAAGGTAAGGGTGCCCAACTTTGCCGAGTGCTGATGCAATTTTTGTCCTCATTAGCTAGCGATAGACCAAACTGGGACTAGAACCCTGGTCTCAGCAGATTTTCCCCTCCATTGCCAGTTTGATGGGGCCTTCGTTACTTAAGAGCTTCCCAGAGCAGAAATTGCAGAGCGGTTCAGGCTAGGGATGGCTAGTTTTTCTTGAAATGCGGCATGTTTTTTTCTGGAAATGCAGCATGTCAATCATGCAACTGAACAGACCTCAGATTTCCATGGGTAGGCAAAACAGTCGAATTGGCAGCATGTGTTTTCTGATAGTGATGATCCTATCACCCCAAATGGTCACCAAGTCTCCAAGCCAAGTCACCAAGCCAAGTTAGATATTTTTCCACTTAAAAGATACTTCCCCCAAAATGCCTGCCCTGAGCAGAACCAGCCTCTCTTGTCATTTACAATGCCAGGATGAAGAGGACTCAAGTTGCTCTGCCTAGTATTAAAAGAGCTGGCATTTGGTGAGGCCTAGGTGGACATGGTCCAACTGCTAAACTGATGAACTGCAGCATGCAACATAAGCACAGCTTGAAGGGAAAGATGCAGAGGGGAAAACAAAATGAGAGTTATGGTGAGAAATTAAAAAAACCTCAAGCAGAAAAACAGCAGGAACACAGAATGGATGAAAGCAGAGGAAAATATACAGAGAGCATAAAATGGTGATTTAAACTTCGGTTTGCTGCAAAACACAGTGTTGCAGAAAGAGAAAACCAACCTGGGAAAGAAATCACAAAAACGAGTGAGTGAAGGTAGGTTGTGCAGCCATATTCACGAAGGCTTGGGATTTGACACTGACCCTTCCTAGAGTATGTTAATTGCAAAAAATGAAGATCATTAAAAATCCATTTTAAACAAACAAAAACACAGTTAAATTCACAGTTAAGGCTTTTACGGTGCCCTAAGGCAACTGTTTGCATTACCAAACATGACAGGCATACTAAAGACAGTAGTAAACGTCTTCTGAGGCTCTAATTCCAGCATAAATTGGTCCAAAGGCATAAATTGGAAGGATACTTGTTACCATTTCCTCAGAGCTCCCTCAATGTAGTTAAATATTTAACCTGAGTCTGACTCTGGGATCCGATGCTTCTTTTTGGGAGAGGAGATAGGGGAAGCCCCTCTGGCTGGCATGAAAGGCGGGCCAGTCTGGGAACTTTGATTTTATCATTAAATCCTGCTCTCTGATTGCCAAAGCAAACGCTCCTCATACTATGGTTGCAGACAAAACTGCTTTCCCAAAAACTCTTCTTTGAGAGTTCTTTTTCTTTTTAAACCTGGCAAAACTTTACAGTATTCCTGACCAGGACTTTGTAAGCAAACCCAGAGTTCCCTAAAAGAATCATCAGTTTTTATAAAAGATCTACTGGTTTTCTTAATTATTATGTAAATCTCAGCTTCCTGACATCCCCACCTCCCCACCTTTCTTTTTCTCTCAATCTCTTAAGATAGACAGATGGACAGTTAGACAGATCTATATATCCCTAATAAAGCAATTGCCCTGTGGAGTACTTACTAGCCAGGCTTGAATGTACCCACATCACAACATGAATATTTTTTGTTCAGGTACAGCCAACGAGGGAGAGAAAAAGCCCTTAAATAAGAAAACTTACGATGTTCTCCACTGCGGAACCAATCAACCATTTGACCGCAACACACCAGAGGAGTTCCAACGCATTTGGCAGGATACAAATATACACATTACAAAGAGCTCCCTTGATCACAGACTGGATCTGATTTACACATTTTCAACTGTAAGACTAAATGATTTTGGTAAGATAAAGTGGGTCCTGTTTTCCCAAGTACACTTTAAAGAGAATGACTCTTGTCTTTGAAAACGGCAGGAATTGGACAAGCACTGATACAAGATGGCAATAAAGACTCAGAGGAGGAAGAGTCCACAAAGTCCTCATAAAAACAATGGTGAAAAAAGCAAAGTTCATTTTATCCAGGTCTTAGTCTTAATAGAGTTCTGGAATGTCTTGGAACTGAAACATCACTTTGTCTCATCAAGAAAAGCACAGCAAAGCACTGGCCTGTGTTCTTTTTTCACTGTGAATGTTTTGGGCTTTATTTAAACATCTGGGGCAGCTTTCAATTTTAATGATTTTGTCTGGCAGTCTCTGGATAAACAGTTTAACGACTGTTGGCTTTCTATACCATTTCATCTGCCTTTTTTGCACAGCGACCTAATAATTAGTCATCTTGGTTTGGAAGCCAGACTGTAAGCTTGCTGTGGTCAAGGAATATATCTACCAACTCTGATGTACTGAGCTCTCCCCCAAGCACTTAGTAGACTGTTCTGCACATAGCAAGTCCTCAAAAAGTACTATTGATTGATTGATATAGTCAGTATGAATTGAACATGTATCAGATTTAATCCTTCCAGCTACCAACCTGTTGCTGCGTTTTCTCCTGAGAAACCAAATGTGGTCTTTGGCCCTAGAACAGAATATCTCTTTGAGCCCCCTAAGCAGCAGATCCTGCTGTGCCTATATGCAATTTCAACATCACTTTTGAATGAGACACTTCCATCCAGTGTACAAAGTAGTAGAGATGGAAGTGCCAGTGTAGGTTGTAAAAGAATGGGAAAGAAAAATTTAAAATTAAAATGTGGGTTCCACATATTGCTTTATGCTAGGGAATCTGTCTCACTTGCAATCAGGGTGGTCACTTTCTACTGACCTAGCAATTTAGGTTTCCAAATAAAGGACTGAATAAAATCCCATTAAAAAAAGATCCTACAGCCTGGATACAAGGGGTTTTTTTAAATTAAATTTGTTTAGAGATCATTTTTAATGGTTAAAGGTTGTAAGAATGCAGTTTAGGGAAACAGTCTACATACCTCTTTGAAATGATTATTAAATAATTAACCATCTTGTTAATCGAAAATGAGATCCCTCCAAGGTACAAGTGGATTAACATGTCCCAGGGCACACGGTTGCTCAAAAATAATCTCAGTTATTGGGAGCTGGAAGGACTTGGCTTCACTTCTCCATCTGTGTCTCCTCGTTACCTCACAACAACTGCACAACCTTATGAGCATTACTCTTTCCAAAATTAATACAGTTGCTAACAGTCTCGAGACAGGACTGGAAATTCCTATTCAGCTGCTAAATTCTTCCTGACAAACCAGTAAACCTACCTGCTCCACATGCATAACCAGTGTCTGACGTAAATGTAAAACATCTTCCAAAGAATCTGGCTATATTTGAAATGAAGCTTAGCTTTAAGAAAACATCAGCACGATATGTGGGTTATGTTTGGGCAGAGATCTGGGGTCAATTTGGATTTTGGCTAACTACTTTTAATGATGATGACTGCACAACTCATTTAACATCTCTGCAGCCTCTTCTCGTCGCACATCTTGTACTGGTCCAACTATAAGTAAACTAAATATTAATCAACACTAAAGTTCCTTCTAAAAATAATCAAATTAAACCTAACAAGGGGAGTCAATTACAACTTTTGCGAGTATATGGCAGCCCAAGAGAACAATCGGGAAAAAAAAATCACAATGGTGGTTACTGATTTAATGAAACAATCTGTTTCTTTGTAACCAAGTTACCTATACTAAAACTGTCAGCCATTTTCCTGATAATTAAATACCTGGCTCTACTACTGACCTGCTGTATGGGTTAGAACCTCTTGTTCACCTCTTTCAGGGAATCAATAAAAACAGACCTCTAAAAACCTGCCTATACCATAGGGAAGACTAGAGGAATACATGCAATTTGGGAATGAGCTTTTGGCCCATCAAAGAAAAACTCCGGAAATATAAAGTATTACCTCCCTATTGATGGCAGCAAACTGAGAAATTGTGCAGTCAAAAGTAATTAAAGTATTACATTTGCAAATGCTGTCTTGCAAATGTTCTCACAGAAATTTCATTGGAAATCCAAATGTGGTCAGCTAATAGTTGGGGCAAAATTTCAGGTTTATTGGTTTAGAAAGAAAAAAAGTAAAAATCAATGATTAAACAATGCTTCACCTGTCAGGAAATGGGAGGCGTTTGAACTGTAACATAACTTTGCATTGACTGAGCACAAAAACAAGACACTGTTAATACCTGAGAATTAGAAAACTATTCTCTCCCTCCACTGAGACCCCCAATCTCTAGATCCCCTGTGCTTATATCAGAACATTATGGCCCCACTTCAACTGCTTACACAACCTTCCCCATCTTGATACACAAATCTATGTCCTCATCAGTGTCCTCTCCACCAAACTCAACTCTTTCACCCTCCATCCATCCATCTCACAGCCCCAGCCTCACATCACCTCCACAATGTACCTCCTCCACTCCTCCACTCCTGCATTCATGCTGCAGAGTACTGCTGTTGGAAATCCAGTCACATTTAAATTCATCCTTGTTTGCTACAATTCTGCACTCTCTTCTGCTCACTGAATCACAAAGCCCATTGCCTCTAGAGCGCTTAAGTCCCTCCTGAAGCCCTCAGGACTCCACCTACCCTCTTTTGGAAGCAGAGTAGCTTAGTGGAAAGGGCCCGGGCTTGGGAGTCACAGGAATCCCTGCAATCCAAGCAATCCCTGCTCCACCACTTGTCTGCTGTGTGACCTCGGTCAAGACACTTAATTTCTCTGTGCCTCAGTTACCTCATCTGTAAAATGGAGATTAAAAGTGTGAGACCCTCATGGGACAACCTGATTACCTTGTATCTACCCCAGCACTTGCAACAGTTCATGGCACACAGTAAGCACTTAAATTATTATTATCTTTACCCCGATGATCTTGAAAATTAATTTGTGGGCAGAACTGAAACCCATAAAAGTGAGTAGCCCCAAAGTCTCCACTTTACCTCAACTCTCTCCTCCACATGGATTGTGTTGATTATGCCCCTATTTCCACTCTCATCTTTTTCAGTCATCTCTCAAGAAGAGATCTCCTGCTTACTTTGCTTTTGATCCTATCCCTTCTCAGCTATTAACATTTATGGCCACACTTCTGGCTAAGCCACAATCATCAAATGATGACTCCTTTCCCACTGAGTTCAGGCCTGTTCACACTTCTATCTAAAAAAAGGATTTGCATCCTACTGCTCCAACCAACTATCACCCCATCTCCCTCCTGACCAAACTTCCTGAAGGGGTAAAAACTCACTGCCTCCAAGTCCCTTCTTGACCCCTTATAATTCATTTCTATCAATTTCACTTCACTGAGACTCCTCCTTGACAAATTTAATGGACTCCACTGCATCCTAATCTTACTTGACCTCTTGACTGTTTTTCCACACTGTGGACCATTTCCCTTTTCCTGGTAACTCTGTCTAATTTTGGTATTGCTGACAATGCTTCTCTTCCTAGCTTTCTGGCTCTTCCTCCTGCCTTATTCACTGGTTCTTCCTCTGCCTCTCCCCTACAAACTGTGGATGATCACCAGGGCTTTGATCTAGGTTTCCCTCTCATTTGACTTTGCACCCATTCTCTCAGTGAGTAATCTGTTTAGGTTAGTTATGTCAAGTTTAGTTATGTCAAGTTTAGTTATGTGTTTGGATGCATTCAACTGATACCTCTAGGCCAATGACTTCCAAGCCTATCTTGCCAGCTTCAACCTCTTTTCCTCTCTGCAGTCCTGTATTTCCTCCTGCCTTCAGGACATCTATACATGGATGTCCCATAGACACTTCACACTAAGTCCAAAACTGAAATTCTCTTATTTCCTCTACTTGTCTTTCCCACTACAGTTGAAACGACTCTATCCTCCCCATCTCTGAAGTCCCCAACCTCCATGTGCAATCCGTTGCCAAATCTTGCCAGGTTTTCCTCCACAACATTTCAAGAATCCACTCCTTCCTCTCCATTCAGACAACCACAACACTGGTACAGGCACATGCCAATATCCTGGTCTTGCCCACTGCATCTGCCTCTTCACTGGTCTCTTTGTCTCCTGTTTCTCCCCTCTGCAGTCTACATTTCACCCCACTGTCCAGATTTTTCTAAAACTTTGTTCTGTATACAACCTCCTGTACTCAGGAGCATTCATTCTTTCATTCAATAGTATTTATTGAGCGCTTACTATGTGCAGAGCACTGTACTAAGCACTTGGAATGTACAGTCTGGCAACAGATAGAGACAATCCCTACCCACTGACGGGCTCACAGTCTAATCAGGGGAGACAGACGGCAGAGCAAAACAGAACGAAACAAAAAAAGGAGAATCACTTGGTGGAAAGAATATGGGGCTGGGGGGATCAGAGAACCTGGGTTTTAATCCTGGCTCTGCCAGTTGCATGCTATGTGACCTTGGGCAAGTCCCTTATCTTCTCTACGCCTCAATTTCCTCATCTGTAAAATGGGGATTCAATGCCTGTTCTACCTCCTACTTAGACTGTGAACCCCAGATGGGACAGAGATTTCTCTCTGCCCCAAGGCTTAGAACAGTGCTTGACACTATAGTAAGCATTTACCAAAAAGCAAAATAATGGTACTAATCTCCCCATTCCTCAAGAACCTCTAAAGTTTTCCTTCTCATCACTGCATCAATCAGAAATTCCTGGTTTTAAGGAACTCCACCAAACTTTCTCCCTAACTATTCACTCTCTTCTCCTATTACATCTCAGTTCACCATGCTCTTCTTATCTCTGAGGCTAACCTACCTCACAGGGGCCTCATTCTCAACTCTCCCTACAGCGATCTCTCACTCCCACCCTCTCTTCTGGACACGTCTCCCTGAACCATCCTTCATTTCCAATAGACCAAAGTTTTCCTCAATTTCAAAAGCCCTTCGGAAATCTCACCTCCTGGTGGCATTTGATTAGACTGTAAGCCGGTCAAAGGGTAGAGACTGTCTCTGTTACCTATTTGTACATTCCAAGCGCTTAGTACAGTGCTCTGCACATAGTAAGCGCTCAATAAATACTACTGAATGAATGAATTCCCCAATTCATTCCTAATCTCCCCCTTTATATTGTCTCATCTCCCATGTCACCACTTCGAAGCCACCTCAGCACTTTACACTTCCTGTAACACTTATCTTAAGCATTTACTCCTGTACAAAATACCTTTTTTTGAACCTTCCTCCTGTCATCCCCATTAAATTGTATACTCTGAGGACAGCAGTCATGTCTAGTGTACTCTCCCGAGCGTTTAGTACAGCATGGCGCAAACAGCACACACTCAATAAATTATTTTGACTGAAAACTAACTAGAAACAACTAGGACCCAATTTAGTTCCACTGTTCCAGATAAAGGGACTGTTAAAGAAAAGCATCGATATATTCAATTTTAGTAATCTAATGCAGTTTTTTTCAAAAGCTTTGTCTTGAAAGCCTTTTTTTAAAAAAAATTTTACATTTTAAATTGGAATGTAGGAAAGATCAAGAGAATTTTGCACTAAAGAGCAGAAAGGAAAAGTCTCCTAGTTAATTATCAACCTAATTAACTGTACATTTGGCTAATTCCTTCATTATAATTAACTCAGGATTTTGTTTTAAAGTGTTTAACATAAAAGAGAACTTTCTTCTTAAATTTAAAAAGGTCTCCTTTGATTTTTTTCCCTAACCATATAGCCCTATAAAATAAAAAAACTTTAAAACTTGCATTTAAATTATAATATAGTCTTAAATATATTTTGTGTTAAATAGCACTTTTTCTTGGAATTATATCAAGTTTAAATTTTCTCATTAGACAACCATTAAAATCAAGTCTCTCCACCAAACAGTTCTTCAGAAAACAGCAACGATTTCTTCTGGTTTTCTTATAATTAACCCAATTTTCTTATTTTAAATTAAAGGGTGCCATTGAACTTCTTTAAAGGGGGGGGGGGGGGGAGGAAAGTGCAGTTTATCGTAGAACATTGGCATTTCAGGGTTGCAAGGGTCAATTTGTAATTTATTCCTACCTTGTACACATTTCAAACTGACTCAGTTCCTTTGCCCAAATCATGAGTTCAAATCCCAGCTCTGCCACTTGTCTGCTGTGTGACTGTGGGCAAGTCACTTAACTTCTCTGTGCCTCAGTTCCCTCATCTGTAAAATGGGGATTAAGACTGTGAGCGCCACGTGGGACAACCTGATTCCCCTATGTCTACCCCAGCGCTTAGAACAGTGCTCGGCACATAGTAAGCGCTTAACAAATACCAACATTATTATTATTATCAGCAAGGATTTCCAATAGAGGTGCCTTCCAAATTGATCTCTGTGGTAAACTAGCCGATACCATGCCCGCCAAAACTCCTCTCGACTGCTGCTGAGACCCTGGACAAGCCACTTAACTGTGCCTTGGATACCTCAGGTGTAAAATGGGGGTTAAAACAGTGGGACATGGACCGTGTCCAACCTGATTATCCTGCATCTGCCCTAGTGCTCAATACAGTGCCTGGCACACAGTAAGTGTTTAACAAACATCATTCAAAAAAAAATAACTATCCACTCCTCTAGTTAAGCATATCCTAATTAATGGAATAATAAACTTTACAGAAATTTGGGCAAATTCCACTTGCTTCTCTTGCCTACAAAACCTTTTCCTATTATGGAAGAAAAATGGTTCAGGACCATTTGCTCTTCTTCACAAAGCCATGTTGATCCCATCTTGGTACTTCATTTTCTGACACGTGATTTGGTCAGTGATTTCTCCTAGTTATCTTCCAAAGTACTGATATTAGTATTTTTAGAATCCTAAAGCTCCATGAAATCTTAAAAATAATTGCTGTAGCCCTGCCAATTCTTCAAGTATCTTAAAATTCATGTCATCGGATTCTGCTGATTCAAATACACCCAGGACTTTTTAATGGTAATTTAAAATGTTTTCCTTATATTGAGTTGGCTTTTCAACCTTCCAAAAGAATTGTTCTAATTAATAAACCTAAAGCTTTTGAATAAAAAACCAAAATAAAAACTGGGCTTTTCTCCTTATCTGGGAGAATGACATTTTCTTTACTTTTCCCCACTAGCTCAATACTTTTGATTGTTTTATGAATTGTGCTAACCTCTAATTTTTCCTCATATAACAAGATTATTAAAAAAGCTCCTCTTTGATGATCTGAATTAATTTCCCCTTTTTGTATTTTTCCACTTGTCCTTCAGCTCTCTGTATGTTCTGTCAACTTATCTTTCTTGTCCCACTGATGTACTGAAATGGTCTGTCCTATCTTTGAGAAGAATGCCCAGTTATCACTGACTCCCCTTGTCTTTTGTGAGAGGGACTCAGAGGAAAGAAAGCCCTAGTGACCAATTCTTGTTGAGATCTGCTTTCTCACAGTACATTTCCATTATCTTGTTTAATGCTCTGCTTTCTTACCTTGGGATGATGAATAGCAACCTGTGACCACATCCGAGTTTTCCATACATCTTTAGATCCTCAACTAATTCTTCTCTGCTATAAAAATCAAGAAGGACAATTACCCCTATTAGTTCCTCTATTTTTCATCCCAGGAAATTGTTCCAAAAACCTAACCTGCACTCTTTTATCCTTTTTGGATCAGCCTCTATTTCTTGTCCAGCACTCCAAAAACACCTCGGATTCAACCAGGTTTCAATTATTCCAGTTTCATCTTAACTGTCGCTTTGAGCCACGGGTTTTCTGTATACAAATGTTTCAGGTTATCACGGGTTGGCCTCTGAATTTTCTTTGTTAGACTACCTTTACAATTTTCTTTTTTTTTTTTAACACTCCTTAATGAACAGAGTCCCCCACTGAGAATGACAGTGGAGCCTTCGTCTGAGACTTCAGGACCAAGAACCTGTGTGAGGAAATTCATTAGAGTGCTAGCGGCTAAGCCCAGCACAACTCATTCTCTCACCCCTGCCAGTCTTCTTCCCAATGGGGCACGGAATAAAGAGCAAGATGGTGGGCAGGGCAGTAGCACACTGTCAAAATGGATGCAAAGCGTTCTGGTTCTTATATACAAGGACCCGTTTATGGCCAGAGTGACACAATCCAGCCGATGGTTTTCTTGTTGGCTGCTAGTCTTTGCCGTTCACATTAACCAGTTACCTTCCGGGATTTCTGCTGGGCCTTTCCTCTTCGAGGAACACCGTAGATGATCCTCCGGTCAGAAACCATTGCCCTTGATGGCATAGACTCAGCAAGCATTCTCCTACTTGCTAAGCGGTGACTAGAACCTGGGTCTCCTGATTCCCAGAGCTATACTCCTTCCACTAACCAACAGGAAAGGTACAACCTTATTTCTTATGCAGCTCTTGACATTAATTGGCGCTTCAATATTTGTAGTTCTTTCTCGTGCTCCTATCATCCATCTCACCGATGAGCTTCTAAGTCCCTTGGGAGCAGGATTTCTGTCTTCTACTTTTACTGAACTTTCCCAACCACATAGTATAGTGCTCTGAACACAATGTCAAATAGGCATTGCTTGACTGGGCCATCCTGACATTCTCTTCTTTCACTCCACTATCAAAAGCCTCTAACTTGGCATTCTCCTTTTAAGTAGAGAACTGGGCAGTGAACCAGAGGGATTATTGCAAAGTAACTTGGCATTTCGGTCTCCGGCTGATTAACGTGTTCTTTCAGAAACGTTGGCAGGGTTACCTGTGTATGGATACATATGCAAAACATTAAAAAATTTGAGACAACTTCGATTGTAATGCCAAATTTCTATTTCATCTTTAATGGAATATTTTTAATTTATACTCACGAACATGTTCAAGAATTACTTTATTTACAATGTATGCTTTACTAAGAGCTGTATTAAACATTAGCAGTTAACACTAAAAACAGCTGTCACACAGCAATGTCAAATTGGCTCCTTTATGAAGCTTTACATTTCCCATTAATTTACATCTATTGCCACAAACTGAAAAACTAAATTTATGGCATTCTTTGTGCAAGACAAGTCATTTTCTTCTGGCTGCATATTAAGTTATAATACAATAGAGTCTTCTAGACAGCTTCAAGGAATTTGAGAATTATCACATTTCTTTTGTTGAAAAGAACATCACCATAAAATCTCAAAGCTTATTTTCTCCTTTGTACACATTATAATGAGTAGACTTCACAAATGTACTAAGCTTAACAAAATTTTGAAGCCAAAACAGAATTCCTAAAATAAAAATGATCTGAAGACCCCCCAAAACATGCTTATAAAATATATTTGTAAGAAATTTTTAAAGTGAGCCATGAGAATTTTAACAAATCAGACCAGAAACTTTAATTAACATTTCTTCTATTATTTCAGAAAGGGAAACTTTATAGCGACACAGCACCTTTATTTCGAGAGACTCAAATTTTACAAATGAATTTCACATTTGAAAATGGAAAACAAGGCGATGGATCAACTCCCTTTTCAGTTACACAGCAAGCTTCAGAAGAGGCAGATCATTAAATCTGGACATCACTATCACAAAATCCTGTCTCTCTCACCTTAAAGGTAAGTAAGAGGGCTACAGTTTTTATACAATTACATGTTAAGAATGTCATGTCGTAGGGATTACATAAATTTGAATTCATGTCTTGGAAGGATTGTTAAATGCTAACCTCTAATTTCTACCAGCACCTACAGACCAATCCTGATCTTAGACCTCAAGTAGCCATTTATAGTTTTGTAAAAAAAAAGAAAATTCAGCTCATCTCTATTTTACATACTTCAAACTTCAATTGTTAAGTACATGCCAAACTTGAAACTAGAGTTAAAAGAAAAGCCCCACTTTGGCTGAATACACTGTCAAAACGATGAATAGGTTACATCAAAAATACATAGAGCAGTTAATATTCCTCTTCGTCGTCGCCAAATGACAGTAGGCTACTATTTTTAATTTGTTTCTGAGTGTTCTTTGGAGCTACTGAATCGCCCATATTTTTCTTTTCTTCTTTCTTCTTCTTGCTTGAGCTTGCAGTCAAACCCATATACTTCTCATCAGAGGAACGTTTGACTGGTTTCCTGAACATAATTTTTCCATCAGCTGGGACTGGTTCTTCATCTGCAGCAAAGACAATGATGTTAAAGAGGATCCTGGGTTGTTTCATAGCAGGACTTTATTCTCAGGTCTTTGGTTACAACTGATTTTTAAAATTAGAAACATAGTACTTTGAAAAGTATTTATGGACAGAACACTCTCAAATTAATATTTATATGTGCTTCTGCTTGGCTTTTCTGGCCTTGCTCTAGGAGTACGTCTCCGTGCTTGAAAACGTACAGTGAATTTAGTCTTGCCTTCTGCCTTCTTGATGCCTCATCTCTTCTACCCTCTGTAAATCTAGGTGGAAGAGAGGAAGCACTATTTCTCCCATCACCACTAGGTTTCTTGCCACTCCACTTCCAGGAATAATTCACAGTTAATTGAAACTTTTATTAACAAGAGTATACAGCAGCAACGTCCTTTTTTTTTAGGCCAAACTTGTGGAAGAGAATGGGCTAGAAAGCAGGGTTATGGACATTTACAAATATTGACTTTTGGGAGTTTTCGTGGTGCTCAAGAAAGTGGAGAGTTAAGAATCAATTACATGCTGCTGAAATTGCTCCCTTTACCAAAAGTTTACTGTATATTAAAGAAAACAAACACATAGCTCTCAAGGCAAAAATACAGCATCACATTTTGATTAAAGAGACTTAGGTGATGCTTTCTGGGAAAGGACCACAGTAGCTTTGAAATTTATCTTCAGCAGTGTGCAAAGCTGATAAAGACAGTATGGAAGGGGACGGAGATTGGCAAAATACCCAATGACTCAAATTGGTTTTACTTAAGCTATTCTTTCAATTTGTCAATTACAACAATCAATATTGGAAGTGCTCTTTAGTTTGATAAAATATAAATCTTAAAAAAATTAGAACTGGGAATGTGTAAGAGCAGAAAGTAGCCTTCACCTTAAACTTCAAAATAACTGCTCGCTTCTATAGTAATGTTTTTAAGGAGGATTTAGTTAGTTTAAAAAGGCTTTTCAAAGAAAAAATGTGTCCTTTTGTCACAAATCTATTACATGAAAGCTCTCTTTAGTAGCGTCACTTGAAAGGATAATGCCCTGGTTAATAAATGGTACTATCTGGCCTTGCCTAGCAGTCTCAATTCACCTGCCCCAATCCGTCTAGCAGGGAACAGCTTTTTCTCAAAACTGGAAAAAAGCAAATCGGGTTTGCAATGAGTAGCTGTGGTTAGATTCCTAATAGACAAAAAGATTTAAACATTCATTTTTGTTACTACTTTATCACCGTTGGTATTTAACATTGTTCACTTTTTGGATAGTCAAAGTCAACAAGTATAAATACCCAACAGCATGCTGAAATATGGAAATAATAATAATAATGTTGGTATTTGTTAAGCGCTTACTATGTGCCGAGCACTGTTCTAAGCGCTGGGGTAGACACAAGGGAATCAGGTTGTCCCACGTGGGGCTCACAGTCTTAATCCCCATTTTACAGATGAGGTAACTGAGGCACAGAGAAGTTAAGTGACTTGCCCACAGTCACACAGCTGACAAGTGGCGGAGCTGGGATTCGAACTCTTTCCACTGAGCCACGCTGCTTCTCTAAAACAATCTGGAAAAACAATCTGTTGCTCTTGAAAGTATTTTTCAACTTACACATGTCAAGAAAGTCGAATGTCTGAAACAAGAAAGGGAGAATCAGGAGATAATTTGTAACTGATTTATTCACCAATCTGAATACTTAACTTCCGTATACTTTTTGGTAAATACAGTTTTTTAAAAGTAGCACAAATCAAAGCCAAAGAACTGATATGGCAGTGGACTACAGTTTATAAGGATTTATAAGTGTTGGAACATTTTAAGAATCATGAGTCTCTTTGAGCAACACATTTTTCTCAACATAAAGCAACCTTTTTTGGTAAAGCAAGAAAGAGATGAGGTACTGTGTGGCAGCCCAGTAGTGTCTGATCAGCTCATGGTTTATTGATTTCCATTTAACATACTCTCTACCTTCATAACACCTAATCAATCAATCAGTGGTATTTACTGAGCACTTACTATGTTAAGAGCACTGTATTTAGTGCTTGGGAGAGTACAACAGAATTAGCAGCCACGTTTACGGTCTTATGACAAGGTTTATTATAAAAGAGTCAAAGAAGATGATTCCGGAGCATCACTTGAAAAGTGGTAAAATAGTTTTAGGCAAATTCGTAAGTGGCAGAGCAGCTGGTACAAGAATCACAACTCAACAATGCTCCTTAAGGGAAACTTACACCAAAGAAACCTCCTTAGACAGGTCATTATGGATAGGGAACGTGTCTGCTAATTCTGTTGTACTGTATTCTCCCAAGTGCTTAGTACAGTGTTCTGCCCAGAGGACGTGCGCAATAACTACCACTGATTGACTGTATTTTCTAATGTCAAGAAATTAGATATTTTTGTTGAAAATCCTGGAGATCAGAATTGAACGTTGGCTTACAGACTTCAGTACAGTGTGATGGAAAGAAGAAGAGAAGCAGCGTGGCTCAGTGGAAAGAGCCCAGGCTTGGGAGTCAGAGGTTATGGGTTCTAATGCCGACTCTGCCACTTGTCTGCTGTGTGACTTTGGGCAAGTCATTTAACTTCTCTTTTGGGCCTCAGTTACCTCATCTGTAAAATGGGGATTGAGACTGTGAGCCCCACATGGGACAGGGACCGTGTCCACCCCGATCTGCTTGTATCCACCCTGGCGCTTAGTACAGTGCCTGGCACATAGTTAAGCATTTAACAAATATCATAATTAACAAGACCTCTATTAATCTTTGAGAAACAGGCTTGGAACTAGGTTCTGAAATTTTTGGAAGCTACTGTTTCCAGGACCAATCAAGGAAGTTTGGTTTTAAATTTGAAGAGTTATAAAATTAGAGAAAAACTCAGTTTGGAAAAGATAATAATTTGCTGCTGTTTATGACAAAATTCTTCTGAAATTGCAGTTAAAATAATGAGACAATCATGCCTTTAATTCAGAAAAGCACATCAGATAATTCCACATTTAACAGGCTGCTGTGAAATCAACACTAAATGTGATTTTAAAACCTTAAAACTTGCCTCATGGACAAAAAAAAAATATTTTACTATGCATTCTTCAATGGCCACATATTTTAGCTTGACTCTGACAAAAGATATGCAATTCAGCACAAATTTATCATCGATAGTAGCACCTCATTTAATTCAGAAGTAGTGAGAGATACTTGTAATATGCTCCTTTACTTAGTTATTTATGGTATCTCATTGATCCTTTCAAGAAAAAAATGTTTTAAAAAACTGATGATGATGTATTACACATTTCCTTCCATTTTGAAGAGTCATAATTGAGAGAAGCAGCATGGCCTAGTGGAGAGCAGGGGCCTGGGAGTCAGAGGACCTGGGTTCTAATCCTGGCTCTGCCACTTACCTGCTATGTGTTGGGCAAGTCACAACTTCTCTGTGCCTTAGGTTCCTTCATTTTAAAATGGGGATTCTCCCTCCTATTTAGATTGCAAGCCCTATGTGGGGACTGATTATCCTGCATCAATCCCAGTGCTCAGTCCAGTGCTTGGCATATAGTAACTGCTTGGCAAATACAACTATTGTTATTAACAAAGCCATTTTTATTTAAAGGTACCCCATAAAAATTTACAGAGTACTTAATCTACTGTCCATTTACAGGCTTTTTACCAGTTTGTAACTAGAACCACATTTAAAAATATTTCTTCTGAAGACAGTAAAGCTATTCCCTTCTTTCTCCAGGTGGGCAGAACATAAAAGATTAATTCAGTTGCTACCTCCTGTTTCCATAGGGTTTTTCCATTAATAATACCTGGAATTTTTGAACTCCAGACCACCCTCTGAGGCCCATGACACACACATTAAATCGTGGTTCACCAGCTCTACTGATTACGTTGGCAGAGCTCTGAGTATATCAGGCAAAGGTTGAAACAGAATTGATAAAAGGGCATCAACTGTGCTCTCTAACTCCTGCCAAAACACAATGGTCGTCATAATTTAAAATCAAGTTGTGCCTCTCCTCCCTAAACTCTATCTCGACTATCTCCGCTTCAAACACTGGAATGTTAAACTAGAGACTACTAGATTACTATCTCGGGGCTGAATTTGCAGAACAGTGATTCCAAAGCTTTCCAATCTGATGGGGGTTGACTGGCCAATATGAGAGGAGCTGATTAGTTCAGTTCTGTTATTAGTAATAAAGTGCACATTGCAAAAATCAGTATAGTGGCAAACCGGAAGGAAGGGAACATTTTAGTAGAGAGGCCAAAGGCTGAACTACCACAGAGAGCAGTCTCTAGAGAAGCCTCTTCCAAATCAGAGTTGATGCAATTTGGCTAGAAGTAGTTTGTCTAGGCTGTACTAATTACGAAAAATCACTGGAAAATTCAAACTCTGGCCACTTCATTTGTATTCAGTTCTCTCCCACAAGAATTTCAGTTTTAGAACATCAATTTTGCAACTGGTAGAAATAGACAAACACAACCAAAATAGGTTGGAACTCTGCTCTATAGTCTCTTTTCAAGGGAAGGGTGAGCTCTCTTGATAAATATTTATTCTTCTGATAATTATAAAGTTGACTATTATCAAGGCAATGAACCCATAAGTCACGGTACTTGCATTCAAGTAACAATCTCACAGATAGCTTGCAAACTAAAAGTGATAGCAAATTTCACTCAATTTTGACCGAACTAAGGAACATACACATATGCACCTAGTCAGTACCAATACTGTTAATATTAATTTTAAAACTTTCTTCTGAAAAGAAAATTGCCTTTTGGCTCCAGGCCTCTCAGACTCAGAGAGAAAAATCACTTTCCAAGAAACCAACTGCTGATGCTTTCAGCAGCTTCCATGAAAGATGCAACTGAATTACTCAAAACCTGGGCAAAAAGCAGATGTAATTGTTGGCGATCCGGGATCACCCCTCTCAAGGTCACACCAGGAGAGTTTCCAGTTCTCTACCCGTCTCAACTATGGGAGGGAGAGTCAAGCTGAGGCATAAGCCCGTCAAAGGGCAGGGACTGTCTCTATCTGTTGCTGATTTGTACATTCCAAGCGCTTAGTACAGTGCTCTGCACATAGTAAGCGCTCAATAAATACTATTGAATGAATGAATTTCCACTCCTAGCATAGGCAGTGGCTAGTGAGTGGAAGGCAATCTGCTACAAGTCAAAACTCCCCTGTGCTGGGCAGCAGCGGCATGGGAGAGAAACGAGGGTGGAGACTCAAGTTTACTGCGTGGAAGGACTTGATGGTAAACCACTTTCATATTTTTACCAAGAAAAGTTCATGGATATACTACCAGAACGATTACAGATGGTGGTGGGGTGTTCTGGGAGAGATGTGCCCACGGCAGCGCTATGGGTCGGAGACAACTCGACGGCATAAGACAAGATCTGGAATCTCTTCCAAAATCATGTCAATATTTCAAAATTTCCTCAAATGCTGTCTGGGGGGGTTCCCTTTGCCTAAATGAGCTAGCATATTCGAAAGGAAGTACCCCCATCCCTCTGACAATTTGCCAACAGAGAGTTCCAAGTACATAAAGCTATATTATGTATTGTAAAATTTTTGAGTCGTTTAAATGAAGTGTTAAATGCCTGTCCTTCCTCAAAATGTTTTTCATTTAGTGCAAATACGTAAGCCAATGACTGTGCTTGTCTATGTATTCCCTTTCTTTGGACACAGAGCAATCGTTCAATGGTATTTATTGAGCACTTTACTATATGCAGAGCACTGTACAATGTACAATACAACAGTATAAAGGAATTGGTAGGCACAATCCCTGCCCACGGTGAGCATATGGTCTAGAGGGGGAGGCAGGCATTACTATGTACCTATCCATAATTTTTTATAAGTGCTGTGAGCGTGGGAGAGGGGTAAAGAAAGAGAGTAAATCAGGGCTGGTGCAGAATCATTCATTCAATAATATTTATTGAGCACTTACTATGTGCAGAGCACTGTACTAAGCGCTTGGAATGTACAAATCGGCAACAGATACAGTCCCTGCCCACTGATGGGCTTACAGTCTAATCGGGGGAGACAAAATTAAATTGTGGTATTTGTTAAGCGCTTACTATGTGCAAAGCACTGTTCTAAGCGCTGGGGGATACAAGGTGATCAATTTGTCCCACGTGGGGCTCACAGTTTTAATCCCCATTTGACAGATGAGGTAACTGAGGCACAGAGAAGTTAAGTGACTTGCCCAAGGTCACACAGCTGACTAGCGGCAGAGCTGGGTTTAGAACCCGTGACCTCTGACTCCCAGCCCGCGCTCTTTCCACTGAGCCACGCACAACTTTGCTCCCAAAATATTCAGAAAATCAATTTCAAAGTATGCCAGAGCCAGACTGATCGCCTGAACCAGTTTCAGTTGAAATTGTAAACTCTATCACAGTGGTGGCATGGAAACTGAGCATCCCAGCAACTTCTTGCACTAGGGCACTTTAGTTCCCATTAACTTTGTTAGGAGAAAGGATGACTTATAGGTACAGTACTTTGCAAAAATTTAACTTCCAAGAGAAGCAGCATGGCTTAGAGGACAAAGCACGGGCCTGGGAGTCAGAAGGACCTGGGTTAAAATTCTGGCTCTGCCACATGTCTGCTGTGTGACCTTGGGTCGCTGGTTCGATTTCGGCTTGAAGGAGAGGAATAATTTTCCCCCTTTTAGACTGTGAGCCAGTTGTTGGGTTTGGGATTGTCTCCTGTTGTCGAACTGTACTTTCCGAGCACTTAGTACAGTGCTCTGCACACAGTAAGCGCTCAACAAATACCACTGAATGAACAACTTCTCTGTGCCTCAGTTACCTCATCCGTAAAATGTGGGACACGGATTGTGTCCAACCTGATTAACTTGTATCTATCCAAGTGCTTTGCACACAGTAAACACTTAACAAGTACCATAATAATAATTATAATTATTAACAACTCACAGTTGAAATTCCATCTCTTTGAAACAACAAAATCATCTTGGTCCTGCATTCAACCCTACCTGCCAAGTGAAATAAACTGACCACCTGGGTGAACATACACAGCCATCAATTCAACCACCAAATAGTTGTAATCTTGACCATAGCACCAAGAGGTGGTAATCCGTACATGGACTTATTTTGGAATTCATTAATGGGTTTGTTGGCATTATGAAACATTAATAGGACTGACATTCCAATATAGTATAGAATGAGTTTTATATTTTGGCATAAGGAGGTCTGCTGTGGGTAAGCGGATCAACATTTGAATTAGAGCGCTCCATCAATGAAATGTATCTAATAGCTACAAAATTCCATTATCATATGATCCAAATATTCCAATTTCACCAGGGTTGACTGCCAATTTCCACTACTGACATCCAAGATCAACATTTACTGTGGCCCTTGTGTTCATACCCTACTTAAAATCAATTATAGAGCTCTGCATATTTTAGTACTGAATTTGGAAAGACACCAGATATCCTGAAGGCTTAGTAGCTAAGGAGCTCTGCTCCCACCAAGTTTCAGGTAGACTAATTTCAGGCTGCTTTATAATCCTGTTCACTCAAGTGTTTGTCAGTACAGGTACATTGCAAAGGAATAACTTGTAGGAAAAAATAACTTAGAATGCTGTGTCTACCTACAAAGAATACCTACAAGGAATAATGATAATAATAAATGTGATATTTAATGCTGGGGTCAGTACAAAATAATTAGATTGGACACAGCCTCAGTCCCATAAGGGGCTCACAGTCTAAGAGGATGGGAGAACAGGATTTTTAACCCCATTTTTCAGATAAGGAAACAAAGAGATTGAGTGGCTTGCCCAAGGTCATACAACAGGCAAGTGGCAGAGGCAGGATTATGACCTAAGTCTTCGTTTTAAACCAGGTTCAAAGAAATCTTGCCCTCTCCCACATTAAAGAAGACAGATGAGGCTACCTGCTTGGTATGTGCAAGGACAACCTTTAGAAATTAATAAGAAAAGATCTTCCCTAGAGTAGTTCATGACAGAGGAATTTAAAGATCCAATCTCTGTTCTGAGGGTTCTTAAACTGAAGCCTGATAATACCAAAACCAGCCCTACAAATCAAGAGATGTACCATTTCTGGCAGACAAAATGCTGAAAGGAGTTGAAGATAGCAGAAAGTAGTAAGTGTCAAGCGAATATGAAAGGACAAAAATAAGTTAAAGCATTTCTGACTAAAATAGTTTCAGCTCTTAAAGTTCTTTACAGCCTATCTCCCAAATTAAGATTCTTCTGTCTTAATTGACATCTCCCAAGGAACAGTAATGACTGAGGAAATTACAAACTTTAAAAACAATGAAAGAGCTGTTTCTACTCAAGAACAAGGACATGGAGTTCAAGTCTCCCTGTACCCTCACTTTCTACTAGATACCTTTGGGAGTTGCATTAACTCCTTTAAAACATTAGATCATTTTTTAGAAAGTTTTTGCATCAGTGTACTCAACAGACTCTTACTGGCCTAAAAGAATAATGCCACTTTAAATACTCCCAATTTACAGGAGAGTCTGGAAGAATCTAACACAGAGTTTATATTGTACTCTTCCAAGAGCTTAGTACACACCTCTGCACATGGTAAGTAGTCAATAAATATCACTGACTGATGATCAGATCTACCATAATGAGTGTTTGGGATAGAACTTGGAAACAGAACGAGGGAATATTCTGACAGTGTGCAATTGCTGGACAGAATGCAAAGTGGTGAGTACTAAATATGAACACTAGAATATGGATTTTCTTTAGTGAGGCGGGGGTGGGGGAGTTCATCAAGAAAGCAACCCACCTGTTACAGAGAGTTGATTACTTAGGTTGATTACTTGGGTGGAATTGTATGATGGAAAAAATGAGAAAATGAATATAGCACTCATTTATCTGCGTTTTCAACAAAACCAAGCTTTCATTCCTTTCTGAACTACTATGCTGGTACTGGGCTCAGTATATGTCGGGCATCCCTATTATGTCTAAATCATGAGAATGAATTGCTCTCCAAAAGGAGACAGAGCCTCTAATCCAAGCTTATTTGACAACCAAGCTTATTTGACAATTCATCCTCTCCAGGAGACAGAGCCTCTAATAGAGAGCATGGGATGGGGGTGGAGGAGGAAGCATAGAGTAGGGAACATTGTGACATCAGTGGAATGATGGGTTGGTGCCACGAACTGAACAGCCCCAGAGCACATGGGTGGCTTAATCCAGTCCTACCTGGAGCACCCATCTGTCCTTCCAGTTTAAAGAAAGTTTTTTGATCGACAGCTCTCTGCCTTACTGTGTTTTTGGTCTGTGGCTTTTCAGTTCATGAAATAAAATGCTTTCCACAGAGGAGCCTGATAAACACCCTTGATTGATTGATTAGTGGGGCTTGGCCATCCCTAAAAAATACCAGTTTTCTCATCTCTAAACTGAGTTTGATATGAACATTAAAAGTAGGACCTAAATGGTATTTTGAAATATATAAGAATATGCAGTGCTCAATCTCAGAGTCTAACCCCCATCTCATCACCAATTAAAGCTTCTTCTAGTATGTGTCTTTAAAACAAAGACAGACGTTTAAAACGCGGCAATTAAAATGGCTGCAATTTACTGTACTACAGTAATTCAGTGATACAGTAAATCAACTAATCCTAACAAACACCAATTTAGGAAAAAATGAAAATAGTGCTTTGAAACCACTAGGAACCTCTCTGAAAGACCAGCAGAGAGACGATGGGGCACATTTTTACACGAGCAAATTGAAGAGAATTGGAATAACATTAACACAATTAGACCGAGTAAGGACACTTGCTGCCAAGTTTGGGTCATCTGCATATATCAGGAAATCCCAGAGCCCAGATGAACCAGAAGAGCAGCAGAAAAATCCATCTGAAAGATGATAATGAATTCATGGAGAGGACATCTCGTACCAATTACCACTTTAACCATTATGTAATGTCATTTCTCCGAAGGCAGTTTTTTCTTATTCAGCTTTTGGCCCAACATTATTACTTGGTTTTAGAAAGTTGTCTGAGAAAATCTGTACGAAAAAGTGATCCCATTAAAAATATATCAGGTTGTTGTAAATAAAGCAACAAAAAAATCACTCTGGTCCATCCTCTAAAAAAGAACTTCAGTAAGAGGGGGAAAAAAATCCATACATAAGGTCAAACCTTTCAGAGGAGTTATTAATAGCATTTATAATGCTAGTTATAAAGTTGAAATAAAAAGGACAAGTGGGGGGCTACAAAGGCAATGAAACTCTCGAGGGGTTCCCTTTACGGCCAGGGGCTTGAAATGGACTAGTGAGGTAAAAATCACACTGGCTCTTTGGTTCGGAAAGATCACAGTTCTGTGAGTCAGACAAAACTTTACAGGTGGAAAGCTGCACACCCCCAACCACAGCAAGTTCTGCTTAGGACACTGAATAATAAGCTGTGTTGCTCTCCATCATCAAGTCCATTACAGCAAGGGAGTGGAGCGAAGGGGCATTTAGAACATGGACACTGTGTGCTGTATAAGCTAAACCTTAGACCTCCAAGTCGGGGTCCTTCAGAGCCCCCCTGGAGTGTTAGGGGCCCATCCCCGGATGGACCTTTGGATCTACTATGCAAAAAATGGGTCCCTTCAAACCTCCATGGGACAGTTGACCCTACAGTCAGGGAGGGTTCTAGTTAGAGTTCCTTAAGTACTCTATAGACACGATGCGATAGATATCCTATAAAATATTACTTTGCAGTGACAGAGGTGGTCTAGGAAGAGGGAGAGGTTCACTTGGCTTGGGCTACTTAGAGAAGCAGCATGGCTCAGTGAAAAGAGCACGGGCTTGGGAGTCAAAGGTGTCTTGGGTTCAAATCCCAACGCCGCCACTTGTCAGCTGTGTGACTTTGGTCACTTAATAATAATGTAAATGTTTGTATTTGTTAAGCGCTTACTATGTGCAGAGCACTGTTCTAAGCGCTGGGGTAGACACAGGACAATCAGGTGGTCCCACGTGGGGCTCACAGTCTTAATCCCCATTTGACAGATGAGGTAACTGAGGCACAGAGAAGTTAAGTGACTTGCCCACAGTCACACAGCTGACAAGTGGCAGAGCCGGGAGTCGAACTCATGACCTCTGACTCCAAAGCCCGTGCTCTTTCCACTGAGCCACTTAACTTCTCTGTGCCTCAGTTACCCCATCTGTACAATGGGGATTAAGACTGTGAGCCCTACGGGGGACAACCTCATCACCTTGTATCCTCCCCAGCACTTAGAACACAGCTTTGCACATAGTAAGCACTTAGCAAATACCATCATCACTATTATTATTACTTCCTTTGAGCTGCTGCTGAGGGGACGGAGCTTTGCGTGTAGGGCTGGGAGCTAGAAAGTTCTAAGGGCTCATCTGGGACTCGAGGGATCCTGATATTGAGGATGGGCACAGCATCTCCTCCACAGTTCTCCCAGATGTTAAGTTTGGTGGGGGAATCACTCAGGACTATGTACGTCGGACTACGCTAGTGCTAACGACGATGCCGATAAAATGGTGTAAGGCTCCCATGAAGATCTGGCAGTTCTGTTTTCTACACAACTTTTCCAGGTCAACATTCCTTTTCTGGGGTGAGGTTGTTATCTGTTATTTTAAAGTCTTTAGGGGAGCAGCCAGGGAGTTTAAAGAGGGCACAAAAGGTCTAATAAGTCTGTTCAATCCCCAGGCAACAAATTGGCTCTTCTATTTAAGTTGAAGAGTTTTATTTAAGATTTTTCTGCAGTATTCCACAGGACAGCATCCTTTCCTCTAGACCGTAAGCTCGTTGTGGGCGGGGAACATGTCTACCATCTCTGTTGCTTTGTAGACCCCCCAGTGCTCAGTACAGAGCTCTGTAAAGAGTAAGGGCTGAACACCATTGACTAATTAATTGAAGAGACAGAGAAAACGTAAAATCATAGATAATTCAAGGACTTGGAAAAGCTACAACATAAATGCCTAATTATAGACTGTAAGTTCATTGAGGGCAGGAAACATAAGTTACCAAATCTATTGTATTGTACTCTCCCAAGCACTCAGTACAGCGCTCTCCACAGAGTAAGCACTCAAACCACTGACTGATTATAGAAGAGGGAGTCATAATAATGATCTCTAAGTTTTGCAAAGAAAGATGGCAGCAGACATTCAATAGTATTTATTGAGCGCTTACTATGTACAGAGCACTGTACTAAGCGCTTGGAATGAACAAGTCGGCAACAGATAGAGACAGTCCCTGCCGTTTGATGGGCTTATGGTCTAATCGGGGGAGAGAGACAGACAAGAACAATGGCAATAGAGTCAAGGGGAAGAACATCTCGTAAAAACAATGGCAACTAAATAGAATCAAGGCGATGTACATTTCATTAACAAAATAAATAGGGTAATGAAGATATATACGGTTGAGCGGACGAGTACAGTGCTGAGGGGATGGGAAGGGAGAGGGGGAGGAGCAGAGGGAGATGGGGGGAAAAGAGGGTTAAGCTGCGGAGAGGTGAAGGGGGGCGGTAGAGGGAGTAGAGGGAGAAGGGGAGCTCAGTCTGGGAAGGCCTCTTGGAGGAGGTGAGTTTTAAGTAGGGTTTTGAAGAGGGGAAGAGAATCAGTTTGGCGGAGGTGAGGAGGGAGGGCGTTCCGGGACCGCGGGAGGACGTGGCCCGGGGGTCGACGGCGGGATGGGCGAGATCGAGGGACGGTGAGGAGGTGGGCGGCAGAGGAGCGGAGCGAGCGGGGTGGGCGGTAGAAAGCGAGAAGGGAGGAGAGGTAGGAAGGGGCAAGGTGATGTAGAGCCTTGAAGCCTAGAGTGAGGAGTTTTTGTTTGGAGCGGAGGTTGATAGGCAACCACTGGAGGTGTTTAAGAAGGGGAGTGACATGCCCAGAGCGTTTCTGCGGGAAGATGAGCCGGGCAGCGGAGTGAAGAACAGACTGGAGCGGGGCGAGAGAGGAAGAAGGGAGATCAGAGAGAAGGCTGACACAGTAGTCTAGCCGGGATATAACGAGCCCGTAGCAGTAAGGTAGTCGTTTGGGTGGAGAGGAAAGGGCGGATCTTGGCGATATTGTAAAGGTGAAACCGGCAGGTCTCGGTAACGGACAGGATGTGTGGGGTGCACGAGAGAGACGAGTCAAGGATGACACCGAGATCGCGGGCCCGAGAGACGGGAAGGATGGTCGTGCCATCCACGGTGATAGGGAAGTCTGGGAGAGGACCGGGCTTGGGAGGGAAGATGAGGAGCTCAGTCTTGCTCATGTTGAGCAAGACATTGCAGACAGCAATGTGAGGTGATCTTTCGCTAGCTCACAGCCTTGAGAAATCATTCCAAGGGGACCCAAGCCATATTACCTGAAAAGAGTTTGAGGTTTGTTGGTTTTTGACAGGTTTACTTTTGACCTAAGGGTTGAAAACTTCTTCAATATTTGTGTGGCACTGGGTACACTAAGGTACTTATAAACAGTGTCAACCATTCACTTGCTGCCCCGAACACCAGAACGGGGCTTGAGAAGGATCACTAGTTCATTTATTCCAAAAAGGCCATTTTTCACTTCCTTACAGGCTTGGGGCCAGGCCACTTTCTCTTTCCCAAATGTCCCGCTCCACTTTTGACACGTGCACAGGTCCCTTGCTCTGATCGAAAGCAAGAGACGATGGAAAGAGCACCCAATCAGCTTGAAGACGGGAAGCAAAAAAGACAGCAAGTTAAATGACACTGGATGTGGGAACTTCTGGCAAAAGAAAACCTGACAGGCATTTATTACTCAGGAAGAGAAAGTCTAACAGGGATGCCAATGGATAAAACCCTCAGTCGTCTGCGCGCCGCTTTATCGCTATATTCTAGGAAGGATATGACGGAGCTGAAAAGGTACGGGAAAGGACCATCAAAATAAGGATTTACATATAAGGATAGACTCGAAAAGATCACGACTTTTCATTCCAGAAAGACGAAGCCCGAGATGCAGCATAATTAAATTATACTAAATCACAAAGGGTGTGGCAGGGCCAACACAGAATTGTTTTTCATCAAGACTGGGTGTTGAAGCTTTGATAGTGATATATTCAGGAAAACAAAAAAGCTTGATAATCTGCATAAACCTCAGTTACCATTAGTTCAGATCATTAACTTGCGGCTGTGTTGACACTTATACTGCAGTGAATTTATGAAAGATAAGGTCCTAACCATTTATTTCTACAGAGCAGTCAAATGGTAGGGTGGCCAAAAATCTCGATAATGTGTTGCTGTTCCTTTGGGAATTTTGATAGGTTTTCTACTCAGTCTTATGATCCAAATTTACCTCTCCCACATAAATGTGCTAGTTCCCACAAGTTACTCACATGAGAAATAGTGAATAGTATCCAGAAATATTATTTTTAATAAATTAAAAAACCCCCACTCACAGCTACTGCTTCTACTGGAAATTCAACTGACTAGCACGTACCAGATTTGGAGGATTTTATCTGCTCCTTAATTTTCATCACTTCCTCCGCAGATAAATCTCCTTTTTTCAACACGACCACCTGGGGCTGCTCATCTTCCTTGTCGCTGGTCTCACCGTCCTCAGGGATTTGAGGCTGCTCTTTCTATGAGAAAACCCAAGAAGATGATGGAAACTCCTAACCTCTCCCCATATGCAGTATCAATCACAGTATTCATGATTATATTAATGATAATGATTAATATCCAGTATTAATGATAATAAATTAATCATATTCACTGAGCGCTTCCTGTGTGCAGAGCATTGTTCTAAGCACTTGGAAGAGTACAGTATGACAGAAGTGGGAGATATGTTCCCTGCCCACAAGGGAATTTAGAGGGGGAGACTGACACTAATGTAATTAAATAAATTACATATAGGTGCATAAGTGCTGTGGGGTTGAGGGAGGGGTGAATAAAGGGAGCAAATCCAAGCGCTAGGACAATACAGAAGGAAATGGGAGAAGAGTCAGGGAAGGCCTTTTGGAGATGTGCTCTTAATAAAGCTTTGAAGGTGGGGAGCGTGATCATCTATAGGATATGAAGAGGGACGGTGTTTCAGGCCACAAGCGGAATGAGGTCGGGGTCGAGGGGATGGCAGAGAGAGAGAGACGAGATGGAGGTACAAGAAGCGCACTACCAAACGTGTGTTTCAAGATCTGAAGAGGGCAAATGTGTACTTGGGGCTGTTAAAATATAATAAAATGAAATCTGGCTACTGATTAAAATGAGACTCACATCTCAATATTCCTTCAAATTATCTTCTCGTTTTGCCTGACAAATAATCGAGATCAAAGAGTAAACAAGTGCTGAAGGCAGCCCATAAGTATGATCTGAGGCATTCCATTAGGAATAACAAAATGAGTAAAGGTAAATAGATAATCTTGATAATATAATGATTTCATCTGAAACATTCCTTTTTCTATGCAAACCACAGAAATGCTAAATTAGCACAGCAAGTTACATTTCCAGGATGAAAAAAGGTCCTGTCAGTATTTTAATAGTAGAATAGGGCCAAATCAAGCCATTTTTTCTCCATTTAGGAGAAAAAATAAAACACTGTAACAATCTATTTCTAATTTCAATACAGTGCTATGATATCATGGGATTATTAAGTTTTTTTTTATACACACCAGAACAAAATTATTCTAAATCAAAAGGGGGAAATCGTGCACCTAAAAATAGGTTTGTCTCAATAGCCTCTATTGAAATCATCAGCTAAAAATAACTTGACATAGTCTGTGACCACAGAAACCATTAAGGCATGAGAAATATACCGCTTTGAAAAGAAGAGCAGCCTTTAATCACTCACTGGCCTGTAACACCTAGTTAAGTTTTAAAAGTAACACTAAACAATCAGGATACATTGTGGGTGTTCCCAAATACTTTCTCTTCTACCATTAACATTATCATCTTAATTGTTTTTATTTTCTCTAGCAAATTATCAGAATTTCACATATATGCAATGCTGGTTCTTTTTAAGTGAAGTCTAAGTACTTACTGAAAATAATTTTAATGCCATCAATTCTGACAATATAATACACACTCGTAGGGTTAAGATTAGCTATAAAGTTTTATTGCGCTCCATCTGCTGGATGGCTTTCGGTACTTTATTTGCAAATTATTCTGTGATGGTTCTGGACTTTTAATGAAAATTGAGAAACCAAATATTCCCAAAATATAATTTTTGGAAAAGCACTTTATGTAAAAAAAGGACAAGAGGTTAGGCGACCGTTTGCCCGGAAAGCAAAAGAACTGCTCAATAAATAGTTCACTCAAGCTCGAGGATTTACAGGAATTAAACATTTTCGGGTCTTTTAGTTTTCTCCTAACCTTATTTGATTTTACCACGTGCGAAGTTGTCCTTTGTCATCGAAGGAGCCACCACCCCCGTTGAAGTTTGGTGTGTGAGTATGGCAACGTTGCTGATGTACTTCGCTCGCTTATCCATTTGGAGAATCCATTTGATATCAGAGATTCCTAATACCAACTGAGGTATTTGTCGATCGTTTATTAGGTGCCCAGCACTTATACTAAACACTGGGGTAGAGACAATACGATCAGATTGAATCATCCCTGTACAATTGTCAGGATTTTATTTTCTGAACAATCATCTCTGCCTTGCCACTCCCTTTCAAGGCATGGGATGCTGCAGTGGGGAGATAACTACAATTACTGTGGCCTCCCCACATCCAGGGAGGTGGTCGAAGGGTGCTTCTAGAATAATAATAATAATAGTGTTGGTATTTGTTAAGCGCTTTCTATGTGCAGAGCTACTGTTCTAAGCGCTGGGGTAGATACAGGGTGATCACGTTGTGCCACGTGAGGCTCAATGTCTTAATCCCCATTTTCCAGATGAGGTCACTGAGGCCCAGAGAAGTGAAGTGACTTGCCCACAGTCACACAGCTGACAAGTGGCAGAGCCGGGAGTCGAACCCCTGACCTCTGACTCCCAAGCCCATGCTCTTTTCACTGAGCCACGCTGCTTCTCTATATTATTATCTCATGACGTTAATTATTAGAGGGGGATGATGTTGGGGAGAAGACAGCAGGAGAGGGGGAGGAAGAGAAACAGCGTGGTTTATTAGAAAGAGCACGAGTTTGGGAGTCAGAAGATGTGGGTCTAATCCCGGCTCTGCTACTTGTCTGCTGTGTGACCCTGGGCAAGTCACTTTACTCCTCTGGGCCTCAGCTACCTCATCCGTAGAAATAGGGTTTAAGACTCGGAGGCCCATGTGGGACAACTTGACTACCTTGTATCTAGTGGTCAGAGCAGTGCTTGACACAAAATAAGCGCTTAAAAAATACTATTATTAGAGAAGCAGCATGGCGGGAGGAGGAGGGAGGAAAGGTGGGAGGAGGAGGAAGAGGAAGGGAGGTGAAGGAGGTGGATGGAAGAGGAGGAATGGATGGAAGAGGAGGAGGGAGGGAGGATGAGGATTGGAGGGAAGAGGAAGGGAGGGAGGAAGAATGCATAAAAGAGGAGGAGGAATGCATGGAAGAGGAGGAATGCATGGAAGAGGAGGAATGCAGGAAGAGGAGGAATGCATGGAAGAGGAGGAATGCATGGAAGAGGAGGAATGCATGGAAGAGGAGGAGGATTGGAGGGAGGAAGGGAGGGAGGAGGAAGAGGAATTGGTGGAAGAGGAGGAGGGAGGAGGGAGGAGGAGGAGGAATGGATGGAAGAGGAGGAGGGAGGATGGGGACTTGAGGGAAGAGGAAGGGAGGGAGGAGGAATGCATAGAAGAGGAGGAGGAATGCACGGAAGAGGACTGGAGGGAGGAAGGGAGGGAGGAGGAATTGGTGGAAGAGGAGGGGGGAGGGAGGATGAGGACTGGAGGGTAGTGGAAGGGAGGGAGGAAGAATGCATAAAGAGGAGGGGGATTGGAGGGAGGAGGGAGGAGGAATTGGAGGAAGAGGAGGAGGGAGCAGGAGGAATGGATAGAAGAGGAGGAGGGAGGAGGAGGAATGGATAGAAGAGGAGGAGGGAGGAGGAGGAATGGATAGAAGAGGAGGAGGGAGGGAGGAGGAGGAATGGATAGAAGAGGAGGAGGGAGGGAGGAGGAGGAATGGATGATGGAAGAGGAGGAGGGAGGGAGGAGGAGGGAGGGAGGAAAGAGGAAGGAGGAATGCATGGAAGGGGAGGAGGAAGGGAGATGGAGGGAGGAGGACTGGAGGGAAGAGGAAGGGAGGGAGGAGGAATGCATGGAAGAGGAGGAGGACTGGAGGGAGGAGGAAGGGAGATGGAGGGAGGGAGGAGCACTGGAGGGAAGAGGAAGGGAGGGAGGAGGAATGCATGGAAGAGGGGGAGGACTGGAGGGAGGAGGAAGGCAGATGGAGGGAGGGAGGAGGGCTGGAGGGAGGAGGAATGCATGGAAGAGGATGGGAGGCAGGAGGTGTGGGGAGGCGTGCCCCTTTACCTCGGTGTGCACGGTGGGTCCGTGGCGGCCCCCGGCCTCCTCCTCGAAGCGGGCGAGGAAGGCGGGTTGGGGAGGCGGCACGTAGGCCACCTGCGGCCTCCGGCTCATGGCTGCGGGGGCGGGGCCCCAGCGCTCCCCCGTCACGTGACGGGGGCCTCCTCCCCTCCCCTCGGGCCCGCCCCACATGGCGGCGCCCGGCCCGGCTTCACCCGCACTTCCGCCCTTCCGTCCGCCCACTTCCGGTCCCTCCGCGCCAAATTCAAACGGACCGCCATTTTGGGGGAGCGCCGCGGGAGCGGCCATGGCGCCCGGGCTCCGAGGTGAGTCGGCGGCCCCTGCGCCTCCTCTCCTTTTCCAAACCTTTGCGGACCCGCAGTGGCTCTCCCGGACTCCTGCCCTGCAAGGGGGGAAGCCCTCCATGCGGCTCCAACACTGCCCTAAGCGCTGCGTTAGCTGCAATTATATTGTGGACAGTGGGTCGGCGCTCACTCTGAGCTAAGCGCTGAGTTGGGTGCAATCATGTGGGCAGTGGGGCGGTGCTCACTCTGAGCTAAGCGCTGAGTTGGGTGCAATAATGTGGACAGTGGGGCGGTGCTCACTCTGAGCTAAGCGCTGAGTTGGGTGCAATCATGTGGGTAGTGGGGCGGTGCTCACTCTGAGCTAAGCGCTGAGTTGGGTGCAATAATGTGGACAGTGGGGCGGTGCTCACTCTGAGCTAAGCGCTGAGTTGGGTGCAATAATGTGGACAGTGGGGCGGTGCTCACTCTGAGCTAAGCGCTAAGTTGGGTGCAATCATGTGGACAGTGGGGCGGTGCTCACTCTGAGCTAAGCGCTGAGTTGGGTGCAATCATGTGGGTAGTGGGTGAGCGCTCACTATGAGCTAAGCGCTAAATTGGGTGCAATAATAATGTGGGCAGTGGGGCGGTGCTCACTATGAGCTAAGCGCTGAGTTGGGTGCAATAATGTGGGTAGTGGGGCGGTGCTCACTCTGAGCTAAGCGCTGAGTTGGGTGCAATAATGTGGACAGTGGGGCGGTGCTCACTCTGAGCTAAGCGCTAAGTTGGGTGCAATAATAATGTGGGTAGTGGGGCGGTGCTCACTCTGAGCTAAGCGCTGAGTTGGGTGCAATAATGTGGGTAGTGGGTGAGCGCTCACTATGAGCTAAGCGCTAAATTGGGTGCAATAATAATGTGGGCAGTGGGGCGGTGCTCACTATGAGCTAAGCGCTGAGTTGGGTGCAATAATGTGGGCAGTGGGGCGATGCTCACTATGAGCTAAGCGCTGAGTTGGGTGCAATAATGTGGGTAGTGGGTGAGCGCTCACTATGAGCTAAGCGCTGAGTTGGGTGCAATAATGTGGGTAGTGGGTGAGCGCTCACTATGAGCTAAGCGCTAAATTGGGTGCAATAATAATGTGGGCAGTGGGGCGGTGCTCACTATGAGCTAAGCGCTGAGTTGGGTGCAATAATGTGGGCAGTGGGGCGATGCTCACTATGAGCTAAGCGCTGAGTTGGGTGCAATAGTATGGGTAATGGGTCGGCGCTGACTATGAGCTAAGCGCTGTTAGGTAGAGTTGATAGTGATGTTGGTATTGGGTAAGCGCTTGCTATGGGCCAAGCACTGTCCTGAGCGCTGCGTTAGCTGCAATTATATCGTGGACAGTGGGTCGGTGCTCACTATGAGCTAAGCGCTGCGTTAGCTGCAATTATATCGTGGACAGTGGGTCGGCGCTCACTATGAGCTAAGCGCTGAATTAGGCACAACGATAATGATGTTGGTATTGGGTAAGAGCTCGCTATGGGGCAAACACTGTTCTAAGCGCTGGGTTAGTTACAATAATAATGTGGGTAGTGGGGCAGCGCTCACTATGAGCTAAGCGCTGAGTTAGGGACAGTACTGTTGGCATTGGGTAAGCGCTCAAACTATGAGCTAAGCGCTGAGTTAGGCACAACAATATTGATGTTGGCATTGGTTAAGAGCACGCTATAGGCCCAGCGCTGGGTTAGGTACAATAATGTCGGTGTTGGGTAAGTGCTCACTATGAGCTAAGCGCTGAGTTAGGTACAGTAGAGAAGCAGCGTGGCTCAGTGGAAAGAGCCTGGGCTTTGGAGTCAGAGGTCATGAGTTCGAATCCCGGCTCGGCCCCTTGTCAGCTGTGTGGCTGTGGGCGAGGCACTTCACTTCTCTGGGCCTCAGTTGCCTCATCTGTAAAATGGGGATGAAGACTGTGAGCCCCACGTGGGACATCCTGATTCCCCTGTGTCTACCCCAGCGCTTAGAACAGTGCTCGGCACATAGTAAGCGCTTAAATGACATTATTATTATTATTACAATAATAATGATGTTGGTATTAGGTAAGTGCTCACTGTGGGCCAAGCGCTGGGTTCGGTAAAATAGCGTCGGTACTGGGTAAGCGCTCGCTATGAACTAAGCGTACAAAAATGATTGGTATTGGGTAAGCGCTCGCTATGGGCCAAGCACTGTTCTAAACGCTGGGTTACTTACAATAATAATAATAACAATGTTGGTGTTTGTTAGGCGCTTACTCTGGGCGAAGCACTGTTCTAAGCGCCGGGGGAGATGCAAGGTAGTCAGGCGGTTCCCCCATGGGGGCTCCCGGTCTCGATCCCCATTTTACAGATGAGGGAACTGAGGTCCGGAGAAGTGAAGTGACTGGCCCAAGGTCACGCTGCAGGCAGGTGGGGGAGGCGGGATTAGAACCCACCACCTCTGACAACCGAGGCCGGGCTCTTTCCAACCAAGCTGCCTCTCTAAAATGATGGTATTTGTTAAGCGCTTACTATGTGTTAAGCGCTGTTCTGTCAGAGCAGGGGGGTTCAAAATGCACCGTTGTGGGTGTATGCATGCATAATTTAATAATGTTGGTATTTGTTAAGCGCTTACTATGTGCCGAGCACCGTTCTAAGAGCTGGGGTAGACACAGGGGAATCGGGTTGTCCCACATGAGGCTCACAGTCTTAATCCCCATTTTACAGATGAGGGAACTGAGGCCCAGAGAAGTGAAGTGACTAGCCCACAATCACACAGCCGACAAGTGGCAGAGCTCAGATTCGAACTCATGACCTCTGACTCCCAAGCCCGTGCTCTTTCCACTGAGCCACGCTGCTTCTCTCCATATATATGCATATATAATATGCATTTTCATTCATTCATTCAATATTTATTGAGCACTTCCTGTGTGCAGAGCACTGTACTAAGCGCTTGGACTGTACAATTACATACGAACACGCATGTTTACGTAAATGCACCGATTCCCTCATCTATAAAATGGGGATTAAAACCGTGAGCCCCATGGGGGACGTGGACTGCGTCCCAACTGGCAATCTTGTATCCGCCCCAGCGCTTAGCACAGTGTCTGGCACGTAACAGAACCTTAGGGAATACCATGTATGCGCCATCCGGTGCAGCATGAGCGCGGGCCTGAGAGTCAGAAGGCCATGGGTTCTAATCCAGGCCACTTGTCGGCTGTGGGACCTTGGGGAAGTCACGTCACTTCTCTGGGCCTCAGTTTCCTCCTCTGCGAAATGGGGGATTGAGACGGTGAGCCCCACGGGGGACAGGGGACTGTGGTCCAAGCTGAATTGCTTGTATCCATTCCAGCGCTTAGCACAGTGCCGGGCACATAGTAAGCGCTGCAGGGTAGCTCAGTGGAAAGAGCCCGGGCTTTGGAGTCAGAGGTCATGGGTTCGAAGTCACTTGTCAGCTGTGTGACTGTGGGCAAGTCACTTTGCTTCTCTGGGCCTCAGTTCCCTCATCTGTAAAATGGGGAAGAAGACTGTGAGCCCCCCCGTGGGACAACCTGATTACCCTGTGTCTACCCCGGCACTTAGAACAGTGCTCGGCACGTAGTAAGCGCTTAACAAATACCAAAATTGTTATTAACAAATACCATTATTATTATAGGCAGCAATCGATGTCTGTCTTGGTCTCCGGGAGGGTGGTGGGGGGAGTAGGGATCCAATCTAAATTCATTGATTATTAAATTCATTCAATCCCATTTATTGAGTGCTTATTGTGGGCAGAGCACTGTACTAAGCGCTTGGGAAAACACAACACCCAGCGGAGCGCCGGTGACCGAAAGGGCTTAAAAGGATGTCGTTTGAGGAGGAAGAAGATGGAGATCCGTATATTCGTTTTCACGTCCTGGGGATTTTTCACCCCTGGTTTAACCGATCAATCGATCAATTGCATTTATTGAGCGCTCGCTTTGTGCAGAGACCTGTACTAAGCGCTAGGGGAGAGTATTATTATAAATCATGTTTATTGAGCACTGACTGTGCAAAGCACTATACTAAGCGCTTAGCGCAAGATTAGCATCCCTTCCAGGTGTTTCCCATCTCGGCAGCGTGGCCTGGTGGAAAGAGCCCGGGCTAGGGAGTCAGGAGTCGTGGGTTCTAATCCCGCCTCCACCGCTTGTCAGCTGTGTGACTGTGGGCAAGTCACTTCACTTCTCTGTGCCTCCGTGACCTCATCTGGAAAATGGGGATCATCATTGTTATTTAAAATGGTATTTAAGGGCTTAGCAAGTGTCAGGCACTCTTCTAAGTGCCGGGCTAGGTCAAGCAGCGTGGCCTAGCGGATAGAGCACGGCCTGGGAGTCAGAAGGTCATACTAATAATAATAATGTTGGTATTTGTTAAGCGCTTACTATGTGCAGAGCACTGTTCTAAGCCCTAGGGGAGATACAGGGTAATCAGGTTGTCCCACGTGAGGCTCGCAGTCCTCATCCCCGTTTTACAGATGAGGTAACTGAGGCCCAGAGAAGTGAAGTGACTTGCCCACAGTCACACAGCTGACAAGGGGCAGAGCCGGGATTCGAACCCATGACCGCTGACTCCCAAGCCCGGGCTCTTTCCACTAAGCCACGCTGCTTCTCTACGGGAACTGTGTCCACCCTGTATCTACCCCAGGGCTTAGGACAGTGCCTTGCGCATTGTAAGCGCTGAACAAATACCACAGATAGTTCTTATTATTACTAGGTCACGAGGTAGGACGCAGTCCACATCTCACACGGGGCGCACGGTCTTGATCCCCATTTTACAGATGAAGTAACCGAGGCACAGAGAGGTGAAATCACTTGCCACGGTCACACAGCAGACTTGTGGTAGATCTGGGATTAGAACCCAGGTCCTTTTGACTCCCAGGCTCATGCTCTATCCATCAGGCCACGCTGCTTCTACCTCAGGGCTTTCAAAGGTTTTGAAAAACTAAAGGTTTAAAGCAATTCGTGGCCTGCTGGGTGGGAAGAGAGGTGACCTGTTTTTATTTAAAAGGGTGATTTCGCCCTTCATTCTGAGGCAGATATTGCTATTGCATGAAAATAAACCGTATGGCCCTGCCTGGACAACAAACTATTTAAATTAGTTGGGGTTTGGGTCAAATTGGTGTTTTTTAATGCCTTAAATTGGGTCGCTGGCAATTCCCAAATATAGTAAGGTTGATAGAGATATATTAATTAAGAGAAGCAGCGTGGCTCAGTGGAAAGAGCACGGGCTTGGGAGTCAGAGGTCATGGGTTCAAATTCCGGCTCTGCCCCTTGTCAGCTGTGTGACTGTGGGCAAGTCGCTTCTCTGTGCCTCAGTTCCCTCATCTGTAAAATGGGGATTAAGATTGTGAGCCTCATGTGGGACCACCTGATTGCCCTGTATCTACCCCAGCGCTTAGAACAGGGCTCTGCACATAGTAAGCGCTTAACAAATACCCCCCCCCCAAAAAAAATTAGATGACACAGTGCTGTACACCTTAAGGTGGGGTTGGTCTAAATGATTCCCAAAGTTGGAAAAATCTATCCCCATATGTGCGGAAGTTTCAGGCAGGTAGTGGTGTGCGGGAGAGCCCTCCGTGCAAGCTTATCTCATTTCTGCTCTAGCTTGGTAGTTGTATTCTTAAATAATTTCGTCTTAAAAATAAATGGCGTTATAGGGATTATTGTCCACCGGCAAGTTATGGGGTGTGGGTAGGTGGATCGAAGATGCTAGCCTGGCCGACACTTTTCTGTACAGATTCCGTTAGTATTCTGTCCACCATCTGTAGAATCCATTACACCCAAGTCACTATTTTTCCTGTATTAAATATTGTAAAATGGCGAGAGAACTCACAACCTGTGCAGTAGAGTAAAGGTGAAGCAGAGCCTGGGAAGCATATCAATCAGCGGGACTTACTGAATGCTTACTGTGTAGCAAACGCTTGGGAGAGTAATAATAATGATGGTATTTGATAAGCGCTTACTATGTGCCGAACATTGTTCTAACCACCGAGTACAATGCACCTTGCCCAACATCAAACGCGCGGGCACGACCGTTCCTTCATACGTCGACTCTAAATGTGCCCACTTGTAGATGATAGCGTGGCTCAGTGGAAAGAGCCTGGGCTTGGGAGTCAGAGGTCATGGGTTCGAATCCCAGCTCCGCCGCTTGTCAGCTGTGTGACTTTGGGCAAGTCACTTAACTTCTCCGGGCCTCAGTTCCCTCATCTGTAAAATGGGGATTAAGACTGTGAGCCCCACGTGGGACCACCTGCTCACCTTGTATCCCCCCAGCGCTTAGAACAGTGCTCTGCACATAGTAAGCGCTTAACAAATGCCAACATTATTATTAGACTGTGAGCCCGTTGGGTAGGGATTGTCTCTATCTGTTGCCAAATTGTATTTTCCAAGCGCTTGGTACAGTGCTCTGCACACGTTAATCGCCGAATAAATACGATGGCATGAATGAAATGAATTTATTTCCTATGGGAACTATTCTTGGTATAGCTTTTATTTTTTTTGCCAAAAAGAAAACGTAATTTTTTTTTTTGACCAGTTAAGACTGCCACTGGGTTATAGGAGTACTTTGATTTTATGAAATATAGATCAGGTAATGAAACCACTTCCTCTAGCAGAATGAACCGTGCACCCAGTTCTCCTAAAGTATGAGTTGTATTCTTGCAAATTGTCATATGGAGGAAAACCTGCACAGTGGTAGTCATGCTGCCTGAGGCCATGTGGATGTGTTAGAGTTGTTTCTTTCGACACCAAGGCATCCTGTATCCCAGTAGGTTTGTGTTGTCGGGCTCACATCTCTAATTCCATAGCAATATCCTAGCCGAAACACATGGTATGGCAGAAGAGGGTACTGTATACTCTTTCTCACTCTTATTACTTGGGGAACCATCGTAGTTTGGGGCAAAAATGTTTTTTCTCTTCTTTGCAGTTAGATGCTGTTTTAGGAGACCATTTTTTTTTCCAGGAGAAAAGATGGTGTGAAGAAGAGAAGCAATTCACTTTTAGAGCTGAAAAGAAACTTGCATTCACTTTAAGGTTCTAGTTCTAAGTATAAACAAGAATTTCATTAGCTTACTGGGACTAGAAAAATTTATACAGTAGCTCCCCTCATAATAGTGATTCTCAACTGTGGGCTACTGTCCACCTTTCCACTCTTCTCCTGTGTGACCTTGGGCAAGCCACTTAACTTCTCTGTGTCTTATTTACCTCATCTGTAAAATGGGGATTATTCAATAGTATTTATTGAGTGCTTACTATGTGCAGAGCACTGTACTAAGCGCTTGGAATGTACAAATCGCTAACAGAGACAGTCCCTGCCCTTTGACGGGCTTACAGTTTAATCGGGGGAGACGGACAGACAAGAACAATAGCAATAAAATAATAGCAATAAATAGAATCAAGACTAATAGATTAAGACTGTGAGCCCCACTTGGGACATCATGATTACCTTGCATCTACCCCAGTGCTTAGAACAGTACTTGGCACATAGTAAGTGCTTGGCAAATACCATTATTTTATTAATAATTCACACTTGGAATTTTAATATTGACATTTTTGCTATGGGAAAAGTTTCTTGTATAGGTTTGCCCCTCTTTTGGCAGAGCTTATTTCCCATCTTAGGCCTTAAATCGTGTAGCTGGTGCACCTGAGAAAGTTGAGCTTAGTTCTTAAAGTTTAGGTGAAATCATTTAAAATCAGGGTTTTGAGATTTTTGTTTTTGTGTTGACTAAAATAAAGACTTTGAGTCTCTACTCTGGTTTTGTGCTACTAAGTCACAAAACCAATATTTTCTATTGCCATAGTCCCCTTAATAGCTTATTCCATAACTGGTTTGGGATGGTGATGAAGATAAAATAGCTGAGAGGATTGCAATAACGTATCTCTCAAAGAACCCGAAACTCCTTTGGTGTTACTGTGTAGCATGGCTTAGTGAATAGCCTGCGTGTCCGAAGGACCTGGGTTCTAATCCTGGTTCCACCACATGTCTGCTTGTGACGTTGGGCAAGTCACTTCACTTCTGAGCCTCAATAAAATGGGGGTTAAGACTGTGAGCCCCTTGCGGGACAGGGACTGCGTCCAACCTGATTAACTTGTATCTATCCCACCGCTTAGAACAGTGTTTGGGACGTAGTAAGCCCTTAACGAGTACCGTAGTTACCGTAATTATTACAGATTTACCAATGCACTTCCTTGTTTGATTTTCCAGCTGGCTTGCGTGATGCAGCTGTTCAAAATTCCAACTCATCGAGGTAAGAAAAAATGTGATGATTGTTTTTGATGTGGCTCTGCTTTTCCCAGGGGGGAGCTGGGGGGGTGAGCCGCTAAGAGTTCTTTGTGGCTCTGCAGTGAGGATCAACCTGCTGCTGCTTCTGAAATCTGAAATTCCAGGCCCTGGCTGCCCCCACAGAGCTTGGCAGTTTGAGAGTGAGGGAGTGACGCAGAAGCTGCGATGCAGGAGATGGTAAAAACCGAAATGCCTCTCGAGGATGGCTGATGTCTGTTCTCGCGAATTAAGCCCTGGCCTGGCTTTGCCTCCAACTTGTTTGATCTGTGCACTTTCCAACCCTTCAGATGCAATTTCCCCAGTGGTGTCCAAGACTAAATGAGGATTGCTTGGGGCTCCTTTCGAGCCCTCCGGTGGTTTATTCTATGCACTTAGTGTAGAGAAAACCCTCAAGAAACCGGGATGGTATGAAGGCGAGCATTTGGGTCTGAATCCTGATGTGGAGAGATTGGAAGTTTGCTTTGTACATGAGGTGACTGATGGAGACCATTGATGATGAGATGGGCTTGTACCATGCTCAGGGGCTAGCGTGCTCTCTTGTCCAGTGACTCTCTTGATCGTTAATGAAATTTTCACGGTTTTGTGGCTTTTAGTAATGAGGGTGATGCCATCAAGGTGTTTGTGCGAGTGCGCCCCCCGTCAGAGGGATCTGGCTTGCCCGATGGAGAGCCGGGGCTGTGCTTGTCCGTCCTGTCATCGAAAACCCTCCGTCTGAATTCCAAACCCGAACCCAAGATCTTCACGTTTGATCATGTTGCAAATATGGACACCACCCAGGTAACAAAATATCTGTAATAACTTTTCGCTTGTCAAATGGCAAACCTCTTACGTGTGCTTGATCGCAAAAAAAAAAAAAACCCTCCATATTTTTGCTATCGGCTAAGCAAATTTTAGGTTTCTTGTGCTGAATTTTGGAGGTTTTCACAAAAGGGCAGTCAATCGTGTCAAAGCGTGCTTTTGGATCGACTATGATGGCAGATTTAGAGAACATTCTTCAGGCGAACTGGTCTGCCTAGATACAGCTCACCGGGTTGTTGGAAGAGTTGCTGTCGGACGGTGCCAATCTTCCTTAATGTGGGACTCTGCAAGAATGCTTCGCCCACATTAAAGGAGAACTGGATCATAACCCACTCTTGATTATCCATGATAGCAAGGGCAAAGGCAGCATGCATAAACAAAGCCTAGATCACAGACTCAGAAAGAATTTAATCTAGATCAAGGGTTTCTAATTTATTGGTCGGTCTTTTCTTTTTTGTCCCCTCCTCAAACTGAAAATACCACCATTTCTTTTATGCGATTTACTATACCAAGTATCTATACGTTTTTGGTTTTATTTTAGAAATGATATTTTTTAATATACAATTTTTATGAGCTCACGTCATTCTTTGGTCCCATTTATACAGGAATCTGTGTTCTCAAGTGTGGCCAAAAGCATCGTTGAATCGTGTATGAACGGCTATAATGGAACCATCTTTGCATAGTAAGTTAAATTTAGTTCCCATTAGCTGCAGTGTAAAAAAACACTTGGAGCGTAAATGTGATTTCAAATGGCAAACACTAGATAAGGCGATCGTACCATTTGTTCAGAGAGAAACCTAACCTCGTTTTCGACTTAAACTCTGAATTATGATTTAAAGTGATTTACATTGCATTCAACATCCCTAAATTTCAAGTGACTATCCACTGCTAAGGCATCACTTTATTTGGAATTTAATATCCCGTGAGCCTTACGGCAGAGAGTCAGCATTTCACTATAGAAACTAATCTTTATAATTAGAATACTATCACTAATGAAAGTGCAAAGTAATTTCTTTTATTATACTTATTAAAAATATGGTGATGATAAAATCCATCCTTGGGCAATAAGCCAGGTAATTATTTTCTAATGTTAATTTTTAGACTGACAATGACTGCTGTAGAGGATATGTTGAGTAGAAGATTTTTTAAAATTCATTTCAGATGAAATAATAGCTGTAGGTGCCATATTTTTGAAACGTTAATTGTAAAGTTTAGCTTGAGTGTATAAACGTCTTTTTAAAATTGCTTCCATTTGAATTTGTTTCACTAAATCTTAGGAAGATATCATAGGTAGTGTTTAGGCTTTAGGAGTGCTAAAGAATAGGTAATTACTGCTTGATCTGACTCAAATCAGTTTTTCCTGCAATTGAAGATTAAAAGATGGAAACCAAACTGTTTTGGTATCTTCAGAACAGTGGGGGGAAAGATGTTTAAAAGGAGAGATGGATTGTAGTAGTCATATAAAGACATGATTATTCAGAAGGAATGAAAATTGATCCATCTGAAAATATGAAAACATTTTTGCACTTTTTTTAAAGAAAAAGCTTCAATTTTGTTATGGAAGAGAAAGCTCATGCAAACTTATGAACTCTTATTTGACTTTTTTTCTTAGTGGACAGACTGGATCAGGAAAAACATTTACTATGATGGGTGAGAAATGCATTTATTTGATTATTTTAATTTATACATTTGCAAGTGAATTGAGAAAATCAATAAATATCAATGTGCCATTTTTTCTCAGGGTCACGGAGGTCTGTGTCTTAAATTTGCTCTTGTGGATGGATTGCTTTTAAGGTTATACAGCATTTTCTTAGATTTTAAATTTGTGGTTTTCCCAAAGCAATGTGGAAAAACATCCAAATTTTCGTTTTCTTTCTTAGGCTCTTTTTCTAACATGCTGCTAGGTACAGTTATGTAAGAATAGCCAAATGACTGCATTTCTAAACTTCCATTTATCTAATAATTATCTATTTCAATTTCTTTAGGGCCAGCTGAATCTGATAATTTCACTCATAATTTAAGAGGAGTAATTCCCCGGAGTTTTGAATATTTGTTTTTTTTAATTGATCGTGAAAAAGAGAAGGTAAAATTCCTTTTCAGGGTATTTAGTTTTGGTTAATTGGTTAATGGGACAATGAGTCAAATTTGGGGAATGGTGCTTCAGTTTTACTTTGTTGTTCTATAGACATATTATTTGTCAGACAGTGTAAAATTTTGTGACTTGTATTAGTTGATATGCTCTGTGGTACCCAAGAGATTTATTATGTACAAATTCTCTGGCACCTTAAATTGTGTTACAGTGTAACATCCAGTACATTAACTTTGTGCCTTATAAAGCAAGTGAAAGATGGATACCATGAAAACCAGTATATTGGAGGAAAGCTAATGCATCTAAATGAAAATTATTATTTTGTGTTTTACAGGCTGGAGCTGGAAAGAGTTTTCTCTGCAAGTGCTCATTCATTGAAATTTACAATGAGCAGATATTTGATCTGCTGGATTCTGCTTCGACTGGATTGTTTCTGCGGGAGCACATCAAGAAGGGAGTCTTCGTTGTTGGTGCTGTGGAGCAAGTGTTAACCTCAGCTGCTGAAGCTTACCAGGTTACTTTTCTTGAGCCCCGTCATGTTTGAGCGACATGCCGGCCAGTCGGTGGACACTGATGACACTATGGTGCCAAAGATAAAAGTCCAGAAAGTATTTGGTAAAGGTGTAAAATGGGCCGTGCATGTGAAAGAGAGGAAGAATTATGCCTTTGACTCACAGTTTTCCTATTAAAGGAGAGAAAATCTGGTTTTAAAAACTTTGCAGAAGCTTATACCTCTCCTTGCCACTGCTACTGAAGCATCACTCAACCACATCTCTTCCTCACTTCAGAATCTTCCACTAGCTCCCCGTGTCTCTTCACATCAAATAAAAACTTCTCACAGTTAACTTGAAGGCTCTCCACTGTCTGGCCCCGCTTTACCTATCTGCTCTCCTCTCCCACACTTCCCCAACTGGATCGACCTTGTTCCCCCTCAAACTGCCTCTTGGCTGTTCTTGCTCTGCACTCCCGCCAGTTTCCATTGCCTCGCTCCCACTGTTACCTCAGTTTATAACTCCCTCCCCACATAAGAACACAGCTCTTCTCTACATTCAAATCTCCTAAAATCCCACCTCCCAAAACTTTTCCCTGTTAATATTCCACCACTGTGAGCCGTAGCCTCCTTTCGGCCAACTCGAATTTATTCACACCTTCCTTGCACTTATATTGTCATGGGGTTTTTTTCTTTGTGACCTGTAGTTGTAAATATTGGGTTCATCTCCTGCGGTAGTGTGAGCTCTCCGTAGGCTGGGGGTCTGTCGCTTTAGTTATGTACTTCCCAAGCTCTCAGTACAGTGAAACTCATCAAGTGGGTACTCCACAGATGCTACTACTAAAAATTATGAGCCCTGGTTCTCCTGGTGTCTCAGTTTACTCCCCAATAATATGAAACATTTGGGGATTAAGTGCATCAGGAAGCAGCATGGCCTAGTGGAAAAAGCACGGGCCTAGGAGTCGGGGGACCTGGTTTCTAGTCCCAGCTCCACCACTTGCCTACCGTGACCTTGGGCAAATCACTTCTCTGTGTCTGTTTCTTCAGCTTTAAAATGAGGAGTCGATGCTCATTCTCCTTCCTCTTTAGACCGAGAGCCTCAGGTGGGACAGGGGTTGTGATTGACATGATGAACTTGTACCTACCCCAGTGCTTAGAACAGTTCTTGACACATAGTAAGCACTGAAATAGCATAATTACGATTATTATTATTATCGCTGCATGCACAGTGAAGATGGCAGCGATCTGGAAAAGTACCTGAGTTTATTAACAGGAAGTAAACTCAGGCACTGAGAGAATCAGGTTCCATATATTTTCATCCTTGCTACCTAATAGTCCAGATGCCAGTATTTCCTTTCAGAAGGATTTTTCTCTGTGCTTTTTTATCCCACTGTTCTCTGCCCAAACTCTTCATAATCATTTGGGTAAATAAGAAAGTGGTTTATTTCGTCTGTATATATGAGGAAGGTGGTCTAGTCATTTGAGGCCCAAATTTTAGTGTGACTGTCCTAATTGAGTTGGCATAAGTATCAGTGTGTTCCTCCAAAAAAGTCTAGTATTATCCCTGCATTCTATTCTATTTCCTGAAAAGGGAAAGGATTTGAGAAAAACTACAGTCTTTAGACTTTACCAGTGAATTGTAAACTCGTTGTAGGCAAGGAATGGGCCCGTTATAGTGTTAAATTCTTCCAAAATGTCTTGTTAGAGAAACCTTCACTTTTTTCTACTGTTTCAAAAGGACATCTTAAATAAAGACAGTTTTCCTTTTTGAATCCATTGCATCCTCCTATTAAATCATTCAGGAATTGTTTAACAGCATGTATTTCAGAGCTTGCATTTTGACAATTTACCATCTCCTCAGGTGCTCTCCAGAGGTTGGAGAAATCGCCGTGTGGCATCTACCTCGATGAACAGAGAGTCCTCTCGGTCTCATGCTGTCTTTACAATTACCGTTGAGTCGATGGAAAAGAGCAATGAAATTGTTAACATTCGCTCATCACAGCTTAACTTGGTGGACTTGGCAGGTTCTGAAAGACAAAAGGATACACACACAGAAGGAGTGAGACTGAAGGTGAGTAGGTGTGAGCTCACTGTGGGCTGGGAATGTGTCAATGTATTGTACTCTCCCAAGCATTTAGTAAAGTGCTTTGCACACTGTTAAGCACTCAATAAATACAATTGAGTGGTATAAGTGAGTAACCAACTCCAATGGAACAATTACAAATGTGAAGTGAAGAAATTTCTTTCAACTGGATTTCTGGGTTTGAAAAAAAAGTATGTTAATAATAATTATGATATTTGTGAAGCGCTTACCTTGTGCCAAGCATTGTTCTAAGTACTGAAGTATTTACAAGCTAATCACCTCGTCCCACGTGGCGCTCACAGTCTTAATCCCCATTTTACAGATGAGATAACTGAAGCACAGAGAAGTGAAATGGCTTGCCTAAGGTCACAAAGCAGACAAGCAAGGGAGCCGGGATTAGAACCTACGTCCTGTGACTCTCAACCCCGGGCTGTTTCCACTCATCAGTCAGTAGTGTTTATTGAGCAGCACTTTGTGTGTACAGAGTATTACACTAAGTCCTGGGCAGAGTATAATATAACAGAGTTGGTAGACGGGTTCCTTGCCCACAAGGAGCTTACAGTCTAGAGTGTACCTATAGTTTAATAAAATTACATGTTTTTGGGGGGAGTGGGGAGACGCTGCGAGAAATTTTCAAATAAATAGTATATGGTAGGTGATCTTTACTTTGCCCTGGCTTTTCAGTGCTCTGTTGTCTGCTGTGTGACCTTGGGCAGTCACTTCTCTGAACCTCAGTTTCCTCATCTATAAAATGGGGATTAAAACTGTAAGCCCCATGTGGGACAGGGACTGTGTCCAACCCGATTTGTTTATAACCACCCCAGCTCTCAGTACAGTGTCTGGCACATAGTAAGCGCTTAACAAATACCATTATTATTATTATTATTAATAAACAATGTGCCAGCAAACATCACTTGGGTATTTTGTTGTTTTAACGCAGGAGGTCCTGGAAGCCCATGGATGCTTGGGAGTACCTTAAGACTTCCACAAATTTGGGGTGGCCTTGAGGAACCTAAGCCCTGTGTGGGCAGGGATTGTCTATTGCTGAATTGTACTTTTCAAGTGCTTAATACAGTGCTCTGCACACAGTAAGCGTTCAATAAATACAACCGACTGAATGAATGAATAATCCAGACCAGGGTACAGGAGGAGTAGGGAGCCCAGTGTAGGTCAGTTTGGTTTCTGATTTAGGGATCCCTCCACTTCTGGCCCCTATAATACTCTAGTGGATTCTAGGAGGGTAGGATCCTCAATTTGCCACTTTGGCCATTTTCTAGCTCCAACCACCACCCAATCCCATTGGATTCCTTCACTTCATCTGAGTGGATAAGGTGGATGGAAAACTCTTCCTCATGGGGCCTTGGGATGGGAACAAAAGGAACCTCTGATACCCGGCCTAAGAGCCCAATAATGGTGACATCAGCCTTTCTTTTTTCCCCACTGTCGGGGGTCAAGAAGAAAGACTGCCATCTTGGTTCCAGTCACAAGGAATGGGATAGAGTGGACTAGCTAGGGCTGCTTGCCTTGCCCAAAAAACTAAGAGGGCAGTTCGATGGCTCCCTGCTCACCCTCATGGAGTCGTTCCTTATGCTCTATAATCAATCAACTTAATTTTATCAGTACAAGTTATCTCTTCTGTTGTTTGAATCAAGAGTTGGCCCTAGTCGTGTGCTACTGAAGTCCCATGATTGCTATTTTTCTTTCATCTTTTAGGAAGCAGGTAATATAAACCGGTCATTAAGCTGCCTGGGCCAAGTGATTACAGCACTGGTTGATGTGGGTAATGGAAAACAAAGACACGTTTGCTACAGGGACTCCAAGCTTACATTCTTACTTCGGGTAATGTAAAGCATCTGATTTTTCAGAGCTTAGTTTTAAAACTCACAACTAAATTTGGTAATATAAGGGAGAAAACTTTCAAAGGATATGAGCTTATTCTTGATACTAAAAGAACACATTTTCCCTGGAACAATGAAATTTCCCTGGCAATAAAAAATCTCCCTGAATTTTAAGATATTTCCTCAAGTCAAGTCATTTGTATTTATATAGAAGAGCTTAAAACTTGCCAATCTTGGCAGATTTTTAAAAATTGAAATAAACTATAGATATCCTTTCCACTCTAGAGGCATATAATGAAGTTGTGTTGTAAAATGTCTTAATTTACTCTAAATTGTTTTTTTTAAAGATGAGAATTGTTTGGATTTTCATCAGCTCCAAATTATCATCTTAAATTACAAGACTCAATTCCGTCTTCAAAGAGTTCTGTCAATGTTAAATTATTTAATGCGAGTCACTAAAAAGAAAGTTTCAGAATCAGTCTCTGTCTCTCCTCAATCCCACAATGAGCACGAAATGATTGTATGTTCCCTCTTTAAAAACATTTTTGTTTTAAAGATTAAGTAAATCAACATTTTGGTAGATTCTCAAGTAGTTTGGGTAATTATTTTGACTCAGACCAGCTGAAATTGAGTTGTCTTTGAACATTTGTATAGTTCTGCGGGTGCTTTTGATTTACATGTCTGTGTTTTTTGATATTTAATTAAAACCATGCCACATTCTTATCATCCCCAATGTTTATATGGTTACACAGGATTCTCTTGGAGGTAATGCGAAGACATCCATAATTGCAAATGTCCATCCCGGTTCAAAGTGTTTTGGAGAAACCCTATCTACCCTTCATTTTGCTCAAAGAGCGAAGCTAATTAAAAACAAGGTAAAGATGTGACTTTTTTTTTCAGTGATCATCCTGGGAAAGTACTTATGCAGAGAAAGTGTTATTAGTATGCTAAACGAAATTTTTGAATTACTGAATGACACTTTATGGAATGTTTTGCTGTTCCCTGGGTTTCCAACTCACCCCTCCACCCCAGCTCAGGAAAGGAGTAACTTGCCTTTAGTTTGGACCTGGACGGGCTTTGGTGTGTTCAAGTGTAGGTTAAACTTCCTCTGCCTTAGGTGACATTCAGAGATTGAACCCCTTCAAATTATGCTACCAGATATAGCCAGAACTTTGTTCCTTTACCTTAAATGAGGAATTCTTTCAGTCGTTTGGTTAGGGATCCCGTTACAAGCTAATGTGAACCTAAACTTGTCTAATGCAAATTGCCTTTTCAATATTCCCATTTGAAAAATAATTTTCCACAAGGCTGTAGTAAATGAAGACTCTCAAGGGAATGTGAGCCAGCTTCAGGCAGAAGTAAAAAAGCTCAAAGAGCAGCTTGCTACCTTCACTTCAGGACAGACGCACACCAAGACTTTGAGCACAGGTAAGAAAAATGAAGTGGACTTTTGTATTCTGCATTTTAAATTTAGGATTAGTGTTGAAACTTCCTAGCACCATATAACAATGAGGTCCTTCAGACTTCTAAGTACTTTTATATTTAGGATATCATACATATTATGCCCATTTATTAAGAATTAAAACATTTGCATATAGTGGTACTAGTAGTTAACATAATCAACTGTGGCTTCGTTTTCTTAATACAATAAAACTTCAGTGATTCCAACTAAAGGTGGAAATTCAGAGTGAAAAGTCTGAACTTTGGAAGAATTTTTAAATTTACTCTTATGAAAATATTTTGAGTATGTACCTCTGGGTGTGTCAGCCCCTGTGTATGTCTACATGTAATTTTTTTGAACATCTTAGTTTTATCACGCTGGTGTGTCTGTTGGTTTAAATCATTCTCTAACCTCCTCTTCAAATGTTTTGTAGCTGAAACTGCTGGATTGATAGGAGGTACTCTGCGTTCTCCAGAGAACTTCCCCCTGCCTCAGCATATTATGCTATTGGTTGTTATTGTGGTATTAAAACACTTACCATGTGTCAAGAACTGTTCTGAACCCTGGGGTAGATACAAGTCCCTTTTCCCACATGGGGCTCACAGTCTAAGTAAGCTGGGGAACAGGCATTCCCCATTTTTCAGGCGAGGAAGCTGAAACTCAGAGAAGTGAAGTAACTTGCCCAGGTCACACAGCAAGCAGTTGGCAGAGCCGGGTTTAGAATCCAGATGTTCTAACTCCCAGGCCCGCCCTCCTTCCAGTAGATCACACTGCTGGTTGACAGACTTTACTGTAAATCAGAAATTTTTCATGGTAGAGTAAAACCTGTTTTCCTTTGTGGAGTCTACAGAGGAAGCAGGGGTATTCACCCCTGAATTATTGTAAATTCTCAGATTAGTGGGGTTGGAATTAGAGGTTTTACTGTATTTTGAGATGCTTTGTCATTCCCTAAAAACATCCCCCAACTCCATGGGGATGATTGATCACAACACTCCCAGCCTCGCTTACCTAGATCTGACTCATTTCCAAAAAGGGCTGGAAAAAACACGAAAGGATGTCTTTCTGGTCTGTAGTTCTTGGCTATGTAATAAATAAATAAAATATTTGTTAAGCATTTACTATGTGCCAGGCACTGTACTAAGCGCTGAAATTGGGTTGACACCATCCCTGTCCCACATAGGGCACACAATCTTAATCCCCATTTTACAGATGAGGTACCTGGGGCACAGAGAAGTGAAGCGACTTGTCCAAGATCACACAGCCAACCAGTGGAGGAGCCAGAATTAGAACCCAAGTCCTTCTGACTCCCAGGCCTGTGCTCTATCCATTAGGCCAGGCTGCTTCTCCCCTTCCGGTCTCCAATTCCCAGTTTTTTGTCATCATGCTCAAAATGAAAAGTTGGCACCTATGTCCAAAAGTTCTTTTTATAGCATTTACACGCTCTCATTCTGGCGTTCTAAAATTGAATCTGAGGTTGAAAAGTTAATTTAGTATCGAAGGCAGTTTTAAAAATCAATTCTTCGGTTACTTAGAGGTGGGGAAAGATTGCTTCCTGAATTTAAGCTACTCTCCTAATATCATTGTGGTTCGGTATTGCCTGTCCGTGTTAACCTCCTAAAGTGGATAGGTTGTGGATAAAACCATAACCTATAGTGGATAAAATGTGTTGAATTGGAAAATTGTTTTTTTTTTCCCCAGAGTAAATGTTGACCTAGCTTCCAAGTCTTGATATTTTCCATCATATTTAGATGTTAGATTGTAAGATCCATGAGAACAGGGGTCATGTCTACCAAGTGTATTATATTCCACCAAGGGCTTAGCACAGTGCTCTGCCCAAAGTAAGCAAAATACCATTGATTAATTGATATTTTAAAAATATCCTCTAAAAGAAAATTGTTGGAATCAAGGAATTGTTGGAATAGCTATCTCATCCTGTAGCCCCATAACCATTTCCCAGCTAGTAGGTTTCATGAATTCTCGTAATACAAAAACAGAGATAGAGTTCATTCGATTTCTTGAAAACCACTGACTGATTTTTCAGACTTTATGTATATGTTCATTTGAAAGGATAATATTAGTGAGATACAGACGTTGAGATGACTTAGGGAATAGGTCTCGCTATCCTTAGGAGGGTCCTATATTAGTTTTGCAAAGTAAGATAGAAGGAACTTGTCTTCATGGCATAGTTCTATGTGGAAGGAGTTGGAAAGGCATTATCAAACATTTTAGAAATTTTTTACTAGTTGGAGGAGACATCTGTCACGTTTTGGAAGTATGAAAGGAAATATTTTCTCATTTTCAACTTTTTCTGTTAAGATGAAGAAAGCACTGATTATAGGAGTGAATTCCTCGAGGCAATGTTGTTCTTCAAGAAATTTGAAAGTGAAAAAAAGGTAGGAAACTGACTTTTCAGTGATTAAATCAAAGATATGTGGGCAATTTTCTTTTTTTAATTGTTTCTTAATTTGTAATGGTCATCTTTCTAAAAGAAAAAGAAGTGTTGGAAGTTGTGAAATAAATGCTTTTATGACTGTCACCGGCATTTAAGATGTTTAGTCACCTTATCACTGATAAAAAAAAGAGGGCCTGATATTGCTATCACTAACCTAATTATCGTTCTTTATTTTTAGACTTTGATGGAAAAAGTTGCTCAATTAGAAGATCTTAGTATCAAAAAGGAGAAGTTCATTCAGTCCAACAAGATGATTGTTAAATTCCGGGAGGATCACATTGTGCGTCTAGAGAAGCTACAGAAGGAAGCTCGGGGCAGCTTCTTGCCTGAAGAACAGGATGAGCTGCTCTCAGAATTAAGGGAGGAAATAAGAACCCTGAGAGAACAAGTGAGGTCCTTTCCGATCATATACTAAAACTCCAAGCTCTGTGAAATTGCCAACACTTTTCCTTACTTGACCCTGACCCCTCACCCCTACAGTTAAATAAAATAGAATCTTTACCTCTGAAGAGGTAATCTGACCTCTGAAGAGGCTCTAGTCCAACGTATACATGGAGTGAATTCCTCTGGATGATCTCTCTTTTTTTTTAATACATCTTTGAGGCCTTTTAAATAGATTTTATTTCAGAAATTCAGTTTAGGAATTTTACACTGAAACAGTGACGAACACACACATTTCTGTCAATTCTCCTGTCCAGATGGAGCAGCACCCCCGAGTTGCGAAGTACGCCATGGAAAATCATTCGCTCAGGGAGGAGAACAAACGGCTTCGTTCCTTACAGTCTGTGAAAAAGGCCCAAGAAATTGATGCTCAGACCATCTCCCAACTGGAAAATGCTTTCTTGGAAATTATGGGCTCAGAGAAAAATCGTGAAGGTAAATAAATACACTAAGAAATTTCAAAAATCACTGCTCAAGGAATCTGTTAACATGCTTTTGCTTGACATGAAGGTTTTGCGTCATACATTTATAATGTTATTCACGGTTGACAGCCATTTTATAAGTGCTGTGAAATGTCATTCTGGATCAAATAGTGTATTGATATCAGGTATCTCTTGGAGAGGCCTTGACTTGGTGATTTAGAAGCTAAGATGAGGCACTTCCACCCTGGTCTAATAACTGAGCTCACTATTCTAGTTCACAATTACTTAAAACTTTGGGAAAATTTGCATAGAGGCAATTGCGAACTCATGATCCATTAATCATTGATAGTGGAATAATTGTATGAGTCACCAAACACCAGATGGATCCCGTATGGTACGTAGTTTTAATCTACCTGATTCAGTTCAGTACTGGACAGATGAGGGAAAAACTAGCCCATTTTGCAGACTTACTGAAAGTTGGGGGAAAAAAACCCATCGCCTAGAGCCCGAATTACAGTTAGTATTTCTAATAATAATTATAATAATTGTAGTATTTAAGCACTTACTATTTGCCAGACACCACAGTAAGCACTAGGGTCGATAAAAGCAAATTGGGTTGGGCACAGTCCCTGTCCCTTGTGGGACTCACATTCTCAATCCCCATTTTACAGGGAAATTTCTAGGGAAATTAAGCTAGGGAAGCTTTTTTCATTTGTGTTTACCTGTGGCCTTCTGTCCTTAAGTACAAAGGGTAAAATGAATGCTCTTGCAATGAATGTTTTGAAGATACTTGTCTGTGATGATTGTTTTGTTTAGATCAGCAAGTGTATCCCATCACCAGTACAGTGGACACCAATTCACTGGCCTCTGCTGAAAAACTGAAAGTTCAGCTTCTGCAGACTCAAAGTGAGTTATCCAGTTCAAAGCAAGAATATGAAGAATTCAAAGAGCTAACCAAGTAAGATGTAACTGTATATTACTGCCTACAATTTAAGCCTAAATGCAAACTATCCTTATACATTGTTTTCAAATTTCCGCTTCCTAACTCTTCCAACACTTTATAAAACACCATATTCCGTGGCCCCGAAACTTGTAATCACGGTGTCGTATTTAATTCCGCTCTGTCGCTAATTTTCATTTACCTCACTCTTTCAGTCTCTAAATCTTGAGTGTTTTTCCTATAATATTTTACAACTCCTCCCTCACCCTTTACTCTTATGTCCACTTCCTCAATTCAAGGCCTCATCTCCTCCCAGGTGGATTACCAAAACAGTCCTCCTATCGATCTCCCCACCTTAGGCCTTTCCCCTCCTGTTTAACATTTATTTGCCTGCAAGTCTCATATTTGAATACCATTCAGAACCTCTCTTTCCCCTCCTCAAAAATCTCCAATGCCCACCCACTTCTTACTTAAAACAAAACCCCTAACCAATGGCTTGAAGACTGTCCATCACCTATGTCCCTCATATTTATCCTCTCTTTTTCTGCTATGCCCCGGTTTGCACTCTTTGGTAGATCGTAAAGTCTCAAGGGCAGGGAATTGTGCCTAATAATTCTGTTGAACTTTTCCAAGTGCTCAGTTCAATACTCTGCACACAGTAGACACTCAGTAAATGCTATAGATTGATTTTATTCCTCCCCAGGTAGCCTTGTACGTATACATCACTCTCTCATATTCAACCCATGGATCGTGTCTTTCCCCTAACTGAATTTTCTTCCCCTTCATCTAATAAATAATCATAATTGTGGTATTTGTTAAGCACACAGTATAAGCCAAGCATTGTATTAAACACTGGGGTAATTACAGGAGCTTCATTTGGGGCTCACAGTCTAAGTAGGAGGGAGAACAGGTATTGAATCCCCATTTGGCAGATGAGGGAACTAAGGCACAGAGGATTGGTTGTATTTATTGAATGCTTACTGTGTGCAGGGCACACTATACTAATCACTTGGGAGACAATACAATATAAAAGAGTTGGTAGACGTGTTCCCTGCCCTATAACAGTCTTATAGGGGCGATAGACATTAATATAAATAAATTAATATGTACATAAGTGCTGTGGGAATGGGCTGAGGGTGAGTGATAGAGGGTGTAAATCTAGTGCATGGGTGATGCAGAAGGGAGAGGAAGTAGAGGAAATGAGGGGTTACTTGGGAAAGACCTCTCGGAGGAGATGTAATTTTAATAAGGCTTTGAAGGTGGGGAGAGCGATGGTTGGATACGAAGGGGAATGGAGTTCCAAGCCAGAGGCAGGACGTGGGGGAGAGGTTGGTGGCGAGCTAGACGAGATCCAGGTACAGGGAGTAGTAGAGTAAAGTGAGCTTGCTGGTTTGTAGTAGGAAATCATCCAGTTAAAGTAGGAGAGGGCTAGGTGATTCAGTGCTTTAAAGTCAACTGTGAGTAGTTCCTGTTGGATGTGGAGATTCTTGTTTGGTTTTTTGTTTTGCTTTTGGTTTTTAAAGAAAAATGATCCAGGAGAATGAAGTATGGACTGGTATGAGGAAGAAACAGGAGGTAGGGAGGTCAGCAAGGAGGCTGATGCAGTAGTGAAGGTGGAATAGGATAAGGGCTCGGATCACTGAGGTAGTTCGGATGGAGAGGAGAGGGTGGATTTTAGTAATGCCGGCAAGGTTGAACCGACAGAGTCTGGTGACCCGTTGAATATGTCGGTTGATTGAGAGAGCCGGATTGAGCATAATGCCAAGGTTACTGGCTTGTGAGACATTGAGGATGGTGGTGCTGTCTATAGTGATGGGAAAGTCTTGGGGAGGTCAGGATTTGGGTGGGAATTTGAGGAGTTCTGTTTTGTGCATGTTAAGTTTGAGGTGTCAGCGGGACATCCAAGTAGAGATGTCCTAAGGGCAGGAGGAAATAGGAGACTGCAGAGAGGGAGAGACATCAGGGCTAGAGATGAAGATTTGTGAGTCATCTGCAAAGAGGTGGTAAATGAAACCATGGGAGCGAATGAGTTCTCCAAAGGGGTGGGTGTAAATGGAGAATAAAAGGGGACCCAGAACTGAGCCCTGAGGGACTCGCACACTTAGGGGGTGGGAGGCAGAAGGAGAACCTGGAAAGAGACTCGCTTAAGTGAGTCGTCCTAGGTCACACACAGCAGACATGTGGCAGAGCTGGGTTTAGAACCCAGGCCCTCTGACTCCAAGAGCCGTGCTCTTTCCACTAGGCCACACTGCTTCCCATCTCTGCCAAATCAAGCTCCTTCCCACCTTCAGAGTTCTCTTAAAAAACCATTTCCTAAAGGAGACCGTTCAGGGCAAGGATTATATCTCTTCTATTGGTGTTCCCCAGTACGCGGTACAGTGATCTCCTCTGAGTAAGTGCTCAATGGATGGTGTTAGTGATGAGTAGTCCTAGTTCTTAAAAAGAGTGTTGATTATTAAATGATATAACAACAATTTATAATAAACTTGATGGTCAGAAAGACTGCTTCTTCACTCCTCTCCTTTGAGGAGCTAGCTCTGTCTCTGTTTATGTTTGATGTCCTCCAAAACTAATAAAAGGAGTCGCATTTCATTTATTTCTCTAACGTTTTCTTCTCCTTTATGAGGAACTGGGTCCCGGTCCTTTTTTTTGAAAAAGACATCACTGATGGTGAAGTTCAACTATGAGTACATTTGTATGTGAAGCCTCTGACTAAACCAATAATTGGCTTGACGGAATGGCTTTTGGCCAAAATGTCTCCCATTGAAATAGATGAATTAATGTATTAGATTGTAAATACTTTGCTAGGTCTTTTCGGAAGTTCACTTGGTGCGAAGCACAATAAAGACTGACCTCTGGAAATGAGTGACGCACAGCTATTAAATCTCCCCAGGCTTAAAAACCTGAGGAACCCAAGGTAATGATGATTGGAAAAGGACAAGCATGGGAAATTTGGATGAAGTAAAATTTTATTTTTCTGGGCACATTATATTTTTATCTGAGCCCCAAAATATTTGAAACATTCAGAGCCGTATTAACTTCTATAATGTTGTGTGACTAGGAAAAAGCAATTGGAACTTGAATCCGAGCTTCAGTCACTTCAGAAAGCAAACCTGAACCTGGAAAACATCTTGGAGGCAACCAAAGCCTACAAACGCCAAGAAGTCTCGCAGCTAAATAAAATTCACGCAGAAACACTTAAGGTAAGCGAAACCATTTGTCTAAGCTTTCATTCCAAAATAGTGAGAACGAGTTTGCCGAATTTATCGGACATAATGACGTTTATCTCCAGCAGCGTTTGACGGAGTACTTTGAATTCAGTCCCAACCTCTGAATACCTGGAATACCTTAGGTATAGTTTCTAGTGTCGGCTGCTCCGCATGCTATGGCAGTTCAGGTTTGGAAGTGTTTTTCCTCTTGAAAAGAGAGATGTCCTGTCAGGCAGGTGAGTCTTATTGCTTTGCAAAGTCTAACCGTAAGAGAGGGGTTTAAAGACAGACCATATTCCAGAAGTAGAAATGGTTATGCCCAGCTTCAGACATTTGCAGTTCCCTCCTGACCCTCCCAAGATGGCCACTGCTTGAGACATTCTAAGAAGGCCCCCCATAACAGAACTTTGTCTTGGTATCCGCACATGTACTGAGGCTTCACGCTCCCGCTGATGTGGCACATGAGCAGAACCCTCATCTCCTGCTCCCCGCCCCATTGGTTAGGTTGGAAGGAACTGCTGTCTCCCAAATCTGGGACCACAAGAACCGTTCCTCACCCTTCTCCGTCCTCTGACTCCCCACTACCACCCCTTAAGTAGTTGCTCCAAAATTTTGTATTTTTCCCTCCTGTATCAAGTTGCCACGGGATTGCTCCCTTCCCTCCCACTTCCCGGGTGGGGAAGTGTAATGCTGCAGGGCTGGGAGGAGTAGCCCATAGCGGGCTTTGGATGGGGTGGAGCCATCATATAGAACCAGCCCGGCCGCCACGTGGTGTGGGCCTGGGTGCCCTGCACAGCCCTGGAGGAGTAGAGACCGGAGCTACTACCTTCCGGCCAAGGTGACGAGGTGTGGAAATTGGTTAATTCGGCCATGCTGAGGAGGAAAGGAAGAAGCTTGGGTGCTGCTCCTTCCTGGCGGTTATGAGGCATTTCCTGCCACTCAGAGGGATCTTCTGTGAGCCTGGTGGTCATGGCGGGGGTTGAGCCAGAAGCTGGGTCACACTACTTGGAAAAAGGTGGTAGCCCAGCTCACCGGCACTGCCCCGGGGAGTGCCTGATTCCCCAGGCCTTGCCTGTCCCCCATCCTCTTACAGCCCAGTGGCTGGCCAGGTATTGCCCAGGAACAGAGCACTGGCCCAGGTGAGCTGACGAGGGTTCCAGAGGGTGCTCCCTACTTTACTGCAAGGATGGTACAGTGCAGTCATATCACCAGGTCATAGGAGGGAGCGGTCGGCTTGTCCTCGGGTGCAAGCCACCCTGAGCCCGGTTCTTAAATTAGATCGTAGTCTAAAAGCAGTTTCCCCAAAACCCTTGAGCATTAAAGGGCAGACCCTTCATCATACAATTTAAAAAAATGATTTTCCTACATAATCTTAGTATGTTATATTTTGTTCATATTGCATTTTGAGGTCATTTCAATTTTGCTCTCTTTAGCAATATTTCGTGGGAGTATTTTTGTATATTGAAATGGCTCTTTGTCAAGCACCATTCACAAATGGTTGCATTTTATTAGAAATACGCCATAGGCGTTGAGTTGTAGAAAACACAGTATTTCTTGTAGTAAAAGCAGCCTAGTCTATGGAAAGAGCACAGGCCAGGAAGTCAGAGAATCTGGGTTCCAATCCCAGATCTGCCATTTCCCTACTGTGTAACCATAGAAAAGTCGCTCAACTTCTCTGTGCCTGTTACCTCATCTGTAAAATGGGGATTAAGACTGTGAGCCCCACATGGGACAACCTGATTAACTTGTGTCTAGCCCAGTGCAGTCTTAGAAACAGTATCAAGGCGAAAGTTCTCAGACAGGAATCGAATAAGGTATTTCATTGGTTATTCATGGTGTCATGACCTGGCACATTTCCCTACCTTTTTCAAGGACAGTTACTTCTCAACAATTTCCAATTCAGTCTCTTGCACTTCGTGCACTTAAAATTGTGCAAGCTAGTTAGTTGACTACATAATTCTACTCTGATATGCAGAATTAGTGAGCCTGCCTTTTTAATTCCTGCTTCCTTCCACATAACTTTTTTCCCAACAGATCATAACTACCCCAACAAAGGCTTATCAACTACGCTCTCGGCTGGTACCCCGATTAAGTCCTGAAATCTTGACTCTTGGTTCTATGGAAACCCCAAATTCCAAAGATCTGGAGGCTGATATTTTCAGTGAGCCAATTCCTCCAGAGATGACCGAACAAGCTTATGAGGCTATTACAGAGGAACTCAGCATAGTACAGGTAATGTCTTGTTTCAGAAGAAATGGAAATGCTGTTATTGTTCTCTTAAGATTTCATTTTCCTCTTATATATGGGGTTGCTTTGCCTAGTGCAAAACTGATTTATCTATGATATTGTTAAAAGTGACTTATTTTATTCAAGGCAGTTTTTACCATGCAGTAGCATGCCGTGCTCATTCTTTAGGGGCTCTAGATTTTAAAAGACATTTCTATATCGTTTCTCTTTGTATGGAAATCTGTTGTTTTCTCTTTCGGGGCACTTGTTTATATTTTATAAAAGTCAGTTGAAGACCACTAAAACACTCAGAGGCATTTTCTTTAGAAGGCACAACAATTTGATCGTTGCTTCATCATCAAGCCATATATAGTGAAATTTTCAAGGGGAAATGCACAGTTCAAAGAAAAACTGTATTGTTTGAAACTGCTGGGTGCAATTTTATTTCATCAGGAAATGTAAAATATCCTATTTTCCAAAAGGGAATTGCTTTGATTAGTCCACAGTAGTGGTTACAAGCACATTGGGTTGGACACAGTCCCTGTCCCACGTGGGGCTTACAGTCTCAATCCCCATTTTACAAATGAGGTAACTGAGGCACAGAGAAGTGACTTGCCCAAGGTCGCACAGCCGACAAGTGGTGGAGGCAGGATTAGAACCCTTGAGCTTCTGATTCCTAGGCCTGTGTGAACTTCTATAATAGCTGACATTCCTTTTATCTAATTGTCCTCTACAAGAGAACATGGAAAAGGAGGCTTTCAGGGTTACCTTGAGCCAGAAAAGAAATTCACAGAGTTATGTGTGTTTTGGAATCATTCTAAATTTTTCCCAGAATGCACGGCTATATTTATACCATTTAAATGCTTACTATGTGCCAAACACTGTGTTAAATCCTGGGGAATATACAGGATAATCAGTGGGATGGTAATCCTAAATACTATAAGCATTCTACGTAAGATGCACTGACTAGTGTCAAAGAGGTAGTGGTGGGTGATGAAATTAAAGAAAAAAAAAGTAACTGGGCAGTTTCCAACTAGAACCCAGAATGAATCATGCCATGCATTCAAGGAGGTGACTGAAAATGGGAAGGGCAACAGCACTCAGGGGGAAAAAAAAGGAATAGGATCCGAACATACTCAGAAGATTCAGAGGTTCCGTAAACAAGCTCTTCGAGGAAGCCAAACTCTTTAGTTCTGTGCAAATTCTTTATCGGTTTCAATTGGAAGCAGTATTTCACAATTTTTATACTCAAACTCATTAGTGTAAGGGTTCATTCATTCATTCAATAGTATTTATTGAGCGCTTACTATGTGCAGAGCACTGTACTAAGCGCTTGGAATGTACAAATCGGTAACAGATAGAGACGGTTTCTGCCCTTTGACTGGCTTACAGTCTAATCGGGAGAGACGGACAGACAAGAACAATAGCAATAAATAGAATCAAGGGTTCTGGAATTGAGATTTCTGGGAAGACTTCTACTGCTACAATAGACAACTCTGACCCGGGTAGTTATTAATTACACTGATTTTTGATAATTTGCTAGGATGTAATAAAGAGTACTTTACTGTGTGACCTTGGGCAAGTCACTTCTCTGTGCCTCAGTTACCTCATTTGTAAAATGGGGATTGAAACTGTAAGCCCCACGTGGGACAGGGACTGTGTCCAACCCAATGTGCTTGTAACCACCCCAGCTCTTAGTACAGTGTCTGGCACATAGTAAGTGCTTAACAAATACCATAATTATTATTATTTCAGGAACAACTGAGTGCTACTCAAGCTAAGCTGGATGAAGAGGAAAGGAAAAACATGAAGCTTCAGCAGCACATTGATAAATTAGAACATCATTCTGCACAAATGCAGGAGGTGAGAGAAAACTCTGCAGTGCAGATCTTGTTTAGAGACCCTGTATAAGTGTTACTAAGTATCTACAAGATATGTTTGACATCTGTAAAATTTCAGCTAGTCAATATAGTGAGTTTTGGGGAGAGTAAATTAAGCTTTGCTTTTTTTTTTTCCACAAAATAAACACTGAGTCCAGGTTCTTATCACCACTGAATCTGGATTGAGGGATAATCAAGAGCCTCTTCCTCCTGCTGGCCACCACAGAGGCTGAAGCCTCCCCTTAGAAAATGTGGCTTCCTGATAGTTGTGAACAGTTGAATTCTAAATTCAAGTCTGTCTTATACCAGAGCTTTCCTACCATTGTCTCTGTTTCCTTTCCAAAGCTTTTCTCCTCCGAAAGAACAGACTGGAACAAACAACAGAACGAGCTTCTTGAAAAGGTGAACTCCAGTGAAAAGCAGATTCAGGATATCCAAAGCAAGAACGACTGTAAGTTTTTATTTTCCGGGGCTTTGGGATAACTTTTTTTTAAAGGATAATAAATCTTACCAGGATGGGATCGATGCCGTTCCGATTCTCAAGCTACTGTTTTTTCTTAGTCCTCACTCTTGTAGAGAAGAGATCTTTCAGGGAAAAAAAAAATGATGCTTGGAAACCATAGACAACGGGAGAGGAATTGTCTTCTTACTGTAATAAGCTGGTGGTGTCTTACATTTTGAGTGTCGGGGTAGATCATCGAGTGGGTGGATCAATGTAGGCAGAGCTTTGAGAGAGCAAGGCTTTTAAAGGGACAGGGGAGGAAAAGAGGAAGGGAAGGGAAGAGTGACTCGAGAAGGAAGGGAGGAAAAGGATAGAGGTAGTGAGAGAATTCATTGAGCGCCCAAGGGTGCACTGAACTAAACACTTGGGAAACAAAAAACAAGCAAGTGGCTTACTCCCTGCCCACAAGAAGCTATTCCAGTGGGTGAGACGGATGGATATAGGAGTGTATAATTGAAAAAATAATTAATTTTAAGACTGAATAGACATGTCTACAAATAAGGATAGACACAAGTAAGTGCCTAAGTGTTGAAGATAGCTGATGTGTTTGTATGACACTAGGCTGCTGGGAATGAATAGAGAAAGGTGAGGGCCAGCAGAAGGTATCCGTGCTGATTCTCCACCACCACCCTGTTTCTGGTCTACACCAAGAATAGGAACGAGGAGAAGCCATCTGCCCATAAAACTGGGTTGCTTGTACGGAGGCAGGATCCAAGCTGTGGCCAATAGATTCTAACTTGAAAGTGGTGGCTGTGCAGCTCCTGGGGTGCACACTGCTGCCAGAGCGCAATCGAGTAGTGTTGAGGTGAGGTCCTCCTAGCAGGGCCTCGGGCTGGCCCGGGAGGAGCTGCTCATGGCCAACACCAGGTCCGGTGGAGGTCAGAGAGGATGCCAGCATCGTCCTCACTGTCGTCTCACCGTCTGCTATCAGCAGGGACGAACGGAGTGAAGCTGCCATAATTCATTTTTCTGCATTTTTCCCCCTGCCTTCTGGGCATCTCTACTTGGATGTCCCACCAACACCTCAAACTTAATATGTCCAAAACAGAACTCCTTATCGTCCCACCCAAACCCTGCCTGCCCCATGACTTTCCCGTCACAGTAGTCAGCACCACCATCCTTCCTGTCTCATAAGCCCGTAAACTTGGCATTATACTCGATTCGTCTCTCTCTTTCAACCCACGTATTCAATCGGCCACTAAATCCTATCAGTTTAACCTTCACGACATCACTAAAATGCACTCTTTCCTCTCCGTCCAAACTGCTAGCACATTAATCCAAGCACTTATCCTTGATTACTATATCAGGCTCCCTGCTGGCCTCCCTGGCTCCTGCTCCCAACTCCAGTCCATACTTCACTCTGTTGCCCGGATCATTTTTCTACAGAAACGTTCAGTCCTTATTTCGCTGCTCCTTAAGAACCTCCGTGTCTACATCAAGCAGAAACTCCTTGCCATTTACTTTAAAGCACTCAATCACCTTGTCCCCTCCTATTATAACTTTGCTTCCCTAACACCAGCCTGCTCACCATATCTCTGTCTCATCTGTCTTGCTGCCGACCTCTTGCCCACGTCCTGCCTCCGTCCTGGAATGCCCTTCTTAATATCTGATGAGAAATCACTCTTCTCACCTTATTGAAGTCATATCGTCTCCAATAGGCCTTCCCTGACTAAGCACTCATGTCTTCTCCCACTCTCTTCTGAATCGCCCTTGCAATTGGATTTGTTCCCTTTATTCACTCTGCCCAGCCCTTATCCCCCAAGCCCCACAATACTTATGTACATATCCATTATTTATATTAATGTCTATCTCCCCCTCTAGCCTGCAAGCTCACTGTGGGCAGTGAACATGTCTACCAACTCTGTTACATTGTACTCTCCCAAGTGCTTAGTACAGTGCTGTGCACTCAGTAAGTGCTCAATAAACATGATTCATCATTTCAGACTCCGTAGGGCGAGTTGGCTACAGCTGCTAACCGTGCTCAAAGGGCTCTGGGGGTGAAGCCCCCCAGGTGTCAAATCTCTAAGGGTGATCACCCTCTTCACGCCCATGGAGTCAGCATGACTTCTTTTTTAACCTGAAAAGAAGTGTCCTGTCACTTTTCTGGCAGGTGTGGGGGCCTGGTGGCCAACACTGGAAAAGATAAGTGTATGAGAGCGAGTAGGAAACTTTTATAGCTGATTCTGGTAGGGGGTGAGGTAGGTTGTTTTGAATTTGCATTGACACATATCCTGTATGTGATTTTTTTTTTTCACCCCCTAAGTTATGAAAAGTGAAGTTCTTGATCTTCGTGTGGTCCTCCAGTCTGCAGACAAGGAATTATCTACAGTGAAACAGGAGTACAGCACATTCAGAGAAAATCAGGAAAAAGAACTCAGTCAACTTTCTGAAAGACATATGAATGTTCAGCTCCAGCTAGATAATGTCAGGTATAGTGGTTTCATTGAAGATGAAGTTTACTAAAATATTTTGGGTGCTTTATTGTTAAAGAGCTGCCTTGATCCTATTTTGGACTCATACTTTGAAATCCGAGTTAGCATAACAGCATAGCAGCATAAACATGTATATAGTTTCATTTTATACTCCTATAGTCCTGTAAGTAGTTTAGTAGAACTGTCTTATTTCAGCTGACATCACTAAACTGGGGCAGAGCAAAGGGTAAGAGCAATGACTGCATATTAAAAGGCACTTTTTTTTCCTCATTAAGATATTTCATTTAAACTTCATCTGTGGAATATTTTTGTAAAATTGCAAGGACCAAAATCTTTATCTTTCAGGGATTTAGAGAATGAATTTTTATTCTTTTTTTTCAAAATTTCAATAGTGAAATGAATGCTGAAACAGGTTTCATGCTAAATTAACACTGTCAAAATATTTTCATGATGAAGATTAGAGCACGAGAAGGTACTTGAAAGAAAAGCGTGTCTACAGGATTCCTACGACAATCTACAGGAAGTAATGAAGTTTGAAATGGATCAGTTATCACAGGAACTCCAAAACAGCAAACAAGAAAATCTTACACTGAAAGCTGATCTTAATGTAAGAAGCTTTAATTGATAATTATAGATCTGTAGCTTTTTAACTCTTTCGTTCTCAGATTTGTAGTGTTTGAAAAATAATCCTTATGTTGATAAATCCTTATTCAGTGAGTCCTTTCAATTCCCCTTTCTTCTGTATTAATTCATTTGAGCCTGCTGTTAGCAATCAATAGTATTTATTGAGTGCTTACTCTGTGCAGAGCACTGTACTAAACCCTGGGGAAAGTACAAAAGAATTAGTAGACATGATCCTTGCCTGTAAGAAACTTAGAATCTAGTGGGGAAGAGAGACATGAAAATAAATTACAAATAGGAGGAAGCAATACAATGAATATAGAGATATGTATACAAGTGTTACAGGGTGTGAGAATTGTGAACACAAGTATATAAGCGATGCAGAAGTACTGGAGTGGCAGTTATGGGGAGTATAATCAAATCAGTAGACGTAATCCCTAACCTTAAGGACCTTATAATCTAGCAGGGCAGACAGACACGAACACTATAAGTAGGAGGAAGCAATAGAGGATGAAGATATGTGCACAAGTACCCCAGGTAGTTGTGGAGAAAATAGGGTGAGGAGATGAGAATAATCAGAGAAGGCCTCCTGGAAGAGATGTGACTTCGGAAGGATTTTGAAAGTGGGCTGAGCAGTGATCTGCTGCACATGAAGGGAAGGAGCTCTGGGTAGGGATGGAGAGAGAGTGGATTGGTTTGAGGAATGTAGTAGTGAATCTAGGCATAGTGGGAGAAGAACTAGGATAAGAACTGGGGAGAGAACTGTTTGAGTACCTTAAGGCCACTGGTCAGGAGTTTCTGCTTATTGTGGAGAGGAATGGGCAAACACTGGGTGTTTCAGAGGACTTAGGAGATGTGGGCAGAAAGGTGTTTTAGAATAATGACCTAGGCAGCATTGTGAAGTTTGGTCTGGAGAGGGAAAGGACTGGAGGCAGTGAAGAGGCTGATGTACTGATCAGGCCAGCAATATCACAAGTTTCTGGACCATTGTGACTGTTTGGATCGAGGAGGTTGGGGGAGAAGATTTTGAAAATATGGGGGAAGAGCTGAAAGGATTTGGTGACATACCAAATACCGGGGGTAGAAAGAGGAAGAGGTCAAAGCGGTTTCAACTGTGAAGGGAATGTTAAGGGGAAGAAAGGATTTGGGAAAGAAGATGAGTTCAGTTTCAGACAGATTGAGCTTGAGGTGCCATCGAGACATCTGTAAACTATCCTGGGACAGGAGGATATGTGAGATAGCAGAGACAGAGCGAGGTCATGGCTAGCAAGATTGACCTAGATGCTGGTTTTGAAGCCATGGCCAACTCAAAGGGGGTGAATATAGATTGAGACTATTGAGCACCTACTGTGTACAGATTAATGTATTAAATATTTGGGAGAGCATAATAAAGTTAGACGTGATCTCTGCACTCAAGTTGCTTACAATCTAGCAATAATTTTTGCCCTCAAATTTCAGAATTTAAAAAAAATTGAGGTTTTTTTTTTACACTTCTGAATAGACCTAAAAATTTATGGAAAACAATGACGAGGATAGTTGTAAATGTAGGACTATTCATACCAGGTTTTCCAAAAGACAGTCTCAACAGTTCTTTACTATGGTTAAGTCTAAGTGTAGGAGATGGATAATTTGCTTGTTAATAAAGTCTTCCTCTCCTTTGATAATGTGGCACAACCCATGTAGGTCAAGAGAACTTTTCTGATAGAGATTCTGAAAAATTCAAGTAGTTTTTGATTGGTTGTATGAAACTCCAGCTAATTACATGTCATTCTGTCTGGTCACTCCATAAGTGTCCACAGATCTTTGGGAATTGGATGATAATACATTTAAAACTCAGTCAACACTTGAAAAATAGAATCTGTGCTCTGTTTTGGAGAAACTGTACATATTATGTCTCAGTTTATTATTAATAATATATTGAAATTGGATTTACAAATTGTGTCCTTTAGAATTTGTTGGAGCTTTTAGAAACTGAAAAAGAACGCAATAATAAGCTGATTTCCCAACTGGAAGAGGACAAGGAAAATAGCTCCAAGTGAGTGCCATTCACTTACTGTTTCCAGTAGATATATAAAATGTTTTTTAATGTCTTTCCTATTTGTCCATAAAAAATTGATCCCTAAAAGAGCTGATAATGTAGAGATAGAGAAATGTGTTGATTTTAGGAGGGGCTTCTGTAAAATAAATTCCAACAAAGTAAATATAAAGTAGTGCTGTTTCATAGACTTTTCCAGGTGACTTAATATAGACTTTAATAGATAACTGAAATAAACATATCTTAATTATTTAATAGCAGCCATCTGCAACTTATAGGGTTAACTAAAAGTGTGGGCCAAAAATGGCCATGGACTGTTTTGGAGGGTGTGGGGTTTTTGTTCTGATTTTTTTTTCTTTTGTTTTTTTTTCTATTTTGGGGCTGGGGAGGTAGGGAGAGGAGTGAAGGTGAAGATGGACAAATTGAAAACATTATTTTCAATATAGTCATTCCCAAACTCCCCTATTTCTGTGGCTGTTGTAAAAGAGATTGCTTTTCTTTCAGGGAAACTTTAAAAATCATTCAAAGTATCCAGCAGGAAAAACAGAAGGAGGTGACAAAGTATGAGCAGCAGGTAAATACCATATTTTCGTATCTAGAAATTGAGTGGTAATAACCTTCATCCATGATGCCAACTGGTGTTGATGTTGGAAAAATGGTAATGATATGGAGTTTTTACATTTCTGGATAAATGGCTTGATAGTTTTTATCCTTTCTAATTTCTATGGCAACTCTGTTAATTTGGTCATCTCTATTCAGACTTTTTACTTTGTCATTCTAAGGATTGGTCTAGAGGCGTTACCAACCATTCAGGATAAAGAACAGGGAGCTCATGGATTAGACATCCAGACTTGGTCATGTAAAAATATAAGCAGAATTCAATTTAAGATATAGATCATTCAGTCATATTTATTGAGCACTTACTGTGTGTAAAGCACTGTAGTAAGCACTCGGGAGAGTGCAGTATAACAATAAACACACATTCCCTGCCCACACAGAGTTTACAGGCTCACACCGTCGTCCCTCACTCAGAGCACGTTTCTGTCCATGGTATTTATGGAGCGCTTACTGTCTGCAGAGCACTGTAATGAGCGCTTGGGAATGTACAACGTAGCAGAGTTGGTAGACATTTTCCTCGTCCACACCTTTAGGTTAAGTAATTGTCTAGAATGATCAGGACCCTGTTCTTGGTCCTGTGGCGTAAAAAAGCACCACCCTGGGAATCCACTGGCCCCGGTTCTACTCCCAGTTTTGCCTGTTGGGGCTCTGCCGTCAGCGGGAAAGCTTTCTGACCGAAGATCCACCTACGATGATCCATGAGGAGAAAGAGCCCAACAGAAATCTGGAAAAACAGTTGACTGCTACCGACATCACCACTTGGAGCATGAGGCTACAGGAGAGCATCCGGCATCGGCATGATTCTGCGGTCACTTGGGCCGCAAAGAGTAGGAAGGCATAGGAAGAGAGAGCTTTTATATGCACTCTGAAGTGTGTGGCAACTCTTGCTAATTGCAGCCTGTCACCTGATTGGCAAGGACGAGAGAGAGAGAGTGACAAGTGCTCTGCAGTCCACGGCCACTAAAATCAGTCCCCCCGTATACGTCCTTGGTCCTGATGTCTCAGGACCGAGGCCCATCTGTGGTCCCCAACCGGAGACTCCATCGGAATGATCAGGCAGATCACTGAGGGACTCTGCAATCGGATAAAAATGGAAAATGTCTCAAAAGAGGTTCCTTCCCAGCCACTGCTTTTTTGCCTCTGTAATAACCAGCTTCGTACCTATTTTCTCTTTTTATAGAACGATTTGAATTCTTGAGTTGCCATAGATGGGCTATTAAAATATGTTCTGATTTTTTTTTGGGGGGGGCGGTTTTTTCAGATTGTGTGTTTGTTTTTTTAAGGAGCTAATTTTGCTTATTGAATTAAAATGAACAGATGGCTGAGATGCTCCAGATTATAAAGATGGAAAGTCTATAATAGTTTCTATAGGTTTTTATATGTTGCTATCTAGTTTAGAATGAGAATTTATCTTGTTACATTGCTTAAGAGAATAGCGTATTGGTCTTGAGGCAGTATCTAAAGACAATCTGATTAGTTCTCTTGGCAAATGTGCACACCCAGTAGGTTTTTATACTAGTGAAATTACTTTGGCTGGCAGTAATATGAAATTGAGCCCTCAAAAATCCCTAATTTTTTTTTTGGTTGTTTTATAGCATTAACTGCAGACTTTCTGTGCTCAAAACTCTTTTAAGGACTAAGTGGAGTTTTATCATATTTTTCCAAGAGTGAAATTTGGAATGAAAGTGATTATAAACCATAATCCCTGTAGGTTAGCTTTTTAGATGTCAGAAATTGATTTTCAGAACAGGTTCTGCTATAGATAATCCCAGTCAGTGTCTCGGTGTAGAACCCTACCCAGGTGGCTTTAAATCTGACCTCAATTCTTAAAAAGTTGAGATGTAGCCTCCCAAAACAGTAAATAGAGCCCAGTCCGTTTTAAATAGCGGCTTACCTGATCTGGTAATGAGCACCACACTGCAGTTCCAGTTGGAGGCAACAGTAGTCCTTAAAGGATAGTAAATAAAGGTAAAATCCACTTCCAAATAAAATCCCAATAAATCTGCATTCCATTGACATGTACTGTAAGTGTAGCGTATGCTGAAATCTGGCCAAGTTTTGTCTGGTAACATTCATTACTCTCATTCCACCACAGGATTCGTGAAGGTGAAAAGAAATGTTTGCACCGTGTCATCAAAACAATTGACAGTGTTTTCCATTCTGGAAATTGAACAGTAATTTTAATCTATTAAAATGCTATTTTTACTCAGTAACTTTCCATCATTTGAGATTATAGAACTAAATATCCATGAAGACAATATATTTACGTTTGGGGAAAAGCACATTAAATGGTGTGTGTGATTTTTTTTTTTTTTTCCCCTAGACTGAAAAAGTACAAAAGCTTGAACAGAACTTGTTGGCTGCTGAAGAAATGATCGCTTCTCTGGAGAAGACCAAGGTTGCTGACAAGGTACCACGATTCCAGTCCTGAATGTGTCTGACCCTTCTTTTTCCCTTCTAGAGGTTGGAAGCTACACCTTTAACGGTGTGTGCCCTACTGACTACATTATTAACTCCTCCTTTCAGACAGCTTCTCCGGATGGAAATGCAACGTGTTTTAGTGTAAAGAGCACTGGACTAAGATTCAGGAGAGCTGGGGTCTTATCACTGGCCAGCTACGTGACCTTGGCCAAGAAACTTAACCTCTTTGTGCCTCAGTTTCCTCATCTGTAAAATGGGGATAAAACAGGGCAAGAGCCAAGTGTGAGCTAGGGATTGTACCCAATCTGACAACCATATCGACCCCAGCATTGAGCACATAATAAGCGCTTGGTAAAAGTCATTGGTATTACGTTGTAAAGAGATGGTGTACCAGAGGAAACAGGAAGACGAAAGGAATGGAAACTAGGCCTCTCAACCAAGACTGGTAATGGGGTAATTAAAGTTGTACTTTAGACTCTGTAAGTAAATTGAAGGGCTTTGTGTGTTGTTTTTTCTGAAGTAACCTAGTTGAGTGGGGGAGGTGCTTGGCATTCTAACTTTGCCCCCATTTGCCCCGTTATAAGGTATAAATTGCATTTTCAAACCAACAAATATTCTTCCTCAGCTGAATATCTGGAACTTCATCTACATAAGAAAGCTTTCTAAACTTTCTAAACTCCCTACAACATGATTGTAACTTCCCGGCCAGATTGAGAAACACCAAACTAAAATGAAAGCATTTTCATTCCAGGTTTCTTGGAAAAAAATTAAATTTCACCATGTATTCCTGAAGGTTCCTGCATTGACCTTTGGGACTGACCTAGAGGTTGTTCCCCAATTCTAGGCTTTCAGAACAGTTTATAACATTTAAGACTTAAATTCATTTCAATTTAAGTATGTTAGCTCCCAGACTTTGTGGTGATGATAATGGAAAAGGCAATTTTCTCAGGTAAGAAACAGCCCTATCCCATTGGAAAGCTTTGAAGTTAAGGATCAAAATCTTAAATTAACTCCTGCTAAATAATTGCAGTATTTGATAAATTCTTTAGTGCCAAGGACTGTACTAAAAACTGGGCTAGATGCAAGATTAATCACAGTGGACACAGTTCCTCTCCCATGTGGGTACAGGATGCAGGTGGGGGAGGGTACAGGTATTCCCCACTACAGAGATGAAGAAACTACAGCACAGAGAGGTTAAGTGACTCACCCAAGGACACACAGCAGACAAGTGGCAGAGCTGGGATTAAAACCCAGGTCCTTCAAATTCCAGGCTATGCTGTTTCATAAATGGATAGGCAATATCGGGAGTGGGTATGATATTTTTGAAGCCTATTTACTTTTGGCCACTTGAGCAGCATTTTTAGTGTCTGGTTTCTGACAGGCAGAATGTATGGTCCAACAGTCTAGAGATCTGAGAAGACATTTCTGGACACTGGAAATAATGAATGTACCGTCATCCAAAGTTTGTTAACATGTACTTACATAGATTTACACACAATTCACTGTACATTTTTTCTTCCTTTCAGAAAGTTGTAACTGATTTGATGAACCAGATTCAGGAATTGAGAACATCTATTGGTCAGAAAACAGAAACCATAGATATGCTGAAAAGCGAACTGGAAGACATAAACGTACGTTCTATGCAGATGTCATCAAAATTCTAAAATAGGCTGGCCATTTCCTGTCATAGGTCTAATAATGATTTTATAATTCTGAAAAAAAAATTAATCTGATCAGTTGAAATTCTATTTGTGACTGTTAATGATGAGTGCTTTCCTAGAAACATTTTCCTGATGCTAGTTCACAGACAGTTTCTTGAAAGTACTACTGATTTTCTGGATAACCTTTGCCAGGGGCCAGTGAAGCTCACAATACCCTGGCCAAATATCTGTATATTTGTGTTGTCATTGACTAAAAGCTGAAGCTCTTAAGCTATGGATATGAGTTGACCTAGTCTTATCTCTTTATAATGCTCTTCAGATTAGCCCTGCAAGGACAGATCGATGTGTACACTCCATGAGATCCCAAATTATTTTAAAGTCATGAGTAACTGCTAAACTAGTGGTTGGAAAGTTGGTCCAAACAGTAATATTTCTCCTAATTTGTTTCTGTATGGTTAGTGGGCATGTAATTTTTTTTGCCATAAGTACACAGTAATGGATTTTCCCAGAGTTCTTGGATAATGAGCATTACAAGCATTTGCAAATAAGATTAGGAGAGAATTATTTTACAGTTGACTAAAGGGACAGAAGTGTGATTTGACTAATAGTTGGAAAATGTAACAGCCGTTTACAGCAAATGCCACATTGATCAAAGTCAGTGGTATTTTGAGCACTTACTAGGTGCAAAGCACTGTACTAAACTCCTGGGGGAGTACAATGCAACAGAGTTGGTAGACCCATTGGTTCCTCCCAAGAAGCTTACAGAAAGTTTATCTCTCTTTGGAATAATTAATTTCAAACAAGGAAACAGTCCAGATTGAAGAACAACCCTATCCTGAATCCCACTTGAATACAAAATTCCTTCTCACTGCCCCTTTGGGGTTCCACTCCAAGCCCAGCCCTAAACCTTGCTCTTAGCATGCAAGTTCAGAGCGTGGTCACCCGAAGTTACAGTTTACACAGGGGTAGCCTGGGTGCACCTTCTGGCTGCTAGGACAAGACGAGACCAAGTTCTTCTCCCTTGAGGCTCCTTAGTTCTTAACATAGCCAAGTCCCAGGGGTGGGTGGGACTCAGCCAGCCTGACGTGATTCAGAATACAGTGCTTTGCACACAGTAGCACTCAGTAAATACGATTGACTGATTGAATGAATGAATAGGCCTTCGACTCCCCAGACCAAATGGGTGGAAGGCATAGGTCTGGCTCACAGGACTAGAGGAGGGTAGGGGGAGCTTGGAGTTGCATGTCCTTAAAGCACCTTTGCTCTTTAACTTTTTTATTGGCCATTGTGAATTAATATCTTAGTAGTAAAGAATTGATTTGGACTCCTTGGGGTTTGTCATAATGAGTTTCCTGTAATCCCTAACTCTCTCGCTCTAAGCATAATGGAACATCCTGCTGAATTTAAAAGATTAGCATACACATCACTTGCATTGTTGTATATTGTATCTATCAATTAATGGTTTTTATCTGCCACAAGGAGCTTAAAGTTTCGAAAGGGAGAGAAACGTGGACATAAATTACAAATAGGGGAAATGGCGGAGTAGAAGAATAGGTACATAAATGCTGTGGGCCAAAGGTGGGTTGAATATCAAGTGCTTAAAGGGTGCAAATCCATGTGCATAAGCAACACAGAAGGGAGAGTGAGAAGGGTGAATCACAGGTGTTAGGGAGAGGTCTCTTGGAGAGGGTATGATTTTAGTAGGGAGTTAAGGAGAGTGGTGTTCTGTAACATATGAAGGGGAAGGGAGTTCCAGGCCCAGAGGCAGGATGCGGGCAAGGGGTTGGTGACAAGATCTAGGTACAGTGAGTAGATTGGTGTTAGAGGAGTGAGGCTTGTGGGCCGGGTTGTAATAGAGCGGTGAGGTAATATAGGAAGGGACAAGCTGACTGAGTGTTTAAAAGCTGGTGGTAAGGAGTTTCTGAATGGTGTGGAAGTGGATAGTCAAGCACTGGAGGGTCTTGAGGAGTGGGATAATGTGGATTGAATGATTTAAAAAAAAAATGATCGAAGCAGCAGAGTGAAGGCCTGGAGTGGGAAGAGTCAGGAGGCAGAGAGGGCAATGGGGAGACTAATGCAGAAGTCAAGGCAGGATTGGATAAATGCCTGGATCGGTGCAGTTGGGATGGAGAGGAAAGGATGGATGCTAGAGATGTTGTGAAGATAGAACTGACAGTATATAAATATTTTATTTAGTTCTCTAAAATGTTGGTCAATTTAATCTTTACTGTTTTCCTTTCTGGTAAGTCATCAGAATTGCCTTCAACAGAGATTGAACTTGTCCACAAACATTTAACTATCAACTTTTTTTTAATTTTTGCTCCACAGTGCAGGTATAATTCTACCTTGACTGACAAAGAAGATTATAAAACCATGTTGGAGAAACAAGAAGAGCAAATTGTAGAGTTGAAAGAAACCCTTAAGAGAAAACAGTTGGCTGAGGATATTGAGGTGAATAATTAATGCCCTCTGGCTATTTTTTGTAGGTAACTTGAAATGTGGATATCTTAGTTGGAGACTAACTTATGCATAATTTATACATTAGATAAGAGTAAGATGTGAGTGCTTAAAACCTTCTGAAAAAAACAGACCCCCAAAGAACCATCTTGCAGTAATAATCTTAAAGAAAACCAGAGTGGTTGTTTTGGGGGTGGGGGAGGTGAAGTCTGACAGGGCTCATGAGTTCGAATCCCAGCTCTGCCACTTGTCGGCTGTGTGACTGTGGGCAAGTCACTTAACTTCTCTGGGCCTCAGTTCCCTCATCTGTAAAATGGGGATTAAGACTGGGAGCCCCACGTGGGACAACCTGATTCCCCTGTGTCTACCCCAGCGCTTAGAACAGTGCTCGGCACATAGTAAGCGCTTAACAAATACCAACATTATTATTATTATTAAGTCTGAGTTACCATAATAATTAGGCTTGAATAAAGTCCAGATATGACCTTCCACTTTTTTGTTCTCATTGCAAGATTACCTGGATGTCCTTTTTATGCTTTAGTTAATGGGTTCCACTTGCTTTGTTCTTTTCTCTCCCTCCTCCCTTTCTTTACATCACCTTCTCTTGGCTAAAACTGTTTGGAAAAACTGAGGCAAATTTTGGTTATCGTGAAATAAAAAATGAGGAAGCAAAAGATGCTGCAGAAATCCCTGAAGTGCCTGCAAGTCAAGAAAAACTGTCTTGATTTTAGCTTAGTGGAGGGTTGGCCCTGGGGAGGTACTTCTTGCAGGTACAGCTCAAGCCCAAGTGGAATTGCTGCCGTTTCTGTCCTAACCCTTCCAAGCAACCTGATCATTTCGGAGAGTAGTTTGGCTCTGCAACATAGTTACTTTCTGAAAAGAAAGGCTGAATCTGAAACAAAGCCTGCATTTCATGCCCATGTTGAGCACAGATCCATGTCAGATTATATCAGAACACACTCCCCCATCAACCAGAATGACTTAAATGGCACTGATAGAAAGGGAGACGGAATCACACCGGGGCTGTAAACCATTCAAGGTTTCTGCGAACACAGGTTGCTGCCGACAGTTCCCGGAGGAAAATAGGGGGAGTTGTGGTGGTTAATGCAGGGGTAAGTATTAATATGGGGGAACAGTAAGTTCAAAGTGTGTTGCTCCTGGGAAGATAGTCAGGGTTGTACAGATAAAATTGTTCTGCTCCTGAAGACATCTGGGAGCTGTGGAGCTAGGAACCAGCACCTCCATGTGGCTACTTAATTTTAGTTTGAATGGTACTCAGAACAACTTCTCTTTTCCTACATTGCTATAAGGATTCATTAATTATTTTTTTTCCAAACTAGCGAGTCTTGATAGTTTAAAAATAGTTCATCCTACATTTTGTGTTCTATTCTAACAGAGGGAAATGATGTGTGAAGACCTAGTTCACGTCACAGAGCAGTTGAACAAGTTAACAGAGGCTTCTAAAAACCATTCAGTGCTTCTTCAGTCTGCCCAAGAAGAACTAGCAAAGAAGGAAGGATTAATCCGGGAACTGCAGGAACAGGTAAAATGGAAAATCTTCCCACACGGGTCTGGGACAGATGAACTGACGGTTTAGATTTTTAAATGAATATTTTCCAAAATCACTTCTCTATATCCGTCTTGATCAAAATGCTGAAACTCATGATCTAGGCGGGACACCGCCCAGTGATACTATGAGAGATGAGGAAGGAAATCAAATCTAGGCCACGTACCCTTTGAAAAGAGTCACTGTAGCAGCACCCTGGCATCATGCTTCAGACCCAACTGAAGGTATAGAGAGTTGCTGTCCAACCTTATAAATGGTTTTAAGATATGAATTCCCAAGTACCACCTCTAGACTCCTTGAGGAATTCTGTCCGCATCACCTGCATACCACAGTGAACATCAAGTGACCAGATCGGATCACAAACACGTCCTCTACTAGCAGTGAAACTATTCTCCTCAGGGCAGCCTTACTGAGTGGTTCATGTCATGTCTGTCTCCCCAGTTACACTGTAAGCTCACTGAGGGCAGGGAACGTGTCTTGCATTGTACTTTTCCAGGCGCTTAGTACTCTGCACACAGTAAGTGCTCAGTAAATACCATTGATGACAGTAAGCTACCTAAGCAACTATTGAAAAGGGGGAGTAGAAAGCATGGGGTCATGGGAAATGTTCTCAAAGTAATAATAATAATGTTGGTATTTGTTAAGCGCTTACTATGTGCAGAGCACTGTTCTAAGTGCTGGAGTAGATACAGGATAATCAGGTTGTCCCATGTGAGGCTCACAGTTAATCCCCATTTTCCAGATGAGGTAACTGAGGCACAGAGAAGTTAAGTGACTTGCCCACAGTCACACAGCTGACAAGTGGCAGAGCCGGGAGTCGAGCCCCTGACTCCGAAGCCCAGGCTCTTTCCACTGAGCCACACTGCCATATAGCACAGACAGTGCAGCATCACAGCTCATTCTTTCATTGTCACATTTAGTGAGCGTTTACTATGTGCAAAGCACTGTACCAAGCGCTTGGGAGAGTACAGCTGAATGGCGGGAGACCACTGCAGTAGACTGTTCGGTCTGAAGTGTTGCTCTCAAAAAGAGTGGCTTTTTTTTTCCCCATCCAAGCTTTGAAAGGATTGTGAAACAAATATAAAGATATTCCTAGGCACTGCAGAAACATCAGGACCAGGTGTGACCTTTGTGTGTGCATAGTGTGGTTAGGACTGTCACTCTCACAGTGACCTGTTTGTCCTTCTTCGCACCCATAAGTAAGCCTTATTTCAGGGGATCTTCAAATTCAGAGGACAACTATATACAAACAAGCTTATCCCCAGTTACACCATTACAGCTACCCCTCAATACATACAACTCAGAGTTAACTTAGGCTATGCAAAAGCTCAGTCACCCTGATATTTCAGCCAAGCGCTACAGGTAAGTAAATACCTCCCACTAAGATTGAATCAGCAAGGAATGGACTCGGGAGGAAGCCGTACCCAGTATGTGTCACACTTTTAAGTTAGAAAAGACCTCCTGAACAAATAACCAAAGAAATTGTTGAACTAAGCAGGCATCAATTCATTCATTCAGTAGTATTTATTGAGCACATACTATGTGCAGAGCACTGTACTAAGCGCTGGGACTGTACAAATCGGTAACAGATAGAGACAGTCCCTGCCCTTTTACGGGCTTACAGTCTATGCAAGATGCTAAACAAGATGAAAAATTAAGCAGCCTCTACCATCAGCAGCGTGGGAAGCAGCGTGGCGCAGTGGAAAGAGCACGGGCTTTGGAGTCAGGGCTCATGAGTTAGAATCCCAGCTCTGCCACTTGTCAGCTGTGTGACTGTGGGCAAGTCACTTAACTTCTCTGTGCCTCAGTTCCCTCATCTGTCAAATGGGGATTAAGACTGTGAGCCCCATGTGGGACAACCTGATTCCCCTGTGTCTACCCCAGCGCTTAGAACAGTGCTCTGCACATAGTAAGCGCTTAACAAATACCAACATCATTATTATTATCAGCAAAGATTTGGGGATAGGAAATCCTGCATCAATTTTCAAGAAAGTGAATGTGTTTCTATAAAATGATTGAAAATGATTCTGATGGAAAAAGCTGAAAGGTGTGCAGAGTTGATCAAGGGGAGAGCCTACAAGGCACTTTATGAAGGTAAGGGGAAGGCTATGGCTCAACTTAATTGGATAAATTCCTTAAAAGTTGAAAAACCATTACCAACAGTCAACAGAACAAACTTTTACTTTTACAACTTGAATAATCATACTAAAACCCCTCATTTAATTAATGCTGTGGCATTAATCTTTGAATTGCTTTAACACAAGCTAAACAGTACTTCAGTGGTTAACTTAACCCATAAAGAAATTTCATATTTTTCCAGAAGTCTTGGTAGGGGACTTTAGTTTGATATAAAAATCTATAGGAAAATATGATACAGCCACATTCTCATGGAGTATAACCCTGTTGTATCAATGAGTACAGCTGCATATGGTGAATTTCACAGTTGTCTCCAGAGTTACCAGGAATGTGATGAGAAATAACTAACTTGAAAATTATTGATATTTTCGATGATGGGTTTGATTTTTCTTCAAAAATGACTGCAATGCCGAGCATTTTTGAGTGAGGAGAGGGAGGTGGGGTAAGCTGGTCCAACATATTTTAACAGAAAGAATAGTATTTCTTGACCTTAAACCAAGTTCAGTTGTCAATTTAGTGGGTAGGGAAGGAGCTACTCAGAAATACCACCAGTGCAGGATGGTGAAAGGCTGACCAGGTATAAGGACAAAGAAAAAGACCTAGGCAATAAAGCCAGCTGGAGACTGAATATATGTCTATCTGTGCTTAGTTAAAAACGAAATCTTGGTGCTAGATTGTAGCAATGAGAGCTGACTGGTAAAAGCTATGTTTATTTACTGGACTCTTTCTATCGGTGCTTACTGCACTAGATTAATAATTAGTTTGGATGTCTTTTTGGTCACCACATTTTAAAAATAAAGTGGAGGAACTGAAAAATGTCCAGAGAAGTGATCAAAATGGTTAAAGGAATGGAAAGTTGGTATTGGGAGGTAAGGCAGAAAGAACTGGGTTTTAGCTTAGAGACAAAAGAAGTCTTTTGAGGCTGCTAACTCTGTATTCATTGAGGATTAACCAAGAGGAAGAGTGCTGCAAATAAAACAGGAACGGGAAAGATTTCAACTTGACAGGAGGAGGGACTTCACTGTCAGTGATTACGAATCCATGTTACCCAGGGAGGTGGTAAAACCCTTATTCCCAAAGATCGTTTAAAAGAAAGGAAGATAATCCTATTTGGGTAGAAAAAAGAGCACTGGTCTGAAAATCAGAAGACGTTGTTTTTACTCTTGATTCTGCCTGCCAGAGCTAGACCAATAGTGTTGAAGGTTTCTGGCTGAAGATCCTTGTCGGGTGTGTTCTGTGAGGTGGTCAGGCCCAGCAGGAATCCTGAAAATCAGCTGGTTAACATGAGTAGCTAAGACTGCAGAGGCTACGGAGACAGCCACCTGCCAGATGAGGAAGCGAACGGCATATTAATAACCTGATGCTACAGTCGCAGATCTTGTGCTTAAAAATAATAATGAAAAAAATCCTGTTTGCACTTTGCAGCTGCTTGCCTCCTCGCTCATTAGAGAAGCAGCCTGGCCTAGTGGATAGAGCACAGACCTGGGAGTCAGAAGGGCCTGGGTTCTAATCCCGGCTCTGCCACTTACCTGCCTTGAGCAAGTCACTTCACTTCTCTGTGCTTCAGTTACTTGTGTAAAATGGGAATAAAGACCGTGACCTCTATGTGAGAGATGGACTGTGTCTAACCTGATTAGCCTGTACCTAACCCAGGGCTTAGTACAGTGCCTGGCACATAGTTAAGTGCTTTATAAATATTAAGAAAGAAAAATTGCACACTGGGCCCCAGCAGGAATATGACTGGCAAGGAAGAGAAGTTGTTACTGGGGCGGTGCAAGCCACTAGCACTAAATTCAGTTTATTGACAGGGGTTTGGTCCCCAACTCTCAGGATCAAGATCCATCTGTCATTCCCTATCAGAAACTCAGTCATCATCAACAGTTCTTCACCTGCCTTGAAGCAGGTAGACCAAATGACCTCTGATTTGGGGATAAATTTGTTGAACTGTATGTGATGATAGTCAGCAGACAGGTAGGGGCAACTGTAATTACTTAAGACTCTCAGATCCCCTTAAATGAGAGAAAGCATTGGATGGTGTTGTCATCAGTCTATTCCCTCTAGACTGTAAGCTTGCTGTGAGCCGGGAAAGTGTCTGTTTATTGTATTGTGCTCTCCAAAGCGCTTAGTATAGTGCTCTGCACACAGTAAGCGCTCAATACGTAGGATTGGATGAATCAGTTGCTAAACTGTTCTAGGGGTAAGGAGACTTAGTACTGAAGGGAGAAGCAGCATGGTGTAGTGGATAGAGCATGGGCCTGGGAGTGAGAAGGTCATGGATTCTAATCCCAGGCCCACCAGTTGTCTGCTGAGTGACCTTGGGCAAGTCACTTCACTATGCCTCAGTTTCCTCATCTGTAAAATGAGGATTGAGCCTGGGAGTCCCACATGGGACAGGGACTTTGTCCAACCCGATTTGCTTGTATCCACCCCAGCACTGAGTACAGTGCCTGGCACATAGTAAGCGCTGAACAAATACCATTATTATTATCATTCTGTGCCTCCCCATATCCTCCTGAAAACTACCGACTTTTTCAGGATAGGATTAGATTATGGGTGGGCTTTTTTTAATGCCTGGTAGCTTGTTATACATGGAGGTTTAATATGTCGTTATCTTAATAGCTGAGCCAAAACAAAAAAGAACTGGAACAGCGGAAGAACGAATATGGCCTCAAAATGAGACAACTAGAATGTGTGATGGATTCTGCTACAGGCTTTCCTCAGGTAATTTTTGGGAAAAACTAACCTTTTTCGGCAGAGTGAACACCTGCTTGAGTGAGTGTGCTATGTCTGATGCATCATCAGCAGCCTTTTCTTTTTAAAGGAAAATCTGTATACTCCTAAAGAAATGATTCCCTTCTCATACCCCGGCCATAAGACCAGGCTGGTCAAAGTTATACCAATACAAGATAATACCACTGAAAGAAGCTTTCGGGTGGGGAAAGGGGAAAACAGTAAAAGATGTACTTTTTTTCTTCTCCCCCACCAGAGTCCCAAAACGCCACCACCTTTCCAAGCAAATCTTGCAAAACTTCTGGAAACACAGGAACAAGAGATAGAAGACCGAAGAGCCTCAACGATTTCTTTGCAACATCTCGTGTCCAAGTTAAATGAAGAGAGGGATGCAAAAAATGTTGACATCCTGAGAATGAAGGTACGCCACCTCAGCTGTGAAGCTTTTTGTATTCAGCAGCAAATCTATTAGGGTTCCTTGGAAAACTGAGTATGCCTAATGGAGACTGTACTTAAAGGAAACTCACCCAAAACTTAAAGAAATCAGGCTGTGAGCAAGTTAGGATTTTAATAAAACATGGAAGTGCCTTTGGAAATATTTCCTTAATAATTAAGCTACTAATTCTCACTGCCATGAACTGTATTATTATTTTCACTGATGAAAATGGGGGCAGAATAGTTTCAGAATTAAATTACAAGGATGGGATGTGCTAGCTAGCTTGCTTTCTAGCTAAGCCATTTTTTCCCCAGTTTGTGTGACATATGACATGGGCATTTGAGCACAGATATGGTTTTTTGCTTTAAGATTTTGTCAATGCATTCTCTGAAACTAATCTTCCTCCCCTTTTAAACAAGAGCAATTGTCTTTCCTGAAAGTCTGTCAATATGCTTGGTATTAGGAGCAATTATGTGAATTGGAAAACACCCGGCTAGAAGTGCAGCAGTTAATAGAGAAAAATCGAGCCCTACAAAGTGAGCTTGAGGTTATTAAAGGACAAAAGCACGGCAGGTAAGAAGAAACTGCTACAACTCTGGAGGGTGATTTCCAAAGAATGACACAGATTTCCTTTTGGTTCTAATACTAAAGAAGAAATCCTTTGAGTTGTCAGGGATCAATCAATCATTGGTATTTATTGAGCACTTACTGTATGCAGAGCTCTGTAGTAAGCACTTTGGAGAGTACTATGCAACAATTGGTAGACATGTTCCCTGCCCACTATGAGCTTACAGTCAAGAGAGACAGACAATAATGTAAACAAATAAATTACAAATACGTATCTAAGTGCAATGGGACTGAGGTTGGAGGTGAATATCAAGTGCTTAAAGGGTACAGATATAGGTTGCATAGATATCATAGAAGGAGTAGGGGAAAAGAGGACTTAATCAGGGGAGGCCTCTTGGAGGAGATATGATTTTAATAAGGCTTCGAAGGTGGGGAGAGGAGTGGTCTATCATGGATGGGGAGGAAATTCCAGAAGTCAGAGGGAGGATGTGGGAAAGGATTCGGCAGTGATATAGACAAGATTTGGGGCACAACGGAGAGTTGACCCTAAAAGTGCAGTGTGCAGGTAGGAAATGAGCAAGGTAAGGTAGGATGATTCGTGCAGCAGAGTGAAGTCTGGATTGGAGTGAGGAGAGACAGGAGGTCGGGAAGTCAGCGAGGAGGCAGATTCAGTAGTCAAGGCGGGATAGAATAAGTGCTTGAATCAGACTGGTAGCAGTTGGAATGAAGAGGAAAGGACAGGTTTTCGCAGTGTTCTGAAGGTAGAACCAATGGGATTTGGTAACAGATTGAATATGTAGGTTGGGTGAGAGAGATGAGTGTGGGATAACGCCAAAGTAAGCACATCAAACAGAAACTTCTGACAGTTGGTTTTAAGGCCCTCCATCAAGACCCACCTTCTTATCTTGCCGGAACCCCCGCCCCTTCAAACCTGTCAGAACACAGTGTCATTGTCCTTCTGAAATCCCACACCTTTATTAAGTGATGACAAGCAACAGAAAGATTGCTTTGCATGCCTATACCAGAATTACCTCAACTATTTAGTTTGTGGGTAGGAGAGCATTATGATGATGATGATAATGGTATTCATTAAGCACTTACTTTGTGCCAAGCACTGTACTAAGTGCTGAGATGATCGGGTTGGACCCAGTCCCTGTCCCACTTGGGGATCACAATCTAAGTAGAAGGAAGAACAAGTATTGACCCCCCCCCATTTTTCAGATGAGGTAACAGAGGCACAGAGAAGTGAAGTGACTTGCCCAAGATCACCCTGCAGGCAAGAGGCAGAACCAGGATTAGAACCCAAATCCCCAGACTCTGCCACCTCTGTGCTCTTTCCATTAGTCCACACTGTTTTTCAAGCGCTAAAATAAAAGCCCAGCCCCATTTATGCTACCCCCGTGGGCTGCATGCACATGGCTTCTTCAAGAGCCCCCATATGCAGGGGGGAGAGAGAGAGGGTAGAAGGTTGATACCAGATTGATGAATGGTCAGGCTTCCTGACGGGTGCCAGAGCAACATATTTCAGGACCCCTTATAGCACCAAAAGGCCAGCCATCCTAAGTATTCTCTGAGACTTGTTGGAAAAATATAATTTTCTCCAACCTTTCATTACTTTCTAAATCCAAGGATTCAATTTCCCGGCGGGAATGTTTTCTGTAGCTGTTTTGTATTTTATTCTCTACTTTATTGAATCTGCCTAAATGGTTTAAACCTTTTAACAGTAATCAGAAATATCCAGATATTCGGCAGCTAATAAAAGAACGAGAAAAGGAAATTGTTGAAGAAAGACTTGCTAAGGTATGTAAGTTTGTTTAGTGTTACATTTACCCTGTGTTAATTTTGAGGCAGAAGCAGAATTTTTTATGGAAGAAAATCTCAAAAAATATGCTTGAACCTTGCAAATGTATCCAATGAGTGTCAAGCAAATCAGGCAAGCAGGCAGTGGTATTTATTAAAAAGCACTTGGGGAGAATACAGTACACCAGAGTTGTTAGACACGTTCCTTGCCCATAACAAACAGCCTGGAGCAAATAGTAGAGAGTGCTTACTGTTGCTTTACTGTGTAAAAGTGAGGGGGGAAAAACTCTTGAATGAAATCGTGCATTAATCAGGTTTCTTGTTGGAAAAGTCTACTGGGTTTCATTTTAAATAATGTATTTCTATTTTTTATGCAGAATAAAGCAACTGAAGAAATGATGAGATTGAAGACAGAGTAAGTTTTATTTTCATATTTTGAGGGTAGACTATTCTGAACCTTATAGCTCCCTCTCTGGTACTTCAAAAATACGGTAGACTAGCAAAATGGTAATTTTGGCAGCCCAGCATGTGGCATTAAATATTTTTTTTGTCATTATTATTAATGTATTTAAGTGCTTACTCTGTTCCAAGCACTGTACTAAGCACTGGAGTAGGTACAACGCTCAGTATGAGCAGGGAATGTCTACCGACTCTGTTGTATTGTATTCTACCAAGTGCTTAGGACAGTGCTCTGCACTCAGTAAACGCTCAGTATATACCACTGATTTATTGATAATCATATTGGATGCACACACGGCCCACACGGGACTGACATTCTAAGTAGCTGGGCGTAGGATTTAATCCCTGTTTTACAGATAAGAGAACTGAAGCTAACAGAAGTTGTGACTTTCCTAAGCAGAAAAGCGGCAGAGCTAGGAGTTAGAACCCAGATCCTTGGACTCCTAGGCCCGTGCTCTTTCCACCACACCATGTTCTTTCCAACTGTCACTGACTAAAGAAGCTATTGTGGAATATATCTCAAGCTGGCCACATGCTAGACACACAATTTTCCCATAATACAAGAGTTGTGTTCTTGCAAAGCTTCAGGTTAAGGAAAACTCACATCGTGATACTCACCTGTCCTGAGGCTGCACATGCACACAAGCAGTTTCTTCTGATGCTGTGATATGCTGAAACTGTTTAGACAAATGTTTCCTAATATCCTACCGATAACCCAGCCAAAGTGTGTAATGAAAATACATATTATTGAAGAACGGAGTGTTGTTGGGTTTTTTCACTTAATATAGATTAACCTTCCCTCTTTCTCTTGCATTGTTTATGAAAACAAGCAAGAATATGTTGTTTCCTTCCTGCTCAAATTATAATTTTGATTGGCTTTCTGACCTATAATCAGGTCCTCAATTTCATATCCTATTTCTCCTTATTTGTTACAGCTACACTATTGGCTCTTTTCAGAATTCCCTATTTCAGGGAACAAACTCCCTCCTCATTCCAGCACCACCAGTCCAGATGGGTGGCCTCTATTAATGGCTCAAGATTCGGGCTTCACATTAATTTAGCCGTCCTTTTCACATTATGGACTGTAAACTTCCAATTCACCCCTATGCCGATTTGGCCTGGACCCCGCTCCCTCACCCCCCACCCCATTTAAACTCCCCACAACAAAGAGCTGAATCTAGGATTTGGGTTTTAAATTAGGACTCATACCCCACTTTGGCCTAGCCTCTAGTGGTTTCCATTTGCTCTGATTGAGCAGAACGAGGATTAGAACTCGTGTTGTTCATCAGCTGGGACTATAAATAAATGTATCTTTTGTATTAAAATAATTACCTCTAAAAATGGCATCAATTACAGAACTTGGTTAGGAAAATGTTATGCAAAAATATTTTAACAACAAAGCAACTTCCATCACTCTGGACGATTCTAGGCCATTCTGGAAATGTTAAAGTAATTCTGTGCATCGTATCAGTAGATGGCACTAGAAGCTTTCTCTTCATTCCTTTATCTCCTCTGTGAATCCATTTGTGACCAGCCTTAAAATTACCTATTTTGTGCCACTCTAACACCAGGTACTCTAAATGCAAAGAGTTAAGAAGGATTTGATTAGGTACTTTTCAGTGTGTATCAAAATGCAGCCAAGTTTTCAAGTAATTAAGTTGTGTCCTGTGTTTGAGCTAATCTTCCTTATTTAATGACTTTTCAAATAGCGCTATTAAATCTGAACAACATTTTTAATTAAATTGATTCTCCTCGGGAGTTCATTTAAGTGCCCCCCCAAATCCATTTCTGATGAGTATTTTCTGATATTTTATTACAAATTCATCCGTATCCTGGAGTAGGTAAGTCTCTCCTGGTATATCGTCTCATCATTGGCATTTATTGAGCACTTACTATGTGCAGAGCACTGTACTAAGCATGTGGGGAGAGTACAACAGAGTTCGTAGACATGTTCCCACTGAAAGCCGTCCATCAGTATACATGCTTTCATGCCTAGCTTTGACTGAAAAACTTTAGACCGATATTCCATGCCGGTAATTATTTATAACTCACCTTGACCAAGTACAGATTGTAATTTCCGTGGCTCATTTTTATCTGTTGCAGGTGACTTGTTTTAAACTTTCTGGGGAGGGGTGGAGCACTTCAGAATCTTGCTCTTTCCAGGCACATGATCAGCAGGGCTATAACAAAATGGATTTCCATTCCAAAGGGGAAGCATCTCAGTGAATTCCAGAGATCTAAAGAAAGAAACTCAAATTACCTGTCATTTCATCAGACATTAATTATCTTCCTGCTAAAATCACAGGGTGTGGAGGCAGAAGTTAATATTGGGCCCAAATCATCCAGAAAATTCCAGAACAATTTTATCTTCTTACTCTTAACACTTTAATAATCATAATGATACATCTATGAAATGATGCTTGTACTTACAGGCTAGAGGATGCCAAAAATGTCCTTAAAAGCAGAGAGCTGATTTGGGTCACAATGAGTGAGGAAGTAGAAAGAACAAGGGCTTTGGAGTCGAAAGCTTTCCAGGAAAAAGAAAAGCTGAGATCAAAACTTGAAGAAACTTTTGAAGAAAAAGACAAAATTGCTCAGGTCTCTCAAGTTTTTTTGGTTTCATTGATTTGTGACATTTCATTAATTTGAATTCACAGAGTTGGTGCAGAAGTACTGTGATTAATGATTGTGAGTTGCTGCTTAAATAATGAGTGCATGATTACTGATAAATTGATCTATTCTATTCATCGTGGTCTTCCGTGGCTTAGTGGGATAATTTGTTAAAATCTAATATGGCTGGTAAAGAAAATTCATCTGCAGTGTAAACGCCTGAATGATGAAAATCAAAGCTGCATATCAATCTGTTGCTTTTCCAACTACAGGAGATGGACTTGCTAAGAAAGCAAGTGGAGTACCTGGCCGAGGAAAATGGAAAACTAGTGGGTCACCAAAACTTAAACCAGAAGATTCAATATCTTGTGAAACTGAAAAAAGACTATGCAAAAGTGGTTGAAGTATGTCCTGTCATTGGTAAAATAAACAATCACATTTAGATTTGAAATGTTTGAAATGAGGTCAGCAATTGAATTCCAGATAAACACGAATATGAAGGAAAAGGTAGAATGTTAAGCCATCGTTGGTTTCGTGTCACTTTGGGGTTCATTCTTGCCTGCCTAATCACATGTATGTTTTATAGTTAAGCAGTTGGGATCATGGCAGTGCTATTTTACTCTGATACTTACTGCCTGGCAGAATGAATCAGTGCTTTGACTTAATGCTTTTTCTTTACACAGGAGTTAGAAAAGCAACGCATTGAAAATGCGTTCTTGAAGGAAGTGAAAAAATGTGACTTTCCCCTGGATCCTGGTCAACCACGCTAAAAGGCTGTTTTTCCATGCCACAAAAGTTGGGGCTGCACTTCTGCACGTGACAAGAAATCATTAGGGGACTTGATTTTCAAAGCCTCAGTATTATGGCAGCTAAGTATTTGATGGAGCGGTCTGCTCCTGCCTTACTTGAGTCTCCTGAAGCCATTCCGATTCCTACATCTTAGGTTCTAGTGTAACACCCGGCTCCCATTGTAAATATTGGACCGATGTCTTTTGTTTGTTTTGGGGGGGGTAGTTTTTTACAGTATCTGTGACTCTAGTTTACATTTAGAATATTTCTGAAAATTTTCCTGCTTGCTTCATTTTCTCTGATATATATCGACGTGTATAAGGTCAGAAAGTATTTCCACTCTTAAACTGCCAGGTCAGAATTTTAGTTTTTAAGTGTAATATTAATGAAATTCAGCTAGATGGCTATTATATCAAAATACGTTCTTGGGAAATTTATCCTCTACGGATAGGTCTCTTGGGACACTCTGCCTTGATGATTTTTTTTTTAATCATTTTCTTTTAGTGTGTCCTTTTTGTAGTGAAAGAATTCAGACGCGAGATCTAGGAAAATCCATCGTAGAATAGAACTGTTACGAGACTAGGTTATCTTTAAGAATAGGCTCAGTACTATTATCACAGACAGTTCCGAGAGTCATAAAAGTAGTCCTACAGTTAGAGATTGCAAATTCGGTCTGAGGTGAATACTGTGTCTGTTGTGTGAACTGGCAAGGTGTCTTGCGGAAAGATGCTAGGGGTTCCATTACCATCTTTCTTAACTTATCCAGGAGGGAATCAGAAAGACGGCGAACAGCGTGGCATGAAAGTCAATGGAGTGGGAGAGAGCGGTTGCCACTCAGTTTTCATTCTCCGATCTATCTATCCCTTTCCCAAGGTCTCCTGTGAATTGCAACTTTCCCTCAGAACCATCTCTAAGAAAATCAGTGTCTGCCATATCAGCCAGTGGGATTCAGTGTTCTGTTCCTGGATAGGTTAAGAAAAATGCCTTGCGAGGGGAAGAGAGTTTCTCTAACCTAATGGCACCTAAGTTACAGCCCTGGTCTCAAAAGGAAGTCAAGCGCTTTCAAAGCAAAAGCTAGGTTGCTTGTGTCTGTAAACTATTTCTATGGTGTATGTCTTAAATTTTAAAGCCTTTCTGAAATCTCAGGACCTTGAAATAAACTCTTAAATGTTGATTTTATTTTACTTTTTTTTTTTAAACAATTATAACAAGCTGTATGTGTTAACATGGGAATGTTGTGGGGGTACTTGAGTATTTTGGAGGTAAGGGTGATTGGTTTGGATATTCTGTGAAAACTCCTCAAGGTGACAGACTTTAGAAAATGAATTATTTAGGTAAATATCTTCCGGGGTTCCAGGTTGGATGGCTGCCTTGCGTGTTTTTAGGAGAAAAAATAGGGAGGCAAGATCAGGTTTGAGTCATTTCAGCCCACTATCTTAACTGTGACTTCCTCCTTTTTTAAAAGTGGTCCAGTGGCTTCCCAGCACAATTCGGAGTGATTCCTAGGTAATTCCTGTACTTCAAACCCCTTCACCAAGGTGCCTCAGCTTCCTTATATCCCTTGTCTCCTGCTTTCTTAGAAATCTTGCTCAATTCTCCTTTCCCTTGCCCTTAACCTAGACTGCCGGATCTGCAGAACAGCTCCTCCGAGAAGCCTTTCCTGACCAGAAGGGATAATAAATCCCTCCTTTATGGGGGCACGATGATCCGGGCCAAAAGCATTTGTATTTAACATTCATACAGTTTTCATTGCTAAAATACCTAGGAATTTAAATGTTACCATAATGAACTCAGTTGATAACGAAGCTCTCGGTCCTGTGTCTGAAGCTGCCTGGAGAGGCAGAGTGATGCTGGGGAGTTCAGAAAAGGTTGGTCCTGTTTTATCATTACTGTTCCTCAGTGACCTGGATGCCTGCTGTAAGCCAGCAGATAAAGTGGCTCCGCCATTTGTCAGCTGTGTGACTGTGGGCAAGTCACTTAACTTCTCTGTGCCTCAGTTCCCTCATCTGTAAAATGGGGATTAAGACTGTGAGCCTCATGTGGGACAACCTGATTACCCTCTATCTCTCCCAGCACATAGAACAGTGCTCTGCACGTAGTAAGCGCTTAATACCAACATTATTATTATAGAGATGCTTCACTCCCACCCAAGTGTAGACTTACACTTCATATTCCTTCACGACTCCCTCCCTCTTCCTATCCAACAATTACTCTCCCCACCTTCATAGCCTTCATGAAGCCATATCTCCTCAAAAGGCCTTCCCTGACTAAGTCCTCATTTCCTCTTCTCCCACTCCCTTCTACATCACCCTTACCCTGGGATTTCCTCCCTTTTCTCACCCCTACCTCAACCCCACAGGACTTGCGTACATCTCCTCTAATTTCTATTAATGTCTGTCTCCCCCTCTAGACTATAAACTCATTGTGGCCAGGGAATGTGTCTCCCAACTCTGTTATATTGTACCCTCTCAAGCACTTAGTACAGTTCTCTGCACACAGTAAGCCCTCAATAAATGCGATTGATAGATTACAACTGGCAAGTCAGGACAAACTCTATCTCCCGTCAGTCCATCGTATTTTTTGAGCTCTTGTACTGGGTGCAGAACACTGTATTAAGCACTTGGGAGAGAACAATATAACAGACCCATTCCCTGCCCAAAGTGAGCTTTCAGTCTACCTTCGTGACCCTCATGTGATTAACAAAACTTTTATATTGGTGTTGAATTGATTCAGGTTTCTGTGATCCTTTTAGGAGATCGAACGAGGTGCCCAGGAGGAAGCTGGGCCACCCTATTGATGTAGAATTTAGTTTGCTCCCACTACCGGGGAGCGCACATGTGCTGCACATCGAGCTTGTGGCTTCTTCGGAACTTGCTGAGGGCACTGACTCCATTCAGTGTTTCTCTCCGAAGTAGTTCCTGAGCCTCCTGAGATGTTCTAATAGGAGTAAGACTTGGGTGATAAGCTCAGAAGCGAATAGAGGAGACAGCAGCCACAAACTAAATGTGCAGTGGTATCAGGATGCAACAACCCAAAAATGGAATAAATAGATGCACAAATGCTGAAGGCGAGAGTGGGTGGAGTATGGGGGAAATGCCTCCTGCGGGAGTGTGAATGTGGAGAAGGGTGTGGGCTGGATGATGTGGAAGTGGGGAGGGAGGTGTACGTAAGGTTTGGGTTTGAGCCATAGGTCAAAGGGTGAGAGACGTACTATTAGCTTAGTTTGGAGAAGCATAGACGGTGAGCTGCGTGTTGCAGGGGAAGAGTATGGAAAGGGAGAGAGAGTCCAAAACAACATCTTCCCACCCAAATCCTGCCTTCCTCCTGTCTTTCCCATCACCACAAGCCTATAACCTTGGTGTGGACCTCAATTCATCTCTCCCTCATTCAACTCACACATTCAATCCATCACCAAATTCTGTCAGATCTACCTCTACAACATGGCTGCAATCCACCCTTTCCTCTCCATCCGAACGCCTGCCACGCTGATCCAGGAGCTTATCCTATCCTGAGTTCTGCCTCAGCCTCCTCACTGAACTGAGTTGGGAAACCCTGATCCCCCAGTCGACATGGATACCCCAGAACCCTCACTGTGTTCTTTCCTACATCTCAGCTGTTCCCGGCCTCCCCTCCCATGTCAGGATGTCAAGAGTTAAACACCAATTCTTTCTTGGAAAAAATATTTATTGGGAAGTGCTTTCTCACCACCCCTCTGTGGTTAAAACTGATGAACAGAACCGCTTGTTATTTTTTTCAGTACTTTTTCACGGCCTGTGAAAGTGGTGTGAAGGCAGCCTGGTTTCCCTTAGCGTTATTTGGCTTGGGCTCTACGGGTGAAAAGCCGATGACAACCCTGTTTCAAGGTTTCCCTCTCCACTAAGACTCACCAGGGGTTAATGTCACCATCCACACTTATGCGTTTGCCTTCCCAATATTCACTCATTCAATAGTATTTATTGAGCACTTATGTGCAGAGCACTGCACTAAGTGCTTGGAATGTACAAATCGGCAACAGATACAGTCCCTGCCCATTGACGGGCTTACAGTCTAATCGGATATAATCAATATCCTGGGGAGGGAGGCGTTGCATCAGCTCCCAGATGCCTCAACCTACTCCAAGCAGACCGAGGAGTCAAAGTGAGCGATCGGATCGGAGAAGAGGAGGATTTCCGTCTTGGAACCCTGCTCTCGCCAAAGGTTCAGTCTGAAAATCCACGGAGCCCCGAGCCTCCCCTCGGTTCTGCGGGTCCACGGGGCCGCCGTGCTTCTTGGGACGCTGGTCTGGGCTAACAGTCGACTAGTTCTCTTTCCTCTTGGCAGCTCTTCCGCCCTCCGCACAGGAAACGTCTGTCTGCAGTAGCAGGAGCCCACAGATGGTCATGCCGATGCCAACCCACCACATCACGGCGCGAGTCTCTCCGTACAGCAGGTACCCAAAGAATGCCTGAATGAGAGAGAGAGTGGCCCAGGGCGATGAGCAGGCAGGAGCTTCATGTCTGTCTCCCTCCCAGTTGTAGACTATCTGCTCCTTGTGGGCATCTACCACCTCTGCTGTACTGTATTCTCCCAAATGCTGAGTACGGTGCTCTGGACGGAGGAAGCATCGAATAGCACCGACTGGTTGATCTTTGATCCTGGCAGGCCTGGGGACCAGGCCAAGAGACAAATCTGATTGGCAAAAACAGCTTCTGCCAGACAGACCCTCCAAGCAAACCCCATGGCAGGCACCCAAAGGCCTCCGCAGCAGGAAGGGACAAGACAGAAGGACCCGCGATCTGGGTCTTATACCCAGCAAGGTCACCACGACTTGAGGCGGGGAGTTAATTTCCTCTGTGGTAGAACGGGATCAGCGATACCAGCCTGCCAGGCAGGTAAAATCATGCACTTAAGTGGGAAAACACTAGAGGTGTCAGGTGGAATATCCTTAACCCTGTGGTTGAATGTCAAGGAGGGCAGGTTCTTCCCACTCAGCGGGACATCGGGCTGGTAAACCACTGCCCTGACTCAGGATGGCATTTCTAGGTCCCTTCGGCAGGCGTACGCTTCCTCTGTAACGGTAATAACAATTATGGTAATTAAGTGCTTACTGTGTGCCAAGCACTGTTCTAAGCACTGGGGTAGATACAAGTGAATCAGGTTGGACACAGTCCCTGTCCCACATGGGGCTCATTCTCTCGTCCCCATTTTATAGATGAGGCAATGGAGGCCTAGAGAAGTGCAGTGACTTGCCCAAGGTCACACAGCAGACATTCGGTGGTCCTTCTGACCCCCGGGTGCCTGCTCTATCGGCTCAACCACCCTTCTCATGTGTTTCATTAATGTCCATTAATTAATTAATGCTACCAAGAGGGAATGACCCCCAGCCCTGAGAACATCTTGGCTCAGGCTGGATAGGTGAGTGGCAGCCACCTAGACCGTAGCTATGACGGTTGGACTCGGTGCCACGAGGGGCCTGATAGTAAGCGCTCAGTAAATACCACTGATTGACTGATGGCACTGAGTCCGACTTGATTACCTTTGGGCGCTTGGTATTCACCCCACCCTTAACCCCGTAGCGCTTACATACATAGGTGTAAATTATTTATATAAATGTCTGCCTCTCCCTCTCGACCTGAAGCTCGTTGAGGGCAGGGAACGTGTCTACCAACTCTTGTACTCTCCCAAGCCCTTAGTACAGTGTTCTGCACACTGTAAACACTCAATATCACTGATTAACTTGTATTTATCCCAGTGTTAAAACAGTGCTTGACACATAGTGCTGCACTAAATAATAATAGCCAGCCCACAAATAAGGGAACTTTCGGCATAAAGAATGACAGCCCTTCTCTTTCCCCGGAAGGACGGGTATGTCCCTTGCACTTATTCCTACTTACAGTGGCAAGGAAGTTGGCTGTGGTCGTCATAATGGAAACCATGGCTGAAGAGGAGGCGAGATTGAGTCCTTTGGCATAGAAGGTCCACATCAGGGAATTGGAAACGAAGATGAAGATGGCACATACTATCCGGAGCAGCGGGGGTTGCTATAGCGGGGAAGAGAATAAAACAGGCCCGGTGAGACATGACGACTCCGGTTCGGTAAGCAGCGAGGCTCAGTGGAAAGACCCCGGGCTTGGGCATGAATCCGGTCATGGGTTTGAATCCCAGCTCTGCCACTTGTCAGCTGTGTGACTGGGCAAGTCACTTCTCTGTGCCTCGGTTCCCTCATCTGTAAAATGGGGGGATGACTGTGAGCCTTACATGGGACAACCTGATTACCCTCTATCTACCCCCGTGCTTAGAACAGTGCTCTGCACGTGGTAAGCGCTTAACAAATGCCAACTTTTTTTTTTTCGATAGTACTGCATGTCAGAACCGCCCTCACAAACAGGATCTAGAAAGGACTGTCCCCCCTCAGTGTTGAAAGCATTTTCCATCCCGTTGGTTTCACCTGGGGATATAAAGGTGTTCCATGCTTACAAGGGAAGATTGAGCACGGAAGATGAAGAGGCTCATTTCGAGTCACTAATCCTGCCCAGAGAGGTCCTTGCCCCAGCTCCTTCTAGACGCCCGCACATCCCACCTTCCACAGTTAAGACCCTAAATCCCTCTCCTGAAGTAGTCACAGCTGCAGGGAAAGACAAATGAGGGTATCCAACCCTCTTGCCACTACAGCTAAATCATATTAAGGTGCAACAGGAAGGGGTTTTTATGCAAAATACAAAAAACAAAGCAGGTTCTGGGAGGGGGGGGACAGAAGTAAATGAGAATAGGCATGAGAGCATTAGCCCTCCTTTTTTTTTTTTCCTTCCACGCTGTCTAGGGAGCCGTCGGGAGGAGGGCTTTTTGAATCCTGCTGTGCGGGTCCATCATCTCCCACACTGGGGTAGTGACTGCTACTGTGATGACAACTACCATCTGGAAAGAGGTGGTAAGCCGTCAGCAGGGAAGGGAAAATAGTTACAAACTGAAAATACACAGGGCTTTCCCTCAGAGTTGGAATGGAAATACCGGAGCTTTCTTTACAGAGCTGCGGAACAAAGCAGCAGGTACGTATCCACCTGCCTGGGGAGATATGAGTGTGATCGGTCAGGAGGCAGAGGATAAATAGAAGACCTTTAGGATGCTTGTTAATAATAATGATAATAATGTTGGTATTTGTTAAGCACTTACTATGTGCAGAGCACTGTTCTAAGCGCAGCATGGCTCAGGGGAAAGAGCATGGGCTTTGGAGTCAGAGGTCATGGGTTCGAATTCCGGCTCGGCCACTTGTCAGCTGTGTGACTTTGGGCAAGTCACTTAACTTCTCGGTGCCTCAGTTACCTCATCTGTAAAATGGGAATTGATTGCGAGCCCCAAGTGGGACAACCTGATTCCCCTATGTCTCCCCCAGCGCTTAGAGAACAGTGCTTGGCACATAGTAAGCACTTAACAAATACCAACATTATGATTATCGGGTTGTCCCACCTGAGGCTCACAGTCTTCAGCCCCATTTTACAGATGAGGTCACTGAGAAGTGAAGCGAGTTGCCCACAGTCCCACAGCTGACAAGTGGCAGAGCTGGGGCTCGAACCCATGACCTCTGACTCCCCAGACTGGGCTCTTTCCCCTGAGCCATGCTGCTTCTCAAGTACTGAGGTAATAATAATAATGTTGGCATTTGTTAAGCGCTTACTATGTGCCGAGCACTGGTCTAAGCACTGGGGGAGATACAGGGGAATCAGGTTATCCCACGTGAGGCTCAGTCTTCATCCCCATTTTCCAGACGAGGTGACTGAGGCCCAGAGAAGTGAAGTTGGCATTTATTAAGCGCTTACTATGAGCAGAGCACTGTTCTAAGCGCTGGGGTAACTACAGGGCAATCCGATTGCCCCACATGAGGCTCCCAGTCTTCATCCCCATTTTCCAGATGAGGTCACTGAGGCCCAGAGAAGCGAAGTGACTGGCCCACGGTCACCCAGCTGACGAGGGGCAGAGGCGGGATTCGAACCCATGACCTCTGACTCCCCAGCCCGGACTCTTTCCACTGAGCCACGCTGCTTCTCTAGTACTGAAGGTAATAATAATGATGATAAGGTTGGTATTTGTGAAGCGCTTACTATGTGCAGAGCACTGTTCTAAGCGCTGGGAGAGATACAGGGTCATCAGGTTGTCCCACGTGAGGCGCACAGTCTTCATCCCCATTTTACAGAGGAGGTCACTGAGGCACAAAGAAGTGACTTATAATAATAATAATGTTGGTATTTGTTAAGCGCTTACTCTGTGCAGAGCACTGTTCTAAGCGCTGGGGTAGATACAGGGTCATCAGGTCGTCCCACGTGGGGCTCCCAGTCCTCATCCCCATTTGACAGATGAGGTAACTGAGGCACAGAGACGTCAAGTGACTTAACAAATCCCAACATTATTATTATTATTAATAAAAGCTTACTATGTGCAGAGCACTGTTCTAAGCGCTGGGGGGATACAAGGTGATGAGGTTGTCCCTCATGGGGCTCACAGGCTTCACCCCCATTTTCCAGATGAGGTCACTGAGGCCCAGAGAAGCGAAGTGACTGGCCCACAGTCACCCAGCTGACAAGTGGCCGAGGCGGGGTTCGAACCCACGACCTCTGGCTCCCCAGCCCGGGCTCTTGCCCCTGAGCCCCGCTGCTTCTCTGAGGTAATAATAATAATAATAATGTTGGTATTTGTTAAGCGCTTACTATGTGCCGAGCACTGTTCTAAGCGCTGGGGTAGACACGGGGGAATCAGGTTGTCCCACGTGGGGCTCACGGTCTTCATCCCCATTTGACAGATGAGGGAACTGAGGCCCAGAGAAGTGAAGTGACTGGCCCACAGTCACCCAGCCGACAAGTGGCAGAGCCGGGATTCGAACTCATGAGCCCTGACTCCCCAGCCCGTGCTCTTGCCCCTGAGCCCCGCTGCTTCTCTGAGGTAGATAGGCCCCTCCCTCACGGGGCTGACTCCGCCCCCCTCCCCTAGTTTATCTGGGCACCCACCGCTCGGTCCCGGACTCCGGCGCCCACGGCCAGCTTGGCCAGGGTGGCGGCCAGGGCGGCGAAGAGCCCGGCCAGGCCCGAGGCCCGCGCCGCCGCCGCCGCCCGGGCCCCCCCCAACATGGCGGCGCCGCCCGCGGCCTCCCCGACGCCCCACGCGTCACTTCCGCCTTCTTCCCCCCGCCTCGATGACGCACTTCCGGTCCGCGCGGATTGGCCGCCGCCCGCACGTGACCCCAAGGGGGCCCGGGCCTCAAACCCCCGCCCCGCCCCCCCTCGCAGTAATAATAATAATGTTGGGATTTGTAAAGCGCTTACTATGTGCAGAGCACTGTTCTAAGCGCTGGGGGAGATACAGGGGAATCAGGTCGTCCCACGTGGGGCTCACAGTCTTCATCCCCATTTTGCAGATGAGGGAACTGAGGCCCAGAGAAGCGAAGTGACTGGCCCACAGTCCCCCAGCTGACAAGGGGCAGAGCCGGGAGTCGAACTCATGACCTCTGACTCCCAAGCCCGGGCTCTTTCCACTGAGCCACGCTGATTTGTTAAGCGCTTACTACGTGCTGAGCACTGTTCTAAGCGCTGGGGAAGCTATTGGGTGATCAGGTTGTCCCACGTGAGGCTCACAGTTAATCCCCATTTTGCAGATTCATTCATTCAATAATAATGTTGGTATTTGTTAAGCGCTTACTATGTGCAGAGCGCTGCTCTATTAGTAATAACTATGTTGGTATTTATTAAGCAATTACTGTGGGCAGAGCACTGTTCTAGTAATAATGTTGGTATTTGTTAAGCGCTTACTATGTGCAGAGCACTGTTGTACGCGCTGGGGTTGATACAGGGTCATCAGGTGGTCCCACGTGGGGCTCCCAGTCTTCATCCCCATTTGACAGATGAGGTCACTGAGGCCCAGAGAAGTGAAGTGACTTAACAAATCCCAACATTATTATTATTATTAAAAGCTTACTATGTGCAGAGCACTGTTCTAAGCGCTGGGGTAGACACAGGGGAATCAGGTTGTCCCACGTGGGGCTCCCAGTCTTCATCCCCATTTTACAGATGAGGGAACTGAGGCACAGAGAAGTGAAGTGACTTAACAAATCCCAACATTATTATTATTAAAAGCTTACTATGTGTAGAGCACTGTTCTAAGCGCTGGGGGGATACAAGGTGATCAGGTTGTCCCTCATGGGGCTCACAGTCTTCACCCCCATTTTACAGATGAGGTCACTGAGGCCCAGTGAAGTGACTTAATAATAATGTTGGTATTTGTTAAGCGCTTACTCTGTGCAGAGCACTGTTCTAAGCGCAGGGGGAGATAAAGGGTAATGAGGTGGTTCCACGTGAAGCTCACAGTTAATCCCCATTTTCCAGATGACGCAACTGAGGCCCAGAGAAGTGAAGTGACTTGCCCACAGTCACACAGCTGGCAAGTGGCAGAGAGAGTCATCCCTGCTCTCAAGGAATTTACAGTCTGTGGATGGATACCCGTAAAGCATCCTGAGATAACTACGTAGACGTGCAAATGAATATTATCTTCCTTGGGTATAAAGTCTGTCCTCTGAAGTCCCATGAGCAACGTGGCTCAGTGGAAAGAGTCCGGGTTTGGGAGTCAGCGGTCATGGGTTTGAATCCCGGCTCTGCCACTTGTCAGCTGTGTGACTGTGGGTAAGTCACTTAACTTCTCGGTGCCTCTGTGACCTCATCTGTAAAATAGGGATTAACTGTGAGCCTCATGTGGGACAACCTGATTGGCCTGTATCTGCCCCAGCGCTTAGAACAGTGCTCTGCACGTAGTAAGCGCTTAACAAATACCGACGTTATTATTATCTTGGGCAAGTCACTTAACTTCTCTGTGCCTCAGTGACCTCATCTATAAAATGGGGATGAAGACTGTGAGCCCTACGTAGGGCAACCTGATGACCTCGAATCTCCCCCAGCGCTTAGAACAGTGCTCGGCACATAGAAAGCGCTTAACAAATACCAACCTTATCATTAAGTTTCACTTTGAGAATTTTTGCAAGATCCAAGTTGCATTGTCTTCATTTAAAAAGATCTCTACCTACCCACCCTTTCTCACCCCGCCCTAAATTGTAAAACTACCAGACCATGAAGAAAGATTAAAATTATGCATTTCTTAGTCCAAATAGGCATAAGCCTCTCTGATTCCCCAGAAAGGCGGGGAGGAATTAATTTAAGAATTTTTCCTTGTTTTACAAACATCTCGGCTTTAAGGATGAATAAGCTCTTCATTCAGAATAAATATTTACTGTACTGGTTTTTACATGGTAAAGTGAACTTCATTGTTCGCTTTTGGTGTTGGCCCTTTGGCTCCCAGGTACAGCTGCGTGAGAGCCGTATTGCTATTTTTATTAATGTTACTCTGATAATACAGTTACTGTTATTAACCGTAGAGGGTTTGTCGGTTTACGCAGAGTTTTGCTGGTAGGGTTGTGATCTCTTTCAACTCTCAAGAAAATGCCAACGTTTTCAGAATGGAGGAAAAGAATTCCAGAGAGACAGAGTACTCCAAGGAATAGCAGAGCTAAGCGTTCTGCCCCATTGTTTAGCTTTAATGGGTTACCAAAAATATCCGTTAAACCGGTCCTCCCTTGAGCCTCTCTAGTAGGGTTGCGTCTATCCCTTCTGTGGGGTCACCACCACGCAACACCGTCCATTTCTAGTCCCCCCTTAACACGCTGGCAGTTAGGATCTGGGTTCTAATTCCTGACTCCGCCCCTTGCCCCCTGTGTAATCCTGACCAAGTCACTTAACTTCTCAGGCCTCAGTGTCTTCATCTGTAAAATAGAGATTACCTGGGTCTCCCTCCTACTTGGACTGCGATCCCCTTGTGGGACAGGGACTGTGTCTGACCTGATTAACTTTGTAATAATAATAATGAGCGTGGTATTTGTTAATAATAATAATGTTGGTATTTGTTAAGCGTTTAATATGTGCCGAGCACTGTTCTAAGTGCTGGGGGAGATACAGGGTAATCAGATGGGGCTCACAGTCTTCATCCCCATTTTACAGATGAGGTAACTGAGGCCCAGAGAAGTGAAGTGACTTGCCCACAGTCACCCAGCTGACAAGTGGCAGAGCCAGGATTCGAACCCATGACCTCTGACTCCCAAACCCAGGCTCTTCCCACTGAGCCACGCTGCTTCAAGCACTTACTATGTGCCAGACACAAAGTAATCTACCCCCGTGCTTAGAACAGTGCGAAAATAGCTCAACGCGGGCAGGGAGTGGTCACTGTTTATTGTTGTATTGTACTTTCCTAAGTGCTTAGTACAGTGCTCGGCACATGGTAAGTGCTCAGTAAGTACGACTGAGTGAATAAAGTCCTGCTTGCTTGAACGGGAGACTCTTTTTCTCGTTCTGAGGGTCCTCTGGAGGTTCAGGCTAACATCCAGAAGTGAGAGATTTCAAATAGAGGAAGGGTGCATCACTGCAGAGAGGGATCTGGATTACAGAGTGCTAAATCAATCAGTCAGTGGTATTTGCTGCGAGCTTGTGTGCAGTACACTGTGCTAAGCACTTGGGAGAGTCCACCACAAATAGAGTTGGTAGACATCATCCCGCCCGAAAAGGAGCTTTCGGTTTGGGGGGCGGTGATAATAATATTGGTATTTGTTAAGCACTTACTGTGTGCCAAACACTGTACTAAACCTTGGGGTACATTCGAGATAATCAGGTCGGACCCAGTGACTGAGTTCTGACTGGCTTGGCACTGGATTGTGAACTTGGGAAGCAGCGCGGCTCAGTGGAAAGAGCCTGGGCTTCGGAGTCAGAGGTCATGGGTTCGACTCCCGGCTCTGCCCCTTGTCAGCTGTGTGGGCTGTGGGCAAGTCACTTCACTTCTCTGGGCCTCAGTTACCTCATCTGTAAAATGGGGATTAACCGTGAACCTCACGTGGGACCGCCTGATTCCCCTGTATCTCCCCCAGCGCTTAGAACAGTGCTCTGCACCTAGTAAGCGCTTAACAAATACCAACATTATTATTATTATTCTTGTTTGAAAAGTCTCTGTATTTGTGAGGCTTGTCACGAGTCAGAACCGATCAAGTTGAATGTGCTGTATTTGTCGACGCTCTATCGTGAACATATTTTTGAGGAGTGGGATGAACGTAAGCTGGGAAGTATGTATGTGACTCAAAGGACAGTGACATGCATGTATTGTTCAAGAAATAAAATGAAGGGATTGTGGGGCTGTCATGAGTCTGTTTAGCTTGCTGCGTAGTTTATTCTCTTAAGATTCTGGAGTATGGGTGATGAGAACCTAAGCCGGAAACAGAGTTTAAGGAGTTATTGTTAACTATAAGGAAGTTTTCCTGTATTTCATGGTGTGGCTTTGATAGGAATTTGGCTTGGGGTGTTTATTTTTTGGGGGGTTTGTTTTTTTTCTTAAGAGTGGAAAGAGCATAGGCCTGGGAGTCTGACGACCTGGGTTCTAATTCCAGCTCTGCCTCTTACCTGCTATGTGACCTTGGGCAAATCACTTAACTTCTCTGTGCCTCATCTGTAAAATGGGCGTTCGATACCTATTCCCCATCCTATTATACTGTGAGCCCCACATGGGACCTGATTTACCCCAATTCTCAGTACAGTGCTTGGCACATAGTATTTAATAAATACCACAGTTGTTATTATTGTAATTCTGAGAGTTTACGACGATATCGTCCCCAAATTTGTATTCTCTGGGGGAATGCTTAGGGATGTGAGAAGATCAGGGATTTTGAGCAGGCTCTCTGAAGGGAATCGCAAGTAGAATCATGTTGCCAAATTGTACTTTCCAAGCGCTTAGTACGGTGCTCTGCACACAGTCGGCACTCAATAAATACGACTGATTGAATGAAAAGGAAATTTGTGAGAGGAACGTGGAATAACAGTGGAAGAAGCTACCAAATACACAATTATGGAGTGGAGTGGGGAGAGACAGAAGGCTGGGAGGTCAGCAAGGAGGCAGATGCAATAGTCATGGCAGGATAGGATAAGTTCTGGGATCAGCGAAGTAGCAGTTGGATGGAGGGGAAAGACCGGATTTTAGAAATGTTGTGAAGGTAGAACTGACAGGATTTGGAGACAGAGTGAATGTGTGGTTGGAATGAGATATGAGTTGAAGATAATGCAAAGGTTATGGGCCTTTGAAAGAGGGAGGATAGTGATATTGTCTACAGCGATGGGAAAGATGGGGAGGACGGGGTTCACGTGGGAAGATAAGGAATTCAGTTTTGGACATGTTTAGTTTGCGGTGTCAGTAAGATATCCAGGTAGAGATGTTCTAAGGCAGGGGAAAATGGGAATCATCTGCATAGAAATGGTAGTTGAAACCTTGGGAGCAAATTAATTCTCCAAGGGAGTGAGTGTAGATGGAGAATAGAAGGGGACCTAGAACTGAGCCCTGAGGGACTTCCACTGTCAGAGGGTGGGAGGCAGAGGAGGAGCGAGCAAAAGAAACTGAGAAGGAGCAGTCAGAGAGATAGGAGGAGAACCAAGAGAAGACAGTGTCAGTGAAGTCAATGTTAAAGTTTCAAGAAGAAAGTGGTTTATAATATCAAAGGCAACTGAGAGGTCTAGGGGGTATTAAGATAGAAGAAGGTAACTGGTTACCTTAGAGAGGGTTGTTTCTGTGGAGTGATGGGGTCAGGAGCCAGATTGGAGGGGATCTAGGAAAGAATTGGAGGAGAGGAAATGGAGGCAGTGGGTGTAAACAACACCCTCAAGAAGTTTGGAGAGAAATGGTAGGAGGTAAATGGGCGAGAGCTGGAGGGAGCTGTGGGGTCTAGGGAGGCTGTTTTTAGGATAGTGGATACATTAGCATGTTTGTTTTCCAACCGCTTCTTCCACACTGCTTTCAAACAGTTGAAGATGGCAGTTAAGGAGGGAAAAAGGAATAACTTCTGACCTCCCTTTCTGTTTCATCTGGGTCAGGCTGCAGGTGAACTATACCTGTGTAAAAGAGCACAGGGAAGGGTGTGTCCTTTAAGAGCCAGTGGTCGATCACAATTGCCTTTAAAATGCCAGCCTAAATTGAAGCTCCAAAAAGGAGCCTGAATAGCCCTGGGTCCCATCCCCACAGCACTTACTTCACATAGGTTGTGCCTAGGGGTGATGAATAGAAATCTGAACAGCTGTTGATTTTCATAGATTTCCTGGTTTAGTCGCAGGACCGGGACAGAGCTCTAGCTCAGGGCTTCTCCCACACAAGGTCAGCCACAAACCTAATAGCATGAAAGAGACAGGTAGTCATGAGAGTTGAAGTTTGGGGTTTAGAGCATTGAATGCTCCCAATGTGCACACTCCAAACCCTGAATCTGGAATTTCAGATGATTTTTGTATCTCCTCCCCAAACACCCAGATTTCCTCGGCAGCAAAACCTGGGCCCCCCAGGACAACAAGAACTCCGGAGTCCATGTGACAGTTCCACCCCAAAGTGTTCCTGTTTCTCAACATCTCACGTTTGGAGGAGAAAGAGGTGGGGAGGGAAGTGTTGAGAAACAGGAACCCACCACTTTCGAGGGTTCCATGGTGGCCAGTGCCAATGCTGAATTTCAGGTCTGTCTGTAGAGAAACAGCCTGAAATTTTCAAGATGTTGGTATGGGCCACTGGTTTTAAGACTATGTAATGCTAGCTCAAAATAATTCCCATTTCACTTTTCCTTTGGTCATTTGGTGTAAGCCAGGGAATCTGTGGCTGTCACTTAATTTTTGCCTTTATGGATTTGGTTTATACATTATTCTCATCTCTTTCAAACATAGACGTTTTTCTCTCATAACATCATCAGTATATAATCCAGATATATATATCTCTTTATAGACATAGGTATAATTTGACTTATTGCATTTTTCTGTAGCAATCCAAAGTGCCTTCAATTTAAACACACTTTAATTGTAACCACTTTGGAGTATAGAGGGTATAGACCAGGACACACAGAAAAGTGAATATGACTTCTAGGGAAGAAAAAGCAAAAAACATTACCTCTGAAAGAGTCTGACTGTTGAAGTCAGAGATTCAAGCTGCAGGGAAAGGAAGTAAGCAATGGAAGCAGTAGTTTGCGGAGTAGAGAGGTATCAGGAATGATTATATTGTCCATACTGGAATAAATTTCAGTGTTTTTCCCCAGATGGAGGAACAAGACATTTCTTTATTTTGGTTTTGGGGTTTCTTTCTCAGGCAGCCACTATGTTAAAGGTAAATGGCCTGAGTGGGTGGTAGAGGAAGTGGGGAGCTTCGTAAGGAATACTCTTATGTGTTGTTTGCCATTATACCAAGTTGTGCATTAGTATTAAGGCCCTATCCACCATTTTTCGCTATTAAGAGAGTTAAGTTTACTCAGCTGCAATCTCTAATAATTATAACTTGGGAACGTTATGTTTTGTTGTCTGTTGAAGGGCCTTTCCTCACTTCCCCCAGATTAGTGAGATCTGCATTCATCTTAACTAAAGCCACTGGACTGTGGAATAGCAAACAGAAATGTTTCCCCCATATCACACCCTTTGGAGAATGGGCTGGGCACTCTGAGAACTTTCCTTTAACTTCCTCCAAAAAACCTCCACAGACCTCAGATGGTAAAGGTTACAGGTCATTGAATGCAATGAACTGTGTGGCAGGGCAGGCTCTGATCATTGCCGCTTTTGGTTTCACTGTAGAATGACGAATTACTGCAAATTATTATTCCTATTCACTTTTTTGTTGTCGCCTGTAATAACTTCCCTGTAGCTGCTCCTGCTGGCATGTTGGGTCCACTCCAGATAGGGTTCGGGAGAGATTTCAGGCTTTCAAATCAAGTTCCACTGTCCAAACCCCACCTCTTAGCAGTGTAAGGAGGGCCCATAAAAGGGGTTACCTCCAACCCGGCAACCCAAACCAGAGGAAGGTTGCAGAGGGACAGACACCTTTCCAAGTCCTTCTTGGAAGGACATACGGGAAGAAGAGCAAATGGGACCATCACAGAGTAAGTGTTTCAAATGTTGTAAGACTTTAGGCAGAAAGACTTTAGGGATGGTTGACATTCTATAGCCACAGGGAATGGGGCAAGACGGAGGAGGAAACAGTCATTTTACTCCTAACGGCTAGAGCTAGTCTGGTCTAGGCAATTTATCACATCTTCACCTTCATTAAAGAGCCAAGTTAGATTTATCCCATTGCAGAAGCTCTGGCTTTTTTGTTCCAGTGGGTTCCACTCTGTATGAGGGAAATGTAGAGGATCAGTCTTCCCTGGAGTCAACTTGTTTGTTTTTTTTAAATGGTATTTGTAAAGCACTTACTATATGCCAAACACTGTTCTAGGCAATGGGGTAGATACAAGATAATCGGGTTGGACACGGTCCCATTTGTTTTATTTTAATGGTATTTGTTAAACACTTACTATATGTCAAACACTGTTCTAAGCAACGGGTAGATACAAGATAATCGGGTTGGACACAGTCCCAGTCCCACGTGGAGCTCACGGTCTTAATCCCCATTTTACAGATGAGGTAACTGAGGCACAGAGAAGTGAAATGTCTTGCCCAAGGTCACACAGCAAACAGGCGGTGGAGCAGGAACTAGAACCCAGGTCCTTCTGATTGCCAGGCCCGATGTCCTGTAGTCCGTCAGTCCCCAGGAATGATATATCACATAATGACCATCAAGAGGAGTTTTACTTTGCTTTTCTATTTTTGTCCTTCCTCACTTCCCCTGGCCCAAACCAGTAGGACGGTTTGCTTTTTCAGTTAGATACTCTGGTGTTGGAGGAGTAGTCGCCAAGGGGAATCCAGCCCTACCCAGTCCTGGGTCACCCAGCTCAGATCCTGGTCAACTCTGGGTCATTCCAGGGGTGCTCACTGGGTTCAGGATCAACATGGATAGTCCTAATATATTGGAAGGAGATGACATCAAGCTAAGATGACCATTTGTGCATTCTAGCAGTGGACACCTTTATCCAGGATTTAAATTTTAGACACCTAGCCTCCCTCTTCCTTAGCTCCTGCAGCATATATGAGGAGGACTCTGAAGCAAGTTAGGAGATCAAGGATCCCCTGGAGAACACACCCTAGGTTCAGGCAGACATGCCATAATTTCACAAATATTTGATGCATGTAGGCAAAACAGGTGTGCTGTCATACGCATCTCACGTTGAGTATTCTCCGATGCCAACCTGCGTTGGTTTTTGTTAGGGTTGATCAAGTGATGAAATGAAATTATCTTTGTAGGAGTGAGACCTGAATTGGTAGTCAGGTATTAGGGACTAGCATGCTAATCGAATAGGTTTGATTTCTAGTAAGCAGTGTTTCTTTTCTGTCCACCTGGAGCTGCCTTAACTGCTTTCTATGTTGGGAAGAGTTTCACAGAATATATTTCATAATTCATTGTTTGCCCAGATAGGCTGATATGGGATGCAATCTAATAGAGTGGAGGGGGGAGCTCAAATTGGCCAGTTTTGTGCCTTTTGAAAGTTCTTGTAAAAGAGTTGGTGGGCATGAAGGTTGACCCTAATGTCAAAAATGGGACTCTTGGGTTATCCGTGGATTTTGTTTAACCTTGCCACTCCTGTCCCACGTTATCCTGGGTCACCAAGGGTTGGCAGTTGGCAGAATTCCACCAGGAAGAGCTGATATGAGAGAGACAGTAAAACTTGTTGTCATCATTAGCCTAGAAACACCCAAAGGCAGAAAAACCGAACTAATAAAGACCTGCAGTGAGTCTTGCCTTTTGCCATTCAAAGATGAAGAAAAAAGGAAAGGTAAACCTAGCTATGAATGTGTGAGTCACGATCATCACAGGCTAAAAGTGATTTTAAAGGAATGTTTTAAATGTAGAGGATTGCAAAAGAGCCTATTTGTCCTGGTAGTTGCACTTGCTCCAACTTTGGGGAGTCATTTTCCAACTTGGAAGTTAACTTGTACCAGATTCAGGCCAGCAGGCTCAACCAGGAATTATCTGTATTACTATTTGGAATCATTTCCACATCTCCGATAAGCTGGGACAGTCTTTGCGTGTACCCAGTGTGGTTGAGACTGTGGATTTTGCTTTGGGTGAATCTCACCATCAGGGCCATCTTCTTTGAGTGCAAAGTTCAGCTTCATAGGGTAGAAACAGTATGGTATGAAAGGACCTTTGCTTGGCAAAGAAGAGAAGTGAGTGGCATGTCCAGGAAGAAAAACCCTCCAGAGATCGTCTCTGTCACCTGCTCCCAATCATGTAAGACATATTTACACAAGTCACACACGTAGAACAGTGATCTTTTGGTTTATTAAATATTTTTGGTTGTTTTCATTTTGTTTCAAGTATATATCACACACCATTCTGTTATCCCCAAGGATCTAGTCCAAAATAGCAAAAGTATTTATTAAGCACCTACCGAGAACACTGTACTAAACCCTAGGGAAAAAAGACAGGCAATTAGTAGATGGGTCCCGCTAGCCTTCCAGGGCTCTCAGTGTAAGAATAAGGAGGAGAAAGGTTTGGTTACAGACACGATAGTAAAGATAATAAAACAATATAAATTCAAGTGATAGCAATACGGAAACAACATAAAAAGACCAAGTTCAAGACCAACACGTGCAGTGGTAAGGGGACCAGCAGCGCATCTCAGGAAGCAGACATCCAGTGTTGGTTCTGTCTGCTCTTTAGTGGTTAGAAAAGAGAAAGAGAGCTCTCAGAATGTTGTTGTTGTCTGCCTTCGGAGCCCCACAGGGACTTATTTAAAGTCACGGAAATGGGAAACTTTCCCGTTTCTTTTTCTTTCACTCGTTTTTCTAACTCATTTCATGAGAAGATTTCTGTTCTTGTTGGCATACCCCATCTTCTGTATTATAAATCTCTACATAAGGATCCAAAATGAGATGAATGATAATTCATTAGGATGAAGGGCAACTGCTTCAGAGAATACATTTTGTAGGAGCAGGGCTCATGTATAACAACTCCATCGTGTTGTACTTTCCCATGCTCTTAGTATAGGTGCTTTGCACACAATAAATGCTCAAAAAATACCATTAATCGAGTAAGGCAATTATTAAATTTGGAAGCCCGGAAGATATCTACAGTTTTCCCTCAACTGGCATTATAATGCAATTTCCTTTTGTCTTTTGCCCTCTCCCTCTCTCCCTGCTGTTGTCCAGAAACAAATCTGAGGGTCCTCCAGGTTGACTTTTTGAAGACGCAAAACGCCCGACTTCACCGCACAGAAGATTATAACACTCCGAACCTGGTGGTGAGACGTGGGCAGGCATTTCAGCTGAAGCTGGTGTTGGACAGGCAACTGGAAGACAAGGATAATGTAGAATTGCAGTTCTGTATGGGTAAAAAATCTCTCTTCCTGTTTTCTGTCAAGCAGTGTAAGGTGGTGTCATATGTCACAGTTGAGTGGGCCCGGTCTCTGGGGTACTATTAGAATGAAATGGTAATGTCCCAGGCATGATTGCAAGTCTCCAGGGAAGTTGGAAGTAGAGGAGAAATTAGGAAAAAGAGATGGGAGGGAACTGGATTCTCTATGAAGATATAGCGCTATATTTCTAGTAGGTTTATATTCATAGTTTGCCTTCGTAATATTAAAAAATGACACGGCCGATGAGGGGATTTCATTCGTGTAGGTACCACTGAAGGACAATTTTTTCTTGAGTGTACCTGTGAGAATAGAATAGAGCGTGATTTCTAGTTGCTGGTCTCAATGGGGTAAGCCTTGCATCCGTTAGGAGAGCTGCTCAAATACCTAGGCTATTGTCAAGTGTCAGTGTCATTCTTTCAGCCATGTTCACTTACAATGGGGAAAAGGATAGGGAAGGATATCCTACTATCAGCAGAACATGTGCTTGAAGAGGTGTGTTTACAGTAGTGATGATGGGCTACACTTAGCCATCCAGTCTCTCACTCAGTCCCCATGTGTTATTGAGGTGTACATCCCCTCGACTCTATCATGATAATGTTGTCTTGTTTTTGTTTTGTTCTGTTTCGCTTTGCTGTCTGTCTCCCCCAGTTAGACTATGATCCCGTCATTGGGCAGGGATTGCCTCTATCTGTTGCCGAATCGCACATTTCAAGCGCTTAGTACAGTGCTCTGCACATAGTAAGTGCTCAATAAATACCGTTAAATGAATGAATGAAAAGCACACCTCAGAAGTCGACTAGCCAGATCTCTTTAGCAACGGGAACTACCGCGCCCTCCATCCCCCACTACAATCATTCTTAAGCCACTGTTGAATGCAGAACTCAAGTTGACCATATTTAGGGTCGGAGTTTCTTTTTCACATGAGAGGAAAAATCAGTGAAATTTACAAACAAAAACTCAAACAAAAACAAATTTCCCTGGAAACCAGAAGGCATAGCTCAGCCGTGAGTTCGAACAGAAGCTCTGGCCACCACTGTCATAGCCATGGGGAGAGGAGGTTGAAAACAGAGGAGCAGGTGAGGCTCCCCAGAACGTAGTTCTGACAGGTCCTTGTCTAGAATGATGATGTCAGTTACATGCTTAAACGGTTATCAGTGTGTTTTTTATGGCTGGATGTTTCCAGGTAAAGCTCCAAGGAAATCCAATGAAACACTTGTGGTGATGAAGCTAAGGGGCCAGAAGGAACTGCACAGGTGGCAGATGGCCCTTTTGGGTGTGAACGGAAAGGAGGTAAAGTACCTATCCAGACTGGAATTAGTTAGGCTAGCAAGAGGAACACCATTCCAGAGAAGCTGAGGCCTGAGCTATGGGGCTAGGCTCGAACGTGGGGGAGACTGAGGCCTGCCAAGATTCTAGGAATATCCCAGACGACCAGCGATGGGTCTGGGCTGTGCCAGCTGAGGAGCTCCTTTGGTTGCTCATAGCAAGGATCAGTAGCGAGTCACATGGAGCAACTGACAGTGGTACAGAGAATGGAAGTAACTCAAAGCACCTTCACCAACTCACTTGCGCACCAGCCCCCTGGGATTCCCAGTATGATGATGATGAAAGACAATCATGGCCCTTGGGGTCTTCTGACAGAATTGTAGTTTCTGGGTTTCGCCACCTCATATTTAGCTATCCGTGATTTCGTGGTCTGTACTCTCTAAGTCGGTTTGAGCCTTTTAATAATAATAATAATGATGGTATTTCTTAAACGCTTACTTCGTGCCAAGCCCTGTTCTAAGCGCTGGGATAAATACAAGGTAATCAGGTTGTCCCACATAGGGCTCACAGTCTTAATCTCCATTTTACAGATGAGGGAACTGAGGCCCAGAGAAGTTAAGTGACTTGCCTAAAGTCACACAGCTGACAAGTGGCAAAGCCGGGATTAGAGCCCATGACCTCTGCCTCCCAAGCCCATTCTCTTTCCACTAAGCCACGCTGCTTCTCCTATTCTCCAGTAAGCATTTAGATGCTTAGTACAGTGCTTTGCATACAATAAGCGCTCAATAAATACAATTGAACAAATTGAATGAATGCCGGAGGAATTTCCAGGAATCTTGCTTTAACTGCATCTAAGCTCTTAGCATAGTAAACCCTACTGATTGGTCGACTGATCGATAGACTGTAAGTTCACCCTGGGCAGGGAATGTATCTACTAACTGTTGTACTCTCCCAAGTGCTCAGTACAGCGCTCTTCACATAAGTGCTCAATAAATACTATTGGTTGGTTACATAGAGTTGGTTACTGCTGCTGGAAAGATACTTCCAGTCTCGTCTTCATCCATCTTCTCACCATCGCATTCCCTGGGGTCATTTTGCCCCCCTTCCCACACCCCACCCGAAGGTTAGCATAAGACCCCTGTTAAAGCCTGCTTATGGTGTTATCCCTTAAGGATGAGGACTTGCACTGGAAAACTGCAGGTGTGCCATTGATTCTCTTGTGATTTGTTTAGTGCCTGCTGAGTGTCAGCAGCCCAGTGGATACTGCTGTTGGGAAATACTTTCTGAGCGTGAAAAGTGGGGCAGATCCTGTACATACCCCGGAGAACAATACCATCTACTTCATCTTCAATCCCTGGTGTGAAGGTAATTTTAAATATAAAATCAACCCAAGGCCTTTAGTTTCATCAAGGAAGATATCTCCTTTTTTACTAAAGCTTAATAGAATTTAGGGCTAGAATTTAGGAGACCTGGGTTCTAGTCTTGGCCTTACCACTGCTCGGCTGTGTGGCCTAGCAGAGTTGGCGTGGACTAAAAGCGCAAAATCGTGCTATGAACTCAAGATTTTATTACTTTAACTTTCCCTCACGAGTCCTTCTGCGGTGCCACCTCATTTTAAAAGAAGTTAAGAATAGTTTGTAGTGTGGTTGTTGTTTATTTTTTTCCAGAGGATGTCTGGGGAGCTGTAAATTCATAACACCCATAGATTCACTTGAAAATTAATATTGGTGGTTTACAAGATTTCTAAAGAGTTGGCCAAGTCAGTTGGTTGAGTCTTCCCATCCTGACTAGAGGCCTCCCTCCATCGTGTTCTTGTGGTGATTACCCACTAGCGTAAGCCCTGTACTAAGTACTGGGATTGAATACCCAGGTGAACAACAGACAGACAGGGTCCTCGGGGGCTCCCAGCCTAAGCTCACGATTGAGATTTCTCAATCGGGGGGGACTGGCTGTCAGAATAGTCCTAGTGAGGACTTCCAAGTGCTTAGTACAGCGATCTGTACACAGTAAGCGCTCAATTAATACAACCAAATGCATGAATGACTGGGAGATGCAGGAATAAGGTGTGCCCCCTTCCAGAAAGCCTCTTGCCAAGGGTCCAGGGTAGTGCTGGAAGGAATGAAGGCAAATGAGGCAGACATTTGAACCTAGTAGAAAAACCATCCTGCTTGTGTAATCGCCAGGCAGTAACTAAGAGATAAAATCAACTGCACCTTGTAGACACTATTAGCCCACCATTGGGCAGGGATTGTCTCTCTCTGTTGTCGAATTGTACATTCCAAGTGCTTAGTATAAATAGTAAGCGCTCAGTAAATACCACTAAATGAATAAATGTGTGAAAGGATCTTTCCTTTGGCTATGAAGCTTGCAAGTCCTCCAGTTGGGAAGTAATAGTTGCATTTTGGAACACTTGCTATCCATTAGAAACAAACTCTTGTGTGTGCTTGTGTCTGTGTGCATGTACGTACATGTGTGTGTGTGTGTTCTTGTTTCAGGGGACACTGTATTTATGGCCGGGGACAAGGAGCGATCAGAATATGTCCTTAATGACACTGGATATATCTATGTGGGCTCCAAAGACAAGATACATGCAAGACCCTGGAATTATGGACAGGTAACAGATTTGCCTCATAATAATTGTGGTATTTGTTAAGTGTTTACTATGTGCCAAGCACTGTTCTAAGCACTGGGGTAGATACAAGGAAATCAGGGTGTCCCACTTGGGGCTCACAGTCTTAAATCCACGTTTTACAGATGAGATAACTGAGGCCCAGAGAAGTAAAGTGGCTTGCCTAAGGCCACACAGTAGACAAGTGGCAGAGGCAGCATTAGAACCCACATCCTCTGACTCCGAAGACTGGGCTCTTTCCGTTAAGCCACGTTGGTTCTCGTGTTTACTGTATGTCAAGCACAGTACTAAGCACCGGGGTAGATACAAGTACTCAGATCCCACATGGGGCTCACAGTCTGAGGAGGGAGAACAGGTAAATAATTTTCATTTTTGCAGATGAGGGAACTGAGGCACAGAGATGTTAAATAACTTGCCCAAGGTCACACAGCAGACAAGCGGCAGAGCCCGGATTAGACCCCAGGTCCCGTGATTCCCAGGCCCGTGCTCTTTCCATTAGGTCGCACTGCTTCTCTACTAGCACACTGTTTCATTTTATGTTCATTCCTGCTTCTGAAAGAGAGAAGGTCAATCTTTGAAAAGAGGGGTTATATTTATTAGAATATGGGTAGACATACATAATAGTAGAACTCTACAAAAGATCTTAAAGCAACTCAACAACCGAGCCCCATGTGGGACATGGACCGTGTCCAACCTGATTATTTTATATCTGCCCCAGTGCTTAGAAAAGCTGTGGGTTTGTGGAATTTGTTAAGCATGGTAAATGCTTAAAAAAGAGCAATTCGAGAGGAAAAAGCTCCAGGGTAAAGAGGTTCTAAGAGCTGGAACAGATTGAGAGGTAACATTTTATAACCTGGAGCTATTGGAGGATTTACAGTTCTGTAAATAGAAGTAATGCTTTCACCAACTAATATTTATTTAGTATCCAGTCTTTAGTACTGTAATTTCATTATTTGTTTAATACGCAAAGAATCTTTCAAATACTATTGGGATTGCCCGCTTCTGCTTCTCTATTTGAGGGCGATCGCCAGAAAACCCAGGACCACCCCATCTCCCCTGTTCCGCATAGGGAAGAGTCACTCTGGCTCATTCACATGGTCGAGAATTTCATATGAAAGGCACAGCTCTCATGGGCAGTGATTCATGACAAATACCAAAGGGAGCAGGATTACCAAAAACACTTCACATAGGCAGATGAGTGAAAGAGTATAAGGATGTTTACCTTTGGAAAAAAAATCACCCGCTCCTTTGGAGGACTAATAATAATAATAATAATGTTGGTATTTGTTAAGCGCTTACTAGGTGCCGAACACTGTTCTAAGCGCTGGGGGAGATACAGGGTAATCAGATTATCCCACGTGGGGCTCACACACTTTTAATCCCTATTTTACAGATGAGGGAACTGAGGCACAGAGAAGTTAAGTGACTTGCCCACAGTCACACAGCTGACAAGTGGCAGAGCCGGGAGTCGAACTCATGACCTCTGACTCCAAAGCCCGTCCCACAGCTTCAACTACCATCTCTACACAGATGATTCCCCAGTCTACCTCTCATTCATTCATCCCTTCAGTCATATTTATTGAGTTCCTACTATTGTGCAAAGCACTGTACTAATCACTTGGGAGACTACAGTATAACAACCTCTCTCCTCTGCAGACCTCAAACTTATCATGTCCAGAACAGAATTTCATATTATAGGACTTGTTCTATCCTGCTTTGACTATAAGATGGACTCTAGACTGTAAGCTCGTCTTTAGATCGTGAGCTTGTGATGGGCAGGAAAGTGCTTAGTACTGTGCTCTGCACATAGTGTACACTCAATAAATACCACTAATTGATTAATAGTGACTATTTCCAAAGCTTCTCTTGTGTTTGGGAAATGTCCTGTATCAGGATAGCTGTTGTGGTCTGGAAATGACTTGAGGTTTTTAGTTTTGCAGTTGCCATGGAAGATTTAGAGTATCTTGTCACTCCTGCAAGTTTTACCCTTGGGCTTTCCCATTCCATTCCCTAGATTCTTTCATTTTTGTTTGTCTTATGTATCTGCAAAAACATAATGAACTCACTGTGGCTCTTGATGTGAGTAAATTCAAACTCCATAACAGAGTTTAAGCACACTGGATCACCTGGGAAGGTATGTAAATTGCCAGCACCTGGGAAGGTGTGTAAATTGCCAGGTTTGAGGACTGGGCTTTAATCAATCAGTCCATGGTATTTACTGAGTGTTTATTGTGTGCAGAGCACTGTACTAAGCGCTTGGGAAAGTATATTACCCTGCCCAGAATAAGCTAACAGAATCTGCCCCCTCTACTCAGCCCTGAGTTGAATCACCTCCAAGGGGATGAGGATGTGAGAGCAATTGCTGCAAAAATGTCCATAGTTAATTAATTATGCCATTTGTTAAGCGCTTACTATGTTCCAAACGCTGTTCTAAGCGCTGGGGTAGATTCAAGGTCATCAGGTTGTCCCACGTGGAGCTCACAGTCTTCATCCCCATTTTATAGGAGGTAACTGAGGCACAGAGAAGTTGTGACTTGCCCAAAGTCACACAACTGACAAGTACCAAAGGCCTGGGAGGTTGGCAGGAGAGGCTTCCTGGGCTCATGACGAGGCAGAAAATTGTGAGGACAAGGCCACTTTGTGAGGGCCTGGGGAGCAGAGCTGTTCCCTAGTTAACCCTGGATTATTAATAATAATAATAATAGTGGTATTTGTTAAGCACTGACTATGTGTCAGACAATGTACTAAGCAATTAGGTAGATACAAGAAAATCGGGTTGGAGACAGTCCCTGTCCCATGTGGGACTCACAGTCTCAATCCCCATTTTACAGATGAGGTAAATGAGGCACAGAGAAGTAAAGTGACTTGCCCAAGGTCACACAGGAGGCAAGTGACACAGCCAGGATTAGAACCCGTGACCTTCTGACTCCCAGGCCCCGTGCTCTCCGCTATGCCATGAGGGATCAATCAATCGAATTTATTGAACACATACTATATGCAGTCGGGAGAGAGAGACCTTAATATGAATGAATAATTTCTAATCTCTAATTTGAAGACATGGACGTAAGTCCTTTGGGGTTGGGGGAGGGGTGAATTGAAACTGACCAAGGTCACAGATGGAAGGGAGTAAGTAGATGATGCAGAAGCGAGAGCGAGGCAGGGAAAAGAAGGCTTAATCGGGGAAGGCTTCTTGGAGGAGGTGTGACCTTAATAATGGTTTGAAGGTAGAGAGTGGTGGTCTAGTGAATATGGAAGGGGAGGAAATTCCAGGCTAGGCGGAGAACTTGGGAAAAGAGTCAACAGTGAGATAGATGAGATCGGGGCACGGTGAGTAAGCTGGCGCTAGAGGGGCAGAGCGCGGGGGCTGGGCTATAGCAGGAGATCAATGAGATGAGTTAGGATGGGGCAAGCCGATCCTATCTAGAAACAGCAGAAAACATCTTTAAAAGGATATGTCTTCTGCAATTAGAGCACTATGATTATTTTTCTAGGTGGACGGTGGCCAGGGGAATAGACTTGCATATGGGTAGTAAATCTTCCTATAGTGAATCATCGCTATAGTGACGGCAAGACAGGTAACTTGGTCGAGCGGATAGTTCACTCCCTAGTTCTTCAGTTCATCCTCTGGGGACTGAGAGCAAAGCATTTAACCCTCTGTCTTGGTTTTACTTCAACACCGGGGAGATTATGATATCTATTTTACTACTCCAAGGGACGCTGTGAGACTTAAGAGGAGATAGGTTCTTACAGGGGGCAAACAGCTCTTAGGAACGAAGCCAGACACTTTTGGAAGCTATACACTCAGGACGATAGAAAACTGAATGGTAAATTACCATGTCAGTGTCACAGACTGGAGATTTTCAATTAGGGATATAAGTAACCCTAGGGCAACCTTGAAATATCCTAGAGGTTGGGGTCATTCTAGGAGTAGAAGAAGCCCAACTCTTTACAGGCTCTCCTTTGAGACAAGAACCCCAAGAACCTAGGAAGAAACAAAGAGCCAGAGCAGGTGAGAAGAAAAATTGCGGCCACTGCTGTCACCACCACCTTCCCAGATTTCATCCCTTTTCTCAGAGCTCACGAGAAGTGATCCGACGACCCCCAAAACCATGTATTTTGGGGAGCCATTGTTAGCAGCAGAAGCCATTTCTCTTTCAATTTTCTCTGGTTGCTGCTGCTGCTCAGTCTAAAAAGTTGGATTTTTTTTTTTTTTTGGTCCCAATCTAGTTTGAGGAAGATATCTTGGACGCCTGCATGTTTCTGTTGGACAAGAGTAACCTCAAGCCCAGAGACCGAAAGAATCCAGTAATCGTGTCCAGAGCCATGTCTGCTTTGGTAGGTCGTTGTGAGGGATTGTTTCCACGTGACTTCTATTCTGTGCCTTGAATAGTTTTGTTATTTCATCGCTTTTCAGTTGATTTTGAAGTGAATTTTAAACTTTGGGAGGAATTTGTTTATGAAGTATCTTCATTTATCATCTCTCACACTCACTTCTGCCTACTGTCAAGTGGACTTAAATACAATGTATGTGAGTTCTTGCTAGAGTCCGGTTATAGGTGTTTATTCACCTTTCCAAGTTGGGAAATTGGCGAGTAAATATTTCAAAACTTTAGTGTGTATGCTGATGAAACGTTTCTCTTCCTCTCCAGCCTCAGGACTGTTCTAAACCCTTATGTGTAAAATCAAATTATCTGTGATTTTACAAGCTGAAGCCAATGCTCCTTCCCAAATGTCCCAGATAATTGAGTTTTATTCTCGGGCTATTAGAAGTGCAGCTGGGCAATATTTCGGCTGATTGCTCCAAGGGCGGGGAAAATGTCGGCAAATTTTGGTGTATTGTAATAATGATAATGATGGTATTTGTTAAGCGCTTACTATGTGCCAAACACTGTTCTAAGTGCTGGGGGAGATACAAGGTAATCAGGTTGTCCGACGTGGGGCTCGTCTTAATCCACATTTTCCAGATGAGGTAACTGAGGCACAGGGAGGTTTAGTGACGTGCCCAAAGTCACACATCTGGTAAGTGGCATAGTCGGAATTAGAACCCACGACCTCTCACTCCCAAGCCCGTGCTCTTTCCACTAAGCCATGCTGCTACTCTCCCAAGTGCTCAGTACAGTGTTCTGCCCATAGTAAGTGCTCATTAAATACCACTGATCGATTGTTCCTCAGACAAAAGTGATCTGGGTGGACTTTGTTACTCTGACCCTTGGTAGACACCAGATTACATCTCCCTCCAGAGGGTCAGATTGGCGAATCCATACAGAACCAACAAAACCTGCCAACGTCTGGTCTCGGTAAGTATAGATGAATGGGTTTTCAGGAAATGGAAAAATAGAGATAAGGGAGTTTTCCATTTTTTGGCCACAAGTGTTCACTTTCTACAAATGCTCTTTTTTCCCATCCAGATCTGGAATTAGCTGGACAACAAAAGCTAGCCATTGATTTCTGTATTTTCATAAGCACACACTGCAGTTGCTCATTATATTCATGTGTAAGATAAAGATTAAATTCACCCTCAAGATTCTTATATTCTGAATAAACCCAGAAAGAAATCAGATGGAAATCTTACTGTCATATACTTTCTAATTTATAGCTTTTTAAGAGGAAAAGTTCAAACAGTTCCATGGTTACCTCCAGAATAGAGAGTTTTACCAAAGATTGAATAATGATTTATTTTTTTTTAGCAAACATTTTGAGATGATGCCTTATGGGACTTTTTATTAGAGGAACTTATTTTCATAGGTAGTTTGACTGTAAAAGCATTCATGTTTCTCTACTGACCACACAAGAAACCCCAAATCCCACCAGACGAGATGGGCTGGCTAGAGGAAGGAGAGCACCTCTGATTTCTCCTTGCTTCTGCAGTCCAAAGATTGATACCACTGTACCAGTCCCATCTAAATCATATTTCTGGTACATGCACGTGGCAAAAATTGTCTCTCATGAAATAACATATATTGAACATCTCCTGTAAAACCATGATGTGGCAAAGAGAATGTCGAGCTGATTGACCTAAAAGTAAAGGCTATCACAAGCACAGCATGGATGACCATCTGGCATGGGATGGTTCTCTTCTTCCAGCAGAGTGCAGTACGAGACAAGAGGATCAGTCTTGGGGGATTTTTTTTTTTTTTTTTTTTGGTGTTTCTGTGTGTGTAGATGATGCAAAAAAGCTATAGGAAGGTCAGCCTAGGAAGGAAATAAGGTTCAATTGAGTCTAAAATCAGAGTTTCCTCAGGGAATGCATCTTTCCACCTCAGTTTCTGGACTTGCAAAATCTAAATGGGACTCACTAGGTAGGTTGAACTTTAAAATCAGCCTACCGTCAGTTGAAGAAAGACAGCAATCAAAGGCTTACCAGATTCCAGGAGGTTCCTAGAATCAATTAATCAGCAATATTTATTGAGTGCCTCACCTTGTTCAGTTTTTGGTGCAAAATCCTAAACACTTAGAAGAGTTCAGTAGAATTTATAGGTGTGGTCCCTGCCTTCAAGGAATTTAGAACCAAATAGGGAGGGAGGAGGAGACAGACACTAAAATAAATTACAGGTAGAAGGAAGCAATAGAGGATGAGAAGCGGTGTGGCCTAGTGGTGGAAGGGGCATGGGCCGGGGAGCCAGAGAACCTGGGTTCTTATTCCAGGCCCTGCCATGTGCCTGCTGTGTGATCTTAGGCAAGAAACTTAACTTCTCTGTGCATGTTACCTCATCTGTAAAATGGGGAAAGACTGTGCATGCTTTGTGGGACAGGGAGTGAGTGGCTCCTGAATACAGGGACTTTTTGTGTTCTTTTGTTTTTGGTGTTTTGGTTTTTGTTTTTGGTGTTTCAGTAGCAAAGTTTCTTGAGCTTGCTGGCCTTAAGATTTCTCGAGTTGGAGTGAGAAGAAGGGCTCATCCAAAATTCCGTGGTATTTGTCCAAATGTGTTTGACGTTTTAGAACTATGATCTCTTAGAGGCTGAGGACTAAATGTTTTTTAACAGATCTTGTGCAATACCATGTACATGCTTAATCATTTTTGACGATGATGAAGATACTGAGCTGTTAGGTTCCAAATCCTGCCCAGGCCTGGCATATTTATTGAAAGGAATTTTCTGGTGGAAAAGGAATTTTCCTTTTTAATTAGAATTCCTTTCTAATCCAACCTGTGCACATTGCAAATCGAACGTTGAACCCCAGGGAAAAAGCAGCAACATTACCTGTAGTCATGGTACATTTGTTTGCGGAAACTAGAACGCTCATCAGAGACAGCTCCAGGAACACTAGGGTTAATACGTCAGCCTGATTGACAGTTTATATTTTCAGGCCTGTGGCCCAGGTCCTTCACCTCTGTTCTGTCCACTCAATCCAAGGTTAGTCCCCAGAGACTTGAAAGACTGACAGTGGGGTCAGTAAACCCAAAGGGCCTAAATCAAGAATTTATAGAAAAAAGCCCCGTCTTCATGATTTCAACTTAATACCTTTAAGGTTTTTAATCGATCGTATTCACTGAGCGCTTCCCGTGTGAAAGAGCACTGTTCTTTATAAAACAGACTTGGTAGACATATTCCCTGCCCAGAAGGAGCTTACTTTACTGCTGAGTTATGGAAAGGAAGTGTTTACAACAAACTCCCTGATCGTTAGCTGGATGATGAGGCAAATGTTATTAGAACATTAAGGAATACATGGATTCCACAGTAGTAAATTTAAGCTGATGTTAGTCTTGTTCTGGTTAGGCTGTCAGCCTCTCCTGTCTGTGTTTCCTTTGGCAAGGTATTTTACCCTCTCTGTTCCTGTTTCTGTAGGGCACTGTGTCTGTTGGCAAGCTGTTGAGATGAAGACATGAAAAACAAAAAGCATTTCCTTCCCTCTCAGTTTTTTTGGTTCAGCCGTTGGGGGTTATCTGGGGGTGACTCCCTCCCCTCTGTGTTTCGTAGGTTAATGCCAATGACGACTGTGGGGTCCTGTTGGCAAATTGGTCTGGCATGTACAAGGGGGGGACCTCCCCACTTGCTTGGACTGGTAGCACCCCCATCCTACAACAATACTTCAGGACTCAAAAAACCGTCCTCTATGGCCAGTGCTGGGTTTTCGCTGGAGTTCTCACTACAGGTGAGCCCCTGTTCCCCTCATCTTTAAACTAAATTCCTGGAGTTTTATCTGTTTTTCTCCCTTGTAGGTGATGGGGTTGTGGGTGAGGAGGGGAAGTGTCTTCAAACGAGTCTCTCCAAATCTCATCCTGCTCCTCTGTATTTCAGAATGCGATCTAGCCTCTTCAAACCAGCCTCTCCTAAAAATCTTGTCCTGCCCCTCTGTGGCTCAGTGGAAAGAGCACGGGCTTGGGAGTCAGAGGTCATGGGTTCTTATCCCAGCTCTGCCGCTTGTCAGCTGTGTGACTTTTGGCAAGCCACTTAACTTCTCTGTGCCTCAGTTACCTCATCTGTAAAATGGGGATTAAGACTGTGAGCCCCGTGTGGGACAACCTGATTACCTTGTATCTCCCGCAGCGCTTAGAACAGTGCTTGGCACATAGTAAGTGCTTAACAAATACCAACATTATTATTATTATCATTATTATTATTTCAGTTATGCGATCCCTGGGCGTCCCTTCCAGAACTGTGACCAACTTCGCTTCAGCCCACGATACAGAGCAGAACCTCAGGGTAGATGTGTACCTGAACGAAAAGGGGCAAAAGATAGAGGACCTGACCACAGATTCTATTTGGTAACTACCTCCCAGGCTTTGAAGCTATTAGGAAGCTTTTCTTTGTGATGTTAATGTATACATTTGAATGCCTTTTCTCCAAAGAGCTCACGGCTCTGAACTGAAGTCTCTAAACTTGAATTGTTCAACATTGAGAAGTTAAAGACTGGAGATGCTGGTGGGGGAAGAACTGGAAAATGAGGAAAAGGTGTTGAAGAGCAGCTGTTAACCAATTCAAAATGCAAAGCTCCTTAGAGCTTTGGAAGCCATTGTGTCCAGAAGAATAGCCGAGAGTGAAAACACCTGCTACTGTTCTTACCAGGTCTCTTTAGGGAGATTGTTGAGGAATTTTCTAGAGTGGAGGGAGTTCGGGGTCATTCAGTTATTTTAATGTCAATTTTTGCCACAAAAGTGTTGCGGACGGCAGGGCACCTTCCTACGGGAGAATGCGTTCAGCAGGATTTCCAGGGATAAAGGTCTCATTGACATATTCTAAGTTTCAAGTCAGTTTCATTCCTTGTTAACCTTTCCTTGGTCCGGTGGGGGGTGGGACTGTTTGTCCCAATTCTTCTAGGAATTTTCACGTGTGGACTGATGTGTGGATGACGAGGCCGGATTTACCCCAGGGTTATGAAGGTTGGCAGGCCGTCGACGCCACACCTCAGGAGATAAGCCAAGGTAAGAGGGGCTACAGCAGAGGGAATGATAATAATAATTATAACAGTAATAATGATGGTATTTGTTAAGCGCTTACTTTGTGCGAGGCACTGTAATAAGCACTGGGGTGGGTACAAGCAAATCAAGTCAGAATATCAAACCAACAGATGCTGATGATGTCTCATTCATAAAGGGCATAGAATGTCCATACATAATACCTCTTCTCCCTCCTATTTAGAGTGGGAGCCCCTTGTAGGACAGGGAAAGGGACAGTGACTGACCTAACTTCTATCTATCCCATCCCAGCCCTTAGAACACTGCTTGACACATAGTAAGCCCTTAACAAGTACCATAATTAAATGAAATTAAGTCCTCCAGGAGTTCTTGTGCTCCTGGTGAAAACTCTTTCCCATGAAACTACCCAAGCCAGGAGTCTAGAATTTTCCCAACAATTATTTCCAGGCTCATTTGGAGTTAGAGAAAGGCCGCTTAAAGATGAACCATCTGTTGGGGGGTGAAATTGGGACGGGGAGGTGATGAAAGACTTCCTGGCTCAGGCTGGGCAAGTTGAGAGGAACATTAATCAGATTTGCAAACGGTACAAACCCGAGAGCCTTTTAGATGCTTCAGAGAATTGGTAGTCACATACTACTTAATTCTCAAAGTCAGAAAAATCACCCTAAAGCATTAAATAACTTGGTTGCAAAAGGATTATCAGAGTCGTTGGTGGACAAGTTAGGGAAGGGAGAGATGATTGGCCAATTTGCTTGGTGAGGCATTGGCTGTGTCACGAGAAGAAATGATTTGGGGTTCAGAATGAGATAAGAGGATAGCCAAACCTTGACTACTATGATTTTAGGAGGGTGTTGCTTCTGATGAAGCCACAATTACTTATGCTGGATTATTTATATTTGGGAAGAGGAGAGGAAAGGGAAGTGGGACTTTTTGGGAAAGGAGAAACCTGGTGGAGATGCTAAATTTCAGTGCCTTGTTTTAGGTGTCTTCCAGTGCGGGCCCGCCCCACTTAAAGCCATTCGCCAAGGTGATGTCTACCTCACTTATGACACCAAGTTCATTTTTGCCGAAGTGAATGCGGACAAGGTCTTCTGGCTAGTGAAGGAGGTGAACGGAGTGAGTGAAATGACAAAGCTTCGGGAAGAGACCCTGGTCATCGGGAGGAGCATCAGTACCAAAGCGGTTGGCAGCAATACGAGGGAAGACATCACCGCCCAGTACAAATTCACTGAAGGTGATCTTGGATTGAGGTCTTTGCCCCTCAGCCTAAATGATTTTTTTGCAGGAGACCAGAATATCCTATTACTGTGGCAGAGGCCCCAGTTGTGGCCAGGCCATCCCTGGCCAACATTTTGCCAGATGGTTCACGAAAGCATAATGAAGCTGAACAGAAATGTGATAGAATGGTGGTAATGGAGGCAGAGGAAAAAATAATGGTATTTACTGAGTGATAGCAATAGTATTAACTGCTTACTGTACTGTACAAACCACTGGGAAAGAATTCAAGGTGGTGGGAAGGAATTAGACCCAGCTCCTGTCCCTCAGGGCGCTTCCAATCTACTGGGTTCAATGCTTTGGAATAAGCCCTTTGGGAAAGTACACTAGAAGCATGAGACATGTTTCCTGCCCATAAGTTTACACTTTGGTGGGAGAGATGGATTTAGAATATTTATAGACAAGGTAAGCAGAATAAGTCATTTCCTGTACAGTTGATCATACATGTCTTTCGGAATTAGGGGGGCCCCAGACTTTGTCAGCAACAGCCCACCCTAGTTATTTCAGGGTAAGGGCAAAAGGAGTCGAAGCAAGGTACTTATTTGACCATACTCAGCTATAAAAGTTATGCTAGTTTCTCTTAATCTGAAACTTTCCCTTTGCCCAAATGGCATTTGTTATCAGAGGACGTATTCCCATTAAGCACTCAGAACCTAGGGTGGGATGTAGTCCCCTAATGGAAATCTACTGGGGGCATTGCAAGTCTAGACATAATAATAATAATGTTGGTATTTGTTAAGCGCTTACTACGTGCAGAGCACTGTTCTAAGCGCTGGGGGAGATACAGGGGAATGAGGTTGTCCCACGTGAGGCTCACGGTCACATCTAAGCAAACAGAATTTCTCTTGGGACTGCAAAACTGGGCTGAACCAATTCCCCGTGGTGTTTCTTGGCCCAGGCAAAACATAAGTATTAAACAAGAGCCTGGCTTAACCCTCCCTGTATCCTAGTTCCCAGGCAGATCAGGAACATCCCAGAAGTGGAAAAGAATTTAACAAAAGAAAATAGACTCTCTGGGTACTTGAGGGGGAAAGATACAGAGCAGCTGTGCAAAGTTAGTGGGTACAGACCAGTGTACTAAATGCAGGGGAAGAGTACCATAAAGACTAAACAGGACTCAGACCTTGGCCCTTAGGGACACACCATTTAAAAAGGGGTGGGAGGCTGGCTGGAACATTGGCCACAGGCTCATGAGGAGGGTGGGCAAGAACAGCAGGGGTTTAATATGTGCAAGACTCTCCAGATTAGCCAGAAGTGGCCCGATCCTACCTTCTCCAGATTATGAAACCTTTCCTTATAGGCCAACAGTCTCCCGACTCAGTAGCCATCTATTCTTCTCAATACTTAGTACAGTGCTTCACAGGTTGTAAGTGCTTAATAAATATTAGGTTTCGTTGATTGATGAAAATAGGGTGGGTACAGGAATGAAGGCTTACTAAGTTTCCCCTTAATCAGTTGGTCAGACAGTCGGCAAATATGCATTCGGCCCCACAATATACACTACTCCTGTCTTAAGTACTGAAAAATCCAGCCCCTTCTTCCATGTGTTGGTCCATCTTGGAAAAATGATCCAAACTAGGAAAGTTCTGTTTGGATTTTTAGCTTTAATGAGCACTATAAAAATCCACTCCTCAAATAAAGACCAGATCTGACTGTTAAGGGAGTGATATTCCAAAACTTCTGGCCTTGTGTGTTAACCTCTTTTTTCTTTAGGAAGGAGTTTCCCTCTTCTTCCATCCCCCTTCCCTGGGCTCCTCTCAGATCTATCAGGATATCTATCTGAGGATAGAGCTGAAGCAACCACTTGCTGCTCGGAAACCTTAGACGATAAGGTAGCGTGGCAGTGAAAGGAGAACTGCCTCTTCCCACCTTATCCATGTGATTAAAGCAAGGTGGCCATCTTTCATTTACCTTTGCCCGGGTCCAGGTTCTCCAGAAGAAAGGAAGGCCATGGAGAAAGCCTGCTCGTACTTGAGCTGCGAAGATGGGCCAGAAGCGGCTCCCACAGAAGAGGCCAACATTGAGTTGAAGATTCAGGCCGGGGAAGCGGTGTGGCTGGGAGACCCCATCAGGATGAGCGTCATCATCAACAACAGTTCGGCCAGGTCGTGGACCATCAAGCTGGGGGCCACCTGTGAGCTGCAGCTCTACACGGGCAAAGTCGTGGCCGTCCTCGGCTCCGTTTCGGAGACTGTGGCCACCGCCGGCAAACCAGGTAATAATAATAATAATAATGTCGGTATTTGTTAAGCGCTGAAGCATCTATAGGGTTTGGGGTGTAGGTTATTTAGGAGGATGCAGAATTACAGTCTAGAGCGGGGGAGATAGACATCAATACAAATGAATAAATTACAGATATGTGCATAAGCTCTGTGGGGCTGGAAGGAGGGAAGAACAAAGGGTTCTAATCCCGGCTCTGCCACTTAATAATGTTGGTATTTGTTAAGCGCTTACTATGTGCCGAGCACTGTTCTAAGCTCTGGGGTAGACATAGGGGAATCAGGTTGTCCCACGTGGGGCTCACAGTCTTAATCCCCATTTTCCAGATGAGGGAACTGAGGCACAGAGAAGTTAAGTGACTTGCCCACGGTCACACAGCCGACAAGTGGCAGAGCTGGGATTCGAACTCATGAGCCCTGACTCCAAAGCCCGTGCTCTTTCCACTGAGCCACACTGCTTCTCTAATAATAATGATGATGACTCTGTGCACAGCACTGTTCTAAGCGCTGGGGGAGAGACAGGGTCATCAGGTGGTCCCCTGGGAGGCTCCCAGTTAATCCCCATCTTCCAGATGAGGTCACGGAGGCCCCGAGAAGTGAAGTGACTTGCCCACGGTGACCCAGCTGACAAGCGGCAGAGCCGGGATTCAAACCCGTGACCTCTGACTCCAAAGCCCGGGCCCTTGCCACTGAGCCACGCTGCTACCTGTGTGACCTTGGGCAAGTCACTTGATTTCTCTGTGCCTCAGTTACCTCATCTGTAAAATGGGGAATGAGACTGCAAGCCCATGTGGGACATGTACCGTGTCCAAACCGATTACCTTATATCTACCCCAGTGCTTAGAACAGAGCCTGGCACGTAAACACTTAACAAATGCCCTAAAAAAAAAGTGAGTTGGGTATGGGCTGAAGTCTTCTATGGCGTGAGTGTGCGTTGGGCAGGATCAGAGCTCAGAACTGTGGAGCCGTGACTACATCGTGATTACTGTGGTGATGGGACTGGTATGTTCCTGTGGGGTGCGCGATCAAATGAGGGTGAGGAAAGTGGGAGGGAGTGAAGGGAGTGGATGGCATCCAGTCCCAGGGCCCAGTGAGGACCAGAGATGGGGCGGTGGAGATGGAGGTCACAGGGCTCCTTCTTTTGCACCTTTTACTTCCTCTTTACCTCTTTTTCTCTCTCCTTGCCTTCTCTTCCTCTCTTCTCTCCCCCTTGCCCCTTCACTCCTCCTCCCTAGTCTCCATAAAGCCTCCAGTACCCATCCCCCCAGTTTAACCTCACCCTCCAAATGGAGGCATGGTGCTCTTGATGCTGAGTAACTTGTAACAGAGCAAGTTAAACAGAGTGCAAGACCTGGTCACCTGACCCATTCGCCCAAGCCACCAGCTGTCTTTATAAAGACCAAAAAGCCCCATTTTCTAGTCCGTGGAGGGGATGACTGATGCTCATGCCTCGCTTGGTTCGGGTCTCTGCCCAGTGATTGAAGTCCCAGTGCACTTGGAGGCATCCAGCTACGTCGGGAGCCTGGCATCAGTAGATGATGAGGTGATCGTACAAGGCCACGTAATTGCTGCGATCGAGGAGACGGAGGAGAAATTCTCCGAAGAGGTGACCCTGACCTTCCAGTATCCTCCTCTCCGAGTAGAGGTAAGTCCCCTTTTCGGTAGTAATGGTATTTAGGAGCACCTATTGAGTGCAATGCACTACGCTAAGCACGAGGGAAAGAACAACAAAGACAAAAAAATATTCTCCCTGTCCACAAGGAGTTTACAATCTCACGGAATCCAAGATAAAGGAAACAGAAGTTGGAGTCCAGTACCGAGGTGGGGTTTAAAGGAGGAAAGGACTCTGGAGTCACAAAGAAGCTGAGTTCCACGAGTGCCCATTGAGCCCCTGAGGTTCTGCTCTTTCTGTGTGCAGTTAGTCCTTAATGATAACAACGATATTAATGACGATGGTATTCGCTAAGTGCTTATTTTGTGCTAAGCACTGTACCAAGTGCTGGAATAGATGGAACATAAGCAGATGAGACTTGACCCACGTGCCATGTGGGGCTCACAGTTTCCCGGGACCAGCTTTGGGCAAATCTCATTTCCAGATGCTTTCCCCGAGTGACTGTGGAGCTGGCCTAATTCAGTTTTCACGAGCGGCCTGCTTGGGCGGCCTTGGAAAATCTGACTTATGAAAAAAAAATCCTCGGTATAATGATTTAATATTGGCCAGAGGTGAATTACAACATAAGTGGTGGTATTGGGAGGCCAGTTGGTGGATGGGGATAGGAGTTCTTGCTGCTGCGTGGCAAGCCTGTTTAAGTACTAAGTTGTTTTTAACCTTCACTCAGTCTGATCCTGATCCTGACGGAAGAGCTCTATCTCCACTTGGCTCTTTAAGGCCACCAGGGTGCAATTTAGAGCCCTGAAAAAAGTAGTTGACTCATTCATTCATTCGTACAGTGTTCTGCACACAGTAAGCTCTCAGCAAGTACGACTGAAAGAAAGAAAATCGTATTTATTAAGCGCTTACTGTGTGCAGAGCACTGTATTAAGTGCTTGGGAAAGTACAATACAACAATAAACAGTGACATTCCCTGCCCATAATGAGCTCACAGTCAAGGGGGGCGGGTGGGGACAGACATCAATACAAATAAATACAATTATAGATATATACATATATAAGTGCTGTGGGGCTGGGGCTGGGGGGAAGAACAAAGGGAGCAAGTCAGGGTGATGCAGCTCCCTACGCCCTCCAAAAATCCACTCATTAAACACTTACTGGATGCAAGCGCTAGACCAGGTTCTGGAAAGAGGCTTAGCATGTAGCCTCTTCTGTTCTCTGTTCTTTGCCTTGAAAAATTGATGCTCCTCCAAGGATTTGATCAATTGTTCCTTGATTCATGAGTAAGGTTGAGGGGGTTTGGCCCGAGATGGATATAATAATTATGGTATCTGTTAAGCGCTTACTATGTGCTGAGTACTGTTCTAAGCGCTGTGGTAGATACAGGGTAATCAGATTGTCCCACGTGGGGCTCACATTTTTTAATCCCCATTTTTACAGATGAGGTAACTGAGGCACAGAGAAGTTAAGAGGCTTGCCCAAGGTCACACAGCAGACAAGCGGCAGAGCCGGGTTTAGAACCCACGACCTCTGACTCCCAAGCCCGTGCTCTTTCCACTAAACCACACTGCTTCCCTGGCACATGAATAAAGAGTGCCAGTGGTGGCAGTTGGATATACAGTGCGAATCCCTGAGGGGGCTGAGGAATAATGGGAGATGGGCCAGGGGAAACAATAAAAAGGGTGGGAAGTAATTAAAGGGGAACATCTGGGGAGCAGTTGTGTATGCACTAATGAAATAATGTGTGGGCAGGGTGAGTGCTGACTCTTCAGGGGGAGTGCAGGACTCCAGATTAGATATGAGCTTGGGACCAAAACAACCAGCCTGCATTCTGAAATGAAATTGGTCATCCAGATGTGGTCACACCCTCAGCTGCCCGTGCTGGGATCTATGATATTCAAGCAGGGTTCTCCATCGGTATAACCCTTTGGAAGAAAGCTTCTTCCTGGGAAGATACCCTGGGGGTGGGGGGGGGACAGGAAGGGAAAGAGAGAGAGAGAGAGAAAGAGTGTGTGTATTGTGTGGGTGCGTGTTGCGGGAGGGCAGGTTATATAGGAGAAAGACTTGTATAGGCACCAATGACTGTTTCTCTGAATCTCATTCACAGTCTCACAAGCCTTGAGAATGTGGTGGTGGTGATTTTTGGCTGAGATTAAAACACCTTCCACATTATTTTTGGTACACCTGAAAAATGAAGGGATATTACAGATGTGCAGACATTGAAGAGGTTCCCAGGAATGTAGATTTCTTGTTGGACAAGAATGGAAGAGGAGGAAGGGATAGAAAGGAAGAGAAGCATGGTTTATCGGTTGAAGGATAAGATCTAATTGGACCAGGAAATTTGGACTGGGTTTCAAGTTAAAGTTTTCCACTGGTGAGGTCAATCCCTCTGGGAATGAACTGGAAGTCTCATTTCTTGAATCATTAAAAAAAACAACACCACCCAGCCAGAATACAGTACGCAAGAGTATTAAGAAGAGAATGGTTCTAATCTGCTGAGTGGATTGAATAGTTCATTTAAAAAAAATCAGTCCAACTGTTGTTGTAAACTGAGATGTAACTGTTATATAAGCTTATCACACCATGCCCTTATTGCTCATTAATCCTTAGTCCTGTTATGAGCAGGTGTATAGAGATTGTTCTTTGTGAATTTAAAGGTGCCAGAAACTGTCAAGATTGGCCAGAATTTCACCTGTGCCTTCATCTTCAAGAACACCCTAAGCATTCCCTTGGAGAACTGTAAACTGCATGTGGAAGGACTGGGCATCTTTATGTTGGAGACTTTTGATCAAGGGTGAGTTGAGAATGCTGACAGCCAAGGTATATTGAATGAGTGTCTCGATGTTTTCTTGGCCCCAGTCGGAAGGAGAAATTACACAGTCCCCTAGTTCCTCTTTGATAAAATCTATCAAAAACTAGTCCCCGATTCCAGGAATTGCTGCTGACCCTGCAGCTACCTTATTCGGTGAGTTCAGTTTTAAGGAGAATCCTTAAAAGCGAAAGCCCTTAAAGGAAGAAGAGAAACCAAGAAACCTGGTAATCTCAACAATATTTGGCCTACTGGATCCTTAAAAATAAAGATATTATATTATTACTATTATTATTATTAATAACAATAATAATATTGGTTATGCTCTTACTATGTGCCAGGCACTGTACTAAGCAATGGGGTATATACAAGTAAATTGAGTTGGGCACAGTCCCTGCCCCACGTGGAGCTCACAGTCTCAATCCCAATTTTATAGATGAGGTAACTGAGACACAGAGAAGTGAAGTGACTTGTCCGAGGTCACACAGCAGACATGTGGCAGAGCCAGAATTAGAACCCATGACCTTCTGACTCCCGGGTTCTTGCTCTACCCACTACACCATCCTGCTCCTTTGTGATAATAACTGGTATTTGATAATAACTGGTATTTGTGAAGCACATACTGTGTGCCAAGCATCATCTTAAATGCTGGAGTAGGTAAAAGATAAGCAGGTCAGATGCACTCCTTGTCCTTCAAGGGGATTGCCATTTAGAGGAGAGGGAGAACAGAGATTAACTCCCATTTTACAGATGAGGAAACTGGAAGAGAAGTAAAGGGACTTGCCCAAGATCACACAGCAGGAAAATGGCAGAGCAGAGAACCCAGGTCCTCAAACTCCAAGGCTTGTGCTCTTTCCAGCTAGGCCACGCTTGCAAATGAGGCATCCTTTGACCTGGTGGAAGTTTTCTGCCTCTCTGCTTATCAGTCTGAATGTTGAGAGGAAGGAAGTCTGAAGCCAAGCTGGATTTAAGGGCCTTTCTCAAACCTAATCTATACCAGATTATCCTCTTTCCATCTCCACCACTTTCACGTCTGAGGTTGATGCATGAGTGGAAATTGGTAGTTGGGCTGAAGTCTGTGGTCACCAGCAGCACTCTGATGATGGAAAATTATGAGCTTTCATTGTGAAAGCAGAACAGAACCTGACTCTTGGAAGCTGCCAGCTAGAAGATCCTTTTCTGAGTGGCTCTCATCACAGGTTGATTAGTTCTTTAATCAGGGTGGAATCTTACACTAGCTTTATTGAGTGACATTTTTACTCAATACCCCAGATTTCCTGAAGAAGAATATTGTCCCTGCAACTAATGAGGCAAGACAGTCTTGGGGGAACACTTGAAGAGGGGTTTTGAATGAGCTGTTAGACTTCATTTCTATAATTTTTTTTTTCCAATTTTCCAGGGATGTCCTACCCGGAGGGATTTTCAAATGCCGAATCATATGCACTCCAAAGAAAGCTGGAAAGAAGACAATTATAGCCAAACTAAATTCCATCCAGGTAAAAGAGATTTATACGGAAAAGATGGTCACCGTTACTGAATAAGCTCTTGCTGCAGTGGAGGTTGAGGAGGCAGGGAACCAATTTGAGATGGAATGGTTTAGCTAGAAACCGTAGGCCTCTCTCATCCCTAGAGTGCTTCTGAATAGGGTCAGACTATCTCGCCTCAGCATGTTAGGCATATCCGATCGGCCTGCGTGGAACGTCCTGGAATTTGGGGTCTCTTATATGAGGTTGCTGGGGGCTCAGTAACAGGCTGTGCTGCTTCTCTTCATCCTACGCAGGGTCTCGTCCTTGGCTTTTGTGGGTGTTCAAACAAGGCTTGCTTGATAATAAAGACCGATTCAGTACCTTCTGTGCTGGAAGATAACTCATTTACTGCTCCCTTAGTGCCCTTTATGCAACTTCCCATCCAAGAGCCTGCTGATCCTCGGGTAAACTCATTCCTCTTGGGCCTGAGTGATGAAAGGGGAGCCGGTCTGGCAGGCGAGTCTGAATACCACTAAGGTCTCACTTGTGTTAATGGGGGTGACAGTGAGGTACCAGATTCTCATCTCCATGTCATCCTGGCTCTGCCATTATATTGCACTAAATAAGAACTAAATTTTTGTGCATTTTGCAGTTACATGAATGATACCCAGAAAAGTATGGCCATGAACATCATATGTTAAGCAGCAGTCTGGTTACTTTGTATAGCAGGAGAGCAACTTGGGGAGGAGAGTGGGTAGGGGAGTGAGGGAACGGTTAGAGGCTCAGGAGGCACAGATCGGGTGTCTGGAGCAGCGGCAGAGAGAAAGCAGGTTGAAGTGGGGGCCGGGACACCGGGCTCTTTCTCCGGGAGCTACTTCATCCACCCACCCTGACACCATCCATCCCTTCATGGAACCATGAACGTGACGGCTGTGGTCAGTCCTCCTGTCACGGCCGCAGTAGGAAGAGCAGCCCAGGTTTCATTTCAGGCCCTCGACCAGGGTCGTCTTGGTAAAATCTCACGACTCCGTCAGGAAATGACACACCAGAGACGGAGAGGGAAATTAACGTGTTTAGTAAGAGAAACTCTCAAAGGCACAAAAGAGTATTGCATTACAATCACCAACAGCTCAAAAATACATTCTGAGGTTGTAGCTGCACAGATCCTTCATTGCATAGAATGCCTATGGTGCAAATCCAACTAGGCACATCATTGTTTCTCACACCTGGAATGAAAAATAACTTGCCTTCTCAGAAGGCTGCAGAGGCCAAGCCATGTCTCAGGATAGTGGTCTTTTTTAGCTAGAGGTGAGAGAAAAATGGCCACTGAGGCAAAGCGAAGAGATTTTCGATCCAAGCAAAAAGGCATTGATTTAAACCCTATAATAATCACATGCTGGAAAAACCTCATCTAGACCCTCCTCAGTGGCAAATACCTGAATTTGGTGCCTGCACAAACACAGATTAAGATCAACAGCATAAACAAAAACCAAGGCCACGCAACCTAAATTGCACTTAATTCATTTTATCTGGTCCAATGTGATTAAACCTCATTACTCACGGTAACACTTCATAGCAGCACGTGAGTCAATGTGTTTGCACCTTCCAAGCTAAGGAAGGTTTGGCACATCTCTAGCTACCGAGTCTGTGCCAAGAAGTGGGACGATTCAGCTGAAGAGAATTTCTGGGTGGTGATGAGTGAAGTGAGAATTTGCGAGGTCCTATTATAGGCAAACCAGAACAGATGAAGTAACCACAGAACCCAAATCTTTTTCCCAAACGTGAAACACCAGAGTCATAAGGAAGAACATCTGAGAGTACTTTCCCTTTGGTTAAATCTCCTTGACTTCCCAGGCTAGGAGGGAACACAAGGGGAAAAAAGAGGAAAAAAACTACCCTCTCCCTCCTCCCAGTGGGTCAATCCAACGGAGAGCTTTGGTGTTTGTTTCCAGGAAAAAAAAAGTCTGGATAAATTTGGGTGCTAATAGTGGTTGTTCGATAGGTGATTGTTGACTAAATGACTTGCTGTTTTCTGAGACATCCTTATTGCTTTTTCCACTGTTACAAAAATAATTTCTCTACACATAGCACAGTACAGTGGGGAAAAAAATGGGTATCTTTGGTGAGAAGTCAGTGTACTGTGATCCCATAGTCGCTTCCTGATTGTTTAGAACAAATATCGTGGGTCCCACCAAAAAAGAAGTTCATTCACAGAGAGAGTATGTAGCTTTTTCTCCCTGAATTCCTAATCTTGCTGAACCAAGTGAACTTCAGCTTTGGTTTATCTGTAATTCTAACGAGCTGACACAGATTCAACTCAGGACATTTGGCATATGCTCATTTGATAAATATTAAAGCTGACATCAGGGAAATAGGTTTAGAGACCTTGGGGCCTAGAAGTTCAAGGTTAAGTGCTTTTTTTTTTTTGTTATGGCAAGGCAAATATTTCTCTTTAACCCCGGCCACAGTGCAATATGAAAATCCTTTGCAGACAAATATAGTGGAAATAATTTCATAATCATAGATTGCAGAACAGTTACCTTAAAATATTAACTGTATTATCAGTAACAAGGCACACCAGTTGCAGTTAGTGATAGCAGAGAAATTCCAACACCAATATTAATTCTCATCCTTCATTAAATATGTAAGACTATAATTCCAACTAAAGGTTATTGTTTTGCTATCATTTTTTCCCCTCCTTAAAAACCTCAGTTAAACCTTTGGGAGGATGAATCCCAAAGAATCTGAAGAAAGCCTGAGCATTCAATATATGGCAGCTGGGCATTTGGAGGTATGAATGTATGCGACCATCGCAGGTTGGTTGCTGGACTGGTTTTCAAAGACGACCAACATTTAATGCCAAGGAGATTGCGATATGAGTGTGGTAAATTCTACCAGGCTGAGCTGCGATCAGATACATTTCCCACAGGCTTCAGCTGACTTTAGAGAGTGAGGGACTGGAGAAAGGCCTATAACATAAAGCTAATTACAGTGATGAACAAATCTGCCGGGGGGAGACCCAATCATTTCTTAGTAGGGATTTGGAAAATAAACCATGAGTCAGGGCGGCACCAGAGCTGTTGATTGGGAACCTTGGGATTCCCGGTTCGTATTGCCAGTTTGAACACTGGAAGTCAAAAAGATGGAATTGTCTCCTTTCACAGGAGCTGGATGCCCTGGGAAAATGCTTTAGAACAGCAGCTTCCAGCAAGAGAGCATCCATTGCTGAGAAGACAACTGTCTTGGAGATATCTTTCAATACTGCCGGGAAAGGGATATCTGTTTAAGAGACGTTTATAAAACACAAACCTACCACTTCAACCCAGATCATTATACACAGGGTGAAGTGGTTTCAGGTTTGTTTTGGTTTTTAAGTCCCCAAGCTAGGCTGGATTGTGCCAGATTCTTTTTTTTTTTTTTGAAGTCCCCAAGCCAGCTCCAGTGAATTTCTCAATTCCCTCCAGCAGGAAGGCATAAAGGAAATTCCTTGAGTGTGGGGCGAACCCAGGGAGATGCAGTGCAGTAAGTAAGGATTTCAATCTACCCTTCCGTTCTAAGAACGGACTTATATACAACAAACAGATGTGTTTTCTGAACCTAGTGTAACACTTGGGCATCGAACAGTGAAATCTGAGAGGTGGTTCATCTTGATAATGTTTTCTAGGTTGGGCACAATCAGATGATTTGTTCCTAGCAAAGTCTTACTGACATCCTTGAGAATCACAGATCTTGGTCATTTCTTTTTCTGTTCCAAGGTTCAACTTGAGCACATTTCCCTCTGTGAGTGCACATGTGTGGGCATTTATGTCTATATCTACAACAATTCTGCAAGTACTTAACATTTTCAACTTTTAGAACACGATACTGGGATGTTTCTTAAAACAGCCTTACCATTGGGAACAGAAAAGAGGTTCACCTCAGAAAGGCTCAGTCACTTATTTTCTTGCCCTTGTACGGACCCACCAGAGGCCAGCCCCTTCTCCAGAATTATTGGCCCATAAATCCCAATCTCGAATGTGGGTGTGTGTGCATGAGTGCACACCGAGGAGAATGTGAAGGGAGAAATGGGCATGGCAGGTGTAGCTGGGTGAGAATCCCTGTCTGAGCAGCTTGCCCCATGGAAACTGAAGTGCATAACCCAAGAGCACTCAGTGTCTAAGCTGGACTTTTAGAGAACTGAGCCAGGAAACACAGGGATGAGGGGGGAGGCAGGTTGTCTTCCCACACACTTCAGGTGGCAGCTTCATCTCTGCGGTCACTACAGTCCTGTCCCGGTCAACCCAATGCCAGGGCCAACAGAAGCGGAAGGTGTGGGGAATGTGGTAGGGGGTCACCGGTGCCTGAGGTTCAGGGCCTTCTGACCTCCTGCCTTTAAATGGTTTTCTCAGACCCCTCAAAAATCAGTCAAGAACTACAAGGGTCTTGCTAAGGAAAGAGGGTCAGTGCCCTAAAGTTCCTGGGAAGCCTTCCCACGCCAGCCTTAAGGGCTTCTCCCCGTCTTCTTCCCACTCCCTACACTTTTAGCTTTCGTGCCGGCAAGTGTTGAAGACCTGCCACGGCGATGTGGAGTTTCCGCATTTGTTCCACACTAGCACATGAGGCTAGGGGAAACTCCCGTGTGGTTAAGGCCCAAGAGGTGAGGGGAAAAGGGGAATTGACTAAAAGTATTATTCCCAGCAGGGGGTTCTGAGGAACCTGGAATGCCTCCTGCTTGGGATTTAGGAGAACTCTTACCAGTTGTCTTGTTGACTGAAGTCCCAAGTGCAAATGTTGAGAAAATTATTTTTCCTTTCAAAGTCACATCCCAGAGGCTGGTTGGGGGGGGACCCCTCTAAACTACTCATTTATCACCTGGACAGAGTCTTCGTGATCCCTTAGATCCGCAAAATCCCCTGGAGGCACAACCTCTGCTGCCACTGAGGCCACGGTTGCCCCCTCAGAGGGCATCTTGGTGCCTCGTAGGCTCGAGAAAGGACTAAACCAGTTCAGTGAGAAATCACCACCGAAAGTCAGTTTCATCCCTTCCCAGTTGCTGGTTTTCTCCCAGGTTGGGGTTTGGTGCTTGAGGCGCTCAATGCCCTGCAGGAGACAAGGAAGGGAGAGAAATACACAAGTCCCGTTTGGGTTTAAAAGCAAATGGAATCTTTCAATCACTGACACTTCTTATTCCAGGGTTTCCCAAACTTCTTCATCCCACAATGCTCCATGCCTCCCCCAAACCCCTTCTCTATGGGCATAGGGAAAACACCATGAACGTGGACATCAGACTGATTTTACTGCTGAGTTGATTGTAAACTCCTTCTAGATTGCAAACTCCCTGAGGATAGAGATCTCCTCAGTGTTTAGTTCAGTGCTCTGCATATACTAGGTGCTCAATAAATACAATTGGTTGAAAGTGCTTTAGGATACCACAAGCAGTACTGAATCATCTTCATTTACAAAAAGGTCACAAGCACCTCAATTCCCACCCCCATCAGTCTAAACCTTTGCTTATACCAGCAAAGTGAGGAGGGAGAAACGAGCCAAATATTTGGACAATTCAAATAACTCTGCAAACCCTCTGGGTTTCATTCCGATTTTTATTTTCCAGGTAAAAGTGTTTTTTTTTAAATGCTAAATTATCCAGTTAAATGCTTCAGTTCTCCACTTCACTCTGCTGGTGTAGACCAGGCCAGGATTTCTTTCAAATCAGGAAGTCCGCTGACGAACAAACATGCAAAAAAGCCTCTACCAGTGAAGTAAACCACGAAGTTCAGAGCCATCTGCAAAGGGTTGAGAAAGGGTGAGAGGGTGGGGGCGGAGAGACAATGCCAGTGAGGTGGGGAGGGTGGGGGTACTGAGAGTGAAAGGGAAAAAAAAGTAAAGCCCATTTGAACTACTTAAAGAGGAAAATCAAGAAGCATGTCCTGGTAGGGAGAAAAGCAGGCGACTGAGGCCAGGCTGATACTGCCATGCTACTGAAATGACGACTACGCCTTCCAGACTTGACCACTCACCTGCTGCCAAACCTATCAATCAGGTTGGATGTTCCAATACTTACCAGGCAGCCCTGAGATAGGAGAGCATGGGAGAGAAGCTGAAAGGAGTTAAAGCTGAAAGGTGCACGGGGACAGAAGGAACAAGTCAAATCATCCTAGCATTTAAAAACACCTTAGGGTTGGTTCCCCTTCACCTAGTCCCAAACACAATGGAACTCCCTACTTCCGCCTTCCAACCCACCGCAACTCTCCTTCCTGTTGGATAATTGCTACTTGCTGTTGATTTTCTCAAGAAACCCTGGGAAATGCCTCTAAAAGTTTTTTGAGAAATTTAGTCCTAATTTCCTTACACTTATATAGCCGGAGTTTCAAAACACGCAAAACTTTTCATACACATTATTTCAACAGTGCTCACCGCATTCCTGTGATATGGTGGAGAGAAGGGGCCAGTACAACAGAGAGATGCCTGTTGCCTGCTTTAAAGTGGCCACGGACTTTCATCCTTGGCATTGGTCAGCATTGCCAGTAGCAAGAAAACCCTTTTGAAACTGACCCCAACCTCATTCAGGCCTGACCCAGAGATGAAAGTGGGAGGCGGAAGCAGCACTGTCTCCAAAGTCTGCTTGGTCATTTTCTTCCCAGAGAGCTAATGCGCAAAAATGATTGTCAGGTGGAGTGGATTTTTGTCTTTTATGTTCAATGCTGCCCAGAAAAATCTCTCCGGAAATTAAAAAGAGAACCAGTTTTCTTTTCCAAATGGGGGCTCTCAAGAAGTGAGAATTGGCTTCCAGTTGGATCTGGGGTGAAGGTGGGCATTTCGTTGGACTGTGAGCCATGAGCAGAAGCAGTCTGAAGGCCTGGCTATGCAGACATAGTGCAAGTAAACTCGACTTTCTATAATTTTGAATCACAGGTTCTATGAGAGATTTAAATTGCCAATAAGTCCAAATTGAGTAGACCCAGAGAAAATATCAAAGGCCAACTCAGACCCAGCTCTGTCACTTGGCAGCTGTGTGACTGTGGGCAAGTCACTTCACTTCTCTGTGCCTCAGTTCCCTCATCTGTAAAATGGGGATTAACTGTGAGCCTCTCGTAGGACAACCTGATGACCCTGTATCTCCCCCAGCGTTTAGAACAGTGCCCTGCACATAGTAAGCACTTAACAAATAACATTATTATTATTACATCAGACAAGTTCTCAAAAAACCCTGGAAAATGCCTTTGGATTCAGTTTTTGAGAAATTTAGTCATAATTTCCTTATACTTATGTAGCCAAAGTTATAAAGGAAAAACGCATCAATATAAAATTATTGCCCAAATTCACCCCTCCTAGAAGTTATAGGGGAGCCAAACCAAGGTATACCCTCTCTACAGTTTAGTTAGAAATTTTAGAAAGTTTCTTTAGAAAGTTTAGCTATCACTGCAAATGTAGGCATACTTTGCTGACCACCTTTTCAAATAATGAAACACTAGCCAAATTCCACCAAATTCTATGCCTACTTCTTCCCAGTCTCCCTTCCTAACACTGTAATAATAATTGTGATATATTTAAAGTGCTTACTATGTACCAAGCACTGCACTAAACACTGGGGGATATACAAGACAATTAGGTCTCACATAGGGCTCCATCTAGGTAGGATGGAGGAGCTGTTTTAAATCCCCATTTTGCACATGAAGGAACTGAGGCACAGAGAAGTTAAGTGACTGGCCCAAGGTCACACAGCAGGTTTGTGGTGGAGCCAGAATTAGAACCCAAGTCCTCTGAATCTCGGGCCCATGCTCTTTCCATTAGACATCGTTGCTTCTCTGGTTCTTTGTCTCTCCAGTTCTCTCAGTCTGCGTCTATCAGGTGCTGTCTGCCTCTCCGTTTTGACTTGGAAATCTTCTGGTCGTCACAAGAGGCTTTTAGAGGAAAGAGGGATGTACCGAGATCTGGCCAACAACTAAGGTAGCGTTGGTATCTTTGAGAATGACAACAATTTTTTTGCAATGCGTGTACCATTTTTTTTTTTGGTAATTCTGCAGTTAGGTTTGCCAGTTCCTTTACAAACACGGCAGAGAAAGTGCTTTAGGAGGGAAGTAGCATGGCATAGAGGAGAGAGTATGGGCCTGGGAGTCAGAAGACCTGGGTTCTAATCCTAATTGGATAGCGACTTAGGATACCACAAAAGGATCGTGGTAATTCTATCACAAACGTTTATCCACAGACCACTTATAAACATACTGTCTTGTGGCTCTAAGCACAACTCACTATCATTTTCTGGAAATGTTTCTGACCCTGTAGCCCCAGTATCATTTTCATCAGTTCAGAGGCAATCAACTGGGAATGAGATGCAAAACCCGAGGAAGAGACCAGGTAAAAGCAACTCTACTCTTACGTTTCGACAATACTTTCCATGAGGAAAATTCATTAAAGCCAAATACTTCCCTTCAAAGTCAAAGAGAACTGCATAGGCTTCAAAGACTGCCCCAGGAGAAACTAATAACCCAATATTACATTTTGAGATATTTTGAGAATTTCTTAGAAGGGAGTATATTTCCAAAATTGTTGAAAATCAAATTCTTCAAGAAAAAAAAATTAGCCAACCTACTTGGTGAGTGAAAGCTGCCTGGTTTTCACAGGCACAAATGCTAGACTGCATTTCCTGTGTCTTAATCTTCCTTCTTAATCCGGATGTCCAAGAGCACAATCACGGCTCTGATGGATGCAAAGGGTCCAGGCTAGGCCCTCCGCAGTGAGTGAAGATGGGAAGTTCAAAACTGCCCTGAAGACTAACTTTTCAATGCCGTGCTTTCCTTTGAACTACATGATTGATGATCAACCCAGTCCCCTTAAATCTCCTAGGGTTGAAAAAACAAGAACAAGTCCTAGAGTTGTTTCTTAAAACACTAGTGCTCCCTGGTTTCTTCAAGCATTTCTAAATAATTTGGCTGCCAGGAAATAGTTACTACATTAGTTTTAGAGATGGGGAAACTGAGGAAGTAACATGAGTTGGCAGAATACTTGGAGGAAAACCTCAGTCCTAGGCTCTCTCCTCCAAACTGCACTCTCTTTCTCAAGGATCACTTGAGTAAAGAGTTAAGATGGCCATAACGCGTTCTATAACAATGTATCCGGGACTGGCTTGAACTCCTCTGCTCCAACTCATTTCCGACAAAAGTCACAGCCTCCCTTCCCACTCCCCTATGGCAACATGCTATTGAAATCCCAGTTAGATCATGTCATTCAGACTCCATTTCTATAGCAACAGAGAGGTTATAAACACTGTGAACTGAATTTAGTTCAGAGAAAGCTGTTTCAGAAACTACTAAGGCTTGTCAACAGAAACACCCATTTTTCTAGTGTACATTTAAGTTAAAAGGGTTAGAGAACAATGGAAGGGGTTTTAAGCCAAGAAAATCCTCACTGGCAGACAGCATTTACTCTACCCACTTCTGGGTTTCTGTCAGATTTCAGTGGACCATTGAAGAGAAAGTGCACAATAAACACGGTGAATGTCTATGCAAATACATAGCAAGAGAACACAGAGCTAATCAAAAGAACAGGTTTTGGAAAAGTTTTATTGCATTTGTTTTCCATATGGAAGCATTAACAGAATTGAAAAGATGCAGCATGTTCACATGACTTTCTGAAAAGTGAGACAGACCTATTAACCTTTCTGTTCTCAGACTTGGATTTGCAGTCTAATGAACCTCATTTCCCCTCAAACTGAAAAAAAAACCAAAAAACCTCAGTCTACAAGAATTTACAGACACCCAGCGTTGAAAAAGACTGCCCCCCATATTTGTGATTGTTTGAAGGGTTCCCCATCCCAACCCCCCAGTTTCCCCTCTCCCCATTAATTACGCTCACTGATTCTTTCAAAGAGAAACTAGATTCCATAAATGTCCTGCCCCAATATAAAACACAAGCTCCCTCCCAAAAGTTCAGGTTTACCCACTTGAGCTGGGAGCAGAATGCCTCTCTCCCATCTGTGTGCAACTGTGTCCAACTGTATGGACTGCCCAACCCCTGCTGCATTTCCCCCAACTATATATACTCCAAGACAGTAAGCATGCATGCTCCTTAACACTGAAAATTTCCCCGTTTAAAATATATATATTTATATAGGTATAAATATGTGAGAGGATGGATTCACTTTACAGATTTACGAAGCCAGAATGGGGGAGAATGCAAAGAATTGAGAATGAATCACTGTGGGAAACCTATGCAGACCGTCTGTGTTGGGTTTTCTGATTCGACCGTTCTCCAGGCCTGCTCGTCACATTAACGACACTGCCGAATAGGCACCGGGGCTCAGGAAACGGTTATTTGTCTGAGACAGGGAGTCAAATATACGCAAAGGAGAAAATGCTGCTCTCCTAAAAATTGTGGGTTGAATTTTTTTCCCCCATTCGGATTGTGTAGAGTATTCTGAGTGGTGAAAAAGAAAAACAAAAACTTCTGTCAAAGCTGTTTTATTACCCACAACAGGGCAAGTTTGGCCGATTTCAAGGGAGCGGGCAGAACCCCCGTCCGCCCCTCACCCACTGGGCCCCGTTCTCTCCTCCAGAAGTTGGCAGTTTGTCAGGCAGGAGCAGGGAGGCAGAAAGGTCAGCACACTTGTTTTATGTTGCCACACCCGTGTATGAGGCCACTGTGTCCAGGGCCCCTTCTAGCCTTAATGGCCTCACCCATATGTGAAAAAAGTCACATCTCGAAAAGCCGCCGCTGCCTGTTGCTGGCAGAGTGCCACCCGTGTTTCCCCTGAATGTCTCTGTTGGCAGACGAGACCCCTGCAGAGCACTCACTGCTAATGCCCCCACTCACTGCATATATGCCCATCACCGACAAAAACCACTGTTAGCAGGAGTTGGGGCAAAAACAGCCCCCCTTTCACATTAGTTATGCCATTCAGAAAGCAAGAAGGAAATGGAAGGCCAGTAAAGTTAATTTTTTTTTTTAAAAAAAGAGCTTCAGCCACCAAAAATATATAGGATGATATTTTAAAAACTTTGCAGAAGATGGGGTGGGGGTGGGGGGGGACTTTTTTTTCTCTGCAACACAGCCATTTCTCTTGACATAAAAAAAATAGTTTTTGTTTTGCGTCCGGTTTCAACATTCATGTAAAATCTATTGAACAGTAGTGCCGTAATGTGATTTTTGTTTTAGTGGAAATGCTGGTCAGGAATTCTTCAGACCACATACTGGTATGGGTCTGCTTTCCCTTGGTCTGGAGTAGCGAACGGGCTAAGCCATGCTATAGAGAACGGATGGCCAAATACTGCTTTCATGTTCATCCATTTTGTTTTTTTAGCCCATCTTCTCTCTTCCTTTTTCAATTGTTCTATTCCCTGAAAATAAGAACAATCACACTTTCAGTCAAGCACTTTCTTTCACCGCTGGGTCCTGGTTTGGGGGAAATGGTGTCCAGTGCTCTTTGGCAAATGGGGTCAAAGTTGGGGTGTTTTAAGGTAACTAGAGAATCATTTCCTCTTTTCTTTTTCCCGGTTTACAAAAATCATATTATTAGGGAAAGTTTCCTTGAAGCTATGCCTTTTTTTCTAGCCTAATCCAGAAACTCTCAAAAAAAGGGGGGGAAATAGAACAAAAGCAGCAGTCACCTAACAACTATCCTGATTTTCTGATTATGAAAACCAAATTTCGATCAGGGCTGAATGAGTTCATCTGACCCTTCCTATCTGTCACAGAACTGGAGCACTTTGAGTGCTCGATAAATGCATCATAATAAAGGATGATGCAGAATCACTTGGGATTCACTTGGCACGAAGCTAAGCTTCGAACTGCAATGACCAGTTTGCAGAAAAAAAAAATTGGATAATTTTTATAGTTCTGTCATCTTCCTCAGAGGTAGTCAGGAAGTTTTGGCAGAAGAACCGTCCCATGTGTGAGAATGGGAGTGGTCGGTCCCATTTTGAACTGCTGCGGTAAGACATTAATGGCTAAGAATTAGGAAGAGGATTTTGGTTGGGGGTGGGGAGGAAGGTGAGGAAGACATGATCGAGAGAAAAGGAAGGACACTGGATTAGTAAAGTTTAGAGGGATAGCACAAAGTAGACCTTTCAAATATACAAACTACCAGCCACAGTCACATTGACAACTCCCTCAGTACTATTTGCACACAATAAAATGAATGGTGTCTTAGGCTGCAGTGTTCTGCACGCAGAAACACTCGATCAATACCACTGACTGACTGAATGATTGTTGACAAAGATCCTTGGGCAAAATTTATGACCTGCCTCATGCTACCAATGCTGGCTTTGGGTGGGAAAGGAGGGCCTGCTCCTTTCTTTACAACTCTCTGCTTCTTCTGCCAAACCCCAGGAGGGTCCCTGTCAACCAACGAGGACTAGCATTGTAGAACCTTGGAGAGGAGAAATGGACCCATCACTGCTCCTGTTTTATGTCACTTCTCCAAGGAGGCACCAATCCCGCCTCTGCTCCTACTGGACGGGGAGGGACGGGGGAATGAAGGGGACCAACTGCCAGGTAGGGAAGCAAGCAGTTCAGGAAGGGAAGGAGGGAAGCCAGGAGTCCAAGGCTTCTAAGAGTCAAGGCCAGTCCTGCTGGGGTTTATGCCCTCTCCAGGACATTAGATAGCCACCAGTGTTTCCCTTCCCTCTGGGAAGTCACAGCTGCTGGAGACCTTGCAGGAGCAATGGCAGGTCGACTCCATCCCAAGTACCCGATGACCCGAGGGCTTCCAGGAGCCTTGAATCATCATCGTCATCAATTGTATATACCGAGTTCCGCATACAGCACCGTATTAGGGCTCCAACAATTTCACAGAAGGAGGGGAACTGTCACTCTAATGGAATGAACCTGGCTCAGGAAGCTGGATCCCTACCAGATTCAACTTTGTGGAAAGGTTTCCCTCTTGAGGGGGCGGTGGCCAGCCCCCAACTAATAATGTTGGTATTTGTTAAGCGCTTACTATGTACTGAGCACTGTTCTAAGCGCTGGGATAGATACAGGGCGATCAGGTTGTCCCACAGGGAACTCACAGTCTTAATCCCCATTTTACAGATGAGGTAACTGAGGCACAGAGAAGTGGAGGGACTTGCCCAAAGTCACCCAGCTGACAAGTGGCAGAGCCGGGATACGAACCCACGACCTCTGACTCCCAAGCCCGCGCTCTTTCCACTGAGCCACACTGTTTCTCTAGGTGCACTAGGTGAGGGAATGTTATGGGAGAGGGCCCAGGCCAGTGGGTGGGAGGGGCAGGGTAGGGTACCCCAATTTATCCTGAGGTTGAGAATGACGGCCTCCTTCGCCTGACCCAAAGAGAATGCAGGGGAGGAGATGCCAAAATTCCTTTTGGGATGCTGGGAAAAAGAAATTAGGGAGGGGAGCTTGGAGGATATTCCCCCCCCCCCCATCCCTTTCCCTCAGAGAGTGGGGTAGTGGTGAGGGGAAGCTTTAACTATCATTTATATTTCCAAAGAAAGTTCCTCTGTGCCCCTTGTTTCACAGATCTACACAAGATTAGTTTCCAGGCAAGCAATGGAACCTAGGACTTTTTCCGCTTTTAGGGAGGTGGTTTCCTTTAAAAAAAAAATTGGAATGCAGGGGTTAACTTAGTATGAAGTTACTACTTCTCAGGCTACTTCGGGGCAAACTTCTGGCCCACATACTCGTTTCCTTAATGAGCAGAACACACCTACGTCTAGCTTTCTCAGGAGACACTCTCAGTTTCAGACCCTGCCTGCTCAAAAGCCAGAACTATTTGGCTGGCAAGGGTGTCTCCAAAGACAACTCATTCTCATCATTTTTGTGTGTGTGTGTGTGTGTGTGTGAATATATATTGGAAAACCTCCATAAGGGAACCAAAAGGAGTGACTCTTTGAGATGGCATGAAGGAGAAACAGCTGGAATGGGGCCCAAGACAGCTCCTGTATTTTTATTGCAGTATCCCAAGTGCTCTGCACACAGTTGAAGCTAAGTAAATACTGGTTGATGTAATGATGTGTAAAGAATTCCTGGATAATCACTTTTCATTTATTTACCTTTCCATTCTCTGGTGACTTCTGAACCCTGTCATTATTTCTTCTCTCTGCTCCCATTATTTATAAATACCTTTTTTGCTGGCCTGTCTCCTCCTCAGATTGTAAGCGCTTCAAGGGCAGGGATCATATCCTAGTCATCTAATGGACCCTTTCTCTAACGGTCCGAGCCCTCTATTAGAGGATGCATTAGCACCCCACAAATACGATTGGTGATGATGATGACTGAAGTGACCACAGTACCAGTTGAGCAGCAGCACAGACTGACAGACTGTATGAATGTCTGTCACTTGAACAATGAAAGCAACCCCACACTCCTGTGGACTGGGGAATTTTGTCTGAAAGGGACTAACTGAAGGAGAGTTAGTTCAGTTCTTGCTTTCTTCTTAGTAACACCTCTCTTAGTCAGACAGAGAGATGGTCATACCTGGACAGGAAGTAGCCAATTACCTTGGAAGAGGCTGAAACTTTTCCCTCCTGCTGACCTTTATTCCTGGTTTACTTTGAGTGGGAAATCACAGCCCCTGAACTAAACTGTCCTCGCCTCTGCATCAACAAAGCTCCAGGAAACACTGGCAAAGCCCTACCAGGCCACTGTTTGGGAAGAGCTGACCCAAGGATCCCCACGGGCCCCACAAAGAGAACCACGAGGAGGCAGGAAGGAACACAATTAACACAAAAGCCGTGCCTTGCTCCTCTGCTGCCTTTTTGGCTTGCCGGGGGGAGAACGGTCTCTCCTGTTGGGAGTGATCATTCAACTTAGATTCCAGGTGGGTCACAGAAAGGAGAGGTGCTTTGGGGAAGGTCAACCCCAGATTCTGCCGGCCACTGAATCTGGAGGACAGAGACTTCCCTGAGGGAGGCGAGCCCAACCTCTGTAGTCCCTACGGCACAGGACCGTCCTTCGCTGGAAGCCTTCCCCTGTAGGAGACAACCTTGGATCCCCTCTAAGCCACGAGCCCCGTTCCGGCAGGGGATACGCTCTGGTCACGGCAGGTAAATGCAGGAAACAGAGAGGAAGGCTGATGGTTGTGTTGATCTCCACATCTCTCTTTCCCTTCTCTGCTTTGTATTTAGGGTTCGGGGGGAGAAGGGAGGAAGTTCAATCTTGCAAACAGATCTGCCAAGGAACTGAAGTGCTGCCAACTGCTCATGAGGAAGAAGAAGGGACACTGCTCTGTCACCATCAATTTACGCAATATTAGCGTAATTATTGCTCTTAGAGAGGGGAGTTTTCTCCAGTGGAACACCTGGGTCTGTTCTCAATATATTAAAAGAGGACAGCGTGCGTGGGTGTGCGTGGGTGTGAATGCATACAAGTACCATGTGTACCATCTTCATTTTCACTTAAGCTGCAATAAATCGATAGACCTGAGAGGTGCTGACATTAGGCCCCGGTGATCTGCTCAGCTTGTAATTTCTGGGCTGGTCCCACAGAGCCTAAATATCTCAGCTCAGGGAAGCAGCTGCCACGCCATCACCACACCTGGCCCCCCTCAGCCTCTCCTGAGCTCAAGGCCATGGGGCTGCAGAGCAGAAAGAAGAGGGAGAGTCACGTACCGTTTCATCAGTGCAGATGGAGTGAACCTGGGTCCCAAACATCACTGACGTGAAGATGAGGAAAAGGAGGCCCTCAAAACACAGCAGGATGAGAAGAATCACTGTAGTGGGTGGAGAGAAAGAGCTGCATTCTGGAAAGAAAAAGAACAACACGGGTTTAGGGATTAAATAGAAGGGCTGCAGAATCAGCAGAATCACACACCTTGGATGCCTATCTTCTTGTTCGGTCTCAGGACAAATTCCCAACCGTCCCGCCCCTGGTTTGGGGTGAGGGAGGAGGGTAGCTGACCCTGAAGAAAAGCTGAGAGGTGAAAGGTGGGGTGGGTTCCCATCCATCCTTGAGGAGATCCTGCAGCTCCCTACCACTTGGGTTCGCCCCTAAGCTGAAGGGCTCCCAGGAGTCTGGGTGGAATCCAGGTCGATTCCAGGAATAGATGGGATGGAAGCCACGATCAGGCCGGATCACCCTTGGTCCTCCCCTGACAACCCTAACTCCACCAGAAGCCCCAGGACTAGGCTGATCTGCTCAGAGTCCTCTGGAATGGGGATGTTCTAGGGCCAGACTGTACCATCTTGGCCCCCATTCCTTCCTCCCTTCCCCCAGCCCCCCGACCTCAGTTCAGGGAAGTCCTAGGAACTCTAGACTTGTCGAACATTTCTTTGGCCAACCCTACCTTGCACATTTTGCTCACTGTTACCCTTCTCTCGCTCTTTCTCCCTCCACCTCTGCCCCGCACAGACTGGCAGCCAAAACACTGAGAGATCCTCCACAGATGCAAAAGAAACTGAACTAAGAGGTGGAGTTCATTAAGTCTGAGAGACTCTCAGACTGGGGGCCGGAAGGCCCAGCTATGCCAAAGGCAGGGGCCACGTTTGGTTCCCCCACTACGTGATCCTCGACCGCCGAATAGCTGCCCCGGAGAAGGAAAGAGGGTCAATGAGGTACGGAGCTCTGGGGTGAGAGGGAACAAAGAGAAGAGGAAATCTTTCCCTGCCCTGTAACGCAGAAGTCAAGGTGTCCATTAGACACCATGATGAGCTTACTGAGGGTGCAGAGTGAGGACTTGTGTCAAAGCATGTTCTATGTCACGTTGCAGAGGCGATACTTTCTATGCCATTTCTAAGCCTAAAGCAAGAAGGTAGGAAATGGTCTCCAGGGCTGGTCACTGGGGCCCAAATCCTTGCTGGGGAGTAGGCTATAAAGGGGGTGTGTTTGCAGACCACAGCCCAACGGTTCCTTGTTTTTCTCCTCATCTTCCTTATGATAAATCTTGGGCTCAATGCCAGAAAAATTAGTGTCCATGACAACTGATGGAAATAGGTCTCTCCTTTCTGTAACATCACACATCAATGCAGCGAAGATGAGTCGACTGAAAGGGGAGGGGAGTGGGGTGGGAAGTGCACAGAGAGCGAGAAAAGGCACAGGGACCAGGGAAAATAAGTCTTTTAATGACAGGGAGGTAAATAATAATCCTACTCCGACCTACCGAGTTTGGCAAAACATGGATTACAGGAAACTGTCTTTCAAAGCTGCAGGGCTGAGGAAGGAAAGCCCTCCAGTGAGGCTGAAGAGGATTTCTAAAGTCAAAGCCACTAATACTGTAGCCTTCTTTGAAATACTTTCCTTGCATTTGGTGTTTCTGGGTGGAAGACGCCCTAACGATCATCCAAGCAACACTTCCTACTTCTGTGTTTGCCTACTTTAGGCATTTAATTCTTTCAAAGAAACTAGAAAACATTTGAGGGAATGTTTTACTTTTGGTTTCACAAAAAATAGCCCCCCCAAACCAAACCAAAGTGCTTTCAGTTCTAGCCAATTCTCTTCGCAAAGATTAATTTATACAACAAAAACGACTAAATGTGAGGGTAACTTAAAAAAACTAGTTTTATCCCACATAAAGGAAAATTAACTGCTTAAACACTCATTTTGATTTAAAGTACTCTGGCATCAGGTGGAACAAATTGTCTCATACTCTAATACCTTGTCCAAAAGAGCAACTATCCCTTTTCTCTACCTTTCTAAATACTTATTTCCCTTGAGTTGATATCCTCACCCTGCCATCCTCCCTGTCCACCAGAGCGCTACTCAATTTTTGCTCTCCTCTGCCTGCATTTTCCACCATTGGTTTTCCAAACAGAAATGACAAATCATTATTTTTCTACCACTCTGAAACTAGGCTGGAAAGCTGAGAGGATGCTTTGCATCAACACTGACAGCTCCTTCTTATTTCTGTCTTAATAAAAGCTCCTAGGTGCAAAATCAAAAGCCGATGTGATGAGGCCTCCTCTTGACCCAGAAAAAACAACACCGGCTTTAATCCTGGGCAATGGGGGAAGGCACTTACTTGTCCAGTCTTCTTCAAAGCAGTACAGGAAATGAAATCCCACCATGATGAGGGCATGCAGGGAAATGAGTGCTATATACATCTGAAACAGGAAAAAACACGAAGACACCAGGTCAGGTCCCTATTCCAATGAAGAGTTTCCTAACAATACAGGTCATTAGACCCCAGAATGTGGTTTTCTTAATGGTACCTGTTAAGTGCTTACTATATTCCAGGCACTATAATAAGCACTGGGGAAGATACAAGATAATCAGACTGAACACGGTCCATGTCCTACCTGGGGCTCACAAGCTTAATCCCCATTTCGCAGAAGAGATAACTGAGGCCTAGAGAAGTGAAGTGATTTGCCCAAGGTCACATAGCAGACAACTGGCAGAGCTGGGACTAGAACTAAGGACCTTCTGACTCCCAGGCTTGTGCTCTATCCACTAGGCGGTACTGCTTCTTGATGGTTGCTGAAGGATTTGGTGGAGTATCCCTTCTTGGAACTCCTCAATAACAGGGTAGAGTTAAGTGTGGTGAAACCCTGGTTCAGGCTGAAGGCAGAAGACCTCTCAGGGTACAGATTTTACGAGGAAGGAGATACCCAGGGAGACAAATACAGAACAAGAAGAGAAACCAACACCAAACGACAGGCCAACATCCAACTCTCACTGGACATGGTGCAAGGAGGAGTGTCTTGCGGCAAATGAGGAAAGAACCTAGACCTAGAATCTAGACCTATAGGCACTGGCCATAAACGAGCTTAACTTGGTGTTTTATGACTGTAATCGCAACCCAGAACAGAGCAACTGCCCACGGGTAGGAAAGACAAACGTCTAGCTTAAATGAAGTATTTTAGTCACATCACTTACTGGGACAGGGCAAGCTATTCCCAAGGAGGACATGATTCCACTCATTTCCCTTCATCTGTGGATTTCTAAGTGGCTGGTTTGATTGACCATGGTCCCAATGAATATCGCTATTCTGAATGATAGCAATAATCATTCTTATCACTCAAATATTCCACACAAAGAGCTTTAAAGGAATTTCACTATTTCAAGAATGATAGGAAAATTCAAAGGAAACTTACTGTAAACAGTACAAAGTACTTCTGGTTATTCTCTCCTACGCAGTTATTAACCCACGGGCAGTGGTGGTCCATTTTCCGAATACACCTCTTGCAGACGCTGAAAAAAAATGAATCGGATGAATCAGATAAGCCTTACAGGGATCCATCCATTATTATAGACTGAATCAGGAAAATTAAGAATGTAACCCAGGGATTAGAGGAACATGGGATAAAACTAACCCACAATAGGAAAATGGAGGATGAAACAAGATAGTCCCTTGACCGGGGGAAAAATGGATCTTCTTTTATCCCAAGTTTTGAAAAAGAACATTGGTTGCCTCTCACCCATCTAGATTCTTCAAATTCACACAAAAAATGAGGGCATGCAGGTAAATGTGGGCAATATTCTTTCTTTAAATGACATTCGTTAAGCATATACTATGTGCCAGGCACAGTATTAAGTGCTGGAGTAGATACAAGCTAATCAATTTGAACACAGCCCATGTCCCACATGGTGCTCTTAATTCCCATTTTAGGTAACGGAAGCACAGAGAGGTTAAGTGACTCGTCCAAGGTGACACAGCAGAAAAGTGGTAGAGCTGGTTTAGAATCCAGTTCCTTCTGACTCCCAGGTTCATGCTCTATCCATTAGGCCACGCTCCTTCTCAGAAACAGGAAAACGGGGTGATTTTGAGCTGGTCTACCTAAATACCCTGAAGAAGAAGGAACAAAGAGTTGGGTTTGACTGAACTTCAGGGCTCAAAAGGCCACCAAAAAGGTCCTCAGATCCTCACTAGCAGCTGCACAATTAATAATAGTAATAATGATAGTATTTGTTAAGCGCTTACTATATGCCAAGCACTTTTCTAAGCGCTGGGGTAGATACAAGTTTACCAGATTGTCCCATGTGGGGCTCACAGTTTTAGTCCCCATTTTACAGATGAGGTAACTGAGGCACAGAGAAGTTAAGTGACTTGCCCAAAGTCCAAACAGCTGACAAGTGGCAGAGCCATGATTTGAACCCATGACCTCTGAGTCCCAAGCCCATGCTCTTTCCACCAAGCCACGCTGCTTCTAAATTATGTCTGGTATTGGGCCCAGACCATGATCCCACTGTCTGTAATATTTATTGAGTGCTTACTGTGTATATCTCACTGTGCAAAGCACTTGGGAAAGTATGCTACGACACAATTGGTAGACGTTCTCTGCCCACCAGGAGCTTATAGAGTAGATGGGGAGATAGACACTAAAATAAATTTCAGGTACATACGTAAGTGCTGTGGGGCTGAGGGTGTGGTGAATATCAAGTGTTTAAAAGGGTACAAATCCAAGTGCACACAGGTGACGCCGAAGACGGGGAGTAGGGGAAAAATGGGTTTAGTCGCGAAAGGCCTCTTGGAAGAGAGGTGATTTTAATAAGGCTTTGAAAGTGGGGGTGAGTGGTGGTCTGTCAGACATGAAGGGGTAAGGAGTTCCACACGGGAGGAAAGACTTGGGTGAGGGGTCAGCGGTGAAACAGATGAGACTGAGGTACAATGAGTAGGTTGGCATTAGAGGAACAAAGTGAGTGGGCTGAGTTGAAGTAGGAGATCAGTGAAGTAAGATAGGACGGAGAGAACTGTGTGAGTACTTTAAAACTAATGGTAAGGAGTTCCTGTTTGATGCGGAGGTGGATGCGCGACCACTGGAGGGAGGGTCTTGAGGTGTGAGGAGAAATGGACTGAATTTTGGGGTTTTTTTTCAGAAGAATGATCTGGGCAGCAGAGTTTGGACTGGAGCGAGGAGAGGCAGGAGGCAGGGAGAATAACAAGGGGACTGATTCAGTAGTCAAGAGGATATATGGTAAGTACTTGAATCAGCTTAGTAGCAGTTTAGATGGAGAGGAAAGGGCAGATTTTATTGATGTTGTGAAGGTAGAACAGGATTTGCTGAGAGATTGAATACATGAGTTAAATGAGAGAGATGAATCGAGATTAAAGCTAAGGTTATGGGTTTGTGAGATAGGGAAGGTAGTGGTGCTGCTGCTTTCCGTGTCGGTAAAGTGAGGGAGAGGACAGGATTTGGGTGGGAAGGGGAGGAATTTTGTTTTGGACACGATAAAGGTCCGGGGGACTGATGGACTGGGAAGACAGTTGGGCATGGAGAGTTAATTGGGAACAGGGAAAGAAAAGTTGGCAGCCTCATCTAATTTTCTGGTAATCTTTTCACCCCTTGCTCAAGAGATAAGACTATTTGGTTTCCAAGTGCTCTTCTGCCTCCTTTGCTACAAAATCTCTTGATAGGTTTACAAAGTGAGTGCAGGATCTGCCATGCAGTCGGGCTCTGGATACCTGTAAACGGAGGAAGACGTGTAGGTGTGTAAACAAGAATCGACATTAGGAACGTACCCTTCTCTTCCCCTTCCTCATTCCTACCCTCAACCCCACCCTCTAAGAGGAAGAACGATAAACACAGGAAAAGTGTGATTTCACAACAATCAGAACAAAGTTGCAAAGTGCAGCCAGATGAAGCAACCACACATACTTTAGGATGAAAGAAAATATGAGAGCAGGTCAAGAACTGGGAAAATACATAAAGAGCAGTTTCTGGCAACAAAGAAAACCAAAACTGAGGTACTAATTCTCAGCTCTTTGATACACAACCATTTTCTTAAATTCAGGTTCTGGGGAAAAGGAGCAGTTTTCCAATTTTGTACTTGACTGACCTGATTGCCCCATTCACGTTCTACCTTCATTCCAACCTTACACAACCTTGTGTTCATTAGTAATGGTTTCTGATCCAGGAAGAAATTTAATACTGGCACTCTTTGAAATGAGCTATTTTTAATCACTTACCGGGCCAGAGAAATCTAGTGAAGTTGTAGTCATTTCCATTCAGCTCTGAGTTTCTAAGTCACCATTTTGAAAGTATACGGGCTATACTTCTGTCTTCCATTCCCCCTCACCATGATTAGTTTTTTCCTGCAAGTTTGGGTAACAAGGATTTGCCCATTTGCTTGGGAAAATGATCTGCGCACACTATTATGCAGTGGTCCTGTTCAAGGTTAACAGGTTCAGATAACCAAAGATCATACTACCCTGGAGGCTACCGGGAAAGTAAGAGTGGCAAGGCAGGACAGGGTGAAACATTTCTGTCAGACTATGCAGATAACCTGGTTGGTTTCAGCTCCATAACTGTGCCTGCTGACTGGGATTAAACTAGAAGCAAAGTGCACTGAACCAAAACTGGGTCCACATAGGGAAAATGACTTTGCGAAGAGCAAACTGTCCCAAGCAAATGAAATTTCAGGCTACGTAGAAAAGGAGGAGGAGTAGATGTAATCCATATAAGCTTCCAACTGATGTTTCTTCATCATCAATAAAAAAGATGGATGCCGTTAATAACATCTTGGATTTTGGAGAGCACTTGTATTTCTAAATAATTCTACACTAGCTCATTTTTGCCTCACAACAACTCTGTGATATAGGTAGAGAAGCAAGGATTATTAACCTTTTTTGCAGAAGAGGAAAATGAGGTAAAGAGATGCTAAATATCCTGCCCAAGGTCGCACAGCAGGCTGGTAGCAGAGCTTGTACTGGAAGCTGAACCCTGGTCCTCTGGCTTCCAGATCAGGTACATTCCAAGCACTTAGTACAGTGCTCTGCATTTAGTAAGCGCTCAATAAATACTATTGAATGAGTGCTATTCCACCACACCATGCTCATCCACAACACTGCTGGGGGGCTATCAGCCTGCCTAGACGTCAATGACTCAGTGTTTATCATGGGCTAATTTTTTTCAATATCTTTATTAGTGAACTAGGCAGCGTGGAAAACACACATCTAATCTGCTGAAGATACCAGTTTGGCAGGGTTTCTAACACTTTGCCAAACAGGAATAAAATTCAAAGGGATGTATTTGGAATTAGTCCTATAAAAGCAGGATGAAATTCAACAGGGACAATTGCACAGTAACATACTTGAGGACAAAAAGCAAACAGCACAAAATACTGGATGGGAAAATACTAACTAAACACAAGGGCACTTGAGAAGGACTTGGGGGTTGTAGCTAACCAGAAGCTGAAAAGTAGTCAGCAAGGTAAGGTCATTATTATAAAAGCCAATATAATACTTGGATGTATCAAAAGGATGTCAACATTCAAAAGTTGGGAAATCCTCTATAATCTGCACTAGCCTGATCTTATTTGAGTAGAGTTTTTTACTCTAACTGCAGTCTCCCAAGTGGGTAACACAGCGTTCTTCACAGAGTTGGCACTCGATAGAGTCCACTGAATGAATAATGTCATTGATGTTGTTGGTCCAATGTTGAAGACCATATTACTGATTAAAGAAAAAGAAAATAGATTCTTTGAATAACATTAGTCAGCCTTGCTTAGGCTAGAGAAGAGAAAGCCAAGGATAACAATAACTTTTAACATTCTTTTTCTCCCACCTGCTCCTACTGATTATAAATCATACTTTGCCTGTCTCCTTCATTGGAGTATAAGCTCCTGAAGACAGGAAACACGTTTTCCATAACCTTCGAAGAGCCAACAAAAAGAAATGAGCTTAAATTAAAATGGGTGAATTTGGTTGGACAAAGTTCACTATCAGGGTGAGATAATCAATGGCACCTGCTACTAACATAGCTTCTCCATCACTGAAAGACCCTTTCGAGGACCCTTCTCTAATTATGAGGTTCTAGAAAATGAATTGATAAAGAACTTCATAAGAGCACTCTGTGTTCCTCCCCTTCCTGTCTCATCTATTACTCTCACTCAATGCCCCTCCCACCAGGCTACTCTAAGCTGTGGATGGCATCTCTCAAGTGGCTTTCAAGGTAACTGGGCTTGCCATTGTTCAAAAGCAGTACCGGGAGTAAGTTGAACTGGGAGAAACTCAGGCCTGATATAAGAAAAAGTCCCGAAACACATGTTCCAAGCCTGCCAGCCTGCCTGTTGTTCCAGTCACCGGCAGCGACAGCCCTGTCACGGGTGCCTTCTCCAGGGTGGGAAACAGGGGTCCCGCAGATCTTCGAGCTCAGCCTGGGTCTCTGACAAGACCTAGGAGTTTTCAGCTAAGGCAGAAAAGAGCCCAGATGGCTTTCTGGCCTTTAACTCCTAAAAACCTGCCCCCCTCCCAGTCTTCATCCCTCCCCAAAGTCCCCGGACCTTTTTCACTTCCTCATTCTGTTAGAATTTCTTCCCCCCGTAGCACTGTTCAACAGCAATACAGCGGTAGAGGGCCAAGTGTCGGGTGCTCATAAAGTGGGGCAAGAGGTTTTTCTGATAAGGGTGGGATCACCGGGTTGGAAGACCTGAGCTGAACGGCTCGTACAGGCTCTGACCGTCTCAACCCACCAATGGGCTTCAAGCCCACTAGGGGTTTTGAATCGGATCAGAGAGTTGCACCGTGACTTCTGTGTGTTTCTGGCCATTTGGTATTTTCTTGTAAATACAGACCCCAATTCATATCAAATATTGACATACCCATTAGTTCAAAACACTTCATTTCTGAGACAGGCTGGCGTTAAACACAGATGCTCAAGGGAAAGGTCATATTCTTGGAATTAGGAAGACAGTTTGAAAGACAGACTTTCTCTGGGCCCACGTTTTCCAACACAGAGCACAAGCAAGCAGAGTAGACGGTCATTAAAATTTTCTGCATCCAAAGAGAGGGTTTCTTGTAATGCCAAACCCACAAGGCAGCTCTATCTCTTATGCGGGTGGATTCTGTTTGACTAGAAGGCCAGGCTTTCATTTATCCCAAACTGTTGGCCCACAGAACTGCTCTGGCTCTGACACACCATTCAGAACTGCACAGATGTCGGCTCACATTTTCTGTGGCATGAATAAGTGACATGCACCATCGTTTTGGCTCATCTGAATCAGTGACTCTTGTTTAGCTTGAGCTGATTTGTTGCAGGAGAGCCAAGGAAAGCCTAATCTGGAGCGCCCAGTGAGTGGAGAGATTCCGGGGAGTCAGAGAGGAGAATGTAAAAAGGTGAGGGATGGCAAAGTGAGGAGAAAATGGAAGAGTTATGTTCATAGGCAAACGTTACAGTTTTACACACACATCGGGCTACTCCATTTAAGAACACCAGCGCTTCACAAAAGAATGTCCCTCCCCAGCCCCCGTGAATAGGAATATTTTCTGCCACAGCAATGGCATTCCCCAAACAGCAACTTTGCTGGCATATTTTCACTTTAAAGTATCGCCATCGCCTCTGGCCTGACACTGGTAGTGAATTACCAGGATCAGAGGTAGAAAATTGCAATTTTATTTTGCAACCTGAAACCTAAAGGCAGGAAAGACTGCTAAATGTTTTGTGGTTTCCTACAAGACTGCTTTAACATACCATCACATACAGCCTATAAATTACATTGTTAGAAAATAATTACACTATCAACAGTTTCTAGGAATCACAGCCCAGCTAGAAAATAATGGAGTGCCATTCCCACCCCCAGAAGTAGGAGTAAGGCACTAAACTCCTCCTTTCCCCAAACACAAACTGAGAAAAGTTTAATGAGGACTTGGCATTATAACTTGGTGGAGAAGGATGAAGGGGACCAAATAGAGAGTTTTTACCCTCTGAGCATTTTGATATTCACCCCAGTCCCACCACACTTATGAACATATCCTTCTTCTCTATTTCCCCTATCTGTAATTTATTTTAACATCTGTCTGTAAAGCTGTAAGCTCTGTGGGCAGGGATCATGTCTACCAAGTCTTGTATTGTACCTTCCCAAGCGTTTAGTACAGTGTTCTGCATATAGCAAGCATTCAATAAATACCATTAATTGAAGGGGGTAAGAGGAGGAGGAGAGGAGGAGGAGGAGAGCAGTGTGGGCACAATGCAGGGACAAAGAAAGTGCAGAATTACTATAAAAGTAGCTGTCAGTAGCCAACACGAATTGGCAGTCAGCATGCTAACTCAAGGAAACTCTTGGCCAATAAAGCTCTACCAGTTCCCCCTCATCCACGTGCCAGGCCAGCCTGGGGGCGAGACAAGGATGGCAAACCTCAGACATTCGAATCAATCCTGAACAAAAATGCTACAACGCCCTCACAAACCACAACTGAGCCTATATAAATTCAGAAGGCCGTCCCTTTTTTAATACTAAGGGAGTTAAATTTTAAACTCACCCAACGACAATTCAAATGTAATGCATAGCCCAAAGGTTTCTGGTCTCTCAAACTTCAACGTCTCTAAATAAAAAAAGTCAAACTCTACCTTCCCTACTCCCTTTCAAAAAAAAAAAAAAGGTCTGATTTTGTTGAATTCCTTACTCATTGTAGGATATTTTTTAACATTCTCGTTTCAGTCCGGCCCAGGTATTCTCAAATATTTAAAGCTTCAATTTCCTCAGAGACCCCCAAAGTTAACCAATACCTCCCAAAGACAGTCTTTTGGCTAAACCCTGGGCCCTTTAGAAGAGAAGGACGACAAGGAGCAGGAAGAGGAGGCTGGAGACAAATGGGGTAGATGTAATCGAGCATTCCTCCAGGGCTGCAAAGGTCAGTCTATACATCTCTCCCTTCCCCAGTTCCTCCTCTTCTCATCTCTCTGGGCTGGGTCCCTTCACTTTGATTTGATGTAAAAAGCATTTTCCAAGTCAGTGGCATTGAACACTCAGGGGAAAAACCTCAAGGCAAGCTATCTACATTGGGATTTTTACAACAAGGTTGTGGAGAAGCTGCCAGTTTCATGCACATTACTGGCAACAGAGTGAAAGAGCAACTCAGGCCCTAAAAGAATACAGTGAGCTTCTTAATCGGTCAATCAATTAATGGCATTTATTGAGCGCTTATTGTACAGAGCACTGTAATACGCACTGGGGAAAGTATAATTCAGTAGAGTTGGTAGGCCCGCTCCTTGTCCGCAAGTAATTTACTGTCTACAGGGGGACACAGACATTAAAATAAATGCCTATCTTAACCCTTCCCTCCTTCAGTCAGTGAATAAAAGATGCAAGCTCTTAGAGGTGAGGCCTGGGGGTTAGAGACCCCAAATGCCAGATGTGTGGATTGCACGAGGGTGAGGCCAATGGAGGTACCTGCAATGATGGGCTCTGTCAGGTTTGATGCTGCAGCACTTCGGACACTTGTATACCACCTGTCCTGGCTTGAGCTGTAAACTTTCAATGAATTCTTTTGTGGCATTTCCTTTGGGTACTGCACCCTGGAAACAAACAAAAAGGGGTGAGAGATAGTGGTGGGAAAAATGAGTGTACCCTCTTATTGCAAGACATTCACTTCCAAATATATTTGCACAGATAATAATAAATTTGCTTTAAAGAAGAGGTGCGTTGAAATGACGGATTGTGAACGTCAGTGAAATCTTCTAAAAAAGAACCTGTATAACTGCCACAATAAAAAAAAAATCCAACCACCCAATGACGCAAGCAAACCAACTAAAAGGGCAAATCAATCACAATGTGGTCACATATATGGCCGAGCAAACAATCGAAACAGAAAATCCTGAATTCTAACCTAGCCTCATTTTGCCTGATTTCTGAACCTCTAAATATCTTACCTTGGTAGTGTCCCAAAAGAGAGCTTGTGAACACTGGCCTGTCAAAAAAGGGCCAGAGAGAAAATCTGTTTATACTAACAAAAAAAAAAAAAAAAGAAACTAGATTAAGAAAAGGTGCTATCTGCCATTCAACACGCTGGAAAAGGGGGTAAGGCTTCAGCCATTTGGAGTAGAAATGAGAGTATGTGAGTGCCTTGGGCTAAAAGAAATTTCTAAACTTCTTGAATCCTATGGACCCACATGTCTTTAGAATGATGTCCTATGTGATGATTTGGAACATTCTTACTGTAAAATAATTCTTTAAAATGTGTTTGAAAAATTTCAGGGCAACGACTAGCAATGAACAATTTGTTTGACTTTAATAGCATAATATTCCACATCTGTCCCACAATATAATGGGGTTTCAAAAGAGCTGTCCAAAAGGGGAAAGGTGTTACCAAAATAAAGAGAGGATTTATGGGGCCGTTAGTCAAAAAAGTTGACGAGCCACTTACTTTCTCAGTTACAGTAAAGGAAAAAAATCCACTAGGGACTAAGATCAAGTGTTTAGTACAGTGCCTGACTCGTAGTAAGCACTTAACAAATACCATAAAAAAGAATCTATTTAGTACAGGAACTTGTATTATGCAGTGGTTGTGTTCTTGAAAAACCTGCCATTATCAGGAAAAATTGTGTTATTTGATTCTTTGGGAATTAATGGGTTAGAAGGCAGATGCTTCAGAGACATCACTGCGAGTGACATTCTCCTATATGGATTTCTAGATGTTTGTTCTGTCCATATTTAGCAGAATGCTTGACACTCACTTACTTTCCTGCATAAAATACAGTAAATTTGCCAAGACACAAAGAACACCAAGTACCAGACAGCATGGTGCCACGCAGTTAGGGCTGAGAGGTTTACCAGCACAACACCTGGACTGCTGCCATGTGCAGGTTCACAACCGTCTCTTCCTAAACTGAATTACCTGCACCAATTTACGGGTTGTATAACAGCAGACCAGATTTAAGTCATGGGAACAACATCCCCACATTCTTCCATCTCGTATACAAATTGAGTACGAAAAACAAGTTATGGCAGAAATGGGTCATTTGACTATATTCATGAATGAGAGGTCCATAGGAAAAATTAGGAATTCCAGATGGTACAATTCCACCCATGTGGAGGGCAAGCCCTGTTCTCTCAAACAGCCTTTAGTTCATTGTCGGAGACCAGATCCTGGGATCAGTGGACCATTGCTTAGGTTATGCTAAGCTTACTTGAATAAAATGATTTTCACCTGAGAAACCCATTCATCATTCCCTCTGAGAAAACTGCCCTGGATCATGAATCTTCCCCATGATCTCTTAGAAGAGAAAGACACTGCCTTTGGGCTTTCTGTAGTTTCCCCAATCCCCCCAATCTCATTGTTCATTGTGGGGGGAACTGTGGCAGAAAGTGGTTAAAGAAAATGTGGGGTCAACTTTGGTTTCTATTCTGAATAACAGGGTCTCCAGTAAGAGAAAAATCTACTCATGAAGCCAAGCCACCTCTCAGCCTCCAAACTGAAAGCGCTTAAGGGGCAAAACGGCAGGTGTTATTTCCTCTCTAAAGAATCTAGAAAGAAGTTTTAAGTACCCATTTGCAGGGAAAAGAAGGTGTGAACTGTAAAGGCACACTTCTCAGGCAATAAAGGAAAAAAGAAGCATAGAATTTAAGCAAACAGTAGGGTAACGGTAGGTAATGTGTAAGCAAAAAGATTCCTTCAGGCCAGCATTCTAAATCTGGAAACCCAAGGCCATGTGACTCCCGAAGGGATATTGGGTAGCCCAAGAACAAATACTCATGGAAAACTTTTAAAGGCTTTTTCCTCTGTGATCTTGTTTAAATGCCCTGCTGATTCATGCTTCTCCTTTGCCGTCTGAATACACAGATTTTTGCCCTTAAAATTCTTAGTCTGAAGGTTTTTCAGTTTCTTATATATGGATTTCACAAAATCACACCTTCTGAGGAGGATCTGGGCTGCTCACGGACCGCTTTAAATGAAAGTACACTTCAGAAACCAGAGAGCAGTGCTCACTGCTATTGTTCCCGAAGTGTCTGTGTGAGGTTTTGCCAGAGACTCATGCTCGGGTACTGGAGAGGACTTTGGGGTCAAGCAAATTGGTTGGAGGATGCGTTCCAAGTAGCAAGGGCAAGGAATTCCCGAGAAGAGAAAAGAACACTGAGGAGTAGGGTGAGGAGACTTCCATATACAGAGGCAAAAAAGAAATGGTGGCAGAATGAAAGCAGGTGCCAAAGAGAGTCTGGACAGGACACATCGACGTAGGCGGTGACATGGTAAAGGGTAAAAAAGAAAGTCTGAATTGTCACGAAAACACAAAAAACTGATAACTCCTCTTTAAAGAAGAGCAGAGCCTCTGGAAAGGAGAATAAGTATTACACGGATCGGCACGGAAGGACAACACATGGAATACATGAAAATGCAGGAATCCTCTGACAGCACCGTCTAGTCAGTTAATCACCATTATTTCAGCTTTTTTACAATTAGAGCTATCAGCAGGCGCTTAACTTTTTTAGAAGAGCTGACCTTAAAATCTGAATTCGTTTACATAAATTTGGGACTTCGCAGTAGCACAGGGAGGAGAGAGTCAGATTATAAAGCACAGCGTTTAACGTGCATAAATGAGGTATGGGGGAGGGACACTATTCCAGGAAACACATTCCAGTTAGAGATATTTAAATTTATATCTCAGTGAGTTTGAGCTCACTTGAGTTAAATGTCTAAAGGTTGAGTAGTTACCGGAGGTTACAATTTTTCCTTGCTATTTTCTGTCATGCCTTCCTCTGTCTCCTGATTTTTAAAACAAAGTGATGTTTCTTTAAGCTATACTTCAAAGAGGTATCCAATTCCCAATGATTCCCAATGCTGGGATTTGGCTGCATTACAGCAGGCAATCTAGCGGGAGCTCCCAGAACTTTCCTCAGTGTTGTTTCAATGATACTTTCCCTATATGCACACTTAAATTTCACAGGCATAATGCACGGCTTGATTAATTAGTCAGCCTTGCAAATTAGGTCAGAACATTTTCAAGCCTTCAAAATTTTTCACCTGCATTAACCCACCTACAGTGCCCTCCCCTACTGATCCAGCAAGGCCTAACGGAAAGACCCCAGATCTGGGAATCAGAGGATATGGGTTCTAATGCTGGATTTACCACCTGCTTGCGGTGTGACCTTGGGCAAGACACTTAACTTCTCTGTGCCTAGGTTGCCTCAACTTTGAAGTGGGGATTCAATACCTGTTCCTCCTATTCTGTGAGCCCCACGTGGGGCAAGGGCTGAGTAAGATCTGATTATCTTTTATCTTCTCCAGTGCTTCCTCCAGGGCTTGGCTCATAGTAAGTGCTCAACAAATATCACCTACTATTATTATTATTATTACTTATTCCATTTCCCTTCTTCTTTCCAGTCAAGCATTGCTGCTCATTTTCCGATTTGCACATCAGACTACATAATTTACACCTGGAGTTCTCCCATAAAAGACAAATTATTCTAAAAATATACTTTTCTTAAAGTTCAAGATGTGGAAAAAATGATTCGATTTCTTGTATACCCTTTGTCAGATTTCCTAAAGACCCCATGAATGTGTTAATCAGCATAGCTAAATTAATATCTGTGAACTGATGTGATACTACAGAGTGTTATTTATATCAGTAATCCTACTGAGGCTATGTTATACCTAAAATGAGTACTGTGGGCAACAGAGAGAACAGGAAGGAGGGGAGAGAAGTGAATCAATTAGACCCAGGGCTTCCATCTGGATTCCAGAATAAAAGTGCAGAGTTGAGAGGGCTGCCCAGAGAGATAGGATGCAGAGAACCCGAGAAAGGCAGAGGGTATGTATGCTCAGAACAGTTGAGAAGGGCAAGAAGAAGTGAGAACTTAAAAACCAAATGGAGACTGAAAATAGGAACGGGTGCAGATGGAAAGATGGAGAGAAGGAAAGGAAGCCAAGCTCTTGGATTAGCTCTGATGCTCACTCAATCTCCACAGTACTTAAGTATATACCCTTACATGCTACTATTTGCCCTTTCCCTAATCTATTCTAATGCCTGTCTTCTCCTGAAGAATGTAAGTTCCTTTTGGGCAGGGATCAGTGTCTACTAACTCTATTGTAATGCACTTCTTCAAGGGCTTAGTACAGTGCTCTGCACACTGTAAGCACTCAGTAAATACCATTAATTGATTAGCAATGAAATGTTTCTAAGCAAGTGATATGGACTGGGGGAAAAGAGTAAGCACCCCCTACTCCCCGCCCGACAGAATTCCTCAGTTATGGAGTGTTTGGGTTTTAGGGCTCTTTTAGGTCACATCCTCAACCTTCTTAAAGTAAATTGTGTTTTTACATTCCCTGAAACACCACGTCTAGACTTTCTGGGGAAAAATCACTTCCTTACTACATCTAATCAAATTAGACTAAAAATGACAGTGTTCGTTTTAAACGTAATGAGGTTTACACATCACATATATACTACACAGAGTTATTTGAGTATGTTCATACACACAAAGCCATTTCAAATGGCTTCAAACCACTGGAAAGAAGCTGGGCATAGCTAATTTCATTTTACTTGCTGGCAACTACAGATCTGCACAAATATCATAATTAAAAGTGGGATGTCACTCCTGAGAAGAAACAAAAGTTAAGACCAATCCAAAATGGCCATAGCTGCAGTCCCTACTCAAGCAGTACAGCCAAGTTCCAAACTTCCTCTGTCATCTTTGGAATGAAGAGGCCAAATTTCTCAAAGTTGTTTTGGATGCCCAGCTTATTGTCATCAAATCTATGACAAAGGACCCCCGTGATCTGCTACGCCTGGCATGGGTGACAACCACCTCCTCGGGAAGGATACTGTCAAAACCGTCTGGCCAGAAATGCAACTACCAGCCAGTCACGCATTTGTAGTGAGACTGCAGTCAAATCATCGGATTCTCACCTCACTGGGTCACCTTGTCAATTTAACAGAAAGCAGACCTATGGACGTAGTCAATTCCACTCGGCTCTGGTTCAAACTCAGCTACAAAGGGGTCTATTTATAGACGCAAACCTGTTTTCCCTTAGCCATTTCAGGAGAAAACCAGAATGGCAGCTCAACCAAAGCCTGACATTAATGATCACGATGTGTTGCTTTTTTTTTTCCCACCAGAGCCTGCTTCTACCAGTCAATCAATCATTTGATAGTATCTTTTTGAGGTGTCTGGACAGGAATGGGAGAAGGGAGGTGGAGGGAGAGCTAGATGAAGCAGTAGGATCCAGGGAGGTTTTTTTTTTGGGTCAGAGGAGACATGAATATGTTTGAAGGCAGTGAGGAGGAGCCATTAGAGAGCAACCAGTTGAAGATTGTAGTCAAGGGGTGTCAGGAGGGTGGGTCTGTGTTTTTAAGAGGTGAGAAGGGGTGAAGTCAGAGGCGCGGATAGCTGGGGAAGATCTCCTGAAAATGGCTGGGGATGATGAGAGTGGAAATGGGATTTAGAGGAGAATGAGAAGAGGAGCTCACTTCTGAGGGTTTCAATTGTGCCAATAAAGTAGTCGGCAGCGGCATCGGAGGGGGGGAGGTGGGGACACTGGGGGAGTTTCCAGGGGGAACTAAAGGCCTGGAATAGTTGGTGAGGGCAATGGGCATGGGAGTCAACGAGAAAAGAGAAGGCAGGAGAAGGCAGAGTAACTATAGGTGCGGATGAATATAAGATGGCCAAAGTTGGTCTGATGTCAGGATTTCCACAAACAGTGCTAAAAGGCATGAGTGCAGGAGTGAAGGAAGTGTACTGTGGAGGTGATCCGGGGCTGCGAGGCTGGGAGAGGTCGGTGGTACGGGACTGACAGAGGGACAGGGAGGAGAGGGAGTTGACTCCGCCGGACAGGATGGAGTAGATTTGAACGTCAAGAGAGGGGAGGTGGGGTAGAGATTCCAAATGGAGCTTGATGGCCAGGGATGATTATAGAGTTGGAGAGATCAGAGCTCTCTGTTGAGAGAGAAGACAGTCTGGTGGAGTTGGGGGCTCTGGGAGAGAAGGCACATTAGGAAGCTGTGATGGCAGTGTGGGATTTCAGAACTGGTGAGGTTAGAGATGGTCCAAAGACTTGTGGCGATGAGATCCACTGTCTGACTCAGTGGGTGAGGGGGAGGTGGGGAGAGCTGAGGAGCGAGAGGAAGTGGGTTGCTGGAGGGGTCTTCAGGAGGAACATCCATATGGGGGTAAAAATTCCCAAGCACCAGTAGAGAAAAGGAAGGCGAGGAAAGCATGAAAATTTCAAAGAAAATTGGTGATGGGGCCTAGAGGGTTGTACATGACTGCACCTAGAAATTGTAGTGGATGGTAGAAGCAGATGATGTGGGCTTCTCAACAGTCACTCATTAAGGGCAATGGCTCCCAAACCTCTTGTCCCAAGGCCCCCAAATCCCATTTCTATATTTTTGTTACACCTCCTGTAATATAACTAGGCAGCCGTATCAAACCCATTTTTTCAATGGAAGATTTTAAATGAATAATTTTAGACTTTCCCATTTACTTTTAAATTGAAGAAATACAAATTGTCCACTTCTGCTCATTACCATGTATTTTCAAAAACAAATCTGCATTTGTTTTCGATAAACAAAATTGGATCCTGAAGAATACCAAAAACAAAGAATGCTTTAAACTTCCCTAACCACTTTCATTCGTCCTTCTCACTGTGCCTCGATCTCACCTGTCTCTCTGCCGACACCTGGCCCACGTCCTACCTCTGGCCTGGAGACGCCCTCCCTCCTCAAATCCGTCAGACAATTATTCTCGCCCCCTTCAAAGCCTTGCTGAAAGTCCATCTCCACCAAGAGCTCTTCCCACACTAAGCCCCACTTTTCTTCATCTCCCACTCCCTTCTGCGTCAACCTGGTTTGCTCCCTTTGCTCTCCCCCCCTCTCCCCACCCTATAGCACCTAAGATGCCTGTTTACTTGCACTGATGTCTGTCTCCCCTCCCGTTCTTCCCCTGCCTGCCTAGGTTTTGAGCTCACTGTGGGCAGGGACTGAATCTCTTTATTGCTGTATTGTACTTTCCCAAGCGCTTAGTACAGTCCTCTGCACACAGTAAGTGCTCAGTAAATACGACTGAAATGAATGAATGAATACGCAGGAACCAAATGGGTCTAAGGGGCTTCACAGGTGTCTTTCAGCCAAACACAATGCCCAATTCTTCTTTTAACTGTGAGTCTTTTCTTACACGGGTGGAAGAAAAGCACCACATTTCTTTTATCAGTTTTAAGTAACTCTTGCAGCGTGGCCTAGGGGACATGGGCTTGGGTGTCAGGAGACCTGGGTTCTAATTTTGGCTCTGCCCCTTTCCTGTTTGTGAGATCTTGGGCAAATCACTTAACTTCTATGGGCTTCAGTTTTCTCATTTGTTAAATGAGGATTAAATACTTGTTCTTCCCTGTAGGATATGGACTGTGTCCAACCTAGTTATCATGTTTCTGACTACTCTGATAATAATGATGGTATTTGTTAAGCGCTTATTATTTGCAAAGCACTGTTCTAAGCGCTGGTGCTAAGTCCAACACTTGACACATAATAAATGATTAACAAATACCATGTGTTTATAAGAAAATAGTCTCAATCCCCGTAAGGTTTTGGTGAAGGGGAAAAAAGACGTATTGAATACTGTCAAACTATAAAAAGAGATGTCCCTTTACTGATCTATTTTAACTGTTTTAGTTTACATTCTGATTTTTTTCCCAGTGTCTTTGCCTATCCCTTTTGGGATATTTTTATTCATTTTTATTTTTTATTTTTAAGAAAACACCAGGCTTTCACTTGGGATTATTATTAATGGTTCTGCACATTAAAACTTCTTAGTGGTCATTATGACACTCCTCTGGGGAAACAGTGTTAGAATTTGGTTCTGTTTTCTAAAGGTGCATTCATGTTTGGCCAGTAATTCTCATCTGGTTCCTGATAATTACTTGTTTGGCTTTGCTGATTACAGAGGCAAAAGGATTTATTTATTAGCAATTTGTTCATTAGCTTATGTAAGAAAAATTGTGGTAATGGGCAGTAAATGAATCACAATTGGAAGGGATGTAATGGCAAGACGGAGAAGAGAAAGAGAGTTAATTCTACTCGGAAAGATTCATTCATTCATTCAATAGTATTTATTGAGCGCTTACTATGTGCAGAGCACTGTACTAAGCGCTTGGGATGAACAAGTCGGCAACAGATAGAGACAGTCCCTGCCGTTTGACGGGCTTACGGTCTAATCGGGGGAGACGGACAGACAAGAACCATGGCACTAAACAGCGTCAAGGGGAAGAACATCTCGTAAAAACAATGGCAACTAAATAGAATCAAGGCGATGTACAATTCATTAACAAAATAAATAGGGTAACGAAAATATATACAGTTGAGCGGACGAGTACAGTGCTGTGGGGATGGGAAGGGAGAGGTGGAGGAGCAGAGGGAAAAGGGGAAAATGAGGCTTTAGCTGCGGAGAGGTAAAGGGGGGATGGCAGAGGGAGTAGAGGGGGAAGAGGAGCTCAGTCTGGGAAGGCCTCTTGGAGGAGGTGATTTTTAAGTAAGGTTTTGAAGAGGGAAAGAGAATCAGTTTGGCGGAGGTGAGGAGGGAGGGCGTTCCAGGACCGCGGGAGGACGTGACCCAGGGGTCGACGGCGGGATAGGCGAGACCGAGGGACGGCGAGGAGGTGGGCGGCAGAGGAGCGGAGCGTGCGGGGTGGGCGGTAGAAAGAGAGAAGGGAGGAGAGGTAGGAAGGGGCAAGGTGATGGAGAGCCTCGAAGCCTAGAGTGAGGAGTTTTTGTTTGGAGCGGAGGTCGATAGGCAACCACTGGAGTTGTTTAAGAAGGGGAGTGACATGCCCAGATCGTTTCTGCAGGAAGATGAGCCGGGCAGCGGAGTGAAGAATAGACCGGAGCGGGGTGAGAGAGGAGGAAGGGAGGTCAGAGAGAAGGCCAACACAGTAGTCTAGCTGGGATATAACGAGAGCCCGTAACAGTAAGGTAGCCGTTTGGGTGGAGAGGAAAGGGCGGATCTTGGCGATATTGTAGAGGTGAAACCGGCAGGTCTTGGTAACGGATAGGATGTGTGGGGTGAACGAGAGGGACGAGTCAAGGATGACACCGAGATTGCGGGCCCGAGAGACGGGAAGGATGGTCGTGCCATCCACGGTGATAGAGAAGTCTGGGAGAGGACCGGGTTTGGGAGGAAAGATGAGGAGCTCAGTCTTGCTCATGTTGAGTTTTAGGTGGCGGGCCGACATCCAGGTGGAGACGTCCCGGAGGCGGGAGGAGATGCGAGCCTGAAGGGAGGGGGAGAGGACAGGGGCGGAGATGTAGATCTGCGTGTCATCTGCGTAGAGATGGTAGTCAAAGCCGTGAGAGCGGATGAGTTCACCGAGGGAGTGAGTGTAGATGGAGAACAGAAGAGGGCCAAGAACTGACCCTTGAGGAACTCCGACAGTTAAAGGATGGGAGGGGGAGGAGGCTCCAGCGTAGGAGACCGAGAATGATCGGCCAGAGAGGTAAGAGGAGAACCAGGAGAGGACAGAGTCCGTGAAGCCAAGGTGAGATAAGGTATGGAGGAGGAGGGGATGGTCGACAGTGTCAAAGGCAGCAGAGAGGTCAAGGAGGATCAGAATGGAGTAGGAGCCATTGGATTTGGCAAGAAGGAGGTCATGGGTGACCTTAGAGAGAGCAGTCTCGGTAGAGTGGAGGGGACGGAAGCCAGATTGGAGGGGGTCTAGGAGAGAATGGGAGTTAAGGAAGGAAAGATACCACTGTAACTTCCCTGGAAAGTGATGTAGTGTGGCCTAGTGGAAGGAGCGTGGGCTTGGGAGTTGGGGATCTGGATCTAATCCTGGCTCTGACACTTCTCTGCTGTGTGACTTTGGGCAAATAGCTTAGATCATCTATAAAATGGGGAAAAATACCTATTCTCTCTGACTTAGATTGTGAGCTCCACGTGGGACAGGTCTTTAGTATCCTATCTCATTATCTGCATCAACTCCAGCATTTACTACAGTGTGTGCCACATAGTAAGTACTGAAATACCATAATTATCATTATTATTATTCACAATCTGGTTGGGTCTCAGTTTCCTTTAGGGTAAAATGGGGTGGACTATACCTTCTTTCCCTATCTCACAGTGATGTGGTGTGGGAGGAATGAGCTAAGTCATATTAAAAGTACTTTGGAACTTTTTTTAATGTTCCACATATTCAAATATTAGAATTGTTTTTTATGGAAATCATTATCGTGAGACATGGGCAGACATATTAAGCTTGGAATTCTAGATCAGTGGGGGATGCTGATTCTGTGCCAACCCTTAGGAACTTACTTAGGTGGGGTTTTTGGAAGCAAGACCGAAAGAAGAGGCAGAGGAATCAATGCATAAAGAAATAAGCTCAGAAACAGCCCAGCTCCCATTGCCAAGGAGCGGGATCTTGGCCTTTGGAGAAACTGGAAGTCAGATGGTATGTTTGGTGACTGTGTGGGGGTGCTGGGGAGGGAAAAGGGGTGTGCTGGGAAGGGAGCGTTAGAGGGGAAATTGAGGGAAGAAGAACACATGCCTTGATATATTGCTGACCTCCTCTCCACTGCCTCTCCCACAGGGTAACACGGGCTAAAGCTCAAAGCTGATCTGCAGAACCCCCAAAGCTAAAATTCCTCCAAAAGACCCACTGGTCAAGAGCCAAGATGGGAAAGGATCGAGGTCCCCACCTCCTTCAGAACTAAAGCCACAATTCAATCTAGCCAAAGATTATGGGGCAGAGGAAGGGGAACAATGTTTAAAAAGGTGCGAAGTAGAGATGTGGGTGGGGCTGGCTGCCTAAAGAAGCAGGAGGAAAAACCGTGATAGAAATGAGATCTCTTTAAGAGGTGGGCCAGGAGAATAAGTTGCTCGCTTCAGCCATTCGGAGAACCTCTGAAGAGAAAAAACAGTCTCTTTTAGAAGACAGAAGAAAAGGCAAGTTCGCCGGCACTGTGAATCTAAAAGGCTACGGCACCTGGGTGCTTGGGGCTTGGATTTTCTGCAAGATATTATCATAATCAATGGTATTTATTAAGTGCTTACTTTGTGGGCAGCACTTTATTAAGCACTTGGGAGAGTACAGTACAACAGGGTTGATAGATATGTGCCCTGTCCACAATCATAATCAAATATTAACCTTACCCTTTCTCCCTACTTGCCCAAAGGACTGGGAATAGGAGGTCTACACCCCAATAATAATAATGTTGGTATTTGTTAAGCGCTTACTATGTGCCGAGCACTGTTCTAAGCGCTGGGGTAGACATAGGGGAATCAGGTTGTCCCACGTGGGGCTCACAGTCTTAATCCCCATTTTCCAGATGAGGGAACTGAGGCACAGAGAAGTTAAGTGACTTGCCCACGGTCACACAGCCGACAAGTGGCAGAGCTGGGATTCGAACTCATGAGCCCTGACTCCAAAGCCCATGCTCTTTCCACTGCGCCACGCTACTTCTCGTGCTGAGCACCCCAATCCACGACTGCTGCTTTCCTACGCCTTCCAGCGACTCCTCATCCAGTACTGCAAGACAACTTCTCCTCTTTGCCGATGTTTCTCAAACGGCGGTTCTATTACCTAGCCTTTCAATTTATTGTGTCACCCTTACCCCTTTCTTTGTTTCTGAAACTCCCATTTTGACACAATTAGAGCCGCAACGCAGGAAATCACCACTAAAGTGACCAAAAAGCCATCAAGCCCAGTTTTCTAAACTTGAGCTAATGATTTCAAAGTTGCTGTTTGCATATTAGCAACCCGGAGTGAGGATCAGATGGCATTTTCCTAAGAATATATAAAAGTACAAATAGTATTCTAGCTCTCTACACTGCAAACTTAAACACCAGCCATGAAATTCCCTGCAAGAGCAACAGGAATCCTGCCATATCACACCAGCATCTAATGCTAATTAGGTTCACGCTCTGATGAGTAGTATGTCTTCGATGTGACCAAGGAGACATTATTCTAAAACAGTCTCATTATTCCTCACATTTTGGAGCTTCGACATTCACGACCATGGTGATTCACTAAACAAAGGTCTTTTTGTACTCTATTTCCTTGTAACAGAGTTAAAAAAATAAATAAAAGCCCCACCAACCGATTAGTGCAGCCTGAAAAATCATGCAGGCAAGGAGATCACCTGGGTACATGATGGAGAAAGAAATCCCATAGAATATATGGACGGAAGAGATGCACTTGACACCAGAAAAGTTGCAATATAATTGATCCGTACGGAAAAGACACTGCTTGACGCACGCAAAATCTACCATCTGGGTTATTAGGAAGCCATGGACTTCAAGAACAGAATAGGCTAAGGACACAGCATTCAACATATTTCTCACGACGTCTACGGAGAGTCTAAATTTGTCTGCATGTAGTCATTAGCGGCCTTGGCTTTCTTTCCCTTTTTAAAAATAAAAACGTACACCCATCCCACCTACTGCAACAACTGAGTCACGGTGGTCTGTACCACTCATCCTCTTTTTCCATACAAGATGATGAATAAGGAACCAGGTCTATTAGAGGATTTAAAACCAGGCTAGACGGAAGTTAATAACTACTTCCAGAGCTTGGTAAATTTAGCTAAATCAGCAGTGTGAGATGCTTTTTCTTTCCCGATAGTGTTTGATACTGACACTTGCCAAGCGGCACAGAGGACTGAAACCAGCTTTTCCAGCTTTTCAGGAAAAGGAAGCGGCCCATCTACTACGAGGCCCAGTCGTGTTTTGGCTTGCAGAATCCAACACCTTGTTTCACTATTTTCGAGCCAGGGAAGCTCGATGACCAAATCATTGATCTGCACAGGAACAAGACACAGATGACTTGCTTAAGAGTTGCTATCTTTGATGCCAGAAGGTAAACACCAATGATTTGGCTGGTGGTTTTTATTTCCCGGGCCAGACTTCTCACCATCCAGGAGTGTGTGCAGCGGGAACTCAAGTTGGGGTGGCTCGTTCGCCAATCCTGCCCTCGCCCAAGCCCTGGCAGCCGAAGGCCTGTCTCAGAAGGGGCGACCGAGCCCAAGTTGGCTATTTTCCTGCACCAGTCAGTCAGTCAATCAGCTGTACTGACTGAGAGCTTACTGTGTGTGGAGCACTGTACTGAGCGATTGGGAGAGTACAGTACTACAAAATAACAGATACATTTCCTGCCCCCAAGAGCTTACAGCCGAGAGGAGGAGACAGACATTAAGGCAAATAAATGAATTACAGATATGTACATAAGTGCTGTGGGGTTGGGGGGGGGATGAATAAAGGGAGCAAGTCAGGGTGATGCAGAAGGGAGTGGGAGAAGAGGAAAGGCGGGATCAGTCCGAGAAGGCCTCTTGGAGGAGATGTGCCTTCAATAAGGCTTTGAAGGGGAGGAGAGTAATTCTGTCGGATATGAGGAGGGAGGGTGTTCCAGCTCAGAGGCGGGACGTGGGCAAAAGGTCGGCGGTGACAGAGATGAGATCGAGGCACAGTGAGAAGGTTAGCATTAGAGGAGCGAAGTGTGCGGGCTGGGTGGTAGCAGGAGAGTAGCGAGGTGAGGTAGGAGGGGGCAAAGTGACTGAGTGCTTTAACAGTACCAGCGAGACGAACTTACTGGATCGGTCAGCATAGCTCGGAAATGGGACGCCAGTGCCAGGAACGCCAGCATGTTGAATACTATTCCATTGATGGCGCTGTAAATGTAGTCTCTCGATGGGACCAACATGACAAAGAGGACCACGAATTCCGCGTAGAGGACCAGCAGCCAGGTGACAACGGCACACGCGATGCCACAGCCATCTCGGATAAACCACATGGCTCCCAGGGAACCGTGGCGAGAAGGCGGCAGGCACTTCTCCGGTTGGAGGTATTCGGGCGTCCGCTCAATGTCTCTGAAACGGTGAACTGGAGTAAGCATCATAGGCTTTTATGTCCATACTTGCGTCTGAAAGACAGGAGATAAAAACATAAACAACATGCTCCTTCCTCACTCAGACAGACAACATGCAGTGACCATCTAAATGGGTACAGAAAACTGCCGCTCTGGCAGAAAAGAAGCTGAAATGCCTCGAAATATCTCTGCCTGTGCCATTTCCCTCCCTATCCTAGGAATCAATATGAGAAGCAGCATGGCCTAGTGGAGAGAGCCCGGGCCTGGGAGTCACAGGATCTGGGTTCTAATCCCATTTTCCGCCACTTGGCTTCTGTGTAACCTGGGGTAGGTCACTTAACTTTTTGTAAACTCGTTGCAGGCAGGGGACATGGCTACTGACTCTGTTGTACTGGACTCTTCCAAGCACTCAGCACAGTGCTCTGCACACAAACTCTCAATCCCATTGATTAATTTTTGTAATGGTAGTTGTTAAGGACATACTAAGTGCAAGGCACTGTACTAAGTGCCGGGATAGTACAAACCGATCAGGTTGGGGACAGTCCGTGTCCCACATGGGGCTTGATCTTAATACCCAGTTTACAAATGAGGTAACTGAGACCCAGAGACATTCAGTGACTTGCCCAAGGTCACACAGCAAAGAAGTGGTGGAGTCAGCATTAGAACCAGGTCCTACTGACTCCCAGGTCCATGCTCTATCCACTAGGTCAGGCTACTTCTCTTGGACTGATTTAGGCTCCGTGCCTCAGTTTTCACAACTGTAAAATGGGGATTCAATACCTCTTCTCTCTTCTCCTTAGTCCGTGAGTGCGATGTGGGACAGGAACTGTATCCAAGTGGTAAATGCTTAACAAATGCCACTATTACTAACCAGCAGTGTGGCCTAGGGGAAAGAACATGGGCCTGGAAGTCACAAGACCTGTGTTCTTATCCCAGGTCCACCACTTGCCTGCTGGGAGAACTTGGGCAAGTCACTCAACTCCCTCAACTATAAAAATGGGGATTAAGAATAGTTGTTCTCCCTCCCCCTAGGACAGCGAGCCCCAGGAAGGACAGTGACTGTCCGATCTGATTACATTATATCTACCCCAGTGTTGAGCTCAGTGCTTGGCACATAGTAAGCCCTTAACAAACACAATTATTGTTATTAATAATAATAACACGATTAATAACCTCTTCACAGAAGAAGTTAGGTAATTTTTATGGTAAACTCACAGTCCCGTGGTTCAACTGGCAGTCACATCCTTTATTAGAACAACCCAACAGGTGACTTGAAAGCTAGAATGCACACCCAGTCCAGCTAAGTGGCCAGTGACAAGCACAGGAAAAAACCTGGGGGCATGAATTCATTTGCTTTAACACTTCCTTAAAAATAAATTGGAAACCTTAGCCTGATCAAATGCCACACAGGAAGAGGAAGTGAATACAGATTTCCCTCAGAGAACTGTTTTCCCCATCTTTTCAACCTGTTGCAAAGGCTGCAGTGATGCCAGTTCATTATGCTCAGAGAAGCCACTTAATTTTCACAACGATGATCACTGCAGCGTGTTGAGCTAAACACGAATCATTCAAAAGCAGAACAGTTAATTTGTGCTGTCCTTAAGGGTGGAAAACTTCTGAAGTGAAAAAGAAATCTCAGAGCTCTAGTTTTTAGTGCTGCTTTATATCTAAGGTCTGTGGCTTTCACTCTGTGCCTTTATTTCCCAGGATGTTTCCTCTTTCCCTTCATTTCCCTCAACCCCTCCAACAATTTCCCTGGATTAAATCTAGCCCCAAGCAGTGTGAGAGTCAATAGTAAGGACTCAGTGATGCAACACTAGCTGTACAACAAGATAAAGCTGGTGGGAAGATTAGTCTTTTAGGGCCATAGGTTAAGCAAGGTAACAGATAAATCCAATAAAGGCGGAATGAGCCAGTGATTGCTCCTTGCAACACACAAGAAAAAAGGAGTTTGAGTTGACTCTGAGGGGGAACGCTACCGAACTCATGCTCACCCCTTGCCCAATGCCTGGAACTTCCTCCCCTCGCAAATTTGACAGACCACAGCCCTCACCCTTCAGAAATCACATCATTTCTAAGAGGCCTTTGCTGATGAATTCCTAATCTCCTTTATATTCACCCTTCCTGGCTTTGCAGCACTTCTCTGCCACCTAAGCTCTTAAATACTTATAACCTCCTATTCCACTTTTGCTCTTATCTTATATATCCTTTTATTAACTTACCTACCCCCCTTTCCCTTCTTTGTTTTATCTGTAATTTATTTTATTGTCCATATCTCCCCAGCTAGACTATAAGTTCCTTGAGGGAAGGAAGCATGTCTACTAATTTTATTGTATTTTCATGAGCCCTTAGCTCCGAGCTCCGAACAAAGAAGGTACTAAGTAGAATAATATTGATTGTTGTTTCAAGGTTGGCAAGGGATTCCTGGTCACAGTGAGATTTCCAACAACACTCATGAGGATCTGAATAGGTGTCTAGGCTGAGGGTTTGGAGTTTGGCTTTCAAAGAGCACAGTAATGGCGTTGGATTGAATTACCAAAGCAAATTTTAGGACTAAAAGTGGTTTGAAGAGGGTGTTGCAACCTCAAATAAAAATTTTCAAAATTACTACAAACTGAAGGAGGTACAAGAAACATTTTTACATTTTTCTGGGCAGGGATCATGTCTAACAACTCTACCGTACTCTCCTATGTGCTTATTACAGTGCTCTGCATCCAGGAAATGCTCAATAAATACCACTGATGAATTGATTTTCTAATAAGATGCCTAAAAGTTACTTTATCATTTGTAATGTATGAGAAAACAAAGTAAACACCACCACCACCAAGGGCACCTGAACCATCCTACATGTCTAGGTAGACAGTGTGACCCAGTAGAAAAGACTCCATTCCCAGTTCTACCATTTCTCTGTGCCCTAATTTCTCCAAGTGTGCCTCTTCCTACCTCACAGGGATGGCACGAGGAAAAAATGAGAGTATCGTACTCTCCCAAGGGCTTAGTACAGTGCTCTGTTTACAGTGAAGCACTCAAAAAATACCACGATTAAGTGCTTACTATGTGTCAAGTACTGTGGTAGATTCAAGACAAGGCGACACACAGCCCCTGTCCCTCAAGGGCTCAAGGAGCGTTCAAATCCAATCCAATCCAAGACTATGGTAAGTGTGCGGAATTCAAAACCTCTTTTGCTGAAGTGGAGGATGCCGGTAGACCCTGAGAGCGTTCCATCCATGCCAGCAGCCTGTGTGAAGTGATGGCTCTTGAGAGGACCTGGCCAATTTCAGTGGAACCATGGGACTGGAAGAGAGCGAAGAGGGCTCAGAGAGTGAAGCACTCTTGCTGTTAAAAGCCAACGACTGAATCGGGAGCCGGGAGCTTCTCTTGCTTTCTTCTGTCTACCTTCCCCACTCTGCCTTCTCACCCACCCACCTGGGTTTTTAAATGGGGAAAGGGAGAGGGCAGAGGGGGAGGAGTGTCCTTTCTCATCACTGGCCTGAATGTCTATTTTCCTCTAGACTCTAAGCTCTTTGTGGGCAGGGTACGTATCCTCTAACTCTCTTGTACCGTACTCTCCCAAGTGCCTAGTACAGTGCTCTGCACATAGTAAGTGCTCAGAAGCTATCACTGATGGATTGCTGATGTACTACTATATCATCTGACTGTCTGACTCTCAAAGATGGAGTACGAACTGTCCTTTTTATTTTGCCTTTAGGAAGATACAATTAGAGTTGCACTCTACTTTGTGGGCAGAGTGTCTTGTATAACTTTTATTAGCTATTCTTCACAATACCTATGGTGGTTACAGATGAGGAAGCTGAAGCCCAGAAAGGTCTGTTACGTCAGGTTCACCAGAGAGCAAGTGGTAGAATGGAATAGTTGCCCTGGAGCACACAGGACGTGAATTGCTCAAAGGTTAATGACTATAAAGAGCCTATTGTGCCGCTACACCTCTGGGACCTCCACAGGAGAAAAAAATACAGAAGGCCAGGGAGATCATTTACTTTTCATTTCTTGGGTTTTAGAACAAAAAGAAAAAGCTGGTGAAGGCAACCAAGCTAATTTTGTTGAAAAAAAAAAACACAGCTGCTGTACCCCATGCCTAAAATAGTTTATCACATTCCATCATGTCAAACCAAAGCACATACCTCTTTATTTTAAAAATAAACATGCTAAGATATATTTATTAGTGTTTTTTTGGACCCATCGATATTACAGAATTATTTAATATTCTGACTGATAAGTGTGCTGACATTTTGAATTCTTCCCCATCAATCATTCTCTTTGAAGGGTCCTTGCCCTGTGTTTCTGTAAGTTAGGATCCAAACCTCAAAGTCTTCTTCCCTTCTACTTACAGAATTCCGTTGCTGGTGAACCAAGCAGACTAGCAAAAGATTATCCCTTCCTTCACAGAGAAGGCTATAAAAGGTAAGTACTGGCACAGGGCAGTTTAACAGGGTAGCAGACGGGGGATGGAAGAATCAAAGGATTGACTAATGTTATCTGCCAGGTGCTTAAATGCTTTCAGAGTCTGGGTGGGTGGAGAAGCAGGGCTATTTTCCCTCTAATTTCAATAGTCCCATATACACATAGGAGGGTAAACTGGAAGATTTAAAATGGCATTAGAAAAACACAACCCAACCAAGTTCCTGAGATCAGACTTGCTCACAAGCTGCCTGAACAAAATGAGGCCAGGTGCGATGGTTCCAACTGAAAAAACAAGATTGCCATAGATTTTTGGAAGCCTCAAGCACTTAAGATGCCTCAAAAAAAACTTCTGAATCTTCCCCACCTTTTCCATCCCTATGCTAGAGGAAAGTCAAAGCTAGGTTTCCTGTAAAAGAAAAAAAAATGGGCCTCACCCTGTTAAGGCCTCCATCCTTGGCCGTCAACTGTCCACTCAAAACCAAATTCTTCCTAATTTCCTTATGTATTCCATCACCTAAACAGCTGACAAATTTCTTAATGAGGATGATGCAAGGCTTTTAGGGCACAAAATCTCCTTTGAACGATCCCGTATGTGCCCGTACATAATCTCAGGACAGAAACTGAATTATACTTTGCTTGTCTGATTCTGGTTTGGATATGGCTGAATATGTGTTTTTTCTTCCTCCCACCAGCGAACTATAATCCTGAATCAAATATTCTGAATGACCCTGAATTGTCCCCTACAGTGGTTTCTGAAGGCAGAATGTAGCTTCTGAAATTTCTATCACAGCCCACAACCTCTGCTCCTTAAGGATTAAAGCCATTATCACTTAAGTGTATGGTCCTTAAGGAACAATGGTATCTTGAGGGTAGGTGAAGAGGGTTACTCTCTGGGGGCTGGAGGAGAGGGAAGGGGTTCCCAAGATGGCAGAGCTATTCCTCTGCCATGCCACTGTCTAGTGGCTCCTGAAAACATCTTGGGTTTTGAATAAGCAGAGATGCTCTGAATCCAGTCAGGTGGGCCAGAACCTAGTATGAGGTAGCTTCCAAGTCACCCTTGGGGCAGCCAAACATAGTCCAGCTTCCCTCAGAGCCTGCCTGCTGAGGGTCCTGTGTTTCAGCATTTGCAATTGGACGTTGGGTTTCTAAACAGTAGTAAATGATCCACGTCCTGGTGGAGTTGAAATGTATCTGATCGAGTAGAAAATTAATTTGATCCATGGTACAATTCCATTGTCTGTTTTAATTTGTTTGAGGATTCAACAGGATTTTAAAATTTCATGCAACACTTTAGTTGGCTGTCAGAAAAATGGGAAGATTCATGAATGGTTATCAATGAGAGGATGGGTGTGGTATAGAAAGGGATACTTTTTTTCTGCTGCCAAACAGATAAAAGGTGAGTTATCATTTATATCACACCAGCCAAGTAAGGTGTACTGACAAGTCTGAGACTCTTTTCCAGTTTCAAAAAACATAACATTCACACACATACAGTCACACATAACTTCAGTTAAAAGATTAAAAAAATGGTAAAACTTACTGCAAAGAAAAGAACATTGGTGGGGCTGAATTTTCCATCTTGTCCCATAAGGAGCTTCTTTAAAACATCACCTACCAACTACGGATTACCCGATAATGAAGGTGCAGCCATTGGATCAATTCCATCTTGCCCAAAAGCCTGGGGTGATTGAAAGTCAGTCAGTCAACAGTATTTACGTGGGCACCCACCATGTGAAGAGCACTGTTCTAAGCATGTAGATGGGCTTCTGGCTTCGGTCATCAAGGTAGGTATACCACACTCCTTCAACAGCAGGCTCCGCTGGCCAACTGTTCTGAACAAATTCTGGCTCCTAACATACCTAACCAAGATTCTCCTTGTGGCAATATAAACCAGTCATTTCTTGTCGGTAGTTGGGAACGATCCAGAATGATCTGTCATGAATATTCTTTTTTTTTTTCAATCTACCTTGCTAACCACTTTCCCGGGTCTGGGTATTTTGCATCGATGAAAAAAAGAAAAAAATGAAAATTGTACTTCAAAGGCAGGAAGATCAGAGAGGTATAAATAGCTTTTTATTGGTTTTCATAAATTATAATACGGGAAGATTCCAATGCAGTACTACCTGTGGGTGAGAGAATGGACTCACAAATCCCCCAGATCCTTTCTTTCTCTTCCTTAGGCAGATTATAACTGGGATGGTTTTCACGGAAACTGCGATAAAGGGTGGGGGTGATTCAGATAGGCTATTCTGGCCACAGAGAGACTACATAACTGAGGCCTACCATAGATTCCCATAGGGCCCTCCAGCAAGGTGGAAATATTTCATAAAGATGGAACCCAGGAGACCCAGGAAGGGGTCTCTTGCTCCTCAAGTGCCCTTGTGTGACATAAACTGTCATGGATGCCTCTCAAAAAACGTTCTGATGAGCTGCCTGGTTCTCCAGTTTACCTAAGACTGGACAGATTCGTTTGCACTATCATGAAAAAATCGGGTGCTTTGTGTTCCACCCTTTAAGCTGGCTCTCAAAAGAAATTAAACTCATTCTTCATGACATGTTTTTGATGAACTTGCATTCCTTTCTGGTCACCAACTCTTCCTAGATGGCTACAGGTGGCTTTGTCAAACAGATCACCAAGCCTTTGGTCATAGGTTCTGATCACAGGTTCCACAATTCCAGAGAAATCTTGGGGAAAAACCGGGAGTGTGAAGAATCCTGACTTTCCCTTACCAAATTTTGCAGGCTGGGAAATACAGAAAGAGGAGGTGGTGACCTCTTCCTCAGCCAAACCCCTCAGCTCTGAAAGCCACCTCTAGCCTCGCACCGGAGGGTCTGGTTCTTCCAGAAATTAGAGGTGCTGGGGCCTGCCAGCTGCCAAAAGGGAAGAGCCAAAAACAGCTCCTCAATGATCTGTCCCCTACCTCCGATCCTCCAAAAATTGAGGGGTCGAGTTATATTCAAAAGTCTAGAAATATTTCTTTTCCAAGAGGCAACGTCTGTCTCCCTCTTCCAGGTCTCACTCTCCCAATCCTCAAGTTTGGTCTCTATCCAAAGAGACCTTCTGACGGTACCCGTGGCCTTCTAGGGTGATATCCAGGGGTCAGGTATTCTCTAAGGAACACTTTTTCTAAGAAGAGATTACTGGACACCAGTTATTCAAACACATGTTCCCACCCAGGTATCTACACAGCAATCCCCAAAAAGCGTGTGGTCTGGGAATACCTGTAAGGTTTTTCAGGCAAGAGGCGACCATGCCAAAGGCGCTTAATGGGTCTAAGTCCCTTGAGAGCAACACACCAACGGATAATCAGGCTATCACCACCTCACTTAAGGGAAATCTAAATACAAATGGCATTTGTCCATTAAAATAATAAAGAGTGAATTTGGCAGTGAATCTGGCTACAGCTTTTATCCAGTATTTTTCTCCTATATAAAAATCTACACCTATTTCTTTCTTCTTTAGTTTTACCAGACCGTTTTTTTCATCCTTCTAACATTCCTTGCTAAGAGGAATACAATAAGTGTCTCATTCTAGACCCATCACCAGCAATTCTCACGTTTTACTGAGCATTTTCACTCCTCCCTTCAAAAAACCCCAAGAAACAGGCTGTTTCTTATTAGTCAGCAAGTGCCCATTGAGTAACCACAGGGTGCGAAAGGCTGTACTGGGAATTTAAATTAGTTGCATGACAGACAAACATATAATCAATATAAAAATGTGCCTATAGATAGAATATAGCGGCTCCCCATTGTAATAGGGTTGGGAGGGAGGGAGGAGGCCCCGGGCAGCATTGTGATAGCTTGTCCTTTTAGATACTTCATTACTGTTAATGCTTGGCAATGCTCTCTGAAAACACATCAATTACATGATTTATTGCAACAACAACAAGAAACCACTGTCTGTCTCTTTAATATTTACTGACATACTTGGGCTCTTTCTCCTACGGAGAAGAAATTAATGATATCCAATTAGCTTTGTCTCTCAACTGACCCTGAACGGAAAGCAGCCAGAGCTTTACAGAGTACCCAGCTGGGGTAGTGCTCCAGGACCAGACTGTTTTTGGTCAGAGTATAAAAAGATGGATTTTACCAACCCTGTCCATCCGAGAGGAATGACTAAATACGATGTGACAGGCGGCCTCACCACGCTTGCTTTCGAAGACAAGAAGAGTGGAGAGAATGCGGCATTTCAATAAATGCCATAATTACAATCCCCGAAATATCACCGGGCATTTCAGATAAAGGGGACTAATTATTACAAAGTGGAAAGATGAGCAGAGGCCAGATTTCACACCTCCTACAGCAGGTCTTTTTCACAAGATCATGCCATGCCCCCGGTTGAGATTTGTTAAATGTATTATAATAATAAAATAGCATAATAACGATGAAAATAACCAACCGAAAAATGATCACGGAAATGGGAACTTTCCACAGAAATGGCACATTACATATTTACATTCATTTCACTCTGCTTGCAATGAAAGCTCCTTCACCTCCGGAAAAATGGTGTCAGTGATAGCAGGCTCAAACCCCAGAAGCTGAAGCATCAGTCGTATCTGGTGTTCTTTAAAACTCAATTTGCTGGGTGACCAATGTAGAGTGTTTTACTGTCAAAACTCTCAACTGTTTGCTCGTTGTGGGCAGGGAATGTGTCTGTTATTACCGCAATATTGTACTCTCCCAAGTGCTTAATACCGCGCTCTGCACACAGTAAGTGCTCAATAAAAAGGGCTGACTGAGAACACTGGGAGAAGCCATGAGAATTAGGGTTCTGAGGGTGAACTATCAGGCTTTGAAGGCCTTCATGGAATAATGGGTACAACTTCTGTATGACCCCGAGGCTCTTCAGTGGAAGCATTTGATTGCTTTAATAAGGAGGTGAGGGCTATAACTCTTTGTTCTCACTCTACAACTCATTGTGGAGGCACACAATGACTAGATCTCTGCCTGAGAGCCTGACTGTCTCTGATGGTGGGTGGCAATCTCTCCCAAAAGCTTTAAGAGGGATCGACCTGTCTTTCAGAGTCTGAGGCTTCTAATTGGCCCGATTTATAGCCCCTGCAACAAAAACACGCTTCAGGTGGAGTGCGCTTTCCTGCGAGGTGGCCAGATTTCAGTTTAGGGAATATGGGCACCAGGGTGTGCACTGATTCCCCCGACTCTTCAGGGGAAGACTGTACCTCACTCAAATTTGGGGCTACGGCGTGCATCCTCCTGGCAGGGTTTTCTATGAAAGGGGGCAACGCGATGGATCAAGGACAATCGGGCTGTATTGGATATTTGGTCATCCTGTTTTCACTTGACTTTCACTGGAGCAAAAGGTGAGTCAAACAGCTGTTCAATTTGCTCCACGGCCGAGGACGGACGGGATCTGGCCAAACCCCGTGGGTTCAGGTCACTGCCAGTCCAGGTTATCCCTAGAGTGATTTGACTCCCCAAGGAGGGCATTACTGGTCAATACGACAGCCGGGGACTTTGGATTATGGAGACCCAGAAATGCTCCAGATTAGTCCAGCCCTGTAGAAGTGCCCAGCTCTTATTTAGCTTTAATAGGTTTATACATCCTACATCCAAGCAGGCAGCTTTTGAGAGAAGAACATAGGAACTGTTCCTCTTCTCCCTTCTGATTTTCAATCAGCATGGCCTTCCCACACTTTCCCGGTGTGGGGCTTCTGCATGGCTCAGTGGAAAGAGCACAGGTCTGGAGTCAGAGGACCTGGGTTCTAATTCTGGCTCTGCCAATTGCTTGCAGCGTGTTATAGTGTACTCTTCCAAACGCTTAGTACAGTGGTCTGCACACCTAAGTGCTCAAAACATACAACTGACTGACTGATTCTGGCCAAGTTACTTAACTTCCCTATGCCTCCTGTCCTCCCTTCTGCTTAGACTGTGAGCCCCATGTGGGGCCAAGACTGTGTCCAACCTAATTAGCCTATATCCACTCAGTGCTTAGAACAGTGTTTGACACATAGTAAGTGCTTAACCAATACCATACCCTCCAAAATTTGCTCTCTCTTTCCCAGAGTAATACCATGGGACAGACAGCGCAACTTAGAAACACACTTTTATCATTCACTCTGCATTATAAAGCCCCGGGGGATGAAAAATATACTTTTTTAATTGATTTGTGCCATCTGAAGAATCAAGTGCATTTCTTTTTGTACTTGTTGCAAACAGAGTGGACTACAGTTCTGAGGGCAGCCCCAACCTCACCCCACCAACCAAGAAATGATCACTCTTCTCAACCCACAAGAGTCGGGCACTGGAGCATTCAGAATCTTCATTCTCTGTACAAATACTGAAGGGAATTTTGGGGAAAAAGTAATAAAAGAACAGAGAAATGCACCGGGGAGGATAATAATAAGAGAATATAGACTATCGTGTCTCCCAAGAAGACAATGAAAAGGAAATTGAAATTATATAGTGAAAAGAGCTGAGTTGCTGAGAACAACAGCTATTTTAGCAATGACAGGAGCAGCTAATCCTCTGTACATTTAAAACCATCAGGCATCCTATGAAATGACATTGAAATGAAATGGACAGTTCACAAATAAATCTTCTATTCTGATTTCTTGTTTAACTTTGTGGATACTGTACTAAATCGTTGATGGTTTCATGAAAAAGAAACACAGGAATTATTTTCTGTGTTGGGGATTCAAACTTTAATTTTTTTCAGAATCAAATGGATTCAAAAACTTGTTGGTCGTGGCTCAGTCTGGTCTTTCGAGATGTGTATTTTGGTCAGAGTGCAATGTGATCACTCTAAGGATTCCACCTCTCAAGGCACGTTACATTGGAAGGCTAAACACCGAATCTTCCCGATACTTCAGGTTGATTATTCGGAAAATGTTGTCAACATATGGACAAAGTAACTATTTTTCAGACCGATCAAATAGGCTCCCCACCAAACGGCATTCCTCAAGGTCATGCTTTTAAAAATAAATTTAGAAAATTTGAATGGGTTCGTACGGATCGGTGAATCCTATAAAGAGTTTCCAAAACAATGGCAACTCTTCATTTACCTCCCCTTGCGGTCCCTTCTTTACGGTTTTCGAGCTAACATCCTAGTTGAGGCCTCAGATACCTCATGTCTGAACTACTAATAGGGCCCAGATTCTCTACAACGTCAGGCTTTTCCCGCAACCCATACTACCTTTAAATTATATCTCCCTTGCAGGACAAAAAAAAAATCCTTCATGCCCGATGATCCTTTCTCTATGCTCAGGGAACCCGTGCCACCACTGTGCTAACGGTGAGGAGCCATGACTCCCTTGTCTCTCCTACCAATCAATCTGGTCCTGAGTGCTCACTGTGTGCACAGCATTGTACTAAATGCCTAGGAGAATACAATACGATAGAGTTGGTAGGCAAGTTTGCAGGCTACGATCCCTAAACTAAGATATACAGTCCTTAATTTCATCTTCTTAGCCTGCAAAAATTCCAAATAAGTTGTCACATCGGGTCTCCTCTTGTGTCCTGTAGGGGCTCAAGGATGGCAACAGGCCTCCTACAACGGTACGGCGATGGATTCATCTTTGGGGAGAAGGAGCAAGGCAATGACGCCGGGACGCTCTTCAATATAATGGACAATTGACCCAACCCAACTTTCGTGGGATGTTTCATTCACACACTTGAAAGAGGGTTCTGAAAGAAAGGTGAGTCTAATAAATGGCTGATCAACTTGCTAGTTCTCCAGGGAAGGGTGGTTCCAGACAAACCCTGGGGATCCGGGTCATAGACGTGGACGTCAGTCCTAGTCCCCAGGACAGCTAAACCATCAGATGTGCCACGGTCAACCGCAAATGTTAAGTTCAACAACAGGTACAAGGGGACACATTTAGGAATGAGACATTTTAGTGCAACAAGGTTCTGCTAGTAAATCTCACCAGACCCCCATCTCTTGCCAACTTCAAACACTGTTTTTCCTCTAAGCAGCTGATCTTGGGTCCCTTTCTTTATATCCCAGACTCAGTCCTTTTCAAATTCCTCTCTGTCCTCTCTCCTGAGTGGATGGGACTCCTTACGACCCCAACTTCACCTTGAGGGGGAATACAAAGAGCATCCCTCCTTAATGGAAAAAAAATCCACAGGACTGGGATGTCGGAAGACCGGCAGTCTCTGCCCTTTCCCTGCTGTGTGATCTTGGGCGAGTCACTTCTCTGGGCCTCATTTTCTCTGATTTAAATGGGGATGGCCTACCTGTTCTCTCTCCCCCTTGGGCTGTGAGCCCATAAAGGGTAGGGCTAGGGACCCTGTCTCATCCGATTACAGGGTCTCTACCCCAGTGCTCAGCATAGTGTTTGGCACCTACTAAGCACTTGACATGCCACATCTATTACGGCTGCTGGGACTGCTGGAGGGCTATGGGGACTGCTGGAGGGCTGTGGGGACTGCTGGAGGGTTGAGGGGACTGCTGGAGGGTTGCTGGGACTGTTGGAGGGCTGCGGGGACTGCTGGAAGGCTACGGGGACTGCTGGAAGGCTGCGGGGACTGCTGGAAGGCTGCGGGGACTGCTGAAGGGCTGCGGGGACTGCTGGACGGCTGCTGGGACTGCTGGACGGCTGCTGGGACTGCTGGGCGGCTGCTGGGACTGCTGGACGGCTATGGGGACTGCTGGAGGGCTATGGGGACTGCTGGAAGGCTGCGGGGACTGCTGGAAGGCTGCGGGGACTGCTGGAAAGGTGCAGGGACTGCTGGAGGGCTGCTGGGACTGCTGGAGGGCTGCGGGGACTGCTGGAGGTCTGCGGGGACTGCTGGAAGACTGCGGGGACTGCTGGAGGGCTACGGGGACTGCTGGAGGGTTGCTGGGACTGCTAGAGGGCTGCGGGGCCTGCTGGAAGGTTGCTGGGACTGCTGGAAAGGTGCAGGGACTGCTGGAGGGCTGCGGGGACTGCTGGAAGGCTGCGGGGGCTGCTGGAAAGGTGCAGGGACTGCTGGAGGGCTGCTGGGACTGCTGGAAGACTGCGGGGACTGCTGGAGGGCTACAGGGACTGCTGGAGGGCTACAGGGACTGCTGGAGGGTTGCTGGGACTGCTGGAAGGCTGCGGGGGCTGCTGGAGGGTTGCTGGGACTGCTAGAGGGTTGCGGGGCCTGCTGGAAGGTTGCGGGGACTGCTGGAAAGATGCAGGGACTGCTGGAAGGCTGCGGGGACTGCTGGAAGGTTGCTGGGGCTGCTAGAGAGCCGCGGGTCCTGCCGGAGGGCTTCCGAACCCCCCGGGACAAGCCTGCAAGCGCAGGGCGCAGCGCAGGGAGCGCCTTCCCACCCTAATCAGCCCTCCCAGCCCTCCCCTCCCTCCCTGCCCGGGCCCCGGAGGGCTGCCAGGAGGCGGCGGCGCTGTCCCCTCTCCCCGGCCCTCCCGATCGATCGATCGATCGATCGGCTAATCCGGGGGGACTCACCCCCGGTCGGCGGCGGCGGCGGCGATGATGGGCAGGACCGGCCCGGCCGGGGGGGGGGGGGGGGGGGAGGGGGGGGAGCGGAGCGGGCGGCGCTCGCTGATGACGTCAGGGCGGCCCTAGAGGCGTCGCGGCCGGATGACGTAAGCGGGAGGGGGCAAGGACCGGCCGCCATGGCGTCCGTTACCCTCAGCGAGGCCGAGAAGGTCTACATCGTCCATGGCGTCCAGGTCGGCGGCCTCCCGGGGCCCGGGGACCCCAACAGACACATCCCGGGGCGGGGAGGATGTGAGGAAGGACGGGGCGGAGGCACGGGGGGACGCGGGGACGGAAGGAGGGCGGCCCCACCGGACCCGGGCCCGCCACAGGCCTCGGGCCTACTCGCTACTGTAATAATGGTGGTCCTTCTCCAGCGCTTACTGTGTGCGGAGCGCTGGGGGAGAGGCAGGGTCAGCAGGTGGGCCCACGGGAGGCTCACAGTCCCGTTTAAATAATTATAATCCTGGTGGTATTTGTTAATAGTAATGATGGTGGTGGTATTGGTTAAGCGCTTACTAGGCGCAGAACACCATTCTGATGATGATGATGTGGGTATTTGTTAAGCGCTTACTAGGTGCAGAGCACCATTCTGATGATGATGTGGGTATTTGTTAAGCGCTTACTAGGTGCAGAACACCGTTCTAATGATGATGATGATGATGTGGGTATTTGTTAAGCGCTTACTAGGTGCAGAACACCGTTCTAATGATGATGATGATGATGTGGGCATTTGTTAAGCGCTTACCATGTGCGGAGCACTGTTCTAAGCGCTGGGGGAGAGGCAGGGTCAGCAGGTGGACCCACGGGAGGCTCACAGTCCTGTTTAAATAATAGTCATGGTGGTATTTGTTAATAATAATGATGGTGGTGGTATTTGTGAAGCGCTTACTATGCGCAGAACACCATTCTGATGATGATGATGTTGGTATTTGTTAAGCGCTTACTATGTGCAGAGCACCATTCTGATGATGATGATGATGTTGGTATTTGTTAAGCGCTTACTATGTGCCGAGCACTGTTCTAAGCGCTGGGGGAGAGGCAGGGTCAGCAGGTGGGCCCACGGGAGGCTCACAGTCCTGTTTAAATAATAATCATGGTGGTATTTGTTAATAATGATGGTGGTGGTATTTGTTAAGCGCTTACTATGCGCAGAACACCATTCTGATGATGATGATGATGTTGGTATTTGTTAAGCGCTTACTATGTGCAGAGCACCATTCTGATGATGATGATGATGTGGGCATTTGTTAAGGGCTTACCATGTGCAGAGCACTGTTCTAAGCGCTGGGGGAGAGGCAGGGTCAGCAGGTGGGCCCACGGGAGGCTCACAGTCCTGTTTAAATAATAGTCATGGTGGTATTTGTTAATAATGATGGTGGTGGCATTTGTTAAGCGCTTACTATGCGCAGAACACCATTCTGATGATGATGATGTTGGTATTTGTTAAGCGCTTACTATGTGCGGAGCACCATTCTGATGATGATGATGATGTTGGTATTTGTTAAGCGCTTACTATGTGCCGAGCACTGTTCTAAGCGCTGGGGGAGAGGCAGGGTCAGCAGGTGGGCCCACGGGAGGCTCACAGTCCCGTTTAAATAATAATCATGATGGTATTTGTTAATAATAATGATGGTGGTGGTATTTGTGAAGCGCTTACTATGCGCAGAGCACCGTTCTGATGATGATGATGATGTGGGTATTTGTTAAGCGCTTACTATGTGCAGAGCACTGTTCTAAGCGCTGGGGGAGACACAGGGGAATCAGGTTGTCCCACGTGGGGCTCACAGTCTTCATCCCCATTTTACAGATGAGGGAACCGAGGCTCCGAGAAGTGAAGTGACTTGCCCAAAGTCACACAGCTGACAAGTGGCAGAGCCGGGGTTCAAACCCATGACCTCTGACTCCAAAGCCCAGGCTCTTTCCAGTGAGGTTGGCCCACGTGAGGCTCACAGTCCCATTGTAATACTAATGGTGCTATTTGTTAATAATAATAATGGTGGTATATTTGTTAATAATAATGGTGGTATCTGTTAATAATGATGGTGGTATTTGTTAAGCGCTTACTATGTGCTGAGCGCTGTTCTCAGCACTGGGGGAGAGACGGTTAGGTTGGTCCACGTGAGGCTCACAGTCCCGTTTTAATAATAATAATGGTGGTATATTTGTTAATAATAATGATGGTGTTATTTGTTAATAATGATGATGGTGGTATTTGTTAAGCGCTTACTATGCGCAGAGCACCATTCTAATCAGGTTGGCCCACGTGAGGCTCACAGTCCCTTTTTAATAATAATGGTGGTATTTGTTAATAATAATAATGGTGCTATTTGTTAATAATAATAATGGTGCTATTTGTTAATAATAATAATGGTGCTATTTGTTAATAATAATGATGGTATTTGTTAAACGCTTACTATGTGCAGAGCACTGTTCTAACCCTTGGGGAGATAGAGGGTCCTCAGGTGGTCCCACGTGAGGCTCACAGTCCCATTTTAATAATAATAATGGTGGTATTGTTAATAATAATGATGGTGGTATTTGTTAATAATGTCAGTATTTGTTAAGCGCTTACTATGCGCAGAGCACCATTCTAATCAGGTTGGCCCACGTGAGGCCCCCACTCCCATTGTAATAATAGTAATAATGGTGGTATTTGTTAATAATGGTGATATTTGTTAAGCGCTTACTATGCGCAGAGCGCTGTTCTAAGCGCTGGGGGAGATACAGGGTCATCAGGTTGTCCCACGTGAGGCTCACAGTCCCATTTTAATAATAATAATGGTGGTATTGTTAATAGTGATGGTGGTATTTGTTAATAATAATGATGGTGGTATTTGTTAAGTGCTTACTATGCGCAAAGCGCTGTTCTAAGCGCTGGGGGAGATACAGGGTCATCAGGTTGTCGCACGTGAGGCTCACAGTCCCATTTTAATAATAATAATGGTGGTATTTGTTAATAATAATAATGGTGCTATTGGTCAAGCGCTTACTATATGCGGAGCGCTGTTCTAAGCGCTGAGTGAGATACAGGGTAAGGTTGGCCCACGTGAGGCTCACGGTCCCATTTTAATTATAATAATGGTATTTGGTATTTGTTAAGCGCTTACTGTGTGCAGAGCACCATTTTAATCAGGTTGGCCCACGTGAGGCTCACAGTCTCATTTTAATAATAATGGTGGTATTTGTTAATAATGATGGTGGTATTTGTTAAGCACTTACTATGCGCAGAGCGCTGTTCTAAGCGCTAAGGGAGATACAGGGTCAGCAGGTGGTCCCACGTGAGGCTCACAGTCCCGTTTAAGTAATAATAATAATGGTGGCATTTGTTAATAATGATGGTGGTATTTGTTAAGCGCTTACTGTGTGCAGAGCACTGTACTGAGCGCTTGGGAGAGGACAGTACAGCAGAGTAAACAGGCACCTTCCCCGAGATGCAGTTCAGCCTAATGGATGGAGCACAGGCCTGTGACTCAGAAGGACCTGGATTTGTTGGTTCATTATTATATTTACTGAGCGCTTAATGTGTGCAAAGCAGTGTATTAAGAGCTTGGGAGACTACACCGTAGCAATAAACGGACGCATTCCCTGCCCACAGTGAGCTTACAGTCTAGATGACCGTAGTTAGAAGGTCCGATCCCAACTCTGCCACTTGTCTGTTGGGTGACCTTAGGCAAGTCACTTCTCTGTTACCTCACTGACCTCATCTATAAAATGGGGATTAAGGCCGTGAGCCCTTTTGGAGCCCTGGGCTGTGTCCAACCTGATTGTTTTCTATCTACCCCGGCATTTAGAACGGTGCCGTGCACATAGTAAGCGCTTAATGCCTACCATATGAAGAGCTTCCAGTTTTGGAAGGTTCATTCAGTCGTTCATTGAGCGCTCACTGTGCGCTAAGGTCCTTGGCCTTTGTACCAAGCTTACAGTTGTCAGCTCGTCGTGGTCAGGGAATGTTTGCCAACTCCTAACTTGTACTCTCCCAAGCGCTCAGTACAGCGCTCCGAAAACAGTCAGCACGATCGATGGAGCCAGCCTTGCCGATTTGCGATATTGTAAGCTGGAGAAACGGTAACACCCCTGCCTTCCCTTGAGCCCCATCTCAAAGCATTTATGTGGATGTTGTCTCATTTCCTTCCCGTACCTGTGAGGTAGCGAGAAATAGATGTGGCTCCGTAGTGTTTTTTATGGTATTTGTTGGTGCTTACTAGGTGCCAAGCACTTTACTAAGCACTGTGGTGGAGACAGGATCATCAGGTTGGACACAGCCCCTGTCCCACATGGGCTCACAGCTTTAATCCCCATTCTACAGATGAGGTCACTGAGTCACAGAGAAGTTAAGTCACCCGCCCTAGGTTGCGCAAGCCGACAGGAGTGGCGCAGCCGGGTTTAGAACCCAAGTCTTCCGACTCCCGGGCCTGTGCTCTTTCCAAGAAGCCGCACCGCTTCAGCTGCTGGTGGAGGGAGTTTGGGCTCGGAGAGGTTTGAATCATTTGATTAAGGTCACGCAGGCAGATAAAGGTAACCCCAGGTTTGTAGCTTCCCTCTTCAGTGTCCTTGACCACTAAACCCGACCGACTGCCTCTTGGAAATCGGCGGTCTAATTCGCTTACTGCCCCTCCAGCTGTCTGGGTCATCCAGAGGTTTGAGATGGTCACCCAGGAGCTGTTCTTTGGTGACAGCGGTGCTCTAGAAGTACCCACACTGTACTGGGGTTGCACTGGGGTGAGGATTTCCCCGTCAGCATGGCGTGAGGTGGGGGATCCGGTCCTCTTGGCCACCCATCCCACCCCGTGGACGTCTGTAGCTTGGCTGCCTGTTGCCATCTCCCACCCCGTTTCCCTGGGCAGGTAGCAAAAGGTCAGTGTGGAGCTGAGGACCGAAAGGAAGCAGGCCGCTCTCTGGGCGTGGGGTTAGGCATTTTCAGCACGGAGGTTGACGTTAGGAAGGGAGTGAGAGAGCAGGTGAGAAAAGCACCAAAATCATCAAGAAATGCAGAGGGATCAGGAAGGCAGTAGCTAATAATACTTATTGTTATGGGATTTAAGTGCTTACTAGGTACCAAGCTAAGTGGTGGGGTAGATAATATATTCACGTGGAGATGTGCCTTCAATAAGGCTTGGAGGGTGGGAAGAGTAATTGTCAGAGAGTCATTCATTCAGTCGTGTTTCTTCAGCACTTACTGTGTGCAGAGCACTGTACTAAGCGCCTGGGAAAGTACAATACAACAATAAACAGACACATTCCCTGCCCACAACAAGCTTGAAGTCTAGAAGGTGTGACGAGGGAGAATATTCCAGGCCAGAGGCGGGTTGTTTCGTTGTCTGTCTCCCCCCTTCTAGACTGTGAGCCCGTCGTCGGGTAGGGATTGTCTCTGTCTGTTGCCGAAGTGTACTTTCCGAGCGCTTAGTACGGTGCTCTGCGCACAGAAAGCGTTCAGTAAATATGAATGAAATGAATGTGGGCAAGAGGTCGGTGGAGAGATAGAAGAGATCGAGGTACAGTGAGTAGGTTGGCGTTAGTAGTAGCGACGTGCAGGCTGGGTTGTAATAGGAAATCAGGGAGGTACGGTAGGAGGGGGCAAGGCGATTGAGCATTTTAAAGCCTATGATAAGGAGTATCCATCCTCGGCTTCACTGACACCGTCTTCTCCTGGTTCTCCTCCTCTCTGGCCGTTCGTTCTCAGTCTCTTTCACAGGCTCCCCCTCTGCTTCCCACCCCCTAACTGTGTAACAAGGCTCAATTGTGGGTCTTCTATTTCTCCATTTACACTCACTCCCTTGGAGAACACTTTTGCTCCAAAGGCTTCAACTACCATCTCTGCAGATGTTGCCCAAATTTTCATCTCCGGCCCTGATCTCTCTCCCTCTCCGCAGTCTCGCATTTCCTCCTGCCTTCAGTACATCTCTACTTAGATGTCCCACCGACACCTCCAATTTAACATGTCCAAAACAGAAGTCCTTATCTCCAAACCTAAAGCCCGTCCTCCCCCCGATTTTCTCATCGCATCAACATCCTTCCTGTCTCACAAGCCCCCGACCTTTGCATTATCCTTGCGTCCGTGACCTTGGTCTTATCCTTGACTCATCTCTGTCGTTTAACCTGTCACTAAATCTTGGGAGCCAGAATTAGGAGCTGAGTCTTCAGACTCCCAGGCCTGCACTCTTACCATTAATAGAATAGACGATGGCAAAATAGCCAAACGGCCTCCGGTGAAGTGAAATGGCCCATTTATCACCCAGGTAGGACAGTGTGAAGGATTTTTATGACGGTGGACTTTTGAGAGACAACAGCAGCAGACAGACACACGGAAGGTATAACTCCCTGAGCAGGGGCTTTGGGAAGATCAAGAGACCAAAAGACAAATTCCAAAACAGGCAGTGAATTTTAACAACTTCGCTAAGAACCAGCTTTGCACGTACAATAGTCTCATGGCATTCCCTGATTTTTTTTGTCATCGTTGTCGTCGTTTCTCCCGGCATTCCCCGATTTTTTCGTCGTCGTCGTTCATGGCTTCGCCGATCTGTGGTTGACCGGACCCAAGGTGAGGAGTTGAGAAGTTAATCAGGGAAGACTTCCTGGAGGAAATACGATTTCAGAAGGGCTATGATGATGGGAAAAACTATGGTCTGCCAAACGTGAATGGAGAAAGAGTTCCAAGCAGAAGGGAAGGGTTGAGCGGGAAGTCGGCAGCGAGAGAGACGAGACGAGAGCGAGGCAGCGAGTGATTTGAGAAGAACGAAGCATCTGAGCTGATGTATATTGGGAGAGGAGTGAGGAAAAGTGGAGAGAAAACCGATTAAGGCCCTTAAAGTCAATGGTCAGTAGTTTCCGCTTGATGCGGAGAGGAGTGTGTAACAGGTGAAGGGCTATGAGGAGTGGAAAGATCTGGAAGCAGAGAAAAGTATGGATTGGAGAGTAGCAAGGCTGGGGTTGGGAGGTCAGCGAGGAGGCCGGTGCAGTAGTTGGGACGAGATATGACAGTTTCTTGGAACGAGGTGATGGCCCATCGGATGGAGAGGAAGGGGCATATTGTGGGAATATTGTGAGGAAAGATCCCACAGGATTTGATGACTTGACTGTGTGGGTTGAAAGTGATAAAAGAGTCAAGGATAATATTAGAGTTGCAGGTCTGAGAGATGGGTGGGGGGGTGTTGTCAACAGTAATGGAAAGTTAGGAGAAGTAGCGTGGCTCAGTGGAAGGAGCACGGGCTTGGGAGTCAGAGGTCATGGGTTCAAATCCCAGCTCAGCCACTTGTCAGCTGTGTGACTTTGGGCAAGTCGTTAACTGCTCTGTGGCTCAGTCACCCCATCTGTAAAATGGGGATTAAGACTGTGAGCCCCACGTGGGACAACCTGATCACCTTGTATCCTCCCCAGTGCTTAGAACAGTGCTTTGCACATAGCACTTAAATGCCATCATCATCATCATCATCATCATTATTATTATTGTTATTAGGAGGTTGGGAGGAAAAAGGAGGAATTCAGTTTTGGAAGTGCCCAGGCACAGGTCATCCACGTAGAGATAGCCTGGGGGTAGGAGAAGATGGGGGAGATTGCGGAGGAGACAAGTTAGGACTAGTGAGGTAGATTTGAATGTCTTTGTGGGGTGGTTGAAACTGAGACTGGATGAGGTCCCCAAGGGTGTGGGTATAGGTTGAGAAGAGAAACGTCTCAGATCTGAGCCTCAGGGGATAGCCACAGTTAGAGAGTCGGGGACAGAATGGTCAGAGGGGTAAGACTGTCAGAGAAATCAAGGTTGGACAGGGTTTCCGGAAGAAGGGCCCTGAAAGGCATCTGGGAGGTTGAGGAGAACTAGGAAAAAGTGGGCAACGTACTCATTAGTAAAGTAAGTCTTCTCCCTAACTGAGTTTTCAGCATTCTGGAGCCCTGAAATAGATGTGAAAGTCCCGGTTTGATCTGAGACATTATACATCGTATTTGGCTTGCAGGGGAGAGATCAGCTGAAGCAGTTCCTTATTTCGGAGCCCATTCGCCACCATCTCCTTGATCGGGTACTCGGGCAGGAGGCCTGAGGAAGACCACTTTAGATATGGACAGAAGTGGCTTCAGGAATAATTTAGACTGTGAGCCCCATGTGGGACCTGAATTTCTTGCTCCTATCCCAAGTGCTTAGTACAATGCTGGGCATATAGTAAGTACTTAATATTGTTACTTAAATTTATTTATATTAATGTCTGTCTCCCCCTCTAGACCGTGAGCTCGTCACGGGCGGGGAATGTGTCTACCACTTCTGTATTGTACTCTCCCAAGCGCTTAGTACAATGCTGTGCGCACAGTAAACACTCAGTAAATCCGAATAGCGTTTGAGGATTTTTCCTTTCTGTCTGGCTTCTGTAATGAGATGATTACATCCAGCCGGCTTTGGCAGGACTCCCAAGCGGCTGCGATACCGTGATCCGAACTGGGACATTCAAGCCGGGAGGGCAGGGCGGGTGTATTAAAGATGTAGCGAAGCGCGGCGTCACCTTGCCAACAGACGGGCCAGCCTGGTGTTAGCAGCGTCGGGGAGAAATGTCTCTCTCCCCGAGTGGAAGCACTGCTAAGTTTCCAAGAGGCAGCGCTGAAAACTGACAGACGCAACAAGTGGCAAATATATCACTGTAGCAGAGAACTCTCTTGGCGTAAACATATTTTGGAAGGTGGTGTTATTTGTGGACTGGTCTTTTCAGCCTCCCCTATCCGCAGACAGGTGGCGGCGCCGGGATTAGAACCCAGGTCCCTCCGATTCCAGGCCCGGGCTCTATTCACTAAGCCGTGCTGCTTCTCCCACATACTCTGGGATGACTGTCAAGCACTCGAAGGGCCCAGAGCCAAGCATATGGGCGACACAGAAGGGAGAGCCAGTGGGGGAGATGACGGCCCAGCTGGGCAAGGCCTCTTGGGGATGTGATCCTACAGTGGTGGCCTGTCGTATACCAAGAGAGGCGTTGTGGGCCAGAGAGAAGGCTCAGACCGCGGCCGATGGCAGGATAGACGAAATGGACGTACAGCGCCATAGGGTTATAGTTATAGTGACCTGGCGCTATAAAAGCAAACTGTGCCGGATGAGATCGGGTAGGAAATCTTCCCTCCGGCCCCCAGAGTCTCTCTCCCCTGCCCCCGGCTCCCGGCCTAGGGCTGAGACGGCCCCTTCTCACCTTAAGCCACTTCACTTCTCTGGGCTTCGGTGACCTCATCTGTAATAATTATGATATTTGTTAAGCGCTTGCTATGTGCCAAGCACTGTTCTAAGCGCCGGAGCACCGTTCTAAAAAAACAAAAGAACTGTTGTAAAATGGGGATTAAGAGTGTGAGTCCCATGTGGGACAGGGACGACGTCCAATCCGGTTAACTTGTATCCACCCTAGCGCTTAGAACTATGGTAAGTGCTTAACAAATATCATAATTATTATTAGGTGAGAGTTTCCTATCATATTCCAAAACAAAGGACGGCCACATGAAAGTCCTCTGCTAGGAAAACAAAACTCTGCCAGTGATTCAGGTGGTGAATCAGTCTTGTCCCCTGACATAGCCTGATCCCCAGCAAGGTCCAGCCTTCAGATGGTCTTGGTTTTCCTGATGGGTTTGTCTCTCTGGGCTCCTCTGAAATTTAGGGTCTTTCTCTTTCTCCTCCAGCTCTCCCTTGCTCCGTTTCTTTTTCAATCTCAGTCGCTTTCCAGTCCCTCCCGAGCTGTGTCTTGCTCTCGCGCCTGCTCCTGCAAAGTGAGAGCTTCACTACGTCTTCCTCCAGGGCCGCTGCTTGTTGACATCACCCACCTCTGCTCCTCCTGGTTCCTCTCATCATTAGCGCAAAGTGGGAATGGTTTGGCGTTGGTCGCCAGGGAGCTGAGAGAAGCTCGTCATGCCGACTTTTCAGGGAAGCTCAACCGGGAGGGGGCTAAGCCCACTGTGGGCAGGGATTGTCTCTCTCTGTTGCTGAATTGTACTTCCCAAGCGCTCAGTGCGGTGCTCTGCACGCGGTAAGCGCCCAATAAATACGAACGAATGAGTGAATGACCCTGCCACGGAGTCTTCTCCGACGGTGCCAGCAGCACCAGATGGCATCCTTGGTTTTCGGGGCGATTATTCCCTTTCCTCTGGTGTGGCTTTGGACTTTGGCTGCTCCCTTTCAGTGTTCTCTCATTTCCTTTTCTCTTCTAGAGTTCTGATTGTAGCAACACATGATATCGTTGTTTATCCAAGTCGCAAGATCTTCACAGACCCTATCTGGTTAACCTTCCTCATGTCCTTGGAAAGGTAAACCAGCTGTTCCAATAGCTGCTAGGATCCCGATTTTCCAAATGGGAAAACCAAGGCAGAGAGAGATCGAGTGGTCTGGGTTGCTCGAAAGGTCCGTGCGAAGGCCGGCCAAGTCTCTGGTTTAGTACCATTGCCCCCTAGTCTCCCCGCCCCATCCCAGGCCCCTGGATTTCCATAAAGCAGGGGTGGGGGCCTTGGCTGGCCCAACCGTGCCCTTCCTGCACCTTTGGGGCCCAGGCATTCTTGCCCATTTTGCAGCCGGGAACCCACCCAGGGATCCCTGAGGCCTCAGCAGCTCTCTGCGGCCGGAAGGACTGGGCCTCGCTGATGTCCCCGTGAGGGTGGGTAGGAGCTCCTGCTCTGGGTCCTGCGGCAGTGGAGGGGGGCTACCCAAACCCACCCAAGGGAAGAGGGAAGCCCACCTTGGCCAGTGCCGGCCCCACGGGCCGCCGCTCCTCCCTCTCCCTCCCCACTTCTTTCTCCTCCCCGCCCCTTCCCTCTCCCTTCCACTGTGGTAGCCACTCTGTGATGCAGTGATGCCACCTCTTTGTGTTCTCTGCAGAATGACTTAACAGTGTCACATGGGAGCCTCCAACCAGCAGTAGGCCTGGTGCCTCTTTGGGAGTTAAATCTGGCTCAGCTGCTGCCAAGCATTGGCAGGGAAGCCGGGGGTGGTGGGAAGAGGTGGGGGGTGAGTACACAGATGAGTACAGTGCTCTGCACACAGTAAACACTCAATAAACACATATAATTGATTAATTGACCAGGGAAGCTTAGGTTCTGGCTTTCAGTGGGGATTAACAGATGAGGTGACGTTAACAGCTTGGTCGTCTTTTGTCTTGCCCCTCAATGTTGGCGTCTCCCTGGGAAGTCTGATATCTGATCTGGCCTGATGGAACAGCTTGGGTTGTTTTGATCAGATTTTTCCTGTGACCCCCCCCCCCCCAGGAAGACCTCCGGGTGGACGGTCGGAGTTGTGAAGATTACCGATGTGCTGAAGTGGAAACGGATGTGGTGTCCAACACCAGTGGATCGGCGAGAGTCAAGCTTGTGAGTAAGATGGCGTTGGAAGTGGGAGGAGGGGAGGGATGAGATGACAGGGAGTTACCCCCTCTGCCCTCAATGTCGGCGTACCTTGAACGTCTTCCGGTGGTGTAAGCCGCATCAGGTTTGGGGTAGACTCAGGCTCAAGAGCTGAAGTCAGCTCCATGAACCAGCAGTGTTTATTGAATGCCTGTTTTGTTCCCGAGTGTTGTACCGAGTCCTTAGGGTAGTACAGTAGAATTGCCAGAATGATCCTTGCCCTCAAGGTGCTTATGATCTAATGGGGGAGACAGACACAGAAAGAAATTATAGATAAGAGGAAATAGGAGAGTATTATGGTAGTGTGCGAGTGGGCTGGGTGCCAGGGAGTTGGGCGTGGTGAGTGAGTTGCAAGCTTAGGGGGTGCAGAAGTGCCAAAATGGCAGTTGGGGGAGATTAGAAATCAGTCGAGGAAGGCCCTTTGGAGGAGATACGAAGATGGGGAGAGTGGCGGTCTGCCCGACGAGAGGCGAGATGAAGACTCTGTTCAATTCATGGATGTTCTTACAGGGTCACACTGACATTCTGGTAGGAGTTAAAGCAGAAATGGGAACGCCAAAGTTGGAGAAGCCAAAAGAAGGTTTTTTGGAATTCTTTGTGGACTGGTAAGTATGGGGTGAGTCCGAGTAAACAAACGTGTAAAAAAAAAAATAATGAACCTTTATTGTTAACTGACCATTCTGTAAAATGAATTAGAAGTATTTATGAAAAAGCTGTACCACAAAATCCGTGGTCATTATCTCTAAATACTTCCTCAAAACTTTGTAGAAGCCAGTTGAGGTTTTTTCGTTTGCCAAAGGAGGGTGGCGAGGTAGGTAAGGAGAGCAGATGGGGCAGCAGGACCCATTTATGCTCTACCGGTCCTGCGATTGACTCACCAGGCATGTCTTTGGATAAGTAACTCCTCCTCTTGTTACTCAGGGTCTTCATCTATAAATTGGGACTAATATTATATACTCACCCCTTCAGGGCACTTAAAGCCCCATAAATTGAGAAGTGACTTTTTTTTAAACTTCTCGTCTGGCTCCTGTGGGCATCCTTCTGAGCTTCACCCCCTTGTTCAGGGGAGGTGTAGAGCAGAATCAGTCTCCTTCTCCCTCTCCGTCTCTCTTCCTTCTGCACCACCACATAGTTGATCAGGAACCTCACGGCTTCTGTCGCGGTCACTCTCCTGACAGAAGAGGATTGGGGAGTGGCAATATCAGGTGATGAGCAGTATTAATTAGCAATAATTAGTATTTATTAGTAGAATTAGCATGACATAGTGGATAGAGCAAGGACCTGCGAGTCAGAGGACCATGGGTTCTAATCCCCGCTCTGCCACTTGTCTGCTGTGTGATCTTGGACATGTCATTTCACGTCTCCGTTCCTGTTACCTCATCTGTAAAATGGGGATTAAGACTGTGAGTCCCATGTGGGACAGGGAATGTGTCCAACCCGATTTGCTTGTATCCACCCCAGTGCTTAATTTGTGCGTGGCACATAGTAAGCACTTAACAAATACCATAATTATAATTACTAATTGATCACCCACAGTGTAGAGAGCAATAGATTAGGCACTGGGAAGAATACAGTAGACTGAAAACACACAATCTAGCAGGAAAGGTGCACAAAATAATTAGAGATAAAAGGAAAATGAGAATGGAAAAACGGGAGTGGATGAACAAGTGTTTCAGTAGTAGAACAGCTTGTATCTATATGTAGAGAAGTTCTCCGGTTGTGAAGTGGGAGAGTTCTGGGCAGAACTTCTCCTCCCTCATCAACTCCCATGGCCATTTCCTCTCCCCCTCCTTCCCACAAATATTTCAGATCTTTAGCGGTGTCCCCATCTCCCCCCACCCCCTCTTGCCCATGATGACTTGGCCAGCTAACTTTTATTGATGACAAAATTGAAGCCATCAGGCCCCAGATCTTCCTCCCACCCCCGTGTCCACTCTCATCCTCTGCTGCTCCCTCAAGAGTAGATCTGCCCGTTTTCAAAATCTACCCCCTACACCTGTGCTTTTGGTTCTAGCAAGTCAGTCAGTCAAACGTGGTATCGAAGTGCTTGCTGTATACAGAGCACTGTACTAAGCATTTGGGAAAGTACAATATAAGAGAGTTGGTAGACGCGATCCCTGTCCACAGGAGCTTACAGTCTGCAGGAGAAAGGCATTAAAGTAAAATACAGAAAGGTGAAATAGTAGAGTATAAGGATGTTTTCCCAAGTGCTGGGGTACACAGCCAAATCAATGCAGATGGGAGACTGGATAGAGGAAATGAGGGCTTAGTCAGGGAAGGCCTGTTGGAGAGGTGATTTTTAGGAGGGCTTTAAAGGTGGGGCATATGGCGGACTGTCGGATATGAAGGGGAAGGGAGTTCCAGGCTCGGGAGGATGTTGGGTATGGGGTCGTCGGCTGGATGGGAGAGATTGAATTACAGAGAGTAGGTTGGCCCTAGAGGAGTGGAGTTGGGCGGATTTGGTTATAATAGGAGGTAAGAGAGTGTAAGTGGGAGGAAGAGAGCTGATTGAGTGCTTCAGAGCTGATGGTGAAGAGTTTCTGTTTAATGCGGAGGTGGGTGGGCAATCATTAGAGTTTTGGGGGGAAAGGGAAGATAGGGACTGAACACCTTTTCAGGAAATGATCCGTGAAGCAGAGTGTGGACTGGAGAGGTGAGAGACAGGAGGCAGGGCAAGTCAGCAAGGAAGCTGATGCAGCAATCACGGTGGGAAACGAGTGGTTGGATCAGTATGACGGCGGTTCGGAAGGAGAGGAAAGGGCAGACTCTAGAGATGTTGTAAAGGTATAACCGACGGGTTTTCGTGATGGATTGAATGGGAAAGATGACTGCGATAATGCCAAGGTTATGGACTTGTGAGAAGGGAGGATAGTGGTGGATTCTGCCGTGTTGATGGTGATAATAATGATATTTGTTAAGCGCTTACTGTGTGCCAAGCACTCTTCTAAGCACCGGGGTAGATGCGCGGTAATCAGGTTGCCCCACTTGGGGCTCATAGTCTTAATTCCCATTTTAATAATAATAATAATAATGTTGGTATTTGTTAAGCGCTTACTATGTGCCGAACACTGTTCTAAGCGCTGGGGTAGACATAGGGGAATCAGGTTGTCCCACGTGGGGCTCACAGTCTTAATCCCCATTTTACAGATGAGGGAACTGAGGCCCAGAGAAGTTAAGTGACTTGCCCACAGTCACACAGCCGACAAGTGGCAGAGCTGGGATTTGAACTCATGAGCCCTGACTCCAAAGCCCATGCTCTTTCCACTGAGCCATGCTGCTTCTCCGAGGAGAAGCAAGAATTTTACCGAGGAGGTAACTGAGGCACGGAGAAGTTAAGTGACTTGCCCAGAGTCACACAGCTGATACGTGACGGACCCGGGATTAAAACCCACCGACTCCCAAGCCCGTGCTCTTTCCGCTAAGCCACGCTGCTTCTCCAGTGATGGGAGAGGTAAAGGTTTGGGAAAGAAGATGAGGCACTTGTGCTCAATCTTCTACCCACCCAGACCTCCATCTTTAATTGCTTTCTCCGATGGCTCTTTTCTTTCTGCCTTCAAACATGCCCAGTCCACCCTTTTAAAACAAATAAATCCCTTCTGCGGACCCAGTGCACCATCCAGCTCTCATCATCCCATCCTCCTCCGCCCATTCCCGTCAGCTGGCTCAGATCTCAGATGGTTGGTATGCACCCTCTGCCTCCACCTGCTTTCCTCCAACTCCCTTCTTGATCCTCTGCAATCTGGCTTTTGTCCCCTCCATTCCATTGAGACCGCTGTCTCCGGTTATCTCTTACTGCCTGGAATTCCTCCCCCCTCTTCACATCTGACAAAACAAGCTCTTCCCATGTTTTTAAAGCCCTCTACAATAGCATTTCCTCCAGGAGGCCTTACCTGATTACTCACCATTCTCTCCTCCTCCTACCCCCCAACTGGCCCTTCAACCCTTCTGCGCCACTTAAGCACATAAGTACTCACAATTCCACATAGCACTTACAGCCTTATCTTATGTGCTGTATTACTTCCTCCTATCTGTAATTTCTTTTAGAGTCTGCCTCCCCTGCTCAGTCGTAAACTGTTTGAGGGTGAGGGTCATGTATAATCATTTTTATTGTTCTCTCCCTTGTCCTTAATGTAATACAGTGCACATGGTAGGTGATCACTAAATGTTATTGATTGAGTGGTGGATTGGCATAAGCGAGGGGTCAGAGACAGAGAGTCGAGAATGGGGCACAATGAGAAGGTGAGCGTGAGAGAGATGAAGGGTGCAAGCTGAGGTGAAGTGGGAGAAGAGAGTGGATAAGAAAGAGAGCTGATGGGGTGGCTTAAAGCCAGGGGCCCGGAGTTTCTGTTCGCGTAGTGGATAGAGCATGGGCTTGGAAGTCAGAAAGTCATGGGTTCTGATCCCAGCTCCGCCGCTTGTCTGCTCTGTGACCTTGGGCGAGTCACTTTTCTGGGCCTCAGTTACCTCACCTGTAAAAGGGTCATCGCCACATCTCCCAAAAGCTACTCGCTTGTTTAGCATAGCTACATTGAGTTAATTTACAGAGCTGGAAATTGGATTCAGGTCCCAAGACTTCCAAACTGGGGCACTTTCCCCAAGACAGAAATTCAGGATGGAAGCCTAGGTGTTTCTTCTCGGGGGCTAATTTTGGACTCTCTGTCTGCCAAGCTCATCGTGGGCAGGGAACGTGTCTACCGACTCTGTTATATTGTCCTTTCCCAAGGGCTTTAGTCAAATGCTCTGTACATAGTAAACATTCAGTAAATACGATTGATTGATTGATTGATTGATTGATTGATGGGGATAGTCAGAGAAAGTGGTCTTGTGTCAGGAGCGAGGGGTTGTGAAAGCCAAAGGGAAGAGGTTGGCTCTCAGTGTTGGTTATGGCTCTGTGGGCCACCACCAGATGGTACTCACTGCTCAGTGTGCAGCTGTCTGACCCCTGGCCCTTGTGGATTTACTGTTTACCCAAGGATTAGGATTTTTCACTCCTTGGATCGAGAGCAAGTCTTCCGTAGTCCTCAAGGGCACCACTCGTGATCTGTTTCCAAGCACCCTTTTGGGCCGTCAGTGCTCGTATGTTCAATAAGCCTTCTTTATTTGAGAGCTAAAGGTTGAGGTGGGGAGGGTAGTGAAGGAGGCTCAAGTAGAATCTTTTCCCCTCTGCCACTGCTACTCCCTCCTTCCTCATCCCATCCTGCGCTGGACATGGAGCCTTTGGGCAGGGACTGTCTCTATCTGTTGCCGAAGTGTACATTCCAAGCGCCTAGTACAGTGTTCTGCACATAGTAAGCGCTCGATAAATACGATCGAATGAATGAATGGAGCCCCAAGTCACCGAGGGAGGAGAAGATGAGAGAGAAGCAAGGAGCCAGGAGAGGTGAACCTTGGCGTTACAGGATCGGGAGATCCTGGGTCCGGTGGCGTACAGCCAGGCGATTGTCTTGGGTGAATTATCTGGCAGGATGGAATAATAATTATAGTATTTGTTAAGCGCTCACTATGTGTCGAGCACTGTTTTAAGTGCTGGGGTAGATACAGGATAATCAGGTTGCCCCACGTGGGGCTCACACTTTTAATCCCCATTTTACGGATGAGGTGACTGAGGTCCAGAGAAGTTGTGACTTGCCCAAGGTCAAGCAGCAGACAAGTGGCGGAGCCGGGATCAGAACCCACGTCCTCTGACTCTCAAGCCCGTGGTCTTTCCGCTAAGCCACGCCGCCCCCTCCCATGCCATGGGCAGTCGCCTTACCTCCACCCTACTCCCCACATCCCAGACCTGCCCCTTTGCCGTGAGGCATCAGAGAACTGTATGCCGAGCAGGGGTGATAAGGTAAGGACGGGGGAGACGTCTCCTTCTGCAACCAGATATATATAGAAATAAGCTGTGCCCAGCGGATAAGGAGGAGGAGAGGTTGGGGAAGAGCTCGCTGACGGAAAGGAAACGGAAATGGGAAGGCCACCCCTTGGCTGCTTTGTGACCTTCATCAAGTCACTTTTGTGCCTAAATTTCCTCATCTGCAAAATGGGGACTAAATATCTGTTCTTCCTCCCCCTTAGGCTGTGAGACCCATGTGGGACAGAGACTCTCTGATCGGATTATCCTGTATTTACCCCGTTGCTTAATACAGTGCTTGGTATGTAGTGTGTCCGTTACATAATAATAATGACTATCATTATTACTGCCCTTCTCTTCCTACCCAGTCCTTGTGGACAGATGATTTACGACGATCCCGGAAGAGGGCTAACTCTGTGTAGTGCCAAGTTGCTGAACTGGTTCAGGGGCTATAAATAGTAGCAGCGTGCAAGGCGTTTGGCAGAGTGCCAGGGGAGGGTGATCACGAAATGAAAGGCTCCACCGTAATGCTTAATGAGGAATGAGAAACAGTGTGGCCTAATGGTTAGAGCACGGGCTCGAGAGTCCGAAGAACTTGGGTTCCGGTTCCACCTCTACCGCTTGTCTGCCGGGTGACCTTGGGCAAGTCACTTCTCTGGGTCTCAGTTCCCTCATCTGTAAAACGGGGATTAAGACCGTGAGCTCCATGTGGGACATGGGCTGTGTCCAACCTAAAGAGCATCTACCCCAATGCTTAATACAGTGCCTGGCACCTGATAAGCCCTTAACAAATGCCACAACGAAAAGGGTGTGGGAGACTAGGGTTACGGCTTGAGTGGTTTTTTATACTTGCCACAGGAGCTGCCTTAGAACCTCAACACCGGGCTCAGGGCCACGTGGTTGGCCCAGATCTGCCTTCCTGCCACTGAACCGTGCCGCTGTGCCACAGTGTCCATATTCCAGAATGGCTTATCCCCAGTAGCAAATCTTCAGCGACCTAGGGCCGTAGCACTTGACTAAACCTTCGGAGAGCAGACTGAACTCGGTGTATTATCTCTTGATGCGAAACGTGTGGCTGCCGGCAGGACATAGGTCAAGGGCGGAGGAGATTTGAATATGTGTATGGACTGGGTGCCATGTCAGAAGATGGCGGCGGTAGTTGGGCTCTCCCTGTCTGAGAGGGAGACAGGGAGAGCCCACTGGATGACTTTCATTTGGGAACCTAACCGGGAGATACACGGTAATCAGGTTGTCCCACGTGGGGCTCACAGTCTTGGGGACCTGCTTGGAGTCCCCTCCTGGTAGAGTGCCTTTATTGGGGCACCCGATTAATAATGAGGGTCATAGTAATAACCGTGGTAATGGAGTGCTTACCGTGCACACTAAGCACAGTACTCAGCATTGGGGTAGATAGAAGACGATCCAGCTGGACACAGTCCCCGTACCACAAGGGCCTCATAGTTTAAACGGGGAGCGAGGACAGATGTTGAATCCCCATTTTGCAGCCGAGGAGACCGGGCGAGTCGCTTAACTTCTCCGGGCCCAAGCCACCCACCGGGCAAGCGGTTTCCGCAAGAGGCAGTCCAGGGCTTAGAGGTTGGCCCCGGGTGGTCCGAGGACTCCCCCAGAGCCCCCTTCCGAGGTATCTCCTCCGCCCCGACCCGAGCAGCCAGCTTCCCAGCCCGGTCCGGCCTCCGGCCTCCGGCTGGGCTTCAGAAAAGCCGAGAGCTCCGAGGGTGCCGGGCCAACTGGCCTCTCGGGAAGGACCGTTGTGGCTGATACCAAACCATTTTCACCCGTCTCGAGTCTGGCGTTCCATTCCACAGCAGCTGCCAGTGGAGGGAGGACTCCCCCGGACCTTGGGGAGGTGGATCCGGCTTGGAAACGGGCTCCGGTTGACTTCTGGAGCCCTTGTAGCAACGGGGGCGGATTTCCCTGCCGCTCACCGGAAATCCACAGTCTCCTCCACTCATTCATTCACTCAGTTGTATATATTGAGCGCTTACTTATGCAGAGCACTGTACTAACCGCTTGGGAGAGTACATATTCCCTGCCCACAGTGAGTTTACAGTCTGCCCCAAATTATCACTCACCCTGGCAAGTAAATGTGACCATTTCCAGCCCTGGGCGTTTCTTTTTGTCTTTCAAAAGAATCGATGCTCTTTCTATCCTGTCTCTTTCACCGTCCGACTTTCGGATCCATACGCTGTCACTGGAAACACCGTAGAATAGACAGTTTGTATTTTTGTGGCAATTGTTACATCAGCGTATTGTTAGGTCAGCACAAGCGGTACCTAAATATACCCTATTTAAGCACTTGGGAATGCCCATTGATACTGTTGAATGCATGGTGGTAAAATTAAAAATGGCTTAGCTGGAAGCTGGTAAACTATGCCTCATCCCTGGTGATTTGAATGTTTTGCCAAAAAGGATTTTCTTCGGAAATCTTAATTAGTGCAGGAGGTGGGCAGTGGCGGCACCTCTAAAGTTGGTCTAGAAGTAATGAAGTTGCTTGTGTGGGTTTTAAATTCTGGTTTCAGATGGTCAGTAATGATTCAGATAGTGCAATTGGAGAAGAAAAGTTATCATTAAAATGATCCAGCCTGATAATTTTGGGATTCTGTCCCGCACTTGGGCTAGATGGAGATAGAAGAGGGAACTAACAGAGTTTTTCCAACCAAGATGTTTGAAAGTTCAGTCTTATCGTGGGCAGGGATTGTCATTGTTTGTTGTTGTATTGTACTTTCCCAAGAGTTTAGTGCAGTGCTCTGCACCCAGTAAGCACCTTATAAATACGACTGAATAAATGAATGGAGGCAAAAGGGGCAGTTGGAAAACTTTAATCCTGACATCATTGCGTGTTGGACGAGTGACATTCATTATCTCTGGCTGTTAGGCCTCTGAGTCTTACGAGGTATTCCCGGAGTGTCCAAACTCCTGAGCCTTGACCTTTGGAATCCAGCGCATCGAGTCAGTCCGGGAGATTCGTGCCGTTCAAAACGGCAGTTTTCTTCATGGCGTTCTCCTTGAAGAGTTTCAAGGAGAAACTTGAACCACTTCTGCTAACGGAGACCCTCCTTGAAGAGTTTCCAAGTACACTAGGCTCTGGGAATCCTGAGCAGTGAGATTCCCCCAGGGTCCGTGGCCTTTCCCGGCTTCCTCTTTCCCCCGTGGGTAGAATTCCACTTGGGGGCCAGTGGGCATCTCGGGCCCACCTGGGTCTCATCTCGCTTTTTGCAGGTGAGGCTACAGAGGCTTGAAGCGGTGCTTCAGGGGAGTGGGGCGCTATGCGGGTCCCCCTCCTTAGATTGCACCAGAAAACATCTAACCTGGATTCTTGCGTTGCGGTGTAGCTCGGCCAATGCCGCCCCTGAATTCGAAGGTCGAGGAGGTGACGAGCTTGGCACCGAGATCGCCAACACCCTGTACCGGATATTTAACAACAAAAGCAGCATAGACCTGGAGTCCCTCTGCATCAGTCCCAGGGAGCACTGTTGGGTCCTCTACGTGGATGTCTTGGTGAGTTTCACAAGCCCGGCATGTGAGGAAAAGCAGCCTCGGCGGGTCGGATTGGACTGGGGCGCCGCAGGCCGCAGAACGGGCGGGCCGGGAGCATAGGCGCATGCCCTCGTGCAGGATCAGTGGGACTGGGTGAGGCTAGCTTAAAAACCTCTCCCACTTGGAGAGCTTTCTCTCTGTTAGCAAAGCGACAGAAAGCCCAGGAAATCCCTGGGGGCTGAGGGGTGACTACATCTTAGGACTGGCCCCAGCTTCCTCCTGAAAGGGCAGTCAGTTTTTTGGGGGGGCTTGGCCGCAGTCATCACCAGGGTCTAGTAGGATGGACACCTCCCCATCCTACTAGATTTATTCTTCGGAGGACCTGGTCTCTTCCGTTTTCCCCATCTCCCAACTTGTCAGCTGGTGACGGGCACGCAGTACTCTTTCCCTCCGCATTCACAGGCTAGAGAGCTTGCTCTCATCAACGTCATTCCTGTCTTTCGCCAAGTGTTCTCTTTCTGGAACACCCTCCCCACACAGCCTTGCCACTCCCTTTTCCTTCAGGATTCAGCTTCGAGATTCACTACCTCTCTGAAGCCTTTTGGGACCTGCCCCATCTGCTTCCAGTCACTGCCGTGACTTGTTCTGAAGACCTGCTGCCTTGGATCCTGCCCACCTTCAAGTAGGGCTGCGCATGAAGCAGCTCTGCCTCTCCAGTAGGGATTCTCTGACCAGCAAAAGAGGATGCGGGTCAAGGTCTGCTTGGCTCTGAGTTCACCCTTCAATCTTTCCATTTAAGACTTAATGGATTTCTCTCTTTTTTTTTTTTTAAAAAAAAAAAGGTATTTAAGCGCTTACTACTAAGCCAGGCCCTGTGCTTTACAGTGGTGAAGATACAAGTTAATCAGGTTGGACCCAAGCCCATGTCCCACAAAGTGCTCACAGTCTTAATCCCCATATTCAGTTGAGGTAACTGAGGAACAGAGAAGTTAGGTAACACGCCCAAGGTCACACAACAGACAAGTGGCGGAGCCGGAATTAGAACCCAGGTCCTTGGACCCTAGGCCCCGCTGCATTCGTGGGGTTTCTTTTTTTTTTCCTTCCTTTGTAGGATACTGTGAGAGGTTTGAAATGCTGCTGCTATTGCTAGAGGTGTAATTTAATGTTTTATTAATGGTGAATTATAATGGCAGTATGTATTAAAGTTGTTATAAATGTTAAGTAGATCTTGTCATCGCAAGGGAAATTAATATCTGCTAAATAATGGCGAGTTCTTTTGAGATGCTGTTTTCCCCTTCGATAAAGCAAACGATTCCCATTAGTATCGATGGGAGCTATGCAAGTTTCATTAGTGACAGAATAGACTTTACGAAGGTTCCATCATAAAGTCTAATATCACCCCATGTAAGTGGAGTCAGTTGAATCACAGCTGCAACTTTTGTCTGCAATTCTGGGTTCCTAATAGCTCACCTTAAAAAAAAAATATCAAAAAACAGTCCTCTCTTACTTAGTTTACCCTACATGGCCTAATAGAAAGAGCACAGGCCTGGGAGTCAGATGACCTGGGTTCTAATTCCAGGTCTTCCGCTTACCTGCTGACCTTGGATAAGTCACCTAACTTCTCTGTGCCTCAGTTCCCTCATCCACAGAATGGGGATTCAATACCCGTTCTCCTGCCTACTTAGATTTTGAGTCCCTTGTGGGACCTGTTTATTTTATACTCCAGTGCTTGGTACAGTATTTGGCACATATTAAGTGCTTAACAAATACCATCATTATTATCATCATCATCATCATCATCACAATTATTGATATTATTTCCCGGGAACAAATGGGAACATCAACCTTTACGATTGGCCTGGCATCCATGGTTTAATTAGCAAGCAGCTCCTGCAAGTCTGGGCTAGGTCTTAGGAAGGACATTGGACATAACAAGTGCTTCTTGTTTAAGAGCATTTTATTTTCAGTGGAACCCATTTCTTCGTACTGCCCAGCAGTGCATAATGAAACACAACTCCGAAACAAATTAACGGACGACTTTAACCACCTTTGCAGTTTTAAAATACATTTTAAGAAATGTGTCGCTAAGCTAAATGGACTTAGTTTCAGTATAACAGATTTTGAAATTAACAAGCACAGACCGTACTCAGGTGGTCTTAGGTGAGTGTCAGTAGATATGTGTATGTATATGAATAGACTTCAGGAAATTCCAGTAAAAGACTGGAACTGTACGGGAATCAGCGCGGCTCAGTGGAAAGAGCCTGGGCTTCGGAGTCAGAGGTCATGGGTTCGACTCCCGGCTCTGCCTCTTGTCAGCTGTGTGACTGTGGGCAAGTCACTTAACTTCTCTGTGCCTCAGTTACCTCATCTGTAAAATGGGGATTAACTGTGAGTCTCACGTGGGACCACCTGATTACCTTGTATCTCCCCCAGCGCTTAGAACAGTGTTTTGCACGTAATAAGCGCTTAACAACTACCAACATTATTATTATTATTATTGTGGGTTTTATATGCTTACCACAAGTTAGACCACTGATTGGTCAGAGGAAAGTTTTTGTAGAAAATTCAACTTCACCTCAGTGTAAAACATAGAAGCACTTATCTCTCTTGCAATGCTGGCAGCTAATTTCTTTAAGCATGACATTGAGTAAATTGAAAAATGTGACATGTTTCCTAAATGCGTTGCTTGTTCGCCAGTGTTTAGGCAGGACCTTGAAGAGCGTTCTGCCTCTTTGGTGTGGGTGCTGTGTGGTTTGTTGATCTCTTAGAGCCATTTCTCTGTAGGAATTGCCGTACCCCAGAGAAATGAGATAATGAACATTGTGGAAGGACAACCGCCCCCAAGTAGCTTCTGCCCAATGTTGTGGAAGCTCCCCGGGGCAGGGGCCACCTCTCCTACCTTGATTTTATGCTCCCAGTTGCCTAGTAAGTTGCTCTCCCCAAAGGAAGCGCCCAGTAAATACCGATAAGGGGGCGAGGGTGAAAGTGGAGACGATAGCGGCAATCCCTTCCAATTCAGAAGACTGTACCCAGTTAGTGACTGGGGAGTTTTTCAAAGGGAGAATTGAGACCAAAATGCAATTATAAATATATCTGCTAAATTTGGCCATCAAAATTGGGAACAGCGATGGCCATAGAAGGGAGGAGAGAATAAAAAAAGAGGTTAGCTGTGGAGAGAATAGGGTGTTTTTTGTTTGTTTTTATGCAGCAGTCACATTTTTGCTCTCGATAAAAACATAGTGCTTACTGTACTGGTCCTATAATATTGATCACTAGGTTTAATACCATATGTAAAAGGGTGTTACTTTCATGTTAAAATTTAACGAATAAACACTGAGATCTGTAGTTTGACCTTTCTGTGTTCAGCAGGTGGGAAACAGAACTAATTTGGTTGTCTTCATGGGTTTTAGCTTTTGCTTTGGCTATTACCATTTTTTTGATGAACAACCCAAGTAGGACTGTCTTTTTCGCCTATCGGTTCATTTCCCTTTCTCCAGCTGCCGTGGATAGGGGAGTTGGAGGGTGGGAGGAGGTGTGTGTGTGCGTGGGTAATATGAATCTTCTGTAAAGATTTTGAGCCACCGGTACATTGGAGTGTTTATAGAAGTGAGAGTTTGAGGCTGGGACAGGTTTATTGTGATGTTGATTGTGATAGGCCCTTGCTGCTGTGAGGTTCCTCAAGGTGGTCACTGGGAAACAACTGAGGGGAGGGGTGACATGGTCAAAAAGCTAATTTTAGCCCAGCTGCCGTTCCCGTTTAGACCCCGGCTGATCAAGGGCCCGATCCATCCATCCAAGACCTCGCCTGTTGAAAAATGAATCGTGCAGGATGATCTGCATCTAGAATCTAAATTAGGTATCCTTCTCTGTCGGATACACGATTATTGACAAAAGCATTATCAGGCATCTGATGGGGAAAGAAAGAAGTAACTCTCCCCATCAAGCCACCCTACACTAATTATTGTCAAAGTGGAGGTTTCTGGGAGACCTGTGTAGAGGAGATGTTCTTTGTTTACTGGAATTTTAAGGATGGGGAGGAGAGATGGGGGTACACTAGTCCCGAAGAGCATCGGCTTGACTCGAAACCATTGCAGGGGCATTCATTTAAATCAGCCTAAGGCTATTTTGTCCATCTCTCAGCGATGGACTTGGGTCAGAATGGGCAGGACTCGGTTCCTCTATTGACCGCCGTCTCTTTTCTACCTTCCATCTCGACCACAGTTGTTGGAGTGTGGAGGAAATCTATTTGACGCCATCTCCATTGCTGTTAAGGCCGCTCTCTTCAATACACGGTAAGGGACCCACGACCCAGAACTCCCGGAGGTTGCTCTCGGTGCCTGAGCGGGAGCAGGAATGAATCGAGGATGGAGGAGGCTGCATGGTGAGGGAGAATTTTCATTCTTGCACAGACAGCGAAGGTGGCAGGCTTTGATAGAGGTTATAAAGGATAAGGTCTGACAATCCCCAGGTTACCCTGGCAAGCACTTCCAAACAGAGGGACTTCTGGGCAGCACCCCCTGAGTCCCGTCAGGTGGGCAACGGGGAGAGGAGGAGAGCACCGGCTGCTAGCCTCTCCAGGCAGCAACCGTCAATCTTGCAGACAGAGGCTAAGCTAATCGGTAAGCCCCCATGAAGGCACAGCGTCCTGGCCAAAAAAAAAATCTGCATGTGCTCCTGGCTTCTCAATTTAGAATGGTTCCTCAGTCCTTTCCACAGTGTGAAAGCAAAGTTGGTAACCTGTGGGCCTTCAACAAGGATGCGTTAGCTTTATCTTTTCGAACTTCCGGGCCCGTCAGTGCCCAGGTGGGTAACTCGGACGAGAGCCGCTCCTCAGTTCAAACTCGGGTTTCATAGTTTCGAGCAACTGCTTGGCTGTAGCCGACGGAAGTAGGGTGAGTGGTATCGCCCTTTAAGAGGATTGGTTCAGAGTTCTTAGACTCTTTAGGGTTGGTCCATTGGGGAGCAAGTACGGACTTAAGCAGTAGTTCTGCCTGAGATGGGAAGCAAGTGGCCATCTGTTGCAGTGCAAGGTTCCAAAAATTCCTCTGCCCTTTCTCTCCCCATACACCCCCACCGATTGTTGCCATGGACACTGAAGCAAGAGGAGGAGATGTGAGACAGAGCAGACTGTTTGATTGTGGGAGTACCTGCTGGGTAAATACCATATGTTGGGATGTTATATACGTTACGGGTGCGCAGACGTGGCAGATTCCTCTATGGGGAACGAGCAGAGGTCTTTGTCCGGTCTTAAAATAGACCTGTTATTATCTTGGAAAGCAGCGTTGACCAAGTGGAAAGAGCATGGGCCTGAGAGTCAGAGGGCCTGGGTTCCCTGGGCTCTAATCCTGGCTCTGACACTTACTTGCTGGGTGACCTGGGGCAAGTCACTTCACTTCTCTCTACCTCAGTTCCTTCATCTGCACAATTGGGACGATTGAATACCTATGCTCCCTCTCCTACTTAGAATGTGAGCCCCATGTAGGACCTGATTATGTTGTCATCTACTCCCTCGCTTAGTACAGTGCTCGGCACGAAAGAGGCATTTAATAATATCACAATTATTAAGTAACAAGGAGACACTTTGGACTGTTTTATGATCTATTGTAAAAAGCTATTTTGGAAACCTATAGAATGTTACACACTCTCTGGGCTGTGTCTGTCAGGTGAAGAACTGGGAGAGAGAGAGAGAGAGAACACGCACGCAAACATTTTTATATGCGCTTCGGGCCTGAGATTATGCACGTGTAATTAATTCAGTCTCTTCAGGCCGAGGGCTTAATTTTTCTTTTACATTTGAAATGGATTCTTGAAGGAGTCTCATGCTCACTCTTAAACAGGGACGGGGATACACGGTGTGTAGAATGTAAGCACACCAGGCACTGCTGGCCTGTTACAGTCCTGACTCTGATTCCCTGGGAATTGGTGTTTCAGACCCGCCTACCTTCAGGGATACTAGAACTGGGCAGAAGTGGAGGGCGACTGTCAGAAGGCCAGGGCAAAACCACCCAAGTCATTTCCATTCCCGGAGCCTATGGTACCATCTCTCTGCACCCTAAATCAAATCGCAGGCACGTCAGTTGGATTCGCTCCAGCCTCAATTCTTTCAGCCACCCATGACATCTTCTAAGGAATATGGGGATTGATAATCTACTCGGTGGGAGGAATCCAGATAGATTTGAATGGATGACCTTACTCGAGTCTTTTCCTTTTAGTTTTTGAACATCAGCAGAAAAGTCACAACTAGCCACCCTGGGGATTATCCCTTTGTCCTTTTCTAACTTCTGTTTTTCAATCTGAATTCCTGGAGCAATGTTGCCAGCTCCATATAGAAAATCCAGTGTTTAAATTCCCCTTAGATGACTTTTGGATTTCTGACAGCTAAGTGGAATGCTCTCAGTTTAAGATGTAATTGGAAAGGAGTCTAGATGTGAGTGATTTTTGTGGGCCTGCAGGTAGATTTTTTTTTCCTTCCCTGCCTTTGTACATCATAGTTAGTGTCATCAGTAAACTCTGTTTTATCTTTTTAAGGGTTTCTGGAATGCAAAAGCAGCAGAAATGAAAACAGATGTTTTGTAAACTGGGATGAGTGCAGGGGACCCATTGAAGCCATTTAAATCTCTTCAGCAGACTGTTTAATCCATCTCTGTGGAGGCTTGTTCTTTCAAGTTTTCTTAGGAAGACAATTTTAAGTAGGGGCAGAGTTAAGGAGAATTGAAAACCAAAGCTGTTAAGGGAAAAGATGTTATTAATGGAAAATATTTTTCTGCCTTAACCTTGAAAACTATTTCGTATGCTTCAGGGACCAACCTTTATGCCACGTACGAAGACGGTTATCGTCTGGTCAGATAATTAACATTCCTTTCCAGAAAGTCCTCTGATTTCTCCAGCCTTGGATTTCAAATTGTATTTTGGGTCCTTCCACCTTGCCCCTCGTCTGAAAAACACTCCTTCTCTTGGGATTGAGCCAAGTAAAAAGGAACTGGGGAGTTGAGTAGCTAGGTAGGCAGGATGCCACGCTGAGCAAAGATCTGAAGTTCACAGCTTGCAATAGTTAGTAACAAAATTTCATTATAGTGGCCCGGGAGTGGAAATTGAAATGGTCATAACTGTTTTGGAATTTCGTTGGGTTGCATAGTTGAAATAGGATTTCTTCTGGAGTTCTAGAACAGAAGACTCGACACAGACAAATTACAGTGACACGCATTTTCCTCTGGGCGTTGAGGGGTCCTTTATTTCTGAAGTATTTTTGTATATACTAGTTTCTCTCCTGAGAGGTTTTGTACATGACTTTCTCTAGGGGTCAGTAAGAGCCTGCAAATCGTATTTGTTTAAGCTACTGAAAGTTGTCTATGCTTTGGTTCCCCAGCATTCCACGTGTCCAAGTTTTGGAGGATGAAGAAGGATCAAAGGATATTGAGCTCTCCGATGACCCTTATGACTGTATTCGACTGAATGTGGAGAATGTGCCTTGCATCGTTACTTTGAGCAAAGTAAGGTTTGGTCTAGCTTTATTTCGGTTGGGGGGATTTATTGTAGCTTGGCTAACGAAGTAGCTTCAGGAAAGGGGTTGGAAGCCCTTAACCAGTTGGGGCTTTTAGAATTCACTTCTCCGAGTCTTTTACCAAGAGCACGGGGGAGACTACGAAGGCGCACCCAGCAAAACTCATGCCCAGTCGTAACTTGCCCTAGATCCTCGGAAAACCTGTTCCAAGCCCTTGAAAACAAGCGGTCTCTTCGGGGAAGCAGCGTGGTGTTGTAGGTGGAGCACGGGCCTGGGAGTCAGAAGATCATGGGTTCTAATTCCAACTCTGTCACTTGTCTGCCGTCTGACCTTGGGCAAGTCATTTTACTTCTCTGGGTCTCAGTTACCTCATCTGTAAAATAGGGATTAAGACTGTGAGCCCCCGTGGGACAACCTGACTACCTTATATCTACCCCAGCGCTTAGAATGGTGCTTGGCATATAGTAAGCGCTTAATAAATACCATAATTATTACTAATACTAGTAATTATGCTATTTCACTACTTGCTTATATGCCAAGGATTGGGGTAATCAGATCAGACACAGTCCCTGTCCCTCTTGGGGCTCAGTGTCTAAGAATCCCCAGTTTACGGGTGGGGAATCTGAGGCACAGAGAAATTAAGTAACATGTCCCAGGACACACAGGATGCATGTGACAGAGCTGGGATTAGAACCCAGGTTCTCTGACTCTCAGGCCCATGCTCTCTCCACCAGGTCACTCTGCTTCTCCAGTGTCTCAGAAGCTCCTTTTCCCTACCGTACATAATGATGATGATGATGGTATTTGTTGAGCGCTTACAATGTGCCAAGCACTTTTCTAAGCACCGGCCATCATCTGGCACATATCAAGTCACTGGGCTCCACGGGAATTTGGCGTGTTAATTAAAGTGTGTTGGTACAGGAGAGGGTAAGGGAGAATAGGAGTGGGGCAGGACTCAGAGATTGCAAGTTAGTGCCTTGCTGAAGACTCTGCAGAGCACATTCCTTATCCTTGAGGGAAAGTAAATCGATGTCCCCTTTTTTCCCTTTTTTTTATGGTATTTGTTAAGCACATACTGTGTGCGAAGGCACTGTTCTCAGCACTGAGGTAGATACAAGATCATCAGGTCTCCCATGGGGCTCACAGTCATAATCCCCATTTTACAGATGAGGTAACTTAGGCCCAGAGCAGTGAAGTGGCCTTGTGAAGTGGCCTGTCCAAGGTCACACAGCAGACAGATGGCGGAGCCCGGATTGGAACCCAGGAGCTTCTGGCTCCCAGGCCCTTGCTCTAGCCTCTAGACCGCGTCGCTTCTCACTGCCTTGAAAAGAGAAGTAGCTTTGGGGTTCCAAGCCTGTGTTGTGGCTCTGACGAACTTGCTCGCTTTCCAGATTGGCTATAGGCACGTGGTGGATGCCACTCTTCAGGAAGAGGCCTGCTCTCTGGCCCGCCTGCTCGTGTCCGTGACCAACAAAGGGATCCTCACCTGTATGAGAAAGGTGGGGAAGGGCAGCCTGGATCCGGAGAGCGTCTTCGAGATGATAGAGGTGAGGCAGAGCGTTACACCTGGTTGACCCAGTAGAGGAGTAGTGGCGGTCGTCATGTCTTGGCCCGGGCCTCGGCACATAGGCACACGTGCCAGCTGGCAGGTCTGCCCCGCCAGCTGCCACTGAGCCATGTGGCCTTCAGCGGTGTCCTAACCAGTCTCTACCAGCTAAAGGTGCCAAAGCTCTTCTGATGGCACCTACCTTTTCATTCCTTACCAGGGAGGAAACCAGCACAAGGCAGTACTAATAATAGTGACATTTATGTGTTTACTATGTGCCAAGCACATCTCCTAAGCATGGGGGTAGCTACAAGATGATAAGGTTGGACACAGTCCTCGTCCCACACGGGCCCACAGTCTAAGAGTATTTAATCCTCATTTAACAGATGAGGAAACCAAGGCATAGAGGAGTGTAGGAACTTGCCCAAGGTCACACAACAGGCAAGTGTAAGAGCTGGGACTTGAACTGGGCAAAGCACTGGATAAAGGCGAAACAGATAAGGCCCGGTCCCTGTCCGTCCCGGGGTACGAAACCTAAGAGTGGCTCTTCCTTCCAGGCCACGTCCTCCAGGAAACCTTCTGGATTTATCCCCAGTCTCCTCAACCTGCTACATTTCCCCTCTTGGCCTGACTTGTCAGCTATCCCATTTTTGTCCCATAGGACATTAAGAATTTTTTCAAGTGAATTCCTATTTAAAAAGCAGAATGGAAAACTGTTGGTCGAAGGGGTCTTCGTGTCGTATTTCCCACCACATGTCTTTCTTCTGGCCTCTCTCTGACTTTTCTCTAGCTTCCCTTCCCATTCAGAGTAGCGTGGCCTTCTTGACCCAGATGCACTTTTGAAATCTTCGTGGTACCCTCTTCCAACACTGATTTCTTGTATTCAACCCAGAAACTTTTTTGTTTCACTTCGTACTCTGAGTAGCTGTTCATATTCACTATAGATCTGTCAGCCTTCATGGCGAGACTGGGAATTATCTTTCACTGATAATGTGAGCCATTTGTGTCTTTCACAATATTGGTCTTGGGAGAGAGGAAGGAAGTTCATTTTGTAGATTGTCTTACCCTGGTGCTTCTAGGAAAAGGGCATAAAAAACGCCAATACCCACCCCCACAGCATCCGTTTGTATCTACTTTGTGGATAAAATGTAGAAGAGTAGCTTTTCACATTCCTCGTAGGTTTGAAAGCAGCGATCCTCTTCCCTCTGCCTCTGTCACTTGCATATACTACAATTGGGTTTGCCATCTGTTTTGCTTTTTTTGTTGTTGTTTCTACATGGTACCAGCCTAAATTCTGCTGCCTGATTACTATTTTGAGGGTTCCCTCACCTGTGCCCACAGCAGTGGGCTGCAAGGATATGATGCCATATCTTGTGTCCAAACCTCCCGTATACCATTGGGATTCTCTTTCACAGCTATCACCAAAAATGCTACCCCATCTCGCATTACTTTGACTCGGTTTCGCTAAATAAGCCAGCCATGCTTAACGTGTTATACTGTTCTCGCCACGAGGCCGAGCGATTGTCCGTTCTCCCCCCTTTGTAAGGCACAGTCTGGAATCTCATCCAACACGCTGCCGACTGCAACCCTGTCCCCACAGATAACAGATTCGGTGTTGAAGTGGTTCAGGTCTCTGGGTCTTGATGTTCTCCCTCTCCTTTTCTTAAGCAAAATTAGCTTTGGGTCATGGATCCTATCAGTTCTCTCTCCAGGTTGCATTTAAAAACGGCCGGGGGTCGGTCTGTTTAAACCCAGTCCTTGCTTTACATTCTGTAACAGTGGTGTTTCCTTACGGTTAGATTTTTGTCCATTTCTCTGGTTTTCCCTATCCCTCCTCTCCCTCTGAACTCTCTAGCATTGGTCCATGCAGGGTGGTCAAAACCCTTCATTCCTGATTCCTTACGTAACTCACCCAAAAGCTTCGCCTCATGATCTTTTGGCTTGCCTTTTCTGTTACATAAGCACAGTCTCCCTTGAACGCTGCTCTTCCTGCAGGAAGGGAATCTCCATCTGGAAACAGATTTTCTTCTTGTTGTTTTGGGTTTGTTTGTTTTTCCAGATTAGAGATGTTAGCTCATCTTTTTTCTTCTACATATTTGCTGCCCAATATTATTACACATCTCCCAGATGGAATTCTTCAGAGCTCAGATTTTCTTGTGCTTAGGGAGAAAGAGCAAGAGAGAGCACAGTACTGCTGCTCCTCTTTCTCTTCGTTCCCCAAAGCCTCCGGACACCCTCCACCTCCTGCCCCCAAATAATGCCGGACTTTTACTTGCCTGTAGTCCCTCTCTGTGATGCCTTGAAGAGCTCCTAGGTGAAGGCCATCTTGACTTTCTCCTTATGGTCTCATGATGTCACTGAGTAATAGCAGGTAGGGGTATCGGGTAACATTTCTCCCCATTTTACAGGTGAAGAGATTGAGGCCCTTTATGAAAGGGTGTGGACTGAAGCCCTCAGACTGGACTCCCATTCCAGGGCTCACTATCCACTAGGCGATTGCGGCCTCCCTGCAGGGTAGTTGATGAAAATCTGTTGAAGCCTAACTTTTAGATCCCCCAGAGTGCCCGGGTTAGGTTAAATTTGTGTTCATTTCTTTGATTTGTACCCTTTATTTTACCAGTCTTTGGCAAAGCAGGGCAGTACGTTTGGCAATTTCTTACTATAGATGAAGGGCATTCGCTAGCTAAAGAAATGGTGATGGACAGACTGAGACCTTTCGTGGTGGCATTGCTTCTGTTCTGTCTAAACAGTTGTCTCTAAAATGTCTTCAGCTGCTCAGAGAACAGCCTTCATAAATAGAAGTACCACCAGGCCTGCTATCATTAAGAAACTTGAGTTTCTCCAAAACCGATTTTCCAGTTTTGTTGACTACGCCATCCACAATCCTCTCAAGTTGTAATAACGAAGGGAGGGTATGAATTAGCGAAAGGAGGAATTGTTGAATTTCTCCAGGTAGGCGCACAGACCGTTAGAGATGGCCCAGGGATACATTAATTCTCAATCAGTCATTAGTATTTATTGAGCACTTATTACACGTTGGGCACACTACAGTACAGCAGAGTTGGTAGACTCGATCACTGCCCACAGGGAGCTTACAGCCTAGAGGCGGAGATGGACATTAAAATAGATTAGGGAGAGGGGAGAGTGGTAGAGTATAAGGATATGTACATAATTACTGTGTGGTTGGAGGGTGTATCAAAGTGCCTAAGGGAATCAGTTCATCAAGTAAACCACTTTTAGTTCCAAGAAAAGCCAGCTACAGATGGCTCCTGAGCCAGAGGTTGCCGACCCTTGCTTTTTTATATTGCTTCTTGCTAACCAGTTGTATTTCTTGACGCTTTCTGCGTGCAGAGCAGATCGCTGGACTGAGTGCTTACCCGAGCGTCGTAATGGCATGCTAAGCACAGATCACTGAGTGAGACAGAACTTTTGGGAGAAGCTAACTTTGAGATGGAGGTTGGGTGATGGATTAGATTGTTAACACCGTTCCGTGGCTAGGGGGCAGAGAGGGTAGGCAAATTAAAATGACAATTCTTATAGCTCTTCTGAAATACCCTTCTATCGTCAGTGGATTGCTCCCACTCAAGAGTTTCATTTGGGGAACGAGGAGACATTTCATCCCCGTCTAGTGTAAGGAAGTCAAAACCTCCTTTTGGAAGGTCACAGCCTGCACTGCTGTAATGATGATAACACTGGTATTTATTGACTGTAGTAGTACTAAGGGCCCAACACCTGGTAAATCCAAGACAGCATGATCAAACGGTCCCCGCCCAGAGAGGGCTCACATTTTCATCTTCCCATTTGACAGCTAAGGCAACAGAGACAAAGTTTAAAGGGTGAGTGGTCCAAAGTCCCGTGGCCTACTGCTCCAGGGTCCCGGGGTCTCCCAACTACGAGGCCCAGGGCTGCTTGTCTAAAGGGAACAGAGGAGACAGAGGATAACTGAGATCCTTAGTCACCCAGTTATCCAAACTCCCCCCTCCAGAATCCGCTCAAGCCGAAGATGCTTCCGATATCTCTTTATTCCAGGCCTTGGCTGCCGCTCCTCCTTCCCCTGTCTTCTGCCTGGCACTTGGCCCTTCCACTGCTCCTTAGTATAGGGAAGGGGAAAGAAATCACCTCCAGTCAGATTGCCCGCTTTGCATGTCATCAGCTCTGGTAGAAGGTTTGTTTGGTTTGTTGGTGAAATCTCTGTGGATTTCAATAATTATCCGTGCTCTCGTGTCCCCCTTTACCAGGGAAAAGGAAAACGTAGCCGTTTCTTCACATGATATTCGGAGTTGCTTTCGGGTACTCAGGGTGTTCACCTGTCATCAGTTGGGCCAGACACGTCTGTCAGTCCTGGAGGGGCAGGGGGCATTTTCTGCCACTGCTTTTACACAAGACTGAAACCAAACAAAAAATACAAGTCAGGGAAGGATGGCGTAGGGAGAGTTGGAATCTCAGATCGACAGAAGGGGGAAACGTTCTTTCGGATGAATCGTCTGCCTGTCTCACCGGTCCGGTATCCTTTTCCTTCCCTCCCTGTCCTCTGTTGTCCAGACTGGAAAACGCGTGGGAAAGATGGTGCACTCCTCCTTGCAGAGTGTCTTACACAAAGAAGAAAGCCTGGGCCCTAAGCGACAGAAGGTTGGATTCCTGGGATAAGCTCCGCTTCACCCCCTCATTGTGAATGCTTTTTTTTTTTTTTTTTGGAACAGAAGTGTGTATGTATTTTTTCTTGGAAGGTGTGAAGCTGAGGCAGCATTTGTGTATGTAATATTAAAGTATATTTTCTGATCTTGGCTTAAGTGTTGGTTGCAGTCTTACAGGAAGAAGACTTTTAAACTCAGTGGCCAAGCAGTATCATGTTCAGTAGCAAACCTCCAAGGAATCCCTCTATCTCAGGGGGGCGGCTGTCACGTGAGTCATCGGATCTATTTTATTGTGAAATGTAAACAAGTACACACTCCAGCCCCGTTCTGTAGGTGAAAATGTCAATCTGAAATACACGTTACAAAAGGAATTCACAGGGAGGACTAAGAACGTTGATTTGTTTGAATTCCTTCCCTGGAGATTATAAAAATGAGACTACAGGTGACTCTCTTGGGATGGGGTGGGTCTAATTCTGCCCAGAGGCAGGAGGATGGAGTTAGGAAACAAAGGGACGAGAAGTGTGCTTCTAACAACTGCAAAAATTAAAATGTGGGATATTCATTGAGTGCACTCGTCTGCCAAGTACTGGGGTAAATACAATCCAAAAACACAGTCCCTGCCCCACGGGGGATCGCCTTCTAACAGGGAGGGGAAAACAGGTATTGAATGCCCACTGGACATGAGGAAACGGCCTTAGAGAAGGTAAGTGGCATATCCAAGGTCACACACAGGCAAGGGGCAGAGCCGGGATTAGAGCTCAGCTCTCCTCTCTTCTAGGCTCATGCTCTTTTCAAGTTTTTCGAAGGTTGTTCAAGCCTACAATTTTCCGTCTCTTCCGAGTCCAGGTTTTCTAACCGCGGCCAACTTGGTGCTTCCACGTACTGTGGCCTGGGAGGGCCAGGTCCCTCTGGGTAATGGGGAGAGAAGCAGCATGGTCTGGTGGATAGAGCACAGGCCTGGGAGTCAGAAGGACCTGGATTCTAATCCTAGTTCTGCCACTCGCCTGCTGTGTGACCCTAGGCAAGTCACATCCACTTCTCCGTGCTTCAGTTTCCTCTTCTGTAAAATGGGGATTGTGACTGTGAGACCCCTGTGGGACACGGACTGTGTCCAATCTGATTATCTCAGCACTTTGTACATACCCGGCATAGAGGGGGCACTTAAATACCTTAAAAAAAGAGAGCTCTGCTTCTTACACCCAGTTCACAAAATGTCATTTACCTCTTTCACTAAGGCACTCTTTTGTTAGCTCCTTGTTCTTTTGGAGGGCTGTCTGAGACAACCAGATCTTTCTCTTCCGTGATGCAAGCCAGGAATTTAAGTCAGGAGTTACTGGTCAGACTGCCATCAGACTATACTTCCTGGAAATGTCCCTGCATTCCAGTGTGAAGGTAAGATCGGTACAGCCTCGTATCTTTCTGCAAAAAAAGCAGTTAAGAAGGTGCCGATTCACGACGGATATGTTTCGGTCGTGACGTCTGCCCTATCTTTCAGATCGTTTAGCGGTGATGCCCCAGCACTGGAAGACTTGGTTGGTTCTGGACGCCAGGGATACAGCCTCCGGCCTCGAGTGATGATAATGACACCTGTATTTAAGTACTCACTATGGCTCAAGCGCTGACCCGACTGCTGAGGTTGATGCAAGGAAATCTTGTTGGATGTAGTACTTGTCCCACAGAGGGCTGATAGCCTAAGTAGAAGGGAGAGTAGGTATTAGAACCCCATTTTACAGATGAGAAAACTGAGCCAGAGAGAGGTTAAGCGACTTGCCCAGGTCACATAGCAGAAAAGTGAGTGTTGGGATTAGAACCCAAGTACTCTGACCCCCAGGCTTGTGCTCTTTCCACTAGGTCACAGTCTGAAGTTTTCTTTTTTGAAAATCTGTGAGCACAACTGTAGGAAGGGAAGGGGGACGGAGGGAGGGATTGCAGTAACTCGACTGCGTAGTGAAAGTGTCCCATTACCTTTCTGTTCCTCTTCCTTTCCTTCTTTTTTTCTCCTGTTCCCCATATTGCTAGCTCCTCCCCTGTTTGGAAGCTGCAAGAAAGGGGGGTAATTAAGCAAGTCTCTCATGTGTATGTGTTTGTGTGGCATTCATCTTTCTAAACTTTTGCTCTTCACTGCTGTAGCATTTTGTGAATGGCCTGGTGGGTGTCAGCCTCCCCTAGGGTAGATTGTAAATTGTGTGGATTACTCGATTGGACCTTCCCAAGAACTTAATACGGTGCTCTGGGCAAAGGTGTTCAATAAATACTATTGACTAATGGGTTCCACAGACCCCGTGATAGCAGGTCGGCCAGGTCTAGGGTCGCGTCAGTGAGGAAAGTAGTTGGGTTCAGTTGCCTTTCAAGGTAGCCACTTGGAGACTTTGCCGAATTAATTCTGGTACAGGCTCTGGTGTTGAAAGCAACATTATTCGTTCCATCTGCATTTTGCTCAGACCCCACCTTAAGTAGCTGCCGATAAATAAAGCAGTTTACCAATTGGGAATCAATAGACTTTGGTCTTCTCTAGGTCCTTGCTGGGTTTTTCCTAATAGCGCAAGGTCAGCACTAGTATTCCAAGTTGCCCTCTCGGGACCTGGATGGCGAATTTCGGGAATTTTTGCAGATGCATCAGAGTGACTCTTGGACAGTTAAGCCCGCGGCAACCATCCGAAAGGCACGGAGATTAGACGCAGGAGAAACAAAAAACCTTCTACATGACTGGCTGTGGTTCTAATGGAATCATTACAGGTAGGAGAGGGGCGCAAATATAAATACATATCTGTGCCTCTAATTGCTATAGTTGATAGAGACTTCTCGCTCCTCAGTAGAGTGTACTTTAGCAAAGGATGAAATAACATGAGATAGTCATCAGTGGTATCTATTTAGCACTTCTTAAGTGCAGAGCTTTATACTAGGCACTTTTTTTTTTTTACAGTACTTGTTAGGTGCTTACTGTGTGCCAGGCACTCTACTAAACGCTGGGGTAGGTACAAGTTAATCAGGTTGACACAGTCCCTGTCCCACCTGGGGCTCAGTCTTATTCCCCATTTCACAGATGAGGCACAGAGCAGTCAAGTGGCTTGCCCGAGGTCACACAGCAGACAGGTGGTGGAGCCGGGATTAGGACCCAGGCCCGTCTGACGTCCAGTCCCAAGCTCTATCCGTCAGGCCATGCTGCTTCGCTGTACTAAACCTCTCCTTAGCTCCTTAATACGTAAGGAGCAGGGGGCAGGGGATGAAAGGGAAGCAAGTGTGGCCTACTGGAAAGAACGCGGGCCTGGGAGTCAGAGGACCTAATGGGTTTAATGAATCAATTAATGGTTGAGTATTTATTACTATTTATTAATAATGATAATTATGGGATTTGATAAGCACTTACTATGTGCCGAGCACTGGGGTAGATACAGTGTATAACATTGTGCTAAACACGTGGGACAGTACACTACAACAGAGCTGGCAGACACTTTTCCTCATCTCTGCTTTGCCACTTGCCTATGTGACCTTGGGCAAGTCACTTAACTTCTCGGTGCCTCAGTTTCCTCAACTGTAAAATGGGAATACAGTACCTGTTCTCTCTCCTACTTAGACTGTGAGCCCCAAGCGGGACAAGGACTGTATCCAGCCTGCTTAACTTGTACCTACTCCAGCACAAGTACGACGACTATTTTGAAAATTTGAGGGGAGATAAACATAGAAAAGAACCACCCTCAGCTAAAAGAACTACGGTGGCCTGTGATTTTAAATCAACATGCCCAGGAAAAAAATAATGAAATGGAAATAGTGAAAGCACAAGAGCAATTAGCAATTGTGTTATGGTAATAATAATGCCTGATTTTGGAAGACAGCTTTTCCCAAAGACCGTCACCTTCGTTGTCTTATTTTTACCCTCAAGACATCCCTGTTTGGTAGAGAGGAATTCACCCGGCCATTGTATAATTTCTCATTTGTTCATTCTGCAGCGTGGCTCAGTGGAAAGAGCCCGGGCTTGGGAGACAGAGGTCATGAGTTTGAATCCCAGCTCTGCCGCTTGTCAGCTGTGTGACTGTAGGCAAGTCACTTAACTTCTCTGTGCCTCAGTTTCCTCATCCGTAAAATGGGGATTAAGACTGTGAGCCTCATGTGGGACAACCTGATTATCCTGTAAATCTACCCCAGCGCTTAGAACAGTGCTCTGCACATAGTAAGCGCTTAACAAATACCAACATTTTTATTACTATATCCAGTAGAACTCTCCCATGTTCTTAGCTCTTTGCATTTTACAGATTAGGCTGTGCAGTTTTGTTCTGTTTTAACAGCAAATGTGTGGCACTGTGAAGGGTCCCAACCCCAGCTCTGTACAACTGCCTTTCTCATTGTTAGACAAGAGCATAATGGAAACCCAAAACTTGCAGGCTGTGGTCTCCGTATGCTTCATCCTTTTAAAGCCGTCTGGGAGAAGACATGTGAGACCATAAAACGAACCCTAGGAGGAGGCTGGTAGGGGCACCTGTTATCTCTTCAAGGTGGGGAATGGAAAACAGAGCCCTTCTTCCCATAGCAGGTGGTAATTGGAATTCATTATCACAGGAAGCTATGCAAACTGACATTTTAGATGGCTCCTGGAGGTTTTTGATAATTAAATCACAGCCCGAAAGTAGTGGGAAAGTTGGAGGTGTCGGATGGCATCTGTGGGGATGCCGGGGCCGACAGTCCCATCCCCTGTGTTGTTTTTCCCCATTTTTCCCACACTCCACCCCAGTTTCCTTATCTGGGCAACCCGCGCTTTGCTCAGCCCAGGTCTGCAGTGTGGGTGTCTGTCCATTCAGGGCTTCAAAGGCCCAAAATGGTGCCTGCCTGGCTCTTCCCCACCCTCCCTAAAATCCCTGGTCCTTTTCCCAACCAAACTGAAAAGCTGTTACCTGGGCTTGTCCACCGATACGGCCGTAACAATCGGGGCGGGTGCCTGCCGTCAGCCGGGAGGGAGGGCCGGCCCCCTGGACGAGGAACAGCGTGGCGGATGTTCTTCGGTTCACCTGCACCTGTCAGGGAAAAACATACAAAAGCCGTTCTTCTAATGAAGGTGAAGTTCTTCTTTGCAGTATGTGAACTGAATTCTCAACTCTTGAAATTTCCATTTGCCCTGGTTTCTTAATAGTAAATGAGATCCACGTGTTTTCTCTGCTCTAGCTCATGTGGTTTGGGCTTACTTGGAGGGAAAAACGATGTTGAAAACATCTCGGATGGCCAGCCACGGTCATTCCAGTGGAATCCCTTTTTCTTTCAACAAGCACTTTGCTGCCTGACCCGTGGCTCAGAGAGAACCGAGGATGCGGAAAGTGAGCTGGGCCTGCTTTGGGGGTAGAGGTGACCGTAAATTGGAGAGCGATCCCGGGGAGTCTCAGAGGACGGGAAGCCACAGGGCCCGAATTTGCGGGAGAGGGGATGTTTCTGTTCAGACCGAGCTTCCCCGGGCCCATAAAATGGCTTACCTTTGCAGGACAAGAACATTTCTTTGGACCAAAAGCTGTGTGCAGGAAGTGAAGGTGAGCTGGAAATATTTGGTGACTGGCAACGCTTTGCCTTTTCTGGTCAATGTCGGGACCACGTGAATCTCTCTGTTGGGTGGGGAAGACACCTGAAAAGCGGATTTCAGGGCAGCACTGGGGAGGAGGAGGACAGAGGGCCGGGCCGGGCCAGGCCAGGCAAACAGACTTCTGCCCTCTGATGTCCACAGTTCTAGAAAGCCAGAGAAGGAGAGATGTGGGAACGAGAGACAGACTTGGAGACACAGTCACAGAGACAGAGCGATGTGGAGAGAGACAAAGAGTGAGAGAGATGACATGGAGAGACATGGAGAAGACAGAGGCAGCTGGAGTGATGCAGAGATGAGAGACAGATGAAGGTGAGAAACCGGTGCAGAAATGAGACAGAGAGACACCGATGAAAGAGGCAGATGTGGAAATGAGACTGATGCAAAGATGATACAGGCAGAGAGATGCGGAGGCAAGAGAGAGATGGAGAGATGAGAGAGGCAGAGAAACCAGAGAGACAGAGACCTGAAGATGAGACAAGGAGAGAGGTAGAGATGAGATATGAAGAGATGTGGAGGTGAAAGAGACATGGAGATGACAGAGATGGAAAGATCATGCAGAGATGAGAGACAGGCGGAGAGATGCAGAGATTAGAGATGACTGACAAATGGAGAGACAGATGTGGAGAGAAGCGACATGGAAATGAGAGATGCAGAGATGACAGACATGGAGATTGGAGAGAAGGTGAGAGATGGAGAGATGCAGAGGTTAGAGACAGGTGAAGAGATGTAGAGATGAGGAAGAGACGCCGAGATGAGAGATAGACATGGAGATAAGAGACAGCTGAGAGATATGGAGACAAGAGAGGCATGGAAATAAAAGATGGAGAGATGTGGAGATGAGGCAGAGACATGGAGATCAGAGAGATGAGGTGAGATAGAAATGAGAGAGATGGAGAGGCAGAGTGATGGGGAGACAGATGAGAGAAAAATGGAGAGATGTAGAGATGAGTGAGGTAGATGGAAAGTCATGGAGACTGGAGAGATGGATGGAGAGATGAGTAGATGAGACATGCAGAGGTGAGAGACATGAAGAGACAAAGAGATGAGGTGGGGACAGAGATGGAACAGGCAGAGAAACATGGAAATGAGACAGATGAAACGGAGTTATGTGGAGATAAGAGACAGACACGGAGATGAGGGACAGAGACAGGTGACAGACAGATAGATGTTCATTCAATTGTATTTATTGAGCGCTTACTGTGTGCAGAGCCCTGTACCAAGCGCTTGGGAAAGTACAATACAATAATAAAGTGACCTTCCCTATCCACAATGAGCTTACAGTCTAGACTGGGGGAGACCGACATCAATACAAATGAAGTTACAGATATGGACATAAGCGGTGTGGGGCTCGGGGTGGAGGGGGAGAGCAGAGGGAGCAAGTCGAGGAGACGCAGAAGGGAGTGGGAGATGAGGAAAAGCGGGGCTTAGTCTGGGAAGGCCTCTTGGAGGAGATGGGCCTTCAGTAAGGCTTTGAAGCGGGGGAGAGTGGTTGTCTGGCGGATTTGAGGAGGGAGGGAGGATGTGGGCCAGGGGTCGGCGGCGAGACAGGTGAGTTCTAGGCACAGTGAGAAGGTTAGCATTAGAGGAGTGAAATGTGCGGACTGAGTTGCAGAAGGAGAGAAGCGAGGTGAGGGAGGAGCGGGCAAGGTGATGGAGGGCTTTAAAGCCAAGGGTGAGGAGTCTTTGATGCGGAGGTGGATGGGCAACCGGTGTCACCCGGGGGGTGGGGGGGTGACACGTACTGAACGTTTTTGTAGTTCTACAAAGAGCGACGTATGGAATGGAGTGGAGAGAGACGGGACGTTGGGTGGTCAGTAAGGAGGCTGATGCAGTAACCCGAGCAGGACAGGATGAGTGACTGTATTAACATGGCGAGAGACAGACACCAGACAAAGATGGAGAGATGGAGACAAGAAACATGCAGTTGAGAGACAGGCATACGGAGACAGAGGGACATGGAGAGACACAGAGATGAGAGACTGATAGACATGGAGGTGAGAGGCAGAGAGACCCGGAGAGATGCTGAGATGAGAAAGAGATGGAGATGAAAGACAGATGCAGAAACAGCAGGGCACAGAGAAGACAGAGGGAGATGATGGAGATGACAGAGACAGAGATCTGTAGATGGAAAGACTGAGGTTGAGACGCGCAGAGGCATAGAGAGACATGGAGAGATATGAAGCTGAGAAACATGGAGAGACAGGGATGCCAGGTGGAAAGAGATTGAGAGATGCAGGCACGAGAGACAGATAGGGAGAAACTGGAGAGAATCATAAAGGTCTCGAGAGCACAAGAGGGATCAATTAATCAGTGGCATTTATTGAGCACTTACCGTGTGGGCCGAGGACCGGACTAAGTACTGACACTATAACAGAGTTGGTAGGCGCCACATTCCCTGTCCACAAGGAGCTGACAGTCTAGGGGAACAGACCCGGGTAGACTTAGCTACCGGTAGGGCCGAGCCTCTGCCAACAGGGGAGCGAGCCCTACCCAACGAGCCTCTTCCCCCTTGAGCCCACGGGGCAGCCCGGCTCTCCTGGGGAAGTATCCTCCACAGCTCTGAAAGCACAACCACTGCCCAAGACTTCAGTTCAATTTGCTTCTGTGTGCAGAGCACTCTACTGAGCGCCTGGGAGAGCACACTATAATAGACACATTCCCTGCTCAGGACGAGTTTACAGTCTAGAGGACTGACGGTGTCATCAGCCTCCCTCACTCCCTCCTTACTGACCCGCGTTGTCGTCAGCGCGCTAGCGTCTGGCCTCCCATCTTTCCTCCCGAGGCACACAACCCCAGAGGGCTCAGGGCCTTCCTGAAAAGGGGTGTTGCTTTTATTTTTTTGTTGTTATGGCATTTGTAAGTGCTTCCTCCGTGCCAGAGCTGAGGTAGATACAAGTTAATTAGGCTTGTCCTCACAGTCTAAGGAGGAGGGAGACCAGATAACGAATCCCCATTTCACAGTGAGGAAACTGAAGCACAGAGAAGTTAAGTGACTTGCCCAAGATCCCACAACAAGCAAGTGGCAGAGCCAAATTAGAACCCGGGTCCTCCGACTCCTAGGCCCGTGCTCTTTAGCTGCATCCCACGCGGCTTCATGGAACTTCCACCTGCCGTCGGAATGCTTTCGCAGTCCGAAAAAAGACGTCTGGCTTTCAGCAGGCCCTATCTCAGTGCGATCGCTTCAGCTCTTCTCTTTGAACTCTGCCTTTGGCCTGGCAGCAGCCGAGAAGACAACTCTCCATTTCCTCTGCTTCACCCGCCCTATCACGTCTCAGGACCGATTTCTCATCTTGGCTCCAATGAGTGTTTTCTTCCCACTGCTTTAGCCTTATCCTTTTTTTTCCCAACTCTTGCCAATAGCCCAGCTTTTCCAAGTGTTTCCTATTAAGACTCAGCGACTTTCTTCTCCTCGTTAGCCTCTGTTGTTCCATTTGCTATTTTCAATGCATCCTCTTGAGGAAACGCAAGATCTTGGGGGAGTTTTTTCACCTTTTTTTCCTTAGCCACCTCACCCAATTGCTAGTACCCATAGAGCACTTTTCTTTTTTAAAAAATTCAAATCTAGAGTACCATGAGGTACTCCAACTTTATTTCCTTTCTCTTTCCCTCTCAAAAGCTTTGGCATGAACTCTGAACTAGGCTCAGTCAGTCTCAGCCTGGGCTCCACCAGCCGCCACTGAGGCATTGTGGACTTCAGCAATGCTCCAACCTGTCCCTACCAGCTGAAAGTGCTCTTCTGGTGACGCCTACTCCATTCTGATCCTCCTTGACCTCTCTGCTGCCTTTGACACTGTCGACCATCCCCTCCTCCTCCATACCTTATCTCACCTTGGCTTCACGGACTCTGTCCTCTCCTGGTTCTCCTCTTACCTCTCTGGCCGATCATTCTCGGTCTCCTTCGCTGGAGCCTCCTCCCCCTCCCATCCTTTAACTGTTGGAGTTCCTCAAGGGTCAGTTCTCGGCCCTCTTCTGTTCTCCATTTACACTCACTCCCTCGGTGAACTCATCCGCTCTCACGGCTTTGACTACCATCTCTACGCAGATGACACGCAGATCTACATCTCCGCCCCTGTCCTCTCCCCCTCCCTTCAGGCTCGCATCTCCTCCCGCCTCCGGGACGTCTCCACCTGGATGTCGGCCCGCCACCTAAAACTCAACATGAGCAAGACTGAGCTCCTCATCTTTCCTCCCAAACCCGGTCCTCTCCCAGACTTCTCTATCACCGTGGATGGCACGACCATCCTTCCCGTCTCTCGGGCCCGCAATCTCGGTGTCATCCTTGACTCGTCCCTCTCGTTCACCCCACACGTCCTATCCGTTACCAAGACCTGCCGGTTTCACCTCTACAATATCGCCAAGATCCGCCCTCTCCTCTCCACCCAAACGGCTACCTTACTATTACGGGCTCTCGTTATATCCCGGCTAGACTACTGTGTCGGCCTTCTCTCTGACCTCCCTTCCTCCTCTCTCGCCCCGCTCCTGTCTATTCTTCACTCCGCTGCCCGGCTCATCTTCCCACAGAAACGATCTGGGCATGTCACTCCCCTTCTTAAACAACTCCAGTGGTTGCCTATCGACCTCCGCTCCAAACAAAAACTCCTCACTCTAGGCTTCGAGGCTCTCCATCACCTTGCCCCTTCCTACCTCTCCTCCCTTCTCTCTTTCTACCGCCCACCCCACATGCTCCGCTCCTCTGCCGCCCACCTCCTCACCGCCCCTCGGTCTCGCCTATCCCGCCGTCGACCCCCGGGTCACGTCCTCCCGCGGTCCCGGAACGCCCTCCCTCCTCACCTCCGCCAAACTGATTCTCTTTCCCTCTTCAAAACCCTACTTAAAAATCACCTCCTAAAATAATAATAAAATAATGTTGGTATTTGTTAAGCGCTTACTATGTGCCGAGCACTGTTCTAAGCGCTGGGGTAGACATAGGGGAATCAGGTTGTCCCACGTGGGGCTCACAGTCTTAATCCCCATTTTACAGATGGGGAACTGAGGCACAGAGAAGTGAAGTGACTTGCCCACAGTCACACAGCCAAGTGGCAGAGCTGGGATTCGAACTCATGAGCCCTGACTCCAAAGCCCATGCTCTTTCCACTGAGCCACGCTGCTCCTCCAAGAGGCGTTCCCAGACTGAGCTCCTCTTCCCCCTCTACTCCCTCTGCCATCCCCCCTTTACCTCTCCGCAGCTAAAGCCTCATTTTCCCCTTTTCCCTCTGCTCCTCCCACTCTCCCTTCCCATCCCCACAGCACTGTACTCGTCCGCTCAACTGTATATATTTTCGTTACCCTATTTATTTTGTTAATGAATTGTACATCGCCTCGATTCTATTTAGTTGCCATTGTTTTTACGAGATGTTCTTCCCCTTGACGCTGTTTATTGCCATTGTTCTTGTCTGTCCGTCTCCCCCGATTAGACCGTAAGCCCGTCAAACGGCAGGGACTGTCTCTATCTGTTGCCGACTTATTCATCCCAAACGCTTAGTACAGTGCTCTGCACATAGTAAGCGCTCAATAAATACTATTGAATGAATGAATATTCCTTACCAGGGAGGAAATGAGCACAGGAAAATACTACTAACAGTAGCGGCCTTTACGTGCTTACTATGTGCCAAGCACGCGTGCTAAGCATCGGGGTAGGTTTGAGATAATCAGGTTGGACACAGTCCCCGTCCCACAGTGTAGGGAGAAGGAAGAACAGTACGACAAGCAGCGTGGCCTAGTGGAAAGAGCATGGGCCTGAGAGTTGGAGGACCTGGGTTCTAATTATACCACTGTCCACGTGCTCGCTTCGGCAGCACATATACTAAAATTGGAACGATACAGAGAAGATTAGCATGGCCCCTGCGCAAGGATGACACGCAAATTCGTGAAGCGTTCCATATTTTTGGAGGAGCAGCATGGCTCAGTGGAAAGAGCCCGGGCTTTGGAGTCAGAGGTCATGGGTTCGAATCCCAGCTATGCCACTTGTCAACTGTGTGACTGTGGGCAAGTCACTTAACTTCTCTGTGCCTCAGTTACCTCATCTGTAAAATGGGGATTAAGAGTGTGAGCCCCACGTGGGACAACCTGATTCCCGTGTCTACCCCAGCGCTTAGAACAGTGCTTGGCACATAGTAAGCGCTTAACAAATACCAACACTGCTTGCTGTGGGAGTGTGGGCAGGCCACTTAGCTTCTCTGTGCCTAAGTCTTCTGAACTGTAAAATGGGGATTTAAATCATTCAGTCATATTTATTGAGCGCTTACTGGGTGCAGAGCACTGTACTAAGCGCTTGGCAAGTACAATTCTGCAACAAATAGCGACATAAATCCTCCTCCCTCCTATTTAGACTGTGAGCCCCATGTGAGACAGGGACCGGGTCCAAGCCGATAAGCTCGTATCTACCCCAGGACTTAGAATAGTGCTTGCCACACAAAGTTAAGCGCTTAACAAATACCATAAAACAAAGGTTATATGTGGTGGGCGCACTTGTTCGTCAATAACTTCCTTCTGTCTCTGGCTTGGGAAGACAGGCTCCAACTCAGGTGCTCATAAGAGTTCTTGCCTGCCCTCAGTAAACGCTCAAGAAACACCTACTGATCGACTGTCCTGGAACGGACACGGGGCATGACTCGGGGCACCCTGAGTAAGTGAAAGCAGTTTCGATTCTGACTCACTGTCCAACCTTCTTACAGTTACCCCACTGATCCAGGCATCCATCACTTCCTACCTTGACTCCTGCCTCAACCTCTCTACTGGCCCTCGGCCACCAGTCTCCCCTCTCCAAATCCACAGTTGGAGCCCTGTGATGATGCTGCCCTCATCAGTTTTCTAAAATGTCATTCAAATGTCAGACAAGCGTGTACGATACATGTACCCACAAGAATGAGATGGAAAAAAAATGGGTCATATGCACGACCCAAAATGCACTCACTTTTTCTTGTTTGGGAAATGGAATCCAAAACCTTCTTTCCTCTCTGGGTAATAGGGATTTCGCTTCTGTGGTCTTTTCTTCTTCTGTCCTCACAGTCCACTTACCAGAGCGGTCAATTGCTACCAGTCTCGCTCCAAATTTGTACCCTACAGAGGAAGTTGTGGATAATTTGAAAACAGATTATCTTGGTAGAGCACACCCCTTTTTCTCTTTAGATGAAGGCTTTAGCAGGGACAAGGTGTCCCGGATTAAGTAGTGGAAAGAGAAGACAAAGTGTAGGATAGTAGCAATGATACTGAGTGAGAAACAGGAGGGCCTAGTGGACAGAACCTGGGCCTGGGAGTCAGAAGGACCTGGGTTCTAATCCCAACTCTGCCAACTGTCTGCTGTGTGACCTTGGGCAACTTACTTAACTTCTCTGTGCCTCAGTTATCTCATATGTAAAATGGGGATTAAGACTGTGAGCCCCATGTGGGACGTGGTCTATGTCCAACCTGACTAGCTTGTGTCTACCCCAGTGCTTAGTACAGTGCTTGGCACATAAGAAGCACTTAATAAATACCAAAAAACAAACGCTGAGGGCACCATAGTGCACTGTGCTCGGGTGAGAGCCACTCAAGGGTTTGTTTTGGCATTGTGTCCCCTGAGTTCTTTTGGGCTTGGGGGAGGTCAGAGGACCCTGGCACCTTGTGCCTCTGTGGACCTGAAGTAGATCCACAGAAAGAAGGGCAGGGGGTGCCCAGGGCTTGTAGGAGGGAGGGGAGATGGGTCCACATGAACCGCTATTGGTGGTTGCCAGAAGATAGCCTAGGGAACTCAAAACAAAGTCCTCTTCGGTTCCGGACCAGACTCTTCTTGTATGCCGCAGGCAAATCGAGCATTTACCCTGGGGCTGAGGGTGTCGATGGCTATTTCTCCTCTGTCATGGAAACCCAATACAGCAGTGAGAGGGCCGGGTAAAATTTCATTTCTTGGCATCGAAGGAGGGTGAATTTTTTTTTTTTTTCCAAAAATTTCTTCAGTAAGGACACTGGGCCCCGGTGCCTCTGGGAGCCCATTCGGCCGAGATCTAACAGTTGGGACCTAGGAATCACTGGGTTAATAGAATGAGGCGTCCGTGAGCCAAAAAGGGATTCACACCAGGAATCTGGCTAGACTTCTGGGTCCCACCCGGTGGAGTCAACGAGTTCTGCTTTCATTCTGATTTGGAGGCTGAAGGGAGTACCGTGCAGAGGAGAGTAGGGCTCGTGGAAAACACACAACCCAAAAGACATCCGGCGAGGACACATCGGCAGGTGTACACACATGTTGCCCACATAGGCATCCCATATCCTCCACGTGTGTTCCCCCGGTTTTAGTTCCTCTCTCCAAACTTACCTGCATTGAGAGAAAGAGGCTGTATAAGCTTCACGGGCCTTGCCCCATGCACAGCTATAGGAGAGTTGTCCTCTCTTCCATCTTCTTAGCTCTTTCTTGGTACTGGCCCACAGAACTCCCCCACCCCTCGGGGAGGTGGAGGGCAGAGCTGGTTTCTCTGAGGACGAACACAGAAAGCAGAGGAATCCCCGTCAGCCCCAAATATGGCCATCTTCTACTTTTTACCCACACAGGTAACAAAAATCCAGAGGCAGCTCTCCCCACGGGAAACATCAAACCACCCAAAAAGCTCAGCTCTGACTTCCAGGCCCCGCAAGTGAACGATGCTAAAACGTCAGCGTGCCGGCTTGGAGACGAAGCTAGCTGAAATATTCCACTGGGCTCGGAGTCCTTAAACAGCGGAACACGATTTTAGCCCGCTTATGAAACAGCTTCATTATGATTAAGTTTTCAGTGCCCGGGGGGAAGTAACATTGTGGAGCAAAGAGGAGAGTTTTGCTCGGATAACTGAGCGGGGGCTCCGATCTTCCGAGAACCACCGAGCAGCCCATCTTCCAGGAGGAGGGATCCAAGGCCTAATCCGGTTCTGGCCCCTGACATACCGTTTTAATTTCTCCTTTCTCGGGGCCCTAAATAAAAGGGTTTCTTGCAGGAGGCAGAGCGAGTTGCATTTTGGGAGCTGGTGGGACCGGGGGCCGCTCGTCCTCCATCTCGCTCTCTCTCCCTCTCTCCCCATCTTAAACTCTCACATTTTTCTGGCACGCGAGCAGCCAGCCTGGAAGGGTTCCTTGGACGGGGAGTTGGGGATTGCAGCTGTCTTAAGAAGTCCAGCCCCGTGCAGCCCGTTACCAGTCCGCTCCCAGGCTTCCCGAGAGCAGCAGCAGCCGCCGCCGCCTGCAGCAGCATGGGCTTCAGAGCAAGCTATCTGCTCCTGGGCCTCTTCTCCCTCGTGCAGATCGCCGCCCAGCAGTCAGCGTCCAAAGCCTCAAAGGCGGCCAACTCCAGGAAAGGTGAGGGCCACGCGCACGACAAGGCGGCGTGGAGTCTGGGGGAGGGTGGGGGGCCGTCCGGTCGGGGAGCTAAGCACCTCAGAGGGACTGGCGGTGCACAGGCAGGGGTGGGTCAAAATTTCCAGGCCCCCGGTTGTTAGCAGCACCCGACCTCGACGGCTCTTGGAAGAACAGAGGCGGACCAGGGGTGGCATCACCTCTTCCCACCCCACGCCAACCCTCTGGGTTCCGGGGGTCCGACAGGCTTCCAGTTGACATCATGTCACGTCCTACAGAAGGCTGTGAGTGCAGATGCACGTGCAAGGGAACAGAACTGTGTCTTATGGAACCGGAGTGGACGGTGGTGAATTTTTACCCCCATCTCTAACGGTCAGATGTCTGAGGTTGGCCTTTCTTTCGTGCGAAACAGATCGATCCTTTCTTTCGTTTGATTTGTCTCCCTTCTGACAAGTCCCGGTTGCCCCCGAGCAAAGCATCTGCATCATCCTGAAGGGCACCGTGTCCATCTGCTGGATCTCCCTCACCTTTTTAACTGCTCCTTTTACTTCTCTGTGCCTCTTGCTCGCAAGAGGGGGAATCAGTGCTCGTGGGTTAGGACGGAGTCCCTCAGAGCTCTGAAGGACCCCACAGCGTATGAGCGGGCAGGCTCTATACTCTAATGCTCAGCTCCTGTTGTAGGTTTCATTAAAGTGATGAGGATCCAGGAGGAAACGTTACCAGTTGGCTTTTTGTTCGTTTGTATGATACCGGTCAAGTGCTCACTATGTGCCAGAAACCGTACTAAGTGCTGGGGTAGATACAAGCTAATCGGTCTGGACAACGTCCATGTCCCAAATGGGGCTCACGGCTCTAATCCCCATTTTACAGATGGGGGAACTGAGGTACAGAGAAGGTAACGTGTCCGAGGTCAAAGAGCAAGCAGTTGGCAGAACTGGATTAGAACCCGGGTCCTTCCTACTCCTAGGCCCGGGCTCTACCCACTAGGCCATGCTGCTTTTCAGTTTGTTCCGGTCTTTCTGTGCAGCCAAAATAGTTTGGGACGGCCTGCCGGAGATCAGAGGAGCTTCGTCTGCGGCGAAAACTAAAGGAAGCAGAGTGAGAAGCAGCGTGGTCTAGTGGATAGAGGCTGGGAGTCAGAAGGGCCTGGGTTCTAATCCCAGCTCCATCACTTGTCTGCTGTGTGACCTTGGGTGAGTCACTTAACTTCTCTGTGCCCCAGTTATCTGTAAAATGGTGATTGAGACTGAGAGTCCCATGTGGAACAGGGACTGGGTCCAAAGTGATGAATTTGTACCCACCCCAGTGCTTAGTAGAGTGAGTGCTTAACAAATACCATAAAAAAAAAAGGGAAATGCAAGTCCGGGGATGAATTTGAAAGAAGATAAAACCCAGAAGGCGGCAGAGCGGTATTTCGGTGTTGGCCTAGGATGGCTCCGGCTCCCTCTGCTGTCTTTTTGGAGCCTTGGCTTGGGATCGGAGTCCCTTCCCTCACAGTGAAACTCGTTCATCTGGCTTACTAAGGTCATAACCCTATGTTGTGACAACATGAACCGATGCCATGGAAATAAACTGGGACGTTACCAAGGCAGAATTCAGCTCTCGGACGGGCCAAAGACCGGAGGAAGGGAATTCGAATTGAGAGAGGGCAGGATTTGCAGGAAAAAAAAAATGCCTCAGGTTACATAAACTGTGGGGGGAAATTGGTCAAATATAAAGGAGTGTGGGTAGTAAGAGCATTATCTTTGGGTCAGGCTGGGGTTCCCTCCATAACACTGGATAACTCAATGACTGGGTCCCACAGCTTGGGGGATTCTTCCCCCATCCTGCAAGGGCACTTGAACAGGCTACAATCCTCCGAGCTCTATGACTATTTCCCTTCCCTCCTCTCGGTGCTTATGCTTGACTTCAGTTAAAAAAAAAAAAAAGTGGTAGATATGTGTGAACCAAAGCACTTAGCACATATTAGATGCTCAGTAAATACAACAGTGATTTGGAGGGCAGTCAGTAACTGAGATCCATAGCCCCTGCTTCATGCATTCATTCATTCATTTGTATTTATTGAGCGCTTATTATGTGCAAAAAGTGGTAGATGTGTGAACCAAAGCACTTAGCGCATATTAGATGCTCAGTAAATACAACTGTGATTTGGAGGGCAGTCAGTAACAGATCCATAGCCCCTGCTTCATTCATTCATTCATTCATTTGTATTTATTGAGCGCTTATTATGTGCAAAGCGCTGAACTGGCACTTGCCGACCTTCCTGTGTATCCCCCTCTGGAAGAGGACTCGCTTTTTTTTATGGTATTAGTTAAGTGCCAGGCATTGCGCTACATACTGGGATAGACGAGTTAGACTGGACACGGTACGTGTCCATCATGCAGCTCACGGTCTTAATCCCCATTTGAGGTCACTGAGGCCCAGAGAAGTAAAGTGACGTGCCCCACACGCAGACGCGTACAGAGCCGGGATCAGAACCCAGGTCCTTCTGACCCTCACGTCCGTGCTCTACCCACTAGGCCACATTGCTTCTGCTTATAGTCCCACCAAGTGGAGGCCCATGTACGAATAAACTAGGGGCCAGAGGAACTGGACTATTGATAGTGAAACAGAGAAATTCCTCCAGGGGAGAGGCTCCCTTGGCCCAGAAACCAAACTGCCTACCCCGTAGCAGAGAAATGCCAAATTCAACCACATCCGAAATACGAGTAACAGCTCAAGGGCTCAGCTGCAAGTCCTTATCAAGAGCTTCCACCGTCTCCTTCAGCCAGGGGAGGGGAAACAGGCCAGCCTGAACCTAGCCCATCATCCTCCTGCCCATCCCAAAGCCCACAGGCCTGGTCTGGATGCCCACGGGATGACCAGAGTGTGTCTCCAGGAGGGCACCGACCCCAGGGCACCCTTGGCTTCCCCAGTTAAACGTCAGCGAGACCCTTCACGTGCCCCAATTCCACACACGCCCTGGAACAGAACTCGCCTCGGGAGGAGCAAAGGAAGCAGTGAAGTATAGGGGGAGGCGGCCACCAGAAAATCTACTGGCTGGCAGGTGGGGAGACGCCTGTCGCCTGCCTCAGTTTACCTTCCTGGGAGGCTGTGATGTTAGGAACCCTCAGGGGCTGCTTCCTCTACAGAGTTCGGAGGAAGGGGATAGAGAGGGACAGTGACACTCCGTTGGGAAGCAGGGTGGCCCACTGGAAAGAACGAAGGGCCGCAGGTCAGGAGACGCAGGTTCTAATCCCCGTTCTGCCACTGGCCTGCTGTGTGGCCTTGGGCCAGTCATTCCAACTCCTTACACCTCGGTTTCCTCAACCGTTAAAATGGAAATGAGATTCCATATTGAGATAGGGGCTGAGTCTGATTTGGTTATCCTGTACCTTGAGCTTGGCTCAGTGGCTAGAGCACGGGCCTGACTGTCAGAAGGATCTGGGTTCTAATCCCGGCTCCACCACGTGTCTGCTGTGTGACCTTGGGCAAGTCATTTAACCTCTCTGGGCCTCGGTTACCTCACTTGTAAAATGGGGATTAAGAGTGTGAGTTTCATGTGGGTCAGGGACTGTGTCCAACCTTATTAACTTGCATCTACCCCGGCACTTAGAACAGCACTTGGCAAATAGTAAGTGCTTAACAAGTACCATTATTATTATTACTGTTATTATATTACTATTATTAAATCTCTGCTCCAGCACTCAGCACAGTGCTTAGCACAGTGCAAGCACTTCCATGATTACTAGACTATAACTTCTCTGCTAAAGCTTTGGCCGAGGAAAATATTCCAATATCTGCTAAGCACTGTGCTAACTGCTGGGGTAGAGATTAGATTCAGGTCAGACACCGCTCCTGTCCCACGTGGGTCTAAGGGAGAAGGAGAACAGGTACCGAATCCCCATCTGTAGGAGCAGCATGGGCTCGGGAGTCACAGGTCACGGGTTTGAATCCCAGCTCCGCCATTTATCAACTGTGTGACTTTGGGCACGTCACTTAATTGATCTGCGTCTCAGTTACCTCATCTGTAAAACGGGGATTAAAACTGTGAGCTCCACGTGGGACACTCTGATTACCTTCTATCTACCCCAGGGCTTAGAACAGTGCTTGGCATATAGTAAGCGCTTAACAAATACCATCATCATCATTTTACGGTGAGGAAAATAAGGCACAGAAATTAAGTAATTTTGACTACGGTCACAGAGCAGGCAAAAAGAGTTGGGATTAGAACCCAGGTCTCCTGTTTCCCAAGCCCGTGCTCTTTCTCCTAGCCCACCCTTAACGGATTGATTAAATTTCCTGGTCAAAATGAAGGGGCAGGAGAGAGGGAGGCCGGGAAGAGAGGAAAGTATGAAGGAGAGAAAGCGGAAGGGAGGCTTTTCCAATGACTGTCTCTTCCTATTTGCAAAGGGCGAGGTCAGCCTCACTCTGCCAACCGACGAGTGATTCCCGCATTTCTTAGTGGATAGAGCACACACCTGGGAGTTTCAGGAGGTCACGGGTTCTAATCCCCGCTCCGCCACTTGTCTGCTGAGTGGCCTTGGGCAAGCCATTTCACTTCTCTGGTTCTCAGTTACTTCATCTGTAAAATGGGGATGAAGACGGTGAGCCTCGTGCGGGACAGGGACTGGGTCCAACCCAATTTGCTTGTATCCACCCCAGCGCTTAGTACCGTGCCTGGCCCAGAGTAAGCGCGTAACGAATACCGCAGTCATGATCCTCTCCCTGTTTGCTGTCAGATGCCGTGAGCCCCAAAGTGATCGAAGAGCTCAAAAGCCAGATTGACAGCCTCGCCCAGGAGGTGGCTTTGCTGAAGGAGCAGCAGGCTCTCCAGACAGGTAGGAGCAGACACCCGCCTCCCCCACCCCCGGGGTCCCTCGTGGGCGGTGGGAGCGCCTCCACTCAGCTACCAGAGCCACCGGGTAGCAAACTGGTCCCCCACCTGCGATCCCCCCTGCCCCGACGGCCCCTAACCGGTGGGGTCGCGAACTGACCGGCCCCAGAAAGGAGAGTCAACGACTGCAAGTACCTCAGCCGGGAGCTAAACTCATTACACCCAGATGGCCAGGCATGGTTTTCCTCATTAGAAACTGTGGAAATGGTACCCGGCCTCTGACACGGGCAGGTTGGGGAGGGAGACGGGGGAGGTGCCCGCCTTGCTGCAGGAAGAGCATCCAGACACGCTGAACCACCCATCGAGGGGGAAGCGGAGGAACAGTAAGTTACCGTCCACCCCACGCCCTGTCCCAAACCTTGGCCCTGCAATGAGCGGGGCCATTTGGTGTGGCCAGAAGGAAGAGGAGCTGTGTGTTCAGGGGACTGGGGGGGGAGGGGGAGGTGCCACTCTCTAACCCCCAAGTCACCCCCACTGTCACTGTTGTTTGGTGCTCCCAGAGGGGACCCAGGAGAAGGAAATGGCCTCGATGATGCCTAGACTGACCCCACCCAGACCAGGGAGATCTCTCCTTTTTAGCCCGGCGATACTGACCATTGCTCAGTTTCTGTGGCAGGGGCTCCACTGCCACATCTTCCCAAGGGGTGGGAAGGAGGGAGGAGGGTTCATGACAGCTCCCTTCAGTCCTCCAAGTGAATCCATCATCCCTAGATCACGGAGCTGTGGGCCAGCCAGCTCACGTGAACAAGGAGCCACTGTGGATGGTGAGAACGGTTCCTTCTCTGAGAACACGGCTAGGAAGAGGGAGAGGGATAAAGAGAGAGACCCACCCATTCCAGATGACAAATTCCCATTAACCGGGGCCCATCTAGACAATGAGCAATATCTTAATCCTTTTGTACCTTAAAATGTGTGTGTTCCAATCACCCAAGTTCTCAAAGCGTAACTTTGTTGATAGCTTCCTCTTGCAGCTCTTTTGGATTCAGTTCCCAGAAAGGACCCACTGCGAGTTTCGAGTAAGATGTTCAAATTCCAGTCGAGAGGCGGAGGCTGAGTCTAAACAAACGAACGAGGATTAGGCTCGGGCTAATTACAGGGCAGCCAGAGGGAGGAAAACCCACACCTTCAACCCATAATTCATGGCAGGAGGATGTGTTTTAGCTGATTTTGTTGGCGTGGCTTTTTTCCACCACGTTCATTTTCAAAGGCCCGTAGCTCAGTTCTTTCCCCTCTCAGCTTGCTCAAACCTCTGCTGGGCGCCGAGGGCTCTCTGCCAGCCCAAAAGGTCGTGCTCCCTTTTACGGGTTCTTTTTCGTGGGAGGGGAAATGACGGCGGGACCCGAGGCCAGTGTTGGACTAAGGATCCTGGCTTGGGTCAGGGGTATGACTGGAGACTAAGGATCCTGGCTTGGGTCAGGGGTATGACCGGAGAAGGGGCGAGAGACCTCGGTGCCAGGGATTGGAGGGGCAGAACAGCTGACCGGGGGCCAACCAAAGCGGGCAAAGCCACTGGCACCCCTCAGGGCAAACATTCAGGTCTCTGGAGACTTTGGGCATCCCAAGTGACCTGAAAAGCGGTCCACTCCTCTCACCGTTCTCCCACAGTCTGCCTGAAAGGCACCAAGGTTCACCTGAAGTGCTTCCTGGCCTTCCCCGAGGCCAAGACCTACCACGAGGCCAGCGAGGACTGCATCTCACGGGGCGGCACCCTGAGCACCCCTCAGACCGGCGACGAGAACGACGGTCTCTATGACTACCTGCGCAAGACCGTCGGCAACGAGGGGGAGATCTGGCTCGGCATCAACGACCTGGCCGCCGAGGGCAGCTGGGTGGACATGGCAGGCGGCAAGATCGGCTACAAGAACTGGGAGACGGAGATCACCACCCAGCCCGACGGAGGGAAGGTGGAGAATTGCGCCGCCATGTCCGGGGTGGCGGTGGGCAAGTGGTTTGACAAGCGCTGCAAAGATAAGCTGCCTTTCATCTGCCAGTTCATGATCGTCTAGGCCCTGGGGGGGGGGGGGGGGTGGAGGCATCAGAAGAGATGACGACCGGGTGTGGGGGGGATGGGAAGGTAGGGGCTGGTCGGGGAGCGGGGTCGGTGCCCAGGGTAGGAAAGCTGCTGTAGCTCCAGGCCGGCTACTCCGCCCAGCACCAAGATGCTCTCCAGTCTCTCCTACCACTCATCTCTTCATTTCCTATTTGCAAATAAAGTCTATGCAGCTTAGTAACTGGTCGGCCCCAGGGAGATCCACGTTTAGACAGGAAAAGAGAGTGAGAGAGAGAGAGAGTGTGTGTGTGTGTGTGTGTGTGTGTGTGTTGGTGTGAGGGGAGAGACAGCCTAATGTGTCTCACTTAAGAGGGATACATTTTGCTTGCGGGGACCAAAGCGTTTTGAGATATGTTCAAGGAGTGGGTGTTCTAGGGAAGGATACGAAAAGGAGACATAAAATGATGAACACACACAGAATTTTATCTGAGGTCTGCATCATTTGAACTTCCCAAGGAAACGGTACCACAGCAACAGTCCAGGAAAAGGTAGGGAGGCGATGAGAAGGGACATGGGGAAAGAGAGACAGCGGGAGAGGAAGGCGAAGTGGAAGGGGGTGGGAAGATGAGGGTGTACCCAGAAGCCAGCTGCTTCAATCTGGTGAGTCGGCTACGATCGGAGGTAGGTTTTCTATGGCTCCTTACCTGCTCCCTGCTGATTTCCTTACCACCATTCACCAACCCTTTCCTGGCTGAGATCAGTTTCTGGTCCAATAGATGTTCTACATCTAGCAACAGCACCAAAGGATGTTGGGAGGGACTAATAATGGTCACCTTCCTGGAGATCTATCCCAGTGGGTAGAGATGGACTACCTACCTGCCCTCGCTTTCTCTCTAGTCACCCAAATGGCCGCCCATCAGGACTCCCTGCTGACCAGCTCATCACCTCCATCAGTCCTGCCCATCAACAGCCTTGCTATTCTCCCGAGCCAGGGTCAGACCACAACCCCCTCCCACAGGGTTACTCAGCCCCTCACAAACCCACCCAGAACCGGCAGAAGACTCACCTGTCAGATACAGGCTCCAGGCTGTGGGCGATGGAAACCAGCGAGGGTGGCATCTCCAACAGGGCCGCCAGGCCTTTCCCCTCCAAACTTTTGAGACCCAAGAATGGAATCTGCTGGGGAGAGGAAGCAGAAAGGGAAGAGGTTGAAGATATCTGGCTCCTTTATTGAAATTTCCTCATTTCTCACCCATATTTCGGTTTTTCCAGAAGTCACGCAATACACCCACTCCCTCCCCAGAAGCCCCAGTTTCACCCACCTCAGCCCTCGGCAGAGTTTGAACTCTGGACATCACCAATAGGTTTCCCACCCCTCCCACATGGCCCTGGCAGGTGGAGCTCAGCCCCCGTCACCCAAATGGAGCTCGGGTCACCCCGGGCAGAGGAGACAGTCTCGGCCGAAGGCACGACCACAGCCCTACTCGTAGGCCCTAAGGAGCCCACCGAGGACATGGCTGGTGGCCACCAGCACACCTGGACCCTGAAGTCCCTGAATAAGAAGCCAGCCAGGTGAAGGGGCAGTTGGACCGTGAAATGCTCTGTCGTGCATGTGCCTGTGTGTGAGGGTGTGCATGTCTGCACAAACACAGAGAACCTCACCAAACCCTTAGCTGAAGAACCCAAAGAACAGCTTACACTCAGGTCCTGTCGACAGAAGAGAGCAACCTATTTTGATTGTTGAAAACTCCTTTGCCTCCCATCCCGAATCTCAATCGATCGCTCTTCGACTGCTCTTAAATGTAGAAACGACGAGCACTGGTCCAGGGGCTGAAGAGTCCACCCCGTGCCTGAGAGCAAGTGCCTCAAAGGGTCGATTTTATCCATAAACACTGTCACTGGCCCTGGGATCCTGACCACACACATCACAGGGGAAAAGGGCCAGAAGTTCAGGTAACTCACGAGTTTCCCCTTAATAGATAGGGCAGAACAGAGATCGTGCCAGCCCCCGCTATTTTCTGCCTTTTCTCTGTCCCCCACCACCCTTCTCCCCAGGACCATAGCCCTAAAGCACGGAACTGAAGAAAATGGCTGGGGACACTGAAATGGACCTGATCTTCGCATCTCCTCCCTTCCCACGCTGGCCTGGGCAAAGCTCGGAGAGAGGCCAGCAGGCAGAGAAACGATCCAGCCCCAGCAGCGGCCTGCTCCCTTGAACAAATGGTTCGTTTCCCCGGTCGGCCAGGATTTCTCCCGGGTTTGCCGGCAGTGCCGGGGTTCTGTTAAGTCAGGAGCTCTTGCAACATTCTTCTCCCAACATTTTTCGACCAAGAGCTCTCCAGGACAGATGGATTCCATCTGCGAGGAATGGACACCCTCCCTCTCCCTCCCCATTGGATCCCTCCATGACACACGAGAAACCAAATACCCCCCAGCACAGGAAACGGCTGCTCTCTGTGTGGGTTTCAACCCAAGGACACTGACAAACAAATTCTGCCAAATTCTGCCTTGGGCTGGAAACAAGCAGCATGGCCTACTGGAGAGAGCACAGGACCTAGGTACTAATCCCAGCTCCACGACTTGTCTGCTGTGTGACCTTGGGCAAGTCACTTTTCGGAGCTCAGTTCTCCCTCCTAATTAGACTGTGAGCCCCCACGCGGGACACAGACTCAGTCCAACCTAATTAATCTGTATCTACCCCAGCACTTAGAAGACTGTTTGACATATAGTAAGCACTTAAGCACTTAATACCATTTAAAAAAAAAACCCAAAAACAAGGAGCCAGCGATTCTGCTCAGACTGGCTCACAGTGATACTAGAAGTTGTCACGATTCTTTCCGTGACACCTAGTTCTGAAGGGCTTAATTCTTCTGTGAGGAAATAACTCTCTGAGTTTTATACACCAATTGTTACTGGCACCATCTTCCAAAGTAATGGCAGAACTGAAAGAAAAGCCAGGTGTTCAGGTTCCCGGGGCAGTCTCTAAACAAAGCGACTAAGACAGATTTTGGATTTCAGTTGGGTCTCCTTGGAGAAGCAGGATGGACTAGGATTCAGAGGACCTGAGTTCTAATCCTGGCTCTGCCACATACCTGCTGTGTGACTTTGGGCGAATCATTAACTTCTCTGTGCCTCAGTTACCCCACCTGTAAAATGGGGATGAAATACCTGTGCCCGCTCCTAGACTGTGAGCCTCACGTGGGACAGGAACTGTGTCCAACCCCAGATTATCTTGTATCTACCACAGCACTTAGTACAGTGCTTGGCACACAGTAAGCGCTTAACGTGACTCACCATCATAATAACAACAATCGGCAGCAGCAGCTCTGCAAACAGAAGCAGGAGACAAATGAGAACAGTGCCTGCAGGGCATCAAACTAAATGCTCAGGGAATAAGCATGTTGAGGGCAAGAAGAGGAGCCACGTTAAAAGTGAACGAAGAATCAATCTGGAAAGAAGCATTAAACCGTAAACTGTTTCCATTTATTTGACCAGTGTAGCTTTCCTAACCTCAATTAATTAATTGCATTCATTGAGTGCCTGCAGGGCGTAGTGCAACACAGTAAGAATTACTTAAATTGATCTCTACCCTAGAAGAGTTTATAATCCATCTGGGAAGACTGACACTAAAATCTATTAGAGAAAGGAGGAGAAACGAAAAGGTGACTTGGATGTGAGCTAGTACTTGAACAGCAAGCACGGTCTGTACAGAAAGACTGTGAGAGGCACCTAAGGGCATGGGTGGGCGCAGAGTGCTGGAGAGGAATATAAATGAGGGAGAAGAGAGATTAATCAGGGAAGGCCACCTAGAGGAGTTGTGATTTCAAAAGGCTTCGAACCCGGGGAGAGCCGCGGGTGGTCTGTCAAGGGGCGGGGGCCGGCTCATGAAGTCGGGCCTCACGAAGCTGTAGGAGAGGAGGGTCAGGGCAGGATCGGGTCGGGGGGAGGAGGGAGGACTAAGGCCCGCATCCATGGAGGCTCCCCAGCTCCTCCGATGCCACTTAGATGCCTCCCCTCGGGCGGGCGGGCAGCCTGGCGGATGGCTCCTCCGCAGCCCACATCCAGCCGCACGTGGCTGACAGGACCCAGTGCCCACGGACTGGGCTGGGGCAACGTCTTCTTCGGTTCATCGGGGTTGACTCACTCACTCTTTCCTCTCGGCCCATTCGCTTCCTCCCCACATCAACACGTACAAAAACCATGCCAGTCATTTTACCCTTTGGAGGGAAAGCTGCTGAAGTGAGCATTTTAAGGGATTGCTCTCTCCAGGACTATTCATTGTGGGCAGGGAATGTATCTGTTTACTGTTAGACTGTACTCTCCCAAGCAGTGGTCTGCCCACTGTAAGCGCTCGATAAATACCACAGACAGACTGACTGGGCGGAGACATCAAAAGATTAATAGGGAAAAGCCCCAAACTTGAGCAATCCTGAGTGAGCGTGTGATGGATGAGACGGTGAGGGTTGGAGGTCACATAGCCTCCCGGAAGCTACTAACGGTCACCGGAGGGAGGAATCTCGACGTCAACTCTCTTCATTGGAGAGTTCAGTTCGAGTAGCTCAATCTGTGGATCGCGGATAGTCTTCCCCGACTAGGCCCTCATTTCCTCATCTCCCACTGCCTTCTGTGTTGCACTTGGATTTCAATCAATCGGTCACATTCGTTGAGGACTTACTTTATGCAGAGGATTGTACTAAACGCCTAGTAGAGCACAATATGACTATAAAACAGACGTTCCCTGCCCACAACGAGCTTACAGTCTAGAGATCTGCACCCTTTATTCACCCCCTTTCCCGCTTAGGTACGTAACTGTAATGTATCTATGTATATTAATTATATATTTATATTGATATTAATATCTGTCTCCCCTCTACACTGTAAACTCGGGGGCAGGGACGAGTTTACCTCTCTCCGCTAGACTTAACGAAGGCCCGTAATTCCAGGCCACTGGGCTGAGAATCAAGGGAGGGGTACCAGGATATTGTACTCTCTCAAGTGTTTAGTACAGTGGTTTGCACACAGTTAAGGCTCAAGTAAATAGGATTGAATGATTGACGAATGATGTTTACGGGGCAGGGTAAAGGTGGAGTTTGGCAGCCAACACCTACTCGTTCCTTTCCAGGCCACCAGCCAAACGTCCCAAATGATCTCCGAGGTAATCGAATCCTGAGATCGATCGCTGGATGTGTCCGTAGAATCTCCGGGGGGGCCGACCTGGGGTCCTCCTTGCCTTCCACCCAGAGGCACCGGGAAAGACTGAGTCAATGAGGGGAACACCCTTTCCGTCTCCCAGAAACAAGACTGTGGAAGAAACTAGATCTTTCAAGGAATGCCCTCCCTCCTCACCTCCGCCAAACTCTCTTCCCCTTTTCAAAGCCCTACTGAGAGCTCACCTCCTCCAAGAGGCCTTTCCAAACTGAGCTTTCCCCTTTTCCCTCTGCTCCCCCTCCACCCTCTGCTCCTCCCCTCCCCTCATCACTGTGCTCATTTGTATATATTACTTATTACCCTACTTATGGTCATAACGTTGTCTGGTTTTTGTTTCGTTCTCTTTCTCTCTGCCGTCCGTCTCCCCCGATTGGACTGCGAGCCCCTCACTGGGCAGGGATGGTCTCCATGAGAAGCAGCGTGGCTCAGTGCAAAGAGCCCAAGCTTGGGAGTCAGAAGTCATGGGTTCGAATCCCAGCTCTGCCACTTGTCAGCTGGGTGACCGTGGGCAAGTCACTTCACTTCTCTGTGCCTCAGTTCCCTCATCCGTAAAATGGGGATTAACCGTGAGCCCCCACGTGGGACAAGCTGATGACCCTGTATCTCCCCCCGTGCTTAGAACAGTGCTCTGCACATAGTAAGCGCTTAACAAATGCCAACATTATTATCTGTTGGCCAATCGTCCGTTCCAAGGGCTTGGCACAGTGCTCGGCACATAGTAAGCGTTCAATAAATACTATTGAATGAAAGGCCCGAAGGGGGGAACGTCGTCCCTATAAGGCAACTCCATACTTGGACCACGTGAGGGCACTCTTGGCTCACACAACACGAGGTGCCCCCCCCCACCCCCCCAAAAAAGACCCCAACCTGAGCCTTGGCCTGGGCATTTCAATCTTGCCAGCCCTGGGCACCCCTTCCCTCTCCACGCTGAAGCAATCCGGCCAGTTTCACCCCCTGCATTCACCCCTCTCAATTCAGACCTCGAGAAGCAGCGTGGCTCAGCGGAATGAGCCCGGGCTTGGGGGTCAGAGGTCACGGGTTCGAATCCCGGCTCTGCCACTTGTCAGCTGTGGGACTGTGGGCAAGTCCCTTCCCTTCTCTGGGCCTCAGTTTCCTCATCTGTAAAATGGGGATGAAGACTGTGAGCCTCCCGTGGGACGACCTGATGATCCTGTATGTACCCCAGCGCTCAGAACAGTGCTCTGCACGTAGTAAGCGCTGAACAAATACCGACAAATACCAACATTAACCCTCTGGCTCGTTCACTAATTGCCTTCTGAAAAAAAAAGATCCCTAGTTACCCCGGACCTGACACCCAGAGACAAAGGCGTTAGTGATGACGCGGACTTCAGGACGGACGAAACCCCGGTTAAACACCTCGGTCCAAAAGGTGAGTTGGGAAATAGGACGGTGTCTCCTTTAGTCACCGGCCTGACCACTAAAGCCTTCCGGCAGAACCGTAGGCGGACTAAGCCTTGTCGTTTGACCTTGGGCAAGTCGCTTCGCTCCTCTGTGCCGGTCTCCTCCTTGGTAAAATGGGGATATCTGTTGCCCCTCCTCCTTAAAATGCCAGCCCCATATGGATTGGGGAAGCAGCGTGGCTCAGTGGAAAGAGTCCGGGCTTGGGAGTCAGAGGTCATGAGTTCGAATCCCACCTCTGCCACTTGTCAGCTGCGTGACTGTGGGCAAGTCAACTTCTCTAGGCCTCAGTTACCTCATCTGTAAAATGGGGATTAAAACTGTGAGCCTCACGTGGGACAACCCGATTCCCCTATGTCTACCCCAGCGCTTAGAACAGTGCTCGGCACATAGTAAGCGCTTAACAAATACCAGAATTATTAGCAGGGACGTTGTCTGACCTGATTAACTTGTATATACCCCAATGCTCAGAGCAGTGATAGACACGCAGTACTTAAATATAATAATGATAAACATTATTAGACTGGGAGAAGGAAGATCTGGAGCAATTTTCAGACGGGCATTCCCATTGCGATGGGAGAGCCAGGTTGTCTGAGCCCATATCTGGCTGATACCCAAGTACCAGAATACCTTTGATCCGGGTGCTGGGAGTGAGCTAATTATGCCTGTCAGGCACCGTGAGCTCCTCAGGGGGATGTGCTTTCCGAAAGACGACGACTTCAGAAAACGCCTCCCTCCGATGCCCCTTTCTACCCACCTTGGCAAGGAACGTGCCCTCACGCTCGGGATCGGCTACGCACCCGGATGGGTTCGCCAGGGCACGTTGGAGTCTAATGCGGCGTCAGGCCTTCTTCGGCACTTCTCGGGGCCAGGGCCAGCCCCTCCGTTGGGCTCACAGAGTAGGAAGAGTGACTTCACACATATTTCTCGGGTTCTCCTCTCTGGGACTCAAGTCCCCCAACTGCCGCAGAATCTCCGCTCAAAGCCTTGACGAAGATAGAAATACTGGGGACATCCTGGCAACTGAGCAACCCGGAACAGCCAAAAATAAAGTAAGCAAACATTTGCACCCCAGGCAAGCAAGAGGAAAGTGCTAAAATGACTTGTTAGCTTAATCAATAATTGATTTCCCGGGTGCTTGTAGTTTTTGACCATCTGCCCTGCTTTCCGGGGGAGGTTTAATTTTCCAGGCCTCCTCTCCCCTCGCCAAAGACCAGAACCAAGCCTCTGGGCTGCCGTTGGCTCGTTGCCCGCTCCTCTGCCCGTCAACATCCAAACCCCACCGATGGAGTGCCTTCTGGGAACTCGGTAGTGATTCGGCTGCAACAAACTCAGAAAGAGAAAACGGACCTTGGGAGCCTGTAATCCAGCTCACTCTTGCTGGGCTGCCTCAAGGGCACCATGTAAAAGTGGATCCTGGGCATTTGCGACAGGAAGTAGTTAAAAAACTACCAAAAATCAAGATCTCTCAGGTAGGCAAAAAGCAGGTGCAATACCACGCTCGGTCACTCTGAGAAGCAGCGTGGCCTGGTGGCTAGACCATGGGCCCGGGAGACAGGGGGATCTGGGTTCTAATCCCTGCTCCGCCACCTGTCTGTTGTGTGACTTTGGGTAAGTCACTTCACTTCTCGTTGCCGCAACCGTCTCACCTGAAAATGGGATTAGGACTGAGCGCCCCATATGGGACACGGACTGTGTCCAACCTGCTTAGCTTGTATCTACTCCAGTGCTTAGTACAGTGCCTGGCACATAGTAAGTGCTTAAATACCATACAAAGCATTCATAGTTTAAGAAGTATTTGCAGCAGGTTGATTATTGCATCTTAAAAATCAATTTCACACTTGGAGAGAAAAATCAAAGGAAAGGTTTTCGTTTACTCAAAAGGTAACACCTCTTATCTGAAAAGCAGTGTGTAATGTAACTTTAAAATAAGCCAACCCCCAATCTCAGATAGAACGCTTGTGACCCATCAACACTTGTCTGACTTTTAAAAACATCCTGTGGTTTTTCACCTTCTATTATCAGAAGTTTGTTTTCTGCTCCTTTTGACAGCTCCACTCGGATGGAGCCGGGAGACGGGGGAGTGTCCAATGGGCTGTGCCCCGGGACAGATGGCAACTTTGGACACCCTTTTTGACCTGGGCTTCTTGAATAATTTAGCCTCAGCTCACTGACCCAGTCTCCTCATCTCTAAAAACGGGGTGACCCCGGGAGGGGACGGAGCCTCAAAATGAGCACAGAGTGATTAGACTCCTCTAGACTGTAAGCTCCTTTTGGGCAGGGATCGTGTCCACCAACTCTACTGAAGTGCTTGCTCCCAAAGGCTTAGTACAGTGCTCTGCACATGGAATGCACTCAATAAATATCACTGATTAAGTGAGCGATGGAAAACCAGACCTGGCAAGACAGAATCCTGGAACTGATCATCTCACATTCAGAACATTAATCCGGTAGGCCAACCTTCCATTAGTCCGCTCCTCAGTTTCCAGGGCAATAACCAGGATAGCCCGGGGCAGCAGTAGCCTGAGGAGGTTTCAACTGTTCCACAGCATAAAAATATCGGGACCTCAAAAAGAGCCTGCATGGTCAACTAAGGGGAAAAGAACGCCCCTTTTTCCAAGTAAACCTACCTCCTGACCCATCACCCACCAGAGGAGAGGCACCAGCGGAGCTGAAGCCCTCAAACCACATGGACTCCGGGCCCCTAGCGGCCCCCTGCAGTCTCCCCACGACACACCACAACCACGGTGGAGGATCCGTGGATCCTGCTCACTGTGAAGAGTTGAGAGGCAGGAGGCTTGGGAGGGATGGAAATTCAACCCCTACTTTCATAATAGGCAACCATTTAAAGAAGGGAAGTTGGGGAAGCTTGAAGGGTGACCTTCGTATATCTACCTAGCCGTCTGCCCTATACAGAGCCACTAAATTCAGTTAAGCATTTTAAACCGACTCACGAGACACGGTGAGGTTAAGAGTGTGTGCCTTATGGGTTACTTTTTCAAGTTTGTGGAGAAATGCCAGGAAATGCAGCCTTTTCAGATACGTCCCGATATGAAAGTACTTCCAAATTCTGCTTAATCAGAGAGGTGTGGCCTGGGGTGAGCTCTAAACAAGGAGGAGGGGGGGTTATGAAACCTGAGATCTAAAACAGCCTCCTCTCTTCCTGCAGTTCCACCCTCCCTCCAGAAACCTGTATGAAAGGTAGACCGTGGATACTTACACTCTCACTTTCTCCTGTGATTTCTAAAGGTGTCATTAAAAGGTGAGTGGCACCAAAAGACATTTGCACCCCTGGTTTCTAACGAATGAGCTGATTTGGTGCTCTAGGTTCAGCAGGGGGTGGCGCCTTGTTCTCATTCAGTAATGTTCCTTTCGGTTTCCTTGGAAATCATGCCATCACAGGTGAAAACATGATTCACTCCTGGTTTGGGGAATGAGCCTTGGGGCTTTCAGGACTTCAGAACTTTGCTTCCAAGAGGGCACAGCGGCTAAAAGGGGGAGACCAGAACACCCCGGTGAGGCCCATCCACTCCCAGCATCCTTTTCCAACAAAGCCATTCCTGAATCAGGTCAATGGTCCATCCAGCCCAGCCTGATGGGAGGGAGCCGAAGGGGAACAAATCCTTTTGTTCATTAACTTAACCAAATGCTTCGAAAGTTTCTAACGTCTCTAACGTCACTCTCTAATTACTCATTATGGACGGATGGTCCAGGAAAATGACCCCAACCTTTTATGAGAAGCAGCATGGCCTGGGACTCGCAAGAACCTGGATTCTAAATCCGGCTCTGCCATGTGTCTGCTGTGTGACCTTGGGCAGGTGATTTCACTTCTCTGGGCCTCTGCTACCTCATCTGTAAAATGGGGATTAAGACTGTGAGCCCCATGTGGGACAGCGACTGTGTTCAACCCGATTTTCTTCTATCCGCCCAGCGTTTAGTAGAGTGCCTGGCACATAGTAAGCGCTTAAACCCAAACCAGGGAAAGAGACTGAGAGCCTTTAGAGTGTCTCTGCAGGGTATGACTGTAAGCCTGTCAAAGGGCAGAGACTGTCTCTGTTACCGATTTGTACATTCCAAGCGCTTAGTACAGTGCTCTGCACATAGTAAGCGCTCAATAAATACTATTGAATATGAGCTGGATACGACATGGGGTGGGGAGGAGGAGTTGATGTTCTCGAGCAGGTCCCCTTCGGCGTGGGGGGAGCCCCTGGAGGAGAAGGACAGGGACCACCTCACGGGAAGGGGCTTGAGAAACTCTCAGCACAGAGATTAAAAATCCAGTTCTCATCCAGGGGAGGTTTGGCAGCCATCCTATGAGAGGCCCCCTCACCAATCACAGAACAGCCTGATGGATGACGGGCCCAAAACACGCTGGCTTAAGCCTGACCTGAAGTCTGACTGACCTGACCTAAACAGGACACCATCATCCACCCCCACCGGTAACTTGGAAAAAGAGCCCTCGTTGCGGGGAAAGGGGCTGAACCCAGAGATCAGCAGATCCAGGATGTCAACCTCCTGTCACCGGGTACACACAGGGCTGGGTCCGCATCCGGGGGATGGAGGGTGAGAAGCCAGAGTGACTGGCGCCTTGCAGGAAGGAAGAGGAAAAAGATCAATACAGTCCTGGACCTTCCTTGGCTCTCCGCAAGCCCCGGTCAGAGTCCAAAATCCATTTGATCACTGGAGACCCAAACGTCTGGGGAGACAGTCTGTCCCAGTCGCTGCTTCGCGTTGCCGCCCAGGCGGAGTTGAAAAGCATCGACTCTGATGGTGCGGTTCTCCGGATGGAACCTCTCAGAGGCGGGGGAGCTGGCGGGCCCGGGCTCCACTCCCACAGAGCAGAACTAGGATGGGCATGAGGTCAGAGGAGGAGGAGGGACGAGGGGCTCTGGGAGGCAGTTTGAGGGGCAGCCTCTGCTGTGATTATGTGGCCTCCCACAGGGTGGTCTAATCTCTCCTCCTCCCAGAGGCCGGTTCCAACCCAAATCTGGCCCGGAGTAATCCCGTGGAGGCCAAAGACCCCCCCGAGGGTCCGGGAGCTCTGAGACAGGGCAGAGAAGGGATGAGCCAAGGGAATCTGGCAGGGCCAACATCAGAACTCACAAACTCCTCTTGCTTAGCCACAGTCGCTCTCCACGATCCTACCCAAGACGGCAGGTCAGTGTCACACTTTGTATGAGCATGGAGCTTTCGGGCTGCCTGGTTCCTCTGTCTGGGACTGGAATTAAAGGAAATCGGAAGGGAAAAGTTAATTTAAGCAAAAAGACCTAGCTAACTATGGCCCAGGAATTAGTTATTTCCCCAAACCCTGAAATATACTGAATTTACTTCAGGCTGGAAGCAGCAGCCGCTATACACTAAAAATCCCTCTGGCTGTCTGGGGGCTGATTTTGGGCAGGCCCCAGGTTATCGGCTCCCTTTGGACTCGGGCCATTGCAGGACTTCGTTCGGAGTCCATCTGGCCCATTTCAGCCACCTCCAGAGACCGCAGTGGGGCAGGCTGACGGCAGAGGCTCAAAGCCACCACCTAATAGGCCAAGCTAAAGCTGCTTTTCCACATGGGGAAATGGTGCCTGGCCCCTCCTTCCTTCCTCACCTGCTGCCTCTCACTTCTCGAAATTCCAGCTCTCATAACTAGTCCCTTCACCTTTATCCCCTTGCTTGATCTCATCGCCCCTGAAAGCCAGGCCTAAGAGAAGCAGTGAGGCCTAGTAGAAAGAGCACTGGCCCGGGTCAGAGGACCTGGGTTCTAGTCCCAGCTCCGCCACCTGCCTGCTGTATGACCTTGGGCAAATCACTTCTCCGTGCCTCAGAGCACTCATCTGTACAATGCAGATTAAATCCTACCTTTTTTAAAATTATTATTAATGGTATTTGTTAAGCACTACCTATGTTACAGGCACCGCATTATGCACTGGGGTAGATTCAAGCTAATGAAGTTGGACACAGTCCATGTCCCACATGCGACTCAGTCTTAATCGCCACTTTACAGATGAAGTAACTGAGGCACAGGGCAGTGAAGTGGCTTGCCCAAGGTCCCACAGCAGACAAGTGGTGGAGCCAGGATTAGAACCCAGTTCCTTCTGATTCCCAAATCCATGCTCTGTCCACTAGGCAAAGCTGCTTCTTACCAAGTACTCCTACTTAGACTGTGAGCCCCATTTGGGACAGGGCCTGTGTCCAATCTGATAAACTTGTATCCGTGCCAGTGCTGAGAACAGTGCTAGGCATCTAGTAAGCTCTTAAATACCACAACAACAAGCAGCAATGACCCAACTTACTGACCCCCTCAAAGAAATCCAGGCAGGCCTAAGGGGAAAGAGCTCGGGGGGGAAAGAAGGGGCTGAATTCCTGTTTGTTAATATAGGCCGATGCTGTGTTCCCTTGGAGTAGGGGTTGAAGGAACAGAAGAAGCAACCTAGTATGAATCTACCCCAACTCTTAGAACAGTGCCCGGCATACAGTAAGCGCTTAACAAATACCATAAAAAAATAATAAAAAGGGGCAGGGGGTAGATAGCACTGATAAGTGTGGGTGGGGGTCAATGAAAGCTTAATTACCCAGCGGTTTGGGAAGAGAGTTTGCCAGAGCGGGTCCAACACTCACACGAACGCGGGCTCTTCTAGCGACGGTCGGGGTGGCCGATCTCAGCTGTCACTGTGGCTCCGGGCTTGGGGGGGTCTCCCCGCTGCAGTAGGCACCATTCCTAGAAGGGATGAAACTGACCTCCCGGGCCGGGACTCGGGACCGGTGACCAGGCGGCCCCTTGACAGGAACCGCTGGTCTCACCTCCTGGTCGGCATCCACAGCTCACGGCGATTCGCAATCCATCAGTGGTATTTATGGAGCACTTACTAGGTGCAGACCACCACACATCCAGAGAGCCAGACACCAGTCTCTCCCCTGGGTTTCTAAAGTGCACAACTAACACCTCAATTCAGGGGTGAACACTCTCCTTAGCTCCTTCCACCCCATCAGGCAGGAGGTTGCTTTTACCAGAGTGAGGGAATATGTAAACGTGTTCTTGCCCAGCCTGGATGGGCTCTGATGAGCTGGAAGAGCTGTAGAGACGCCTCCACCTTGCTTCTGATTCACTATCTTGTAGAGACGGGGGGGATCTCGATGCTCTTCAGAGTTGTGGTCCCTCAACTCGAAAGATGAATAATAACAATGGTATTTATGAAGCCCTTCTATGATACAATAGACACAATATAAGCAGATCACACACAATCCCTGTCCCTTAAGGAGCTCAAGTTTAAGGGAGATGCGAATGGGTATTTAATTCTCATTATATAGATGAGGAAGTGGAGGCACAGAGAACAGAAAGGACTTGCCCAAGATCACACAGGTCTCCTGACTTCCAGGCTTATGCTCTGTCCACCAGGCCCTGCTGCTTCTCAGTTTTCCGGTCCCAGTGAATCTCCCATTCCCCTGAAAGGGGCTGAGGCTCCCAGTGTGGGGGCTTACCAGCCAGTGAGGCCAGAAATGAATGTGGATTGGGGCTGGTGTTAGGGGGATGGAGAAGAGAGAGTTGGAGAGAAGGGGGAGAGAGAAGTTTGATTAGCTGCTTAGAATGGAAACTTGTCAGGGTTAGGCTAGGACCAGCTGTGATTTTTTACCCCTCCTTTAAACTATTGAAAATACATCCTAGTAAATGACACAATGCCTTTGTCACTTTATTTCATTAACAAAAGAGAGAACTTCTCACACAGTGAGTTGGCAGTGGAATGAGGTAAGACCTGGGAATCAGAGGACCTGGGTTCTCTTCCCACCTCCATCACTTGCCTGCCATGTGACCTTGAGCAAGTCACTTAACTTCTTGGTGCCTCAGCTTCTCCAATCCTATTCTCTCTACTCTTTAGTCTATAAGCCCCATGTGGATCAGGGGCTGTGTCTGACCTGACCTATCTATCCCAGCGTTTAGTAAAGCACTCCGCACATAGTAAATGCTTAGATACCACAATTATTATTATTAATATTGTCTGCCAGACCAGTGTTGGTCTAGCCTGGAAAAATCACTCAGAAACTGGGGCCCAGGGAAATCAGGGGAATGCAACACCTGGAGCACTCGATCCACCAAACACACACTTGGTCGGGATGTTTCTTTTTATTAAAAAAAATTAAAAGATAAGAAAGCAATAACATGCCACCCTAAAAAACAAAACATATCTTACAGCAAATAAGTTACTTTCTGTCTGAACCCCGGAGAGTCACGGGAACGGGACGTGGAGCCAGGGACTCGCTCTGCCACGGGAGATAGAAACACATGTCTGGTAAGGAGAGAGGCGTTTCCCCTCTTTAAGAAGGCATGTAGAACCACCAGGCCACAAGTAAGACTACCTAATATGTGGGCAGAGGTGATGTGGGCGTCAGGCTGGAGTGATCCTGGCGGCAGACTGGAATACGGGATGCGGGACCTGGAGAACAGGGACCGTTCCCAGATCCAGGGAGCAGAGGGCCCTGGCATAGGATGGCATCATGCCAAATGGGAAAAACAATTGCCCAGCGGTCTGAAAGTCAAACACCCAAACACTTCTGAGTTGGCGCTAGGTAACTTTGCCGGTCTTGGTCAAAGAGCGACAAACTGAACTGTGATAACGTTGGCCACCCAACCCAAGATCTATTGCAAATTGATGCATTTATGGTTGCCAGAGGGCTATTTTAAAAAAAAAAAGGCTCCTTTCCTTGGCCAAAGGATCAAGGGACAAAGTCAGTCTGAACAAAATGGGAGCGAGCAGAAATTGGCCGACCGCAGACTTCTCTTTGTGGAAATAATAGGCTGCTGGGAGAAGTCAAGGCAGAGCCTGATTTTCCAGATGATTGACTTATGCTGCCTCTGCTTCTCCATGTTTTGGCAAAGTGCCACAGAAATAAGGACGAGAGGCACCCTAAAAGGTATATGAGCCCTTCCTTGTGAACAGGGCCAAAGCACACTCAGAGACATTCCACAGAGGACAGACTGTTTTCTGAAAATGCAATTCAAGTTGGACATCAACCTGGAACGACCTGGTTTCGGCAGAACTCACTCTGCCCGTCACCAATAACCCGAACTGGCTTCAAGGTGGCAGAGAGCCGGTGTTCGGCCACCACGGGGTACACTTTTTTCTCTGCCTGCTGGGTTTGTCGTCAATCTCGTCCCCTAAGAAATAGGCCACAATAAATCCTTACCCGGTGAAGACTTAAAGACACACTGAAAGACCCACTGGCAAAGACAAGCTGAATTCCATTTACTGAAGCTGTCCTTTCAGTAAAAATTCCGGCTAAAATGTTTCCGCAAGTAACTGGTAGTGCTGGGAGGCAAGTCAGGGAATCAGGTGGGAGAGAGAGCGAGCCAACTCATCATCATGTTTGTCCCTCAAACATTTCATTTTCTTACTCTTAAAGGGGAGGGGAAAAAAGTGTGCCTCCCTTAAGCACGACAGGGTCGGAACAAGCCATCATCGCTGACACCAAACCGAAGCAAAATAAGAAGTGGAGGGCACTCAGTACATACTTGAGGAGCACAAAGCCACGGTGGCTCCTACATCAGGAATGCGATGAAGGAACCCAGGGGCAATCGACTCCCAGGGTGATGTGGGACATGGGGGCGGGGGGGGGGGGGGGCGCGAAAGGTGGGGTACTTCTAATCTTGTTGCAAACAAGCCCCAGTCTTGTCTCCATCCCAGGAGAGCTGAAATCTTGGCTCTTCAGTATTCCCTTCACCAGAACAATTTGAAGCGCTCTCTCGTCAGATATGCTGCTTTTTCTAGTGTCGTTCAGCCTGTGAAGCAGAGGCGCCTCCCTGGAAGTTAGCTTGCGGATGGCCAACCTGCCAGAAGGAAGTTGGACGGCAAGTTCTCGCCTCTCTCTCTTTCTCTCTCTCTCCCCCCAAGGGGACCAGTGGCTGGCAGAATCACCTCTCTCCCGCAGTTTGTCCCTCCGCTGGCTGGGTTCCGTCATTCAAGCCTCGGTCCTGGGGCTGCTGCTTTTCCGCCCACAGAGTTTCACGATAAAAATAGGGGACGGGCTCTGATGGCCACTTTCCGGGAAAAAATATCTGCAGCAGTGGCAGGCACCAACCGACTGGAATTCTCACAATTCGTTGTGAAAGCTAAAGCTTGAGGTGATTAAGGGAAAAGGACGAAGCTGCATCCAGAAACACACACACACACACGCCCTCTGTTGCCTAGAGAATTCTCTTCCCTCGGTTGCCTCCAGGCCACACCGGCCCCATGACATGCCAGGCGGCTCCCCGCCAAGGAGTCTGTGGCCCGGCTTCGTGTCACTGCTCCGTCGCCTCCCCCTGCTCCCCCTGTTCCTTGCCATCCAGCAAGGGCACCGCTGTGTCCCCGTTGACCGTTTGCTCGTCGGGCTTGGGATGGGAAAAGGTGTACGGCTCGCTCTCCGAAACGGGAAGGAAGGAAGAAAAGTCCTCGGTGCTCGGCCTTTTTGTCCCCGCCCTGGAACAGATGGGAGGCGGGGAGGGGGGCACGCTCGCCGTCGGTCCCTCAAAGGGGCGGTACACATCCACCTCGGGGACGGAGCCATTGGATCCCTTGAGCAGGTCCCTGTACACCATGGTGTCTTCGATCACCGCGTAAACGTGAGAATCGTTGTCTTTCCGTCTCTTCCGGAACTTCTCGGCCTGCCCGGGTGCCTGGATGTTGACGCTGCTGTTGTAGATGCCCACGGCGGGGTGCTTACCGAAGTCCTTTTTCCTGTTGGAAGGAGTCGGTGGGGGGAGGAGAAGCAAGCAAACAAGTGAGGAAGGTCACCGGGTCGGCAGGCAACATTGAGGCCCGGGCCCCGCCACCCCCTCAGCGGCCAACCCACAGTCCCTGTTCGAGGGAGACAGCAGCGGTGACGTGGTGGGGCGGAAGGTGAAGACGAGGTGGGGGCGGCAACTCTCAACATCCCACATCAACCCCCTTCCGGGATATCTCTAGGCCCTCCCCTCCCCAAGACAAGCCGGGGTCTCGGCTGGCACCCCACACAGGCCCATCTTGGACCGCTGCCAACCCCAGGCCTATCGATATCAACCCCATCCCTCCTCACCAATCCAGCGGGTCAACCTGCACTCAGGGAAGGCTCAGAAGTCAGAGGAATACCTTTCCTCATGAGCAATTTTTACAGAAGAAACCGAGAGAATACTGAAGCGGGGGTAGGACGGGGAGGGGAGAAGGGGAAAGTGAGGTGGGAGTATTTTTGGGGTGACTCGTCCTTCACTGCCTTTGAATGGTCAGGTGTCTGCCTCTCCAATGCTGACACTTTGGAGGAAGCTTCTGCCTTAGTTTAAATGACAACCAGAACTACTTTAACTCGCCAAACCACTGACACTAGAAAAACTTCTGTGAATAAAACCCGACCTGTTTTATACTTTGCACTCTGCAAGGGGGCCGAACAGTTGAAGTTCAAGTGACAACGAGAGGAGAGGCAAGACTAAGGAAAAGGAAGAAGAAGACAGCTGACCCATCACTACTGGGACTCAGAGTAAAATATCTTCTCTAGGACCCGGAGCCTTAAAGCATGTCAACTGTCTGCCTGGAGTGGCTCCTTGGACCTTGCTGAACTTAGAATAAATTGCCTCTTTCTAGTGGATTGAAAGGGTGCATCTAGAGACGCCTCAAAGTCCATGCCCCGATGGACGGTGGCAACCTCTTCCTCCTTGGGGGCAAGAAGTCCAAATTGCACACACTGCCAATGACACGCCCAATGGCACCGCAAATTTGCAACACACCAAGCTGGTTCTGCACCCGAAGACTTTTTTTATGGTATTGGCTAATAATGATAATAATAATGGTATTTGTTAGGCACTTACTATGTGCCAGGCACCATACTAAGCGCTGAGGTGGATACAAGTAATAATAATAATAATGTTGGTATTTGTTAAGCGCTTACTATGTGCAGAGCACTGTTCTAAGCACCGGGGTAGATACAAGGTGATCAGGTTGTCCCAGGTGGGGCTCACAGTCTTCATCCCCATTCTACAGATGAGGTCAAGTAATTCAAGTTGGACACACTTCCTGTCCCATATGAGGCTCGCAGTCTCAATCCTTATTTTACAGACGAGGCAGCCAAGGCAACGAGAAGTGAAGTGACTTGCCCAAGGTCACACAGCAGACAAGTGGCGGAGCCGGAATTAGATAGAACCCTTCCGACTCCAAGGCCCGTGCTCTCTCGACTACTCTGTGTTAAGCACTTCCTATGTGCCAGCCACTGTTCTAAGCGCTGGGATAGATATAAACTAATCAAGTTGGACACAGTTCACGTCCCTCATGGGGCTCACAGACTCAATCTCCATTTTACAGATGAGGCAGCTGAGGTTCAGAGAAGTTGTGACTCATCCAAAGTCACCCAGCGACGAGTGGAGGAGCCGGGACTAGAACCCGGGTCCTTCTGACTCCCAGGCCCACGCTCTATTCACTAGATAGGCTGCTTCTCCCCTTCAGCCCCTGCCAGTTTCTCTAAGTGGGGCTGTCACCTACTGTAGGATGGTCACCCCGACCGTGATGGACAAACAGCAGGGAAAGCCCGGCAGTCAGACATCTTAGGGACCGTGACAGTCGCAAAGAAGGAGTTTGAAACCATCCTTCAGAAGCAAGTCTGAGTAACCACTCCACCGCAGGACAGGGAGATACAACCCAACCGATTCCCCCGAACGCCCGGGAGAATCTGATCCTGGCGTACGCTCTCACAGACTAAGACAGAGCTATTTCCCTCGTGTAAAACCGAAGCTGACAGCGTGAGAGGGTGGGAGACTCACTGACTGACTCATTCAAACGTGTGTTCCCTCCGTCTGCCTCTAATGAATGATGAACTTATGTTCCCCCAGGTTCGTCTGGTGCTTCTGGGGTGTGGGCTGGAATGTAGAGAATCGAGAACAGTCGATCTTTATGAGGAATTGGAGGAAGACAGCCAGTTGGCGAGGAAGAGACTGTTTTCCAAAGCCACAGGCTGGCTTCGGAGCCGACAGCCAGGACAGTGAATGCCTTCAAGTGGTGGGGATCCGTGCCAGGAGGGCCTCCATATTAATAACTAGTAAATGATTCCCAGGACCCAATCTAAGATTGATAAGCAGTAGCGGAGATTGCTGGCTTCTCAGAGTACCAGTTTCTCCCCCTTCCCTGTTCACTCCCCATCTGAAGTACAAAGTTCAGTCCGCAACGCTCGGCAGGAAATGAGCCAAGAAAAGACAACCGAGAATCGGGATGGGCACCGCAACTGGGCCTTTCAGCCACCTAAAAAGGAACTGGACCTACTTCCTCTTGGTGTAGCAGATGACGAGTCCGAGGGCAAACAGCAAGGTGGCCCCGCCGCCGACAGCCGCGAGAATGACGACGGTCAGGTCTGTACACGGAGACAAAGAAAACAGGAATGGATGTCTTCTCCAGGCTCCGCCAAATGATAGACCGAGGTCCAACTCAGAGGGGCCCCGACAAGATCCGCCCCAGGAGCGCGTGCCCGGCTTATCCTCGGCCACGCTGAACTTGCCCGAACTAGCCGGGACCGGGCCTTGGCTGAGGAGCACGCAGAGGGAAGGGGAAATGATTCCGAAGCAGAGAAATGAAGGGCGGGGTTACAGGTACGCAGGCCGCTTTCTACAGGAGAGCAGAGGCAGAGGGACACTGATCGGAGAGGAATCGATACGCTGAACGCGCTTAGGCAGGTCAAGGGAGAAAAAGAAAGATCTAACTTGGCCACTAAGGTGAGCAGAGATGCAGAGACGGAGGAGAGGATTATAGGAAATTAAGGACAGGAAAGAAGAGGGATTATTAACTGCTTCACCAGACTTAAAGGTTCATTTAAGGGAAGGCTGATTAGGGCTTGAGGATAGGATATATAGGTTTCTGAGGGGCTGTGAAGTTGGAGAAGGAATAATAATGTTGGTATTTGTTAAGTGCTTACTATGTGCAGAGCACTGTTCTAAACGCTGGGGGAGATATAGGGTAATCAGGTTGTCCCATGTGAGGCTCACAATTAATCCCCATTTTACAGATGAGGTAGCTGAGGCACAGAGAAGTTAAGTGACTTGCCCAAGGTCACCCAGCTGTGTGAGGCCTATGCAGGCCAGGACTCCTGGGACCCTCAGAGGAAAAGGGGATCGGATGTAGAAATTGGAGAGCAGAATGTCTGGGAGTTGGGGATTGCTCTCCCCAAGCTCCATTCATATGACACATACTCTTCTCCTACTAATTCCCAGCTCACACTCTTTGCCCAAACTCACTCTCCCACCACAGTCCCCTCACTCATGTTTTTCCCTCGTCTGAAACCTCCTCCTCTTTGTAACTTGTCAGACTACAGCCCTCTCCACCTTCAAGGCCTCCTGAAATACCATCCCCTTCAGAAAATCTTCCCTGATCAACTCCCAACACCCTTAGGCGTGTCAACCCATCACCCACTCTCAGCTCTTAACAATTACATACATACTGCAGCAAAGCCTAGTGGATAGACCATGGGCCTGGAAGGCAGAAGGACCTGACTCCACCACTTGTCTGTTAGGTGACCTTGGGCAAGTCACTTCACTTCTCTGAACCTCAGTTACCGTATCTGTGAAATGGAGATTAAGACTGTGAGCCCCATGTGGGACAGGGACTGTGTCCAATGTGATCTGTTGCATCCACCCCAGGGCTTAGTACAGCGACTGATACGTAGAAAGCACTTAAATGCCACAGTTAGGACTACATTGCTTTGCATGCATTTTATCTATTCATCTTTCCAAACTCTGGATGCTTCCAGCTTTACCCTTGATCTTCCACCTCCTCCGACTCTTTTATAAATAACACGTCTGCTTTCGCCCCCACTAGACTAAGTTTTTCAAGGGCGGGGATCTCGCCTTTTGTTTCTGTGGCATTCTCCCAGGTGCTTAGTTCTGTGTTCAGCATACAGTCCACTGGCAATATCACTGACTGATGGACCAACCGATTCATTTTTAAGCTCCAGGATGTTCGAGTCCCAGGAGGAGATCTGGGGCAAGGATAAATGGGGGATGGAGCGGTGGGGCTGAGCCACTTGATGCTGGGTCTGCGGTCCTCACGGTGAAGTGGAAACGCTTAGAACCCCAGGATCCCCGGCTCTGTCTCGCTCCCACAGTGGCTCACCGTTTGAGGTCACATCTCCTCCTAGCTGGCGGAGAGATGAGGGATTGGAATGACTCTGCCAGGCCAGGGGATGACCTGCTGGATTTCCTCCCTGGACCCTCCGCTGGGCCAGTCGTCCCCACGGACTGTGCCCAGCCTCAGACTGGCCTTCCCACGCTGCCTTGACGGCCCTGGCCTTCCCCTGGCAAAGGGTGAGGAACCCCTTTTTTTTTAATGGTATTTGTTAAGTGTTTACAATGGGCCAGGCACCGTATTAAACGCTAGGGTAGATACAAGCTTATCAGCTTGGATTCAGTCCATGTCCCATTCAGTCCATTGCTCCCACAGGGATGTCCTGTTCTCTCCTTCCCCTCCACCTGTCCACAGTCTTAATTCCCACTTTACAGATGACGTACCTGAGGCACAGATAAGTGAAGTGACTTGCCCAAGATTACACAACAGACAAGAGGCGGAGCCAGGATTAGAACCCAGGTCCTTTTGACTCCCAGGCCAGTGCTTTAACTACCAGGCCACGCTGCTTCTCAGTTGCAAGATCGCTCAAGCCTCCCCATGACACCTGTGGTCTTCAGGGGTCACCTGCACAGTCAGCACTCAATAAATACGACTTAGTGAATGAGATAGGGCTGCTGGGGGGCTGGTGTTTAACCCTGACGGAGGGTTAGGCCCAACTTGAGTCCCTGAGAGAGAAGAGCAAGCAGCACCGGAAACCAAGCAATGCAAGAAGTATGGGCGGTGCAAGAAAGTCAAGCAGTGAAGATGTCAGCGGCCTATCGTAGGGGATTGCTATCATAGGGATATCCTGTTCTCTCCTTCCCCTCCACCTGTCCACACACACACATCTAGAGCTATGTGATGAACACATTTTATACCTAACCTGAGCCAGATTCTCATTCTGTGAAACTCCATGGACTCTGGCCAACAAATTCTCCAGGAGAGTCTACCAATCCCCTCCTTAACTACAGATCTCTCCTCCAATCGCAAAACTGCATTTCAGAACAAGGAACTGTCTGGATGCCAGCCATAAAGAGATATAGTCACACTCACATCGATTACCACTAGCGTGACCCAGAACCCCAAACAATGTCTGGATTCGGCCCAGTCTCTGTTCTGCTTTGGGTGGGGCACGACTGGGAGGCTCTGGAAGTCACCTGAGCAGAGGCTGTGTTCCAGAAATTTGCAATGCTAGTTACGTCACAGAATCTTTAATGGTCTGTTTATGAGCTACAGCTGGGTAACTAGTGGATGGATCCTCACCTAGCCAGTGAAAAGAGGTAATTATGAGCTAAAGGGGAGAAGGAAATCAAATTGCTACTTTTGCAAAAGACAACAAAATAAAGAAAGGAAACTGATGAAGGATGAACCTCTTAGATCTACTCTTCTCTGAACCACTGAATTCACAGTTAACATTTTGAACCGGCTCATGGCGAGGGATTTTCACATTTTTGAGACTTTTCTGCTAAATGAAATCTGTCCCTCCCTATAAAATCTGCAGATTGAGGTGCAAATAAAGGATCGTCCCAAAGTGCAGCCACACCAAGGGAGAGGGGAGTTTTGCCCCCCACAGGCAGGACTCCACACCGTCCACCTCCCACTCAGCACTCGACAGCTCCATCTACTCACTCTTCACTACTTTTTTCGAGAAAGACACAAGGAACTGTTCAAAGGCTGTTACCAAAACACAGCAGGGAGCCTTTAAAGACTTTCTTTTCCCTATCCTATGAATGAGAATCCAAAAAAATCAGGGGACTATTATGAAGATGTAGGTGAGAGAGTGAGTGTGTGTGCTACTGGAGGGGCTGACTACTGAAACTTCCTAATCCACTGAAGCAATGTGGCCTAGGGGAGAGGGCCTAGGTCTGGATGTTAGAGGACCTGGGTTCTAATCCTGGCCCCGCCACTTGCCTGCTGTGTGACCTCAGGCAAGTCAGTTAACTTCTCTGCGCTTCAGTTTCGTCATCTATAATAGGGTTTCAATACCTGTTTTCCCTCTTGCTTAGACCACGAGTCCCATGTGGGATAGGGACTGTCCGATCTGAGGATCTTATCTCTATCTCAGTGCTTAGTACAGTGCTTGACACACAGCAAGCACTTAAATACCACAATCATTATTATTACTTCAGTACATGGCCGAGGGGAGCTTCCAAGCAGCCCCCCAAAACATCTCTGCTTGTTCAGTTTGATCAAATACACCTACGAAAAAGGGATATCTAGATCGCACATAGGATGGATGATTTCCCGTCATGGTTTGGGAAGGTTGGTGATTCCATTCCATCGCTCATGAGCGGAACAGTCGGGCGGCCCAGGGCCCACCAGACTTCCATTAGCCTAAAGGCGGACCTTGTTGTAGGGGGCGGGTATGGAAATGTGGCAAGGGACTGGGGGGAGGAGGAAGAGGGGTCAGAATGTGCTTTATGCCTAATGGCCAGCAGTTTGGGGATGATTTCGTGCATGCGAAAATAACCACATCAGGCTAATGCCAAAAGGAACTCCACTCTGCCCGCCCACAGCTCCCGCAGCCTCCCAGCCGTGCGCCACTCCCGCTGGGAGAACACTGGTCAACTTACCGGCCTTCCTCGGGGAGAGCGTGACCCAGAACAGCAGATCCAGCTGTTTGCCTTTCATCGGGCTGCAGTTGGAGACGTTGACCCAGAAGCTGTGATGGAGGACCTGAGGCTTGGGCAGCAACTCGTCCTCCCGGGTGACCATCTCCTCTGCCTTGGGGATCTGCTCTCGGATGATCATGTAAGCCCGGCCCGTCTCGCAGGCCACCCCCATCCGCTCCTTGGAGAACTCCAGCCGGGCCACCTGGTTCTTGGGGACGGTGATGTTCCAGGACGCCGAGGCCAGTGGCGGCAGACCCCGGTCCCAGTAGGGGGTTCTCAGGTAAACTTTACCCTTGAGGTCTGGGATCACGGTGAAAAGCCCCTCGTCTGCAGGCAAGAAGGGAGTAAAATCAAAGAGGGTATTTTGCAACCCCATAACTTTTGGATATTTGACTCTACCACTCTCTGGATAGGGACTCAGAGTCGTGCTCGGGCCAAAACCGTGGCCTAGTGGAAATAGTAGAAGAGATATAGTCGATTCACCTGTGCTGGGAAGCAGCGGCACAGGAAAGAGTCGAAGGCTGATGATCAAGTGATCAAAACACTGATCAGAGACAACGGCAGAGGCTCAAGTTTTTCTGCTCGAAAGAAGGCAGTGGTAAACCACTTCTGTATCTTTACCAAGAAAACTCTACAGATACATATACCGGAACCTTACGATAGAAGATAGGTGTTCTGCAGAGGTATTCACCCCCTCACATCCACAGCACTTCTGGACAGATCTTCATATTCTATTGCTTCCCCTACCCTGAAGTTGACTTCGGTGTCTGTCTTCCCCCACCGGAATGTAATCCTCGTGAGGGAAGCGAATAGGTCTATTCACTCTACTGCTCTAATCGCTCAGTGCTCCATCCACTAAGCCAGAAGCAGCATGTCTTAGTGACTAGACCACAGGCCTGGGAGTCAAAGGACCTGGGTTCTAAACCCAGCTCCACCATTTGTCTGCAGTGTGACTTTGGGCTAATCACTTTTCTCTTGACCTCTCATCCACGTCCTGCCTTTGGCCTGAAACGCCCTCCCTCCTCATATATGACAGACAATGACTCTCCCCATCTTCATAGCCTTATTGAAGGCACATCTCTTCCAAGAAGCCTTCTCTAAATAAGCCCTTCTTCCCTCTTCTCCCACTCCCTTCAGTGTCACTCTGACTTGCTCCCTTACTTCATCCCCACTCCCAGGCCCACAGCAATTATGTATATATCTGTATTTCATTTATTTATATTAATGTCTGTCTCCACCTCTAGACTGCAAACTCGTTGTGGCAGGGAATGTGTCCGTTTATTGTTCTATCGTACTCTCCCAAGCACTTAGTACAGTGCTCTGTAAATATGAATGAATGAATTCTCTGTGCCCCAGTTACCTCCTCTGTAAAATAGGGATTAAGAGAGTGAACCCCGTGTGGGACAGGGACTGCGTCCAAACTGATTAACTTGCATCTACCCCAGCGCTTAGAACAGTGCTTGACACACAGCAAACACTAGACAAGTAACATCGTTATTATTGTTACTGTACTCTGGGCAACTGCTTGAGGCAGTGCCCTGCACAGAATCGGTCCTTCACAGTACGATGGACGGACTGACTGGATGAGTGGACTGGAAAAGCATCTCACCTTTGGAAGGAGCTATAAATTTCACCACCAGACCCTGCTCGGAGGACTCGTTGGAGAAGCCTTCCTTGAACTTCCGCAGCATCACGGAAAAGTCCTGCTTCACTTGGATCTTCGCCACCGAGCCCCCGGGGCAGTAGTAGCCGAAGCGGAGATCCTGGCCGGGGACGGCGCTGGTCAGGATGTAGCGGAAGCTCGTGGTGCAGGGCTTCTCTTGGGTGTGCTGCTGCAGCCTCAGCATCGGGGTCATCTCGATGCTGATCTTGTCCTTGGGGGCCAGCAGCTTCCAAGCAAAGTAATTCAGCTCCACTGGCAACTGGACGATGTCGTCAGGCACACGGAGGGTATAGCTCTTTCCCAGGCAGATCCTGGCATCTAGACAAGCTACAAGAAGAAGCAAAGAAGAGGGACTCAGGATGGTGGACAGAGAGGCTTCTCGAAACCTCATTTCGTTATAAAAAACGGGATTTTACGGCACAGGATGGAAAAGAATTACAACTGAGACCTCGGTTTTGCTTTGGGCAGAAGTCTGAACTAGTAAAGATCATTTCCTGCAGGTATGATCAAGTCATTCCATCCACCCTCCCCAAAAAGGCCCCTGGAGCTCTGCTGTTGAAATGGGCTGAAATGGGGTAGAAAGTTAACGACCCAGATCCAATCCTATGGTGAGGCACGTGATTAAAAGACAGACTTGTAAATGCTCCCCGGTATTTGCATTCTTTTAGATGCTCCTCTCACTCATGCAGCCAACCTTTCTCCAAGGGAGGGGTATCAGTATCAAGTTGCTCATTTGTTAATTGGAAGGTTGGATGAAAGTTTTAAACTTTAAAATGAACCCTCTAGACTGTAAGCTTATGATGGGTAGGGATTAAATCTGTCATATTGCTGTACTGTACTCTCCCAAGCACTCAAAGTAAAGGCTCAAAAAATATGATCGATAGATTGACTGAATTTGCTTTTGCAAGGTGAAAGAGCACCGGCCTCAGAGTCGGAGGACTTGGGTTTTAACCTCGGTTCTGTCACTTGCCTGCTGTGTGACTTTGGACAAGTCATTTAACTTCTTTGTGCCCCATTTTCCTCATCTGCAAAATGGGGATTCAATACCTGTCCTCCCTCCTTCTTAGACTATGAGCCCCATGTGGTACCTGATTATGTTGTATACTAAGTGCCCAGAGCTTAGTACAGTGCCTTGCACATAGCAAGCACAAATACCATAATCATTATTATTAGTTACTCCATTCAAAAAGACGATTTAGTTCTGAATACTCCTTCCAAGTGCCCAGTTCTGGGTCAGGCACATGCCCTGTAGCACACAATAACTACTTGAAGAAGACCATGAATCCTTGAGTATAAATTTTCTCTTTGGCATCTTGGCTGTGATCTCATCTTCAATGTCAATGACAGTGCTAATCTACTTACATACTGAACCACCGGTTTGGTGGGTCAAACTATGGTTGTACATCCAGGTGGCTCCTCAAAAAGGGGAAAGGGAGAGAGAGGGGCACTAAAAGGTTGGAAAAGAAGGGGACAGTCAAGAGCTCAAAACCCCAGAATCCCAGCCCGATCATACTTATGTTTTTTTCAGCGAACATCCACAGACGCTTCAGATCATTGCAGAGGAAAGAGATTGTGTATTTGGAGCCTGATTTTAGCGTCAAACTGGGGCTGCAGATCCTAGGCCCCTGGCAGATTAAGCAGGCGGGGACGTAGTTCCGGGTGTTCTGAACTGGCCTCGGTTCTATGGTCAACATCATGACTTTTTCGGTGCTCAAGTCAATTTCGTAGGTCACACCTGGAAAACAGGGCAAGAAGAAGAGGAGGATATCATTCTCACTCAGTGCTGGGAATGCATTCGGCTTTCCGGTAACCTGCAAGGGGTTGAATTGCACAGGGTTCCCTTTATCCAGGCTTCCCCATGGGCTTCCAACACTGTCTGCTGCCCCTGTCCTCTCCATCTGAAAAGTGGGGAAACCCAAGGCTTCTCCTGGGTCCCATCCTCAGAAGTGGATCTGGAAAAGGAGACCATCACATCCACCCAGAGAAGACATAACACCCATGCGAGTTTTGAGTGTAAAAACAGAGCTTTCCCTGTGAGTACCCCCTCTCTAAACAAATCCTTTCTCTTCCTTTAGCACCTCTGCTCTCCAAGGCATTGATCTGACTGGCTTGGATGGCACCTTGGAGATGGTAGTGTCAGTCTTGAAAATCTGAACTCTCAGAACCATTTCTTCTCCAGAAAAATCTAATTACAGCAAAATGTCCTTTCATTCATTCAGTCATACTTATTGAGCTCTTACTATGTGCACAGCACTGTACTGAGCACTTGGAAAGTACAATTCGGCAACAAACAGAGACAATCCCTACCCAACAACGATCTCACCGTCTATAAAGGGGGAGACAGACAACGAGACAAGTAGACAGGTATCAACAGCATCAAACAAATAGGATTATAGATATATACACATCATTGATAAAATAAATAGAATAATAAATATGTACTCTTCAGTGTGGTAGCCATGAGCTGTCTTGTCACAGCATATTTATAGTTTGGGAATTTAGCCTTGCAGAATAATTCAGTCTTTCGATCTGAAAATATGGCCTACGTTATCATCAGTATTCGCTGAGCACCTACTGTGTGCAAGGCATTGAAGTAAGAACTCGGAGGAAAATAACAGAAGAAATAAGAGGTGTGACCCAGCCCTTTAGATACTTAGAAATCTAGCCCAGATTGTTACTGACCTTCAAAGGTTCCACTAGCCCAGTCCAGACTTGCCTGTGCCATACTCTAACATAGAATATGGACAGTATTGGGAGTGGCCAATTTTTTTTAAATATTAGAAATGCATATTTTACTCTTACATAACTGGCTTTTCTTAGTTTCATATGATGCTTTAGATCCCTGGCCTTTTACTAAATTTTTTGGGCGACTAATACAAAAATCGTATCGCTTAAGTCACGGATGGATCTGAAGAGCTGAACCAAGAGCTGGAATGGACTTAGAGAATCACAGAAGAACAGCTGGGGACAGCTAGCGGCCCACACTAGGGAGAGGTCAGTGGGTGGATTGGGGGTTAGGGGGTGGATGGGGATGGGGTGGTAGTCTGGGGGTGCAGATGGCACCCCTGGGACTATCCTCCCGGCTGTGGGCTCAGCCCCATAACCCAAATGCACAGTGAGTGCCCATGGTTATAAATACTGTTTTCAAAGCTCTCCAGGGATGGAGAGTCCAGTCTCTCATGCCAGGATTTCCCAACCTCACCAGGATGTCCTGACAGTGAACTTGCATGATAACCTAAGGAAGAGTCTTCCTCTCCTTCTCCTCCTCAGACACACGATAGGAGTTGTCCTTCTGTTTGAAGAGGACAATGACCATGATAAAGGGTCATGGTGACCTGCCTTGGACCCAAGCACCCCCGAGAAACCTTGCCCTGCCTAGGCCAACTTTTTGGACAGCAAATCCAATAGGAGAAGGGGGCAGATAAAGGGCAGGTGAGGGACCATTCCCTAGAGCTGCCTCCCGGGTTCTGATCTCCATGACTCCGTATGTCTCTGAAGACCAGGAAGAAAACCCCAGGTGGGCTCATGGGAATCCCAGAAACTCATGCTGCTGCCACCTCAATTTGCTAATTGTCCTCTGAATTAACAATTGTTTCTGAGCAAAGAGCACAGGGGAATTGACCGTTTTATAGAGGATTTATCTCGGTGAAAATGGGAGGGAAAGAAATAAATTCAAATAATCAAATCCAAGCACATGCAGGTATCTCCTTTCTATAGACCTTCAAATCACTCGTTATCCAACTGTGAATCTGAAGTAACTTACAACTAAGTAGATATCAGTTGACAAAGAACTTTCAGTCCTTTCTTTCCTCTTTCTTATTATTGTTTCCCTCTCCTCCCTCTGTTCCTGACCAATTTAAGGGAAGGGCCAATAAGACTTTTAGATCTGGTAACAGATTTCAAAAAAAGAACAAAGTTTCAAATTCCAGAAGGCTTTCAGACATCTTGATGCAATTACTAGTACATACAGAGCACCTTTGTGCACCTTTCTAGGCATCTGGGAACATAAAATAGAGTAAAAAGTAAGGTCACTGCCCTCAAAAACTTACATTTATCTGACTTCGATGGGCTTTCGTAATAAAGTGCTTGTAGATGGAGGAATCCAAAGGGATGCAATAATATACTTCTTCAGACTCATTCTGAATGGCTGTTTCTGACTGTGAGCCTCATGTGGGACAGGGACTGTGTCTAACCTGATTAAGCTATATCCCCCTCAGTGCTAATACAGGACTTGGTAAAGGGTGAGTCCTCAACAAATGCCACAATTATTATTACTATGAACAATGGAGACTTCACCAATCACCCCAGGTTAAGAGGCAGCTCGTGAGCAGCTACATCTGAACGTGAATCAAAGGATGAATGGTTCTTTTGTGCAGAACTAAAGTTAAATGGTCCTAAGGAAAAAAAAAACACAAAAGTATACTTAGGGCAGAACCTCTCTGCCAACACCACCGCCCCCCCAGCCAGAGTTAAGAATTTGGCATTATAAAGACTTTCTAGACCTGAGGGGTTGCTGCAGTAAAGTAAGGATGAGGAGAGGAGGTGGGGAGTGAGATTGGAGATGCTTCTGCTGCAGTGCTGGGGTTTTAGGTCTCTGAAGTCAGCATTCCTTCCCACTCTTGCTTTAGCCCCCACTATTAACCATTTGGAGGTTCCATAGGAATTGGCCCTGGAATCACTGGGATTGGTAGGGGACTCCACCTCTTGCCTCTTTCCAGGAAGTGGGTTGGTTCCATCCACCAGGAGCCAAAGGAAATTCCCTCCTCCCTAAAAAGTCAGCAGAGCTGATGGAGAATGGAGGTGGTGGGTGGAGAAGGTGAAGAGAGAAATGCAAACGTGCCCAGGCCTGATCTTTAAGGAGATAACTTAATTGAGTTAGCAGAGTGCTATGTCTGGATGATTTCTTGAAATGGGAAATAGGGAAAACAGAAGAAACAGTCTAGGAAGAAGTGTGGCCTAATTGAAAGGGTCTGAGCCTGGAAGTCAGAGGACCCGGGTTCTAATTGTAGTTCTATCACCACTTGCCTGCTCTGTAACCTTGAATAAGCCACTTAACTTCTCTGCGGCTCAGATTCCTCATCTGTAAAGGGGGGATTCAATACCTGTTCTCCCCCCGCCACCTTAGATTGTAAGCCTCATGTGGGAAAGGGACTGTGTCTGACCTATATATCTACTCCAGCACATAGTGATTACCTAACACACACCAAAATTACTGTGATCAATCGACCAATCAACAGTCTTTATTGAGCGATTACTGTGTGCAAGAGCACTATACTAAGCATTTGGGAAAATACAAGAGAGTGGGTCGACATAATCTCCCCCCACAAGGAGTTTACAGTTTGTAGGAAAGAAAGGGGCAGAAGCGTGGCACTGGGATGTCAGAAGTGATTGGACTCCAGGTAGGTGGGGGCCACCACTTTAAGGGTAGCTACGTACAGTGTGGCAAGGTTAATAAAAGTTTTAATAGGCTGGAAGATTGGCTATGCCAGCTAACAGCAAGATGATTTAAATTTTTCAGGGGGGAGATGAATTAATTTGGAAGTCCCACCCTGTGGCTCCATTGTTTTGAAAAGTGATATTGCTAGCCCACCGATTATTTACTTCTGAAACTCAATGCTTTTAAACGCTAAGGTGTGCCAGAGGACTAGGTCTGCTGTCAAATAAATTAGCTCACATCTGGAACAGCTATAACCCAAATAGAGGCAGGTATCTCCCTCTCCACCACCATACTCATCAAAATGCAACTTTCAAAACACACACACACGCACCCCTCCCAAACGCCCCCCTCCCCCCCCCAGCCTTAGTCCCTCTACTCTTCAGCAAACACAAGAGGTTCCTGAGCAACAGGACAGGAAAGGAGATGTAGATCGATCAAAAACACTCAAGCCAAACCAATGGCAAACAAATCATAGTCCTCAGATACCTCCTGCACTCCTCCTTCAAACTCCCCAATACACTTCACTGGCTTGCCCAAATTCACGATCAAACACTGTGTTTAACCAAGCCCATAAGCTTGGATTTTAGGCAGGCCAGTCTCAACTATCCCTGTTCTATTGGTTTTAATACCCTCTGCGGTTATCCTTTGGGCACCTCTCCCATGTGTTCATGCCCAGCTCAAAATACCAGTGAACAGTTCTCTTAAAAAGGGAAGAGAAGGGGAAGGGGAGTGAAGCCCTTCACTCCTGGCCCTAGAGTGTGTGTCGGGGGGAGGAAACAGTCGCCATCTTTAGACTCAGCCCCTATTACCTCTCCCTCTCACTCCCTCCCCACCAGGATAGACAGCATAATCTTTTGAACACTGGCTGTGGTGGTTCCTCAGAGAAGTTTTGCCATAAGCAATGAGATACTCCAGGATAGTCATTTCCAAACAATTATTCTACATATTTTACCACTGCTTTAGGAACTTTTGAATTTGAACCTGTCATTTTAATCATTCCTTATATTCTGATCGCTCTCTGCTGTCTACACTTGCCTGTTTCAATAGCGAACCACTCGCCAGGGCTACGTACACGTTTGTGATGATCAGGAGGATTTAATACAGACAGTCGACACAAACCACTGCCAGGAGTGTCAGAGCGTGGACTCTCCAGGATAATTATCCTCTGGCCACTCCTTCAGTGCAGCTCTGCTTTCCTTCCAGTGGATCAAGTCCAGAGAAAATTAGAGGAGCCCCAGTTTATATGAAGAGGGAAACCCAGTCCCTACTCAAATGGGAAAGAAATGAGGATTTAAAATGACTTTATCCCACCAAGCTTTTCACGAAGCAGGGGCATTTAAATATCTGGGGCGTTCGGAACCCTACGTTTCGGGTTTACTCACCCAGAGAATCAAAATCCTATTTCCCAAGAAAGCCCTATTTCCCAAAAGGATAGAATAATAATAATAATTAATAATAATGGCATTTGTTAAGCGCTTATTACGTGCCAAGCACTGTTCTAAGCACTGAACCATCACACTGTATAAATGGTCCACGTTCAGGCAGTCAAACTTCCTAGACTGAATGCTTTGCGGATAGCAATTACAAAGGGAAAAGATTGAAAATTCAGGAGCTCCTTAGAATCAGGCTCCCACTGAAAGAAATTGAAGCCCCCCGATTTCTACCTTCATGGGCAGTTGACAAAAGACCCAAAAGTAATTCTTAATAAAGCAACTGAATCTGGTTCCTTGTGGATGGACACTCTTCTACCTTTACTGTACTCTCCCAAGTGCTTAGAACAGTGCTCTGCATGTAAAAGGTGCTCGATAAAGTCCATTGATTGACTTCTCACTACTGCTCTACGACCGAATAGATGATTGTACAGAACGGTTGCTGAAAGCACACAAAGCGAGAAGCCAATCTCTCCCCTCTTAACTCTCACTTGCTGACGGGATTTAACTTACAGAACACTTTCTTCTGGTTATTTGTGAATGTTAATACCGAACCACTCCTTCACTCTCTGTTTCCTCCAAACTGCTGATTCAGTATGGCAGCCAGTCAGTCGTATTCATGGAGCGCTTACTGTGTGCAGTGCACTGTACTTAAAATTTGGGAGAGTACAATGTAACAGGGGGTAGACATGTTCCCTACCCACCATGAGCTCAGAGTCTAGAGGACTCAATCTGAGGATTAGGACTGGGAAATTTATAGACATCAATGGGGATTTGGATGGCAGTTCTTTTATTGTTCAGCCTCTGAATTACTGACCAGATGCTGTACGGCTTCCCCTGTTAGACTGTAAGTTCCTTGAGGGCAGAGATCATGCTTATTAACTCCACAGTATTCTCCCAAATGTTTAGTATTGTGCTCCATACAGGGCAAGTGCTCATTAAACACTACTGATGCATTAATCATCCAAAACAATGCTTTCCAACCAAGTAAAGTGTATATAGCTTGCAGTTGGGTTTTTTCAAAAATAGTATAAAGTGCATACTGTGTCAGGTACCATACTAAGCGCTGGGGTAGATACAAGATAATCAGGTTGGACACAGTTACAGATGATGTAACTGAGGCACAGAGAAGTTGAATGATCTTCCCAAAGTCACACAGCAGACAAGTGGTGAGCCCAGGATCAGAACCCAGGTCCTTCTGACTCAGAGGCCTGTGCTCTATCCACTAGGTCACACTGTTCTTCTCTTGTAGTTGTTGCTGGTGAAAACTTTAAGAAGCTGCCTGTGCTTCCTGAAGTTTGACCGGATTTCAGTCGCTGGTATTTAATGAGTTCCTTCAGGCAGAGCAATGTACTGAGAACAAGAGACATGGAAGAAATGATCCCTGACTTCAAGACTAACAGTAACAGGCAAAACAAACACAAAGTAATTTAAAGATAACAGGAAGAAGGGAATGGCAACATGGATATGTGGACACGGGTGCTGTCCCTCTGTGTTTTGGTGACAGGGTGTTTCTGACATTAACCTGTTGAGATACAAGCTGATGTGGTTTAGGAAGAATCGGCTTGTGCACATACGCATGACATGGAAAGGCCGAGTAACACTCCAGCATGAGCTTCAGGCAGGGATTTGCAGGAATGCAATTCCTGAATTATAAAAAAGGATTAGATGAATCTTTATTAAGGGCCTACAAAGTGTAAAGCACAAGGTATTAAGAGCAAGGGAATTTACAGGCATACTAGTAGTAGCCTTTCCCTTGAGAAATACAAAATCTGAGAGTGGACACATGAAACACAAGGCGGTACATAGAGGTAGGGCACACACATAAACTAAAAAACAACAACAAAGGTATAACAAAATACAGTTCATCAGGATTACGGGGTTACATTTTTGACATATCTTCTATAAGGCCACACCTGCTTTGATCAATGTCATGCATATAAACACAATCAATTCTTCCAACATTACATCACTTCGTAATCAGACAGGCAGATGTTGTCTGAAAGAACATGGCTGATTTCTCAATGATATTCAATCCAAAACATAAAATGACAAGATGTGTTACGGGAGAACAGGCTGTACCTACAAGCACTGTTCTAAGTGCTGGGGTGGATACATGATAATCAGGATGGACAAAGTCCCTGTCCCACATGGGGCTCACCGTGTAAGCAGGAGGGAGAAAAGGTATTCCTGGCTCCACCACTTGCCTGCTGCATGATCTTGGGCAAGTCACTTACCTTCCCTGTGCCTCGGTTCCCTCATCTGCACAGGCATTCAAAACCTATCCTCCCTCCTACTTCAAATGATTATCTTGTATCTACCCCAGCGCTTAGTACAATGATTGAGTGTGGCTTAGTGGATAGGGCATGGACCTGGGAATCAGAAGGACCCGGGTTCTAATCCCGCATCCTCCACATCTGCTGTGTGACCTTGGGCAAGTCACTTACCTACTCTTTGCCTCAGTTACTTCATCGGTAAAATGGGGATAAGAGTGTTAGCCCCATGTGGGACAGGGACTGTGTCCAACCTGATTAACCTGGACCGATCCCTGTACTTGGAACAGTGCTTGGCACATAGTAAATGTTTAACAAGTACCATAATTATTATTATTGTTAATAAACACTTAAGCACTACATTTATTATCACCATTATTAGTAAGTCCACCAAAGAAAGCCTACTGGCTTCCTGGCATCTTTGTGAACCACTCTGGTTTTCGGTGAAGCAGCGTGGCTCAGTGGAAAGAGCACGGGCTTTGGAGTCAGAGGTCATGGGTTCGAATTCCGGCTCGGTCACTTGTCAGCTGTGTGACTTTGGGCAAGTCACTTAACTTCTCGGTGCCTCAGTTACCTCATCTGTAAAATGGGGATGCAGACTGTGAGCCCCACGTGGGACAACCTGATTCCCCTGTATCTACCCCAGCGCTTAGAACAGTGCTCGGCACATAGTAAGCGCTTAACAAATACCAACATTATTATTATTATTAAGTTTCCATGCCTGTATACTGGTGGTGCTGCTTCCTCAAACCCCACCACCCCAACTCCTAAATACCCAAAAAATAGCTAATGGAAGCTAGCCACAAAAACCTCCACACCTTCCTTGTTTTACAAGATGTCTTTCATCATTGCAAGTAAATAAAAATGGACTTCTGACTCTCAATGTAGTTCCTGGCCTAGTTTCCCGTCACATAAAGGATTCGCAAGGGGAAAAAAATATCAGCAAAGTTTATCCACCATCCCGGTTGTGCAATTACAGGCAATATTGCCTGTTAGAGGTATCTCACCCACCCTCTGCCAGGCTGCTGAGCATTTATCCAGCACCTTGAACTCCCTTTATTCATAGTACTTTCCACCCTTCATAAACTTTCACTGGGTCGTGCAGTGAGGTAGGCTCGATTCCTGGAAATGCCATTTCAACAGAGAACAAACCAGAAAGAGAAGGTTAAGAGGCTTGCCCATAGACACGGGGCAAGTCCCTCACTAATTAGAACTGGGACAATTTTAAAAGACGCCCAACGCTCCACTCCTGAATTCAGATCAAAAGGTAATGTCATCTTCCTGTTCCTCAAAAGGTTACAAAGAGACCCACCCTGCACCTGAGATTGCATCACTGGGTTGTCACCGTCACCTAGCAACTCACTCTCTACAAATCTCAATGGGTCCAGGGTCTAAGATGAGTTGTTGTGGACCACCAGGGAAATCCAGTTGGCTGTGGCACCCTCGCGGGGCCTAGACCAGCCAGACATCTACTCACTTTTCCCATTCATGCCTGGCTGGGTGAGGGGTGGAGTAAGTGGAGAGACTGGGGCTTTCAAAGGGGGTGCTACTTACTGCTTTCATTCTGGGGATGCTGAACCAGAACCTGGAAGAGCAAACGGAGAGCCCCGGGATTCAGAGTGTCCTGGTCACAGCCCAACAGGGAGATGTTGAAATTTCCGGCAATGTTGCCCGGCTGCTTGTCTGAGAAGGGAATCACCTCGGGACTTGATGAGCCCGGTATGTGGTACTCCACTCGTTGCTCCTTATTGGCACAGTTGGCGAGGGTGTAGTTCAGGAAGGAGACGCTGGTACGGAGGTGTGGGGGAATGGTAAACCCCCAGGACATGAGCTCGTCCTCTGGAAGTCCCTCCGGGTAGTTGGCCGACATCAGAGTTGCCTCTCCTTCACCCTCAAAGACAGACTCGATGATGCACAGTCCTGTCCAGGGAAGGAAACAAGATGGTGAGGGTACAGGTCATGGAAGGTAACCATCACCCGCTTCATCCAAGTGTCCTTCATTATCTCTGGAGAGAGAATCCAGGGCCGGGTGAACCCCCACCAAAAAAATCACAAGGTCATCAGAACGCAAAAACAATGGCATACTCAGAAACCAGAGCATGATGGACCCTTTTTAGAGCCTACTTCAACCCTGAACTACCTCGACAGTAGTTGGGATAAGAAGAAAACCATGCCGGTTCCCCTTGGCACTTCGGAGGAAAACAAAGAAGCTGCAAAAGGGCCCCAAGGCAGCGGGGGTGGGTTCGGGCAGCTGGTTGTTCAGCCATGAGTGGAGCCACTGTTTCCCTTATCGGTGTGGAGGAAAGATGTAAATCAGGGAGAAGAGAAGCAGCCAGGTAGGAAGCGGCTACCTGGGCATCAATTCTCTGCGGGAAACAGATGTGCCCCTGGCTTCGACAGGTAGGCGAGGGGAGGAGGAGAAGGGAGATTGCTCTCTGCTCCTGGGCCCCACACATGGAGTTGCTGTGCTTGCAGAAACCTTGGATTCCCTTCTGCGTCACCTATGCACTTAGATCCGTGTTCTTTAGGCATCTGGAATTCACCCTACCCTCGGCTCCACAGCACTTCTGCACATTTCTGCAAATATTATAAATGATCTATATTAATGCCTATCAACTCAGATTACTGTCCCCCTTTAGACTGCAAGTTCGTTGTGGGCGGGGGAACGTGTCTACCGGCTCGGTGGAAAGAGGGCAGGCTTGGGAGTCAGAGGTCGTGGGTTCTAATCCCGGCTCTGCCACTTAGCAGCCGTGTGACTTTAAGCAAGTCAATTAACTTCTCTGTGCCTCAGTTACCTCATCTGTAAAATGGGGATTATGACTGTGAGCCCCAAGTGGGACAACCTGATGACCTCGTATCTACCCCAGCGCTTAGAACAGTGCTTTGCACATAGTTAGCGCTTAACAAATATCATTGTTATCATTATTATTCCCAACTCTCCCAGGCACTTAGTACAGTGCTCTCCTCACAGAAAATGCTCAATAAATAAAATTGATAGTCATTGCATGTTGACCCTGGCTGTCCTTTCCAATCAGAAAATCATATTTATTGAGTGCTTACTGTGTACAGAGCACTGTTCTAAGCACTCGCAAGAGCACAATATAACAGACACATTCTCTGCCCACAACGAGCTTATGGTCTATGATTGCAAGCTTGACAAATGAGGACCCTATGGCATGGAGAAGTTAAACGATTGGTCACGGATAGTACCGTGTCATTAGTGGAGTGGGAATAGAGGTCAGACCTCTGAGTCACGATTCATGGGAAATTACTGAGGAAAAATGGAGTTGTTTGACAAGATCGCTCAGAAAGAGTTTTTGGAAAAGGTTTCCCTACAACTTCAGCAACATCTGAGGAAACTGAAAGTGAGACATCCTTCTGCTCCCCAGGAAGAGCCTGTGCCTCGCTCACTGGCTGCCAGACTAATGAACAGGGTGCCTCTGCCTTGGAATTGCCCTCTCCTTGTTTAATAAAGTATTGCTATTGCCCAACAAACAACTCAGAATGGGCAAACACAATTAGATACCACCTTCATACCTTAAAGCTCAAAAGTATAACATGAAATGAACTCCATTCTTCCAGCATCTGAATTACTTCCTTGTAGTAAGTTTAGGACATTAATTCTTTCTAGTCACTAGGCAGCTCAGAGGAAAGAGTCTCTTAATTGAAACAGAACGGGCCTGGGAGACAGAGATTCTGGATTCTAATCCCGGCTCTGTCACTTGTCTATTCGGTAGCCTTGAGCATGTCACTTAAACTTGTCTGTGCCTAGTTCCTCAACTTTTAAATGGGGATGCAATTCCAGTTATCCCTCCTACAGAGTCCGTGTACTATGATTTACTGATATCTACTCTAGCACTTACAACAGTGTTCGACACATAGGAAGAACTTAAATACCATTATTTAAAATAGCATGGGACTAGGAGTCAGGAAGCCTGAATTCTAAACCCACTCTGCCACTGGCTTGCTATGGGCAAGTCTCCACAGCTTTCTCCAGGACTTTGTTTCTCATCTGTAAAAGGGAGATAGGATAAAATACCTGAACTCTCCTGCCTTTTAGATTGTGAACCCTGGGTGAGACAAGCACTGTGTCTGCTTTGATTCGCCGGTATCTAGCCCCGTGTTTAATAAATAACAGAGTTATAGGACAGACAGAAAAGGAGTAAGGTGAATTGGGCAGAGGATTTGAGATCTCACCTGATTTAACCTCTGAAATGTTACTTTGGATTAGATCAGCAGTGGAAATGGATTCAGGGGTTTTGGCAATTAGAGACTCCACTGAGTCTCTCTCAGAATCCCTTGCACCCTCTTGGAAGAGTTTAGGGGAAGCCACCCTGGCTCTGTGGAACATTCCTTGCCATACCCCAATACAGTCTACTGGCTACCTATTTATGTCTATAGCCATCTTGGACTCTGGAAAGAAACTGTAACAGTGAGGTCACAAATATCTGAGTCCATGAAATAGGCAGATTAAAGTAAGCAACAGAAAACCCCAAGGGTAAAAAAAAATCTTATTGGCAAGCTTATTGTACTTGGAAATGGGAAGACAGTGGTAAATGTGGTTTTTCAAAGAGCTGGTAGTAAGTGGGCAGCTAAGTCCTAGGGAAAAAACAATTGGGAATCTCTCACAGGGGGGTTAGGAATGGTAGATAATAGGAATTTCATAATAGAAAGCTAAAGAAAGATGAACAAAGGAGAAAATAACAAATAATTATGGTAGATCTAGAGACTTCATTCTAATGATGAAAAGTACTAATCACAAGAGGAAAGCGGGAGGGAAGAGCCACTGTTAAACATAAAAATGGATTCTGGCAGGAAGCAGTACAGGCTCACTATAGCAGCAGCAGCATCACTTCTGGAAGTCACTCCAGCACGATAATTCTCTATGATTTAAGGGCAACTGAATGCTTACGTTTTATGGGAGAGCTGTGTTTAAAACTGAAGCCAGAAGAGTTGCGGTTTTCATTCCACGGTAATTTTAAGTCCACGATCATTCCCCCCTGCAGCTTGATTTGCGATACCGTGCCGTTGCTGCAGAAGGTCCCAATGTTTACCATCCGGGTATCAACAGAGCCACGGATGCTGTAGCTCACCAAATCCGGGCAGGTGGATCCGGGCACAATCTGCTTTAGGCGGGGGGAAGGGAACTGCAATTCCAGGCCGATCCTCTTATCGGCTTTTACGTGCCAGGTGAAAGTCTTGTTCAGGGGAGGCAGTCTTGGAGGCTGAAGCATTACGTTTCCAGAGGGACAGCGCTCTGCTGTACAATCTAAATCATACACAGAAATGAGTGTGATAAGTAAGGAAAGAGTGACCGTAACACCTTAAAAGAAGGGAAAAAAAAGCTTCTTGCCTCACTCCCTCTTGTCCAAAACCTCCCTGCTTCTCCCTTCCTCACTTCCCCTCCAGCAGCCTAACTTCCCCACACTGAGGTACTCATACAAAAGTGGAGCTCAAAATGTGCCTCTATTAATTAGGCTCCTTGTGCACAGAGAACGTGTCTACCCACGCTGTTGTACTGCACTCTCCCAAACACTTAACACAGCACCCTCAAACAGTACGTGCTCAATAAATACCAACTGATTTATTAAGAACTCAGATCCACGCCTACCTGACCTAGTCTCGTCAGAGCTAGTTTCATAACTCTTGGAGCACAAAACCAGAATTTCCTCCTAAACCTGGCTTACCTCATCAGTAACCAAATTTCCTGTGGATATGGTTCTAATGAAGAGAAATGAGGCGGCTATTTTTTTTTGCTGCATTGTAATTATTATTTCTTTACCAGCGTTGAAGGTTGCTCTGAATTCCACGCAGCACTTTATTGGGCTTAGGCCCTGAGACTGCAACCCACAAGAGAAATTGTTTCGTTTCTATTGAGTGCAGTCTCGTCTTGTCTGAATGACTTGTTTTTGGAAAATTCCTCTCTTCATAAACCTATGATTTGGCTGGGTTTGTTTTTTGCTTTGTTTTTTTTTTTTTTCCAATTCCCTTTTCATTCCTTCAGGGAAATCTTTTGCTTTATATGGCTGCTCTTTTCCCAATAAAATTGGCTGAGGGATTGATCGAGTTTTAGAAATGGAAAGGCTGTGAATAAGAGCAAATGTGTAAGAATATAAATAATTAATCGAAAATATTTATTCAGTGTTTACTCTGTGCAGTGCACTGTCCTGTAGTAAACACTTGAGAGGGTACCACAGGGTCAAAACACGCATTTCTTGTTCTCAAAGAGCATATAATGGAGAAGGCAGAAACAAATTATTTGCAACTTTCTGAAGCAGGAGAAAGAACAGGATATGACCAGTAGAAGCAAAAATATGAAGCCTACTTTGATGGATATATACCTACTGGGAGGGACGTATCTTGCTAAAATACCTGCAATGAGAAGCTGTAGAGCACTTCGCCAAAGCAGTCACTCAAAAGGCACAAAAGAGATGTGCAATCTGGCCAGAACCCAAAAGGGAACTCTGAGTACTCTGAAGAATTATACAAACTCTGATTACATGTGTTCTGCTAATAAATAATATTTTAATCAATTAATGATATTTATTAAGGGCTATATGTAGAACACTGTACTAAGCGCTTGGGAGAGTATAAAGTAACATAAATAGCAGACATGTTCACTGCCCATAATGAGTCCACTGTCTAGAGGTGGAGACAGACACATATGAATAATTTATAATATATTAAAGATATGTACATAAGTGCTATGGGGTTGGGGTGGGGCAAATATTAATTGTCCTACAGTTACAGATCCAAGTGCACAGACAGGAGAGCAAGACAGGGAAAAGAGGGCTTAATTGGGGAAGGCCTCTCAGAGGAGATGCGACCTTAATAAAGCTTTGAAAGTGGAGAGAGCAGTGGTCTTGAGTATAGGGAGGGGGAGGGAATTCCAGGCAGGGGGAAGATGTGGGAAAGGGGTCAGCAGCAAGATAGACAAGATCAGGGCCCAGTGAGTAAACTAGAGCTACTACCTCCGTAATTGTAACAGGAGATACACTTGAAAAGAATGTAAGAATGTAAATTCATATAGAAATTCAACAGCACAAACATATTTACACCGGAGAAGTTCAAAAGAATTACACCAGAAAATAGGGAAGCAGCATGGTCTAGTGGTCAGAGCATGAGCCTGGAAGTCAGGAGGACCTGGGTTCTAATCCTGGCTTCACCATTTGTGGGCTGTGTGACCTTGGGCAAGTGACTTTACTTCTCTATGCCTCAGTTATCTCATCTGTAAAATGGGGATTAAGACTGTAAGCCTCATGTAGGACAGGGATTGTGTTCAACCTGATTAGCTTGTATCTACCCAAGCGCTTAAAACAGTGCTTGACATATAGTAAGTGCTTAACAAATACCATCATCATCATTATTATTAAGCTTCAAAATAGATCATATCAACCCCCATATCCCTGCCCTACATTTCCTCCAACTTAAATTAGGGGATATGGACTTCCTACCCAGCTCTTCAGAGGTAGATGCAGAATCCTTATTCCAACAGCACCAAGAGGAAAAAAAAAAATCTTTCCCTGTCCCTACCAAGAGAACTTGGCATGGATCTATCCAGGGTCACCCCTTAATGTACTGCAAAAAGGTCACAAGTCAGCACCACTGTTTCCTGGGAAACGTAGTTTCTCCTTTCCTTCTCGGCAATTCCCTTGCCAGTATTCAACAGGCCATTTTGGATGTTTTGAACATTCATAGCTCTTACTGAAGACTGACCCCTGTGGAGCACCGTCTTACAGTTCCACTCAGCAATATATACGATCACGGCTATAAGAGCTGAGGGTTAAGTGAAATACCTAAGTGCTTAAGAATGGTGCTGGGCCAGTCCAACCTGGAGTGGTGGACTGACAGAGAAAGGCTTCTTTGAAGAGGTGTGATTTCAGGAGGGCTTTGAGGATGGGGAGCACTGTGGTCAGGAAAACCTGAAAGGGGAGGAAATTCCAGGCAGAGGGATGAGAGGGACAAGAGGTCGGATGCAGGAGAGTTGAGATCAAGGTTCGGTTAGATACTGAGCTCAGAAGGAGCACAGAGCACGTGCAGGTAAATAGAGGGTAAAGATTGTATTGTACTCTCCCAAGCACTTAGTTCAGTGCTCTGCACACAATAAGCAGTCAGTATACACCACTGACAAGTAGGATGGACAGAATAAATAGAAAGGAATTTATGCCTGATGTAAAGGGAAGTGGGTAGCCACTGCAGATTTTTGAGAAGGGGAGAGAAATGTGCTGAACAACATTTCAGGAAATTTTCCGGACAGGAGTGTATAATATAGAAGGGGGTAAAGGCTGGAGGCTGAGGGGCCAGTCAGGAGGCTGACAAAGTTGTCTAGTTATGAGATAATAAGAAATGAAATCAGGGTGCTGGCTGTTGGAGTAAAGAGAAGGGGGTGAGTCAGGAAAATATTAACGATGAAAACCAACTAGATTTAGTAAAAGCTACCTGACAGCAAGAATTTGAAAATGGTAGCCAGGGCACCTGGGAAAGAAAGGATGGTGGTGGTGTCAAAACAGATATGGAGACTTGAGGTGGGGGAAGATGAGTTCAGATTTAGGCACTATTTGTGAGGTGCTGGAGAGACATCTTCGTAGAGATACCCCAGAGGCAAAAGGAAATGTGAGACTGTAAAAGGAGAAAGGTTGGAGTTAGTGATTTAAAGTTTTTTTGAGAGCAGGGAATTTTAGTTTTTCTTTTGCACTCTCCCAGCTGCTTACTACAGAGTTTCCTACATGGTAGGCCGATTCATTTATTGATTGTGAAATAAACCTGTCATGATTGTAGAAATAGTAGTTGAAGGTGAACTTGCCGAGAGAGTAGAAGTAATAATATTTATTAAGCACTTATTGTATTCACAGCACTCTAGTAAGCACTGGGAAAGAATATACAGCTGGAAATTAAACATGGTCCCTGTTCCTCAGCTCGGGGAGAGGAAAGGGGGGGGGGGAGACTTGTAAAGCAAGGATAACAAGGAACTAGAAAATAAGCCTTGTGGGATCGCCACAATTAGGAAATGAGCAATGAGAAGGAGGAGTGAGCACTGTGTTGGCAAATCATGGTCAGAGAGAAGATCCAGCAGTAAGGAATGGTCAATGTCACAGGAGGCTGAGAGATCAAGGAGGATTATGAACTGGACTTGCCTATAAGGAGACCACTGGTGTCCTTCATAATAATTCCTTGGTGTCCTTGGAAAACATATGAGGCCCAAGTAGAAGGGATAGAGTCTGAGAGCGGGCAGGAGACCTACTTCTCCCTCTTTCTCTCTCTCAAAAGACAGCTCATTGGGTAGAGAAAGAGAAGGTAGAGTAGAAGAGTGAGGGTTTTGGGGAAGTCCACACATAGTATGGAGACTTGCTTTCAGTCCAGAAACAGCGGAGGCCTCCAGAATGGCTTCAGGCTATAGCTCAAAGAGTGAAACAATACAGTCAAATGAAAGATGGATAGAGTGACTAAGCAGTGTGTTTGCCATCTTCCAGAAGGATGATTATCAGTGGCCTAAGTCATTCCCTCCCACCCCTGCAACCCCATTCGCTTCTGCCCCTAGTCACTAGCAGGCTTGTTTTTTTTCCCTGCACCTTCACACTTCCATTAACAGCCGCTCCCTTTTCTAAAATCTCCTAGCTCTACTGTGACTTCTGCTGAAGAAAATAAATTATCAGGGCAGTCAAATAAAGCAAGAGTCTCAAGAAAAAGGCATATAAAAAGTAAAAAAAAAATCAACTACCAAATCTTAGGTTCACAGCAAAAGGAACCTTCCTAACACAAATAATTCAAGCAAATAGACCGCAGTCCAATCTCAATACGGCCGTTGGGGAACTATTTCCCATTTGCTTCCACTAGATTACTGGAAATGGTGTTTCCCCAACTTTTCTTTATCCTAATGCTCAAGAACAATTCAGTCAATGATATTTATTGAGCGCTTACTGTGTGCAGAGCACTGTACTAAGCGTTTGGAAAAGTATAATACAACCGAGTTGGTGGATACGTTCCCTGCCCTCAGTGAGTTTACCGTCTAGAGGGGGAGACAATTCACTTTTATTAGGAGGACTATGATCCAACCTTCTCTTCCTACCTCCTGTGACTTCCCCATCAGGCTCCTGCTTCAACAAGGGCAAAACCATTCAGGTCACCAGATATTTCTGAAAATCTCTACTGCAGAATGGACCAATTTGAAAACCACTGTCCTCCACCAATTGAGGCAAGATGGGGTGGGGGGGGGGGGGGAGGAAGGAAAGAGGAGAGAGAGATAGTATTGAAAAAGAATGTCTAAAAACTTTACCAATTTCCTTGTGGACTGTGAGGACAAAATATTTCTCTGGGTTAATGCAGTTAAAATAGAAGGTTTTTTTTTCTCCAGATCTGACTGTCATCGCAGGCCAACAGAGTGATTGAAAACATATTTTACAATGCAGCCCGGTCCCAACTTGAGGTTCAAGTTTTATGGTAACTGTGATGCTGTCTCCAGGGGGCAGAGAGATTTCATAGTATGCTGGAATGAAAGAGAAGAAACAAAAATGCAATGAATGGAGTGATATAAACAGTAAATAAAAGCAGAGACAAAAGTTGCTTTCCATCTCTTCTTCCTCTGGGAGGAACCAACACTTTGAAGACATCAAGCTAGTCTTTGATATGAGAGGAGAAGAATCAACCATGAGCAAACACAGATGAGGAAACTTTCCAGTCACTAGTCTGAATGGCCCAGGATAGTCATTTTAGAAAACAAACTTACAAAATGAAAAAAGGACAAACCAATGAGTTGTGCAGTAACTAACATCCTCAGTTATTCTATTTATGGACATTATGGACATAATGGACAATATCTGAGAGATGATCTATTATTTCTACAAAATACAGCTTCTACCTGGACTGAAAATGTGTGTGACTGGCATATTTGAAGGGAGGGTAGCACCTGAGGAGCTGAAACAGGAAAGAGATGAAGGTGGGGAGAGAAGGGAAATTTCACACACACAAAAATGTTATCAATGCTTCCATGGCCTCTGCCTAAATATCTAGACTATGAGCTTATTGTGGGAAGGAATGTGTCTCTTGTCATACTGTACTCTCCCAAACACTTACTACAATGCTTTGCACACAGTAAATGCTCAATAAATATGACTGAATGAGTGAATATCACTTGACCTTTGAATTCAGCGATGTGGCTACTAATGTTGTTGCCTATGTGTGGAAGTTGGTGAAAGACCAATGCAAGCCCAATAGCACTTTCCACACCGCACAGCAAAATTCAAGCCAAATATATTGGTCGGGTTGCTGAAGTCAGTCCCCATTGTGTTCTCAAGCACTTCATTTCTCGTTTCCAGAGTCAGATAATAAGAAATAGTCTAGATGACTGAAATTCAGAGTTAATCTCCAAACCTCATTTTGGGCAAAAGCATCAACTTATTTTCCCAAATGTTTCACTCTGCCAGAGCTGCCATCAGGGAGCGAGAGGCAGTTATTATGATTCGATTTTCATGGAAGTGTCTAGTCATAATGATGACCGCATTCAGCTTTCATATGGCTAAAGATCATTTTTAAGTGATGACTCAATGCCAACTCCAAGGGGGTGACAGGAGCCACAATCTCGGTGGGCTTCTAGGGCAGAAGCGAACCCATTCTTTTCACCCTATCAGCTTTTTAGACTTCAGTTCCAGGCTCACAACAAGACCTGAGAGCTTCTGAGCATGGCCAAATACCTCTCACCCCCGCCCCCCGTCAATGGCCCAATCAGGTCTTTCTGGCCTGCTAGAGCTCTAAAGCCTGCCTGCCACTCCCAAGCTCCAACCCACTTCCTCCTATCCAGATTCAGATCTGTGCACTCAAAGTGAAAAGGTTGGCATTCACACCCCTCAGCCTTCTCTTCACTGCTTCTGATTATTATTCAATCTTTTTATGATATTTCTTAAGCACTTACTATATGCCAGGCAATGTTCTAAGCACTGGGGTAGATGCACAGTCCATGTCCCACATGGGGCTCGCAGCCTTAATCCCCATTGTACAGATGAGGCAACTGAGGCACATAGAAGTTAAGTGCCTAGCCCAAGGTCACCCAGCAGACAAGTGGAGGAGTCTGAATTAGAACCCAGGTCCTTCTGACTTCTAGGCCCATGCTCTATTCACTATGCCATATGTGCTTAGCAATGCCGGTGATGCTGCGTGATAATCAGAGGCAGGGAGAGACTGATATATTACTGCCCCAATTTACAGATGAGGAGACCGAGATATTGAGAAGTTAAATGACTTGCCCAAGGTCATCCAGCAGGCCAGTGGCAGATTAGTCTGAAGACTAATCCAGCACAGTTCTGACAGATTTGTTCAAATACCAGTGATGAATAATAATGACACACCAACCCTTCCAGACTGAAAACTCCGGGGAACTTTGTCTTCCAACTCTGCTGTACTATACCTTCCCAAGCACTTAGTACAGTGGCCTGCACACAGTAAGCCCTCAGTAAATTGATTGATAAAATGAATGTTTTCACTCTGTGTTTCTACTCGAAGGTTAAGAACTGGGGAAGCTTCCGCCAAAACAAGGAACCTGTTGGATTGCACAGTGTAGCAAAAATCATGATTTGTGGGTTACTGTGCACAACTGGACATTTAAGAAAAACTTGCACTAATATCCTCAACACAGTGTTTTGCAAGAAATCCACCCCTTTGCTATAGGAGGACTGGCTGTATTAAGTGTTACCCATATGCCAAAGCACTGCTAAGCACCGGTGTTGGTACATGATATTCAGATAATCAGAGGCAGGGAGAAACTGATGCATTACCACTACCCCCACACACACATTTTACAGATGAGGAGACTAAGGTATGGAGAAGCTAAGTGACCTGCCCAAGGTCATCCAGCAGGCCAGTGGCAGAGCTGGGATTAGGTTTCGATCACGCTCCTCTGAGCCCCAGTCCCCAAATCATTCCACTAGGCTCTACAGTCTCCCTAATGTCTCTCTTGAAAATGTAGAGAGGACAGTGAATGATTAAAAATGAATTTCAAATCATTCTGCGTTTGAAATACACCTACCCTGCCTCATAGCACACCTTTTCTTGGAAGCCTGTTCATATTTGTTTTGCAAGATCACATGACATCAGGGTGCATTCTTTGTTAACACCCCAACAAAACACAGAGGATTGTATGTTGGTTCCAACTCTGAAGAGCCTTTATGGGGCTGATCAGGGAGAGAGGGAGGAGGAGGAGGAGTCAATGAAGGCTAATTTATCATCTGACATGTTTTATTTAATAAGTATCACTGACCAGCCTAACAGATGGATACTTTTCATTTATTTATAAAAAATACATTTTTCATGCACTTCAAAATTGTATTAGGTGTAGTTAAGCTTTAAGAACATTCCACTTAGGGAACAAGAAAGGATTGAGTGGTTGAGAAACACACCCAACACAGAAACATGTCAGTTCATGTAGAAATGAACACTTTAATAAATAACTCCACACAAAACTGGTTTTCCTCCAGATTTTGCAAGGAGATTTCTGTTGGAAATCAAGAATCCTTGATCTTCTGTGGTTATTATGGCAGGAAAGAAAAAAATATATATATATATATGTATGTATATATATATATACATTTGTTATAACTGTTGCTATTCCAGTATGTGGCTCCTAGTGAAGGGCTAACTTTACTCTTCCTTGAAACTAATTTTTGAGTTTAGTGCCAAATTCCTGGAACTCTAAGGTGGAGAAGAGCCTAGTTTAAAATCTACCCTCCAAATAGCAAAGCTCACTCTCCAGACCCCTCTAAAACTACTTTGGACCTAATTATCACTACGATAATTTTCCCTCCCCCTTCTTATCTGACAGACGATCACTTTCCCCATCTTCAAATTCTTATTAAAATGACATCTCCTCAAGAGGCCTTCCTAGACTAAGTCCTCGTTTCCCCTCCTTCCCCTCCCTTCTGCGTCACCCCTGAACTTGAACCCTTTATTCACCCAACCCTCAGCCCCAAGCCCTTATGTACATATCTGAGTAATTTAAACAGCTATCTTCCCCTCTAGTGTGTAAACTCCTTGTGGGCAGGGAACTCGGCTACCAACTCTGTTGTACTGTACTCTCCCAAGTGCTAGGTACTGTGCTCTGCACACAGTAAGCACTCAGTAGTAGACTATGATTTCTAAGTGGTTGAACCAAGTAAAAAAAAGAGGAAATCTGAGTCTCCTTGCCACAAAGTATCAAAAGGCGTAGACCTAGTTTAGAAACCAAGTACTGTTTCCATAGTCTTCTTATTCTTCTCTATCCAGTATTAATTGCACAGTCTCCCTATTCCACCCCACCATCACTGAGCACCTAAAATCTGACTCCCAGTACATAATTCCTTGATTTGTGACTCTCGTGTTCTCCTAAAACCTAATCCTTTAACCTGTGCTGTACCTATCTCCTCTCACCTCTTAATTACTTGTTACCAAGGTCATCTTTCTACATGCACATTACATCATTTTTAGAAGATATAGCCTATACACTCTAAGGAATGTAATGTACAAATCCTACACATTTTGCTATTTATCTGATTAAGTTTGGAGCAGCACAAAGCTTAATTCTCATTTGGTTGGTTTTGTTGACCAAAGCAGATATTTACAGCCACCTGACAGCAAACTAGCACTGATATCCATGTGACAAATCAATAATTGAGCGCTTATTGTGTGCAGAGTATTGTACTATTGTACTAAGCACTTGGGGGAGTACAATATAACACAGTTGGTAGACTCGTTTCTTACCCACAAAGAGCTACTTTGCTATGCTGCTTAGGTAGACAGCAACAAAGGTCACCAAAAATCAGATGATTTTTGAAGCCAAAAATACAAGTTTAGATATTTTGGATATCTTCCTCCAACCAACAAGCTGATCAGAGCTTTTCAAGATCCCACGAAAACTTCTTGGAACTTAGCATTTTTAGAAAGAGCAAAGGGCTTGACTGAATCCATACTTTTATATGGTGGGATGCTTTTTTACTGGGTAGGGTGCACACCCACTGGTTTTATATTGGACAGTCTGGTTCTCATCTGGACTGCCTCCTGTCCAGTACTAACTGGGAACCAGATGATTTTATGACTAGGTGGGGATTCAGGAGTTCCCCCAGAGAAACATTTTAATACTGGGCAAAATCACTACACCTCTGCAAAATGGCACATACGTGATGAGATCCCATTACTAGACCAATATTCACAAAAGTGGCTCAGTGGTCACCAGGGCCATAAGTGGCCAGCCTATTACGAGGTCAGACCAATGGTTCAACCAACCCAATGGCCTCCTGCTGACAGCGAACAGTTAACAGGATGCTTGAAAGGGCAATATGATCATTTATTCACACTGCTTTACCCTAGGAAATGCTCACTGTGGGCAAGGAATGTGTCTGCTTATCATTGTATTATAGCCTCTCAAGCACTTAGTATAGTGCTCTGCACACAGTAAACGCACAATACATACGACTGAATGAATGAAATATCTGTAGATGCACCCATTCCGCTCTCTCCCTCCTACCTTACGTTTGCTGATCAAGTACAACCCGATCCCTTCACTTTACTCCTAAGGACATCATACTTTGTACTTCATTCTCCTCTCTCTCATCACTGATCCTTTGCCCATGCCCTCCCTCGGGTCTGGAACCTCCTGCCACTTCGTATCCAACAGACCACCATCACTCTCCCACCTCCTAAAGGCATACCTCCTCCAAAACACCTTCCCTGTTAAGCCCTCATTTTCCCTACCTACCCTTCACTCTGCATTATTCATGCACTTTGACACTCACCCCAGGACCACGGCATTTGCGTACAGATCCTCATACTCTACAAATTCCCCTATCTCTATTTTAATGCCTTTTCCCCACAGACTGTAAGCTCCCTGTAAGCAGGATCATGTCTACTAAATCTACTGTATTGTGCTTACGCAAGTACTTAGTTCACTGCTCTGTCCACACTAAGTGCTCAATAAGTACCGTTGATTGACGCAATAATAATAATATCCTATACTGAATAATTTTCAATTCAGGTACCCTAAATTATTTCAATGTAAGTGGCTAGAAACGAAGGCAACAATCACCCCAGGGGTTTATTAGGATCAAGGGGCTTCAAACACAAGAGTTCAAGTTAAAGTTGAGTTTACATTTTAAGTTAAAGTCACTTCCCAGCCTCCAAAGCAGAACATTTTTTCATGATTCATATGGCTCAGCCTTCTGCCTTACTCCTAGACCCCACCCCAACCCACCCCCAACCAACTCCTTATTAGGATTACCCAGAATCTTACATGAGGTATTTTGGGTGGGAATTTCCAGTTGTTCTTCACATCGCTCATCCATGACACACAGGATATTATTACTATTACGCAAAAGCTCTGGCCACTCTTTTATGTCATCTCTTTTCTTTTGGCATTCATGGGGGAGAGATTAAGACCTCTTCATTGGTTTAATTAAGAGGCCTAGCAGGGCTAGTTTGACTCTAGATTAATATAATTGACCAACAAAAGCATTTTCCCCTCCGAAAGAGAATTCATGCAGCCCAGCAGCTCTAACAATAAACATGTGAAAAACATCTACTTGGTCAATAGTATTTAATAAGACTTACTCTGTGCAGAGCACTGTACTAAGCATTTGGGAGACTACTCCCGATTCAGTAGTCATGATCCCTACCCTCGAGGAATTTACATTGTACCGTGTGCAAAGCAATGTTCTAAGTGCCTGGGAGATACACGAGAGTATTTAGTAGGCATGATTCTTACTGTCATGAAACCATGTTATTGCTCCTAATGATTAGTGATAATTTAATACGAATCCAAAAATCCTCATTTGAGCTTTTGGAATTTACAGAAACAACGTATCTACCGTATCTACCAATGCTTTATTACTGAACTCTCCCAAGTGCTAGGCACAGTGCTTTGCACCAGAGTAAGCACTCAATAAATACCAATGATTGACTGAAAACAAGCATTCACATCAGGAAAGTAATTTTTTTTTGGTAAAGTTTTAGCTTTTCTATAGAAGCCTTACCTAATTTCAAAACATGCGTACAATGCTGGAGTTAGCAATACTTCCTTCCTTTAGACCAGGATTGACATTTTTAAAAAATGGTAGGAATCAGAAAAGGAGTAAGAATCACGCGGAAGGAAAAATTTAACACATTGGTGACCCTCTAAACTGCTCATGATGGAGCTTTAAAAGCCTCTGGCCAGAGGCTGTTTGGGTTTCCCCAAATGGCCCAGTTTACTAGTTACCCAGGGGGATGGGGGTAGAGTGTCTGCTGTGTCAAGAACACTGAACTAAGCACTTGGGAGAGTAAAATGCAACTAGTGGGCACAATCCCTGTTCTCAAGGACCTTATAATTTAGCAGAGGCAGCAGACACTTATAGAAGTTAATGGATATAAAAGATATGTACCGAGTGCTAAGGAACTGTGAGTATTTAGGCAGCCCTTTATTTGCTAGAATACAGGCAGGGATCATGTGTATTTACCCTACTGTACTCTTTCAAGCACTTTGTACAGTTTTCTGCCTGATTGATTTAATAGCCTTTAAGCCAAACTGGCCTATTTGCAAAGGATGGGAAGCACAGCTCCCACCTGTTTAATTCTTCCCCTATTTCTCAAATCCTCTCCAAATAGGAATTGAAAGCTTGAATGTGACATTTTCTGCATCTCCAACATTATCTACCCAACGACCCAAGGCAGCAGAGAGGCAATGCAGAAGGGAGTATAGGTATAGGATTGAGGAAGAACAAGGTGGCAAGTTCAAGGACTGGCTTTGGGATTATCAAATTGCAACATTTTCATTTGAAATAAAAAAAGCAAAAATCGAATCAGCCCACTTTATCAATACTCAAGAAAACTGACCCTGGCAGGTAGTAATGGCTTGGGTCCCATTCATTAAAAAATACAATATAGAAGTCATTTGCCAAACACCAAATTAGAAATGAGGTGTGTCACACACAAAAAAAGACTATAAAAATAGAGATAAGAATCAGTGTTAGGTAGTATTTATGTAGTTATATAGATTTTATTATTAAAGGCCGACTGTTCATTCATCTGTATTTACTGAGTGCTGCTTACTGGGTGCAGAGCATGTACTAGCACTTGGGAGAATACAATATAACAGACATATTCTCTGGAGCTCAGAATCTAGAGGGAGAGACAGACATTAATATACATAGATAAATCAATTAAATTACACATATAAGATATTTACACCCCACTGGAGTTCCCTTCCCTGCTGGAGCAGAGAGGGATGCCCAGGAGTCCTGAAGGCGAGGGAGGAGGCAGCCTCTCTCTCCCACGCAGCAGGCCCCCGGGAGTGCTATTCCCAAACGGCAGTGCTATTCCCAAACAAGTAAAACTGTTGCTATCCCTGCTCCAACAGAGTATTTTCCTTCCCCTGCCTTTCTAACACATGAAACCCTGGCGGTGGTTTAGAAATTACTGCTCTCTAGCACCCTACAATTGATAACAATAATAATAATAATAATTGTGGCATTTGTTAAGCACTAAGTGCTAAGCACTATGCTAAGCATGCAGTAGATACAGAATAATTAGATCGGGCCTGGAGCCCAAGTCATTATTAATATTTCAAAATCCACCCCCTCCACCTGAGCATCTCACCCCATCAAAACATTTGCCCCCCTTTTTTTTCCCCTCCCTGACCATTATCTTTAACTCTTTGCCATCCAATAGCTTCTTCTTCCCTGCTTTCAAATATGCTCATGTCTCCCCATCCTAAAAAAAACACCCTCCCTTGTCCCCACGACTCTCTCCAGTTTTAGCCCCTTCTCCCTCCTGCCATTCCTCTCCAAACTCCTTGGGCGAGTGGTCTGTACCCACTGCCTCACCTCCAATTTTCTCCTTGACCCTCCTCCAATATGGTTTCCATCACCTCTACTCCACAGAAACTACCCTCTCAAAGGTCACGGATTTTCTTGCCAAATCCAAAAGCCTCTACTCCATCCTAATCCTCTCAACCTCTTAGCTGCCTTGGACAGTCAACCACCCCTTTCTGGAAACTTTATCTCACCTTGGCTTCACTGACACGGTCCTCTCCTGGTTCTCCCATCTCTCTGGCCGCTCAGTCTCTTTCGCGGGGTCCTCCTCTGTCTCCCATCCTCTAACTGTGGGGGTCCCCCAAGGTCCACTTCTCCCTCTACTCCCACTCTCTCGGAGAAAACTCATTCACTCCAATGGCTTCTACTACAACTGCTATGCGGATGATTCCCTAATCTACATTTCCAGCTCTGATCTGTCTCCCTCTCTGCAGTCTTGCATTTCCTCCTGCCTTCAAGACATCTCTACTTGGATGTCCCACCAACACCTCAAATTTAACATGTTCTAATGAGGACTCATCTTCCCACCCAAACTCTGGCCTCCCCAATTTTCCTGCCACTGTAGACAGCCCATCATCCTTCTTGTCTCACAAGCCCATAACCTTGGCATTATCCTCAACTCCAACCCACACATTTGGCCTATCACTAAATCCGCCCTTTCTTTTCCATTCAAACTACTACCATGTTAATCCAAGCAGTATCCTATCCCACCTCGATTACTGAATCAGCCTCCCTGCTGACCTCCAAGCCTCCTGTCTCTCCCCACTCCAGGGCATACTTTGCTTGGCGGCTCAGATCATTTTTCTACAAAAACGTTCAGTTCATGTTTATTCACTCCTCAAGAACCTCCAGTGGATGCCCATCCAACTCCACAAACAAACAAACTCCTTACCATCAGCTTTAAAGCTCTGAATCACCTTGCCCCCTCCTGCCTCACCTTGCTACTCTCCTAATACAACCCAGCCTACCCACTTCGCTTCTCCAATGCCAACCTACTCACTGTACCTCGATACCAACCTCTTGCCCATGTTCTGCCTCTGGCCTGGAACGCTCTCCCTCTTCATATTCAAAAGACATTTACTCTCCCCCACCTTCAAAGCCTTATCGAAGGCATATCTCCAAGAAGCCTTCCCTAACTAAGCCCTCATTTCCTCTTTTCCCACTCCTTTCAGTTTCGCCCTGATTTGCTCCCTTTATTCACCTCTCCCTCAGCCTCTCGGCACTTATTTACACATCAGTAATTCATTTATTTTAATGTCTGTCTCCCCCTCTAGCATGCAGGCAGGGAAGGTATTGTACTCTCCCAAATGCTTAGTACAGTGCTCGGCATGCAGTTATGTGCTAAATAAATACAACTGACTAGATCCCAAACCATTATAGCATGCAAGCATTAGACTAAGGAGTTAAGAAGAAAAGGTATTTAATCCCCATTTTACAGGAGAAGAAACTGAGGCACAGAAAATTTCAGTGACTTGTTCATGGCCACAGCAGGCTAACAGCAGAGCCGGGAATGAAACCTAGATCTCCTGACTTCCAACCCTGTGCATTTTCCACTAGGCCACGCTGCTTCTCCATGACTCCCCAACACACTTTTGAATGCAGAGAATTCCTGTGTTCGAGTCCTAGCCAAGAACGGGACCTGAGCCGATTTAAAATGGCAGAATGGGCCTGGCCTAGGGCAGGATGACCCATTCTCAGCCCTCAAAGGCTACTATCGATGCACTAAACTGAGAAGGGATGTATTTAGAGGGGGTCACTGACAGCAAAGATACCGTTTATCCCTCACCTGACCTGGAAGTAAGAGTGTGTGACCTTAGGTAAGTCACTTAACTTCTCTGTGCCTCAGTCTCCTCAACTGTGAAATGGGGAGGAAACATTCGTTTTTTCCCCCTCCATCTTCCTCACGCTCTGAGTCTCATGCGGAAATGGGACTATATCTGATCAGATTATCCTATCTACTCCAGCGCTTAGCAAATACCACAGTTGTTATTCAATATTCTAGTTCATAGATTATAATGTTATGATGTCATAAGGACAAGTGAAAAGATTCTTGGTGGCAATCCACCACTCCACAGATGTGGCCAGGGCCTTCGCGACCACCTCCTTTGCTCCAGAGTTACTGCGTTCTCCCTTCCCAGAGCCCTGTAAACATGGGCACCACTGCTGAGCCATGGGACTCAGCTTTAGGAGCAAAGACAGAGTCAGGCCAAATGATTAAAATAATAAATCCAGACAAAAAGGCTTCCAGGGGCATTTCCACATTGGAGAGGGGACAGACTAACAAAGGCAGATGAATGAGGGCGACCACTACTCCTCTGGTCCCATTGCAAATCCTGAAGGAAGGGCCAGGCTCTCTGCAAGCCACAGTCAGGGGGGCAACAGGGATTGGGCCGCACTGGAGCTCTGCCTTGTGCTCGAGAATCACCGCTCTTGTGCCTATGCTTTAGTAATGCTCCGAGTAAATGTTCCATTCCAAAGGATTAAAAGAGAGCCACCCTGACACTTCCAGACACAGAAAATTACAGAAAAATTGGGGAAGGTTAGCTGATCTAGCTCCTGATATCAAATCAAATTTCACCTAGAGCAACATTCCAACGCTGCCATATGCAAAAAAAGATGTGGTAACTTTGAGGAGTTTACAACCTAATGGGGGAGAATGGATGAACAAATAAAAGCATATGAAGATAACCTGCCAGTATACGAATATTTACATAAGCTGCAGCCTAAACTGTGCTGAGTAATGTGGGAACAATAAAGAATGAGGAGAGGCAAAGGTGAGCTGGGATGACTGAAAGGTCTGACAGGAGCCAGGTGGGGCACGAGAACCCCTGGGTCACCAGGCTGTACCCATTAAATCCACCAAGCGGTGCAGCCTTCACAGCAGGCCTGGAAAGAGGGTTCCCAGCCCCAGAGCCAATGCCATCCTTGCATACAGGTCTCCCTGTCTACTCCCTAAACCATCCGCACCTGGGCCTGTCCAGCCCAGATGAGAAACACTCAAGATGGTGACTTCTCAAGGCTTCTCAGGAACCCTTTCCAAAATGACTCTTAAAGAAAAATGATTGCAATACAAACCATGAGTCAACAATCAATTAGATCACCCATTCACCACTCCTCCAGGGGTGGGGACCATATTCCAATTCCCTCTGACTCCTGTCCAGTCTGACTTCCGCCCCCTTCACTCCCAAGAAACCACCCTTTCAAAGGTCACCAAAGATCTCCTCCTTGTCAAATCCAACTCCATCCTATATCCCTTGACCTCTCAGCTGCCTTCGGCACTGCTGGCTATCCCCTTCCGGAAACATTATCCAATCTTGGCTTCACTGACGCTGTCCTCTCCTGGTTCTCCTCCTGTCTCTCTGGCCACTCATTCTGTTTCTTTCACAGGCTCCCCTGCCTCCCACCCCATAACTGTGCGTAACTTCTGGGTCTCCTTCTATTCTCCAACTACACCCACTCCCTTAAGAATTCACACGCTCACATACCCCCTCTAAGAGAATGATTCCCAAATCTACATCTCCGGTCCTGATCCCTCTCCCTCTCCGCAGTCTCGCATTTCCTCCTGTCTTCTTAAATAAAAAGACATCTCTATTTGGATGTTCTGCCATCATCTCCAACATAACACGTCCAAAAGAGAACTCCTTACCTTCCCATCCAAACCCTGTCCTCCCCCTCACTTTCTCATCACTGTAGACAGCACCATCCTTTCTGTCTCACAAGCCCAAAACCTTGGAGTTACCCGACTCACCTCTCTCATTCAACCTACATAATCTGTCATTAAATCCTATCAGTTCAACCTTCACATTGCTAAAATCTGCCCTTTCCTCTCCATCCAAACTGCTACCACAGTAATCCACACAATTATCCTATCCTGCCTTGATTACTCTATCAGCTTCCTTGCTGACCTCCCTGCATCCTCTCTCTACCCAATCCAGTCCAAACTTCATTCTGCTGCCCGAATCATTTTTCTACAGAAACATTCAGTCCGTGTTTACTCACTCCCCAAGAACCTCCAAGGGTTGCCCATCCACCTCTGCATCACACAGAAACTCCTTAACATCAGTGCTAAAACCCTCAATTACCTTGCCCCCTCCTAACTTACCTCGCAGCTCTCCTACAACCACCCTGCACACTTTGCTCCTCTAATGCCAATTTACTCACTATACCTCTCTCTAGTCTCTCTAGGGACATCTCACACACATCCCACCTCTGGGCAGACTTCTCAGAGTCTCTCAGGAACCCATTCCAAAATGATTCTTAAAGAAAAATGTTTGCAATACATACCATGAGTCAATGATCAATTAGATCACCCATTCACCACCCCTCCAAAAAGCCCCACTGAACAAGTATACCTTGCATTCTACAACTCTGCCCCAACATGCTAAACTGGAGTGTTCACCAATACTTAAACTGGAATGAGGGCATGTGATCCCATCTCCCACATCCCACCTCCCATCACATCCCATCACTTTCCCCACCTTCAAAGCCTTAAGACATCTCCTCCAAGAGGCCTTCCCTGGATAAGCTCTCATTTCCCTCTTCTCCCACTCCCCGTGGGACCCTTGCACTTGGATCTGCTCCCTTTATTCACACCTCCCTCAGCCTCACTGCACTCATGTATATATTCATAATTTACTTAAATTATTGTCTGTTTCTCCCTCCCTCTAGACTCTAAGCTTCTTGTGGGCAGGGAACATGTCTACCAACTCTGTTATACTGTTCTCTCCCAAACACTAGTACAGTCTTCTACACATAGTAAGTTCTCAATAAATACAACTGATTGTGTCCAATTTCCAGAGCTTAGTAAGAGTTTCACCACCACCATTATGTTTTCTCACCTAACACGGTCTCATAAAATCTGTACATTTGACTAGCTCCTTTGTTCTCTTAATACTGAAACAGAGTTTTTATTTTCTTGTGCCAGTTCTTGAAAAAGCACAAATCACAGGATGTTGAAAGCAATTTTCCAGAGCCACAGAGCTGGAAGAGACTTAAAGAAGTCACTGATTCCCTCACTCCTACCTCTCCTTGTTCTTTTGTAAAAATCCCCAGATTACTTTGTTAATTCAGAATGTCACAACCTTTCCAGTTTTTTTTCCCATTTCTTCTTGTCCAGGTTTTCAAAAGTGAGACCATGAAACCTTGGCACTCATGGTATTTTTTAAAATTACTCAGTTCAAGATATTGTATACTCTATTTCAGAATTACTCAAAAACTGTAAAAAAAATTGACAGGGTTGTTGCATTTTCTTTGCATCTTACTTCTTTTCATCTCTCCTGGTTTTCTTTCTCACTAAGGTTTTCCTGCTCCTTTATTGTGTTTTCTTTCTCTTTCTCTTCCGTGAACGCTTTTTCCCCTAAGCTTCCTTGATATTCAGTCCACTGCAGAACAACTGAACACCAAAGTCTAGCTTACAGTTAAAATAATCTAACCGTTCCATAGTTTTTTATGGTATTTATTAAGCACCTATGTGTCAAATACTGTTTTCTAAGCACTGGGGTAGGTACAGATTAAGTAGGTTGGACAGGGACATAGGGCTCAAAGTCTAAGTAGGAGGGAGAACAGGTATTTAACTCTCATTTTACAGTTGAAACTGAGGCACTGAAACTGAGACACAGAGAGTGAAGTGACTTGCCTAAGGTCAAACAGCAAGCAATTGGCAGAGCCATAATTAGAACCCAGGTCCTCTGACTCCCAGGCCCAGGGCTCTTTCCACTATGCCAAACTGCTACTCAGGGGCCACAGAAGGCTATTACAAGAAAACCTATAGAGGATATGCATGCCTTCAGGGTTAGAAAGCAAGTCTTAAAAAGTTGCTTCATCATTTATCATCATAAATTAGAAACTGGTTGAGCTAAAATGAGCTGTTTCACTAAATGATTCCAGTTCTTATTTGAAATAACCTTCTATGAAACCACTCCATTCTCAATTAGCTTCAAAACCTAGTGCCAAGCAGAAAACCCTTCAATGAACAACTAAAAGATCAGCTGAACAACTAAAGCTGAACAACTAAAAGATCAATATTTGCTTGAAACCATAAAAGTTAGGAAAAAAACACAGAAATAATCAGATGCTACATTCTTTAGATCCACCTTCTTCCCTGTGACTAACCAGCAGCTCATCAAACAACCAAAGACAGGATTACTTCTGCCACTTGAATATTGAGGAAGAAAATCAACACCAACCCCCTGCCAACCCCCCCCCCCCCACTGAACAAGTATTCCTTGCATTCTACAACTCTGCCCTAACATGTTGAGCTGGAGTGCTCAACAATACTTAAACAGGGATGAGGGCATGTGATGCAGCTAATTTGCATCTAAACCTGAAACTCTCATGCAAAAACATGATAAAAGATTGGTATTAAAGAGAATGCCAGCTGCCAAGAACTTTTAGAAGTAGGCATTCTGAATCTGAGGCTATATTTTTTATTTGTTATATGTTCCCAAGTCCCCAGTACAGTGGCCCTACACAGGAGACACTCAAATGTGGTTGATGAACCTGTGCACATTTAGAAAGAGCAGTATATTAGAGGTAGAGACCAGCTTCAAAGGTGCCTAGTATTATCTACAGGAGAGCAGAGTCAAATACATCGCTTAAGAATATAATCAGAGAAAGATCCCTCAGAAATGCAAGATAAATGATCCAAAATGAAGATGACGGAAACACGATAGGCTGAACCGGCACAGCCCACAGCAATTCTGGCTATAAAAATCCTCTGCCCTTTTGGAGGGAGGCTGCAAATGAGCAGGGTGACAGGAAGCAATCCAATCCTCTTGCAGGTGTTGGAGGCAAAATCTTCTTCTAAAGCAGATGTTCTGGATGAGACCCTATCTGTAAAATGGGGATAATGACATCTGCCTCCCACCCCATAAGGATGGTGTGAGAAATAATGGGATACTGTTTTCTCCAGTGTTTGAACTCCTCAGAAGAGACTGCCACATCAACAAGTAGTATTAGTTGAAATCAGACAATGACAAAGCTGAGAAATGCTCTCGGGACAATCATGCAGAGAATTAAAACTAAACCTGTGGCAGAAAATGCTGACCGTAATGTTTTGACTTCCTTCCAAGACAAGTTTACCACTACAGTAAAATATGACACAGAATATGATACAGTATTTAGGCTACAGAAGATCCTCTGCCTAATGCTTTGAAAATACCAGTCTCTTGCTATGTTTCTACGTCAAGAAGAAATCCACCCAATATATGTGAAGACTTTCCTCTGCCAGAACAAGACAGAATATCCAAATGACTACGCACGGCTTTCTTACCCCATCTCCAGCCCCTGAGGCAGCTCCAGGTCAGGCCAACAGACACCTTGAAGCCAGTCTTAGTCCCAAGAGTTCTCTGGAAGACTGTGATCCTACAAAACTGTTCTGGGCACGGATGTTCTCTAGGCTCACCCAAGTGTAGGCCCACATGCTTCACCATCTGAACTTCCTACAATTCTTATTCCTTTCCCTCTAGACTGTAAGCTTATTGTGGCCAGGGAATGTGTCTACCCACTCTGTTATACTGTTATATTGTACTCTCCCAAGAGCTAAGTACAGAGCCCTGCACACATTAAGTGCTTAATAGATTCCACTAATAGATTGACTTGCTTTGCACACAAACTGTTGCAGACCATATCCTCTAATCAAAATCTCTCTCTCTTTCTCTCTCACACAGGCACACACACAAACACACCCAATACAGAAGCAATTTTCAGGGAACACCAAAGTGTAAAATTTATAAAAATGATGATTCAGTAATGGGCACAGATTAAAAAAAGATGATTGAGAATTTACATTTATCTATTCATCAACGACAGGACACAGAACAGGTTTATTAGTTTAACAATTCAATTTGAATGCCCAGGTAGAAGTGTGAAATGACCAGCACATAAACCTTAGAAAGAGACGAGCAGTCACCTAATCAAAAATAGGCTTTCTAAGTCTGGGACTGTTTCTGGAAAAAGGTAGTTTGGACATGGAATATGAGTCATTTCCTTTATCAACCTCAACCTGGCAGTTGTAAAAGTAATCCAGGATGTTAGGATCCTCTGGCATTAGGTCCCAGATCTCTTCATTATTCAGTTCTCCCAGAGATGGATTTTTCCCCTTTCTTTTTGCTATGATGACTAACAACCAGTGTGATCTTTCTGTCCTTATCAGCCCTATGGAGGGTGACCTCCTCCTATTTCTGGAGCAGGACATTTTCACAATCCAAAGACCACCACTATGCTCACTAGCTATTTTAAAGGGATACTGGTTGTGGGGGAAAATCCCAAGTGGGAAACCCAAAAGCATAAGACCGCAAGCACAGCCCAAGGGCAGGAGGCAATTTCAGGACTGTCTATTGGACTCTATCCCACTCCCAACCCCCTCTTATCATGCTTCTCCCTAGAACCAGGAGAAGCAGCATGGCCTAGTGGAGAGAGCACAATCCTGGACCTGGGTTCTAATTCCAGCTCAGTCAGTTGGCTGCAGTGTGACCCTAGGCAAATCACTAAACTTCTCTGTGCTTTAGTTACTTCATCTGAAAAGTGGGATTAAGGCTGTAAACCTGATTATTTTGTATCTACCCCAGTGCTTAAAACTGTGCTACACACATAATAAGCGCTTAATAAACATCATTTAATAAAAACAACCCACAAACCTACTCCTATTCTGAAGCAGGACCATGAATCCATGTGGCCAGCCTGGGGTCTCTCAATGCTTAGCATAGGTCCCAAGACGGTACCCAAGGGGAATTGTCCAGAATGATTGCAGAGAAAGAGATGGGAGGGCAGAGCTCAGTTTTAGTCCTCCCCAACTCCTCCCAGTCTTCAAGTGGGGTTCTGAAAGTTTGGGGTGAAGCTGACAGGCAAGGGATGAGGGCTGAGGTCAAAGAAAGCGGAGGAGTTGGTACTAGATGGAGAAAGAATGGGCTATGATAGTCTTGCCTGGAGTAGGTTTCACTGAAAATAAACTGATCTTTCATCTTCAGATTCATAAACTATGTAATCTGTCTAAAACAGTCAGGCCTCTCTTGGGGTTACACCATAGGTGAAGTTTTCAATACTAAAATGGGTATTTCCAAAGTTACTACAGACCCCTCACTAGCTCACTGGATTTGTGACCATGCAGATAATCAAGAAACTTGAATGAAAAACCAGAAGACATTTGTCAGAGGCTTATGTTTTCCTGAGACCCCCACACATTTCAAAGGCACTCCTTGCTCCTGCTGGTCAGACACCCTAAATCTTTACACTGCATTTATAGCCAAAGGCACATTCCAGTTGAAACAGAAGAGAAGCCCTAAGAGGCTATCAGATATTTAGATCTTTTCGAGTTGAGAAAGTATGATTTCATAACTCTCTCAGCAGACTTTGCAGTTCTGGCTCATTTTAATATTGGAGGAATTACCAGTCACGGATTTAGACCTCTAAAATGCTACAGCAACCACGTTGTTTTAACTCAGCAGGAGATGATCATTAGAATAAAACCTGTCCTGGTTTGGAATCCCTTATAAAGAATAAAAACAAATTTCTTGTATTTCACATCACAGGGTTTCATTTATGAAAGTCTAGAAATTTGGAAGCTAATCCTTAATTTATCAACTTTATTGGCTCTATAGTGAGCACGGTCCGCCTTAACTTGTAGTGTGTGTTTTTCTATGTAATAGCAAACTTTAAAAATCAGACTCGCAAGAAAGTTCAATAGTTTACAATCCATCCTTTCCTCCTGAGATCACAATTCTAAACAGGAGTCCACCCTCCAGTCTCACATGTTCATAAATTATTATTCACTTTGGAAAAGTGAGTACCAATCAGCCAATTGTTATTTACTGGGTGCTTACTGTGTGCAGATTACTGAATTAAGCATTTGGGAGAGTTCAGTAGAATTGAGAGTCACGATCCCTGTCTCAGGAGTCCCTCAGGGGATTCACACTCTTACTGCTTTGTATTGCTCACTTAAGGTAAAACAGTTACAAATATATGTTTACACTTGAAGTTTTAATAATAAGATTTACTGGAGATTGAGAAATCAGTGAAAGAATGCTCAACCAGGTGAGGTACAACACACAATAAGCCTGTGGGACTGTTTTAAAATTCAAATCCCTGAGCTCATCCAAAGTTTGGGGATGTAGGGAGAGAGTGGGAATGCCCACCCTTGGCTGTGCTTGCTTTAATTCAGTGGGGGAAAGAAGAAGGCATAGCACATATGTGCATATTTTCTTTTTCTCTTTCTCTCTTTCATTCTTTCTCTCTCCCCTCCCCTCCTGGGCTGCTTAAGCGTAATTTATGCACCTGTTATAAACCACAGGACAATTGCAGAATCCACTTCTGAAAAGGAGTAAACTATTAGTACTTTCAAACCGGGAAGGCAACAATTACTTACACCTGATGAAGCTTGAGGCCATTGACAGCTGTCCCTTTCTCTAACAGAGACAATGGATGGTTCAGAAATAAGGCCCAGTGGAGGACTAAGTGGTCCAATTGGCCAGGCCAGTTTAAACCCAACCGTCCTGCTGACCAAGCTAAATTACCAGGCACAAACATCCTGGGACCAGCCGGTAGCAGCCACTGTCATTATCTAAGACACTCGATAGACACAATTTTAAATAAAGGAACAAGCCGAGCCTTGCCGTTACACTTGTGCATGCCCGAAATAGTAGTCAGCAGCAACCTCTTTAAATGTGAGGGACCGTCTAGACAAACCTCCGTCTGTCTTGGAAAGCTTCTGGCAAAGAAGGTGGTGTGAGGGCAGGGGAGACGACAATGGTTAGAAATCATAAAATGGAGAGTCAGAGAGCTATGCAGAGAACCTGGCAAGAGAATAGCTAGCTACCTTCCCTCTCTTTGAGGGCCCAGACTCAAGGATCAATCAACTGAATTTATTGAGCACTGTGTGCAGAGCACTTGGGAAAGTACAATAAAAAGGTTGGTAGACACATTCCCTGCCCACAACAAACTTACAGTGTTCTGCCAGCCTACCTGGAACTTAGAACAGAGCTTGACATATAGGAAGCTCTTAATAAATGCCATAATTCCAGTCATCATGGTTGCAAGCATCCCCTCCCCCTGCAATTCTGCCACCATCCGGATGGGCATGTAAATCATACCTGCTTCAGCAACAGACAAAACAGAAGGGTACAACCAGTGAAGAAAGGAATTCCACATAGCACTAGGCTAATAAGCTTCTTGAGAGCAGAGAGTGTCTACCAACCACATTATACTCTCCCAAGTGCTTAGTACAGTGGTCTGCATAAAGTAAGCGCTCAATAAATACCACTGATTATGTTCAGCCTCGTTACCTTCCCCAGTCACTCTTCCCTGCTGCTAGGAAGCACCCACGAAAAGCAGCCAAGAGAAGGAGGGCAGCTATACCAGAGATGCAGTTTTACCCGGTCCAAGTGACCCTTGGAAAGCAGGGAGGTTGGAGTCTTAACAAGGGAGAAATCATGTGTCAGATGTGTCCACCACAGGCCTGAAAGGCTAGGCTTAAAAGACAAAATTGGCAACCCACATTTTAGCCATTACAACTTCCTAGTTTTGTTTCAGGTTTTGGGAATATGGGTATCCTAACGCCTCTCTACACACTCCTGGAGGGAAATGGTACTTTACAATATCCTACTGTACTAGATCTGGATTTCCTTTTTCTCTCAAAAGAGTATTCAGTAATATTCACGAATATTGCAACGGCAAAACTCTACTGTGTGAAGGTACCTTTCAAAGTGGCAATATACTGCAGACATAATAGCTTAACTTATAGCATCATTGATATAAGCACTCTATCCTCATGACACCCTCCCTACCCTGTCAAAAAAAGTAAAGGAAGAGAGACATTAAGGTGGTGTTCTAAAGGTGAGTTTCCAAGTGAGGTGTTGAGGCAGGTAAGATTTACCAGCTCATTCTGATACAGCCCCCAAACTAAATGGCCTTTTGGCCATTTATCATCACTGACAAAGCTGAGCTTCCTTATTCAAAGAGCAACCTTAGTGCATTCATTACCAGCTTTCCAACTCTAGAATAAAAGAATGCTTCTCTTGGCTCAATCAATGGTATTTACTGAACACTTACACTGTACTAAGTGCTTGGGAAAGTACAATGCAATAGAGTTGATGGACATGATCCCTGCCCTCAAAGAGTTTAAAATCTAGCAGGGCTGGGGTGTCAAAGAGTTTAAGAGGTAGGTACAAAGCCAAGTACACAGGCAACACAAAAAGGAGGGGAAATGAGGGGTTAGTCTGGAAAGACCTTCTGAAAGAAGATAGAATTTTAATGGGACTTTGAAGATGGAAAGTGGTGGTCTGCCGGATCTGAGAGCTTACTTTGCCAAGTACTTGGGAGAGAACAATAGAGTTAGGTTGAACAGGGCTGAATTTGGGTACTGTAATTACCATAGGTTATTGCTGGTGTTATTACTGTCACTAATAGTAACCTTTTGAGAGATCTTGAAGGCAATTAAACTCAGTGATAGTGCCTCCACTCTTCCAAAAGGGGAAATATCCCTCTGAAGGGTGGATGACCCTATTTTCTTTTCTCCTCCCTCTGCCTCATAGGAATCCAGTCATAATTCTGCCAGTTTGGAAAATTGTGCAACAGAATGGGGCTTTTTCCATAGTCTTCTTTGGGGGCCTGGGAGAGGGGATCATCAAGGACATGGAGAAATTATATTGGACATTCCGATGACCTTTTTTTTTTTTTTTTTTTTAAAGGGGGCTAGAGACAAATAGAAAAGTACTTGTGATATTCAAAATATGGTAAAATGTGTGGGCATATGCAAGGAGGATCGAAAGAGTATCCAATAGACTGTGATAAATAAACCATCACTTGACTGCAGGCGATTACTGTAACTCGAATTTTACCTCACCTGAACAAACTTTGAACTTGCACTGACCTAAAGGCACTCAACTCACTCACTACAAGTTCTACAAGTCTATAATGATACTGCAGTGTCATCCATCTTCCTGGGAGAAAACCATATGGAATCGCAGATTTATTGTCATCGTGACAGATCACAAATCTTTTGGATTATTAAAAGCTGTCTTCTTACATAAGTATTAAGTTCAGTCCAAGACATTTCCAAAGCACTGGCCCACAACCCACCCTCTGCCTGTCAGCTTGGAGGTATCAAACTTTCAGCTCCTGGGGTCCCTAGCAAGGCAGTCCAGATTGACACAGTTACACCTCAAAGCAAAGGAAAGAAAAGGAAAGAGGGACAAGTATAAATGGAAGGAAGAGAAAGAAGGAAACAAGTGATGGAAGGGTAAGAAGAGGCAATGTTGGTAGGACTAGAGAGAGATGGGAGCATATAGATTTGTAAGCAAATGTAGGGCCCAGAAAGTTAAAGAATGGATGGGACACAAAGTGGAGAATGGTTGTATGTGGGTAGAAGCAGTGTGGTCTGATGGATAAAACACAGTCCTGAAAGTCACAAATCCTAGGTTCTAATCCCCGACTGCCATTTGTTTGTGTGTGACCTTGGACAAGTCACTTAACTTTTCAGTGCCTCAGTTACCTCATTTGTAAAGTGAGGATTTAGACTGTGTGGGATAAGGATTATGACCGACCAGATTACCCTGTATCTACCACAGCATTTAGTACAACACCTGGCATACAAAGTGTTTAAATACCAGTTTTTAAAAAATGGTAGGAGAAAGGATAGATGTCAGAGAACTAGCCAGAGGTTGCTAATACCAGGAAGTTACAACGGAACCCATCTCATTAAGGTATTAATGGCACTTGCTCCCAGAAATAATTAGTTTTATGTAATCCATACGAATAATACACTCTTTGCCCTTGTCTAACGGCCCCTCATAATGTTCTAGGTGTTACAATCATCTAGTAATCCTCCAAGCCTATCTGAATTTTGATATTACCACCCTTTGGAATCAATTACTCCTTTGGAAATCCCACTCCAAACTTTCAGTTCATCCCCATCCCTGCTGAAAAGGAACTTAACTCCTGTTTTAGTGTCTAAAAAAAAAGCCTGGATTTGAACAACGCGAACAAATGCTCTCCTTGGCTTACCCCCTCATAAATTTACAACTATTTTCAGTCAAGCAACAAAATCTAGGGACCACGCTCAATTCCCGGCGCAAACTGATGTCGACACCTGGATCACGATGGGGCCAGCCATTGAGGCCCAAACTTCAAATTAATTTTTTTTTTTTTTTTTAAAAAAAAGCCATGACTGGGCGCAACCAAGTTTGCTTTCATTTTCTAATTCAATTATCACCTGGCAGGGAGCATATCTCTGACCTGAAGTGGGTGGGAAAGTGGGAAGAGACTAGGCCTACAGCCAGACTTGCCCCACCTTCTCCCACTACCTACAGATTCATTCCATCGCACTTACTGAACGCTTACCGTGTGCAGGGCACTGTACTAGGCGCTTGGGCAAACACCATACAGCAATAAAGGGAGACGATCCCAGCCCCAAACGAACTCACAGTCTGGCCGTGGCGGAGACAGACATCAATAGAAGTAAACATGCATCAAGACGAGTAAACGGGGAGCAGTATAAATAATTAAAAATTCAAAGGGGAGTGGACCTGGATAAAGGTGGGGAGGGAAGTCGGGTCCAAGATGGAAAACCGGCTGTCAGGGAGGCCCTTTCCCTGGATCCAGGCTTTCCCATCCCAAGGCCACATTGCCCGACGGTGCTCTTTTCCTCCTTCCCGAGTGGATTAGTCGGGATGCTCCCCCCGGGGGAAGGGAAACTCTCCTCCCAACAGAGGGGCCGATCCCGGGGTCGGGGGCCTCCGGAGCCCCAACATTTGCCCTCAACCTCATGGACGTGGAGCTGGGCAAAGCGGAGGGCTCCCCATGCTCCCCATCCCCACCCCGTGCTCTCCCTGCTCCCTACTCCCCTCTCCCTGCGCCTCTCCCCGTGCTCCCCCTACTCCTCTCCTACTTCCCCTGTTCCCCTCCCCCTGCTCCTGTCTCCGTGCTCCCCTCCTCGGGCTCCCCAGCTCCTCCCCGTACTCTCCTGCTCCCCTCCCCGTGCTCCCCCTGCTCCCCTCTCCGTGCTCCTCCTGCTCGCCTTGCTCCTCTCCCCGTGCTCCCCTCTCCGTGCTCCTCCTGCTTCCCTTGCTCCTCTCCCGGTGCTCCCCCTGCTCCCCTCCCCGTGCTCCCCCTGTTCCCCTTACTCCTCTCCCCGTGCTCCCCCTGCTCCCCTCTCCGTGCTCCCCCTGCTCCCCTTGTTCCTCTCTCCGTGCTGCCCCTGCTCCCCTCCCCGTACTCCTGTTCCCCCTGCTCCCCTCCCCGTGCTCCCCCTGCTCCCCTCCCCGTGCTCCCCCTACTCCCCTCCCCGTGCTCCCCCGCTCCCCTCTCCGTGCTCCCCTTGCTCCCCTCCTCGTGTTCCCCCCGCCCCTCTCCCCGTGCTCCCCCTGCTCCTCTCCCCGTGCTCCCCCTGCTCCCCTCCCCGTACTCCTCCTGCTCCCCTTGCTCCTCTCCCCGTGTTCCCCCTGCTCCCCTCTCCGTGCTCCCCTTGCTCCTCTCCCCGTGCTCCCCCTGCTCCCTTTGCTCCTCTCCCCGTGCTCCCCCTGCTCCCCTCTCCGTGCTCCCCCTGCTCCCCTCCCCGTACTCCCCCTGCTCCCCTTGCTCCTCTCCCCGTGCTCCCCCTGCTCCCCTTGCTCCTCTCCCCGTGCTCCCCCTGCTCCCCTTGCTCCTCTCCCCGTGCTCCCCCTGCTCCCCTCTCCGTGCTCCCCCCGCTCCCCTCCCCGTGCTCCGCGCGGTCCTGTGCCCGCGGTGTCGATGGGGTGTCCGGGCGGGTATCCGGGGGTCCTGGGGTGGTGGGGGGTGGGGGTCCGGGCTTACCTTGGGAGGGAAAGGGCTGCGCGGCGGCCAGCAGCAGCAGCAGCCGTCCGGCCATTAGCGCCAGCACCGGGACCAGCCCCGGCCGGCCCCGCGGCCCCGACCCCGACCCCGGCCCGGCCGCGCTCCCTCGGCCGCTCCCCCCGGCCATGGCCCCGGCTCGGCGGCGGGGCGCGTGCGGATCGCTCACCACTGCCCTAACCGCTCCGCCCTCACCTGTCCACACCCACACCCCGCCCCCTCCTGCTCCTCCTCCTTCTCCAGCGGCTCCTCCTCCTTCTCCAGCGGCTGCTCCTCCTTCTCCAGCGGCTCCTCCTCCTCCTCTTCTACTCCTCCACCTCTTCTACTCATCCTCTACCACCTCCTCTACTCCTCCTGCTCCTCCTCCACCAGCTTCTCTGCTCTTCCTCCTCTTCCTGATCCTCCTCCACCACCTCCTCTACTTTTTCTCCTCTACCACCTCTTCTACTGCTCCTCCTGCTCCTCCTCCACCACCTCCATGACCCCCTCTCCTCCTCCTCCTCTCTCCTTGTGCCCTTTCCCTCTCCCGTTCCTTCTCCGTCTCCTCTTCCTCCTCCCTGCCGACCTGCCCAACATGCCTCTCCTCCCTCTCCCTCAGCTTGGGGTCCCCTTCCTTGCACCCCCTCCCGGGACCCACCACCTCCAAAACTTTCTCCATCCCTCCCTCACCCCAAAGGCCTTCCCTGATTTATCACCCCCTCGATCAGTCGACTTTTTAAAGTCAATTGTATTCCCAACATGTTGGCCTTTCTTTGTCCTTCCCTCTTTCCTTACTTCCTTTCCTTACTTTCTTTCCTTTCCTTTCCTTTCCTTTCCTTTCCTTTCCTTTCCTTTCCTTTCCCTCAAACAAGATACTGTGAAGAGCTCTGGTGTTACAGGTAGAGTATCTTTCATATACATTTCATTTCTCGTTAAGTAGGTGCCTTGGATGATTTGACACTGTTTCTCCAAAATAGCCCAGGAGACCAGTTAGATGTGAAAGATCATTCAAGTGAATGACAATCTGTCATTCAAGTGATTTGCTGAAAGTGGGGCTCCAGGTAGGATGGAGAGAAGGGAGGGGAGAAAGGTACACTCCCTGAACGTGCAGGGTCAGGTCAAAAGATAAATCTTTCACTAGAAAAATCCCTTTTACCTCATGCAGAACCACTGTATGCTTTCCGCCTTATTATCAGGGGACTTGCTATTCCGTATCATTGCACTCCTATGGAAAGCCTCTTTCTGTGCAGAGGCAGGTGCTTTGTGAGATAGAGTATTTTGGCTTAAGGAAAATGTGTCAGGAGTACAAAAAGCACCCAGGCATGAAGTGAGAAACAAACATGTTTTTACCCACATTTTAAGGTGAGCGAAGGTAGGTTTGCTCTTAAGAAATCCATTTAGTACAAATTTGCCTTCTGATTCATTAGAGAAGCAGTGTAACCTGGTGGAAAGAACACCAGCCTGAGATCTGGTTTTCTAATCCAGGCTGCATGACCGTGCCCACTGTGTAATCTTGTGCAAATCACTCAACTTCTCTGTGCCTCAGTTTCCTCATCTGTAAAATGGAAATTCAATCCCTGTTCTCCCTCATACTTAGATTGTGAGCCTCATGTGGAACCTGGATTGGGTCCAACCTGAAAAATTGGTAACTACCCCAGATCTTAGAACAGTGTCTGACACTAAGTGTTTAACGAATACAATAATCATAATTAGAGCCAGGGATGGCCTGCCAGGCCTAGGACAACTGAGCAGACCAGGGTGTCATGACATCATTGGGCCCAACCCTTGGATGTACTCCAGGAAATGGGTCGGTCAGTCAGACGTGTTTATTAAGTGCTTACCATATGCAGAGCACTGTACTAAGCACTTGGGAGGGTACAATATAACACACACATTCCCTGCCCACAACGAGCTGGTCTGAGGAGCTGCCAAACTGCTGGCTCGTCAGGCCCCGCCTGGGATTTGGAGCCCAGGTGTGGTTCTTTGTTGGTTTTGCCCAGATCCTGTGAGTCTGCATGGAGCCCCAGCAACCACCCTGGTTGCCTGTTCCGGGGTGAAATCTCCTGAACACTCCAGAAGCTCTTCCTCATATCAAAGCAAACTCTTTTTTGGCCCTATAACTCCAAGAGGCTAAAGATCTTTGATTCAGACTCGTCAGTACAGGGTTGTTGCTAAAGCTGTAGCCGATATCTCTGGGTGCCTTTTCAAGTGAGGAAATTACAGCTGCCAGATGCCCCTGGATGCCTCTGGCCTGTGTCAGAGGCATCAACAGAAGACCACTGGCCTCCAGGGATTATGATTGTGAGTCCCATGTGGGACAGGGACTGTGTCTAACCTGATTTGCTGGTATCTACCCCAGAGATTAGTACAGTGCCTGGAACATACCATTAACAAATAGTAATAGTAATTAGAGTCAGAGATGGCTTGGAACAGAACTGAGGGCTTTCCCCCATATGTTTCATTGTCAGTCAATCGTATTTTTTGAGCACTTACTATGTGCAGGCCAGCTGCAGTAATCAATCAGTGGGATTTCCTGAGCGCTTACTATGTGCAGAGCACTGTACTAAGCTCTTGGGAGAGTACACTACCACAGAATTAGCAGACACGTTCCCTTCCCATAACGAACTAGCCTTGAGGTCAAGTTTACATTAGAGGTTCTTAGGGGTGAAGCCACCTTCCTGATCCCTTTTGGATCCCCTGCTGGCTGGAAGATGTGAGTTCATTTCTCTAAAGGTTTACTCCTCTAACAGGAAAGGTTTGAGTCTTGAACTGTTGAGAGAAGCTGGCTCAGTCACGTCTTTTGGGAAGCAGTGCGGCTGCAAGCTTGAAGTGATTCACACAGTGGGATGTTTTCTAGCAGTCAAATATTCCCCACCCTCAGCTCTCCTTCAGCGGGGGCTAAACAGATGGAATTCATTCCCACAGGAAGTTGTAGTAAAGAAGTTCCCCCAAGGGCTTGGATAAATTCATGATGAGGAGTCAGAGTTGGTGGATGTGCTTTCTGGCCATAAGGATCTTGCAGTTTGGAGGGGGAGTCTGACATTAAAATAAATTACAGATACGTGCATAAGCATAGAGCTGAAGGCAGGGTCAATATCAAGTGTTTACAGGGTACTAACTAATCCAAGTGCAAGGGTGACCTAGGAGGAAGAGGAAATAGGGGAAATGAGGGATTAGTTGGGGAAGGTCTCTTGGAGATTTGATTTTAATAAGGCTTTGAAGGTGGGGAGAGTGGTGGTCTGTTTCAATGAAAGGGGAGGACATGAGCAAGGGTTCACTGGTCAGATAGACAAGACTGATGTACAGTGGGCCTCAGTTCCATCATCTGCAAAATGGGGATTCAGTACCTGTTCTCCTTCCTACTTAGACTGTGAGCCTCATATGGGACACGATCATCTTGTGTATAACCCCACACTTAGTACAGTGCTTGGCACAGAGTAAGTGCTTAATAAATACCACTATTTACTATTAAATACTTTTACCACTAAATGCTATCATACTAAATGCTATTATGATTATTATTATGTAAGGTGGGGAGAGTTGGTTGGGTTGGCATTAGATGAGTGAAATGCACGGGTGGGTTGTAGCGAGAAATCAGCGGAGTTTGCTGGACTAAGACTGTGAGCCCCATGTAGGACATGAACTGTGCCCGACTTGGTTAGCTTGTGTCTACCTCAGCCCTTATTGTGGTACCTGGCACATAATAAGTGCTTATCCAATACAATATTTTTTTTAAAAAAACATTTGTAGAGGATTTTCGAAGAGGGCAAAGGTCAGGGATACTGAATGGTTCCTCTGTAAACATTAGAATGGCTGTCTGAGATCCTAAAAGAGTCCCACTGCCACTGTCAGACAGGCTGGAGAAACCATTGTTCTGGCTCAGGAATGGTATTGTTTGGGGTCTCATGTGTTACTTCTCAATCCTGTGTGAAGGCCAGGGTTATCTCCCACTACTGGCTCCAGTCAGAAGGGACTTCCCAGCTCCAGGCAACACCACAGCCAGGATTCACTTCCCTTCCCCCCTCCCCCCCCCCCCCCCCGCATAGGAGCTGGGCAGTCGTGGGGGGGACCCAAGGGAAGGGAAAGGGGGAAGTGAGGGGGAAACTAACCTTGGACGTTTCCAGGGAAATCTCCAAACAGAGGCATCCAAATGTTGTTTTCACCCAATCAGGTTTGGAGACCCTGTAGCTCTCTCTTTTTACTCTTCCCTTCCTCTCACTGTCCCTGCGGCTTCCTTCCTTTACCTGGCCTCTCTACTCAGTCCTACAGGAGCTCAGGATTACAGTTGAAGAAGACGCTACATCTGGGAGATGGTCAGCACTCAGTCACGCTGTAGCTGAACTCTCATTCTACACCATCTCATTGAAACCGGTTCTACTAGACAACTTTTGCCCTACCGACTGATGGAGGTCAGAATAACACCCACTGAAATGGCAGTAATGATCTGTGACAGTAAATCACTTTATGGTGCTCTCGTGGATTGAGTAGGCCTCCTTAAATACTTCACCACTTCCAGGGCAGGTCTTAACATCTAATATTACCGAAGGCCCGAATGAAATCACTAGTTGCTTGTGCAAGACATGCTAGAGTACAGCTTCGCAAATAGACAAGACTTGCATAGGTTTACCAGCCTGCAGTGTTTTTCTTTTTTGACTCTCCTGCATGCTCCCATCCCTTCTTTTCCTTTTCTTCTCTATCCAGGAAATGCACAGATATAAAATACATGAAATTAATATCCTTTACTGCTCATCTGCGATAAATCATTACTCATGCAAGTTGAGTAGCTCTTTGCAGGGCCTAATGCTGATAACAGACTACTCAGCTGTGAAATAAACAGAGCAGGGAATTTCCAGGAAAAGATCCAAGAGGGAGGGAGGGAGAGAGATAAACAGGTGAGAGAAATTGGTAAACAGATCCACAAATTGGAGAAATATAGGCCCATAAAGTCTTGATACATTTTCAGTAGTAAAGAGTCAAAAAAAGGAAGTTATCTCCCTAAATATGCATTTGGTGAAATTCATTCATCTCTCCCTTTTCACATTTTCTTATTTTCAAGCAGTCATTCGATAGCGTTTATTGAGGGTTTAGTCTGTACAGAGGACGGCACTAAATGCTTGGGAGAGTACAGTAGAGTTAGTAGACACAATACCTGCCCTCAAGAATCTTACAATCTAGTGGGGAAGAGAGACACTAAAATAAATTACAGGTAAAGGAAGTAACCAAGTGTAGATATGCAAATAAGTGCTGTGAGGAAAAGAGGTGGGATGAGTAACACAGTGTATAAGGAGTATAGACTCCAGTGCATAGGTGACGCAGAAGGGAGGCAAATGGAGTGGGGAAATGAGGAGTTAGTCAAGGAAGCCTTCTTAGAAGAGACGTTGGACTTCGAAACAGCATGATTCTAAGTCTGATTCTGACATATGCCTCCTGTGGGACCTTGAATCATGTAACTTCTCTGGACCTAAGTTCCTTCATCTGCAAAATGGGGATTCAATATCTATTCTCCCTCCTACTTAGACTGTGAGCCCCAAGTGGGACCTGATCTTCTTGTATATACTCCAGCGTTTAGCACAGAGCTTGGCACAGAATAAGTGCTTAATAAATACCGCTATTATGATTATTATTATGTGAGTTGGGGGAGAGCCTCAAAGCCCACAGTGTGGAGTCTTTATTTGATTGGATGGAAATGGGAAGCCACTGGAGGTTTTATGAAAAGCACCACTATGTCCCTAATCATTCCATATGATGGGCTCTCTGAGGTAACTTGGGTTTTGGATCACTCAAGGAGTACATAATGACACACCACACACACTATCTTCTTTAGAGTCATTAAAACGTTTTGGCTCAAATGAGAGTGTGACTGATAAAAGGTGTTAGCTCCTGGGGAGTCATTTTTCTTGATAGGAAGAAAGAAGGGGAGGAGAAAAGATTTATGAGCCTTTTTTTTTTAGTTACACAAGACTTCCTATTTAAGTTGCTCATCTGCGGGGCCAATGGAATGTTAAACCGTGCACATCTGCTCACCAATGATGACTGCACAACTCTCGGATGTGACTCATAGGGATTTCAAGCCTCTGCTTGCCAGGCTCAGGTGCTTTTTTTTTTCCATTTCAGGGACCTAACTTTGGAGTTTGCTTTCTATAGGAGAGAGAGGTAAAGAAAAGGAACAAAATTGAGGGAAGAAAGTATCTGCTTTATTTTTTAAAAATGAATGCCATTGCCAAGTATAGGAAGCCCTCGGCAGTAAGAATTTTGTCCATTATTTTCTTGAAAAAACAGATGAGCAATTCAGCTGCCCTTGATGGTTGAAAACTGAAAGCAGGTCTTGTGCACCAAAACCTTGATTCACTTTTCCAGTTATTTTTCATCTCTTTCTCTCCCGAAGCGTTCTCATTCTTGCCCAAGCCAATCTTCACAATGCCCCTCAGCAATTTATCAGTTCCTCTTCTGCTTGAGGTATAAACCACGGAATGGATTCATTCAATCCATTCTCCCTTAGGCCTTGGCCTGCTGCAGACTGAGGAACCTCCCTGAGTCATCAAGCCATTGTCAGGGTGGGAGGGGTTTTCAAATTATGTTCAATCTATATCTCTGGCTATTGTACACATTACAACACTTCCCCTTCCTGGCCTAGTGAATTCCCTTTGTCCAGAGGAACTGGTTGGGAATTCTTTCCAGAGCACTGAGTGCTAGTGCTTTACACACAGTAAGTGCTCAATAAATACGATTGAATGAATGAATGCTCTGCATGCAATAAGAACTCTATAAATATCAGTGATTGGTTAAGTAAATGTCTCTGAAAGTCCAGGTGGACATCCACTGTGAAGCAAATATTCCCCATTGGTGTCAACAAACCCTCTTTTCTTTATGAGGAAAAGTGGCAGTGCAAATCTGTACCCTTCCTTGGGAAATTTTCTTTCTATTTGTTCTTTCTCTTCTTCCCTCCTTCTCCATCCCATTACCTCCAGCCCTATTCTTTCTATTTTCCTTGTTGAGGTATTTTTTTTAGGGTTTCTCTTCTTTCTCTTTGAATCTCTGTTGTACTCTCCCACCTGCTTAGCATAATGGTCTGCCCACAGTCTAGCCTCAATAATCAATCAATCGATTGTATTTATTGAGCGCTTATGGGTGCAGAGCACTGTATTAAGTGCTTGGGAGAATACAACACATCAGAGTTGGAAGTCATATTACCTGCCCACAATGAGCTCACACTAATACCCTGATTCATTTCATTTCCTTTTGTTGAAGGTGTTTCTTTCCTCTCATTCCCTTTCTCATTTTTCGTAAGATTTCATTTCTTCCAATTTCCCACCTCAGTCTTCTGTTTCTTTCTCCTTTCCTCCTCCTGTAGTTTCTATCTGAAATAATCTCTGCTTAAACCTGTCCTATGAATACGGTTCTGGAACCAATTGCTTAATCTTGATGGTCCTTAAGGTACCGTTTAGTTGAGACAGTTTAGAGAATTACTCAGAGAACTTAAAATAAATCACATCTATATTTCCTATATTCCCTTCTGGACAATAGAATCAAACCCACTATTTTTTTTTTAATTTCCTATCATCTGCACTTTTCTGCCAGGATGAAGAAGAAAGGGTTCTAAATAAGAGAGTCTGTTTTCCTGTGATTTCCAAAAAAAAAAAAAACAACCCACCAAAAATCCCCCAGTTTTTCTTTTGTGATTTTTCAATGAGATAGTCAATCAACTTTTCAGTTTCAGATGTGTGGTTCGTGAAACTCATAAATAGCTACACTTTTTATGTAATATATGTAATAAGGAAATTCAAATTCAAACAGAACAAAGTTCCTTTAGTGTCCTAAGACTTGCAAATCTGGAGGCTGAATCCATTAAGTAACATTAAAAATAATGAAAACTTGTAAGAATGGAAGGAAAGAAAATGCTGTATAATTTAGAAAAAGTTTGGAAGACACTCCAGGACCTTTACCTTCACCTATCTTCAGTGCTTAATCAAATAAACAAGACAGATAATGAAGGATGTGTTTATACCTGCTGGGAAATTAATGAGAGATTTCACTTCTCAATTTTCTCTTTCTTAAGAAGAATCACTCAGCGGGAGATGAACACAAAATCTAGGCTTAAACTCCCACAACTTCTCAGGAGGAAATTGGGAGAGGAAATCATTTCACTGATCTAATCCCGAGAATCACAACTATGTGCTATCTATACACTAATGATGGAAGAATTCACGCTCCCAATTTTCAAGTCAGTAGAGAGTGAAGTACTTTAAAGTTACCCTCCTCTCTTCACCAAAAGAAACAAAAAATCTTCTCAGAGGCCCTGTTTCCATCCCAGAAATTTCCCAGAGTATTCAGTAATTTCCCAGGGAATTCAGGAGTGACCTAATGATCAGGTTTATTGGAGAGGGGATAGTGAGCATGCAATGCGGAGGGGGTCATTTTGTTGAAGGAGTGTCCCTGCTTGTCTCCTCTTGTTAATGTGGGTGGTCTTACTGGAAAAGGGTTAGGAACTCCTCACCTGTTCATATTTACAATAGCCTCAAAAAAAATGAACCTACTGTTTTGGATTACTGTGCACTTCTCTTTATTGACTGCAAACAAACCTTCTTGGGGGTAGGGCTGTGGCTGCTTCTGCCACCATAAATGCAAGGGCCCAGATGGGTCCGGAAAAGGCCACGAGCTACTTTGGTGGCTTGCTAAACTACACCGTATACCTCCAACGTAGGTTTCGGGTGAGCTTTCTGGGTCAGATTACACCAATTAAAACATGGCTTTAAGAGTCGCCCTCCTCTCATTGGTTCTCTCAGGCAGGATCTGAAAGAACAGAAAAATGCAGTCATTTTCTGCTTAGCCATCTCTATGTCCCTGAACACTGAGGAGGGAGTTTGGTTTGGATAGGCACCTCTCAGGTCATGGGCTCTTAGAACCAGAAGGGGCATCCGGACCATATGTCATCTGGCTCATTTCCGGTGCCAGTGAGCAGGAGAATGGCTAAACCAGGCAGGACAAGTGGGCGTTTATTCTCTCCTTAGGTATCTTCAGCAGCACTTCAATCTAGCACTTCATTCCATAGATCATTCCAGATCGTCAAGAAGCTCTTTCCTATGTCCAATCAGAATTCCTCCTACTTCATTTTAAGCCCATTTCCTCTTCCATCCTCACAAATACCCTTCAGATTCTTGAGGACAGGGATTCATTCCTCCTAATTCTTCTTTTCCTCATTTTCCATCCCCTTAATCATTTTTGCCTCTCTTCTCTGGATCCTCACAGATTTTCTACATTCTTTGTAAAGTGGGTGAACAAAACCAGACCCAATATTTTAATTCAAGCCTGCACAGTTCAGAAAAAAGATTACTCGCTGTTTTCTCATATTTCTTTACCAGTCAATTATTATATGCCACCAGAGAGGAACTAAAGTCATTACTGTCACCGGTCCACATACTCCCTTTGCACAATTCTGCTGCCACTCACTAGGACATTCCTTCTGCCAGTGTTTACCAAACACAAATGCCAGAGGCCATGGTCTAGCTGAAAGAGAAGAGGAGCTCTTTATATGTAAGGGTGTGACTGCTCCTTTGTGAATCTCTGCCTGTTCACCACCCTCTATAATTAAATAATTGCTTGCAGTTTGTACTCTCTCTCTTATCCTCTCTCCCTCTCTTCCCTCTCTCCCTCATTAATGAACCAAAAAAGCAAGCACCGAAGTTTTCATAAAATCAGCAGAACCTTGTTGTGGTTTTGAAGTTTGGAAGATTATAGTTTACTTCACACTTCCTCCCTCTCTCCAACAATGTTTAGAAAACGGATATATAAGAACCACACACACTATCATTTGCCCACATAAACAATCTACTTCTTCTTTGTTAATTGTTGCTTTCAGTGAGAATTTTTACTACTTCCCCAGTGATGCTGCAACCAAATCCCTTCAGGGCAATAGGGCCCTATTTAGTGCACTAAAGTTATAACTTACTAAATTCTCTAGGAAGAGCTAAAAACAGCTTTCAAAAGCATCTGTACCCTCAGAGAGACTCCAGCTCAATAACTTTTATGTTGAGAAGCTGCATGACCTAGTGGAAAAAGTATGGACTTGGGAATCAGAGGACCTGGGATTCTAATTCCGTCTGTACCAATTGCTTGATGAGTGACCTTGGGCAATTCACTTATCTTCTTTGTGCCTCAGTTTCCTCAACTGGAAAGTGGGGATTAAATCCTACTCCCTCCTACGTAGAATGTGTAGAATCCTCCTAGGCCCCACGTGGGACAGGAACTGTGTCCAATTTGGTAAACTTGTATCTTCCCCAGCACTGAGAACAGTGCTTGACACTTAGTAAAAGCTTAACAAATACCATTTTAAAAAATCTGAAGAATGTCTGAAAGGTCGAATGAAGTTTTCTAAAATGGATCTAAGTGGAAGACAGAGCTACACTTTACTAACCCACAGTTATTGAGAAAAGGTATTTAGACTGTGAGTCCGATGTTGGGTAGGGATTGTCTCTGTTGCCAAATTGTTCATTCCAATGCTTAGTACAGTGCTCTGCACACAGTAGCGCTCAATAAATACAATTGAATGAATGAAAGACTTAGTGGCATTGGCATCTCTTTGGTGGATTTCAACCATGTGATGACACTTCAAAGTTCTGGTGGTCACACTCCCAGCTACTGACTTTCAGCAAAGGATATCTTTACCTCACTCAAGTCCCAAAATAGGGAGGGATAGCTTCAAAAAGATCTCTTTCTAGAGAGGGAAGAAGAATAACGAGACAGCTTTAGAAGAGGGATTCTTGGAGAGGAATGATATGCTAATGAAAAAGCTAAACATTCTCCCCATGGCCTGAAAGACTTGTTCCTGGAAGACTTGCCCTGCTAGATTTTAAATAGGGTCCTCAAGGGCAAGGATTGGGATTAATTGCTCTATTGTACCCTTCCAAGCAGTACAGTGCCCTACATGGAGTAAACACTTAATAAATCCATTGACTGATGGATTGACTGGCATTTTCCAGAGAAAAGTGAGGATCCTGGGCACATCTGGCTTACTATGTACTTGCTCTGCTTTATTTAATCCTCCAACTGAATTACGGTCAAGGGTTGTTTCTGCAATTTCACTTCCTCCCATTTTTGTGCTTCAGCCAATCTCTTGTCTATTTCATTTGCATCATCTTCATTCAATTTTATTGTGGTGTCCCCAGAGATTAATCCCGTTAGAAAAACATCAACATCAACATCAATTCCAGGGTGAATTTCCAAAGGCTGCTTTGGTAATTTTTTACCCTTTAATAAGACTTTGGAGCAATATAAGAAAGAGAAATTGAAGGGCTCATTGAAACTGACCCACCAATGAAGACACCTCCAGGAAAACACTGGTTTGTTGCTCCTCTCTTCCAAACCCTAGTTTGTCCAGGGTAAACTGGTTTATTCTCCTTATATCACCACGAGAGGAAAATGCAAAATGTACTGGACATGGTACCAACTATTGATCTTAAGCGTCAGGGGCCTTGAGATGGAAAGCGAAAAGAATGGGCTTTTAGGAGTGTCGGGCAGGTTTCAGAGAGCTCAAAGCCAGAAAGCCACTGTAAGAGGTCCTTTCAGACCCGACTAGAAACTCTCCAGTAGTCTTGTCGGACTCTTGGGATAGGCAAGGCTGGGATTCCAGCTCAGAAAGCAGAGGGGGTCATTGTCCCTGTCACCGCCTTTGGAGTTGTCACCTCAAGTCCTGGGCCCTTTCCCAGAAGTCTTTCTGCCAACAAACTCCAAAGACCTTCCTGACCACCTAGTGGATCGAGCACGCGCCTGGGAGTCAGAAGGACCTGGGTTCTAATTCCGGCTCTGCCACTTGTCTGCTGTGTGATCTTGGGCAAGTCACTTAATTTCTCTGTACCTCAGTTACCTCATCTATAAAATGGGGATTAAGACAATGAGCGCTTTGTGGGACAGGGAGTGTGTCCAACCTGATTAGCTTGTATCGACCCCAGCACTTAGAGCAGTGCTTGACACATAGTAAGCACTTAATAAGTACCATTATTATTATTATTATTGTTGCCACCGGCTAGGAGCACCCAGGATTTGAACCATCTCTCCTCTTATTTGGAAAGGAGGCTGAAATATCCTGGTTTATCGGTGCAACTGTTTCCTTGCTGTTCTCTTAGTAGATCTGAAAATACTGTCTTCTATATTCTTCTTGGCATAGCATACCTCTAGTCTGAAAGTATATAGCCAAAGCAAGCGGTCATTAAAAGCATCCGTCAATGAGTGGCAGCTGTTATTGAGCCTCCATTGACTTTGCAGCACTGTTCTTGGGGTACAGGGGAAGCAAGACAAACCTTCTCTGCCCTCAAGGAGCTTGTCTTGTCTTATGCTGGGACATGCTGGGACACGCTGGGACACGCTGCTCGGGAAGCAGCGTGGCTCAGTGGAAAAGTGCCCGGGCTTGGGAGTCAGAGGTCATGGGTTCGAACCCCTGCTCTACCACTTGTCAGCTGTGTGACTTTGGGCAAGTCACTTAACTTCTCGGTGCCTCAGTTCCCTCATCTGTAAAATGGGGATGAAGACTGTGAGCCCCACGTGGGACAACCCGATTCCCCTGTGTCTACCCCAGCGCTTAGAACAGTGCTCGGCACATAGTAAGCGCTTAACAAATACCAACATTATGCTGCCAAATCGTTTCCGATCCATAGCAACTCTATGGACATATCTCTCCCAGAGCATCCCACTCTCCGTCTGCGGTCATTCTGGTAGGGTATCCATAGAGTTTCCTTGGTAAAAATACAGAAGTGGCTTACCATTGCCTTCTTCCACACACTAAACTTGAGTCTCCACCCTCAATTCTCTTCTATGCCGCTGTTGCCTCAGCACAGGTGAGTTTTGACTCATAGCACATCGCCGTCTGGAAACTGGAGAGGGTCCAGAAAAAGCAATGAAAATAATTCAGTGATTAAAATACAAGTCCTCTGGGGAAAAGTTCAAATATTGGGGGACTAGAGCTTGGAGAAGAAAGGATTGAGAGGTGTATTAATGATTATTTTTTAGATTGGATTGATGGATTAATAAAGTTTTGACAGGGCAACGGGTACAACTTCCTGCCTGTCTCGGTGATAAAAAGGAAAGTTGCAGCACTTCCAGTACTGCAGGTCTTTATGGAGAGGATAAAACACCCATTTTTCCTAAGTATTTCATCGTGCACTGGAAGGGGGTATGGGGTTGGACCAGGAAATCTTTTAAAATCTTCATGATTCTCTGTTTATCTAATTTCTTCTCAGCCTCTGGCCCTATGGCCCAATGCTAATTTGTACAGTTGCATTAAAGATGTCTGGTCCAAGTGGCAATATACCTCTTTCCGAGATCAACCAAGTTGATAATAATTATGACATTCATTAAAGCACCTACTATACGCTAGCATGGCATAGTGGATAGAGCATTGGCTTGGGTGTCAGAAGGTCATGGGTTCTAATCCCAGCTTCGCACCTTGTCTGCTGTGTGGCTTGGACAAGTCACTTAACTTCTCTGTGCCTCAGTTGCCTGTAAAATGGGGATGAAAACTGTGAGCCCTATGCAAGACTGTGTCCAACTCGATATGCTTGTTTCCACCCCCATGCTTAGTACGGTGCCTGGCACATAGTAAGTGTTTAGCAAATACCATAATAATAATAATAAAATAAGGGCTGAGGTAAATTCAGGAATATCAGTTTGGACAAAGTTCCTGTCCCATCCAGGGCTCACAATACATTTTGTCTCTACTTTGCAGATGAGGAAACTGAGGACCACAAAGTTTAAGCAAACTGTTCAAGGACTCACAGCAGGGTCGTGACAGAACTGAGACTAGAATCCCACCCCCATGTTATTTCCACTAGGCCCTAACCCTCCCTGACAGAGCATGGCATGAGATTAGAGAACAAATTGAGATAACTTGTAAAGATTACCTGTGTTGCCTCTTCCCAAAATAGGAATAAGAAATGAATGTTAATAGCCACTTTCTAATGATTTTGATTTTTGCTGGAACTGGAAAGAAAGCATCATTGCACACTTCCCCAGTTCTCTTGGACATCACTTTCAATCTTATTGCTATACCTAAATTTCCTGACTAGATTCATATTGGGTCAAGTTCAGTTAGCCAGCTCCTCCATCACAAGTGTGTGTTTTCATAATTATTTCATTTGCCCTTGGTGAATTTTTTTTTTTAAGGAAGTCACTGTGTCTTCGGGAAGATGTTTTTAAAGATCGCTTGGAAACTAGGGCGCCAATGAAACAGCCGTTAGAGAACAAGCCACAATATTAGAATGAAAACAAATCAGCAAGAAGAGGTAATTAATGAAGAACTGATGCAGTGTAGGTAATTAACTCCAGGAACTGATTAGCCAGTGAGCATGCAAAAAAGGAGTGGGGGGAGAAAGTAAAGTCTAAAAATACACGACTCAGCTAAATTGTTGCTCAACCTTGAACAAGCTGGAGCAAGGACAGATAGGGAGTAAACCTCAAATCTTTTAAGAAGGCTAAGGTCAGAGGCGTCAGAGTTTCCAGGACTGCAGAGAGCCTCCACCTGCTGTATTAAAGTGTTCACACCTGGAAACTCTTGGGCGGGGTCCATTCTAGGGAAGTACAGTAATACCAATTCCTAACAATCCTCAATTCCCAACTCCCCAAGCCACGTCACACTTTTTCTTCTTTTGGTCTTTGTTAAGGGCTTACTGTGTTCCAGGTGCTATACTAATGGCTGGGGTAGATACAAGCTAACCACTTGTCCCACATGGGGCTCACAGCCTTAGTCCCCATTTTACAGATGAGTTAACTGAGGCTCAGAGAAGTTAAGTGACTTGCCCAAGGTCACACAGCAGACAAGGGCAGAGCTGGGGTTAGAACTCAAGTCCTTCTGACTTCCAGGCCCATGCTCTATTCACTAGGCCATGCTGCTTCTCATGTGTATTTACCCTCACCCCCATGGATATATTTGTAAAATCAATTGTACATTCTGTAATTCATTCAGCTATTTCCTTCTGACATTCTGAAACTACTGCTGCACCCCTGCCCTTCTACTTGCTCATTGCACTCTGTGCCTCAGTGGGAAAAGAGACTGTGAGCCGTGCTATGTACACCACGATAATCAATAATTGCTTACAGGTGATCTGTTGTGAAGCCTCAGATCCAAGACATTTCCCCTGTTCTTGTCGTTCTTCATCATCACCATCAAGTGTCATTTCCTTACTCTTAATAATAATAATGACGATGGTATTTGTATAGTAATGATGGTATTTGTTAAGCGCTTACTATGTTCCAAGCACTGTTCTAAGCACTGGCTCCTGCTCCCTCTCTTAGTATGGTCTACAGTTTATTTCTGCCTACCTCCCCCACTAGATTGTAAACGTTTTGATGCCAGGGACCGTATCTTTTGTTCTGGTGTACTTTCCCAAGCATTTAGTACAGGCACACAGTAGGTGTTCAGTAAATATCAAAGACAGATTATCCAATCCAATTTAATATATACTGTCTTCTCCCCATTTTCCTCTCTTCTTTGCACTCTCCCCACCTTCTATTTCTCCCCATTTCCTTCTTCTTCCTCTCCTCCTCCCTCTTTCTCTCTTCCAACATTGTGTGGATTTACTCCGTCATTGTAAGTGTTTATTTGTGTAAATTCTCAATCAATCACTACTGCCCATTTACTGTGTAGAGGGCACTTAAGTGCTCGGAGGAGTACAATCCAATAGAGTTGGTAGGCATGATCTCTACCCACAAGGAGCTTGTGGTCCAAAGGGAGAGACAGAAGGGAGGGCAAATAGGGGGATGAGGGCTTAGTCAGGGAAGGACTCTTGGAGGAGAGGTGATTTCACTAAGGCTTTGAGGTAGAGAGTGTGGTCGATTGTCAAATCTATAACGGTAGAGAGTGAGAAACAGCAGGGCCTAGTGAAAAGAGCATGGGCCTGGGTGTCAGAAGGCTACAGGTTCTAATCCCAGTTCTGCCACTTGTCTGCTCTGTGACCTTGGGCAAGTCACTTAACTTCTCTGTGCCTTAGTTACCTCGTATGTAAAATGGGGTTTAAGACTGTGAACCCCATGTGAGACATGAACTGTGTTCAACTTGATTAGTTTTTATCTACCACAGTGTTTAGTACAATGCCTGACACATAGGGAGTGCTTAATAAATACCATTCAAAAAAGTTACAGGCCAGAGGAAGAACATGAGCCAGGGGGTGGTGGTGAAACAGATGCGACTTAGGTACAGTGAGTAGGTTGGCATTAGAGGATGTGGAGTCTGTGGGCTGAGTGTATTATAGTATAGTTATAGTATCCTTCTCCTCAAATTGAACCGGAAGAGATGTCCAACACTACCACTGCCAAATACAGGTCAGACAGATGTTGTGGGGAACTGCAATCATAGCATTTTTCTTGACAGAAATCCGCCCCTCGCCTGCCACTAGGTATATCTATATTGGAACCAACCTAAAGTGGGGACTCTCCTTGGGAGTGTTGATGGTAGGCCTTACCAGACGGTTATATGTTTTGCTTTCATTCTGGTTATTAAAAAAGACAAGTTTAGAGAAATATGAAAGATTTTTGCCCAATAGGAAATGTCTTCTACTTTTCAGATGGGAGCCACTTGACTGCAGGTGATTATACCGGCTTTAGCATGGAAGCACATCATGGTGTCAGCAATAACCACTGGGCCCTGAGCCAAAAACTCAGAGCCAATCACTCCAGTGTATAATTATTGTCCAGATTACGTTTCACGTCCTGGGACACATGGAAATAGGGTTGGGAACATGTTCAGCCAGTTCTGTCTCAGGGTGCCTTGGCTCCTTTCCACCCCCAGGAGAGGTGGCAGATGCGGGGTTGGAGCCTATCACCTTTCTATTATGCTATTTGTAAAACCAAACTCCAGGATGATTTGACCAGCCACCTCAATGATGAGGGACTCGTCCTGGACACTCTGTAATGTACTGGACAACTCCTTAGGGGGTAGCATCTGGCTGGCAGCTGAATTGGAGACATGGAAGAAATTTCTGCCATGAGACAGAACTTTCCTGGGTCAGAGATCCTCATCTTTCTCCTTTCTCTTCCTTCTCTTCTGCTTCCCTCTTTTGCCCTCCATCTCCCCAGAGGGCCTCCAGCCCAGGAAGGCTGAATCCAGCCAGAGTTACAGGATTATTATTATAAAATAGCTTTCCACTGCTTAATTATGCTGGCTTATCCTTCCTGCTTCCATTCCCAGGTTTTCAGTTTGCCTGAGAAACGAACAGGGCTGATGTTAATGTTTATTATGTAGAGGGAAGAAAATGGCATTACTGCTTAATTGGAATTGTAGTCTCCAGGGGCCTTTTGATTACCGTATCAGTGTCACCATCATCACATCAGTCCTCTCCTAACGAGCCCAATTGCCTGATTAGGGAATAGGCAGCAGGGCCTTCAGGGCCTTCTGCTTTGCATTCTGGGCATCAGCTCAGCATCATTACTCCTACTTTTGCCATTATTTTCTCCAGCAACATGTGGTCTCTCAGTCGGTATGGGCTTCTTGCCTAAAGAGAAAGTCATTTAAGTTAAAGTGTAACCACTAGAATGAATAGGTATTTCCCCCCAAAACAAACAGCATGATTTATGCCCGGAGCAACCTCCATTTCTTAACTAAGATTAGTCAGGCTGGGCCCAGATTGGTCTAGGGGTCTGCTGCTTTGTGGAGCAAGGTGGAACTTACATGTGTATGGGGGCGGGGTGTGTGGGGGTGTGTGTGTGTGTGTGTGTCCGTCCAAGGGCGGAAGTGTTTTGGGCCCCGGTTCCATTTTGACATTCTCCATTATTCCCAAGGAATAAATGGGAATGTGTGATTTTTAAGGATAATGTTGCCAAAGCCCTAGAGTTAACCCCGTGAACATCCTGCCCACCCAGATCACTGCTGGACTCACACAGGGTCACCCTGATCTGACCAAGAATTCTTGGAAACTGTGCTAGGCTGAATTTCCAGTTCTGCCACTCTGGATGTGCTCAGTACAGTGGTCCTTAGAGCCCAGAACTCAGCCAACGTTGTGGCTGGACTGCACGTAGGAGAGGCCTGCAAGTGAGAGGACTCAGTCCAACATCACCAGGACATTCCTCTCTTTCAAAACTGAAAAAGAACTGCCTGGCATCGGGCAGTTCAGGGTGGACAGGATTCAGTCACTTGGTCAGAAGGGCAGGCAGTGGCAGAATGACCCCTCGGGCACCCGGGCAGAAGCTCTAGAGTCTTAGCGACTTGAGGAGGCTCCTCAGTCCTTTAAGGATCTAGGAAGAATGGTATCTGCTATCCCTTGAGAAATGTCCAGCCTTCTAGATTGGGCCACACTGACACCTTAAATTCCCAAATGCATGCTCTATCTGTCTTTCTGGGAACTATGCAGAGTGATACAAAATTACATCAGGATGTACATGGCATAATGTGGAGTACAGCTCTATATCATTTTGCTCCCGAAAGCCTCAGCTGTTTCATAGCAACAGCTGTTGCTGCCGGAGTGGGTAGCTCTATCTTGTCATCTCCACCTTCCTCACCTCCCAGCCCCAGTTCTCATCTGTCTCTGTCTCCTTCCTTGGTCCCTCTGAACCACGCGCTGCCATCAGGAAGTAAGACAGAACGTATTTTGTTAGTCGGGGCACGGAAGGGAAGGAGGAGAGATAGGGGAGACAGGAAGTGAAGCAGGGAAGAAGCTCCTTCCTGCAAATGAGCCGGAGGCATTTTCTTAGGAAGAGCTCGGCCCCAGAACTCTTGGCATGTGGCTTAGGTCAAATCAGTCTTGTCTTAAAATTAGCCTTGTTATCACCTTTTAAAAATTGACTCCCACATGAAAATGGTCTACCAGTTCACCCTCCTCCAAGGGGACACCTACATAGTAAATTAAATAGCATCAGAAATCTTCTCTTCTCTCCTTTCATAAATCAATACTTGCCCAGGGGCAAGTAAATGGATACTCAGTCATGATTTTGGCTCCTAGCCAATCATTGAGTTTGAGGACCAGTCAGACCACTCTTGGTTCTGTCACTCCCTAGAATAACGTATGCATTTGGAAAATTCACCCTGGAGCTTGGTGGATACTTTCAGTAGCTTCCAAGTTCATGGAACATAATAATAATTAAGGCATTTGAAAAGTGTTTCCAGTCCAGAGGAGAAGAGGAGCACAGAACAGGTATTGAATCCCCATTTTACAAATGAGGAACCTGAAATGCAAAGAACTTAAGTGACTTGTCCCAGGTCACACAGTAGGCAAGTGACAGAGTTGAGGTGAGAACCCAGATCCTCTGACTCCCAGACACATGCTCTTTCCACTAGGCAATACTTCTTCTTCCTGAGCTTCTGGCTCCCACCTCAGGATTAGGTCACTTTGAAGCCCACTTTGCTTGCTCCCTAAAAACCAAGGAGGCCCTGGGGCATCTGAACAGGACGGACCAGCAGATTTTCTGAAGGGCTCCCTTTGTGTGTCTGGGAAGGCAGGACATTTTCCTACCTGTGCACTGCTTACACCAAAGCAGTCCGTGTTTTACTGATCATTTAAAAACATACATCCTCACCACCTTAATATGTGTTGAGTTTCAATCCCACAGGCTGATAATTAATTTGCTGGGATAGGCAGTAGGGTTTGGATCTGTGCCTCATTAATTAATGAGCCTAACTTTTCTCCCACACTTCCTCAGTTCCAGAAAAATCTGATTTACATCATCAGTCCTGTTTCTCTGCCCAGAAGGGAAATTCTGCTGAATATAAGAACCTTGTGGAAAAGTAAAAAAAAAAAAAAAAAAAGCCTTGCCTAGGGACAAACAAGGTACACATTACCAACTTGTCAGCCTGTGATCCTATGAGATGACCCAGAAATCCCCAGAGGAAAACAGACAGAAACAAATAAATATTCTTCCCCATTACGTTGTATTGTACTCTCCCAAGTGCTTGGTACAGTATTCTGCACATAGTAAGTGTTCAATAAATACATTGATTGATTGATCAGGGAAACTCTGAGACAAGGTTAAGTAGATTCCTCAAAAGACTCTGTCCTCAGAAATCTGCAAAGCAGAGAGAATCAATCAAGTAATGGTATTTATTGAGCCCTGACGTGGCTCAGTGGGAAAGAGCATGGGCTTTGGAGTCAAAGGTCATGGGTTCGAATCCCGGCTCGGCCACTTGTCAGCTGTGTGACTTTGGGCAAGTCACTTAACTTCTCGGTGCCTCAGTTAACTCATCTGTAAAATGGGGATTAAGACTGTGAGCCCCTTGTGGGACAACCTGATTCCCCTGTGTCTACCCCAGCGCTTAGAACAGTGCTCGGCACATAGTAAGCGCTTAACAAATGTCAACATTGTTATTATTATACTAGACATTTGGAGAGAACAAAAGTGTTGGTAGAAATAATCCCTGCCCTCTAAAAAAAAAATGGTAGTATTTGTTAAGCGCTTACTATGTGCCAAGCACTGTTCTAAGCACTGGGGTAGATATAAGGTAATCAGGGTGTCCCACATGGAGCTCACAGTCATATCCCCATTTTACAGATGAGGTAACTGAGGCACAGAGAAGTGAAGTGACTTGCCCAAAGTCACACAGCTGACAAGTGGCGGAGCCTGGATTAGAACCCTCGACCTCTGACTCCCAAACTCGGGCTCTTTCCACTGAGCCACACTGCTTCTAAGTGTAGACAGTCTAGTGGGAACACAAACATGCATGTGTGCGCGCGCACACACACACACACACACGCCCCCCTCACCAAGAGCAGATAGAGTAGGACAGGCAGGCCTCAACTTTACGCAGTTAAAGTTACAGCAAACGACACTTCAGGCTTTCCTAAATTTATATCTGGTTTCAACTGCGGCTTCCTTGTACTAATCTCTCTTCTGGCTCTAGCTGTTTCCTGCCTTTAATACAGCATTTCATCAGAGATGAACTGGGCTTGTTGAACCTCACTAATGACTGCCTGGAGATCAGCTACTCCCTCCCCTTACCCGTCTTCCCGACTACTACCACTCCCCCCAAAACTTCAATCAATCACCTGCATTTATAGATCATTTACTATGTGCAGACCACTGTACTAAGCGCTTGGGAGAGTACCATATAACTGAGTAAGTAGACACCTTCCCCCCCCACATGCCCACAAGGAGCTTACTGTCAAGACAGGAGCTTACATGGAATGTGGTACCTGATCATGACACATCTATTGAATTGAATTGAATCTGAGCTCCAGGAACTTTAAATACCAAGGGCCTGGATAGTCGGGTTTCTAGTTTTCTTACAGGGCAGACATGATCTCCTTCCTCCCAGTGCCCGGCAGGCCTTCACACTCACTGCATCATGTGGGTGCCCAAAACTAGCAGCAAAGCCCACAAGGAGGGTGTGGTTTGGGTGGAATCAGCACTGGAGGCCCCGGCCAAGCCACCTTTGCTGAAAGAGCCTTTGAGGCGGAATGGAAAGTATCAGCACAGGAGGGTGACTGTATCCCCTATGTTAGAGAAAAGTATTGGTCGAGCCAAGAGAGGTGAGCCGTATCGAACGTCAGCGGAGAAGGTATGTACTTAATCATTGTTTGTCTCAGACTCACAGTAAGGGAATGAAGGTAGAAGGCAGCAAGGTATTCTGAAGATCTATAAATAAAATAGAGCTGAGAATAAAACAACTTGGAGAACTCAAAGCTAATGGAAATCTTAGATTCTTCTTTTTCTCTGCCCCTCTCCAATTTAAAAGATAGCATTTTGTCCTGTTAGTCATCCAAGGAACTAAGAAACTCTTAACACAGTACAGATAGTTTCTAATTTGTTCTTTGGGCACTTTTCCAAGGTATAGGAGAGTAGATTTCATTTCCCCCATTCTACTGAACGCATAAATCCAAGTAAAGAGCCTATGGTCTCACGCTGATCTTGACTCTCTTCCCCACCAGGCTTAGGCTCGGTGTCTTAACATTTAACCTGACTGCTGTTCTCGAAGATTCAGCCTAGACCAGAGCAGAGTAAAGACGAACGTTGGAGTCATTATGCTCCAAGTCCTTCTCCTGTCCATTTAGAGCAGCAAGCTAATGTTGGCGTATAAACTCAGAGGTGTTTCCACATTTGGAGAGCTTCTGCGTGTGCTTGGCCAAATAAAAATGGCACAGTGTGGGATAGGGGAGGAAGCAGAGTGGCTTACCCTCGAAAAAAAAACCAACAAGGGAAGGAGCACCAGTCTAAAGGCACGTAATGGTTATGATTTTTACTGTTTAGCCTGCATTTCAAAACTTTACCCTAGTAAAGACAGAGAAAGTTGCCAAACAGGTTGCCTTGGCACACCAAAGAGTTCTCCAGAATATGGAATAGGCTGGCTGCAATTTAGGGGTAAGGTGCCACCTGCAGAAGGAATGCTGATGAGATTTTTTGCACTCACCCCACTGGGTCTTTTTAGGAAGCAGGGTCATATTAGATGGTGTCCCAATTTGGGCAATTGCCAAGAATAGTTTCAGAAAGGAATAGTTTTGAGAAGCAGCATGGCCTAGTAGATAGAGCACAGGCATGGGAGTCAGAAGGACCTGGGTCCTAATCCCGGCTCTGCCACTTGAGCAAGTTGCTTAGCTTCTCTTTGCCTCCGTTGCCTCCTAAAGTGGGTATTAAGACTGTGAGCCCATGTGGGACATGGACTGTGTCCAACCAGATTACCTTGTATCTACCCCAGCTCTTAGAACAGTGCCTGGCACATAGAAAGTGCTTAACAAATATCATTTTAAAAAAAGAACAGAAGCAGGAGGAGAAATCAGTGCTAGAGACTTCCTGTCTCATGCACTGGGTCATGGAAACACACAGAGCTTCCAGCCAATTTGCCTCCCATTGCCTAGCCAAGCCCAAGACCAACCTTGCCTCATGACCAAAAACAGTTTTAGTTTGCCGCTCTTTCAAGCTTCCTAAGATCCACTGGATGAAATATTTCAAACTTAAGAGTTCTCAAGGGCACATAAACTAGATTTCTGTTTTTCCTCTAATGATCTGGGAGGCCAGGATGTTCCTGCAGTTAATTTAGCCCCATTTAGGTCATTCTAGGCCTAAATTCTAAAGTATTGCCCAGGCTTCTCGCCCATCTCATCCCACTTCTCTCAGGCCACTTCTGTTCAAACAATAAGAACCTGAGAATTGAGCTTATTATCTGGGTGACACAGGGAAAAATGAAGACTGAGTTGTACAGATAATTCCCTCAATTCTCCATTTTGCTGGAGGAGACCCGGTCAACCTTTGTTGTTGCCTTATGCTTTTGAGTTGTCTCTGACCCGTAGCGACTCCAGGTGCCATCCTGGGGTTGGGAGGGAGGGTCAATCTTTACATTTCTTAAATAGCTAGGAAGATTGGGCTTGTGGCTCCCCATTTAATCGATTCCAGGTCCCCTGGTCCATTTATGTTCTTCAATAATTCCCCCTCCACCAGTCACTCTAGCTTACCTTCTCTGAACTCGTGGTAATCTAGAGTGATATTTATTGAGCGCTCACTATGTGCAGAGCACTGTACTAAAAGCTTGGGAGAGTACAGCGCATGGACATCTTTCTGGTACCAAAAGGGTCCAGACCAATTCACTCCTGCCTGAGGTGTATGGTGAGAAGAGGAATCTGGGTCTCCCCACATCCTCCCTTAGCAAGATGCATTTTATAAAGACTCCAGCAAGCTTGGCTTGTTGTGCTGTAAATTAGTGTCATCTTTGCAGCCCAAGATGGCCCTGGGGATGTGTTTAGTGTTACAGTTCACATCGGCTTCCTCTAACTCAGTACCTGTCAACCTCCTAGGCTAGTGTGTATTTTATTGCCCTGGATCTTACTTTATTTTATCTTTGACCCCACAGAGAACCCTATTTCTCAGTCCATCCTGATTTCTATCCAACAGCTCACCATTGCCATCCTCAATGAAGCCACACTGAATATTTCCTGCTCTTGCTAATGATTGTAAAATGAAACTGACTGTGTCCTAAATCCATGGCACCCTAACAAGACACTTCCAGTTGCCCTGGGCCATTATTTTGTGTTAACTTCCTGCATGGTACGATCATTTGTTCATAGGTCAAGTTAAAAGCAATCCAAAGTAAAATAGCTTAAAAATCACTGCCATGGGCTGTTATATAAAATATCCAAGGGAAAAGTCAATCACTCAAATATAAATGTCTTCAGCTCTCCTGCCGGTTCTCCTACTTTAAAACAGTAGGTGAACAAGATGTCCTCACATGTGACGACAGTAATCCACCAGAAAACATTAACTAGAGCAATTAGGATACCGGATGCTGAAACTCCTCTGCTTTAAGCATTACATGGAACAAAAAGATATAAATAATGGAGAGGAAGATGAACTCAGAGAAAAGGAACAGATACTGCATAAGTATTGGCCATATCCTCTAGACTGTAAGCTTATTGTGGACTCGGAATATGTGTACCAAGTCTGTTATATTGTTATATTGTAGTCTCCCAAGCTCACAGTACAAGTTCCCTGTGCGTAGTAAGCGCTCAATAAATACTATTGATTGATTGTTCTGCAATCTTATATAACCCAGTTAAGTAGAAATTTGTCTGTCAAAGTGGAAATCATGGAACATAGATTCCACACTGAATCAGACCACTAGTCCATCCTTCCCTGGGTTCTTTCTTCATTTGGAGTGTAAGTTCCTTGTGAGCAAGGAACACGCCACTTCTCTATTTCATATGTCCCAAGTTCTTGGCACCCAAAAAAAAAGATAAGGGAAACGATAGGGAAGAAAAAGAATCAATGAAAGAAAAAGAGAAGGGAAAAATAGGGAAGAGAGGTTGCTTAATCTGCAAGTTCAGTCCTTTCTGGTCTTTACATAATGTGACCAATTTGGATTGTGATTGGGTCTGAGAGTACCACCCTCCTGCCTCAAGGATATTCCATTGCCCACACCAGGCCTTCTCTGTCTGGGGCTGAGACTGTGGGGAGGAAAGGAAAGCAGGGGTTCCAGTCACCTGGTGATACTCTGGTGGCAGGGAGGGGGCTACGGGGTCTGATTCTACCCTGGGCACGCCAAATGGCAGGTAGAAAGAGCTTCATGGAAAAACCTGGGTTTTAGCAGTGCAAACCATCTGTGCCTCCTTAGCTAATGATAGAGGGCTGGGCTATTATTACTTTTGTCTCATTTAAGGCCAGGAAGCTAGAGTTAAGCCGATAAGGAAGTGTTTCTTCGGATGCCTCCTGACTAACCTAGGTGCTTGCTCCTTGACAGTTTCTTCCCGGCGGTATGAGATATCTGTGCATCCTCCTCTGACCTACCTCACCCACTCTGCTGTCCAGCTGCCTGGTTCCTGGGGGCAGTCCTGAGATCTTGGAGTGACAGTAGGGTGGGAGGCAGGGTTGGAAAATCTGAATCAGACTGGCTGACTCCAAGTTCCAGGGTAGACTTGGCCTGTGGTCCCAGAAACCAAGCTCTTGTCTGCAAAATGTCAGCCCCGCTCCTGTCAGGTTGGCTTCGGGCAGACCCAAGCCCCAGAACCTCTCCAGAAGCTCTAGGTCGAGATCTCAGGAAGCCTGTGACCATGAGACCTTTTGGTTGAACTGAAGGGAGTGACTTGTGAAAGGAGCCAAGTATGAGGTATCAGATGGTGAGCACTGCTTCCAGAGTTTGCAAAGCACTGGAATGTTGGAAGGCGGAAGGTTTCCGATATCCAAAGATCTGTTTAGCGTTGTTTTGTTTAACATTCCTACAGCTGAACTGTTTTTCCTTCCTACTACTGGGGCTATATGGATGGCCCTTTTCTCTGAGCTGTCTTTGCCCAAGGCAGACAGAGAACTCGTGGTCTCTCAGGGGTTCTGGGGTTCCTGGTTCTTGTGGCATTCACCCCATAAGAGGCTAACACCTTCCCTCATCCACGAGGGACATGACACTGCATCCTCATTCCAAAGTTCTGTTGATTCATTAAGAGAATTGACTGCATTTTGTTTCTTTGCGTTAATTATCACTAGACTGGAATCACTCTCTGGGCTGAGGAGCTGGGGAGGAACTCATGTAGATTTTCTATCTCGCTTGCACCCTGGAAAGCTGAAGGGTTGTCTTTCATGCAGAGCCATGGTGGTTTTTTTTTAAAGACAAGAAGAAATGTTTCATGTTACAACTGACCACCCTTAATGGTAGTCAAGAAATGAAGACTTGTTGCCCCAGTAACTTCCATAATAAAGAATCTATTACTCTGTATCCCAAACCAAAGGGTTTCCTTCCCCTATCCTAGAACTAGACTTTCACTCTGAAGCAACCTCAATGGTACAAGGTAATCATAATGTACCTTTCCCTGCCTCAGAACTGCCACCTTAGGTATTATGATTTTTACAAATTCAGAATGAATTTAATGTTAATTTAATAACCATATTTATTAAGGGCTTTCTATGTGGCAAGAACTGCATTCAACACTGAGGTAGATACAAGATCATTAGACTAGAGAGAGTCATTCATTCATTCAATAGTATTTATTGAGCACTTACTATGTGCAGAGCACTGTACTAAGCGCTTGGGATGAACAAGTCGGCAACAGATAGAGACAGTCCCTGCCGTTTGACGGGCTTACAGTCTAATCGGGGGAGACGGACAGACGAGAACAATGGCAATAAATAGAGTCAAGGGGAAGAACATCTCGTAAAAACAATGGCAACTAAATAGAATCGAGGCGCTGTACAATTCATTAACAAAATAAATAGGGTAACGAAAATATATACAGTTGAGCGGACGAGTACAGTGCTGTGGGGATGGGAAGGGAGAGGTGGAGGAGCAGAGGGAAAAGGGGAAAAAGAGGGTTAAGCTGCGGAGAGGTAAAGGGGGGATGGCAGAGGGAGTAGAGGGAGAAGAGGAGCTCAGTCTGGGAAGGCCTCTTGGAGGAGGTGAGTTTTAAGTAGGGTTTTGAAGAGGGAAAGAGAATCAGTTTGGCGGAGGTGAGGAGGGAGGGCGTTCCGGGACCGCGGGAGGACGTGACCCAGGGGTCGACGGCGGGATAGGCGAGACCGAGGGACGGTGAGGAGGTGGGCGGCGGAGGAGAGGAGTGTGCGGGGTGGGTGGTAGAAAGAGAGAAGGGAGGAGAGGTAGGAAGGGGCAAGGTGATGGAGAGCCTTGAAGCCTAGAGTGAGGAGTTTTTGTTTGGAGCGGAGGTTGATAGGCAACCACTGGAGTCCCTGACCTGCAGTAGACTCACAGTGTAAGACGTAGAGGAAGGAGCTATCCTATCACCATTTTAAAGATGGAAAAACCCGGAGAGGTTAGGTGACTTACCCAAGATCATACAGCAGGCCAGTGACAGAACTGAGACTAGAATCCAGATATCCTGACTTTCAGTCCTATGTTCTTTCTAATAGGCCATGGTGCCTTCCATTATGGTTCCTGGACCACCTCAAAGATGGTCACTAAATTTTCTTTTCCATTCTCCATCTTTTCCATCTCTTCCAGGTTGGGGGCTTGCAGTCTCATCAATCAATCAATCAATCAATCAGTCATTGCAGCCCACACACTTCACTCCTCTAGTGATAGCTTTCTCACTGTGCCTCGATCTTATCTATCTCTCCGCCATCTTCTTGCCACTATCCTGCTTCTGGCCTGGAATGCCCTTCCTCTTCAATTCTGCCAGACAATTACTCTCCACGCTTCAAAGCCTTTTGAAGGCACATCTCCTCCTCGAGACTTTCCCAGACTAAGCCCTACCTTTCCTCATCTCCCACTCCCTTTTTTGTCACCCTGACTTGTTCCCTTTGCTCTTTCCACCTCCCAAACCCCACAGCAGTTATGTACATATCCATAATTTATTTATTTGTATTCATCTCTGTCACCCCCATGCTAGACTGCAAGCTTGTTGTGGACGGGGAATGTGTCTGTTATATTGTTGTTTTGTACTCTCCCAAGCACTTAGGACAGTGCTCTGCATACAGTAAGTAATAAATACAATTGAATGAATGAATACGTGCAGAGCACTGTCCTAAGCACTTGGGAAAGTCCAATACAAAAGAGTGGATAGACACTTTCCCTGCCCATAACAAATTTACAGTCTAGAGGGGGTTCTTGTCTTGTCCTATGCTGTCAAGTCATCTCTGACCCATAGCAAGTCCATGGACACATCTCCCCAAGAATGCCCCATTTCCATCTTCAGTCATTCTGATAGTATATCCACTGAGTTTTCTCGGTACAAAGAGGAGGCTGACATTAATATAAGTAAGTGATTTACTTTATATAAAGACATAAGTGCTGTGGGGTTGAGAGTGAGGCGAATATCAAATGCCCAAAGGTCAAAGATAATAATAATAATAATAATGTTGGTATTTGTTAAGCGCTTACTATGTGCAGAGCACTGTTCTAAGCGCTGGGGGAGACACGGGGGAATCAGGTTGTCCCACATGGGGCTCACAATCTTAATCCCCATTTTACAGATGAGGTAACTGAGGCCCAGAGAAGTTAAGTGACTTGCCCACAGTCACACAGCTGACAAGTGGCAGAGCTGGGATTCGAACTCATGACCTCTGACTCCAAAGCCCATGCTCTTTCCACTGAGCCACGCTGCTTCTCAAGACTCCTCCAAGTCTTGATCAGCACATAGTACAGTGGCTGGCACATAGTAAGTGCTTAACAAATACCATAATTATTATATTTAAGAGCCAGCTCTGGGGAGACAGTGAAAAGGAGAGCCCTATTGGCACAAGGGAGGTGGCACTTTCTCTGGGTCCCTGCCACTGACCTGGCCCTACTCGTTGCTCTGCTATGGCTGCTACTGTTATTACCTGCACTGATGAAGGCCCGTGACTGTGCTACTCCGGGCGGGTATAGCTGTGGGTACTACTGCCTGTAGAAAGGGAAGAAATCTGGTGAGAAGGAAGGAGAAAAGGATCATGAATGTGCCTACCAACTCTGTTATACCATACTCTCCCAAGCACTTAGTACAGCACTCTGCACACAGTAAGCGCTCAATAAATACCATTGATTGATCGATCACAAGCCCCCCTCTGCTACAGAGAGCGCAGGAATCGAAAGCCTCAGCTCTGGCATCTGGGAGCCGGCACTCCTGTTCCCTGACTCTACACCTCCCCAGGTCCCTCCAGCGACCTGCGTTCTGCTCTGCTGGAATTTGTGTGAGCAGTGTCCGCGTCTCCACTCAGTGTCCCTTCCCACTGTTTGGCAGGTAGATGGCTGTGGGCTGACTAGCCTCAACTTTCAAGTCCATTTAGGTGGGGGCACCTTGGAGAAAGGGTCTGGTATAAACCTGGTTTTCAGTCATCAACCATGTACTTTTGCTAAGTGCTCACCACATCCCGCACATTCAATAGTGAAATCTAACATGCAGCAGAGTAGGGTCTGCGGGTGAGGAGCAGAGTCTTGATAACTGGTATTTGTTAAGTGCTTATTATGTGCCAAGCACTGTCCTAAGAGCTATAGTAGTACAAGATAATCAGCTCCTACATGGGGCTCAGGTCTAAGGAGATGGGAGAACCGGTATTGAATCCCCATTTTGCAGATGAGGGAACTGAGGCACAGAGAAGTTGAGTGACTTGTCCAAAGTCAACCAGCAGGTATGGATAGGAGCCAGGATTAGAACCCAGGTCCTCTGACTCTTGGGTCCATGCTCTTTCCACTGGGCCATGCTGCTTCCTTGTCTTAGAGATAGATGAATCAGAATCACTAGAGCTAGAAGGGACTGTAACATGGCAATGTGTTCATCCCCCTGACTCGAGCTACCCCAAAATGGTGGTGGCTGCTCTCTTTGTTCCAGGTCTTCTCACATACTCCCACTTAGCCTTTGCCTAATGCATACTAGTATTCTGTTTCTCCCCAGGTGCTCTTCCTTATTAAAAGCCCATCTCCTCTAAGAGGGCTTTCCTGCTAAGCCCTCATGTCCTCTTCTCCCACTCCCTTCTGCGTCACCCTTGAACTAGGATTTGCTCCCTTTTGTCGCCCCTCTCTCAGCCCCACAGCACTTTTAATAATAATTGTGGTATTTGTTAAGTGCTTAATATGTGCTAGGCAGTATACTAAGTGCTGGGGTAGATACAAACAAAATGGGTAGGGTACGGTCTCTGTCCCATGTGGGGCTCACAGTGTTAATCCCTATTTTACAGATAAGAGAACCGAGGCATAGAAAAGTAAAATGACTTGCCCAAGGCCACAGAGCAGACAAGTGGCGGAGCCGAGATTAAAACCCACATCCTTCTGACTCCCAGGCCTGTGCTCTATCAACTAGACCACGCTGCCTCTATGTACATAATCCATAATTTAATTTACATTAATGCCCGTCTCCGGCTCTAGACTGTAATCTCGTGGGAAGGGAATGTGTCTACCAACTCTGTTAGACTGTACTCTCCCAAGTGCTTAACAGAGTGCTCTGCACACAGTAAGTGTTCAATAAATATTATCGATTGATTCCCTTTATTGAAAGAGACAGGATTGGGCATGACCAGGAGAATGTGTCCAGATGTACCATTCCCTCCACTGAATCGAAAGACAACTCTGCTTCAACTCTTGGAAAACAGTAAATGAAATCGTTAACAACAAAAACCAAAGCCAAAGCTAATCAGGGGAAAGAGCATGGAAAACTGGCTGGGCAGGGAATGTTCTCTTAAGGGATGGCCTAAAATTGAGATTGGGAAAGGGAAACAATTTATAATCAGGTAGTAAAACTCATGGCCAACCAGTGCCTGGGGCTTCTCTCCTCCTCTGCATATGGATTTCCCAACAGTGAATGCACTCGGGATTGATAACTCATTCCCACTGAATTTCCTAGAGTGAAAACACTCTCTGTTCCTCCCCCTCCTACCACCTTCCCCCTCTCCAACCTCCCCCGCTTCCCACCCCCTTCAATACAAACCCAAATACTGAAGTTGGGCACCACTCCCCGAGGACCACAGCCGTGAGTCATTCCACACCGAATGCCGCAGCTCTCGGGTGCCATTCCTCAATCCATAATCATTTCCCTTCTCAGGGAAGAGCTGTGATTGTCCACTGGCTGAATCAGCAGGGACAACAGTGGGCTCCGAGGTCAAACCCTTTTTGTAGCTACCATGATCTTTGAGGGTAGAGCTGGGAGCACAACTGACCGTGGCTCCAAAACAATATCCCTGCATGTGGGGTGCCCCCCAGTAATCTGGTTTTGGGCCCAAGGTTCAATTTTCCCCACACAGATTTGGGTCCCAAGGGGAATTTTTCCTTCACAAGAAGGCTTGGCTCCAAGCAGGCCTGGCCTCTGGCTGTGAAAATCCAGGCAAATTGCCAGGGAGAACTAAGCAATTATCGGCTTAGAGAAAAGAGAACGGAATTGGGAGTCAGAGGTCATGGGTTCTAATCCCAGCTGCACCACTTATCAGCTGTGTGACTTTGGGCAAGTCGCTTAACTTCTCTGTGCCTCGGTTCCCTCATCTGTAAAATGGGGATGAAGACTGTGAGCCCCACACGGGACAACCTGATTACCTTGTATCTACCCCAGTGCTTAGAACAGTGCTTGGCACATAGTAAGCACTTAACAGATACCATTAGTATTATTATTATTCTCAAATTGGATCAATGCAGATGCCTAACTGGATCACTCTGATGAAAAAACATTATATTCCTGACTCCACCACCTATCTACTGTATGACCTTGGTCAAGTCACTTCACTCTCTCTACCTCAGTTACCTCATCTGTAAAATGGGGATTGAGACTCTGAGCCCAACATGGGACAACCTGATTACCTGGTATTTACCCCAGAGCTTAGAAAAGTGCTTGGCACAGAATAAGCACTTAACAAATACCATTATTATTATTATATTTATTGAATGCTTATCTGTGCAGAGCACTATATTAAGTACTTGGGAGAGTACAGTTCAATATAAACAGGCACATTCCCTGCCCGGCTCAGTCCTCTGCCTCCTTCAAGAAGGCAGTGGTCATTGTTCGACTGGACTAAGGTAGAGCAGGATTACTGCCCTGGTGGGGGCGAGGGGGAGAGAGGCAGGGGCAGTGGAGCACAGCAGTGAGCTTTCCTCTTGGTTTTTGTCCCCCTGCAGCCCCACACTGTCAGGTCTGCCATTAGGCTGGAGCAGCGACTGCAGCCTGCAGCAGAGGTGAGATGAGTAGGGGAGTTGAGGGCTATTGGAGAGGCAGCGGTGGGCTCTCTTGATGATCGAGGGAGACTCCCTGAGGGGAGGAGGAAGGACTGGTCCAGCAGTCCCATTTGGCCTAGTAGTTAAGGTGACCCAGGTCTAAGTAGGGTCTCAGTTTGGGCTGAGCTAACCTAGGGCATCAAGGACCTGCCAAACCCTAACCCGAGTCCTTGGGGAAGCCGAGAACCACCCCGGGATCCCTGAAGTCCTTGGGACCAAGCGCTCAGTACAGTGCCCTGTACTGATACCATACGGTTGAAGGATTAAATGAATTGGAAATGACCCCTTGACCCCTGGGGAAGGATGCTCACGGGTCCACACACATCCCTAGAGCAGCCCCAGGACAAAACTGTGAGCTCATTATGGACAAACAACTGTTTGTTGTTATGTTGTGCTCTCCCGGTAAATGCGATTGAATGAAATCGGTCCTAATTTGAGCCAGAGAGTAGAACCAGCCATTGAGAATTAGGTCCCCAAAGCAGATGTGAACTCCTGGAGGGCCTGGAGATGGCCTGAAGCCAGATATCCATCTAAACAGTCAGTCAGTACCACAGGAGATTAAACCAGACTGTGCCCACCTTATATAAAGTTTGTCTTCAATCAATCCACCAAACACTCAGATCAATGGAATTAATCAAGTGACTACTGAGCACAGTATCGCACAAGTTCCCTGTCCTCAAGAAGCTTACAATAAATCAATTAATCAATCAATGGTATTTTTTAAGTGCTTAGTGCAAACAATACAATAGAGTCAGTAGACACCATCCTGCCTTCAAGGAGCTTACAGTCTAGAGGACAGAGACGAGCAGGCAAAAATGATTCCCAAATAGCAGGAGCAAGAGGAAGAACAAAGATAAAATAGGTATTGCAAATATGTCAGAATGGTGTAGCTAAAAAGAAATGATATCGACCATTAAATGCACATATTTTCATAAGTGCTGATACTTTCCCAAGCTGTATTTTCCTAAGTACTTAGTTCAGCGTTCTGCACACAGTTAGAACTCAGTAAATATCATTGATTGGTGGGTATGTAAATATCATATGCTGAGAGTGGCTGTTGGGTTGATGTGATTTGAAGCATTGGGAATTCATCAGGAAGGGAATCCTGGAAGAGACAGGTTTTTAGGAGAAATTTGAAGATGGGGCAGTTGGTGGTCTGACACATTTGTGAGGGAGAGAGTTCCATGTTCAGCGTGGCTCAGTGGAAAGAGCACAGGCTGGGGAGTCAGAGGTCATGGGTTCTAATCCCAGCTCCACCGCTTGTCAGATGTGTGACTTCGGGCAAGTCACTTCAGTTCTCTGTACCTCAGTTACCCCATCTGTAAAATGGGGATTAAAACTTTGAGCCCCATATGGGACAACCTGACTACCTTGTTTCCTCCCCAGCGCTTAGAACAGTGTTTTGCACATAGTAAGTGCTTAACAAATGCCATCATTATTATTATTATTATGTTCAGGAACAGTGTGAGAAGCAGCATGACCTAGTAGATAGAGCAAGGGCCTGGAAGTCAAAAGGACCTGTGTTCTATTCCTGTCTCCACCACTTGTCTGCTGTGTGACTTGGGAAAAGTCACTTCTCTGTCCCCTAGTTACCTCATCTGTAAAATGGGGATTAAGACTGTGAGCCTCATGTAGGACATGGACTGTGTGTCCATCTTGATTAGCTTGTATCTCCACCAGGGCTTAGTATAGTGCCTGGCACTTAGTAAATGTTTAACAAATACTATTAAAATAAAAAATAAGCAAAGTGTGACCAAGGGACTATGGGGATCAGAGAATTCTAACCTAGAAACTGCCAGCATATATTCTTAAAGGAAGACAAGCTGGGCTGACACTCAATGCCAGACCTACACCCAGCCCAATTTAGGGTGGACAAAGGATGACAAGAGATTAGGTTGAGTTTGAGGGAAGAAAGAAGATTGGGTTCAGGTTGCCGGGCACACATTGGGCAACATTTAGAGTAGTCCTGCAGATAAGTCCCTAAATCAATCAACCTGTCATTTGACCTGGTCTCCCAGAGGAAAATTATTTACCTCAACTGCATAGGGAGTGGGTGTGTCTCTGCCTCACTAATGGTCTAACAGTTGAGAAGTCCTGGGAGGTCAGTAAGAATTCCTTATTCTGACTTTGCCAGGCACCGGCTACCCTTTATTACAATGCCAATTGTACCACCTTGTGGCAGATACCAGACTACGGCTTCTTACTCGGTCTCGCTGAGGCACAAACTGGGACTCCTAGGCTGTTTCTAAACAACCAAAATGAACAGATTCCTGGCAAAAATGCCCAAGGATTCAATACTTTTTACTCAGTCAAGGCCCCCGTGTAGGCTCATCATACCTGAAGAAGAATTTCTGCAAAACCGTTGCAGTTGTAGAAACACTAAATCTGGGTACCACAAAAGCTAATTGTGGGCAGGGAACGTGTCTAACTCTGTTGTGTTGTGCTCTCCCAAGCTCTTAATACAGTGCTCTGTGCAGAGTAAGCTCTCAGTAAATGCCATTGATTCATTAATTGATTGTGAACTGGGGAGCAAACTCCCATTCCAGTCGGCACTGAGGCTTACCTAATGGATAGAGCATGGCAGTCAGGAGGACCTGGGTTCTAGTCCTCGTTCCACCACTTGTCTACTGTGTGACCTTGGACAAGTCACTTAACTTCTCTGTGCCTCAATTACCTCGTCTGTAAAATGGGGATTTAGACTGTGAGCCCCATGTGGGACAGGGACTGTGTCCAACCTAATTGGATTTTTATCTACCCCAGCGTCTAGAGACAATTACTCTCCCCCATTTCAAAGCCTTATTGAAGGCACATCTCCTCCAAGAGGCCTTCCCAGACTAAGCCTCCCTTTCCTCTTACATTTCCTTCTGCGTCACCCTGACTTGCTCCCTTCGTTCTTAACTTCTCCCAGCACTTATGTACATATCTGTAATTTATTTATTTGTATTGATGTCTATCTCCCCACCTCTAGACTGTAAGCTCATTGTGGGCTGGGAATGTGTTTGTTTACTGTTGCACTGTACTCTCCCAAAGGCTTAGTACAGTGCTCTGCACACAGTAAACACTCAAAAATTATGATGGAATGAATTAATGAATTGCATGAACAGTGCTTGGCACATAATAAGTGCTTAACAAATGCCATCGTTATCACTTCCACAGATGTTTGAAACAAAGGAAATGACACTGCTCCCCAGACCTTAGAGACAGTATGGAGATCAGCAAGAAGGTTGCCATTCTTCAAGCTAGTCACAGAAACAAAGTGGCTTTGGATATTTGGGCTTTCCACTTTCCACAGAAAAGTGATAATACTGGATCTGCTCACTCCATTGTTTCCCAGGCAAACCTGCTCATCTCGGGAGAGCAAGGGAGATGGCTTATCTGGAACTCACTCCAGCTCCCCCCAGGCCATATGCTTTTCCTGCATCCAGTGTCACCTGCTAGAACAGACTCAGCTGGTAGTTGGGGTTGACAGTGACCAGGGCTGGTGGAGACTGGTAGCTCCCTTTTCTGGAGCTTGTCTGGTTCCACATCATCAGCAGGTTGCGGCAGGAGAGTGGTTAGTGAGGGCTGTGACTCAAGGCTCCGCAGAGAAGCAGACGTGAGACATAAGGCAAGGCCAATTTCACAGTTCCCTTTCTACCTATAAGCATACCCAGAATGGGGAAGCTCCAGATTCATATCCTCACTTCAAATCAAAGCAATTCTTTTCATAGTCCAAAAATACTCCTGCTTTATTTCTTTTAAAGGAAGGCCTACCGCTTAGGATATAATGGACCGTTTCGAGGTTGTTGGGTTTGAGCCCCCTCATATCTTAACCAGAAGGGGTGGGGATGCTGACAAGAATAGATTTGTGGACACAGCCCTGTGCTGGCCGTTGATCCAGCTGAATTCTGGACAGTTCATTTTTCAGCTTGTCTTTCCCCTCTCTGCTTCTGATGCTATTTTTATTTTAAATGCCCAACCTCCCTCCACGTTGGGGCCTGAGAACGAACCTCGGATGTTCACTGGGAACTGAAAGAGGAACATAAAATGGTTCTGGAGCAAAAAAGGATCAGTATCACCCCAGAGGTACATTCTAGGTTCTGCAGATTTCCCCAAAACTTCTGTATGATGTTATTATGCTACAAAGCAGAACCAGCCAAGCACAGGTAGAGCAACCTGCATTTGTTCTTTCTGGGTTGTCAAAGACAAAGCTGGTATCCATGTGTGCCACTGGTGACCACACCACCATTTTTTTTTTTAAATGGTATTTGTTATGCATTACTGTGTGCCAAGAACTGTACTTAACGCTGGGGTAGATACAACCTACTCAGGTTGGGCACAGTCCATATCCCACATGGGGCTTACAGCCTTAATCCTCATTTTACAGATGAGGTAACTGAGACACAGAGGAGTTAAGTGACTTCCCCAAGGTCACACAACAGACAAGTGGCAGAGCCGGGATTAGAACTGTGATCCTCTGACTCCCAGGCCCGTGCTCTTTCCACTACGCCATGATGCCTGTCCAGGGCACTTACCACTGACTGCCTGCCTGAAACTACTGACTCCCAAACCTCTTCCTCTATTTTTGGTCACTTAGGTCAGTTGAGGGCCTCAGCCCAGAGTGGTGGATTCTTCTCAGGTACCTAGGCCCTTCTGCATCCTTCCCAGTCTGCACCGGAGGCAGCTGCTCTGCTCACCTCACCCTTGTACTGCTAAGCCTGGGTTCTGTTTATAAAGCGATTACAAGAAGAAGGCTGAGCCTTGCCAATGCTTTATTTGATGATGATTATGGTATTTGTTAAGCAGTTACTAATATGTCAAGCACTGTTCTAAGCACCGAGGTAGATACAAGCTAATCAGATCAGACACAGTCCCTGTCCCTCATGAGGCTCACGGTAGGGAACAGGTGCTGAATCTCCATTCTACAGTTGAGGAAACGGAGGCCCAGGGAAGTGACCTTCCCAAGGTCAAAAACCTGGAAAGTGGCAGAGGTGGGATTAGAACCCATGTCCTCTGACTCCCAGACGCGTGCTTTTCCCACTAAGCCATACTGTTTGCCCAGGGATAAAGAAGACCAGTTTGATGTACCCAGATTACTTTGGAAGATAATAATGCCAGTTACTATGCTGGTATCATTAACTGTAAGGATTCAGTTTGTGTTGTTATAAGTGTTTCAATAAATTATTCACATATTTCATATTTTCACTTTTCTATTTTGCACCGGCTCAAAATGGTGCCCAATATGCAGGAAGTCATTAGATTATTGCATGGCAACACGGTAACCAAAAGGATCTCTGGACTGTAAACTTGTTGGGTGCAGGGAATGTGTTTGTTTAGTGTTATATTGTGCTCTCCCAAACGCTTAGTTCAGTGCTTTGCATACAGTGTGTGCTCAATAAATATAATTGATTGTTTTGCACTAGCTATGGAAGTCAAACCAAATGGCTGCTTGGAAATGAGCCGGATTAAGCCACTTGTCTGTCATTATGTGGCAAAATGGGATGGTTCTGGATAAATGATCCAGATTTCTTTCTGTCTAGACCACTCTAATGTGCGATGATGCTAAAGCTTTGAGGGAATTTTGGGATTTTAGTTGGTTCTGGCAGCTGCTATGCTTAGATTGAAAACTGCAGTGAAATTCAATCTGATTTTATCCCGGACACAAATGCTAATTAAACATGATTTTGGTGCTTATGAATAATGTAGTAATGAGTAATAACTGAATGATAATAACTTAGGTTCATTCAAACACAATAACGAGGTTAGTCATGTTACAGATGTAAATGGGGTTTTCTGTGCTGTGATTAAGCAGTCACCAAGATGGCACTTCCGGTGATAAATTATTTCCTCCTGCTGCTCTTCACGTCAACCCACGCCCAATGCCATAAAGGGGTTTGTCTGGTTACAACCACATTTCTCCTTAAACCTTAAGTCAGGGTTTGGTCTGTAAGGCTAAACCTGATATCCACATGGCATGGTCTCACACTCGTGTCCCCCAAAGGAGTCTCTAGCTGGATTCCACTGAGAAACCAACATGGTGTCCAGGCCAACCTCAAAGGCCATAAGGACAAGGTGAGGCTAAACCCAGTCCCCTTCAGATGCTCCTCTAGCCACAGGAAACCCCCATTTGGGTCCATCTGGGGCTGAGGATACAGTGCTGCTGCAGCAGGGGTGCCATCAGACAGGAAATGACTTGGACCCCTTCCTAGAGTGTACTGCTGTACAGGTATGCCCGGCTTCTCAAAAAACAGTAACACTCGCAGCATCCAACAGCCCAGGGGTCAATGGCCCAATCCACTGGCAGCGAGTGAAACTGGGTTTATTCCTGACTCCTCAGGCTGGGCTGGGCAGGCAGGGATCAAGTCCAGGGAAAGGCAGGTAAGAGTTGGCCGTTAAATTCCAACCCGTTCAGGGCTCTACCTTGCCATCTCTTTTAACAGATGGTTGCAGAATGACATATAACCCTGGTGACATCCCTCCTGGGTTTTCCCAGGGCTAATGAGACCCAGACGATTAAGTTAAAAGTCATATAACATATAAAATCAAAGCCTATGCTCAGCTACAAAAGTTTATTTGAAACGTGTTGCCCTTTCCTCCCTGACAGGCAGGAAAGAGCAGCTGATAATAGATGGCTCTTACAAGAAGAATGCTTTTAATGTTTTTCTACAGGAAAGTTGCCCAAACCAAGCCCCATATACAATGGAAAATTGAAAGGCTAAACTGCAGTAGAAAGAAAAATAGCTAAAAAATACCGTATCGGACCAGCCTTGATGAATTTAAATCAGCAGGGTCTAATAACTTGTCTCCTGGCTAATTCATTGCTGATGGTATTTATCAAGCACTTATTAGGTGGGAAGCACTGTGCTAAACATAGGCCTTCCCAGACTAAGTCCCCCTTTTCCTTAGCTTCCCCTCCCTTCTGCGTCACCTAGACTCACTCCCTTTGCCCCATTTATTTACTTATGTATATGTCTATAATTCTATTTATTTACATTGATGCCTGTTTACTTCTTTTGATGTCTGTCTCCCTCCCTCTAGACTGTAAACCCGGTATGGCCAGGGATTGTCTGTCTTTATTGCTGAATTGTACTTTCCAAGTGCTTAGTACAGTGTTCTGCACACAGTAAGCGCTCAATAAATATGATTGATTTTTATGAATGAAATGAATAGGTGTAGATAGGGAATATACAGGGAACTTAAGGAATTAGCAAGTGACATTGCAGAGCCAAAATACTTTATTTTTAAGATGTTTTGGAGGACAGATGCCCCCGAGAATTGGAAAAGTATGAATTTGCCCAGTTTGTATAGGTCAAAAACTGTAGAGGAAACTGAAATCTTGTGAAACATGCTAACATTATCAACTGACCTATAACTAGGAAGCAAGGTCGGAGGATCAGGAAATTCTGAGATTTGGTCAAAAGTGAAAATTGACTTGCCTGCATTCGAGGGGCCAGATTACATTTTAACTATTGATTACCCATATTTTAGTTTTTAATTGCTCTTTAAACTTCCCAGAAATTGCCATGCTGATTGGTGCAAGCCCCAGAAGAACAGGGCAGGACACACCCTCTTGTGAAGTTAAAATCTAAAAATAAAAAAGTCTGTCTACCAAAACTTGCAGGGACCAGTTTGAACATCAGCAGAGCTGCCCAACGGGTCCATCCAGGGAGTAAAGACCTGGATAGTTGCAGATAATATATCAGCTAAATATGAATTCCAGGGAAGTTATGGGAATGAGATGGCCGTGCTATTTCTATCAAAACCAGATTAACCAAGCACTGTCTCAGTCTTACAGGCTATCCTTTCCTTTCAGCGACTACAAGAAGGGAAAGTGTGGGGATTTAAGTCCTATACTGGGACATAAAAATGGAGAATGTCTTACGTGTAGAACAATTGCTCTGTTGAAGTCCGTGCTTCGAGCTTTAGCCAGAGCAGTAGGTAGATATGGATAAGGTTGGACTGACTGGGTTAATTAATTCATTAGTTGAGAAGCAGCATGGTCTAGTTGCAAGAGAATGGGCCTGAGAGTCAAAGGACCTGGGTTCTATTCTCAATTCCACCATTTGTCTTCTGTCTGAACTTGGGTGAGTCACTTAACTTCTCAACTTTTCTGTGCCTCAGTTTCCTCACCTGCGAGATGGGGATTCAAAGCCTATCTTCACTCCCTCTATGTAGGACCGGAACTGTGTCCAGCCTGATTATCTTGTAACCACCCCCGTGCTTCATACAGTGCTTGGCACACAATAAGCACTTAACACGTATCACAATTAATATTATCAGTTGGGATGGTTGACAGGCCAGAAACCAATGACTCTGAAGGGAGAGACCCAAATCCAGGAGACCATAACCAGTTCATAAAATCAAGAATTGGAGCATCCCTGGCAGAGTACAGTGGGCTTAGTCTGCCTGGAGCACAGGTTCTGCGGAGGGAGAGCGGGAAGCAAACAGGGAAATCTAATGCAGTGGACAGAGTTCAGCGAAGATCAGAGTTTGAACGGGGCCCTCTGTAGCACCTCCTCCAGAAGATTTCTGTCCCATTCCCAAAGCTTAGCATGAAGAAGGGTGACCCTGCTGCCTCCCCTCTGAGCTGACCGATTGGAGCCCCTGAAGGAAGTCACAAATCCCTATGGGCAGGGTGGGGGGTCCAGGGGCCTTTTTGCGGGGTAGCTTCTTTGGTAGGCTGCAGGGCCCCGGCATTGTGCCTTCACCAAAGAAGGTGTATAGCAGTGGTGGGCTTCTGATGACAGGACCCCCTGGGGCAAGGTGGGGGGCTATGGAAAAGGCAATGGGAAGAAGGTGGGAGGGTAGGAGCCCTCTGGCAGTGGCGACTGTGGAGGCTAGTGATCTATCCAACCTAACCCAACTATCTGCCTGCACCATTAGGTTGCTTGTTGCTTTTCATTTCTTTTCCCTCTACTCTCAGTCTTTCTCCCAGCAAAGAGAACTGACGGGAGTCCGAGACCTCCCTGGATCTCTCTGGCATAGAGAAGCAGTGTTTCCTAGTGGATAGAGCACGGCCTGAGAGTCAGAAGGTCATGGGTTCTCATCCCCGCTTCGTCACTTGTTTGCTGTATGACCACTTCACTTCTCTGTCTCTCAGTTACCTCATCTGTAAAATGGCGATTAAGATTGTGAGCCCCAATGTGGAACAGGGATTGTGTCCAAGCTAGTTAGCTTGTATCTCCCCCAGCGTTTAGTACAGTGCCTGGCATTTAGTAAGCACTTAGCAAATACCATAAAATGAAGTCCTCATTTGTTGTCGGGTTGGAAGTTACCCGGGAGGAGAAGGAGGAGGAGGAGCTGGGACCTGGTAAATGGCCCTGTGCTCTGTCTTCTGACTGACAGTTGAATGACTGACTGGAATGTGAGCGTTTGGCTTTTCAAAATATTTTTCAACCCAAGTTACTACCTGATGGTGAATTGATGCAAGATCGGCATGAATTCAAAATAATAATAATTGTATTTGTTAAATGCTTCCTATGTTCGGAAGCACGTACTAAGTGCTGGGACTGATATAATACAGTCAGATAGGACACAGACCCTCTCCCACATAGGACTCTCCCACTCTGAGTAAGATGGAGAACAGATATTAAATCCCCACTTTTACAGATGCAGAAACTGAGGCACAAGGAAGTTAAGTGACTTCTCCAAGGTCACACAGCAGGCAAGTGGCAAATTAGAACCCTGGTCCTTTGACTCCCAGGTCCGTGCTCTATCCACTGGGACACAAATGGGGTCGGAATGATAACAGGGAGTTAGCTTGGACCCTGGGGTGAATAGAGGCGGAATGGACTTAGGCACTAGGATCGCCATCATCAGCATCATTATCGTCATCATCAATGGAATTTATTGAGCACTTACTGTGCGCAGAGAACTGTATTAAGCACTTGGGAGAGTACAATACAACAGAGTTGATAGATGATTCTATTTATCTTGATGGTATTGATGCCTGACTACTTGTTTTGTTTTGTTGTCTGTCTCCCCCTTTTAGACTGCGAGCCCATTGTTTGGGTAGAGATTGTCTCTATCTGTTGCTGAATTGTACATTCCAAGCGCTTAGTACAGTGCTCTGCACACAGTAAGCGCTCAGTAAAAACGATTGAAAGAAAGAATAAATGAATGACTTCGCTCCCTGCCCAGTTCAGAATGGAAGATAGACGTTAATATAAATAATTTGGTCCACCAAGACCACTTCGTTTTTAGCTCCCTCATGAGTCCAGTTGGGTCTGGTCAGCAGGTCAGGCTCATTGGGAAGAAGCGTGGCTCAGTGGTAAGAGCCCGGGCTTGGGAGTCGGAGGTCACGAGTTCGAATTCCAACTCTGCCACTTGTCAGCTGTGTGACTGTGGGCAAGTCACTTAACTTCTCTGGGCCTCAGTTACCTCATCTGCCATATGGGGATGAAGACTGTGAGTCCCACGTGGGACAACCTGATTACCCTGTATCTACCCAGCACTTAGAACAGTGCTCTGCACATAGTAAGCGCTTAACAAATACCCACATTATTATTTCTGTAATGCAGCTGGAGAAGCTGAGTCAGGCCTGGCGGCTAGGGTGACCTGGGTTTGCTGAGTCTGACTCACTATCCTCTGACATTTCTCACTGCTACCCGGGGCATTGAAGCGGCAGGTATTGTTATCCCCATCCCCAGGTGGGGGAAGCAGGGAGATACATCTTCATCCACTCATTTGTCCTTACTTCTCTGCTTGCTAGGGTAAGGAGGGAAAGACAGCTCCAACTGCCCGAGAATCTGGCTGGTATAATCCATATTCCTGGGAGTGCAGTTGCCTCTTCAGCAGGGTTCACTACTTTCTCCTGGGTTGTGCGCTTTGATACTTTCTCTGTCCCTCTTTCTATCTCCCATTCGCCAATGACATGCTGGCTGACTAGCATCCTGACTGGAAAAATTTCTTCAGTTTTCATTCCCCTAATTCCCTTCATGATCATGTCTTTAAAGCCCCCTGGAGCCATGTCTGGAAGGCAGCTCTGGTGGAGAACGTAGTGCTTGAGGGGGCCCCTGTAGAACAGCAAAGGCTAGTGATATTTGGGGTGCGATGCACCCCCTCCTTTGTCCTCTCAGTGAACGAAGCCCCCGACAGCGTGGAAACTTGACAAGGGGTGTGTATCTTATTCACGGCCTAACTTAGGTATTCAAAACCAAGATGACAATTCACAGAGGCTCAGAGCAGCCACCATTTGTGTATGTACTGTGCCTGGGCCTGAGGGGGATTGTCTTGGCAGTAGCAGTCCTGGCTGCTGAGCTAATGTGTTACAGGATTTCCTAAATAAATCACAACTGTGAACTCCGGCAGGAAAATCTGCCAAGCACAATTGGGAGGGGGAGAGAAAAGGACAAAAACAAATATCAGGAGAGTGTGACTATGGCTCTCAGGTTCCAGGGTACCTAACGGAGAAGGGTAATTTTTAAGCTGAGTCGGGGTGGTGGGGAGGTAGGGATAGGGAATTAGATTCACTGAAACATGCCAGATCACAGCGATTTTAAATAGAGTTCCAGCTTCCCTGTAATTTACATGCAACCTTTTCTGTGTGTCCACGAAGCTGAGAAGCTGCTGGGAAAGTTTCCTGGAGCCGCGACTTAAACCTCCTATAGATGTTTGACTTTTGAAATTCAGCTTCAAAGATTCTGATTTTGGTATCTTTATGGTTTACACTTTGCCAGAAGGGAACTCAATATTAGCGGAATTCAGTATTAGCCCTACATACTCGGGTTTCCCTGATTGACTAAGCTACCACTTCAGTTCTGATGTAAGCAGCGCCCTTTTGGTTCCTTAAAGCAGAAGGAGACAAGAGGCTTAGGATGGGAGGGGAGGAGTTGGTTCAATGATCTCCTCTTCCTTCCACCCAGAAGGTTTGAGGAGGGGGTGGGAGGGGGAGGTGGGAGGAGAGGGACAGGAAATGGTTCTGTGTGTGTGTGTGTGGGCAGAGAGACATTTGGGCACCCTTCTCAAATGCCCCCTGTGATTCACCTAACTGCTTTAAACAACTTGTATGCCACCCAAACACATGGAGTTTAAGATATTCTGCAATCTGTACATGTCTCTCATTTCCAGAATTGCAACATTAACTTCTCAGTCTCACACCCTTTGGTAATAGCCATGCACCTCACAAGCACCCACTCCGCTGGGGCGGGACATGACGGTCGCCACGGCTGACAGAGTTGGACTCCCAGTCTTGCAAATCCCAGGTCCCTGAGAGTACCCCATCAGGGCAGAAAAGACCCCCCTACGGTGGCTTTTTGACCTGTAAGAGCTTTGAAGCTGTCCCCTCCTGGTCCTCCTCCCCACTAAATTCCTGCCTCATTTTTGCTCCCTCCTTCCACATGAAAATTTGATACCTAGGATGCACCTTACCCTCTTTTCCCACAATTCATCTGCCAACCAAAAATATGACTCCTCTCTGGACTACCTTCCCTTCTAAGAGAAAGGAGAGCACATTTCCTGGTGGCTAAATTACAGAGGAGTCGGTACCCTGCCTGACTTCAGTGGACTTCAGTGGAATGAGTCGACCAGGCTCATTTCTTTGGATGGAGAAAAGATAAAGCTCAGGCCTTCCTGGCCCAACTCACTGTACCAGCCTGCCCTGATCTAGACAATTACACCAATTCACTTATCCCGAAAGGACAAAGTTGAGTTTTGCTTCTTGATCCTCAGCCCATTCATGGATCGTAAAAATAGGATCGCATTGGGGCTGTGGCTTTAGGAGATAAATCAGTTTTCAAGGTCTCAGAGCCCAGAGATCATCCTAAATTGTGATTGCTGTCTACATAGCATGCCACAATAACAATATCCATCCCCAACTGATTGAATCTCAGAATTGGTTTTAGTACAAGGAAGCATCAAATAAGCTCAGATAGCAGTGTCGGGGCAACAGGGTAGTTGTGACTTCAGAAGATGAATCAGGATTTTCATCTTCTAAAGTTGAATTGCACTCTATCTCATCTGCAATTGTGGAAAGAAGAGGCAGTGAGATTTCCGCAAGGAGAATGGAAAGTTTCCTCTGGTTTCTGTGTATCTCTGGGGATGATAAACTTGGAATGGAAGAGTTTGTAGGTTTTCTCATATACCCAAATCCTTTGTCATTTCAAAATATACATAATTCCACAGATCTTCAGAAGGCAGTGTTTTCGGTGACCTCTAATGGCCGTCTGCTCTTAGCCTCTGATTTTCTGTGCCCCACAGATGCTTCCTCTATTATTTTCTTTTCAGCCCTTTTGTCCTACAGTTTCTACTGCTCAAATTGCTTTCCTACGCATACCTTATTTGCTAGTGCCGCTCTTCTATTAACTGCGGTTTCTTTTCCAATGAGAAAAGAAATCCTCATCTTACTCTTTAACAAGATGACTTCAGTTATGTTTTGGCCTTTTTTCTTCACCACACATCATTGCCCTCCTCCTCCTCCTCGGACTGCTTTCCCTTCTCCTATCTTGCCTCCTCATCCTCCTTTCCAAAAAAGAGGTGCCTGAATATTTCCAGTTTAGCAACTTCAGGTTACTTAGCAACACCAGCAAGTACATCAGGGTAAAGTCCAGAAGCTTAGAGCAAGATAATCAGTCAAGAACGGAAAATAGAATTTAATTCCAGTCAATGAAATCCTCCCTACAAATAAAATATGCTTAGCTCATAAGAGGGCCAAGGAAACAGAAATTCTAGATCACTGTCCCATCTGAGCCAAAGGCTTCTGCGTGAAGCCTTTGGGAAAAGCCTAGCCAACCCATTATTCATCTAGAACAGGATGCTGGTGACCCTTTCTGTTTCATTCCCTGTTTCCCTTATTAGGCCAGACTTGCAATTAAAAAAAACCCAACTACCAGCCCTCAATCAATCAATCAATTGTATTTATTGAGCACTTACTCTGTGCAGATCACTGTACTATGAGCTTGGGCGAATATAATATGACAGAATCTCAAACTACTTTACACTCTAAAGTAGTAATCCTTACTATTTGAATCTAACCTAATTACTGTGCAACTTCCTTGTAACTACCCATTACTTAAGCATAGGGTAACAGCTGAAAAATCACTAACTCAGTAAGTGCTTAATAAACACCACTGATTGATTTACATTTGTTGAACATTTACTGTGTGCAGAGCATTGTATCAAGTGCTTAAAAATACCGTGATTATGATAAAACTATTACTTTGGAAGAAGCACAGGCCTGGGAGTCAGAGGATTCTAGTCCCAGCTCCCCCACTTGCCTGATGTGTGACTTTGGGCAAGTCAGTTCACTTCTTGTGCCTCAGTTTCTTTATCTGTAAAATGGGGATTCAATATCTGTTCTCCCTTCCATTTAGATTGGGAGCCCCATGAGGGGCAGGGACTGTGTCTGACTGACTATCTTGTATCTGCCCCTGCCCTTAGAACAGTACCCGGCGCCTGCAAAACATTTAAGAAGTGCTACTGTTATTATCACCTGGCTTGAACTAGTGGTTTAGACAGGGTTGCTTGTCTAAGCCGTGAACAATATTGATGTTGCTAAAATGTCCCTAAAATAATGCTCATTAAAAGCACCCTTGAAAATACCTTGGGCTTACTAGCCCAGGGAAAAAAAAAAGTATATCAGACTAGCAGAAAGAACACACATATTTGGCTTCCTTTTTCCTCCTCATTTCCTTAGGTGGAGAGGTGAGGGTGGTAGTCATGTTTGCCTGGGATGGTATGATTTAACACTTTAATAACACTTTAATAATAAAAAAGTAGTACATTTTTTCCCAATGTATGCTGAATATCATATCTCCCCTCTATCTTCCTCTTCTTTCCTTAGCAAAAAACAGTGCAATACATGAACTTTACTGCTACTCTCCTGAGGATGGGAAAAGGGAAGGGAAAACTTTAGCTCTTTCCTTTTCTAGGATGTGAGCTCCCTTTGGATGGGGACTGCCTCCAATTTATATGTGTTTTGTATATTCCCAGGTGCTTAGAACAATTCTAGGCAGCACAGAGAAGTTCCTTAACAGTTACATCAACAAAATGATGTGTTGAGTTTAACTTCTCACTGTGGCCAGGGAATTTGCCTGTTTATTGTTGTATTATACTCTTCCAAGTGCTTAATACAGTGCTGTGCATGCAGTAAGATGCACTCTAATCTCCAAAAGATTTCGTGTGATTTCATCACATTCCATTTTGTGGCCTGTGTTTCGTCGGTAACCAAACATATGTTGTTATTTTTGGGTCAACAAAGGAGTGTCCATTATCTTCACGTGACCCCCTCAGTAAATACGATTGAATGAATGAACTTCCAAGAGCTTCCCTGGCACAGCCCCTAATTTGCTGAAGACCGTGAGACTTGCCTCTGGCTACTTTGTAGAGGGCATAAGCTCCTTGAGGCCAGGGATCATGATTACCAACTCTATTGAATTATTTTCTCTCAGTCACTGAGTAGAGTTCTGTGCACACAGTAAGCACTCTATAAATAGCATTGATTGATTGATCGATTGGACAGGGGTGGGATACCCAAATTCACACCCCACTCCCTCTACCCCGAGCACTTGTTGGCCCTCGGTAACTTGCTCCATGAGTTGCTTGTCTGGGTTCTGAGGTGAGAGCTGGGGCCTGACCCTTTTCATCGCTGTCACAGAGGTGGGAGGGGGGGCAAGAAGGCAGGAGAGCAGCCTGTAGGCTTGTTCTCCATTCTGACGGCATCCCTCACCAAACCTTCCAGGTGCCATGTTGCTGCTCTTTGAGGAATAGGGTGGCCAACAGGCTAGTCTTATTCTGCTAGTTTTATTCAGTTATGCTGTCCCCTGTTCAGTGCTCTTGATTGCTATATGTCCTGAATTTAAATTCTGCTCGCTGAACTTATCTCCACCTTGGCTCTGTCCACTGTGTCCTGTAGCTCAGAAGTACCGCTCGTGGCTTAGAGCCCTGAGAAGCAGCATGGTATAGTGAATAGAGCACGGGCCTGGGAGTCAGAAGGTCATGGGTTCTAATCCTGGCTCCACCACTTGTCGACTGTGTGATCTCGGGCAAGTCACTTTGCTTCTCTGGGCCTCAGTTACCTCATCTGTAAAATGGGGATTGAGACTGTGAGCCCCATGTGGGACAGGGACTGCATCCAAACCTGATCTGCTTGTATACACCCCAGCGCTTAATACAGTGCCTGGCACATAGTTAAGCGCTTAACAAATATCATTATTATTATTGTTATTATTACCTGGAAAGGGAGCACAAAGGCTATATAGAGAGAGAAGGGGCCGGGAGACCCATGTCTTTGTCGTCCAGTCGGCCCTCCCCAACTCCACAATGCACTCTAAGGGTCTGAGGATTTCTCCAAAAGATTTCGTGTGACTTCATCATGTTCCATTGCGTGGCCTGTGTTTCGTCGGTAACCAAACATATGTTTGTTACTTTTGGGTCGTCAAAGGAGTGTCCAGTATGACAAATGATGGGGGAGCCCATGGTGCCGGTAGCCACGTCGGATGGGAGGGCTGTCCAGGGTCAGAAGCGGAGGGGCTGCGACACCCTTGAGACCTGAACCCAGACAATGTCCTGTGAGCCCAGGAGGTGGAACTGACCTGAAGGTTCCCCGTTCCTCTCTTTCTGCTTCCACAGTAGCCCATGAGAGGGAAGTGGGGACAAGTCAGGGGTGGCCATGGAGCAGGAAGCAGCGTGACCTAGTGGCAAGAGCACAGGCTTGGGAGTCAGAGGATGTGGGTTCTAATCCTGGTTCCGCCACTTGTCTGCTGCATGACCTTGGGCAAGTCACTTCACTTCTCTGGACCTCAGTTACCTCATCTGAAAAATGGGAAGTAAGACTGTGCGCCCCATGTGGAACAGGGGACTGTGTCCAACCTGATTTTCTAGTTACTGAGTGCTTACTGTGGGCGGAGCACTATACTGAGCACTTGGGAGAGCACAATAGAAACAGAGTTGGTAGACACGTTCCCTGCTCACAACAAGTTTATAGTCTAGAGGGTGAGACAGACATATAAGTAAATAGATTACTGATATGTACATAAGTGGACCATACTGCCTCTGTACTTCCAAATAATAATGGTACTTGTTAAGCATTTACTATGTGCAAAGCACTGTTCTAAGCACTGGGGTAGATACAAGTTAATCAGGTTGGACACAGTCCTTGTCCCACATGGGGCTCACACTCTCAATGCCCATTTTACAGATGAGGTAATTGAGGGCCAGAGAAGTGAAGTGACTCGCCCAAAGTCAAACAGCAGGCATGTGGCAGAACCGGGATTAGAAATCAGGTCCATAAACTCTATCCATTAAGCCCTGCTGCTTCTTTAATTTAGACAGGTAGAAAAAGAAAGGGAACATGGATATGTGAATAAGAAGAACTTAAATGAAGTAGGGTAAGTCAATATGTACAGAAGTGCTATGGGTGGTTTTGAATATGGAAGAGAGAAATTGATGCAGAAGAGCTGAAGTGGTGATTGTGGGGATATAATCCAGGGAATGGGAAGGTAAATTAGTAGGTGAAATACTTCCTGGAGGAGTTGCAATTCAGAAGGGTTTTGAAGATGGGAAGAGCTGTGGTTTGTCTAATATGAAGAGGGAGAGAGGCCACGAGCAAGAAGTCGATGGAGAGATGAGAATGAGGTCCAGTGAGTAGGTCAGCTTGAAGGGAATGAAAAATGTGAGCTGAAGGAGAATGGGAGAGAAATGAATTTAAGCAGGAGAGAAAGAGCTGATTGAGCACCTTAGAAGTTAATGGTTAGCACTTTCTGCTTGATGAGGAAAAAAATGACGAACTTTAGAGGAATCACTATTATTATTATTATTATCAGTATTATTATAGTTAAGTGCTTAATATGTATCAAGCACTGAACTTGGCACTGGGGTTGATGTATGTCCAACCTGACATAGTCCCTGTCCCTCATGGGGCTCACAGTCTTGGTAGGAGGGAGTAGGCTTTAATCTCCACTTTACAGATGAGGTAGCTGAGGCCCAGAGAAGTTAAGTGATTTGCTCAGATTTACACAGCAGAGAAGTGGCAGAGCCAGGATTAAGCCCCCGGCACTCTGTCTGACTTCCAGATCTGTGCTCTTTCCACTAAGCCATGTTGCCTCTGCATGGTTTTTGAGGAGCAGGGAGAGTGGGGTAGGTACAAGTTAATCAGGTTGGACACAGTCCCTATCCCACATGGGACTCACAGTTTAAGTAGGAGGGAGAACAAGTATTGAATCTACATTTTACAGTTGAGGAAACTGAGGCACAGAGAAGTTAAGTGACTTGCCCAAGGACACATAGCAAATAATGCTTTAGAACAGTGATTTGGGCAGCGGAGTGAAGTAAGAGCCGAACAGGGGAGAGATGGAGGCCGATGAGGGTGCTGATGCAGTAGTCAAGCCAGGCTACGACAATTGCCCAGATCAGTGCGGTGGCCACTCCGAGAAAGAGGTAGGGATGGATCCTAAGCATGTTGCAGAGGAAAAATTGGTAGGATTAGCAACCAATTGGAATCGGGAGGCTGAAAGAGAGGGAGAAGTCAAGAATAATTCTCAGGCTGTAAGTTTCGGAGGCGGGGGACAATGGTGTTGACAACTGTGATGGGAAAGTTAATGGGAGGAGAAGTTTGGGGAGGGAGAATAAGGAGTTTAGTTTTAGACACAGTGAGCTTAAGGTTCCAGGAGAACATCTTTATGGAGATGTTCTAGAGGCATCAGGAAACATCAGATTATAAAGGTGAGAGGTTGGGTTGGTAAAGTAGATTTGGACTTTTTCCACATCAGAAGGGTATTAAAGCCAAGGGATAGGATGAGCTCCCCGATCCTGGGGCAGCTGGCCCTGCCTCCACCTCCACCCACCTCTGCTTCTGACTTTTTCGTAATTTTATTTTTTAAGTGCTTACTATGTACCAGGTACTGTACGAAGCCCTGGGGGTAGATACAAGGTTGTCAGGTTGGACACAGTCCCTGTCCCACATGGGGCCCCATTTTACAGATGAGGTAACTGCCCAAGTTCAGTGACTTGCCCAAGGCCATACAGCAGACAACCCCATTTTCAAGCCAGCGGGGAACTGATGCAATACCTAAAGATTGCTAGAAGAGCCCAGTATGAATGTGGGGGAAGGAAGGGAGGAAACAGAGGTGTGGAGGCTTAATAAATAGGCAGGGGGCCTGTCTGCCCTGCTCTGCTGAGGGTGGGATAACAGGGCAATATTTGCGCTGCCACGGGTGACCCCCTCCCTCCGCCCCATCAGGGGATGCAGGACAGTCCTCCTCATTAGGGGGTGGAGAAATGGGTGGGAAGATGAGGGAAGGTCGTATCCACTGAATGCCCTCAGACCCCAGGAGCTCAGGTGGTTTTGGCTCGGTGCCACCACTGACCATGGGCTTTTTTGAAGTCAGAAGGTCCTGAAGTTCCTGAAGTCAGAAGCCTCCGCTGCCCTGTGGGAGGGACAGGGGCATGCCTAGGGTCCAGACTACTGGCTCCTAAGATGAGCATCCAGCAATGAAAGACATCTGGGAGCCCCGTGAAAGGAAAAGAGAGGCCGGGATGGGAACTGGGTGGACAGGGTGGGCCAGAATCAGATACCAGATTGGGAGTGATGAGAGGGAGGAAGGAGGAGGCAGAGGAAAGTGTTGCTTGGATGGAAGAGAGGTGTTCTGGGAGCAGTGAGGGAGGAAAACACTCTCATTTGGTTATTGGGTGTTTGATATCCCCTTATAACAAGATAGATGCATTTCTTGCCTTACCTGAACAATACGGTATGTTTCATTTAGACAATAAACTCCCTGTGGGCATAGAATGTGTCTACCTACTCTGTTGCATTGTACTTTTCCAAGCACGGTGCTCTGCACACATTACTAAGTAATAATGTTGGTATTTGTTAAGCGCTTACTATGTGCCGAGCACTGTTCTAAGCGCTGGGGGAGATACAGGGTAATCAGGTTGTCCCACGTGAGGCTCACAGTTAATCCCCATTTTACAGATGAGGGAACTGAGGCACAGAGAAGTGAAGTGACTTGCCCACAGTCACACAGCTGCCAAGAGGCAGAGCCGGGAAAAACAAGTAAAGAAAAACACTGCAGTAAACATTTGGGAGAATGCAGTACAACAGAGTTGGTAGACATGTTCCCCGCCCACACGGAGCTTACATTTTAGAGGAGGAAGACATTAAATAAATAAATAAATAATGTATGGTTATATACATAAGTGCTGTGGGGCTGAGGGTGGATTAAATCCCAAATGCTTTTAAGACCAACAGCTCCTCTATGTTCTATTTTTGCACAGAATAAGTGTTCAATAAATACTATCAACCGATTGATTGCTCTTGGTTCCCCCTTGAAATTGAAAGTTGAGGGGAAAGACTCTGGTAGTCTAATGGAGAGCGAGAACAGCTGGAGGACGGAGGCTAGGCTGTCAGTCCTGGCTTTTCCTCTGATTTGCTGTGTGACCTTGGGTTTCTGTGCCTGTTTTCTCAGCCATTAACAAAAAAACCCCAAAAACTAATACCTGCCTGTCGCTACCTCATGAAGATAATGTGAAGTCAAATGAAATAGTTAATGGGACAGCACTTTGGAAAAATAAAAGTGCCATTTAAGGTCAAAATATGATTATTCTTTTTCTGGTGGCCCTAATGTTTTGCAACCAGTGGGTGTGTGATACAATAAATACTATTGTCTGACTGACTACTAAATCAGACTGTTTTGGCTAGCTCAACCTAGCACTTGAGAGGGGCAGAAACCACCTGCAAAAATGGGACAGAACATTGGAGGAGCTGTTGGTCTTAGGAGAGTTTGGTATTCATTCCACCTTCAGCCTCACACCACTTATGTACCTATCCATACATTGTTTATATTAATGTCTGCCTCCCTCCTCTAAACAGCAAGCTCCTAATGGGTAGGGAATGTGTCTACCAACAGTGTTGCATTGTACTCTCCCAAGCACAGAATACAGTGCTCTGCACATGGTAAGCACTCAATAAATACTTTTGATTGATTGATTGATTGATTAAAAGAGTCAGAATTATGTAGTGACTAAAAACCAAATGCCACTGAGTGCTCCATTTAAAAATCAGTCAAATAATGATAACAATAATTAATTATTATGGTATTTGTTAAGGATTTACTATGTGACAAGCACTGTTCTAAGCACTGGGGGGAGATACAAGTTAATCAGGTCGGACACAGTCCCTGTCCCACATGGGGCTCACAGTCTAAGTAGGAGGGAGAATGGGGATTGAATCCCCATTTTACAGTTGAGGACCCTCAGGCACAGAGAAGTTAAGTGACATGCCCATGGTCACACAGTAAACCAGTGGTAGTGCCAAAAACAGAACAGGTATTGAACCCCCATTTTACAGATGAGGTAACTGAGGCACAGAGAAGTTAAGCAACTTGCCCATGGTCACACAGCAAGTCAGTGGTACACCTGAGATTAGAACCCAGGTCCTCTGAGTCCCACACCCATGTTTTTTCCACTAGGTCACGGTGCTTCCCTAAGCCTTCTGAGAGCATCTCCGAAGGGGCAAAGTAAGAGGCACCATTTGTCCCGGATACCGAGCCGCGGGGCAGCCAGTCAAGTCCTGGAAACTACAAATTGAGAGAATTTCTGCAGTTCCTGTGAGAACTCACTCATCAGAGGGGATCTGAGTGGGTGTTAGCTGTGTGTGGGGGTGGGGGTGTGTGTGAATGTCTGTTTGGGGGCACATTCAGTGCCCAGAAGAAGTGAGACATTAGCAACATCACCGAATCCTTGCCTTGCTCTCTGGAGGTTCTGCCTCTCTGAGAATAGCAACAAAAGTCTCATTAAGGCAGTGGGGAGCCACACAGAAAGCTCCTACCTGTGGAGTCTCTGCTGGCAGTTCAGAAAGGAGCCTGTTGTCAGGAATCTATAGAATTGTTCCTGTTTCCTTGGCAGCCAAAGTAAAGGACGAGAAGCAGCGTGCAGCTCTCTGGGTCCCTATAGAAGTGCGCAAGTGAGATTAATGTCAAACCTACCCCTCACCGGGCCCTCAAGTGCTGTGGCCGATCTGCTGAGGGTTTACGGTCAATGCAATGTTTTTCGATCCCAAACTTTTTCCTACAGATAAAGGGATTTGGATAGCGTTACACAGAGCCTAAGAAAACGGGAGCAGGGGAGGAGGCTGGAGGAAAATGGGATGAGAGAATTCACATAGAAAGGGGAGAGGAGAGATGGAGAAGAGAGGCAAGAAGAAAGGCAAGAGACAAGGCAGAGAACAGAGAAGACCGGGCTAAACGATGGAGCACATGAGAAGTAGTGAGCCAGTTAGGAAGAGCATGGGGAGTCAGGAGATCTGGCTTCTAATCTCTGCTCCACCACTTGCTTGCCGTGTCGTCTTGGACAACTCACTGTAACTTCTCTGGGCCTCAGTTACCTCATCCATAAAACGGGGATTCAACACCTGTTCTCCCTCCTACTTGGACCATGAGCCCCCTGTGGGACAGGGGCTGTGTCAGACAAGATTCATTTGCATCTAAGACAGTGCTCAGAACAGTGCTTGACACAGGCAGCACTTAAATACCAGAATAATTAGGGATATTTAACTTCTAGTAAGTACTATCAAGTCTAAGTTCTGGGCATTCTGCATTTGTATCATTTTCCTAGTACGAGAAAGGCTGTGACACTCTGATCATTTATTATCATTATTATTACGAAATAGAACACAATATAATAATAACAGTATTTACTGTGGGCAAAGCACTGTACTAAACGCTTGGGAGAATACAATATATGTCCCTTATTCTTGGCCCTTATGCCAGAATGGACAAACACATCTCTCCCTAATGGCCCAGTGAATGTTTTGGTCTTTAGGTGGCATGACCTGTGAGGCAAAACTTCACCACCAAATACTGATGGGGATCTTGGAATTGTTATGGCTGGGCCTCACAGTGCACATCACAACGAGTCCTCTAATCAGTAGTTCTAGTAACGGTATTTTTTGAACACCTCCTGCGGGGCAGTGCTCTGAACTAAATCTTTGGGAAAGAACGGCAGAAGGAGAACGGTCATTCCTTGCCCGCAAGGATGGGAGTCCTCTCTGTCATTCCACCCCCATATTCAATCTGTCACCGATCCTTTCGGCCCCAACTTCACAACATCGCTAAAAGCCACCTCTTTCACTCCATCCCAACTGCTAACCACATTTATGCAAGCACTTATCCCGCCTGGACTGCTGCATCAGCCTCCTTGCTGACCTCCCAACCTCCTGTCTCTCCCCACTCCTGTCCATACTTCACTCTGTTGCCCGGATCACATTCCCACAAAAACGTTCAGGACGTGTCACCCCCACCTCAAAAATCTCCAGTGGTTGCCCATCCACCGCCGTATGAAACAAAAACTCCTCACCATTGGCTTTAAAGCACTAAATCACCCCGCCCCCTCCTAACTCCCCTCACTTCTCTCCTTCTACAACCCAGCCCGCACACTTTGCTCCTCTGGTGCCGCTAACCTTCTCAATGTGCCTCCAATCTCCCCCGTCTCACCGCCGACCCCTGGCCCACATCCTGCCCGGTCCTGGTACGTCCTCCTTCCTCATATCCAACAGACAATGACTACCCCTGCCCCCTCAAAGCCTTATTGAAGGCACATCTCCTCCAAAAGGCCTTCCTGACAAAGCCCCGTTTTTCCTCCTCTCCCACTCCCTACTGCGACGTCTTGACTTACTCCCTTTGCTCTCCCCCCACCCCGCCCCCACCCCCACAGCACTTATATACGTATCTGTAATTGTATTTATTTGTATTGATGACTGCCTCTCCCCTCACCCCCGCCCAGACTGTAAGCTCGTTGTGGGCAGAGAATGTCACTGTTTATTGTTCTATCGTACTTTCCCGAGCGCTTTGGTCAGTTAGCTCGGCACAAAGTAGTAAATGCTCGTTAAATATGATTGAATGAATGAGTGATTGAATGAGTCCCTGGATCAGCTATTGCTGGGACCCTCGGGTATAAGCTAGTGCCGTGCTAATTCAGGTTCTCTTAACCCTCCCTGGTGTTTGAAACAAGAATTAAAAAAAGAAGGAGATATGGATTTAAAAACAAACAAAAAAACAAAATCAAAACAACCCAAGGAAGTTTTCACTCTACTTCCAGGTCGTGTTAAGATTATTTTAAAGACGCTTTTCTGGATACCCTTTGAATCAAGTGTACCAATAAGGATCGGCTCCATCTGTTTCAATAACCGAAAGAACCTACAGAGAAGTGCTAAAGCCACCGGTAGCAAATATAGCACAAACGTTTGTAATTATAGGAAAAGAAGGTGGTTTGGCTTAATGCGACCATTAGAGTTGGTAGAGGTATGACTAATTAAAATCTTCCTTAAGGTTCGACCATGTGGCATTCAATTAAAACAGCCATTTCTGGAGGAAAAAAGAAAGAGCCCTCAGATAGCGGAACGGGTGTTGGAATTCTTTTGGCACAATGCACTTGGCTGGAGACTCACAGAGAAATGTCAATAAAATAAATCAAAAAACAATCGGACTCTCTAAGGTGTGTAAAGGGGAGTGAGGAAAGGAGAGGAGGGAGTCAAATCAATCGTGCTAAGAAAAAGCTTTGATTCTCCCAACAGAATCATCGAGGCAGACTCATTCTTTGTGATGCTTGTCTTGATTATTTCAGAGATGTCATTCCTTGGTTGCAAGGCAAGATATCCCTAGCCTTTTCCAGGAGTAAAATGGACAAACAAATTCTCCACGAGCGCTTTGAGAGGAAAACGTCTGTATTAAAAGCCAAGAACCACAGGATTACGAGAAGAAAATACACACCAGAAGACTAGGGAAAGAGACTTGAAAAAGAGTCATTAAAGTCCAGTGTCAGCAGTCACAATAGATCCGTTTTCAACCCTGCCCACAGAACTCCCCCCTACCTCCCCTCTATTTTATAAATTAAAAAAAAAAACCGTAAGGACAACTGTGGTCAGATACAAATAGCTAATCTTACTACAACAACTGCGGTTTTATCCCCCCCCCCCTTTTTGTGGTTGTAGTTTTTACTAAAACGTTCGTTTAAAACGGTTATTAAATATAGAAAACAAATACACAGGATCTGGTCGTTTTCTGCGCTGTTTCTTGGGCCCACGGGGGCGGAGGAAGAGGGACAAGCAGCGAGGCAATTGCCTTCTCGAAGCTTGGGACGTGTAAGGACGGATTCCCGGGATGGGCCCGATGCCCCCCCTCCCGACTTTGCGGACCACCCCAAAGGTCGGTCCGGGCTGGAAGGCACCCCTTCCTTTTTTAAAATGCGCCCCCAAAGATATCTTGCAGATGTTGGCCAAGGCCTCCTCCCCGTCTAAGGAAGGACGGAAATAAGGGGGACAGGAGTCAGTGCGGGGGGGAGAAGAGCGAGGCCGGTCCTGTCGGGGCTTTGGCCTGGGAAGCCTCCCCAGGGTTCCCTCGCCCACCCACACTGGCACACACACTCACCCACACTTACACAGGCTCACACACACACACACTCACCCACACTTACACAGGCTCACACACACACATACTCACCCACACACATATACACAGACACACACAAACGATGGGCAGACCAAGGGGCAGCGCGGCCTAGTAGCTCCGGCTCGGGGCTGCAGGAGGAGGGTGTGGGTGGTCACAAAGACCTGAGTTCTAATCCCGCCTCGGCCCCGGGCCCTCCGGCCTCGTCGGTGACCCCGCCGGCCCTGGACCGGCTGGCTGGAGCTGGGGAGCGGGCCCGGGGCCCGGCACCTGGCTAGGCCAGGTGGCACGAAGGAGGTCACGAAGGAGAGAGGGGTCGCCAAGGAGGGGTCCCAGGACCGGTGGCAGGGGCTGGGCGGAGCGGTGCCGGGGGGCGAGGAGGGGGCTACTTGGCAGACGTGACGGCGGCTGCGGCGGCGGCGGCGGCGGCGGCGGCGGCGGCGGCGGCGGTGGCCGTGGCCGGGCCGGCGGTGGCGGTGCCCGGGCCGGCGTTGGCCGTGCCCGGGGCGGTCCTGCGCTGCTCCATGCCGTTGGGGAGGAAGCCGGCGATGATGGGCACCGGCCAGATGAGGGCCGCCACGCTCCAGACGATGATGACCAGGGTCATGAAGCAGGCCACCAGCGTGGACTCGATGGGCTTCCTGTTGAGCCGCCAGCCCGCCTCCCCCTGCAGGTCCTCCAGGCTGAAGTCGAGGCAGCAGAAGTCGAGGGGCTCGGCCTGCAGCCAGGGCGGGTCCCCCGGCCCCCTGGGCCCCCGGGCCCCCCGCCGCCCCCGCCGCCGGCCCGGCCGCAGCCCCCGGGCCCGGCCGCAGCCCACGCAGAGGCGCAGGTCCTGCGGGCCGGCCCCCGCCGCCAGCCCCAGGTGCTCCACCAGCAGCGGCGGGGACACCCGGTGGAAGGCGGCCGACAGGAAGGCCCGGCCGTGCCCGCCGGTGGAGAAGAGCAGCAGGTCGCAGGGGATGCCCAGGGAGCGGCTCCACCGCACCAGCAGCGAGCCCACCAGCTGACGCTGCACGCTGATGTTGCACCGCGGGCCCTCCTCCTCCTCCTCCTCCTCCTCCTCCTCCCCCCTGTCCTCCTCCTCCTCCTCCGGGGGACCCGGACCCTGAGGCTGGGGAGGGGAGGGGGGCTGCTGATGCCCCCGGGCAGGGCTGGGGGGCTGCTGATGCTCCCGGGCAGGGAGCTGCTGCCCTACCTGTTGGGGAGGGCTGGGCGGCGGCTGATGCCCCCGGGCAGAGTTGGGGGGCTGCTGCCCCTCCTGCTGGGGAGGGTGAGGGGGCTGCTGATGCCCCCGGGCAGGGCTGGGGGGCTGCTGATGCTCCCGGGCGGGGAGCTGCTGCCCTCCCTGCTGGGGAGGGCTGGGGGGCTGCTGATGCCCCCGGACAGAGTTGGGGGGCTGCTGCCCCTTCTGCTGGGGAGGGTAAGAGAGCTGCTGATGCCCCCGGGCAGGGTTGGGGGGCTGCTGCCCTACCTGCTGGGGAGGGTTGGGGGACTGCTGATGCCCCCGGACAGGGGCAGGGGGCTGCTCATGCCCCCGGGCAGGGTCGGGGGGCTGCTGTCCTTCCTGCTGGGGACGGTCAGGGGGCCGCTGCTGCTCCTGCTGGGGAGGGTCGGTGGTCTGCAGATGCCCCCGGACGGGGTCGGGGGGCTGCTGCTGCCGCCCCTCCTGCTGGAGAGGGTCGGGGGTCTGCGGATGCCCCCGGACGGGGTCGGGGGGCTTCGGCTGCTGCCGGGGGTCCCGCTCCGGCTGAAGCCCCCGGGCCGGGCCGGGGTCCGAGGACGGGGACCAGGCGGGGGTGGGGGGCGGGCTCCGGGCCGCTCCTCCGGCCGGGCCCGGCCCCGGCCCCCTGGGGGTGTCCCCGGGCGATGGGTGCGGGGAGTGCGGGGGGTGCGGGGTCCGGGCCGGTCCTTCCCGCCCGCCCCGGGCCGGGGGCAGCGGCCAGGCGGCGGCCAGCAGCGCCGGCAGCAGCAGCAGCATGGCAGTCACCTACGGCGCCCAGGGAGGGGCATGGCACCCCCGGACCGGCTCCCCCGCCGGCCACACACCGGTCCCGGTCCCGATCTCGGTCCCGATCCCGGTCCCGGTCCCGGTCCCGATCCCGATCCCGGTCCCGATCCCGGTCCCGGTCCCGATCCCGACGGCGCCGCGAGGAAAAATGAGGGAAGAGCCAGCAGCCCGGGAGAGGTGCGAGGAGCACAGGAGGAGGAGCAGGAGGAGCTGGAGAAAGGGTGACAGCGGAGGGGCCGCACGCCTCTGCCTCCTCCTCCCCCTCCCCCCCACTCGTCCTCCTTCTCTCCTCCTCCTCCTCCTCCCCCTCCTCTTCCTTCTCCTCCCCTTCTCGCCCTCCTCTCCCTCTCGCCCTCCTCCCCGTCCTCCTCCTCTTCCTCCCCTTCTCCTCCCTCTCCTCCTCCTCCTGCTCTTCCTCCCCCCCCCCCCCGGTCCTCCTCCTCTCCCTCTTCGCCCCGCTCTCCCTCCTCCCCTTCCTCCTCCTCCTCCTTCTATTCCTCCTCCTCCCCTTCCTCCCCCTCCTCTTCTTCCTCCTTCTCCTCTCCCTCTTCCCCCTCTCCTCCTCTTCTCCCTCTCCCCCTCCTCCTCTTCTCCTCCTGCTCTTTCTCCCCCTCTTCTTCTCCCCCCTCTCCCCCCCTCCTTCTTTTCCTCCTCCTCCTCCCTCTCCTCCTCCTCCCCCTCCTCCTCCTCCCCCTCTCCGTCCCCCCTCCCTCGCGGGAGCAAAGGGGGCTGAAAAGACGCCTCCCCCTCCCAACCCACCCCCTCATTTTACTAAAGTGGAGGCAAAGGCTTTGTCTGTCATCTAACTGTTTCTCCAGGACAGCTGAGCCCGGTAAATCCAGCCCACCCACCCTTCTGAGCCTTCCGAGGACCACGACTTTCAACCAATTCCGGCCTTTTTTTGAAAACGAATTTCCAGCTCGGGCCCATCAGTACAAATAACTAGTGTCCACCTCCCAGCCGGGAGAGAGGTGAGAAACCACAAAGCCCCACAGACGCTGAAGAAAACGGCCGGACCGTCGAGGAGGAGGAGGGGGCCAAGGGGACGGGCGGGGGCCTTTCCTTGGGAGAAGCTTCCTTAATTCAGGAAGCCCAACCAGGGAATTCCAAAGGGCTGGAAACCCTCTCTCCTCCAGCCCAATCCAGGCTAAACCTGGCGGGGAGAAAAGTTCACCGGCTTGGAGCTCACTTTCATTAATGATTCATCTACCAAGCCCTCGCTGGAGGACAATTAACCCCGGGTAAGAAATTAAAGCACGAAGATGATTGCCAGAGCCTCTGACTGTATCATATTAACATTGGATGTATATTAAAAAAGTCTTCTCTAATCCCTCTCGTCGTGATCCCGTCTATCACACTCGCTCCTTTTTAAATCAATCGTTTGCCCGGCAAACAGGTGTTGAAGCCGTCTGGAGTCCTTTATCAGCCTTGTCATCCCACCAATCTTGAGGGTGAGGGAGTGTGTGATGGTGGAGGAGGAGGAGAAGGAGAGGGGATCCACAGGTGGGAATTGGAGGGAGGAGGAAGAAAAAAGAACTAGCAGGTGGACTATTTCAGGGGACATGTGCCCAGACACCGGTGGACTAAGATGAACGTTTTGCACTTTTCCAGCTGGGGTGGAAGGTGGGGAATCCCCTAACCATGTTGTCTGGTAACTCAAAAGACCTGCTCGATCTCTAGTAATAATAATGGTACTTGTTCAGGACTCACTATGTGGCAAATGCTGTTTTAAGCGCTAGATAGATACAAATTAAGCAGGTGGGACACAGTCCCTGTCCCACATGGGGCCAGAATGTAAACTCATTGTGAGCAGGGTATGTCTGTGTTTGTAATATTGTACCCTCCCAAATGCCTAGTGCGGTGCTCTGCACACAGTAAGTGCTCAATAAATATGATTGATCCTGATTTTACCGAAGGCAACTAGACTCAGAGAAGTTAAATGACTTGCCCGAGGTCACACAGCTGACACGTGGCAGAGCTGGGATTAGAACGCAGGTCCTCTTACTCCAGGCCCTGGCTCTATCATTCATTCATTCATTCAATAGTATTGATTGAGCGCTTACTATGTGCAGAGCACTGTACTAAGCGCTTGGAAGGTAGAAATCGGCAACAGAGACAATTCCTGCCCATTGACGGGCTTACAGTCTAATCGGGGGAGACAGACAAAAACAATAGCAATAAATAGAATCAAGGGGATGTACATCTCATTAAAACAATAGCAATAAGAATCAAGGGGATGTACATCTCATTAACAAAATAAATAGGGTAATAAAAATATATACAAATAAGCGGACGAGCACAATGCTGGGGGGGCGGGAAGGGAGAGGAGGAGGAGCAGAGGGAAAGTGGGGGAAGAGGGGACTTAGCTGAGGGGAGGTGAAGGCTGGGGCAGAGAGGCAGCAGAGGGAACAGAGGGAAAAGGGGAAGCTGCCACTAGGCCAGGCTGCTTCTCTAGAAAAAGCCTCATTTCTTGACTCCAAGTGGTTCCCTGCACTTGGGGCTGGAGACCTCAGCCATAAGGCTCTGGGTCGCTTCAGCAACTTGTGTAAGTACTTGGTGTCCTTTGGGGACTCCGTGGGCGTGGTGAACGTCTCTTTCCCAGACAGCTCCACTTCTATGACATTGTTTTATCTTAGAGGCTAAAAGCATTTCTACTAATTTTGTCTTCTATCTGTAGTTGGGCATGGGTGGATACTCTTTTATCTTTATAATGGCATTTACTATGGGCCAGGCTCTGTTCTAAGCACTGGGTAGATGCAAAGAATCAGGTTGGACACAGTCCATGTACCACAGGGGGCTCACAGTCTTAATCCCCATTTTATGGATGCGGTAACTGAGGCACCACAAAGTTAAGTGGCTTGCCCAAGGTCACACAACAGATAAGTGGCCGAATGGGGATTAGTCCTTCCGATTCCCATGTCCGTGGGCTATACGCTAGACCACGCTTATGGTTGGGCAGGGGGATACGGAGGCCCACAGATATTGGATGACCTGCCCAAGGACCTCTATGGCAGTGGTGGGACCTAGAACTCATGTCTCCTACTTCCTAGCTAGGGATCGTCAGTCGTCATCCATGGTATTTATCAAGCACTTACTGTGTGCAGAGCGCTAGTACAATCCAACAGCACCGGTGGACATGTTCCCTGCTCACAGTGAGCTTACAGTCTAGTGAAGGAGACTATAGAAATAAATAACTTAGAATATATAATTTGTAGTAGCAAACGGAGCACTAAATGAATACTCATTTAGTGCGGCGCATTGGACGTTCATCCGACAGGACCTAGTGGCTCAGGAGGGCAGTCTGGGTTTTTTTTCTAAGAATTTCATGTTTTCAAAACCTATTATCTGAACTGAATTTCTCCATGTAGTAGGCTGACATTTCTCCAAGGTCACTGCCATCGTGGTAGTATTTATTGAGTGCCCTCGGAGTGCAATGCACTATATTAAACCTCTGGGAGGTACAAAATCGTCAAATGAGACATTCCCTATCCACAGGGAGTTGACACTCTAGTGGGAGAAACAGCCATGAGAGTATTTTCAAAAAAAGTAATCAAAATAAAGCAGTGAACGTACAACAAAGGATATTAACCTAGGTCTAAGTAAATAGAGAAGTGCTAGAGCTGACTGACAGGTTTATATGACTTGGGATCTTGGGAATTAATCAGGGAAGGCAGGTTAGAGGAGGTGAGCTTTCAGGAGGATTTTGAATAGGGGGAAAACTATGGTCTGTCAGACTTGGGGAAGGAGTTTAAAGCCAAGGGAGCAGCATGAATGAGTCAGGAGAGTAGAGCACAAGGAACAGTTGGAAGGTTAGCCTGGGAGGAATGGAGAGAACAGGTTGGAGAATAATAGGTGAAGAGAACAGATATGTAAGGGATGAGTTGGAGTTATTGCCACCAGTTGTCTTCCTCCTTCTTTTCAGCTGTCTCTTTTTTCTATCCACTTTGCTCTTTCTATATTCTGCTTAACTCCTTCCTTCCTGCCCCCCATCATCTCCTCTCTGACCCCTGAACCCCCTCCTTTTGGCCTCCTCTATCTTCCTCTTTATATCCCCCTCAACCTTCTTCTGCCCTTCTGTCCCCTGCACCTCCTTAGACTTTCTTGCTTCCTCTAGTTCTTGAATTGCCTGGCTCCTTCTGGAGCCACTCCACCAGGCTAAAGGCTGAACCTTCCTGCCTCGATGGCTGTGAAGCGCTCTCGCTGCTTCTCTTCTGACCCGGAACCTAGGCCCAGCCCCACCAACTCCTCCCAAAGTTGAATCTTCCAGGTAAACTGCATCCTGATGGTCTTAAACCTGGCTAACCTCCCGCGGGCATTTTGGGTCTTAATTCTTCGCTGCTTCTCCAAGGCCTCGGTAGTGGGTCCCGGCTTCATGTGTCAGAGAACCTGCTCTCAGGCAACTGAACTTGATCAAACCAATCTTCTAGTTGCTTACTCTCTATTCTCTCGCCATCGTCTCCCCCCTCACGCTGTTTCTCCGGCTTGGGACTCCCTCCCTCCCCACATCAGACGGACCTCAGCTTTCCCTGCATTCAAATCCCCTCTAGATTCCCACCTCTTCCCACACAATCCTTCCATGAAGAATCTCCCAACACGCTGAACCATATTTTTCCTTTAGCCGTCTCTAGCAGTTAGGATCTACTTTACCCCCTCCTTTGCCCTCGTACACTAAATATCAATAAGTGCTCAATGAATATGATTGATTGATTGAGTGATCTGCTCAATCTTCTTATTTTTGAACTCTGTCATCCCCCCTAGAGCACTTCTGGGCAGGGAGTGTGTTGCTTTGTTTCTCTCTACATCCCAAGTACCTAATGTGGTGTAGCAGATAGAACACGGGCCTGGGAGTCAGAAGGTAATGGATTTTCATCTCGGCTCTGCCACTTGTTTGCTGTGTGACCTTGGGCAAGTCACTTCACTTCTCTGTGCCTCAGTTATCTCGTCTGTAAAATGGTGATTGAGACTGGGAACCCCACGTGGGTCATGGACCGTAACCAACCCAATTTGCTTGTATCCACCCCAGCGCTTAGTATAGGGCCTGGCACACAGTAAGTGCTTAACAGATACTGTAATTATTATTATTATTGTTATTAGTATAGTGCACTGCACCCATTAAGACCTCAATAAATCCTGCTATTATTTCTACTACCAGGCTGGGGTGGGCAAACTGGTCTTAGAGATCTAGACTGTAAGCCCTCTGTGGGTGGGGATTGTCTCTGTGGTTGAATTCTGCTTTCCAAGAGCTTAGTACAGTGTTCTGCACACAGTAAGTGCTCAATAAATGTGATTCAATGAATGAATGAATACACCTGGGAGGCTCTCTGGCTCCTCCCTCCTCCTCTCCTTCTGTCTTCTTCTGCAGCCTCAGGACCTGATCTGGGGATGCAGTGTGGTGGGCCAGTGATGCAGTGGGCAAATACAATAATCTGGTACCAGCTCACATAGTAAGTGCTTAACAAATGCCATTTTAAAAAAAATGGCCTGATGTAGGTTACAACTCCTCTCCCTACTTCTTTCTACCCTCCCATGGAAGTGCTAACAAGCCAGAAAATACCCAGAAAATGGAGAGCAGAGAGCCTAAGGAGTGGGAGTGACTCCACCAAATCTCAGGCACTCCCTCATACATACATAGCACATTAAATCTCAGCCAGTCAGGCAAGGGTTTAATCAGGTTCATACATTTTAAGTACACTGTATTAGAAGCTCGGGGGTCATGTGAAAAGAGGCCCAGTCCCAGGAGATGAGATAACTTAAATATGGACGTGTCGCTAGGCAGCCTAGGGGCTGGTATTTAGGGTTTGGGCTGGTGCTTTGGAAAATGGTCGGAAGCAATCAGGAAAACTTCCTGGAGGGGGAATAAGATTATTTAGTCATTTCTTTTCTCTCCAATCGTTACACAGTACTTGACCCCCTTGTCAGAATTCAGTCAATTACTGAGTCAGTCAATTACTGAGAGCTTTCTGTGTGCAGAGCACTGTACTAAGCACTTGGGAGAGTACAATATGACAATAAATAGACACATTCCCTGCCCACAATGAGTTTACAGTCTAGAGGGGGAAACAGACATAAATATAAATAAATTACAGATAGGTACATGTTGATCGACTAGCCCGTTTTCAACGAAGGTCTGAGGGAAACCTCCGGCCCCAACACAGAAAGGCCTTAACGCCTTCCTGAACATTAGTCATCCAATTACCCATAAAGAGCCCCTGCCCAGAGAAGAGTAGAGGCCTACAGGGGAATTAAGAAAGTGGTTAAGTTTTCCCGAAGACAGGGATGTGTTGAAGGCTTTCTGTGGATGTGTGAAAGGGAAGATAGAAGTACAGGGGGAAATAGGTAGGCATTTTTAAAGTTTCAGAACAGTTTTTGGTCAGATATGGACCAAAATATCTTTGGAATTGCACATCAGGGTAGATTGGATGTTGTTGACACTGCCCATCCAGAGCCAATATTTGAAAATCTAGGGGTTAATAACCCAGATTGTGGATTATCTGGAGCTATGGCTTTCTTTCCTCCTTCTTCTCCTCTTTCTCTTCTTCCTCACCTCTGCTCTCCATTTTTTGGGTATTTTAGGGCTTGTTTGCTAACTTCCATGGCAGGGTAGAAAGAAGTAAGGAGAGGAGTTGTAACCTAAATCAGGCCATTTAAAAAAAAGGTATTTGTTAAGCACTTACTATGTGTCAAACACTGCTATATGTGCTGAATTAGATACAAACGAGCTATACTGGACACAGTGCCTGTCCCAAATAGGGCTCACAGTCTAAGTTCCTGGCAACTTGGCAACTGGCAACTTGGTGATTTTTGAGCCCCAAAATCGAGAGATGAAGAAGGTTGGTTAAAACTTCAGTTTGTGGGTTTTCTGCAAATTTGGATGATAGAGCTAACCCTGGCCCCAGTTAGCTGAGGTAAGTTTATTCCCTTTGAGTAAAGGGTGCCAAACAGATATAATGATCTATAATCTTCCACTATTATACGGAAGCAGAGCAAATAAGGGTAATAGAAGAGAAGGCCATATCAACTTGCAGGTGCCCCCGAGAGAGAGTACAAAATGTTTTTATACCTATTTAATGGTAGAAAGTGATCACAGAAGGCTTCAAGGCAAATTATTGGTAATGATAGTAATTTTATGCTCTTCATTTCCAAAGCCCTTCACAAACACTGGCTAATTTATCTTTAGAATCCCTAGAGGTATAATAACAGCAATAATACTTTATGCCAGTTTAGTTCCTTTTGTCCAAAGAACTCCAAGTACAATATCTCATTAGCATTTCCCTGTGGTGTAGATAGGATTAAGATGCTACACTCTGCTTTAAAAAACCAAGAAACAGAAAGTGAGTAACTTTTCATCAGGGCATATAAATAGTCAACAGCAGCCTGAGGTTAAAATTCAGAAGTTCCTCTCTCCTTAATCCCATCCTATTTGGTCGGGTAATCTATCAATCAATCAGTGGTATTTATAGAGCATTAACTCTCTGCAGAGCATTGTACAAAGTGTTTGGGAGAGTACAATACAACAGAATTAGCTGACATGTTCCCTGCCCATAACAAGCTTACAGTCTAGAAGTCAGGAGGGGGGAAAGAATCTGCTGAAATTTTGAACATTAATGTAATTACAAGTCACAATGGGAGGATCAATTACCAAACTTCATAGGGCACTACCTTTAAGTCAGACCACAGACAAATGATAGCTCACTTCTTTATGAGGATCCTTGTGAGCTTCCAATCAGTAATAATAATTATGGTATTTGTTAAGCTTTTACGATGTGTCAAGCACCTTTCTAAACTCTGGGACACATACCGGCTAATCAGGTTGGACACAGTCCATGTCCCACATGGGGCTCACGGTTAATCCCCATTTTACAGGTGAGGTAACGGAGGTACAGAGAAGTGAAGTGACTTGCCCAATGTCACACAGCAGACAAGTGGTGGAGCTGGGATTAGAACCCAGTCCTTCTGACTCCCAGGCCCTGAGACCATGCTGTTTTCCAGTAGGGAATGCTGCTTCCCTGATTGATTGATTCAGTCATTCAATCAATCAATCAATCAACAAGCAATCAATAGCTTACAGACTCTACACTGAAAGTTTGAAAAATTTGTTTGACCACACTTATAAGAGCATTTGGAGGGGAAGGCAGAGTCTGAGGTCTAACTGATAATGGTTAAATGCATCTAAATGGTGAATGGTGTTAAGTGGGTCTTATTTGTTGAATGAGTTGGCCCTCTTTTTTTACCTTTAAATGTGCATTTCCCAAATTTTTATTACTGTAAATTGATTGTTTGGGGAAAACCTTGGCTTTTGAAGTTGGGGAACATTTTGTTGTGCTTCTTTTTTTCTGAGGATGGATTTAACATTCAGAATTGTAAATTCTCAGACTGTTAATGTAGCAAATCCGGGAGACAGAATCTAATATAGTAAGGCTACTGAATTTTGCATTCCAATTCTTATATGAGGATCGTACATATTTCCCGAATATTTCTCCTAGTAAACACCTTAAGAATACAACCTTCCAGTTAGAATAAATTGGAATTCAGCTGATTGAATTCAGAGGTCTGAAAGCAATTTGAAAAGTTAGGTGTTTTAATTACTCTGAAACTCATGTATAAACTTCCATTTTTCAGAGCTCTTCCTATTTCCCACTCCCTGACCTCTTTGGGCTAAACACAGTGTCTCCTGTTGGGCTCTCTTTCTGACGAGCATTTTGGGGGCGGTTGTGAGATGGCAGAATTTCTGTTCTGATAAGGATGCCTCCTTGGTGCCCGGGGACTTTTCTGTTGGTCTCCAAGCAGCCCCTCCTCATTTTTTGTGATGTCTCATCAGGCTGCTGGGGAAACGGCAAAAACACTGACGATCACAACTTCAAGGAAGGAATTAACAGCGGGTTCTCTTGAACTCTTCAAAAGAAGCCCCAATCTTGTTTTCATGCAAAAATTTTTAGCGATCTGAAATAGAGGGAGAAAAATAGAAGTCAAATGACATCAATAGACATCATCTCTAAATAAGACTCTTCTCAAGCCTTTTCAGTCTTTAAAAACCAAGGAAAACGTCAAAGTGAGAAGAAAGAACAGATTCTAATTAACTTAATAGGAAAAGGAAAGAAGGATGTATTAAAATAATTGCCCAGAACTGTGCACTTGTAACTCGGTTTTCACTGTGCAGGATTTATTGCTCATGATATTGCTTACCTTTTTGCAGTTTACAATATTAGCCGGGCCCTACTACCCTCTGTTCTGGTGCTTTGTACGATATATTCTGATACTGCTGCCTCATGGCTTCTCCCATCTTAATCATCATTCTATCTTTCTTCCTGAAGAACCCAGTGGTAGAGGCACATTAATATTCCTTCATTCATTCAGTCATATTTATTGAGCGCTTACTGTATGCAGAGCAACGTACTGAGCTCTTGGAAAAGTACAATTCAGCAATAGAGACAATTCCTGGCCACACAGAGCTCACAATCTCAGGTGGTGGTGGTGGAGGGGGAGACAGACATCAATACAAATAGACATCAATATAAATAAATCAAATTAAAGATATATATGTAAGTGAGGTGGGGTGGGGGGAAGGGGAAAGAGCAAAGGGAGCAAGTCAGGGCGATGCAGAAGGGAGTGGGAGATGAGGAAAAGTGGGGATTAGTCTGAGAAGTCCTCTCTTGGAGGAGATAAAAGCAGCGCATGGCCTGGTGGAAAGGGCCCGGACTGGGAGTCAGATGGACCTGGTTTCTAATCCCAAATCCACCACTTGTCTGCAGTACGACCTTGTTTGGGCAAGTCGCTTTACTTCTCAGTTTCTCAGTTACCTCATCTATAAAGTGGAGATTAAGACTGTGAGCCCTATGTGGGACATGGACTGTGTCCAACATGATTAGCATGTATCTACTCCAGAGTTTAGAGCAGTGCCTGGCACACAGTAAGGGCTTAACTGATACCATTAAAAAAACAGAGAGAAAAGCTCAAAAGGTTGACTTTGTTTCTGACTGCTCCCCTGAATAGCAAGGGTCCTGAAAGGCACGCTACTGAATTTTCACAGACGAAGTGTGCAAGACATTTTCAATTACACTCTCGCTGATGGATGTAGTCTTTTCACTGGCACCGTCTTCTTCACACCACACAGCCCTACCACATTGTTGGCTTTCCACTCCCACCGACTGGTTGCATGTAAAGAAACATTCTTAAATAGTAAAGGGGAAGAGAATCAAACAACCATGAAGCTGGAATAGATCTCAAGAGGTCATCTGGGGCAGCCTTCTGCCTCCAGGTAGATCAAAGCCTAACTATCCAAGATCTCTAAGGAAAGATTCCCCAACCTCACTTTACCGTTGTCTGTTTCAGGATTGAAATACCCTGAAAATCAAGAGGTTCTTCCTTATGTCTAGCTGGATTCTCTTGTTGCAATTTAAGCCAGTTTCTTTTTATTTTTTTTTTTTGGTTTAACCTTCTCCAGTGGAAGACTGACTTGTTATTCTTGAAGAATCAAATCAATAAGACATGCATATCATTTAGGAGGAGGTCATTTAAGAGTGTGGTGTCAATATGAGAAGCAGTGAGGAGTAGTGGATAGTGCATGGGCCTGAGATTCAGGAGCCCTTGGATTCTAATCTCAGCTCCACCACTCATCTGCCGTGTGACCTGGGGCAAATCACTTAACTTCTCCGTACCTCATTTGTAAAATGGGGATTAAGACGGATCCCCATGTGGGACATGGACTGTGCCCCATCTGATTAGCTTGTGTCTACCTCAGTCTTTAGTACGGCCTGGCACATAGTAAGCACTTCACTTACTTGTAAGCAAGTGCTTACAATGTGCCAGGTACTGTACTAAGCACTTGGGTGGATACAAGCAAATTAGATTGGACACAGTCCTTGTCCCACATGGGGTTCACAGCCTTAACCCCCATTTTACAGATGAGGTAACTGAGCCACAGAGAAGTGAAGTGTCTTGCCCAAGGTCACACATCAGATGAGCGGTGGAGCTGGCAATAGAACCCAGGACCTTCTGACTCCCAGGCCCGTGCTCTATCCACTAAGCTATGCTGCTTCTCTTATGAGTTGAAGGTCTACAAAGCCGTGGTGGTGTGCTAATTTTGGGCATGATTATGAGATATGGTTAAGGCAAAATATCAAATACACTTTCTGGAGCAATTTCTTAGCATCATCCGTGAGCATCAAATGGCAAGACAGAATCAGCAATCAATCAGTGGAGTTTATTGAGCATTTACTATGTGCAGAGCACTGTAGTAAGCGTTTGGGAGAGTAAAATACAACGGAATCATGGCGTTCTAGAATGCAGCCAGTCTTCCAGTACTGAAGCTATGCTTGTTGCTTTACCCCCTCACTGAGTAAGATAGCAGATGTCAGCTGGATTTTCAAACAGCTGCTGTATGGGGAACTCGAGTAAGATAACTGCAAGCAAGACAAGCAGAAGAAACACCTTAAAGATGCAATTTGCTACCTTCTGCTCTGTGAGATGAGTGAGTAGTTGATTTATTCTAGTGTATTCCCAATTTTTGGAGTTCAGCTGACCAAGCTACAGTTGCCAGATCAGTACTCTGGACCTTTTTTTTGAAAGAGGGGTTACCCCAAAGTCTCATCCAACACTCAGGGACTCCTGTTCTCTATAAATACCCCCAAATTGTACCACAGTTAATGGCTCTTTAATAACAGCCAGTTCCTGAAACAATTGAAACAACTGCAACATATAATTGCTTAATAGTAAAGCTCACGGAGTCTTTAATGCCTTTATAATCCATGGAGCCTCAGTGAAACCATCCAAGGGTAAATAGAGGCATTCCCCTCCTCTCTCCCCGTCATCTATTAATAGGCTGTATTCAATTGCATGTGAAAAGCATTTAATTAGTTTCTAAGAGTTTCCCACCAGGAATGTCAACAGGGTTTACTGATAACAATGAAGCACAAAAAGGAAGACCCCGCAGAAACACCAGGGTATTTCAATTAATCAAAAGCACTTAAAAGAAAATGGTACGGTGGCCATTCAGTGGAGGCTTGCTCACAGAGAGCCAGATGTCACGGGCCAGTGTTCCTGTGGACCTAGTCCCCATGTCTCTCCCACAACCCAGAGGAAGTCCTGGCTGTGGCTGAGGCCCAAGGGTGTAGGGTGGGATCCCGGCGGGGGTGATTTGTTGACTTGGAGTAACCCCACAGGACTCTCTCCTGCTTTGGAGAATCCTCGGGAGGCTGGAAGGGCCCCCGGTTCCACGACGGGTTCGTGGGCCATGGATAGGGTGACCAGTGAAGAGATGTGTGCAGAACGCCATTTTAGAAAAATGGTCTGGGCAGAAAGTGAAGTATGGACTGGAAAGGGGTGAGATTGGAGACAAGGTGACCGGCGAGGAGGCTAATACAGTATTCTTGTCGAGATCTGAAGAGCCCCTGGACCCCGGTGGTGGCTATTTGGAATGGAAGGAAGGTGTAGATCTAGAAAATGCTGTAGAGGAAAAACCTACCGGATTGAGTGAGCAAATAAATGTGAGGGAGGCGCCAAGGCTAATTCTGAGGCTGCAGGCTTCAGAGACAGGGAGGAGGGGAATGAATTAGTCACGGGCGGGGACGGTGCGTACCAACTCTGTTATATTGTACTCTCCCGAGTACTTGCCCAGGGTAAGCGCTCAATAAATACAATTGACTGTCTGATCGATTGAGAGACTTGGTGCTGAGCCTTTTAGGCTGGGGAGTGTGGGGTTGGGTTAGAACCTTGCCTAGGCTTTGGACAGCTTGTAGGTCCCCCGGTTCCCAAGCCCCTGGGGCTTCATCAGGTTGACCAAGGCAGGATCCAGTAAGTTTGGATGGTTCCCTGCAGTCACCCGTTTGAGGATGGGGAGAGGATGCAGCAGTGGCAGGTGAGAACTGCTTGGTGCCAAAAGGAAGTGGCAGGAAATCTTTCTGGGGATCTTGACTAGGGTGGCCATCAGAGAGGAGCAGCGTGGTTCAGTGGAAAGAGCCCGGGCTTGGGATTCAGAGGTCATGGATTCAAATCCTGGCTCAGCCACTTGTCAGCTGTGTGACTTTGAGCAATTCACTTCTCTGTTCCTCAGTTACCCCATCTGTAAAATGGGGATTAAAACTGTGAGCCCCACGTGGGACAATCTGATCACCTTGTATCCTCCCCAGCAATTAGAACAGTGCTTTGCACATAGCAAGCGCTTAACAAATGCCATTATTATCATCATTATTATTTGTCTAGTTTTATCTCCCAGTCGGGTTTTTAGCCTATCTTTCCTCGAATATTCATTTATTCATCCATTCAATTGCATTTATTGAGCGCTGACTGGGTGGAGAGCACTGTACTAAGCGGCTGTACATTCGGCAACAGATGGAGACAATCCCTACCCAACAATGGGCTCACAGTCTAGAGGGGGGAAGACAGACATCAAAACAAAACAAACCAAGTAGACAGGCATCAATAGCATCAATATAAATAAATAGAATTATAGATAAATTCACTTTAATAAAATAAATAGAAAAGTGAATATGTACATATATACACAAGTGCTACGGGGCGGGGAGGGGGGTAGAACAGAGGGACGAGTCGGGATGATGGGGAGGGGAGGAGGAGCAGAGGAAAAGGAGACTGTGGAGACAGGAGCCATTTTTATGTCTGGTATTTTTATTTTATAATGCTCAGAAACTATATGTGATCTGCCAGTTCCTGCAAAGTCCCATTTTGTGTGTGCCTCTATGATACCTTTATTTATGAATAATAATTTAGAATTCATTAAGCATTTACTATGTGCCAAATACTGTGCTATGCACTGAGGAAGATACAGGATAATCTGAATGGACGGGGAACCTGCCTCAGATAGGGCTCACAATCTAAAGAGGAAAGAGAACAGGTAATTAATCCTCAGATAAGGAAACTGAGGTACAGAGAAGTCTAGTGACTTGCCCGAGGTCACGCAGCAGGCAAGTCATAGAACCAGGATTAGAACCCAGGTCTCCTGACTCTCAGTCTTGTGCTCTTTCCACTGCCACCAATCATCATAAGTTATGCTACAGTTGTTTGCATTACGATTGATGTGAGACCATCGTCTTCCCAGTTTCAATACAAAAATCCACTTTTCCAGGAATGGCAAAGTATTTGTTCTCACAAGACAAATACATACTGATTTTTATTTTTGACATTTTAGATACCAGAACCAGACCTAGATTTTTTTTTCCTCTGTGCGAGGCCTTAGTTCAGATAGACTGTAAACTCATCTCTAGTCTGTAAACTCGTTGTGGGCAGGGAATGTGTCTACCAACTCTGTTATATTTTATTCTCCCAAGGGCTTAGCGCAGTGTTCTGCACCCAGTAAGCGCTCCATAAATATCATTGATCGATAAGAAAACCTCAGCTGGCAGGAGGCACCTCAGAGTTCTGGGCTCACTGTGTGGGAGTTGTAGCTGCCTGCTGCTATTTGTGTTGACTTATTTGCTAGCATTAAAAGTTCACAGAGATGGTCTGAGTTCCATGGACTGGACTTCCTGTTCAGTAAGAGGCAGGTATTCTGTGGTGACGTTTTGACCACCTGGTCTAGTAGAGATGGACAATCGTCTTTCCAACCAGGATGTAGACTGGGACCTGATTTACTAAGGCTCTAGTCCTTGAGCCCTCTGGAGGCTTTTTACTCACAAGGACTGTGCCGTCATGATACCTTAGCAGCTTGCTAGTTCTACTGCCTGGACTTCAAACTCTTTAATGACCCTTGTTTGGAAATACAGTGCTACCAATCAACTTAGACTTTTGCTTCTAAGGTCACATCATCTATGGAAATTCAAAGTGGGAATGAATTCCACTCAGACAATCATTAGTATCTGCTCCAACAGGGCTTTACTCTATTAGTCATTAAGTGTCTACTGGTTCCCATTCTGCACCTTGTGGTTCTTAGTAACTCCCAGCGACCTTGGAACGACTGTCTTGGGCTTTCCAATTCTATTTAACCTCCTCCTTGAAGGTTAGGGACCTTTGATCAGGGCTGTTTTGGGAAGGAACTCGAAGAATAACTTTTCCTCGCAAGGACCAATTTCACAAGGAGCCTCTGCAATAGAAAATTTGATGATGGTCAGACCATATCATCAATTCTGATCAAGTGGTGTAAGGAATAAGTTAGTGCCTTAACCTCTGGCTCTGCCTGAAGCTATGTCTTCCTACTTAACGAGTAGAGTGGCATCAATTAGACCAGTGTCTGCCTTCTAGAAAATTATTCATATCTTCAAATACCCAAATCCATCTCAGACTGTACACTCGTAAAAAATGACCACACGAAGGTTGTAAAAGTATTTTTCAAGGTATCTTTTGAGTTGAAGCATTCTGTAGGTAACTACCTTGTTTAGGAACTATAAATAATGGATTTTACACAGGCGATGGGTAATGATTTATGCCTGCAACATGAGGATATTTATTTTAAACTCTAAAGCAATGCTTCCCAAATCCCCAAGTTCTCACAATTCACCTATCAGACTGAAAAAGGCTCACTGCACTGGGTGTGGAGGAACAAGGGTGGAAGAAAAAGCATGGTCACCAGAAGGAAGAGATCAAGACCGAAGCTGACTGTGGGCAGAGAACTTGCCTAATAATTGTGGTATGTGGCAAGCACTGTACTAAACAATGGGGTAAATACAACATAATTAGATCCTTCATGGGGTTCGCAGTCTAAATAGGAGGAAAACACATATCAAATCCCCATGCTGCAGATGAAGGAACTGAGGCATAGAGAAGTTAAGTGACTTGCCCAAGGTCACACAGCAGGCAGAGCCAGGGTTAGAGCCCAGGTCCTCTGACTCTCAGGGCCGTGTTCTTTCAACTAGGCCATCCACTGTATGGGAAGCAGCGTGGGTCAGTGGAAAGAGCCCGGACTTGGGAGTCAGAAGTCATGGGTTCTAATCCTGACTCTGCCACTTGCCAGCTGTGTGACTTTGGGCAAGTCACTTAACTTCTCTGTGCCTCAGTTACCTCATCTGTAAAATGGAGATTAAAACTGTGAGCCCCCCATGGGGCAACCTGATCACCTTGTATCCTCCAGTGCTTAGAACAGTGCTTTGCACATAGTAAGCACTTAAATACTACCATTTATTTTGTTTTTTTTATTTTTTACTCTCCCAAGCACTTCATACAGCAGTCTGCACATAGTAAGTGCACAATAAATACCTTTGATTGATTGATTGATCAAGGCAGAGCAAGTGAGATGAGAGCACTGAAAGCTGTCAGAGGAGAGCAGACTGCTTCTGTCCCCACTGGATACTGCCTCCTTTTCCCTGTCAGGTCCTCTCAGGAAGCTGTGTGCCCCAGCTTGGGAAATTCTCTGCCACCTGTGTAGTTTGCCGGTCTGCCTGGTAACCTTCCCAGCAGTTTTGCCAACACTCCTGCAGTCCACATAGGATAAATGATCAGCTGACGTCCAAAAGATTAGTAGACTATCTGCTGAGGCACTTAATTATACCACTATAATTAAGCCATAATGACTTTCACTGCTGATTTGTTCCAACCAAACTGTATGATTTAAAGGTTTTCCCCCACTGCAATTCTGTAGTGCATCTGAAGCCTCTATGGGCAACCTCTTTGAGTTTTAGATTCAGTGTCTTGTGGCATTGGACAGCTGCTTCGTTGCTAGGAGGAAAAGAGTCGGCTTCAAAGCTCTTCAGATTTATCAGCCTAAATTAAGACACTCACAATCAAAAACTAATAGCAATAAGAGAAGCATGGAGATATGCCCTTATCATCATAAGGGATTGTTTTGACTGGGGTTCTGGAGGTTGCACTTCCCCATTCTGTATAGCAAGGAGATTTAACAAATACAGTAATGAAAATAATGATGATAATAATAATAATAATAATAAAAATAATGATTCAGCCCCTGTTGAAAGGGTCAGTGGCTGTCCCACAACCAACTGTGTGGGCAGAGGACATCCCAGAAGCAGTACAGAGGGAATCCTTTGTATCCATGCAGTATCTGTTTTTGTAGGTGGGGTTGAACCCCTAAACCAGGAGGCTTGGTGCCAAACTCCTTCATTACCTTGAGGGTTGGGGGTAGTCTTGGGGAACTGTGATCACAGTCTCCTCCCTGGATCCAGCGAAGAAGCTTAGAACTGGTCCGAAAGTGATAAGGTTGCTTGGGGAATGCCTAACCTGGGACCGGAACAGTGGTCTGGAAGCTTAAAATATTGTGAATAATAATAGTGTTGGTATTTGTTAAGCACTTACTACATGCAGAGCACTGTTCTAAGCGCTGGGGTAGATAAAGGGGAATGAGGTTGTCCCACGTGAGGCTCACAGTCTTCATCCCCATTTTACAGATGAGGGAACTGAGGCACAGAGAAGTGAAGTGACTTGCCCACAGTCACACAGCTGACAAGGGGCAGAGTCGGAATTCGAACCCATGACCTCTGACTCCCAAGCCCGGGCTCTTTCCACTGAGCCACGCTGCTTAATAAAGTGTGGTATTTGTTAAGTACTTACCATATGCCAAGCACTGTTCTAAGCACTAAGGTAGAGAGAAGGTAATCAGGTTGGACACAGTCCCTGTCCCACAGGGGGCTCACAGTCTTAATCCCCATTTTACAGATGAGGTAACTGAGACACAGAGAAGTGAAGTGACTTGCCCAGGGTCATACGGCAGACATGTGGTAGAGCCAGGAGTAGAACCTACTTCCTCTAACTCCCAGTCTCATGCTCTTTCCTCTAGGCCACACTGCTTCCACCCTGTGGCTTCACAGGACTAATTCCCTGAACCGGCCACTCCAGTGTCCTCAGGAAAGGTTCATCAAGATTGGGTTGGGATCTCCAAATGGGAGGCTACAGATCCTCAGTGGTCTGGCAAGGGCCTCTGAGACACCCCCTCCCCCCTCCCCCCAAACAACTGATAAGTGTGTGAGTGCCTTTTTCCCTCTTTGGCCGACATACATCCGGGGGATATGGGCTAATGAGAATAGGTTTGAAGAGAGAAAAGTGAATATCATAACCTTAAAAGTAGCAATAATCAAATTTTCTCTTTCTAATTTCTAGGGAATAGCATGAATAGCATTTACAAACACTAGTTACTAGAAAATTATACTCAGATCATATGCATATACACTGGAGGCCCTAATAACTATAAGATAAACCTGAATGTATCCCTCAGGACAATCCTGGAGAAGATTGTTGGTTTAGAGCATCAAAACCTGAGATCAACACAGAGCCAAAGACATTCCAGACTAACATGCGATCTGGAGGATCATAACAGCAACATGGACTGTGGCTGAGTGAGAGTTGATGGAGAAGAGAGAGGAGCATCTTCTAGCATTTAAGAGGGTTTTAAAAGAATTCCACCTTCCTCTCCCCCATCCCCTCCATCCATCTTCCCTGTTCCCTTTCTCTCCCCGCTCCCTCCCCAGGAGGACGGTTTGGCCAACATACGGAGGCTGATAAATTTAGCCCCCTGCTGCATTGGGCAGACATCCAGCAAGCAGAATTCCAATGATCCCATTGGTAGCTTTTTCTAAAAGGATAATTGTCCCCTCTATAAAGAGAAACTCATTATGAATTCAGTGACCATATTTTCTATTATTTTTATTACAACCTCTGTACCGGAGACAGAGGAAAACGCTGCAAACAATGACAAGTTGAGTAGGAGATAATGTCTGTGTGGGCCTGAGGTGGGAGCGGAGCTAGAAATTAATTATATCTTTTTAACCTTTGCATATTTTTCTGCAAGATATAAATGAATTACACAGCCTGGAACTAAGCTCTTATCCAACACGAAACTGTTCACGGGCCAATCCTGTGAACCGTTCCAAGAAAATTAAACAATTTTAAGGCCAATAACATAATTCCTGTGACATTCCTTTGTTTCCATATCCTGTGTGTGTTTTTCCTTTCTTTCTAACACCGTTTTTCTTTACAGGCCATCATTTAGCTGAAGAAATATATCTGGGTGTGAGATTAGGCCTCTGCAGGTGAGTGTGACTAATAAAGTCAATGGATGCTCTGGGATGCCTGTTTGCCAGTGTACAGGTAAGGATTATCCTTTGTTGTGCTGTTATATTTGATACAGAGTGAGTGGCACCGTTTTTAATTCTGCATCTTGATGACATAATCTTCTTAAAGCCTCTGCTCTAAGAGAGTTACCCCGCTTCTAATTGTTGCCAGGCTACACGTGAGGCTCACAGTCTTCATCCCCATTTTACAGATGAGGGAACTGAGGTGCAGTGAAGTGAAGTGACTTGTCCACACTTGTTACATTTGATACAAAGTGAGTGGCACCGTTTTTCATTCTGCATCTTGATGACATAATCTTCTTAAAGCCTCAGCTCTAAGAGAGTTACCCCGCTTCTAATTGTTGCCAGGCTATTCTGTCAGCCATTGTCTCTCAGCTGCCCAAAGTTGACCCACACTGCCTGAGATTTTGCTTCTGTAAGTCTTTACAGTGCTTCTTCTAGCCTATCTTATAAACAGCTGCCCCATGTCAGTTCACTACAGAGCAGCTGTTTGGGTTTCCTCATGTCCATTTTTCTCACATGTCTGCCCAGAAAGGGTATATATGGGGAGCATTGCTTCAGTCAATTAATTGATCAGTGGTATTTATTGAGCACTTACTGTGTGCAGAGCACTACAAAGCACGTGGGAGGGTACACTATAAGAGAGTTGGTAGACATGTTTCCTACCCACTAATGCTGAAGGGCTGGCTGTGTTCCAGGACCTCAATGTCGATGATCTCGCCATCTGATGTGAAGTAGAGCAGCTTGGCCTAATAGAGAGAACTCAGGCTCGGGAATCAGAAGACCTGGGTTTGAATCCCTGTTCTGCCACTTGCCTGCTGTGTGACCTTAGCCAAGTCAATTAACTTCTCTGTGCCTTAGTTCCCCATCTGTAAAATGGGGATTCAAGGCCAATTCTCCCCCTTCCTTAGACTGTTAGCCTCATGAGAGACAGGGTCTGTGCCTAATCTGATTGTATGCTATCTTCCCCCAGCATTTAGCACAGCACTTAACACATAGTAAGTCCTTAGCAAATATTATAATTATCATTATTATTATTTAGTCATTGATGATGGAATTGTCTATAAGTCAGAACCCCATGGGTATGTGATAAATCAGTCCTTCTAAGCCATCGAGAAGTTTGGTCACTGTAACTGCTCTATGGACCTTCAGCTTGGATCTTGATGTCTGCAGCATTTCTTCAGTATTCCAAGTGCTAGAGTCTCTCAGGATCTCAAAGGATACACTGGTCTTCTTTATCTGTTTTTCTATCTCTTGCCTATTCAGCTCCAGCATTCAGCCCATTCAGTGCATCAATGGCATAGCCTCAGTTTCTCTAGGCAAAATTGCAGGCTATAGTTCTTGAGGTGAAAGATTAAAAAGCAGCTTCTGATCACCTCCACATCTTCCTATATGTATTCTCCTTTCACACAGTCATCCACGTGAAACAGCTCCTGAATGGCTGATTTAAGAACTTTAAAAGACACTTTCAGCTCGATGAGTTAGAAGGGCCACCCAGATGGCTGAAGGCATATTCCAACACTGGATTCCACCTTCCGGGTGGTGTCCTCAAACATGCCAGAACCAGGAAAATTCCTTCTGCTATTGTTTCTGTCGGTCAGCTCTTTACTAGAGCACTGTGGCCAGCTTTGGTCCTTGCACTTTCAAGGATGTAGAGAAATTGGAGAGGGTCCAGAGAAGAGTAAAAAAAATGATTAAAAGCTTGGAAAATTGGTACTGAGAGGAAAGGTTGAATTGGGATTGTTTAGACTTGAGAGGAGAAGATTAGAGGATAATTTAATACTTATTTTTTCAAGGACATAAAGAGCTTTATAGGGAGAATGCTGACCTGATGCTCTTTTGTTTCACTGAAGACACAGATAGGGCCAGAGCCATAGCAGGCAGCCCAATCACTCCAACAGAGATGGGGATAACAGCGTTCCTCTTGCTGCTGTCACAGCAGAATTATCAATCTGGAGAGCCCATGGAACACAAGGTCCCCAGCACCCCAGTAGTCCCCGGCTGCCCTGTCTCGGCATCCCAACTCTGCCCGTTCTCAGCTGTGTGACTGTGGGCAAGTCACTTTCCTTCTCTCTGCCTCAGTTCCCTCATCTGTAAAAGGGGGAATGAAGCCTGTGAGCCTCACGTGGGACAACCTCATTCCCCTGTATCTACCCCAGCGCTTAGAACAGTGCTCTGCACATAGTAAGCGTTTAACAAATACCAAAATCATCATCATCATCACTTCAGAGACCACGTGCATACACTGCCGATATCCCATAGTCCTTTAGAGTTGAGACCCTTCTATCAACCCAGAGTGGAACTGCCTAAATTAAAATGGCCACAAGATAAAGAAAGGAACCGTGGCTAATAATAATAGTAATGGTAATAATTGTGGTATTAAGTGTTCACTGTGTGCCAAGCACTGGGATAAATATAATATAATCAGATCAATCAAAGTCCTTGGCCCTCATGGGGCTCACAGTCTAAAGGGGAGAGAGAACAGGTATTAAAACCCCATTTTATAGATGAGGAAACTATTAAATGACTTATACTGGGTCAAGCAGCAGGCAAATGGTGGAGCCAGGATTAGAACACAGGTCTTTTTACTCCCCATTCTGTGCACTTTCCACTAGGCCATAGTGCTTATCTTTCAAGCTGCCCTGCTGAAGCCTTAGAAATTTAAAGCCACAGAATTGTCTCCTTGAGGAAAGATTTTTTTTTCTTCTCATGAGAATATGACATGCCGTTGACTTGGGTGAACCATATTTCTGTGAAAACATGATGCGGCCTGAAGAAACTGCAGGGACTTCTTTTTTTATATAATTTTTTGCATATAAATCAGAGGACTCAAACAGGCGGTTGTGTGGGGAGGGTTGTTTTTAAAGAATCTTGGGAAAATATGGACTTGAAGGAAACTCAAGGCCATATGAACCCATTCCATTGCAAGAGCAGTGGGCCAGGCCAGAAGCACTGCCTGCCCCCACAGCAAGTCCAAATGGGGAGTTTCGAATGTTAATCTGTGTTAATTTGGCCCGGGGCATGACAGTGTTGTGATACGCTCCAAGCCTGACTTAACATATGTGACATCACTTGTGTCTTCAGTGAATCTCCTAAAAATGTAGGTAAGAAAATGATTTTATTTTCACCCTTAGTAACAGAGGGAACCATTGTCCAGTCACTGTCTCAGCTGGAGTTTGCTATCTAAGATGGGGAAAGAGAATAATATTGTTCCATTTTGAAGAGAATAAGGAGGAAATTGCTTGTAAGGATTGGTGGACAGACAGGGTATTCAGAGGGTGTCTGGAGCATCGTCCCATCATTGTTCACCAGGCCAGATTAATAATAATGTTGGTATTTGTTAAGCGCTTACTATGTGCCGAGCACTGTTCTAAGCGCTGGGGTAGACACAGGGGAATCAGGTTATCCCACGTGGGGCTCACAGTCTTCATCCCCATTTTACAGATGAGGTAACTGAGGCACCGAGAAGTGAAGTGACTTGCCCAAAGTCACACAGCTGACAAGTGACAGAGCCGGGGTTCGAACCCATGACCTCTGACTCCAAAGCCCGTGCTCTTTCCAGTGAGCCACGCTGCTTCTCAACCACACCTGGGAGCACTGGAGGGCTGAGCACCCACCTGGAGAGTGACCAGAACTTTTATTTCATTTAGGTGCTTAGTAGAGTGCTCTGCCCGCAGTAAGTGCTCAATAAATTCCACTGATTGATTGACCAGCCTAGACTGTTGCTCTCATGTTTGACAGCTGTCACTCCACTCACCTCCCAGATCACTGAATGAGTCTTGCAGTGATGATCTCACTGCTGTCCCCATCTCCCCACCCCTGTTCGAGATGCATTTTCTCCCTAACTAGGCTCTCAAAATTTTAAATGAATTGTGTAAGCAGGCAGTTATTCTGGGTTAATTTTGTTTACAGAGCCTCTGGCCCTTAGGATGTTGGTGGTAGCTATCCTATCTATTGTTTGTAAATCGGTTTGGCCGCTGAGCTTTTCTAACTTGATCAAAGTTGCTCAGGATAGTAATTATTGTGGTATTTGTTAAGTACTTATTATGTGCCAAGGATTATATTACTGTGTTGGAGTAGATAAAAGATAATCAGGCCTTCCGGTCCCTATCCCATAAGGGGATTACAGCCCAAGGGGTGAGAGAAAAAGTATTTAATCCCTATTTTCCAGATGAGAAAACTGAGGCACAGAGAAACTAAGTACCTTGCCCAAGGTCACATGGCAAGCTAGGGACAGAACTGGGATTAGAACCCACATCTCCTGACTCTGAAGCCCGTACTCTCTCCACTGGCCACACTGTTTCTCATTAACAAGCCCTATCTGAGACTTACCTGGAACTTAAAGGAAAAGATAGTTACCTGCCTAAACGTTTAGCTTGAACTCCGTTAGTCTCATTCTCCGTTAGTCTCCTTCAGCAGTGTGGATCAATCCATCAGTCACTGAGTGGTGAGGAATAAATTCCAACGTGTAAAAGCTGCCTCTAGATGGAGTCGTACCCAGATAGCAGAAAGAATCCTCATCTCCTTGATCTTCAGGGAGAGAATAGAAATGCGGTTGGGCTTTGTGCTCCTCCTCTTTCATTCCCTTTTTCGGTTTCTTTTTTACCTCTCGTGTCACCCCCATTTGTAACGGTTGCACTCTACCTGAGGTGCTATTGCAGAGAAAGGAAAGAGCAAACACAATATTTCAGCTCTCTCTTGGGATGCCCCGTGGGAGGGATTGCTCTCCAGAACTATTTATTTCCTAAGAAAGGGGTGGAATTCACAAAAGAGTGAGTGATAGGAGAGGGTGCGGCCAGGAAGAGGAGTGGGGAGGGGGGTGGGCTTCTCTAGGGGTGGGATGGGAAGGCCCTCTATGCTCCTCCCAGAGGTGCAGTGGGAAGGGAGAATCCGCCTTGGGCGGCTGGCCCACCTCCTCCTCTACTCTGTTTAGCAGGGAGAGTGGCAACAGCCAGGGCGTTCTAGGGCACCATAGACTCAACGTGGCTCTCCCTGCAAGGTCCCACAGATGAATTTCCTAGTCCTGAGACATATCAGCCCTTCAGCCAACTCTAGCATTTAAGACTAACTTATTTGTGCCCTCCGAGCACTCATGTTTAATCAATTATTCATTTTGCCCACTCTAGTTTCAAATATATTTTGTGTCTGTCTCCCACATTAGAGATCTCTTGTAGACAGGGAACGTGCCACTTCTTTATTCTGTACCTTCTAAATTGCAACTATATTACTATAGGAGGTGGGGGATCTGGTTGGGAGCGAGACCCTGTTTCTCCTGCCACATTCAGGAAGGCGTTATAGTAGACTGTAAGCTCCTTGTGGGAAGGGCTTACGTCTTCTAACTTTACTGTTCGTACTTTCCCCAGTGCTTAGTACAGTGCTCTGCACACAGTAAGCGTTTAATAAATACCATTGATTGACAGGGGAGGGGAGCCTTTCATGCGAAGAGGTGGGTGGGGTTATTCATGTGACCACAGTTATTAATGAAGTTCAAAATGATTTATCCACCCTAAGGCAGAGGCCTCAGGGCACTACCTTAAAAAGAAGCAAATAGAGTTAGTGAGCATGTCTGGAGAAAATATTTTCCGGGCTTTGAAGGCAAAATGCTGAGATCTTCCAAAGTCCTGGCTTCAAGTTAGATCTTGTGAATTCTATTCTTTATTTAGAACTATGAAGGCCATCCCAATTTCTTCAAATCTACTTAAGTGCCACTAGCCTATTTTTACTAACTTTTCCATTTGTTAATATGGAAGAAGTTTCTTCCCTTGCAAAATGGGGATTAAATATCTGCTCTCTCTCCCTCTTAGACTGTAAGCCCCATGTAGGATGGGGACTGGGTCAGATCTGATTATGTTTTATCTACCCCAGGGCTTATTACGGTGCTGGGCATAGAATCAGCACCTGACCTACACCACAAGTATTAGTACTAAGAATACGCCTATCAGAGTAATCCTTTCTCAGTTCTGATTTCCTAATCCAGCAGAGAAGGGCATATTTGGAAGCCACAGTTGAAGCCCTCCATATTAATACAGAAAATAGGGAGTTGGCTCACTGATACATGTATTTCCTATGGATTTTTTAAGGGGAGTTTGTTAAGCACATAATGTGTGCCAGGCACCCTACTAAGCACAGGGTAGATATAATCAGGTTAGACACAGTCCATGTCATTCATTCATTCATTCAATAGTATTTATTGAGCGCTTACTATGTGCAGAGCACTGTACTAAGCGCTTGGAATGAACAAGTCGGCAACAGATAGAGACAGTCCCTGCCATTTGACGGACTTACGGTCTAATCGGGGGAGATGGACAGACGAGAACAATGGCGATAAATAGAGTCGAGGGGAAGAACATCTCGTAAAAACAATGGCAACTAAATAGAATCGAGGCGATGTACATTTCATTAACAAAATAAATAGGGTAATGAAAATATATACAGTTGAGCAGACGAGGACAGTGCTGAGGGGATGGGAAGGGAGAGGGGGAGGGGCAGAGGGAAATGGGGGAAAAGAGGGTTAAGCTGCAGAGAGGTGAAGGGGGGCGGTAGAGGGAGTAGAGGGAGAAGGGGAGCTCAGTCTGGGAAGGCCTCTTGGAGGAGGTGAGTTTTAAGTAGGGTTTTGAAGAGGGAAGAGAATCAGTTTGACGGAGGTGAGGAGGGAGGGCGTTCCAGGACCGCGGGAGGACGTGGCCCAGGGGTCGACGGCGGGAGAGGGACGGTGAGGAGGTGGGTGGCAGAGGAGTGGAGCGTGCGGGGTGGGCGGTAGAAAGAGAGAAGGGAGGAGAGGTAGGAAGGGGCAAGGTGATGTAGAGCCTTGAACACAGTCTTAATCCCAATTTTAGAGATGTGGTAATGGAGACATAGACAAGTTAAGTGGCTTGTCCAAGCTCCCAGAGCAAACACGTGACAGAGCTGGGATTAGAATCCAGGTCCTCAGACTCTCAGGCCCGTGTTCTTTCCACTAGGCCACGTTGTTTCTTGGGGTTTAGAGTTGGTAAAATAATTCGTGGGCTGGTGCATTTGAGGGTTTATTTCCATTAGTTACATCATGAGCCAAGAAGCACAGTGACTCACTGGAAGTCATTAGGTGTTCACATCTCAATATCTCTCTCAAGTTGAGAGAAATACTTAATGAGAGCAAGTTACTTCCCTGGAGACAGCTCCTTTGGTCCAATGAAATAGGAAGCTACCTAATCCAACCACTGATCTGTCCTAAAAGAGAACAATATATGAGCATAAAGGGAAGTGCACTCAACCTTCAACACTCCGTCTTAGTAAATTAAGATCCACAATTATCAACAGCCCTGTATTGGGAGGGGAGAATTGAGCTGTTAGAGTAGAAGAAAAGGGCACAAAGGCCAAAAGCCTGGCAGGAGGGAGCCCTTTGAGGGGCATGGAGAGGCTGGCTCACCTCCCCTCGATGCCCTTGAGGGTAAGGAATCAGCAGTCCTGTGCATGGGGAAGACAAGAACCCGATATCATTAAATTTAATTCTGGAAACTTTGGTCTAACCTAAAATAAAGTGCAATGTACAAACAGATCTTAAACCTCAACCGTATACTTTAATCAAACATTAAAAATCTGAGAAAAGCACCAGTGGGTACAGTGGCTGAGGACAAGGCAAGTTGTGAAATAGGACAGAGAAATTGATGAGACCTGTATTATGTCCACCAACTAGTACTGTGCTCTGCACACAGGAAGCCCTCAAGATTGATTGAATGATAACATACTTGAAGGCTTTATTTGGAAAAAATGACTTACGATTCTTTTAATTGGAATGTAAATCGGACTGATTCGTGACCTGTCTTGTCAACTGGGTATAAGAATTGGTCCATGGCCCATTGATCCATTACTGTCCATGCACCCTTTCCAGCTACAGGCTACAGGAACCAGCTAGTGGAAAGAGCAGAGGGACAGAAGTCAGAATACTTGGGCTTTAATCCTGTCACCCGTGGCGTGGGGACGGGTTCAAGGATCGGCATGGCTAGAGGGAGAGACCAGAGTCAGGCTGAGCCATGCAAAATTTATTCCACATGGTGAATTGAACTTCCCTTTCGAGGGGCAGTACACTTATTTTAGTTTGGCACCCTATATCCTACAATACCTACTGTCCCCTCACACTGAAGGCTTCCCTCTCAGGAGGAGTACATTTATTTAGGTATCTGCACATAGCAAATCACCTATCTCCTGCCCATTAACGCTTCCCACTCTGAAGGGATTCACCTATGTGTTACTCGCACGAAGCGAAGCACCTATCTCCCACCCACGAATGCTTCCCACCTGGGAGGAATACACTTATGTGTTACTCACATGTGTTGAAGCACCTAGTTCCCGCCCACGAACACTTCCCTCTCTGGAGGAATTCACTTATGTGTTACTCTCACGTGGTGAAGCACCTAGTTCTCGCATACAAACGCTTCCCACTCGGGAGGAATTCACTTAGGCGCTACGTGCACATGATGAAACTTCTGGCTTCCAGACCCACGAACGCTCAAAAGGACACTCACCTATCCACCCACCCCTCATTTGGTGCAGAGAGAGCAACCCACTCTCTATCTGCTGCCCTGAATGTTGAAGGTGGCAAGTATTTATTACCCATCCTTCCAGGCCACTCACGTTTCTGATTCCACTTGTCCAATCTCTTCCGTCCCCTCCCTAGGGGTGGGGAACACTTTCTTCTTCATTCCCAGCCTGGGATATATAGCAGTTTCAGCTGCAGAAGTGCTTAGAACAGTGCTCTGCACACAGTAAGCACTCAATAAACATGATTGAATGAATAAATGATGTCTCACCTGCGCTTCCGAGTTCCGCTTTGCTTCCTCTGGCAGTCACAGGATAGCTTTTTGACCTGAGACGACAGGTGCCCTGGTTCAGCTCGGCACAAATCCCAGCTCCACTACTTGCCTGCTGTGTGACCTTAGGAAAGAGACTTAGCTTCTCTGTGCCTCGATTTCCCCATCTGTAAAATAGGGATTAAATATCAGTTCTCCCTCCCCCTTAAATGGGGAGCCCTCAGTACACTGCTTGGCATCTGGGAAACACTTAGAAATTACTACTGATTGACTGCTGTAATTGGTCAGTGGCATGGATTGTCAATGGGAATTTGTGAGACCAAACAAGATGAGGGTTGGTCAGGATTTCCTGAAAACATTGCAGTAGCTTTCTGTATTCCCAGTTCCTCCCAATTCCTACCAGGTTAGTTTGTACCCTTCAAGGCAGAGGCAGGCCGGAACTAAACTCCATAGGGGTTTGGGATGAGGAACAGGGGAACCAGAGGAAATTCACAAATTTGACTGCCAAATCCAGAAATTTTCAGCAAGAGTAGTGCTCTTGGGTTTATCAAGCCCTAGAGACCTTCAAGGGATACAGATCATAGCACATGTCTGTGAGTATGTGTGTGTGTGTGTGTGTGTGTGTGTGGTGGGGGATATAGAGGTGGGCCTGGATTTGAGGAGAGGATGTGTGAGTGGTTGTTCATGAGCACGAAAATCTGGGTGAAACCTTGAAACTGCAGGAGTAGTTTCTAAAATGTTGAAAGCCCATGGACCAAGATTGAATTCCAGACCGTGAGGTAAAAAGCAAGTTCATTAAATGCCTTGTGCCACCATCTTCCTTCCCCCACACCCAATACATTTGTTATTTTTAACCACAATGTACCTGTTTTTGCTGCCATTCTCCAGCTATCTCAAGTGAATTGAATGAATCATCTCAGAGAATTGGAAGACCTGCCAAAGGGCAGCCAAGTTATATTTAGCCAGTGAATGTTTTTGAGAGCCACTGGAATTTGGAGCAGGAAAAAGAAAAAGTCCTTGCCTCCAGCTTGTTGCTGAGAGGAAGGTAGTTCTCTGGAAGTACTCTCAATAGGAAATAGGAAACACCGGCTTCTTTCATTGCTCTGTAACAATTTAGGAATCCAGGCTGGCAGTCTCGATCAATCAATCAACAGTATTTTAGTCACTTTTCAAAGTGATCAAAAAATGGATTAGAGGAGCTGGAGGACCAAGGCCCAGGGGTTGGGGAGACTGTGTGAGAAGTAATCTAGCTTTTAGTGTCTTCTTCTCTTGGGGAAGAACAGGGCAGAGGCCTCAACCCCAGCAACATTTTCAAGGGGGAGGGACACAGCCCAAGGTCGTATTTTGTTCTGGCCATCACTGCCAGATTTTTCTCTGTCCATTTCCCCCTGACTCCAACCACATGACCCACCCACGGCTGTGGGGTCAGGGGACAGGGAGTGGAGCCACCCTTTGCTCTTCCTATCTCTGCTGCCTGTTAGATGTGACGGGGGAGAAAGTGGAAAGGTTCCCAAAGGAGCCTATTGTTACCTCTTCATTCATTTATTCATTCGCTTGTATTTATTGAGCACTTACTGTGGGCAGAGCACTCTACAAAGTGCTTGGGAGAGTGCAATATAACAATAAGGAGACATTCCCTGTCCACAACTAGCTTGCAGTCTAGCCACCCTCAGGAAAAAGTCTTTAACCTTGAGCTGGAGGCTTCTGCACCCACCTAGCCAACCTAGGAGTGGCACATGATCTGAAAATCCCAGACTCTAACCGCCTCATTGATGCTGAGCAAGAATGCCATTGCCACCAACAGGAGCAATACCTGAGGGAGAGGGGAAGCAATCTAGAAGGGGAAAGGGCCTGCTGCAGCTTCTATCCAGTGAACCTCATGGGCAGATTAGCATTAGCTGAGTTTCTTAAAATACCTTTTATTGGGTAAGAGTTCTGGAGCCTGAATCACAGACATGTTCCAAGTAAACAGGAGAGAGCTCAGTCTGCAAAGTTTCTCTCCCAATGTGTGTGGAATACCCTCAATTCTCTGAGTTTATAGGGCGGAGCCGGAGGTGGGAGGGATTTGGAGTCAGGAGAAGGTCTAAAGGTCTGGGTTTGTAGAGCAGCTCCAATCTACAGACCTGGAGTCCGGTGGAGGAAAGCAACACCTCTTCTACTTCAGCTGGTCAAGCCCCGGGCAGCAGAAGCCCACAGTTTGTCCTGATTCGACTGGGTCCCCACTGTTGATATGGGCTTGGATGAGAACCTCTAGCTCAATGGTATAGTTGCTATTGGCAAAGGGGAAATTATTCTTTTTCAGGCCCTGTTCGTGCCAGAGTGGACTGACTGTTCTCTCTCCAGCCCTTTGACACATAAGTGTCTTGCTCATCAGCTTGTGGAGGGCTTTTGTTTTTATCCTTCTCTGCCCAGACAGATGAGTCTTACCAGGATCCTTGAACAATTATCTAAAGTATTCTCTCTCAGATCCTATTCCATGGACTTTCCCCTCGTGGTGGTCGATTGTTTTTATCTTCATTTTATATTTGGAGAAATTGAGGTTCAGAGTGGCAAAATGAATTGCCAGGTGTCCTGCAGCAAGTTGGAAACGAAGTTAAAATAAAATCCAGTTTTCCTGAAGCCCTCATCACAGATTAATCCTCTTGGGGATCCTTAATGCTGAGATCAATCAATCATATTTATTGATCATTTACTATGTGCAGAGCACAGTACAAGACTTGGTAGGCACATTCCTTACCCACAAAGAGCTTACAGACCAGCAGGGGAGGCAAACATTAAAATAAACTATAGCTGTGTACTTAAGTGCCGTGGGGCTGAATGTGGGATAAATAATTGGTACATATGGAAGTGCAAGGGTGACACAGAAGGGAGAGAGAGAAGAGTTAATGAAGGCTTAGTCAGGTAAGCCTCTGGGAGGAGATGTGATTTTAATAAGGCTTTGAAGATGGAGGGAGGGACCATCTGTCGTATAAAGGGAGGGAGTTCCAGAGCAGAGGCAGGATGTAGGTAAAGGGCCCGGGATGAGATAGGTGAGATTGGCTCTACCTCCCTTATAGCTTCTTAGAGGGTTCAGATCCTCAGCACCAGGGATCCTATAGGACCAAAAGCAGAGACTACCTTCTCACTGCCCTTCCGTCAGCCCTCTCAGCCAAGTGCAGGCACCCCTAAAGTTTAATCTGAGGGAGCGTTGGAGAGTGGTCTGGTGAAAAATACATAGGACTCATAGTCAATGAGCCTGGGCTCTAGTCTCCCAGCTCTGGCTCTGGCTATGTGATTTTAGGCCAGTCACTTTAAACCTTTCTACCCTTCAGTTTCTTCATTTGTAAAGTAGGGATAATGCCTGCCTTTTCCTATCTCACAGGAATGTGGTGAGAAGAAAAGCTGTAAAAGTAATGTATAAATGCTTTGGAAAATAAAAGTACTATATACATTCAAGGTATTTTTAACCAAGTCAAGTGAGACTGAAATAGTGCAGGGGAAACCAACTTCTTTAATTGTGGTTTCAGTCAACATGTCCCTTTATCACACAGTTTGTTCTACTCTGAAGTGTTCCTAAAGGGTGTTTAATTGATGTTTCTGAGCTTGATGTTACATGCAGCTACTTGTTCAGAAGTGGTGAATGGGAAAAGATGTGTACTTTTATCACTGAGGAGAGATTATTCTGATGCTGTCCTCATCCAAATCTTTGGACTCTGATCAAATGTTGCTTAAATGTATGTATACACTCCTATGTGCCGTTCGGCCATGAAGGAGGAGAGACAGCAAACCCAAGCAGTGCAGCTGAAGACACGCTCAGCACCCAAGCTGTTGGCCTTAGTTTGATTCAGTAGAATTTGGTCACAAGGGGGTCAAGGTTGAGCACGTAGGAGCCTGTTCAAAAGAGCCCAATTTGGGGGAAGAACCTGGGGAGAGGAAAACTGTGGAAATTTCCAGTCTGGTTCCTTTCACTCTGGAGATTGCTCTGAGTTCCTGCCTCCTTAGTGCTAAACCCTGATGGATTTCCTGGAGATGGTATTCTGTATTTGAGAGTCAGGGCAGCCCCCGAAGGGCGAGCAGGTGGAATTTCAACCTCCAACCCCTTCATCCTTCAAAACAAGTTCAAGAAATACCCCCATTGTTGCCAAGGGGCAAAGGGGTACCCGGGCTAAGTTCCACTTATGATAAAAAAAGAAGGGTGAGGTGGAAAGCTATCTTGGTAGAGAAAGGTTCTCGGTGAAGAGATGAAAGAGCTAAAGAGGGAGCCCCCATCCCACAAGGGGTGTCCCCCACATAGGGGGATAATTTCCTGCCTCCATTGCCATAAAGTCATATGTCACGCCTCACGATTCAGTACACTTCACCATCATTCCTTCTGAAGAGCACAGCAGGAAGCTTCTACCAAGAGGAGGGAAGCAGGGAGGCAGGTGTTGGTACATCCAGAGGCAGAAAATCACAGCTGGAGTGGAGCACCAAGGAAGCAAAAACAGGAGAAACACTCCATGGCTAAATTTTTTTTTGATCTCGTGGGGAAGTGAATAGGGTAGTCCTCCACTGATGGACAGTGGGAGTTGGATGGGTGGAGCCTAGGCCTGCTCTAGGGGAATCCTTGTCTTCACCCTCCTTTGGATTGCTATGTCATTCATGAACCCAGGAAAGGAACAACAGTGTAAATGATTACTCCCACATCTGCCGTTTTCTCCAGTCAAAACCACACGTGTCATTGTGGATCCCGACTTGGCCTTTAGAAAATGGGGGCAAGGGTCGTGCTCCTTGAGGGGCAGGGAGGGTGTTGGAGAGGTGCTGGGGGCGTCACTGATGGAGACTTTGGCCAACTGAGAACAGGAAGTTGAAAGAGGAGTCTGCTGCTCATGCCCTAACTCAATTATTGCCGACCAAGCAGTGTGGAGAGAAAAATACTACTTTCCCCTTACACATTTCAGGAGTCTGTGCCTACCTTTCCTCCTGTGGTGCTTATCTTTAGTCTGTGAGGCCTGGATGTGCATAACATAATACTAGACACTATCTAGTCACTTAAAGACACAATATATGTCTTCCAAAACCTCCCAAGGAGGCCATAGAGTTGCAGAATCAAAGTCAGGAACTTCAGAGCACTTAAGTGGCCACTTAGTGGGAGTCCCTTAAAATTGTTTTGCCTCATTTATTTACTGATGAAGCTTGGTTAACATCAACTGTGAATAAGGATTGAGCAACCGTCTTGTTTCCCAAAATACTAGAATTTTACTTTAATTAAAAATCTACCGTAGCACACAATACAAAAGAGCAGGCCAACATAATCACAGGCATGGGGCACTATCTTTCAACAAAAGATATTTTGTAGACTTATGCAGTTTTTACCTTACTCCTTAATTAAAACTCTGGTTTATTCCAATGGCAGCTGTTAATAATTAGAATACATCTTATTTCTTGTTGATTGTGACTCTTCTAGACAAGCTAATTACCGTGATTATTTACTAATCCACTGTCAAGAACGTACTAGGGACATTGATTATTAAGCTAATATCAAGATAATAAATGGTGCTGATGTTAATAGACCAGGGACTTTGCTCACACAGGAGTTTCCCACCATATAAAAAAAATTGTATTCCTGTGGTTTCAAGGCTTTCACTGAGGTATCTCCCACTCCCCATAATTCACCTCTCACTCAGGTAACTGCCCTTCCCCTCCCCTTAAAACCAGCCCCCACCCTCCTATACACAACCCTGAAGATACAAGCTCAGAAGGAGAAACTGAAAAGCAACGTTGCCTAGTGGAAAGGGCCCGGGTCTGGGAGTCAGAGGACCTGGGTCCTAACCTGGGTCCTTTACTTGCCTGCTGTGTGACTTAGATCAAGTCACTTAACTTCTCTGGGCCTCAGTTACCTCCTCTGTATAGTGAAGATCAAGACTGTGAGCCCCATGTGGGACAGGGACTATGTCCAACCTGATTATCTTGTACGTACCCCAGCGCTTAGTACAGTGCCTGGAATGTAATAAGCGCTTAACAAATACCAATAAAAAAAGCTCAGAATTAGTTACCCTGAGGTGAGAGCTGCAACAGCTGCAGGAGACTATCAGGGAAAATCCTCAGGACTCCCCAGCATTGCAGTCTCTGCTAGTGCTGCTTCTTCTTGGGTCCCTGGAGCTCCTCTGATTCCCAGGCCCTTTTTTGTTCCACTAGGCTATGTGTAGGGGTAGACCACGGGCCTGGAAGTCAGAAGGTCATGGGTTCTAATCCCAGCTCTGCCACTTGTCTGCTGTGTGACCTCGGGCAAGTCCCTTCACTTCTCTGTGCCTCAGTTATCTCATCTGTAAAATGGAGATTAAGATTGGGAGCCCCGTGTGGGACATGGACTGTATCCCACCCGATAAGCTTCTCTCTGCCTGGCACTTAGTAATCAATTAATAAATACCATTAAAACAACAACAATAAAACAGTTGTTGGTTAGGGAGTCACAGTTTCCCAGAATCCACCATCTTTTCCCTCACTCCCAGACTCACTTTGTGATAGAGGACTTTGCAGAAGCAGTAGCTGACAAAGTCTCATCCTGTGGGGAAATGAGTTAGAGTCTTTCATAACTGGCCCAGCTCCATGCTTCGCTTTCTTCATTTTCCCCTAAGTTTAAAATTCCTTTCAGCGCTTAGAACACTGCTCAGCACTTAGGACAACGTTTGGCCCATAGTGAGTGCTTAACAAATACCATAATTATTATTCTCAAGGGAAATAACCAGAGACAAGCTCGAGAAGCTGATTGTTTAATGGGAGACATAAAACAACATAGAAAGCCTATTTGATGTAAGCTTACTGTGGGCAGGGACCTTGTCTACCAACTCTGTTACATCATCTTGTACTTTTCCAGGTGCTTAGTACAGTGTTCTGCATACAGTAAACATTCAATAAATACTACTGGTTGATTGATTGATTGATTGATTGATTAGGAGGCTGACATCGGAGATCCGAGATGAGACGATTAAGTCGGAGGAGAGTAACAGAAGTTAGTTGTAGAGAAATTGGTCTTTGGCTAGGGTTTTGAAGGAGGGGAGATCCTTGTTTGGATGGAGCAGAGTGGGGAAAACCATTCCAGGTGCCGGTGGCAAGGAGGGTAATACTAGCAGGAGGGTCGAGTAACGGTGAGGGGCTTAGCTTGGACAGACGGCAGGGCAGAGTTGTGTTGCTGTGGGAGAAGAATTCAGTGATGTAAAGTGTGGAGTTCAACTGGAAGATTAGGGAAGAGGGCAGTGGTTGGAGCCACTCTAGGCTCTTGGAGATATGAACGTGGTTTTAGAGAGGTAACTTGTGAATTCCATTCATTTGGACTCAAATAAGAGACCTTCTGTTTGCCAGTATATTTTTCTTCCTTTCCCCTCTTGGACTCAGGAAGCATTTTGAAGTTTAATTTCTCTCAGTAGCTGCTTACAATTTTTTCCCCCACCCCATGTGTAAACCATAAATACTTTTGTAGCAGACAGGGGCACATCAGCACGTCAAAATGTCCCAGCTCACATCTCGGGAACCACATCTAAAAGTCGATTCATTGTGTATTTACCGTAACTGTACATTGACAAAAGGAATGAAGCCGAGCAGGGAAACATCTCTATTTTTAGTCTAGTTGAGACCTCAGCCGCTTGTATGCACTTGTATGCATCCACATGAACACATGCAGAAAAAATTCAAATTCAGATAAATGCGTTTTTTCTTGAAAAGTCAGGAGCTATTATTTTTGATGTGAGGTGCGTGTGTATTCAATGGGGCTCAGCAGAAGCAGGGATAATGTGACATATCTGAGGCAAGAAGCCCAGGAGAAGAGTCTTTGGAAGAGAAAATTAGTTGTCAACAGGACTGTATTAATTCCTCTGCCTCAAGTGCTTGTGTTAATCGATTCTGTGCCCCTCCCCCACCCAAATTTGATGTGTGATATCATTATGTCCTACGGTGTATGATGACATTGGTGTGATCTCCCCAGCTTCATTTTGATCCTGCACCTACTCTGAAGTCTCTTCCCTGCCCAGTGGAAGAGCTCCTTTCTGAACTCATCCCCTTCCTCTGCCACCCACCCAGCCCAAACTCACTTAGAGGCTCAGAGCATTTCTCCATCAGAGACTGGCTGCTGCCCCAGATATTTGCCACTGTCCCAGTCCAGCGGCATGCACATAACCTTTTCATAGTGCCCATTAGCAATCACTAATCCCTTGTTAATTACCGCTTACTAATGGAGTTCATTAGCATGTTCTGCCCTTGGACTGCGGCTTTCTCTGGGCCAGAGCTGGTGCAGCTCTACCCAAGTGGCTAATGATTTTGGGATCGGGGGAGGGGTGATCTTCCATTCCGCTGCTCTCATTGCAAGTCTGGCGGTTCTTTCTCCTTCCCAACTCCCAGAAGCCAAGCCTGGGGTCTACTGAGCCAGGTTGGCCAGGACCGTGGCTTTAGCACACTGCTCTCCCCGGCCCCCCTAACAGGCCCAAGCTGCAGGGAGAGGAGGGAGTTCTGCCACGGAAGGGGAAGTGTTGAGGTGGGGTGGAGAAGTGGTCCATCTGGATGCACGTGACGGTGGTTATTGGTGGGGGTGAAGGTTGTGGTTGGAGCTGTCTTTTGGGGCATTCCTATCCCACCCCATTAGCCCCGGCCTATCGTCCCAAGAGCCTTTGCATTAATTCAGCCCTGCTTAGGAAGGTGCCGGATGGGTGAAATCATTGAGATATTCAGTTGCTATTATTGGCTCCTTTCCTCTCTTGCCCATGAGCTCACTACCACTGACCTTTGATGAACTGATTCATTCCAGACGACAAACAAAAGAGTAACAGCCCATCTCAGATTCACCAGGGTCATTTCAAACATAGGACCAGCCACCTCTCAAAGAATCAGAAGGTAGTCTTTGAGGGAAGAGCTTCCTAACCCACCTCCCTCCGAAAGGAGTGGCTGATGTGAAGTGATTTCTATCCATGAGGGTTCTGAGTTGATCCTGACCTTAGCTGGCTGAATGTTGAGATTTCCAGGACGGGGAGAGTTGAAACAGCTGGAGCTTCCGAGCACTTAATTCAGTGCTCTGTACATAGTAAGCGCTCCGTAAATACAGTTGATTGATTGAGTTAAAGAAGCTTCAAGTTGCAGAGACTTAAAACTTGTCTCCATGATAGCGAGCTGTACCGACATCACTGGTAGTAATAGCCCTTGCCTATTGCAAACAGCCATTATGAAATTAGTTGAAAGCATTCTACAGACAAATGTTCTGTAGCATAATAATATCATTTTTCAACCACGGATGTTAGCATCTGCCTAGAGACCGAATGAATCAGGCTGGGCTCCCAGGATATCAGGCGGAAGGGATTAAAAAATGTAATAAAGTGGGCTCTCCCTCCCATGACGTATTTGCTAGGTTTTCAGGAAAATTGGTGTTTGTGAAAGGTCTCTGAGTGCAGTTGGAAGCAAGCTAATAACAGGGTTCTTTTCTTAGAGAAGCAGCATGGCCTAGTGGATAGAGCATAGCCCTCTGGGGCAGAAAGATCTGGGTTCTAATCCTGACTCCACCACTTACCTGCTCTGTGATCTAGGGCAAGTCACTTAACTTCTCTGTTCCTCAGTTACCTCATCTGTAAAATGGAGACTAAGGCTGTGAACCCCATGTGGAACATGGACCATGTCCAACCTGATTAGCTTGTACCTACCTCAGTGCTTAGTACGGTGCTTGGCATATGTCCGAAACCAAACTCGTTATTTTCCCATCCAAACCCTGTCCTCCCCATGTCTCTGTCATCACTGCAGACAATACCACTATCCTCCCTATATTACAAGTCCATAACCTTGGCATTGTCTTTAACTAATTTCTTACTTTCCCCCAACATATTCAATCTGTCACCAAATCCTGTAGGTTCTACAACATTGCTAAAACCCTTTCCTTTCCTTTCCTTTCCTTTCCTTTCCTTTCCTTTCCTTTCCTTTCCTTTCCTTCCTTTCCTTTCCTTTCCTTTCCTTCCTTCCTTTCCTTTCCTTTCCTTTCCTTTCCTTTCCTTTCCTTTCCTTTCCTTTCCTTTCCTTTCCTTTCCTTTCCTTTCCTTTCCTTTCCTTTCCTTTCCCTACCATGCCAATCCAAGCACCTTTCCTGTTTCTCCTTGAATACTGCTTCTGCCTCCTCACTGACCTCCCATTCTCCTGTCTCTTCCCACTCAAGTCCATACTTCACCCTGCTGCACGGATCATTTTTCAACAGAAATATTCAGTCCAGATCTCCCCACTCCTCAGAAACTTCCAATGGCTGTCCATACACCTCCGCATGAAGCAGAAACTCCTTACCATTGGCTTTAAAGCACTTAATCACCTTGCCCCAACCTACCTCACCTCCCTGATCTCTTACTATGGCCCAGCCCTGACACTCTGCTCCTCAAGTGCCAGTTCACTCACTGTGCCCCCGTCTCATCTATCTTGCCACTAACCCCTTTCTCAAAGTCCTCCCCCTAGCCTGGAATTCCATCGTCTTCACTCTCTCCTGGAACTCCCTCCCCCTCCACATATGTGAGATCACTACTCTCTCCATCTTCAAAACACTATTAAGGTCCCATCTTCTCCAAGAGGTCTTCCCTAATTAAGTCCTCTTTCCCCCTGCTCCCTCTCCCTTTTGCATTATCTTTGCACTTGGATCTGGGACCTTTGGACATTTTATATTTGCCCTACCCCCAGCTCCACAGCACTTATGTTCATATCTTTATTTTATATTTTATAAATTACTTATGTATTCATAATAATAACTTCTCCCCCTCTAGACTGTAAGGTGGTTATGGGCAGGGAACATGTCTGCTAATTCTTTTGTACCCTCCCAAGCTCTTAGTACAGTATTCTGCACATAGCAGGCACTCAATAAATACCATTGATTGATTAAGCACAAGTACCATTAAAAAAAGAATAGGAAATGGGTAGGACTAAAGAAGAGGTAAAGTAGCTATACAAAGAGCAGAGTAGTTGTAGTAAGTATGGGAGAGAAAGGATGTGGGCCTGTAGGCGTTTAAACCTATCTCCAAGCATAATAATACATCACACTTGAATTAATTTTATGACCTTAAGTGAGGCCCCTTTCTTCAAATTTCAGTATTAGAGCATTCATTCAATTGTATTTATTGAGCACACACTATGTGCAGAGCACTCTACTGAGCACTTGGGAGAATACAACAATAAACAGACACATTCCCTGCCCACAATGGGCTGAGGGTATAGAGGACAAAGAGAACAATGAGGCTGATCTTCACTGCAGCTTTCCATAATTTCTTCTGTCCCTACTTGCACCCACCCTTCTGGGATCGCTAATTTCCCTCCGAGAAAGGAAAGAGATTACTTGAAGCCCTAGCAGAAAAAAGGCCGTGGAAGTGGAAGAACAAGGTATGGTTCCCTCACACCCAGCTCCGATAACAAGCTACTACATGAGCAAAGGCAGTGCCTAATTCTAAAGTTACAGAACAGGTGGCATTTTCAGCACAACAATGTCTAAATAGCCTTCTTTCTCCGAAACACTGAAAGCCAAGGGAGCTAATATTCCATATGCCTTAGAGATAACTGCATTTCATTGCTCTGCTGAGATAAGGACAGGATTGTGTAGGCAGGAGAGAAATGTGGAAAGAATGCAATTAGCAGCCCCAACATTGCTTATAATGATGCCTAGTTCACTGAGGAACAGTACTGTCTCTTCTCTGCCGCTACTATACTGAGTAAATGAGAGCAAGAGAGAGAGAGAGAATATGTGTGTAATGGTTGAGTTCTACCTGCAATCCCAAGCCTTTAAGCAGATGGTTTACCTGTCATCCCGCACAGAAAATGATGCTGGCAATAGCTGGCACTAGTTACTTAACTTCCCAGTACAGCTGCAAACCATTAGAACCCAGCAATAGATGTCCCTGCTGTGATAACCTAACTGGGAGACAACCATTTAAGATCATGTCAGATGATGGTGTTTTCGCCTGTGTATATTTATCTTCTTGGGTAATGTGCAACTCTAATGCTGTAGCATATAGATCTCTAGTAATAATAATGATAATGCTATTTGTCAAGTACTTACGATGGGCACTGTACTAAGCACTGGGGTGGATTTAAAAAATGGGGCTAGACACAGTCCCTGTCCCACGTGGAGCTCACAGTCTCAATCCCAGTTTTCCACATGAGGTAACTGAGGCATAGAGAAGTGAAGTGACTTGCCCCAGGTCACACAGCAGATAAGTGGTAGAGTCAGGATTAGAACTCACATCTTCTGACTCCCAGTCCCAGCCTCTATCCACTATGCCATGCTGCTTCTCTATGTTTTGGGTCAGAACAAGTGGTAGTTATCTTCCACTTGAAATCCTAAATAAGAAATAACCTGGGAAGAATCTTTCCTTTTCTTGGTGTCTTTTCATGCTTCTCATCATCTTTACTGTCTGTCTCTTTCTAGCTTGTCCATCCCTGACTACCATAATGAATCACTCCCACCCCTGCGTGAGATTTTACCCTGCAAAGTCTGGCCTAGTTTCTCCCTCCTCCCTCTCCCCTTCTCCACCCACCAGCTTCGTCCCTGCTTAACTGGGAAATGAAGAGATGAGTTTGGTGTTAAAAAAATAATATCCTGCAAATAATGGACAAGAGCTAAAATCCAATGGGAAGCAGCACATTCTGCCCCCTGCAGAAAGCTCCATTTGCCCAACTTCCTTTAGCATGGCTTAATACTGTACCATCCTCTGGCACAAATGAGAGATTCTGAAATGTCTTGACCTCCTATCATCTAACTGGGCTAATTGGCCACCAACTGGGTGGACTGCATTGGTGGACTGCAAAGCACAACTCCTGAAAGCAAAAGCTCTAGGCAGGAGGCCTCCCTTCCCACCTCCACAAGGAAGGATTTTCCCTGCCGTGATTTCCTCCTTGGAGGGCCTCTTTGCCATAGTCACCTAGACCCTGAGCAGGGCTTAAGTGTATCAGGCTCTGGTTCCCTAGAGAGGCACTTCCCAGGAGATCTTGTTGGCTGTGGATCAGAACTGAGTCTGCAGAGATCCCCTAGAATAAGGAAGAGGTCTCCCTACCCCCCCACCACCTTGGTTTTTGTAGGCTTTTAAAGTCCAGGATGCTTTGTGGTGTTATCTTAGAAACTGAGTTCCAAACAAGACTGCTGAGGGACTCTGGGAGCTTTATGGGACTTAATGGTCCCTCTTTTAATGCTGCTAAACTATTGCTGCTGCTGTCAGTTTTTCCTTTGTTTCCTGTGGGTCAAAACAGGTTATGAACCGGGGAGCCTGGGCAGAAGGAATGGCCATTTTTTATGGTATTTTTTAGTACTTACTGTGTGCCAGTCACCGTAATAAGCGCTTAGCACTGTGCCAGGTTGGACAGAGTCCCTTGTCCCACATGGGGCTCTTAGTCTTAATCCCCATTTTACAGATGAGGTAACTAAGGTCCAGAGAAGTGAAAGTGACTTTCCCAAAGTCACCAAGCAGATGAGTGAGGGAGTGGAGATTAGAACCCGGGTCCTTCTGATGCCCAAACATTTTCTGTACCTGCAGGGGTTGGCACTCAGACCCTAGACAGTTGTCCCTCCTTCTGATCAGCTGCTCCTAGAAGCAGCTCTGGCTTCCAGTTGAGGAGGAGGGCAGCTCCTCTCCTTACCCCTCCCTGATTCTCTCCCCCTTCTCAGTCTCTTGCTGAGGAAGCAGGACTATCTGCCTGGTGGCCAGAAGGACCTAGCAGTGGTTCCAGCTCCCCAGTGAACCCCTGCTGCACCACTGGTTTGAGGCAGACCCACTGGGAAACACTTGTTTCTTTTTCCTTCCTCACCTGCCCCAAGTCCTATCCTCCACTCTAGGGGCAGCTGGGAAAGGCTGGAGATGTTGGGAAAGGACCTCTGCCAGGATAAACCAACGACAACTTCAAAGCTAGCGGGACCCGGATTCATCTCGCATCCTCCTCTCAGGTAATCTCCTTATCCACTAACCCAGACCCTTTTTTTTAATGGAATCTGTTAAGTGCTTACTATGTGCCAGGCACTGTACTAAGTACCGTGGTAGATACAAGCTAATCAGATTGGACACAGTCCATATCCTTACATGGGACTCACAGTCTTAATTCCCATTTCACAGATGAGGTAACTGAGGCACAGCAAAGTGACTTGCCCAAGGTCACACAGCAAACAAGTGGAGGAGTCAGAATTAGAACTCAGGTCCCTCCAACTCTCAGGCCCACTAGGCCACCTTGCTTTCATTCAGAAGTCTACTAACATCAGTGGTACTGGCAGCTTCCTGAAAGAGCTTGTAACACACGATTGTTTTCCACTGCTTTGCTAAAGCCCAACTAAGATTAATTAAAAAATGCTAACGGAAATCCTGCTGGCTTTCTATTAGATAACAAATGTTTGGGTTGGCGCTGATTGTAATGCTGTGAGAGATAAAGACCCAGGGCTCTGGCCTTTTACTGTTACTTCCTGAGCATCTCCACTGCTCATCCCAAAGGCTTTTTGGTTCTGATAATGAAATCGAGCCGCCCCAGCCTGCTCTCCCGCTTGCCCAGGAGGATATTACTAATTACACTTGGCTACTAAGGGTACGTGTCATCCTGCGGGGGATATTGCCAGAAGAAGCAGGGCTACGAATAGGCCAGAAACAAGGATGAAGGTGAAGAAGAGGCACACTCGTAATTATCTGGTGCCAGCTGTTTGAAAACTACTGTTTTGGGGAAGGCTGCCAGAGGCGGTTCTGAGCAACAGGATGCTAGTTTTGCAGACACTGGGTGGCTTTAACTATGTGCCTGCTTAATGGGTTACTTCTCTCGGCCCTTGAGGCTTAGCAGCAGAAAGGAAGGAAACAATCCCTGCAGGGCTGGTTTTGGGATGGGGAGGTGTTGCAGGACAATTTCTAATAGGGGAGGAGGATTGCCCCTAATTTCTCAGGGCTGCCTGACTGGGGGAATGTCCTGGGCAACACCTTTGTAAGGGGGAGGTCTTACCCGGGGGGGGGGGCGGTTTAAGAAGGAATTATGGTACCAGAATTAGTTGTGCTTCTTCACTCTGTCCCGCTTCTTCTTTCCTGTTGTCTGTGGGCTTTGTCCAAGCATTCCCTCTCCTCTAGTTGTGGTTCTGGCCCCCAGGATTCTCCTCACATACTAGTGGCCTCTTCGTAGGATTGTCGTGTTGTTTCAGCACAGGCCCTGTGACCTGCAAAGTACGAGAAAGGATCTGATTCTGCCTTAGTTAGCAACAGCGAGGAGCACACTTGCGGTATGTATCTGCATAGCTGTAACTTATAGTAATGTTTGGCTCCTCCTCTAGACTGTAAGCTTGTTGTGGGCAGGGAATGGGTCTGTTATATTCTACTGTACTGTCCCCAGTGCTTAGTACTGTATTCTGCACCCAGCAAATGCTCGATATGCATTGGGGTAAATACAAGCAAATCAGGTTGGACACAGTCCCTGTCCCACATAGGACTCACAGTCTTAATCCCCATTTACAGATTGAGGTAACTGAGGCACAGAGAAGTTATGACTTGCCCGAGTCATACAGCAGACAAGTGGCTGAGCTGGGATTAGAACTCAGGTCTTCCTGACTCCCAGACCCACGTTCTGACTACTTGGGCTCTCTGCTTCTCAGTTCTCTATTAATATGAATGACGGGCAGTTTTGAGCACAGAGATATCAGCTTTGAAAAGAAGAACTTCAAATAATGGCAGAGTTCAGGTAACCTGAACTGAATATGAATGAAGTGAAATACCAGGACAGAGCCATTTATTGGAAAGACACCTAAATCTCTGGTCCAACATTAAATTGTCTGCTCTCACCTATCATAAACCCAGTTGGAAATTAAAGCAGATCAACTCTGAAGAGATAAGGATGTTCTAGTCAACATTCTCTCATGAAAAGGTAGTTGATGCAAATCCCTAAGGATATGAAAGCACTATTCCTCAGCACCTTAAAGCCCTCTTGGACTATGTGTATTTTAATTTTATTTTTCTTCTCTGCTTTTTCACTATCCACAACTAGGGGTTCTATTACTGAACACTTTCTAGTTGCCAATGCTTTGAGCAATCAGAAATGAGTCTCACTCAAACAGATTAAGCCCCCCTTTTCCTCAGGCTCCCACTTCCGGCCCCACAGCATTGTGTATATATGTACGTATTTATAATTCTATTTAATTATATTAATGATGTGTATATATCTATAATCCTACTTATCTATATTGATGCTATTGATGCCTGTTTACTTGTTTTGATATCTGTCTCCCCCGTTCTGGACTGTGAGCCCGCTGTGGGCAGGGATTGCCTCTCTCTGTTGCTGACTTGTACTTTCCAAGAGTTTAGTACAGTGCTCTGCCCACAATAGGCGCTCAATAAGTACGATCGAATGAACGAATGAATATACAAACTGGCTCCAGACCACAAGTGGGCAGTAAGGAGGGAAAGACATTCCTGACCTGACCCAGGAAAGGGGGCTACTTTCAGTAAGTTAATCGTATTTATTGAGCACTTACTGTGTGCACAGCACTGTGTTAATCGCTTGGGAGAGGTACAATATCACAATATAACAGACATATTTCCTGCCCACAACAGAGCATTTGTCTGCTCCTGGCTTCATGGCCATTGTGATATAGATTTGGGGATTTTATCTCTTTTAAGTTTATATCTTTTTCTGCCCATCTCCTATCTATGTGGGCCACTTCCAAATCACACCACTTCCATCCGGAGTGCTGAGTGGCGATGTGAACAGTCATTGCCCAGAAAGACACGATCTAGCCGGATGTAGAGTTAGATACCAAAGCACAGGATGAAGCTGTCCAGCCTAACAAAGGGCACCCTGATTTGTAGAGATCTTTCTTCATCAGAGTGAGGACTGTCGGGGAATTGTTTGGCATCGGCTATTTGGTGGGAACGGTCCTTCCCAATCAGCTCAGAGATGGAAATGATCGTCTGTTGACGCAGCACCTTCCCCAGAAACCCATGCCTAAGTGGAAGCATGGTCTACCCTCAGTGCTTCCATCAGTTTCTGGCTTTAGGTAGAGGGCAGCTGGATATTTTGGAGCTTCCACTGATGTGGGTTTTTGTTCTGTATTTTGCTTGCCCCCAGTCTTTTGGGCAAGAAAGTGGAAGAGACTCCCCTGACTGTTATTCATCAAGTGATTCTGGGTGAGAATACGGGGTAGGGTCTGGGTGCTGTTTAGGTCTCAGAGAGATTCTGTTCCGTGACCACACACCACACCCATTCTCCTTTCTTGCAGTGCCTTCTGTAGGGCACGGAGGACCAGGTGAGAGAGTGCGGATTACTCGGCAGAAGCCATGACGACTACTGCTGCCAAAATAACTCAAGAGGCTGGCCTGCTGCAGGTAGGACCTACTTTTCCCCTGTGAACTTGTAATGTGTGAATGCTTACTGCGAATGGCCAAGGGGCTGGGAAAGATGCATTAGCGTGGCTCAGTGGAAAGAGCCCGGGCTTGGAAGTCAGAGGTCATGGGTTCGAATCCCAGCTCTGCCACTTGTCAGCTGTGTGACTGTGGGCAAGTCACTTCACTTCTCTGTGCCTCAGTTACCTTTATCTGTAAAATGGGGATTAAGACTGTGAGCCCCATGTGGGACAACCTGATTACCCTGTATCTACCCCAGTTCTTAGAATGGTGCTCTGCACATAGTAAGTGCTTAACAAATGCCAATATTATTATTATTGTTTTATTGTTTTTTGCTGTTACAATTTCTGTGTTATACTCATGCCTTTAGGTAATTCTCAGTGGTAAACAGCATCATCTTTGAACCAACACCCAGCTCTTTATTATTGTATCTCTTGCTAAGACAATGTTACTTCACTTCTTGGAATATCTTGGCATCCAAAAGCCAGATGTTGCCTTACTTTCCCGGTAGCTTCATTACTTCTGAAACTGTTCAAAACAAGATTTCCAGAGTGCTAAAATAAGACATACCAGGAACCCCTATTCTACTTGATTGCAATTGGGCCCTAGGAGATGCTTTTTCCATTTTCTTTCACGGAGCAAGAATATTAAAGTCATTAATAGCCCCTTGCACATATGTCGTGTTAATATGCTGACCTTCGAAAAGTTGATTTAAGGTATTTTGAGGGTGAAATCCTATTTGTGCTTTGACTTCAGGCCATCTTCTAAATGTGTAAAAGCAACCTCCCTATATGTAAATGGATGCATTTTCATTTCATTGTTGCAGTTTTTATTCACAGTTTCTTTTGTGGAGGAGTCTGTCTTGTTTTAGACTTTCATGAAAGGTGGAATTGTGAAAATTTCATTCAGCAATTCAAAATTCTAGACATGTTTTAGGATCTATCATGAAGGATTCTTTTAGCCTCTTTTTCAGTCTCTACAATATTAATGTGCTGGGCATTTGAAATTTGGAAGTTGAAATTTGAAAGTTGGAATCCAGTATATCGGTTGATACAATCATTTGAAGAAAGATTCTGATTACTCTCCAGAAGAAGCCATCCTACTTGAGAAGCAAAATCTGTTCTCTCACCACCTTAGCTTGGTGGTGTTTGAAACCACTGAAAGAAAATTGCAGGAGCAGGGTAAATCATTCAAGTACTGAAAAAGGAGTGTGAATTTGTTTTTCATAGTTATAATTCAGATTTACAAATGAAATCCTTCAGTATTTTTTTCCCCAGAATCTATTTCATTTAAAAGAAAAAAGGATTTCAAAAAGAGATTTTTTTTTGCTTTGCTGATGAAACCTCTGCTATGAACATAAAATTCAAATGTGTTTCCACTCTCTTTCGATGAGTGGGAAAGGCTTTTTATTGGTAGAATATTGCATTCATGGGCTGCCTTTTCTCCAGACGATTTGTGAATTTTCATTTCAGATGTAGTTCTTCCTGGAAGAAGAATTGCCCGATCCTTTTAGAATGTGAGCTCCATGAGGGACAGGGACTGTGTTTAATTCCCAACTGTGTATTTTCTCTCAGTGCTTAATACAGTGTTCTGCACATAGTAAACACTTAGTAAATATTATTACTATAACTAGAGGCAGGGGCAAGACCTTTTCAGAGGTCTTCCCAATTCTCTCATTCAAAATTCAGCTCAGGGCTTACTTCCTCCAGAATGAGCAGTAAAGATGTGCTAAAGCAATCCCCTTCCCAACCCTCCTGTAGTTTTCAGCTGTAGGTTTTTGCCCCTCAGCAGCTAAGTGGATCAGTTACTTTTTTCAAGTGAGCTCAGTTTAGTTGGAATGAGGAAGGGAATTTGAAAAAGACTTGTTTTGTAGTCCCCTTTCCCATCCAGGCTGAGCAAGGAGTTCCTAAATATGGCTGCTAAGATAATCAGGGTATTTTTCCTTCAGCTCCTGCTCCCTGTGTAGGACTTTTACAAAGGAATGTCAGTAGGACATATATTTAAGTTGTTTTTCCAGTAGAGGGGTTGGACTGCCCTGAATCATTCATACATTTTCACTCAGTCTCCCTATGACCAACAGGGTGCTTCAAAGTTTGGCTAGGGGTTGAATGAAATCTGAGGTCACAGGTCAGAAATCTGCCTGGGCATCCTCTTCGGATGAGGCCTCTGTTGCTGAGGGGCCCTCACTTCCAGCATCCAAATCATTGGGATCTTCCCTGCTAGTAGCTAGAGATCGGCCACAGGTATTTATTGCTGCAAAAGACAATTATAGATAGAGGAAGAGGGGAAGAAAAACACAGCAAAATCTGGGCCAACACTAATTAATACACATGCAAGGAAATCTCACAACCTTTTCCACCTTCTTAGCCTGAACATTGGGGGGCTTACAGTCTCAGCGCTGAATCAGTGCTTGGGTGAGTATAATTCAGCAGAGTTGGTAGATACATTCCCTACCCACAGTCAGCTTACAGTCTCATTGTCTCCTTATCCACATTATCATCATCATGAATGCTTTCTGTGTGCAGAGCACTGTAGCTGGTGTTTGAGACGGAAGGATTAGAAGTCGCAGTACCTGACCTCCGGAAGTTTACAGACTAATTGGAGAGACAGTCAGACACAGATTGTCAAATGTTCAATAGGTAAAAGAGAGAAAGAGTAGTTGCAAATGATAATCATGAGAGGAAATAAATGGATAAATAGACATGTGAGTACTAAAGTGACCGATGAAATGGTGTGGATGGAAGGTAAGGGTTAGGGAATGGATTTATCCCAGTGAAATCATTGGAACTAGGTGAATTAATCTGAGAAGGCTTCCTGAAAGAGGTGGATCTTCAGCAGAATTTGGAAGGAGGACAGGCCTCATTTGGGGGAGAGCAAAGGGGAGGGTTTTACAAATGGGGAGACTAGGTCAGAGGTGGGAGAGCTGGGTACATAGAACAGAGAGGAGGAGCCCTTTTTCCTGTCCCTTTTCTACTGGTTTCTCTTAAGGAGAAACAGGATACTATGCTTCCAAGTGCTTAGTATAGTGCTTACTAAATACCACTGACTGATCAATTGATTGATTATGCCTCCTCTAATTGCCCAAGGCACTGTAATCTGGTGTTGGCCCTACTGGTTAACAGGAATTTCTGTCCAATCAACATCCAATCTTCAAGGAACTAGAGAAACTCCAGCTTTCTCATAATTCCTATCTCCACCCCCAGTTCATCTCAGGGGATGTGATAATATAAGAAATAACAATAATAATAATGGTATTTGTTAAGCACTTAGTATGTTCCAGGCACTGTACTAAGAGCTGGGGTGGATACAAGCAAATCAGGTTGGACTCACTCCCTGACCCATGTGGGGTTCACAGTCTCAATCCCCATTTGGCAGATGAGGTAACTGAGGCACAGAGAAGTGAAGTGACTTGCCCAAGGTCACACAGCAGACAAGTGATGGAACTGGGATTAGATAAGTCAGAAGGTCAGGACTCCCAGGCCCGTGGTCTATCCACTATGCGAAACTCCCTTTTAAATGGCAGAGCCAGACCCCTTGGCTTGAAGCAAATAAACAAGCAAGCACACATCCCACTCATATCCCAGGTAAAATCCTCAAGTCTTGCTACAATTACTCTGTTTACTGAAGGACTGAGTTAAGCAACTGTTCCTGCTTCCTGGTATTTGCAGAACTAAAATCTGCAAAAGTCCCCAATCCACCATTATCTGGTACTCAGCCTTGTGGATTTTTGATCTCCTCCTTTCATCTTCCCCTTCCTATCACAGGTCTTCTTGCCTACTAAAATTGAAGAATATTTTAGGAGCTACTTTTGATGCCTGACATGATTTATATCTTCTTTCTTGCTTTAACCTTTCCAAACCTGACCCCACCTAAGCCTGCTGGTTTTAAAAGCTAATCCTCTTGAGTGATCTGGTTTAATTTCCTCTGTCTGTAGCTTTCTCATTTGGCCTTTGGATCTCTGTCAAAGTCTTGGTTTAGCCAATTGGTATCTTTTTATTCTTCTTGCCTTCCTCTGCCCTGCAATAGTTTGTGCCTGAACCTATAGAACAGCCTGACCTGAAGGACAGCCAACATACATCCCTTTTATCTCTTAGGCTGTTTTTCCATCAAATCCTTCATACTGTAACCTGTGGTGAATAACTTTTCTTTTGTAAAATACATTTCTTGTTACCGTCTCTCCTTTCTTTCTTTTGCTTCCTGAATATGGTCATCTATGATGGTTTCCATCCATCTGTGGTGTATCCTGTGTGCCAAGCACTATATTAAGCACTGGGGTTACGTGCAAGCTAATCAGATTAGACATAATACTTGTCTCACATGGGACTCACAGTCTAGAGGAGTGAAAGCAGCTAAGAGTGCGGAAGTACTTAGGGCTCACACTCTATAGGAGAACTGATATTTAATTCCTATTTTACATATGAGGAAACTGAGGCACAGTGAAGTTGTTTCCCAGGGTCACATTGCAGGGAAGTGTCAGAGCCTGGATTTGAACCCAGGACCTCTGACTCCCAGGCCCATGCTCTTTTTGCTAGGCCATGCTGCTTCTCCAAGTCCTCCAGATCCTCAAGTAATTTATTCGTGTTCATAGGAATGAAATCATGGTCATTTGTCCTTTTTTATTCCTCTCTTCTCTTTCTTCCCTTGCCCTTTTCCTTATCATACCTCTCTCCACTACTTTTCCTCCTTCTCTTGACTGGCCCTATACCAGGCTCTCCTTCCTTCGCCCCCCAGCCCTTAAGTGGCCTGATTTCAGGTAACAGTAATAATAATAATTGGATTTAAGTGCTTACTATGTGCCAAGCACTGTTTTAAACACTGGGGTAGATACAAGGTTGGTCACAGTCCCCGTCCCACATGGGGCTCACAGTCTTAATCCCTACTTTACAGATGAGGTGACTGAGGCACAGAGAAGTAAAATGACTTGCCCAAGGTCACACAGCAGACAAATGGCAGAGCGGGTTTAGAATCCATAACCTTCTGACTTCCAGGCCCTAACCTTCTGACTTCCAGGCCCTTGCTCTGTCCACTAGGCCACATCCTCAGCCCTCACAGTTGATTTCCAGGCTCAGTATTCCCTATCTCTTCACTGCCTGCTCTCCAACTTACCCTCTCTGCTCCTCCCAAGATCGTGTTCTAACTGCACCCAGCTCTGAACTCACCTGCATCTGACCTCTCACTTGCTCTCTTCTCCCTATCTGGGATTCCCTCTCCCTTATGAATCTGCCAGATCTCAGCCCTCCCCATCTTTAAAGCCTACCTAAAATCGCACCTCCTCCGGGTATTCTTCCCTTAGAGTGCCTGACACATAGTAAGCACTTAATAAATACCGTTATTATTAATACACGATGCCCTAGTTACGTCAACCCAACAGCTACCTTTAATGCTTGTGTATTTAATTTCTCTCTTCAGCATGTCTGTACACACATACATTTTTATTTATGTTTTTAATCATTCAGTTATTCCATCTGGTTGTATTTGTACTACTTTCATAATGTCACTGCCATTCCTGCTCCATTATTTGTAAAATAATTTGTGTCTTTCTCACCTTCTCTAGAGTATGAACTCTTGGAGGCTTGGATGGTAAACTCTATTGTACTTGCTCAAGCACTTAATACAGTGCTTTTTCCTAACCTGGTGCTCAATAAATACCATTGATTGATTGATCTTTAGAACTATGACCCTTAGTAAGGACCTTCTACAGAAAATCTCTTTAGCTTCCGTCTCCCAGACAATAGGATTTGGAAATAGGTGATCTCTAAGGCAATCCTGGCCCAACCATTTAAGATTTCAGTCAAAGTCTTTGATTCAAGTTGATTTTTAATCTATTTTTCCTTTCTGCAGGAGAACCGAAAGCTGATTGGATTGGTTGATGTGAAATACTTTTAACTTTAACAGCTAAAATTGGGGGGCGGGGGTGGAGGGAGGAAACTGGCAGGAAGATGCTTCCAGGGAAAGGTCGGTTGAACTTCTTGCTTTTATCTCAGAACCTGTGCAATTACACCTATTTAAAATCCAAATACATTAACATCTGACCTGAAAATTGGCTCTTTTTCCTGCTATATAGTAATTGGTTGACAGCTTTCAGTTTTCATTCTGCCACTGTGGAGATTTCCCTGTGGTATATATGAGTTAAAGGAACTTTCCTGAAGACTTGGATGGGGTGGAATTTGGATCCTTCTGACAATGTTGAAAGTAATAAAAAGGGAAAGAGGTATTGAGGATCCTCACTCTTTCCCATATTGCCAAGCAATGCACCTGAAAAACTGAGCTTTATTGAGATCTCATGGTATCAATCAATCAATCATTGGTATTTACTGAGTGCTTACTGTGTGTAGAGTGTAGACCTTGGAAAAGTACAGTATAAGAGGGTGGGTAGACACATTCCCTGCTCACAATGAGCTCACGGTCTAGTGGGGGAGGCATGGTATGAAGATTTAGCTACATTTTACCACCACTTCCCGCTGCTCATTTTCTAAAAAAACTGTTATGGTATGGGCCCAGTGGAAAGAGAGCAGTGCTTTAGGAATCAGGAGGCCTGGGTTTTAGGCCCTGATCTGTCTGTAGCTGGCCAGGATGGGCAAAGACCGCTTAATGTACTTCGCATGTTCTGCACTCTTTTCCACTTACTCATTTGTTTCACTCTGTGCCCCAGCTGGAACATGACTGGAAGGGATGAGAGTGGGTTCGTAGCATCAGGAAAAGGCCGGGCTCTATAATCAGTTCCTCTGAGCAGGTTCTTGGTCCTAAAGGTTCAGGGTCGAGGCTCATTTGTGGCTCCTGACTGGAGAGATTTTATCATCCCCATTTCGGGTAGGGTGTTGCAAAGCACGAATGTCAAAAGAAATGAACGAAGGCCTTTTCAAGTTATTCTATCTGGACTTTGTTTTTTCCGGTGTATTTTCTGGTCTTTGGGTTTCCACGTCCTGAGATTCTACTGTAACATGAAAATTGACCCTAGAAGCAAGTGTTACAGTTGGTCCATAGGAAACGTTTAACAAATACCGTTTAAAAATTGGTACTGCAAAATTTATTTTTTATGGTATTTGTTAAGTTCTTACTATGTACCAGGCACTGTACTAAGAGATGGGATAGATACAAGCTTATCAAGTTGGGCACAGTCCTTGTCCCACATGGAGCCCCACATGGGACAACCTGATTACCTTGTATCTACCCCAGTGCTTAGAATAGTGCTTGGCACATAGTAAATGCTTAACAAATACCATCATCACTCGGGGCTCACAGTCTTAATCCCCATTTTTAGATGAGGTAACTGAGGAACAGAGAAGTTAAAGTGACTTTCCCAAGGTCACTCAGCAGACTAACAGTGGAGTCAGGATTAGAACCCAGGTCCTACTGACTCCCAGATCAATGCTCTTTCCACCAGACCATTCTGCTTCTCTATTAATTGTTAGTAAGTTTCTAAAGGTAAGGTCTTCATTAAGTATTACGTCCTAAGAACTACGGTAGGTTCAAACTTCACAGCTGAGACATGGGGATCAATCAATCAATAGCATTGATCCAACACCTTCTTTACATAATGCTCAGTGTACAATGGAATTAGTAGACTCAAGGAGTTTTCCAGTCTATCAAGAGAGACACAGGCCAAAGTAAGCTACAGATAGGAGGAAGTAATAGAATATAGGAGTGCTTCGTGGGGTTGTGGGTACATAAATGTTTAGATGGTGCAGAAGTGCTGATGTGGGAGTAGGGGAATCAATTAAGGGTATCTACTGAGCACTTACTGTGTGCAGACCCTTGTACTAAGTGCTTGGGAGAGTACAATATAACAGACTTGGTAGACACATTCCCTGCCCACATTTTGTAGAGTGAGGAGATTAGAAATGAAACGTGAAGGTTCCTGGAGATGTGATTTCAAACAATAAGAAGAAGAAGAATTATGGTTTTGTTAAGCACTTACTATGTGACAATCACTAGGTGGGGAGAGCTGAAGCCTGTAAGATGGGGAGGGGGAAGCAGTACCCAGCAGGGAAAAGGGTTTGAGTAAGAAATCAGTGATGGGAAAGGCAGCTCAGAATCTTGGTTAGGGCCCTTAGTCTTCATCTGACGCTTGGGAGCTGTTTTGGCTGGAATCAGACAGGCACAGATGGTCCCGTTGTGCTTGGAGCCTCCAAACAGAATTTCTGCAGCAAATGTTTTGGATCCTGTTGCCTCTCTAGCAGCTCCTTGTCTTTGAATGTAACAGTGTGTCCCCCAGACACTGGCAGTGGGTGGATGGAGAACAGCAAGTCCTGTTGACTAATAGTATCTTGGAGTTTTCTTTTTCAGGCTCCCAGCCTAGCTCGGGTGCTTCATCCATTAGAGAATCCCCTTCCTGATTGCACAGCAGTGGGAAGAGAGAGGGGCAGTTGAATTGTAGGTTCCAAGCCAGACTGCCTGTGTTTTTTTCCTTTCGCCCCTCTCCCTACCCCCTACTCACTATGTGCAGACACTGCCTGAACATAGATGGAAAGGTTTCACGAGTCAAGCCAGAAGGAACTAAGTTTTAAATGTCGGGTAGCCAGGCAGAATTGTGAGAAGTAAGCAGCAGATCCACCAAGCAAGCAATCAGTCGTATTTATTGAGCACTTACCGTGTGCAGAGCACTGAACTAAGCACTTGGGAGAGTACACTGTAACAGTTGGTAGACACATTCTCTGCCCACAATGAGCTCACAGGATATAGAGGAAGACAGACATTAATATAAATAAACTACAGATGTGTTCAAAAGTGCTTTGGGGCTGAGGGGGGATGGTGAATAAAGGAAGCAAATCAGGGTGACACAGAAGGGAGTGGGAGAAGAGGAAATGAAGGCTTAGTCAGGGAAGGCCTTTTGAAGGAGAGGTGCCTTCAATAAGGCTTTAAAGGTGGGGAGAGTAATTGTCTGTGCATATGAAGAGGGAGGGAGTTCCAGGCCAGAGGCAGGATGTGGGCAAGAGGAAGGCATTCTGGCTCCTCGCTGGGCAACGGTAATCCAAACTATCAGTGGAGGAAGTCTTTGCCCATCAGAGCCAGAAGATCAGAGATACCAACCAAAGCCCATCAGGTTTCCCTAGCTTTGACTACCTGGGCCTCTGCCCAGCAGTTAGTAAGCGCTTAAGAAATACCACAGTTATAATTATAACTTTTCTACCAGAGGTATCTGGGATGACATATATCTGTCTACCAATTCTGTTATATTGTTATATTGTACTCTCCCGAGAGCTTAGTAGAGTGTACTGCATTCAATAAGTGCTCAATAAATATGATTGATTGACTTGGGTCTGGGGCAAGTCAGGCTGATTTTGAAGGTCATGAGATCACCCCGAGTGTGAGCCGGGCTTTCCCACTCTGCTGAAGCAAGGGCCCTTTATAGCAAGAGTTAAGCCGGCAAGGAGAGATGTCAGAAAAAATACCGGCTCCCCAAAATCTTTGTTAGCATAAATCTCTTCAGCCTCCTCTCAGGGAACTTCAGTTCAGGTCCTTGATTCCCAAATATCCTGATAATGCAGATTCTATTGAAAGCTATGTTTTGCAGGACTGTCAGCTGTTTCTAAGGTTACTGCTTCAGCAAGCTAAGTAGTACTACGCTGGCCTGGGAATGTTAATGCAGCTTCTGAGGAGGTCTTAACCATCAGCCAGGAAGTAACCTAGATACTCTGGGAGACCAGCACACATTTCCTCCAAACAACAAAATACTGATGGGCAGAATATTAGTCTGAGCCAGGAATGTCACTGTCAATGCCACTTGATTATCCAAAAGGTGCCAGGCTGGGGAAGAAGAGAGTAAAAGTGTGCTTTACTGTTTATTTGTCTGGTACCCTCCCCCCTTGGTTCCAATACCATAGTGATACACGGGCATACAACACCCGAAGGAATCCTAGAAATAATTATTGTCATGTCTAAATAAAAGTGCCGTAGTAAGCTTGTGTTGAAAGGTAGCCTGGCACAACTTAGTTATGTTGCCAAGTAATGATAATAATAACTGTGGTACTTGTTAAGTGCTTAGTATGTTCTAGGCACTGTACTATGCGCTGGGGTAGTTAAGATAGTTGGGTTGGACACAATCCCTGTCCCATATAGGGCTCATACTCTTAATCCCCATTTTACAGTTGAGGTAAATGAGACCCAGGGAAGGGAAGTGATTTGTCCAAGGTCACACAGCAGACAAGTGGCAGATCTGGGATTAGAACCAGTCCTTCAGACTCCCAGGCCTGTGCTCCATCCACTAGCCCTCGTTGCTTCCCTATCTCATGATGATAAAGTCGGATGTCAGCAGGTAACAGATTTTGCATGAGGCTCTTGTTGAAACGCAAGGAGGACTGGACAAGGGAAACATTTCTGAGATCAAATGCCCAGGTCTTGCCCAGAGCCCACCCCAGGAATCTGGACCTGGTAATTAACAGAGCCCCTCAGACCTAGACATTTTCTAGGTCTAGTTCCCTGCTCTGCTTCCCAAACTGGGCTGTTTAGGATCAAGGCTTATGTTTGATGTTATTCCTTTTTTCCCCCTTTGGTTCAGGTGGATAGTCAATCAACCAAGCATATTCACTGAGCACTTACTGTGTGGCGGGCACTATATTAAGCACTTGGGAGAGTACAATATAACAAAGTGGGAATATATGTTTCCTGTGAGTCTAGAAGAGAGGATAGACATTAAAATAAATTACAGATATGTACACAAGTACTGTGGGGCTGAGGGTCAAGTGCAAGGATGATGCAAAAGAGAGAGGGAGTAGGAGAAATGAGGGATGAGGGAAGACCTCTTGAAGGAGATGTGATTTTTAATAAGACTCTTCCTGTTACTAGTTCTTTGTTCTTTCTCTTGCTACCACTACCTTTCATTCACTCATTCATCATATTTATTGAGCGCTTACCATGTACAGAGCACTGTACTAAATGCTTGGAGAGTACACTATAACCAGAAACAGACACATTTCCTGCCCACAGTGAGCTTACAGTCTAGAGGGGAAGACATACATTAATATGAATGAATAAGAAATAAATTACAAATATGTCCCTAAGTGCTGTGGGCCGGGGATGGGGGATGAATAAAAGGAGAAGTCAGGGTGATGCAGAAGGGACGGGAGAAAAGGAAAGGAGGGTTTAGTCAGGGAAGGCCTCTAGGAGGCTTTGAATAGAGGGGAGAGTAATTGTCTCTCCGATATGAGGAGGTAGGGGTTTCCAGGTCAGAGGCAGGACGTGGGTGAGAGGTGGGTGGAAAGATAAATGAGTTTGAGGTACAGTAAGTTTCTGTTTGATGCGGAGGTGGATGGGTAACCCACTAGAGTTTCGTGAGGAAACATGGTCTGAATGTTTCTGTAGGAAAATCACTTCCTGTGATTTGGGGAAGCAGCATGACCTAATGGATAGACTATGGACCTAAGAGTCAGAAAGACCTGGGTTCTAAATCCTGGCTCTACCACTTGTGTGAGCTTGGGCAAGTTCATTCATTCATTCAGTAGTATTTATTGAGGGCATACTATGTGCAGAGCACTATACTAAGCACTTGCAGTATACAATTCGGCAACAGATAAATACAATCCCTGCCCAATAATGGGCTCACAGTCTAAAGGGGGGAGACTTGTTTTGTTTTGCTGTCTGTCTCCCCCCTTTAGACTGTGAGCCCATTATATATCTCAGTTACCTCATCTGTAAAATGGGGATTAAGAGTGTGAGCCCCATGTGGGACAGGGACTGTCCAACCTGTTGATCTTGTATCTACCCCAGCGCTTAGTACTATGCTTGACACATAGTAAGTGCTTAATAGACATCATTATTATTGTTATTTGTGATCAGGTAATGTGTCTACCAAATCTATTACATTGTTCTCTCCCAAGCATTTAGTACAGTGATCTGCACACAGTAAGCTCAGTATGGCTTAGTGAATAGAGCACGGGCCTGGGAGTTGGAAGGACATGGGTTCTAATCCCTACTCCACCACATGTCTGCTGTGTGACCTTGGGAAAATCGCTTCACTTCTCTGGGCCTCAGTTACCTCATCTGCAAAATGGGGATTAAGACTGTGAGCCCCATGTGGGTCAGGGACTGTGTCCAATCCAATTAACTTGTATCTACCCCAGCACTTAGAACAGCACTTGGCACATTAATATGAGTGAATGATTAATAAAGCTTTGAAGGTAGGGAGAGTAATTGTCTGTGATAAGAATGGGGAGGGAGTTTCAAGTCAGAGGCAGGAGTGGGCGAGGGGTCGGCAAAGAGATGGATGAGATCGAGGTACGGTGAGTAAGTTGATGTTAGAGGAGCAAAGTGAAAATGCTGGATTGTAGTAGGAAATCAGCGAGGTAAGATAGGAGAGGGCAAGGCAATTGAGTATTGGTTCCCTACTATCAGTTAAGTGCAGCCAAAACTGAATTAATCCAAGAAAATAAACAGATTATATGCAAATCAGCAGGGTAAGTATTTGGAGGACATGAAGGATGTGGTGTAATCTAGAAGCTTTCCTTTTTGTACCTTTGGGGAATAATCAGCTTCGGAGTCAACAAAGGGTAGTTATTCCCTGGATCCTTATGCTATTCCCTGCTCAGCTCCTGAGTCAACAAAGGGTAGTTATTCCCTGGATCCTTATGCTATTCCCTGCTTGTGCTGATACACTCATCCACTCCCCTGACTGTAAGTCAAAGCTCAGAGCTCAGTAATTCAGTGCAAATTTGTGCAAATGATTTCCATGAGAATAGTGCTGAGGATATTTAACTTTACCCCATCCTGCTCCTCATCTGTTGCTGCAGCAAAGTATAATATTGCTCAAGAGTATCAGAAATGAGATTTTCCATGATCGTTATCGGGCCTTCATGAAATGGATTTATAGATGGGATGTAAGCAGAAATTTAAAACGAGTTGTCAACCACTCAGATCTAAGCTCTGCCTCTTTTAATTTCCTCCTACAATTCATTTTCTCCACTGCCTTATCTTTCACTCTCTTCCTCCACCATCCCTAACAAAGGGGTCCCTTCTGCAGAGAAGCCAGCTGTCTTGGCAAAGGCGTGGATCGATGACGTGTTAAGCGTCTACACAAGCCATTAACTTAACCCTCAAAAATCTGGGCTTTGGGAGGATTTAAAGGTTACTGTTGAGCACTCACTATCTGTCAAGCACTGTTCTGAACAATGGGGTGGATACAAGTTAATCAGGTCAGACACAGTCCCTGTCCCACATGGGGCTCACAGTCTATGTAAAAGAAAGAACAGGAGGAACCTAAAAAGGCAAAAATGAGGTTTTCCTAGCATTGTATCTACCAATGTTGTTTTATTGTACTCTCCCAAGCACTTAGTACAGGGCTCTGCACACAGTAAGTACTCAATAGACAGGATTGATTGATTGATTGCCCCAGCATAGTTATTTACATCAGAACATGACCCATGTTTGCAACATCCCAGAAACTCCTGATGTCTCCACACCTCACAGGAAATCGAGCATCCAGTACTGAGTTCAAAGCACTGATTATGAGGCCCTGGACTGTAACTACAGTTACAGTAACCGTCTGTAACATTGCAGCCCTTACTAATAACTGATTTGTTCTCCCTGTTAAAATTTCTGTCTCGGATCCGTTTGCTTTATTGAATTTGTTATCGATCCGACTCAAACCAGTCCCTTCTTGTTGCTAAGCGGGCCATAATGTTATTGTTGAAAATGGGGACAGTGGGCTCTCAACCCAAGCTTACACACTTTTTCCTTTCCATTCAGCCATTGTGAGAGAATGATGTAAATAATAATGTAATGATGTTGGTATTTGTTAAGCGCTTACTATGTGCCGAGCACTGCTCTAAGCACTATGGTAGATACAGGGTAATCAGGTTGTCCCACGTGATGCTCACAGTCTTAATCCCCATTTTACAGATGAGGTAACTGAGGCACACAGAAGTTAAGTGACTCGCCCACAGTCACACAGATAAGTAGCAGAGCCGGCATTTGAACCCGTGACCTCTGACTCCCAAGCCCAGGCTCTTTCCACTGAGCTGCGCTGCTCCTCTAACTTTGGAACGGGCAAATTCAAAATGCGGTGAGACCTCCACTTAGCCACTACTGAGCATCGGTAAGATCAGTTCAAGGTAGGTGGACCCATTTAAATTCAGACTGTCAGAGTTCCATGACCCCAATACAGCTTTCTGAAATGGTCTGAGGTAGTCTGCAAAAATGAAAGACTACGTTGGCTAAACCAGTACATACTTATCACTGAACCAAAGTGATTCAGTCAGCCAGTCGTATTTATTGAGCGCTTACTGTGGGCAAAGCATTTGGGAGAGTACAATGTAATGTTAAACGTCCACGTCGGCTAACATTTCTCATTTCGAATATGCGTTTCTTTTCAGGAGTCTCAGTTATCTGAGCTAATAGCAGGTGATAGTGGTTTCGAGAATTCAAAGTAGCAGGCAATCATCATTATCATCATAAATAATTATTGAGTGCCCGCATTGTGTACAACACTGAACTAGGCAGTTGAGGGCCCGCAGTAGAAGTAGAGCACATTGTCGCTACACTTAAGAAGGTGACAGTCCAATGGGTCCCAAAATATTTATATTTGAAGCCGGGAAACCTTTCTAAAGTTACATTTGAATAAAATTTATGACACTTTAAACACAACTATTCTGGGATTGCCTAACTTTAAATATGGCAGAGACTGATAAATTACAAGCTTCTTGTGGGGAGGGGAGGGGTGTTGTTCTATTTGCTCTTTGTGGGCAAGAAACCAACTCTGTTATATTGTACTCTCCTAAGCACTTAGTACGGTGCTCTGCACACAGTAAATGCTCACTAAATATGATAGATTGAGCGATTATTGTACTTTCCCAAGCATTTAGTACCGTGTAGTGAGCCACTCAACAGGTTCCCAATAAATGACTCCATTATTACAATTCCTGAGGGCCTTGGCCCCTTCTCTTCCTGTTGCCCCTAAGTAGACCTGAGCATTTGCCCTGCTGTGGCAGGACCTGGAGCTGCAGGAAGTGTTGGTGAATTGAGGAGGCAAAACAATGAGGAAAAAACAGTGCCCTCACACCAGTTTCTTTCCTAAATGTAACTTTAACCAATTTGCTCAGCGTAACCTTAATGGATAGATCACAGGCCTGGGAGTCAGAAGGACAAGCTATGCCACTTGTCTTCTTTGCAACGTTAGGCAAATCACTTCATTTCTCCATGCCTCAGTTGCCTCATCTGTAAAATGGGGATTAATACTGCAAGCCCCCTGTGGGACAGGTACTGTGCCCAACCTGATTAGCCTATTTCTACCCCAGCGCTTAGTATGTGCCTGGCACATAGTAAGTGCTAAAAATATCACAATTATTATTGAAGAGGTGTCAGAGACTAAGCTCGTCTCTAGACTGCTCATCTCTAGGCTGTAAGCTCCTTGTGAGTAGGGAATGTGTCTTTTATATTGTACTCTCCTAAGCACTTAGTACAGAGCTCTGCACACAGTAAGGGCTCAATAAATATGATTGACTAACATGAGAGGAACTGGTGAAGCCCTCCACCTCATTCATATGGGGGTCTCAGCCACTTCCGCACCCATCATCCATCAGTGGTATTTACTGAGTGCTTAGGGTGTGCAGAAAACTGTACTAAGTGCTGAACTAAGTGCTCCATCAATGGAATCCCAAGGAGAACTGCAGCCCAGGACAACCACCACTCACCCCTGTGCCATCCATCTCTCAAGTAGATTGTGAGCTTTCTGAGGTTCAGGGACCATGTCTAATTTTATCTTTAATTTTATTTTTATATTTATTTTACTTTACACTTCCTCAGTGCTTAGAACAGGGCTTTGCACGTAGTAGGCACTCAGTAGTTGACAATGAATGATGAACATATGAATAAATTAATGTTGTTCCATTCCCTCTATGTTGTTAGAGTTACAGTTGAGAAATCCAGCCCCTATCCCCAGATGTTTACCAATATGGTCTTTTAAATCTGGTCTCCTATTATAGCTCATTCAAGAGAAGAAGAAAATCTGAAACAGCGTGTAGGGAAGACAAAGGGGTCTACAGTCTTCTTGACAGCCTGGCCCTTAGAAGACAGAGACATTAGCCATGGAGAAGCAAATAAGCTGTTGCCTCATCTAATAGCAAACAAGTGCTTTTCTTAATGAAGACCCAGTCCAAATTCAATGGTTCGATATCTACAATTCCAACTAATTGGGAGACCATGCCTGTAACTTCCAACAGAATGTACTGACTTCCCCAGCACTGAGAACAGCTGGGCTAGGAAATGGCTTGTTTACTTGGTGTAACTGACTGATTTTCCACTCAAAGTTACTTAATGGACCCTAGAATTGTTCAGAATCAGGGTCTCATGGCAGGGTCTAGGAAATTAGTCTCATGAGGAGCAGGAAAACTGGCATTTGCAATAAGCCTGCCTCTAACAGGGGGTCTGCCTGGGCAAACCCTGCTGTGGGTAAAGTAATTGCTTTTTTGGAAAAAAAGAGGGCTCTTAAAGGGGCAATCTTAGAAAAGCTGATTGAATACTGGGGCTTGTGCTTCGCCTGGTCAGCAGTGTTCATATCAGGCATTTTTCTGGATGAAGAAGGGACACTCCACCCCCAATAAGGAATGAGGAGACATTGTCATTTCCTGTTAATGAGACAAGTCAGCAGAGTTGCAGGCTGGCAACAAGGCTCTACACAGACCTCTTTGAAACAAGAGCACTGTTCCAGCCAACTAATTTTATAAGTGACCCAGATTTCTGAATGTTCCTGTTCTAATGAAAGTGTGACAGATATTGCCCACGCCAGTTATGTAGTGACAGGTCCTGAGCTCTGCCTACTAGGTCTTCTGAGTCGTAGGAGTTCAATTTGTTTTTTCCCTCAGAGAAGTGTAGAGTGGGCAACATCCTGGAACTAGAAATTGAGAAATTTACAATTGGAAATTTCTTGGTTTTCACAGGTTCTCCAAATATTATTCATGTATTTGCTTTATAAAGGAATTTCTTGAAATTGGCAGGAAGCACTGTGTGGCCTAATGGAAAGAGTACGGGTCTGGGAGTCAGAAGGACGTGGGTTCTAATCCCTGCTCTGCCACTTGTCTGCTGTGTGACCTTGAGCGGGCCACTTCACTTCTCTGTGCCTAAATTAACTCATCTGTAAAATGGGGATTAAGACTGAGGGCCCTATGTGGGATAGGGACTGTGTCCAACCTGACAACCTTGTATCTACCCCAGCACTTAGTACAGTCCCTGGCACATAGTAAGTGTTTAACAAATACCACATTTTTCTCCCTAGACTGTAAGCTCTTTGTGGGCAGGGAATGTGTTTGTTAACGGAGAAGCACTGTGGCTTAGTGGAAAGAACACGGACTTGGGAGTTAGAGGAAATGAATTCTAATCTCGGCTCCACCGCTATCTGCTGTGTGACTTTGGGCAAGCCACTTAACTTCTGTGCTTCAGTTACCTCATCTGTAAAATGGAGATTAAGACTTTGCGCTCCTTGTGGGACAAACTGATTACCTTGCATCTACCCCAGTGCTTAGAACAGTGTCTGAAACATAGTAAGCACTTAAATGCCGTAATTATTATTATTATTGTTGTATTTTATTCTCCCAAGCCCTTAGTACAGTGCTCTGCATATGATAACTCAATAAACACGACTAAATGACTGAATGAATGAACCCAGATGAAAACAGTTGCAGTCATTTCCTTGGTAGTTTTCCAAATCATTGTAAATCACTGCTTTCCCTCCAGACCCCAAATGGGTGTTGGCATTCCTTCCTCAAATATAGTCTGGTTTTCACTCTAAGTTTGGAGCGGATCCAATTCTTCCCCTCCCCTCTGATTCACCCTGACTAGCTCCCTTTGTTCATGCCCCCTCCCCGCCCCACAGCATTTATGTACATACCTGTAATTCATTTATTTATAATAATGTCTCCCCCTCACACTGTAAACTCATTGTGGGCAGGGAATATGTCTGTTTATTGCTATATTGTACTCTCCCAAACCCTTAGTACAGTGTTCTGCACAGATTAAGAACTCAATAAATTCAACTCAATGATGGACTCCCAGGTGCGAAATTCTCCAGAATGTCCCCATATCGACTAGTTCCAGCTGGAATCCCCCAGACCCACATACCAACTGCTCATTTTTGCTTTCTTTCCAGATTTCAGATGGCACACTGCAGGTGGTTGATGTTCAGGGATAACCCGGTAGAACTCTGCAGTACTCCCAGAAAAGAACTTGGACCTTAAGTCCACCCTTACAGCAGGATTTAGAAAGGTAACATGCAGTGGTTCTCTTTCAATGTAATGGAAGTCGCTGACTATAGATTGGTGCCTCGAATGCTATTTAAAATCAGACCACTCTCTCATCCCTCACGATACGAAGCTTTATTTTGGGTGTTCTCGGTTTTAAGGCTGGTTCTTGAGTAGTACAATAATCATCTCTGGGTAGGTGACAAGAACCCAGATTAGCCAATTAGCCAATTCGCCAATTAGATTTTTTGTTAATATAGAGCTGCTGAGGCTGGAATCTTATGTTTCCATAGAGAAGTCCATGGCTGGATGCTTCCTGGGAGCTTTGGGATGACTTGCATTTGTCTTGAGATCTGAACTTCATTTAGGTACTTGTCTATTTGTTTTCAACAGAAGCCTAGACCCCGAAGATGGTGAAAATGGTCTCCTTCAGGGAACTGCTCCTTACTTCATCCTCAACATGATTTATTGATTGATTGCTTACTGTGTGTAGAGTACTGTGCTAGGCACTTGGGAACATATATTACAAGCAAAAGGCATGGCCCCCTGCCTTTGAGAAGCTTAAAATAGCATGAGTGTGAGAGGTGGAAACGAATTGCACACATTTCACCCATCTTCAGAGACCTCCTAAAATCTCACCTCCTTAAGAAGCGCTCCACAATTAATTCTCAATACCCCAACAGTTACCCTTAGCATTTATGCTCTCTCTCAAGTGCTTAGTACAGTGCTCTGTATGCAGTGAGCCCACAATAAATATCACTGATTGATCGTGTTTCTAAGCCCATCCTCAGTACTTATATATACATTTATATTCAGTGGTTTATTAATCTATTATCTATAATCTATTTCGACTTGACATCTTCTCCCTGCTACCAGCTATATCCTTATTCTTACTCCCGACCCCACTATTTGTAAATAATCTGTCTCCTTGTCACCCCGTAATATTTTAATGAGAGCAGGGGCCATATCTTTTTCTTCTGTTTGTTATACTCTCCCAAATACTTTGAACAGGTGTCTGTAAACAGTATACCCTCAATAAATACCACTGACTGACTCAGAAGTGACAGATAACTCACAAAAGCTAAGGAAGTGACAAGCTAAGGGAGCTGGAAAAGAATTGGGGAATGTCTCTTGAGAATGTGGGGGTTTTTTGTGTTTTGTTTTTTGTTTTGTAGCAGAGCTTTAATGATGGAAGGGGACATGGTTTGGAGGACTTGAAGGGAGAGAGTGTTCATATGGAGAGGGGGGTGTAAGTGATGGATCAGAAGCTAGAGATGGTACAGGGAATTATGGTTAGAAGGCTAGTTGTGAAGATGGAAGATTACTAGGGAAAAAGAGAGTTCCCTTTAGAGTGTAAACTTCTTGTGGGCAGGGATTGTGTCTACTGACTCTATTGTATTGTACTCTCGCAAGTGCTTAGTACAGTGCTCTGCAAGCAGTGGGTACTCAATAAATTCCATTGATTGATTAGAAGGATTCAGACTGATCTGACCTTCATTTAATAAATCCTGTTTGGGCATCTTGGAATGCAGATCTAGTTGATTATTCATGCATTTCAGGTCTTGAAATGTCTTCAAATACCTAGATAAATGAAACCAAGGTGTATTTTTCTGGTCAGAATTAGCTGGGTGATTGTTAGGGTAGACCTCAGCCAGAAGTCTTAGGTTCTTAGCTGTCTATTTTTCAGTGATTTATTTTCCCTCTTGTTTTTATTATTTATATAGACCCTCACTTTCTTTTAACTCTTGTACTACCATCCCTTGAGGCCCTACCTGTTTGCCCAATTAGATTGGAAACTCCTCAAGGGTGTGGAGAGCGTCTTTTGCACTTTCTGTATGTCCTCCATATGTCCAATACAGTTCTCTGCCCTCAATAGATGCTCAATAAAAAATTTTAATGATGCTGGACATACGTTGGCCCTTGAGCTTTACATAAGAAGAAATCTAGCCCCCCGGAAATTTGAGTTTGCTACTTCAGCTCAAAATGATAAGGACTCTGTGCTTTTTGCCTCTTCTTTCAGGTGACTGTGTCTGGGAAGTTGTGATTTGCTGCAGACATGCCTAAAGCCAGCAGCAAGCAGCATGAATATCACATTTTCCAGGTCTCTCTTTGAAGCACCAACCCAGGTGTACTTTGACGACAGCCTCTGTCTCAAAGGCTCTGGGCCAAGTGGCTAAGAGAGGGATAGTGGAGAGAGGGGCATCCAGGAGAATTTCATGGAGCTCATTTGGAACTGAAGTTTCGTCTTTCCAGTTCCCAGGTCACAGTGGGATTACTGGCTCAAGAATCAATTCAACCCCTCACACACATTACAGGAGTGGACAATTTCCAGGAATATACAGGATTGACACCAGGAGGGAAACTGAATGGATATTAGGGAGTCAAGAGACCTGTGATGTCTCTGGGCTGTCACAGAAGCCAGGGAGAAGAAATAGGATTGTACAGAGAGCAATTGCAATCCAAAATGAAGAACCTGTGGAAACCAGATGAACCCACTTAGGTGTCCCTATTTCCTGACTGACTCATTGTTTCAGGGACTTAAGAGAAGCCTCCAGGTAGGAGAGTAGGTCTTGGGTTTAAATGTCTGTTATTTCTGTTTGTTTCTTAAAGACCGAATGTGATTAATGGCACATTTTGAAAGGACCTTTGGCATCAAGAAGGGAAGTATATTGCTGTGTGTGTCCTTTCCTGGGGCTTGCCTCTTACTGGAGTGGTGAGGGAGTGATGAGGAGATGCTGTGTTGCCAGGAGATTACGTTATTTGCTAGGGCTTAATCTAGCCCTGGGCCAACGGGGTCTCTGACCCAGTATTTCTGAATAGCTCTTGCAGGGAAAAGTCCCCTTTGGTGGGAAGTGTCGGGGTATGGGAGTGCTCTAGGCACTTTGAACTGGTCTTCCAATGAAGTCCAGGAATTTGTCATTTAATTATCCAGAGTTTCCCTGGGGAAACCCCTCATAGCTTCTAGTATATGTGGGTCCTCCTTTCAACCTAGCAAAAATGATTTGGTGGGAAAATCCTACTGGGAAGAGGAAGGAAAGGGTGGAGGGGTAAGCAGGAAGGTTCTACCTTTTGGTAGACCTCAGTCTGCCAGGGGTTAGAGTCCTTTCCTAGGCATGGTGGACCCTGCATTTCCCTCCTGCTTTTTTAAAAAAATGCTTTTGTTAAGACTTTACTATGTGTCAAACACTCTTCTAAGGGCTGGGGTAGGTACAAGTTAATTAGGTTAGACACTGTCCCTGTCCCACTTGGGGCTCACAGTCTTGGAAAGAACAGGTATTTAATCCCCACTTTACAGTTGAGGCACAGAGAAGTTAAGTGACTTTCCCCAGGTCACACAGCAAGCAATTGGCAGAGCTGGGACTAGAACCCAGGTCCTCTGACTCCAAGACCTGTGCTTTTCCCACTAGGCCATGCTGCTTTTCAAACACATCAGTAGGGATCAGACCAGAGCTCTGAAGGATCTCTTTAGGAAGCCTCTCCTGGGACTGCATAGTCCCCAAATATGGAAGTGTGTCAGAAACCTGTTTTGTAAGTCTATCATTGTGTAACTGAATGACATGCAATAATTTGGTCAAAATGCATTCTATATATTATCAAGTATGGTGGGGGTTTTGTTTTTTTACTGTTAAAGAGTTAAGGGCAGCAATATAGTACTACATGGAAAAATCCAAATTTCCACAACTCTCTTTGACCAGAGCTGTGACTGCCTCTTCTTTCCTCTCCAACGTCCCACAAATCACCCATCCCAGAGCAGGCCCCTGCTGCTCTCTGAGGCCATCCTGTGACTAATAATAATAATAATGATGATATTTGTTAAGCGTTTACTCTGTGCCAAACACTGCTCTAAGCACTTGGATAGATACAAGGTTATCAGGTTGTCCCACGTGGAGTTTACAGTCTTAATCCCCATTTTACAGTTGGGGTAACTGAGGCCCAGAGAAGTGAAGTGACTTACCCAAAGTCACACAGCTGCCTTGTGACAGAACCGAGATTAAAACTCACAATCTCTGACTCCCAACTCCGTGCTCTTTCCACTAAGCACACTGCTTCTCTGGAGTCAAGTCCAGACTTCCGTCCAGTCCCCCGCCATCAGGGCTTTGCTTACTTCATTCGTGCCATAAAACTATTATCTGCAACCCCATCCCATCCTTCACACTTTCAAAATCCCCTCTGATTGCCCAGACCAAAAAGGCCAAGAAGTGCAGGTTTTCTTTCATCTTCTATAATATGCATGTCATTGGTAGCCAAGGTCCTTCACCAGACATTTAATACAGTGCTCTGCACACAGTAAGCGCTCGAAAAATATGATTGAATGAATGATTAGAATTATTTACAGTGATGGTTCCATCGTTGAAATGAAATTTCCCTCATCTTGTAATCATATTTAGTTCCAGGGATTTCAGCTTTCTGGCAAAGGGTATTTTTTTTCAAAAGTCAGAAGATTTCTTCGCACATATGACAATTAACTGCTGGCAGATTCTTTTGCGGCACATACTGTAATTATATCAATCAGTTTGGCTGATAAACTTAGAGTATCCCCATGATTAAGGGGAGAGAATCACTCAAAACACAAGCTCTTACATATCCTAATTTGGCAGGATAAAAAAACATCATGGAAGCTCAGGCCCTGTCACTCAAATGCAAACATTTGTACAGGTGCTCTATATTTCCAAATTAACTGTAAACAGTGGAGTGGGCCCCAAACCATTCCAGGAAGCCACATATCTTTTTCTCCTCTTACTGAGCAGGAAGCAGAGCTTTTTGGTTCCCACTTCATCTGGAATTCAGATCCCTCTCAGTCCTAGATCTGTCTTTGTTGCTGGCTTGCAGTTGTTAAAGTCAATATTAGAACTCAAAATTCAAATATCGACCATAATCAGTGCCTGACAAGGGTAAGATTAGGTTAGGGTCAGAAACTGAGGGCAAACTAAATTGGAGAGATCTATGCTTAACTCACTAGTTAACTAATTGCCACAGATCTTTCTCCCCTCCCACCCAAACCCCATCATATAAATATCCTGAATGGGAAAAGAGCATTCCAAGATTCCACACCTGCCTCACTCTCTAGAAATCCTTCCTCTCCCACTTACCCAGGATCCAAACACTTCCCGCCATTTTGGGTAGCTGTTCCCAGTGTCCAACTCCTCCCAATCCAGAGATAGGAAGACATCTGGGAAAGTGGTCAGGGAGAGTGTCCCAGCTTTCATTCATTCATTCAATCATATTTATTGAGCACTTATTATGCAGAGCACTGACTGTACTAAGTGCTTGGGAAAGTACAGTATAGCAGTAAAGAGAGACAATCCCTGCCCCCAACGAGCTCACTGTCTGTGAGGGGCTGGGGGGAGGCAGACATCAATACAAGTAAACAGGTATCAATATAAATAAATAAAATGACAGATATATACATAAGTGCTGTGGGGCAGGGAAGGGGAGAAGAGCTAAGGGAGCGAGTCAGGGTGATGTGGGAGTGAGAGATGAGGTAAAATGGGGCTTAATATGGGAAGAGGCTTAGTGTAGGAAGGCCTCTTGGAGGAGACATGCCTTCAGCAGGGCTTTGAAGTCGAGGAGAGTGATTGTCTGACGGCTTTGAGGAGGGAGGGGGTTCCAGGCCAGAGGTAGGGCATGGGCCAGGAGTCAGCAGGCCAGACAGGCAGTAAAGATCAGTAGAGACAGACCACCCAGGCAGTAGAGATCTGCCCTTTGGCATTCTTGAGCAGCAGAAATCCCTGGAAGGCGGAGAGGCTTACAGCTTTCGCTGGGTGTTTTTGAAATGTAAAATTAATCCTAGAGGCTGTGTCCCTTGGAACCATCACCTTAAAGGGAAAATCCCCAAGAATTAACTTTAAATTCCCTTAAACCCACATTAGTCACAATCCTTCAGAACAACACTGACTAAGCAGCAACCTTTTGCTGGGTTCTTATTAGAGCTACAAGTCCAGCCCCTGCTAAGTAGTGAGAAGATGCAAATGACAGAGTTCCTTAGCCTGGAAAAAGAGAAAGTCAAAGGCAGATTGAATAGCTATTTTCCGGTACTTAAAGGTTATTATGTGGAAGAGGAGGACAAATGGGAAGTGGGAAGGGAAGGAGAAAACGAGAGAGGGAAAAGGAGGAGGAAGGGGAGGAAGAGAAGGAGAAGGTTGCTGTCCAGTTGTAGTTCATGACCTCAGGGAGCTGTGAAATGATGCAACGGGCCTTAATTGTGGTGAGAAAGTTATATTAGGCTCAACGAAGCCCGCTGTTGGGCAGGGATTGTCTCTAACTGTTGCTGAATTGTACATTCCAAGCGCTCAGTACAGTGCTCTGCACACAGTAAGCGTTCAATAAATACGACTGTATCAATGAATGGATGAAGCATTCCTGATTGGTGAGGATGACTGTAGTGGATTTTCCATCCCCGGAGTTCTTTCCAACTAGCAGAGACCTCCTCCCCCACCTCGCCCACAGCATGCACTCCTCCCTCCTGTTTCGGAAGGGTAGCCTGATTAGGAGTGAGCACTGGGCAGGATGGCTTAATGGGAGGCCTCTCCAGGACTATAATTCTATTGTCTGGCTCTAGTTCTAGCAGACAGCATTTTACCAAAATGATCCATATATATCATTTTAGGTGCAATTCTCCTGGAGGATCTAGATTCTTTCTGACTCAAAAGATTTATAGGAAAATGAAATATACAGATGCCCAATGGGGATTGACCCCACTAATTATTAAGCACTTTGGTAGACATAGATTTAAGTGCAAAATAATGGGAGTGTATCCCTTTAAGTAAAATAGTAAATTTGAAAGAGGAATATATTTTTCCAAGGTGACTGGCAATCATACTTTTTTAAATTAAAAAAGTTTCCAAGTACAAATACATTTCGGTTTGAGTTTTCACATTCAAATCTAGTTTCCACCGGAGACTAGCTGGCCTTTTGATTTGTACAGAAATTGCTACATATTATAAAGTTAAAGATCAAAGCTTAAGGAAAATCCAGTCATGTCTGGAAATCTTTTCATTTCTCCCTTACTGCGTAGGTTGCATTACAGATAATATGCTCTTACCCAGTGAGACCAATACGCTTTGGATTTAGGAGCATTTCTTCAGGTAACAGCACATGAAATATGCCGTATAATCAGTTTTTCTGCACAGCACCCATGGGTGGTAGGTCTCATTCACATTAAAGTGCTGGGTGCCGTTTAAATCTTTCTACCAAACCCCTGTGACATAGAATTTGCATGAATGGGAAGTTTCAGGGTAACAGTTTATTGTAGTGAAGGACATCATCATCAGTGGTATTTTTTGAGAGCTTACTGTGTGCAGAGCACTGTACTGAGCATTTGGGAGACTACAATACAGAATTGGTAGGCGACTTCCCTGCCCACAGTGAGTTTACAGTCTAGTTGTAGTCTGGCTTTTGATACAATTGAAGGATAGTAGTCTTAGCTCAAAGGCATTCTGGAAAGCTCTTTTTCTTCTTGAGAGGAGCATCTCTCCAGTACCTCTGGAACCCTCCTGGAGTTGTGGACCAGGTCAGTTTAAATGACTGGATGAGAGAGAAAGACGAATCATTGAGACATTCCCCTGCCCCCTGCCATTTGCTTTATTTTGTTTTTGATTGTTCATTTCAGTGTTACCTATTTTCTATCACAAGTTCCCAAATCAAAAAGGACATAGAGTGAACATGGAATTTGTCTGCATCAAATTCCTCAGAACAAAGAGGAGAGCCTATCCTCTGAAGCATGAGGTTAAGAGTGATGCCCTGTACGTGCACTGTAGGAAGGCGGGAAGCAGTGTTGCCTGGTGGAAAGAGCCCAGGCCTGGGAGTCAGAAGACCTGGGTACTAATCCCAGCTCCGCCACACGTCTGCTGTGTGATGTTGGGCAAGTCATTTCACTTCTCTGGACCTCAATTACCTCATCTGTAAAATGGGGATTTGGATCGTGAGCCCCATATGGGATGTGTCCAATCTGATTAGTCTGTATCTACCCCAGCAGTCAGTCAGTCGGTCGTATTTATTGGGCATTTTATGTGCAGAACACTGTTCTAAGAGCTTGGGAGAATACAACACAACAATAAACAGACACGTTCCTTGACCACAACAAGCTTACAGTTTAGGACAGTGCCTGGCACACAGCAAGAGCTTAACAAATACCATAAAAAACAAAAGGGTGAATTTTCTGTCTCTGTATCAGCTGGTGGTGGGTAGCCTCACAGAGGTAGAATGGGAGTGATGATGATTTGTCTGGCACTAAGGATTAGTCAACCAGTGTTTTAAAGTCTTTTAACACTGGCCTTAATAGACTGATTCAGCAGGGAAGCTTAGACCTTCCAGAGATTCATCACCCTGATGGGCTTTAAGTAGGAAAGTCTGGTCAGCAAAACTCCACATGGAGCTACAGCCCCGAAACACAAGCAATCAGAAATCAAAAATCACAGGTTTTGCTTCCTTGAATTTTAACATGAGAGAAGGCCAGAGGGAAGCTCCAAATATATATTTCCGCTGCTCCCTTTCATTCCTGAAAGCCAAGATTTCTCAGCAGTGAGCTATGAGCAGAACGTGAGCTGCAGGTGTCATAACATCCATCCTGAAAGTGAGGCGTTAATTGATATTTAGTGAGATTCTGCTCATAGGAACAGCAGCAGCCCATGCTGTTTAATCCTCCCTATAATTACAGAGCTCTCAGGGCTCAAGGAAGATTTCGACAAAGTACCAATGGATTGTCAATTGAATTTTTTATCCCGGAAGCAACGTTTCAAAGATTTTTGATGTTTATAGCTCATGAGGAGAACCCTAAAAAAACGAAGGTCCATTGTTAGAGTTTGGAGGGGGTCCATAGGTGCAGGGGGAGGGAGTGCCTAACCCAACCTCAGATTGGTTGGGTGGTTTGGGAGCCAAAGCGGTAGTAGGAAGGAAGAGAGAAGGCAGGAAAGGTGCAGTTTCTTGGGGAAAAATTCCTAAAAAGGCTGCTAGAGTTTGAAGAAAATCGAAGCCCATAAATCCAATTGCTTCTCTCCTTCCCACGCTCATCTCCTTCCCTCAGAGATGGCAGTGCATTTAGCTTTTCTCTGGGTGTGTTTAGCTACTAGAAATCAGGAAGAATAAACCTCCTGAGCAGCAGGCTCTGCTTTCTCTGCTTTTTTGCTTTCTTTTTACCCTCACAATACAAGCATTCACCCTTCATGCTCATTCTGTAAGAAGGCCCCAAGAGAAATCAGATAAGACAAAAAAAAGATTTTATTCCAATTGGCAGTAGGACTTTTCCCCTTCTCATCCACCTCCCCCAGCATCCGTACTATAAGATGCAGGCTACTTGTGCCCTCAACGTCATCAATAAGTGCTCTAAAAAAACCAGGGGGCCATACTGTTTGCTTTGGGGGCTGGGAGGGAAAGGGGAGCCCTCAGGGGAGAAATAGTGAAAATTAGCAAACATAAACCCTGCCGTCAAGGAGCTCACGGTCTAAAATCTGAGGGAGGCAAAACTCAGATGACATGTCCAGCTTCATAATGCTGAGGAAATAATGAATTTGCAGTTTTTCATTCTCCCTGCAGCTGGGCAGCAGGAGATGGGGCAAGGCAATTGCGGGAGAGTGTGGGCGCTTCCTTTCCCAAGCATCCGGGGGGAGTGTGGTGAGAGAGTGGCATCTCAAGCCTCCCTCAGCTCATGACCTCCAGATGTTGGGAAAAATCCTCGACGACGTATTGGCTTCAGATGAATCATCACTTTGAGGATGAGAAGGCTCAGTGCTGTCAGTGCATTGTCAGTGTCAGTGCTGTCATCCCAAAGATGTTTGGAATTAATCCCTAAGGCTGGATTTTGTGACTAAAACTTGAAATAATGTGACTGACATGAGTTCTCTCAGCTTTGGGTGTTTTTTTAATGGTATTTAAGTGCTTACTCTGTGTCAGACACTGTACTCAGCGCTGGGATAGATACAAGCTAATAAGGTTGGACACAGTCCAGTCCCTCAAGGGGCTCACAGTCTTAATTCCCATTTTACAGATGAGATAACTGAAGCACAGAGAAGTAAAGTGACTTGTCCAAGGTCACACAGCAAACAAGTGGCAGAGCCGGAATTAGAGCCCAGGTCTTTCTGATTCCCGGGCCCCTGCTCTATCCACTAAACCATGCTGCTTCTCAACATGCTCGTTCCCTGTGAACTGGAAGTAGAAAGATGCAAGCTCTGAAGGATGCACCGATCCTGATTTACTCAAGCTCACCACTTCTTATTTTTAAAAAAATCACAAAGGAGAGGTTCCCCCATCTTCCCTCTTAATGGTGTTATGAAAGATACTTCACCACTCTAGATTATGTTCAGAATGTCGCTAATTAGAGGGCGATAATATTAAAGCCCACTTCTCTGAGTAATTGAGAATTTGTCAGGATGAAGAAGGTCATCAGATATATGATTGTGTGGTGAAAATCCTTCTAAATTAATTAAGGGACAAATCTCCAAGAACTATTAGATATATAGAAAGCTCATTTAATTTTCCTCTGAAGTCTTTGGTCGCTGTTCGGGTCTCTCCTGAAGTGAGGCAATTTTTCTGAGGATTCAGGCAACCACCCTGCCCCTTATCATCTTTCTCCCAGTCTCCCAGCTAAATTCTCTACCTGTAAAGCAACTGTATATATTTTCATTACCTTATTTATTTTGTTAATGAAATGTACATCGCCTTGATTCTATTTAGTTGCCATTGTTTTTACGAGATGTTCTTCCCCTTGACTCTATTTATTGCCATCGTTCTTGTCTGTCTTCCCCGATTAGACCGTAAGCCCGTCAAACGGCAGGGACTGTCTCTATCTGTTGCCGACTTGTTCATTCCAAGCGCTTAGTACAGTGCTCTGCACATATAAGCGCTCAATAAATACTACTGAATGAATGAATGAATGAATATTATTGATTCTGAGGTCTAAGAAGCACTTTTTCTCTGCCTCACCTGTCCCAATAGCAGCTCCATAAATTTTAACACCATGTTATCCACAATGATCATGAGGAAAGAGAACAAAGTGCCCATCTTCTCCAAAAACAAGAGTCAAAGGAGTCGGGTGCACCCTAGAAGTTGCTGCCAGGATTCTATGTTTCCATATATTGGTCCACGTGGAGTTCTGAAAATGCATAAAATGTGACTTTAAAAATTTTTTACCATCCTGAGTAGGAAGTAAACCTGAGTTTACTGGTGTTGGGTCTGTCAGTCACTGAGAGTAATCCTATCATAAATAATGTCACCCTAGGTCATTCCAGTGTTCCAGTCAGACTGATATTCTGGAAATGACAGGATGGTCAGAGAACAGAATGAAGATTGGTCTCTTTGACATCTATCTACATGAATGTTATGATCTGATAGTCCTACTCTTTCCCTCTAATTCACTTCCAAGACACTAGAGGATTTATCAAATGATATCCTTAAAGTGAGGGTTCACTTCACATTTGTGAGTTATTTAAGAGAGGCTTTAAAATTCCTTGTCTTTCTGTCTCTTGCTTATAGTGGGCTACTGTCTCTCTCTTGCTTATAGTGGGCTACTGTCTCTCTCTCTCTCTCTCTCTCTCTCTCTCTCTCTCTCTCTCACTCTTGAACAGAGAGCCATTCTGAAGATTTCTGATGAAACTTGGGTATATCCCCAATCAGAGCAATCAACAAAGTGCCACAATTAACATTAATTCACAATTACCCATTTCTTTCTCTCTGTATCTTTCAGTAACTCCGTAAGTCTTTCTCCTTATATACACACATATATGGTTCGTCTATATTAGGGATTCAAATACCTTTTCTGATATTACCACTCAATCAACTTTCCCCTTCCTACCTAATCTTGCTAATCTTCCCCTACAACCCAATCTGCACTGGTCGCTGCTCCAGCACCAAGCTGCTCACTGTAATTTAATCTTCTACATCTCATCCATGAGCCCTTTGCTCATGTTCCCTTGCTGGCCTGAAAATCCGTCCTTCATCATATCCGACAGAACTCCACTCTTCATTTAAATCACACCTCTTTCAACAGGTTTACCCTGATTAACCCCTCATTTCCCCAACTATTTACCCTCCCTTCTGCATCACATATGCACTTTGATACCCTCCCCAGCCACACAATATATATTTGCATATCCTTTATTTTAACTTTTGTCTCCCCTACTAAACTATAAGCATCTTGAGGACAGGAATAATTTCTACCCACTCTATCGTACTGTATTCTCCTAAACTTTTAGTATGGTGCTCTGCACACAGTAAGCATTCAATAAATTCCATTGATTGATTGATGGATGGATTATGCAGGAAGTCCTTTGCCGTGGGTGATAAGGACTCCCAGGAAATCAGTAATAGGTCCGGGTTTAGGAAATGAGGTTCCTAATAGGGGATTCTGTTTTGTATTAATCATCTGTGCTTCCTGGATGGCGACATTTGAATTTCTGCTCTCTGGAGAGCTAGACTTCTTACTCCAGATTCCTCATCCAGGTGCTTTTTACAGGCATTCGATTCATTTAAATTTTTTAAACATGAAATCCCCTTCCAATCTTTGATCGCATGGATAAAGGCTAAGTCCTTCCTTTTATAGAATCAAACTCTAAATTCATTTTAACCGGAGACAAAAAAGGTATGTTTAAAGGGTGGTATCTTCATTGTATTTTTTTTAAATCTTCAACAAATTCATTCCAGTTAAAAGGAAAAAATACCTTCCTACACTAGAAGAATTAAAAGAAGTAGAGTCCAATAGCTTTCTTTAGAATTTAGAATGGTGATTTTCATATGAAAGATAGGAGAAAATGGAAACAAATAATATCTCTATATAGAGATCATCTGGGTAATGGGGTATGTGTAGAATTTCTTGGCCATCAAGAAGAGTTGCATGCTCACTGTTCTTAAGTTGCTTTCAAATTCCATTCATTCAAGAAAGGAAGCACAGGTCTGAGTATTACTGATAAATACCTGCTTTGAGGTTAGCCTCAGAACACAATACTTCACATTACCGTGCTTAATTGCCTTGCTGTAAAGCAGATGGGCTTTAGACTTAAACATTTCATTTCATCTGCATTAAATCTCTAAACTGTCCTTGCAGCTTAGACTCTCATTTCTGAGTTAGCATGGAATACGTCATTCAAGCGTGGGAAAAAAAATAGGAGCATATTCTCTTCAGTGGAAAAATCTTCTCATTAGCCGTAAGCACTTCTCTTTGTAACTAGACTTGAACATGCTTTTCATCTGTCTTCATATCCAGCAGGTGCATTTGTCAAGAAATGGATTTCTATTAGCAGGTATCAGGGGCCAGTTTTAGCTCTATAGAACCAGATTCCAATACTCTGCCTTCACTGCTCGTTTCTCAACAGCTACTCTCTCTAGAGTCAGCTTAGGAAACCACATTTCCCAACAAATTGCATGTATCGATAGGCAAGCTTGGCTCAGACCTGCAAGGCTTTCCAAGATTTATTGCCAGCTTTTGCCAGGTTTGTGGATGCTCTTTACCTTTCAGACAACCCTAACAGTGCCCAACATAAGTCTTTGGTGCCAGAAAAATGCTCTCATCCCCTCTCTCCCTGCCTGGCCTTTAAGGAGTTCATGCTCTGCAGGGTGGCAGAGAGTGTTTGCTCAAAGTTATGATGACAAAGAGATCAAAGATAGTAACTGTCTGAATTTTTAGAAAGTGTTTGATTTTCAGCTCCTGGAATCAAATTTTATCACCTATTTCCCCTCCCTTCTCCCCTACCACTGTAGAAACACAAGACATAATGGGGATTGAGGATTAATTTGTCTTTTCCTCATTGTCAATCTGGGGGGCAGTCCAAACTCTGCAGTTCTCTCAGTCATTCTCTTTAATAACATATATATGTATATGTATATATACATATTTTACTTGATTGATTGATTTTATTTATTTTGTTTATGTGAATAGAGGGTCTTTTGTTCTTGAAGGTGATGTTATTCTTGATAAGGTTCTTAACATGCATCTGAGTGTAGCTGAAAAGACCAAAGTGAGATTCATAGTCCTTCACTCCACTGATGTGTTTGACCCATACGGGGCCTATCTCTGTTTGTAAGATTTCCTCTTGCTATTCCAATCTTTGCAAAGCCTTTAATAATAATATTAATAATACTAGTACTACTAGTAATGATAATATTAATTGTATCTGTTCAGTGTTCACTTTGTGCTAAGAACTATAATAAGTGCTGGATTAAATCCAAGATAATCACGTTGGATACAGTCCCGCTGCCCAGAGCAGCCCCTTTCTCAACAGCCAGGCTAGTCTACCTCCTCCACTGGTCCCCCAGCAGGCCACTGCTATATTGTGTTATTTGAGAGTCTTATTGCCCTATATCTTTTTTTAATGGGATTTGTTAACTGCTTACTATGTAGCAGGCACTGTACTAAGAGCTGGGGTAGATACAAGCTACATAGGATGGACACAGTCCTTGGGCTCACAGTCGTAATCCTCATTTTACAGATGAGCTAACTGAGGAACAGAGAAGTGAAGTGATTTACCCAAGGTCACACAGCAGATATGTGATGGAGCTGGGATTAGAACCCAGCTCCTTCTCTTAGGCCCACTCTATCTACTAGGCAATGCTGCTTCTCTGCCTCCCTAGCTTGCAGGTAGCTCATTTTAGTTCACCATAGAGCAGCTGCTTGGACATTCTATCATCACCTAATCCACACTCCAGAGAAGCCGTGTTCCTGCAAGCGTCCTGACAACTATGGGTCTATAAAGGTCTAGAAGGTCTAAATGGCTGTGGTACTTGGACTTACTCTAGAAGAGAATTCCATCTTCTTGAGCAGTTTCACCAACATCACCATGGAACCAAACTCAACATGAAGCAGCAAGACAAGACTCAGCGTAGGAACTGGGAGACCGAGAGGTGAAAGAAATATGACCCTCTCACCTACGATACCCAAAACGCAAGACCCGTACTCTCCCTCTACTGTTCCAGATCAAGGTCCCATTTCTTCTCATCCCTGGCCAAGCTTAGGCCAAGCATGGTTCTCAGGCACACTCAGATTTGACAGCGTTCCAGTCAGAGTATTGACACCAAATTGACAGGGTGCTAAATCACTATTTGTTGATGCGGATGATACTCTGAGGTAGACAGAGAAATAATATCAGCTGTGGTAATGAGCAGATTCTCCTTAATGTCTCTTCCTGATCAATGACAGATCAGGGGAAGATGGAGAAGGGACGCATGATTCAGGAAGTTCCCCTTTACCCATTTTCTTGCCAAGGAACAATGAGCACATGGAGGGAAGTGTAGCTGTGTTTTCCTCCAAAGTCCTCTACCAGGATGTGGTGATGGGAAAGTTGTTAGATATTTAAGCTAGTGAGGAAATCACAGGGGAAATTTGCCAAAGGAAAATTGAATATCCAGTATCTTGGGGATTGGAGTGGGCGGGGGCTGCCTGGTTGAACTTTAGGTTTCTAAAGCTGAACAAGTTGTTGATAGCAGCTGGGGTATCCGCGGGAACCTTGAGTAATGTGACAGCCTAGTGTTCCCTTCACTCTAGATGGATCTGGCTTCAGTTGGTGAAATTCCAAAATTTGTAAAGTATTTGTGAGATCACTCCAATGTTGTCAAAAAAGTCACCTGCCCTGGAGGGTTTGTGGTTCTCTTTCAAAGGAGAGAAACCTCTAGTTTCACAATTCTCTGACTTCAGAGCTTCTTTCTTCTTGAAAAAGAATTGTCTGGCCCTTGATGGTTAACGAGCAATTCAGTGGCCCTGATATCTTACAGAACCGAAGCAGTCAGAGAGGCGCACTGCGCCCCAACTTGATGGTCGACGGAGACCAGAGCAATAGGAGAGAAAATGTTTCAATTGTATCTTCCCACCCCTGACCCCAACTACACACCAACACCTACACCAACTTTATCTTATTATGAATCAGTAAGGAGCATCTAGTAACAATATTTCTGATGTTTTATGTGGCTAAGAAAATGTGTTGCTTTTTTAGCTACTGCTGTTATGCAAAATCCAGAATAATTCATAATTGTGGTATTTGTTAAGTGCTTATTATGTGCCAAGCACTGTACTAAGCACTGGAGTAGATACAAGCTAATCAGGTTAGATGCAATCCCTGTCCCACATAGTGCTCATAGTATTAATCCCCATTTTACAGATAATTGAGGCACAGAAGTGAAGTGATTTGCTCAGGGTCACACAGGGACAAGTGGAAGAGCTGGGATTAGAACCCAGGTCCTCTGACTCTCAAGCCCATGCTCTTTCCATTCATTCATTCATTCATTCATTCATCCGTTCATTTGTTTAATCATATTTGAGTGTTTACTGTGTGCAAAGCACTGTACCAAGTGGTTGGAAGAGTACAACATAACGATAAACAGACACATTCCCTGCCCACAACTTGCTTACACTAGGCCATGCTGCTTCTCAATAAAAATGGACAATCGATTCACAACAAAATGAAAACGCAGGAAATCTCCAGTCTAATCCAGAACTGACCGACATTGTGGAAATGCAAGGTGCAGAAGTTATAATAATAGTAATTTTGGTATTTGTTAAATGCTTACTATGTGCCAAGCACTGTTCTAAGTGCTGGATAGATACAAGGTAATCGGGGTGTCCCCTGTGGGGCTCACAGTCTTAATCCCCATTTTCCAGATGAGGTAACTGAGGCCCAGAGAAGTTAAGTGACTTGCCCAAAGTCACACAGCTAAGTAACAGAGCCGGGATTAGAACCCATGACTTCTGACTTCCAAGCCCGTGCTCTTTCCACTGAGCCACGCTGCTTCTCTAAGCGTTATGAATCCAACAGAACAGAGCACTAACGTACACTAATTCATCCTCGAACACCAAGGCAACCACCTTTATGAAAGGAGTGCCTCGGCTGGCTGATGCTTCTACAAAAAACAATACCATGCAATGTTATCTGCCAGCCTTCTGAAGCCGAAAGTGTTGAGGCTGTGGGAGGGAAGAGCTACAAGCTGGACAATGATGACTAAGAATGAAGAAAGAAATTGCTTTTTCATATCTGCCTCTGTCCCCAGTTCCTAGATATCAGTGGACACGCAAACTGCAGTGCACTCCATCAACACTGCTGCAGATATTTGGTCCCCAGTTGCCACAAGAGCACGTCATTCCTTATTGTTCCTAATCCCAGCTCCGCCACTTCTCTGATGTATATTACCCTGGGCAAGATTCTTCACTTCTCTGAGCCTCAGTGACCTCATCTGTAAAATGAGGATTAAAACTGTGAGCCCATGTGCGTCATGGACTGTGTCCAACCTGATTAGCTTGTATTGCCCCAGGGTTTATTACAGTGCCTGGCACGTAGTAAGTGCTTCTATTTAAAATAAATAGAAAATTAGGTCATGAAAGGTTCTGTCCCAGTTAAAGATCAGCCCATGACTGGCTGTTCTGAGACCACCCTGCCCTCCCCGGCTTTTTTTCTCTCCTTTCACTTAACCTGCCCACCTACTTTAGCTTCTGTCTGCACCACTCTGCCCAATCAATCAGCCAATCCATCAACCAATAGTATTGACTGAGAGCTTACTGTGTGCAGAACACTGTACTAAGTGCTTGGGAGAGTAAGGGTCCAATGGAGTTGGTAGACGGGATCCCTGCCCATAAGAAGCTTACAGTGTATGGGGGGAGACAGACGTTAAATCAATTACAGGTACGGGAAATAATAGATTATAAGGATATGTGCCTAACTCCTTCTGGGCAGGGAAAGTATTTATGAGCTCTGCTATATTTTGCTCTCCCAAGTGCTCTGCGCACAGTAAGCACTCAGTCAATCAATTAATCAATAGATGGATGGTATTTATTAAGTGTTTACTACATGCAGACACTGTACTAAGCGTTTGGGAGAGTACAGTACAAAGAGTTGGAAGGCATGTTTCCTGCCCGCAAGGAGCTTACAGAAATACGATTGATTGATAAGTGCTGTGGGACTGGGGAGAGTATTAAATTACTGAAAGGGTACACAGTCACATGTTTAGTTGACGCAGAGGGTAGGACGAGTAAGGAGGACATAGGGACGGTAGAGAGGTCAGGTAGGCTGCCTATCACCCCAACATGTTCTTTCTGGGTGCTTACCCTGCTCACCTTGCCCACTTAGAACCCTTGGTTTTGATATCAATACTCGCAATTGATCTGGTGTTTTCCATGGTTACCCTGTGATGAAATTGGGATCAGATCAGGTGAACAGGGGTTTTAAAGATCTGGGATGGGTGATCTGCGAATGCAGTCCAGGTACAGGTGTTAAATTAAGTGCCGGATTGGTTCTAGTCCGGTGTTTAATTTGTGTCAAGGCTTGCCCGAGTTTCATCTAGAATTGGCTCTTCAAAACCCCTGGATCTCTGGATTTGGCTGCTCGTAGCCTCTGCCCTTCTGGGATTAGCTGTTTCCAGCCCCTGAAACTCTAAATTTGGCTATTCATAGCTCAAGTACCTGTGGGATTGACTGTTCATAGCCCTAGTACTTCTGGGCTTGACTGTTTAAATAATATATTTTAAATTACTTATTCGTATTAATGTCGGTCTCCCCCTCTAAACTGTATGCTCATTATGGGCAGGGTATGTGTCTGCTAATTCTGTTGTTTCTACTCTCCCAAGCACTTAGAACAATGCTCTGCACATAGTAAGCACTCAATAAATGTGATTGATTGACTGATTGATTAATAAAAAAAGTCCTTAATAGTTTAGATTGAAAACACCACCACCCAACCAGTTCTGTGTTAGTAAACTTCTTCTTCAAGTGATGGTGTCTCCCAACCAGGAATGACAGATGTATCTGAGTCCTGAAGCTTTATAACCGAGAACCTACATGAAGGAATTAATTAATGGCTTAATGATTTACATGGTGCCACTTACATTTTCTCGTCCCTGCCTGGCATGTTCCCAGAGGGTCACGAAGTGCCAGTGAGTGGGTAGATGCAACACGTTGCGAAGTGCACACAAGTGTTCTTTACGTGCCTCACCCTCTTATTGCTGAAGTGACCACAGCACAGAGACCTGTTCCCTTGGCCAACTGGTACTTGAGTTAGCATCTACTGCTGTCTTTGTCTTTGTCCATGTTAGCCAGCTACTTATCCGGGCTTCCGCCGAGCCATGTTCACTTCGCAAAATACTCCAGGTGTTTCTTTGGTCAGAAACCTTCCCCATTAATTGTACAGCTCCTTCAGGAGGAATCGGGACAAGACCCCAGGCCTCTTGATTCCCGGTACAGTGCTCTTACCAGTGGACCGATAGTAGGGCTTCTTTAAAAATAAACTTGTTCTGACAGAATGAGCCGTGGTATCATTGTCCTTGATGAATGGCCATAATGCTGCTGCACATTCAGAGTCACGACAAATTAGAATTGTGAAATATCACAGTGGCTTGAGCCTTGGCACTCTTTCCTTGCAGATGAAGCACTGCTCTGTCACTTGGAGCAGTTGGGTAGGGAAAGCCCCTCCGATCTGTAGCTGAAGACTCTTTTCCTGTTCCTGGATTCCCGGGAATCCCTGGAATCCAAGTGCTCTGCTCTCTGAAGGCTGAAGCTTGCAGTTTGAGACTGCTTTGAGAAGAGTTATGGGGAAAATTCAGAAAAAAGCCAGAGGTTTTTATGTGTGAAGTGGGGATTTTTACCTGAATTACCCATTATACTTGCCTGAATCCTCCGATTTGCTTTACCAGTCATGGCTAAAGCCTGAGGCTACCCATTTGGAGGAGCTGTTCCCAGGGGAAGACCTGTAACCTCAACTACGTTTTCCATCAGTTAACCGCTTCCAGACCCTCTTTCACAACCCAGGCCCTGCAGGGGAGGCAGAATGCTGCAATGAAGTCTGGCCAGGGATATGAAAAACACTCCATCTCAAACTAGGAAATGTTCGAGAGAAAGAAGTGGATCGATTCTCCTTAGCAACGGTCTATCCAATTAACTCAACTCCCTATATCCTCCACCACACGAAGCCTTCTAAAGTGATTCCTTCTGTGCCCAGCTCATCTTAAATGAAGGCAATCTTCAAATTCAACAGTATTCTCATCATGATATAAGTGCCAGAACAACTATCTCTCAGCGGTTCGAACAATGACGTGTTCCAGTGGCTCTAATGAAAGACTCATTTTGAAGGCAGTTCTTGCCTCTATTTGATGTCTTTCAGATAAAATAGTAATATGTTCCTCCGAACAGGACTTAACCTGTCACAGAACTTCATCTGCTAGTTCTCAACCCTGGGTGGGTTGGGAGTTGAACACCCGTTAAGCTTCAGACAGATTGGGAGGGTACAGGGGTGGGGAAAAATTCCTTGGTGAGGGTTGTTGTAGACTGTCAACTCCTCAAGAGCAAAGACTGTATCTTAATAATGGTGGCATTTGTTAAGCGCTTACTATGTGCAAAGCACTGTTCTAAGCCTGGGGGGATACAAGCTGATCAGGATGTCCCACATGGGGCTCACAGTTTTAATCCCCATTTTACAGATGAGGTCACTGAGGCACAGAGAAGTGAAGTGACTTGCCCAGATTAGAACCCATGACCTCTGACTCCCAAACCCGGGCTCTTTCCACCGAACCATGCTGCTTCTCTTATTTCTACTGTATCTTCTTTCTACTGTACCCTCCCAAGCACTTAGTTCAGTGTTTTGCAAAACGGAGGCACTCGAATGCTGTTGAATGGATGCACTGCCGTGTTATTCTCACTTTTTTCTCAGGTATTCAATTCAATTCAATCGTATTTAATGAGCACTTACTGTGTGCAGAGCACACACAGTTTGGCAACAGGTAGAGACAATCCCTACCCAACAACGGGCTAGGGTAGAAGGGGTAGACAGACAGCAAAACAAAAAACAAAACAAGTAGGCAGGTATCGAAGAAAACGATGAAGTGCTAATGATGAAATCGGAAAAAATAGGGCTGATGTCACAATGGGAGTTAAAATTCTGTACCTTTATTTTTGCATTCTGTTTTCCAGAGAATGGCTCGCAATCGGCATCTCCTTCTCGCTCTCTCTCCCCTCCTACTTTCTCAATTTAGTTCTGCACATGAAGTGACTCTGGTTGCAGTTATTAAATGGAGAGCGTAACACTTGGGTAAATGAAGCATGGAAAAGAACAAGGACTGATTACTACTCCCTTGTTAAATGATTCTCTGGTCAATCAGCTGGTCCTTCAGATACTCACCACATTTCAAATGAATACTTGGAAATTTTGAAGAACATTTTAGTGTCCTCATTCAGCATCACAGTTTTATTTAGCTAAAAATGAAATTGCAATAGTGTCAGACTATCTCTCACTGTAGTTTAGGTATTCCGTATCTTATCCCTTGGTCTTATAGCTTGCCTTTATTTTATAATAGAAAAGAACAAAACCTATCCTCGGTTTGCTCTGCCTTTGGTGCGCAGGCTTGAATTGCTTTTAGGGTATAGTAATCTTATTGGTCAGACAACTTTCCTGGAGCTCTGGTGACAGACGGTTTTTCCAATTAAGGTTTGGTTTCTCAATCTACTATCTCCCTAGCGCTTAGAACAATTCTTGGCACATAGTAAGTTCTTAACAGATGCCATTATTATTATTATTAGTGCCCCAGAGGCACTTTCTTGCAGACTTACTGCCCTTGACCGCAAGCTGCTGTTGGCCTACCAGAGCCAGGTTCAGGCAATAGCTCCAATCTGAAACTCAGGTAGTGTGGCTCAGTGGAAAGAGCACGGGGTTTGGAGTCAGAGGTCATGGGTTCGAATCCCGGCTCGGCCACTTGTCAGCTGTGTGACTTTGGGCAAGTCACTTAACTTCTCGGTGCCTCAGTTCCCTCATCTGTAAAAGGGGGATTAAGCCTGTGAGCCCCACGTGGGACAACCTGATTCCCCTATGTCTACCCCAGCACTTAGAACAGTGCTCGGCACATAGTAAGCGCTTAACAAATACCAACATTATTATTATTATTATTATATTTATTGAGCACTTACTATGTGCAGGGCACTGTACTAGGTGCTTGGAAGAGTTCAGTGTAACAGTATAACAGATGCATTTCCTGCCCACAGTGAGCTTACAGTCTCGAGTGATTTCCTGTTTGATCAGACCGGTTTCCTTATGGCAGTGGGCCCTACCCTTGCTGGACTGTATTCAAAGGTTTAACCAAAGTTTAACTCCTGTTGATGAACAAGAGTCCCTATCGTCCAGCCTCTCCTGGCAGTGGCCATCCCATCCTTTTGGAATCTAGGAGAAGCAGCATAGCCTAGTGGTTGGAGCATAGGCCTGAAAATCAGATGACCTGGATTCTAGTTCTAGTTCTGCCAATTGCTGTGTGAACTTGGGCAAGTCACTTAACTTCTCTGTGCCTCAATTTCTTCGACTGTAAAATTGGGATTCTATTCCTATTCCCCTTTCTACTTAGACTATGTGCCCCATGTGGGACAGAGACTGTGTCCAACCTGATTAACTTGTATCGACCCCAGCGCTTAGAATAGTGCTTAACACATAGTAAGCGCTTAACAAATACCATAATGATAACAGGAAAAAAAGACCTTTCCCCTTTCCTTTTCAAATTTACTTTCCTCTTCTTTTTAGCCTCATTCTATTCCTACAGGCCTCCTCGTTCCTCCTCCCTACTGTTTCCAGGGCCTTAAGAGGAGAAGGGCTGAATCCCTCTTCCATGACATTTTCTTAGTCTCTTCTGTCCACCCAGTACCAAATCTGAGCTCCTGAACCCATTTTCATCTTGTTCAGTGCTAGACAGTTGAAGCCTGAAAAACTGCATTCATTACCCATCTAGCAGGTAAAGGATTATTGTTAAGTGGGCAAAAGTTGTAATCAATCTTGCAGCACGACTGATTGAAAGTAGAGGAGAAAGTATGCTTCGACTCCATCTAATATATTCTGGTTCAGGTTAATTAGGTCTGACTTTTTACCCGCTACAGAGTTCTATAACAACTCTCCTTCATCGGGGAGAAAACAGCATCTACTTTGTGCCTTAAGCCCATGTTTCATCATTTCCTTAGACTTCTACCGAGAGCAGAGTAGCATCAAGAGGATTATTGCTTTAATGGCAGGAACCTGATTTCTTTAGCTATGTGGCTACTCTGATTAAAGTCTTTGCCCTACAGACCTCAAACGGAATTGTTTTTCAGGAGTGTTCTCCTGATGGTTTACAAAAGTGCAAGAAAGCACTTAGGAAAATCGGTGGTCCATGCTGAGTTTCCACAGCCTGTGAGTCCAGTATTTTAGCTGTGTTCTTTGACTGGCTTACCTGACATGACATGGTTGTCTCCAGGGCCGTTAAAACGCCACTGAAAATAACGAACGTGGGCAGGGAACAAGTGATTATTCAACATGTTAAAAGGCCGGTTTGCTATCCTGTCGGTGTGTGAACATGACTGACTACCCCGATTTGGCTGGACCACTATTCTCTAGCTGAGCTAAGAGGTGAGACGTTAGATGAGTCATTAGATAGCTGAGGATAGTTCTCTCCAGGGTACCAGTTTGAAAAACAAGGTTCCAAGCAAGTCAAAAGAAGGGGTCCCCCACCGACCTATTAGAAGACTCACCCAAATCTGAGTTAAAGTACTGCAGAAGAGAAAAGAAGAGGAAGGCAGGGTGGGGGGTAGAGGATGAACTCTGTCTCTCTTTCCTTTGTGTGTTCCCCCAACCTGCTATGGGCTGCTGAACTGCTGAGCTATAATTTACACCTCTGGGGCACAAGGATACCCACCACTGATATTTCATCCTTTGCACCTGTGTTGAGGGTAGAGGTGTGGGGCGAGGAAGTGACCGGAAGAGATGAGAGGGTCTCAAAGTGACATAATAGTATGCGATCAGTTTATCCACACCTGGACAGCCGGCCTTTCTACGAAACATAAAACCATGGGTGAATCCAAAGAAGGATAGCTCCAAATTGTCAACCCCAAGTTCTTAGTACAGTGATTTGCACAGGTAGGCACTCACTAAATACAGTTGATTGATTGATGGAAAGATGAATCCTGATATTCCTCCAAAAGAGAAGCATGAGAATGCAAGTTCTCCAATCTTTCTGGTGACACAAAAAGCCCATCCAAAAAGAGGGTTTTTACTCTAGGATATCACTGACTATTATCTTTCTCTGTTCTCCAAGGTGCTTTTTTAAACAAGAATGTTTTTAAAGGATAGATGAGTATGGGGGGGTGGTGATGTGTGGAGGGGAAAAGAGGTGTATCTGCTTTTAATTTGGTCTTCCTGTTTTCTGGGAAAAGGAGGACAAGCTGTTGTTCTGACCCAGAGGCCTCAGAGCACACCACTGAGCCGGAAGGGTGAAGAACTTCCCGTCTATAAATCGGGGCTGAACGACAAACCTGCGCAGGCATCTTTGAAGCGTGTCCATTTCTGTGACAGAGCAGGGGGCCCTCTGCTAGATGCTTTGTGGCAGGACGAATGAATTATTCAGGGGCCTTCTGCCGGTGGAAAATATGCTAATGCACAAATTAATGAACTTTCAACGTGGTTCCAGACAGGGGAAGCAAAACTGAACCAAAAAGAACCCATTTGCCACAGATTATTTTCCCAGAAAGGCTCTGACTTCAGCAAACCGGATGAGAAAATGGCAAGAGGCATATACTTCTACGTCTGGGCTTCCATCTTTTGCTGCAAAGTCTTCTTCACCCACTGCAAATGACTGAGGCCAGTCAAGTTCCTAGGTCAGCCACCGCAACTGAAGAGGATACAGAGATCATTAATTAATCAATCAACCAATGGTATTTATTGAGTTCTTACTGTGTGCAGAGCACTGTACTAAGGCCTTGGGAGAGTTGAGTAGAGTAAGTAAATATGATCCCAGCCCTTGTGAATCGTACAGTCTAGACTGGTATCTTCTTGTGGTCAGGGAACATTTCTACCAACTCTGTTATATTGTATTCTCCCAAGCACTTAGTACAGTGCTCTGCACACAGTAGGCACTCAAGAAATATGATTGATTGACTTCAATCTAGCAGGAGAGAGAGACACACACACTAAAATAAATTACAAGTAGCGGGCACAACCAAGAATAGAGATAAGTATATAACTGCTAGGGGGAGAAGAGGGGAATGAGTAACTAAGTGCTATTGGGGTACCTACTCAAATGCATTGATGATGTAGAAGAGTTCTGTTTTTTACATATCAAAAGTTGGAACAAGTTGCTCAGAGAGTCTAGGCTAGTTTTCATATTCCAGGTCACTTCACAGAACTTCTGAGGAGTAGAAATGTTGAAGGAAATGTGATTTTAATAGGGCTTTGAAGGTAGAGAGTGTTGTGGTTTGTTGTATATGAAGGTGGAGGGAATTCCAGGCCAGAGGAAGGATGTGGACAAGAGGTCAGTGCCAAGATGGATGGAGGTACAGAGAATAAGTTGGTGTTAGAGGAGGAAAGTGTATAGGCTGGGTTTTAGTAGGAAATCAGAAAGATAAGGCAGGAGGGGGTGAACTGATTGAGGACTTTAAAGTAAATGATAAAGGATTGATTCTATTTAGTTGCCATTGTTTTTACGAGATGTTCTTCCCCTTGACTCTATTTATTGCCATTGCTCTTGTCTGTCCGTCTCCCCCGATTAGACTGTAAGCCCGTCAAACGGCAGGGACTGTCTCTATCTGTTGCCGACCTGTTCATCCCAAGCGCTTAGTACAGTGCTCTGCACATAGTAAGCGCTCAATAAATACTATTGAATGAAAGGATGACAGGACATGACATGATTGGCTAGAGGAGGAGGAGAATAAGGCTGTCTTCTCCCCTCCCTACCTTCTCCAGAAAAGCTCAAGTCAGGCCAAGTTTCACTATTAATAATAATAAATCATGTTGGTATTTGTTAAACACTTACTATGTGCAGAGCACTGGGGTAGATACAGGGTAATCAGGTTGTCCCCCGTGAGGCTCGCAGTTAATCCCCATTTTACAGATGAGGTAACTGAGGCACAGAGAAGTTAAAGTGACTTGCCCACAGTCACACAGCTGACAAGTGGCAGAGCTGGGATTCGAACCCATGACCTCTGACTCCCAAGCCCGGGCTCTTTCCACTGAGCCACACTGCTTCTCTATTAGCCTCAGAAGCACAGGTTTCATAAGCCTGGTGGCGCTTAGTTGTATAACACTGGACTGGAACTTAAAAACCCCACCCAAAATAGGGACCATTCTATATTCAGGGGAAAAGAGGAATTAGAATAGTTAGTTAGGGTCTCACTGACTACTCTGTAAAGACCTCAGTTCACCCAGTGGCCAAACTGGACTGAGAAATAAGTAATGACCGAAGTCAGTGTTTAATCAGTGTTTAAGAATATCAACAGAGAGATTGAAAGACTGAGCTTTTGCTACTGTAGACCCAGAGATTATGCTAGAAATTCACTGAGCTATCTTTTACGTGCTTGGAGCTGTAAGACCAGAAGACATGGACTAAGCCTATTGCTTGGGAAGGAGAATGGCAAAGACTTTATACTGAAATAACCTCCAAATAAGTTGGTCCTAGCCTTCTTTAACCCCAAGTATAGCTTAAGCAGACAGGCAATGACTTCACCAAATGAATCACTTCTCCCAACAGAGACTCAGCCTGGAACAGATCACTGGAGAGCAATTGATCAGAGAAGCAGCGTGGACTAGTGGAAGGCTTGGGAGTCAGAAGGTCTTAGGTTCTGATCCCGGCTTGGCCACTTGTCTGCTCTGTAACCTTGGCTAAGTCATTTCACTTCTCTGTGCCTCAGTTCCCTCATCTGTAAAATAGGGGATTAAGGCTGTGAGCCCTCTGTGGGACAGGGACTCTGTCAAATCTGATTAGCTTGTATCTACCCCAGCACTTAGAACAGTGTCTAGCACAGAATAAGTGCTTAACAAATACCATTATTATTACAGCGTGGCTTATTGGAAAGAGCCTGGGCTTGGGAGTCAGAGGTCGTGGGTTCTAATCTCGATTCTGCCGCTTGTCAACTTGTGACTTTAGGCAAGTCACTTAACTTCTCTGGGCCTCAGTTCCCTCATCTGTAAAATGGGGATGAAGCCTGTGAGCCCTACGTGGGACACCCACATTACCTTGTATGTACCCCAGTGCTTAGAACAGTGCTTTGCACATATTAAGCATTTAACAAATGCCGTCAGTCATTATTATTATTATCAATCAATAAGTGGTATTTACTGAGTACTTACTGTGTGCAGACACTTCGGAAACTACAATACAATAGAGTTCGTAGACACAATTCCTGCCCTCAAGGAGTTTACAGTCTACAAGGGGAGAAACTACGGACAGGAATCAAAAAAGCAGCTAAGGGAAACTGAGACTTTTCCCCAAGTCAACCCTGAGAAGCACTCAGCTCTGCCCACAGGGGAGTGGAGCTCTTCTATTATTGCCAGAGAAGGCAAACTCCTCTCAGAAGTCCCCATAGGTCTTTGGGAAAATTCAGCAGGACTCCCTTTCCAACCTGGATTCTTAAGTTTATCTTGTCTTTGCCCTCCCTGTGCTTCCCTTGCCAGCTTTTCATCAGAGCCATCAAAAAGATTTCTAAAAAAATGCCGATTTGGCTGTGACCTTGCTATCTAACAATCATCAGGTTCAAACTCCATTAGACCATCATGAAAACAGGCCACACGCCAACATATACTTCTCTGACCTGTAATGCAGGCATTCCCCAGGTAAACCTCATGGAGCCTGTCCTGACTAGAAGTTAGCGTCAATCAAGCAGAACCTGGGCCAATCAGGAGTCAGACACAATCACAGTTCAAATAACTTGCCCAATTGCCTTAATCAAACAGCTTTCAACTACTCTGTAAGCAGCAGCAGCAGCAGCAGAAATCAGTGATGTAAACTCCTTATTCATTCCCCTGAAAATCAAGTTGAAACTGTTTCCCATTAAAAAATGGGTAGCTCCAGAAATGTTTCTTTAAGTGGCCAGACAGACCTGATCGCTGTGTAAAACAGACCACACAAATTAAGGATCAGTACACAAAGCAGGTTATGGTGTCCGTAACATGGTGGCCACATGCAGTTAGAATTTACTATTTTCTTTAAGGTCCTTATTTGGGAGCTTGACAGGATGCTGATGAGATTTACTTTCAGAATTCCTGGACTAGCAAGAGCTTGATAGGACATTTGATCTGTCCCTCAGTCACCAGGACAGATTTCACCGAAACCACCTTCCCGGAATCTAGCTTTTATTTAAAGTTCTCTTAGGGAAAGATGTCCACAGTCTCCCCAGAATACCTGTTTCTAGAGTTCCAAACTAAATTTCTCATAGTCCACTTCCTTACGGGTGACTGAGAAACAGCAACTCATCACTTCCAAATAATAATTCTCCATATCTCCGAAGACCATGACAATATCTCTTCACAGCATTTTGCTATTTACTCATGGAGCCAGGTGCTATCACAGTGTCCGCCGACCACTTGCTGACCACTAAAAAATCCCGTGATCTCTTCCTGTCAGACCTCCTCATGGCTAGTTGCTCCCTACCTGCCTGTCTCCCTCGCTGGATTGTAAACCTCTTGAGGGCAGGGACTGTGGTTTTTAACCTGTATTTGTTTTGCTTCCAAGCACCTAGTACAGAGCTGTGCACAAAGTAGGTGTTCAATAAATACAATAGAAGCGATGTATGAATAGTAATGAGTAAAAGAGATAATGCGATTTCCAAAAGGACCTAATTTACAACTAAAGATTAATTCTGGCTCTGGGAAATGTTGTCCAAGGACCAACCATTTTCTCAGTCCTTTGCCCATGTGCAGGTAGGCAAAAGTGTTGGGGGAATGGATGAGGGATCGAGGTAGGGGTTGCATTTAGAGTTCATTTGTGTCCAATTTTCTTTCCTGTCAGCATCTGTTGTCAGTGTGCTTTTATGAACTACTGACAAGCAACCAAATCACAGAGAGGCCACATTTATAAAATTACAAATGAATTTGCTTTACTATATCCGGCTCTCATGTTAATAACTGCCGATCCTAAGTACCTTGACATCAGAGTATAACTCTCTACTAACTAACTTAAAAATAATTCAGGGTTTCTCCAAATAGGATTAGATTATCTTTAACTGGAAGCTATCACAGTGCACAAACAGATTTCCAGCTATAGAAAATGATTTTCACCCCCATGTAATGAACAGATTAAAAACTTAATCCCAAAGTCTGTCTCGGTGTCTAAGAATAATTGTGGCGTTGAGTAACGGACATAGGTAGTAAACCCCTTGCTCCCTCCTCCAACATTTGGAAGGAGTTTCAGGAAAAAAAAAATTGTATAGGTCCCCAAATGTAAATTATTCAGAAGCTTTGCATTTTAATGTGGCTCTACATTTACAAATTATTCAGATGACTGGGGTTTATAAATACAGTTTGGTCTGAATAACTAGGTTATTTAAGATACCCTTAAAATCCACTCTTTTTATTTATGGCATTTGTTAAATGCCTACTACGTGTCAAACACTATTCTAAGTGCTGGGCTAGGTACAAGTTAATTAGGTCAGACAGAATCCCTGTCCTGCTTGGGGCTCATAGTCTAAGTAGGAAAGTAAACAGGTATCCCCACTGTACAGCTGAAGAAACCGAAGCACAGAGAAGTGAAGTGACTTGCCCGAGGTCACACAACAGACAAGCGGTGGAGCCGGGATTAGAATCCAGATCCTTCTGACTCCCAGACCCACGGTCTATCCACTAGGCCATGCTGCTTCTCTCTTGAAATGTCCAAATAATTTAGTCTAAGGAAATTACGGATTTTGATCATTGTATGTGCAGAGACAATCCACATACGAATTACTAAAGTCTAACACTTCTGAATGGTACAGCTCTTGTGGGGAAAAAAATGTGTTTTTCTTCAGGCCTTCATTATGCTATTGGATTGATTCCCAACTGCTTAGTACAGTGCTCTGCACCCAGTAAATGCTCAATGAATACCATTAATTGATTTTTAATGACCTTAAGAAAGTGCTCAGTTGCACAATTTTTCTTACTGGTATCCCTGCCTCAAGCCTCTCCCTCTGCAGTTTAATGGAAAAAGCATGGAATTGGGAGTCAGGAGAACCAGATTCTAATCCTGGTTCTTCCACTTGCCTGTTGGGTGACCTTGGGCAAGTCACTTCACCTCTCTTGAACCTCAACTTCTTCATCTGCCAAGGTGGGGAGAAGATACCTCCTCTCAGACTGTGAGCTCTAATGTGGGACGTGGATTAGGTCAAATCTGACCACCCCAACACTCAGCTCATTGCTTAGCTCATAGTAAGTGCCTATTAGATTAATACCATAGTAAGTGCTCAATAACTTTGTTGAGAGTGAGATTTTCTCCTTTTATGCATGCTTGGCCATTAGCCTTTGAAGGATTTTCCTTCCTTCCTGGCCAGTGATATTCAATATTTTAACCAATCAATTCATAGAATAAAGGATTTGAAGGAACTGTTTGAATATGGATGATTCTCGTAGGCTGCACAGGAGAAGCAGCTAAGAGCCGGTGGAGGCTCCCTTGTTGTGTTATGCCAAAGATAGCACCTGTCAATCCAGAGGCCTTGTCAATTTGGAGCCAAGCCCAAGGTCCTTCAGAAGAAAATCCTGGTCTCTGTGACTTCTGCAGAATGCTTTTTAGCCATTCTGTGTTGGTTTGTAAAAAAAAAGTAGAGCATACACAGGAAACCGAAAACCACACAGTTTGAGTGAAAAGCATTCAACAAATCTTTTTTTCTAAACAAAACTTGTTTTGCCTCAAACAGATTAAGGCCAATGTGTCTATTTAGAACCCTGGAACCACTGCCATCACAATAACAATCAAATGTACAAATAGGGCTGAGGAACTGAATGTTACTGGTCAACATGGATAGAAATCTGCTCTGAGATTGATTCTCTCTGATTTTGAAGAAGTGTCATCCAATTTGTAAGGTGTTGTGAGGGATAGACACCCCCTCAGTAATAAACACACAAATGCTCACTGGCTTCTAGTGCCGCAGGGACTTCTGCAGAGCCAATTTTTTTCCTTCAAAACAGGGTAGAAAATGGGGGAAAAAAAGTCATTCAGTTTAGCATGAGCGTTGTGTTTATAAGAGACAAACTCCCTGATATGGAAAAAAAATGAGATGTCATCACAAACATTGACTACACTATGGGCAAAGCACAGTACTAAGCTTTCAGGTTCAAGAAAGCAATTTAAACCTAGCATCTCTCCCACAAAGTGTTCATGGTCAATCAATAGTATATTAAGCACCTACTATATACAGAGCACTAAACTGAGCCCTGGGGAAAATAAGAATAATTATGGTATTTGTTGTGTTTACTATGAGTCAAAGTGTTGGGGTAGAAACAAGATGATTAGACTGGACGCAGTCTCTATCCCATGTGGGGCTCGCAGTGTAAGTAGGAAGCAGTGGGATTTTTGAGGCACAGAGAAGTTAGGTGGCTTGCCCAAGGTCACACAGGTGGCAAGAGGTAGAGCCAGAATTATTCAATAGTATTTATTGAGTGCTTACTATGTGCAGAGCACTGTACTAAACGCTTGGAATGAACAAGAATTAGAACCTAGGACGTAACTTCCAGGCCTGCGTTCTTTCCACTAGGCCATGCAATAGAATAGATATTCTATTCTCGTGACGTTTACGATATAAGAAAGGCACTAAAATAATTTATAGCTATAAAGGAGAGGGAAAAGGATTTATGTTAATGAGTTACCGCTTAAGTAATAGGACACGTAAGATTGTCTTATGCCGTCAAGTCGTTTCCAACCCATAGCGACACCATGGTTACGTGTCTCTCAGAACACCCCGCTCTCCATCTGCAATCGTTCTGGAAGTGTATCCATAGAGTTTTCTCTGTAAAAATAAGGAAGTAGTTTACCTTTGCCTCCTTCCGCGCAGTCAACTTAGTCTCCACCCTCGACTCTCTCCCATGCTGCTGCTGCCCAGCATGGGTGAGTTTTGACTTGTAGCAGATTGCCTTCCACTAGCTAGCCACTGGTCAAGTTAGGAATGGAATGGGTATCCCTCTGCTTGACTTTCCCTCCTGTTGCCGAGACTGGTAGAGTAATGGAAACTCTCCAGGTGTGGCCCTGAGAGGGGCGTGTAAGATTAGGTACATAAATTGCGAGTGCATCAACGTTTAGGTGCAGTTGGATGGAGATAATACAGGGAAATCAGAGATTAATCATGTTCAGTGGGAGAAGAGAGTGGATAAGTAGAAAGCGGAGTTGATTGAATGACTTCAAACTAGTGATCAGGAATTGACTTGATTCTAAAAGGAATGGTTAATCACTGGTGGTTTTTGAAGAGTGGGAAGATGTGTGCAGAATTACATTTTAGAAAAATAATCTGGGTAGCGGAATGAAGTACGGGCTGGAAGAGGGAGATCCTGGAGGCAGAGAGGTCAGTGAGGAAGCTGATGCAGTAGTCAAGGTGGGATTTGACAAGTTCTTATACCAATTTGGTGACTGTTAGGATGAAGGGGAAGGGGCAGCTCTAGAAATATTGTGGAGGAAAAAGAACAAAAAGCTTTGGCAACAGAATGAATATGGGGTTTGAAAGAGAGGGAGGAGTCAAGGATAATTCTACAACTGCGGCTTCAGAGACGGGGAGGATCGTTGTATTGTTAACTGTGAAGATCAGGTGGAGGAGAGGATTTGGGAGGGAAGATGAGGAGTTCAGTTTTGGCCATTCTGAGTTGAGGTGTCCTGGAGGCAGGAGGAAATGCAAGATTGCAGAGTGGGAGAGATATGAGCTGGTCAGGCAGACTTGGAAGTCACCTGTGTAAAGGAGAATGGATGAGCTCACCAAGGTGATGAGTGGAGACTGAGAATAGAAAGGGACCCAGAACAGAGTATTGTGGGACCCTCACAGTTAGAGAGTGAGTGGAAAGAAGAGGAAGAGCCAGTGAAGGAGACCGAGAAGGAACAGTCAGAGAAATAGGTGGGGAACCAGGAGAGAACTATGTCAGTAAAATAAGGCTATTGAGTAATTTATAAGGAGGAGGGATCAGAGAAGCAGCATGGCTCAGTGGAAAGAGCCCGGGCTTGGGAGTCAGAAGTCATGGGTTCGAATCCCAGTTCTGCCACTTGTCAGCTGCATGACTGTGGTCAAGTCACTTGACTTATCTGTGCCTCAGTTCCCTCATCTGCAAAATGGGGATGAAGACTGTGAGCCTCACGTGGGACAACCTGATGACCTTGTATCTACCCCAGCGCTTAGAACAGTGCTCTGCACATAGTAAGCGCTTAACAAATACCAACATTATTATTATTATCAACAGTGTCAAAACCTGCTAAGAGGTTGAAAGAGAGAAGCGTATTTTAAGACATTCTCAGTAAAAAAGCAAGTATGGTTGTTAACCATTTGGAGGGGGAAGTCCACAGAGAAAAAGAGGCACAACGTCCCCAGCCTTCAGTATTTTGTGCAGGTGGTTACTGGAAGGGTGGAAGGGTGAGAGTTCTTCCTAGTGGTTGTGAGCAGGAAGGGGGAAAGGTGGAGGGCTCATCCAAAGGGATGTCACTGCCCTGCCCTCCCCAAGACCCACTGCAAACTGCTGGATTCTGGACATTACAATGAGCCTACCTAGGTCAGCACGGTAGTCAGAGGGACCGAGTTGTTAGGCAATCGCCATGCTGACATCCAGATTCCTCCGCTGGATTTGGAAGCAGGACTAACGGCAGAGGCCTGAAAAAATCGTGCATTCCATACAGTCCAAGCACTGCGAACATTCATAAAGTGCTATGCCAAGGCAAGAAGGATGCTTTTTGGACTCTTCGATTTAGGGAAAACCTGCTTCCGTGGAGTAGACCCAATGAAAGCAGGTGTTTCGGTGTGGGTTTAGAAGGGATAGAACAAAAACTCCTCACTCTAGGCTTCAAGGCTGTCCATCACCTTGCCCCTTCCTACCTCTCCTCCGTTCTCTCTTTCTACTGCCCACCCCGCACGCTCCGCTCCTCCGCCGCCCACCTCCTCACCGTCCTTCGGACTCGCCTATCCCGCCGTCGACCCCTGGGCCACGTCCTCCCGCGGTCCTGGAATGCCCTCCCTCCTCACCTCCGCCAAACCGATTCTCTTGCCCTCTTCAAAACCCTACTTAAAACTCACCTCCTCCAAGAGGCCTTCCCAGACTGAGCTCCCCTTCTCCCTCTACTCCCTCTACCGCCCCCCCCTTCACCTCTCCGCAGCTTAACCCTCTTTTCCCCCCATCTCCCTCTGCTCCTCCCTCTCTCCCTTCCCATCCCCTCAGCACTGTACCGGTCTGCTCAATTGTATATATTTACATTACCCTATTTATTTTGTTAATGAAATGTAAATCGCCTTGATTCTATTTAGTTGCCATTGTTTTTACGAGATGTTCTTCCCCTTGACTCTATTTATTGCCATTGCTCTTGTCTGTCCGTCTCCCCCGATTAGACTGTAAGCCCGTCAAACGGCAGGGACTGTCTCTATCTGTTGCCGACTTGTTCATTCTAAGCACTTAGTACAGTGCTCTGCACATAGTAAGCGCTCAATAAATGCTATTGAATGAATGAATGAATGAGATGGTTCTGGTGGTCCGGAGATAGGCCCAAGGTTCTCAGCGAGGTGAGTTAATTCCTAGCTGTTCTTCTTCCAATCCTCCTTTTAGACCACATCTTGAGGAAAAGGGCCTTGAGAGCAATTGCCTTTCACAGAAAAACAGCAGCGAGCAGCAGAAATGTGCTGCCTCTTCCCAAGTCATCCCTTTAAACTGATGGCTGGCAATTTACAGCTCCTGAGGGAATTTACATAACCTCCATGTGATTTCTTTCTGGAAATTTTGCAAAAGCAAAGTAAAGAATGTCAGGTTTGAATGATTTCTTAATATTTAGCACTTGCAAGACACTTCAAATGAGTGCAGATTACCCCAGTGAGGTAAGCAAGGATGATCAACCTTATTGTTCCGGCTCGGGAAAGGAGGAGGCAGAGAGCTGGGAGCCACATTTCCATTTAGGAAGGGTGGTTCAGGTTTGTACATCACCTGAGGAGAGAGCAGAGAATGAAAAGGAAAGGGGAAGCCAGGAGAAGATCGGAGACCTCAGACCGCAGCCATTTAAATGAGATTCTAATAAGCGATGATAAGGTTTTAAGTGACTCTCTGAAGTACCCAGCTGAAGCTGTCATTTTCAGAATAATTTGGTTTAAATTTGCCTAAATGAATCTAGGATGACTAAGACTTGGCAGGTTCAGGAAGAGAGTGAGGGTGAGCCAGGAGGAGGATGAAAGGAGACAAACTGTGAAGATGAATAGGAAGAGAAGGACAGTGAGAACAAAAACAAGAGTTGAGAGCGGAGTAGGATGAATTGGGAGGGGACAGAGATCAGAGAAGAGGTGCTGTTAACAAGAGGAAGGAGGTAAGCAAAATCCCCAAAAACAGGAGAGAAAAGAGACAAAAGCAGCACTCAAAAGCAGAAGAGGCAAATTGTGGAAAGAGGCTACGGGAAATGGTGGGGAAACAAACAAAAGAGATGGAAAATGTGTCCTCATTTACACTGAAGAGTAATTGCAGTAAAAGCAGTCCAGTAAATAAGTGTTAAAAGGCTGCTAGTAAGCCATGGAACAGAGTTACTCTGGAAACCTTAAGCTTCAAATGTATCAGTAATGGAATTGGGCAGAGAAATGGTTGTTCTCTGTTCTAGGGAGGAGTAAAATCAGCCTGGCAAGAAACCCCTCCAAACCTCAGCTGCACAGGACTTAGACTGTGAACCCCGTGTGGAACAGAAACTGTGGTTGATCTGATTGGATCCATGCTTGGCACATAAATGCCAAAGAGATACCACAATTATTATTACTACTATTATCATTATAGTAAGCAGGGGACTTAATCAATCTAAGGAATTTAATGAGTATCTCCATACACTGTACCAAACTCATGGGATAGTACAATATATTGGAGGTGTTAGATGTAATCCCAGCCCTCAAAGAGTTTAAACTAGTCAGGGAGACAGATTGGGGGAGCAGCAGATTATAATTGCTGAGGGTGTGGGGTGAACATCATTCCTTCAGTCATATTTATTGAGTGCTTACTGTGTGCAGAGCACTGTACTAAGTGCTTGGAAAGTACATTTTGGTAACAGATAGAGATAATACCTACCCAACAATGGGCTCACAATGTAGAAGGGGGAGACAGACAACAAAACAAAACAAGTAGACAGGCATCAATAGTATCAAAATAGATAAATAGAATTATATGTATTTATACATCATTAATAAAATAAATAGAAGAGTAAATATATACAAATATACACAAGTGCTGTGGGGCAGGGAAGGGGGTAGAGCAGAGGGAGGGAGTCAGGGTGATGGGGGGGAGAAGGAGCAGAGGAAAATGGGGGCTCAGTCTGAGAAGGCCTCTTGGAGGAGGTGAGCTCTCGGTGGGGCTTTGAAGGGGGAAGAGAGCTAGTTTGGCGGATGTGAGGAGGGAGGGCATTCCAGACCAGAGGTAGGACGTGGGCCAGGGGTCGACGGCAGGACAGGCAAGAACGAGGCCCATTGAGGAGGTGAGCAGTGGCAGAGCAGCAGAGTATGCAGGCTGGGCTGTAGAAGGAGAGAGGGAGGTGAGGCAGGAGGGATCCAAGTGCATAGGTGATACAGAAGGAAGGGCAAATAGGATGGGCAACCGTTGGAGAGTTTTGAGGAGTGAGGAGATGTACACAGAAAAATTTTTTAGAAAAATTATCTGGGCAGCAGAGGGAAGTATGGACCAGAGTGGGTAAGGCAGGAGGCAGGGAGGCCAACAGGAGGGTGAAGTGGTAGTCAAGATTGGATTTGATAAGTATTTGTATCCGTGTGGTAGCCATTTAGATGGAGAGGGAGGGGCAGATTTTGGAGATGCTGTGAAGGTAGAACCATCGGGAGTTGTGACAGACTGAATATGTGGACTGAATGAGAGAGATGAGTAGAAGACAAATGCCAAGGTTACGGGCTTGTGAGACCACCCCTGTGTATAGTATCTGGCTGCTTCAGGCACAGATTTCCTGTCAGCCAATTTGGGGCTCTGCTGCCTGCCTGCCTGCTCTCTCTCTTTCTCTCTCCTCTCTCTCTCTCTTTCCACGGCTCTGAGAGCCATTTTACTAGATGTGAAAGGGAACATCACCATGGTGGCCATAACGATAACTAAATCATGGTCAATATGCAACAACATCTGGTCCCCGTGTTAACCCGTGGGCTTTGGTACCACACTGGATATGGGGCACTCCCTACAAACAGACATATGTCAGCTTTGCTCTCCACTTCGCAGGGAAAGTTGCAGGTTCAGTAAGCATAAGTTGAGCATTAGACAGGAAACTGGCTCTCATTAGTGTCGTACTCCACTAAGCCACCCTTTGGTGTCTCTGTGAAAAAAAAATCAGTAAATTATCCAGTTTGAATCAGCATTAATTTTGCAATTACAAATCTCTAATTCTTTTCCTTCTCTTCCCATCACCCCCATCTAAAAGCTTCAAATAAGACTTTTACATTTTTTATATCAATTTTTCTCAAACCACAATTACTCAACTATATTTGCTTCCCTGCTTTCTTGGCCTGCTCTTCTAAGACTGAGCTTTTGTGCACCTCCCAGACTCACATGTTTCCTGGCTTGGTGTTCTGTCTGTCAAATTAGGACCATGAGCTGAAGCAGGAGCTACATCTAATTACATTTGTGTACAGCTAGCACCTTGCATGCTCAATTGAAATGTTATAAGGATGGAGCACAATTGAGTTTGTCTATCTCAGGCAGGTGTAAGCTTGATTTTGTTGCATATCTGATCTTTCTTTTGGATTGATCTAATAATAATGATGATGTTTCTGAAAGACTCTTTAAAAGTGAAAAACAAAACCAAAGTATTCTCCAATATAAAAGACAGCACAAACTAAAGTGACTTTCTAATACGTTCTATTTGAAATAACAAATCCTGGGATCTCAACGTGGCCTAGTGGAAAGAGCACGAGCCTGGAAATCAGAGGACCTGAGTTCCAATCCCAGCTCCACCCCTTGCTCACGGCGTGACCTTGGGCATGTCACTTCATTTCTCTGTGCCTCAGTTCCTCACCTGTAAAATGGGGATTAAATACCTATTCTTCCTCCTGTTTAGACAATGAACCTCATAATAGTAATAATTATAGTTTTTGTTAAGTGCTTACTAGGTGCTGACCACTGTTCTAAGCACTGGGTTAGATATAGAGTCATCAGATTGTTCCATGTGAGGCTCACATTTTTTAATCCCCATTTTTACAGATGAGGTAACTGTGACACAGAGAAGTTAAGTTACTTGTCCAAGGTCACACAGCAGACAAGTGGCAGAGCTGGGATTAGAACCCACAACCTCTGACTCCCAAGCCCGGGTTCTTTCCAGGGACTCCAACCTAATTTAATTTGTATCTTTGCCAGTGCTTAGAAAAGTGGTTGACACATAGCAAGTGTTTAACAAATGCTATCATTATTATTATTGTGTAGTCCTTATACATGTTTGAATCTGTGTGTGTGTGTGTATGATTTAGAGAGGGGCAAGACTGAGGAGAGAAATCAGTGAAGACGCTGATGTAGTAATTGAGTTGGGATAGAACAAGTGTTGGATGGAGAGGAAGGGTTGGATCCACATATACTGTGGAGGAAAAGCAGACAGAATATAACAGAGACACTTAGAACAGTGCTTGACACATAGTAAGAGCTTAACAAATACCATACAAGTCATAATCTTAGTATGGGAGTTCAAAGAGAGGAGGAGTAAAGGACTATGACAAGTTTCCAGGGACAAGAAGGATGATAGCATTGTTCAACTGTATTGGAAAGTTAAAGAGAAGAGGATTTGGAAGGGAAGATGAGGATGTCATCTTTAGGCATATAAATTTGAGGGACCAGCGAAACATCTCTGCAGAGGTGATTTGGACACAGGAGATCTGGGATTTCCAGGAAGGAGTGATGTTAGAACTAGCAAGGTAGATTTGAGAAACATCCACATACAACAGGTAGTTGAAGCAACGAGAGGGAAAGAGCTCTCCAAGGGAGAATGACATGAGAAGAAAAAAGGATGCCAAACTGAACCTTGAGCTATACCCATAGTTAAGGATGGAAGGCAGATAAAGAACTGATGGAAGAAATTAAGAAAGATTGGCTAGAGAGGTAAGAGAACTAGGAGAAAAGTACCACCTCAACCGAGGTTTGATAGTGTTTCCAAGAAAAGGAATTATTCTAGAGTGTCATAGGCAACCTAGAGGTTGAGAAACCAAAGAAAAAGTCGCCATCAGTGACTCAGTGACTCTGAGAGAGAGCAGAAAAGACATAGAGTGCTTTTAATAATGGTCGTATTTGTTAAGCGCTTACTATGTGCAAAGCACTGTTCTAAGCGCTGGGGGCATACAAGCTGATCAGGATGTCCCACGTGGGGCTCACAGTATTAATCCCCATTTTACAGATGAGGTAACTGAGGAAGGGATGGGGTTGTAAGCACAGTAATAAGCGCTCAATAAATACTATTGAATGAATGAATGAAAAATAGATAGAAGGGGTAGAATTTGAAAGCAGGTGTGAAATCACCTCTTGAGGGATGACTGGCAATGGTGAGAGAGTGGGATTGAGTGAATGTTGGGAAGGTGAGCTGGAGATTTTGGGGACCTCACTCCTGATGGCTTTGATTTGGGCTACAAAGTAGTTGGTAAAGTTATCAGGGGTAAAAGAGGACACTAGAGGCTTCAGAAGGGAGTTAAAAGTCTGGAATCATTGGTGGGGGAAAAAGGCAAAGAATTCAATGAAGGAGGGGAGGTAGTGTGTCCGAGTACAAGAAAGGGCAAAGCCAAAGCTGGTAAGGACGAATCTGAAGAGGCCAAAGAAATCTGAAGAGGACAAAGACATCGTAGTAGCTGGTTTTCTGTCAACAGCTCTCTGCGGCACCAGTGAAGGAGCCTCCTTCTGACCTGGAGATTTCTTCAGGAATGCCATTAGCTCTTAGGTTTTTCAGTTAGCCCCCTCCACTGCTACTTGTTGTCAAAAAAGAACTCTCTCTTTACACTACTTAACTCATAATTGGAGAAGAAGAGGTACAGGAATTTGGGATTTTTTTTTTTCGGTTTAGAGAAACATCACCGGCAAGACCGGAGGAATCGGCGGTCATTTTCCCCATGCTGGGTTCTCATCAGGCACTTCGAAAAGTTCTCGTTTCTCCCCTCACCAGCCTCTTGATCTCACCCTCCCTCCTGCCTGGAAGTCCCTTCCCCTTCAGATCTGTCAAATCTCTGCTCTTTTCATCTACAAAGCCTTTCTGAAATCCTATCTCCTCCAGGAGGCCTTCCCCAATTAATTTCTCATCTCCCCACCCAATCCCAAATGGCCACTTAAGCAAGTTTTTGCCACATAATCACTTATGTGCTAATTTAATTATACTCTGTTACTTCCTTCCCTCCTTAATTTTAGTCTCTGTCTTTCCTACTAGATTGTAAACTCCTTACAGGCAGGGATCATGCCTACTAATTCTGCTGCACTCTTTCGGGTGCTTAATACCATGTTCTGCATACAATAGGTGCTCAATGAATCAGTGAACGATTGAATCAATCAATCGTATTTATTGTGTGCTTACTGGGAAGTAGCACGGCTCAGTGGAAAGAGCCCGGGCTTCGGAGTCATAGGTCATGGGTTCGACTCCCAGCTCTGCCACTTGTCAGCTGTGTGACTGTGGGCAAATCGCTTAACTTCTCTGGGCCTCAGTTACCTCATCTGTAAAATGGGGATTAATTGTGAGCCTCACGTGGGACAACCTGATTACCCTGTATCTACCCCACCGCTTAACAAATACCAACATTATTATTATTATTACTGTGTGCAGAGCACTACACTAAGCCCTTGGGAGAGTACAGCACAACAATATAACAGACTAATTTTCTGCCCACCGAGAGCCGATAGTCCAGAGGGGGAGACAGACATTAATATAAATAAATAAATTATGGTTATGTACATAAGTGTTGTGGGGGCTGGCTAGGGGGCGAATAAAGGGAGCGACTCTGGGTGATGCAGAAGGGAGTGGGAATAGAGGAAATGAAAGTTTAGTCAAGGAAGTCTTCTTGGAGGAGATATGACTTCAGTAAGGCTATGAAGGTGGGAAGAGCGATTGTCACATATGAAAAGTGAAGGCGTTCCATGCCAGAGGCAGGAGGTGGGCAAGAGGTTAGCGGTAAGATAGATGAGATTGAGGTACAGCGAGTGAGTTGGTGTTTGAGGAACGCAAGGTGTGGGCTGGGTTGTAGCAGGAGAGTAGCGAGGCGAGGTAGGAGGGAGCAAGGTGACTGAGTGCTTTAAAGCCGTTGGTAAGGAGTTTCAGTTTGAGGCATAGGTGGTTTAATGGGCAACTACTGGTCCTTCAGGAGTGGGGACAAAGGGACTGAACGTTTTTGTAGAAAAACGATCCAGACGGCAAAGTGAAGTATGAACTGAAGTGGGGACAGACAGGAAGCAGGGAAGCTGATGGAGTAATCAAGGCGGGAGAGGATAAGTGCTTGGAGTAATGTGGTAGCAATTTGGATGGAGAGGAAAGGATGGATTTTAGAGATGTTATGAAGATGATGAGATCAACTGTGTGTCCAAGTTGGTGAGTGGGAGGGCTGGTCAGTGGAGTTGAGGAGTGATAGAAAGTGGGTAGCAGAAGGGTCATCAGGGCCAGGTGGAGCGGTGCAAAAGCAGCACAGGGGAGCAACTGGAGAACCCAACTGCTCCCCCTTTCCGGTAAGTTTTGGGCAGTGGGTGAAGATGAGGTCCCCTCTAGAAAGGGGAGACCAGGCAGCATGGATCAGTGGAAAGAGCCCGGGCTTGGGAGTCAGAGGTCATGGGTTGTAATCCCAGCTCTGCCGCTTGTCTGCAGTGTGACCTTGGGCAAGTCACTTAACTTTACTGTGCTTCAGTTCCCTCATCTGTCAAATGGGGATGAAGACTGTGAGCCCCACGTGGGACAACCTGATTCCCTTGTATCTACCCCAGCTCTTACAACAGTGCTTGGCACATAATAAGCGCTTAACAAATACCAACATTATTATTATTCTTATCTAGGAAAAGCCAGTGATGGGGAGGAGGAGCAGTGATTGGGTCAGGCAGAGGTCAAGGATGAGGAGCAGCTTTTTCTTGATGGAGCCGGGGCTCCACAGGCCACACTTGGCTGAGGCTGTGGGGGTGGTCCTGGGGCAGAGGTCGGCGTGAGGGGTTGGATAATAATAATAATAATGGTATTTGCTAAGTGCTTACTATGTGCAAAGCACTGTTCTAAGCACTGGGCACTGTTCTAAGTGCTGGAAGTGCTGGGGGAGATACGAGGTCATCAGGTTGTCCCACGTGGGGCTCACAGTCTTAATCCTCATTTTAAAGATGAGGGAACTGAGGCACAGAGAAGTTAAGTGACTTGCCCAAGGTCACACAGCAAACAAGTGGCAGAGCCGGGATCAGAACTCATGACCTTCTGACTCCCGGGCCAGGCTCTAACCACTACACCATGCTTAACAAATGCCATCATTATTATTATTGTCTGTAAAATGGAGATGATCTGTCAAATGGGGCTGAAGACTGTGAGCCTCAAGTGGGACAACCCGATGACTTTCTATCTACTCCAGAGATTAGAATAGTTCTTGGCACATAGTAAGCGCTTAACAAATCTAATTCCCACTCTGCCCTTGTCAGGTGGGTGACCTTGGCCAAGCCACTTAACTTCTCTGTGCCTCAGTTCCCTAATCTGTCAAATGGGGATGAAGACTGTGAGCCTCACGTGGGACAACCTGATTATCTGTAAAATGGGGATGAAGACTGTGGGCCTCACGTGGGTCAACCCTATGACTTTGTATCTAGCACTTAGAACAGTGCTTGGCGCACAGTAAGTGGTCCTCACTCTTGGCTTCAAAGCTCTCAATCACCTTGCCCCTTCCTTCCTCACCTCCCTCCTCTCCTCCTCCATCCTACCCCGTGCACTCCGCTCCTCTGCCATCGCTCACCTACTCACTGTCCCCTGTTCCCACCTGTCCCGTCTTCAAGCCCTGGTCCATGTCCTACCTCTGGCCTGGAACGCCCTCCCTCCTCACCTCTGCCAAACTAACTCTCTTCCCCCCTTCAAAGCCCTACTGAGAGCTCACCTCCTCCAGGAGGCCTTCCCAGACTGAGCCCTCCCTTTCCCTCTGTCCCTCATCTCCTCCCCATTCCCCCTACTCCCGCCCTTTGCTCTTCCCCCTCCCCCTCAGCACTTGCGCATATTTGTTACTCTATTTCGTTAATGATGTGTATATCTCTATGTTTCTATCTATCTTGATGATATCTACGCCAGACTATTTGTTTTGTTTTGTTCTCCTTTGCTTTGCTGTCAGTCTCCCCCGTTTAGGCTGTGTCGTGGGGCAGGGATGGTCTCTCTCTGTTGTCGAATTGTCCATTCCAAGTGCTTAGTCCAGTGTTCTGCATGTAGTAAGCGCTCAATAAATACTGTTGAATGAATGAATGAACAGTGCTTGGCACGTAGGAAGCACTTAACAGATACCAACATTATTATTTTCTCCCCCTGCGCTAGAGAAGCAACGTGGCTCAGTGGCAAGAGCCCAGGCTTGGGAGTCAGAGGTCATGGGTTTGAATCCCAGCTCTGTCACTTGTCAGCTGTGTGACTCTGGGCAAGTCACTTGACTTCTCTGGGCCTCAGTGGCCTCATCTGTCAAATGGGGATGAAGACTGGGAGCCTCACGTGGGACCACCTGATGACCCTCTATCTCCCCCAGCGCTTAGAACAGTGTTCTGCACCTAGTAAGTGCTTCACAAATACCAACATTATTATTATTGTCATTATTCTTAGGATCATCAATGATTATCCCTCCCCTCAGCGTTGTGCTCATTTGTATATATTTTTACGACCCTATCTATTTTGTTAATGAGGTGTACATCCCCTTCATTCTACTTATTGCGATTAAGTTGTCTTGTTTTTGTCAGTCTGTCTCCCCCCATTAGACTGTGAGCCCGTCAGTGGGCAGGGACGGTCTCTCTCTGTTGCCGAAATGTCCATTCCAAGTGCTCAGTCCAGTTCTCTACACATGTAAGCCCGTCAATGGGCAGGGATGGTCTCTCTCTGTTGCCGAACTGTCCGTCCCAAGCACTCAGTCCAGTGCTCTGCACATGTAAGCCCGTTAATGGGCAGGGATGCTCTCTCTCTGTTGCCGAACTGTCCGTCCCAAGCACTCAGTCCAGTGCTCTGCACATGTAAGCCCGTCAATTGGCAGGGATGCTCTCTCTCTGTTGCCAAATTGTCCGTTCCAAGCACTCAGTCCAGTGCTCTGCACATGTAAGCCCGTCGACGGGCAGGGATGGTCTGTTGCTGAATTGTCCATTTCAAGAGCTCAGTCCAGCGCTCTGCACATGTAAGCCTGTCAATGGACAGGGACAGTCTCTCTCTGTGGCCCGAATTGTCCATTCCAAGCGCTCAGTCCAGTGGTCTGCACATGTAAGCCCGTCAATGGGCAGGGATGGTCTCTGTTGCCAAATTGTCCATTCCAAGCGCCTAGTCCAGTGCTCTGCACATAGTAAGTGCTCAATAAATACTAGTGAGTGAGTGAGTGAGTGAGTGGATTTAATAATGTTGGTATTTGTTAAGCGCTTACTATGTGCCGAGCACTGTTCTAAGCGCTGGGGTAAACACAGAGGAATCAGGTTGTCCCACGTGGGGCTCACACTTAATCCCCATTTTACAGATGAGGGAACTGAGGCACAGAGAAGTGAAGTGACTTGCCCACAGTCACACAGCTGACAAGTGGCAGAGCGGGGATTCGAACTCGTGAGCCCTGACTCCAAAGCCCGTGCTCTTTCCACTGCGCCACGCTGCTTCTCTACCTACCAAGGGATTTCTGTCCCTTGGTAATAATAATAATAATAATGTTGGTATTTGTTAAGCGCTTACTATGTGCCAAGCACTGTTCTAAGCGCTGGGGTAGACACAAGAGAATCAGGTTGTCCCATGTGGGGCTCACAGTCTTAATCCCCATTTTACAGATGAGGTAACTGAGGCACCGAGAAGTGAAGTGACTTGCCCAAAGTCACACAGCTGACAAGTGGCAGAGCCGGGGTTTGAACCCATGACCTCTGACTCCAAAACCTGTGCTCTTTTCCACTGAGCCACGCTGCTTCTCAAGAGCTTCTCAAGAGCTTCTCAAGAGCTGCCTACCCAGCTCTTGGTAGGGGAGGAGCTCACAACCTGAAAATGAATGGAAAACTATTGAATGAATGAATGAATGAATGAATGAATGAATGAATGAATGAATGAATGAATGAATGAATGAATGAATGAATACCGGCCCCTCCACCCGCTCCCGCCAGCCCCGCCCCCTTGTTCTTGTCTCCCGCGCGCGCTGCCGATAAAGTTTTGTTGTTCCAACATGGCGGCGCCCAGGTGACGGCCGGCGGCCGGGAAGAAGCGACGGCCCCCGCCCAGCGCCCAGGTAATGGCCGCCCCGGGGGGGTCCGGCCGCTTCGCCTGGACGGGACGGAGGTCGGGAGGCCGGCGGCCGGAGGGGAGGCCGCCCTTTGAAGGCTCCGTCCTCCGCGCGGCCTTCGGTGTCCGGGGCCGCAGGCTCGGGCCCGGAGCGGGCCTACTTCCTCCCGCCCCACCTTCATTCATTCACTCATTCATGCAGTCATGCATTTATTCATGTATGCATTCATCCACGCATCCACTCATTCATTCACGTATGCATGCATTCACTCACGGATGCATACGGCAAGTCACTTCACTTCTCTGTGCCTCAGTTCCCTCATCTGTAAAATGGGGATGAAGATTGTGAGCCCCACGTGGGACCACCTGATTCCCCTGTGTCTACCCCAGCGCTTAGAACAGTGCTCTGCACATAGTAAGCGCTTAACAAATACCAACATTATTATTATTATTATTTATCCACGCATTCATTCATTTATTCACGCATGCATTCATTCATCCACGCATTCATTCACGTATGCATTCATTCATTGACGCATGCATTCATTCATCCACGCATTCATTCACTCCTGCATTCATTCATCCAAGCATTCATTCATCCACGCATGCATTCATTCATCCACTCATTCATTCACGCATTCATTCATCCACTCACGCATGCATTCATTCATCCACTCATTCATTCACGCATGCATTCATTCATTCACTCACACATGCATTCATTCATCCACACAATCACATAATAATAATAATGTTGGTATTTGTTAAGCGCTTACTATGTGCAGAGCACTGTTCTAAGCGCTGGGGTATTCACACACACATGCATTCATTCACTCACGTATGCATTCATTCATTCACGCGTGCATGCATTCATTCATATTTACTGAGCCCTTATTCTGTGCAGAGCACTGGACCAAGCACTTGGAAACGACAGTTGGGCAACAGATCGAGGCCATCTGTTGGTCTCACAGTCTAAAAGGGGAGACAGCAAAAGAAGTGGTCAGGCATCCGTGCCATCCAAAGGGATAAATAGAATTATTGGTATAGACACATCATTAATAAAATAGAGCATTCAATGGTATTTATTGAGCACTGGCTGTGTGCAGAGCACTGGACTAAGTGCTTGGAATGGACAATTAGGCAACAGATAGGGATCATCCCTGCCCCACGACGGGCTCACAGTCTAAAAGAGGGGAGGCTAGACAGCAAAACAAAGAGATAAATAGAATTATAGGTATAGACGCATCATTAATAAAATACGGCATTCAGTCGTATTTATTGAGTGCTGGCTGTAGGCAGAGCATTGGACTAAGCGCTTGGAAATGACAACTGGGCAACAGATGGAGGCCATCTCTGCCCCACAACGGGCTCTCAGTCTAAAAAGGGGGAGACAGCAAAACACATCATTAATAATAGAACATTCATTCAGTCGTATTTATTGAGTGCTTACTGTGTGCAGAGCACTGGACTGAGTGCTTGGAAATGACAATTGGGCAACAGATGGAGGCCTTCCCTGCCCCACGACGGGCTCACAGTCTCAGAGGGGGGAGACAGACAACACAAGTAGTCAGGCATCCATGCCATCCAAAGAGATAAATAGAATTATAGGTATAGACACATCATTAATAAAATAGAGCATTCAATGGTATTTATTGAGCACTGGCTGTGTGCAGAGCACTGGACTAAGCGCTTGGAATGGACAATTTGGCAACAGATAGGGATCATCCCTGTCCCACGATGGGCTCAGAGTCTAAAAGCGGGGAGGCAGACAGCAAAACAAAGAGATAAATAGAATTATAGCTATAGACACATAAATTAATAAAATAGAGCATTCATTCCTTGGTATTTATTGAGCGTTTACTGTATGCAGAGCACTGAACTAAGCACTTGGAATGGACAATTGGGCAACAGATAGGGATCATCCCTGCCCCACGACGGGCTCACGGTCTAAAAGGGGGGAAGCAGACAGCAAAACAATGAGATAAATAAAATTATAAGTATAGTCACATCATTAATAAAATAGAGCATTCATTCAATTGCATTTATTGAGCGCTGACTGTGTGCAGAGCACTGGACTAAGCACATGGAATGGACAATTCAGCAACAGAGACAATCCCGGCCCACATTGGGCTCACGGGCTAAACGGGGGGACACAGACAACAAAACAAGTAGTCAGGCATCAGTAGCATCAAAATAAATAGAATCATAGGTATAGACACATCATTAATACAATAAATATAGTAATAATATTATTGGTATTTGTTAAGCGCCTACTGTGTGCCAAGCACTGTTCTAAGCACCAGGGTAGATACGAGGTCATCAGGTTGCCCCAGGTGGGACTCCACAATCTTCATCCCCATTTTACAGAGGAGGTAACTGAGGCCCAAAAAGTTAAGTGACTCGCCCAAGGTCACACAGCTGATAAGTGGCAGAGCCGGGGTTAGAACCCATGACCTCTGACTCCCAAGCTAGGGGTCTTGCCACTAAGCCACGTTGCTTCCTCCTATCATCATATGTATTAAATATTGTTTCAATCATATTTATTGAGTGCCTACTGAGTGCAGAGCACTGCACTAAGCGCTCGGGAGAGGACACTGTAACAATAGAGAAGCAGCATGGCATAGAGAATTCATTCAACCGTATTTATTGAGCACTTACTGTGTGCAGAGCACTGTACTAAATGCTTGGAATGTACAATTTGGCAACAGTGAAGAGAAGCAGCCTGGCGTAGTGGTTAGAGCCCGGGCCTGGGAGTCAGGAGGTCATGAGTTCTGATCCCGGCTGTGCCACTTGTCTCTGTGTGACCTTGGGCAAGTCACTTCACTGGGCCTCAGTTCCCTAATCTGTAAAATGGAGATTGAGACTGTGAGCCCCACATGGGACAGGATCTATGTCCAACCCAATTTGCTCGTATCCACCCCAGCGCTTAGTACAGTGCTCAACACATAGTAAGCTCTTAAATACCATTCTTATCATTATTTTTACTTGAGAGGGGAGGGTCAGCTCCATGGGATGCGGGTGGGAGAGCAGTCGATCTTAACAGAGTAAAAACAGGAGCTCCGGCTCCGTCCGCAGAATTAGGGGAGGAAGAGCAGGGTTGCCGGGGGTAGGAGGGAGTCCTTTTTTTAAAAAATGGTGTTTGTTAAGCACTTACTATGTGCCAGGCACTGTACCAGCCAGGAGAAGGAGCGTGGCTTAGTGGCAAGAGCCCAGGCTTGGGAGTCAGAGGTTGTGGGTTCTAATCCCAGCTCTGCCACTTGTCAGCTGGGTGACTTTGGGCAAGTCACTTCACTTCTCTGAGCCTCAGTTACCTCATCTGTAAAGTGGGGATGAAGACTGTGAGCCCCACGTGGGACGACCTGATTACCCTGTATCTACCCCAGCGCTTAGAACAGTGCTTGGCACATAGTAAGCGCTTAACAAATACCATCATTATTATTACTAAGTGCTGGGGTAGATACAAGCTAATCAAGTCAGACATACATCCCAAGTGGCATTCAGTCTTAATTCCAACTTTAGTAATAAGAATTCTGGTATTTAAGCGCTTAAATACTGTGTGCCAGGCACTGTGCTAAGCGCTGGGGTGGACACTGTCCCTGACTCACGTGGGACTCACAATCTTAATCCCCATTTCACAGAGGAGGAAACTGAAGCATGAGGAAGTAAAGTGACTTGCCCAAGGTCACAAAGCAAACAAGAGGCAGAGCCGGTATTAGAACCCACAACCTTCTGACGCCCAGCCTCGTGCTCTATCCACTACGCCGTACTGCTTCCCGGCTTTACAGATGACAGAGCTGGGGCACGGAAAGGTCAAGCGACTTGCCCCAGGTCACACAGCAGACAAGTGGCGGAGGCCGGGATTAGAACCCAGGTCCTTTCTGACTCCAAGGCCCCGGGTCACTGGGAAATTCAAACTCCGCACAAACCGTCGGGCTGCATTTCTCCTGTAGTGCTGAGCTCCTTGTTACCATGAAGATCTCTGGTTCACCCTCCTTTAGGCTCTTGGCCACTTTAATTACACCAGCTGAAAAAAGTTGACCGCAGCCAGGAGCCAAAATCATTTCTCGGTTTCCCATTTCGGAGCGCCGAAAGTATTAATACATAAAGCAATGGCTGTCTTCGAGAACTGTCCGTTTTATTGCATAATAATGATGAACGTGCCTTTGTGACATTAACAGGTGTCCACCAGAGAATCCAAATAGCTTTTTCAGGAGCGATTTTAATTACATTATCGTCGCTAACATCACCGTCTGGAACGGGTCTTTTTCAAATTCCCATTTTACGCAGCATTTTGTGCCGGGAACCGTTGGCCGTCGTTTGACCGACAAACGAGGCCGTGTCTACCCCGGGGGAAGCTCTCCATCTATTAGTGGAGACAAAACAAAAACACTCGATTAGACAGAAAAGTGGTTAGGCCCTCCGTTTAATAATTGTGATATTTAAGCGCTTACTCTGTCCCAAGCACTGTACCGAGTAAAATACTGGAGCAGATCGGACACAGTCCCAGTCCCAGTCGGAGCTCGCGGTCTAAGGGGAAGGGAGAACCGGTATTTAACCCTCACTTGAAATCGAGGCCCAGATAAATGATTTATCCAAGGTCGTTCAGCAGGCAAGTGGGAAGGCGTCCGGGAGGAGATGTGTTTTTAATAAGGCTTTGAAGGTGGGGAGAGTCATTGTCAGATGTAACGATGGCATTTGTTAAGTGCTTACTATATGCAAAGCACTGTTCTAAGTGCTGGAGAGGATACAGGGTGGTCAGGTTGTCCCACATGGGGCTCACAGTCTTCTTCCCCAATTTACAGATGAGGTAACTGAAGCACAGAGAAGTTACGTGAACTTGCCCAAAGTCACACAGCTGACAAGCGGCTCAGCCAGGATTTGAACCCATGACCTCTGACTCCCAAGCCCGTGCTCTTTCCACTGAGCCATGCCGTGAAGAGGGAGGGAGTTCCAAGCCAGAAGCAGGAAAAGTGCGGGGTTGCCAGTGAGATAAATGAGCTCGAGGTACCGTGAGTAAGTTGGCGCTACCTGTTGCCGAATTGTCCATCCCAAGTGCTTAGTACAGTGCTCTGCACATAGTAAGCGCTCAATAAATACTATTGAATGAATGGATGAATGAGAGGAGCAAAATGTGAGGTCTGGGTTGTAGTCGGAAATCAGGGAGACGAGGTAGAAGGGGGGAAGATGATGGAGTGCTTTAAAACCCCGGTAAGAAGCTCCCGTTTGATGCGGAGGTGGAAGGGCAACCACTGGAGGTTCTTGAGGAGTGGGGAGACGTGGACTTTAATGGCGCTCAGTAAATACCCCAATAATTGTCATTAAGTGGCAGAGCTGGGATTTTAGAACCCAGGTCTCCTGACTCCGAGGCCTGTGCTTTCTTAAAATGACTCCTGTGCAAAAATCTAGTTCCATCTGAATTTTTTCCTCATTGGTTTTCTGTTCAATTCGCCTTCCTCTACCACAGAGAAGCAGTGTGGCTCAGTGGCTAGAGCGCGGGCTTGGGAGTCGGAAGCCATGGGTTCTAATCCCCGCTCCGCCACGTGTCAGCTGGGTGACATTGGGCAAGTCACTTCACTTCTCTGGGCCTCGGTGACCTCATCTGGAAAATGAGGATTAAGACTGTGAGCTCCACGTGGGACATCATCATAACCCTGTATCCATCCCCGTGCTCAGAACAGTGCTTGGCACATAGTAAGCGCTTAACAAATACCATCATCATCACCGTATACATCGATGCTCAGAGTTTCAACAACTTTTTGCATGAAAAATGCCTTAGGTGTATTTATAATTCCAAAGGTCCCTCACTTTCTTTAAAACTAGATCCTTTTGTTCAGAAATTCAGTGCTGAAAAATGAGCCTCATGGGAGACAGGGATGCACCCCACCTGATGAACTTGTATCTACCACAGAGCTTAGAACAGTGCTTGACACACAGTAAGCTCTTAAGAGATACCATTACATTTTTCTTAAGAAAAACATCACCCAGGATATCGTATGTCTTCCACTTAAAGCATCCACTGGTGCTCCTAGAGCCAGTTAGTGAATATGAAGGTCCATTCTGTGTTCCGATATTTGGTATAACTATTTTCTTGCGATGTAGTAAACAAATTCTGGTTTGTTACTCCCAAAATGAGTATTACAAGGCCAAATTATGGTTAGTCACAAAACGATTATTCTTGAGCCCTGTGCATTAACCGGTGACAGTCGGTGATGTTGGTGGAAAGTACAACAGGGTAAAAATAGTGAATTTTTAGGCAATGTACGATACGATTAGAGCCCTATAAAACCACACTCTAATTCTCTCATGAACAGATCTTAACTGAGTAGCTTGATTTTAATTTTCAAGCACAATGCTGATTTTCTGGCAACCTCGGCACGGGATATAGGCTGTGTGAAACTCCTGGAATTCCCCGTACTGTTTGCAAATTGTGGTTTAGAGCCATGCCATATGCTCTTTTAAACTTCACTTGTCATAGTCACAGAATGTCTGAACAACTTGGCAAAAGACACAGCGGTGTTTTGTATTCGGCTGCAGGGCATAACAACAAATTCCAGTTGGTGGGTTGGAAATACAAAAATAACAGAACAAAGAAGAAATCTCCCTCTTTATTTTTCCTCTTTTCATTTAAATTATTTAAAAATTTAAATATCAGATGTGGGCGATAAAGCATAAATCCATTTAGAGTAGCTTCCCTAAAATCCCAACCCGGAAGTAGGAGAAGCAATCCTCATAAAAATGACAAGAACTCACTTTAGTCTACAGTTTGATTGGTGTCATTTAACACCAACTTTATCATCGTCAGTGGCATTTATTGAGTGCTTACTGTGTGCAGAGCACTGTGCTAAGTAATTGGGCTAAGTGCGACAGAGTTGATAGACGTGTTCCCTGCCCACAACGAGCTTACAGTCTAGAGCCTTTATATTTTTACTTAACATCGTGTCTTTTTTTTCCGTACTCCAGTAGAATAATAAGTCCGACTAATGCGTTTCTTGATAATGTCCATTCATCAAAGTGTTAGTGAAATTGTAATTTAAACTTTTCATTAATAATTGCCTCCATAAAGCAAGTATGATCTCCCTCCTACTTAGACTTGGAGCCTCATGTGGTCTAAGGGTTGTGTCCAACCTCAAGGTCTTGTTTCTACCCCAGCACTTGGCACAGTGCTTAGCACACAGTAAACACTTAATGAATACCACAATTATAATCAATATAATTATTGTGTCTATGTTACGCATTTTGATTTGTGCTTTTAAAATCTCACTTTTAAAGGGTTGAAGTATGAGCATAGCAGGGTGCTGATTTTCCAGCTGAGCAAGGAATGTACTATCCAGAGCAAGAGAAAACTTAATTGTAGCATTAGGCCAAGGTTTGGAAAAAAAATCAAGTAAAAATCACTTTGTCCCATTTAGAGAAGCTGTACTTTTGAAGTGCTGTAGTAGAAGTTACCTAAAGGGGAAGTCATAGGCACAAATCACAGTCAGTGGTATTCATTTAAGTGCTAACTACGTACAGAACACTGTACTAAGCATCTGGGACTACGGTGTAGCACGATGTAGAGCACAGACCTGGGAGTCAGGAGGTCATGGGTTCAAGTCCTGGCTCCTTCACTTGTCTGTTTTGTGACCTTGGGTGTCACTTCTCTTAGCCGCAGTTACCTCATCTGTAAAGTGGGGATTGAGACTGTGAGCCCCACGTGGGATGGGGACTGTGTCCATGCTCAGTACAGTGCCTGGCACATAGTAAGTGCTTAATAAATACCATCATTATTAGGTGCAAGACAGGGAATTAGAAGACAAGTTCCCTGCTCACAGTGAATTTACAGTCTAGAGACCTGCATAAATGAACAGTAGTTACTTCTTGAAATAATTTGCATCTCTTTCGAGGAAAACGGTGAAAATGAGAAAAAGGGACTAAATGAAGAAGTTGGAAAAGTGGACTCGGGGCAGAAAGTGTGGGCCCGGGCTACTGGGAAGTGTAGTTTCTGACACTACACATTGCTATTGTTCTTGTCTGTCCGTCTCCCCCGATTAGACTTGTAAGCCTGTCAAAGGGTAGGGACTGTCTCTATCTGTTACCGATTTGTACATTCCAAGCGCTTAGTACAGTGCTCTGCACATAGTAAGTGCTCAGTAAATACTATTGAATGAATGAATGAGGGGCAGCAGAGACAAGACTAGCCATTTCCTCAATGTTGTTGCCGTAAATCGAGGTTTTGTTGGCCTATTTATAATACCCCAGTAGTGTGAAGTCAGGACCTGTAAGTCATGAAATGTATGACAATCATAATTATTGTAGTATTTATAATGCACTTATTATGAGCCAAGCACTGTACTTAGCACTTGAGGAGATACAAGAAAATCTGGATGGACCCAGCCCCTGCCCTCTTGGGGGCACAACCTAGGGGAAGGAAGAACAGGTATGGATTCCCCATTTCACAGATGAGGAAGCTGACAGGGAAGCTAAGTGACTTGCCCAAAGATACAAAGCAGGCAAGTGGTGGAATAAGAATTAGGACCCGTATCCTTTGACTCCCCAGGCCTGTGGTCTCTCCATTGGGCCACACTGCTTTTAAATCCAGCGCTTAGTACAGTGCCTGGCATATAGTAAGCACTTAACAAATGCCGTAATTATTATTATGAACTGGAAAGCCCAAAATCTGGCAATAGTGATCTTTTATTTTATTTTACTTACCCATTTTGGGTCATTATAGGTCAAATATACTGTCTATTCTCATGCTTTTCCAAGGCCTCTTCCAACACTATCTTAATTTCCTTGTGACATCAGAGTCAGGGTTTAGAAGTCCTGCTCAAGTCATGTTGTGTTAAAGTAGCTTAAATGGATCATTAATAATAATAATAATTATGGTATTTGTTAAGTGCTTACTATGTTCATTCATTCATTCACTCAATAGTATTTATTGAGCACTTACTATGTGCAGAGGACTGTACTAAGCGCTTGGAATATAAATTCGGCAACAGATAGAGACAATCCCTGCCCAGTGATGGGCTCACAGTCTAATCGGGGGAGACAGATGGACAGAAATGAGACAGCATAATCGCGATAAATAGAATGACATTAACAAAATAAATAGGGTAATAAAAATATATACAAATGAGCACAGTGCTGAGGGGAGGGGAAGGGAGAGGGGGAGGAGCAGAGGGAAAAGGGGGAAAGGGGGAGCAGAGAGGGAGCAGAGGGAAAAGGGGTAGCTCAGTCTGGGAAGGCCTCTTGGCGAGAGAGTGTACTAAGCGCTGGGGTAGATAAGCAGATCGGGTTGGACATAGTCCCTGTCCCACATGGGATTCGCAGTCTCAATTCCCATTTTACAGATGACTTGCCCAGGGTCACACAGCAGACACATGGAGGAGCTGGGATTAGAACCCATGACTTTTGGACTCTCAGGTTCGTACCCTATCCATTCTACCATAAGCTGAGGGCCTAGGGCTGGGAACAGAGGAAGAGGGAGAGGAGGAAGCCTGATACCCCTCAGCCCTCTGGCTGCTTTGGAGTTGCCTGGGCCTGAAGAGGGATGGAGGGGCATTGGGAGAGATTTGTAAGGAACCAAAATAGACTTGACCACCAGATCCTCTGTAGGTTAGAAAGAAAGATAATGGCTGATGCTCCTGGAATTCTGCTTTTGCTCCCTATTAAAGGGTGATCCAGGGAAGCTAAGAAAAAAAACACAACTCCTGGGGTAGGTTAGATTTATGTTTTTATTTTTTGAGGAAGGTGGTGCTGTTCTTTACTGCACAACTATAAAATCCAGTAGGTGCCGTGGGGGATTCCTACTAGTCTGTTGCTGGTACCACCCAAAAGAGCTAAGGGGTCTGAAAGTTTTAAGGATGCGACATTGATTCCTTCAGAAATAAAGGGACTGGCTTTGGCACTTAAGTTGGAAAATCCAATCACTCGAATGTCACATGAGAAGCATGATGAGACCTTTTACGTTTTCTGTAATCGTCCTGCAGTTTCTGTATTACAGTTCTTCACGATAATAGAGCAAACGTAGTATGGCTATAAAAGAGACATCTCGCTGAGGCAGAGAATTAAACAGTTCTGTTTTATCTGAGCCTGTAGACAAGATCTGTGTTTTTTCTGGCCTAGTCATCCTTTAAAAACCATCGGGGGTCTATCGTTTCTAATTTGTCTTCCTGTATTTCTTTCGTTGGCTGCTCAGTTTTAAAGTCCCACTTCCACTCATTTTCTTGGGGCCCATACACTTTCAGAATACTGACTGGTAAGAAATAAATATCAGAAAGAAATGAATTAACAAACGGAGGTTTGTTTTAAATACGTCTAGTTCTGAACATGTGCTGAAATTTCTTCACATCCCCTGCCAGTCCACAGAAGATGAATTTTCTTAACTGAAGGCAGTTCCAGAATTTACCCCTGCAAAGAGAGATTGGTTTTCATGCCAATGAAACATTTAAATATCACTCTGAAAATCTATTCCACACAGAGCATTTGCCTAGAGCAGTTCAACTTCCCAGCTCTTCTTTTCAGGGCAGCCAAACTCATCAGTATGGTAAGTAGGAAGAGGTACTAGTGAATTGAAGTGAGCAAGTGAAACTGGAGACTGAGCTGTGAAGATCAGGGTATCAGAATCAACATGCTCTCTATTATGTCTTTCAGAAAGACCACTGCATTTTGAAGAATGCCGCTCCCGTGGTGGAGATTGGTCATCTATTCTCCGAGCCTGAAAGGGCACCTAAACGGCCCCCCAGATTTAGTGAAGAGGAGGCCGGTCCCGGGTTGCATCAGACAGATTTTTAGTGCCACTGGGAAATGGACCAGAGACTATACATTGCAAACGAGGAAGAAAGTTGAAAAATGGTGGCAACAGAGGGTGAAAGAACAATTCTACAGAATTTCAGACACCGATGTAAGTATTCTGAAAAAAAAAAAACAGAAGAAAAATCATCTGTTTTTTTCCGATATTAAAATAAGTAATCAGGTTTTTTAATCAATTTTGATCTAAAATGACCTATGTACATGATACATAACATAGTATTAAATATCACCATTGCCGATTCATCCTGAATTTGCCAGATAATACTTAAATGTTAGTATATGAAATCTGTAGGTCCTTTGGACCTGACAGACATCGTGCTGGCGCTTAGAATTTTGCTGAAAATTAAAAATATAATTCCGTGTTCTTTAGGCTACTCCTGTGTACTGCCGTCCTTTGCATCGTGGTCATTTGGCAGTTAAAGTGGTGGAATGTAATTAACAAAAGGAAATTTCAGTTGAAGAGAAAGAGAGTTTACAGTTCTCTAGGTTGTAAGCTTCTTGTGGGCTGGGATGGGGTGGTTCTTTTTATTTTAACAGTATATGTGTGCTTACTGTGTGTCAGACCCCATCCTAAGCACTCAGGTCATACAAGCTAACACAGTCCATGTTCCACATGAGCTCACAGTCTTAATCCCCATTTTACAGATGAGGTAACTGGGGCACAGAGAAGTGAAGTGACTTGCCCTCAGTCTCACAGCAGACAAGTGGAGGAGCCAGGATTACTTAGTACAATGCTCTGCACGCTATAAGTGATCAAGAAATACCATTGATTGAATTATTAAGGTGTCCAGGTGAGAGATTTGACAGGGACAATCTTGAAAACTTCTCATTTCCAGATTTTTGAAACAGGTTCATCTGAGAGAGTGGGGATGGAGAGTGGAGAGAGTTTTTTGGGCTCCACCTTCATTCCCAGCTACCCTAACCCACAATTACTGTGCCCAGTTAGGGATTACATATATGGTCAGCCTAGGAATGCCCATGCCGATCACTGGATCCTAATGTAGTGAAAGTGCAAGAAGCCATAGTCTAAAGAATCAATCAGTTATATTGATTGTGCACTTACTGTGTGCAGAGCTCACAGTGGCCTAGTGGATAGAGCAGTGGCCTGGGAATCAGAAGGACCTGGGTTCTAATCTCAGATTCTCCACTTGTCTGTTGTGTGACCTTGGGCAAGCTACTTAATTCAGAGCTTAGTATAGTGGCCTGCACACAGTAAGCGCTCAATAAATATGATTGATCGATTGATTCTTAGGGCCTTAGTTACCTCATCTGTAAAACTGGGATTAAGACTGTGAGTCTCATGTGGGACACGGACAGTGTCCGACCTGATTATCTTGCATTTACCCCAGTGCATAGTAAACTGCCTGGCATATAGTAAGCATCTAACAATGCCATTAAAAAAAGCACTTGGGAGAGTATAATGTAACAGAGTTGGTAAACATGTTCCCTGCCCCCTGGGAGTTAATAATGTAGAGAGAACTGCTAAAATAATATGATATAAAGTAATTTTATTTTAAAGGAAAAATAAGTGCTGTCAATTTTTCCTACATAACGTATTCCAGGTTCGCTCCTTCCTCTCCATTCAAAAGGCCACCACACTGGTCCAGCCACTTCTTCATGTCCTGACAATTTTTTTTAGTGGCATTTAAGTGCTTACTATAGACCAGGCACTGTTCTAAGCTCTGGAATAGATACAGGTTAGACACAGTCCCTGTCCCATATGGAGCTCACAGTCTTAATCCCCTTTTTACACATGAGGTAATTGAGGCCCGGTGGAGTGGCTTGCCCAGGTCATACAGCAGGCAAGTGGCAGAGCCGAGACTAGAATCCATGTCCTTCTCATTCCCAGGCCTGTGCTCTATCCCCTTGGCCCCGTGGCTTTCCCTCTCCCTCAGGCGGGAGGGATATTGATTTATGTAGTATTTCCCCTAAATAGAGTACAATGAAGCTAGTGCTCCTTCGTGGTATTGGTGAAATGAAGGAGAAGAGCAGATGTTAAGGAGAGAATAGGAGAAACCAAAAAAATATGCCTGGGTAATTCTATCTTCCTTCTCACCGCGCTCCGTCTCCCCTCATCCCCCCACACTTCCAGTCCAGTATATTTTCTAAAACTTCATTCTGCTCACACATCTCTTCTCTACCAAAAACTCCAATGCTCCCCATTCAGGTCCACATCAAACAGAAACCCCTGACTATTGGCTTTTTAAAAGCCATCAGCTCTCTCTCTCACTTTTCCACTTTCTTCTCCCACGACACCCCATTTTGTACTCGTTGTTTCTGATAATGATAATAATAATAATAATAATAATAATAATAATAATAATAATGGTATTTGTTAAACACTTACTATGTGCCATTCACTGTTCTAAGCACTGGTAGATACAAGGTAATCAGGTTGTCCCACATGGGGTTTACTGTCTTAATCCCCATTTTCCAGATGAGGTAACTGAGACACAGAGTAGTTGAGTGACTTGCCCAAAGTCACACAGCTGACAAGTGGTGGAGCGGGGATTAGAACCCATGACCTCTGACTCCCAAGCCCAGGCTCTTTCCACTAAGCCACGCTGCTTCAAGCTAACTTATTCACCGTGACTCACTCTGTCCTGTCTCCAACTTTTTGCTCATGCCGTTCTCTGTGCCCGCCATTCCTGTCCCGTTTAAAGCCACGAGTCTACAGCTCTCCCCACCTTCATAACCCTTGCGATAATCCTAATAATAATATAATAATAATAATAATAAAAGGAGGCTTTTCCTGATTGATTTTCTTCTCCCCACCTCTCATATCAACTACCACCGTAGCACTTTTGTGCCACCTCTGCTGTCATTCACTCGCAACCAGCCTTGGCAATTCTTTGCATATTGATTTACAAACTCTTCTCTTTAAGCATTTATACCTCCACATGCAACCCATCAACCAATCAGTCCTATTTGTTGAGCACTTACTGTGTTCAGAGCACTGTACTAAGCACTTGGGGGAGTACATCGTAACAAGAGTTAGTTAACGCATTCCCTGCCCACAGTTGAGAGCTTACAGTCTAGTGGACATATCCATCGTTCGATTTGCTTCTTCCTTCTGTCTGTAATTTATTTTGTGTATATCTTTCCCATTAAATTGTTAGCTCCTTCAGGGCAAGTATTAACCCACCCACCCCCCAAAAAAATCATGCCTTCTATCTGTATTTTAATAGTCTCCCAAGTTCCGAATCAGTGTTTTTTACACCAAGTAGGCACTAAATAAATAAGTGATTGTTAAATAAGTTCCAATCAGTAATAAAATGGAGCACCTTGCATTTGGAAGACTCACTTTGGCATGCAATTGAGCTTTGACTAGAGAAATGCTAAGTGTCCTCAGAATTTCTATGGTATATGTAAATTGTATGCTCTAGAAGACCGCAGAAGATAAAGTATTTTAATGCTTCTAGGGAGATTAAGACTAGCCGTGCCCTAAATTATGAAAGTGATTTTCATTTTTTATTTTCTTTTTCTGTCTTATTTTATGAAATTTAACATGGGTTCTTAACTTTTGGTGAGAATGGGTAAGCAGATTTGTTGCCAAATGCACTCAAATGAGGTGTTATCCCTGGTATCATTGTCAAGCACAGACCATAAGAAAGTTGGAGTCCTTGATCTCTCATAAAGTCAAAAGATGCCCAGGAGTATCAGAATATATTTCCAAAATTCATCCTTGACATACTGCTAGAAACCTAGGAAAAGAAAGATTTAAATCCTTACCCTTTTATATAATTATGAAAATTTCCTTTTCAATCAAACCTGTTCAATTATGACATAAAACCCCCATAGTTCTTCACCCCCATCCCACCCCCAGGAGGTGAAAGTCATTAAATTGTCACAAAGATAGGGAAATTATTAGATTTTTTTCACGGAGAAACAACAAAGGCAGCATCGAACAGTGAGGTGAATATATTTTCAGCAGCAAGAAAAAATCATGAATATTTAAGTTTTTAATAGCATCTCAGCTCTAGAGTTGGATTTAACTAGGTCTAGTTTTGGTCATAAATTGTAGTGCTTATTGCAGAAGCTGAAAGGATTTGGGAGATGTTTGTGGGGAAAAGAGTATTTCTTGGAGAAAACTAGAGTAACAAAAATGTTTTCATCGTATTGCACCAGGAAGAAGCTTATAACTGAAAGTGTAGCCACGTTTTTGAAACACAGCAAAGGAATAATTCATTCAATAGGTCATATTTATTGAGCGCTTACACTGTGAAAAACACTGAACTAAGTGCTTGGGAGAGTACAGTATAACAACAGACAGACACATTCCTGCCCACGATGAACTTACAGTCTAGAGGGGGAGACAGACATTAATATAAATACATAAATTACGGTGATTTGTGGTTATATTGTACTCTCCGAAGTGCTTAGTACAGTGCTTGGCATATAGTAAGCGCTCAATAAATGCGATTGAATGAATGAATGATTGAATGAATGAGTATTCATATTTTACATGAAAAGGGACACATTAAAATCCAGGAATAATGTTCATGGAAAATTTATTAAACACTTATTATGTGCTGAGCACTTGTGCTAAGTGCTGATTTAGAGACAAGATAACCAGATCAGACACCTGTCCCTGGCAGTGTAAGAGGGCTGGAGAGAAGATATTTTTTCCTTATTTTACAGAAGAGGAAACTGAGGTGCAGAGTTATTAAACGGCTTGCCCAAGGCCACTCAGCAGACGAGTGGTGGAAGCGGGATTAGAATCTGGGTCTCCTGACTCCCAGTACTCTGCTTTCTGATAGTCCACCCTCCCTCATTTGTAATAGCTGTTCTTAGGGAATGATTCTACTGACCATATGTCAGCTCAGCAGATGAATATGCAAGCATAATACAGGAATGCCTAAGTAAGAGTGGGGTGGGTAGTCTTTTAAAAATATATTTAGTTAAGCAGGAATTTTTTTTTTAGTTTGACTCTGCTTTGTCCATTCATAAGCAGGCATACTATGTTATTCAACTGGGTTATGTTCCTTGAACATAGTGTATCATGAATGGCTCTACCTTGGGATATATCGTCACATAGATTTCAAGTGCTATAAATTAGGAACTGGTCTGGAACTTCTGGAAAAGTGCTATGAAATTCCATTATGTGTTATGTACTTTAATAGTATATATATAGATCACTAAACTAGTGCTTAATTTTCATTAAAGGAATTTAGAGCATAACATCACAATATTAAATAAATGAGGAGATTGTAATTATGATTATGAGTTATTGTAGAAGACCGCATAAGTAGGAGCTCAACCGGGTTAGAGGTTTAGTAACTTCAGTGAAGAATTTGTCCAGTTTTAGTGGAAAAGCAGCCTCCTTTCCTTCTTAAAAGACCTGACAGTAGGCTAACTCCTTCTGAAGACTTCCTTCCGAATACCTCTGCCTGCGTCTGAACTCTTTTCACTGAGGTTATCTTCTAGACTTCCTCTAGACTGCGAGCTCGTTGTGGGCAGGAATGTGTGTTTGTTGTTATATTGTAATCTTCTAAGCACTTAGTACAGGGCTTTACACACAGTAAGCGCAAAATAAATACATTTGAATGAATGAATCTTCAATTATATGCTTTTTCGAAAATTGATGCAAGACTCTTTAATCTTGTCATTTTGGCTGGTGATGGAGGAGCAATAACTTCTTCATCTGTTTCCACACCTTGTAATGATGCCTTTGAATGAGATGCAGTTAACTCTTTGACTTCTGCATCACTATTTCTAAACTAAGATACCCCTCACTTCTCTGTTCAACAACTTGTTTGGTTGTGTAATCAAGGGTCTGTTCACCGCTTTGAAAATATGACAACCATGGGCAGATTTTGCTCCAAGATCCATTAGCTGTGGATTGCTTAATCTCAGAATGGGTGGTGAGGGATTCACTTAACCAGAACACTCTTCCGGAAGGCTGAGGGCCATTAGATGCCTGGTTTTTTTTTTTTAAAAAAAGTATTTGTTAAAATTTTACTATGTGCCAGGCACTGTTCTAAGTGCTGGGGTAGGTACAAGCTAATGAGGTTGGACACAGTCCCTGTCCCAGTCTTAACCTCAGTTTTACAGATGAGGTAACTAAGGCCCAGAGAAGTTAAGTGACTTGCCCAAGGTCACACAGCAGATAAGTGGCAGGGTCGGGACTAGAACCCACGTCCTTTTTAATTCCAGGCCTGTGCTCTATCCATTAGGCCATGCTGTCCGTGTGGCGTAAGTCACCAAAAAAGAGATGTCTGTTTCCCTCGGGTGTTTGTAACCTGAGGAATGCCAATGTACACAAAGAATCTCTCTTTGTACTATATTGTTTCTTACAACTATGTTGAACATAAACTATGTGTGAATTGTCTTTCCTCTTTCCTAGAAATCCAAACCCAAGTTTTATGTACTCTCCATGTTTCCGTACCCTTCGGGAAAGCTCCACATGGGCCATGTTCGGGTCTACACTATCAGTGATGCCATAGCCCGATTTCAGAAAATGAGAGGGATGCAGGTAAGCCGTACCCCAACGGTCGTAACCCCCATCTCCTACCCCAGTCCTCATAGAAGAAAATAAACCTCACAGCCATCAGTGGAGACACTTGACTTGAAACATACTTTCAAAACTTAAGAAACCTTTGCGAAAGAGGAAAGGCACGAGCCTTTATGAGAAATCTGTTTTCGGCACGAAAAACTTCTTGATGACAGATGAGCTGTACAGCAATTCAATGATAATGAAAAGTACTTTTAGCAGATGCCACATGCCGATGAAAGTTGTTGCATTTTCAGCCTTGTTTTTTGTGCGATGGAAAGGGACTCGGTACCCGGTATCATTGCAGTGGAACTCAGTTCACCTTGAAGATGCAAAGTTGAACTCAGAGAGACCAGACAGTGGGGTCTGAGGAGGATTGTCCCTAATTGACCGTTGACCCACGAATCCACACCATTGATAGTTGATGCCCTGGGATGCTGTCAATAACGCTCTTGCCCTCTCCCCTCCAAGACTATCCTCCCTAGACTTGGAAGACTGCACAGGGTCGGGTCTCTGAGATGCGGGGTGGTGAAGGAGGAGAGGGGGTGGTGGTGTGGGAGAGGGTAGCAAAAGTTGAGAGCCCAGTTGGTCAGCGTGCTGCTGACAGGGCAGACTTAGGGACAATCAATCGATCACATTTATTGTGTGCGGAGCACTGTAGTAAGTGCTTGGGAGAGTCCAGTATAGCAGAATTGGGAGACAAGTTCCCTGACCACAAGGAATTTACAATCTAGAGGGCCGGGACTAAGGGTGCAGGGCTCTTCTAGTGTCTGTGGCACTGCAGATGTCAATTACCGAGCATCAGACTTGCCCTAAATAATATCATAGCCAGAACGAAGCTTTCTACTGAAAAATTAAATCCACAAATCACACTTGGTTGGTATAGACTTGTAAGAGAATTAATATCGTTGTCACACCACCAAACGCAAACAGAATCATCCATCTCTGTTTTTAAGATGCTCAGTCTTACACTGACCAATACATTCTGAGAGGAAATTTATCTCCCTTGCTTGCATCTCTTGTTATCAATCCATCATCGCTTCTACCATTATTAAAAAAAAAAAGGTTATGGGAAGTGAATCGGCAACGGTGTCCTGCACATTTTTCATTTATTAACTGTGATCCTCCAGGTTGGTACATCTTATCTTTATCTTTCACCTGCTTATTTCAGCCTTTTGCTGGCCAATGATTGACAGCCAAGGACATCAGCCTTCATATGGTCTAGAAGAAATGTAAAACATTTGCCGGACAGTGTTCTGGTTGTAAATCCTCAGAGAATCTCTGTACTGTGCTGTTCAATTGAAAAGGAAGTTTTACAGACACTTTGAAGCTTTCAGCTTTACTCTTAATTTTCTCCTTGACATTTCTTTTAAAGCTGTTTATGTTTTAAGAGGTTATCATCTTGATCTAATTTGGGAGGATGGGTTTCTGAACTAAGTACAGATCAGTGCCAGGCTATAGTCTAACAAAAAGCATCCTGGTGGGTATTGAAGCTGCTTTTGAATTCAAAAGCCTTTTGCTACATGAACAGAGGAAGCTTTTGGAGATTACAGGTATTAGTTAAAAAAGAAAGGATTTTTTTAAATCTGCATGTCTTAAGATGCATCTCTATTCCTTTTCTACCCTGAAATAAAATTCCACCGAGTCTGGTAGCTCCAAGTGTTCTCTAAGAAATGTTCTTTAAGAAGTGTAGCCTAATTTTCCTTTTATAATTTGGGCCAAAGATTCCTTGTAAAGTATTCTTCTGAACGTTGGCCACATTCAGATGTTAATTTTCCAAAGCCTCCATCTTGCTTAGCTTCATTCACAAATATTGGAGAGGATCAGGGGCAGGCTGGTCTTTTACCTCTAAGAAACGTCTTTTACGCTGCCACGTCTTTCTTGCCTGAGGATTCAGAAGGACCAGAGAGAGTGAATGGCGTGGCACAAACCAACAGCACTGTAGTCGGTTTCTTCCCGCAGGTTCTCGGACCCTAGATTTCGTGACTGGACCGAGGTATGTCCGTCATTTCTGACAGGAGATTCCATCACTGGAATCAGTTAATGTTTTGGAGGTGGAAAATACATCTTGGATAGCCCACCACACTCTCCCAGTGTTGGGAGTATGGTTTATGTGATGCACGTGGAATTGGCAGGTACTGGGTTAGGTCTCATGTCACAACTGTCCAAACCCCGAAGTCCGATGGTGATCTTCTTCCCCGGTCCTGAGCCTCTCCACAGGTCCTGGCTCCACATAACTAGATAGTTCCCGTGACTCCTGCTAAATTGAGAACAAAAATCCATCACTTTGTGACCTAAATCCAATCCGAATCCTGATCTCTAAGAAAACAAATATGGATTCTTAATTAGCTAGGTGTCGATTGCCTTCCCAAGTTCCAATGATCAGTATTTGAATTTCAACTAATTATGATAGCAAAGTCTGGAAAAACTGAAGCAATTTAGGGACCATGTTCTGTTTGTGTTTGTTTCCCAAACAAACAGTAGTATATAGCTAAGATTACCTTTTTTGCTTTGATTCCATCTTAGAACAGAAAGAGAAAAGAGTGAGTGTATTATGTAAACCATATTGTTTTGTTGTGATGAAAACCTGTGGGTTGATTATTAATTTATATTTATAATTTGGACAGTTCCTAACAGAATGTTAATAGGCAATACTGTTGTAGGGAAATATTGAAATAGTTCCATTTTAGCAGATTGAGGCAAACAGACCATTATTAGGTTTCCAGCTTCCTTTGCCTGATTTTGCTGTTCTATAATGCACTGATATGTTAAAGAGGAGTGTGAAGCTACTGGCAGGTAATCCAGCATACCTCACCAAAACTAAATGTACAAATTTAAACCAATTCTAATAAACAAAATTGCAAAATATACAATTTTGAGGCATACATTCCAACTGATTATTCACATAATGTAAGCTGTAGTGAAGAGTAAGGAAGTGTAGTATTTTTGTGACCTTATGGAAAGAACACAGGCCTGGTAGTCAGAACACCAGGGTTCTAATCTCAGCTCTGCTAATTGTTGGATGACCTTGGGCAAGTCACTTCTCTGTGCCTCAATTTCCATATCTCTAAATGGGGTTTCAATGCCTGTTTTCCTACAAAGAACCCCACGTGGGATGGGAACTACATTACTGACCTGGTTAACTTGTATCAACTCCAGCTCTGAAAGTAGTGCTTGACATACACTGAGTGCTTAACAAATATCAAAGTAATTATAATAATAATGATATATACAAGCAGGCAGAAATTACTTGGGTTCTATTATTGGCCATTCAGGTCATTGGGTTAGGGAAGACTCTTTTTTTTTAGGCAGATATAAGTATATTGTTGGAAAAGACCAGGGTTGCAGGTTTCCAGAGGCTAAAATATGTGCTCTAAACTTTCAGGGAATTGGTGATATTTCATTTGTTTCACTAAGAGACATTAAGAGGGAATGTCTAGACTGCAAGCTTATTGTGGGCAGGGGAGGTGTCTACCAATGTTGTAATATTGTAATCTCCCACACGCTTAGTACAATGATCCGTACACAGCCTCAAATAACAAATCAATTGTTAATTGATGTCATGAGGGAGTAGATAGAATGTGAGGAATGTCATATTTTGCTACCTGTTGTGAGGATAGAAAATGATTGTCTGTAATCAACTTCCCTTTTACAAACTCCCATTGTGTACTTCTAGAAGAGTGACTTCAGACTCTCTTCTGATTTCACTGAAATGAGAACCCAGTTGTCGGTAGTTCAAAAGCCACAGAGTGGATGGATGGATAAACTATGGCGACTTGATTCCCAGACTAAAGCATCCTTGGTCCTTATCTTTTTTGGACACAGACTAACCTCCATCAAGCTCCTTGTGTTCAGAGAATGTAGCTACCAAATCTATCCTATAGTACTCTCTCAAGCACTTAGTACAGTACGCAATGTATAGTAAGCACTCAATAAATATGATTGATTGATCATGCCCATGGGCACTTTATTTCTCCCTTTTTGGACCTCAGACACTTAGAAGCAGGTTTGGGGAGCTAGCAGAGAGGTCAAGCTTTACCCATGCCATTTCTCAGACATTCTTGGTGAGCTGAGAGGCTGTTATTTTCAATGGAATGGATTAGTGAGTGCGTATTGTGTGGCATTTGGAAAAATACCCATCAACTGTCTTGCAGAAATGTGAGTCTTATACAGCTCAACAACTCTTCTGCTTTTTATTCTTTGGCTAAAGGCAGTAGGAGTAAAAGTAATGCGAGTTCTTCATGTACTCATATATTTGCTTCCCACCAATAGCTTTGAGGCACTGAAGTGTAATTATATTACATTTTGTTATTTGGGCACATGACTTTGAGGGGAATACAGTTCTCATATTACTAAACCATTTTATTTTTCTTTGCATAAAGTTGCATGTGTCCTTAAAGCAGGACTTTAACAGCATATAAATAAGGTACCAAGTGTCCTCCATCCTGATTCTCCATTTTTCCAATTTGTCAGGCAGTGCATTCCCATATCTTCCTACCTGTGCTCTTCTAAAAAGATACAGGATCTAAGAGCCCTCCTTTGACATCCTTTCCAGGTGAAGTCCCCCTCTAGACCCTAAGCTCATTGTGGGCAGGGAATGTGTCTGCTTTTTGTTGTATTGTACTCTCCCCAGTGCTTAGTACAGTGCACTGCACACAGTAAACGCTCAATAAAAGGACTGAATGAATGAACACGGTGGAAGGTGCTCCCTGTTGGTGCCTAGGGAAGCTTTTTTTTTAAAAAAAAGTTGTATTTACATGCTTTTTAATCATAGAGCTCGTGTCTTAATCCCCATTTTACAAGGAGGGAACTGAAGTCCAAAGAATTTAAATGATTTGCCAAAGGTCATACAGCAGACAAGCAGTAGACCTGGGATTAGAGCCCAGGTCCTCTGACTCCCAGGCCAGTGCTCTATCCACTAGGCCACACTGCTTCTCCCCAGCTTTATGCTCCATAACTTACAACTTATTAAGGAGCCAGCCGGTCCAGGCCGCTTCCTTCCCGTGGACTCCTGGGATTACATTCCAAGGAGAGAAATCTTGAACGCGCTGTCAATGAATGAGCACCTTTCTGTCTGTCGGCTGGTTTTTTGCTTTTCACACAACTGTGGGTCTCCAGCTTTCATCTGTTTTTGTTAGAGAAGTGAAAGGAAACAGCCAAGTTTAAGCCCCTTTCTTTATTGCAGTAGAGAATATACTATATTCATCTCTATGGTAACCACTTATATGGGTCTATGCTGGAAACTGCCACAGATCTATATCCATATTTAGATCAATAGCTATAGATATATTCATGGTGTTTATTTTAAATTAAGAGTTTTTTTGTTTTTTTAAAAAACCAGAACCAGAATTTGAAGATTTGGATGTGGGGATTTTTCAGTCTCCTACTTGGGAGATTGCATTAGGAAACTATAGTTTTGTTTTCCTCATTTCCAGGTGAATATTCTTGTGTTTCATTTACCAGCTAGTAACCGAGTTTAAGGTTGGTTAGAAAGGGATGTAAATACATTCTGAACATAGTAAAATAAAGATGCTGCCATATTATTTAAAAAAGAAAACAAATGCAATTGAGAAAACTGGAAAAGCTATAATTATCCCTAATCCTGAAACTTGAAACATTCATTTGTAAGGGTTGTCTAGCACAGCACTTTCCTGGAAGTGACTTTGGTACTGTGCTGTACCACCTGTGACCCCTAAGCTCTGCATGACCTGAAGAAGGATTTATTGACTCATGCCAGCTCCTCTGGTTTCACTTAAATCTGTGGATCTTCTCCCACTTCATAGCAGTGATAGTATTTATCGAGCATGCACTGGATGCAGTGAACTTTACAATCTGTTGAACATTTCTGGGGTAGGGGATCAGATGGTGGATATGGAAGGGAGAAGGAGGGAGAGAGAACAATCAAGAAGTGACTGCCATTACAGATGCCAAAAATGGCAGTTTAATCAGAATATTCCATTTAAGGGATTAGCCTGTTTAGTCTATGTAGGCCCACACAATTATGGACCCCTTATGTCTGTGACCTTCCTGACCAGTTTATGTGCCTTAGCTGTAGGGACACGGTGAATAGGATTTGCCTTCTAAATGGGTGCTATGGAAAGCAGAGTGTGATTTAGTCATTAAAATGGGGAACTGGAAGTGAAGCAGCCTGGGTTCTATTTTTGAGCCTCCATTGATGTTTGGAAAGTCACTTTGCGGTTCTTTCCCCATTTGCCAGGAGAGGGTAGTTTTGTTTTGTTTTTTGGTTTTTTTTTAAATATAGCTTTAATTGAGATCCCCAGAAGATAAGGATTTTGGTAGAAGTATTCAATCTTGATGAAGGAAAATGGTGTCTGTGGTGGAGGAGTGGGAGGGGGGGTTGGTGTAAAATGGGAAACATTGAGTTCTGACTTCATGTTCCACTCCTAACTGGCATTAGCATTGCTAAACTCCCGAGGTCATTTGACAAGTCATGCAGTCGTCTGGGCTGATGCGATTTTATTCTTCTCCTTTGGGCCTCTGCATGAAAAAAGGAGAATTTTAATATCCAGGTTACATTCTTCAAGAACAAAGAAAATCAACCTTTAAAGGAATGAAAGCCTTTCTTTAAATGTTACCCCCACCCCCCATCTCCAATCCCCACAAAGTCTGCAATAGTCGGGAATTCTGGAAGAAGTTTTAAGCTTCATTTAAACCTGTAACGTTTTGGGGGTTTTAAGAAAGAAGATTTATTTATAGCCATTGGAATGCTTTCTCGAAAAGAAAGAGCCTCTCAGATAACATTTAGTGCTGCTGAATCTGTTGTTGAAAAGCATCCTTTATCGATCCGTAGCTCGCGTTCCGGGAACTGAGGCCCGAGAAGAACCAGTTGGCTTTGTCTGTAGCCGGACACTCTACTGGCATGTTTCAGAGGAGATAATGTGGAGGTTGTTCTTAGGGGATGCAGGTCTTTGTTTTTTCGGAACAAATTTAAATCCTCCTGGCCTTCTCGTCTTAAGTTTTGAACTGAAGATGCTGTGGCTGACGTTCTGTTTTCCCTCTGGAGGGCTTGCACTGAAAGCTTTGACCAATGCAACCAGTAACAAGGGAAGTCCAACAAATGATGATGATCTTTTAAGGGTTTTCCACCTCCCTTTCCGCTAATGAATATGTATCACCCTGAAGAAGCTCCTGTTGCCCTCCAGGAGAGCAGCTCATTGAATCTAATCTGTGTCACACATGGGCTTGAAGTTTCCTAGCAGTTCTCTAATTAGCTAATCCTGCTACTTCTTAACCATTCATTCAGTCGCATTTTTTGAGCACTTACTGGGTGCAGAGCACAGTACTAAGCACATAAATAGACACATTACCTGCCCACAACAAGCTTAAAGTCTAGATAACTGTGGTATTTATTAAGGGCTTACTATGTGTCAGACAGCATACTAAGCGCTGGGGTGGATACAAGCAAATCGGGTTGGACACAGTCCCCATCCCACTCGGGCCTCACATTCTCAAGTATGTGCTTTTTCCAGTAAGTACGCCTGAACGTGGAGAGATAGTTTGAGTCACTATGCTCCTTTTCCCTGGAGGATTTAAGGAACGTGTCTGCTAACTCTATTGTATTATACTCTCCCAAGTGCTTAGTAGAGTGCTCTCCCAAGAGCTCAATAAATGCCATTGATTGATTAAATCCCAGTGCATCATATGACTGACCACCCCACACTTGCTTTACTTGCTTTGCTTGCTTTACTCCTGGTTTCCTTTAGTCATTGACAGAGCTTTGGGTATCTTTATCTCGTTAGTGGTGTGGTATTTTTGTCCAGTAAAATAATTTTTCCTTAATGTTAACCCCCTAGCCCCATGCTGAGGTGACTTGTGCCATAACAATGCTGAGCTCAGTGAAAGGGGCTTAAGCGTGCTTTTCCTTCACTTCTGGCCTTCAGCTTTCCATATAATGTTGGTATTTGTTAAGCGCTTACTAGATGCCGAGCACTGTTCTAAGCGCTGGGGGAGATACAGGGTAATCAGGTTGTCCCAGGTGGGGCTCACACACTATTAATCCCCATTTTACAGATGAGAGAACTGAGGCACAGAGAAGTTAAGTGACTTGCCCACAGTCACACAGTTGACAAGTGGCAGAGCCGGGAGTCCAACTCATGACCTCTGACTCCGAAGCCCAGGCTCTTTCCACTGAGCCACTTTAATGGGCTGCTGAATTCACTCTTCTCAACCTCTCTCAAGGCTGGGCTTCTGAGCACAAGGATCTAGTAATAATTGCAATGGAAAGGGAGGCTTTTGGAATTAGAGAGGGGCAATTGGTTTTGTTTCTAAAGTTAAGGTCTAGAAGGCCATACTGAATTGATTTTCAAAGCTCTATGCCACCACTTAGAGGGAGAAAAAGAGGGTGAAAGTACTCACCAGCTGTGATTTTCTAAAATACCACAATACACACAGTGATACGGCGATTGTTTTCTTCTTAGAATGGGCTTAATGTTAAAGTCCTTCTGTGCTAGACTTGTTCAGCCAATGGTACTAAAGGTGAAATAAGACTGTATTCATGCTTTCTGAGCCCCTTTTTAATGGTGCATATTAAGTGCTTATTATTCACTGGGCTTTACGTTTCCTAACAGTTCTCTAATTAGCTAATCCTGCTACTTCTTAACTATTTAAGCGCTTGGGCGAGTACAGTACAAATACTATGTGCCAGGCCCTGTAATAAATGCTGGGATAGGTGCTAGGTAACCAGTTGGACATAGTTTAACTCCAAGGAAGGAAGCTTTAATCCCCATTTTCCAGATGGGGTAACTGAGGGACAGAGAAGTTAAGTGACTTGCCCAAGGTCACACAGCAGAGGAATGGCAGGGATGGGATTGCAATCTAGATCCTTTGACTCCCAGTCCCTGTTCTTTCAACTAGGAAGCTTCCCTTCGCATTCTCTGTGAAACAGTGTCTTACAAGCAGCATCATTAAGGATCCATAAGCTTGTCGTAAAATACCCCGCTCAGAGAAGATAAATGGAAAGGCACGGTTCATTGTTTTCTATCTGTCAGTTGTTATTGGGTCTGATCCAGCAATCTGCAAAGTAATCTTTCTCATTTGGAGCGCAGGTCATCAACCCAATGGGATGGGACGCATTTGGATTGCCGGCTGAAAATGCAGCTATTGAGCGTGGCCTGCATCCAGAAAATTGGACTCAGAGGTATGTTTTGGTGCGCAGATTCCCTTTCTTAGGCCAATTAGTGTAACAACAAGACAGATCACTAGCTGTTCTCTGACGTTTGCATTGATAGAGCACTAGAGAGTGAAACAGAAATGGCACTTTGAGAACAGGAGGCCAGGGATTTCTAACTCTAAAATCCTTGGTTTGTGTTTTAAAGTCATATTAACTGAGAAATAGCAGAAAGTTTGGGAATTTATTTTGGGGACTGTGTTTTTCCAAATGTTATCCTTTCTGTTTCTTGAACAGTATTTCTGAAAAATAAGAAGTTTAGAGATCAAACTCCTGTAAAGTGTCTTCCCGATTAAAACATTCTGCACAATCTATTTACACCATTTTTTCTCCATCTCTGCTATTTTACAGTAATATTAAACACATGAGAGAACAGCTTAACAGAATAGGCTTATGCTTCAACTGGGATCGGGTAAGTATCGTTCCCTTTTCTGAAAAGATGCTGTTTGGAATTCAGTTCATAATTATTAAATAGAAACGAGAAGCTCAGTGGCTGAATCAGAGCTTCATGGAGACTTCCCGCCTGATCAGTTTGGATAGCCAATGCTTTGCGCTGTTCTGCGTTCATTCTGGAAGCAGTAAAGGTGGAAATTCTGGGAGCTTTTTTTCTTTTGGAGAGACCTTGCGCTGGGAGAGACTTATCAATTTATTGAAGCACTCAGTGCAATTCTAACTTGATTACCTTTTGATTTTTTCTCGCTGTCAGTTTGAAATAAGGTTAATATCCCTAGAGTAAGCTGAGGACATGCATCCCGATGAAAAAAATTGCCTGTAGTTTGAAGAGTCTGTAAATTAGAGGCAGATGTTTTTAGCCGGTGTTATCTCCGGGCTGGAAAAACTAGAGCAGGCTTCCAGAACACCAGCTTCCTGCTAGCAAGCGCTGTTCCCCACCAGTCAGGTTGCCAAGCAAGGCTCCCGGCCCCATTATCAGCCTGCTCATTTGTGGCCTGGCCGGCCTGTGGGTGGCAACAGGTCGTCAGGGAAGCGTGGATGTGGTCTGGCGGCCACTGTGGAACAGGTTTTCAGAGTGTTATCCGAGAGTTAGGGCAACCACACTGACCCGACAACGGGCAGGTACTTAGCTTATTGTTTCAGAAGTAGGAAGAGTAGATGCTCATGCTCCAATCAGCAGAGGGTGACCCAAAGGCTCTCCAAAATGGCCCCGGCAGGGAGGTCCAAGGCGAGTATCAGTAGCAACGGGTGAACAGCACATTTTTATAAACCCTGCCATTTAAAAAAAAATAATAATAATACTAATAATAATGGTATTTCTAAAGCACTTGCTATGGGCCAAGCACTGTTCTAAGTGCTGGGGTCGATAGAAGATAATCGGTTTGGACACTGTCCCTGTCCCACATAGAGCTCACAGTCTTAATCCCCATTTTACAGATGAGGGAACTAAGGCCCAGAGAAGAGAAGTGACTTGTCTGAGGTCACACAGCAGACAAGAGGCAGAGGCAGGATTGGAACTCATGACCTTCTGACTCCCAGGCCCATGCTCTATCCACTAGGCCATGCTGCTTCCTAAAGGGAGGCTCAGGTTTGAACTTGGCTTGCACAACAATAGAGGGAAGAGACTATGAGCGTGTTATCGCCTTGTGAAGTATCTCCCGAACCAAATCCAGTATTTTCCCACAGTCCAGGTATTTGGATTTGTCCTTGCTATTTGATGCATAGTCCTCCCCGCCCCCCCCCACTCGTGAGATAAGAACTACATTTCTGAAGTTGGGCCGTTCGGCACCTGGTGCAGGGATGCAGTTATTCTTTATAGGGGGCTTTCCTCCCGGGATTACGCTGGGTCTGTTTGATCATGCGTAATGCCATTGTAGAGAATTCAGGGGTCATAGCTAGGGCAATTAAAAAAGGCCTCTGTCTGGGACTGGGGGTCCTTCAGACCCTCTTTCCCATCCTATGCCTGTGCTTTCCCATCCAGAGTTCTTCCATGAACCCCGCTACCCATCGCTACTCCCCAAACTGCATTTATCACCTTGGAATGAAGAAGGGATATGAAGAGCTGAAAGGTGTATTTAAATATCATTTCTTCTGAAAGTATTTTTTTGGGCAGGTGTGAAGGGAAAACGAAAGCCCCGAACTGTGCAATTACAGAGATAAAATTGTTTCTGTGTGGAGCATTTGTTTTGCAGGAATAATTACGAGTAGCAGCATGAGGAAGGCACAGGGTTCCGTCTGCTCTGAATCTCTAAATTTGCTTGTTGTTCCAGTGTGCACGATTTTGCTCTATAGGAGCTCCCTCCATAGGAGGGATTATCTGAGCAGCAGTTGTCTAGCCCTCTGATACACTTTGATAGCCTGGTTCTGGGGGGGTTTTTTCATCCTTTTGGGAGCATATCGCCCCAGGGTCACCACTGCCAGCAGCTCTGAAGTCCAGCCTGCTTTCAGGACCATCCTGAGAGTATAGATCTGCCCCAGGATGGGCTTGGGGTATTCCTCAGGCTTAGGAGTAAGCTCAGTTCAGACCCAGCAAGTTCCCCGGGGGGTAAAATGAATTCTGTTCTTGATAAATTAATGGATTCCTCCAGCTGGAAGGGACCTGGAGAGAATACCTAGCCCAAGCCCCTGCCTCCTCCCAGGTAAACGAAAACGCCGCCCACGGGAGGAGTTCACCTAGGGCATGGGAGGCCAAAAGGAGACTCACGAGTCACAGATGGCTCTTGACCTGCTGTGCGGCTCGCGGCCAAGAACTAGGTAATGTGTCTTGTCGTTTTCCACCGTGGCAGCGGGTCTGCAAGGTGCCACTGCTCCAGCCCTTCTGGTGGTCCAGAAGGCCTAGGCCGGGGAGGGGGACGACACTCAGTCTCACCCCCGGTCTCTACCCCTTATGTTACCTGCTCGCCGCTGCCTCCATCCCTCCTCCTGGGAAAAGACCTGCTTGCCACCACGCCCCACCCCGCAGCCGGTTTGGGAACACCCGCTCACCGCTCCGGCTTAAGGAATCGTTATTTGTCTGTAGCCCCCAGCCGTGTTGGGTTTCTGGTTTGTGGCTCTTTGGTTCATGAGGCTTGATCACTTCTGACCTACTTTTTCTTCAGTGATCACATCCTAACAATCTCTAGATAAACCACCTCGAGTCCTTTAAATTTTGTCGGACGACTTATTTTTCAATCCCTTAGTCATTTATTACCCTACTCTCTATCCTCTCCAGTTTCTCCAGGTCCTTTTTAAAGTGCAACCATCAAACTGTCACCCGACATTTGAGTCAGGGCTTCCATTTCACTTCCCTCCCTCCCTCCCTCCTCTCCTGCCCTTCCCGCTGCTTCCACCCCCTCTCCCCCAACCTTAGCCCCCTCATTCATTCATTCAATCGTATTTATTGAGCACCTGCTGTGTGTAGAGTACTGTACGAAGTGTTTGGGAAAGTACAATACAACAATAAACGGTGACATTCCCTGCCCACAATGAGCTTACAGACTAGAGTGGGGGAAATGGATTTCAGGTTTCAGATCACTCCATGTGGACCCAGAACCAGTCGGGCCAGCACTGTCTCAGAACAGACCTGCTGGGGTGGCCCCGAGATTTTAAGCCGGAGTCCCCCGCAGCCTGGCTTTGCTGGAGTGGACCCCAAGCTCCGGATGGTGATGGCAGCGATATTATTCACCTTGGTATCCCATCATCACCTGGGAGACTCCAAGCGACCCACAGCTGAAAGGAAACTTTGAAAGTGCTTGATGAACGAAAGGAAAAGATTCCTTTAGTGTGCCCTTTTTCGCCAGGCTGCTTAGTAGAGTAGCTATACGATTTGAGTTTCTTTGTACGTCCTTACAAAAAAACTCACCTTTCTACTGGATCAGTGCTAAGAGACTTCAGAAACACGACTGGGACACTGTTGTAATAGAAGTGACGGGAAGATCGTCTTTTTGGCTGTTCTCGCAGAAGAAGAGTATAAAGGGAAAGAAGCTAAATGAGAGGGGACATTTGACTGCCAGCTGTTGTCGAATTTTGGGAAGGCTTCTCTTTGCAGAGTACTTCAGACTAGTAGCAGAAAAGAACTTGGGGTACTGTCTTTTTAGTAAGAATACTAACGGTGTATTCTGAAAGGAACAGTAGCATAGTCCTGCATTTAAATAGAAGTGTTAAGTGCTTCTGCCCGAATTTCAAGAGGTGCATTAAATAGTGTGATCCCAATAAAAAAGGAAGACTCTACATGAGTCTTCTGCATAATAGTAATAATTATAGTACTTAAGTGCTTACTATTTGCCAAGCAGGGGTAGATATAAGTTAATCATGTTGGACACAGTCCCTGTCCCACATGGGGCTCACAGTCGAAATCCCCATTTTGCAGATGATATAACTGAGGCTCAGAGAAGTGAAGCGATTTGCTGAAGATCACCCAGCAGACAGGTGCTCAAGCAGGATTAGAACCCAGGTCCTTCTGACTCCAAGACCCCCGCTCTATCCACTAGGTCACGCCGCTTCTCTTGGAGAGCAGCCCTGGGGGGTCAGTCACAGATTCAGGACGACTCCGGACCGTAGGAGAGCTGTGAACCAGATGATCAAGGTGATCTGCAGCACCAAAGTCCTAACAGGCTGGAATGGAGTCATGGTGGAATTTCTTTTTGAAGTGAAGTTCTCTTAGTCCCCACGAGGGCTCCCAACAACTCCACTCCATGGTCCGTTTACTCCCCTCCTAGAAAAATCACCCCTTCCCAATCCTTGAGATAGAGATCTAGAAGGAAGAGGTTTCTCTTTGTCAGCCTGAATTTCAGTCCTAGAGTGGTATTTGAACGTGCAACTTGCTTCCAGTTTCAGTAGTGGGTATTAAAAGGAAATCACACATTCCTCGGGCCCTGAAATCTTGCTAAAGTTGCCTTATACTGAATTTACAGAGTGTCTTCGTCAGAGCAGGGTGAAAAACTTCACTGATAGGAGGCCAGGTGATTCAAGGGCCAAGTTAGCCTTTGTGAAGCATTCATCTTCACCCACTGTGAGACAATCAGATACCACCAGACCGGAGAGGGAACTGGGGTTATTTCCATTTTAGCTGTAAGGAGATATGATCTGTAAACAATGAAATCGTCAAGCCAGCACATGTCATTGAAGACGTCGGTAGCCCAGAGAGAGAGAGGCCAAAGGGACTAACTTCTAGTCCAAGGCTCTATCTCTGTGGTTCCCAGCCTTTTTCAGTTGAGGGGCCACCCAACACTTGAGAGTTTGTCTGTGGGTACTCCTTCCCCCCATCTCCTCTCTTATTTATATTGTCTACCTCCCCGCCTTTAGACTGTAAGCTCATTGTGGGCAGGGAATGTCCCGGTTTACTGTTGTGTTGTACTCTCCCCAAGTGCTTAGTTCAGTGTTTTGCACACAGTAAGCGGTCAATAAATAAAGATTGAATGAATTTACTACTAGAAACTATGCAGGGAGAGAGTGAAAGAGGACCTAAGGTACTAGAAACCGCTCTTTGTGGGCAATAAAGTCTTGTTTCCATAGGCTGCCATCTTGCCATTAGATTGTAAGCTCCTTGAAGGAAAGAAGCATGCTGATCGTGGGCAGGGAATGTGTCTACTTAATTCTGTTGTACTCTACCAAGTGTTTAGTGCAGTGCTCTCTGTGTAGTAAAGGCTCAATGAATACTTTTGATTTCATTGGCCTGGTGCCAACATTGACATATTCTGGTATTTGGGCACCAAAATAAAAGAAGGAATACCTCATAAATTCTCAGCGCACACAGGGGGACCAAACAATGCCGGCTGGGAACTTCTGACCCCGATTCAAGAGCACCAGATGCTTACATTGTAACCATTTCCAAGAATCTTAAGTTTTCTTCTCTGAATATAATCGCTCCTCCCAGCATTTCTGGGAGAAAGAGAGGGGTCAGATGGCAAATAATCAATCAATCGTATTTATTGAGTGCTTACTGTGTGCAGAGCACTGTACTAAACGCTTGGGGGAATACGGCATGACATAGTAACAGACTCATTTCCTGTCCACAGCGAGTTTACAGTCAAGAAGATTATCCTGCCCTTTGTGCTTTTGGGAATAGTGGCAAAATGTTCTGGGGACTCTTTAAACAAATCTGCACTGTTGGGTTTCCCAGGCAATCTGTGTGCCTGTGAAATGTATATCCATTACTTGAAGCCACTATTAAGTTTAATAAAGGTTTGGGTATAGAGTGGGTACTTTGATGGTTCTGCATATATGTCAGAGGACCTTTTATAAAAATTACCTGCGATTACAGCAGGACTTTTTTTTTTTAACATTTAGCTATTTCTTATTAGAATGAGATTTTTTCAAAAAAAAAAAATCTAGTGGCAGGTGACTAGCTAAAAATTGTAATGTCTCATAATGGTTTGGAAATATCCCTTTGTTAAGACGTGTGAGGCTCTGGTTACCTTGACAACAGGTAATGCATGGCAGTGAGGTTTGACTCCAAATCCTTTTTCAACTCTTCACACAGATTAAGCCTCATGTATTTATCAAACCAGTGGCTCTGAGTCATTTTTCTGATGGAGGCCAAAAATTAACCTCTTGTTTTGTATTTCTACTGTTTTTCTGGGGGGAATGCAAGTATCTTTTTGGTTTTGTAATTTTCTTTAAAGAAAAGAAACATTGCTTTTTAAGCTCCTTATCAAAACTAATTTGCTTACAGTAATTTTAGAAAGTTGCTATAAAAGAATCCTCTAAGCCTAGCCTCCCTGGACTCAGTAGAGCATTTTATGCCCTGGTAATCCACAGTAAATGCATGTTGGCTAAAGAAATGCAAGTTAGAGCCCTGGCCTATTGATCCCTTGCCCTACTGTTCTCCATTTCTGTGCTAGGGACATGTTTTTTGAGTTCTGTCAATAGTAGGCGAGGGAGATTTCTACATGCGGATGGCCCCAGGAAGGTGTGGGAAGGGAATTTTCCCACTAGTGCACTAAAAATAACTCAGACTTAAACCCCGTCACCCATGCACCCCATGACTAGAGTAGGGTAATGGTATACAGCAGACTGTGCACCCGTCATTGGGCAGAGATTGTCTCTATCTGTTGCCGAATTGTACATTCCAAACGCTTAGTACAGTGCTCTGCACATAGTAAGCATTCAATAAATACTATTGAATGAATGAATAATAATAGTAAGTAAGGTATTAGGTGTATTTTTTGAGCACTTACTGTGTGTCAAGCACTGTTGTAAGCACTGGGATAAGTATAAGGTTGAACACAGTCCCTTCTCCCCCTCTAGTAATAATAATAATAGTATTTGTAAGAGCCAAGCACTGTTTTAAGAGCGGGGGTAGATACAGGGAATTCAGGTTGTCCCATGTGGGGCTCACAGTCTTAATTCCCATTTTTCAGATGAGTTAACTGAGGCACAGAGAAGTTAGGTGGCTTGCCCAAGGTCACACAGCAGACAGGTGACGGAGCCGTGATTAGAACCCACGTTCTCTGATTCCCAAGGCCGTGCTCTTTCCACGAAACGTCCCTGCTTCTCTAGACTTTAAACGTGTTTGGGCAGGGAACGTGTATTGTTGTGCTGTACTCTCCCAAGTGCTTAGCACAGTGCTCTGCACGCAGTAAGCACTCAAGGAATACGACTGACTGACATGAGACTCGCAGTCTAAAAAGGAGAGAGAACAGGTAGTGAATCCCACTTTTCAGTTGAGGCATTGAGAATTTGTGACTTTCACGAGGTCCCACAGCAGTAAAGTGTCAGGTTTGGGGTTAGAACCCAGGTTCTCTGACTCCCAGGCCTGTCCCTTTCCACTAGGCCATGCTGTAAAACCATTAACTCAGTCTCCTTTCAAGAGACTTCAAAAATTTCCCAATATTCCATGCTAGCCCCCTTCAGAATCCCGAGTCGACTGCTATTGAACCACCGTGGAGAGGGCTTGTCTTTCTGTCTTTCAGTGTCTCTCTCTCTCTCTTAGGCTAATGGGTTTTACAACGACCTTGAAGAGGAAATGAGATCATGCTTGTTCAGCTCTTGACCCCCTGAAAACTAAGGTGTTACATAAACACAGAACCCTATCATTATTTTATTTTCACCTTGGTGGAAGTTCTTCATTTCTCTGTTATGTTCCTTCTCCTTCCAGAGGGACATCAACTTGTAAAATGCTCTCCATATTCATGCAACAGAAGAAAACAAAATCATAGCCAGTCAGCTTGGGACACCTACGTAGTTCACTCACCGTTCATTTTTCAAAACCATTATTTCTACGGCTGTTATCTCCGCCTTCCTCTTTCATTTTCTTCTCCTTTCCTTCACTGGATCCACTCACGACACTACACTATCCCATTGCACTGACTGACCCTCTGATTTCCCCACAGATTTAAATACGAACGGTCCGCTCTGCATCTTCTGTCGTCTGTCGTTCTCTCTGCCTCCCTCCTAAATAGGCAAGGGACTCCTGGCGTCCCAGGCATAAAGAACGCCTGGCATGTGTGCCAGAAAGATGGCACATCGTTATTTTGCTGGATACCAGCCTCTGGTTCTGGAATTGTGTTGCCATGGCGTCAGCCGTTCTTGTCCGGCTGGCTGGACTTCTGGCCAAGAGGGAGTGGTGTGGCGCTGGGCACAGGGCCCTGTGGAAGCTGGAGAGCCATTTATTGCGGGCTCCTGGAGCGCAGTATTAGTGTTATACTAGGGGGTGGTAATAGAAGGATCATTTATTGAGCACCCCCTCTTTTTAATCGAATTTGTTAAGCACTTACCATGTGCCAGGCACTTTTCTAAGTGCTGGGGTAGATACCAGGTAATCAAGTTGGACACAGTCCATGCCCCACCTAGGGCTCACAGTCGTAATCCCCATTTTACTCGGAACAGGGCCCTGTGTACCCCTATGTACCAAGAAACAGTGTGGCTTAGTGGAAAGAGCCCGGGCTTGGGAGTCAGAGGTTTTGGGTTCTAATCCTGTCCCTGCCACTTGTAAGCTGTGTGACTTTAGGCAAGTCGCTTAACTTCTCTGTGCCTCATTTACCTCATCTGGAAAATGGAGATGAAGACTGGGAGCCCCACATGGGACAACCTGATGACCTTGTATCTACCTCAGTGCTTAAAACAGGACTTGGTAAATACTAAACACTTAAATATCATCATGAAGATTATTATTAATTGAGAAGTACAGAGTAACAGAATGATCCAATCCCTGCTCACGGGGAGCAGGGAGCTTTGATTAGGAGAAGGAATGGACTTTGTATGGCAGCCCAAGACTACCCTTTGGGAACAGGCACACGTTCGCTGTACTCTGTGCTTCCCTCCCATAATCCCATACCCCCGGCTGCCAGAAACAGGCCAACACGGAGCAACTGAGTCAGTGGCTAGCCCGGTCTAACCATAAATTGGTCGACCCCATGGAATCTAAAACAGCCCTGAGCCGAGAGAGAAGGCATTCTACAAACTTCTTTCCCGTCAGAGAATCTGCCCAGTTCACTGAATTTCCATGTAAATCCAGATAAAAATAAAACCTTATTCTTTGCCTTCTGTGAAAACAACATAATTGCAGCAAGCTGATTTGGACTTGGGCAGCTGAGGTGCTGGAATTGGCCCAAATCCACTGATGATAAATTGAAACTCAAACTCTTTAATCTCATTTGTGTGTTAACAGAAAGGTTTCTCTTTTCATCGGTCTCTCCAGTCAAAAAAAATTGTCAGTATTATTAGAGTGCCTCGACGAAGCACTTGTCAGCTGGCAAAGAACGATTGCTAATAAATTTAAAAGTGTGTTCCCTCTGGTCTGGTTATGTATTATTCACAAAATCTCACTCAGTTTACCACAGAGAATAGCTTTCCGTAGATCATAAAGATAACTGATCTTAAGAAAATATGTCTTGAGGAAAGGGCCTAAAGATTAACTTCCAGATCTTTTTTTTTAAATACAAACTTGAAACAATTTGCAGCTTAGCTAAAGAAAATGTGCATTGACTTGAAAATGGCACAAACTATAATTTCACTTCTATTCACTTTCATTGCCTAATTGGTTTCATAATCGTGTAGAATGCACTTTTCAAATTGCTTCGGTATTTAGTCGTAGCCCATGGTTTAGAAAATAAAATCTACTCTAAAAAACATTTTGGCTGTATAAAATAGACCCTGCATTAAAAAAAATGCAATTTCAAATTTTCTTCTATATGATACCGTGCATTTTAATCCCCAAGTTTAAGTTCTCATTTAAAGCTAAATATATTTTTTCAATGAATTTCCCCCATCTTATGCCAGGTTCAATATTAGCCAACCTCCCAGAAACTGGTACTGGCACCCCCAACTTTATAATTAGCTCACTAAAGTGTTTTTAGTACGATTGCCTCCAGGATCACTTCCAGGAAAAACCTAAAATTCTGAACTCATTATATTGGGGAAGAGGAAAGCCGAGCTGGGGTTTTTGTGCGCAAGTGAGTGTTTGGTTTTGAAATGTCGTTATTTGCCATTTTCAGCAGTGAAAATATGTTGCTATGAAATGAAAGGACTGAAATAGGTTTTATTCAGGCTTTTGTTTTGCAAAGACTCTACCTTAAATTCAGTCATCACTTCGTCATGCTTTGATGGAGCCACGACGAACAATTCCCTGTTTAAAGCGAGTGAGTGTGTTTTGGCGTGATGAATATATGTGTTTAATGATCATTGGCCAGATAGAGGAGAATGTTATTAGGGAACATTTTCAAGTCTGCGATGGGCCAAGTTTGGTTCTCAGTTCCTCGGGCATGGTTCCATGGGAGTTTGGCAGCCTGAAATCTGTCAGCTGCGGGAATGGATATTAACAGCAATAGGAGCAGGTGAGCGGGTAGGGCTCCCAAGCTGTCCAGGACTCCTATGGGGTAGAAGGATGCAGGGAGTAGGCCAGGTGGTGATGGAGGGCAGGAAAGCTTAGTGGGCCAGTGTGCTGGACGGAAAACCCTCCTTCCCCTTCCCCCCACCCCGCCCCCCGCCCCTCCAAGAATAGTTTAAAACATCAGAAAGCTGAGACCCTCTCGAACTGCTATTCCCCAACCAAACAGCAACCCCCTGTTCGGGAGCAAAATTTTCCAGGTTTTCGGGAACAGCTACACTGATAACCGAGGGCTGGACTCGGCCCATGTCCGTAACATATGAGGACGTGTTAATTTGCACTTCATGAGGGTGGTATAGTTGAGTAAGTGGGTGGTGTAGGCCGTTATTAGATTTCTTGTAATCTAGACCTCTGACTCCCCGTTCTAACCACGGAAGAAAATTCTGGTGAAGACTGGGAGGGGAAAAGTGAATGGTAATCCTGGAAGCAGCTCTTCATTTTCATTTTCATAAACAACCCTGGGTGACTTGTTTTTAGAACATCTCCAATTGGATCCCTTCCCGACAGGCCATTTCCATAAGCCTCCTTGGAATTAAGTGCGATAAAGATCGAATGATGAAAACATATATTTCAAAAGATCATTTACAAAGGAAAAAAGTAACAAAAAGTGTGCATTTTCCCCACTGCCTTGCCCAGAGCCTCAATGTTGTTGTTTTTACCCAAGGCAGAAGGCTCAGAGTGTGAGATTGGTGAGAGATGGGTGTTAATGCTTGTCATTAGGAACAATAATGTCCTGTACTTTAGCTGACCTCCATTACCTTGTGTAGTTTTCAGAATGCAAGTTTGCTCTTTGATAGATTTGATAAATACATTGCCAGTGCATTTTTTTAAAATTCATGATGTACAGTTTGGATCTTGAGAGGTTGTAAAGTTAAATAAATGATAACTTTTCCCGATTTTAACTGTTCGCTCATCTAGGAGCAAACCTCCTTCGATGATGTATTTTTTCTGCAGCAGGGTTAGAAGACATATAAATTCTCTTGCTGGTGGAGATTTTTCCAGGAAGAATAGAGGCAGGTCAGTCTGTACTTTCCTGGATTGAACTAACTAACCTAAGAGAAAATCTGGGAGTCTCAGGAGATTTTCTGTCCCTACTGCCAGCTGCAACTCTTTCTTCTGGACCTAGGCTGTTATTTTGAGACAGAGCAGTCTGTTTTAAACTGCATATTTTCTTCATGATTTCCTGCCCCATGATCTATACTACAAGCATAAATGAAAATTCTTGGCCCTCTGTCAGTCAGTTATTAGTAACTGTTTAGCATCTACTTTGTGCAAAGCACTCTACTAAGCTCTTGGGAGTATATATTTGAATGAGACACTGTCTTGGTTCATAAGGAGCATACAATCTAAAGGGAGAGACTGACAGAAGTCGATCATCACACGTAGGAGAAAAAATGATAACCTTACAGCGGCCCACAGCCCGGGTATGGATAAATAAATGTAATTTATTGCATCCAAAGTATAAATAAATGCTAAGGATAGAAGAATTAAACAGGAATATCAAAGGCAACTAGGGAATGGGTGCTACCTTTGCAGGGAAGGTGGAGCCTAGTTAAGGTATGCCTCTTGGAGGAGGTGGGTTTTCGGGGGACTTCAAAGATGGGGGAAGAAGTGCTGTCTTTGTGAGAAGGTAGTCTGATCATTAATAATAATAATATAATGTTGGTATTTGTTAAGCGCTTACTATGTGCAGAGCACTATTCTAAGCGCTGGGGTAGATACAGGGTGATCAGGTTGTCCCACGTGGGGCTCACAGTTTTAATCCCCATTTTACAGATGAGGTAACTGAGGCACAGAGAAGTTAAGTGACTTGCCCGCGGTCACACAGCTGACAAGCGGCGGAGCCGGGATTCAAACCCATGACCTCTGACTCCCAAGCCCGGGCTCTTTCCACTGAGCCACAATTCCCTCCAGTAGATTGATAACTCTCACGCTTTCTCCCGAAGTCATTAAAAAATAACTAAGTGGGCTGTAGGTTCCTGCCACTAGCAGAACAACCAAGGTAGATCTTTTATTTCAGCCCTCCGAATTTCAAAGGCCTCTCCATTCTATGTGCCCTCAGTAAGTTCCTGCTTACCCTGACTGACGAACAACTGAGTTTTGCCCTGCTGAAATGCAGAGCGTCCTTTGGGTTGCACTGTCCAGGGAAGAACTTGATGAGATTTTGTAATATTGATTTGGAGCCCAATCACTGGGGCGTGAGTCACATTTCTCAGGGGGTGCCTTTCTGAGGTCAGTTTCTCTTCTGTATGCATTGTTCCTTAGTGAGCTGAGCCTGCTTGTCCACGTATAAAGTCTTTAATGCTGTAAAGTTTACTGTTGGAATGTTGAATCTCAGTGGAGAGGAATGATTGAGGTTGAGATTTTGCACAAATAAAAACAACATAAATTCAGTCTCCTAGCAGAAAACATTTTCTATTACTCAGTAGGATGTTAACTTTAATGCCTTTATATGTATTTGGAGTGTGACTGAATTACCATTCTTTTCAGAGCCATAATTTTGAATTAGATGACTTGGAGCATTACTAATACAATAATGTGACTTTAATGGAACTTTTTGTCTTTTAATTTCTGTGTATGACGAGAGAGAAAAGAGAACAGAAATGTTGGAAGTTGGATGAGAGAAGGCAAGGAGCAGCCTTAATATGACATTAATTTAAAATCACCTAGTTAGATTCCTGAAACTTTATTGGTCTCCTTACCTCAAGCTGAATCACAAAGTGTCCTTTGGGTTGCACTGCCCAGGGAAGGCCTTGACAAGATTTTGTAATATTTCAGAGGCCTCTCCAGTGTATGTGCCCTTAATAAGTTCCCGCTCACCCTAACTGACCATCAACTGAGCTTTGCCCTGCTGAATCACAGTGTCCTTTGGTTTGCACTGTCCAGAGAAGACCTTGATGAGATTTTCTAATATTGATTTGGAGCACAATCACTGGGGTATGAGTTACATTTCTCAGGGGGTGAAGAAACCCTCCCCTTCAACCAACCCAACATACAGCCTTCTTAAAATGCCATTTGGAACCCAAGCAGTACTTCCTCTGGTCTTGGGAATTTCCCTCTGGGACCTGTTCCAGTGTGGTCCAGGACAGTAGGATCCTGACACTGGTGGGAGAGAGGTGGGGAAGAAGGTTTGGAGCTGCCCCGCCATCCATGTGAATTAACTCGCTACAATTGACCCAATCTGTCTCTGTCCTGGATCTTGGAAAAGAAGTGATTTCTCCTTCAGGTGGGGACTGAGGTTCCTACGTGATCAATGGAGTTGTGTCCCTATTATTAGGGGTCGTATATTTGGGGCCCACAGTCAGGAGGGCCCCAGAGAATGCTCTTTGTTTGGCTGGAAGCTCTGATTCCGCTTGAAAATTGTTGTGTTGTTCTCTGTGGGAAGGAGAGGGAAAAGGAGAGAGAAAGAGATTGCACAGAAGCCTTCTCCAATTGGGCCCTGCATTTTCCTCTTCTCCCATTCCTTCTGAGTCACCCTTCCATTTGAATTTGTACCTTTTATTCACCCCTCCCTCAGTCCCACAGCAGTTATGTACATAGCCATCATGTATTTCTATTCACATCTATCTCCCCCTCTAAACTGTAACCTCGTTGAGGGCAGGGAACGTGTTTATCAATGTTGTTATATTTTACTTTCCCAAGCACTTTAGAACAGGGCTCTGCAATCAGTAAGTGTCCAGTAAATACGACCGATTGATTGATGCATCGTGTTGGCGTGGTCATTTGACCCATCGATTCAGGACCTGAGCCACGCTGAGAATGGCTGGAGAATGGCTCCAGCTCAACCTCCAGCATATGTTCTTTTGACGCACCCTGCCTTTTCACAATGGCCCCAGAATATCGAGCTCTGAATCAAGAAGTGCCAGGGAGAAATTTCTTTCCAAAGTGCCTCTTTTCACAGGGTTCTAAGTAACTAAATCAGGGTATGAATTTATCTTATGAAGAATCCCCCTAACAGTAACAAATACCATGTACTGTCTTTACTGGATTTGCTCCCAATATTTATCCCCCTTCCCTGCCCCACAGAACGTATGTACATATCTGCAATTTCATTATATTAATGTCTGTCTCCCCCTGTAGAGTGTAAGCTCATTGTGGGCAGGGCATGAGTTTGTTTATTGTTGTATTGTCTTCTCCCCAGTGCTTAGTACAGTGCTCTGCACATAGTAAGCGCTTAAATATGATTGACTGACTGACAGCAGGAATGATCTGAAAATAGGGGCTTAGGAACCCATCTTGAGTTGGCATCTTTTCATCCATAACAAATGCCATACATAACCTTATACTGCACGTGAAATCGCAACTCCATCTGTGTTTGATTACAGAATACTACGGTCCTGGTTATCTGTGTTGCAAAAGGTATATTTATGTTTTTGAAATAACATCCCAACTAGTGTTGTCAGTTTTGTATCAGCCGTAAGCTTTCAAAGAAAAGGAGCCATATACAGTCAAGGGATGCATCATAATTACCATTATGCTTTTTATTATTTAGCCACTTTTACTTTATGTGGGAGTGCCATCAAGTAGACGACTGTAGTTTGGGATGATTTTGTTGCTCTGGTAACTTTGTTTCCCAAGTTTCAATTTTATTGACAAGCTATTGCCTAACTAGCCTTTGAAGTATGATTTCAGATACATTACAATCAAACTTGGCAAGACTATTTTATTTAGAAATTGAATTTGCAACACAGCACATCATTTTCCCCATTATGTCAAATAATATTTTTGACACCTAATAGTGATAATGGATATCAGCTAGCCCGGTATAATGGAATATAATGAGACTAACGGAGTTCTAGGAGTCCATTTATATTAATAACAAGAAAGGGCATGTTTTCAAAATGCGACCACAGGCAATAACAAAGCGGATGTGTTTTCCTCTTTTCAACTACCATAATGTATTACAACCTTTTTAATAAGCAAGATGGTAAATAATTGGGAGGTGATAACAATTGTTTCCATAAATGTTCCATTGTTCCTAAGTCTGTGGAGGTTTGCTCTTTAGGTGTGCTATTATTTGCTATTTCCATGAAAAGAAAAATAACAGTCATCATTAGGTTCATTCATAATGAAATTGTTGGTTTCCCCAGATATAAAATTGGCCTGGGGTTGGTGAGGGCGGTAGAAAATTTTCTAGGATGGGAAATATTTTTGTGGACTGATTGATTCACTAAAACGAATTTTATGGCTGATGTATATGATAAATAACTCTTGTTAATGGGTACTGTATTCATGGAGAACAGTTTTGAATAGTTTGCCAATTACTCTCCTTATATTTTCCCCATTTGTCTTTTCTTTGCAGGAAATAACCACTTGTCTGCCAGATTACTATAAGTGGACGCAGTACCTCTTTATTAAACTATATGAAGCTGGGTTAGCCTATCAAAAGGAGGTAAGGTAACATGGACCTCAGTGTGTTGTATAGGCTGGATGTGGGTTACACATCGTTGTGAAATATATCTTTTTTGGCTTCTCGGGGGACACCAAAGTTAAATGAGAAACATGTGTTTAGATTACAAGCCTGGAAATAAGCAGGGGCCCCAAATACGTAAAGTCTAAAATAAATCAGAAGGAGGCTTGAAGGAAATTGAATATATCCTTCCTCCCTAGTGACTTTTTTGTTGGATTTTCGTGGAAATATGTGCTTGTGGAGGAATTTCAAGTGCATTTGCTTTGGGCAGAGGCTTGTAATAATATGGGGAGCAGTATGAATAGTTGTAATTGCTGGGAAGGAAAAAGGATTGGCATTTCTAAGAGGGGATGGAGCTAATGCAAATTTGTGGGCCAGAGCATTATTGAGAACGACAGTGAACTCTCGCATATCTGAATGTTGTCTGTGTGAATTTTCAGTTAGCCAGTTTATTTTTAAAACAGAAAATTGGGATAATTCAGTATTTATTGAGCGCTCACTGTGTGCGGAGCACCGTACTAAATGCTTGGGAGAGCAGACTGTATCAGAAACATCCCTGCCCACATCGACCTTACACAGTCTTCGACAGTAGGGTGGGGTTCAATCTGATCCAGCTTCCCCATTGCCCTGTCCTTCCCCACTTGCCAACAGGGCTGGATTTGAGGTGGGAGGAGGTGGGGGGGGGGGTTGTACGCTTTTTAGCCCACCCAGCAAATCCGGAGCTGCAGGCTAAAGAGGATACACCTGGGTCCCCTGCCTCACCTCTAGAATATTTTGGACACCAAAGAGCTTGCCAGATTTGTAAGGCTGCTGGGTAGCCTGGGGGTAGAGAGTAGCATCATTCAAAAGAAAACTCCAGCTTCAATTCAATGGACTGTGGTGTTTATTTTCCAAGTAAATATTAGTGAGGAATGATAAATGTTCTGTGTATATAGTAATTTTGGTTTTTCAGTGTTATTGATGTGGTATAATTAGTTTGGCTGCAGATGCCACTGAATGGCTGTTTCTCAGCAATGAGAGCCTTCAAATTGCAGACGTGTTGATTAATACACTTTCTAGCGTTGTGCCATCAGCGTGAGCATTCGTCAAACTGTGGACCCTTTGGGATTATAAAATGGGTTTAATGCCTGAAATATCCTCACGCCGAAAGTGTTTTTGAAGCCCATAATTTTTCATTTGTTTCCCAAGAAACATTCCCTATGGTGGAGTTTTTAATTTTTCAGTTGGTTTAAAAATAGCTGAAGTTGTTACCGTATTAAATGTGTCGTTATTATCATCCTCATTGAGCATGTGATTGTGCACTGGAGAATAATAGCATGCAGGAAGTTTTATGTCCTCCAGGGGGAGAAGGATTAGAGGATTTTCACTAAAATTTTAAAACTACATTAATTATGCCCTGGTTCACATGCCCTCTCTTCCCATCCTCACCCATGTCCCATCCACCTTGTTGGGTGAAGTCCAGAGAATTCTTATGGGGGTAGAAGTGATCTTTTGAACCGAATTTCCTGTTGGATTTCCCTTCAAGGAATATATATATGCACCTATTATATCTATATATTAATATATAAATCTATTGCTGAGAGGCCCATTGAATGGCAATTTTTTTGGTCCTTGGATTATTTCCTCTTTATGTAATATAAAAGGCAATATTGTCGAGTAATGAAATCCCTTTCAGTTTACTCCCCAAAGGAACTAGCCAACTAGAAGATGTCTTCCTGCTATGCTTTGTTTTTGACTTATTCTATGTTCAGACATGTATGGTCTTTCTTGGGAACCCAGTTTTCAGTAGTAAGAGTATTCATTAAGCACCTACTGTGTGTAAAGCACTGTATTAAGCACAGGGGTAAAATACACAAATAAGAAGGAGATCACTGTCCCCAGCCCCCAAGGAGTTAGCCATCTAAGAAATAGTGATGGGAAGGGGAGGGATTTGCGGACACACCAAAGGAAAGATGAAACCGTGGAAGCACAAAGCAGTGTGAAACAAGAGATAATAAAGATGATGGGCATTAGGGCTTCATGGCTAGAGAAGCCGAATTTCTGCTTCAAACAGTAATATGTAGAAGCACATTGAATTTTGGTAAGACTGATATCTTGTGGTCTCACCCTATAATGCAATAATAATTGTCATTTGGGTTATTCTTGATTGCTGTAAATTCACTCCCTTGAGATACAGGGCAGGTTGGCTCTTTTCGTGGACAGTGTAATTTTAGGAGAGGACTCCCATAGGGGCTGTTTATTAACTTTTCAGAAGCAGTATACCTTAAACCAGATCTTCAAGTGCCTAAGTTTTGTAATAGTTGTAAATCAGACAACATTGGAAGCTGAGTGAACTCTTTAAGGATACTAGGGTACCTGGTAGTAGAGTACTCCTTTAAGAACAAAGTTCAAAGCACTTGCTTACTAGTTAGAATCTAGAAAGAGTAACTTGAGAAGTGGTAAATTTGTGATTTAGGCACTTTGGGCTTCTTGGCTCAGAGCTGTGGAATTAATTGGGCCCTAAAATCCTGACCAAGTTAATGCCAAAACTAGTGGAGCCCAATTTAGGACCATTGAGAAACTTAGACCTTGGAAGGATCTGAGTCATTGTGGTGTTCAGTCTGGTCAACTGGTCTTAGCTTTTTCCCTCCATTTGTCGTGTTATGTAACAAGGAATTGTGGGAATATTTGGGAAATTTTTTCCTCCATAATCTTTCATCCAACAGATTTTTGCTGCCCCTCCTTTCCAGAATTTTCCCACATGCCACACTGTTTTCTGATGAGACGAAGAAATAGTAAATGCTCAATAAACACCACCGGTAAGCAGAGCTCTGAAGCAGGTGGCGAAAGGGGAAGAGAGTACAGTACTTAAATCCCTTAATGCCCCGTGCCTTGAGTCCTGTTAGGCCTTTATGGCCAGTCAGTTATTTCCCTGAAACCAGTGGACTCCTTTCTACAGTGAAAACAGAGCTCCACGACTTGTAAACCTCCTTGAGCAGTAGCGACTCCTGAGAAAGTCTGAAAAGTTGCCTCCGTATACAACGTGCACCACAACTGTTCATTTGGCTTCCCGATTTTTTCAGGCCCTGGTTAATTGGGACCCAGTGGATCAGACAGTCCTAGCTAATGAGCAAGTGGATGAAAACGGCTGTTCGTGGCGTTCGGGAGCAAAAGTGGAGCAGAAGTACCTTAGACAGTGGTTTATTAAAACAACCACTTACGCAAAGGTGAGTGCGTGGGTTTGTGGAGCCGATCTGTGGCTCATTAAAGCCTTTTTCAGGGTCACTTAACCGCCAAAAGTGGGACTTGCTGGGCTTGTGAATTTTTTGGTCCAGAGATAGAAACTGCTTCCGGATGAGCTAGCACCTATCGCAATGGAGTCGCAAAACAGAATCAGGCCAGAGAGGACCCTTTTGGTTTAAAAGAAAAAAAGTCTCTTCATTCCTCCTGCCACTTCCCTAAGAATGGCTGTGTTTTTGTGTTCCAAAGCTAATTCTTCACCTGCTTAGCTAAAGAAATGAAATTGCCGTCATTTCCATAACATTAATTTCTGCTTTTCACTGTGCATTGGACTTGGAGATTGGGTGGCTACTCTCTCGTTCTCATGCTCTAATCCATTGGCAGGGTTGTAGGCTCTGTGCAGTCTGTAAAATGGGTGGGAATCATGTCTCAGCAGATGTTGTTGAAGGCAGGAATGTGTCTGTTGTTATATTGTACCGCCCCCCCCCCCCCCCCGGGGTTAGTACAGTACTTTGCACACAGTATGTGCTCAGCAACTATGATTGAATTGAATTGAATGTGTTCTTAGAAACCGCGTCTTCTGAAGTGTTCAGCCAGTGGTCAGTGGGGGGATCTGATTTTCCATTAGTTTTAAAAAAGATGTATTCATTTATGGGCCCATTTCATTTTGCTGTTTTTCTCATCTGTTAAAGCCCCTACGTCGGTTACTCACTCACATCCAAGGATCAGGATTCCTTGCCCTGCTTTCACTTTTAGGGGCCAAGACAGTTGAAAAACACTTAACTTTTTTGCTCTCTCATATGTATCATCACTGTTTTTTTACTTAAATGCTTAAGGGTAAGCATTCCGTTTTTGTTTAACATCGCTTGTCTGATGGTGAATAAGTTTCTCGGAGCCACACCCATATGGGTGTCTGAGCTGGGTTTGGAACCAACTCCAGTTTCTTTTATTGTAAATTTGATGAGCCTATGCCCCGGTGACTCTCCCCTCCGTGTGTGTGGCAAAGCAGGGAAAGGGGATGAAGTAGAAGTGGCTGCTGGCTTGCTGGGGATTCTTCCAGGAGCAGGAGATGAAGGCAGTACCTCTTACTGGATTATTTTCTCCTCTCCCAAACCTCGAGAACTGTATGTAGTTGGATTTCACTGCTATAAGTAATCGCCTAGTGCAGGAGCAGCCAAAATGAAGCTCTTCTGCACTCGCAGTGTGCTTGCAGTAAATATCTATGTGTCATATGTTTTGTGGCTCGTTTTTCACCCCGGCACTGCCCGAGTGCTTTCCGTTGCAGCGGCAATTCCCCTGCCCAGTGGTGATAGAGGTTTTACTGAGTACCCACTAGGTGCGGTGCACTATAGTAGGAGTTTGGGAAATACACAATAACGAAATGACTCAATTCCCTGCCCACATGGAGCCTTCATTCTCGGGCAGGGAGGGATGGGGCACCTGACCACCCCCACACGCTGCAGGAGCTGTTTCTTGCTTGCTACCGCCATTCACCAGAAGCCCCTCCCCACCCTGCTTTGGAAATGCCTCTTTGCTGTTCTGGTTAAAAGATTTTTGGGGGGATAATAATAATACTAATGTTGGTGTTTGTTAAGCGCTTACTATGTGCCAAGCACTGTTCTAAGCGCTGGGGTAGATACAGGGGAATCAGGTTGTCCCACGTGGGGCTCACAGTCTTAATCCCCATTTTACAGATGAGGTCACTGAGGCACAGAGAAGTGAAGTGACTTGCCCACAGTCACACAGCTGACAAGTGGCAGAGCCGGGATTCGAACTCATGACCTCTGACTCCCAAGCCCGTGCTCTTTTCACTGAGCCACGCTGCTTCTCTGGCCACGCTGCTTCTCTAGCCACCCTGCTTCTCTAGGCCAGATTCTCTGGGGTGTATGAGTTTTGGCCACACGATCTTATTGTGTACATACATCAGAGTCAGGCCTCTGAGGACTGATTGTCAGGAAATGAAGTCCCTTAGTAGTAGACAAGATATACATGATGATTTGAACATTCACAATCCACTAGAGTGTAAACTCATTAAGAGCAGGGAACATCTGCTGTGCTGTATTCTCCCACCCACATAATACAGTGCTCTGCACCCTGAAGGTACTCAATAAATACCATTGATTGATTTGCAATTGCTTTATATATTTTGTTTCTCTATATAGCTCTTCTGTTTAAGCACGAAATGATTATTGTTTTATCCCTTTTTGGAGGTGAGGAAACGGAGGCCCAAGAAGTAGAAAGAATTCAGAATAGATCTTTGGTTTTGACTTGTCCCTGTAAGTCTAAACATCGACTTTGGCAGCAGACGGCCCAGCCCTCTTGTGCTTCAGTCCTGTCGCGGAGGGATCACGAATGACAGATTCAGTTTCCAAGATGCTTTCCTCTGAGCATAGGACAGTCACGTTTATTGTTGTATTGTAATCTCCCAAGTGAGTAGTACAGTGCTTTGCACACAGTAAACCCTCAATAAAAATGATCAAATGAATGAGTAAATACATGTGATGCTGAGATCTGCACCGTGGGTGGTTTTCAACAAAAGCCTGAAACACCTACTGCCCCAACAAGAAACTCAACATTAGGCAAAAATGGTTTGTGGCCACTCCCACACTGGGTTTCATTTGAACCGATTGGCTTATGGCCATTTTTGGCCTCCAGGATCATTAGGTGAAAAAGATACACGCTCGAGGCCGGGTGTTTCAAAGCTTCCACTTTTCAAGCTTTCTGGTTTCCTCACTTCATTTTAAAATAAAGTGCAATAATAAAGCACAAAATAGTATGTAACGGTGGAAAATCGCCTCTAACAACTCATAGACAAGAGCAGCAAAGGAGATGGTGACCTACTGAGTCAGGTTGGCAGTTGAAGTTTATGTTTGTTGTCTCTTTGGATTGTCTGGAAGTTTTCTTCTGCATTTTTTTTTGCTTTATATTTGCTGGATGTCAGGTCAATTTAAGGAAACCTTGTCAAGTAACATTTTAATAGGCATTTTTATAAAAGTAAACTCAATTAGTTCTTTTGTTTTGACAGTTGTCCATGGTAAAAAGGTACTCACCTAAGTGTTGGGCATTATTATTTAAATTGTAATCTGCTTTTTAGGCTCTTCAGCAGATATGTTTAGTTACCATGGAGACTTGCCTGGTGCTCTCAGAACTGCTACGCAGATGGATCGAAAAAGCTTTCTGCTGAATGTTAACAGTTTATTTACCCTGAAAAATATAAAATGGAATTGTGTGTTTTCATTCGTGGAGCAACAAACTTCTGTTCTTCCAGTCTGGGTATTTTAGATTTTAGTTTCGCCTGCCCCTTTTGGGATACCTCTACTTGGCATTCTCAGTCAGTCAGTCAATTGTATTTATTGAGCGCTTCCTGAGAGCAGAGCACTGTCCTAAGTACTAGGAGAGTAGAGTAGATTTGATAGACACGGTTCCTGCTGATAGTCAATCTAGTGGGGGAGACTGACATTAAAATAAATTACAGATAGCAACAGTGAATACGAAATTGTACATAAGTGTAAGCTCATTAAGGGCAGGGAACGTGTCTGCTAATTCTGTTGTACCCTTCCAAGGACTTAGTACAGTACTCTGCACATAGTAAGAACTCAATAAATACATTGGTTGATTGATTGATTGACTGATTGAAATGTGGTGGGTAGGGAGAGGATTTCAAAGGGCTTAGTGGGTAAGGACGTAAGAATGGAGGAAAGATTAGTTAGGGAAGGCTTCCTGGAGCAGATAGGATTTTAGTAGGGTTTTGAAGATAGGGAAAGAGGTGGTCTGTCACGATATGAAGAAGGAGGGGGTTCCAGGCAGGAGGGAATGGGTGAGCAAGGGATTGATGGTGACCTAGTCACCATGACTTTCACAGATGCAATTGGGCCACTCTGATGGCCAGTTGTTAATTAACTGGTGAGTCACTGCCCAGCAGTGGGACATTTTCCCGGCTCCACAGCTCTTGCCAGAGAATTCAGGAGGGACTCCAGCTGAGTCTTGCATGTGTCTGGGAACAGTACCCTGCTGAAAGCCAGCATGAATAGGTCTGCCTAGCATACCACCCCCGAAAAGTGCTTCGCTCTCATTACTGACTAGGATATAGGAGAACGTAGGAGAAGTGGATATTGTTTTTGCAGGCCAGGCCTTAAATTTTAGGGTGTGTAAGTTAGTATGTACAGAAGTGCTGGGGGTGATTGTGAGTACACAGATGCAAAATTGATTCAGACGGGTTTGAAATGATAATTGTAGATTATAATTTGGTGGGGGTGGGGAGGCCGAGAGGTCAATTGGGTAAGGTTTTCGGGATTTCAGAAAGGCTTTAAAAATGGAGAGAGCAGTGATGTGGGGGATTTGAAGTGGGTAGGATTTTTATGCTGGGGAGAGAGCGTGAGCAGGAATTTAGAAGTGAGAGAGGCAAGAATGAGGCCCAGTTATTAGGTTAGCTTGAGAGGAAAGACTTGAACTGCAGAAAAAGGTGATTTGTGGTGGGAAGGTCCACTGACTACCTGAAAAGTTCGGTTAGTTGTTTCCGCTTGATGCAGGATGAACAGGTATCCTTTGAAGGTTTTGGAGAAGAGGGAAGGCATGGGTCTATTTTGACTTTTCCTCAACATACGGAAACTGAGGAAATATCATGCAACTTAAAAGATGATGGAGTAATAACCATATTTAAGGAGAAAAGTGGAAAATACCCAACCATCTCACTGTTCTCTACTTCCAGCGAGGTCCTAGCCAGAATCCTCTTGGTCTTGTAATGTAATTAACCATGTACTCCCTGAATTAAAATATGACCTCAGACCAAAATGCACCACAGAAGAAGTGATCTTTGCACACAACAGCTGTAAGAGAAGTAGGGGTGATATTTTTAGGTCATCCAAAGCAATTTGACTCCTTAGTAGATGTGGGCTGGTTGTTATTATTATCGTCATCATTATTATATTTGTTATGAGCTTACTTTGTGCCAGGCTCTGTTCTAAGCTCTGGGTTAGATACAAGGTAATCAGGTTGGACACAGTCCCCGTCCCACGAGGGGCTCACAGTCTTAATCCACATTTTACACACCAGGTAAGTGAAAGTGAAGTGACTTGCCTAAAGTCACACAGAAGACAAGTGGCAGAGCCACGATTAAAACCAGGTCGTTTTGACTAGCAGGCCCATGTCCTATCCACTAGGCAACACCCCACTCCTCTTTTCTTTCCTCTTCTCTGCTATTCTCTAATAATGACTAAAAAATTTGGCATCCCCAAGAATTCCATCCTGTGGTACAGATGGTCAAGTTAGAATGAAAGGTGCCCTGTCTGACCTTTCTCCACTATCTGAGGAAAGTAAGTTTGTATGGTATGTTTAGACCTGTTCAACTCACATGTGTGCCCACATGAATTTCTACACCGCAATGAAAAACCACTGCAAAGTTTTCTTTCTTTTGCAGACCTATTTGGATGAGACATTCCTTTAATTTAACTGTAATCATAATACTTAAGATGGATAGGTGTTGAATTATCCAGAAACTTTCAAGAATCCCTGAAATGTAAATTGTGTTATTAAGGCTCCTGGATGTCATTTTTTTCATAATTTGCCTTTGAATTATTGAGAGATGATCTCAGACTTTTTCCCCCCAGTGGAGGATAATTAGAGCAGGAGTAGCTGAAGGGGTGAATTAGTTTGGGTACAGATGTGTGGGAAGTGTTTTGTGGGCAGTATTTCTGGCCTGATATATAGCAAGACAGATTTTTAGACCTGAACTGCAGAAAACAAAGAGAATTCAGGGGGTAATGAAACACTTCACTTGTTAACAGCCAAGGATGACTGTGAGGTTGAAGACAAAAGGGGAAGGCAGGGATATGGAGAAAAAGGTGTTGATTCTGGATCACCAGGAGGACATTTTACACGTTCAGGAAAATTGGTAGTCATTAGAGTAAGCGCTCAATAAATACGATTAATAGTAATAATCCGTAGCTACCAAATTGGTGGATTGTACTTCAGTTCATTCCCCACTTAGTTTCCAGTGCTGTACTCTAACTTTGGCAGGAGATTGATGGTGGTGGTAGATAGAAGGAGTAGCATTGATATTAGGGTTTATTGATTACTTCCTGAATACAAAGCACTCTACTAAGCCCTAGGGAAGTGAAACTGAAGCACATTCCCTGCCTTTGAGGCGTTTACACTGGAATGGGGAGTCAAACCCAGGACTATTCACAAACAGTCAAATCAGAATAAATAAAATTGTATACACACACGCACATACAGATTTGAGTCCATTACAATTGGTAACCATTCTCAGATAATACTCTCAGAGAAGGCAGTCTACTGTCTTTTTGCCTTGGGTTTCCCCTTTAGCTGTAAAATCTTTCCTATCCTATAGGCATGGAAACTTCTGACTCCCAGTCCTGTCTTCCCTTCTCTTAAATTGTGGTACTTAAGTGCTTACTAGGTGCCAGGCACTGTACTAAGCACTGGGATGGATACAAGGAAATCAGTTTGGACACGGGCCCGGCTCACAGCCTTAATCCCCATTTTAGAAATGAAGTGACAGACATAGAGAAGCAAAGTGACTTGCCCAAGGTCACAGAGCAGACAGGTGGCAGTGCCGGGAATAGAACCTAGGTCCTTCTGACCCCCAGGCCCGTTCTCTATCCAGTGGGCCACACTGCTTCTCTGGACCACTACCCAGTCCTCCTGGCTCAATGGAAAGAGCACGGACTTGCGAATCAGAAGGACCTGCATTCTATTCCCGCCACTTCCACTTGTCTGCTTTGTGACCTTGGGCAAGTCACTTGGCTTCTCTATGCCTCAGCTCCCTCATCTGTAAAATGGGGATTAAGACTGTGAGCCCCGTATGGGGCAACCTGATTACCGAGTATCCCCTCCAGTGCTTAGAACAGTGCTTGGCACATAGTAAGTGCTTAACAAATACCATCATTATTATTATTAAAAGACTTTTGCCCTAGCCCCTCCTCCTTACCCTCTTTTCTCCAGTCTTAATCTACAGCTGGTTTGAAGAACTTGGATTTGAGGTGAGAGCATTCGTGTGAATAGGGAAACGACATTTCCGTTGAATCTCTTGTTTCCAGCATGGCACTAACATCCTGCTAATTAGCATAGCCCTTCCTCTTGGAAACTGCAACCCATTGATCAGACTATTGCCTTATCCTCAGTTTCTTTTGCACTTACTGACAGATGCTTAGACCAAGGACACTGCTACACTGCTGAAGAAATATGATTCGGTACAAGACTTGAGCCATTAGGAGAGGTAACAGATTGGCCATTCCGGGAAGGAACAGTTAGAGGTGCAGTAAGATTTGAGACATGACAGTTTTCGCCAATTTCCAAAGTATATCATGCTTTCCACTTGCTATGCAATTCCTCTGTGAGTGCACTGTGTGTGTAAATTGCAGACAAACGTTCACATTAATTAGATTTCATGAGAGGAAGGAAAATCGTTGTAAATCAAAGAACAGGAACTAATAAACTTTCTAATGGGCTGTCAGTTTTCCTATAGGGCATCGGAGTAAGTAGTTGAGTGGAGTTAAATCCTGTATTACCATTGCTCTGAAATCCTGATAATGCGTTGGGTTCCAAAGGCTTTATGGACCTAATCTCATTAATCCCCACAATATCCCTCAGAGGTGGATAGAGATGTTGATTATCACCATTTTGCAAATTTTTAAAAGGACACCAGGGTAGGAAAGGGCAAAGTCAGTAAAGAATCTTAGTTTCCTGAGTCTGATATTTGTCCTTCAGCCACCTAAAACTCAACATGGCAAAGACCAAACTCCTGTTCTTAAAATTCTCTCTACTGCCAAACTTTTCCATCAGTTGGAAATACCTTTAGTCTGCATGTGATACTAAAACCAGACCTTCAGAACTTTTATGATTTTATGATTCTATATTTTGTCCCACCTCATATTGTCCTCATCAGAGGCAATTAAGTAATAATAATAGTCGTATTTATCGAGCTTTTACTGTGTGCAAAGCACTGTACTAAACACTTGGGAAAGTACAGTATAACATTAGACACATTCCCTGCCCACAACGAGCTCACAGTCTTATTCCCATTGTTTTGGAGCGGAATTTTCAGAATCTGTGGAGTGAGAGAGGGTGGAGGGAAGGAGGCCTACATCTAATAGCCATTATTTTTGAGAATTAATGGAGGACAGAAAAATTCCCTAAGTGAAAATTTAGAAATGTTGCACCCACCTTGAAAAAAACATGACTGTGGTAAACATGTTCACCTAATTTTTAAATCTGAGAAAATGTAAATTCATAAAGATGAGCATGTGCCTGCAGTCAGAGGACTTGGGTTCTAATTCTGGCTCTGCCACTTTTCTACAGTGTGACCTTGGGCAAGTCACTTAACTCCTCTGTACCTCAGTTTCCTCACTTGTAAAATAGGGATTCAGTACCAATTTTCCCTCTTAATGAGCCTCATGAGGACAAGGACTGTATCCAATGTGATTATCTTCTGTCTACTACAGAGCTAGTACAGTGCTTGGCATATAGTAAGTGCTTAACAGATGCTTCAATTATTATTGTCATTGTTGTTATTAATAATAATAATAACAATAGTGATAATGGCATTTGTTAAGTGCTTACTATTTGCCAAGCACTGTACTAAGGATGGGGTAGATACAAGGTAAGCAGGTTGCCCCATTTGGGGCTCACAGATTTAATCCCCATTTTACAGATGAGGGAACTGAGGCACAGAGAAGTTAAATGACTTGCCCAAAGTCACACAGCTGACAAGTGGTGGAACCGGGATTAGAACCCATGACCTCTGACTCCTTAGCCCATGCTCCTGCGATTAAGCCACAGTGCTTCTCTTCCTCAAAAAAAAATGTACATTAACATTCATATCTGGGGAGAATCTAGATCTATAAGCAATTTGTAACAATCTGGAAAAATTTAAAGTATTATAAAACTGTTAACATAAGCTGAAGAGAAGAATCAGGCCAAGAACAGTGTAATTTCCTTTTATGATTGTAGCAATTCATGCGTGCACACTAAAAGCCTCAACACAATGTTGGGATGCATCAAGAGGTGGATGATGTGCAAAAACTGGAATGGGTTGCCCCTGCTACATTCTGTATTAGCCAGATATTCATTAGTGTATTGTGCCCAGTTTGGGTTATTGCAACTTAAAAGACTGTGGAGGAATGTATTTTTATTATTACTGCATTTACTAACTGCTTACTATGTGCTAAACTCTGGAGTAGATATGAGGTTTTTAGATCAGACAGAGTCCCTGTCTCACATGGGGCTCACAATCTATTTTATCCCCATTTTACAGATAGAGATGATGGTAATGGCAGTATTTAAGCATTTACTATGTGCCAGTCACTGTACTAAGTGCTTCCATAGATACAAGTTAATCAGGTTAGACACAGTACCTGTCCCACACGGGACTCACAGTCAGAGGGAGGGAGGACAGGTATTTAATCCTTATTGTATAGATGAGGAAACTGAGGCACCGAGAAGTTACATGACTTGCCCCAGGTCTCCAAGGTCTAAGCTCTTCCCACTTGGCCTCTCTGCTTTCTTGCCCCAGGTCACAAAATGGCAGAGCTGTGACTAGAATTCAGGTCTTCTGCCTCCCTATCCTGTGATCTTTCCACTAGGCCATGAAGATTCAAAAAGAGCAACAAAAAGTGATGAGAAGGTAACTGAGGCACAGATGAAATTAAGTGACTTTCCCAAGGTCACACAGCAGACCGGTGGTGGAGGCATGATTAGAACCCAGGTCCTTTGACTCTCAGGCCCATGCTCTTTCCACTAGGCCACGCTGCTTCTCTAAAACCCGCTCTAAAAAGTCACTGGAAGGAATGGCAATGTCTTCATTTGTGTGGCAGATTTCTATATTCACAGAGCTAAACAAAAGGAAATACATTTAAGATAAAACGGGAAGAGCATGACAGACATGAGTAAGAACCTCTTTACAGGGTGATTAAAAACTAGAACAGGCTCTCCAGGGAGGTCATGACATCTCCATCCGTGGATATCTTTGAGGAAAGAATCAACACCATTTGCCCTGGAGATATTAGTCATTTACCTGTCAGGAGGGAGGAGGATTGAACCGAGGGCTTTTGAGGTCCCTTCCAGCCCCTTGATTTTGTGATTATTGCATGAAGGCTAGTTACCCTTTGAAAACCCTACTTATCGCCAAAATTCTAGTGATTCACAGTACGCTAGGTAGAAATCACCCTGGTGTATAAACCCCGGGTATAGTGAAATTGTAACACAGAAATCAGGTAGCGGAGATCAATGTTTGTGTCTGTACATATTTTTGTGGTATTCTTTTTACTGTGTGTGTGGGAGAAACAGTACCGGAAAAATATGTATTTATCTCCAAGAGGAAAGTGCTAATATAAAATCTTAAAGGATTTCAGGATACTAGTCACACATCTAAATGTACATACAGATGCTTAGGTTCTCATTTCTTTCTCATCCCCAGGCGTTTCCTTTGTTTTTTGAGATTCTTTAGAAATAAAGTGAATTTATAAAAAAGTAGCTCCAGAGCCTCACAGGCGTGGGTGAAGCCTTGAATTTTCCTAACATCTGCCTTCCAAGTAACTCATCATTTCTATGATTCCAATAATTTTCCAGGTATTTCTGGGGCAGGTTATACAGTATTATGCCCATTTTTCAGATGGGGGGAGAAAAAGAGTAGTAGGACTAATATTTATTAAGCACTTTGGGCAGAGCTCAGTACTAGCGGTGGGAAAGAATACACAGATGGAAATTAGACACAGACCTTGTCCCTCTGGGGTCTCATAATCTAAAAAGGAAGAGAAGCAGCATGGCATAGTAGATAGAGCACAGGCCTGGGAGTCAGAAGATCATGGGTTCCAATCCCGGCACTGCCACATGTCTCCTTTGTGACCTTGAGTAAGTCACTTCACTTCTCTGTGCCTCAGTTATCTTATCTGGAAAATGGGGGTCGAGACTGAGAGCCCCACATGGGACAGGAACTGTGTCCAATCCGATTTGCTTGAATCCACCCCAGTGCTTAGAATAGTGCTTGGCATATAGTAAGCGCTTAACAAATACTGCAGTCATTATTATTATTATTATTAAGAGACTAAATGACTTATCTAAGATGGCAAATAGGTGTAGTTTTTTTCTTTAATAACAGTGATGGTATTTGTTAAGCACTTACTATGTGCCAAGCACTGTCCTAAGTGCTATTTTACCCTATTTACCCCTATTTTACAGTGTTTATGCCAAAATGGCTCTAACTATAGCAGTAAGAGGAATCGTTTTTTAAATATTTAACTTAAAATACCACAAGCTCTTAGTACAGTATTTTGCAAACAGTAAGCGCTCAATAAATATGATTGGATGAAATTCTTCTGATTCAGAAATAGATTAGGTGTTAAGCCTGAAACAGATGTAACCAGCTATGGTTTTGTTGAAATCTTATCCCTTATGTCCAGTTTCATTTTAACCCCATCATGGGCCATGGGGCTAATGGGTTTTGTGGGACCCCCCCACATTATGAGTGATGTCATAACACCCCGCTGCGTCTGAATAGCATTTTAGACCGGAAGCCTGGTGTGGGCAGGGATTGTCTCTCTTTATTGCTGAATTGAACTATCCAAGCACTTAGTACGGTGCTCTGCACACAGTAAGCGCTCAATAATTAAGATTGAAAGAATGAATGAATTCTAGCCAAAATGCGTCGTGAAAATGACAGACCAGAGAACAGTTCCCATTTTTGGCAAATCGACTCACTTCGCCAGGATGTCTCAGTGTGGTTTTATTATGTCAGATGTTTCAAGCATCGGGGCGTTTCTTAATGCCAAGCTCTAGGAGTAACAGTAGTAGTGACATTTATTAAATGTTTTACAGGGTTCAAGCACTGAGCCCCTTGAGGACTGGGAAACATGTTTAATTCCCACCTTCGTTTTATTTCCCAACACATTCATTCATTCATTCAATAGTATTTATTGAGCGCTTACTATGTGCAGAGCACTGTACTAAGCGCTTGGGATGGACAAGTCGGCAACAGATAGAGACAGTCCCTGCCGTTTGACGGGCTTACAGTCTAATCGGGGGAGACGGACAGACAAGAACAATGGCACTAAACAGCGTCAAGGGGAAGAACATCTCGTAAAAACAATGGCAAATAAATAGAATCAAGGCGATGTACAATTCATTAACAAAATAAATAGGGTAACGAAAATATATACAGTTGAGCGGACGAGTACAGTGCTGTGGGGATGGGAAGGGAGAGGTGGAGGAGCAGAGGGAAAAGGGGAAAATGAGGCTTTAGCTGTGGAGAGGTAAAGGGGGGATGGCAGAGGGAGTAGAGGGGGAAGAGGAGCTCAGTCTGGGAACGCCTCTAGGAGGAGGTGATTTTTAAGTAAGGTTTTGAAGAGGGAAAGAGAATCAGTTTGGCGGAGGTGAGGAGGGAGGGCGTTCCAGGACCGCGGGAGGACGTGACCCAGGGGTCGACGGCGGGATAGGCGAGACCGAGGGACGGCGAGGAGGTGGGCGGCAGAGGAGCGGAGCGTGCGGGGTGGGCAGTAGAAAGAGAGAAGGGAGGAGAGGTAGGAAGGGGCAAGGTGATGGAGAGCCTTGAAGCCTAGAGTGAGGAGTTTTTGTTTGGAGCGGAGGTTGATAGGCAACCACTGGAGTTGTTTAAGAAGGGGAGTGACATGTCCAGATCGTTTCTGCAGGAAGATGAGCCGGGCAGCGGAGTGAAGAATAGACCGGAGCGGGGCGAGAGAGGAGGAAGGGAGGTCAGAGAGAAGGCCGACACAGTAGTCTAGCCGGGATATAACGAGAGCCCGTAATAGTAAGGTAGCCGTTTGGGTGGAGAGGAAAGGGCGGATCTTGGCGATATTGTAGAGGTGAAACCGGCAGGTCTTGGTAACGGATAGGATGTGTGGGGTGAACGAGAGGGACGAGTCAAGGATGACACCGAGATTGCGGGCCTGCGGGACGGGAAGGATGGTCGTGCCATCCACGGTGATGGAGAAGTCTGGGAGCGGACCGGGCTTGGGAGGGAAGATGAGGAGCTCAGTCTTGCTCATGTTGAGTTTTAGGTGGCGGGCCGACATCCAGGTGGAGACGTCCCGGAGGCGGGAGGAGATGCGAGCCTGAAGGGAGGGGGAGAGGACAGGGGCGGAGATGTAGATCTGCGTGTCATCTGCGTAGAGATGGTAGTCAAGGCCGTGAGAGCGGATGAGTTTACCGAGGGAGTGAGTGTAAATGGAGAACAGAAGAGGGCCAAGAACTGACCCTTGAGGAACTCCAACAGTTAAAGGATGGGAGGGGGAGGAGGCTCCAGCGTAGGAGACCGAGAATGATCGGCCAGAGAGGTAAGAGGAGAACCAGGAGAGGACAGAGTCCGTGAAGCCAAGGTGAGATAAGGTATGGAGGAGGAGGGGATGGTCGACAGTGTCAAAGGCAGCAGAGAGGTCAAGGAGGATCAGAATGGAGTAGGAGCCATTGGATTTGGCAAGAAGGAGGTCATGGGTGACCTTAGAGAGAGCAGTCTCAGTAGAGTGGAGGGGACGGAAGCCAGATTGGAGGGGGTCTAGGAGAGAATGGGAGTTAAGGAATTCTAGGCATCGATTGTAGACGACTCGTTCTAAGATTTTGGAAAGGAAGGGTAGTAGGGAGATAGGACGATAACTGGAGGGGGAAGTGGGGTCAAGAGCGGGTTTTTTTAGGATGGGGGAGACATGGGCATGTTTGAAGGCAGAGGGGAAGGAGCCCTTGGAGATTGAGTGGTTAAAAATAGAAGTTAAGGAAGGGAGGAGGGCAGGGGCAATGGTTTTAAGAAGGTGAGAGGGAATGGGGTCCGAGGCGCAGGTGGAGGGGGTGGCACTTGCGAGGAGGGAGGAGATCTCCTCTGAGGATACTGCAGGGAAGGATGGGAAAGTAGGGGAGGGGGTTGTTGGGGGGGAGGGGAGAGGCGGAGGGGTGACTTTGGGGAGCTCAGACCTGCTTGTGTTGATTTTCGTGAGGAAATAGGTGGCCAGATCATTAGGGGTGAGAGATGGGGGAGGGGGAGGAACAGGGGGCCTAAGGAGAGAGTTAAAGGTCCGGAACAATCGGCGGGGGTGACGGGCATGGGTGTCAATGAGGGAGGAGAAGAAGCTTTGCCTGGCGGAGGAGAGGGCAGAGTTAAGGCAGGAAAGGATAAATTTGAAGTGTGTGAGGTCGGCTCGGTGCTTGGACTTTCGCCAGCAGCGCTCAGCAGCTCGAGCATAGGAGCGTAGGAGGCGGACGGAGGAGGTGATCCAGGGCTGTGGGTTAGTGGAGCGAGAGCGGCGGAGGGAAAGGGGGGCGAGAGAGTCGAGATGAGTAGAGAGGGTGGAGTTGAGAGCGGAGACCTGATCGTCGAGAGTGGGAAGAGAGGACAGGGCGGCAAGGTGAGGCGAGATGCTATTGGAAAGATGGATGGGATCGAGAGAAACACATGATATAGTGCTCTCCACATTAAGCACTTAATAAATCCCATTACTACTACCAAACTACTATTACAGTGGAGAGAGAAACAAGGGCATTGATCGGGATACCCTGGCCACAGGGGGACAGACTAAAGGGGGAAGCCCATCCTTGATCAAAGCAGCCGCAACTTTCTCAAATGCTTTTAATGTTGGGCGGGTGCGCTTAGCCCCCTTCACCCCCTCTGCTCCTGCAAAGAATGGGTCTCTTCCTGGAAATCATCAGCAAGGAAGAAAAGGACCACCCTGGTTTTCAACTGGTAATAATAATTGTGGTATTTAAGCGCTTCCTCTGTGCCAGGCACTGTACTAAGCACTAGGGTTGTTACAAAAGATAATCAGGTTGGACGCCGTCCCTGTCTCACAGAGGGCTCCCCATTTTACAGATGAGGTAACAGGCACAGAGAAGTTAGGACGCGGACCCCCTGATTCCCAGGCCTGTGTTCTTTCCTGTAGGCCACACTGCTCCTCGATAGCTAGGAGGCTAGTAAATGTGAGTGGTGGGAGAAATGTAGCTGGGGCTACATGCACTGCTGTTTCTTCAGCCCCCTCTGGGCTGGGAGATTGGTTCCAGGGAGACAGTCTGCAGATGGGAAAACCTCCTCGTTAGGCATGAATCGGTGAAACCAGGGAGAGCACTCCAGGTTGAGTCAGGAAAGGGGCAAGGAGGAAGGGAAGCTTCCCCATGGTGGAACTGGGGCTCCCCAGCCCACACCTGGCTGAAGGTGTGGAGGGGCCAGTGGGGAAGTCTCCAATGACCACAGAGATTTAAATGGGACAGAAAATGAAAATATAGGCACCTTCTAAAGGGTGATCTGATAAACCATAGATGTGAAAGTTTGAACTCGGAGAGAAGGTTCTAGATTTGCTAATGAGAGACTCAGCCAGGGAGGAATTAATGCAGGAGCTCAGGGAGCTGAAGCCCAGAGGTCCCGGGCTAAGGGGTGGAATGAGAACCCACCCATATGAGCTGCTCCCATTGCTGAAGCCCCACCCCAAGTTTCCCTCAAATGTGGCCAAATGGAGCTGGACTTTCTCCACGCAAACCCTCCCTCCCCCAACTTGCTGCTCTTTTTCTGCCTCCTACACTCTAACTGTGGGAGCTCCTCAAGTATCAGTTCTAGGTCCCCTTCTATTCTCCCTCTACACCCATTACCTTGAAGAACTCTTTCATTCCCATGACTTCAACTACCATTTCTATTCAAATGATTCCCAAAACTCTTCCCAGTCTTCTTTTTCATCCCACCCTTAGCCTCACAGGACTTTTGTTCATATGTGAAATTTATTTCTCCCCCTCTAAACGTAAGCTCATCATGGGTGGGGAATGTGATTATCAACACTGTTGTGTTGTATCAACACTGTCTCCCAAATGCTTAGTTCAGTGCTCTGCACACAGTAAGTGCTCAACAAATACCATTGATTGATTGGTCTGCTAGGTAGTCAGGCAAGGATTGCTCTAAGAGTTATAGTGGGGTATTTACACTATACTACCCCACCCATATAGTGGGGTAGGCAAGTGATGAAGAAATCTTGAAACTACAGAGCAGGGCAGGAGGAATTCCTGTAAGCCATGAGGTGGAAGACTAGAGAGGCCCTTTAGCTCTGCTGGTAATGCTGGAACTCAGCTGGAAGGTGGCAGGAATATGGAAACAATCCCAATCCATCCAGATAATCTGCAGAATGAATATAGGGGAGTGAACTGTTGGTGAATTTGAAAAGACTCTAATACTGCTATTACTGGGAAAACAACTCGGTACCTGCTGAGAGAGAAAATGGATGATTGCAACTATAATATTGACTAATTAAACAATGAACAATTTTGTGAAGTACAGTATTTTTCAGGGAATTAAATCAGTCGGTTGTATTTACTGAGTTTATTGTGTGCAGAGCACTGAACTCGTGCTTGGGAGAATACAGTGCAACAAAGTTTGTGGACACATTCCCTGCCCACAATGAGCTTACCATCTAGAGAGGAAGACAGACATTATTCATTCAATTCAACTGTATTTATTGAGCACTTACTTTATTCAAAGCATTGTACTAAGCACTTGGGAAAATACAATATAACAAAGACACATTCCCTTGGAAATGGAAATATTTATTTAATAGAAATTCCATAAGTGTACATGAGTGCCGTGGGGCTGAGGGAGGGGTGAATAAAAGGGTGCAAATCCAAGTGCCAGGATGATGCAGAAGGGAATGGGGGGGAGAGGAAATGATGGGTTAGTCTGAGCAGGGATTTTAGGTGGAGATGTGCTTTCAACAAACCTTTGAAGGTGGAGAGAGTGATAGTGAAGAGGGAGGGAATTCCAGACCAGAGGCGAGATTATCAATTCAATTCAAAGTGTATACCAAATTGGCTAAATTTCTTATTTCCAAACTTCCTTCATGAATAAGTTAGTTCTGAGTTTAAAATGGGACTACCAGGGTCCAAATTACATTAAGTAAATTGTGATGAATCTAATATATGGAATTAATAATGCACTTTAATAAGCATAATTAATTTTAAATGGGTCGCACTATGTAAATCAATGTAATAGTGAGTTTTATCATTAGTACATTTTAAAGGCAAGAGTATTATTCAACCTCAGAGAAACCATCAGCCTTCTCATTTGTGGTACTGGGTAGAAGAGGATAGCAAGCTTGCGGGAAAGACCAGGTGCTGAGATCTCCTTATCTTCCGAGCCTTGGACTCCTGGGCTCTGCTGGGAATCCCAGCCTTGTTGAGTCTGTTATTAGACCCTGCCCGGAAGATGCAGTCCCATGCATTCTTCCCCAGTTATGCCACTTGGACATAAGAAGCCCAGCACATATGTCCCATATTGGTGAACTGTGCTCATCTGCCAACATCCCATGTTGCTCATATCTTCTGTAGCGAAGGATTGAGGTATTGATTGATAGAAATTACAAATCCCTCTAGATGGTAACTCGTGGGAAGAGAATGTGTCTGTTCTACTGTTATATTCCCAAGTGCTTAGTACAGTGCTCAGCACACAGCAAGTGCTCAGTACAATTGATTGATCGATCATAGCAACAATTTTATCAAGCCATCAGGCCTAAAAGACCCTCCCTCCCTTTCCCTTCCTTCCTACTTTTTCCTCCTTCAGGCCCTTTCCTCCTTCCTTCCTTCTTTCCCCTGGTATGCATGTGCAGAGCATTCATAATTCACATGGATTTCTTAGTTTGGAAAAAAAAAATCCACCATGTTAGCACAAGGAGCAATTTCCAATCTACTTTCCTGTCATATCACTATGCACCTGCACCCTTAGCATTCACCTTCCAAGGCCATTCTCGAACATCCCTCCGGCCCTCTCTTTCTTTGGAATAGTCCTCTGATGGGAAACTTCCTTCCTTCAGTAACACAAGCTAACATCCTTGTGAAACTCAGCTTCACATACCCGGCAGTTGCGATGGTCACTGTCTCTTTTACTCTTTACTGTTCTGTTCATTAAAATGTCAAATGTCAATGACATTTCTCCCATACTGACGATTTTGGTTGTCTCTTAGTTCTCTCTATCTTCATTTTAAAGAAATTATGTATTTTGTAATGGTTTATCAAAGTCCATTCAGGCCTTTTCTGAGTTATGATATAGTGTATATAGTGCTTTCCTACACATGAACCTCAAAATAGGGCAGCTTTTGAAGGTCTGAATTCCTAAGGCAGTGGTAATTTGTATTGCCATTAATTTCAGCCAGATGGAATTAACGTGCAGCAGGTGTGCTAATGCATATCCCTCAAGCCTACCTTCATATTTTGGCCAGCCAGATTTGTAGCCTCAGTTTGCTTTCATGATCTGTTTTGGCTAGACTTGGGCAGATTTTTACTGATCTTTTTGAATGACCATTTCTTCCACTTCTTTAAGAGCTGTTCTGTCTGTCACCCAGATGACCGATTTGCATTTGACCAAGGCCCTATTTTTGCCTAGGTTATTATGTGAGACATTTCTGTAATGGTATATTTAGGGAAAGCATGTTAAAAGTCATTAAGAAGAAATTTAAAGAGCTTTAGAGTACCTTTCTCCAGCCCTTATATTTAAAAAAAAAAAATAAACTTGAACCTTTTTTTACCATTTACTTATTAAAGTTTTCTTTTTACAATTTTCCCAGTCCTCATGTAGTTTTATGCATATCTACTGGGCAGGAATTGTGCCTCCCTTAAGCCTTATAGAGGGCCCAATGCACTAATAGAGCTCTCAGTATATGCCAGTTGTCATGACCTGTATATATACAGTAGTGCGGGCAGAGAAGTAAACTGTAAATGTTTTCCACTCTTTCCCAGAAATAGAATTCTAAAGAATAATGAATTTGTCTAGGGTATGTGAAAACTGCCTATCAAAGGAACTCCATTAGCTTTGGGGCCACTGATGGAAACTCTCGTATAGAGAACCTGAATTCGAAACCATGTATCAAAAATCCACTTTGTGGAAAAAAAATGGTTTCATAATGTCTCACTTCAAATAAGAGAGCTCTCCTATTTCCATAAGGAGTTGCGGTAAGATCTTTGCTTTTATTATCAATGAAGCTAATAAGAGCCTTTCTGAGTATTCCCCAGCCTTTGACTCAGTAAACCCAACCACTACCTTCCGTAGGAGAGTCACTGGAGATTAACTTGAACTTCTAAACTGCTAGAAAGGCAACTCTTGAAAAGAATTTCAAGTAAAAATAAGTGCTAACTCCTCTGTAGGGAAAAGTAGAAATCTTGTGTTATTTTGTAGTTACAGCATAGATAATGCCTGCCATTTTCCCCATAATCTTCTGAAACATCCAGTTCTCCAGAGGTGATTGTAGGGCATACCGTATGGTCACTTTGCAGTTTTCTCTGGGTGGTTATTTTGATCTCTTTTGCATCTTTGGTATAGACCTTCAGAAACCAAGTCCCAGACTACTTTTAAATTCAGGGACATTCTGAAATTAATTGTTCACTTTTCAAGTTTGTACTTAAAGTTACAGGTCCACCTTTTTGCTGGTAACGGTCTTGTTTGAACAGTCGTCAGTTAGGGTTGGACATCTGGGATGTCCAGGGAGGGGAAAGTATGTAAGTATGTGGAGTGAATATTAGATAGGGATTCATCATCATAGTCAGCACCATCATTATCAGTGGTACTTATTAAGCACTTAGTATGTACTGTATTAAGCACCTGGGAGAATACAATTCAACCGAGTTGAAGTTATTAAGTAGTAAACTCTGGTTTTCCAGCACATTTTTGAATTTACTTTGGTAAGTTGAAAATCTCAGTCATCAGATTGCATTAACAAGAGAGCCTGTATTGTATTTGGAAAGAACATATGTCTGTCAACATTGAATGCCCTGGGTCAGTTTGGAAAAATGGACTTCATTTTGGCCATTTTCACTTTACACTCAGGGTGCACATGTGCATGTGTCTATGTGTATATGAAGTGTAAGCCTAACTGTTCATTTATATATGCACACATATATCTATATGTACACATACACACATATATAGTGTGGCATGAACAGGTAGGCAAGTAATGAATAGAGTCCTTTAAAAAAAAAAGTGATCTTCCTAAATTTATTCTCTCCCTATGGGTTAAAAAGGGCTAACCACCCAGTCACCGGAGATTTCAATCATTATGTTTCCTTGACTATTTTTCTTTCTTCTGAGAAACTGAGTTTCATAAAAACAATCATAAGAGGGTTTAGAAATGCCAAGGCACGGACCCCATATTTCAGACTCACGTCTCGTTCTTCAGGCTTTGAAGCTAGCTACTCTTGGAAGGGGCTGTTGAAGAAGAGTACTGAGCACCAAATATTGTACGATTGCCCCAGTTCAGGCTTTTCAACCATCTTCCAAATGTCTCCAATTATATTGTTAGCCCGTTGAATGTTCATCTCTCCTTTCTTTTTGCGACAGGCCATGGTGGAAGCTTTGGCTGAGCTCCCAGAGTGGTATGGAATAAAAGGAATGCAGGCACACTGGATAGGAGACTGTGTCGGTTGCCATCTTGACTTCACATTAAAGGTAAATCCCTTCCTGATTGTATTGACTTGGTTGATTAACTATTTAGAAAATGAACCTTTGAAAATCAGGTTTGTGAGAATCATTTCAAACCAACAGAAAAAAAGAATAATTGTTACAGGCCTCACCTTGGCCAACACCACCTACCCCCCGTCATCTGGGTTCCTGCACTACTTTTCTTTCTGACTGCATCTCTATGTCTGGGGCCAAACTGCTTTTCCAGATCAGTTCCTTCCTCCTCTCATGTGACAGGGTGCAGCAAGGAATATTAGGATCCTGAAATGGTAATTTGGGTGGTTTGACAAAGGTTTCCCCAGAGTGATGGACCAATGTCTCCATGGTGCTGACCCAGGAAACACAGGGCACTGCATAATAATAATGGTAGTATTTGGTAAGAGCTTACTGTGTGCCAAGCACTGTTCTAAGCGCTGGGGTAGATACAGGGTAATCAGGGTGTCCCACTTGGGGCTCACAGTCATAATCCCCATTTTATAGATGAGGTAACTGAGGCACAGAGAAGTGAAGTGACTTGCCCAAAGTAACACAGCTGACAAGTGGTGGATCCAGGATTAGAACCCATGACCTCTGTTTCCCAAGCCCGGGCTCTTTCCACTGAGCCACGCTGCTTCTCTGATATTATCCCATCTGCTTTCCTAGGGACCACTCTCAGAACAGAAACAGCATAGCCTAGTGGATAGAGCATGGGCCCCGGAGTCAGAAGGACTTGGGTTCTAATCCCAGCTCCTTCACTTGTCTACTCTGTGAGTTTGGGCAAGTCACTTCAATTATCTGTGCTTCAATTACCTCATCTGTAAAATGGGGATTAAGACTGTGATAAACCCCATGTGGGACATGGACTGTGTCCAACCTGATGATCTTGTATCTACTCCAGCACTTAGTATAGTGCCTGGCGCATAGTAAGCATTTAACAAATACCATAAAAAAGCATGTCAATGAAAAAAATTAGCCATTTACTTGGATTATAAGACTTTCAACTGCAGCTTTTATGAATTTAATTGTTCCCCTACCCAGCCCGAAAATGGGAGTTTGCAAGCTGAATCCTCTTTAAAATAGCATTTCTACAGCAAAATGAACTCAAAGCATAATGTGTTAATAGACTTCTTTGCTTCCTTTTGCCTCTGTAGGTCTTAGGGAAGAGTGGAACTGCTTTTTTGTCACTCTGGAAGAATTCAGCTCTGAGACACCAAAATAGGCCTCTTTCTTGTCCCCTAATATGATAATGAAAAGAATGATACTAAAGTATCTTTAATCTGCCTGTCAGTACTGGTGATTAACACCAAGGAATATTTGAGGAAAAAAAATATAAAATTTCATCCACTCCCTTTTTGTCTTCTCTTTTCTCTCCCTCTCTCCCCCTCCTCTTCATGTTTTCCTCCCCCAGAACCTCCTCCCATCCCATGCCAGTTGATGTTTTGTAATAACCACTAGTAAAACTTGATGGCAATGGGGGGAGAAAGTTGGCAAGGTTGCAGTTCCTCTTATTGTGAAAATCATCCCCAACATCTTTTGGCAATGTTTTCTGTCAGGTCAACGGCAAAACAACAGGAGAGAAGCTGACTGCATATGCTTTTACCCCGGAAGCCATTTACGGAGCTTCCCACATAGCCATCTTACCCAGTCATAGGCTCCTTCACGGAAATAGCATCCCAAAAGAAATCTTTCAGGAGGCGTTGGTTCCAGGCAAAGGTGAGTTTTCCAGCAGTGATATGGCGTTGGTTAAGCCTGCCATCAGTCCAGGGGAATCAGCCAAGATCACCGCTGTGGGCTTGCCCTCCATTGGGCCAGAGGAGACTTGAATTTTTCCCCCAGCCCCGCCAACTGGCGACCCCGTTCCTTCCATCTCCATCTCAGTCCTGCCCACGAAAGGATGGTCTCTGGGGTAGGGGGAGGACCTGGCTTGGGCTGGAAGTGAGGTGTTCAAGGCTTGATGGGGAGGGAGAGGGGTCAGGGGCTAAGGTCTTGGTAAAGTCTGAGACCAGATTGAGGAAGTGGCTGGGAAAAGTGTCCAAGGCTTGATAGAGAGTGTCAGAGATGGCGCCTGGAGACACTTCAGAGTGACATCAGCTCTGCACAGTGGAAGGGGCTTGTTAAGAAAATGGTCTGACCGGGGGAGGAACCGGGGACAGTTACACTGAGAGCTTTCTTCTCCTGGATCTTCATCTAGACTGTAAGCTCACTGTGGGCAGAGATGTGCCTATCAACTCTGTTATATTGTTGTATTGTCCTCTCCCAAGCGCTTAGTACAGTGCCGTGCACACAGTAGGTGCTCATTAAATATGATTGCAGTGGCAGGGGGACAGGGGAATGGTACCCGACTGGTTAGATGTCTCACCGACATCAGTCTGCTGGGACAGTGATACCGCTGTGATTCTTCCTGCCACCGTGCCAGCGTGGCAACCATCCATATTCACGGACATCCAAAGATTTTCATGGGCTTTACAGACACGACCAATTCCTGCCCATTTTAGCTAGCTGTCTGTGAATATACAGATGCTTGACAACCCCGATCGAGGCTCATTTATTCTTCCTCATGAGGGATTGTGCCATCATCATTCTACAGCTTTTAAGGTTTTTTTTTTGAAGTTCATTTCTTGAGGATGAGAAGTCTGTTGCTGATTTGTTAAATATTGGAGTGGTGGTTTTTACCCCTTTATTTTGATCTGTCATCTGATGAACAAAATCCTCTCTAGGGTTTAAATTTGCCTGATGCCCAAATTTAAATTTCATTTCTCAGTTAATTAAGAGGAGAATTAGAAACCCTTCAACTCTTTTGCGGATGGAAGACAGAGGTGAAAAGAACACATTTTTTTAACATTTATAAATATTATGAGATTCTTTTAGAGTCAAGACAACTACAAATTGACTGTTTATAGAGTAGAAAAATTGTCTTGCCCAGTCATAGATTTCCTTTCTGGTTAATTTAGGGAAACTCGCAAAGGGCTAATTTCAGTAAAGAGGTAATGGGATAATGATTAGAAAACACTTCTGAAGTTCCGAGTTGAAATTCAAACTGTTGTAGGTTGTTGTAATAATAATAGCTGTGGTATTTGTTAAGCACTTATTATGTGCCAGGCACTGTACTAAGCACTGGAGAAGATACGAGGTTGGACACAATCCATGTCCATGTTAATTAGGGGATTGAGACTGTGAGCCCCATGTGGGACAACCTGATTACCTTGTATCTACCCAGTGTTTAGAACAGTGCTTGGCACATAGTAAGCGCTTAACAAACCCCATCATTATTATTATTACATCTCATATGGAGCTTACAGTCTTATATCTCCATTTTATGGAGAAGATAACTGAAGCCCAGAGACTTGTCCAAGGTCAAACTGCAGAGAAGTGGAGGAGCTGGGATTAGAACCCAGGTCTTTCTGACTCCCAGGCCCATGCTCTATCCACTAAGCCACACTGCTTTTTTCCCAACCCCATAATAGTGGCCTGCACACACTACATGTTCAATAAATACCACTGAACATTTCTTTTTTGAGGTGGAGAAATAGGTAACCAATTCATTCAGTCATATTTGAGTGATTACGGTGTGCAGAGCACTGTACTGAGCGCCTGGGAAAATACAACACAACAATAAACAGTGACATTCCCTGCCCACAACAAACTTACAGTCTAGCCTAAATGCAAATTCGACATTAAACTTGTAATTTCAAAATTTCAAATTCAGGAGATGTCATTAAGTTTCTTTGGTCTCTTGGTTAAGTGTACTGGATTTGACCATGTGTTGATGTAGTGGATTACCCTTTGAATTTCTAGGAACCCAGTAATGTGTCCAAATTCTACAACGTGAATTATTTAGGATTGCTCTATGAATTACAACTCTTACCTTTCCTAATATTGGCAGAAGTTGTGAGACTGTTACATTTTTAATAGCTAACTGTTTTTATTATTATTAGAGGTAGATGAGCCTACTGTACATGATTTGCAAATCATTAAAGTAACTTTTCTCTTAAATGTGAAATAGACATTTAAAAGCAGTGAACAATGACAATCCTTGTCTAAAATAAAGCAAAACACCCAAAACAAAAATAATGCTATAATTTGAATTCTCAATCAGCACTGTTTTTGTTTGGATCCAAATTCATGTAAATCAGGAGATTCAGGCATGGATTTCTGCAAGAATTTTTTGTTTGTTTTTTATGGTATTTGTTAAGCGCTTACTATGTGCCAGGAGCTATTCTAAGCGCTGGGGAAGAACAGTGAAGTTAATTGTCAGTAAGCAAATCATGCTGCCGCAGCCCATAAGCATTTGTGGATGTGTGGGCGTATGCCCAGGTCATTGGTTGTGGAAAAATGCATTTGGACTTTGGAGTGTGACATCGTCATCCTTCTGCGAATTTTCCTTTGAGAAAGACTAAATTCAGATGGAATATCAGATTACTTGAGGTAGCCGATGTAGACTTTTACCTGGAGAACCGGATCACTGTGTACCTTACCCGTCAAAGAGGAAAATAGCAAGCCAAGCATGCCCAGAACTGTACCTCTGTGATTCCTAAATGAGATTTCCTGAGATCCGTGAAAGATTCTTATTCTCCCACCAAAAATTGAATCAATAACAATTTTGACTTAGAAAACAAGCTGTAATTGGATTCACTGAACGCACCACGGTTCTGAACTTCTGGATTTCAAAACAGCCTCCTGGAATTTTATTAATGTAACAGGAGAAGTTTATTGCAAGGAGCTGTGGGTTTTTGTTTTTAAATACAAACACTCGCAAGTGTCAATTTGACTAATGCAAATACCTCTTCAACCTTGCCTTTGTGACTCAGCTCTACTGTTTGTTTTTAGACAGTTGAGTAATATGAATGTGCTAATAGACAAATTTACACATCTATTTAGGATTTCACTCCATATTTTTATCCATTAATCAATGGTATTTATTGAGTGCTGACTGGGTGCAGAGCAGTGTACTATGTGAATGAGAGAATACAGTCGGTAGATAGGATCCCTGTTGACATTTGACTCTTCACCTTTTCATTCCAAGTTTGACCCGTCACTTTCTTTATGGGAGAACTAGTCCACTGGAATTCTTAAAATTAGCCATTGTCCTGTGAAATTCTAAGTTGTGGTGAGTGAAGGGAATTGTGGTGGAAGAGGGTAGAAGAGTTGCAGTGGATGGGAGCATTGAGGAAGCTTTGAGCTGTTACGGGAGGCAGGTGTAGAGTTGACCAAAGGTGGGGGGTTGGGGGTGACTAAAAGCCAGTTGTTGGTTAGGGATTGTCTCTATTTATTGCCGAATGTACTTTCCAAGCGCTTAGTACAGTGGTCTGAACACAGTAAGCGCTCAGTAAATACAATTGAATGAATGAATGAAGGGGCGCTGTGACAAAGGAACTGGAAAGAGACAATCTAAGGCTCAATTAGGGCAGCAGCAGGAAAGACCTGAGAAGGGAGAGTGGGTCATAGCCTTAGTTGTGGTGGAGAGAGCACAGGCCAAAGAGGCCAGTGAGGTTGGTAGGTGTCATCCTTGAGATGGAGTTGCGGTAGGTGCGGAGATGGAACAGTGGGAAGGTTAGCTGCCAAATTGTGTGCCAGCTTGCTAGCGGGTAGGCCTACCTGCAGCCCTTTGAGAGCGGAAGTTGGAGAGGCTAAGGAGGGGCAAATAGAGATAGTCATTAACATGCAAGTAGGTTACGGAGGAGCTCAGCTGTGGAAAAGCTGGCTTGTAATATCAAGGTCTAGTCCCGGCTTCCCTTCTCCTCGTTCAGCAGGAGAATCAGGAAGAGATAAAGTTTTGCTGTCTTACCCCTAGATAATAATAATAATAATGATGGTATTTGTTAAGCGCTTACTGTGTGCCAAGCACTGTTCTAAGCCCTGGGGTAGATACAACGTAATCAGGTTGTCCCACATGGGGTTCACAGTCTTAATCACCATTTTACAGATGAGGGAACTGAGGCATAGAGAAGTGAAGTGACTTGCCCGAGGTCACACAGCAGACAAGTGGCGGAGCCGGAATTGGAAGCCATGACCTCCGACTCCCGAGCTCTTGCTCTTAATTCCCAAGGCAGGTTTTTTCCCTGGATCAGTAGCCTTCTTCTACTTGGGAAAAGAGTGTTGGGGAAGGAAAAGTAGGAAAGATGTTGAATGGTTAGGAACTTCTGGCTCACTAAAAGGAATTTCTGATCTTTAACCTACCTCCCAGCATTCATATAGGCGATTTACTTTAATTCTGAAAGTGCCATGACGTTCTTCGCTGCTGTTGGTCCTCGGTGATCTCAACTATAACTGATTGTTCACTCTAGATTGGTTTTTCGATCCTCAGCCAGATGTGAGCCAATCTAATCTTCCCCCATTACTGAGTGGAGTATTATTAAAGGGGCAATCCAAAATCAAATCCATTGACTCCACTGAGCAAATTTCATATGCCCAAATGAGTACAAAACATCATGAAGTTTTAATTGCTTATTTTTTACATGCCATTGTCAGGCTATTTCAGAGGGGTTAATAAGAGAACGATTGAATGTATAGGCCCAAATCTTATGGGGTAGCCATCTCCAGAGTTTTTCTAAAACATGCAGTTGTACCAAGAACCCAAAAACTTTTCTCTGAAAATGCCTGTTCTTAATCCCAGTTTCAGGGCAGTCCCCTTTTAGATGTAGGTATTTTTTTCTCTATCTCCATCTAAGGGTTTAGCATGTTGAGATTGTTTCTTTTAGAGAGTCTCTAGGGAGGTTTCAGAATCCCAATAACCTGAATTTTCTCTGAATCTCTAGCTTGGCCGGCTCTTAATGTTTGCAGTATTTAATTACAGTGTTTAATGTAGGGTCCAGGAGATGCTTTCTTTTACAGTAGATCCTCAGGAAATCAGCAATTCTGGAGTGAACAACTGGTTTTATTGCACATCCTTTTTAATCTCAGCATTCATTTCAAATGTGCTCATGGCTAAGGTCAAAAGATTTTTTTCTCAAATAATTAGAATAAGGGACGTACACTCTTGGATTCACTTATCACTTGTCTTTGAGTTTTGTGATATTGTTAGCGGCCCAGTTTAATAGCCTCTGCAATTATTTGAATTCATTTACAGATTGTCTCACACCTGTGACTGCCATGAACATGTTAACGAGTCAAGAGATCCCGGTTGTCATTGTGGCAAAATCCAACTTTGAAGGCTCTCTGGATGCCAAAATAGGTAAATAAGCAGCTAAAGGCAAGTCTGAATGATGTATTTCTTCCATCTTGGGTTGAAACCTAGGTCTGCCGTTCTCATCCAGTGACCTGCCCTTACTAATGAAATTTCACTACTGGTGAGAAAAAGAGCATTCACTTTTCTATGTTTTACAATTTTTATATTTGCCCCTTTGAGGTGTAGACCATTTTTTAAAGGTTCAGCACTCTTTGGGTTCTTCAAGCATAGCTGCATTAGAATAGGACTTTCTCTGCTGCATAATTGGGGGGTGGGCTGCTGTTGGTGGTCCTTGAGAGTGTGTCTCCTCCCTACACCCACAGTAGGGTCATATGTGACATCCCATTAATAGTTGAGACCAGTGTTTTTTTGGTGGGGAGGTGGGGGTTTGGCGGGGAGGTGGGGGTGAGAAGCAGCGTGGCTCAGTGGAACGAGCCCGGGCTTGAGAGTCAGAGGTCATGTGTTCGAATCCTGGCTCTGCCACTTGTCAGCTGTGTGACTGTGGGCAAGTCACTTCACTTCTCTGTGTCTCAGTTGCCTCATCTGTAAAATGGGGATTAACTGTGAGCCTCATGTAGGACAACCTGATTTCCCTGTATCTACCCCAGCGCTTAGAACAGTGCTCTGCACATAGTAAGCACTTAACAAATACCAACATTGTTATTATTATATATTAGCCTCTTACTTATCTAAGCACTGGTGAAGTTACAGGTTAATCATATCGGAGACAGTCCCTGTCCCACATGGGACTCGGACTCTAAATAGCAGGGAGAACAGGGATTGAATCCCCATTTTGCAGCTGAGGAAACTGAGGCCCGGAGAAGTTAGATGACTTGTCCAAGGTCACACACCAGGCAAGTGGCAGAACTGGGATTAGAACCCAGGCCCTCCGGCTCCCGGGCCTGGGCTTTATCCAATAGGCCTTGCCGCTTTGTTCCATGGGTCCACCATCGGCAGTAGCAATAGGGTCCTTGGAACAGCAGAGTAATGTTTCTTCTCCTTGACAGCCATGTTTGCAGCTTGGAGCGTTTCAGCAACCCTACCTTTCCGTGTGCACCTCTGACTTGCTCTAGGCAGTGCCCCCTGTTTAGAGCCGTGTCCCAGAGGAAGGCAGCTGGAGTGTCCCAACTTCAGCCCTCCCCACCCTCACAGGTCATTTCCCTTCCAACCCAGTCTCTGCATTTTTAACTGTCACTTTGGGAGGGAACAGAGAGCAGCAGTTCTCATTTACATACCTATAATAAACCTTTTGCCTTTCCCTTCAGCTGCCAAGGGTGCACCGCTGTTCTCATGGGAGTTTAGCTGGGAGAATCAGGGCAATTAAGAGGAATAATAATTAATGCTGAGAAGCAGAGAGCCTCAGTGACTGCTTAGGGTTTTGTAGCTGATGCCGTTCATGTGGATTTGACGTGAGAGAGCGATGGTGAAGTACCTTAAGGATTGGAAACAAATAGTTATGCAACTTGGAATATATGTCGTGGGCAACTTCCCTGAGAAATTTAACATGCTTTCAGTTAAGACAGGGTCAGACTTCAGATTATTCCAAACGAAATTTAGGGATCGTGAGGATTAGAAAAAGTCGTTTGGAATAATGAGATTCATCCCATTCTGGGGCTCCTGCTAACTTCAAAGTCAGGAAGAATCCAGCCAGAACATAAAGCGTTAAATACCTAACAGAAATGACTCTCTTGTGATACATCTTTTCTAGACCACTTAAGAAGTATGATACCTTAGCAAATGCACCTGTTTCTTCAATATCCGCCACACAGCTTTCCAAACCGAAGTAATTTGAGCAATAACTAAAATATTGGTATTCATGCTCCTGCATTAAATCAGAAACTGTGGCTCGATCTTCATACTGTTGAGAAGGAAGTTGCGATAATAATGTCTTTCCTTAGCCTCTTCTCTCTAGTGTAAAGGAAACCGAGGGGAAGGAATAAGGTTGTATTAGGGAATGAAGCACTGAGATGAGTTGTTGACCAAAGAAACAGACTCTAGGTTTATGATTAATGAAAAACCACTGGTCAATAGCCCATCTAGCCCAATATTCCTTTTCTGACAAGTCCACCAAAGTGGAGGTGGCCAAAAAATGCAGCCATCTAGAACATGTGTGTATAAAGAAAGTTTCCACTGAAGACAAACCTTCCCACAAGAAATTTATAATCTAGGGGAGGAGGCAAACACAAACTAACAATCAGTTAAGCTCCACCCACTTTTTCCCCCCCCCCACAAATTTAGATCATTTGTTACTTAGATCCTGTCACAACAGAGAAAATGTTTAGTAACAAACCACCAGTACAGAAAGTTAGGGTGATGCACAGCTCTAAGGAATGGGAGAACTGAGTTCTAATCCTTACTCTGCTAAAAGAGGAATTCCTGCTGGAGCTATGCCATTGGTGGTGAAAGTTTTTCAACCCGCTTGGGGCATTCCTCGAGGTGGACAGGCCCAGCAAGAATCCTGAAAAGTACCTGACAGTGTGCGTGGCAAAGACCAGTGGTTACCAAGGCAACTGGCTGCACTGTGGCCAGCATCGGCTCTGGGCTGCATTTACCTGGCCTGTAAATAGGTCCTGCATGTACAAAATAAATCTGCATTCACTGAGCCCGTGCTCAATCACTAAACTCCTCAACCTGGTGGGAATTTGATGGACAGGGATGAGAGAGGATGTGTGGCACCATATCAACAACTGGCATTTTTGTATGGCATTTGTTAAGTATTTATTATGTGCCAGGCACTGTACTAAGTGCTGGGGTAGACAGACGCTAATCAGGTTGGACACAGTCTGTGTCCTACGTGGGGCTCAGTCTTAATTCCCATTTTACAATTGAGGTAACTGAGGCACAGAGAAGTGAAGTGACTTGTTCAAGGTCACACAGCAGACAAGTGGCAGAGGTGGGATTAGAACCCAGATCCTCTGACTCCCGGGCCTGTGCTCTCTCTACTAGGCCATTCTGCTTCCCTTTATAATCAATTCCTTGCACAGGTTCTTGGTTCTGAAGCCGCAAGACTCAGGCTCTTCCGTGTTTCTCTATGGGAGACTCTATTGTGACCCTCACAATCATGGGTCTAAAATGTATTTTCTGGCCTTCATTTTCAAAGATGACACTTCTGACAAGAAGATCCAGTTCATGCATGTGTGTGTGGTAGAAGAGTCTTTCGTTGCATTTTTGTCATGTGAAGATAGAACCTTGCTGGGCTAACTGGTCTGTTTCACACAGGATCTGATAATGCTTTTGAATTTGTTTCTTAGAATGTTTCATTCATTCAATCATATTTATTGAGCACTTAATGTGTGCAGAGCACTGTATTAAGCGCTTGGGAGAATACAATATAACAGTAGACAACGATATAACGAGCTTACAATCTAGAGGGGCCTACAGACATTAATATAAATAAATAAATTACAGATATGTACGTAAGTGCTGTGGGGCTGGAAAGGGGATGAATAAAAGGAGCAAGTCAGGGCGATGCAGAAGGGAGTGGGGGAAGAGGAAAGGAGGCCTTAGGGAAGGACTGTTGGAGGAGCTGTGCTTTCGATAAGGCTTTGAAGCTTGGGAGAGTAATTGGCTGTCGGATTTGAGGAGGGAAGGCGTTCCAGGCCAGAGGCAGGGCGTGGGCGAGGGGTTGGTGACGAGAATGATGAGATCGAGGTCCAGTAAGAAGGTTAGCATTAGATGTGCAGGCTGATTTGTAGTAATAATAATAATGATGGCATTTGTTAAGCACTTATTCTGTGCCAAGCACTGTTCTCAGCACTCAGGGGGTACCAGGTAATCAGGTTGTCCCATGTGGGGCTCACAGTCTTCATCCCCATTTTACAAATGAGGTAACTGAGGCCTTGAGAAATGAAGTGACTTTCCCAAGGTCACACAGCTAAGTGGCGGATCCGGGATTAGAACCCATGACCTCTGACCCCCAAACCCGGGCTCTTGCCACTGAGCTACGCTGCTTCTCTACAAGAGTAGCGAGGTGAGGTCAGAGGGCGTAAGGTGATCGAGTGCTTCGAAGCCATTGTGAGGAGTTTCTCTTGGATGGGGAGCTGGATAGACAACTATTGGAGTTTCTTGAGGAGTGAGGAAACATGTTCCGAACGTTTTTGTAGAAAAATGATCCAGGCAGCAGGATGAAATATGGACTGGAGTGGGGAGAGACAGGAGGCTGGGAAGGTCAGCAAGGACACTGACTCTGTAATCAAGGCGGGATAGGATAAGTGATTGTATTAATGCAGTAGCCGTTTGGATGGAGAGGAAAGGGTGGTTTTGCAATCTCTCATCTGATTGCTGCCCCGAGGCCAGTCTGTCTGCTGCCGTAGCCTCTCAGCAGCCCATTCCTATTTAATTTAGTTTGAGACTGTGTTTCCCTATTTATTTGGTCCTCCTGGCTTGTGTGGGCTCACTTTCAGTTCACCATTTATCAGCTGCTTAGGAATCCTGCTATCATCCATTTTCCTCACGTGTCGACAGCAGTGCTCTGTCGCTATGAGTCTTGCTTTAGTGCTGGTGAACTGGCAGCATTCCCAGACCTCGATTTTGGTAGTAATAATAATAATGGTATTTGTCAAGTGCTTACTGTGTACCAAGCACTGTACTCAGCTCTAGGCTAGATACAAGATAATCAGGTTGGGCACACAGTCCTTGTCCCACGTAGGGCCCGCAGTCTAAGTAGGAGGGAGATGATAATAAGCGTGGCTCAGTGGAAAGAGCCTGAGCTTCGGAGTCAGAGGTCGTGAGTTCGACTCCCGGCTCTGCCACTTGTCAGCTGTGTGACTGTGGACAAGTCACTTAACTTCTCTGTGCCTCAGTTACCTCATCTGTAAAATGGGGATTACTGCAGGCAAAGAACCCAGTCCTGGGCTCTTTTCCTTAGGCTCCGCTGCTTTGAAGATTTGGAGATTAATGTGGATCATACGGGGCAGCAGTGAAACTTCTGAAGAAGCTGCTGTTTTCTTAGCAGCTCTAGGTTTACAATCACAGAAGACCAAACAGCAGGACACCTTACAGACCTTCAACTTCGTTAGGATGATGCTGTCCTTTTGTCACCCTATTCTTTTTTCTAGTTTGCTGGAAGTCCCACTGTGTTAACTGTAATTGTTTCCTACCTCTGTGTATAACCATATCCCATTGCATGTCCAGGGCAGGTAGCCAAATTAGGTGACCCCATTCAAGTGTGGGTTGCCGATCGTACCTTTGGTGGATATGTGTAGGATTTCCTGAGGGTAGACTGGTACATAACTTTTGTCTATCACCGGTAGTGTAAGCCCACTGCCCTTTGCTGGATCTGCAAAGCGATTCACAATCATTTGCATGTTTTCTCTTTTAAATGCCTCAAGAGTTCAGGCATCTGCATATGGTAGTTCCTGAACCACCGTTTCAAAGACTTTTCATGATGCTTGAAGCCTGTCAAGCTGGAAAAATTCTGTCTTACATTGAACCAGACATAGAAAACCATGACAATTTCTACTAATGGGAAAAGAGAAATGGGTAAAGAATCAAAATCTTGGAATAGCCAAGGGTATTTTTTTTTCCATTGTCTTGGAAATGTACAACTTGGGAAATTTGGATGGTTCAGAAAAGTTAAGTGACCTAGAAGAAAGCAGAAGCTTTCTGTTTGGTAATGTTTTCACCATTTCAAATTTTGTCCTGTTTCACCTACCCCAAGCATCAAGTCCCTTCCCATGAATGTCCTTTTGTTCTGTAGTGTTAGAAATTTTGCTGTTAGAGATTTTTGCCTGATATTCAGCCCAAGTTTTTTCCATATGAAATTCACATCTTGTTTCTCCTAAAAGAACCTTCTTGTAAAATGATAAAATTTCATTGTACCTTCCTGGTGTTTACATGTTCTTAATATTTTAAACATTTATTGAGGTAGCCATTCTTCAGTTGGACTCTGCATAGTTTCCTCTAATAAATAAGTTCTTCCAATAAATAGTATTGTAGATCTTCTCAAACTAAACATGTCCAAAGCAGAATTCCTCATATTCCCATCCAGATCTTACCCTCCCTGTATCTTTTCCAACCTTGTAGGCAACACCACTATCCTTCTTACCTCAGAACCCCATAATAATAATAATAATAATGTTGGTATTTGTTAAGCGCTTACTATGTGCAGAGCACTGTTCTAAGCACTGGAGTAGATACAGGGTAATCAGGTTGTCCCACATGAGGCTCCCAGTTAATCCCCATTTTACAGATGAGGTAACTGAGGCACAGAGAAGTTAAGTGATTTGCCCATGATGCTGGCCTTGACTCATTTCTCTCATTCAACCCAGTAATGAAAATAATAATAATAATTGCTAAGCACTTACTATGAGCCAAGCACTGTTCTAAGCCTTGGGAAAGATACAAAATAATAAGATCAGACTAGGTCTCTGTCCCACACAGCGTTCTCAATCTAAATAGGAGGGGGAACTGGGATTGAATCCCCATTTTACAGGTCAGGTAACTGAGACACAGAGAAGTTAAGTGACTTGCCCAAGGTCACATAACAGGCAAGTGGTGGAGCCGGAATTCAAACTCAGGTCCCCTGACTCCCAGGCCTGTGTTCTTTCCACTCGGCCATGCTGCTCCATATTCAATCTGTCACCAAATCCTGTCGGTTCTAAATTCACAGCATTTCTAAAATCCTCCCTTTCCTCTTCATCCAAACTGCTACCAAGCAGCTGATCCAAACACTTTTTTAATGGTATTTGTTAAGCGCTTACTATGTGTCCTCTTCATCCAAACTCCTACCAAGCAGCTGATCCAAGCACTTTTTTAAATGGTATTTGTTAAGCGCTTACTATGTGCCAGCCACTATTCTAAGCTCTGAGGTAGATACAAGCTAATCACGTTGGACACCGTCCTTGTCCCACCTGGAGCTCACAGTCTCAACCCCCATTTTACAGATGAGGGAACTGAGACTGAAAGAAGGGAAGTGATTTGCCCAAGGTGACCTAGCAGATAAGAGGCGGGATTGGAATCCAGGTCCTTCTGCCTCCCAGGCTCGGGCTCTTTCCACTAAGCCCCACTGCTTCCCTGCTTGTCACATCCCACCTTGCCTACTGCATCAGCCTCTTCGCTGACCTCCCTGCTTCCTGTATCTCCCCATTCCAGTCCATACTTCATTCAGCGGCCTGGATCATTTTTCTAAAAAAACATTGTCATGCCTTCTCACTTCTATGAACCTCCAGTGGCTGCCCATCCACCTCCACATCAAACAGAAACTCCTTACCTTCGGCTTTAAAACAATCAGCTCACCCCCCAGCCCGCCTTACTTTTCTGATTTCCTACTACAATCCAGGCTATGTACTTTGCTCCTCCAACTCTTCTCTATTCACTGTACCTTGAGCTCGTCTGTCTCACCATCGACCTTGAGCCCACATCCTCCTTCTCACCTGGATCTCCCTTCCCCTCCATATATGACAGACCACCACTCTCCCCACCTTCCAAGCCTTATGAAAATCACATCTCCTTCAAAGGACCTTCCCCGATGAAGCCCTCTTTTCCCCTGTCCCTTTTGCGTTGCCCGTGCATTTGGATCTGTAACCATTAAGCACTTGATATCCATCCCACCACACTTATGTATGTGTCTGTAATTCATTTCTATTAATGCCTGCCTCCCCCTCTAGACTGTAAGCTCCTTCTGGGTATGGAATGGGTCTACCAACACTTGTATTCTTTCAAGCATTTAGTAGAGTGCTCTGCACACAGTAAGCACTCAGTAAATACCATGGATGGATTGAGTGAATGATTCTCAACTTTCATGTAGTTGGCTTGAATTTTCTGGAAATGTGTCAACCAAAATCCAAAAAACAGGGCAGTCGTTTAGTGAAGGATTTTTTTCTTTCTCACCCTTCAGTTCAAGGAATGATGTGCCCAAAATATGTGATTTGGAAGCTGTCAAGAAACTGTAAATGAAGAGAGCATCTTTCTTAAATACCATGTTTTCTATGAATTGGTACATGGTTTTGTTTTATTTTTTTTTTGTTGTTGTTTTTATATAATATCACCCAAGAGACTGATATGGTAAACTCTGTCTCCACAAGGAAGCCTGCGTGGGTGGGAGAAGAAATGTCTATTCAGAATGTGTTATTGTCCTTGGTAATGAGGCACAGTGGGAATAGGTAGTGTGTTGGCCTTGAGCCTCCTGACTGAACGGCTTATTCCTGCGGCACTAAAAATGCTGCCTGTGGCTCTCCCCTTCCACGTAGGTTATTCTGCTCTATTCTGATTGTCCCTGGTAATTGCCTTGGGGATTTCAGCAGATGTGTGAATGAAGGGACAATATTAAAAATAAGAAAGCATTTGAAAAGTGTCCCTGATGGGCTAAAAAAGCTAAATCTTGTTTTGCACAAGGAAAAACAGCAAAGCATGTGGCGATGGCTGGAAATTGTTCCCGGTCCAATTTGCTAGCCTGAGAAGTGTAGTAATTGAGACTTCTACCTTTCTTCCTTTTTTGCGTAGGAATTCCTAGCACAAGCCCAGAGGATACTGCGGTAGCCCGGGACCTGGGCCTGTCCTTCTCAGAAGTTATTGAAACTCTACCGGATGGCACAGAGAAACTAATCAACTCTGGAGAGGTTGGTGATTGGTAATGTAGGTTTTCTTCTTTGGCACAAAGACTAAAACCTTTCTATTGAGAAAGGATATTTAACTTCAATTGAATGATAACAGTGATTTTCGGGCAGATTTATACCTGCTTGTTTGCACGGAGAGACATAGATTAAATCCTTTGTATTGGCACTTAGACTCAGTTACAGGGGAAGGAAACCTTAGAGAGATGAACGTGACCTAGTAGGAAGAGCATGGGCCCGGGAGTCAGATGACCTGGGTTCTAATCTCGGCTCTGCCTCTTGTCTGCTGGGTGACCTTTAGTAAGTCACTTAACTTCTGTGCCTCCGTTACCTCATCTGTAAAATGGGGATTAAATCCTATTCCCTCTTACTTTGACCGTGAGCCCTATGTGAGATAGGGACAATGTCCAACTTGATTATCTCATACGTACCCTGGTGCTTAGTACAGCGATTGACACGTAGTAAGCATCTAACAAATACCATTAATTAAAAAGTCCCATTTCTGATTCCTGCCATACTGTAAACTTAACCTTTTTCTGCCTCCTTTTTTGCTCTGTAAAACGGGGAGAATAACATGGGGGTAGCACTCTTGATGAACACTGCGTCGAGGAAAGTGTAGACACATACTGATTGCCGCCTGTGGTACACAGCGCTTCATTCCAACACCACACCCAGCTGTATCCAAACAGACCTGAGCTTTTAGCGAACGTTCCCCCATTCCCTTCCAGCAGTCTATCCAAAAAACATAGTGAAAGCACGCATTATGGAAGAACTGAGTATATTTAGAGCTCTTTCATCCAGATTCAGGAAGGGCTTTATGATAATTGAAAACCAAATGTTGTACTTGTTACAGCACATCCCCAAATTATAAGCTGCTGGAAACTGTCAGTCATTAGGCCTTATTTCACACACTTTAGGTGCAGAGAGCTGCCTCAGTGCAAATCAAACAGAATTGGCCACCACGGTGAATTTAAGCAGAAAAATCTAATCCAAAGAGAACGTAGATTTAGCTTAAGAATTGTGAATCGACAAATGATCAGACTTGCTCCGTTTTAGGGAGTTGTCCTTTGGTTTGCATTGTTTGATTTTTCACTTCTCGTCAGTTCTTTAATATAATTCCCCCTCTTCAGAAAACTTTGCTAAGCGCAGCGTCCAAGGGAAGCTTAAGGGCTTATGATTTCTTTCATCATATTTGAAGTATTTTTAGGAAGGCATATCATTTAGATATTTTTAAAGTCCACTGAGGATAAAGCAAACTAACTCTAGTTTTCGTTTTGTACCAAGAAGGTAGATTTGACTCCTAGTCGATATTTGATAAATGCACCTCATTATTTTTTTAATGGAATTTATCTCACTGCCAAAACAAATAATTTTCTCACCCGGGAAAACCCTGCCTTGAACATTTGAATTCATTTATTAAGTTCTCTTCTTTTGTTGCCAACTCTTTAGTGGCAAATAGTCCCTTTTGTAGATTATCCAACCTTCTTGCCTGATGGCTATTTAGCTGCTTGTTGGCTCCCCCTATCATCAGGTGTGTAGGAACAGCAAAAAGAGAGAACGATCAAATCAGATCATTTTGCTATTTGGTGGCAACTCTGATAAGGAGGTTAGTTCATTCAGTTGCATTTATTGAGCACTTACTGTGTGCAGAGCACTGTAATAAGCACTTGGAAAGTACAATCCGGCAACGGATAGAGACCATCCCAACCCAACAACGGGCTCACAGTCTTGGGAGAAGAGGTTGACACTAGTGGTTAAAATGAAGCTTGATTTATCGGTGGATTTCAGAGTTCCGTCATATCTTTCAGAACTGACAATCTAACATTGGAAATATTTGGAACTCAATTTACAAGATGGTGGTAATTTACGATCATCGGGGTTAGTTTGGAGATTATATTATTATCCCGTCACTTAGTATAGAACATATATAAAGACAACAGGTGATCCAGTAAGAAAGTACCCTAAAAGAGAAGCCTGGGTTTTCAAACTTCTATCAGTCACTGTCATGGGGATAAAAATGATTGATAATCAGCAACATTCTCCCGGTATGTAAGTAATTTTTGGTAGCGTATTAGTATATCTTCCACAATTCCGAACTCAAGGTGCTCGCTATCAATCAGAAGTGAATTTATCTGCCTTGCCCCACTCTTCTTCACAGTATGCCTGTGAACTGTAACTCTCTCTGTTCTTTTCATTTACTAAGTGATTTAAAACAAGAGTCAGTTTTTGAGTGCCCTCCATTTAACTATAAAGCCAAATACTCTAGAAAATTCACAGGGTCCTACCATCATGGGAAGTCATTTGAAGCACTTGAGTTCAGGTTAGTGCTTTGCCCATTTGAAATTCTGGGGCCTGGCCCGTGGGAAGCCAGATTGGTGTCGGGACTATACCTGGGAATCAGAGGACCTGGGTTCTAATAATAATAATGATGGTATTTGTTAAGCGCTTACTATGTGCCAAGCACTCTTCTAAGCACCAGGTAGATAGAGGGAAATCAGGTTGCCCCACATGGGGATCACAGTCTTAATCCCCATTTTACAGATGAGGTACCTGAAGCACAGAGAAGTCAAGTGACTTACCCAAAGACAAAGCTGACAAGTGTCAGAGATGGGATTAGAACCCATGACCTCTGACTCCCAAGCCCGTGCTCTTTCCACTAAGCCACGCTGCTTCTCTATCCGAGCTCTGCCACGTATCTGATGAGTGACCTTGGCAAATCACTTACCTTCTCCGTCCCTCAAGCCCCTCACCTGGAAAATAGGGATTTAATGCATGTTCTCCCTCCTATTTAGACTATGAACCCCATGTGGCATCTGATTTTCTTGTATCTACCCCAGTGCTCTGTAGAGTGCTTGGCACATAGTGAGCACTTAACAAATAGCAGAATTTAGAAGTGTTTTGTCATTGACCAGGTCCAGATGAGCCTATCTTGACTCCCAAGGGAGTACTTGGGTTTTGTATCTCCCAAGAATTTAATGTAATGCATTACCCCCAAATTGCTGATAGTAGTTACGTTCAGGGAGGGGTTCTTTGGTTTACATTGGTAACCTCGTGAGTTCTCAGTCTGGCCAATGAGTGGGCACTCATAATAATAATGATGGTATTTGTTAAGCGCTTACTGGTGCCAAGCACTATTCTAAGCACTGGAGTAGATGCAGGGTAATCAGGTTGTCCCACATGGGGTTCACAGTCTTAATCCCCATTTTTCAGATGAGGTAACTGAGGCTCAGAGAAGTTAAGTGACTTGCCCGAAGTCACACAGCTGACAAGAGGCGGAGCCGGGGTTAGAACCTGCGACCTCCGACTCCCAAGCCCGGGTTCTTTCCACAAAGCCACGCTGCTTCTCTCGTGGGAATTGTAGTCTGCAAATTTGAAAAAAACTACTCTATATGCACTGAGTTACCATTCAGTTTCAGCTAGTCCTGGTGGCAGTTCAGAGGAGGTCCGAATATGGGCCACCTACTAATAAGTGTGGTATTTGTTAAGCGCTTACTATGTGCCAGGCACTGTACTAAGCACTGGGGTAGATATAAGGTAATTGGGTTGAACATGGTCCCTGTCCCACATAGGACTCACAGAAGGGAAGAAGCCAGTAAACATGCTTATGTTTCCCATATGCTTAAAAAAAAACCTTTTGTTGATCCCACTGCCCAAGCTAACTGTTTCCCCCTCTCTCTCGATCAATGGGTCGTAGTCATTGATAGCTTACTGTGTACTGAACACTGTTTTAGCTGCCTGGGAGAGAACAATAACCAGAGTTGATAGCTATGATCCAGACATTAAACTCAACTCATTTAACGTGGGTGTCTTGCAGTCGGATAACTTAAATCTGCTTCGGGCCAGTATCCAGATACCACCAACATCACTTGTAGATGGGAACAGGGGAGGAGTCACTTGGGGTTCTGGCTAACCTTGTCCAGAAAAAGAGCTCCTCACCTTCCTTTCCAAATCCTCTCCTCCGTGTAACTTTCCCATTTCCAGTCGACAGCACCACCCTCTTCCCTGTCTCTGGAGTTCGCAAACTTGGCGTTATCCTTGGCTCCCCTCTTTTTCAACCCCCATTTCCAATCATTAATCAGTGGTATTGAGAAGCTGCGTGGCTTAGTGGAAAGTGCACGGGCTTGGGAGTCAGAGGTCGTGGGCTCTAATTCCGGCTCCGTCAGCTGTGTGACTTTGGGCAAGTCACTTAACTTCTCTGTGCTTCAGTTCCTTCATCTGTAAAATGGGGATTAAGACTGTGAGCCCACATGGGACAACCTGACTACCTGTATCTACCCCAGCGCTTAGACCAGTGCTTGGCACATAGTAAGTGCTTAACAAATACCATTATTATTATTATTATTTATTGAACGCTTACTGAGTGCAGGGGATTGAAGCCCCTCCTATACTACTTCATTACTCCCCTACCACTGAAGTCCTCTTACTCACATAATACTTATATTCCTACCTTACATATCTCCTTACAAGCATTAACTCTTACGAATATCCTCCTTTTCCTTCATTCTCTTCCCAGTTTTGTTTTTTTATTTCAGTGCCTGTCTCTCCCACCAGATTTTAAGCTTCTTGAGGGCAGGGATCTAGTAATCCCAGCTCTGCCATTTGTCAGCTGTGTGACTGTGGGCAAGTCACTTAACTTCTCTGTGCCTCAGTTGCCTCATCTGTCAAATGGGAATTAACTGTGAGCCTCACATGGGACAACCTGATTACTCTGTATTTACCCCAGGGCTTAGAACAGTGCTCTGCACATAGTAAGCACTTAACAAATACCAACATTATTATTATTATTATTAATTCTAGACTACTATCCCAAGCGCTTAAATCAGTGCTCTGCACACAATAAGTGTTCAGTAAACACCACCGATTGGTTTTCTGCTCACGTAAGAACTTTGCCTACTATTAGCAAGATGATGACATCAAAATGTCTCTATGGGTGCCTTCCTTAGGCCCACCCCGTAAGTCTTGGAAACATCGGTGGTGTTTTGTTGGGCGGTTCTAATATGTAGAATCAGTCAAGCGACCAAGCACTGTTCTAAGTTCTTGGGATAGCCCTCCCCACAAGGAACTTACATCTCTTTATTTTTTTCTCTCAGTTTACAGGAATGACAAGACAAGTCGCTTTTGACGCCTTGACCCAAAAAGCCAGAAGTAATGGAGTAGGTGGAGACATAACGAGTGAAAAATTAAAAGACTGGTTGATATCTCGGCAGCGCTACTGGGGCACCCCTATCCCCGTGATCCACTGCCAGAGCTGTGGCACCGTGCCCGTGCCTTACGAGGATTTACCGGTGGTGTTACCCAGTGTAACCTCCTTCACAGGCAAGGGAGCCTCCCCTTTAGCGACAGCCTCCGAATGGGTGAACTGTTCCTGTCCCAGGTAAGGAATAGGTGCTGCCAGGCAGCTGGGAGGTGATGCATCTTAGCATGATGCCTCCTACCTCGGTTATACCCAACAGGGAAGAAGACTGCTGAGCCGCCAGGATTTTTTCAGTTTCTGAAAATCAGGAAGGGAAATTGTTTTTAGAAATGTTTTCTTCCCCTCCCATACTTCGGTGGGCTTGTTTGGACAAGTGTCTACTCCGATTTCTCTCTGTAGCCAAAGATATCAGAAAAATATAAGCCTCAGAACTGCCAATTTGAATCCTCTCCGTGATAGTTTTCTTTTTTTCCCTTCCTCTTGAAGAGACTTAAAGTTGAAAGGGGGAATGTGTTTTCCTTCCCTGACCCAACCCATTGCTCACTGTGCAGTGAGCTTTGTATTATTTCCTCCTTTTATTCCAAGGGGCATCATAAAACTGAAGTTGCAGCATTCTCTCTGGTTTCATTGGCCTAGATATTGAAGCTGGTGTTATGTTCCCTTTCTTAGTAGTTGTATATTGTTGACGGTATGATTTTATTGCTGCGTTAATCCACTGACACATTGGCAGTTGGGTTTGGGTCATAATACTTACTGCAAATTTAAAAAGGCTCCCTGGATAAAACTTTGACCTGAGCTGAACTGTGTCCAAGAATCTGAACTGGCCTGAATTTTGTTCTCCAGGGGAAGTGGCACTTGAAGAAGGATTTAGCCATTTTCCAGAAAGAAACCTAGTTCCCTGGAAGAGGATTGTTAACCCACAGAGTGGTATCGGCTGAAAACACCTCCAGTGCTAGGAACAGATGCCCCAACACAGCCTTAGGCTTGGATTGAGTTAGGGTTAGGAACTGTCATCTTCCAAGAACCCTCAGGAGTTGGAGGGCAGTGGGTCTGGGAACAAGCATTATTTAGGTCCCTGCCATTCCAGGAGGCTTCCCTTACCCTCCAGTAACTCCAGCAACCGCACCAATCCTAAGGGTCAGAGTAGAGCAGAGAGCCGACCCCCATATCACAGCAGTCTGGCAGGAAGCGGTGACAGGGATGTCTCCTGGTCCATGATTATTTTCAGCCACCTAGCAGATGTTGGGTTCTCTGCCTCTGATACCTTCTGCCTTTGTGCCACCCTACTTTTAGTCTCCACCAGTGAAAGTGAACTGCAAAAGCGAAGAAATAAATCTTTCTGAAATAGCATTGTCCAAAAATTTCATCCATTTTTGAAAAGAATATTGCAACTTATGCACTATTTCCTGTTCAACTTGAACAAGTGTGCTCATAGAACAAGAAAAAGAATATTTATCTTCCAATTGGCTCTTTCCAAAAATAAATTCATTTTAAATTAAAAATGACTTGTTTTAAATGATTCATCAAAAAAGCATGCGGTTGGAGAGAGTGGGCCTCCTCCTCCATCGACTCCCATTTCTGCATAGGAAGATCCATAGTTTCTGTTGCCAAAACTCCATATTTGAGGAAGCATTTCCCAGAGAGGGAAGGGAAGAAATGGAAAGGGAGGGAATGGCCACTCCCTGCCTCTGCTTCTGCTCCCTTCTCCCATGCGCTTTCCCGACTAATTCCATTTAGAAGAGTTAGACACAGACTACCAGGGTTGTCTTCTGAATGACAGGTTTACACTCCTTTTTCAATTTTGTTTTGTTTTATTCTGTTGTTCTGGAACAGATCTTAGTGGGCCAAATATAATGGTGAGTAACTGCAAAGTCGCATTGAAAATTTGGGTTTTCTTTTGGAAATGAAATTATTTACATTTTTCTAAGCCTACCAAATGAAGTCTTGATATATGTTAATTAAATGCTTTCAAGTGTCTGTTTTAATATTCATGTTTTCTTTTCAGCACTTAGCGCTCTTTCACAGTGCACTGTGCTTAATACAGGGCCTTCACAGTAAATGTTATTTTTGATTGATTGAAGAAGTAAAGTTGGAAATTTATGATATTACCCAAAAAGTATTCTCCAGAGAAGCACTGGAAAGAATGGAGAAAAAAAAGACTTTTATCAGAATTTTTTAAACTTTTTACAGATCTTCAAAAGCTGATTGGAAAATTGCATATTAATATGAAAAAATAGCCCATAAATCTCTCTCTTGCAGGTGTAAGAGAGCTGCCAAAAGAGAGACAGACACTATGGATACATTTGTTGATTCAGCATGGTACTATTTCAGATATACTGACCCACATAACACTCAGAGGTAAGGGATTTTGGCGGAGCTTAAAATGGGATGGGGCCTGAGGGTTGCCAGCCCAAATCTTTTCAGCAGAGCCTGGACCTTCTTGCAAGCTGGCATTGCCTAAAGGAAAGATCGGCATGTCCCACCACAGTGTTTGCATAAAAATCAATCAATCTTACCTATGGAGCACTTACTTTGTACAGAGCACTGTACTGAGCACTTGGAGAATATAGTATAACAGAGCTGGTGGACGTGTTCCCTGCCTAAAACAAGCTTACAGTCTAGAGGTATCAAGAGATAAAGATAGGTCCTAATTGGGCTAGTGAGCTTGACCCACATAGGACCTGTCTGATTTTTAAGTTTACCTTTTGGCACCCTGATCTTTGTAAAGCTGTTGGAAAGGAAGGCGAACAGCCATGTCAAGCATCAAGATTTCTTACCACATCCGAGCACATGGATGAGATCTTCCCCCTTAGGAACTTTGTTTGGAAAATGAAACAATATGTATGTGCTTGTTCATATTCCTTTTACACTGTACATCTACATATACACTTCTGCACAAGGGCGGGTGTATGAACTGTGAAAGGACCATGAGTCTGGGTGAGATCTAGAAATCCAGATTCTAGAAGAAGTGTGGTGTAGTGGATAGAGCACGGGCCTGGAAGTCAAATGTCATGGGTTCTAATCCCAGCTCCTCCACTTGTCTGCTATAGAACCTTGTGCAAGTTACTTCACTTCTTTGTGCCTCAATTACTTCATCTATAAAATGGGGATTGACACTGTGAGCCCCATGTAATAATAATAATAATGTTGGTATTTGTTAAGCGCTTACTATGTGCCAAGCACTGTTCTAAGCGCTGGGGTAGACACGGGGGAATCAGGTTGTCCCACGTGGGGCTCACAGTCTTAATCCCCATTTTACAGATGAGGGAACTGAGGCACAGAGAAGTTAAGTGACTCGCCCACAGTCACACAGCCGACAAGTGGCAGGGCTGGGATTCGAACTCATGAGCCCTGACTCCAAAGCCCGTGCTCTTTCCACTGAGCCACGCTGCTATGTGGGACGGGGACTGTGTCCAACCCGATTTGCTTATAACCACCCCAGCGTTTAGTAGAGTGCCTGGCACACAGTAAGTGCTTAACAAATACCATTATTATTGTTGTTATTATTAGAACCAGCTCTACTACTGACCTGCCATGTAACTTTGGGCAAAACATAGAGTTGATTGTGAATCACTTTTCAGAGGCAGCCCGGTACTGTGGGCTGTCAAAAAATCCTTAAGGATACCAAGGCAGTGTTCAATCAGCACCAGGGAAATCCTGCATACAAGCAAAGATCTTCATTGGAGAGATGTGGAGAATAGTAATAGCGTGTCAGCAGGTTTCAGATCAAACTAAAGGTGAACAAAGTTGTAGTGTTGGCCAACTTTTTAAATGACTGTTAAATATGGACTCGCGATTGGGGAAACGCCCACCCCTCCCCGCCCTCAAAGTCAGGCTGTGAGGCAGTTTCACCAGTGTCCTTGACTTTTCATCTGTAAATGAGGATTAAACCTCCTACTTCCAATTTATACTTGAGCCCCTCTGTGTCCAATCTGATAAACGTGTGTCTACCCCAGTGCTTGGCTCATAAAAAGCACTTAACAAATGCACTTCTTTTTTTAAGAGCCTTGGAGCAAGGCTGTCTATTGGCGTTGAAATTAGGCTCCACTCAACGAGGCTTCCCTGGAGGGCAGTCTGAAAAGAACGGGTAACAGAAGGATAGCTAAACAGCTGTTGTTTGGGGTGATCAAAAGCAGCGGGGACAACGAAAACACTTTTAGATGTAGGAGAATGCAGCTTCACATAAATATAATATTACAAACTGAATGTTGGGGGAGAGCTGGAGCAGACTAACTGATCTGGTATGCTACAGTCAGAGGAGGGGTCTTTGGCAAGCAAAAGCTTTGACACTATGATGAGACTGAAGCAAAAATGAAAACGGCAACAAGCGCCATGCAAACAGCAAAGATACCAGTATTATGTCATCACCACTGTCAGGCCTGTATTTACCTATTTGCATCCATGGGTAAATTTCACCACCAGAGGCATCACCTGCAATTAAGCAGTGACAACTCTGTATTAACAAGAGCTAGAAGAGAAAACAAAGTCAAAATCTTCTGCCCCATCATTGCTGCAGAGGAGAATTTTGTTGTCCCTCTCCCCCTCTAGACTGTAAGCTAATTGTGGACGGGGAACGTGTCTACCAACTCTGTTGCACTGTGCTCTCCCAAGCAGTCAGTACGGTGCTCTGCACGCAGCAAGTGCTCAATAAATAGCATCGACTGATTCATTGTAGGAGAAACGAACACAGCTACTGGTTTGGCTAGCATTAGCCCAGTGGAATGCGCTATCTGTGACCCCATATTAACTTGTAGTAGACCCATGAGGGTGTTTTATGTCATTAAGAGTACCCCCAAAAAACCTGTGGGTCTAAAAGGAGCAGCACTCTGGTTTATTTGGGGTGTTTTGAGGGACAGTACTCTGCACACAGTAAGTGCTCAATAAATACCCTTGATAGATTTTGAAACCCCAGGGTAAGATGGAATTAGACGGTGCATGGAGTGGAAGGCATCCTTTTGCTGAGGCTGGATTCACCATTCAGAAATCTTATGAGAGAGCGGTCCAGATTTGATTTGTTTCGGCGTCCCCGAGCGGGCGGTCAACGATAACCCGTATCCTGAATGCTTAAAGGTCAATCTCAAGTCAGAGGTAGAGTAAGAACCCAACTCCTACTTCAGTTGGCATATCATGTGTGTCTGGGTAGCAGTCAACCAGGGATCACCTAGGGAAAGCCACAAATCAGAATTAATCTTGAGACTACTTGGATCGCCTCCAAAAATACATGGGATATACCCCGTGGGGTGATTCATTTTGCCTCAGAGAAATGGCAAACTGAGGAAAAACAGAAAATCTTTGCAAGAGAACTGGGACATGAGGAGGATGGCTGGATCTTGATTAGAGCTCCTCATTCAAGTTCCTCTATTATAATCTGTGTGCATTATTTAGCATTTCATGTTGTTGAGTTGTTTATGGGTTTTCTTTTTTTAAACTGTGTCCTTATTGTTCTAAAATAAAGGGCTCCGGTTACCCATTGTTCCCGCTGATGTAAATTTAGTTCTTGGTGCAGTGCTAACAATAAATCAATTCAAGATTGAAGGGAGCGCTTTGCCGTTAATAAAACGGTAACCAACAGAACTACTTTTAAGTAAGACTGGAATATTTTTTTTTTGACTAACGCACCCAAAATAGCATCATTTAAAGGCAACAGGCAATATACGGGCTGTGATAGATGAGCTGGAATTTTAATTGTGATTCTTTAGCATAAGTTTGAAGGTCTAATTTGTAATGCCCCAATTACTGCCTGCAAGGTTTGAGCAAAACTGTGGTAAATGCCACATTGCCCTCTAATGGAAGAAACTGGGAAACTTCAAAGATGTTGGGTTGGACTGTTTTTGTGAGTAAAAGGAGAGGTAAGAGGCTGAGGATGTTGAATAGTTTGTGAGGTTTTTTTGTATTTTTTTTTTAAAAAAACTGCTTTGTCCTGAGTTGTTTCATTATGTATCCCATCTCATAACCACCATTTCAGGTGTAAATTGCATCTCTTAAAATGAATGGGTTATATTTTCAAAGCCATTTCTGAACATTTCCCAGATGGAGCCTGATGCCAATTTTTTTTCCCCTCCCCTTTTCACAAATTTTGATTTGATGGGTTTTATTCTAAGGACATGCAAATGCATTTGGATTTATCTGATTGGAGTAGTTGTAACAAAGCTGGAGCCCGCTCATGCACCGTTCTCCCTTTGTCTCCTAGCCCATTTGACAAAGCCTTAGCGGACTACTGGATGCCTGTGGATTTGTACATTGGAGGAAAGGAGCATGCGGTTATGCATTTGTTTTATGCTAGATTCTTCAGCCATTTTTGCAATAATCAAAACATGGTGAGACTCAGGTAAGCACTTGCAGATTTCTTAAGGAAGCAGTCGTACGGGATCCTGAAACGACATCCTGGAACCAGAGCGTTTGGTTGTTTCTGGAGGAAGGTGGAGACCCAGGAGGCCGAGGAATTCGGCAATCCATTTTTCCATTTTGCCGGGTACACCTCAGTCATTTGCCAGGATTTCCCTAATGAGCATCTGACTGTGCTACCTCCCATTCTCCTTGGTCCCTTATGTGTAGTAGGTATTTAAAATGCTTGAAACGGTGCAGCAGAAACAGCGGGACTTTGGGGTCATTTTAGATATTTTCTACAGTTTTCACTGGAATGCTACTTGGGTTCCGTTCCCCAAACTTGTGGGAGAATCTGAGTGATTGAGACCTGTTCCTTTAAGCCTCTCTGAGCCACGACATCTTTTTCCCAGGCTTGCTAGAAGTGTCCTGGCATCTCAAGAGTTCCATGGCACATTAACAGGATTCGGGGAAATGCCCACATGTGTTTTTATGTTGTGGTGTTCGTTCTCCAAAGGAAATCACGCACCCTCCTTTAATCTTTCAAACGTTTTCACTTTACGATTTCTAAACGCCAAGACCTTTAGCAATACATTTCAGTCCTGGCCAACAAGTGTCTTTTTTATTTTCCAGTATGATTAGACTTTACGGGTACACAGTCCTGAGGGTTGAGTTTAGCTCTCCCTCCTTATGTGTATTTGGATGGGCTGTTTGCTACAGTATAACACTCAAGGCAATAGCTAATAAAAAATGTATTAGTAAATCATCTTGTGCAGTGAATGTGTATTTGGCGGTGCCTGGAGCTAGCTGGCGTTTTATCCATTTTCTTCAATGGATAATTCATTATCTATTTTCTTCAAGTGGGTAATTCATTATCCATTTTCTTCCGTGGGTAATTTGTTATCCATTTTCTTGGATGGATAATTCATAATTCATCAATTGAGACTTAATCAACCTTTCCAACAATGTTATCCTGGGTCCGAGAGAAGGAAAAAAGGAATATGTCAACAGTTAATGTAATTATTTGAGCCTTGGTAATGAAAGAACCTTGTTGGCCAAGCACCTACTGTCACAGCCCTAAGAACTCCTGTTGGAGTAGCTCACAGACCTCTCAGGTTTCATTCAAAAGCTTACAGTGCTGCAGGGTGTTCTTGCAGGAGGGCAGTCACTAAACCTAAGAGGTTCCCTGCCACGTGCTCCTCAGTATTTGAGCAGTAAATTAGCCCGAGTCCAGTTACCCGGGGCCTAAAACATTTTAGGCCAGCCGTACCAGAAAATGAAGCAGCAGGCCTGAGGAAATAAAAGTCACATTTTCGCATCCCTTTGGAGTTACCTTTTTTACTAGGGTCACGGAAATCCGTGACAGTTATGATATTTATTAGGGGGTAAGTTGTGAGGTAGAATCAAATAAATGGTTTAGGCACTCTCCCTGTCCCACCCCGAGCTTGCAGTCTAAAAGGGGGGCAGACATAGAAAAAGCTAGAACCATGAATTGCAAACAGCATTAAGTCACAGAGTCAACAAACCCTGGGTGACAGTTTTAGGATAAGGAAATGAGCATTTCTTGGAGCAGGGAGACCTTAGGCTCTTCTCTGCTCAAGGCCAACAGCCCTTAGAAAACGTGGGTGTTATGCTGGAAGTGGAGGCAGGAAATAGGACCCCCGAGGCTCCTGGGCTGGCAGATCTGGGCAAGGGGAGCAGAGTGTTTTTCATTGATGGGAAATCAATCAATCAATGGTATTTATTGAGTGCTTAATATGTGCAGAGCATTGTACTAAGCAATTGGGAGAAAACAGTACAACAGAATAGAAACAGCATGGCCAATGGATAGAGCACGGCTGTGTGCTCTGCTGTGTGACCAAGTCACTTCACTTCTCTGTTCCTCAGTTACCTCATCTGTAAAACGGGGATGAAGGTTGTGAGCCCCATGTGGGACATGGACTGTGTCCAACCTGATTACTCTGTGTGTACCCCTGTGCCTGGCATACACAGTAAGTACTTAACCAGTACCATAAAAAAGAAAAAAAATTAGCAGACACATTCCTTGCCCATAACAAGCTTACTCCCTAGAGGGAGAATGATAAATTTCTGGAATTACAGTGAAATTATGACGAATTCTGGTCATCTTGTACAGCATTTTTTGTAGTATAATTTATTTCATTGCCTGGAGAAGAAAGTAAACATTATTTGTTTGTCTCAGGGGGTAGCAGAGGATTTATAGGTTAGCCCTTTCAAAGATCCATTAGAAGCCTGTCACCCATTGATGTTTGCGTGGCTCTCCCATTCTTGGAAAGGTTACAGCAGTTCCTGGCGTAAGTGATTCTTTGGGATGTTTTTCCAGCTAACGACTCCTGCCTTGGCTGCCGACTACTAATGCTGAAGGAGAAGCGAGCATTAGCTTTGCAGTGTGAATGGGAATAAAAGCCACATCCCAGCTTGTCTGTATTGAAAGGAGATAAAGGAGACATTTTTCCCTTCTCTTTGTTCAGGAAATGTGAGCAGCTGTAGCTGTTGGCACCTTGTCAGTTTTTGCTGTCACTTTTTTAATGTTCAAAAAAGCCCCCCGCACACAGAGACACTTAATTCCCTAAACCAAAATGCTTAATGTGGTTCTGGTTTTCTTTTTTAAGAAGGAAATAGAATCAAGTTGTAGCTCTTAGGATCGGATCTTTTCTGGTCCGGCAGCCCTGAAACGTCCCAGCAGTCTCTAGTCTGGACCTTTTCCCCCTCCTCTCCACCTTACATCTCTGACTATGGCAGAAGCCTGCCTCTCTAGGAAAGGAGAGTGGACTTTCATTGCTGGAAATGTTAGAAATGGCCTTCTGGGTCAGATTGATGGTCTGTTCATACAGAAGGTTGTCCGAAGGATGCTTGGAGAAATGATGGAAGTTGCCCTCCTGTGTATTCATTGCCTTGGCTGCGAGTGGACCATCTGACAATCCCAGCCCTTCCTGCTAATGCCCCAACACAAACTAAGTTTCCATGTACCTATATAAATCCTTTTTAGCCCCTCAGACATCCCTAATTTTCCCTTTACTTAGTCCCTAACTTTTCCCATTATGGATATTTCTTTAATAAATTTATCCAAGCCCTTTGTGAATCTACTGATAGCTTCTGCCTGCCCAGCTTCTTCAAGGAAGAAATCAATGATTCTTACCACCCACTGTGTGACGTGCTATCTTGGATTCTTTTTTTCTTGAACATTCCATCTTCAAGATTCAATAGGTGATCGTTTTATTGGTGTTGTTCGACGTGGTGGCAATTTCATGCTCACCCTGTCCGTGCTCTTCATGATTTTGTACGCTTTAATCGCATTCCCCTCTCACTTTTCATCCTTCCCGCCTGGCGAGTTTTAATCTTTTAGAGACCGCCTTGTACAAGAGCAGCTGCACTCTCTCTGAACATTTTGGTTGTCCTTCTCTTTTCTATTCTGATCACCTCACTTTAGGAAGGACAGCATACAGAATTTGTGTAATCCGTGTTTTTAATTTAGTGGCAAAGCTGTGCCCTTTCTGACACTTTCTGATGATGCCCAGGATCTGATTGGCATTTTGGCCACCGCTTCATATTGGACCAGTGGCTTGATTTCAGTCTGGAGAGAAGCACTGAGGTTCTCTAAAATGTTATCACCTTTTTAAAAAACGGTATTTCAATATTTCAAATTTATTATTACTGTGATGGTTATTAATAATAATAATGACATTTTGAAAGTGCTTACTGTGTGCCAGGCACTTGACTAAGCACTAGGGTAGATACAAGATAATCAGGATGGACATAGTCCATGTCGCACATGGGGTTCACAGTCTTAATCCCCATTTCACAGATGAGGTAACTGATGAGGTAACTTGGCCAAGGTCACACAGCAGACAATTGGTAGAGCTGGGATTGGAACCCAAGTCCTTCTGACTCCCAGGCCCTTGCTCTTTCCACTAGGTCATGTTGCTTCTGTGCCCGTAGCTACCCAGTTAGAAAATGGAAGCTTTAGATTGTCCAGTGTCACTAGTTCTGGTCTAGCAGATAGCAAACCTTCAGGCTGGCAGTAGAAATCATAATAATGGTATCTGTTGGAGACCTACAGAATACAATGTGCTAAACTTGGAACAGTGTGCAAGAAACACAAGACATATTCTATTCCCACGAGGAGTTTGCACCCAGAGAAAATCTTGGCTCCGCCACGTCCACAATGTGACCTTGGGCAAGTCACTTAACTTCTCTGTGCCTCAGTTACCTCATCTGTAAAATGGGGATTAAGGTAGTGAGCCCATGTGGACAGGGACCATGTACAATCTGCTTATCTTGTATCTACTCCAGCACTTACTATAGTGCCTGGCACATAGTAAGTGCTTAACAAATACCATTTAAAAAAAGGGTAAATAAAATTTTCAAAAACCATAATACTTCTCTTAACAAATACCATTAAAAGCAAAAACAAAAAACCCTGAACTCTGTGCTCTAGAGTAGCACACCCAGCACTGAGTGTCTGGCTGCATGGTTTGCATGTGAACATGTAGGATAGGAACAATTTCTCAGTTATGCTGTTGATATTGAATTGTCCTTGTTGGAATAAAGGAAAAAGGTGAAGGTTTTGAGGGAGTTCAGAGTTACAGTCCTCCCTATCCCCCCCGCGGTGGAATTTCCAGTTAATTTTTTTACAACTACCAAACTCTATTATCCTTTCCATAAATATTGTGCAATGCAGATGTAAATCACTCTGAGATCAACTGGCAACTTGGCCAAACAGTAGGGCCACCAGCGTCTCTGGATAAAATAGCATGATCGGCCAATCAATAGAATTGAGCATCTGCTCTGGAGAATTCAGTAGAGCCAGAAGATGTGATCCCTGCCCTCAAAGAGCTCAGTCTAGCTGGGAAATATACATTGCTATCTCTTGAAGAATCTGTAGTATCAGGAATTAGGAAGTGTGTGTTTTCCCGAGTCCTTTGAATAAAGAATAACACAATCATTTAAGTGCCAGTATATCAGAATAGTGAATAATCTGTTCCATTTACGTCAGACTTTTTAGAACAAGGAATTTAAAGTACTTCAGGAAAGAACTTTGTGTGCTCCCACAGAGCTGGAACAGCATTTAAAAGCAGAGATCTCTAAACTATAAGAGGCAGAAAATTATGTGCTGTAATATAATGTGACACCAAGCCTCATAATGATAGTAGGGTGACATCCAGATGCTGTGCAAATTGGGCACAAATTGAGATGTTGCTTGAATAATTGGTGAAGCGACATACTCTGTGGGGTTCCATTTGATGACAAAATGACTTCTTTTTTCCTCACATCTCCTTTCCCTTATTTAGGATGTGGAGCAACTTTGAATATTATGAATACAGGGCACACCCATTGGATTGCTAGCATTTTTGTCCTGCTGTAGGGGCCAGACTGTAGGGACCAGACTTCTGAATATCTTTCCAGCATTGGGTGTGGGGATTGAAACTCCCTTCTCTATTATCATTCTACCCTTCTCCCCGGTAACTGCCTACTGTACTACCCTTGCTTTGTCTCTTTTAAAGAAAAAATGCATTTTCTAAGTGCTTATTATGTGGCAGACAGTGTACTAAGCGCTGGGGTAGATATAAGCTAATTAGGTCGGACACAGTCTATGTCCCACATGGGGCTCACTGTCTTAATCCCCATTTCACAGATAAGGTAACTAACCGAGGCACAGGGAAGTGACTTACCCAAGGTCACCCAGCAGGTGTGGTGGAGCTGGGATTAGTCTTCCTGACTCCAAGGCCCGTGCTTTATCCACTAGTCCCGGCTGCTGCTCTTCTTTTCAGCCTCCTCCTCTTTTGGTTCCTACATCTGGCCTCAGGGATAACAAACCTCCAGGGTCACCAGGCATCAGTGTTCTCTTCAGTCCTCCTCAACTTTCTAGCCACAGCCATTCGGGACATTTAGAGAGCCCTTGACTCCCTAGCCTAAGCACCTTTCAAAATATGGCTGTAACCCCAACAGAAGGAGGTGCAGTAGTGGTAACTCTAAGGTAGTGATTGTAACTGTAGGATTGTTAAGGGTTTGCTTTGTGCTAAGCAGTGGGGCAGACACAGTTCCCACACCTACATACTGGATGTAATCTCTAGAATGTCAGATTGGGTTTTTTTGTTCTGTTTTGTTAAACACTTACTAAGTGCCATTGCATTAAACCCTGGGGTAGATTCAAGGTGATCAAGTTGGACACAGTCTGTGTCCCACATGGGGGTCCCACTCTTAATCCCCATTTTACAGATGAGGAAACTGAAGCACTGAGAATTTGACTTGCCCAGGGTCACACGTCAGACAAGCAGAAGCAGACAGGAGCTGGGATTAGAACCAGCTCTTTCAGACTCCCAGGTCCATGCTCTAGCCAATTGGCCACGTTGCCTCTCGTGGGCAGGGAATGGGTCTGCTAACTCGATTGTATTGTAGTGCCCCAAGCGCTAAGTACAGTGCTTTGCACCTAGTAATCACTCAGTAAATACCACTCATTGATGCAGTACACTATACTAAGTGCTAGGAAAAGTACAACAGAAACATGAGATACGAACCGTGCCCCGAGAGAACATAACTCTAACAAGGAAGACAGCTAGTGGAATCGGAATAAACAACTGAACAACCGAACGTATACATATTTACAATCCAAAACACGAGGGCTGGAGACTTCCACAAAGTTCTTCGTTACCCATCACTAGACTCAGATGCTGCTGTAAGTGATCTGGTCACTTTTAATTAGCCATCTTGTATTTCCATCATCTCTGTCAGAAATACTGACGGCGAAAAATCAAGGTGCGGATGGAATGCCATAGGTCTTCCTAAAGGGGTGTACAAGTATTGTGTGTGAAAGCTTACGGATCTGCTGCACACAGTCTGTGATGGGGAAGAAATGCCGCGTAGCCTAGGAGTCAGAGGACCTTGGACAAATCACTTAACTTCTCTGTGCTTCGGTTTCCTCAAGTGTAAAACGGGCATTCGGTACTTAGACTGTGAGCCCCATATGGGACAGGGACTGTGTCTCCGACTTGATGAGCTTATATATACCTCAGCACTTAGAACAGTGCTTGACATACAGTAAGTGCTTAATAAATGGCATTAAAAAAACAGCAAAAAAAAAAATGTCCCAGCTTGTTAAATGCATGTATCAGAGGAGAGGCCCTGTGTTATAACAGTCATTGGATATCTCTCCCCTGGCCACTTGCAGGAAGGTTCTGGTCAGAGTAATATTGAACTGTTGAATTGGGCAGCTGATGGCAAGATAAATCTTCCTGAAAGCAAACGTGGCTTTTGATACAGATGCAGTACTACTGATGTGATCTTTGCCCCTGAACAGCTGCAGGAGAAATGCAGAGCACAGAACCAAGACCTGAATACCTCCCAGAGGTTTTGGACACAGTAAATCATGTTGGCCCAGCTTGGCTCTCAAGTTGGGCCATCTGGAAGCTTGTGAACATCATAAGGTTGCGCCACAGGGGAATGATCTCAAATCCCACTGGCAACTACTCTCCCATTTTCAAAGCCTTCTTGAAGGTGCATCTCTTCCTTGCCCTAACTAAGCCCTTATTTACTCTTTTCCCACTCCCTTCTGTCGTCCAACCCCACAGCACTATACACATATCTGTAATTGATTTATTGATGTTAATGTCTGTCTCCCCCTCTAGACTGTACGTTTGTCGTGGGCAGGGAATCTGTCATATTGTGTTGTACTCTCCCAAGTGCTTAATACAGTGCCCTGCGCATAGTAAGCGCTCAATAAATACTATTGAATGAATGAATGAACGAAGTACCAAAAATTAGCTGTGATTCTGGAGAAATCCAATTTATGATAAATGAGATGGCCTTGGGTATGACTTTGGGAAGGAGATGATTCTTTATGTCACCAGAAGATGTCACCCTGATAACATGCTATGGAAGGTGAAAACCTGCCTGGCCTGAAAGACGGGGAGTCCAGGTTCATATATCTAGGGAATATTGAGCATTTAGAGGGTTAGTGGTGCTGAGATTGAGTATTCTTCTATTCTGAGCCTGCTCATCAAGATTGATTGCAACCCTTTTTCCCAAAATGTTTAAATATTTGCTATCAAATCTCCCCTACTTTTGCCTGTCGACATTAATGGAAAACACCCATCCGTTTTGGTATCAACACGGCATCAGAGCTGAATGAGCACCCTCTAGATTTCCAAACTCGGCACATGCGTGTGAGCTGTTGAATTTCAGAAAAGCAATGTTCCCAAGAAAAAATGTCCTCCACTTTTAAGAGCAGCCAGATTTTGATGCTGGGAATAATTTTTTTTTAGTCATTATTTTAAAATGTGCTTGCATCCAACTTCAGGTTTTAATGTACTGCTGAAGAAAAGAGTTATTTGTTTCTCCAGCCTGACTGAAAATCAAAGAATGTCTGTGACTCAACTAGAGCCAGCTGTCCTTGAACCACAGGTCTATTTCCATGAGTTTCATTTAAGCCTGAGCTGCTTCAAGTGGTTTAATTAACTGTCCTGTTCTTTACAGGAGTGGGGAAAGGGAAGTAGAGTACTTTGGAATGAATCCTTCATAATAGTGGCCTACCCTGCTAAAAATTCTGGGGCACTTTTTAGAGTAAGATTTGAAAACCTTGAGTACCAGAAAACTTCATTTCTCCTTCTCCTGTGAATTTGTGAATTATAAGGCAATGTAAAAGTTTAATAAGTTTATTTAGTGCAACCTGCTGATATTTTGCCAATCACTATGTTAAAAGGCACCATCTCCCTCAGATAATATTGTACCATAAAATGAAACAAAACCAAGTCATCCAACTACCAAAAGACAACTGAGCCCCAATGACAATATCGTTATTTTGTCTCTGGACTGAATAAGAGGAAACATAAGTTTAATTGTTTTACATAGGGTCCTTCAAATGTGTATGTCCCCATTCTCAAACTTTACGTTTCTTTTCTGTGCTCATTTTTAAATTCAGGATATTACAAAAATTGTGATTTTAATGCAACCCACAGTAGGTCCGAGGAAGTTCATTCTTTTCTCCTAATAGGACTTCGAGACTTTGGGGTAGATAAGCATGCAGATCGTGTTTATTGTTTGTCTGTAAAGTTCTCTTCCCATAGATGCAACGTGGAAGGTTTACATTACTGTTTAAAAAAAAAAAAGAGGTCATGTTGAAAGTGCTAGTTTATTTTTCTTTCATCTTCCCTCAGGGAGCCTTTTCATAAACTGCTAGTTCAAGGTCTTATCAAGGGGCAAACATTCAGACTCCCTTCGGGACAGTATCTGAAGAGAGAGGAAATTGATCTCAGTGGTAAGTGATACAAAAAGGAAAGTTCCCTGGAGGTGTGTCCAGAAAACTATATCAAATGAGGGTGAGCAAGTGACAGTACATAGAAAAACAGTCTTGAGATTTATTGTCTCTCAGCTAGAGATAGTGTGTGTCTGTGAGTTCTGGGCTCAGAAACACTGAGCTTTAAAGCCCAGCCAGGGAAAAAGTAAATCAGCTATATCCCAACAAAGAGCAAATAGTGATTTTGGCATCATGTTGGCCTTTTGTGGGGATCTGCCCAAGTAACAGCTAGAGCGTGGTCCACATAAGACTTTCATTATGGAAATATCTGACAGGTTAAAATCTGTTCCATGATAGAGCAGATCCAGCAGAGACGCCTCAGAAACTGAATTCTTATTAAACTCTTAGGCATCTCTTGAAGAACCTAGAAGCATAGCTGACACAGCCTTGCTTTCAGTGTTTTTTTTTCCTTTCTCATTTTATTAAAGGGCCTGAGCCAGCACTTTTCACTAAACTTTTAGGGTTCAGAAAAAAATGCAGATTCCCTTCCTTCTTCCTCTCTTCCTTCCACCTTCCGCTCTTCCTTCCACCTTCCCCTCTTCCTTCCACCTTCCCTCTTTTCCACCCTTTCCTTCCTTCCCCTCTCTTCTTTCTTATCATCCTCTCTTTCCCTACCCTGTTTCCCTCTCCTTTTTCTCTCTTCTTTTCTCCCTTTACTTCCAGTATTTCTTCCTCCCTTCCCCTCTCTTTCTCCTTCACTCCACTCTTATCTGTCTCCCTGCCTCTAGCAGCTACTGTACAGTTGCCTTCTTTCTGACTGCTGGGAATTTTGTGGTCTGCGGGGATTTTTACGTCCCCGGATCAAGGAGCAGGTAAAGAAACAGCGTGGCCCAGCAGAAAGAGCATGGGCCTGGGAGGCAGAGGACCTGGATTCTAATCCCAGGTCTGTCAGTACCTTGCTGTGTGACCTTGGATGAGTCCCTTTAACTCCTCTGTCCCTCAGTTTTCTAGTCTGTAAAACAGGAGTTAAATCCTCCTCCCTTCACATGTGAGCCCCATGTGGGACAGGAACTGTGTCCACCCTGGTTAACATATATCTACACCAGTGCTTAGAACAGTGCTTGACATGTAGTAAGCATTTAACAAATATCATTAAAAAGAAGAAAGATCCTCATGTTACCAGGACTAAAATCAGGAAAACTTGCACTGGGGATGTGTGTGTTCTTTTCCCTGTTCTCTTCACTCAGAGACAACTCTGCCTTTCCAGAATGCCCAGTTTACTTTCAAAACACAACCAAAGAAAGTTAAAATGAACTGTTTCCTGCTAGCGATGATCATTTGCGCATAAAAGTAAGGTGGCAGATTGCTCTCTAGCTTGAAAAATGAAGTCTAGCATGTTGTTGGGATTATTGAAACAGACATCATCAATTTAGTAAAAAATGGGTTTATCGTGTGCATGTATGTAGGCTCTGATCCTGTCCATGCAAAAACTAAGGAGAAATTGGAAGTGACATGGGAGAAAATGAGCAAATCCAAGCACAACGGGATAGATCCCGAGGAGGTCGTCGAGCAGTATGGGATCGACACTATCCGGCTCTATATTCTCTTTGCTGCTGCTCCAGAAAAGGACATTTTATGGGAGATGAAGTGTAAGTCGTCTTGATGCTTCTAAATATTCTTGGCTGAGGGTTGTGGTCTTTTGACGGGGAGGATTAGGAGAATGAGAAATGAAGAAATTTCTTTAGGCCTAATCACCTAATAACACGTTCCCCTCTCCCCCTTGACACTAAATTCAGCTTCTCTGCAGTCTCCTTCAGTAGCCCCAGACCAACATTTTATCATTTGGTTGTCGAGAACTGCTTCCTTGCACCAACTAAACTTTCTCCAGCAGTTGTAAGACCCACTGCCTTTTATCAGACTGTTCCTCCTTTATCTCTACCCTAAATGGATGAAGTTAGTGGGTCAGCAATTCACTCCTGAGAGCCAGAGGGCAAGAGTGAGGGAATCTGTCCTGTTTTCTCCCTTCCTGCCTCATGGCCCGGGTGGAAAGGAAGTTGTGCTAGGAGGAGGAGTTGGAAAAGGATGTAGTTCAAACAGAAGGAGTGAAAGATGTTCCTACGACAGTCTTATGTGTAAAATATAACTTATTTATGCCTTCTAAAAAGGAACTTCTCTCAGTAGGATAAATTTTCTCCTGGTGTTTCTTCCTCACTGCATGTAAGAAGTCTCTCGGGCCTTACCACAGATTATAAATATTCTTCAGCAAGTCCGTGCCTATAAATACAAATTAATTTCTAATACTTCAGTTACAACAAGTGCTAGAAAGCCACCCAAGTCATTTTTAGCATTTGCTGTAACACTAATAGTTATAAGCATTGGTTTCATTAGTGTTTTGGAAATTAGAAACATTCTTTGACATTTTAGAAGTACAGTTATCTGTTTGGATAAACCGTAACACACTGTTGGAAGAGACAGTTGTGCACATGGCATTGATTTTCCGTAATATGGTGTTCATCCAGATTGCAACTTCCTCAGAACGTATTAAGAATGAAGTGTCTGCGTCTGATATTCACGCAGCAGCTGCTCAAGAAACCCCACTGATAATGAAATACTACCGATGGTTTGTAATTTGGGTGCCCAGGTACTTTGGTCAGAGCCTGGCCAGGGCCTATCTCCAGTCAGTGCGTCGAGACTCCCGATGGTCGTATTTATTGTTGTTCTACTTGGTTGTAACTGAGTATCCTTTTTCATCCTTTCATTTGCTTTCATGTTTCGCGGGACTCAGCCGATGCTCTCCCTGGGGTGCTGAGGTGGCAACAGCGTTTATGGTCATTGACAACTAAGTTTATTGAAGCTCGGGCTTCTGGGGAGGTGCCCAGACCCCATCAGCTGAGCAACAAGGAGAAGGCTGAAGTCAAGAAGCTTCTGAAGTACAAGAATTCTGTGATCTCGCAGGTAAGAAAACTCTCGGAAACTTTTTGATAATAATAATAATAATAATAATAATAACGTTGGTATTTGTTAAGCACTTACTATGTGCCGAGCACTGTTGTAAACGCAGGGGTAGATAAAGGGTAATCAGTTTGTCCCACGTGAGGCTCATAGTCTCATTTTACAGATGAGCTAACTGAGGCACGGAGAAGTTAAGTGACTTGCCCAAAGTCACACAGCTCACAGGTGGCGGAGCCGGGATTAGAACCCGTGACCCCTGATTCCTAAGCCCGTGCTCTTTCCACTGAGCCACGCTGCTTCGGATCTGTGTAATTCATTCAATCATATTTATTGAGCGTTTACTGTGAGCAGAGCACTGTACTAAGCTCTTGGGAGAGGACAATACAATAATAAACAAGACACATGTAATTCCTGATTCTTTTGATGATTGTAGCCAGCTCAGTGGAAAGAGCACGGGCTTGGGAGTCAGAGGTCATAGGTTCGAATCCCGGCTCTGCAACCTGTCAGCTGTGTGACTGTGGGCAAGTCACTTAACTTCTCTGTGCCTCAGTGACCTCATATGTAAAATGGGGGTTAAGACTGTGAGCCTCATGTGGGACAACCTGATTACCCTGTATCTACCCCAGCACTTAGAACAGTGCTCTGCACATAGTAAGCGCTTAACAAATACCAACATTATTAGCCTCTTGTACTGTAGGTTTGTCTCAGTCCCCTTATCAGTCCATCAACCAATGGTATTTACTGAGCTCTTATTGTGTACAGAGCCCTGTACTAAGCACTTGGGAGAGTAGTACAACACAGTTGGTATTCCTGATTCCTGTCCTCAAGGAGCTTACAGTCTAGTGGATTGTAAAACTACCCTTCTGGGTAATTTTGGAATGGGGACTTAGTTCTTCCAACTACTCTGAATTTGTAGAACAAATTTGTACAAATTCTACAAACTCTAAGAACAAACATGGCAGAAATTTCTGTTCTAGCAATAAGAATTTGGCATGTCTTTAAGCCTTCCCCTGGCCAAGGAAGAAGGAAATATATGATAAAAAGTCCCTGTGGAGTTATCCATGGGGTGAGAAGCACTCCTGGAGAACCTCACCTCATTTGTCCATCAGGTCTCTGAACAACAACAATAATAATTATGGTATTTGTTAAGCATTTACTATGTGCCAAGCACTGTTCTAAGTGCTGGGGTAGATACAAGGTAATCAGGTTGTCCCATGTGGAGCTCACAGTCTTAATCCCCATTTTACAGATGAGGTAACTGAAGCACAGAGAAGTTAAATGACTTGTCCAAAGTCACACAGCTGACAAGCGGCGGAACCGGGATTAAAACCCACGACCTCTGACTCCTGTGCTCTTTCCAGTAGGCCACATCTGAACATCTACCCAAAGCAATTTAACAGTTGCCACTGGAAATTTAAAAAAGCAAATTTGACCCAGAAATTGGACTTTGCATTTTAAATGCATTGAATTATTAGGAGGATTAATTGGGCTAAGAAATGCCTTGAAAACAAAAACTATAATTTTAAGTGGTGCCAAGTCACAGACGGGTATAAAATTTCTCATTTCATTTTAAAGAAAATGGTAAAAATGAAGAGACTCTTGAGTATCTCATTACAAAGCTTTTTCGGTGGCATTCTTTTTGGATATTGAGCATGCCCAGATTACATCTGTTGCAGAAAGAAAACGCTCTTCAGATTTACTGTACAAGGCACAATGTTCAGAATCAGCAGTCATCCGCGATTGTGACTAGAAATCTATCATACTTTCCTTGGTGTTTTTCCTCAAATGATTTCAAATCCACAGACCTGTGCTGTTTCCAGTTTGAGTTCAGCCACATTTTAGTTATTGGAGCATGAATACATGTTCTCCTTTTTCACTTGCTTTACCCTTCAAAATGATTCCTGTCTGATGATACTTTTTTCAAAGTTCACCTTTTTCTAAAAAAAAAAAAATATTTGGATGGAAAAGCAATTTACTGCCCTGAATTTATTAACCTTAGCAATGTCAGAGCATTGATGATCCTTTCAAAGCCTTTTGAAATTTCAAAATTAGCATAGGCATCCTTTTTTTTTTTCCAGAATCTAATTTTTAAGAGTAGCCCAGTTTGGGATTCTCTCCATTTTTGATAATAAAGAATTCTATTCAGAACCTTAAGTAATTTCATTAAAAATAAATACTTTGGTGGTTTTTTTAAATCCCAATTTATATTCCTAGGTAACTGCTCATTTCACAGAAGACTTCTCATTGAATTCAGTGATTTCGCACCTGATGGGGCTCAGTAATGTACTCTGGGTAAGTCTCCTAGCATGTGCCAATTTGTCATCCTCCATAGCTATAGTAAAGTAGTCTTACAACCACCAACAAAGCTGGTGACTTTGGGGTCCCCCGTGTCTCCAGGCTGGGAAGACGTTATGATATTTATGGTACTATTTTATATGGCCGGGAATCTCCTTGAACAGAGGATTTGAGGGAAATGGTAGACAAAAACTGATTTTATATATTTGTCCTGTTTCCTTAGGGACTGACTCCCTGGAGTTCTTCCTAACCTCCTTTTTTAAATGTATAAAGAATAGATATTATACACTTTTTTATTATTTTCTCTTTAGCAAGCATCTCAACGCATCGTCCTCCACAGCACCGAGTTTGAAGATGCTCTGGCCTCTCTCTGTATCATGACTGCTCCGATGGCCCCTCACATCGCCTCAGAGCTCTGGGCAGGTACTTGTTTCATTCACTTCATTAACATGTAGATGTGGGTAACCTGTTCAGAGAATTTAAATAGGAAAGGAAGACAGGAGTTGATCACTGGAGGGTGCAGTGGAGCAAAGGGACAATTTTACTTGGTTTATTTTGTCCCATCAGTAAGAGAGAGACTTGGATGTGTTTAAGGCAGAGCAGGAGGAGTCAGAGAAGGGTGAAGGGTTGGTTGTCCCAGTCACCTAGATCACCCAATTATTTCACGGAAAGGAAAATACTGCATTGGAAAGAATGAAAATTCCAACAGCCTCTCTCTTTTTAAAATTTTTGGTGACCAATTTAAAGCTGATCTTATTTCACAGGTCTCATTTGTGGCCTTTTGGTGGTTCTCCCCATAATAAAAAAGACGCTTTATAAGGGAAGGTTGAGCATGCATTTTAATTGGCACTATTTTCTTTGGCTGATCACATGTTTTGGCCCTTCTGTAAAACAGCAATTGTAGGTAGAAACACTTTTCAATACAAGTAAGTGCTTGCTGAGTCTCTTTAGTCCGTTAAAGAAATAAAAAGGTTATTTTGCAGAGTTGATTTCCATTCTGTTTTGGAAAGTTTCAACATTTGGCAGTGTGAAAGGGTGTTGCTGTTCTTATTGCTGAGCTCTGTCTAAATCCTAGCATGGAAAGAAGATTAGCTTAATATTTTATCAAAAGGGGCCTTAGAGGAAGGTAGGAAAAGATGATGAGAGATGATTTACCCTCTTAAATAGAATCTGTTTTCCTACCTATGAACAGTGGTTTTCTGTTTAACTTCATTGGGAAGGTTTTATGTATATCCATATATATATATATATATATGTATATATATATGGCCCAGATTCAGATTTTAGTATGAGAATTCAAAGAAACAGTCTGTGAAATATTTGAGTTACAAGGGCCTTTCTTGTAATCTTTGAACATCTGTGCCCCAGAATGTAGGTGCTCAAGAGATTCCAGAGTGAATATATATAGGGGACTTCCTTGACGCAAAGCTCTTTCTTATTTTTATTTCAAAGAGCAAAAAAATGCATACTGCATGTAGGAAGTGAAGTTTCATAGTAACTAATTTTAGACCTTTGAGTATGTTTCCTCTACTGTTTCAATTTAATTCCTTGTTGGGGAAACTCAATTTCTTAATAGACTCAAAGCAGAATTAAAAGAAAATATGTGGATAAGGGGATCCATATGCCTATTTTCACAACATATTCTCTCCGGCCTCTGGTTCCAGTTTCTCTGTTCCGTATTCTAAATATGGCCAACTACCTATACCTCTAAATCACAGCCCCTGGGAGTTTTTACTTCCAATATTTTCATATCGTCTGAAGAACCTAGAGCATAAGGTTTCACCTCCTTTTAAGCCAAGTAACAGAAACGTCTCTTGGGAAAGTGGCAAAGTGGTTAATTTTAAAAAAGAACCTAGTGGTTTTCATAGTGGACCTGAGTGCCACACTCAACAAATGAAAAGTGGATTGTGGTAAAGCAGTAACTGCTGCTGCAGAGAAGGGAGATGTTCTTTCTGTGTCATGGTCACAGGGTGAGCCCCTATTTGGGATGCAGTCTTAAGCAGTTTGCATTAAATATCCTGATTCAAACCTACAGATTTTACTAATTTTCAGAGCAAAACTCAGCAAATAATAGTAATAATAATAATAATAATAATGGCATTTGTTAAGCGCTTACCTATGAGTGAAGCACTGTTCTAAGCGCTCGGGGGGGGGGGATACAAAGTGATCAGGTTGTCCCACGTGGGGCTCACAGTCTTAATCCCCATTTTACAGATGAGTAACTGAGGCACAGAGAAGTATAGGGATTTGCAGTTCTTATAAACATGGTGTTTCTGTCACTTCTGTGGCTGAAAAAGTCACCTTGACCCAATATTTGGTTTTGTTTGATTTTCTAGAAACAAAATACAAAGAGTGGGGTTAACAGTTTTACATCATTTAAAGTCAAGGGTGAAGTCAATTTAAGTGCTATTCAAGTTTGAAGTAGAGTTTATTTCAGTTTTACTTTAATAATGCACCGGAATTTGAAGGAAGTGGGGAAGATTTGCAAATAAAATCAGTCAAGTCCCAACCATTACCCAGGCATGTTTTTCTGGTTTATCATATTTTCTTCATAATACCTGCTCTTCTTCATTTCACCGATACCTTGGAGGAGCCTTGGTTTCATTGTACTGTTTTGTACTGTTGTACTATGTCCAACCTGATTGCCTTGTATCTTAGAACAGTGGCTGTCATATAGTAAGTGCTTAACGAATGCCATAATTATTTATTATTAATATCTTTTTCTGCTAATTTTCATTTCATTCCCTCTATCACACTTTTGAGTGACAGGACTGAAATACAGTGGGAGAACTTATAATGGGAAAGTGTGGCTTTGGGCTAATTCTCTAGCGTACTTAAATTTGTAGTTTAATAAATTGCAGGTAACATTTTATGGAATCTGGGCTGATTGGAGCACTGTGTTACTTCCCTAAAGAGCGGAATTACAGAGCAAAGTGAATCTTCTCCTCATCCCTACTCCCATCCCAGCAATCCCAGTGCATTACTAAAGTAAAATTGAGGTGAAGTCAACTTAGAACTTGAGTCATGTTTAAATCTACTTCATCCGTGACTTAAAAACTGATATAAAAATGCTGACAACCTGCACTTGTTTTCCAGCCCAGCCATTTCTCATCCCTTCTTGGCTCCTGTCACTGCACACCTGTTTTGGCTCTCCTCATTGTTACCTAAGAAAACATTTACCCTGGGGAGGTCTTACCTTTTTTGGCTCTACCCTCTCATTCTTGTGACTTTATAGTTAAACCTGGCATAGCTAATGCAGATAGCTGTCATGTGCAGTTTGAACTTTCTGTTATTACTGGAAGAAATTGCCCCTACTAGGAAGGAGTTTTATTTTTCTGCTGCCAGCCATTCTGACAGGCAAGCTTTGCTTTTTTTCTTACCTTTCTTGATTAGATTTGACCAGGAAGGCTTCCCTGAATGTGGCATCTGTTTTTCACCGAGATCTTACCAGCACACAACCAAGAAAGAGTGACTCCAATAACAGAAATCTGGTTCCTCGGGATGAGAGCTCAAAAATGATTCTGGCCTAGGGCTCCTCAGGAGAACTCTCCCTCTGAAGGTCTTTTGAATGGAAATTGGTCCTCCAGAGAATGATTCAAAATCATTCCACAGAACTACAGTAGAAAGAATTCCTCCTCTGATAGCATGGCTTTTGATATAGGGTACAAGAAAGAGGCAATTGTGTGGAAGCTATCCGACAGAACTCCATCTCTCTCCGTACCTTCAAAGCCCTACTAAAATTACATCTATTCCAAGAGGCCTTCCTCAAATAAACCTTCACTTCTCTAAATCCTCACTTCTGCTTCTCCTAGGCATTTGGGTCTGTTCCCCTTTAAGCACTTGGATATTCACCCCAGCCCCACAGCACTTTGTATGCATACTCATCAGTCATTTAATATCTGCCTCATCCTCTAGGCTTTAAGCCTCTCCTGGGCAGGTAACCTGTGTAGAATACTGTTCCCAAGTGCTTAGTACAATGCTCTGCACAGAGGAAGCACTCAGTGAGTACCACTGATTGAATGATTTGTCCCTCACGCGTTTTGGCCTGAGGGACAGTAAGAGTTAATGAAGCCCCTGGATGAGGGGAGAGTTCACTGGGCTGATATCTTGGTAGTTGCAAACATTAACCGGATAAGGAAATCTGTTTCCTTCCTGTAGCCTTGGATCTGAGGATCATACATTACTGCTAAATTCACATCTTTTTGTGTTTCCCCTCTTAGAATAATTTCCCAGTCAGCATCCAGATTTTGTCTGGGAAGGTTTTCCCCTTTGAAAACACTTGGTTTTGCTCCCCATTGGACAGTTATGCCTCAGAAGCTGGAAGCAAATAAAACTTGAGTCACCAAATCACGGGCTTCCACAACTTAAAATGCTATTAATCAAGAATAGGCAGGTTCCAGACCTAGTATTTTAATTGCCAGGTATGAGGCCCATTCCTGGGAAATTCATTTGCATATATTGGACTGATGAGTTGAATCCTGGACTGCATTGGTTCTCATAACACCTAATTATTTTCAGGACAAGAATTATCATCATCAGTGACAATAATTGAGAACTTATTATGTGCAGAACACTGTACTAAGCACTTGGGAGAGTTCAATATAGCAGCAGATATGTTCCCCCTGCCCATAACGAGCTTACAGTCTAAAGTAAAAACTAACAAATTTATCGAAGTGGTCAAATGATTTTGGTTTTAAATTTAAGCATACATATAATGAACCAATGCCATTTGAATTTCTGTTCTATTTAGGTATGTACAGTGATTTGATTTTTTTTTAACTTTAAGGTTTTGCAGATTGAACTGCAGTTTGCCTCGATCTATGTTGTTTTCAGGAGATATATAGAACTGGGATTCAAAGTATAGTGAGAAGTCTGCTAAACTACTTGTCAGGATGTGTAAAAGGGTCTCCTTTTTGATTTAGGTTAGCTAGGAACATCGTGGCATAGTGAATAGAGCATAGGACTGGGAGTCAGAAGACCTGGGTTCTAATCCCAGCTGTGGCACTTAACTGCTGTGTGATCCTGGGCAGGTCACTTAACTTCTGTTTCTCCTTTTCCTCCTCTGTAAAAATGGGGATTAAATACCCATTCTCCATCCCACTTAGACACTGAGCCTTATGTGTGACCGGGACTGGGTACCCTGATTCTACCTTAGTGCTTAACACATTGCTTGGGACATAATGAGCCATCACAAATACCACAATTATTATTATCGCTATCACTGCTAATGTCTTAAAATTTTGACGAGTCTTCCTGTCCTTTTCCCTTAAACCATCTATGTTGGTGGCGAAAAGAAGTCTTAGTTACCTGTGGCCCCTAGGTGCAACTGGCAGTTGTACTTTCTCCACACGCCTTTCCAAAATGGAAGGCAGCAGTCATGCCCATGCCATATTGGTAGTGTTTTGTGGAGAAGCACTGTGTTTTTGTGGAAGTTACTGCAGGCTAAATAGAGCACATCTACCACTGGGTTAGGACTGTGGCTGAGATGCGACCCTGCCAAAAGGAGAATCTTCAAGGTGGACCACTCTTCTCCCTCTCAGGGTCACACCTGTACTAGACCAGTACTCTACCAGTCTCTACCATTCCATTCCTTGCTTGGTCAGTGGCTAGCGAGTGGAAGGCCATCTGCTACAAGTCAGTCAATTGTATTTATTGAGCACTTACTCTGTGCAGAGCACTGTACTGAGCACTTGGGAGGGTACAATACAAAGTCAAAACTCACCCGTGCTGGGCAGCAGCGGCATGGGAGAGATTCGAGGGCGGAGACTCGAGTTTACTGCGCGGAGGGCGACATTGGTAAACCACTTCCGGATTTTTACCAAGAAAACTCTGTGGAGACACTACCAGAAGGATTGCAGATGGAGAGCGGGGCGTTCCGGGAGAGATGCGTCCGTGGTGTCTCTATGGGTCGGAAACGACTCGACAGCATAAGACAAGACCACTCTTCTGCCCCTTGATTAGTTGCGCAGACATAGTACCAACTGGATCAGCAGCAGGCTGCAGCAGTGGGAGCTCGAGGGCTGAAGCATCAAAGATCTCCCGCTTCTGTCTTCCGGTCAACAGTGCAGAGTAACGATCTGGAGGTGACCGCTCTGGGCCCCGGTGTCTATAATTCTCTCACTGGTTTTGAGTGCCGCATCCATGATTATTATGGTTATCAATACTGTATTAAGCGCTTACTACGCATCAGGGACTTTTCTAAACACAGGGTGATGATACAGGTTAATCCCTGTCCCACATGGGGCTCAGTCCAAATAGGAGGGAGTAGGATTTACTCCTCATTTTATAGGTGAAGTAACTGAGTCACAGAGAAGTTAAGTGACTTACCCAAGGTCACGCAGCAGGAGAGTAACAGAGGTGGGGTTAGAACCCAAGTCGTCTGGGTTCTGGGCCCATGCTTTTTCCAGTAGACCACACTGCTTCTCGGTACTTTGCCCACGGTAGGCACTTAATAAATACTGTTAGGACTTCTATTACTGCCAAACAGGACCTGTCCACCCATTTTCGGCTAATGGAGAGCAGAGGCAATATTCTGATGTCACAGAAAGGAAAGCTCAGTTTCCTGAGGAAATTCCAAGATTCTTGGCCCGGATACTTAAAACAGCTGTGTGACCCAGGGCTAAATAAATGTCTGGGGTCCCTGCCCCTTTTGATCCTCTTGATTCTACCCTAGTTCAATTCTGCCCCTCGCTTAGCTGTTTTGGAGTAGATTTTGGAGTTCTGAGCACCGCAGTAGGTGTTGAGGGGGCTGGCCTCCGGCCACCTTCATAAAGGCTCCAGGGAGCCCTTTAGGGCTGTATGGGGGCTAGGTTTCCCACTGGTGACCTCCAACAGGCATTTTTGTAGGAGTGTGAATAGCATCCTCTCATAACAGGAAACTAGGAAGTGGCCTCTGTCTACTCCGGCCATGGGATCTGTCTGTTGGAAGCGTAGTTAATTCCTCGTGAAACACAAAAGCCCTGGTCACAAAGAGGTATGTTTTGTTCAGCATGATGGGAAAGCAGATAGTCTGTCTTAAACCTATCGCAGTGCATACCTATCTTTGTTTCCCCCTCCCCAGATTCTTTTGCTAAATTAATTTATGTTAAGGTTAAAGGCTGGTCTACTATCATTTGGCAGAAATGCTTATGTGCCCTATTTGTAATCATCTCTAGACTGTAAGCTTGTCTTGGAAAGGGAAGGTGGCTACTAGCTCTGTTATATTGTACTCTCCCAAGTGCTTAGTATAGTGCCTTGCACAAAGTAAGCGCTCAATATATACAATTGACTGATTGATCCAAGAAGCACCAACCTGGGGCCTTTTCTGTTCTCGTAACAAACAATGAGAGTGTTTGCTTTATTTCAAAGTCCTTCAATGGGAATTTTCATAAGATATAGCCAAATCGCAGTGATGCACACTGAGGAGGAGGCATTTTAGAAAATTGAGATTCTCGTACAATCCTAGTTTGTCTTTAGCTAATTGTTTCAACCTCTTGCTCCACCAAATCTTTGCTCGGAACTTCTAACATGTTTCTGACTGGGGTAATTTGAATTGCCTTTCGGTCCTTTTCCTACATAATTTCTGTCAGTGAAATGGCCCAAGAGGTAAGAAAATCCATAGGAAGAAGTAGCAGTCGGAAATGCAGACAACTCACAAATTGATTCATCCACCCCGGACAAGAAGAAGAATTTTTATGGTATTTGTTTAAGCACTTACTGTAAGTCAAAAACTATTCTAAGTGCTGTGGTTGGTACAGATTAATCAGGTTGGATACAGTCCCTGTCCCACATGGGGCTCACAATCTAAGTAGGAGGGAGAACAGGTATTTAATCCCTATTTTACAGTTGAAGAAACTGAGGCACAGAGAAGTTAAGTGATTTGCCCAAGGTTACACAACAAGCAGTTGGCAGAGCCAGGATTAGAACCCACGTCCTCTGATTCCCAGGCCTGTGCTCTTTCCACAAGGCCACACTGCTTCTCCAATGTGGAATTTAAGTGCTTATTATGTGCCGAGCACTGGGGTAGATACAAGACATTCAGCTCAAACACAGTCCCTGCTCCTCATCAGGATCACAGTCTAAGTAGAAGGAAGAACAGTTAAAATCCTCATTTTATAGATGAGCAAAGGAAGCACAGATAACTTTTAAGTGACTTGCCCTAGGTTACACAGTTGGCAAGTGGCAGAGTCAGGATTAGAACCCAGGTCTGCCGACTCCCAGACTCATGCCCTTTCCACTAGGCCGGGCTGCTTTGAGAGATGATGTTAATCAGTCAACTTTATTGAGCGCTTATTGTGTGTGCAGAGCACTGTACTGAATGCTTGGGAGAGTACAATGCAATGGAGTTGGTGGACACCTTCCCCTCCCATAACGAGTCTTTACAGTCTAAAAGGGGAATATAGATTGCCCTTGATTCTTCTGATCCTTAATGTTCCTTTTGGGGATATGTCTTAGATGTTGTTTCTCATCTGCTCTCTTTGGTGATCTTTCGTTTCTTAATTTTTATTATTATTATGGTAATTGTTAAGCATTTACTATGTGTCCATTGCTGTTCTAAGCACTAGGATAAATACAAGATAATCGGATCACGTATGGGGCTCATAGTGTTAAATAGGAGGGAGAAAAGGTATTAAATCCCCATTTTGCAGATGAGAGGACTGAGGCACAGAGAAGTTAAGTGATTTGTCCAAGGTCTCATACAGGTAAGTGTCAGAGCTGGGATTAGAACCCAGGTCCTCTGACTCCCAGGCTTGTGTTCTTTCCTCTAGGCTGTGCTGTTCCTTGATTCAGTCAATCAATCAATCAGTGGTATTTGAGTGGTTACTGTGTGCAGAGCCCAATACTAAGCTCTTAGGAGAGTACAATTAAAAGAGTTGGTAGATACGTTCCCTACCCACAAGGGCTTACAGTTTAGAGTCAGTCAGTCAATCAATCATATTTTTGAGCACTTAGTATGTACAGAGCACCATAGTAGGCACTTTGGAGAGCACAGTTCGACAGTTTTTTCACATAGAAAATGCCTCTAGGTTTGGTTTCCAGATGTGGTTTTGTCATTGTTTTTCACAATATTCTGAACAGATGTAGAGGAACAATGTACACTATTCTGTTGTTCTGTTCTGACCTTTTTTTGGAATTTTTTGCGGCACTGTGGTGGATCTGTAGTGTACCGTCATGTTGTCTGGGCCAGGGAGAGCTGTACTCCAACTCCACCTGAGCCCTAGACCAATCAGACCCCTCTTCCCCTCTTCAGCTTCTCATTCCCTGCTACTCTGTCCCCCTCATGTTTAACGCAGCTGCTGTCAGCAACCCAACCCTATCCTCTTGTAAAAATTTACTCCTACCAATACCTTCACTCTTGGGCATCGTAGCCCAACCTCAGCTTCTCTGGTTTTCCCTGAAAGCTGTGGGTAAACTTGATCCTGTTGTCTCATCCTGCTCCAGCCCCTTCCCAATCATCCGACATCCTGAGGCCTACACTACTCACTTCATCCTGCCAATTTATCTTTAAGTTTAAGGGGTTATCGCCAAAGCGACTCACCTGGCCCTCTCCCACCACCTGGGGTGGGGAGGTGTCCACATCAGGCTCCGTCCAAATAACAACCCCAGCTCCAGCTTATGATTCTCCTAAGCATCTCCTGAGGGACCTACCCCTTAGGCATCAAGGCAGTAGGCAACTGGGCCAGAAGCAAAGGAATCAATCGATTGATCGTATTTATTGAGCTCTTACTGTGTGCAGAGCACTGTACTAAGCACTTAGGAGAGCACAGTACAGCAGAGTTGGAAGACATGTACCCTGCCCAAAAGGACTTAACAGTCAAGGCTGACAGAGAGGGAGCATAGAGTTAATGTGGGAAAAATATGTCACGGGGGAAGTAGACAGATGGGATGGACAGTAGTAAGGTAGACTTTTCTGATTGTGGGCTTGGGAAAGTAGATGCAGAAATGGAGAGAAAAGTAGGAAAGTGAGCAGGTAGTTGACTGAAAGAGTGTGAGGCACACTAGATGTGTGTATTTGACACACCTAGTTGTTTCAGTTGTGAGGACACTGGATGGAAAGTAAGTGGTGGTCACCCTCCCCCGACCTGGAGGCCAAAGTAACAATAGTGATGGGTCCATGAATATGCTTTGTGACCTCGTCTTCATTTATTCTTCATTGTTTATGGAAATACATTGTAGCCTATTTCCATTTCCACAACCCCTTTGTTCTATTGTTTCCCACTAGTCTGGGTGGGCATGCTAGTTGTAGCTTTGCAATTCCAATTGCATTTTTAGTTTAGGGAAGATTCAACACTCCTATATAAAATGGTTTTGTCAAAAGCTTTCTCTAACTGTTTATTTGAGGTGAAAAAAGAAAGTGGACTAATATAGTCTTACTTGATTTATCATCTAATTGCCTTACTTGGAACTGAATTTGGGATTACAGAACATGCTTGGTTTTCATTATCTCTAGATTATTATTGTCATTATTAATCATATTTATTGAGCACTTACTAGGTGCAAAGCACTGTGCTAAGCGCTTGGGAGAATACAGTGTAACATCGAACACATTCCCTGCCCACAACCAGCTCACAGTCTAGAGGGGGAGACAGACATTAATATAAATAAAGAGATAAATAAATCAATGACAGGTATGTATAGATATATATATATATATGTGCTGTGGGGAAGGGAGGGAGGATGAATGAAGGAGTAAGTATGAGCGGTACACAAGGGGTTGGGAGAAGAGAAGGGCTCAATCCGAGAAGGCTTCCTGGAAGAGATGCGCCTTCAATAAGGTTCTGAAGTGGGGGAGAGCAATCATCTGTCTAATATGAGGAGGGAGGGCATTCCAGGCCAGAGGTAGGATGTGTGCGAGAGGTCGGCGTCGAGACAGATGAGATGGAAGTACAGTGAGAAAGGTTAGCACCAGAAGATTGAAGTGTGTGGGCTAGGTTGTGCATCCAGTGTTGTTTAGCTAGTCTTGCCTTTTTTTTTCCCCCAAACTGACCAAACTTGTTTTGAAGCTAGATACTTGAAAAACCTGCTTTCTACTGTACTTTTTTAACTGTTTATCAGGAGCACTTCTGTAATGCGTCCCACCAAGGAGATTATTATCCAGGGAAATGAGAGGCTTGGGGGTGCGTTCATCCTTATTTTCCCCCTGTGATTTTGGTCATACTGACAGAGTGGACTATTCACTAGAGGCTTGGTGGCCCTGGACAGGTCACTTAGGCTCAGGGCCTCATTTCTGGCTTTGGACTCATACCATTTCTATGAGCCAAAGGACTTGCCAGTGCTGTAGTTCACGCCTTAAAATGCCTCTTCCTCCCTAGACCAGACCTGTGACATCTTGCTCCCAGGGCTCTTGTATTTTTTCCTGGTTAAGTGATCTTTAAAAATTGGAGGCTCTTGACAGCTTCCTGCTTTGCCCGTAAGATTGGATTGCACACTGAGACAAAAAAAGTGGGAAATTTACACTTAGTGTGGAGCTGTCCTGTCTGACAAAAAGCAGGGCTAGAGAGATTAAAATTCTACTGGGATTAGATAGCATCCAAGTTTAACGAAAGAGAGAACTGAAATTACTGCTTTTAGACTCCCATCATTAAGTCCAACAAGAGTTGATGTGAGGCAGCTTAGCCAAGAAGCACAGTAATTATGGGTGAGAAGTGAATGAAGAAAATGTGGCTTGTTTCTTTGGGGCCTCTTCGTACAGGAAGAAAAAGGAGTTTCTGCACCAAATCCGAACTGTGCATAGTAATTATTAATTAAAAATCGTAATTCTTGTTCTCCTAACTGCGTACTTTCTGGCAGAATGTCAAGTTTCACAGAGCTCTAATTATAGTTTGCAAAGAATTCACTACTGTATCTGCAAACTTATGATTGTAAATCAAGCTCCAATTGGTTTTGAAAGCCGGGTTTCTCCATTGTAACACATGTTGTGTTCTGAAAGTCTCAGTTTTTCCTGCCAAAGGGTTTCTTCAGGCCAGAATTAAATTAAGTCTCATTTTGGCTAAGGCTTTGTAATATTCCAGCTATAAGGCGCCTTCTGTTTTGTGCACAATAAATGATCTATCTGTTTGGTGTTTGCAGGATTGGCGCATGTGCAGAATAAGCTCTGTACCCATTATAACTGGGAGGCAGACGTGCTGCTTCAGCCCTGGCCCACTGCGGATCTACAGGAACTTCAGCAGCCCGACACAGTGGAGATGTCCATTCTGGTAAACGACTGGCCTTATTACATTTCAGACACAAATCCCTATACTCCTAGAGTCTTGTTCTAAACCCCCGCCCCCCTGAGCAATCCTCTTCTTGGGTTGGCTTGTTTGGAGTCCCTTTGGGTCATCCTAGTTGTTCCCATCCAACTCGTGGGTAGAAACTGACTCACCTGACCGTTTCAGTTCACTGTGGAACGGGTAGCATCTCTAACACATGCCCGCCGGAGAATGAAAATGTCAGAGTGGAGTTTGGGGATGTTAATGGGTTCTCTAACCCCCTTATTCCCCAATTCGGTTACCCGGGTCTTTGAATTTTACAAACACAGTCTCCTAGAACATGTGTTTTTACTTCATACTGGGAATAGAACCCAATGGAAGAATTAGGGAGCATTCTTCCTACACCCTGCGTCCCTATGAATAGAAGGTAATTTGGGGTTGGAAAAAAAGAGTTCTGCCTCAGTCAAGGTTTACTATAATACAAGCTTTCCCTAATGGAGGAGTCTTCAAGAATCCTACCTAGGCATTACGGGAGAACTCACTGAATACCAAAAGGAACCCATTTACCTGCTCTGGTCCTCCCTGCTGGCTTCATATTGTTTCACATGGATTCTGGAATTCTGAGGTCTTGGAGAAAAGTACCATATATGTCACCCTTGAGAAGGGCTGTTTTCCCAGGGCTAGCAACAATTTCTAACAGGCAAGCAGAAAAGACTACTGATTTCAACCTAGGTCCTAGAAGTAATCATAGTGATAGTATTTATTTAGCGTTTAACTGCATACAAAGCAAACAGCAGCTGCACACTGGGAAAGAATACGTGGGTGAGAATTGAACAGTTCCTGGCTCACAGTCTAGAAGTTCAAGATAAGTTTATCCTCATCCTGCAGGCAGGGGATCTGGGGCCTTGGGGAGCTGGATCTGGCACCAGGCCTTGTGCATCAGGGTGCTCAGAGATAAGTATTTCCTGGTGATTTGATAAATGTGTGACTTGCTTAAATCCCTTAAGGAATTCGTAGCTGAGTTGAGGCCGGCGTACCTAAGGCATTCTGAACCATCCCCCAACCTCCCGCCAAGATCCTATCCAGTAGACCTTCCCGAGTCATCTTATCAGTTGCCCAGGAGTTGATTATTCCCTTTGCCTCTGCTTCTCCAACAAGCTCGGGCTGCCTATCGTAGGTCCACTTAAGAACTAGAACCTCCATCAGAGGGAGGGCAAGGAAATTTACGAGGGGTAGAACTCAAATCATAGTAACTTTGCTACTTATTAGCAGGCCTGAGAAGTTTCATAAGGTAAAACCGAAGTGCTAAAATAAGAGCTGGGGACCATCTGGGGTTTTAGCTCCACAAGGCTCCCTCTAACCCTGACCACAAAGGATTGTGGGTTAACTGTATAACAAAAAGAGGTATTGATTTGAATTTGAATTTAAATTATAGCAGGTGACTAGAAACCTGCACTGGGAAGCCTCATTGGCATTGGATTTCAAGCCCATTGCCTTAATGACTCAACCCTGACTATGACCTCGCCCTGCCAACTGAGGAAGTTAGTATCTTTTAGTCATGCTGTTGATCGGGTGAAGAGCGCACTGGTGGGAGAAGCAGGAGATCAAGGTTCTAGCCAGGACTAATCCTGGCTCTGTCACTTGCCTGTTGTTTGACCTTGGAAAGTCACTTAACAAGCAGTGTGGCTTAGTGGAAAGAGCACGGGCTTGGGAGTCAGAGGTCATGGGTTCTAATTCTGACTCCGCCACTTGTCTGCTGTGTGACCTTGGACAAGCTCTGGCCATCATTTACCTCATCTGGAAAATGGAGATTAAGACTGTAAGCCCCAAGTGGGACAACCCGATTACCTTGTATCTACTCCAGTGCTTAGAGCAGTGCTTGGCACATAGCGCTTAAATGCTATTATCATTATTATTATTATTATTCTCTGTGTCTTGGTCATCTCATCTGTAAAATGGAGATTACAACTGTGAGCTCCATGTTGGACATGGATTGTGTCCAACCTAATTAGTTTGTATCTATCCCGGTGCTTAATACAGTGCCTGGCACAAAGTAAATGCTTAAAAAAACTCATTGAAAAAAGGGACTCTGTTTGCAGGCATTATGCTATCGGTGTTGAAGGTGCTGTTCCCCCACAGAGACCTCTGATCTTTTGACCCCATCCAATTTTTTCAAGTCATCATGCCCCATTTAGCCTCCATACCCAAACTTCCTTGCCTTGATGACCAAATTGACACTCTCAACACCACCTACTCTACTGAACTGAACTCAGTCACTCCTCTGTCCCTTTGTTGATCTCATACCACTAACCCACAGCCCTGGATCACTCCACAATCTGCCTCCTTCACTCTTGTGCACAGCCACAGAGCGCTGCTGGCGGAAATCTAGATATCAGGCCAACTTTGTCCACTTCAAGTTTATCCTTGGGTGCTTTAACTCTGCCCTGTCCTCTGCCCAGCAAAATAATTTCTCCATACTTATTAATACCCTTGCCCATTTCCCTCCCCAACTGTTCCAGGCATTTAACTCCCTCCTCAAACCCCCTGCCCCCCGGCCTTCCCCATCCATTTCCCTAGTGCTTCCCGCAGAGAAGCAGCGTGGCTCAGTGGAAAGAGCACGGGCTTTGGAGTCAGAGCTCATGAGTTCGAATCCCAGCTCTGCCACTTGTCAGCTGTGTGACTGTGGGCAAGTCACTTGACTTCTCTGTGCCTCAGTTCCCTCATCTGTAAAATGGGGATTAAGACTGTGAGCCCCACGTGGGACAACCTGATTCCCCTGTGTCTACCCCAGCGCTTAGAACAGTGCTCGGCACATAGTAAGCGCTTAACAAATACCAACATTATTATTATTATTATTAGTGACCCAACCACCTATTTTAATGAGAAAATTGACATTGTCAGGTGTGATCTCCCTAAAATCTCCCTGTCCCTCTCCACCCCTTCCCCCCTCCTGCTCCTTCTTCACCTCTCCCATCTTTTCCAGGAGTATCTCTAGAGGAGATCTATCTTCTCTCACATTCCACCCCCTCCACTTGTGCATCTGACCCCATCCCTTCGCATCTTACCAAAACATTTGCTCCCTCCCTTCTTCCCTCCCTCACTGCCATCTTCAGCTGTTCACTCTCCAATCATTTCTTCCCTACTCCTTTCAAACATGCCCATGTTTCCCCATCCCAAAAAAACCCTCCCTCGACCCCGTGGCTCCCTCCAATTATCACCCTATTTCCCTTCTACCTTTCTTCTCCAAACTCCTTGAACGAGTTGTTTGCACCTGCTCTCTCAAGTTCGTCTCCTCCAATACTTTCCTTGACTTCTTACAACCTGGTTTCTGTGCCCCTCGCTCCACAGAAACCACTCTCTCAAAGGTCACTAATGATCTCCTTCTTCCCAAATCCAACGTCCTCAACTCCATCGTAATCCTCCTTGACCTCTCAGCTGCCTTGGATACTGCCGACCACCCCCTTCTCCTGGAAACGTTATCCAACCTTGGCTTCACTGACATTGTCAGGAGAAGCAGCATTACCTACTGGATAGAGCTCGGGCCTGGCGATCAGAAGGGCCTGGGTTGGAATCCCAGCTCCACTGCTTGACTGCTGTGTGATCTTGGGCAAGTCACTTCGGCAGAGAAGCAGTGTGGCTCAGTGGAAAGAGCACGGGCTTGGGAGTCAGAGGTCATGAGTTCGAATCCCGCTCTGCCACGTGTCAGCTGTGTGATTGTGGGCAAGTCACTTCACTTCTCTGTGCCTCAGTTACCTCATCTGTAAAATGGGGATTAACTGTGAGCCTCCCGTGGGACAACCTGATTACCCTGTATCTACCCCAGCGCTTTGAACAGTGCTCGGCACATAGTAAGCGCTTAACATATACCCACATTACTTCTCTGTGCCTCAATTACCTCATCTGTAAAATGGGGATTAAGACTGTGAGCACCATGTGGGGCAGGGACTGTGTCCAACCCAATTAGCTTGTATCTAGCCCAACACTTAGAACACTGCCTGGTACATAGTGGTGTGCTTAACAAGTAGCATTTAAAAAAAAAAACCCAAAACCTCTCCTCTCCTGATTCTCCTACTGTCTCTCTGGCCTCTCATTCTCAGGCTCTTTTGCGGGCTCCTCCTATGCCTCCCACCCCCTAACTGTGGGGATCCCTCAAGACTCAGTGCTGGTTCCCCTTTTATTCTCTACACCCACTTCCTTGGAGAACTAATTCACTCACATGACTTTATATACTACCTCAGTGAGGATGATACCCAAATCTACAACTCCAGTCCTGATCTCTCTCCCTCTCTGCAGTCTCACGTTTCCTCCTGCCTTCAAGATATCTCTACTTGGATGTTCTCCTGTCACCTCAAACTTAACATCTTATCTTCCCACCCAAACTCTGTCTTCCCCCTGACTTTCCCATCACTATAGACAGCACCTCCATCCTTCCTGTCTCACAAGCCCTTAACTTGGTATTATCCTTGTTCCTCTTTCCTTCCTCTTTCTCATTCAACCCACATATTCAATCCATCACCGAGTCCTGTCGGATTGACCTTAATAATAATGTTGGTATTTGTTAAGCGTTTACTGTGTGCAGAGCACTGTTCTAAGCGCTGGGTTAGATACGGGGTCATCAGGTTGTCCCACGTGAGGCTCACAGTCTTCACCCCCATTTTGCAGATGAGGCAACTGAGGCACAGAGAAGTGAAGTGACTTGCCCACAGTCACACAGCTGACAAGTGGCAGAGCCGGGATTCGAACCCATGACCTCTGAGTCCCAAGCCCGGGCTCTTTCCACTGAGCCACGCTGCTTCTCAACCTGCCCTTTCCTCTCCATCTAAACTGCTACCACGTTAATTCAGTCAGTTATTCTGTCCCGCCTTAATCACTTTGTCAGCCTCCTTGCTGACCTCTCTGCCTCCCGTCTCTCCCCACTCCAGTCCATACTTCACTCTGCTGCCCAGATCGTTTTTCTACAAAAAAGTTCAGTCCATGTTTCCCCTCTCCAGTGATTGCCCATCCACCTCCGCATCAAACAAAAGCTCCTCACATTGGCTTTCAAGAACTCAGTCATCTTGCCCCCTCCTACTTCTCCTCGCTACTCTCCTGCTACAACCCAGCCTGCACACTTCACATCCCTAATACTAATCTTCTCCCTGTACTTCAGTCTCATCTGTCTCACTGTCTGCCTCTTGCCCATGTCCTGCCTCTGGCTTGGAATGCCCTCCTTCTTCATATCCGACAGACAATTCCTCTCCCCGCCTTCAAAGCCTTATTGAAGGCACATCTCCTCCTAGAAGCCTTCCCTGACGAAGCCCTCCTTTCCTCCTTTCCCACTCCCGTCTGCGTCACCCTGACTTGCTCCCTTTATTCATGCCCTTACCCAGTCCCACAGTATTTGTGTACATATCTGTAATTTATTTATTTACATTATTGTCTGTCTCCCCCTCTAACCTGTAAGCTCGTTGTGGCCAGGGAAAGAGTCTGTTTATTGTTATAGTGTACCCTCCCAAGCATTTAGTACAGTGCTCTGCACACAGTAAGCATTCAGGGAATATGACTGACTAGTTGACCAAAGCACCTCCTAGGGCCTTCCTCAAGGTAGGAAGAACAGGAATCCAGGAAAAGTATTGGCTGCCATGGGCAGGGAGGGTGGTGGCGGGGATGGGACACAGATCTCAGGTGCTTCCAAGTTAACTTCCTGGCAAACTGCAGCAGCACCGCAACAGCAAGATACTGTGGTCACTAAGGCAGTAACGGTGTCCTCCTGCATTAGGAGAGATCAATGTGTCCACAGTGTGCTGCATCCCTACCCGCCTACTTGCTCACTGTGCTCAGGTGGAAGGGGACTGACTAGCCAAGATAAGGATAAGTGGTGCCGACCAAATCACCAGCACCGAGCCAATTTTTACAGTTTCTCGATCCCGAGACCTTCGGACCGAGGCCGGACCATCGTAACCCAACGGGAGGCTCCATCGGGTGGCTGGGAAGTGAGGGAAGTGGAGGGAAGAGGTGGGCTTTCTTATACAGCCTAACCAAACTGGGAGTTAAAATATTTACAAATGATCAGTGTCTGCTCTCCAGGCAGTGAAGCTTTCCTGACCCAGAGGAAGTGGCCAGGGAGATGGTCACTTTGGCGGAGCGGCTCAGGAAGCCTGGCTCATGACCCAGGAGCTGCGTCCTTGTCTTGTTTAAGCCCCGAGAGCAGAAAGGACAGTAGTTGTACAGTGAAACTGAGCACTCCAGCCACCCAGAGGCCCCCTCCCCGTGTCTGGCCCTTCTGCATCTGTGTAAACAAAGAGTCTGAAGAGAAAGACCAACATTTGGAAAGGGAATGATTTTAGGCCTGGAGATGATCCGCTTTCCCAGCCACTCTCCATTGCCAGCTCCACCCCAGCCCTGTAATTGGATCCTCCCCTTTGGGGCACACGGGTCTCCATCATTACCGTCGGATACCGGGCCGGGATCTGTGTCGCTGGACTGAACGCGAAGCAACGGCCATGCCTTTTGCAAGTTGACTGCTCTCTTGCAGAAAATCTGTGGGATAGAGGGCCTCTGCCAAGCTGTGGTTGGCGTTCTTGAGAGCTGGGCCCAGGGCTTATGTTACCTCGTGTTCTTCAGTCCAGATGAAAAAATGGCGACCACGGGTCAATGCAGTACCCCAGATGGAGTGCCAGATGGAGATTTGGGAATCTTTAGAAACCACAAAGTCCTGCACTTGGGTAGGCAAGCTGGGTGGAAAAATCATTCAACAGAGGTTACAGCCAGGGATTCTGCTTTATCCCTCTCGGTCTCTTGAGGGTGTTCTCGGCAGCGATGCCGTCTCGATCAGGAAAGGGTTCCGCTGGGGAGGTTTCCACTGCTGGCTTCCCTGCAGAGGTTCGCACTGCCAGACGGAGGATCTACTCTCCAGCTTCACTTCTGACCACCTTCCGTAGAGGGAAGAGGACGTGCTTATAAACATCTTATTAACAAAAGCCATGCAAACTCTAGAATTTAATCTGTCATCATCCTAATGCAGAGCACCAAACACTGGATTTCAATAGCTCATAGTTTATACCATTTAAAAAAAACAAAACCCAAACTCTTGAGCTCAAATTAATTCCTGAGCCCAGAAATTACTGTTATAAACTTCCTATGAACGTGATCCTTTTGTTTTTGTTTTTTTTTAAGGAATTGATTTTAGAGCTTTGGGGATTTTGTTTAGGTTTTACAGTAAGAAACCTGACCATGTCAGCGTAGAACAGTGGAAAGAACCCGGGCTTGGGAGTCAGGGGTCGAGGGTTCTAATCCCGGCTCCACCAATTGTCAGCTGTGTGACTTTGGGCAAGCCACTTTACTTCTCTGTGCCTCAGTTCCCTCATCTGGAAAATGGGGATGAAGACTGTGAGCCCCACGTGGGACAACCTGATTAACCTGTATCTACCCAGCGCTTAGAACAGTGCTTGACATATAGTAAGCACTTAACAAATACCCTTGATTCTATTTATTGCCATTGTTCTTGTCTGTCCGTCTCCCCCGATTAGACTGTAAGCCCGTCAAACGGCAGGGACTGTCTCTATCTGTTGCCGACTTGTTCATTCCAAGCGCTTAGTACAGTGCTCTGCACATAGTAAGCGCTCAATAAATACTATTGAATGAATGAATGAAATACCAAAATAATAATTATCATTATTATTATTATTAAAAGTGGCTTTATGATATTTGGGCCATGAATGTATTCTGTAACTAGAGAACAGTATCACACTGAGGATATTTTAGTTCATCCCACCAACCAGAGTATCTGTGAAGTATTTAGAAAACACACAATCTTGGAAAGGGCGGGGCTGAGACCAGCCATCTGTGCCATATTTCTCCCTTCCTCGGCTTCGTCAGATTTCGTTTCATTCTGCTTTCAAGAAGTGGGAAGTTGATTTTTTTTTTCCTTCTACCCAGTAAGAGAAGGAGCATGGGCTAATGGTTAGAGCACAGACCAGGAAGTCAGAAGGACCTGGGTTCTAATTCCGGCTCTGCCACTGATCTGCTCTATGACTTTAGGCAAGTCAATTCATTTCTCTGCCTGTTACCTCATCTATAAAATGGGGATTAAGAGCGTGAGCCCCATTTGGGACGTGGATGTGGATGTGGACCTAACTTGTTTCTACTCCAAGCGCTCAGTACAGTGCCTGGCACATACTAAGTGTTTAACACATGCCATAATCTTCTCCTACCCTTGTCCCACCCCCAAAAAAAAAGCAACCAGAGAAGCGCCTTGTCTGTTTCCTCTCTGAAAACAAGCCTGTGATTACATGTTTAGCAGCGTGGCTCAGTGGAAAGAGCCTGGACTTCGGAGTCAGAGGTCATGAGTTTGACTCCCGGCTCTGCCACTTGTTAGCTGTGTGACTGTGGGCAAGTCACTTCACTTCTCTGTGTCTCAGTTCCCTCATCTGTAAAATGGGGATTAAGACTGTGAGCCTCACGGGGGACAACCTGATTACCCTGTATCTACCCCAGCACTTAGAACAGTGCTCTGCCCATAGTAAGCGCTTAACAAATACCAACATTATTATTATTATGTTTAGAGCTAGGGTCAAAGAAGGCTGGGAGGTCAGGTGGCCTGGCCTATTCAAACTGCCAGGCATCACTTTTCTTTATTTCTCTGGTTTTCAGATCAATAACAAAGCCTGTGGCAAGATTCCTGTGCCTCAGCAGTTCACCCAGGACCCGGAGAAAATCCACGATTTGGTTCTCCAGACTGAATTGGGAAGACAGTTCCTCCAGGGCCGCACCATCCGAAAGGCCTTCCTCTCCCCTAGAACAGCTCTCATCAACTTCCTTGTACAGGAGTAGCGGCAACTCCTTCCTCTGGGAGGCCCCGGACTGTTGGTGACCGGACTTCCTGGGGAAACCCATGGCATCCTTCTGGAGGGTGGAAGGAAACCCTGTGGAGAGCATCGCATCAATCAGGAACCAAAGTCAGGAAAGTCCCTGCTATGGAGACATAGAGTCTCTGCTGCCTCGTATTACTTTCTCCAAGTTGGAGGTAGCTCCTGGTGAAGCAGAGTTGTGGAGACCAGGAAAAGGGAATGGGAGAAATCAGAAGCCAGCTGTCTCTGAAGTATCTGGAGCATTTGAACCGTAAATACTGTGCTGCCTCGGGCTTTCCCAAGAAACCGTCAAATGCGTCCTGCACCTATGGACACCTAGTGTGAAGGGTTGGTGAAGGAAGTCACAAAACATCTTCAAAATCATGTCCTTTTATTTTGATTTTTTTTAAACTGGCTGATGCAGCTCTGAGTCCGCTGATGAAAAGAGCACAGTTTGCCAGGAGAATCGAACCTGGTTTGGCACCACCTCTTTCTGTCTGAAATTAATCCATTCATTCGGTCGTATTTATTGTCAGAGTGTACTGATGAGTACTGCTATGCTCTGCTGATTGGCTGGGCTGAAGATGGGAATTTAGGATTCCACTAGGACATCCAACCCCTGTCATGTTTCTGCCGTGCCCATTTTAACTAAAGTCAGCAGTTTTTGTTTTTAGAATATGCAGGAATGTTCTACTTGATTTTGCTGCTTGTCCAGAACTTTTTACGACCACTGTAATTCATGTTTACCAACCCTCCTTTGGTCCTGAGGAAGCATAGATGTGTAATTCCAATGCAGTTGGCTAATTCAGTGGATGAAGAACTTATTAAAATGCTTTTCATACAACGTGTGTGATTTGAGATTTTCACCTCTCTGCGTTCTTCTGATTCTGAGGGTTAGTTCAGAACAACGAATGCCTTCATATGATAACACTTGAAAACAAATGTATATTGAAAACAAATCCCGTTCTCCAGCCATCGACCTCTACTTTGGTCTAGGAGCTTTTCAGATCCCAACTAGATGACAGGATCGGCTCCCTCACTGGTCTCCCTGCCTTCGCCTTCTTCGGTCCATATTTCACCCTGCATCCCAGATGGTTTTTCTAAAGCTCCATTCTACGCACTTCATCCCAATACTTAAAACTCCCATAGGTTGCCCTTTCCTATCCACGTCAAACAGAAACTCAGAAACACTGGCTTTAAGGTACTCCACCCTCTTAAGGTATTCTCTCCCCCATTACTCCTTCCCCTACACCCCTGCTCATGTTCTGTATTCATCTCAATCTCGCCTAACTGTGTCCTGTTCATGACTCCTGCCTCCTGCTCTGCCTTTTCTCTGGAACTCCTTCCTCCTCCAAATCTACCAAAATACAGCATTCCCTGTCTTAATAAGGCCTTCTGAAATACCCCCTCCTCTGGAAGTTCTTCCTGATTAATGTTTCTTCTCTCTAGGTCATATTCTTCCAGCACCCTACCAATCAATCAGCCTTACTGTGTGCAGAGCACTGTACTCAGCTTTTGGAAGAGTATTATCTCGGCACTTACACACAACTATCCATATCACTTGCATACGTATTAACCTAAGTTAACCTGTGTCCCCTGCTAGATTATAAGCTCCTTGAGAGAGAAGAATCGGTGTCTTCTCTCTCTGTTGTTTTCTCCCAAGTGCTTAGCACAAGGCTCTGCACACATTAGACACTTAGTAAATGTAGGTTGATTGAACTCAAGAAGCTATACCTAGTTTCTGGATAAACAGCCCACCCAAGAGCTTTCAAAAATCATCAGGCCCACAAACATTCTAACAGGCCACTAAGCTTGCACTGTCCCTACGCAAGGCTGAGGAAACATTACGTGCCAAATCTCAAGGCTGAGATGACTTGCTCTCCCAGCCCGCCGCTCTGACTCTACAACACAGTTTAAGTCCACAGCTCCAGTGGTTTCCTTGAGGCTGAGCTGCCTAGGCCACAACTCAAAATAGAAGAACCCCAGACCAGAGCAATGCTTTCCAATCCTCAATAGCTCATTAACTTCTTCCCCAGAAGCTGCAGTGGGAAAGCCAAAAAGCCAAACGTACAGGGTAGCTGGCCGAACATCACGAACTACTCCAGAGCGGCCAGAGAGCTGCCGTGCGGACCTATGGCTCGATGTTAGTGCCGATCTTGTCAAGTCCTGGAGCTTGCTTACACTCATTTCCCACAGGGCCTGTGTCCAATCTGATTAACTTGAATCTATCCCAGGGCTTGGTACAGTGCTGGGCACCTAGTAAGTGTTTAACAGATTTCAAAAATATTATTAAATGACTGTAGTGATACCTCCCGTGCACCAGAGAGTGCCATGTAGGCAAGAGACTTTAGTAAGTGATCGTTGTCTTGCGAGATAGAGAACACACACTACGCTACTGTTCAAGTAGCCTGTGCTGGGACGGTCTCCCAATTTTTGCAGCGTTCACTAAAACTCCTCATTATCGGCTTAAATTGGTCTCTTGCTTCACTGCTCTGCAGTTAACAGGTGGGGCTGACCAGACTTCCAGTGGAAAACACCAGGACATCACTCTGATGCCTTCCCTTAAGATGGTTTAACCCAATCTAACCCACTCTCCTGGCCTGAAGCAAGCCCACGAGAGGTTCCTGACAACTTGCCAGATTTCCTGTGGTAAATGACTGAACGGTAGTGTGGTGGCCAAAAGCAAGGAAGGCCGACAAAGTGCTAAAGGTATGCTAAAGCCACACTTCAGCTGATGGGTGATGACTATGGGTTGCTAGGAATTAACAGCACCTAGTAGAGGGACTAGCGACTAGTTTGAGCAAAGCAACTTGCAGTCAGGGAACGGCTAAAGTGGGAAACTCGGGATCTACCAGCAGTGACCAGCATATAAGCCAGAGGATGGTCTTCACGGGAGCCTAGTGTGGAAAGAACTTCTGGTTGCGCATGGATGACTACACTAACGATGATGTTGTCTTCGAAGACAAAGGTGAATTGTGTGTGCGTGTGTAGAGAATACAAATACTGCATGTTGTGAATGTATTTGAGAGTCCCCTCCCCTCCTTACCCACCATGTTCCCAAGAAAATCATATCTGTAAAGAATGGAGAGACGTAGAGTTGCGGTTCTTATGGGTCTGTGCCTCATAGTCATTAGACCCGATGTCTGATTTCTTGATGTCTTTAGGCCCTGGCCATAAAGCCAGTGCTCATTTTCATGATGAGGTAGGGCACTAGGAGAGCACTGGGGAGTAAACAGGGTAATAATAATGATAATGGTATTTGTTAGCGCTTACTGTGTGCCAGGCAATCTACTAAGTTCTGGGTAACTTAACTCCAACACTTTCAGTAAAATGTTTAATATTTTTATATTGAAGAGAGCAAGCAAAATTAAAGAAGAATAATTCATGGTGTAATTCTCTTGTCTCTACACCATGCTACAGGTAGCTACAGGTATGGCCTTAAAATTATAATGGGATTATATTTATTTATTAAAGTGGGGCTTTACCATTATTATTTAACTTTCGGTTTCAGATCATAGGCTGTACCCTGAAATTTAAGCTATGAACTAACCTGCTTAGCTACTGCTTAAAGAGCCTAGCAAATAAAATCTCGTGACCTTTCATTCATTCGATTGTATTGAGTGATTATTGTGAGCCGAACACTGTACTAAGCTCTGGGGAGAGTACAATAAACACGTATTTCCTTCCCACAGTGAGCTTACAATCTAGAGGGACGAGCTTTGTGCCTAATCTAAACATAAGCAGGTCAGGTTATTTTTCAGAATTTGAAACAATCTAAATAAATCTGTTGATCATCAATTTTCCATTAACATTCTTCAAATTCTCTAAAAGCTAAAGAAGCCATCCTTTAAATCATGTCCCATTATTCGTTAGGCATTTTCAACAGCTGTCAAGCATCACTAAAGTGTCAGATGGTTTAAGGCCCATATGATCCGTGCAGCTTATGATCTGAAATAATTAAATTTAAAGGATCATAACATTGTAACAGACACAATCTTCTTATGACTTCTGGCTCATTTTATTTTCCGTGCAGAGGAACATACTTAAATTATTTTTACCCAAAAGTGGAGGAGAGTAAGAGGAACAAATCAAGCAACAGAACTTGAGTGTTTGGAGATCGGTTTTTGGAAAGGGCAAATGCGGAGTTTGTGGCTTACCTGTTTTAAGTCATAGATTAAACATCAGCAGCCTTCCTGGTAGCTAAGAAATCTTCCATCTAAAAGCTAGTTGGGAAAGGATATTGTCTTGATTACCACAAGCCTTCCCCTGATCTATCATTTAGAAACAGAAAGGAAAAAAAACCCCATTGGTAACTTTGCTTTCAGTTGCTCCTGCTTCATTCCAGGTTGCTCAAAGCCTTTTTATTCCTTCATTTTTGGGGGTGTTAATGAATATAGTTCACTGATATTGCAATTTGAAGTGGGAGGGAATTATGTTAGATTGTAGAAAGGGAAGCTATGCCCTAGAGGTTGGCCCCTTCCCGAATCACACAGTAAAACCCTGAGAAGGTACTCCAGTCTTTCTAGACAAATCCCTTTTGTTCTAGCTACCCTCTTACCAAACAGGCACTTCCATTTCAAAGAAAAAAGCATCATGAAGGCAGGTTACTATTTAAGCAGCTGAAATCCCCACCAGAGTCTTGCTGTAAAATCTTATTTTACAGTTTTGTAGTAAACAAATTAGAAAATAATTTTGTCCCCAGTGTCATCATTGAACACGAGGGAGCCTGTTATAAGTGTAAAATCAACCTAGCAAGAGGGAATCAGCATCTGGATGTCTAATTGCAAATTTAGCATTTATAGGCAAATCTTAAGGGTAGCGACACCAGGAACTGAGTAATCGAGGGGTATGACTGGATGCGTTTTCTTCGGTAATCCGATTAAAGGATTTGGTGTAAATGGAGGGTAGTAGTTTGAAAAATGAAAGGCAAGGACTAGAGTAGAAACCGAAGCCCATGTTAGCCAAGGAAAATAAGATCTCTTTCTTCTAGAAACCATCCTTCAAATAAATCAGAATCAATATAGGGAACAAAAAAGTTTATCCAAAGGATGTATAATTTGATTTGGTATTTCATTCCCTCTTCTGCCTACTTTGGAATATGTTCCTTTAATTTTTGTAGTTCATTTTTGGCAGAAGGATCCAGCTGCATGTGGCTGGACTTCAGAGCCAACTCCCCAGTGGAAACATTCCCTCCTATCAAAGATTTGGTAAATTTGACTATGCGGGCACTTAAGCCAAGCCTCTAGGACATCACTTAAATGTGTTTAATGTTGACACAGTTACTGTTGTATGTAAAAATTCTTTGTAGAGTTAGCTATCATGGTCAATAAGCTTTTAGGGGAGAGGTAATGTAAGTTAGACTTGGAGGGTTCAGCATCCAGCACAACGATAGAGCTTTTTATGCCCGCTCTCGCTCTGCCTACACGTTGTAGCTGAAGAGGGTCCTCAAGGCTCACTTCTGAGTCCTCTTCTCTTCCCACTCTACAGTAACACCCCTGGGGTGATCATCTATGATTTCTAAATCTACCTCTCTAGCCCTGACCTTGCTCCTCTGCAACCTGGTGTTTCTTCCTACCTCCAAGACATCTCTACAGGGATACTCTGTCGGCACCTCAAACGCAACATTCTTAAAACTGAACTCTTCATCTTCCCCGCCTCTCTCCCCCAAATCCTCTCCTCCACCTAACTTTCCCACCACAGTTGACATCTTCCCCATAGTAATAATAATCGTAGTGATGGTATTTGGTAAGTGCTTACTATGTAACAAGCACTGGGTTAAGAGCTGGTGTAGAGGCAAGCTAATCAGGTTGGACACAGTCCCTGTCGCATATGGGGTTCACAGTCTTAATCCCCATTTTACAGTTGAGTTAACTGAGGCCCAGAAAAGTGAAGTGACTTGCCCAAAGTCACGCAACACACAAGTGGAGGAGCCAGGAATAGAACCTACGTCCTTTTGACTTCAGGCCCATGCTGTATCCACTAGGCCATGCTGCTTCCCCATCTCTCAAGACCATAACCTTGGCATTATCCTTAACTTGTCCAAGACTTTCAACCCCCATATTCAGTCTGAACCAAGATCCACTTGGGCATTCCCAGATCCTCCCCTACTTCTCTTTCCAGGTGGCCCTCACATTGATCCGGGCACACGTGTATTCTGGCTCAACTATTGCATCAACCCCATCGTTGACCTCACTGCTTCTAGTTTCCCCCCCTACCAATCCATACTTTTTTCTGCTGCCCGGATCATTTTTCTAAAATGTCTTTCTGCACACATCTCTCAAATCCTCAGAAACCTCAAATGGCTCCATTCGTTTTTGCAACAGGGAGAATCTCCTGACCATTGGCTTTAAGGCATTCAATTGGCTTCCTCCCATTTATCAACACTTCTCTCACTATACCCCAACTCGCATTCTCTGTTTCTTTCAGGTGAACCTGCTCGCTGTGATTCCATTTTATCTCTCTGCGGCTAACCTCTTGCTCATGCCATCCCCATTTCCATAGCCCTTCCGAAACCACATCTCCAGAAGGCTTCCTCTGATCAGCTATATTCTGTCCATTTTACAGTCCTACTGACTGCCTGATCAGCATCTCTGTACCACTGGAGCACTTTAGTCACAAGCGCCTATGAACTTTCATATATATCTATTATACCCTATTACTTAAGCACTAAGGCAAGGACTTATCCCCTTTCCTCCTTCCTATTCATAATTATTTATTTTAGTCTGCCCCCCTGTTTCCAGCTCTCCCTGCCACCAGAGTGTAAGCAAGGACTATTGAGCACTTACTGTATCTTTTTTAGCACGTCTCCATTTCTTCTTAATATTTTTAATTGAGATGGAGATTTGAGAGGGAGGGGATTCCATGGAGCAAGCAGCGTGGTCTAGTGGGTAGAGTACAGGCCTGGGAGTCAAAGTACCCCGCGTCCTGGTCCCTGCTTCCTACACTTGTCTGCTGGGTGACCTTGGGTAGGTCACTTAGCTTCTCTATGCTTCAGTTTCCTCACCTGTAGGATGAAGATTGGGACTGTGGGCCCCATGGGGGACAGGGACTGTGTCCAACCTGATTTTCTTGTAGCTGCCCAAGTGCTTAGTGCAGTTCCTGGCACATAGTAAGCTCTTAACAAATTAAATACCACAATTTGTAGTATGTCCCCCTGATTTCAAATTAGATGCTGTGTTTCCTGTATTCTTATTTCAATCAATGGTATTTATTGAGTGCTTGCTATGTGCAGAGACGGTGCTGAGTATTTGTGAGAGGGCAATACAACAGTGTTGGTAGACACCCTGCCTAAAAGGAGCTTACAGTCTAGAGGAGGAGACAGACATTTATATAAATACATATTTGGCACTCTGCTTTGTCAGATGCTAGGCCTAAAATGATTACTGCGATTAGACTGTAAGCCCGTCAAACGGCAGGGACTGTCTCTATCTGTTGCCGACTTGTTCATCCCAAGCGCTTAGTACAGTGCTCTGCACATAGTAAGTGCTCAGTAAATACTATTGAATGAAATCTGCCCACCTTTAACTGCATTTTTACTCTTCCATCGGGGTTGTAGAGATTACGAGAATTACAATGAAAATTTGGAAGTCTTGGGTTGTGTAAGTTAAAAAATACTTCTATTAGTTAATCACACCACCAAAATTTCTCCTGCTGTTATGTTATCCCCGCCATGTTAGAACTGGAACTAGGTACTAAGTTTAGTTCGTTTCGTGAAACCCTAAATGGGAACTTTACCTTTAACCAATTAAAATTAACCTAAGGTAAGATTTAGATTTAGTTGCACTTTCCAAATCCATTAGACTGTAAGCCTGTCAAACGGCAGGGACTGTCTCTATCTGTTGCCGACTTGTTCATTCCAAGCGCTTAGTACAGTGCTCTGCATATAGTAAGCGCTCAATATTGGAGAAGCAGCATGGCTCAGTGGAAAGAGCACGGGCTTTGGAGTCAGGGCTCATGAGTTCGAATCCCAGCTCTGCCACTTGTCGGCTGTGTGACCGTGGGCAAGTCACTTAACTTCTCGGTGCCTCAGTTCCCTCATCTGTAAAATGGGGATTAAGACTGTGAGCCCCACGTGGGACAACCTGATTCCCCTATGTCTATCCCAGCGCTTAGAACAGTGCTCGGCACATAGTAAGCGCTTAACAAATACCAACATTATTATTATTATTAAATACTATTGAATGAATGAATAAAGTACTAGATGAGTAGATCTAGCACCTTATTTTTGAACAACAAAATAGCAGAGTGAGATTTTTCTCAAGAGAGCAAAGCATATCGTTGATGGTTTGACCACCCTAAGACAGCATTATATCCTAGGTGTGGTTGAGCAAGTATATTGAGAAGCAGCAGTTTCAGTGATTGACAGTATAAATCCTTTCTTTTCATGACATTGTGCTACTAAAAAAAATCCTCCATGGGATTTCTTGATCAGAAATTTTCATTTTGTTATGGAAGCTACAGCTTGTATTCTTTGTCAGGAGTAGCTCAGAATTATTTAGGGAATAAACCAGCCATTTTTGTGCTTTATGCAAAATCATTTTGTAGCCCCTAGGTACTTTTCAAATTGCTTAAATGTTATTTTTATATCAGACATCTCAAAGATGTCAGAGACAGATAATAATGATGAATCAAAAAGTATTCAAGAGTTCAAGTGTGTTTTTTTCTACTGTGTCTGCCAATAATATTCAGGATCACCAAAATTCATTGCTTGGGGAGCAGCTACCTAGTTTCTGTATTTTTTGGACAAATTTCAGGTTGCTTTTAGGGAATTTTCTCCAGGGTAGCACACAACATTTTTTAACATCATGTGTACAATAAGAAAGCTGAGGAACTCTTTCTCCATCACTCTTCGCTGCCCCGGTGGGACGATACTTTTAGGTTGCTGTGCCCTGGATGATTGGTAATCTACTGGATGTGACTTCACCCTAGGAAAGATATCAATCAGCTGTCGGAAGGAAAATGCCCTGAAATGTAAATTAAAAATCTGTCACATAAAATTTGGGAAGTGGTTTGACCCTGGGCCCAGAGGCAAGACATTATGAATAGCGAAATGGAAACCAGCACTGTTTGGGAACAGGACAAGATAGCTCCTTGTTTGCAGGGATCCTGACTCCCATCTCCATTGTTATTGCACTCTCCAAGTGCCTAGTGCAGAGTTCTGCCCACCGTTAAGTACTCAATAAATACTATTGATTGATTGATTGATTGATTGACTAACCTCCCACACCCACAACTTTTCGAAAACCTCAGCTTCTTCCCGAAGGTCCCAAGTTGCCAACTCCACCACCACATCCCTCCCTAATCCCCAGTGACCTCACCAACTATTTTGTTGGTGAAATTGAAACCATCCCAGATGAACTTTCCAAAATTACCCCATAAACCCCTCTCCGCTCAACAGCTGCTTCTGCTTCTTTCTCTGGCTTCCCAGTTGTTCTCAAGAAAAGGCTTCTTGCTTTTTGGTTAAATAATGCCCCTCAACTCGAGCCTCTCACCCTTTCCTGTCTTACCCTTTAAAAATCACTTACTTCCACACTCTCCCCTCCCTTGCTGCTATTTTCATATTCCCCCTCTCTGATGGCTTCCTCCCCTCTGCTTTCATACATAGCCAAATTTTCCCCATATATAAAAACCCTCTCTTTTTCCCATGGCCCCCTGCACCTGTCATCCCACCTCCTTCTTCCATTTCTCCAAACTCCTGGATTTATACACATGCTTTTTTAATTTCTTCTCCACCAATTCTCTTCTTGATCCATTTACGGCACCTTTTTTAAGGTCACCTCCTCTCCGCTGCTGCCTCCAAAGCTTCGGCCCACTCCCTCTTCCTCAAAACCTTATCGTATCAGGCCTTTGTATTATCGACACATTGCAAACCTGATTCTCCTCTTAGTTTATAAGTTCCTTAGAGGCCAGGATTGTGTCTTCCGCCTCCATTGTACTCTCCCAAGTGCTTAGTACAGTGTTCTGCATTACCATAAGGGCTCAGGAAATACCACTGATTGATAGGTTGATTCCTATCTCTCTGACAGGTTCGTTCCTCTTCTGTCTCTCATCCTCATACTCTGGAGGCGGCGGGGTGGGGTGTCCAAAAAGCTCTGTCTCGGTCCCCTAACCTTTCATCCTACTCACTCTCTTGGGGAGCTCATTTGCTCACACGGCTTCAGCCAACCTCTCTGGGTGGACATTCAATTTTCTTTTTGTTGCCTGCCAATCTGACTTCTGTCCCCTTTACTCCAAAAAAATCACCCTCTCAAAGATCACAAATGATCTCCTTCTTGCCGAATCCAACGCTTCTACTCCGTCCTATTCCTCTCCGGCCGCTCGGCTGCCTTCGATACTATCAACCACCCCCTTCTGCTGGAAACATTCTGCAACCTCGACGTCACTATCATTGTCCTTTCCTGGTTCTTCTCCTATCTCTCTGGCTGCTCATTCTCAGTCTCTTTTGAGTCTCATTCTCAGAGCCCTCCTCCTCTGCCTCCCTCCTCCTCCTCCTCCTCCTCTGCCTCCCACCCCCTAACTGTGGGGGTCCCGCAAGGTTCAGTTTTGAGTCCCCCTCTAGTCTCCATCTACACCCACTCCCTCGGAGAACTCATCCACTCTCATGGCTTCAACTACCATCTCTATATGCGGATGATACCCAAATCTACATCTCTACCCCTGATCTCTCTCCCTCTCTGCAGTATCTTATTTCCTCCTACCTTCAAGACATCTCTACTGAATGTCCCCCTGTCACCTCAAACTTAAATCGCCTAAAACAGAACTCCTTATCTTCCCACCCAAACCCTTCCCTCCCCCTGACTTTCCCATCACTGTAGACCACATCACCATCCTTTCTGTCTCACAAGCCCATAACCTTGGTATCCTTGACTCCTCTCTCTCATTCAACCTACATTATTCAATTCATCAGCGAATCCTGCCAGTTCAGCCTTCCCAACATCACTGAAATCTGCCCTTTCCTCTCCATCCAAACTGTTACCACGTTAACCCAAACATTTATCCTAAGCCTTCTTGATTACTTTATCAGCTTCCTTGCTGACCTTCCCGCCTCCTGGCTCTCCCTACTCCAGTCCATACTTCACTCTACTGCCTAGATGATGTTTGTACCAAAACTTTCAGGCCCTATTTCCCCTCTCCTCAATAACCTCCAGTGGTGGCCCATCCACCTCTGCATCAGACAGAAGCTTCTCACAATGGCTTTAAAGCACTCCATCATCTTGCCTCCTCCTACCACACTTCGTTACTCTCCTACTACAACCAAGCTTAGGCACTTCGCTCCTCAGATGCTCACCTTTTCACTCTACCTCCATCTCATCTATCTCGCCGCCGACCTCTCGCCCACATCCTGTCTCTGGCCTGGAACGCCCTCCCTTTTCATATCTGACAGACAATTACTCTCCCCCCCTTTAAAGCCTTACTGAAGGCATATCTCCTCCAAGAGGCCTTCCCTAACTAAGCCCTCTTTTTCTTTTCTTCAACTCCTTTCTGCATCACCCTGACTTGCTCCCTTTATTCATCTCCCTTCCCACCCCCTCGGCATTTCTGTACATATCTTTCATATGTTTATATTAGTGTCTATCACCCCCTCTAGACTGTAACCTTGAATTGGGCAGGGAATGTGTATGTTTATTATATTGTACTTTCCCAAATGCTCTACACACAGTAGGCACTGAGTAAATACAATCCACTGACTACTGGGTGGAGAGCACTGTACTTTGTGCTTGGGCGAGTACCACTCGGTCAACCACTGAATACAATGCTCTCCACCTCATAGGTGCTCAATAAATACTGTTGAATGATTTGAGTTCTCACATAATAAGTAAAGGATGTGATTCCTACCCTCAGAGTGTTGAGGAATTCTAGTCTAAATCAATCAGTGGTATTTATTGAGTGCTTACTGTGTGCAGAGTTCTGTACTAAGTGCTTGAGAGAGAAACAGCATGCCCTAGTGGATAGATCACGGGCTTGATACTCTGAAGGAACCGAGTTCTAATCCCGGATCTGCCATTTGTGTGACTTCGGGCAAGTCACTTCACTTCTCTGTGCTTGTTACCTCATCTGGAAAATGGGAATTAAGACTGTGAGCCCCATGTGGGACAGGGACTGTGTCCATCTGGATTTGCTTATATCTACTCCAGCACTTAGTACAGTACCTGGCACATAATAAGCACTTAACAAATACCACAATTATTATTATTACTATAATATATCAGGGTTGGTGGATGCATTCCCTGCCCACAACTAGCCTAGAGTCTAGAGATGAGCTTACAGTCTAGAGATGCTTCCTGGAAAAGAACAAACCTTTCTTCTCTCACCTTCAAAGTTGCCCAATTCAGGCATTCCTGATCTTCTCTGCTATGGTGAAAGGAGATTTGAGAAGTTAGCTGAATGCCATTCCCCACTTGCCTTGAGGTACAGGTATCTCGGGGTGGTTCAGGTTCAGCATTTTTCGTTTTAGCTTAAACTATATTAGCTACCCTGTTTCAGGAGGCTTCAAATTTTAGCTTTAGGATTAGAAGCAAGATATTTCCCAGAGTGAGATTCCACTTTGGATCATTGGTTTAATATGGGGGAAGTTAGGAAATCCCATGTTACCTCTAGATTGTAAAACTCTCTGAGAGTAGAGAGCATGTCTACTTATCTCTTATACTCTCCCACGTGCTAGAAACAGTGCTCTGCACATTATAAGGCCTCAATATATACTGCTAATTGATTAGGAAATGCCTGCAGCCCACCAGCGGACACAACCCTACTCATCTCCAAGGGTTGCCATTGCCGATTAGTTTCATCAATTTCGGCCCTACATACCGAACATCTAGTTCTGCTAGTAAGTTCCTGCAAAGCGTCTCATACTCATCACTATCTCTCCCTATGCATCAAGGGACCCCCCCCACCAGTTTTAATAATACGAATAATAATTATGGTATTTGTTAAGCGCTTACTATCTGCCAGGCACTGTACTAAGAGCTTTATGCCACCTGGCTCTCTGCTGTGTATTTCTCAAATCAGGGATCAGAGATAGATGACGGGTAAGAAAGAGGGAAAGGGAGAAATGGTAATTGTAGAGAATACACATGTAACTGAAAGTAGCTACAGAAAGGAGCCATCATCGATACATGCTAATCACCTGTAAATATTAGGCAGATCCACTTGAGGCCCTTCTGATCTCATAACATGACACCTGGGGAACTGCTAGACTAAACCAATCAACAACTTGTCCTTGCATGTTAACTGCCTTTTCCGTTCCCCATTTGAACTTAGAGTTGCTTACATTTCTGCTTGCTGCCTGCCTGCTGGCAACGATCCTTATGGGCCCAGAGCTTTGTGAGACAGATTCTAGAGGTATGTCAGGTCTGCATTAGGTAGCTCAACCCTCTGACAGATGAAAAGTTTCAAAGTCATAAGCAGCTTTTCCCAAGGGGTTTATTTTAATGGAACAGAGAGACATTCTGGACTCAAGGAATGCCATGGTTACTTTAGGAAGGGGCAACAGTATTTACTATAAGAAAAAGAGTGGCTAATTAACTGTCAGACATGTTTGCTTTAAGGCAGGGGCTTCTTACGACTACGAGGCCCGCCAACCAACCTCTCTTGAAATGCAGAGCATTTTCCCTTTAAGGAGAAGAGGTGCCCCATAAATTTCCCTTGCCAGATCATTAGAATAATGAGGACATTCCTTTGTTAGAGATAAATATGTTGGCACTGGGACTTGTGTACATGAGTATTCCCAGGAGCCTAGCTGGCCAAAAATGGGTTCTGAACTCAGCCAGCATGATAGGATCAAATTCTGGCTCAGATCTGCCTCCCGTCCTCAGACTGACAAAGTGGCAGGCTCCGGATCAGGCCTCTGGAACTTTCAGTGAAGAACATGGGGCTATCTCAGAGAAAATCTCTCATTGTATAAACAGCGCTGGACTGACGTTTCTTGAAGCTGGCCCCTGCTGAATTTGATCATTTGTTTGTTTTTTTCATGTATTTATTCATGGCAGGGAGCCATGGGGTCAAGCTTTCTACTGCCTCAGTGAGATTGATCCTGAAAGATAAGTCGATTGTTGTGCAAAAGTACTGTGGGTCTGAAATTTCCTCACTTGTTTTTTCATCACAGACTGCCTGATTCTCATCACTCAGACCTCTAAAAGGTATTTTTTGCTGAACACCAAGGGCAGGCAACTGTGCCGAGCTTGGGCAATGTTCCCTGCCTTGCAGGCTTTCAGTAGGAAAGGATTCTGTTCTATTGTTAGGCGGATTTGCCATACCTGGGGTTTTTGGATTCCAGTGAGGTTCTGGCAGAACCCACCGCCCAACTTCAGAGGAACAAGTGAAAGCCTTTTAAACCAGATGGAGAGAGTGGACTTGGTAAATGAGTGAAAAGAGCAGCTTTGGAAAAAGCCTCTTCCCTAAGTGACCCAGGTTAGGAGAGAAATTTCCACCAGAAAAATTGAGATGCGCTTGCTAATTTCTTTTATTTTACTGCTAGTATGTCTTCACTGGGTGTTGGGGAGAGCAGGGGTGTGTATGTTAGAGAGATCAGTTATTTAAGCTCATGTATAAAATGCCTTAGACTATCCAATTATTGCTACTGAAGCCATGGCTATAAAACCACAGGGTATATTAGTCTTAAGAGTATTTATTGAGGTCCTGCTGTGTGCAGAGTACTGTACTAAGCACTTGGGAAAAGTACAATAGAATTAGGAGGCATGATCCTCACCCACAGTGAGCTTACAAGTGTTGTGGGAGAGGCAGACAAAGGTGGAATATGATAGGGTATGAAGAGGCTCGCAAACAGTGCCCACTCGCATCCAGATATATGCTACACCATATATCTTCTCTAAGACTTCTCTAAACACCTAACATCTTCCCGGCTGAAGGCTTGGACAAACCCATATCAATGAACCAATATCATCTAGATTGTAAGCTCTTCGTGGTCAGGGATCATGTTGATCTACTCTATTTTATTATTCTTCTCCTAGAGCATGGCTCAGTGGAAAGAGCACGGGCTTGGGAGTCAGAGGTCATGGGTTCTAATTCCGTCTCCACCACTCATCAGCTGCGTGACCTTGGGCAATCCACTTAACTTCTCTGTGCCTCAGTTCCCTAATCTACAAAATGGGGATTTAATATCTGTTCTCCCTCCTACTTTGTCTGAGTGCCCCATGTGGGACCTGATCACTTTGTATCTACCCCAGTGCTTAGTACAATGCTTGACACATAGTAAGCACTTAACAAATATCACAATTATCATTATTACTTTCTAAAGTGCTTAGTACAGTGCTCTGCACACAGTAAGCATTCAATAAATACTATGAATTGATTTGATCAAGTTCACCAAGCAGCATGCCAAACCAAAAAAAAAAAGGGCCAACTCTTTTTTGACAAAGGCATACTCTTGCCTGGCTTTCTGTAAAAGAGCAGCTTCTGGTAGGGAGATGAGAAGGAAAAAGTGGATTATTAGGACATGACTAATTGATGAACCAAATTATCCTGCACCAAGAGCTGAGAGTTGACTGTGGGTAGAGGAACCTTTAAACAATAAATCTCTTTTCTATAAATCCCATTTTCCCATTCGTTTTAAAAAAAGACTTCCTCCCAAGTAGCTGCGACAGAGGGGAATCTGCACTGCTACAATCCTCGTATCAGAAGCTTGGGGTGTCAACGAGAAGGATTATTTACAGGCCTTTTAAAAACTTCCCTGAAGCACTGTTGCATTTCCAGGTGACGGGAAGTCCCCTCTTTTCACTCACTGAACAGTCATCGGTTAAACGTGAAATGATGCTTCTGTTGGCAGCATGTAAGCATCTCAAGATCTCCTGGCCAAAGGGTAGCAGAGGTGCAGAAGACTCTGGAAAAGGCACAGTATAAAGGGTCTTTTGTGAGCTGGAATGTTTTTTCCTCCCATTTCCCTTTGCTGGCATTCCACATTTCAGTCCCTAACATGGGGAAGCGAGCCCTTCTCAACCACAGATATGTCTCGATTTGGCCCCACTCTAGGCGGGAAAGCCAGCAGTATTAATCATGAGTGAAATTTGGCCCTGAGAAGAATAATTCAAGAATTTACCTTGGGTAAGGTTGTACCCAGAGCCAGTCCAAGTCAGGGTGTATCGTATGCAGCCTTTTGCTTTCATGAGGTGCTGCTGCTGTTCTTTCATGCTACGTGACCCTGCATGTCCTTCCACTCGGTGAAGGAAATTATTTTATGACCTGAAGGCTATGGACTTAGACCTGTTCAAACAACATCCTCTCTGGCCTCCAAGAAGCGAAACATGGTGATGGGCTTGTGATCCAAATTTGCCTGATAGCTGTAGTTCATGGTCTATGGCTTCTCTTTCTCTAGTAAAAGAATGCCAACGTGTCACTCACCCACCAAGTTTGCCTTTCTGTTTTGTGGCACAGTTCTTATCCTGCAGTTTATCTTGGACAGAACGTAATTACTTTGTATTTTCTGTATCGCAGGTATCCATGTATTTGCATGAGGGACCAGTTGGCGAATTGATTGAAAACTCCTGTAGCAGAGTGGGCAAAATGTGGGCTGAGGTCACTTCTATCAGGATCTGAGATAAATTCAGGTAGGAACCTTCCAGAAGACTGCGGCTACTAGAAGAATAGCGGATGGGGGGTTTAACTGGGATGGAGGTAAGCAGAAGCCATCAGTCATGGAAATGATTGAATTTTCCATAATTTATGTCTCTCTCTCTCCCCCTCTCTCTTCCTCTCTCTCTTTCTCCCCTCATCTTCATTACCACATCATAGAAGATTTACCAGGAGGGATAAATGGCCCTCCACCCAAAATAATTGAGCACAAATGTCCTAGAATAATGTGAACATATATGTCATCTGCAATGGGACCATCATGCACTGCATCCCATGGTCTCACCACCTAATAATAATAATTATAGCATTTTCTTTAAGTGCATATTTTGTAATAAGGAACATGTTACCTATTGGGATGGATTCAATACAGTCAGCTCAGACACAACCCGGGTACTATAGGATGCTCATAGACTAAGTGGGTGGGAAAACAGGTACTTAATTCCATTTACAGATGAGGAAACTATGGCACCAAGAAGTTAAGTGACTTGGCCAGGGTCATACAACAGACAAGTGGCAGAACCAAGTTTAGAACCCTCATCCTCTGACTCCCAATCCCATGGTCTTTCCACTAGGCCATGCTGCTTCTCCCCTGGAATGGCAGGGAGAAATAAATAACGTGAGCCCTTACATGCCACTCTGTCTCGCATCTCCGGCAGGTCCAGATCTGTGGGGCCTGCTGGCTCTGCAGGAAAGCCTGACAGCACTTTACATATTTTCTGCTATTAATTTCCTTCTATTATCTCTTTGGCTGGACTCTTCATCATGTATGGGTGGGAAACAGAAGGGGACAACAAGGAAGGGAAGCCTGTGTGTAAGCCTGTTTGAGAGTGCAGGCATTAGTGTTTCTGTATATCTTTTTGTTAATGCATTTCTATAGTTGGGAATTTGTGACTGTGGATATGTTTGATATGAAAGTGTGTGTCTATGGGTATATGTGGGTGTGAATGTGCATATATGAGTCTGTTTCCCTGCTATGGGGGGACTTCCGTGTGTGTGGGGTGGTGATGGGGGGGAGAGACAGAGAGAGAGAGATTTCTGCCAGCATCTTCATCCCTGCCTCTCACCATCTTCCTGTCTCTTTCTCCCTTTCATACTTTTTCCTCCTTCTCTCCCCGACCTGGCCCAGAATATTTTTAAAACTTTGGCCCTGCTCCCTTGTAGCCTCACACCTTGTTCCACCTTGAACTCAAGAAAATCTGGTCACCCTTTCTTGGAGGACAAGGACTGTGCCTACTTTCTTTGCTGTGCCCACTCAGAGAACCATTCTTAAGTATGACCATGCCTAGGATAAACCCTCTCCAGTGCTGCTGCTGATTATTCTGTGACACAATTTTTTCCCTCTTGAAAGAGTTGGAAAAATGCTAAGGATCCAGTTCACTTGGTTTCCCTCTTTATTAAGTTTCCAAATCTCGTGCTTTTCCTGGAGAGCTGCAACAAATCACCACTTACGTGGGCTCATCTTGCTCCTCAACCCCCACACCCTTTCCCGATTCCATCCCTTCACCCCAAAGGCCTAATTCCCGACTACAGAGTTCAAGCGCTTAACTCATTTAGTGCCCGTCGGAGGGCATTTTCTTGTCCCCAGTCCTGCATGAGCCAGCCAGGTCCCCTTTGTCTTGTGAAAAACCATGACATTTCCCAAAGGGCCAACACAGAAAAGACTGGAGACTTGCCAACAGAGCACGCCTTGGTCTCTCTGTCCCCTTCCAGAGCCCATGCTTCTTCAGTCCAGTAGAGCTGGAGGAATGCTCTTGAATTAGGAGTTTGTCTGTTCCTTTGGAGACCTTTCCCTTGGAGCCGTGATTTAAAGGGCTGGGGTGGCCTAGCCCATCCACTTGGATGTGAGTCTGGGGTTTAATCCCGTCTTCTCCACTTGCCTGCTGTGTGACATTGGTCAAGCCACTTACCTTCTCTGTGCCTGTTTCTGTATCTGTAAAAAGGGGATTCAGTACCCACTAGAATGTGAACCACATGTGAGATAGGGTGTCCAACCCGATTATCTTGTATCTACCCCAGCACTCCATTCATTCATTTGTTCGTATTTATTTAGTGCTTACTGTGTGCAAAGCACTTGGGAGAGTACAATACAACATTAAACAGACACATTCCCTGCCCACAGCAAGCTTACCACAATTATTATTATTAATGTTATCAATATTATTGTTACTTTATTATTATTATTTAGACTGTGAGCCCTATATGGAACAGGGATGGTGTCCAATCTAAGCGTGGCTCAGTGGAAAGAGCCCGGGCTTGGGAGTCAGAGTTCATGGGTTCAAATCCTGACTCTGCCACTTGTCAGCTGTGTGACTGTGGGCAAGTCACTTAACTTCTCTGTGCCTCAGTTCCCTCATCTGTAAAATGGGGATTAACTGTGAGTCTCATGTCGGACAAACTGATTACCCTGTATCTACCCCAGCGCTTAGAACAGTGCTCTGCACATAGTAAGCGCTTAACAAATACCAACATTATTATCCCAGTGCTTAGAACAGTGCTTGCCACACAGTAAACACTTAAATATAGTAATAATAATGTTTTGGGAACCCAATTAAAAGCAGTCAGAATTTGAACTGAGGACTAATATGTGCTTGGAAGCCTAGTGGTTTCAAAATGGAGCAAAGAGGCTTAATCCATATCCAGGCCTGTAGGGGTTTGAGCCTCTGATTGCGGCACTCTCTCTTAAGGACGGCAATCTCTGAGGTCCCTTATGACCTCGCCAGCCCGTGGTGTCGCCTCAGAAAGCACTCATTTATGTGTGTGCTTCCGGTCCTGAGGTCGGAAGCTGGGCAGGCCCCCTGGAAGAGCTGGTTCCATTTCTAGGAGGACTGAGAAAATAAGGGGAGGAGGATGGTGTTAGCCTAGGGGGAAGGGTAGAGCTATTTTTTTTCCAGAACAGATAATTGGGAAACAAAACATTTTTCTTTCCTCCGTTTTTCATGTTGTTCTCCTCATCCGGCCTTTTAGGTTTGTTTAGTATTGGGTAGAGTGAGGATCATCCTTTTTGTTGGTTTTTATTTGTTTTCTTCGTTAATGATTTTCCATTCTTTTTTAATATTGTTTAACTTTCTCCTGAGTTTTATGTCGGGGGGGAGGAAGCCCAATCCTATTAAAGCCAGCCTGAGTCACCCTCCCTAGAAGCTTATGAAAAATTGCCTAGGGCACAGCCGTGCTAAGCGTAGAGGGTCTCACTGAGATAATGATCATGATGGTACTTATTAAGTGCTTACTATGTTCCAAGTATTGTGTTAAGCACTGGAGTAGATACAAAATCATCAGATCAGATGAAGGCCTTGTCCCTCTCGAGACTCGGAACTCCATGACCACAAATCGCACCCATCCTCATCAGTATTCCGGCAGGGCATGGTGCTGGTCACAGAAGGAGCAGGCAAGAGTGTGGATGATGCAGTCAAGCCTCTCATCATGACTGCAAAATCAATTCAAGCAAAGGCCTCTTGGTGGTGGGATGCATCTTTCTCCTCCCACCCCTTCAACTAAGATCCTGTGAAGCTCCGGGTGCCCCGTTTCCCGCGTGGCCCATGTGTGAACTAACAAAGCCCAGAGCGGCTGACCAACAGGTTCCACAATCTTCCCATATGAAAACCACGTCTGAAGAACATCTGTTCCCCAGCACGGTCCCTGCCCTCCACTCAGGGATGAAGAGCCTGGATGCTCGGATGAGTTAGCTGAGCACGATCCAGCTGGTGACTAAGGATGAGCTGTCAGGGAATCCACAAGGCCGAACCCTGGGGGATTTACACGAGGCACCGTGAGGTCCCGATTGCTAGGCTGTGGAAGAGGGCGGTGGAAACCGATATCATGGGAAAGTCAAGAATATGGACAGCTGCCACACACTCCTACAAGCGCCAGAATCGGGGGAGGAAGAAGAATCCAGAGTGTTCATCAGTCCCTGTTCTACCCAGGGCCCCAAGCTTCTTCCCATTCACCCTCCTCACACCATGGGAAAAGAGTGGGAGCGGAGGAAAGGGGAACCAAGGGTGAGCTGCTGTGGTGCCCCAGGGGTTGGCACCAAACTTGACTCTGCACCCCAAGAACCAGAGGGAGGACCGGTGGGACGGTTTAATGGCTCGGTCTTTTGGTCTCCATGAAAGTGAGAATCTCCCAGAGGAAGAGCGGGAGGCTTTGGAATCGCCACAGGCTGGGAAGGTGCCAACCAACTGCTCCACTGCCCCACCAACATCAGGCACAGTGGATAGAGCACAGGCCTGGGAGTCAGAAGGTCATGGGTTCTAATCCCGGATCCACTACTTGTCTTCTCTGTGACCTTGGGCAAATCACTTCACTTCTCTGGGCCTCAGTTACCTCATCTGTAAAATGGGGATTGAAATAGTGAGCCCCAAATGGGACAAGGACTGTGTCCACCCCGATTTCCTTGTATCCACCCCAGCACTTAGTACAGTGTGTGGCATATAGTAAGTGCTTAACAAATACCACAATTATTATTATTGTTGGACCTTAAATCCCCAGCTCAAAGGCTTGGGGCTATGAGGATTTTCCAAAGCTCACAGCATTTTTTCCTCTCAGATGCCCTTGGCCCAGACCTTCATACCCTGTGATGTTGGGATGAAATGAGCATGAGGATTTACTGCCTCTCTGGCCTCTCACGGGAATGGCTGGGTCCCAGGAGCCCTGGAGCCTCCTCAGCACAGTGTGGCATATGAGGCCAGTTGCTGAGGTTAAATCAAATAGCACTCTTTCTTCCAGGATGCTCAAATGGGGTGGCTGCTAGCTCTGACCTCTCCTCTCAGGGGGCTGCTCTATCCTTTGCAAACACTGTTCCAAGTTTTCAAGTGTGTCCCTTCATTTTAACTTTGGCTGGAAGAACAGGAAAGACCCGCACTATAACTGGGCAGGTTTACCATTTCTCAGCTCTGCTCAGAAGTACGGTAACACCCTGTATTTTAGGAGCTAGCACCCCAAATGATAAACAGAAGTTTGTCCAGCCTCTGCTAGGGATTTCCTTTGAAGTAACGTCACCTGGCAAGAAGGTCAGAGGGCTAGGAGAACAGGAAACCCTAGGAGCCTAGGTTTCGGCCATTGGTGGCAAGTGCCAATTTGCAGAAAGACCCGACTCTGGCTGCAATTCAAACCTTTAATAAGCTTTTTCCAACTCTTCGTTTTCTATCATTTCTTTCTAACAGGAGAACCTCATCTGGAATGAATTGGTTATGACTCTTTCCTGGCTGGGGCCTTTGGGCCTCCGTCCAAGGAAAAACAAATTCACCTCATGTCCTCCCAGCCTCACCCTCCTCGGGAAGCTCCATTGGGGTGGAAGAATCTGGCCCATTCCACCTCATGGGCCCAGTCATGGGCAGAAGGGGGTTGCTCCCCCAGAGACTAGCTCCCAAACAGAGACTCTCACACCCCATACCAGATGGCTTGGTAAGGTTCCTCAGTGCACATGGAGTAGGGCCAGGACTCAGCTGCTGTGTACTCTCTCCCTCTCCCTCCCTCCCTTTCTCTTTCCCTCTCCCTCTCCCTCTCTCTCCTGCCTCCCTTCCCCCTCCTGTTCCTTTACACTTCTCTGAATTTGACCAGATTTGAGTGAATCCTATCAAGCCCCACAGAACGTGGTCCTGGAATGGTCTAATGGACAGGAAAATGAGAAAGCATTCCCCCTCCTGCTCCCCAAACCTCATCCAACCCCTCTGAATCATTGGATGGACTGAGGGATGATCTAGGTCCTTGCGGATGATGATGATGATTAGTAGTAGTAATGATAATATTAATGATATTTGCTAAATGTCGACTATGTGTCAAGCACTGTACTAAGAACTGTAACTATAACTGGACAGGTATACCACTTCTCAGCCCTGCTCAGGAGTGCAGTAACACCCTGCATTTTAGGAGCAAGCACCCAGACTATGAACCTGTTACTGGGCAGGGATTGTACATTCCAAGTACTTAGTAATAATAATGTTGGTATTTGTTAAGAGCTTACTATGTGTCGAGCACTGTTCTAAGCGCTGGGGTAGACACAGGGGAATCAGGTTGTCCCACGTGGGGCTCACAGTCTTAATCTCCATTTTACAGATGAGGTAACTGAGGCAACGAGAAGTTAAGTGACTTGCCCAAAGTCACACAGCTGACAAGTGGCCGAGCCGGGATTCGAACCCATGACCTCTGACTCCAAAGCCCGTTCTCCTTCCACTGAGCTACACTGCTGCTCTGCACATAGTAAGCACTCAATAAATGCTATTGAATGAATGAATGAACTGTGGTAGGTACAAGATACTCAGGTTGGACAGAGTCCCTAACCCTCATTGGGCTCATAGTCTAAGTAGGAGGGAGACCAGATATTGATTCCTCATTTTATAGATGAGGAAACTGAGGCACAGAAAAGTTAACTGACTTGCCCAAGGCCACAAAACTATCAAGAGATGGATGCCCCCCACACCCAATTTACAAGTAACCCCTCCTCCTTCTCTCATCAGCATCTGTCATCTCCAGTCGCTCTTCAGGAGACCCATGAAACAGAACCGACTGTTGGCCATCACTGGTGTTTGGAAACAAGGACAGTTTCTCTGAAGAACCATAAACTTGCTCCTGCAAAAAAAAAAGAGACATCACCCTCCTTGACCTTTCTCGCCTCACATTTCTCCTATCTAACCAAAATCTATTCCATCCACCTGAGAGGCTTCCTACCCTGACTGCTTCTCCTCCAGTATTCTCCTCCTCCTCCTCCCAGGGCCAAAACACCAAAAATGTTTGGCTGCCTTAGACCCACCCCATCACTCCTGTCATTTATTCCCACATCACCACTCCCACCCCCTGCTGCCCCTCAAGTCCCAGATGCCAGAGCTCCTGAAATCAGTCATGTCGCTTTCATCTTCCAAGGAGCCCAGAGCCGACGAGAAGCAGGTAATGTCCTGGCGTGAAAGAAGTCGATAGGCGGCACTTGCCGGGCGATCCCTGCAGGGTTTCAAGGTGCGTTCTGAGCCACGGTTCACAGACCTTCCACCTCCATGTAGCCGGGGAGTTGCCAGCTTAGGATCCTGGTGCTGAACACTGACGCTTTATCCCAGTCCCAGCTGTTGTATGGAGCCTGCTGGCTCGGCTAAGAGCCAGTTGCATTAGAGATCGCCCGGTGTGAAAGACAGGCATGGCTTTGTACCTGGAAACACACACTCATATGCTTCTGAGTTGTTTCCCCACTCTCGCCTTGCCCCGGGGCTGTAGGAAATGGCAACTGGAGGTGGGGTCTGAAGGACCCAGGCTGACTGACTGCCACCACTGGGGCCGTTTGGTTGGTGTTAAGGGTGGGTTCTGGGTGGTGAAAGGTGGTGGATTTTGTGCTGATGTGCAGGTTCTGCCAACTGCTCTGAAAGACCGTTCAGATGTCCTGCAGGAAACCGGGGAAATTCTTCAGATTCTTTCCTTGGAGAGCGTCACATTTGTTCATTCAGAGTTGAAATGTGACATTTCCCCTAAGGCGCCATCGTGTTCTTGTCCTGGTGGGTGGCAGTTTCTCCCCCACGTCCCACCGCACCCTGCAGACGGTGTGGTTTGATGCATTTTCACCAGTCAGAGGAGAGTGTGTTCAGAGTTGTTGGTAACCAGGGGGAAATCAAGTTTGGTTAAAATCAAAAGGAAAGGGCCGGTCCTTCAGGGAAAGGTTTGTCCCTGGGGTTCTTCAAGAAGAGGCACGTTCTTTACAAAGGGGTATGTTCTTAATGCAGGGAGCCTCAGGGAACAACTTCCATCACACCCTGATGGAGGCCATTTTCAGTCTAGGTGTAAAGTGTGATAAAGCAAGCCCCCTGGACGGGTTGGGAGCAGAGGTCTCTTTAGAGCATGCATCGGGCAAAAGCATGCTGCCTTCTTAGCTTCTCCCTGTGATTCAAAATGGATTTGCCCATTTCTACTTTCTGAATATAACCACTGCCTACCAGGTAAGGTTGTCTGGCTGGACCTCGGGGAATCAATCAGTCAATCAAGAGAAGCAGCATGGCCTAATGGCTAGAGCATGGGCCTAGGAGTCAGAAGATCATGGGTTCTAATCCCACTCCTCCACTTGTCTGTTGTGTGGCCTTGGGCAAATCACTTCATTTCTCTGTGCCTCATTTCCCTCATCTGTAAATTGGGGATTAAGACTGTGAGCCTCATGCAGGACAGGGATTGTGTCCAACCTGATTTGCTGGTATCCAACCCAGCGCTTAGAACAGTGCCTGGCACATAGTAAATGCTTAACAAATATCAGAATAATAGCTATTATTATTAATATAATATTATTATATATAATATAATATATATAATAATTATTAATAATACTAACCAGTGGTATTTACTGAACTCTGGTCTAGGACGACGCCAGAGACGACGTAAGCAGAATTTGTTCTGACTAAAACACTGCCACCATTTGTGTCAAAGAATCCTGGAGGTTTGCAGACCAGGAGCTTGAGGAAGAAATCCTACCTCCAGACAAAAACACAAAAGAGGAAACCAATGGAAGGTATTTATTAAGCAAAGTGCCTGGGAGAGTACAATACAACCCAGTTAGACACATTCCCTGCCCACAAGGAGCTTCCTGTATAGCGAGGGGGAGACAGACATTAATATTAATGAAGGAATTACAGCTACTTATGTAAGTGCTGGGGAGCTGAGAGTGGCATGAGTTCTTGTGAGGAAATGAAGAAAACTTCTAATAGTGTAAAAGTTCTATCTATAAAGCCAGGATTTATCCATTCAGCTTACCCCATCCCCTGCAGTGAGGAGGGGCTCCGGAAAGGGGAAGACTGAAAGTTTCAAGACACAGGGCTTCCCAAAATGTCTCTCCAGAAAAGCCCCTCAGTAGATGGACCACTGGTTGGTAGGCTTCATGATAAAAATCGCATATCCTACAAGAGCAATAAGCAAAAGACATGATCTTATCTTTATAGATCCCCTTGTCGCAGCATACATCTTGTCAACGGTAGCTATAATTGCAAGCATTTTTTTCCTTATTTAAGCACATTCAGCCAAGTTTTGCTATTTTTATAAATCCTTGCAGAACTATTATGGGCTGTACCTTGGAAACCTTGGAAAGGGACACCTGTTTTCTTCCCCTTGACCTGACTCTGCATCCCTGAGTCCTGGCCTCCAGGGTGTTAGTTTTTCATGTTCCTTCCCAGTGGAACCTGGGAGTGACTTGCTGACAGTGGAGATGGAGGTGGAGGTTCAAAGTTATCTTCCTCAAGGACACGGACACACATAAATTTTCTCTCTCTCTCTCTCTCTCTCTCTCTCTCTTGCCATGACCCATCTGGGCCCATACTAAAGTAAAAGAAAGAGGGAACAAAGTGCAAAAGTTTCCATCCCATCATAGAACCTGATTTCCATGAATCTGCCTCCTTGTTCCTCTTCCTTTTCCCTTTAAACAACAGGATGTGCTTTTTCAGCTAGAGCAGTGTATGACTCTGAAGCACTGAATTTGCAGCAACAGCCTAGCCAGTCTTCATTCCTCCTGTGGTTTTAAGTTAGTAGCACGAGGTCCGGTCCGGGGCAGGGGGGGGCGGGGGGGACGGATTGCAGAGACTACTTTAATATATATTTGTTTTATAATTATTATGGAAGAAAAAGATTGATGTTGGAACTTTCTTACTGGTAGATAGAGTTCAGGGGAGGTGGGGACAAGTAGGCATCCTCGGTGGGAAGGGGAAGTGACAGCTGGTTCCCACGGGGGCAACTGGCTGGATTCCTGACCAACTCTACACCCTACCAATTCCACGCCATTTTAAATGAGAAGCAGTGGCAAAACAGCAGTGGGTTGAGGCAAGGTTAATGATGCCAATCCCAGCACTCCTCCTGTTGCCACCACAGTGGCCATGTGAATGGGCATCGGGCATAGAGATAACATATGAGCTGTAGACACCCCCAATTATTTCACCTTTTTACCAACTGTCCATGAATGTGCAGGCAGTTGACAGCCTAGCCTTGGGATACCAGATTGTAAACTCCTTGTGGGCAGAGCTTGTGTTGTATTCCCCCAAGTGCTTAGTCCAGTGCTCTGCACACAGTCAGTGCTCAATAAAGTCCAATGATGGATTGATTGAATTGGTTTTGGAAGCAGTATGGCCTAGTGCATAGAGCATGGGCATGGGAGTCAGAAGGACCTGGGTTCTAATCCCAGCTCCGCCACTTGTCTGCTGTGTGACCTTGGGTGAGTCACTTAACTTCTCTGTGCTTCCATTATCTCACCTGTAAAATGGGGGTTAAAACTGTAAGCCCCATTTGGGACATGGACTGTGTCCAACCTGATGAGCTTTTGTCTAATGCAGCACTGAATACAGTGGGTGGCGCATAGTAAATGCTTAACAGATGCCATTGAAAAATTAAAAAAATTAATAAATAAAACCCACCCTTCCTCTTGACCAGTGTGTGCAGAGATCTGTTGGGGCCAGACTGAAACCTGGCTGATTATACATCTGAAAGGGAGGCTATGGAAGTGAGAGCATTTGGTGTGAGAGTTTTCTGGCAAGAGGGATGTTTAGATTCATTTTGCTGTAGACACCATTATGAGGATGTACTGGACATTCCTTTACAATAAAATTATAGGCCGCTCTGTTTGTTCAGTGCTCACTAAGGGCCAGCAATTATTGCTGTAGCCCTAATAGCAGGCTCTAGGCCTCAGAAGCAATCATTTCTTTGGCTAATTACATTGATCTGCTTTTGCTGTTGGTTCTGGGCCTATTTGGAAGGTTGCTTTAAATTAATTTACAGACAGATTCTAAGGAAAAAAATCAATAGTACCAAGGCAGCTGGTGCTGGTGTTTCTGCTGCAAGAGCCTGTTAGCAGTCCCAGAGGCCCTGTTTTTATTTCTGCGAGCACAGATTGACAAAGCCAAAAGGAATTAAGAGAAGGAATGCTTTAATCCTATTTATTAAGGATGGCTCATAATACAACAGAGACCTAGCTAGGGTCCAATCAGGCGTGAAGCGCTGTAACCAGGCTTAGGGATGTGTACTCACAGCCGGATCATCTGGGACTATCTCACTCCTTCTTATCACCCAAAATGGCCTACAAAACTATTTTAAATTCAGTTTCCCCAGGAAGTTCCATCTCCACTGAAAGCAGAGGAGGAGATGTTTATGAAAGTGTTTCCCTGGTGGTCTTGTAAGTCCCAAGTAAATGGTCATCCCGGCCATCCGTTTGGTGGCTAGAGCCTACTTTTTCCCCTGGAATGTTGCGATTATTGGATCAGCGTCAAGTTAAACACGGTTCGGGCACGTGGTGTGTTTACTTGAAAATGTTTGCTTGGGTTAGAGAGCCATGCTAGGTGAATGATTCGATAGGGGCAGATATGGAAACTCACGTGGATTAGGGAACTCTCTTTCTGGCTCCAAGCAGACGCTGGGATCTTGAGCAAAGTGGTTCTGCTTTCATTTCCTTGGTGGTGCAAGAGAGAAAAGCATTCCAGCCCCACCCTCTTCAGGAGGCTGGTGGGAGGAATAGGCTGCGAAATGACTTTAATGCTCCTTGCAGATCCAGAAGTCCTAAAAAAGGATAAAGGATAGACCAGGGATCTCACTGAGTGGGGAACTCGGCCCAAGAAATTGCTTGCGGAACGTGTGAGGCAGCAGCCAGATGTGGAGCGACCCCGAACCCACCAGTGTGGAGCGACCCTGAACCCACCAGTCTGCTCCAATCTCAGCCCACTGCCATGGAAACGTTTATCGTGTGGTATTTATGGGCCACCGTCAGGGCACAAACAGCTTATTGCAAACGTGTAAGAAATGGTTCCGCCTGCCAAAGCCTAAGTCTCTGACCCGGGCTGATGCATTATCCTGGGCAGCAACAGTGAAAGAACACATGGATTCATCTGTAGGAAAGGAAAAGGGGGAAGGTGGCAGGAAGGTCTTATCAAGTAAATCAGTTAATCTCATTTATTACAGGTTTGGGGTGTGCAAAGCACTGTACTAAGCATTTGGGGGAGTACAGTATTACAGAATTGGTAGACATATTGCCTGCCCCCCAGGAGCTTACAGTCTGGAGGGGGAGAGGAAGGAAATGTTATTTATAGAAGGTCTGATGGGGAAGTAGGAACCAGGATGTCACAGAATCAGTAGTGCATGGTGATTGCCACTTAGAGACTCCCCTTCTCCGGACTGGGAGTTGCCAAAGTGTAACTGGGAGGTTGAGTGATACCGGGGGCAAGGGAGCAGTGGGTTTCTCTATCTGGTCCGTTAGCCTCTCCGCCAATCCACCTGCCTGAAGCAGCATGGCATAGTGGATAAAGCATGGGCCTGGGAGTCAGCAGGTCATGGGTTATGATCCCTGCTCCGCTGCTTGTCTTCTGTTTGACCCTGGGCAAATCGCTTCACTTCTCTGTGCCTCAGTTTCCTCATCTGAAATGAGGACTGAGACTTTGAGCCCCACATGAGACAGGGACTGTGTCCAACGCGATTTGCTTGTATCCACCCCAGTGCTTAGTAGAGTGTCTGGCTCATAGTAAGTGCTTAACCGTACCATAATTATTATTATTATTATTACCTCTGGACCCACCATCCCTTTAGCACCTCCGGAAGCTGAAGATGGATCAGCAAGGGTTATATGGGTTGTTAGGGGCAGTTTGGGGCAGAGGTGAGTTGAGGCCCCAGGCTAGAGAGGGGCTGAAGCCAGAAGCAGGGTCAGGAAAAGGAGACAGGGGAGGGGAGAGAGTGGGGAAAAGGTGGGAGGTTTGGAGTTCAGGGATTTTTTGCCCTTTCGCTGTCTGTAATGCTTTTCTGGTCAGCTGCCCGGACTGGGAATTCTGCCCACACCCAGTTGCCTGGAATGTGTGACAGACACCAACCAAACAGAGCTGCACAAAAGGCCAACACCACACACGTTCAGGCAAAGTAAGGGCTAGGGATTCCCTCTCTTTGGAGGCGCTCAAGTTGATTTAAAAAACCATCTAATTTACCCCTCTGTGATAGTGCCATGTTTCATCTCTTGCTGGGCACCTCCCCTTTCCTCTCTGCTCTCCCCCTTCCCCGAAAATAGCTCCGTATTTAACCAATGGTCCTGCAGAAGGTGATAAAGGCTGGTGGGGTAGAAAAGATGCCACAGGAGATGGATGGGAAGGAGGTGATCAGGTCTCCAGTTTCTCACCATTACCTTTCCACTTTCTTGCAGGTGGATTCAGAAAAAGCTTACTGGGAAAAACAGTGTTATGAGTAGGGAGTTGAGAGAAGAGTGGGTACAGCTAGTCAGAAGACTGGTGGGAAGCCAGTCTCTGCTATGAGGTAGATTGCATAGTGCGGAAGAGTAGGAGGGCTCCTTAAGGATCAGAAAGGTGGGACTGATGGGAATGAAAGGAAAAACCATTAGTGTAGAGCAAGATCAAAGAGATGTAGGCACTGGCAGAGAGGTGGAGAGCTGGAAGTTGAGGATGAGAAGGTTTTGGGATTTTTCATGGTATCTGTTAAACACTATGAGCCAGGCACTGGACTAAATACAAACTAATCAGATTGGACATAGTCCAAGTCCCACATGAAGCTCACAGTCTTAATTCCCATTTTACAGAGAAGGTAAGAAGCACTGAGATGTTAAGTGGTTTGCCCAAGGCCACACAGCAGAAAAATGGCAGAGACTCAGGTCCTCTCACTCCCAGGCCCATGTTCTTTCCACTAGGCCACGCTTGCGGGGAGGAGATAGGTAAAATTCATTCATTAATTCAATTGTACTTATTGAGCACTTCCTGTGTGCAGAGCACTGTGCCAGGCTCTTGGCAGAGTGCAGTATAACAATAAACAGACACATTTCCTGATTTTAGCAGTAAAATAAGGGGGTAATGAGGTGAGAAAAGTCAGGGAACATCTGAGAACACCACAACAACCATTTTAACTCAAATGAAGCTCTACATGGTCCAAACCTTAAAACTTACCATTTGGAGCCGGACCCTGCCTATAGTATGGGTGGAATCTTTGGGAGCGTCTCACTCATAAAGAAAGAAGAAACCATTTGCTCAAGGATTAAAGCAACTTTAAAAAAAGGAATGCTTGACTTTGACCTGAAAAATGGACCCCAGCTGATTGAGCAATCGTTTAAATGCTGGAACTTTTTTGTAAAGAATGTTGCTAGCTTCGGATGCTCTCTTTCATCACTTAACCTTCTGGACTTTATTAAAAATGAACAAAGACCTTACTACGACTGACTGTAGCCAGAGAGGTCAAGACCCGCAGTCCCACTTTTGGCAGGTTTGCCTGGATTTTTGCACCAATGTTTTTTACCCAATGCTGACCATGTGATGATTTTGCTGAACCCCCACTAATTTCCTATGTGTGATCAGTGTTCTGAACTTGATCCTCCTGATGTTTGGACAATTTATCTTTCCAGGTACAGCCTTCCTTCCAAATTTACATGCTGAATAAGCAAGTACCAACTTGTTGAGAAGGGCCTTGATTGCTTTGCTTTTAATTAACAGTGGGTGTATTCATTTCAATTAAAGACCATAATGTTTATGGAGTTTCAACATCCATTTTGGACGTCTAGACGAGCTGTCTGAATAAGCCCCCAGCGAATTGTAGTCTCTCCCTTTTAAAGTTTCAATTATATTGCAGGTAAGTAGTTGTTGGAGAGTGAGAATCACTGACCTTTCTGTGCCTCATTTTCTTCACGGCATGTGAATATGTTTGGTGAAGTGGTATGTAAAATGAGCCTTTGCCCCTGCTTAGGAAGGGTCACTCAAGTTTCCCCAAATTGGTCTCTTGGGCAGGTTACCTTCCAGGGTAGATAGTTCTTAGACTCTGGTTTCAATCAAAGCCTGTAGAAAAATACACTGCTTTATTTTTCAATGGACCTCCATTTTCAGTTCGGAAGCCACATTTCCCCCAAATTCCACAGACCGAGGAATGGGTAGAGGCTCTGAGCTGCCTAGGTCATTTAACAATGCCTTGATTACAGAGACCACCTCATTTTTCTCCAACTGAGCCATTATTCCTTCAGGTCTCAGGAGAGGCGAGGGAGGAAAGAGTTGGTACAAAAGGCCCCTTACCTTTGTCTACACACTATCCTTGTGATGTAATTGCTGACTTCCAGTATTCCCTAAAAGGGTTCTGGACCAAGGGAATAGTTCTTGTTCTGCTCTTGTTCTAGATACAGCCACGGAGCCCCACCCACTTTGGGGTCCTTAGTTTCAGTGCTGCCCCAAAATTCAGGTTCCAAAGAAGCTGGGCTTTCTGACTAAGGATTTCCTTTCCCATAAAAGTAGTGCAGTGGCTTTTAGACTGCTGCACTGAATACAAGGCACAGTTATTTCCCACTGTGCCATTCAAAATGCATTATTGTTCTTCTTTAGAAGAGGTAACTGGTGTTCAGCAAGTCTGACCTGGGAGGGAGACAGTTTTTGCTGCACTCCTCACAGAGGCTGGGTGAAAAGGGGCCAGTGGATTAGGGTGCAGATGGAGGCCGGCTACTTTTGCAGTCTTGCATCCAACCGTCTACGGTAGCCGGGTTGTGGTTAAGGGTGTGGTGTCTTCACAAACTCTAAGATGTGGCTGCTTGGGGCACCTGCTTATTGCCTCATTATTGAGACAACCTAGCATCACAGAGAGAGAGAGAGAGATATGTCCCCTGCTTTGCTTTCTGTTTAAAAGCAAACAGAAGGACAATCCTTCTCCATACAACAGGTGGTAAGCATAGTGAATTAGTTACTACAGGAAATTGGACAGGCGGAAACTATTAATAGGTTCCACAGCGATTGGGGTGAATTCGTAGATGAGTGGGCAGAATGAGGTACTAGAGGGAAGGTTAAGACGTGGAAGAGAGATGCTCCATTCCTGAGCATAAGAATTCATTCATTCAATTGTATTTATTGAGCGCATACTGTGAGCACATACAATTACACTTCTTTCAATACTAGGCTGGATGGGTCATCAGTCCAAACCAATGATGGCATTAACTAAGGTGTTGATATTTTCCTACAGCTATCTATATGTCTTCTTTCTCACAAATCCCCTTCTTGCAAATCTTTCTCTTCTAGACACCCACTCCACCTCGCCCAGACCATCATGCACCATTTGGACTCCTCAACTTCCTCTCTCTTGTTGCACAAATCTGCCCACTCTACTCTGCCCTCTCTACCCAACTCAACTCCTTCATCCCCTGTGACTTCATCGATCTCATCTGTGTGCAGATCAGCATGCTAAGCACTTGGAAGGGAGCAGTAGAGTAAGTAGATATTATTAACCTCCGTGTTCAGTCGGTCACTGAATTCTGTCGGTTCTTCCTCCATATTATTTTCAGAATCTGCCCCTTCCTCACCATCCAAGTGGCCAGAACGCAAGCCCTGACCTGTGGCATATCCTGGCTTGACTAACACATCAGCCTCCTCGCTGACCTCCCAGCCTCCAGCCTCTCCACCCCATAACTCAGACTGGAAAGTCCAAGTCTGATGGGAATTTTCAAACTTCAATCAGCCTTGAGCCCCCTGTTACTTTGAGGAGTGAGAAAGAGTAGGGGGAGGGGAGGGAAAAGGGAGTGAGAGATTAGAATCTCAATAAGGCTGGGTATGATTAATAATAACAACTCGTTAAGCACCGTACTAAGCACTGGGGTTGATACAAGTTAATTAGGTCAGACACAGTCCCTATCTCACAGGGGTTTCACTGTCTAGAGGAGAGGGAGAACAGGTATAGAATCCTCATTTTCCAGATGAGGAAAATGAGACACAGAGAAATGAAGTGATTTGCCGAAGGTCCCACAACAGGCAACCGGCAGAGCCTGGATTAGAACCCAGGTTTTCTGACTCCCAGGCCCATGTTCTTTCCATTAGGCCATGCTGCTTTTCTCCTGCTTCTCTTACTCCCTGTTGAGATCCAGTCGCCCTGCTTTCTCACCCCTTGGCCTTCCCCCATTCCCCTGGCTAATCAAGTTTCCTGCAGAGGGTGTTTTCTCTCTCTCTCTCTCTCGCAAAATGTTAACTATCTGAACATTGCTTCGTTCAAGTCATAAATTTAGCGTGAATGAGCTGGTCTCCCAGTATCAAAACCACATTAAAAAAAGTGCAAAGCACTTCCGCATTTCACTATTGACTAATTCAGACCGATCCCCACCCTTTCTTCTCTGCCCTTTCCACCCTCGTGCCACCCTTTACTTTGAGACCACTTCCTATATAAGAGCACATTTCGACTTGGAAGGCAGAGGCAACGAGACTGTTCTCTCTCCTCTCCATCGCCCCTATCAAAGATTGGACCTTCAAGCCAAGATGAGGTCAGACAGCTCTGTCTGCCAGTGGACCCCAGCTGTGAAAGTCTTTTTGCCTCCCTCCCCCAAATTGCACCAGAGGGGTGTGGCTATACTTGGCTGCCCTGCACTGTCAAAGATGGAGTGGGAGTCTTCCCATTGAATTCCTTCCCTGTTTAACCAGGGTCAGGTCCATTGTCAAAGGAATCCTGTACGGTTAAGGCTGGCTAAAATTAGAGCAACTTCCTCCTGAGGCACTCCATCCTCCCCTGGAAACAGGACTCTTCGGTCTTTCCGAGGAACAGCGTTGGCCTAGTGGCCTTGGAGTCAGAGGACCTGGGTTCTAATCCAGACTCCATCACTTGTCTGCTCGGTGACCTTGGGCAGGTCACTTCACTTCTCTGGGCCTCAAATTATTTCACCTATAAAATGGGGATTAAGATTGTGAACCCCAAGTGGGACAGGGACTGTGTCCAATCCGATTCATCTGTAGCCACCCCAGCACTTAGTTCAGTACCTGGCACATAGTGAGTGCTTAACAAATACCACGATTATTATTACTATTATAATTTCCGTTCCCTCGTTGCTCGCCTCCAGGCTCAGCCTAACAGTATCGCGATAGGCCTACAGAAAGAAGTGCTAGTAATTTGAGGCCTCTAAGAAGCTGCACTTTGCTCTGACTCTGAGAAACGAGCTGAAATTTTCAGCCATTGAAAAGTCAGGAAGCCACTGAGCTACATTCAGCTCTCTCTTGTTTTCATACTGTTCAGAACGTGACTTTGTTGTACATACAGCAAGAGGAAATGGATGGACCAAGAACCAGCCTTCCATCTGCTGCCTTTCACTTTTCTATCAAGTTAAACTCCAGATGGGGAGTCCCAGATGTGGGAATTGTCTTCCAAACGAAAAAGAGAGAGAGAACGTGCATGTGTGTGCACATCCAAATCTTTGTCTCTGAGAGGAAGTGTTCAAAGACAACATCTCTCCACAGAAAATGCAGGGAATTGTTTTTTGAGAGCCCAAAGTTAGTTTCCTGTTGCCCAATATGTGAACAAATATTACCCAAAACAATATTGTTTTATGGTTCTTTGCCTGGGCTTTTGTCTGTTCTTGCAGTATTACTTGCAGTGTAGAGTTTTGGGATGGAATATAATTCTAAACTCATAAAATATATTCGTTCCCACCTTGCAGCCGTGGGCAAGAAGAGAAAGACTGGGGACACTTCCAGGTGCTCAGCCTAGTGCTAGGAAGTGGACTCTCCTAGCTGTTCTTCTGGGGCGAGGCCACTAAACCTTGAAAATAGCAGTAAGGGCAGTTATTGAACTCCCACTTAGTGCAGTACACTTGTACTAGGCACTTGTGGGGGGCAGAATAAAGAAGCGAGACAGTCCCTGGCCACAAAGCACTTACACTCTAAAAGGAGACACAGACCAAAAAATATTTATAACTAGAATAGTCAAAATAAATTGAGTACACATATATACATGTACCTCAATGTTGAGGTGGGCATAAATTAGTTGCTAAATGCTAGGGTTGGCTGAGGAATGATGTGGCTCGGGGTCCTAGGAGATTACTCAGGAAAGTCTTGTTGGAAGAGATGGGATTTTAGGAGGGCTTTTTATGTGGCAAAGGGAGGAAGAGTTAGTCACTCTGTGGCTGGGGAGTGTTGGGTTGGAGGTGGGCCAAACAAACTTAAAGGGGATAAGAGGAGAGTTTTGGGAAAATCCATCGGGAATAACAATAATAAAGTTTTTTTAAATTTTTTAATGGTACTTGTTAAGTGCTTATTACATGTCAAACACTGTTCTAAGCACTGGCATAGGTACAAGTTAATTAGGTCGGACCCAAACCCTGTCCCACCTGGGGCTCACAGTCTAAGTAAAGCACTTACTTTATTAAGCGAAGCACCAAGCTAAGTGCTGGGGTGGGTATAAGCTATTCAGATCAGAAACAGGCCCACGTGGGACTCACAGTCTTTAGAGATCAGGAATTGAATCCACATTTACAGATGAGGAAACTGAGGCCCAGAGAAGCGAAGGGATTTGCCCAAGTTCACACGATAGGCAAGAGACAGAGCTGGGTTCAGAACCCAGGTCTCCTAACTCCCATCCCTGTGCTCTTCCCACTAGGCCATGCTGCTTCTCACCTGCAGGGCAGGGGCTATGGCAGAAAGAGATAAGTTCCATAGGCAGGTGGTGCCACTCTGCCTCCCGTCTCCGGCTGGCCTACCGATCTGCAGGAAAGTCTGGTGGCTTTGCACGTATCCGCCACTGTTGCTTTCCTTCTGTTACCACTTTGGCTGGACTCTTCACCAGGAGTCGCGGGTGACCGGGGGGAGACAGAAGGGGACAACAAGGAAGGGAAGCTGTCCGCATGCCTATGTTTGAGGGTGGGCGCTTTTGTGTTTCTGTAGGTCTTTTTGTTACTGTGTTCCTAAAGATGTGAATTTGGGACCGTGGATATGTGTTGAGTATGAAAGTCTGAGTCTGTGGGTGTCTGTGGGTGTGAATGTAAGTCTTTCTCCCTGCTATGTGGGTGATTCCCTAGTTTGTATGTGTGTGTGTGTCTTTGTGTGAGAGAGTGCATTTCTGCCTGTATCTTCATCCTCGCCTGACTCTTTCTCGCTCCCTTTCTTAAAAATAATAATAATAATACTTGTCGCATTTAAGCTTGGTACACAGTAAACACTTAACAAACACCACTATTATTATTTAAGCACAATGTACCAGGCACTTTATTACATGCTGGGGTGGATACAGCCTTGATTCTTGTACATCACCTTGATTCTATTTATTTGCTATTGTTTTAATGAGATGTTCATTCCCTTGATTCTATTTATTGCTACTGTTCTTGTCTGTCCCTCTCCCCTGATTAGACTGTAAGCCCGTCAAAGGGCAGGGACTGTCTATATCTGTTACTGATTTGTACATTCCAAGCGCTTAGTACAGTGCTCTGCACATAGTAAGCGCTCAATAAATACTACTGAATGAATGAATGAATACAAGCAAATCAGCAAATCAGGTTGGTCACAGTCCTTTCTTGCCTTTTCCTCCTTCTCTCCCTGGCCATGGTGCAGTGAAAACTTGAGAGCATCAGCAAACTCTAGAAGCTTGAAGGTTCAGCCTTTAGCTTTCCACATGTTCTACACATCCAATTTCCAAAGAGGCAATCACTTTAAGGCTTATGAGGATTGTCTCCCTCATTATCTTTCTGTTTCAATTAGAAACAGTGAGTCAATCATTGATATATATTGAGCACCTTCTGTGTGCAGAGAACGGTACTTAAGTGTTTGGGGGAGTATAATACAATCGAGTTTATAGATCTAATCCCTGCCCACAAGGAGCTTAAACACTTAAACCCCTGTTAAATTCTCTCCAAGTTCTTCAGCAGATTTAGCTAGCTGATAGATTAAGTCCCATTAATGTATGGAACCAAAGGGTAAGACTTCTTTCTTTAGGAATGAGATTGTATTTGAAAAAGAGGAGGACAGAGCGTGTGTACACATCAGCCATCTCCAAATCAACCCAACAAAAATAAATGTGGCAGATTCCCTTCTCTCTTCTTGTAGAGACCCAACATAAAAATGGAGCCACAAATGAAGTGATCACTTGCAAAAGGGGATGAACTGGAAAACGCTTCCTAATTTCCACATTCTCAATTGTCCCAAAGCCATTCTCAACTTGTGAAGTCCCTTCCCTTAGGAGTTCCTCTAAACCTAGGGCACAATCAATCAGCATGCTTTGGAGAAAGAAATTTTAGAAATTTTTTCCTTATTTTTTCACTTATGTTACACATTTTGGATTTGGTTTAAAGTGTCATCTGAGCACTGTGATTCTTTTTCATCTCATGCTTGCCCTACGGAAAGCTGCAGAGGAAACATACCCCTAGAGAAATGAATGTCCTCAGCGGCGGGGATCCAGCTATAGAAATAGTTTGGGCCACTATTGTGAAAATTGCCTTGTAACGACCAGTACATCAACCTCCTGTAGATTGTAAGCTCACTGTGGGGAAGGAATGTTTCTGTTATACTGTTAAATTGTACTTTCCCAAGCGCTTAGTAAAGTGTCTTGGACACAGTAAGCACTCAGTAAATACAATTGGATGATTATCCAATGGAAGGAATCAAATCAGTACCAGGCTCAAACGTTGCTTCCATCAGCTCTCATTCCTGCACCGTCACAGAGGTTAGAGACCCACCTCTATTCCTTCTCCTCCCTAACTACAAGGTCTTCCATTACTGCCCCTGAATCCAAGTCAGCAATATTTAGAGTCTCTCTCTCTTTCTTTCCTGCCTAAGACTCGCTGCGGTCAGCTACCTTCCTCCCAGACAAGGAGAAACCTAAAACGGGACTTGGACCTCGCAGTCCTCAGGTAACCGAACCTACAGGGTCTTTGATGCAAATGGCGTTTGCGGCCTTGATCAGTTCTTTCGTCACCTGGGTTTAAGGCCTGTCTTATTCATCCCTTAATTATAAACCCTTACAAGTAGAGATTCGTTTTCCTCATGTCAGACATGGGGTTGGGCATTCTGGCATGTTGCTGGAATTTGAAGATCAACCATACGAGCAGAAACACAATTCTCAATGTTGGAAAAATGAGAACCGTCTGCCATCTCCCCCACCTCCATCTCTCCACACCCCTAGCCCATTTGGGGCAGTGTTACCATGGCAGCCAAGAGGTGTAATGACTCAGTGGAAAGAGCACGGACTTAGGAGTCAGAGGTCATGGGTTCTAATCTCGGATCCGCCACCTGTCAGCTGTGTGACTTTGGGCAAGTCACTTGACTTCTCGGTGCCTCAGTTACCTCATCTGTAAAATGGGGATTAAGACTGTGAGCCCCAAGTGGGACACCCTGATTACCCTTTATCTACCCCAGAGCTTAGAACAGTGCTTGGCACTTAACACATGCCAACATTATTATTGGCTGTGACTGACTGTCTAAAGCAGGGAGCATCTTCTCTGAACGCGACCAGGAAATGCTCAGAAAATGTTTCTCCTCTACGTCTTACAACGGTAATAGAAACAGGAAAAATGTGTTCCATTTTACCAATGTACGTTGATCAGAGAAGGTGATCAGTGCTTGGCACATAGCAAGCGCTTCACAAATACCATAATCATTATTATTATCAGCGCTACCAGGAAATGGCTTGAAAAAAAGTGTGGCCCTTAGCAAGACCCGTGACAAACTGATCCTTGATTTCATGAATCTTTGTGAAATTCTCACACCAGGCCCAGGGAGTGTGGAAGAGGAAGTACTGCCGTATTTATGCCCATTTTGCAGATGGGTAAATTAGGCCACACTTCTCTTGCCAGAAGGCAGTAGGAGGTATTCACGATGGTGCCAGGTCTAAAAGTCAGATTTCCATTTTCCATACTCCCCTGATTCATGTTTACCCCAGTAAGGCTGTCTCACAAGGGATGCCGGTCGGCCCTCAGGAACATGACCTATGACCTTTCACGCCGGTCCATGACGACTGACATGCTGGAGCCCTACTTGCTCCCTGTTGGATGGTTCCATCTCTGTGAGATCAGTTGCTGGGCAGGGGCACTGCGACCAATAAGAAGCCCAAAGTTTCACCTTGTTAACTCGCGTGGGTTTAGGTGGCCGTGTGGCACAGAGCCAGGATCGGGCTCTGCGTTGGTACAATCAGTCAGTGGAGTTTGTAAAGAGCATTGGGTTTCAGGGGGATGAAAGACACAATTTAAACACAAGGTCATTATCCTAATCATATAGCTTGGTTTCGGGCAGCTTTCCAGAACCGAAATAACACAACAAAGGAGCATTAAGAGCTACCAGGAAACGGCTCTAATCTCAGCTACTTCTCTGCATGTTTGGGGCACTTACACAATGAGATTCAGAGGTGATGAAACTCCAGGGCTCTGGACAGGGATTCTCAGGGGCGGTCTGGGTGTGCTCTCTGCTTCCCACTTTCGCTGAACCCTTGGCTCTCTCGGTGGCTTTTTCTGAAGCTCTTGAATGTCACTGGCAACTCCCTTTTCGACATCCCGCTGCCAAGAAGTCAGAAGGCTCAGGACATGTGAGTGGGTGAAGGGATTAAGGGAGAGGGGGAGAAGGGAGGGCTGGACAAGCAGAGGGACTTTAGGCAGGGCGGCAGGAAGGAGAGGAGTTTGGAAGGCCATTTTCCAAAGCTTCCCATGGAGTAAAGCCTGGTGTTTTGGGAGCAGGAGGTTTTATAGATGATCAGTTATGCATTCAGCTAGTTCATCTATGACATATTTGTGATATCACCTGTAATGTCCTTGTTCTATCTGTAAAAAATGTATATTTGCCTCTCTCCCCTGTTAGATTGTAAGCCCCCTGAGAGCTTTGTTTTTTCCTTCCGATGCACTCTCCTAGTGCTTAGTACAGTGCTCAGCCAGTGCCCTTCCCACAGTAGGAGCTTCAGAAATACCACTGAGTGATTGATTAAGGTGTGGGAGATGGCTCCTGATGTCATAGCCATGTCCCACCATAGCTGCCATTTGTTCCCTAAATGTCTCAGCAACATGTGGGGGTGGGGAGGGAGGTGATGGAGGGAGGGAATGGGACTGGGGGGAGAGATGGAGGAGGGGGATTCCATACTTGTGGGGAGACACATCAAAGGATGTTGCCCAAGCTGGCTCTGATTGACAGGTATAGGAATGAAAGGAATGGACCCCCTCAAAACTCCAGTTCTGGTTCTGCAAAGGCTGGGGAATTTATATCTTTTGACTCCCTCCTGCCTTGTCCCATCCCTGCACCTCACTTTTGCCTTCTCTACCCCAGTCTTTGATCCTTTCTCTGAGACAGCATATTCCGGCCATCAAGAACTAAGTGGGTCTTCCAGAGTCCCTAGGTCAAACCCATAAAGAACTAAGTGGATCTTCCAGAGTCCCTAGGTCAAACTTTGGGAAACAAAATGTCCAGGTTCCTCGGTAATCAGGCTTTGGTGAGAACTATAGCCAAGCCTGTCAGGTTTGACGCAGATGACTTTGTCTTTCCTAAGGCCTCACCATCCTCGTCCTTTCTTCACCCAGTCTGGGTACCAGCCACCTAGTGGGATGCTTCTGCCTTGGTCTCTCCCGCTTGTCATCCCTCCTCTACCACCCCGACCCTGGCAAAGCTTCATCCTTTGCTCCCGATCTTGATGCCTCCTCAGCAGGGCAACTGATGACCCAGTTCTGAGTTGGGCTCTCCTCCAAGTCACCATTTCTGATGAAGTTGTAAATGACTCTTCTGTTTCAGGGAATCCTCAAATGAAACAGCAGCACTAACAGAAATGTGCTCTTCCTCACCCTTTTTTAAAAAAAGAACTCTTATCACTATCACCAATAGTATTTATTCAACGCTTACTGTGTCAGAGCAGTGTACTAAGTGCTTGGGAGAGTACAGTATGACAGAACGGTAGACATTTTCCTCGCCCACAAGCTTACGCTCTTCTGACCTGTTCTCGATCAAAGTTAGATAAATAGAAAAAAAGAAGTTGCTGTGCATGTGACCACATCTCTAAAAACAAGACTGAACCACACCTCTAAAAACAAGACTGAAATCCTGAATTAAACCTTACGAGGTTCACCAGATGCTATCTGTATAATTCTGTGTAAATAAACACGCAGATGAAACACACAGTTCAGTGAGAACATTTGTTCTTCAAGGAAAGCTGATTATTTTGTGGTAGGAATCACTTTTTAGAAAGCTCAGTTTCATTGTGGGTTGAATTCAGTCCATTTTGCCACTTTAGGTGACTGTGTATTTAGAAGTTATTTGCATTTATAGATTTCTAAAACTCTTCCCTCTTAGTTTTCCAACTGTTTCTGTCTAGCTATTTCTTTACGGGCCATATCCAATAAAGTTCATGCCTTATACCATAATCATTTCTATTTTAATTTTGGTTTCTCCCCATCTCCCCACCACTGGCATTAAACCCTCTAATTGAGCTCTAATCACTTGTTGCTGATTGGTAGGAATTCAGCTTTCCAGCTCAGCTGGATGTGTTGTTTCAACTGTGGGTGCTAAAATAATGAAACATTTGTCTAGCTATTATTTTCAGTTGTATGGAAACGGCAAAATTGGAATTTATTAGTGATTGAGATTGGATGTGTCAGAATTGGGCATAAAACTTCAGGGCTCTGGCCTACACCATATTTCTGGTTCTTAAATAGCAAATAATAATAACAAATCGGATTGCTGATAAACATTTCCAATTCACTTTTATCATTTCCATAATGTAAAGAATATAAGTATATAGGTGATTGATTGGAAAGGCCCATTCTTTAAAAATTCACAGTGACTCTCATAATCTAAGGGAGCACCCCAGTCTAAAGCCAAAACATACTGTTATGGCTGTAGGGATTGTGTGCAGAACTGGAAGAAGTTTTTTCTGGGCCTTGCCCTGCAGCTGTGGCAGATGTGGACTGTAATAATAATAATAATGTTGGTGTTCGTTAAGCGCTTACTATGTGCCGAGCACTGTTCTAAGCGCTGGGGTAGACACAGGGGAATCACGTTGTCCCACGTGGGGCTCACAGTCTTAATCTCCATTTTACAGATGAGGTAACTGAGGCACCAAGAAGTTAAGTGACTTGCCCAAAGTCACACAGCTGACAAGTGGCCGAGCTGGGATTCGAACCCATGCCCTCTGACTCCCAAGCCCGTGCTCTTTCCACTGAGCCACGCTGACACTATTTTTTTATATAAAGAGGGGGTAGAAAATGGGGCAGACAAAAGCCGACTGTTTCAAAGGGGAGAAAGTAGAAGCTGGAGACTCACTCTTATTCTACAGCCCCGCTTGCTGAATGCCTCTACTATTTTCTCAGGCAATTCCTGCAAATCTAAAAGAACAAGAGAACTTGTTGGCCATTTCTCAGTCAGTCTTAGCCATCTCTGAGAGAAAGTTGGCCAAGTCACTTAACTTCTCTGGACCTCCATTTCGTCTTATTGTAAAATGAAGATAAAGTGGAGTGTGAGCTCCATGTGGGATAGGGAATTTGTCTGATAACCTGGTATTTATATCAGCATTGAGATCATAGTAAGCCCTTATTCATTCATTCATTCATTCATTCATTCATTCATATTTATTGAGCTCTTACTGTGTGTAAGGCACTGTATTAAGGGCTTGGGAGAGTACAATACAACAATAAACAGACACATTTTTGCTCACAGTCTAGAGGGGGAGACAGATATTAATATAAATCCCCATAAATACATAGATAAATAGTGCCTTAAGTGCCATTATTATTATATTTATTATTAATGATAATAACAGACTACAAATGGGGCCTCTCTAGACCATTAACTCTTAGCTTTTGCTGCTCCCAAAACTCATCCCACAAAATCAAATGGTGGTACCCATGTTTGCCACCTTTTTAGTGATTACAAACCCCTCCAAAAAGGGAATGGACCGTTAAATGATTGATAGAACATTCTCCGCAGTTCCTGGGGAAGGGATACGCTGAGTTTCTGGGATCCAAAAGTTTTAGCGAGTTGCCTGGGATCACCCAGCAAACGGCATGGGCTCTCTGTGGGCAGGGAACGTGTCTACCAACTCTAATGCTCTCCCAAGCGCTTAGTACAGTGCCCTGCATACAGAAAGGGCTCAAGAAATACCATTGGTTGGCTGATGGATTGGGTGATGGGAGCGGCCCAGGGCCCTGCATCTCTGCCGTCCTATGAGCCGAGAGAGATGTTTGGCTCTGGCCCAGAAACTTTTCTGTTTGCAAACGCATTGGGTCCGGGGCCCAGCCAGTGCAGCCAAAGCCGGACAGACTAACAATAACAATTATAATGGTGGTATTTGTTAAGTGCTTACTATGTGCCAAGCACTGTTCTAAGCACTGAGGTAGACACAAGGTCTTCAGGTTGTCCCACATGGGGCTCTCGGTCTTAATTCCCATTTTACTGACGAGGTCATTGAGGCTCAGAGAAGTGAATAATAATAATGATGATGATGGTATTTGTTAAGCACTTACTATGTGCCACGTGTTGTACTAAGTGCTGGGATGGATACAAGCAAGTGGATTGGACATAGTCTCTGTCCCATGAAGGGCTCACAGTCTCAATCCCCATTTTACAGATGAGGTCACTGAGGCCCAGAGAAGTGAAGTGACTTGCCCAAAGTTACACAGAAGACAAGCGGTGGAGCCGGGGATTAGAACCCACGTCCTCTGACTCCCAAGGCCGGGCTCTTGCTACTAGGCCATTGTCTGCTGTGTGACCTTGGGCAAGTCACTTCACTTCTCTGGGCCTCAGTGACTCATCTATAAAATGGGGATTAAAAAGGTGAGCCTCACATGGGACAAGCCAATTAACCTGTATCTATCCCAGTGCTTAGAACAGTACTTGGCACATGATAAGCGCTTACCAAATACCGTAATTATTATGATTCTTCATTCATTTTCATTCATTTGTATTTATTGAGCACTTATGGTGTGCAGAGCACTGTACTAAGTGCTTGGAAAGTACAATTCAGGAATAGATAGAGACAGTCCCTACCCAACAACAGGTTCAATAATGATTACTGCATCAGCCACCTTTCTGATCTCCCATCCTCCTGTGAACTCATTCGCTCCCACTGCTTCAACTATCATCTCTATGCAGATGACACTCAAATCTACCTCTCCTCCCCTGTTCTCTCTCCCTGGCTCCAGGCTTGTATCTCCTCCTGCCTTCAGGACGTCTCCACCCGAATGTCCGCCCTCCACCTAAAACTCAACACGTCCAAGACTGAGCTTATCTTCCCTCCTAAACCCTGTCCCTTACCTGACTTTCCCGTCACTGTGGACAGCACTACCATCCTTCCCGTCTCACAGGCCTACAACCTCGATGTCATCCTCGACTCTGCTCTCTCATTCGCCTCACACATCCGATCCGTCACCGACACCTGCCAGTCTCACCTTCACAATATCGCCAAGATCCTCCCTTTCCTCTCCATCCAAACTGCTACCTTGCTCGTACTATCTCTCACAATACCCTGACTGGATTGTTGCATCAGCCTCCTCTCTGATCTCCCATCTTCCTGCCTCTCCCCCATCCAGTCTATACTTCACTCTGCCGCCCGGCTTATCTTTCTATAGAAACGCTCTGGGCATGTCACTCCCCTCCTCAAAAATCCCCAGTGGTTGCCTATCAACAAGGAAAAAACTCCTCACTCTTGGCTTCAGATCTCTCCTTCCCCTTGCCCCCTCCTACCTCCCCTCCCTCCTCTCCTCCTCCAGCCCAGCCCGTACACTCCACTCCTCTGCCACGGCTCACCTCCTCACTGGGCCTCGTTCCCGCCTGTCCCGCCGTCGACCCCTGGCCCACGTCCTACCTCTGGCCTGGAACACCCTCCCTCCTCTCATCCCCCAAACTAACTCTCATCTCCACTTCAAAACCCGAGAGCTCACCTCCTCCAAGAGGCCTGCCCAGACTGAGCCCTCCCTTTCCCTCTGCTCCTCCTCCCCATTCCCCCTACTCCCGCCCTCAGTTCTTCCCCCTTCCCCTCAGCCCTTGTGCCTATTTGTGTATATTATTTATTACTCTAGTTTGTTAATGATGTGTCTTTATCTATGATTCTATTTATCTTGATGATATTGATGCCAGACTACTTGTTTTGTTGTGTTTTCTGTCTACCCAGTTTAGATTGTGAGCCCTTTGTGGGGCAGGGATGGTCTCTGTTACCCAACTGTACATTCCAAGAGCTTAGTACAGTGCTCTGCACGTACTAGGTGCTCAATAAATACAATTGAATGAATGAATGAAAGGAAGCCTTTCCAGACTGAGCCCTCCCTTTCCCTCTACCTCTCCTCCCCTCCCCATCGCCCCGACTCCCTCCCTCTGCTCTTCCCCCTTCCCCTCCCCACAGCATTTGTGTCTATTTGTACATATTTATGACTCTATTTTATTAATGCTGTGTATATATCTATAATTCTCTCCCTCTGCCATCCCCCCTTTACCTCTCCGCAGCTAAAGCCTCATTTTCCCCTTTTCCCTCTGCTCCTCCACCTCTCCCTTCCCATCCCCACAGCACTGTACCCGTCCGCTCAACTGTATATATTTTCGTTACCCTATTTATTTTGTTAATGAATTGTACATCGCCTTGATTCTATTTAGTTGCCATTGTTTTTACGAGATGTTCTTCCCCTTGACGCTGTTTAGTGCCATTGTTCTTGTCTGTCCGTCTCCCCCGATTAGACTGTAAGCCCGTCAAACGGCAGGGACTGTCTCTATCTGTTGCCGACTTGTTCATCCCAAGCGCTTAGTACAGTGCTCTGCACATAGTAAGCGCTCAATAAATACTATTGAATGAATGAATGAATGAATAATTCTATTTAATTGGATGCTATCGATGCCTGTCTACTTGTTGTGCTGCCTGTCTCCCCCCTTCTAGACTGCGAGCCCATCGTGGAGTAGGGACGGCCTCTATCTCTTAATGCCTGGTGCTTTACAAGCGCTTTAGTTTAGCGCTCTGCACAGAGTGAGCGTTGCCTTATTAGAGAGGCAGCGTGGCTCGGGGGCAACGGGCTTGGGAGTTGGAGGTGGTGGGTTCTAATGCCGCCTCAGCCACTCATCAGGCTCCCCTGCGCCTCTGGAAAATGGGGAGGAAGACTGGGAGCCCAACGGAAGGGCTTGGGTCTGCCCCGGTGCTGAGGAGAGTGCTTGGCACACCGGAAGGGTTTAATAGAGAAGCAGCTCAGGGGAAAGAGCCCGGGCTTGGGAGTCAGAGGTCGTGGGTTCTAATCCCGGCTCCACCATTTGCCAGCTGTGTGACTTTGGGCTAGTCACTTCACTTCTCTGGGTCTCAGTTCCCTCATCTGTAAAATGGCGATGAAGACTGTGAGCCCCATGTGGGACAACCCGATCACCCTGCATCCGCCCCAGCGCTTAGAATGGTGCTCTGTGCATATCAAGCGCTTAACAGATACCACCTCTACTATTATTACTATTAACTTCTCTGGGCCTCAGTGACCTCCTCTGTCAAATGGGGATGAAGACTGGGAGCCTCACGTGGGCCAACCTGATCACCCCGTATCTGCCCCAGCACTTAGACTAGTGCTCTGCGCATAGTAAGCACTTAACAAATACCAACATTATCATTGTGATTAGTCACTTCTCTGTGGCTCAGTGACCTCCTCTGTCAAATGGGGATGAAGACTGTGAGCCCCATGTGGGACAACCCGATCACCCTGCATCCGCCCCAGCGCTTAGAATGGTGCTCTGTGCATATCAAGCGCTTAACAGATACCACCTCTACTATTATTACTATTAACTTCTCTGGGCCTCAGTGACCTCCTCTGTCAAATGGGGATGAAGACTGGGAGCCTCACATGGGCCAACCCGATCACCCTGTCCCCACCCCTGCGCTTAGATCGTTGCTCGGCACCTAGCAGGCGCTTGACACACGCCACCATTTCTTGATTTTTTTTCCCTAGACATGGGGGTTCCGAACGAACGGGAGAGGAGGGGCAGGGGCTCCACGTGGCGGAGGGCCGGGCTTCCAGGCCCGCCCACCCGCCCTCCCTGGGCTCCGCCTCCTCCGGGCCGGGGCAGGGACCGGACGGACACAAAGCGAGCCGGTCGAGCGGCCCGCACCGACCGGCCAGGGTGAGTGGGGCGGCCCCGTCCATATTGCGGACGGTGGGAAGGACGAGGAGGGCGAGGGGAAGGAGGCGGGCCTGGCCCCCCAGGACCGGCCTCAGGGCCGAGGCCTGGCGGGCCCCGAGGGAGGGAAGGCCGAGGGGGGAAAGGCCCCTCTCCGGCCCCGACCGGTTTAGAGCAGCAGCGGGGCTCAGTGGAAAAGAGCCCGGGCTGGGGAGTCAGAGGTCATGGCTTCAAAACCCCGCTCTGCCACTTGGCAGCTGTGTGACTGTGGGTCAGTCACTTCTCTGGGCCCCAGTGACCTCCTCTGCACTGCTGTGTCCATTCCAAGCGCTTAGTACAGTGCTCTGCACAAAGGAAGGGCTCGATAAATACTGTGGGACTGTGGGCAAGTCACTTCGCTTCTCTGTGCCTCGGTGCCCTCATCTGTAAAATGGGGATTAAGACTGTGAGCCCCACGTGGGGCAACCTGATGACCCTGTAGCCACCCCAGCGCTTAGAACAGTGCCTTGCACATAGTAAGCGCTTAACAAATACCAACATTATTATTGAATGAATGAACGTGTAAAATGGGGATTAATTGTGAGCTTCACGTGGGACAACCTGATGACCCTGTAGCTCCCCCAGCGCTTAGAACAGTGCTCACCACATAGTAAGCGCTTAACAAATACCAACATTATCATTCCCACTATCATTATCAGTCCTCGGCGGCCCCGCCTCTCCAGCGCCCCCTATCGGCCCGCGGAGCCTCCCCCCCCCCCCCCAAAATAATAGGGAACGAGCGTGGCTTAGGGGAACGGGCCCGGGCTGGGCAGTCAGAGATCACGGGTTCGAATCCCGCCTCGGCCCCTGCTCAGCTGGGTGACTGGGGGCAAGGGCAACCTCGTGACCCTCTCTCTGCCCCAGCGGTTAGAACAGTGCTCTGCGCATCGTAAGCGCTTAACGGATACCACCGTTATGATTATTCACTTCTCTGTGGCTCAGTGACCTCCTCTTTCAAATGGGGATGAAGACTGGGAGCCTCATGTGGGACAACATGATGACCACCTGTATCTGCCCCAGCGCTTAGACTAGTGCTCCGCGCATCGTAAGCGCTTAACAGATACCACCGTTATGATTATTCACTTCTCTGTGGCTCAGTGACCTCCTCTGTCAAATGGGGATGAAGACTGTGAGCCTCACGTGGGACAACCTGATTACCCTGTATCTACCCCAGCTCTTAGTACAGTGCTCTGCACATAGTAGGCGCTTAACAAATACCAGCATTATTATTATTATAATAATGCTGGCATTTCATTACGGAGAAGACGGTATCAACGAGAAGCAGCGTGGTTCAGTGGCAAGAGCCCGGGCTTGGCAGTCAGTTACTATTATGTAATAGTAATAATGGTGTTTGATAAGTGTTTACTATGTGTCAAGCACTGTTCTGAGCGCTTGGAAAGTACAATTCGGGGATAAAAGTCAATCAAGTTGTCCCATGTGGAGCTCACAGTCTTCATCCCCATTTTACCGAGGAGGGAACTGAGGCCTAGAGAAGTGAAGTGACTTGCATAAAGTCACACAGCTGACAAACGGCAGGGCCAGGATTAGAACCCACGACCTCTGGCTCCCAAGCCCAAGCTTGTGGCTTGGCCAAGGCCACACAGCGGACAAGTGGCAGAACCAGGTTTAGAACCCGTGTCCTCTGAATCCCAAGCCCGGGCTCTTGCCACTGAGCCAAGCTGCCCCTTCCCCTCCCCACAGCACTTGTCTGTTTGTATACATTATTTATTGCTCTATTCATTTTATTGATGATGTGTCTATACCTATGATGCTGTTTATTTTGATGGTATCGATGCCTGACTACTTGTTTCATTTTGCTGTCTGCCTCCCCCTTTTAGACTGTGAGCCCGTTGTGGGGCAGGGCTGGTCTCTATCTGTTGCTGAATTGTACATTCCAAGTGCTTAGTACAGTGCTCTTCACACAGTAAGCTCTCAGTAAATATGATTGAATAAATGAATGAAGGACACGCAAACCCTGCTCGGGACAGGGCTTTCTTTTACACAGTTCGGTTAAGCGCTGACTATGTGCCAGGCACTGTCCTAAGCACCGGGGTAATGTCATTCTTTCAGTCGTATTTATTGCTAGCCCTTGAGCCCGTTGTTGGGTAGGGACTGTCTCTGTTGCGGAATTGTACTTTCCAAGTGCTAAGTACAGTGCTCTGTGCACTGTAAGCGCTCAATAAATACGATTGAATGAATGAATTGAGCGCTTGCTGTGTGCAGAATACTATAATAGTAATAATAATAATGGTGTTTGTTAAGCATTTACTATGTGTCAAGCACTGTTTTAAGCACTTGGAAAGTACAATTAGGGGATACAAGTCAATCAAGTTGTCCCACGTGGAGCTCACAGTCTTAATCCCCATTTTACAGAGGGAACGGAGGCTCAGAGAAGTAAAGTGACTTGCCCAAAGTCACACAGCTGACAAGTGGCAGAGCCCTGATTAGAACCCATGACCTATGACTCCCAAGCCCGTGTTCTTTCCACTGAGCCACGCTGCTTGTGTACTAAGCGCTTGGACAGTACAATACAGCAATAGAGACAATTGCTGCCCGCAACGGGCTCACACAGTCTAGAGGACTACAGCTAGAGGTAGATGCGAGCTAATCAGTTTGCCACATGGGGCTCACAGCCTGGCATAGTGGACAGAGTAAGGGCTTGGGAGTCAGAAAGTCATGGGTTCTAATACCGGCTTTGCCACCTGTCTGCTGTGTGGCCATGGGCAAGTCACTTCACTTCTCTGCGCCTCAGTTACCTCAGTCTGTAAAATGGGGATTAAGACTGTGAGCCCCATAGGAGACAGGGACTGTGTCTAACCCAATTTGTGTGTATCCACTCCAGGCACTTAGTACAGTGCCTGGCACATAGTAAGCGCTAAACAAAGATGATGATGATGATGATTATTATTAGTAGTAATAATCCCAGTTTTACAGATGAGGTGACTGAGGCCCAGAAAAGTGAAGTGACTTGCCGAAAGTCACAGAGCAGGCAAGGGGCAGAACTGGGATTCATACACAGGTCCTTTCCACTCCCAGGCCCGCCTCTATCCACTTGCTGCTTTCTCATTTCCTTGCTGACAGGAGGATGTGACTTAGTTATTTCTTCTTTTCAAGGTTTAGGAAGAAAGAAGCGGTGATGCAGACCTGCATTTGACCAGCCGGAGCTAAGGGGCATTTCAGCCGCAAGTGGAAACAGCCTCCTGTGTGTGGATCGTCAGGAGGAGGGGAAGGGGCGGCCCAGAAGCAAAGCCTGCGGTCTTGGCCAAGGACCAACACCCGCCCCAGACGAAGTCCTCCAGCGTGGGAGGCGGGTTGACCGCCCCCCCTGCCATGTGAGAACGGGAGCTGTACCTCCAAACCTCCCCTTGAGAAGGATTTCCGGACCCTACGTCGGGATCATCAGTAGGGGAGGGGGCGCCCGGTGCCCACCACACCAACAGAATGGATAAGTACGATGACCTGGGCCTGGAGGCCAGCAAATTCATCGAGGACCTCAACATGTATGAGGCTTCCAAGGACGGGCTGTTCCGGGTTGACAAGGGTGCCGGCAACAATCCCGAGTTTGAGGAAACCCGAAGGGTGTTCGCCACCAAAATGGCCAAAATCCACCTGCAGAAGCAGCAGGAGCTGCTGCAGGAGGAGCTCCCGTTGGCCGGCGGGGGGCCGCTGAATGGAGGCGTCCGGTTGGGTCCCCAAGCTCACCAAGCCGGCCTTCCCGGCCCCCGAGAAGCCGTGGGCGGCGGCAAACACTACCTGGCTGACGGGGCCTCCAAACCCCCTCTGGCCTCCCTCGTCTCGGGATCGGGGGTCCTGGCGGGAGGCTCTGCCAGTCAGCTGCCCGGTCCGAATCCGCCACCCGTGCCCCAGGGGCAGCGGGCCAAGATGTATCTGGAAGGTCAGAAAAAGGCCAGCCAGGAGTATGGCTGCGGGGACGGCCCCAGGATCCCGGCAGTGTCGGGGTTTCACGGACTAGACTCCGGGGAGTTGGGCCGGGGCAGCACCGGTCCCGGCTTTCCCTGCCTCCCCCATGGCAGTTACTATGACAGCTACTTGCCACCCGGGTCAGAGTGGGGAGAAGAGCCAGGCCAGTTCACCGGTGTCAGGTCTGGCGAAGGGAGCTCAAGGCCCGGCCTGACTGCCTGCGACCAGCTGCAGAAGATATCCCCGGCTGATCCCCACCTCTACCTCCCCCAGCCAACCTTGAACTCCTACCGTTCCTCAGAGAGCGGCTATAGCAGCCTGGAAGGGGGCCAGCCCGGCCGGGGCTATGACCCGAAGCCAGTCGATCAGCGGTCAGCCTCCTTCTCCCACCTCCTGAACCCCAGTTTGCCTCCCACGGGGCCCGAGGCGGAGACCTCGGCTGGGCTGCCCCAGCAGAGGCCGTTGTCGTTCTCGGCCCCGGGAGCTCGAGGAGATCCTCTGAGGACGAACCCTAGAGGAGAGAAGCAGACCTGTGTGGTCGTGGGCGAGCCCAACGGTGAGCCCCAGCTCTGGCTCCAGGGCAGCCCCGCGTCTTACATTTCTAGCTCCGTCCCTGCCCCGCTGCCCTCGGGCATCGACTGTGAGCCTCCCGGCGCTGCCTGTCTCAAACCCTTCGGCCCCCTGGGAGACCACGGCCAGAATCACGGGCCCAGTTGCCTGAATCCCAGCCCAAATCCCGGTAGCTTCCCCTCCCCGAGGCCGACGGTTTCCGATGCCCCGCCGTCGCCTTTTGGAGACGGTCCGCGGAGCAGCCCACCACCCGAGGGAGGCGACGGGAACAGACACCCAGAGAATTCCAGCCCTTCCAAAGTAAAATTACCCTGCCAGGCCTTCCAAGTGCCTTCAGAGCAAGGGCCCTCCGAAGTCGAATTAAAATTAGAAGCACTGACCCAGCGTCTGGAGCAGGAGATGGAAGCCCATCCCAAGGCAGATTACTTCGGTAAGTGGGAATCGCGGCGGCTGCCCTCCCCGGGAATTGGTTAATGAATATTTAAGTGGATCCAATCTCTAAGGATCATAGGTCTCTCCTCCCCAGAGGGTAGGCTCTGACTTCTCTCCTCCAGAGAAAACGAGAAAGCATTCTCATCTGGCCATTACTACCTGCACTATTCTCTTAGGGCACCTACAGGCTGAGTTTTAAACTGTAATAACTTCATCTTTAATGAGCTCTCTCTCTCTCCTTTTTTCTGGTTCTCGGAGGTGTGTTCTTTGGGCGTGAGTTACTTGGGTGTTTCGGCGTGAATGTGTTTCTCAGAGATGCAGACCACTGCCAGTAATATCATTAGGTAACGGACAGGTTTAACACTACCGTTGGAGAGGGAATGCCCCATTTCTCTTGACGGCTGTACTAGGCGCGAGTTCCGCAGCAATGCCATGGCCACTTTGGCGACTTGGAGGCGGGGCTGGAGGCGAGGCAGCAGTGAAATAGTCTCATGCTGCTTGCGGACTCCAGCCTTTTTGGGGACAAAGCAAACTCAGAGCTGTGAAGTCTCAAGACGAAGAGGATGTGGCTTACAGTTAGAATACCAGGTCACCCTGTTTGGGAGTTGACTTAAAAATGCAGGTGGCTGGCCGGGGGGGAGACAAAACAAGGGAGAAGTAACTGCATGATCTAGTCGTTTATTAGGAAGCAGGTGATTTGATCCACTTGCTGAAGGAATAATTTCATTTTCCAGCCATCCTGACTTGGAAAGAGAGTATTTATTCTTGGAAGACTGGTGGGGTTTTTTTTGTTGTTATTTTTTAATATAGATCCTTGGGGGTGGGTGTCCCACACGGAGACAACTGCAGTGAATTTCTTCTCCATATTAGGCAGGAAAATCAATTGCACCTCCAAGCTGCCGGGTCCCTGAAAAGATGGGGAGTAATGGTGGGGGAGGACGGAGAAGGGCAGAGTCTGGAAGAAATGAAGAGTTCATCTTTCAATCTCCTCTTGTCCTAGGGAGAGTGGAAGAGGGCTGTTTGGAGTGTCTACTCCTTAGAAACTGTGCATTCTTAACCTCCAAAGAAAACCTCTCGATAAGCTAACCTCCCAGGACGTTCAAAGGAAGAGCAGAGCAGGTTTGTAAAAGGAAATAGGTCTCTCATCTCCTGAGCACATTCCTATTCAGAACACACCTCCCTATGTGTCCGAAGGAGACAGTAATTGTATTTAACCTCACAGCGGAGCTTGGCATTGTTTGGAACGCTAGTAGATGTACTTTTAATCAGGAAAGGCTCTCTGTTGCTCTGTTCTGCCCTCGCTTCCTCCCCAGGAAGGCGTAATTGTGAGTTCTGGTCGATGCTCCTCATCACATTCAGACTGAGTTAGGAAAACAAAAACCTCTGACTGTGCCTTCTCTGAAATGCCCTGGGGAAGCTGGTCACAGCCAATCAAACTCCTTCAGGCCCTGAACTGTAGTTTTTAGGATGGAATAATGTTGCAGGGCTGTCTATAGGGATCACGTCAGTCACACAGATGTGATTGTAAACTCTCCACTCTTTTGTATGGGCGACTCTGCCTGTTATGATAGGGAGGAGGAAGATTTAAGTTGATTGGACTGTTCATCTGCCGAAAGAATCCTCTCTTTCATTTTTTACTTTGCTCCATCTCCTTTAAGAAGGCAGTGTGGCCATCTACCATCCCACCCGTGGTGGCAAGTTGGGAGAACTGATTGTTCCCCCATCTTGCTTTAGGTTTTCATTTTCCCTCCTCTGGGTTTATGTCACCCTCTCCTCCACCTTGCTCCTTTCCTTCTCTTCACTCCAGTGTTCCCAGAAAGTGTATTCTGTTTTTAATAATCATGATAATAGTAATAATTATTACAATAATGGTATTTAAGCTCCTGCTATGTTCCAAGAACTGTAGTAAGCGCTACGGTAGATACCAAGTTATTCAGGTAAGACATAGTCCCCGTCCTCTATATGACTCCTGGTTTTGAGAATAGGTATTGAATCCCCATTTTATAGATAAGGAAATTGATGCCCCAAGAGATTGTTTCGTGGCCAAGGTCACAAAGTTGGCCAGTGTCATAGCTGGAATTTGGACCCAGGTCTTCTGACTCCCAGTCCTACTCTCTTTCCTTTAGGCAATGCTGCCATGAACATCACTTTGCATTTTGTCTGTGGGCTGAGAGAAGCAGTGACAGGAGGGAGAACTTTCAGGGCTAGCAGAGTGTTTGTGGGAAGAGACCAAGTTCCCACCATTTGGTCTGTTGGGATGGGAGCCATGGCCATTCGCCGTTACCCAGCGTGGGCTGGGCCAGCGTGGCACCTTTTCTCCAGAGCAGTGCTTCTCAGAGGGAGGTCCAGGGGCCATTCAGCTGCCTTGCAGACATTCAGTTGCCACTGCAAGAGGTCTGTGGCCCGGAATTGATGCGGGGAGAAGAGAGGGTTGCCCTCTGTGCTCTTGACCCCTCTCTTGAGCACAAATACCCCACACAGGGAGCTTCAGGTACTATTTTTTTTAAAGGTTTTGCTCTCGGAAGTTTGGCAGGGTTTGGCAGGAGTTCCACTTCCTCCCCAGTCCCACCTTTCCATGGCCCCCTACCCCATCTCTTTCTGAAGAGCTCTTCGTACTGAAAGCTTTGAGCCCCATGGTTCTACAGAAGGGGTTTTTTTTGGATGGGGTTGATTGGACACCTCATAGTTTAGGTAAGCCTCTTGAAAAATGCCAGGAAGTGGAGTGTTTCAAGCTTGGACATTGGAGCTTGAGGGCAAGAACAACTGGGAAAACTTCATTCAGTCAGAGGCATTTATTGAGTGCTTACTGTGTGCAGAGCACTATACTAAACTCTTGGAGGAGTACAGTGAAATGAGAAGCAGCACGGCCTAGTGGATAGATCACGGGCCTGGGAGTCACAGGACCTGGGTTCTAATCCCAGTTTATCTTATCTGCTCTGTGACCTTGGGCAAGTCACTTCACTTCTCTGTACCTGAGTTACCTCATCTGTAAAATGGGAATTGACTGTGAACCCCATGTGGGACATGGGCTGTATCCAGAGCTTAGTACAGTGTCTGGCACATCGTGAGGGCTAAACAAATACCATAAAACAGTACAGTTGTTAGACATGATTCCTGCTCACAGGGAGCTTATGACTTAAAAAAATGATTTCTTACTTTGGTAAATTTGGATTGCCTCCATTTTAAAATGAGGTATTCCCCTTTGGGACTGATGAGAAGTGAGGGTGTGTGTGAGTTTTAATTTTCTTACTCAGAATGAATCACACTGCTGCAGTTTTCCAACCCTAAACCCACAGATTCTCTCTCCCTATAACAACCCAGAAAATCAAACATGAGTATGCCTTAGGCTTGTGAAAGGGAAAGCAGAAGAGACTGGCCAATCTGATTTTATTGCCTAAGGAAAGAGAGAGATGCTGGAAGTTCAGTAAGTGGAAGCAGACTATAAGAAGGCAAGTCAATTACTGATATTTAAGGAGCTTTTTTGAAACATAAAACACTTTTGGCCTAGTGTCCTTTAGACAGCCCTTTTTTTTTTTGGTCTCATTAGTGAAAGAGGCTTGAAAGTGGAGTTTGAATCATTTGGGAAAGAACACTAAAGGGATTTTCATAATGTTTTCCTTGACCTTTTGTCAGCCTTAGAAGAACCCCCTAAATTCAGTAAAAAGAAGCCCTTACTTGGATCGGGTGGCTTTTCCTCAGGGGAAAAGAAGTAGTCAAGGAGTGAGTAGAGAGCAGCTCACCCTCCCTGCCACCCAGTGGTCAGCCTTGCAGAGGTGGGTGGGAATGTTCAATGAAGCCCAGTTAGCACTCTGTCTCCAAATCAGACCTTCAACTTCCCTTCCTCCCTGCGCTCAAAATATTAAAAGCCCAAACCATGCACTCCACTCTTTTGGGCATCTCCCCGTAGCTCTTGGCATTCTCTGTTGGGTCCAGGTTTCCACTGGGGTAAAAGGGAACCTCTGAACCTCTTTTCCCATCCACGAGCACTTTCCTGAATGTCACCCAAAAGGCTGGTGCTATGTTCATCCCCAAAGATGGCTGCCCCCCAGGGATACAGGAAACAAAAGACGAAAACCCGCCCTCCTCACCCTCCTCCCACTGCTGCACCTCCCGGTGACGAAGATTCAGCGGACTAACTTCAGAGAGCTCTGTAAAATGTCAGGGTTACTGAGCAAGATCATTTCTGGTGAATCCTCGGGGGTCTCAAAGGAACAGTGTTTTCATCTTCCTTCACCGTTATTAGACAACTGTCCCGGGAGACCAAGGTTTGAGATTGACAGTGTGGACGTGTAAAAGCGGGAAGGCCGGCTCAGCCCATCCAGGGAGGCGGCTCTAGTCTGGTGATTTGTTCTTGTGACCCCTCCCAGCCCCATGGGCTTTCAGTTATTCAATTACTGCCTTGACTATTTCATCGGCCTCCTCGGTGACCTCCCTACCTCCTGTCTCTCCTCCCTCCAGGCTACACTTCACTTTGCTGCCCGGATCTTTTTTCTGAAAAAAATTCATTCCATGTTTCTCTACTCCTCATGCACATCCAGCAGTTGCCCATCCACCTCTGCATCGAATGGAAACTTCTTGCCATTGGCTTTAAAGCACTCAATCTCCTTGCCCCCTTCTATTTTACCTCACTGATTTCCTGCTGCAGCCCAGCATGCTCACCTTGCACCTCGAGTGCCAACCTACTCACTGTACCTCAGTCTTGTCTATCTCTTCGCTGACCCCTTGTTCCTGTCCCGCCTCTTGCCTGGAAACTTCTTCCCCTTCATATCCGACCGGCCATTGCTCTCCCCACCTTCAAAGCCTAATCACATCTATTCAAGAGGCCCTCCCCAACTAAACCCTCATTTCCCATACTCCCTTTCCGTTCTGTGTTGCTCTTGTACATGACTTTGTACCCTTTATTCACCCCACCCTCAGACCCACAGCACTTATGTACATATTCATAATTTATTTTAATGTCTGCTTCCCCTTCTGGACTGTCAGCTCCTTGTGGGCAGGAAGCATGTCTATCAACTCTGTTACATTGTACTCTCCCAAGCTCTCAGTACAGTGCTCTGCACACAGTAAGCACTCAATAAATATGATTACTATTCTCTCCCTTGAATGGTAGTTCCTGAAGTGGTTTGTTTCTGCTCCGCTGTCTATCCTGGAGGAGATGGATCTTACAGCTTTATCCTCACCACACTTAACCGGACCGTATGGCTGTAGACTTCGCATAGTTAACTGGACCATATGGCTGCAGCCTTCCCATACTTATCTGGGCCGTGCAGCCAAGGCCCTCCCAAACTTAACCGGGCCATGGTGCTGCAGTCTTCCCATACTTAACTGGACTGTATGGCTTCAGTCTTCCCACACTTAACTGGACTGTGCGGCCACAGCCCTTCTACCCAAGCTTAAACCTGAAGTGTGGCCACAGCCCTGCCATACTTAACTGGACCATATGGCTGCGGTCTTTCTATACTTAACCGGACCGTGTGGTCGAGGTCTTGCCAGACTTATCTGGACCGTGCGGCCGCAGCCCTCCCATACTTTTGGAGCGAAAGCGACCACTAGTTAGGACCGTTAGGGCTGGGTATGAAAACCTCAGCCGGGTTCCTTTAAATCTTTCGAGTTCTGTTTCAAAATAGGAAGTGGTCATCTGTGTCACTGGGTAAAATTAGAGGCCTGGCTTCTAAATAGCTTTGTGACACAAGGGTGGGTAGGGTTCTTTTCTAAAACTGTGGAGCAGCAGAGGTGCCACCAAGCCAGGAAACTGACAGGCAGAGTTGGGGGTGCTGCAAAGAGCTGTACTTACCATGATCATCGTGATCCGTTGGGGCAAACCGTGCAGGAATTTACCGCATCAGCTTGCCTTGAATAGATGCATTTAATTAAAGCGAAAACAGTAGAGGACTACATCTGTCTCTTTAAAGCTCTAAAGCGCGGAGGTCAGTGGACTGATATTAATGGGATCTTCCGTGCTGTGGATGTCCCAGTGTCCTCATTCAAACAGAACTGGGAAGGCTTGAACCCGGTGGGAGGATTGGGACCCAAGGGGAGGAGGGGTTTTGGTGTGGGGTGAGGTCCAGTTAAAGGAAAGGGCGATCTCCACGGTTCTCGCAGCCTCGGCAGTGGCTGAGTGAGGCTGGACACTGGGCCTCACTGGCCGGAAGGCCTGCTACTTTTCCCTCTGAAACCCTGGCATACTCTGCATAAAGTGGCACGATTACATAAAGAGCAGAGGAGGTTAGGGATTAGTACAGTGCTCTGCACACTGTAAGTGTTCAGTAACTGTGACTGAATGAATGAATTAGGCAAAATGAAAAAATGGGCAGGTTAATACTCTCTGTAGATAGAGCTGTTGCATTTCTGTGAGGTTATTAGTAATATGTCTCTCTTTTTAAGGTAAGCCCATCCCAGTCACTGTATAAGCCAGCTGGGTAGTAGGGGTGGAAATAACACATATGGGGAAACTATAAACTGTGAAATAGGTACATAAGAATACAGGGTTAGGGACAGGGAGGTTCATTCATTCATTCAATCGTATTTATTGAGCGCTTAGTGTGTGCAGAGCACTGTACAAAGCACTTGGAATGTACAGTTTGGCAACAGATAGAGTCAATCCATGCCCAACAACGAGCTCAAAGTCTAAAAGGGAGAGACAGACAACAAAACAAAACAAGCAGACAGGCATCAATACCATCAAAATGGATAAATAAAATCATAGATATATATACATCATTAATAAAATAGAGTAATAAATATATACAAATATACACAAGTGCTGTGGAGAGGGAAAGGAGATAGAGCAGAGGGAGGGAGTAGGGGGAATGAGGAGGAGAGGAGGGGCAGGGAAAGGGAAGGCTCAGTCTCAGGGCATCTCAGGCAGAGGGCAGGGAGTTGAAGGTTGTTCCCCCAACCCCAGGGTTTTGGGGGAGGGGAGTACCCAAGTGTTTATGTCACATGGAAGTTCTAAATAACAGTATTGACTAAATCAGTGGTATTTATTGAGCAATTCCTGTGTGCTGAGACTGTACTAAGCAGTTGGGAGAGCAGAATACAGTAGAGTAGGTAGATACACTCTGCCCACATGGAGCTTACAGACTAGAGGGGGAGACAGTCATTAAAATAAATTACAGATGGTTGTATACAAAAGTGCTGAGGGAGGGGTGAATATCAAAGTGCTCAATGGGTACAGACCCAAGAGCATAGGGGATGCAGAAGAGAGGACTTAGAAATGCGAGGGCTTAGCCAGGATAGGCTTCTTGGAGGTGACGTGATTTTAGTAGGGCATTGACAGTAGGGAGAGTGGTGGCCTGCCGGATGTGAAGGGTAAGGGTATTTCAGGCCAGAGAGAGGACGTGGGCAGGGGATTGATGGTGAAAAGGATGAGTTCAGGGTTCAGTGCGTAGGTGATGTTAGAGGTTTGAAGTGTGTAGGTTCAGTTGTACGAGGGGATTGGTAAGGTAAGAGGGAGGGAGTTGATGGAGTGCTTTGATACTATTGGTAAGGAGTTTCCGTTTGATGTAGAGGTAGATGGGCCACCCCTGGAGGATCTTGAGGAGTTGGAAGATAAGGACTGAGCGTTGGGGTTTTTTTTTTTTTGATTATTTTGTTTTTTGGGAGTTTTCTTTTTAAGAAAAATGATCTGGCACCAGAGCGAAGTGTGAACTGGAAAGAGGAGAAGCAGAGAGGTCAGCAAGGAGGTTGATGGAGTAGTCAAGGTGGACTACAGTGAGTGTTTGCAGCAGTTCAGATGGTGAGGAAAGGGGCAAATTGCAGAGATTTTGTGAAGGTAGAACTGGCAGGATTTGGGGAAAGAGTGAATATGCTGGTTGAATTAATCAGTCAGTGATATTTATTGAGTGCTTACTGTATGCAGAGCACTGTACTAAGCATGTGGAAGAGTACAATACAAGAGAGTTGGTACATTCCCTTGCCTACCAAGGAGCTTTCAGTCTAGAGGGAGCTTCCAGTTTAGCGTGAATGAGAGAGATGAATCAAAGATAACGCCAAGGTTACGGGCTTGTGAGGTGGACCGCAAAGCGGTGTTGTCTTCATTGATGGGAAAATCTTTAGGGAGGACAAGGTGGGAAGATGAATAATTCTGTTTTGGACATATTAAGTTTGAGGTATCAGCAAGTTTTCCAAGTAAAGATGTCCTGAAGGCAGGAGGAGATATGAGACTGCAGAGGAGAAAGATCAAGGCTGGAGATGTAGATTTGGAAAGCTCGAAGTGATGGTAGTTGAGGCCATAGGACCGAATGAGTTCTCCAAGGGAGAGTGTATAAAAGGAAAATTAGAAGGGGACCCAGAACTGAGCCTTGAGGGACTCTAAGTTTGAGAGAGGGAGGCCGAGGAGGAGTCAGAGAAAGAGAGGAAGAGAAACCAAGAGAGGACAGAAGAGGACTTAAGTCTGCTTGTGGTAAAAAGGAGCATGTTTTAGATTTAGGATAATGTTTGATGTCGGAGTTGCAGTTGATAGAGTTTTAGCAGTAGAAGGATCTGCAATCAGCTCTATATAAGTGTATTGTACGGATAGAGCTCTAGGGTCTGGAAGGTTTTTGCTGCTTGTTTATGTTGCTAAAGAAGGGACTGGGATGTGGTGACGAGGGTAAACGAGAGGTGAAGAATATGAACGAGACTCAGTAATGAAGTGTGTTTCCGAGGAGAAGCCGGTGGCAGGGGTAGGAGCAGGAAGGTTGTGGGAAGGGGAGGAGAGAGGTTGTTTGCCTGAAATGTTAGTTCTCTGGATTTTTGTGCTCTGCATCATCTCAGCCCCCTACCCTAATAATAATAATAATAATGATGGTATTTGTTAAGTGCTTACTATGTGCCAACCACTGTTCTAATCACTGGGTTAGATACAAGGAAATCAGATTGTCCCATGTAGAGCTCACAGTCTTAATCCCCATTTTATAGATGAGGTAACTGAGGCACAGAGAAGTGAAATGACTTACCCAAGGTCACACAGTAGACAAGTGGCAGAGCCGGGATTAGAACCCATGTCATTTGACTCCCAAGCCCGTGCTCTTTCCACTTGAACAGCTCTAACCATTTTGCCGGAGTTCATGAGCCAAAGAAGAGGCCAAAAGTATACCAGCACTAAGTTTTTATGTCATTTCCTCCGACACTGCTGCATTACTAGTGCTAGATAGATGGATGCCTGCCTACTCTCCACAACTACTGCCTCAAACCTGAGCTGGAGAAGTCTTTTTGCCACCTAGGTCTCAGTTTTCCCATCTGTAAAATGGGAATGGCGACGCTTGTCCTTAATTTCTCCTTGGGGGTTTTGCGGGGACTTAGGGAGTTTCCATTTTTAAAATCCTTCCCCCATACAGACAGTTTTGCAGTATCCAGAGAGAATTAGGGCGCGCTCTGCCGCGTTATCAAAGAAACTTCTCACAGACTGTGTTGGAACAGCTGAGTGCCACAGCCTAAGCTTTTCTTAAAGTGAGGTTTGCAGGACCACATCCCTCACTGCTTTGGAGAATTAGTGTCCAAACTGATAGCACAAAGGAAATTGCCAAACTGACGAGGGGAGGCGAAACTCCGGGAAAGAAGTCTGAAGCTCTGGCAAAAATGGATTCTGATTTCTCATTTCAAACCATCAAGAATCTCATTGGGGCCTGGGAGGAAAAAAATACTGTGTCCATAAAACTCTAGGCTTGTAGAATTAGGTGTGGGCTTTTAGTGGCTTTTCACGCCTCGCCCGTTTTAGGGTTTGTCTTCTCCCAGCATTCTGATGAGAGAAGCAGCTCTGCACGCTATCCCAACCCATTGCAGCACACCTACGTTCAGACAGGCCTGCTTCTATGTGGGCTCTCATGTCTATCTGCTGAATTGCTTTTCTGCTCAGCGATGCTTGGGGTAGCTATTCACCATTCATTTTAATCCTAAAAGCAAGATGGGCAGTGTGGCCCAAGGCCTTTGGCAAAGGGTACTTGCTTTCCCGAACTTAGCCAAGTGCTCAATTTGGGATTTCCTGAGCAGTTCTGTTGTGGGCTGGAAATGCAAGAGTACTCTCTGTCACGTGGGGAAGGTGGTCCAGGGTTCTGTGCCAGGAGGCTCTCTGCTTAGCTCTGGTCATTGTTCTCTGTGTCTCCCTTTCTACTGAGTCAAGGCCAGATCCACACCAGGCCAGTAATTCACTGCTAGACCCCTGAAATCCCTTGTTGGCCCTGTTGTCCACAGAGCAAAAGCCAAATATTTGTTCACAAGGGTGTGTGGGACTCAGGTCACACCCGTGAATTATGTTTGTTCAGATGAAGGGAGTTATTCTTTGCATTTCTCAGAATTTGAGCCCCATATGGGACAGGGACTCTGTCTGATCTGCTTATATTACATCTACCCAGCGCATAGTGCAGGACTTGGCACGGAGAAAGCACTTGAACAAATATCACAGTTGTTATTAATATTATTATTATTAGTGGTAGTATTAACCCAGTTTTCCAGAGGAAAGGATGTCTATGGGGTGTGGAAATTTGGAGCCAACTGACTTCTAAGATACTGGATTAGTACCAGTTTTGTTTCCTTTAGTAGAATCATGGCCACAAACTGAGGTTGGAAAGGGGATGAAAAATGACCTTTCTCTCTCACTGGGGTGGTAGTGTATGCTCTCTTCCTCACTGAGTGTAGAGAATGTGCCCTTCCCACCCCCTCCCCATACACACACACAAACACATGCGTGCTCATGCAGACACACAAATACAAAGTTATCTTTAAAATGGGAAAGTTGCCAGAGGTTTAATAAACCCAGTTATTCTCTGGGCTCAGCTCAGTATTCTCACTTTGAGTAAGTTGCTTCTACCTCCTGCAGATGGGGGCTGCTTGCCGTAGGCCTGAGTTTTGTCTCAGACTGACTAGTTCACCTGTGGAAGCCAGGAAGGTGAGTCAGTGGCTGGAAGAGCCGCCAAGAGCGAAGGTGAAACTCCTCAAAGAAAACTCTTCTGCTGCCAAGGCATTCGTTCCTGCCAAGGGGTGGGGCCCTCTACCCTTTGGGCTTCCGAAAGAAGCCGAGTGACATTTCCTTCCTACGGCGGCATAGGAGGTAACGTTTTATGCCCCTTTTAGAGAGCAGGAGGTAAGGAAACTGTAGGAGGGCTTCACATTATGGGAGGTGTACGGTCAACAAATGGGAACACTGGAAAACAAAGAACTAAGAGAGTTAGCAAATGTGTGTTACTCCCACAGCAGCAATAGAGGATGTTGTGTAGAGGCTACCTGAGAGAAAGATCAGGAAGGAGACCTCTCCCCCGACTTCTCTGCTGAGATAGAGCCCAGAGCTATGAGTCTGAAGGACCGGAGTTCTAATGTTGGCCCTGCCACTTGTCGGCTGTGTGACTCAGAACAAGTCATTTAACTTCGTGGTGCCTCAGTTGCCTTATCTATAAAATGGGAGTGAAGACTGTGAGCCCCTTGTGGTACATGGACTGTGATTAGTTTATGTCTAGACCAGTCCTAAGTAGAGGGCCTGGCACATGATGTTTTATAGATACGATACCAACAAAAAAAAAAAAAGGGAGGAGGGTCTTCAGGTGAGATGAGCCACCTAGAGAGGGGGGTGGGCTTGTTTTTTTCTCTCTGTTGCTACTTGTGCTGCTCTGCTCTAAGTTAGTTCTACACCTGGTTCCTCTTCACCCCACTTCCAGCCCTCGATGACCCACACCACATGGTCTGAGAGTGAGAAGGAAGTGACTTTCCTGGCCACTTTTTTCCTATTTAGGAGTTGGGAGAGAGGAAGGAGGAGTTAACAAGGTATGAAAGATCGTAGAACTACAGCCCCCGGGGAAAGCAAGGGTGGACTTGGAGGTTTGGAAGTCCAGAGTGGTCGAGGATGAGCTTCTCTCTGGCTCCAAGGGACTGGACAGTGGAGTCAGAGTCTGCCATGTAATAGTGAGGAAGAAGGAGAGCCAACAATGAAGGCTTTCGGCATGAAGGAGAGTGGCTCGCAACTCTCTGAGATGTGTGCTCCTCCTCTAGACTGTAAGCTTCTTGTGGACAGGGAGCATCCCTTCCATCTGTTGTATTGTGCTCTCCCGAGTGCTTAATACGATGTTCTGCACATAGTAAGTACTCAAAAAATTCAGTTGATTGATTGGATCATAAGAGAAACAGGTAATCACCAGAGTCCAAGGATAGGTACCTCACCATAGTGTAAAGTAAGCACTTAACAAATACCATCATTATAAAGTATCAGGGGTTAAAATCGAATTGAAGAGATTTTCCTGAATAACATTTCAGAGATATGTGCATTTCAAAACACCTCTAGCTTTCCCCTTTTGTTCACATTATATGTATATGAACTCTATCAGCCCATCTCTCCTATAGATTGCTTCAAGGCTCTCCATCACCTTGCCCCTTTCTACCTCTCCTCCCTTCTCTCTTTCTACCGCCCACCCCGCACGCTCCGCTCCTCTGCCGCCCACCTCCTCACCGTCCCTCGGTCTCACCTATCCCGCCGTCAACCCCTGGGTCACGTCCTCCCACGGTCCTGGAACGCCCTCCCTCCTCACCTCCGCCAAACTGATTCTCTTCCCCTCTTCAAAACCCTACTTAAAACTCACCTCCTCCAAGAGGCCTTCCCACACTGAGCTCCTCTTCTCCCTCTACTCCCTCTGCCACCCCCCCCTTTACCTCTCCGCAGCTAAACCCTCTTTTTCCCCTTTTCCCTCTGCTCCTCCACCTCTCCCTTCCCATCCCCACAGCACTGTACTCGTCCGCTCAACTGTATATATTTCCATTACCCTATTTATCAGCACTGTACTCGTCCGCTCAACTGTATATATTTTCATTACCCTATTTATTTTGTTAATGAATTGTACATCGCCTTGATTCTATTTAGTTGCCATTGTTTTTACGAGATGTTCTTCCCCTTGACTCTATTTATTGCCATTGTTCTTGTCTGTCCATCTCCCCCGATTAGACTGTAAGCCCGTCAGACGGCAGGGACTGTCTCTATCTGTTGCCGACTTGTTCATCCCAAGTGCTTAGTACAGTGCTCTGCACATAGTAAGCGCTCAATAAATACTATTGAATGAATGAATGAATGAATAACTCTAGGAGGGTGGAGGCAGAGCTCTACACACTCAGTGAATGTGATGATGATGGTGATAGATGATATAAATCAGGTTTTTTTTTTAAAAAAAAAAAGAAAACATCCCTCATACATTTTCAGTGTACAGAAATGCACATCCACAATGAATTTAAGTGGAGTGGCTGAAGTGGACCTATCAATTTGCTACTGAGACAAGAGGCAGGGTGGAGGAGATTCACTGCTAAGCGTCATTTGTAGAAGAACACTTCCTCTTATCTGGGTTGTACTCTGTAGGAAAAGAACTTTGGGGTTTGGGGGTGTGAGGTGTGTGTGTGTAGGTGTGATATTTCGGTACAAAGCAGTTCTCTACAGGGGTCTGTTGTGAAATGTCTCTGTTTTTGCCAGCTGCCTCGCAGTGGACAGATTTTAAAAGCTTACCAAAAGGCCATCATAGAAGTCAGAGACCCAAAGCCCAGTCTGGGAAAGAGAAGTCATGGTGGGCATGGGAGCCGTCCATTCTCCAAAAGTCCTGTTGTCCAGTGGCTCGGGCTGAGCTTGGACAGTGGGTAGTCCCAGGGTGGGCTAAAGGATTTATTGTCCCTGGGCCAGTGGAATCAGAGGCCGTAACAGGACTCGAGCTGGGGCCCTTCGTCTCCTTCCTGGGATCTCTGGCTGCGGTGGTGGTGGTGGCGAGATACCACTCCAGAGGAGATACTGGCTGAGTGTTCAGGGAGAGACCCAAACCACATGAAACTTCTTTCTGTCCCCTAAAGCAGGCATGGGACACAAGGTTCTCAGCCTTATCAAAGCCCAGAATTGTCACCGTAAGGGGAAATGGAGAAACTAAAACTTGGCTGCTGTGGCCCTTCACCTGAATACTGGAATTGTGGTTTTTTTTTTAATATAGAAGAGGGATTAAGGGAAAACCTAAGGATCTTTCTTTTCCTACAAAAAAAGTCATCCTTCGTGCCCGAGGTTTATGCTGTAGCAGTTGCCTCCAGGGTCCCTTTCTTACCCTGATTTGTGTTTGGAAAAATCTGGGAGAATCACAAAAACAATTGTTTCTGCCACCAGGTTCCAGCGGAGGGGAGGGAGTAAAGTCACTGTCTGGGAAGGCAGGTGTGTGGGCTTTTATGTTTAATGTATTTGGCTTTCATGAATTTCCTAACTTCCTAATTTTAGAATTTTACAACTCTTTGAAATATCTCCATATCTTCAAATCTGGGAAATTAAAGACCTGAAAAAAATCCCCCCAAATATATAAAATGATCAGAATGGACAAGACTGCTTTAGAGAGTCTGTTTATTCCCTTTTTTGAATTTTGGGGGGCAAAACCTGACTGGTCTGCTACAAGAGTCCCATTGGAAGCATTAATAGGTTTGCATAGGACTTCCAATTTACTACAGAAAGAGGAAAAAATAATTGGAGTCTGGTTTTCCTGAGTCTTGAAGTTTGGTGGGGATGACGGGATCACATCTTCTATCTCTTTTGCTTGTACCCCAGTCAACTGTATTTATTGAGCACCTGCTGTGGGCAGAGCACTAAGTACTTGGGAAGAGTACAATATAAATTAATGGATGTGAGCATTGCCCTCAAGGAGATTGCAGGTTGGGATCTAGCACAGTGCTCTGCAGATGGGTGCTCAATAAATACTGTAGTCCTGATGTTGGTGGTGGTTATCGGATGGCTAGATCACTGGGAACACGTTTTCTGACAATAGGCAGTAGCACTGTTCTGTACAAAACCAGCTCAAGATTTGGCTCCCTTTTATTCTCCTGCCCAGGGTGACTCCTTCGTCTCCCACCTGCCCTCCCAAGAAGTGCTTCGCATTTGTCAGGGTTAGCCAACCACCATCCAACAGGCTGGACCAATCAATCAACCAGTGGTGTTTACTGAGAATTTACTTTATGCAGAGCACTGAACTAAACGCTTGGGAGAGTACAATAGAACAAAGTTGGTAGACAGGTTGTTCCTGGCCCACAAGGAGCTGACGGTTTAGAGTGGGAGACAGACATTAAAATGAATCATAGATAAGTGCAAAAGTGCTGTAGGGCTGAGGGTGGCATGAATAGCAAGTACTTAAAAGGTACAAGTTCAAGGGTAACACAGGAGGGAGAGGAAATAAAGGAAATGAGGGCTTAATCAGGGGAGGTCTCTTGGAGGAGATGTAATTTTAATAAGGCTTTGAAGGTGGGGAGAGTGATGGTGTGTTTTCAGTGAAGTGGTGGCGGATAAGGGAGGAGTTCCAGGCCAGAGGGTAGATATGGGCAAGGGGTCACGGGTGAGATAGAGAAACTAGAAGTACAATGAGTTGGTTGGTATTAAAGGAGCGAAGTTTGAGGGATGGGTTGTGGTAGGAAATCAGTGAGGTAAGCTAGAACGGGACAAGGTGATTGAATGATTTAAAACCAATGGTAAAGACTTTCAGTTTGATGCGGAAGTAGATGTGCAACCACTGGAGGTTCTTGAGGAGTGAGTGAACATGGACTAACTGCTTTTTTTGAAAAATAACCTGGACAGCAGAGTGAAGTGTGGAATGAACTGTGGAGGGTGGGGAGACGGGAGGCCGGGAGGTCACCGAGGAGACTGATGCAGTAATCAAGGTGGGATATATATAAGTTCTTGAATCAGCACAGTAGGAATCTGGATGGAGAAGGAAAGATGGATTTTAGTGATGTCGTGAAGGTAGAACTGACAGGATTTGGTGGCAGGTTGATATGGGATCTAGAGACAAAGACAGTGGGCCCAGGAGGACATCGCTCCTTCGAAGCGAGTCCTGGTGTGTGCAAATACTTTTTTTCAGTTCCTTCGTAGCAGCCCCCTCCGTTTAGTGCTGCAACAAACTTTTTGTTTGTGTGGTTTTTTGTCATTGCTGTTTTTTAAATGGTATTTCTAAAGGTTTTACTATGTGCCAGGCACTGTACTAAGTGCTGAGGTAGATCCAAGCTAATCAGGTTGGACATAGTCCCTGTCCCATATAGGGTTCAAAGTCTTATTTTCCCCATTTTACATATGAGGTAACCAAGGCACAGGGAAGTGAAGTGACTTGTGCAAAGTCACACAGCAGACACGTGGCAGAGGTGAGATTAGAACTCGGGTCCTTCTGACTCCCAGACCCGTGCTCTATCCACTAGGCCATGTTTGCACGGCCAGAATCTACCACAAAATCTCCGGCAGCAAATATATTTGCATGTAAAGAGTTCAGGCAAGAAAGAGGAGATCCTATATTGATAAGTCGTTCCACAAGTTTGGTTGTGTTGGCAGGGGGTTCCTGGGAAACCCCAAATGATCTCGAGATTTCCTGAAAGGGGGTGTAGTGAGGAGAAAATGAATTTAGACGGCTGGTATAAGGTAAGGAGAGGCCACTGTTCCTGCCCTGGCAGTTGTGGACAAGTGAAATCTGCATCAGCAAGTAACTGAAACTCTAAATTATGAACAACTGACCACAAGTCCTGCCTGCAGGGTTTCTGAAGTTCTTTTGGTGTTTTATTTATAGAATCTGCTCAACATTTTTTAAAAAAACAAAAACGTAATGCAGCTGTGTGGGGGGGATTTTTGTAGTAATCACTTCAGTGTTCAGGACTGTAGGTATAGTAAGATTGTGGTTCAGTGAACCTTCCTTAAAGGACTTTGGCTCTGTTTATTATTTAGAAACTGCCATTTCCTGGCCTGGGGGATTCAGTTCATAATATATACAGACTTCTCAGTAACAAATGGTCAAGGACAGTTTGGATTTTGGAGAGAGAGGAACGAAGGGGGAATGAAGGAGCGAGAGAAGGAGAATGAAGATACATTCTCAAATATTCATACACAGTCAACTCCCAGTTTATCCAGGCATTGAACCTCTCATCTGGGGATTATCCAGACCCTTTGCTTTGCCTGCTGCCTCCTTCTAACCATCCCCACCCTCACACTTCTACCCAAGGGTGGGCCAGACCTTGAGCCAAGAGCTGAGATGTAAACCACCATTTTGGTTCCTTGTGAATAGTTTTGGTAAAAGGCTTGTCGGAGGAGGGGACTAGGGATTTTTTTTTCCATAGGTTCCTAGAGCTCCATTAGTTTATATTCAAGAAAGCTTGAAGGAGCTTGCAGGAGCTATTCTTCTGTGGCAGAAAGAGCCCAGATGGACACTAACACTCATGTAAGAAGTCCACGTGGTTGGGCGTTAGATATGACCACTTGGGCTTTCCGGTTTCCTTGCCCAGGGGCTGAAGCTTCCTGTTAATTTAGAACAGGGAGCTTTGGAGTGAGGAAAGAAAGTGGTTTCACTACCCCATGACTTGGAAAATTCAGGATCTGTGCATGGTTCTACTTTCCTCTGAACTTTAAGTCAGGGAGGTGGGGGAGTAAGGCGTCCAAACAACTTCAGAAGTGAAGCCCCACCACCAGCAGACACCATAGTCACTGAGGTTTTCAGGGGACTGATCAAAATGGAATCCCAGAGTGCTCATGGAAACCCCTCTTCAGCCTCCCCATGCGTGCTGCCCCACCGTAGGTGCCGAGGCCACCCAGGATGGGCTTCCTGCAACCTCAACCATTTTGGGGGAGCCACAGGTGACCTGGATTCTAGTCATGCTTTTCTGTCTGCCTTGCAGGGTGACCCAGTGTATTCTTTCCTAGTGCTTACTACAATGCTTTTCCCGCAAAATCACTTAATAAATTTTACTATTCCTGCTATTGGGAGTAAGTCACTTAAGTTTGGGACCTCAGGTTGCCTGCTCTTCCTTACAGCATGTCAGAGTAAATGAATAGTTTTTGAGCTCCTGAGATGAAGGCCCTCAGACAATGACTGATACGCCTACAGTATCCCACAGGGCTTCTTGTTTTGTAGTGCAACCTTCATTCTGGAAGTTGCTGGTATTCTTGTTTCCTTCAGAACAAACTTATGGTGAAGTTTTATGTTATTTGTTAAGCGCTTACTATGTGCCAGGCACTTTTCTAAGTGCTGGGGTAGATACCAGCTAATCAGGTTGGACACAGTCCATGTGCCACGTGGGGCTCACAGTCTTAATCCCCATTTTACAGGTGAGGTGACTGAGGCACAGAGAAGTTAAGTGACTTGCCCAAGGCCTCGCAGCAGACAAGTGGCAGAGCTAGGATTAGAACCCAGGTCCTTCTATTTCCCAGGCCCGTTCTCTATCCACTAGGCCACTCGGCTTCTCATTGGGGAAGGTCAGGAAAGGAGGGCAGCCAAGGGATTTAGACAGGTGAATGCCTGTGTGCACACAGGCATTCACACCCACACTCCCCCACACATAGGTTCCTGCAGCTTCCACTGGGACTCAGCTACCCCCCAGTACCCAGGGCCAGGATTGGAGAGGGAACAGGCATTACCCCTCATGGCTCCCAGAACTGCAGCCAGGGACAGGAACCAAGTATCTATGCCAGGGCCACTGGGTGTCTTGGACAGAACCCGGGCCACACGGACTGAGTGGGTTCCACAGGGTTTGAAGTGGGGAGAGGGAGGAGGAGGGGGTATGAGGGAAGAGAAACTGCATGGCACAGTGGATAGAGCACGGGCCTGGGAGTTAGAAAGTCATGGGTTCTAATCCCAGCTCTGCCACTTGTCTGCTGTGTTATCTTGGGCAAGTCACTTCACTGGGCCTCAGTTACCCCATCTGTAAAATGAGAGCCCCACATGAGACGGGCTGTGTCCAACTTGACTTGCTTGTATCCACCCTAGTGCTTAGAAAAGTGCCTGGCACATAGTAAGTACTTCACAAATACCATAGTTATTATTATTATGAGAGGAGGGGGGTGCCTCCCCAGTCTCCCCCGGAACAGCTGAGGGCCACTCTTGCCTGATACATCAAAGGAGACTCTGGAAAAAGCTGTTTACTTGGGACAGGAACCGTATCCAACCTGATTAACTCCTATCTACCCCAGTGCTTAGTACAATGCCTGGCACATAGTAAGCGCTTAACAAATATCATGAAAAAAAGGAGAACATGAAAAGGCCTGGCTGTACATAAAGCCACATTCTGGGCAGCAAAAAGTTTTTGCTTCCCAGCCAAGACACCATGCCATCTTGGCAGGTGTGGTGCGAATGGAAAGGGAGGTGGGGAGGGAGGCTTTGAACTTTTCACAGACTGAAACACTTGCTTGGACTCTGAATGTCTGAGCTTCTCCAGACACTTGTAGGATGCCAGCTGCTGGATGGTGATCATGGCGATCTGGGCCACCGCCTCCCCCAAACTTGGGAGTGTCCCATCCTCCGCCTCCTCTTCCGCACTGGGCCTCAGCTTGCTTTGCCACCCCCAGAACCGGTACAGGGCATAAATAAAGGAAATCCACAGATAATTCAGACTTGTCATTTTAACCAAGAGTTTTGACACTGTACCCAACCGTTCTTTTTCCAAAGCTCCTTGTGAGTGGCAAAGATATCTCTTTAGAATTACTCCTTCTCCCCTATCAACTAGCAAGCAGCCACTGTAATAGCTGGCTGTTCATAAAATGGTCCTAATGAATTCTCCGGTTCCTAAAATGAATACAAAATATTTGGTTCAATTTCAGGTGGTCACATTTTGCTCCTTGAATGATTCATGAATCCTATCAATCTGTGAATTAATCAGTGGTATTTATTGAGCACTGTACCGAGAGCTTGGGAGAATACACTATCATGGAGTTCATAGACATGATCCCTGCCCACAGACTTGAAACGGGGATGCAAAGGAGCACCTTTTGACCCCCAAGAATGTTTCCCATCCCTTTTCAATCCCTTTTTTTCCCTGCTGGCTGAGATGGAGGTGGTTATCTCCAACATAGATTCCTTTGCTCAGGTCCTCCGCCGTTCCCAGCCAGAGACTCCAGCCTTTGAGTTCCCATTATGGATAGTGCCACTCTTCCAGGTATTATGCTGTGAGGAAGTTTAGAAGCAGCATTGACATAGTGGCTAGACCACGGGCCTGGGAGTCAGAAGGTCATGGATTCTAATCCCAGCTCTGCCACTGGTCTGTTGTGTGACCTTGGGTAAATCACTTCACTTCCCTGGATCTGATCACCTGTAAAATGGGTATTGAGACTGTGAACCCCATGTGGGACAGGGACTGTGTCCAACCGGATTTGCTTATATATCTATCCCTGTGCTTAGTACAGTGCCTGACACATAGTAAATACTTAACAAATGCCATTATTATTATCATTACAAGGATTATAAGTCTAAAGGAGGAGGACTCAAACATGTCTAATAATAATAATGATGATATTTGTTAAGTGCTTACTATGTGCCAAGCACTGTTCTAAGTACTAGGGTAGATACATGTTAATCAGGTTTAGATACATGGTAATCAGGTTGACCCACATGGGGCTCACAGTTTTAATCCCCATTTTACAGATGAGGGAACTGAGACCCAGAGAAGTGAATTGACTTGCCCAAGGTCAGACAGCAGACAAGTGGCGGAACTGGGATTAGAATCCACGGCCTCTGACTCCCAAACCCGTGCTCTTTCCACTAAGCCACGCTGCTTCTCTATACAGTCACAAACAAAAAACTTGGCTCTCCTTTGCTGGAGTTAGGCTCCTGAAGGTCTCTTTCATTGACAAGGCCAAAGTCTTGTGAGAGAAATTAGATTAAAGATCTCTTTGCCTAAGTTACACTGGGTAGCCTTTCTTGATGGTTTTCTTGATGGACTCCACACCAAAATGCCTCCTCACAGACACCACTCCCTTTCCCCATGCTAGGTAGTCGAACACCTCCACTTTCTTGCTGAAGGTAGTCGCTTTCCTATCCCTGTTTGTAAATTTCTCCTCAATTCTTGCCTCGATCATATTTTAAGACATCGATAAAGTCTGGAACTGAATCTCAACAGGGTGAAGCACAATCCAGTGGGAGCTGAGAGTGAGTCTGGATAATTTTAAGCACTTAGTACAGTGCTTTATACACAGAAAGCACTCAATAAATACCACTAAATGAATGAATTTGAAATGGCAAGGAGCAGGACGAAGTGTGGAGGTGAAACTGAATTCTGATCTGTAAAATGGGGATTCAATACTTGTTCTCCTTCTTACTTAGACTGTGAGCCTTATGTAGAAACTCAGGCTGTATCTGACTGGATTCTCTCTCTCTACCCCAGTGATGAGTAGAGTACTTGGCACATAGTAAGCATTTAACAGATATTTTTATTCTTGTTATTATGAGGTATCTCAGAACACAATGCCATGGTAGCCAAAATGGAGCACAGAATATGAAGCATGGATACCTAAAATTGTGAAGGGTGAGGGAAACCTGAACATAATACACCAGTAATCGATCTGTGTAAATAAATGTGTCATAAAATTGAAATGAAAGGTATTGCAAAAGCTCGGCAATCCAGTACATTCAGTCCGGGTATTTGACTATCCTGGATAATTGAATTTTTCAACTTTTCGATGTCAAATGCACAGCATTCATACCTCTGATGCACAGCATTCATACCTCTGTAAAGAAGTGAGGTACAAAAGGTGGGTTTGGCAAGTGCCAAAGGAAGAATGTTGTTGCTTTACCTGTACTTTATTTGGAAGAGAAGACCTGACGACTACAGTGACCATTTTATGTTGTGTTAGCCTTTTCAGTAGAGTTCCACACCCTGCCTGCTTTGCAGTCTTGCCTAGAACCCAGAGCCACTTTTCCTCTCAGGGAACCTATTTGCCTATAGATGGAGCTAATGAATGCAAAATCTCAGATCTTCTGAGCCAACACAAACATTCAAGCAAAGCCTGAATGACACTGCATGGTTAAGAGGTTTTGGCTTTGGGAGGTTAATTTTTTCCCAATACGCATATCACCACAAGATTTACCTAAGGATAAGTGATTGGAGCAACCTGGATCGGGGGGTCAACCTGGAAAGGCTTCATGGAGGAGGGTTTAGGAGAAAGCAAGTAGAGAAGCCTCCAGCCTGGAATGTGCCTCCGAAGAACTGAGAATGGACTGAACTGCATTATTTTCAATAGTTATTTCAAGTAATGGAGTTCGGTCAGAATGCTTTTTATTTTGCTATGGCCAGACTGTGTCTTCCTCCTTTTGTTTATTCTGCGTCCCGCCGATGCTTGTCCAGACACACATCCAGAGTCTGGCCCCGTCGTCTGAAGAACTGTTGGAGGACAAGGAAGATGGGGAAAACAAGCCAGCCAGCAGCTCATTTGTACGCTCAGATAAACGATTCTGTAGAGGGCTCATTTAACAAGATGTTTTTGTGACTTTTTGCCAGAGGAGGCCGACAAAGCAGCATGCTTTAACTGAGGGCTCAAAGGATTGGTAGTATGGTAGTTCAAGGGTTTGGGGTTTGCTGAGATCAGGCACTATTCCTCCCTTACAAAGCTTTCCGCGATAGCGACAGCAAACAGGAACTCTACAGATACCTTCCCCATCATCTCTCCCTCTCTGCTGCTTAGAGCATGGTCAGATCATTTCACCTTTGCTCTTTTCCCCAAAGCTGTTGGCTAACACGATTCAGAGCGAGATAATAAGGTCAGACCAAGGGGAAAGGGCAGGAGGTGTTGCTCAGGTTGGGGAAACTCACTGTGGGCAATTTACGTGTCTACCAACTCTGTTATATTGTTCTCTCCCAAGGGCTTAGTACTGTGTGTGAACATAGTAAGTGCTCAGTAGATACCCTTGACTGATTGAAGGAGAACAGAAAATGGGTGATATGACAGAGAAGTGAAGGAGAAGCTGCTCGGCCTAATGGAAAGAATCAGAGGACCTGGGTTCTAATCTCTGCTCTGCCACTTGCCTGCTGCGTCACCTTAGGCAAGTCACTTCTCGGAGCCTCAGTTCCCTCATTTGTAATAATAATAATGATGGTTTTTGTTAAGCGCTTTCTATGTGCCAAGCACTGTTCTAAGTGCTGAAATGGGGATTCAATACCTGTCCCTCCTCCTCTTTAAACTGTGAGCCCTACGTGGGAGAGAGACTATGTCCCATCAGCATGTACTAAATCTACCCCAGTTAGAACAGTGCTTGGCACATGGCTAGAGCTTAGTGAATACTATTATTATTACTATTATTATGATTATCATTGTTAATGGCAGTAAGATTTGAGTTTTGGAGGGATTGTGGATGCAGACCCCCTGAAGACCTAGCACTGTCTTTGGAAAGTCAAATCACCCTTTTGGGATGCTCCGTAATAACACCGGTAGGCTGTCATTTCTCTTCTCCCCCTGGGCCAAAAGAGGGACGTTCTAATTTGGAGTTGGAAGCCCTCTTTGGGCTTGCCCTGTTTTGCTTTACATCTTGGTGAGCAATTTCAGTTTAAGGGTAGAGTGTCTGCTGGCATTTTTATCTGAGAGTCCAGTTCTCTTCTTTTATTTTTGGGCTTGCGTCAACTTGGAAAGGCTGCTCGTTCTGTGGTTCACGCCGTATAGATCCATTGCTCACCGGCTATTTATACAGGAGATGAAGCCATGGGGTAAAATTGAGTAATAGGGAAAGAATGCTGTTGGGGTTGTTTTAAAGGCATAGATGAGAAAAACAGCTGTTGGCATTAATTTCTAACACCCTCATCACACTTCCTCCAGTGTGAAAACATTATAGCTGTCATCTACACCTTCCTTAGTAGCTTACAGTAAAGGAGAAGTCCAGGAACTCTACCGCATGTCACCTCGGGTTTGGGGCTTTATGGTGAAAAGGTAGCCGTCCTACACATGTGAGAGGGTGGGGCTTAGGCTTAAAAAAAAAAGTCTTGCCGCTCCCAGTTCCCAGTTAGTAGCTCCCACCTGCGAGCAGTAAGCTTACTTTTGTCGTGCAGTGGAAAGCACAGGGTTATTTGGAGCTGTGATCCTTTCCCCTTATCTGATTATCCCTTGCCACACGTGGTACTGTTTTCAAGCCAAAGAAATGCATCCAGTTGTAGCCTCAAGTTTCATTAGGATCCCGGGATGACTCGAGGCTTGGAGTTGTGTGTGTTCCTCTATACGTATGGATAGTACGATAATGTCCCCGAGGTTCCTTTTACACACTTCCAGCCTTGCAGTGAAGTTCCCAGGTATTTCCAACCCACAGAAATTCACCACAGAATTCAACAGGCATCCAACCCGATTAGCTTGTATCTACTCCAGTGCTTAGTACAGTGCCTGGCACATAGTAAGTCCTTAACAGATGCCACAGTTATTATTATTATTTTTACCCTCCCTTAGCACTAGTCGACATCTGAGAAGTAGCATGGCCTGCTGGGTAGAGCATGGGCCTGGGAGTCAGAAGGTTATGGGTTCTAATCCCAGCTCCACCACTTGTCTGCTGAGTGACCTTGTGCAAGTCAGTTTACTTCTTTGGGCCTCAGTTCCCTCATCTGTAAAATAGGTATTGAGACTGTGAGCCTTATATGGGACAGAGACTGTGTCCAACCCAATTTGCTTATATCTACCCTAGCGTTTAGTACAGTGCCTGGCACATAGTGAGCGCTTAACAAATGTCATAATTATTATGACAATAAGTGCGTAGTATAGTACCTAGTACATAATAAGTGCTTAACAAATACCATGGAAAATAACAAAACCACTCACCAGCACCATCCTCCCCCCCCATCCTCCTCATCTCTCGCCTTCCTTCTGCTGTCCCAGAGAAACACCAGCCTCTGTTTGCCACATTCACCTGGGCTAGTGCCTTGGGTATTATAGATCAGTGGAAAGATGAGGGAGTATAGTTACCTTCCCTAAAATGCTTTTAAGGGGAAAAAAAAGTTTACTCGACTCTAGAGCATTTTTTTGAAGGAGCCATCTTGGGACATGCCGTGATTGAACTTTAGCGTCACAGAAGATGATAATATTTGATTTTATGTCTCCTGTCTGAAATTGCTGTCAATCAGGTCTCTGTGGCACTTATTGAAGGATTTATTAAAGTTGTATTTCCATGGAAAATTCCATAACCTCTTCCTCACATTATTACTTTGGAATTTATGGAGCTTAGAAAAACAAAATTAGTACAAAGGAGGTGGGGAGAGGGTCTACCCATGCTGCATAGACTGAGGGTTGGCCTTCAGCTGGGATCCGTCAGTCAGTGGAATTTAGCTAAAGCTTACTGTGTGCAGAGCACAGTACTAAGTGTTTGGGAGAGTACAATACAATAGAGTTGGTAGATGTGATCTCTGCCCTCCAGGAGTTTATGGTCTAGTGGGGGAGACAAACATTAAAATAAACTATAGATTGGAGAAGGCACCTGATTTGCAGTCTTAGGGGATTGAAATGTTAGGGTTGGTTGTAGTGGGAAATGAGTGAGGTTAGATAGGAGGAAGAGAGTTGATTAAATTTCGGTTTATTGCAGAAATGGATGGACAACCATTGAAAGTTTTTGATGAGTGGAGAAATCAATCAGTCCTATGTTTTGAGCACTTACTATGTGCCTAGCACTGTCCTAAGTGCTTGGAAGAGATGTGCACAGAATAGCATTTTAGAAATATGTTCTGGGTAGCAGAGTAAAATATGGACTGGAGTGGGGTGAAACTGGATGCTCGGAGGTCAGTGCGGAGGCTGATACAGTAATTGAGGCAGGAAACGCTATGCGCTAGGATCAAGGTGGTAGCAATATGGATGGAGAGAAAGAGCGGCTTCTAGAAATAATGAGAAGGGAGAACTGACAGGATTTGGTGACAAACATATGCTCGTTGAATAAGAGATGAGTCGGGAACGATGCCAAGGTTACGGGCCTGTGAGTTAGGGAGGATGGTGGTGTTGTCTGCAATGTTGGTGTTGTCTACACTGATGGAATAGTTGTTGGGAGGAGAGGGTTTGAATGAGAAGATGAAGAGTCCTGTTCTGGATATATTAAGTTTGAAGTGTTGGCAGGACATCCCGGAAGAGATGTCCAGAAGGCAGTAGGAAATGTGAGACTCCAGAAAAGAGAGAACAGGGCTGGAGAAGTAGATTTGGGAAATATCCACGCAGAGTTAGAAGTTGAAGCCATGGGAATGGATGAATTCTCCAAAGAAGTGAGTGTAATGGAGAATAGAAGGGGATCTAGAAGTGAGCTCTGAGGGGCTCCCACAATTAGGGAGTGGGGGGCAGAGGAGAAGCCCGCGAAAGAGACTGAGTGTCTGGAGAGATTGGAGGAGAACCAGAAGAGGACAATGTTGGTGAAGCCAAAGATCACAGGCTTCAGGGATCACAGGCTCGAGTCCTAGTAGGGGGACTGCTCTTCAGCCGAGGGAGAGGAGATTGAGGAACAGCGTGGCTTACTGGGTAGAACACCAGCCTGGGAGTCAGAAGGACTTGGGTTCTGATCCCGCCTTCGCCACATGTCTGCTGTGTGACCCTGGGCAAGTCACTTCACTTCTCTGTGCCTCCGTTAACTCATCTATAAATTGGGGAGTAAGAGTGTGAGCCCCATGTGGGACAGGGACTGGGTCCAACCAGATTAACTTGTATCTACCCCAGCATTTAGAACAGTGCTTGGTACATAGTAAGCTCTTAACGAATACTATTATTATTATGATCCCTCTCTTCCTGGAGGAATTTCAGGGAAGAGCAAGGCCTCCCTTCCTGGCAGGGAGCTGATTGATCCAGGCACATTTGGATGTAGACTTTAGCACTGACCTAAAAGAGTTGGTCTCAGAGCCCAGGACTCATTTGAAAATTCTGTGACTCTTGCCATCAACCCCTACAGCTGACCCACATCTGGTGCCAGAAGAGAAGGGGTGAGCTGGAAGGAGTAAATCTGTCACTGAGGGAAGATGGGTTTGGAGGCAGAAGGGTGAAGCTAGATCAGCTCTGTAGAGTGGAATGGGTGAATCTGGGCTTCTGGGATTCCCTGGATGCCCCCCAGCCTCTTCCTGAGAAGCACTGGCTCAGACAGAGTCTTTGGGTTACTGCTCTGATTCCAGGTGGAAATTTCCCCAGGGCCCTTAAGAGAGCTCAGTTTCCCTAGGTTGCTTCTGAAGGAAACTGCCGTGTTTTCTCCAACCTAACAAAAACTCATCCTAGCATGGTGTTTTCCATTGGTGACAATGTTCTTTTTCTTTCTTTCTTTTCCAGGAGCGTGTGTGAAGTGTAACAAGGGTGTGTTTGGAGCTAACCAGGCTTGCCAGGCCATGGGGAACCTCTACCACGATGGCTGCTTCACCTGCGGAGCCTGCAGTGAGTCTCTGTCTGCCTGTTAAGGGGAGGAGGAGCAATTATCTGGCCCTGTATAGAAAAACCAGACTTCTCTTCTGGTCCTTCCCTCTGGTCAAAAGAGGTTGTCAATCATATCAAGCAATAGTATTTGAGCACTTACAGCATTGACTGTAGAGCACTGTCCTAGGGCAAGTAGTGCACAATAGTGGCCCAGCAATACTAGTGTAATAATGCAAGAAAGCACTGGTGCACTCCAATGCTCTACTGATGGGGAGACTGAATGCCCTGAGGAGAAAAAATCCTGATTATTCCCTATACCTGATTGGATCGAGCCTCACGAAACTAACCTCTCTGCCTCCCCCCGGCCCCCCTGAAATAAAGCCTGATGTGTAGATCAGTCAATTGTACTTACTGAGCACTTCTCTGTGCCTCATTTCCCTCATCTGTAAAATGGGGATTAAGACCAGGAGCCCCACGTGGGACAACCTGATTACCTTGTATCTACCCCAGTGCTTAAAGCAGTGCTTGGCACTTAGTAAGCGCTTAACGAATACCATTATTATTGAGAAGCAGTGCGGCACAGTGGAAAGAGCACAGGTTTGGGGGTCAGAGGTCATGGGTTCCAACTCCAGCTCCGCCACTTGTCAGCTGTGTGACTTTGGGCAAGTCACTTAACTTCTTTGGGCCTCAGTTACCTCATCTGTAAAATGAGGAATGAGACTGTGAGCCCCATGTGGGACAACCTGATTACTTTGTATCCCCCCAGTGCTTAGAACAGTGCTTGGCATATAGTAAGTGCTTAAATGCTATTATTATTATTACTGTGTGCAAATCACTGTACTAAGCACTTGGGAGAACTTACAGTCTAGATCAGATCTGTTCCTTGCTGCAAGGAAATTAATTGGTTACTGAACAAGGGAACGTACCTAAATAAAACCAGATACTCCAGATGTGTCAGACTGGAAGCAGTGCAGGCCTATGATTTGTCTAAAACATCTGGCTTAAAGGCATGTAGATGGCTGAAATATATAGGGAGTGTGAATGTTGCTTTCTGGGCATGCAGAAATACTGGTGCTGTGTGAAAATCTGTCAAGCCTCCCAGGTTTTTTTTTTTCCTTTGAAGCACTCTGAGCAGTTTTCAGGAGGAGGTATCGAGTCCTTCTTTCCTAGAACCCAGCTAGTTTTTCAGTGTTTCCTTAAAACTGCTGGGCAAGAAAAGTCTGAAGTAAAATAATGCTGGTCTGCAGGTCAGTCTCATTGCTCGCCTGCCCCGGTGTTTGACAGGGTGGGGGGAAATATGTTCCAGGCAATAAAAACATTAATGAATCATAGAGTTTCACTTGCGCCTGCCTGTCGAAAGCAAGACGTGCTGTTTTTGAACATTTTTCCCCTTGTGAGCCGATAATGGTGGCTTGGCTTTTGTACCAAATGATTTGGAGGCATTTTCCGTGAACTGAAGATAGAGTTAGGACCTCTGCTTACTGGGAGGACATTGCAAAATTGCCCCAGTTGGAGTAGAGGAGGGTCCCAGTGGGGAACCTTGCCCCCCCCCCCCCCCCCGCTCTCCTACAAAATAGAGGCGGAGGGGGCATGGCCAGTTTCTCAGGCCCCAGGGTGGCTTTGTAGCAATCCCCTGATACAGTCTGGAGGGTCAGGTGGAGACTGGGGCCACCCCTAGTCTGGGAGCCTTTGGGAAGCAGGGCGATATCGGGCCCTCTGGGGGTTTTGGTCAGGAGTGGAACCAGTCCAACACTCCCCCAGAGTGTCTTGGGCTCCTCTGTGCCAGGAGAGAGCCGTGGGTTGCCAAGCAGACCACTCCAGAGGAGCCTCAAACTGGAGAGAGACCCTAGGTACCTGTGGTGCCACCCACCGGGGCTTGGATTGAAGAGGGATAATAATAATTATGGTATTTGTTAAGCGCTCACTATTTGCCAGGCACTGTACTAAGCGCTGGGGTAGATACAAGCACAAGGTTGATAGAAAGCCGAGTGCCCAGCGGCCTGAGCAGGGCTCCTGGGCAGTCTGCTGGGTGCAATTCCTCTGAGCAGTGTAACAGTGGGAAGCAGCATGACCTAGTGAAGAGAGAACAGGCTGGAAGTCAGAAAACCTGGGTTCTAATCCTATCTCTGCCCCATGCCTGCTGGGTGACCGTGGGCAAGTAATTTAATTTTTCTGTGCCTCAGGTTCCCCATCTGTAAAATGGGGATTAAATATCCTCTCTACCTTCCCGTTAGACTCTGAAACCCCTGTGGGATCAGGACTGTGTCTGATCCATCTGGATTGTATCTACGCCAGGTATCTGTGCTTAACAGATAATAATAATGTTGGTATTTGTTAAGCGCTTACTATGTGCAGAGCAGTGTTCTAAGCGTTAGGGTAGACACAGGGGAATCAGGTTGTCCCACGTGGGGCTCACAGTCTTCATCCCCATTTTGCAGATGAGGTAACTGAGGCACAGAGAAGTTAAGTGACTTGCCCACATTCACACAGCTGACAAGTGGCAGAGCTGGGATTCGAACTCATGACCTCTGACTCCAAAGCCCATGCTCTTTCCACAGAGCCACGCTGCTTCTCATCCCACAGTTATTATTACTACTGACAATAATAATATTTAAAGACTAAGGAACATGTCCCTCATTCTCTAGCAGGAGGCTGCTGAGCGATGCAGAAAGGGGAAAGAGCAGGGTAGATGCCTGGGGTGACTTTGTGTGGTCTCCTCTTATCTTGTCCTGGTAGCCACCTGCCATTGTAGGTTTCACTGTCGTTGACCCTGACAGTTCATTAAAACCTTCCAGGAGCAATTCCAGTAACAGGAAGGTACCAATGCTAACAACTGGTTCCTCCTTGCTGTCGCCAGACTGCCTTTGCCGCCTCTCATTTGTGGCTACTGATAGGTTAAGGTCTTCTCTTTCCCTTCCCATCACCTGTTGAAGTCCCAGGGAGATTAAAATGTCCCCCCTCCTCATCTTAGTCTGGTGAACACTTGGTCTTTGCCCACTTTTTTAGCACACCCTGAGGGTAGGAAGCTGAGCTGAGCTACAGGAAACTGTTGGCAGGTCCCAGGGGATGGGAAAGAGGAACTGCTTGGCTTGCCATCGTGTATGCTGTGTTTCTGGACGCCATGTGTGGAGTGGAATCTGCTGAGAAGTGGGTGCTTTTCTTTTTGTTTGTAAGAGAGGAGGCGGGCGAAGGAAGGAGAATCAATCAATCAATCAGTGGTATTTATTGAGTGCTTTCTGTGTGCAGAGCACCGTATCAAGCGCTTGGGAGAGTCCAACACAACAGAGTTGGTAGACACATTCCCCGCCCACAAGGAGTTTAAAGTCTGTTAACCATGTTAGATCACGTGGAGCCCAAGGCCCCATGCAGAAAAATTGGTCAAGGTTGGCGGCGATTCCTTCCAAGTGCTTCGGGCTGGCAGAGCTTGAATTCTCACTGCTGAAGTAGAAAAGGGGAAATAAAGGAAAAAGCAGTTCCTGGGAAACAGTGTGGTCTAGTGGAAAGAGCACAGACCTGGGTGTCAGAGGACATGCGTTCTAATCCCAGCTCTGCTGCTTTTCGGCTGTGTGACTACAAGCAAGTCACTTAACTTGGTAAGCAGCATGGCCTAGTGGCAAGAGCACAGGCTTGGGAGTCAGAGTCTGTGGGTTCTAATCCCGACTCCGTCACTTGTCTGCTTTGTGACCTTGGGTAAATCACTTAACTTTTCTGTGCTTCAGTTACCTCATCTGTAAAATGGGGATTGAGACTGTGAGCCCCAAGTGGGACAACCTGATTACCTTCTATTTACCCCAGCGCTTAGAACAGTGCTTGGCACATAGTAAGCACTTAACAAATACCATAATTATTATTATTATTGTTATCTATGCCTCAGTTACTTCATCTGCAAAATAGGGATTCCACACCTATTATCCCTTTTATTCAAACTGAGAGCCCCACATGAGACCTGATTAACTTGTACGTACCCTGGGCTTAGAGTATCTTGTATACACCCCGGGCTTAGTATAGTGCTTGTAACATAGTAAGCACTTGAATACCATAAATAATATTTCTGAGGAGGTAGAATCTACTATCTCCTGGATATCTATGGTTTTGATGGTTTTGAAAATTTTTTTTCCTATTTTATAGTTTGTTAAAGGCCCCCAATTCCCGAGATCTCCACATGGCTCTCCAGGAGGCAGGGTGGCCAAACTCCATGGGCACACTGGAAAATAATTGTCCCTGATGGCCCAGTAGAGATCTCTAGGAGACAGGACTGGATAACTTTTAAGATCCTTTCTGAAACAGTCGCTTGCACTGATCATAGAGGATCGCAGTTTTGGGACCTGAGCAGGATTTCATTTAGGTGGTGCTTGCCTTAAAAGATGGCTGTTCACATGGCAGATTGTTGATTTTTGGTCGTTTGATGGCTTGGATTTAGTTTATGTGGTTCCCTCGTCTTGCTTGGATGGCCTGTTCATTCAGAGGCTCCTTGCCTTTTTTTTAAATTGCACTCATTAACCTGTTGATGGGCGAGGACAGGCAGGAGTCCCACTGGTCACTGGGCCAGGTGGGCCTGCGATGAGGCGGAAGGCAAGGAGTGGGGCTGCCATCATGACACACCCTCACTCCCTTTCTGTCCTGAGGGGGCCGTGACGGCAGTGCCGAGTCCATTTACACAGTGGCTCCCTGTGCTCAAAAGCCATATCTGGTGTCCAGATGAGCCGGGTCTGGACCGTGAGCCATTAGCGACCCACCCCTGCCCGAGACTTTTAAGATGGGAGACACAAAGCCAAATAAATGAGAAATGATCGTCGGGGATCCCAGGGAGCCCTTCGAAGAAACCAGTAATTAGCCTGGGTAGTTGGTCATCATTTCACTTGCTGACTGCCACCTTCACCTCTGAACCCTAAACTTCCCGTCTCTATGGCAGAGATGCAACATGTATTGCTGGCCCCACTAGGCTGCCTTTCACGTGCCTTAGCAGAACGATGTTCACGTGCGACGTCTGGGAATCGCGTTCAGTTTAGGACAGTGTCTAGGCAACCAGATTCCGCCTAAGCTCCGTAAAGATCAGAGACTGCCAAGAAGGAGCAGCTCGAGTGACAGCAATCCAGTTGCTATTTCCTTGGGGACTGAATCCAGGATTTAAAACATCCTGATCATTGTGGAAAACAACCCTGGTAACTCTTGTCAGTTATGTTGCAGTTAGGAATCTGGAGGAGAGATGCTTGGATTTTTAGCCTTTGGGACAAGCTGTGGAGATCAGAATACCCCAGGCCAGGTTTTAAGGGTTGCTGTTGCCTAGCTGTTACCAAGTCACAAGCCACTGTGTGCTGCTGTGGTACAAATAGAATGAAAGGCAAGCACCACAAAAAAAAGAACTAAGAATACAGTCCTGGCACTTGGTACTACTTCTGATGTCTGTGGGTGTTGCCTCTGCATATGGGCTACAGGGTCCAGCTCTGGACATCTGGTTACTTGCCCAGCCCCATTAGAACAGGGACCCGGCAGCCAGATGGAGAAGAGGAAGAGCACTGGATCAAGCTTAGAGAAGCAACATGGTCTAACGGGAAGATCATGGGCCATGGGTAGCAAGAGATCTGGGTGCATATCCCAGCTCTGCCCCTCGCCTGTCGTGCGATCTTGGAAAAGTTACTTCACGTCTCTGTTCCTCAGTTTCCTCAGCCGTAAAATGGGGATTCAATCCCTGTTCTTGCACCTCCTTAGCAGTGAAAGAACTTCTAAGAACTGGGAACTAGAACTTAAAACTAAGAACTAAGAATGCCTAAGAACTTAGGAGCCACATGGGGGCCAGGGATGGTGTCTGACTTGATTATCTTGTACTTGCTCCGGCACTTAGTATAGTGTTTGGCACATAATAAGTGCTAAACAAATGACACCATTATTATGATGATTAGGAGTCAAGATCCATGGTCCCCTTTTCTGGCTTATCACCGGCCACCTATCTGGTCTCCTGTACCTCATTTCCTCGCTCCCATCTGTGAAATGGGTGATGCGGGCCTAGGATATTCCACTGACCCCCAACAGCAAGTACAGGTGTGAACGAGATCTGAGATACAAGGGAAGCAGGAGCCACTGAATCCCACAGGGAGGCCAACTTGCCAGTCTGCCCTGGTCCTGCCTTGTAGCCTCTGGGCCTCTAGAGGACCAGTATCAGGCAGCTCTGTCTCTTCCTCCAATGCTGAGTGCAGGGCTCTGTGGGCACACCCCTTGCCGGCAGCCCAGTAAGCCCCTTGAGAGCTATTCTGACATTGAACTGATCCCACAGTGTAAACGTTGGATGGATGTCGTGTCAATGCTAACTTTTCCTCAGCTTTATAAAGTGATTTGCTTAGGGACCAATAGTGATTAGGTGGCCTTAAATCCTTCTATCCCTCAGCCCACTGTACGTTCAGCCAAGATGTAGATTCTTCTTCCTTCAACTCCCAGAGCCCACCTTTCCTCTCTATCAAAAACAAGTTATGTGCCACCAAGCCTCTGGCTTTTCCTTCCATCACCTTTTCTTCTGAGGCACAGAAAGGTTCAGTGACTTGCTCAAGGTCTCGTAGCATACAAATAGCAGAGCCAGGATTAGATCTCAAGTCCTCTGACTCTCAGGTCTGTACTCTTTCCACTGGGCCATGCTGCTTCCATGTTACGTTCCTGTGTTCCTGCTTATGTTCTTATAGGCACGAGGTGACGACTATTTTGTCATTTTAGAAGAATAATTTGAGGCAAGGGCCCAGCCTGGATTCCTTTGCTGACACCGGCATTACTCACCGAACACAGTTTTGTTTATTTTTAGGCCTGGCCAACACCCAACAAGGAAAGGGCACCAGAGTTTGGTGGACAGTATATGTTTTCCTTGTCCCTGGTTCCTTACCTCCCTCCTTATTAAGGGATTCCTGCCACACAGCATTGGAATGGTTGGACCCTCTGTGCTATCTAAATGTTGGAAGTGATTTCTGGTAGTTTCAAAAAGGCCTTAATGTGGAGAAGCAGCCCAAAGCCTTTAGACCTAATGTAAAATGATGCCGGTTTTTCTCTGGGTGGTCATAAGTGGCTGTGCGAAGGCTCGATGAGTTACCCATTTTTCCTGCAGAATAAAAAGCCAACATAAAAGTGATTCAAACTGCCAGCTTATTCATGATTTCTGGAGTCTGCTTTGTTTCTTTGCCATTCTGCTAATTAATATTGATGTGAAAACGCAGCATATCAGTTGGGGAGGAGAGAAATTTGAAAAGGAAGGTCAGGCAACGTAAAACTACCAGATGGGAAGGGCAGCATAGAAATATAATTAGAATGCTTACATAATTCTCATTTCCCAAACCTACCCATGATAAAACCTATCAGTTTTCCTTTTCAAGAGTCATTTCGAGAAGAGATCTGTGTTGTGCTTGTGTGATGAATAGTGGGTTTCTTTTACAAAATATATTGCAGTTCATTTCTTAGTGGGGTACAAGCTTTCATCACATATAATGAAAATAAAGCCTTCCATGGTAGAACTCGCTCACTTTGTAATATTGGCCATGTCTGCCAGGAGCCAAAAAGCAAGTCATTTGAAGAAGGAAAAATTATTTTGGAAAACGTATGTTTCTTAATAACAAAATGATTGAAACCTCGTCCTCGATGCAGTGGGACAGAGGTATTGTTATTTGGTCAGGCAGCCTTCTCTTGGTTGGGGCAGGCTTCTTAGGTGGGTTTCCTGATCAACCTGATTGACAGCTGCTGCCTGAGAATGCTGGAGGCCTTGCGGCCCCCTTTGTTGGAATCAGTGTGGAGGGAAAAAGCCAGAAACGTCAGTTGGGAAGGCAGGCTAATCTCAGTGTTCCCTAAGCTGGTTCAGGCCATAACAAGGTGCTCTTAGATCCAAAAACATATGGCCTTCCCCTGCACAGATACCTTGAACTGGTGTGGCAGAATTGTTTAGCCCTGTGCAGATCTGGGGCAAATATGGAGATTATCAGGAGAAAAAAGTCAATAAAACTCTTATCCCATTTCATCTCAGCTGTTGCGCTTTCCCCTTTCCACATCTGCTAGCCATGTCTTCGGTTTTACAGATTCACAGCACTTGCATTGAAGCCATGTCTTTGGTTTTACAGATTCACAGCACTTGCATTGATCCTCTTTGATTTAGTAACTACTTTTTTCCCTCTGTGGTTGGGAAAAGCATCTCACTCTCAATAATCTGGATAATTCTGGCAGAGGAGTCACCGTGCAACTGACCCCAAACACCTCTTGGTTTATGGTTTTCTAAAGATGGAAGTGAGAAGCAGAGCGGCCTAGTGGATGGAGCGTGGGCTTGGAACTCAGTGGGCCTCGGTTCTGGTAGTAATAGTGGTATTTGTTAAGCGCTTACTATGTACCAGGCACTGTTCTAAGCACTGGGATAGATACAAGGTAATTGGGTGGACACAGTCCCCATCCCACAGAGCTCACAGTCATAATCCCCATTTTACGGATGAGGTAACTGTGGCACAAAGAAATGAAATGACTTGCCCAAGGTCACACAGCAGACAAGTGGCGGAGCCGGGATTAGAACCCATGACTTTGTGACTCCCAGGCCGTTAATGATTGTACAAATTGCCTGCTATGTGAGCTTGGGTGAGTCACTGAATTTCTCTCTGCCTTAGTTCCCTCATCTTTAAATGGGGATAAAATATCCATTCTCCCTTCCTCTTAAACTCTGACCCTCATGTGGGACAGGGCCTGCGTCTGGATCTGCTTATATTTTGTCTAGTACGGTGCTTTGCATTTAGTGAGTGCTTAACAAATACCAGTATTATTACCGCTATTACCGCTCAGTTGCAGAGCCGAACAGGAATGTTTGCTGAATTGCCACCTGATTCACCCCAAGTCCCAAACACACCCACCCCGGCCTCTCGTGGTGTACGTGGTGCCTGGCATGGAGGCTGCCCTTGTCCCCGGCCCCTAAGAGGGGATGAGTGACCATAATCTCCCTTGTGGACTTGGCTGGTGCTCCCGATGGACAAGAGCAGGTCCAGGTCACCCTGCTGTCCGGCAAAGAGCGGAGCCACCATCTTGGCTCCCCTTCAACCCCTTCCTGGCTCAAAGGGAGGACCGGCTATTTCCTGCACCACGTTTGGCTGTGGAACCGAAGCTAATGGCTTTGCCATCACAGTGCTGAGTCTGTGCTTGAGAGTCCCATCTGACTCCAAGCAGATCCTGGGTTGGCTTGCAAGCCATGGTTTGCGGACGCCTGGCCTAGATGAGCCTAGCTCACGTTAATTATCTGTCTTCTCTTTTGAGGCTCAAATATGTAGACCAGGAACCACTTCCATTGCCCGGCCACATCTTGGTCTTCCTCACAGTTTCAGGAACTGCTCAGCACTTGGCTTGGTTCTCTAACCCCAGCTGTCCACCAAACAGTGTATCTGGCCTGAAATTCTGAATATTCCTATTTGCTGGTGCCCACTAAGAGAGAAAGAGGTGAGAGGGGAGGGAAGGAGGGAGAGAGTTTTGATCAGGCATTGTTCCAGGAAATGAGAAGACATGGTGAAATTTCCTTTCAACTGGAACAAGGGAGCTGTAAATGGCGTGGGACTTAAGGCCGAGTTTGAAGAAAGCCAGGAATTTCAGCTGCGTTCTAGCAAATAACACTCCACCGTTGGTACTGACAGAAAGTAGTCAGCTGCTCAATTCCGGCCTTCAAAGACAAGTTGTTGGCCTGACCAGCACTGCAGAGTCCCAAACTTGGGACCGGCTAGTCTTTTCAAACTGACCTGGACAGTGAAGTTTGGGTCCGGCCCCCCGGTTCGTGGAAACACCCAGTGGCAGTTGTTTTTCCAAGAATGAAAACTTTTCAGGGAGCGTGGGATCACTCACACACGCATACACAAGAACAACATTTCTATCATATCTTCTTGCTCTGAATATTTTTAATAACTATTTTCAGCATTTTATTATGCAGTAGTTCCAAGTTTTCTAGCCTGTTTGTGCCCTCTAGTGTCCACATACTTATCTGGAAATTGGACTAACTTTCTGCAGGGGAAGTGACTTTGTTCTGCTTCCTTCCTGTTTCACACTAGACCCTGAGGTGTATTTTTCCCTAAAAGGGAAGTAATAACAGAATGCAGGCCACGGAAAATGATTTAGGTTTTAAAATATGATTTTCTAGGATGAAAATTTGTACCGGTTGATCATACGCACACTGTTAGTTGAGCTTACAGTTTAGCATGCACAGGACCCATAGTAATCAGCTAATGAGGCTGCCAGGAAATTGCTAGACACTGGCTCTCTTTTCCCTCAAGGTAGTTTTATATAGATTTTCATAGCAAATTGTAGTGAGTATCTGGCAGTAGGCAACTCTTGGTTTTGCTTAGCGTAATTACACAAAGGGCACAGAAGGGGTAAGGCATCCGTCAACATGGTGTGTTGAGTGTGCAGAGCATCATATGAAGAGCTTGTACAGAAGAAGAAAAAAAAGAAGATGCCATCTCTGCCTGTGAGGAGTTTCCAGTTTGGTGGGGAAGATTAATAGAGATGAAGTAAATCATAATTAATTTGTTAGGGAGAATGATATTGATCAATGGGAAGAACTAATGAAGGCCTAAGGATCTTTTGGAACCTTTCTGTAAGGTCCAATGAAAGGTTTTGGGGATTTAAAATATATTTTAGAAGGAAAAACTGAATTTCAGTAAAGCTTTTTTTGTTTGAGTGGTTCTCCACAAACTAATAAAAAAAAGTCAATGTTTTCTCCACATCAAGACAAGAGTCAGTGGAAACCCATGCTGGATTGTCAAATATGACCCTAAGAATGTTTTATATTGACTAGGGCTGAGAAGAAGAAGTCATATTAGGGTTAAGGCTTAGTTACTTAGATCCTACTGATAATGGGGTTTTGTGATTCCCAAGTGAATTTAAGAATGTAGGAATCCTGGCTGGTGAAGCCTGGCTGATGTTCACAGTGGGGAGGAAAAAATGCCATTCAAGTCTGGAATTCCCCTTTAGGCCTCAAATGAAACCATAAGGCCGGAAGGGACCATCTGTGGGTTTCCCCCAGTTTGCCCTTCATCTCCAAGCTGAACTCAATCCAAACCAGTTCAGGCTCATGGCTATCTATCTTAGTCTAATGCTCTTCTGGGAAAGAAGGTCCTTTTCCTTCTCCTCCTCTTCCTCCTCTTCTTCCCCCTCCATATTCTTTCTCCTCCTCTTCCTTGTCTTCCTCCTCCTCCTTTTCCTCTTTGTGCTCTTCCTCTTCGTGCTCTTCCTCCTCTTTCTCCTCCGCTTCTGGGTGCTTATTCAAGAGCCCTGCTGCCATTTATGAGAAGGTTCTTGAGAACTTATGGAGAGGGGTGAAATTTAGGTGAGTTTGAAGTATTCTGTTTGTTTGGAGTTGGCCTGAAACCTCCACAGAGACCCAGCTTCCAGAAGGTTCTGTTAGTTGGATTTTTCCAGAGTCTCTGTGATCCCCCAGGACCTCTCCACCCTAGAGTAGGGAGCAGATTAACCACCAACTTGACATTTACCTGACTGACTTTTCCCAGACTTTCAGAACTGGAGCCCACAAGGTATCTTGAAGAGCTCTGACCATGAAGTTAGCCCTTGTATATTTGTTTATATAACTTTTACGTTGCTATCTGTCTTTTGCTGGTAGTTTACTTTGTCCTGCTTCCTCCTTTAAATTGTAAACTTCTTGAAGGAAGGAACAGACTCTTGAATTACCTTTGCAACCACTGTCTAGGCTTGTGGCCTAGTGGATAGAGCTTGGGCCTGGGAGTCAGGGGACCTGGGTTCTAATCCCAGCTCTGCCTCTTTCCTGCTATTTGATTTTGGGCAAGTCCCTTAACTTCTCTGTGCCTCAGTTTCCTCATCTGTAGAATGGTGATTAAATACCTTTCTCTCCCCATCTTAGACTGCGAACTACATGTGAGAAAGGACTGTATGACTTGATTATCTTGTATCTACCCCAGTGCTCAGTACAGTGTATGGCACAAAGTCAGTGCTTAACAAATACCACTACTGTTGACTGACCATTCAGAAAGCATCATCATCCCTATAGATAGATTTTGCAGTGTTATAGATTCTTAGCATCTGTGGCTTTTTTTCCTGCTGATTCAATTTCTTTTGCTCTCCGTGGGCTGGTCCTACCCAGGGGTGAAAGTTAAAATTTTATTTTACTGGAATGGTGACCAAAGCAGGCTGTGTGGGAAGGGGGTGGAGGACATGGCAGGATGGCGGTTTTAAATTCCTAACCATTCCAGCAGGAACAGGCATCGCCTGAGATGGGAAGAAGGGATGTGGAGGTTGCTGATCCAGCTCACCTTACGGTTGAAGAGGGCAAAGGGAATGCCACAGGTCACCAGGCTGGGCTGGGGGCTCAAACTGCCAGCAGGAGCACAGCCGGTTTGCCACACTGAAGAAAATTTCCCCTCCCCTCAGCACTGTGCTCATCTGTATATATTTTTATTACACTATTTATTTTGTTAATGAGATATACATCCCTTTGATTCTATTTATCATGATTATGTTGTCTTGTTTTTGTCTGTCTCCCCCGATTAGACTGTAAGCCCATCATTGGGCAGGGATTGTCTCTATCTGTTGCTGAATTGTACATTCCAAGCGCTTAGTACAGTGCTCTGCACATAGTAAGTGCTCAATAAATACTATTGAATGAATGAATGAAAAGAAAAAGTCAGCTGGTTAGGAATCATTTATACTAGAAGGTCTCACTGGCACTTCCAGTGCACCATTCTGAGGATTCCAACTCCTGGTCCTGCCCTTCTCTTTAAGCTTACTGCTTAACCTGTTCCTTGTTGGCTGAAAAGGTTGGCATAACCACCCCAATACCAGGCAGGGAATCTCTACCCCAGCCTCCTCCCCTAGTGGAACTCGTAGGGTTGGTTACTTGGTTCAGCTGGTGCAGTCATGCAAGAGCAGACCCCTCACAACATGAGATTCCATGGTGTGTTTTGGAAGACTTCCATATTTAAAGGTGTGTTTTTAAGCCTGTCAATCTAGAGAAAACTGAAAGAATTGCCACCTCAAAACAAAGATGCATACTACACATTTAAAATCACTTTTGACAGCAGATGGTATAATTAAACATGGTAACATACACCCCCTACTCTGCCAGATGTTCAAAAATCTGGGTTTCCTTGAAGAAACAGCTTCTTTGGAAAGCAGCATAGCCTAGTGGAAAGGGCACGTGCCTGTGAGTCATAGGACCTGGGTTCTAGTCCTAGCTCCACCACTTATCTACTGGGTGACCTTGGACAAGTCACTTCACTTCTCTACCTCAGTTATCTTCTCTGTGAAATGGAGGTTATGACTGTGAGCCCCTGTGAGATATGGTTTTTGTCCAAACTGATTAGCTTGTATCAACCCCAGCACTTAAGGAAAGTGTGTGGCACAGAGTAAGCACTTAATAAATACTCTTTAAAGGAAGAAAAATGACATGATTTAACTGAAATAAACAACAAAAACATCTGACAAATAGCATCAGGGGATTCGGTGGACACTGGGTTCCACCCTGACTGAAGATAATATACTTTACAATGGTGGTTCTAAATATTTTAATCAGCATAGTTTGATGGGTGGGGCAGCCCTGGAGGGTTGGGGCATCAGCTGTTGCATCTCTTTCCATTTGGAGTGTTTATTCTCAGAATTGGGCTTCACTGCTGTCAGTCAGACCATCAGCTTGCCCTACAGGGATGTTATAAATGCTCTGCCTTATCACCGTGAACAGCAAAGCTCACAGGGGCCTCAAGAAGGAGTCATAAAAAGAGCAGTTTATTGTGACTCCCCTGCCTTGGTTTAGCCATCCGTTAGGGTCCGCCTAAAAGCCAGTCCAGAATGGTTTTTGCAGTTATGCTGATTGTTTTCTTGGTCGTCTTTCTCCAGTTTATCGGCTTATCTCACCCCCGCCCTTTCGCCTTTTTTTGTAGGTCGCAAGCTGAGGGGCAAGGCCTTTTATTTTGTCAACGGCAAGGTGTTCTGTGAAGAAGACTTCTTGGTGAGTGAAAGTGACCTTTATACTGTTCTCGTCCTTCCCTCCTGCCCCCACCCAGCCCCCCCCTTTCCCGAAAGAGAGACCCCACAAAGGAGGATAGGGTGAGGAGCACTGGAATGGGACGGGTCCTGACCCCCGTCTGTCAAAGCCAGCCTTGAGATTAAGCCTTGTTTCTCGGGCCCTAGTCCCACTTGCTGCATTTTGCACATTGAGGTGAGAACAGGGGCAGGCTGGGCTGAGCTCTCAGACTCAAATTGTAGACTTCAGGGATGTTGGACTGGGACCTGACAGGACCACTCAGTCCCCAAAATGTGGACGTGAGAGAGACTTCACTTGGGAGAGTATAACGTAACAAAGTTTTGGGGTTGGGTTTTTTCTTTTGGTACTCGTTAAGCGCTTATTAGGTGCCAGGCTCTGAACTACACCCTGGGGTAAATACAAGTTAGGTTGGACCTGGTCCATGTCCCACTTAGGGCTCACCATCTTAATTCCCATTTTGCAGACGAGGTAACCAAGGCACAGAGAAGTGAAATGACTTGCCCAAGTTCACACAGCACACAAGCGGTAGAGCCTGGATTAGAATCCAGGTCCTCCTGACTCCCGGGCCCATGGACACTAGGCCATGTTGCTCTTCCAATTGGTAGACATGTTCCTTGCCCACACGGAGCTTACCCGAGTCACCCCTCGGTTATCTCTCCCGTATGGGCACCGCTCCTCCCTTTAGCTTCCCTGGTCCGAGAAATGCCGGGGACATTGCCAGAAAGAAGCAGCCATTTACATCACGTTAATAAATAATTTTTAGGCGGGGTTGGAGAATTATTAACAAATTTATTCACTGGCAGGGAAAAATTCAAGCCAAAAGTGGTGGCAGGGAAGCCTTGTCAGTGAGAGATCCCTTTAAAGGCCTGTTATCATCACCCTGTCACGTCCCCTGCCTTCCTTCAGCCCCAGAACCTGCTGCAGGTTCAAACTGCTCTCTTTTTCCCTTTGCAGTATTCTGGTTTCCAGCAGTCAGCTGACCGATGCTTTGTTTGTGGACATTTGATAATGGATATGGTAAGTGGTGTCCCCCAAACAAAGCGGCATTTAGAAAGACGTACCCAGAGTCAGAGATAAATAAGTAGTTGAGCCCAGCATTTCCTGACTCAGTTTGCAGTTCCTCTTAAAGAGTAAAATGTGGACTAACCCAATTCTCTGGCACTCTGGAGTTTTGCTTTTCCCAGGAGGCAGCTTCATTCTAGTTTTTCTGGTCAGAAAATGCACTTTCAGATGCCATGGGGGAAGGCTGGACTGACTGAGCCTCAGAGCATCTTGTTGGCTGGGGGCATCCAATTATCCCTCCTTCCCTTGAGAGATCAGCTCTGCCCTTACAGCAGGAGAAATCATTGTAGTCATCATTAATTTTCATAGAATGCCTCCTTTCCCTCGGAGTAATCGAGCCCTGGCTTTTTATTCGAATCAGCAGCCCACAGTTTCACTCAGTTCCCAAAGAAGCCTGTAATAAAGTTTAACACAGTCCCCGTGTTGGGAGATCCAATAATATGGAGATGGGAGGTCTTCATTTTGAGTTCCGTCTGTTCCCTGAGATGTCGGGGGATGGGTTTCTGAGGTGGCCTGCGTTGCAGAGAGATCTTGTCATATTTAGGCCTTACCCGACACCTCGTGCATGGGCAAAACCGTTTTTGCCTTGCCAAATTGTGCTGAATCCAAACCAGCACATGGTGTAGGGAAAATGTTCTTGAATTCCTAGGTAGACTTCCATCCCACCCGCAATGTGAGAAACAGACTGTAAAATCAGTTGCGTCTTCTGGGGTTTAGAGAGCTCTGGAGGGCCTGATTATGTTGTGTAAAATGTCCTGCATCTCCCCTGTAATCATTCTTGTGGATTCTTCTCTGGACCATTTCAGAGAATGAGGAGCCTGGGAAGGGCTGCAGGAAATCGTCTTGCCAAACCTACTCCTCTGAGCAGTACAATGTTCCCACTACCAGAAAGAGAGCTGTCCACTCTTCATTTTAAAATCTCCACAACCTCCCCTAGCAATATCCCCTCGAATGTTCTTCCCAAATCCAACCTGAATCCCTCCTGCTGTAATTGCAAGTCCATCTCTTCTTGTTCTGTTCTCAGTAGAGACATTTTGCTTAAATCCTCTTCCTTTAGACTTTTGATGACTATTATTAAATCTCCCTGCTTCTTTTCTATGGACTAAGTAACCTCCCCTTCCTACTAGAGCCCCAATGAGACTGTTTCCCTAACTGTGCTTTTTGATGGGTTCTCTCCAAGTTCTCCTCACCTCACTTTGTTGTGAGGTCCTCTTCATAGTATCTCATCATCTCCCTATTTTTGGTATTTATTTCTTAAGCGCTTACTGTGTGCCATCCACTACTGAGCATGTGAATGTACTTGGAACTGTAAGTGCTGGGGTAGATACATGATAATCAAGTCGGACACAGTCCCTGCCCCACATAGGGTTGAGAATCTGAGAGGGAGGGAGAACGGGTATCGAACCCTCGATTTACAGATGAAGAAATTCAGGCCCAAATTCACACAGCCAACAAGTGGCAGAATTGGGATTAAAACCCAGGTCCTCTGACTCCCAGGCCTGAGATAACTCATATCTATCTCTCTCCTTATCTTCTCCCCAGATCCTACAAGCTTTAGGGAAGTCCTACCACCCAGGCTGCTTCCGCTGCATCATTTGTAACGAATGTCTGGATGGAGTGCCATTCACGGTTGACTCGGAGAACAAGATCTACTGCGTCAAAGATTACCACAAGTAAGGACGTACCAGGAACCGGGCTGGTGGCTTAGAGGATTTCTTCAGATTGGAGGATTTCTTCAGATTGAGAAACAGATTGGGCCAAGCATTAAAAACTCTCTTCTCACCCTATGTGCCAAGTTGGCCGACTAATAATAACTATAATCACTGTAGTATTTGTTAAACACTTACTACGTATCCAGTGCTGGAGTAGATACAAGATAATCAGGTCCCATATGAGGCTCACAGCCTAGGAGGGAGAATGGATATTGAATTCCTATTTTTCAGATGAGGCAACTGAGGCATAACGAGGTTAAGTGACTTGTCCAAGGTCACACAGCAGACAAGTGGCAGAGCCAGGATTAGAACCCAGGTCCTCTTCCTCCCAGGCCCATGCTCTTTCCACTAGGCCATGCTGCTTCTCTAGGAAGCATGTAGTTAAATTATTGCCCAGTTTGGAGTGGGAGTGAGGCTAAAATAAGTCATTCACAGGGTCCATGAATAATAGTAACAATAATAATAATAACAGCTATGGTAGTTGAAGAAACGTAAAGGCTAGTGTCAGTCCAGAAAGGATTCTAATAAGAGTTTTTAGCCTCGCCTTGGCCCCGGCCCTGAATGTCTTGCCTCACCCAGCCTGTTTGTTCTCCCAACCCGAAATCAGCTCTGTTATATTTATACTTTTATACAGTAAGCACTCAGTGAATACCACTGCTGAATTGAAAGAGATCTGGAGGACTTGCGGGTCAGGGAGAGTTTCTCCCCTCTGCTTCTGCTCATCTCGAAGAGTGGGTGGTGGCTGAAAGTTGGGAAAGGACTCTGAGGCTACATTAAAATATCCAGCCTCTTCTCTTCTCTCAAGCTTCAGGCCTTGACGTGGACTGGGCTCACCAGGAAATTAAGGGAGGGAGAAAGGGACAGGACTGCGGAGAGGCCAGACAGAGAAGCAGTGTGGCTTAGTGGATAGAGCACAGGCCCAGAAGTCAGAAGGACCTCTGTTCTAATCCTGGCTCTGCCACTTGTCTGCTGTGTGACCTGGGCAAGTCATTTAATTTCTCTGTGCCTCAGTTACCTCACCGGTAAAGTGGGGGTTGAGACCGTGAGCCCCATGTGGGACATGGACTGTGTCCAACAACACAAATTTACCCCAGCGCTTAGTACAGTGCCTGGCACATAGTAAGTGCTTAACAGATATCTTTTTTAAAAAAAATATGGTTAAAGGGAAGGAGAACTAACTGGTCGATTTTCTGGAAGTAAGGGCAGGAAGCTTTTCCATCTGTGGGATGGTTGGATGAGATAAACTTTCCCTGGCTCCTTGGGCAGTTGAATTCTAGCTGGAGAAAGAGCAGGTCCGATGGGAACAGGAAAACTCAGTCTAGGAGTTCGGAGCACTTAGTAACTGCTCCCAATCACAAGCCTTCCCCCTTTGAAAGGGAAAGTCCTCAGGGTCACCCAAGTGCTAGCAAGCATGGGCGGGCTGGGCAGTATTGCTGCTTCCCCTCTGATGATGTGTGTTCTGCTTTTCCTCTGACTTAGGGTGTTAGCTCCCAAATGTGCGGCATGCGGACTTCCAATCCTGCCAACTGAGGTAAGATCTTTCTAGAAAGAAGTAAAGAGTGAGTTTCGCTTCCACCTCTAGTCTTCCCCCGGTCACACCTTCCCAGATCTGAAAGTCTCCTTGCCCATCCCTCTTGCCTTACCCAGTAAAGGGTCTGCCACACCACAGAGAGCTGGGTACCACACTTCACAGAACTTCCCCTCCACTGTCCCCCAAACATTTTTGGATTCCATCAGCTCAGGATAAGCTGGGGGGAACTCAGATTCAGTGAGTTCCTAGCTGGGCTGAACTGACCCAGCTGACCTTCACACTGAGCTGATTGGCCCATGCTGCTTCGATTAGCTCAAATTCACTCTTAGATATCACTGCTCAGTGAATCGTGTTAGGAAAAGAGAGGGATATTGCAAAGCTTAATATTTCTTTGTTCTAGAATCAGGATTTCTCAACTGCTTCCCCCCAGGGGAGGTTTTTTGTTTTGTTTTGTTATGGAATTTGTTAAGCATTTACTATGTCAGACATAATTTAACATAGTGGGTACAGGTTAATTAGGTCGGACACAGTCCTCGTCCCGCATGGGGCTCACAGAGTAAGTAAGAGGAAGAACAGGTATCCCCATTTTGTCGTTGAGGAAACTGAGGCACAGAGAAAGTTAAGTGACTTGCCCAAAGTCACACAGCAAGCATTTGGCAGAGCTGGGATTAGAACCGAACTCAGGTCCTTCTGACTCCCAAGCATATGCTCTGTCCATTAGGCCACACTGTTTGTCCCTTCTAGTCGTCACCTTTGTTTCCAATTCTCCCAGCGAATATTGTAGTACCGTTTTTTTTCCCTTGGTTAATTGCATCCAGACCTTTTATCTGTCGGTGCAATCTCTTTCTAAGATCCATAAGCCTCTCCCTCAAGGAGAGGCTTTCTCTCCACGCCTAAGGCAGGCCAATCTTGTCTCCACCCTCCTCATCATATTTCTCTTCGGCTTCATTTCAGGGCTCAGATGAAACCATTCGCGTTGTGTCTATGGACAGAGACTACCACGTGGGATGTTATCACTGTGAGGTAGGCCTTCCGTGGCGGGACAGTGTTATACATTTTAAAGCAAAGCCCCCCTGAAGTGTGGAGGACAGACTGTGGAAAATGACTGACTAGAAACTGGGCCAGGAAATAGGAGAACATTTGGTCCAGGGAATTATAGGAAAGAAATGGGGTCATGAGTGGGGCTTGTTAAATGTATTTCCTTTTTTCTCAGTCTTTCTGGCAGGCAGAAATAGCTGGCCAAACTCCATTTGTCTCCTCGATCCGTATGGGTGGGGGCGGGACGGGCGCCCGGCTACCAACTCCATTTTATCGAACTCTCCCAAGCGCTCATAGCACAGTGCTCGGCACACAGTAAGCGCTCACTGAATACCATCGATTGATGGATTGATTCCTCCTGAACCCTTTGAGACCCTGCAGACCTCGGCCAGCCCTGGAGACCCAGGGAGAGGGAATGGTATCCCCGTGGTGCACCTGACATGAACTTTTTATTCTGGGACTGGGGATTTGATGGATCAACAGAGTCATAATAATTAATAATGGTGGTATTTGTTAAGCACTTGCTATGTGCCAGACACTGTACTAAGCACTGGGGTGGATACTAGCAAATCGGATTGGACACAATCCCTGCCTTGCATAGGGCTCACAGTCTTCATCCCCATTTTACAGATGAGGTAACTGAGGCACAGAGAAGTGAAGTGACTTGCCCAAGGACACACAGCAGACAAGTGGCAGAGCCGGGATTAAAACCCATGACCATCTGACTCCCAGGCCCATGCTCTATCCACTATGCCATGCTGCTCCTCTATGGCATGCTCCCTCCCTCCCTCTCGGTGGGTGGGGTGGCACCCAGAAAAATTGGGGAGGGAGTTGGAGGCCGAGCAGCCCAGCCGCAAGGGATTGGGCCTGAGGAGTTGGCCTGAAAAGGCCAGAGAGCCGAGTGACACTTCCAGGATTGTTGCCTGCCCTCAGACTCCGGCATTTTGTATTCTTGTATGTAGTGGTCTGACCTGACTCTGGAACCTATGGAGAGCAAGCGTATGATGTTTTGGGGGATAATGGAAACTCTGATTCGTCTTTGTAGGATTGTGGGATGGAACTCAATGATGAAGACGGGCACCGGTGCTACCCCTTGGAAGACCATCTGCTCTGTCACTCCTGTCACCTCAAGCAGATCGAGAGAAGCCCCTCCGCCACAGGTGTACACCAACAGCACTACTAAGTCGAGATTTACCAACACGAGGATTTACAAGCTGTTGCGAGTCTCCCTTTCAGCTGCAAGGAATGCGCCTGGGAGAGACATGAGTTACTTCCCAGAGATCTCTGGGGGAGGGTGTTTGTGTGTTATTTTGACTGGAGAGGAGAAATATTTATCTAGAAAGCTGAGCTGAGAGTACAGATGGACTCAAACCGGAGCGGAAGGCAGGGCCAAGGTGTTTAAAGGGTCCCGGCTGCTTCGCCACGACTAGGCGCTGGGCACACATGGCGAGACTCGAGTGCACTGTGCGACCTGGTGTGGGTAAGGAGAGCGCTACAGAACTGGGACCGGGCCAGCGGCCAAGCTGGTGGTGGACCAGGCTCCGCGGCCAAGCCTCCGCCCGGCCTCCTCGCCCCGGGCCCACCGTGCCACTGGGGAATGAAGAGGACAAAAAAGGCATCCAAACTAAAGCAAGCACCACCCTGACTCTTCTCCCAGTGCTCTCCTCCCCTCCCTGCCCGGTCTGGACCATTCCCAGCCCACCACAATGGTACAGTTCTTTCACAGATGGGTTTCCCTACTCATAAAGCGTTCAGATTACTTGGGACACGGTATCATGGAAAGCAGAGCTTCACGTCAGGGAGATCCTAAGATGCAAAAACACAGTTAGTCAACCAAGACCTTCTTTTTGCTTGAAACACTTCTGCCTTCTGAGTGATTTCTGATGGGTGTCTTTTTCCAAACTCCCTGGAGTTGTGATCATCCTTTCATTTTTTTTCTATGTACAGAATCTGAGTCAGATCATCTTACTGGCCCAGAATTGAGATTTTGTTGGAACTGTGATCTGGAGCTAGGCAGGCCCTAAATCTACATCTACAAGTCCAGCAGAAATTGCTTTGTAAAATCAGTGTTGGATTTTAATGAAGCCCGCGAGACTCCCTTGGATACGGGTTCATCTTTCTAGATCTTACGGGTGGGAGGCACCAAAGAATTGGGCGTGCCCCTTCACATCCTCTCCTCACAGTGGGCCTGGGTTTATACAGATCCCACCTTCTTTGTGGTTCAGTGTCCTCTGGCAGAAGAAAGTAGCATCTCTGGCACTGGGCTCTGGGAAGGTGTGCCCAGGAAGCAATGCTCAGAGACTGTATGGAGCATTAACTTTATTTGGCTTTATTAATAATAATGATAATAGTAATAATAATACTAATATTTGTGTGGTATATAAGGGCTGCCTGGGATAGATACAGAGTAACCAGATCAAACATAGTCCCCGCCCCAGTGGGGTTCACAATATAGGCAGGAGGGGGAGCAAATATTGAATCTCCATATTACAGATGAGGAAATGGAGGCACAGAGAGGTCAAGTGACTTGCCCGAGCAGGTAAGTGGTGGAGTCAGGATTAGAACCCAGGTCCTGTGCTTCCCAGGCCCAACTTCTTTCCACTAGGCCATGCTGCTTCCCTAATAATTGAACTGGGAGGATACAGACCAATTGAGGTCACAAGGCCCTTATGCATTTGCAGAGGTGTCCTTCTTTCTCTGTGTTTGTGGATTTTAAATAAAAATGGGCAGTTTTGCCTGAATTTGGGTCCCTAGGCCTTGCTGTGGGGAATTTTTAAATCAGGGAAGTTACTGCTGATTCAAAGAGATGTTGCTTTCTTAACACTTTGAGGATCTCAGCAGAAAATATACTTCTTTTTACTATTTCCACCTGCAAACCAGGAATTTTTTTTTGTTTCTTCACTAGCATAGTTTACCATATTGAATATTAGTACTGGCTAAGGCTGGTTACATCATTCATTCAATAGTATTTATTGAGCGCTTACTATGTGCAGAGCACTGTACTAAATGCTTGGAATGTACAATAGGCAACAGATAGAGATAATCCCTGCCCAATGACGGGCTAACGACTCTCTCCATCTCTCCAACCCATCCTTCAACACAACAGGCACCATTGGGCTAGCCCTCTAGACTGTAAACTCATTGTGGGCAGGGAATGTGTCTGTTATATTCTTGTACTCTCCCAAGTGCTTAGTAGAGTGCTCTGCACACAGTAAACGCTCAATAAATATGGTTGATTGATCTATTGCCCTGCTTTGTCATACACAAGCAGGACTCCAGTCGGTCAAGACAGTGGAATCTAAACTGAAGTCCAGTTGGAATGTTTGATGATTTAAAGTTTGTTTTTCATCCCCTAACGCCCTTGAGTAGCAAAGTCTGAGAATCCATCCAAAAGTGACCCCCTCGCAGAGCCATCTCTGCACCAGGTGTGTCTCTTGCCCGTCAGTGGCATCACGGTCCCCTTCCCCTCCTTTCCGCAGATACTTCAGGGCAAGAAACAAAAAAGCTGTGTCAAGTCCCCGTCCTGTTCTGCTGCCTCCTGAAGTGAAAAACAGATCCTGGTTTTAATTATACCCCCGATCTTCTTTCTCCAACATACTGTCAGTCAGTGTTGGGGGAGGGGGAATGATTTGATAGAAGGGCTTATCTAGCATTTTGAATTATGCAAATAGCTGTCCTTTCGGACCAGCACTTCAAGGAGAAAAGTTGAAAATCAAGCGTGGGCTGGTCAGATTGAGAAGAGACTAGAACACACTTATGGAAACCTTTGGAGTGGGGCTGGGGAAACACAAGCCCTTCTTACCTGTGTTAATTTTCCCCAGCCTAGGCCACTCGTGCTAGATCCGGGCTCGACACACAGCCGAGACCTTCTCTGAGATGATCGGAACGCATACTTTGGTTCCCATTTTGGTGTGTATTAAAATTCACAGTCGGAACGAGCCTCATTTGGTTCAGGCTGGTTTACGTGGCTGGTACTAGGATGGCTGGCTGCCCCTCCTGGTTAACCAAAGGGGCATTAGCCGTAAGGAAGGGTCTCCTACCCGCCCACTCCAGCTCCAGGTGCCAGCGCCCTTTTGAGCCAGGCCTAGATGACCCAGCTTTGGGCAGCAGTTGGAAGGAAGAACAACCTTGAGCAATTACTCGTTTAAAATCTGCCAGTGGAAATATTACCGAGGAGAGGCCTGAGGATACAAGGAAGGCCACTTTTCCTTCTCCCCTAGCACAGGCTCGGACACTGGGTGGTGCCAAAACGCCTCTTTATTTTCTGGGAGGAACAAGGTGAAATGTTCAGACAACCTTTGGGGTTGTGTTTTCTGGGTTGCCACTCTCGTTCATGTTACCCTGAAGAAGATTTTGGGGTGAAGCTGCACAGCCACCTGTCTCTAAATCTATGAAGGGTTCAATTTCTTCATTAGACCCACCTCTGGGCTCTTGAAAACTAGCCACAGAAGACCCGAACACGTTGTAATTTTAAAATTCTATAAATTATTAGGCAGGAACCAAGCCTGGGGTCTGGCAAGAAGACAAACAATTGGTAGTAGGATTGATTTATATTTTAAAAGTCTAAAGTAAATGGAACTTTCTGTCTCCTCTAACTGCTTTGGCAGTTATATGGGCTGAAGCCTCTTTAAACTGGTGGGTGGGTAATCCTTGCCTTTGGAAAAACAGTCATTCTTTCTCATCTTGCTTGGCAGTCGCCGGTCCTTCTTCAACTCCGCACTGCTTATTTTCTAGCTAAGGCCATTTTGGGGTGGTAATGCTAAAACCAATTAGCATTAATAGGTTGGATTCTGGTTTATTGCTTCGTATCAAGAATGGTCTCTCTGCTGCTTATCAGAGCCTGGAAATGTCATGCTGATAAGAAAGTAAATATTGGGCATTCAGTTCAGTGCAAGTCAACCACAGTTTGGGTAGCGGCAGGTCGGAAAATGTTTGTTAACATTTAATTGGAAGTGTAGTGTTCAGGATTGTTGGTTTAATAAAGAGTGGCGGTTTATGGATCTTCATCGATCAACACACTTAGTGACCGTCTCTCGTCAGAGGAATGAAAATTTAAGGGTGTCATTAAAAAGGATACCTTTTTCATTTGAAACCTGGAAAAGAATTTTCTCATCCCATAAACAAGTTGGACTTGAGATTTTCCACCCATTTAAACTAACTGGATTCACAATATCTGCCAGGATCCTGCCGAGCACAAACCCAAAGAGAGAGATGGCCTTGCTAAAGATGCAGTCTTTTATCGGCGAATAAATCCTTTGTCATCACATTTCTGGGGGCAGAGACAAATTCCTGATTGTGCCACCATTTCTAAACACAAGGTCACTTTCTAGGAGAAGTAATTTTTATGGAAGAGATCGAATCTAAAAAATAAATGGTATACCTGTCATGCTGAGCCCTAACTTGTCAGAAACGGGGAAAGAATTTCTACACTAAGTGCGGGGAACTTTTTCAGTATGGCTCTTCATTGTCCAACTAGCATAAGAGTTATTCGGACGTTATGAAGAAGTGTCACTCTACATCATGGGAGTAGCATTGGAATCAATTCAACTGTTTCCCCCTCATATGGGGAGGATGAGCCAAAACCTTTTTGTAATCCAACTCGGGTTTCTCTCAAAGTCTGTGAGCTGTGAGGAATGGATTTCAAATTCTGGGGTTTCCACGTACATTCTGCCGGTGAAATTTAGCGTTGCCCAACCTCTTTGTTTTTAAGGTGAGCTTTTCAAATTCTCAGGCATGGTGACTGTAGCAAAACCTGTAAATCCTAAGAGGGTTTCTCCCATTTCTCTTCCTTCCATCACCTCTTTGGGAAATTTTGAGCCCGAGCAGTGCGAGGAGTTGGCGTGTTACCTTCCAATTAATCCACCTGTCTTCTGCTGCTGCTTCTTTAGGGGTGGTCAGAGCCCCCCACCCCAATGTTTCTGAAACCTGCAGTGTCTGCTGGGGGCAATAGGGTCACATGCTGACCATTAGTAGCCTATCCCAAAGGCCGCCTTGTTCTAAAGACCTGAATATTGCAAGATCTGAGCCTGTGCCTGTTGGAGTCCAGCACAGTCATGCCAAGAGGTCCCTGAGGAAATGCTGGGGGTGAATGTCAGACCTCTGGCACCCCCTCTTTTATGACAACAGTCAGCCCTCAGATTTTTCAAGAACTTGTTTACATTTCTCTGTTGGCCTGGTGCTTGGTGCCAGAACCCAAAAGTAACTCTTCTGGAGTCCTTGGAATTTATATTTCCTCTTCACAGCAACCAGAGCTACAGATGCAGCCGGTCTGCCGCTTGTATAAGTTTCCCTTTTTTAAAATCTAACAGGCAAAGCTGGAACAGCCTGCAAATCTGAATGGTACTAGTTCTTTTGTTTCTTAAGATTTTAAGCCCGGAAAAAAGCTTATTTAGTACTTCTAGAGCCATAACTCAACTCAGCAACTCCTGGATGCAACCTTTCTTATAGTTAACTGTTATTAAGTATTTATGATAAAAGAGCCATAGCAATGGGAAACCTAGCCCTATCCTGAGTTCTGTGATTAAATAAATACAAGTGAGTGAATCTTGGGAGTGCCTTTTTTCTTTTTTCTCTCCACTGCTCAGACATTTTCCCCTGAACCTGCCTTGAAAAAGATGCTATGTTCTTTTTCTAACTTAAGATTCAAACCTAAACTCTACCTCGTTTTTTAAAAAAGGATTCTTTTGAAGTTTTGATTTTCTCTGCTGGCCAGGGCTGCCCAGGGCAGCTGTATTGTTTTGAGCCCAGATCTACCCAGGATAAGCCCACGATTGGACCCAAACCTAATGAGACTGAGAATAGCCCCGAACAGACAAAGGGTCCAGATTTCAATGTTAAAAATGAGGACGGCAGTTCTATCAATTTTCACACACCCTCCGGTGTTGGGGAAAAATGGAATTTTTGTCACTCGCATTCAGGTCAGTTGTGCATCTCCTCCAGGCAGGCCTTCCAGAGAAAGAGAGCAACACTATGGAAGAAGGGAGAATCCCGCTCGTGCAAGATTTCTGCAATGTTTTCGGAGTTCCGGACCACCACTGATTTTATACTCATCTTTCTTCCCTGCCCTTTCCCTCGGTCCCTGTTAACAAGGCATACATCCCTGAGGATTGGCAAGAAGATGAGGAAGAGTCCATGGAACTTGAATCTATTCCAGATTTATTTTAAGGTTTCCCTTGTGTGAAATTTCCTTTGAAAACCGATGGAAATGCAGACATTCAGCTGAGTTCAGTACACTACTGCTCTCAATCAGTGGTATTTACTGAGTGCTTATTGTGTGCAGAGCAATATACTAATAGAACTGATAGGTAATACAAGGGGCCTAGAGGGGGAGACAGATATTAAAATGTATTATGAGTATGTGCATAAGAGAAGCAGTGTGGCTTAGTGGATAGAGCCTGGGAGTCAGAAGGACCTGGGTTTTTTTCCCGGCTCAGCCCCTTGTCTGCTGTGTGACCTTAGGCAAGTCACTTAATTTCTCTGCCTCAGTTATCTCATCTATAAAATGGGGATTAAGAGTGTGAGTGTGGGACAGGGATTGTGTCCAACCTGATTAACCTGTACCTACCTCAGTGCTTAGAACAGTGCATGGCAAATAGTGAGTGCTTAACAAGGACCATAATTATTATAATAAATGCTGTGGGGCTGAGGGTGGGGTGTATCAAGTACTCAAAGAGTACAAATGCTAGGGTGATGCAGAAAAGCCTGGTCATTCATTCAATTGTATTTATTAAGCACTTACTGTGTGCAGAGCACTGTACTAAGCACTTGGGAAAGTACAATGCAACAATAAAGAGTGACAATCCCTGCCCGCACAACGAGCTCACAGTCTGGGAGGAAGGCCTCTAGGAGGAGATGCCTGCATACAATATAACTACAGGAATTAGGAAACAAAGCTTTGTTTGACTGTTGATGGAACTTATACTGTGCTGCGCACCGTGAAGCTGGACCAAAGTTCAAGTGAAGTTTTGGACTAAAGTTCAAGTGTAGTTCTGGGACTCGATTTCTAATCAAGAGGGACATGTACTCACAGCTGAACTGGAGCCTTTATTGAGTTCAGACAGGAAAAGGCAAGTCATAATACCATTGGAGAGGATTTTCTGGACAATTTTCCTGGACGTTTTAGTTAATAATAATGTTGGTATTTGTTAAGTGCTTACTATGTGCCAAGCACTGTTCGAACCGCTGGGGTAGATACAAGATAATCAGGTTGTCCCACATAGGGCTCACAGTCTTCTTCCCCATTTTACAGATGAGGTAATTGAGGCCCAGAGAAGTGACTTACCAAAGGTCACGCAGCTGACAAGCAGCGGAACTGGGATTAGAACCCAAGACCTCTGACTCCCAAGCCCAGGCTCTTTCTACTGAGACCCGAGGACCTTCTCACACTTGGATCCTCGCAACACTGTTAAGCATTTCATTCATGCATTCAATGGTATTTACTGAGCGCTTACCGTGCGCAGAACACTGTACTAAACGCTTGGAAGGTACAATTCGGCAACAGATAGAGACCATCCCTGCCCCACAGTGGGCTCACACTCTAGAAGGGAGGAGACAGGCAACAAAACAACACAAAAGAAGCACAAAATGAAACCACAAACATGAGCAAGCGAAAGGAGGTGATGATATTTCCAGATGCAGATGGCAAGGGACGAGTGCTCTTTCTAGCCAGAACCTGATTTTTTTTTAAAAATGGCCCTTTGTATGCAGTGCGATGTATTCAGATCGACTTGGTCCCCCACTCCCTGCCAGTCCCTACCAAAATTGCAAACTTCCTACTCCTGCTTTTTGATAACCACTGAAGAGAACAGAGGAAGTCATATAGTAAATTAAGGAGATTTCACCTAGGGATCTGTTTAATTGGGCCATTTAACTGGAAATCAATTCAAATGAAAAGTTCTAAAGTGGAAAGATCCCGGGCTTGGGAGTCCAGAGGTCATGGGTTCTAATCCCACCTCTGCCACTTGTCAGCTGGGTGACTGTAGGCAAGTCACTTCACTTCTCTGGGCCTCAGTTCCCTCATCTGTAAAATGGGGATGAAGACTGTGAGCCTCACGTGGGACAACTGATGACCCTGTATCTCCCCCAGCGCTTAGAACAGTGCTCTGCACACAGTTAGCGCTTAACAAATACCAACATTATTCTCTGGGCCTCAGTTCCCTCCTCTGGAAAATGGGGATGAAGACTGTGAGCCCCACGTGGGACCATCTGATCACCTTGCATCCCTCCCCCAGCGCTTAGAACAGTGCTGGGCACCTCGTAAGCGCTTAACAAATACCATAATCATCGTTATTATTATTAATGGAGAGGCTGGGCTTTTATTATTTAAAGAAAAAAAAAAATTCGCAGCGAGCCAGCCAGGAGTCGAACCTAGAATCTTCTGATCCGTAGTCAGACGCGTTATCCATTGCGCCACTGGCCCCGCGCACGTTCTGAGGGGGGCAGCGCGCCCTTATGAGCGTGGGCGCTGACGGCGCCGCTCCCGCCTGGCGGATGACGTCATCACGCCCCCTCCCGACGTCCTCCCCGTCGCCCGGGACGCCGCGCGTCTGCGGAAGTTTGTCCGCCGCCGCGCTCCGTCGGTGACCGGTAGGACCGGCGCTGAGGGGGCGGCGGGGAAGGAGGAGGAGGAGGAAAAAAAGGAGGAAGAAGAAGAGGAGGAGGAACAGCAGCAGCAGCAGCAGAGATGGCGGCGGCCGCCTACGAAAAGCTGAAGCTGTAAGTACCTGCGGGGCCCGAGGGGGGAGGGACAGGCCGCGCCCCCCCGCCCTGCTCAGGGCCTGCTCGGGGTGCGCATGCGCGGCCAGTCCTTCCCCCCCCCCCCCATTTTATTAATTCCTATGTATCTTTAATTCTTTTTATTTTACGTTCCCCGCGCCTCTCCACTTCTTTCCCTGTCCTTCTCCCCCCTCCCAGCCCGTCGTGGCTGTTGTGTCACTGGCTGTCAACGCCTTGGCCTTGGCGGGTTGTTCTTTCGATCGTATTTATTGAGCGCCTCCTGCGCGCGGGGCACTGGACTAAGCGCTTGGAATGGACAAAGCGGCAACAGAGAGTGACCGTCCCTGCCCTTTGACGGGCTCACTGTCTAATCGGGGTGGTGTGACCTTGGCTGAGTCATTGCCCTGCCCCGGGGCCTCGGTGTCCTCATCTGTGAAATGGGGGTGAGGAGGTGATTGATGTGGTCTTGTTTTTCTGCCCGTCCGTCTCCCCCGATTGGACTGTGAGCCCGTCATGGGGAGGGGGGGCGGGGTCTCTCTCTTTTGCCCAATTGTCCATTCCAAGCGCTTAGTACAGTGCCCTGCACATATTGAGCGCTCAATAAATACTACTGATTGTGTGCCCCACGTGGGACACCCGTGGATCCTCCCCAGCGCTTGGCACATAGTAAGCGCTTATCAAATGCCAACATTATTATCTCCAAGCGCTTAGGTCAGCGCTCTGCACAGAGTAAGCGCTCAATAAATACTATTGATTGACTGTGTGCCCCACGTGGGACACCCTTGGATCCACCCCAGCGCTTGGCACATAGTAAGCGCTTATCAAATGCCAACATTATTATCTCCAAGCGCTTAGGTCAGCGCTCTGCACAGAGTAAGTGCTCAATAAATACTATTGATTGACTATGTGCCCCTCGTAGTTCACCCTTGGATCCACCCCAGCGCTTGGCACATAGTAAGCGCTTATCAAATGCCAACATTATTATCTCCAAGCGCTTAGTACAGAGCCCTTCACACTGTCAGTGCTCAGTAAATACGGTTGGATGAACGGATAATAATTGTGGTGGTTTGCTAAGGATTTATTCTGTGCCAAACCCTCTGCCAAGCGCTGGACTGGGTCCATCGGGTTGGACCCACAGTCCCTGCCCCTCTTAAGCCTCATGACCTCATTTCCCAGAGACGTGAAAGGACCTGCCCAAGACCCCACAGCAGACAGGTGGAGGCGGAATCAGAACCCAGGACCTTCTGACTCCCAGGCCCGGGCTCAGTTCACTGCGCCATGCTGCGTCCCCCTCACACACCCTCTGCAGTCTTATTATTGTTGTTAAAAAACTAAATAAATCATTCAATAGTATTCATTGAGCGCTGACTATGTGCAAAGCACTGTACTAAGCGCTTGGAATGGACAGTTCGACAACAGAGACAATCCCTGCCCATTGATGGGTTCACAGTCTAAACTGGGGAGACAGACAGCAAAGCAAAACAGAACAAATAATCTTTATTGAGCGCCTGCTGTTTGCAAAGCACTGTACGAAGCGCTTGGGAGAGTACAGTATAACATCAAACATATTCCCTGCCCAAAACGAAGTCATAGTCTAGAGGGGGAGACATATTAATATAAATAAATAGATAAGTAAATTCCATATGTATGTATACACATGTATATGCACACACATACAGATATATGCATATGTGTATATATGCAGGTGTATATGCACACACATACAGATATATGCATATGTATGTATATACGCATGTATATACATATATATACATGTGTGTGTGTGTATATATATATACACACACATACAGATATATACATTTGTGCAGTTGAAAAGGGAGGAAGGATGAATGAAGGAGCAAGTATGAGTGGCGCAGAGGGAGTGGGAGAAGAGGAGAGGAGGGCTTAGGGAAGTCTTCCTGGAGCGCTTAGTACAGTTTTTTGCACATAGTAAGTGCTCAATAAATACGATTGAATAAATGGAGGAGATGTGCCTTCGATAAGGCTTTGAAGTGGGAGACAGCAATTATCTGTCAGATAATTATCAGTGTTGGACTGTGGGAGCCAAAACAGTGATTCCCCTCCACCCCCATCCCCCAAAGCCTTATTGAAGGCCCATCTCCTCCAAGAGGCCTTCCCAGACTAAGCCCCACTTTTCCTCATCTCCCACTCCTTCTGAATCACCCTGACTCGCTCCCTTTGCTCTTCCCCACTCCCAGCCCCACAGCACTTACGTACCGTTATCTGTCATTTTATTAACTGATATTGATGTCTGCTTATTTGCATTGATATCTGTCCCCCTCCCCCCCCCCTTCCCCCCAACCAGACTGAGCTTGTGGGCAAGGATTGTCACTTTTTATTTCTGTATTGTGCTTTCCCAAGTGCTTAGTACAGTGCTGTGCACACAGTAAGCATGCAATAAATAGAGTCGAATGAATGAAAAACGCCAACCAGCCGAAGGCGACGTGAATTCTTGCTCTTGTGTTGCAGAATAGGTTTCAGGGACACTAGCTGTATCACTAGGTCATTTCCCCAAAGTTTATTTTAGTACGTGGAATTCAAGGGCTTTTAGTCGAACAAGTGTCGATTGGTAACTTTTTATATTCATTCACCCGAGTGAGGGACTAAAAACAAAAAATTATCACTTGATTTAGGAGGCGTTATTTCATTGCATCTACCCTCCAATTCTAGAAAACCCACTCTTTGGAGGTTTTGATTTTGAGTACAGGTCCTTTTTTAGATTGTTGTATGAAGATTTCTGGGTGGGGTGGGTGAACACTTGTATTTTAACGCCACTAATTGTTCTCTATTTTAAACTCCCTTAGTCTGTTGTAAAGAGTGAGATCCTTGCACATAATATGTTATTGTGTTCATTGGCTACATGAGGATGAATTACAGGTCATCAGGGAAAATCAAATGAATTATCTTTCCAGTCAGTCATTGTTATTTATTGAGTGTTTACTGTGGGCAGAGCACTAATAGGACTGAATGAATAATCTAAGCATCTGGGAGAGTATAAGAGAGGAGACACAATCCCTGCCCTCAGTGACCTTACAGTCTAGACCTTCGCACAGACATTAAAATAAATTTCAGATAAGGGGAAGCAAGTGTTTTGTGGGTGGGGAGAGTTCGGGCAAATACCTAAATTCTTAGGACTCAAGGACATAGGTGACACGGTATAAGAAGGGAAATTGCACTCACTGTACTAGTCAATTGGGAGAGCAGAAGAGAATTGGTGGATACGAGACGCTTGCCATCAAGGATCTTACTGTCTATCGGAGGAGTTTAGTCTTAGTGGAATAGGGAGGGGAAATAAATTAATCAGGGAATTAATGAGTAGGTGGAGAGTAGAGGAGTGAAGCATGCAGGCAGGGTTCTAGTGGGAAGAGGAGTGAGGGAAAATGAGAGCTGGTCCAGTGTCTTAAAGCCAGGAGAAAGGAGTTTCTGCTTGATTCAGCAATGGAAGGACCACCACTGGAGGGGTTGGAGGCGTGAGGAGACATGCACCGAATGGTTTTTCAGAAAAATGATCCAAGCAGCAGAGTGAACCATGGCCTGGAGAGGGGAGGGGCTGGAGGCAGAGAGGTCAGAGAGGAGGCTGAAACAGACATCAAGATGGCATATTGAGTACTTGGATTAGTGTGTGGCTGTTTAGGTGGAGAGGAAGGGGCAGATTCTGGAGGTACAAGTGACAGGATTTGGTGATTGATTAAATATGTAGGTTGGAGAGAGAAGCACCATGAATAATCTCAAGATCGAGGGCTTGTGAAGCAAGGAGGCTGGTGGCATGATCAGTAGTGTTGGGCAAAACTGAATTGCAAGGAATTGAGGGAATTGGATACGAAGAAATTGAGGCAGCGGGTATAAATGACTCTCAAGGAGTTTTGACAGTAGTGGTAAAAGGGAGATGAAAGGTGCAGTGGCGGTGAGGGACTTTTTTAGGGTAGGAGACACAGGAGTGTGTTTGAAAGCAGAGGGGAAGGGACCATTAAAGAGTGGTTGAAGATGGCAGTTAGTAAGGGGAGAAGGGAAGGCATGGAGTTTTAATTAGGGTTTGAGGCGATTGAGTGGGTCAAGTGGCAGGGGTAAATTTCCAAAGGAGACAGGAAACTTCCCCCCTCTTCTCATCGGTACACCTTTCTCACCTCCTCAGGGCAGTATTTGATGAGCCATTTATTGATCATTTCCATTTACCTACAGGCTTCTTGAACTTTTCAAGAGGCATGATGAAAAGTCACCTCATAGATGACTCAGAGAAAACAGCAGAGCCATTTTGTAATGCCCTCTTCTAAAGAATTAGCTTCAGGGGCTATGCAGAAATGATGCCCGAGGAGCTTATCTCTGGTAAATAATACTGCAGTGCTAGTATCATTTATTGGAGACAAAGTTTCTAGGTATCACCTGTACTTCATACCATCAGAACATGACTTGGGCAGGCAGGGAATGTGTCTGCTGATTGTTGTGTTATACTCATCTCTTCCAAGCACTTAGTACAGTGCTCTGCGCACGGTAAGCACTCAGTAAATACCATTGATTGTAAAGAAGAGTAAAATTAAAGGTGGTTTGGGTGTTCCCATGTCTCCAGCGTTTTCCTGACTCAGCAGAGCACTGTACTAAGTGCTTGGGAGAGTTCAATATAACAAGGCAGGGAACATGTCTACCAACTCTGTTATATTGTACTCTCCCAAGGGCTTAGTACAGTTAAACATTTAGTACAGTGCTCTGCACATAGTAAGCGCTCAGTACATACTGTTGAATGAATACAGTGCTCTGTCCACAGTAAGTGCTCAATAAATGTAATTATTTGATCCTCATGTCCATTTCCCTAAGGATAGTCACTGGCCAAACATGCAAACATCTTCCCTCTCCTCCCTACTCTGCAGTTCTTCACATTTCCCCTTGTGAAAGGTGATCCCTCTAATGGAAAAAAAAGAAATGACTTTACACTTGTTTTCCCCAACTGGGCAGGGCCTATAGGAAATACAGGGTTGAGATATTCCTAAGGGTGTTGAAATGCTTGTCTCAAATGGCAAGAGCTGCTGAAAGACCATGGCATTAGCGTTACTTCCCCAAACCCCCAAAGGCTGATAGGAGGTAAGAGGTTTATTTACAATAGAGAATTTTTGGTTAAATTTGTTAGTGGCAGAAGGGTCAGAGACTGGAAGGCCTCTCAAATGGAATAATAATACTCAAGTCATTTTTTGAAACGTTTGTGGAAATTAGGGTAGAAACGATATAAGATGTCTACCAACTCTACCGAGAAGCTGCCACCGAGAAACAGCGTGGCTCAGTGGAAAGAGCCGGGCTTGGGAGTCAGGTCATGGGTTCTAGTCCCGGCTCTGCTGCTTGTCAGCTGTTTGACTTTGGGCAAGTCACTTCACTTCTCTGTGCCTCAGTTACCTCATCTGTAAAATGGGGATTAAATCTGTGAGCCCCACGTGGGACAACCTGATCCCCTTGTATCCCCCCCAGCGCTAAGAACAGTGCCGTGCACATAGTAAGTGCTTAACAAATACCACTATTATTATTATGATTATGTGTATGTTTACTGTTGTACTCTCCCAAGTGCTTATTGCAGTGCTCTGCACACAGTAAGCACTCAATAAATACTACTGAATGAATGAATAAAAGTTTTCTGCTGTAAATTGCTAATTGAACAATGACTCTGCCTTTTTTAAGTTCTGTAAATATTTTAAGCATGTTTATTTTAAACCTGATGCTTAGTAAAACCCTTACTTTACTCTCCTGTAACCACCTTCATGACCTCTGTATACAAGTAATTTACATTATAAGGGAGTGAAAGAGGACCTAATCCTTGTCTACCTCTTGGCTATCTTTGACATTGGTGATCACTCTCCATCACACCCACACACCTTCCCACCCTCCAGGCTATCCACTGTTCCTGATTTCCAATCTCTTTGGTCACTCCTCATTTTCCCTTGTGGGTTCTTTGTCTTCCTGACCCCTGTTGTCTATAGGTATCCTGTGAGACTGAGTTGTAGGTCTTATGTCCTTCTCGTCCTACATTCAATCTGTTTGGGATCTCTCCTTTCTCTGTCCTATTGCTCAGGTCTTCCCCCTCTGCCCTTCCTCCTCTGGGAGGAGACCTTCCAGAAATTTCTACAGGCCCATCCTCTCTATCTTTACAGTCTCATATCTCTTCCTGCTCTGATGGCCTGCAGGCATCTTATGCTGAGCCCCCCTTTTCCTCCCAAACCTCCTCCTCCTCTTAATTTTCCCATCGCAGTAGAGGATATCCCCATTCTCCGTCTCATAGATGACCACAACCTTGGTGTTATCTCTGACTCGGAGCATTCACCTCCCTTAATCTCCAAATCCTGCCAGCTTTTCATGGATCTGCCCATCCTTTTTCCACCCTTACCACTACCACCACCCGGTTCGAGCCCTCATGGCCCAACAGCTAACTACTTTAAAGGTCTCATCGCCTCAGATCTTTCCTCTCTTTAGTCTGTTTTATGTGCAGCCATTCGTAACACATCACTCCCCTCCTCAAAATCCTCCAATGGCTTTTTGCTTCCTCATGTACAGATCAATAACTTTTAATCATTGGCTTCAAGCCATCCCCCCACAGCTGACTCCTTCCTACTTTACTGCTCTCTTCTCCCACTACACCCCAGCTTGCACTCCTCACTCCTCCCCGAGCGTAACCATACCTCGATGGGAACAGGGGTCAGTTATAGCTGTCACCTCCCTGGAATTGGGATCGTTGGAATGAAGGCATTTAGTTCCTTGCACAGCCTCTCTTGTAAGATGAGGGGTAGACTTAGAACAGTGTGTGGCACATAGTAAGTGCTTAACAAGTGTCATCTTTATTATTATTATTATTATGGAAGTTGGAGTTGCTCTAGAGCACTGACCAGGCCATGACTCTCTCCTGGCCAAGCCCTGATTGTTTTCCGGTTGTGCAAGGTTGTGCCTTTCTCTCTCTCTCCCTCTCCCTCCCCCCTTCCCCACAAAAGAGAGACCTACTCCCTGTAGCCACACCCCAATTTTCCTCAAAAGGAAAAAGTTGACACTTCTGATTGTGATACTCAGTATAATCACACCACTGGTCATACTCTTGTCATACACAAACCAAGACCTGCTTCATAACCCTCATGAAAAACCGCCTCTTCTAAGGGACAGCCACCTTCCCCAGGTGAGCCGTCCTATCAGTTGCCATCACCATTTTATGTACAGCTGTTTAGGCCTGGTCTTAGTTAATTGTTTTTTGTTGTGACTAACAGTTGAAAAAGTAGACAAATTGTATATATACTCTCAATTAAGATATATTTGGCAATTTATGCCTTCCATTTTGCCCCATTGAATTGTAAGTTCTTTGAGGGCATGGACTGTATGTCTTTTATGTGTTACATGTTCCCAAGTGCATGTTGCAATGCTCTGCAAACAAGAGGTGACCAATAAATACTGCTGATGTTGGCTGAGGAGGAGATTCCATTTTCAAGGTGAAAAACATCGAAATATCTCACAAGAATAGACAAACCAACTGTCCAACTAGTCTTGGGAGAAAATTCACACTTTTCAAAGTTGTATCGAAACACGGTATCCTTTTTTTTCAAAAATTTTCCCAACAGTTTGGCAGATGATCCTGTTTTCTCATCCGAGTTCTTATAATTTGTTTCAAAGTTAAATGCAGGTTGATTACTCCTTTTGAATCCCCAAGTAAAGTTGTCATGGATAGATGATAGCTATGGATAGTTTTTCCCTCTCTGAAGTTTGAAGATCACAAAACACTTTTAGTATTCTACAAGAAAAGTTTTATAAAATTGATTGTAATCTGTCCATTAGCAATTTTATGAAAGTTTAGGATGAAGGATAATCTGGCTTCATCTTGCATATCAGGTATGACTCTCACCAGAAGACATTGCCTTTCTTATTTGTTATCATGGCCATTGAGGTGGTTGGGATGGAAATGAACTAGACATGAGACTTTTAAATGAACAAAAAATTGGGGTAGGAAAATGTCTGAAAAATAGAATGAATGTTTCCTTGTTGTGGGCAGGGAATGCATCTGCTAACTCTAGTATTATACAGTCCCGGGCAGAGCTCTGGGAATAGTAAACACTGAGTGATTAGAAATTGCTCTTGTGTCAGTTTTCCAGATGCCACTATCCTTGGCATTGGTCTTGATTTTTTCCCCCCCAATAGCCGTGCCCAACAATGTAATTTCATGTATTATCGTAAATAGATGCTGGAGATTTGGAATAAGATGATCGTCATTTTTTTGTAGTTTTTGTTTTTTCAAAGATTCTCTTCCTCTTACCGTTTTCTTGCATACTAAATAGTTTTGTCTGTGACTTGAGTTAGTTTGTATAGTGAACCTATAAAAATGAATATTTAAAAAGCAGTTCTAATTCAATCTGTGTGATTTTGCCATGATTGAGGGGTCAGTCAGTGGTCTTCAAGCAGGAACTGCTGCCAGTTCTTGAACTACACTGTGCAAGTTATTACATGTTATAAAATGTGCATTTGGGATTGATTCTTTTAGGGAATTTTAAGATATTCAGGGCCAAACTGCTAACTTTAGCTACCACTGCAGCTAAGAGTGTATCCATAACGTGTCTACGAGAAGCAGCAGCGTAGCTTAGTGGAAAAAGCCCTGGCTTGGAAGTCAGAGAACATGGATTCTAATCCTGGCTCCGCCTCTTGTCTGCCAAATGACATTGGGCAAGTCACTTAACTTCTCTGTGCTTCAGTTACCTCATCTGTAAAATGGGGATTAAATCTGTGAGACCCACGGGGGATAATCTGATTACTTTGTATGTACCCCAGTGCTTAGAACAGGGCTTGACACAGTAAACACTTAACAGATACCATCATCATTATTATTACTAACAAATCAGTTGGTTTTTTTTCAGTGAAATAACAACACCCAGAAATGAATGACTGTAATTGGCTCATAGATATTTTGGTGGTCAACTCTTCAGTATACCCCTATGGTGACACAACAGAGGAAAAAAAAAACATATTGAGGGCAGCTGTATCCTCCATAGTGATTCACAGTAGTCCAAATTCTGTCTGAAGTAAGTCGTGAATACAGTGTCGTCCTTGAACTGTGTTTAAGTTGAACTGGACTTTGAAGTAGAGACTAAGGATGCATTGTTAATGACTTAGTATTCGGGGGTATTTTCATTAAAATCCTGGTCTAGAGTTCATCATCTAATAGGAGAGATCTCTTTCATCTATAAGAGGGGGAGAGTTCTGGATTATGAGGACTGCTGGACACCCATGTTGACCAGTAGTGGTCTTTTTTGAAGGATTTCTGTCTTGATCTCCTTCCTCTTCAGTGCCCTATTGCTCTTTTGGTACTTGTCATTATCCTTGTCTTGTGCTTGTGTTTTGATTTCATCTTACCTTCCGGGTACGTTGTCAACCCTCTCTATTCTCCTTATTCTTAGATGGTGGCCCCCAAAGGGACCAGGCACTGTCTAGATTGTAAATTCGTGGGTAGGGAACTGTTACACTTTACTCTCCCAAGCACTTAAAACAGTGCTCTGCACACAGTGCCCAATAAATGTGATTGATAGTTCTCAAACTTGTATTTGCCCCCAGTGTTTAGTAATGTTTTGCATACCATAGTCACTTAAAGTATTACTATTACTACCTCTTTGCCATTTTGATTCACTTTTATGTCTCCGGGTGTGTATCCTTAGGACATCATAAGCAGGGTTTGCCAAGAGGAAAATTGAGGAAATTGGGTGTTCTAGTGTTTTAATCTAAGTTCCCCATCTCGCTTTACAATGACTAGCAGCAATAAATAATTAAAAGTAGAAGTGTTAGTGCCTTAAATGGAAAGACAGACTCTTAATATAAAAACTATAACCTGTGGCTGTTGCCTTGGGCAGGGGGAGCCAAGGAATTAAGGAGTTGAGTTCAATAAACTAAAGGGTTCCAGCAGCATTTTCACATGTTCTTAAATTTGGAAAGGGTATGGGTGGACTTTAGCTTCAATGCAAAAAAAGGAGAGGGGCTTTTATGGGGGGTGGGGGATTAAGTGTAGAAATAAGAGGAGCAAGAGGAAAAAAAAGAGGAGAGAAGAGGGCGATGAGGACACTTGAAACTCCTTCCTTTACTTTTATTTCCCTTTCCTAAGTGCTACATTCAGTTACATTAACCGCTCTCATGTAATAAATCAACTCTGATCACCTGTTTTGTCCCGTGCTCACCTACTAACTACCCTCGCCTCCCCCTTCTGCTCCTCCTTCCTCTCCACCTGGGAGTGGGGTAATTGGTGAACTCCCTAATGAATTTCTCTACCTTCACCTGCGTGGTTCATTCTAAACCTTCCTCTCTCCCCCTACCCTGATGCAAGGCTGTCACTGCTTGCAGTTATACACTGCAAAAAGTAATCCTTTCCTCTGCAAAAAAATGGGGTGGGGAAATTATGCAGAGGAGGCAATTAGGTTAGTAAATACAGTATTTGCCCTTCATGATATCCCTAACCATGTTGTTTTAGCATCCTTAATAACCCACTGTAGCCGTCTCTCAATTTGTACAGTCCTGTTATACCTATTGTCATATTCTGCCTGCCCAGACTCCTGTGCTTGAACTCTCTCTCCCCTGGTTGGAGAGTGAGGTCTGTCTCCCTCCCTCCCCCCAGTTCTTGCGGGTTTGGGATTTGGCAAACAACGGTAGCTGTCTAAACCCATCGTGATTTTGTAGATTAAAGTCATGTCCTTCCTCACCCTTTGTACTTTCCTGAGGAGAGATCTTCATGGTTTGTTTTTTTTCTCTGTCACATGGAAGCTGTTCCATCCTCCTGACCCCTTAGTTGCCTTTCTGTGTACTTCTTCTAGCTTTGTAAACTCTGAACTAAGATGCAGCAGCCAAAATTGCAGTTGGCAGTCCAGGGGCAAATGAACCCCACTGGGCCGCTCTAAATAATCCAGAAATTAAGGAGAAAACAAAGCCAAAGGTAGGATTGGTTTGTAAGCTGTTCAGTCAATGGAATCTAAGGGGCTAAGTTCCTGAGCAGATAACAGATTCTTCCTACTGTTTCAATCAGTCAGTTCTAATTCACGCCCCAATTTATAAGGTTTTGTCCAGGAATGCAATTACTGTGTTGTATGAGAATGTGTAGCTTCTTTTCCCCCATGCTGCTTAGCAAACAATACTACTTTGCTCTGTTTGAAATCATAATACAGAAGAATTAATGTTTGTGTCCAACGCCTTGCTCTTTTTTTTCCCCTCTTGCTTGACAGTTTTCCGTACATTCTGCTAGAAGTGGTAATAATTGTATTTATTAAGCAGCCACTGCTGTACTAGGTACTGGGAAAACAAAACAGGTGGATCAGAATTGAACAGTCTCTGGTCCCCAAGGGGCTCATAAATAAGGAATTAGTGGCTGGGGAGAGGGGTCGTGATAGAAACATAAGGAAAGGACAAAACAGTAGAAACAAGCACAGACAATATGAGATATGCCAGAATAGGTACATTACAAGGATGGTTATCATTCTATTTTAGTTTCTATTTTCTTCTATAGGATTTAACGTCCCTGATAAAACAGCGTAGGTCTGCGTGGCATCTGTTCTCAGGAGGACATTTCTTGTTAATTGAATCCTCTGTGTTCAAATGCATCTTCAGAATATAGGAAAATCTTGAAAGCAGGTTGACTCCTGGTAAAAAGAATGCCTTAAAAGCTGGGAATTGCCATTTCCTACTTGGCTGTATGTGTTGAAATCACTAAATGAAGCAGCATGACTTAGCAGAAAGAGCCCCGGCTTGGGAGTCAGAGGTCATGGGTTCTAATCTCGGCTCTGCCACTTGTCAGCTGTGTGACCTTGGGTAAGTCACTTCACTTCTCTGTGCCTCAGTTACCTCATCTGTAAAATGGGGATGAAGACTCTGAGCCCTATGTGGTACAATCTGATTACCTTGTATCTACCCCACTGCTTAGAACAGTGCTTGGCACATAGTAAGCACTTAAATACCAACATTATTATTATTATTATTTCATTAATTATTAGTTTTCCCACAGACAGTGTAATTTTACTTATGCCTTTTTGCAAATTCTCCAGAGTGGATCATTCACCAGATAGAGGCCAGGAAACACTCCTGTGTTTCACTATTTGTCCAACTTTTTCTGTCTCATTCCACCCTCCTCTCCTCTATTTCAGAAAACAGAAGAGTTTTCAATGAGCCTCAAATTCCAACAGTTGAGTAAGGTGTGTAAACATTTTGTGAGTGAGAAATGGATGGGCTCTGTACAGAGGTGGAATGTCAGTGTTTCTGAGAAAATAACCTGGGAAAAAGCAAGTCATTTTCCATTGGCAGTATATCAGGTTTCTATATTACTCTAATCGCTTTTCTGGGAAAGTGACTTTCACTCTTGGTTGTGAATAATTATAACTAAGAGCTGAACAGTTATATTAAATATGGGATGTGGTTTTCTTTACCACTTCTCATTAAAAAGCAGTATTGTACTGTTGTCTTGTCAGTTCACCCAGCTGTGTTATAATGGAGCAGCAATAATAAAATTTGAATGCCCACCAGGAGCAATGTACTCTATTAGGGGTTTGGGAATGTACAACCAAGCCAGGTGTAGCATTCCCCTCCCACAACGTGCTTACAGTCTAATTGGGGTGACAGTCATGAAAACACTTTCAGTAGTCAAAATAAATAATTGACCCTACAGCTCAATAAGCAGAGAAGGCTTCTCAAAGGGAATGGGATTTTAGGAGGCCTTTGAATATAAGGAGGGCTTAATCCTCTCTTGTGGCCTAGGGAATAGTGCTTGGACCTGGGAGTCAGAAGGACTTGGGTTCTAATCCCGGCTCCGCCACTTGTGTGCGATGTGACCTTGGGCAAGTCACTTCACTTCTCTGGGCCTCAGTTCCCTCATCTGTAAAATGGGGATTAAGACTGTGAGCCCCGGGTGGGAAATAAACTGCGTCCAACCTGATTAGTTTGTATCTACCCCAGATCTTAGTACAGACCTTGGCACATAGTAAGCACTTAAGCAAATGCTGCAAAAAAAAAATATGAAGAGAGCGGATATGTAAGATGGGAAAGGTTGTTGGAGAGCCTTAAGGCCAACTGGCAAGAGTTTTTGTTTGATGCCAAAGGGTATGGTGAGTCAGTGTAAGGTTTGAGGAGTGGAGAGAGATGTGGCTTCAAAAAAACGATCTGTGCCATAGTCTGCAGTATAAATTGGAATGGGGAAAGACTAGAGATGTGAAGATGAGTAAATAGGAGAAGCAGTATGGTCCAGTAGCCTAGAACATGGGCCTGAGAGTCAGAAGGGCCTGAGTTCTACTCCTGGCTCTGCCACTTATCTGCTGTGTGACCTTGGACAAATCACTTAACTTCCCACTGGCTTGGTTAAGTCATTTGTAAAATGGGCATTAGTACTATGAGCCCCCTGTGGGGCATGGATTGGGTCCAACCTGTTTAGCTTGTGTTTACCCCAGTGCTTAGTACAGTGCGTGGAACGTAGTAAGCACTTAAATGCCATAAAAGAAGGTAGAACAATCATATTTGAGCACTTACTATGTATAGAGCCCTATACAGAGCACTTAAGAAGAGTACAATATAACAGGCATTATACAGCCACATAGTCTAGTCTCGTTGTCGACCCTTGTGGGGCCCATGTGGGGCAAAGGCTGCATCTGACCTGTCTATAATATATCTATTCCAGTGCCGAGCTCATGGTAAGCGTTTAGCACGGGACGTGGGAAGTGCTTAACAAATAACATTATTTTTTACGACCAGAGCCTGGGCTAGGGCGATAGTTCCAAGGTTTGGACTTGGCAAGAAATTAAATGTGGGAGTTGAAAGACAGCAAGGAATTGAGGATGACACCAAGGTCGCAGGTTTCCAGGGCAGGGAGACTGAAGCCATGTGCCCAGTGTTTCCTTGACCTGTGTTGCACAGTATCCAAACAGGCTTCCAATGTTGAAAGGACATTTGCTAATTCCACCATTGCGTTTTACCTGTGGTAAAAGCCTCCTCTCATTTTTAATTATTTTTATAATAAATCTTCATAAGGCAGTATTTCTTTTCAATTCTCAGTCACCTAAAATTCTACAGCATTATAAAAAAAAGTTACAGCAGAAGGGAAAGAGGCATAGCGTTCTGCATCTCCAAGAAGCCCTCAGAAACCTTTTATCAGGCTGATGATATCATGTTGCTCCTTATACCAATCTAGTCTGAGCAACATGCTGCTCTCACGTGTTTTCCAAATATTCAGTTTTTCAAGTATGTATGATTTCATTTATCTTGGTATATCAAGTTTCTCTAGCTTCCATTTTAAGAATGCCATATTGTATTTCAAAAAGCAGCTTGCGAAGGACCATGATTTTAAGCACTAGTTTTGTTTAGATTTTGTTGAGAAGAATACTCCAAACAGATGTACAGATTCACATTAACATGAAACCATGGAGTTCATAGTGATAGAAAATAGGTTTATATTTAACACTTATATTTACTAATCAATGGTATTTACTGAGCACCTACTCTGTGCAGAGCACTGTACTAAGAATTTGGGAGAGTAGAAGACAAGAGTTGCTAATCAGTCAATTAGTATTTATAGAGCGCTTACTACTCATAGAACATTGTAATAAGCACCTGGGAGAGTACGATATGAGTTGGTAGACAGTTTGCCATCCACAGTGGTATTGCTGTAAGGCTGAGATGTAATCAACCAACCATAGTTTGTTACAAATAAAATGAGGGGTTTTTTCTCCTCCAAAATTGTACCCTTTAATTTCGAATACTTCGTTTGTACTATCTTCATGAGTCACCTATCTTAGTGGCTTAATACAAATCATGTTTGATTTAAAATTCACGGTGAGTGCAGAGGAATTACTATATAGCTTTTTATGCAAGCCACTTTACATGTGCAAACAGCACATTCAAATCAGCCAGTAATTTTTTTTCTCCCATATTCAGAAGTTTTGCTTGTTCAGGATATTGGGTAGAGGGTCAAAAAAGACTGGCGCCTGTGTGGTATTTTCTACCAGTGGGAAAGGGCTGCTCTGAGCACATTTCTCCGTTCGTTTGTGTAACCTGCCCCTTGAGGCTTCTTGAGCTTTTTCACCTGATCAGAGGTTTTTCTGGATCTGGTGAGTGAAAGATGATATTCTAGAAAGTGGCCACTGTGGTGCTCGTTGAAGGGACCTCACTCTCACCCAACCAAGATTCAGCCTGTCTGTTTTTAGAACCAGCAGACAGCCACTCAGTGATTGGTAGCACTTCACTTCTTGGCAAAGAGATAAAACAAGGTTATTAGAGAATAAATTGCAAGAATAACTGCAGGTAGCAATATTAGCATAAATACCAAAGCAACCGATTACCCAATAACTCAAGGCCATAAATAAGATTTTGTATTTATCTTAGCAGACATTATACTGCCACATAGTCTAGTTTAAGTGTCTACCAGTATTTAGTAATCAGTACTTATATTTACTAATATTTATATTTGCTAAATATATTATTTATATTTACTTATAAATATATTTTCTAATCAATGGTATTTACTGAGCACTTACTCTGTGCAGAACACTGTACTTAGCATTTGGGAGACTACAAGACAACAGAGTTGCTAATCAGTCTATTAGTATGTATTGAGCGCTTATTACACATAGAACACTTACTTGGGAGATGAGGTAACTGAGCTACTGTGACTTGAAATACTGTTAAATGAACTCTATAAATGAAATTTATCGTGCTCCCTCTTTTGTCAGTTATTCTGATTCCGGTTAAAAATCAACTTGGCCCAGTGCCGAATGGGTAGGAGAACACCTTCACAGCGGTCGCTTGTGGATTCGGTGCCCTGCTGTCGGTGCAGGGGAAAAAAAGCAGTGCCCTAGGTGTCCCTGGACTCAGTTTTGCCTCTAGCTGGCTAAACTGGGGGAAGATGGCATCTGCTCTTTACAGTGTACTGCACCCCTGCTCACCTACTTGCACGGAGCACCTCGTGCCTCAGGAAGCACTTGACTGGCAGGGGTGAGAGTGGGCAAATGGCAGTGGACCCTAACCATCCCCATCATCACTGATACTGCAAAATCACAGATTGTTTTGGATGAGCATCCGGCCTCCCTTATAGATTAAGAGCAGACTCCCTTATCGATAAAGACATAATTATGGTTAGCTTTTGGATTTTTTAATGGTATTTGTTAAAGCGCTTACTACGTGTCAGACACTGTTCTAAGCGCTTTTCTAAACACTGTTGTAAACAATGTTCACTGTCTAGCTAAATAAGTAGGAAATAGTCCCTGTCCCGTGTGGGACTCGCAGTCTAAGTACTAAGTAATAATAATAATGTTGGTATTTGTTAAGCGCTTACTCTGTGCGGAGCACTGTTCTAAGCGCTGGGGCAGATATAGGGTAATCAGGTTGTCCCACATGAGGCTCACAGTTAATCCCCATTTTACATAAGAGGTAACTGAGGCACCGAGAAGTTAAGTAACTTGCCCACAGTCAGTCACACAGCTGACAAGTGGCAGATCCGGGATTCGAACCCATGACCTCTGAGTCCAAAGCCCGTGCTCTTTCCACTAAGCCACGCTGCTTCTCTGATAATAATAATGTTGGTATTTGTTAAGTGCTTACTATGTGCCGAGCACGGTTTTAAGCGCTGGAGGAGATACAGGGTAATCAGGTTATCCCACTTGGGGCTCACAGTCTTAATCCCCATTTTACAGATGAGGTAACTGAGGCACCGAGAAGTGAAGTGACTTGCCCAAAGTCACAAAGCTGACAGGTGGCGGAGCCGGGATTAGAACCCACGACCTCTGACTCCTAAGCCCCTTGTCTTTCCACTGAGCCACGTTGCTGTTCAAGTAACTGAGCCATATAGAAGTTAAGTGACTTACCCAAGGTCACCCACCGATTACAACCCCAGGTCCTCTGATTCCCAGGCTCATTGGTCTTTTCAGTAGGCTGTGCTTTTTCTATCTTAAATGTTTCTATTTTATTATGCATTTCTAGCATGCCTGGCGCTTAGATGCAGTACTTTGGGCTTTCCTTTGAGAACACTGAAAAGACGCATAGATCTTACCAGGCTTACAGACTGAAATTTTGTCACCTGCCTAGCCCAGCCCCGCCCCAAACTATATGTCATTTTAGAAGCTCATTTCTGCACGTTCTGTCCAATGTGGAAGGCCACAATTCCAAGAGTGACTCAACTATAGGACAGGTTGGGGCGCTTCTATGTAGTTAAACTGCTAGTTACAGACGTTATCGCTATTGTCCATGGGGTTCAGGTGACCTGACTGGGTGGAGTCACGTAAACTTTCCCTCCCCACTATACCAAGCCTGGGCCTTGTAAGGCCGGACTATTTCCTCTAGTATTTTAGCAGCATTGTATCCCTACTGGGGTTGCATTGCGAAACTGAAAATAAATGGATTTACAGGGCTGTGTATACAGAAAGTGGGCAATAAATACAATCAAATGAATTTACATTCATATACTGTAGCACAGTTGAAATAAATGGATTTACAGTGCAATACTATGAATGCGTGAATTTATATTCAAATACGGTAATAGATTCCTAGCGTTGCAATTTGCTTTCGGTTGATGAACAGATGTATGAAACAAAGAAACAGGACTGCATCTTATTTTATTTTTTTAATCTATTGGTCAGTTGCTGGGTGGTCAATACTATCCTGGAAAGGTTCTGTTGTCAGTGGGTTTTTTACCTCTTTTTCTACTGGGGCATAAACACCAACTACTTATCATTTGGAGAACAGGATTGTTACATGGTATACCTTTTTAACCTTTAGGTCATTTCATCCTATTTAAGCTCCTTTAAATTAGGGTAAAGCTATCATTATTAAATTTTACAAAGTACGGAAAGCTTTGCCCAATTTAAAGGAGTTTAAATAGGACAAATTGCCTATTGCCTATATGTTGCCCTGTGGGATACGCCCCAAACTATCCACCACTTCAATTATAATCATTATGATATGTTTATATCATATATCATAATGATAACATTTTGTGCAATAAGAAGCAGTGTGGCCTAGTGGTTAAAGCATGGGCCTTGGAGTCGGGGGCCAGGGGCAGTGGGGGGACCTGAGTTCTTATTCCAGCTCTCCTACTTGTCTGCTGTGTGACCTCGGGCAAGTCACTTTTCAGTAGCTCAGTTACCTCATCTTTAAAATGGGGATTAAGACCGTGAGCCCCTTGTGTGACAGGGACTGTGTCCCATTGGATTGCCTGGCATCTACCACAGCACTTCGGTGCCTGGCACATAGTATGCACTTAACAAATACCATTAAAAAGTTATCCTGTCGTGATAATGTGTTGTTTCCCAATGTATTAAGTGCCAAAGGAATGGAATTTTCTTGTTTCTGGCAGCCTTGACTAAACGTGGGTAAAGTAATTCGTATCTATCTACTTACTGAGAGGTATATTGGTGGTAACAGTTGTTCTACCTCCCTGAATCTGATGGTAATGTTATTATAGGGCTGATATTTGGCAAGCCCTGGGGTAGCTACAAGATCATCAGGCCAGTCACGGTCCTTGCCCACATGGGGCTCACAGTCCAAGAGGAGGATGGAATTGCTGGTCGTTGCCTACTCTGAATGATGATCCCAACCCTAGAATAAACCCGTTTACTGGGTAGGTACTGAAGCATGTGATTATTTTCAAGGGTATGCTTCTCAATTGGATTCATTGTAATACCTACTTTTGAAAAATTGGGGAAGGAAGAAGAATGTGCTATTGTTTCAGCTCTTCATTTTGACCCCCTCCCCATGTAACCAAAAAGAAATTAGGCCTCTTGAGTGACAGTTAGACTAAGCTTTTGGCCTCTCTGAGGTCTGTGGCACAAACCTAATGTAAGTCATTCAGTGGCAGCTGTCACTTATATTTACTTGTTTTCTGTGGTCACCACGCATGACTAATTTCAAATATCGTTTGGTTTAGAATACTCATGGTACTGGATCAGAAGCATTACTTACTACCCTATAATAACATTCCTCAAGGAGATTATGCCATTAAATTTTTTCCTTGCCTTTGGAGGGATTCGATTTAATACATTTAGTATTTTTAAATAGATGGGTTAATCTCAGTCTGGACCAGCCTCCCGGCTTGTCCAACCCAAATGAACAGTTGATCTGGTTGCTTTTAAATGACACTGACCTAGTAACTGAACTTGGAATATGCAATGTGGCAAGACCTCCATAAATCCAGCATGGTAGTAATAGTATTTATTATGTTGAGAACACGGTAGGTATTCAGTACCAAGAGAGAATATGTAGGTGGAAATTAAACATGATCCTCTGTCCCTCGGGGGACTCATCAAATTCTGTGGTACAACAGAAAGAGCAGGAAGAGAATTCATCTTTATCGAAAACATGCTTATGTCTCTTTGAGAAACTTCAGTGTGGTTTTAGCCTTTCATTTTGTCTCTAGCTACCGTGCTGATTAAATGGTAAAAACTGAATTCTGTGCATAATCGAGTGCTTACTGTGTGCCGAGCACCGTGCTGCGGAGTGAAGACATTCAGTCTAGCAAGTCTGTTATTTTGGGGAAACTAGCTTTAAGTGACTGATTTTGCTGAGATAACAGTTCTGCTTTTGGTGAATCAGTGCTATCTGTCACCAGGTTTCTTGTGAAGCTTTAAAAAGATGGGTTGAACCACACAAATCAGGATTTTAATTTGTAGTAGTTTCTAATAATAGTAATTATGGTATTCATTAAGTTCTTATTACGTGGCAGGCACTCTAATAAGTGCTGGGGCAGAGACAAACCAATTGGGTTGGACACAGTCCCTGTCCCACGTGGGGCTCAGAGTACTCCCTTCCCCCCCATTTTACAGATGAGGTAACTGAGGCGCAGAGAAGTGAAGTGACTTTCCCAAGGTTACACAGCAGATAAGTGGCAGAATCGAGTTTAGAACCCATGAGCTTCTGATTCCCAGGCCTGTTCTCCATCCACTATGCCATGCTGCCTCTCAGAAATTTCCAAAGCCTCCCCACCGGGGAATCAAAACCCGTTCTCCCACGTGATGGGGGCGATATTCAGCACTAAGAATCAAAACCATTAGAGGACTATTTTATTAATTTGAGGAGTGTTTTGAGTAAATGGTTGAAATTCTCTTTAGTAGACCGATCTTTCAAAATATGGTACTTTTATTTGAAGTTTTCGCCCTCACAGCTGTGATATCAACTGTTCCATCTTTGACTTGATTCGAGCAGTAGAAAGGAAAACATAACCCCTACCACTGTTTGGCTCTGAGACCTGGAAAAATCACTTAACCTCCCCCCCAGCTAACTAATTAAAACAGGGCTATTTTGAGTCCAAGTCATGGGGTGTTGTGGTGCAGTGAAGTTCTGATAAGTGTTTTGAGATCTTAGAATGAATGAAAGTAGCTTTGGGTGTACAGCATTAATACAAATGTTCACTCATCCGCTCATTCTAAAGTGTCCTTCTGTCTGGACAGGAGTGCGGAGTTTTTGCTAGTCCCCAGACCCGTTTTTGTCAATATTACACTGTCCAAACTAAAATCGATTGATTCTTTACCATTAGTCTGTCATGAATTATTACTTGCTTTAGGCAAGAGCTCTCTGATGGTCCTTCACAGTTCTGAATACATTTCATGCTTTACAAAGGTGATTTAAAAATTTGGGGGGTTGATTCAATAGTCATGAAATTTGACCTTTAGTATAGTGACCTTGCTAAGTATACAGTGCAGCAACATCTAAATTTAAAGAATGTTAAATGAATTTAATGTCATCAGTTTTGGGGTCCCTTATGATGCCTTGGATTTTTAATATAAGCTCATTCTATTCCAAAGCCTGGGCACTGCAGAGTGCATTGTTTTCTTTGAGAGAAGGGACTGTATCTGTTTGCCGCTTTCTAAAGAATGCCCCCTCCACCCCAAATATGCTCATACTTCAGACTTCCTGATCAGCCACCACTATGCACCTCATACTCTATCCCCAAGCCATCCCTTGACTGCATGCTCGTTGTGGGCAGGGAACATGTCTACCAACTTTCTTATGTTGGACTCTCCCAAATGCCTTGTACAGAGCCCTGCTCCCATTAAGTGGCTCAGTGGAAAGATCCCGGACTTGAGAGTCAGAGGTCATGGGTTCGAATTCCGGATCTCCTACTTGTCAGCTGTGTGACTGTGGGCAAATCACTTAACTTCTCTGTGCCTCAGTGACCTCATCTGTAAAATGGGGATTAAGACTGCGAGCCTCCATGGGACAACCTGATTACCCTTTATCTGCCCCAGCGCTTAGAACAGTGCTCTGTACATAGTAAGCGCTTAACAAATAACATTATTATTATTATTAAGTGCTCAATAAGTACCACTGATTTTTTTTTCCTCTTACTTTGTGCTGTCTTGGGCCTCCAAACCTATTCTTGCATCACCTAGGTGTCTCATTCCCCCTTCTTTTTGGCCTCATTTTCCATCCAACACGCCACCATTTGTCTGTTGTGTAACCTTGGGTAAGTCATGTAACTTCTCTGTGCCTCAGGTTCCTCATCTGTAAAATGGGGATGAAATATCCCTTAGATTGGGAGCCCCATGTGGGACAGGAACTGTGTCCAACTTCCTTGTATCTGTCCCAGTACTATAGTGTTTGGCACATAGTAAACACTTAACAAATACCCCTTCTCTCCTCTCTTTCCCTGACCCCCACCCCCTAACACACACACACACACACACACACACACACACACACACGGCAGCTCTTGATCCAGATTAAGCTCTTGATCATTTTGTTTGAATTGCCAGTGACTTTAAGAAATGAGAAAGTGTCCTCTTTAGGAACTTTTCCAATTGATATTGTTGTTTGTTCTAGTGCCTCCATTTGCATTTACAAATTATAGTTCTTGTGTTCCCACTGGGTGCAATGGACTGTTTTAAGGGGAGTAAATTAGGTTAGGCATAAATGGGCTAAATAAATCAGGAGATTTTCAGAAGGCGATCCAAGCACCTGCTTTTTAAAGGTCTTTTTAGAAAGATGTAGTACAATAAGGAGATCAAATGAAAATCATCTCATGTGGAAATAAGTTGGTAAAGTCATTGCTTATTGATCTTTCTCTAACCTTTATATTTAAGAGGGAAAAGTATAATCTCCTTGTTTGTTTTACTACTCACAAATTTTATTTTATGTTTTTTAGGCATATAACACCAGAGAAATTCTATGTGGAAGCTTGTGATGATGGAGCAAATGATGTACTGGCTATTGATCGAGTCTCTACAGAGGTCACTCTCACAGGTATTATTTTCAGGAGTATGTAGAAAGAGGTCTGGGGTAGGGAGGAAGCTGCCTTTTGTGAGTAAGAAGAATGAGTAAAACCAAATGCTTCGTTGTCACATGATATATTAGTATCAGGTGCTTCTCAGTGTTTGCATTTACAATAGTTATGCCAAAATAAATTTATTCTGAAAGATTTCTCAGAGCTTATTCTTAACAGATTTGCATCTCTCCTGTCTAAACTCTTGAGCTAAATATTTTGACAATTGTGTCACTTGATTTTCAAAGGGTTCTTTTTGCTTTATTGAACACATGACTGAAATTCTGTTAAATTCCAATTTCTTTTCCCAGCTGTAGTTGCTGCCACAGTGTATACGTCCATTAGCAGTGACATCACAGTAACACAGATGCCCTCTGATTGTTGGAGGAAGGGCCACATGGGTGGGTGGGGGGTTACCACCTTTCCTGCTCTCTCTGAACTGAAGGGGCCAGGTTTCAGGGAAGTAGTTCAAACCAGAGCGCTACCTCATTTCCCTCTCCCGCCAGAGTCCCATGATGTTCTGACTTCATTTCCATCACTGTCCATTTCCCTTCTTGGATCTGTTCAGGTGAACCTGATCAGAGGCTGGACATATTAGTATTTTAAAGGTGGCTGGGTGCTTGTATCACTCTTCCACCTATGTTCTTCTCCGGTGTTCTGAAAGGCTTTTAGCTTATGTCACTATGTCCGTCTAATGGGGACCTTGTTATAAAAGCAATCCTCAAATCACCTGGGGCCATTATAGCAATCTACAGTTGACACCACTCTCCATTCTGGCTGAATTCCCTGACTATTGATGGTGAAGATCTGACCCTTTTCCATTGTTCAGGGTTTGTGTCCGTGTTCAGTAAAGCAAATAGATTAGTGGTCATTTTCATGAATTGATGAGGAGCATTTTCATCTTGATAAAGCTAAGCAAAATTCCATTCTCATTGTTTAACTTTTTTTCCCTAGGTCACTTTCTGAACATGTCTATTAAATCCTACTAATGTATTTTTAGAATCAATTTTAAGAGTAAATTACGCAGGGAGATGAAGTTAATAGGCTTTCCATCCCTCATGTCCTCCCCATTATTCTCATGGATTTAAGCAGTTTTTCCTGAGATTTTTGTCTTTTCCTTTTAGTAAAAAAGGATGTTCCTCCTTCGGCTGTTACAAGACCAATATTTGGTGTCTTGGGCACAATTCGACTGGTGGCAGGTAAGCAAATTAAGAAACTGAAATACTCGGGCAGTTTTGCTGCATATCAATCAGTAATACTTATTGAGCGCTTACTGTGTGCAGGACACTGAGCTAAGCACGTGGGAGAGTACCATACAACAGAGTTGGTAGACATGCTCCTTGCCGACAATGAGTTTACAGTCTAGAGGGGGAGAAGACATTAATATAAATAAATTATTTATAGATCTGTGCTTTATCCATTTGTGATAGGCATGCTTTGCCTCTGCCTTCAGTCTAAAGCTTTGCTTTTAGAAATGCCTCTCTTCTACATTCACGTAGTTGAAATTCATAATCTGACTGCCGACCTGTGAATTCATATGTCCTGTTTTTTGGCTTCGCTCATTTTGTGGTACAGTTCTTGGTGCTTCATTTGATTTTCTAAGTAAAATGGATGGTGTTTCTCATCCTGGGAGCTTATGAGAGCTTTAAGGTTAATGAAATGGCTCCTTTCTATATTGCACGTTGTAACCTTCTTTATCTACTTAAGAATTGCTGTTTTTGAATGTCCAATGTTGGTATTCTTTACCTTTACAGGGAGCTACCTTATTGTAATAACCAAAAAGAAAAAAGTAGGTGAATTCTTTAGTCATGCAATCTGGAAAGCAACGGATTTTGATATCCTCTCCTATAAGAAGACGATGCTGCACTTAACTGATATTCAGGTAGGAGTAGATTGGTAAAAGCCAAACAGAGTCAAAGCTATGGGAAACATCAATCTTAATTTTTACCAGGTAGGAGTAGATTAGTAAAAGCCAAACAGAGTCAAAGCTATGGGAAGAATCAATCTTAATTTTTACCCTATCTTGCATTCCTTAAAAGTTGAAGTTTAGTAGTATAGGCTTCTGTACCCTTTTACTTGGCCCAGTGCAGGAAAAAACTCAGCTTTGCTTGGGCAAGTTATACCATCATTCAGCTTCTTTGCCTCTGGGGCAGCTAGAGTCCCTGTTATGGTACAGATGGGAATACATCCTAACCTAAAGAATGGTCCATGTAATTTCAGTACTTCGAGTGACTTACCTTGACTCTGTTTGGTTTCATTCCCTTTGTCCTCCCTCCTCAAGAGCCCCTCTCATCTCTCATATTGCCTGGATAAAAAAGCTTTATTCAGACCTTCTGTGAACAACCCATAACTTGGTAAATAAGAGAACTCTTTACTGTTTTTTTGACCCACAGTTGCAGGACAACAAAACCTTCCTAGCAATGATAAACCATGTTTTGAGTGTGGATGGATTTTACTTTTCCACTACCTACGATCTGACACATACCCTGCAACGGTTGTCAAACACCAGCCCGGAATTTCAAGAAATGAGTCTTTTGGAAAGGGTAAGAATCTTGCTGAGAAACAGCTCTTTGTTCTGTGCATGTTAAATGAATGGATAAATCTAAAATCATCTTGAGAAAACCTTTTAGAAAAAGGCTTGTAAGGCAGAGTTTTTGCTGGAAAGTCACTTTTTTCACAGGAAGTTCAAAAGGCTACAAATAGGGCACTCTGCTATCCTCACCCGTCTTCATCCCTTTTGTACTTATGGCTTTTGACTAGTGCATTCAGTTACTTAGTTTGACCGCCCTAATTGTAAATATTTTAATGTCTGATAGAAATAAGCTCATTGTAGGCAGGAAACAGGTCACTTTATTTTGTACTTCCCAAAAGCCCAATACAGTGTACTCTATAGATCTTGGAAATACTGCCTCTAAAGTCCTTCATTTATAATTCTTGGGAGGGAGAGGCAAAGGGAGAGGGAGAGAAAAAAGAGTATTTGTGTTTTGATAGTGTGGTTGGGACAACCAGTCATGTGTCCATCCTTTTCAGCCACATTCGCCCAAAGGTAACTTTTCCATTCCTGGAGCTACTTCAGATGCATTGGAGAAAAACTTGCTTGGATGCATGTGTACACACACACACACACACACACCTCCCCCCCCCCAAAAATACACTCCATTTATCAGTTTGGGTTATAGTTATTTGGTTCCTATATAATTATGCCAATAAAATGGAGTGTTTATATGGATTGATTGCCCAGCCCCATTCACCACCATAAACTGGTTAAGCCAATCATTTCACAATGCCATTCATTAGCAGTGAGTTTGGAATTACTTGAATTAGTTCGGAATTGGGGGAAAAAAAGTGCCCTAATATAGAAAAATGTCCATTTGCATAACATTTAAGACTAGATGTTGTTAGCTCTATTATCAAACCATTGCATTTTGAACTAAAGTGGGATTACCACAAGCACAGACAAGACGCTGAAAAACATCAACTCTGCTTTATATAGCTAAGACCATTTGGAATCAGTAGCAATCAAGTTAGACAGGAAGGGCAGCAGTGTAGATTAGGGTGACTTTTCACATAGAAGCTTCAGGGAAGCCATAGTACGAAGAGGCAGAATGTACAGTTGCCAGTCACTATAGAGAGCAACTACTTCAGAATCAGTCTCAATCAATTGTATTTATTGAATTCTTAACTGTGTGCACAGTAATGTAATAAGCACTTGGGAGAGTGCAGTATAACAGAGTTGGTAGACACGTTTCCTGCCCAAAATGAGCTTGCAGTCTAAAGGGGAAGATGGACATTAATATAAATTATGGTCATGTATGTAATTGCTGTGGGACTGAGGAAGAGGAAAAGGGTGCAGATCCCTGTGCAAGGACAGCCCAGAAGGGAGTGGAAGAAGAGGGTATGAGGGCTTAGTTAGGTAAGGCCTCTTGAAGGAGATGGGCCTTCAATAAGGCTTTGAAGGTGGCGGGAGTGATTGTCTGTTGGATATGAAGAAAGAGGGCATTCCAGGCCAGCGGGAGGATGTGGGCGAGAGTTCAGGGGCAAGATAGAGGAGATTGAGGTATAATGTGTAGGTTATCATTAGAGGAGCGAAGTGTGCGGGCTGATTGTAGTAAGAGAGTAGTGACGGGAGGTAGGAGGAGGCAAGGTGTTTGGATGTGTTCAAGCCAATGGTGAGGAGTTTCTGTTGGACTTGGAGGGGATGGGCAAACTGGAGGTTCTTGAGGAATGGGGAAATGTGGACTGGACAATTTTATAGAAAAATCATCCAGGCAGCAGAGTGAAGTATGAGCTGAAGTGGGGAGAGACAGGAGGCAGAGAAGTCAGCAAGGAGGTTAATACATTTATCAAGAAAGGATAGGATAGGTTCTTGGATTACCATGGTAGCACTTTGGAGAGGAAAGGGTGGATTTTAGTGATGCTGTGAAGGTTGAACCAACAGTATTTGATGACGGATTGAATATGTGAGTTGAATGAGAGAGATGAATGGAGGATAATGCCTGGGCTATGGGCTTGTGAGACAGAGGATGGTGGTGCCATCTACAGTGAAGGGATTTGGGAGGAAAGATTTAGGATTTCTGTTTTGGGCATGTTAAGTTTGAGGGGAGCTGGTTGTGGGCAGGGAACATTGTATTCTGTGTTGTGATCTCCCAAGCACATAGTACAGCCCTGCGCACCGTAAGCACTCAGTAAACACCGTTGATGATGATGATGAAAGGCGTCGGTAAGACATTCAGGCACAGATTACTGAAGGCACGAGGAGGTATGAGCCTACAGAGAAAGATCAGGGCTGGAGATGTAGATTTGGGAATCACCTACATAGTGATTGTACTTGAAGCTGTGGGAGCAACTGAGTTCTCCAAGGGAGTGGGCATAGATGGAGAATTGAAGGGGACCCAGAACTGAGCCTTGAGGGAATCCCACACTTAGGGGTTGGGAGACAGAGGAGGAGACCTGTGAAAGGGATTGAGATGAGTGACCAGAGAGGTAGGAGAGAACGAGGAGAGGACAGTGTCAGGGAAGCCAATGCTGGATAATGATTCCAGGTGAAAGGAGTGATCCACAGTGTTAAAGGCATCTGGGAGGTAGTGGAGGATTAGGATGGAGTGGAAGCGGTTGGATTTGGCAATGAAGAGGTGATTGGTGACCTTAGAAGGTGGTTTGGGTGGAGTGGCAGAACCTTAAGCCATATTGGAGAGAGTCAAGGAGAGAATTGGTGGAGAGTAAGTGGAGGCAGCAGGTGTTAGCTCACTCAAGGAGTTGGAGAGGAACAGTAGGAGGGAAATAGTCTGATAACTTATTTAAAAAAACAACTCTTCAATTATCATAGCATTTCCTTGCCTAAAAACTATATAGCACTTTGGAATTTCGTATTAACAAAAATGATGTCTTTTGTAATCCCTCTCTTCGCAGGCAGATCAGCGGTTCGTATGGAATGGTCATCTTCTTAGAGAATTTGCTGCTCAGCCAGAGGTAATACACACTAGCAAGGTTCTGTTTCTTAATCAATTTAATCAGGGATCTGAGAAGGGAAGTGGTTTGATATTTTAGAGAATTCAGGAGTTTGACATCCATTTTATCCTTCAGAAGAAACTCAAGCAATATAACAGATCCCCTGGAAAACATCAGGAACTGTTCTTTTTTTCTTCCTTCGACCTGAGCCAATAAATTCTCCCTTATTAGGGAACAGGAAAAATGAAAGAATAAACCTTTTGTAGAGGAGACTTTTTTTTGTCTAGTTGGTGGGAGTGACTCATGCTTTAATAAGCCAGATATTCATCTCTCTCCCTCCTTTTACTTTGAACAAGTATGTCTCTCAGTGCTCTCCAAGTATAATCCATTTAGATTTAAACCTTTTTGCTCCTGATTTCACATCACTTTTTGTAGATGTCACAAAATAGAATAGAATGGTTTTATTTTGGGTCCAAAATACCTGTGAGCAGTGGTGAATTCAGTAATTAAATTCTTGTTTAGAACACAGCTTATTTCATATCTTTAGTAAGAGCAATTAGTGTTACATGGTTTCAGCCTCAATTGTAATAGGGCATAAATGATTAAAGAGAGACTTGGCTGCTAATTTCTCATCCACACTACTGGTCCTTCTGAGGTACTGTTTATCTCACTAATTAGCTGCGTAACTGAAGGATCATGTATCAGTATGTCAATAATAAATATATTTTTTAAATTAGGTTTAGTTAGAAATTCTGTTCAGGCATGGAATTGTGATTTCAGACATAGCACTTGTACTTTGATTTAGTGCATTGTTTAAATTTTCTCAGAGGCCTTTAGAAAAATAGTTTGTGGTCTATAAATGATCGGTTGGTATTTTATTTTTTGTAGGGAACCTTGAGGAAGGGCAAGCGGTGGGAACAGTAAAGTGTAAACACTTCCCAGAGAAGCGTTCTAGTCTGCCTCTTAGCTTTTCCAGACTCTACTTAGGTTTCATTTCCAGACCTGCATTACCATATAACTATAAATTTGGAAATGTTCAATTTTAAATGTACTGTGTCTCATTTCAGATTCATCGATTTGCTATCCCAGTGGTACATGGATGTATCCTTCATAATTTTGGAATCTTCAGTGATAGAGATTTTAGTTGAGATTCTTCACAAGGGGAAAGTGTTAGCAGTAATGCAGAAATGGCTGCTGATGAGAGACAATAAATGTATCAGTATGCAGGTGACAAGCAGTCGATCGATGGTAATTATTGGCCACTTACTGAATGCAGAGCACCGTTCAAAGCACTTGAGCAAATACACTACAATGGAGTTGATGGACGCAGTCCCTGCCCTCAAAGAGCTTACTTTGTAAAGAACAAGTCAGACTAATCTCTTATTGTAGGAAGACAATAATAGGCATTTGCTAAGAACCAGCGCCAAACATTGTACTAAGCAATGGGGTAGAGAGAAGATAATCAAACCGGACACAGTCCCTTTATTCAATGTAAGGTTCACAGTATGAGGAGTTGGCAACTCTAAAATAATTTTTCTGGACTTTTCAAGGCCTTAGTTTCCATCGTACATACTATACTCCTCTCTAAATTGGGAATATGGTGGTGTAGATGGGGATTTTAAAACGTTTTTTAGAAACCGGGCCCTTTCCATTGTACATACTATACTCCTCTCTAAATCGGGAATATGGTGGTGTAGATGGGGATTTTAAAACTTTTTTTAGAAACCGGGCCCTTGTGATCTCAAGGTGTCTTCAGAGGTATCCGCACATTGCAACATTGGATTCCTAAGTGTCCCCCAGATTGTTAAACTCCTCGAGAGCAGAGACTGTCTTCTATATTTAGGCTCTGAAGAGTTTAGGATGGGAGCTGGAGTCACTGTGGACCAGGATTGGAAGTGGTGATCCTTGGTGTTCTAGCATTTCACTATGACTTTCGCTACCCCGCCCCTCTGCTCTCCACATCCATGACTTCTAGCTCACGGCCTCCTTAAACCCCTGCATTCCCTGCTTGGCACCTCATCAGCCGTCTGGATTATGCCATGTTTCATGTGTTAATCCTGGTTTAAATTTTATCAATTGATTTCAGTTTTTGAGGGTGTGTGTTTAATGTTAGATCCTTGTCTGCTAGGCAGCTTCCCATTCTGTACCTGCCATCACATGCTTTTAGGTCTTCATGTCAACATTGTGCGTGTTCCTAGGATTGGAGTGAAAGGATAAGGCTTTGCAACATCCGAGAACGGCACTCTGCACTGCTGCCTAGATCGAGTGTGGTGGGGCTGGATTATTTTCAGTGTTTAGACTAGTAGTTCCATAATTGAGGAAAGCTTTTGGCCACATTTTCACTCTTAACATGTAGTTTTCCTTTTCATTTATTTGTTGAACAGGCCAAATACACTTTCAGTTCATGTTTCTGGATAGACATCCTTGTTTAACTCAGCTTGCTTGGCAATTTTCAGATTGCTTTGCTGTTTTTCTCATATGGGTAGACCAACTGGTTGAAGTTGATTTAAGTGTATAATCGCATATGTAAAGTAGTCTAACTGGTGATTTTCCAAATGCACTAGCTGAGTGTGTGATTTCCTTTATGTCTCCTCATATTAGGTGATAACATGAACTTTTAAAAAACACGTATTTTCCCGAAAGGTTACTAGACCACAGAATAAGATTTCTATAAAGAAATTATCTTCTCTCCTGGGCAATTAATTCCATGTTGTGGGGAAAAGCGCTTCTTAAGACTTCCATTATTTTCTTATAAGATGTTCATTTTTACCAATTATAGCTGTCATTTAAACAATGCTGTTTCCTTTTGCTCTTTAGTAGAAATGCTATAGATGATCTAGATTACTAATAGAGTTGATCAATCAGTGGTATTTATTGAGCACTTATTATGTGTAGAGTACTGTACTGAGCGTTTGGGAGAGTATAATACAAGAGTTGGTAGGCACATTTCTTCCCTGCCCACAAGGAGCTTACATTCTAGAAGGTTGTTGACTTTGATCAAAAAGTAAGCCTTTTTATTGTAATTACAGCATTAGCATATTTTTCTTGACACTTTTCTCTTCAGTTATTACTATGCATTCCTGCTCCATTAATGGAAAATATTTTGATTGGATTCTCCTCTCAAGAAGGAGCTGTTTCAGAGCTGGCGTCCGCTATTTTGTAAGAGGTAAGAGCATAAATGTCTCTAGCAGTGTTCAGAAGGTTGACTATCTTTTTTCATTTTCATAAGGCACAAATCTCCCCTTTTTCATTTTATGTTTCATTATTATTTGTTGATAAGAACCTCTCCAAACACTTTCCGTCTCCTTCAATATAATAATTAGAATGCTCTTCTGGGATGCATTTTGCAGTAATTACTGCCCTAGATGGTGGTGTTAAACAGCAGGCTTCCACTTACAGCTCCATGGGAAAATAATTATTTTGTTTTGCTGAGAATCAAAATACTTAAAATAGTAAAATCCGATTTTTCAAGCAGTAGCACTGTTTTCTGCAAAGCATGGATCAGAAAATAGTTGTTTCTTCAGGAATGGAGAACAAAAAAATGAATGGATGATTGGAATGTATACACTAAACAACCTATCAACCTCATTTTTTTTTTTTTTACTTTTGTCTTCTGAGCTTTGATTTTTCAAGGATTCGGTATAATGTCAAGTTGCCACCCATTCTAATTTTATCCTTCTGTGAATCTAAAAGCTCATTAGATGGAAATCGGATTTCCTTTTCTAGCAAAAGACAGCTTGTCAGCACCATAAATAGATTAATATATCTTACTAATAGATATCTATAGGCTGAAACACTACATGTGTTATTGCAGATTCTTTAAGAAACCAAAAAGTCTCACACTCCATGTTTTGGCAAAACATCTTATAGACCCAGAAAAGCTGTTAAACTTCATGCTCTCTGGATTTTAAAGATTAAAAATTGAAATATATCAGTAGGTTTATTCTTACTTTCTAAGTTATTAACGATAACTAATTTGTTTTCTTGATGGGTGAATAAAAATATTTGTAAATAAGCATATAATTCCACCGAGGTGTTTACATGAACAGATCTATCAAAAGGAAGCTATTTATCCAGCCACACCTTTGCTCTTTAGTCCTTTCTATTCTTTTATGTTTTGTCTTCAAGAGATTGTTTAGTATTTTTTTCTAGACATGGGTTTCTTAATCCATACAATATTGCTAATGAAACTAGAACTGCCCTCATATTTCAGATGGTTCACTTTCCTTCTGGTTCTCCTTAGACCCAGAGCTTTGCAGAAATTCTCCTCCCTGCAGTTCCAGAGTTTTCCAACTCTCTCTGGCAAGCAGGACTCTTCCTCTCTCTCCTTTTCCCTGCACATAGATCCACAAACCGCTGGGTAGGGCAGGAAGGAGGCAGATGTGGAGATGGTACTCAGCCTCCAAACAGGCCTCCAGCTTTTTTCTTCTGTGCCCCTGCTTGGCCCAGGAGTCCTTGGTCCATCTCTGCCCACCTTTTCCCGTTCAGGGGCAGGACTCGAGCAGATCAGGTTGTTGTGTGGGTTTACTCTTCCTTGCGGCTGATTTTGAAGTGCTGTGTTTTGCTCGTTTTGGAACTGGGATCATCAGCCTGTGGCTGGGGAGCCTGGTCTAGCTCTTCGTGGACCCAGTGGCGGGTGCAGGGAGCGAAGATAAGGCATTGAAAATTGTTACCACCCTGCAGGGGGAGGGACAAGGCGTTTAAGCCGTTAGATTCCCAATAAAATATGCTCTGTTGAAATGTGCTTAAATTGTGTGATTGGCTGCCTCCACACCAGCTGCTCAAATTTTTTTATTTTGTTTGCCTCTTTGGCGCCAAAATGTTGCCAATCCCTCTTGTTGGACAAGAAAATAGGAAATAACACAACTTCCTCAAAAAGGAAAATAAGACTTTTATTTAATGGGTTATGCTTCATCTTCACCATCATTCTGCTCAGTCATTTGTATTTATTGAGCACTTACTGTGTGCAGAGCACTATACTAAGCACCTGGGAGAAACAACACAACAATGTAAGAACATTTTCTGCCCACATTGAGCTCTGCTCTTGTAAATTTAGAGCTGGTTGGCCGCAGTAGGATGAAAAGGCAAGGATTTTACTAACTTTGCAGTATTGTTCTAGACTATCCCTTGGTTGTTGGTTTCTACTCTGGAAGAAAATTCTTCAATTGGAAGAGGCAATGACGAAATGCATTTTTGGTCATCTGCCAGTTTCAATTCAAGATAATCCTGGCAGGATTAACCAGAACACTCTGTTCGGCCAGAATGCGTGTGTCCATTGTGCATTTTGGATAGAATTCAATGGCAGAATTAGGGAACCTTCTTCCAAGAGAGGGCATCTGTCTTGGATATAGTGCAGCCCCTTGCTGGAAGAAATGGTGTACACAAGTGCACTGGAGTGAAGGTATATAGGCAACATAGGGTGAGGTAATGGAAACAGTTTTTGTCATCTACAGAGACATTTAAAAATCAAATCGAAGCATCAGCTTTTTGTTGATATCACAGCTCTCCTCTTTTACCTTGCTTTGTCAGGATGCCATGTGTCTGTAAAAATCTTCAGAAAAGCAGGATATAGTTTCATCCCTAGGATGGCTTGGTGTAGGCCTGCCAAAAGGCAGGAGATTGGCCTCTGCGACCTCTCAAGGTTTTCTCCGGCTCTCTGAGTCTTTGTTTGCTCCGGATGGATGCCTTGAAAAGTACTTATGAGAAACAATAGCAGGTTAGGTTAAGAACGGGAAATTGGTTCCTACCGCTACATTGTTAATGTACGTTTTGTATTTTTGGCCATTTATGCAGGTATCGATTCAGAGGGACATGCAGCCAACTTTGTAGAAACGGAACAGATAGTGCACTACAATGGGAGCAGAGCTTCATTTGTTCAGGCAAGGTTTTTTTTGTTTTGTTTTGCTTATTTGCATAGCGTAAATCCAATAACAGCTTTCCTCACGTGGAAGGGTTGTGTCTTACATTGTGTTCAGTAAGCAAACACCTAGTCCTGCTCCCCCATTAAATTACCATAAGTCAGAGCGTAGCCCGGCAGGCGAACGACTTCAGCAAATATGCTTGTCATCATTTTCAGTAACGGTAATTATTGAATCTCCCTCCTTGGCGTGGAGCCCCGAACCAAATCCTGGGGGAATCCAAGCGGAAGAAATAAAGACATGCCCTTGAGAAGCTTACAATTTAAGGCCACTTCTGTTACTTCCTCTGCTCCTTTTCTTCTGGCATTGCCGAGTTAGAAATGATGCAGGTGGACAACAGAATCCAGAGGGCCGAGACGGCAGTGGGAGAGCCAAAAGTAAGCAAAGACTGAACCTCCTGGCCTCTGCCCTATTCCCCTTTTTCTGCATTAGTGGAATAAGGCTCACCACTCCTGCTTCCACACAGTTACGGAGCCCAGGTTGTCTGTCAGTGGTGTGTTTGTGTTTAAGAATGTGTAGGTGAACTGAAGTAGTGCATGGGGTCAGGTACGGTGATGTGTCCTGACTTCTAGGGAGTAGGCTGATCCCTGCCACGGAGGAGGTGGGAGAGGGATGTCTGTTTTCTGCTAGTGCTGTTTTTAATTGGCCGGGGAATGGGAAGGAGGGTTGCCTGGCCCTGAAAGTTGAAATCCTCTGGAAGGAATTTCACCCCCTCGGGGCCACATTAACACAGGGACAGTGGAGAAACAGCTTCACACTCCATTGAGTATCTTATCAGAAAGAAACATGGAAGTTCCTTTAGTTTCACATTTGGGTTACAGAACACTGCTGGGTACAGAACACAGGACTTAAGCGCTTGGCAGGTACAGTAGAAGAAAACTTGACAGCCACCAGATAATTTTCAGATAGGAGGAAGAAGTGCTCAAATAGTGGAGTTTTAAAATACTTAAAGCTATGAGAAGTAATGAATGTGAAAAGTGCTGAGATGATAGCAGAGAGGATGTGACCGTGTCTGGATTTCAGAAGTATTTTGAAGACAGGGAGAGCTGTAGTCTGGTGGGTTTGAAGGAGAGGGAAGTTCAGGGAGGAGGAATGGTGTGAGGCCAGGGTCATCAAGCATGAAGCAGAGAAGAAGGTGACCTGGGGAATAGCTAAGAGTTCAAGCTAGGTTATAATAGGAGAAGAGTGGATAGGCAAGGAGAGAGCCGATGGAGTGCCTTCAAAGCCAGTGGTCAGGACTTTCTGTTAGATGCAGAATGGAGTGAATAACTACTAGAAGTTAGATGCAGAGAGGAGTGAGTAACTAACCACTGGAAGTTTCTGAGAAGTGAAGAGACGAGTGCAAACAGGTGATTTGGGCAGCAGAATAAAGTATGGACTCGGGAGAGGAAAGGCTGATGGCAGGTAGACCAGTGACAAGGCTGAGACGGAAGTCTGGCCAGACTATGGTGAGCTCTGGGAGCATAGAGCAGGTGGCTATTTGGATGGAGAGGGAAGTGTGGATATGGGAAATATCATGGAGGAAAAACATAGAGGATTTAGCGACAGGTTGGATATGAGAATTGAAAGAGGGAGGAATCAAGGATAATGCCAAGATTTGAGGGCTTCAGAAGCATGGAGGATGGTGGTGGTGTCAACTGCAATGAGAAAGTCAGATGGAGAGCATTTAGGAGGGAAGCTGAGTTCTGTTTTCAGCATATTCACACTCATCCCCTACTGTCAAGTCCTTTCCCATACTTTGTAGTTTGCCCCTCGTTCTGGTCCTGCCCTTATTGTTTTCCCTATATAACCACGCTGAGGTGGGCCCAGAGTGGGCATCAGATCCTGCTGTTACAGATTGTGAAATGACCCCCAAGCTAGGAGAGTTCAACCTAGTTGAATTGGGTTCATCATAGGCTGTTAAGCCTCCAGATTTCCTAAATTAACGAACAAAAAGTAAAAAAAAAAAAAATTATGATTGTGTTGTGAGAGCAAGCGGTCATTCCCTTTACCATTGTTCTGTTTTCCTTTCTTTTCCAGACGCGAGGATCAATGCCATTTTTCTGGTCCCAAAGACCAAACCTCAAGTACAAACCAAAGCCACAGATCAACAAAGTAGTAAATCATGTACGTGCGTGCATGATTTTTGTCTTTGGTGAAAAATGGAAGCTCAGTGACACTGAGTTTCTTACATGAAGAACTTTAGCTACTTAGTTATATACAAGTGTAAATATAGGACAATTAAAAAGAAGTGTGATTATAGTAGATAGGCCTGGCTCTGTTAGCTAGAGGACCTACCGGAGACTTGAAACTAATCGGGTAACTGGAAAAGGTTTTAGGCAGCTGAACAAGTTGGTGGCTTGCTTAAGAGAGCCAAGCCCAAACTTGTTCAGTTTTCTGAACTAACCTCTGCCCTAGTTTAGCTAGGGTAATTGACCTCCTACTGTACTGGAGAATCATATGTCAACATCTTTCCATCTATTCATCACCTAAATCCTCCCAAAACGAAAATAAAGCCTCTTTCCAACAAGCAGGAGAGGAAGAGAGGAGGGAAAAAATAGTTGGTGGAGAGACTTCAAGACCAAGAGTTTGATTATTTTGACAGCTTTTGGGAACCCCTGGGCCCAGAGCTTTCTTGCTGGGTTAGATTGATTATGCTAATGTGGAAAGAGGCAGGGAGAAAGTCAGAGGACTGTTGCAGTATTTGGCACTAGTGCAGATTAAGGCCTGAATGAGGGCCATGCCTGCTCTTTGTCTTTCTCCACTCACTCCTGGCCCCTGGGCCAGAAGGGTAGATTTTGTAGATCTGGGTGAAGTTGCCTACCACCCTTAGTTTTTAATCTATTGGGTGAACTCCGCCCTCGGTGCTCTACAGAACTCAGTCCTTCCATTCAAGGCATTTCCCATTCCTTAATTCAGGTAAACAATTTGAGTTTTTGAAAGCCCATAAAGTAAGCCTCATGTATATTTAGTTCGTCTACTAACTATCTTTGCCTCTCTTGTCTTTTTCCCCCAGATGGATGGTTTCCAGAGACATTTTGACTCACAAATAATTAGTTATGGAAAGCAAATGATTCTTAATCTGGTATGCTTTCTAATGTGTTTTTTTAAAATGCATTTATTCCTCCTTTTAAACAAACATGAAAGTTATTGGTGTTTTCATTTTTCACAGGTTAACCAGAAGGGCTCAGAGAAACCACTTGAACAAACATTTTCAAGAATGGTAGCCACCTTGGGAAATGGAATGATTAGGTACATGAGAATTGATCCTTGATTTTTTATTCTAACTCTGTGGCCATCATGTGAGAATATTAATAGACATGAGCATTCATCAAACAGATCACTATTCGTTGAGTCTTAATTTGCTTACTGCTTGTTCAATTCTTGGTTTGGGCCTCTCTTTTTTTTTTTTTAATGTGTTTGTATTTTGGGAGGAAGATGGATGAATGAGGAATGCAGTGTGAAACTCAGCTGTTTTCAACTTTCTGTTGGGTTTATTCCAGTGGTTCTTTATTTAGAAAATTGCCAAATGTCTTTCTTTTCCTTAGACAAAATGTATGCTTTAAAAAGTCTGGTCCATTTTCAGTTGCCATACTAGGAAATAAGAGAGCACAAATACAAAATTCCCAGATAATCCTAAAACCTGAATTTAAGTCAATCCTTTTAGCTTTGTCCTCTCGTGGCTCTTACCAGAACTCCTGAGGGGGATGCAGATTGAGTTATTCTTCTTGAATAACCTTTCCCTTCTTCTGCCCCACTCACTGTTGGGAATGCTAATGGTTAGTCGCTGATATCAAAGCTAACTCTGCTCCGGATCTCCTGGAAAGACAATGCCAGATTTAGGATGGGACAAGAACTGTCCATTTAGCCGAAGGTGGCAGAGATGCAATGGATGAATCCACGTGAATAGGGTGAGGACAGGCACAGTTTTCTGTCTGCCATTGGCTTTCACTCTCAGTTACCTAAAGCTAGTATTTTGGAGAGAAACCGAGGTCAAGTGATTCTAAGAAAAGGCTAGAAATCAAAGGTAGTGCCAGTCACCTCCTAAAGCAGGGTTTGTTAGATAGTTGTAAAAGATCATCCAACTTTATCCATTTTCAAATTGTGCTTCACTGGTGATGTAAGAGGTGATTATTTGTTAAGTCTTGATCAAATGGGAGGTCCAGTAGGAGAAGTTTTAGGAGGAAAAAATTTGTGTGACTTGTTCATTTTCTGTTTGGTATATCGTGGTGTAAGGCCCAGCCAAAGACCGTAAACTGCATGAAGGCCAGTGGTTTAATTCGTCTAAGGAAAAGTTTGTGATGGCAAAAAGTTTTGAAATATCTTGCCCTCAAATCAGTGTCAGAGAAACAGATTTGAGGTTGAGCCCCTGAGCAAGGTTAGGAGAAATGATTCAGTGCTTCTGTTGAACTTTTCTGTAGTCTCTATTCCTCTGTCTGCCTTTCTCCTCATGAACTATATTGGAGTCAGATTGTTGTACTTTCATTTGCCCCTTTTCTGGGAGTAGATTTACAGCCACCAGTTTAGCCTGGGATGAGAGATTTTTCAGAATTCATGCTTTTTAATTAAGTTGAAGAAACGATTGTCCAATAAGTGCTGAAAAATAATGCTTGCTTTGTGGATTTTGATTTTGTAATTGGAGAAAGAGGTATGAGATTTGTAGAGTTGCCGTTAAATTACGTTCTCTAGAGCTGAGGAGGAGGGGAGTGGAGGGCGAGGCAGGGGGAGTTCCTAACTTGGTGTAGTGCTTACTTTGTAAAATGTCCTATTATAGGAATACCAACCCTCAAAGTGGAGGCAGTAAATGTAGGCACATAAATGAAGAAAGCACAGTATACACACCATCCTTGATGGCTTAATATGTACTTATAAACACTGCTTACAAGAAACCACATTTAGCTTTGCCAGCATTTAAAGGCTACATCTGTTTTTAGAGTCTCGAATATTTCACTTGATTCACTTGTCTATTTTAAAAAACATTACAGATAGAAAAGGGCAAGAGTAAGAAATACATTTGTGTTGGAATTCTGAACCTCCTTTTTTCTTGAGTAGATACCTTGCATTTGATTTCCATAAAGAATGCAGCAAGATGAGATGGGATCGACTACAGATTTTGTTGGATCAGGTGGCCGAACAGCAAGATGAATTTAGGTAAGACCTCCGGAGGTCACGTATTTGAAAAGGGTCAATGGCCAGATGCCTTGCAGATTCACAGCGACAGAGTATCAAAGAGTATTAAAGCTCTAGAGAAAGAAGAATCTGCAGTCTTTTCCATAACTCAGCTCTGTTCTTAGTCAAGCGGAAGGCTTTTTGTAATTTAAAATGCACTCTTTTGACTCTATTTTTTCTGCTGTGTATGTGTTAACACCTCACCAGTACAAGAAATCACAAAAATGGGCAAGACATATTTACATATCTAAAGCACTGCCAAGCCAAATTGTATGAATTTACTCTTCTTTTCTCCTTCCGGGAACCTCAGTGCAAAGTCTACCGTTAGCTAGCAGACCATGTGCATATCTTTAAATTATATATCATATAATAGATACATATTTTAATGTCTGTCTCCCTCCTCTAGACTGTAAGTTCATTACAGGCAGGGAACGTGTCCACTAATTCTCTTGTACTCTCCCAAGTACTTAGTACGGTGTTATGCACATAGTAAGCACTCAGTAAATACCAGTGATTGATTGGTCGCCCATAAAGTATCACCAATTTCTTTCTATTTATAATCAGTGGTGTTTATTAAGCAGTTACTGTGTGCAGAGCACTGTACTAAATGCTTGGTAGACTTCAGTACAACAGAGTTGGCAGACAAGTTCCCTGCCCTCAATGAGTTTACAGGCTCGAATTAGGCCTCTGGTGGCGGTTGTCGTGACTTGGTCACAGTGCAATCTTCCTTCCTTTAATGAGCACACAATCTTTTCTGATGTAAAAGTTTAGAAACACATTTGGTCCCTAAAGGAAACGTACTGTGAAATACGATCTTCTGTAAAGTGTGGCTCGTGTAGTACTTACCCTTGTGCAAATCTCTCAGTTATTTTCTAGTGGATTCAAATGGTAAAGTGGTGACGCAGCAGGAAGGAATCTTCCGGAGCAACTGCATGGACTGCCTAGATCGGACCAACGTGATTCAGAGCTTATTGGCCCGCCGCTCTCTCCAGGCACAGCTCCAGGTAAAAATTTTTTAGAGTATTTTAATGTGAACATCCAGGTCACACTCTTGGGGATCATAGGAATAAGCTAGAGCAAAATCTTGTAAACCATACTGGCCTTTATTATATGTGCAGTTAGATGCGTCTCTCCCTTCCCCCCGCCCCCCTCTCCCCCAATCCCCTCTAGACTCTGCCAGAGGAGTTCCAAGCAACCTGCTTACGCAGCCTCCCTGCTGGTTGTTGGATCAGGGTGATTGTGTAGGAAGGGAGCAGAGACAAACAGCCCACTTTATATATTTAAGCCTGGCAGTAACAAAACTTAGGAATAATGCATTTGTCTTTTATGATTTAAATACTTCCTAAGGAAACTGATATATTGTTCCAGAATCAAGTTTTGGTTTTTTTTGTAGGGGTTGTATCTTCCAACTCCATTGCACCTTACCTCTCCTCACTGCTTAGTCCAGTGCTCAGCCCACAAGGCACTCAGTAAAAAGCATTGATTGATTATTCATTTTTTTTAGCAACAACAAAAGCACCGGTCTTAAATCACGATGGCAGATTCACAATTTAAGTCATTGTGGCCTCGGTATCTCTTTAGGAACAAGAGTTCCAGGCCAGCAGTGGAGAGGTTTCCCATTTCTCCTCCCTTCTGCCTCCAAGTCAAAGTTTGGAGGAAGGATTGATGTCGGGGCGGGGGGGCGCCTGCAGGTGTGTCTTCCCCTCCCCTTCTTCTCAAACCTTGGCTGACCAGTGGAAATAGTTCACCCAGGAGAATGATAGGGCTAAGCCTCACAAAAATAGCTATTTCCATCATTGAAAGGGAGCACAGTTGTGAATGGGCTTATGACTGGCAAGAAGTTTGGGGGCTTCTGTAGCTAATGGACAGGTGTAGTCAACTGTCTCTTTGGTTGCTTAGTACAGGGCTTTGCACATACTAAGCACTCAATAAATGCGATTGAATGAATGATGACCACATATATTTTTAGTAGGAAGAAGTCTTTGTGCTTTCTCTTGTTTGATTTCTTGTTCAGTTTTTCTCCCCTTCCCTTCTCTTTTCTCCCCACCCTTCCCCTTCCCTTTCTATTCTCCTTCACTCCCCGTTTCCCTTTAACCTCCCCCTCTTTTCATCCTCTCTTCTACCCCCTGTTCCTCATCCCCCCACTCTGGTCCATAGGACTTGGGTTTGTTTTTTTTTAATGCTATTTGTTAAGCACTTACTATGTGCCAGGCACTGTACTAAGCAGTGGGGTAGCTACAAGTTAGATAGTTTGGACACAGTCCATGTCCCATTGTGGAGCTCAGTCTTAATCCCCATTTTAAAGATGAAGGTAACTGAGGCACAGAAAAGTTAAGTGACTGGCCCAAGGTCACAGCATAGCCATGTGGCAGAGCCAGGATTAGAACCCAGGTCCTCCGACTCCCAGGTCCGGGCTCTTTCTACAAGGCCATGCTCATTTCTTGCCCTGTCTCTGCTGCTTTCGCTTGGATTTCTGCTCCTGTCTCCTCTTATGGGTTTCTCCTTCGGTCTACTTTCCTATCCTCACAAACTAGGGTGGTGGATGGAGTCAGGAGTGGATAACACAAAGATCTGGAGAAACGGGAAAATAGAAAATGAGAGATATTTTAGGGAAATAATCTTAAACTCACAATACAGTGTTTCTGTATTTTTAATCTCAAACTAGCTTGTTCCAATTCATTGCTAATAAAACAAGGGTTATTTTGTTCCAGCGACTGGGAGTTCTTCATGTGGGGCAAAGGATCGAAGAACAAGCTGAATTTGAGAAAATTTACAAAAATGGTTCGTCATTTCTTTAATCAAAGTGAAATTAACTATTTTGAAACAAAATACAGTGTTTAACATTTGGGCTTCTTTTAATCTCTCTCTTTTCTAGCGTGGGCTGACAATGCAAATGCTTGTGCCAAACAGTATGCCGGAACTGGTGCCTTAAAGACGGATTATACGAGGCAAGTTAAGGCGCTCAAATCTCCTTCCGTATCAGTGACAGAAATGCATTTTTCTGGGTTGACATATATCCAGATTCATTAGAGTTTCTCCTTTGAATAAGAAAATGACAATTCATGTGTAACAATGGACATCAGAATCTAGGAAAGCAAAAAAATTGATTGCATTGCTAGGAGAATGATGAAACACTGAATTAAGTTGACCTTCATCCTTTAGAGCAAGCTGTCAGGGAATTTCGAGTTGTTGTTTTCCTTCCTGCCCTCCTTTCCTTTCTGATTGGCACTAACTTGTTCTCACGTAAAGTCTATTCATCTCTATTCTCCACATGCTCTGTCCCCGACCGGATAACCCAAACCGGGAATAGACCCAAACCCAAGTAGGGTCAGGTAGAGAGGAGAACTGATGTGAACTGCCTGGGCTTTAGGGAGTTGGTGAGTAGCGGGGGAGGTGGCCATAAGAGTGATGTTCCCTCACAATTGCTGAGAGATTTCCCCTGTGGAAAGCCTCAGCATAATTAGATGAGGGTTTGTTTTTTTTCCAGTTTTGATAGCCCCAGATCAGACTCAGAATCTCAAGCCGCTTGATGCGAAACGGAACTTGGAGAGAGCTTAAATCTCAACTGGGGCTTTTAACTTTTCACAGAACGGGGAAGAGGACACAGTGGGGTCTGGTAATGGATGGCTGGAACTCCCTAGTCCGCTATTACAAGAACAACTTTTCTGATGGTTTTAGACAAGTAAGTGGTGTCTTGGCATGTTGCTGATTATGTAGGCTATAATAGTAATAACTGGAGTATTCGTTAAGCACCGTTCTAAGTGCTGGGATAGGTACACCTCTCCCTGTCCCACATGGGGCTCACAGCCTAAGCAGGAGGGAGAACGGGTATTTAATCCTCATTTTACAGATGCGGAAACTGAGGCACAGAGAAGTTGTGACTTGCCCAAGGTTCACACAGAAGGTTCACTTAGTACAGTGCCTGGCACATAGTAAGTGCTTAAGGTTCCAGCATTAGAACCCAGGTCCTCTGACTCCCAGGTCCGGGCTCTAGGCCATGCTGTCCCTTGGTGCTCAACAAATCAGTCATATTTTGAACTGGGGCAGGGAGCTCCTCGTGCCATTGCATTCCGTTCCCTGGTTGTGCATTGGGGAGTAGGCTAAAGGGGCCATTGGCCTCTTTGAATCGCCAGCTGAAAGGGCCGTGGGGCCGTGCTGGAAGGGGAAGACTCAGCTAGCTGCTCTGGGGCCTTTTAAATTGTTGCTTTAAGCAGACAGAACTGAGGGTGCTCGGTGTCTCTGGGGTTCAGGATGGTGGCTCCTGATAAGGGAAGGGTGGACAGCAGAGGGAGAGATCAGGCTCCCGACACCCCAGTTGTAGAACTGGAACTAACTACCTCATATATCTTTTCAGCAGAAAGTTCAGTTCACTGTTTTAACGTTTGTCTCCATTCTAGGATTCCATAGATTTATTCCTTGGAAACTACTCAGTGGATGAAGTAGATTCTCTCAGCCCCCTACATATCCAGAAAGATTGGAAGTTCCTGGCTGTAAGGAAATTTATTTTTTTTAAAGACATACTTATGAAACTTTTTTTATGGTATTTGTTAAACACTTACTATATGCCAGACACTGTACTAAGTGCTGGGGTAGATACAAGCTGATGTGGGTGGACACAATCCATGTCCCACTTGGGGCTCACAGTCTTAAACCCCATTTTACAGATAAGGTAACTGAGGTCCTGAAAAGTTAAGTGACTTCCCCAAGGCCACACAGCAGACAAGTGGTAGAGCCGGGGTTAGAACCCAAGTCCTCTGACTCCTGGGTCCATGATCTAACCACTAGACAATGTTGCTTCTCCTGTAATGCAAGTCTCCAAGGCTGAGAACATAAAATGCCACTCAAACTGTCTTGCTGTCTTGGAAATGAAAGAGGAGAGAGCAATATTAATTTTTTTGCCCCATTATTTTTCCCTCCATTGTGTGGATGGATAATTCTTACCCCAATTCTTTTCCTGCTGGCTTTAGGCCAGAAATTTGAGAGTTGATGTCTTTTGGAAAGGAGCTGGAGCCTGAGACAAGGGTTGGTCTACAAATTATAGAGACTTTCTCACTTCTCTAGCTGAAAGTGTTTATTCTTATTTATGACCATGCTATTCAGGCAAAGCACAATATTAAGGAAACTTAACCCTTCTGTTCCTGGCAGTCAGATCCTTGAAAGAGTAGATGGTAACTTTTTCACCACTTGGAATAAATGGCTGCGATCATTCAGAGACCTGTGCTTCTTGAGCAGGCGTGGTGTGACCATAGAAGCTTAAGCATTGAGTAATCAAATATCATCTTTAAAAAGCAAAGCAACCCCTCCAAATCCTTAGTGGTCAAGGTTTAGAATCTTAGGTGGCAGTCACTGACTGTCTTTAAAAGACAGATGCTAGACTACAGGAGACCTTACATCAAAGTGGGCAAAAAAAAAAAATAGCAACTAGGTTCTGACTTTTAATAGTATTTGTTAAGTGCTCACTATGTGCCAAGTCAGTCGAGTTGAACACAGTTCATGTGTTTACAGTCTTAATCCCCATTTTACAGAAGAGGTAACTAAGGCCTAGTGAAGTGACTTGTCCAAAGTCAGACAACACACAGGAGGCAGAGTGGGGATCAGAACCCAGGTCTTCGGACTCTCAGGCCCATGCTCTTTCCAGTAGGTCACGTTGCTTCTCTTTGTATAAGGGGGTTGGGGTGCAGTGTAACACCGCATGCGATTGCATGTATCCTGATTCTGTTTTATTTTCTCCAGTTGCCCATTATTATGGTGGTTGCCTTCTCAATGTGCATTATCTGTTTGCTTATGGCCGGTAAGTGTCTGATTTTATCTAATTTGAAATGACAAGGACTTTACCACCCATTGACACTTTTTCTCCCCCAAATCTCCTGCTCTAGTCAAATTGCAAGTTTAAAATGCATCCAGAGAGGAAACATGACTTGCTTGTTCTGTCTAGCATTTGCTGCATATCACATATATGAGGGGTAGAAATTACTTGGTGGTAGAGGAGTGTGGTGTCAGACACTTTGCAAATCTTTTTAGATGAAGGGTGTTTGATGAGTACAATATATGTTATCCATGTGTTAGCACGAATTTCAGATCGGTACAAAACCCAGACACTCTTTCTTCCCGAAATCGGATCTGCAGAGGAAAAGATATTTGCAGTTTGCTTTAGAGGGCCATACCTTTTGTAGTAATGGTATTTACTAAGTGCTTACTGCGTACAGATCACTACTAGGTGCTGGGAAAGAATACACAGGTAGGAATTAGACATGCTCCTGTCCCTCGAAAATCTTTAATGAAATAGGTTTTGGTTGCTGACAGATTGGGTTGAAAATTATTTGCCAATTTAGGGGGATATGATCACAAGAGCTACTGTACTCTAACTTTGGTATACATTAGGAAGCATTAGGAAACAGTGTAGCAGTCGTATGAAAATGTGGAAATGACAAGACAGGAAATCAGGGTTTTCTTTCTCTCTCTTCCCCCAGCTGGCTTCTAGCCTTTTTGTCAGTGTGCATCTGTTGTAACATGAAGAGAAAACAAAATCGATAAAACTCGGGTTCTGTTTATAATCTGGGATCAATATCGTGTGCCTCCACCACGTTGGCCAATGATTTGTCTTCTCTTTCCAGTAGAGCAGTTGCACACTGAGTTGCCACTGAGTTAAAATAATGTGCAGAACTTCCGCTGACTTCCAGATGTGCTGTTTACAAGGTGATGTCCGTAGAGAGATCACCAGTGGCAGTAAGCATTTAAACACATACACTGTGCAACTTCCCTGGCACTGGTCACTCTAGATCCTTGGGTAGATTGCATGCAGCTTCCAGCAATAGAGCTATGAATTCAGATTATGATAGTTTAAAATGATGGCATACATTCCCAAAGGAGCAGTGTTGCGTGTTATATGATGAAGTGTTGTTGTTTTTTTGTTCATTTGTGTTTTAGTGATGTGTGTTGGGTGCTTATTGTGTGTCTAAGCACTGGAGTAGGTACAGGTCAATCAGGACAGAAATAGCTCCTGCCCCAGGTGGAGCTCACAGTCTCAATAGGATGGAGAGAACAAGTATCGAATCTCCATTTTACCACTGCGGAAACTGAGGCACAGAAACTTGGCCAAGGTCAGACAGCAAGCAGTTGGCAAAGTGGGAATTCAAACCCAGGTCCTCTGACTCCAAGGCCCATGCTCTTTTCACTAAGTCATGCTGCTTCCCTAAGAGAGTTGATTAAAGAGAAGTTGATTACTTGGGTCTGTAGTCATTTCCTCTGAGCATGCTACTGTACTTGCTGACCGTACCGTTAAATTCAGCGTACTCACTGTAAATGGACTTTCTTTTCATTTTATTTCTTATTTAAACAGGTGACACTTGGACAGAGACATTGGCCTATGTGCTTTTCTGGGGAACGGCGAGCATTGGAACATTTTTAATCATCCTTTACAATGGCAAGGATTTTGTCGATGCCCCAAAGCTGGTCCAGAAAGAAAAGATAGACTGAATTTGTACGTGTGGAAAGTGGCTTGGCTTGGAAGACTCCCCGAGGCAAACCTGGAGTCTCTACTGACCCGCTTTCCACACCAACTGATCGTCTTTTTAGCTTTCATCTCTAGAAAAATCAAATCCTTTAACTTTATTCAGCGGTTGTGTCTTGCAATTGAGACCTGGTTTGGCAGCCTTATTTATACTGATCTTTAAAATCACTGCATCATCTGGGGAGCTTGCGCTTCAAATAAGAACAGTCCAGGTCCAAGCCCAAGTGTCCAAGCCCAAGTGTCCGTATTGATTATGGAAGGAGTTCCTGGTTAAAAAGCCTGTGTGGACCGCACATTTGGTCACTCAGTTTCAACCCTGCTAGGTGGAATCGATTCATTTTAATGGGATAGTTCTGTGACTTTATTCTCTCTCAATTTACCCAACTGATGCAGTGTTTGTTATGTCAACGAAACTGAACTTCCTTTCATGAGTTGAAATAGCAAAGTTATTTTTCTAGCTAGGCTTCATTATTGTCATCTCAGAAGCATCACTGTGTAGCAAGATCTTTGGGCAAACTTTTTGTGGCCTTCTGTCCAGTTGAGAGTGCTGTTAATTCCTCCATCGGTGATGATGGAAATATCCTAAGTCTTCATTTAGTAGGCTGCTACGTTATTTTACGAATTAAATGGAGGGAGGAAAGGAGACATATTGGTGAATGCTTCTGCAGTTTCACTTGTGCTGCTTCCTCCTTGGGCTCTTTGGGTGACCCTTTTTTAGAGCAATCAGACCGGTGGTTTTTGTTGTTTTTTTTTAAAAAAAAGGTTTAGATGAAATCAAAGAATGTAGAATCTGTTTCTTTTTGGTATCCCTCGCTTTTGCTAAAGGTCCAGACAAAGACCTACTGTATCTTAAGAATGGTCACCGAGGAGAAATTTGCAGTCGATGTTTGGCTGAGTTGTGTCCTGCACCTTCTTCCTAGGGGGATCTCCTGGGATCATACGTGTGGGAGGAACAAATACGAAATTCCGTATTTGCACTTGGGGGAAGTCACATGTTCCGATTCCATGCATGGTGTGGCGGTTAACACTCTTTAGAAGAAAACTCTGCTGCACAAGTCATTTCTGCTGGCCATTCATAAATATGTCTCTAATTTAGTTGCTTCCAAGCTGGGATAGTTCTCCTAATCAAGGACCAACTTTCAGCCTTTCTGATTTGCTGCGTAAAAGCAAATGTCAAGTCTGTTTTAGAAGCTGTGCCTAGTTTTACTAGTTCTTGTAAGTACAGCTGTATATTCAGAGTGCAAATTATAGAGGTCAAATATTAGGAAAAATGTTGGATAGTAGTACAGCCTATCACCATTAAAAATAGAATTCCTTTAAACGCTGCTACGGTATTTCACTGTCGTGCTAGAAAAGACGTATAGCTCTCCCTCCTCCTTACCCTCAGTAGAGATGGTTCTTTGTAACCGTGAATGTTTGGGAGAGCCTTTTTGTTTCCTCATTATCTTGGTAAGCACTAAAAAACAAGGAGGCACTGCCACTTGCTGTTTGCTGTTTCCCTTTTAGGAAAGGGAAGGCAATAACAATTGACAGATCCCCGCAGCTTAATGGAAACGAATCATCAAAGCTCATGATGGGTAAGAGATAGTAGAACTACATATTCTGGAAGTGTAAATAAATGTCATTTGCTTGGAAAATTGATGGAGTTTTGAAACCCCGCTCATGTCCACTCTAGTTCATAATCTAAATGCTTTTGTGCATTTCTCAGCGAGAGCTTGTTTCTACGACAACAACAGACCTAAACTGCTACTATGGCCGCTTTGCAAGAACTGAATTAAGTAGATGCTAGAGTAGGTATATTTCAAAAATCTCCGCGATGGCTTTATTTCTAAATTCACATACTGTATGCCCATAAATGACAATAAACTTCAATCTCTTTTCTAACTGCCGGCATTGTTTTCCTGTACTTGACCGTGAAAGGTTGCATCGCGTTTGTGTAATGATAGCTGGACCTGGCCGGGTATTCGAAAATTATCTTTTCTCTCGAAAGGTCATTTTAGACTCTCAATTTTTCCAGAAACGGGCTCGACGCAGCTGGTAAGTACAGTAGCAAACTGCTCACCCGAAGGGACCCCTTCGGGCCACAGAGGTAGCTGCCAGTAGATTGACGGACATGATTTCTCTCTGGCCAAAAGGATTCCTGTCCAAGGTGAGCATTTAGTCATGCGGCGGCCCAGACTGCCGGCAGAATGATTAGGGACCACGGAGCCTGGAAAATAAATCATGTTGGCTTGCTCTCTTGCATCCTCTCACCGGGATCTTCTTTCTTTAAACAGGGAGAAGGCAGCGACAGAGACAAGCCCGGAAAGACGCTGCCCTCTTCTCTGCCCCCGTCCCCCCAGTGGAGGATAGTCTTCATTCAAGACAAGGATCCATTTTTTTGCCCATTGTAAGCAATTGATTTGAATGAGACTTTTTTTGATCTGCCAATGCAAATCTTCTTCACAGATGTTGGATGGGGCAGCCTCTCAAAGGTGGCTGTCGGGGGTGGGGGTGTCTGAGCGGAGTTTGGGACCTGCCACAATAAGAAGAGTTGCTTTCCCTCACCCCTGAAGCCCAGTCCCCTCTACTTGTACTTCACCCAATCCCCTCTGAGGCCTGGAGTCCATACTTCAGGAATGAGTCCCTCAGATGCAGGAGCTCTTTTGCGTCTGGTGTGGTAAGTAGTCATATTAAAAACTACTACTTTTTATCCAACATCGATAATGGTTGAGCTTTGTGAAAATGTGCCCACTGTTCGCTAGGGAGAAGACAGAAAACAAGGGCCCCGGGGGCAAACGGGAGGATGCTGGGGGTCGCTGGAGCCAAGGCCTGGAAGCAGCCACGTGGCCTTCCCCGCTGATGGGCCCCTGGCTAGTTATCTTTGCCAGCGAATCGCCCGTCACACCGTTCCTTGGGGGCCTCTAACTAGAGCCATCGTCCTCCTTGGCTCCCTGAGCAGAATTCCTTTGGACATTGAACAGTTATGGAGCCTGAACAAAAACAGCCATCCTGGGCCCTGTTATCCTTTAAGGAGTTTTTTTTTTCTTCAGATGCCCCACATGTGATTTGTCATTTATGGCATGCAAGTTGGGAAAATCTAGTTTAAAAAAAAATTTCCAAGCAAATATGACTTTGTGCTTCTCAGCCCAGCTGGTTTAAATTGTCGGTACTCATGCCACTTAGTCAATCTGGGCCATTTTCCATCTTTTCTTTATTGTGCTTTAGGACCTAATGGCCCACTAAAGGAAGCTAATTATAACATTTGTTAATTAACAATAGGTAGAGCTTTAATGTTCTGCTGGCGAAGGCCTACATCTCACCGTGCCTTTCTCCTTTCTTTCCAGGATTAGCTCCAGCCGTGCCAGTCGCCTCTTCCGTGGGAGGATTTAGGGAAGTTGACTGTCGGGCAAGGTGAGAAGTTTCTCCTGCCGTCTGGTATTCTGTGGCCGCTCTGGAACCAAGGCAGATATCATCGGACACGGCTGCCGGAGGCTGCGATTCGGGGATCGGGGTCAGCCGAGGCTCGAGGCAAGTTCTTTGACCGTTTCATTGTTTTTCCTTCTGAGACTGTGGGGCTGGGATGGGATCTCTTTGAGGGGCTGCGCAGGGGAAGTGAGTTCTGTGCTACTCTCTCATTCCCCTTCCATTCGATCTATTGTCAGAAGTGTTCAGTCAGCAGCAACCCCTTCCCCACCCCGGGACAGGGCCATTCCATCTTTGGGGGACCAGCAGTTCTCCCAGGCTCTGCTGAGTGTCAGCACGTCCCTTCCATCCTCCTTTGGCCCCTGGGGCTCTTTCTGTCCTCATTCTTTAGGCCACAGCAGGATGGACCAGGAGAGGAAGGCAGGCGGTCTCCCCTGCCTCCCTCCTAGTCCTCCCCACTCACTCCACCCCCACGGTGCCCCTGGGATGACACCTCTGCCTCGAGCTTGTGAGGAGATGGAGGCAGAAGTAGATGAGCACGTTATATGGGACATCTTCCCTCCTTGGGGCAAATGTAGGATCCTGATCTTCCCCTCTTCTGGCTCTGCCCCCTGCATCTGACCTTGTTGCCCCTCTCCCTGCCTCTTTATCCTTCCTGGCATATCGATCCACTTCTTTCTGCTTTCTGTGTTAGAATCCACTCCTATCATAGAGGTCTAGGTGGGTGGGGACTTGGAACCAGCCCAATCTGGGAAAGCCATATCCTTCCCCCGAGCCTCAGCTGCCAGCTAATTCAAGGACCCAGCGGTGCCCCTGTGGGCTCCTCCCTGTGATTAACTCTATCGATTCATCATTCAGGGATGACCCTGCACGGTAGCAGTGGGGAGAGGAGAGAGCCAGGGCCCTCACCTCCCACGAGATAGAATTAGTTTGACAGTCGATGCCGGTGGGCCCTTCAGATCATATACCTTGGGTATGCCACTTTGGACATTGACCATTTCCAGGAATGTGAGTCTACTGTCCATCTATTTATTACGTGGCAATGCAAATCTGTGAGGAAAGGCCAAAATCACATCCATAAAACTGCTCTATTACAGCTTATGCCTTTACATTTTAACTGCCTGATCATTTAGATTGGTTACAAGATAAACACAAAGCAGTATCCAACCTGGGTCCTCCACCCTCTGCTCCCCGAGACAGGGTCTGCAGGCGCCGACCCTGGGGATTGAGAGTCCGCCACACCCCAGGAATTTAGAGACCATTTGGCCGAGCAGGTTTTTAAAGGAACTCTTGAGGAGGGATCTGCCTTCAGCTCTCCTCTCTCTTCCTCGCCCCCACCTTCCAGTAGCTCTCTAGACATTAATTCGGTCCCCGTCCTGTTTCCCAGTTCTCTCCTGCCCAAGATCAGCAAGCTCCCATCACAAGATACTATAACCTGACATCTCTCTTCTTCCTCCCTCCCCTCCACAGGCTTCACCACTAAACCATCTAACTCATAGGTCCATAAGCTACCACAGCCTTCACCAGACAGCACTGACATAGACAGCCAGGGGCTCCACTGCACTTGTAACCCGATGGGTTTAGGACTGCATCCGCAGCAACCAGCTCCCCACCCTTGGACCCCAGAAGTACGGTTCTGTAATAGATATCGTGGGGGGCGGGGAGATGGAGGGTGAGGCAGTTAAGCATTTTGGATATCTTTTGTCCACCCAGGTTGGGTGAAAGTGACCATTTTTCATAAAAAGAAAAATGTGGGGAGCAGCAATGTTCTTTCTATCCAAGCTAGATGCAAAACTGGTTCGGAAACCGTATTTACGGGCCTTGTGTCAGTCGTCATGACCACTCCTAAAGCGGAACGACCGTAAGGTTCAGTAATGACCCTGCCAGATCCCTCTCCAAGTCATCGGGCAAACTTCTTCGGGTCCTGCGACGAGAGGAAGGTTAGTACCAGTAACCAGTATTAGTACCACTTCGGCTAAAATGTCAGAAATTGACAGGTGTGGCTTTTATGGCACTTAAGCATGTTAAACTGTGTTATAAAAGAGGAGCATTGTTTGATTTGGTCCCCTTTAAGTTACGAGCAAAGGCTAAAGTAAAATTCTGCAGTGATACTTTTTGGAAAAAAAGCCTCCACCCTCCTCCTCTCCCCACTTTCATAACAGTGTCAAACAGCAGCAATCTCATTTCCAGTCCAGCTGCGGGCCCATCCCAGGGTTTCGCACCCACCCCCACCCCCGGGTGCCCTGTCTGAGCACTGCAGATCAGGCCCTTCCCTCTCAGCCTTCCTTTCTTCCCCCCACCTCACTTCTCCTTCCACCACTTCCTTTGGACTGAAGAGACAATTATCTTCCTTGCTAAATAATTGAAGTTTCAGTGGCCACTGCGCTCTGCCCTGCCTTCCCTGCAACCCTCACCCAAGGTACCTGGGAAGTGACTGTGCCCTCTGCATCCCTCTAATAATACTAATAGTTATGGCATCCGTTAAGCACTTACTATGTGCCGGGCACTATCCTAAGCGCTGGGGTGGATACAAGAGAATCAGGTTGGACATACCAGGTAGGAGAGAGGTGTTGGTGGGTGGGGGAGGGCAGTGGCTGCTGAGATTACATTTTCAGAAAGGAAAAAAGTTTTAGGCCAAGGGGCAGACAGGAAAGATACTGGGGAAGGAAAGGATTTAAAGTGTAATTTTTCCTTACGGTGCTCAGCCCTCCCATCAGGGCTGGTTCCGGAATGGATCTTAACTGCTTTGAATGTGGAAAAATATAGTCTGCGATAAATACAACCTCATTTTCAGGCAAGGAGTGTAAGTAATCCAGTTTGTAGGGCTGGGTGTGGCTGTAGTTCTTTTGTAGTAATTTTTTTTACAGAGCAGCAGAAATCAATTGGAGGCCCGCCTGAAAAGTTGATTTCTGTATATTTAAAATGCATTTTGCTACAGTAAGAGCTTTGGATAGCACTGCAGCATAATCCTCTTGAATGGGGGGAAAAAAGGCAAATTCTCTTCCCTGTGGCACTTTGACATTTAAATGCTTACCCACCCAGATAATAATAATGATATATGTTAAGCATTTACTATGTGCCAAAGCACTGTTCTAAGAGCTGTGGGGAGATACAAGGTAATCAGGTTGTCCCATGTGGGGCTCACAATCTTAATCCCCATTTTACAGATGAGGTAACTGAAGCACAGAGAAGTGACTTGCCTAAAGCTGGCAAGTGGCAGAGCCGAGATTAGAACCTCCAATTCCTAAACCCGGGATCTTTCCACTAAGCTGGGCTGCCTGTCTTCTCCATCCAACCTATATGGAGCCTGGTCAAATGGACGTGCTCAGGGTGGGGCACTTCCATTTCCCCTCCGATTGAATGTGGCCAGGGAAAAAAATGCCTTTTTTGAGAGGATGTTTTTCTTTTAAAGGATTTACTTGTACTCTGTGTCTCTGTCCAGGGAGTGGTTCTTGGCTGATTGGGACCTTCCGTCCCCCAGCCGGAAAGAGGGTTAGCGGTCTTTGCTCAGGGAGGGCGTCCCCGGGGCTCACCAGCTCGGCAGGGTGGGGATGGATTTTCTTGAGCCGCCGCTGTCCTCCTCCAAGGAGACCTTCTAGATGTGTTCTGGAGAACTTCCTCTCTCCTAAAAGACAGTGGCGGCCTAAGGCCGTCTTCTAAATCTATCAGTATGGTATTTTCCTTCCTGCCCTCGGCGATGGACCCTGGCTTGCCAGCGGCGGCCGGCTGCGGCGGCGCTCCAGGAAGAAGTGTTGAGGAAGAGGCTCCCTCCCGGCCCGAGGATCAGACCACCGTGGCCGGCTTCCTCCCTTTCGATCTCTTTCTGAAAAAAGTCACGAGAGCCACCAAAGGTATGCACATGGTGGACGAGGCCACGAGCAGTCCGATCACAGCCAAGGCCGAGCGTGGGTAGTCTTTAGTCACCAGCTGTCCCTGGAAGCAAGAAACGGTGGAGTTAAGGGGAGCCGGGGCCAGTACGGGAGGAGGGCTAGGGACCGGTTTGCTAGTCTGCCCTCCCTCCTCGCTAGCCCCGGTCCTCAGGGCGGGCAGCTTTGCCTCCACAGGCCAGTTGCACCTCAGCTTCAGGCCTCCTTTACACTTCAGAGAAACGAGTGGACTTGAGCTGGATTTCCAGAAATGATTGCTGTTTTACAGTGACCGATTCTTCTCTCGTAGGAGATCCTGAAATTCATTTTATCTTTTGCAGGAGCAGTCAGCAGTCATTTAACTTTAGAGTGCATGAAAAAGCTTTTTTGGGGGGAGAGAGGGCCCTCTCTCCCTCTCTTGCTGTCTGCCTGTCTCCAATGCCTGTCACTCTTCTCGTGTGGGTCTTTCTGTGACTCTCCCTCCTTGTCTCTGTAAGTCTTACATCTGTCTTCCTGGTGCTGTCGGTGTCTCACCATGTTTCTTTTGTCTCCTGTCACTCTATTCATCTCTTTCTCTCTCTGTGGGTCTCCATCTCATCCCAGAGCTTGACACAGAGTAGGCATTAACAAATATCATTTAAAAAACATCCCCTACGGGGTGCACAACAGGGATCCTTCAAAACCCCTCTAGGGAGGATTTCGTTCTGCAGCCACCAGGATTTAAATGGCCATATTTCAAAGGGTGGGGATTGATTTTTTCAGAGTAAAACCCAGACAGTGTGACCTAACAGTAGTTGACTGTGTAGGGCTCCTAACCTACCTGGGTGGCGTCCCAAGCCTGATACTGCAGGGTTCCGGAGAGGATGTAGTCCACCAGGTAGAAGATGAAAAGGCTGACGATTAGGACGGGGCTGACAAATGCCCACATGGTTTTCCAGTACCAGTTTGGCTTCCGCCCTGTCATCATTTTAAGATCGTTTGCAAACCTGTTTGAAGAAACGGGGAAGAAAAGGGAAAGCAAACCTCATATAAGGTACTTCCTGCATTTTTGGCTACAGGGTGGGTGCTGACTAATCACCCTGATCAAGGCTGATTAGTCAGGTCCTGTTGTCTTCTGTCTGCTTTCCTTGGTATCTCCTTCAGAGCAGAGAGCTGGGCAGGAGAGGAATTAGCACATGTCGTCGGCCCTTTTCTATGTTTAGTGGAAGAGAGGAGTTTGGGGATTACTTCCCATCATCTGGGACAGGGGAATGTTGGAAAGGAATCGGGCCTGTTTTATCCAAGTACTGTATTTCCTCTTTCAGTCATAGGAAAGGAGGGACTGGGTCTCCCCAACAGGTTAAACCACCCCTTCCACAGACTGGACCTCTTTCTGCCAGGACTGCTTTGGCGTCTAATTCAGTTTCACTACTCTACTCCCCCCCTCCCGCATCTGTCCCCATGCCCACACTCACCCAACTGCCACAGCGGTGTCAATGGGAAGGGCCACCTCGTGAGAGCAACCGCCGGAGAGGGGACAGAGCAGGCCGGCCCCACCAACCCCGACCGCCTGCCCGAAAGAGCCAGCTCCTGCCCCTGGATCCGTTGCGTCCCTGCGGTGAGCAAGCCCAGGCCTTCCTGTCTCGTCGGCAGCCCTGGAGGCACAGCCACCCTTCTCAGAGAATGACTGGTTTGCTGGCGGCAGCTGACCCCGATGCCGAAACAAATGCTTGTGTATTGCTGTCACGCTTCCCCAAGTGCTGCTGCCTTGACTGTTCAATTAAATAAATACCATTTAATACTACTGTTACCACTATGTGTGCCTGGGCTTTTCTTCTTCTGGGGGCTCACAACCACATGCCCTGTACCACCGCTTCCACGGTGATTAGTAAAGTCACAGAAGGGGCTCTAGATCGCTATCTTACCTCCTTAGCCCATAAACGTAACAGACAGCAACGGTCTCCACCAGGACGATGAGCAGTAAGGACAGGGTGGCTGCGTAGTCGTTGAATATGTCAAACCAGTAGTTTCCGGATTCCATGGTGAACACCAAGCCGATGATGCAGTTAAGGAAACACACCAGACCTGGAGGGGTGGGCACAGCGGCCAGGTAAAGGTCACACTCAGTCGTCTCTCCCCTCCTCTCCGCCCTGAAAATAATCACCTGGGCCCATACTTGCCCCGCCTCTTCCACCCGCCGGCCCCGGGAGTCCACTAACCTGAGATTGCCTCCCTGGGCAGGTGGGTGGAAATGAACCTGCTGTCCGTCAGAGGGGTGAGGATGGCGGCAGTGTTGCCCAGCATGCTCCCTATCCCCAGCATCAGCAGCATGACGAAGTACAGCACTGACCACAGCTGGGACACCTCCATGTTTTTAATGGCTTCGCTGTAGACAATAAATGCCAGTCCAGTCCCTTGGACGGCCTGCCCGCAAGGAAAAATCAGCATATCAGCTAGGAGACCTGGTGCCGTCCTTCCTCACCAAACAGCCCGCTGGGGCTTTGTCTCACCGGATTACTGCGGGACCTGCCTCCCTAAACGTCCCCTGCCTTTGCTGAGACGGGAGGAATCAAGCAGCTGCAGTTCGGTCTAGTAGCACACGGGCCCGGGAGTCAGAAGGACCTCGGTTCTAATCCTATCTCTGCCACTTGCCTGCTCTGGGACCTGGGGCAAGTTACTTAACTTCTCCGTGCCTCATTACCTCCTATGAAAAATGAGGATTAAGACTGAGTCCAACCTGATTACCTGGTAGCTATCCCAGTCCTCAGAACAGTGTCTGGCACATACAAAGCACTTAAATGCCATTTAAAAAAGGCGGTCCAACCCTTGGGCCCCATTTAACTCTAGAAAGCTGTGCGAGCAGGGCTTCTGGACCAAGTAATTACTGCCCCACTGCTGTCAAGCCCGGCTGACTGCCTGACCGCAGAGCCTGCCACTGGCTCAGCCTGATGGCCGTCTGTGACCCCAAGTGGGGAAAAATGCGGCCGCTCACTTTTGCCTCGTAAAGAGACAAGGATCCCTGACGTTTGTTCATGTTCTTTCCCTTTTCCCAATTCTGCCGTTGGAGCCGGCCCCCTCTGGTCTGCTTTAGCCTGCTGCTGTGCAAGCCCGGGTAGCTGGTTCTCTCATTTCCCAACAGACAGGAAAATGGAAAATGCAGGCTAAAGTGGATTTGCCTGAATTATCCAGGTAATCAGACATCCTCTCCCAGCCCATATTACTTGTTCAGTTGTCTACCTGGCTTTCCTCGAAAAACATCATACCAATTGATCTAAGTAATACAGTCCATTTCTGAATTCAAAAACTCATTCTACTTCCTCTCCACTCTCTTTGAACTCTCAAAGGAGGTCAAAATCTCTGGCTTCCCTTGCCAGGTCGTTCCTTACCGTGTTCAGCTCCGCTTCCAAACTGCAATTTTTCATCTGTGGGAACACCTCGGCGTATTCATCTGGGTAGGTAGCCGCTAGGTAATCCTTCATCTGCTCGAGGTTGCTGGCCGTCAGGGATCCGTCCTCCAGGTCGAAAACGTTGGTCAGTAGCAGGATCACCCTGTGGGGTCCACGTTGGCATCATTAGCTCCCCCGGAAATGAATCCTAACATCCTACAGCATTTGGAACAATGTAAAAGCTAGTGGGGCCTGTGAGGCTGCCCTTCCCACTCCCTCTCTCCACCCAGATAGTGTTTGGGACCTATTTCTCTTTGGGCATGGGTGGGCTTCAGAGTTGAGATGATCCCAGCTATGAGAGCACTAGATCCATCTCCCCAGGACACAACTCTGGACAACAAAGGTGGGGAAAAAAGACCACCCTCTGGGCTAATTCTTTTTTTTTTTGAAAATGAGCATATCTGTGTGTGGATCTGTGCATGTTATGCACAATAATAGAGGTTAAAAAAAAAACCCACAAGCCAAACTGACCTTATTTTTTCATTCAAGGGAAAAGATGGGAAATACCACGCTCTTCCCTTTGGCTTTCCCTTTGTCGGGGGGGGGGGGAAGTTGGGAAGACCCACAGCTTGGAAGCCTGGGTCCCCCAGGAGCGGGGTGGCAGCTGCCTCTAGAGATTGTGGACCCGGCTGGCCCTGGGCCCCACTCGTGGGAAATATTCTTGGACTGCAGCTCTGGCAAAAAAGTCACACATCACCCCCAACCCTAGCCAGAAAATACAGCAGCCGGGAGACTCAGAGAATAACAAGCAAGCCTCCACCCCTCCGTTCAAAAAACCTAGCCCCGGGTCCAGAGTGGCCTGATGGCCCATAGAGTGCAAGCGCAGGAAGTAACTTGAAGGAAAGGTCAAAACCTCGGTCAGCTGAAAGTGATCTTACAACCAAATTCACAAGAACCACACTGTAATGTTTAACACAGGTGACTCCTGCATCCTGGACTTTCACTTATGCAAATCAGTTACCTACACACCCAGGTCTTGGAAACGATACCAGCAGGGATAAAGCCAGAAAGCAGAACGCCAGGAGCAGGGCTTGGCAGAGACAGAGAAACCCAGGAAGCCCATTACAGGATCTCAGGCAGGAATCAATCACGTGTTTGTGTGTGCAGCCTTTCAGCCCACACTTTCCCCCTCCTCAAGAACCGCCAGTGATTACCCATCCACCGCCCCATCAAGCACAAACTCCTGACCATCGGCTTTGAATCACTCATTCCCTTCACCTGCCCCCCAACATCGTAACTATGTACATTTCCTACTACGATCAAGCATGTTCACTTTGCTCTTCTGACATCAACCTACTCACTGTACCTCACTTTCTGTCTCACCAATGACCCCTTGACCGAGTCCTGCCTCTGACCCAAACTCCCTCCCGCTTCATCCCTAACAATCATTCTCCCCACCTTCAAAGCCCTATTAAAATCACATCTCCAAGAGGTCTTCCCTACTCCCTGCTGTCACCTTCGTGCTTGGATTTGTACCCTTTATTCACTCTGCCCTCAGTCTCACAGCACTTAAGTAAATAATTCTTAATTGTAATATCTGTCTCCCCCTCTAGACTATCAACTCTGTTATACTGTACTCTTCCAAGCCCTTAATACAGTGCTCTGCACATAGTTAGTGCCCAATAAATGACTGATTCTTTGTCTGTGTGTACGTACAAGCAGGACTTGCCAGGAACAGAGAAATTGGAGAAGCCTATTTCAGGACCTCAGGGAGGGATTAAGAGTGAGTGTATAATAAATGATTTATTTATATTAATGCCTGTCTCCACCTCTAAACTGTAAAGTCACTGTGGGTGCGGAAGGTGTCTACCAACTCTGTTGTACTATACTCTCCCAAGTGCTTAGTACTGCGCTTTCCGCACACATGAAGTGCTCAATAAATACCACAGACGATGAGTGAGGTGAAGACTGTGTTGTCATCATCTCCTCGCCTCCGTGATGAAACATTCCGTAAGGACCTTTCTTCATGAGGAGCCATTTTGAGCTCAGTTGGAAACAAACATTGACTTGATTAATCTGGATGCACCCCAGTGCTTAGAACAGAGCTTGACAAAAAGTAAGCATTTAAATACCATAATAATAATTATTACCAGATACTATTTTTTCCCATCGAGGAGCTCACTATCTAAAATTGAAACACCAGTGTTGACAGACTGACCATCACAAAACAAAACGAGGTAAACAAATGAAGAACACAAATATTGTGATCATAAAAGTGTGATACGCCCAGTGGGACTGAAAGGAGACCTTGGGAGATGTTATCTATTTCGGCAACTGGTCCAATAAAGTACTTCAAAAGTACAACCACTCAAATTAAAAACAAGGGGAACTGAGTTCCAGGTGTCAAGTGTCCCGGCATGGCAGTTAATTTTAGCCTCTATTTCCCAGATCCCTGGATTCCTATAAATTGCTTCTGAAGATGATGAAAGGAATGTTTCCCCCTCTCTACGCTGAAACGTATGTGGGCCGAAAAGGCCCTTCCAAACAGCTTACTCAGAAATGGCGCCAGGACTCCCTTTCCCTTTGGAGGAGAGTAGGAGAGAAGGAAAGAGAGAGGGAAAGATTTCAAAGCCAAAGTATTGAACACAACCGAATGAGGCTAGCTGCATAGGGCAATCAGGCTGGGGGGGTGGGTGGGGTGGGGGAGAGAGAGAGAGAGAGAGACCGATAATAACAACTGTCCTTGTCAAGTCCTTATTAAGTGCCAGCTAGGCCGCCTCCTCAGGAGGTACTCCCTGATTAGTCAGTCGCTCCTCTCCTTTGCAGTCAGGCCATTTCCTCAACCGCTCTAGCATTCTAATTATGTGTTTATCTGTTTGTTTTTGATTTATCCACAGGTTTATCAGGTAAATTTAGTCATGCTTTTTGTCTATTTGTGTCTGCAAGCTGATGATGGTATTTAAGCGCTTACTTTGTGCTTAGCACTATTCTAAGCACTGGCGTAGACACATGGGGCTCACAGTCTTTTAATCCGCATTTTACAGGTGAGGTAACTGAGGCACAGAGAAGTTAAATGGCTTGCCCAAGGTCACACTTACCAAATCCCACCTCAACTACTACGTCAGACTCCTCGCTGACTTCCCTACCTCCAGCCTCTCCTTGCTCCAGTCCTTACTTCACCTTGCTGCCCAGATTATTTTTTTCTAAAACATCATTCTTTGCATGCCTCCCCGCCTCTCAAAAATCTTCCGATGGCTTCCCATCCATCTTCGCATCAACTTCCCTTCATTTTTAAAGCAATCGGCTCTCCCCACTTGTAGTAGTCAAGCATTTATGTACCTACCTGTAACTTCATTTATCCCTTTGCTTTTTCCCCAATCCCAGCCCCAAACCACTTACGTACATATCTGCAATTTTATTTATTTGTATTGACGTCTATCTCCCCTCTTCTAGACTGTGAGCTCGTTTTAGGCAGGGAATGTCGCTATTTACTGTTGTATTTTCCCAAGCACTTAGCAGGCACTCAATAAATACGAGTGAAAGAATGAATTAATAGTAATAGCGATAGTATTTATTAAGGGCTCACTGTGTGCAAAGCACTGTATTAAATGCGGGAGAAAATACACAGTTGGGCATTAGACATGGTGCCTTGTCCCTCGGAGGCTACCTACCCTCATTTCTCACCCCCCACATACCGTAAGCCAGTACACTCCACTCCTGTACCACCAACCTACTGGCTTTACCTGGTTCTTATCTCTCTTTGCCGTCAACCCCTTACACCCGCCCACCTACCTGGAACTCCCCTCCCACTGCTCTCCCCACCTTCAAAGCCACTTAACAAATTCGATTATAATTACCACTACTATTATGAAAGTGATCTCTCCCTCGGGAAGCCTTCCCTGACTAGTCTCTTATCTCCCCCATCCTATTTTCCATTCAGTCATTTTTTCAGTCGTATTTATTGAGTGCTTACTGTGTGCAGGGCACTGTACTAAGTGCTTGGAAAGGACAATACAGCAAATAGAGAGAGAATCCCTGCCCAAAACGGGCTCACAGCCCTTACTGTACCACTTACGTATTTGAGCCCATATTCCTTATACCCTTAGGTACTCATCCGGTCCCCCACCTCCACAGCATTTTTATACTCATCTTTATACTTGGTTACTTGCCCTAGATGCGATGTATTTTAACATCTGCTTTCACTGCTAAATTACAAGACCCTGAGGCAGGGATCGCGTCTATCAATTCTATTTTATTGTACTCATTCAAGCGCTTAGAATAGTACCCTGTATAAAGTAAGTGGGAAGCAGCGTGGCTCAGTGGAAAGAGCACGGGCTTTGGAGTCAGGGCTCATGAGTTCGAATCCCAGCTCTGCCACTTGTCAGCTGTGTGACTGTGGGCAAGTCACTTCACTTCTCTGTGCCTCAGTTCCCTCATCTGTAAAATGGGGATTAAGACTGTGAGCCCCATGTGGGACACCCTGATTCCCCTGTGTCTACCCCAGCGCTTAGAACAGTGCTCTGCACATAGTAAGCGCTTAACAAATACCAACATTAAGTGATCAATAAATACCACTGGGATGACCTTAGAGGTGATTCTGGGGGGTTCCCAGGAAGCGCTGGGGAGACTGGAGAAGCCCACCTTCCCAGGCCCCAGGAGACCGTGACATCAAGAGCTCTCCAGAACATAGTGAGGGTAGCTGGGCCTTCAGCCTCCCCGCAACTCAGAGGTTGAGACACTGCCTGCTGCCTGTCCAAAACACTCAGAATCATCTCTCAGGTGGTGCAGTGGACTGCTCTCTCCTCCCCTATTGGCTGTCTTGCAGCTAATAGAATTACAGTGGTCTAATCAGCAACCCTTTCCTAAGGGTTTTTATTGAGCGTGATTAGACTGTAAGCCCGTCGATGGGCAGCGATCGTCTCTATCTGTTGCCTAATTGTACATTCCAAGCACTTAGTACAGTGCTCTGCACATAGTAAGCACTCAGTAAATACTATTGAATGAACTGTACTAAGTGCTTGGGAGAAGACAATGCAGAGAACGTGTCTACCAACTCTACTGTACTTACCCGAGCACTTGGTTGGCGGGGACAATGGGGAGTGGGGCCCCAGAAATGTTGGCTGGACCTGTGCGCAGATGGCGCTCCAGGCCTAGAGCTCTTTCAGCTGGGGGTGAGGATGCACTTGAAGTATGCCTTGGAAAGAACAGGGCCTGGGAGGGAAAGGGAGCAAAGAAAGCTTTCTCTGTCTGTGTGAGCGGGAAGAGAGAAGTGCTGAGAACCGAGTGGGCAGGAGTTAAAAAATAAAAGTTCCAGGGAAGAAAGGAAAAGTCAAGAAATGACACTTCTAAAGAGCAAAACCACAGTCTCGTCAGGAGACTCAGTACGTGGACCGCAAACGAATGATGGAACCACTTCTACTCCTCCCTGGAAGATGGGAATCAGAGTAAAATCTCTCCCCAGTTCCACACAGTCATTCAACGCGTACACCCACACCCACGCACGGTGCAGAAATAGCAGATAACAGCCCGAACGCGTCTCCGTCTGATCTCACTTGTTGATGCAGCTCTCGTAGTTGTAGGTCGCCTTAAAGCCGTAGATGGAGAAAGTCACGACGCTGGCGAAGATCGAGGTGGTGCTGTTGATCAAGGACACGATGATGGCGTGTTTCTGGCAGTTGTTGCTGGGTTCGTTGTAGCTGGCGAAAGCGATCAGGCTGCCGAACCCCAGACCCAGGGAGAAGAAGATTTGAGTCGCCGCATCAATCCAGGCCTTGGGGTTTGCCAGTTGCTCTATCTGGGAAAGCCAAAGGCAGAGATGGTAAGCTCCTCGACGGCAAGGATTATGCCTATTTGACTCTACCGTACTCTCCCAAGTACCTAGCACACCGCTCTGGTACAGCAAGCGCTCAGTGAAGACCACTGGTGGATTGACTGAATTTCCCCCAGGAGCCCCAGCAGTGGAACTTCCTGGAGGCTGATGGGGCCAAGTTAACGCTCATTCTCCAGCGGTACTGCAGGATGCTTGGGGATCTGCAGCTTTCCGGACCTCCCCGGTCGAGCCCATCGGAGGCCATTTTCTCATTATACTCTGGGGTGCCATTTCGCAGTGAAATGGCTCTTTGACCCTTGGTTTCCAGCTCTTCCCACTCTCCTCTAACAAAGCCCCTGAGGCTCTATTTTTAACATTGCTGGGATCACGGGAGTGGGGGTTAGGGAGCTCTTGAGTGGCCTCCTCCTCCTCCTCTTGTTGCGGCGCTGCACTCGAACGGCTTTGTCTTACCTTTGGGGTGAACATGTACCGCAGTCCATTCGAAGCCCCGTGGAGTGTCAAGCCACGGATTAAGTATATGATGAGGACACAGTATGGCAAGGAAGCAGTAAAATAGACCACCTACAAAATGGAAAAAAAAAAATTGAAAGATAATTTTCAGTGGACACGATCAAAGTCCCCCAGCTCTGTTATTTCCCTAAATCAGTGAAGATGAGGAAAAACAATCGACCTGTCTGAACTGAGGAAAGGAGAATCTGGTACTGGTAGGTCACCTCTAGGAAACTAGAGGTTTAGCGTAATCTAATAATAATAATTACGAGATTTTTTAAGTGTTTACAATGTGCCAGGCACTGTACTAAGCGCTGGAGTGGGTAGTTGCAAATCAGGCTGGACACAGTCCCCGTCCCACATGGGGTTCAAGGTCTCGATCCCCATTTTACAGATGAAATAACTGATCTAGAGAATAGGCCTAGAATTCGGGCAGACCAGTTCTGCCACTTGCTTGCAGGGCAACCTTGGGCAAATCACTTAACTTTTCTGTGCCTTAGTTTCCTCACCACTTGTAAAATGAAGATAAAATTCCTGTTCTCTCTCCCCTGCAGACTGAGAGACCTGAAGGGGACAAGGATTATTTTGTATCTGGCCCAAGGCTTAACAAATTGCTCAGCACAATTGATACCATAAGTGATTGATACCATAATTAAAATAATATGCCTACGTGGCTTAGTGTACAGAGCACGGGCTTGGGAATCAGAGGTCGTGGGTTCTAATCCCGACTCAGCCACTTGTCTGCTGTGGGACCTTGGACAAGCCACTTAACTTCTCTGTGCCACAGTTACCGCATCTGTAAAATGAGAATTAAGACTTTGAGCCCCATGCGGGACAGCCTGATTACCCTGTATCTACTCCAGTGCTTAGAACAGTGCTTGGCACATAGTAAGTGCTTAACAAATACCATAATTAATTAATTAACATTAAACAATCAACAGGAGTCTCTGCTTCTCACAATACCTCTAAAGGTTGGCAGGAGACAAGACTTATTTATTCTTAGTTTCTCCTGAGGCAAATGAGGCTTAGAGATGTTAAGTATCTATATATTCATTATTTATATTAATGTCTATCTCCCCCTGTACACTGTGAGCTCCATATGATGGGGAACGTGACTACCAACCCTTGTATTGCACTCTCCCAAGCACTTAGGACAGTGCCTTGCACACAGTAAGCACTCAGTAAATACCACTGATTGCCTGGCATGCCAGGTGAGAAGGTAGGAATAGAGTCCGGCTTTCTTAACTCTCGATTGAGCCTTTTATTCATCAATAGCAGCAGGACCATTTTTTGAGCTCTTAGTGTGTGCTGAGAGTTAGATTAGGTGTTAGGGGTCACACATCAGAGGTAAAGGCACAGTTCCTGCCTTCAAGAACATTACAATCTAATGGGCCAACATATGAATAGGTAAAAGTACAAGTCCATAAGATGAAAACCAAAGTAGCAAACAAGTGGGCGCAAGAGCCAAAGGGGCTGAAGGGGTTACGTGACAGAAAGCTGGGGTCGGTCAGTCAGTCAGGGAATGCCTACCCAGGTTCCTCTGCTCTCTTTAAAGAGGTCTGAGGTTCTCAGGGACAAGGTCCAAGAGCACCCAGTTTTCAGCTGGACAACTTTGGAAGACTCTGCTCTCCAGATAGGGGAAAAGACTTTGGTCATCCCTGAAACCAATTAGGAGAAGGGACTGTCACTCCCTGATCAATTTCATTCCAGACGGGCTTTGCCTCACCTTGCCCGTTGACTCTGTCCCTCTCAGGATGCACAGATACACCACCAGCCAAGCCAGGATCAGGCACAGGGCCTGCTCCCACTGGATGCCCCCATTCTCTTGGATGGAGGAGGAGATGTTGAGGGTTTTCCGGTACCAGAAGTACTGAGTTGAGGAGGCGGTCTCACATTCTTCATCATAGCCCGTGCGGTTATGATTCAGTGGGCAGACAGACCACGGCAAGGGATCCTTTGGGACCAGAAAACATTATGCGAAGTGTCAGCAGAGGGCCGAGAGTCCCTTTTACGGGCTGGGGTCGAGGGAAGGAAGAGGCAATTGCTGTTCTGAAGAAACAGGCCTGTGGCCCACAGGGGGAATTTTAAAAGGAAATAGGAAACTGAAGAAGGATCTGCTGGCCAGGGCAAAGATTGCTAGGGGCTACAGTCCCTAACAGAGGGGAACATCATGAGGGAAGACAGAGGAGACAGTTCTAGATGGAGGTAGGGATAAGAGAGAGGGTTGTGAACCAACAGAGGACACTCACAATGAGGCAGAGAGAAGCGGGGAGGAAGGGACCCACGGGCAGCCACCACCACCAACTCGGAGCAGACAAACACCACAGAGGACCTCATTTTATCTGTCAGCAAGGATTTAGATTTCTCGACCGTCCTGCCAATCAGTGGTCTTGAGAAACTCTTGCTAAAAGTGACAGGTCAGTGCTGCCCAAAGACTCAACTCCTATTCTAAAAATTTCCATTCATCTAAATGTCCCTTAGCCAAGGTCATCTTCCCGGCTGGGAACTTGGCAATAGTCGGGGTGGGGCCACCGGTGAACTTGGGTAGCCTGTCACTCAGGAAGAAAGGCATGCCTGGTCCCACTTCCTCACCTTCACTGATTTTCCCACAGTCAGCAGGTATGTGTGCGTGCTCGGGGAGATGGCATTCACAGGAGTCACGAGCCCCCTTGAGAGAGTTGGGAGACAAGAGGGGAAAGAGGGGAGAGAATAAGAGGAAGGGAGAGATGGAGGGAGTGGGGAAAGGAGAGGGAGGGAAGAGAGAAGGGAGGGAACAGAAAGAAAGGAAGGAGAGATGGAGAGGGAAAGAGCGGGAGAGAAAGTGAATGAGAGAGCGAGGCAGGTCTTACAGACATTTCTATACTGCAGACCTTTCTCACAGGGAAAGGCATACTGGGAAGCAAATCCTGGGCTTCAGGGACCTGAAAGGCAAGGGGAGCCTCTGAAGTTCTCAGGAAGGATTAGTTACTTACAGGTCCAAGAGGAAGAAACTGTGTGCTCAGAGAGGACTTTTCCCTCTGCTCCCAGACTGACATTGGGCTCAGAGGCCTTAACTCTGCATCAGTTCTCCTCAGAAAAGCTTCCTCTGTATTCCTTGGAGTTAGATGTTGCCACCATCATATTCTCCATTCTCAAATAGCCTTAATGAATCGCCCAGGGAGCAGGGCTGGGGGAAGGGACCCGTTAGGATCTGTGGGCCAAACTTGGTCCGGGCAGGATCCCCACAGAAGCCCTGGAGGCAAAACATCGAGCGAAAGGGACCAGACTTCTGCTGGGGAGTGGAAGCCAGGAAGTGAACCAAATATAGACCCTTCAAAGGACCCAAGAAAATAAGCATCATTCCAGTCATGGCCTCTAAAATATTTCCCAAAGTTTTGAAGTGTCCAGGCCACATAGGAGATGGTCAGACCAGGGGCAGAAACCTCAAACTTCCCAACTCTCAGGATTACCATAAACCATTGTCCATATCTCAAGCTAGAGCTGGTGTTTTTGCTTACCTGGAAAGAGTGGAAAAGGTACCAAAAGGCCCAGGCATTTATTACATTGTAGTACATGGAAAGGAAAAACGAGACCACCACACTGGCGATGCCTGCAAAGAACCAGAGAGGAGGGAACATTCGATGAAACGACATCACTTCCTCCTCTGCCCCAGGACGTAGCACCATACCTAGCACTATCCTCCCATTTCCCAGTGGCAGCACCAACTGGGAAGTCAGTAAAGGGATTAATAGGCTCAATATGTGCTAAGCACTGAAGCCGCACTAGGGAAAACGCAAGATAAAAAAATTAAAGAAAGGGTCGTTCATAGAAGGAGAAGTTCCCAGGCCCTCACTGTTCCAGGTAACAATTTACAAAGTCCTGTTTCTGCATTCAGGAAAAGTCTTCTCCGAGGACCAGTAAGGGCAAATTGTCATCTTGGAGAAGGGCAGGAATCAGGGACTGAGTTTCTATTGTTTGCGCCAGAAGACCACCATAGGGGGAACTGCATAAGCATGCATTTATATGAATATGCCCATCCAATTCTTGTTGTACTAGGCCAAGCTGATTGGCCATTCCTCTCGTTGGTCTGGCCTAGAAAAAGGACAGTGCACCCTGAGAAATTTGGCCTTTGCTGCCTTAGCTTTTCGTTGCCTGAGCAGGAGAGGAGGAAGGCAAGCCTGGATGGTCAGTGCACACTCTCGATCTCTTCTGGAGAGGTCACAACTGGAGCGGCAGAAGTAGTGATAGATTTCCTAACAAGTCCTATCGATCCTGGCCTAGGGTTGCAAATCTTGTTTGGGGGATGACAGGTTTAGGAAGAGGAAGGAAGGGAAGGTAATTTTTCAGAAAAAAAGCACACAACATTTTTTTATAGGAATAAGACAAGAATAATACATTTATTCTTCAGTTGCAGTGTGCAATCTAAGACAGACTTGAAATGGGATTCCTCATTATGGCCACAGTAGCCAGGGAGTTAAATCACTGCTGAAGCAGCCCTCTCCTGTGGGTGGGTAAGACAGCACTATTTTATGCCCAAAGAAAAAGGTGGAGTAGCTCTCCAAAACAAAATGATTTAAAGAAAAAGAAGCGAGAAAAAGGTGTGGGATGGAATTATTGTCATTAGTCTCCTAAAACATCAATTCTTTTGGTAAAAGCAGGCTCTTGTGTTATGTCAAGGAAACACATTTAACAAATAAAAACAAACTATTTAAGGACTATTCTAAATGTTATAATGAATAAACGAGGGGGCAGAAACGAGATTAATGAATGTAAAGGTGATTCCTCCACCTTTGAGCAGAGGTGGTGTGCAAGGGCATGTGACCTTACCAAAACACTGGGCACAGAGGGTGGGAGAGAGTAGGAAGCAAGTGAAAGGGAACGTTCATGGATCTTTTCTGTTGGTCCAACTCAGAGGTTGCAGCCGATCTCCCCTCCCTGACTTCTTGACCTAGATTGGAAATCAACCCCTCCCTGGGTTAATGGTCATTAATGATGACTGAAGTAATTGCATTTTCAAGCTGAGAAGCTGTGCCAAATGCCTGTTTCCAATGTCATGGAGATGCATTCCAGGTTAGAAAAGGGAGAGGAGCGTTTATTGCTTTACTGCCAAATCCATATTGTTCCCTTTTCCCTCAACTACCCTTTCTCAGGGTGAGTATAGATCAGACAAATTTTCCTACGGACTTTGGCCATGGGGGCGGAGGGGTGGGGGTGGGGTGAAAATCAGCCCAGTTCTAGAGAGGAGGAAGTAATTTGGAGAAACAGAGGAGCGATTCAGAGCAACCTTGGGCCAACCTGCCGAGGCTTCGTCGGGAGGACTCAGCGGAGACAATGGCAGATTAAAAAGTTTTCAGCATGAGACAGGGAGGCAGCCTGCTGGGTGCATGCCCCAGAAATCAGGGTTCAGAAGGAGGGGCCCGGATCTTGGAGGCCCAGTGCCAATTCCTCAGCCCAACCGAGCTGTGTCCACAGCTCCATCTCCCCAAGACGTTGTCCCTCTACTTCTGGGTCAGCCCAGCCCTGCTGCGGGCAACCAACCCCACAACCTTCCTCGGGACAGCCAGGTGGCAGAACCCAAATTGGAGGAACCCAAGATAATAAACCCGGTCCTTTCCACACTCCAGAATCACCTTCCAACCCTCTCTCCTTTCCTGGTCCTGTGGGGAAAGTGTACAGAGAAGTACAGAGAAATACATGGTCTAGTGGGGACAGCACGGGCCTGGGAGTCTGTAAATCTGGGTTCTAATCCCAGCTCTGACACTTGCCTGCTGTGTGATCTCGGGCAAGACATTAATTCCTCTGTGCCTCAGTTTCATCATCTGTAAATGGGGATAAAATACCTATTCTCCCTCCCTTTTAGACTATGAGCCCCAAGGAGCTGGGTCTGACCTGTCTGCATGTTATCTACCCCAGGGCTTACCACAGTGCTTGGCACCTAGAAAGTGCTTTACAGACAGCATGGTTATAATGGCGACGATGACAATAATAATTGTGGCATTTGTTAAGTGCTTACTGGGTACCAAAGACTGTACTAAGCAATGAGATGGAAACAAAATAATCAGGTCCTATATGGGGCTCACATTCTAAGTAGGAGGGAGCACAGGTATCGAATCCCCATTTTGCAGATGAGGGAACTGAAACACAGAGAAGTTAAGTGACTTGCCCAAAGTCACACAGCAGGTAAGTGGCAAAGCCAGAATTAGAACCCGGGTCCTCTGACTCCCAGGCCCAGGAACTTTCCACCAGGCCATGTTGTTTCTTAATGATGACAGGGGCAGTCTGTTCTCTCGCTTCCGGAGGACGAGAGTTCTCCAGCTTGGACGAGACTGGAGAAATGGGGGCCAAACGAGCACGCTGACATACCGACCCCGCGGAGGTAGGGGCTTATGGTCCTCCAGGCCCCGATACTCCCCTGACGCATGCGCTGCCCCACCGCCAGCTCCAGGTATAACAGAGGCATCCCTTCCACAATCAACATGATGAAGTATGGCACCAAAAACCCGCCTGGGGGAAAAATAAAATGGAAACAGCACAGTCATTAGGGCATCGCAGGGCTTAGAACATTTCCTTTGGGGCTGGGAGTGTAACTATTTCTCCCCAACTTGGGGAAGGGGAAGGGTGGGTTCATTCCCGAGCACACACAGACATATTCCCCCAACCAAACTGCTGCCCATGAGAAATGAGGTGGCTTCCCTTGGGAATACAACAGCAATGACACCGACTTGAACATTCCACAGACGATCGCTCAATTTGTGGATTATACAAACCAATCTCTCTGTCATCCTTCCCTTCCACCTCCCACCAATCAGTAGCCCTTTCACCAGACGGTGGGAAATGACGGGAACCTCAAAAAAGCCCATTTTGCTTTTGACAGGGTGAAAGTCACTGGGAATTGGGAAGCAGCGTGGCCTACTAGAAAGAGCATGGGCCTGGGAGACAGAGGACACCGGGGTTTTAATCCCAGCTGCACCATGTACCTGTTGTGTGACCTTGGGCCAGCCATTTAACTTCTCTGTGCCTCACTTTTCTCTTCTGCAAAATGGGGATTCAATACCTGTTTTCTCTCCTATTTAGGCTGTGAGCCCCAAGTGGGGACTTCATTATCTTGTGTCTACCCCAGTGCTTGGCGCCTAGTACTTACTTAATCAATACCACAAATATTAATGGCAGAAGGAGGTGAAGGGAGAGGTGAAGAGAGAGAAGTTGCCAGCCAAGGAGAAGTCTGTGGACTATCCATGAGCTTCACTGGTCCACCTGAGAAACTCTAAAATCCCAACAGACTGGCATTCCGGGAACCTGGGCCAGACGGTTTTGCTCTTCTACTGAGGAGTCTTGAGGCATCAGCCACAGCAACCATCTATCGATGTGGTTTTCAGAAGCAGGGGGAGAAGTGTTAAAAGTCAAGTGGCAAAACAGTCCACTTGTGCAAGGTGAGAAGCCGGTGGCAGAAGTTAAACAATAACCGGTCTCTGTCCAAGGTGTTAAATGGTAACTAAAGAGCACAAAACAAGCCAGGGGGATAGTTTCACCCTCACCCCTCCTGGACAGCCCCTGTGAGAGGCAGAGGGGTGAGTCTACCCAATGCTAGCTTCCCCTAGCGGGAGCCAGGACCCATTTGTATTGGACTCTCCCAAGAGCTAAGTCCAGTGCTCTGCACACAGAAAGTGCTCAATAAATACGATTGAACGAACGAATGAATGTTTGGGGAGGGGGTCTGAAAAAATGTCCAAGGGAAAGGGTTCTGGCTCCTCTCCAATCGTGGTAATGCCTTTTGAGTTGGTTTGGCTCCACTGCTGTTGCTTTGGGGGTTGACGAAGGAAGCAAGGGAGGAGTCCAACTGTCCCCTTTCCCTGACCCAAATGTTCCAGGTCATGTGGGCAAAATGCCTATCTTAAGCCTTTGACTCCGCCTCTGTCACCTCCCTTCGAGGCTTTTGGCCACGGCCGCTTCTGGCTCTCTGCCCTGGCTTCCCTCTGGGCCACCCGATTGGGCCTGCCCCTTGACCCATCCTAAACTAGCTCCCTTGAGGGTTGGGCCCTCTCCTCAAGGAGCCGGCCGAGTCCACTTACCCGGTCTTCTCCCTATTCCCCATCTCCAAGGGATGGAGCTGCAAGTGGCCTTAGGAAATAAATGGGGAAGAGGGTTAAAAGTCGGAGTCCTCTACCTGATAACCCCTCTCCCAGCTATGCGCCCTTTGTGATGCTTTCAGCTTTCCCTTCCCAGACTGACCACAGCTGGTTGTTCCATGCCAATGACCAAGGCGGTGCCACCATTTGGATGGTCCAGGAAGAAAACTACCTAGAAGCACTTGGGAGAAAAGAAAGCTCCTTCTCAATCTGATGCTCAGTCTACACAGAAAATGAAGACACTAAACAGGCCTCCCTTCTCCCAGTTTTTCCTAGGAAGGCTCCATGGTTACAGTCATTTTATGAGGTATCTTCTTGTTTAATTGGGAGGGTTGGCTTAGAGAAGTTTGACCCAATTCACCTCTAGTGTCAAAATAACAAACACAAGGTGTATTCAGCATATGGAGTTTGGGTAAGTGCCCATTAGGAGATGAAAGGTGTTTCTATTTCTTATCTGAAATACCATATTTTCCCTCAGACCAGCCCTGGAATAAAGGTCTTATTGCCCCATTTTTCAGACAAAGAAGTGCTACACCGACAGTCACAGAGCAAATTCACTGAAAGAGCCAAGAATGGAAAGCAAATTACCTGACTTCCAGCTTGGTGATTTTCCACTACAGACCAGGGGATCTCAAGGGTAACAAAGGTAGGCACCTGAAAGTCAACTGAAAATTTTCGTGAAGTCCTAACAAATGGAAGGTACTTACTGAGGGAATTTCTCTTTCAAGTACTCTAGAACTCTAGTACTCTAGAAGCAGCGTGGCTCAGTGGAAAGAGCACGGGCTTTGAAGTCAGAGGTCATGGGTTCAAATCCCTGCTCGGCCACATGTCAGCTGTGTGACTTTGGGCAAGTCACTTAACTTCTCGGTGCCTCAGTTACCTCATCTGTCAAATGGGGATTAAGATTGTGAGCCCCACGTGGGACAACCTGATTCCCCTGTGTCTACCCCAGCGCTTAGAACAGTGCTCGGCACATAGTAAGCACTTAACAAATACCAACATTATTATTATTATTATTATTTCATTTTCCTTTCCTAGTTCAATTCAATTTCAAACCATTTAGCTCTCATGTCTCCTGTCCACAAAAACCCTACAGTGTGCTAAACATTTCTCTTAGCACTGAAGGAAATCTCCTAACCACTGGCTGTCCACGGGCTCTCTCTCACCTGTCTGCTTTCTTCACCTGCTACACCCCAGCCCACAGTCTATGTTCCTTCCAAGGGGATCTTTTCACAGTCCCCTCTTCTACCCGTGGCCTCTTGCTCACACCCTCCCCTTTGCCTGGAATTCCTCTCGCCTTTCCACTTTACCAGAACACAGATCACCCCTTCTCCTAAAATCCCATTCCCGTTCCCTAAATTCCCAGTCCTCTCCCCAAGTTGTAAATTCACAAAGGCTACTTCAGTATTTATGTACTAATAGCCACCTGCAGTATTTTTATAACCTATTGATTCAGATATTCTATTTATTCACTTTTCTAACTCTCCTTTCTCCTTCTTCTAATGATGGAATTTATTATGCACTTACACTGTGCCAAGTACTGGGCTAAGTGCTGGGATTGATGCCAGACAATCAGATCAGAGAGAGTCTCTGTCTCACAAGGGGCTCACAGTCTAAGCGGGAAGGAGAACAGGTACTCAATTCCAAGATCACACAGCAGACAGGTGGAGAAGCTGGGACCACATACCAGGTCTCCTAACTTCCAAACCCAAGCTCTGTCCTCATGCTGAAAACTAAATAATTTTACATCAGGCTGAAAACTCGAGTCTTTTTCCTCTACTCTCTCAAGCTCATTCTCTACAGACAGTAGGTGCTCAATCAATGCTGACTAATTTAGTATTGTCCATATTTTGTCAAAGGTGAGACCACAGATTATGTCATGGTGGCCACAATAGCAGCCTGAGTAAAATATTCTATGCAGGCTTAACCCTCTGCCTCCAGGAAGGACCATTTTCAATTTAACTCCTGGATGGATGAGTAATCATCCTATTGAGTATTTCTGGGGGAAATTTATCCTTTGGAAACCTACTGCAAAGGTTTTAACGATCCTCTCCCAGGTCACATTAAGATTTGAACAGAGTAAAGAAGCTCTCACCACTCCAGAAACATTTACATTCTCCCTCTTTCAATTTTCTGCAGATGATCTACTTTATCTCTCTTTCAACTTCCTCCAGAATGATCTATCCCTACCTCTTGGGCATGGAATCTCCCCTCAGGCACTGCCAAGCCCATTTTTAACTCTGCATTGGTACTAACAGAAATAAGAGTAGGGTGGAGGGGAAGGAAGGAAAGGTCTGGGGTAATGTCATTAATGAGATGGACCCCCCTCCCCAGAAGGCAGTAAACCTCTCTGATAGCTATGCCCCCACAGGTTGGGGGTGGTCCAGAACATCTGTCCCTCCAGCACAGTGAAATGACAAAATCTGATCCAGTTCCCTCCTGCTGCAACTGAAACTCATTCCTTTCTTTGGGATCCTTGATAGGAATTGGAGGATAACTGCTGATTCCCGAGAGTATTCTCTCCTCCAGCCAGGGATAGGATGATCCGTTCCCCTCAGCTCCCACCAGTTTTTTAAAGGGAGAATGAAACTGAGTGTGAGTTTGCTTCCTGGAGCAAGGCCAACCATGAACGATGCTACCATTGCTAACAGTTTTGGTTAAAAGAACTTAGAGGACTCACCCACTTAGACACATGAGCTACTGACCAACACAACCTTCTTGATTTGACTTTACCTCCCCATGTGGAAACTAGTTGGTAAGGCTATTTCTCCAAGGCCTTCCAATATATGCTGCGGGAAGGCTGCAAGACATTAATTAGATTTCAATTGGAACCAACCAAAGCCAACCAAGAGTAAGGGAGGCCCCTTTCAGTAGTTCATTTTCATGCTAAACAATGTTCCTGAGATTTAGGATTAGGTTTTCCAGCTGAATCCCAAAATGTGAAGCTTGACGCAGGAAGGCGTTTGTGATGACAAGATTTCTGGTCACCTTCTTTCCTACCTCCTGGTGATGAAACCAACTTCCTAATAATCAGGACAGAATCAGTAAGCGCTTAACAAATACCAACATTATTATTATTATTAAGGTTTCTTGACTTCTCAAACACAGACCCCTATTAACAGAATGAAAGGGGTGGCTTAACACCCACTGTCCCTTGGACAGGTTCATAAAAATCTTACGAGGGTGCTAGCATATGAACAATGACAGGGTAGGAATAAAACCCCAGGCTGACGTTAAAAATTAGAATTCTTCACTACTCTTTTTACATCCAATTATTCTTTCAATAATCAGATTGTTACGGACTGAAGACGAACCATCTCCTGTCTCAGGATTCATTGCGGGCCTGAGCTAAGGGTACACAAATGTTTTCCTCTAAGAGGTGAGACTGGGTGAAAAGGACTTCACTGGGGCAAAGCCATTTTAACCAATGAGCTGACAGGTCAAGACAGCTCATTGTCTTCGGTGAGTCCAACAAGGGAATCCCACACCACCACCTACCTCCCTCATCACCACCTCTGCCAATTCCACAGTGGGCTAGAAGTAGCCCTATCAATGTCTGGGAGGGTACCTGGACCCAGAGGCAGTGACACTGTGCTCTAGGGAGAGCGAACATAGCCAAACTTTGGTCTAGGGTGAAAGAGTATGAGGGTCCACCGGAAAGACTCCTAATTTGAGCCTGTCAGAGGGAAGCAGAGCATTCATGAGAGTCTCTCTGCCACAAAGCACTGACGCCTGATAGCATAGAGGTCTTAATTTAGCTATGTTTTTGAAAAACTATCAGTCTTTGACATTGAGTTCACCTCTAGAAGACCTGCTGACGTGGTCCCAGAGGGATTTTTTTGGCTGCCCTTTTAGAGCAAGCCAAAATCTTTACGTAAATGTTTGTTATTTGGGATTTAATCTCCAGATTTAAATTCCGTGCCCCAGACCTGGGCTTTGAAGGACTCAAAAGGAGCAGTCTCCAGAACTGGGGCTGCAAACCCCACAGAAATGGCCTCTGAGCCATAAGCTGTCTTACTCGGGGAATTAATTTTGAATCTTCAGGCTGTGTCTTCAATGAACAACCTCTTTGTTTGCAGGTCACCATCAATAATGGTTTGGTTTGGAAGGGTATTATGCCTTGCTTTCTAGCTGTAAAATCGACCTCAAATTTGATTACTTCTTTATTTGCCACGTGGTTAAGAGGCTTGCAAACAGATAATGATCTGGTCACTTAGTCCAACCCTATTTAAGGTCTGCCACTGAAGGCAAAATGGGGAGAACCGAAAATAAGGAATCAACTCCTTTAGTCCTTTAGGTTGTCCTGGAGAAGATGTACAAGAAAAAGAGAAAGATACTGGGGCATTAAGAAGTGGCTAGATGCTTTGTATAAAGTCATTTGTCTGCTGCGTGACCTTGGGCAAGTGGCTTAACTTCTCTGGGTCTCAGTTACCTCATCTGCAAAATGGGGATTAAAACCATGAGCTTCTCAAAGGACAACCTCATTAGCTTAATCGCTTAGTATAGTGCTAAGTGCTTAGTACAGTGCTCTGCACACAGTAAGCGCTTAATAAATACAACTGAATGAATAAAAGCTAACTGGGACTTGGGCTCTTTCAAAGAATCTGACATAAAAAACTTTGCTAGCATCACCAGGCTTCTTTGTTGCTGTTTTGCAAATACTTTTTTTTCCAATCTATGAATGTATGTTACTATTATGGGAAAATGAAAACCGTGTTTTGTTAAAGTTGAAAGTTAGGTGCTTCAATCAGACAATCCCATGACTACTTTCCCAGAATTGGATTACCCCTGCCTGCAAGCTAATAAGAGTACTGTACTTTGGGGGGGGGAGGGGGAACACATGTACATGCATGTAGTATGCTTTTGTGTAAGTTTCCACAGCAGATAATAGATGTAGAAGCTTCACACAGTGTGGCTTAGTGGAAAGAGCCCAGGCTTGGGAGCCAGAGGTCCTGAGTTCTAATCCCGGCTCCGCCACCTATCAGTTGTGTGACTCTGGGCAAATCACTTAACTTCTCTGTGCCTCAATTGCCTCATCTGTAAAATGGGGATTAAGACTGTGAGCCCCCCGTGGGACAATCTGATTACCTTGTATCTGCCCCCTCCAGTGCTTAGAACAGTGCTTGGCACATAGTAAGTGCTTAACAAATACCATCATTATTATTACTATGTATCTTGAGTTTGCAAAAGGGAGGCAGTGTGGTCTAGTGGGAAGAGCATGGGACTGGGAGTCAAGAGACCCAAGTTGTAGTCCAGGCTCTGGGACTTGCCAAGAGTGTGACTTTCAGCAAGTCACTTACCTGCATTGTGCCTCAGTTTCCTCAGCTGTTAAATGAGAATAAAACACCTTTTCTCCCCACCTCTGAGACTCCGAGCCCCATGCGGGGCAGGATCTATAGGCTTTCTGATCATTTTGTATCTACCCCAGGGCTTGGCACAAAGTAAGCACGAAGTACCGCTACTATCATTATTATTAGATTGAACCCACCAAAAATATAAAAGGAGGGCATCAGCACACCTGCATGCATCATGTATACACCCTCATGCCCCCCCAAATCAGAACATCTCAAAATGTCTAAATACGTATTTTTATATTATATCTTCAAAATCATGAGCAAATGCATTTGCTACTATCTCAAATCCTCCTCCTGCAGTACCAAAGTAAATGGGTCATTAAATCTGGGGCTTTTAAAATGTGTTAGATATCTACAATTGGGAGCTCCAGCCACATCTGTATGGCATCCTTTCTGCTAGAAATACTGCTGGATAAGTAAAGCCTGAAGCCAGGAAGAAATCTTCATCAGAAAAATGGTTCTTTTAAAGAAAAATCATAATGTGTGGGTAGGTTAGACATAGCCATAATGTTTGTGGGTCATCAAGTACTTCATCCAGCCTAGATAATTGTAGGCTCTTGACAACCGGAGAACATTTCCACTTGGGTGTCATTTCTATTCGGCAGACATTTCACTGACTTCAATGCCTGAATTGCACACACGTGTAAATTCCCTGAGGGAATACAAGTCAGGCAACCAGAGAGTCGCATGAGAAAAATGCAGAAAGCTGAATTATCTTTTCCATTATGTACCTTAAAAAGTGTTCAACATGATTTTAAGAAATTTGGATCAGGACAAATTAAATCCACATTTTCCAAAGGTGACACACATTTTAGCTGCCCTATCCCCATGGGCGGTGAAGACGAATGCCAAGTTTCAAGGGGAGAACAGCCCCCGACCAAGAATTTAATATCTGAAAATGAGTCTTTATAATAATAGAATGTCCTCCCCTCATATGTCTGCCGTTAATCTGTTAATAAAGGCCATACACATACTCACTTCCTCCTCTTCGGTCTGCTCTTTGAAGCCCCGCCATAAAGGCGTAAGGATCGAATCAAACATCTCTGTCAGAGAGACTTTCAGCAGAGGAGAAACCTTCTTCTGGAAGGCAGCAGTGCAGCTGGGAAAGCCAGCAGGCAATGAAACCGGGCGGCTTCCCAGTTCGGGGTTGATCCGAGAAGCCGAGGGAAAGGAGAGGGAGAAGCAGGTACGGTCCTCTGTTTCACTGTACTCTCCCAAGCGCTTAGTATGGCATTCTGCACCTAGTGAGCGCTCAATAAATATCACCGATTGATTGGGCCCCTTTCATGTTCCTCACTGAACATGTGGGACACTTTACATTTGGAAACCGAGCTGAGTGAGGTGAGCTCTGCAGTCAGTAAGAGAAGAGTTAAAGAGGCATGAGTGCCCAGGACCGGGGCCTTCCGAGATGGAGTCGAGAAACATAATCCTGACTTACCGCCTCCGTGCATCTGACACAGATACGGGAACCTCCACACGTTCCCCAGGCCCACCGCATAGGAAATGCAGGCGAACACAAACTGTAAGGGGTTGGTCCACAACGGTCGAGATTTCTCCACTTCCATCCTCGGGCACGGCTCTCAGGACGGAGGTTCCAGCTTTGCCCTCCTTCAGATGCTCTTCCAGCCTGCATGTGAGTCAAAGCCAGCCCAGCTCAGAGGGGAGTATACTTGCCAATTGTTATCAAGCATTTTAATTTCTAATCTTATTAACAGGCACACACTGTCAGAGGAATGCTGGTAAATAGATTATAGGCCTCCACCCACTCAGGCAGAAATATAAAATGGACACTTGTGGTGAGTGGCTTCTTGGTTTTCCTTTCCAACTCTAAGACGTTCGCCCTGGCACTTTGAACTTTGGGTTTGAACAAGTGGCTGCTGGAAACAGAAAGCATTGCACTGAGAATGTAGTTGAGGAGCTAGGGAGCTTTCTCTTCCCTCGCTGGGATCTGCAAAGAGGGCATGGAATGGCCCAGGGAACATGCTCTCTAAACCCCATTAAGCAGGGTGATAGGAGCCTTTTGGCCAAATCCCGATGCACAATAGCCCTCCTGATAACGTGGGCACATGCTGAGCGGAGGGCCCATTCTTCAACAGTGTGCTGGCGGAAAAACACCTCGGCCCAGATTTCCACATTCCAGTAGCCAACTGGCTTTATCATTCATCCGAGCAGAGGTCAATTGCCCAGGAACGAATTGTTAAGTCCTAGCAATGCACGGTGGGCATATTTCTTCACAGGGAAAACCGGGGAACGAATTGTTAAGCCCTAGCAATGCATGGTGGGCATATTTCTTCACAGGGAAAACTGGGGAGAGACTGTAAAGCCCTTGAAAACAGGGATTGTGTCAAACTTTTGCATTTTTCCTCCAGCACTTATTCATTCATTCAATCGTATTTATTGAGAGCTAGTGCTCAAAATATCTGTTGATGATGATGTTGATGACAGAGTAGTACCACGCATCTCCGCGTCCTCCAGAGCTGCTCAGTCTAGCTTTGACCTCAGGCACCTTTTGTTCCTTCTCAACGTTTCCCGGATCCGTCCCCTCCTCACCACGCCAACTGCAAGCATCCCGGTCTGATCATTTGTCTTATCACACTTAGACTTCTGAATCTCTGTTGTATTGTACTTTCCCAAGTGCGTAGTACAGTGTGCGGAGCACACAGAAAGCTCTCAATAATGGCGTAGTGCATACAGCGCGGGCCTGGGGCTCTAATCCCGGCTCTGCCACTTGTCTGTGTGACCTTGGGTGAGTCACTTAACTTCTCTGTGCCTCAGCTACCTCATCTGTAAAATGGAGATTGAGACAGCGGGCCCCACGTGGGGCAGTGACTGTGTCCAACCTGATTTGCTTGGGTCCACCCCAGTGCTTAGTACAATGCCTGACACATAGTAAGCACTTTAAAAAATAACATAATTATTTTATTTATTTATAAATATGATGGACTGATCTGCCTCCTTTATAGTCTCCTTTCTCTCATCCTCTCCAGCCCTCAGTTTATATTGCACCCTGCTGGAAGGATTTATTCTTCTGAAGCATTGCTCGGGACACATTTCTCCACTCAAAAACCTCCAATGGCTACCCATCTCCCTCCTCACCAAGCAGATATTTCTGACCCTTGCTTTCAATCTCCATCTTCCACATTGGCTCTCTTCACCTGTGACTCCCCAGCCAGCTCACACTGTTTGTTCCTCTCAAGCTCACCTTCTAATCTCTACTGCGACTCTCCCACCTCTGACCCAGTTGCCCTGGTCAAGAATTCCCCTCCTCAAAATCCAACAGACCGAAGTTCTCCCCAACCTCCAAGCCTCCCCAAATCCCACCTCCTCCAGGAAGCCAATCCTAATTCATAACACCCCAGTCAAATTGGCTGCTTATAACATTTGAGCATTTTAGTCCTATTCTCAGCACATATATATACCCATACATCTAGTTTTATTTGCATATTCAATTATTCATTCCTGTACATTTGTGCTACTTCCAGTTGGATTCTTGTTCTTTTTCTTGCTCCTATTTATGATTTCTTTTTCTATGTCCTCCATTAAACTGTAAACTTTCGGAGGGCAAGAAACAAGTGTTTTGCTTCTGTTGTACTCTTAGGAATTTAGTACAGTGCTTCACACTCAGCAGGTGTTCAAATATCACACATTTACTGAGCACGTATTATGTTCAAAGCACTATACTGTGCACTCGGGAGGGTATAATAGAACAGAATTAGCAGAAACGTTCCCTGCCTATATTAGGTAGACATTAATATGAATAAATGAATAATTTATAATATATAATTTAAAGATATGTACATAAGTGCTGTGGGATTGGGTGAATATTAAATGTCCATAGGTCACAGATTGTAGTGCATAGGTGACGCAGAAGGGAGAGCAGGCTGGGGAAAAAGGCTAAATCTGGGAAGGCCTCTTGGAGGAGATGTAAGCTTAGGAAAGCTTTGAGAGTGGAGAGAGTGGTTGTCTGGCATATATGGAGGGGAAGGGAGTTCCAGGCTAGGGGGAGGATGTGGGAAAGGGGGTAGTGGTGAGATAGACAAGATCGAGATACAGTGAGTAAGCTGGCTTACAGGAGCGGAGTATGCGGGCTGGGCTGTAGTGGGAGGTTAGTGAGGTGAGGTAGGATGGAGCGAGCTGATTGAGTGCTTTAAAAGTCATTGGTAAGGAGTTTCTGTTTGATGTGGAGGCGAATGGGAAGCCGTTGGAGGTTCTTGACGGGTGGGGAAACATGATCCGAATATTTTTGTTGGTAAATAATCCATACAGGAGAGTGAAGTATAGATTGGAGTCGGGAGAGGCAGGAGGCTTGGATGTCAGTGAGGAAGCGGATGCACTAATCAAGGTGGAAGAGGATAAAAGATTCCCATTTTCAAAAATGCACTGGCAATCTTACCAGATCCTTTCTTATAGACTAACTTTGCCAGCCCCCTCGGGAGAACAAAGAAAGTGTTTATGGTAACTAGCAAGTCCTTGGTGAACTCACGGGTCCAAAAATAAGATAATAATAATAATGTTGGTATTTGTTAAGTGCTTACTATGTGCAGAGCAGTGTTCTAAGCGCTGGGGTAGATACAGGGTAATAGGTTGTCCCACGTGAGGCTCACAGTCTTCATCCCCATTTTACAGATGAGGTAACTGAGGCCCAGAGAAGTGAAGTGACTTGCCCACAGTCACACTGCTGACAAGTGGCAGAGCTGGGATTCGAACCCATGATCTCTGACTCCCAAGCCTGGGCTCCTTCCACTGAGCCACGCTGATCAAGTTTATGGCTGATGAGCAGATGCGTGAAAATTTTCTAGTTTCGTTTAGAATATTTAGTTTTCATCATTTGTGATAGTTCCCTTTTTTTCAGCTTGCTACAAAATCAAAGTTAGAGATTTTTCCCAAACTAGCTATGCTCAAAATAGGAACTGAGCAACTACCTCTTTGCCAATAATAGGAAGGCAAGGTACCTTGATTTATCTGATTTCCTGAGGCCTTGACCCCTTTCCCTTGCTGGCTTCCTAGAAAGGCAGGCTATTTGCCAGACCAACCAAAACTTGTAAATCTGAAAACCACCAACCCGATAAGGCATAATCATCACTTCTATTTATTTTGTTATTGATGTGCATATATCTATGATTCTATTTACCTTGATTATATCTAAGCCAGACTACTTGTTTGGTTTTATTTTGCTTTGCTGTTTAGACTGTGAGCCCGTTATTGGGCAGGGATTTTCTCTGTCTGTTGCCAAATTGTACATTCCAAGCGCTTAGTACAGTGCTCTGCACATAGTAAGTGCTCAATAAATACAACTGAATGAATGAATGACCGTACTCATTTAGCACCTGTGTGCAGAAACCTGCACTAGGCTTTTGGGAAAGATTCAGGAGTATAAAATTAAATTCCTGCCTTCATTTTACAACTTAATGAGGCAAAAAAAGAGACAAAAATTGGAGAAACCACTATAGTTAACAGACAGAATAGATAAAAACAACAATATCGGTGGATGAATAATAACAATAATAGTATCTGTTAAGTACTTACTATGTGCCAGGCACTGTTCTAAGCGTTTGGGTGGATACAAATAGGGGTGGACACAGTGCTTGTCCCATGTGGGGCTCCAAGTCACAATCCCCATTTTGCAGATGAGGTAACTGAGGCACAAAGAAATGAAGTGACTTGACCAAGGCCAGCAAATATATTCATGCAAAGTAGTTCTGAATTAGCCGAGAGAATGGCATCACCAGGAAGCAGGTATTAGGGATTATGAAGCTGGGTCAACAGCAAGTCTCTCATTTCCCTCTTCCTTTTGGCTGTCAAAAAATAATTTACTGGGCCGTTTTCTTCGGGGGCCACCAATGCACAGTAAAACTTCCCAGATCCTTGGAGTGGCCTGCTTAGACAGGGCTGTGTGTTATGAAATTGCTTCCTCTGAATCACAGGGCAACTCCCCACTCCCCCCTTATAAAGTAAGCGGTGTCGCTCAGTGGAAATAGCCTGGGCTTTCAAGTCAGAAGTCATGGGTTCAAATCCCAGATCTGCCACTTGTCAGCTGTGTGACTGTGGGCAAGTCACTTCACTTCTCAATGCCTCAGTTCCCTCATCTGTAAAATGGGGATTAAGACTGTGAGCCTCACGTGGGACAACCTGATTACCCTGTATCTACCCCAGCGCTTAGAATAGTGCTCTGCACATAGTAAGCGCTTAAATACCAATGTTATTATTATTACTCTCTGAGCCACATGCTTCCCAAACGGTTAAATGCTTCCCTAAATCCATCATCAAACATTCCCTAAGGGGAGGCCCAACTTGAGTCATTCTATACTCTACTTCTGATGAAGGAAGCGGAGGACCCCGACCCCTGACATCCATACAAAAGTAAATATAATAATAATAATGGTGGTATTTGTTAAGCACTTACTATGTGCCAAGCACTGAGGTAGATACAAGGTAATCAGGTTGTCCCATGTGGGGCTCACAGTCTTAATGCCCGTTTTACAGATGAGGTAACTGAGGCACAGAGAGGTTAAGTGACTTGCCTAAAGTCACACAGGTAAGTGGGATATGTAGTTTAGACTCAGAATAATGGTGGGAAGAGGGAGTCCAAGAGGTGCCTTGTTCTCTCTTTCATTTTTCCAGCTCAGGTGCTCTCTTCCTCCTGTGATATTGCTTCAGGGTGCTGCCATTTCCCTTCGATAATCCCAATCGATTTCAATACCCAGAGTCAGAGGTCATGGGTTCGAATCCCAGCTCCGCCACTTGTCAGCTGTGTGACGGTGGGCAAGTCACTTCACTTCTCTGTGCCTCAGTTACCTCATCTGTAAAATGGGGATTAACTGTGAGCCTCACGTGGGACAACCTGATGACCCTGTATCTACCCCAGCGCTTAGAACAGTGCTGGGCACATAGTAAGCGCTTAACAAATACCAACATTATTATCATTACCCAACCAGCTGCCCTTCAACAGTCAGCCTGGATACGTCTGCAGGTAATTTGACATCTGGCCACGGGAGGGGGCTAATGGGGAACATATCGCTTTAACAAAATTGTTTTCCAAAAGGAGAGATAATAATTAATAATAATCATACTTGTTAAGAACTTACTATGTGCCAAGCCCTGTTTTAGGTGCTGGGGTAGATAAAATTAATCAGGTTGGACCCAGTTCCTGTCCCATATGGGGCTCACAGTCTAAGTGGGAGGGAGCAGGATTTAATCCCCATTTTACAGATGGGGTAACAGGCACAGAGAAGTTAATAATAATGTTGGTATTTGTTAAGCACCTACTATGTGCAGAGCATTGTTCTAAGCACTGGGGTAGATACAGGGTCATCGGGTTGTCCCACGTGAGGCTTACAGTTAATCCCCATTTTACAGATGAGGTAACTGAGGCACAAAGAAGTTAAGTGACTTGCCCACAGTCACACAGCTGACAAGTGGCAGAGCCGGGATTCGAACCCCTGATCTCTGACTCCCAAGCCCGGGCTCTTTCCACTGAGCCACGAAGCTAAGTGACTTGCCCAAGGTCACACAGCAAACAGAAGGCAGAGTCGGCATTAAAACCCGGGTCCTCTGGCTCCCAGACCCGTGCCCTTTCCAGTAGGCCACGCTGCTTTCCGGACTGCAGCACGTACCATGGCTGCCAGGGGATAAAGAGGCATTAGTCCTCCGGGTCAGGTCAGTGAGGATGAGGCAGGGGGAGGAGGAGACAGGAGGAAAAAGTTTTCTTTGCCACACGGACCCTCTGGGGGCTGGAGTCTTTCCTGCTACTCCTAACCCAGCACGGTTGATCCCTGGTCTCACAGCAAGGTGAGCCCAAGAGCTGCCCAAGGTGGGCAGCAGAAACTCATCCAGTGTTATGACACTGACTCCATATTGGCCCGTGTACTTCAGGTGATTATCCCTTTTTGGGCGACCGTTCTCATCACCTCCCGGGACCCTGCCCAGAAAGGGTACAGTGGGGAAATGACCCTCGAAGAAACCAAAGGCGTGGGACCGAAAGAGTTGCCTGCTGAGATCTCAGAGATTGTGTTTTGTGACCACAAAAGGGGCCCCTTTGTCCCTCCCAGTTACTCACAGCGGGTGCCACGGAACACAGAGTGAAAACTCAGCACAAATCATCACCACTACTGCAAAAACAACTTCAGCGCATAGCCTGCTTGTGGTAGGACATACGTCTCCCTTTTAAATCACTTCTTTCTGAGCAATGGCAGTGGGGAGGGGGGAGAGGGAGTCAGGAAAGGAGTACTCCTATTGTATTTTCCTGGGCAAAGTGTGTAGTATACTAGAGATTCTCTCTCAGGGATAAACAAACACTCCCACTGTCAGCATTCTCACCTTTGAACTCAAGGGCCACTCTACTAAGGGTCAAGGGACTCTTTGTTGCTTTTAAATGTACTGCAAATGCAGGCCTTTTTCTTTTTTTTTTTTTTTAAGTCCTGGCCAACTTCCATTTGAGACAGAACTGTCTCTGACTGTAGATGGTGGCTACTGGGTGGACAGGTTGCAGGTTTTACAGTGCAGCAACCATGAGGGTGATCAGGCACATCACGTGATATGAATTCCTGGCAAGGGAGGTTTTCAAGGAGGCCAAATGTGGATCAAATCACCAGTAAATCACCTTATATTTTTACATGGAATTAAAACCTCAAGCCACATGAGAAACTTCAATGGAGCTGTGGTTAAAAGCAGAAAGGGAAGTGAAAAGAGGAAGGGGGGAAAAACTGTGGAAGGTAGTATTTGCCATGGGGAGGGGAGGTAGGTCATAAAATAACTTGTCTTCCTGCACAAGTTCTTGTAACTTACTTTAACATTCCGAATTTCAATCCTGGCTCCCTGCTTGCCTGGGTCACCATGCAGTCCAAGAGCTTCATGATGGTTCTCGGGGCAGTTTGAAGAGCTCATCACAAGCTCGTTGAGAACAACCTCACTTCTTGGTCCTAATGACACTGTCCTGCCAGGAAGAAGTGATGTTAATTAGCATTTTTACCCCAGGGGTCTGAGTCAGCCCGATTTGCTCCTGCCACAGAACCTCACAAATGGGGGTTTTAGCACAGCTGGAGGAAAACTAATGTCAGTCTCAACATGCTCTCTTCCATCCATGATCACTCCGAAGATATGACTCAACCTGTGGCAATTCTTCTAAATTGGCTGCAGCTGGTACAGCCTGCAAGCACATGGAACATACCATTCTCCTAGGGGGTTCCTTGTTCCTTCAGATCTTAATATAAGTTCTTGACTTCCACCGAGGTCTAACAATCTATTTTTCTTCTCCAGCTTCAACCTTTGAAAAAAGAAATCCTTAAACATTCATTCTCCTTTGCCCTCTTCATTCTCTCTGCTCCCCAAAACTCAGGCTTCCTTTTTTTCCTGTCCCCATCACAGTCTGGCCAGAGCAGCTGGGGCTGATTCTGGCCTGTTCAGTCCTTAGAAGGAGTGTTGGTCAAGGCAGGCTCTCCTACTGCTGTCATGTGCCACACACAGTTCTAAGCACTGGGGTAGATCCTCTCCTACTGCTGCTGGGGCAATCATGGTCAAAAGACATTGTCTGTTTTAGATGCTTGAAATGGATACTGACAACTTTCAGATGGGTTTCTCACTTTGCTCATTACTAAAATGAGGTTCTCACCCCCAGAAAAACTCTGAACCCACTCTATAGATGCTTTAATAGCTTTCCTTAGAGATGGAAAGACTTTCTGAAAATAAGGAAGATGGTATAGCTTGCTGATCTGCGATTCAGTGCCTTCTGCTGTGGCCAGATTTGGATCAGGGCTTGGCTTCTGCTTTGGCTCAACTCCTTACTTGCTACAAGACACTGGATAAATATCATGCCTCGCACCCTCCTCACTTACAGAATGGGATAATAAGTGACAAACTTTCCCTAAAACAGAGACACGTGGAGGACAATACATAGACTAGAAGATGGGGCTTCAAATCATCCAGGGAAAAACGTTAAGCCAAGGGTCTAAGAGTGAAAAGTAACCAGGCAGCTAAACTAATGGGAACCTGGCAGTAGACCTAAAATAATTTTAACATGCCTCAACCCTCCTCCCTGCTTGATTTTCAAGGTGTTTTATCTGAAGAAGAATTGAGATGCTGAGACTTGGGTTTTTACAGCCCAAGTCATACAAAGAGGTAGAAATGGGATGCCGGAGGTGAAGGGAGTAAGAAGTAAAGGCGAAGGATCAAAAAGATAGGGAACATGGATCAAAGTGGATATGGAAATTAAATGCTACTGAAAGTGAGGACCAAAAAAAAACAAACTGGGCAGGCTCAATACAACATTTTCAAGCCAAAAGTTTGAAAACAATTTGCCAAGATCACTACTTTTTAAAAAAAGTGGCATTTGTTAAGCACTTACTATGTGCCAAGCACTGTACTCAGCACTGGGGTGGAAACTAGCAAATTGGGTTGGACACAGCCCCTGTCCCACATGGGGCTCATAGTCTTATTTTACAGATGAGGTAACTGAGGTTCAGAAAAGTTAAGTGACTTGTCCAAGGTCACGCAGCAGACAAGTGGCAGAACCAGGATTGGAGCCCAGGTCCTTATAATTCCCAAGACTGTGCTCTATCCACTAGGCCATGCTACGTCTCTGAAAAGGTCACAGAAACTACAGAATATTAAACTTCTGTGAAATTGGATGGAAATGGCAGGTAAAAGAAGACCTCTAATCCCCAATTCCCCCATCTTTGGTTTTTCTTTAAACGTCTTTCAGAGAATACATAAAACCAAGACCACTTGCAAAGTAAAATCTATATGAGAAAAACAGCCTGAGAACTGTGGAAATATTTAGTGGTTAGAAGAAAACATTTTAGCATCAAGTGTTAACCCTACCCTCTGCCCACTGATGGACTTAAACTGCATCCTACTGGCCTACTTGTTGTTGACTGTCTCATTTAATCAGGTAGGGTTGACATGCTGAACTCTCACTCTTGCAGAAAATACACAAACATGCTTCATTTCACAAGCATAAAAGAACTCAGATGAGATTAGATTCCTTTGAATAGTGGATTAGCAAAGGTCTTTGGGGGTTTTTAAATTTTCTTTCATGAACAAACTTTGCTTATAATGTTTATTTCACAAGTAGTGAGAGAGTCCCTTGAAGTAGTGGCTTTTAAGCTTTACCTCAAGAACAACAGTGAACCTCATTTTTCCAGTGACCTTACCAAGATTTTTTTCCCTTTTTTCAACCGTAAAGAACATGAAGGCCGGAGTGGGGTCGACTCTTTAATACTATACTACCTGAAACCCAGAGACTTGGCAGTGAATTCAATATTTTTTCTACCTGTGTGTCGGAATATTCCTGGGTCACCATTTCCTCCTCCTCACTCCTGATTTGAGCACCCTCGCCAGAGTGGCTCCACTCTGCTTCTTTTCGCTGAGAATTTCCACCTCAATTGCTCCTACCTTTCCTCTGTTTAATTGCATCTCAACAATGAGCTTACACATGTGCATTTCATTTGAACATGATGACCATAAGATGAACCACAAACACCTGGTACATTTGCTTTGTTCTCCGGGCACTCAAATACTCGTTGACAGACTTGGTTTTAAAAAAATAAATCTACTCACCTTCCAGCACCCTCTTTCTCCTGCTTTTCTTCAATCTGGTCCAAATACTTTCTCTCTTGGTTTTGTTTCCCCTCCACGTATCATCCCAAACAACAGCTTCAGGGTAAAGAGCGACATTCTTAAAGCTTATTTTACATAAAATTAGTATAAGGACAGAGATGCCGTCTTTTAGCCTTGAGTATAGGAGGTGAACAGGAGGCAAGGTAGATCCAAGCTTCAAAGAGCTAATGGGCTCATTCATTTATTCATATTTATTGAGCACTCGCTCTATGCAAGGCATTGTACTAAGCACTTGGGAGTGTACAACATAACGATAATGTTAGCTCTTTTTAACCCTGATTTAGACACAAATAATGTTTTTCTGTGTTCTGTTTCTGTTCTATTTTACCAAGTGATTGGACCAGTGCTTAGCCCTCAGTAGGTGCTCAGTAAATACCCTTAATTGACTTTTAGTCACAATCGGGGCTGTTTTCAGACCCTTGGGATGAGAGGTGAAATTTTACACCCCACAGCCAGAATCCCATGGGCTCCATGACCCCTATTACCTCCACAGAGTTGGTGCTCATGCCCAAGAGTCTCTCAATAATTATACCCAAAGATTCACAGAGCTAGAAGAGATCGGAGAAACCTACTGACTAACCCACTGCTTCCTGGCCTGGGCGTGAACAGACCATCTGGGTAGATGGTCGTCTATGCTTTTCATAAAGATTCCTAAAGACAGAAACTCCACAACTGATTATAATAATAATGATGGTATTTGTTAAGCGCTTACTATGTGCCAAGCACCGTACTAAGCACTGGGGTAGATACAAGGTAATCAGGTTGTCCCAACGTGATGCTCACAGTCTTAATCCCCATTTTACAGATGAGGTAACTGAGGCACAGAGAAGTGAAGTGACTTGCCCAAGGTCACACACCACAGAAGTGGCAGAGCTGGGATTGGAACCCATGTCCTCTGACTCCCAAACCCGTGCTCTTACCACTTAGTGGAATGAAGTTTTATCTTTTTTTCAATATGAAGTTCTTTTCCATGTCCAGCTCAGGTCTCTCCTACTGCAATTTGAATTCCTCTCCTCTTTGGTTCTCACTGAACCAAAAAGGTGTCAGGACACACCTATTGTTAAAGAGGGTTTACACTGAAAAAAGAACCTTCAGAAAACATACTTTAAGATTGCCAGCTATCTACCTTTGCAAACTACACTAGACCACTGTATGGATGGTAAAATGCAAGCTATTACCAAAGAATACATTTTGATTCTGTTAATAGTAGAAAGGTACAGTTTAGAGATTCTCTACATTAAACTCATCCTCTTAGACTGTAAGCTTGCTGGGGGAAGGGAACATGTCTACTAACTCTTATTGTGCCCACTCAAGAGCTTAATACAAGGCTTTGCACATAGTAAGCACTCAAATACCACTGACTGATTCAGTGTAGATTGCTTCATACCTGGTGATGTCTCAGTTACACTATCTTTACAGCCCATTGTTCAGTGACTCTAGGATAAACAAAGAGAACACTAAATCATAAAGACTATAATGGTTTTTTGGGGGAAGGGGAGGGGAGCTGAGAGACTGTGGTACCATTAAGAGTCTTTCAATCTAATTTATTGAGCGCTTACTATGTGCAGAGCTCTGTACTTGGAATGTACAATTTGGCAACAGATAGACAATCCCTGCCCAGCGACGGGCTCACAGTCTAAAAGGGGGAGATGTCATTTGCCTGCTGTGTGACCTTAGGCAAGTCACTTATACTGGATAGAGATTGGGCCTGGGTGTCAAAAGGTCATGGGTTCTAATGCTGCCTCCATCACTTTTCTGCTGTGTGATACTGGGCAAGTCACTTCACTTCTCTATGCCTCAGTTACCTCATCTGTAAAATGGGGATTGAGACTGTGAGCCCCACGTGGGACAAGGACTGTGTCTTACTAGATTTGTTAACCACCCCAGTGCTTAGTGCTTGGCACATAATAAGCGCTTAACAAATACATTTATTATTACACTCTGTGCCTTGTTTTCCCCAACTGTAGAATGGGGAACACCTGTTCTTCCTCCCCCTTAAACTGTGAGCCCCAGGTGGGATAGGAATTCTATCTGACCTGATCATATTAACTACTCCAGTGCTCGCTTGATAAAGCGCTTGGCACACAGTAAGAGCTTGACAAATAACTAATTTATAATCTTTATGATTGCTAATTATGATTTATATTAAAACAATATTCAAATTTCTTAGGAAACACATTGCTTTTGCCTCTTCAAACAACTATATTTTGTTTCTGGAAAAGCAAAACTATGCAGTTGGGGTATGTGAGGAATTCCCAACCTTTTCCCCTTATTCCTCTCCTACCAATTTCATCCTTTAATTCCATGGTCAAATCCATGCCCAGTTGAATCACTCATTCTGACCAAAAAACCAAGGGACAGTGTGATGGAAAACCATTTCCTCGTTTAGCAACCGTTTGAAATACAGCCCTTCCTTGGAGAAAAGTGTTTCCAAAACAAATACTCAGACACTGCCAAAACTGTCTACTCTAAATTAGAATTTCTGAAAGGAAACATCTTACCCAGTCCACTTCTGACTTGAGACTACCTTTACAAAATAAAAAACCTTTAAACGAGGCAGTGAAAACCAGGTTTAGCTTTCTCACGTGGACTCCATAGATAATTATCATAAAAATAACCAATTAAAGAAATATATGAACACATAAAGCCAGATCCTTAAGATACAGTGTGAGAACGTACTGGAAGCATCTGGACTTTAGGTGGGCAGTCAGCATACTTACTGATTGCAACATCTTCTCAAGGTTTTCCAGCTGATTGAAGAATTCTCATGCTACAACCCAAAAAGGGGAGTTACACTAAGTAGTAGCAGAGACTCAGGAAACATTGATGAGATTTTTACATTTTCTTCTCACTCCATAGTCTGGTTTCACTTCCTTTTCCTTCAAAACTCCTCTTCCCTTTCTTTTCTTGTTCCCTTCCTCCTCCTCCTATTTCTCCCCTCTTTATTCCTTCTCTTTGTGCCCATGAATTTTTATGAAGGTCAGTGCTCGTGTATGTATGTTGTCTGAGGGCGAGTGGCCGTGCTGGCATGTCTACCTGTAGGTATCCTCAAGTGTGATTCTGGGTGAATATGTTTGTGGCATGCTAAGTGACAACCCCGGGGGCCTATCCTGCTTCATCTTTTCTTCTTTCTGGTGTGATCTGGGCTAAGAGCTGCAGTCACTGGGGTCTCCCGGGCTTGCTCGTAGGTGATCTCTAATGCTGCAGTGACAGTAGCTACTCTGCAGTGTCTTGAGTCACCTGAGCTCGTTTTTCCTCACCTCCCCCCCCACTGGCTTGGCTTCCCTAGACTCTGGCAACCGCTGCTACCGTCGATTTGGACTCTCTAGCCCTTCACAGCTCTACGGCGGGGATCCCGACGACAAAGGCAGTGGTTCCCTGGTGTGCTCTCATTCTTCTTGTCTGCCCAAGTTTCATCTGCTGGTGGGGCAGAAGGTGACACTTATTACTTGTAAAACAAAGGCAGAGAAAAATAACTTGATTTTCCTCTTAAATGAAGTTATAGGAAAACACACAAAATTAATTTGAAGATATATTTAATCAGATTGCTAGTGCAATACAAGGTAAGAAATAAAATGATAAATATAGGTGAATTGAACAGAACAAATGAACACACCAGATCCACATATTTCTATTCAGTCCACAGCCCATCTGGTCATTCCAATTTAGCAAGAGCTAAAAAACCCTGACAGGCTAAGGTAGTATAGTGAGGTTATCAACATACAAACTGCATATAACATAATGTGTGTCTTGGAGCAGTTCAGTTAGAATTTAAACATTTCTCATCAAGAGAAGTAGCGACCTAGAAGAAGAAACCTAAATGAATCAAATTAAACCGTTCTAAATTTTAGCTGGCATAGAAATAAGCATTTAAAATTACATTTTGCTAAATGTTTTCAGCTGAAGAAAAAAATAGTAACAGGCCCAGGAATAGCTATCAGAGGGCTTAATTGCTGAAGACAATGTGGAAGAGGCAGCATGCTAGCAATTTATGCCAGACCACATCCAATTAGTTTATCTTAATGTTATGTACTGATAGAGTCTAAGCTCTCAAAAAATACTTCTACTGATTTGGCCCATTGTTGTAGAATGAGAATATAGTGTACTGTGTGGAAAAGGTCAGAGTAGCTACAAAAACATAAGATATCAATAAGGCATAGCTAATAAACTCTATATAGCTAGCAGTGCAAAGTCAGCTTTCATTCCAACTGGCAATTTCCTAAGGAAGATAGGGGAAGAACAAAGACTTCTAAATGATTCACTCACTGCCTAATCAGGTAACAGCACAGTTTCTGAATTTTGTGTAAGTTGGAATGAAGTTGAACATTACAAGCCTGTAAAATGTACAAAATGAACATACTGAAAAAAAGATTCAGACTACAAGGATGAAGGCAGACAGAGTGCAGAGTGCTCAAACACATGAATTTAAAAGGATACATGGATGGTAGATGGAGGAAGGGGAAGCACAGGTAAAGTCTGGGATAACAGTACTTTACACTTAAGACTATGTCTTTCCTACTTTTTCTAGATTCCCTAGATTATTATGCAATTTATTTGTCTTGTATTCTCCTGAGGAAAGGCCAGCCGATCTCACCCTTTACAATTCTCCATTAAAAAGCCTCTGTTACAAAAAGGTTGAGGTCCTGGAAGGGGAGAGGGCAACCACGGTTAAACCAAAGTGCCCTATCAGGGGCACAGTTAATATGTGAAAAGATTCTTTGGCAGGATGTTGTATGGCCAAAATCTTTTTAGTACGGTTTTAACTGCCTGTTCTAAGTCCAAAAATGATTGTAGTACAATTTTGTCAAAGGGCAAGAGGTATGAAGAGAGTAACTGCTGAGGGACACAAGCCTCTCACGATAGATGACTGACTTGTACAGTCAATTTTGTGATGTTGAACAGCATAGTGTCTTCTACTGGATTTGTCTTATCTTTTACCTTTTAAAAGAGAGAATTAAAGTATTACAAGTATTACAAGTTAACACTTGTCTTTTGACCTTCAAGTGCACTGGGCCTCAGATGGCTTCCTTCACTTCAGTAGCAGGCAGAGGGTTTAAGATTTTTATTTCCCCTTATAGTTCACAGATATGTCTGTGATTAAGTTCTAAGAACACAAAAATGGCAAAGATATGACCCAGAGAGAGAGAAAGTCAGGATGAAAAATAATTAGAGATTCAAGAGTACTGTTTTTTTCTCTTGGTAAAGTAAGTGAGAATGGGAAAACTAAAAACTTTAAAAATATTGGAAAAAGATAAAGGAAAATGTTCCAAAATGTATACACATCCCTTCAGGAATCAGGAACCCAACAGTCTATGTTATTTTGTGGCAGCTTTCTGACACACCAAAAAAATATCTTCACATTTCTTAATCTTCAGTTTCATATCTGAGAAGAGATACAAATTACATTGAGTTCAGTACTGTTGCCAAGAGCAATATTAACCTTTAAGCAACAAAGAAATAAATTCAACTATCTCCTGTGATAATTTCTGATGTTCTGACAGCATTTAACTTTCCACTTTTGTAGAAAAAGGACTGTCAAGGAATTACTCATTTTAAAATGAATTGTACTCATGTGAGAAAATCCTCAGCAGGCACGTTCATAGATATATTTTTATTTGTATATTTCTTTACTCACTGATCCGACTGAAATAACTTAGGGGAGGTGACATGGTGTAGTGGGAGAGTGCTGGTCTGGAAGCCGGAGAACCAGAGTTCGAATCCAAGCTCTGCTACCAGCCTTCTCTGTGACACTGGACTAGTCACTTAACCTTTCTATATCTCAGTTTCCTCACTGGCAAAATGGGGAGAATTCCTGCCCTTCTACCTACCTCACAGGCTTGTTGTGAGGGTAAAAATGTGATAAGTAATATTATGGCGCTTTGGGAATAAAACCATTATACAAAAACCAAGGTATTATTCAACTAGATATATTTGTAATACTTTCGATTATATCCTAGTTCTACCTCCTGTCTCCACTATTAGTAATATATTTCCATCTGCCTCTCGTGCTAGATTTGTTTGCTCCTTGAGAGCAGGGAACATGTGTCTGGTTTCCATTGTACTCTCTGAAGCACTTAGAACAGGGCTTCGCGCTCAGGAGCTCAACAGATACTGTTGATTGATGCTGTGTATTTACACTCGAAAAGTCTGAAAATGAAATCTGCTTCCTTACCAACTGTATTTGCTGTCACTGTGCACAGTCAATTTACTAGAACACAGCGGTTGGCATTACTTTTTTCTTCTAGATAGGAGGGGAAAAAATAGATTGCATCCAAAATGGTCAGGAAATCAAAGAGAGATTAACACAACTTACTTTGCAAGTCTTCTTCGTAAGTCTTTTATTTGGTCATTCTTCCTGGTAAGAATCTCTTTCATATTCCGATACGCCGCTGTTTGTTGGAACTTCTTCTCCAGTTCCTGTTCATCGAAAGGATGTCCATCCAATTGGGACATTGTAATGGGAATTTAAAAATCAAAGAAAGAATTTACTTTATCATAAAACTGGACCTTCCCCTTTAACTTTCAATCAATTAATCAATGGTATTTATTGAGCACTTGCCGCATGCAAAGCACTGTATTAGCCCTTGGGAGAGTATACTACAACAGAATTGGTGGATATGTATTCCGCCCACAATGAGCTTACGGTCCATGGGATGAGAGAGACACTAATACAAATAATTTATAATTTATAGATATGTCCATCATTTAGATATGTACATTCAACTATGTTAAAAAGTTTAACTTCATTACTTCATTCACACTGTTGTTCCATTCATTTCAGTTGCTAGTAAAATAAGGTTGTGTTTCAAATATTAAACTAAAAGGCACAATGTTACACAGTAATCAACAAAATTTCAACACAATAATTAAATTCCTTTCTATGTGCAATACTCATACGTGGGTCAATACAATAAGCACCAAAAATCTGACCAGAATTATATGACTGAAACATCTGAAAGGCACATTTAATTTCACTGTGAACTAATGCCAACAGTGTTCTGTAATTTCTCCCAAAAGTAAAAATCAATAAATAAATCACTGAAATTTGGGAACAAGTCTTTCAGTAAACTTCTACTCCCTCTAGTGGATACTTGAAGGCCGGGGGGGGGGACGGGGGGGGGGGGGGAGGGCGGGGAGGGGAGCGACACAGAAAAAAACCCCTTGATCTTCACACTGGAAAAGAATTTGCACTTACTTTTAAAATTGTCTAAGTGGGAAAAAGGGAGATTTATCCCTTAAGTCAAGAATACCACCGACTGCTACTTTGAAAATTATGTAAAAGTTAGAGAAATGCTCTAATTCAGGCAGCAACCATTTTTAAAATCATTTTTTCTGGACTTTTGCTTGATTATGTTAAAAGGAGAATGCAGGAGTGGTTTGGAAGTAGTGGGGAACAAGAGAGAGATTAAGAGGGGAAGCTGGAATAGCAAATCATTCAGGGTCTCTGGCCGAGGAGAAGATGGGAAGCTGGGGGAGTGGGGGAGGATATGTGAGGGAAGTAACCTAACAGTGGGACTTACCTCCAACTTGCCAGAGTCCTTGTCATAATTCTTCCTTAGCAGGAGGGGCCCCCTGTCCATTTGGACTGCTCTCCCTGGGTGTAGAAGAGTTCTGCTTTCCAGCTAGAAACTTCAATGTGTAGGCCATGGTTTCGGGGAGCTTGTGTCATGTCATTTCCCCCTTCTGCCGTGATCCTGGATTTGAAATTTCTAGCTGGGAAGTGGGAGCTCTCCCAAACAGAGGGGCTGCAGCCTTGGCCTGAGTGACAGGGGCAGAAGATGAACCAAAGAGATCATACTCAGCTACCACCTCCCCAAGGATATGCGTGATCCACTAAGCAAATCATCCATCAATGGTAATTATAGAGCACTTAGTGTGGGCAGAGCACTGTTCTAAGAGTTTGGGAGAAGATAATTCAACAGGGGATGTTAAGGCAGGGATTGTGTCTAATTCTGCTGTATTGTACTCGCCCACGGGCTTGGTACAGCGCTCTGCAAAGAGTAAACGCTCAATAAATACCACTTAATGACTGAACGGAGCTGGCGGATACGTTCTCTGTCCACCAGGAGCTTAAAGACTAGACGAGGAGACAGATATTAAATACATTATGGATATGTACATAAGTCCTGTGGGGCTGAAGGTGGGGTGAATACCAAGTGCTTAAAGAACACAGATCCAACTGCATAGGTGACACAGAAGGGAGAGGGAGTAGGGGAAACGTGGCCTTAGTTGGGGAAGACATCTTAGCAGAAATCTGATTTTCAGAAGGCTTTGAAGATGGGGAAAGTGGTGGTCTGTCATATAAGACGTGGGAGGGAGTTCCAAGCCAGAGGGAGGATGTGGGTAAGGGGTCAGCGGCAAGATAGAAGAGATCAAGGTACAGCGAGTAGGTTGGTGCAAGAAGAACAAAGGGTACGGGCTGGGCTGTAGTAGGAAATCAGTAAGATAAGGTAGGAAGAATGGACTTCGCATAAAATCAAACTCTTTTCTCACCAGCTCTTTCTAAAGCAAATTTTGAAAATGCAAAATATATCTGTACACACTGCATACTTGTAAACATTGTTTAAAGGATTTGCTAACAAATTGAAAGGCTGGTGTTAATTAAGGAACTTCAAGAACTGTCCGGCTGCATTCAAATCTGCAGGTCTTCACAGACTAATTAGCTTTGAAAATAGAGATGGCCCAATCCTTTAAAATTATTCATAGCCCACAAATGGAACCTGCCTTGGTTACAGTTTATACATGTTACGCCTCAGGAAAAAAACGACAAAAATTAACACAAAACCATAACTTTATGCATCTAACACTAACCTTTTCCGTCAACTGCAGTTGTTCTTGAACCTTGAGCAAGTCATGTTTGCTTGTCACTAAGTCCTCTTCCAAAGACTTCTGATTTTCAGCAGTGTCATTTAGTGTTTTCTGAAATTCATTTTTCAAAGCTGCGACTGTGTCTTCCAAGTCACTAATATCTTGTGATTTTATAATGGCCTTCCAAAGAGAAAGACGTTAAGTGACTTTTAGTAGCAAGCCTTCAGTGTTTCATTCCAAAGACTAACATTACGTATTTTACAGAAAACTAAGAAGCAGCGTGGCCTAGAGGATAGAAAATGCATTTGGGAGTCACAAGAACCTGGGTTCTAATCTTGACTCTGCCACGTGTCTGCTGTGTGACCTTGGGCAAGTCACTTCACTTTGCAGTGACTCGGTTACCTCATTTGTAAAATGGGGATTAAGACTGTGAGCTCCTTGTGGGACAGGGACTGTGTCCAACCTGATTAGTTTGTATTTGCCCTAGCACATAGTATAGTGCCTGGCACATAATAAACACTTAACAAATACCATTAAAAACAAAACAAAAAACTGAAATGTTAATACTAGTTTATATGCAGCACAGTTTTATCATAACCAGTTGAAATAAACCACAGGGCAGAGAAGGAAGAAAAGAGGGTGTATAAGAGAGTATATCTGGCGGGTGGAATCCTAGGGAAGTTGATCCCAAGGGAGAATGGGAAGTGTATATTTTACCCTGGAATAGGAATCTTATTCTGTAAAAATGGAAAGTAAAAGGATTAATTTACTTTTTGGTCTCCTTGGACAATCTGTAAGTCTTTCAGTGCATGTTCAAGTTTTGACTTCTCATCCAGTAAACTGATAGCCTGGAATGAATTGGAAATCAAAATCAAGGTAAATAAAATATAGGAAAATTCTTTAGAGTAACACTGTTATATCATTTGCACTTACCTGGACTTCAACAGTCTTGAGTCTTGACTTCAATTTTTCATTCTCTTCTTGGAGCCTTGTAATTTCCTTGGTGGGAAAAATATTAAAATTGCAATGAATAGTGCTGAAAGTAATGAAATTAGGTATTTTAAAAAATGTATTGCTCAAAATCCATATTACTATACTTGTGCTAGGATTAGGTACGTTGTTCGGTACATTTTCTTTAGAGAAAAGTCAGGGAGTATGTGATGTCCTAAAGATTCAGGTTCTGGCCCTGGGGCGGACTCTGTGGATCATTAGGAACTGCATCCCGGGATCAGAAATGGATCCCGAGTTTTTTTTTATACCTTCCACCTCTAGGTGACAATTGGGCTATTTTTAGGAATGGTGGAAAAGTTAAAACAATTTGGGAACTGGAGCAAATAAAAAGTGTTCAATTTGCTTATAAATATGAATTTTAAGAATGACATATATACCTTGTTAAGTAGCTCAGATATTCCAACTTCATTAAGTGGGGCAAGTTTTGGCTTCAAGTTCTCTGAAGTAGACTAAAGCAGGCAGAAGAAAAAAAAATGAACAAAAGTCAGCCTCACTATCAAAAATAATAGGATTTACCTTTTTTTTTTTTACACCCTTAAGAAACAATGCAAAGAAGCAAGAAATAAAGACTGACCCTTCCAGTGGATATTGTCAGTCCCACTGAAGAATAACTTAAGTGGGTGAAAGCACAGCAATATCTGCTGTTGAGAAGCACTTAGATAGATTTTCACAAGTTTCTCTATCCTGTGCATCTTTTCATATCAATCACTGATATCTATTGAGCACAAACTATGTGCAGACCACTATCCTAAGCACTTGAGAAAGTACAATACAAGAAAATTAGAAGACATGTTCCCTGCCCAATCTTACTACAGACTACAGGATGTCACATGTCCGCTGGATTTGAATACATTTCCAAAGATAAAATTGTTAAAAAAACTATATTGGTGTGTGTATGAGTGTGGCTGGAAAAAACCAAAGAATGACCAGCGATAGCTTCCACTTATAATGTATTCCCATTCTACAAATCTAAAAGTAAAAATGTTAAATATTCACTCACAATCATATAGGAAAAACTCGGAAAAAAATCAGCTTTCATATTTAAAAATATTTCATCAGAGGCAATAAAATCCTATGTGGACTCTCAGAAGTTGCCATTTCTCTTCATCAATCCTCTGTATCTGTCCATAAAGTTTAATCATTAATGAAAAGATTACCTATGCTATGAAAAGATTTTCCCTTATGCAAAAAGGACCATATCAAATTTAATGTTTTTCAATTTGTAGAGCTCAGTTTAGAATGACTAACCCATACCTTCTTCTTTGAAGATGTAAATTCTGCATTTTCAAATTCAGCAACCTGTTCTAGAAGCTCTCTTTAAGGAAGAAACAAAAACATATTTACTATGAAAGCAACAACTTATGAAAGGTGTTCTATATCCATATTTCATTCCTTCAATACCTTGGAGATTATGGGATCATATGGGATGAAGGTGATACACAAAAATATGTTTTATTTTTTACACTTCTGTCACACTGTGTGTAAAGGAATTCATTCCTCCTTCAAAATATGGATTAATCATTCCCAGGAAGAACAAAGACAAAAGATTTAAAATATATCTGTAGTAATCATACCTATGAAGAGAGATCTGCCCATAAAAAAGAAGCTCCCTTCCTCCCAGCTACCAAACCACTGCTGCAATAATGCCCATAAAATGCTACCCTAAGGGCTTGAAAAAGTGAATATGCCCAAAAAAGCAACTAGTTATGCATTCCTGCAACAACAACCCTGCAATAAACATTTCCAATTCTGACTTTTTGGCACTCACACACTGTGCATGACTGCTCTGTTCTAAAAACAACTTCTTGTCACTTTTTTCTTGAGAAAACATTTATTTGGGGTTTCTCCTACTCTTCTGTAGATGTTCTTATTAAATGTGAGCATTAAAAATAAAATATAATCTAAACTATCTAATTATGAATACAATCTCCAATACATTTATTTTTGCATAGTCTCAAGAAGAAAACAAATATGGCATAGCCAGAGTATTTTCCTCTCAATTTCATTTTCTTCTAGGATATTTTTATTCAGAAGTATGCTTTCTAAGTAGAGGTCAAAGGCCACCCTGCTAATCTACTCTCTTGCAAAATTCCAACTTGACTATTGATTTTTAGTCAAATAATTGTTAAAAATCACTGATATGACTTGAATGAAGTGAATGAATAACAGTAATGTTTCTGCCCCTCTGTTGATATAATACTTTTCATAAACTTGCCCCTACCTCCCTAAAAAATTTCTAATTTTTGATGCAGGCATTTTTAAGGGGAAATTCTTCTAATAATCTCGAAAGGCTACATTACCGGTTTTCCAGCTCAGAAATGTCAGTCTGAAGTTTAAGGTACCATTTTTCAGCCTGCGAAAAGAGCTGTCGTAGAAGTAATACATTTGTGTATGCAGTATTAATGAGTTCAGATTCCACTTCACTGTGAACCACCGACTGCAAGTCATTCAGCACTTCAAATACTTCATCTATTGTGAAGGTCTCATCCACTAGCCTAGATGGGGGAAAAAGATCAATAACACTTCTAAATAAACCCACACAAATAATTATGAGAACAAAACTCACAGTAAGAAAACTACAAATGGCTAAAGGACTGCAGTTTATGCTCACTCATAAAATAGTACTTCTATATTAGATAAGAAAAATGTGAATTATCTTAATAAGTACACACTGTCAGCAAAAGTCCAAATGCACCATCTTTTTTTCTCTCAACTGAATCTCTCTATTCCTCCCATTCTTAGCATTTTGTTCATTAAAAACTTTTCTACTTCTCCCTGTTCCCATCACTTCTTGGAGCTCGTTGTGGGCAGGAATGTGTCTGTTGTTATACTGTACTCTCCCAAGCGCTTAGTACAGTGCTCTGCACACAGTAAGTGCTCATTACATACAACTGAATGAATGAATGCATTCTTGATCTCTGACTGATTTCCAGGACATCTGAATAAAACAAAACAATGTTTTAGGAGCCTGTCTTTTTTGGTGAAATAAGATAATTAAATCAATAATTAGTAAGCATTAGCAGAAAGGAATGAAAATTCACAGTATTTTAAATAGTTGTGGGGAGAGTTTTAGGCGTTGAATTCTTTTGAATTGTTTTGTCCCATTACCCAGTCATCATTTAATGGCTTTATATCTATCCCTTAGATATCACAGTCATCTATTGTATCCGGGCCCTGCCTCCACTCTTCTGAGCAACTCTGATGCCTTCTCCCCTTCCTTCTCCCTTTCTTCTCACATAGTAATCCTCAGGGACTTCAGCATTACCATGGATGTTCCCAATGTCCCATTCCCCTCACCCCCCAACACCATTCGTTCATTCAACCATATTTATTAAGCACTTACTTTGTGCAAAGCATTGTACTAAGGGCTTGGGAGAGGGCTGTATAAAAACAGACACATTCACTGCCCACAAAGCGATCACACCCACTTCCTCTCCGTTTTCAATTCCGCTGACCTTCTGCTCCACCCGACACCAAGCTGGTCAAATACTAGATCTAAAGATCACTAGTACAGCACTGTGGACACAGTAAGCACTCCGTAAATACCAGTGACTGATAGTTATTGTTATCTCAACCTCCTCATCTGCCATTTAATCTGCCTCTCTTCCTCTGAAAAGTTTTCTCCCCTGCATAGAGATCCCTCCCATTTATCCCAGGTCACAAGAACTCCTTCTTTAATTAAACAACTCCCTCAACCATCTGTGCCAACTTTGATCTCGCCATCTCCACCTCCCAGACCTGGGTCAACTCTATGGTACATTTTCTCATTCCTGCACTGTTTGTGAAAATCCAAACACCAGGCCAACTCTGGCCACTTCCACATAATGCTTATTTGCTATACCTCTGCCCTCTCTTCTGCACAGCCTCATTACTTCTACTTCCTAAATCCACTCCAAAGCTCATTGGCCCCAACCATTATTTCTGATATTCAACTCTCTTCTGAAGCCCCCAGGTCCTCCATCTCCTCCAGCTCTCTGCTCTGATGACCTTGCCAGCTGCTCGTTTTTTAAAAAATGAAAATCATTAGGCTGACCTTTCCAAAGTCCCTCCCTGCTTCACCACCCTCACATCCACTCTCTCCCCCTTCCCTGATATACCTAAAGAGGAGATATGTCTGCTTTCAAACTCTACGCCTTGTAATCCATGCCTCTCTCTCTCTCACTCTGGCCTCTCACCTCTTAAAAACACATAATCTTCCACCCTCCCTAACTGCCAGTCTCAAATGCTCACTCTGAGGGCTCCTTCCACTTTGTCTTCAAACAAGCCCCACACTAAAATAAACGAAAAAAAAAGAGAACCCCCAAAATAAAACAAACTTCTCTGCAACCAACTGCATCTTCCAACTATTTGTCCCTCCCTATCCAAACTTTTCAAATCAATTGTATATACCGTTGCCTCCATGTCCTCTTCTCCAACTCTCTTCTTGACACTTTACAATTTGGTTTTGCCTTTGACTCCAATGTCTACACTCCTCATGGTCATCAGTGACCTCACCGCCAAATCGAAGAAACTATATTCTCCTAATCCTGCCCTTGACATTTTTTTCTCCTAGAAATATTATCTAACCTTAGTTCTACTGATCCTATACTGGATCTCCTCTGTGGGGAACTTATTTGCTCCTACGGCTTCAACCGCCACATTTGATCGGGATGATCTCTCACCTCTGCCATCTTGTATTTCTTTTGGACTTCTGAACACCTTAGGCTCAATATATTTAATATTTACCTCCTTATCTTCCCTCCCAAGTCTTTTTCTCTACCTGTTTCCCATCACAGTTGATGACCCCACCTTTCTCTCCATCTCTAAAGCCCACAGCCTTCTATTATCTTTGACTCATTCCTTTCTTTCAAATCCCATGTTCTCTCTATAGCTACAGTAAGTCAGTTTTTCCTGCAGAACATTTCCTGGATCTGTCCCTTCCTCCCCATCCATATGGCCAGCACCCTGCATTAGCCTCCTCACTGGTCTCCTTGTCTAATTTCTCTACCTGATCCAGTCTGTATTTATTCCCCTGCCTGCATCATTTTTCACCAACGCAGTTCTTCAGACTACTCTCCATTTCTCAATAAACTTTCAGTGGCTACCCATTCCGTTCCATATTAAATAAAAATCATGACCCCCGCTTTCAAGGCCTCCAACGCCTTACTCACCCCTTTCCGCGTGCCTGAAACTCCCGCCTCCTCGAATCTCCCAGAACCCAGGTCTCCCCACCTTTAAAGCCCTTCTGAAATCTCAACTTCTCTAGCAGACTTTCCCCAGTTAGTTGCTTTTGCTACCCTGGTTATATCTCCATGTAAATGCCTCAGTATTTCTGTGCCAACTACATATTTGTTTATACATAACAACCTGCGGTATTTCTTTATGAATAGGGTCTAATATACCCTATTACTTAGCACTCACATTTTTACACATCTAAATTTCCCTTCTTCCTCCTATCAGTAAATTATTTTGATCTCCTATCAGTAAATTATTTTGATCTCCCCACCCTAGATTGTAAACTTCTTGAAGGCAGGCACTGTGACACACTCTACTGAATTTTCTCAAGCACTTTCTACAGTGCTCTACCCACGAATGTTTGCTCCCTACTGCTTGAGGGACTTATATCTATTTCACACTTTTATTTTTATTTTATTTTAGCAAAACAGGTTTCCTTCAAATCTCTTTTTCCCTCCTTTCAAATCCCTAGATCGGCACCTCTTCCTCTTCGTCTGGTACTGTCTGGGTCTCCCCTACTTTCTCACTTTCATTCCCCTGCACGGGATTAGATTGTAAACTCTCTGAGGGCATGAATTACATCTACCAACTCGACTGTATTCTTCCCAACACTTAGTATAGTGTTCTGCACAGAGTTAGCCCTCAAAGATCACTGGTTGACTGACTGGTTGGGTGTGTACAGATTGGGCCTTCCCCCCAGATTTCAAAGCCCTGCACGTTCCCTATCGTGTCCTCCAGCAAATGAAGCAACAGCAGACCATTGGGCAGATGAGAAAGAACTGTATATATGTAACAGTTCCAAGGCGCTCTCTGGAACTATAAATTCCGGCACTCTTGGGCCCAACCCCATCCGGCAATGAGGCTGACCTCTGTAGACCGTCCCAGGGCATCAAGCTAGATTTAGAGCTGGTATTTCTGGGGCGAGAGCTGGTCCACTAGGCACTGTCCCAATCTGACCCAGGCCCCAGGATTTCAGTCCCTGCCAGGCTCTTCTCCTTGACTGCGCAGGTCCTGATCAAGAGACAGGCAATCCACTACCCTCTAATGGCTGGTGCGTCTACATCTAGTCGGTCATTTCTCACCACACCATGCCTTAAAAAACCACTCTCTCAACTGGACAAGATAGTCAACTGGGGGACTCTAGACACCCTATACACTATCACCTCACAAACCTAGTGAAGTGCTATTCTTACACAGTGAGCACTCAATGAATTTTTGGTGGTAACGATAAAAAATTCTGAAAGTATTTTAATATGACCAGCAGTATCCCAACACTGACTACCAGAAAGCATCAGTGCCTTTTGGCTTAGAGTTGCTTGTTTCTAGGTCTCCAGTACCTGCTGTCTTTAAGGTCCTGGAAGCAGGAATCTACAGTCTTGAGTCTCAAGCCCCGCTTTGAACGAGCAAACCGCATATAATTTATCACTTCATTCTGGTGGTGGTCGTTAAGGCCCAGCTCTGCCTGAAAAAGAGATGTTTTCAATTATTACTATTACTGAAGGCAATGTTCAAAGTAATAATACATCTTTAATGGGAACAAAAACTATAACTGCTTTTGACTTAGACATTTCCAACACTTGATATCTCCATAGATAGTTTTCTAACTGCGGGTCGAAGATTAAGTTCCACTTATTTCTGTTTATGTACTCCATTTCTGGTATAAAACATGACCAAATTATAAGAATATACGTAAGAAGCAGCATGGCCTAGTGGGAAAAAGCACGGGCCTGGTTCTAATTCTTGCTTTTCCAAGTACTTGCTGTGTGACCTTGAGCAAGTCACTTCATTTCTCTGTGCCTCAGTTTCCTCGTCTGTTAAATGGGGATTAAATACCTGTTCTCCCTCCTGCTTAGACTGTGAGCCCCATGTGGGACAGAGACTGTGTCCAACCTGATAAACGTTTATCTAGCACTCAGTACAATGCTTTGCACACAATAAGCACTTAGTAAATACAATTTAATGAATCTACCCCAGCACTTAGAGCAGTTCTTGCCACATAGTAAACGCTTAACAAATACTATAATTATATATATATATTGGCTCAAATATATTTTCAAAATATATCTTCAAAATAGAAAAGGTATACACATCTGTGTTGGGCATGTTTAAAGGTATCCAACAGCAAAACAGGAACAAAACTGAACATTTTGAGGGTGTTAAGCTCAGAAGTAGGCTCAGCAAGTACAGTAAGCCAAAAGCAAAATCTGCCCACAAAGTAGGTACTACAAAACAATATAGGCAAATGAAGGAATAATAACTGCGGTATCTGTTAGGCGCTTACGATGTGTCAAACACTGTTCTAAATGTTGGAGAAGATACAGGACAGTCAGGTCAGACACAATCTCTGTCCCACATAGGGCTCACAATCTAAGTAGGAAGGAGAACAGGTACTGAATGCCCATTTTATAGATAAGGTAAACGAGGCATAGAGAAGTTAAATGACTTGTCCAAGGTCACACACCAGGCATGTAGTGGACCTGGGATTAGTCTCTGCAATAAGAAGTGTTTAGAAGTATAGATGCTTTCCCAATGCCTTAAGGCAAAGAAAGGGAAAAAATAAAAGAGCACTAAGAAGCTGTGGAGACAGTGGTTTTAGATTTCCTTTTCATTATTAATAGATGGGTTTGGATTTACTATTTTGAATAAGAGAGTCACCCAACGGGAAGGATATCTTTAACGAAAAAGTAGTGGTACTAATAGTATTTATTAAGTGTGCAAAGTCCTGGGAAAAAAATACAGTTGTCAACCATGGTCCCCTGGGTCCCCAAAGGACCTGGATTCTAATCCCAGCTCTGCCACTTGTCTGCTGCGTGACCTAGGGCAAGGCACTTCACTTCTCTGTGACTCATTTAGCTCTGTAAAATGGGGATTAAGACTGTGAGCCCCACGTGGGACAACATGATTACCTTGTAGCTACCCCAGAGCTTAGCACAGTACCGGCCGCATAATATGCACGTAACAGACACCATAAAAAAATAAGTCTAAATATCCTGACAAGAAATACCATAGACATCCAGTTCTCCTGAGGGCAGGGACTGCATAAACTACCTCTATTGCACGGTACTATCCCAAGCACTGCACACAGTAAGTGTTCACCAAATACCATGGATTGACTAAACATTCTGTTCTTTCCCAGGTGTTCTGCACACAAAAAGTGCTCAAATATTACTGCCTGATTTTCACTTCTGACAAAAACTAAAAGAAAGGCAGAACAAGAGCAGGAGTCTCATGCTCACTATCACATATAGACTTTTCCTTCAATGAAAGAAAGTATTCAAAAATCCCCATTCGATAAATATCAAATTTAGGCCCATTCTTCCAAAGCAAATCGAGAAGGAAAGTTTTCTGAAAGGTTGATTACTCAGAAAGAAAGAAATTGAGGCAGAGTCTAGAAATATTATCAGACACTAAGATCTGCCTCCAACTCTTAAAAAAACATTGATTTCCCCTTGCCTGCAATGTTTTGAACAAAGTATGAAGGCCTCTTCTATGTTGCCCCTGAGTTTGTCCAACCATAATTGGTCACATATCGTGTTCTAATATATATTCTGATTAATTAACAGATTTTTAAAAAGCTAACAACCATTAAATGGGTTTTCTCCACAAGACAATAATTCAGTGAGGGGCTATGGAAAATGTGATCAGGGGATAATAAAGGATGATGGACGCAGGGGGATGGGTGGAAGGAGTTTCATTTAAAGAAGCAGTTTGGTCTAGGGGAAAGAAGACACAGTTTAGGAGTGAGGAGACCTAGGTTCTAATCCCGTCTCTGCCCCTGGCCCTCTGTGCAACATTAGGCAAGTCACTTAAATTCTACATGCCTTAGTTTCCTCAACTATAAAATGGGGATTAAATACTTATTCTGCCCCCCACCTCCTTTAAACCCCATGGGACATGGACTGTGTCCAATCTAATTATCTTCTGGTGACCCTAGCACATGACACACTTTCATTCATTCATTCATTCAATAGTATTTATTGAGCGCTTACTATGTGCAGAGCACTGTACTAAGCGCTTGGGACGAACAAGTTGGCAACAGATAGAGACAGTCCCTGCCGTTTGATGGGCTTACAGTCTAATCGGGGGAGACGGACAGACGAGAACAATGGCAATAAATAGAGTCAAGGGGAAGAACATCTCGTAAAAACAATGGCAACTAAATAGAATCAAGGCGATGTACAATTCATTAACAAAATAAATAGGGCAATGGAAATATATACAGTTGAGCGGATGAGTACAGTGCTGTGGGGAAGGGAAGGGAGAGGTGGAGGAACAGAAGGAAAAGGGGAAAAAGAGGGTTTAGCTGTGGAGGGGTAAAGCGGGGGTGGCAGAGGGAGTAGAGGGAGAAGAGGAGCTCAGTCTGGGAAGGCCTCTTGGAGGAGGTGAGTTTTAAGTAGGGTTTTGAAGAGGGAAAGAGAATCAGTTTGGCGGAGGTGAGGAGGGAGGGCGTTCCGGGACCGTGGGAGGACGTGGCCTGGGGGTCGACGGCGGGATGGGCGAGACCGAGGGATGGTGAGGAGGTGGGCGGCGGAGGAGCGGAGCGTGCGGGGTGGGTGGTAGAAAGAGAGAATGGAGGAGAGGTAGGAAGGGGCAAGGTGATGTAGAGCCTCGAAGCCTAGAATGAGGAGTTTTTGTTTGGAGCGGAGGTCGATAGGCAACCACTGGAGTTGTTTAAGAAGGGGAGTGACATGCCCAGATCGTTTCTGCAGGAAGATGAGCCGGGCAGCGGAGTGAAGAATAGACCGGAGCGGGGCGAGAGAGGAGGAAGGGAGGTCAGAGAGAAGGCTGACACGGTAGTCTAGCCGGGATATCACGAGAGCCCGTAGCAGTAAGGTAGCCGTTTGGGTGGAGAGGAAAGGGCGGATCTTGGCGATATTGTAGAGGTGAAACCGGCAGGTCTCGGTAACGGATAGGATGCGTGGGGTGAACGAGAGAGACGAGTCAAGGATGACACCGAGATTGCGGGCCTGAGAGACGGGAAGGATGGTCGTGCCATCGACGGTGATAGAGAAGTCTGGGAGAGGACCGGGTTTGGGAGGGAAGATGAGGAGCTCAGTCTTGCTCATGTTGAGTTTTAGGTGGCGGGCCGACATCCAGGTGGAGACGTCCTGGAGGCGGGAGGAGATGCGAGCCTGAAGGGAGGGGGAGAGGACGGGGCGGAGATGTAGATCTGCGTGTCATCTGCGTAGAGGTGGTAGTCAAAGCCGTGAGAGCGAATGAGTTCACCGAGGGAGTGAGTGTAAATGGAGAACAGAAGAGGGCCAAGAACTGACCCTTGAGGAACTCCAACAGTTAAAGGATGGGAGGGGGAGGAGGCTCCAGCGAAGGAGACCGAGAATGACCGGCCAGAGAGGTAAGAGGAGAACCAGGAGAGGACGGAGTCTGTGAAGCCAAGGTGAGATAAGGTTTGGAGGAGGAGGGGATGGTCGACAGTGTCAAAGGCAGCAGAGAGGTCAGGGAGGATTAGAATGGAGTAGGAGCCATTGGATTTGGCAAGAAGGAGGTCACGGGTGACCTTAGAGAGAACAGTCTCGGTAGAGTGGAGGGGACGGAAGCCAGATTGGAGGGGGTCTAGGAGAGAATGGGAGTTAAGGAATTCTAAGCATCGATTGTAGATGACTCGTTCTAGGATTTTGGAAAGGAAGGGTAGTAGGGAGATAGGGCGATAACTGGAGGGGGAAGTGGGGTCAAGAGCGGGTTTTTTTAGGATGGGGGAGACGTGGGCATGTTTGAAGGCAGTGGGGAAGGAGCCATTGGAGATTGAGTGGTTAAAAATAGAAGTTAAGGAAGGTAGGAGGCACACAGAAAGCACATAAAAATACCACCATTATTATTAGCAATAGTGCTATCCTGTGCACTGCATCCAGTAGGTACTTAATAAATGCAACTACTAAAGGGAAGGAGGGAAGAAAAGCTACATGAATCCAGGAGTCTTGGGGCTTGGTTGCCTCAGGACCACAAATTAATTCAGCAGTTCACTGTTTCCCTCTAGCTTTGGACAAGGCAGAAATCTGTCCATCAGCCAGGCCTAGGAGCAATCCCATATTTAATCTGTAATGAAAGTGGTGCTGGGCTCCTGCAAACAGGAGCTCAACCCTCCAGTTAATCAACGGTATTTATTGAGCGCTTACTATGTGAAGAGCATTCTACTAAGAGTTTGGAAAAGTGCAATCGGAGTCGACAGAGGTGAGATCCCTGCCCACATGGAGCTTTCGGTCTACAGGAGGAGACTGCCATTAAAATAAAAATAGGGAGAGGGGAAATAGTAGAGTATAAGGATATTTACATATCTGCTGGGGTGAGCATCAAAGTGCATAAAGGGCCCACGGCCCAATGCATAGTCGATGCAGAGGGGAAGCCAGATAGGGGAAATAGAGGCTTAGTCGGGAAGGCCTCTTGCAAGCGATGTGATCTTTGGAGGGTTCTGAGGTTGGGAAGAGCGATGGTTTGTCAGATATGAAGGGAGAGGGAATTCCAGGGCTGAGGGAGAATGTGGGGAAGGGGTCAGTGGTGGGATGCATGAGATCGAGGTACCAGAGAGTCCACTGGCGTTAGAGGAGTGGAGAGTGTGAATTGGACTGTAATAAAAGATCACACTGCTTTACTCCCACAACGAAAAGCTTTGTAGACTCAAGTCTATTCATTCATTCATTCAATGGCATTTATTGAGTGCTTGCTGCGTGCAGAGCACTATACTAAACGCTTGGAATGTACAATTCGGGAACAGTTAGGGACCATCCCTGCCCCGCAACAGGCTAGAAGAGGGAGACAGACAACAAAACAAGTAGACAGGGATTGATACCAACAAAATAGATAAATAGAATTATAACTATAGACACACATCATTAATAAAATGGAGCAATCATTCTAATGGTATTGACTGAGCGCCTGCTGTGTGCAGAGCACTGTACTAAGTGCTTGGACTGGACAATTGGGTAACAGTTAGGGACCGTCCCTGCCCCACCACAGGCTAGAAGGGAGAGACAGACATCGACACCAACAAAATAGATAAATAGAATGATAACTATAGACAAATCATCAATAAAATAGAGCGTTCATTCTAATGGTATTGATTGAGCGCTGGCTGTGTGCAGAGCACTGTACTAAGCGCTTGGACTTGACAATTGGGTAACAGATAGGGACCGTCCCTGCCCAACAATGGGCTAGAAGAGGGAGACAGACAGCAAAACAGGTAGACAGGCATCGATACCAACAAAATAGATAAACAGAATTATAACTATAGACACATCATTCATAAAATGGAGCATTCATTCTAATGGCATTGAGCGCTGGCTGTGTGCACAGCACTGTACTAAACGCTTGGACTGGACAATTGGGTAACAGGGATCTTCCCTGCCCCACCACGGGTTAGAAGGGGGAGACAGACATCGATACCAACAAAATAAATAGAATTATAACTATAGACACATCATCAATAAAATAGAGCATTCAGTCTAATGGTATTGATTATGCGTCTGCTGTGTGCAGAGCACTGTGCTAAGCGCTTGGACTGGACAATTGGGTAACAGATAGGGACCGTCCCTGCCCAACAATGGGCTAGAAGAGGGAGACAGACATCCATACCAACAAAATAGATAAATAGAATTATAACTACAGACACATCATCAATAAAATGGAGCATTCATTCTAATGGTATTGATTGAGCGCCTGCTGTGTGCACAGCACTGTACTAAACGCTTGGACAGGACAATTGGGTAACAGTTAGGGATCTTCCCTGCGTCACCACGGGTTAGAAGGGGGAGACAGACATCGATACCAACAAAATAAATAGAATTATAACTATAGACACATCAATAAAATAGAGCGTTCAGTCTAATGGTATTGACTGAGCGCCGGCTGTGTGCAGAGCACTGTACTAAACGCTTGGACTGGACAATTGGGTAACAGTTAGGGACCGTCCCTGCCCCACCACGGGCTAGAAGGGGGAGACAGACATCGATTCCAACTGAATAGATAATTAAAATTATAACTACAGACACATCATTAATAAAATGGAGCATTCATTCTAATGGTATGGACTGAGCGCTGGCTGTGTGCACAACACTGTACTAAGCGCTTGGACTGGACAACCGGGTAACAGGGACCGTCCCAGCCCCACCAGGGGCTCACGGTCCAAAAGGGGGGGAGACAGATGACAAAACAGGGCAGGTAGAGAGGCAGGGGAGGGCGGCCATGGGGCGTGAGGGGAGGCCGGGCCCGAGACTCACCATGGCGGGCGACCGTTGACGCCTCGAGTCGCGAGGCCAAGGGCCTGCCCTCCTCGACGCGGCCTAGGGGCCTCTCGTTGCCATAGTGACCGGCGGGGGGGGGATGCCGGCCCCCCATTGGCCCGGGACGGCCACGTGACCGGAAGTGGGCCGCGCGGGGCCTCTTCCTCCCCTCGCCCCCTCCCAACCCGGCTGGCGCGCGCGGAGCGGTGGCCGTTGCCCGGGGGAACGACGCCCGGCACGCGCCTTCCTCGCGCTCCTTTGGCGCCCCCCCCCCCCCCCCCCCCGACGAGCGGGTCTCGCGAGCGCCTCGTGGCCCTGAGGGGGCGCGCGCCCCGGCCTCTCTTTAGCTGCCACTTCTAAAACGTTTGCCATTCATTCAGTCTTTCCATCGTATTCATTGAGTGTATTCATTCCTCCAGCGCTTAGAACAGTGCTGGGCACCTAGTCAGCGCTTAACAAATACCAACATCATTATGATTGAGCGCTGGGTGACTAAGCGCTTGAAAACCACAATTGGGCCACAGATGAGGCCTTCCCTAACCCAAGACGGGCTCACAGTCTAAAAGGGGGGGGAGAGGGACAACAAAGCAGTAGACAGGCATCCGGAGCATCCAAATAGATACATAATAATAATAATAATGATGGTATTTGTTAAGCGCTTACTATGTGCCGAGCACTGTTCTAAGCGCTGGGGTAGACACAGGGGAATCAGGTTGTCCCACGTGGGGCTCACAGACTTCATCCCCATTTTACAGATGAGGTAACTGAGGCACAGAGAAGTGAAGCGACTTGCCCACAGTCACACAGCTGGCAAGTGGCAGAGCTGGGATTTGAACTCATGACCTCTGACTCCAAAGCCCGGGCTCTTTCCACTGAGCCACGCAGTGGCTACAAACTACAAACTACATAGAATTGTAGTTATAGACACATCATTAATAAAATAGAGCATTCATTCAACAGTGTGCAGAGCACTGTACTAAGCGCTTGGAATGGACAATCGGGCAACAGATAGGGACCATCCCTGCCCCACAAGGGGCTCACAGTCTAAAAGGGGGAGACAGACAACAAAACAAGTAGACAGGCATCAATACCATCAAAATAGATAGAATTATAGATGTGGATACATCATTAATAAAATAGAGTATCCGTTCTATTGTATTTATTAAGCAGGCATTGTGTGCAGAGCACTGGACTAAGCGCTTGGAAAGGACAGTTGGGCAACAGATAGTGACAATCCCTACCCAACAAACACTCTAGACGAGGGAGACACATCAGAACAAAACCGGTAGACAGGCATCGATACCATCGAAATAGATACATAGAGTTATAGTTATAGCCTCATCATTAATAAAATAGAACATTCATTCAGTCATATTTATTCAGTGCTTACTGTGTGCAGAGCACTGTACTAAGAGCTTAGAGAGTACAATCCGGCAACAGTGACCATCCCTGCCCCACAATGGGCTCACGGTCTAGAAGGGGAAGACAGACAACAAAACAAGTAGACGGGCATTGATACCATCCAAATAGATACATAGAATTATAGTTATAGGCACATCATAAATAAAATAGAGCATTCATTCAATCGTATTTATTGAGCGCTTACTGTGTGCAGAGCACCGGACTCCGCGCTTGGAAAGGACAGTTCAGCAACAGATAGTGACAATCCCTACCCAACAACACGGTAGAAGAGGGAGACACATCAGAATAAAACCAGTAGCTAGGCACCAATACCATCAAAATAGATACATAGAATTATACATATAGACACATCATTAATCAAATAGAGCATTCATTCAATCGTATTTATTGAGCACTTACTGTGTGCAGAGCAGTGTACTAAGTGCTTGGAAAGTACAATTCAGCAACGGATAGTGACAATCCCTACCCAACAACGGGCTAGAAGAGGGAGACAGACATCAAAACAAAACAAGTAGACAAGCATCGATACCATCAAATTAATTAAATATAATTATAGATATAGGCACATCATTAATAAAATAGAGCATTCATTCAATCATATTTATTGAGCGCTTATTGTGTGCAGTGCACTGTACTAAGCGCTTGGAAAGGACAGTTCGTCAACAGATAGTGACAATCCCTACCCAACAACGGGCTAGAAGAGGGAAACAGACATCAAAACAAAACAAGTAGACAGGCATCGATACCATCAAGTTAATTAAATACAATTATATAGATACATCATTAAAAAATAGAGCATTCATTCAATCGTATTTATTGAGCGCTTATTATGTGCAGAGCACTGTACTAAGTGCTTGGAACATACAATTCACCAACAGGTAGTGACAATCCCTGCCGAACGGGCTAGAAGAGGGAGATAGACACATTGGGGATGTGGACGAGAGTTCGGCCCCAAGATAGACGAGATGAAGATAGAGTGAGGTAATCAGGCTGCATTCAACCCCTGTCCCACATAGGGATCACAGTCAAGTAGGAGGGAACCCTATTAATTGAATCGCCATTTTTGCAGTTGAGGGAACTGAGGCACAGAGAAGTGAACCGACTTGCCCAAGGTCACACAGCAGGCAAGTGGTGGAGCTGGGATTAGAGGATTAGTACTTTATAATAATAAAAATAATAATGACATTTGTTAATCGCTTACTATGTGCAAAGCACATCCACTAGGCCACACTGGTTCCACTATGGTCAGGGAACTTGTCTCCCAACTTGGTTATACTGTACTCTCTCAAATGTTTAATAAAACACTCTGCCCGCAATAAGCGCTCAATAAATGCCACTGATAGATTTTGACTTTCTGCCTCCTGCTTTACTTAACCAGTTATGTGGCAAACTCCTATGCAAGACCCCTATCCAGTCCTCTCCGCTGGGACACCGAGACGCTCAAAGGATCTTGGGAGAGTCCAACTTTTTGTCTGTCAGTTTGCAAGAGTTATCTGTGCTGCTCCTGGTGCAGAAACTTACCATAATCAAGCCTCGTTGAGCAGCATTTCATGAAGAAGAAGTACTCTTTCATACGTTTGAAAATTAAAAATAAAACACCCAGTTCTTCTCAGAGGGAAAAGAACCAGCTTTCTGTGTGCTCAGCAACACCTATATTAAATAGAATATCAGTGACCTGGACAAGTCGAAGCACTTTCAAAAGTATCTAATCATTCCTAATTCTATCCATAATGAATTTATGTACTAAATGATCAATAAGCTTAGGAAACCTCCAGCAGGACAGTCAACAAATCTAGATTACAATGAGTCTCCTTTTACCTGGATTTAATAACTTAATGTAATTTCCTTTATTCATTTAGGTGGTCCCTTGTTACAGTTTTGGAAAATAAGACAAGTGGACAATCATTTTGGCTAGAACCATGTAAAACTGAAAATGCTTCCCGAAATTTTAACCTTTATGTTAAAACTCTTGTGCTCATTTCTGCATGAGCAAAAACAAAAGTACAGGTGCAAATTATTTTGGCACTGCAGCTTTATAATTAGAAGCTGGTTCTCAGAGGAGGGGTTCATTTTTGTTTATCATGTTCTTATTCCACATAAAACTTAACACCTACTTAGTAGATACAAAATAATGTATAAAATGTAGCCATTACCACAGGAAGTGAATCAAACAAAATCATCTTTTAGGAAAACTATAAAAACATGTAATTGTCAGATCACACAGGTGGTGAGATATATATGTTAGTCGGAGAAAATGGGAATAAGCTTGACTGAAGAAGAAAATTCTGGGAAGTGAGCAGAGGTGGGTATGTGCCTGAGAAGGTATATAACTAACTGCCTTCTGGGCACAAAGAAGTAAATAGTGCCTAAAATGTACTAGTTCTTACTGCCAACCTACAAAGTGAGAGTCTTTTTCAGTTCTGAAATGTTTCTAAAAGGGTAAATAAACACTTTCATTTCCATATAGATTGCCTGATTAATTTGGTTTATGAAAATGTTAAATTTGTGTCTCAAATTGTTTACTCAACTTCTGCTGATTACTAAGGCAAAAAAACCTTGGGCCGTGAGAGAGACTATCTTTGCCCTTATTTAATTTCAAGTGCCAAAAGAATATTAACTTTCTCTGGGGAGAGGAAATGCATCTCTGTATTTTTCTTTTTGGTATTATGTTTGGGGAGCGAAAAACATCACTCTTTATGGCTCAACCCAAAGAAACCAAGGGAAATAGTGGAGGCTAGTGGAAAGAGCATGGGCCTGGGACTCAAAGGGCCTGGGTTCTAATCCCAGCTCTGCCACTTGTCTGCTGTGTGACCTTGGCCAAGTCATTTAACTTCTCTGTTCCTCCATGACCTCATCTGTAAAATGGGGATTAAATCCTACTTCCTCCCACGTGGACTGTGAGTTCCTTGTGAGACGGGGATTGGGATCAATCTGATGATCTTGTATATCTACCCCAGCACTCAGTAAGGTGCCTGGCACAATATAAGTACTTAAGAAGTACCATTAAAAAACCCAACTAAGAGCTCCTTCCACATATTTGCATCCAATTAGGGAAATTACCAACAGCAAAATGGAATTTTTAGATGAAACCAGGTATTTCCCTGGAGTATATAATCTGTAATTACCGCACAGTGTAGGCGAACAAGCTTGACTTGGACAGTGTTATCAATATTATGATGATAATGAGAAGCAATATGTCCTAATGGAAAGGGCATAGCCCTGCGAGTCAAGCTATCTGACTCTAATCCCAGCTCTGCCACTTGATTGTTTAGTGACCTTGAGCAAGTCACTTATCCTCTTGGTGCCTCAGTGTCCTCATCTGTAAAGGTGACAATAAAATACTTGTTTTCCCTCCCGCGCCTGAAACAGGGACTGTCTCCAATCTAGTTCTCTTGCCCTAGCACATGGTACCAAGAATTAAACGTACTAAGAATTCAAACGTGATCTCTGCTCCGTAAGAAGCTCTTTAAGTGGGGGAAGAGAGGAAACATAACAATAAGAATGTACTATGAACGATAAGTTACAAAAATAATAAGAACTAATGAAAGCTAAAACAATCTAAGGTAAGAACATTAAAATTGTGTCTGATTCATGAGGGCCATCAGTTGCCAAACTTCTCATGGCTCCCGGAGCTCTCGGGCTTATAGGAATTTAATCTCAGCTCTGCCACCTATCTGCTGTGTAACCTTGGGCAAGTCACTTTATTTCTCTGCACCTCAGTTTCCTCATCTCTAAAATAGGGATTCAGTACCTGTTGCCTCTCCCCTTTGGACTGTAAGCCCGATGAGGGCGGGGCCTGTGGCTGACCCGATTATCTCATATCTACATTGTGCCAGCACTTAGTACGATGCTTGGCACCTAGTAAGCGCTTAACAAATACTACGATCATTATTGTTATGAGGGCCTCAGTTTCTGCCTCTCTGCCACTCCGATGGGTTAGAACGTCCACTCCCACAGTGCTACGAAGATGCCAAGATTGGCATCTTATTGTCCCGACTAATCCTGGGGCCCACGGGTTTTAGGGTCACACTGGCCCACCTAGCCTCCTTCAGCGCTTAGAACAGTGCTTGGCACATAGTAAGCACTTAACAAATACCAATATTATTATTATTCTCCCCTCAGTCTGGACTTCCCTCTCCAGTAGTAGATGTCCTTTGTGTCAGTGATTATTTCCTGAAATGCCCAACAGCACAGCACTCTACACACTTGTAGTACTGATTGATATTATCAGAAATAGGATTTAAAGTCTTTCTTCAAATCATATTTCTCCTAAGACCTTTTCCCCCAGGTCCCTTGACCAGTAAATGCAACCTCAAAGGGCTGAAACAGAGAGGTTTAGGGTCTAAAGGGAAAGTCAAAAGAGTATAGTACACACTGTATTTTACATATACATCAACAAATCACAACTAGAGAAGACAATCTTTTACAGAGTCATATTTAAAGGTGGCAGAGCCTCAGTAGATGCATTTGGACTCATGAGGGGGCAGTGAGAGCTGGAATCAAAACAAAATGATTAGTGAATCAGTTTTTATAAACATTAAAAGAAACCAGGTAAGGAAGTAGCTTATCAACATAATATCAGAAACCCTTCAAAAATGGTGTGGAAAAATGTGAATGCTTTGTCCAATGGTAGTGTGTTACTGCTAAACCCACAAAAACAACCAAGATAAAAACAAATACTAAAACCAAGATCATTCAATAACAAAAAACACCTCAGTAGAGAATGGCAATATTGACCTCACTGTACATGAAGTTCCTGTGAAATTGCATCTGTAGTGACTTCCACGCCTCACAAGAGGCAAATGACTGCCAGGTCCTCTCCACATCAAGCAGAAACTTCTGACCACTGATTCTAATCTAAACAGCAGCTCTCTCCTTCCACCTTCTCTACTCTCTTCTCCCACTATACCTCAGCTCACACTCTTCATTCCTCTCAAGCAAATCTGTTCACTGTCTCATCTTGTCTCTTCCATCGACCAACTCTTCCTCATACCATCTCCCTTCTCCTACAACTTCCTCCCTCATGATAACCAACAATCCACGGCTCTCTCCACCTTCAAGGCCTTCTGAAATCACATCACCTCCACAAGACCCTCCCTGGTTGATTTCTAATCTCCCTGCTTGGATCTGTGATAGTTGCCCCACCCTCAGCCTCACAGCACTGTGTACATATTTTTAACCTATATATTGTAAATAATTTATTTATGTTAATACATGTCTCCGCCCTCTAGACTGTAACTGATTGTGGGCAGGGAACGTATCTGTCAACTCTACTGTACTGTGCTCTCCCAAGCACTTTCTACAGGGCTCTGCACATAGTAAGTGCTCAATATAAACCATTTATTGATTAATATCCCCTAATTGTCAGTTCAGATTGCCTGTGTCTCTTATGCACTGAAGTACTAGCATTTATGTTATATTCAGCATTATATAATGCTATTACTTTTCCCGCTCACAATTTACGTTAATGTGTCCCCCCGCTATATATTAAACATGTCGAGGACAGGAATTGTGTCTGCTAATTCTTTGGACTCTTCCAAGTCACACTTTATACTCTCCCAAATGTATACTACACTTAACTTCTCAGTGCCTCAGTTACCTTATCCGTAAAATGGGGATTAAGACTGTGAGCCTCATGTGGGACAACCTGATTACCCTGTATCCACCCCAGGGTTAGAACAGTGCTCTGCACATAGTAAGTGCTTAACAAATACCAACATTATTATTACTAAAGTATTTTCTGCACATGAAAGGCACACGATAAATACTGACTGATGGATTGAAATCTGCCTGATTGACAGGGCCGGAGGGATGGTTTGGGCCAGTTTCTTATCTGATCTTATTTCTGACATGCTGCTGTACTAACATGTTTGCTGCGGCTTATCTAATCATCTCCAAGGAGGAGCCAGAAAGAGATCTTTCAAATAACAGTCATCCAGTGCCTCTATTTGGATTAGTGGACCTGATACTAATAAAGTTATAAATATACAGCTCTTCCTGTAGTATTGTTTCTTATTTTTCTACATTTTCTGGGGTCTTCATTTTCTCCGCATTTCCCAGGGTGGCTGAGGGTTGGAAGTGGAGATGGCTAAAAGCGCCAGTGAGAAGCAGCCTGGCGAAGGGGATAGATTACAGGCCTGGGAGTCAGAAGGTCATGGGTTCTAATCTTGGCTCTGCCACTTGTCTGCTGTGTGACCTTGGCAAGTCACTTCACTTCTCTGGGCCTCAGTTTCCTCATCTGTAAAATGGGGATTGAGACTGTGAGCCCCACGTGGGAGAGGGACTGGGTCCATCTGGATTTGCTTGTATCCACCCCAGTGCTTAGTACAGTGCCTGGCACATAGTAAGCACTTAACAAATACCATGTTATTATTATTATGAAGGTGTGCTAATGGATAGAGTTCTGAAGTGGGACTAGTTGTGCTTAGCTTCAAATTAATCAACTTTTTGTGTATAATATTAGGCTCATCTCTCATTAGATTGCTAGGTAACTTTAAGCTCACTGGGCAGATTCTGATTTTCGGATTTTCTCACCCCACAATTCCTCTCAAAATGTGCTTGTCATGTGCAGGTAGTGCATTCATTTCAATTGGTCTTCCAATTTCGATGCTGGCCTTAAATTATTTCCAAGTGAGAAACAGTGGAAGAAGTGGACGGGGAAGGAGGAGAGGTGGGGATGAGGGGGAGAAAGAGGCAGATTTGGCACCAGGCCCAAAAGAGCAAGAAAAAAGTTGTAACCAGAAGCAGAACTGAGACTAAACTAGAGGCAAGGACAGGAAGAACAGAATGTGACACCCAAGAGCTGGGCTGTAGTTACCAGTAGGTCGTGGCCACAGTCACCTTGGAAAACTTAAACCACAAGCCACAGATGTTTGGGGCTGCTTCTAAGGTGACAGTGACACAATTCTGGACTATCTCCCTGCAGAAATGTTAAGTCTGGCAGGTGATATTTATATAATTGTCCAAGGATTCCCCCAACTCCATTTAATGGGCAGACATTCTTAGCAACCCTATCTTTTAAAAGAGGAGGTGGTCCAAATATAAACATCTGAACATTTAATTTTCTTGGGACTTCGAATGGAAGTCCAATTAAAATTAGTTCAAGATGGTTAAGTGTTAAAAATGGTATTACTCTTGAACTGTATTCAGCATCAGTAATTCAATCAATCATTCAACCATATTTATTGAACACTTACTGTGTGCAGAGCGCTGTACTAAGAGCTTAGGAGAGTACAATATAATGAAGATGGTAGACAAGTTTCCTGCCCATGATGAGTTTACAGTCTAGAGGGAAACTGGGCGGAAAGTATCCATTAAATTCCCTCCCCCCATCAGTGGGACATCGCTCTCCCCTGCTTCAAAGTCCTTTTAAAATTACAACTCCTCCAAGAGGCTTTCCATGACTTCCCCTGCCACTTTTCCCTGAGTTGATTATGCACTTGTATCTGGGTCCCTTAAGCACTTGATATTCACACCACTCAAAAACACAGCACTTATATACACAAAATGATGACTATAATTATGGTACGTATTAAGCGCTGACTACGTGCCAAGCCCTTAACTACACACTACGGTAGATAAAAGACAACCTTGTTGGGCACAGTACCTTTCCCCAAGGGGCTCACGTGTCCTTATTCTCTCCCATTTCCCCTCTCTGTAATTTTTTCCAGCATCTGTTACCCTCCCCACCTCCTAGACTGTAAGATTCGGGTAGGCAGGGATTGGGAAGTAGCATGGCATAGTTGATAGAGCACTGGCCTGGGAGTGAGAAGGTCATGGGTTCTAATGCCGGCTCCGCCACTTGTTTGCTGTGTGACCTTGGACAAGTCACTTCACTTCTCTGGGCCTCGGTTACCTCATCTGTAACATATGGATTTAAGAGTGTGAGCCCCATGTGGGACAGGAACTGTGTCCAATCTGATTAACTTGTATCTACCCCAGCGCTTAGAACAGTGCTTGGCACATAATAAGCACTTAACAAGTACTATGATGATGATGATGGTGTCCACCAACTCTAATGTACTGTACTCTTCCAAGTTCTTAGTGCAGTGCCCTGCATAAAATAAGCACTCAATAAATACCACTGATCGATTAATTGGATCATTTAAATTGAGTTGCAATCCTTTTTGGATAATAAAAAAATTACACCCGTGATTGCAATTGCATTTAGATTGTGGCGGTTGAAATCTAGGAGGGATTGGTAACAACTTTACATGGGCTGTTCTGAGAAGCAGCATGGCCCAGTGGAGAAAGTGTCTCCCAAGGGCCCGGGAGACCGAAGGTCCGGGGTTCTAATTCTCGTTCCGCCACTGGTCTGCCATATGACCTTGGGCAAGTCACATCAATTCCCTGGGCCTCAGTTACCTCATTTGTAAAATAGGGATTGAGTCTGTGAATCCCATGAGGGACAGAGACTCTGTCCAACCTGCTTTGCTTGTATCCACCTCAGCGCTTAGTACAGTGTCTGGTGCGTAGTAAGTGCTTAACAAATACCACAATTATAATTATCATTATCATGAAAGCAACATGCAACAAAGTCACCTTATGACATTCCTTTACCCAGAGCAATCCATTTTGAAAGACAGTTATAATCAGTACCATTTCCCTGTGATTCTCTATGCAACTTGACTTATTATAAACAATTCTTGAATAAGACCTGTGCTGAACTGTCAGTGTTACTCTAGCACCTAATGAGAAACCTGACACCCTCTGAGTGCTGGAAATAAGAATGTCATGCACCTTACCTACTAATAATCTTCTTTTATAGTTCCCAGTTTTTCCAAGATAGCAAGATAGGTCAAATATTTCATCAAATGAATGTTAATGATGTTTTTAGCATTTCAAATAAGTGGATTTTAGCTTATCCTCCATAATCATGATAGAAAGAACAAGTTACAATTATCCTTTTTGCTCGAACAGAAATGGGGCTTTTTTTGGTCTGTACTTTAAAGAAACATTTGGTTCAAAATGAAGACATGACCAATGTTGAATTTGCGGCCAACACTCTATCAATGTCTCTATTAAAAATAAAAAGATGCATTACCCATCTAGAGAGTTGGATTAAGAACCAAGAGAAGTCATCTTTCCAGCTGCAAGGACACCTAATCTAGAAGAATTTATTCAGTTACAAGTTCTCTTATATTTTGAAAGATATTTCAACTCAGGATTTTGAGACTGTGAAGGGCAGAGGTGCCAGAACCAGAATGCCAAGAGGATTTATTTATGCTTATGACATTTTTACAATGTGTAGTTCCACAAGGCTGACTTGACTTGTCCTTCAAAATATGGGACAATTGATTCATTTAAGCTCCTTGTAGGCAGAGAATGTGTCTACTATTGTGTTGCCCCAACACTCTGTACACAGTAAGCGCTCAATAGACACCACTGATTGATTTAAGGATTTCTTTTTTTGGCTGAAACTACACGTGGAATGCATTTGGAGCATATTTACTGGGTAAACAAGAGTAAATAAACGAAAGAGGCTGAAGTCACAACTTCTTGCTATGAAGCCTTACTAATATTATCCCTGAAGAAGACGGAACAGAAATTAATTCAAAAGAATTCGTGTGGAGAAAAACTGGCACCTTAAATACTTGGGCCAAATAATCAATCAGTAGTATTTACTGAGCATTTATTGTGGGCAGAGCACTTGGAAGAGTCCAATATATCAGAGTTGTAGACATGTTCCCTCCCTACAAGGAGCATTTTCCATTCATTCCCTACAGTAGCAAGCAGGCTACATGTAGTACAGATAGATAGAAGTATTAGAACTTAATATTAATAACTGTGGTATCTGTTAAGCACTTACTCTGTGTCAAACACTTCACTAAGCTTTGGGGTAGACACACTATAAATAGATTGGGGCACTGTAGTAATCCCCCATGGGGATCACAATCTACGTAGGAGGGAGAATAGGAAATTTTACCTGCATTTTCCTGATGAGGAAACTGAAGTCCAGAGAGCTCTCCAACAAGTTCACAGAGCAGCCAAGTGGCAGAGCTGGAATAAATACCAACAGGGATTAGTACTCCTGGTCCCTGACTTCCAAGGTCCATGCCCTTTCCACTAGGCCACACTGTTTCTCGCAACTTTAGGGCACATTTAAGATCGAAAAAAATTCCATTTTTACTATGCTTAAATCAGAAATGAAATGCACTCACCACTGGAACCTGTAAAGAAGGGTAGATATTTCCTACAATATTTCAATGCAACGCATTAGGAACAAAATCAAGATGGTGATAATTGTAAGGAGAGAGTTCCTCTAGCCAGAAAATGGAGATATTATTTAATATTCATTAAGTGCTATTCCTTGAACTCTAACATAGCTCAGAGAATTTACAGATTTCAATCGTTAAACCTCAACATTCCTAAAAGTATGAAAGGGTGTGAAAACTGAGCTTTTCCCTGTTCCCTTTGGAATCATTTGCTTTCTCTGAAATGGCTGAAGAGGGAATCGATCAATACTAACATGTATTGGGGCTAACAGTGGGCACAGCACTGCACTACACATTGGGAAGAATAAAAGGAAGCTGATTCAAACCCGATCACTGACCAAGATGGGTCTCAAAAATCTAAAAAGTGGAGGTGAGTGACAGGCACGCGGGGAAAAAATGGCAGGCAAAATTTAAACAAAAACTGAAACGATTGTGGTCCGAGGTAAAATATCATCCATCATCTCCTCACCATTCCAGTCCTGACTACTCTGGACCAAACTACTTTCACTTTCACAACAGTTCAGGCAACTACCTTGGCTTTGGTGGCCCTGGACTCCTTTCTGTATCGCCTCGTCACTTGAATCCAGACCCTCTAAAGCACTCAGGTATTCCCCTTCCCTCCCTGCCCCTCTCCCCCACCCCCCAGCATTTATATTCATGTTCTTATATTCGATTGCCTCCCTAACCTCTTTTTATTTTTTGATCTACCTTCCTTGCTAAGATTGAAAGGTCTTTCACAGTAGGGATCGTATCTAATTCCTCTGTCGTTCTCTCTCAAGAGCTTAGTACAGTTCTCTGCACTTAGTAAGTGCTCGATAAAAGCGATTGATTGGATGATTCTGGCAAAAAAGCCCTAACGCTGCTTTCTCCGAGGCCCCGAGCTGAGCCCTGACAAAGGAATCGATTTATCAATCAGTGGTATTTATCGAGTGCTTACTGTGTACAGAACATTGTATTATGCACTTGGGAGAGTACAGGTCAGTAGAGTTGGTAGACGCGATCCCTGCCCACGAGGAATTTATAGTCTAGCAAGGGGAGACATACATAAAAATGTATTACAGAGAGGGGAAAAGGACATAGGTAAGTGTTGGGTGGCTGAGGGTGAAGTGAATATCAAGTGGTTAAGGTATGCTGAAAGGTATCCAAAAGCATAGCTGATATGGAGGGGAGGTTGGGTTGGGGATTGCCAAGGAAGGCCTCTTGGAGGAGAAGAGATTTTAGGAGGGCTTTGAAGGTGGGGTGAGTAGTGGCCTGTTAGATTTGGATGGGGAGGGAGTTCCAGGCCGGGTCAGTGTTGGGGGTATGAACAAGGGGCGGGATGGATGAGATTGAGGAACAGAAAGTAAATCCATGATAGAGGAGTGAAGTATGTGGGCTGGGTTGTAATAGGAGATCTGCGAGGTAAGATAGGAGGGGAAAGCTGATCGAGTGTTTTAAAGCCAACAGTATGAAGTTTCAGTTTGACTCAGAGGTGGAGGGGCAGCCACTGGAGGTTTTTGAGGAATGGGGTGATATGGACTGAACAGTTTTTTAGAAAAATGATCCAGGCAGCAGAGTGAAGAGACTAGGGAGGGGAGAGACAGGAGGTAGGTGGGTCAGCAATGAAGCTTGATACAGTAGTCAAGGAAGATATAAGAAGTGTTTGGATCAGCATGCTCGCAACTCAGATGAAGAGGAAAGAGCAGATTCTGAGATGCTGTGAAGGTAAAACTGAAAGGATTTGATGACACTGCATACGTGGGTTGAATGAGAGAGGTGAGTTGAGATGAGTCGAGGATAATGCCAAGGTTATGGGCTTGTGAGGCAGGAGGGTGATGGTGTTGTCTACAAGTGATGGAAAAGATGGGGAGGACAGCATTGGGGAAGGAAGATGAGGACATGTTTAGTTTGAGGTGTCAGCAGAATATCCAAGTAGACATGTCCTGAAGACAAGAGGAAATGTGAGACTGGAGAAGGAGAGAGGAAGATTTGGGAGTCATCCACATAGAGATGGTAATTGAAAGTGTTGGGAGTGAATGAGTGCTCCAGAAGAGTGAGCATAGATGGAGAATAAAAGGGAACCCAGAACTGAACCCATCTCGTGATCTAGACAATAAAATCTCATTCCTCTGGATATTTGCTGCAGCCAAAGGGAAAAAAAAAGCTGTAAACAATTGGCCTGGTGGCTAGAGGAAGGCCAGGCCACGCAGCTTCCAGAATTACTCGTTTCATACTATTTTCATTTCTGTTATTTGAAAACCCATTTTAAGTGCCCTTTTCTTTTTTTCACACATGATAATCTGTGAAGTGACTGGTGACAGTTTCAGAAGGGAAAGGGAAGAAACTTGACAGCTTTTCTACCTGAAAATTTAGCCTTTGTTAAGAAATAGGCTTTATTGTTGGACTGTGGGTAATACCTCACTGGGGAACTGACAAAATCAGAGGAAGGAAATAATGGCTGGTCTACACCCTCTTCAGTGAACAATAAACCAGCATACAATGACAGAATAATAAATGTTACCATATTTGGTTGTATTAGCTACTGTAGCTCTGGGGATATCATAAGTAAAAACTGTGTCATGACTGGAATTTTAAAAATAATACAGGTAAATAAACATTAAACAATAAACATTTGTTGCTCCAAATATTCTGAGGGAGCTATTACTTTCAACGGAATTATTCAAAACATTAAACTACTGCTTAGAATTCTAAATATCATGTTCAGCATCTTGCACAGATATAAAGGAAAAAATAACAATAATGATACTTGTTAATAATGTCGGTATTTGTTAAACGCTTACTATGTGCAGAGCACTGTTCTAAACGCTGAGGTGGATACAGGGTAATCAGGTTGTCCCACGTGAGGCTTACAGTTAATCTCCATTTTACAGATGAGGTAACTGAGGCACAGAGAAGTTAAGTGACTTGCCCACAGTCACACAGCTGAGAAGTGGCAGAGCTGGGATTCGAACCCATGACCTCTGACTTCCAAGCCTGTGCTCTTTCCACCGAGCCACGCTGCTTCTTAACGCTGCTAAGCGTTTACTATATGCCAAGCACTGTTCTAAGCGCTGGAGTAGATACAAGCTAATCAGGTTGGAGACAATCCCTGTCCTACATGGGTCTCACAGTCTCAATCTCTATTTTCCAGATGAGGTAACTGAGGCCCAGAGAAGTGAAGTGACTTGCCCAAGGTCACACAGCAGATACGTGGTGGAGCCGGAATCCCAATAGATTTAAAACCCCTCGAGGGAAGAGTTTATATCTATTAAATCTTTTGTGATTTCTCCATGCCTCGCCCATGACCTCCATCTTCATATCCGACAGTCCATCACTCTCCCCACCTTCAAAGCCTCATTAAAAGCACGTCTCCTCCAAGAGGCCTTCCCCGAGAAGCCTTCATTTCTTCTTCACGGACTCCCTCCTGTGTCACCCTTGCACTTGAATTTTCACCCTTTTTTCACCCCTCCTTCAGCCCCATAGCACTTTTGTCATCTCTATTATTTATTTCTTTATATTAACATCTATCTCCCCCCTAGGCTGTAAGCTTGTCGCCGACAGTGAATGTCTCTTCCAGCTCTGTCGTACTGTATTCTCCCAAGTGCTCAGTATAGTGTTCTGCTCTGCTGTGTGCTCTTTGTGAACACTGTAAGCGCTCAGTAAATGCAATTGATTGATTGATTGATTGATCTCCCCTTCGAGACTGCAAGCTTGTGGGCAGGGAACATGTTGGCCAACTCTGTTGTATTGCAGTTTCTACCACATGCTTAGTAGAGTGCTCCACACATAGTGAGTGCTCAATAAATGTCTTGATGATGATAAATTTTTATGGCATTTAAGTGCTTGGTATGTGCCAGACACTGTTCTAAGCAAGGAGTAGAGACAAGATGATCAGGTTGGACACAATTCATGTCCCACACGGGGCTCACAGTCTTCATCCCCATTTTACAGATGAGGGAACTAAGGCACAGGGAAGTTAAGTGACTTGCCCAAGGTCGCACAGCAGATAAGTGGAGGAGCCGGAATTAGAACCTGAGTCCTGACTGCCAGACCTGTGCTCTATCGACTAGGCCATGCTGCTCCTCATAGTCTGTCGATAAGTACAAACCCGGCCCCAGCAACAAATAGGCACTAGGAGATCAGCTGACTGGTGATCCAAGGTGGGGTTAGGAGAGAGAACCATCTGCCCAGGGTTCGTAAAGACAAGAGAGGTGTAGGCAGAGATTTTCCCCTCCAAAACCGCAGCCCCACTGTGTTTTTTCACAGACTCCAGTACTACGGGGTTCCTTCCTCAATTTCTACAATCAACAGGAAGCAATGATCAACGGATTTGTGGTTGCTGGGCACCTAATAGTGACAGATCCCAAACAGATTTATTTTTCTCACATTTGAGTTCGTGCAGAGGAGTATCTGTGATCTGCCTTCAGAGTGAACTTTTTGCAATACAGAATTCTTACCGTTAAATTGCAGAACCCACGTCATACTATATTTTCAAAGGACTTGTTTGTAGTGGAAAAGAACTTATCGTTATTAAGATGGATTGGCAAAACAAAAATTTAGCATGATGCATTATCTCCCAAATCTTCGAAATGAGTTTTGTGCCCACCTCACAGTCTCTCCGGGAAGTCTGGAAAGCCCCTTCCCTCACTCTCTGACCACTCCAGAAACAGACTCATTTGTTTTCTACCCTTGACAGCCTTGAGGCTCTCACATCGGGCCTCAGTGTTAGGCCCTCTGGGTTTAGTTTTAGAACCAGGCTCGTGTCAGCTGCTGCAGCTGGAAACCAGGGTGTGTTGGGACAGAGTGGCAACTCTCGGCCTGTAGAGTTGTTGGCTAGGGGATTCATTCATTCATTCAATCATATTTATCCAGCACTTACTGAGTGCAGAGCACTGTACTAAGTGCTCGGGAGAAATAACAATATATAGGGGAGCAGCGCAGAGGATGCTTCCCCAGTGGTAAGCCTGAAGCTGGAGGAGAGCAAAAGGCTTTAGATTTCTATTTTCCTGGAAATGGAACAAAACGCACTATAGCTCAATGGTCCAATAAAATGACAGGCAATGGTAACTTTGGTGAAGAAAGTCAGGCTATTGGTAGGGTGGTCCCTGTTAGCACTCAAGAATTATGGGTGCCCCTTTGCTGCCTCTTATTCTATTTAAAATATCATAAATGTCAAAAACCAGTGTGTTTGGTGTTTATTTTTCCTGCCCTTTTCTGGCGACAGAAGATTGTTTGGAAACTGAGAAGATAACGGTTCCCCTGTTAATTGAGGCACGAGCAACAGACGCAACAGGGCGTCATTAGGACATACATGCAAAAAGGTTCTTTGCGGAATTTGCAGATCCTATATAGTTGCTGGGTGAGGGGGTTAAAATAAAGATACCAAAGTCATCTAGTGCTAAGTACCAGTTAAGGGATAGACTGGCTGAAAAAAAAGACTGTCGGGATCGAAGTAGACAAAAAGCCCGGCTAGCTGGTAGCTAAAAAAAAAAGGCTGCCCCGGGACTTTTGGGGAGGAGATACTGGAGGGTTGGTGAGACCTGGTCACGGGGAATCCAAGCTGCAAGCCTCTTCAGGCTCTTGCTGAGCGAGAGATAATCTAGTCATGAATCAGGGGTGAAAGCAAGCCATAACTGTCCAAAGCTCAGCATCGATTAAGCAATAAGTGTCAGTGCTGCCATACTAGTTTGAATTATTTCAAAGCGGATTTGTCTTCGTTGCCGCCAACTCCTTGCCTTCATCCTGCCTCTGGCCTGGAACGCTCTCCTTCTTTGCAACTGACAGATGATCTCTCTCCCCCGCTTCAAAGCACATTGAAAGCACATCTCCAAGAGGCCTTCCCTGAGTAAACTCTCATTTCTTCTCCCTCCACTTCCTGCACTTAGTTTTGCACCCTTTATTTGCCCCTCCCTCAGCCCCATAGCCCTGATATGCATATCCGTTATTTATATTAATGTATCTTCTAGGCTGCAAGATTTTTGCAGGCAAAGAAGGTGTCCTCCAACTCTGTCACACTGTACTCTCTCAAGCACTTCTTACAGTGCTCTGCACCCAGGAAGGACTCAATAATACGATTAAGTGACTGACTGATTATTCATCCAGTTAATAATATATGTTCCTAACCTGATTCCCCCCGATCAGTCCTGACTGCTGGCATCAGGGGATAGCCCTAAGAAGCAAATACTCCTTCACAGTGAAAATGGGGCAAAAGTTCAAGGGGTGGCCGGTTTCAAATGTTAAAAAGAAGATGGGGAATAATGAGTCAGATCCAAACAGTGATTAAAATGAAAAACCACAAAAAACCACAATGGGCCTTTTTGCTCACATCTATTCAAACCAGATGAGGCTTTCCCCCTCTTTACGTTCCTTAAAGCCTTCTTCTAAGGAGGTGTATTTATGAAAACTGCCAGCTACCGTTGTATACTAATTTGGTTTTAAAGAATTGTCTTTTTTTTTTGGGGCATTTGCAAAAGTGTAGGTGCAGGGGACTTGTTTTCACAAATCCTTTCTTGCAGTCTGGATTGCAGCAACATGTGAAAGTATACTAAAATGTACTCTTCAGTGGCGATCTCCTGCAAGGATGGATATGACACTGGAGTCATCAGAGTAGCTACCCCAAAGCCCCCTACAATTGGGGAAGTGGGAGGGCATCCATTTTTCACGGTAAATGGCCCATTTGCAGTTCTCTGGGGAATCGTGTCCCTTACCTCGATGAACGGGTCAGGTACTGGGACTCTGTTTGGAGTTCACATGCTCTTCATGATTTTTCTGAAGGCAGAATCAGTTCAGATCTCCTGTCTGCGTTATAGACACCACACAAGTTCCCGGTGCAGAAGCTGGAGGTGCTTTCTAGCATCCCTGTCTATTGGATATTCCCCTCTCCCAGGAAGAGGTGCCCCTAGAAGCTGGGCATTTGGTCCTCCCCCCCACCAAAACACATCACATGTGTATATACACACTGTGTATATCAGCACTGTCATCATCATCAATATTTATTGGGTGCTAACTGTTTTCAGAGCATTTCACTAAGGGTTTTTTTGTTTTGTCTTGTTTTGTTTTTATGGCATTTGTTACGTGCTTACTGTGTGGCGGGCATAATACTAAGCACTGGGGTAGATACAAGCTCATTAAGTTGGCTAAGACCTGAACTTATTCTGCCTTCAGAAAAATCAGGAAGAGCAAGTTGTCCCACACAGCGTTCACAGTCTAGGCCATGCTGCTTCTCAAATTACAGTCTGTTCTTTGGGAACATACGATAGAAGCAGACGACGCAGTTCCCTGATCTTGAGGGGTTTGGGTAGCAAAATTCCCACCCTGTCAGGAGGTGTCCAGCGGTGCAGACAGCTGGGGTAATGAGTTCACTATTCGACTCCACTATATCCCTCTTTCTTGTCCGCTTTAGGCCAGGAACGTTAGAGATGCTCTACAGAGAACACACAACCGTCAGTCCACCGAACCAGACTATTTACTGCTTTGGTGTGCAGAATGCTCTTCGAATCACTTTGGAGACAGAGAGGCAGAAGCAATCAATCAATCAATCAATGGTATTTATTGAGCGCTTACTATGTGCAGAGCCCTGTTCTAAGAGCTTAGGAGAGTACAGTACAACAAAATTAGCAGACACGTTCCCTGCCCCATAATGAGCTTACAGTCTAGAGGGGCAGAAGCAGTATAGTCTAATGGAAAGAGCAAGAGGCTGGGAGTCAAAGGGCCTGGGTTCTAATCCTGGTTCCACCTTTTCAGTGCTGTGTGATCTCGGACAAGTCACTGAACTTCTCTGTGCCCCACGTGGGCCACGGACTGTGTCCAATCTGATTAGCTTGTATCTACTCTACCCCTTAATACAGAGTCTGGCACTTGGCAAGTGCTTAACACCTACCATTTTTTAAAAAAGTCACAGTTTTTGTTTGTAAAAACTAATGGCTGAGGCAGAAAGAAATCATATCATTGATCTAAATACTAACATACAGTCAGTTCTCCTAGAACACGGGGGATGTGCTCTTGAAGAACGCTGTGTTCGGGAAAACTCACATTTGTAGCACTCACCCCATTTTTGATGTCGCATGTGTGGACAAGGCTGTGTCTTCCAATACCATCTTGTTGCAGCCAGCCAGAATGAAGAACATTCCCTGGTTCTGCAGCAGCGTCCTACTTTGAACACATAACGAAAGCAGTCATTTTGGCAGAAATGACTTTGCGCATACGGGCCGAGGCTGAGAGTAACTACAAAATTGCTTATGGTGGCTGCTTGGTCGACAGATTCGGGAAATCCTCATCAGCGAGGGCATTTATTGAGTTCTTTCTGTGTGCAGAGCACTATACTGAGTCCTTGGGAGGGTATGATACGAGAGAGTTGGCAGGCAGGTTCCCTGGCCACAACGAGCTTGCAGTCTAGGGGAAAATGGGAATTATGATGCAAATACTTTTTGGAGACTTTTAGGAGTACTCTAAATAACAGTTGTGGTAACTGTTAAGTGCTTACCATGGCTAAGTGCTGGGATAATTACAATACAGTTAGATCAGACACAGTCCCTACCCCTCACAATCCAAGGGAGAGGGAGAACAGGATTTTAATCCTCATTTTATAGATGAGGAAACTGAAGCACAGAGAAGCTAAGTGACTTAACCAAGACCACGCAGGAGGCAAGTGGCAGAGCCAGGATTAGAACCCAGGTCTTCTGACTCCCAGTCCTGGGTTATTTCCACTAGGCATCGCAGCTTCAGATGGCGAGTGTTGTGGGCTGTAAGCTCATTATGGGCAGGGAACGTGTCTGCTAATTCTGTTGTATTCTCCCAAGCTCTTAGAACAATGCTCTGCTCCTAGTAAGTGCTCAATAAATGCCACTGATAGATTGATTGTTTGGAACTGTAGGAGGAGGGAGTTCCAGGTAGGGGGAATGGTAAGGGACCAGAACTCTTCCCCTTTCCCTCTGCAACAAGCAGCAACACCTTATCTGTGTTGCAGAGGGAAATGAATACCAATGGAGGTTTCTGAGGAGTGGAGAGGTATGTGCCTATCGACATTTTAAGAAAATCAATCCAGCAATCGAGGGTATTTGAGTGCCCATTGAATGCAGAGCATTGTACTAAGCACTTAGGAGAGTACTACAGAAGCAAGACACACATCTGCAGCTCTTAAGGAGCTTACGATTTAATGAGGAGGTAGGCAAAGTTGGACAGCCAGAGGGAGCAGAATACTACAAGAATATAGTAGGCAACGGTACAAATGCAATGAAATAGTGAATAGATAATTGAACATACAGACAATAAAAATATACATATGTTCAGAAGCACTGAAAACATAAGGGGTAAAAGGATGTGGGTAGCAGCAGGTAGCATAGCAGGGAAAGACAATATATCAGGCAATGGTACAAATGCAATGAAATAGTGAATACATAATTGAACACACAGATAATAAAAATATACATATGCTCAGAAGCACTGAAAACATAAGGGGTAAAAGGATGTGGGTATCAGCAGGTAGCATAGCAGGGAAAGGCAAGAGAGGATAGGGATTGGGAGAGCTGCAAGGAGGCCGAGACAGGAGCCCAAAGCCCGAGTTGAAAACAGCTTGAACCGAGATGGTCACGGCTTTTTGGGTCGAGAGGAAGGGGTAGATCTGGGTAACGTTGTGAAACAAAACATGGCAAAAGTTAGCTATTGCCTGAAAATGAGATCTAATAGATAGAAAGGAGGTGAAGAAGGCCCCAAGTTTGGGGGATCTGGGGCCAGAGAGGATGGTGGTGATTTTGAGAGGGATGGGAAAGTTAGGTGGAAACATGAGTTTAGGAGGGAAAATTAGAATTCTACACCCTGCAGAATGTGTGCACTGAAGGAGGGTACCCTCTTCAATCCTCTATAAACAGTTGCTGGACATGACAGCAACATATAAGGCAAATTTATTCATCGCCATCATCAGTATTTAGTGAATACTGACTGTATTCGGAGTACTGAATTAGGAGAGCATACAAGAAATCTGAGTCCCTGACCTCAACGAGTTTACAGTCTAGTCTTCTGTGAGTGAGGGAGGGGAATGTGAGAAAAGGGAGCACTGCATTCAACGTGTTTTTTTTTCATTTGAGGGTCAGGGGGTATATCGATTAATAAAATGTCGTTAGCAGTTTTTAATAAGGAGTATGTCTTCTACCTCTAGTTCACCACAAATCTTTAGTTACTATGGGTGATGTGCATGAATTATTAAGTACACTTTAAGCACAAGAAGTCAGTACTCTGAAGTACTTGTTTATAATAATACCTGAATGTTAAATGTTATACAAAGGATTTTTTAAGAATGAAATTATGTTTTATTTTCTTCTTAAATATTCCCTGAGGCATCAGATGTTCTTTTGATTTTTTCTCAGTCATATTTATTGAGCGCTTACCGTGTGCAGAACCCGAAGCATTATCAAGTCACAAAGTTTTATAAAGGATTACTCTAAATCTTCCCCTAAGGAAAGCAGGGAAATGCTGACTGGTGACACGAGCCACTGGGGTAGAGGAAACCACCGTGGAGATTCCACAAGGAGGATAGGATAGGTAAAAATTCAGAAAACAGGCATTCTTTGGATAATAAATTTCATGGTCATACGTTAATCAGGTACAGCTCTGGCAAAAGAAAACCAGTTTAACAGCCTATTACAAGACCCGAAATATCTTTTTGAAAAGAGCGGCCTGCTCCATTTAAGGCACTTAACGTCACTTCTTTCTGGGACTCAAGTAGATTCCAAGTCAGACCCCATGTTTCTCTCCAGGTGGCATGATTTTACAGAAATGTTCAGGTTAAGGGTGGGCACCCTGGGATGATTCCACTCTCCCATCTGGTGTTTCCTTGCAGCAGTCCTTCTGGGCTATGCATTTTAGGAAATTTGCCTGCAGTCACAGACTCTCTTATTGTGCGTTTAGGGAAAATAATATTTGCCTGTGGGATGGGAAGCTGAATCCAAGGCCTGATCTGGTTCACTGCCAATAACAGACAACTCATGCAATCTCCTTAGGGTTCATTTGCCCAACTTTGAACTCAGAGATTTATAATTTTTACCCTGACATTTATGTCCTCATCAAGGATGTGCTTCCTAAAGTCCGCAACTTTGGTGAGATCCTCCACATCTCACCGCCTTTCAACTCTCATGTTCAATCCACTGCTAAATCCTGCCACTTTTCCCTACCCAGCATTACCTGCACTCACCCACTGCTTTCCACCCAAAATGATACCTCCAGCGCTTAGAACAGTGCTTGGCACATAGTAAGTGCTTATCAAATACCATCATGATTATTATTACCACCGTTCCAAGTTCTTGTACTCTTCGCTGGTCTCCCTGCCTCCCGTGTCTCTCCCTTGCCCCCTCCAATCTATATTCCACATTGCTGTACGCCTCTTCTCTGGAAGACTGGTCCCACATCCCTCCTCTCCTTAAAACCCTGCAACAGCTTCCCATTTCCCACTCCACTGAGCAAAAAACTCACAATCGAAGTCAATGCTCTTTACCAACTCTCCCCATTTTACATATCAGCTCCCTTAGCCTGTCTTACTTCAGTCTGCCCTCTTTTCTCCTAAACTGTCCTTCCAACAGCATTTAGCCCTTGTCTCCGTCCCCTCGTTCTCCAGGCTGGAACCCCCTCCCCTCCCCGCCCACCCCTAACCCAACAGACCACAGCCTTCCCACATTCAGGGAACTCTTCAAGGGTGCGAAAACAAACATCACCAACAGCAAGGTGAAGTCACAGCTGTCACTCCCTTCTCCCCAAATCGGAGACCTACAGCCCGGGCCCGGGGAGGCGGGGGGGAAAGCGAGAAGCTCCCCAGTTCCCCGCCCCGCCATGGGACCCCACGCCGGCCACTGCTCCCACCTGGGAAGAGAGAAAACACGGGCAGGGTGCAGCAGGGAGGGACGTCAAGTCTACCCTTCCACCGTCTGTTTTTCTTCCAACCTTTGGCTTTAAATTTTGCTTCTTGCATTTTTAAAATGCTCCCACGGACTGTACGGTGTGGTCTATAACTTATTTCTCTTTTCAGTGTTTGCCTGTCCTCGCCCACACAGCTTAATAATAATAATCATAATAATTGTGGTATTTGTTAAGCTCTTACTATGTCCCAGGCACTGTATTAAACACTAGGGTGGATACAAGCAAATCGGGTTGGACACAGTCCCTGTCCCACGGGGGGCTCACAGTCTCAATCTCCATTTCACAGATGAGGTAACTGAGGCACGGAGAAGTGAAGTGACTTGCTCAAGGTCACACAGCAGACAAGTGGCTTGTGAGCCCCTGCTGATTACCTAGTATCTGCCTCACAACATTTAACCCAGTGTTTTGCACAGAGTAAATAATAAATAATGGAATCAATAATAAGAATCCTAATAGTAATAACAACCGTGGCACTTGCTAAGCCCTTGCTATGTGTTAAGCATGTCCTCAGCACTGGATAGATTCAAGATAATCCAATTAGACCCAGTCCCCGTCCCAAGCAGGGCTCCCGATCTAAGAGGCAAAGAGAACAAATCTTTTTATCCCCATTTTACAGATGAGGAAATTGAGGCACAGGACATTTAAGTGACTTACCCAAGATGACATGGCAGACTAGGCAGACCAGTTGATTTATGCTGTTTCTTTCATATATAGCTGTTCAACATCCTCGGCTAAAGCCCCAATCCAAATATTTAGTCTACTGAAAGACAGGTGTGCTCCATAATTTAAAAAATTCACTCAATTTTTAGTAACTCACACAACCCCATTATGGTTACCAAAAATATCCACTGGCGAAGATTCCGTGTAGCTGACCAACTGGGTACGGCAGGGTTATAAACAAAAATATTTTTCATCCCATTATAATCTGGCACATGTAGAATTTTTTTGCGTTAAAAAGAAACTACTAATTTTGCTCATTTTGACTTTCTGAAAGGTGAAGAGTTAAATAGTTCAAGAGGTGAAGAGTTGAAGACCTTCTAACCTTCTCAGAATGAGTGTCCTGTAAACTGTACTTGAAAATAGGCCTGCTTGTGTTGGTCGCTGACTCCAAAAGAAATTAAGACACTTTAAAACAAACCCTGTATAAAAGCAGATAATTGATTTTTACAAGTTAACTGGCTGCCAAAAAGACTCTCGGCTTCCAAGGTTCTGGGCTCTCATTTGATGATTAGGTTAGGCAATCCCTCTTCTTTCAGGCCTCGAAGTGGTAGCCAAACTCATGAGCAGAGTGTTTATCACAGGACTGAGGGTCACATTGTTTTGAGAGTACACTCAAAAGAGTCTTTCCATTTTTCCCAGCTATCTCCTACCTTTTCTTGGGGTATGTTCATATTTAAATAGAAGTCGGGTTGAAGTGACATGCCTCTCAAGGGATAGTAGAACACTAAATAATTTAGAGTTTAAAAATGGTTCCTTTGAAACGTCCCAATCATTCTAAACCAGAGAGCAAGAGACAAGTTTAAGTTAAACCCTCCAAATTCAAATCCCGTTTAGCCTCCTGTGAAGTGTGGTGTTGAAAATGATTGGGATTCATGTCACGTGTGATTTTGGTAAGAGTGGATTTTTTCTAGATTATGTATTTTTTCAGGTTTGAATAAGTGAAACTTTGGTGGAAACCACTGGGCTTCACGTAGTTGTGATACCAAATCATAAATCATCCAGGTTCACTTAAAAGAGTTCTGAATCTCAAAAACCTCTGGCTGAATCTAGGAAGAGATTTTGAACAGGAACATGATCATTTTTACGATGACGATTTGAATTTGTCTAATTCCGTGGTTTATTATAACATCTTTAGGCTGACAAGTTTAGCTAAAAGTACACATCAGCAAGAAAAACAAATACGTACGGAAACACAGGGCAGGACTGGGCTGAGGGAATTTTTAGACTGTTGAGATTTCTATCTTCCCCGTGCACCTCATCCCACCCCTTTCGGGAGAAAGAGAGAGAGAGATACTAAAGTGGCAAATCACACCTAGTTACCTCCATGTGACCTTTCACAGGCTAAACACATTTCATACCATCTTCTCTCCTGTTCCTGCATCCTTCCATCCTCTGCTCCCTCTCCCTTTCTTCCTACACCTCCCCTCAGCACTCTGCTCATTGGTATATATTTTTATTATCCTATTTATTTTGTTAATGAGGTATACATCCCCTTGACTCTATTTATTGTGATTACGTTGTCTTGTTTTTGTCCGTCCGACTCCCCCGATTAGACTGTGAGCCCGTCATTGGGCAGGGATGGTCTCCATCTGTTGCCGAATTGTCCATTCCTAGCACTTAGTACAGTGCTCTGCATGTAGTAAGTGCTCAGTAAATACTATTGAATGAATGAATGAATGAATGCATCCTGGAGTGGCAAAGCAAGGGGATGTTGGCAGTGATGCCATGGTGTACGTCTCCTCCTTATCATTGAGGGCCACTGTTTAGGCGCCCAAAGTGACAGCTGCTAACAGGCTTCATTCTCAGCCCAGATCTCCCCACTTCCATTTTCCTGAGGACAATAACAGGGTTTAAAATAAGCCGGGAGTGTCCCAAGGAAGCTTCAGTATGTTCCTGATCATCTTGGATGCCTACCCTACGCCTTCTCCAGCTCTATAGAACTAGGTAGGCTTTCAATAAAAAAACACTCCTACTAGGGTGCTACTTGTGATGTGGAAAAGAGGACTTCACAAAGTCTTTTAAGGACGGGTGTACCTTGGCTTTCTACAGTTATAAAACTGCCTTTTGTGTTGTTTTCTATCCCCTTCTTGATGATGCCCATCATTCAGTTGGTCTTTTTGGATTCTGCCGCATTAGCATCCTGAGAAGCAGGGTAGCCTAGGGGAAAGAGCACGGGTCTGGAAGTCAGAGGACCTGGGTTCTAAACCCAATTCTTCCAACCGCTGGCTGTGTGATTTTGGGCAAGTCACAATTTTTCTGTGCCTCAGTTTCCTCAATTGTAAAATGGGGATTAAATACCTGTTCTCCCTCCTTCTTAGACTGTGAACCCCATGCAGGATAGGGACTGTGTCCAATCTATTTAACTTGTACATACTCCAGCACTTAGAAGAGTGCTTGATACATAGTAAGTGCTTAACAAATATCATTAAGGACAAAAAAAGAATATACCTTTAAATAAAAGTTGATCACATCTCCAGAATCACTTTTCTGAGTTCTCACTGATACCTCTGAGCCCAACACCATGTAAATGTATTCAGATTATTTTTCCTTAGTGGCATGATCTTGTCCTGGCTCACACTGAAGCCAGCACGGCGTAGTGGATAAAACATGGGCCTGGGAGTCAGAAGGTCATGTGCTACAATCCCGGCTCCGCTACTTACCTGCTGTGTGACAAACCGGCTCCGCTACTTACCTGCTGTGTGACCTTGGGCAAGTCACTTTACTTCTCCGCGCCACAGTTACCTCATCTGTAAAATGGGATTGAGCCCCACATGGGACAGGGACTGTGTCCAATCTGATTTGCACTTAGTATCATGCCTGGCACGTAGTAAGCGCTTAACAAATACCATAATTATTATTATTTGCCATTTTTCAGTCAAGTCACCCAGCTCGATGAAGTGGAAGTGGATGAAGTGGAAACACTTTTGAAACTTCACATTCACACAGCATCTTACCAACTGGCAGGACTTAGTGTACACTGAAAGCTCAGAGATTTCAGTGTATATTCCCCCTTCCATTTACAAAGAGGTTAAAAAACCAAACAGTTTCTTAGCATAGATCATTGGAAGATTTACACTTCCCTATTCTGAAAAGGGGCCATTTAGTCCTACTCTTTGTTTCTTAATTCTCTCAGTACAGTGCTCTGCACACAGTAAGTGCTCAATAAATACGATAGAATGAATGAATCTCTCGTCCAGTTTTTTCTCCAATACAGAACATTCCGTGCAAACCACCATTCTTGGTTCTTAAAAGCCTTTGGTGTAAAACTTTATTAATTTTTTTGATAATCTAAATAAATAACATCTACTGGTCCACTTCTATGAACGTCTTACTGGGGTTTCCAAAGAAACCAAACTGGTTTGTGAGACATGCTTTTCTCACCAACCAAAGCAAAAACCAAAGCATGTGGTTTTCCCCAGCAGTCTATGTTTTTCCAAGTGCTTGCTGATTCTAAATTAAAATACTAAATTCCATTGATTTAAAGCACTCAATCAGTTCTCCCCCTTTCCCTACTGATTTCCAAAACAACCCAATCCAAACATGTCACTCCTCTAACCCAGACCTACTCATTATACCTCGGCCACATCTTTCTCACCACTGATCCCTTACCCATGTCCTCCCTCTGGTCTGAAACACCCTCTCCTTTATATCTGATAGACCATCACTCTCCTTCCCCTCAAAGCCGTGTTAAAATCCCATCTCTCCAAGAGGCCTTCCCCACCTAAGCCCTCATTTCCCCTATTCCCACTCTCTTCTGTGTCTCTTATGCATTTAGATCCACAGCTTCTAAGCACTTTTTATTAGCCCCACAGGACTTTTGTACATATCTGCAATTTATTTCAATGTCTGTCTCCCCCTCTAGACCGTGAACTCCTAACAGTTAACTCTGTTGTACTCACCCAAGGGTTTATTACAGTGCTCTGCACATAGTAAGCGCTCAATAAATACCACTGATTGATTACAAGTGAGACTTACCAGCCTATTATTCTCCAGTGTCCTCTTGAACCCTTCTATAATTGAGCATATCTTTGGAGGCCATTTATAAAGACAGGTCATTCACTCTCACTTGGAATTCCACAGCTATCCTTCCAAGTTCCTTCAGCATCCTCAAGGCCGATGCCAATCAGTTCCAGTGATTTGCTTATATTTAGATTATCGATATGGTCTAAAACATCCCGTGTGGTCACCAAGATCGGACCCATTTCCTCCGATACTCTGCTAAAATAACAACTGGGGTGTGGGGATCTAACAACTTCATCGGTAAAGTCTGAATTGAGGAATTCATTGAATTTCTCAAGAACCTCCTTGTCAGCCAGATGTGTCTAATATTTTCAAATAATTTGCATATGCCCAAATAGACTATTATGGATATTTTTGAATCAATATTCTCTTACTTCCTCTTTAATTTTGCATTCTTAACTCTTCTCTTTTCTGTTCCCTCTAACATGGGTGTCAAAGACCACGGATCCTAAGGAGACTACCTTGGCAACTGACTGCTATTCTAAGGTGCTCTGACGTCAATAGATTAACCAGTGGTATTTCTTACTGTGTGCCAAGCACTGTACTAAGCACTTGGGAGAGTAAAATATAACAGAGTTAGTAGACATAGTCCCTGGCCACCAGGAGCTTACAGTCTAGAGGGAAAAGTGGATGATTAGAATAATGTTAATTGTTTATTTATTGATTACTATATGCCAAGCACTAGGGTGGATACCATATAGATAGATAGAATACAGTATATATATAGATAGTCCCACCCAAGGTATCATAGCTCTAGGGGAAGGGAGAACAGACAGTAAATCTCCATTTTAAATGAAAAATCTGAGGCTCAGAGTAGTTAAGTGACTTGCCTAAGATCACATAGTCGAAAATGGGTTTCATACACACAATTCTTTCATGTACTTTGTTTGAATAATATCTGACGATGATCAGTGATAGAGTGATGGATCCTGTAGGCAAGGAAGAGTAGTAGATTTGATCTATCTCAACTCCATTAAGACTCCAGGGTCTATCATACATGACATCCATAGTGACCAGGGGAAACTTTGATTTTATCCATCTAGACGATAAAGATGGAGCGTCTATCACTGATTATCATAAATATTATTCAAAGTACAAAGTACATGAAAGAACTGCGTGTACGAAACCCATCTTTGACTCTGTGATCTTGGTCAAGTCATCTAACTACTCTGTGCCTCAGATTCATCATCTGAAAATGGAGATTAACTATTCAAACTTTGTGAAGTGGTGCATGCCTTTCCATCTACTTGCTGGTTGCACCCAAACCCCAGTGATTGAGACTGTCAGGGAGAGGAGAGGGTGAGCGATGCTGCTCAAACCACTAACGCTACAATCAATTCCTGCGTGCTGACTTCCTGTCCCGAAGTCTTTGAGACTGGACCGCGCTCGTCCATTGATAATGATAAGAGACTCTGTCTTTATCATCAAGATGGAAAAGATCAAAATTATCTCTGGGTGTCATGTATGATAGACACTAGAGCCTTAATGAGAAGCAGCGTGGCTCAGTGGAAAGAGCATGGGCTTTGGAGTCAGGGCTCATGAGTTCGAATCCCAGCTCTGCCACTTGTCGGCTGTGTGACTGTGGGCAAGTCACTTAACTTCTCGGTGCCTCAGTTCCCTCATCTGCAAAATGGGGATTAAGACTGTGAGCCCCACGTGGGACAACCTGATTCCCCTATGTCTACCCCAGTGCTTAGAACAGTGCTCGGCACATAGTAAGCGCTTAACAAATACCAACATTATTATTAATGAAGTTGAGATCAAATCTACTCCTTCTTCCTTCCCTACAGGATCCATTCCTCTATCACTGATCATCATCAAATATCATTCAAACAATCAATAACTAGGGCCCTTCTTCTTGAGGAACATGCCTGAGGCAGAATGGATGGGAGAACAAAAGTCAAGCCAAGTTCTTAGCAATAAGACCTACAGCTGTTATTTCCGCAACAGACCGGAAGTTCAGCCAGATTTCTGTGCATCCGGGACAAGCGTCGTGCCCAGTGCCCCAACTTTATAGCATCAGTTGGGCAACTGAAACCAGTATTTGGCTTGGACTTTTCTGTACCGGAAGCTGTGCCCTGTCTTTAAGCCTAATAGTCAGCCTTTGGATGGTGGATAGGGAGGGGAGAATGAGGGTAGTGAGGCCAACCACCCTGTAGGAGTGAGAATGTAGAAAGTGTGGAAGCTGAGCTCTCTTCCCTATTGTTGTTTTTTGTTTTTTGTTTCAATGGGTATCTGTTAAGCATTCACTGCGTACCAGGAACTGTACAAAGTGCTGGGGTAGATGCAAGCTAATCAAGTTGGACACAGTCCATGACCCACATAGGGCTTACAGTCTCGATTCCCGTTTTACAGATGAGGTAAATGAGGCACAGAGAGGTGAAGTGACTAGCCCGGGGTCACACAGCAGACTAGTGGAGGAGCCGGGATTGGAACCCAGGCCCGTGCTGTTCCCACTAGGCCTCACTGCTTCTCTGCTCTGCCCCCACCTCTGGATTGGCATTTGTCAGCTGCTCAATTTAGCCCTCTCTAAGTACACTCTCGCCTCCAGCCCTTCTTGTGACCAGGAACCTAAAAGCAGAAGCGGCCTCTGTGGTTTCGAATGTGAGTTTGATACGTTCCTTGATTCATGTAACTATGATACCACATATTCAAAGTGTCTAATAGGCAACGCCGGGGAGGGCGGGGAGGCATAAAGCCTAGAACTGGGAAAATCCATGGGTTGCCAGGGCCAGAGAAAGGAGGAGAGTGAAATGGGGCAGACATAGCATCCAAACCAATAGGAAGAATAATGAAGAATAATAAATGTTCCTTGTGAAGTATTTACTATGTGCTAAGCATTGTATTAAGCACGAGGGTAGATACAAGATAATCAGGTCATAGTCCCTGGGCCATAAAGGGCTCGCAGTCTAAGGGGAATGAATCATGGGGCTTCAAGAAAAGAAGAAGAGAGTGAGAAAGCAGAGCTCTGGAATCTGTGGAAGACACCGAGGACCACTCCTCTCTCCCCACCGGTCATGGCTGGGAGCGGAGGGAGGTGAAAGCATCAGGACCACCCGTGGGCCTGCTTGGAGCGGGGAGCAGCTGGAGGATATTTTCCCCAGTCAGCATCGGAGTACTGATGCAGAGAAGCAGGGTGGCTTGGAGAAGCAGCATGTCTTAGTGGATCGAGCACGGGCAGGGGCGTCAGAAGGACATGGGTTCTAATCCTAGGTCGGCCACTTGTCTGCTGTGTGACCTCGGGCAGCAGTTTCCTCATTTGTAAAATGGGGATTTAAGGCTGTGAGCCCCACGTGGGACGGGCACTGTGACCAACATGATTAACCTGTACCTACCCTAATGCTTAGAACAGTGCTTGGCACATAGTAAGCGCTTGACGATAATAATAATTATGGTATTTGTTAAGAGCTACGTGCCAAGCATTGTTCTAAACATTGGAAAGTTACAAGGTGATCAGGTTGTCCCTCGTGGGGCTCACAGTCTTAAACCCCATTTTACAGATGAGGTAACTGAGGCCCAGAGACGTTAAGAGGGTGGTGCCCTCCCCACCCCTCTCTTTTGTGAGTTCATTGTGGCTGAATCAGCATCCTTGAATTTTTCCCCAGCAGGTAATACAGAGCTTCATACACTGTAAACGTTCAGGGGATGTATCTTCTAGGGAAGCAGTGTGACTTAGCGGATGGAATACGGTCCTGGGAGTCAGAAGGTCCTGGGTTCTAAACTGAGCTCTGCCACGTGTCTGCTGTGTGACCTTGGTTAAGTCACTTAACTTCTCTGGGCCTCAGTTACCTCGTCTGTAAAATGGGGATTAAGAGTCTGAGCCCCAGGTGGGACAGGGAATGAGTCCAACCGGATTAACTTGTGTCTACCCCGGTGCTTAGAACACTGTCTGGCACGTTGTAAGTGCTTAACAAGTACCATAATCGTAATAATTATTAATATAATTCTACTACTACAATCACCACTATCAATTCGACAGAATCTCTGTGGTTCACCTCCCTCGTCAGGCCTGGGTCCCTGGCCTCTCCCGGCCATCACCGCTGCAGCCTTATGCAGCTGACTCATCCGACTCACTTCGGCTCATCGTGCTGGGCAAAAGTAGAAATTTCCCAATCGACCACTGTCATTTGCATGGGCAGTTAACATAGTCAAGAAACCACAAGTCTTATGATTATGCTATTAAACTGCACACTGTCATTCTTTCTGGTTTCAGAAGGTGGAGAGTGAATTTAGAGAATGATCATTTACCCACCCGGGGCTATGGAACAAGCAGGGAGCACTAAGGTGAGGAAGGAAAAACGTTTGGTTGGTAACGTAGTAGTAAATCTAGGAAATATGATATAGGGCATGGGAACAATTTCAGCTAACGCTATCCCTGCAATGAGAAATCCCCTCAGTCTCCCCTTTTCTGCAATTGTGACTCTGACCCTTTCATGCATCTTCCCCAGCATTTCCAAAGCTTGGCAGAATCACTCAATCAATCATATTTATTGGGCGTTTACTGTTTGGCAGAGTACTGTACTAACACCCCAAAGGAACCCAGTAGCCTACTTTGGGAAGGGAGGGATTTATTAGTTTGCAGATTGGATTTTAAACCTATCCTGCTAAAACAGAGCAATGAAAGAAGTACTTCCATCCTCCACATTAAGATGACAAACAGAATCCATGGATCTCAAGGACATTAAGTGCTTAAAATGACACTTCCCCTTTGATTCCTCCCATTGATTCTCTTCAGTAGAAGATGGCATTTAAGTAACCTTTCTGAGCACCTACTTCGTGCAGCTTGTTGGACTATGCCTGAAGTCAATTACAAAAGAACGACGAGTCAAAGTCTTGCCCTTGAGGTGCTTACAGCTGGGAATGGAAGAACCCATGTGCCCTTATTGAGAAACTTGAGTGCCGGCCATCAAACCGTATGCTCCAATTTCAGGTCTTTTTTAGTTAGGTGGTGAAGGATATAAAAACTGAGTAATCAGTTCATCAGAAATCAGCCTGGATGTGGTTAAAAAGGTGAGCAGGTACATCCTTGGAGATAGGGCACCGTGGCACAGGATAGAAGGGTCTTGTGAGAGGGAAAGTTTATATCAATAGGGAGACAATAAAATATGCATGTTTCCAAGATGTTAGATATATGTCTGTCTTGTCACCATTAACGAGTCCAATGTCCTCACGCAAAGGAGGTTTTAAGCAACTTACGCAGGAATAGCAGTGTGGCCTATTAAGCTCCTCGAGGGCAGGGATCGGACATCTTGCGCTCTCCCAAATGCTTAGTACAGTAGTTTGCAATCAGTAGCTTGCCACCTGCCGTTTCCGGGCAGCGAGGTCTACCCAGTAGATGGCTGTTCGTTGAGAAGTAGTGTTGCCTAGTGGGTAGAGCAGAAGTCTGGGTGTCAGAAGGACCTGGGTTCTAATCCTGGCTCTGCCACTTGTGTTCTATATGACCTTGGGCAAGTCACTTCACTTCTCTGGGCCTCCGTTACCTCATCTGTAAAATGAGGACTGTGAGCCCCCTGTCGGACATGGATTGTGGCCAACTGCATTAGCTTTTATCTATCCCAGCGTGCCTGGAACACAGTAAGCACTTAGCAAATGTAATAATAATAATAATAATGTCCTTAATCTACTTTCTCTAGTTCACTAATAAATTCATAACTCAGCTGGGAGTGGAAGAACCCATGTGCACTTATTGAGAAACTTGAGTGCCGGCCATCAAACCGTATGCTCCAATTTCAGGTCTTTTTTAGTTAGGTGGTGAAGGATATAAAAACTGAGTAATCAATTCATCAGAAATCGGCCTGGATGTGGTTAAAAAGGTGAGCAGGTACATCCTTGGAGATAGGGCACCGTGGCACAGGATAGAAGGGTCTTGTGAGAGGGAAAGTTTATATCAACTCTGTCGTAGTGTGCTCTGCACATAAAAAGAACTCAATAAATATCACCGATTGATTAATTAACCACGGGGCTTGGAGTTAGCAACCTAGTGTTCATCTTAAAGGGGCACAGGAAGACTCTGTCTCTCCCTCCACTAGATTAGCTGAAATCAATGCTTCCGTCCATTTTGGCTCCCCTGAACTGCACAGAGAGTGATTTGGGCAACATATGAGCCTCAGTAGCAATGTGACCTTGTGGAAAGTGCCCAGGACTGGGACGCGGTAGATAAAAATTCTAATCCTAACTCTGCCATGTGGGCAAGTCACTTTACTTATCTGTGCCTCAGTTTCCTCATCTGTTTAATGGACCGAAATTCCTGTTCCTTCTCCCTTTTTGACTGTGAGTCCCCTGTGAGACAGGGACCACTCGCGATCTGATCATATTGGGTGTATCGCAGCACTTCGTACAATGCTTGACACATAGTAAGCGCATACCAAGTACCACAACTATTATTCTCAATATTAATGTTTATGGGAAAGTCATGTTTTTACAACAATTCTTTGGTCAGGTTCAAAGAAAATGATTATGCATACCTGAAAGAAAGGAGGTTGATCTTAAAAATGGATCTTGCTTTCCTGAAGAGGACTCAAGAGGACTCACTTGCATGGCTGTTCATTCTCGTCACCTCATCCCTGAAATTTTTAACAGATTCAGAGAAGGTCTGATATACAATTTATAGGAAACAGTGATGGGTACTTCACCCCCACCCCCCACCCCACAATGTTTTTGCTTAAATACGGTGTGTGGGTGAAGAACGTGATGAAAACCAGAAAGGAAACAGACTGAAAATAAAAGGCATGTTGAAGTTCGCTTCTACGGAGAAGCCCAATATTGTTGATTTTGCTGCAGCTCTGGCTTTCATCTCAGGGAATACACTTAGGGTTAACACCTTAAATTGTAGTTTTTAAATTTTCACCGCACACAACGGCTGCACATCAGAGGAAGTGATGTAACCATGAGCTTTGGTAGCTATCTGAAGGGGGCATCTGCTAACTGGCACTGGTGGTGAAAACAGCTGTCTAGAGAGGGGAAAAAAAGAACAGGGAGCATGGGTTCTCACCAACTTCCGTTCAAAAACCACAGCGCACAACTCTCCAGACATCTCCTATAGCAGCCGAGACAAAGGGTCTGAAAATTCAGGACGAGCTATTATAAGGGGGGAAGGGGGTAGAGATGATATTCTCCAGGCTGCGGCTTTTTTCTGCAGACCTCCCACGTCTGAGGTTCACAGACTTTCTGGCCGTGCGATTAAATCTTATCATTTAGCTAGGTGAGACCTGAAATAACATTCAAGGGATTCTTATTCTCCTCTTCCTCTGTTTCCCTACTACTTGTCCTCGTTACTTGTTCCTTCGCATCTCCCACTTGTGCTGGATTTTCTCCCCTTCTACCTCTGATCTGGCTTCCTAGCTCCTTTTCCTTTCTTCCATCATCATAATCATCATCGTCAATGGCATTTATTATGTGCAGAGTACTGTACTAAGTGCTTAGAGGAGCACAATACAACAGAGTTGGCAGACACTTTCCCTGCCCATAGCGAGCTTCTTCTCTGTCTCTCCAAAGCTAACGATCTCTCTCCCTTTCCTTCTCTGTCTTTCAATCTGTTCTGTTTCCTCCTACCAACCCTCCAGCTTCCCTTTCCCTCTTCTCTCCATCACCCCTTCTTCTCCCTACTAGGCCCCACTCAGATCTCCCCTGCTGTCACCCCAGTGCTTCCATCTCATTCCCTAATCCTTTCCTTATCTCTCTTCATCCATTCCTTCCTTCCGTCTTTTGTCTTTGTTTCTCCTGGCTCCCTCACTCCTCCTCCATTCCCCAGGTTTCACAATCAACCAATCAATTATATTTCATTCAGTCATATTTATCGAGCGCTTACTCTGTGCAGAGCACTGAATTAAGTTCATTGAACACTTTGAGAAATGCTTTATCTTAGGGTTTGAAGAACTGTCCCAACAATCAAGCAAAATAGTGAAGGCCTCTTCAATAGCAAACTAAACAAGCCCTACCATGAAAGCTGCCATGAAGTTTTATCTCTTTATTTCTTAGGCGTGACACTTGCCACCCTTCTTCCCATTTACAGTGTACATATGCACACAAAAAATTCACACTTTGCACATGGTAAATAAATATGATTGAATGAATATACCTTGAATGTCTCTACAGCATTACAGGAAGTTCTGACAGAAAGAGGAAGAAGAGAAGAAGGGTCACTCACTTCTTCACAGCCCCACAGATGTCTCTTCTCTCTTCCCTATCCCCTCTGCTTCTTCAAGGAAGAAATAATCTGAAGTGGGCAGCATACTTAAGATGGGATTCCCACCTGGAGGGAGAGGTGATGAGAAAAGGTTTGGAAATATATTCCCTGGCTATCGGAACTTTGCTTCAAAACTGATGCTTCTGAAAACACTTGGACCTCGGTGTATACTGTATCAGAGAGCCTGACGTCAGATTTGAGCCTACAGCTTGAAGCCTGAGGTCTAACTCTTTACATCCTTATGTGAAAGCCAGGACTGCCACCCAAGCCACAGAAATGGATTCCCCAAGCCTAGAGGTAAATTTCAAAGCCTTTGGCTTTCCTCTTTGCTCTCTGTCTCTTAAGCCTGTAACTCTGGCATTATCTTCAATTCACCACTCTTTTTCAACACATGTATTTAGTCTGTCACCAAATCCTGTTGGTTCTTCCTTCAAAACATCTTTAGAATCTACCCCTTCTTCTCCATCCAAAATGCTATCATGTACAAATGCCTAGGAACAGTGATGGTTTTGTTTGCTGAAATTGCATGTTGCCCCCATCCCCAAATGGCTCTGATTTATTTTAAAACATCATTTTATTGGCTTTGTTTCCATCAGTCGACCAATTCATCAGGAGTATCTGCTGAGGGCCTTCTAGGAGCAGGCACTGTACTAAACACTTGGGAGAGTATCACGGATTTAGAAGACACTGAATATCATTCAGTTCATCGAGACTATCTATTGAGGGCCTTCTAGGAGCAAAACACTGTACTAAGCACTTGGGAGAGTACCAAGGAGTTAGAAAACACTGAATACCAAATCTGGGGTAAACTTAGGGGTTTCCCACGCAACACTTAAGGTACATAACTTTAACCTCGGTTACTCCTCATTACCTGTAATTTATGTTGCTGCCTGTCCCTCACTAGCTTGTAAGCTTCTTGAGGGCAGGGTTCAGTTCTCCTAAATCTACTACTGTTAATAATTATGGTATTTTAAGTGTTTACTCTGTGCAAAGCACAGTGCAAAACACGGGGGTAGATACAATACAGATCAGATTTGATACATCCCCTGCCACACAAGGGGCTCACGGTCTAAGGAAGGTGGAAAACAGGTATTTTATCCCATTTTATAGATTAGGAAATGAGTGCACGGAGAAATGTTGAGTGATTTGCCCAAGGCAGATCCCACAGAGGTGGGATTAGAATCCAAGTCTCATGACTCCTAATCACATGCTCTTTCTTTAAGGCCGCCCTGCTTCTGTTGTACTCTCCCAAGCACTTAGTGCATACAGCGCTCTGCAAAGAGTAGGTGCTCAAGAAATGGTTTGGGTCGATTGCCTGATTTGTACACATTATCTTGGTTTTGCTCGAAGATATTTTTAGGTACCTGTTTATGTAACAAAATCAAATCAGATAACTTGAAGATCTCTGCAAGAGGATTCAGACACTGTAGACCTGTCACACAGGGAGGGGAGGCTAATTATCGGAGGAGCAGCTCACCCCGGGCTGCAAGCTGTAGGACCCGTGTGTAAAAGAGAATGAGCAGCCAGAGAGGTAAGAGGAGAACCAGGAGAGAACAGTGCCAGTGAAGCCAAGGTTAGATAATGTTTCCAGGAGAAGGGGGTCATTCATGGTTTCAAAAGCAGCTGAGAAGTTGAGGAAGATTAGGATGGAGTAGAGCCTGTGGTCCCTAGAGAGTTTCCAGTACTCCACCGGTCTCGACTATGGGAGGGAATCAGAGGTTGTGGGGTTTAATCCTTGCTCTGCCACTTTTCTGCTATGTGACCTTGGGTAAGTCACTTCACTTCCTCTGTGCCTCTTCATCTGTAAAATGGAGATTAAGACTGTGAGCCCCACCTGAGACAACCTGATTACCTTGTATGTACCCCAGCACTTAGAACAATGCTTGGCATATAGTAAGTGCTTAACAAATATCGTCATCATCATCATCATCATCAACTAGAGTAGAGATGGGCGATATGGGTTCAAAGGAAGGGAAAGGGAGGGATGGAGGAGGTAGGATGGTGCGAAAGCTGCAGTGGGGAGCAAGAAGAAAGCTGACTCCCTTCCCCGTGAGTTTTGGGGAGTGGGAGAAGATGAGCTCCCCCCACCCCCCCCGCCCCGGTGAGAGTGGCAGGGGAGACAGTGTCATCCGGGGAGAGTCGAGTTAGAGAAAGAAAATAACCCGGAAATCACATGCCCAGTGGCAGGCAGGGATGAAGACAGCAGTTGGCCGGGGTGACGTGCTGGTTTCCTCGCAGCCAAACTAGTGTGGCCTGCTGAGACATTTCTGTTCCGCTGCAGGAAGGGGAATTTTCTGGCTGCTCTGTTTGATTGCGCTCCTGAAAGTGTGGCAGTTTCTTTCTTGCCACAACTCACTGTCCGGGATGCAGAGCCTGCTTCATTTTGACTGCTAGCTTTCTGGAGGGGTGGAGAGAAGAAGGGAAGGAGAGAATGGAGGCTTTCTCACAAATATTGAACCTAAAAAGTGTCAAGGCACAGATGGGGGCGCGTAGGGTGGCAGACCATTTGGGGAAAGGCAACAGACTCGCTCTCTTGTTATATTTCATCCTCAGTCTGAACCAGATTTTTCTATTCATCCCTCCACTCTCTCTTGCCTCCCTACTCCTCTCACTGTTCCTTCTCCCGCGCTGAGGAATCCTGTGCGTTTGTACCCTGAAGATTTTTTAAGCCACTGACCTGTTGTTCGGACACTCCTTTTAATGGACTTACATCATTCCCTTTAATGGCCCTATTTCCTTTTTTGCCCAAAGGTTAGAATAGGAAATAGGGGCAAAAAGTTGAGGGCTTGGTCTCTCCCTTCATTTTGTTCCAGGTTATGAAGCTAATCAATTAGAACTGGGATAGAGACATCCCAGGCAAACCTTGTATGTTTGGATACACTAGCCTCACGAATACACAGCTTTTCCAAAGGAAAAACAGAAAATATATTGGGTATTTACATGGCTTATGGACATCAGAAGCATTACATCAAAGACTCCCATGAGACCCTCAGTGTGACCAAAACAATTATATTATTTTAAATACAGAGAGATTGAAGAGAGACCAAATCCCAAGACTCACACCAAGTCAGATGCAGAAAATCTTTCTTTCTACTTAGGGTCCCGTCCCTACCACACACACACAAACAGAAGCATATTCTTCAAGTTTGTAAGCATCACTGTAATTTTATTCTAGCTAGGAGGGGACACAGGACAACTCAATCTTCGGCTGCTATCTGCTGAACAAAGCCATTCTATAGCAATTTGGAGGTGCACTGACATATCTACGAATGTCTGTCTCCCCCTCTAGATTGTGAGCATGTTGTGGGCAGGGAACGTGTCTGCTAACTGTTGTATTGTACTCTCTCTAGTGCTTAGTACGGTGCTCTGCATATAATAAGCTTTTAATAAATACCAACGGTTGACTGATTGATTTAAGAAATGCTGTATTAAAGACCCATGGGCTTTTACTTCATAGTATCTGATGATGCATACAGTAGGGATAACTGAAATCTGTTTCTAGAGAATTCCCCCAAACAGAATTGGTAAAAAAAAAAAAATTTCCTGGGCAAGTGTCAGGCACAATTCTTAGAAATCGTCTTTTAGTCTTTGGCTCTTTCCTCCTCCCTTCCCTCCCTTTCCCTTTTCTCCTCCCCCAGTCAACTGCTCTGCTTGGGGAGGAAATACCAAGGCAAAACGCAAGCTCATCTGTCTCTAGTTGGACAGTTTGCTCTTGGTAAATCACACTGCAGCATGTCAATCCTTTCCTGTTTTCAAAAAGCTCTGCTTACTGTGTTTTTCCAGCACAGGTGGCTTCTGTAGGACACCCTCCACACACAGATGGTGTTCCACACACAGATGGCATTGTTGTGGACGGCCCTAATCCAGGTTCCTGGACAGACAGATACAGCTAGGGCCACTCCTACTTTTCATTTCTTCTCCAACTTTGTAGATGCAAACCTAGACCTGCACTTCAGCTGTCTAGAGGCTTGGAGGGTGGGGAAAGGAAATAAAAGGGAGTAAAAAAGAACACAGTTGGAGGGTGGGGAGAGTGTGAAAAAATAATCTTGAGGAAGGTGGTATGGAGAGTACCTGGGGGGACGAGGAGGGAAAACAGAGGAAAGGGTGAGGGGGGGAGTGTGAAAGAAGTAAATATTGAAAAATATGGGCAAAAATGGATATCACATGAATCAACTATTTACATGTTTCAGTGATACAGACTCTATTACAGATCATCATATAATATTCAATCAAATAGGAGATACGATGAGAACTCCAAAATAACGAGAAAAAAGGGCACCATCAAATTGCTAATCCTTTATATAAGGATAAAACCAGAATTACTGTCAGCTATTTTATTTTCTGCCTCTCAACAAACACTAGTCAACAGTTAACACCACAGGAGCTGAATAGGAGTCAGAGATCACGATTTTAATCCCAGTTCCGTCTCTTGTCAACTGTGTGACTTCGGGCGAGTCACTTAATTTCTGTGTGTCTCAGTTACCACATCTGCAAAATGGGGATTAAGACTGTGAGCCCCATGTGGGACAACCTGATGACCTTGTATTCCCCCCAGTGCTCAAGATAGTGCTTGGCACATAGCAAACGTTTAACAAATACCATTAAAAAAATAGTACATCTCAGAGAAGAGAAAGTGTCCATAGAGTAAATTAAAAAAAATTTCGGCTCAAGTCATTATGAAAAAGAGGGAAATGATGAAAACAAAGCTTCCCTTCCCTCAACCTTCAAGAGTGTTTCCTGTTTCCCTGTGGGTTCTGGCTGGTGTGGATGATTAATTGGGGTGGACGTAGCCTTTCATTCTTACCTTGTACATGGCGGGCACTAGGGTGGCACGTGGGCAGTAAGGCGGCAGGAAAGCACTAGGGTGGAAGTCAGGCACTAGGGCGGCAAGACTCCTGTGACATCACACCCATGAAGGTGGGCATGCATCCAAACAAGAAGATGACCCCCACTGGGCCTGATCATTAAAGTGGGAGCCCGGGGGTGTCTGGTGAGCTAGAGATAAACCTGGACTGGGGCTGTGAGTGGAGGCCGAGTGGGATCCCTCCGGTTCCTCGCCTTTCCCGCCTTCACCCTGAGCGGCTCTGTCCTCGCCCACTGCCCGAGGAGCGCCCTTTCCGCGGAGGGCTTCGGTGCCTGGGCCCGTGAGGCCGCCCCCAGAAGGGCACGACTCCGACGGGGCTGGGGCTGGGGCCCCCTTTCGCTCGAACTCGCCATGGGACGCAGCGTGGCTTAGTGGAAAGAGCGCAGGCTTGGGGGTCAGAGGTCAGGGGTTCTAATCCCGCCCCCCCACCTGTCTGCTGCGTGACCTTGGGCAAGCCACTTAACTTCTCTGTGCCTCGGATACCTCATCTGTAAAATGGGGATTGAGACTGTGAGCCCCACGTGGGGCAACCCGATTACCTTGTATCTGCCCCAGCGCTTAGAACAGTGCTTGGCACATAGCAAGCGCTTAGTAAATACCATCATTATTATTATTATCTGCGGGGGCCTCCAAGCAGCTGAGGCAGGGGCTGCCGAGTGCCAGCCTGCTAGATCTCAGGATCTCGCCCTGCTCCTGCCCAACCCCTCTGCAGAAAGTGTAAGGTTGCCTCCTCCAGGACACCTTCCCAGATCCTTCCTTGAGATCCCCCACCCCGCATCCTCCAACCACAACTCTCAGGCCAGCAGTGGTGTTTAGAGGGGTCATGGGGGGGTTGGGGGGGGCTGTCTACTATCACCATCTTTGCCCGCAGACAGCAGTGGCCAGACTCAGGCGATGGGTCAGGGAGCGCCAATACGCTCGGCTCCCGAGCAGCTGGGCAGACAGTGAGGGGGTGGCTGAGGGCGGTCGAGCTGGACCGGACCGGGCTGGAGTGATGGCATCAGTGGGCCACCCCAGAGCCCCTGCCCCACCCCAAGAAGAGAGGCTGGGGCTTCTTTAATCATCTTTGGCTCATGTTTTTTCACTTTCACAAGTGCTAGTGGAAGAAAGTCATTTGAGTCACTAGCGAGAACAAGCTAGATATTTGCTTTGTCTAAATCGTGCTTGAGGTTTGCAGTCCCTTTCTGTTTGTTGCAAGTTCGCAGCTACTTCCATTAGGATCAACACCCTCCTTAGGATGCAGCGTGGCTCAGTGGAAAGAGGCCGGGCTCGGGAGTCAGAGGTCATGGGTTCGAATCCTGGCTCTGCCACTTGGCAGCTGTGTGACTGAGGGCAAGTCACTTCACTTCTCTGTGCCTCAGTTACCTCATCTGTAAAATGGGGATTATCTGTGAGCCTCACGTGGGACAACCTGATTCCCCTGCACCTACCCCAGCGCTTAGAACAGTGCTCTGCACATAGTAAGCGCTTAACAAATACCAACATTATCATTATTATGAACACCCTCTGCCAGCCCATCCCCCAACCCTCCCTCCCACCCCTCTGAGTCAGTAGGTCACGTTGAAAGATAAAGGTGGGTTTTGTTTTCTCTGAATTAGAGAGAGCAGGTGTCCTCCCAGAACACAGTGAAGAATAAGAGCAAGCAAATTTTGGAGGCAGGGCTCGGGGCCTCCTCTGCAGTTACTAGAACCGAAAGGGCTCAGACTCCCGAAATCCGCGAGAGCTGGAGGAGCTCTGTTCTGTCTGGAACTACTCCTGTGACTGGCACCTGCATTCTGACTCTGGTGAGTTCTTCGTTTCACTGCCTCTGACCTGTCAGCCTCTTCTCCCCTACCCCTCAAGCAGAAGGTTTGGACTCAAGAGGAGGTTGGAGAATTTAGATTACAAAAGCAAAATAAAGACATCCCCAAGTTCTAGCAGAAGTTAAATGATACTGCAGTATTGGGAAAGACCGCTTTTACACTTTTCCCTCCTCTACATTAGAATTACTGATCTTAAGGAAGGTGTTGGGAGAAGCAGATGAAATCTGTGATCTTTGTACGGCAAGCGCTCTTATGCTTTTTCATTCTTCCTCCCATCGGGCTGGTTTTTTGTTCTGTTTCTGGTACTCGTTAAGCACTTACTATATGCCAAGCACTGTTCTAAGCAGTGGGATAGATATAAACCAGTCAGGTTGGACATGAAGGGCTCACAGTCGACACTGGAGGGAGGAGGATTTAACCCCTATTTTACAGTTGAGATAACTGAGGCACAGAGAAGTAAAGCGATTTGCCTAAGGTAACACAGCAGACAAACAGCAGGGTTGGGATTGGAACCCAGGTCCATCGACTCTCAAGCCCAGGCTCTTTCCACGGGGCTATGCTTGATGAATTAAAGCCCTCTCTCTAACCAAAGCATGACTCTTTTCTTCTTCAGATTTTCATTAAAATGGGGTGTCATTTTCATGAGAAAACTACCTTGGATTTTTTTCCAGTCTTCCAAAGACTTCAAAGCAACCTTACCGGTCAGGTTGAGCATGCCTCGTTTGTGCGGGTGGAAGAACTAAAGGCACAGAGAGAATGCTCAAAGTCAAACAGTAAATCAAGGAGAGAGACAGATCTGAGAACTGGATTACTGATTTATGTCTTAAATCTGGTGCTTTAATCCTTTATTCCTGTTTTTAGATTAGCAAAAGACTCAATGCTTAATGACTTTGATTGGTGTTCTGCAATTATTATGGGTCATCAGGCCACTTTATGCCTAAGATTTTTTAGTCAATGGTATTTATTGAGCGCTTACTGTGTGCAGAGCCCCGGACTAAGCACCTGAGAAAGTACAGCAGCAACATGGCTTGGTGGACAGAGCACGGGCCTGGGAGTCGGAAGGTCATGAGTTCTAATCCCGGCTCTACCCCTTGTCTGCTGTGTGACCTCTGTGACCTTGCTGTCTGGCACCAGCTCTGGGGTGATTACAAGCCAATCGGGTTGGACACAGTCCCTGTCCCATGTGGCCTCACAGTCTCAAGTCCCATTTTACAGATGAGGTTACTGAGGCACGGAGAAGTGAAGTGACTTGCCCAAGGCCATACAGCAGACAAGCGGCAGAGCCGGGGTCAGAACCCATGACCTTCCGACTCCCAGGCCTGTGCTCCATCCTCTACACCATGCTGTTTTCCTCAGGCCCGAAACTCCCTTGCCCTTCATATCCAACAGTCCACCACTTTCCCGACCTTCAAAACCTTTCTAAAATCACATCTCCTCCAAGAGGCCTTCCCAGACTAAGCTCTCTTTGCCCCATCCACCCTCCCCTCTGTGTCGACTCTGCACGTGGAGTTAAACCTTTAAGCACTTTGATATCCCAGCCCCAAAATATTTCTGGAAACAACTTTATATTCCACTATTTCCCCCATCTCTACTTTATTTTAATGGCTGTCTTCCCCTGTAGACTGTAAACTCCCTGTGGGCAGGAATTGTGCCTATCAATTCTATTATATTGTACTCTCCCAAGCACTTTATACTGCACTCTGCACGTGGTAAGCGTTCAATCAATACCTTCAATTGATTGATTAGTTGGAGGGAATAGAGTATAAGGATTTATATGTACATAAGTTCTGTAGGGGGTGGGGGTGAGCTCAGAAGTGCCGAGGGAGTACAGACTCAATGATAATCATGATAATGATGGTATTTGTTAAGCGCCTACAATGTGCCAGGCACTGTACTGAGTGCTGGATGCATAGATGATGCAGAAGGGAGGAAAAAGAGGATGGGGAGATGAGAGCTGATAGAGGAGATATGATTTTGGAAGGCCTTTGAACATGGGAAGAGTAGTGGAGGAGGGTTGGGAGAGGCAGGGGAAATTTCAGGTGGGAGGTCGACATCAAGAGAGATGAGATCAAAAAGTTGGCGGTAGAGGAGTGAAGGGTGTGGGCTGGGTTGAAGTGGGAAAGAAAGCTAGGATAGGTAGCAGGGGGACAGGGCATCTAATGGACATCTTCTAAGTGATAAAGAGGAGTGAAGTGCGGCTCTTCCCTATAAACTCCGAGACATTAGATTCCAGTGCCTCAAGACACATCAACACAGAGAGCTCAGTCTATTTAGAATTAAGATGGTCCCTGGAACACAGTCCTGTCGATCATTTGTCTAAGGGAAGGCAGATTTTTCACATTACAGAAACAGACTTGCTAATAATACCGTGAAGGTACTCTAGTTCTTAACCTATTTCATTATAATATATTCAGGACTAACCCGGGAGGTGTTTCTTCCTCTTGAATCAAAGGAAAAAGACACCTGAAACACCTGAAGCACAGTTTGAGACTAAAATGCTGGTAAGATGATACTTTCAAAGAGCCATGCCCAGTATACTGTACAGCAGTAAATTTAGCCCAATTCCTTTCCGAGCAATTTGACGTACACTGACTCAGTACATAGGTAGAGTCTGCATTGTGGTTTTGGTGAGTTTAAAAAACTTGCTGAAGGGAAGAAAAAGAATCTCATGTATCAGCAACTTTCAGAATCTAGAACTTGGCTATCCGGGGGTTATATTTTCCACAATGATGCCATACTACCTCAAATCCAAGTCAGTTCTTCCTAAAGGGAGATCGTAAGGCTCCCTTTTCAAATAGCATCTGATTGATCTTCACATCACTGCTGCAAGAGAAGCTCCTAAACCTAAATCACTCAACTCCCAGGGAGATGAAAATCAAAACCAACCAAAGCAGAGCGACTTCCACCTTTCTGCACACTGCCCATTTTAGAGCAAGAACACTAGTTTTCCAACCCAAAGGGAGGTTCTCCCAGCATTTTCTCTTAGAGTCACCCGTCAGGGGGATTGTGGATGATTCAAGTCTTCTAGAGTGTATTTAAAATGCTGTCCCGTAGTGTGACACAGCCAAGCAAATGGAGACTTTGATCTGAAGCTACGTTATTAATCAAATCTCGAGAAAAAAATGCATTATGGAACATCTCTGAGGCTCACAAGCCTCTGACCCTCACGTCTCCTCCTGGAAATAATGCTGGAGAAATTCGAATGGTTTTTCGGCAGTCACGAGGATCATCTATTCCCTTTTGGGGTTACCATCAAATTTAGTCTACACAGAGATGATCCAGAAGAGCATGCTATTTATCACATGAGCAACTTGAGGATGTGCTCGAACAGCTGTCCCACAGAAACAAAAACAAAAAACAGGGGGCAACTTCCTACAATGAGTTCTGTTCCTTGAGCGCTTACTCACGCTGAGTTCGAAATAAATGTTCCAGCAGTCTAGGAGTTCATATCACTTGAGACTATTGCACAGAGGAGCTTTGAGACAATCCCCAGGCCAGAGTGGGAAAGAGGAGAGCCATATTCACGTAAGTTGTTTCATTACTTGGGTTTTCCACATTCCCCTGGAGCAAAGCAGAGATGAGTACCTCTGCCCAACTCTTGGGATCCTGGGAAAAGATGCTATAAAAGGCTTGGAGATCTTGGAAGGAAGGCTCCCAAGGAATTCAGTTATTCTCTGACTTGGGGATACTTGGCAATACCAACTTGCTAGCCTGATGAGGAAACAGAGTCTGAAGAATAGCTGACATAAAAGAGGTTTTTGGCTTGTCTCCCCCACTGTGTGTTACAAAAGTAGAGGTTTTTTCAGATTTCACTGTGGGTCCCAGGGGCATGTTGGACTAATTCTGCCTTGGGCTCATTAAAGGCATATTTAGAGGCTCACATTGATCATTATGTTGCATTTCTGGAGAGAGGAAAAACACGAATAAAGGCGATGGGCCTTATCTCCGGTTACGGTCGTGACAAAAAAGACCGCTCAAGGTTTCGGGGGCAGCTGATTTCTGTGCATCATTTAGGGTCAACCTAGAAAGTCTTTGAATTGCCTAGCAATGCCATCCCTTTATTAAATCTCTCCTCAGAATATGAAATTAACATCAAAAGAATTAAATGCAAATGAGGGCAGGAAGTAAATGCCTGTAGGAGAGGAGAGCTTAACAAAGTGATAAAAATTCCTTCATAGGTCCGTGTACAGGACTCTGACCTGAATTAGCTGAATAGAAAAAGCCAAGGGTTCCCTGAAATTAAAACTTGGAGAAGTTCTATCTGCTTTTAAAATGCTGTGATTTTGTTCCACTGCCACTTTCAAAATTAATTTTATTTTTTGTTTGGTAAGATATTTATGAATGTGCAATACTAACTCTTTACAAGGTAGAAATCTCTACTGGTTGTTTGTTCTTAATGTATCCAATTTTTCTCTGCTAGGGCTGAACTTGTCTCTAAACTAGGTGATGGCTGATTCAACAAAACTGATTTCATGGTAAGTTCAGCCAGAGTCTTAAGCAAAAACATGATTTTCTTCATTTCCTCTTTTGACTCCTCTATCATCTTTGAGTTGCTTTCCCTATTTGTTTTTAATCACAATTTATCAGAGATAAATGTCTAACCAGAGTCATGTCTTTTCCAAAATTGTATTTCAGACCATGCCTCAGAACGTAAGCTTCATAAATGAGAAGCGGTCACAAAAACAATCTGATACACTCTACAGAATAAGAAAGTATCAGAAGTGTTTACTTTGAAAGCTAGACAAAGACAGTAGAGAACCGTAGGAATGAAAAAAACCACCTGAGTAATTCAGAAGTGCAGATACCATAAAAGAGAAGGGACAGGAGGTTGACAAACGAGTATAGGAAAAGAAGTGAAATAGAAAGAAGCCACACAAGTTAAATCCTTAAAAGATCAAATTATTTCACATGCTATATTTCTCACACAGCCTTCTTATGCTTTTTGGACAGTGCTATAAGCAAAGAGCTACATTAAAAATATACGCAGAAATCCTTTTCTAAGAAAGTGGTAAATACCTGAAGGAAAAAAAAACCACACTGTTTAGTCTTCTACCCGCATTATAAACGGTTATTTGAAAACCAAGTCTCTAGTGGTTCCCTCGCTCTAACAGCCAGTCTGCAATGGTCATCAAACCTCACTACATTTACAGTTTGGTAATACTTAGCGGTAACCTACCAATTATACTTTGAATTTGTTGAAAATTAATTTTTCCAAAGCATTTTCTCATCGGTTACCACATTTTGTCTTCACGACCTTCTCTGTAAGGCAGAGACAGGACTTACCATCCCAATTCACAGATGAGGAAACTGAAGTATGGGGGAGTTATGTGACCTGCCCGAGGTCACTCAGGACATCAGGGGCAAAGCTGGAACTAGAAGCCAGATCCTCTGACTCCTAGATTCGCAGTCTTTCCATTAGGGTACCTTGCCTCTTGTGCTCTACTTTTCTTTTTACTGCGGCTGGAACTATCAGTCCTACTCACTACACCAAGTGTTAGTTTCTATCTGGTTCAAACTTCCTGCAGAATGTTTGGGTTGTCTATGATTTCTACAGTCAACAAAGACCCAGCCTAGCTAAATTGCCTCTCTTTCCTCAGATCTGAAGGTTAATGATTTGTCTTAATAGTGGATGTGAATTTGGCTGCCCAGGACTCTTGCTTTTCATGGTAAATGACAGTAGTAGTTACTCACTGCAGTGGAGGGAGGGGAAAGGACAGGGCAGGGGGTCAAGGAGTGGGGAGGAAGGGCCGGAATCTAACCATAAGGAAGCACAGTTAAACATGCTCGAGTCATACGAACTCTTGGTTGGAGTTGTTATCCTTAGTCACCCTGAACCACAGAGGTCCAGCCCCACAGGGTCCTCTCCTTTCCCCAGCTGGGAAGCAGCGGGCCTAGTGGATAAGGCACGGGTCTGGGAGCCACCAGAGGACCTGGGTTCTAATCCTGGCTCTGCCGCTTGCCTGCCGTGTGACCTGGGTAAGTCACTTAACTTCTCTGGGCCTCAGTTTCCATAACTTCAAAATGGGGATTCTCTACCTGTTCTCCTTCCTCCTTGACTGTGCATCCCATGTGGGATGGGGACTCTATCTAGCCTGATTAATTTGTAACCACCCCAGTACTTAGAACAGAGTTTGACATATGGTAAGTACTTAACAAATACCACAAAAAAGTGAAAAAATCGTAATGGCAGGTCCCTTATCAGCCTCCACCTAAGCTTTCCATTTATCTCACTGAAGAAATCAGACTGGGGGTGGGTAGAGAATTCCAAAACAAGAAACAGGTACATGAATATGAGATTGTCCCACAAATAATTGTTTTCTACCCTCCAGTCCTCTCACAACCTTGATTGTTGTCTCACCTATGAGTTTTAAGTTCTTATTAAAGAGCATCACGAAGCCTTCCTAAATCACTTGTCCCATAGTAAAGGTGTTACGATTACACAGGCTTAGTTTTCTCTTAGTATCTACTGGCATTGCGGTTAGCTTGTAGACTCTCACACCGCAGTCAGTTTGAACACAAGGAAGAGATAACAGTTCCCCGGTTGTGTAGCTCAAGCAGATGAGATCTCCTTTGATGGTAAACAGTCATTCTCGGTGGAAATTAAGAGGGGGGAAACCCACTCTACAGCGGACACTGAATTCTTCTGAATCGCTTTTCATGTAGATCCTTTTGGAGGGTGTCATTTTGATGTATATATAAAAAAAGCAGAGTAGATGAGGGTTATCTCTTTACATCTTTATTGACTTAAATCCATTTGTGAGGTTCGTTCAACTCTTATAGAATCCTCCATATCTAAATGGAAGATGGAGGATGGCAACGTGCCATGTAATATCCACTGAACTTATTACTAGTGAAAATCCTGGTCTATCTCACCAGACGAAAATGCCAAGATTCTAATTTACCCTGATGTAATTCCTAAAACTGAAGCAACAGATTCATCTTCTAACCACATACATTCTTTTTTAAAGCCAAGCTATGACTCCTAGCAGTAAATGATCGAAACTGTGCAGTTCATTAAGAAACCTAGGGATAAAGGCCAAAACTAGAGTATCTAAGACTCAGCTGCATATATGTTCCGTTAACATCTCTGGAACCCCTTCCCTTCGGCCATCAGCCCTCTCAGCTCCATCCCATGTGGTTTTCCTTCCCTACTGAATTCCCTCCTGCTGGTCTAGCCACTGTGGAATGCTGAAAGGGTCAAAACCACGTGTGACTTGGTCAAGGGGTGGAGAGAAAGAGAAATGGGCAGTACGAGCTGAGACCTCTGATTCTGTTAAGAATCCATTTTCTCACAACACTTTCTACCCTTCCCACATTCTTACACAAAACATGGTAAAAGTTAACATGGTCTTTGAGGAAAAGTAATTTCCTCCCTTGCACTTCAGGGCTCACTGCTCATCCTCGAGTCCTGCCCCAGAATCCCTAGACTCACTGGGAGAGGGAAGTAGTGAATAGAAGTAGTCGAAGTGAGTTACAGTAATGACCCCACAAAAATCAGTCGGCTCGAGACCCAAAGAAAGCCCGGCCTTGTTACGAGCCCTCATGCCCTGCCCTGATCTGGAAGATACCAGCTCCAGCTCCATTCCCTGCTTCCTCTCCATTCCGGCGACTTTCCACGCAAAGAGAAGGGTTAGGGTCTTGGCTCTTACCAGATGAAGCTGATTCCATCCAAGTCACGTGGAGCCTCTCAGTCCCCCCTCTGCTTTGCACCTCAACCACACATCATCTTAGTTTCAGATTGGGGGTTTTTAGGGGAGGGCTCTGTGTGGCTTTCTCCTCCTAACGGCCCAAGTGGAAAATATTACCCTAAAAGATTTCTTTGGTCCTCAGCACCGAATCCCAAAGTTGGAAGGATCCTTGAGGGATCATTTAGTCCCCCTCTCTGCCTCCAGGCGGAACCCCTCTTAGGCTTCCTTTTTTTGCCATTGTCAATCTCGGAAATAATTTAATCATTTTATTGGGTTAAGTGTTTACTACGTGCTAATCGCTGTAATGAGCGCCGAGGCGGATACAAAGTAATCAGGTCAGGCACAGTTCCCGTGCCCCACACGGGGCTCGTCGTCCAATTTCCTTGGCTAATCCTATCTGGGATGTACCCCTCTTGCAGGTCATCATTTCTTAGCGCTATCGATGGAGACGATTCTGAATTCACAACTTCTCTGGATGATTACTACTATAACATCACTGAAAATGTCTTCTGTGAGAAATCTAATGTCAGGCTCTTTGCAAAAAATTTCATCCCCCCACTCTACTGGACTGTGTTCACCGCGGGCATTTTAGGGAACAGTCTGGTGATTTTGGTCTACTGGTACTGTAGCCAGATGAAGACCATGACGGACATGTTCCTCCTGAATCTGGCAATTGCAGATCTCCTCTTTCTCTTCACTCTCCCCTTCTGGGCGGTTGCAGCCGCTGACCAGTGGAAGTTCCAGAATACCACGTGTAAACTGGTCAACAGCATGTACCAAATGAACTTCTACAGCTCCATGCTTCTTCTCACTTGCATCGGCATGGACCGGCACATTGTGATCGTCCAAGCCACGAGAGCTTTTAGCTGGAAGCAGAAAAGGGTCGTTTACAGCAAAGTGATTTGCCTCTGCATCTGGATGGTGGCCACGGCTCTCTGCATCCCGGAACTCACCTTCAGCCAAGCCACGGAGACGAATGATGTGATGACCTGCACCGTGGTTTACCCTGACGACGGAACTACCATGCTCAAGGCCTCATTCATGATGCTGAGATTCATTCTGGGGTTCTTCCTTCCCCTCCTGGTCATGGTTTGTTGTTATGCCACCATCATCCACACCCTGCTTCAAACCAAGAGGTCATCCAAGCACAGAGCCTTCAAGGTGGCCATCGCCGTCCTCATCGTTTTTATCCTCTCCCAGTTCCCGTTCAACAGCCTTCTCCTGGTGAAGACTATTGCTACCTTTAAGCCTAGTGAAGACAGGGCATTTATCTCCAGCTGTGCCCTCTCTACTAAACTCGACATAGGTTTCCAGATCACCCAGACCTTGGCATTCTTCCACAGCTGCCTGAACCCAGTTGTCTACGTGTTTGTGGGCGAGAAGTTCCGCCAGGATCTCCGAAAAGTCCTGAAGAAACTGGGGTGCATCAGAAAGACCTCAACGTGGAGGGAAGGAAAGGGACTGAGCTCCACGCTGTTGGAAACAACATCCGGGGCACTGTCCCTTTAAGGGGTCCTCTCACTCACCGAGCTTCAGAACTTCCCACCTCACATCTGGCAGGAAACCCAAGCAGGGGAATAGAATGAAACATTAATGAAAAACGTCGCTTTTGGGTACTGTAAAGTAACGTGGGTTAAGGCCTTGGAACCCCGTGAGTGAGAGAGTCTGTGTCCGATCTGATTATAATAATGATGGCATTTGTTAAGCGCTTACTATGTGCCAAGCACTGTTCTAAGCGCGGGGGTGGGGGCCGGGGGGTGGGGGGAGAGATACAAGGGAATCAGGTTGTCCCACATGGGGCTCACAGTATTAATCCCCATTTTACAGATGAGGGAAATGAGGCATAGAGAAGTGAAGTGACTTGCACAGAGTCACACAGTTGACAAGTGGCGGAGCCAGGATTAGATTATTTTGCAACAAGCTCAGTGCGTATTTCAGTGCTTGGCACATAGTAAGCACTTACCTGCCACATTTAGATTATTGCCGCTAGTTGGATATTGCTGGTCGGTGGTCGTGATGTTCCACCTAGTAACTACCCAAACTAGCTGATGTTAAAACTACCTCCATGTAGACCTTGAGACTTTAGTTCTTTTCTGAACTGCTCTGCTTCTAGTTTCCAGTGACTGCTAAGCATCAGGGAATTTCTTTGGTTGCTTTTTTTTTTCTTGGCAGCTTGGTTCTGGCTCCAGAACTTTGAATTTTAATAGTGTTTTATCATTTTCCAAATCACTTTAATATTAGTGATGTCATTTTAATCTCAAAGCAGCCAAGTGTGAGGTTTCAGAGGCCAGGTGAAGCCAGGTAGCCACCCCTTTAGGCAGCTTAAATGTGCGCTCTTCCCACTAGACCATTCTTTCTCCTTAATGAGCAGGTTTCAGTCCATTCTCTTGGTGCCTGTTTCTCCTTTTGCCACTTTTGCCCTCCGGGATTTAATTAATTACACTCATTTCTGCCAGAATACAGGTTTTTATACAACTCTGGAATGAGTCCTTTCAATGTGATTTTCCTTAATCCTTAATGTTAGAACAATGAACTTTGCATCAGAGCAGAACTGGATGCTTGTACATTTCTCAGGTTTTTACCCCTGTGGTAATCAATCAGGAAGAAACGTAAGGAATGGCTGCAGTCTGGGGGGAGCATTTAATGCCACCAACATAATTTCATCTTTTCTTTGATTATTTGGCAACTTTGTTTCATCCACTATATATATGGATGAAACATATAAGTTAAACATCAAAGGTAAAAATAATACTTTATCCACAAATATTTGCTTTTTAAAAGAGTCACTCTTACCATTTCTTTCCACTATGCTATTCATAGTCAACTCTACGTGAGACTGGAGGGGAATAGGATAGTATAGATAGTTAAAATCTTCAGATAATCCAAAACCTCATTTTGTCCAATAATTTCACCCTCTTTTCCATCAAGACTTTTTTCCCCTTACCTCCTCTCCCTACAGAATATATCTATTCTGCTGAAGGGAAGAGGAAAACCAAAAGGTAATTAGAGTAGGTTGATTTTAAGTCCGCAGGGAGCCATTAACCTGACCATTAATGCCCCAAAGAGAATGCCCCAGGTTAATGGCTCCCTGCGGACTCAAAATCAACCTGCTCTAATAATAATAATGATAATAGTAGTGCTATTTGTTAAGTGCTTACTATGCGTTAGGCACTGTACTAAGTGCTGGAGGGGTGGGAATACAAGCAAATCGGGTTGGATCCAGGCCCCATCCCACATAGGGCTCCCAGCTTTACTCCCCATTTTACAGATGAGGTAACTTCAGGCCCAGAGAAGTGAAATGGCTTCCCCAAGGTAACACAGCAGACAACAACTTTGGCCTCTGCAAAACTGAATTGGATATATGGGGGGTGGGGGGAAGTGGCGGGCAGGGAGGAGGAGAAGCGTTGTTTCATGCAGCCAGGCTGTAAGGAGTTCAGGCTGAAGGAGTTCCTGTGAATAACCAGGAGAAAATTCAAGGAATAGCCTCTTTATAAACAGAAAACTCTCAGTTTTATGGGTGCAGATCATCTGCGAAGCAGATTATCCGTGCCCTCGTAGCTATGAGTGGCGTGTGAGTGTGTGTTCGGGGGGAAAGGGGGATGTTGTACCCACCTCCTTGGTGAGAGTGTTCACACTGAGGAGGGTTTCGGTGGTGAGCAGGGTTGACTCCATGGCTGTTCCAGGGTCTTGGGAAAAGTCCTCAGAACAACACAGAGCCTTCAAGTTTTTAAATCTAGGATGTAGGACTGGAACGATTATTTGGACGACTTGACATTTTCCCTCAAAATCTGCCCTTGCTCCCCAGATTGCTGACTTTGAAGTTTTACCTTCTGCCACAGCAGGAAGTGGGCAGAAAGAAAGAACCAACCTCTCTTGTTACACCGCCTGAGGAGGGAGATCTGCGGCCTCACTTCTTTTCTCCTCCCACCAGACACATGCTTAACCACACACACAGGTACCGAAAAACAGAGACAAGCATTAAGGGGGTATGAACGAGGGGACACAACCACAGCCATCTGCGACGGGAAGGCAGTGAAGTAATGTCTGTCTCCCCCTCTAGACTGTAAGCTCATTGTGGGCAACACTCTATTGAACTGCCCCCTCTCAAGCGCTTAGAATGGTACATTGAATCCAGTAAGCGCTCAATAAATAGCATTGATGATGATAATGATGATGAAGTGGAGAGGCAGTGTGATCCACGGAAAGAGCCCAAGACGAGTCAGGAGACTTGGATTCTAATCCCACACCAGCCACTTCCCCGCCTGTGGCCTTGGGCAACTCAATTAAGTGATCTGTGCTTTGTTTCCTCACTTGGAAAGTGGGGATTAAATACCTGCTCTCCCTCCCACTTAGAGTGTGAGCGCCATGTGAGACAGAGGCTGTGTCTGATCCGACTGTATGGTCTCTACCCCAGAACTTAGCCCATTGCTTGCAAATAGTAAATGCTTAACAAATCTCACAAATACTATCATTTATAATAAGGTTGTCCTTTGAAACTGCAGTGAGGTGAGTGATGGGCCAGGAATTCAACATCCTGATTTCTGCTTTAGCAAATCTGGCCATGCTAATGAAAGAGGAGCACTGAGGGAAGATGGTAATAGTGATGATAATAATAATAATAACAATAATAATAATGGTATTTTTAAGCTCTAATGGGGTGCCAGGCACTGTACTAAATGCTGGGGTGGATACAAGCTAATTGGATTGGACACAGTCATGCTGGGGTGGATACAAGCTAATTGGACTGGACACAGTCCCTATCCCACATGAGTTTCACAGTCTCGATTCCCATTTTACAGATGTGGTAACTGAGGCCCAGAGAAGTGAAGTGATTTGCCTAAGGTCACACAGCAGACAAGTGGCGGAGCCGGCATTAGAACCCATGACCTTCTTACTCCCAGGCCCGTTCTCCATCCACTATGCCATAGGGGTATATAGTCCTTTGCTAAGTAGAAAAAAATGGTTATTTTGTAAGTGCTGTATTAGAAAGGCTGGAGTCAGAGGTCACTCGATCTTGTAGATATGAATGGGGCCACTTGTGAATATGGGAGGCGTTTGTATCAGGATTTCCTACTGTTCACTGTTTGGGGCGGGGAGCCTCCTTCCACTGTCCCCTCTAGCCATCAGGGGTCCGAGCAGCATTGGAGAAGATCAGTGGTCCGGATGAAGCTATGGGGATAACTTGCTATACGTATAATGACCATCATCGACAACCTCATCAATGATATTCATTAAGCACTTGCTGTTTGCAGAGCACTGTACTAAGTGTTTGGGACGGTAGACACGTTCCCTGCCCACAGTGATCCAAAGGCCAATTTTGAAAGCTATACTTCTGAGCTATTGCTGGTTTTGATTATTTTATCTTTTCACTATCTTAACCTTGAAGAATTATGTTAACCATAGAGCATTAAATATAGAATACTTAATCTCTTCGTACTGATTCTCTATTCCAATAAACGCTTTGCTGCTTCCGCTTTATTGCAGTTGTGTCTAATTTTGGGTCAAAAAAGTTAGCCTGATTCTTGGCCTTCTGAAAAGTTCTCTTCTTTCTGTACGGGGAAGTCTTCACTCACCATCCTTAACGTCTCTGGCAAAAAGAATCACTGCCCCTCATTAGGAAGAGCCCTGTTGGTGGAGAAATCTCAGGTTCAGCTCTATCCAGATGCTCCCTCTGAAGGAGGTCCTTCGTCTGGTTTTCAGCCCCTCTATCCTCCGTCGACCGGTCTACTTTGGGGGAGGAAGGGGGAGAAACTGGAAAAGAGTTGTCCATCCAGTATTCTTGAGTCCGGCCAGTAACCACCCTATCCCCACCACCATGAGAAGAGTCTCCAGACTTGGGAAGTCTGCCCAGGAGTGATCACAAAAAAGTCCCCTCAATGGGAATGACTACATCCCCTTATTTAGAGGCCTGTTTCCTTTGTAAACAATTTGTCCCTTCTCCCTCTCTCGGACCCTTAAGGGAGCACCCAAGGGGGTGTTCTGTCAATTGCTGACAGAGAATGTATACAGCGCTCTCCATCTTTAGAAATTGCAGTTTGGGTGATGGATGGAGTAATTATCAGACATTATAACTTATGGAAATTTTCCTGTTTTCCAGTATTTTGACTCGGGAGAGTGCCCCATATTCCTTTCCCTCCCTGCTTTCCCATTTTGCAAAATCTGCTCACCTCTCGCTTTACTCTCTGTTCAACCTCACCCTTTTCAACGTATTGGAGGCCCTTCTGGGTAAACTTGACCAATTGAATGAATGAGTTTCTGACCCATTTCTTCACATTGAAATGGTATGCCATTTATGGAAAACCAACTGACCAAGAACTAGCACAGTAAGAAACACGGCAGCCTTGGAAACGGATTGTGAAAAGTTGCCGAGATAGAATCCCGAAAGCTAGGGTTAAAGCTGGGTTAGGCCTATGGTTGGAGATGAGGTTAGCTAGCTAGTTCATACTTTGGCTATGATTAGGATAAGCACTGAGGTTATGATTAATGGCTGGATAAAGACTAGGATTAGGTATAGGACTGCATATACCGACAGGATTAAAGAGAGGGGGAAAGAGGGGAAGGAAGGTTACCTATCAACAGTGTGGCTCGTCGTATTTGAGACTTCAAATGTGTGGATCCTCAAACCCACTGATGGCATTGTGTCATTGCTAGCCAAGAATCTCCCTTGCCAATCTTGTTCAGTAGGATTTCCTAGTGGATGGAGTAGGAGCGGAAGGACCCAATTACCCTTCAGGGTTGGCAATCGTGAGTATCTCAGAGAGAGAGAGTTTAGTTGCGGGAAGGATGGACAAATGTTGAAACAGCGTGGGGGTAGGGATGGCAGAGATCTGCAGGGCTCTGAGTGTTAGGGAGAGTGTTAGGCAGACTGTATTCCTGGCTTAAAAGGAACAGAAAGAAGAACGGCAATTCCTACTTCACTGTGAAGGGGTGGACTTACATCAGTTCAGGGTGCTGCTATTCCAGGCTCCCTTGGGGTGCTCACCTGACATTCTTGGTGGTCCACCTTTATCTTATCTTGTTCCCTAGCTCTGCACGGTGCAAGTCTTCTGTTGGTCCCCGGAAAGGGTTTGAAAATGCTAGGCCTTCTGCATTTTAACTTTGTAAGATGCATCTGCTCGAGCGTGCTCGGTAGTCCATGTTAATAATAATAATTATGGTATTTGTTAAGCGCTTACTGCATGCCAGGCACTCTACTAAGCGCTGGGGTGGATACAAGCAAATCGGGTTGGACACAGTCCCTGTCCCACGTGGGGCTCACAGTCTCGATCCCCATTTTCCAGATGAGGTAACTGAGGCACAGAGAAGTGAAGGGACTTGCCCAGGGTCCCATAGCAGACAAGTGGCAGAGTCGGGATTAGAACCATGACCTTCTGACTCCCCGGCCCGTGCTCTATCCACTGCGTGACGCTGCTTCTCATATTATGTATGAGCTTCAAGCTCCTTGAATTCTTGTGGGATTTTAAACCTCCAACCCCCAACGTCACATTTACCCAGACATTAGAGGAGCAAGGCCCAATTGCTGGAGCAAACACCAGACCCACTGGCATTCCTTTGGCCTCAGTTTCCCTCTGGAAGGCAACCCAGAATGCATTCGGAGGGATAAAAACAGACATTTGCACCTCGTATTGTTTCACAATTATCCAATTTGGATTTTTTCCCCTCTTATTTCAGTACTGTTCTTAGTTTCTATTGAGACCATGCTGTAAAATACTTTGAAAGCAGGTTGAAATTTGGGAAGCAGGAGAAAAGGAGAAAAAGAACAAACAGCAAGGAGAAAAGTCAACAAGAATGGGTCCTTAGCCCAGTGTTGGCAGATTTTCAAACTTATATGCTCATAACCAGATCCAAATTCTCACCCTGTAGATCAGTTAGGGCTGTATTCGCCAAACATTTACACTTGCAAGGAATAACCAAGAGTTACTGAATTTTCACACAAGCTGACTAAAATGACAGAGTACGGTGTTTCAGTTCCTTATAAAAACACCGCTCTAGTAACTGGTTGTTCAGGGCTCAGAGCTCCTTGCAAGAAGGAGCTCCTCGATGGCATAGAAATTCTGGCTACATACTGTCCTCTTGTGGCTATAGAGTATATAAGGGCAGGTCTTCATTGTAAGAACAGGCTAGGTGTAATAATAATAATAGTAACAATAATAATAGCATTTGTTAAGCACTTACTACGTGCCAGCCACTGTACTAAGCACTGGGGTGGATATGAGCAAATCGGGTTGGACCCGGGCCCTGTCCAGGGCCCACAGTCTTTATCCCATTTTAATAATAATAATGTTGGTATTTGTTAAGTGCTTACTATGTGCAGAGCACTGTTCTAAGCGCTGGGGTAGATACAGGGTAATCGGGTTGTCGCACGTGAGGCTCACGGTCTTAATCCCCCTTTTCCAGATGAGGGAACTGAGGCACCGAGAAGTTAAGTGACTTGCACACAGTCACGCAGCTGTCGAGTGGCAGGGCCGGGATTCGAACCCATGACCCCCGACTCCCAAGGCCGGGCTCTTTCCACGGAGCCACGCTGCCTTCATCCCATTTTAGAGACAACTGTCTCCCCCATTTAGACTGTGAGCCCATCATTGGGCAGGGATTGTCTCTATCTGTCGCCCAATTGTACAGTCTAAGTGCTTAGTACAGTGCTCTGCACATAGTAAGCGCTCAATAAATACGATTGAATGAATGAATGAATAAATGGGGCACAGAGAGGTGAAGTGGCCACACAGAGGACAAGTTGCAGAGCCGGGATTAGAACCCATGACCTTCTGACTCTCAGACCCGTACTCTATCCACTATTCCATGTTGCTCCTCTAGATATACAGTGATCCCTTGCTCCACTGCTCTAAAACGGGAAATCTATTCGGCACTTGCAACATTTCACCTTTCCAACTAGCTTTGGGTTTTCGGGGAATGAGGTCTGGGGTCAGAGGAGATGTAAATCAGGGGGTGAGCTAGGCTAGATAGCCCTTTCTTACCGCTTACACCTACTGTTTGAAAAGCACAGTACTAACGGGGAGTACAACAGTTAACAGATGTTATTTCTACCCTCAAGGAGCTTATCATCTCGTTGGGGAAACAGATAATGAAATAAAGCACAGATAATGAAGTAAACTTCCTTAAGTGATTTATTTATATTACTGTCTCGCCCTCTAGACTCGAAGCTTATTGTGAGCAGGGAACGAGTTACCAACTCTGTTGTATTGTACTCGATCAAGTGCTCAGTACGGTGCTCCGCACACAGTAAGCACTCAATCAATACCTTCAATAAATTATATAAAATGGGGATTAACCGTGAGCCTCACGTGGGGCAACCTGAATACCCTGTATCTACCCCAGCGCTTAGAATAGTGCTCTGCATAGACTAAGCGCTTAACAAATACCAACATTATTTTTATTATTATAGATGAGGAAGAAGGAAAAGGGTACCCGAGTTAGTGCTTAGGTAATAGGATATGTACAAAAATGTGACGGGAAACTGTGATACCACCACCAAGGAGCAGTTGAGAGATGCCTTCAGCACCTTGATTACATCCGATCCGATCCTGCTTTGAATTTATAGTGGCACCTCCATGTTATTCTGTGTACAGCTGTGGGGAGGGGTGGCAGAGGGAGGGAGGGAAAGATATCTTGCATCTTATTCAGGGTACTGTAGACTCCATTCTCTCACTTCATATTTTCTGACCAACTACTGGACCTGAATACGGTACGTTCGGGACGGCCGTTTGGCCATTTAACTCTATAGCTAAGGTCCCCATTTCTCTCACCCTGTGCAATAAGTAATCCCCATGGCCTCCTCTTCACGTCATACTCCAAACTCATTGCTCAATATTCGGCTCTTTCCAATGGGCACGGCTCTGTCCCCAGTTAACACCACTGATTGATTTGCTGTACGTGAATTGCCAGTCCCCTGTCCTAAATCTCTCCCACTGTTCACTTCTACAGTTCCTTTGCCACAACCGTCACGTCTCCTGATGGAAATTCACAATCTGGACAGTGCTATTAGAAGCAGTGTTGCCCGACGGAAAGAGCACAGGACCGGGAGGCGGGAGATCTGGGTTCGAACCCTGGTTCAACTACTTGCCTGCTGTGTCACCAACTCCTCTGTGCCTCATTCCTTCATCTGCAAAATGAGAATTAAATACCGTGTGGGACAGAGACTGTGCCTGACGATTATTCTCCCCCCACTTCAAAGCCTTATTGAAGGCGCATCTCCTCCAAGAGGCCTTCCCAGACTAAGCTCCATCTTTCCTCATCTCCCACTCCCTTCTGCATCACCCTGACTCGCTCCCTTTAGTCGTCGCCGCTCCCAGCCCCACGGCACTTATGTACATATCTGTAATGTTATTTGTTTGTATCATTTATTATTTATATTATTACTATTATTTATATTATTTACTATTATTAGTATTATTTCTCCCCACCTCTAGACTGTAAGCTCATTGTGGGCAAGGGATGTGACTGTATATTGTGGTACTGTACTCTCCCTCGCACTTAGTACAGTGCTTTGCACATAGTAAGCACTCAATAAATCCGATGGAATGAATTGATCTGCTTATTCTATATCTGCCCCAGTGTCTTGCACAGTGCTTGGCCCATAGCAAGCACTTAAATACCACATTTGTTATGATTATCCACTTCTTATTATCCAGCCTGGGTTTTACTGACATTATCAGTTGGCTTTCCTCCTTTTTTAGTTCATTCACTGACTTCTCATATCTCAACTCCTTGTGGGCAACAGAGGTCTTTTTCATTATATACTCACTCGCTGGGGAGCTCATCTATCAGAATTTCAGTTACCAGTTCTATGACAATGACTCCCAAATCAGACTCACTAGCCCTGACCTCTCACCTACTTTGCAATCTTGCATTTCTTCCTGCCTGAATGCCTCATCTTCTCTCCAGTTACAGTCGACAACCTCGCCATCCTTCTTCTACCAGAAACCCTTGGTGTCATCCTTCGCCGCTCTCTTGTCTTTCATCAGTACATTCAGTTCATTCTTAAATCCTTCTGGTTTTCCCTCCACATTTCCCAGATCCTTCTCTTGCCTGCAATTCCAACCCCAGTCAAATCTACCATCCCAAAATCCTCTTGAAAACTCACCTCTTCCAAAAGGTATTTTCCTAATAATCTCCACCTTCCCAGGTCATCACACTTGACATTTTTGTATATCGATTTATGTTAATTTGTACTTATTTATTCAAGTATTTATCCTTTTATATCCTTCCCAACAGGCAGTAATATTATTTATTTTGCTCCCACTACTGCAAAACAAAAAGTTGCATCTGCTTATCTCTTCCATTGTGTCTACATTAAAAGTTAATGTCCCTGAGAGAAGGTACCATGCCTTTGATTGTATTTCCAAGTGCTAGATTTGTTGTTAGCATCTTATAGATAAGTGAATAAGATGAGAACACAGACTTCCTCTTCAGTGTTCTCCTTTCTTCTTCTCTGTTGTCTCTCAGAGAATTCTCATCTGCTCTTCTCGTGCCTTGGACCCTGCCTCATGTCTTGAAAAGTCTTGCTTCTATCCTTCTCTTATCCCTCCTTTCCTTCCATCAGTGTTGTCTAACCTCTTCAATGGACATCCATTACTTTGCTTCCAACTCTCTTTTTGACTTTCTACATTCACAGATCCATCTTTTTTAGTCCCTTGAGATCACCTCCATTATGTTTTTTAATGACCTCCTTCTGGCCAAATTGAACGGTCTGTTTTGGATTCTAATTCCTCTCAGTTGCTCTACTGATTTTGACAAGCTCAACCACCCTCGCCCAAACATCCTCTCAAGTCTGGGTTTTAAAGACAACTTGTCCTCCTGGTTTTCACCCAACTCCTCACTTTCCTTTGCAGTTTCTTCCTCTCCTTACCCTTCAGCAGTGAGCGATCATTCAAGGTTTATATGCTTTCCTAATCCTCTCTCCTTTTCCCAACTTTGACCGGAACACCATCCTCCCTCCCTCACAAGCTCACCGCCCTTGGCATCACTGTTGACTCCTCTACCTTGTTTGTCTCCCCACCTTCGATCTATCTTGCTGATATTTCACGGACCGCCTTTTCCTCTCTTTACCACTACAACCAGATAAACCTTCTTATCTTCTTGGGCACCTTAGTTTAAGTGTCTCTCCCTCTTCACTCTTCCACATACCTGCATGAATCATTCTTCTAAAATATAAAGAGAGCCCAGCACTCAAAAATTCTATTACTTTCCTATTGCCTCTTGTACCAAACTAAAGTTTCTGACCACCAGGTTTAAGGCATCCATTAGACTGTACTAGTGAAGAGTAGGGAATTACACATAAATCGGCATGTGTCTCTTAAGGACTTAATACAGTGGTCTTTTCACCGGAAGCACTTGGTAGCTACCGCTGACGTTGCTGATGATGATGACGAAAGCTCTCCATCCGCTGACATACTCAGCCATCTTCTCCTGCTGCCCCTCAGTTTGGATAAGCTGCTTTCGGCTTCCTCCCACCCTCGAGCTTTGCCAAATCAGGTCTCTCTCTCTGCACTCCTTCAAATCTTCCCTCTAAAGGTCTCTTTCTTCATTCAAGCCCTCACCTCTCTCACCTTAACTATTGTAACAGGTACTTTATTGGTCACCCCTTCTCCCGGGCTCTCCCTGCCAATCATCCATCAGAACAGTGTACTAAGTTCTCGGGAGATTAAAAGGAGAGGTGGAAGGAGTTTCCAGTCTAACCGAAGAGACCGACACAAAATACCTGAGAGGGAAGAGGAAGAAGCCTTTAAATAGTAGGGTATGAAAACGGATCTTTAAAAATGCCACAGGAGGTCGTGAGTGTGTAATTGCTTAGGTGGCCCAAAAGTGCTGAGATGATCACTGGGAGGTTATGAACTGAGGACAAGAAAAATGAAAAGCTTTCTGGAGGAGGTGAGATGTCAGAAGGGTTCCTCTTTTCTGTTCATCTTTCAAATAATAGCTAAGAAGCTCTGAACTAGGTCTGAAACCCATTACTTCCCTCCTCAGAAGTCCTTCCCTGACTCCCAAGTATTGTCTCACTCACACTTACTTTCTTGAGCTGCTGGTTCCCCCATAACTAGACTGTCCACTTCTCCTACTGAAGTCCAACTGTATTGTTTCCTCTCCCCAAGCTCACTGTCCCCTATATTTGACTCATCCATTCCTGATGATATATCTTTCCCCTCCTTCAAAATCCCATGTAAATTCCCAGTTTCCCCAGTCACCACATCTGCCAGAGTCCTAGGGTGACTATTTATTGTATTTTATGGGATGACCTGATCTCTGACTTATTTTTCCTCGACCGTCCCAGATCCTGTGTGCGATCAGTATGGGTACACACTTAATCGATATGGGGACCCACCTTATCCATATTTTGGAATGAAATGAACCATCTCCTGGCCCTGCAGCCTTAATTTTCTCTGCTGTGGCTGTCCTTCTCCCTTCCCTCTTCCCTTATGCATGGATTTCAAAGGTGAGGTGATGCTATGGCCGTTGTGGGGTTCTGTCTTCACAGCTTGTCACAGAACCGTGCAGCAGGGGAGAGGCAGGGGTGGCTGCAGAAAGACAAGTTAAAAAAAAAAAGAAGCCACGAGGGTGGTTTCATTTTCAGGGTCTGTCTGGCCTGGGGGGGTGGGGGGAAACTTGGGGAGGGACTGTGGGGACCTAGGTTTAAAAGAACCATGGGGAGGGAAGGGAAAATGAAGAAAATTAAGTCAACAAAAAAAGCTAAGAGGTAGGACTTTGTAAAAAAAAAAAAAATCCTTAAAAACTGTGGGGGTTTTTTCCCAAAGAATCCTTTCAAATGTTTAATTCTAAAAGTGTCCTGGAAAAATTATTAGCAGTCCCAATTTTTTAAAAAATCTGTCTTAAAATTGTCCAACATGTATGGTCATCCTATATAGCCCTCCGAGCCATCTCTGTACATAGCTGTCTTATCCATTAGATGCAAACCCTTTAGGGAAAAGCTGAGACTGTCAGCTATGACAGATAACACACGGCAGTACAATTAGGACAGTCTTGGTGTGAGCACAGATTATAATAATAATAATGATAGTATTTGCTAAGTGCTTACTATGTGCCAAGCACTGTTCTAAGCGCTGGGGGAGATAGAAGGTAATCAGGTTGTTCCACGTGGGGCTCACAGTCTTAATCCCCATTTTACAGATGAGGTAACTGAGGCACAGTTAAGTCAAGTGATTTGGCCAAAGTCACACAGCTGACAAGTGGCGGAGCCGGGATTAGAACCCACGACTTCTGACTCCCAAGCCCGGGCTCTTTCCACTAAGCCACGCTGCTTCTCTAAGACCCCGTGCCCTCACTGTTAGCTAATATACACATAGGTGCTCAATAAAAATTAATATGTATTACCCACTCGGTGCACATCATAATTTAAAGGTTTTATCCCTGCCTCCAAGAAGCAGCATGGTCCAGTAGAAAGGGCTTGGGCCTGGCAGTCAGAGGATCTGAGTTCTAATCTTGCTGCCATTTTCTGCTGTGTGACCTTGGGCAAATTACTTAACTTCTCTGGGCTTCAGTTACTTCATCTGCAAAATGGGGATTAAGACTGGGAGCCCATATGGGACATGGAATGTGTCCAACCTGATTAGCTTGTATCTACCCCAGTGCTTAGTACAGTGTCTGGCACAAAATAAGCGCTTAACAACTATCATAAAAAAAGAGGCTTACCATCATCCAGCCCCAATCTCAGGCTATGCCAACGAGAGAAAGGAGCCAGCTGTGAGCTCCCACTGAATCTCACCTCTGCCCAGGGGAAGTGCTCTCTATCTTGCTGAAGTCAAGACAACTGGAAAATGTGGCCACGGGGATAAGGATGAGACTGGGATCCAGGGACAGAAATCCGTTTATCACCCTGCCATAATCATGAGCTCACCATACCCGAGCCACAACTCCACGAAAAATCAGAGAGGCCCACCTCCGCTGGGCTCCCACACCACACCGCACCTGACACCGCATTACAGTTACAGCCCTACCGCTCGCCTGGCTCGGCCCTTGCGAATGCCACTTGCTGCCAAGCGTCCGACAGTTCCCAGCCATTCTACCCCCTTGGCAGAGCAACCGTATTCTCCCACGTTCGGTGGAAGGCGAGAATCTGGCCAGCAGGTCTCCGGCTTAGGACGTCCTGGATTCAAAACAAATTCCAGCCAGCCTAACTGGTCCCCCTGTGATAGCTCTCTCCAGCCCCTACAAGCCAGGGCTGTGAGTTGGGAGGGTTGGGAGCCCTGCTAATCTCTTCCTTCTGGTTTCTAACTCCTCCCTTTCCCAATTATTCTAGATCTACTGCTGAAAGTCCTTTTCAGGGCGTTACTGACTTAAATGGAGGAAAGAAAATAATTTCTTGTCCCCCTGTGAGTAAATTTCATTCTTGGGGAAAAACAAACATTGATGTAGATATTATGCTAAGCAAAGGTACATCTCCTCGCTAACCGCCGCAAGGGGCAGTGAAGGCAGCGAGGAGCAAAAGTTGTAAAGGGGCAACTCCTCTCCCATAGGCATCGCATTTAGTTTGGCCTCCTTCTCCAGGCCTTCCAGAAAAAGGAAATGAGATCCTCTTCCAGTTAAGCCCTGGCTCTTCGGATAACATTCTGAGCAATTCACATCTACCTAGATCAATATTCTCACTGGTTTTCCTCATACCACTCAGGCTTTATTTTGCCAGTCTAGCTGATGTGGGCAGCTAGCCCATTTCCAATCCTCATGTCTTTATTAGCAATATGCCCAAGAAACTTGATTAGAAATCTACTGGTTATTACAGGCAGACTTTTCTCCACATCTAACAAAGTAGTTTAAGTTTAAGCCACAACCGGACCAGGTAGTAGCTGTTTTTCATAAAGATGGGTTTGGCGGTTCGGGTCGGAGAAATAATTGGGGATTTAATGATAAAGGATCTTCGCTGTCTCCAGTACGTACGAGCCATTTTCCAAAGTGGACCAAACGTGAGAAGCCTGTGAGTTGGCTGGGCTGGACACCCAAAGGAATGTGATGCGAATGGATGGATTCTGACTGAGCCCCGGTCCTCTGACGCCTCAGGGAGCGCACCCCTGGACTGAGACGTCGGAAAGGTAGGGGAAGCCCCCTGGAACCAGAGAGGCGGAATGAGTATCATCACAGTGGGTCCCGCCAAAATAGAAACAGTAATAGTTGTAAGGCTTTATGCGGTGGATTTTCACAGTGGCACTGATTTATTAATCCCTGCACCGTTCTGCGCCCTAGATCTCGATTCTCCTGCCCTCGAATCTCTGAACCTAGAGAGAGACCCCTCCCCACTCCACCTGAAGAGACCTAGGTAGAAAATCTCCGCTGATGACAGAGGTTAGCAATATTCATCCCAAACTCTTACCCCCGTGGTGCTAACCCACTCTTCTAAAACTATGACAGGGTGCTGCAGGCCTGGGGCTTCATCATCCTACTTTCTTCTGGCTTTAACACATAGCTGGGGTGTTCTCCTGGGCATCAGACTGTCTTGGCAAGACTAAAGGCTCAGCCACTTCGCCACAGCGCTGATGGCCACGGGCCGGGTAGGTCCCGGGTCTCACTTCATCCCTTGTATCAAGATCCAGCCGGGCCCCGCCACAGAGCTAACATGGAGCTGTTTCAGCCAGTGCCGACAGTGCTGGTGATCAGTCACCTTCCGGGCAAGGTATTTGTTTTTTCTCTTCAGTTAAACTTTGACTATAAAATAACGGTTATACTGATTTTACAAGGTTTCCACTGTTCTAGGGAACTCAGGAAACTGGACCAATGAATGAACTAAACCCCCCTTTTCCTCTGCTCCCCTTCCCCTCCCCATCACCCCGACTCGCTCCCTCCCCGCCCCACAGCACCTGTGTATATATGCACATATTTATAATTCTATTTATTTTTATTAATGATGTGTATAGATCTATAATTCTATTCATAATGATGCTACTGATGTCTGTTTACTTGTTTTGATGTCTGTCTCCCCCCTTCTAGGCTGTGAACCCATCGTGGGTGGGGATTGTCTCTATTTGTTGCCAAACTGCACTTTCCAAGCGCTTAATACAGTGCTCTGCACACAGTAAGCGCTCAACAAATACGATTGAATAAATGAATGAATTCACTGAGCGCTTTCTGTGTGCAACACACTGTATTGAAAGCCTGGGACAATACAATAATGTAAGTTGACCTGATCCCTGCCCTCAAGGCACGCACAACCTGAGAGTTGTTTTTCACCGTGGCCACTGAAGAGGGTAGTTTCTTGTCCTCCTGATCTTTGGGGTGTCCTATGAGCCTAGAGAGATTGAATTTCAGCTCCAGCTGCCCCACATAAATTTAGGTCCCTTCTCCTCCACCACGTATTCTTTTCTGGAGCCCCGAAGCTCATCTTTTTGAAGGAGAACCACCGACCTCACAGGTGCCGTTACCGGGGGAGCAACTTCTTTGAGAGTGAATTCTATGCCAGTGGGTAGAGCTCAGTTCTTCTGGCGCTATCCCCTCGGCAGCAGAGCACAGCAGCAGAGCCCGGTGGCGTTCACGTCCGACCTGGCAGAAGACTGACTCGCAAGCCTTTCGAAGGCCAACCGCTGTCTCCGGCTCGGTATAAGTCCGGAAATAGACACGCAAAAGTTTTCACTTTTCAGTGTCACGTAGGTGTGAGCTCCATGGAGATGGGCACTGGCTTTGTTCACGTCCGACCTGGCAGAAGACTGACTCGCAAGCCTTTCGAAGGCCAACCGCTGTCTCCGGCTTGGTATAAGTCCGGAAATAGACACGCAAAAGTTTTCACTTTTCAGTGTCACGTAGGTGTGAGCTCCATGGAGATGGGCACTGGCTTTTTCAGACATATATTAGGGCTCAATATGGCAACCCCCTTCTTGTGCCTGCATTAAAACGATGGCTTTGGTTAGCTAATGTAATCTAACATGCTAACGTTTGAAGACAGCACATAGAACCAATTCTCTGGCTTCCTCCCTCTTTCTGGCCACCACCCCTTGTCCAGTCGAAAGCTTGGGGCACCTGGAATTTCTGCTTCTAGCATGGTCTTCAAGTGCCACTTCCAGTGCTCCCCTGGTATAGGGATACCCAGCCAAGGGAGGGACAAAAACACTCTCCCCTCTGCCATTTCAGTTCCATGGTCCTTTCACCCACCTCTTCAAGCTGTTTCCCCTACTGACCTGGAAGGCTCTCTGGAATGGATTCCGTCCTTCTCCTCCATCCCTCAGCAAGAGGACCCATCATGGGAATGGACAGCCTGGTGGAGCATGGAAACAAACATCTCTTTGCAGATCCCATAGGTTTAGGAAACCAAAGTCACTGGCCTAGTTCTACAACCTACGATTCTCCCATGATAAAGGCACCTGGCTGTCTCTCTGGTACCACGGCCCACATCTCCTCATTCACCTTTTTTTTGCAGTGAAAACTAAATCTGGTCCAATCTTCAGATGAAGCGGTGACTGCAAGTAAACCTGACTGCGTACGTGCCAAAGAAGTGCAAGGAAACCACACAAACATCTATCATCCTATCAAAGAAAAAAAATCCAGCAGAGCACATTAGGTATGCAATTAACAATTCTGCATAGACATTTATGGTTGCTCTTTATAAGATTCTGAGTGTGAGAAAAAAATTAGACATTGACCTTTCTCTTACCCCCAAGACCCTTTAAATAGCTTTCATTATTGCTCTCTTTTCTCCAAGCCCTTGTATTCTCAGGCTTTTTCCTCCCTCGCTTCTACTCCCTCCCCCGCAAAAAAGGCCCAGGCTTTCATCCTATAAAAAACTGGTTTTACAGGTTAATTTTCAGATATTTATGAGTAGATATTTCACTCTAACTGAACCCACATTTTCCCACGGCTCTTCATAGTGAGAGGTGGCGACCTGAGTTGGGGAAGTTTTCCCCTGAGTCATTTCAGGAAATCTCTACATCCTCAAGAGAACTTGGTAATGATAACCCGATGGGCAAGATGCCAGATAGGTGAAGCAGCTCTGAAGTCCTGGGGATTTTTCAGAACCCTGCATCTACACTACACCTGGGAATGGGGGGTTTGAGAAGGTCCTGAATGCAACTTTTCCCCTTTTATGTTCCACAGACATTTGGGGTAGGGGGGTAGGGCAAGAGAGTCATTCTAGGGACCCGGATCCAACTCAGCCCCACAAGGTGCCTTTCTACTCCACTCCATAGTACTGGATAATTCATCTTGCAGAACTTCTAGTCAGATAGCTAAACAGTTTCCTCTGGGAACCAGGGTCGATTGCCTTTTCCCCAGCTCTAAACCCAGACAAATTATCAGGAGCCAAACTAAACAAATCCTTCTTCTTCTTGGTGTTTTCAACTCTTTCTCAAATATTTAAACTGTACTGAATTTCTTTAGTCTTTCTTGGAAAAAAAAAAGATCACCTTTGTTTTTAGCCTTTTCAGAACATTCCCCTTCCAAAACTGCTTGGGATTTTCTAGCAACACCCTCACCAAAGACACTCTGAGAGGAGCTAATCCCTCATGCAAGTGTTCAATAGTGTCTAATTCCCACCCATGTATTTTCTCCGGGTGCTCAGTTCAGTGTTCTGCACACAGTAAGCACTTAGTAAATGCTCTTACTACTATTCCCATGGTTACTGAGAGGAAGCAGGTACGGACTATCCGTAAGGCGGCTCTTGAAGAACCAGTGTGGAGGTAGGAGGCTAGATACTATTCATCTTCATCCCCATCCCTAACACCCTCCCAAAACTACCTTGAATCTACTTCTCCCTTAATCCTGAGGGTTCAGCACCTTACTACTTCCCCGTCCCCCAACCAAATGCCTACAGGGATGATTCAGGGTGGTGACCAAGCCATAGAACTGACCTGAGTCATGAGAAATATTCTGTGGTCTCCTCTGGTCTCTATTCCCCGATAAGCGCTTTACCTCATTTTTTCCTTCATGGAAGGTAAGTGAGAATGAGAAATAGGACCATTCCTTTAAATGACATAGTGTTTCTTTTATTTAATTCCTGAGGTAAAAAACAAAAGCATCAACATTCCGCTACGGTGAAGTATACACATAACTATAAATTCATTGACATTGGTATACAAAAGAGTCTCTCGCCTCCTGAGAGACTGGTTGACATTTGGTGTGCATCCTGATGCAGTTCTTTGGCAGGTGAAATTGAAATGGGTTTCCAAACAAACTATGATAAAAGCCTGGATTGACGATTAGTCCAACTAGAGTGCAATTACATCTTTCAAATCACAAAGAATATGCCCGAGGCTACTGCTTTGTAACTTCACGAATGGAGCCGAAAATCCAGTTGTCCTACTTGACTGAGGAAGTCCCCATTTTCCTATCACAATTATAAAAATTTAAATTTACATCCTCTTAATGTAAAAAGAGGTTAAAAACACAAGTGAAGGACACTACCAGTCCAAATTTGAAAACATTGATACCCAAACACGTAGAAATCTTAGATTTCAATTCCCTAAAAAAGTTGGACTTCATTTTGCCACTAAGTATCCATTTATGAAGAATATGTTATTACGGTTTATAGGAATTCTTATGTAAAGTGTTTTATACAATCAGACTTTCTATCTGAGGGTTCACACTGAGTTCTAATGATGAGAATTTAACCAATGTCTCAATGCAGCACATTCTATTCAATTCATATGATAGTTTAAATGAGTTCATACTGTCTCAGTATGAATTAGAAGCCCAAACACTTTGCTATATAACTGAAAATTGACTTTGTACTATTTGCTATATAACATCTGTGGCACCTTAAATGCCATAATCGAAAGTGCTCTAGAAATGCATAGCTAGATCTTTGCATAGAGAAATCTGCTTCATTTACTGATAAAGATTATCTGGCTATGTATGAGCATCCCTGAAAGATATCTGCGTAACACTTGGGGTTGTGAACTACAATAGTGTTTATCAAAATAATTTGGGACCCAAACAAACAAAACAACATTTCTTCCTACTGCTTTGCAGCGAAGTGTCATTTTAAAAATTACAGATCTGCAATTCAAGAGGGCAGTCTATGCTTAATTATTTTAAATATGTCTAGGACATATTTAATGGAAAATGTTCAATGGTGTTACTTTATTAAATATTTGAATTTCAAAATTTTCAGCGAAGCTGGCTTTCTAACAAAATAAGAGCAAAGCTGCTTAAAGTCACACTTGAATATGTAAAGAAAAAATGTCAGTAGACAATGCATAGTGTACAGTACTTCAAACTTGAAGATAACATCAGGAAACTAACTTGGGAATAACAACCTAAATAAAAAAAAAACAAATCAAAATTCGGCATTAAGAATAAATATGACTGAATCTAGCGTTATAGAAAAGTCCTCCTTAGGTGAGATCCGGGCAGTTCTCTGAATATGGCAAGAGTAATTTTCTTTTTAATTTCTCAATTTCGCTTCCTTGACAGTGAGAATACCCGAAGTCTGATCACCACTTTCCTTTCATATATGTAAAGACTCCCTTTTGTGCTTCAGTTGGCCCTCTTGGCTACCCACAGAACTGTGACAACAAGAAAGGGAATCTGGATTAAAGGGACTGTTGAGAGAGCAGATAAGCAATCCCCACTGGCTCCCCTGAGTGCCTGATATCCAGAAAAAATAACAGCATCAACACTCACAAAAACATAATCCACCATGCATATTTGTTGGAATTTTCATGTTCAGTCTCCAACTGCAATGCGATGAATTGTCGCCTATTCCTGGCTTGGGGACAAAGGTAGCAAAAACATTGTGACTCCCAAGATAATTTCCCAATCTCATTTTAACCAAATAACTACCTTCTCCCCTTTCAAACTCTTTTAAAAGAGCCCCCAAAGCCAGAGGTGCTACCAAAATAGCAAAAGAGACTGGCAGAAGTTCCATCTCCCTTATTTCCCTCTTACAAAACCAAACTGAAGGCTAAGGAGCCTGACTAAAACAGACGCTAATGGTTAATCATGACTTTCTTGGAGTGATGTAGGGACTAGGCATTCTCTAGGGACAGCTAGGGAAATGGCCTTTTACCTGTCCATCAGGGGGACCTTAAACCCCAACCAGTCACCTCCCACTAGGACACACTCTGGTCCTGCTGTTTCAGTGAACAGCACAGCCACTGACACCCTGTACCTTTCTCCTCTGAGATCTGCAGGACAAATGACCCAGAATTCGGGGGCTTTTCATCCAGGCAGATGAAAAGTGTCAAACTGAATTAAATCCTTCTTCTTCGACTCTCTCGCCATGGTACAAAGGTCCTATCCGGTAGGGTTTGCCAATCTCGCCCCATCGAGATACCCCTCTTCCCTGAATGGAATCACTTAACTTCCTTCTCCTTGAAATCAACAGACTCCAAAAATATCTGTCCTTACCTCGGTTACTGGTGACTGTACCGGTAGTCTCTGCTGAGTCTGACTGGGTTATGCTCCTCCCTCTCCCCAGCACTTCCTCAATCACTAATTCTGGGGTGTGGCTCATCCAGAAAAATGCCTGAGATCTGAACCCAGCTGCTGGTCCAGGGTACAGTCCGCGTATTGGAGAGGAGAGAAGAAGCATCCTAGAAGAGTGCGAGTACGCTCTTAGCTCGTACCCACCAAGAGAGGAGAATGCCTGTGAAGACAGTCCTCTCCAAAATAGGGGAAATTGGGTACTCGATCGGAGGTGCTCGTTAGAAAGGGTGGGGGAAACAGGAAAAACCTCTGGCTATCCAGGAGAAAGGAAAGGAGGATTGAGGGAGACCGTGGAAGGGAAATCTTTTAAGGGTCTCAGAGAAACCTCAGAGAAGTCCCCTTCAAGAAGGGAAGAAGAAAAGAGTGTCCAAACCAAACAAGAGTTCACTGCTTCCCAACTCACTGACCTGAAGGACCTTCTTTCCTGAAGAATTCTCTGGGTGCTTAAAGAGTCCGAATAGAAACAAGACCCCTCCTGGGTTTCCTGCTTGTAAGGTCACTTGCCTAGCACAGTTCTGTGAACCTGTAGGTGCCAAATCAGTTTTTTGTTGTGGTAGTCTACGATGATGAGATTATTAGAGTTGGGAGCAGCCCCACGGCTCTGCGAATCCCGCTAGCCTCTCTCTCTGCTCACTGAAATGACCGGCGTGACCCCAATTCTGTGGTTTTCCCTTGGCCACTGGGGGCCGTTCAGATCCGCAGAGGCTCACGCAGAATACGCCCTTTTTAATCCACTCTTCCCACACTGACTAATAGCTCAACTGAATTCTTTTCCCAGAGCCTCCCCTGGGCACCATCTTATGCAGGAAAAGAAAAACACTTGGGCAAAAATGCCGTTCCAGTCCTTAAAGCTTAGAGGGCTGCTTTAGCTTCTAGGAGCCACATGGTTTAACACAATCTGTACACAGTACAGAGGAGATAGCGGTCCTACAAATGTTGTGCTCCTGAGGGGGCATGTCTAGATTGCATAGTTCATTGGACTCCAAGCTCAGTTCTGCCTTTAGTGCTATATACAGTACATAAATATGACTAGTGTTTGCTTTATGAATAAAATCAAGGGTTAAAAACATGGGCTTCCGTGACTAGGGAAAATCGCTTCCATCGTAGATGACAGGTCGGTCGGCCATCAAGTGATAAAAAACTTTTTTGGAGACAAACCTGCAAGGGACACACACACACACACACACACACGCACACACACAAAGAAAAAAATCAAAAAGAAGACCGTTAATTCCAGCACCGCAAATCAGAATGTATAGCTGGCTGTTCTGACTGTTGTTACTCTCGCTATTAGTGTCATCAGTATTCTCAGGCTCTTACATGGAAATTGTGGGGCGTAAAAGTGTTCCCCCCCCATAAAGATGAATGAACTTTCCCAGGGTATGACTCCCACATGTGGAGAGTCAACACTCAGTCTTCTCATCGGTACCTGGTCCCCAGGATGAATTCCCTCACCTCATGAGCAGAAAGTAAGCTTACTCTCTGAGGGACAACTATTGATTCTCATCTGTCCTCTGGAGCTGGCTCTTGATTGAGCATGGAATTCTCTGAACCTCGACAAGAAACTGTGTGCCATGCATTCCCCAAAGCAGACACAGACTCTGGGGTCACTCTCCAAAATGGACCACTGCTCTAGCTAACAGACTGAGGAGGTAGATGGTTTGTATATATTTTGATAGGCATTTAATTATTTGTTCTTAGCTCTTCAACATTTCTAATCCCTTACCCAGGAACAAGGGTCTCCCGCTTCTAACATTTTGCCCTGATCATTCCCTAAACCTAGAATTACCTGCCACCATTTCCTCTGTCCTGCTACCCACATTTGGCAAATTCAATTCAAAACCCACTTTGTAGGGATGATAATAATAATTATAGAAGTACCTTTAAGCACTTACTATGTGCTAAGTGCTGGGGGAGATACAAGACAATCGGCTCAAACACAGTCCCTGTCCCACATGGGGCTCACACAGTCTTAGGGGGAGGGCGAACAGGTATTTAAAACCCATTTTACAGATGAGGAAACTGAGGCCCAGAGAAGTTTAGTGACTTGCCCAGGGTCACCTAGCAGGTAGGTGGTGGGGCTGGGATTAGAGTCATTATTTGATTAGAATAACTATTAACCAATTTAGTGATGAATAATTATGGGCTGCCAAAAAGACAATAATGTGGAAACCAGGCATTTCCATACTTCCTCCTCTATTCAATGGTAAGGTCCTCTGGGGAAAGGACCATATCTAATTTAGATACATAAGGCCACAGTTCCTAGTATCCGGGATCCTATGGGTTCTCAACTATTGCCTGACGTTGAGGATGACACAGAACTGCAAGAATATTGACTTCGGATCTGTTATACAATTAATGAGAGAACAGTTGCTTTCTCCTTAGGGTGCTGGAAGAGGAATTCATAGGGTGTGAAACTTCTAATGCTTTGTACAATTACATGGCAGCTCTCTTCTTCCTCCCTCTCTTTTCCTTCTTATAACCAGCTATTTTTCTTTTCAATCAATTGTATTTACTGAGCGCTCACTGCGTGCAGAGCACTTGTACTAAGCACTAGGGAGAGTGCAATATAAAAGAGGTGGTAGACATGTTTCCTGCCCACAGTGACCTTATAACTCCACAAAAGCTCCTTCCCGGTCAACCGAACCTCCTCTGCTTCCTTATGTTTAGTCACCCTCAGGGGTGGTCGCTTCCCGGAACAGAGGCTATGAAACCTAAGCCCTTCTAACGAACCTCGTCTGAAATCGGAAAATGCCCAAGGGGAGACAACGGCAGCCCCCATCCCTGCAAGGATATCGACGGGGAAGTTGTACTGTCTGATTCAGGCTCTTGAATGAGACTAGCTGTGGGCTTGCTGTCCTGGGACCAAGGATTTCCCACTGCCTGGCTCCTATACCGGTTTCTACAGACAAGTACTCTCCCCACCTTCAAAGATTTATTGAAGGCACATCTCCGCCAAGAGGCCTTTCCTGACTGAGCCCTCGTTTCCTTTTTTTCCACACTCTTCTGCGTCACCCTGACCTGCTCTCTTTATCACCCCTCCCTCATCCCCAGGGCTGTTACGTATATATCTGTAATTTATTTAATGTCTGTCTCCCCTACTAGACTGTAAGCTCGTTGTGGATAGGGAATGTGCCTGTTATATTGCTGTATGGTACTCTCCCAAGCTTTTAGTACAGTGCTCTACTGTAAGCCTTCAATAAATACAACTGATACATGTTTAACTTTGCCACTTAGCACCAAACTGCTTCTAACTTGAGAAGCCCTGCTACCCACTGCTATCCAAAACCGGCATTTTCCAGTTTCTGGAAAAACATATTAGAAATAGTCAAGTTGGGAATCACGTCGTAAAAGGTAAATTGTGTCTCTGGCATAGCAGTTTAATCCTCATCCTCTCTCCTGGGAAAGGCATTACGCATTCCATGAGTGGTAAGAAACTGCTCATTTTGATATTCACCACTAAATATCAATAAAGTAGCAATAAATATTAAACAGCAACATAGCGGCACTTACCTAGAAAAGGTGTTGTCAAATATCAGCGTGTAAATTCCCGGCTCCCTAACTTTGAGTTGCCCTCTGATGTTTTCCTTATGGGCATTGCATCGGGTCATTGGAATAAGAACCTGAAAGATAATTTCAAAGACGGACACTCTGAGACACTGTATTATCGGGGGCTTTTTTGGGGGCAGGGTTAGATAAGTTCATTTTGCTTTTTGTACTCAGAGAGGAGATGGGTTTTCCTTAATGGTGAGGAACCGTACGGCTGGGCTGTTACCCAGGTCAGGCTAACTGCCTAGCAGCAGGCTGAATCCAGCAATCAGTGGCATTTATTGGGCACTTCCTGTGTGCAGCATTCCTGATACCAAATCACTGGGCAGAACTTCCAGGAAGTGGATTTCTGGGCATAGGGTTTCTGCAGATTGGATGAATTTGGGGATAATAGTAATAATAATAATAATGGTATTTGTTAAGCACTTACTATGTGCCAAGCACTGTTCTAGGCACTGGGATAGATACAAGGTAATCAGGTTGTCCCACGTGGGGCTCACAGTCTTAATCCCCATTTTACAGATGAGGGAACTGAGGCCCACAGAAGTTATGTGACTTGCCCCAAGTCACACAGCTGACAGGTTGTAGAGCCGGAATTAGAACCCACGACCTCTGACTCCCAAGCCCGTGGAGTATACAAATTACTCCATTTGCACCTTACCAAACTCCTCCAGTTCACCGCGGACTTGCCCCAGGGCTCACTGGGCTAATGCCACCCAGATATTTCCAGATATTCTGATGGGACTAGTCCAACCCAGATCTTTAGCTTCCGGCAACTGCTTCAAGAAGTAGCCCTGGATGCTCTATCCTCCTAAGCCTCCAGATTTGGTTTCATACTGGATTCGCAGTTCAGAGATAACTGGAACATGTAAGTGAGACTTTAAAGGGATCCCAAAGGGAGACAAAACAAGGCCAGCTCATGGGGGCAAATTAATCACTCTGGGACAGTTCCCTAAGGTTTCATTTCATTCACTGGAAAAATAATTTACTTAACAGCAGTCTAATTTACTCTCCAGAGTCATTTATTTCCAGATAGCTTTTACCTCAAAGACTAATAATAGAAAACTTCAGAGCCAAAAAATGCTTTACCTTCAAGAGCCTCACCAGTTTATGGATATCCTCTCTTTCTCCCTCCCTCTCTCTTCTCCTCCCCTCCCACCAGGACTAGGAGACTGATATTTTCTATTTAAGAAAAACTTAGCTGGTGCTTCCCTGTGGAAGAGCATGGGCCTGGGAGACAGAGGACCTGAGTTCTAAGCCTGGCTCTAGCATCTGCTTGCTGGTGACCTTGGGCAAGTCCTTTAACTTCTCCTGTTCTCCTTCCTACTTGTGAGCTTCATGTGGCATAGGGACTGTGTTCAACCTGATAAACCTGTATCTACCCCACTACTTAGAACAATATTTGACACATAGTAAGCGCTTAAATACCATTAAAAGAAAAAATACCCCATATAACCTAAAATACCCCTCTAGACTGGGAGTTCACTGTGGGCGGGGATTGCCACTCTTCATTGTTGCACTGCACTTTCCCAAGCACTGTACTACAGTGCTCTGCACACGGTAAGTGCTTAATAGATACGACTGAATGAGTGAATTGAATGAAATGATATTTTACCACCTCACAACCACTCAAAAAAGGCACCAGAGGGGGGATGCCCTTTGAATTAAGCCTGCAGAATCATATATTTTTTCATTATTCAATTACCAAGCACTGTTTCCAGAGCCATTCTGTGCATTATACAAATTAAGAGTTTCCAAGTTTCACTTAAAGGGCCTAGGGGGAGGCCCCCTTACCCCAGGCTGTAAATTTTGTTATATTGTACTCTCCCACGCGCTTAGTATGGCACCGTGCACACAGTAAGCACTGAAAACATACGATCGATCGATCGACTGACGGACAGCAGGGACCACATTAGGTGTACGTTCTGCACAAGGCCTAGCCCAGTGCGTGTGCTCAATCAACTTGAAATCTCAACAGACACCAAAAAAGTATAGCCTTAGGTGAGAAACAGAAACTCAGGAGCAGAAAACCCACCTCACTGTTAAGACAACTTCCTGTTTACTTTCACAGTGTGTCGCCAAAAGTAGCACAGACTTGAAAGAAAATTTGCAGGGTTTGAAGCTCCTTGAACTTTGCTACTGAAAAGCAGGTTTCTAATCATATGCTCTTTCAATAATAACTCTCATATCCAGGTATTCGTGATCACTTTTCACCTGGACGCTCACATTACAACTAATTTAAACCCATCAATCCATCAGTCGCATTTTCTGAGCTCTTACAGTGTGCAGACCCCTGTACTTGGGAGAGTACAATAGAACAGAATTGGCAGACATGTTCCCATCATACGTCTAACCAGGTAGCAGAGCTGTATCGCGGAGTCACGCTGAGTTAGTCATTTAGTCCTTGTTAGGACTATTTTAGGTCTCAAATCTAATCCGGGAGAAAACAAAAATGACGGAAACCATAACGTAGCAGCCATGGAAACAAGGGGTCTCCCATTTTACACTAGCACCTGCCTCTTGGTCCTAACACTGAAATACCCGTTGGTTGCGTGGTTTTGGGTATCGGCCAATGTCGACATTGTGTAGCTGGGCTAGAAGACTTCCTCTTCAACCTGGGTGATTTTCTTCCAACACTTTGGCCAACCGTCAGCTGTTTCTTGGCACCAAGCTATTAAAATTATGTTTGTTACCACACTGAACTCCAAGATCCACACCCATGCCTGTGTTCACAGTTGGGTGGGAGTTGTAGCTGGAGTTGCCAGAGGTGTGAGAGCTTTCCTTTAAGGACCACGGCTATCATAACAACGGGCAAGGGCCTTGTGGACTTAGAAAACTATTACTGCCACCCACGGAGTTGGGGAGGAGTAAGAGTGGACGCCGAAGGAGATCAGACCTCCCGGGCTAGATAATCCCAATCTCCACTTCCAATGGAGCTTCAGAATCAGAACGGGGTGACCCGCTCCCATCCCGCTTCTCTACACTTAGCGGATGGGCCCCGGTCCCTGCCGGGAAAGCAAGATGGGCAGAACGTTGGGAAGGTCATGGCGGATTCGCATGTTTGCCGGGGAGGACGAAGCAATGAAAGACTGATCTCCAATTAGCGTTAGGGTAACTGAGTTTACTGTTGATATTTTTGAGTGGTTTCATTTTCGTCATTTTTGAATGGTTTCATTTTAACTTGTTTCAACTAACTGGATTATAGCCTGGTGGGCAGGGAACCAATTCTGATATATTGTACTCTCCCAAGTACTTAATACAGTGCTCTGCACACAGTAAGCACTCAATAAATGGTTGACGGCTGTCCTTCCCCACTTGTAACTTACTCTGCTTTAACTCATTTGTGTGCTATTTGTGTGTAATTACCTGAGTTTAGCACACAGCTCTGTTTGTTGCGAGCATGCAATAAAGGTCAGCAATAGTAAAACGAATAAAACACCGCAAATTGACACCCAGGGAATTCCCTGTTGTGAGGGACTGGACGAGGGTAGGTATTTAACTACATGGGTGAGGTGGTGTGTTGTGGAAAAACAAAAAATGTGCACTACTGCATTAAGTGGGTAGCAGTGGTCTATGTCCTAAGCCTATAGCTCTGGATTCTGGGTCTGATCCCAAAGGAACTAAGGAAGTGGATCCGACCTTGGGAAAGGAAACAAAAGGGACATGATTTAACTGGGAAAATATGGCCCAAGACAAGGAGCTTTAGTAGATTAATGGACTAAAGTGGGAAGAGAACTGGCAGGGTGACAATCTGAAGGATTAGTCGAATCGATCAATCGACGGTAATTACTGAGTGCTTATTGCGTGCAAGGCACTGGGACTGTCCGACTTTAAAACTACTATTCTAATTCACGTTCACCATTTACATTATGAGAAGCAGCGTGGCTCGGTGGAAAGAGCACGGGCTTTGGAGTCAGGGCTCATGAGTTCGAATCTCAGCTCTGCCACTTGGCTGTGTGACTGTGGGCAAGTCACTTAACTTCTCTGTGCCTCAGTTCCCTCATCTGTAAAATGGGGATTAAGACTGTGAGCCCCACGTGGGACAACCTGATTCCCCTATGTCTACCCCAGCGCTTAGAACAGTGCTCGGCACATAGTAAGCGCTTAACAAATACCAACATTATTATTATTATTATTACATTGTAAATCCAAAGTTCAATTCCATTTTTGTTACTGCTCTGAATTTTGACAAATCTCGCTAACGGGAGAGATTTTGGTCAACTCTCATTCTGCCCCTTGGCCTACTCTGGCACTGAGACTGCATAAAAATGGGTTTCTACCAAGGCTGACCGTACCTCCTGTTCACCAGAACAGCCTGGGACTTTAGTAGATGATCCCAGGCCATTCTAGACACTAAATAAAATGAATGACCCGAAATTTTGACTGCCACGGCTAGGCGGGCAAGGCTTCCTTGCATTAACCCGCCACTGCTCACGCACATTTTAAATGTCTCAGTTGCCCGACTGGGCAGAAGCCATCTCATTTCATTCTCAGCCCGACTCCCACGTCACTCTGTAGACAGAGTGACTCTAACCTGACGTTTTCTGCCCCCTGCTTTCACAGCTGTGGAGAAGGAAACGGAAGCGTGGGGGCTTGAGATGGAGTTGCAGTGACCCAGTTTTCAAGACAAAGAACATGCTCCTCAGTCTAACTAGACCTATTCTGGGGGCATCCACTACTGTCACCTAGCAGACGGAAAGGGTAACCCCCAGCTTCACTAAATCTGCTCAGCGTCCGTCCTCTCAATCAATCAACGGCATTTACTGAGTGCCTACTGTGTGCAGAGCACTGTACTAAAAGCTCGGACGTGGACCATGTAACAGAATCGGCAGACCTCATCGGCAAGCAAAAACTCCTCACCGTTGGCTTTAAGGCACTTAACCATCTTGCCCCCTGCTACCTCACCTCTCTATTCTCCTACTACAACCCAGTCCGCAGACTTCGTTCCTCTGGTGCTAACCTTCTCACAGTGCCTCCGTCTCGTCTATCTCGCCGCCGACCTCTGGCCCACATCCTACCTCTGCCTGGGACGGCCTCCCTCCTCGTATCCAACAGATAGTTGCTCTCCCCCATTTCAGAGCCTTATTGAAGGCACATCTCCTCCAGGAAACCTTCCCTGACTGAACCCTCCTCTCCTCTTCTCCCACTTCCTCTGCACCACTCATACTTGCTCCTTCATTCTTCCTCCCTCCCTTCCCCACAGGATAGATGTTTATATCTGTAATTTATTTATATTAATGTCCGTCTCCCCCTTTAGACTGTGAGCTCGCTGCGGGCAGGCAATGTATCTGATGTTATAGTCTACTCTCCCAAGCGCTTAGTACAGTGCTTTGCACACAGTAAGCACCCCAAAAATACGACTGACTGAATGAATGAATGAATGATCCCTTCCCGCAAGGAGCTTACAATCTAGATGGAGAAACAGACATTACAGAAAGAGGAATTGACAGAGGATAAGGATATGTACATAAGTGCTGTGGGGCTGGGTTTGGGATGAGTATCAAAGACCTAAAGGGTACAGAGAAGTGTGGGGGTGATGAATAGGGTGGGAAAATGAGGGGGTAAATCAGCAAAGGTCTCCTGAAAGAGCTATGATTTTAGTTGGGCTTTTAAAAAGTGAAAAGTGGTGGCCTGTCAGATCAATCAATCACATTTACTGAATGCTTACTATGTGCAGAGCACTGTTCTAAGCACTAGGGAGAGTACAATCTTACAGTTGACAGATGTACGTGTTCCCCACCCACAAGGAGATTACAATCTAGAGGGGGATGATATAAAGATATGTTAGATATGAAGGTGAGAGGGAGTTCTAGGCCAGAGGGAAGACGTGGGCAAGGGGTCAAAGGAAAAACAGATGAATTTGAGGTACAGTGAGAAGATTGGCATTAGAGGAGTGAAATGTGAGCCCTGGGTTGAGGTATGGCATCAACAGGCATGGTAGGACAGAGAGAACTAAACTGAGTGCCTTAAAGCCAATAGTAAGGGGTTTCTGTTTGATGATGAGATAATCATAATAATAATAATAATGTTGGTATTTGTTAAGCACTTACTATGCGCCAAGCACCGTTCTAAGCGCTGGGGGAAATACAAAGTTATCAGCTTGTCCCAAGTAGGGCTCACAGTCTACATCCCCATTTTTCAGATGAGGTAACTGAGGCACAGAGAAATTAAGTGACTTGCCCATGGTCACACAGCTGACAAGTGGCAGAGCTGGGATTAGAACCCATGACCTCTGCCTCGTAAGCCCGGGATCTTTCCACTAAGCCACGCTCCTTCTTAATGAAACAATGAATCAACAAATGACTTAATGAGATGACTCGGCAACCATTGAAGGTTATCAATAAGGAGTGGGGAGAGGTGGACTGAACGAATGTTAATGGATACAAATGTACTTCTTTCACTTGCATTTTTGACCATTACAGGGTTTCATCATACAGATAATCATTAGAAGATACAGTTTTCTATTATTTTTCATGTTTTCATTGGAATTTACAGCATTTCACCAGAGACATTCTTTTCCTTCCTGCTAGAAGTCATTTACATGCAACTAGTCTCTTGTGAACATTTCCCATTTGAGACTTATGGGTCAGAAACACAAAGAACATCATGAGTTCAAGCAATAGCCTTTCTCCTCATTTAAAACTCTTAATTTACTTTTGGTTGATCATATATGTTACATGACCATAAACTCCTTGAGGGCAAGGATCATGCTTTTCACTTCTAATGGACTCTCCCAGTCCCCCAAGTGCTTACTACAATGCTTTGCACATAGGAATTGATTGACATGGCAGATGTCCAGTGAACCTGAGCATCCTCTCATTCTTTCACTACTGCATCTGCATAGTATTCAAGAACTGAGGATAATGACAGAATCACAGGGCCGGAAGAGGGCTAATCCAGGCCACTGCCTGGGCAAGATCACCCTGAAATCATCTTCAAGTAAACTACCTTTTCCGTAATCGGAATCCCCCTTAGTATTGCAATCGATGGCTCATCCATTTTCGAAATCAAACTCTTCCTAATGTGCGACCTAAATCATAGATGAATAAGGCAAATGAGGGTCACTGAACCTCTTGATTTCTGCTACCAGATGCAATTTCTGAGTTCATATTGAGTCATTGGGAAATGAACACCAAGAAGCCTTACTTTGCATTGATCCAGAGCACTTTCTTCTGACTCTTGGAAGACAACGCCGAATGATATGCTTTTGGGATCTGAGGAGAACTCCCAGCCGACTGTGAGGCCCGCTTCTATTACGTTGATGGGAATGATGCTGTAGGTGCTGGATTTGATGAACAGCTCTCTTTTGTTTTCTCCAAAATGTAAAATGTCTTCGACCATGAGGGGTAATTTTGTCCTAGGAGGAGGAGGCGGGTTTACAACTAGTTAGGTGATGATTTCAGGGGCAAGTGCCCCAGATCCCACCATTTCTGTTGCTTCTCAAAGCCTCTCTCTCTTTCTGAGAGAAATGGCAATGTTGCTTTGATGTGCATCCAGGTCAGAGAAAGCCAGGAGATGGGGTGATTGAATCAGAGGATCTGTAAGGTGGCCTAAAACTGCAAGCCCCAAACCAAACTGTGCCCAGATAACGTGAATCTCTGGATAAGAGGCAGGAAAAATGAGATTTCATGTTCAAAATGTATTTCCAAGGGATTCAAGAGCTTTTAACCTTCCCTCAGGGGCCCAGCTCATCTCGAATTGTTCTCTGAGATTCTGAGTGTCAGTCAGGGGTCGAGGCAAGCGGTTGGGTGGCTAAGGGTCGGGGGGAAGGGAGCTAGCATCCGGCCCTGGTGCCCATCAGCACAAGAGAGATGGCCCCTCTTCCGCTGCACTTTTGGCTTCCCTTTCCTCCTCTTCTTCCTCTCTGGTCTCTTTAAAGCCTTGCTTCCAGTGCCCCAGCCTTTAAAGCTCCAAGCCTATGTTGGCCCCATGCTCAAAAAAAAAAAAAGGTTGGGGCTCTGGGAGCCTGGCAGGGAACCAGGTGCGGTGCACGGAGAGGGGAGGCCGCTCCAGGGTGGGAGCCGGGTAGATGACGCCCGTGCTTCCACTGCTCTGGATCTGACGGCCAATGGGATGTGGTCCCGGCCCAGAGACCCACGGGATTCCCATCATCTTCTTCAGGCTGCAGAGCTATCACCCTCTCTGTGTAATGCCCACCCATCTGTCCATCCATCCACCCGCTCGCTGTCACCCTGACCAATGTCTCGCCTCATCCCCTTCCGTCCCCATACTAGGATGAGCAGCCATTCAAACTGTCGCTGCAGCAGTATAGAGAAGCTGCGTGGCTCAGTGGAAAGAGCCCGGGCTTGGGAGTCAGAGGTCACGGGTCCGTATCCCGACTCTGCCAATTGTCAGCTGTGTGACTGTGGGCAAGTCACTTAACTTCTCTGTGCCTCAGTGACCTCATCTGTAAAATGGGGATTAACTGTGAGCCTCACGTGGGACAACCTGATTACCCTGTATCTACCCCAGCGCTTAGAACAGTGCTCTGCACATAGTAAGCGCTTAACAAATACCAACATTATTATTATGAAAGGCCTCACCCTCCTAGCCTGCACCATCCCCTCTTGCCCTTCCACTTCAAAGCATTTTTTACTCCTCTCTTGGGAAAGAGGAAAATGCGGTAGAACAAAACAAAGAGAGGGAGAGATGGGAGGAAGACAATAGGACAGGGAAGGGAGGGAGAGAAGGTACTTTTCCTCTTCTGCCACTAGAAGACACGTGACATCGGGGAGAGTTTCCAGCTCAGGACGGTCAGCTGAACTGGAGGTGCCACCAGTGACACAGACGGACCTGGCATAAGAACCACAAGGCAGCTTGGCAGACCCAGTCCCGTTTGCAGCTGCAGAGGCTGCTGGCCCAAGGCCGGGCACTTGCCTCTCCCCCTTTGGATCAGGGGACATTCTGTCTGTCTGTGAAGGCTGAGAGTGACACAGACTCCCAGCTCCCTCCTTCTGAGCTCTGATGGAGGGTGGTCATTTGCAGGTTGGCTTTGGGGCCCTGACAAGACAGTATTTTGGGGAAGCAGCGTGGCTTAGTGGAAAGAGCCCCGGCTTGGGAGTCAGAGGTCGTGGGTTCTAATCCCGGCTCTGCCATTTGTCAGCTGTGCGAATTTGGGCAAGTCACTTAACTTCTACGTGACTCGGTTACCCGTAAAATGGGGCTTAAGACTGTTTGCCCCATGTGGGCCAACCTGACAATCTTGTATCTACCTCAGTGCTTAGAACAGTTCTTGGAACATGGTAAGCGCTACACAAATACCATCGTTACTATTATTATCTTGTGGCCTCCAGTGCCATCGGTGGCCACTCTACTGTGGAATAAAGGTGAGAGAAAGCCTTGTCTAAACCTGAGTCTAGCAATGGGCAAGGGAAACCGCCTTGGCTCCAGAGCCAAGTTGGAGAATTTCAGCCCGTTGGCAGGGGTAAAAAGATAAATCACCATCATGGCCTCATTGCCAAACCTCTATCAGCTCAAAGGTGGTCTGCTTATGGCCAAAATAGATGGGTGGAGAACCTCCCTCATACCCACGGAGCTGATTGGGGACTCCTAAAATCAGGGGAATTTGAGTCCAAACTCCTTTACCTCCATTTTAATCCAGTCCAGACAGGATGATGGACTGCAGGGAATCAGGAGAGGGAGGAGTAAGAAACTATTAAAAAAAAAATCTTACCTGGTGACAGCTGCCTTTAACAAGGAGATTTCCAGTAACACCGGTGATAGCTATCACACGTGCCCAGCAGATGCGGAGGCACAGTGAGTGAGGGTTAGCATCCCAAGGAGAGGGAGGAAAGGGAAGGGTGAAAGATGAAGGGTAATCTGGAGAGGCCTCTGACTATGCTTCGAGAGAGGATAAGGAAGCTTCCGTATCCAAGGATGGGGCTGTGGCTGCACTTGAAAGACACAGGTCCCCTCTTCAAGCGTTTCCCTGCAGCCTGAGGGGTGGGATGATAGAGCCTAACAGACTGGTCAGCCCAGTCCAGTCAGTCATAGCAGGCAGGAGATCTCAGAGGGCTTCTCTCATCCCTCTCATTCAACATTTCTGGACTCGGCCTGGTCCCCTGACCAAGACGGACTTCTAATTGTGGGCCCCGCGGAAACGAGGAGCGCTGCCTGCCCGTGGAAGGCAAGGCTAGGAGAGCTGTGGGTGGTCTTTCGGTTCCAGCTCAGGACCTCCGGGGCCATTATTCGTACCCCGCTCGGAGTATCCCGTACCCTGCCCCCTTGCGACTTCCCCATGTCAGTGTCAGGAGATCTACGTGCTAAACCAATGAAGTCGTTTTACTTACGTCAGTTCTCCTGACTTCAGCAGGCAGATTTCAGCATCCTGACCCATTTGCGGGTCTTCTGAGTCATCGGGGGTTAGAGAGTTCGACGTGCTATCTCTGCAACCCAAAAGAAAAGAAAACAATTGTGGTATTTTTTATTATTATTGTATTATCACTAAGAGTAATAATAAAGGTAGCATTTGTTAAGTGCTTACTATATGCCGAACACTGTAAGTAAAAGCTGGGGAAGATGAAAGATAATCAGATCAGTCACAATCCCTGTCCCATATGGGGATCATAGACTACTTAAGAAAACCTAGTGTGGTGTGGATCAGAAAGAAGAGCAAAGGGATCTCTTCTATATCCCACTTTGCAACACGTAACAGTTTATATTGGCCATATTCCACTTTGGAAATGGGTATAGGAACCAAGTTCTGGCTGTGATGATAAAGAAAAAGTAACAGCCTTAATACGAGTGAGTGAAAGGAAAGACCTGAGAGTTGGGAAACTTGTTTGCATGAAGGAGGGAGAAAGGCAGGAAAATAGGTCAGAAGCTTCAGGAAACTGGGAATGAACTCAATTTAAGCAACAGGAATGAGACATTGTTTTATATTAGAAACACTGAATTGTAAAATACAGAAGAGAGAAGCAGAGAGAAGCAGCGTGGCTCAGTGGAAAGAGCCCGGGCTTGGGAGTCAGAGGTCATTGGTCCGAATCCCGGCTCTGCCACTTTTCAGCTGTGTGACTGTGGGCAACTCACTTCACTTCTCTGTGCCTCAATTACCTCATCTGTAAAATGGGGATTAACCGTGAGCCTCACGTGGGACAACCTGATTACCCTGTATCTACCCCAGCGCTTAGAACAGTGCTCTGCACATAGTAAGCACTTAACAAATACCAACATTTTTTTTTTTAAATGTCATTAAACGATGAAGTTCCCTTTAAAGGATATTGCCTTGCACGGATCCAGAAGTTCTACATGAAATGGAAATAATTTCTGCGTGAGTAGCAGGAATCACTCGACGCAACATTTTGCCCGGCAGATATGGTTAGTGGAATACCGTTTTCCATTGCCAGATTTCAGTATAGGGCTTCTCCAGGCCTAGTAAATCCTACCTATCTGGCTTCCCCACCCTGATACTCTACAGACATTTTCTCTGGCTTCATTTCATACAGTTACTGCTCATCAGTGTTCCTAGCTTTTTGCAATCTATCTCCAAGCTCAATTAACTACTGGTTCACAGAGAGCCGAGCTACTCTGAATCCCAACTTGAGCTTCTGGAGTTGAGACAGTTAACGTAGCCTGCTCACAAGATGGCGCCATCATATCACTCATTATGCCGGGATTTCTCTTTCCGGGACGATGTACACCCTTGTGTTCTCCCTCAAGGGGTGTAAGATGATCGTTTACCACTATCAACTAAAGATCTTAAACCCTGAACCAGGTCTGTCCCCACTTTCACCTGTGGAAACCCAGTAGCCAATCTTGCAGACGAATTTCGGCACTGCTGGACGACAGCATCCTGTGGGCAGGGAGCGTGTCTATCAACTCTTGTAATAATAATAATAATGTTGGTATTTGTTAAGCGCTTACTATGTGCAGAACACTGTTCTAAGCGCTGGGGTAGACACAGGGGAATCAGGCTGTCCCATGTGATGCTCACAGTTAATCTCCATTTTACAGATGAGGTCACTGAGGCACAGAGAAGTTAAGTGACTTGCCCACAGTCACACAGCTGACAAGTGGCAGATCTGGGAATCGAACACATGTCCTCTGACTCCGAAGCCCAGGCTTTTTCCACTGAGCCACGCTGCTTCCCCTACTTTCGATCCATCATGTCCACTGAGCTCTTACTGTGGGCGGAACATCGCACTAAGCACGTGGGAGACTACAATACAACAAAGTTGGTAGACACGTTCCCTGCCCTCGACGACCTTACGGTCTAGAGGGCTTAGTACAGAGCTCTGCACGTGGAAACCACTCAATAAATATGAACGATTGATAGCGAGCTAGTCAGGATGGCCCAGGATCCCAGCTGAGTTTATAAGCATCTGCCTGAGACCGAACCTCCACCCACACGAATCTCCGTCAGAGCAAACATTCTCTCCTGAATGCCACCATGGGAAAGTCATTATCCGGGAGGATTCCAGAATCCTTCAAGATCAAGGAAAAAAGTATATTGCAGACAAGACCGAGGAGGAAAGAGGTGGGCCACAGTTAAATAGTTATGGAGTAGTTCAAATAATTTCATGTAAAAATACCTCCGTATAGGAGTGGAGAGCTTTTCAGGATTGATCATAGATGTACCTATCTTCCTCAACAACTCTGTAACATTTCTTTTTATTATTATTACTAAAAATAATAATGGTATTTGTTAAGTGTTTACTATGTGCCAGGCACTGTTCTAAGCACTGGTGTAGATACAAGATAATCGGGTTGGACACAGTCCCTGTCCCACGTAGGGCTCAGAGTCTTAACCCCCCATTTTACAGATGAGGGAACTGAGGCCCAGAGAAGTGAAGCGACTTGCCCAAGGTCATCCAGCTAATGAGTGGCGGAGCTGGTATTAGAACCCATGACCTTCTGATTCCCAGGTCCATACTCTATCCATTAGGCCCAAATTAGAATCACTTTGCCTAATGAGCGACCCATCACTCACCCACAACAAATAGCACTATAGCTCTTAAATTCATCCCCAAAGAGCAAAATTATCTGAGAGACAATATATATAAATTTAACTGCACTCCTAACCCATCTCCTCCTCTCCAAACCCAATCTTCCCATTGCCACTGAAAAGAATGGTCTTTTCACGGGGTTTGCACCTTCTTTGGAGGCATTTTAAAATTTCTTAAATTGTGCGACAGTTAGGATGCTTGACCAAAAATACACAGTCACCTTGATAGTCAAAACACTGCATTTGAAATCACTGAACGTTCTCCTCAGAGGTAAACACTGAAAACTCAAAGGTAATTTTTTTCAAGATTGAGACTGGGAAGTATGTTTCATTAAATGATAAATTCAGAATGTTTTCTTTTTAGGACCGTGATACCTAATCTGTTTGTGCACTCTTAATAATTGCTTCAGCTAATTTCTAGTTGATTACAGCATTTATTAAATGCTATGTACCATATATGCTAAACACTGGCAACAATTCAACAAAATCATTTCACACAATAATAATAATGTTGGCATTTGTTAAGCGCGTACTATGTGCAGAGCACTGTTCTAGGCACTGGGGTAGATACAGGGTAATCAGGTTGTCCCACGTGAGGCTCATAGTTACACCCCATTTTTACAGATGAGGTAACTAAGGCATAGAGAAGTGAAGTGACTTGCCCACAGTCACACAGCTGACAAGCGGCAGATCCGGGAGTCGACCCAGGACCTCTGACTCCCAAGCCTGGGCTCTTTCCACTGAGCCACGCTGCTTCTCTAATTCCCATAGTCATTTATAATAATAATAACAACAATAATAACAATAATAATTCCCACAGTCATTTCACAAGGGGTTCAAAATCTGGTCGGCGAAGACGACGACAAAGAAAACAAGAATGAATGAGAAACAACAAATAATGAAAATTAATTTGGTCAACTGTATCTATTCGGCATTTACCGTGTGCAGAGCACTGTACTGAGCTCTCAGGAGAGTACGATAGAACAATAAACAACACATTCCCTGCCCAAAACGAGCTTAGAGGACTGTAACGATTAAAAATTCAAAAGCACGAACTAGGAGTTAAACAGAAGGGGGCAATCCAGAGCTGGGATTTTTCACCGCTCCAGGCCGCCCAGCACCTTCAACCTGCCTACATTTTTTAGTTTCCCTGATGCCAAGTACGGTGGAGTCTGGCAGTCTTGTGGTTTTCTTTTGGCCGGAGGAGGCTGTCCAGTCACTGGGTGGCCCTTGCCAGACTCTGAAGATCATGATAGCACAGCGGCTCTATGCATTTGGAAATCACGGAACTGGAACAATCATAATAATAATGGTGGTATTTGTTAAGCGCTTGGTATGTGCACAGCACTGTTCTAAGTGCTGGGGGAGATACAGGGTAATCAGGTTGTCCCACGTGAGGCTCACGGTTAATCCCCATTTTACAGATGAGGTAACTGAGGCACAGAGAAGTGAAGTGACTTGCCCACAGTCACACAGCTGACAAGTGGCAGAGCCGGGAGTCGAACCCATGACCCCTGACTCCGAAGCCCAGGCTCTTTCCACTGAGCCACGCTGCGTCACCACACTGGAGACTTCTGAACATCACTAAAGAAGCTCTATGGCCCCTCTACTACGGCACTACCAGTAAGGACTGTGGATGGAACCAGCCCCATCGTGGCCACCGAGTTAATGTTTCTCAGATGACGCTATAACCAACTCCTGGACCTGTCTTCCACCATTGAGGGGTGGCCCAAAATGTGGAGACATGACCCTAGCCTCATTTTTGGGGAAGCAACCCCAGTGTCAAGCCATTAAAAGTTGAAGAGGACCAGGATCCGATGAAATTCGTGCACCAATCCGTAAGAGGGGACCAAGCCTTTGGAATCTACCTGGAAATCTCTTTAACACATGGACACTGAGGAAATGCCACAAGATTTCAGAGATGCTGTCTTAACCAAGATGTAAAGAGAGAACGGACTGGGGAAACCAGTCTTCACTGTTTTCCACTGCAGGCAAGGTTCCGGCCTGGACCTTTCAGTACAGGCGTCTGAAGGACAGTCAGCTTCAGAAGACACAAAAAGGTGATTGTGGGCAACCAGTTCCATTTCAGTTGGGAAGTCTGCAAGGCTGTTTGGTGCCCAATCTTCTACACGGCTGTGTACTCTCGACCTCCCCCAGATCCCACAGACGTTTCATCGGCACCATCTTTAAACCTTACCGACCACCAAACGGCAGGAAAGGGTTACCAATAACTAGGACCTAAACACTGCGGGGAAGTGTGTTAATCCCACACCAGTCTTTTCGGCAAGATTCAGCATCTAGATGTCAATAGTGACCTCTTCAAAAAAGACGGATTGCTATTAATACTGGCCAATATAGGCTTATTTTCACCCCTTCCCCCCACAGACAACCTGCCAAGACCTACTAAACTTTCAAACTTATCTCCTACAACACTTCACATTCTCTTCCAACTATGGAACCATCCTCCATGATCATAACCAATCTTGATGATTAATGAAATAACGCAACGTTAGGAAATAGACATCTTTGTGACTTTGTGTCACTCTGGTTCCTTAACCAGAGGCAGTGTGGCCTGTCAGAAAGAGCACAGGCCTGGAAGTCAGAAGACCTGGGTTCTGATCCAGGCTCTACCACTTGACTGTTGTTTGACCCTGGGAAAGGCACTTAATTTCTCTGTGACTCAGCTTCTTCATCCGTAAAATGGGGTTTAAATACCTATTCTCCCTCCTCCTAAGACTTTGAGTCCCGTGTGGAGCAGGGACTGTGCCTGCCCCAATTATCTGCAGTGCTTGGCACATAGTAAATGCTTAACAAATACCACAAGGGCTTTGAGCAAAGATGACTAGTCAGTAGTCACGTCACTTAAAGAGAGGTCATTTTTATAGACCACTGGTTTTCAAAGGATGGCCAACAGCCACAAAGCTCCTCAATTATCCCTGGAAACTTGCACATGCTGGTTTGTTTCAGGTGTACGAGGAAATCCAAAGGAGAGGCGGTCTATGGAATTTGTTACTTCAAGGAAGGGGTCCTATTAGAAAAGACTGAAGGTTACCAATATAAATGAGACAAACCATTCAACCGCCTAGCAGCGAGCAAACTTACAAACACTTCTCACTTGTCTGGAGGGAACAGTACTTTTATCAGGTGAAGAGGAAACGATGATTTCATTGACTTTTACACTTATGAGTCTCCTGGGAAGAAGGGTTGGTGGCGAAATTATAATTAAATGCAGGACTGCTCTTACGTCTTGTCTTTGTCTCTCTCTCTCTGTGTCTCTCTTCACTACTCTCTATGTATTAAACATTAGGGCCTGTCTCTCTCCCTGGGATAGATTAGTGGTGATTGGGTGTGGTGAAAGACCATGGCTGGAGCTGCCCTTTTAAAAGAGGGCAAGATTAATATCCTTTAGCTACTCCATCCTATCATCCCCAAACCGCATAACATGCATCTTGAAATTTTTCCAATCCTTGTCTGACCCCTCTCACAAACAGTATACCTGGAAAATCCAAATTAGTTCTCTTTTCTTAAGAAAGGATGAAAGCCGGGATCTCAGCTATATCTTCTGGAGTTTAATAATAATAATAATAATAATGTTGGTATTTGCAGAGCACTGTTCTAAGCGCTGGGGTAGATACGGGGTAATCAGATTGTCCCACATGAGGCTCAGAGTCTTCATCCCCATTTTACAGATGAGGTCACCGAGGCACAGAGAAGTGAAGTGACTCGCCCACAGTCACACAGCTGACAAGTGGCAGAGCCGGGAGTCGAACCCATTACCTCTGACTCCCAAGCCCGGGCTCTTTCCACTGAGCCACACTGCTTTAGCTGAGTCGCTCCAGGAAAACTAAGCCTGGGCCCTGAACGTGGAAGGGGACGGGAGAGCAGAATGGTGGCAGGGAGATTCTGCAGGTGGAGGCTAAATGAAAGGTGACTTGCTGCTTGCGAATTGAGTTAGAGCTCATCAGGTGTTCAGCCTACACCATTTATTGCACACTCACTGTGTAGGGAGATTCCGCAAAGAAGATCTAAATGCAGTCCCTACCTCCGTGGCTATGGCTTTCTAAAGAGGGGAAGCACGGCAAATATAAACATGCCTAGAGAAACAAGAGACAGAAACAGGCACACACGGACCCAAGCAACGACAGCTCTAGGGTGCACACTTTGCCCTGGATATATCCTTGGGTATGAGCAGAGAGATCCAGCCTTCTTTGTGGCCCGTTGGGCCCAGGGATTTCCAAACTTCCAAACAGGGCCAGGGAATCCTTTCTCTCTCCTGAATCAGTAAAGTTTGAAAATCCCCAGGCCCTTTGCCCTCAGAAGGCCCCCCAAAAGCCCTAAAACATAAGAGTAATAATAATGATGGCATTTGTTAAGCGCTTACTATGTGTCAAGCACTGTTCTAAGTGCTGGGATAGATACAAGCTAATCAGGTTGGACACGATCCCTGTCCCACAAGGGGCTCACAGTCTTAATCCCCATTTTACAGATGAGGTAACTGAGGCACCGAGAAGTTAACCGACTTGCCCAGAGTCACACGGCAGACAACTGGCCCATAGCCCTGTCTCCACTATTCGGAGGGAAATGGGCATAGAATTTGAAGGGTGGATGGGGCCTAGCGGGTCAGCCCTATCCAGGCAAAATTCTAAGGTTTCATCTCAAAGAGTTTGGGTCCCAAACCTGGTCCAACATCTATTTTGCTAGCAAGGGCTTAATTCTGGCCAGACTTCTAGGGTAAATAAGGGCAGAGATGGTCTCCCACCGGCTCAGCGTATTAATTACAGTAGTTCAGATGTGACTGTGTGGACTATAAATCTCAAGTTCGCATGTTGCACTGAGTCCAGAACTTGCTGGAGGCTAGATATAGGGGACTTGGTGAGCATATGCCATTTGGACATACTCTGTCCCCATCTCAGGATCTACCTTGCCCATCCTCTGGTCTCCCCACAATTAAATAATCCCAGATGGATGAGAAGCAGAAGCGTTTTTAATGTTATTTTGCAACTTCCCTTGGACTCTGGATCCTGCACTGCTGCTAGATGGGGGAAGATAATCCCAGCAAAGAGGCCAAGAGAGTAAGCTTCTCCATTAAAGTGTGTACTCCCTGTGGGCAGGGAACGTGCCGCTTGCTTTATGCGACCCAAGTGCAAAGTCCAGTGAGTAGCCCGCATCAAATGAGTTCTCAATACTAATACTCTGGAGAGAACACAAAGTTCTAAATTGGGATCCGGGTTTGAGGCAGTCTTTCGAATCAAGATTAGTCCTCAGATGCAAGTCACCGACTGAAGTTTAGGGGGTTTTACCTGGGTTCTTGTTTGTAATCTATTTATTTTGTTAATGAGGTGCACATGCCCTTGATTCTATTTATCTTGATGATGATGTCTTGTTTTTTTTTGTTCTGTTTTGCTTTGCTCTCTCCCCCGTTTGGACTGTGAGCCTGTCACTGGGCAGGGATTGTCTCTTTCTGTTGCCGAATTGTCCATTCTAAGCATTTTAGTACAGTGCTCTACATATAGTAAGCACTCAATAAATACTATTGAATGAATGGATGAATAATCAAGCCTTAACCAAATACTTAGATCGGCAGATACAATTCGAACAAATCCACAGGCTTATACCTTAGCCTTTAAAGCGAAGGGCGGAAGCTGAGACCACATCACATAAAGGCAGGCAGCACATCATCCCTAACCCGTTAGAAGCAAAGTATGAGCACTGGCATCATTACATTCCAACGCCTGTGGTGAGTCACGCTTTCTTTCTTTGACAGAAGGTGCGGGTGGGGGTAAGCTGTAGAATGTCAGTTTCCCGCTACGTAGGCCATTCCGATCCTTTACGCCCTTCTTCTAAAGCTTTTCAAAGGTGGCTGTGAAGTAAGCTGTACATAACTGCCAAAGAAAAGAGAGACTAAGAAATCTGAGTAGAGAAAAACTGGAACTGGTGGGTTTGAATAAACGGTCTTAAACCTTTTTATTTTTTTTTTTGGTGACGGTTTTCTGAGAAATCAGTTACGAAGACACACACAAACAACAGGGTAAAGTAGATTTCAAGAGAGAAGCCATAGAGGGAGGAGTAATTCAAAAATTACTTTGTCTACGTGAAGGGATATATAATCCCTCTTGGATGGTAAACATCTTCAAATCGTGCTCCAAGAGTTATTTGGGCTGATTTATACAAGGAGCTGCAAAATGCAAGAACGAGGCTGAGTATCGCTGTGGTCCAGGATTTGACTCTTAGGAGAGGAATCATTTCTTCAGTTCCAATAGAAGGAAAATCGATTAAACTCTTTGAGGGTAGGAATCATATGTCGAGTAATTCCACTGTATTTTCCCAAGCGGTTAATACAGTGCTCTACACCTAAGCGTTCGCTAAATATTTTTGATTAATCAATCAGTCATATTTACTGAGTGCTTACTGTGTGCAGAGCACTGTACTAGCATTTGGGAGAGAACAATATATCAGAGGTGACAGACAAGTTCCCTGCCTACAACAAACTTAGAGACTAGAGGAGTTGATTGGCTGCATGCATGCATTTTTTTTGCTACTTACTTGGGAAGCCCAAGTTATATCTTTATGAGAAAGTTAAGCTATCTTTGTCTGATTTACTCCATCATCAATCAACGATATTTACTCGGGCACTGTGCTAGGCGTCTGGAAATTTATAAGAGAACTAAAAGATGAAATACCTGTCCTTGAGGAGTTTACAATGTAATGTTAATTGGCTTCTCAATATCTTCGATGAACATTTTCCAACCAGTCCACAGAGTCCGAGAGTAGGTGGACTTCAAAGTCACTAGGTTGGGCAGGGAACCCTTAAGTAATCAATCAATCAATCAATCAATCATATTTGAGTGCTTACTGCACCCAAAGTACTGTATTTAACTTTGGGGAGAGTACAATATATCCAAGTAGACGTGATACCTGCCACGAGGAACTTAAAACTCTAGAAGGACAATCATGGCAGCTGAGAGGTGGATGGGCCAGGGATGAAATTAGACTATAGACCAAGAGAGCTAGAGATTTAGCCAGGCTGGTCAAGTAAGGAGCAACATGGTGTGTATGTCACACTGAAGAAAGGGCAATCTTTTGAGTTGGGGGATGTAAAGGTTAGGAAGTCTCTGGTTATCTTAGGAGAGGTTTTCTATTTTGTTGGGGTAATAATGGAGTGGAGTCATGCATCATTTAGGATTGGGAAGAATCAGTTGGAACAGGTAAGGAAAGACGACTTCCACTCTATAGTACATAAGGACAGATTTTTATTCTCTCTCATTTCTGTAATTTATTTTAGTGTCTGACTTTCCCAGGAGATCCCTGACTCTGTACTCTCCCTATGGACTTAGTACACTGTTTTGCCCACAGCAGGCACTCAATAAATATGCTTAAGAAGAATTAAGTAAGGCTAAAGGCTAAAGGAAGAGGGTAATTTTCCTTATGAGTTGTATGACTATAATATCAACAATAGTATTTAAGTATGTATCTTAAAATGGTGGATTTCGATGGTTAGAAAGAAAATACACAATTCTCATCAACTCTTGTAGTTAAATGGTTTAGTTCGATTTGTTTGATGTGTCTCTAGCTAATGACATCTCTATAAACATTTCTTCTACCTCTACCTGATATAGTAATTATGCTACACTAGTGGGAATGGCACCTTCAACCAGTAGTTTTCCTTCCTCTCTCCCTGTAGTCCTCTCATTCACTTTCTTCTCAAGTTGCTGATTCTCTCTCCTCTCCTTATGTCATTGAACTCTTCTTTGGGTTTCCTTCTGACTAATTGGGGTTTTACCTATTTGTCTTTCTGTCCCTCTGTCCTTGAATTTCTTTCTACTCTGTAAATCTTTTCCCTTCCTGCTGCCTCCCTTCATTTCCTCTTCTCATTTCCTTTTGCCTTTTAAATTCCTTTCTGTCATTCCCTGTTGGAGTAATGTTAGAAAAGCAGCATGGCACAGTGCATAGAGTACGGGCCTGGGAGTAAGAAGGCCAAGAGTTCTAGTCCCGGCTACGCCACCTGTCTGTTGTGTGACGTGGGGCAAGTCACTTCACTTCTCTGGAACTCAGTCACCTCATCTGGAAAATGGGGAGTGAGACTGTGAGTCCCATGTACGACAGGGACTGTGTCCAACCCAATTTACCGGTATCCACCCCAGTACTTAGAGTGCCTGGCACAAAGTAAGTGCTTAACAAATACCATTATCATTATTATTATTAGCAGTAATGATAATAATAAGAACTTACTAGGTGCCCAGTACTCTTGTAAGTGCTGGGGAAGATACATGTTAATCAGGTTGGATAGAGTCCACATGAGTCCCCAAGGGTATCTCAGTTTTTTCATACATTTCTGGGAGAAGTTTGGGATTAATGTGAAAACTGAGTTTTGGGTATAGAGTGAATGAATAAAACTGTCTTTACCCGGCAGAGAAGTTTACTTAATTTATCGATCAATGGTACACTGCAAGTGCTCAATAAATACGACTGAATGAATGAATATTGAGTGCTTACTATGCACAGAGCACTGTTCTAAACACTGGGGAGAGTATAATTCAGTAGAATTAGTATAAACGTTCCCAGTTCGTAATGAGCTTTTGGGAGAAGGGGAGACAGACATTAATATGAACAAATAATTCCTTCTATACAATTTAAATACCTGTACATAAGTACTGTGGGGTTGGGCGAGGGGCAAATATCAAATATCCACAGGTCTCGTCTCAGATTCAAGTGCAAAGACGTCACAGAAGGGAGAGCGAAGTGGGGAAAAGAGGGCTTAATCGGGGAAGGCCTCTTGGAGGAGATGTGATTTTAGTAATATTTTGAAGGTGGAGAGAGTGGTGGTAGGGAATATATGGATGGGGAGGGAGCTCCATTCTAGGGGGAGGATATGGGAAACCTCAAGGTAGACAAGATAAGGGGCAGGCTCTAGAGGAGCTGACTGTGTGGGCTGGGCTGTGATAGGAGATCAGTGAGGTGGATAGGCCGAGCTGATTGAGTGCTTTAAAGCCAACGGCAAGGAGTCTCCGTTTGATGCAGCGGTGTGTCGGCGGCTGTTGGAAGTTTTTCAAGAGAGGGGAGACACGGACTGAGAGTTTTTGTTGATAAAGGATCCAAGCAGCAGAATGAAGTATGGACTGGAAAGGGGAGAGACAGAAGGCCGGGAGGTCTGTAAGGAGGCAGATGCAGTAGGCCGGATCCAATAGCGCAAGTGCTTGGTTCAGCACGGTAGCAGTTTGGATGGAGAGGAAAGGGGGAATTTAGCAGTGTTGTGAAGGTACAACCGACAGGATTTGGTGACAGACCGAATGAGTGGGTGGAATGACAGAGATGAGTCGAGGACAATGCCAGGGTACAGACTTTGCCCGAAAGATGATACATATAGAGAGGGGCCATACCTCCAGGGACTGCAGATTGGCCCTAAATACCCGACCCAAGAGAACTGGAGTCAGGATCCCAACACTCAAAAGCACAACAATGCCTCACCGTCTTTAGGGAGACAGCTGGCGCGAGTGGAAAGCTCATGGGACTGAAAATCGGGGGCCCTGGGTTCTAGTCGCACCTTTGCCCCTGGCCTGTTGTGTGACCTTGGGTGTCATTTAAATCTCTGTGCTTCATTTCCTAATCTTTAAATGGGGCTAAAATCTCTACTCTTCCCACCTCTTAGAATGGGACCCTCTGTGAGACAGGGACTGTGTCTGAGCTAATTATCATTGACTTACATCAGGCTTAGCACAATGCATCATATAGTACGTACTCAATAAATGCCACAACACTAAGGGGATGCCGAGGAGGAAGATACACCGAGATTTTAGAATATAACGGAGAGAGAGAGCACTCTTCAGGGATACAGCATTAAATTCAGAGAATTTTAGAGGTAGAAAATATACTGCTATGAGATAGAGCAGAAAGGTTTCAAGTTAGGGTCAAAGTCAAATAACTTTAGAAATGGAAAATGCAGGTGAGATCTAGATCTACAAACAGTAAACTTCAGAGAGAGACAGAAACCGTTCCACAGATATAGCAGTTGAAAGATAGGCAGACTTCAAAGAAGAAGAAGAAAAAAGAAAGCAGCACAGAAAAACGAGTAAAATTTATAGAGTCTTTGGTGAAAAGGATTGGGAAGACAATTACTTTTGAGAAACAGCCGTTGGGGAATGAGGTTGAGCAAGTGCAGGGTCAACAAATATCTGGTCCATAGAAAGAAGGGGGAAAAAAAGGATAATAGGAAGAGGTTTTTTTTTCCACCTAAAGCCCAGAGATATGGAAGTGAGAGCTTGCTTTACTACAGAATGCTATAAGGCAAGTTTGGAATTCCGGCCAGAGAAGTCAGCTGATTGATCCTATGAGGCCAGAAGGGTGACCAATTGTTTATTACACTTCTCCGGGGATGAAGACTCTACAACTTCCTGTGACCAAATATTTTATGATCCTGCCAAATGAGAAGTGTCATTTATGTCCAATCAAAAGCTCTCCTGCGTACATTGCCCACTTTTCAGTCTTCTGGGGCCAGTTTAGACAAAACAAGTGACCAGTGCTGTCTCCCTTCCTATGCTTAAAGACAGCTATTAAGTCACCCTGCAGTCCTGTCTTCTATCTGCTAAAAACTTCAATTGCTCAAATCTTTCATCAAACCCCTATGTTTTCCAATATTTAATCATTTTTTCCACACTCCTTTGGATCCTCTTCAGTTTTTCCACATTTTTTTGAAGAGCAAGGGCCAAAACTGGACTCAATATTCTAAAAAGAGCCTGACTACTGCAGTTTTGCAGGCAGATTAATTTCAGGTTCTTTCACATCACACACTTGCTGAAGCAGTTCTAAGTGATGCTGTATTCTTTTTTAATAATAGCACTTCATCCCTGATATGATTGATTTCAACTCTTGAGAGTTTTTCCTGCTGAATGTAAAAATGTTCACGTTAGTCCAGAAGCTGTGTGCTTTTTTTTTAAAAAAAAACAAAAAACAGTAATTTCCAGGGATCAGTAAAAGTGAATGATTTTCTGAGTGATTTCCCAAGTGATTAAGGACTCTGCCTTACATTTTATTCTGACAGAAGATACGGGGCATAGAACCCGGTCAAATACTTCACCTGCAGGCCTTAAACTTATTTTGTCTTTCCCTTTTAGAAAACAATATATGAATATGGGAGTGTTCCAGTTTGGGAATCATGGAATATTCCTAAAGAAAGGAACCCAAGAGACCTAAGAAGAGAGCTGAGTTTTCAGATATCTGCACCTTAACAACTGATGTTTTGCAAAGTCTGAAATCTGGTAAGTTGTTTAAGAATCAAGAGAAAAGAGGAGCTGAATGTTGAAAAAAGAAAAAAAAGCCAACAATATGAACTGACCCATCCAGGTGAATTGAAATTAGCAGCCACTATCTCAAAGGTGCTGCTCTGTCCTCGACCACTGAACTTGATCTTGTTTTTTGAGTTTCACAAACTTCCGTTCCTGTGCATAACCTGAACAAGTATCTAATCCACAGTTCATTTTCTTTCTGAGGGAGAATAAAGCCTCTGAGGGATATTTTACTGGGAACATTTGTTTTAGTGCTCACTCTTCCTTGAGAAGTGTAAGGAGTGGAAAAACAACATCATCATTTTCATCAGTGGTATTTATTGAGCAGTTACTGTGTGCAGACCACTGTATTAAGTTTTTGGAAAGTTGGTAGACACGCTTTCTGCCCACAACGAGCTGAAAGCACACAGGACAAGGCCTACTGAAAAAACTGGGGGCAGTGAAAGTCAGAAGTAACGCAAAAGGTTGTCAACCTAACTGTTTTCCAAGAACATCCCCTTCAGATAACGTTTTTTTCAAAGCATTACCAAAAATTATACTAAATTTCAAAGGAGGGGGGGCTAAAACATGTACTGTGACTCAGAATAGTTACAACATGCACTGCTAAACTGTCTTTCACCTAATTCCATCTCTCACCTCTTGAAATTAAAGGTGCAAAGAGATAAGGTATGATAGTGGGGGAGTAGATGGAGGGAAGAGAAGGGGGAGGGAGAGAGAAAAGGGCGAGAGAGAGGAGAGAAGGGAGAAAGGGAGAGAGGGAGGGAGAGAGAGAGAGAGAGAAAGAGAGAGAAGGCAGGAGACAATCAAGTTTTGGGTTTCCCCTCTTCTGCCCTGGCTCTCTCGGTGGCAGGACTGGGTTCTAACATCTGATAACAGCAAGGGATAGCAAGGAGTGCTTAAGGAGCATTTATTCCAATCGGTGACTTTTAAAACTTGAATGGCAAGAGGGGTAGTAAGACAGTCTGGCTTTTAATCCTAAATTCTGCCTTTTGAAGCAACTGGGCAGAGAGTTCTTGGTGGCCAGTTGGATTTACAGTGAGAGAAGTGGGATGGCAGGGGTGAAAATGCTTTCGAGGCCCATGGGTGACATTAACGGCTGCAAAATTCCAGGTATTCTGAGAATCAAAGAAATGGCTGACTATGACGACAGCATTTTTGAAAATGAGGACAACAGCAGCAGCACCAATGACCACGGTGCCTTCATGAAGTTTAACACGACTTTTGTGCCCTGCATGTACTCACTGGTGTTTATCTTGGGGCTGGTGGGGAATTCTTTGGTCCTGTCCGTCTACGTTTTCTACGGGAAGCTGAAGACCCTGACCGACGTGTTTCTGGTGAACCTGCCAATGGCCGACTTGCTGTTTCTCTGCACTCTGCCATTCTGGGCCTACACCACGGTCCACGAGTGGATCTTTGGCGAGTTCATGTGCAAGCTGGTAAAGGGCTTGTACACCTTGAACCTCTACACCTCCATGCTGCTCCTCACATGCATCACCGTCGATCGGTTCATCTCGGTGGCCCAGGCTACCAAAGCCCACGCCTACCAATCCAGGAGACTGACTTGGGGCAAGATCACCTGTATTTGCATGTGGCTGATCTCTCTGGCAGTTACCACCCCTCAGTTCATTTACAGCACTGTCTCTAATCAAGATAAGCAGGTGTGTCTAGAATTTGGTAACTCGGACTCCAGGCAAGTTTTTCTGGTGGCTCTTGCCGCCCAGATGACAATTGGCTTCTTCCTGCCTCTGCTAGCTATGATCGTCTGTTACTCGGTCATCATTAAGACACTGATTCGTGCCAAAGGGTTCCAGAAGCACAAGTCCCTGAAGATTATTTTCCTGGTGGTGGCTGTGTTCGTTCTGACTCAGCTACCCTACAATCTGGTGAAGCTCATTGTCAGAGCTCACTGGGAGTATTACACTTATCCCAGCTTCCACTATGCTCTGGTGGTGACAGAGTCCATAGCCTACCTGCGCGCCTGCCTCAACCCCGTGTTATACGCCTTTGTTGGGCTGAAGTTCAGAAACAACTTCTGGAAACTCCTGAGGGACCTTAGGTGCCCCCACCAATTACAGATCACGAGCAACTGGAGGACGACTGACGAGGACGCCTCTAAAACATTCACCGCTTCCAATTTAGCTGAGGTCACCACCACATATCAGCTGTAAGAGCGGCCTGCTTGCCTGCTGGGTTTTTATTTGACTCATGCTCAGAGCAGCCTTTTGAAATTTACGGGAGGCTCCTGTTAGTGGTGACTAGAGGTTTTTTCCCGAAATCAGACCCTACTGCTTAGCCCTAAGCTTATGGCAGGTTTATAACCGGGGAATGTTTTCTCCCAGATGAGATGGGATGTCTGGAAAAAGTGAAAGAACGAGCCAAGGGTAGAGATCCCAGCATCCACACACAGGACACGGTAAATTTCCAGGTTGAGGAGAGACGTAGAAAAGACCAGATGATGAAAGAAGGAATAACAACAACAACAATGGCATTTGGTAAGCGCTTACCATGTGCCGAGCACTGTTCTAAGCGCTGGGGTAGATACAAGGTAATCAGGTTGTCCCAGGTGGGGCTCACCATCTTAACCCCCATTTTTACAGATGAGGTAACTGAGGCACAGAGAAGTGAAGTGACTTGCCCGAGATCACACAGCAGACAAGTGGAGGAGGTGGGATAAGAACCCACGAGCTCTGACTCCCAAGCCCGCGCTCTAAAATCCCTAAAGCTCCAAAATAAAGAACATTAAAGCGGCTAGGAAATGATCCCTAGTCCACATGCCCAGGACCTAGAAGAAATGGAGGCTGCATTGCACAAAAATAAAAGAAATTATATTCCTTGCCTCTTCTTTCTTTTCCCTTCTCTGTGTGATTTTTATAAGAAACTGAATGTGTAAGGAACTGTGAATGCATTTGCTAAAAGTCATTTTTGCACTCGCCTTACTTATAATACGGGAGGTGGTAGAAGCTAGAAGGGAGAGCAGACTGGCACTGTTGAAAGTGGTGGGGCCACTGTATAGTTTGCCTTCCAAATTATATTTCTGCAAGGATTTTTGGAACTTATTTGCCAAGTGGAGTGAGAAAAGTCCTCGGTCTAAGTCGCTTCTTTGTACATGGCTGTTTCACAGGTTTTCATTATACGAGATTAAAGAATGCTTGCTATGTATCGAATATTCTATGACCAAATAACAGTGAAATAAAAACATCTCTATTCTTGTAAACTTCCTACTTTCGGTTTGATATGGCCCGTTGCCTGAGCTCTGCAGCTTAAAAAATACAACTAATTTTCGGAACTGATCCAGATTTTTGCAAATCATCAAAAACAAATTTAACAAGATCCTCTTTCACCTATCATGGCTCCAAAATTCCAACACATTACTTAACTGAAACAAAATAAGGAACATAATGGGGTTTGGCTTACTGGACTCTAAAAATCGGTGCACAAAATCATTCAGGAAAAGAGCATCATAACCTCCGGGGATGCCAACTGAAAAATTGTAGATTTTTTTGCCTGGGGCCTTTCACCTGCAGCAGCTTGAACAAACAGCAAACACAACAAAGAAACAAACAAACAGCAACATCCACATAAAACAGTCTAATCTACTGTTAATTGGGAACCACTCCTGGAGCTGGAAGGATAAGGAGATGGTTCTCATTTTAGCTCCTGAAAATGCCAGGTTTCATGGCCTTCAGTACTAAAAAAGGGGAAGATTTCAATGGCTGTTTAGTAAAGTGCTAGGATCTGTACAGGCCAGCTCCTCTTCTTCACAGTTTCCATATGTCAATATTAGGAACTCTTTGGGTAATATGGCCACGAGTTGACAGTGGAACGGTTTCTCACTCCTCTCCAAAATACCATCCGGCATCAAAAATGAGGATAAAAGGGAATTAGTCTCGGGTTTGGACCCCAAACCTAGAAGTCTGGGCATCTTTAGAGTCACAGCAGGTACATTCTTCATGGAAAATGGCACAACCCCCCTAGAATTACAAGTGGGTCCTCTTCTATGAAGAACTGCACCCCCTACCCACTCCAACTCCTAGGCTACTGGTGATTCTTCTTCAGAAACTTCATATTCCAACCAGAAATCTTAATTGGAGAGGGAAGAAAGTAAAGAGGCTGTGGTCATCAAGCATGTCTAAAACTGAACTTATCTTCCCTCCTAAAGTCCAACCCTCCTCCTAACTTTCCCATCTCTGATGACACCCCATACAACCTGACCCAGCAGCCCACCTCCTTGGTGTCATTCTAGACTCCTCAGTATCTTTCAGCTCTCACATTCAAACAACTTTAAAATCCTGATGATTCCTCCCCCCCCACCAAAAACATTTCCCAGGTTTTCCCACTCCTATCTACCCAAACTGCCACTAGCCCACTTCAATCTTTCAAGATAACATAATTAAACTACTATTTTGCCCTCCTCTTTGGTCACCTCGCCTCCGAACTTTCCCCACTTAAATCAATGCCACGTACTGCTGCCCAAATCATCTTCCTAAAATGCCATTTGCCACATTAACTTCCAGTGGCTATCCACTTGCATGTTTCAGTATAATTAATATTACTGTCATCGATAATAACGATGGCAGTGTTGACTATGTGCCAGGAACTTTGCTAAGTGCTAGGGAAACACAATACAATCAAATCAGACACAGTACCTATCCACACAGGGCTGAAAAGTCTAAAGGGAGGGAGTACAAATTCTCTTCCAGGTAAGAATTTGTTCCCACTGGCTTCAGTGTTCTCCAGCAGCATTCGCCATTTTCACATTGGCTCTCTATCCCCACTCACCTAAACTCACCTTCTGATTGTACCTTGCTTTGACTCTTCCGCCAGTGAGCAACCCCTCTGCCATGGCCCCACCCTGGAATTCCCTCACTCTTCCCCCGGCCAAATGGCAGCTTTTTCAATCTTCAAAGTCCTCCTACAGTCCCACTTCTTTCCTGATTGATTCCCAAAACCCAAGGTGCATCTACCCAACCACCACTCTTAGCACTGATCTGTTCATGCCCATCCTCTGTACTTATTTATACGTATATTCAATTGTGCACTCAATTAGTCACATGGCAGATTTGTGCTACTATCTATTATATCCTTATTTTTCTTCCTGCTTCTGCTATTTGTAAGCTATGTATGCCTGTCTCTCCTCCCTACTGATTATAAATCCCTTGAGGGGAGAGACCATGGCTTTTAGTCCTGGTGTACTCTTTCATTGGTTAGTAGAGTGTTCTGTAATAATAATAATGATGATGGCATTTAAGCGCTTACTATGTGCAAAGCATTGTTCCAAGCGCTGGGGAGGATACAAGGTGATCAGGTTGTCCCACGTGGGGCTCACAGTCTTAATGCCCATTTTACAGATGAGGTCACTGAGGCACAGAGAAGTGAAGTGACTTGCCCAAAGTCACACAGCTGACAAGGGACGGACTGGAATCTGAACCCGTGACCTCTGACTCCCCAGCCCATGCTCTTTCCACTGAGCCACGCTGCTTCTCCACATAAGGCTCTCAATAAAGACCACTAATTGATTGATTGATCTAATTAACACGTTTCCATCTTTCTAAGGGAGACCCTATAACAGCGTTTGGCTTGTCACCAATTTAGCAATAATCTACTTTGAGACACATGAAAGTGAGGGTGCAGGGATACATGTAAACCTCCTCTTCATAGGTCTGTTCTATGGATGATCTTCCCCCGATTACCACCGTTTTCTCCCTTTCCTAAAAAAGAGGCCCCACTGATTTGATCAAGTCGCCACAGTTCTGCAATAATCCTCTCAGACCATAACCCCACTGCTCTTATCAGGCAAATAGGAAAGAGCAGCTCATCCAACCAGGTTTATTACTCATTTTTCTCAAGCACTCACTACCATTCCTAGAACCGTCTGTTTCTTTGGGTTCTTATCACTGCCCAAAGGGGAGACACAAGGGAGAGAGAATTATTGGGATCAATAGATGCTGGCACGGGTGCCTGCCTGCTGAGAGAACTAAAATGGCTTAGAATAGCAAAGAACTGGATGATGTCAGAAGGGGATTGAGTAACCCAGAGGATTTACTGGGGCAGAGGCATCTGGTGAGAACTGAGTTATATCATCTAAATAATTTCAGAAAGTGGGGGGAGACAGGAAATTTCAGATAGAAGAGAAACAAAAGGGGAAGAGAAAGGAAGGCAGAGGGAAAAAATAAAACTTTCTTATTTCATGAGCCCAATAGTCAATATGTCATTCTCCTATTTTTTAATCCCCTTTCCCTGCTGCATCCCTAAAGGCCTCGCAAGTTATGATTAGTTTTGATTATAGCTAGTCTGAAAATAAAACATGCGTGAGTTTTCACTCCGGCTCCATCCCGGGGAAACCACTAAACCGCTCTGTGCCCTAGATTCACCATGAACAAACACAGACCAATCTCCCAAGTAACACATTTCTGGTCAGAAAAAAAAAAACTGACGTAAAATAATAAGAACCTCTACAATAATTTTAGATGTAGCTTTCCTGCTTCCTGGTAACATCGGACAACATATGGGAGCTGTGGACACTTAGGGTGGGGTAGCAAAGAAGCAGAGACAGGGAGGGACTCACTGTCAGGCAAACCCACGCCCAACAAACAGCCAATTAAATCCAATTAGGTGGAGAGGGAACTTTTCAATCCCCCACAGGTGACAAATCACCCGCCAAGCTGCCTGTGCGTCTCTGAACTGTCTACTTCTGTTATAAGATTTTGAAATGAAGAAATGCAAGACCTCATGGCTGTTTTGAGTAGCAGTAAACTTTCTGGTCAGAGGAAGCACCACTGGGTTCATTTTAACTCTGGAGGCCTGAAATAGATACTGTTCTCTTACTCAGTAAATAACTTACTCCTTTCTCACAGGTTAGATGGGATCAAGCTCTGATAGCAAAGAAGACAGACTAGTATAAAGAAGGCAAACTCCAACTAAGGCCTGATTAATGCCTAAGCATAAGGGAGCTGGGAAAAATGTAGCTCTTTGAGGGTGGAGACTGTGGTTTCTACTTCTAATGTGTTTCCGGAACACCCAGACTAATGCTTTCACATGGTAGGTACTCAGTGAATACTGATTATGGGAATTGATATTTTCTCCCCTAACTCTTCCACAAAATCATACTCTGAATGCTCTGCTGCCACCTCAAACTCAATATGTCAAACAACTCACCTTCCCTCCCAAATCCTCAGTCACTTAATTTTCTAACCCCAGTTTATCTCCATCCTCCTTCTTGCCTGAAACCTGCAACATTGGCTTTTTTTTTTAACTTCTTCCTTTCTTTTGACCCCCAAACTTTAGTCAGTTGCTAAATCTTGTCACCTCCGCTCCCTTCACATTTCCAGGATCTACCTCTTCCTAGAGAAGTAGCGTGGCTCAGTGGCAAGACTCCGGCTTGGGAGTCAGAGGTCGTGGGTTCTAATCCCAACTCTGCCACTCGTCAGCTGTGTGACTTGGGGAAAATCACTTCACTGGGCCTCAGTTACCTCATCTGGAAAATGGGGATCAAGAATTGTGAGCCCCACGTGGAACAACCTCTTACCCTTGTATCTCTTCCTGCACTTAGAAGAGTGCTTGGCACATAGTAAGATCTTAACAAATACCAACATTATTATTATTATTTTATTTAAACGACCACCATCTTGGTCCAGGCATTTGTCATATCCCAACCTGACTACTACTCACTAGTCTCCCTGTCTCTCCACACGCTAATCCATACCTCAATTCTGCTGTCCAGAGCAGTTTTGTAAAATGTTGTTTTGCACATATTTGCCCTCCTTTCAAAATCCTTCAATGGTACCCAACCCCCTCCACACCAAGCAGACATTCCTGACCACTGTCTTTTAGGCATTCAATCAGCTCTCCTCCCTATTTACCCTCTCTCTTCTCTCTCAACACCTCAGCTCACACTCTTCATTCCTCTCAAGCTTAACCTACTCACTTTCTTTATTTTTCTCCCTCCCGCCACCATTCCTTCTCCTTCTAGGAACTCCCTTCCCCTTCAAATCTTCCAGACCGTGGCTCTCCCCATCTTCAAAGTCCTTCTGAAATAATATTTCCACCAGGAGACCTTCCCTGATTAATTTTTCTTCTCTCTAGGTCATGTCCCCACAACTACCACCTCATCACTGCAGCACCACTACACACTTACGCATTCACATGCTACCAAAGCAATTCTGTACATCTGAATTTATCCTACTACTTAAGTACCCACTCATCTCTATATAGCTCCACTTTTCCTTCATCCTTCAACCTGTAGATTATTCTAGTATTTGCCTCCCAGATTGTATACGGCTAGAAGACTTAGAACTATGCTTTGCACACAATAGGTGCACACTAAATGCTATTAATTGACTTTTTCCTCTAACTTCCTAATTTATCAATTTACAGAGCAGACTGTTTTACTGGCCCCAAATGTCTTCTTAATGCAACAAGTCTAAATACCAAAAGGTGAGTTTTCCTTGCCATTAGATTACATGCTGAAAGTCCCTGTTTTTTCAGCATAATCCCAGGATTTAAAAAAAAAATGATCACGCTTTCTACTTATGTTCAACTTTAGAGCCAGAAGACAGACAATAATGAATGCATCAGTGAGTGACTGTTGCCAGAAAACATAATAATAATAATGGCATTTGTTTGGTATTTGCTTACTATGTACCAAACACTTTTTTAAGCACTGGGGCAGATACAAGGTAATCAGGTTGTCCTACCTGGGGCTCAAAGACTTAATCCCCATTTTACAAATGAGGTAAACTGAGGCACAGAGAAGTTAAGTGACTTGCCCAAAGCCACAAGGCTGATAAGTGGCAGAGCCGAAATCAGAACCCTTGACCGCAGATTTCCAAGCGCGTGCTCTTTCCACTAAACCACACTGCAGTTTTTTTAAGGTACTTATTAAGTGTTTACTATGTACCAGGCACTGGACTAAGCGCTGGGTTAGCTACAAGCTAGTCAAGTTGGATCCCGGTTCTGCCACTTGGCAACTGTGTGACTGTGGGCAAGTCACTTAACTTCTCTGTGCCTCAATTACCTCATCTGTAAAATGGGGATTAAGACTGTGAGCCTCATGTGGGACAACCTGATTACACTGTATCTACCCCAGCGCTTAGAACAGTGCTCTGTGCATAATAAGTGCTTAACAAATACCAACATTATTATTATTATTACATAATCCATGCCCCATACAGGGCTCACAGTCTTATTCCCCATTTTATAGATAAGGTAACTAAGGAACAGAAAAATAAAGTGATTTGCCCAAGGTCACGTAGCAGACATGTGGAGAAGTCGGGATTAGAACCCAGGTGCTTCTGACTGCCAAGCTGGCGCTCTATCCTGTAGGACACACTGCTTCTCTAAACCTGACTAATAAATTTAAATTCTGAAGAGAGCAATAATTGATTGATTGATCTAATAAACACATTTCCATCTCTCTAAGGGAGACCCTATAACAGCGTCTAGAGAGCAATGACCATGTCTTTTTGTCCATATCTGCAGTAGAGGTAAACAATATTGAGGTTAGTCCAAGAAATTTTAGACGTGAATCTGAATTCCCTTTGCCCAAGAAATTTATGCAGCAACCTACTGGGGTTAAAGCAAGAACCCAATAAATACCATCAATTGATTGACTAGTCACCATAGTGTTTCACTCATTTCTGTCTTCTGAGTGATTCTGGTTAGGAACTTCGTTGAAAATACTTTTCACTTTCTACCGGTCTAGAATTCAGCTAATTAAAAGCCCACCCAGAAACCTGTGGTCTAAATCACACAGAGAGCCTTCTTGCCACAAACCCAAATTCTTTCATTTCTCTCAAATCTTCAACATGATTCCTTTTAGGTCCCGCTCAGATGATTGCTAATTTGCTTTAATTTAGCTAACTCCAATCTTATGATAATTTTTTGGTTCACTTTTGAAACATGCTTTATTTTGGAGGGAAGTAGGACCAAATCTGCAAATACAACTTTATAGGACACACAGTCCAATTCCACCTGCACCTGGGCAGATGACCCTGGGAAAGGAGTGGCCGATATACCCAAACTTACCAAATTTTCACATCCAAACACTGACAGAACCACAAAACACATGCCAAGTCAAGTCAAATGGTGCGTTGGCAGAGACTCGCATTAGTTTGGTCAGTTTTGGGGGATCTTATATGAGGAGAAAGAAGTGGGATTATCTCCTTCCCCTACCAAATAAGAACGCAGTCCTGAAAGAGGCTACTTTGCTCAGGCATAGCCCAGGGATGAAGTCTCTGAGGAGGGTATATCGTCCAGCTTCCAACAATTCCGTCTAAGCTAATGAAACTGTTTCCAGGCAGTCAGTCATCATATTTATCGAGCACTTACTGCATGGAGAGCCCTGTACTAAATGCTTAGGAGAGTACAAGATAATAATAAACAGACATTCCCTGACCACAATGAGCTTACAGGCTTGAGGGGGAGATAGACATTAATATAAATAAATTACAGATATGTACATAAGTTCTGTGGGGCTGGGAGGGCAGATGAATGAAGGGAGCAAGTCATGGCGAGGCAGAAATGAGTGCGGGAGAAGAGGAAAGGAGGGCTTGGTCAGGGAAGGCCTCTTGGATGAGATGTGCCTTCATTAAGGCTTTGAAGTAACTGTCTGTCAAACATGAAGGGGGAGGGCGTTCCAGGCCAGGGACAGGATGGGGGCCAGAGGTCGGCGGCAAGATAGATGAGATCGAGGTATAGTGACAGGGTTAGCATAGGAGGAGCGAAGTGTGTGGGCTGGGTTATAGAAGAAAAGTAGAGAGGTGAGGTAGGAGGGGGCGAGGTGAATCCTTCCTTTCCCTTGGGATTCTTCTCTAGCAGGGTAAAAAAGCTACCCTTTGTCATTGAAATGACCAGGGACAAGTGTTTTTTCCACATTCAAAGGAGAAGGATTCAGATGATTGATCAACAAAGGAGACCTGTAGGGTATTAGGTGCCTGACGCAGCGGGAAAGTGGGGTATACGAAAATGACAGATGTACCGACTCGGAATCCTTAGAATCAGGTATTTAAATTGAAAACAACCTTCTACGCTTCTTATCCCTTCAGATATAACTACAGAGGTGGGTATTAGGTACAACCCAGAGTGATAAATGTGATATCTGTAAAGTACTTACTATTTAACATTACTTACTACCGTATTGAGCGCTAAGGTAGATGCAAGATAATCAAGTCCGAGACAGAAGTCCCTCTTCCACACAGGGCTCACAGTGTCAGCAGGAGGGAGAACAGGCATTTAATCCCCCATTTTCCAGATGTGGAAATTGAGGCACAGAGAAATTTAGTGACTCGCCCCAGGTCACACAGGAAGCAAGCGGCTGAACTAGGATTAGAATCAAGGTCTCCTGGCTCACCAGCTTGTGCTCTTTCCCCTAATGCTGATAGCTACCTGATATTTATAATGATAATAATAATAATTATGGTATTTGTTACGTGCTTTTTATGTGCCAAGCACTGTTCTAAGCACTGGGGTGGATACAGGGTAATCAGGTGGCGCTCACACTTTTAATCTTCATTTTACAGATGAGGGAACTGAGGCACAGAGAAGCTAAGAGACTTGCCTAAGGTCACACTGCAGACAAGTGGCGGAGCCGCGATCAGAACCCACGTACTCTGATTCCCAAGCCCGTGCTCTTGCCACTAAGCCACGCTGCTTCTCTAAAGGCTTTTCTCTAAGGAGCTCAACACACCTGACCTTCTCAACAGCCCTAACTGGGAAAGTCCAAAATTGAGGCTATCTGTTCAGCTCAGAGTCAATTTTGGTGTTCGTTCTCCTTAATCCAGTTCCCACAAAATCTTCTGGGACTGCATTTCAAGATATCCTGAGACAACTTGAGTCAAATATGAGGGACGCCATTGAGATGCGGTGTTATAACACTTGTTAGGGAGGGAGACGGATGCAGCGTGGCTCAGTGGAAAGAGCCAGGGCTTGGGAGTCAGAGGTCTTGCGTTCGAATTCCGGCTCTACCACTTGTCAGCTGTGTGTGGGCAAGTCACTTAACTTCTCTGTGCCTCAGTTACCTCATCTGTAAAATGGGGATTAACTGTGAGCCTCACGTGGGAAAACCTGATGATCCTGTATCTACCCCAGCGCTTAGAACAGTGCTCTGCAAATAGTAAGGGCTTAACAAATACCAACATTATTATTGTTATTATGTAACAGAATCCCAGAGTAGGAAGGGACTTCATGAAGTAGTAGAGAAGAAGCATGGCATAGTGGATAGAGCACAGGTCCGGGAGTCAAAAGGACCTTTTTTTGTATTTGTTAAGCGCTTACTATGTGCAGAGCACTGTTCTAAGCGCTGGGGTAGATACAGGGTAATCAGGTTGTCCCACGTGAGGCTCACAGTCTTAATCCCCATTTTACAGATGAGGGAACTGAGGCACAGAGAAGTGAAGTGACTTGCCCACAGTCACACAGCTGACAGGTGGCAGAGCTGGGATTCGAACCCATGAACTCTGACTCCCAAGCCCGGACTCTTTCCACTGAACCACGCTGCTTCTCCTATGTTCTAATCCCGGCTCTGCTACTTGTCTGCTGCGTGACCTTGGGCAAATCCCTTAACTTGTCTGCACCTCAGTTTCCTCCTCTGGAAAATGGGGATTAAGACTCTAAGCCCCATTTGGGACACTGACTGTGTCTAACCAGATTAGTTTATATCTAGCCCATCAGTTAGTACAGTGACTGACACATAGTAAGTGCTTAAAAAATGCCATTAAAAAAAACAGAAGTCGTCTATCCCTTGGTTTTCATACCTAAACCACTAAGAAGAACCATTTACCCTTTCTCTGAAAAATCTCCAAATCACAAGATGCCACTGAGAACTCTGACAATGAGATAAACACAAAAGTAATTTACTGCCTGCCTCAGGCTCATAGGTAAACTTCTCTTTTCAAAAGCAGAAGGGCTGATGGCTTCTACTGAGAAGAGTGACCAGAAAAAAACCAAAAAACTCTGCATCCTGTGTGAACTTAATACTTGCAGATTGACTCTTGCAATTCCCCTTCTCCAGACAGTGGCCAAAGTTGACCATACCCTGCATTTAGGGAAGAGCTATACCCGCCAACCTGTTGTAATTTAATCTAAAAATTAGTGTGTGATCGTTATCCCAATTCCTGCCAAATCCAGTCAAGCAGCATGACAGAAAAAAAAAAAAGGTGCCATCCCCTATCCACCCTCTTAGGCCTAAAGGGAGGAACTTAGAACTATCTTCTTTGCAGTCCCTCACCTAGGATAAATAATCATTCATCACAGGTTCCTAGTTCAAAAAAATGCTGATTTCATTTACTGTACACATTCATTCCTGGGGAAGGGTAAAATAGCAAACTTTTGCAGGCTGAGAAATTTTAAAAGTATATATCTATCTTGTCTTTTTTTATACCAATTCCCTGGCCTTCTTAAACCCCGCCAGTTTTCTCCAGTAACATTCTGGGTTGCTAAATGGTGGGCTGGCATTCCATCATACTTGCAAGTATGAAATAGATGCTAACCACCAAAAAGACTGTCCAGTGTTTTATGATTAGAGTGTTGTTAAAAGGCAGGAGGCCAAAGAAGAATGGTATCGGTGTGTGTTGGAGGCCTGAATACAGTGCAAGTCATGATTTCACTTTACACTTCAGAACTCAACCCTAGTGAAAGGCAAAGGGGCGGCTGTTTTTGACAGACTAATTTAGTACCCCTTGAATTTGCGGAGAGTGGACAAGAATCTCTGTATCGTCTTACCTATCCTTCACTTCAGCCAAATGATATCTGTCCCATCTCTGCCAGGTGATTCTGAAGTTCTTTCCAAGTCCGTACTTCCTTAGTTTTTTTTCTAAAAATTGAGCAGCCTGATAAAGCTTACTTCTTCCCCTCCCCGATTTTCCCCCAAATCCGAAACGAAAACAACTGGCCCGCCGCACTTCAGTGACAGTTGAAGACTAGGACGACGGGTTCCCTAGGATGTTGGCCCGGAGGCCAATGACAGCCAGAAGCCTGCAAAGAAAACGAGGCCACCGGGAGCCTGGCTCCCTCTCTCTGTGACCAGCCCAATCCTCAGGGGCCGAATGATAGCCTGGGAAGGTCGGGCAACACCTAGTTCACCACCGTCACGGCCCTGATGCTCCTGAGTCAGAATTGGACCTTGCTTTTCTAAAGGTGAAGTGTTTCCCCAGCAGGATGGCTGACAGTCACAGGCCTTAAAATAGAGCACTGCCAACAGTGGTGTGGATGGGGAAAATGCAATTAATCAATATTATTTATTGAGCACCTGCTGTATACAGAGTACTCCACTAACTGCTCGGGAGAGCGCAACAGAGAGGAAACACGAAGGGAACAGTGCGGCCTATTTCTGCTTCCACCACTTACCTGCTGTGTAACCTTGGGCCAGTCATTTAAGTTATCTTTACCTCAGTTTCCTCATCAGTAAAACAGAGAATTCAAAATCTGCTCTCCCTTCCATTTAGAACCTTAGAATTTAGAAGAGTGCCTACCACGCACTTAATACCATAATACCAGAATTATTCATTATTATTATTATTCCTATCCTCAAGTCATTTATGATCCAGTAGGGAAAAGAGATAGTAAAATGATTTGCAGATAGGAGGAGACAGGAAAAAGGGATATGTACATGAGGTGGTGCATAAATAAGTACTTAACATATGTTCAGGAGGTTGTGAGTTCACAAGTGCTGAGGTAGGGCAGAAGGGCCGAAGTGTCAGTTGACGGGATATCAACTAGAGAGATTGTAAATGAGCTGGAGAAGCCTTCCAGGAGGAGATGTGATTTCAGAAGGGATCTGAAGATGGGGAGAGCTGTAGAATGTGAAGCGGAAGGGAGTTCCAGGCAGGGAAGAGGAAGGGAGCAAGAGTTCAGCAGTGGGAGAGATGAGATTGAGTAAGTTATCTGGAGAGGAACTGAGAGCATGAGCTGAGGTGTTGTGAAAGAAGAGAGTGGATTGTGCGAGAGAGAGCAAAAGAAGAGAGAATAACAGAGAGAGACAGCATATAAATTGAGTGCCTTAAAGCCTTTGCTACGGTTGGGCGGGTCAGTAGACAAAAAGGGGATTCTGAACGTGTCAGTGAATGTTTACTTCTGTACATGTTTGACTTTAGCATATATTTATCTTTATATATGAGCTAGCTGAGTAAACTTTTGAACAAATCTATTGAAATCAATGATATTTATTGAAGACTTATTTCGTGCTGAGCACCGTGCTCAGTGCTTAGGAGGGTACAACGCGACAGGGTTGATCGACACGATCCTTAGGCACAAGAAGCTTTCAGTGAATAGAGGGGGAGACGGTCATTCACAGGAAGTAGAGATGTACAAGAGCGCTGTGGGGCTGTGCATGGAGTGAATATCCAGTGCTTAAGGGATGCAATTTGAAGTGCAGAGGTGAATATGGGAAATGATGGCTCACTTTTGAAGAAAGTGTGACTTTAGTAGAACTCTGAAGATGGGGAGAATGCCAAAGAGAGGAAGTTCCAAGCCAGAGGGAGGACACACACAAGGGTTCGCTGGTGATAAAGATGAGACTGTGGAACAGTGAGGAGGTTGACATTAGAGGAGCAGATGGTGCAGAGTGGGTTGTCCTATATCCCTGAGGTAAAATAGGACAGGGAGAGCTGATTGGCTGCCTCAAGTTGATGGTAAGGAGTTACTGTTTGATGTGGAGGTAAATGGAGGTTTTTGAAGAGTGGGGAGATGTAGACTGTATTTTAGAAAAATGGGCCGCAGAGTGAGATATGGACAGGAGTGGGGAAGAGACAGGAGGCAAGGAGCTCAGCAAGATGGCTGGTAAACGCTTGGACCATCATCCTGGCAGCAGTGTGGAGAGGAAAAGCAGATCCTAGAGTGGTTGTGAAGGTAGAACTGACAGGATCTGGTGACATTTTGATAATGTGGGTTGAATGAGAGAGATGAATCAAGGATATTGCCAAGGTTACAGGTGAAACAAGTGAAACAAGGAGGATGTTGTCTACAGTGTGGGAAACTCAGGGGGAGGACAGGGTTTGAGTGGGAAGATGAGGAGTCCTGTTTTGGACATATTAAGCTTGAGGTGTGAGCAAGACATCCAAGTAGAGATGTCTTGAAATCAGGAGGAAATGTGTGACTGCTGAGAAGGAGAGATCAGGGCCAGATATACAGATTTGGGAATCGCTTGCAAGTACTTAAATCAACTTTATCCCTCCTATTTACTCTGAGAATCAAGTGTTTATTTAAGGGAGCTGTTTTCCACTATTCAGCAAGTATTCTGACTTCTCATCTTTGTGCTGCTTACTTCTCATATAACCCTTTTCGGGGATTCCTGGCAAAAGTTGCATTTCCTCTGGCTACTGGTGTTTCTTCCAGATACATAATTTTAAAAAATTCTAATGCTTAATTGAAGGGGAGGTTGGCAGAATAATGACTTGTCCAAGTTGCAGGTTGCTCTACGTTAAACGATATTTTCCGGTACTAACAGGGAGTCCCATAGTTAGTTCATCATTCTAGTAAGGATGGTTTCTGCTTCCCACTTTGTAGAAGAGGCTCATCATAGATACAGATCGATAACTCTACTGCAGTGTACTCTCCCAAGTGTTTAGTACTGTGCTCTGCACACGACAGCGCTCAGTAAATACCACTGTTGTATTTACAGAAGACCATTTTGGGTTCATTTTGCACCCAACCATAAACCAACAGGGCAGTCACAATGTAGTAACACTCCCAGGGAAAGGCATGGGAACACTGAATGGATATAAATGCAAAAATTTGGTCAAAAGAAGCATTAAGTCTTTGGGAACAAGAATTTTTACTGAGGAAAAAAAAATAATTCTAAGCACGAGCCTCTCTTGAATTCATACAAGCCAGTTATAGAGGGTCGCTTACTGGGGAGGGACTGGGACACAACTCCACTTCGAGATAACAGGAGAAACTGGATATCGGGGGCAAAGTTCACCGCTAAGGCCCTGAACCATCACAGAAAATCAAAGAGACTGTATCTCACAAGATGAGCATGTTTGGGAAGATTTATTATCCCTCTGAAGGTACGATTTAGGCCACAGTGCTGACCAAACTCTTAAACACCAACCCAATGTTAGCACTTTCATATCTGTGCAAACCACGCCCAGGACTAGTCTGATCTCTTTTTTAATGGTATTTGTTAAGTGCTTACTATGTTCTAGGCACTGTTCTAAGCGCTAGGATAGATACAAGGTAATCAGGTTGGTCACAGTCCCTATCCCACATGGGGTTTCCAGTCTTAATCCCCATTTTACCAATGAGGCAACTGAGGCACAGAAAAGTTAAGTGACTTGCCCAAGGTCACAAGGCAGACAAGTGGCAGAGCAAGAATCAGAACCCAGGTCCATCTGGCTCCCAGGCCTGTGCTCTATCCACTAGGTCACGCTGCTTCCGAGCAGCAGGTGAGCTCTAAGCTCACCCCCAATATGAGCACGTTTGCTTGACAGACACAGAGGAAGCTTTTCCACCACCCTGTTCCTGGCCTCCCAGTCCATTATTTACCCTGAACTTGGGATTGCCCCAACTCCGGGCAAGCTGGTATCACCCCCAAAAATTGGCCTTTTAGGCCAATCGTAAGGAAGATTCACGGAGGGTCTTCGTGATCCTAATGCAGTGTCTGCCGAGTTGCCAAGTTCCCGATCGTTTCCTTGAAAACCAGCTTGCTTACTATTTATGTTAAAGAAATGGGCAGCATCAGCTAATTGTAAATTTCAGTCTACACGGTATACCTTTCCAGTTGGATCTGTAGATTCAGGCTGTTCAACGAAGAGCCCCCGGCCACTGACCCAAGATTCCACAAAAGCGCGTATTAAATATTTGCCAACTTGCTTGTGGTGGTCACATTTCAGACACAAAGCTAGGTAGTAATTATGATTAAAATGGGCTGTGATTAATGGCTGCAGAAAGATGGCAGAGATACCTTGAGGCATACTGCAATAGCCAGAATTGCTTGGACACTTATGAAGCCTAGTGTAAAGCTCTGGGATCTCCATCTGATTTTACAGATACTCTCAGGAAAACAGCCTCACCAGTGACCCGTCTCCCTTTCTCCCGCTACCGTTGGCATTTCCAAGATACACAAAAGAATTCCCATAAGCACCTTAACCATGTCATTCTGGGCCAGACCAGTGGTCCGCCCAGCCCTCTACTCTGTCCCTGTCAGTACCACCAAATGATCTTTGGAGAAACAGAGTGATGATTGCCCGCCTTCCTCGTGTTTATGGCTACTCTGTCAAAAGTATCCTATCATCTATGAATCTGTCGGATGGAAAAATGAAGTACCTAAACCTCTCCTGAACGTCTTAACATCCCTAACTCCATGGAGGCCTCCCCAGGTGTTATTTCCCAGCGAGGAATAATGGAAAAACCTTCAGGCTGGTGCCCTCAATTCTGTATTCTGCAGACAGAAGGCTCCAGGAAATAAAAATGGGATGATTGCTCAGATAACTCGAGCAATGTGTACTCACTGTTCCATCATGCTCTGGTCCAGTGAGTCAGTTTCAGTGGGGGTTTCAGGCAGATGGTAGCCAGAATCTTGCACCTGACACAATTCCTCATCTGTGATAATATCAAACACAGCATCGTCTGGAGGTTTGAAGTCAGCATTTGTAACTGCATCACAGAAGAGATCAAAAGGCAAATTACAGTCAGCATGAGGGGGCCTATGACGAGATGCGGCATAGAGGCCTGTGACAGAAGACAGAAGCTGACAGAAGACAGGACCGCACACTAATTCTCAGTTTGACTCAGGGTCACGTAATACAAGAGTCAAGAAGACGTGTACCGGTTTCATAATTAAAGGTCCTTGGGTGCTTTGCATGATAAACTTCAAGACGTAGACAGCTTCCCAAATCTGACTGCTTGTAGATGCTTGCATTTTAAATGAAGTCCTATAGTCTGGAAATTCTTTCAAAGAAACCAAAAACCAAAGCAACTTTCCCTTAAAAGAACCCTAAAAAGTAACAAGTTAATGTAAAGGGTCTGCAAAATCAAAGATACCAATGTTAACCTCTGAGCTGATGCCAACACCAACTCTTTGAAAGAGGGTTTCCAGTTTACCCACATATGCTGCAACCCAAAACCTTTGGCCTCTTTTGGCCTTCTTTAGAGATTAACAAAAATAAACCTCTGCATGTGGGACTAACCCCGATGTCGTCAGCTGACCTGCAGAAACAAACTGTGAAAATGATATCGCAGTTAGTAACCCATAGGAATCAGCGGAAATCAGCTTGGGTCCACAGGCTCATGGTCTGGAAGAAACTAAGTCTGGCCTTAAAAAAAAAAACACAAAAAAAACAGGCGGTAGGAAATAAATATGAAAAAAGCTTGGGGAAAATGTTTATGCCTGCCATGTGGATTAAAGTGCATGCTACAAGGCATCATGTCTTTCAATTTGGTTATGACCTTGCATGTTTTAGTTCACAGTTTGCATGCAAATGATACTGTACTAGCCCCTGTGGCTAATCAGGCTAAAAAAATCATTCCCGCTATCAAGGTGTAAATAACCAAATAGACAAACACAGGTCAGATGCAGAGCAGATTTTTTTCAAGGAAGTTAGAGAGTGGTTTATCCACTTCAAAAGATGAGAAAGATTTTATAAGTTCTTTCATTTTAGGGGCATTTTCCCTTTCACCGTAGGACGGTTCGATTTTGTCTCTTCATGGATAATGTCTGCTCACCGCACAGTCTATTAAATAACAAAGGACTTGTTTGCTGATGAGGTGGGCTCCTCTCCATTCCCCTTTTGGCTCCGCCAGCTCTTTCTCTCAAATTTTCTCTCTAAAATGTATATAATCCTATCAGATATTGTGCAGGCAGGCAGAGATGAATGTAGGCATCGGTTTCATGCTTTAATAAATAATTCACCAGTCTGCTTGGGGTCAATTTTGTCATCTTCTAGAAGTGAAGCAGGCCAGGACGTGACCAAGTTTCTACGAGAGGGTGTTTTTGCATGACCTGCCTCTGGGTTCCGGGCCAAGTATGCTTCCTCTGTGCTTCTCCAGTGCACTTGCTTCTCTAGTGCTCTCACCAGTCCTATTCAGCTCTGTGACACTATGTGTTAGACAGTAGGAAACCGAACAACTTCCTCCCCTGCTAGACCTCACTAGCTCTTCTGCAACCCGGAATCTCTGCCTAAAATGTTTGGGCTACACTCACTCCGGGAGGACAGATCCGGGTCTCCCGTGAGAAGACACGCAGTACATTCAAGCAAGGTTTCGAAAATGAATGCAAAGTAGCTCCAACTGAAGAACTAAAGAGGCTTAGTGCCAAGCACTGATTAACCAGACAGTGGTCGAAGGACAAAGCGTGGAGAGATGGAGAGTGGTATACTGGAGGATGAAGAGGCGGGGGGAAGAGTCTGACCTGTTACTCCAGGGGTCTGATCCCCTGGAGTCTGGGGTATCGCAGAAGGGACCTCTTCCTGGGTGCTCAGACTAGATCCATCGGGGGATCCGGTGCCTTCGGTGAGCTTCTTGAAGCAGGCCCGGCAGCAGCGTTCCTTCTTGCCGCTGTGTTTGGTCATGACATAATTGTTACAGCAGTAATAGCAGAAAATACGGCCACAGATCCTGATGATGAAAAGCATTCAAGGAATGATAACGGGCCCGAATCCTGTCCCAGACTTGAGGCTACAGCAATGCAAACTCAGGATCCAAGGAGAGGCTCCTCCCTGATTCTCTCAAGGCAGTAGTTGTTTGTACTGATCCTCCTCGCACCTCTTCCTTGTGGTTCTTTAAACCGTGCTAAAAAGCTCTCAGACAGAGGCAACAGCCACCACCCTAATGGCAGAATCATGGGGAGTGCAGGCCCCACGGCCAGATTCAGTCTCCAGATTCTACTGCGTCTGGTTTGGATATTCTTAAGCCCTTTCTATGCGTCAAGTACCGTGCTAAACACGCCACACAAGATAATCAGTTCAGATGTGGTCTTCTTCTAGAACACTGCACGCATTCAACCCTTGATTGATCACTTGCATGACCACCATCCTTAACGACTACACCTCTTAATCACCTCCTGTCTAGCTTACTGGAGCAGGCTCCTTAATGGTCTCCAGAACTCAAACTTCTTCTCCCCGCTTCAATCTCTAGACTGTAGGCTCGCTGCGGGGAGGGAACGTGTCTACCAACTCTGTTGTCCTATACGGTCCAATGCTCTACACAGACTACGCGCTCAATAAATACCACTGACGATGAGCTAATCTAGATTCGCTATTTAGACATATGTCTCCCATCCTCAAAACCCTCCAATGGCTATCCATTTCTCTTCACAAAGCAAAGCTTCTAAATATTTGCCTGCAGGTTCTCTCACAGGTGACACCCTCTTACCAGTTACCCACTCTCTTCTCTTGCTACGACCCAGTTCACACCCTTCATTCCTCTCACGCTAACCTTTTAACAATACCTGGCTCAGGTCTCTCCCATGAACAGCCCATCGTGTAACCTTTCCCCCTGCCTGGAACTCCCTCACCTAAAAAGCCACTCCTCCAAGAAGTACGCCCTGATTGATCCCTTCGCCTTCCTGATAACACCAACCCAACATCCACCTTAGCAGCTGCATGTTTTAATTTTCTTTAATTTAAATATCTCCTTTTGTTTTTGTCATCTGTAGCTGTGGCGGGCTCTGACTCTTGCACCTGTTGTATATTTCACCAGCCCTGTCTCCTCCGTTAGACTGTAAACTCTTCATGGCTACCCTTTCGGTTGACTGTTTCCATGTAAACACCGCACCCAACAAGTGCTCAGCAGAGTTGATGAGGCCCACAGGCATCCCAGCAGAGACATCCTGGGTAAAGATGTCACTTAACACCCTTGAACTCTGCTGGGAAAGAGAGGATGGCAGGAAAACATGCTCCCTCTCCTTTTCCTACCCTAAATTCATTGGGATTTACGATGGGCTCTTCTCCCATTAAGGTGAGGGGAGTGGGAAGGACTAGATCAGCAAAATAATGAGCGTTTGCTAGTTTCACTTGAATAGAGTACAGCTGTCCTTCAGACACCAACGACTGCGGGGGGGAAAAGTATGTTTTATTGACACTGGGACATAAGTCTGAGGGTAAGGGCTTATGGGAGACAGCTAGTTGGTGAAAGTAACATTAGGAGAACATGCTGCTGAAGTCTTTCTGGACATTAGGGTTGCCTATTCACGCATACATTGATCTGGGAGACCTGACTTCTAATCCTGGCTCCACCATTTGCCTGCTGTGTGGCCTTGGCAAGTCACTTAAATGCTCTAAGCCTCAGTTTCCCTTTTCTTCATCTAGAAAATGAAAGTGAGACAAGAGCTGGGTCCAACATGATTATCTTGTATCTACATTAGTTTCTGTACCGTGCTTGGAACAGAATAAGTGCTTAAGAACTACAATTATTATTATTTAGAGGGAGGCGATATGAACCACTGCCTTAACCCCAACCTATATCCTGAAAAGCCACATATCCCCATTCTAAAGTACTGAATCCTTATGCTGACTGGAAATGCCCCATGACTTGAATGATATCAAGCGCAGTCAGTTTTCCAAGGGTGTAATACAACTCCCTGCCTGGAACTCCCTCCCACTTCATATATTTTTAAATGGCATTTGTTAAGTTCTTACTATGTGCCAAACACTGTTTCACGTACTGGGGTGGATACAAGTTAATGAGGTCGGACACAGTTCCTGTCCCATTATGGGGCTCACAGTCCAAGTGCAAGTGAGAACAGGTACCGAAACCCCATTTTACAGTTGAGGAAGTTGAGGCACAGATAAGTGACTTTCCCAAGGTCATTCAGCAGACAAGTGGCAGAGCCGGGATTAGAACCCATGCCTTTGAGTCCCAGGACCGGCCACTTTCCATACTGCTGCTTCATAATGGACGGATCGGGGCTCGCCCCATCTTCAAAGCCCTTCTGAGAACAAATCTCCTGCAGGAAACCATTCTCAAGTAATCTCTAAAATTCCCATCTTGTATTCGCCAGTTTCCAGCTCGTCTCTCCCATGCCACCTAAGCACCTGAGTTCCACAGGTTCCATAGCACTTATGTACTTACCTTATATTTTCTATTCCTCTGCTTAAGTAACTTAAGTATCTGTCTACCCCACTGGACTGGAAGCTTCCTGAGGGCAGGGACAGTGCCTTCTAACTCTTTTGTACTCTCCCAAGAACTCCGTACAGTACTCTGCACTGAGCTGGGCACAGAGTTACCGATGACGATGAATAAGCGCCCGTCCACACTGGCCATCAACGGCATCACCCCGCCACTGACCTGCAGTGGTGACGACGCATCATCCAGCTAAACTCCTTCTTACAGTCGAGGCAGTGGTTCACCTCTGTGTCTCCGAGCCATCGTTCCTCCGCACTCAGCTTCTGCTGGAATTCCAACGCATCCGATTTTTGCCAGAGAGCATCTTTATCCCTACGATAAACAATAGAAAAGAAAGGAGAAAAAGAACCACAAAGGCCTTAAAACCAACCCTGCAGCCTGTCCTAGTATGAGGTAAACTACAATGATCACAATTTTATAATAATTGGAAACTCTCTACAAATCAGTTTTTGACATTTTTGCTCTAAGGGAATAATTTAGGAATATCTTGTCTCTGTCTTGCAAACTGCAAAACTTCAATTACCTACCACATTTCCTTTGGTCCAACCCACATTTACCCAATGCCACTTCCTCTCCTGTCTACCTTCTCATCTCGTCCTCCTATTTCCTACAGCAACAAGTTAAGAGAAGCCAAACTGCTAAACACTCTCTCTGCCTGCCACCCCCCCAAACTAGAATCTGATGAAAACTGTCCAAAGAAGGACAGTGTCCAAAGAAGTGAAAGAGAGGCAGAATACATTTGCTATTTTGGCCGATGAATTTTCATTATGCCTCTTGGCAGGGTTCTTAAGTGTTAATTTCTCATTTTCAGGCAGTCTGAGGTTGTTTGGTATGCAGGTGCAGGAACTGACGAAGTTGAGTCTTAGAGGTGCCTAATTTACTTCTAAGTTTCAGACTAAGACCAGGACAATTTGTTTCCAACAGTCATTATCAAATAGGCAGAACTAATGAAAAAACCCTATCCCTAGCACTTTGATTCTTAGGTTAGGTTTTTTGTGGCTCATCCAAAATCCTTCAATCTTTCTGGAAGAAGGAAAAGCCACACTCGAGAAAAACTCTATCCTTCTCACACATTTACAGGAATCTCTGCACGCTCTATCCTGGAGTTCTAGTGGATCTTGAGTCACTTTTGCTTCGAGGGGGCCACGTCACACTTCTTGACTAGCATTCCACCTACAGAGGCAGTATGACTACGCTACCTTCTGGCAAAATTAATCCCTCCATAAAACGTGAGATGTTATGAGGAAAACAACCCACTAAGCTACATGAAAAATGGAAAATCAGATTAACCCAATTTTAGCACCTAGCTTGACCCCATGAATGCAAAAACATTTAACAAAGAGTATTTAACTGAGCAAGAGCTTAAAGGAAGAGAAATAGTAGTGTCTTGAGTTTTCATGAAGTTCTGAATAAGTCCTGTTTAAAATATTCTCTCCTGAAATGGCATAATGTCTCTATGCCCACCTGAGAAGTTCGATTAGTCGTTCTTCAAGATATTTCTTGGTCTTGTTCAGGTCATCCAGGTCAGCCAACATCTTCTGGTCATTTCTCTCTCGGTCCTGTACTTCCTGGCTGAGTTTATTACGAAAGCCCTCCAACTCTCCGCTTACTCCAATAAGTTCTTTTTGAGTCCTAGTGGAGAAACAAGAAGACTTCAGTTTTTTCAGCTTCACATCTGAGTTGGCAACATGGTTCTCCCCTAAAGGCCCAGTCGCAGCCTAGCTTGGGCTCTTCTTCCTCATGGGGAGACCCACTGCCCCAGTTTTGACCGGTAGCTTTTGACTTTCTCCAGTTGCTCTGCCCTCAAACCCTTGACCTCTGCCCAATTCTTTACTGTTCGTGACTCCCCAAGCATTCACGAAATGGGAGGGGAAAAGTGAGATTCACAGCTTGGTCGACAATATGGGTCATTCCACAGTCCTACCGAAATCTCTCTCAGCTGACATTACAACATTGCTATCAGTGACATTTCCCACACCCAATCCAACTCCTTTTAGGTGGTGTACAATAATAATAATAATTGTGGTATTTGTTAAGCACTTAATATGTTCCAGGCACTGTATTCAGTGCTGGGGTGGATATAAGCAAATCGGATCGGCAAAGTCCCTGCCCAACATGGGGCTCACGGTCTCAATCCCCATTTTACAGATGAGGGGGTTGAGGCCCAGAGAAGTGAAGTGACTTGCCCAAGGTCACACCAAAGACAGGTGGCAGAGCCGAGGCTAGTACCCATGACCTTCTGACACCCAGGTCCGTGCTCTACCCACTATGCCATACTACTTCTATATTTTTAATTTATTCGTACTAATGCCTGTCTCCCCCTCTAGAGACAGACATTAGTGGGCAGGGAATGTGTCTGTTTATTGTTAGTACAGTCTTAGCACGGTAAGCCTTTAGTACAGTGTTCTGCACACAGTAAGTGCTCAATAAATATGACTGACTGAATGAATGAAAGTAACTTAACTCCATTTTTGATTTGTTTTTTTTTTAAACTGACACCAGAAAGTGTTGCTGAATTAGCTTACAGGTCGACAGGCCCCGAGGGGGTGGCTTTTCATTACAGGAGGGGTTGGGAGCCAATGATTCTTAAGCCATACCTGGATCTTCCTGGAAATAAATATGGCTCTTGAGCAGAAGCACCCACCTGGGGAGCTGGCATCATGAGAATGACATCCTTAGTTCTGCCCCGACAGCAAGAACCTCTGCAGGAAGTAACTGAGCTGACTGCCTCCCTGAGCCAAAAAGAGGCCGACGGGGGAGACAAGATGGTGGTTTTGCCCCCACAGCAAGAACCTCTGCAGGCAGTTAACTGAGCTGACTGCCTCTCTGAGCCAAAAAGAGGCCGAGGTGGGAGACAAGATGCTGGCTCTTTCCCACACTTGACGGCAGGGCGAGCTCAACCCTAACTCTAACCCCTTCCCTAATGGAGAGGAAGAAATTCACCAGTGACAAGTTTGTCCTCTCTCTCTCTCTCCCCTCAACGGCAGGGTAGGCCACATGCCAGTCTTACCAAGTCCTCCTGATCATCCTTGCCCAGCTTCTCCTGTTGGTTCTGAGCAAGGACAGTTTACTCTGAGTTGGCCTTACAGTAAACTCTCCCGCAAGCTGGGCCGGAGTAGGGATGGAAGTGGGGACAAGGGGTGACACAAGGACTCCCTCCTCTGTCCTTCCCTCCAGGCACCAGCAAGCTGCTAGCAGGAGCTGGGACAAAAGCCAACTCATGGTCTTTCCCACCCTTCTCTTCTATTTTCTTTGCCCCTTCACCCTCCTCTTCTCCTTCCCTTCCTTCCTTCCCCTCTTCTCTCACTGCGGTGGCTACGGTTAACTACGAAGCAGCCGCATGGTGCGATGATGTCATCACACTGCCTTGTGGATAACAACCCGTGGCAAGTAGGGGACCAAAACTTTATGGTTTCTGTGTGCATCGACCGCTTAAACGTTTCATTTGATTTGGTTCCTCCGCACAGAAGGGGTGACGGCCCCTGCCTTGCAAGATAAACAAATAAAGTACCCGGAAAGGTGATTCTACCGATGGTCACTCCACATGAGCAAAACGCTGTGGGAGTGACTGGCTCCCAACCAAAAAAGCCCTGAGTTTTAAGTTGGCCAGGATTGTTAACGGTTTTCGGAGATAACACTGGAAAAAATACACCCCGCAGGTTAGGCTGGATTTTTGACCCAGGACATATTCTACTAGGTCGTTAAGGCGGATATGACAAGTAACTCGGGAGAAGAGTTGAGGTTTTTTCTTTCAGGTCAACCTAAAGAATGGACAGCAGCCTTGGAACAGGATTAAAGTATCACAAGGCAGAGGGAGTGCTGTTCTTGGCCAATGAAGAATGTTATCAGGGCCCTGGCTAATCCTGAAAATACTAATGTAATCGAACATTAGATCATTTCACAGAGGAAATAAGAAATGGAACGGATGTGTCATTTTGGGGGGAAACCCAATTTAGTCCTTTTATCTGAAGCATCAGGTTTAACTTGCTAAACTGATAATCTAGAACTATCTCCCAACCATAAACAGTAAATTTCTCTAAAATAAACTGCAGCAAACTAAAGTTTCTTTACTTAATGTGATACTTTCTAGGTCTCCTATGGAGGAGAGGGCGCAGGGAGGGTACAACAGTGTTGACCGCAAATGTTTCTAGCTCAATATCGGTGGTGTTTGTCACGCACTTACCACGCATGAAGTGATGGGAGAGATAGAAGAAATAACGTCAGACACAGTCCCCGACCCAAATGGGGCTCAGAGTCTAAGTGGGAGGGAGGACGGGTATTTAATGTCCATTTTACAGAGGGAGAAACTAAGGTCACCCAGCAGGGAAGGGGCAGAGTGGGATTAGAACCCAGTTTCTCTTAATCCCAGGCCCATGCTCTTCCCACTGCTCCATGCTGCTTCTCTCTTCTGCTTCGCCCTGACTTGCTCCCTCTATTCATCCCCTCCCCCGCCCCTCAGCACTTAATAATAACGTTGGCATTTGTGAAGCCCTTACTATGTGCAGAGCACTGTTCTAAGCGCTGGGGTAGATACAGGGTCATCAGATTGTCCCACGTGAGGCTCACAGTGTTAATCCCCATTTTCCAGATGAGGTAACCGAGGAACAGAGAAGTTGAGTGACTTGCCCACAGTCACACAGCTGACAAGTGGCAGAGCCGGGATTTGACCCACGATTTCTGACTCCCAAGCCCGGGCTATTTCCACTGAGCCTCACTACTTAGGTACATATCTACAATTTATTTATTTATATTAATGTCTGTATCCCCCTCTAGACTGTAAACTCATTGTGGGAAGGAATGTGTCTGTTTTACTGTACTCTCCCAAGTGCTCTGCACACAGTAAGTGTTCAATAAATATGACTGACTTCTCAAGAGATAGGCTGGGCAACCCACTCTCTTTATTCCTCATCTGTAGACTTTTGGGCCGCACCAAAGAGCAGGATGAATGGGATGACTAACCTTTCCAAGTTTTCACTCAGGGATGTCACTTCCTCTTCTTTTTTCAGCATGGCGGCTTCGTGCTTGGTCAGCTGTTCCACTGCGTGATCTAATTTCCTTCCCAGGTCGGTTTTGGTTGCCTAGCAAAAGAATATACAAAAATCGACCCAACCTCTAGTAGGCCAAAGTTCCGGTGTGACTAGGGAGTTGTTGGTCCAACTGGGGGATGTCAGTTTTTAAAGGGAGCGTAAAGAAATCTAAATGCGGGAAGCACCGCGGCACAGGGAGACACTGAGATGGGCAGGGACGGTAGCTATCAACTGCAGTGTACTGTAGTCTCCCAAGCGCTTTGTACAATGTTCTGCACACAGTAAGCAGACAGAGGAATGACTTCCTTATATAGGAGTAAACAAAAGGTTGGCCGGAACCACGTCACCCCGGCACTGCATCCAGCCGCGTGCTTTGGGCTTAAATTACCAAGGACAGAATTCTTAGACTTGTTTTAAGAAGTGCGAGCTACCCTCAGTGCTAAATTTTATTTCGATCACTGAGCGAGCAAGGGGATGGACTTCCAGGGCTCAGGAGAGATGGAGGCAGAGAGAAGAGAACCAAAGAGGTCAGAAAATCTCCCAACCTCTGACGGACGTCGAGAGAGCCTTTCTCAGAGCATGGAAGCCGTGCACAAAATCTAATGATTTTAATGAAAAAGAGAAGCCTTCCAGATGAGCCTTGGTCTATACAGAAGCCCCCGGTCTGGCCCCGGAGTTAAACAGGGGTGAGAGAGTCCTGCTTCCAACCCTGGGGAAGGGACATAGCTTGATCCCAGCCTCCAACTACCATCTACTGCACCCAGAAAGCACTCGGTAAGTACCACTGATTGACTGACTGATTGGAGACAGGTAATGACTTTGACCCAACTGGGGAGATTGACCCGTGGAACTGTGTCTCATGGCTGCCCCTTGAAAGTTACAGTTTGACTGTTATTGTTGGAGAAGTTTCAAAATGGAGACAAAAGATGATTGAATTACTAAATGAAGAAATTCCGCCCTCACAGCATATAAAGCCTCACCTTTGCCTTCCCAATCTGACCCCAGGCTCTTGGTCAGCAGGTAGTTGCGTCTGCCCCCTTGAAACATTAAAAAATCGCTATTCGAACACACTGATTGTTTCTTCAGTATTGCCTAGGAGAAACCCCACCTTAAGCTCCGAGGCCTCCTTCTCTACAGCCTGCAACTCCTGCTTTTTCTCTTCCAGCTGTCCCTTCACGTTCTTGCACTCTTCACTCACCGTCTGTCGCAAGCAGAAAGAGCAATTATTAGTCATCTCCACATTATGGAAACAGCTGAAAAATATGCAGTGTTAGAGCACAGATCTCTCTGACCGTCAGAAGAACCGGTGCTCAGGGATCCGGGTTTGGCCAGGGGGCAAAATCCCTTTATGCTCGGTCACTGGACTAGAGTTTGGCTTAGAATCTATTACGTTCCATTTCAGACAGGGCCTAGGTTTGACTCTGAGTCCTGGGAACAGTGACCCCATTTTCTGCCACAGGCAGTGTGCAGCAAGGTCAAAGATTTACAAACAGGGCGTGTTTTGGTAAGTCACTGGTTGTTATCTGTGTAGAGGGAGCTCAGAATTTGGCTTTTACATCACACGAATGACAAGACGTTCAGAAACAACCGTCACCCTCCAGTGATATCCTGCCACGGACCAATCCCGCCCACACCTAATCGCTTCCAGTCCTGAAGCAACCCCCTTCATCGGAGGGCAGGGATAGTGTCTTCTACTTTCTTTCTATCTCCTTAGCCGAGGAACTCTGGTCTAGGGGCGTTCAAGAGATGTCACTGGCTGACTGTCATTGTCCTAGACTAGCCATGCCACCGTCAGGCTTCTCGTAGCCCCACTCTGCTTTCCCATCTGACGATCACCTACCCAGTATTAATACTACTACTAATGATAGCCGAGGTATTTGTAAAGTGCTGTGTGGCCGAGGACTGGGATAGATGCGTGGTAATCAGATCGGACACAGTCCCCGTCCCACATGGGGCACGCAATCTAACGGGGAGGGGGAACACGTTTTTAAACCCCATTTTATATGTAGATGAGGAAATTGGGGCACAGAGGGGATAAGTGACTTGCTCACGGTCACACACCAGGCAAGCGGCAGAGCTGGGACCAAATCTGGGTCTCCTGATTTTCAGGCCTGTGTTAATAATAATAATAATAATAATAATAATAATGATCTTGGTATTTGTTAAGTGCTTACTATGTGCAGAGCACTGTTCTAAGCGCTGGGTGACACAAGGTGATCAGGTTGTCCCACGTGGGGCTCACAATCAATCCCCATTTTACAGATGAGGTAACTGAGGCACAGAGAAGTTAAGCGACTTGCCCAAAGTCACACAGCTGGCAAGTGGCAGAGCAGGGATTCGAACCCATGACCTCTGACTCCCAATCCCGGGCTCTTTCCACCGAGCCACGTTGCTTCCATTAGGCCACAAATTTAGTTGCAGACCATCCCATTTGCCTCTCAAGTATCCTGTGTCACTGCCTACTGATCACATATTACTTGTTGAAACCAAAGTTCCTGGATTACTTCTCAACGGCTCACGCATGATATATAATTTAAAAAAAAAAAATTCAGTAGTTCGTGCCTGGCTCCCTAATTTCTCCACTCAGCAGAAGAGTATTCCATTAAAAGAAGTGGGGTTATGAAGGTAGGGTTAAGGTTCAGGCGTGTGTCCTGCCAGGACTTCTCTTCAGGGATACCCGGCTGCTTTTTCCTTGAATATGACGGATGGAAATCTCACCCCATTGAACGGCTGAAGCTAGACCTTCACCTGCAGCTCCGTAGAAGCACCCTCCCTCTACCCACTTCCTCAGGGCAAGATCTCCAGGGGTGCTGCACGAGGAAGGAAAACACATTCACTTATATTTCACATTCGCTTATATTCACGCGCATCACCTTGAGCTTGGTCTGATAGTTCATGATCTCAGTGCTCATCTGGAATTTCACGGTTGAGAGCTCTTCTTTTCCAACCTCCCGCAGGCTCTGGGCCTGTTTCTCGGCCAGATCCAGCTGGGTCTGGAGGCTGAGGAGGGCGTCGGCCCTCTCCTGTGCCTCCCTCAGCTCCTCTTGCAGGCTTTCCTTGGCCTGCTGGAGCCCAACCACATCCCGCTGCAAGTCCCGGCGCTCCCTCGCGGCCGTCTCCTCCACGTCTTTGAGTTTCCGCGTGGCCTGCGCCAGCTTCTCCTCCGCCCGTCCCTTCTCCGCTGTCAGAGCGCAGACCTGAATGCCCAGCTCGGCGGTGTCAGTGTTGGCTCGGTGGAGCTGCTCCTGCACCTCGGCGTGCTCCAGCCGGGCCACGTCGGCATCCTGCCTCACGCGGGACAGTTCTTCCTGGAGACCCTCCACCTCTCGCTCCCTCTCAATCCTCCCTTGGGCTTCTCTCTCCTTCTCCTTCCTCAGGGCCTCCTCCCTCTCCGTGTACCGCAGCAGCTCCTGAACGTGAGCCCGGTTGAGAGACTCGTTCTGTTCCTTCAGCTGCCGGACCAGGGCCCTGTGCTCTTCCAGGCTGTCCTCGGTTACCTTCAGCCGGCTCTGCGACTTCTCTCGGCTGCCCGTGGCCTCCTGGAGCCTGGCTCGGAGGTCGACGGCCTCGCCTTGCAACCGGGCGACCTCGCCCTGGTGGAGCTCCAGCTGCTTCTCGGCCAGGGCCAGCCGGGAGGCCAACTCCTGGCTTCCCTTCTCCCGGTGAGCCTTCTGTTCCAGCTGGGCCTTCTCCAGCGTGCCCCGCTCCGTGGTCAGGGACTCGATCAGCCTGGACTGGTCCAGGCACGTGCTCCTGAGGCTCTGCAGTTCGCCCTCGTGGGCCTCCGCTCGCCGCCGACACCCCTCCGCTTCATCCCGCAGCCGCTGGCACTCGCTCTCCTTGCCCCGCAGCGCCTCGTCTCTCTCCGCCACCTGGGCCCTCATGGTCTCCTTGGCCTTCTTCACGGCAAGGAGGCTCTTCTCCATCTGGTCCCCGATGTGCCGGATGCTGGCCTGCTCCGCCTCCAGGGAGGCCAGCGAGCCCTTGATGGCCGCTTCGCGTTGCCTCAGTTCCTCGTAGTCCACCTGTAGGGCCTTGAGCTTGCCCTCCAGGATTTCGTTTCGCCGACTGGCATTCCGCAGCTCCTCGTCCAGCTCTCTGTTGGCCTCACGGAGCTTCTCTTCCCTCTCGTCCACCGACACCTGGGCGTCGTCGATCTGACTCTGGAGGTGCTTCTCGGATGCCTTGAGCATAGCCACTCCTACTTCTAAGGAGGCGTTGGACTCCTGTAGGCTCTTCTGCTCCTCTTCTAGCTTCTTCCTGGCCTGCTGCAGGAGGGAGTTCTCGGATCTCAGCTCCTTGCTCTTCTCCCCGATCTCACTGAGCTCCAGGCTCTGCTGCCCCGTGAGGAGCTCCAGCTCCCCGACCTTCTGGCTGAGGTGGTCCCTGTCCCCCATCAGCTGCTTCTTCTCCTCCTCCAGGTCGCTCACATGCTGGTTCACCTGGGACAGGTGACCTTCCAGCAGCTGCAACTGCTTGGCCAGGGATCTGGCCTCCTGCTCCAGCACATCTCTCTCAAGCCCCAGCTCTTCTCTACAACTCCTCTCTGCTTTCCTCGCTTCTGCCAGTTTCTCCTCCAGCGCCCGGGTGCTCGCCAGAGATTCTTCCAGCTGGAGCCGGAGGTCAGTCACCTCCTTCCCTTTGGCGGCCAGCTCCTCCTTCAAAGGGGCCGTCTCTTTGGTCAAGTCCTCCAGGGCGGAGCGCAGCCGGTGCTTTTCTTCCCCGGAGCTAGCGTCCAAGAGATCGAGTTTGGCTTCTAGCTCTCCGCGGGCCTTCTCTTTAAGCTGCAGCTCCTCTGCCAGCTTCTTCAGCTGGGTTTCCTGCACAGCATTGAGCTCTTGAACTCTGGCACTCGCCTGGTCCAGCTCCCCAAGCTTCTCCACCAGCTCCTGGATCTTTAGGGCGGAATCATACTGGCTGGCGGCCTGCTGGCCCTTCGCGTCCAGGGCGGCGTCCACCCTGCTCGCCAAGTCTAGGTTCTTCTGCTCCGCCACGGCCAACTGGGCCTGGAGATCAGCAAGGCGCAAGTCCTTCACGTTGGCGGCGGCCCGGGCCTCCTCCAGCTCCTGGACCAGAGGCCGCAGCTCGGCCGCCCACTCCTCCTTGTTGGACTCCAGCTGCTTCAGGGTGGACCGGTATTCCTTTCGCTTCTCGGCGGCGTCCAACCCGAGCGTCTGTAAGCACTTCTGCAGGTCCTGCACGGTGCTCTGAGTGGAATGTGTGATCTCACACTGCTTCCGGAGCTCTTCCACCATCCCGCTCAGCCGGGAGTTCTCCTCGGCCAGGCTGCTCTCCTTCTCCCTCTGGGCCCGCGCTTGCTCTCCGTGGACCCTGACGGCCTGTCTCAGCTCCTGGTTCTCTTTCTCCAGCTGCTGCACGCGCCCCTGCAGCTCCTTTTCTCTCATCTCTAGCTGGTCCAGCTCCACGCGCATTTCATCAAACCCTTCCAGGGGCTCTGTGTTCAGAGAACTGTTAGCATCAAAGCTGGTGGCCAAATCTTGGGTCTAAAGAAAAGCAAAACAGGAAGAAATGAATTAGAGGGAGGCGGCACCTGCAAGGCCATTTCTCCAGATTTTGGAGATCTGCAGGAGAGGTTGTTGTTTTAGGAACATACCGCTTGATTAAATAACATTCCACTAAAGAGGATGCCAACAGGAGGATGAGAAGGTGGGGGGCGTCAGCGGGGGAGACTGTATCGGAAAAGGAGTCTGCCAGCTGACCTCTGCCAGGCTAAAAAGGAAGTGAGCCCGAATACCCAATCACTTCAATTACCTGCAAGTAGCTGCTCACCAAACTACTCATACTTGAACTGCGACTCGGAGGCTTCCACATATAAGCCGAAGTACCGGGGGAGGCCAGTGTCCTCCTGCAAACAAAACGCAGTGGAACTGGTCACGGAGCAGGAGGGGACACCCCCAAACCCCACCCTTCGGTGTTTGTCCTGCATTTGTTACGTATCAAATGACAACACTTCACTACGTGTGTTAGGTGCAGAGGCAAGTGTGGGAGATAACTGGGGGGAAAACACGTCAGCCAAGCAGTTTCACTCTCTATGGCAAATGGCTGAAGCCTGAAATCATTCTCTATAATCCCCTCCACCTTATCAGGGTCCACAGCTGGCTGGCTCGACTTGTAGGGAAGGAGAGGAACGGGGATCCTCAGCAGAGCAGATCAATAAATACCACAGTAATTTCCCCACCCCCTTGTTGAGAAGGAAATACGGATGTAATTGTAAGCAGGGATAATAAAGTTCCAGGGAAGAAGGAGAAACACAGAACCAAGCAACTGGGGTAGTTAACTAACAAGACCTGTCAGGGGCCAGGGTCAGAGGAGAAGAACCGGGTGACAACATGGACAATACAGCAGGGGTTGGGGGAGTTGATTCACTTGAGTGTTTATTAGAGGCAGCACTTGGGAGAAGGCAACAGAAGTAAGATATGCAGTCTCGAGTGGCTTCCTTTGGGCCCCATTTTTTCTTCTGCTTCCCTAATGGCTAGATATAATTCCTCCATAGGGCCCTGCCTCTTTTTTGAGGCTGTAAAAATAATGTTAAAGAGTAGGGGTAATTATGGAAGTAAATATGACTATATCCAGAGCCCCGGAAAGAGAAACCCCAAGAGTTTAAAAATAAAAATGAACCGACTTGGCCAGTCAGCTTAAACCTGCCACTGAAGAGAGAATTAGTGGCTTCCTTTTGGAGGTGCAGTGTTTTTCTCAAGGTTCCATCCTAAATGATCTCTTCTAGTGCATTAAATGGGTCTGAAGGAGCTACTGTGCAATCGCAAAGAGATCGGTGACTCAGTTTACTTGTAGGACCTGGCCCAATATATTTAATATTGAAAAAGTACAACCATAAATACTCTTTTCTTGAAGGAATTCAGTAACAGGGAATCAAGTGGATTAGCTTAACTAGAGGGTTATTTTTTTAAGGAAGCACAGGACTGGCATTTGGGTTATTGCGGGGTATGAAAAGCACACTGTAGGTGCTCAATAAACAGTCGGTGAAGGGAGGGCTAGGCTAGGTAAAAAGCAAACAGATGATGCGACTTTTTAAAGAATAACTCTGTCACCACTAAACCACAGTCAACCAGGCACTCCCTGGTTAAGTGATTCTTCCCAATGTCACACAGCAGGCTTATGGCAGAGTCGGGATTAGAACCCAGGACCTCTGACTCCCAGACCCTTGCTCTTTCCACTAGGCCTCGCTGCTTCTGTTGATTTCTACTCCCACTGATCTTCCACTCAACGCGCTCAAGAATTTAGAGGGTGCCAAACCGCAGATGCATATATCATGTATTGTTTTTGTCTGTCTGCCTCCCCCGATTAGACTGTAAGCCCATCAAAGGGCAGGGACTGTCTCTATCTGTTACCGATCTGTACATTCCAAGCGCTCAGTACAGTGCTCTGCACATAGTAAGTGCTCAATAAATACTACTGAATGAATGAATATCATTTCCTCAACACAGAACAACCTCTTCACAGATTTGGTTAATTCTGCTCAAATACATTTCCCCCAGTACATCTAATTCTTTGCCTTACCTGGCAAACGTCGGCCATCCAGCATCCAAGTCATATCCCCTAGACGCCAGGTCAAACTGAACCTCGGTCAGCTCATAGAGTTGGCCTACGATGTCGGAGCTCATTTTAGGCTTCAGAAAGGGACTTCTTGCATAGTACCAATCACTAAGGGAAAGATGAAACAACGTGGATTAACAGAGAGAATGGCAATATCTAGACGCTGAGTAATCCCTATTATGACATTCGGGAGTGAGGAAGGGCACCGTACCCTGTCCGGAGACCACAGCGTTTTCCAGAACGCAGATCGGCCCCGAGCCCAGCTTACTACCGGGAATGGAACGATGACTGGGGAAGCCATGGGGACTGCTGGAACAGCAGGAGGAGACAGGAGGCTCACTGTTCAGGGAGGATGGCTCACCGGGGGCAGGGGGGAGAAACAGAGACCGTGTCTAGGAAGAGGAGAGAAGCCCACCTGCCATCTTGGGCCCTGGCGATTACAGTAATGGAACAAGGAATCTTCAAACACAAGAACTGGATTGTGGATCAACCACTTGCAGCCCCTGAAGTCAGTTCATTCACGTATTTAAATGATCCTAAAAATAACACCCCCAGATTGGGTTTGACTTTAATGAACTACTAAAGGAAACTCAGACCAGCATTCTGACCGAAGGGTGTTAAACACTAAGTCTGGATTGTTGGGAGGAAAGTGGGAAACACTCTCAAGAGATCTGGATTAAAACCAGTATTGACGCCTCACGATATATTCTGGCCACGGTTTTAAGGGTGAGACATCAATGTTTTATTTCAATCCTCCTCTCCCCTTACCTGGTCACTTTGGTATTCATGAGACACTGCTGCAAGGTGTCGGCCAGCCTCTGGTGCATTAAGGAGTACCGGACGAAAGCTCTCCCTTTCCCGAGAGACGTCCTCAGCTGGAAGAAACAGACCAAAACGGCCTTCAGCCAAATACCTTCCCCTGATGCTTGACGAGAAACACACTTCCGCCCGAGCGTCTTTGCTTCAGGTGGGGCGGGGGAAGGTAGCGTAACTGGCAGAGATCCCAGAGTAGCCGTCGGGGATTGGCATGTTGAGCATCCGGGATACTGAGCAAAATATCTCAGCATTTTACCCTTAATATACAACAGATGATCTTTCTCCCTACCTTCAAAGGTTTGTTAAAAGCACATCTCCTCCAAGAGGCCGTCCCCAACTGATTCCTAATTTCCTCTTCTCCCACTCCCTTTTATATCACCCTTATCCTTGGATCTGTACCATTTATTCAGCCTCACGGATAGGCACATATATGCAATTTATATTAATGTCTGTCTCCCCTTCTTAGACTGTAACCTCCTTGTGGGCAGGGAACATGTCTACCAACTCTGTCATACTGAACTCTCCCAAGGGCTTAGAACTGTGCTCTCCAGTCACAGTGAGCGCTCAATAAATCTGACTGATTGAGTGCTAAGAAATGTCAGGCCCTGATTTAAATTTGCAGAGATTTCCAGGTAAGGGTCTGGCTTTTGGAATTTTCTCCCTCCTCTTCAATCAACTAAGATTAGATCTGATGGCTTTTGAAGTTCAGGGCCAGGTACACCTTTTTAGTTAGGTTCTCTCTGCAGGGATGGTGTGAAAAGAACGCTTCTTCCACTTTCTGAAGTCAGAGATATTTAAACCAGTGGGACTCGGTTGCCAATTTTGCCCTGCACAGACATTTACAAAGATCAGTATTAATTTTACTGTAGATAATGGACCTGAGAATGTTTTCCATGAAATAGGAACTGGTGACTAATGCAAGACCGAGGGAAAAATTGGAGAAGCAACGAGCTTCGGTGAAGATACTTCTGACTCACTCGAAACAACATTTACAACAAAACAACTTTAATTTTTTTCTCCTAAAAACCAACTTCCAGACTTCAGTAATACAAAGAAATGTTGCCTACATTCAAATCAATGAAAAAACAAGTTGAGAAACTGTTGTGCATTTCCTCAACATTGATTAGCCAGGATCTCAACCGCATCAATAACGTGGGGGGGGGGGTGTGAGAATCGACACTTTTCGCAAATTCAGATGGCATTTACTACTTGAGTAAAAGATATCGGGCTAGTTAGTGGAAAGACAATCTTGATGCACTCAGTGGATACCATCATGACCTCAACGTAACCAGATGCTTTTTCCACTGTGCAGTAGGGTAAGAGTGGAAATGTTCTGTGATGACGACTTTAAGAACTGCCAGGAAATTCAACGAGTCGGGTGGATAAACCATCTTGAGTATGTTCAGCGCAAAAGACTATGCCATCTCTAACTTAACCACATCTATGCCTAAAGCACCTAACCGCTACAAATACATACACACATACACACACTCTAAAAAGGTCAACACACAGAACATTCAAGTGGTTAAGAGGCTAAGCAGAACCCATTTTATCAATTTCTACTCTCTTGGGTTTACGTGATTCAACCAGTTCCCGCAATGTTTAACCTTTACAGTGTTTTGCATTTAACCTCTACTTTTAAGCCTGTTACCTTAAAAGCAACAAAAATACAACTGGATAGACTCTCATTGTAAAGCAGTTAGAAAGGATTCAGACCTACACCTAAAAGACGGTGAGTCCCATCTTCCAAATAGGGGCCTGATGTTCAGTCAGACGTCAGTGGTTCTATTAATTTGGAACCACTCCAACACAACACGCACTTCTTCATGACTCCTAAAACCCACCGCAAATGGAGTTGCTCCCAGAATTTGTTATGATGTGCTTAGGTGTGTGAAACTGGGAACAAAAGTGCTACTGAAGAATGGACATCAAATGGGAATTCTGCTAGATTGTAAACTCCTCGAGAGCAGGGATGATGCCTACTAACTCTATTGGACTCGAAGCACCGAGTACGGTGCTCTGCACAGAACAGGCACTCAGTAAACACTACTGATCGATGGACTGCTGCAGCGTGGCTCAGTGGAAAGAGCCTGGGCTTCGGAGTCAGAGGTCATGAGTTTGACTCCCGGCTCTGTCACTTGTCAGTTGTGTGACTGTGGGCAAGTCACTTCACTTCTCTGTGCCTCAGTTACCTCATCTGTAAAATGGGGATTAACTGTGAGCCTCACGTGGGAGAAGCTGATTACCCTGCATCTACCCCAGCACTTAGAATAGTGCTTTGCACAAAGTAAGTGCTTAACAAATACCAACATTATTCTTATTACTATTATTACCGAGCAAACCCCGTAGGCAGGACAGGCCTGGCTCCCACTGTCTCACTGAAATGCCTTCCCTTCCACCTGCAGTGCGGTACTCCTAAGAGGTTCTGAACGAGCAAAAAGCAAAGCATATAGAAGTGAAAGAATTTCTTCTCCTCATACTCTCATTTCCGTCTCCTCTCGTCATTCTGACTGCATTTCTCAGAAAGGATTTTAGAGCCAGTCTGGCCCTGTTTACATATGCTGTAAGTCAAAGTTTACGTGGGAGATCTCAGAACAGCAGGAAAAAGAAATGGATATACAGGCAAGGCCTTTTTTTTTTTAAGCTTTCACTCCTGAAGAGAGCAGAAGAGCAAAGCCCTTCATGCCAGGCAAAAGGACCTCAACAGTTCCAAATTAGGCTGATGCACTAGGTTCACCCTCATTCCTCAACTCTAACAACTCTAACATGTACTCGTCTACGTCTAAGTGCTACGAGGCAGGCTACTGGCCACGTTAACCTTTGTGCACATAAAAGAGGACAGAGAAATTAAGTGCTCCTTCTACTATGGACATCACTTCTCAGTGAATAGGCTTAGAAAGCTTTTCCCAATGTTCCAGATCATTCCTCTCATTTCAAGCCCTCGGTTCCTTCACTTCAATGACCCGTACCAATGCGAAAGCTACATGTAGTCCTAATACTCAGGTGAACAGCAATCTTCTTGAACCATTTCATTAAATCAGAAGCAAGCAGAATTGCTTTCCCCAACTCCTAAACTTTCTTTAAAAATAATACAAAGAACTGGATTTCACCTCTGATAAAACGAGCAGAAACGTCCAGCCAAATAGCTGATGTCTCGTGCCAAGGATGAAGGGAGGGATGGGGGGCGTAGAGGGGAGAATTATACCCAAATAACTTTCCAAGCCCCAGCTGCCTCAAGGCCCAGACCAAACATGCTCTGACTCATTTAATGAAGCAGTTGAGTGAAGGGAGTGGAGAACCGTGTAAACTCCCAAGCAAATATTTATAAAACAATGCATTTCTACCTGAAAATACGAGTCTGGATATCTCATCAGGGCTGGCCTTCGATATCCCAAAACTGTCTTCTCCGCTTAGCCATTTAATATCCTAAGACCAAGTGTTTATAAGTAAAAGGCCCAAATGTCTCAATTCCAAAATGGAGAAGTGGGAGGGAGTTTCCGGGGCAGGAAGGATTTCTGGGTTGTGAGGTAGAAAAAGGCATGAGGAGAAACTGAGGCACAAGGCAGAGGAAGATGGATCTCCCTCCATATTTTCCTTTTCCGTTCCATGCTTCAGACTCACCGCTCTCTCCAGTCATTCCTATTCCCATTCCAGGAAAATTACTTCCGGTTCTCCAGTACTTTGTCCCTTCTTTGTACTTGCTATTTTCACTCAATATCTCCTACTGTATTCAAAAAGAATGCTGAACTTCTCCCTCCAGCAAGCTCTACAAATCCTCTTCCCTACCTGCCTTGGATTAACGGTTCTTGTCAGTGCAGGGACTCAGAAGTGACGGCAGTGTCCACTGGATCAGGGGAAGGGAAAACGAGCAGAACTACTTGTTCGGTTTTGGATTGTTCTGAGGTTACTGGAATTATGTGATACACACAGATAACTTCTGATTTCCTCCCCAAAAATCACGGTTGGTAATTTTGTGGTGGAAACAGTTACGTTGTATTTGTTACGCACTTACTATACGCCGAGCACTGTACAATTACCTTGTGTAATCGGGTTGGACACCTCCTGTGTCCACCTCACAGTCCGAAGTCCCATTTTACAGATGAGGTAACTGGGCACACAGAGAAGTGGAGTGACCCGCTTCAGGTCACAGGGCAGAAAAGTGGTGGAGGCAGGATTAGAACCCAGGTCCTCTGACTCCCGGACCCGTGCTCTTTCCGCTTGACCACACTATTTCCCAATATTATGGGCGGCAATGCAGTAACCAGTATGGTGTGGGGTCCCTTAACCAGCGGCCCCTAAAATTTGTGGCAATATGAACAGACGATGGTCGGGGCTCGAGACCCAGGGGGGCCCAGAGCCCTCTCGACATCAGGGGGCTTGGGGTCCACCACCCCCTGATGCCCAGACCAGCAGCTTCCATCACTGGGGACCACCATGGTACCTTTAAGACCCTGGGAAGGCTCCCGTAGCTTATAACTAAAAACTGTTTGCTTGTAGGGAGGAGGAATTACTTATTTGGACATTGTGGTCTTGTCACTGCTAACTCTGTCGCTTACTGCTCTTCACAATTCAGTGTTATCATTCTTTGTATCTATCTACCCACTCTTGGACTGTAAACCCAAGGTGGGACAGGGACTACGTCTGATCTGCTCATCTGGCACCTACCTCATCTCCCTGCACTCTGCTTAGCATATAATTAGTTATTCATTTGTTCAATTCATTAGTTCGTTCATTCGTTATTCATTAAGCGATTACTTAGGAGGCATCCACCCAGTTAACCCATCCTTCCGATTCCAGAACCACCCTACTAAACGAAAGCAGTTTACAGATAAGATCCTTTTCTCTGGAGCTCCTGCTGGAGAGTACAGGTGAGCTAGGCAAACACCATGCTCATTAGTTCAACCCATCGGCTTACCTCTGAAATTGACTTGACGAAGCGGATTCCATCGTTTGCTCCTTTCACTTTCGCCAGGCAGTCGCAGAAATAATCCCAGTAGTCCTTCCTGTTCCCTAGGAGAGTGGCCTTTTCCTTCTGGTCAAACTTTGCGAGGAAAGAAAAATATCACGCCCACTTAGGAACTCCGAGCCTTCCACTCAAAAGCTAACGCTCTGAAAGGGGTCTCTGAGCTAAATCACAGTTCTGGAAAATGAACCACTTGAGATTTCATCTCATTTGTTCAATTCTTGGGGTTTTATATCTTCCTTCCCGTCCAACCCACCTTTTTGTCTGAGACACACTCATTCGGTGTACTGCAATTCCCTTTCAGCTAAACCAACAAGCCACTTCAAAGTCAGAGCCTCGAATTATTTTAATAAAAAGAAATAAGACAATGTCACAGTTGAAATATCTTACCTGAAAACCGGATGAAATTCTTACATAATATTCAATAGTATTTATTTATTGAGCGCTTACTATGTGCAGAGCACTGTACTAAGCGCTTGGGATGAACAAGTCGGCAACAGATAGAGACAGTCCCTGCCGTTTGACGGGCTTACAGTCTAATCGGGGGAGATTAGATGGCGCTTTCCTACATCCTTTCTATAGGGGCATTTTAAAGGCTCAAGAACTGGTGCTTAAAGATAGTCAAATATTTCACTCCATATGGTCCTTAAGTATACCTGAGTAAAACAACTCTTAAAAAAACACCCTTGCTTTATTACAAACTTTATAACATCATAAATGCTGTTACTGGGCCAGATCTGGGGTCAATCCAGTCCAGTATTCTACCTCTGAAGCTAACTAGCAAAGGGTTCTGGGAGGAACAGGGTGAAAGTTGCCCTCCTTGCCATCCAACTTTCTAGTTATGGATGGTTCCTAACCTTTTTCCTCTACTGTCTACTATCCCCTACTTATTTATTTGATCATTATCATGCCTTATAAATAGTTACCTTTTCCTGCTCTCACATATCGAATAGTCCTTTTAATAATAGGGCGTCTCAAGGGTGAATTTATCCACATCCTTCCTCCATTTATTACTGTCTGCCTGCACAACTTTTAATATGCTTCTGACTCCCCGGGTCCCTTGTAGTTCTGTAACGTAGTGGAAAGAGCACAGGACTGGGAATCGGGAGATTCCCTGGGCTTAAGTTTTAGCTCAACCACTGGCCTAACTGGGTGACCTGGTACAAGTCACTTAACCTCTCTGGACCTCCTTAACTGTAAAATGGGAATAAAATGGATTGTAAACCTTGTTTGGGACACAGGACATATAATCAGCACTTAATATATGCCATAATTATTAATAATAATAATAATGTTGGTATTTATTAAGCGCTTACTATGTGCCGAGCACTGTTCTAAGCGCTGGGGTAGACACAGGGGAATCAGGTTGTCCCACGTGGGGCTCACAGTCTTAATCCCCATTTTACAGATGATGGAACTGAGGCACCGAGAAGTTAAGTGACTTGCCCACAGTCACACAGCCGACAAGTGGCAGAGCTGGGATTCGAACTCATGAGCCCTGACTCCAAAGCCCGTGCTCTTTCCACTGAGCCACGCTGCTTCTTATTGGTGTGGTTCCAGAAAGATCTGACAAACACACTGAACACTTTACAACCTATTTTTGATGCGTCACACTGACCTTCCAACTCGGTGATGTGAGATAAAATGGCCACCAAGAATTTCTGGGCAGGCATTCCAAATACTGAAGGGATGAAATCAGCAAAGGAACCGGCTGGGTGTATGTATCACTTACTTGTAAAAGGTACTCAAGTTTGTAGGAAAACTTATGCAGATTGGTGCTGTCATCTGTAATAGGTTCTCCGGCTTCCTTAAATTCTTTGTTTAGTTCTGATACAGCATCTGTAAAACGACAAACCAGAATAGGGGATCTGAAGGGGCATAGTAACAAGGATACTTAAAGGAACAAACACAGGGCTATGTAAAATGCCCTAGAAATTAAAAAAAAAAGTTGGATGGAAATGTTAAATAAGAAATACAGTCTTCCTTTGAGATTATGTATTGCTAACTGACACACTATCACTGGAATCTCCCCTCTAGTCTGTAGGCTCCTCTCTAAACCAGACGCTCATTATGGGCAGGGAGTGTTCGCTAATTTTATGGTATTGTATTCTCCCAAGCACTTAACACAATGCTCTGAACATAGGAAGCGATCAATAAATACCATGGATTTGACTGAATGTTTGAACTCTCACTCTTGGAAATCATGACATTTTCACCAGGACCCATTCCTTGCTATTCGATGGTTGTTTTTCCGCTTGAAGTCCCAACCTCATTTTACACGACTGGAGTCCAGGTCTTCACTGACTTGTCCCCAGCTAACAGTATGAGTCTGCAAGGACCAAATGTGAGGACAGTTGAAAATACATATCCCCCACATGGCCGAGTGGAAAGGAGATGGGCCTGGGGGCGGTCAGAAGACCTGGTTTCTAATCGAAGCTCTGCCATTTACCTGCTGTGTGACCTTGCCCACAATGACAACTCCTCTGGACCTCAGTTTCTTCATCTATCAAATGCCTGTTCTCCCTCTCCTCTTACACTGTGAGTCTCATGTGGGACAGGGACTGTGTCTGACGTGATTCTCTTGCACTTATCCAAGTAGTAGGGAGCTTGGCACATAGTAAGCATTGATTAATAATAATAATTATTATTATTATACCTGGATCTAAACCTCACTCGGCCACCTGACTGCCGTGTGACTTAGAGCAAATCACTTAATTTCTCTGGGCTTCAGTTACCTCCTCTGAAAATGGGAATTAAGATTACGAGCCCCATGTGGGACATGGACTGTAACCTCCCTGATTATCTTATATCTTCATGAGTGCTTAATACAGTACCTGGCACATAGTAAGCGCTTAACAAATACCATTTTTAAAAAAAAGGATGTGAATTTTTCATCCCTTCATTGCAGGGATGTCAGTGAAAGTGAACAGTAAAATCTCTTTAATAAATTACTTATAACTTGAAGCCTCCTTAAAAAGTTTTCCATTCATTCTAGAAATGCCTTGTGTACTTTAACACGCTTGTAAAGGAACTCTAATAAAGAATCCCCCTGCCTCCCTCATACTCAGCCTCTCAAAATTGACTCCATCCATTCTGATACAAAGGGGTATTTACAGTGAAGTGTCAAATCTTTCTAGCTATATTTCTGTCAAATGACAATTAAAAAAACAAAACACTTTTACCCAAAGAATGTTCCAAAGGTTAATTAGTAAAATTTGGGGAAAGTGTTTTGAGGAGGATAAGCATATCTTGATTTTTGACCTCCTGAACAATGTCACAATTTTGGCTGCTGCTCTCCTCACATACACCACCCCCAACAAGCTTTAGGAATCCCTACTTTGCAGTCGCCACTTCAGAGCAGCTGGGAATCTGAGCTTTCCTACCATCGGGGAATATTCACCTCTGACTCCAGTGGCATCCACTGACTACTTAAGATCATGTTGCAGTCAAAGTGAAAAAACACCCAATGGAGATCAAACGGCTAATTGGAGGCTGATAAACGTTGATAAACGTTACTAAGATCTCATCCAAATCTAGTCATCTGAAAGAATACTAACTGGGTCCCCACAATTAGAGCATCCTGGGAATTGAACCCATTTTTCTCGATTCCCAGTCCAATTTAGAGCTCTGTGTCCTCTTTTGTTGTGTGTTCATTCTGGGCAAAGCTCAGTACCCGGTGTCCTACTCTAATTACTCCATAAAACCACTCTGTAATAGCCTGAGTCTAATCTCATTTGCACATGTGCCAGCATCTAGCTTCATGTCACCCTGGTAAAAGCTCAGGGACTCAGGGAGAAGGGCAAGGAGAAGGTCAGCAAAGCTGCCAGAAAAGGGAGGAACTGGACTCATCGGCCTGAACCCCCTCTTGACAGGCTAGAACTTCTGTGAGGAGACGATCATGGGAAGCGCTTAACAAATAGCACGATTATTATTAATCATTATTAAGGGAAAAAGAGCATAGAAAAATATTTTCCTATTCCATCTCCCTGCCTCAGGAACCAACAGAATGATTCCTTCCAAAATTTGATTTTTCCCGCTGAGGGCAAGTCATTCTGTATCCTTCCCAAAGACTGACTTTGGTCATTTAGAAAAACTGACTTTTTTAAAATGGCATTTGTTAAGTGTTTACTCTGTGCCATGTACCGCGCTGCACGATGGGGAAAACAAAGTTAATCAGGTTGGACACAGACAACGTCTGACACAAGTCTCACAGACTAAATCCTCATTTTGCAGATGAGGGAACTGAAGCCCAAGAGAAGTTAAACAGCCCAAGATCACACAGCAGACAAGTGGCAGAGTTCGGATTAGAACCCAGGTCCTTCTGACTTTCAGACCTGTGTTCTATCCACAAAACCATGCTGCATTGTATTCCTACTTAAAAATGAACCCGCTTTTCATTTAGAAATTTGTATTTGAGTGTAATGAGGATACAAGCAGGAGAGTTGAGGAGTTCCTACAGGATGTCTGAAACCCGAGTGCACATATTTAAATATCACAGGCTCTCAAGTTTCCACTTACCTACAGCTTAGACAACGACCAAAAATCGATCAATGGTATTTATGACAAGAAATACAGAGTCGGCAGACACATTTCATACCTACAAGGAGCTTAAAGTTTAGAGGGGGAAGAAGAGAACTCCCTGCAAAGCCACATAAGAACATGGGCAGCCCTGAAGTTTCAAATCCAAGACAGGCTCAAGTGAAAATCTGGCTGGGTTCGGTCAGACTCAGTGTGTGTTTGCGTTTTTTATGGTATTTATTAAGTGCTTACTAAGTGCCAAGGACTATACTGAGAGCTGGGGTAGATCCAGGGTTGGACACAGTCTATGTCCCGCATGGGGCTCAGATTCTTACTCCCCATTTTACAGATGAGGTAAATGAGGCACAGAGAAGTGAAGTGACTTGACCAAAGTCACACAGCAGACAGGTGGCAGAGCTGGGATCAGAACCCAGGTCCTTCTGATTCCCAGGCCTGCACTCTATCCACCAGGCCGTGTTGTGTTCCCTTGCGTTCTCCCACGGAGGGCGGAGGTCAGGGAAGGAGGCCTGATGGGGTGGTCACAGTGTTGCCAAGTGTGCGGAGTGTAACTGTGTATTCATGTTAGTCTCTGTGGGCAACCCATGAGGCAGACTTCTGTGTCGAAGTTTCAATTCAAGCTCCTTTCTGGTTCCATTCATACCTGTTGCAAATCTTAAGACCAGATCAGCCAGGCTAGGCAGCAGATTTTTGGCCCACGCAGGGCTCGACCCTCTGCCCTAAAATCAAAACCCAAGAGAAGCAGCACGGTACCTTGCAAGTCCCTGATAATCCTTTGGATCTGACCCTCGGCACTAGTTGAGGCCATCTTGGATTCTCAAGGAGCCACAAGGTTCCAACTCCTCCACCGTTCTGATTCCTCACCAAACCAGATGAAAGGGGCAGCAGTTCATTTCCTCATTGACTGGAGATCATTCTTCAGTGCAACTGAAATTCGGGAAGAGAAAACCCAAATTTTAAACCTTTGTTTAAAAATGACATAGCCTTACCCGGACGAGTCACGGATCCAGAGACCTTTAAAAAAAAAGGATTTAAGAGACTCAAGATAATTTCTGTTGGAATACCGATGTCGTTTTTTAGTACATTTTAGCTTTGTCTCTCAATATTTCTCTGATACTTCAATTACTCTGTGCCTAGACCTTACTGTAATCTCTCTCACAAAAGAATCTCCCTGAGGTCCGATTTTGCTTTGCCTCCCTCTCACCATGGGCCAGCCAAGGCTTAGGGTTAGCAAGATCAGCTAACAGTACTCTTCTGTTTTTGTTTGCCTTTTCTCTTCTCTCCAGGGAAGCAACTTGGAGAAAGAGAAGGCTGAGAGGACAAAACTATACAATAATGTAATATCCTCCACTGTAAAAGAAGTCAAGTTATACAGTTTGTACATGTGGGTTGCTTGTGACCTGGCCATTTATGATCGTCAAGAGACACTTTAATCCCTGGGCAAGAACAGCAGGGGCTCCTGCCCTTCCCACCCGTGCCTCAGTGGGCCCCTCTGACAATAGGGGTGCTCCCCTTGACCATCAAGGGGGAGCAGATACTGTTGCCAAGGGAGATCTCGGACGCTATCTAGACAGCACCCCACTTGCCCCAAAGCCTGGACTGCAGTCACTGCTTTAAGTTGCAAATAACCCTGACAGTGAGGGGAGGGAGAGAAAGCACGAGAAGGCCCGGGGGGGGGGGATGAGGAGGAGAGAGGGTATGAATAAACTCTGTTCCGGGTTTACACTGGCCTAAAATCACCAGTCCCTTAATCTGGCTTTGCGGTTCGTCCACATGGAGAATTCCAATACTCAATCGATAAATCACATTTATTAAGCACTGTACTAAGCACTTGGAAGAGTACGATATAACAGAGTAGGTAGAGTGGGTGTCCGCAACAAGCTTACAGTCTTGAGGGGTGAAAGAGAGGTAAAAGTCGGAGACTGGCTTCCCTTTTAGCATTTGCAAAGGGTGGCAAAACGCAAGATGCTGGCTCGGCTCCCTTTCCATGAGGAAAAAGCTTTGCCCACCTGTTTTTTTTAACAACTTCTTGATGGAGAACTGGCCAATCCAAGCCATTCTGTGCTTGAAGAGATTAATAATACCCTTTTAATCTACAAATGTTACAAATCCCTTCCCATTCTTCCAAATAGATCTTATGGAGTGAGGTGTCCCTGAAATTAGAAGATGACTATTGGTGGTTAAATCCTACTGAAAAGGGTTATGAGTTATGGCTGCAGTCAACAACTAAAATATACAGTAGTTCCTCTCCAATGTTACAGGTGTGCTGAGAGATCAGATTTTGTAAAATATTGTCGCAAAAGAAAATAAGGGGATGTACTCCAACCATTCCCTATTACTGCCAAACTTTCATATAGCCTTGAAAATGTGTGTAACTAAGTCAGGATAATCATTTAATTTTAATAAGAAAAGTCTGTATATGAATACATTTCCCTGGGTTTTATCTGTATTTTCTGTTGAGGAATCTAGCACGATCTTCAGATAACATAATGTTACTTTTAGGGATGCTAAATGATGATCTGCTGTGAAACACAAACAACTTCCTGGAAAACATACACATATCTCAAACACCTCAGTTTCTTGCACTTTTCATCCAATAAGTTCTCTCACTTTGCAGCTGGAGAACACAACGTGCAAAGCCTAAGGACAATTCTTTATAACTTTTCTGACTTTGCCCTTTTATCGCTCGGTCTGCCTTAGGATTTGCACATTAGAAGGTTAAAAAGTAAACCGCTCAGGTGTGATTTAAGAGCTACTGAGATTGGTTTCCGAGAGGAATTACTGTATTGAAAAATCTACCTTGGGCAGAAAAGCATAAGGTACAGCTTGGCCCAGAGACTTCCAGCATGAATAAACCCTGCCCTTCCCTTGCTAGGATGAGAAAGCACCCTTCTTTCAGTGTTCACTAACCTTCGCTTAACTAGAACCCGCAAAACAGAGGGCTGCTTGTTTGATTATTTCGGCACTCAACCTAGTCTGACTTGCTGATCCGTCTCTATTTTAATCAACGCTATGGCAGTTCCGGCTAGTGATTCCAAAGTTCGGAGCGCCTAATGTTTTCTAAAAATGCCCATTCTCAAAATTAAGGACAGAGTGCTGCTCGTTCTGCACTGTGCATCCACGGGTCCCTCTAAATGGGGTGCGTATGTCTGAGTCACTGCCCCACGATGGCGATCCTTGACTCCTGGGTCCCGTCTAACTGCATCGGGCACCCTTGGATAGACTCAGAGACATTTACCAGCCTCTTCACTCTGACTCATCTCCACAGCCACTCCATTCCTGTCGGAACACATTTCTGAACACTCCCACCACTTGAAGTTTTCTGGAGCTTCTGGGAAGAATCCAGCTGGTTCCAAATAAGGACAAGAACCCAATATCCAATTAGAAATTTTCCTAATACACGCTTATCACTGTGTTTTCCTCTCTCTTTCTCTGTCTCTCTCTCTCTCTCTCACACACACACACACACACACAAAAATAGTGCCTGAGCTTCCCTCAGTCCTCACCCACCCTAAAAATAATTACACTTACATTCCTATGAGGACCTGGCAAGCCAGAGCTGAATCACTGAGGTCACATACTCTAAGTCCTATTTTTGGCTCAATCTCATGGGCCTACATTGCCAGTTTGACTCTGTGCACGCTAGGGTCAAATACGCTGCTTTTCCAGCATGTTGAGAAAGTGCCCATCCAGAATCAATAATCAGTTATTCTCCGTAACGGGAGCAAGAGAGGGCCCAGAAATATGGAATCCACATATCTATCTCAAACTTAAACCTCTTTCTAGTCAATTATTTCAACTTCCTGCACCATACCTTTTTGCCTTCAGAGCAAAACTGCCCTAATCTCCCTTTGTCTGACTAATGTTGGTACTGATGAACATGGAAATAGGAAAAAAAAAATGGCTGTGGGAGAAAGAAGAGGCTTAGAAAACTCACAAACTAGGTCATCATTTCTTCACTAAATGGAGTTTGCAGGTCCTGCTGAGTCTATGAGTGCCTATTCTTTAGCCGGCATATTGACTGTCAACAAATAAACCATGCTCGTGCAAGGTGATCAAATGCTAGTCCCCGTCTAATTGCAGACTTGTCCTCAGGCCAAAGGGTAAAAAAAATCCAACAACAAAAAAACCTTTTTCTTTAAGAAGCTTAAAATGCATCTGGAGCCACCTAAGAGGAGGACCATTAGAAGTCTTAGCTGAATTTTTTCACTGAACGACTTTTTCGATTCTGCATTTCCACGTTATGAATTGGTGCATAATCACAAATCAATCAATCGGTGGCATCTGAGCACTTACTGTGTGCAGACCACTCTAGTAAGGCTTGGGAGAATACAACAAAACAGAGTTGGCAGGCATGTTCCTTACCCACAGTGAGTTTACAGATGAACTACTTCAACTTTACCCATTTCACAAGAGGCTTTCCTAATATCTTGCATCTACCCCACTGCTTGGCACATAGTACGTGCTTAACAAATACCACAAATATTACGATTATTATCACTATTATTAATAGTATGCTGCATATCACCTCCACATTGTAAAGTCCCAGGAACTGCTTGTTTTGCTTTCAGGTCACTAATGAATACCTGCCAGTTTGGCTTCTGAGTCAAGAAATGGCTTTATCACTGAAGTGGTGTGGTTTTCAAGGAGGCCTTTTGATTTAGCCATGATATATCTTTCGTGAGGAAGCTGTTTTCAAAAAGTAGAAATGATTACCAGCCATCCAGTATTCCGTACCTATGGCCCTGGGGGGTCTGTGAGTCCCCAGACATACGAGGTGTGCTATCTGGGGCTTTTCACTCCACAAAACTGTTAAACCACTTGAGTCTCTATGCTCGCCCCCTGACCGTTGGAAGTGTTAAGTAGCAGCTCACTGTTATTTCACAAGGGCATCCCCAGACACTCTCTCAGAACACCAGGCCTTCATCAGCTGTAATTCAGCCCCCAAAAAACATTCCTGACACCCACTGAATATAACGGCAGAGACGCTCCGAAACAGCCTGGCTCGTTGCATCCCAACTCCTTAATATTGATTATTATGATTATTACGGCATTTGTTAAGCGCTTACTAGGTGCCAAATGCTGTTCTAAGCACTGGGGTAAATCAATCAGGTCGGACACGGTCTCTGTACCATATGGGGTTCACGGCCTAATATTTTCAGGAAGTAGCCTGCCCTGAGGTAACACAGAGCTATCCGTATACTCAGTTCTGCCAAAATGTGTTTTCTCTTCTCTTTCAGCTAAAATATGCTGAGCGAATTAGGGAACATTCTTCTAAAAGCTCTCATCCATCTGGAGTCATCGGGACACGATGTGAGAATGTGAGCAACGGCAGATAAGGGTGAATACGCCCATGAACGTTTTCCTTAATGTTGGGTTCTGTCAGAACACACCCTCCGCACCATAAGAGCACTGGGTATACCTTCCCAGAAGACATAAGCGGATCAGCCAGCCCCATACGGTCCTTACAGTACGTCAGAGAAAGGGAAAGAGCAAGACACTTTTCCATTTATCCACAGGAGAATTTTGGAGAAGTATAATTGAACGTCCCTCAAAGACTTCTATTTGGGGTCAAAGAAATCCATACGGCTTCCTGAATTTCTAGGTTCTCCCTACTTGACAAGCAGACTCTCTGAAAATATAACCGATTATTTATTAAATGCCCTTAATCTGGACTCGCCCACAGCCCTCCGACCCCAAATCCAAGACAAAACCCTGACCATCAGATTAGCATCGTTACTCTGTGGAGATTTCTCTCCGAGAGTGACGATGCCAAACTTTGTTTAGTTCAGCCTCCCCTCCTCCCCTGCCCTTCCGTTCCCAAAACGGAAAAGGATGGCACTTATCAACTAAATGCAGAATAATAATAATAATGTTGGTATTTGTTAAGCGCTTACTATGTGCAGAGCACTGTTCTAAGCGCTGGGGTAGACACAGGGGAATCAGGTTGTCCCACATGGGGCTCACAGTCTTAATCCCCATTTTACAGATGAGGGAACTGAGGCACAGAGAAGTTAAGTGACTTGCCCACAGTCACACAGCTGACAAGCGGCAGAGCCGGGATTTGAACCCATGACCTCTGACTCCAAAGCCTGTGCTCTTTCCATTGAGCCATGCTGCTTCTCACCCGTAGTAGAAAGAAGACGATCGCTAAAGAGAACTAGTACACATTCGGGTACTGTCTACTGGGACACGAAACCACGTAAGATGTACCTTTTCTGACACTGAAGGTTGCTTTTTCCAACCTGTAGGTCTGGTCGTCGGAAGCACATCCCATTTGAACCGAGTCCCTGTCCAGTCCACCAGGGAAGCCGCGTATCTCTCAGCTCAAGAACACGGACCTCCCGGGCTCCAAGAGAAGGTGCCTCCCTGTGGACGCCGGAACAGTCGGCCGGCTCCGAGTGAGATGTCCAAGCAGCACGACCAACGCTCATTGAGTGACACAGTCTCCCGGATCTATAATTAGACAAGCTCACTGGCTGCCGAACCAGATCCACTCCCCACAATGTAACTCCTCTTGCCCATCCTGGTGTGTCCGCCTGACTGGCTCTCTCCCGGTAATTGGGCCTTGTGACTGCCCCAGGGCTTCCTGATATCTCCTTCCAAACCTTCCTCCCACCTGCAGGGGTAAGCTCTCCTGTGGGACAGCGTGACCGCAACTACGCAGTCACAGGCTGGGAATTCCACAACTAAAACCCCCTGACCTGGGCCGGCACGGTGACGAGGGAGTCATGAACGTAAGGCTTTGTTTCCCAGACCTGGCACTGGGCCAACTGCCTTTTGAAAAGTTAAAGCTGGAAGGAGGGAAAAGAAGATGAAGTCTGCAATTTCTCATAACCATAATTTATTTATTCATTTTAATGTCCGTCTTCCCCTACAGACTGTAAGCTCGTTGTGGGCAGGGAATGTGTCTATTGTTATATGTGCAGCCTCCAGTGATGACACGCATGCCAAAATTTTCTGTACAAAACCCATTTACGGCGTTGGACCAGCAGGTTACTACCAGAATAGGCACCACTGTAGCTGTTAGAGGCTCTGCCCGCCCATGAGAGCCATCAATTTTCAATGAGCAGGGTCACGCCAATTGCCCTAGATGGTTCTCTGGTAAGAGCAGTAGCGTTGATGCCTGACTACTTGTTTTGTTGTCTGTCTCCCCCTTTTAGACTGGGCACCCGTTGTTGGGCAGGGATTGTCTCCATCTGTTGCCGGACTGTACATTCCAAGCGCTTCGTACAGTGCTCTGCACGCTGTAAGCGCTCAGTAAATACGACTGAATGAGTGACTGAATATTGCTTGAGCACCCACTGGGTGAAATGCACTGTATTAAGTACCCGAGAAGTACAGTTCAAAGAAGAGGCAGGTTCTCTGCCCTTAAAGACCTTACTATCCAATGGGGGAGGCGGATATAAAAATGTTTATAAGTCCTTGAACGAACGATTCGATATCGGGTACTCAAAAGTGCTCCGGATGAGCAAAAATACAGGCTGGAAATAGCTGGGAGGCTGGTACGATTTGGAGTACCGGGAATGACTCTATTACCTTATTTATTCTGTTAATGAGGTGTACAACCCCTTGATTCTATTTATCGTGATTATGTTGTCTTGTTTTTGTCCGTCTCTCTCCTCCGCTTAGACTGTAAGCCCGTCACTGGGCAGGACTGTCTCTATCTGTGGCCGAACTGTACATTCCAAGCGCTTGGTACAGTGCTCTGCACAAGCAGCGTGGCTCAGTGGAAAGAGCCCGGGCTTGGGAGTCAGAGGTCATGGGTTCGAATCCCGGCTCTGCCATTTGTCAGCTGTGTGACTGTGGGCAAGTCACTTAACTTCTCTGTGCCTCAGTTACCTCATCTGTAAAATGGGGATGAAGACTGTGAGCCTCACGTGGGACAACCTGATTACCCTGTATCTACCCCAGCGCTTAGAACAGTGCTTTGCACATAGTAAGCGCTTAAATACCAACATTATAGTAAGCGCTCAATAAATACTACTGAATGAATGAATGAAATAAACAGAGCGGGCTTGTTGGAGGAAGGCTTAGGATATCACAGAATGTGGGGGTCACTGAGAGGGAAGGGACGGAGTTCAAGGCCAGAGGAAACTGCACTGGTGGGGGACAAAGGCAAGAGAAGTAAGAGTGAGGTAAAATGAGACAGTTGGCTTGAGAAGAGTGATTAGAGGCAAGGGAAGAGTGGTCGGCAAAGACAAGAAGCTAGCGAAGTCCTTGAAGTCGAAACTTGAAGTTGAACCTTGAATCCTGAAGTTGAACCTCGAAGTCGAGTATGAGGTGCTATTGCTTCAAACAGAGGGACCCGGGAAGCTAGTGGGGCCGGGGGGTGGTTTGAGGAGTGGAGCGCTCTCTCCCCTTCTGGCGTTTAGTACAGTGCTTTGTACTAAGTAAATACAAATGAATGATACTTACAGTGCTTTGTACTAAGTAAATACAAATGAATGATACCCCCCCATGCAGCAGCGGGTACCACTGATTGGAGGGGAGAGAGGCTGGAGGCAGTGAGGAGGCTGATGCTACAGTCTAGCCATGACATGTCTAAAACCTGGACCAGGTGGGAGCTGTCTGTGTGGAGAGGAAGTGGTGAATTCAGTTAGAAACCTTCACCGCTGTTGACCCAGCCCGGACAGGTATTCCCCTACTTTAGGCTGTTTCGCCCTTCGATCCAAAATATAGGTCAGACTTTGGGGAAGAGAGGGGAGAGGAGTACAGAACAGAGAAGTATCGTGACAAACAGCTGAAAGGATCAGGGTCCCTGTTTTGCTGCCAAGGACAATTAAGATCCTAGACGTAGTTTCTTGGGAAAGGGATGTCCGCATCAAGACGGCCCTGGGAGAGCGCGGCAAGGTTTTACTGTACTTGAAGATCAACTGAGAAGTCAAACCTCATCCTTTCTGAGCTGCTAGAAGTGAGAACTGAAACAGAGCAAGGAGTCAAGCATAATGCCAAGGTTGCAGACTTTGGAAACAGGGAGGAAAGATAAGGAGTTTCGTTTTTGGCACGCTGAGCTTGAGGTGCTGGGGAGCATCCAATTAGGGTTAGAGGAAATGTGAGAGTGGAGATATGGGAAGAAATCAGGAATAACAAGAAAAATCATCCTGCTAGGGAGGAAAGGAAAGTGGAAGCAAGTGATTTCAGAAGGTAAGGGATGGGGGTCAGAGACATACAAAGAGAGGGTAGATTTTGAAATGGGAAATCTCATCTTGAAAAATAAAAGTGGATGAAGGAGTAAGGGGAGTGGGGGAGGAAAGGCAGAAACTTTCTGTAGTCTGGGCCATTTAATGGTTTCAATTTTTTCAAGTAATTGGCCAAGGAGAAATAACAATAACAATAATAAAGTAATAATAAAAACAGTAACAGTGATATCTGTTAAGCACTTACTACTATACTAAGCACTGGGGTAGATATAAGATAATCAGGTCCCACCATGGGGCTCACAGAGTAAGTAGGAGGGAGAACAGGTACTGAATCCCCATTTTCCGGATGAGGGAATTGAGAAACAGAGAAGTTAAATGAATTGCCCAAGGTCACACAGCAGGCAAGTCACGCAGGCAGAATTAGAACCCAGGTCCTCCCAGGTTATCTAGTTTCATGGGATTGCTGCCTACTTGTTTTGTTTTGCCGTCTCCCTCTTTTAGACTGTGAGCCTGTTGCGGGGCAGGGACTGTGTATCTGTGGCTGAAGTGTACATTCCAAGATCTTAGTATAGTGTTCTGCACACAGTAAGCGCTCAATAAATATGACTGAATGAATGAATGCATGAATTTTTTAGCCCAAGATCCTGAGCTGTCTCCCTAAGGGAAGCAATCCTTGTCCTCAGCAGGATTTCGAGTGCCTCTGGGACTCCACTGTTGTTGGGTAGGATTGTCTCTATCTGTTGCCAAATTGTACTTTCCAAGCGCTCAGTACAGTGCTCTGCACACAGTAAGCGCTCAATAAATGCGATGGGCACCTTCTCCCACTAGGCACCTCATTTCTGTCCTCAAAGCACCCGACTTTTTGAAGAATGTCCATCTGAAGAGAATACCGAATACCTCAGCCGACCGCCAACTAGAGTTCACATGAGACTTTTCACACAATTAACCTACTGGCCGGCTATAAAAAAAAAGGTGCTACTTGGCTGAGTGATCAAATGATGATGATAATGATGACTGTGATATTTAAAGTGCTTACTATGTGCCAAGCACTGTTCTAAGCGTTGGGGTAGATACAGGATAATCGGGTTCCACAAGGGGCCCACACGATCGACGTTGGTTCGTTTTTTGTTTGTTTCTTAAGCACTTAAGCAGTCTCCCCATCTAGACTGTAAGCTTATTGTGGACAGGAAATGGGTCTGTTTATTGCTGCATCGTACTCTCCCAAGTGCTCAGCACAGTGCTCCGCACACCACTAAGTGTTCAATAAATACGGCCGAACGAAAGGATTGAATGAATCTGCTATATGTCAAACATCATTCTAAACACTGGGGAAGGTGCAAATTGATTAGGTCGGACCCAGTCCCGATCCCGCACGGTGCTCACAGCCTAAGTAGGAGGGAGAACGGGTACCCCCATTTTACAGCTGAGGAAACGCAGGCACAGAGAACTCGAGTGACTTGCCCCAAGTCCCAAAGCAAATAAATGGCAGAACTGGGACCAGAGGACTCCAGGGCCTGGCCTTTCTCCTTTCTAATCCCTGTCCCACATAAGGCTCAGAGGCTTAATTCCCATTTTACAGATGATTAAAATGGCACAAATGTTCTAGAACGGCATCCTTTCCCCGCAGAGCCAGAGCCAGAGACAAAACACTCTGAACTGCTTCTGCAAGGCTTCTCCTCACCAACAAGAATACAGGAAACACCCCAGGTGAAGTAAGCAACAGAAGAGCGTGCCAAGCTAATTAAGGTGTACGGTGAGCCAAACCTCAAAAGAGTTGTTAAAAGACTGGCAGAAGGAGGAAACGACTGTTAAGAAGACAGGATGGAGCACAGAGGCTGCTGAATTACTTAAGTGCTGAAAAACCACCTGGAGGCTGGGCTCTAACTACCCCTTACCCCATCCATTTTACCTAAGGATGGCCCACCTAAAAACCTCGCCAAATTAATTTTAAACAGGCCGCCTAGAAGATATGGATCAGGGAAGGGGACTCAGGTTTGGAGTATGAATTTATTCCAATTCGAAGCACAGCCATGAATCGATCAATCGGTGGTATTTATTGAGTGCCTTCTCTGTGCAGAGCACTGTGCTAAGCGTTTGGGAGAGTATAATACAAGAGTAGAGAGGCACGTTCCCTGCCCACAAAAAGCTTACCGTCTAGAGCGGGAGACAGATGTTAATATAAATAAATAATCTATAGATCCGTAAATAAGTTCTGTGGGGCCGAGGGTGGGGTGAATACCAAACGCGCAGAGAGCAGAGATCCGAGGACACGAATGCGACTACTATAAACTCCGGAGAAGATCGCTTCCACCCATCACTCTAAGCTGCTCGGTGAATAAGATTTTAAATTGTAAATCCAAATTTGATGGATGATACCCAAATCCACCTTTCTAGCCCTGACTTCTCATCTCCTCTACAATCTGCATTTCCTTCTGCCTTTAGGACATCTCTCCGAGGATGGCCCGCTGGCATCTCAAGTGAAAAACGGTGAAAACCGAGCTCCTCACCTTCCCTCCCAAATCTTCTCCTCCACCAACCTTCCCATTCCAGCTGACAACCCCAGTATCCTCCCCATCTCTTAAACCAGAAAGCTTGGCATCATCCTTGATGCCTCCTTCTTTCAACCTCCATATCTTTGTGTCTGTCTCACCAACTAGATTGTAAGATTCTTGGGAGCAGAACTCATGTCTGCTAACTCTACTGCTCTACTGTATTACCTAAGCACTTGAAGCAGCATAGCATAGAGGCCGGGCCTGGAGTCAGAAGATCACGGGTTCTAATCCCGGGCTTGGCCACTTGTCTGCTGCGTGACCTTGGGCAAGTCACTTCTCTTCGCTGAGCCTCAGTTACCTCATCTGTAAGAGGACTGAGACCATGAGTCCCACATGGTACGGGGACTGTGTCCAACTCGATTTGCTTGTACCCTCCTGAGCACTCACTACAGTGCCTGGAACATATTAAGTGCTTAACAGATACTATCATTATTATTATTAATACAGTATTCTTGAGCACAGCAGGCACTCAATAAATACTAGTAAATAATGATTGATCAGTTAAGGTGATTTCCTCCTTAGAAATTTGAGAATTCATTATGTACTGTATAGCAAACACCTTACAGTACTCTCTGCATTTTAAGAAGAAAATAAACCCAAATTCAGGGAAATGAACAAAACCAAGTCATTCTAAAAATCACATCTCTGCCAAGAAGCCTTCCTGACTAACCTCTCACTCCCCCAACCAATTAGCCCTCTCTTTTGCATCCACTATGCACTTGGGATGCTAAGCATTTTGATAGTCCCAATCCCTGCCCCACGGCACTTACAATCTTACAATCTACCGATTCTGCCGTTCCCCTACTCCGCAATTTATTTTAATGTCCCCACTAGATAGAAAGCTCTTTCGGGGCAGAGATCATGTCTCTCAATTTTATTGTATCGTACCCTCCTAAAAACTGAGTTTACTGGAACAGTAAGCACTCAAATACCACTGATTGAAATAAAAAATCTAGTCTAGATGGCATCCTGCCTTAGTGGTATAACTATTTTGAATGATTTATCAGAGTCGTCTTATTTCCCCAAATCCTAGGCAGCAGGTTATCAAAGCCTATCAATGCTCTGCAAATACAGCTTCTTGACATCATACAAAAGTTACAAGTTGCTCCATGCTGGTGAAGCGCTTTCTGCCGACGTATTCCCACACTACTGTTCCACCCACTATTCCCGCCTCCTTCTCTAAATACTCACAACTCGGCGACATTTCTTACTCTCACGGTCTCTCCCCCCTTGCCTGGTATGAGTGAATGGGATCAGACCAGTAAAACCACAGATTCACATAGCCTGGGAAAAAGGGGAAAAAAAATGAAGTAACCACACCACATCCTCGGGAAAGCCCTTAAACAGCCCGTCTCTCTTTTTCTTCCCCATACTACACGTACGGGGCAGCATTTATAAGATAAAGCCTTCTTCGAAGCACTTGCACATATACGAAAACGCTTGTTCTTCAAGGTCTGAAACTTGGGTGAGCTGGGTCGTAAATTAAAGACACTAGTGGGAAATGGAGAGCTAACCTACAGTTTTAGAAATCTGAAATTACCAAGACAACAGCCAGTCATCTAGTGCTGATTTTTTTTTAAATGAACATTTTCACTGGAAAGTCCAAGCTTGACTGAGGCAGAGAAACAAAACAACAGTCCAGCAGCAAATACATGCCAGTGCCTTGCAGAGAAGAAAAATAATTTCGGAGGCAGGGTTCACTAGTCCTACCTCTAAACTTAATCCAGGAATCAAGAAATCAACACATTTCCTGTATGACGGGTAGTATCTGGGGCTTTTCCGCATGAGGAGCAGCACGGTGTAGTGGATAGAGCATGAGCTTGGGAGTCAGAAGGTCACGGGTTCTAATCCCAGCTCTGCCAGTTGTCTGCTGTGTGACCTTGGACAAGTCACTTCAATTCTCGGTGCCTCAGTTTCCTCATCTGTAAAACGGGTTTGAGACTGTGAGCCCCATGTGTCCAACCCGATTTACTTGTGTCCAGCCCAGCACTTATTACTCTGGCTCATAGGAAGCACTTAAATACCACAATTATTATTATTTTCCAGCACCCAATCCTTTCCTCCCACCTATTTGTGGACCTTACAATAGTCAGAAAATTCAAAGATGGGGGACACAGTGCAATTCACCTCCAAGAAGGCACCAAAGATACATCTTTCAGATTCTCAGGTCAAACAGGGCATAATGGTGAAGGATGCATTCTCCGGGAGGAGATGCACAGAGAGATCTACAAGTTCATAAAGGTTGCAGAACTCTTCCATGTGGTGTTAAAATCCTACACGTATGAGAATAAACAACTAGAGGACCTCATATACGAGAAAGAAGTGACCAAAAGTGCCAAATGAATTTCAGTAAGCAAGAAGCAGTGTGGCCTAGGGGATGGACCACAAGCCTGGGAGTCAGAAGGACCTGGGTTCTAATCCTGGCTCCACCACTTGTCTGCTGTGTGACCCTGGGAAAGCCGTTTAGCTTCTCTCTGCCTCACTTACCTAATTTGTAAAATGGGGATTAATTCTGTGAGCCCCATGTGGGAGATGGACTGTATCCAATCTGCTTAGCTTGTAACTACCTTGGAGCTTAGTAGTGTCTGGCACATAGTAAATGCTTGAGTGATACCATAAATAAATAAAAAGGGCAAGGTATAATGACACGATGATGGGTTCTCAGAATCATTTCGGTTCTTTCCTAAAATCATTGGTCTAATTCTGCAAAAGCATCCAAAGAGAGATTATATAAAAAAAACAACAAAAGGCTCATCTCCGCAATTCAAACTACAATATGCCCAAATCTAAAATACCATGTTTAATTCTGGTTGATAAAGAGAAGGGCAACCATGATCAGTGAATTTTGGAAGTCTCTACATGAGGACATATTGAAAATATTAGGACTTTCCTGTCTGCAAAGACACAGGATGAAATGACACACAATTGAAATCTACCCCTGAGGGCAGGGTGAACAAACTAACAGTAGTTCATAAAATCCTACAATACTGGGGTAAGGAAGTCTGTGAGTGGTCAGTTAAAAACAAATAAAACTCCTTCCCGAATGGGTAAGCACTAGATGACATGTTTTACCAAGGTGTGTTTCCAAATTATTTTACTAGAGGAATGATAAGGATTTGGAGGGAAAAGTAAGGGATGTTAAGTGGCCCATTCCCAAGGACGACAATGGGTGGAAAGGAGGACAGCAATCGGAGGGTTTCTCCAAGCATTCTGTTGCTACTATGGGGAGAGAATATTGGGACTGATTGACCTAATAATTGGGGTTCTTATGCAGCCTCACACTTTTCTGTACAACCTCAACAAAATGGCCATCAACTCATTTATATAAATAGCGAAAAACCACCAAGGGAAACCTTTTTGAGAAGGGAGAAATTTGCTCGTGTGTCTTAGTCAAATAAGTGGAATTAACCTGGGTTGTTTAAATCACGTTATAAAATCCCTATTTAAATGGCCAGGTACAGCGCCTTGCCAGTGAGCAAGCTCATCATCATTAATGTTGGTATTTGTTAAGTGCTTACTATGTGCCGAGCACTGTTCTAAGCGCTGGGGTAAACACAGGGGAATCAGGTTGTCCCACGTGGGGCTCACAGTCTTAATCCCCATTTTACAGATGAGGGAACTGAGGCACAGAGAAGTTAAGTGACTTGCCCACAGTCACACAGCTGACAAGTGGCAGAGCTGGGATACGAACTCATGAGCCCCGACTCCAAAGCCCGTGCTCTTTCCACTGCGCCACGCTGCTTCTCCACTGCGCCACGCTGCTTCTCCGTGAAAGCAGCACTAACCAGGCATTGCCTGAATCACCAGAATATCTGTAGTGAGTGTGCAGGGTTCTTTCTGTGGGAATTTCTGAATTGGATAAAGTAAAATTTTGCAGTTGGGGGGCTCTGGACACCAGTGTGTCCAAAGAATCATCCTCAAGGTTGGAAGCATTCCCATCCAGCCAGCTAACTAAGACCAAGAACCAGTGGCACTCCTGAAGAAATATTTTCATAGTTATTCCTAGGCCACACACACCATGGCTCCAGTACTAGGGGTAGGAAGAGTGTGACAAATATGAAATAAAGCATAAGGCTCTAGATAATTCATTCTTACACAGATCTTCGAATGTCATGACCTTATGCCAGATCAGGAATGAATAAGAATTTTAAGGCTGCCTAAAAAGAAGAAATCAGCACCACCAAAATAGCTGCCTTATATAAGAATAAAGTCAAAAGTATTTTCATTCTTAACCTCAAGGGATCTGATCGCCGGTTCTCATGACTTCAGCAGTCAAAACCTTGTCTTTTCAAACATAATAACCGACCGGCAGGATGGCCAGCCTGGAAAGTACCAAGACACTAAGGGTGGACCTCTTGACTTTATACCTCTCATGGTGCTCCTTCCCATTAACTTTCAGATTGGTTTTAGCATGATGGTAACCCATGTCTTGAATAACCTAGGCTACCTGGGGTGGGCCAGTAACCCGCCATAAATAGTAAAAACACTGGAGATTCATTTTCTTCCCTGTTTCGATGGACCTTTTGAAGGTGAGAGGAGATGCTAATGGGATCTGCACGCAACATCCACAAACTCCACTCGTCCATTCACACTTCTAAAGATTTTGATGCCCGAGTCATTAGGACCAATCATCCCTGTCTTTCCAACTCTACCAACGGAGGCCCGTTGGGACTGCAATTCTATATGCAGTGGAGTCACTCTCCTTCCTGTATATATCAACATCTATTCACAACATCCCCTAATTCTTGTCATTTTGAGTAACTGGATCCATGTTGATTCCAGCCGGTCATTTAGCCATCTTTTGCTGCCCTCCTGGTGTCTTTTTGAAGATCAACCACTACCCACGGTCTTGTCTTACGCTGTCGAGTCATCTCTGACCCACATGGACACATCTCCCCCAGAACGCCCCACCTCCATCTGCAATCGTAGTGGTAGCGTACCCACAGAGTTTTCTTGCAAAAATACAGAAGTGATTGCCTTCTTCCGTGCAATAAACTTGAGTCTCTACCCTCGACTCTCTCCCATGCTGCTGCTGCCCAGCGTGGGTGAGTTTTGACTTGTAGCAGGTTGCCTTCCACTCGCTAGCCCCTTGCGAAGCTAAGAATGGAATGGGTATGTCACTGCTTGACTCTCCCTCCCATTGCCGAGACAGGTAGAGTACTGAAAACTCTCCGGGTGCAATCCACAGTAGGCAGACAAAAGTTCTGAGGATGAAATGAATTCCAGTACGCAAAATACACTGAATCTTAGGGAAAGAGACGAGTTACTAGCAAAGAGCGCCCAATCGATGAAATCATTCAATGTCATCAACCTCAAATGGAGGAAGTAGATAAAGAGAGAAGAGAGATAAAAACAGGCCTCCACTGTGTCAGGGAGAAGAGGCAAATGAAGATTGTCCGCAGTCTTCTTGGGCTGTGACAGAAATCGATTCAAAACTGTAGCTATCTGTAGGAATACTGTTTCCAACGTGTAGAGACAAAAAAATGAAGGAACTAAGAATCTGAAAACATCTGGCAACCAAGGCCTTGTTTCCAAAATTGTCTATCATCGCTCACGCCCTTTCAAAACGGAAGAGTTAAATATGATACAGCAGGACACCTTAATCCTTACTTTGAACAGGAAAGTGAACAGTTAAAATGAGACCAGTCTAGCAAACTTGTCCCTCCCACCAAAGAGCTGTCTGACCTATTTAGCTGCGGCAGAGAGGAAACTGCTCTGGCAGGGATGGCACAGGACTGCTGCAGTTTCATCAACAGCAGCCTCTGCACTTGGGGGCAGCCCACGAGAAAGGCTGAAACCAGGACAACGAGAGCCACAGAACACACTTAATAGTGGGAAGAAATGCATATGGTGTCCATTGCTATTATTGACTTTTAAAAATACCGTAACTATTGTTAGTAAACGCCTACTGACGTGTCGACCACTTTACTTCGTGGAGTAGATACAAAATGATCAGGTCCCACGTAAGGCTCCCGGTCTAAGTAAGAGGAAGGGCATTGGGTCCCCATTTTCCAGATGAGGGAACTGAGCCACAGAAAAGTTAAATGACTTGCTCAAGGTCACACAGCAGAGACGTGGCAAAGCCAGGATTAGAACCCAGCTTCTGACACCCAAGGCCCAGCTCTTTCCACTAAGCCATGAAGCTTCTCAAGACTTTACAAGAGGTGTGTCTGGTCCTGCCTAAAGAATGCCGTTTTGGTAAAGCACACCTGGCCCCGAGAACTGTCGTGGACAATGAAGATGAATCCCCCGGAGATGTGATCTCATGAAATGACTGTCTTTGTGGGCGGTGATAGACAATTACAGATTCAATACCGCAGCTCTCTGTGGGAATACGGTTTCCAAGGAGTCAAAAGAATCAGATGAAGAAACTTCAATTCCGAGAACATCTGGCATTGAAGTCCTTGTTTCCAAATTTGTCCATCTTTACTCATCCACTTTCAAAAGGAAAAATATGAGTTCCAAGACAGTGTTTAATTCCTATCTTTGTTCCTACTTCAGTTCTGTTTCAGATACGTAGGGCACATTTGATATACGCTATTTTACTGAAATAGGAAGCTGTGGCAGAAGTTAGTTAAAAACTGACCACTCTCTAAACAGTCAGCATTTTGGAGAAACAGGGGCTGCAGGAAGGAGTCTAGTTAGGAGAAGAAGATTCATAATTTTCACTCTGAGATCAGAGGTTAAGATCCCTCTAGGTGTACTGAACAGGTGCAAAGAGCCTATGAAAGTTAGAAGATAAAAATTGAGGATAGTTCAATAACTACTTTTGGTTCACATTTCATCTATTAAACTTTGTCATAGCCACCTCAGCGCTTAGTACAGTGCCTGGCATGTAGTAAGGGCTTAACACATACCATTATTATTATCCAAAGAACTTTCGGATAGAGCATTCTGGGCTTCAGGTTGTAGCTAATTTCTTCCAAAAAAAAATATAGTTCACACTCAGCATTTAATGCAATTTAAATTGACATTTGCTTTCATTATTTGTTTTGCATTGGCTCCATTTATTTAAATAAATAACAATGCCTCCAGATCTCAACTACCTCACCACTGCGGCCCAGTACAAATAACAGCATGGCTCAGTGGAAAGAGCCTGGGCTGGGGAGTCGGAGGTCGTGGGTTCGAATCCCACTTCTGTCACCTGTCAGCTGTGTGACTGTGGGCAAGTCACTTCACTTCTCTGTGCCTCAGTGACCTCATCGGTAAAATGGGGATGAAGCCTGTGAGCCTCATGTGGGACAACCTGATGGCCCTGTATCCAACCCAGCGCTTAGAACAGCGCTCTGCACATAGTAAGCGCTTAACAAATACCAACATTAATTATGGCACTGACGCGAGACACACTTAGCACTAGGAGCGGGGAACTGTGGCCCTTCATCAAGAGGATGGTGGCTCTTCAACAATAACGATGGCGTTTGTTAAGCGTTTACTATGTGCCGAGCACTGTTCGAAGCACTGGGGGGGATACGAGGTCATCAGGTTGTCCCACATGGGGCTCCCAGTCGTAATCTCCATTTTTCAGATGAGGTCACTGGGGCCCAGAGAAGTGGAAGTGACTTGCCCAAAGTCACCCTCTTCAATGGGCAGGGTGGAAAACTGGGGTGAAAGTGGGTGGGTCCCCAAAGTCTTCCTAGGACAGGCTGCAGAAGAGGTAGAAGGGAGGCAGTGTGGCCTGGGAGTTAGACTACTGGCCTGGGTTCTAGTTCCAGCTCCTCCACTTCTGCTGTGGGAACTTGGCCAAAGTCACTTCCCTCCCCTGTACCTCGGTCTCCTCCCCTGTAAAATAACAACAATGTCGGTATTGGAAAGAGCCCAGGCTTGGGAGTCAGAGGTCATGAGTTCGAATCCCAGCTCTGCCACTTGTCAGCTGTGTGACTGTGGGCAAGTCACTTAACTTCTCTGTGCCTTACTTACCTCATCTGTAAAATGGGGATTAACTGTGAGCCTCACGTGGGACAATCTGATTACCCTGTCTCTACCCCAGCGCTTAGAACAGTGCTCTGCACATAGTAAGTGCTTAACAAATACCAATATTATTATTAAGTGCTTACTATGTGCAGAGCACTGTTCTAATAATAATAATAATAATAATGTTGGCATTTGTTAAGCGCTTACTGGGTGCAGAGCACTGTTCTAAGCGCTGGGGCTTAGAAGGGTCTTCAGATTGTCCCACGTGAGGCTCCCAGTTAATCCCCATTTTCTAGATGAGGTGAGTGAGGCCCAGAGAAGTGAAGTGACTTGCCCACCGTCACCCAGCTGACAAGGGGCAGAGCCGGGATTCGAACGCAGGACCTCTGACTCCCAAGCCCGGCCTCTTTCCACTGAGCCACGCTACTTCCCCTAAGCGCCGGGGTAGATACAGGGTCATCAGATTGTCCCTCGTAATCTCCATTTTCCAGATGAGGTCACTGAGGCCCAGAGAAGAATAATAATGTTGGTATTTGCTAAGCGCTTACTATGTGCAGAGCACCGTTCTAAGCGCCGGGGTAGACGCAGGGGAATCAGGTTGTCCCACGTGGGGCTCCCAGTCTTAGTCCTCATTTTCCAGATGAGGTCACTGAGGCCCAGAGAAGTGACTTGCCCACTGTCACCCAGCCAAAGGGCAGAGCCGGGATTCGAACCCAGGACCTCTGACTCCCTGGCTCAGTGGAAAGAGCTCGGGCTTGGGAGTCAGAGGTCATGAGTTCGAATCCCAGCTCTGCCACTTAATAATGTCGGTATTTGTTAAGCGCTTACTATGCGCAGAGCACTGTTCTAAGCGCTGGGGTAGATATGAGGTAATCAGGTTGCTCCACTTGAGGCTCCCAGTTAATCCCCATTTTACAGATGAGGTAACTGAGGCACAGAGAAGTTAAGTGACTTGCCTACGGTCACACGGCTGACGAGTGGCAGAGCCGGGATTCGAACCCATGACCTCCGGCTCCCAAGCCCGGGCTCTTTCCACTGAACCACGCTGCACTCGTCAGCTGTGTGACTGTGATCAAGTCACTTCCCTTCTCTGGGCCTCAGTGACCTCATCTGGAAAATGGGGATTAACTGGGAGCCTCACGTGGGACCACCTGATGACCCTGTATCTCCCCCCAGCGCTTAGAACAGTGCTCGGCACGTAGTAAGCGCTTAACAAAATACCAACATTATTATTATCCCAAGCCCGGGCTCTTGCCACTGAGCCGCACTGCTTCTCTAATGAGGATTTAATAATGTTGGTATTTGTTAAGCGCTTACTACGTGCCGAGCACTGTTCTAAGCGCTGGGGTAGACACAGGGGAATCGGGTTGTCCCACGTGGGGCTCACAGTCTTCATCCCCATTTTCCAGATGAGGGAACTGAGGCACGGAGAAGTGAAGTGACTCGCCCACAGTCACACAGCTGACAAGGGGGCAGAGCCGGGATTTGAACCCATGACCTCTGACTCCCAAGCCCGGGCTCTTTCCACCCTGAGCCAGGCTGAGGATTTCTATCAGTGGGGCAGCCGGGGGGACCCCCGTCCCAGCGTCTGGCCCAGAGTGGCGGCCTGACCGGCCCCGTAAGGACAACAACAACAACAACAACGACAAAAGGATGGCTCCTCCTGCCACATCCGCCTGAGGGTTTGCGGGCTCCCGGAACTAGGCAGCAAAACCGGGGTCGCGTCGGGGCCCGTCCCGCCCCCCGACCTCCCCCCCTGGACAGGGAGGACAGGGAGGACGGGCGGCCCAGCGGCCTGCGCCGCACCATCAGGACCTGACCGAGGAGGCGGCAACAAGTGTCATGGCGGGGGGGAGGGGGGAGGGACGAGGAAAGGGAGGAGAGGCCGGGGCCGTTCCTCTCCCCCTCCTCCTCGTCCTCGTCCTTCCCGAGAGGCGCCACTTACGAGCTGCGGGGTCCATAGTGGGGCAGAAGCCGTGGATTTGGGGCCCGCGAAGGCGGCCATGTCGGGGCAGCCGTTGGACTACGCCTCCCGTGATCCTTCGCGGCCCCGCCGCCATTGCCCGCCCGCCTGCCTCCTTAACCCCCTCCAGGCCCCAAACTTTCCATTTCTCCTCGTCCTTCTTCCTCTCCTCATAATAGTGGTATCTGATAAGCGCTTGCTATGTGCAGAGCACTGTTCTAAGCGCTGGGGTTGATACAGGGTCATCAGGTTGTCCCACGAGAGGCTCCCAGTGTTCATCCCCATTTGACAGATGAGGGAACTGAGGCAGAGAATTGAAGTGACTTATAATAATAATGTTGGTATCTGATAAGCGCTTGCTATGTGCAGAGCACTGTTGTAAGCGCTGGGGTTGATACAGGGTCATCAGGTTGTCCCACGGGAGGCTCCCAGTCTTCATCCCCCTTTGACAGATGAGGGAACTGAGGCACAGAGAAGTGAAGTGACTTAATAATAATAATGTTGGTATTTGTTAAGCGCTTACTATGTGCAGAGCACTGTTGTAAGCGCTGGGGTTGATACAGGGTCATCAGGTTGTCCCACGGGAGGCTCCCAGTCTTCATCCCCCTTTGACAGATGAGGGAACTGAGGCACAGAGAAGTGAAGTGACTTATAATAATAATGTTGGTATTTGTTAAGCGCTTACTATGTGCAGAGCACTGTTCTAAGCGCTGGGGTTGATACAGGGTCATCAGGTTGTCCCACGAGAGGCTCCCAGTGTTCATCCCCATTTGACAGATGAGGGAACTGAGGCAGAGAATTGAAGTGACTTATAATAATAATGTTGGTATCTGATAAGCGCTTGCTATGTGCAGAGCACTGTTGTAAGCGCTGGGGTTGATACAGGGTCATCAGGTTGTCCCACGGGAGGCTCCCAGTCTTCATCCCCCTTTGACAGATGAGGGAACTGAGGCACAGAGAAGTGAAGTGACTTATAATAATAATGTTGGTATTTGTTAAGCGCTTGCTATGTGCAGAGCACTGTTCTAAGCGCTGGGGTTGATACAGGGTCATCAGGTTGTCCCACGAGAGGCTCCCAGTGTTCATCCCCATTTGACAGATGAGGGAACTGAGGCAGAGAATTGAAGTGACATAATAATAATAATGTTGGTATTTGTTAAGCGCTAGCTATGTGCAGAGCACTGTTCTAAGCGCTGGGGTTGATACAGGGTCATCAGGTTGTCCCACGAGAGGCTCCCAGTGTTCATCCCCATTTGACAGATGAGGGAACTGAGGCAGAGAATTGAAGTGACTTATAATAATAATGTTGGTATCTGATAAGCGCTTGCTATGTGCAGAGCACTGTTGTAAGCGCTGGGGTTGATACAGGGTCATCAGGTTGTCCCACGGGAGGCTCCCAGTCTTCATCCCCCTTTGACAGATGAGGGAACTGAGGCACAGAGAAGTGAAGTGACTTATAATAATAATGTTGGTATTTGTTAAGCGCTTACTATGTGCAGAGCACTGTTCTAAGCGCTGGGGTTGATACAGGGTCATCAGGTTGTCCCACGGGAGGCTCCCAGTCTTCATCCCCCTTTGACAGATGAGGGAACTGAGGCACAGAGAAGTGAAGTGACTTATAATAATAATGTTGGTATTTGTTAAGCGCTTACTATGTGCAGAGCACTGTTCTAAGCGCTGGGGTTGATACAGGGTCATCAGGTTGTCCCACGGGAGGCTCCCAGTGTTCATCCCCATTTGACAGATGAGGGAACTGAGGCAGAGAATTGAAGTGACTTATAATAATAATAATGTTGGTATTTGTTAAGCACTAGCTATGTGCAGAGCACTGTTCTAAGCGCTGGGGTTGATACAGGGTCATCAGGTTGTCCCACGGGAGGCTCCCAGTCTTCATCCCCCTTTTACAGATGAGGGAACTGAGGCACAGAGAATTGAAGTGACATAATAATAATAATAATAATGTTGGTATTTGTTAAGCGCTTACTATGTGCAGAGCACTGTTCTAAGTGCTGGGGCAGGTACAGGGGAATCAGTTTGTCCCATGTGAGGCTCACAGATAATCCCCATTTTACAGATGAGGGAACTGAGGCACAGAGAAGTGAAGTGACTTGCCCACAGTCACACAGCTGACAAGTGGCAGAGCTGGGATTTGAACCCATGACTTCTGACTTGAAAGCCCAGGCTATTTCCACTGAGCGACGCCGCTTAGGTGTGATAATAATAATAATGGGGTGATAATAATGTTGGTATTTGTTAAGCACTTACAAGGTGCAGAGCACTGTTCTAAGCGCTGTGGTGATCATAATAATAATGTTGGTATTTGTTAAGCACTTACTAGGTGCACAGCACTGGTCTAAGCGCTGGGGTAATCATAATGTTGGTATTTAATAATAACGTTGGTATTTGTTAAGCGCTTACTATGTGCAGAGCACTGTTCTAAGCGGCAGGGTAGACAGGGGAATCAGGTTGTCCCACGTGGGGCTCACAGTCTTCATACCCATTTTACAGATGAGGGAACTGAGGCACAGAGAAGTGAAGTGACAATAATAATAATGTTGGTATTTGTTAAGTGCTTACTATGTGCAGAGCACTGTTCTAAGCGCTGGGGTAGAGACAGGGGAATCAGGTTGTCCCACGTGGGGCTCCCAGTCTTAATCCCCATTTTACAGATGAGGTAACTGAGGCCCAGAGAAGTGAACACAGTCACACAGCTGCCAGGTGGCAGAGCCGGGATTCGAACCCACGACCTCTGACTCCCAAGCCCGGGCTCTTTCCACTGAGCCACGCTGTGCCCTGTGTCGTTCTCAAGGCTGGGCCAGTCAGGCTAATCAGGTCAGGCGCAGTCCCTGTCCTCCAGGAGGCTCACCCTCTCGTCAGCTGGGCCTCAGTCACCTCCCCTGGAAAACGGGCAGTCATTCATTCATGCAGTCGTATTTATTGAGCGCTGACTATGTGCAGAGCACTGGACTAAGCGCTTGGAACGGACAATTCGGCAACAGAGAGAGACCATCCCTGCCCATTGACGGGCTTACATGTGCAGAGCACTGGACTGAGCGCTTGGAATGGACAATTCGGCAACAGAGAGAGACCATCCCTGCCCACTGATGGGCTTACATGTGCAGAGCACTGGACTAAACGCTTGGAATGGACAATTCGGCAACAGAGAGGGACCATCCCTGCCCATTGACGGGCTTACATGTGCAGAGCACTGGACTAAACGCTTGGAACGGACAATTCGGCAACGGAGAGAGACCATCCCTGCCCATTGACTGGCTTACATGTGCAGAGCACTGGACTGAGCGCTTGGAACGGACAGTTCGACAACGGAGAGAGACCATCCCTGCCCACGGATGGGCTCACAGTCTAATCGGGGGAGACGGACAAAAACAAGACAACTTCATCACGATAAATAGAATGAGGGAGATGGACACATCATTAACAAAATAAATAGGGTAATAAAAAATATATACGAATGAGCAGAGTGCCGGCGGGGGGAAGGGAGAGGGGAAGGAGCAGAGGGAAAGGGGGCTTAGCGGAGGGGAGGTGAAGGGGGAGCAGAGGGAAAAGGGGAAGCTCAATCTGGGCAGGCCTCCTGGAGGAGGTGAGCTCTCAGTAGGAGGAAGACGGTGAGCCCTACGTGGGATAACCTGATGACCTTGTATCCACCCCAGCTTTTAGAACAGTGCTTGGCACATAGTAAGCGCTTAATGAATTAATGAATTAATTGATGTTGGTATTTGTTAAGCGCTTACTACGTGCCGAGCACTGTTCTAAGCGCTGGGGTAGATACAGGGTAATCACGTTGTCCCATGTGAGGCTCACAGTCTTAATCCTCATTTTACAGATGAGGGAACTGAGGGACAGAGAAGTGAAGTGACTCGCCCAGTGTCACACAGCTGACAAACCCATGACTTCTGACTCCCAAGCCCGTGCTCTTTCCACTGAGCCACTGCTTCTCTAACAAAAACCAACATTATTATTATTATTATTAATCCCTCTTTTGGAGCCGAGGTGATTGAGGCCCAGAGAATAATAATAATAATGGTGGTATTTGTTAAGCGCATACTACGTGCAAAGCACTGTTCCAAGCACTGGGGGGATACAAGGTGATCAGGTTGTCCCACATGGGGCTCACAGTTTTTAATCCCCATTTTACAGATGAGGTAACTGAGGCACAGAGAAGTTAAGTGCCCATAATCACACAGCTGGTAAGCGGCGGAGCCGGGATTAGAACCGCTGACCTCTGACTCCAAGCCCGGGCTCTTTCCACTGAGCCACAGTGCTTCTCAGAGAAGTGAAGTGACTTCCCCAAGGCCACACAGCAGACACGGGGCAGAGCCGGGATAATAATAATAATTAATTTTGGTACTTGTTAAGCACTTACTATGTGCCAAGAATTGTTCTAAGCGCTGGGTAGATACAAGGTAAACAGGTCCCACATGGAGCTCACAGTTTTTTTATTTAAATCCCCATTTTAATAATCATGTTGGTATTAAGCGCTCAGTATGTGCCAAGCACTGTTCTAAGCACTGGGGTAGATACAAGGTAATCACGTTGTCCCTCATAGGGCTTACGGTCTTCATCCCCATTTTACAGATGAGGGAACTGAGACACACAGAAATTAAGTGACTTGCCCAAGATCACACAGCAGACAAGTGGCAGAGCCAGGATTAGAACCCATGACCTCTGACTCCCAAACCTGTGCTCTTTCCACTGAGCCACGCTGTTTCAATCATGGTATTTGTTAGGTGCTTACTATGTGCCAAGTACTGTTAGCACAGTTGGAGGAGCACTGTGGGTTAGTGGAAAGAGCCCAGGCTTGGGAGTCAGAGGTCGTGGATTCTAATCCCGGCTCCGCCGCTTGTCAACTGGGGATTTGGGGCATGTTCCTTCATTTCTCTGCGCCTCAGTTACCTCGTCTGTAAAATGGGGATTAAGACTGTGAGCCCCCCGTGGGACAACCTGATTACCTTGTATCTCCCCCAGCGCTTAGAACAGCGCTTGGCACATAGTAAGTGCTTAACAAATACCACCACCATCATTATTACTGGTCTAAGCGCTGGGGAGATACAAGCTAATTAGGTTGGACACAGTCCCTGTTCCCAATGGGGCTCACGCTCCTATCCCCACTTTTTTACCGATTAGGTAGCTGAGGCACAGAGAAGTTCAGTGACTTGCCCAAGGTCACACAGCAGAGAGCCGGGGCTTGGGAGCCACAGGTCATGAGTTCGAATACCGCATCTGCCACTTGTCAGCTATGTGACTGTGGGCAAGTCACTTCTCTGCTCCTGTTACCTCATCTGTAAAATGGGGATGAAGACTGTGAGCCTCACGTGGGATGATCTGATTACCCCGTATCTACCCCAGCGCTTAGAACAGTGCTCTGCACATAAGAGCTTAACAGATACCAACATTATTATGTGGCAGACCCAGGATTTGAACCCAAGTCTCTCTGACTCCCAGGCCCGTGCTCTCTCCACTAACGCCTCTGGCATCAGTTCCAGTCCTGTCCCACTCTCCTAAGAGCGCAGACTGGGCCTGGGGAGGAGTGGGAGAAGGGAGGTAGTGAAGTGGGCCTTGTTAGAGTAGTTATTTTTTAAAAAATAAAAGAATAAAAAACATGGAGAAAACGTACCCTTGCAACCTCCGGCTGATGTAGGCCAAATAAGCCAGCCACCGGGACCGAAGCAAAAGTGACACACGGTGCTACTATTTTTTTAAGTCATCACTAAGTTCTAAGTGTGCGGAAACATCTCGGGCAACAATTCAGCTGCTGTCACTGATCTAGAGATAAGATTAATGGAAAAGATAAGACCAGACCGCCAAATACAAACCCATACAATGCTTGCATGTTCAAAACGATGCTTTTACCCACCGAATGCCATTTTTCTACTTTTCAAAGTGTTTATTTCATATTGGCAAAACTTTTGAAAGTTGTCAGATTGGTCTTCTGTCTCTAGGACTTTCAAGGTATTGTAGTAAACTATTTGAGGGGGGAAGGGAAGGAAGGTGAGAGAGCTAGAGTTAAAATAATCCTTATTTATATTATTATTTAGACTACTGTTGTCTGACTTTAGCGAGGAAGCAACTAATTTATTACGCTATTTATTTTGTTAATGAGGTGTACATCCCCTTGATTCTATTTATCGTGATAATGTTGTCTTGTTTTTGTTTCGTTCTGATTTGCTCTGCCGTCCGTCTCCCCCGATGACACTATGAGCCCGTCACTGGGCAGGGATTGTTTCTCTCTGTTACCGAATTGTCCATTTCAAGCGCTTAGCACAGTGCTCTGCACATAGTAAACACTTAATAAATACCACTGAATGAATGGAGACATTTTTTCATGCAGTTTTAAAATGAATAAACGACACTTCTTTAGCCAATGGGGCAATTCTCCTGTTGTTTTGTCTTGATCGATTGTGGTTTATTCTGGGTTCGGTAAGGATCCTACACACCACTCTTTTTAGAAATTGAAACGGGAGGCAAATGTATCGTTCACACAGACCTTCTCTTTGTCTCTTTGCCTAGCAATTTTCTGCTTTTTCTTGTCCACTGGAAACTTGCTTCAGGTTCTTTTCCTTGTCCTTGCAAGATTATTATCATATTCTTATCTTCCTGTCCACTTGTAATGCCAGCTGAAAACAGTGTCCCCTTAGCCACTGGCTCTATGATCTATGATCTTATTAGCAATTAGGGAAGCTGTGTGGCCTAGCAGATAGAGCACAGGATTGGGAGCCAGAGGACCTGAGTTCTAATCCCACCTTTGGTACTCACCTGGCTGTGTGACCTCGGGCAAGTCACTTGACTTCTCTGTGTCTCAGTTTCCTCACCTGCAAATGGAGATTCTATGCCTGGTCTCCCTTCTACCTTAGATTGTGAGCCTCATGTGGGAAAGAGACTGTCTCCAAACTGATTAACTTGTATCTACCCCAGGGCTTAGAACTGTGCTTGACACATAGTAAGCACTTAACAAATACCATTTAAAAATCCCTTTTTCCTTTGTATTATTATTTCCCTGACCTTAGTGGAATGTGCCCCAACTCCCAGATTAGCTACATCTGGAAATACAATTAATGCTTTATTACGATTCCTATTTCCTCACCATTAATGTTGATGTCAGCTTGGCTCAGTGGAAAGAGCACAGGCTTGGGAGTCAGAGGTCATGGGTTAAAATCCCGGCTCCGCCACCGATCAGCTGTGTGACTTTGGGCAAGTCGCTTAACTTCTCTGTGCCTCAGTTACCTCATCTGTAAAATGGAGATTAGGACTGTGAGCCCCACGTGGGACAACCTGATCCTCTTGTATTCTCTCCGGCGCTTAGAACAGCGCTTTGCACATAGTAAGGGCTTAACAAATGCCATAATTATTAATATTATTATGTCAAATAACATGGACTTGTCCAAGATGCTGGGATAATCTAGACAATCCTCTCGAGACTGGAAACTTTCAGTAGATTCTCAATTGAAGTAACTGTGAGATTCGGCTTCATTGTCATTTACACTATCCATTGTCATGATGAGCACCATCGCATGCCTGAAAATCAACTGGAGGAGTATGAATGAAATGATAAATGATCAAGATCAATAAATGATTTGTCTTTATCGTGTATTTATTCATACTCCTCCAGTTAATTTTCAATTCATGTGATAGTGCTCATGGCCAAACCATTACCACATTCATCTTGCCTTCTTATTACTTTTCATCCTGCTATCTGTGCTACTCACCATCTATTGTGTCCCATGGCTATGAATCTAAGACTATATCTCTCTGCAACAAGTAGAAACTCCTGACCGCTGGCTCTTTGGCATTCCATCAGCTCCCTCTCCCTCTTACCTATTCAATCTCTTATCCCATCACACTCCAGCTCACAGTATTCATTCCGCGCAAGCTAAACTATTCACTGTGCTTTGTTCTCATCTTCTTCACCTCAGACCTCTTGCTCACTCCCTTCCTCCTGTCTGGGGTGCCATCCCCCTTCAAAATCACCAGACACACCTCTCCCCGATCTTGAATACCCTCTTAAAATCCCATTTCCTCCAGAGGGCTTTCCCCAATTAAATTTTCTTCTCCCCAGATCATAGCTTATGAATCACCAGTTCTGCATTACTTCTGTACTTATGCACTCATATCCGCATGTTACACTTCTGTATTTACTGACTTTTACCCTCTATTATTTAAACCCTTTCCATCCTCTTCCTCCTCCTATCTATTCCCATTTTGTGGTGGTCCACCGGCCTAGATTATAAACTCCTTAAGGGCAGGGATTCATCTTCTAACTCTGTGTATTCTCCCACATACTTAGTATTGTGCTCTGCAAACAGTAGGTACTCAGTAATGGTACCGGCTGATTATTAAGACAATAAAGAGAAAGTTTCAGAGGAAAAGGAAGGGCTGATGCAACCAGAAAAAGGAGCATCCAACATTATTAAGAATCTACTGTATGCAAAGCACTGTTCTTAAGTGCTGGGAAAAAAAATACAAGCTTGAAAATTGGACACAGTCCCTGGCTCCCAAATAGCTCACAATCCGATATAAAGGGGAGAGAAGAATTTGGTGGCAGGCATATAAGACTAGATATAGCAATAAAAAGACAAAAACAACACAAAAGGTAAGGACAATGATAAATGGAGACTAAGACTGTGAGCCTCATGTGGGACAGTGACTGCGTCCAGCCCAATTTGCTTGTATCCACCCCAGCGTTTAGTGCAGTGCCTGGTGCATAGTAAATGCTTAACAAATACTACATTTATTATTATCATTATCAATTCAAAAAGAGCACTGGGGCATTATGTTCAGTGGCTCAGACCCCAGCATTCATTCATGCATTCATTCACTCATATTTATTGAGGGCTTACCCTGTGCAGAGCACTATACTAAGCTTTAGGAAAGTACAATTCAGCAATAAAGAGAGATAATCCCCGCCCACAGTGGGCTTCCGGCCTAGAAGGGGGGAGACAGACATCAAAACAAGTAAACAGGCATCAGTGGCAACAATATAAATAAATAGAATTGTAGATCTATACCCATCAAAATAAGTAAACAGGCACAAAGATAAATAAATAGAATTATATATATATATATATATACAAGTACTGTGGGGTGGTGGGCGGGCGGAAGAGCAAAGGGAGTGAGTCAGGGCAATGGGGAGGGGAGGGGGAGCTGAGGAAAAGGGGAAGCCTGGGAAGTAATCAAAGTCACAGCCTCAACTTCCCAGTTGCCGCTGTTTCTCCCCCGTTTACACTGTGAGCCCATTATCGGGCAGGGATTGTCTCTATCTGTTGCCGAATTGTCCATTCCAATAGTTTAGTACAGTGCTCTGCACATAGTAAGCACTCAATAAATACTATAAAATGAATGAATGTTTCTCCCTGCAGCACCTGAGGTGCCTGAGGCAGTCACTCGCTTGCACATAGTTAAATCCTCAGAGGAAACTCTAGGCAAAATGTCTGACAGATATCAGACATTATTGATAAATTGGGATACTTTCCCCAACTTCTGGAAAAATGACACACGATCCCTTTACGTGCTTTACACCATTGCATTCACTGATTAAACTACTGCTTAATCTGTTTCATAGGACATCACACTGAGAGCACGCTTCCTCCAAGAGGTCTTCCCAAACTAAGCTCCACTTTTTCTCATCTCCCACTCCCTTTGCATCACCCTGACTTGCTCCCTTTCCTTTTCACCCCCTCCCAGCCATACAACACTTACGTACAGATCTGTCATTTTTGTATTTGCACTGCTGTCTCCCCAGCAGGAAATGTGTCTGTTTATTGTTGTACTGTACTCTCCCAAAGATTTAGTTCAGTGCTCTGCACATGGTAAACGCTCAATAAATACGATTAAACGAATTAACTGAATGAGGAGTCGGCGTCCGATTACGGCTCTTTGCTGGAAGCAGCCGAAGAAGAAGCTTGTTCCGCTGACTGTGGGAATGGTCGTTCAACTTTAGTGCAGAATTTGTCCTTTTTCTTGTTTTCATAAAGTACCTCGCGGCAGACCATCTCTTTTGAACACCCCCACCTTTTGGAAACTGATGCAATCATTTCTCTCCTCAAAGCTATCTCACAATTGCCCCCCATATCTGAATTAATACCTGAACACTGGGTTCAAGATTCTCCAACGTCAGATGCCCCCATATCTAGCCAATCTCTCCTCCCACCACACTCTACTCTCTGCCCACACTCAGACCAAACCAACCACTTCATCCTCCTCCGCTCTCACCTCTAGGCACCAAACTGTCGCTCACATCATTCCTTCCGCCTGCCTTGCCTTGCCTTCTATGTTGCATAAAACCCACATCCTATCCCTGTTTTAAAGCCTGTCAAAGTCCATTTTCTACTTGAAGCCTCCCCTGACAACCCCCTTCTCCCTTGATCACATCGTCCTCTACAACCTTCGGGCGCCTAGGCGCCTATCTATGAGTTTATCTATTTAATTTAGGTTGCATGTTTACCCACAACCTTCGGGCACTTAGGTGCACATCTATAAGTTTATTTATTCAATTTAGGTTGCATGTTTACCTCTCCCCATTTGACTGTGAGCTCCTCGAAGGTGGAACCTTCTTTATGCTTCTTTTGTAATTAGAACCCCACACTTAGTACAATATACTGCACCAAACATTGCTACTGAGAGTTCACCTCTTCCCGGAGGCCTTCCCAGACTCAGCCCCCTTTTCCCTCAGCTCCTCCTCCCCTCCCCGCCTTCCCACCCTCTGGTCTTTCCCCTTCCCCTCCCCTCAGCACTGTGCTCATTTGTATATATTATTTATTACCCTATCTATTTTGTTAATGAGGTGTATATCTCCTCGATTCTATTCATCTTGATGACGTTGCCTTGCTTTGTTTTGTTCTGTTTCGCTTTGCTGTCTGTCTCCCCTGTTTAGACTGTGAACCCGTTATTGGGCAGGGATTGTCTCTATCTGTTGCCCAGTTGTCCGTTCCAAGCGCTTAGTACAGCACCTTGCACATAGTAGGTGCTCAATAAATACTACTGAATGAATAAATAAATAAATTCAGCTCTTACTACTCCTGCTAATAACTGTAATAATAATATGGGCATTTTTAAGCACTTACTATATGCCAAGCACGGTACTAAGTCCTGGGGTGGACACAAGCAAATTGGGCTGGACACAGTCCCTCTCCCACATGGGGCTCACGGTATTAACCCCCATTTTACAGATGAGGTAGCCGAGGCACAGAGAAGTTAAGTGACTTGCCAGGGTCACCCAGCAGACAAGTGGCAGAGTCGTAATTAGAACTCAGGTGCTTCTGAGTCCCAGGCCCGTGCTTTATCCATTAAAACAAGCTACTGTTACTACTGTATTGTTCTTAAAAAAGTATGCAGAAGAGAGGTTGGGAGTCTATTACTACCTTGTCTCACCCATCTTTGTCTCCCATTCCCGCTAACCTCTCTGTATGATCCTCAGCCTAGTCTACTTCTCTGACTCCCTAACCTCTCTTCTACTCTCCAGATACACCTCCCAGGGGAGGCTGAAGCTGGAATGTCTACTTGATGGGAATCCCTGAAAAATGTGCCTGAAATGAAAGCTTTCCTATCACTTCTTAGTGTTCTGGATAAATGAATGTCTTAGTGTGCATTTCCCAACTTTTTCTCCCCACCTGAGTCTGAGATCCTCTGCCTTATCACCCAGGGTAATATCATCCAGACAACCAGTGAATGTAAATTCTTCTATCAAATTTCCTCAAATCACATATTTTAAAAGTGAGCCCTGCTTGGATGACACCATTTCCCCCTCTAGACTGTAGGTTCGTTTCGGGCAGGGAAAGTGTCCATTTACCGTTATATTGCACTCTCCCAAGCCCTTAGTAATAATAATAATAATGTCGGTATTTGTTAAGCGCTTACTACGTGCAGAGCACTGTTCTAAGCGCTGGGGGAGATACAGGGTCATCAGGTTGTCCCACGTGAGGCTCCCAGTTAATCCCCATTTTACAGATGAGGTAACTGAGGCACAGAGAAATGAAGTGACTTGCCCAAGGTCACACAGCAGACAAGTGGCAGAGTCGGGATTCGAACCCCTTAGTACGGTGCTCTGCACATAGTAAGCACTCGATAAGTACAAATGAATGAACTGAATGAATTAATTAATCAGAAGTAAATCTGGCAAAAATATACATTTCACTGAAGAATGAAAAAACCAAGAGATTGCATTTTTTCACACTGAGTTGGCACTTTACAAGAAAGGAAATACATTTTGACCAAGCTTTTGATAAATAGGAAAATTGAAAATGTCTTCTTAGAAAAATTATGTTTTCAAGACCAAGATTTTGTCTGCAAAATAATGATTCGGATAAGTGGAAATTTTGTTGACTCAAAGTGATATCTAAGGGTCTAGCAGTCTCATACTGAAACTTGGCTTTGTGTCCTGGTAAGTTTTAAAAGGGACTGGGGATAGTTAAAAGCCATAATTTTTGTGGGGGTGGAGGAGGAGGGGCGATCACTGAATAAAGCAGTTACTTTCTCGGGTTTTTCTTCTAAGCTGGCTATTTAGAGAACAATGAATTATCGACAGTGTTATGCCCGTTGAGTCCCCGCCTCAGGAACCTGCCCAAGATGGAGTTCAGATAGGGTTTCCAGCATGGCAAGGGAAAGTTCCCTCTCTACAAGTGCTCTGCTCCTCTCCAGCCCCACTTAGCCAGCAGACCAGGGTAGTGCTCCTGGAGGGAGAAGGGGAAGTCAGCTTTCCACATTTCCTTTCAAAGAATGGCCTCAAGAGGCCCTTTATGTATTTTATATCTTGCTGGTTGGTCCCCAGATTGGCAGTTTTAGTGTTGATACCTCTGAACCTTTGTCAGGGCCGGAGGTGCGTAACTAGGGCTCCCGGACAGCAGGAACCTGTGGGAATGGAGGGGTGGGCTTTACCCAGATGCTAGGAAGGGAATACCCACATACACATCCAGATTATCTAGTTTAGTTCCCCTTATTTCTTTCCCTAAGAAATAAAACACCTACTTGAAGGGACCTTATTCACTCAATCATATATACTGGGCACTTACTGTGTGCAGAGCACTGTACTTAGTCCTTGGGGAAGTACAATACGACAATAAACAGACACACTCCTCCGTCTCTGCCTGGGCCTCCTGCTGGAGCTGAGGAGAAGCAGAATTCACTCATTCATTCAGTCGTATTTATTGAGCACTTACTGTGTGTAGAGCATTGTAATAATAATAATGTTGGTATTTGTTAAGAGCTTACTATGTGCCAAGCACTGTTCTAAGAACTGGGATAGATACAAAGTCATCAGGTTGTCCCACGTGGGGCTCACAGTCTTCAGCCCCATTTTACAGATGAGGTCACTGAGGCACAGAGAAGTGAAATGTCTAGCCCAAGGTCACGCAGCTGACAATTGGCAGAGCCGGGGTTAGAACCCATGACCGCTGACTCCCAAGCCCGGGCTCTTGCCACTAAGCCATGCTGCTTCCACTAGGGCTTGGGAAAGTACAATCCAACAATAAACAGTGATATTCCCTGACCATAACAAGCTCACAGCCTAGGGGTGGGGGGAGTCAGACATCAATACAAATAGATGAAATTACAGATATGTACCTAAGTGCTTTGGGGCTGGGGGGGGGAAGAGCAAAGGGAGAAAGTTAGGGCGATGCAGAAGAGAGTGGGAGGTGAGGGAAAGTGGGGCTTAGTCTGGGAAGGCCTCTTGGAGGAGATGGGCCTTCAATAAGGCTTTGAAATGGGGGAGAGTGTTGTCTGTTGGATTAGAGGAGGGAGGGCATTCCAGGATAGAGGCAGGATGTGGGCTAGGGGGTTGGGAGCGAGACAGGTGAGATCGAGGCACAGTAAGAAGGTTAGCACTAGAGGAGCGAGGTGCACGGGCTGGGTTGCAGATGGAGAGAAGCGAGGTGAGGTAGGAGGGGGCAGGTGATGGAGGGCTGTAAAGCCAGTGGAGGGGAGTTTTTATTTCCTATGGAGGTGGATGGGCAACCATTAGAGGTTTTTGAGTAGTGGGGTGAATGTTTCTGTAGAAAAATGATCTGGGCAGCAGAGTGGAGTGTGGACTGGACTGAGGAAAGACAGGAGGCTGGGAGTTCACCAAGGAGGCTGATGCAGTAATCCGAGCACGATAGGATGAGGGAGCAGTAGGGATGGAGAGGAAAGGGTGGATTTTAGTGATGTTGTGAAGGTGAGACCGACAGAATTTGGTGACGGATTGAATATGAGGGTTGAATGAGAGAAAGGAGTCAATGATAACACCAAGTTACGGGCTGCAGGTGTTCCCACACAATGACTGCACCCCTGCAAGGCTGTCACTATCTCCCACTATGATATAGCCAGCAGCCCCAAGTGTTAGAGGTTTCCTGCCTTTACTTCGCCCCTTCCACCGCTGGGCAGAGTCAGCCCTCCTGTTCTAAGTTACCCGTCACATCGATCTTCTTCCATGTACACGTCTTTATATTACTGGGTTGTTTCAGGTTGTGACAAGCACAGGGTCATTTGAGCTAATTTCTGGTTCTGCCTTGCGGTTAACAATGTTTCGTGCGAGAGGCGAAAGCTGAAATGGCAGCGCAGCAGTTGCGTCGCTCCAAACCAAAATAAAGTGGGGTTGGTTAGTTTCGGCAATGAAGGTCATTCTCGCTAGGTCGGGTAGAGTTGCCTTGAAATTCATTGACCAGTTATGGTGTCGCCTCTGGTCATGATGACAATAATACCAACATGCCAAGTCATTAACAGATTTAAAGTGCAAAATTGCTGGGCAATTTCATGCCCGGCTGAGCGTTGCTGGTTATGTTGTCAGTTCACATTTACTACCTAACCTTTGCTGAATTTCAGCAGCATTAGTAATAATATTTTGAAAGCCTGCTTGGTGCAGCGTCCAGTATACTAGGAGCTTGAAGAAGTACAGAAAAAAAGAAGTGACATATAGTAGAAGGAGACAAACATGAAGATATTTACAACCAGAGGGGATCAAAACACACCATGGAATATGCATATATACCTAAGTGGCAAGGAAGAAAATAAGTTTGTAAGTGCTAGAGTTGACTGGACCAATTTGGAGAAAATTCTCAAATGATGTAAGCTCCTCTAGACTGTAAGCTCATTGTGGGCAGGCAATGTGTCTGTTCTATTGTTACATTGCACTCTCCCAAGCACTTAGTACAGGGTTCTGCGCACGGTAAGCGCTCAACAGATTCGACTGACTGGGTTCTGGATTTCTTGTTTGTGGAGAGGAGTGGTGATAAGAGGTAGAGTGAGGTAACCTCATTTCCACCAGGAAAACATTTTCTCTCTCCTCTGACCGGTCAGTCAGTCAGTGATATTTATTTATGGGATCAATGCCAATCCATCTCCCTCCCCAGACTCCAGTTTCTCCAGTTTCCCATCTAGGCCCCATTTAATACCTGGGGCTGAGTGACGGGGTCGGTGTGTAGCCATAAAGTCATTTTTCAAAGCAAGGAGTCATAGCATGTTCTTCTTCCATCCTTCAGTTGGGAATAAGGCTGGACTTTAAGGGATAGATTAAATTTAAGGAATAAAGTTCAGATTTGAGGCAAAAGGGTGACTGCTATAAAATCTCCTTTATGGCTCACTGGTGGAGCGTCCCAAATAAATTTCAAAGAAATTATTTGGAGTTAACGAAGATTCAATCATGAAACCAGACATAAACCAGATACAGATCTCTGACAAGCAAAGATAGTAAAATCCTTTCGTAAACGGATGCTTTGGTTCCTCAGTAAGGAAGATCACCTCCCTTAGACATCAGTTACTGGAGATACATATCTTAAATTTTAGAGGTTAAGCCCATGGTATTAACAAGTAGTGATACTGTGTTACGAATAGTTTGTACTGATCTCCCCCTCTAGACTGTAAGCTCACTGTGGTCAGGGGATTGCCTGACTGACTGATTCCATCTCCTTCCGGATACTGTCTCACAGCTTAGAACCTCTTCCCCAGATCGTCAGTGGTATGTTCTGAGCCTTTTCGTGGGACAGAGCACTGAACTAAGCACTGGGGAGAGTACAAAACAATAGAATTGGTAGAAATGTTCCCTGCCCACAGCGAGTTCACAGTTTAGAGGAGAAGACGGACATTAATGTAAATAATTTATAATACCTGATTTGTAGATACGTACATTCAGACGGACCGAAGTCCTGCCCATATTAAAAGCCCTCCTGAAAGCCCTCGTCCTCCAAACACCTTTTCAGTGATTCATTTCCAGCGATCCAAGTTATAGAACCCCAGCTGCCACCTCCAGGATGATCTGCTTCTTCAAGGCAACCAAATGTTTGGAACTGGTCCTGTCTACAGTGTGCTGGCAGGATAGGGTAATGAAGTAAAGTGCCACTTTGTCTTCCATTAAAGCATAGATCACAGGCATTTTAAAACCCACAAGCTATTCACACCACAAATGAGGTGCCTCAACAAACACAGGGGTTTGAAATGTGAATGCACTCCTTGCCATTTCCTACTCACCACCGGCATTAGAACATTTCCCCAAAATGTCAACAATCTAATCAACTTAGATAATTTCTCAAATCGAAAATGCTTTGGTAAAATCACTAAGGTTTGCTTTTCAATCCACACAGTAAACTGCCCATATAGTAGATGGAAAAATTGAAACAAGCAAATCTGGAGTCTTTATGGGTTGGAAAAACTCAACCGCATAAGACAAGACCACCAATCGCTTACGAACAAACAAGACACTCTTCCTCTCACATTCCCAAACAACTATTATTTGATGGCATTTTGAAAGTGCCATATGATGTTTTTGCTTTTCCAGCTGGGAGGATATTCACCTGCCAAGCTATATGCTTTCAGCAAGGGTCAAGGCTACCTAGGATCCAGCAGACAGAGGAGATGAAGGAAGGTAATAAAGTAGGAACCCCAAAAGACTTGGTCTTCCCTTATGAGTCAGAAATAGGGGATCTGAAGCTGGCCCAGTGACACCCAGAGGTCTAGTAGGCAAATGGGTGGGCGAGCCTACTTATTAGCAAACCAAGGCCCAAAGAGACTGGCCCATTGTCATCACTGCAATTGTCCACACCACACCCCAAGTGTCCAATCTACTCCTGGAGTTAACGATTTGGGCAGAAAATAACTAAAGAGGCAGCAGGTGTTTAGCATAGAGTCTGTAGTGGGAAATTATGACATCACCCAGCAAAAAGCTACGTTTATCAAAAATGAAATTAGTGAATTCAGCAGTTGGATTGCTATTTCCTTTATTCTAATCTAATTTTTGCCCAAGTAATTAAAAAAAAAAGTATACCATTCTCTAAGCACCAGTATTCTGACCAATCTTAGTCAGCAGAGCTATTCCAGATGGCACTCATTTAACTAAGTGTTGTCATCATCCTCTTCCTTATCATCATCATCATCATCACAATAATAACAGTAATTATGGTATTCGTTAAGCACTTACTATGTGCCAAGCACCGTTCTAAGCGCTGGGGTAGATACAAGTTAATCAGGCTGGACCCAATCCCTCTCCCAACTGGGGCTCACCCTTTTAATCCCCATTCTACAGATGAGGTAACCGAGGCACAGAGAAGTTAAGTGATTTGTCCAGGGGCACAGAGCAGACACGTGGCAGAGGCGGGATTAGAACCCAGGCCCTTCTGACTCCCGAGCCTGTGCTCTCTCCGCTAAGCCACGCTGCTTCATCATAATCATCACACCTACTGTGTGCAGAGCAGTGTACAAGGAGGTTGGAGGGATGCTGTGCAAATGGAAGGCATAGTCCATGTCTCGTAACCTCCTCGTGGGCAGAAGATGTGTCTACCATCCCTGTTGTATGCTCCCAAGCGCTCATTACAGTGCTCTGCGCACAGTAAGTGCTCGATAGATACCACTGATCGATTGGCTGAATCAAGAAGCTATGATCTATGACCCTTCTGATTCTGTACCACTCCCAAAACACAAGTCAAGTATCAATTTGTCTATTACCTCCTGTTCAGATCTCTTCCTGGGAGAAGCAGGGATAGTGGAGGGAAACAGATTGGATGGAGCAGGGGGATCATGGTCTTTGCACGGTCACAGGTGGTACTGACCCCCATCAGCACACAATTCAATAATAATAATAATTGTGGTAATTGTTAAGCACTTACTACGTGCCAGGAGCTGGGGTGGACATCGGCAAATCGGGTTGGACACAGTCCTTGCCCCATATGGGGCTCACAGTCTTTTAATCCCTGTTTTCCAGATGAGTTTACGGAGGCACGGAGAAGTAAAATGACTTGCCCAAGATTACACGGCAGATAAGTGGTGGAGGCGGGATTAGAACCCATGACCTACTGACTCTCAGGCCTGCGCTTCTTCTACTATGCCATGCTGTTTCCCTAGGGTGTGAGCACCACAGGCATGGACGGACGGCACCTCCGGACACTTCCCACCCCATCAAAGGCCCAGTCACTGAACCGCTGACACCACTGCCGGGAGTTGGTGGGGTGGAGAGTGGAGAGGGTTCAGGTCATCGCCACCATCGGCAGTCTCCCTCCCTCGCATTGACTGTGCGGAGCTAAGAGCAGTTAAAGTGGCTAGAGGGACAGGGGCTCAAGCATCAGGAAGAAGTGTGATTTTTGCTGCTGCTCCCCTGAACAGTCTTCTCCACTAGAAAAACTTGGCCCAGCTGGCCAGTTGTACGTGGAGAAGTGGGAAGAGGGGTTACAGGAGGAATGGCATTTGTGTTCGCAGTGACTTCCTAGCTGCAGTCACAGCCTTTCCTGTTCACGGCGGTCTTCAGTGCCACGAGGGAGACACAAAACTCATCCGCACATCACCGTTACTTTTGAGAGGGCAGAGTGGGCTGGAGTCAGGGCAGTTTAGGACATACCCATTAAGCAGGGACACCGTTCCCCCCACCCCCCCCCCCCCTTCAAGATAAGGGGCACAAGCCAGGGGGTGTTGGGTGGCTAGGGTGAAACACCTCAGCCGATATGGGTAGATTGGTTTGGAAAGTGGTCAGACCCACACCGCTCAGGCCTCCTTGTTCCTCACAACCCCGATTAGACTGTAAGCCTGTCAAAGGGCAGGGAGTGTCTCTATCTGTTACCGATTTGTACATTCCAAGCGCTTAGTACAGTGCTCCGCACATAGTAAGTGCTCAATAAATACTAGTGAATGAATGAATGAATGAACACTTTCAGCAGCCTCCAGAGCCTTAGAAAACATGCCCCTGGACCTCTACCTGCTTCTGGCTATTTCTACCTCCTTGTCTGCTTTTCTCCTCATTTTTCTTACTCTTGTTTTCTTCCAAGTTACTGTTTCCCTCTTGCCCTGCCACTCGTAAGTCTGGGGATGTCTGGAAAGTTTAATTGTTTAGACGGCCCTTGAACATTTTAAACCTAATCTTTCCATTCCCTCGATTCTTTGGAGGAAAAACCCTGTGAAAATAGAATTAAGAGTGAAAATAGGAGAATAAGAGTCTTCCGTTGACAACGAAATGCACGTTCCAGCAATGAGACTCAAGCCTGCCAGTCAGTTTTGCTTCGGACATAAACCCTCTCGGACATGACTCTAGACTAACCCCGTTGAACCCTCTCCCCAGCTCCCTTTCCAGGCCCTGGACTTCCTCAGGAGTCTTCACCCGCTAAACTCCAAAAGAGGGAAATTAATCAGTCAGGAGCAAATCATGAGGTGCACAATTATTAGTCACAAAAGAATGCAGAAGTTATTTGGTCTTATGTGGTAGCACTCTATTTTGCCTTGTCAGTTTACCTCGATATGCAGGGATAATTATGTTTTTTCCTCTCTTCTGTGCCACTTTATTGCATGTTTATTAGCATTAATCGATGAGTCTAAACAAAATGTCAAGAAGTATTATTACTGTGCTTACGGTCCCTTGAGAACCAAAAATATAGGAAGCACCGCTTCTCAAAGACAAGGGTTGGGGACTTGTATGGCATCTGGAGACCCTGCTAATACTGACTAATGAAGGGACATTAATCTGCACAGTGCCTCCAGAGAAGAGGCCGGAAGTGAGAGGGAAGTGGATGGGAGTGGAGAGCACTTCCAAGCGCATAATAATAACAATCATAATAATAATGGTATTTGTTAAGTCACTTAACTTCTCTGTGCCTCAGTTCCCTCATCTGTAAAATGGGGATTAAGACTGTGAGCCTCACGTGGGACAACCTGATTACACTGTATCTACCCCAGCGCTTAGAACAGTGCTCTGCACAGTGTAAGCGCTTAACAAATACCAACATTATTATTAAGTGTTTACTATTTGCCAGGTTCTGTACCAAGTGCTGGGTTAGATGCAAGCAAATTGGGCTGGAGGGAGTCCCCGCCCCACATGGCGATCACAGTCTCGATCCCCATTTTACAGATGAGGTAACTGAGGCACAGAGAAGTGAAATGATTTGCCCAAGATCACATAGCAGACATGTGACGGAGCAGGGATTAGAACCCATGACCTTCTGACTCCCAGTCACGTGCTCTATCCACTAGACCATGCTGCTTCTCAAGGAGAGGAAAATTATTTCCTGGAGTCCAGAGTAGGAAAGGGAAACACCAGTAGAGATGGGAGCAAAGAAACAGATCTTCAAGATCAAATTATCCAGTAGAACAAGGAGACCTGGCCTTGGTCTGGGGACCTATTTTGGGTGGTCCAAGAGGATTTTCTTCTCAAGCTCTTTCCTTATTTCTCCCCTCCACAGCTCTACTAGGCTTCTTATCGAGAACAGTAGCAGAGAAGGGACTGGATATATTCTGTGAATTCAAATAACAATTCTGTGAAGTCATTTCATTGCTGTTAAAGGATGTGGGAGGGTGGGTGAGAAGTATTGGGAAAGAAGGAGCACCTGATTCAACACAGTCTGGTGTGTCCCTGAACGGTGATTAATATATGAACTTAAAAGTTAGTCACTGCTAGAAGAAGTAGAATTTAAACTTTGCTTAGTTTCCTGCATGCCCCACCCCTACCCCATCCACTTCTCTCTCCCACTCCTTCATTTCAAAGACTACGTACCTGCTCCCGACCTTCCAAAACTCTGTTGATGGAGTTGTTATGAAGCTAGATGTTATTCTTCAAATGCCCAACTGGCTTCATGGCCTCTTCAGGAAAATACGTGCTTGGCCCAGCGCTGCACCGCACTGTACGGAAGAGGACTGGGTCCAAAACTCTACTCCTCCAGCCCCAGTGCCCTATTCCTCTTGTTCTAATAATAATAGTGTTATTTGTTAAGCACTTACTATGTGCCAAGCACTGTTCTAAGCGATGGGGTAGATACAAGGTAATCAGGTTATCCCACAGGGAGCTCAGACTCAATCCCCATTTTTACAGATGAGGTAACTGAGACAGAGAAGTTAAGTGACTTGTCCAAAGTCACGCAGCTGATGAGTGGTGGAGCCGGGATTAGAACCCATGACCTCTAGACTCCCAAGCCCGTGCTCTTTCCACTGAGCCATGCTGCTTTCATAGATCATTGTCCTTGATTTTACATTGTTTTGGAGCTTTTATTGTCTCATCTATCCTTAGGTATAGCCTGTCCCATCTCCCCTCCTTTATTCTTAGTTCGTGAGCCCCTTCGAGAGTCAGAGACTGTTTCTAATTTTCACCTAGGTCATTTTTCCCAGTATTTAGTACAGTACTTTGCACTTAATAAATACCATTACTGCTATTATACTGACCATTGTTGACTGTGAGATGAGCTGATCGGCGCTAAAGTTTCATGGACTTGGCTCATCCCGGAGACATTTGAGGGGTTCAACCGATAAAGTGGTCATAAAATGTAGCTGGCAGATTGTTGTCACTAAGTGCGTACTCCCTGTCACACTATTCTAGTGAGACAGTCACTGGGAGCAGTCTGGGAGCTACGTCTTTCTAGACCTGGAAGGAACTGAACAACACAAATGTTTGAATCATTTTTGTCTGTCCCAAACTGGGTGTGATCTTGGAGACATTGAAAACTGGAATCCAAAAGATATTTTCCTTGACAACCTCAAAGAAATCTCAAATTTTTCTCAGAGATTGGGCAGGAGACATGAAACTGATATTCACCAAATCCCACAACTTAAGGAGTAGAAGGCTTGCAGGTAATCGGTACCAGTAATAATAATAATTTTGGTATTTGTTAAGCGCCTTCTACGTGTCAGGCATTGTACTAAGCGCTGGCATGGATACAAGCAAATCAGGTTGGACACAGTATTTATTGCATTCTTACAGCATGCAGTGCGATGTACTAAAGAGCATGGGAAGTATAAAACAAGCAAGTGATAAATTCCCATCCTGGAAGGAGCTTGCACTGTAATGAAGGGAGATAAACATGAAAAGGTTAACGAGCAAAGTAAACAAAATAAATAGTTCAATGTACAACCGAATTAACAAAAATACACAGGTCATAACGATGAGTATAAGTAGATAGGTGTTAGAGATGGTAGATGGATTTATGTGATGTGAGGTACTGGCAAGTAATCCAAAGCACGTCGGAGCGGGTAGGCTTTCAGGAGGGTTTTGAATACGAAGAGGGCTGTGGTTTATTGGATCTGGGGAGGGAGAAAGTTTTGGGCCGCAGGGAGAGTATGACCGAGGGGATAGAGGTGGAAAAGTTGAGAATGAGGTTTAGCTAGATGGTTAGCTGGAGAGGAACAAAGCCGATAGGAGAAAGAGGGTAAAGAGAGAACTGGTTAAGGTGGGGTGATTGGTGGAGATCTCCGAAGCCGACTTTGAGGAGTCTCTCCTTGATGGGGAGGGACAGGAGAGGCAGCGAGGGGTTTGTAGGAACAGAGAGATGTGGGCTGAAAATGAAGATGAGTTGTGCAGCAGTGTGTAATACAGTTAGAGAGAGGAGGGGCTGGAGGTAGGGAGACCAGAGAGGAAGCTGATAAAATAACTTCGCTGAGAAACGACCAGAGTTCGTATAGAGTCTGTAGCTGCTCGGGCGGAGACGGAGGGCCGCTCAAAGGACCGGGAGGATTTGGAAGTAGACCGAACGTGAGAACGAAGGAGAGTGAGGCATCCAGGCCGAGGTCTAAGTTCCGGGCTTCTGAGAGGGGGAGAATGCCAGTGTCACTGACAGAGGCGGGGAAAGTTGGATTCTAGGGAAGGCGGCCATTCCTCCCAAAGCATCTTTGGGAGCCTCCATCAAAGGCAGAGAGCTGTCTGAGAGAGTGTGGCAATTCTTACGATCCGATCTGGGATAGCGTCTTTGGACACTTTACTTCCCAGGTAGCAGGGTGAGCATCCTTCCCTTCAGTAGAAAGAGGCCTCCTCGTAAGGGAAGACGGCTTGGGAGGTGGAGCGGGAGCTGCCGCCGGGGGGGCTGTGGCGGCAGGGCCCAAACCGGTAGCAGAGGGACTTGAGATGCCTCCGGAATTTAATCCCCACAAAGACATAGAGCACCGGATTGAAACAGCAGTGGGAGAAGGCGATCTCCCGGCTGATGTGCAGGGCGTACTCCAGTTGCTTGTAAAGGCTGCAGCTGGGAATGATGTGGAATCTTACCAGGGTCTCCAGGAACACAAGCACATTGTACGGCCCCCAGCTCAGAAAATAGGCCATCACGATGGCGAAGATGAGCCGCACGGTCCGATGTCGCCGCCGGGACCTGGACCGGACCAGGGTCCTCAGGATCTCGATGTAGCAGAACAGGATGATGACCATGGAGAACAAGAAGAAGACATTGTGCTGACAGACGGACACCAACAACCACTTGGGCTCAAAGTAATCACAGAACTCCGGGTTAACGGCCTTTTCGGAACCAGTCATCACCTTGTGGAAAATGGCGTCGGGGATGGCGGCCGCCAGACTGGTGACCCAAATGGCCAAGCTCACCAGGAGTCGGTATCGGAGGGTGTGGGTCCGCAGGGTGGACAGGGGATTCACCACGGACAGATAGCGGTGGATGGTCATCACCGTCAGGAAGATGATGCTGCTGTAGAGGCTGAGGGAGAAAAGTAAGTTGAGGATCTTGCAGAGGACGTCCCCGAAGATCCACCCCAAATGATGGGCTGTGGTCCAGAAAGGGAGCAGGCAAGAGAAGACCAGGTCGGAGAGGCAGAGGTTGAAAATGAAGGTGTTGGTGATGGACTCCAGGTTTTCATATCTTATGAGGACACACAGAACCAGGCTATTTCCTATCAGGCTGAGGAAGAACACCAGGCAGTAAAGGACAGAGATATTGATACTGACAAAGCCGAAGACCTCTTCACTGTCACACAGATAGCTTTCAGGGTCAAGGTTGTAGCTGTAGTCTAAGGTTGGGGTGGTATATTGGTCACCGGAAGCATTGGAAGTCATCTGGACTTGAGGTCCGTGCATTATTAACTGCATCTATGAGAGAGAGCATACGGTAAAGAACCGATCTCACCCTCGAGTAATAAAGTTCCCTTAGCATTCAAAAAGATTGAGAGCATATCTCTATCTCCTCCCCCACCTACCCCTCCTCTTCCTTCTCACCCTCCTTTTTCCCCTCAGTGCACAGACGTCCCAAAAACTAGACACTTAAATCAGTGCAGAGGTTCAAATCCCAGCTTTATTAATGGCCTGCTGCGTGACTTCCGACAGCAATAATAATGATAATGAGAGTATCTGTTAAACGCTTACTATGCGCCAGGCACCATACTAGGTGCTGGGGTGGAAACAAGCAAATTGGGTTGGACACAGTCCCTGTCCCACTTGGGGCTCACAGTCTTGAGCCCCATTTTACAGATGAGGTTACTGAGGCAAGATGCAAGATGTACTATCCCCCTCCTTAGGCATCTTCCCTTACGAGGAGGCCTCTTTCTCCCGAAGGGAAGGGTGCTCACCCTCCTCACTGGGAAATAAAGTGGACGGAGACGCTATCTCGGATCGGATCGTAAGAAATGCCTCACTCGCAGAAATGCCTCGCTCGATCAGACGACTCTCTGCCTCTGACAGAGGTGCCCAAGGAGACTTGGGAGGAATGGCCGCCCTCCCTAAAATCCAATTTTCCCGCCTCCTTGGGAACAGCCAGCACCCTGCCCACCCGCCTTCATCATTTTCCCTCCCAAACACTCTCCCGAGGCCTGGATTAGGACTTGAATAAAATTGCCAAAGAATTCATTTTGATACTGATGTGCAAATGCAGGTAAACCAATATATAAATCTAGGCCGAGAAATGTGATTTTTATTGGTTAACAGGAAAAAAAAAATACGGTTACCTAATTACCCAAAGAGAAAATCTCTGAGATGTGATTCACTTTTGGCAGGGGTTTGGGGGTTTAAAATTTGATTTTGAAAAACAAACACAAAATATAATGGGCCGAAAAGAAACAGGGAAATTTTTAGTCAAAAATCAAAGAAAAAACAAAGGAGCTTTAGTAGGGTCCATGATCTATTATGGAATAAAGAATTCCACCCTCATGGAATAAAGAGGAAAGTAAAAGCGAATGTCTGCATTTCTGACTCTGGTAAGATCCATGCTTAATATAAACTGTTGCTTGGATCCTATACCTTAAACTCTATGTAAGGTTGAATCAATTACCAGTTAATTCTAGCCAATGAATTAATCCTATTCTCTTCATTTTTTTTTTTGAGGGGGGCGGTTGTTGAGTGCTTACTATGTGCCAGTCATTGTTCTAAGAGCTGGGGTAGTTTCCAGGTAATCAGATTGGTCTTACTCCCTGTCCCACGTGGGGCACACAGACTTGATCCCTATTTCATAGATGAAGTAACTGAAGCACAGAAAAGTTGAGTGACTCACCCAAGGTCACACAGCAGACAAGTGGAAGAATCAGGATTAGACCCCAGGGCCTTCTGACTCCAAGACCCGTGACCTATCCAACAGCTTCTATTGTTGGCTGTGGAGGCTCAACGTTGCCTCTAAACAGGTTGTAATGATCCCTTACAATCATCAGTGATCCGTGTCCACAACAAGATTCTCTTTCATCCAACCGAAGAGAAGAAGGAGAAAAGCTTTATTCTCAAACCGAAAATGCTTTGTCTCCCAGGATCATGGAGATAGGTCGATTTACTGAGGACCTACCGATGGCAAAGCCCCCTATTCAGCTCCTCGGAGAGTACGGCAGACTCCAGACACACATTTCCTCCTCTTAATGAGCTTTCAATCTAATGGCAAAGAAGAAAACCTCGAGTGAGCCACCGTAACAAGAATAATGTTGTAATTTAATGGAAAGCCTTCTCACCTGATTCCAGATTGAGACCTTGTAGAAGGAGCCTTGACTCTTATCTTCTCTTACAATCTTCTTTAATCTTCCTTAAATTAGTTCCCATTTTGAGGTCTCTTCCTCACCTATATAGCCACTCTCCTAATTACGCGCTTCTCAGAATTGCTCCTGGCTCCACCCACCCTTCTCAGATCTCTCCCGCTTCGGAAGTCTTATTGAAGGCTCGTCTCCTCCGAGAAGCCTTCCCTGACTAGGCCCCCCTTTCCTCTTCTCTCACTCCCTTCTGTGTTGTTCTGACTTGCTTCCTTTGCTCTTCCCCCCTTTAGGCCCCATGGCAATCATGTACAAACCTGTAACTTATTTATTTATATTAATGTCATTCTCCTCGCCCTTTAGACTGTAAGCTCCTTGTAGGCAGGGAATGTGAAATGTGTCTATTTACTGTTGTACTGTACTTTCCCAAATGCTTAGTACAGTGCCATGCACTTATGATTGAATGACTGAATGAATGAATGAGAAAAATAAAAAAAAATTAGAAATACAGTCCATGTCTTGTAAGTTCACTGTGGGCAGGGAACATGTTAACCAACTCTACTGTATGGTATTTTCAAACAATCAATCAATAAATGGGTATCTATCGAGGGCTTACTACGTGCAGACCACTGTACTAAGCGCTTGGGAGAGTACGACACATCAGAATTGGTAGACGCATTCCCTGCCGACGGCAATTTTACAGTTTAGAGGGAGAGACAGACGTTAATAGAAATAAAGAGGAGAAGGCTGACGTGTGACCTTGGGAAGGTCACTTTAATTCTCTGTGTCTCAGTTACCCCATCTGTAAAAGGGGGATTTTGACTGTAAGCCCCATCTGGGGCAGGGACTGTGTCCAACCTGATTACTTTGGATCTACCCCAGTGCTTAGAACAGTGCTTGTCACAAAGTAAGCTCTTAAATAAAAAAAAATCAGCAATACAGCAAGGAGGGGGTGTTCACCGAGGGCTTGTTGTAAGCAGCACTTTGGAGAATAAAAGAGGGCGGAGGCTGAGTTTAATGGCTCTCTTCAGCTTTCAAGCCTGTTCTGATGTTCACTTGTCTCTTATTGGAATCAATTCCTTTGTGCAGGTTCTAGGTCGTAAAGATTTCTCTGGAACCTAGGCTCCTCTGTCCTTTTGCTTGAGACAGAAGACTCCATCGTGATCATCACACTCTGCAGATCCTAGTTCAGTGCTCAAGTACCCCCCAAATTAAAAGTAACTTGTGACTTCTGCATGGTTACCCCCCACTCTCACCCTCCTGTTCCTCTTCTTCCTCTTCTTGCTCCTCCTCCTCCTCCTCCTCCTCCTCCTCCTCTTTCTCTTCCTCCTCCTGCCATAACGATGGCCAAGGCCACACAGCTCACTCTCACTTGTCTTGTCGGGCCAGAGGCTGTAGCAGACTTGGCTCACACGAGGGGCGAAGCTACCTCTTCCTTTGCCCCTGTGCAGCTGGGCTCCTTCCACCTGGTTCCTGACTCTGACCCTGCTCTGCCCGCTGCGCTGTCTTTTTGTTGCTGCAGTCGGAACAGGGAGCACCCAGAAGAAGGCTACCCTCACCTCCGCGAGAGCCTGTGGGGGCACCTGCCTGGCTCTTAGCTGGTCTGCCCATCCGTGGCACCGCTGCTGATGTCTGAGAGCAGCGACGGGTGGGCAGCGTAAGGGAGGGTGGGAGGAGGGCAGCTGGCTGATGAGGCGGGGGACAGATCACCCAGATGGGCTTTGGGGTGGGGGGCGAGAGCTGTTCTGGCTGATCCTGCAGCCTAAAAAGGATGATGGCAATCCTACAGGCTAGGATTGGGCCATATCCTGTCAGCTTGGTGCCTCCTCCCATCCCTTGCTAGTTCAAAGGGGTGGGATGGTTCGTTTATGACCACCCTTTCCGGCCCAGAGAATCTTGGGGGCAAAACTAACTGAGTCGCTCCCATGGTGCGAAGACTGCAGTGCTTGGCACAAAGTAAGAACTCAATAAATACCACAATTAGTATTATTAATTATAATACATTTCTTCTCTTATCCCAAGCTAGGTGCCAGCTGGACTTTGTTCCTCCTAAATGAATCTTCCTCCCAAGGGCATTCCCCAACGAATCCCCACCTTTTTCGGTCACGTCACCACCCGTCGCCCTCCGAATTTATGTTCGTATGGATTTATCGATTCGGTTTATTAATTTCTATATTTTCCTTTTGCTATTGAATTGAATTTATGCTTTCCTGCTGTAATATTTGTTATTTATTCAGCACTTATTTTGCACCAAGCGCTGTGGAATGTACAATACAATCATTTCGGGCACAATCTCCATGTCACGTAGGGCTCGTAGTCTAAGCGGGAGGGAGAAGAAATGTTTAGTCCTCATTTTACAGATGAGGAAACTGACTCGTAGTCTAAGTGGGAGAGAAACTTCTAGTCCCCATTTTCCAGACGGGGAAACTGAGATGCAGAGAAGTCAAGTGACTTTTCCATGGTAACACAACAGGTAAGTGCCCGACTTGGGATTAGAACCCTGTTCCCGTTTTCCACTCCCGAGGTCTAAGCACCAGGCAGTGCTGCTTCTCGAGTATGCTATGTCTGCTTGTCTCCCACACTGGAGGTAAACTTCTCAAGGGTAGGGCAGTGTCTTTTACTTTTAGTGTATGTTCCCTAATGAATGCATAGTCCAGGCTCTGCACTCAGTAGGAGCTCAAGAAATAAGAATGAATTATTGAATGAGTGAATAAACAATTGCCACACTGTCCTGCCCAAGGGGAAGACTGATTGCTCTGATGGTGAGGTTGTCTTTTTATTTGGAGGAAGTGGATTAGGCAAGGAAGGGGTGAGGTGGGGTGAAGGGATATTATGCTTCATTTTAGTGCAGCTCTAAAATACTGACTTGCAATCCTCAAAAGAAAGAAAGACACGTCTGACAAGCGACGAGAAACTGATTAGGAGAGATTACCGTGGCTCAGTGGAAAGAGTCCGGGCTTGGGAGTCAGAGGTCATGGGTTTGAATTCTAACTCTGCCCCTTGTCAGCTGTGTGACTGTGGGCAAGTCACTTCACTTCTCTGTGCCTCAGTTCCCTCATCTGTAAAATGGGATGAAGACTGTGAGCCTCACGTGGGACAATCTCATTCCCCTGTATCTAGCCCAGCGCTTGGAACAGTGCTCTGCACTTAGTAAGTGCTTAACAAATACCATCATTATTATTACTTGGTCAGTCACTTTACCCGTCCCTCCTATTAAAACCAGTCCCCCTTAAAGGGCATTAACAACTTTTTATACCAAAATATCTATTTAAAAGGCATATCCCTCCTGCCCTGCCCCATCCCCCCTTTACCCCCAAACACACACGTGGGCACACATGCACTGGCAGTCATTTTCAGACAGAGGAGCTGGCACAAGTACTGTTGAAAATTTCAACAAATGCTGCAGAAAACCAAAAGAAAAGGAGGAATGGGGATTAATATCAGACACTTTGAAAGCAGAATTGTAAAGGCATGGTGTTTCAGTTATCAGAATAAGTACGTTTAAAGGAACTAGACCAAGTCAAAAACCTCCTACGGAAATAAGAAAAAAGACACTTCTGTTTTTAGCTCTGCAGGAGATGGTCTGTGCTGACGGTCTGCTAGAAAGCTGTACCTTTATAGCACATTTCCTAGCTCCCTCTCCAATCCCACATAAACCTGCTAAAAGTCTATTAAGCTAATCTATTCAACTGTTTATGAACTGTTTATGCTTCTAGAAGTCTTTAAAATACGTTTTTGAATGAAGAAAAAAAGACACTAAACTCAGTTCCACAACTCATCTTCAACAAGTTTAACCACATCAAAGACAAAGTATATCAAGCGACTATATCTTTGACTTTCATTGTTTGCTCCCAAACTCCTAGTACAGTGCTCTGCACACACAGATGGACTGTTCTGCTGAGAATGATGGAGCAGCTTCGATCCTGAGGCTTTAGGATGAAGAACATGTATGAAGGAATTGATTTATAGGCATGGTGGTTTGACACACTCTTGTCTGCCAATCTTGGACCCGCTGGGGCATGGAATGTGACAAGTAAGAAGATGGGGAGGAGTGTTGTACGCTGCAAAATGCTGGCAGAGGTCATTTCCTCTAGACTGTAAGCTTGTTGTGATGATGCCCTGCTCTCCTCTCTTCTGTCTAGCCTACATTCAGCTGTTTGTGTCATCTTCTAAAAATGTCAATCATCACATTACTCTCCTCCTCAAAAAACTTTGATGGTTCTCCATTTCTCTTTGCATAAAGCAAAACTCCTGCCATATTGGCTTTAAATTTCACCTCTTACCTAGCTTCTCTTTTTTTTTGCTACACTACAATTTGCCGTGCATCCAAACCTCACTGTGATAGCCTCATCTCCCCCTTACTGCGTGGAATTCCCTTCCCACTTAGATCCTCCAACTATATTCCTTACCACCCTCCAACCTCTCCTAAAAAATCACTTCTCCAAGAAGGATTCCCAGCAGGACCCTCACTTTCTTAGTCACCTCGCTCTATCAGACACCTTAGCGCTCTTGTGTCTCTCTGTTATTTTAAATTTTATTGATTTTTTTCTCATTCTATATACACTCTTGCACATTTACTTATTGGATTTTTTGTAACTCAAGTAATTTTGTCTCTACCTAATTAGGTGAGTGTTTTCTCAAGTAAAAGATTCCATTTCTTACTGACTTACTTGTTTACTTACTTCAGTCTGTTTCCAAACCATTATGGCCTAGTAGAAAGAGCATGGGATGGAGAGTCAAAAGAGCTGGGTTCTAATCTCGACTCTGACACTTAGCTCCTGTGTGAGCTGGGGTAAGTTATTTAACCTCTCTGTGCCTTAGCTTAACTATAAAATGGGGATAAAATACCTGATACCCGTTCTCCCTCCCTCTAAAACTGAGAGCTCGGTGTAGTGTAGGGATTATGTCCATTCTGATTATCTTCTATCTACCCAAGACTTAACACAGTGTTTGGCATAGAGTAAATAATAAATATCATCATTATTACTCTTATCTTCCTCAGTGCTCTGTGCAAAGCTGACATTCAATAACCGCTTTTGAAGATAATGGTGGTAATGGTTTTCAGACTGTTGCAATATCACAATCAACCAATCATATTTATTGAGTGCTTACTCTGTTCAGAGCATTCTATTCAGCACTTTGGAGACTAAATAAAGTTAGTAGCCTTGACCTCAAGAAGTTTACAATCTAGCAGGGGAGACATGTAAATTACAGGTAAAGGGAAGCAGCAGACTTTAAAGATATTTACATAAGTGCTTTCACTGGGGTCAATAATAATAATAATAATAATAATGTTGGTACTTGTTAAGCGCTTACTAGGTGCCAAGCACTGGAGTAGATGCAAGGTCATCAGGTTGTCCCATTGGGACTGACAGTCTTAATCCCCTTTTTATAGATGAGGTAACTGAGGCCCAGAGAAGTTAAGTGACTTGCCCAAAGTCACACAACTGATAAGTGGTGGGAGCAGGATTAGAACCCACGACTTCTGCCTCCCGAACCCGTGCTCTACCTAAAGCACAAGTGATGCAGAAATGCAGAGTGACAGTAGGGAGAAGCAGCCCGGCCTAGTCGATAGGCTGGGAGTCAGAAGGACCTAGGTTCTAATCCCAGCTCCACCACTTGTCTGCTGTGTGACCTTGGGAAAGTGACTTAATTTCTCTGTGCCTCAGTTCCCTGCTCGATAAAATGGGGATTAAGACTATGAGTCCCATCTGGGGCAGGGACTGTGTCCAACCTGAGTATCTTGTGTCTACCCCAGTGCTTAGAACAGTGCCCGGCACATAGTAAGCGCTTAACGCATACGGTTCCAAAAAAAAAAAAAAAGGAAGGTAAATAGGATGGGGAGATGAGAAATGAATCAGGGAATTTAGAAGGGCTTTGAAGATGAGAGTAGTGGCCTGCTGGATGTGAAGGTAGAGGAAGTTCCAGGAAAAAGGCAGGGCATGAGCAAGAGACAGACGGCGAGAGAGTCAAGAATGAGTCACTGTAAGTAGATTGGCTTGAGAGGAACAAAAGGTACAAGTGCATTGTGAAGGAGAAGAGGAAGGATAAGTAGGGGGGTGAAAAGTGATTGTCTTAAAGTCTTTGCAGGAGTTTCTGCTTAATGTGAAGAGGAATGGGCAACCATCTGAAGGATTCTGAGGAGCGTAGAGATGTGCCCAAAACAAGGTTTTACAAAAATAATCTGGGCAGCAGAGTGAAGAATGACCCTGAGAGGAAGGAGGCCAGAAACAGGGCAAGAAATCTGTGTTATTGCAGAAAATGGAGCATGATATCATCATGTACTAGTAAGAGGTAAAATCTACTTTCCCCACTGATCTTAGCCTGTACCATCCGGCCCCATTATTCGATAAAATGTGAAAACTATCAAATCGAATCTATGTTTTGTAGTACATTGCCATCTACTGGATTCAATACAATTACACTCCAGCAGTGTGATCGTCAGCCGCCTTAATGTTTGATTTAACTGTCTCTTAAGGGATGCTGTTGGAACTATTCAAGAAATCCGATGTGATGTCTGGGTCGACCAAGAGACCCCAGCCAGAGGAATTGAGAAAACCATCTCCACAAGGATCAACCACTCTAGAGACAAATGCTTATTCCTCTTCCCTAAGAAATCGCCCCAAGATACCAGCAGGATTCCAGATTTTCAGTTGGGTCTGGATCTCGGGGCCACATTGGCATCATGCTCTTCTAGTTGGTCTTCCAAAGGTCACGCAGTCTTCCTGATTTAGTTTTAGACTTCTTTTTCGAAAAATCTGTTGCTGCGTGGTATTGCAGAGGGGGTCAGCATTCACCTCTGTGTTGTCAATGAAAATCTTTCCATCGTACAGGTGGTTCCTTCAGGCTCGTCTAAAGCACTTTGCTTATTCAGCAAACGATTCTGCATTTGCAAATCATGAAAATATTACTGTCCACTTGCTTTGTTTTATTGTCTGTCTCCGCCCCCTTCTAGACTGTGAGCCCGTTGTTGAGTAGGGATTGTCTCTATCTGTTGCCGAATTGTACTTTCCAAGCGCTTAATAAAGTGATCTGCACACAGTAAGCGCTCAATAAATACGATTGAATGAATGAATGAACAATAACTGTGGTGTTTGTTAAGCGCTTACTGTTTGCCAGGCACTGTACTAAGTGTTCGGGGCAGATACAAGCAAATCTGGTTGGATACAGGCCACAGTCTTAGGGCTCCCAGTCTTAATCCCCATTTTTCAGAGGAGGTAACTGAGGCCCACAGAACTGAAGGGACTTGCCCAAGATCACATGGCAGACGAGTGGCAGAGCAGGGATTAAAACCCAGGTCCTTCTGACTCCAAGGCCAGTGCTCTATCCAATAGGCCACACTGCTTCTCCCTTCTCGGATGTTCACTCCCAAGTCCCAGCAGCATATAGGAGTTCCAATATGATAGATTTAAGGATTTTCAGCAGTGCTTGTGGCTTGCTGTTGAAGTGGTAAAATTTTCTTTAGACACGGAAGCCGGATGGCCAGTCACCTGGCTTTCTAGTGGACAATCTGATTTTCAGATGGTCTGCTCCCTGTCAAGGTAATGATTCTAAATTAGATGCTTTTCTATCCATTTTTCAAAAACATCAATGCCTAGTCTTTTCCACTGAAGCAGCTCCTGGTTGAGTTCACATTGATTCATTCAATTGTATTTATTGAGCACTAACTATGTGCAGAGCACTGTACTAAGCGCTTGGAATGTACAATTCAACAACAGAGACCATCCCTGTCCAACGACGGGCTCACAGTCTAGAAGAGGGGGGAGACAGACAACAAAACTAAACAAGTAGTCTGGCATCAATATCATCAAGATAAATAGAATCATATAGACACATCATTAACAAAATGAATAGAGTAATAAATAATATATACAAATATGCAGAAGTGCTGTGAGGAGGGGAAGGGGGAAGAGCAGAGGGAGGGAGTAGGGGGAATGGGGAGGGGAGGAGGAGCAGAGGGAAAGGGAGGGCTCAGTCTGGGAAGGCCTCCTGGAGGAGGTGAACTCTGAAGAATATAGAGGCTTTGGAGCAAGTGAGGAGTTAGGGGGAGCCCTGAAGAAACACTTGTGCAAAATGACATGCCGTCTTCACATCGCACTACCTGGTGTAACGCATGTGTCCTCACATACGCCGCTCTTAGTATCTGTCTCTGCCTTAGATGGCTGCCACTTTTCCCAGAAGTGAATTTTACCACTAAATTCTAGATTCCTTGCTCTATCCTTAGGTGCTTTGAACAAGTGGGATGTGAATGGACATATTCTACATCTTTGCTTGACTTGGATGGTGAAGAAAATGTCAGCTAGGACCAGACCGGGAATGCTCTTTCTATTAAGTTTCTCCAAAGCCGGGGACAGGTCAGGTTTTATATTTGCAGTGTGTTTCCCAAGCTCCTGATACAGAACTCTGCACAGATAATAAATACTGCTGCTTCAGTTTTGGCAGTTGCTGATTTCATTTATTTTACTGCCTGTGGATTTTCCTGATTGGCAGGAAGGGAGGGCTGGCAAAGCCTTTGAATGATTGGTACACGTTTCATACTTGTTTTGTACTTATTTACTGGCGGATGATATTGGCATTTACGTTACTGAGGGTACAACGGGCTCTTCTAGAAGTTACCTCTGCTCCTTTCGATCCACCAGGGGTCCCTGTCATGCACAGAATCATTTCAATATGGAACTCTTTAATAATGTTGGTATTTGTTAAGCGCTTACTATGTGCAGAGCACTGTTCTAAGCGCTGAGGTAGATACAGGGTAATCAGGTTGTCCCACGTGAGGGTCACAGTTAATCCCCATTTTACAGATGAGGTAACTGAGGCACAGAGAAGTTAAGTGACCTGCCCACAGTCACACAGCTGACAAGGGGCAGAGCCAGGAGCCGAACCCATGACCTCTGACTCCGAAGCCCAGGCTCTTTCCACTGAGCCACGCTGCCTTTGATAGCCTGAAACAAGGCAATACAGTATTCCAAGGGGCTGGAATACTCCTACTGAGTTGTTTTCCCTTTGGGAGAATAAAGATGGACAAGTTTATAAGTTATTTTGAGTCTTTCTCTTCCCTTTCTTGGAGTCATGACCCCTTTCTCTTATGGGCAGAGAACAGGCCTGCTAATTGTGTTGTATTTTACGCTTCCAAGCGCTTAGCCGCATATAGGAAGTGCTCAAAAAATGCTATTGATTGATGGGTTTATGAAAGGAATACACAGGAGGGGGCTCTGGCAAGCAGATGGGTGGGATTATTATTTGCCCGGTCTCCCTCTTCCATATGACACTTTTTCCCCATTCTTGACATGGCCAGTGACTTAGGCTTCAGGTAAGGTTATGACCTTGACAGTTGAAGAGAAGGATGTGTGGGGCCTTTATCTACTCACTCCACCTTACAAATCACGTTTCCCTTAGAAAGAAACTCCTAGCATTTGGGCGTCTCACCGTCCCCAGCAAACGAAGACAAGGTATTGTTTGGGCGGGAATGTATCTGTTTCTTGTTATATCGTACTCTCCCAAGTCCTCAGTACAGTGCTTTACACAGAGTAAGAGCTCAATAAGTACGATTGAATGAATGAATGACTAAGTGACTGGTCATACTGTGAGCCTGTCACTGGGCAGGGATTGTCTTTATCTGTTGCTAAACTGTACATTCCAAGCGCTTAGTACAGCGCTCTGCACTTAGTAAGCGCTCAATAAATATGAATGAATGAATGAATGAATGAATGAATGAATGAATGAATGAATGAATAGAGGCCAGGAATGACCTTTCCTTACATGGAGCAAGACTTGGGAGAAGTGAGTTCTGGATCAAGGACAAGCGACGGTTAGAATAATAACTGGGGTGTTTGCTAAGCACTCACTATGTGCTGCGCCCTGTACTAAGCACTGTCACAGATGCAAGATTGTTAGGCTCGACACAGTCCTTGTCCCATAGGGGACACCCAGTCTAAGGAGAAGAGAGGAAAAGTATTTGATCTCCATTTAATCTCCATTTTATTGACACACAGAAAACCTAAATGACTAGCCCAAGATCAAACAACAGACAAGTAGTAGAGCCAGGATTAGAATCCAAGTCTTTTGACTGCAATTAGACCCTTAAATGCTTTTGCCCTTTACTAAAGTGATCAATCAAATATATCAGAGGTCCAAACTTCATTAGAAACCCATTTCCCATCCCTTGCCTTCAGGACTGCTTATTTAAGTGTCATCGGATCATAAAGGGGTCAAAAGCGGTTAGTGACTCTCCGAGTCGGGGTGAAGATTGCAACTGCAGCTGACATTCTTGACTCATCTCTTGACCATTATCACACTCTAAACGGCACTCTGTACCCTGCTTCCACCACAAATAGCAAATGCATGCAACAAGCTGAACAGAGTGAGAATCACACCGATGCTAAATTTTAAGAGATGGGATTTATTTTTTTCATGGTATTTTTTAAGCACATCCTAGGTGCCAGGCTCTGTGCTAAGTGTTAGGGTAGATATAAGATAATCAGTTTGAACACAGTCCCCGTCTCACATAGGACTCATAGTCTTAATCACCATTTTTCAGATGAGGTAACTGAGGCTCAAGGTCACACAGCAGACAAATGGTAGAGCAGGGATTAGAACTCAGATCCTCTGACTCCCAGGTCCATGCTCTCTACACTGCGTTCAAGTTTCAGTATGCTGAGTGACCCCGAGAAGGTCACTGAACCTTTTTAACCTCAGTTTTCTAATTGGTGATGATTATATCTCCAAGGAATGTTGCAGGAACAAATTGAGGCCGTTTTGGAAAAAGTGCAAATAAAACATAAGGTCCATTATTATCGATATTATTATTGTTATTATTTTTACGATATTTGTTAAGTGCTTACTATGTGCCAGGTATTGTACTAAGTTAGTCAGTCATATCTATTGAGCACTTACTGTGTGCAGAGCATTATGAGAAGCAACATGGCCCAGCAGATAGAGCTTGGGCATGGGAGTCAGAAGGATCTGGGTTCTTATCCCACCTCTCCCACTTGTCTGCTGTGTGACCTTGGACAAGTCACTTCACTTCTCAGTGCCTCGGTCACCTCATCTGTAAAATGGGGATTAAGGCCGTGAACTCCACGTGGGACAGAAACTGTACCCAACCTGATTAGTTTGTATCTAGCCCAGTGTTTAGTACAGTGCTTGGCACGTAGTAAGCGCTTGACAAATACCAGAATTGTTATTACTAAGCACTTGGGAGAGTACAGTATAACAATATCGAGGACGCAGTCCCTGCCCACAACAAGTCTAGAGAGGGAGACAGGTATTAATATAAATAAATAAATTACAGATAGGAACAATAGTGTCGTGGGGCTGGGAGGGGGACAGATAATAACTGAGGTATTTGTTAGCGCTTACTATGTGCCAAGCGCTGTTCTAAACACTGGGGTAGATCAAAAGGTAATCAGGTTGGACAAAGTCCCTGTCCCACATGGGGCTCACAGTCTTGATCCCCATTTTTCAGATTAGATAACTGAGGCCGAGAGAAGTGAAGCGACTTGTCCAAGGTCACAAAGCAGACACGTGGCAGAGCCGGGATTAGAACCCACGTCCTCTTACTCCCACTCCCACTCTTCCTACTAGATCACGCTGCTTCCCTAAAGGGAGTCAGTCGGGGCAACGTAGAAGGGAGTGGAAGGAAAAGAAAAGAGGGCTTATCCAGGCTTAGAATAAGGCTTAGAATTGTCTGTCGGATATGAAGTGGGAGGGTGTTTCAGGCCATAGGCAGGATGTGGGTGAGAGGTCGGTGGTGAGATAGACGAGATCTAGGTACTTTGAGAAGGTTGCATTAGAAAGACCAGAGTGTGTGGGCTGGGTTTTAAGAGAGTAGTGAGGTGAGGTAGGCGGGGGAAAGGGAATTGATCGCTTTAAAGCCGATGGTAAGGAGTTTCTGTTCGACGTAGAGATGGATGGGCAACCCCTGGAGGTTCTTGAGGACTGGGGAAACCCGGGCTGAACGTCTCTGTAGAAAAACGATCTGGACAGCAGAGTGAAGTATAGACTGGAGTGGGGAGAGACGGGAGGCTGGGAGGTCAGCAAGGAGGCTGATAGGAAATCAAGGAAGGATGGGATAAGTAGTTGGATTACTACAGAATGCAGAAGAAAGGGTGGATTTTAGTGACGTTGTGAAGGTTGAACAGACAGGATTTAGGGATAGATTGAATAGGTGAGTTGAATGAGAGAGAGGAGTCAAGGATAAGGCCAAGTTTACAGGCTCGTGAGGTAGGAAGGGTTATGGTGATGGAGAAATCAGGGGAAGGGTAGTGCTTGGGAAGGCAGATAAGGAGTTCTGTTTTAGACATGTTCAATTTGAGGAGATGTCACGACATCCAAGAAGAGATGTCTTGAAGGTAGGAGGAAAAAGTTGGAAAATATCCCAAGAAATGAGTCAGGTTAGCTCAGCCTTTTATTCATTTTGTTACAGCAAAAGGTCAATGGCCATTTAGTGGCCAACGACAAGGGCCTGAGGATGGGCCGAGCCTTATATTCCCACTGGTCCCGCCTCCTTGGGTGATGCAGCAACACGTCCCTCCTCCTATTCCGGGCCCTCCCTTCAAATCCTATTGGTTCGGATGCTGGACTGGCCTATCACTTGCCACTCCGCCCCCGTTTATTGTTGTCTTTATTATCTCCTAATATACGCCAAGTTCCTTCATCCTAGGCTCCGGGGTTAACCAGAGGACACTCTGTGGCTGGAGAAGTCTCGGCAAGCGCAGATGTTGGGTTTCACGGCTACAGGCGGTCGGCGATTGGTTGTTGATAAAGTAGATCCTGGCCTTGTCAACCGCAATGCAAACTAATCAGTATACATATTCAGTGAAAGTAATGCACGTTCATGAGCAGGGTTAAGGCTTGACCACAAAACTGCAGAGAGGGAGAGAGATCAGGGCTGGAGATGTAGATTTGGGAATCCTCTGCATAGCGGTGATAGTTGAAGGCTTGGGAGTGAAGGAGTTTTCTAAGGGAGTAGGTGTAGATGGAGAATAGAAGAGGGCACAGAACTGAACCTTGAGGGACCCCCGCAATATGAAGCAGGGAGGCAGAAGAGGACCTCATGAAAGAGATTAAGAATGAGCAGCCGGGGAGATAAGAGGAGAACCAAGAGAGGACATTTACAGTGAAGCCGAGGTCGGGTAACGTTTCCAGGAGAAGGCGATGGTCGACGGGACCTTGAGAGGCAAGGGACCGTTCAGAGCCTTTTTCCAGTGGCAGGAGAGTCTCCCTCCATCCCCACTCTCTGTAGACGTCTTTGGGACCGCCAATACAGAGGCAGGACCCGTGGTTGCCTAAATACCTTAGGTTCAAGGAAGCCCCATCAGGGATTGGTGCCAAGATCAATTACCTGTGTAATGGTGTCTTGCTCGGCACCAGGAACGGTTTATTGAAACCCAATCAAAAATTCTTTTTTTTTTTGGTAAAATCCTGGTTACCCAGGACCAAATTCATTCATTCAATCACATTTATGGAATGCTTACTATGCTCAGGGCACTGTACTAAGTGGTTGGAAGAGTACAATAGGAAAATAAACAGACACATTCCCTGTCCACAAAGAGCTTACAGTCTAGCGGGGGAGACATTAATATAAATAAATAAACTATAGCTACGTACATAAGTGTTGTGGGACTGGAAGGGGGGCAGTGAAGAAAAGGAACAAGTCAGGGTGATGCCCAAGGGAATGGGAGAAGACGAGGTGGGGCTTAGTCAGGAAAGACCTCTTGGAGGAGATGTGCCTTCATTAAGGCTTTGAAGGCGGGGGGTAATTTGTCTGTCAGATTTGAGGAGGGAGGGCTCCAGCCCAGAGGGAAGACGTGGGCGAGGGGACGACGGCATCCCAAGCCTCTTGGCTTCTTCTTCTGCCAGCCACTCATTTTGCAGTCATTTCTTTAATCAAAAGTACACGCATAGAGGGTGGCTGAGGGAAAGGAAACCTGAATGACCCCAACGCTGCTCTTCAATAACTGGCCTGGTAAAATATTTGTTCTGGGAGAGATTTTAATCTATTCGTCAGAATGCAATTTGGGGAATATATGTGGGTTTTAATTATGCCTGGCTTCTCGGTCAGAGATCAGTTGTTCTTGACAAATGTGGACTGGGGAGGAGGTGGACTGGTGGAACCCTGCTTTGGGCTACTCATTTTTGGACTGAGTGAACTTTATGATTTGCGAAAGCTCTTCAAAGATCAGATGTTTCAGTGGTCTCTACTTCTACAAAGCCACAGATGACATCGTCAGGTAGAGTTTATAGTCTCACTCTCTGGCTGAAGGTTACTTTGTATTCTGAAAGCAATTAGTCAGGGCTTGCTAAGATGAGATCTTCCATGATAGTTACTCACTTTTACAGAAAAATGGTAACAGATTCAGTGGTACATCAAAAAGCACCAGGCTGGCGGCCCCTGGTTCTGAAGTTACACTTAAAGAAACTGCCTTGTGCAAGGACCTAAAAGTTGTAAGGCAAGGCCTATGGGAAACTAGACAGAGAACCCACCATAAATCCTCTAGAATATCTAAAAGACATCTACCCATCTATCTATCTGTCTAAAAGATAAACAAAAGATATTTTCGGCTCATAAGGATCTTATAATTTATGGGGTAGAGAGAAGTACCAAATATTTACAAAGAATGAGAAGAGTAACAAGAACAAGGATTGTACTCTCTCAAGCACTTAGTTCAATACACAGACTGAGTGTTCAATAAATACCGTTGATTGTTTGATTTATAAAGAGCAGACAGATATGCCTAGATTAAGTTTAGAATACATCAGAATTAAAAATTGTTATCTTTTATTTAATTTATTTCTGTGTCCCCCCTCAGACTGTTAGCTTGTTGTGGGAAGGGAATATGTCTACCAACTCTGATGTATTGTACTCTCCCAAGTGCTTAGTGCTCTTCACACCAGTAAGCTCTCAATAAATACCATTTAGTAATGATAATTACAATAATAATAAAGGTACTTATTAAACACTTACTGTGTGCCAAGCTCTGTTCTAAGCACGGGGGTGGATACAACTTAATCATTTGGACACGGTCCCTGTCCCACCTGGGGCTCAAACTCTTAATTCCCATTTTACAGATGAGAGAACTGAGGCACAGAGAAGTTAACTGATTTGCCCAAGGTCACACAGCAGACATGTGACGGAGCCATGATTAGAACCGAGGTCTTTCTACCTTCCAGGTCCATGCTCTTATCCACTGCGCCATGCTGCTTCTCTAACGATGATGATGACAAATGAAGATATGCATGAAGACATATATAAGTAAGTGCTGAGGATGGGTGTGAATTCACAGGAGCTAGAAGTCCCTGTTGGACTGCTACAACTTTGGTGTGTTGGGATTTAATTGGGGAGGGCTCCCTGGAGACGGTGGGATTTAAAGTGGGCTTTGAAGATGGGAGGAGTGATATATGGGGGATTTGTGGAACAAGGCAGATCCAGGTTGGGGGAACTAAGTGAGCAAGGGATTGGGGTGGAGAATTTGAAAGTGGGGTACAGCTAGTAAGTGAGCTTCACAGGGTCGAAAAGTGTGAAATGGGGAGTAGCAGGTGAAGAACGCAACATGTGAGATGGACAAAACTGGTGGAAAACCTTGAATCCAGTGTGCTCTCGAGACTATCTCTTTTTGTTTTCAGGGGCACCCATCTATGGGCATAGTCCTTTTTGTTACGTGTATAGCATTTGTTAAACACTAACTAGGTGCCAAGCACTGTAAAGTGTTGGGGGTGATACAAAATAATCAGATTAGACACGCTCTCTGTCTCATACGGGGTTCACAATCTAAAGGAGAGGAAGAATAAGTATTTAATCCCCATTTTACAGATGGGGAAACTGAGGTACAGAGAAGCCAAGTGGCCATGTTTTCCTGGCCAGCAGGTGGCAGAGTCCACATTAAAACACAGATTTCCTGAAGCTCAGGTCCATGCTCTTTCCACTAGGCCACGCTGCTTCTCTATTTGCTTCGAAGTGATGGGGTGCTCTTAGTCTAATAAAATGAGAACTCAAAGTGGGTGGTGCTGGTTTGGGGAGGGTGGGGCCGCTCCGGTGAGTGTGGGAAGAGCCGATGCAAATCCTAAAGGCAGATGAGATTTGCTGGGGCCTAATAATTCTTGAAAACTTCTTGCGTGTCTGGTCTAGAGTATTTCCTTCTGGATCAGCTAGGTTCTGAAGGGTGGGAAAGAGGGTGGGAATTGAGGAGGGGAGGAAGATGCAAAAGTGAGCCCAGGACGTTAGCCCGGTCGAGTAGGTGGGGAAGTAGAATGTAACCAAGTAACTGCAAGGCCTAGTGGATAGATCATCCGCCTGGGAATCTGGGATCTATTCCCGGCTCTGACCCTTTTCTGCTGCGTGACCTTGGGCAAGTCACTTCGCTTCTCTGGGCCTCAGTTACCTCACCCACCTCACCTGTGAAATGGGGATTAAGACTGTGAGCCTCAAGTGAGACATGGACCGTGTCCAACCTGATTACCCTGTATATCTACCCCGGTGCTCAGAACGGTGCCTGGCACAAAATAACCAGAAAAATAAAGCAAAAATGACTGCCTTCCCCAGTCTCCCTCACATACTCAATGAGGTGGGGTGTGGCAGACTCCTTCCCTGAAACATGGGTGTTGCTTGCTGGTGGCTGTGACTCAACCCTATTCTTGCAATAATTGTGACACAGAGACCACATCTTTGGGGTCTGGTAATCTTTTCAAACAATTGGTGACCAGACAAAGAGTCCATCAACAACTAACAGTTCATCACAGGAAAACACCAAGACCCCAAACCAGATCTCTCTTCACTTACTTCTACTGAAATCAAATTTTTTTTTATCTTGAATTGTCACTTCAACAAGGTGGGGCTTGATTTTGCTTGGTCTGGAACATCTACAGATCCCAAAGCAGGACACCAGTGTTCCAGGCAAGGATATGACATGTGAAATTTCCTTTTCTGAGAGCTTTGATTTCTACTATAGTAGCAATAATGATGATGGTATTTGTGAAGGGCTTACTATGTGCCGAGCTCTGTTCTAAGCACTGGGGTAGATACAAGGTCATCTGGTTGTCCCACGTGGGGCTCACAGTCTTCATCCCCATTTTCCAGATGAGGTCGCTGAGGCCCAGAGAAGTGAAGTGACTTGCCCAAAGTCACACAGCAGACAAGGAGCCGGGATTAGAACCCACGGCCTCATACCCAGTGGCGGTAATGGTGACGGGGCCCTCCAGGTTGCACTCACATTTATTTTGGCCGATTCTCCGGTCATTATATTTTGATCTGGGCTTTCCGTTTTTCTAGGAGCCTCCGAAGTTTCGTACCACTGCCAGCGTGATCCTGTGGTTCTGGTTTGCCTCATGGCAGGTCAGCTTCTGATCTCCCTCTTGAGAGACCGGTGGTTTTTCACCTGGTGGGGGTCACGGTGGAGGAGACGGTCGCATCGACATTAGCATCGGCATTTATTGGGCTCCTCCTATGTAGCCCTTCTCCCCGATCTGTCTCCCTTCTGTGCCATCCTTACCCTTGGATTTGTCCCTTTTCATTCACCCCACCCTCAGCCCGACAGCACTTATGATTTGGTGTTTGGTCTGGTTTTTCTGTCTTCCCCTAAACACTGCAAGCTACTTGTGGGCAGGGAACGTATCTACCAACTCTGTTATTTTGTACTCTCGCAAATGCTTAATACAGTGCTCTACACACGGTAAGGGATAAGTAAATATGACCGATTGATTGCAGGATTAAGGTGGCGCAGACCATAAAGGTAGAAGATGAAAGTAGCATCACCTGGAAAATAAGCTCTGACCCTCAAGATGGGGGCCTTCAGGAAATACAGGTCTGGAGGGACAGTCTTTGCTGCAGGCTGATGCTTGTGTTCTCTCAGCAGAGTCTGAAGGGTGGGAGAGAGGATGAGGAGCTGGGGAGGAGGGAGCATAGCATTCATCGGGGAGGGAGTCTCCAGCAAAAAATACCTGCTCGAAGGATAGATTTAAGGAGGACTGAGTTTAGAAATCTCACTTCAAGGCTGGATCAGAGGCTCTAGGAGAGAGCGGGCCGCCAAGCAAAAGCGAAGCAGCGTGACTCAGTGGAAAGAGCCCGGGCTTGGGAGTCAGAGATCATGGGTTCCCATCCCGGTTCTGCCACTTGTCAGCTGTGTGACTTTAGGCAAGTCACTTAACTTCTCTGGGCCTCAGTTACCTCATCTGTAAAAGGGGGAGGAAGACTGTGAGCCCCATGAGGGACAACCTGATCACCTCGTATCCCCCCAGCGCTTAGAACAGTGCTTTGCACATAGTAAAAGCTTAACAAATGCCAACATTAAAAGCCGTTCTGACGGTCCACGGTCTCCTGGACAGACTCTCAGTCGGGTCTCCTGGGGCAACTGAGGCACAGAAAAGTGACTTGCCCAAGGTCACACAGCAGACAAGTGGCAGAGCTGGAATTCGAACCCCGGTCTTCTGACTCCCAGGCCCCTGCTCTTTCTACTGGGCCATGCTGCTGCTTCCTGGTCCTACTGGTGCCCGCACACCGCCCCCCACATCCTAATCATCTCAGCAGAGAAATTACTTCATGGCAGGGTTCTGGGCTGCCCATCGTTCCCGTTAGCTTTAGGAGTCACTGTCAACATCGTCAGCTGCCTGATGCTCTGGCCGCAAGTATTTTCTGGGGCAGTGGCGTGACCTTATTACCTTTAAAAGCACTTGAAAACCACCCCTTCTGCCACCGTTTCACCAGAGCTGCCGGTTGGTTTAGTTTCCATCGCAGCCACATTTCTCCTGGGGGGAGAGTGTGGGTGGAACGCTTCACCACCTGTTCCACCTGTGACTTTTGATGTGGCTTTGCCTGAAGGTGAAATTTACTTGAAATGTAACCACTCCTGGTATGAATGAGTTGCAGGTGGAGTGAAGTTTCAGGCTGGAAAATAGGCGCCCGAGCTCTGCCGCTGCCAAGAGGCTTCTTGCCTCCCTCCGGAAGGCAGAAAATAGGGGAAGGTCGGGAAAGCTCAAGAGTAGGGAACAAGTGGTGTGTTCGTTAGACTCTCCTCAACTGTCAGTCTCCACCACAGAACAATGTCTTTCTGAGAAAGTGGCGATGGGGAAGGGATACCCTGGTCATTAGCCTCAACCGCTCTGGTTTTAGTTTGTGGCTCACTCACTGGGAATACTGAAATTTCATAGGTTGCTCAAATCACTATTGAGGTCTAGGCAGGCTTACGTTTAAAATTACCTCCCCCGAAATCCACCCCAGTGCTTTGAATAAAAGTTGATAATGAAGATGCCCCCATTTTGAATGTCCTTGGGAATACCCCATTAAAACAGACTTTAATTCAGCCTCACTACCCTTGCCTTTCAGAATCAACCTCAGTTATAACATTGAAAAGCACCCAGAGAATTCACGGTGACATCAAAGCCGGAGAGCAGGCAAATTTAGGAGTGAAAGCTTGACAGAAGTCCAATTCTCTAGGTGGGACCATGGAGAAATTGGGCCTTGAAAGCAGTAAGATATTTCTTAGCTTTTGGAATGTTACCGCTTCTGTATTTTAGTTTTCTTTACTTAGCCCTATATTTTCTTTTTGCTCCCTCAGGTTATAATCAGGTCATCCCTGGTTATGTATGAGTATGTGTCTTTGTGTGTATATTTAAATGTTTAAGCCTTCCTTCCCTTTCTCGTGGTCTCTTCCGTTTTCTGAGTTAGCTCCTCTAAGGCTGTAAGCACGTTGTGGGCACGTTTCGACCAACTCTGTTACACTGTACTCTTTCAAGTTTTTAGTACAGCATTCTGCACACGGTAAGCGCTCAATTAATAGAAGTGATTGATTGATTAGTTCTCTTTAAAGTCTTTCCTGACTGATCTTACCTGTAATGATCTATCCTTCCTGTAATGATCTTAGAATCGAACCATCATAGACAATGAGAAAGAAAAATAACTTTAACATAGAAAGTTGCATGTAGGGTGCTCTCTAGCAGTGCAGCCTAGTGGAAAGGACACAGGACTGGGAATGATGACTCCCAGGTTCAAGTCCCAACTCTGACCCCCTGCGTTCCATTCAACCCTTTCAAACTCTTCCTTTCTAATGCTCCTTCTCTTAGCCCCATTCAAAAACCAAAAACCTTGAGGTCAATCCTGATGATCCAGGTCAGCGTGTTTACTTGCCTGTAAAAGCTAAATTTCTTCTTTGTTGCCACACTCAAATTTGGAATCATTCTTTTAGCCCTTACAGTGAACAGAGGTGTCTACGTGATGGTTTATTTTTATACCTGAGTTAGCGGGTAATATCTTCCTTTTGCTGGTATTTTTGTTTCTGAGACAGCTATTTGTATGCTTGTTAGACCCATTTCTCATTTTCCATTATTTCTCACCTTGTTCTGGTAAAATGAGCCCCTTCGTCCAGTTGAAATGAAGCCATCATCCCCTGATTTCCACTGATAGAATTTGACGCTCAAAGGTGTCTCCTGAATCGTTCCATAAAAGATTCCTTCCCCAGAGAACGCTCACTTGAGTTTTCAGTGGTCGAACTTGGTTGAACATTACAAAATGCTTGTCCTGGCCACACTGGGGATATAACTTCAAAAATGGAGCGTATGTGTCTGCTTATTGTTGTAGTGTACTCTCCCAAGCGTTTAGTGCAGTGCTCCACACACAGGAAGTGCTCAGTGAATAGTAGAGAATGAATGCATGAGTGAATGAATGAATGAATGAATAAATGAATGAAAAGCAGGCAGTTGAAGCAGAAACCCGAGAAGGAAAGGAGTCCTCTCCCTCTTTTGAGACTCCACTGACAGCCTTGGATCTTCTCCTCCCAGCCTGTCCTCCCCGGGTGTTGCAAATACAGCCGCTGCCTCGGCCGTAGAGCAGGGGACCCCTAGCTGGAGAATAAAGGGAGCTCTCTGGGGTGAAGGACAAACCAGAGAGACAAGGAAGTCCCAGGCCAGGGGATAGAAGAGGGGTTGGGAAGCCTCTGGAACAGGGAAGGTTGGACTACAAAGATTTGGGCTAAGCTACCTCTGACAGATTTGCTGAAGTGGACACCCAAACGTCAGTGACTTCAAGAAAAAAATGATTTCTGCCTGGCTGAGGTGGGACCCTGCTGTGTTCTCTCCCATATGTGATGGCATTCTCGCTGAGGTGAGCTCACTTCCCACATGCCAAAGTCATACAAAGAATATCACCGCACTGCACTATTCAAGCTGTTTGTGTTGCCGTGTGGTCAAGAAGTTTGTAAAGTGTGAGATGCAATTGAAAAAAAAATGCATACAGCACCGTGAATTACTGATAAAACCGATTTTAGCGGCGTGGCTTAGTGGAAAGAGCACGGGCTTAGAAGTCAGAGGTCATGGGTTCTCTGCCTCTTGTCAGCTCTGTGACTTTGGGCAAGCCACAACTTCTCTGTGCCTCAGTTATCTCACCTGTGAAATGGGGATTAAGATAGTGAGCAAACCTGATAACCTTGTATCTTCCCCAGTGCTTAGAACAGTGCTTGGCACATCGTAAGCACTTAGCAAATACCATCATCATCATTATTATTATTATTTTAGTTTCTTTGCTTAATTTCCTGAGAAATTTCAATTTTCCCAATTATGTGTCAGTCTAGGCCAGGGCCTGTAGAACCTACTGGGAAGTCCATCACTGCCTACAGATGAAAATAATTTAATTTGAGATTATGTCACTTTGATGCAATGGCCTCTTCTCATAGTTTGGGAATTTTTGAATTGGTATTTGTTAAGCATTTAATATGTGCCAAGCACTATACTAAGCGCTGGGGTTACATACAAAGTAATAAAGTTGGACACGGTCCCTGCCCTACATAAGGTTCACAGTCTTAATCCCCATTTTACAGATGAGGTAACTGAGGCACAGACAAGTTAAGTGATTTGCCCCAAGTCACACAGCAAAATGATGGAGCAGGGATTAGAACCCAAATCCTCTGACTCCCACCGACTCCCAGGCTCAATCTCTTTTCACTAGGCTACGCTGCTTTTCTCTAGTTCACAGTGTTACTAATTCCATAGACATTCTATTCTTTCATCAGAGAATCTGTTCCATTCCCCAAAGCCGTGGATGAATTACTCGACATTGTCATTTAGGTGGCTTATTGCTCTTCTGATTTTTATAAGAAAAAAAGAATTGATGTATGTTAGTATATGCTCATTTGTTTATGGTTGGGAATTTGTGTTTGTCTTCCCCCTTTAGATTGTTAACTCCTCCAGGGGTCTTTCACATCAGTTTATTTTATTAAGCAAGCAATTAGCACAATACTCTGCACCCAATATGTAAATATGCTGAGGATGATGACAATAATAATGATGGATGATGATGATGATGATGAATGTATGCCTTTTAAGCATCTAGGTCCCTTTTTCCTTCATCTTTGGCTAATATGTCCTGTAATTTTACATTTTTATCTCCCTCAGTGTGAAACTTTTAAAATCTCCTGTGCTTTCTCTCCTGTGAAGCGGAAGAAATTGCAGGATTTTATGTTTTAAGGCTGTCAGTTTGTGTTTGGGGAGGGGGGTCTCCATCTCTCTCCTCTACCCACCCCTCACTATTACACACAAACACACACACACACACACACACACACACACAAACATCTTTCCTCAATTTCTCTTTCCCTCCCTCCCACCTCTCCTTCCGTGAAAGTTCCAATTCTGCTGTAGTATTATTAGAGAAGCAGCATGACTCAGTGGAAAGAGCCCAGGCTTAGGAGTCAGAGGTCATGGGTTCTAATCCTGGCTCCACCACCTGTCAGCTGTGTGACTTTGGGCGAGTCACTTAACTTCTCGGTGCCTCAGTTACCTCATCTGGAAAATGGGGATTAGGATGGGGATTAGGACTGTGAGCCTCACGTGGAACAACCTGATTATCCTATATCTACCCCAGCGCTTAGAACAGTGCTTGGCACATAGTAAGCGCTTAACAAATACCAACATTATTATTATTATTATCCCTATCTTTAGGAAATCGGTTCACTTGAGATCTGCATGTGGTGGGTTCTCTATTGCAGGGATAGCTGAGTTTACTCCTCCAGCCGTGCAGGGGAAGGCAGTAGCTTAACATTACAGAGGACTGGAAGTCAGAGCTACTAGACTAAGCAGTAGTTATTTAGTGCTTACTTTCTACAGTCAGTCAATGATATTTACTGAGCACTTACGCATTCTTCATCCTTTCATAACTTTAGCACTCCGAGTATGATACGTGGATAGGATGGCACGGTCCGGTTTTCAGCTGATCTATCCCCCTGTCCAGTACCAAAATTGAACCAAGTCATTTTATATCCAGTTTTTATATTTTCAGTGTCCTGCCTCCCTCCACCGTATGATGCCAGAAGCTCACGGGATTGTGGGCTCAAGATGGCCCACTATGGATTCTTAAATCCCGTCCTCACTATATTACTTACTGTTCTAAGGAGGCCATGCTAAAATACCACCAGGTGTAGTGCCGTTACTATGTATGTTTTCCACTTTGGATAAGGCCCTTTAGAGAAGCAGTGTAGGCTAGTAGAAAGGACCTGGGCCGGGAAGTGTTCTACCACTTGCCTGCTGTGTGACCTCAGGCAAGTCACTTACCTTCTGGGCCTCAGTTTCCTCATCTCTAAAATAAGGATGAACTCCTACTTAGATTGTGAGTCCCCTGTGGACTGAGACTGTGTTCAACCTGATTTTCTTGTACTTATCCCAGCATTCAGAATAACACTTGACCCGTAGTAAGCACTTAACAAATACCAAAATTATTACAGGGGAATAATCTCTGGTCATTTGGGCCTCATTCGATCAGTCAGTCAATCATTCGTATTTACTGAGTCCTTCTGTAGGAAGATTTAAAAAAAACCCCAAGAGATGACACACAATACATCTCATATATAGATTCATTTTCAGAGTTTTCCATGATGGGTCAACTCTTTATTAGGACTGGTGGTATAAAATCAAATAGCTGCTATTTTTTTCCTTTTTGAAATTCAGAGATAAGTTCCCTTTTTCAATCACCCTAGAGATTGTTGGTTTCAGCCAGAGTGCTATACTACTATACTATATTACCAGGTAACAGAGTTGGTAGACACATTTCCTGGCCTCAGTGAGCTTACAGTCTATAGGGGGAGACGAACATTAATATAAATAAATATATTACAGTAATGTCCATAGGTGCTGTGGGGCTGAGGGAGGGGTGAATACAGGGAGCAAATCAGGGCGATGTAAAAGGGAGTGGGAGAAGAGGAAATGAGGAGGAGGAGGAGATGTATCTTCGATAAGTTTTCGGAGGTGGGGAGAGTAATTGAGTAGATATGAAGAGGGAGGGTGTTCCAGGACAGAGGCAGGATGTGGGCGAGAGGTCAGCGGCGAGATAGACTAGATCGAAGCATAGTGAATAAATCGTCATCAGAGGAGCAAAGCGTGTGGGGAGGGTTGTAGTAGGACAATAGCGAGGTGAGATAGGAGGGGGTAAGATGAATGAATGCTTTAAAGCCGATGGTACAGAGCTTCTGTTTGATGTGGAGGTGGATGGACAATGACTTGAGGTTCTTCGAGAGTGGGGAAAAACGGACTGAACGCTTTTGTGGAAAAATGATTCGGGACTGGAGTGGGGGAGAGACGGGATGCAGGGAGATCATTCTGGGATGGGCCATTGAATAATTCATAGGGCAATGGGAGCACAGTGGGAGTTGGAGTCTGGGAGATCCAGAGTACTGCAACACTCTTACTTCAGCTGGGTTGGTCAGTACACCTGGCCGATCAACTCTTGCTTTCTAAACCTTTGCTGTTCAAAGGCAGGAAGAACAAAAATAAATGATGAGTCACCTTAATTTCCTCTAACTTGGTTTAAACCAGAATGATCGGTTTCATAAGTCCCAAAGATAAACCACCCTGTCAATAATTCAGCATCGCTTAGTGGAACTGGTTTAATTTCTGAGAGACTGCTTCCTTTCTGGAGACCTTGTGGCCACTGTACTCTCGGGTAATAAACCCGAGAAAAAATGCAGGAGAGGTTTTCCATCTGGTGTCAAATTCTCTCATGTACCACAGCTCTTGATCTGGGCTGTTCCTCCATCTCGCAGCTTCCCACTCCACATCAATCTCCCAACGCGGCAAAAAAAACTCTTCCCAGGATTCCCTTCGATCCACCTGTTTTTTATCCCCTTTCTCAAATGTGAGCACCCAATCTACTGAGCACAGGAAACCAGAAAGAGGAGCATAAAGAATAGAAAAAAAAATTCAAACAGGAAGGAAGATTTAAAAAAATAACCAAGCGATGACACACAACGCATCTCAAATATAGACTCGTTTTCAGAGTTTTCCATGATGGGTCAGCTCTTTATCAGGGCTGATGGTATAAAATCAAATAGCTGCTATTTTTTCCTTTTTGAAATTCAGAGTTTAGTTCTCTTTTTCAATCATCCTAGAGCCTGTTGGTTTCAGCCAACAGGATGTAGCCTATCTTGTCAGAACTAAAGTCCTATCCTCAGCACTTATGTATTTATGCATAGTTAATATTGGGCTCTTCTTAAATGAGTTTCATATTCAATCGCAGGGCATATTAATGGTGACTGCAGCGTGGCTCAGTGAAAAGAGCCCAGGCTTGGGTGTCAGAGGTGATGGGTTCTAATGCCGACTCCGCCACCTGTCACCTGGGTGTCTTTGGGCAAGTCACTTCACTTCTTTGTGCCTCAGTTACCTCATCTGTAAAATGGGCATTAAGACTGTGAATTCCACGTGGGACAACCTGATCATCTTGTATCCCCCCTAGTGCTTAGACCAGTGGTTGAACATAGTAAGCACTTAACAAATACTATTATTATTATTATTATTATTATTGTCCATTACTCTCCACATCAAGGAGCCACTCCTGGTTTTAAGACACTCCATTCTCTCCCTGCTACTTACTCTCGTTCTTCTTCCACTAGACTCCAGTTTACGCACAAGCCAGCCCACTTACTGTACCCTGTCCTCATCTCTCCTGCCACCAGTCTCTCGGTCAGACCTTCCCTTCTGCCTGGAATTTCCTCCTCCTTCCCATCCAACAGACTACTGCTCTCTCCATCTTCAAAGCCCTTTTGAAATCACCATTCTTCCCTGGTTAATCTTTCATCTTCTTAGCCTATTTTCTCTCCAGTTGCCACTTCAGCACTACTGTATCACCTAAACACTCTACTGTTTTCTTCTACCTGTCATGTATTTCAGTGTCTGTCTCCCCTGCTAAATTGCAAGCTCCTTGAGGGCAGGAATGAAATATGCAAATTCTGTTGTGCTCTCTCAAGCGTTTAGTACGGTGCTCTGCACACAGTTAAGAGCTTAATGATACTATTGATGGATTGATTCCACTGGCCCAGCTTGCTTTTGGAACAAACAAAGCTTCTCTGGAAAGAATCAGTTCTCCTTTCGACCCACTTGGTTAAGTGAACTTGGAAATTCAAAGGAGGAGTTTCTTAAGCTTCACCAGTTGTTAAATTTCTTCCCAAAGCCATCAATTTTACTCCCAAACCTATCATCAGGACTAGGTGGGAGGGCAGGCTGAATCAGTATGCCATCCTATTTCTTTTCAGATGGGTCTGAGACTACCCCTTGGCCTTTTATTTGCCAAGAAACCATCCCGGGGTCTTTGCTGTTGCCTATGGATAAGCTAGCCCACTTCCCTATTCCTCCAGATGAAATGATACACGACTAACCCCACTTCCTTTTTATGTCATATTTGAATCACTGCTCGTCTATTTACAGAATGATGTTCACTTAAGGAACTCCCAAATCCTTAACAAATATTAACCCACTGTCAACATCAGATACTTGGGGTCCAGATAGTGTCGTCCCCATATCACAGAGACAAAATTCTTGGAAACTTTCTGACATACTCAAGGCCAGACAGGTGGTCTGCTTCCTGACCCCCAGTCCAGTAGGTTAGACACACCTTTCCCCTCACACCTTTCTGTTTCAAATCTCACAGTTTTTGCTGGCAGCATTTATCTCTAAATCCCGTCTTTACTTTTGCTGATATACCCCTTAACTTGAAGGATATTGATGAATGAGAAGTCATAAACTTCTGCCCTATCTCAGTAAAAATCAAAACAGTTGACTATGCTCACAGTTACTCAGCCTTATTTGTTCAGAGCAGTAACTTGTAAGAGCAGAACCCATGAAGTCGGTTGTGGGCTGACAGAGAAGCCATGCGATCTAGCGGATAGAGCATGAGCTTGGGAGTTAGAAGGACCTGGGTTCTAAACTCATTCTGCCACAGGTCTGCTCTGTGACCATAGGCAAGTCGTTTTACTTCTCTGTGCCTCAGTTATCTCATCTGTAAAATGGGTATTAAAATTGTAAGCCCCATGTGGAACATGGGGGTGTATCTAACTTGATTAACTTGTACCTACCCCATTGCTTAGTACAGTGCCTGGCACATAGAAAGTGCTTAGCAAATACCATAAAATAAAATAAAACAAAATGAAAAAAATAATGGGAAGCCTTCACTCTTGCTCTCTTGTTGAACTACTCTGTTCAATGCGGTGAAAATATCGTCACCCACAGTAATCCCACAAAGTAAGAGACAAAATGAATTTCAAAATTAAAACAGAAACGCCTCCTGTGTGATTTCATTCACCACCCTGGCATCACCACCCTGGCACCAGGCTTTCTAGGTTAGAACCTGGGATGAAGGTCACTGTACCCAAGTCCTTTAACCTGGATTCATCAGCAGTTCTGCCCTAAACATGTCCTCATTCATCGCTCATAACAGAAGACCTATTAGTAAATAAGCACCTTTAAAGGGAGAATTCCCTTCTCCATAAAAATGTGTCATCCTGACCCTAGATGTGGTAGAATTGAAGGGATGAATGAATGGGGCAGGGAAGCATTATGGCAGGGTGTAGAAGAAGAGACTTGTATCATTACCCAACTTGCTGAACACTGCAATATTTTCTTCATAAGCACAGTGGGTTCTTTGAAAAAATGCACACACTGTTGCTGTTGGAAAATACTATCATAGTTGCTGTTGGTTTTTCTTATCTACTGGTCTTTGGAGAAACTCTGGTCTTTTATCATGATGAAGTATGCTTCCCATTACCAGCATCACCCTGACTTGTTCCCGTTATTCATCCTCCCTCCCAGCCCCACAGCACTTAATTACATATCTGTAATTTATTCATGTACATTAATGTCTGTCTCCCCCTCTAGACTGTACACTTGTTGTGGGCAGGGAATGTGTCCGGTTACCCAAGCACTCAGTATAGTGCTCTGCACACAGGAAGTGCTCAAAAAATGCAGTTGAATGAAATATCCAATGTCTAGTTTTTAATTTTCCCCAAATGTCCAATTTTTTCCTTTTTTAGGCTAACTTCCCTAAAGGAACAGTCAAAGAAGGGGTTACCTAAGAAATAATTTGAGGAAGATATATTTCCTCTTTTCTTTAGGGAAGATGAGGTGGACGTACACCCACTTCTAAAAAAAACCCAGGGAAAAAGTCTGAACTAAAATTTGAAAATAATGTATGAAAACTTTCACTCCAGCCAAGTTGGAGCACTTTTCCTGCTCTGATATATTATATTTTTCGATCCAAAACCTACAATCAGATCTAATCTCTGATGATCAAAAGAACAGATCAGAAGTGTTGAGCACTCTTCTAAGTGCTTGGGAGAGTACAATAGGATTTATAGGCATGATTCCTGCCTTCAAGAAGTTTACAGTCTAGCAGGGGGAAGATGAACAATAAAATAAATGAACAATATGAGGAAGCTATATATATATATATATATATATTCTGTGGGCTTCAAAAAGTACCTGGTCTCTCTCTCTCTCTCTAGGTTTCTGAGACCTTGGAAGGACTGTGTCCAATCTGATCATCTTATATCTACCCCAGTTTTCAGCACCCTGATGCCATAATTATTATCTGTTTATTATTATTACAAAATATTTAAAGAGGGTGTAGAAATGAAGAATAAAGAAGTAGGTGAATAGCTCCAAATTTAACAATGAAGCCCCCCAATCCAAATAATCAAGAGGTCAATCAATCAATGATATGTATTGAGCACTTAATTTCTGCAGAGCAATATACTTGGCACTTGGGAGAGTACAATACATTGGTAATGCTGATAATAATAATATTGATGATTATGATATTTATTTCGTGTTTACTCTGTGCCAGACACTGTACTAAGTGCTGGAGTGGATACAAGCAAATCAGGTTGGACCCAGTCTCTGTCCCACATGGAGCTCACAGTCTCAATCCCCATTTTTACAGAGGAGGTAACTGAGGTACAGAGAAGTGAAGTGACTTGCCCGAGGATATGCAGCAGATAAATGGTGGTGGCCGGGATTAGAACCCTTGACCTTCTGACTCCCAGGACCGTGCTCTATCTGCTTACCCTAAAATAGCATACAGTGGGGGAGATAGACATTAAAATAAATTAGAGGTAGGGGAAGTAACCAAGTAAAAGGATATGTTTATAGTGCTGTGGTGATGGAGGTGGGATGCTTTTGTGCAACAGATAGGACGGATGTTAGACACCCACTCCTGTTCTTTCTCTGAAGAAGAAGATCCCCAATTGAACTTACATTCTTAGATGAGGGGGGCAACTCATGAATGAAAAGAGCAAATAGCCTAGGCCCATGGCTCTCTCTCCAAGGTCCCTGGTACCTCCCTCATATCACCCTTATAAGCACACAAGTGCGCACACATAAACAAACACAAACATGCCACACAAACACACCCCTGCGGTGGCTACTATTGCACTTAAAAAGGACCCAGGTCATTCAGAGGTGAGCCTATTATTTTGAAGTGGGTGGAATCTAGTTTGATGGGGAAGAAGTAAGAGAGTTAGTCCCACTGTGCTCTTTGCAACATTCTTGGGAGGTTTTTTTTATGTGCCGGTTTGGACAATATTGAGGGAGCGGCCACAGTAGACAGAACTGGCCAGCAGGTTTTGGACGTAAGGTGACTCCTTTAAGGTCTGGAAACAGTAACTAGTTCTGGAAAAAGCGACTACTGACCCTATCTAATTGATAGGTTGCAGTCAGAGTCTGTGAGGTAATAAGGATGCAGAGAACTGTAGTAGGGGTTCGGTATTTTGTTAGAGATAGGACACAGTTCCTGTCCTTTTAAGAGAAGACTGAGAAGCCCAGATGAAGTCACTGCTTCACAGCTGAGACAGAAGTGATTTAGGGAGCTCCTGAGATGGGAGAACTCCTTTTCGCACTGCAGCCTTCTACATAGAGAACCAGATTTTTAGAATTAGGAGTCACCCTGACAGCTTAGACACCTGAAAATAGGCATCCCTAGAGAGCTAGACCTCTCTGGGCCCTGAGCGGTTGCAGTGACCAGCCCTGAAACTCACCAACCTACCACAGGGCTACCGCCTGAAACAGGAATTGGCGCAGAGAGGGGGTTCTGCTCCTTGGCCAGTTCATCTAAGCAAACCTGCGTCTAAGTTTATACTTTCCTGTTTTCCCATTAAGACCAGGCTTAATGGTCTGATTAACGATGCACTAATACCCAGTGGGAGAGGAAGAGAAGAGACAGATAGTCAGACAGAGATATTTCATTCAAGAAGTGTAAATGATCAGTCAGCATGGCTTAGTGGAAAGAGCCCAGGACAAGGAGTCAGATGACCTCGGTTCTAATCCTGGCTCCACCACTTGGCTGGGGTGTGGCCTTGGGCAAGACATGTAACTCCTCTGTGCCTCAGTTTCCCCACCTGTAAAATAGGATTAGACACCAGTTCTCCCTCCACCTCAGACTGTGAGCCCCATGCGGAGAGGGGTGCCCAATCTGATTATCGTGCGTTTACCCCACTGTTTAGTACAGTTCTTGGTTCACGGTATGGATTTAACAAATATTATGATCATCATCAGGTACTACTTTGGATTTTTTCCCATTACGTTAAATCATTTAATCTCAGAAGGTCCAAATTCATAGATTGGAACTCCAAAGTCTTTTCTAGTAAATTATCCAGCTAGGCAAGTCCCTAAAAGATGAGTATTCATTCAGTCGTATTATTGCGTGCAGAGCACCGTACTAAGCGCTAATCCAGGTATTTTAGGCCAAAATCTTTTTAGCCCAAATTATCGGTATAATTTGCTAATGAGGCTGAGAAGTAAATATTTCTAGCTGAGCCCGTAGCAGAGTTCAGGCTCCTCATCTGCCTCCCACCCTCTAATTATGTGGGTACCTCAAGGTTCAGTTCTTGGTTCCCTTCGATTATCTACACACACTCCCTTGTAGAACTCATTTGTCCTGTAGCTTCCAATATGATCTCTAGGCAGATGATCCCCAAATCTACCTCTCCAGCCCTGATCTCTCTCTCCTTCCCTGCAGTCTTGCATTTCCTCCTGCTTTCAGGACAGCTACGTGAATGTCCCACTGACACTTCCAACTAAACCTGTCCAAAACAGAACTCCTACCCAAATATTGTCCTTCTCGTGTCTTTCCCATCACCACTGACAACACCACTAATCTCGCTATCTCACAGTCCCATTACCTTGGCATTATGCCCAACTCACCTCACTCATTAAACCCACATATTCCATCTGTCACCAAATCCTTTCAGTTCAACCTTCATAACATCACTAAAATCCACCCTTTCCTCTCCATTCAAACTGCTACTCACTAATCTAAGCTCTTATCACAACCTTCCTTGAGTACACCTTATCATAACCCACTTTATTATAACCCACTTTCACTTGCATCAGCCTCCTCGCTGACTTTCCCACCTCCTGTCTCTCCCGGTTCGGTCCATATTTCACTCTACTGTCCGAATCATTTTTCTAATGGTGTAGTTAATAATGCTGGTATTTGTTAAGTGCTTACTATGTGCAGAGCACTGTTCTAAGCGCTGGGGTAGACACGAGGGAATCAGGTTGTCCCACGTGAGGCTCACAGTCTTCCTCCTCATTTTACAGATGAGGGAACTGAGGCCCAGAGAAGTGAAGTGACTTGCCCACAGTCACACAGCTGACAAGCGGCAGAGCTGGGATTCGAACTCATGACCTCTGACTCTCCAGCCCGGGCTCTTGCCACTGAGCCACGCTGCTTTAGAGCACGGGGCTGGGAATCAGAAGATGGTGGGTTCTAATCCTGACTCCTCCACTAGTCTGTTGTTTGACCTTGGGCAAGTCATCTCACTTCTCTGGGCCTTAGTTACCTCATCTGAAATTTGGGGATTGAGACTGTGAGCCCCATATGGGACTATCCATCCCAGCTCTTAGTACAAGGCCTGGCACAGTAAATGCTTAACAAAAACCACAATTATTATTATTATTATTAAAAAGCATTAAATCCCCATCTCCCCACGCCTCAAGGACCTCCAGTGGTTCTCCATCCACCTCCACATCAAACAGAGACTCCTTATAATAATAATAATAATGGTATTTGTGAAGCGCTTTCTATGTGCCAAACACTGTTTTAAGTGCTGGGGGAGATACAAAGTAATCAGGTTGTCCCACCAGGGGCTCATAATCTTAATCCCCATTTTATAGAGGAGTTCACTGAGGCCCAGAGAAGTGAAGTGATTTGCCCCAAATCACACAGCTGACAAGTGGCAGAGCCAGGATTAGAACCCTCGACCTCTGACTCCCAAGCCTGGGCTTTTCCCACTAAGCCATGCTGCTTAAAGCCTTATTGAGGCTTTAAAGCACTCAATCTGCAGGCCCCTTCTTACCATATCTTACCTCACCAACCTACTCACTGTACCTTGATCTCATCTATCTCACCCATGACCCTTTTCCCACATCCTCCCTCTGGCCTGGAACTCCCTTCCCTTCCATATACCACGGACAACTTACTCGCCCCACCTTCAAAGCCTTTTGAAAATCACATTGTCTTCAAGAGGTCTTCACTGATTAAGTCCTCTTTTCCTCTACTTCTTCTCCTTTCCACATCATCTATGCATTTGGAGCTCTACCTTTTAAGCACTTGATATCGACCCCATCCTCAGCCCTGCACAAATCTGTAATTTATGTTAATATATGTCTCCTCTCTAGATTGCAAGCTCCCTGTGGGAAGGGAATTCATTCATTCATTCAATAATATTTATTGAGCGCTTACTATGTGCAGAGCACTGTACTAAGCGCTTGGGATGAACAAGTCGGCAACAGATAGAGACAGTCCCTGCCGTTTGACGGGCTTACGGTCTAATCGGGGGAGACGGACAGACGAGAACAATGGCAATAAATAGAGTCAAGGGGAAGAACATCTCGTAAAAACAATGGCAACTAAATAGAATCAAGGCGATGTACAATTCATTAACAAAATAAATAGGGTAACGAAAATATATACACTTGAGCGGACGAGTACAGTGCTGTGGGGATGGGAAGGGAGAGGTGGAGGAGCAGAGGGAAAAGGGGAAAAAGAGGGTTAAGCTGCGGAGAGGTAAAGGGGGGATGGCAGAGGGAGTAGAGGGGGAAGAGGAGCTCAGTCTGGGAACGCCTCTTGGAGGATGTGTCTACCAACTCTGTTGCGTTATACTCTCCCAAGTGCTTAATAAAGTGCTCTGCACACAGTAAGTGCTTAATAAATTCTACTGATTGACTGAATAGCAAGCACCACTGGACAAATGTAGTCTGTCAGATTTGCTGTGAGATTATCCAAGGCCGGCTCTTACTATTTGTTGGTAAGGATTTTGTTTTGTTTTGCTTTGCGAGGCAGAACCAGCTGTGTTTCCTCTACCAAAGTTTTAAAAGGAACAGTTTTAGAGAAAACCAAAAGAGTAGCAACTAGGCCACACTTCTGCAATTTTGCCCATGAACAAATTTAGAATTAAAGCTGCTTACGCTAGTTCCTCCTTCTACTCCCACTACCACCTCCTTGGAAAGCAAATGACACCACGGATCCAATGTTGGTATTTGTTATGCGCTTACTATGTGCCGAGCACTGTTCTAAGCGCTGGGGTAGACACAAGGGAATCAGGTTGTCCCACGTGGGGCTCACAGTCTTAATCCCCATTTTACAGATGAGGTAACTGAGGCACAGAGAAGTTAAGTGATTTGCCCAGAGTCACACAGCTGACAAGTGGCGGAGCTGGGATTTGAACTCATGACCTCTGACTCCAAAGCCCGTGCTCTTTGCACTGAGCCACGCTGCTTCTCAGCGTGAGGATCCAGTGAGGATCCAGTGAGGATCCAGTGAGGAGTTAATTTTTTAGAGTTTGAAAATAAAGGGTAATATGCTGAAGTGAATGGTGTGGAATGAGTTAATCGAGCCAACATCCCTGAACAGGTTGCATCAGGTGTTGGGGAAGCATTGCTTCAGTCAGAGGCCAGGGGCCCAGTCTCTAAGAAGACCGTGAACAGAAGCTCTTCAAATCTGGTAAAAGTTTCTCTAAAAATGCAAATCCGTGTTGAATAGCCAGGATACGAATGTCTAGATTCTACTGTCAGATGTTGATCGGTCTTGGCTGACATTTTCCGCTTCTCGCGTGGCTCAGTGGAAAGATCCTGGGCTTGGGAGTCAGAGGCAATGGGTTCAAATCCTGGCTCTGCCACTTGTCAGCTGTGTGACTGTGGGCAAGTCACTTAACTTCTCTGTGCCTCAGTTACCTCATCTGTAAAATGGGGATGAAGACTGTGAGCCTCACGTGGGAAAATCTGATCACCCTGTATCTCTCCCAGCACTTAGAAGAGTGCTCTGCACATAGTAAGCACTTAACAAATACCAACATTATTATTACTATTCTCTCCCATTCCTTTGGGTTGATTAGCCTGTCTTCTGGCTGAATTCTCATTCTATCCCCTACTACCTCTATTTGGCTACTCTCTGCTACTAGTGCTGACCAAACCCTGTGAGCATGGCAACATTAAAGGTTCAGTCTATCTAAACCCTAAAAGGTGTTTTGCTTTGTTTTTTAATTTTTTCCAGAGTAGCAGGTTGACATATTCAATGGGATGCAGTCCCTTGAATTGACCAACTGATTCTGGTGGCATGAACAGAATGCAGTGAGGCCCTAACAGTAGTAAAAATGGCAGCTGCTCTTGAGGATAAGGTAAGTTCACACTTACAAAATCCTGGAACAAAGATAGACATCTAGCAAAAAAGCCATGATCGGCTCAGTCCAGTTTTTTTGAGAGGAACGCATGAGGAGAATGGATAACAGGATGATGGCCCTTATAGTCTCTGTATGATGAATGGAAAGGAGCCAACCAAAACAGTGGAAATAGAGGAAATGTTTTAAGGAAATGTTCAAGAAATGTGAAGTTTCAGACGACCTGGCAGCCTCTTTTTGACAGAAGTTTCTAGAGGATTGTGAGGCTGAAGCAAAAGAGAAAACAGGGCCAGGTTCTGCAAACAACAAAATCAACACACAGAAAAGATGTGTCTTTTGGTGGTCCTGGCAGGGTGGGGGCTGGTAGGAGAAGTAGTATTTGTTAAGTGCACACTGTGCGCAGAGCCGGTTCTCAGCCCTGGGAAGGAGTAAACAGGTGGGAATTAGACACGGACCCCATCCCCCGAGGGGCTCACCATCTATGTTAGACCCACATTAGACTTTTTCACCTTTAGTGCAATCATCTTCGACTGTGAAGGTCTTCAAATACTGATAAACACTTAGTCTGCTTTATTCTGACTTTCCCTCCTGCTACCAACTCCCCACCCGCTTCCCCTTAATCCCTATTCTGCAGTGGGACGGGGAAGCCCGAGGCATAGAGAACAGATCTGAAGAGGGAAGCTGTCTGAATCTGTCTAAATTTGATTGGTTTGGTTTGATGCTGGCCCAATGCTGTGGCTTCAGATGTGTGGACTGCCTGGGTTTTGAACAAGATTTTAAAGGTGAAGAGCAAAAAGGAAGTTAAAGTCAAGTGAAGAAAAGGTGGCTGCGAGGGGAGACCAAAGAGTTCAGGTAGGCATCAAACAGCGATAATTGGGCCATTTTCAGTGACTTCACCTGGGTACTGTGTACGTGGACCTACTGAGAAATAAACGTCACCTTCTCTTTTGGCATTAACTGGAGATAGAGATGGGAATAGAGCAAATGGGGAAAAGGCTTTCAGACCTCCCTGCCCTTTGATTCCCTTGAAAAAAACAGAAGTGCAGAGGTTGGGGCCAGAGATAGCAGGCCCTGGACGTTTGCCAGAATCAGAATTGCTATTTTGACTGCCACCCTTCCTCTCTCCTAGAAAATGCTGGTATTCAGCAGAAAACATGCCACCCCTGAAAGTATCCAAAGTAACAGTCCCCTGGGACATGGGGGTACCCACAGACAATCAACCAGATGACAGCTGACTAAGTGGTTTCCCGATTCTTCTTCTCTCCTCTTTCTGTCAGTTTCAGGTCCTCTTCCTTCTTTTTTCTCCTTTCAAGAGTCATTTTGCTTGAAATCCCTTCTCCATCACCCTCTATGTAGGTATGACCCCCCCCCCCCGTTGCCCCATACTTTCCATTTTCCTCTGCTGCTGTGTTGTTTGTCAGTGCTAAAGTCTTCATCTATCAGTCAATCATTGACATTAATTGAGCACTTACAGTGTGCAGAGCACTGTACTAACCGCTCAGGAGAGCACAATATAACAGAATTTGTAGATATGTTCCCTGCCCACAACAAGATTACGGTCTAGAAGGTGGGCAGGGATTGTCTCTATTCGTTGCTGAATTTTACTTCCCAAGCACTTAGTACAGTGCTCTGCACACAGTAAGTGCTCAATAAATATGATAGAATGGCTTGGATGAGTTTCTGGGCCAATCAGGAGGCTCAGGAGAATGCAATCACCCAGCAGGCTAACCCTTTTCTGAAAAGGCTGAAACAATGACTGTCAGCTGAAAATTCTCATCTATTGAAATGGGGAAAGAGGAAGGAAAGAAATGTAAGATATTACAACTAATGAATGAATAAGCAGACGAGATAGGACTGTGAGCCCGCTGTTGGGGAGGGATTGTCTCTATCTGTTGCCAAATTGTACTTTCCAAGCCCTTGGAACAGTGCTCTGCACACAGTAAGTGCTCAGTAAATATGAATGAAAGAATGAATGAATGAATGAAACGTAAGTAGTAGGATAGAAAGTGTAGCTCATTAGCATTTCTCCTGAGCGTTTCCTGTGTGCGGAGCACTGTACTAAGTGCCTGGGAGAGTCCAAGAGAACCACAGAACAGAATTTATTCTTTTCCCACAGCTCCTACACTGGGCTTTATAAATGACTGGGTGCCTCCTGGCTTCCTTGGGGGTCTTTCTAGTGGATGGTTGGTCTTGAGGTGTGCTGAGCGCTCCACTCCTAACCTGCTATTGTAAGAGAGCATCCCCAACCCAATAGGCAGGGGTTCACCTTGCCCATTTGTAAATCCCAAAAGGCCAAAACAATGGCTAGTCTATATATTGGCTGCTGTTGACAGCTCCTACCCAGTCCTCTCTCTTTCCTTCCATTCTCCTGACTGATTTTCTTTCCCCTTTCTGCTTGGAATTCTCCTCTGATTCAGTGTGTTCCCCAATCCCTATACTCTGGGGAAAGCTACAGAATAGTAGGAGAGCTGGGCAAGATCGATCTGCATCTTCTGAAAGATTGCGCAGAAAAGCAGAGGAAACAGAATAAACTGGATCATTCTGTTACATATTTTCAGAGGGCTAGAACAACCCTGGCTCTGCAATGTCGATTAATCAATCAATAGTATTTATTAAGCACTTAATATGTGCAGAGTACTGTACTAGCACTTGGAAGAGTACAATACGACAAAACTGGCGGACACGTTCCCTGCTCATAACTAGTTTACAGTCTAGAAGACGAGCTGGTCCAACTTCAGTCATTTCTGGAACCACAATCTGAGCCAAATGGTAATGCAGAAAGGTATGCGGCTTGGGTAGGCTTGGATGTAGGGCTGAAGACCAGATAGATGGTTATGCCCCAAATGCTCTCTTCGGAAACACTTTCTCCAATTTCTCTTTGCTGACAAGACTGCCGACTTCCACCCCATAACAGAAAAGTTGATACTGTAGCATTTCCTAAAATGAGTATTGACTCATTTTTCTTGTAACTGTTGCCTTTATAATATTATGTATTATATTACTATATTTTCAACCTTCTAATGGAGTTGATCTTTCTATCATGGGGGGCCCCACTGATTAGGGGTATTTTTATTTTAACTGAAGTAATATAACACCTTCAAAAGGAATAAATATAGAGGAGATCTAGTTAAATATGGAATATTTAAGAAATGACTATATCATACGAAATGGTTTTTGTCATAAGGAAAGAAAGAAGTGATGGATTTTCACCTAAATAACTTCTAACTGCAGCCTGGAAAATTAAAGTATTCCTATGGACTCCTCTTGAAAGATTGTGCTGTTGGGATTGTGAAGGGCACCTTTACCCCATTCAGCTAACCAATCACAAGCTAGAAAGAGTCTGGTAATATTACAACTTTTTTGGGGGGGTGTTGATCAATATCAATCAATGGTATTTATTGAACGCTTATCGTATACTGAGCACTGTATTAAGTGCTTGGGAGAGTATGATTCGAACAGAGTTGGTAGATGTGGTCCCTGCCCAAAAGAAACTTACAGTCTAGCTCAGTTGCCCATCTACCACATTCCTACTTCTCCACGCCCCCCACCCCCCAACTCTTTATGGTTGGGGTCTGCCAGCTGGGGCTCAGGATCCATATCTGGCTCTTCTTGGAACACAACGTACCCTCCAAGTTGGGGAGGGTGTGTGCCAGTGCTAAGGCTAAGAGTCATAGATTCTAATTCTGGCTCCGCCACTGTTCTCTTATGTGATCTTGGGCAAGTCACTTCACTTCTCTGTGCCTCAGTTACCTCATCTGTAAAGTGGGGATTGTGAGCCCCATGTGGGACAGCGACTGTGTCCAACCCGATTTTCTTGTGACCCCCTTGCCAGTGCTTAGTACAGTGCCTGGCACGTTTTAAGCACTTAAATACCACAATTATTATTATTATTATTATTAAGGGCACTCTTCCCTTCCCCCTCACTGAGTACCACACAATTCACAGTACCTCTGTCACACAAGATCTCATCACCACAATGTACCTAACAGCAACGGTAGGGAGGGGAAGGAAAAAGATTAAGCCCTGCCATTATCAGCTCATCACACAGCTGCCCCTCCCTCCTCCTCTCTTCCTCCTTTCCCTTTCCCTCCACTCTCTTACTCACCCTTCTCTTTGGCCTAATGGAAAGAGCATGGGCCTGGGAGTCAGGGGACCTGGGTTCAAATCCCGACTCTGCCACTTGCCTGCTGTATGAGCTTGGGCAAATCACTTAACTTCTCTGTGCCTTAGTTCCCTCATTTGCAAAATGAGAAGCAGCGTGGCTCAGTGGAAAGAGCATGGGCTTTGGAGTCAGAGGTCATGAGTTCGAATCCCAGCTCTGCCACTTGTCAGCTGTGTGACTGTGGGCAAGTTACTTAACTTCTCTGGGCCTCAGTTACCTCATCTGTAAAATGGGGATTAAGACTGTGAGCCCCATGTGGGACAACCTGATTCCCCCGTGTCTCCCCCAGCGCTTAGAACAGTGCTCTGCACATAGTAAGCGCTTAACAAATACCAACATTATTAAAATGGGTATTCAGTACCTGTTCTCCCTCTTTCTTAGACTGTGATCTCTATGTGGGACCTGATTAGCTTGAATCTACCCCACATAGTAAGTGCTTAACAAATATCACAGTTGTTATCTATCATTATCATTACTATTTCCTTGCCAGGCCCCTACAGATGCTGGAGTCAGCAGTACACATTTCAGTCTTAGTTCTGAAGAAAACAAAAGCATGGGTGTGGCATAACTATCCTTGAGCATAACTACTGCCTGTGAAAGAGTCAAATTCACTTTACATAACCTTGTATGTATCTATTATTAAAATCAGAATGGTTGAGAGTATGTCAGTGATCAAGGAAATATAATTTTACTTCGAGGAGAATATCTGTAGCCGGCCAAGCATGCTAGTTCCTGATCCTTAATTTGGCAATGCTTGGTCACACAGTTGGTCTTCCAGGTATACCTGCTGCTCTCCTCCCATTCCCACCATTTTTCCCTACAGCCTTGTCTCCTCCCTCAGCCCCACCCCTCCAATGAATGGCAAACCCTCCACAGGGGCACGTGGAAGTGCCAAATAAGGACTAGTTACCCTGCCAGTGTGGTGGCCAGGAAAGGGCCCATCTCACTTCTCTCTACCTACTTTCTTCACTTGGATTTCCTGAAGAGAAAAGGTCTTTTGATATCTAAAATAGTTGGAAACACTTTGGAAACCAACATTTGGAAGCGTGATTTTCAAGCTTAGTTTTGGTGAAAAACATTTATTTATCACAGCTTTTAAATATCAGCCAGAGGCAAATTGCATTCATTTCTCTAGCCCCTTCTAAGGGGCCTTCTAAGTAGCTGGAACTTGGGGGGAAGGCATGCTTCTATTCCGTTTCTGAATAGGGGAAATGGGAGAGTATAAGGCTAGGTGAATAAGTGTTGTGGGGCTGGAGATGGGGTGAAGATCAAAGTGTTTAAGGGGTACAGACCCAAGTGTTTAGGTGATGCAGCAAGTGTGGTGCTTACGGTGGGAAAATGAGAGATTAGTCAGGGGAGGCCTCTTGGAGGAGATCTGATAGTAATAGCGTTTGAAGGGAGAGTGATGGTCTGTTGGATATGAAAGGGAAATGAGTTCCAGGCCAGAGGGAGGACATGGGCGAGGGGTCCGTGTCGAGACAGATGAGATCAAGGTACAGTGGAGTAGGTCGATGTTAGAGGAACTGAGGTGGAAGGGCTGGGTTGTTGTAGGAGATTGGTAAGGTAAGTTAGGAGAGGGAGATAATCAGCTTGACTTCATTTTCCTCCAGAGGTAGGCCTGGATGCTGTCCAGTCATGATGAGCCAATCTAGAGAAAAGCAAAGTTTGAGCTGAAGAATTACTATTCACATCACAGTGGAGTGGAGTCTAATGTCCAGGACACTTCTTCTTAGGGTTGCCAGTCTAAGTCCAATCTAAAATTCAGATAAGAGCTCCTGCTCCCCTGTGGATGGAATTCCAGAGCACGTCCGCTCCAGTTTTTTCCCAGGGGAGAAAGGAACAAGCTTACACAGGTTCGCAGCAATGTGCCTTTGGAAGAAGTGGCAGAGATATTTCCGAAACCGCTCTCCAACAAAAGCGTAAATCACGGGGTTGGCACAGCAGTGGGTGAAGGCGATCACTTCCGTCACTTGCAAGGCAATGTCTAACTGATTGCTTCTCTCACACTCATTCTCATTCTCAAAAATGAACTCTTGAAAAGCAAAAATGAGGTGAACAAGGTTGTAGGGGGTCCAAAAGATAAAAAAGATGAGCATTATAACAAATATCAGTCTGACCACAACCACCTTTCTCTCACCCCTCTGTCTTAGCAGCCTTTTTATAATTCCTGTGTAACACACCACCATAACAAGTAGGGGGAGAGCAAATCCCAAGATATTCTGTTTTAAAGCCTGTAAATATTTCCATGTCTCTGCAGTGTCATGTGGAAAATAAAGACTGCATGTCCGTCGTAGGTTTTTCGTCTGAGTCTTTTGAAAGATGAAGTCTGGAAGAGCAGTGAACCCAGCTAAGATCCAAGCGACAGCACTTGACACAAAACTGACGGTGACGGTCCTGACTTTCAAAGCGAACACGGCGTGGACGACGGCCAGGTACCGATCGATCGTCAAGAGGATAATGATGAAGATGCCACTGAACAGACCCACAGAATGGAGGCAAGAAAGAAGTTTGCACATTCCGTTCCCAAAAATCCAGTCGCCCTTCAATTCAGAGTGAATCCAAAATGGAAAGGTGAAAAGAAAAAGCAAATCAGAAAACGCCAAGCTGAGGAGGTAGATGTTGGTCATGGTTATGAGCCTCTTGTATTTAACGAGGATCAGCACGACCATGAAATTGCCCACCACACCCACTATAAACACCAGGGAATACAGTGGGGGCAGAAATCGGGTAGCCAGAGCTTTGACATCGGTCTTTTTGCACGGCTCTGCCAAATCGTATATCAGTTCTGTTGCTGAGTCATAATCTGTTTCCACTGTTGAAATATTCATCCTGTCTTGTCCTAAAGAGGAAAAAATATGTTTTGCTCTAGAATTAATTGTATAGTGTACTGTATTCACTGTACAGAGAAGTGGATAAGTCACTTCACTTCTCTGTGTCTCACTTCCCTCATCTGTAAAATGGGGGTTAAGATTGTGAGCCCCCATGTGAGACAGGGACTGTGCCCAACCCGATTATCTTGTAACTACCCCAGTGCTGAGAACAGTGCCTGGCACATAGTAAGCACTTAATAATAATAATAATAATGTTGGTATTTGTTAAGCGCTTACTATGTGCCGAGCACTGTTCTAAGCGCTGGGGTAGACATAGGGGAATCAGGTTGTCCCACATGGGGCTCACAGTCTTAATCCCCATTTTACAGATGAGGTAACTGAGGCACAGAGAAGTTAAGTGACTTGCCCACAGTCACACAGCCGACAAGTGGCAGAGCCGGGATTTGAACTCATGACCTCTGACTCCAAAGCCCGTGCTCTTTCCACTGAGCCACGCTGCTTCTAACAAATACCAAATAATTAGTGTAAGCACCCTGTGGTCAGGGAATGTGTCATTTGCTTTATTTTATGCTTCCCAAGCTCTACTACAGTGCATTTCACCCAGTGGGCCATCAGTAAATGTCATTACCATTGATATTAGACTATTACTACTTCCTGAAAAGAGAAATTCACAGATGCATCATTTCAAGTCATGAAAGTTCTTAGACTGCAGAACTCAGATTCAGTCTCATTATTCTAAGACTAAATCTAGGTCTAGCCCACCATGACTTGACAGCATCCAGGCCCAATCTGGGGGGAAGTGAAGGGGAAGGAGTTGAACGATATAGAGTATTGGAACTCTCCTAAGAAGTGCAGGTCCTGTTCTGGGCTCCGCACATAAAGAAGATGGTGGAGTTGGAGAGAGGGTCTGAGGTGGGGAGATCTTTTTCCCCTCTCTCTCTCTCTGAAAGGAGGTAAAGCTAAACACCATCCTGAAGGCAAACAGCAGGCCAAATACAGATTTGCAAAGGTGGCTAGCTAGGCATATAGGAGAGAGAGTCAGACTTGTAAAAAAAAATCACCCCCACACATTTTTCCCAAACCCCTCGTCCATGGAAGTTACACTGGTAAGACAATTAATGAAGGTGGCTTTTTTCTGGTGTGTCCAAGAATAAATAGTCACTATCCTTGAGCCAGTGACTGTTTCCTCTGTTGAATACACACACACACAAGACAAATTCTAAAGTCCAACCTCTAATATTCATTCTCCATCTAAACCTTCTAGTATAGCAAGGACATTAAGAATTCAATCAAAAAGACTGTAACTTCCTGCCTAATAGGCCTAACACAGTGCTCTGCATACAGTAAGCTCTCTATAAATACATCGATGAATGAGTGAATTAAACCATCCAAGGCAGAGAGTGTGTCAATTGTAACTTTAATTTCTCTTGGGATGGAGAATTAACCGACCCATTTTGAGTTGGTTTTTAGTTTGTTCCCGATGGCCTGGAACGTTTTCTTCTGTCCAACTGAATTTTTTTTGTAGCAATTTCTTATTCCATTCATATTTTTCAATTTGATACCTGTAAGATTATTTGTGTTCAGCCACAGTAGTCTGCTGTTGCTGGAGATGCTTCTGCTTGTAAACACCTAATGTGGTGCTCTCATCCTCTCTCAGCTGCTGTTCACAGAGTAGTAAAGCTGCAACATTTCCTCTGCCCTGGTCGTTCAGTCTATGAGATTTAACTCAGACCCAAGAGACAATTTAAAATAGAATAGCTATGTACCTACCCAGAGTACTAACCATTTAGGAAGTGCGTCTTTGGGCTGAGAAAAAAAAGTAGTTTCTTTTTTGAAGAATGGGCAATAAACCCCAATTTTAAAAATAGACAGAGTGCAATGTAGCTGTGCAGCGAGATCTTAAACTTACTAGCTATTGATTTTAAACAAATAAGATCTTCAAACCAATAAATGAAAAGGGTGGGTGGGGGGAGAGAAACAGGGGAAGAAAGAATTCAGTACTTACGCAATACGATGGTCTTCCTGTAAGCAGAGTATTCATGTGAATCACTCTTTGTTCCAAAGGCTTTGGAAAATGAAGAAACACACTACCTCCTGAGTGAAAGATATTGGGCCTTAGTGGTTTTGCAAGTATTCCCACTGAAAAGAGTCCTGGTGCGCATTCTCTTTATAGGCATTAAATGTCTTCGGCTCCTCCAAAGTCTGTCTACTAATGGTTAGAGATTGGAGTTGCTAGTCACTAGTCGGCTAACCTCACTTCTGTAAATCTGGTTGCTGATAGACCTGTAGCTGCTGATTGATCACTGAGGGAGAAGAACATGTACTGGGACTGTACGCAGAAGTACTTGTATACTTCAGTCTGCCTTCCCACCCAATAGGCTTCTTCTATTGCATCTTTTCGCCAGGACCTGTCATTGACCTGCTGTGTGATCTTGGGCAAATCACTAAAACTTACTGTACCTCACAGTTCCCAGGAACTGGAATTGGACTCATTCTCCCCAAGTTATGAGCCTTTTCAAGTGGAGATGTGGGGATTGACTTTTCGGGGAGCACTTTCTTTCTCTGAATCCTTGTGCAGGCCTTCCTGTGCACATGGAGAGATGTTGGCTGGCCTCTGATTGAAGTCGTGGAGGGGAGAGCTTCACTTTAGAGATCTATTCACTGATTACCGCTATAGTCAACTAAAGGATGGGCTTCCTCTTGACCTACTTTTGAGTTATGTAAGCTTCTGGTGAGGTGGAGTAAGAGAAGAAATAGCCACTGCACGAGGAGGAGTGGGGGTGGCAGCAGGTGCTGTAGGAAAGGAGAATAGAAGAAGAGCAGAAATCGCAGTGGTCCTGGGAAAAGCAGAACCAGTGCACTGATGGCAGCAAAGGAGGAAGAAGGGGGGAAAGGAGGAAGATCAGGACAGAAAATAGAAGAAAAGTTTGAGTGACAGTGGAAAACTAAAAATAAGCGTAGACTTTGTTAAGCATTAAAACAAATTATAGTACTGGGGTAGACATAATGTGTGCAGATCGGACAGACTTCCTGCCCCACATGAGGTTCACAGAGGGAGAAAGAACAGATATTAAATCCCCATTTTACAGATGAGGAAATGGAACCACAGAAAAGTCAAGTGATTTGCCCAAGACCACACAACAGGCAAATGGTCGAGCTGGGATTTGAACCCGAGGTTGGAAAGCACCAGTAGGGGAAGCAGGAAAAAGAGGAATGGTGACTGTGTTTTTACCAAAAAAAGCCTTGTTTTTATCTTTGCCCAACACTGGTCTTTACATCAACTGGCCTGATAGTAATTGAGTTTTAGGCCACTGATTTTTTTGCCTATTTTAGATGATTTGCTAAATATCCAGGGACAAACAAGTAGTTCCAAATATATGTGGGAAATTGAAGTTGACAGGAGTTGAGTTCAACAGTTCGATTATTCTGATAGATGAGAAGCAGCATGGCACAGTGGATAGAGCATGGGACTGCGAGTCAGAAGGTTGTGGATTCTAATACCGCCTCCACCATTTGTCTGCTGTGTCACCTTGGGCAAGCCACTTCCTTTCTCTTTGCCTCAGTAACCTCAGTTGCCTCAGTTGTAAAATGGGAATTGAGAGAGTTAGCCCCATGTGGAGCAGGGATTGTGTCCAACCATCGCAGAGTTTAGTACAGTGCCTGACACATAGTTAGCGCTTAAAAAATAAGACAATTATTATTATTATTGCTATTACTATGAGGGTCCTGCCCAATTACCGTCTTTCATTTCTACATTCCGTTGAATTTTACTCTATAGATTGGAAGTTCCTTGAGGTCAAGGGTGTATCTTTTACCTTTTGTTTTAAATGGCATTTGTTAAGAGAAGCAGCATAGCTCAGTGGAAAGAGCACGGACTGGGGAGTCGGAGGTCATGGGCTCAAATCCCGGCTCTGCCACTTGTCAGCTGTGTGACTTTGGGAAGTCATTTAACATCTCTGTGCCTCAGTTACCTCAACTGTAAAGTGGGCATAAAGACTGAACCCCATGTGGGACAAGATGATCACCTTGTATCCTCCCCAGCACTTAGAACAGTGCTTTGCACATAGTAAGCACTTAACAAATGCCATCATTATTATTATTAATAAGTGCTTATTATGTTCCAGGCACTGTATTAAGCATCGGAGTAGATACAAGCTAGGTGTATACAGTCCATGACCCACATGGGATTCACAATCTTATTCCCCGTTTTATAAATGAGATAACTGAGGTTCAGAGAAGTAAAATGACTTCCCCAAGGCCACACAGCAGACAGGTGGCAGAATAGGCATTAGAACCCAGGAACCTCTGACTCCCAGGCCTGTGCTCTATCCACTAGGCCATGCTATTTCTTTTATGTGTCTCCCAGCGAGTGTTCTGCCTGCTGTAAGATCTCAATTAAAACTACTGGAATAGTATAATAGTAAGACAACACTGTTTTTTCAAGCCTATCCCAGGAATGGACGCAGAGGGCAGAGGAAACTTTTTTGGGGGCTCTGGAAAACAAAGACTCACACAGTGTTGCATCCCAGAAGAAAATTGGGAGCCAACTGCTGAGGGTAAACCAGCATCGTGTATTATCAAGACAGCGGTGACTCTTCCCAACCCTCTATAGCAAAGTCTGGAAGGACTTTGCGGCAGACATTTTCTGGGACTCTGCTTCCAACCACGGAGTGGGGAAATAGCAGCCAAATCTCTCAGGGGGCGAGGAAGGGGCTAGGTCTACCCCCTTGGCTGTCCTGGGGGTCTGCACAGCTTTGAAAGCAGACAGGAGGGTTGGAGTCCCTGATCCTGTGAAAAAGAACTGGGGAGTCTGAGAGGAGATGGAGAAACAGGGAGTAGGGGAAGAATTGAGGCTGAATCACCTGGTCTAACCCAAATTCCCACCCCCAAACTGGAGTGGAGGGTGAAGAGGGCAGGGACAGGAGGGAAAAGATTGCTCTACTTTGCCCTGGGGCAGTTCCAATCCCAGAGACCCTCTCCTCTCATTTCCCCACCATCTGGAGGAGGGCAGGAAAACACTACTGCCTTCGGGCAGGCGGCACTCCCCAGCTGCTGGCTGTTCACTCCCACAACAGAGGTTGGACACTGTATTAGCACTTCGAAATTTGTATAAGTTTTAATTGAAGTAATTCACCTCAAAAACCAAAATTGCCAAAAAGTAGGTCAGGGAGGTCAGAGTTTCACACTTGAAACTGCCTTCACCTCATGATTGCCCCTTCATAGATTTAACAGGTTAATTTTGTGTACCACATAGCTAATTGTTAACCACACCTATCCGGTGGGGAAGAACAGGAGCAGAAGGGTGAGCACAGGACAACTGCTCATCTAGACTGTCTCGCCCTCGCTGACCCCTCTTCCACATCCTGCCTCTGGCCTGAAAGGCTCTCCCCCCTCAAATCCAACAATTACTCTCCCCTCTTTCAAAGCCTTATTGAAGGCACATCTCCTCCAAGAGGCCTTCTCTAACTAAGATCCCCTTTCCTCTACTCCCACTCCCTTCTGCATCACCCTGACTTGCTCCCTTGGTTCCTCCCTGCCCAGCTCCACAGCACTTACGTACCTTATCTGTAATTTGTTTATTTATATTAATGTCTGTCTTCCCCGCCCCACCAGACTGTAATAATAATAACAATAATAATAACATTTATTAAGCGCTTACTATGTGCAAAGCACTGTTCTAAGCACTGGGGGATACAAGGTGATCAGGTTGTCCCACATGGGGCTCACAGTCTTAATCCCCATTTTACAGATGAGGGAACTGAGGCACAGAGAAGTTAAGTGACTTGCCCAAAGTCACATAGCTGGCAAGAGGCGGAACTGGGATTAGAACCCATGACTTCTGACTTCCAAGCCCATGCTCTTTCCACTGAGCCATGCTGCTTCCAATAATAATGTTGGTATTTGTTAAGCACTTACTGTGAGCAAAGCACTGTTCTAAGCGCTGGGGGCATACAAGGTGATCGGGTTGTCCCACGTGGGGCTCAGTTTTAATCCCCATTTTACAGATAAGGTATCTGAGGCACAGAGAAGTAAAATGACTTGCCCAAAGTCACACAGCTGGCAAGTGGCAGAGCCGGGATTAGAACCCATGACCTCCGACTCCCAAGCCCGCGCTCTTTCCACTGGGCCACGCTGCTTCTCATGTTGGTATTTGTTAAACGCTTACTATGTGCAGAGCATTGTTCTAAGCGCTGGGGTAGATACAGGGTAATCAGGTTGTCCCACATGAGGCTCACAGTCTTCATCCCCATTTTACAGATGAGGTAACTGAGGCACAGAGAAGTGAAGTGACTTGCCCGAAGTCACACAGCTGACAAGTGGCAAGGCCGGAATTTGAACCCATGACCTCTAACTCCCAAGCCCGGGCTCTTTCCACTGAGCCAGTAAGCTCCTTGTGGTCAAGGATTGTACAGCAGAGGGTGAGGTAATCACTGAGTGCCTACTGTATGCAGCCCTTGGGAGAGGACAGTCTCAAGTGCCTTCTTACCTTCTTCTTCCCATCCTTTCTTTTCTTCTTTCTTCTCCCAAGCACTTAAGAAGTGTGATTGAGTGATTGATTGATTGATCGATTCTTTTGACCCAGCCCAGCTCTAAAGCCTCCTCCGCTTCCAGAGGGAAGAGGAAACAGTTCCTTGATTCCATGGACAAGAGGGGAGGGGGCTCAGAATGAGGGGCCTGTGGAGATTATCCTGGCAAGAACTGATCCTTGGCCGGGTGCCCTTGGGAACTTCCCCTAGAGGCTGGTTAAAAGGGACACGTGTCTAATTCTTTATCATTAACTTTTTCCTAACGGTGAGTTGCACTTGGAGACACTTAATAAATATTGTTACTACTCCTACAGTGATTCTTGTCAAGTCCCTAATCCTCCTCGAGCTCTCAGCTGCCTTCGATACTGTCGACTATCCTCATCTCTTGGAAACATTATCCAACCATGACATCACTGACACTGTCTTCTCCTGGTTCTTCTCCTAACTCTCTGGCTGCTCATTCTCAGTGTCTTTCATGGGCTGTTCCTATGCCTCCCACCCCTTAACTGTGGGGCTCCCTCAAGGTTCAGTTTTGGGTCCCCTTTATTCTCCCTCTACACCCTTGGGAACTCATTCGATCCCATGGTTTCTACTACCTCCTCTACATGGATGATTCCAAATCTACATCTCCAGCCCTGATCTCTCTCCCTCTCTGTAGCCTTGCATTTCCTCCTACCTTCAAGATATCTCTACGTGGATGTCCTTCTGTCACCTCAAATTTAACATGTCCAAAACAAAATTCCTTATCTTCTCATCCAAACCCTGTTATCCCCTGACTTTCCCATCACTACAGACAGCACCACCATCCTGCCTGTCTCCCAAGCCCGTAACCTTGGCATTATCCTTGACTCATCTCTCTCCTTCAAGCCACATATTCGGTCTGTCACTAAATCCTGTCTGTTCAACCTTCACATCATCACTGAAATCCACCCTTTCCTCTCCATCTAAACTGCGACCCCGTTAATCCAACCACTTATCCTGTCCCACCTGGATTACTCTATCAGCCTCCTTGCTGACTTCCCAGCCTCCTATATCTCCCCACTCCAGTCCATACTTCACTCTGCTGCCTGGATCATTTTTCTACAAAAACTTCAGGATGTCACCCCACTCCTCAAAAAACTCCAATGGTTGTCCATTCACCTCTGCATCAAACAGAAACTCCTTACCATTGACTTTAAAGCAGTCAATCACCTTACCCCCTCCTACTTCACCTTTCTGCCCTCCTACAACAACCCAGTCAGTCCACACTCTTCACTCCTCTAAGGCCAACCTACTCACTGTACCTCAATCTAATCTATTTTGTTGCCAAACTCTTGCCCGCATCCTGCCTCTGTCCTGGAATGCCCTCCATCTTCGTATCTGACAGGCAGTTACTCTCCCCAGTTTCAAAGTCTTATTTTATTATGGTATTTGTTAAATGCTTATTATGTGCCAGGCACTGTTCTAAGCACTGGGGTAGAAACAAGGTAATCAGGTTAGACACAGTCCCCTTCTCACATGGGGCTCGCAGTCACTCATTTTACAGATGAGGTAACTGAGGCATGGAGAAGTTAAGTGACTTGCCCAAGATCATGCAGCAGACGGAGTGAAGCTGGGAATCGAACCCAAGTCCTTTTGCCTGCCAGGGCCTTGCTCTATCCACTAGGCCACGCTGCTTCTTGAAGGTACTTCTCCACCCAGAGGCCTTCCTTGAGTAAACCCTCATTTCCTCTTCTCCCACTCTTTCTCGCAACCTTGATTTGCTCCCTTTATTCACCTCCCCCACTCAGCCCCACAGTACTTAGGATCATAACTGTAATTTATTTATATTAATGTCTGTCTCACCCTCTAGATGGTTAGCTCACTGTGGTCAGGGAACATCTCTTTCAACTCTGTTACATTGTACTCTCACGAGCTCTGCACACACTAAGCACTCAATAAATATGATTGATTGAATTGATTGATGGATCCTTTTTGACTTCTTTCAAAGCCTTTTATTTAAACACTGAATGATGTACTTATGACAGCTAACTAAATGAAAAAGGATTTTTTTATGGTATCTGCTAAGCTATTACTATGTATTAAACACTGTTCTAAGTGCTGGGGTAGATACAAGTTAATTAGGTTGAACACAGTCCCTGTCCCAAATGGGGCTCACTGTCTAAGTAGGAGGGAGAACAGGAGAACTGAGGCATAGAGAAATTTAGTGGCTTGCCCAGGGTCACACAGCAAGTATTTGGCAGAGCGAGGATTAGAACTCAGGTCCTCTGTCTCCCAGGCCTGTGCTCTTTCCATTAGGCCAGGCTGCATCTCACTGCAAATACAGAACTGATTTCCAGATGGATCAGGATTTTTAAATACACACGAGGGAAAATTAATGCCTTGAAGAACAAATACGCCTCGATCTCGTGACTGGATTGTTTGAGTAATAATTAGGGCATTTAGTAAGCAGTTAATATTGCTGAACTCTAGGATAGACAGAAGATCGTTAGATTGGACACAGACCTTAGCCCATATGAGGCTGAAAATCTAAGGGGGAGGGAGAGGAGGTAAGTGGGTCTGTGGTTAAGGTGATGGACTGCTAACACGTCATGCTGTGCACGCATGGGTTCGAATCTCATTCTCCTCATCATTACTTGGAGAAGCAGCCTGGTCTAGTAGATAGAGCACGGGAACGGGAGTCAGAAGGACCTGGGTTCTAATGCTGCCATTTGTCTGCTGTGTGATCTTGGGCAAATCATTTAATGTCTCTATGCCTCAGTTACCTCATCTGTAAAATGGGGTTTAAGATTTTGAGCGCCACGTGGGACCAGGACTGTGTCCAACCTGATTTGCTTGTATCCACCCCAGAGCTTAGTACCGTGCCTGGCACATAGTAAGTGCTCAATAAATACTGCAATTATTATCATTAAGGGACTTTCTCAAGATCCTACTGTACCCAAACCTGGAACCTGAACCTAGGTCTCCTAACTTGGAGTCCCAGGTCATTTGGATAGGATTTCAAAAAGGCAAAAACTGCAGGAATAGGGATATCAGTAAACCTCCGTCAATTCCATGTGGAAAATGTGTTATAAAATAAAGCTTAAATAAACAAATGAAGTTTGTTCCTTTTGAAGCTATTAAATTCCCTGAAACCGAAACATCACGTTTCTTATCACATTCTATTTCCTCTTTGTAGGACAAAACCCAAACACAAACCCTTTAAGGACTTTGCTTTACTTCACAAGGAACTAATTGTAGTCTCTCAAGGGTCACGATAGTCAAACATGTTAAATGGATTCAAAGTAATGTAAACTTTTGAATTTCGGATCACTCGTATCTTGACTTTGAGGAAGTGAAACTTTGATTGATACTTCAAAAAGGTCAAACATCTTGATTCCAGGACCTGAGTTCTAAATAAGCCCTAATTCTGACGTTGGCTGCCACGTCCCATTAGCTGTGGGGTCATTGACTGCTTTCGTGGGCGGCGTTGGAGTGAAGTATGTTAAACCAGAGAGCGCTGCTCTCTGTTCCCTGCTTGCTGGCCCTGGGTGTCCTGAGCCTCTTTATGGTGGGTCTTCCAGTCTCGGGCCAAGTCTAGCATGAAGATGTGGTCCTTGGGAATGGCCAGGGACACAGCCCTCCCTGCCCTATTCCACTTGTGCGTCTTTGGGAGATTCCCAAGGGAAACCTTCTGGGTGTCCACCCCGTCACTCCCCCGGCGAAACCTTGCCTCAAGCTGAAACCCTAGAGCCCGGGTCGGGTCGGCCCTTTCTTTTGCAGAAGAGCTGAGCAAAATGAAATATCAAAGCTCTCGGTGTGTGAAGAGCCATATGATTGATTTAAGCTCTTCTCTAGGCTGTAAACTCCTTGTGGGCAGAAAAGGTAACTGGACTCTCCCAAGCACTTAGTAAAGTGCTCTGTACATAGTAAGAGCTCAATAAATACGACCGAATAAATGAATAACCCCCATGAGGGGGGTGACATCGTCATGGCCCACTGCGTGCAGCAGCACTGGGGCCATCTCTTCGGTTCAGCAGATTAGGGCCCACTCTGAAGCCCAAGCCCAAGCCCAAGCCGGCTGCCCCCACCCAACCCTCACCCTCCCAACAACTCTCCCAGCCCAATGGGGACTGCTCGCAGGCTCATACGTATCTCCCAGGGCATTGGTTCCATCAATTATTTATATTAATGTCTGTCGCACCCTTCTAGATGGTAAGCTCATTAAGGGCAGAGAATGCATCTACTGACTCTGTTGTAGTTTATTCTCCCAAGCCCTTATTATATTGCTCTGCACATGCTAAGCACTCAGTAAATAGCACTGATAACGGTTAGTTCCTAAGGCTAATGGGGCTACTAGTATGTTGGTCTCTGAGACAGTTGCTTTCTCAGGCAGCTGCTTGTGCCCCTCCCTCACAGCTAATGGTTTTTTGGATCGGGAAATCAATCAGTCGATCTTATTTTTTGAGCACTGACTGGAGAACACTGTACAAAGTGCTTGGGAGAATTCAATATAATAGAGTTGGTAGACAAATTCTCTGTCCATAAGGAACTTAGAGTCTAGAGAAAAGAGGAAGGGGAGGAAAAGGCAGAAGAGGGGGAGGTTCTCCATTGTGGCTTCTCTCCCTGCAGATCAGGGGGTCTCTCCCTTCCCAACTTCCTGGAACTGAGTCTGGGGTTCGCTGGGCCGGGACGGCCAAGGCTGTGTTTTCTGAACACCTCCTGCACTCTGTCCCCAGTGAGACCACTGTTGGGGAGGAGGGCTTGTGGGAGAGGATGGGTTTTGGCAGGGTTTCAGGAGATGGTGGTGGCAAGGGACGCTGGAGGTTGGAACCCTCGGAGAGTCCTGGGTCTCTGGGAGGAAAGCCCAGCCTGAAAGCCCTCAGAGCATCTGTCGGCAACAGGCTAAGTGTCTGAGGACTTCCACCAAGTGGGTGGATGTCATCCCCTGGAAGGCCTCGTCCCTGCTCCCCCTAACTCAGGGGCCAGAGAGACTCTGGGGGTGCTCCGAGACCTGAGCCAGCTCTGCTCTACCTGGAGAATCCATTCCTAGATCTGCCTAGGGAGGGAGTTTGCATCCCTCATAACAGCTGGAGAGAGGGGAATCCCCCCCACTCTGGAGGCCCCCATGTACTTGGGCAGATCCTCAGCCCACTCTCATCCCTTCCCTTCCTCCCGCTCCTGCCCAGAGCTCCCTGTTTGACCCCTGCGCTGAAGAGCTGTGGAGCCAGAAGGGAAAGAGGGAGGCAGAAGCCATCCTTGCCCTGGTCCGGATCCTGCTCCAGCACCCTGTTCTATGCCCCTCTTCCACACCCCTGCTCCAGGCCTTGCTCCAGCTCCTGCTTCAGCCTGTAAGCCCAATTTGGAATCTGCTGTAGCATCACTAGGAGAAGCTGGGAGAGAAAAGACCAGGGGATGGATGGTGGTGGGGTAAGACTGGTGTTTGTTTTACACTGCTAACAAAGGGGAGGCACCAAGAAAAGGAAGAGAGGGGAGGAAGGGGAGGTAGGGAGGGAAGGCAGGGAGTTGGGGAGAGGGAACTGAATTACATCTGGTTGTTTTCTTCTTCTTCCTCTTCCTCCTTCACAACCGTGGACAACACCGATGGTGCCGCTTAACTCAAGTACTCCTGGTCCATATAATAATAATAATAATAACTGTGGTATTTGTAAGTGCTTACTATGTGCAAGGTACTGTACTAAGCCCTGCGGTAGATACAAGGTAATTGGGTTGGACACAATCCCTGTCCCACATAGGGCTCACAGTTTCAATCCCCATTTTCCAGATGAGGGAACTGGGGCCCAGAGAAGTGAAGTGACTTGCCCGAGGCCACGCAGCAGACATGTGAAAGAATCAGGATTAGAACCCAGGTCCTTCTGACTTCATTCATTCATTCAATAGTATTTATTGAGCGCTTACTATGTGCAGAGCACTGTACTAAGCACTTGGAATGTACAAATCGGTAACAGATAGAGACAGTCCCTGCCCTCTGATGGGCTTACAGTCTAATCCGGGGAGACAGACAAGAACAATAGCAATAAATAGAATCAAGGGGATGAACATCTCATTAAAACAATAGCAAATAAATAGAATCAAGGTGATGTACATCTCATTAACAAAATAAATAGGGTAATGAAAATATATACAGTTGAGCGGACGAGTACAGTGCTGAGGGGATGTGAAGGGAGAGGGGGAGGAGCAGAGGGAAAGGGGGGAAAAGAGGGTTTAGCTGCAGAGAGGTGAAGGGGGGAGGTAGAGGGAGCAGAGGGAAAAAGGGAGCTCAGTCTGGGAAGGCCTCTTGGAGAAGGTGAGCTTTAAGTAGGGTTTTGAAGAGGGCAAGAGAATTAGTTTGGCGGAGGTGAGGAGGTAGGGCATTCCAGGACCGTGGGAGGAAGTGGCCCAGGGGTCGACGTCGGGATAGGTGAGAACGGGGGACGGTGAGGAGGTGGGCGGCAGAGGAGCGGAGCGTGCGGAGTGGGCAGTGCAAAGAGATAAGGGAGGAGAGGTAGGAGGGGGCGAGGTGATGGAGAGCCTTGAAGCCTAGAGTGAGAAGTTTTTGTTTTGTGCGGAGGTTGATAGGCAGCCACTGGAGGTTTTTAAGAAGGGGAGTGACATGCCCAGAGCGTTTCTGCAGGAAGATGAGCCGGGCAGCGGAGTGAAGAATAGACTGGAGCGGGAAGAGAGAGGAGGAAGGGAGATCAGAGAGCAGGCTGCCACAGTAATCTAGCCGGGATATTACGAGAGCCTGTAACAGTAAGATAGCCATTTGGGTGGAGAGGAAAGGGTGGATCTTGGTGATATTGTAAAGGTGGGACAGGCAGGTTTTGGTGACGGATAGGATGTGTGGAGTGAAGGAGAAAGCCGAGTCAAAGATGACACCAAGGTTGCGGGCCTGAGAGACGGGAAGGATGGTCGTACCATCCACATTTCTGGGCCTGTGCTTTATCCACTAAGCCACGCTGCTTCTCCCACAGATAGAGTTAATGGCACCTGGCTCAGCAGCTGAACTCAACCTGACCCAGCACCCTTCTGCCTGTATCAGCTCATTTGCTTGGGCCACCCGGCACAGGGACTGCTCTTGAACCCTGAAAACATTGGGGGTGATCAGCCTCCTTCCCTGCTCAGCTCGGCTGGCCCATTTCCAGTGAATGCCTACGATTGGGAGCTACGTTTGATTCCAAGAAGATCCAGAGGTACCTGGTAGGTCAGATGCTCTTGATTCCTAGCCTAGAGGAATGCACCCTTCTGCTGGTTCTTTTCCCTCCACCCTCCACTGCGTGGGGGCCAGAAAGAGTGATGGGACATGTGCATTATAGGGCGGGGAGGGGGACCCTCCCAGCCTAGCTCTGAATCTTCCTCTCTTTTCCAACCCCTGCTGTCAGCAACCTCTATCTCCCAACCACTGGCTCATTCATTTCTTCCATCCTGAGATTTTAACCCTCTCTCTCTCAGGACTGCTCATTTTCCCTCTTTACTGGTCTAGGAACTAATCGTCCCCTGATCAGGGGACTTTTGCTTTGAATGGAAGAGAGCGGGTGGGTAGAGAGACAGAGAAGAAGTAGGATCAGGCCCTATCCTATCTACCTGCCCCTCCTCCCCGCCCCACCAGGAGAAGGCTAGAGATAGAGACAGAAAGACAGAGAGTTGAGAGAGAAGAGTGAGTGTCAGGGGTGAAGGAGCAGAGAGAGGCAGGGGGAATCCAGGAGAGAGGCCTCTCGGAAGGGAGGCGACATGAGGGAGAGCAGCTGGGGTGCTCAGACTCTGCCTCGACCTTGCCCCTGCTTGGATCCCAGCACCTTCCCTCCCCCCCTACTCTCCCTCTGCTCTCTGGCTTCCCCAGCTCTCTCTCCCTTCTTAGGGACCCCAACACTCCCTCTTCTTCATTTCGAGGCTGAGCTGTCCCCGTGGTGACCAGGGACATAAGCTTTAGAACTATGAGGACCGTGGCCCCCAGTGGTTTGGTCTGTGGAGGTGATGCCATTTGCTTTGCCCCGACAGGCCTATGGGAAAGACTGGTAGCATAGTTAACTTGTCCCATCCTTGAATTTGAAACAAGATCACAGAAGGGACCAAGATGGTGATTCCACCTTCTGCCCCTGGCTTGCTGGGACTGGCCTTTTCATTTTGGTTGGAGACAAATGGGAGCTGGGGTCTCTTTGTGCATGGGCTAGGGTCCTGGAGCGACACAGACTAAGCACTGAGAACATGGTCCCAGAACAGTGGTAGTACACAGCTCAGCGTGAGTGAGAACCTGGCCTTAGGCCTCAGACTAAAAGTTCAAACCACATGTTTGCACATTTAGTTGAGCCATTTTTTGAAACCAACTTTGTACACTTCTCTTTTATTGTTGTTCCTTGTTCGATTTAGGACTTTGGCCCCTTGTTTTCCCATCCGTTTTTACCACATTTTGGGGCTGCCTCTTGTTGTTGTCTCTTCTACCATCTTTTTTGATTTGCTGGCCTGTTTAAGTGTCTAAATCCTCCAATAGTCTGTTTCTTTTTCTCTTCCAAAATCATACTCACCCAGGTCTACACAGCACAAAGCTGAGGATTGTGTAAATTTTCCAGTGAATTATTTGGCCTGAATAACTCAGATCGGTTGGATCCTAGACTTCTTCAAAGTCACCAGACCATTGCACAATACTCCACTCGGTTTTGGCATGGCAGACGTGGACATGGATTGCTTTTTACTTCTGCTTTTCATCCTGAGTACTGTGAACTGCCTATTGCATCCTTAGCACTTAACAAATACCAACATTATTATTATTATTATTCCTTATTTCTCCTCCTGCCTTCTGTTCTTTGCCTTTTAATTTCCACTATACTATTTTTCTCTTTGTTTCTTCCCCTTTTCCTATTTCACCTTCTTTTCATTTTGGTTTTACTGTGGGAGAATGTCAAGATGCTTTTGAAATATTGACCTGTTTATCTTCCTATATTGGCTAGTCGATAAATAGAAGGGGATTTGATGGAAAAAGAAAAGATGTCAGATGCCCATCTTCCATTGTGCCAGCTGATGCTATATTTCACAGGAACTTATCTCCTTCTTACCCTCAAAAATAAAATGATAGCTGAATGGTAATCATGAGTGTGGTGACTCATAAGCTCTTCGTGGGCAAGGAATGTGTCTACCAACTCTATTGTATTGTACTCCCCCAAGTTCTTACAGTGCTCTTCATGCAGTAAATGAATGCCATTGGTTGATTGATTAATCCCCAGCATGGATCAAAAAACATGGTTGAGCATGTAAGTGAAGGGGATTTCTTGGGTCTTGTGTCTGGTTACTTACCATGGTTCACATTTCAGTAACTGCAGATTCCACCATTTGGAGTGGGTCCCCCAAGCAAGCTGAAGTGAAATATCTCTTAGCTTCCATGTAGAGATTATCTGCTGAACTTCGCAACGTCTCAAATTGTGGTCTGCGGGTTTTACTTTCCTCCATCATAGCTAAAGAGGTTTCCTGTTGTTGTTATGTTGGGTATCTGATCAGAGGAACATAGCATAGCGGGTTTTCACCACTATGCCCCTGTCCTCCACCATTTTGCTCAGGTTGCCATTTTGCTATTGACTGGTTCGGGAGTGTGGGAAGTGGTTTGTGTGCAGAGTGGATTCTTTTCAGCTCAGGGTTGGCTCCTCCACAGTACAGATCGTGGAAAACCAGTGGTGAAAAGGCCTTTCTGGATATGCTGCATTTTGGATATATCTCAGTGAGGAGATCGGAGGCATCTAGGATTAGTGAGAAATAATTCCAGTCACAGAGTGAATTGTGAAAGAGTTGGTAAAATCAAGAGAAATAGAGGGCAGGCTGGGCCATCGTCAGCCAGCAAGCATTGGCAGGCTGGGCCATCGTCAGCCAGCAAGCATTGCTCCTCAAGGCAGGAGTTCAAACTGCCTTCCCTCACTTCATATCTGAAACACACAGGATGAAGTGTGATGATGATGTCAAGCATTGCATCGTGTGACATCATCAAGCTGCACTGTTTCCCCAACATAGCCAGGAGGTGACCTCATCAAATGGCACTGTCGTATTACAAGGCCAAACGTCAATCTAAAGACTTTGTTGGCCTCCCTGACCCTAGCCCTCCTCCCTCCCTGGGTCGCCGAGCTGCCCACAGCCCCGCCTCGGGCCACGGAGCGGGTCTCATCCATAGCCGAGTCCTCCGGGCCCTTCCAGAAGCAGTGGCTCCCAGCTCCGGCTCTGTCAGTCCTGGGTCTGTCCTTATTCTCCTCCTCCCTTGTTGCTGCTGTGCCTGCCTGAGGAGCCGTCGCAGGGGAGCACAGAGCAGGATTGGGCGGCTCTGAATGGCTTTTCTCCCCCGACTCTCCTCCGCCATTTTTGTACTGGGGTCACTGGGTTCTAAGATGTCACCTTTTGCAATTTGGAGAGGGTCAGCAGCTCTCGTGGGGCCAGTCAATCCCATCCATTCAGGGTACTCAAGTATTGGAGATCTGCACATAGTAGGTGCTCAATAAATACCACTGATTGTTTGAGGGGGAGTTTGATCTTTGTAGAACTTGGCCCCAGGGTCCAGGCAGGGCTAGTTCCACCATTTCGGGTACCTTTATTAAGTCAGGAAACCATTTTTCCTTAAGATAAGTTATTCTTATTGTATAATTGTGTGGTGTTTCACCAGTTCACAGCAAAAACCTTTAGTTTTACAAAGTTTTAAGCTGGAATTGAAATTCACATGACATTGTATTCTCCCAAGTGCTTAGAACAATACCATCGGTCATGATGATGAATGCCGCGGGGCATCTTTAGATGGCCAGCTGTCCCTGATGAAGTAGCATGGCCCAGTGGATAGAGCACGGGCCTGGGAATCAGAAGGACCTGGGTTTCTAATCCTGATTCCACCACTTGTCTGCTTTTCATGCTTGAGCAAATCATTTCACTCCACTGTGCCTGTTACCTCATCTTTAAAATCGGGATTTGAAGACTGTGAGCCCCATGTGGGACAGGGACTATGTCCAACCCGAGTAGCTGGTATCCAAACCAGCAGTTAGAACAGTGGTTGACACATAGTAAATGCTTAACAAATGCCATCATTATTATGAAAAAAAAATCCTTGCTCTTCCAAAGCATTACTTTCACACTCACAACTAAAGAAACATTCTTCCAGTATTTAAAGTAAGTTGTCCCACAAAAAAGCCCCCCAAAACAAAAACAGAATTTAGGGCTGTCTATCTCTATTTCTAGGGAAAAAAATATTTTGTAGTGGTCATTGTTAAATTATAATGATAAAATTAAGAAGGATCCCCAAGAACTCATCAGGGTCTGTCCCCCATCCTCCAGGCATATAAATGGCAAAAGCATTCGATTGGTTTGTACTTTTCTTAAAAATCTCTTGGAATAAATTCTCCACAGCTTCCCTTATTAATCCATTCCAATCATTTATCATCCCGGCAGCCAAGGAGTTCTTTCTAATGTCCAACTGAAATCACTCCTGCTTTATGGGTATTGATGCCCATTTTGATTCTCTTTGGATCCTCCTCATTAAACCTCTTCATCTATTGTCATTATGCGGCCACCCGTTTCTCAAGCTAAACAACCTAGTCTCAGTTCCTTTAGTATTTTTCAAAGGTCCTTTACCATTTAGTCACTCTTCTCTGGACCCCATCCAGTTGCCCTACATCTGTTCAAAATTAGGATGACAAAAACAATCAACTAATAAGGGACTGACCAAGGTGACACATTTGTTCTTGGTTCTCGCATTATGCTCCTGTTATTAATATCACTAGATATTAATACTAGAATGACACTTTTAATAAAACCATGCTATTTTTGACTCACATAGTCAATTTTAGCCAGTCTGGGGTTGGCCATTATTCTCAGGTCTTTTTTTGATAACTTGTGCCCAGTCATATTTCCCATGGCTACACATATGTGTTTATGATTGTGTGTGGGGGGGGGGAGTGTAGTTGTATTTAGTACAATTTTGTCTCTAAGTATGCAAATTTTAATTTGTCCCTAATCAATCAGTCGTTCAATCATGTTTATTGAGCACTTACTATATGCAGAGGACTGGACTGAGCACTTGGGAGCACAATATAACAATAATAATAATAATTACGGTACTTGTTAAGGGCTTACTATGTGCCAAGCACTGTTCTAAGCACTGGGGTAGATACAAGTTAATCAAATTGGACACTGTCCCTGTACCACATCGGGCTTACACTCAAAAAATCCCCATTTTTTTACAGATGAGGTAACGGAGGCACAGAGAAGTTAAGTGATTTGCCCAAGGTCACACAGCAGACCAGCAGTGGAAAAAGACACATTCCCTTCCCACCACAAACTTACAGTCTAGAGGGGGAGATGGACATTAATTTAAATAAATCAATTATAGATATATGCATAGGTGTTGTGGGGCTGGGAGGGGGGACGAATGAAGGGAACCAGTCAGGGTGACACGGAAGGGAGTGGAGAAGAGGAAAGGACGGCTTAGTCAGGGAAAGTCTCTTGGAAGAGATGTGCCTTAAATAAGGCTTTGAAGTGGGGGAGAGTAATTGTCTGTCAGATATGAAGAGGGAGGGCGTTCCTGGCCACAGGCAGGACATGGGTGAAATAGAGGAAATTGAGGTACCGTGAGAAGGTTAGCATTTGAAGAATGAAGTGTGCAGACTGGGTTGTAGTAGGAGAGTAGCGAGGTGAGGTAAAAGGGAGCAAAGTGCCTGAGTGCTTTAAAGCCAATGGTGAGGAGTTTCTATTTGATGTGGAGGTGGCCACTGGAGTTTCTTAAGGAGTAGGGAAACATGGCCTGAACGTTTTTGTTGAAAAATGATCTGGGCAGCAGCGTTAAGTATGGACTGGAGAGGGGAGAGACAGAGGCTGGGAAGTGGCAAGGAGACTGACACAGTAATTCAAGCAGCATAGGATGAGTGGTTGGATTAATATGCTAGCAGTTTGGATGGAGGGGAAAGGGTGATTTTAGCGATGTTGAGGAGATGGAACCAACAGGATGTATTGATGGATTGAATGTGTGGGTTATGAGAGAGAGGATACAAGGGTAATGCCAAATTTACAGGCTTGTGAGACAGGAAGGTTGGTGGTGCTATCTGTAGTGATGATAAAGTCAGGGGAGGATATGGTTTGGATGGAAAGATAAGGAGTTCTGTTTCAGGAATGTTAAATTTGAGATGATGATGGGACATCCAAGTAGAGATGTCTTGAAGGTAGAAGGATAAGTGAAACTGCAGAGAGGAAGAGAGATCAGGGCTAGAGTTGTAGATTTGGGTATCATCTGCATAGAGGTGGTAGTTGAAGCCATAAGAGCGAATGAGTTCTCCAAGGGAATATGTGTAGATGAAGAATAGAAGGGGACTCAGAACTGAACCTTGAGGGACCCCCACCGTTAGGGTGTAGGAGGCAGAAGAGGATCCCACGAAAGAGACTGAAAATGAGCAGCCGGAGAGATAGGAGGAGAACCAGGAGAGGACATTGTCAGTGAAGCCGGGGTTGGATAACGTTTCCAGGAGAGGGGGGTGGTCCGCAGTATTGAAGGCAGCTGAGAGGCCAAGGAGGATTAGGATGGAGTAGAGGACGTTGGATTTGGCAAGAAGGAGATCATTGGTTACCTTTGAGAGGGTAGTTTCTGTGGAGGGAAGGGGATAAAAGGCAGATTGGAGGGGTTTCAGGAGAGAATGGGAGGGGAAGAACTTGAAACAGCAGTTGTAGACAGCTCACTCAAAGAGTTTGGAGAGGAATGGTAGGTGGGAGATGGAGCAATAACTAGAGGGAGCCATGGGGTCAAGGGAAGGTTTTTTTTAGGACAGGGGAGGTATAGACATGCTTGAAAGCAGAGGGGAAGAAGCCCGTGGAGAGTGAACAGTTGAAGATGGCAGTTAGGGAGGAAAGGGGGGAGGGGGAGGGAAGTGTTTTGATAAGGGTGACGGGATGGGATCGGTTGCACAGGTGAAGGGGGTGGATTTTGAGAGAAGGCAGGAGATCTCCTGTAGAGATTCTGTTGGGAATGATTGGAGAGTTGAAGAAGGGGCAGGAGGAGGAAGGGACTAATGAATCTCCTCCAATTTTTGTGGAACCATTAATCCAAATTACTGAAAGCACTTTAAATTTTAGTCCTGCCTTCCAAAAGGTAAACAACCATGCCTAATTTAGTATCACTTTAAAAATTGAATGTTCTATTCATTTGTCTAGTTTATTAACTAAGATATCAAACAGAATCAATCCCAAGACAGATTCCTATGTTGACAAGAAGCTACTGACAACAACGCGTTGGATGCGCTCTCTGAATCACCCGAAGGAGGGCAGAATCAAAAGCCTTACTGCAGCCTAGCTAGATTCCATCTATTGTTTGTTGTGGGTTCATTAGAGGGTAAACTCCTCTTAGGCTGGAAATGTGTCACTTGCTTGATTTGTACTTTCCAAGTACTTAGTCTAGTGCATTGCGCATAGTGGGAGCTCAGTAAATACTGATTATCACAACTACAAAAGGGTCTGTCACTCTGTCAGAGAAAGAACTTATAAATGGGTTTTTTAAAAGGATCAATCTGGAAAACCACAGTATTGGAGGAGCACGACTAGACCACACTAATTCTCATGGGTACTCTCCTGGGTTAGGGGTGCATCTAAACACTGAGGAACGTAAGCAAACACCCCCTCTCTAGATGCTGCAAATAAATAGTTGATAACATTCTCTAGGTAATTCCACAATATGGAGCAAACATTTTATCAACTTTTCAAATGTTATCAAAGAGCAGTGAGTATCTGCAGCCTATGGATCCCTCCCTGGACTGAGGACTGCCGTTAGAGCCCAACAAGCATGTGGGGTGTCACCATGGAACAGGGGATACCATGGCAGGATGGGCACTGGTTGGGTAATATGTCTGTCCACCTGCGTCCGTCTCTAGATGTCTGCGTTATTCTAGGCATGTGTCAGCTCTCTAGTAAAGCATTTTAGTGCGGGCATAGTAGCCTGCATAGTGGCCTCTGTGTGGTTTATGTTGTTCTTGCTGACATCCAACGAATCCAAACCTAAACCCACGGCCCCAGCCTTGGGGATGATTAGAACAGCTGCCTCATTCCCTCATCATTCTTCACAGGCTGTTCTGGTTGTTCTTTGTGCTCTTCACGCAATAAGCGCTCAATCAATACAGTTGAATGAATGAATGCTCTTCGGAATTTATGCTATTCTTGGTTTTGATGGCAAACAGAGCAGACTAGTGATCAGGGTCATCCTCTTCTTCTTTTTCTGAAGTTGTGTACAGGATTTTTTTAAAAATGTTTTTTATTAAGCACTTACAATGTTCCAGACACAGCACTAGGAGCTGGGCTAGACACAAGCTAAACAGGCTGGACCCAGTCCCTGCCCCACATGGGGCTCACAGTCTTAAAATCCCCATTTTAAAGATAACAGGCACAGAGCAGTCAAATGACTTGCCCAAGGTCACACAACAGACAAGAGACAACAGACAAGAGGCGGAGCCTAGATTAAAACCTAGATCCTTCGGACTCCCAGACCCATGGTCTTTCACTAGGCCACATTGCTTCTCACCATTTGCCCTTTTGCAAGAAGGAACTTCCTTCTCTGCAAGTTCTCAGGTCTGAAGTGAAAGCTTTCAGTACCTTCAAATGTTTATCAGTTATCAAAGCCTTGATGATTTGAAAAGTCAGTCAGTCAATCATATTTACTGAGCACTTATTGTGTGCATAGCACTGTACTAAGCACTTGGGAGAGTAAGATATACCAATATAGCAGACACATTCCCTGTCCACAGTGAGATTACAGTCTAGAGGGGAACACAGAAATTAATATAAATAAAATTACAGGTATGTATATAAGTGCTGTGGGGCTGGGAATGAGAATGAATAAGGGGAGCAAGTCAGGGTGATGCAGAAGGGAGTAGAGGAAAAAGAAAAGAAGGTTTAGTCAGGGAAGGCCTCTTGGAGCCTATGTGCCTTCGATAAGGCTTTGAAGGTGGGGAGAGTAATCGTCTGTCGGATATGAAGGGGGAAGGCGTTCCAGGCCAGAGGCAGGACGTGGACAAGAGGTCAGCAGCAAGATGAGATTGAGGTACAGTGAAAAGATTGGCATTAGAGGAGTGAAATGTGCAGACTGCTTGTAGCAGGAGAGTAGCAAGTTGAGGTAGGAGGAGGCCAGGTGATTTTAGTACTTTAAAGTCTTTGATAAAGAGCTTCTGTTTGTTGCGGAGGTGGATGGGCAACCACTGGAGGTTCTTGAGGAGTGAGGAAACATGGCCTGAACATTTTTGTAAAAGAACGATATGGGCAGCAGAGTGAAGGATGAACTGGAGTGGGGAGAGACAGGAGGCTGGGAGGTCAGCAAGGAGGCTGATACAGTAATCAAAGCAGGGTAGAATATATGCTTAGATTGACGTGGTAGCAGTTTGAATGGAGAGGAAAGGGTGGATTTTAGCAATGTTGTGATGGTGTTCGAACTGACAAGATTTAGTGATAGATTGAAAATGTGGGTTGAATAAGAGAGAAGAATCAAGGATAATGTGAAGGTTAAGGGCTTGTGGACAAGGAAGAATAGAGGTGCCATTTACAGTGATGGGAAACACAGGGGAGGACAGGGTTTGGGTGGGAAGATAAACAGTTCTGTTTTAAGTATGTTAAGTTTGAGGTGCTGGTGGGACTTACAAGTAGAGACGTCTTGAAAACTGAAGGAAATGTGAGATTGCAGAGAGCGAGAGGGATCAGGGCTGGAAACACAGATTAGGGAATCATCCGTAAAGAGGTGGTAGTTGAAGTCACATGAGAGAATGAGTTCTCCAAGGGAGTGGGGGCAGATGGAGACCCAGAACTGAACCTTGAGGGACTCCCACAGTTTGGGGTAGGAGGCAGAGGAGGAGCCCGCAAGAGACTGAGAATGAGTAGCCAGAGAGAGATCTGGAAGGAGAATCAGAAGAGGACAGTGCCAGTGAAGGCATGGTTAGATAATGTTTCCAAGAGAAAGGTATGGTCAACAGTGTCAAAGGCAGTGTCTTTGTGGATACTGAAGTCCTCAAGAATCACTGTAGGGATGGAGAAAGAGAGGATTGGGAGAAAGGGATCAAAGTGGTTAAAAAAAGTTGGAGGAAAGGTCTGGGGGGGGGGGGGGGTAGATGACCATGACCAGTACCTCGAGTGGGTGTTAGAGGTGGATGATATGGACTTCGAGAGAAGGGAAAAAAACGGATAAGGGAGGTGGAATGGTGCGAAAGTAGTATTGGGGCACAAGAAGGACACCAAGTGAGTCTGGGGCAGTGGGAGAAGATGAGGGGACCTCCACAGAGAGCAGCAGAGGATTCCATGTCATATGCAGAGAGCTAGGTTTCAGTGATGGCAAGGAGGAGCGGTGACTGGATCAAAAGCAGGTCAGGGATGAAGGGAAGCTTCCCCATGTTGGAGCGGGGTTTTCACAAGCCACATTTGGCTGAGGCTGGAAGGGATGACAGTTTTGGAGAGTGGATGGCCTGAGGAGTGGAGAGGGGTTGGATGGGAGTGAGTTTATGGGGTCCAGCACAGGGTAAGGGGGATGATGGGTGGTGCTGGGGCAGGATGAGAGGGATGGAGTCAGGGAGGGGGCTGGGGATAGCACATGAGGTGGGGAGGAGTTGGATGGAAGAGGGGGAGGAGTAGACTTGCTGGGAGGAAAAGACTGGGATGGGCTGACTGTAGGGTGGGGGTTGAGGAAACAGTCCACCGGGATTCTCAAATGCAGTCATTTTTAAGGGATTCTTTCCCTGATCCATTTTGGCTCTTCTATCTTCAGTCCCCTGTGGGACTTAGGTCAATTGTTGACATTTGATGTTTTTTATAGTGGCAAAAATGGAAAGAAAAAGTCTCCACCCTGCCAATCATCTGATATTAGACTTCTCTTCCTGTTTATTGGGAGCAATACTTCCACTGATCTTTCCCCTCCTTTCTAATACGATGAATTTTTTCCCTAGTAGTTTTGAATTAACTGCATTTCCTCTCCCTCTAACGTTTTCTAATCTTGCTCCCACACCCTGTCATTTCTTTACATTGGATAGCTGTCCCAATTTTAACTCTTTTAAGTTTTTCCGTTTGCTCATCAGGGAATTACACATATACATCCCACACACACACATACACACACAGTGAGAGAAAAAGTGTGCGTGAGAGACTTGTCCTTCATACTTGAAAACACACCACTGATGATGAAATTCACCTGTTGGTCTGTGCTGAAAAGGCTAATGCGAGACCCACAGTTGGGAGTTAGTTCTGGTTTAGATAACGTGGTGCAACGTTACATTTCTGTCTTTCCGAGGCTGTTTTATGACTTGTTCCTGCAGCTTAACTTGAACCATAGGCCATTAGGCCATGCTAAGAAGCAGTATGACCTGCTGGAAATAGCATGGTCCTGGGGGTCGGAGGACCCAGGTTCCAATCGCCCCCAGACTGTAAGCTCATTGTGGGCAGATGTCTATTATATTGTTATACTGTACTCTCCCAAGTGCTTAGTACAGTGTTGTGCACACAGTACGTGCTCACTAAATACGACTGACTGAGTAATCTCGGTTCCGCCACTCGTCTTCTGTGTGACCTTCCACCACTTAACTTCTCTGTGCCTCAGTTTCCTTAGAGAAGCAGCCTGGCTCAGTGGAAAGAGCCCGGGTTTGGGAGTCAGAGGTCATGGGTTCGAATCCCAGCTCTGCCACTTGTCAGCTGTGTGACTGTGGGCAAGTCACTTAACTTCTCTGTGCCTCAGTTACCTCATCTGTAAAATGGGGATTAACTGTGAACCTCAAGTGGGACAACCTGATTACCCTGTATCTACCTCAGCCCTTAGTACAGTGCTCTGCACATAGTAAGCGCTTAACAAATACCAACATTATTATTATTATTATTACTTGTAAAATGGAGATTTAATTCTACTCCCTCTTACTTAGACCGTGAGCTCGATGTGGGTCAGGGACTATGTCCAACCTGATTTTCTTGTCTTTACTCCAGCACTTAGTACAGTGCTTGGCACAAAATGAGCTTTTCATTCATTCATTCAATAGTATTTATTGAGCGCTTACTATGTGCAGAGCACTGTACTAAGCGCTTGGGATGAACAAGTCGGCAACAGATAGAGACAGTCCCTGCCGTTTGACGGGCTTACAGTCTAATCGGGGGAGACGGACAGACAAGAACAATGGCAATAAACAGCGTCAAGGGGAAGAACATCTCGTAAAAACAATGGCAACTAAATAGAATCAAGGCGATGTACAATTCATTAACAAAATAAATAGGGTAACGAAAATATATACAGTTGAGCGGACGAGTACAGTGCTGTGGGGATGGGAAGGGAGAGGTGGAGGAGCAGAGGGAAAAGGGGAAAATGAGGCTTTAGCTGCGGAGAGGTAAAGGGGGGATGGCAGAGGGAGTAGAGGGGGAAGAGGAGCTCAGTCTGGGAACGCCTCTTGGAGGAGGTGATTTTTAAGTAGGGTTTTGAAGAGGGAAAGAGAATCAGTTTGGCGGAGGTGAGGAGGGAGGGCGTTCCAGGACCGCGGGAGGACGTGACCCAGGGGTCGACGGTGGGATAGGCGAGACCGAGGGACGGTGAGGAGGTGGGCGGCAGAGGAGCGGAGCGTGCGGGGTGGGCGGTAGAAAGAGAGAAGGGAGGAGAGGTAGGAAGGGGCAAGGTGATGGAGAGCCTTGAAGCCTAGAGTGAGGACTTTTTGTTTGGAGCAGAGGTCGATAGGCAACTACTGGAGTTGTTTAAAAAGGGGAGTGACATGAGCTTGTAACACATACCATAAAAAAGACCTATAGGGCAAGGGGCACATCTCGCAAATGTGCTCCTAACTGCCACCCCTGCAAGATTCCTCTTTTCCCCTGTTCTTTCCTCTGCTGGGTCTCTTTCAGGTGTAAAAATAGCCCCGAAGAAATCAGGAAAGGGTGCTAACCATGAGGCGAGTAAACACCTGGGAGGGTGGAATGACGTGAAATTGGGCATCCACCAGACCTTTATTCTGGCTGCGTTTCTGGATGGGTACTTCTTTCTTTTTGAAGAGAAGCCAGTTTCCTGGGCTTCTTCCTTTCTTAGGCTTCCATCCCATTAGCTCCTCCCTACCAGAGCCCTCCATCTGTTAAATTTACTTTCTCAAAAGTTTATACTAGTTACCTTGCTTATGGTTCTTACTTTCCTAAGGATCCTAAATATAGTTGATTTATAATCCCTGCCATTTTCCTCCACTAATTTTTCCCAGCAACTAAGAATGAAAAAATGAAGTCCTGTCTTTCTTGGACTGGTATCCTCACTCTTGCCTCACATTCTTTTTTTTTTCTTTTTTTTTATGGTATTTGTTAAATGCTTACTATGTGCCAGACACTATACTAAGTGCTGGGGAAGAGACAAGCTAATCAGGTTGGACAGAGTCCGTGTCTCTCGTGAGCTTGTGATCTTAATCCCCATTTTACAGATGAGGTAACTGAGGCACAGGGAAATTAAGTGAGTTTCCCAAGGTCATGCTGCAGACAACTGGCAGAGTCAGTATTAGAACAAAGTTCCTTCTGACTCCCAGGCCTGTCCCATATTCACTAGGCCATGATGCTTATCAAACCTTAACAACTTATACTGGTCAACTCCCAAATACCAGTTGTGAGTGCTATCACATCTCATCTCAGTTGTTCTAATTACCTCATAACTGTGGTTCTGAGTTGACGTTTAGTTTCCCTGTTTTTCTTCCCAAGTTCCCTGCATTTATTTACAAATGTTTTAGTAATCAGGACTATTCCTTTCTGTTTCTTTCCTTGTTATCTTGCCCCCTCACACTAGAATTCTAGAGTTCAGGGGTCCTCTTCTGATCAAGGCTTCACTTTCCTGTGGATTTAGTTGATCCTTTCCCCTGTCTCCAAACTCATTTTATTAATTTCATCATGCAAGGAAGGAGAAAGAGAGAAGGGAGGAGAAGAGAAGAAAGGAGAGATGGACAAAAAAACACTCAGAAAATTGGATATGGGTCCAGCGGCGTGATGTGACTGCAATAAGTAGCTGTAGTGGGTATTCGAGGCAGAGAACGTGGGCTTCAAAAAATAAGTTAAGGGATGGAGGAGGTGGCCTGAAAGTATTTTTGGAAGGTGAGGGGAAGTTGACATTTCTTTCTTTCTCCACAAAGTAGGGGAAGTGAAGAAGGTCAGACCCTCTCGAAAGAGTGAGGCAGGGGTCACAATGAAGTTAACAGGTCTCAGAGAAGGTGAGGAGGAGGGTCACTCACTGTGTCGGGAACAGATCAAGGATGAAAGGATGTTGCCCACTGAGAAGAACCTCTCGGACTCTCTCAGAACCTCTCAGATGTAAGACTATCCTTTATACGTGCCATTTGCAATCTGACATTTTTATCCTTTGGTATCTCACTTGACGCCATATACTAAGCTGAAAATGATCAAAAGATTATTTTCAAAGTAATTACCCAAAATATGCTTTCATAATTGTGTTTGGGCTAAAAAAGCTATGGGCTTCTTCTGTTGAAGCAAACCTGAGCACCTCTTTCAAATACCTTCTACACTTACAAATTAATCAACCACATTTTTATTGAGTGCTTACTGTGTGCAGAGAACTGTAGTAAGCACTTGGGAGAGAACAATAGAACAGTAGTATGGAGTCGGCAGACACATTCCCTGCCCACAACGAGGTTACCCTCTCGAGGAGGTGGTGAGCTGTCACTTTCTCCACCCTTGGGAGGACAGTTGATATACACAGCTCTCTGTATCCTTACCAATAAAATAATAATAATAATGTTGATATTTTTTAAGCGCTTACTATATGCAGAGCACTGTTCTAAGCGCTGGGGTAGAAACAGGGTAATCAGGTTGTCCCACGTGAGGCTCACAGTCTTAATCCCCATTTTACAGATGAGGGAACTGAGGCACAAAGAAGTTAAGTGACTTGCCCACAGTCACACAGCTGACAAGTGACAGAGCGGAATTTGAATCCATGCCCTCTGACTCCAAAGCCCAGGCTCTTTCCACAGAGCCACGCTGCTACTCTCAATATCTACTCTAATATCCATTAGTGGGGTCCCGTGGGACATTTTCCTAAGGAAACCTGGAGTGTGAAACATGAACCCTGTTAACAACCCTCTGCAGATAAGCCACAAATAGTCCAAACGTACTCAGGCATAACATTTCCAATTACAGTGCCCTATTGAGCAGGAACACTTAATAAAGCTCACTGCCCACAGGAAGTACTCAATAAATACCTTTGATCGATTGAGTGGGAACGAAGCCCAGGTATACAATTTGCTTACACTATCTGCTTCACAGAAATTGCTTGCATAATTTGCTTTATTTACACTATCAGCCCTTCCTAATGTTGACATTGAGTTTTAAGGGATGGAACTCTGAAATGACCGATAACATTATCGCTGTGTCATGAAAGCCACTGAGACATCCTGGCCCCCATGGTTTGACGTATACTGTGAGAAGAGGAGCACCCAAATTGGAAGCAACATGGTCTAGCGGATAGAGCATGGACCAGGGAGTCAGAGGACCTGGGTTCTAATCCTGGCTCTGCCACTTGTCTCCTGTGTGACCTTGGGTAAGTCGCTTCACTTCTTTGTGCCTGTTACCTCTTCTGTAAAATGGGGATTAAAACTGTGAGCCCCATGTGGGACCTGGACTACATCCAACCTGATTAGCTTTTATCTACCCCAGGGTTTAGTACAGTGCCTGGTGCATAGCAAGTGCTCAACAAATACAATAAAACGAATGAATCTATCAAGGAACATCATAAGCCAGTCCACAGTCACCAAGTTTTTAGCTGTCACCTCATAGGCAAGGTGGCTATCGTACTCAAATTGTACTCAAAGTAGCCTCTTGTATTTCTGCCAAGGGAGCTAAACTAAGGAAGCATTGCAGTTCTACCCTCTGGCCCTAGAAATTTCTCAAGTTCATGCACTTCCCTTCTTGTGTTTTTGAACATGGTGAAACCTGATCTTAAGTATTCTAGAAACAGCGGTACTTTCCATGAGTTTCTTTGCTATGTAGTTTCTTCCCGCTGCTTTTCTTCTTCATCTGCAACCAAGATATTCGTGTCTTCCCCGGTTTCTTGGAGTTTTTCCCCAATGTTTACCAGGTGAAAATTGTCAGAGGTTTGTGATTATTTTTTTCTATGCATATGTCTTGATTTGACAGAAAGTCATTCATAAAGAGTAGGGAGTGTTCCTGCCAAACACCAAGTGAAATTAGCAAGCGAGCTGAAGTTTTGAGTCTTAGCCACCAGGCTTTAGAGGTGAAGACTTCGAAGGCGCCTTATTTATTCATTCATTCATTCATTCAATAGTATTTATTGAGCGCTTACTATGTGCAGAGCACTCTACTAAGCGCTTGGGATGAACAAGTTGGCAACAGATAGAGACAGTCCCTGCTATGTGCATCGGAGCAGCAGCTTTAGGGGTGTTTTATTATTGTATCATCAATTTAATATTTTTCATCTCTTCAAAGAATGTGTAGAGTTGGAGACTACTCAATTCTTGCAAGTTTATAGTGAGTCAGATTTGCCTGCACTTGCTAATCAGCTTGTTGTTCAGTGATTTGAGAGGTGAAAGAAGCAGTGGTTTTCTGCCCCCAGAGAGACCTCAATAAGTATTAATGACTGAGAGGAATGGGGAAATATCCTTGGGGTTATGGAAAAGAAAATCATAGGATGAGGAAAGAGAAGAGCCCCACACGGGACAAGGACTGTGTCCAACCCATCTGGCTTGTAACTACCCCAACACTTAGTATAATGCCTGGCACATAGTAGGAGCTTAACAAATACCACAAAAAGAGGTTATATAAAAGGCAAGTCGGTCTAGAGAAAATACACTGAGCAATTCAAAATCCATCACTGGGCAGCCTAAATTTTCTCTCAACCCCAGCTCCATGCTAAACCAAAGTCCCATTATGTACAACAATGGGAGAGAACCAGCGAGGCTTAGTGGAAAGAGCCCAGGCTTGGAAGTCAGCAGTCATGGGTTCTAATCTCAACTCTGCCGCTTGTCAGCTCTGTGACCTTGGGCAAATCACTTAACTTCTCTGTGCCTCAGTTTCCTCATCTGTAAAATGGGGATTAAGTCTGACAGCCCCACGTGGGACAACCCGATCACCTTGTATCTACCTCAGAGCTTAGAACAGTGCTTGGCACATAGTAAGCGCTTCACAAATACCATCATTATCACTATTATTAGCCATGGACCAGAAGAACAGATGCAGTGGTCAAGGGTGAATCTGAGATATCCACATTCTCTCTTTCCTGCCACTAGTCTTCTCATTGGCCCAAACAATCAATCAACTGTAATTTGTGAGTGCTTAATGTATGCTGAACACTGCACTAAACACTTGGGAGAGTACAATACAATAGAATTCATTTCTTTTAGGCCCTTGTTTGGCAGGTCTCACTGATTTCTATACAAAAGAAGTCACTAACATTTTAAGTCCCTTATCTTGCCAGAGCTTCATCCTCTCCTCACAAAGAATCAAAGTTTGATCAACCATTGTATTTCCACATTAATGGAAAGATAGTATTCAATCAATCGTATTTATTGAGCTCTTACGGTGTACAGGCCACCATTCTAAGCACTTTGGAGAGTACAATACAACAGAGTTGGTAGACACATTCCTTTCCCACAGAGTTTACACAGTTTTCTAATTCTTTCACTGCCTAACTGAAATTTTTTGGTCTCTTTTTTAATATCCTCCCCATCTCAGTCTCCTTCTGGCACAGGTAATATTGAATTTCCACATGTAAAAACACCTGAAAGTAAATCTTCGAGAAGCTTCACGTAGCAATAATATCTGTCCCTACAAAAATGTATTCATATCACATCTATAATTGTCCATCACTTTATTTGTTCTGAATTCACTTTGTAAATGGAAAGGAAGAAAATAAGAATGTACGCTCCCTGTGGGCAGGGAATGTGTTCTGTCCTTCTAATGTTCATTCCCAAACACTTAATACAATGAACGTATTGCATCCAGCAGATGTTCAGTATTACTATTATTAACATCTTATACATGCACAGCTCATTTCTTATCGAAATCTCAAAGTTCTCTAAATTTGAATAGTACTGTAAATTCTATAAATCTGAATATTACAAACAGTGAGATTTAACCAAATGGCCAAAGGTCATTTCTTCTTAAATTCAGCAACGGAGAGAGATACTAATCCGTGTCTCTTGATGAAGTCATCAGCTGAACTTTTGAAAATACCATTAAATCATGTAATTTTATCATTTCCATCGCATGGCACTTTTTGGAGCCAAGTTTGGATGTTCTCATTAGAACAGTCTCTTCCTGAAAAGAGCTATGTCAGTCAACACTTATAATGCCTACTGAAGTTCCAATAATTGCAAACCTAATAATAATAATAATAATAGGAAGAAGAATGATATGTGTTTAGCACTTACACTGTGCCAGGCACTGTACTAAGCGTTAGGGTGGATATAGGCAAATCGGGTTGGACAGTCCCTGTCCCACATGGGGCTCACGGTCTTAATCCCCATTTTACAGATGAGGGAACTGGGGCCCAAATAAGTTAAGAGCCTTGCCCAAGGTCACGCAGCAGACAAGAGGTGGAGCCGGGATTGGAATCCATGACCTTCTGACTCCAGGGCCTGTTCTCTATCCATATACCACGCTGCTGTTGTTGCAGCAGACACTACTCGTAATAAGTGAGAACCAATTAACAAAACAAAGAATTTCATCATGGTGCTTCTAATACTTTTGAAAGCTTGCAAAACCTATGAAGTGAAAAGCCTTGAAACAGGGAACTGTTTCAACTACCTTGGCGGTATCTAAGATCTAAAATTAACTCTGCTCCAGTGGTGCCAAGAAGTCTTTGGAACACGAAAATTCCTGTAAGTTGGTGAGATTTGGCTTTTCTTTCTTTTACTCCAGAGCCTGTTGAAACTCAAGGGAGGACCAGAAGTTCTTATGTGTTGGGTAAGTTTGTCTTGGACCTGGTTAAAGCCATATTCTTCCCCCCTCATCCTTGGAGGAAGAAAGTCAGGGAATCTCCTGGAGTTGAGGTGCATGGAAGGAGTGACCCTGAAGAAGTTTGTAAATTCCTCAGTAGGTTGTAGCTCCAGACTGTGAAATCTGAAGTTGGGGAGAAGAAACCTGGGAAATTCTCCTTTTCCCATTTGCACTCTCATTCTCTTCCTTCTTCCTCCCCTTTCACTCTTTACTAGCTATTCTCAGAATTCTTTTCTTCACCTCTTACTCCCCTCCTATCCTCCAATTCAGAACTTGGCATTTGTTAGATTCTCAGTTTTAGATATATGGGTGCCTTCCCTTTTCCCTTTGCTTTTTCCTTCAGAATTGTACTACCTATGAAGTTTGACCACCAATATTAGGGATTGAATTTTCTAAAATTGTCTGAATGTTGTTAAAATTAACTAAAAATGTTACTTTTGAGGTCTTATCATGGCAGTTTTATCCCTTCTGCTTTTGTAGATTAGAAGCCACAAGATTCAAGCCCTCTATATTTAATAGTCAGGTTTATAATGGTCCATTTTTAAAGCATGGGATCTATTTAATTCCGAACATTTGAGTGCTGACTGTGCCATAAGCAATTTCTAACAAACCCCTGTCTGGGTGGGTATTACAGAGGTCAAATATACTTAGAAGCATTTCTAGTCTTTTTGACAGCGTCTTCATGTTCTCTGAGAAACTGTTATCCTTGTAAACATCTTAACAGATCCCTGGCATTTCTCCAGCATTGTCTCCTCTGCCAATAGCACAAAAACTCTGCTTCCCTTGAGATAAAGCTTCATTAAGAGAGATGGCTAACAGCCCGATTCTCCCTACTACCCACATGGCAGGAATAGACAAGGAAACAAGTTTGTATGACATGGTTATGCCAGAGTGGAAAATCCCTCCGCACAGCAGGCTGTGTCTGTGGAAACAGCAGTAGCAGTAATTTCTAGTAGAAGGAGGAATAGCAGGAGAAAGAGCAGCAGTAGAAGTGGAATGACAACAGTAGCAGCCAGAATACTAGTAATAGTAGAAATAATCGTATGTTTAGTAGTTTTAACGGTCGTAATATTGAGTCCCTGCTGTGTGACTGAACTAAGCCCTTGGAAACGTAAAACAGAAGGACACATCACAGCTTCTGCCCATGAAGAGCTCACACTATAAAGGGGAAGACAGATGTAATAATAAAAATCATAATAATAGTTGTTAAGTGCTTATCAGGTGCCAACCACCGTACGAAGGGCTTGGGTAGATACAAGAAAATCAGGTCTCACCCGGGCTCACGGTCTTAGTAGCAGGGAGAACACGTATCGATTGAATCCCCATTCTGCAGATGAGGGAATTAAGGCACAGAAATGTTAAGTGACTGGCCCAGGGTCGCACAGCAGAGAAGTGGTAGAGCCAGGAGTAGAACCCAGGTCCTCTGATTTCCAGGCCTATGTTCTTTCCACTAGGCAACCAAGCAGGCAAGCAGGCAGATCCATTCATTCAGTTGTATTTATTGAGCGCTCACTGTGTGCAGAGCTATCCAGCAGGAAGGCACTGAATGAAGGGTCATTGCTGGAATTGTACATTCCGACTTCTTAGTACAGTGCTCTCCACAAAGTAAGCGCTCAATAAATACTATTGAATGAATGAATGAATGAATGGGCCAGGGGAAGTTCACAGTTCAGCTACCAATCTTTAGGAAACTCCCAGAGGGAGAACATCTCTGTTCCCTTTTCCCATCATGATACTACTATTTCCTGGTGGTATTTCCCACCACATGTCTGCTGTGTGACCTTGGGCAAATCACTTAACTTCTCAGGGCCTCTGTTAACTCATCTGCAAAATGGAGATTAAGAGTGTGAGCTCCATGTAGGACAGGGACGGTGTCCGACCTGATTAACTTGTATCTACCTTGGGGTTTTGAACAGTGCTTGGCACACAGTAAGCACTTAAGTACCATAATTATTATTATCTCAGGCGTCTATTTGAACTGTGATATCTGTATCCATAGAGCAAATACCCCACTAATAGCTGGCTTTAGGGGACTTACCAAACAGAAGGAAGACTTGCTCCATAATAATAGTAATGGCATTTGTCACAAAACTCATAGGGATATTCTGAGAATGAATATCATAGTGTCTGCAGAGCATTACAGAAGTAGGATGTATAATTAAGGCAAGAGTTACAGTGAAGTTTGGATCAGATTTTCTTGTGCTCTGGAACAGGCACTGAGACTTCAATCTGTGTTTGTGGATAGCCTAACTTTGTACCCAGGGCTTCTCTGTCTCAAGCCTCCGACTTATTTTTCAAAATCTTTCCAGAAAAACAGTAGGTCGGGATGAGTTGGCAGCAAAAACACCCAAGTCCCAGCTCAAAAAAGAAACTGCTATTATAGGAGTCAGAGCAGCCGTAAGGGGTAACTAGAGACAATGTCTGATGCTCACTTCCATGGCATTATTGGGCCCATTGTTGCCCTAGAAAGTCTCCCTGAGGTCTGAGTCAAAGATCTATTATATATACAATTAGCAGCGCCTTTCATTCTCCTGCTTAGCCTGGCGGACGGCCTCCCCAGTGCCTCTGTTAGATAGCAGCCCCCCAACAAGCTGAGGTACTCTGCCTCTGGTATGGCCTCCCATAGCTTGTGGGCTATGACCCACGGCTCATGATTGGGCCTCCCTATAGTTAATAATAATAATAATAATAATTGTGGTATTTAAGCGTTTACTATGTGGCAAGCACTTGTTCTAAGCACTGGAATAGACACAAGATAATCAGGTCCCACATGGGGCTCACAGTCTACGTTGGAGGGAGAACAGCTATTGAGTCCCCCTTTTGCAGATGAGGGAACTGAGGCACAGAGAAGTTAATGACTTGCCCAAGGTCACACAGCAGACAAGTGGCAGAGGCAGGATTAGAACCCAGGTCTCTGGCTCCCAGGCCCAAGTTCTTGCCACTTGGCCATGCTGCTTCCCTTTGCCTGGAAGGTGGCACTACTGAAAATTGGAATCTACCAGTCAAGGATTCAAGTACAGGACTGGGCACCATCACTTGCCAACTGTACAATATCTAATGGTTTTTTAAATCAATTTGTAAGTTTTGAAAAGAAGAGCTAGCATTGAAATTTGTTAGTATTTTAGAAGTCGTTTTGCAGGATCCTACTCAGAACCCATCTCCCCTATACACAGGTTTCCTTGGCTAGCCTCCTGCTACCCGGTCATGCCACCTATCATACCCTCAGCATTTATGTGCTTAGAAGTAAATCTATATGTATATTTTATATTGGATGTTTGTCTTTCTCCATTAGACTACAGGCTTTTTGAGAGTCGGAATATCGTTTTTACTAGCTTTCAGTGCCTAGTATAATTAGCAGTCAGTAGCTATTACTACTCCTGGACAGTTCTTTAGGGCACTAGTGTGAAGAGGCTCCTCGATTTAAAAAAATATTTCATGATTTCATGGCCTCTACTACCAAATCACAGTTTGAGGAATAACTTTTTGCTACATTTTTGCAATCCTCATCCTGTTTGGAAATGGAATTCGAAATGAATTTTGCCAAATCATTATAATCAATGTGGACTACTCCGACATGATCTAATCCAGGGCACCTAGGTCGACTGTAGGAAGGATGGAGAAAGGGAATGGAGGGAGGCAGCCAAGCGTAGAATGTTGTGTGGCCTCTGGAAAACAGAAGTGAGAAGACCATACTGGGGGTAGGCGGGAGAGGTGAGCCAGAGTCTGGTGATGATGGTGGTTCGTGGAGAGCTGAAACAGGCCAGAGCTGCAACAGGGAGGAAGCTTGAGGTCAGGGACATGACTGAGAAGAGAGCTGGCCTGGATTCGTGAAGGGAAGTGGCTCAAGGTCAAGACGCTGAGTGGGTGAGGGTGGATCGGACGGCTATCAACATCAAGCTGGAGCCTTTGGAGGAGGCCGGGGGAGAAGCGAGGGAGCTAAGGAGGTCGGACGGGGTGGAGGGAGCCGGAAAACAGAGGGAGAAGTTCAGGGAAAGCTGATGGGAGAAAAGGTTGACACCACAACCTTTTTTTTTTAATTGGGGTTTTTTTAATTGGGTCTTAGCCTATCTTACAGAATGGTTCAGGTTTATGTGCAGTGTTTCTACATTCTATATTATTGCAGGATACACTTACATGGAGACAGATCTTTTTTTATTCACAGCATTGGACAAGATGGAAAATTCAACGGTGGATATGGATTACGACGCAACAACTGAATTCGACTACGGGACTTCGGCCCCATGCGAAAAGTATAATGTCAAAGCTCTGGCAACCCAGTTACTGCCCCCGCTGTACTCCCTGGTGTTTATAGTGGGGCTGGTGGGCAACGTCGTGGTAGCGCTGATCCTCATTAAATACAAGAGGCTCAGAATCGTGACCAACATCTACCTCCTCAACTTGGCGTTTTCTGATTTGCTTTTCCTTTTCACCCTTCCATTTTGGATTCACACTGAAGTGAAAAGCGAGTGGGTCTTCGGAAATTCCATGTGCAAATTTGTTTCCGGGCTCTATTACATGGGCCTCTACAGCGAGATCTTCTTCATAGTCCTCTTGACGGTCGATCGGTACCTGGCCATCGTCCACGCCGTGTTCGCTTTACAAGTCAGGACGGTCAACTTTGGCATCATGACAAGTGCCGTCACCTGGGGATTGGCAGGGTTGGCGGCCCTCCCTTCATTTGTCTTCAGCACATCTCAGAGAAGCCTCGAGAATCACGTATGCAGCCCGGTTTACCCCGATGCCAAAGCAGAGAACTGGAAGCACTTCCGAACCCTGAAAATGAACCTCTTGGGACTTATTTTTCCTATGATCGTTATGGTTGTCTGTTATGCGGGAATTATCAAAAAGCTGCTGAAATGCCGGAATGAGAAAAAGTATAAGGCAGTCCGGCTGATTTTTGTAATAATGATAGTCTTCTTTCTTTTCTGGACCCCCTATAACCTTGTTCTTCTCTTGAATAATTTTCAAATGTACTTCTTTGAGGGTGAGTGTGAGAAAAGCAAGCAACTGGACATAGCCATGCAGGTGACGGAAGTGATCACTTTTATCCACTGCTGTGCCAACCCGGTGATTTACGCCTTTGTTGGTGAGCGGTTTCAGAAATATCTCTGTCACTTCTTCCGAAGGCGCATGGCTGTGAAGCTGGGTAAACATATTCCTCTCTTCCCTTGCGAGAAACTGGAGCGAGTGAGCTCAGTTACCCCATCAACAGGAGAGCAGGATTTGTCAGGTGGGTTTTAGGCAGGTGACACGTTTTAGACAGGTGACACAGTCTCAGCCGCATCCTAAAGAATAATGATGATGAGATGATTGTGGTATTTTTTAAGCTCTTACTGTGTGCCAAGTTTTGTACTAAGTATTGGTTTAGATACAAGATAATCAGGTCGGACACAGTCCCTTCCCACAAGGAACTCACAGTCTAAGTAGGAGGGAGAACAGGTATTTTATTCCCATTTTACAGATGAGGAAGCTGAGGCAAAGAGAAGTATTATTAGTAGTAATAATAACAATACTAATGTTGGTATTTGTTAAGCGCTTACTATGTGCCAAGCACTGTTCTAAGCGCTGGGGTAGATACAGGGTAATCAGGTTGTCCCACGTGAGGCTCACAGTTAATCCGCATTTTACAGATGAGGTAACTGAGGCACAGAGAAGTGAAGTGACTTGCCCACAGTCACACAGCTGATGAGTGGCAGACTGGAATTCGAACTCATGACCTCTGATTCCCAAGCCCAGTTCCACTAAGTCATGCTGCTTCTCAATAATAATAATTGTGATATTTGTTTAGTGCTTACCATGTGCCAGGAACTGTACTAAGTACTGAAGTGGAGACAAACAGATGGGGTTGGACACAGTCCCTGTCCCACAAGGGACTCACAGTCTTAATCCCCATTCTACAGATGAGATCACTGAGGCACAGAGTCTGGTCACACAGCAGGCAAGTGGCTGGAGCCAAGATTAGAATCCAGGTCCTCTGACTCCCAGGACCATGCTCATTCCACTAGGTCAAGAAATGTGCTGGACTTTGCAGCCCACAAAACTGCAATGTGGAAGCCATGCATAAACTCAGCCGTTCTCCTCTGCCGGCAGACTCGCCATCCATACAGAGGTGTTTGGAGGAAAATGAAATGCACAAAATCAGGAAGCAAGCCCCAAATGGGTCATAGGTCCTTGTAAATCATGATCACGAACAGCATATAAAAAAAAATAAATGTTGGTATTTGTTAAGCGCTTACTATGTGCAGAGCACTGTTCTAAGCGCTGGGGTAAACACAGGGGAATCAGGTTGTCCCACGTGGGGCTCACAGTCTTAATCCCCATTTTACAGATGAGGGAACTGAGGCACAGAGAAGTTAAGTGACTTGCCCACAGTCACACAGCTGACAAGTGGCAGAGCTGGGATTTGAACTCATGAGCCCTGACTCCAAATATACTGACCACCTTCTGTGGAGGGAACACCGTTCCAGGAGCTTGAGAACATACAATAAAGGGAAAAGAGTTTACAGTAAGATAGAGTTGTATAGATGTCATAAGTAAGAGAAAAAACCTTAACATAGGATGTAGATTGATTTTCCTTTTTATCATTAGGCCCCTGATGGGAGGGACTGTGCCTTCTATGTCTACTGTGTATTTCCACATTAGCAGTCCAATGCTTCACACACAGTTAGCACTCAAAGATGATGATGATGTCATCATTTTATGTACCTTTAGGTAGCTATTAAGTAATTGATTGTGAATATTTACTTCTCCAAAATACTTGAAAAAATACATTACCCAGCCACTTATTTGACCATCGCAGTTAGCCAGGAATGCTCTATTTACTATTTAGATCTCTCCCATAATGTGTGCTTTCATTATGCATTTTGTATAGAACACCTTTGAGGGATTAGATTTCTTCTTCCGACAGTAGGTCTCTGAGATGTCAGAAGAAATAGTTGGGCCTGCGTGGGCAGCGTGGGTCAAGGCCCAGGTAGACAACACGTTTTCTAAACACGAAGTTCTCCAAGAACACCACTGCCAGGATATAGGAAAACTGGCTCTATCTGGGCCTCAAAGTTGCTGAGCAATATAATAATGTACCACACCTATTTGTATGTTATCAGATACTCAGTGATAAAGGGGGTCTCCTGTCAAGAAGGATGGAGGAGTCTGGCTCCTGAGACCCATGCAGAGGAATTATCTGAGGTGATTTGCACAGAGCCACTCTCTCTTTCCTGTCAAACGTGATCCTGCTGGGGCACCTAGTGTAACGTATGAGTAGGGAGGCAGAGGAATGGCATGGAGCAAAGTGTTCGCAAATGTTCTTTCACATGCAGAAACCCGTGTATGGCCCAAGAGACTGCAGCACAATGCCGAGACTTGTGCCATATCACCGTAGCCTGGAGGGCGGTCGGCAGGACTCCTCTGCAGGTTTCCCTGCTTGTGTTAGCAAGCTAATTTTTTTTTTTTTAACTCCGTGCCCATACACAACCCAAACAAGCAGAACTGGGTGTAGGATCCAGGTCGCCTGATTTCCAGAGCAGTGATCCTTTCTGTGAACAACAAGAACTTCCTTCTGGATGTGGAAATACCCAGTGTTCACCACATCGAGAAAATAGGAACTAAATGGCTGTGGGTATTCCAGGCACAGAAAGTCCTTTGCTGGTTCGTTCAAACAATGCTTAGTAGTTGAACTGTATAAAAAGGATAGGGCAGTGGGAAAACGAGGCGGAAGAAAAACAGGTACAAAATACAGTGAGAGGAAACATTTGTTTAAAGCAAGCACACTTCAACTATACAGGAAGCTTTTATTGTAAGGTCTTTGAGGGCAACTATCATGTCTACCAACTCTAATGTTCCCTCCATAGCTCTTAGTACAAGATCTACATGTGCTGAAGTAAATGCTGAATAAATACCAATGATGGATTATTCTTTCCTGTATTTTTTTTATTTTCTGGGACAGTGAGGCTTAGAAAGTATTGCTCTCTATGGCAGGGTGAAGACCCTGCCCCTTCGAGAAGGAGCAGTGGTGATTAGAGCACTTAGCGGTCCAGCAATAATCCCGATTATAAGAAAATTCAAATGGATATTTAAGCCCAGTAGAGAGACTGCTGTGGTTGAATGGGCAGGCATATCTGAAGGAAAGTCCACCGAGCTAAGCAGGTGGCACCTCAAGGGAAATAGCCAGACTCCTGAACCAATCAATCAGTGTGGTATTTATTGAGTGCTACTATGTGAAGAACACTGTATTAAGTGTTTGAGAGAGTCAAATACAATAGAGTTAGACATGCTCCCTGCCCACCATGAACTATGGAGAAGTCTGGGACTGTGACTGCTTGTTTGGTGAGAAGTACGAATATCAAAGTACGGGTTGGTGAGATGGCAAGAGCCAAAACATATGTTGATTTGAAGAAAAATTACAGAATCACTGTTTCTTAACAGATTCAATGATAGCAGCTTCATTTTTAAAGAAACAGAAGGGATATTGGTGGCAGCTACTTTTTGTTATGCAGGTGAAGAAGGCCAAAACACAAGTTAAGGTTTGGTTGTGACACTTGTTCCCAATTATGCTTCCTGATTAGGGTATTACTCTGCCTGATTTACAGCTCCTGCCTAAGGTTCTTCGGGTCTGTACTGCTTTTCTCTCTTCTCTACCACGAAGCCTGGACTCCGGGGTCTCCCCAGAGATACCCCACAATGGCTAAGAGGTCAGTGTACTGGGCTGGGTACTTGGAAGCCCCAAATCAGACTGCCAGTCAGATGGGCTGACATCAAGATCCCAGGGAAGGTTTAGAGGGAGTCATAGGGGATATCTGGTGCCAGAAAAACTGGTCCTATCTATACAGTGCAATCCCTACTAATGTTACTTTGGTACATTATGGTAGGCTTTCACTAAGCTAGTTCAGGTTAAAAATATATAATTTTCCTTTGAAAAATTCCTTTCAAAAAAATCTTGTTGCCTTGGGCCTACATGGTCACTGTTTTTAGTGCCTGGGACTTAAAATGCTTTCTCCTTGCCACTCGCCGTTGAACCATGATGTCAATAAAACAAACATTTTAAAACCTACTTGTATACTACTGTGTGATCACACTTTCTTAGAGTCACTCATCCCTAAAATCCATCCCTGGAATTGAACTTGCCCTTGGATGATCATTTTCCTCAGCTAATACTTTACTTTCATCCTCCCTTTATTTCCCATTCCTCTTCCTGTCCTTTTGTAGTCTATTTCAAAGTTTTGAGAGGACTGTGAGGCTAAGAGACCAAAACCAATAAAGCATTGCAAGCAGCAAACGCATTAGCACAACAAGGGAGGGGTGCTGGCACAGTGCTTTACACCTAGTAAGCACTTAACAAATGCCATCATTATTATTATTATGTCCCATGGGGTAAGATGGTCAGACCACATTGGCCTTTTCCACCACATTGGTACTCAGAAGGTCCTAGTGTCTTTGAGGCAACATTGTCTAAAATAATAAAATTAGTAGTAATAATTAATTGTGGTCTTTGTTAAGGTCTGTGTGCTAATTCTGTTGTATTGTGCTCTTTCAAGTGCTTAGTACATTTATTCATTCAATAGTACAATTCTCTGCATATAATAAGTGGTCAGTAAATACAATTGATTGATTGCCAGGTGCTGAGGCAGTTATAAAATAATCAGGTTGGATAAAGTGCCTGTCCCACATGGGGCTCACATTCTTAAACCCCACTTTACAGATGAGGTCCTGAAACCCAGAGAAGTTAAATGACTTGTTCAAGGTCACACAGCAGACATGTGGCGGAACGGAGATTAGAAACCAAGTCGTTCGGACTCCCGGCCCATGTTCTTTCTACTAGGCCACACTACTTCTCTAATACCATCATCATTATTATTATGAAGATAATAATAATAATACTTGTCAAGCACTTACTATGTGTCAACCACTGTTCTAAGCAATAGGGTAGATACAAGTCATTCAGGTTAGACACAGTCCCTGTCTCACACTCTTAATCCCCATTTTACAAATTAGGCAACTGAAGTCCAGAGAAGTGAAGTGACTTGCCCAAGGTCACACAGCAGACAGGTGACAGAGCCAGGATTAGAACCCAGGTCTTTCTGACTCCCAGGCCCAAGCTCTATCAACTAAGCCACATTTCTCTTCTATTCAGTCAACTGTATTTATTGAGCACTTACCGTTTGCAGACTGTAGTACTGAGTGCTAAGGAGAGTATAATATAACAATAAACAGGCACGCTGCCTGCCCACTAAGAGATTACAGTTTAATAATACTGATTATTATTAAACCACTCTACCTCAATATCCTCAGCCCACTGCTTCTTCCTTCTACCCTCGATAACAACTCTCCTTTGCCTCAGAGTGGACAGAACTGGACTTGGTTGTTGCTGGATCCCAGAATGATGACCCCCTCCCAGCAGGAGTGGCAAATGCCCGGATGCCAGGCATCTTACACAGGGCAACTACTCATATAGTTATTTCTCACCTCCTGCTGAGGTTAGAGACGCAATTGGTAGCTGCAGGTTTCCACTTGACTTTGCAACCCCCAACATACCAGGTGCTGGAAAACTAAATATATTGTCTTCCTGAATTGGGCAACATCTGTGCATCTGGGACCACGCTTCGGGCAGCTGTCCAAACCCCACCCCAAACCCCAAACCCCAAATCCCAAATGGCACGCTGATAGTTGAGTAGGTGGCCTGAGGCTGCAACTATTTATAGCCCTGCTGTTTGAACGCCAGGCCCACCTCCTCCATGGGCCCTGAATCTGACCTGGGTCAGGTCTTCCCAGGGTTTGGATCAGGCCATGCTCTGCACAGACTAAGTTCTCAATAAATACACTTGATTGATTGACTGATGGTGCCCCCAGCATCCGACAGATTTCTGTCCCAGCTCAGTTGATGACTGGGAGGAAGTAGGCACAGAAATTTAGCTGGGGCACTGCCAGCCTCTTGAGGTTAGTTTGCACCTGCCCACAAAATGCTCCTCTATGAGCTCTTAAGATAGAAGGCTATGGCTCAATGTGGCCTGCAGAGCCCTCCAAAAGGGCAGCCCCAATCCCTTCCCAAGCCTGAAAAGGATGAGACACCAGGCTCCTGGGCCTGGCCCTAGCTTGGGTCAGCTCGGCCTGGAATTGAGACCAGGTGGATCGAAAAAATCTGGTCCATTCAGAGCTCCCCACGTTGGGCTCCCCAGATATTCTTACTTCAGCATTTCTCTTATGTGCAAAGAGCAGGTCTTCAGTAAGGTAAAAGCACCTAGATATCTGAATCTAGAGATGAAATTATGCAAAGCAGGGGTTGGAGATCAGTAGTCAGATTACAGCCGTGTTGTCAGAAAAACCTTTCCTTTACAAAAATAAAAAGGGAACATTCCATTCTTCAGAAGTGATATGATTGCAAAATTTGGTGTTTTGACCTTTTGCGAAATAAATGTCAATTACTGAATTTTGATCATTGAAAATAACCTCAGCTTTGTATGTTTGTCCCTAAAATGGGGAACCCTTTAGGCAGAGGTAGTCATTTTATGGGCAGGATGGTAGATAAGGTTTCCTCTGATCTAAACAGCCCTGAGTGGTTTGCTGCCCAATACCTAGATGGTGTCATTTGATTAGCTCTATAGTTTCAGAACTGAGATCAGCATAATGCTGCTATCAATAAAGACTGAAGAAGCTGGGTGAAAGGAACCAAGAAATTCAAGGCTCTCTCTATATAAATGTTGAATTAAAGGGAACTTTCCCATAGCCTGCATCTTGTCAGAGATTCTCCAAGAGCAGGCAGAGGTGACGGAGAAGACCACATTCTTCCTGTAGCTCCTAAATTGGATCTTTTGGGGAAGCCACTGTGGGCTCGAAGGACTCCTGTCCTACAGAAGGAAGAGAGAGGGAAAGAGGAAATTGAATTGGAGGCTGAACTCAGTTTGGAGTTTTCCCTGGTTTTTAAGCAGAGATCTGAGGAGTGGAAATTCGATCTAAGATCCCAGTAACCAAGATCTTCCAAGGGATGACAAGAAGCAGCATGGCTCAGTGGAAAGAGCCCGGGCTTGGGAGTCAGAGGTCATGGGTTCTAATCCCGACTCTGCCACTTGTCAGCTGTGTGACTTTGGGCAAGTCACTTAACTTCCCTGTGCCTCAGTTAACTCATCTGTAAAATGGGTATTAAGACTGTGAGCCCCACGTGGGACAACCTGATCACTTTGTATCCCCCCCAGCACTTAGAACATTGCTTTGCACATAGTAAGTGCTTAACAAATACCATTATTGTTATTATTATTAAGAATGACTGAGGAGAAAGGCAGGGGGTGGATGGAGAAGCAGCAGAGAAAATCAAAAAGTGTAGGACAGTCTGGCCCTTTCCTACCATCCCCAGAAACCATCCTCTGGATCCCCAAAGGCTGCTATTAGATTGTAAATTCCTACTATTAGATTGAGGAACTGCCTCAATGAAGCAACATATACCTGCACAGCATGGTATCTGTTCAGCGCTTACTGTGTGCCAGACATTCTACTAAGCACTGGGGAAGATACAGACGAATCAAGATGGACACAGTCCCTGGTCCACATAGGCTCACTGTCTTAGTCTCCATTTTTACAGTTGAGGTAACTGATCCACAGAGAAGTCAAGTGAGTTGATAACAGATAACAACATGCCTATCGAATAGCTTATCTAAAATCAGCTTATTTTTCCTTTGAAACTCAGGCCTGAAACCAAATCTTCTGTTACCCGTAGCCTGAAACAGGCAGGATCAAAATGAGTCTATAATTCCACCACAACAGAGGAGAGCGGATAAGACCTCTATTTGATAAAAGATGTTTAAAATCTTCAGTACCCACACTTGGCTAAATTTGTGTCGATCCTTCATTTTAATGAAGGATTTGCCCATGCAGAGTCTGGTCACCAGAGAACTTGATTTGTCTGGGACAGAAATCTTCCATCCACCTTGAGGCAGATAGTGTCTGGGGAGAAATACTTTCACTATTTTATATTAAGCCCTGGGGTAGATATGAAATAGAAAATTCAGACCCAATTCCTGCCCCACAAGATGCCCACTGCGTGAGGGAGGACGGACACATAGAAAGCAAGAATAAGTTACAAACGATAGGAGTGATTGAAAATTCCATAATCAAAAACTGAGATGATTAAATAAGCAGATGAACAGTACTTAGAAGGGGAAATCTTCAAGTTCTTTACTGCTCCAGGGAACAATCCTCAGTTATGAACTGCTGAAGCCTTCTTGAAGTTGGGCTGGTGGCAAAGGCAGATTTTTGATCTTCTGATTGCCCTTTTTTCTTACGGGGAGAAGAGGGGGGTGGAGAGGAGGAGTAGGGCTGCCCTCCCACAGGATTGAACAGGACTGGCAGCTACTTCACCCACAGAATAGCCTCCTGCCAAGGACCCTGAACTCACAAGGACAAGCAATACTGGCCAAGAGGTTCCCAGCTTAACTGAGCGCTCTCTGCTCCTGCTTCTCTCCTGCGATAATCTCTACCAAATGACACAATGATTTAATGGAGATGATGTTAAGGTCCTGGGCTTTGGGGCTGGAATAGGGAAAGACAATACATAAAAGGAAGCTGGATAACTTTTTACTGTGTTTTGATCACAGCTTCCCCACCTCTCTTTGTCCATGGTCGGGTCCCATTGGAATTTTTGCCGCATCCTCCTCTCCAGTCTCCCTGTTTATAGCATACCATCCCATCTATTTCTAAAACATCCATCCTTGGGGCTCCTGCCCCTACTCAGCCCCCGCTTTTCCTCAGCTCCCCCTCCTCTCCACGTCACCCTGACTCGCTCCCTTTGCTCTATTCCCCCTCTTCCTGCCCCACAGCTCTTGTGTATATATGTACATATCTATAATTCTATTTATTGATATTGATGCCTGTGATCTATGTATTTATATTGACACCTGTTTACTTGTTTTGATGTCTGTCTCCCCTTTTCAAGACTGTAAGCCCAGCATGGGCAGGGATTGTCTCTACTGCTGAATTGTACTTTCCAAGCATTTAGCACAGTGCTCTGCCCACAGTAAGCACTCAATAAATACAATTGAATGAATTAATGTACATAATCACCCTCCACAGCATAAATAATTCCTGATGCTGAACTAAAAGACCTCTTACCAGTCCATTCCTCCTAGGCAGGCTGCTCATTTCCCACATTTTCCTGGCCAACCCATTCTGGTCCTGTCCAACTCTACAAATACCCTTTATCACCTCCTGGGCATTTGCCTCCCTCATCCATCTTTACCCGCTTGAAACATCACACATCCCTCCCTGTCCCAACCTTTTACATTCGCCTCAATTAAAAACCCAACACTGAAGCAACTTTCTCCGAGCAAGGAAGGAAGCCCAGCCTGACAACCGATCCGTTCTACCACTGTATTGCCTGTTCATTTTGTGTTTATACTTTTATAGCCAGTGTATGTATTGTATAAATTCAACTGGAAGCTTTAGGCATGTAGAGAAGCGGTGTGGTCTAGTGGAAAGAACACTGGCCTGGGAGTCAGAGGACCTGGGTTCTAATCCCAGCTCTGTCACATGTCTTCTGGATGACCTTGGGCAAGTCACTTAACTTCTCTGTGCCTCAGTTACCCCATCTGTAAAATGGAGATTAAATCCTACTCCCTCCTTCCTAGACAGTGAGCCAGATGTGGGACAGGGGCTCTGTCCAACCTGATTAACCTGTGTCTACCCCAGTGCCTAGAACAGTGCTTGGCACAGAGTAAGCACTTAACAAGTACAATATCATCATCATCATCATCATATACTCCTTACTAGATTGTAAACTCCTTGAGGGCAGGAAACATATCTACTAACTCTAGTGTAGACTGAGTCCACCGTTTAGACTGTGAGCCCGTTATCAGGCAGGGATTGTCTCTATCTGTTGCCGAATTGTACATTCCAAGCGCTTAGTACATTGCTTTGCACATAGTAAGTGCTCAATAAATACTATTGAATGAATACTCATCCAAACCCAAACAGTACTCTGCTCATAATAATATTAATAATAATGTTAATAATTCTGGTATTTTTTAAGCGTTCACTCTGGCCAGGTACTATAGTAAAAACTGGGGTGGATAAAAGCAAATCGGGTGGTACATAGTCTCTGACCCATGTGTGGCTCACAGTCTTAATCCCTATTTTACAGATGAGGAAACTGAGGCACAGAGAAGTAAAGTGACTTGCCCATGGTCACACCACAGACAAGTGGCAGAGTTGGGTTTAGAACCCACTACCTTCTAACTCCCAGGCCCGTGCTCTATCCACTACGCATGCTGTTTCCCATACTAAGTGCTCAATTAATATCATTGATTATAAGAACATCAAACAATGCCATTCTTTCATCAGATCACTGTTCTCCCAGACCATTATTCTGCCTCCATAGTGACAAGAGTGTGCTATACTTGAAGAAAACGTGGGGTGGTTACTTTTCTTGACATATAATCAGCCCTTGACACCTCCTCACTGGATTATTGCAGTATCTTGTTAGTCCCTTTAATCCTTTACTAGTCCCTCTAGCTCAAGCCTCTCCACTCTCAATCTATCCCATATGCAGGCCATTGTACTGTACCATCTCCTTAAACTTTCCACCTTAATAACCTTCAGTGGTTTATGCCTTCGAGTCATCTCCGACCCATAGTCACTCCATGGACACATCTCTCCCAGAACGCCCCACTCTCTATCTGCAATCGTTCTGGTCGCGTATCCATAGAGTTTTCTTGAAAAAAATATGGAAGTGGTTTACCACTGCCTCCTTCCACCCAGTACACTTGAGTCTCCACCCTCGACTCTCTCCTCTGCTGTTGCCACCCAGCACAGGTGACTTGTAGCCGATTGCCTTCCACTCGCTAGCCACTGCGCAAGCTTGGAATGGAATGGGTCTACCCTCTGCTCTGCTCTCCCTCCTGTAGCCGAGACTATTGGAGCACTAGAAACTCCATAGGTATGATCCTGAGAAGGGACCCAAGGCTTTACATGAAACAAAAGCTTATCAATTGTTCTCCACAAGCTATCTCCTTCTTTCTTATCCAGCTTCTTCTATCTGAACCTTGCTCAAGACCTATTTCCAACCTATTGTTCACTTGTTTCCTTCTGCCCGGAGTTCGCTCCCGCCTCAAATCTGCCAATCTTCAATACCCCCATCTTTAAAGTTCTCCCAAAAACCACTTCCCTCAAGAAGCATTTTCTGAATAATCCTCACTTTCTTTGTTTCGTGATCCCATTTGCCACCTCAACATTCACGTGTAGAGTATTTTTTAATTGTGAGCTTTTTTTTTATCTTTTGGATCTGTGCTCTTGTTATGTTGTCTCTTATGAATCCGTAAGTTGGGTCCACGTCTTCTCTATCAGACTGTAAATTCCTCGAGGGTAGTGTCTTGTATCTTTTGCTTCTACAATAGGGTCCTAAATACACAGTAAGCACGAATATCCCTAATTTTCTATCCAGTAATCCGTTATGAGCTTCTTGCCCATGGATTTATCCAAACTCTGTTTGAACCCTCTGATATTTTTGTCCCAAACAACTTTCTGTGGTGACCACTGTGGTGGCAATTTCTGAATATTTACCAATCACTGTGTCAGGAAGTGTTTTGGTTTGCTGTTATAGTCAATATCTCTACCTCTTTTGATCTATACTGTAGATTCCACCAGAACAGTACAGAGACTATGCAGATACATGCTAAACCAATTAAAGTGAAAGAAAGCCTGGTTCTTTCTGGAAGCAAGGATTCAGTCTTAGAATGTCCCCCACTTTACCTAAATAGGGTAAGGCATTCCTGGCCTCAGGGAGTGAGTTTGACAGTAGCCCCAGTCCACAGCAGTCTAGCATGCATGCTTTTGTGCTAAAAAAGAGCAATACAGAAGGAATTAGAAGCGGTGTGGCTTAGTGGAAAGAGCATACTACTGGGAATCAGAGGACCTGTGTTCTAATCCCTGGTATGCACTTGTTTGCTGGATGACCTTGGGCAAATTACTTAACTTCTCTGTGCCTCAGTTACCTCATCTGTAATATGAGAATTAAAGTCGTGAACCCCATGTGGGACTTGAGTGTGGCCGAGCCCAGCCTTGTATCCCTTGCCCCCAGCCCCTGGCTTCTATACCCCTGTATGTCACAGAGCGAAACAGCACATCCTAGTGTAAAGAGCATGGGCCTGGAAGTCAGAGGCCCTGAGTTCTAATCCCAGTTCTGTTAATTACTTGCTCTTTGACTAGTCACTTAATTTCTCTGTGTCTCAGTTTCCTCAACTGTAAAATGGGGATTTAATACCTGTTCTCCCTCCTACTTAGCCTGTGAGCCTCATGCGGGACAGGGACTGTGTCCGACCAAATTAACCTGAACCTACCCTAGCACTTAGAAGAGTGTTTGATATATAGTAAGTGCTTAACAAATACTATAGAAAGGAAAATGGACTGTGTCCAACCTGATTATCTTGTATCTACCACAGCCCTGAGTACAGTGTCTGGCACATAGTAAGTGCTTAACAAATACCATTTAAAATAAATAGTAATCTTTTACCTCGTCTCCTTGCATCTCACAACGAATTGGACTTCTCTGGGACAAAAATGATTAATTACCAGGCTAATTTTTGAAAGAATGAAAATGGGGATGGATGGGTAATAAGGAATAGATACATAAATATAAATAGGGCAAATGAAATGGAAGGAGAATCCAACAAAAAGTGGTGGCAGCGAGGGAGGGGGTTTTAATAACCCCATGTGAAAGTACACCAAAATAAATTGCAAATAAAATACAGTAAAATTAACTCAAGTAGAAATAGACAAACCCAAATGTCCCAAATACAGTACAGCAGAAAAGGCATCACAGTGGCCCCTCATAAGCAGAGAAGCAGCATGGCTTAGTGGAAAGAGCATGGGCTTGGGAGTCAGAAGTCATGGGTTCTAATCCCAGATCCATACTTTCAACTGTGTGACTTTGAGCAAGTCACTTCACTTCTCTGTGCCTCAGTTACCTCATCTGAAAAATGGGAATTAAGACTGTGAACCCCATAAGGGACAATCTGAATACCTTGTATACCCAGCGCTTAGAACAGCATGTGTCATATAGTAAGTGCTTAACAAATACCATCATCATCATCATCATTATTATTATTATTATAAAAGAGTAGCAGAAATATCCCTCTGAAGATTGAACGGCCTTTAGGGACAATAATAATAATGTTGGTATTTGTTAAGTGCTTACTATGTGCCGAGCACTGTTCTAAGCGCTGGGGTAGACATAGGGGAATCAGGTTGTCCCACGTGGGGCTCACAGTCTTAATCCCCATTTTACAGATGAGGGAACTGAGGCACAGAGAAGTTACGTGACTTGCCCACAGTCACACAGCCGACAAGTGGCAGAGCTGGGATTCGAACTCATGAGCCCTGACTCCAAAGCCCATGCTCTTTCCACTGAGCCACGCTGGGACAGAGATCATGTCTACCAACTCTGCTGTTTGACACTTCCCCAAGCACTCAGTACAATGCTCTGCACATAGTAAGCGCTTGATAAATACCTTGACTGATTGAATAATGTGCAAAATAATAAATTCAAACAATCGTGTCTACCATCTTTACTGTACTCTCCTAAGTGATTAAGACCATGCTCTAGACACAGTAAGCTCTCAGTCATACGATTAATTGATTAAACCATATCACTAATCGTAAAACCCAAAATAAGATCATCAATGCCAACTGCCCTGGCCTTTCTTCCTAACAGCCTAAGTAAGGGTTAGGGATTTCTTACCAATAAAGAGTCAGCAATCCTCACTCGGCAGCGTAATACAAGACAAGACAATCCTCACTCCACCACTGCCAGAGGGGAAAGAAAGATCTTTCCCTTCCTCTATGAAGAGGACTTGGGGACTTGGCTCTGTATCCAGGACCACCCCTTAATGTGGTGCAAAAAGGTACTGAGTCAGTCCCTTTGCTTTCTGGGAAATGTAGCTTCTCCTTTCCCGCTCTACAATTCCCTTGCCAAGGCGTTTTGGATATTTTGGAACACATGCTGCTCTCGCCAAAGACCGTCTAACAAGAAGTGTATTTTTGGTACACCCAGCCTAAATCTGAATTTCCTGTAAGAATAAATTCTTCCAGCCTCTCAAATTCCCGGTCTTCAGCATTTGTTTCACTGAATAGCTATCTTCTCCAAATGACGCTAAAGTTTCAATTTCAAATAAATTCCAATTTACTGACACTAAAGTTTTCATTTCAAATTAATTCTGGATTTGCTGGTAGACATTGAAAAGTGCAAGCCTATTTGCTCTGTTCTGGAGGGATGGATGAGCTGTGTGTCCTGGGGCCAGCCTCTGACCAGACCCACTCAGAATTCTCTAGACATTCCACCTTTTCCTTATCTTTTAGGAAAATTTATTTAAAGTTTCTTGATATTTCATTGACTTCTGATTTTTCCTTAGCTCTCTTTTCTTCAGAAGGTATAATTAGAGGTTCTTGATCAAACCACCACCTATCTAGCACATTTTTTCTGGTGTTTAAGTGTTGTTTGTTAAGTGCTTACTATATGTCAACCACTGTTCTATGCACATGGGTAGGTACAAGTTAATCAGGTTGGGCACAGTCCCTGTCCCACATGGGGCTCAGAGTCTAAATCCCTATTTTACAGATGAGGTAACTGAAGCACAGAGAAATGAAGTGACTTGTCCAAGGTCACACAGCAGACAAGTGGTAGAGCTGGGATTAGAACCCAGTTCCTCTTGACTCCTAGGCCAGTGCTCTATCCACAAGGCCATACTGATTCTAATTCATAACTTCTTGAGAAATTCATAGCTTATTCAAGACAAGGAATCTGAAAAGAGAATTCTTCTGCTACACTACTCTTCACTGTAATAGCTGTGGGTAATAGTGATTTGAGAGAAGGAAGTAATTAACTGACTTCTACTTAACCAATGAAGGTTTTGTGGAAGAGGTGAGATAACTTCTGGTAACATCTCCTATTGACTTTAGGTTTACTATTTATAGAAATGTCTAAATTATTAGACATCATTAAGATATAGGTATATATAATTCCTTTCCAATGGTATCCCCCAGATTTTGGACCAATAAAGTTTGGAGAATTTTTACTTTGGATTTGGCATTAGTTTAATTTCTCTTTTTCCTGCAAGTTTCTGTTACATTTTAGAGTTAAAATTAAAAGAACTCTAAACAATACATTTTGTTTTCTCCAAATTCTTGGGAAATTATATTTTGCAATTAGAGATGCATTTTGAAAAATACATATATGCATTGCTTACCTCAAATTGGCATGGATTATTCATTAAGATGTTTGGTTTTTCATGAAACAGTTATATATTATTTAGCCACTATTTCTTACATATTGAAACTTCACCTCTGTCCCTCTGAGTCAGCAGTTCTCTTTTGTTTTTCCCCACAAGCACAAACACTTTTTTTTTTAAATTCTGTATATCTGCTATTTAGAAATTACTTTTTCTGACGAGCTATTTTAATGGTCGGAATTTCTAGCATTTTAAGAAGTTTGTTAAGCTCAAATCACTGATTTCCCTCCCTAGACTAGCCTTAAGGTGGAATCGAAAGGGAAATGGTGAGCAGTGCTTCGAAGCTGAATTAAGTTGTGGAGGATGCAGCAGCGATGTACTCCCCAGTCAGAGTGCCAGCTATCTGGAGGGCAACTGGGGGAGCCCCACAAACCTTTGGGGGAAGAGAGTTAACTTATTCCTCTTGGAGCTGAAAGTGGAACTGAAATCCTTACCCTTCTCTTTGCCCTCTGCTGGCAGAGCACTGTCTCCCTGGCCCAGCCCTGGAATCTGCAGGGCTAAATCCGAAAGTTCTTCTTTCACCCTTTCTTTTCTTCCGCTTCTCCTATTTCTTATCTCCCGTCGCCTCCTTTTTCCCTCCTCCCTGTTTCCCTGACTCTGTGAAGAATATCATAAAGGCCTTTCTATTTATGTCCTGCCCCCCATCCCTACCCCCATTAATCCATCCCTGATGAAATGGGGCGGGGAGTGGGGGTAGCTGGACACTTTGGCAGATGAAATGGTCAAGGCCGAGTGAAGTTAAAAATGTGCCGTGCCTGGATCTATACTAGAGAAGACCAGAGAATCATCTTGATAATCCAAGCCCCCTAAAAATATTTTGGCTTCAATAATTCAGATGCTTCAAGTTAAAGGGTTTTTAAATCAAAAATTTCTGGGTCACTGAAGCGAAAGGGTAATTTTATGTCTGAATTGTTCAGGTAATTGGCTAATGTGAACCTAGCCAATCTGAAAGTGATGATTAAGTTTACCAGGAAGCCATTCAAGACTAGTGCAAACAAGTGAAGCAGTGTGGTCTAGAGGATAGAGCATGGGACTGGGAAGCAGAAGGGCCTGTGTTCTAGTCCCAGCTCTGCCCCTTGAGCAAGTCGCTCCACTTCTCTGTGCCTCAGTTCCCTCAGCTGAAAAATGGTGATTAAGACTGTGAGCCCCATGTGGGACATAGACTGTGTCCAACTTGATTAGCTTGGATCTATCCCAGTGCTTAGAATGTTGCCTAGTACTTAGTAAGTGCTTAACAAATGCTATTAAAATAAAAAGTGAAACCAAATGAAAATCTGAAAGTCATCTATTTTAAAATTCCAAGTAATGTGATCTACTAGAACATGTTCTCACTCTGTATCTTTCTTCCTCTTCTGGATCTCCAAATGACTTTCAAGAGAGTTGATATGTAGGAGACCCATCCAGGGGAGAGAAGGAATAGGAAAACAGGAGCCAAACTCAATCTTTTCAATAAGCATTCCCTTTTGGGGACAGACAGCTGTACATGTAATTTCTCACTTGATAAAATGATGCTATTCCGCAGTATGCAGGGCTTCAATAATGGACATTCTTTTCAGCAATTTAATTAATTTAAATTAATTTCATTTAAAAGGGTAAGAGGGGTCATCCCTAGGAATTTAACAGATTATTAATCAGCTGATTGTATTTATCGAGCATTTACTGTGTGCAAAGCACTGCAGTAAATGTTTAGGAGAGTACAATATAACGGAGTTGGTAGAGACGTTCCCTTCCCACAGAGACCTTACAGATGTAAAGGGGGAGACAGACATTACTCTAAATTGATAAACTACCGGTGTGTATATAAGTGCCGGGGGGCTGAGGGTCGAGTGAATCAAGGGTTCAAATCCAAGTGCAGAGAGGGAGGAGAGGAAATGAGAGCTTAGTCAGGGAAAGCCTCTGGAAGGAGATGTGTTTTAAGTAAGGCTTTAAAGGTGGGGAGAGTAATCGTCTGTCGGATGTGAAGGGGGAGGGTGTTCCAGGCCAGGGACAGGATGTGGGTGATGGGTCAGTGGCGAGAAGATTGGCACTAGAGGAGTTAGGTTTGTGGGCTGCGTTGTAGTAAGAAATCAGAGAGGTAAGGTAGATTAAAGGGGGCAACGTGATTGAGGGCTTCAATGTCTGTGGTAAGGAGTTTCTGTTTGATGCAGAGGTGGCGAGACAATCACTAGAGATTCTTGAGGAGTGGACTGAACAGTTTTGTAGAAAAATTATCCAGGCAGCAATGTGAAGTATGGATTGAAGTAGGGAGAGAAAGGAGGCAGAAAGGGCAGTAAGGGGGGTGATGCAGTAAATCAAGGTAAGATACAATAAATTACAACAAGGTTGATAGGCCCATTTCCTGCACATAAGATTCTTACAGTCTAGCTAGAAAAAAGAAAATGTATAGAATTACAGGCACTGTTGGTTTTCTTTGGGAATCAAAACAAAACACTGTATTCTGAACTTAAATCAGTCTTTGTTCTCCTTTTTTAAATGGTATTTGTTGAGCACTTGCTATATGCCAAGCACTGCACTAAGCACTAGCTGATCAGGTTGGACACAGTCCATGTCCCTTTCTCGGTATCAGTTTCCCCATCCGCAAAATGGGGCTAATAATACCAGCTTACAGAATGTATTGCCACTCAATTCCCCTTTCTGCATTCAGTTGGAACCAAGGAGGGCTTGTCTTCTCCCGCCTCTCCACATCCGCTTCTGCCATTCACACCAGGATGTAGGGACCTGTTCTCGGGTTTCTTCTGTGCAAAGCACTGTACTAAGTGCTTGGGAGAATGCCAAAGAGTTAGTAGGTACAATCCCTGCCCTCGAGGAGTCGAGAGTCGGGTAGGATCTGAAGGTGACAGAACGGTGTGTACATCTTGAGAGAAGCTCACTTGCCCCTCAGCCAGGCAGAAATTTCTTCTTCTGGAAATGATTGAAGTTCAGGGGTTCCCTTTACTTAATTCAACAGAAAAGTGTTCCATCTCACCCTTTCTAGCCCAGTCTTCCCCGTTATTGTGCCTCCAGTCCTGCGTCCTGGGTTCACCTCATTATCTCCCCTTGTGTTTATATACTGTTTTACCTCTCTTTCTAACTTTTATTTTCCTTTTTTGCCAACCTAACGTGGTGAACCTCATAGCCGCTGCCATTACCCCGGCGTCTTCCAGGTCTGGTAATCTCGGCCCACCGGAGTTACAGAGTTGGGCGCCCAGGCCGGGGCCAGGTTGAGGGGAAGAGCGTGAGGTGTGGTGATGGAGGTGATGGTGGTGGCGGAAATGGGGAGGCTTGGAGGAGGTTGGAGACTCTTCCCAACTTCCATATTCCCCCCCAGCCGCTGCCACTGCTGTTTGATCTTCCCTGTCCTTTCTGGTCAGACCTTGGCTTCGCTTTCCCCCTCTTCAGCCCCCACCAGACTAACTTTTTGGCCACAGAAGGAGCCGGGAGGGCTGAGGTGGTAGCGGCAGGTGGGGGGACAGTGGGGAAAAGGGACAGCTCTGGGGAGAAGGAGGCGGTCAGGAAAAGTCAACTGGCAGAGAGGGAGGAAGGGGGGCGGAACACTCTGGGGTTGGGGTGGAGCTAACTTTATTTAGGTCGACAGGAAAGGGATTGAGTACATAACTTCTGAGGCTCCTAGAGGAGCAAAATTCTCCTTTCTGATAGGTCACTCTCTGAGGGGCTCTTGGCCAGTTTCATACCTGACAACCCATCATCCACACTCTTTCTCCGATGAGGAACGTGTCTATTATATTGTACTCTCATTCATTCAGTGGAATTTCTTGAACGCTCACTGGGTACAGAGCACTGTTCCAAGCGCTTGGAAAGTACAATTCAGCAAGAAATAGAGACAATCCCTGCCCAAGGCTCACAGTCTAGAAGGGGGGGAGACAGATGTCAATCAGTAGCATCATTATAAAGAAATAGAATTATAGGTATATGCACATAATTAATAAAAATAAATAGAATTATAATTATAAATATGTACATATGTAAATATGTACATACGCGCTCTCCCAAGGCCTTAGTACAGTTCTCTGCACACAGTAAGAGCTCAATAAATACAATTGTCTCAACTCCTTTGTAGTTGAGACAGTGCAGCACTCAAAATGCATCCAGCTTGAAACTCAGCTGCTTTGGGGACAGAGGAAGCCAAGTCACTCTCTCCTGTAGGTAACAGCATTTTGCCCCAGGCTCTCTTCCTTCCTCCACAGAATTGACTGAGTAGTAATAATATTAACAATATAATATTTATTATATTATTATTAATATTTATTGAACTCTGACTGGGTAATGCACCATACTAAGTATTTAGGATGTACCAAGTAAGAAAATGACAGATTCTCTGCTCACAATGAGCTTACACTCTAATGGGGGAGGCAGATTTTTTTAAAATGGTATTTGTTAAGGGCTTAGTACCAGACATTGTACTAAGTGCTGGGGTAGATACAAGATACTCACATTAGACTCAGTTCAGGTCCCTCATGGGATTCACAGGCTTAACTGCCATATTATAAGTGAGATAACTGAGGCACAGAGAAGTTAAGTGACTTGGCCAAGGTCACACAGCAGGCAAATGGCAGAGCAGGGATGAGAACCCTGCTCCTTTGACTCTGAGGCCCGTGCTCTTTCCATTAGGCCACACTGCTTCTCTTGAAAATATTTGCAAAAAGAAAGGGAAAGAAAAATTATCCAAAAATATCAGTTTCACCTGAAAACCTTAAAAAGACTTTCAAGGGGCTTGTGGGAAATTGTACTTATGTACATAGCTGAAATTTATTTCTTTATATTAGCGACTATCTCCCCTTCTAGACTGTAAGCTCGCTGTGGTTAGGGTAACTGTCTATCAACTCTACTATATTGTACAAGCTCTTAGTACACAGTAAGCTCTCAATAAATACAACTGATAGAAATTAGAATGAGACTCATAACTACAAGAGGAATCCACTGTCTTACTGAAGTCAGGGAAAGTAGATATGAGATGTTTACTTGAATTCTTCGCTATAAAATTCCCCTTTACCTTTTTCCTCTGTAGGAGTCAAAACGTCATCTTCTGGAAAAATTGGGAAGAGTTTCTGCAACCCAGATGGATGAGAGCTTTCAGAACTGGAGAATCACCCCACTTGTCTTTTGTGTTATTCCAAAAATCCATGCATTTGGTAGTGTAAACAAGGGACTCTGGGGTGCCTGTCATTACTGGCCAGATTATGAAACAAAATCAGTATAAGGAAGATTCCCGGTAGGTATTTCAAAAGATGACCTATATTTAAACAACTTTTATGCATTCCAAAATAAAGAACTTCTATGTTTTTGTGAACTGTAAAGTACTTATTCATGATATCCCCGCCCCCCTCACACATTTCCTTTTTTCTGTCATAAGCCTACTGATTTGCACTGTTTCGTTGGTGAGAAGATTAAAGGCATCTGTGTCTCCTAGGGAGGAAACGTTGGTGGTAAGTGCCTGTTTTATCTATTGCTATGGATCTTTTTTTACTAATTGACAAAAGATAGAGTAAATGTGACTCAAAAGGCTTGTGCAGCTACAGGCAAGAGGTCTGCAGAAATATTGTGAAAAAAAAATCATCAAGATGGGGAAAGACCCAGAATGGGGAATGCATGGTAGCCTCATTGGGGGTTGAACTCATTTATATCCTGAAGCGCAGAGTTCAGTGAATGAAGTTATGAAAATAATTAAGAAACGCTTAACAGAGCTAGGTGTAAGATTCTGCTGGAAAAATTGCACATGACTGCGTAATTTTTAGGCTAAAAAATGAACTGTGGCTGGAAAGCACTGTTGCAAAATGAGCGTCTAGGAAAAAATGACCACCTCTGGTAAATTGCTGCAGTTTTCTACCTCAAATCAGGGGTGAGTACAGTTGAGGGGGTGGGGGACAGATGGCCATTTCTCTGCCCTGGCTGGGCAATGTACAGGACCTAGAAGACAGAAAATCCCTGCCTCTGAGGCAACCAATTTGTCCTGATCCCTGAAGACTGCCAATTTGTGCTAGGACCTGAAAGTTACATCTGGGTTCTGTTTTCACCCAGTGATAAAGTCATGAAAATCAGACTAATGACAGATGAGAATGACTTCTCTCTGAAATTCAGAATGGGGGGAGCGGGGCATGTCCACACTTCCTTGTGCCTGGATCATGAAATGTGACTGGAGCAAAGCCAGGAAATAGATAAGGAGGAATTAGAGAATATGTGTGTATGATGATTTTCCTGACTATTGCTTGCTGGCTTCCCTTGCACCTGTACAGTTTTTTCTACTTATAGAGAGCCTAACAGTGCCTCTCAGTTACATAGCTGCAAGCAATGACCGGCTGGTTCTCTGGGGCCTTAAAGATTTTTTAAAGGGGTTAGAGAGAGTTCTTCATGCTTGAAAACTCAAGAGGGTAAGGCAAATATTCTCCTTAAGCAAGAAGGAGAGGTGAAGGCTATGTGGGCTTGAATTCCTGAAAATATAGCTTGTGTGAAGTGAAGAGCTGATGCTCTCATCTGTATCAATCAACCCAGGAGAGATTTCCTAGAAAAAATTGTTCATTTCTGCATCAGCTATTTGGTCACCCTCATTCTAACTCTGAGTAGGTTGTAAAGTTCCATACGCTGTGGTTCACTCTCTTTAGGAATAAATATTGAATGAGGTTCCTGGATTTTAAAAACAGCTCCTCTCCCCAGCCAGGTGAATTCTAAATTCATTTTCATGTTCTTTCCGCTACTAGATTTCTTGAGAATAGATCTAATAGCTTGTGTTATAGGAGGCGAAGCAGGATAGCCTAGTCGAAAGAACATGGGCTTGGGATTTGGAGGACTCAGTGTGGCTCAGTGGAAAGAGCACGGGCTTGGGAGTCAGGTCATGGGTTCTAATCCTGGCTCTGCCACTTGTCAGCTGTGTGACTCTGGGCAAGTCACTTAATTTCTCTGAGCCTCAGTTACCTCATCTGTAAAATAGGGGTTAGGATTGTGAGCCTCACGTGGGACAACCTGATTACCCTGTATCTACCCCAGAGCTTAGAACAGTGCTTTGCACATAGTAAGTGCTTAACAAACACCAACATTATTATTATTACTTCTAAATCTGCCAGTTGCTTGCTTAGTGTCCAACCTGATTAACTTCTACCCCAGCGTTTAGAACTGTGCTTGACACATAGGAAGTGCTTAACAAATGTAATAATAATAGCAATGAAAATAATAAAAAAAGAGCTAAACCTTTAGCTGGTCAGGTAGAACATCTTCCAAATGCTTTCCAAGTTTAACAGATGTGAGCAGGCTTAATCAGAATAGATTTTCAGAACTAATCTTTTTTTAATGGTCTTAGTTAAGCACTTACTGTGTGTCATGGAGAGAAGCGGCATGGCTCAGTGAAAAGAGCCCGGGCTTAGGACTCAGAGGTCATGGGTTCTAATCCTGACTCTGCCACTTGTCAGCTGTGTGACTTTGGGCAAGTCACTTCACTTCTCTGTGCCTAAATTGCCTTACCTGTAAAATGAGGATTAAGACTGTGAGCCCCATGTGGGACAACCTGATTACCTTGCACCCCCCGCCCCCAGTGCTTAGAACAGTGCTTTGCACATAGTAAGCGCTTAACAAATGCCATCTTCATTATTATTATTATTATTATTCTCAGAACTGGGGTAGATACAAGTTAATCAGACAGAATACAGGTCTTTTCCCTCATGGGGCTCACTGTCTAAGTAGAAGGGGGAATTGATTTGAATTTCCACTTTGCAGATGAGGAAACTGAGGCACAGAGAAGTTAAGTGACTTGCCCAAGGTCACACAGCAGGCAAGTGGGGGAGCTGGAATTAGAACTCAGGTCCTCTGTCTCCCAGTCTTATGCTTTGGCCACTAGGCCACACTGCTTCCTAATCTTTATTGGGTGCTTACTGTGAGCAGGATACTCTACTAAACTCCAGTAGAGTCCATGCATTTGGGGCTGGGGTGAATTCAATAAAGGTGATATGATTCACTGCATGTACAAATATTTTGCACGCAATTATTCATCGAGAAAGTATTAGCACTTTGTTATGCAAAGAAGCTACTCTGATAGTGAAATTCACTTAGCAGCGTGGCTCAGCGGAAAGAGCACGGGCCTGGGAGTCAGAGGTCATGGGTTTGAATCCCGGCTCTGCAACTTGTCAGCTGTGTGACTGTGGGCGAGTCACTTCACTTCTCTGGGCTTCAGTTACCTCATTTGTAAAGTGGGGATTAAGACTGTGAGCCTCACATGGGACAACCTGATTACTCTGTATCTACCCCGGTGCTTAGAACAGTGCTCGGCACATAGTAAGCGCTTAACAAATACCAACATTATTATTATTATTATTGTTAATCGTGTGTAGCTGGAAAGACTACAGAAGCAGTGTGGCCTAGTGAGAAGCAGTATGGTCTAGCGGAAAGAGCACAGGCCTGGGAGTCAGAAAGACCTGGGATCTAAACCCCAGTCTGCCACTTGTCTGCTGTGTGACCTTGGGTAAGTCACTTCACCTCCTCTTGCCTCAGTTACCTCATCTGGGGATGACAACTGTGATCCCCCAGGTGGAACATGGACTCTGTCCAACCTGATTCACTTGTATCTGCCCTAGAACTTAGTACAGTGCCTAACATATAGAAAGCGCTTAAAAATGCCTTTAAAAAAAAAAGATCATTGCAGGACCCACAGTCCCAACAGATGGTACAGACACAGTGACGGCCCTTGGTTGGGTTGCCAGGTTTCTTACTGTCAGTATCTTGTGCCGTTTTCACTTCTGCTCCTTGTTTCACGATCCTTACGAAGGATCCACTCAAAACAAAGCACTCCTTTTTTGGACTGCGGTTGCACCATGCTGGTTCATCTGCAGCAATCGACTCCCAGTTTCTAGCTGAGATAGAGAAGAAGCAGTGTGGCCTAGTGGAAAAAGCACGGGCCTGGGAGTCAGAGGACCTGGATTCTAAACCAGGCTCCTTCACTTACCCACTGTGTGACTTCGGGCAAGTCACTTAACTTCTCTGTGCCTCGGTTCCCTCATCTGCAAAATGGAGGTTTAAACCTGTTTTCTCTCCTCCAATGTAGACTGCGAGGCCCATGTGGGACCTGATTATCTTGCATCTACCCCAGAATTTAGTACAGTGCTTGGCACATAGTAAGCACTTAATAAATCCCATTTTTATTATTATTTTGCATTGACTGGAGCTTCATTTTACAGCATCCTTAAAGTGTTTCCGCTGTTCTTCTTGATTTTGTTTCCCCAACTTTGGCCTAATGTACAAAAGCTGCTGGGTATCCTACTTTTGTTCTCCCTCATCACATGTCCTGCTCGGTGGCAGCTGTGTTAAGGGGAACATAGTTTCAGTGCTGAGAAACTGACTCATTTTGGGATTCCATTGCTTGTGACTTTGTCTTGCCATTTGATGTTCAGGATTGCCCGCAAGTGATGCTATCAGAAAGAGTTGCAGTTCGACCCTGTGAGGAATCCAGGTCTCACAGAGTGAAGATTACGTAGTCCTCCAGCTCTGTAGACCTTCACTTTGGTCTGGGCCCTAAAACTATACTGGTCCCCCTGCCACTTGACAGTCTCCCAGAGGATATGCTGGCCTCCTTGATTCTGTTTTCTACTGCTTCGTCTATCTGAACATCTTTGGTCAGTGTCCCATATAGGTAACGGAAGTCTGTGATGGTCTTTAGCCTAGAGTTATGACTAAAGATTTTAATTTGTGTGTACAGCTCCCCTGGCAGGATTAATATGCTACTTGGGCTCTCTTCAGACTTATTTTCAGTCCTGAATGTCTGGCTGATTCAATAAAGTGGCCTCGTGGAAATAGCCCGGGCTTGGGAGTCAGAGGATCTGAGTTCTAGACCAAGCTCTGCCAAGTGCCTGCTGTATGATTTTGGGCAAGTCATTTAACTTCTCTGTGCCTCAGTTCCTTCATCTGCAAAATGGGGATTCAGTACCTGTTCTTCCCTCTATTTAGACCGTGAGCTCCATGCGGAACCTGATTATCTTGTATCTACCCCAGTGTTTAGTACAGTGCTTGGCACATAATAAGTGCTTAACAAATGCCACAATCATTATTATTATTATTAGGAGTAGTATTAGTGATTGCTGTAGCACTAATAATAATAAAATGGTTTGCACTCTTACTCACCTATCTATGTTTTCTTGGGTGTATGTGCCTCTAGGGCCCAGTCATTTGAATACAGTGATTCTTGAAAGGATCTCTCTAGGTCTTTGAATGATACTCAAAGTCTTTTAAATTGGCAGTTTTCCAGAGGAGTGGAAATACAGTCTAATATCTCCATTTAGGCCTTTTATGGCACATTTTAACTTGGGTAAGCAATCAACGGTATTTATTGGGTGCTTACTATATGCAGAGTAAATTGAAAAAGACAGACTTCTTTCCCAGTTGGTCATGGGGTATCGATTGGACAAGGGATGGCATGTGATTCCATCATAACATGATATAAATGCTTAATTTTTTGTAGTGGCGCCATAATCGGCGCTCTAATTTATTATACGGTGTGGAGTGGTGTGGTACTTTCTGGCTAACAAATATTTCTTTCTCTAGTCACAAGACGGTCCAAGATGGATGGCCCATTAACGACAACACAATTCTTCTATGATTATGGTGGAGAACCCTGCCAAAAAATTGACGTCCAACTCACTGGAGCACAACTGCTGCCACCCCTCTACTCGTTGGTGTTCATCTTTGGCTTTGTGGGAAATGGTCTGGTTGTTCTGATCTTGAAAAAATACAAGAAACTGAAAACCATGACCGACATCTACCTCCTCAACCTGGCTATTTCTGATTTACTGTTTCTCTTCACCCTCCCGTTTTGGGCTTACTATGCGGCAGACCAGTGGCTCTTAGGGGATGCCGCATGTAAGATCTTTTCCGGACTTTACTATTTGGGCTTTTTCAGTGGCATCTTTTTCATCATCCTGTTGACCGTGGACCGGTACCTGGCGATCGTCCATGCCGTGTTTGCTTTAAAAGCCAGGACCGTCTCCTGCGGCGTGGTGACCAGTGTCTGCACCTGGGCTGTGGCCCTGTTAGCCTCCGTTCCCGGGTTCCTCTTCAACAGATCCCAGAAGGCGGAGGACCGTTACGTCTGCAGCACTTACTTTCCGATGGGCCAGGATTTGGCTTGGAAGATTTTCCAGACTTTACAGATGAACATCTTGGGACTCGCCGTGCCGTTGCTGGTCATGATCGTGTGCTACACGGGAATCATTAAAACGCTGCTGAGGTGTCGGAACGAGAAGAAGAAGCACAAGGCGGTCAGGCTCATTTTTCTGATCATGCTCATTTACTTTCTTTTCTGGGCCCCCTACAACCTTGTCCTTCTCCTCAACACTTTCCAAGGCTTCTTCGGCCTGAACAACTGCGACAGCTCCAACAGACTCGACCGAGCGATGCAAGTGACGGAGACACTGGGAATGACCCACTGCTGCATCAACCCTGTGATTTATGCCTTTGTGGGCGAAAAGTTTAGGAGATACGTTTCTCTGTTTTTCCAAAAGCATATTGCCAAGTGCTTCTTCAAAAGCTGTCCCGTGTTTTACAGTGAGACAGCCGACCGGACGAGTTCCACTTATACCGCATCCACTGGAGAACCGGAATTCTCTGCGGGTTTGTAAAAAGGAGGTTGCATTTTTTATTTTTTCAAAGCCCTGCACTGTTTGCCTAAAACCTGGAGAAATGCACAAAAAGAAGCCTTTGGGTTCTGGACACAAAGATGCCTTCCCCGTGTGCCTGTCATGATGTCCTGAACAACTTTTAGCCACAATATATTTAGCACATCACAAGGAAAACATTTCAGTTCTCAAGTGACTTTTCGTCCTTAATACGTCACTTAAAGGAAGATGGCTTCAGCTTCTTGTCCTCTGCTCCACTCTTCCCCAAATACACTTACTGCAAACACTCCTTTTCCATTCCTGAGAATTCTTTGGAGTGACAGGACTGGGTGATTTCATGCCCAAGACAATAGCACCCCTCCTCTCCATTCTGAGTGTGTTCCTCATGCCCCTCCTCAAACCATAGTTTCTCTGGGAGATCTGTAAGAGTCTTAGCCTGGCATGATGTCTCTGCCTACTTGCTGGCTGATGTTTGTGACTGAGTTTCCTCATTTTCACAGCAGCCACTCTAGAATGGGATCAGGATCTGAGTCTGGGGCAGTTGAACCAAAACCAGCCCTTGGAATGACCCAGGACACATTTTCCATGACCAGATTACTGACCTGGGGGTTTAAAACATCCCTATCAGACCTCTCCACTTGTGGAACTCCAGGGAAGGAGCTGAGAGGTGGGATGGGAGATATTTGGGAGGCAGAATGAGCTAGTTGAGCACTAGAACGATTTCCAAATCCTCAGCCCCAGACTTTGTTCTGAGTTCCATCATTGATCCAGACAGGAGACCGTGGGATTGCTGAGATAGAAGTTAGCTCTTCTTTTTAAACTTCCACACCCTATGAACCTGGGGGTCCCAGAAGACAGCTTGCCTAGAACTAATGCCCACACCTCCTGAGAATCAGTGAAATCCCCTCAGGATCTCTATCTCCAGGGTCTGTATTGCTCTCAGGTTGGGATGGAGTCCAGAAAGTATGAATCCTTCACAGCTAGAATAATAAGCTTTGCAGGCAATGGGAGAGGCATGCCATCAGTGGCCCCAAACACTGTTTCAAGCCCCCATCCATGGGTGAGAAGTGGTGGGTGAAAGAAAGGAGGCCCGCTAGGGTGGTCATTCATCTGGTTTTATATATGGGCAGTCAAGTTTTGTCTCAGACAGTCTGGTTTTTGGCTGGTCTATCCCCTGACCAATACCAATGTGGCACCAGATGATTTTACATCTGGTACTTTCATTTTAAGAGTTCAACTTCCCTCTGTCTCAGCACCTGGCACCTAGGTCTGTGGCTCAAAAGTGGCACCCCTATTCAACAGGAAAAGTCAGAAATCTCCCACAGAAATGCCTAAGTTCAGGCAGACTTGGGTATACTTTCTCAAAATGGTGTGTGTGATGTCACTGCATCACACTTTGCTCCAGGTGGAGGATGCATACAATTACATCAGTCTGAGTATCCAGCATTCACTTTTCCTACACTGGCCACCTTAAAACCATCAGGTTGAAGAAGATTTGACAATGTGGATGTCCAGTCGGTCAATGCTCATTTCCTTTTGACCCACACAATTGCGTTTAATCAAATGTTTTTGACCCGTTGCTTTTAGAACCCTAATTTTTGAGTTGATTTTAAAAGACAGGGAAAATATTTTTGCATAATCAAGAAAGAGTTCAAAAGTATGCAAATTGTACTACACATCTTCCTCCCACCTAGACTGTGAGCCCCCTGTGGGACAGGGACTGTGTCTGACCTGATTAACTTGTATCTACCCCAGTGCTTAGTAAAATGCTTGACCCATGGTAAGCATTTTAACAAGCACAATAATAATAATACACAATACATATATAATAAGAGCACCCTTCCCTTTTCCGAGGAACAGTCGGTGCCTTTCTAATGAAAACACCAATTCCTCTTTGGACGTTATTTCATTTACTCCTGCTTCTTTGACTGTGATCCCTATCTGGGACAGGAACTGTGTCCAATCTATCCCAGTGCTTAGTACAGTGCTTGGCACATAGCAAGTGCATATGAATCCCATAATTTTTTATCCACATTATGCCCTTTAAGGCTATTGGAGACCATGGAGAAAGGGCAGTCCCCCAACAGAGTGAATGGGTGGGGCCCATATTATTGAGGGTCAGAAAGGGAATTGGTGGAAAGGGAAGCCATTAGGTACCTATAATCCACTCAAAAAGTTTGTGTGGGAATGTGAGTTCAGAGAGAGGGAGCCTCACTGCATGGTGTTGAGCTTTCCAGAAAATAACTGTCTGCCAATAAATCCTCTTGCCTAGAGAAAGTGGAGTTATCATTAATAATCAGATCTTCATTAAGATTGCTTGATTACCCAGATAATCCATAGCCAATATATACACTTAGATTGCAATTATCTGGAAATCTCAGACAAAACCTTCCCTTTCACCTAAAATGTCTCAATAATTAAGGCCAGACAAATTCTTTTTATGGTATTTGTGTCTTACCATGTGTATCAAACACTATTCTGAGTGCTAGGGTAGATACAGGTAAATAAGTCCCTGTCCCATATGGCACTCACTGCTCAAAATATAATCTGCTGGAAAAGATACACCCTAGGTGATATGTAAATATGGACAGATTTCTAATTGAATATTCACTCTTTTGCAGCATAGGTTCAGAGAAAGTTTCAGAAAGAAGGAAGAAGAAAATTCACAACTACATGGTTTTGATGACTATATAACATAGATTCAGTAGAAAAATTTGAAATGAGTAGTCGCATTATGATTAGGAAAAAAATCAGATTACGATTGTCTCTTTTCATCACTGAAGATGTACATTAAATGTGTAAATAAATGCATTTTTGAAAAATGTTTTTGCTTTTCATTCTGCGAAACACAAAAACAAGAATTCCTGTTTCACATCATCTTTTTAAAAGCAAGTGGAGGCATAATTTCTCCTTCCCTGTCACCGTCAACTGCTCATTCTCTAAGCCCTCTTTTTCCTCTGTCTTCAACCATGCTCATACCAATTAATCAATCAGTGGTAATTACTGAGGGCTTACTGTGTGCAGGGCACTGTACTAAACTTTCGGGAGAGTACAATATAGTAGGAAGATATGATTCCTGCCCTTGATGCTTACAGTGTAGCAGGAGAGGCAGATGCTAAATAAGTTACCGGAAATAGGAAACAGTAGAGTATAAAAATACTTAAATAAGTGCTAAGGCAAGGGGAGTCTGAGTACCTATACAATTGGGCAATGAAGAAGTGATGATGTGGCAGTTAATGGAATATAGACTGGGAGATGAGAAATTAATTGGAAAGGCTTTCTGGAAGAAATGTGATTTCAGAAGGGCTTTGAAAAGGGGGAGAAGAAAGTATCTCATCTACCTTTCTGCGGACCTCTCGCCTGCACCCTATGACTGGCCCGGAACACCTCCCTCCTCATATCTGACCATTACTCTCCCCCTCCTTCAAAGCCTTAACGGAGGCTCATCTCCTCCAAGAGGCCTTCCCTAAACCCTCCCTTCCTCTTCTCCCACTTTCTTCTGCGCCATCCTAATTCATTCCTTTTATTCATCCCCCCTGCCAGCCCTGCAGCATTTATGTACTTATCTGTCATTTACTAATTTCTATTAATGTCTATCTCCCCCTCTAGACCGTAAGCTCGGTGTAGCAGGGATGTGCCTGTTATATTGTTGTATTGTACTGTCCCAAGAGCTTATTACAGTGCTCCTCACACATTAACCATTCAATAAATACAATTGACTGACTGACTGCCAGATGTGAAAAGGGAGGGAGTTCCAGGAAGAAGGGGGGTGTGAACCAGAGGTCAGAGGCAAGAGAAATGAGACTGGGGCGTAGTGAATAGGTTGGTTTTAGAGGAACCGAGCATACAAACTGGGGTGTGTTGAAAGAAGAGTGAGACTAAGTGGGGAGTGAGTTTACTGAAAGCTTTGAAGCTGCTGATCGGAAGTTTCTGTTGGGTGTGGGGAGGAATGGACAACCATGTGTGTAGAACGGTATTTTAGAAAAATGAACTGGGCAGCAGAGTTAAGTATGGACTGGAGAGGTGAGACACTGGAGGCATGGAGGTGGGCGGTGGCGGGGAAGAAGGGGTACAGTAGCCAAGTTAGAATGTAACAAGTACCTGGACCAGCATGGAAAGGAAAGGCAGATTCTGGAAATGTTGTGGAGGAAGAACTGACGAGACTGCTCAGAAAACTGAATTTGGGGTTTGAAAGAGAGGGAGGAATGAAGGATATTCCCAAAGTTAAGGATTAAGGAAGTAAAGGGAAGGAGTGAAAAATTTAAAAAGTAACTGACCTGGAGAAGAGGGGGGAGAAGATAAGGCTAAGGGGTGTCATCACAGTGGACTTCAGGCAAATGAAGCATTCTTATAGAGAGGAGTGTCCCCAAAACAGTGTGGCCTAATGGAAAGAGTATCGGCCTGAGAATCATAACATCTGGGTTCTAATCCCAGCTCCACCACTTGTTGCACTCTGGGCATGTCACTCCTCTCCTCAAAAACCTCCGGTGGTTGCCTATCAACCTCCTCACGAAACAGAAACCCCTCACCATTGGCTTTGAAGCTCTCCATCACTTGGCCCCTCCTACCTCACTTCCCTTCTCTCTTTCTCCAGCCCACCCCATTCACTCTGCTCCTCTGCCATTCACATCCTCACTGTCCCCCATTCATGCCCATCCCGCCGTCGACCCCTGGCTCTCATCCTACCACTGTCCCGGAATGCCCTCCCTCCTCACATCCGCCAAACTAACTCTCTTCCCCACTTCAAAGCCCTACTGAGAGGTCACCTCCTCCGAGAGGCCTTCCCAGACTGTGCTCCCCCTCTCCCTCTGCTCCCCCTCCACCCTCTGCTCCTCCCCCTTACTCCTTCACCTCCCCTCAGTTGAGCCCCCTTCCCCTCTGCTCCCCCTCCCCTCCCCACCCCACCTGTGCTCTCCCCCTCCATCTTCCCCTCCCCTCAACACTGTCCTCATTTGTATATATTATTTATTACCCTATTTATTCTGTTAATGAGATGTACATCCCCTTGATTCTATTTATCGTGATAATGTTATCTTGTTTTTGTTTTGTTCTGTTTTGCTTTGCTGTCCGTCTCCCCTGATTAGACTGTGAACCCGTCAGTGGGCAGGGATTGTCTCTGTTGCCGAATTGTACATTCCAAGCATTTAGTACAGTGCTCTGCTTATAGTAAGCGCTCAATAAATACTATCAAAATACTTCTGCAGGACCTTGGACCAGTCACTTTACTGTTCCTCATTTCCCTCATTTGCAAAATAGAGATTCAAAATCTGTTATCCTTCCTACTTAGACTGTTGGCCCTGTGTGGGACCTGATTATTTTGTATCTACCCCAGTGCTCAGTACAGTGCTTGGCACAGAGTAAGTGCTTAACAAACACCATAATTAGTGTTATTATTATAAGAACTATGTGAAATAGAAGTTTAAGATTAAAGCCCACAAGAGATTGATGGAACAGGAATGGGAACCAAGGGGAACCCTGCTTAGGTCTTCAGCGGTAAAATTGCCAATTATAGTGCAGCTTTCTATTCTAAATTCGGATCGGTTACACCAAACGCACTGATGTATAATTTTTAACTCCCGGTTCGAACGGACATGCGGGGCTGAAAATAAAAGCGGACTCATCCTAGAATGGGGGCAGGACTGAGGTACTTGAAGGTGTCTGGCTATTTGGAGAAAACTAGGCTTGTCTCGTTCGGGAGAGGAAGAAGTCCGGCTTTTCTAAATTTGGCAGTGGAGAGATTCCAGCTCATTCCGAAACCTGGTATAGATGAGGGGAACACTAGAGGTTCCCAGCCGGGACTGGAGGCTGTGTCCTGCTGGCTGAAGGAGCCGGAACGGCAGGAGTCTGGGCCGACTTTTCTCCAACCATCATCCATGGTATTTATTGAGCACTTACTGTGTGCTGAGCACTGTACCAAGAGCTTTGGAGTGCAACAGAGTTGGTAGACACATTTCCTGAACTCAGTGAGCCCTGATCCTCACCCTAGGACAGGCCCCGTGCCCTCTGTGCCCTGCCTGGAACTGGGCCAAAGCTGTTATCATTGCTTGTACCGGTGCAACATCAGGGCTACGTTTGCTCTTTCGAACACGTGTCCGCAAGGGATAGATAGTCCAGCTCCATCCCGCCACGGAGTCTTCAGAAAAGAAACACCTCCACTGTGAAATCATTCAAGCTGGAACGGAAAGCAGCAGGGCACAGCGGATAGAGGATGGGCTGGCGAATCAGGAGTTCTAATTCCGGCTCCACCACTTGTCTGCGGGGTGACCCTGGGCAAGTCACTTCACTTCTCCATCCCTCTGTTACCTCATCTGTAAAATGGGGAATAAGACTGTGAGCCCTGTGAGGGTCAGAGACTGTATCCAACCCGATTTGCTTGTCTCCACCCCAGTCATTAGTACAGTGCCTGGCACATAGTAAGCGCTTAACAAATACCATTATTATTATTAATAATAATAATAATAATAAAAATGGATGCTCTGGCACTTGTTTTTTGAGTCAGGCTTCGTTCCAGACTGTCCTACCTTGCTTCCATCCCGAAGATATGTCAGGGTGGAGTGAGAGAAATCGCTGCACTGTGGGATCATCTTGAAGGATTTTACCTGCTTAGCATCTCTTAGAGTAAAATCTGCCAGCCCGACGTACAAGCTGAAGAGTTGGCAGAGAAGGAGGAGGAGAAGAGGAGAAGAAGAAGGAAGAGGAGAAGGAGAAGGGGAGAAGAGGAGGAAGAGGGAAAGGAGGAGGAGGAGAGAAAGGAGAAGGAGGTGGATGGAAGAGCAGGAGGAGGAGGAGGTGAGGAGGAAGAGAAGAGAAGGAGAAGGAAGAGGAGGAAGATAAGGAGGAGGAGCAAGACAAGGAGGAGAAGGAAGAGTAGGAGGAGGAAGAAGACAAGGAGGAGGAGGAAGAGAAGAGGAGGAGGAAGACAAGGAGGAGAAGGAAGAGGAGGAGGAGGAGGAAGAAGAAGAGAAGGAGGAGGATGAAAGAGAGGAGGAGAAAGAGAAGAGGAGACAAGGAGGAGGAGGAGAGGAGGAAGGGAAAGGAAGAAGGAGGAGAAGGAGGAGGAAGAGGAGGAAGAGAAGAGGAAGAGGAAGGAGGAGAGAGGAGAAGAGGAGTGGAGGGGAGGAGTGCAGGAAAAGGAAAACCTAGCAAGGAGTGGCAGGGTTGTCCTAACCCACAAACTCCTCATCCCTACCCGAGCCAAGTGAAATGTGTTTTTTCCGTCATGAAACTAATGAGGATAGATAGAAATAGAATGTGCACTCCTATGCTGGAAAGGTTACTGGCTGTCAAAAATGGTACTGGAAAAATTACTATGGCAATGGCTGATGTGACTGAGGCAATTCATGATCACAAGCAACAAAACAATGGGGGTTCTAACTGACTAAAAAGGCTAAAGATATATAAAGAAATTACTGTTGGGTATATAAAAACATGCACAGAACTGTTTTATTTTGAACCACGCTAAACCATGTAAAATCATGTCAGTAAAAAAAGAGTTAAAGTCAGCAATTGGAGAAAAGTAATATGAAACCTACCCCTTTCATTTTCTTGAAATTAATTCTTAGAGGTAGGTTTCTAAAGAGGTTTTGAATCGGGAAAAACTGAGTCATAATTCTCAGGTAAGCTCACTAAGTCACTGGAAATTTAGCAAAAACTCTCATCTAACAAATTTTAAGCCCTGAGGGTGTTGGTTGAAAATTTTAGTCAATCATGCATCATTCACTGGAGAGAGAAGATTCATAACGGGGCCCAAGAGAGGCAGGGTGTGGGTCCAGGGTGGCCTTAGCAAACCTTACCCTCTGCCTCCTCATTAATCGTGAACTCCTTTCCCTTAATCCCATCTCCAAGGCTTTTTAAGGTCCCTTGGTCCAAACCGGGCCCCACCCGGGCCTGACTGGTTTGCAAGAATCCAGATGATTATCGCTGGGCACATGGGCATTGTCCCCCTCCACCCACCACCCACGGTCACAAATTGGGATTTAGGAGCGCCACAGCGATTCTCTGCTATGTGAGGTAAGAAGATAATGACAGGAAAGAGGAAATGGGAGGGAGCATTAGGGCATCGAGGGAACTGGCAGGAATGAGCAAGGAGAAAGGAAGGTCTGAAAAGAAAGGGGTGGGTACGTGAAGATCCCCTCTCTGGAGTGAGCTGAAGAAAAAATTGTGTGGGGAGAAGGGGAGAGATTAAAACCGAAAGGATTGAAGCCTGGGTTGGTTGGACAAGGACTCCAAAAGGGCCTTGTAAGAAGTGAAAAATGAAGAGTCAGAGACTGGAAGAAAAGCTGTTTTCTTCTGCAAGCTCATAGTAACTGATTTAAGAGGAGATCTAGGTCCTAAGGTAAGGGGTAGTGAAAATAAGCAAATCAAAATCTGCGAAGTCAGAAGACTATATTCATTAAGTGAGAAAATTACAAAAATGTATCCACTAAGCTTCTGAAGACAGGGAAATCTTTAAAATGAAATTGCAATACCACAATCCCAGTTTACATATTTCCACAGAAGAGATTCAAAACTGGAAAGGTTAGAGAGAAGTTAGAGGGAAGTTTCACTAAACCTGCATCTCCGGTGAGCACAGAATCAATTCAGTGCCGGAGTGAGACTTGAAAATCTAAAGGATCCAGGATAGTGATGCCCCATAAGCCTTCTGGGTTATTAATGAATTGGGTGGTTGCAAGGAAAGAGTGTGCTTAGTTATGGACCACAGTTGTAAAATTTAAATTAGCACAGGGAAGAACTCTCATTTCTCAAATACTCATTAAAAAAAATCATTCTCTGCAGAAAGGAGAACGAGTGTTTGGTTTTATGCAATTCTAAAACATTCATTCTCCGCCTCCGAGGAGGAAACAAGTATTTCCTATTTTTAAACTTTGCACAGCTCACTTGATCAGAAGACAAGACATCGGTACATCCCACAGGAAGCGTCGTTGGTAAGTTAATTTTTAATCTATCACTTGCCGCTTTATTTGTGCCCACTTGATAGAATAGAAATTACTCAGGGGTAGAACAATTAAAAATGGCTGGGTACTCATTTCATGTGGTCTGGCAGAACTTTCTTTAGATGGGAAAAGACACAGAATACCCAGTGCAGTCCAAATCAGATCAGATCCATCAGTCGCATCCTGAATGGCAGAGCTCCTTGAATCAAGATTAGGAAATGAATAGGAAAGAATCCCTAGGTCAGTGGTTTTGCTGGAAAACTTGGACACAATTCCAGATTTTGAAAGCAAAAGAGGGATGTGCTGCCTGGGAATTGTTAGGGACAGATGCATCTCACTGAAATCAATGAACCAGGTCTTCTGCAAACTGACTTATCCAAGGTTTGTCAGATCAGACAAACCCTGTTGCTAAGGCACCCTCAGACCTGCCTGGGGATTGCTTCCTGCAGATCCATTCTAAGAACTGAAAGCTCTTATCCCAGTCCTCTACTACTGTCAAATCAAACCGAGTGCCTGTCTAAACCAGCTGATTCAGAATTTGCCCTCTGAGACCTTCTCTAAAGCAGCAGGTTAAGGGTCAGTAACCCCCTCTGAGTGGAAGTAGTTTGGGGAATATCGACTTATGAGGAGAGGGTATAGGCTGAGCTGACCCTTGCATCTGACTGGCTTCACATAACCCAGCCTTTGAAATCATTCCACTGTAAGGTTCGCTGTACTCTTGGGTATAATGTGAAAAAGTAAATAGGGGTGTGGAGACTAGAGATTTATTTTCTTAACTACCTAGGCGTCTACTTTATTTTATAGAAAATTGCTCAAATGTCTCCTAGTCTCAAATTCCATTTTTTGTGTGTGTGAAAGCTACTTTTGAAACAAATGTTGAAGGTGATAGCTAGCTCCTAATTGCTCAAATTGTGCACCAACAGGACTGGAAGTGATGTGAGTTTACTCTTTTCAAACATGGACAGAAATTTAAAATTCATCAGATTTCAGTTGACCAAGCCTACCAAATTCTTCGAGACTCATCATCACCACAAAGGATGTGTGGAACAGACAGGCAAATTACTAATTGAGAAAATCCCCCCACTGAGAGAATAAGCACGCATTCGGGCTCGGGGTGAATTTAATTTGCACAAGGGATTTATATTTAGAGTAGTCATCAAAGAATATTCTCTTAAAAAACCAACACGTATTATTTATTTTTTCCCACAGAAGAGCTGCAGGATGGAAACAACAACGAGCTTCGTGTATGACAATGATGGAGACCCCTGCACAAAAAATGAAGTGAAATTCACTGGAGCACAACTGCTGCCACCCCTCTACTCGTTGGTGTTCATCTCTGGCGTTGTGGGAAATGGTCTGGTTGTTCTCATCTTGAAAAAATACAAGAAACTGAAAACCATGACCGACATCTACCTCCTCAACCTGGCTATTTCTGATTTACTGTTTCTCTTCACCCTCCCGTTTTGGGCTTACTATGCGGCAGACCAGTGGCTCTTAGGGGATGCCGCATGTAAGATCTTTTCCGGACTTTACTATTTAGGCTTTTTCAGTGGCATCTTTTTCATCATCCTGTTGACCGTGGACCGGTACCTGGCGATCGTCCATGCCGTGTTTGCTTTAAAAGCCAGGACCGTCTCCTGCGGCGTGGTGACCAGTGTCTGCACCTGGGCTGTGGCCCTGTTAGCCTCCGTTCCCGGGTTCCTCTTCAACAGATCCCAGAAGGCGGAGGACCGTTACGTCTGCAGCACTTACTTTCCGATGGGCCAGGATTTGGCTTGGAAGACTTTCCAGACTTTACAGATGAACATCTTGGGACTCGCCGTGCCGTTGCTGGTCATGATCGTGTGCTACACGGGAATCATTAAAACGTTGCTGAGGTGCCGGAACGAGAAGAAGAAGCACAAGGCGGTCAGGCTCATTTTTCTGATCATGATCATTTACTTTCTTTTTTGGGCCCCTTACAACCTCGTCCTTCTCCTCAACACTTTCCAAAGCTCCTTCGGCCTGAACAACTGCGACAGCTCCAACAGACTCGACCAAGCGATGCAAGTGACGGAGACACTGGGAATGACCCACTGCTGCATCAATCCTGTGATTTATGCCTTTGTGGGCGAAAAGTTTAGGAGATACGTTTCTCTGTTTTTCCAAAAGCATATTGCCAAGCACTTCTGCAAAAGCTGTCCCATGTTCCATAGTGAGACAGCCGATCGGACAAATTCTACCTGTACCCGATCCAGTGGAGAACAGGAATTCTCCGCAGGCTTGTAATGTGGAACCAGTACTTCCTCCCCCAAATCCTTCTAATGAATCCAAATCTCTGGACCAGCCTTATTTTAAAAAAGAAGTCCTCCGTCACGGTGATTGAAAAATCAAATTCCTCTAAAACTCTAACGAAAATGCCAGGGCAGTAGCCACCTGACCAGCAAACACCAATAAGACTGGTGGTACTAGCAGGCATGAAAACTTTGGATGGGGTGTCCATTTGAAAAAGAACAAGCTGGAAGTTCAAATCACTGTCATTAACTCTGAGTTCTGCTTTCTTATTTTTCCAGCCTGCCTCGTTAATGTAGCCTAATGGAAAGAGCAGGAGCGTGGGTGTTAGGAGACCTGGTTTGCTTGCTATGTGACCTTGGGCAAGTCACTGTTCAGTCCCTCAGTCTTCCTTATCTGTAAAGGATACGTGTTCTCCCACCTCTTAGACTGTGACCACCATGTCTTATCTGATTATCCTATATTTACCCCAACACTTAGCACAGTGCATGACACACAGTAAGTTTTAAGAAGTGTCACAATTTTATTTTTATGACTTTAAAAACTGAATTCGTTATACTATTGCATTGTGGGTACCACTGTCTTTTAAATGATCATTCAAGAGGCAAATATATAAATAAAATAAAAACATTTGACAGAAAAAGACACATCATTTTCCCATTATTCAACAGGAATAACTGTATGTACTGGGGTAGTTATGCAATCTTTTCTCATTGTTTTTGCCCCTGAAAAATAGTGTTCATAAAAAAACTCTCAAAGCTGAATTCAAAAATCAACCTTATTTTACAGTGTATGTATATTACTTATAGTCTATGAGAGCATTTCTATGACATGACTAATTAAGAATTTAAAATACCAAACTAATGAATAAATGAATAAGGCCTGAGGACTTGAAACAGGTTTCACTGGAGAAATGATCATCTAGGTATGGATCAATCATTCTATTAATTTGATATGCACCCACCCTCAGCCCCATAGCAATTATGTACATAGCCATAATAAATTAATTTATTTATAATAATGTCTGTCTCCCCCTCTAGACTCTAAACTCCTTGTGGGCAGAGAACATATCTACCAACTCTATTATACTGTACTCTTTCAAGAGCTTAGAATGGCGCTCTGAACAATGTAAACCCTCAATAAATATCATTGATTGACTGATTGATTAACTGACATCTCACAGCATTGGCGAGGATGCTTCTTAAGGATGCTAATCTTTGAGATGAAGGGAGGGGAAAGAGTGAATAGAAAGACCAAATCTATCTAGGGTCAACCTAATGAAAAAAATCTGTACAATCCACATGTTTCCAAATGGATGTTAGCCAGTTAATTACGAACAGATTTTGCAACTAGCACTATGGCAATTCAGCCTAGAGGACTGAAAAGCTAAGATTCTACAAATAGGATCTTTTTTTTTTTGCCTCCCTCTAAGATTGCATTCTCAGCTGTGCCTCCTTAATTCAGAGTTGTTAGTTGGACGTTCTGGAGACCTTAAACTTCTCTCTTCATCTCACTGCTAGTCTGCCTGGCCCCTGGGGATTACTTTAAGCTGTTCTGAAAGAACGTAAGGGTGGGAAGACACTGCTGGAAACTGGGAAAGACTAACCGCAATCCATCAACTAGGTATTCATGTGAGCCTTGGAGTTCTTTCAGAGGGAGCTGTGGGTTGGGACCAGTGGCATGGAGCTTCATTCATTCATTCATTCATTCAATTACATTTACTGAGCGCCTACTATATGCAAAGCACTGTATTAAGTGTTTGGGCAGCGTGGCTTAGTGGAAAGACCCCGGGCTTGGGAGTCAGAAGTCGTGAGTTCTAATCACTTAACTTCTCTGTGCCTCAGTGACCTCATCTGAAAAATGGGGATTAAGGCTGTGAGCCCCACGAGGGACAACCTGATTACCTTGTATCTACCCCAGTGTTTAGAACAGTGCTTGGCACATAGTAAGAGTTTAACAGATACCATCATTATTATTATTACAATATAACAAAAAATAGACACATTCCCTGTCCACGGTGAGCTTACAGTCTAGGGACATTCCTTCAATGTGGGGCCAGTCCTCCTACAATCATTTGGCTACAATCCCGCATACATTTAAGCCAAAAATAAAGTTTTCATTGATTTAGTCGTATTTATTGAGTGCTTACTGTGTGCAGAGCACTGTACTAAGCACTTGGAAAGTACAATTTGGCAACAGATAGAGACAAATCCTACCCAACAGTGGGCTCACAGTCCAGAAGGGGAAGACACACAATAAAACAAAGCAAGTAGACAGACATCAATACCATCAAAATAGATAAATAGAATTATAGGTATGTACATATCATTAATAAAATAGAGTAATAAATATGTACAAATATAGACAAGTGCTGTGGGGAAGGGAAGAGGGTAGAGCAGAAGGAGGGAGTAGGGGGAATGGGGAAGGGAGGAGGAGCAGAAGAAAAGGGAGGGCTCAGTCTGGGAAGGCTTCCTGGAGGAGGTGAGTTCTCAATAGGGCTTTGAAGAGGGGAAGAGAGCTAGTTTGCAGATGTGAGGAGGGAGGGCATTCTAGGCCAGAGGTAGGATGTGGGCCAGGAGTAGAATGGCTCAAACTGGCAAGGTCAGTGGTCTATCTGCCCTGAGATTCTCAGGTGCCATAAGCACCATCTTCTCCTGAGGCAATCTCCACCCTGCTCTTATTCCCTAGAGATGGAGCTGGAATCACTGTTAGGGAAAACACTCTTCCCACACTTCTGCTGGCTAGAAACTCTACCTCACTTTAGCTAACAAGAAAATGGCTCTTGTCTCAGAGGGAGAAGGAAGGCTTCCTATGGGTCAGAGAACAGAGCAGTTCACCAACACAGGCCAGAGGGCTTTGGCGGCTTCTCAAGCAAACCTGTGCCTATATGTGGAGGAATTCTTCTTGGAGAGGAGGGGACGGTGGGAGCAGGAATTCTGGGAGGAAATCCAAACTGCGAAGAGGCAAAGACATTGCCATAACAAGTTGCATCCTCCTAGTGCTCCCCTACACCAAGAGCAAGAAGATAAAGAGGGGGTGCCATTCATTTAAGGCCTCTGTTCCTTCGGATTGATTGGAGTCTGGCCAGCAATAGCCTTAGAACCTGAGACCTGACAACTCCTGGATCCCCACGATGGGCTTCCAAAGCCAGTTGACAATATTCCTGCGCCTGTCACCAGGACTCAGAAACTTCCAGGGGACGAAGAGAGGGGAAAGAGAGAACAGAAAGGCCCAAAATTCTGAGGTAATAATGTTGGTATTTGTTAAGCGCTTACTATGTGCCGAGCACTGTTCTAAGCGCTGGGGAAGACATAGGGGAATCAGGTTGTCCCACGTGGGGCTCACAGCCTTAATCCCCATTTTACAGATGAGGGAACTGAGGCCCAGAGAAGTTAAGTGACTTGCCCACAGTCACACAGCCGACAAGTGGCAGAGCTGGGATTCGAACTCATGAGCCCTGACTCCAAAGCCCGTGCTCTTTCCACTGAGCCACGCTGAGGTATTCACATGTTTCCAAATGGGTTTGTTAGCCAGTTAATTATAAACAGAATTTGCTCCTAGTACTATGGCCAATCAGTCTATAGGCCTGAAAGACTTCTCCTGGAACTGGACCCCGTACTCCGGCAATGATGAAGTTCTTAATGTCTAACTGGAGGAGGCCTGTCAATGGCCACCTAATATTAACAATAATAATTATGGTAATTGTTAAGCTCTTACTATGTGCTAGGCAGTTATCTAAGCACTGGGGTAGGTAGAAGTTAATCAGATTGGATTCAGGTCACCCAGACCCCTGACATCCATTACCACCCTGTCCAAAGTGGATCTTCACACTGCTCTGGGCTCCCCTGGCTTCCCCAAGCCTGGCCGGGGCACCTACCCACTGACACAAGCACCAGTAGTCAAGTTGCCCTTCATTAGCCTAAATAATAATAATAATAATGATGGTTCTTGTTAAGCGCTTATGATGCCACGCACCGTTCTAAGCCCTGGGATAGATTCAAGGTAATCAGGTTGCTCCATGTGGGGCTCACAGTCTTCATCCCCATTTTCCAGATGAGGTAACTGATGCCCAGAGTAGTTAAGTGGTTTGCCCGAGGTCACACAGCAGACAAGTGGCCGAGGAGGGATTAGAAACCACGACTTCTGACTCCCAAGCCCGGGCTCTTGCCACTAAGCCACGCTACTTCTCTACATCACTAAAGGGATTCAAATCCTAGATGGTAAACTCCCAAGGAGCAGCTGCTGCCAGAGCAGCAGTGATCCAGTGTGAGTGGTTACAGGCCAAATGGGAGGCATGCGGGAAATATACAGTTGCATGGGCAAAGAAAATTCCGATTTCCCGCACCAAGTGACTTGAGCCTATCCTGACACTGGTAAATTTTACTGTTTCCTAATTCCATCTGAGTCAGACAAAAAAAAAAAAGACAGATCATGTTTATCCCCTTTAGAAACTCTGGGCTTCCTTTACTGGACATGAGCACTGATTTTTGTCCCAAGTGGGCAGCTTTATTTCCACAGCATAGCGTAGCACCTCAGACCCTTATGCTGACGAAGACTCCTTCAACCATAACTCTGTCTCTGCAGCTTGATCTGTAAACCTGAAATTTCCAATGTGAATTATCCTCCCCCCAAAAAAGTCATTGACAAAAGTTTGAGAGGGAAAATAAAAATGCCAACATTTGTTATTAACTGAAAATGAAGGTATTTCCAGGGACAGTACATTTTTACAGAGGGTGCAGTTGCACAATTCTGTGAAACGATGTCAAGTTTCACATCTCTTCAACCATCTCGTGGAACCTCAACGGAATGGCTATGTCACTTCACTGTTGTGCAATTAGGGTTTTTGTTTTGTTTTACTAATTGCAAAACTTGAATAGACTGGATGGAATCTCGTGTCGAACTCATAGGTGGGAGGGGCAAAAGGATGAATTGGGATTGAGATTCCCTAGACATTTTTAAATTCCCTTGCTCATGCTTATTTCACAGTTGATGCACACACACACAAATACACTCATACCAGATTAGAGCTATTAGGAAGTTCCTATGATAAACTTATATAAGAAGATCAAATATTGAGATCCTGTCAAGATACACGTAACGTGCAATTTCCTTTCTATGAAGTTTTCCACTTTAACTTTTAATATCTGGGGCCTCAAAAACAACACAGGGGTTTGTTTAGAGCCTTTCTACCTACATGATAAATCCACTGTAGCAACATCCTAAATAGGCCCTTAAAAGCCTAAAAGAGCAAACTTTCTTCCCAGCACGACAGACTTCCTACCAGGACATAGCTGTGGGTATTGGGAGAATGGGGCTCCATATTGTTATTGTTACACTGATTTTCAGCAGATGACTCGGGCATCCTAGCTTTCCCAAGTTACATTTACTTCTTCACTAATGCTGCCAGCCCCCCAAAATCATGCCTGAAAATGCAAGTGAATTAGATGGAGTTAGATTTAAGGATGTCATCAGAGGCTAAATAGATTTTCTGAATGTTTCTTCTTAGATTAGATTGCCACCGAGTGGACGCCGCAGGCAGCTACCACAGATAAAATATGTCTTTTTTTTTCCCCCAGTCAGCTAGCTTGTGGAGTTCAGGGAAGCAGCTGTGCTTAACTTGTACCAGGCTGGTTCTCTGATTCTCAGGAACGGGCATTTCCTAGCCCCAGCAACTCAAGATTTGGCAGAGCTCTACAGGATTCTGGCTGTCTTTCTGCCACAGTAATAATAATAATAATAATGTTGGTATTTGTTAAGCTCTTACTATGTGCAGAGCACTGTTCTAAGCGCTGGGGTAGATACAGGCTAATCAGGTTGTCCTACGTGAGGCTCACAGTTAATCCCCATTTTACAGATGAGGTAACTGAGGCACAGAGAAGTTAAGTGACTTGCCCACAGTCACACAGCTGACAAATGGCAGAGCCGGGATTTGAACCAATGACCTCTGACTCCCAAGCCCGTGCTCTTTCCACTGAGCCTCACAGCAGGAGGGATGGTACTGGAATCTCTAATCGAAACAAGGGATGAGCCCCGAAGAGCCTGCATGAAGGATTTCAGGGGGGCTGCTCATACTTTCCGATCCCTGCCTCTCTCTGCAAATAGTAACACCGCTGCAAATTAAAAGGTGTTATGAATTTAAGACCTTCAATTACTTAATAACTCGAACACTGGCACCTCTTTCTTACAAAGTAAATAGTGAGTAAGACTAATATTGTGACAGCCAATGTCTAAAAATTGTTTAATTGAAGTGACCAGGTGTTTACGTCTACACGAGTTTAGGAAGTCAGAAAAGCAGTCCAGATATCTGAACAAAATTGGGAACTGCCCTAACCAACCTAGTTGATCCCAATTGTGTTCATTTCTTATTATCAAATCTACTCTTGAACCCTATGAATTTGGGTTATTGGCTTTCAGCTGGCAATATTCAGTTCTGACTGTGACTATCTGGATTAGGTTTTAGCTGCCTAATTGGGGTTTAATTATGTACTAACTGAATTGCTAAAGTAAACAGTTTTAAAATGATTTGGAAAACATCACAATTAAAATAATAATAATAATGATGATGGTATTTGTTAAGCACTTAACTTTGTGCCAGGCACTGTACTAAATGCTGGACATCAGTGGCCCCATGGATACAGGAACAACTTGGGACAGCTGACCCAAATCAACTATGAAGAGCAGGGGCAATTTAAACTATTCAAACCCATCCTTACAGAATGCTATCTAAACCAAGCTTGCGGTCAAGGCCAACAAGTCTTGGGCCTGTGAATATTTTTATCAGTTTACAAAATGTGCTCCAGACCTTCCCGCAATTAGTGATTGGACTCCTGAGAATACCCACAGTCTGCAAAAGTACAGTACTTTCCCATGGCCTATTTCTTATTTTAATCACAATCTAACTTGTTTCAGACTAGTACCATAAAAAGAACCTGAGAAGCTATGGGTGACATCCTAAGTCTCATTTCCAATCCAACAGATGGAGGACCAGTAATTAAATCTGTCACAATTCTGTATGGTTCACCTTGAGAATGCCATGTTGGGATTGTGGAGATAAGGCAGTTGATCCCTAATTCAGCAATCAATCCTTCAAACCATCGTGACTATTTATTAAGCACCTTCTGTGTACAGAGCACTGTGCTAAGCACTTGAGAGAGTTTGAAATATAAGGGAAAAACCTGGGGTAAGATATCAAACAATAGCTGAATCTCCAGGTTGCATGTATTAGGGGCTGACTGTATTCTGGGATATGCCTCTTTCGATCAATCATTCATATTGAGCGTTTACTGTGTGCAAAGCATTGTACTAAGTGTTTGGAAGAATACAATACAACAATAAATAGACATATTCCCTGCCCAAAATGAGCTTACAGTCTAGAGTGGGGGAGTCAAACATTAATGTAAATAAATAAATAAATAAATAACAAATAAGTACATAAATGCTGTGGGGCTGGGAGGGGGCAAGAACAAAGGGAGCAAATCAGGATGAGGCAGAGGGAGTGGGAGAAGAAGAAAAGGGGGGAGAGGCTTAGTCAGGGAAGGCATCCTGGAGGAGATGTGCTTTCAACAAGGATTTGAAGGGAGCAAGAGAAATTGTCTGTTGGATTTGAAGAGGGAGGGCATTCTAGGCCAGAGGCAGGATGTGGGATAGGAGTCAGTGGTGAGATAGGTGAGGAGTGAAGTGTGTGGGCTGTGTTGTAGAGGAGAGTAGCGAGTTGAGGTAGGAGGGGGCAAGGTGATTGAGTGCTTTAAAGTCGACAGGAAGGAGTTTTTGTTTGATGCAGAGGTGGATGGGCAACCACTGAAGGTTTTTGAGGAGGAGAATGACACTACCTGCACGTTTTTGTTAAAAAATGATCCGGGCAGCAGAGTGAAATATGGACTGGAGTGGGGAGAGGCAGGAGGTTGGGGGGTGAGCAGGGAGGCTGATGCAGTAATCCAGGTGGGATAATATGAGTGATTGTATAAACGTAGCAGCAGTTTGGATGGAGAGGGAAGGGCAGATTATAGCAATGTGGTAAAGATGGGACTGACAGGATTTAGTAATGGATTGAATATGTGAGTTGAATGAGAGAGAGGATTCAAGGATAACAGCAAGGTTACAGGCCTGTGAGACAGAAAGGATGATGGTGCCATCTAACTGTGATGGGAAGGTAAGGAGGAGGACAGGGTTTGGGTGGGAAGATAAGGAGCTCCGTTTTGGACATGTGATGGGAGGACATACAAGTAGAGATGTCTTGAAGGCAAGAGGAAATGTGAGATTGCAGAGAGGGAGAGAGATTAGAGATGGAGATGAAGATTTGTGTATCATCCGCATCATCATCCAGTGGTAGATGAAGCCATGGGAGTGAATAAGTTCTCCAAGAAAATGGGTGTAGATGGAGAATAGAAGGGGATCCAGAACTGAACCTTGAGGGATTCCCACAGTTAGGGATGGGAGGCAGAGGAGGAGCCCACGAAAGACATTGAGAATGAATGGCCAGAGAGATAAGAAGCAGGGAAGCAGCGTGGCTCAGTGGAAAGAGCATGGGCTTGGGAGTCAGAGGTCATGGGTTCGAATCCCGGCTCTGCCACCTGTCAGCTGTTAAGTGACTGTGGGCAAGTCACTTAACTTCTCTGTGCCCCAGTTACCTCATCTGTAAAATGGGGGTTAAGACTGTGAGCCTCATGTGGGACAACCTGATTATCCTGTAAATCTACCCCAGCTCTTAGAACAGTGCTCTGCACATAGTAAGCGCTTAACAAATACCAACATTATTATTATTATTATTATTATAACAGGAGAATCAAGAGTAGACAGAGTCAGTGAAGCCAAAGTTGGATAAGGTTTCCAGAAGAAGGATGTGAAGGCAGCTGAAAGGTTGAGGAGGATTAGGATGGAGGATTAGGATGCGTCTTGATAGGTCTTCACATTCCCACAATCAAGAGTTATTGTCTGAGGGTGTTGGAAGTCATATTCTGCCAGTTCATGCCTGTACTTTTTGGACTTCCCCATGTCTGTCAAAGCTGATGACTGATAAATGCCTCTACATGGCACTTGACTTCATCTGTGAAAACACAGACCTTGTGTTAAGCCTAAATTCCTCTTTTGAAGTGTGAATCATGTCTGCGGGTGGGTAATCTCGGCCATTCCACTCTGGAATGTCCAGAACATGATAACGCCTTGCTTGTCTGATGTTCTGACATCGATAAAACTGGAGTCTGGATCTGATGATGGGCCTGGAGATGACCAGAGATTTAAAGCAACACTAGAGTCCCTCCCCATTCAGGGTTCACTGGGCCCCCACCTCTTTTTAAAAGGAAATTCCAGAAGGGTGTAACTCCCTGGGATTGTTCAAAAGGAGGGTAGCTTTTAAATGATCATCAGTCCTTTGACCTAAAACTTATTCCCCCCACCTCCAGTGAGGACTTTATTGGTGGGATGACCAGAGAGTCTCAAATATCGGAACTTTCCTGCTCATATTGTGATAGTTGGCTACCCTAATTAGGGTAAGCCCTGTCCAATAACAGCAGGGTGTAAATAATAATAGCCATAGCATTTGCTTTACCTTACTTTGTGCCAACTACTGTACTAAGCACTGCATAGATGCAAGGTAATCAAATGAGCAGGTTTTTACATCTGGAATTGGCATCATTTTTGATAGACTCGGAAGCGAAGTTCTAGGAAATTCATTAAAGTGAAATTCATCTTTCACACTCATTTTCCACTAATAGAGTTCTACATTCTCTATTCTATAATGATGAAATTGTTGTCATATCTTCTTCTCCCATCTCTTTTTCTTCCCCTAGACTGAATAAGCCCAGTCCAATCTTTCCAGTTTGGGGGACTTGAGTGAAAATCATCATTTTTCAGTACTTGCCAGATCGGCTGAAAGAATCTTTCTGATCTAATTCTCTGTGCAGATAATAGGCAAAGCATTTATCAAATAGGAATCATTTTCAGCTACTCCTCCTCCCAAGCTAACCATCTAACTTTACCTCATTTGCAACTCTACCATCCCTGACCCATTGCTCAACTTTTCCCCTTCATGGAACGTCCCACACCAATCCACTCAACCATATCCCTCACCTTCTCCAGGGTCCTGTTTAAAAACCACTTCCCCTAAAAGACATTCCATAAATAATGCCTTACTTTCCTGTTCATGTCACCTGATAAATCAGCTTATGTGTGCATCAGTTTATGTGTTTATTTAATTATCTCTTTCTCAACTTTTGTGCCATATGTATATCATCCACATAGCATGCTTCTCATCCACACTAGCCCCACAGTTTTGGGGAGCAGCCAAGAGTACTATTGGGAGGATCAGGCTCAGCTTTCTGCCGCCTTCTTCTTTGCATCTCCAAAGATGAGTGGGAGAAGAATCTGGATTTGAGGGGATGAAGGGGGAAAAGTAGAAGTAGAAGTGGGAACTGGGGGGGGGGGTTAAGGGTGGGGGTGGAGTGAGGGGGCGGAGAGGACAATGCAGAAGGGAGTGGGAAAAGAGGAAATGAGAGCCTCGTCAGGAAGGCCCCTTGGAGGAGATATGCCTTAAATAAAACTTTAGAAGGAGAGGAGACTAATTGTCTGTGGAATATGAAGATGGAGGGCACTCCAGGACAGACGTGGGTGGGAGGAAGTGGTGAGATAGAAGAGGTTGAGGCACAGTGAGTAGTTTGGCATTAGGGGAGCAAAGTGTGAGGGCTGGATTTGTTATAGAAGAGCAGTGACACCTCACTGCAAGATGATAGAGTGCTTTGAAGTCTATGAGAAGGAGTTTCTGTTTGATAGGATGGGCAACCACTGGAGGTTCTTGAGGAGTGGAGACTGAACATTTTTGAAGACTAGTGATCTGGGCAGCAAAATGAAATATGGACTGGAGTTGGTAGAGACAGGATTCAGGGAGGTCAGCAAGGAGGCTGATGCAGTAATCTAAGTGGGATAGGATAATTGCTTGGATTAATGTCATAGCAGTTTGGATGGAGAAGATAGGGTAGATTTTAGCAATGCTGGGAAGCTTGAACTGTGAACTAACTGGACTTGGTGAAAGATTGAATATGTGGATTGAATGATAGATGAGTCAAAGATAGCACTGAGGTTAAGAACTTGTGAGACAGGGATGATGGTGGTGGCATCTACATTGATGGGAAAGTCAGGGGGAGGACAGGGTTTGTGTGGGAATGTGAGGAGTTCTGTTTTGGACATATTAAATTTGAGGTATTGGCAGGTCATCCAAATAGAGATATCCTGAAGGCAGGGGGAAATACAAATCTGCACAGAAGTAGGGAGATCATGCTGGAGATGTAGATTTGAAGATCATCCGCATAGAGACGGTAGTTGAAGCCACGGGAGTAAATGAGTTCTCCAAGGGAGTGGGTGTAAATGGAGAATAGAAGGGGACCCAGAGCTGAGCCTTGAGGGACTCCCACAGTTAGGGAGGGACTCCCACAGTTAGGTGGTGGGAAGCAGAGGAGGAGCCAGTTAAAGAGACTGAGAATGAGCGGTCTGAGAGATAGGAGGAGAACCAGAAGACAGTTTCAGTGAAACCAAGATCGGATAATGTTTCTAGAAGGGAATGGTTGACAGTGTTGAAGGCAGCTGAGAGGTTGAGGAGGCTTAAGACGGATTAGAGGCTGTTGGATTTGGCAAGAAGGAGATCATTGGTGACAGTTTCGGAGAAGCCAGCGTTGGTCAATTTTTCCAGAAGGGGGTGGTCGACAATGTTGAAGGAAGCTGAGAGGTTGAGGAGGATTAAGTTGGAGTCAAGACTGTTGGATTTGACAGGAAGATCACTGGTGACCTTTGAGAGAGTAGTTATGGTGAAGTGAAGGGGGCAGAAGCCAGTTTGGAATATCTATAACGGCATAATGACAATGCTGATGGCAATTAAAAGGGGACTCAATTTAGAGGTGAGCACTGAGGCAAAAATATTGTTACAGCTATACCTCTGAAACTGCTTATTTCCCTGATTTGTGTTTCTCTTAATGTAATGTTGTTACTTGAGGTACAGTTTCTGTGGAAATGGAGAACCATTTGTTCAAACAGGAATTGGGTAGCTTAGCCACCTATATGTAAACTATCCACATTGAGGTTTATCTGTGGGTTTCCCCTTCTACCACCTGCTATTCTCCTGTGCCAGTGAGCTTTCAGGCTAGGTGCCAATCTGTAGGACTGTTCCCCCATTTCTCCCATCTGCTCAGTACTATATATCTATCTACAGATATAGGTAGATAGAATATAGTACTATCTATATTACTATGGGTACTATAATGGGCAAGGTGGTGACTTCCATGGTGGATTCAGCCTGTAGACCCTACAGGGTTTTGTAAATGTATGTGGGCTTATGTGGGTGTGCATGCTTATAGATATGAGTACTATCTGCTGTTTTCCACTTCTTTTCTAATTCTGAAAATTAACAGCTTTTCAAAAAATAGGAATTTCTTTTGTAATTGCGTATTACAAAAGAAATTCCTATTTTTTGAAAAGCTGTTAATTAAAAAGTCACAAGATAAAACCCTCTCCCGAGCAATTAGTACAGTGCTCCGCACACAGTAAGCACTCAATAAATAAGATTGATTGATTGATTGATCGATTGATCCACGGCATGGCCAGAAGAAAAGAACATGGCAGTAGGGATCAGGAGACGTGGATTCTAGCCCCAGTTCTGCTGTGTGACTTTGGGCACCCCTCTGTGCCTCTGTGAAGTGGGACCGAAATACTTCCTCTCCCTACCTCTTAAACTGTAAGCCCTATGAGACACAGGAATTGTATCTGACCTGATTATTTTGTATGTATCCCATGCTGAAAACAGGTGAAACACACAGTAAACACTTAATAAATTTCATGACCAAATCAATACCGGTCATCATTCCTGGCACATAGGCAGTGTTCAATAACTATTAAGGTAACCACGGTCAAAGGTTCCAGAGGGCAAGAACAATGTTTGCCAGGGGTCAAATTGAGAACGAGACTTATATGGAAGCCAGGTTACTTGGCAGACCAAGGTCCAGCATCATTTCAGCACAAGGTAGGGCTGGCAGAAAATGTTACCAAAAATATGCAAGAGATAGAAGAAGATGAAGAAAGGTGGAGGATTCAGGGAAAATGAGAGGAGAGGAGGGAGAAAAATGGAAGAAATTTGAATTTATAAAAACAGCAGGGGTGGCTTTAGATCTTAAAATACTATACTGTAAGCTTCTTGTATGCAGCGATTGTGTGTACCGATTTTATTGGTTTGTTATCACAGGCAGTTTTCTACAAAAGGTAAACACTCAAATACCATTGATCGATTGATTAAGAGAATTTTTTCCTTAAGATTAAACCTTTCTCTCTTTCCTTCTAGGATCTGATTGGTGACCAACGCCTAATGCACACTTAACAGACATATTTTTGAATGTGATGACCGAAAAAGGAAGCCATTGGTTTGAAGGAAGGACGAGGGAGTAGTGACAGAGGAGCAAAGAAAGTGAGTGGATTCCCCAAGACTCCCTAATATTATGAAATAGCCCGCCGTCCATTTATCAGGGGTGAGCAGGTGGATTGGCTGGCTGAAGGCCAGTGAGAATCAGAAGCTGATTGGTGGGGGAAGTTTGAAGAGGGGTGGTGAGGAGAGGGGGAGGAGAAAACTACTTCCCCAACTTTCAGAGCTTTTAAACATTCTGTTTCCCCCGAATATATTTTAGTTTCCTAATCTCAAGCAGGCAGGAAGGCTGGCGGACAGACTGGAGACTGAGGTCAGTAAGGAGACCAGCTGTCTCTCCTCCTACTAGGTCATGTGCCCTGCGCACTGTAGATGAGGGAAGGCACTTTCTACCACCCACATTAATTTACACAGACCAGTCTATCTGAGTTCCCCTCAGGAAACTCTTTCAGTTGATAAGCTACTTTTTTCTTAGCTCTGTCGCCCATCGTTCAGTTCTTAATATTAAGGTTGTGGATGAGAAAAGCTGTGTATTTGCCTTCATTTGCCTCTAGTTGGTCAGAAGATTTATGTCCTTGAAGCCTGCCCCCGGACTTGCTGCGAATTAGTGAGTAAACCTTTCTTTTTGCCTATTCCTTTGCTTACTATATAACTCCTTTTCGTTGTTCTGGACAAGTAAGGCCTGATGAACAGTAAATGCTATTTCAAGGATCAGAAATCCAGATAGTATAGATGCATTCTGGCTGGAGTTAAATAGGAGAGAAAAGGAAACAATATGCATATTAAGTGGTGGGCAGGGAACACAGCTTGTGCTGGCGTTATACTTTCCCATGTGCTTAGTAGAGTGGATTCCACCCAGTGGTGCTCGAAACCATTTCTATTAATATTCTAAGTGGTTATTTGTATCGTTTCTGATTTTCATCACTGAGACAAAACCTGTGTAAGAAAAAAAACTCCTCACTTTTTCACAGGGCAGCTCAAGATGGACAACAATTCATCAGAATATATCTATGATGTTTTCATAGAAGAAGATTTCATTAAAGATGAAATGGAGCAATGCAATAAATATGATGGCCAAGTCCTGGCCACACAGTTTATGCCAAGACTTTATCTGCTGGTGTTTATATTGGGCCTCGTGGGAAATACTTTGATTCTGGTGATCCTGATCAAGTACAAGAGACTCAAACTCACAGTGCATCTCTGCCTCCTAAATTTAGCAATTTCAAATTTATTTTTTCTCCTCACCCTTGGATTTGGGGCGCTCACCTCAAGGCCTGGATGGGCTCTCGGCTATGCAATGTGCCAACTTATTTCCGGCATCTACTCCGTTGGTTTATTCAGTCAGTCATTTTTCATCATGTTTTTAGCAGTTCAGAAGTACCTGACAGTTGTCCATAGGCTGACGTTTCACTTGAAGCCTAAGGCAGGCCATTGGGGGATCATTACAAGTGCTCTCATCTGGGGACTGGCCACTCTGGCTTCTCTTCCTGATTTCTTGCTCCGCCAATCTCCGTTGAAAGATGAAAGTGACACATGCAGATTTAGCAAGCCTCATTATGCTTTGAGCGATGAGAAATCCTGGATGCATTTTCTGACCTTGAGGATGAGCATCTTGGGACTTCTTTTTCCTCTGCTTGTGGCTATCTTTTGCTCCGTTGGACTCATAAAAGTCTTATGTAGGCATCGCATAGAACAAAAGGTCACACTAACCTTGACGATAGTGATGGTTTTTTTTCTCTTCTGGACCCCATACAACCTGGTGCTTTTCTTGTCTACTTTCTCTAAATACTTTTCCCTGAGTGATTGCGAGAGTAGCTACCAACTGGACAGAGCAATCCAAGTGACAAAGATTATCGCCGATACTCACTGCTGCGTCAACCCTGTGATCTGTGTTTCTCTTGATGAGTCATTTAGGAAATACCTCTGCCGCCTTTTTATTCGGAGCAATAACACTCCAGGTCATCCTCCGGAGGGACCGGAGCAAGCACATTCTACGTCAAGAGAGCAGCTGGAGCATACCTCTACCTGTTAGATTGGTCTTCAAAGAGGACTGGGACATTTTCCTTTCGCTTTCCCGTGGAGGTTGTTTAAAATGTTTTTGAATGTTGCACTTTAAAATTCATGATTTCTATGCAAACTACCTTAAAATAAACTAGAACACACTAGTGTAACTCCTGTGATTGTATTCATTTTTAGTTTTGTCTCAAATCTCTGTAAATCACCTCACTTCTTCCCAGTTAATAATAGTAATAATAATAATATGGTATTTGTTAAGTGCTTACTATGTGCCAGGCACTGTGCTAAGCACTGGGGTGGATACAAGCAAATCAGGTTGGACACAGTTCCTGTCCTAGACAGGGCTCACAGTCTTAATCCCCATTTGACACATGAGGTAACTGAGGCACAGAGAAGGGAAGTGGTTGGCCCAAGGTCACACAGCAGACAAGTGACAGAGCCGGGATTAGAACTCAGCATGGCTGAGTGGAAAGAGCCCAGACTTGGGAATCAGAGGTCATAGGTTCGAGTCCCGGCTCTGTCACTTGTCAGCTGTGTGACTGTAGGCAAGTCACTTAACTTCTCTGTGCCTCAGTTACCTCATCTGTAAAATGGGGATTAACTGTGAGCCTCATGTGGGACTACCTGATGACCCTTTATCTACCCCACTGCTTAGAACAGTGCTCTGCACATAGTAAGTGCTTAACAAATGCCAACATTATTATTAACTCATGACCTGCTGACTCCGAGGCACGTACTTTATCCATTATGCCATGCTGCTTCCCACAAACGATGAGTTAGGAGAAAATTGGAATATGTTTTTTGGAAACTTTTGATTGAATGATGTAGAATACGTAAATGTTCATATTTGAATCATACTTTTTATAGAGTGTAATGTGCATTAGAACAGGGATGATATCAATCTCTGTGTTGTATTTAATGTGGAATTCATTTTTTTCTTTTTTTAATTACCCCCTAATGAGAATCAGGCTTGACCTCTGGAAATGTGAAGCCTGAGCTTGGTGGCCCTGGGGCCTGATGGGACGGGGGAATGGCAAATTAATGAAATATAGCTAATACTGCTAATATTCCCATCCCCTCTTGACTTTGCCCTTCACCAGATTAATAACCATGGGCAACCTTGCTGATTTTGATATTGTAAAAATAGACACCATTAGCCAAGAATTTTCCCAAGTCTCTCCTTCACCTTCTCAATGTTCTCCTGATCCTATGTCAATCAGCTCCTTCCAGTTGTCTCTCAAGAGGAAGCCTTTCACCTGCTCCCAAAATCTACCCCTTCTACCTGTGTCTCAACTCCCATCCCCTTTCACTTTTTTAGTTCTTGCTTCTTTCCTTTTCTGTCATCTTCAACCTTTCACTCTTGCTGACTTCTTCCTCTCTGCCTCGCTCCCTCAAAAATATCCTAAACTAAAGAGCCTTCTCTGGATCCCACTGCACCTACCGACTGTTGCCCCATCTCCCTCCTCCCTTTCCTAAAAATAACTCACTGGTAATGTTACTATTAATCACTTAATCTGAGCTAAACCCTGAGTAGACGCAAAACAAGCAGATCAGACACAGTTCCTGTCCCATTTGGGATTCAGAGATGAAGAATCTGGAAAGCAGATATCCCCATTTTACAGATGAGGAAACTCAGCCACAGCGAGGTTAAGTGACCTGCTCAAGTTCCCGCAAGCAGACCAGGGGCCGAGCTGGGATTAGAACCCAGGTCTTTTGACTTTCGGTGCCATGCTCTACCCACCAGAACATGCTGCCTCTTGGATGGGTTGATTGTAACTACTGCTTTCACTTATGCTCCGCCAACTCTTTTCTTAACCTACTGCAATCTGGTTTACCTTCCCTTTACTCTACTGAGACTGTGCTCATCAAGGTTTCCAGTGATCTCATAATAGTAATTGTGATATTTGTGAAGTGTTTATCTTGTGCCAAGCACTGTACTGGGCACTGGGGTAGATGCAAGATAATCAGATGGTGGTATGCAATCTCTGTCCCCAGTGGTGCTCCCAGTCTAAGTAGGAAGCAGTGTGGCCTAGTGAAAAGAGTAAGGCCCTTGGAGTCGGAGGACATGTGTTCTAATCCCAGCTCTCCCACATGCCTGTTGTGCAACCTTGGGCAAGTCACTTAATGTCTCTGTGCCTCAGTTACCTCATCTGTAAAATGGGAATTAAATCCTACCTCCCCCCGGCCTTAGATTGTGAGCCCCATATGGGATGGGATTGTGACCAACCTGATAAACTACCCCAGAGTTTAGAAGAGTGCTTGGCATACTCATTCATTCGATCACATTTATTGAGCGCTTACTGTGTGCAGAGCACTGTACATAGTAGGTGCTTAACAAGTATCGCAATTAGGAAGGAGAACAGGCATTGAGTCCCTATTTTCCAGATGAGGAAACTGAAACACAGAGAAGTTACGTGATTTGCCCAAAGTCATAGCGCAGGCAAGAGGTAAAGCCGGGAGTAGAACATAGGTCCTCTGACTCCCAAGCCTGTGCTCTTTCAACTGGGCCAAAATCATGACTAATTGGGCTTTACTCTGTCCTAATCCTCCTTGACTCCTCAATTCCTTTCAACACCACTGACCACTCCCTTCTCATAGATTTGATGTCTAACCTTGGTGTTGCCAACATGGTTGCCAACATGTTGCCAACACGGTGCTCATCGGATTCCCCCCTTACCTCCCTGACTGTTCCTTCTCCATTTTATTTTCTGACTTTCATCTTCTAAATGTTGGGGCCCCACTAGTCCTCTGCTCTTCTCCTTATATCCTCACTCTTTCATGGGGAGCATCCGCTCAAGTGACGTTAGAAACCACCCCTCAGGAGATAACCCGCAAATCTTTCTCACTAGCCCTAACCCCACTCCTAATTCACAGTTACACATCTCCACATGGATGTCTCACTGGCATTTCAAAGTTAACCTGATTAAAACTGAGATCCTCATCTTTGCATCCTAAACTGTTCCTCCTCCTAACTTTCCATCTGTCAACGATTACTCATCCTCCCTGCCCCAAAAGCCAGCAACCTTGGAGTCATCTTCACTTCCTCTTGTTTTTTTAACTCCCACATTCAATCTGCCGTTGCACCTTTGTACATATCGATTTACACACTCCACCAAATAAGCACTTTTCATTCACTTGTCCAACTTCCCATTTTCTTGTTGTAACCAGGCATATTTTTTCTTTTTCCTTTGATTTTGTGTCTTTCTGTTTTCCCCATTAGACTATATTAAGGTCCAGGGCTGATCATGCCTTTTGACACCTTGTACTCTCCCAAGTGTTTAGTATAGTGCTCTGCCCACAGTAGGAGCTTAATTATAAGCTCCTCGAGGGCAGGGATCGCATGTATCACCTCTATCGTACCCACGTACTCAGAGTACGGTGCTCTGTACTTAGTAATGCTCAATAAATCCTATTTATTGACAGATTATTATAGATTGGTTGACTGATCATCACTGGAGGCTCCACTTCCACTGAATCTGTCCATCTTCCCATCCACACAATTACCACTTTGTTTCAAGCTTTCTTAATATCCTCGGTTGATTATTGCATCAGCAACAACCTTGGAATGAAGAAACTGATATTACTGTAGTACTCGAAAATCAAGATGATCCCAGATTTAAGTGCAATCCTATAAAATCTACCATTTCAGAAAAGGAATTCAACCTTTCAGTAAATAATAACGTTGGTATTTGTTAAGCGCTTACTACGTGCCAAGCACTGTTCTAAGTGCTGGAGTAGATACAGGGTAATCGGGTTGTCCCACGTGGGGCTCACAGTCTTCATCCCCATTTTCCGATGAGGTCACTGAGGCCCAGAGAAGTGAAGTGACTTGCCCACAGTCACACAGCTGACAAGTGGCAGAGCCGGCATTAGAACCCAGGACCGCCTGACTCCCAAGACCGGGCTCTTTTCACTGAGCCACGCTGCTCCACTACTGCTACGGCACCAGTTACTTCTCTCCACCCCTTAGTAGGTGCCTAACATAATAATAATTATTATTATTATTCAGAGATGAAGAATTAGTATTTGTTAAGCACTTACTATGTGCCAAGCACTGTTCTAAGCACTGGGGTAGAAACATCTGTCTCCAGCCTGTGAAAGTTACCTCACTTAGGCCTAGATCCCAGGGTTTTTACCTCCTATTTCAGAGAACAGTCTCACCACTTTGAAAACCTTATTAAAATCACATCTCCTTCAAGAGTCCTTTCCTAACTAAGCCTTCATTTCCTGTATTCTATCTCCTTTCTATATTGCCCTTATACTTGGATTTATTCCCTTCATTATTAATTATAATAATTATGGTATTTGTTAGGCGCTTACTCTGTGCCAGGCACTGTACTAAGCACTGGGGCGGATACAAGTAAATCGGGTTGACACAGTCCCTCTCCCACGTGGGGCTTACGGTCTCAATCCCCATTTTACAGATGAAGGATCGGAAGCCCAGAGAGGTAAAGTGACTTGCCCAAGGTCACACAGCAGACAAGTGGCGGAGCCGGGACTAGAACCCATGACCTTTCGACTCCAGGCCCGGGCTCTTTCCACCTCACCATGCTGCTTCCCTTTATTCACCCCGCCCTCAGCACTTCGGTGTGATTTATTTTAATGTCGGTCTCCTCTTCTAATAATAATAATAATGATACTTGTGAAGCGCTTACTGTGTGCCACACACTGTTCTAAGCGCTGCAGTAGATACAAGTTAATCAGGTCCCTGTGCCACAGGGGTTCACACTCTTAATCCCCACTTTACAGATGAGGTAACTGGCCCAGAGAAGTTCAGCGACTTGGCCAAAGTCACACAGCAGACTTGAGGCAGACTCTAAGCTCCTTTTGGGCAGGCAACGTGTCTACCAACTCTGTTACATGGTACTCTCCCAAGCACTTAGTACAGCGCTCTGCACACAGTAAGCCCTCAATAAATTCACTCAGTCGTATTTACTGAGCGCTTACTGTGTGCAGAGCAGTGTTCTAAGCGCTTGATGTGACTGATGGATTACTGGTAATTGCACACCATGTCCTATTCTCCCCCCTTCACCCTAAATTTCCAGGCATCCTCTAAAAAACGCACTCCCAAGGCAACTGTGGTATGAAAAGCTCAGTAAAATGAATGAAGACTACCTGTAATTAATTAATTTTATTTATTTATTTTCATTTCATTTATTTATTTTAAAATTGATTGATTTATTTATATTAAAGCCTATCTCCCCCTCTAGACGGTGAGCACGTTGTAGGCAGGGAATGTGTCTGATCATGGTCATTCATTCATTCACTCGTATTTATTGAGTGTTTACTGTGTGCAGAACACTGTACTAAGCGCTTGGGAAAGTACACTACGACAATAAACTGTGACATTCCCTGCCCAGCATGAAATTCCTCAGGGGGTGGAGACAGACAGCAATACAAATACAGACATCAATCAGTACAGATACATACGTAAGCGATAGTTATAGTGTAACCTCCCAAGCGGTTAGTACAGTGCTTTGCACACAGTAAGCGCTCAAGAAATACGAATGATTGATTGAATGAATGAATGAATGAATGAATGAATGAATGAATGGAAGAGTATGAGTGAGCTCGTCGTGGGCAGAAATGCGTCTGTTCAGTCGTATTTGTTGAGCGCTGACTGTGTGCAGAGCACTGTACTAAGCGCTTGGAAAGTACAATTCAGCAATAAAGACTATCCCTGCCCAACAACAGGCTCACAGTCTAAAAGGGGGAGACAGATGTTATAGTCTAATAATAATAATAATTATGGTACATGTTAAGCGCTTACTATGTGCTTACTATGCGCTTACTATAGTCTCCCTTTTAGAGGGAGACAGACGCTATATTCTAATAATAATAATAATAATAATTATGGTACATGTTAAGCGCTTACTATGTGCCAATCATTGTTCTAAGCGCTGGGGGAGGGGGGGAATACAAGTTCATCAGGTTGTCCCACGTGGGGCTCCCAGTCTTCATCCCCATTTGCCAGATGAGGTCCCTGAGGCCCAGAGAAGCTAAGTAGTTTGCCCGAGGTCGCACAGCAGACAAGGGGCGGAGCCGCGAAAGGGCTGAGTACGCTGCTTTAGTAATGAGGGTATCTGTTAAGCGCTTACAATGTGCCAAACGCTGTTCTAAGCGTTGGTGGGGGGATGCAAGGTGATCAGGTGGTCCCACGTGGGGCTCCCAGTCTTCATCCCCATTTGACAGACGAGGTCACTGAGGCCCAGAGAAGCGAAGTGACTTGCCCAAAGCTGATGAGTGGCTGGAGCGGGGATTCGAACCCACGACCTCTGACACCCCAGCCGGGGCTCTTGCCACTCTCCTTCGCGCACTGTAGGCGCTCAAGAAAGAGGACTGAATGAATGAATGACTCGAGAACTAGGACTGACTGAATGAAGGGGTAGATGGATGAAAGAATTTTTTTATTACCCTACTTATTTTGTTAATGTGGTGTATTTCTCCTTGATCTTATTTATCGTGATAATGTTGTCTTATTTTCTTCTCTTTTGCTTTGCTGTCCTCGTTTAGACTGTGAGCCATCAATGGGCAGGGATAAAATAATAATAATAATAATGTTGGTATTTGTTAAGCGCTTACTATGTGCCGAGCACTGTTCTAAGCGCTGGGGTAGACACAGGAGAATCAGGTTGTCCCACGTAGGGCTCACAGTCTTCATCCCATTTTACAGATGAGGGAACTGAGGCACAGAGAAGTGAAGTGACTTGCCCACAGTCACACAGCTGACAAGTGGCAGGGCCGGGATTCGAACCCATGACTTCTGACTCCCAAGTCCGGGCTCTTTCCACTGAGCCACGCTGCTTCTCGTGGTCTCCACCTGTTGCCAAATTGTAATAATAATAATAATGTTGGTATTAATAATAATAATACTTATTAAACGCTTAATAATAATAATGTTGGTATTTGTTAAGCGCTTACTATGTGCAGAGCACTGTTCTAAGCGCTGGGGAAGATACAGGGTAATCAGGTTGTCCCACGTGAGGCTCACAGTTAATTCCCATTTTACAGATGAGGTAACTGAGGCACAGAGAAGGGAAGTGACTTGCCCAAAGTCACACAGCTGACAAGTGGCAGAGCCGGGAGTCGAACTCATGACCTCTGACTCCCAAGCCCGTGCTCTTTCTACTGAGCCACGCTCGCTGCTTCTCTTACTCTGTGCCAAGCACTGTTCTAAGCGGTGGGGTCGATACAAGATCAGCTTGTCCCACGTGAGGCTCACTGTCTTCATCCCCATTTTCCAGATGAGGTCACTGAGGCCCAGAGAAGTGAAGTGACTTGCCCACAGTCACACAGCAGACACGTGGCAGATCCGGGATTAGAACCCACGACCTCTGGCTCTTAAACCCGTTTCCACGGAGCCACGCTGTCCATTCCAAGCGCTTAGTACAGTGCTCTGCACATAGTAGCAGCGTGGCTCAGTGGAAAGAGGCCGGACTTGGGAGTCAGTGGTCTTGGGTTAGAATCCTGACTCCGCCACTTAGCTGTGTGACTGTGGACAAGTCACTTCACTTCTCTGTGCCTCAGTGACCTCATCTGTAAAATAGGGATTAAGACTGTGAGTCCCACGTAGGACAACCTGATGACCCTGTATCTACCCCAGCGCTTAGACCAGTGCTCTGCACATAGTAAGCGCTTAACAAAGACCACCATTATCATTATCACCCCAGCGCTTAAAACAGTGCTCTGCACCTAGGAAGCGCTTCCCAAATACCAACATTATTATTATTAACACCCCAGCGCTTAGAACAGTGCTCTGCACCTAGTAGGCGCTTCCCAAATACCAACATTATTATTATTAACACCCCAGCGCTTAGAACAGTGCTCTGCACCTAGTAGGCGCTTCCCAAATACCAACATTATTATTATCACCCCAGCGCTTAGAACAGTGCTCTGCACCTAGTAGGCACTTCCCAAATACTAACATTATTCTTATTATTATCTCAGCGCTTGGACATTATTATTACCCCAGCGCTTAGAACATAGGCGCTTAACAAATACTAGCATTATTATTATCACCCCAGTGCTTAGAACAGGGCTCTGCACCTAGGAAGCGCTTCCCAAATACCAACATTATTATCACCCCAGCGCTTAGAACGGGGCTCTGACCTAGGAAGTGTTTCACAAATACCAACATTCTCATTATTATTATAGTAAGCACTCAATAAATACGAATGAATGACTGGCTGAATGACTGAACGAATGAATGACCGAATGAATGAATGTATGAACGACTGACTGAATGAATGAACGAATGAATGAACGAATGAATGAACGAATGACTGACTGACTGAATAATGTTGGCATTTGTGAAGCGCTTACTACGTGCAGAGCACTGTTCTAAGCGCTGGGGTAGACACAAGGGAATCAGGTTGTCCCACGTGGGGCTCACAGTCTTCATTCCCATTTTACAGATGAGGGAACTGAGGCCCAGAGAAGTGAAGTGAGTCGCCCACAGTCACACAGCTGACAAGTGGCAGAGCCGGGATTCGAACCCATGACCTCTGACTCCAAAGCCCATGACTGAACGAATGAATAAACGAATGACTGAACGAATGACTGAATGACTGAATGAACGAATAACTGAATGAACGAATGACTGAAAGAGTGACTGAACGAATGAATGAACGAATGACTGAAAGAGTGACTGAACGAATGAATGAACGAATGACTGAAAGAGTGACTGAACGAATGAATGAACGAATGACTGAAAGAGTGACTGAACGAATGAATGAACGAATGACTGAAAGAGTGACTGAACGAATGAATGAACGAATGACTGAAAGAGTGACTGAATGAATGAATGAACGAATGACTGAAAGAGTGACTGAACGAATGAATGAACGAATGACCGAAAGAGTGAGTGAATGAATGAATGAACGAATGACGGAAAGAGTGACTGAACAAATGAATGAACGAATGACCGAAAGAGTGAGTGAATGAATGAATGAACGAATGACCGAAAGAGTGAATGAATGAATGAATGAATGAATGAACGAATGACTGAAAGAGTGACTGAACGAATGACCGAAAGAGTGAGTGAATGAATGAATGAACGAATGACTGAAAGAGTGAATGAATGAATGAATGAATGAACGAATGACTGAAAGAGTGACTGAACGAATGACCGAAAGAGTGAGTGAATGAATGAATGAACGAATGACTGAAAGAGTGAATGAATGAATGAATGAATGAACGAATGACTGAAAGAGTGACTGAACGAATGACCGAAAGAGTGAGTGAATGAATGAATGAATGCATGAATGAATGACTGAAAGGGTGACTGAACGAATGACTGAAAGAGAACGAACGAACGACTGAAAGAGTGAATGAATGAATGAATGAATGACTGAAAAAGAGAATGGATGAATGAATGAACGAATGACTGAAAGAGTGACTGAACGAATGAATGAACGAATGACTGAAAGAGTGAATGAATGAATGACCGACCGACCGACCGAAAGAGTGAATGAATGAATGAGCGACTGACTGAAAAGTGAATGAATGAATGAACGAATGACTGAAAGAGTGACTGAACGAATGACTGAACGAACGAATGAATGAATGACTGAACGAACGAAGGGCTGTCTGACAACTGACTGAATGACTGACTGAATGCTGCCGCAAATCACGAGAAACCCGGATGAGGGAGGGTTTCCCTCCTCCCGCCCCCTCCCTGGAGCAGCCCACCAATCAGCGGCGCCGCCTCACCCCCCCCCCCTCCCCGGGCGCTTTGATGTCGTCACTTCCGGGGGAGCGGTTGGCGCGAAAGTCGGGGGGCTTCCGGTGTGCTCGCTCACGCGCCGGGGGCGGGCGGGGAGGGGGGAGGCCTGTCCTCGCGCCCCCTCGCGCGCCCCCCCCCCCTCGGGTGAGGCTCGCGCCCCTTGGTGCCTCGCGCCGCCCCCCCCCCGCCTCGGGTGAGTCTCGCGCGGTTTTCTCGGGTCTCGCGCCCCCCGCCGTCGTCGCCTGAGGCCCAGCTCGGGGGGAGGGGGGGGGAGGGGGGGGGAGGGGCGGGGCCTTCAGAGGGACCACGCTGAGGCCCCTTTTCAGGCCCTTACTATGTACTAAGCGCTGTGCTGAGCGCTGCAGGGGGACACACACAAGGTAACGAGGTTACCCCCCCCCCTCCCCCGTGGGGCTTCATCCCCATTCTCCACAGGGGGAAACTGAGGCCCGGGGAACACGACGAATGGGGGGGGGGTGTTGGGGGAGCGCTTACGAATAGTCATAATGTTGGTATTTGGGAAGCGCTTCCTAGGTGCACAGCACTGTTCTGAGCGCTGGGGTAATCATAATGTTGGTATTTGGGAAGCGCTTACTACTACTCATAATGATGTTGGTATTTGGGAAGCACTTCCTAGGGGCAGAGCCCTGTTCTAAGCGCTGGGGTGATTCATCCTAATAATGTTGGTATTTGTTAAGCGCTTACAAGGTGCACAGCACTGTACTAAGCGCTGGGGTGATCATCCTAGTAATGTTGGTATTTGTTAAGCGCTTACAAGGTGCACAGCACTGTACTAAGCGCTGGGGTGATCATCCTAATAATGTTGGTATTTGTTAAGCGCTTACAAGGTGCACAGCACTGTACTAAGCGCTGGGGTGATCATCCTAATAATGTTGGTATTTGTTAAGCGCTTACTAGGTGCACAGCACTGGTCTAAGCGCTGGGGTAATCATAATGTTGGTATTTGGGAAGCGCTAACTACTAATAATAATGATGTTGGTATTTGGGAAGCACTTCCTAGGTGCACAGCACTGTTCTAAGCGCTGGGGTGATCATAATAATAATAATGTTGGTATTTGGGAAGCGCTTACTAGGTGCAGGGCACTGTTCTAAGCGCTGGGGTAATCATAATGTTGGTATTTGGGAAGCGCTTACTAATAATAATGATGTTGGTATTTGGAAAGCACTGCCTAGGTGCACAGCACTGTTGTAAGCACTGGGGTGATAATGTTAGTATTTGGGAAGCGCTTACTACTACTCATAATGATGTTGGTATTTGGGAAGCACTTCCTAGGTGCAGAGCCCTGTTCTAAGCGCTGGGGTGATCATAATAATAATGTTGGTATTTGTTAAGCACTTACTAGGTGCACAGCACTGGTCTAAGCGCTGGGGTAATCATAATGTTGGTATTTAATAATAATGTTGGTATTTGTTAAGCGCTTACTATGTGCAGAGCACTGTTCTAAGTGCTGGGGAAGACACAAGGGAATCAGGTTGTCCCACGTGGGGCTCACAGTCTTAATCCCCCTTTTACAGATGAGGTAACTGAAGCACAGAGAAGTTAAGTGACTTGCCCACAGTCACACAGCTGAGAAGTGGCAGAGCCGGGATTTGAACCCATGACCTCTGACTCCAAAGTCCGTGCTCTTTCCACGGAGCCACGCTGCTTCTCTTATTTGGGAAGCGCTTACTAATAATAATGATGTTGGCATTTGGGAAGCACTTCCTAGGTGCACAGCACTGTTGTAAGCACTGGGGTGATAATAATGTTAGTATTTGGGAAGCGCTTACTTATAATAATGATGTTGGTATTTGGGAAGCACTTCCTAGGTGCAGAGCCCTGTTCTAAGCGCTGGGGTAATCATAATGTTGGTATTTGGGAAGCGCTTACTACTACTAATAATGATGTTGGTAATTGGGAAGCACTTCCTAGGTGCAGAGCACTGTTCTAAGCGTTGTGGTGATGATAATAATTATGTTGGTATTTGTTAAGCACTTCCTCGGTGCACAGCACTGTTCTGAGCACTGGGGGAGATACAGGATCATCAGGTTGTCCCACGGGAGACTCACAGTCAATCCCCATTTTACAGATGAGGGAACTGAGGCCCACAGAAGTGAAGTGACTTGCCCACAGTCACACAGCTGATAAGTGGCAGAGCCGGGATTTGAACCCATGACCTCTGACTCCCAAGTCCGGGCTCTTTCCGCTGAGCCACGCTGCTTCTCTATAATTTTGGTATTTGTTAAGCGCTTACTATGTGCTGAGCACTGTTCCAAGTGCTGGGGGGAGATACAGAGTCATCAGGTGGTCCCACGTGGGGCTCCCCGTCTTCATCCCCATTTGGCAGATGAGGTCACTGAGGCCCAGAGAAGTGAAGTGACCGGTCCAAAGTCACCCTGCTGACAAGGGGCAGAGTGGAGAAGTCAAGTGGCTGGCCCACAGTCACCCAGCTGACAAGTGGAGGGGGCAGGATTGGAACCCACGACCTCCGGCTCCCCAGCCTGCCTCTGAGCCAAACTGCTTCCTTAGGGCTGGGCCTGGGAGGGCCTGTGGAGCCGAAGATCAGCCAGTCAGTGCCATAAGGAAATAATAATAATAATCCCTCCCTCCTCACCTCCGCCAAACTAACTCTTTTCCCCTCTTCAAAGCCCTACTGAGAGCTCACCTCCTCCAGGAGGCCTTCCCAGACTGAGCTTCCCCTTTTCTCTCAGCTCCCTCTGCTCCCTCTTCATCTCCCCTCTGCTAAGCCTCCTTTCCCTCTGCTCCTTCCCCTCTCCCTGCCCCTCAGCACTCTGCTCATTTGGACATATTTTTTATTCCCCTATTTATTTTGTGAATGAGGTGTCCATCCCCTTCATTCTATTTATCGTGATGAAGTTGTTTTGTTTTTTTGTCCGTCTGTCTCCCCCGATTAGACTGTGAGCCCGTCATTGGGCAGGGACTGTCTCTCTCTCTTGCCGAATTGTCCATTCCAAGCGCTTAGTACAGTGCTCTGCACATAATAAGCGCTCAGTACATACTCTCGAATGACTGAATAATGGCATTTGTTAAGCAGCGTGTCTCAAAATTCCCCGGGCTTGGGAGTCAGAGGTCATGAGTGCGAATTCCGGCTCTGCCACTTGTCAGCCGTGTGGCTGTGGACAAGTCACTTCTCTAGGCCTCAGTGCCCTCCTCTATCAAATGGGAATTAATAATTCATAACTAATGGCATTTGTGAAGCGCTTACTATGTGCCAAGCACTGTTCTAAGCACTGGGGAGGATACAAGGTGATCAGGTTGTCCCACGTGGGGCTTACAGTCTTCATCCTTGTTTTACAGATGGAGTCACTGAGGCCCAGAGAAGTGAAGTGACTTGCCCAAAGTCACACAGCTGACAGGCAGCCGAGCCGGGATTCGAACCTACGACTTCTGACTCCCCATCCCGGGCTCTTTCAACGGAGCCAAGCTCCTTCTCTAAATACCACACTAACTCTTCTGGTGTGACCAACCCCCTCCCCCCCCCCGCACTTCCTTTCCTTTTGTCTCCAGAGGGGGCTTTTTTTTTTAAATTCAGTGGTATTTATTGAGCGCTTACTGTGTGCAAAGCACCGTACTAAGTGCTTGGAATGTACAATTTGGCAACAGAGACCATCCCTATCCCACAACGGATTTTCAGTCTAAAAGACTGTCCTACGTAAAGCCCTCTACTAAGCGCTGGGCTAGCGTGGCATAGTGAAAAGAGCCCGGGCTTGGGAGTCAGAGGTTGTGGGTTCTAATCCCGGCTCCTCCACTTGTCAGCTGTGTGACTTAAATGGGCAAATTACTTCACTCTTCTGGGCCTCAGTGACCTCTTCTGGAAAATGGGGATGAAGACTGTGAGCCCCACGTGGGGCAACCTCATTATCTTGTATTCCCCCCTGCCCCCAGTGCTTAGAACAGTGCTTGGCACATAGTAAGCGCTTAACAAATACCATTATTATTATTGCAAGCTAATCAGGTTGGACATGGGCCCTGCCCTGCATGAGGCTCCCACTCTCAATCCCCATTTTGCAAATTGAGGTAACTGAGGCGCAGAGACGTGACGTGACGTGCCCCAGGTTGTGCAGTGGACAAGTGGGACTAGAACCCAGGTCCTTTTGGCTCCCAGGCCCGTGTTCTACGACGGTGATGGCATTTGTGAAGCGCTTGACCAAGGATCCTGGTTCTGTAGTAATTTAGTGATTATTTTTGCACTCTTATTGGGTATTGATCGCTTGCTTGCGTGATAATTTCAACGCCAGTTTATTCAGATTCAGTTGTATTGATTAAGCGCTTACTGTGTGCAGAGCACTGTATTAAACGCTTAGAAATGACAATTCGGCAACAGATAGAGACAATCCCTACCCAGCGGTGGGCTCACAGTCTAGAAGGGGGAGACAGACAACCAATCCAAACCAGTGTTCTTATTTTGAACTGTGCAGAGTGTGCAGATTTGACCCTCTTCTTCCAGTAGCGCCATAAATACGCCCTTGTTTCCATATTAACACACAATGTTTCGTTTTCATCAGCTCAAAGATGTCCAGCAGTGACAGGGAGCCGTTTTTTGTGAAATTTATAAAGTCTCAGGACAACAGAGAATTTTTTTTTACAGCTCTTGAGGTGAGTACATTTGTATACTTGTATCTGTTGCCGTTGTAACATTTAGATCTATGGACCTGTTGAAATAAATGTCATATGGAAGATAATGTGTATGCGGGAATCATACTTAGTGCATCATTGCGCTTAATCCTTCTGTGGAATTTCATTCTTTGTAGCTTAATTTTTTGGTGGCAGTGTATTCCCCTCCTCTCAGCACTGTGCTCATTTGTATATATTTTTATTTCCCTATTTATTTTGTTAATGAGGTGTCCATCCCCTGGATTCTATTTATCGTGATTAAGTTGTCTTGTTTTTTTTCCACCTGTCTCACCCGATTAGACTGTAAGCCCGTCAGTGGCAGGGATTGTCTCTCATCGTTGCCGAATTGTACATTCCAAGTGCTTAGTACAGTGCTCTGCACATAGTAAGCGCTCAATAAATACTATTGAATGAATAGTTTTTGGTCCTCTTCCATTGAAGTCCCTTCCCCAAGCAGTGATATTCCATTTTCAGGCAATAAATCAGAATGTCACATATATTGGGAATGTTTCGGCTAGTTTTCTGGTTCACTCTTAAAAGCATCTTTCTTTAAATAGAATTAGACCCTTTCGTTTATGTTGGAATAAAATCTGGCCAAAATAACTTTAATAATCCTTGTTGGAATGGCTGACAATTTAAGTGTATTCTAATTATTTCTGTTTTACTTTCAGTCTATAAAAGAATTCCAGTCAGAAGAGTATCTCCAGACTATTACAGAAGAGGAGGCCCTCAAAATAAAAGAAAATGACAGATCCCTTTATATCTGTGACCCATTTGGTGGCGACGTCTTCGAACACCTCAAAAAGGTGTGCTGCTATTGACTATCTCCTTTATTCGTTCAATCATTCAGTCATATTTATTGAGCACTTACTGTGGGCAGAGCACTGTATTAAGCACTTGGAAAGTACAATAGCGTCATAAAGGGATAATTCCCGCCCACAACGAGCTCACAGTCTGGGGACGGGGGAGACAGACATCAATTCAAGTAAGGCATCAGTATAAAAACAGGAAATTATAGATATATACATAAGTGCTGTGGGGAGGGGGGGAAGAGCAAAGGGAGCGAATCAGGGCGATGCAGAAGGGAGTGGGAGATGAGGGAGAGTGGGGCTTAGTTTGGGATACTTTCTTTCGTTTAGGAAACATTGCCTTATGCCTCAGTGCAAATTTCTTTGAGCTTAAACAATGGGTAATTAGAATATATGATCTGCTTTTAAGGCCAGAGTGAATTTGAGAAAAAACTGCTCCATTTCTGCCTTTTCCAAATGCCTTTGCCTAGGCTTTGCCAGAGAGAAACTCTATGATATGTAGAAATATTTTGGAGTTTGGCATTACCTTGTCATTTCATCAAAAACGTTGGCTTTGTTTCCTGCAAGAAGAAGGTATTTAGCAAGTTTTTGTGTTCATTACTCATCTCTTTCTTCAATGACCAAGAGGGAGACTTTGGAATGAAAGAAAGCAGGCTGAAAAATCCATTTTTATTATATTGAAATGATTCTTGTTCTAATGAGGCAAATTGTGTGCATAACCCAAATACTGAAAGAGTTTGTATACTTTTGCCAGAAGGTATTGAATGCACCTCTTCTCAGGTAGTATCGGTTCACAAAATATATTTTTATCCGGTGGTCCAAAGTGATCTTATCATTTTTACATTCATTCAATAGTATTTATTGAGCGCTTACTATGTGCAGAGCACTGTACTAAGCGCTTGGGTTGAACAGGTCGGCAACAGATAGAGACAGTCCCTGCCGTATGACGGGCTTACAGTCTAATCGGGGGAGATGGACAGACGAGAACAATGGCAATAGAGTCGAGGGGAAGAACATCTCGTAAAAACAATGGCAACTAAATAGAATCAAGGCGATGTACATTTCATTAACAAAATAAATAGGGTAATGGAAATATATACAGTTGAGCGGACGAGGACAGTGCTGTGGGGAGGGGAAGGGAGAGGTGGAGGAGCAGAGGGAAAGGGGGAAAAGAGGGTTTAGCTGCGGAGAGGTGAAGGGGGGGTGGTAGAGGGAGTAGAGGGAGAAGGGAGCTCAGTCTGGGAAGGCCTCTTGGAGGAGGTGAGTTTTAAGTAGGGTTTTGAAGAGGGGAAGAGAATCAGTTTGGCGGAGGTGAGGAGGGAGGGCGTTCCGGGACCGCGGGAGGACGTGGACCGGGGGTCGACGGCGGGATAGGAGAGACCGAGGGACAGTGAGGAGGTGGGCGGCAGAGGAGCGGAGCGTGCAGGGTGGGCGGTAGAAAGAGAGAAGGGAGGAGAGGTAGGAAGGGGCAAGGTGATGGAGAGCCTTGAAGCCTAGAGTGAGGAGTTTTTGTTTGGAGCGGAGGTAGATAGGCAACAACTGGAGTTGTTTAAGAAGGGGAATGACATGCCCAGATCGTTTCTGCAGGAAGATGAGCCGGGCAGCGGAGTGAAGAATAGACTGGAGCGGGGCGAGAGAGGAGGAAGGGAGGTCAGAGAGAAGGCTGACACAGTAGTCTAGCCGGGATATCACGAGAGCCCGTAGCAGTAAGGTAGCCGTTTGGGTGGAGAGGAAAGGGCGGATCTTGGCGATATTGTAGAGTTGAAACCGGCAGGTCTTGGTAACGGCTAGGATGCGTGGGGTGAACGAGAGAGACGAGTCAAGGATGACACCGAGATCGCGGGCCCGAGAGTCGGGAAGGATGGTCGTGCCATCGACGGTGATAGAGAAGTCTGGGAGAGGACCGGGTTTGGGAGGGAAGATGAGGAGCTCAGTCTCGCTCATGTTGAGTTTTAGGTGGCGGGCCGACATCCAGGTGGAGATGTCCTGGAGGCAGGAGGAGATGTGAGCCTGAAGGGAGGGGGAGAGGACAGGGGTGGAGATGTACATGTTGTAATCATAATGAGTAACTTTGGAACAAAGGCTTTTGCCATTTATAGCCAAAGAAATCCAAAATCCTTCTCATAATTCCCAGTCCAGTCCATCACAGAGTCCTGTATGATAAGCAAGTTCCTCCTCTTCTGATGATACTAGGTGGGATCAGGCTAAGTACCTCTTAATCGATGAGCACTTACTGGGTGCATGGTCCTGTGCTAAGTGCTTGGGAAAGTATGATAGAGATGGTTGTCACAGTCCCCTGCTCACAAATAGCTTACAGTCCAGAGGGGGTGAGAGACATTAAAATAAACTGCAGCTAGGGGAAATAGAGTGTAAGATGTGTATATAAGTGTCATGGGGGTGGGGTATCAAAGTGTGCATTTAAGGGCTTCACAACCGAGTATATAGGCGGTGCAGAGGGGCAGTTGGGAAGGGGAAAATGAGTGCTTGATTTGGGAAATCGTCTTGGAGGAGATTGATTTTACAAGGGTTTTGAAGGTGCGCGCAGTAGTAGACTGTTGGATTTGAAGGACAAGGGACTTCCAGGCCAGAAGGAGGATGTGGACTAGGGGTAGTGGTGGAAAGATGAGATCGAGGACCAGACTGGCAGAAGACTGGAGTATGCAGATTGAGTTTTAAAAGGAGATTGGTGAGGTAAGATGGGGGGAGAGGCTTAATTAAGTGCCTTAAAGCTGATAGTAAGGAGTTTCTGGTTCTGGATAGGCAACATTTGAAGGTTTTGGAGATGTGGGGAGATACGGACTGAACGAAGTTTTCAGAAAAATGATCTGGGCAACAGAGGTCAAGCATGGGCTGGAATGGGGAGAGGCAGGATACGGGGAGGTCAGCAGTAGTCAAGACAGGATGGTATTGGTGCTTGGATCAGCCTGGTAGCATCTTGGAGAGAAAAAGGTGGGTTCTGGAGATGTTGTGAAGGTAGAACTGATCAGCCAGTCAAAGATAATGCCAGGGTTACAAGCTTGTAAGGTGGAGGATGGTAGTGTTGCTTACAGTGTTGGGAAAGTCAGGGAGAAGACTGGGTTTGGAGGAGTTTTGTTTTGGACATGCCAAGTTTGAGGTGTCAGCCGACTTCCAAGTAGAGATATCCTGAAGGCAGGAGGAATTGGGAGACTGGAGAGAAGGAGAGAGGTTAGAGTTGGAGAGGTAGTTTTGGGAATCATCTGGGTAGAGGTGGTAGTTGAATCCTTGGGAGTAAACGAGTTCTCCGAGAGAGTGAGTGTAGATAGAGAATTGAAGAGGACCCAGAACCGAACTTTGAAGCATCCCAACATTTAGGAGGTGGGAAGCTGGGGGAGCAAGTGAAAGAGACCGAGAAGGAGTGGCCAGAGAGATAGGAGAATCAGGAAAGGACATTGTTGGTGAAGACAAGGGTAGAGAACGTTTGCAGGAGAATCGGGTAGTTCCCAGTGTCAGAGGTAGCAGAAAGATCAAGGAGGATTAGGGGCCATCGGGTTTAGCAAGAAGGAGGTCATCGGTGACTTCAGGGTCATTTCCATGAGAAAAGGAGGCAGAAGCCAGATTTCAGGGGGTCAGGGAATTGTTGGAGAGAAAGTGGAGCCAGCAAGTGTAGACAACTCGCTCAAGGAGTTTGGAAAGGAATGGTAGGAGGGAGCTGGCAGGATAACTGGAGGGTGCTGTGTGGTTGAAAGGGTTGGTTTTTTTTTTTTTAGGACTTAAATGACTTTGATACTCATATCTCCTTTGCTAAACTCGGTAGCAATGCTAAAACATGTGAGCCCTGAAGTCGGGTCTGTGTGGATCTTAGCAGTTTGGCCAGTACTGCAGGAGAGTTGAGCAAGAAGGAAATGCGATAATGCCGTAGTAGACTCCTTTTTCGGCATATCTGATAGCATTGTGAAGTTCCACGGTGAGAGAGATGCAATGAAAAGTTGTCAAAGAAACATATTCCACTGCTCATGGGAGCTAACTTGAGTGGAAGAGGAAAATTGCAGACTGGGGATAATTAGAAAATCTCTGATTCTCAAAATCTTCCTGAATGTGAAGAGGCCACATCTCAGACTTGGCAAACAAAATGGCCTGCATGGTGTCCACGTTCTTTTAAATGGGACTGAGGCAATTGGATCAGGAGCTAAGGATGCAGATGAGTAAGATTCTCCTGCTGGCTCATCTGAGATTTAAGAGCCTCCAGAATATTAAACTGGCTTTTTCTCTGGCCAATCAATCGATCCATAGTATTTATTGAGCCCTTGCTTTGTAATGAACACTGTTCTAAATGCTTGGGAGAGTAAAATAGGGTTAATAGACGTGATCTCTGCCTTCAGGAAGCTTACAATCTAGTGAGAGGGACAGACACTAAAGTAAATTGCAGGTAGGAGAAGCAGCTGTGTATAAAGAACTTTTGTGCTAGTGGGGTGAGCGCCTAAGTGCTTAGGGAGAGGGACCAAATGCATAAATGAAGTAGAAGGGGAAATAGGGTGGGGGATGATGATAGATTAGTTAGGTGAGGCCTCCTGGAGAACATGTGATTGTAATAGTGCTTTGAAGATGGGGAAAGTAGAGGTCTGCCAGGTGTGAAGTGATGATTGTGGTATTTATTAAACACTATGTGAGGGAGGGTGTGAGCAAGAGGTAGATGACGTGTGCTGCATCCCATGGGTCGAAGGGTCATCTTCCCACCTAAGCTGATGGAGGGCGTGGAGATAAGCAACGATCCCCAGAACACTCTGTAGGACGGTGCTCAATCCAGTATTGCCTCCAGCTCTTTCTGCCCAAAGAAGCCTCTACGATGTCTCTTGTGATAAGATCAGCAAAAATCCTGATAATATCAATAATTGTGGTATTTGTAAAGCACTTATTTTGTGCCAGGCGCTGAACTGAGCACTGGGGCCGATAAAATTCAGTCAGTCGGTCGTATTTATTGAGTGCTTACCGTGTGCAAAGCGCTTGGGAGAGTATAATATAATAATAAAACAGACGGATTCGACAGGGTCCCTGTCGCAGATGGCGCTCACAATCTAATGGGAAGAAAGAATGGGTATTTTGATCCCCATTTTGCAGTTGAAGAAACTGAAACACAGAGACATTAGGTGGTTTGCCCAAGGTCCCCAGCAAAGCTGGAACAAGAACCCAGATTTTCTGACTTCCAGTCCTGTGCTCTTTGCTTTCGCTTCTCTACTAGCTGGCTGTTGTGGGCAGTCTCTGATGCTCCTGCCCAACATCGGCACAAAGCTGCAGAGATTTCAGCATGGCCTAGTGGCAAAAGCACGGGCTTGGGAGTTAGAGGGCGTGGGTTCTAATCCTGGCTCTACCACTTGTCTGCTGTGTGACCTCAGGCAAGTCACTTAACTTCTCTGTGCCTCAGTTACCTCATCTATAAAATGGAGATTGTGAGCCCCATGTGGGGCAACCTGATTTCCTTGTATCTTCCTCAGTGCTTAGAATGGTGCTTGGCACATAGTGAGCACTTAAAAAATACCGTAATTATTATTATCATTTTAGTCATGAGTGGGTTTTATACATTTTGGCAAGCCCCTCTTACCATGCTACACCTCTGTCCACCTACTCGCCCACCTCACCCACTACTCTACCCACCTTAGAGAAGCAGCGTGGCTCAGTGGAAAGAGCCGGGGCTTAGGAGTCAGAGGTCATGGGTTCGAATTCTGGCTTTGCCACTTGTCAGCTGTGTGACTTTGGGCAAGTCACTTAACTTCTCTGTGCCTCAGTTACCTCATCTGTAAAATGGGGATTAATTGTGAGCCTCACGTGGGACAATCTGATTACCCTGTATCTACCCCAGCGCTTAAATCAGTGCTCTGCACATGGTAAGCGCTTAACAAAAACCAACAGTATTATTATTATTACTCTCTTGTTAAACCCCAGAAGGAATACAACTGGCCAGGATGAGAGAACACAAACCACTATCTCTTAGGCCTGTCATCACATCTTTCATGTGAGTTCTTTGTCGCAAATTTGTCATCACTGGCCCAAAGCCCATATGCCATTTGCCATGGGAGACCCCTTTATTGTCATGAACATGTATGCTGAGTTTTTTTTAATTGCTAGTTTTAAACACGTATTGTAGTTTAGGTCAGTATTTTGGCTCTTGGGAGCACACTAATTCATTTACATTGTTTTTTATGGGGAAAACTATAGTTTGTTTACTTCCCTTTCACATCATGATATTTTCATGGGACCAAGTCAGAGTGCTACCTGGGATACAGTAGCAGTATATTTTGTGTGGTTTTTCCTTGCTTTGAGTATTTTTGTATGTGTTTTGTTGTGTTCTGACAGTCTTTTAGTATGGCCTGAGATGGTTAATTGCCATGATGTGTAGTGCATGTTGCAAAAATGATTTTCCAGGGCTGTTTCCAGAAAAGGAACTGTCATCCTGGGGGAGGGTGCACTTCTTCATAGGCTAACTTGTGGTGGAGGGAATCTAACTCTTTTCCTTTTATCCAATATGTGTGGATGCAGTGTAGTATCTGTGTGCAGCTCCGTGAACCATTTTAAGGCTCATTTGGAGACTGAGATGGCAACTTGGGAGTTTTGCCAGATGTGCAGCAGTTGTACCATTTACCTTCTGTATGTGTCCGAGGAAAATCCGTTCAGGTCCAGGAGCCATGTTTTATGTTGCAGCCACTGGCAGCAGTGGAGAACAATTTTCTGTTGTAATTCGGAATCGAGTAGTTCAAGGGGAAAATATAATTGTAGGTAGGTGTTTTTTTCTCTCCTCTGCTTCAGAAGGTATAGCGTGCCTTTTCAACCTGTTAGGGGAGAATCTAGATCGGTACGATGTGACATTTTTACCTTTCCCTACTAAATGACCTAAACGTTTCTTTTTCTTTCTTCAGCTTGGTTGTAGAATTGTGGGACCTCAAGTAGTCCTATTTTGTATGCAGCACCAGCGATGTGTACCAAGAGCAGACTATCCGGTTTTTAATATGATTATGGCAGATGTAACTATATCCTGTACCAGTCTTGACAAAGAAACAAGGGTAATGCACATCCACATGATTGAAATGAAAAACAGCAACACTTTGCATGCATTTTGTAAATACGTTCCATTTAGATTTTGCACTTAGTTTTAGGGGGAATGCCTTTAACCCAGTTGGTCAAGCAGGAGAATTTATCGAGCACTGACTCTGCAGAGAGTTATGCTGAGCACCTGGGAGAGTACAGTAGAATTAGTAGAATCAGTGCCCTCGAGGATCTTCTGATCCTAGACAGGGAAGTGGGCACTAAAATAAATTATAGGTAAGGGGAAGCTTCAGAGTTGCCGACAGTGCGGTGCGTGTAGCCAGATGCTCAGGTGACGTGGAAGTGCCGAAGAATCGGTGGGTGGGTGTCAAGGGAGTGGCAGGTAGGGTGGGGAGAAGGGAGGTTAATCAGAATGGGCCTCCTGGAGGAGGTGTGATGTCAGAAGGGCTTGGAAGATGGCGAGAGCAACGGTCTGCCTGGCGTGAAAGAGAAGGGAGACAAAAGAGGAGTCACAGTAATTAGGTTGGCTAAAGAGGAGCAAAAGGTGAGCTGGGGTGACATGAGAGAGAGGAGTATGGAGGACAGAAGAGAACGAAGTCTCAAGCCCAGTAGTGGGCAAGAGTTTCTCCTTGATATGGAGAGGAATGGGCACCCGTCGGAAGCTTCTGATGAGTGGGAAGATCAGATGTTTTAGTCGGTCGTATTTGTTGAGCGTTTACTGTGTGCAGGGCACTATACTAAACCCTTGGGAGAGTACAGCACAACAGTATAACAGATACGTTCCCTGCCCCAGTAATAATAATAATTATAGTAGTTGTTAAGGCCTTACTATGTACTAATGCACCATACTAGGCTCTGGAGTAGATCGAAGCAAATTGGGTTGAACATAATTCCTGTCCCATGTGGGGCTCACGGTCTCAATCCCCATTTTACAGATGAGGTAATTGAGGCACAGAGAAGTAAAGTGACCCACCCAAGGTGACATAGACCAGTGGTGGATGTGGGCTTAGAACACAGGACATTCTGACTCTCGGGCCTGGGTTCTATTCACTAGCGCATGTTGCTTCTTATTATAGTATTATATGTATATACTAGTAAATAGTATATATATATATATAGTATTAAAGTCATGGTACATATGATGGATTTGGTTTATTTTAATAAACTAAGCCAATCGTTCTACTTTTTCATTAGTACACAGAGATAACAGTATTTTTTTTATTTTGAATTAAAATAATTTTGGAAATAAAATATGTAGGGAATATCATCTTGGATGTGGTACTTCTGGAATTAGATTAAAATAAATGATTTCCCATTAGATTGTAAGCACCTTGAGAGCAGGAATTGTGCCTAGTTACTGTATTGTATGCTCCCAAGCATTAGTATAGTTCTCTGCACCCTGTAAACATGCAGGAAATACCACTGATTGGCCGATAATTTATTTCGAGAAAATGTCTGTGACTTTCTAAATGACCGAAAAAATAAGTTGTATTTTTAGGGTTCAAAGGATTAAAATTGATGAGAGTGGTGAATTCTTTGTTTCAGGAATGATAAGTTGTTTCCTTTCTTTTCTTTTATGGCTTCAGGAAGAAGTTCATAAATATGTTCAGATGATGGGTGGACGAGTGTACAGAGATCTTAATGTATCAGTAACTCATCTTATTGCTGGAGAAGTAGGCAGCAAAAAATACTTAGTAGCTGCTAGTTTAAAGAAACCTATCATGCGCCCTTCTTGGATAAAAACGCTATGGGAGAAGTCACAAGAAAAGTAAGATTTGGAAAATTATATGAAAATTTATGATGTTTCTATTCAGCAGCATTTCCTAGGAAAAGCTTTACGTATGTAAATGCAACAAAAACTGCCGTCAACTTCTATTTTCTTCTTTGTGGGGGACACTGCTCTCTGCTCTACATCTTGGGGCAACCCACGTCTTCTCTCCTGGTATTCTCTCTTGCATTCTGATTTATGTCTGGCTGGAGGGGAAAATGCCAACTGATAGGCAGTAGATTTACCTTCTTATTGTGGGGTGGTGTGATTACAGCTGTTCCCCTGCAGCAGAGTGATCTGCAGCGAAGCAGCCGAATGAGACCATTGTGTGTTATCTGTATTCATCAGAGAAGCAGCCTGGCCTAGTAGAAGGAGCACACGACTTCCAGATTTTAATTCCAGCTCTGCCACCTGTTGCTGTTGCCTTAGACTAGTTGCTTACCTTCTCTCAGCCTGTTTTCTCATCTCAAAAACGGGGATTCAATACCTGTTCTCCCTTCCCCTTAAACTGTGAACCCTGTGTCGATCAGGAACTCTGTCTAATCCGGTCATCCTCTGCGCTACCACAGTGCATGACATTTAGTGAGTGCTTAACAAACACCCCTATTTATTAGAGAAGCAGCGTGGCTCAGTGGAAGGAGCACGGGCTTGGGAGTCAGAGGTCATGGGTTCGAATCCCAGCTCCTCCACTTGTCAGCTGTGTGACTTTGGGCAAGTCACTTAGCTTCTCTGTGCCTCAGTGACCTCATCTGTAAAATGGGGTTTAAGACTGTGAGCCTCACGAGGGACAACCTGATTACCCTGTATCTACCCCAGCGCCTAGAACAGTGCTCTGCACATAGTAAGCACTTAACAAATACCAACATTATTATTATCATTTTTTATTAACGTCTCTTCTCCACTTTGAACTGGAGTATACCCCCTTAGCTGGGGTAGTATATGGCAAAAAGGAGAGTTGATTATTGCCTACAGATATATTTGAAATGACAACTAATTAACCCGAAAGACTGTCAAAGGATTTGAGTTTAAATTTTCATGCAATAAATTACGAGAAATGTTTCTGGCTTTGAGGAAATGTGGCATGTGAATGTCTGCCTGGGCTTGATGACTTCATCCCTAATTTCCCCACCTTGGCATAGTACCAAAATTATACAGTGTTGAATGTGTGGGTTCTTTAGATACAGTGGCGGTAGGCAGCGTTACCCCCTGCCTAAATCCAGAACTATCATAGGAGGGACCTGAATCTTCTTAACTATATAGATGAATGAGGGTAGCAATTTTAAAGTGAAGTCCAAAACACAGAAACATGACATGGAAAAAAAAAAAATTCTACTTACTGCAAGAGTTTAAAATAACAGGTTATGGAGAGTTGGAAGGTATTTTTTTCCCCCCAAAAGGAAATCTGTAATTCCTGTGACACAGGGTTCACATTTTAAGGGGAAGGGAGAACAGGTATTGAATCCCATTGAGAGATGAGCAAATTACTAGAAAATTTTCTAGAGATGGAACCTCCTTCTGAAACATCAGATCTAACGGACGCAAAAACCAACAGAGCCATTGACTTTTCTAAGTCTCACTTTCGTGTGGTTGTGACTCAGAAAAGGTAGACTGATGGAAAGTATAACTTCATCCTGAATCAAGGAATGGTTTTGGTAGAGTGCCGGGTCTTTTTATCAGATGTTTTGGCTTTGTTGTTGTTTTTTTTTTGTTTTCCAGGTGCATTTTGGTAGATGTATTTTTTTCTTTCTTTCTCTCACCATTCCTTTTTCCCCAAGCAGAATGATCAGATGTACAGATGTAGACCTAGAAGAGTTTCGGTGCCCTCTATTTCTTGGCTGCACAATTTGTGTGACTGGATTAAGTAGTCTGGACAGGAAGGAGGTTCAGCGACTAACGGTAGAACACGGCGGCCAATACATGGGACAATTAAAGATGAATGAAACCACTCACCTTGTCGTGCAAGAACCAAAAGGTAAACGTGTTTCAAAGAGGACTGAATGAACTGGCACCTTTGCACTGTAGACTTTTAAGCAATTCTGTAATTACTGACAGATTCAGGCTCCGGAGCTATCTTTATAGAGCTCTTTGAAAGTGGGTTGGCTCTTTTCAGTAGGTACCCTACTAGTGTCAGGGAGAGGCTCGGAATAATAGGCCCGTTGGAAAGCCGTATTAGGTTGGGGGGAAAACCAACCAGGAGAAGGGTGGCCCTTCCTAACTGGGACTTGATTAAGGCATGTTGAGAGAAATACATTTGGGAAAATGTTGCTCTGATTTAGGTAAAGTTCTCAAAATTTCTATATCTTTTAATTTTTTTTTTCCAAACTTGGTATTCGCAGCCTGGTATTTTCAGTAGGATTGAAACTTTGCTAAATCCCTGTTCAGGAGACATTTCCAGGTTTGAGAGTCTTTGGGCATCACTTTCCAGTTTAATCAAGAGCCATTTATCAAATCGGCCCTCAAGTTGGCTTACAGTGAGATAATCCAGGTACTTTCGGCGTTGATTTGTTTGGACATTCCTCGTTGTTTGGCTAATCCTGATGTTCTAGTTCTCTTCTCCATTGCAGCGGTGTGTTCCTGCTGTCAGAAAAGACTCACGAGACAACGTGATAATATTTCGGTGAAGTGATTTTAATGGGCTGTTTTTATTTTTGTCTCTCATAGGGCAGAAATATGAATGTGCCAAGAGATGGAATGTACATTGTGTGACCATCCAGTGGTTTTTCGACAGTATTGAGAGAGGTTTTTGTCAAGACGAAGTTATGTATAAGACAGAGCCCAGACCAGAAACAAAGAACCTGCCAGATACTTCAACTCCTACTGGTCAGACCAGCAAAGCCGATAGTAAGTCCCACCTTACACCTTAGGTTTCTTAGAATTTTACACAGAACTGCTTTCCAGCCGATAGCACTCGTAACCGCAGGTGCTCTTTCACAGCATACCAAATTCCAGAAGAGGAAAGACAATGGGTGTCTGTTAGTTTATTTGGCTTTTTGTTGTTATTTGTGCTGGGTTATTTTTTAATTATTCAAATTAACGGTCAGAGTTCTGTATTATAAAGAGCCTGCTTACTATTGCAGTTTTCTGTCATTTCTGCTTACTGTTACAACTTTCTGTGTCATTTCTGGGCCTACCAACTTGTTTCCCCTTTCTTTCTGGTAGGAGATCAGTGGTTCAAGACTTTCCTGAAAAGAACTTTGAAATTGTTATTTTGGAATCAGCGATGAATTTCATTTTTAGTCTGCTCTCAGTCATCATTGCATAATGGAAAATGCCTGTTATATCACAACTGTTTAAGATGTTTTATTTTAAAAATTGATGTCAGCAGTGTTTCTGGCCCTTATCTTTTAGTTCAAGAGAGTTGCTGGGGCAGGAGGAGACTAGTGGATTTACATTTTTGCAATTCCTAAAGATTAAAAATATCCCTTGGTAACACCTACTTAGAAATACAAATTTTGAAGACTTTTTTCATTGGCATTTTTGGAAAGGTTTAATTGTCTTATGTTCACTAAATTTGAAGAACACATATTAAGAAAATAGCACTTTTTAAAAAGAAAATATTAGCCAAAAATTAAACAACCATCCCCAGTGTTCACAAAAGTAAGATTTTTTTTCCACACCATGAAGCCATCAGTTTCAGATATGCTCTTAAAAAAACCTCTCTATTCTGAGTTAAATTGATTTTTAAATCAATTTTTAACATGTTAGATATAGGTTCTTCATTTTCCTTTTCACAGCTTGCTTTTGTAAGAGAAAGAATTTTATTTTTGAAAATGGTACATCTTTTTTTGGTAAGAAATTGACAGGATTTATGAGTGGGGAGGATGCTGAAAATGGAAAAATCTAATGAATCTGAATTTATGGAAATTTTTCTTTTTTAAATTTTATTTTAAGGTCGTACCCTTTCAGACGTCAGCCATATTTCTAATATCAATTCAAGTTGCGTAAATGAGTCTGCGTTTACCTCTGCTCTAAACAGCAAATTGGATTCTCTCCTGGAGGATTTAGAAAATCTGGATGTCAGCACTTTACAAGCACCAGAAGATTTACTAGACGGTTGTCGAGTATGTTTATTTTTGTCTGTTTTTGGAAATCTATTTAATGATGTTAAGGATGGGGGATATTAGCCCTATCTAGTGCATTGAAAATCGGATACATTGAATATAATTCTCTAATCTGCATATTGATCAGACTAAATTAGTGGAGAGAAGCCCTCTCTGTGATTACAGAGAAAGAGAAAGTATTTTCTTCTCTGCCTTAAACTGATTAGAGAACTCTGTACTCCCAGAGAGGAGCAAACCACCCACCTCATGCATGAGACATAGCATGGCCTAGTGGAAAGAGTGTGAGATTTGTGTTCCAGTCCTGGATCCACAGCTTGCCTGCAGTGTGACCTTGGACAAGTCACTTAACTTTTCTCTGCTTCACTTTCTCATCTAACCTGACAGTGGGTTTAAATATCTGCTCTCCTTTGCCTCCATGAGCAACAGGGGCTCTGCCCTAATTATATTGAATCTACCCCCGTGCTTGGCAGACAGAAAGCACTTAAATACTTTGATTATTATTATGACTCGTGAGGAGGGAAAGAGCAAGTGGGGTTTGGAATGGGCTGGATTTAGAGTAGTTGGGTTTGAGTGATTTTGGCCATAAATAACTGGGCATCCCTCATTGAGATGCATATGGAAATTGCATTGCTAGTGGCCTTAAGGCTGTTGTACCTGATCATTAATTCTTTGCCCAAAACCGATGTTACAGTGCAAGAGGAGAACGCAGGACGAGGGTAGGAGAAGGGTTTTTTTCTTCCATGGCTTCAGGGGTCACACATTAATCCTGCAGATCTTGAAGGGCCAAATAGGACTCTGTTTCATGTATTCTTCTCAGAGCAGCCTCATGAGGTTATCCAAATTTGACAGCTGAGGAAAGGGAACTGAAGCTCAGAAAAGTTGGGGCAACCAGGAAATACACCTCCTAGCTCCTATGCAACTGCCTTTCCAACTGTACTCTGCTTTTAGAGAATGTAATGTAGAACGTCTTTCCCCAACACCAAAACTTTCGGGTTTCCTGTCATCAATGCTAAAGAAATTTGCAATTTATTGGACAGCAGTGGTTGTCATAGATTTTCCCAGAATCTGTTCCTCAAGACTAATAGAGTGAAAGAACTTACTGGTGTTTCTACAAGCAGATCACAATTGTACTGATTTATTCTTTACTGGCATATGCTTCTCCATCCCTCTCTTATACACACATGCACATTCACTCTCTCTCTCTCTCCCTCTTCCCTTTTCTATGAGTGTTCAAAATGTTTATGCACCCGATAGTTGTCAGTTCTCTTATCTTTTCTTCCCCTGGAACTGACTGGTTTGTCTGTAATCGAAACTCCTTTCCTTCGCTGGGAGGCTGTCCAGGAACATTTCACAGTCGGCACATAGAGCTATAGTAGTAGGAGTCATCAGAAAATTTCTTTACAGTCTTCTCCAAAGGCTTCTGCCCCTTCTTAGCCCTAGCACAGTTGTATGCGTCCACCACACACACACACTGAAATTACGGGATTCTATCTAGTGAGTTTTGTTTTTTCAAAATAGGCACTCATTATATACTGCCTGTTTGCTTTAGCAATATGCTCCAAATCGTTTTCTAAAAAATGTTAGGTTGCAATGCAATCCCAGGATTCCATGTACTACATCTCCAGCCAAATTGGAGATATTTTTGTGTGGATTTGCCATTTGCAGTTTTAATAAGATGAGTGATCATTTTATCTGACTTTCCTGCCTTCTTGTTACCAGCTTCTCAGTTGACTTAATATGGCAGTGAAGTAATGGAGAAGCAGTAAGACCTAATAGACCAGGGCCTAGGAGCCAGAGGATCTGAGTACTAATTCCAGCTCTGTGTGACCTTGGGACAGTCGCTTAACTTCTCTGTGCCTCAGTTTCCTCTCCTATAAAATGGGAATTTGGTACCTGTTCTCTCTTTAATACCGTGAGCCCATGTAGGACAAGGACTTTGTCCAATCTGATTATCTTCTGTCTACCCAAGTGGTTAGTACAGTGCTTGGCACTTATTAAGCACTTAGCAAATACCAAAATTATTATTATTATTAATGTGTGACTTATGACATTGCTTTTGAAGTGAGACTAAGTAAATTTTTATTTTTCCTGTAAAGTAGAATAGTGAAAGTACCGGTAGCTCAGCTTGAAACAGTCTTCCAATGTTTTCTTTTCCTGGCAGATATATCTCTGTGGATTTAGTGGCCGAAAATTAGATAAGCTGAGAAGGCTTATTAATTGTGGTGGTGGAGTTCGTTTTAATCAGCTCAACGAAGATGTCACTCATGTCATTATAGGAGACTTTGATGATGAATTGAAGCACTTTTGGAATAAGTCAACACACAGGTTCTGAAAGCTTTTACTTCAAAGCAATTTCTATTGTGGTAATGAGTTCTTGTAAATCGAGAAGTGTGAAGTGCAAAATGACATAACTCATTAACATTTTAAAAGTGAATCTAAAATCATGTTAAAATCACTGAGCTACAACATATGGAAAAAGCGGTACAGTAAAATGTCAATAATACAAAATTGAGGTGTAAAAGTCATATTAATAAAGTTTGTGTTGGACTGTTACTAAGGCAGGAGATTATGCTGGGGGCGTGCTGGTGCGATTTGTAGAGAAGAACTCTGTCGAAGAGTGGGGAAGCGAGTACCAGATGTGCTGTCGGAGGGCAAGGGTGGAAAAGGGCAAAGGCTAGACCAAGCCCCTGGGCTACTGGGCCATCACTGGCTCCAGTACCGAGGTGGTCTGCAGAGTAGGGAGATGTGCCTTAAGATTGGTGGCTCTGCGAGGAAAATAGCAGGGGCGGGTGGGCAGCGAAAGGAGAAGCCGACTCCAGTTAGGAGAAGCTGTAAGGTCGACCTGGAGAAGCCGTACACTAAAGCCCTGGGGCCAAATGTGTGTGCTGCCCATGCAATTTTTATTAAACATAATAAGAATAATGTGTAATGCTAGTACTAAACAGCCTGCTCTTTTGCAGGACATTTAGAACCATTTCGAGTAAATAAGTGTTTCTACTAGAACAATATCGTATTCCATTTGGGGGACGTATGGGGGAGAGGGTAGGACTTGAGATACCTTTCATTAAATATGCAGTGTAGTTTTTCTGTATACCATGGCCTTTATGACAGTTCTGAATGTTTTGGATTTGTTTACTCTCTTCATAGGCCATATGTAGTAGGAGCAAAATGGCTGCTGGAGTGCTTTAGTAAGGGCTATCTGCTTTCTGAGGAGCCATATGTTCACGTGAACTACCGAGCAGTGGAAATTTCCGTTTCAGAGCAACCTGGAATCAAACCTGCCCTTTCAAAAAGAAATAGCAATTTGCCTAAGAAAGATTCCGTGGCCTCTGAGGTGCAGCAGCAAGCGGATGAGGACCTACTCTCTCAGTATGAGAAAAATGACTCGACATTAGGTGAGAGCTGATAACTCCTTAGGAGAGATCTGTGTATGTTTATTAAGAAGTCTCATGTTTTAATATGTTAGCGTATATATGTGTACCTCGTTTTTAAACAAATGCTCCTTATCTATCTTCTTTGGCCGACTTTAATCTTTAGTTAACTCAACTAGATTCCAGATGTCGTCAGTTGCTGATGAAACATTTTCAGGAGTTGGTTAAGAACTCGTTATTTCTAAATATATTCTACTCTACTGATGATAAAAAGTATCTCAGTTCAAAGAAGGCTTTTATCAGCAAGAAACCTGACAAACCTGACAGTTAATTAAGTTGACAACTTGGTTGAACTTAGTCGCTGATATTTCAACCAGGTTTTCAGAAAGTCAGTGAAATATTTATGAATTTGAGAAGTTGGTACATGTTGAAATTTACTTGTTAGGGTATTTAAATATATACCAAGCGTAAGTGAAGGCGATGCATTCATTTGTTCTTGTTGTAAAGGTTTTTAAACTGAAACCATGAACAAGAACAAATTAATTTCAACTTCTTATTCATGAGTTGCTTATTTTTTTTCTTGGTGGCTTTTTGTAATCAACTGTTACTTCTGAGTCTTTCATTTTGGATATCTAACTGTCTTAAAGTCATTCAGAACACCAGGATTCCAGATTTGATCAGTGTTATTCTTTGAAATTCTTCTCCTCTTTCTGGTAAGGCACTTTTGGAACTCTGCCAGTGGTGTTCAACTAACAGATTATATGCAGTAATGTACTCTCTCTAGTGCTTAGTACAGTGCTCTGCACATAGTAAGCGCTTAATAAATACCATTGGAAAGGGAAAGGAAAAAACTGTAGTCCAAAAATGCAAGTGTGTTCCTCTTTAAGACAACAAAGAAAGTTGGAATTTGCTTCCTGAGATTGATTTTAATGCGAAGTCTTTTATTTGGTATGTTTATTTTGCACCTGCCAAATGCGAAGCGTAGTCCTCGGCACTTTGGAAAGCACAGTAGAAATAAAAGCCATGGCGCCTTGTCGGGAAGAGCAGGAAGAAAAATGATGCAATTGATAGTAGTAAGAATATAGAAAAGTGAATTCAAATACACGAGTACATAAATCTAAGTGCAAAGGGTGACAGGATGGCCCAACTATGTCTGGTAGAAATTAGTTGACTACTTACTTACTGCTGCTGCTTACTAGAGGAGTTTGGTGTTTCAAGAGGGCTTTGAAGATGGGGAGAACTTTAGTCTGATGGATGGGGAGTGAAAGGGAGTTATAAGGCAAGAGAAGGGCAAAATCAATGAATCTTATTTATTGAGGGCTTACTATATGCAGAGCACTGTGCTAAGCGCTTGGGAAAGGACGGTACAACAGAATTAGCAGACATGCTTCCTGCCCATACTGAGCTTACCGTCTAGAGGGGGAGATAGACGTTAATGTGAATAAATGAGTAATTTGTAATATATAATTTAAAATACGTACGTCAGTGCTGCGGGTTTAGGGGTCAGGCAAATATCAAAAGCCCAAAGGATCCAACTGCATAGGTGACACAGAAGGAGAGGGAGCCGGGGAAAAGAGGGCTTCACTGGGGAAAGCTTCTTGGAGGAGATGTGACCCTAGTGCTTTGAAGATGGAGAGAGCGGTGGTCTGGTGTATATGGAGGTCGGGAGGGTGTTCCAGGCTAGTGGTCGGCGGTGAGATGGACGAGATCGGGGTACAGTGAGTAAGCTGGCACTAGAGTGGACTGTGTGGACTGGGCTGTAGCAGGAGATTGGGTGAGGTTAGAATGGGGAGAACTGATCGAGTGCCAGTGATAAGGAGTTTCTGCCCAGAGGTGGATGGGCAGGTTCTTTAGGAGTGGGGAGACAAGGACTGAACTTTTTTGTTAATAAATGATCTGTGCAGTCGAATAAAGTATGGACTAAAGTATGGGGAGACAGGCAGCTGGGAGGTGAGCAAGGAGGCAGATGCAAGGGAGCAATTTGGAGAGGAAAGGGCATATTTTAGTAGTGTTGCAAAAGTAGAACCAACAAGATTTAGTGACATTGAATATGTGGGCGCAGTGAGAGAGATGAGTCCAACAAAGGGGTGGTGAGGTAGGGAAGATAGTGGTGTTGTCTACAGTGCCAGGAAAGATGCGGGAGGACAGGGTTTGGATGGAAAGATAAGGAGTTTGGTTTTGGACTCGTTTAATTGGAGGTGTCAGCAGGACATCCGAGTTAGATGTATCTTGAAGACGGGAGGAAACGCGAGATTGCGGGGAAGGAGAGAGGTCAGGGCTGGAGATCTAGATTTGGGAATCGACTGCATAGAAATGAGCAGGATCAAGGGATTGAAAGCAGGGGAGTCAAGAACGAGGTAGAATAACGTGATTGACCTGAGAGGAAGGAAGAGTGTGAGCTGAGGTGTAGCAGGTGAAGAGAGCAAAATGGAAAAGAAAAGCGAGCTGATAGGGGCTTCTGTTTGTGGTAGGGAGATGGGGATTCATCAGAAATGTTTAAGTAGGGTGAAATATTTAGGATGACCTTTTGGACAAATATTTCAAGCAACAGAAGGGAGAGGTTAGAGGTGGAGGATACAGTAGCCAATCAGGAGCGTTAGGATCTTGAACCAGAGGGGTCTTGGAAATAACGTGGAGGAAACAACAACAACTTGAAAGAAAAGAGAAAGGAGTCTAATATGAAAGCTTCCGGGACAGGCAACGTGATGGCGTCATTGTGTTGAAATAGGGAGGAAGATTGGGATTAGAAGGAAAAATAGATCAGTTGTAACCGGGGTGAGTTGCAGATGCCTTAAGGAAATGCCAAGTTGTGAGGCAAGTGAAAGGTAGAGGCTGGGGATGAAGATTTGAGAGTCAACCTCATAGAGGCTGCCCAAGTGCAGTGTAATGAGAAGAGTAAGGGATCCAAAATCAAGTCATGTGGAATACTGATAATTAGGGGGTGGGAGGCAGAAGGAGAACTACCTTAGAACCAGGTACCCTGTCCATTTTGTTGTATTGTACTCTCCCAAGTGCTCAGTACAGTGCTCTACACAATAACTGCTCACTAAATGCCAGTGATTGAAACCAAAGTTGGATAATGTTTTTAGAAGAAAGTAGACAAATGTCAAAAGCAGCCAAGGGGTCAAGGAGGATTGGGACTGAATAGAGCCCATTAGATGCAGCTAAGAGGATTGCCTGGTGAGCATGGGCTTAGTAGTATGAAGGAGAAAACCAGGTTTCAGTGGTTATATAAAGAGCTGCGGGAGTGGAAGTGAAGGCAGATGCTGTATATGGCCCACTTATCAGGGCTTCATCTGAGGGAAAAATGAAAGTGAGGAGTTACAGAGTGATACTTAGGTTTGAGAAGCTGAATTGGTACCATGATCATTTTGTCTGAAGGCCTCAGAATATTTTTCACATTTCTTATCTCATTTGGGTCTCCCGGCATCTTTGTTAGGTAATTAATATATTTTTGTGCCTCAGTTTGCATAATTTCCTAGTTAGAAAATTTGCTATCTTGTAAGGAGTCTGCAAAATATAAAAACTCAGTTATCCAGGTATATGGGGGAACCTCTATTAACCTAGCCACAATGTAATCTTCAGTCTTATTGCTGCTTCTGCAAGTGTCCAGGGGACTCAAGTACCCTGAAGCCCCCTAATTAAAGCAGCTTATGACATTTCTGCATCTTTGAAAGTGCCGGAATGAAAACAGAAAACTAGGATACAGGCACAGTCCTTGAAAATGTGGTGGTTATGATTTCACCAGAGGTACATTTTGCCCATAGACGTCCGTGAAGTTAGTTAGGCCATTTCTAGAATCACCTCCCAACATGGCTGACGAGCACTCCGGGTAAGTAGATGAGTAAAAATGCACTGCAAATCTCCTCGCCCCTTTCTCTATTCCAGCAACGCAAACTTAGCCTTTTCCGTCCCCCGGCCGCCCCCACCCCATCCTTCAGTAGGTTTTTCCTGTCTTTGCTGCAAGCGTCACCATCGGCCCTTTCCCTTTCTTGCCTGTAGCCATCCTCTCTTGTATTGGCCGACGCCATGGGAATGGGGACAGGGCGGAGGAATGGGTGATGCTGGCATTTTAGGAAGGGACTGCACTGGCATTTTAGGGTGGGTGTTGGGGCAGTGCCCATTAGACTAAGCCATCAATGGGCAGGGATTGTGTCTTTCTGTTGCCGAATTGTACATTCCAAGCGCTTAGTACAGTGCTCTGCACATAGTAAGCGCTCAATAAATACTATTGAATGAATGAATGAATGGTTTAGGAGGGAGCTATACTGTCCCTTCTCCAACTCCCGGGTCCTTTATCCCTGTTCCAATGCATACATAATGGTGTACCCTGAATTTCAGGGTGCCTCATTTAAGACACTTTCCAATTTGAGAGTGAATTCTCATTGTTCAGAATTTTAAGTCCGTAGTTGTCAAGCAATTGTAGCCAACAAAAATATTTTGTCCCTAAATATCTGTGCTAAGAAATGCAGAAATGTTGTTTTCATTTCCCTTAGCAAGAATTACTTTTTTTTTTCCATTTTTCAGGGGTGGCTGAGAAATCTGAAGCTGGGAAATTTAATGATTCTACTCATATCCTTTGGAAAGAGGAGGATCAATCTTCCAGTCACAATCACCTTCCTGAGGCTTCTACGATTATTGAAAGCGGATTGTTCAGCAAGAAAAGGTTCCTCGTTGTGGGTTTTTCTGAAGATGATGAGCCTTGTATTTCAGATGCTATAAGAGAAAATGCTGGGAAAGTTGTATCCCTCCAAAAAAGAATCATTGCTGACTATGCTGTGGTTCCTTTACTGGGGTGTAAAGTGGAGTCAACTGTAGGAGAAGTGGTTACAAACACATGGCTGGTAAGAGGAAACTAGCAGCTGAGTTTTGTCAATGAACAATAATACTTTTAAAAGCAAGAACTTTGCTGCGATCAAAGGTTTGTTTGTGAATTCTAAAAACAAAAATGGTTCATTGCTTTTAGCATTTTGCATTGTAGATTAGACAAGTAACTTTTCAAGTATGCTTGTTTTTACTTTCACTGTCCTTTTTTCTGTTTGTTTTCGGTTTTGATCATTCAGCTTGCTTGTATTTTTGGCCACTGCATTAATTAGGAAGGAAGCTTTCTTAGATTGACCGTTCATGTAAACATGTTCATTTCATATCAGACTTTCATAATTTTTACCTTTTCAGTTTTTCAGTAATCAATTTAAAAATAAAGGACAATCAACCAGTGGTATCTGTTGAGTGCTTAATATGTGCAGAGCACTGTACTAAGCACTTGGGAAAGTGCAGTGCAACAGAAGTAGCAAACATACATTCCCTGCCCATAATGAGTTTACAGTCTGGAGGGGGAGACAGACATCAGTATGAATAAATAAATAATTTATAATGTATAATTTAAGTATGCGTACTTAAGCGCGGGCCTGGGGATCGGGCAAATATCAAATGCCCAAAGGTCACAGATCCAAGGGCATAGACGATGCAGAAGGGAGAGGGAGCCGGGGGAAAGGGCTAAATTGGGAGATGGGACCTTAATAGTATGTGGATGGAATGGGAGAGATGAGTTGAGAACGCCAAGGTTATGAGCTTGCGAGATAGAACAAGTAGTGATTTGAGATTCAATTTTACTTTCAGTAATCATTTTTAAATATCCACGGTATTCTGAAAAATAAATTATTGATGAAAATTAACTTTGGAAAATATCTTAAAATGTAATTTTTAAATTTCCAATTATGGACTTAGTCAAAACATTATCCAAACTGGAATTAATGTAGTCAAACTACCATTTGCTGAATTCATATTTTTTGGCTTGTTTCCCATTTCACATATTCTTTTTTCTCTTTTTTAAGGGTATGTGCATTGAGCATCAGGTCCTGTTTGACCCAGAGTCAAATCCTCTTTTCACACCACTACCTGTAATGGAAGGGAAAACCCCTTTAGAAGACTGCGTTCTTTCATTCAGCCAATTTACTGGGGCAGAGAGAGACTCCTTGATATACTTAGCAAGTTTGCTTGGAGCGAGGTATGCTGCTTTTTTTAATGTTTGTCGTTTTGTTAATAAAACTAATAATGGGGATTTTTTTGGTTTTGATGTATTGAAAAACTTGCAAGCTGAATGTGTATGTTTAGGGTGCCTGTACAATTTATTGCCTTCTAAGAAGTATCGAATAGAACCCTATGTGTGTTATTTCTTGGAGTTTGTATTGTTCAAATGTCTTGTCTCTCCCCCCGCCCCCGCCCCCGCCCCACAGCACTTATGTGTATATGATTAGTTATATAATTCTGTGTATTTATATTGATGCCTGTTTACTTGTATTGATGTCTGCCTCCTGATCCTGTTGTGGGCAGGGATTGTCTCTCTTTATTGCTGTATTGTACTTTCCAAGCACTTAGCACAGAGCTCTGCACACAGAAAGCACTCAATAAATACGACTGAATGAATGATCGAGAAATGTCCCCCTCTACTCCCAGCACCTTATACCCATTAAAACAGTCTGGTCCCTGAACTGGAAGCTGTGCTAGAGTTCTGGGGAGATTTCAGAGGCCCAACTTGATCCTGGAAGCCCTCTCAATGCAGGGAATTCAGCCTTATTTCTCCGGCATGTCACACTTGTCAGTGTCAGGAATTTTTAGTCCTTAGAATGGTCCCCTTCTTTCTGTGAGGGGTTTTATCAGTAAAATATTGAGTTTAAATGTTGCTCCCAAAACCTACTATGATGGAACTCTGCGTACCCTGAGTTTAAGAGGATAAAAGGAAGGGGCACAAGATCAAAATACTAAAGAATGCCACTCAATGTTTTTTTCCCCCATTCTCTCAGCAGCTACTAGAAACTTCAGTTGGATCTAAATTGTTGCATTTGGTTGTTCTGTGAATGGGAATGTCATAAATGAGGAAGTTGGTTTCACCCTTTGGGTCATCCTTGTTTCTTCTTTTGTTGTAAAATTTTGGTTTTTACCATTTTGAGGAGCATTCTCCAGACTGTGTCACTCCTGGTCAGTTTCAAGGCAAAAGCCGTCTATGGATTCGATTCCCCATTTTTATACTCTATTTTATTCTTTGCATAGATATAGCGTGAAAAGAGAAAATAATATTTTGGAAAAATGCTTGTTTCTCCCAGACATCCCTAGAGTAGCTTTATATTTTGTTTATGGATTTATTTGCCGCAGGCTAAAAATTCGAAAGACCAAATCAGGTACTGGTAGGGCACAGAGCCCTGAACATTATATCACAGTACTGGAGCATAAACTTTCTCTCGATCTGTGTCGAGGGGTAACAGGAAACACAATTGAAAGCACATCTGGAATGAGAGATCAGTTGACACTTCCTGATGTATTAGTTGCCCAACTTTCCTTTATCTCTGAACTCAGTGTAAAGAAGTAACTGGGAGTTTTTAAGGGCAAAAATGAATATTTTGATGTTTTTCTGATCAGTTTCTATTTTAGATAGGCACAGTTCTTTCAGTGTATGTTCCAAGCCTAATCATTGTCCTTAAATGGACCAGAGCAAAGCCAGCTTTATGTACATGCACCCCCCACCAACCTGCAATATATTCAATCAGTGGTATTTACTGAGCACTTACTATATGCAGAGCACTGTACTAGGCATTTAGGAGAGTACAATGCAAAAGTCTTACTCTGCACCAGTCATTTCTGTTGTTGTCTGTTGTCACCCTGACGACTCCAGCTCGGAGTGAAAAATGTGGAGGAGAGAATGTGACTGGTGTTTTTGGGTTTTTTTTAATGTTACCTAATTTTTTATAAATCGTGAATTTTTAATTTGTTCATAAATTGAAAATCATCAATGTTCTTTGTATCAGTATTCCTTTTTACTTTAATACAGAGCTTATCCGTTGCATTGGAAGCTTCTTTTCCATTTAGACCAACTGATTAAATTTGTGTACTTGTTTTAAAATATGAATTTCAGAGTTCAAGAGTTCTTCGTACGCAAAGCTAATACCAAAAAAGGCATGTTTGCCAGTACCCACCTGGTGCTGAAAGAACCTGATGGTTCCAAATATGAAGCGGCAAAAAAGTGGAATTTACCTGCAATCACTGTGTCTTGGCTCTTACAATCTGCGAGGCTGGGAAAGAAAGCTGAAGAAAGCAAGTTTCTGGTCGAGAACGCATCTGCCAAAGGTTGTTGGGTTTTGCTGTTTTTCTTTTACCGTCTTCATTGGTGGTTGGGGTACTGAATTAATGTAGTTAATAGATGTCCCGGTTTGGGCAGGGGTTTTAGGAGTCAGTTCCATTGCCTTGAGAAGTTCATGAAGGCCATGAAATGTGCCAGTTTTCATGACCAGGCCCCCAAGGTGAAAAACTTATTTAGCTAGCGATCTATGAGCATTCTCTTGGGCATCCCCTTTCCTCCTCTTCCTAGCTTGCTAAACGTCTGCAAGGTCTTTCTGAATTCACTCTTTTTGGCCATGATGTGTGTTTTCACTGCACGTTTTGGCTAGAATGTTGCTGGGGAAGTACGGAGAAGAAATGGTTCGTGTAAGTGTGCAGGGTTTTGGACGTGGTGCACGTTTTGCAGTGACAGATTTATTTGATAAACTTCTTTTTCTTGAGTCATTGCTAGAGCTATTGCATGGTTTCTGCCATTAACTGGTTAGTGAAACCCTATTGTCTTTGTAATTCACAGGGATATTGTGAGGATTGGTGGGTGCAGCTCAGGGTGCAATAAGATGAAATTGAGCAAAGAAAAGCAAAGCATATTTGTGTTGTATTCTGCTGTTGTTTCTGCAAAGGAAGGGATATTGATTCAGTGTTTGTGTTCACTGAAAACTGGGCTAGGAAACATAGTAGAGGAAGTACTATTGGAATAATCACGGTGTGACGTGGTGGTGGATTCCCCTTCTAGACTGTGAGCTTGTTGTGGGCAGGAATGTGTCAGTTGTTGTTATACTTTGCTCTCCCAAGCGCTTAGAACAGTGCTTTGCACACAGTAAGTACTCAATAAATGCGAATAAATGAATGAATCATTAGAAGAACTAGTGCATGTCCAATTTCTGCAATGTGCATCTTTCACCAGGGCATTTATGGGGAACAGATGTTGCAGTTTTAAGATAGTTGGCATTTAAGGACATGGTCAGGAGAGGTATTGGCAGAAGTGCTGAATTCCTTTGCTATTTGAAATGTGCCTAGGAAATAAGACTCAAAAACACAGAATTCAAACGGTCACTTATTTAAGCAGGTTTTCCTACCTAAAGAAGAGATGGAATATCATTGTTTTATATTTATAACATTTTTACTTTTATTTTAAATCAGCAGAAGAAAGTTCTCAAAGTCAGAAACCAACAGATCAGACTCAAGTATCTGGTTCAGACACACCAGAAAAGTCTAGCACACTCTTGGAGAGCAAAAGGAACTCAGCCGTGACACCTTTGGATATGAACAGGTTTCAGAGTAAAGCTTTTCATACGGTACTCTCACAGCAAGCCAGGAAAACCTCAGTTTCCGGAGAAGGAAAACCACTTCAGAAGGAACCGTCGCTACACCTAGACACACCATCGAAATTTCTGTCCAAAGACAAGCTCTTCAAGCCTTCATTTGATGTGAAGGTAAGATGTGATGTGCTAGTTAAATGTTACTAAGAATGGGTCGTAGCAGTTGAGTTCAGAAAATTTTTTTTTAAATTTTCTCATTAAGGATCTGTTCTCCAACACCTCACGTCCTCTGAGAATGGGATCAACAATCTATTTACCTATAGAAGTTGCTGGTCAATATTTAGCTCCGCTTTTATCTCAATACCTGTTAGGAAGATGCAGATTATTCATTTCAATTATTTTGCCTGATTTTAAATGATTTTATCATTTTTAATATAGCAACCTGGAAGATACAATTATGCCCAGAGTGTCCCAAAATAGTATTTCGACCCAAGAAGTTTAGTCTGATTTAGACAAGATTCCTACTAAGTTTTGACCTTGTGGGCATCAGCAAGTGCCAGCACAGTGGCTACTAATGCGTGAACTTCTTTTTTTATATATGTGGCTTTAATCTGTAGTACTGATTATGGGCAGAAAGCGTGTCTCTAATTCTGTGGTATTGTACTCCCCAAAGTGCTTAGTACAGTGCTCTGCACATAGTAGGTACTGAATAAATACCACTGATTAATCTGAAAATGAGCCTGCCTCCCAGTTTGTCTTGTACTTGTAATGTTTATTTTATTTGTTAAACTGGAAGAGAATAAGTGTTGCAGAGCCAAAATAAAGCAAACTAAACCAGGAATGAAACTGTATTGTAACACTGTGAAACTAATTAGCACTGGTCCATAAAACATGTTTAACAAAATTTATGCTGTGGACCAGAGAGGGTACCTCAGAGAAGCACCAGGATCAAATTTACTTTTTTCCATCCCAGCGAGGCTCCCGGGTCCAAGTGGAAGCCTCCTTCCTGTTGTCTCACTCCCCCTGCCTGCCCTAAACCCACCTCCAAGGATTAGAGGGCAAGGGAAGTCTGCAAGCAGGCACCCTGTTTTATGGGAATACCTCTTCCCGGTGGCCAACGGCCCCCGTAAAGTTTCTTTCTGTAGCAGAGAGCCTGAATTCCCCATGGTTGGCATAAGAATAACCTTCACTGCCTCTTTCCCCCTTTACTTTGGGTGCACTCTGAAGGGAGTCCCCTCTCCCCCTCCAGTTGAAACACTTGTGAACACTCGATGCAGTTTGAATGCTTTCATTATTTATAGAGTCCTAACTGCGTCCACCCCTTCCGTGACAGTGGCGTCTTGTGGATTTTTCCAAGAAGTTTCTCGTGCTTCCCCGAGGACCCAGGCGTGGGGAGGCAGGTAGCTTCATGGGTGGTTGAGTAGCCTTCCCTCGTGGATCCCGGTCCTCCCCATGGAGCTGCCGTCACCCGGTGTCACCTGGTTTCCGTCAGAGGCTCGAGGGTGCCTTTAGCGACTCAGCAACTCACTTTTCTTGGAGTAGTTAGTAACTTTTCCCCAGCAGCTGACCTTTTGCCCATTTTGCAAGCCTGTCTTTTCATCGTGACATGCGACCTTTTGCCCCATAATCTAGTTGCGCTTCTGGCTTTTCACCTTCCATTTTAGAGGTCTCTTGGGGCGGGGCAGAACCCAGCATCCGTCTGCTTCCTTCCGACAGCTTCCTTCTGTTCCTCGGAGCCATTACCCACGATAAAGATCCTGGAATTCTTTGGGCCTCCGGGATCCATAAATGGTGGCCTGTCTACCAGGGTAGCACCCTCCCTCCTTTCCCACCCAACACAGCAGAGAGGAAGCTTACCGTACTCATTTTGAAAGCATCGGGTAATTTAGACCAGATGCCTCTCTCTGGTGAGATGAGGAACCTGAAGACTACTTTCACTCGACAATAGCAGGCTAATATTTCAAAGTTTTTCCTTGGTGTTCTTTCCTTCTGCATCTGTCCCTCCCATCCACCTTTTGGACTAAGGGCCCTGAACCCTGTTGGTCAAGGGACCAGGACTGAGATCAGAAGTATTTTTAAAAAGATCTTTGCAGGTATAAAGATTTTCACCTTAATTTGTTGAAGTGATTTCTCAAGACAGAGAGAAACTTGGGGTAATGTAAATCAGTAAAAGTAAACTAGCTTCTGTATTTCCTCTCGCTCCTGTAGGATGCCTTGGCAGTTTTGGAAACTCCAAGAGGGTGTAGCCAGAGACACAGGAAGTTGAGCACCCCCCTCTCAGAAGTCATTGGCAGGAACCTGAAACTGGCCGTAGCAAATAGCACTCGTCACGTAGCGGTTCTTTCCGCAAGTCCTCGGCTGGAGGATGCCCAGCTGGAAAAGGTAGGAGGTGCTTAGTTCGGGCCTAGTTTTTCTAATTGGGAAGCTTTATGATCCAGTGGTGATGACTTCCCGACAAGACTGATGGATGTTCTGGGCTTCTTTTCTTTCTGGCCAGTCCATACAGAAAGAAGAATTCAAACCATTAACTGATGTAGTGATATGCGTCAGTAAGAAACTCAGTAAGAAGCAGAGCGAGCTGAACGGTATTGCAGCATCTCTAGGAGCAGATTACAGGTAGTATTATTCCTCTGTGAATAGATCTAGGCACTGAATGCTGTACCAGGTGTTTGGGAGATAAATTGGAAATAAAATGGGGCCTCTAAGTATCCTCTTCTGCTCCCTTCCTCTTTTGTTTTCCTCCTGGATTCTTTCATCTCCCCCCTTCCCATCCTTTCCCCTCCCACTGCCTCCTACCATTTAACCTATTCTTTGTTCTTTGACATTACTGCTGCTATAGCCTCATTTGTTTCTTCTTTTGTTTTCCTCCTGGATTCTTTCATCTCCCCCCTTACCATCCTTTCCCCTCCCACTGCCTCCTACCATTTAACCTATTCTTTGTTCTTTGACATTACTGCTGCTATAGCCTCATTTTGTTACTGGATTCTCTGCCCTTGCAAATCTCTGCCCCTACCCGTCAGCTAATGGTTCTCAGGTTAATGATAGAAACACAGTATCTATTCTTTAAGCATCTGTAACTTCCCACTGGGGGAACTTCCTCAGTAATAGGAATCATTCTCTGCCTCATATGTAGATCAATCCATCATTGGTGTTTATTGAGCGCTTGGGGGAGTACAGTACAACAGAATTAGCAGACGTTCCCCGCCCAGAAAGTGCTTACCCTCTTGAGGGGGCTTACAGTCTCTAGCAAGGTGGTCAAGTTGAACAATGAGTGGGTTTTTGCCCCTTGACTGGCAATAAGAATCCTAATAATAGTGGTGTTTGTTAAGCGCTTACTATGTGCCAGGCAGTGTACCAAGTGCTGGGGCGGACACAAGCAAATCGGTTGTGTGTCTGTCTCACATGGGGCTCACAGTCTCCATCCCCATTTTACAGTGGAGGTAACTGAGGCCCAGAGAAGTCAAGTGACTTGCCCCAGGTCGCACAGCAGAAGGCGGAGCTGGGATTAGAAACCAGGACCTTCTGACGTCCAGGCCTGTGTTCTACCTACCATGGTGTTTCTGTCTGTAGAGCCATTCTGTTTAGGAGTTAAAGATACACATTTCCCCCACCAGCTGCAGGCTCTCCACCCCCACCCCCAGACTCAATAGGAGCAGTAAATGTGTCTGTTTATTGTTGTATTGTACTCTCCCAAATGCTTAGTCCAGTGCTCTGCATACAGTAGGTGCTCAGTAAATACAATTGAATGAATGAATAACTGCTTTACAGGTGTCTGTTATATTTTCATGTTGTGCTGCCTTAAGCACTTAGTACAGTGCTCTGCAAGCAGTAAGCACTCAATAAATACGTGCGATAACCTTCTTCTGCTCTGGTTCGAAGTTAGGGTTTTAATGCATTGCTTGAGTTTTCGTCCTCGTTTTGTGTTTTTGTGAATACGTGTAAGTTCCCGTTTATTATTGCTCAACCTCACAGTTACAGGGAAACCAAAAGCAACTCGTGTATTTTCAAAGAAATAGACCCACTGTGCTCCCTGGTGGTGATTATTGTAAGATTCCCTTCAGCTTCCTCGGTTGAAGGTGAAACTAACCTGAAAAACATTTTTTCCCTAAATGTTCAATGATGCGAAAGTACATTTAGACTGCTTTTCATTCATTGTCATCTTGGAAATATTTAATAATCTGAACAGATCTTAATCCTACAAAATACTCTTTTTTTCCCCATGCCTTCTTAGGGTGTTCATCAACTTTACTAATTTAGCTGCTGAAAGTCAAAGGCCAAGTTTTGAATGTCTTGAGGATTTTATGCTTATAATGCACCTTTCCAAATCTATAATTCCAGTTGGATTTTCAAGGTCACAGCATTTTCTCCATGACAGCAGTAATAGTGGTAAACTAGACCTGGCATTATTTTAGTTGTTTCCACCTATGTATTTTAGGTGGAGCTTCGATGAAACGGTGACACATTTCATCTACCAGGGGCGACAGAACGACAGTAATCGAGAATATAGATCTGTTAAAGAAAGAGGAATACATATTGTTTCTGAACACTGGCTTTTACAAGTATGTACCCCCTTTTTTGTTCCTCTTTTCTCCCATCACGTTTCCAATATATTTATTGATAGTAAATGCATTTTCCTTTATTCATAAGCTTAAACTCCTAGACATCTGTTGTGGGGGATAATCCGTGGCTCCTTCCAGAGATCGAAAGCCTTATAAGTGAATATTTTAAAATGTATTTTCTAGTGGCTTATTTTCAACTGTTTTAATATTCTCAGTTGAGGCGAACTTTTCCTGATCTTTCTGTGTTTGAACTCTAGGTACTGTGATAGAGAATTAGAGAGTCAAAAGTCCCTTGGGTGGCAAGAACATTATGTGCCTGCCAACTCTGCTGTTCATTCAGTCGTATTTATCGAGCAGTCAATAAATGCTATTAATTAGATCGATTCTAAGGATAGAATTAAGATTAATACTTTGCAGACTAAGAATCGGGAGAGGGTTTTCATTTACCTAGAGCATATCAGGAGTTTTCCTTTGGGGTTGTAGTCTTCAAAGACTTTCGCCTTGGAAAATTCCCTTCCTCAGTTTTAGGACAGAGGGAGGGAGTAGTGATCTCATCACCTTTCTTCTGACATATTATGCTCTTCTGTTGCACTTTGATAATGTTGTGTTTAAAAAATTAATTCCATTGCAGAGTGCCCAAGAATACAGACGCCTTCCCGAATCTCTTTACCCACACACCTACAATCCCAAAATGAGCCTGGATATAAGTGCGACACAAGATGAGAGGCTCTATACCGGTCAGCTTTCATCATCTGATAAAATACCAAAGGATAATGAGGTACAACAGAACGTGATACAGCACACAGATGAAACCCCAGGCTGTTGCACTAATGGAATTAATAGAACCCAGTTTTGTGGTTTTCAAGGTCCTTTCAAGGTTTCATCTCAAGTCCCACTCGCCCCCCCAGCCCCAACCATATCCATACATCCTCTCCTCCCTCATCCAGTCCCTTTCCTTTCCCCCCAAGACCTGTTTGTTCCGAACATACTCCCTTTTCTGGAGCGGGCCCATAGTAGAAGTGTTTTGCACACAGTAGTTGCTCAGTTAATACCGTGAACATTTTTCTCCCCCCCGCATCTAGACTCATGGCCCGCTCGCCCCCGGGACTGCTTCTGACGCAGAATAAGCCCTAAATAAATACCGTTGTTTGACACAGGAGTACTACTATCTGTAATGCACTCCTAGAGATGCTTCAGTTCCACTTAGCTCACTCTGCTTCTTACCAAGTTTCTTTCTCAAATCGCTCCCCAAAAGGCCAGGTTCTCGTCCCCCCTCTTACTTACCCTCCCTTCTGCCTGACCTAGAAACTCAGGTCTGATCCCGTAAGCACTTACGTACACGTCTGTTTCCCCTCTAGACTGTAAGCCCCTTGTTGTCAGGGATCCCATCTACCGGTCAGTTGCATTTTCCCAAGCTCTAAGTGTAGAGCTCATCACACAGTAAATGCTCAATAAATCTTATCGATTGATTGAACCAAAGCACGCAAGGGAATATTAGGAGCTTGAGCTGGTGTGGAGAGAGTCCTCCAGGTATTCTGGCTGCTACTGGCTTTTTTAATTTATTTTCAAGTCTCTGATTTGTCTCAGAGAGCTGCTGTCTTTGTCATTACGATAGGGCCAAGGCCCTTGGATATTTTTGAGTATCCCTAGGGTCCCCCTTGTGCAGCTGGTTGAAATCGATCTTTTAAGTTGGTGAACGTAGATGACTGTGACACTTGAATAACATTGTAAAGTAGTAGTCTGCTTTGACGAGCTGCAGTATCTGCCTTGTTTTTAATAGCCTGAGTCTCTATCTATGGAGGTGAAGAATGTAGAAGACGGACCCTCTGATCCGATGGAGATGGAGACCGCAAATGACAATCACCCAAATCCCAAAGGAGGTAAATGATTTCAGTTGTCCAAAAGTACCTGCCGAGTTTTTCGACATTTGTAGGTGTATTTAGAAGACTTTATCCCTAAATGGCAAAATGGCAATATTCTGTATAGATTCTGTCACTTGGGGTTTGGGCTTATTTAGTAGAGTGCAGGAACTCCTCCTCTGTATGCTGTTCCCAGCAGAGCAGACTTTTCTTACTGGCAAGTCTAAATATTTAGCGTGAATAAAAGCTAACCCCTCCATTCTTTCCCCCCTCCCCCCCACTCTAAGTGCTAACACAGACCCTGGAAATGAGGGAAAACTTCCAGAAGCAGCTGCAAGAAATCATGTCTGCGACATCAATAGCGAAACCCCAAGGGCAGAGGGGCTCCCTCTCCAGAAATGGGTGTGACAGCACTCCTTCAACTCCAGACAGCGCGCGTTCTGCTCGAAGTAGTCGCACCCGAGCCTTGGAAGTGCTAAGGTATCTATCTGTCTGCTTTCTGGGGAAATGCAGAGACAATTGCGTCAGGGGCCCGGTGCCATTAGAATGCTCGCGTACCCCTGCGGCTTTTACTCCCCCCAGTCTGATGGTATTATTCAAAAGTGATGGGTGTTGTGGCCCCATTATTATTTCTTCAGCATTTCCTAGTGGAGAGAGCATGGGCCTGGGAGTCAGGAGGACCTGGGTCCTAATTCTGGCTCCACCACTTGTCTGCCGGGTGACCTTGGGCGAGTCCCTAACCTTCTCTGGGCCTCAGCTCCCTCTATAAAACGGGGATTAAGGCCGTGAGCCCCATGGGGACCAGAGACTGTATGCAATCCATTTTGCTTGTATCCACCCCAGCGGTTAGTACAGTGCCTGGCACACAGTAGCACTTGACGAGTACCACGATTATTACAGAGAGGGTTGGATTCAGTTCGGGGCCTCTAAAGAATATCTGTGGCTTCGGTTCTTCAGACAGCCTCATCGGACCCTAACCGATCTCAACACCGAGCCCTCCCAGAGCGAACAGATCATTTGGGACGATCCTACGGCACGAGAGGAAAGAGCGAGGCTGGCCAGCAACCTGCAGTGGCCCACCAGTCCCACGCGACTCTCCGAGCTCCCAGCCGACGTGACAGACTTGGATGACTCCCCGTTTACGGACTCCTTACATGACTCTGAAACTTCCGAGCTAGGTAACGAGAGAAACGGTCACCTTAAAAATGACTCTGCGTAGCCTGTTTTCATTTTAAAAACCAATGAAATTAAGTGCTTGGGAAAGTACAGTGTTACCTGTTCCCTGTCCACAATGAGCTTGCACTGTAGAAGGGAGAAAGATTTACTTTAATCACTCATGTGCCAGGGAAGATAAACCATTAAGACAAGACCTGTCTCACAGAAGCCCATAGAAAAGATTACAATGGAAGCCAGAAAGTCTGGTTGTGTGGTTAAGGCTTCTGCTTTTGTGGATAAACTTCCTGGAAGGGAATTTGAATGAAGGACTTTATATACCCACTTGTTTTTTATGGGCTTATATTGAAGGTAGTGCTTCATCCTTGGCATTTTTCTTTTCCCTTCTCTCCCACCCTCCCCTCAGGATCTGTTAAATGAGGTCATACCCGACACTTGTAACTTGCCACTCCAAATCATAGTTTTCCATCCTGGCCAAGTCGAACGTACTTCCCCTAGCCTGTCCTATTCAGGATGTCGTGATGGAGCATTTTATTGCCCCTAGCTGCTGCTGATCCCGAAAAAGCATGGGACACTGAGGACCCGAAGAACCAGATCTCGGAAGAAGCAGAAACCACAATGAAAGATGACCACCTGATCCCTACACCACAAGCCCCCAGCATCGCTTTCCCCCTAGCCAACCCGCCCGTGGCTCCACAACCCAAAGAGAAGGTTTGTCTCGTGTGTATTTGGTCTGGTTTTGGACGGGGCTGTCGAGGGGGCGTCGCTAACAACGAACTTGGTGTCGTTCCAGACGGTACGGGAAAAGGAGACTCGTGAAGAGCTGACAAAACAATACATATTCCAGCTCTCCTCTCTCAATCCTCAAGAACGAATCGACTACTGTCATTTGATCGAGGAACTAGGTGCTGGTATTTTTGCACAACTTTCAAACGGTTCAGTAGTCGATCGCTTCGCTCGCTTATTGTCCTCTGGCTTCAATGTGTGGAAATCGATAGGTAGAGCGTGGAGCTTGTGAAACGGATGTAACGGATTGCTAGCGGAAGTCAGTTTTAACTTCGATCTGGGAGAGAGAGAGACCTCATAGCCAGAGTACAAACCGATTGCTTTGTCTTCAAGGTGGATCGGTGCTTGAAAAGCAGTGCTTTGACGCGAGCTGCACGCACATCGTTGTGGGTCATCCTCTCCGAAATGAGAAGTATTTGGCTTCCATGGCAGCTGGCAAGTGGGTCCTTCATCGCTCCTACCTCGAGGCCTGTAGGACCGCCGGGTGCTTTGTGCAGGTGTGAATCTATGCCATTGTCTTTGGCGTTTTTCTCCCGCGCTGACGCTTCTCGTACATTTGGTTTGTCAACCTGGAGTTTTTATGGTGCTTGTAGACTGGTGTTTCTGATGGAGGGCTGCCGACCTCAAACCCGCCTTCCCGTGGGCATCAGTTACAAGACTGTGAGCTCCACCTGGGACAAGCTGCTCACCTCGTATCCTCCCCAGCGCTTAACAAATGCCATCATTATTATTCATTCCTTAGTCTGGCAACAGCACTCTATTTGCCTTTGTCTTTGAGCAGAAGAAACGGTGTTGTGGCGTGGGAGCCTGCCAGAATCCCATTTGGCTGGACCCATACTAAGACACTTTAAAATGATTTCCGAGAGTGGGTAACTTGTTTTTTTGGTAATATCCAACCAGCCTAGCTAGCTAGCTTCCTCATCCCCCTTTTGGCAAAGAAACAGAGAACTGATCTTATTGGGCACCAACACATTCTGGACATAGGAGAGTACAAGATTTGGTTGATAATGATCACTTGAACTTCTAAGTACCCCAAACTGCATGCTTCACTGCTAATTCCCATGGCATGTCTTCTGATAAGAAGCTACGTTCCCTAGGAGGAAGATTATGAATGGGGAAGCAGTTCCATACTCGATGTGCTGACTGGAATCAACCTGCAGCAGAAAAAATTAGCCCTGGCAGCAATGAGATGGCGGAAGAAAATCCAGAGAAGACAAGAAGAAGCAGGCGTTGTTGAGGTATCCGGGTGCATGGTTAAACACTAAGCTAGAAGTTCTACTCGGGTTGGATACTCCATTTCCCCTCTTCTTACCGCCAGATCTCATGTCCTGAAAGCGTCTCAGCTCGTCTGGGAACCACCAGTTAGGTCCCCACCTTCCTAAAAGCAGAGATGAAAGCATGGGAAATTTTTCTTCAATCCTTTTTTCTTTTCTTTTCTAGGGGGCATTTAGTGGCTGGAGGGTAGTTTTAAATGTTGACCAGTCCAGAGAAGCAGGATTCAAGCGTCTTCTTCAGTCAGGAGGGGCAAAGGTTAGTTAAACATTCCAAGCGCTTAGTACAGTGCTCTGCACCTAGTAAGCGCTCAATAAATACTATTGAATGAATGGTTAAACAATGGTATTCATTGAGGTTGCCCATCCACCTCCACAAACAAGCTCATTTTCTCGCCTCCTATTACAACTCAGTCTGCAAAGGTCACTCTTCTAATGCTAACCTTCTCACTGTGCCTCGATCTCGGTGCTGACCCCTCGTCCATGGAAGGGCCTCCCTCCTCAAATCCAATTATTCTCCCCTCCTTTAAGGCCTTATTGAAGACACATGTCCTCCAGGGAGCCTTCCCAGACTGTACGGTCCTTTGTGGGCAAGGAACACGTCTATTTTTTTTTTATTGTATTGTACAGTACTCCGCATATGGTAAGCGTTAGTTAAACAACTCCAGTGGTTGCCCATCGACCTCCGCTCCAAACAAAAACTCCTCACTCTAGGCTTCAAGGCTCTCCATCACCTTGCCCCTTCCTACCTCTCCTCCCTTCTCTCTTTCTACCGCCCACCCCACACGCTCCGCTCCTCTGCCGCCCACCTCCTCGCCATCCCTCGGTCTCACCTATCCCGCCGTCGACCCCTGGGTCACGTCCTCCCGTGGTCCCGGAACGCCCTCCCTCCTCACCTCTTCAAAACCTTACTTAAAAATCACCTCCTCCAAGAGGCGTTCCCAGACTGAGCTCCTCTTCCCCCTCTACTCCCTCTGCCATCCCCCCTTTACCTCTCCGCAGCTAAAGCCTCATTTTCCCCTTTTCCCTCTGCTCCTCCACCTCTCCCTTCCCATCCCCACAGCACTGTACTCGTCCGCTCAACTGTATATATTTTCGTTACCCTATTTATTTTGTTAATGAATTGTACATCGCCTTGATTCTATTTAGTTGCCATTGTTTTTACGAGATGTTCTTCCCCTTGACGCTGTTTAGTGCCATTGTTCTTGTCTGTCCGTCTCCCCCGATTAGACTGTAAGCCCGTCAAACGGCAGGGACTGTCTCTATCTGTTGCCGACTTGTTCATCCCAAGCGCTTAGTACAGTGCCCTGCCCAGAGTAAGCGCTCAATAAATACTATTGAATGAATAAACCCGACTGAACTAAACCCTGAACTAAAACAGTCAATATCTGAGCCTGATTCCATCTGCTTTTTCCTACTAGGTGCTGCCGGGGCACTCTCCATCTCTCTTTAAAGAAGCCACACACCTCTTCGCGGACTTCAGTAAACTAAAACCAGACGATACCAGAGTTAATGTGATGGAAGCTGCTGCCCAAAATGTGAACTGCTTGAAACCAGAATACATTGCAGATTATCTTATGCAGGTTGGTTTGTTAGAAAAATTGCCCCTCTAAATGGGGCATTTAAAACAATGAAGCTTTTTGACGAGATGTCCCTTGGGTTGTACCTGTAGATAAACCGACTGCTGCCTTGTTAGAGCTGTTAGTTCATCTTTGTTTTCATTTTTCCAGGAGTTGCCTCCCCCGATGGAGAATTACTGCCTTCCTGGAGCAGCTGTTCCTCAGAACAGAAAGGAACTCGATGCAGGTCTATCCCAGAAGAGAAAAGCGCCCGCTGAAAAAAATAAAGTCAAGCGCCTCCGGCTACACTGAGAAGCTCCACACACACACCTCGATAATGTCTTATCTTACCCTCCTCCCCAAGTATGAATTTTTACATTTTGAATCTCTGCAGCTTTTGGTCTCCAAAAAACCTTTCAGTGACTATCCTGCTAACCAAATATGCACTAAAGCTATTATTGGACCGTCGGTTTGCAGGAGAGCCCGTCCGTCGTGTCATTTGCTGTGCGTACCCTCAGCTCTGCGCAACAAATGCAGCGTTGGAAGGTTTTCACAGATTCGTTCCAAACCCCCAGGAAGACGAAATGCAGCGATGGGCAAGCAATTAAGTTATATGATGTACTATATATTTTTTCCCCCTAACGTTTGTCTGCTTCCATCAAAAAGCACATTCAACATGTAGATATCTAAATAAATTTTTAGTAAAATCTGTGTCACCCTTGTTATGAATAACTGGACTTCCCAAAACTTTGGTTCCTTGCAGCATTGCGGAAAGGATCCAAGGTCTCGATCGTGGTGAAAACATTAGGTAAATTAGTAGCGCCTCTCCGATGCTACTTGATCTCTTCCAACCCCAAATACAACCATGTTATAGAAAGATGGGCAAGTGCTGCTGCCTCCACCCTCCTCTGGCAAGCGTCGAGCAGAAAAGCAGCTTACTCTGTACCTGGCACAGAAGGAAACAGTGGGGAAGATACAAGCTAAGCAGGTTGGACAGAGTCCCTGTCCCCCAAGGGGCTTGCAGTCTTCACCCTCAAAGTGACTTGACCTCGATGGTCACGGGCTATGGGTAGAGCTGGGGTAGAAGCCGGGTCCTGCTGGGTCCCGTGCCCGTTCTCTACCCACTAGGCCACAATGCTTTGGAAGACATTTTTAAAGGATGTGCGAAGCCCGAGAGGTCACTGTGCCCCGAGGGAGGCAATGAAGATATCAGAAGAAATCTTATTTCCTCCCCCAAAAATCTCTACCCCCCCCCCTTTGGAGTAGGGGCTCGTTTTCAAGATGACAGGCCTGCCAATCCCACATTGAGTTACTTACAAAAGACTGGGATTTCTGTACCTTTACCTCTGCAGCTCCAAGGCAACGGACTTAACCAACCTCCAGGGAAGCGTGAATCATCTTCAGGTAGGCCTTTAGTACTGTAATTGAGCATCAGAGTGAAAGGCCGAAGTAAAGATGCCCTGGAGCAGAGCGAGAGTTCTGAATGACCTTAGAAGATGGGCTTACAGTCAGTCGTCCAACTGAATATACAGTAAATGATTATTTTCTGACAGTACGACTGTCAAGACATACAGTGTGGTCAGATTCATCTGGTCCACATTTTGGGCAAGTGTTTTTCTTTGTTAATACATGAAAAAAAAAAAGTAAGGCAAGTAATGAGACGGGACCTACCTGATGGCAGGGGATCTGTCAGATCCCCCGACCCTTCCGGTTCTCAAAATGGTAACTAGGTTAAAGGGTGAAAGCTCGTGAGTTGTCACGCTTTCAGATGAGGCTGAAAAACGATTTGTTTCACTCGTTCCTCGTATTTTTAGTACCTCACCTTTCCAGAGAATCGCAGGAACCTCAGGAGCAGCTGCCGCAGTGGAGGGAGGAGAGAAAGCATTTTACTAAATCGAGAATAGCCCCTGAAGTCTGAAGTGCAGGACGGGGCTTGATTTAAAGAAATAAATCCAACATGCCTAAACTCCCTCTGGATCCTCGTCCTCCTGTTCGAGGTGGGGATGTGTTTCCTGTCCCCTCTCACCCAAACGCGTGCTATTTGAGATCTCACCGCCAGCCCATAAGGTGACTGCTAACCGCAGCAGTCCCCTGGGTCCACTAAGCTCCTAGAGGGCAGGGGCCAGGTATCATGCATTACACCCAACAGAGTACTCACACCACCGTTAGAAGTAATAAAGCTTAAGTAATAAAAACACCGACTGAGCCCCCCACCCAAGCACTGAAAACACGATATAATAAATGAAGGTTAAATGTTTACTTGTCACTTTTCCCCGAAATCCTCTCCGCTCCGCAGGTAAAGCTGTAGGATAAAGACTGCCAAGACTCCAGAATCCATATATATTTCCATTTTATTGAATTTGTTAATGTTACAGGGTTCTTGCACTGCCAAACCATGCCTGAGAATTCAAATAAAGAAATATGGTACAATGGACAGCTTTTATCTAATCTACCCATCGTACGGTATATTAAAACTTGATTCATGTGCATTTTGACAATTTCACAATCTCTTAAAAATGTTATAAACAAGAGTTGGGCTTTAAAATCCGCTGCAGGTCTTGCGATCCGATACATGTCATTAAATAACACTTCTACATAATCATCCCAGTTCATTCTCGGTAACATACCTTGAGATCTGTTGGCAAAGGTGCATACTTTTGAGGATAAAATTAGCGACGCAGAAGTCCCAACGTTTCCGCTTGAGATTTTCGGACTTTCGGGTTTCCCCCCCAACAAAGACTTCCCCCCGACCGTGGACGCTCAGCTGCTCTTTTGAGCTGCCTCGTTTCTCTCGGCTCAGCCAGGTAGGTCCGGGAACCTTCCCGAGAAGGCGGGTGGCCGGCCCACCGTCTCGGGTGATGCCGGGACTCACGACATCGAGCGGCCGTACTGCTTCTTCTAGGAGCCAGATGGTCACTTCTGCATCGATACTAGTCCCCGAGCCGAACCCTCACACGAAGGACGTGCCGCCGTCGCGTCGGGAAAGATTGCTGCTCACCCACCATCTGCTTCACTCTTGCCAGTGGCAAGTCTGCAACTTCTGCCTTTGGCATTAGAATTTGTAATTCACAGAAACTCAGACACTGCAACAAGGGTCACAAACCCCACTGCAACCTCTTTCTATTGAACCAAAATGACGGCAACGAGGAAAGATCGAGGCAGAAACAAATCGGATGGGATGAGACTTTCGTGCCGTAGGCAACCGACTTTCGGCGGCCCGGTTAATCCCGCTTCGGGGACTGAGGTTTCCCCGGACAGTTTCGACCCGTAGCCGTCCAAACCCGAAGCGCTAGCTCGACCGTCCGCTGCCCGCCCAACAGCCACCAGAATTAGCCAGGTCCCTCACTGCTGCTCAAACCCATCTCCTGACTTGGAAAATCTGGGCACAGGTATGACACTTGGGATTCTCGTCAGAAAGACCATGCAAGTGGTTGGCATACACGAGACGTCCGGAGAAGTCATTAAACACCGCATCGGGCTTTAGGTGAAGCTCTGCTCTTACTGTTTGTTTTTAAGGGGTAAAGGAAAGAAGATGGGGGGCGGTTGGGGGCGGTGGTTTCAAGGTAAAAACTCACAGACTGGGGCACCTTTACCCAAGCAGGAGAAAAAAGGATACAATCCCATCTGCCAGACATTCTTACTAGAGCCAGATATATACATATACATATGTAAATATATATACATACATTTACACATATATACTGTTCTGGACAAGTTAAAGATCTGGTGATTAGAGGCTTTTTTTAGCAGCACCGGAAGCAAAGCTCTGGCTTCTGCTGTCCTTTAAGTCAAAGGCTTTTTGGTTCAAGCCCCGCAGGGGTGGAAATCAGGTTATGAAACTCATTTCACAATCACTCGGAGCACATGTTTCATCTTATAATTTACTGAGCCAGACACTACACTGTAATGCTCTGCTCATTAAAAAGATCTTTCCCCCCCAGAAGTTAGAGCAAAGAAGGCCTTTTTGTGGAAGAAAACGGAAATTACACACTAACCAACTGAAAATGGCTAAAGAAAAACATTAGACCATTCACCCCCCCCCCACCCTCCCTCTGTAGATACACACAAACATATGCGTATATACATATATGTGTGTGTGTGTACATACATACATATATGTACATATATATATATATATATGCATGCATGCAAGTGTGGTTTGCTTTCTGGTTACCTCAGAATATGGCTACAGCTAAACATTTTAAGTTACAACTCTGCACGCTTTCATCTCAACAGAATTGCATTCTTTTGAAATGTGCTCCAGGGAATCGTATCTAGCCATAGCCTACAATAGAAAGTATTTCTCAAGGATGGGGCACAGGACAGGTTAATTAAGGTCACTTAAATCTTTGTCATTTATAGCAGATCAGAACCCAAATGGCTGACTTTTGCAGGATTTCTGAAAGGAATCCAGTAGAGCTGGTTTCAAGTTTCACATCGCCACTTAATAGCTGTAACCTTCTTATCCAGAAGTTGTGATCCACATGGTGTCCACAATGAGTGCAGCAAGTCTGAGGTAGTCAACCCTTACGAAGGCTCAGTATCTGAACATAAAAAGATTTTGAAATGACCACTGACTGCAGGTTTCTTTTTTTTCCCAGAGTAATTATCAAGAGAACACTGATGAAACTGGTTCAAGCGTTTGTAACAGAGATTTTCCCCACAACACACACCGCACCCGATGTAGGTAAAAGGCAGCCGTAACATAACAAGCTTCCACAGCGCGGGACGGCCGATCCCTTTAGGTCAGGCCGTCTGCACTCGGTTGCAGGAGATCCGGCAGAGATCAGAAGACGCGTTGTTGTTCACGTTATCTGTAGTTTACTTTAGGAGGGTTATCAAAAACCATTCCTCAATTGTACTGTCCCTGCAGGTCTACTGATCCCCAAGCACAGCATACTGGTTGTCTAGCTGAAGTTTAAGGGCCTGGTTTTTGGAAACCTCACCCCTACCTCTATTTTTGTCTTTTACTACTTCAAAGCTCTTCTCCATTTCTTTATCCCTAAGGGAAAATAAATGGGATCAGTAAATCTCTCTCCTCCGCTAGCTGGTTTCGAAAATGCTCTTCCTTGAAAAAAGAGGATCTTGAGAAGGGGGAGACGAGCAGGACTGGTGGATCAGCAGAAAATCGATGCGGTTGGTCTAGGAGCTCTCACCAGGTATTTCCAAAACCAAAGCAACTTTTTCCTCATTTTCAACTACGCTTAATTAATCGTTCTACACCGGCCCGATCACGACAACACTAAAACCAGCCAGAGGCTGCTCTAAGGACATTTGACAAACTGATTGTTCAGTAGGATATTGCACAGTGCTCTTTGCGTTTCTAAGGGAAGTGCAAACAGTAACCTGCACACCTCTTTCAAGGGCTGCCCATTTTCCGCTTAAAATAAAAGGATCCCGCAAAATCCAACAGGTTTCATTTAGAACTTCCGTAAATTTGTGGGCAGAATGGGAACCAGGGAATGAAAGGAGGCTAGCTCCTCCAGTATGGGGAGGCAGGAGGTAGTGTCGACACAGGTTCCCCCTCTGGTTCCCTCGCAGAAGTCAGGGTAGGTAGAAACTCATCCGTCAGCCAGATGTTCTCCAAGGGGGGAGGAGGAACGAGAAGAACCTCTGGCTTTTTTAAAATGTCTTTAGGCCACTCGCTGCAGTTCTCTGCAGGCAGCAGGTAACCCCCCTAACATCCCCACTTCTCCCTATTTTCATTTTGTTTTGCAGAAAATTGACAGCCCTAGATTGGAACGTGGCAGGGGTGGTCAATGCTATGTGGTATTTCTTCAGAGAGCGAATAAACATGGCTGAAATAAAATGAAATTAAGTAGGTGCAAGGCAAAGACCTTTCATTCGTCTAGGTTTAACTAGACCCAAGGAAGAATTACAAGTCACTCAAGTGAGGACCAGTCAAATATAAGCCATTCAAACAACTTTCTACAAGATAATGACGACTGCTTCGGGCATCCACTGTCACTAGCTCCTCCGGAAGGAGCTTAAAGCACTCATACTTACTTTCGGCTTTCTACATGCTTGGCAGTGGATTGCAGTGATGGGAACTGTGTATCGCTGTATATTTCTGGTGGTCCTTGCGGTGTTTTCCTCGTCGTGGTCACCCTCGCACCAGGAGGCCTATATACGCCGCCCGTCGGCACTGGTTCCGGAGCTTCTGTAACTAACGTTTTGCGTACATTTTGAGAAAGAGCAACCCTGAAGGCTCAGAAAAGCAATCGATTCGACTTAGGGGCCTTGACTTTATCTATATACCGGTCAACTACTATCCATGCCAGCCCTATGAATATAAATGAAGAATGCGGTAGGGACCATTGGGTTTGGGGCACTTCTAGTGTTTGTAGAAAAGAATTCCTATGTTACAACTCATTTTTAATAAGGCGAATTCTCAGGAAAAACCATCCAGAAATGTTCAGAATAAAGAGCATAAATAAGGATCTCCTTTTATACTATCTGAAAATGGAGGGTTTTTAAAAAATAAACATTTTTTAAAAGAAAGGTCTATTTCTATTGCTCATTTTGTTCTTTCCAGAAAATCCATGGATGGGCCCAAATCATTAACATTAAGATTAAAGATAATGAGGGTGTCATATCAGTTCTAGACAAAGGGCTAAAAACTAATACAGAGAAAGCATTAGCATCCTATAGATCAACATCAAACAACCCCAAATATAAAAGTGGAATTCTATTTTAATTGAATTTAATTGACTCAGGATAGTGATCAAATTTTATTGAGCATAAAACCACTAAACCATAAGGATGGAAAAAAAAATATCAAAACTAGGCTCTAAGCATAAAAAACCTCCCACTAAATTATTTTATTTCCCCCATCACGTTACTAGTCAGAACTTAAGAGGCACAAATTCTGACCTTTTTAAAAACCCCTAAATGCATGCTAGTCAGTGGGGGCAGGAACCCACCTTCTTGATTTTCAAACCTATTGCATTTTACTAGGCGTCCTGTAGCAGTGCTTGAGGTGGGCTAACTCGGGCTACTAAGAGACCACTTTAGCGGACTGTAGCAGTGCTGCGAACCCACACCCGAAAATCTCTGTCATTTACAATTCTAAATATTAATACCGCCAGTGTATTGAGGAATTTTGCAATATCGCATTGCGTGGCACCCCCATGGCCTGAGCTGTGACTCTCATTCACCAGGCCCCAGATTCAACAGCAATAAAGCCAGGTGACACTAAGGAGAATCTAAGCTATTCTACTACTTGAGAGGAAAAAGGGAAAAAAAAAGTTGAGGGTACCGATAACTGGAGCAGCAGGTGCTTGTGCTGGAGCAGTCTTATTCCAGGGCCCAGATGCTTTTTCTACGCCACCGCCACCTGCCTCTTCCCAATTATCACCTGGTTCTTCTCTCTTCTCATTTTCTTCATCTTCCTTTTCGCTATTAGAAGTAAAATACTACCTTCAGCTTCATTATGAAAAGGGCAGTTGCTAAAAAAGCTTCGGGGATGGGTTGGAACGTGGCTCTTTACCAGGGCCATTAATGTCATCTTCCAGCTCATCATGGCTTATCACATCTCCTCTAAATTATCTGAGGATAAGATCCCAGCTGCAGAAGAAAGTTACGAGTGAAACATACGCCAGTTACGTCGCCTGCGCCTGCACTTTGAGTTCTCAGATATCCCAAACTGACGCTCTTTGGATATTCACCTCCGATTAGCAGGACCTAGTTGCCAGCTACCAGGATGCAAACGTGTCTCGGTTGAGCTGCCAACCCCACGCCTGAGAAACTCCCACCAACTTTCTTTGTTCCCTGGCCTTTCAACACTCATTTCTTCCAAGTCCTTAACATTCTGCCAAGGTTCCTCCTGGCAGAGTGCTGAAACAGTTAGCAGGTTTTCTCACTTGATTCTTTCACTGTCGGTCTCTTCGGCTTTGGCAAGTATCCGTCCTGCAGGTTCTGCCTCTGCCCCTCCTTTCTGACTCCAGGGTGAGGGGCAGAAAGGGCCACTGTTTGTGCCTCAACTGCCTTCTGCCCTTGGATTTGCACCCCCTTTTCACCCCCCTCCCTCAGGACCACAGCACTTATGTACCTATCTGTAATTTCTTTCCAGTACGGCCCGCCTACCCCTCTAGCCAGAAATACAGGGAGGAGCAACTTGACTGATGATAAAAAGCTACTTGAGGGTAGGGATTGTGTCTACTGTACTTTCACAAGTGCTTAGTCCAGTGCTCTGCACACAGCTAGCACTCAACACATAATATTCTATTATGTGTGCTCTGAGTTTGCTGTGAACCTGGAGGTAGTGAACACGGGTTGAGGACCTGTTATGGACCAAGTAGAACAGTACTTGGCACAGAGTATGCGCTTAACATACTGTCAAGATTAAAGCAGAAGGGGAGGATGAAAACTATTCTGAAAGGCTTTGAGGGACGGGTGTCTAGTTTTAAAAAATGAGGCTAAGTGCCAAAATGGCAGTAATGGCCAGAGTTAAAACAGTTGAGAGCCGCTGATCTACAATTCTTCCGCTGATGGTCAATGTCAAGCCGTGAACCATGCAAACACCAAATGGCCTGGCCCCGAGGATTCATCCAGCTCACTGCTGAAGGTGCACTCTATAATGCTATAGAAAGTTTTCTCACCTAGTGTTTCTCCTCCCAGCCTCCACGCTGGGACAAAAAAAAAACCAACCTAAAAACATTTTGCTACATTCATCATTATGGGTACGCTGTGGCCACATATTTGAAAAATTAGGCCACTACATGAAAGCTCAAGGCATTTAAGTGCCGCACCCTGCCCACAGTAGGCGCTCAACAAATACTGCTGTACATTCCTCCTTCCACAGTTTTTCACTAAATCCCACTGAATGGTTTGTCTTTCAAGGCTTGCTTCCCTCTGAGATTTTACCATTTCTTTAAAGAAAAACCTGTCCTGAGATGCTAATGGTCAATTCTTTAGCAGCTAAGTGCTGAATTTGATCTGCAAATACTGTCCCTTGGCTGTTCCTTGGGCTAACTGCTGTACTTCACACCCCTCTAGAGACCCACAACTGTCTTCTGTCCCTCTGACCAAAGAGCGGTGCAGGATATGGGATGGGGGTGGGGGGTTGGCGTGAGTGGCCAGATAGCAGGCCTCATCATTTTTGTTCAAAAATTCAGAACACTCAGCACTGAACTGGCTGGGGGTGCGGGCAGAGGCTGTGGCACATCAAGGAGGCTTCTCCTACCCTGTTATTCTAATTCCTAAGGTTAGACTAGCCCTTTAAAACCACCATAAGTGAAGTTTAAATCCAATACCACCAATGCAACATGCAATAGAAACACTCCGCCATTCCTCTGGTCCTGCAGGCTGGCTGTTCTTCGGGGGCTATGAGGGACCCCCCTCCAATACCCTCCTTTCTCTAGTCTGCTAAGGCACATCTCCCTGCTTCCCCGCCACCCTTGCGAGACTGAAAGTATTCCTTCCTTATTTCTCTGGCCTTGTTCATTACAAGACTTTCAGAGACACAGAGATGTTTAACCCCACTGCCTTGTATCTACCCCAGCACTTAGAACAGTGCCTGGCACACAGTAAGCACTTGATAGATATCATAAAAAACAAACCTACATTATATAGTCAACCAGAAATCGGATAAAATTTGAAATTTGAGATAAAATTTGGATTTGCAAAACCAGCCAAAGTTTTAAAAAAAAAGGCTAAAGAAATTCCTGGAATAAGCCATATGGTTTTCTTAAAACCTGAGATAAATGACCCCCTTTTCTAACTAGCTACTAGCAGTAAACTAAGTACTGTAAGTGCGTCGTGGGCAGGGAACGTGGCTACCAACTGTGTTATATTACATTCCCCCAAGCACCTAATAGCGCACAGTGAGCACTCGGTAAATACCACCAACTACTATAGCTGGATCTCTTTTAAATTGACCGTGGTTATCTAAGTTTGGTCTAACAGGTGGCTAAACACAGAAAATCGATATAGAAATACACACATGTACCTAAAAGGCCTTTGGCATTACACGCTCCCATAGCCAATTACTTCCTGAAACATGTGCTTTGAGCTGGGAAAAGGCAAGTTGCTACAGCAGTGACAAGGTTAAGTCCGTAGCGCTTCATATAGCCAAAGCCACTGTCGGGGGTAAGATGGCTATGCCCGATTAAAATTTTGTTCGGATGCACAATTCAGATGCATCACGTTGGGACTACAGAAGGAAAAATTCCACTTGGAGTTTTCGAAGACTATACAAAAATCCCTGGCTCTTAGGGAAAGGATTCACAAGGACATCTTAACGGAATTTATTTCCATAATTTAGTGACCTGTCTCTTCACCCTGGAAGTGATTTACAATAACAGCAATGCATCAATTCTAAAATGGCTCAGGATGAAGGTTTCAATGCCAATACGCAGTCCTTCCTAGGAGGCGCGGGGGGAGGCCCAGCTCCCATTCCGCAGTTCTACTGGTCTTGCTTTAACTCTCCTGCGAAAGAGTCAGGAGCTTCACTCCCCTCGACCTGGTTTCCTCTGGTCAACGACAGCCACTTAAACTCGCTGGAGACAAATGGGATGTGTTTGATCACGGACATAGAACTGTCTGGCAGAGGTCTTGGGTCTTTCAATTTGTAAAAGCAACCCCAAGGTTCCACCTTACACACTTAGCAAATCAGCAAAGCTGAGACTAGATGCCAGGAGTCCCAGTTCATTTGCTCATTCGTTTAATCAAAAGGACTTACTGCGCAGCACTGTATCAAGCACTTGGGAGAGGACAATGAAATAAAGATGGATCCTTCTTTCATGAAGCTTACAATCCAACAGGACCAAACAAGCAAGCTTACATTTTAGACATAGCTCATCTTCCCTCCCAAATCCTCTCCTCCACCTAACTTCCCACACTTGACATTACCACCACCCTCCCCCTTCCTCAAACTCGTTAGCATGGCAAGATCCTTAATTTCACTTTCCACCCCCATATTCAATGTGGCTAAATCCTGTCAGTTCTTTCTTCACCCCACCTCCAGGATCTCACCCTTCCTCTCCAACCAAATGACCACCAGGCTGGTCCGAGTACACGCTAGTCATAACCTGATTCGGTGATCAACCTCCTCTCAGACCTTTCTGTCCACTCTTCCCCTCTCCAATATCCACTCCACTCTGCTGCCTGCTTCTAAACATTGTTCTGGGCACATCTTCCATGCCTCAAGAGGCTACAAAGGTTGAAAATTCCTCCCCGCAACAAGCAGAAATTTCAGATCGCTGGTTTTAAACATGGATGTTTCCTGACTACCTCTCCAGCTCTGACCTCTCTGCTGTGGTTTCACATTTCCTCTTGACTTCAGGACATCTTTACCAGCACCTCAAATTAAAAACATGTTCAAACCAGACCTTATCTTCTCACCCAGACCTTATCTTCTCCCTGCCTTTCACTGTACACTATCACTATAGAGAATACCACGATCTTCTTTGTCTCACAGGCCTGTAACCATGGCCTCATGGAAAAGATCACAGGCACTGGAGTCAGAAGGCCCGAGTTCTAATTCCAATTCCCCAACTTTTCTGCTTTGTGATCTTGGGCAAGTCACTTAAACATCTCTGCCTCAGTTACCTCATCGGAAAAATGGGGTTTAAGACTTGAACCCCACATGAGACATGGACTGTGTCCAATCTAATTAGTTCCTATCTACCCCAGCACTTAAGTGCCCAGAACATAGTAAGTGCTAAGAAACCATGAAAAAAATCTGTCACCGACTCCTGTTGGTCCTACCTTCAAAACATCACTAAAATCTGGCCTTGCCTCTCCACCTAAAGAGCTACTATGCTGATCCAAGCACTTATCATATGCAGTATTGACTACTCTATCAGCCTCCTCACTGACCTCCCTGCCTCCTGTCTCTCCCCATTCCAATCCATACTTTGTCTCCTGTCTGGATCTTTTTTTTTTTTTAAAAAAACAAACAAACACACAAACACAAAACCCCTGATCAGTCCACATCTCCCGACTCCAGGGGTTGCCCGACCACCTCCACATCAAACTGGAATTTATTACTATAGGTTTTAAGGCACTCAGCTCTCCCCCTCCTACGGTACCTCACTGATTTCCACCTACAACACAGCCCGCATACTCAGCTCGTCTTACTCCAATTTAGTCACTGTACCCTAATCTCGTCTAGCTCACCGCCAACTCTCCCTTTGTCCCAGAACTCCCACTCCTTTCATAGACAGACCATCACTTCCCCCACTTCAAAGTCTTACTAAAATTAAAATCACATCTTCTCCAAGAAGCCTTCCCCAACTAAGCCTTCTCCTCCCACTCCTCCTTTTCCCTCCTGCATCCTATGCGGTTGGATCTGTACCCTTTAAGCACCTGATAGTCACTCCACCCTCAGCACCACACCACTCAGGCATTTAACTGCAGTATATTCATTTTCACCCAAGTTCCTTGTGGGCAGGGAATGTATTTACCAACTCCACTGAATTGAACTTTCCCAAGCCCTCAGTAAAATGTTCTGCCTACAGTAAGCATTCAGTAAATACCATCGACTGTCCTCGCTTCTCTCCCACTACACCCCAGCTCATGTGTTTTGCTCTTCTAACAATCATATTTGAGTGTTTACTGTGTGCGGAGCCCTGTACTAAACGCTTGGGAGAGTACGATGCAACAATAAACCGTGACATTCCCTGCCCACAACGGGCTCACAGTCTAGAGTGGGGGAGACAGACAAAAATACAAATAAACTGCTGACATGTACATAAGTACTTTGGGGCTGGGAGTGGGGAAGAGCAAAGGGAGCGAGGCAGGGTGATGCAGAAGGGAGTGGGAGATGAGGAAAAGTGGGGCTTAGTCTGGGAAGGCCTCTTTGGGAGGAGATGGGCCTTCACTATGGCCTGGAAGGCGGGGAGAGTGGTTGTCTGTCAGATTAGAGGAGAGAGGGCTTTCCGGGCGAGAGGCAGGGCGCGGGCTAGGGGTCGGAGATGAGATGGAGGCCCAGTGAGAAGGTTAGCCCTAGGAGTGGAGTGTGCGGGCTGGGTTGCAGAAGGAGAAAAGTGAGGTGAGGTAGGAGGGAGCAAGGGGATGGAGGGCTTTAAAGCCAAAAGAGAGGGGTTTTTGTGTGAAATGCGGAGGTGAATGGGCAACCATTGGAGTTTTTTTGAGGAGCTGGGCGACATGTCCAGAAATGAAGAAACTGTGACGTGGAGAAAACTGGTCAGGGCAGCAGAGAGAAGTAGGGACTGGAGGCTCCTGCCTGACACTTCCACTTCCTTTACACCCAACAGACCCAACTTCAAGACTTTTCTGAAACCTCATCTCCAAACATTCCCTCATCAGCTTCTCCTCTCTCCAAGCCTGCTTCCTCTAAAACTGCCATTTCAGCACTTCCACATCACCGAAGCCCTCAGGGGCTCCTCCCCAACACTGCATGTATCTTCACATTCTCTTGCTTCCTCCAATCCGTATTTTATTTTAATTTCTCTCCCTGGATAGATTTTAAGCTCTCTAAACACATCTACAGTAGGACTCCTGCAGAGTAAGGGTGCAATAAATACTACTATTTGATAGGTGGAAGAAAAACCTATCATGGAAAAGTAAATAAATGGAATTTGTAATTCAGCAAATACATATGCACGATGAGTGGGGCTGTGATAGGGGAACACCTCCTGGAGAAGAAGGTGGAGTTTCAGAAAAGTTTTGAGGGGATTTTTAGGAGTCCCTTTCAGGGAACAAACACTCAGGGAATGCTACCTCTGACCTGGTATATGGCCTCGAGCAAAGCCCCTTAATCTCTCTGCCTTCATTTCCACATCTGTAAAATGGGGAGAAAATACCCAATCTTCCCTGCTCTTAGATGGGGTGACCCAGGTGGGAAGGGACTGTGTCTGTTCTGATGATTACCTACCCCAGCTCTTAGCACAATGCTCACGAAATACCTTTACTACTGTTATTATTAGTTTCAGCTACCATCTCTACAAGGATGACTGACTTCCACATCTGTTCTCCAACCCTGACTTTTATTCTAACCTGATTCAACAATCAGACTCCGTAACCGATTTTTCTGTCTCCAGCCTCTTCCCTCTCCAATACCTACACCACTAAACTGCCTGAGCATGTCTCCAATGCCTCAGCAGGAGACAAACAGCCCCATCTCACACGTCCTCTTGCCTAAAAGCACATCCCTACTCGGATGTCCTAACGGCATTTCAAACATATCTAAAGGTGAACTTTTCCTTTCCTCCTAAACACAGTCCTCTAATTTTCCCACCCCCGTTGATATTATCCTTTCTGTCCCTGAAGACACAACCTTGCCATTAGCCTCAACGCCCATTTTTTAGCTCTCACATTCTATTTCTTGCTAAATCCTACCAGTTCTTCTGACATTTTCCCTTCCAATCCATCAGTGGTACTTATTGAGTGCTTCTTGTGTGCACAGCACTATGTAATTGTCCGAGAAAGTACAATACGATAAGAGTTGGTAGACATGACTCCCTGGCCACAAGGATCTGCCCTCTCCTCTCGATCCAAACTGCTATCTCACTGCTCCGAGCATTTACCTTATCCTGCCTGCAGCTGCACTTCTGCTGCAGCTTCCTCGCTTATCTCCCTGCAGTCCGCACTTCATCGTTGCTCGGATCATTTTTCTACAAAAAGCCCAGTCCGCATCTCTGCACCCCTCAAGAACCTCCGGTAGTTGCTCATCCACCTCAGATTTGTCATGATGATGATAATCGTATTTGTTAAGCACTTAATAATAATAAAAGTTGTGGTATATGTTAAGCACTTACTGTGCGTCGGGCACTGTACTAAGCGCTGGGGTGGCTACAAGCCAATCCGGTTGGACACAGTCCCTATCCCACTTGGGGCTGACAGTTGGTCTCAAACCCCATTTTACAGATGAGGTAACCGAGGCATAGAAGTGATGTGACTTGTTCAAGGTCATGCAGCAGAAAAATGGCAGAGCCAGAAATAGAACCCAAGCCCTTTTGACTCCCAGACCAGGGCTCTATCCATGTCTGTGCTCCTTACTAAATGTCAAGCACCGTTCAGTACCAAAAACAGACACTCCTTATTATCGGCATTAAAGCACTCTATCACCTTAGCCCTCCGACTCCATCTCACTGATTTCCTCCAATAACCCAGCCCGCACACTTCCCTCCTCTACCACCAACCTACTCGCTGTACTTCGACCTCATCTATCACACTGCCAACCCCTTGCCCACGTCCTGCAACTTCTTTCCCCTTTATATCCGACAGACCACTATCCCCAACTAAAACCTTATTAAAATCACATCCTCCCAACTAAGCCCTCGTTTCCCCTTTCTGCATCGCCCTTGCACTTGAATCTGTACCCTTTATTCCCCCACCCTCAGCCCCGCTGCACTTATATACACTAATTTAATGCCTGCCTCCTCCTTTAGACGGTATGTCTTATAGGCAGGGAACATGTTTACAACTCTGTTCTGGTGTACACCACCGAGCACCTCACAGAGTGCTCTGCACACAGTAAGGCTCAATAAATATGACTGATTGATAAGGAGCTTACCATCCACAGAGGGAGACAGACAATAAAATAAATTTGACAGGGGAAATACCTTGCTATCGAAAGAACCATCACCTGGGCCCAAGCACTCTTCATATGACCATTAGACCATTGTATCCACCTTTTCACAGCACTCCCTACCTCCAGTTTCTTTCCCCTCCAATCTAAACTGTTGTATAACCCATCTTCTTGAAGCAAGACAATTCACACATTTCTCCACTCTTCAAAATGCTCCCAACAAGGCACTCCACTGCTCTCTATCCTCTATATCAGCTCTCCTCACCTGCTATGTCCCATCTTGCACTCTTCATTGCTCCCAAACTTCCTAGCCGTTGTCGATTTAACTCTCCCTCCTCCACTCCCTTGCTCCCCAGCCTAGACTTAGCAGTTCAGGCAACTTCTAAAATCCACCAGCCTACACTTATTCTTGAATATTCACACACATGGATATTTTTATTTGCACTTTCAATCGTATATCCTGCTAATCCCACCCAATACCCTTTAACTATTTCCTGTTATAATCTTCTTTGCACATTATTTTTATACCCATTTTGCCCATCTTCCTCTCCAGATTGGAGGCTTCTTGAGGGCAGAAAATATGCCCGCCTTCTCCTATGTGCTCAGGTCAGTGACTCAGACTCAGTAGGTGTAAAAAAAAAAAAAAAAAAAAAAAGAAGAGGAAAACCACCACCAATAGATTGATTTTGCCAGAACGCATTTATGAGTTTTCCTCTCCTTCCTCCACTATTCATTCGAAGTCAACTTGAAAATTTTGGGAAACATACGTCAAAAACAACCAGCTATCCTCCCGAAAAGACACACCTTGGGGCTTTGGAATAACTATTTAAGGATACTGACACAGTTCTCTTAAAAGGCCAGATCCTGGTGTGCTAGCATGCTCAGAATTAGTAGTGGAAATTATAAGTCCTTCATTGTTAAGTCAAAAAAAAATTCCATTCCAAATTGCAGGCACAAACTACCCCAAACCTCTCTGTGTCTAGAGCAAAACAGTTATGTGGCTGTTAGAGTCTAACCAGGCCTATAAAATGGATCAAATATTTTCTAAACAGTTGTTTTTTTAAAGTAACTAGCAAGAACTAACATAAAATTGGATGTGCAACTAGTTTAACTTTGTCATTTAAAATATTAACTCACCCAGTAACGGCTTGCCTTTACAAGTCAAAATTTTGTAGAAATAGGATAGGATAACTGCAGGTTATGGGGTCAGAAAATAAAACCGCCTATTTGTGAACTACTCCTCCCTAACCCTGTTAGTTACAATACTGTTTCCTATGGCTTAATTCAGGCAGGCTGTAACAGGAACTTTTCGGCAAACGCACCCTCTGCTAGAAACAACTGCATGCAAGTGGGAATATTAAGACCCCACCAGTCCTTACTGCACAATGTGATTATAATGAAAGCTTAAAGATTTCAAAGCTCAAGAACATTCTTGAGAACAATCATACCTTATCTGCATGGCCTGAACTCTGAGCCCACTGTAATCGATTTCTTTCTGCTCAAACTCTTTCCATTCGTCTTCGTCCTGTCAAGTATAAACATGAGGAAAATGAACTAATGTCAAGAATTTCTGAACCCTTTACAGACACCATGTAAAATTCTAAGAACCAACTGGATAGAAATGTTTTTCAGAAGCTCTGATGGAAAAACAAAGTCCACCAATTCTTAATTTATGCATTTAAATAAGCCCAACCCTCCCCCAGGGAGGTTTCTGATTCAGAGAGCCACCTTTTGAAGGGTATAATATAGTCGGCAGTCAAGTACTCTTTTTTCCACTGGCCTTAAAAACTGAAACTCTACTTCTACTGTCACGTTTCTACAAATTTTTGAGATGTCATTTGTTTCTAATGCCGACATCTACTCTCAGTTAGGGGGCCAGACACTGCCTATATCTGACCCGGGGATTTTCCTGGTGCTTAATTCAATTGTATTTATTGAGCGCTTACTATATGCTTAATCCTGTGCCATGCTGGCAGTACGAATAATTCTGGGGTTTGGTAAGCCCTTACTATGTGCCAGGCACCGTACTAAGCGCTGGGGTGGATCCAAAAATTGGGTTAGACCCAGGTCCTTGCGCCATGTGGGGCTCACAAGTCAATCCCCGTTTTACAGACGAGGTCACTGAGGCCCAGGGAAGGGAAGTGACTTGCTCAAGGTCACCCAGCAGACAAGGGGCGGAGCCGGGATTAGAACCCAGGACCTTCGGTCTCCCAGGCCGATGTCCTGGCCGCTAGGCCGGTGCAGCTGCGCTTCGTGCTATGGCCGCCACTGTCTCTGGGCTGAAGCTCTGAGGGAACAATAATGGGCGGCCACAAACCCTGCCCAAGCCTCCCGCCCTGACAGTCGAAGGAGACCCCGGTACTTCAGAAGCAGCGTGGCTTAGTGGCAAGGGCCCGGGCTTGGGAGTCAGAGGTCATGGGTTCAAATCCTGACTCCACCACTTGTCTGCTGTGTAACCCTGGGCAAGACACTTCCCTTCTCTTAACCTCAGTGACCTCATCTGTAAAATAGAAAATGAGACTGTGGCAGGGAACAACCTGATTACCTCGTATTTACCCCACTGTTTAGAACAGTGCTTGGCACATTATAAGTGCTTAACAAAGACCACAATTATTATTATGAGAGGCAGCATGGCTTAGTGGAAAGAGCAAGGGCTTGAGAGTCAGAAGTCGTGGGTTCTAATCCCCGCTCCGCTGCTTGACATCTGTGTGACTCTGGGCAAGTCAAGTCTGTGCCTCAGTGACCTCATCTGTAAAATGGGGATGAAGACCGCGAGGCCCACGTGGGAGAACCTGATCACCTTGTATTTACCCCAGTGCTTAGAACAGTGGTTGGCACATAATAAGTGCTTAAAGAATACCATCAGTATTATTATAAGCAGCATGGCTTAGAGGAAAGAGCCTGGGCTTGGGGGTCAGAGGTTGTGGGTTCTAATTCCAACTCCGCCGCTTGCCGGCCGTGTGACTTTGGGCAAGTCACTTGACTTCTCTGGGCCTCAGTGACCTCCTCTGTCAAATGGGGATGAAGATGAGAAGCCCCACGTGGGGCAACCTGATCACCTTGTATGCCCCCCCCCCCCGAGCTTAGAAAAGTGTTTAGCACAGAGTTAGCACTTCAGCAGTACCATCATTATTAAAGCAACGTACTCAGGACTTTCCTGGCTCTGCCCCTTGTCTGCTGTGTGAGCTCAGGCAAACTATTTGACTTCTCTGGGCCTCAGGGACCTCATCTGTCAAATGGGGATAATAATAATAATGTTAGAGAAGCAGCGTGACTCAGTGCAAAGAGCCAGGGCTTGGGAGTCAGAGGTCATGGGTTCGACTCCCGGCTCTGCCACTTGTCAGCTGTGTGACTGTGGGCAAGTCACTTCACTTCTCCGGGCCTCAGTTACCTCCTCTGTAAAATGGGGATGAAGACTGTGGGACCACCTGATGACCCTGTATCTCCCCCAGCGCTTAGAACAGTGCTCTGCACAGAATAAGCGCTTAACAAATACCAACTTTATTATTAAGCGCTTAACAAATATTTAAGCGCTTACTATGTGCAGAGCACTGTTCTAAGCGCTGGGGGAGATACAGGGGAATCAGGTGGTCCCATCTGAGGCTCACAGTCATCATCCCCATTTTACAGATGAGGTCACTGAGGCTCAGTGAAGTGACTTGGATGGGGACTGGGACCACCTGATGACCTTGTATCTCCCCCAGGGCTTACAACAGTGCTTCACACATAGTAAGCGCCTAAAAAATATTATAATTATTATATTATTACGTCAGGGGTCCTGCTCGTCCACGTTGGGGGTGCGAAATGGAAGCCCGTCCCTGGGCAGGGACTGTCTCTGTTGCCGAATTGTCCATTCCAAGCGCTTAGTCCAGTGCTCTGCACATAGTGGGCGCTCAATAAATAGTATTGAATGAATAAAATGGTGTCAAAGGGCCCCGAGCGGGGAGGGCCCCACCGCGCGCGCACGCGCCTCAAGGAGGGGGCGCGTGAACGCGCGTCACGTGGGCGCGAGCTCCGGCCCCGCCCCTCGGGATGGGAAGGAGACGGCGCAGGCGCAGACCGCGCCCCTCTCCTCGGGATGGGAGGGGGGAGGAGACGGCGCAGGCGCAGACTTCGCTCCTCTTCTCCGGATGGGAGGGGGGGAGGCGGCGCAGGCGCAGATCCCGCCCCGCCCCTCGAGATGGGAGGGGGAGGCGGCCCGAGGAGGCGGCGCAGACTCCGCCCCGCTCCTCGGGATGGGAAGGAGGGGTAGGGGGCGCAGGCGCAGATCCCTTTCCTCCCCTCGAGACGGGAAGGGGGGGAGGCGGCGGCGCAGGCGCAGACCCCTTTCCTCCCCTCGGGATGGGACGGGGGAAGAAACGGCGCAGGCGCAGACCGCGCTCCCCCCGTCGGGACGGGAGGGGCCGGAGGAGGCGGCGCATGTGCAGTCCCCGCCCCCTCGAGCCCCGCCCCCTCGAGCCCCGCCCCAGGCCGGGTCCCCGGTCCCCGGCCGGGACACATGGCGGAGGCCGGGCGGGCCCCGGGGCCGGAATGGGAGCGAGGCCAGCCCCAGCTAGCCCAGATGGCCCCCCTTCGCCCCCTGTCACCTTACTCACGGGCCTGTTGGGGACGGCGACGGCGGGTCCTGCGGGTCCGGCGGGCGCGGCTCCCCCTTCGGCCGGCCGGGCTCCCGCCGTCCCCCCGGGGGCCGTCGCGGCGGGGCCGGCTCCGGCTCCCCCGGCGGGGCCCGCGGCGGCCGCCCGGTTGCTGCGCTCCTTCTTCTTCTTCTTGTCCCTCTTGGCAAAGAAGTTGTCGAGGCTCCGCTCCTCCGTCTCGGCCATGGCTGCTGCTGCTGCTGCTGCCGCCGCCGGTGCTGCCGGCTCCGCAGCCGGGGGGGAAAAGGCGGGGGCGGGGGGAAGGGACAGCTAAACGCTCCAACGTGCCAGCGCCGGACCCCTCGTGTGCGCGCGCGCGCGCCGACCGGCGGGCGCGCGCACGTCCCCGGACGACGTACCGGCGCGCGCGCCCCGGAGCTCCAGGCGACCAATCAGACGTCGGCGCGAGGCGGCTTCTCCTCCCCACCCCGCCCGCGGAGCAGGCGCAGGCGCAGATCCCTCTCCGGGAAAGGGGGTTGGGGGGAGAGGGAGGAGACGGCGCAGGCGCAGATCCCTCCCCGTGAAGGGCGGGGGAGGGAGGAGGTGGCGCAGGCGCAGATCCCACCCCGGGGATTGGGGGGGGGAGACGGCGCAGGCGCAGATCCCGCCGCTCCCCTCGGCGCGGGGGGGGGGGAGGAGGAGGCCCGCGCGCCGCTGACGTCACCGGACAGCTCCGGGCTCCTCATTGGCTGGGAGGCCGGGGGAGGCCGGCTCCAATTGGATGGCGGCTGGCGGAGGGGGCGGGGCCGGGAGCCGGTCCTGGGTTCTAATTTCACCACTGGTCGGCTGTGTGGCCTTGGGCCAGTCGCTTCACTTCCCTGGGCCTCTGTTCCCTCCTCTCGAAAATGGGGGATAATAATCAATGTTGGTATTTAGAAGCAGCGTGGCTCAGTGGAAAGAGCACGGGCTTTTGAGTCAGAGGTCATGGGTTCGAATCCCGGTTCGGCCACTTGTCAGCTGTGTGACTGTCGGCAAGTCACTTAACTTCTCTGGGCCTCAGTTACCTCATCTGTAAAATGGGGAGTAAGACTGTGAGCCTCACGTGGGACAACCTGATGACCCTGTATCTCCCCCAGCGCTTAGAACAGTGCTCTGCACCTAGTAAGCGCTTCACAAAAACCAACATCATTATTATTATTATTATTATCACCCCAGCGCTTAGAACAGCGCTCTGCACCTAGTGTTTCACAAACACCAACATTATTATTATTATCACCCCAGCGCTTAGAACAGTGCTCTGCACCTAGTAAGCGCTTCCCAAATACTACTAATAATAATAATGTTGGTATTTGTTAAGCGCTTACTAGGTGCCGAGCACTGTTCTAAGCGCTGGGGGAGATACAGGGGAGAGAAGCAGCATGGCTCAGTGGAAAGAGCATGGGCTTTGGAGTCAGAGGTCATGAGTTCAAATCCCAGCTCTGCCACTTGTCAGCTGGGTGACTGTGGGCAAGTCACTTCACTTCTCTGAGCCTCAGTTACCTCATCTGTAAAATGGGGAGTAAGACTGTGAGCCTCACGTGGGACAACCGGATTACCTTGTATCTACCCCAGCGCTTAGAACAGTGCTCTGCACATAGTAAGCGCTTAACAAATACCAACATTATTAATCAGGTTGTCCCACGTGGGGCTCACAGTCTTAATCCCCATTTTACAGATGAGGTAACTGAGGCTCAGAGAAGTGAAGTGACTTGCCCACAGTCACCCAGCTGACAAGTGGCAGAGCTGGGATTTGAACTCATGACCTCTGACTCCAAAGCCCATGCTCTTTCCACTGAGCCATGCTGCTTCTCTCCCCTGTATCTCCCCCAGCGCTTAGAACAGTGCTCGGCACCTAGTAAACGCTTAACAAATACCAACATTATTATTATTAGTATTTGGGAAGCGCTTACTAGGTGCAGAGCACTGTTCTAAGCGCTGGGGTGATAATAATGTTGGTGTTTGTGAAACACTAGGTGCAGAGCGCTGTTCTAAGCGCTGGGGTGATAATAATAATAATAATAATGATGTTGGTTTTTGTGAAGCGCTTACTAGGTGCAGAGCACTGTTCTAAGCGCTGGGGGAGATACAGGGTCATCAGGTTGTCCCACATGAGGCTCCCAGTCTTCATCCCCATTTTGCAGTTGAGGTCAATGAGGCCCAGAGAAGTGAAGTGACTTGCCCACAGTCACACAGCTGACAAGTGGCAGATCTGGAATTCGAACCCATGACCTCTGACTCCCAAGCCCGGGCTTTTTCCACCAAGTCCCGCTGCTGCTCTATAATAGTCTAATAATATAATGGTGGCATGTGTTAAGCGCTTACTATGTGCAAAGCAAAGCAGCATGGCTCGGTGGAAAGAGCCTGGGCTTGGGAGTCAGACGGTCCTGGGTTCTAATCCCAGCTCTGCCACTTGTCAGCTGTGTGACTGAGGGAAAGTCACTTAACTTCTCTGAGCCTCAGTTCCCTCATTTGGAAAATGGGGATGAAGACTGAGCCTCACGTGGGACAACCTGATTACCCTGTTTCTACCCCAGCGCTTAGAACAGTGCTCTCTGCATAGTAAGTGCTTAACAAATACCAACAATATTATTATTATTATTCTAAGTGCTGGAGAGGGCACAAGGTGATCAGGTTGTCCCACGTGGGGCTCCCCGTCTTCATCCCCATTTCACAGAGGAGGTCACTGAGGCCCAGAGAAGTGGAAGCGACTTGCCCCAAGTCAGCGAGCTGACAAGCGGTTGAGCTGGGATTAGAACCCATGACCTCTAACTCCCAAGGCCGGGATCTTTCCACTGAGCCAGGCTGCTTCTCTAATTCATTGTCATCTTTATTGAGCACTTACTGTGTGCAAAGCACTGTTCTGAGCGCTTGGAATGTACAATTCGACAACAGATGGAGAATCCCCACCCAACAGCGGGCTCACAGTCTAAAAGGGGGAGTCAGACAACAAAACAAAACAAGTAGTCAGGCATCAATACCATCAAAATAGAATCATACATATAGACACATCATTAATAAAAAAAGTAATAATATAGACAAATAGACACAAGTGCTGTTGGGAGGGGAAGGAGGTGGAGCAGAGGGAGGGAATGGGGAGGGGAGGAGGAGCAGAGGAAAAAGTCCGGGCTCAGTGTAAAGAGCCCAGGCTAGGAGGTCAGAGGTCGTGGGTTCAAATCCTGGCTCCACCACTTGTCTGTGTGACCTTGGACAAGTCACTTCCCATCTCGGGGCCTCAGTGACCTCATCAGTCAAAATGGGGATTAAAAAATGTGAGGCCCACGTGGAGCGATCTGATTACCCTGTATCTACCCCAGTGCTTAGAACAGTGGTCGGCACATAGTAAGGGCTTACCAAATACCATAATTATTATTTACATTCCACAGAAGGCCCTTAAATCAGCGTGACTCAGTGGAAAGAGCCCAGAGGTCATGGGTTCGACTCCCGGCTCTGCCACTTGTCAGCTGTGTGACTGTGGGGAAGTCACTTAACTTCTCTGTGCCTCAGTTACTTCATCTGTAAAATGGGGATTAACTGTGAGTCTCACGTGGGACAACCTGATTACCCTGTACCTACCCCAGCGCTTAGAACAGTGCTCTGCACATAGTAAGCGCTTAACAAATACCAACATTATTATAAATCAACTGATACAATGCATACTAGCAGGGGGTGGGGAGTGGCTTTTATTGCACTGCCCCAGGCTCTCCTGGCCAACATCCATTCGTTCCCTTTGGACCTCAGGGTGGTTTCCCTAGATATTTCTCTGCTTCTTTGGGACTGCTCCCCCTCTCACTCAGAAGTTTACGCGTGGGCCGTTGTCTGTGTTACCCCGAAAACCTAAAAACAGGACCAGGAAGCATGTGCTCACTTCTCTTCCTCTATTTCTGTTGCTTATCAGCACCTCTTGTCCTCTGGTTTTGAGATCTGGATGTCAGTAGCCTACACCCCCACCATCAAAATGCAGAATGGCCCCACCCACATCAGATTAGTTCTCTTTGAAAGGAGGCCTCAGTTAATCATTCTAATCGGTGATCAGCCAGCAGTGGGGGAAATGTATTTTTGGTCCACACTTGAAAATAATAGCCACGCTGTGGAAATAAAATTGATGATAGCGATAAATCTTCAACGTCTCATTCTCTTGCCGTTTTAAGATTTGCAAGACAAGAAGAGGTTAAGGTGAGGTAGCCTGCCATCTATCCAGGACAGATTCAATTCCTAGACGTTTGCACATTTTTCTAAAACTACCCAAGACACCGATCAGAAACCTGGGATTTAAGAACCACCTAGGTCGACTCCATTACCTTACCTCTCAGAAAAGGGAATTGGCTTTTGGGGTTTTTCTTACGACTTTACATTCTGGTTTTTCATGGATGGTAAAATCCCCCTGTGTTCCTGCCATCACCGGAGGAAAGGCAGCTTCTCAGACTTCTGGTGACCTCTTTCTATTCTTGGCACGTGGTGCCTTTGAAGAATATACAAAGAACATATTTTTCCTCTGGATCTGTTTCATCTTTGGGAACTCGGCAATAGGCGAATATATTTTCAGGTTGATAGAGATCACAATGGAGAATCTCTGGAGGAAATATCAAGCCTAGAAATGAAAGCAGATGATTTTTAAGGGGATGCAGGATAGGTGTAGGGTATGAATATATACATAGCTATTCGCACATCAAAATATGCTTCAAATGAAAGATTAGAGAACCTAACTGCCATAGAGGAAGAGTTGTTTTTTTAGGGGGTTGGCTTAGAATATAGAGTCAGGGTTTGTTCGATATTGCCAAATGTGCATCACACTCAGTACTGCTTTTCAGGAAATTCTTCAGTGACACTCCTGAAGTTTTCCAAGATTTAACTCTGAGACCATCTGTCAAATTTCCTGAAAACTGAGCAAAGAGAATGATGGCTCACCTGCCCCTTTGAAATTGTCTAGGGCAGCATGTGTTTTGCGTTCTAAGGGTTTCTTTGGGGAAATTCAGAACCTTTGAGTCTGAGGTGGGTGTATTCTCAACTTTCCAAGTCTCCGCCCCCTCTACATGCAGTATTTCATGACCACATTTAAAAGGTCCACTGTTGTAGACCCGAGACTTGTTTTTCAGTAATAAAAATTTGTAATAATTTTGGTATTTGTTAATCACTTATTTGGGGTCAAGCACTGTACTAAGAGCTGGGGTAGATGGTTAATCAGATCAGACAATCTCTGTCCCACCTGAGGCTCAAAGTAGGAGAGAGAACAGGTACTGAATCCCCATTTTGCAGATTATCCCTCCTTGACTAATGCATCAGCTTCCCTGCTCACCTCCTTGCCTCCTGTCTGTCCCCACTCCAGTCCTTACTTCACTCTGCTGGCCGGATCATTTTTCCACAGAAATGCCGAGTTCACATCTCCCCACTCCTCAAGATCCCCCAGAGATTGCCCATCCACCTCTGCATCAAACACAAACTCTATACCATTGGCTTTAAAGAGCTCAATCAGCTCATCCCCTCCTACCATACCTCGCTGGTTTCCTATTATAACCCAGTCTGCATTCCTCGCTCCTCTAAAGCCAACCTGCTCTCTGGATCTCATCTATCTCACCACCGACCCTTGCCCACATCCTCCCTCTGGCCTGGAACTCCCTCCCCCTTCATATACGACAGACCACCACTCTCCTCACCTTCAAAGTCTTATTAAAATTTCATCTCCACGAGGCTTTCCCCAACTAAGCCCTCATCTCGTCTACTCCCTCTCATTTCTGTGTCGCCTATGCATTTGGCTTTAAGCACTTGATATTCACCCCATTCTCTTTCCCCTCTATGTATCCATACTTTATTTTAATGTTCGCCTCCCCCTCTAGTCTTCCCCTCTGGGCAACATGTCTGTCGACTCTTGCATTATACCCAAGCACTTATTAAATTTAATTAAATTTAAATTATTAAAACCCCCCTCCTCACCGTGCCCTGGTCTCGCCTATCCCGCCATCGACCCCTGGGCCACGTCCTCCCGCGGTCCTGGAACGCCCTCCCTCCTCACCTCCGCCAAACTGATTCTCTTCCCCTCTTCAAAACCCTACTTAAAACTCACCTCCTCCAAGAGGCCTTCCCAGACTGAGCTCCTCTTCTCCCTCTACTCCCTCTGCCACCCCCCCTTTACCTCTCCGCAGCTAAACCCCCTTTTTCCCCTTTTCCCTCTGCTCCTCCACCTCTCCCTTCCCATCCCCACAGCACTGTACTCGTCCGCCCAACTGTATATATTTTCATTACCCTATTTATTTTGTTAATGAATTGTACATCGCCTTGATTCTATTTAGTTGCCATTGTTTTTACGAGATGTTCTTCCCCTTGACTCTATTTATTGCCATTGTTCTTGTCTGTCCATCTCCCCCGATTAGACCGTAAGCCCGTCAAACGGCAGGGACTGTCTCTATCTGTTGCTGACTTGTTCATCCCAAGCGCTTAGTACAGTGCTCTGCACATAGTAAGCACTCAATAAATACTATTGAATGAATTAATTAATTAATTAAATTGCTCTGCCCACAGTAAGTGCTCAAAGAGTAACAGTGATTGATTGAGGAACCGAGAAGGTACGTGACTTGCCTAAGGTCACACAGTTGGCAAGCAGCAGAGCTGGAATTAGAATCCAAGTCCTCACTCTTTCCATTAGGCCACGCTCCTTTTCGCACTGTTTTCACTTTGTGCAGTTTCCAAGCAAGCTGAGGATCTCTCATCCCTGACCTACCTGAACGTAAGAGAAAGGACAAGGAAATGACACCTCTGCAGCAACGTGGCAGGAAAGGCAAAAGGAAGAAGGGAGATCTCTTTTGCCAGTGGGAAAGCTTCAAAGGGCCGGGCATGATGAGTGTATCATGGAGAATCTCTGAGAGACAAGCATTTCCTGTAGCTTCCGACCCCAGCAATATGAAAACCATTTCATCGCTACTTATAAAATTCCAGCAAACTTTCCATTGGAATGAGCCAGGCTGGGTGTCCTGGTCGGGTTTTGATTGTGCAGGTTTCAAGTTTAATACTTGCTGGGAACAGCAGCACGACACCTCTTAGCTCATGCAAGGATCTGCTCGGGGGCAGAAAGCCTGTGTGCAGCCGATCAACATCCTTAAAGTATCAGTGAGGGCATTAGAAGAGGGAAGGACCACAAGGATGCCTTCTCTGCCAAACTATGACTAATTTCCAGCCCAGGCCTCACTGAGACACCCAATCTGTCTCTGCTTCTGTTTTTCTCACCCCCTGAGCTCTCTACCCAGATTCTCCCTTCCCCTGGATCTCCTTTTTTCACAGACTCTCATCTTCCCTGGCCTTAGGACCCCCAGATTGTTGCATTACAGGATGTGAATGACTGTTTTAGGTCTGTTGGTGGCTCTGAGAGTTTGTGTGTCTGAACGGGAATGTGTGAGGATGACAGCATGACTGCTGTGTATGTATGAGAGTGAAGAAAGAGAAGGAATTTTTTTTTTGAGAGGAAGATCGTCACCTATATCCCAGGAAAAATAAAGGAAATCAAGTTTGTATTACAGAAGAATGGAGCCAGAATATACACAGTTTCACTGCAGAAATCCCGGAACAAAGAATTTTTTCATTCATTCTCTGATTAAAAGCCATAATCCTACTTAAAAGCCTATTGAGGGTCTTTACCTCATGAATTAATGAAATGTTACACTTTAAGATGCAGTAAAGTCATAATACTTTGCAACAACCTTGGCATTTTCCAAACGCTTGGTCAGCACTAATTTTTTTCAGCCCCCATCCCCACCCCCCCAAAACATGAGTTCGATTGGATCTGCATTTTATGGAAGAGGAAGTGGTCCCTGGGGCCAAAACTCCTCCAGAACCTGTCTTTCTTTTCTGGGGCATGAGGCGGTGCCTGAATGACTCTGAAGTCTATTCAGAGTGAGAAGAAATCTGAGGTTGGAGAGAAGGGCTTTCTCTCTCTCAAATCCCCTCCTCTGCTAAAGCCAGAGCCGAGGCCCACCAAATGCTCTTTTCTGCACTTTTAATCTCTCCTCTCCTACATACCAGAATGCAACCAGTAATGGCAGCCAAGTTCCCTCCTTCCCAAAGAATCAGCAAGGAAATCTGGTTACCGCCCAGTTGAAATATGGTCCATCCCAACCTCCCTGCCCATATCACTGATCCACTCCCAATCTGACAGAGGGGTTAGTTAAATTCTTCAAATTCCGGGCAGGGGTCAGCCTCGAATCCTATTGCCTGCTCTGCCCACATCGTTATCTTCCCTTATTGGATGAGGCACGAGAGTCAAGGGTCTGCTGGCAAAGCATCCCCTAAACGAGCTCAGCAAGGAAGACGGGGGGTTGTCAGATTCTCCTGACCGTGCATCGGGGAAAACTGAAGGGGAAAACAGGACAGGATAAGGCAGGGGATGGGAGAACAGGGCAGGAGAAAGAAGGACAAAGCAGGGGAGGGAAAGGGAAGGCGAAAATTCAGGCTTGGGGAGGAGGAGTGGGGAAAGAATTACTGTGGTTTTCTCTCTGGTTTGGCAAGGGACCGGGGAAAGGCGGGCCCTCCTTCCTCTCCTCCCCAAATTCTGCAGGGCTGGCTCTCTCTGATTGCCTTTCTCCCCATCTCCTCTGGCGTGACTTGCTTCCCAGCTCCCACGGCTGCCCTCCCCACCAGCTCCAGCCACTGCCCCCTCAACCCCTCACCTCTCTCAGCTCCCTCCACGGCCGCCATCCCACAGGCCCAATCAATTCCTCCCCATCTCCCCACAGTCCCCTGCCTCTACTCCTATCATTTGACTAATGGCTAAGTTGAGAGCTTCGATGCAGAGCTCAGGCTAATGCCCAAAGAATCAGGATGCTTGAGCAAGGGAGAATGGGGAATGGTTATTCCCTCTGCCGATTATGTAAGCAACTGTTATCGGTTCCTGAGCTTGTGTATATTCTTTCCTGTTTGTGGCAAAGGGATGGTATCGAGTGCCTGTGATCTCTTGACTCACTGGAATTCTGTTTCAGAACATTCAGAATCGTGACGTGTTGTTTAGCAGATGTCTAAGCCCTTTTCATTTCTTTAGCCCTCTGCTATTAGTCCTCTCTTCCGCCCAACACCTCCACTGTGGGGAATTATTAATATTGCTTTATAGGTAAGAGAACGAACAGATGACATGTTGGAGAACCTAATCCAGAGGTAATAATAGCATTCTCCCTCCCTGTAGACTGTGAGCTCATTGTGGGCAGGGATTGTCTCTTTATTGCTGTATTGTACTTTCCCAAGCGCTTAGTACAGTGCTTTGCACACAGCAAGCGCTCAATAAATACGACTGACTGAATGAATGGTTTCTAAGAGCTAATACTGAAAATTAGCAAAAAGTTTTGCGACCGAAAGCTCACTGTTGGCAGGGAACGTGTCTACCAACTCTTTTAAACCGTACTCTCCCAAGCATTTAGTACAGTGCGTCATACACAGTAAGCACTCAATAAATACGATTGTTGTTTGATTGATTGACTCCGAGCCACTGACTGGAGGGAGTTGGGGATGTGGGAAGAATGGACTCCACCAGCCGGGCCTGGACAGTGATGTGAGCTGGACGGGGGCCGTCTTGGACAATCCAACCTCCCGGGTCCTGGGATGGCTGACTCGTGGTGGAGATGAGGGTTTTAAATCCCGGAGTTCAACAGGAAATACCAGCTGACCTCTACCGAGGCTGGCTGGCTTGCTGCCCAGCATCAGCTGTCAAGCTTGGGTGAACAAAGGCCACTTAGGAGGCCTGTAGTGGTCTCTGATTTCCCAGTCCCAAATCCTTGCCTGCCCAGGGCCAATTCTGTGGTTTCAACTGGGTTCTAAGGCAATTCTGATCACTACCACTGTTTTCCGATCTCTAGCTGATTTTCCTTCTCGCAAATCTGGCCTTAAATCTAAGGGGAGGAAGAGCTACGGAAAATGGGAGGTGAGGAAGAAGAATCTTTTCTCTTCCATTGCTGGACCCTCCCTTCCAGTCCAAGAGCCCCTCTGCCTTCTTCCTACTCTTTCAGACTCTTCTGTGATCATGACACCTTGTCCCCGGCTCCATCTGACCCACAAGCCACATGGCTGGAGAAACAGCTTTCACTGACAGTTTCCCCTACAGGTTGGCACTCACGGAACTGCTCACGGAGCTAATGGGAATCCTGGGTTGGGAAGAAGGCCAAGAGTGAGAATCCAAATTGTGTTTTCAATCACATAACTTGTTAAAAGGCACACTGATTTCTTCAATTTACTCATCTCCCTGGTCGTGGACACCAGTGTAGTTTCAGAAGCAAGCATACCTTAAATCTTACACCCACAGATTCCAGATAAAATGACCAGAAAACACCATGCCTTTCAGCAAAAGTGACCAGGAAAAGGGACGTGGCATCTGTTTGGCTGACCGGTTTCACGTCATCACATGATGCAGGAGGCTTTACCTCTAAAGCCGTGCCGTGACTGAAATGATTCAGACAAGTGGGTAATGACGTGGGCCTTAAATTAGTGGCCTGCCAAACTTGTGAAGTGCAGTCTGCATCATTAGTACCTAGTGCTCTCATTTCCAAGCACTGCAGTCCCCAACTTTTCCAGAAACATTCCAAGCCTTGAGGACTGATATATATTAGTTGCCTCTTAATAAAAGTGGGATCCAAGACAGGCCAGAGTTTTCGATCCAGCATCCTGCCCAAAGGAGTTAGTAAGTAGGTGGGGCAACTCACCTGAGCAAGTGTGGTGGTCGAGAGGGGAAGGAAATGGTCGGGAGACCAAGGTACAGCAGTGAATGAGAGCAAGTGGCGACCTTCTGTATGCGATGGTGTGGTCCGCGGTTGTCACGTGCCAGGGGTCACTGTCTTAGCCATTTCTAGCATAGACAATGCCTTGTTCAAAACACGTCACATAACAGTGTGTGCTTGGATGTCAATTTGCATTACATCTTCTGACAAGGTGGTAGTCTGTTGCTGTTTTTTTTTAAAAAAAGGGGGATTATTTTTCAAATACAAGAAATATTTGTATAGAAACATTCATGCCTTTTGAACAACATAAGCCAAGCAGAAAGATGAAAGGAAGACAAGTTACACTACGCACTTGATTAGGAAATAATCTCCAGCCTTGGGTGATTCAAGAACAATCCTTGGATTTCTGTCTGGGCTGCAGAATTTGGAGTAGTAAATATGTCTAATCTCCAGCACAACCCTACTGGTGCCATCGGTAGCCCTGCCAGTTGGCCACGTTGCTTTAAAAGAACAGGAAGATGCAACTTTACTGATATTTATCCCCTGATCCTGCAGGGCCATACAGTATTGAGAATGAAGCATATCATACAGCATTTCTTTCCTATTTCTCTAAGGTGCATCGGCTTTTCCCATTCAAGATGTCTGGTATCTGGTATCTATCTGTTGCCAAATTGTACATTCCAAGCACTTAGTACAGTGCTCTGCACATAGTAAGTGCTCAATAAATACTATTGAATGAATAAATGGTATGGATAAGAGCTGCATTTGATTTTTCCACATTTGCTTTGATTTATGCATTTACTTATTCCACTTCTTCACCCCATTTGTTGAACCTAGTAATGGGAAGAAAACCCGTTCGGCATGGCCCCAACGTGATTAAAAACCCCATTCTGTTGCCCCGAGTGGTTTCATGTCTTTTTGCTTCCCTTAGCTTGTGTCTCAGTCAACTCTACAATCGCAGAATCCCCATAGCCTGGACTTGACTAAAGATGAAAATTTTTAGAACCTCGTCAATTGTTCCAAATACTGTATCAGGAACAGTTCCAGTAGAAATCAGAGAAGAGAGCAACATCAATTCCCCAGGAGGCCTCTGGATCCTCAGATGACACTTAGCCGACCGGCATGAGTAACGCCAGCCCCACTCGTTGTTCAACAGGCATAGCTGTTTACACAGCTCTGGCTGGAAACTCTTCCCTTTCCATGTGTAATTTCTATCTAAAAATATATTTTATGTCAGACTACTCAGTGAGCTAATAGGAAAATGCCTGGAAAACCGACATGTAAAAAGGTCACGGCTTGAGGCAATGTCGCTGATTCCCATTGTTCCCTTCCTGCCTTGAATCCTTCAGTTCCATCCCTAACGGCCCATGGCATGGGCTGAGCTGCTAGGTGGCAGAAATGTGTTGCCATAACAAGCTTGGGCTCTAAAAAGTAGTTGGGCAGTGGGTTGAAAAGAATTGGAATTAGCTCTGCCTTAAACCCCATATCTATGGCTCTGCTCTGGTCTTTTTCTTTTCCACCTGTCTCCCCACATCGACGTCCTTGGGCTGAAAATTTTCAGCCCGACCCTCCTTGTCCTATCCGTACCTTCCCCCATCCCACACCCATCACCTGACCAGGGTGGAGCTGAGCCCTGGTCTGTGATTACAGAACAAGACCAGTAGAGTAGTTAACGCTGGGCATACTCTGTTCATTTGTTCATGAGGGGTTCAAACCAGTGGGTCGCTGAGGTATGTAGTCCCAGAAGCACATACGCATACCCAGCAGCGGCACCCCAGCTGCTCACCAGGCCTGAGACTGTTACCCAACAGGGTAGATTTGGGTTTTGGGGGTGGGTGGGTGGTGTTGTGGCATGCCAAGCCTAGCCTGAACCCAGCCAGTTCTGGCTTTGGCCTGAAGGCTCCGGGCCACGCGCTCATGACCCAAGGGATCATAGATGAATCTGGGGGTGGATAGTCATTTACTCTACACACTTCCCTCCCTGCTTTCCCCACTTCCCCATTTCTCAACTGGAACCGTGGTTCCAGTTTCCCACGGTTCTGATCTTTGGCCCATTAGCTTTGTTTCCTTGGGAATGTGTACCTGTCTCTGTGTCTCTGACCCTAGTGACCAGGGGGAAAGCGGAAGGGGTGGGAGAGGGTTTTGGTAAGTGAGATTGGGTCCCGATCGGTATTTTAAAGAAGAGGCATTCTCCTCCGGGGCACACGCCACAGGCTGGCATGCCGGGATACCCTGATTGGCCACTGCTGGTCCTCCTGCACCTTCAGGGTTTCGTGGGTCTGCGATCTAAGCTGGATTAACACGGGGGCTTTCGGAGCTGCAGCCCTGGGTCCCAGGCTAAACTGGGAGCTCAGCCATCCCACCAGAACCTCCCGATTCCCAGCGGCACATCTCCTGTCCTTACCAACGTAGCCGCTGCTTGGGACATTACATAGATGATGTAAAATAGGCTTTCGCCAAATGGCCACCAAGAGATGAATGACAGAGAGGGGGCAGGGCACTGTCACTGACCTATGGTCCTGTGGTCTGACCCCTCCTATGCCCCTGACGCCACATTAGTTTGCGTGGCAGCCATTTTAATTCTCTCTCTCTCTAAAGGCAAGAGTGGCTGAGATTCTGTGAGGCAATTGGAGCTCACTCTGGTCCCCAGGATGCCTCACTCTGGTCCCCAGGATGCCCTGGGCAGGCCCTGATTCTGCTCCTACCACTCCTTGGCATCCTCCCAGCTGAGCAGCGAGTGTCCCAGACAGTCTGCTCTCTGGCCGAGTCCCAGCATGGCTCCCTCTTAGAAGAGGCAGGGCTACTCCAAGTAGCTCAGGGAAGGCTGGTGCTGATAGATTAGCCTTCTGGCCCTGAAGCCAGCAGGTGAAGTATGTCCGAGGGATTCCCTCTGCCTCTCCCTTCCCACCTCCTGTCCAGGTAAGGCTCTTTTGAGGGTGGGGAGGTCATGAAGGGTTGGGGAATGGGGACACCTCCTCCTCCCGGCACCCTGTCTGCCCCTAGGGCACCTCATGCTGCTGCTTCCACTGCTCCTCAGTTGCTTTTGTGCCCTTGTCATGTTGGGACCAACAGAAACCCGCGGGACGCCGCCTGGCCCTGGTCCGTGGGTGCTGGAGTTTTAGGTGTCACCACCACCTCCTTTCCCCCGCCACCCACCCATCCACCCACCCAGCCCAGATCACCTCAGCCTACCCTGGCGCTTGACAGCAGAAGTTCCAGAGTGCCAACAGACGTCCATTAGCGGCCACCGTCACCGCCTCCTCTGTCTCCTCCTTGCCCCTCTCGTGAGCAGGCCCAGGGGTTCTGGCTGTTGGCCAAGAGCTGAGGCTTGGCGGTTTAGAAGGCTGGCAGAGCACAGGGGAAAAAGGGGAGTGATGGTGAGCGGACCATATGGCCACTTGGGCCAGGAATAAGGTCGAACTAGTAATTGCACATGGAAATGTGACGGTCTTGGTCATGAATTACGACTGTGGTTTGGAAGGCATTCGGGCCCCCTCCTATTTGAGATACTGTGGGAAATAGGTAATGAGGGACTTCTTTAATAAGCACTTCTAAATCCTTGGAATTGACTTTACCAGTCAGAATGCCAGCACTGCGGTTCCATGCAAATGCAGACACCCTTAATACTATAGGTGAACGAGGACCTTTAATTTAAAAATGATAATCAGGTTAATAAAAGGAAAATGCCTGAGGGTGGAAGCACAGAATGCACACAAGCCCAGATGGGGAACCACAAATGCAGACTGGAGCGACTGATGGACTGCTGGCCCTTTGGCTCTGGGGCACCAACTGGTATGAGGGGATGCAATAAATCAATCAATCAATGGTATTTATTGAGTGCTTACTATGTGCCGAGCAATGTGCTAAACACTTGGGAGAGTATAATACAACAGAATTGGCATACCTGTTCCCTGCCCATAACAAGTTTACAGTCTAGAGGGGACTTACTTTGACTCTGGGATCTGGAACGAACTGTAAAAAATTATACATCGAGTTCTCAAAGTAGGCTCCCCTCTCAGGATCACACCTGGAGAGTTTCCAGTACTTTTCCTGTCTCAGCTACGGAAGGGAGAATGAAACAGAGGCCAAACCCATTCCATTCCTAGCCTGGGCAGTGACTAGCGAGTGGAAGGGAATCTGCTACAAGTCAAAACTCACCTGTACTGGGCAGCAATGGGCATGGGAGAGAGTCACGGGCTGAGACTCAGGTTTACTGCGTGGAAGAAGGCAATGGTAAACCAGTTCCATATTTTGACTGAGAAACTCTATGGTTACACTACCAGAACGATCGCAGATGGAGAATGGGAGTTCTGGGAGAATGTGTCCATGGTGTCACTGTGGGTCAGAAACAACTCGACAGCATACGACAAGTTAATTAAGTGCTTACTACAGTGTTCTGTACACAGTAAGTGCCAACAAATACCACTGATTGATTAAGCAGTGCCAAATCATCTCAATAATAATAATGTTGGTATTTGTTAAGCGCTTACTATGGGCAGAACACTGTTCTAAGCACTGGGGTAGATACAGCGTAATCAGGTTGTCCCAAGTGAGGCTCACAGTTAATCCCCATTTTCCAGATGAGGTAACTGAGGCACAGAGAAGTGAAGTGACTTGCCCAAGATCACACAGCTGACAAGTGGCAGAGGCGGGATTCGAACCCATGGCCTCTGACTCCCAAGCCCGGGCTCTTTCCACTGAGCCACGCTGCTTCTCTAACTAGATGTTGAGTTGGCAGCAGATCAATTGTGGGACAAACCAACACTCCGCTCTTCTCCATTCCTATATCAGACAGCCAAGGGCTTAGTTTTTAGTTAGATTTGGGGGGTGCAGGCAACCCTGAGTCATTCTGGTTCAGAGGTCCCACCTCTGAGTCACAAGACCCTTCAGGTCTACCTATCTCAGAAATCCAGAGTCTGAGAGACTTCAGGAGGGAAAGGTTGGTTGAGAAAAAGAGTGGAATGGGTTAGGAATGACTAGGAGACTGGGCAGAGAGGAAGGAGACAGGAAGATTATTTTCATAAGACTGGTGAGGAATGGTGAGAGTGGTGGAGGCAGTGCATTGGGGGTTGTGTGGGTCGGGGAGGAGGGCCCAGGGGGTGGGCCTGTAACACTCCCCTGGGACTCAGGGCAGGGCTCAAGAGCTGCTTTGGCTCATTCTATGGCTCGGTGAAGATGAGGGGAATCCCGCAAGTCCCTGAGCCAAGAGGCCGTGTCCTGCCAATGGGGGGCAAGAAGTAGAGCTGCCATCTTGGCTCCACTTGGCCATGCCACGGGGCCAGGATATGGTATGCCAGGCGGTCAGTCTGCCCCTAGGGAGTTCCAGGTCCAGAACCCCCGATCCTACGAATCCTGGATCAGGATTGTCAGCCCCCTTCATGAGTCACGGTACCGACGAAATAAAAAGGGAAGGTCCGCTTTGAAATTACTCATGCCGGCTCAGTCATTCCAGCTCTTACTGTTTTGACCAGTACCACATTCTGGATGGCTCTGTCTTATTTTCATCATTGTCCGAACTCTGAAGCTTCCTCCACTCTGACGTTCTCAATGTCTAGAAACACGTTTCACCTTTCCGTCCATCTGTTGCTCTCTGTAAAAAAAAACAACACACACACACAACTCAAACTTTCCTTTTTGAATCTATTTTTATGCTATAGGAGGAATATAGTACCTCAGAAACATGCTGCTATCCTCAGAGGTAAGCAGAGTCATTATGGAGGTAACACTCTTAGAACAGCCTGTTAAAAGTACCACTCACAGCCACGTGGGTTGGCTTTGTGGGATTTCTGTTGTTCCCTACGAACCTTGCCGCCGAGTTTTCCAATTAGGTGAGATCTACAAACTGAAGAATCAATAAGAAATCTCAGCTGTGGTTCACACCGTACCTCAGGAGTCAGACCTGAGACCAATAGACTCATTCAACCCTCAAATCCAGGTCTATTAGAGTGAGATGGGGACCCTCTCCTCACCACTAACAAAATGTCCATTCTTTGGAAGAAAGCAAGCACCAGGCCCACCCTTCCACTTGTCAGGATATTAATACCAATGCCTAATTGCAGAGGATTACCTGGAGGAAGGCAGGTTCCATGAAATTATTCCACATCAGGATGGCCAGCAGTGCCTTTTCATACCTGTTACTGACGCATCGTTAGAGACAGCAAGAAATTTGTTCTGAGGACTGAAGGTACCAGTATGCAATATCTGCCCCTGCCAACAGATTATTAATGTAATGATTTATAGCAGCTGTTCCTTGTAATTACAGCACAGAAAAGGCAGAAAATCCCCAGGCCTGTAATGATCTGCTCTCACGTGGAAACACAGGAGGGTTTGTGAGTGAGAGACAGACAGAGACACAGATTCTGCCAGGGTTGAAATGCAGTGACATTCAGGTAGAGATAATCCCTCTCGACAACCATCCTACCCCAGAGCCCTGAGTTTTGGAGTTTCCAGCTGGTTTCGGTTCAGTTTCCTGGGTTTAAACTGATAGTGACTGAAGCCTCCCAATTGCTACCGGTGGCATTTACAGTTTACATGTTGCAGCTGTACACATTTAGTCTCCGGTCACAGCACCTGGACCCCAGTTGATATAATAATAATGATGGCATTTGTAAAGCACGTTTTAAGGATCAAGCACTGTTCTAAGCACTGGGGTAGACACAAACTAATCAGATTGGACAAAATCCACATCCCACATGGGGCTCAGTCTTAATCCTCATTATCCAGATGAGGTAACTGAGGCCCAGAGAAGTCATTAACTTGCTGTGGATAGAGCACAGGCCTGGGAGTCGGATGGTCATGGGTTCTCATCCCAGCTCTGCCCCTTGTCTGCTGTGTGACCTTGGACAAGTCACTTTACTTTTCTGGGCCTCAGTTTTCTCATCTGTAAAATGGGGATTGAAACTGTGAGCCCCAAGTGGGACAGGGACTGTGTCCAACCCGATTTGCTTTTATCCACCTCAGTGCTTAGTACAGTGTGTGGCACACAGTAAGCACATAATAAAAATCAGAATTATTATTAGTAGTAATAATAATAATGATAATACTATTCCTTTGAGAAACTTCTGCGAATAATGCACTCAGGAGATGCAAAACAGATAAGTGACCCATTCCCTGCACACCAGTGAGGGAGAGGAGCAGAACAAGATTTACGAATAATCAAGGGAATTAACCAAATATACCGCCGGAGAGGGGTCCAAAAGGGCTCGGGATGGGTATTGATGAGTAATACTAATAATGTTGGTATTTGCTAAGCGCTTACTACGTGCAGAGCACGTAAGCGCTGGGGGAGATACAGGGGAATGAGTTACAGGGGAATTAGTACACAGGAGCTGGAGATAGCTGGTAGGCTGGTTCGTTTTGGGTGCTGGGCCTAATCGGGAAAGGCTATCTTTCCCAGACTTGAGTCGGCACAGGAAGGATGTCAGGATAAGCAAGACCGGCCGGGCCCACTTGGTCATAGGGTGAGTAGGGACTGTGCCCATTTCATCCTCTTCACTTGCAAAGATCCTGCAGGGGAAAGACAGGAACCAGGAGAGCTGGATTCAGTGGTTTTGTGGTCCCTGAGGGATTGTGGCGAGGCGCAGGTGGAAACTGCAATTTTCCCCTCCAGATGTGTAAGATTTTCATTGGCAGACTCATGCATGCATGTCCTTGACTGGTTCAGACCCTAGAGGGTTGGGCCAAGTCCCAGGACAGAGCATGCTACGAAGGGCTAGTTCCGTATCCTCCCCTCCCTGCAGGCTCACTGTGAGAAACACCTAATTAAAACGACAGTTAAGCACTTTGCAAATGGTCACGGAAAAGCTTAATAATAGTGATACAAATAATAAAAGCCAGAACCGGTGCCAGTTGACCACAGAGAATCACTGTGTGACTACATGGCAGAGACCTACACTGGCTAGCTATGGGTTGATTTGGGTTTTTTGTTTGTTTTCTTTTGAATAGCAATTCATTCATTCAATAGTATTTATTGAGCGCTTACTATGTGCATAGCACTGTACTAAGTGCTTGGAATGTACAATTCAGCAACAGATAGAGACAATCCCTGCCCAATGACGGGCTTACAATCTAATTGGGCGTTATATTTTTAGTCTCAGCAGTTCATCACCCAGTCTTCAATGGTATAATAATAATAATAATAATAATGGTATTTGTTAAGCACTTACTATGTGACAAGCACTGCTCTAAGCACTGCGGTAGATACAAGGTAATCGGGTAGTCCCATGTGGGTCTTACAGTCTTAATCCCCATTTTACAGATGAGGGAACTGAGGCACAGAGAAGTTAAGTGACTTGCCCAAGGTCATAGAGCAGACAAGTGGCGGAGCCGGGATTAGAACCCACGTCCTCTGACTCGGAAGCCCGTGCTCTTGCCACAGGGCCAAGCTGCTTAGGGGGCTTCACTCTCAGCATCATTCAGGCAGCTTTCAAAAACCACTCTCTTCATTTAAAGAAAAAAAAAAGCCAGAATGAGAGATTGCATTTTTATTAGGTTGTAATTTTAACAGAGAGCTGAAACTTAAATAGAAAGCTGAAAACAAAGCAATTTTTCCGAAGAGAAAATGGGGAAGGTAATCTACTTACCATCTACTTACAGTTCTAAATCAATAATATTAATAATAATGATAATAATAATAATACTTTGCATTCAGAGAGCCTTTCCTCCTTAAAGCATGAGTTGAATAAAGCACAGGTTTGGTTCAGTCGGAAGCTTCGGCAATCTTATCTGTCACTTGGGGTGACAGTGTTTTCTTCTTTAAAAGGCAAAGTTTCCAAATCAGCTGAAAAACAATACCACCCCGTCATGACCATTATCGACAATAAACTGAAAGTAACTAATTGGGGTGCCACGGTTAAATCACTCACACTGTCTTCAGTTTATCAGACTAGCATTTGCAATTGTTTGGTCTGAATATTGTTCAATATCTAGTTGTGCAAATTTTCTCAAAGTGACTCTAAAACATACATTCTTATTCTGGGCGTACAACCAGATGACTTCACTTTAGAAAGAGAAAGAGGCTGAATTTCTTCAGTGAGAAATTCCCTCTAGTGCAGGGGTGGCTAAGCCTGATGAACCGAAGAACTGCAAACCAAAAACATAATATGGTTGACAGCTGAAGATCAAAACTCTTTCCTTCACCCAGAACAGTGAGTTGGTGGTCCCAGGGAGGGTGGGCGGAGGCAGGGAGGGTAGAGGAGGGTGGCAAGGAGCAGGCGGTCCCGAGGAAGGATTGGCCCAAGCCTTCTTTTTCTCCTGAAGCAGATTATGTGAGGCATTTGATTAAAAACCAAAAATCATCAAGATGCCAAGGACTCCAGTGAAGGCAGTAAAGGCGGGAGTCAGGGGGCCAGCTCCGATCCTGTCCTGCTGTGTAACCTTGGGCAAGTCACCTAACCTCTTTCTCTGCCTTGGTTTGGGCTTGACTGTAAAATGAGTTGAATAATATTTGCTCCCCACTAAGATTCAAGGACGCTGGGAGGACAAAATGAAGTGACTGCTAAGAAAACACTTTGGGAAATGAGTGCTCTGTGAATCGAGGTGCTGTATTATGATCCTTATTTTGGGTATGGGTTATTTGAAGACCCCCTACGGCCCGGCACCTGTTATTTCCATAGCAAGAGAACACAATTTTTCTTGATGCTCAGAGCATCCTACCGTTTAAAGAAAATACCTGCTTCCTTCGACATCCAGAAGACAGTGATAGGACACAATGTCCTTCTCCAGCTGGATTTTGCTGGACAACAGATTCTCCCGGTCCCTCTGTTGTTGCTCTATCTCCACTCGAATCTCCCCCAGCTCGGTTTCTAGCTTGGTGATTACGGAGCCCAGGTTCTGCAGCTCGATGTCATGCCAGTGCTTAGCATCATACAGGGAGTTCTCTAGGCCTCTCTTCTGCAAGAAGGGTGAATTTCAAAACAAAAGGAGGTTGGTATCCAGGAGGAGACAGAGATGCTACCCAGTCCTAATAGGTTCTGGCATGGCTTTCAGCTTCATTTGGTGCAAGGATGATTATTTGTGGCATTTCTAGCATAACCACTATCTGCACGTGCATGCACAAACACAGGCAGACACACACATACACACATTGAAATTAATTACAGACCAGATATACTCTCTATTGCAACTCTATGGGGAATTCTGGAATGGAGAATGACTGATTTGAGCTTGTTCAAATTAGCCCTTGTGTAGAGCACTGCAGAATGTTTGTGTGTATGTTTCTATGACTAATGTCGATAACTATCCTGTTGGCTTTGTTCAAAGACAGAACAATTTCAAGGGTTTTCCAGTTCAGAGCTTAGGGAGTTAAATCTCCAAATTAACTCGGGGGGTTCTGAAGTCTGTTGTTTGTGCTCTCTCTATCTGCCCCTCTCTCTCCGTCTCTCTTCCATTCTTTTGCCCGAGAGTTTAGGAACCTTTTTGCCCACCAATGTTGCACTGTTTTTATGAGGGCAAATAAAAGTCCATTTAATGGGGCTACATATTAAATAGCAACCTCACAGCAACTCTAAAAGGGCAGCATTCAGGGGAGGTAGCCGTGTTATCTCAACTGCATTTTTGCCAACTTCACCTGATTACTAGACCACATTGACTCAGGCCCCGGGTAAATGTTTGGGTACAAATTTTGACATTCAGGATGGGAATCTGGGTATGCTACTGAGGAGACATGAAATTACACATGGTTGCTAAAATCTAGCCAATGCAATTGCAATTGGTCTGTCTGAAATTGAGGAGTTTATTGTCTACTCTCCCTGGGTTGCTTTTTGCTTTTTAGGAAGTATTTTAGCTGATGGGGGGTAAGAAGGTTGGACTGGGAGGAAAGAACAGCATGGCATAGTGGATAGAGCACAAGCCTGGAAGTCAAAAGGTCATGGGTTCTAATCCCAGCCCCACCATTCATCTGCTGCCTGGTGTTGGGCAAGTCACTTCACTTTTCTGGGCCTCAGTTACCCTACTTGTAAAATGGGGATTGAGATCGTGAGTCCCACAGGGGCCAGGAACTGTGTCATCTCAATTTGCTTGTATCCAACCCAGCACTTAGTATAGTGCCTTGCACACAGTAAGCACTGAAAAATACAATTATTTTTATTATTATTATTATTATCTTGGAGAAACATGCTTATAAGTGTCCCTTCTGCAGAGCGAATTCACAGGCTTCACAGAAAGATGATCCCCTTCCCTTCCTCACTAAGGAATGGTCCTTGAGATCAGTCCTTGGATCCAATCAACCAGCTCAGGGGTGACATCCCATTTTAATCAACCCGATTTGGGGGGGTGATATCCCATTTGCCAAGCAACAATCACATCACAGTTTAGGAAAAAACTCATCCGGCTAGGAGAAGCATTTTGGGAAGGAAATACTATTCATAGATGTCTCAGATGACAGATTCCTATTTTCCCCATTTTAGAAACCTGTTAGCCTTTCAAAGGTATGGCAATGAATTATAGGACTCTATCATATCCTTTATTTACTCCCCACTACCCCATCACCTCTCCTTCCACATGGCCTGCCCTCCTCAAATCCAACAGACAACCACTCTCCCCTTTTGAAGCCTTATTGAAGGCACATCTCCTCCAAGAGGCCTTCCCAGAATAAGCCCCACTTTGCCTCATCTCCCATTCTTCTGCATTGCCCTGACTTGTTCCCTTTGCTCTTCCCCATTCCCAGTCTCACAGCACTTATGTACATATCTGCAATTTTATTTATTTGTATTGATGTCTGTCTCCCTGCCTCTAGACTGTAAGCTCGCTGTGGGCAGGGAATGTCACTGTTCGGTTTGCATTGTACTTTCCCAAGCACTTAGCACACAGTAAGTAGTCAATAAATCCGACCAAATGAATGAATGAATGAATGAAAGCCAGACAATTAACCAATCAATCAGTCACCAGTCGGAGAGGAATTGATCCCCTTTGGTCAGGAAAGAATTGGTTGCTTGTGCCACACTCCCATACTTTGTCTTGTTTTCCCAGTGCTTTATTGGGACTGGGAGAGGGTCGAGGTGCTAGAATCTGGCAAACCAGCTGCTCTCCTATTGTGGCTTGATCCTGCTCCCAACCATCTCCAGCACCCACAGCTCAGGGACTCTGAGGTTCCTGGCTCACTCCAAGCCTGGGCATCCCCACACCCAGGCAGGGAGGGACTCCGGGGTTTTCCAAGGCAGCCCCATCCACCCTCTGCGTTCTCAGATTTTCTTGGTATTGGGTAGAAGGCCATCAGACTGTAAGCTCCTTGTGGGCAGGGACCTCTCACTCCTTTTCGTTGAACTTTCCCAAGCAATTCATACAGTACTTTGCCTCCGGCGGGCACTAAAGTACCACTATTCCTCCTTCTCCTCCTCCTGTTTCTCCTTCCACATGGCTTGCTCTCTCTCCACCCCATTTTCTCTTGCCCAAAAGTTTATATACATCTAGTTTTCCCTTCTAGACTGTAAGCTCCCTCTAGACTGGAGACTTTTAGTAGTCAGGGAACGTGTCTACCAACTCTGTTATCATGTACTCTCCTAAGCGCTGAGTACAGTGCTCTGCACACAGAAAATGCTCATAGTTATGGTTGATTGATACCTTTTCACCTATAAATATTTCAATGTTTCTAAAAGAGCAGATGATTTTTCCATCTTGTGAAAAAATTCAAGGAGATTCCTTCTAGAACCTGTCATTATCCCTGTCCAACAGAAGATTCTAGTGGCCCATGGCTCCCACCTCTGACTTTCAGCTGCCCATTTCTGACAGGGGGAAATTTAGTTTGTAAAGTGCAGAGGGGAGAACTAAGAACATCAAGGGAAAACATGGTAAGGGGGGAGTATATAAACAACAAAATTACTTGAGAAGATACTCCAGAGTTTTGTGTGATGATATTCAAATCTCAATAGTGACCTGTGGTCCCTCCCAATTATTTCATTCACCTGGAGAAGGCCCTCAGGGAAATCCTCATGAAAGCTCCTGGCTTCTTCAGTGGGGGCCCGTTGCCACTGGCCCCCCCAACCTCCCTTCAGTTACACTCATTCTGTTGATGTTATTGATTCAGGGGTGTCCGCCAGATAGAGCGACAGCCTGGGTGGTCAAGGACTCCAGACGCTCCTTTGAACATAGGAAGAACCTTTGCCCTGAATCTATCTCCCTCAGCATTCCGCTCAGACCACAGCCCTTAGGGAATCTGATCTGTCCCCTCTACTGCTCTCCAGGGCTTCCAAGAGCTCTAAAAAGAGGGAATGAAACTAGGACTATGAAATAGTTATGATTCCCATTATATTTCCATAAACTGCAGTCTATTCCTGGACCATTACTACGCTCCTGAATGGCATCATTTCTTGATTTTTGTCATCTTTGTTCTTTCCCGCCACTCATGATCCAATGCTCTGCAGAAGTGTGTCACAGAGGATAAGGGGAGGGAACTCACAGAGTTAGAGAACAGCGAAGGGACTTAGCTACACTAGCTTGGGTGGTCAGCTGGATTACCCACAATTACTCTTCAACCACTTTAAATTGCCTCGGATTGTTACCGCGGCTCCCTTCGGCTACTGCCTCTCTGGAAGAAAAGGATCTCCCAAATGTCTGTTGTCTGGGCTTTCTGTTTTTTGTTCCGTTTTTACCTGAGGAGGCCAAAGTGCTGGGGCTTCTGGAAGACGTAGCCTCCTGTGGGGCCGGAGTGGCCTGGGGCAGACAAATGCTCTTGCATTTGTGGTGGGGTTGGTACAGGGTGGCACTTTGAGGGAGCTGTGGTATAGAGGAGCAGCCGCAGTTGATGTGACGGAGCTCAGAGCTGGCCAGGAGCAGTGGACGAAACAGTTTAGGGCAAATGGAAACGAGCTGGTGTTGAGCTGGCAGCTGGAGAAACTCAAGAGTTTCTAAGTGCCTGGGACAACTAAGGGAAGAATGGGGAGGACAGTGGCTGCTCTTCTCTTCTGTGGACAAGAGGGTCACAGTCCACCGAAGATTCACTTAATGCAGGCTGTCCCCATGCCCTGAGACCGGGGTCCCTTGAAAACTACATTTCCTAACAGCGCAAGTCCCCAGAAGGCAAGAGAAAACAGGCTTGAGAATCGCTCATTATCAGGTTGGAGAACTCACCAATGTTCTCAAAGATTCGGTCTCAGCTTGAAGACTTTGAATTTTGCAGGTGGTGTCACGGAACTCAGCTCTGAGGGAATCCACCAGCTCCTCTTCTTTGGATCGCACCGCTTGGGCCGCTTCTGTCTGGTGCTGAAAGATAAGTTGGTTAGAGTTTCTGCACAGTTTAATTAAGAGACGTTACCCTCTTCACTCCCAATCTTCTTTTTTCGACCGTACGTAGGTGCATGGGGAACAAATAGTATAAGATGTGATCTCTGCACTTGAGGGGCTACAATCTAAAGGGGAAGACAAGTAAACCTAATTTGGTGAGTATACAATTGTTCAAGGAATAGAAGAACATAATAGAAAGAATAAACTCAAGTGAATAAAGAAATCATGTGGCTGATGGGATGGCGAGACTGGAGTGGCGGGGGATTAATCAGGAAAGGCCTCAAGAAGGAAGTGAGGGATTGGGGGAGGGATGTGGTGGGACGGGGCAGAGGGTTGAGGACTTTCCAGCCAAGGGGGTAGGGGTGAGCAATGAATGGGTCAGGGGAAGACAAATCGAGAGCGAAAGATGGTTAGAAGACGTGTGCCGGAGAAGCAAAGCACACAAACTGGGGAGTGGTGGAAGAAAGGACCGGAGAGGTAAAAAGGAGAAAGTGGATATCCTGGAAACAAGGGAAGGACAAGATGACGAAGTCCAATCTAATGGTGGTACAGAATATTGACAATTCTCTTTTTCCTCTAGAGCCTTGGCCTGGATTGGGATGACATGGAGTAAGAGAGTAGGAATGTTCCTGATAGCAACTGAGTAAGGCTCCCATTTTTACGAGTAACGGGGCCTGGGGTTTGTGCTTTTCCTTTCCCCTAGACAAGAACTCTGCTCCCCAAATGGACAGGCCTGCTGGAAGAGAACATGTTTCTCCCAAACACAGCCACCAGATTGTAAACGCCTCCAGGCAGAGAGCAAATCTTTCCCTCTGCTGCACTTTCCCCAGCCTATAGCCCAGTGCTCTGCACCCAGCGGGCACTCAGTAAAATGCAGTTGGTGATGTTCCTGAGGACTGAAATGAACCAAGGTGCCAGCAACTGGAGGCCAATGGTCTGGAGCCTCCTGATGCCACGAGATATAATCATTGATTTCCCCATTTCCCATGGGTGTTATGAACTACTGAAAGCCAGGGCTGTAAGTCGCTTTACAAAGACAAAGGGGCACAGAGAGGATGGGAATAACTTTCTGCAAGAACCTCACCCCATTCTAGGTTCCCTGGCTGCCTCCCACCAGCTTCTGTTTATGTTTGTTTGTTAAGAGGATGGATGGCCTCCAAAATTTTCCGGTTACATGACGCCTCCCCAACAGGCGCCCCACAGAAAAGAGCCTTGGGTTGAATTCTGGGAGGGGTTTATGTGGTAGCCAAGTGAGTAGTCTGTGGACAAGTTCATTTCCTCCTTAAATTTTAGCAAAAATGGCTTCGCTGTTGCAATTAATCCACCCTGGGTCAAAGCCCCATAGTTAAGTGGCACGCCTTTGCCGAATAAGTCCGATTTTCACCACCCTCACACTTTGCCAATGAAAACATAGGAGAGTGAATATCTTTGTGGACTGGTCTCTCCCCAGGATCTGAACAAATAGCCCTGTGGATGGCAATGGGCCTGGGGGGTCTGGAGACTGATTGCTCCCCTAGGCCCTGAACAGGCTTGTTTTATTCTAAAATACGACCCGGCTGAGGGCCTTGCTTTGGCACTTTTCACTCAGATTGTCCCGCTGGGGCCCTTTTCTACCTGTGATACAACTCTGCCTGTCCCTTGGGAATCATCCAACACAGATCCGATCACTGATCCTCACGTTCGGTGCTCTGTATGCAGCTTTGAGGATCCACAGATGGAGAAGAAAGTCCTACTTTCCTCTTAACGGTAGAAGAAAAACAGGAGGAGACGGGCTGGAGGAAGCAGGATGAGCTAATCAATCGATCATCTTTATGAAGAGCCTACTGGACGCAGAGCACTTGCTAAGCTCGGGTGAGGGTAAACCAGAAGCAAAACATGCATCCCACTGCCCGCCAGGAGTTTTACAATCTAACTAGAGGCATCCGGGACCCTAAAATTTGGATGGGGCTCACTTCCCCAAGATAGCAACAGTCATTAAAGATCTAAATGACACTACAACTCAATCTCACCATTACCACAGAGTCAAGACCTAGAAGGAAGCGAGGCAGTGCCCCTGAGAGTTCACTCATTCATTCCACCGCATTTATCGAGTGCTTACTGAGTTCAAAGCACTGTACTAAGCGCTTGGGAGAACACAATGACAAACACACAGATTCCCTGCCTACAGTGAGCTTACAGCCTAAAGGGGGAGACAGACATTAATATAAATAAAAAAATTACAGATATGTACGTAAGCGCTCCCCTCTCAGGATGGCATCTAGAGAGTTTCCAGTACTCTACCGGTTTCGGCTACAGGAGGGAGTCAAGCAGAAGCCGACCCATTCCGTTTCTAGCTCGGGCAGTGGCTAGCGAATGGAAGACCATCTGCTGCAAGTCAAAACTCACCTTTGCTGGGCAGCAGAGGCATGAAGAGTTGAGTGCGGAAGATGGCAATGGTAAACCACTTCCATATTTTTACCAAGAAAACCCTAAGGATCCACTACTGGAACGACTGCAGATGGAGGTGGGGCGTGCTGGGAGAGATGTGTCCACGGAGTCGCTATAGTCAGAAATGACTCAACAGCATAAGACGAGACAAGACATCAGTGCTGTGGGGCCGGAAGGCTGTAAACAGCTTCACCGCTCTCCTTTCTATTAACTTTTCATCAGGCTTTCAGGAGAACGTGTGTCTATGCTGCTGAAAGGAGGTTGCCGCTAAAAACGTCTGGGTTTCTTTTAACCGAGAGGGGGGAATGAGGTGGGTAGGCGCGGCTACGAAGGGAAGGTATCTGACGGAGGCAGGCAAGGCTAAGACACATTTTCCAGGCATTTCCTTGAGCCCGAAGTGCTTCTGAACCTAAACCCAAAGGTGCTCTAATACCTGAAGATTTGCTTCCTCGGGGTGGAGCTCAATGAGCCTGGCATGGTTGCAAGAATGGTCTCAATCACTTACCTTGGCATGGAGCAAGGCCCTGGCCTCTTCCCTTTCCTTCTCTATGTCCTTCTCCCAGTGGACTCGGATGGCCTCCAGGATGTCAACCAGGCCGGTCCCAATGGGAGCACCCGCTTCCTCCAGCTCAGACCCGGCGAGCTGTTTGTAAAGCACCTTCACTTCCTGGAGGCAGAAGACACCGAAAGAGTCTCGAAGGTGTTCTCACACAGCACTTTCTTCAAATTGGGACCCTGCTGCCCCAGGACTCCACCGGCACGGTTCTCCCGTCTTCGCTCTCCACGCCCATCCCCATTTTCTCTGCTCCTCTCCTCCCTAACCCACCAGAAATCGGAGGCAACACATTTTACAGTGAAAGCCTGAGGCATGGGCTAAAGGATGACGGGAGATTTAGTCGCTGATTTTCCCTCTGCTCCCTCTCTGCCCCACCTTCACCTCCCCTCAGCTAAGCCCCCTTTTCCCCCACCTTCCCTCTGCTCCTCCCCCCTCCCTTCCCCTCCCCTCAGCACTGTGCTCGTCTGCTCATTTGTATATATTTATATTACCCTATTTATTTTGTTAATGAGATGCACATCCCCTTGATTCTATTTATTGCTACTGTTTTTGTCGGTCTCCCCCGATTAGACTGTAAGCCCATCATTGGGCAGGGAGTGTCTCTATCTGTTGCCGAATTGTAAATTCCAAGCGCTTAGTACAGTGCTCTGCACATAGTAAGCGCTCAATAAATACTACTGAATGAATGAATGAATGAATTAATTAATTAATTAATTAATTAGGTACAAGGTTAACCTACCATCCAGGCTGAAACTAAAAACAAATTTCTAACTGGAACACCCGTGTCGTCAAAAACATTAGGCCGGACACTCGGCGTTATGTGGCAATGTCATTGTCTGGGCCAGAGGAGGGGCTCTCCTGCACCCCTCAGACTGTGTCTCCCCCGTTTAGACTGTAAGCCCACCAATGGGCAGGGACTGTCTCTATCTGTTGCTGATTTGTACATTCCAAGCGCTTAGTACAGTGCTCTGCACATAGTAAGCGCTCAATAAATACTATTGAATGAATGAATGAACCCCTCCCCAGCCTCTACCTGTCAAACAGGGGCAGACCCCCACCAAAAGGGGCCATTAGCCTTTTCTCTTTGCCGCTGCCCTGGGAGAAGTTCTCCCCACAGCAGGGTGGAAAGGAAGGCCCGTGGTTTGGGTTCCTCAAGGGTGTAGGGCTGGAATGGCCCTTTCCTGTCTGACACAAGGACCCCCTCCTCATGGCTGCCTCCAGCCTTGAGCACCCCATTGGTGATGTTGGCGGTAGGAGGGAGTGAGGCAAAAGGCCTCCATCACCTCTTTTGCCTCGGAACCCAGGCTCATGACTGGGGGATGGGGGTGGGGATGTGGTGGGCGGCTGAGGAGCCGTACCAGCAGGACCAGACTGGTCTGGGAGGTGTGGTTCTGTAATCATAACATTAATAGCAATAATAATAATGATCGTACTTGTTAAGCACTTAGTAGGTTCGAAGCAGTATTCTAAGTGCTGGGGTAAATACAAGTCAATCAGGTTGGACACAGTCCCTGTCTCACCCGGGGCAAATACTCTTAATCCCCTTTTTACAGATGAGGTAACTGAGGCCCAGAGAAGTTAAGTGACTTGCCCAAGGTCACACAGCAGAAACGTGGTGGAGTCGGGATTAGAACCCAGATCCTTCTGACTCCCAGGCCGATGCTGTATCTCTAAGCCAAGATGCTTCTCATGATTTCTAATGACTTCCTTCCCACCACCTCCCCTTCCCCCGCAATATAGCTCCCGGTGGGCTTCAAGGGGGGATCTGAACCCAGTCAATTGCCGACCCCTCCTCCCCGGCCCTGCTTGGTGCTCGGCAAGACGATGCTACGGGGAGGCGGGAGGGGGGCAGACAGAGAAGCAGGTACAGGGTCCACCTCTGCTTTCAGTGACCAAGAGACGGCAGGGGCCGGGACGAGGGACTGGGATGCGGGCTCTGTGGCCCGGACTTCCCGCTGTTCGAAAGGGTCGCCGCCACCCCAAAAAGTCACTATTGCCATCCCTTGCTTGGCGGAACAATTTTCAAGCCAAATAGAGAAGCAGCTTGGCCTGGTGGGAGTGTAGGCGTCGGAAGGACCTGGGTTCTAATCCTGGCTCTGCCATTTGTCTCCTGTGTGGCATTGGGCGAGTCACTTAATTTCTTTGGGCCACATCTGTAAAATGGGGATTAAGACTGTGAGCTCCACGTGGGGCATGGATTGTGTCCAACCTGAGAAGCAGCATGGCTTAGCAGAAGGAGCCCAGGCTTGGGAGTCAGAGGTCGTGGGTTCTAATCCCGGCTCCGCCACTTGTCCGCTGTGTGACCTTGGGCATATCACTTAACTTCTCTGTGCCTCAGTTACCTCATCTGTAAAAATGGGGATTAAAAAAAAATGTAAGCCCCACCTGGGACAATCTGATTACCCTGTATCTACCCCAGCCCTTAGAACAGTGCTCTGCACATAGTAAGGGCTTAACAAATACCATAATTATTACGATTAGACTGTAAGCCCGTCATTGGGCAGGGACTGTCTCTATCTGTTGCCTATTTGTACAGTCCAAGCGCTTAGTACAGTGCTCTGCACATAGTAAGCGCTCAATAAATACTATTGAATGAATGAATGAATGGTCAGTGCCTGGTACATAGTAAGTGCTTAACAAATAACATTAAAAAAAAATAGACAGGACACAGTCTCCATCCCCACTGGGACTCAGTCTAAGAGGGAGGAGGCCAGGTGTTTTATCTCCATTATACAGATGAGGCACAAAGCGATTTAAGGGACTTAGTGAGGGTCACACGGCAAGTAAACGGATAGAGCCAAACCTGGACCCCAGAACTCAGTTCAATGCTCCATCCACTAGGTCAGACTACCTCCTAATGATCTCAGTGGATTTCCCACGCATTATGTACCCAACGCACTTCCCCGAGAACCAGTCCACACATTCGCAGGCACGTGCTCCCATCCATGCTATTCCTCCAGTTAGACAGATGTTGCCACTTTACCCCATCTCACACAGCAGTTCGTTACTGGCAGGACACTGCCCTCTGCCTTGACCTACCTCTTCATGGTTCCTTGACAAAAAAGCCAGTTCTTCTTTCATGCTTTCTATCTGACTCTCCAGATCCGTTTTAGTCAAATTAGCATCATCAATCACTTTATACAGGGAGTTAATTTCATCTTCTGCTGCCTTTCGGAATGGCTGCTCATTTTCATATCTGCAGAGAAAGGAACTTAATAAGCACAGCTGGGTAGCCAAAAAAAAATCGGATTATAAATGATTCCATCATGCTAATTACATGACAGTTACACAAGTGCCCAAAGAATCCTCTCACCCGAACAGTTTTCTAGGACACTGTAGGATCAGTTATTGCTGTCATCACCCTTTGATTTATTAAAATGTAAGTTATGACAGCGAAGCTCCAATTACCTGGCCGAGAAGGATAACTCCCTCCCTGACTGAGGGGTTGTGAAGAACTTCTTTGGAGTTCTGTGCAAGTTTGTAAGCCGGGGGTGGGGAAGGAGAACTCCTGCTACTCCTGCATTCTCCTTATCACTGCTTTGGGACATTCCCAGATGCCTGCCCTCTCCCTCACCTTCCCTTTCTCTTATACCATCACACTCTCTGTCCAGGGGGACAGACTCAGGATCCTGGGGATCTGCTGGGGCTTCGCCTATGAGCTACCCAGTATGTCCTTCACTCTGTTTCTCCAATCTGTGCAAAGGGGATAATGGTTGACCTGACAGTCCACTTCTAAGGGACTTCAACTCTTTTCAAAAGCTTGGTCTGAGGACCCAAATAGCAAATCGTCCCCTCTTTTTAGGGTGAAGGGACAAGAACAGGAAGCGATCTCTTGCAATCCTTTCTGGCTCTAGGATACTATGATACCCAACTTTTTCCCTTTGTATTGATCCACATGGGCCCAGATTGGGAAACTCCCCCTTGAACCTAGAAGTCCTGCTCCTTCCCTCTCTCCCCTCCTACTTCTTGGGGTTTGCACGCCCATTAGAAAAACTATTTAGAAAAATAGTGACCTTGGTCCTTCTGTAACCCCTTTCTCCTGAATAATCCAAATATTTGGTAAACGTTAACACACCTAGCTTTCCCACCGTTTGTTGGGCAGGTACTATTATCCAATCATTTTTCAGTTAGCAAAACCAAGTCACAAATTTCCCCAAAGTCAGAGGAGAGAGATGAAATACATATCTGTGGGGTGGGAGGTGGGAGAAGGGCTACCGGAAGAGATCTACCTCTCTTTGAAGTCTTCAGCGCAGGCTTGAATATTCTCAGTCTGCAGCATGAGCCGGGCGTTTTCCAAGACAGCTTCACCCACCTAGGACAGCCACACAGAATGGAAGAGGGGTGAATCCGATGTGAGACCGCAGTTCTGGTGCGCCCCGTTCACGTCACTGAGGAAAACCATCCGAACAGTGTGTCTCGGGGTGTTGTGCATGTGAAGAGCAGAAGGTTAAATGGCCAAAGAAAAGCTGCAGACACACTTCAGCCAGAGTGAATAGCAGGTGGTGTAAGGAGTCCCTCAAAATATTTGGAATAGATTCCTGAAAAAGTTGTTCAGAAAGCATAGGTAGGGCTTCCTGGGGCAGAAGTGGAAAGAGAAAGTAACGACAAGGTCACTTCACCTGAAAACAGATGGGCAAGGAAGGGAAAACTGAGTGACATTGGTCCCAACTCAGAGGAGGCGTTGGCAGAGATCAGTCAGTGGGCTTCGTGCCTCATTCTTTGTGCCCAAGAGGTGTGTGGGGCAGACTTCCCAGTGAAGAGCCCCGGGGGGCCGAGGCTAGAGGATCTGGGAGGGAAATGGGTCGGGAAGATTGGTTCAAGACCATCTGGACCCCAGTTTCCCAACAAGGAATTTATCACTCTTACTCCTCAGAGGAAACACGTGGCATATTTTTTGTAAGGATGGTGTTATTACGAAATTCCTATGTGCCTAGCACTGTACTAAGCATGGGGAAAACTCAACCAGCCTTACATTCGCTTGCTCCTCAGGGCCCGTAATGCCTCTGAGGGATGAGCTCTTGCATTCCCCAGATGGTGAAGGGGAGGCACTAGAATGACAGGACCATATCAAAAATAGACCAGATGGTCTATTGTGGAATGACTTAGGTGTAGCCTGGCCTGGAGACAGGGGGATGGACCAGATAGCTTTCCATTGTCCTTACAGGCCTTAATATCCCCCCAGAATGGCCCAACAAATTTAACTTCTGGTTCCTTTCTCTATGAACCAGAACAACTCTGTTGTCTAAGAGTTACAGAGCTCCCTGGTTCAGACTCATTCAGATCAAAGATGACACTAGGTCGAGGAGGGCTTTTCCTGGGATAATTTCGATTGTGAGTCCAAGGTGCTGGGACCGTGAAAATCTACGCTTTTGAGAACAGAGTCACTGTTTGAGGGTCAGTGGCGCTGGGGGCTTTCTTGGTTGAGATGTGAGGTGTACAAGTGGGGATTCAGTCGAGCTCTCAGCAGAAGCTAATTATCGGCCACAGCTTGCCAAAGCACAGCTTGTTGGCATGTCCCTCGCATCCTCTCATAAAACAGTCCGTTTAAAATACATAAACCACAAACACATCCACCACATTCAGCCTTTAAATCCCTTCATTATCCTCCTTGTCCTGGGCCCGGGTTCTTTCCATTCAGGATGAAACACAGGCTCCAATTTATCTGGGGAGGAAGGCAGGAGAGCCCTCAGACAACCCAGCTGCGTGAATAGGGGAGTCGCCTTTGAGGGAGGTTTATTGAGTCTGGACACCAGGAGGTCAGTCACCTTAGGGTGAGGCTAGCAGCACGTGGGGGAGTAAACTCCAAGATCCTGGGGGCGGTGGCTGACACAATGGACTTAGGTTAAGAGAGCAGTCTGAGGGACCCTGGGAAAGGGATTGGGATGGAAAATGGATGCTGTGGTAGGGATCTTGACACCAGTTTTGACAAGTAAGTGAATCGAGACCCAGGGTGCAGGGCCCTTCTGAAAGAGGGTTTTCTCTCTGCATTGGGTGAAAGTTGTCATGACCCAGGTGGCTCAGGAAGCTTAATCGGATACAGCACCAGAACTAAGGCAATCCCGGTCGACATGCGGAGCTGAGAGGGCATGGGAAGTGGGTAGGTGATGTTTCTGGGTCGTGAGTTCAAAGTGGTGGTGTGGACATCAACCCACTTGTCAGTGTGCAAAAACAGCCGCCACCCCCAATTTGGGGGCTCCCCACATCCACGGGTCCTTGTGGCTGCCCAGTCAGTCTTTACCCGATCTGGAATGGATCAAGAGCATATTTTCCTCCACCAGGAACATTCTGTGAACAAGGGGAGGGACCCGGTTTGCTGGCTGGGTTGGGGAAAGTAACTATATAATTGGTTTCCATTCAGCTTTTCTAAGAGATAGCTGAAGTGAGGGGGTGGTGATAGGGATGGGAGAGTAGAGGATGAGGTCAGTGGGGCAGAGCCATGATGGATCTAGGATTAGAAAAAATGCCATCTTCAAAGCCGAAGTGACAGATAATTGCATTTGGAGTGGTGAAGAAGGGCATCTTCCCCACTAGTCCATAAGCTCGTTATGGGCAGAGATCGCGCCTGCTAATTCTGTTGTATCATATTCTCCCAAGTGCTCAGTACAGTGCTCTGCACATAGCAAGCCCTCAATAAATACCTTTGATTAGTGCCATCGGCAGAGTTTGGAGGATATTCTTTGTTCACTGGATGGCCTTACGGTTGACTTTCTCTCCTCGGATTGATGGGAGGGAGTCAGAAATAATACCGCCTGCTGAAATGCACACTCTCTTTCTGACCCTCTTATCAGGGCAGACATGCTTCAAACACTGACCTGGTTTCTTTTGTCTGGATTTGTCTGATAATATAATACTAATTGTGTTTTTTTAACAACTGCTTACTACGTGCCAAGCCCTGTACTAAATTCTGGGACAGATATGAGATAATAATAATAATAATGTTGGTATTTGTTGAGCACTTACTATGTGCAGAGCACTGTTCTAAGCGCTGGGTAATCACGTTTCCCACTAGGGGCTCACAGTCAATCCCCATTTTACAGATGAGGTAACTAAGGCACAGAGAAGTTAAGTGACTTGCCCACAGTCACACAGCTACTAAGTGGCTGAGCCGGGATTCGAACCCATGACCTCTGACTCCCAAGCCCGGGCTCTTTCCTTTGAGCCACGCTGCTTCTCTAGGCTCATCAGGTCCTATACGGTATTCAAACTTTAAGTAAGAGAAGCAGTGTGCCTAATGGAAACAACATAGGCCTGGGAGAAAGAGGACCTGGGTTCTACTCCTAGTTCCACCACTTGTGTACTGTGTGACCTTGGGTAACATAATTTCTCCATGCCTCAATTTCCTCATCTGTAAAACAGGGATCAAGACTGGGAGCCTTATGAGGACTAACACAGGGACTGTGTTCAACCTGATTATCTGGTATCTATTCCAGATCTTAGTACAGTGCTTGGCACAAAGTAAGCCCTTAATAAATACCACAAAAAAGGAGATTTCTCTGGAGAAGCAGTTGAATGGCTCTACCCACGGTCTCTTTTGAACCCACTAGTCTTCTCGTCCTCACAGTCCTTGCTCCCTTCCATCGCCCTTCCCAGACTTTTCCTCCAGGACCCCCAATAAGAACATTGATCAAATTTGGTCCCCATGGCTTTCCTAGCCTTGACATCGAAGTGAATGAGTGCTAAGGAACAGAGTTTTCCAAGTGCCTCTTTTGACTTCCTTAAAGCACTGATAAGACGATTGGTCCCAGAGACCAACGGGGCCCTGAAGAATCAAGCAGGTTTCCAAAAATAAAAACCAATATTTGTTGCGATATTTGCTGGCTCCTGAGTCCTCTAGCTTCCCTTTCTCCCAAACCCTTTAGCTAAATTAATAATTGGAGGCATTCATTCATATGATTGACAAAGCCCCATAATCATTTCTTAGCAGCTGTTATAGACATTTACTTTGCTAATATTTAGTGAGACGCATGAGCTATCGTGACTATATCCTCCCTTGAATGCATTCTCTCCTACATCCCTCTTCTCCCTCTCTCTGGGAACCTGTGGCTCTGTGATAGACTAGAATGAGTGAAGTAAGACTTCCACCTAGTGGCTTTATTTGTTGCTCTTTCCTGCCAAGCTGGCTGATGAGAGAAACCAGAATGATCCAAGCACAGACCTTGGCCCGCTCGTCCTCTAATCACCCCTACGGCATCGTGGGTGAAAACGAATAAGGCAGAGAGACGTGACCTGACCTTAATCCTGTTATGATTTAAAGCATCAGGGCTCACATCCGAACAAGTCACATCTTTTCACAGAGACTTTTGGAAGGTAATTATTTTGGCTCAGTGATACTGCTTCTGTAGCCAAAGAAATCACCAGCTTCAGAAGAGCGAGTGCCTGGTGTACAGCAAGCTGAGATTCACTTGGACGCTTCTGTTTTCAAAATTCAGAGTCAGGTAAATGGTCAAAGAGGAGAACCTCTGAATGGTAGCCATAAAGGGCACGTAAGGAGAGAGAGGAAGACAGAGAGAGGGAGACAGAGAGTGCCAGTGAGCGAGAGAAAGAGAGAGAAAAAACAGCTGCTTTCATGCCAATTAGCTGTAAGCTCCTTTGGGCAGAGAACATGTCTACCAAATCTGGCTCCACAATCCTTGTTCCCTTCCATCATCTTTCCCAGACTTTTTCTCCAGGACCCCCAATAGGAACATTAATCCTCAGGATCTATGATGGAAAAGTCTCCTAAGAAAGAGGTCACACCTCACCTCAAAGTTCTTCTGAAAAAGGGATTTTCAATCTCTTTAAATTGTCTAGTTTTCAATATAATAATAATAATGGTATTTGTTAAGCGCTTTCTATGTGCCAACCACTGTTCTAAGTGCTGGAGTAGATGCAAGGTAATCAGGTTGTCCCACGAGGGGCTCACAGTCTTAATCCTCATTTTACAGATGAGGGAACTGAGGCACAGAGAAGTTAAGTGACTTGCCCAAAGTCACACAGCTCATAAGTGGTGGAGCCGGGATTAGAACCCACAACCTCTTACTCCCAAGCCCGAGCTCTTTCCACTAAGCCACGCTGCTTCTCTAAGCCACATTGGGTTTGGGACTGTCACTTTTTAGATGATGATGGTGGAAATTTCCCTTCTGGCCTAACTCTCCCCACTGGTTCTCAATAAATCAATCAGCCACTCAATCAATCAGTGGTATTTGTTGAGCACTTACTGTGTGCAGAGCTCAAGGCAGAGTGAGATTGGATTATCTGTCCCATTAGTTATTATCACCCAGGTTACAATACCAGCCAACAAATACTATATAATCCATTTGTAGAATAAATGTTCAGCATTACTTTATCACACAAAGGCCACTTTGCCTAATATTTGAACTGATCAAGAGCTCTCTTCTCACCTAAAAGTGAGCCGTGTGGCAAATGACTTGCTCTTGAATTTCCTTGTGCAAATTGAGGGACAATATGTTAAATGGCCTCTCCTTGACTTGGGGAGGCACAGAGTATCATGATCCCAGTTCTTGGCTTTGGAGGCAGCAGAAACGGCCAATCAGTGGGGGAAGATAAAATCCGAGGTAACTATTCCTCGTTCTGAAGGGGCTCTGAAAACATTTAAATGTACACTTGAGCCCCTTCAATCCCCTCTGGCTGTGGGCTGAAGGGACACAGACCCGAGGGGGATGCATGATATTTTGGACAAAATAATTAAAAACACAAAATGGAACAAAAAGAAATGGGCTTCCAGGCTAAAAATGTATGCTAAGTTTCATTCTCGGTGAAATTTTTTAGGGTTGATTGATAATCCCCTGGAAATTAGGAGTTGTCATGGCAATTCTTACAGGAGCCAAACGACCGCAGAGTGGGGTGAACCACACCACTCCTCTCTCAAGAACCCTGCCGTCTCCTCAAATGAGGGGACGATTATAATGATCTGGGTCCTCTTGACACAATTAGAATTTTGCAGCTGGAGGGTGATGGGAAGCAGAGCAGTTCGTGTCGAAGGCAGAAGGTGGTGTCACCTAATCAGGAGTGGCATGGGAGAGGCAGGGAGACCGGGGAGTCGTGCCACCTTGCCTCTGCTCAGCTCAGCCTTCTGCCTGGAGCTGTGGCTCCCATGGTGTCTGATCTCCAGGAAGGGGCCAAGGAGTTGTCGGGGTCCCACTGGGAAAGAGCGGCAGGGGCATCAGTGTAGGGGGTGGAGATAATTTAAGAGCAGGACTGCAGCTCTTCAAATTTTCCCTCCGTCTCTGTCTGACCAAGGGTCTGCCCACGGCGCAGCCCGGATTGTGCCGGGGAGGGAGCCTGGAGTCTGGGAGATGGAAGGGTGGCACCTCTGCTCCTTAAATAATAACAATAATAATAATAATAATGTTTGTATTTGTTACGTGCTTACTATGTGCCGAGCACTGTTCTAAGCGCTGGGGTAGATACAAGATAATGAGGTTGTCCCATGTGAGGCTCACAGTCTTAATCCCCATTTTACAAATGAGGTAACTGAGGCACCGAGAAGTGAAGTGACTTGCCCAAAGTCATACAGCTGACAGGTGGGGGAGTTGGGATTACAACCCATGACCTCTGACTCGCTCTTTCGACTGAGCCACGCTGCCCCTTTCCCCAAGATGGACAGGGCCCCACCCTCCCCTAGGCCCTTCCTGCGTGCTTGCCGGCAACCGCTCGGCCAGCTCAGCGTAACACCGTGAATGGAGCTTTCGGTGATCTGAACGGGCCTTGCTCTCCATTAGTTTGGTTAATGGGTTTTGCTCGGGTCCAGGTGTGGCCATCCACGGTGACCAAGTATAAAAGTCACCCGCAGCGTCTTCGTTAGCGTCTGTCACCGAGGCCAAGGTCTCTGAAGGCTATGCTAGGCAAACCCTCTTCCCAAAGGCACAGTTTTCAAATGGAGGGCTCACCCCCTCTGCCCACCATGCCACCTGAGAGGTGTGCTTCAGACCTTGCGACATCAAAGGGAACCAAGTCGAAGAACCCGATGGGGATCTTACCCTGCAGCCTGTGGGATGATAAAGCAGCTATCCTGGGAGGTGCTAGGAGGCAGAGAGAGAGAGGGAGAAAAAAAAGAACTCCAGCCCCCAGGACTGCCTGCCCAGCACATTTTCGGAGCATTAAATCCACTTAAAAATAACCCTCACAAAAGCAGTCTCATTCTCCTGCAGCCCAGCTATTAAACTCTCAAGTTCCAATGCTGAGATGCTTGATGAGTTGGATACAGTCCCAGCCACATGCATCCTTGTTAAAGCAGTCTAGTCTTCCCTGCTACAGCAGGGCTAGGCCAGTCAATCACATTTTGACAGTTCCTTGAAAAAGGAGTGGAGAGAGAGAGAAGGACAAAGGAAAGAAAAGGCATTTAAGAGTGTAAATTCCTCAAAGATAGCAACTTGGTTGTTGTCTGTTCCGCTCCTTTATAGAGAGCTTAAAGCAGGAAATCATCCAGTGACGGGGATGGTCAGGGTTTTTCCTTTGATTTCCCCTCTATTAAAGTGAAAGTCATTTTTGAAGACAGTTTAGCCGTTCTGATGCTCAACAACAGAGCGGGTTGAAACTGCAGCCTCTTCTGTCTGCGCGTGTGTGCGCTCTTGGCCTCCCCTCCCTCTGTGACTGAGAGAACTGCCTTCCGTCCCCACCACCCAGCACCCCTGCTCCCAGTTTGCTCTGCAGACCAGCCGCTCTGCCTCCCCAGGAACTCCTCTCTCCCCCACCTCCACCATGGCACCCTCGAGGAGACCCCCATCCCGCCCAGTTTTCCACCACCCCAGGAGGGAAAGAGAACAGCACCTGCAGTATGAGGTCTCATAAAATCTCGGAGAGGCTGGCGGTTGCAATAGCTGTGGGTACGCTGCGGATTATGAATCACAAGGTGTCTGAAATTCTGCTTTTCTAGACATAGCTCCCTACTGATTCTTCTTTTTATTTGTTGTCTTATGTATCTGTCCTGATCTTTTTTGCTGTTTCAGTGCTTTATTGTCTCATCGTCCCCAGTTGCCTGCCCTTAGTACATTCATAGATCGTGAGCCCCATGAAGGACAGTATCCATGTCTGATTTCCATCTCTGTACTCTTTCCTGGCACTTAGTATCACATACTGTACAAATAAATGTGCTTAATGAATATTATCACTATTACTACTAAATCGAGGGTCCAAAAAACAGGCAATTGGTCCAAGGCAATGATTTGGTCAGGAAGTAGAGGCCACAAGATAATACTGAGTAGAACTAGAAAGGACTCCCTGGTCAAAGTGGATGACTACACCAGCTGGGGAAAAAAAATGGTATTTGTTAAGCGCTTCCTACGTGGTAGGCACTATACTAAGCACTGGGGTGGATTAAAGAGAATCGGGTTGGATACAGTCCCTGTCCTATGTGGGACTCATAATCTCAATCCCCATTTTAAAGATAAGGTTACTGAGACACAGAGAAGTAAAGTATCTTGCCCAAGGTCACACAGCAAACAGGTGGTGGAGCTGGGATTAGAACCCATGACCTTCTGACTCCCAGGCCTGTGCTCTATAATAACTAATAATTATGGTATTTGTTAAGCGCTTACTTTGTGCCAAACACTGTCCTAAGCGCTGGGGAAGATGCAAGGTAATCAGGCTGTCCCACATGGGGCTCACAGTCTTAATCCCCATTTTATAGATGAAGGAACTGAGGTACAGAGAATTTCAGTGACTTGCCCAGAGTCACACAGCTCACGATCCCACGATCTCTGACTCCCAAACCTGTGCTCTTTCCACTAAGTCATGTTACTTCTCTATGCTTATCCATTTTGCCAAGCTGACTGGAGAAGAGTTCCAGTCTCCGCACTGGAGCTGCAAGGGACATCATCATGAAGGCAGAAGGCAGATGAGGAATCCTGCACAGTTCTTAGCTACAACTAGGGGCTGGAGAGTTCAACATGGAAGAACAAAGCAATGGCCAAGAGGTGGTAAATGAAGTGAGTTGAGAATCAGGAAATCTGGATCTTAGGTCCTTGACCTACTGGGTGAGGGACTAAAGTCCTTTGTGCCTCAGCTTTCCCAACCATAAAACGGGGCTAATAACCTCTGCTGGGAGGGGTGGGGGCAGAGGACTCACAGCCCTGGAATGATCCAAAGGCATTCAATCAAGGGGAGAAGCAAAGGGCCCGGATAATCGACATAAAGGAAGGATAACCAGCCCAAAATAACAGACAGTTGGTTCTGTAGCTTTCTCAGGGAAGTTGAGAGTTATAATTAATAGTGGACTTTAAACTCCTCAGGGGAAAGGCTCTGGGTCCCTCATATATCGTGCTCACCCATGCTGCAGGGCCCCCGGGATCACAGGGGGGTGCTCTCTCAATCAATCAATGGCATTTACTGAGCATTTACTAATTGAAGAGCACTGTACTAAGCACTTGGGAGCATACCGTACAACAGAAGTAGCAGACAGGTTCCAGGACCATCACGCTCAAGACTGGTCCTCCAGGTAACTTGTCTTCCAGCAAAGCCCTGATCCCTCTGAGTCCAGGCAAACTAACTCAGCTTTGGTGGGGGGGGCAGATATTTTTCTCCCCATTTTATAGCTGGAGAAACTGAGGTCTGAAAATGGTGACAAGTCAGCTGGGAAGAGCTCTCTCTCTCTCTTACACCTCCCCCCATGCTGCAAATAGTTTTGCTTTGGTTTCTCCTTTAGAAAAAAAATGGCTTTAGTTGTTCTCAATAGCAAGTTGATGTAACAAAGTTTTCCACTTCTGGTCACGCTACATGATAAGGGTTGAAACAATACCTTACTTCTGCTGAATAATGCATTGCTGACCGTAAACTAACATTACCTCTTTTTGCTTCTAGAAAGATGAACCCTTACGCAGCCTTTCCTCAGTTAATCACTCTGGACCAGCTCGCATTTTCCTGAAGTAAGTCCTCTTCTTTGGTGAATCAGCACAGACCTTTGCAAGGGACTATCGGGGCCTTTTTATTAATGCTTTTGCTTGATTCAGACATTCCTTCATTAAGTCCAAACAATTTTGTCTTTTCTAGCTCAGTTTTGAAAAAAAAAATCCTTGATTTTTCTTGTAAACATCGATAGACTCCCATCTTGAGCTTTCCCTTTCCTTAGCATGTCATCTTCCCAGCCACCACTCTTCTGCAACTCCTTTGCTCCGTCTGGGAAGCTGCATGGTGACGTAGTGGAAAGAGCATGGGCCTGGGAGTCAGAGGATGTGGGTTCTAATCCTGGCTCCATTTGTAATACTATGTGACCTTGGGCAAGTCACTTAACTTCTCTGTGCTTCAGTTACCTCATCTACAATCTCAGAGCAGCAGGTGAAGGATTCCCTTAAAAACCTCTTCAGGAGAGAGGGGTGCTCCGAGACAGATGCTATTCAACTGAAAACTGAAAAACAGCTCCCAAATCCTTAAAATCAGGCAAATGGGTACCGTTTACCAATCTGTAGGTGAAAATGAATCTTCCAGAAAAGTGACAGTTTTTTCCTTGGGCTTTTCTGGTAATGTATTTTGAGATTTTTTTTTTCTCCCTCTGCTTTTCCTACAGGCACAGTTGTCATTTGATTTGTGCTTCATTCACAGCTTCAGCAATTCATTTTGGGAAATACTTCTCTGCCCCTCCCACTCCCTGCCTCCATCCACTTTTCTAACACAGTTTTCTCCAGTGCTGACAGTTTGCAGTCTCACTGGGCGGGCTGCTTCTGGGAGATCACAACCAGAGAGGCTGTTTCTTTCTGTTGCATTTAAAAAAGATCCAGATGCTCTCGCGTGCAGTATTTAGGCCACTCAAGTTATGAAAAAAAGCATCTCTTCTTGACATTTCGAGTCCAAGCACTGCCTTCCCCTTTCCCTCGACTCTAATCCAGAGGGAACTTTTTCAGGAACAGAGAAAGTATAAGCAAAGGAAACGGAAGCTCTCCTTCCTTTAGCCTCTCTAACCCAGAGCCCGATTCCTAGGCTGGTCCTTAAACTCACAACGTCCTTCCTGAGGGCTTGCTAAATTCAGAACCGCCACCTTCAGAACCCAGGGGACCAGATGATGATGCTCAAGGGAGGGCCAGGATGGAGGGCCCAGCGGAAGATAGAACAAAGTAAGGCTTGCAATTCAGAGCACTGAAATGCCTTCCGGGAAACGATATGATTGAATAAAACCTGTCTTGACTGGAGCACGGGAAAATCGAATATTCTGGGTTCTGAGCTAGGCTAGTTGAGCGGGATGAGGGCTTAGTTGGGAAGAGGTTGAAAGCCGACTGAGAGCCCTTGAAATTTTCATCCTTCAGTGCAAGAATGGCAGCTTCAGCACTGGAAGGTTGATATTTGTCAAATACTTGGCCAGGTGTACTTTTATCAATGACGAAGCAGAGAGAGAGATTACGGATCCTAAGTGCCCTTCCTAAGGTCACCCTCTAGTTGGGATCTTCCTAAAGTCACCCTCTAGTCATGACTGCATGTCACTACAAAGCTGTTTAGGGTGAGCCACAGAATGTTACATACTTTCATGTCAGAATAGGTAAATCTCCTTATTCCAACAAAAGAATGACTCCTATCATGACCGGGGCAGTTGTCTCTAGAGAAAATTGTACTCTACTAAGGGTGGAGACCTTGTTATATTTAAACTCTTCCTCATCCACTGTAAGATTTTTTTTTCCTGCGGGGGAGGCCACTTATTTACAAGCCTAAACCAGAAGATAAAACTGAAATAAGCCGGCAGTGGTTTTTTTTCCCCACTGGGATTATCAGTCTAGACGGCTATCATCCTATTATCGGCCTGGAGAGTCAGAAAAGGAAAATTTTGCAGGAGACATCGCTGGATATCTGCAGTGTCTGTGAGATGTATCCTGACAATGAAGGACCATGGGGAAATAATGTGGAAGAGGGACAAGAAACACAGAGCAAAATGAGAAACCACAGTCAAAACTTGCTTTGGAGCATGAATCCCCAGGCCCAGGGCTGAGCCAAACAGAAAGCCTCTAACCTCTCCTTGGGAGGCTAAATTACCTGCACTGGCAATAAGAACCACATTCCACCTGCCTTTTAGAGAGGCTCCTGGAGCAGAAGCAAGAGTTTGTAGACACTGGAGAAGCTGGTAATGTGATTTAGGGACATTCTTAGTTAAGGGGAAGGATTGGGAGAGCAAAGGGCACTTCTCTCCTGTAAACAGATCAAAGGCAGCGTTAGACTCATTATTTTATGAACCATGGCAAGTCATGAGAAGCGGCTCAGCCCAGTGGATAGAGCATAGGCTTGGGAGCTAGAAGGACTTGGGTTCTAATCCCGGCTCTACTACTGGGAGGCTAATGTGCAACGCTTGCCCTGTGGACATGGTGAAATCAGTTCAGGCCCTTTCTTCCACCATGCCAACATGGTAAGGAAAACAAAACATGAAGCAACAGCAACAGGTGGGCAGATAGGACCACAGATACCCGCTGCTTTCCTGTTCTTTTCGGCTCTCCCTCTCCACATGGCCCTCAACCCCTATGCATCTATGCGATGGACACGGGTCCCTGTGGCAGGCTGGGAGACTTGGCTTCCCGGCCCTGCAACTGGTCCACCCCCTTCTCTCCAGCCAGCCGGGATGGACCAGCTGGGCCCTGTGCGGTGCCGGGTGCTCACCTGATGGTAGATGTTCTCCCAGGTGTCCCTCAGAGCCCCCCAGTTGCCGACAGTGGAAGCCTTCTTCTCCAGGTGGCCCCTGAGGTGCTCCTCGAGCTCCCTGTTGACCTGCTCCAAGGCCCGGACCTTCTCTATATACTCTAGCATGCAGCCGTTCAAGGCCTCAAACGAGGGGCCTCGGCTCTTCTCCAAGCCCGGGGTTAGGGGCGTGGCGGCCGGAGACCAACTCCGCAGGCCCTGCAGGAACACACTGCTGATACCCAGGGCCCGGCGGGACACCCGGGTGCCCAGGCGGCTCAACCCTCCGGCGGGTGCCGTGCCCACATAAACGCCCGGGGCCCTCGGCAGGCCACCGCCTCCCCCAGCCCCCACGCTAATCCGGCGGCTCGCGGCCCCGGGAGTCTCCAGGGTGGAGGAGGAGCAGGAGGCCTGGGAGCCCAGGAACGAAGAGCGACGTCGCGGAAAAGGCATATTGGGACCGGAGCCGGCTGCAGGCCGCCGATCACTTCCTGCACATCACCCCTTGGGCCTGGATCCGCTTGGTCTGGGAGGGGTCCCCAGAGATGAGCAGGGTTTTTGTTTGTGGTTTGTTTTGTTTCTGGGTTTCGTTTGTTCATTTCCCTAACCCTTCCCTGCTCCCCCTCCCGCTTGGGGGACCGGTCAGGAGCACCTCTGTCACGAGTCCTTCTGGACGGTTAGCGTTGGGCGGCAGTCCGCCCGGTCACGGGATGCCCAGCCCCATTGTCCAGGGCTTTCTGGGAGCTTCCATCATTCACAGGAGCTGAAAGGAGAAAAATCTCACTGTCCTGCTGATGACCAGATAATGGGGCCTTGCTGAGGTGAACGGTCAGGCTGTTTCTCTGCAGAGTCAGGAGTTCAGCAGTGATGGACTTTTCCAGATGGCCGGTCAAGCACACATACCCATATGGGGGTGTGGGCAGGCTAGGTGACTATGTTCGAGTATTTATATATGTTTGATTGTAAGCATGTGTGCATGTTTGTACCCAGAAATGTGTGAGAGTAAAGATATGTGCTTGTGTGTGTAGATGCATTCACAGGGTAATAGCTACAGACTACTAGAAAAGTAAAATTAATTAGAATTTCACCCAACTCAGAAACACACCTCTTTTCTCCTCCTCTTCTCTCATGCCAAGAACAATTCTAAGATCCCACCTCATTCCTACCAAGCCAGACTTGCTTAGGGGATAACTTTCAGCAGAGTGGTGAGGGGAACCAGTTTCCCAAATTGTCCAGTGGGGGCTGGCCTGGGTTATACCCCTGCCCTTAGAAGCTTCTGAAAGTCAAAGACCGATCCGAATGATTTTGTGAGGGAGGAATGAGCCTGAAGAGAGAAGGGGCATGCATCCTGGCCAACAGCAACAGCACTAGTAAGAACAACGGAGACAAAGTAGCTTTTTCATTTCAGACTTTTGGAAATGACACAAATTCTCAATCTTCACAAACTGCTTAGGGTCCTGAGCAGTAGGTAGGAAAATTTTGGTAAGGCTGCATTCACTCATGAATCCTTCCCACCTTGAATGGTCCAGACGCCCAGTACACAGCAACTCTGGTGAATTGGGGCTGGAACCCTGATCCCCTAACTCTTTTAGTGGAGTTGGATTCCTTCCTCAAATTCTTTTTGGAGGCACATCTCTGCCAAGAGATATTCCCTGATTAAGCCCTCATTTCCTCTTCTCCCACTCCTTTCTGCGCCGCCTTTGCACTTCGATTAGCTCCCTTTTCTCACCTCTCCCTCAGCCTCAGAGCACTTATGTACATAACAGTAATTTTATTTTTTTATGTTAGCGTTGATCTCCCCGATTAGACTGTAAGCTCGTTGTGGGCAGGGAACATGTCTCCCAACTCAGTTATATTGTACTGTCCCAGGCTCTTGGTACAGTTCTGCACACAGTAAGTGCTCAATAAATATGAGTGACTTCTCCAGCCGGCTTAGGGGCAACCGGGCACCCAAGACTCAGTTACTGATGAGGCCAGAAGGAGATCTGTAAATCCTCCTTCAGTTTTTTATGACTTGTTTTACATTCCAATATGTCACTAGAGGCTCTAGGGGATTTATTAATACCAGTATTTGTTCCTAGCACTAGGATCTGGGAGCAAGATAGACAAAACTCCCACCCCAGTCCGGGAACAGGCTTATTCCACAGTTGTTCTGATTTGGAATCTAGGTTGAACAGTTTCGAAGGGGGCCGGAATTAAATACTTGGCATTTTGTGAATACAAAATTGGAGTCATCACATCTGGGTATCTTTGGATTGACTGGCAAGGGGTCTCAGGGAGCTCCTCGGCCTCTGACTGGCTCTACAGCAGGCCCTTGCCCTAAGGAAGAGGGACCGGTGGTCAAGCGGATCAGGGGAGAGCGCTAGACAGACTCCTGAGCTGCCTCTTCTGCCTGTGTCACCAATACCGCGATTCAGTCCCGTGACAGGTCAAGGTGAACGACGGCAGCTCGGCTGGGAGAAAGGTGGGAGGGGAGTGGGAGAAGTCCCCCAGGGGCAGATCAGACAGGGTGAGCAATATTTAGTCTTAAGTCTACCATGTTCACTTCCCCAGACCTCCCTCCCCACAGCGATATCTCAAAATAAGCCTCACCTTAAAATGCATGTTCTCATGTCTGGGGCCAGGGCGCATAAGGGGAGTTCTGGCTACCATTAAAGCCTCTGAAGACCTGGTGTGGAATCCTTTGCCTGAAGAGAGTTCAAACATTTTTTTTTTTAGAATCTGTCCCACAAAATAATTTCCTCTTAATAACATAATTTTACTAAAATAAAAAAATCCACCCAATTTTAAACTACATTAAGTCAGTGAGGAACGGATATGTGATGTTGGTGTTAATTAACAAACATCCAAAAGAGTTATTTGAAAATGAACAACAAGGCAAGTGGTGATAGGAACTAAAGCCTCCGGCTAATAAAATATGTTTTATTTATAAATACATGGTAGTTGAATACTTTCAATAGAAGAAAATAGGTCACACGCCCACACACGTAATATATGTATTATCATTTACAAATAGATATTAGCTTTACATTGAGAGCTCCTCAATTGACAGAATTATGTTTAGGTTGAACAATCAAACAAGAGAATGATAAATGCTCCTCAGAGCAGAACGGCTACACCGAAACCTTCCGAACAGGGACTTTAAGTCCCTATGTACGAATAATGTGAACGGATGGAGCGGTACTTGAACACGAATTTCAAAATTTTAAAAAAGGAAACTAGGGCCAACCGAACGGAGATAATGAAGTATTGGATCCTGGTGGTTGAAAACAATTGACGTTTGGTTCCTTATAAAGTTGGCAAAATAGGTTCAAAACCCAGTTCTCTGTGTTTCTGAAGAAGGACCTGAACAGCAGCTTCTTCTCATTTAACCATTTTCTGAGCAAAGAAAAGAGCAATCCACTTGTACTATCCTTCCTGGGCCAGGGAGCTGCAGGATCCCTGCGAGGGAAGGGCTGCAGCAGCTCACTAGTCACCGGTGGAAAACAGTGATTTGGTCTGCTGGATTTCTGGTGGTGAAGTCTGTGGAGCCCTGAACTGGAATCTGGTTGAGGTCCTTCCAAAATGCTTCACTTTGTCAGGTGATTCCAGACTTGCAGGAAGATGCTGATTCCACGGTCTGGTTCAGAAGGCAGCGTGAGAGCAAGTCCCCCAAACTCTTCAAGCGACAGGGAACGCTTCACCGATTCCCGGGGCCAGAAACGGCCCTCCCTAACCATTCCTCTCATCCAGAAGCCAAGAGTATTGAAGATGGGATACGAGAGACGAGGAGGATGGTGGAAACAGCAGAAGATCGAGTCGGGAAGGGTTTTTAGTGTCCCAGACCTTTCACAAGTGTGTGTTTACACACCTAAAATCAAACCCAGGGGTAAACCGAGGGAGAACAGACCTGCACGGATGTTCTCTTGGAACTATGGTTGCCCGTCTCAGCAATCTCACCGGACAAAGCATCTATAAGAAAAGGTTAGTCAAACTTACCTTGCTCTGGGCTGGCAGGACCAGGGTATCCTTCCCAACTCTATGGACTGGTGCCAAGAGAAGCAATCGGCACAATGGCTTTGCTTAGAAATACCTTTATTTTTATAAAGCCACTGGTTCATTCTGTAAAGTTTTTTTAACCACACTTATAAAAAAGATGTCGACAAGTCTTAGGAAAAGAAAGCTGAAAATGTTTCTCATTAAGTCAGGATTACACAAAGGTTATATTTATAATATATATATATATTTATATTTATAATTTAAAGATGAAATGGATGGAACTGGAATTTCAAAGGCTGGTGCAGCTCATATCTCAGACACCTGTTCATTTCCTACAAATAATGTTTCTTGACAGAAGGGGTTAACGAGGACCATCCCACTATCTCTGTAATCCCCATTGGCTGGGGAGCGAGGCTCAGAGAGTTGGTCCTAAGAGAAAGAGAAGAAGGAAAGGATATGAGTGGTCGACGACAGCTTGGCCAGTCGTGTTTTTCGAGCTACATTTGCAATTCAGAATTAGGAATTTCTCCTTCTCTGCATCATTTTCAACTCTAACTTGCTTCCAGGAAGCTAGGTAACTTGCATCGTGGAGTAAAGGAGAATGGGTTTTAACCATATGAGCCAAAGCAGACCAGGCGCAAGGGAAATCTCAGTCTAGTAGGAGCTTCCACTCTCCACTGGCCATAGAAGACAACAATACTTTTGCTGAGTATCTTGCTACAGATGCTGGGGCCAATCGAGCCTCTAATCAGTTCAGGGCTTTGGAGGTTTTGAGTAGTATCCTGGTAGTCATATCCTTTGACATCCTGACTCACCCCACCTTCTGATAATCTAACACGACCCTAGGCACCCAAGCCACTGTATTATATGAATAGTTGTCCTTTGGATTTGAAGATGCCACGAAGGGTGAAATTTACCCACGGGTGTGAGCGACGCTCAAAAGGCTGAGGTGGGACGATAGTCCTCACTACCTCACGCACACACAAATCACCCTCTTCTGGGTAAGACTACCAGCTGTTGGTAGCGTGTGCCATGTGCTGTGTCAGAGAGAGTCAGAGAGGATGTTTTTTACAATGATTTGTGAGTTTCCCTAAAAGTGTAGAACCCACGGGAGCCTCGAGTGCACTCAGTGGTGAATCCCAGTCCAAATACTGGGAAACACAGAAATTGAAAACTTTAAACACTGATTTTAATACCAAAAAATCTGGAAATGAAAATACTATACAACAGAATGGCAGAGAAAGCCACATTTTGATCAGCATTAATGCAACTACAATGCTGAACCTGGGCATGGAATCAAATGCAGCTCGAATAGGAGCACGTGTTCGTGAATCTGTCGACACAGACCTGCACTCGCGGCACCGCCCAGTGCCGCTTGTTGCAAACACAAACTCTTCCAGAATGTTTGGCTAATGTCAATACTGAATAAAAATACCACTTTAAACCAGGGGGTCAAAACATTCTGGAAATTGGAGAAGAGAAGTTTGGAATTGTGCTGGTTTGGTGGCACATTAACAACTCATGGAAATGTTTGCCACTGATTGAGAAACGAGTAAAAGGCCAGATCTTCCTGATTCCGGATAACACTCCCTTATTCAACCTATTATGAATTTCAGCTATTTGGATTTAGTAACCATTGGGGCAAAATAAAATGCAGGCAAGCCAAAGTTTTGGATTGGATGGTCCCTCTGCAATCCTGTCAGGTGAGAAATTACCAATGCCCAATCACAAAAGACATCTTATATTATGAAAAAAGAAACAAATTATTTGGGAATAGCAAGATGAAAGAAAAAGAATCCCACACATTTTTCACAAGCTGGATTCTGTCATCCAGGCTAGATGTGCTTGTTCTCTCTCTTTCCTCTCTTTCATTCCCTTCTGGCTGGGAGCTGTTAGCATTGAGGAGAGAGGTTCATCCACATGGTAGGAGGATTATTTACTGTGTTTAAATGCCACAGTAGAAATCTGTTATGGAGAAACTATTGTCAAACCAGCCATTTGGCAGCCTTTCTGGGGGTTAATGTACAAAGTGTTTTGCAAAGCTGGAAGTCAGGGAATCGTGTTTACCACTGGTAACCTTCAGTAGGGCTTTCTAAGGGCAAGAGGTGCTCCTGATGGTGCTAAATGATTAGGTCAGCAGCTCTAGTTTACCCTTAGAGCTCCAGGCCAGGGTGTTGTAGGTGAGATTCTTCACCTTACCTCCACCCAGCCTCTCACAGAGTTTTCAAAAATCATTTGGTTCCAACAACCCTATCTGGCTGGCTAACCTGGGTTAAGCTGGCCCTCCTGTCTGGAAGCCATTCCTCATACCTAACTCCTATTGGCTTTGATGTTGTTTCAGATGGAGCCAGGGCTGGAGAAATCAGAGCAACTCCATCACAAGGCCTTTGCTCAGAAAAAGCTCAGGAGGGAGCAGTTTCTGGAATCCTCTCACCTCCCCGCACTTTTCTTTGGTGAGTCCCCATACCTGGGAACAGACTGTCCCTTTCCATTCCCCTACACCGACAAAATGCCACATTGCCCCACCCCAGCAACTGTGGACTGGGTTTTTCCACTGTTCCATAGGATCTGAAGGAATGGCTACTGAGTTTGGCCACAGGACCTTTGAGGTTTGCAGGCCTGGGTCCTCGGGTCCTTAGGATCAGCTCTGGCCCCTCCACTGGCCCTGCAGAAACACCTTCGTGGCTGGGTGAGTGCACACGTTCAATAGGTTACCTCTGAGGTCTCCAAGGACTGGATCTCCCTGGGCAGCTCGACGGCATGCCTGTTAAAGTAGTCCATGGTGATCGCGTTGTTCCAGTAGCTCAGGTTGTTCTCTGGGTTAGATGTTTTCTTCTTCCTCCTCATGCAGCACACCGTCAGCAAGACGGCTATGAACAGAAAAGAGGGATGGTGGTTAGATTTTGGCATGAAAGGGATCACTGTTTTGCCCTTAGAAGCAGAATGCTTTCTTTTACTTTTCCCCAGGTCTTGAGTTCTTATATCCACAGGATCCAGAGCCATTTTTAGTGTTATGATTTTTCAGGGCTTGGACAACACACAGAATGGGTCTTATGCATGTAACAACAACAGTAATAATAATAATGGTATTTGTGAAATGCTCACTGCAGACAGGGAATGTGTTTACCCACTCTGTTATAGGGTACTCTCCCAAGTGCTCAGTACAGTGCTCTGCACCCAGTAAGTGCTCAATAAATACCATTGATAGACTGATTGATTCAGAGGGCCCAAACGGGTAGCTGACCAGTGCTCTCCATTCCTAGGGTCCTGGGGGATGGGTCAGGGGCCTGCCACAACCACTGGTCAGTGTGACGCAGGCCCTGGACCTGCTAGAGAGGCAGAGAAAACTGGAGGGGGCTCTATAGAGATCAAGAACCCTTCTGCCCTGGGGCAGGGGCAATTTAGGGACTGACAACTTTCAAAATCTAAGGACCCTCCAGGGCCTTAAACCGGACTTGTTTGATGCCTCTTTTCTGGGGCACTTGTAACTTCCCCAGAGGATGAGAATGTCCCAATACCTACTTAAGAAATGAGAGAGCCACTGCTGGGGTCCAAACCACATGGCGAGCTGCCACGGGATGTGGCCACACCTCCTGTTGCCCTGGTAAAACGGAGGTACCTCCCACCTTAGGTGAAGGACTAATAAACTCGGCACAGTAATCATCACATGGCATGAAAGACTCAGAACCGTTGATTGAGCATCTTCATCTAAGGCTGTTCAAATGCCCTCTCTCTGACAAAGAGACGGCCAAACTTGACCAGACATATTTTTTTCTTTTCTTGTTTTGTTTTATATTTGGCAGGAAAAGCAGGTACGAACTGAAAGCTCAAGGTGCTGTTTCCATGTTCCGTCCCTGGAATTCAGTTATCACACACATGAAAGGCTCCAGTAGCTGCTTTGGTGGTCTGCTTTTTTAATATCAAAGGGTCTCTCCCAAACAGAGCTGTCTGGGATGGATTTCTGTTTAAGCAGACCTACTCTGATTCTCATCAAAAGTCCTTTAATCTTCAGAAGGCTAATAAAAAAGACCTTAAAATTTAGCCAGTTTCCTTCTTACTTAACCAAATGGACTAGACTGTTCCTGATTTTAAACCCTGTTCCTGAAATTGTAGAAATGCACACTCTGGCGCAGCCTCAAAACTTTTGGAACGCTAACTGATTGGGGGGGAGGGGGGAAGAAAAAAAAACTATATGGAAATTAAGAGAAAATCTTACTGAAGTGGAAAAATGTTATTTTTTTCAGCTCAGACTAAAATTGTTTATTAGAATTATCGCCTCAGGAGAAGAAAGCAAGTAAAGAGGTGTCAGAGATGCTTTGAACGCTCTGACATACAGAGTAACTACCCACTTACCACAGATCTAATTTCACATCCCATCTATTCACGTAAGACATCAATTCCCACATGGAAGGCTAGAGTTCTATTTAAAATAATGGACTAAGCCAAGGCAGAAAATTCATTAATGAGATATATTCACAGAGCTTACATCTTACTCAAAGGAAGAGAGGGTATTTACATCATTAATCTATTTAAGCAAAATAATGAAAAATAAGAAGCAGCAGCCTCCTACTGTGCCTGAACATTTTCAAACAGCCAAATCTGATTAAGCACTCTTGTCGCTTTTGTTGATTCAGACTGGAACACTGACTGTTTCCAGTTCTGTTCCTGACTTGCTGTGTGGGGTCAAGTCACTAGGCTTCTCTGGGCTCCAGTTTCCATTGAGCAAAACGGGCATAAGCACTATTTGCCACCCGGCTGGCTAAACGATGTACGTTTGCCTGGACTCTTTACACCATCTTTCTTCCAAGAAGCCCGAAGGATTTCATAAAGGTCATCTCATTAAATCCTTCTGCAATTTCTATCAGCCGGGAAGATTCAGGGACAACAGCATCAAGTGACTTCTTCTGGCTCACTCATAGTGAATTCACTGGAAAAGCAGGAACTGATGACTCAAGTCACCTGACTCCCAAGTCTGCCTTTTCCACGCTAGACTTGTCCCTCATATTCGATGATGATGCTACAAATAGTAGCTCAGATCCAGATTTACACGTAAACCTGAAAAGTCTAATTAACAACTTACAGCTCATCTACATGAGTGCATGGAAAGATTGTCATCTGCTGTGCTATTGAGTTTGGCAACCGTAATTCCTGTTGCTATTTTTGATTCTTTGCCTTCTCAACAACTTCCTAAAGCTTCCTAAACTTCCTAAAGCAAGTCCTGGGTTCAAATCCCAGTTCTGTGCAGATCTGCCATAGTCCCTCGGGGAAATCACTTAAATGGTCTGGGCCACGGCTTTTTCCTCTTAGATTGTGAGCCGCCTGAGGGAAAGGGACTGTGTCTGATTTGAACCTCAATCAATTATACTCTTCTCTCCCAAGTGCTTAGTAGAGTGCTCTGCACACATTAAGTGCTCAATAAATACCATTTGACTGATTTGGGGATTGCATTCCTGATCAATATTCCCAGCAGGGAAATGTCCTTATTATTTCAGATTTAAGCACCCTTGTAACCACTAGATGTCTCCATTGGCTCTGAAGGCAGGTGGTACCGAGCTCAGGGAGCAGGGTACCTTCGAGGTAGCACAGGAAATTAAGCCAAACAGGTGAAATCTTGCATAAATCCCAAATCTGAGCTGTGATATTCTCATTTGTTTCCCTCTTCACCTCTTAGAGAGGGAAGGGAACCGAAGCTGGAGGATTTAACGGACAAGACACGGTCAGATCTTGGGAAAAGTCTATCTACAGAGGCGGAGAGTTGCGGGGGAACAGGGCATGACGGGATATATGAACGGAGTCCTGAAGGTTCGTGTGTAGAGGCAAATCAGCCAAAGGAAGCACTTACTGAAATTGCTTCTGCGTGATCTCAGATGAGAAAGGATTACAACAGAGACATCTCAGTTAAAAGGATAAACTTCCATGTAAACCTGGCCTAAGGCACTATTAAGCTAAGGCTAAGCAAGCCATTTATCTCCTCTGAGGGGTCACCTATGGAGCGAAGTGGGGGACCTATGGAGCCCTCTGTGACTGAAGTGACTGTGCTTCTTAGAACTGTGTGAGCTGCGTGGTTGGGCAGTCAGTGGATGGGGAAGATCCGGTTCTTTGTTCTCCCTTCCTCACACATTCAATACCTCCAGGGAATGGTAAAATAGAGCTCAAAGCCTCCTGCGACTATCTTCAATCAATCAATAGTATTTACTGAGTGCTTACTGTGTGCAGAGCGCTGTACTAAGTGCTTGGGAGAGTATAAGAGTTGGTAGACCCATTCCCTGCCCACAACGAGGTTACAGTCTAGAAGGGGAGACAGACATTAATAAATAAATAATAATTTACGGATCCGTATCCAAGTGCTGTGGGGCAGATGAGGCCGGTGAATAAAGGGTGCAAATCCTAGTGCAGGGGTATTGCAGAAGGGAGTGGGAGAAGAGGAAATGAGTGCTTAGTCAGGGAAGGCCTCTTGGAGAATATGTGCTTTTAATACAATTTTGAAGGTGGGATGAGCGCTTTGGGTGGCATTTGAATGCCCCTGCTGTCCAACAAAGAGTGAGTTCTTTCTGCCCTGTCCAATCTCCCTCGATCTCCTCCATGAAAGAATGATGAGGCGGTGACAAAATTGATCGCGTTTCTTAAAAGGAAAGCACTAATAAGAATGAGTCTAGTCTGTGTAGTGGTAGAAAGGATTGAAGGATGCCTCTACAGAGATACTGGATGTGTCCTCGGGGTAGATGGATGTATGGCTGGTGGCTAACCAGTGTAACTGGGAGCTTTGGGTCTGTCTGGTGGTGGTTGTGTGTGAGGGGTGGGTGTGTGTGTACGTGTGTGTTTTTAAACTGTCATTTTTTAAAGGCCAAGAAAGGTACTATGTGTTTGCTCATGAACAAGGTGAGTGAAGGGTAGAGAGTTTAGCTTCTCTCCCGTACCAAACCCCTTTGCTACCATCCCACAGAGAGCTGGGGAGGGATCAAGTCGGTCCCCTCCCAGTTGTTCGTGAGTCTTCCTCCAACCCTCAAGCAGCCCTCTCCTGATGAACCTCTCTTAGAAACAGCTCGACTCACAAGGGAGAGAAGTCACGATCCTTGGAGGAGATACCAGCTTTGATCTAATCAAAGGCCAGAGTGTTTATAATAACAGGCCTTGTTTTACAGACTTCCAAGCCCAAGGGGCTGTAGAATTACTGGAGAATTTTTGTCCTTAGGGTGGCAGCAGCGCTTCTCCCACACACCACCGCCGGCCAGGCCCACCTCACCCACACACCACCCCCAGCCAGGCCCACCTTACCTCCACACCACCACCAGCCAGGCTCACCTCACCCACATACCACTGCCAGCCAGTTCCACCTCACCCACACACACCACCGCCAGCCAGCCCCACCTCACCCACACACCACCCCCAGCCAGGTCCACCTTACCCCCACACCACCACCAGACAGGCTCACCTCACCCATATACCACTACCAGCCAGGTCCACCTCAGCCACACACCACCACCAGCCAGGTCCACCTCACCCCCACGCACACCGCCAGCCAGACCCACCTCACCCACACACCACCACCAGCCAAACCCACCTCACCCACACACCACCACCAGCCAAACCCACCTCACCCACACACCACAGCCAGCCAGACCCACCTCACCCACACATACCACCGTCAGCCAGACCCACCTCAGCCCCACATCACCACCAGACAGGTCCACCTCACCCACACACCACTGCCAGCCAGGTCCACTTCAGCCACACACCACCGCCAGCCAGGACCACTTTAGCCATACCCCACCCGCCAGGCCCACCTCACCCACACACTATCGCCAGGCAGGCCTACCTCAGCCGTTTCATGCTGTGTTCAGCTCCTCACACGCTGGCACGTGCCTGGAGTTGACTGGGTGATGGGGGGCTCGAGAGACAGCATCTCTCCACTCAGGTAACGGGTTTTGCCACTGCCCTGCGGGGAACTGATCTGACGGTCCCTCGTATTTAGCCGAGCTGCCGTAGCTCCAAACACTGAGGTACGGCTGGGATGACAAAGGGTAGAGTGGAGAAGTCCTAGTCCTTTCTGCCCTTCTTTGCTCAGCACTCAAAGTCCCTCAGCCTATTCCACCATTTGACTTCTGGCATCTGCACACAATAAGCACTCAATAAATACGATTGAATGAATGAATTCAATAGTATTTATTGAGCGCTTACTATGTGCAGAGCACTGTACTAAGCGCTTGGGATGAACAAGTCGGCAACAGATAGAGACAGTCCCTGCCGTTTGACGGGCTTACAGTCTAATCGGGGGAGACGGACAGACAAGAACAATGGCACTAAACAGCGTCAAGGGGAAGAACATCTCATAAAAACAATGGCAACTAAATAGAATCAAGGCGATGTACAATTCATTAACAAAATAAATAGGGTAACGAAAATATATACAGTTGAGCGGACGGGTACAGTGCTGTGGGGATGGGGAGGGAGAGGTGGAGGAGCAGAGGGAAAAGGGGAAAATGAGGCATGGCGTAGTGGATAAAGCCGTGGTCTGGGAGTCAGAAGGACCTGCGTTCTAATCCCGGCTCCACCACCTATCTGTTGTGTGACCTTGGGTAGGTCACTTCACTTCTCTGGGCCTCAGTTACTTCATCTGTAAAATGGGGATTAATGCTGTGTGCCCCATGTGGGACAGGGACTGTGTCCAGACTAATTATCTTGTGTCTACCCCAGTGCTTAGAACATTGCCTGACACATGGTAAGCACTTAAAAAATATCATAAAAAAGACCAGAGTCAGCAGCTTCCACTCACTCCATCTTATTTTCACTCTAAGAACCCAGATGAGGTGTTGGCTGAGGCAGCTGCCTCAATCCCGAACTTTAAAAAGGTCTTTCATCGGTATGATTTCTTGATTTTCTGGGTGAATCTAGGGTGGGGAGGAATGGGTGTTGGGGAGGGAGAGGAATGACCATGCTATCTTTGGGACTTCAAATTTCAAGGATGATGGGATCTCTTGGATTTTTTTTTTAATTAGGGCTTCAACATTGGAAGTTTTAATAGTGACTCGATGAAAGTGTTCCCCTGCACCAGCTGACCCCAGACAACAGTCTCTGAAAAATCCCTCATTTCTGAGCTTTAAAGCAACCAAGGGCCTTCTCCCAGAGTAGGGAGCCAAATGCCATGGACCTGCTCTTCAGGTTACGCCTTGATGCCAAAGCCAACGCTGAGAAGCAGTGTAGTCTACTGTATAGCACACAGGCCCGAGAGTCAGAAGGACCTGAGTTCTAATCCTGCCTCCATCTTGTCTGCTGTGTAACCTTAGACAAATCACTTAACTTCTCTCTGCCTGTTACCTCATCTGTCAAGTGGGAATTAAGACTGTGAGCCCCATGTGGGACATGGACTGTGTCCAATTTGATTGTATCAACCCCAGTTGTTAGTACAGTACCTGACTCATAGTAAGCACTTAATGAATACCATAAAAAACCAAACAACCTCCAGTTCTGTTAACATTTTGTTAGCCCTAGATTCAGCCCTAAAGCAGCAGCAACAACAACTGGAGTCAAAGTTGCAGACTGTGTGTGTGTGTGTCTGTGTGTGTTTAGGGGTGTATGTGTGTGCACAGTGGTATACCAGTGAAAAAGGGAGTGAGAAGAATGCATGCACACAAGCACATTGCAGAGCTGAGAGGGAAAGTTTTGAGAAAAGATATTCTCATCCATTAAGATGGCAAAGGAACTCCAAACTGCAACAGCAGTGACCTTCAAAGGGCAAAGTCCTACTGCAATCCACTTGGAGAGTGAACCTGACTTTTAACCACTGTTATCCTATGACCTTATATTGATTTGGTAGCGCAGCACTTCTCCCCCCAAAGATCCGAGTGCTTTCTGGCATTACCTTGGGGGGGATCGCAGAATCCCTGGGAAGAAGGGCGCAGAAAATGCAAATGTTCTCTACAGTGCCCAGCCTAGGCATCTCCGATTTTGTATACGACAATGCCCTTAACGGTAGGAAAATCCCTGTCCATGGCCACTCTTTTCCACGATGCAACCATGAGGAAACTATTGTCCAATACCTTTGTTCTACAGAGGAGGATCCCCGACCCCCAGACCTCAGAGAGGTTCAATAGTAGCCTGAGACTGTTTTCAGAAGCGAATTAGAGAGCAAAGCCTGCCCCTTAAAGTAGGGCTGGATCCCTGAGGCTTTCAGTTGGCAGAATGGCACTTGACTCCTGAGGCTAAGTCATTTGACTTTCCAGGAATTCAATCTCCACAGAATCAGGTGAAAAGACAATAGCAACAGCACCCTTAAAATAGCAAATAGAACATCGAGGAGTAAGAGACAGTGCCCCGTTAATCTCAGTTTCACCATCTGTAAAACAGGGATTAAATACCTGCTCTACCTTCTCCTTGGGCTAGAAGTTCCACGTGGGACAGGGATTGTATCTGATCCGATTACATTATATCTACCCCGGCATTTAGCACAGTGCTTTGCACCTAGTAAAGTCTTAAAGATGACCAAAATCATTATCACTATAATAAAGCAAGTGAGGGAAAGCCTGGATGACAGAAATCCACATCTCAAGCTACATCTTCATTTTAGTTCCCAGTTTCGATCGCCACCTCCTACTCCCTCTCCCTGCCCACTCTCTTGTTGAGGTGCTGCTATGCAGTGACACGACCAAAGAACAGGTAGCGGAAAGGAGGTAGAAGATGTGGGGAGCGAAGAACCTGGGGACGATCAACTTCTGAATAGTGAGAGAAGCAGAATGGCCTGGTGGAAAGAGCGCGGGACTGGTAGTCAGAGGATCTGGGTTCTAATCTCAGCTCTGCCGCTTGTCTGCTGAATGACCTCAGGCAAGTCACTTCACTTCTCTGGACTTCAGTTACCTCATCGGTACAAATGGTGATTAAGGCTGGGAGGCTCACATGGGACATGGACTGTGTCCAACCAGATTAGGTTGTACCTACCCCCACGTGCCTTGCACATAGGAAGCGCTTAACAAATAACATTTAAAAGAAAAAAAAATCTCAGGAATTGGCCAGAGTCCTCCACGGGGCACCACGACATCAACCAAATTTCCAAAGACATGGCTCTCTTATCATGCAGGCTTCTCCATTTGGAAAAAATAATCTACACTGCTCTTTCTAAATCTGACTAGGTTGGGCCAGATCACCCTTGCAAAGTGGTTCTGTGGCCTTTTCCCTCTCTCCTGAGTCCTGCATCCCCTCATGGAATAGGTTCCATGTTGCAAAAGGAGGAGGAATAATAATAATAATATTGGTATTTGTTAAGCGCTTACTATGTGCAGAGCACTGTTCTAAGCGCTGGGGTAGACACAGGGTCATCAGGTTGTCCCACACGGGGCTCACAGTCTTAATCCCCATTTTACAGATGAGGTAACTGAGGCACAGAGAAGTCAAGTGACTTGCCCACAGTCACACAGCTGACAAGTGGCAGAGCTGGAATTCGAACTCATGACCTCTGACTCCAAAGCCTGGGATCAGGAGGAGAGAAGAGGTGGATGGGAAGGGGAGAGAAAGGCAGCTCCACTTACAACACGAGGATATTGGCACGCTGATAGCCAAGATGACCCAGATGATGTCCATCTTGCTGAGGCAGATTGTGGCTCTGTGTTGGGGCTTGTCCTCCTCGGTGACATGGGAGACGTTCCCGGCCATGCCGGGCTTCCAGGTCCCCGCGGGGACCAGCCTGTTCAGGAAATTGCCGGTGGCAGTGGAGCCTGCTGTGGAGAGAGAGCCAGGCTCCCTGCTGGCCCCGGTGGGCGCGGCGGAGAGTGGGTTGCTGGACAGGGTGGGGCCGCTCTCCAGGACCTGCTGAAAGCTCCTTGATGGGGGGGAGGAAACACTGACCTCCAAAGGGACCCGGAAGGGACCGCCCGATGCCACTCCTGCTCCGGGTCGTCCAAACAACGGAACGTTGATTCCCGGGGCCAGGGTGAGCCAAGAGTCGTTCCCGCCCAGGACAGAGTGCGGGGGCTGATAAGGCACTGAGGCGGCTTCAGGATCAGCAGGGGGGCTGGGGGGCGGACCGGTTGGTTTTGCACCTTGGGCGGCGAGAGAGGGGTCAATCCTTGGCTCAGGTCGCCAGAGGTCTGGCCCAGTGTCTTCGGGGAAGGAAGAGTCTGTAGGTGGGGCCCGGGCGGTGCGGTTTGGCTCCGTGGGGGTCCCCACCTGGGACTGTGCAGGGGGGCGGCTGGTAAACAGGGTGCTTGGGGAGGGGGGGCGGGGCGGGGGCTCCCTCCGGGGATAAGGCTCTGTGGCTTCCGTGAAGTTGCCTTTGTAAATCTGAAAGATTTTCCCCAAGGGATGAGTCTGCTCAGCGTATGGGCCGCTCTGGTTATGGGCATGGTAGTACGTGTCCTTCCGGCCAGCGGGGCTGCCGGTGGCCGGTGGCTGAGGAGGAGGAGATGGAGGAGGAAGAGAAGATGGAAGAGGAGGAGGAGGGGCTGCCACAGGGCTCGGGGGCTGTGGTGCCTTGTGGTTGGCAGCGAGGGCGGGCTCCACGGTGGGGCGGTCAGCGGCATGGGGAGGCATCGTCGTCACCATGGCAGCACCTCTCAGGGGGCCCTGAAATGATTCTCTGGGAGATCGTTCCTGAATGGCAAACACCAGCTCTTCTGTCAGTGCCAGGATCAGTAGAACACCTTGAGGAAGAAACACAGAAAGAGAAGGTGTGAAATCCCAGGTGGAGAGGGACAAGGCTGAAATCAAAAAGGCCCCATGACAGGACAGTTTTACCACTCTGGCCTCAGCCTCAACCATAAACCCTCCACTGTGTGCAGGGAGCTTCTGAAGGAAAATTTTGCCCAGGAGGTCCCTGCCCTCTGGGACCTAGCCATGGCCTCCTGTCAGAAGCGACTGACTACTTTCTTTCCCTGTCTTTCCTACAGGGAACACAGTCATAATGGGAAGGCAAAGCAGGGCTTGAGGCATTCATCACTCACTTCCAGGGAACCACAGGAGCCTTAGAGGAAATACCTATTTTATCCTGGCGGGAGAAGGTGGATCGTGGGCGGTCAGAACAGTCCGCTGTGGCGAGAAGCAGCATGGCGTAGTGGAAAAAACATGGGCCTGGGGTTCAGGCAATCAAGTTGGACACAGCCCGTGTTCCACCCGGGGCTCACAACTGTAATCCCCATTTTACAGATGAGGTAACTGAGGAACAGAGAAGTTAAGTGACTTGCCCAAGTTCATACAGCAGATAAGTGGCAAAGCCAGGACTAGAACCCAGGTCCTTTTGATTCCCAGGCCTGTGCTCTATCCATTAAGCCATGCTGCTGGTGAATGGGCAACCACTGCTGGTTTTTCAGGAGTGGGGAAACACAGAATAAATGTTCTTGTAGAGATGTTTTTGGGCAGAAGAGTGAAGTAGGGACTGGAGTGGGGAAAGACTGGAGGCAGGGAAGACAGCAAGGAGGCTGATGCAGTAAATCCAGGTGAAAGAGGATCAGTGCTTGGATTAGCGTGGTAGCTGTCTGGATGGAGAGGAAAGTGCCAATTATAGCAATCTTGGGAAGGTTGAACTGACAAGATTTGGGGAAAGATTGAATTTGCAGAATAAAAGCGACGAGTCAAGGATAATGCCAAGGTTAAGGGCTTTTGAGACAGAAAGGCTGGTGGTGCTGGCTAAGGTGAAGGGAAAGTCAAGGGGAGGACAGGGTTTGGGTGGGAAGATAAAGAGTTCTGTTTCGAACGTGCTAAATTTGAGGTGCTGGCAGAACAATTCCACTAGAGATGTCCTGAAGGTAGGAGGCAATGTGAGGCTGGAGAGAAGAAGAGAGGTCAGGGCTGGAGATGTAGATTTGGGAATGAGCCGCATAGAGATAGTAGTTGAAGACATAGGATCAAATGAGTTCTCCATTGAGTTCCACGCCATTCCCCTTACCAGACTTCCCGACATCCATTAGTTGTGACCTCATACGCTCTAGCCTTTCCTATGTTTTACCTTATTTTTCAGCCCTCCTGAAGCAGATTAGCATTCCCCTTCCCATGTTCATTTTCACATTCACACTCTGCCCCCTGGCAGGGTTTCCTTAATGATCCATTTATTCTTTCTGATCATCTGGCCAGAGTAATGACCAGACAACCGGCACCACCAGACCAAAGCCCCTTCGGAAAGATGTGACTGTGGCTCACCACTCCTCCTGAAGGGCACCATGGCACTTTCCAGAGGTGACCACTGTAATAAGCTGGCACTTTCATTTGTGACACCCTCTTTGGCAAATGCCCAGGAGCAGATGGGCTCCCCTCCCTTTCCTCTCCCTCACTCCACACGGCAGAAACACTCTTGAGCAAGACACTTGGCTGGAGAGGAAGCCAAGGATTGGGCAGATGCCCCCAGCAGATGAAGCTGTGTCACTCACTGGAATATGGCTCTCGGGATGACAAGGACGGACATGTAAAGGCATTGGCAATGTGTTGGGAGGAAGAGGCTTTGGCAGACTCACTGGGAAACCTACGGTGCCATCCTAGCTGCCAAGGCAACAACTGCAGAAGAACCATTTAGAAGACAGCTTGCCAGCTTCAAAGACAGGTCTGGGTACGATGCTTTGGAGAAGCTCAGCCTTTCCACCCTCCATTTAACAAAGTTTCACTGCAGCCGAAGAGTAGCCGTGCCCCGTGACAACTGAGACCGGGAGGTGTGTACATACGCTTTCAGGTCAAAACTTTACCCCGCACCACTCAATTTCTATCTGGCTGGCTGTTGGAGATGCAGCTCAAAATGAACATGAAGAGGACTTTGTTTACTTGGTCATCTCCTCAATATGGAACCCACATGGAAGGGTCCGCACCTTTTGAAAGTCCTAATCAACGCTTGCAACACTGTGACATTGATGTGCCAACGTGGAAAGTTGGGCAGGGTGAGGGGGAAGGATAGGTTTTGGCCTGGGATCCCTGCAGCGGTTCCAATCTATGGTCTTCATTGAACGCTTACTAAACACTTGGGGAAATACAATAGAAGCAAAATACATGTTCCCTGCCCCCAGGTAACTTACAATCTCCCCTTCACCCCCGACCCTCTGCTCTTCCCCCTTCCCCTCCCCTCAGCACTGTGCTTATTTGTACATACTATTACTCTATTTATTTTGTTAATGAGGTGTAGATCTCCTTGATTCTATTTCTCTTGATGATGTTTTTGTTTTGTTCTGTTTTGGTTTGCTGTCTGTCTCCCCCATTTAGACTGTGAGCCGGTCATTGGGCAGGGATTGTCTCTCTGTTGCCAAATTGTACATTCCAAGCGCTTAATACAGTGCTCTGCACATAATAAGCGCTCAATAAATATTACTGAATGAATGTACAACATTATTTACAAATAGTGGGACCACTAAGGAAGAACAAGGATCAGGGTGGTAGCAGGGCAAATATGCCAGGGTGGAATACTGGAATTGATCAGAATAATTAAGTTTAAAATTGAACACACTGAACACACTCAAACCCGCACACTCATATTTCTTTATCTATAGATATACCACTATATGTCTATCTATAAGTTTATGTAGAGGTATTGGGATAGATATAATTACATAATGGTTAAAGGGGGATGTTGGGTTGGTTTGACTTGGGTGTTGGGATTTTAGATGGGGAAGGCTTCCTGGAGGAGGTGGGATATTGGGTGGGCTTTGAAGATAAGGAAGGCTGAGGACTAGTGGGGTGAGGGAGGGGTTGGAGTTGGGAGGGTTGAGAGTGGGGTACACTTAGAAGTTGAGTTTCAGAGGAGGAGTGGAGAATGCAATTCATTCTATTGCATTTACTGAGTGCTTTTCGTATGCAGACCACTGTACTAAGCGCTTGGGAGAGTACAATAAAACCATAAACAAATATCTTCCTTGCCTACAATGAGCTTATAGTGTAGAGGTGGGGAGACAGACATAAATATAAATAAATATGTACTTAAATTCAGTGGGGTTGGGAGGGGGAAAAACAAAGAGAGCAAGTCAGGGCGACGCAGAAGGGGAAAGTGGCAGGGCTTAGTCAGGGCAGGCCTCTTGGAGGAGATGTGCCTTTGATAAGGCTTTGAAGTGGGGGAGATTAATTTTCTGTCAGATTTGAGAAGGGAGGAGGGCCGGAAGCAGGAAAGAGGTAAGGTGTCGGCATCAAGGTAGACAAGATTGAGGCATAGTGAGAAGGAGTGAAGTGTGTGGGCTGGGTTGTAGTAGGTGAGTAGCAAGGTGAGTAGCGAGGGGCAAGGTGTTGGAGCACTTTAAAGCCAATGGTGAGGAGTTTTTGTTTGATAAAGAGATGGTTGGGGAATCACTGGAGTTTTTTTGAGGAGTGGGGAGACATGTCCTGAACATTTTTGTAAGAAATGATCTGGGCAGCAGAGTAAAGTATGGACTGGAGTGGGGAGAGTCAGGAGGCTGGAAGGTCAGCAGGGTAGGCTGACGTTGTAATCCAGGCGGGATAGGATAAGTGACTGTATTAACACGGTGGCAGTTTGGATGGAGAGGAAAGGGCAGATTTTAGCGATGTTGTGAAGGTGGGACCGACAGTATTTAATAATGGATTGAATATGGAGATTGAAGGAGAGACAGGAGTCAAGGATAACATCAAGGTTATAGGCTTGTGAGAGAGGAAGGATGGTGGTGCTGTCTACAGTGATGGGTAAGTCTGAGGGAGGACAGGGTTTGGAAGGGAAGATAAGTTCCATTTTGGACATGTTAGGCTTGAGGTGATGGGAGGACATCCAACGAGAGATGTCTTGAAGGCAAGAGGAAATGTAAGACTACAGAGAGGGAGGGAGAGAGATCAGGGATGGAGATGGAGATGCAATCTAGGGAGTAGAGGGAATTCTGGGCAGCCCATGGGATAAGTGAGAGCTGAGGCCCAAAACAGCAAGAACCCTTAAAAGTAGACATGTTGGGGTCTGAGCTGGCACCAGTGGCTGGCATTCACAAGTGTCAGACGGACTGGCTCAGTCATTCAGTTCCCAACACTTGCTCCACATGTAGCTTTATTCACGGGGTGGTCGATGGATTTTAATTGGTTCTGATGCAGATGAGGGAGAGCCCACAACAAGATCTATGGACCCGAGTTTGATTCTGGGCCTCTCCTTCATTCTCTTAAGGACAAACACAAACACACACGGATCTAAAAGCACGTTCACCTGCTTCATTTTAGACCTGGGCCTGACATGTCAAGGACAAAGAAAGACACTTCTTTAGATGTACTTCAGAACAGAATAGAAAAGGTCAGTCAGTGTAAAGCTAATTCTGAATCTCCTCATTCAGAAAAAAAATAATAAAATACCCTCCAGGGAGGAAAAGCTGACATGAATCCTCTCCTTGGCTACTGCCATTGTGAAGCTGAAAGCCAACTTGGGGAAGTTGGCCCCAAGCAGGATTTCACAAGTCCAGACATTTGTAGAGAAGTGAATCCCATTTTTCAAGGACTCAAAGAGAAAATATTCAACAATCTTACACAGCAGGCTGTCCCAGGGCCTTGCAATTTACCGAGTTGGGAAGCTTTTCCTCAGAGTTAACCTAAATTCTTCCTGCTCCAATTCAGTCCAAGTCCCCTAGTTTGGCCTTCAGTGTTTTCACCATAGTAAGGAGCATTTATTGAAACACTGGTAGTAGTTGTTTGGGAGACAAACTAAAGAAATGTGTCGGCTACAAAGAACCCAAATTCTCGTTTTACACACTGGAAAACTGTTGGGAAATCGTACCCTGATTCCATGTCTCTAACTAAATATCCCCAATTCCTTTAATGCCATTTCCTTTAGCTCCTATCCTTGACTGTAGGCCAGCTCTAGGCAGACTTGATTAATGCAAACTAGCATGTGAAGGGCATTAATTTGGATTGTAAAACCTGTTTTTATTTGGATTATAATGACTGTAATTTTCTGCTAAAACACCCTGCCTTCAACCTTCCACACACCTTTCAATCTGTAAATGTCCCACAGCTCTTGGGACAAAAGGTTGAAGGCACAATCTGCCTGAGGTTTGCGTTTCTCATATTGGCTACATGATAGATACATGATAGATGGGAAGACACATGATAGATGGGAAGCAGCATAGTCTAGTGGAAAGAGCACAGGTGTGGGAATCAGGAGACCTGGGTTTTAATCCAGGCTCCACCACTTGCTGCGAGACCTTGTGCAAGTCACTTAACTTCTGTGAACCTCAGTTTCCTCAGTTGTAAAATGGGTTCCAAAAACCTGTTCTCCCTCCCCCTTAAGACTGTGAGCCGTGTGGGACAGGGTCTGTGTCCAACCTGCTGATCTTGCATCTACCTCAGTGCTTGGCACATTGTAAACACTTAATAAATGCCACAATTACTACTATTATTACTAGTGCTATTAGATGATGGTGCCGTACGAAGAGCATCTAGGTTTCTAGAGACTAGATTTCCTTTCACTCAATCTTGGGAAGCTCTCATTTGCATTCTCATAGACACATTCCTGCCCACAACAAGTTCACAGTCTAGTGGGGAGACAGATATTAATATAAAAAATGAATAAATTACAGTTATACAAATGCTGTTCTTGGATAGCTGGGCATTTTTCTATTTCAATTCCTTTTTTTTTTTTATCTTGGCACATAGACTCCCCTCTTTCTAAACTAGGCTTCAACTGTCCTGCTACCAAAAATCTCCCTTTTGATCACTCCCTACAAACTTCTCTATTATAAACTAAGAGGGGCAGGGATCTTGTTGGGGTGGGGATGTCATCTTGTCCATCCCCTGTCTTAAGGGAATGCCAAACTTAAACCATCCACAATTCTATTCTAAATAGCATGGCCTATTTGGACAGGAAGAGCATGGGCCTGGGAGTTAAGAAACCCGAGTTCTAATTCTGTGCGACATGCCAACAGTGTGACCTTGGGCAAGTCATCTATGTTCACTGTGTTGCAGTTTCCTCATCTGTCAAATGGGGATTTCATACCTGTTCTCCCTTGTATTTAGACTCTGAGCCCTACTTGGATGAGGGACCCTATTCTACTCGATGATCTTGAATCTATCCTTATGCTTTGAACAGTATTAAGAGATTAATATTACAATTACTATCATTATCATTAGTGCCTCGCACAGAGTAAGTCCTCAATAAAATAGCACTGACTGATTGACAAGAGAGATGTTATGTTATTCTGAAAAGATCTCCATTCGGGTGTGTAATATTCCTTCCTGTCACAAAATCCTTCTGCAAAACTGTATCAGCAGAAATGGTCACTGCTTCCCAAGTGGGAAGCCCAAGATAGCATGCACAACCTAATGTAAAAATCCTTTCAGGTCAGTGCTAGTTTATGTGGTACTCTGAGCTCTGCTGGCAACTTTCATTTTAAAGACCAAATTTAGAATCCAGAAACAAACCTCCCCATACCCTGCAATCAAACAATAATAATAATTATAGTATTTGTTAAGCATTTACTATGCACCAGACACTGTATTAAGTGCTGGGGTGGATACAAGCAAAGCGGGTTGGACACAGTCCCTGTCCCATACAGGGTTTATAGTTTTCCTCCCCATTTTACAGATGAGGTAACTGAGGCACAGAGAAGTGAAGTGGCTTGCCCAAGGCTACACAGCAGACTAGTGGTGGAGCCGGGATTAGAACCCATAACCTTTCGACTCGCAGACCCGGGCTCTATCTACTATGTCATGCTGCTCCAGTGGTATTTATTGAGGGCTTACTATGGGCAGACCACTGTAGTAAGCGCCCGGGAGAGTATAATTCAACAGAATTAGCAGATATGTTCCCTGCTCATAGTGAGTTTACAGTCTCTCATGTGAAATCCCTCTGCTGCTGACAGGCAGTAGCGTCTTCAGTATGTCAGTATCCGAGGGAATGTTCCAATTTTTAGATATGGACCCTTTGTAGAATTTGGAGCTAAGATTTGGCAGCGGAGCTGCCTAGTTGCTCTCTCCTCCTCTGCTGGGCCCCACTGAGACCCTGAGTCTTTGGATCACCGAATTGGCTTCCGCAAGATGGTTGAAGCTATTAGTCGATTGATCGGCAGCATTTATTGAGCACTCTACTGAGCGCTTGGTAGAGTACAATAGAGTTGGGGCCATGGTCCCTGCCCTCCAGGATTTTACACTCTAATGATTATAATTGTGTTCACTGGGCCAGGTATCTGGCAGGGCTACTTTAACTATTAGGCAAAAAGGACAGCTGTCCCGAGCCCAATTCCTGAGACAGGGGAGGAGTTGAGGAAGAAGGGGAGAGGGTGGGGAGGAGCTGTGGCCATCAAGAAAATTCACTGCAACCATTCTATCTCTCCTGGCCTGCTCCACACATACACTCCTACTTCTGTCTTTGCCGCGTTGACATGTGCTGGGGTGGTAAAGCCCCCACACAGACTCAGACTGAGGAAAGACAGGGAAACCCCTTCATATGAGCAGGGAGGGAGGCCCCTCCCAGGTTTTGACCGCCTGGGCACCAGCACCTTAATTCAGTCCTGCTGTTTGAGCTACCTTGGGAAATGCCCGTGGATCCTGGTTCACCAGAATGCTTGCTTTGTTCAAAGTGCCACATTTGTGGGAGTCTGACACCCTGCCCACTGACCAGGCCCAATCAAACAGCATATTTACAAGAGGAAAAACTGTTTGGAAATGTAAGAAGGGGAACTCTGCGATCATCATCCTCGGGTCTACCTGAACAAGTAAAACCTGTACGCTTGGATTCTGTACAACTAAATAACCCAGTCTACTCTGCCTCTCCCAATTTAAAACTGCATGTGGGAGACCTACAATTCCAGTTTCTACTATATCCTGAACACTCAGCCATCTTCCTGGATCACTGAATAGTCTGTGGACCCAGTTGGGACCCAGTTCACTGTACGGTGAATCATGGATTGAGGATCCACATTATAGTTTGGGACTGTTCCCCAGCTCTGATCCACAGAAGTCACATTCAAAAAAAAAAAAAAAAGGGATGAGGCAGATGCTACTCCGATCCACACACAAGAAGATGGTGCTTTCGCAAATGTCTCCCCAAAACACAAGGAATCCAAGGAGACCTTTGAGATTAGGGAATGAATAGAGCCATCAACATCACTAACCGTGAAATAGGGTTATTAAAATTCAAAGGACATCTTGTTGGCATTGTTGGAAAGAATGTAAATGCCTTGCTGCACACTGCTTTATGCTTTTCCAAACAAAAGGGTAAACACTCAAAGCATTTCACAAGGGTACTCAGCCCAAACCCGTTTCTAGGCTAGGCCAGAGGTAATGGAATCAGGTAGGGCTGAAGAGTTCTTAATACAGTAGAAAACTACCAAGCAACTTGGAGTGAGATGAGTCACAGAGATTCAAAGTTTGAGGGACAGAAATTCTTCCCTCATTCACCCTAACTCCTCTTCAGGCCCCATCAGGAAAACAGGATGCAGCTCAAAGAAAGCTCTCCCTCTTCCTCTCTTTCTCTTGTCAAAGGGAGCAAAGTTTGCTGGGTAGGAATTTAATACAGCTAATTATAAAGGCTAAAAGCAATTCTGCAAATTCTATATCCATTCCTCATTAGGTTTTCAGGTTCTGAAATTACTGCTGCATTTTTCAACAAGAGAAATTGGGAGCAAGGGTAGTTTTGTTACCCTAAATTGTTCAAAGTCATTACACTATCTTAAAAACCTTTTTGGTTACTGTGTACAGCTCCACCAACCAAAAGATATGTTATATAAAAATAAACTCAATGGTCTTTTGGCTAGGGAAACAGTTAGAATCCCTAGAATCTCATAAAATACTTCAGGTTATCATTATTATTACCACTATTAAAAATTGTACTTGTTAAATGCTTACCATATGCCAAAACTGTTCTAAGCACTGGGGTAGACACAAGATAATCAGGTCAGACACACTCCCTGCCCCAGTCTAAACAGGAGAGAGAATAGGTATCGAATCCCCACTTTACAGATAAGGGAACTGAGGCCCAGAGAAGTTAAGTGACTTGCCTGAGGTCAAAAGGTAGCAAAATGGCAGAGCTGGAATTATGACTAAAGCTCCTGTGAATCTCTTTGCATTTTGGTTTTGATCTTAGATCCTTTGAGCAGTTCCAGATGAATGTCTGAAGTGAACCTGCAAATTATTATTTCAGTGAAAACAACCCTTATCACTAAGGAGCTAATCATATGCCACTCCCGTGAATGAAATGATAGTGCAGATGATAGTAGCAGTTTTTCTCACTGAATAAAGATGAGGCATCTTTCCCCAAAATTCTCCAAATGATTTAGTTTACTGTTGTTTTTTTGGTGCTTTCGCTTACCTCTTTTTGATGGAGAAACTGAGGGCCAGAAGAACTGAGTGACAGGCAAAGGACACACAGAGAGGCCATGTGACCTAGCTCTTGTAGAATTTATTCTTAGAGATGGTCAAGGCTCAGTTCAGTTCTGTGTCCAAGGTCATTCTTAAGAACCAAATCTATCTGCATCCATGTTACACTCTACATTTCACATTTCTTAATATTAAACAGCAAATCATCTGTCAGCCCTTCCAAGGTGGGCCAGATTGGTGGGAAAGGTTTTGCTCAGTAGTTCACTTGAGTTTTACATAGTGATAAATCTAGTTTTTGGATCTAGTTTCAAAGTCTGAGGAAAGCCCGAAGAAGACAGTGAAGTACAACAATTACAGGGTTGTACTCCCTAGTTGGCAGCAGATAAAGCAACCCATCCACAGACCCCAAAAAGAGAAGAGGTAAGGTGTAAGACACGGACAATGCTTGTGCCCCAGTGCCACCAGAAAGCCACAAAACCTATCAGACAAAATGCCCGGGTCTAAAACCGGCTCTAGAAAGAAACCTTTAGGAACCATAAGAACCATTCCACAACTGCTGTTGCTGATCACACCGCTTAGCTTTATTTTCAGTGAAGGTCTACAGCAAGTCCAAAATTAATCCTCTAATTCTTGAAGGGGAGAAACAATAGGGAAACAAAAACCCAGGGCCAAAAGATTCGCTGTCAAGTGGCAATGGGAGACTCTAGATCTCCTGAGAAATATTCAGTGGTGCCTGCCTTGCTGATGATGTAACTCAAAATGATGGTGGGCATTCGAAGATGAGAGGCATTATTGAAAGGAGAAGAGGGTCAGAGGAGTGCCTTGGGAGACAACTTGAGAAAAACCTTACCTGGAAAAAACATTTAGCCTCGTCACCAGACATTCTCACCTGCTCATCGTGTACAGACACGAAAGCTTTATGATTCCCTCCTCACAAGCGAGGTAGCTCCACTGAGGCGAGTTGGCTGTGAGCATCTAAATTGGTTTGGGAGGAAGGGCGGGGGGGGGGGGGGGAGTGAAGATGGAAGCCGACTGTGAAGGCGCATCTTGCAGAGAGGTCCAAAAGACAAGCAAACAAAAAACCCATCCAGCACTGGCTCCTCATGGAATATCTTTATGGCCATGGCAGAGATGCAAAGCTTGTTAAGTCATTGAGCCCTTCGTTCTTCCTGTTTATAGCCTGGATGGCTGTTTGGTATTCCCGCTAGGTCTCCCGTCAAGGCCAGATACAGTTTGTCTGACTCAGTTCTATTCAGATGCTACAGAGGTTCACTGCCTGTTCCAGTTTGCGGGGAACAAAACATCAACCAGCAGCACAGCTGCGCCTCCTTGTGAAACTGCCTAATTTTCTATTTCAAGGCAGAATGCCTGCCCAAGGTATAATTTAGGTTTCGGCACAGAGTCAAACCCCACATAGCTCCCGCTATTGTACGTGCTTGAGAATTAATGCCCTTTTTGGGTTCAATTACTTCTGGGGACATTAAACAAACTGTCGGAGAAAAGAAACGACAAATTCCAACTCATGAATGGACAGTCCTGGTAGCCACAACACAGACCTGTTTTTAATCATTCTCGTTCGGGGAAATGATCTTGTGATTCACATTTCATAATGCTCCACTGTAGCACCAGAGATAGAGGCAAAAACTTAGTCTGACAGCTATAAATAAACAAACTGGCCTACAAACTTGGTCTACAAAATTGCCAGCAACCTTCCCACAAGATGCTTCTACTTTCAACTTTCACAGAAGTTGTTTTCCAGGACTCTTCCTTAGACCTGACTCTCATAGCAACAGAGTTAGCCCTCAGTTCAAAGAAAATGGCTACTTTCCCAGGTGTGAGGATTATAGTGACAATCTCTTGCACACTGTGCTTATGAAAATACAGCAGAGAGCTTATTCTGGCTCTTTGCTGTTTGGGGTGACTGTTAACTGGATTCATTACTAGGATCTCCCGAATGAAGATCCAGCCAACAGAGTCAGGAAGGAGTGGGTGATCTCTTCTTCAGTCTAGGACTCTCTCAGGAAGGTTCGGGGATGTCCTTTCCAATATGAGTGAGTCATCCGAGTACAATTTTGCCAGCACCTCATATTTCCTTGGGCCCACACTTCTGGGAAACACACATGACTTTTGAGTAGAACAAAGGGATTTATTTTGCTTCTGATGCCGGAGTTACTTTTGTTAGAGGGAAAGCAACTTGACTTAATATATCACCCTCAGGATTCCTGTGCATGGCAGGACTTCCACTGGTCCGTGGCAATAGTTTTTAGATGGCAGTCTCTATGGGGTCTTTGGAGTACGGTCCAATGAAGAGTGGCTCTAGTCTGGAATAATTCTTATGCACTTGACTAGAATGATAGGGACTGATATGGCAACACATCCATAAGGCTGCAGGGGCAGACCCAGGGGGATAATTTGTCTTGACCTGCATATTCGGACAGCATATAACACTCGGTGTACATTAATACCCTTCTGATTTGCTGTAAAATGGACAAATCCCAATACACGGAAACCCTACTGCCAGTGCTGCCAGGAATCCAAGCATCTGAAGTGCAAGGTGACCCGTTGGGTCTGTCAGGGAATCCGGGCAACTCATTATTTCATCAGTCTAATTGACAAAGAGACCCTGGAATGGTCCACTGCTCTATGTTTCTGAGAAGACCTGCGTTAATTTCTGTAGCCTGCCTGCACATTGGGAAGAAATACGAAGATTCAAAGGGCACAATGTTAAACTAAGCAGGAAGAGGATCCTTCAAATATTGCTATTTTACTCTTTTAACAGGGCTTCTTGCTGCTATCAACTAGTGGTAAGAGATTTTTTCCTGGAGAGTTCAGCCCCGAACTTGCTCCAGACACAGGCAAAAGAAAAGTTACAAAGGCCAACCTCAAAATGTACTCCCCTGATAGCAGTGCTTGGGAACACCTGGTCCAGGGCAGGTCCTCTCTGCAACAGATTGGCCACTCAACTACTCAGTCCTTTGAGGACAGATGCACTGATGATGATGATGGTATTTGTTAAATGCTATGTGCCAAGCACTGTTCTAAGTGCTGGGGTAGATACAAGGTAATCAGCCCACATGGGGCTCACAGTCTTAATCCCACTTTACAGATGAGGTAACTGAGGCACAGAGAAGTTAAGTGACTTGCCCAAAGTCACACAGCTGACAAGTGGCAGAGCCGGGATTAGAACCCACGACCTCTTAATCCCAAACCCGTGCTCTTTCCACTAAGCCACACTACTTCTCAGCAAAGGAGAAATGTGCTAGGTGAAAGGTGATTTCAAGCTCTGCAGGACCATCAGTGCTGATACCCACATCTGCATGGTCTGTGGATGGTACAAAGTGTGTCGGAAGAGATGGGACCGATGCTCAGCCATCATATCTGATGGGAGACAAGGGAAAAATGGACCAGCCGCTGCCCCTTCAACAACAACACAGAATCCTGGAGGTTCAAATGTCCAGTCACCACAACTTCTCTGTCAAACCTCAACAAGAAATTGCTGGAGTTATTTTCCTCCTGGCAGCTCATGTGGAATCTTTGAGGCTATGGATGCTTGAACATGGACCCTGAACTAAAGGGTGGGAAACAGCCCAGAGAGAATTCCTAACCCTATTCCAGGGCCAATAGCCACAGCAGAGCGGGGGTGGTGGCAAAGGAAAGTGAAACCTCATGCCCATGAACTGCCCGGAGGTAGGCTGCAGGCCGGGAACCAGGTGGTCTCACTAGAATGATGAAGCTGGGGTACACTCTGATAAAGTGTCTAAATGGGGAATTGTTTTATTGTTTGATGGTTGCCATAGCAAAGAAGTAGGAAGACAGTGTGGTATAATGGGTACAGCACAGGTCTTGAAGCTAGCAACCTGCCCCTGAACTATTATACGCTCTTGGGCTCTTAACCTCTCTAGGCTACAGATTCCTCATCTGTTAAATGGGGACAGAATACCTGCCTTTCCATATCTCAACTGGATGTTGTGATGGCATCTTTATATTTCTGGTCCAGAGTGGGGCTATGCTTGCCTGTTAGGAAGAACATAAGCCAACTTCCCAGGTTTCTAGGTGGAGACCTTCAGCTAGACCCTCTGAAGGCCCTGACCCCTGCAGTTTAGGGAACCTGTCCTTCCCCAGCAAAGGTAGCACCATAAAGTTCATGTTGACAATCTCCCATGGCTCTGAAGCTGTGAAGAAAATGCTCTTTAGAGTTCCCTTTATCCTTCAGAAGCCACAACTAGCCACAGAACTTCACTTCCTGACGTAGGTCCTACTACAAAAGTCTATTCTTTAAAATTGCTATGCATTAGTGCAGTGCTTTGGACAGAGTAAGTGCTCAATAAATACGGTTGAATGAATTATGACTATTTTCTGTAAAAGCTCTTGATTCACAGGCAACAAAGCCTGCTGCAGGTCATCCTGTTTCCTCTTGAGGAATCTACTATAACTAGTATAATATTTATCTCCCCTGCTAGACTGTAAGGTCTTTATTGCAGGGATTGTGTTTACCCACTCTTGTGCATTGTATTTCTACAGTGCTCGGCACACAGAAAGTGCTCAATAAATATCATTGATTGATTATAATACGTTACAATGATGTGTTAACGCAGAAGGACAGGAGATAGAGCTTGGCATGGTGTGTCAGGAGATTAGGGTTCTGGTCCTTTCTCCGCCACTTGCCTGCTGTGGGACCTTGAACAAGTCATTTAACTTCTCTGGGACCTGGTTTTCTCTGTATAACAGGGATAAAATAACAGTTCTCCCTTCTTAGATTGCGAGCATGAGCAGGACAGAGACTGTGTCTAATTTGATTTTCTTGCATCTAATTCCAGTGCTTGGCACAGAGTAAATGCTTAATACCATTAAAATTATTCTCCTCACATATAGGAGAGGGAGGATAATGGCTCCTATTCTCTTGTCCATCTTGCAGGTGGAGAACATACAGTGAAGAGGGGTTGGGAGTAAGAGGGTCTATGGGGGAGTCTTGAGAATTCCTGGTGGCCTGCTGCAAGGCTCCACCTCTGTCTCTCCTCTCAAATCTATCCTCAAATAACGTCACATGGGGCCTCATCGATCCTTTGCGTGATGAAAAGCACCACGCGGATCGATCTGGCTGACCGTGATCGAACACTGGAATGATACTTTTCTACCCACCGCTCTCTGGTAGATCTTTCGCTTCCACCTAGAAAAGGCTGGGTTTCAATTTTCACAAATTTCATCGGCAGACAAGACCACCTCGCTGGTCTCATCATCTTGGCCCACTGCAAGCAGCCTGATAGCACAGGCTATTATCTATTTTCCCGATATGAAAAACACCTCTTCTACCACTTCATGAAACTAAGAGGCACACTTGTAATCCTGACCTACTGAGTTCTTATAGGTAGCCGAGCCAAGAAAACCACACTGGCCAGAGGAGGACCAGGTTTTATTTCAACGGGGCCAAGAGCAGCTGATGTGAAGGTGGCGGGGAGGGGGATGGCGGGGAGAAAGGGGGAAACACATGGAAGGAGGCATTCAAGTAAAGTCAGAAAAATTTCTAATGTAACTTCAATTTTCAGAAGTGGATAAGGCTCTTTTTGAAGGGACAATTTTAGTCACAATCACAAGATCAATTTTGAACCAAATTACACTTTCCCTTAGATCGAGGAGTTAATGAAACTAAGTAATTATCTTGAGATTTTATTTCCTTTGGATATAAACAAAAGTCATTCTTATTTTACAACAAAGTTATTGTTGCCCATTTTAAGAGCGCTAAAATAGAGAGTATGCCAAATGATACTACTTATTTTGATGCACTAGACACATTGATGTCATATCAATTTAATTCACAGAAAAAGTCTGGTCAAAGAACTGGCTGGTAGAATCAATCAGACTGTGCCTCAATCCCATCTGTCTTGACGCAGACCTCTTGATCACATCTTTCCTCTGGTCTGGAACTCCTCTCCCCACTTCATAACTGACAGACCACCACTGTTCCCACCTTCAAAGTTCTACTAAAATCACAACTCCTCCGAGAGGCCTTCCCTGACTTAGCCCTCAATTACACTGTTTGCCCTCCCTTCTATGTCACCTAGATACTTGGCTGTGTACCCCTTAAGCATTTTGATGGTTCTCCCACCATGAAGCACTTATGTACCTATCTTTAAACCCTACCATTTCCCTGATCTATAATTTATATTGAGTTCTGCCTCCTCCTCTAGTCTGTAAGCTCCTCGAGGGCAGGGATTGTTTCTACTGTCTTTATTGTATTTTACTTTCCCAAGTGCTTAGTATGGTGCTCTGCACACAGTAGGAGTCCAATAAATACCACTGATTGTTTACTAAGGGCCTACTGCATGTCGATTATTATACAAAGCGTTGGGAGAGTAAAACAGAGTAAAACACATAGACCCTGCCCTCAATGAGCATACAGTCTAAAGGGGGAAATTGAGACACGCATTTCACAAGCACTACGGCTATTCCTAGCAAAAGTATAGAATAAATGAGATAACAATAAGGGAGACTTTTGGATGGACATGACTGTAAAGGAGCTTAATTATGGAATTCCTCCTGGAGGAGGTGGGTTTTTAGGAGGGCTTTGAATATGAAGAGAGTTATGGCCTGGTGGATTTGATGAAAGAGAGACTTACATGGGACTCAGATTCTAAGGAGGAGGGAGAACAGGTATTGAATTCCTATTTTCTTCATATGCTTCTTTCCCTTTCCCCTCTGCTCATTGGTGGCACAATAAAACTTTAGCCAATTCACTCTGGGGGAAGACCCTGCTTCACACACTCTCTCGGACCAGAATTATCTTCAGCATCTGATAGTCAGCTTGGTGGCATGCTGGGGAATGTGTCTGGGAGTGGAAGGGGTAGGAGAACCTCAATGTGGAGTCCAGGACTGGGGTCCACTCTCCTCTGCTCCCCAATCCTGGGCCACGGATCATTATCTCTCATCTCCCACCCTCTTGGGAAGTGGAAGAAAGAGGTGAAATTTACACCAGTTGTTTGTGATGATTCAAAGTTTGCTGGGGAGAGACTGGAACTACTAGATAAAATTAGCCTTCTGGATTATCTGTGGATTCCAATTTTTCAAGCTATAAACATGAAATCAGCCCTCGTTACTATCTCTTTGGACAAGTTACTTATCTCTGTTGAAAGGGTATTTGCAAAAAGCTTCATCTAATATTATGATATTCTCAACTAATGAAATGCCAGAAATGTATGAGATGCACAAGAAAAGGGCCCTCCTCCTTCTCCATCAAATGGTTAATACTTTTATCACCTAAAGGCACTACCCAGACAGACTGCATCTCAGAGCAGATAATTTATTCCATCAAGTCCAAGCTCATTGGGACTGTAAGGTAAAAACCTTTCTAAGACTATAATGTGTAGGAGATCTACTACTGATCCAACTGGGTCAAAGAGATGAAAAAGGTAAGAGGAAGATGAAGCAGATAAACTGGAGGCTAGACACCTGCCTTAATTTAATTGTGTACTTTCCATCTGGGGCCAGTAACATCGGTCGGTTTACATAGGGAGTTGTTCAGCCTTAATTTGGGGCAAAGAAAAATCTGGTGCAGCCAGTTCTGCCAATAAGAGGCAGCTGGTTGCCCACAGTGGCACAAATTTCCAAGACGGTAGTTTTGTGAAAATAAATAATAGTGGTGTCTGGAAATAACAGTTTCTGCTCACTGTATGACAGATATAATACCAAGCACTGGGGTACATAATCACATAATGTAGATTACAGTCCCTGTTCCCGGTGGGGCTCACAGTCTAAGTGGGAGGGAAAACAGGATCAAATCCCACTGTGGCTCAGTGGGAAAGTCTGGGTTTAGGCATCAGAGGTCATGGGTTCTAATCCCAGCTCCACCACCTGTCAGTTGTGTGATTTCAGGCAAGTCACTTCATTTCCCGGTGCCTCAGTTACCTCACCTGTAAAATGGGGATGAAGACTGTGAGCCTCACGTGGGATACCCTGTATCTACCCCAGGGCTTAGAACAGTGCTTGGCACATAGTAAGCGCTTAACAAATACCAACAATATCGTTTAGAGTGTGAGCCTGTTGTTGGGCAGGGATTGTGTCTATCTGTTGCTGAATTGTACATTCTAAATGCTTAGTACAGTGCTTTGCACATAGTAAGTGCTTAATAAATACGATTGAATAAATGAATGAATGAAATGAATGAATGAAATCCCCATTTTGTAAAATGAGGAACTGGGGCCCAGAGAAATTCAGTGACTTGCCCAAGGTCACAAAGCAGGCATGTGGCAGAGCTGGGATCAGAACCCATTAGGTCCCACTGCTTCTCAAGTTGATAACCGATAATTAACCTCCATGACTGCTATTATCTGCTTGTTTCTGATGGAACCAGATTGGCTTGGAGGTGCTGATGATGATGAGACTCCACCTGTGTGTACATTTCTTTGAAAATAAAATGTACATTTAGCTGATGATTTACAGAAGTACACCTTCTCTGGCCCTTTGCCATGGTGGGTGAACAGTGCTAGGAGAACAATGGCTAAGAGAGGAAAGGTATCTCCTACAACCAAACAGGACATGAATTTGAGGGATTTTTTTTTTTTGTTGTCGTTGTTTTCAGTAGTGATGGTTTGCTCCGAGCCATCCACACTCTCTCACCTGGTTCCCCTGTGCCTAGCAGCACACCACGCAAGATGGCAATAAGGAGAACGGGTACGGAATGAAAAGCTCTAAAACTTCAACAGTAGCTGACACTTCTATGGCCTCACATTTGGTAAATCATCCTTAGAACCATTTACAGTCCTGGTAACAGAGGATGAACTGGATGCTTTTTAGACCTTTGGGACAATTAAGACCCAGAATTTGGACCTAAAGTCATTTGTGGATGAAGGGAGAGGCAACTACCACTGTCTGCTATAAATTCTATATGATGGAAATAGCTATTTCCATACTCTTCTGTGATTAGAAATGACCTCCTGACTCTTGCATCAGTCCCCAGCTGATCTCCCTGCCTTCAGCCTCTCCCCTCTCCAATCCGCTGCTAGGATCATTTTTCAAAAAAACTTTTCTGCACACATCTCCCCACTCCTCAAATACTTCCAGTGGTTGCCTAGCCCTCTCCACAACAAGCACAAATTCCACCCTTTCAGATTTTAAGTATTCAGTCAGCTCTCTCCCCCTACAACCCAGCCCACACACTTCACTCCTCTGCTATGAACCTATTCACTGAGCCTCCCTCTTGTCTCTCCCACTGTCAACTCCTTACTTCCTGCCTGGACCTACCTTCCCCTTCAACACCCTCCCCATCTTCAAACCCCTACAAAAATCACATCTCCTCCAGGAAGCCCTCCCTGAATAATCTTTCACACACCCTCATCTATTTTCCCTCCTTGTCTCTCTCATGAACTTAGTCCCACCTCTTCCCTATAACACTTATGTACATAACCTAATATTCAGTCTTTTTCCTTCACCTGTAATTTAAACAATCAATTCACAAACAGCATTTATTGAACACTTATGTACTTGGGTCTGATATTCCCCTCACCCTCAGCCCCATGGTACTTATGGACCTATCATTATACGTGTCTATTTTCCCTGTTTGTAATTTATTTTAATGTCTGTCTACCCCACTAATCTGTTAATTCCTTGACAGCAGAGATTAGGGCTTCTCACTCTACAAGTACTTAATAAAGTGTTTTACACAGAGTAAGTGTTCAGTAAAAGCGACTGATTTGTGGATTGATGGCCAAGGCATAGCTGAGAAGAAGCAGAGTCAAAACATATTTTTTGGTCTACTTATATATAAGAATATGAGGTCTATATTTTTCCTCAATCAAAAATAAATTTCAACAAATTTGAGCTCCATTACAGGTGAGGGTGGAATCTGAGTGGGAGGCTGGAGAGCTACTGCCTTGCCATGAAGAGATCAGTGGATGCACAATGCCACTGGAGTTATGAAGATGCTTTTCCTTCCTTCCCACCCTGTTGTTTCAGGTTATTTACCATCTATTCCCTAGCATCTCTTCTTGGTCTCTGAGCATTTCCATAGGTTCCAGATTTTACTTCCTAGTCATTCCACCATGATAGTCAGTTAAACATATAGCACAAACTGGTCCATCTGGGTTGCTGGGTGGATGGTGGGAGAAAACACCTTTGCGTCTCCAAATGGCTCCTGAACACACCAAACTGAGCCAATGGAATAACTGTTATTGAAAGTGAAATCACATCACATCTCATCAAGAGACCTTCCCTGTCTCCCCCTCTAAAAAATGTTGGTATTTGTTAAGCGCTTACTATGTGCAAAACACTGTCCTAAGAGCTGGGGGGATATGAAGTGATCAGGTTTCCTACATGAGGCTCACAGTTTTAATTCCCATTTTACAGATGAGATAACTGAGGCACAGAGAAGCTAAATGACTTGCCCAAAGTCACACAGCTGACAAGTGGCAGAGCCGGGATTCAAACCCATGACCTCTGACTCCTGAGCCCAGGCTCTTTCCACTGAGCCACACTGCTTCTCAATCTAGACTGTAAACTCACTCTGGGCAGGGAATGTGTCTGCTATATTGTTACACCGTACTCTCCCAAGCGCTCTGCACACAGTAAATGCTCATTAAATATGACTGATTGAAAGTAAAGTTCATAATAGAAATGGTACCTACTGACTGCTTAGGAAAGAATGACAGAACAAAAGATAGGGCCCACACCTTTGGGTTGCTTATAGCGTAATGGCAGGAGGAAAACAGGCAGACCCCAAGTATTTACAAACAGCAGGAGAACAAAGCTGAAACTGACAATAGAAGTGAAGAAAGATGAATATGTGAATAATCAGTGAAAAATTTTGTAATGCGAAGGACTGTTGTATAACGTGCTAAGGCACAACCTGGGGTGATGGAAATTAATTAGGGAAGACCCTCTGGAGGAGTTGGGATTTCAGAAGGGTTTGAAGATAGTTAGAGCTGTAGTCCGATGGATCCGAAGGAGGTTGGAAGGGCACCAACAAGCGATCGGGGGAGGAACAGTCGAGAGTGGAGCACTGTAAGCAAGGGGGCTTGGGAAGAGCGGGACAATATTGAGAATCATCTTTCTGCTACAGTTGAAGTCTTCCAGAATCTGCCTTTTGATTATCACTTTAATAGCATGTGGCTTCATGACTACACATGAAACTTTAGTTTAGCTGAAACTTTCCTTTAAACTTTAGCTGAATGTAGGAATTCCTTGACAATAAAGGCAATAAGCAAAAAGCTATTAACTTTAGAGCTACACACTGCTAAATGGATAACCATCTAGATTCCAATTGGAAAATACTTTTAGTTTAAGAAAACCCAACAAAAACAAAACTAGTCATTGCAGTATTAAAATAAATACACTTTAGGATTGGGGGAATTAACCATCACTAAACTATTTATTGGTTACTGAGGGTGCATAACAGTGTACCAGGAATTTGGGTTAGAGCTGCTAAATGAGTACCAAATTACTGTACACAACTATTTTTTAGACTTTCTACGAAGACAGAGACTAGTCTGTAACTCTAAAAGCAACGCTCCCACGGTGCGTATGTAACAGAGCACAGGGGAATGAAACCCATGACCATAGTCTGGCAGAATCTCAGCACACCCCAACAGCCAGGAGCCAAAAAGAATGAGGTGACAGGCAGCCAGTCACCTGGTGTCCCACAAGGTCCCACTGAGGACCAAAGAGCTCTCTATCTGGCTTTCATCATACAGGCCTTTCTCTTGTGGGAAATGCAGTTTCCAGACAAGTTTCCTACTGTGTCTTCTGAGGCTTGGTCCCAGCTGCATCTCAAAGAGAGGTTTGCACTTCAAAACAGCCAGTCTCTACCAACAGAGCTATTCCTGAAAATGTATTCACTATCACCTACACTGCCAGCTACATCATTGGTAGTTAATACAAGGCTCTCTATCATTCAAGACGACCTTGGGTCTGAGTTGCTCATCGGCAAAGATGAGCAAACAATCTCCACAGCCTCAGCAGTGCCACGGGCTTATGATCTGTGGCTTGAGCCCGCAGCTTCTGTCTGCAAACACAGACACCATCACAAACCCCCTGGGAGATTATAGCTACCAGTGAACATTCCCAAGAAGATGAATCTTTCAAATCCATAGGCCAAGTGTGAAAAATTCATTTTGATCAGTGGTGGGATTTGGGATATTGCTGTTGTTACATCATTTCATATCTGGAAGCTGAATTACCAAACTCTTAGTTTCTTTATTCACATATTTCTTCAACTGATTCTGCCACTCGAGGAATACCCCCTTATAATTATGCACCAAGGACTTTAGTGATTTATTAGTATTTACCCCTTCCAAGGAATATTATCCTCCTCTCAGAGAGTTCCATTTGGCCTTTCTGAGCAACATCATCATCATCATCGATGTGCGTTTATTGAGTATCTACTGTGCACCAAAGTGCTTTGCAGGAAAATCTGATCCCTGACCTTGAAGAGCTTAAAATCAAATACTGTTTAGATAGTACTAAAAAGTCAAACACTGATTACTTACAATTATATTTAACTTATTGAGCAAACCCCTCTCCTTCCTTCTTTTGCTTCCACTTCTTCAGTGAGCAAGGACAGGACAAATTCATTATTTCTACAATATATTAGTATTAGTTAAACAATGAACTCCATTTGAAGAATAAGCAAGGATGAGAGCGGTAATAAGTTAAGTGGTTCCAAACACAGGTGGTGCTAGAATGAGTTTTAAGATCACATGGGAGCATGGGGTGGGAGAGTAATCCATTAGATATATTTAGAAAAATCCTCCCACCTCTTATCTTCCAATTTCCTAGATGGAAAGTTTTCCTAACAATCTAAAATTAGATGAATAAGCACGACTAATTAAACAAAGCAACAACGTTGCAATCTCTGAAGTATAGAACAATTCACTGCCCTTGCCAGAAGGAGGTTGTATTAATCTACTTTGCTACTGTATATGATTTCTACCCAGGGAAAGCCGACTGGCTTTGGGTAGTGAGTAGGTGAATGTCAGCATCTTTTAGCTTTAGGGGAGAAGACGTGTCTCAGTAAATATGGACAACAAAATGCTTGCAGATGGAGTGAAATGATGTCACACACGTGGCTCCTTGAAGTGATCTTGAAATAGATAATGGGTGGTTTGGTTACATAATGAATCATGCATAGAGGTGTGTACATCTCCCTCCCTCCCCCTTCATATCCAACCCCATCTTCAAAGTCTTATTAAAGGCATGTTTCCTCCAAGAGACCTTCCCTAAGCCCTCATTTCCTCTTCTCCCTCTGTGTTGCCCTTAAACTTGGATATGCACTTTTTATTCACCTAGCTCTCGCCCCTGCAGCACATATATACGTAACCAAAATTTATTTATTTGTATAACATATCACATATCTACCAACTTTAATAATAATAATAATAATAATGTTGGTATTTGTTAAGCGCTTACTATGTGCCGAGCACTGTTCTAAGCGCTGGGGTAGACATAGGGGAATCAGGTTGTCCCACGTGGGGCTCACAGTCTTAATCCCCATTTTACAGATGAGGGAACTGAGGCACAGAGAAGTTAAGTGACTTGCCCACAGTCACACAGCCGACAAGTGGCAGAGCTGGGATTCGAACTTATGAGCCCTGACTCCAAAGCCCATGCTCTTTCCACTGAGCCACGCTGCTTCTCTAACTTTGTTATAATATACTCTCCTAAACACTTAGAACAGAACTCTGTCCATAGTTAAGCATTCGATAAATATGATTGGTTTCACTTCACTTCTTCCTTTTTACCTTTTCTAATTCCTCTCATCATCTCTACTGTTTAACCTGAATCTATTCATAGATCTATTTAATAACTCCAGCTAGGGAGCAGAGTTGAGATACAAGCACTTTGGACCCAGCCCTTAGCAACTTTCTAGGGGGTGTCTGAGTATTATCGCTGATCAGAACTAATTTAGTGTTTTCAATGAACTAGGTATCAGGTCAATTGCCCATTTGCGAATTTGACATTTGCTTCACAGTTTATAGGACAGTCTGCTTTCTTTTAGGGAGGTGGAGGAAGAGCAGGAATAATAGAATAAATAATGATAACTATGGTATTTGTTAAACACTTACTATGAGCAAAGCACATATTCATATTGATGACTGTTTCCCCCTCCAGGCCGTAAGCTCGTTACGGGAAGGGAACATGTCTGCTAATTCTGTTGTATTCTACTTTCCCAAGTGCTTAGTATAGTGACCTGCACATAGTAAATGTTAAGCACTGGGACAGACACAAGATAATCAGATCCCACATGGAGTTCACATTCTAAATAGGAGGGAGCACAGGTATTGAATCCCCAAATGGCAAATGAGGGAACTGAAGCACAGAGAGGTGGTGACTTGCCCGAGGTCACACACAGCAGGCAAGTGGAAAAAGTGGGATTAGAATTCAGCTCCTCTGATTCCCAGGCCCATGCTCTTTTCACTAGACCATGCTGTTTCCCACTGGCTGGCTGCCAATTTCGGCTTCCCCAAACCCCTCACCCTGCCTTTAGTAACGTCAAATCATTCATTACCAGTTCCAGAATTTCCTGCTGCCAGAAACTCTGTTCAATGGTCTGGAATGATGGGACTTTATTTGACCTACGAGGCAGAAACTGTCCAATTCTAGCTAGGCACTGTTCAGAACAAAAAAATGAGACAAGGACCCTGCCCAGATGGCTCCCAATTAAAATTTCAAGGACAAGCCACCAGGAAATCACTGAGAGAGAAAGGAAGGTGAAAAATCCTAAAATACGAGATGGGGTATTGAATATTTTTAGTCCTTAGTGGATTGGGATTTTGTGACTTTGAGACTGACTCCCCAGATAGGCCAACACCAAAATCCATGTCAACCAGAAGGCTTTGGTTCATGATTCCCATGAGCCAACCACTTGTGCTCTACAAATGGTCTATGTTGGTGCTACTCACTTCCTCTTAGTTTGGCAGAATACAGATGGGTTGAATTCCAAATGATTGAGCAAAACCTGTCTTTTTGGTTTACCACTTTGTAACCGAGAACTTTTCTTCCAGGATTTAGATCAATCTTGCAAGTGACTCTGAGGAAATGGTAGCTTGCAAAATATTCAAAGGCTCCAGACTAACCAATGCCTTTCTATTGGTCATGCATACAGAGTCCAAATCCAGAGTTTCTTTAAACTCAATCTTCAGGCTAAAGGTCACAGAGGGGACAAGGAGCATCTTTGTGCTTCAATTTGGCTCACTGCTGTCTGATTTTCCTATGACAACTGCCCGATTTCCTTTTAGGTCCTTGACACAAGGGCATGTCCTGCTGTGGATGGCAGGTTTTAGTGTTTGAATTCAAATTAATTGCTTGACTTATGATTTTGAACCTATGCCCAGGACTTGTGGGCAATGACCTCACTTTCCCAACCCCAACAAATAAATAAATAATCAACTGTCTTGGAGCTTTATTCCTATTAGCTCCCCTATAGGAAACTCTGGTTCTCTCTAGCCACAACTGTTAGGACCAGCCTTTAGGCAGCTAAAATCATCATGGACACTCATGAGAAATCAGAAAGATCTGACTCAGGCAGTTCAGATTCCGTCTAGGAAACAGAAAGTGGAAAAACATTCTAGCGCCCTTTAGGTCCCAGGCTCCAGCACTTTTCAGGTCGCCACCTACCCTCAGGCCAAACTGGATCACCTCCTTCAGAGACTCAGATCCTCCAAGGGAGAAGGCAGAATTTTCTCCTCCCAACTAGGAAATAGTTGCTAAAGAAGGAGGGGTTTATGGGAATCCTGGTAGGTAGCTGGGTGTGTGTGTGGCGGGGGGATGGAGGCATCATGGCAAGCTACTGGGCAGTCAAATAGAGAGTTACCTTTAGGGTGACCCCAAGTCAGAGAGAAATACCTAAAGACTGATGCCAAATGCTCACTGCTGAACAGGACCTGAGCACCTCTAAGTTCATGACTGAGTTCCAGCCAGGAACCAGTTCTGTGTTTACTTGAGGGAATGAGCTGCTCTTGGAAGGCTGACCTGATTTTTCCAAAGATGGTTGTTGTAAAAAAGGCATTTTCCACAGAGCAGTTCTGCCAGTCTGCTTCACTTTGGCTCCCCAAATAATTGCTCCCTCCAAGCAACTGGAGAATGTCCATGATTGAGAACTTACTCTCTCTCTCCTCATCTCTCCATAACATCTAAGAGCACGGACTTGGGAGTCGGAGACGTGGGCTCTAAACCCAGCTCCACCACTTGTCTGCTGTGTGACCTTGGGCAAGTCATTTAACTTCTCTGGACCTCAGTTACCTCATCTGTAAAATGGGGATAAAGACTGTGAGCCTCACATGGGACAACCTGATTACCTTGTATCTACCCTACTGCTTGCAAGCAGGCACCTAAATGCCATAATTATTATTATTATAACTCATATTCTTTGTGGATTCAATTCACCTTCCCTTCCCTCCTCCCTTCAAGTTGTTCCCAGGGTGATGGGTCCAAGGAAGGAAGGAAAAGGACCAGGGCAACAGAAGAGAGTGAAGGGACTGGAAACATGGCAGGAAATGGGGCATGGAAATGGCTGGCAGCAACCGAGTGGGCAGTAAAGGAAATGGCTCTGGCCAGGGGGAGGATGCAATAGGACATATGCTGATGTAATTTAGAGATGAGACGGACTGGTGGGAATTGGCAGTGACAGGAAAGGTTGGCTGAGGTCTCAAAGATATTACTGAAAGGCAGTTTGGTAGAGGGCCTGACTAAAAGGTGGAAGGAAGGAAGGAAGGGGAAGGTTAGCTACCAGTATCCAGGGGGAAAGAAAGCTGCTTCAGCTAAAAGTTGAACAACCTCGGAGGCTATCTCCTTAGACCCGGAAAGAGGCAAATGAGTGGTTCTTGGATATTCGTCTTGTAAAACGAAGCAAGCGCAGAAAGCACTGAAGACCTTAATTTCCCTCTCATGTTTGAAACAGTTCTCTTTTGCTAGGTTTTCTTCTCCCACCTCTAATCTCTACTGTTCTCCCCAACTGAGATAGAACCAAAGCTGAGTTTATAGCAACAGACAGTGAGAGTCTAGAAGGATTCAAGTGTCCTGGACTGGAGAGATATTGCTTTTACAAGAGAATGTCAGGACTGTAAAATTAAAAAAAAGTCCTCCACTAGGTAGAGGGAAGGGGAAAGGGGATGGAAGCCAAGATGAGCTTCCTCCATGGATTAGTTCAAACTCAGCTATATATGGGAGGAGGAGGAGGAGGAGGAGGAGGAGACAGGGCTTGTTTTAGGGAATGAAAAGATACTTCATTTTCCCTGAAGGTCCTCCTATAATTCAATAGTAGAAATTCTATGGCATTGATTTATTATCAATTTCCCCCTCTAAAATATTTAATCTAAATTTGGCAGGAGTTGAGGGGAATTCAAACTGGTACTGTGTGAGTATCCCCTTCATCCACTACACCCCAGCTGACACTTTTTGTTCCTTTTAAACTAACCTACCCATTGTACTTCACTCTAGTCTTACTCTTCACCAATCCCTTGCTCACACCCTCTTCTGTCTGGAATTCCTTTTCCTCCTTGTGTGATAGACCACTGCTCTCCTAATCTCATCTCCTGGACGCCTTTTCTTGTTGATTTTTCATCTCCCCACTTTATTTATATCCCCAACTGCCATTTTAGCACTTCCAGGTCACTTCCTCCTCTCTGTAATTTATTTTAGTGCCTGGGCTAGATTGTAAGATCTTTGAGGACAGGGATCATGTCTACTTAGTACAGTGCTCTTCATACATTAGATGTTCAATAAATACTATCGATTTACTGAATCTTGGACAGGAACATGGAGATCCAACTCACTGCCTTTGTGAGCTTTTACCTGACTTGCTCCTTAATCCCATTTTTTCTCAACTAGCAGATGGATCATATCGTCTCACACTTGCTACACTGAGTCACAGAAATGAAGAGCTGCATGGCACCCTCAGAGGCCATCGGGTCCGGTCTTTATGCAGGCAAATTACAAAACCATCCAAGACAGATGCTTATCTATTCTTTTCAGATCTCCAGGAGGTAGATGCCACAACCTCACCCCAAGCAGTCTACAGTGCCCTAAGGGACAAGCATAATTTAATCAAAAGAGTAGAGAGGAAATTATATAGCTAAAATTCATCAAAGGGAAGTTTTCTGGGCAAGAAATGGGCAGAAAAACTGGAAATATTAGATCAGATCAGTTTGCTGCAAATATAAATTACAGAATTAAGAACGGACTCATACAATGTTTCTGAGGCCACCGATGAAGTCTGAGATCATAAATTCTGACTACTTTTCGGGTGATATATTTCCAGTGTGAACTAAAGACAGCAAGAAACTAGATATTAACAGGTCTGTTGTGGATGCCTATTTACAATTTAATTATTGACTGCCATTCCAGAATATCTTTGAGCGAAAGAATGAATAGGAATAACTTTCCAATTCCCTAGCTGAGGTTCGATATTACTTCTTCAAAGCACTTTAATATCAATTATTTCATTCAAAGTGGTGCAGGAATCATGATGCCACTTTTACTATAAAAGATGACAAAACTAAGGTGGAGAGGTAAGTGACATGCCCAAAGCCAATCATTCAATCAATCAATGGCATTTATTGACCATTAACTTTGCTCAGAGGACTGTACTAAGAGCTTGGAAGAGAACAATACATTTGAGGATGATGATGATAATAACAACAGTAATATAGTAACAATAATATAATACTACTAGACTTAGTAGGTGCCAGGCACTGTACTAAGCACTGGGGTAGACACAAGATAACCAGATCAGACGAACCACTGGGACTCACAGTCTAAGTAGGAAGGAGAACAGGTTTTTAAACCCCATTTTACAGATGAGGAAACTAATGTCCAGAGAAGTTGCCTTAGGACACACAGTAGGCAAATGACAGAACTGGGATGAGAAGCCAAGTCTTCTGACTCACAGGTCTGGGCTCTTTCCACTAGGCTATGCTCTGGCTGGTAGACATGATCTCTATTCTAAAAGAGTTCACAGTCTAGCAGGAGGAGCTCACTGTCTAATGGGCCACACACCAGACCAGTGATTGACCTGGAACTGTGTGCTTTCCATGGATCCATAATGCCTCCACAGTATTTTGACTGGGCTATAAAAAGTGCTCTTTTTTTAACCTTGACTTCACAGGCAACACACAAGATGTAGAGAAACTTTCTTCTTCCAAGTAGTCTGAGTTGTTTTTTCCCAGACTCTTACCTAGCTTTGACAGAAGGACCCAGGTCTTGTAACAGCCTATAGATGTCTCCAATCTACACAGAGTGATAGGGTCCTTTAAGAAACCTTTTTCCTACTTGGTTTCCCTAAATGTTTGTCACAGGCAATGGAAAGCCCACTAGCAAATTCCACACGACAGCTCCCACCGTGAACCCCAACCCAGCCGATCATGTTAAGACATGATACAGTGTCTTCGGCTTGGTAATTCATTTCACACTTTTGATAATTTATAGTTGATGCAAACTGACTTTTACTCTAGTTTTCCAATCATTTTCCCTCTGATTCCTGCCAGCAAGAATTCCCCTGACAAAATCCTAACTAGCCTGCTTCCTCACTGTTCCTTTGATTTAATTAGGTCCATTTCCAAGGGAAGGGCTGAACAGTTTAGTGTACCAAATTGGGGGGGGGGGGCAGGAATCAAGGGAGATGGACATTATAAATAATGGTCCCAGTGGCTGAGGGATACCTGGCATGCATCTCTGAAACACAACATTCTCCCAGTTACGGCAGACGCTGGAAGCTTTTGTACTTTAATGTAGTTTCAGACCTATGGGCATTTGCAGGTTGTTCAGGGGGAGCGGCAAGCTTCGGAAAAGGTACCTGCTTTGGAAAATTTAGATATTTGGCTTTGTTTGTCAGCCTACAGGAGAATGTTCCCTTTGAAGACTAGAGGGAGGAGAAAAATTGGGGCCCATAGAGTCAGCAATGGAAACTCTCCATTAAATCAGCCCGATGGAGCAAATCCAAAACATTTCACTTTTAATTAACCCTTTCCACACTTGCTAGGCTTCGGCACATGTGTCCAAAGACAACAGCAGTAATTTGAAGAAAACTGTTTCATTTTAATAGAAATTTTTACTTGCAGCCTGATTCCTTTTAGGCTCAGGCTAACTTGCCCAAGTGTTTCAAATAATCTGGTCCAGTAAAATGTACTGTTTAGTCTTTCATCCATCCAATGTTACTAAGCTTTTGTACAGACCTTGGGAGAGCAGCTAAATAACTAAAGTGCTGATGAGAAAGGAACAGATTCTTTCTAGATCCTTCTGAGTTATAACTTCTAGATGCCCCTCCCCCCATCTTAGTTGTAGCACTCGAATCACTCTAGTGATGTAGCAAAGAGCCAGTACGCTGCAGAAAAAGAATAATCTTTCCAAAAGGTAACAGTGTAGATCCTACTCAGCCTACTCCTAATCAGGACACCATATTTTCAAAATTTGTTGTCACCCTGTTTAAAAATTCCAAGAGAATTGTGTTGGAAATGAAGATTTTTCTCCCAAAAAAGCTTGCCTTCATCCCTTCCTGTATCCACCCCTGAAGTCACAAAGCTGATTCTCCATGGCAACAGACTGTGAGGTCATAAACAAAGGATTATGATTTCACTGCTGGGCCCAGCAGGAGGACTGGAGCTGGCAAGGAGAAAGCTCTTTATCCCAAGACGATTATCTTTTGAAATTAGCAATTGTCATGAAGGGAAATGAACGGGCTTCTGATCAAGTAAAAGTCTTTTGTGATTTACTGTTTCCCAATCCCGCACAGGTTTCAATGCTCTGAGCTCTAAAGCAATATTTCCGAAGGCAGGGAACAAAAATGCTCAAGAAAATTCTTTCCCTAGCACTGTATCCCGGCCTAATGAGCACTCATCACACCATATCACAAACCCTCAGGACTAGTTAAACCCCTGGAGAATGGGCACATTTTAATATTAATCTTCCCTAAATGGTGAGAATGTAACTACACATTTTCCCTTAATCGCCTCCTCAAAGGAATCCTGACCACAGCCTAGAATCGTGTTTAATTAGCAATTAATTGTATCCACTCGGAGGAGTCCTGAGACAGACTTCTCTTGAACAGCTGGTCTTTTTTGAAGACTGAAGAGAGTGTCACACATATGCACTGTGAGGGGAACAGCTGCTCTCCTCAACCTCAGGGGACTGAGGGGAGGGGCTTCTTACGTGGTGTACTTGAGGCAACGACTAGAATAACTCAATAACAACAACAACAGCAACAAGTATTTGTTAAGCGCTTCCCCTATTCCAAGCACTAAGTGCTGGGTTCGATACAAGATGATCCATTCAGATACAGTTACTGTCTCACACAGGGCCCACAGGTACATGTTAAAACACATTCTCCTCATTTTAATGAATAATGATACTATGCTGGTATAATAAAGTGTGTCAAAAGATGTAAAGGGTAAACATGAGGAAGATCGGAGAGGCGGGAGGGACAGGAGAGAGAATTCTCTGAAAAGGCACCCCCAGTTGCTTTCAAAACCATTTGAAGTTGAACTCACTGGGCAAAAGGTTTCTAGGTAGGTGTGTGTGCACCACAGCCAGGCTCTTCCTCCTCTTTTTAATGGGGCTTCCTACTGGGTCTGAAACACCGCCACCAGGTATGACTGAAGCAGGGTCTGTCGGTCATACTGAAGTCGCCTCATTAGGGTGGCCTTAATGAACTGAATTCATGTTACAGTAAGGCTTGCCTTCCCTTGGGGACTAAGTTAACCTATTCATTAATACCATCTGCACCTTTGTGGTATTCCTTTGCTCTCTCCCCACAGCTTTTTCTTTTTGCTGTAAGATGAGTTGGCTGAGGGCAAGGAGAAAGAGCACGGGGGCTTGGGAGTCTAATCCCAGCTCCGCCACTTGTCTGCTGTGTGACCTTGGGGAAGTCACTTAACTTCTCTGTGCCTCAGTGACCTCCTCTGTCAAAATGGGGATTAAAAAATGTGAGCCCCACGTGGGCCAATCTGATTACCCTGCAGCACTTAGAACAGTGCTCGGCACATAGTAAGCACCTAACAAATACCATTACTATTATTATTATCTGTCCCTTGATGGCTAGCTCTCTCCTGGCACAGGGAAATGGGAAAAACTGCTTGGCCATGTTCCTTTGCCCAGCATATGGGTATTTTTTTTTGCAACCAGCTCATCCCATTGGATGAATTCCATAAGGCCAGAAGAGAATTTCCTCCCTTTATGGGTCCTAGATGGGTGTCAGGACAGGGGAGGGTGACAATTCTGGCCCATGACCATTGATGAGACTGTTGAAGCAGTTGCTGCCCACACGCTTCCAGGGCAGAGGGAGTCATCATCTTGGCTCTGAGGCAGCAGTGGACTCCTGCCTCATGCCACTGTTCTTACTGCTGTGGTGGGCCAGGCTGTTGCTAGCCATTCCCATGACTTGTTGGATGCAATGAAGGAGTCCCCTTTGGCAGGAGCCTTATTCTAAGGTCTTGCCCGCAGGGAAGGCGCCCGATGTGATTTACTCAGCACTCTAGTGCTGCAATCATATATGCAGCTGGATGACATGTGTAAAGTTAAAAAAAAACACAAAACATCCCTTCACCTTCTTGCTTGCTGAGAAGTTGCTAATAATAATGATAATAATAATAATTATGGTATTTGTTAAGCGCTTACTATGGGACTGGGAGTCAGAAGTCATGGGTTCTAATCCCGCTTCTGCCACTTACAGGCTGTGTGACACTGGGCAAATCACTTCACTTCTCTGTGCCTCTGTTACCTCATCTGTGAAATGGGGATTAAGACTAAGAGTCCCACGTGGTACAACCTGATAACCTTGTACCTATCTCAGTGCTTAGAACAGGGCTTGGGACATAGAAAGCGCTTAACAAATACCATCATCATTATTATCGGGTTGGACACAGTCCCTGTCTCATGTGGGGCTCACAGTCTCAATCCCCATTTACATATGAGGTAACTGAGGCACAGAGAAGTCAACTGAGTTGCCTAAGGTCACACAGCAGACAAGTGGCAAAGCCTGAATTAGAACACATGACCCTCTGTCTCCCAGACCATGTTCTATCCACTAGGCCATACTTCTTATCCTCAAGGGAAGTTTATGCTGCTGGACATTTTCCATAATAATACTTCTCTAGACTGGGCATCCATAGCCAAAGAGCCATTCCAGTTCTCCATGCGATTCACAGATGAGGTTGTCTTGCTCACTGAGATATAGAAGGCTGTGTTACCTGGGGATTAAACAAGAGAATCACTCCACCCCACTCCAGTTGAAGCAACTCATCCTGACCTGGGAGGGTTTTCCAGATTTCTGGAGGGAAAGTGGGCAGCACATGGGTAATGAACAGGAGGCAAAGGAAGCCAGGCCTATTAACACTGAGGTCATCTTTTGGTCATTTTTCTCAGTCACCTGCAAGGAGAGGAGGCTGCTACTGCCAACTGTTTATTGTTTAGGTTTCTGAGACAGCTGCCAGAAGAGACCAAAAACTCCACATAAGGTTGGAGGGAATCATTATTACTATTATCTGTTAAGACCTCTCAGACTATCTTTTGCCTAGTTGTAAAATGGGGTTTGTTGTTTACATGCTTCCCTGCTATTTATATTCTGTTTCCAATCTGTCACTTGCTATACCATCTGTGTCAACTGCAATAAAATTGGGCTCTGATTTGGAGGAATTTTACTTCTTAAGAGAGTTATAGCACTGACCCTGTCAGGGTGGTTTTGGGGATTTTTCTGGTGAACATCATTGTTCCTACTGGTTTGCGTGCATGAAAATTATTCCTTCCTCCTGACCCAACACCTGAAAAGGTGTTAGTTTTCTCGGTATGAGACACATCTTGAAGCATGAGCTGTTTTGGCAGAGAATCAATCAGAAACAATCCACAGAAGTACTGGGGATTAACTGGGCATTTTGGGTATAAAAAATCCCCTTGCAGCACCTTACATAAAATTCAGATGGATAAGAATAAATCCTTTGCCCAAAGAAAGCACTGACCTTCCCAAGAACTTGGTGCATTTTTTAATCATGCATAGTCATAGAAAAGCAATGACGTGTTCACTAACTCCTTCCCCGCAAGGCTCAAAACTCTTGACAGACATAATTCCACTTATCTCCAGATGAGGATACAAGACAATTATTTGTGTCATTTTACATAATGGGGGAAATATAGCACTGAGACATGATTTTCCAAAGGTCACACAGTGAGTCAGTTATAGAACTATGACAAGGCCACAGGGTTTTGAAGTATAGACCTACATTGTTCCGTTGACCACAGCAGTTCAACTTGAATTCCTTGTGGTATTTCATTCGTCGGCTTTGTGTGTATTGAAGAGAAGAGGTGAATTCGGGGCAATAGCTCCATGTGTATTATTTTATTTCATAGTCTTTTCAACTCCCAAATTTAAAACGGGGACTACCAACAGCTAAGAAAGGAGTCGTTTCTGGTAATTCATAGAATGGAGGTAGTGTCTAAATAGGCTTAGATTGAAAAACCACTTGAGAGAAGGATTGGGTCTATTCTTTAGTGAACCTCTAACACCTAGTTTAGGGATATATGCAGCTTGTGGGCTCATTACATAAATAAATGAATGAATATTTAATGATGATTGCAATTGGTCAAATGGGAGAGTGCCTGGGACCCAGGTTCCGAGCCTCAAAACAACCTGGGCTTTCACCATCTCAAAGGGATTTGGGCTTTTGGTGTAACGAAGGTTACAGTTGTGAACCCACTAGAGATCACCCCTACCTAAAGGAGACTCACCTTTCCTGCTTTGACAAGATTTGAAATCTCCTGTCCCCAATCACCTCCCACTGCCATCAAGTCTAAGACACTTCCAGCCCCTACTAATGGAGGCCTTTTCCTTGGATATTAAAATATTTCAGCATCTCAAGCCCTATCATTATAGCATTTTGTGCCCCTCCCACCCCACAACCCCACTAGTCAGGAAAATGGAACGAAGGACTTACAAGACTTCTTACTTAAACACAATAATTTTCCAATCACATTTACAATCCTGTTTGGGAAAGTTTAATCCTTGCTGTTGAATTACAAAAGCACTGGAGAACCTGACGAAGCCTACAAGCTTTGTCTTAATACAAGCTCAACTGTCTTAATCAGATCAGAAAATATCACCCAAGGTCTCTCCCAAGCAAGACACATAAGTAGTAATATTTAAGGAAAATCTATCCCCAATTACTTCCTCCTCTTCACCTTTGTCCTTTACAATCACTCCTTTCATCTACTCCTCCTTTACTACTAACTGGTCTTCTCTCTCTAAACTTACTCATTGCAATAGTAATTGCTGTATATATATATATATTGTCCTGCCATCTTCTAGAGTATAACTCATTATCTTTTAAAATCTTGGCTCCTCTTGGTATTCTCATATTTTTGGAGTCTTCTTTGACTTCTCTGCTATTTCTTTTTCTTATACTCCTTTACAAGCAATATGCCTGTGGAAATAGCATAGGCTGGGCAATCAGGAGACCAGGGTTCTAATCTTAGTTCTGTCACTTGCTTGTTCTTCTTTCTTCTATCATTTTCTCAGGAAAGGATTATAATGTTTTCATTAATCAGCAAGAGCTCAGGTCTCCTCTCCCAGGTTGGTGCCATGGGAGGCTTGGGAGCTACGGTCCATGAGCAAATCAGTTTCTGACTGATCTAGTTTCCAGGAAGGTCCAGGGAGTTAGCTGCTCTACTAACGGGTGACTGGGATTGGATCTCTGACATTACTGTGGTCATATTAATCAATTTCACAAAGTCCTTTCCAAGACTCAACTTAATTCACTGTCTATGTGACTTTGGGCAAGTGTCTTAATTTCTCTGTGCCTCAGTTACCTCATCTGTAAAATGGGGATTAAGACTGTCCATATGGGACAGGGACTGTGTCCAACCTGATTACCTTGTATTTACCCCAGTGCTTAGAACAGTACTTGGCACATAGTAAGCACTTAAACACAATAATTATTAGTTATTACTATTAGGATTCAGCAACAATCTTTCCTTCGCCTGAGAATGGGGCAGAATTAGTGCTGCAGTACAGTGGTGGCTTTGCCCTCAGTTTTCTTATTAAAATATGAAAATTTAAACTATTTGCCCACTTCAGATTTGTGGCATTTTTGAAGCACTTACTATGTGTCACGCACAGTGCTAAGCTCTGGGGTGGATACAAGCAAATGAGGTTGGACACATTCCCCATCCCACGTGGGGCTCACAGTCTCAATGCTCATTTTACAGATTAGGGAACGGAGGCACAGAAAAATGAAGTGACTTACCCAAGGTCACATAGCAGACAAGCAGCAGAGGTGGGATTAGAACCGTTGTCCATTAAGTAATAAGCATTAAAATATTTACTTTTTTTCTACTTTATAAGGCCAACTTTCCCTCGGGAGGGAAAGATCCATAAGAGGGCTGTTTTAAACAGAGATGCCCCCAACCAGTCCAGACAGAAGCTGTCTGGCACTGCAAGTGAGCATTATGAGCTACAGGAAACTATTTTTTTCTATTCCCTATCCTCTAGACCAGGTAAGAATGAATTAGCTTTCATCAGATCTATCAATGGCTTACAAATGCTCTTTTTGCCTTTCATCCTGAGCAAACAGGAAACCCATGACTGTGGGGCACCACACTCCAAAGCATGGAACAAGACCGATCTGAGGTCTGGACCTGTTTCAGGAAGTCTGGCCTCCTGACCTCAAACAGTACAGTTGATAATGCAATGAAAGTGCCTTTCAAAGACAATGGACTTCGGTAATCTTTCAGATCTTCTGTAATGTTTTCATAATTTACCAACCAATCAGTCATTTCTCTTATTAAATGGATCTTGGGATACAGATGAGACACAGTTCACTACAACTTCAAAGCCATCCTAAAAAACCACCTCTTTCCAAAAGATTTCCCTGGTTAATGCCTAACACTCAAAAGTCACATTAGTACCACTTAGGAACTTATATCTGTCCTCGGCACTTTTGAAGACTGTACTGTATATACTTACTAAATTATTTAGTCAGCTATTTCACCTGACTACTAACTCTAATATCCTTGTTCTTCTTCCTGCTCCCACTGTTTGTAAATAATTTAAGACTGTCATTTCACTCATGATTCTTAAAACCCTAAAGGACAGCCTCTGCCTATGGTGATTTGCTTCTGGTTTGCTCCCAGGTGCTTAAGCGGCATGGCTCAGTGGAAAGAGCCCGGGCTTGGGAGTCAGAGGCCATGGGTTCGAATCCCAGCTCTGCCACTTGTCAGCTGTGTGACTGTGGGCAAGTCACTTCACTTCTCTGGGGCTCAGTTACCTCATCTGTAAAAATGGGGATTAAGACCGTGAGCCTAACGTGCAACAACCTGATTACCCTGTATCTCCCCCAGCGCTTAGAACAGTGCTCTGCACATAGTAAGTGCTTAACAAATACCAACATTATTATTATTAACAGTTTTCTACTCATGGTTAGCAACTTAATAAATAGCATTGACATAAAATGGAAAACTCTGGATTTTCTTACTCTTAATTCCAGCAGTTACAAAATATTCTCTCTAAGTAGTTCCCTTTTCCATTTAACTCTCTTTGTGCCTTTCTTTTCGGTTATTCATTTGCCTGGCTTTTGATGAAACACAAGGGAAAACACCTTAAATTCCTAAAGGGATAGTTTGTTCCATCCATTCACTCCTTAATTAATCTGTGGAAGGCAGTGTCTCCGGGATCAAATAAGGGAGCACTTATTCCTGGCAGTATTAATAGAACAGCTGTAAGGAATCGATATTAGATTCTGGTGGATGAGAACTCGGCTATTCAACTGGTTAACAGCTTTTCTGAATTCTAATAACTGTGCATTAGGGGAAAACCCACAAATGCATGATTAAAAAGATCTCTAGGCTTTAATGCTGTTAAAAATACCCTCTTTACAGGGTGTGGTAATTATTTATATTCTTGCAAGGAATGAGCTGTCCTCTGTCCTGCCTGGCCACCATGAAATCCAAGCTTTTGGACTTCTCATAAGGTAATGGCCTGCTCTTGGGAACAGTAGCAGGTAGTAAGACTCCTGCTTTGCTTGGAATGAGTCATCCTGAAGCAATCTGCAAGACATTAGGCCTTATCATAATTACTGGCCTTTTTAAGTCGATTAATAAAAAGAAATCCATTCAAATGGGATTTTTTTTTAGTAGGTTATATTATCCGTGGTGAATCATTTCAATCAAACAGTCCAGTGACCTAAGTTGGGTAGGAACTGTTCAAATAAACTTGGGGTTAAAACACGACCAGCATTCTTAACATGTTTTTAACTCCCACTTTTGAATTTGGTTTATCCTGAATTTACGTCTCCTCTGACTAGTTAACAAGTCACAAACCAGTTCCTATTGCTAAGCTTTTAAATTATAGCTACAAGCTTTAAAAAAAAATCAAAGTATAAGAACCAAGTCACTAGCCAATGGCTAGGGAGTAGATGAAAAGTTTGCTTCCAATAATTGTTTTAGCCAATGTGCAGACAATTTTTCTTGGTTTTGTTTAGTAATTGCAGTCAACAGACAAAGGTTATCCACATTCCCAACAAAAGCAAGCTAGAAATGATTGAATGAAGGTTCCCTCCATGAATTTTCCATATATAAAAAATGTATCATTAAGCTTATTGTATCCTCTGAACACAATAGAGAGGAATGTTCCACGTCTCAATTCTAGCTAAACCTGGGAGGACAGTCAAGGAAAATGCATTTGCCATTTTGATGGTTTCAAACATGTAAGAAGAGCAGAACACACTCCTGAGCTGTTTGAATATTTCCTTTTCAAGTCTGTGTCTAATGGACTACTTGCAGCAACTGCATCAAATGTTTCAATGTGCTTTAGATTGTAAAAGCAAAATCCAACGGTACAAATTGGTTTTCTTGTCAAGTTAGGCACCCTGGCTTGTTAGAGAATTGAATGTAGTAGCCCTCACAATCCTATATGTGAAATTAAAAAAAAGGAAAAAAGGAGGGATGAAAAATCCTTTCAGCAATGTTCCTCAAGGTGCCTAATAGGCTTCATGAACCAAACCACAAATTATGGATCCCTTTAAATTACTATGGCAGATAAACATAGAGAGGCACAGGATAATTTTTGTCTCTCTCCAATTTTCCCTATAGCTTACCACAGAGAGAGGGAGGAGGGGGGGAGGGAGGAAGGAACGTTATTCTTGTTAAACATAAACTCCATCTCTACTTTGGTTTAGAACCCTGTTGATCTGTGACATGCCATCTGCTGGTTGCTAGGCAATATCATCAGTGATGCTGCTTATGGACACTGGCAATTAATTACTACCTTCAAGTTATTTACTTATGTATTTATTTTAGATTCTTGAATGTGCACAGAATCCAAAGAAGCATGTTTACTTCATGTATAAACAGCATTTCTGGGATTATCAGTGGCTCTATAATGGGGATAACGGCTCACAACTATGGGACCCAAAGTTTGTATTTCAATCACAGAGCTACCTCACATTCCCAGGGGTCTCACAAGTCTCTTTACTGGATATATTCCAGAACCCTTAAATAAAGCCATTTTTTTCCCACTTTCATCCTCAACCTGACCTCCCACATTTTCTTTCCCCATTTTAAAAAATTAACACTTTAATGTGTTAGGAAGTCTGTTTTAATAAAAAAGTGTTAATGGGATATGGTAATCACATTTATAATTAGGGAATATGAGGCACAGATGAAGTACTGTTATAATTGGGAAAAGTCTTGGATAAAGTGATCTCTGGGGGGAGTAGGAAAGGGCAGATGATATATGATGGCACAGGGAGGGATTAGGAATTGATGAAAATCTGATCTAATTTTAATTGATGAGACCCCATCGATGACTATCTTATGCTTCCCTGAGGAGAATGCTGATCAGATCCTTTCCTCCTTTTAATTATAAGTGCCTAGTACAGTGCTTTGCACACTAAGTGCTCAATAAATATGAATGAATGAATGAATTCCTGGTTCCATGAATTCCCCCTTTCCCCTGGTTCAGGCAAGGGCAGGGGTGAGATACTCAGAGCCACTGAGGCTGAAGTCTTCCTCGCCAGGCCGTGAGACCCAGCTAGACACTGCCCTCCTCTCGGCCCCTATGGGGATAGGCTTCCAGGACCAGAGTAACTGCATCTCATTAATCAATCAACTGTATTTAATAAGCACTTGCTGTGTGCTGGGCACTGTACTAATGCTTGGGAGAGTTCAGCACAACAATATAATAGACACATTCCCTGCCAGGCTTTGGACGGATATGTGGTGGTGCCAGGCAGGAAGGGCGACTGGGCAGCCTTAGGTGGGCTACTCTTACAGGCAGCTGGGCCAAGGGGCACGGTGGGGTGGGGTGGGAGGGCATTCTGGCCATGTCCGGGGCCAACAACCCGGTGAGGACGAGTGGAACCACAGCGATCCTTGGCCTAGCCGAGGGGCCATGCCCTGCCAGGAGTGGCATTATCTCCCAGCCCTCTTCTAACTCCAGGGGGCAAGGGAGGCTTGCTATGGCAGACCACCTTATCCACAGCTAATGGCTCTGTCTCCCCTGGTGCCTAGCCCCAGAGGGCGATCATCCCACTCCAGTGGAGTTAGCACTCGTGGTCCCCAGTGTGTTAGAAGGGTTAATGTCTCTCAATGCAACACCCAGGAGTAACCTCTGATACTGGGAGGACAGGGGCTTCTTATTTGTGAGGGATCATTTTACTCGTGAAGTAACTCAAGTAAAAAGGAGTTCGAGCACCTCAAAGTCTTCGAGGAAGTGAAGGCGAAGCTACCAAATTCATCCTGTCCTAACTCTTGACCTCATAATTTCATAACTCTTTCAATTCTGATGCCTCACTGCCTGATATTTGCTTCAGAGCAAATCTTTCTCCTTCTCTTTAGCTGTGACAGTGAAAAGACAATTATACATCAAATGTTAACTATGATGTCTCGCCTGTTCCTTTCTCCATTCACAATGCCCTAATCTAGGAATTCCTATCCCGTTCAATGATCGAATGACAGTCTAGAGCATTACTAGCCCTGCTCCAGAGAGTATTTACTGATGGCTTCCACTTTGGTTTACCTCAAATGATGACAAACATTGTTGCCATTGGTTGGCATCGTATTCAGACAATTAATCAACTGATCAATAGTATTTATTGAGCAGCTGTGGGCAGAGCACTGCACTAAATGCTTGGGAAAGTTCAAAATAATCAGTAGGACTGATCCCTGCCACCTAGGAGTTTACAAGTTAATCGGGAGACACAAACACAATAAGTTACGGATAGGAGGAAGTAAAAGAGTATAAAAATATGAACGTAAGTGCTGGAGGGAAGGAGGAGGGTGACGGGCAACTCTGTGGCTTAAAAAACATCTTTTTAAATGCTAAATTCCATTTCAAGCAGGGAGTCTTATCCCTGTCTAATTATCTGGTTGGTGGCTTTGCTCTTATTACATTTTAGTGACACATCCATTTCTTCCCAAATATGAAATCTTCAGGAAACACTTGAGGGGCAGATGGGTCTTCTAATCCTCATAAATCTGGAATTACCCCAATTATGAACTGACACAGCATTAAAGGGAGTGCTGGGCCCCCATTTCCTAAACATCACCATCTCTTCAGTGGACATTTAATTAAAGCTTCTGGGCATTTAGTCTTAATTAGTTTCCATCATGAGAGCTAATATAGATTTAAAAAAAAAATCAGGCAAACCAATAAAAATGTATCTCGATATTGCTACTTGGGGAATAAATTGATGATATCATTTTGCAGATAGGAGAATTATCACCTAAAAAGAAATAATCCTCGTGTTGGTATTTAAATTAAATTGACCAGAAATACTAATCTTTGAAGGAAGTAGAGAAAATCACTGTAAATGAATCAATCTCATGCTGACTACTCTGTACATTAAGTTTTTGTCTCAATTTTCCTTGGCCTCAACTCCAAATTGGAATAAAAAGACATGATAATAATAATGGCACATTTTTAAACAGTTCTCTTTTGAGATGCTCAAACAATGCCATAAAATCTTTTCAGAGAGCTTCAAAATCATCTCTGAATCTGGAGAAATTTTCACCTGAGAAAATTTTCAGGAATCCCACCAACATTAAACAATGCCATTTTTCCTTTTTCTTATCCAAATCTCTCTCTGCCTTGGCTTCCTGCCTGCATGCAACCAAAAACACTTAGTAGTTTTCCTGCAGTCACACTCATCCCAGTGTATGACAGGAGGAAGTAAATACTTTAAGAAAGGGGGAAAAAACTGATGATGATAGAGATTAAGTGCTCATCATTTGAATGAATGGAAGAACAAAGATCTCAATCAAGTCTTCTGTCATGTTGAGAAGGCAGGGACCGAATCAGTACTACATTCCCCACGGACACTCAATACACACCTACTTCATGTCTTCTGACCCACAACTGTTTTATGGCTAGGACTTGTTTTCTGGGGAAAGATATCTGAAACATCTGCTCATTGTTCTGGGTTGAAATCATCCTTTCCTCAGGAGCTCGAAAGGGCAATTTTAACAAAATCAAAGTATGCCAAAAGGATGTACTTGTGTGGAAAATCCCACAGACAAGCAGAGTGTCAGTGACCCTGCCCTGGTTCCTACCTTAAACAGGAGGCTCGCTTCACCTTCTCTGCCAATAATAAGCTTCTGCTGCCTCTCTCTAGCTGTCATTTTGTTTTTGAAGATGCCCCGACTGATGGTAAAATCCTATCAGTGTGGGTCAGTGGGGCTGAAAAGTCTGATGTGGGATCAATGACACACCGACACATCCAAAGATAGTGTGGTTGTGTTGTCTCTTACAGGGCCTTTCTTTTTGTCACAGTTGCCCTATGGCATTGAGGTTTTTTGCCAGAGCAACCACAGTCAATCCATCAGTGGTATTTATTGAATGCTTACTACGTGCAGAGCCCTGGACTAAGCATTTGGGAGAGTACATACAACAGGACTTGCAGACACAGTCCCGGTTCATGATGAGTTTACAGTTTAGAGGACTTATCTCCTGATTACTGCACTCTGTGTTGGTCTGTCAGCGGCAGTGAGCTCCCAACATTCCTCTGCTCTTTCACATCTTTTAAGATTTCTTCACTATGCCTTTATGATGCTGATGGTCAGCAGGGTGGTTTCAACCTTTAGAGGTAACTGGGAGGTGGGCCTGAACTCCTGGTGAAGAAGATACTTTCAAGAACTAAACTGCCCACCCTGACTCCTGACTCCATCATTCCATATTCCTCCCCAATGGTTCACGGAGGCAATATCTCATTTACCATTTATAAAGCAGCTCTTTTCTGAAGAGCTGAAATTGCCTGCATACATGTGGCCTAACTTTTCCTCTTTATATTCTTGGGAGAAAAGTAGGGAAGAGGTATCACCACCCTCCTCATTTTGCAGAGTCCCAGAGAGGTCAACTGACTTACCCAGCACGCCAGACCTGGGTAAATAAAAGCTGTTCCCGCGTGCGCTAGGATTCTTCCATCCCCAATGGGAGAAGCCCTTGGTAACCACCACTTGCCCTCCTGCCACCAAGGATCCCCTCCTCCAGCATGCTCAGGACTGGGGATAAAAGCTGCGCCCGTACACTCTAAGATTCGTCCGTCCCCGCCAAGACTTTGAGCCTATTTTATATACTTGTTTGTGTTGTGCTTTAATACCGCATCACTCCTGATACGTCTGTCGCCAATCTCTTCTCCCCACTTCAACTCTTAGATAGTGAGGCCCCTGAGGGATAGGGACTGGATCTAATTCCTACCTGTGTATTCTTCCCCAGAGCTTAGTACATTTCTCTGCACACAATAAGCGCTTACTAAATACTTACTAAGCAGCCAAGTCTCTTGGGTACCATACCACAACTCTTTCCACTGAACTGCCCTGACTCCCATAGTTTGTCTTTAGTGTCCACCCGTGGATCCAGCCTGTAATGAAGTACAAAAGCAAGAGACTGCCCCAAACTTCATCTTACAGAAGGATCACAGTGGGCTTTCTGCCTGTGTCTTGCCTACAGCTCCCACAGAGAAGAGAGTAGCTGGAAAGGGAAGGCCTCAGTGAGGGGCAGCCCGACAAACTCCAGTGGGAACTCAGGGACCCACTGGTAAAGTGAAAGCAATAACAACGTGGGAGCTTGGCTGGAAAAAAAAGACTCCACCTCCCCAAATGCAGAGCATTTTGTCAGGCTTCTCCATCGTGCTTAGTCAAAGTCCTAAGCCCAACAATGCTGCTTTATTTCCTTGACACACAGTAAGAGCTTAACAAGTACCACAGAAAAAGTGTATTTTCTGAGAGCTTACTGTATGCAGAGCACTGTATCAAACACTTAGGAAAGTACAACACAATTGAGTTGGTAGACACAAACCCTGCCCACAAGAAGCTGAGCCCTAAGGGTAATAATTACACTGCAGTGAAACCCCTCTGCCTTTGTCCCTTCTCCTACACTATTCCTAGGAGTTTCCTTGCCCTCCAATATATTCGAACATGTCCCCACCTCCGTCTCTCCATCTCCCCTTCACATCACCAAGTAATTTTTTCTTTTTATGAGCTGGGAACTTCCAGGGTTTCCAAACAATCTGTTAGCTGCCACTGCTGCCAGCAGAAGGAAGGCAGTAAACCGTTATGTTGTTTATGTACAATGGCGCCCAACTCTTTGGCCCACCTCCTTGGCTCAGCGATAGGGAGCCAGCTGCTGGACTCGCTGACCCATCCTCTCCCTGCTGTGACTTCCTGTCCTTTGGCTCTCGTGCCTGGGCCCCGCTCTCTCAGAAGCTGCTCCCCCGGGTCCCTTTTGCCCACTGCAGCTGGACCCGGACTCTGGCTTGCGTTGCTTCAGCTCCTGCCAAACCCTGGTACTCCCACCGGGGTGGCTAAGCAGTCCCTGGATCCAGGGGCCTCGGGAACTCAGTATCTTCAGTCCCTTTGGCTGTACCCAATCCTCGCTAGCCCCAAGAAGTCTCCGCCGCCACTGGACTCTCTCGCCACCTGCGGCCAGCTTCCCGCTTCACCTTCTTGAGCTTCCACTATCTATTCTCTCTCCAGCCATGCAGCCGGTCCTGTCGCTATGGAGATCAGGAGCAGGATGGGCAGAGAGACCCTGGCAGCTGCCAACAGACAGCCTGGGGAGATGGGAGGTGGAGGGAAGAGAAGATGTGAAGTAGATGCACCAAGGACCGGCACGGAGGACCGGACTGGGTAGCAGCTGTGGAGGAGCTGGAGCCAGGAGTCCGCCACGGGGGTCAGAGCTGAGCTGACAGCTGGGAAACACTGAGCCAGCTCCCTGCCACTTGGGGCCAGGAGCCAGGCATGACCCAGGCACCTGGCCATCTGGTGGGTACAAGCCAGGACCCGGCAGCATTTTCCTGTCTCCTTCCTGCAGGCAGTGGTGTCGTGGGGCTTCAGCAGGAGTACTGGGGGCGGGGGGGGGAGGTCACCAGTTTAAAAGAAAAACTACAGGGGAGGTGGCTGTGGAGGGACTGAGTTCAGGGTGAGGACTAGGAAAGGAAGAGGGGAGAGCAGGAATGAAGAGTACAGGTGAGGAGGAGGTGGGGAGGGAATTGTGGGGAGGGAATTGATTTACCAACTGTGATTGGATGTAATCTGGGGGACTCCTGGAGTACATCAGCAAATATTTATTATTTATTTATAGTATTTGTTAAGCGCTTACTATGTGTCAGGTATCCTTCTGAGTGCTGGGGTAGATACAAGGTCATCAGGCTGGACACAGTTCAGCAAATAATGTATGACATCTCCGGACTTGGAATACTGTCCGATACCCAGGGTGCACGTGGATCTAGATTTGGTGACGGAGGCATTTACTGTCCTTCCCATTGCTGCTGAGCACTCAGAGGGTTTATAAAGCTGAACTAGACCAAATTTCTGAGGCCACAGCCTAGGTGAGATCCATCCAAAAGCTCATCCAAACAGATGAGAGGATGATGCAGGGAGGGCCATTTAGAGAAACCTTGACTTACACATTCTGCCAGCCATTTAACCACCCTGAAAGATGGTTCCAATACTGCAGAGGATTCTCAATCTCCAGCTCTACTGCTTGAATGTCACACCAATGTGAATGAAGGGGTTTGAAGGGGGAGGAGAATCTTTTACATCCCACTTATGCACGGGCTTTGGAGTCAGAGGTCACAGGTTCGAATCCCGGCTCAGCCACTTGTCAGCTGTGTGACTTTGGGCAAGTCACTTCACTTCCCGGTGCCTCAGTTCCCTCATCTGTAAAATGGGGATGAAGACTGTGAGCCCCACGTGGGACAACCTCATTCCCCTGTGTCTACCCCAGCGCTTAGAACAGTGCTCGGCACATAGTAAGCGCTTAACAAATACCACCATTATTATTATTATTATTATCTTTGCAAGGACAGACAGCAGGGAGAGATGGCGGGAAAGAGGAAAGACAAAATCTTTTAAATCACAAAATAACTACTACTTGGAAACACTGGCTTCATGTAAATCCAGCCTGAAAGGGTTTACTTCACTTTTATCTCCAGAATTTTGATTTGGTTCCCTTCTGAGTGCCTGAATTGTTACCTGCTCTGATGGACAGTGCTAATTGCTATTAACATTTTCTACATCGGTTTTTGTACCACATTTGTGCTTCAAAAAAATCTAGCCCTCAACCCCTTTCTTCATTAAGTTTTCAGGCTGTGTCGGTCTGGTATCAAGATGCTGGATGATATTTTAACTTTTTTGGTTTCTGTTTTTTAGCTCCTCAAATCACGGCAGAATGATTCTTTCAATACCTAAAAATCCACATTCTCCACCTCATTTGACATAGTGGTTAAGGTTCAGTATTGAATGGTTAAGGTTCAGTGTTGAACTGGTTTAATTATTAACTTTATCTTTTGTTCCCTTGCTCCTCTTATTGGTTAGAGGAAAGAAACTGGCTGAAGGAAAAGGAAAGTTATAATTTTTCTTCCTATCCTTCCCCATTGATCACTCCTCACTGTACTATCCACATCCAATTACTTTTCTATTTGTTGTGCAACTTAATTTTAGAGCCTCTGGTCCTGAATTGATTCCACTTTCCCCAAAAGAGATTCAAGTAGAATAGCTATGGAGGAGGGAGCCAATATTCTTTGTTTGCTAGGACAGAAAGAGGGTGGAGAGAGTGCTGGGCCAGGAGTCAGGAGACTGCTGGTCTGTACCCATCAAGACCTCTGTCTCTTTGCACGACCTGTGCAGTGGTTTCTCTCAGTATTTGAGGGTTTTCATCTGTAAAACAGGTGTTTTATTATCCATTCCATATCTAACCCACAGGGTTATAGTGTGAATAAGCTAATACCTGAGAATATCTGCTTTGAGAATCTAAGGGAACACAGCCAAAATCAATACCATATACGATGGCTCTTTTCTCTCTGACAGTTATTATGTGGGGCAGGAAGGAATGTATGGATTTGACCTTTTCTCTTTCACTCTCTTCTAGTCCCTTGTGCACTTGACATGATTATCTTCTACTCCATTTCCATTCTGACATCTATTTTTGAGGCGCAGTCCTTTTCTTTTTCAACTTTCCCATCACTGTTGACGACACCATCCTCTGTGTCTCACAAGCCTACAGACTTGGCATTATCCTCTACTCATTTTTCTCTTTCAACCCACATATTCAGTCTGTCACCAAATCCTATCAGTTCTTCCTTCACAGTGTCTCAAGACCCCTCCCCTCCTTTCCATTCAAACTGCCACCGTGCTAGTCCAAGCACTTGTTTCTTGCTCCGACTTACTGCATCAGCCACTTGGCTGACCTCCCTGTCTCCAGCCTTTCTCCTCTCCGGGTCATGTTTCACTCTGTTGCCTGGATCGTTTTTCTGAAAGAATCATTCCGTGCACATCTCCCCAGTCCTTAAGAACCTCCAACGGTTGCCCACTCTTTTCCTCATCAAACCAAAGCTCCTTACCCAGCAGCTTTAAAGCATTCAATCTGCTCTTGTCCTCCGACCTATCCTCACTCATCACCCACTATAACTCAGCCCGCACACTTCACTCCTCTTACACCAACCTACTTTCTAGGCCCCGATCTTGTCTCAACCACTGGCAACCCCATACTGCGCCCTCCCTCTGGCCTGGAACTCCCACCCCCTTCAGATCTGAAGACCACCGCTCTACTTTTCTTCTCCAGGAAGCCTTACCTGACTAAGCTCGCATCTCTCCACACTATCCTCCCTCCCCCAGCACTTCAATGTTTAGCCCCCCACCACTAGAGCATTTATGTACATATTTTTATTCTCTATTGCGTCTCCTACCTGTACTTTATTCTGTGTCTGTCTCTCCCACTAGATTTAAACTCCTTGTGGGCAGAGATAATGTCTACCAACCATACTGTTCTCTCCCAAGCATGTAATACAGTGTTTTGCATACAGTTAAGTGCTTGATAAATACCACTGAATGATCAATTAATTGATGTCTAGGAAATACTTTTAGCCTTCTATGGAAGCAAAAACTATACTTGATGTGACCCAAAGCTGAAAAAAATTCATCCTAGAAATGGGGAAATTTAGGAAAGTTTGTCTTCCATAATGCATGTCTTTACTGTAAGTTTTGAATAGGATAGTGCAAGAGAATTAGGGAATGTTTTCCAAAAATACACATCTAGGGAAATAACAGTAATAGTTGTCAATCATTTCTATGTACTAATCATTATGCTATGTGCTAGGGTGAATACAAGCTAGATCAGACAGTCTTGTCCAATATGGGGCTCCCAGTCTAAAGGGGAGGAAGAACAAGTATTGAATCCCCATTTTAAAAATAAGAAACTGAGGCACGGAGAAGTGGAGTTACTGGCTCAAGGTCATATGGCGGACAAATGGAAGAACCGGGATCAGGACCCAGATCCTCTAATTCCCAGGCCTATGTGCTTGCCACTAGGCCACATTGCTTTTCATCTGTGAATTACAACCTCATTAGAAATGCTTGCGGAGATAAGCACGACATCAGAGAAGTTGTGTTTAATATTAAAATTGATAAATTGAGTTTGTCAAGAACATAAATCATATTTTGACGACTGAGTATAATCAGGAAAATGGAAATAGCTTAAATAATGGGTATCAAAACATTGGGCAATTCTGGAGGAAAAAAAAGAAAAGTAGCTAAAAGGGTAAGGTCTTGTCAGCAAAATGAGATGACAAAGAAAAACTAGATAAATACAAGAAGCCATGCAGGCGGAAGAAAGACTCAAAGGAAGGTCAAGTCAAACAAAGACAGCCTCAAAGTAAGGTCAAATCAAATAAGGACAGATCAGAGGACTAGGAAGGAAAAAAGAAAAAGTTCTATAGAAATAAGTCTGTCCAAGGAAGGAAGAAGAGGGATGAATAGAGGCACCCCCAAAGTAGAAAAACATGAAAGGAAAAGATAAAAAGGAGGAAGTCCCCTTTCATCCATATTTTAAAGATGCCTTTTGTCACTACCAGATATCCTGTGGGAATAACAAGAGAAGTGACTGAAATTGCCGTCCACAAGCACGGGTATTGGGAAGGGGATCCCTTTAAGAAAGGGGATGTTTCAGAGGAACAGAGCAAGTCCAAGAGAACTAGTATAGGCAGCGAAACAGAGTGTGAGGAAAGTTAGTTGAAAGTGGATAAATTAAATAATCTCCATTCAAACTGCTACCACGTTACTCCAAGCACTGAACCTATCCTCCCTTGAGTACTCTATCAGCCTCCTCGCTGACCTCCCCGCCTCCTGTCACTTCCCACTCCAGTCCGTACTTCACTCAGCTGCCCGGATCATTTTTCTACAAAAACGCTTAGTCCATGTTTCCCCATTCCTCCAGAATCTCCCGTGGTTGCTCATCCACCCTCCACATCAAACAGAAACTCTTCGCCATTGGCTTTAAGGCATTCCATCACCTTGCCCCCTCCTACCTCACCTTGCTACTTTCCTACTACAACCCAGCCTACACACTTCACTCTTCTAATACCAACCTCCTCACTGTGCCACCATCTCGTTTATCTCGCCGTCGACCTCTCGCCAATCTCTGGCCCACATCCTGCCTCTGGCCTGGAACGCGCTCCCTCTTTATATCCAATAGATAATTACTCTCCCCCCACTTCAAAACCTTATTGAAGGTTCATCTCCTCCAAGAGGCCTTCCCTGACTAAGCCCTCTTTTCCTTTTCCTCTACTCCTTTCTGAATCGCCCTGACCAGCTCCCTTTATTCAATTCCCCCTCCCAGTGCCACAGCACTGATGTACATATCCATAATTTATTTATATTAATGTCTGTCTCCCCTTATAGACTGTAAGTTCACTGTGGACAGAGAATGTGTCTATTATATAGTTATACTGTACTCTCCCAAGTGCTTAGTACAGTATTCTGCACACAGTAAGGATTTATTAAATACAATTAATTGATTGGGAATTAAATCCTACTCCCTCTCCTTAGCCTGTGAGCCCCACATGGGTCAGGGGCTGAGTTCAACTTGAATATCTTGTTTCTATGCCAGTGCTTAGTACAGTGCTTGGCACATAGTAAGCACTTGAATATTATAATGATATTGATAATAATTAATCATACCACTTTTATAGCTCCCTGGGATGGTAGATTCCACAACTTCTCTTATTGAGTCTAACAAACTTTATGGACAGGATACTCTTCCTCCTATCCAACTCACCCAGTTCTATGGCTATGAAGGACTGTAAATTTGTGCCCTGCTGTATTATCAATGAATGGGGGTATTTACTGCATACTTAACTGCTTGCAGAGCACTGTACTAAACACTTGGGAAAGTACACCACCACAAAGTTGGTAGATGCGATCCCTGACCACAAGAAGTTTACAATCTACATGGGGAGAGAGGCATTAAAATAGATTACGGATAGAGGAAATAGTAACCTACCAAAATATTTATATAAGTGTTGTGGGGCTGGGTGAGTATCAAAGTGCATTACCAAGGGGATCCATGACCTTGGAGTATCTTCTTGCCTGACAGAATTTCAGACAACTCTGAAGTGTTTGATGCAGCCATGCCAGCTGGACAAGTGCCCTCATGCCCAGGGAAATCTGAAAGAATTGTTAAATGGTTTGGCTCTTCCATCTCTGCCATCAAAGTACCACAACTCATCCAACTTCTATCCTGGAGACTCTGAGGAAGGGTAGATGGGAATGGTGGAAAAGGTGATAAATTGTGTTTCATATACTTTTCCGCCAGGAAGTCATCCTGCCTCCATCAACCTAGGTTTATACTGTACTCATATTCCCTGCCAGGCTGTCTATAATTTTGCAATAATTCTCCTTGCTTATTATCAGGCACTAATACCACACCTATCAATCATCCACACCATTCATGTTTTCTCTGCTGGATCTGCCCTTTTCTAACCTTTCTCAGCCATGGAGAGTCTCACTTCTCTAGTGAAACAAGGTTGAAAAGCACCTTTATTGGTGATATAAAACTATATCTTGACATCAGTGTAAATATCACAAATGAATATCAGCTCATCACTCCCAATCTCGGTTCTTTGGCCACAGTCATTAGACAACAGTTTACCTTTTCCTTGACCTCCCTTGCCTCCCTCCTAGAAGGTGAAAATAAAGGTTTGGCACCTCTCTTCTCTTACTAAGTCCCCTCAGCAGTACAAAGACCTGAGTGGGACTTGGCCTTCATTGACTCTATCTGACATTACTGCCCAACTGCCTAAAATAGCACCTTGAATGGCTATTAATAGCTCTAGGACTACCTGGAGAAAATTACACCCCTAAAGTCAGCATCTTTTCAATCTTCTCCAAAATCCTAACCCAAGTCCTTCAGCATCTCTCATCCCAAAACTTAGACACAAGTGAGAAAGCTTTGCTTTCATTAAATTGAGTTTTTATACCATTATTCTCAATTCAGAAAACCCCTTTTTCTTCAAAAACAGCTCATCTGCCTTCATTCATTCTGTTTTCCCAAAGTAAACAAACCATTAAATTGGTAAGGATTTCAGCCTCTCACAATTGTGGAAAATCCGACATTCACAGTTCTAAATTAGCTGTGAGACTACATCCTGAAAAAATTAAAGTGAAACAGTAATTAAATCCTTAAAGGTAGATTTCTTTATACTATTTTCATATAGGCTGGATTACATCAATTTATTATCTCTTTGCTTCCCTAGTGCCAACTAGCTCGATGTGCTACTATCTCATTTAACTCACCACCAACTCCCTTTCCCATGTCCTCTCTCTGGCCTGGAACTCTCTACCTCTTCATATATTATTATTATTATTATTATTACCATTATTGTATTTTCTTAGACACTTACTACGTGCCAGGCACTGTACTAAGCACTAGGGTGGATACAAGCAAATCAGGTTGGACATAGTCTCTGTCCGGCAGAGGGTTCACAGTCTTAATCCCAATTTTACAGATGAGGTAACTGAGGCACAGAGAAGTCAAGTGACTTGTCCAAGGCCACCCAGCGGAGAAGTGGCGAAGCCAAGATTAGAACCCATGACCTTCTGACTCCCAGGTCTGTGCTCTATCCACTACATCATGCTGCTTCCCTATATATGCCAGACTATCATTCACTCCACCTAATTAGGTTCACACCTCCTTCAAGAGGCCTTCCCCCATTAAGCCCTCTTTTCCCTGGCTCCCTTTCCCTTCTGCGTCGCCTATGCGCCTGGGTCTGTGACTTTATGGCATCTGATATCTGCCCCACCTTCAGCACCACAGCACATATGTACACATCTATTATATTTCACAAATTATTTATTTATATTAATGTTTGTCCACCACCTAGACTGCAAGCTCATTGTGGGCAGGGAGTGTGTCTACCAACTCTGTTTTACTGTACTCTCCCAGGTGCTTAGTACAGGGCTCTGAACACAGTAAGTGCTCAATAAATACCATTGATGATGATAATCTTTTGAAAACCTTCTTTTAGGAACTGCCTCCCCCCGCTCCAAATTAAAAAAAAAACACGTCAGAGGCACATCAGTATCTGGCGATAACTGTACATAACTTCAGGGTCGCTGAACCTTAGATTCAGACCTTTTCCCTTTTATAACATTATTTCTTTTTTGTTTATTTTTTGTACCTGACTTCCAAAGACAGGTACATATTTGCCACCATCACTCCTTTATTGCACTGCAGACTGATAAATGGGAGAAAGATTCTGTTTTCTAACATCCATAGTGTGGCGAAATAGGTAACATGGTCAGAGGTTGAAAAAAGTTTTGCTAGCAAGAGGAATGCATTATTTCAAGTTGTCCTTTGTTACAAAGATTGATGGCGAAATTATGTCCAGACTGTAAGACTAGGCTGTAAGCTCCTTGTGTGCAGGAAACATGTCTCCCAACTCTATCGTACTGTATTTGCCCAAGCACTTAATACAGTGTTCTGCACACAGTAAGCACTCAATAAATACCAGTGATTGATTATGACAATCACCCTGAGAATCTCTTGCTCACTTGGTCCATGAAAAAATACAAGAGCGGCCCCGTTCCGGCCCCTTATGTTACGAGGAGGATTGTTCAAACCGATGATTAAGAGAGGGAAGAAATGTTCTGTGGCCAGCAAGACAGGCACTTGAAGTGTTTTTGCAATAGTGGTGACAGTTTCCATCTGCACTGCTTTGCCGGCCATCCCCCGATATCCATGAGGGGGCATTGCTGGTTGGCTGGTAGACAGAACGGGGGAAGTCTAAAGGCCCAGATCAATTTCATTTATAATTGAAGGAGGAAGGGCGCTTCCTAAATTCAAAAAAATGACTAACTAGGGAATTAGGATGCCAGTTTCTTTCATCTCTCCAGCTGCTTCCCTTGCCCCCTAACTGTGCCCGATCATTCGAAGACCAGAGAAATCGAAGGCAACATTTGGTGTGTATTAGCATTGAAGTCCAAGGCGGCCTTCCACTTGGCAGAGAAGCTCTGGAAGTCACTATCTCATGAGCCAGGAAAACTTGCTTTTCTTCCAAATGTGTATTTTCTGTGTGGAGAGCGCCAGGTGTCTCCCCACCAGCACTTCACACCCCCTAGGCTCGATGTGGTTAGAACCGCCTCACTCTATCTGCCCTCCTGCATGGAGTTTCCTTGTATTTGCAGGGCCACCGGACTCACATTGGAAGTGCTGGGGAAGAACTCATCTTTGTCAGCCGAAGGACTTGATGGAGCGAAAACACTGGCCGCTGTTCTTCCCACGAACTTCAAACTACTTTAATAGTTCAGGGATGAGAAAGCCCTGGAAAAAGTCTTCACTTTACTATCCAACCACATACAATTAGAGAAACGGTTCATATCCATCAAACCACTTTGCATTTTCATCCCCCCTCTTTCCTCCTCCTAGACCTTGTGAGTTTGTGCCCGAAGTCAGAGTGAGAATTTTGCCCATCTACCAAATACCCGGACTTCACCTCTATGGGTGGATAACAGCATCAGAAGAAAAGGTTTCATAGGGGATTCTCAAAGCCCGGTGTCAGTGATTTGGTTCTGACTGATCGCTCTGAAGTGATTATCCTGGCACAAAGCACTGTGAAAATCCAATCGTGCTTGAAAATGGAGAAATCAGCAGGCTGAGACACAGCTCAGGACCACTAAATGAATAAACTTTTGACCAGTGCCTGAAGTGAGGGGATTTCAAATAGGGTAGCTCAGCCCTCAAGGCGACAAAGGTGGAGTCAGAAAGGCAGCAGGATGTCCTTCGGGACAACTAAGATGGTTGAAACAACCAAGCTCGTAACCACATCTTTGGTAGAGTGAGTAACAGAAGATCTGGTCTGCTCCCACTCTATGACGGCATTTGGCTCAGGGCCTCAAACCCACTGTGGATTCACCTGCCCAGGCACTCCTGTCTGTGGAAGACATCTGCCTGCCCTCTTTTTTGCCATTGCCCAGAAAGCATCAGTGAGGACATGACTGGTCTTACTATGGGCAGAGCCAAAGAGAACAGAATACTTCACCAGAAGAAATGCTCCTTTTATGATGGGGTGACGAATGCCTTTCTCAGATAATGGTAAAGGGTGGAGGAGAAGGGAATACACAAGCAGACAGGGGAACAGGCCGCTATGTTGGGGAAAAAAGGGTTCAGCACAGAGAGATCTGTCTCTAAGCCTTTGGTCGGGAGGATAAAGATGACTGCTAGGCAGGTCCACTCTTGCCAGTGTAGTAGCCGAAGCACAACAGCCGTGTTTTACACACCAAACTCCAGGACCAAAAGGTTTCCTCCTCTTTTGAAAGTAATTGGAATAGTCTGCCTTTAAGGGTTGGTATTTTCAGTTATAATGTGCAAGTGACTATCGGTCATGGCTCCCTCTTTTGATATTATTTTGATTGATGGATATATACTTATGAATAAGAATTCACGAGTAGTGTTACCTTCAAAAAATGCAGGAAAGTTATATGTTTATCTCAGCTGGGGTCCAAAAGGGTTTGCCAGTTAACATGTCAAAAGGAAATGAATACATACACTCCACACTGCCAGAAAACTTCATTTTCTGGGAACGTCATGCTTGTCTAAACAATTTATGTGCAATACTTCTATGCTATGTCCTAAACTTGTGTCCATGCACAGTATCCTGGGCCTATAGCTCTCAGAAGGCAGTTCTTCTTGAGCGAGAGACTTTTGGAATACAGGGAGCGGTGTGGCCTAATGGAAAGAGACCGGGCCTGATTGTCAGAAGAGCTGGCTTCTAACCCTGATTTTGCCACTTGCCTACTGTGTGACCTCAGGCAAGTCACTTAACGTCTCTGGACCTCAGTTTCACATCTGTAAAATGGGGATTAAATCCCACTCCCTCTACTTAATCCCATGTGGGTCAGGGACTGTGTCCGACCTGATTATCTTGTATCCACCCCAGTGCTTAGAACAGTGCTTGACACATAGTAACACATACCATTATTATTATTATAATGGTAAGGGAGATTACAGACAGCAGTAATAGACAGATATATCAGTGGGACAAATGGCCAATTTAGACATGTAGGTGATTTAGAGAGTGCATAGGTCTGTCTCTCCAGTCACATCTCCACATTGGGTAGGATCTCATGATCAACTGCATCGTTCTCAAACCTGAAGAGAGCTATATATGCATAGGTAACTCTTCTAGACTGTAAACTAGTTATGGGTGGGGAACGTGTCTGCTAATTCTGCTGTATTGCACTCTCCCAAGTGCTTAGTACAGTGCTCTGCACATAAGTACTCAAATAATATTGATTGATTGATATAGATACATATAAGACCAAGAGAAGGGGTGGGGAGGGGGCGGAGAGAGAGAGAAGGAAGAACAAAATGTCAGGTATCTGCAGGCTCACCTCCCTGTGCATTTTCAGGCCCTGTTTATTGCAACCAAGCAAACTGCCTTCCCTTCACCCTAGCCAGGCCCTCTGCCCCTGGAAGTCTCCATTCACCAGCCCTGCTGCCTTCCCGAGAACTGGCTCTGGCTCCCCTCCGATCCACCGAGGAGACCCCATCCCATTCTGCTTTCCTTCACCCCAGAGGCAAAGAACAGCACTTGTAGCACAAGGCCTCATATAACCTCAAGAAGGCTAGTGGCTGCTGGATCCGTTGCTATGGCTATGGGTATGTCAGAGACTGGATCACAAGGAGCCTGAAATTCTGGTCCTCTAGCCACAGCTCCCTATGGACTTTGGTTTTTATTTTGTATATTATGCATTTGTCCTCGTCTCTTATGCTGTTTTAATGCTTTGATGTTTCATTGCTCCTGATACAGTTGTCTCCAGTCCTCTCCCCAACCTATATTCACAGATTGTGAGCCTCTTGAGGTCCGGGTCTAATTCCCACCTGTCTACTCTCTCCCAGAGCTCAGTAAAGTGCTTTGCATACAGTAAGTGTTTAATAAATACAATTACTACTACTATGACTAAGAGAGGGAGAGCAAAAGCAGGGTAGAGATAAGCCTCCAAATAGGCTCCCTTTCGGTTTGAAGATGTTACTACTGCTGAAGAGATCCAACCCATGTGCATCCATGTAGCTGAAAAGTGTTGTCAGACACTCCATTCCACACTGGACTCATAAAGATGATCCGTCACGCTATATTTTCCGCATTTATTATGTGCAGTAGCTGGCACTGTTTGCATTGTAAAAAAACAGAAAACCAAACAGGATAAGTGAGGCTAGAGTGTAAATTACAATATAAAGCTAAGGTAGTCCTATATCCTACTGCAAAATTCAGTGATGAAATAAACTGCACCACTCTTCACTTCCGAATAAAATGTATTCTTCCTGGAACTTTATTTGTGAGTCTCATCTTCTTACTATAGGTAATACAAGAAATTCATCACCGTTCAAGGAGAGAAAAGCTAAAATATCCATTCTTTATAGTTTTGTGCATTCTGTGTCAGCTCACAAAATTTTCAATGTTAACATCAGACAACGTTTTTTAACCAAAGACAAATAAGGATATGTCAGACTTGATCTCTCAGTATTAGGTTTCATAGGGGAAGGTTTCTGGAACTGGCCTAGAGCTATCCTGGAGACTCAATCTACTCAGCAAAAGGGCATGGTAGGCAGCTCAGGATGTTAAACAGTCCTGCTTAACACTTACCATTGACTTTAAAACACTCAATCACCTTGCCCCCTCCTACCTGACCTCATTGATTTTCTACTACATATCAGCAGGTACACTTTGCTTCTCCTAATGCCAATCTCCTCACTGTACATCAATCTTATCTACCTCACCATCAACCCCTCTCCCAATTCCTGCCTCTGGCCTGGAACTCCCTTCCCCTTCATATCTGACAGGCAATCACTCTCCTCACCTACAAAGCCTTATTAAAAGCACATTTCCTCCAAGAGGCCTTCCCTGACTAAGCCCTCATATCCTCTTCTCCCACTCCCTTCTGAGTCTCCTTTGCACTCAGATTTTCACTCTTTATTCACCCCATTCTCAGACCCACAGCACTTACGTACATATCCACAAGTGATTTATTTATATTAATGTCTGTTTCCCGGACAGGGAACATGTCTATCAGTCTGTGATACTCTACTCTCCCAAGCACTTAGTACAGTGCTCAGCACAAAGTAGGTACTCAATAAAGATGACTGATTGATCCTCTGGCACACTTTGGTTTCAAGAGTGGAAAGGGGGACCGTTATGGTGGGGGCTCTATCCTGAGCAGGGGGTAACTCATTCATTCTCTCTAAACTGACCAAATGCCTGGGCACTACTCAGGATCATTTTAAAAAGTTACTCACTCTGCAGGGACCAAGATGGCCACATTACCATAAAACTTGATTTGCGTGTACCAATTTTGTAATTTAACGGTTTAGAGCGGCTAGACTTAAATTGTTAATGTGTTTTTTAATAGTTCTCGGCCTTATCTGTTCATCCTTTACACCAAATACCTAATGAGAGAAGCTGGACTGAAGATGAACGGGGAGTAAAGATTGGAGGAAGGAATATAAACGACCTTTGTTATGCTGATGACACAAGCCTACTAGCAGAAAGTGAAGGAGATCTGAAGGGCTTATTATTAAAAGTTAAGGAGCAAAGTAAAAAGATGTGCCTACATTTGAATCTCAAGAAAACAAAGATCATGACAACTGGAAATTTTAACACATTTGTAGTGGATGGAGAGAAAATTGAAAGAGTTGACTGTTTTTCCCTCCTGGGATCGATAATCAATAATAAAGGAACTAGTAGCCAAGACATACGCTGAAGATTGTTAAGAAGACTTGCTATGAAGAGCCTGGAAGAAGTCATGAAATGTGCTGATGTAACAATTGCCACAAAAACACACTGTCAATTCTTAGGTGTTTCCAGTGACAATGTATGGATCTGAAAGCTGGACAGTGAAAATACAGGATAGAAAGAACATCCATTCCTTTGAAATGGGTGCAGGAGAAGGCTTTTGCAAACACCACGGATCTCCCGAAAAACAAACAAATGGATTTTACAGCCAATTAAACCAAAGTGGTCTTTGGGAGGCCAAATAACTTGATTTAGATTAGCATATTTTGAACACATAATCAGGAGGAGTAATTCTCTGGAGAAGACACTAATGCTAGGAAATGTCCAGGGAAAATATGGAAGAGGCAGACCAGCAGCTAGATAGAGACCCTAATAACAATAATGGAAGAACCATTAGAAAGGTTGCGGATTATGGCAGAGGACAGGACGTTCTGGAGAAATGTATCCGTGAAGTCATTCTAATAGGAAATAACTTGATGGCATTTAATAATAATATTAATAATAATTGTTTATGGGGTAAAAATTCACATTCACAGTGAACACACACAAATTGATCCCTTAAGTAAGCCAATGCAGGGGGGAATGCTTTCAGGGATCACCCAAACTAACTTAGAATGCTCAACTTTTAGCCAGTGCAAGAGCTCCTTACCTACTTCTGAAGATGGTGGATGCCAACTCCACTGGTGAATTACTTGTCATGCTTACTGTTTGGTAAACCAGAACCAAACTAACTCAGACTGCTGCTCTCCTTGCCACCCAGTGGGTCTTCAATATGTGTTGACTAATCAGGTGTGTGTACTGGATGAGAAAGAAAACGTTCATCATCTTGGAACTTAGCTGGAAAGTCACGGTGTGGAACCAGTTCAGTGAGGGACAGACTTGGCTCTAAGCCTAAACCTTTCACAGTCCAGAAGGCAGGCAAAGGAGTGAAAAATCCTGCCTGGACAGGGACGGGTGTGTCATTTCTAAGCTCTAAATGAAAAGAAGCAGCAAACACAAGACCTACTGCCTTCATAAGGAGCACCTCCTTTAAAAGAATCATTCAGGGAATGAATACCTGAGCACCTGAGGGAATGTTAAACATTATCATGGCGGGGAGTCAGTCATTTGTTCAGTAATAATTACAGCTCCCATAAAGGAGGTAGTAGGGATACTGCTTATCTAACAGCATGCTTCTATTTCTCTGATAACACAAATTAACTTAAAGTCTCAAAGCCAAGGAACAGATTACTTTAAGGAACAGGCTTCCAAGCTCCCTCGTAAACTTATGATGTTGTAGGACTTCCATTAAAATTGACACTTGCACCCTTCCAATGTATGGCAAAGCTGGCTTCTTTGGTGTTTGAAGAACAGTTAGAGGCTAGCAGTTACTTGAATGTGGTCAGAAGAAAGGAAGGATGTGTCAGTGTAAGCAATGTGTCAGATCACAGAGGATGTAGGGCCAGATCGATTCCTGTCTACTCTTATGGCATTGCAAACCAGTAAGTGATTTAATTACTGGTGACTTAGTTTGAGAACTCAGAAGAGGTACGCACATTAGATTTATCCTGGGAAATGAGATAACGGTCTCACCGCTGTGGACAATACTGAACTTCAAAGTCACTAAGAAAGCATACTGACAGGGCAATTTCAGGCAACTGCTTTTACCCCTCTCTGTAGTCACCCAACTATGTAAGGTATTGTTAATTCTCAAATTTCTGCTCTAATGAAAGGGGAGCAGAAATATAAATAACACAACAGATAAGAGAAAATGGAAGATATGGCTCTAGCACCTGTCAGTGTAAAGAGGAAAGATGGGTCTGAGTCAGACCCAAGAACTACTGTTGTGAACAAGAGGGCTTATGGCACGGGAAAAGGTTACGAAGTTATTGTAATGAGTGTTTCTGTATGTCACTTTGAGTGGCCTGGACCGCAAAGCACTTGTGAAGCAGCTTGGCTCAGTGGGAAGAGCCCGGGCTCGGGAGTCAGAGGTCATGGGTTTGAGTCCCGGCTCTGCCACTTGTCAGCTGTGTGACAGTGGGCATGTCACTTAACTTCTCTGTGCCTCAGTTACCTCATCTGTAAAATGGGGATTAAGACTGTGAGCCTCATGTGGGACAACCTGATTACCCTGTATCTACCCCAGTGCTTAGAACAGTGCTCTGCACATAGTAAGCGCTTAAAAAAATACCAACCTTATTACTACAATGAGGAAACTCATTCATGAGGAAACTATGGTCTCAAAAATCAAGTGACTCACCAGAGGCTACCCAACAGGCAAGTGGCAGAACTGGGACTGACTCCCATTCCTGTGCTTTGTCCACTAGGTCATAATATCTCTAATGTCTGGTCTGTCTCCCCCTCTAGACTGTAAGCTCATTGTGGACAGGGGATGGGTGTGAATGTGTTATACTGTACTCTCCCAGGCATTTGGTACAGTGCTTTGCACACAGTAAGCACTCAATAAATATGACTGAATGAATAGGTTAGGAGAAAGGCAGAATCGTAGCTAGTGAGTTTAAGAGCCTGTCACTATCCCCATCTTCAAGGCCTTTCTGTAATTCCTCCTCAGTTTTTTTGTGTTCTTTTTTTAAATAGTACCTGTTAAGCACTTACTATGTGCCAAGCACTAACTAAGCACTGGGATAGATACACAATAGATCAGGTAGGGCAGAATTCCTGGCCCACATACGGCTCACAGTCTAAGTAGAATGATGATGTTAGTATTTGTTAAGCGCTTACTATGTGCCGAGCACTGTTCTAAGCGTTGGGGTAGACACAGGGGAATCAGGTTGTTCCACGTGGGGCTCACAGTCTTAATCCCCATTTTACAGATGAGGGAACTGAGGCACCGAGAAGTTGTGACTTGCCCAAAGTCACACAGCTGACAAGTAACTGAGCCGGGTTTCGAACCCATGACCTCTGACTCCAAAGCCCGTGCTCTTTCCACTGAGCCACACTGCTTCTCTGTAGAAGGGAGAAAAGCTATTGAATTCCCATTTTACAGATGAGAAAACTGAAGCACTGAGAAGTTAAGTGACTTACCCAAGGTCACAGAGCAGACAAGTGGCAGAATTGGGATGAGAATCCATGCCCTCCAACTCTCAGGCCCGTTCTCTTTTCACCAAGGCATGCCACTTCTCAGTTTTCTTGTTCCCAGATGACATCCTCCAAACTATCGCCTCAGCACTTATGGCACTTTTGCCTAACCCATTTACATACCCCACTGTTAAAAGCACCTTTTTATTCATCTTTGCATTTTCTTTTTCTTTCTATAGCTAATTTATTCTGAATATGTCTCCCTGAGGGCAGAGATCCTGTCTATTACCTCAGTGGTATGCTCCCCAAGAGCTTAGTTGAGTGCTCTGCACATTATGGATGTCCAACAAATACCACTGATTGATTATCCACAAAGCAGGCAATCTACTTGTGGATAATTGAGAGTTGACTGTAATATGGCTTCCATTTTCACAAGCAATAAATTAATTAAGTAGGTGTCTTAATTAAGGCAGTGAGTAGGTTGACTTACAGGGAATGATGATTACATGCTGGAGTTTAGTAGGGAGAAGGGAGTGATTAAGTAAAACAGTTGAGTGCTTATGCCTGAAAATCACTGGTCAGGAGTTTCTGCTTGATGCCGAGAGGTATAGAAAACCAACTGAGGTTTCTCAGGTTTGTGCAGAAAGACATAGAAAGATGATCTGGGCCGCAGAATGAAGTGTGGACTTAAGGAGGGGAGAAACTGGAAGAGGAAAGAAATCAGAAAGGAGGCTAACACAGAAGATAATTTGAGATTGGACAAGTGCCTAGACCAATGCAGTGGCGATTTGGATGGAGTGGAAGGGACAGATTTGGGAAATGTTGTGGAAGAAAAACAGAAGAGATTTGATGACAAACTGAATATGGGAGTTAAAAGAGAAGGAGAAGTCAAGGAGGATACCAAGATTATGGGCTTCTCAGATGGGAGGGTGGTGGCGTTGTCGATTGTGATGGGAAAATTTGGTGACAGGGTAGATCAGTTCTGGACATGTGAGCTTTAGATGCTGGCGGTACATCCAAGTACAGATGTCCTGGAGGCAGGAGAACATGTGAAACTGTAGAGAAGGAGAGAGGTTGGGGCTAGTGAAGTAGATTGGGAAGTCATACTAACAGAGGTGGTAATTGAACTGATGGGAACTGAGGAGCCACCAAAAAGAGTGAGTAATAAGTGGGAAGAGCAGGGGACCAGAGTAAGGATTTGAGGGACACATCCAATTAGGGTGTGGGAGGAAGAGTCAGTCAGTGACTGACAAGGAATGGTCAGAAAATAGAGGAGAACTAGGAGAACTGTGCAATTAAAGCCCAAGTATGATAGGCTTCCAGAAGGGGGTAATCCATAGAATAGAGTCGAGAGGTCGGGTGGGATTAGGATTGAGTAAAATCTTTTTGATTTGGCAGGATCATTGGTGACCTTGGAGTGAGTAGCCTCAGCAGTCTTATCGACCTCTAGGAGGAGTGGTAGTTCAAGATGTCACAAACTCACCCAGGACAATGACTTCATTAGATTTAAAAGACCTCAATAAAGGCCACCCACAGCCTTTGATCAGTGCCACAGATCTTCAAAACCGTGGGCAAAATGAATATAAAGTGTTTTTGCTGACTCCATTCCTTGAAACTTGAAAATGTGCTATGATGGCTGACACAAAGAAGAGAATTGCTCATGTACTTGGGAAGCTTCACAGTGAGCGACTGTAAACAAAGTCTACCCTTCCTTCTGCACAAACTTGAATATATCTAATGAAACAACAAAGAAAATTACTCAGTACCTATTGACTGTTAATAAACTAGGACAGCCCAGTGCAGGACATTTTGCCACTTAATTGACTTAATTAGTCAGAAATTGGCCACTTAAGCAGATTCTTTTAGTACAGCATGTGATTTGGGACTCAGCTGTTTATTATTCTGAATCTGCAATCATTCAAATTCATTCGACAGAATGCCCACTTTAATGGACAACATTTTGGAGCTTAGAGGGGAAGAGGAAACATTTAAATATTTGTTATCATCAGCCAAAGGCTTTGATATGTTTTTTTTTTAATGTAGCAGGGCAAGAACAATAATAAGAAGTTAGATGGAAGTAGTATGGAGGAAGTAGACTTTTAAAGCTGAGACTTTAATAACCATGGTTGATAGATTAGGCACAGTTCTCAAATGCTGGAATAAACCCAGAATTTAAGGACTTAGCAAATCAATGAGCAAAAAGGTAAAAGTAAACAAACCGCCCTCTTGGTCTAGAGTGTACTTGAAGGGCACTGAGAGAACTAGAGCAATTTATGAAGCCTTCCAGGTTTTCGTTATTTAGATGGACCCCTACAGCTAAGCTTGACTACAGGAGTGCTACCCAAAGGACCCAGAGGATTTTAAAACATATTTATGATTAGGTTGGTCTTTTAGAACAGAACTCTTTTGTCAATGTCTCACTTAAAAAAACCAAAAACCCAAATCACTGAAATTTCTCCCCCACTCACTCCCTTCTACAGGTCCCTAAAGGTTCAGTTCTGGGCTCCCTTCAATTTTCCATCTACACCCACTCTCCTAGAGAACCCATTTGCTCCCGTGGCTTCAACTACCACCGCTATGTATATGATACCCAAATCTACATCTCCAGTCATGATCTCTCTCCCTCTCTCCAGTCTTGCATCTCCTGCCTTCAAGAAATCTCTAACTGGATGTCCTGCAACATCTCAAATTTAACATGTCCAAAACAGAGCTCTTATCTTCCAAATCCACACCCTCTTCTTCCCCTGACGTTCCCATCACTGTACATGGCACCACCATCCTCCCTGTCACAAGCCCGCAGTCTTGGAGTTATCCTTGACTTCTCTCACTCTCTCAACCCGCATATTCAATCCATTACTAAATCCTGTCAGTCCCACCCTCACAACATCGCTAAAAGCCACCTTCCCCTCCATCCAAACAGCTACCACCTTAATACAATCACTCATCCTATCCCCTCTAACTTACTGTATCACCCTCCTTAATGATCTCCCAGCCTCCTTTCTGGCCTCCCAGCCTCCTGTCTCTCCCCCCTCCAGTTCATACTTCACTCTGCTGCCCGGATCAATTTCCCGATTAGACTGTAAGCCCGTCGATTAGACTGTAAGCCCGTCAAACGGCAGGGACTGTCTCTATCTGTTGCCGACTTGTTCATCCCAAGCGCTTAGTACAGTGCTCTGCACATAGTAAGCGCTCAATAAATACTATTGAATGAATTGTCTACTAAAACATTCAGGATATGTCACTCTCCTCCTCAAACTACTCCAGTGGTTGCCCACCCACTTCCGCATCCAAACAAAAACTCCTCACCTTTGGCTTTAAAGCAGTCCATCACCTAGCCCCCTCCTATCTCACCTCACTTCTCTCCTTCTACAGCCCAGCCTGCACACTTCGCTCCTCTACTGCTAACCTTCTCACTGGGCCTCGTTCTCGCACGTCTCACCACCGACCCCTTGCCCACATCCTGCCTCTGGCCTGGAACGGCCTCCCTCCTCAAATCCAACAGACAAATACTGTCCCCCATCTCAAAGCCTTATTGAAGGTACATCTCCTTCAAGAGGCCTTACCAGTCTAAGTCCCACTTTTCCTTTTCTCCCATTCCCTTCTGCATCGCCCTGACTTGCTTCCTTTGCTCTGCCCCCAGCCCAACCCTATAGCACTTATGTACATACCTGTAATTTCATTTATTTGTACTGATGTCTATCCTCACCCTCTAGACTGTAGGCTAATTGTGGGCAGCAAATGTGACCATTTATTTTAGTTCAGTGCTCTGCCCATAGTGAGTGCTCAATAAATGACTGAATGAATGAATCTTACTGAGCAATAGGTCTCAAGCTTGAAGGAAGAGCTATGGAAGCATTGCTGAATTTGCACATGGTCATTTTAGCTCAGGTAGCTACTACCATAGATCAAACTCTTCAATAAGCTTTTTGGCTCATCTCAAACCAGAGCAGGGTCACTCATTTTATGTAGGAAATGCAAGGAAACGCCAAAGGATCATGTCTACAAGCTCTAATGTATTATATTTTCCCAAGTGTTAAAGTACAGTGTACTTCTGTACTAAAGTAAAGTACTACTCAGTAAGTGCTCAATAAATATGACTGACTGATTGACACTACTCTCCTACTACAGCCCAGTCTGCACACACTGCTCATCTAATGCTAACCTTCTCAGTGCGCCTCAATCTCACCTATGTCACCACCGACCTCTCGCCCAAGTCCTGCTGCTGACCTGGGAAACGCTCCCTCTGCAAATCTGATACTTTCCCCCCTTCAAAGCCTTGTTGAAGGCACATCTCCTCCAGGTGGCCTTCCCTGATTAAGCCCCCAATTTCCTCTTTTCCCATTCCCTTCTGTGTCAACCTGACTTAATCCTTTTTCTCCTCCCCCTTCCCAGCCCCAGAGCAATTATGTGTGTATCTGTAATTTATTTATTTACATTAATCTCTGTCTCCCCCCTCTAGACTGTAAGCTTGTTGTGAGCAGGGAATGTGTCTGTTTATTGTTGTATTGTTCTCTCCCAAGTGCTTAGTAGAGTGGTCTGCACAAAATAAGTGCTCAATAAATAGGACTGAATGAATGAATGGAGTTAGCCATGAGTAGATTCTGGTTGTACTGCAGAGTCCGGATCAAGGCTCTAAATCTAAAGGAGATGGAGAAGATTAGGTGGAGGTTCAGAGAAAAGCAACCACAGACTCAGCATCTCCTCCACAAGAGTATACACAATGCTCATCATCTAAGCATCTAATAACCATTCCGAAGAAACCCATCAAGCTGTCAAAATGTCTCTTCTTACGATTGTGAAATGTTATAAGTCTTTGGCAAGTCACTGAACACGTTTCTATCACCCAGTAATTTCTTGAATTTCAAAAGGAGATGGAATAAAGGACATTCAAAAGGAGAAGAGCAGGAATCAACCGGCAAACATCTCCATAGCAAACATCCCATCCACTAATGATAGGAAAGTGTGAAAACCTTTCATACCCTCCTCATTATAAAACTGATTGTACTTCCAGTTGGGTTATAATGATGCACTTCTTTAAAACCTCTATTAAATAAAACGCATAGTAATCATGGCGATAAAGTACAATCAGAAAGGATTAGAAACAAAGCATGAATTGAAAGTGGTGGGTTGATAGGAAACAATATTTCCTAACACTGCAATAATTTAAACAGAGGCTGCGATGCTGAATCACAACCTCCAAAGAGAAAGATAATAGAGTACTCTAAGGTATTGGGAAATTATACTTTAAACATATAATGTGCTAAAAAGCAACCCCAGGGAGCAAGAGGCCTTAACTGGGACTCAGGAGACTTGAATTTTATTAATATCCCATTTATCCCTTTGTAAAGCTAAGCGAGTCTCTCCTCTCTAGATGCCGCCAACTGTTATTAATCAGCTAATGATCCTATGAGGATTGTCCAGATGTTGTGCATAAAGCCATTCTGTGTTTGTGGTAAGGGTGGTGACAGCTACACTACAAAATACTATTGAGGTAGGGTGTGAGGATGTGTATACCCTTTTCTTGATAGACGCACACACCCGCACATACCCGCACACACCCATATTTATGTCTGTGACCTTGGGCAAGTAACTTCACTTTTCTGGGCCTCAGTTCCCTCATCTGCAAAATGGCAATTAAGACTGTGAGCCCTATATGGGACAAGGACTGCCTTCGACCTGATTATCTTATATCCACCCCCAATCTTTGAACAGTGCTTGGGACGTAGAAAGCACTTAGCAAATACTATAAAAAAAAACACCCCAAAACAAAAGCCAACGAGAAACCACCCAGGCTTTCACGTCAAACTTCTTCTAGTTCCAATTTCCAGGGGACGTAGAGTGTTCCAATAATTTATGATACAATCACATCAGTACAGAGACTGTATCGGACTTTTGGCACATAGAGGGGAGAATAGTGTCATGCCTGACCTCTGTGACAATAATACTAAAGGGAAATAGACAAACCAAGAAAACAGGAAATTAAGAGTTCAATCCATCCACTCCCCTAGTCATTGGGTTGGAATCCCAGATCTAATAACTAAATCCTGACAAATTAATGACATTCCCAAACTAACAATGGCAGCAAATTTAGCAAAAACAAAGCTTGACCTTTCCACACCTAAAATGTTGAAAAAAAAAACCACCAGTGGCTATGTTTCGATCAAGGCAATCACAACCGGGACTAACATTTTAAATAAATCTAATGACTAAATATGGAAAAGTCCCTCCACTGAAGGGGTAGGACTACATTGATGGGATTTATTGTTTTGGTCCTGCAGGAATATGATCAATGTCAAGGGAAATGCAGAATATGAATTGTCCATGGAAATGTGTTGGTCTCTGGGCTGGAATAATATGGGATGACGTTATCAACACAACCAGCTCCTACTCCCTGCTGACTGTTCCAAAAGTGGTATCAAAGCTTCAGGAGAGTCAAAATACAACAAAACTAAGGTCTTTGGCAGAGCCCATCTATGCTCCTCCTTCGAGGCCTTGCTTCCAGACTTTTTCAAGGCTGTTGCTTCCTGGCTCTGGGTAGATATGAATTGTTGGTCTGTGAAAACTGGCTTTGGGTCTCTGCCTCCCAACCTGGCAGTAGTGAATTGGTAAGGATAGGGAGGATGCAGATCACGTCTCTGTCATCAACAGTGTGCAGGTCACTATCTCCATGGTAATCAGACTAAACCTGCATGCACTCTCTTCCTGGGGAGTTTCTGAGCAAAGAGGAGTTGACCTTTACACCGTAGCTTATTAGCTAAGGGTTCACCTAGCAAAGACAAACATACTTTTTTTTCCTCCTTTGATTCCTTTTCTTTATCTCTTGTTAAAATTACGTTGGATCATTTTCTTTAAAATGAGAAAGAGTTCACAAGAGTTCCTGCACCATACACTACAGAAAGCAATTTCTAAGGAGCAGAAAGAAATCCAAACTTCCCCTTCAAAATATTGTTCCATATAACAGCTTTTCAACTTCTGAAATCTAGAGGGAAGACTGGAGTCTTCACTTCCTTATTAAAAACTAACCATAACCCGTTATGCTGAAGCTTCCAAGCCTACCGGAAAAGAGCTATTTAGAATGCCTGGCACTCTGGAAGCTCTCAATAAGTGTTAGGTGTTGATACTGAGGTAATGGTATCACTTCTTCTGGCTTGGAATTCCCGATCTATGCTAATGCCCTGGGCTGACCCAATTATTTTCCTCTATTATTTTCCATACTTTCCCTTCTTGAGGAGAGAAGGAGGTTAGTCTTGTTAGGTAGGACTGTCTGCTTGTAGACTTCAGTGACATTAACCATCACAGTTTCCTCCCTCTCACTTTGGGGTTTGACCTCTTGTAGCTGAAGCCTCCATCTGTTGAGGGTTTTGAGATCATGGATGGTCAGAAGGGATTAAAGGGCAGTTAAGACTTTATAACCAATTCCATCACTCATCAGTCTTTGCAGAGAGACCACCTGCCCAGGGATACAATGCAGACTGGATCAAGTGGTGATCTGGGCCTGCCAGGACATCTCATCCACCGGAATTGGACCCTGACCATTCTCTCTTTAGCTCAGATCTACACTGACAAGAACCACAAGAAAGTAATGGAGTGATATTGCTTCCAGTCCAGGATTTATATGTCTCGTTATACTGACCATTTCCTGTGATTAAAGGTAAGGATTCCATTTGATTTGCCTTAAAAGGTTCACAATTCATTTATTCATTCATTCAATCAGATTTAATAAGCACTTACTTGGGGCAGAACACTGTATTAAGCATTTGGGAGAGTACAATACAACAATAAACAGACACATTCTCTGCCCACAATGCTTACAGTCTACAGGGGGAGAGCAGCACAATTTTCTGAAGAACACAGATTGGCAGGAACCTTATTAAAGAGTGTGCTGGTAAGGGGGAGCTTTGGCTACAAGGAACAACAGACGATCCAAATCTGAAGATACACATTTCTTCTAGAGAATCTGGAAATGATATGTCTTACACATGATGATAAAAAGTGATGCTCATTTCTGGGATGGAGCCTGTCTGAGGTAAAAGACGGAGACTTAATGCACTCAAATTTGCTAGGAGCCATTCTACCCTGGAGAAAAAGAGGTGTCAAGGAAAAGTAGCCCATTTCCTCTCAGCTCCTTCTCCACCTGGATTTTTCACAATCAAACCATTTCCATATCTTGGCGCCCAGAAGCCAATGACCTTCACCCCTTCTCTCTCCCCCACCCCCCTCAGTGAATGCATATGCTGTATACCCTGTTATTAGTACTAATGCTAGTTAACTGCCTATGCCTGAGGGAAGAACTAAGAGATGCTGGCTTTTGGAAACCTGGTGTCATTATTAAATGAAGTAGCGGAATCAATTCTAAGAAGTCAGGATAACATTTAGAGTAGGGGTAAATTGAGGGAAATGCTTCCCAAAGCACATATTTTCCCCTAAGCTTTCATGAATAAAGTGTTCTCCTTTTACATCTGTATTAGTTTCTTTCTTTTTTCTTTTTTTTTGATGCAGATGAAGCAAATCTATTCATCTGATCCGGAACTAATTGATTCTGCACAATCTCCCTAATTGCAAAGACGGAGGAGGGGGAAGGGGGAAAACAAGGACTGACACATGGCTCGTGATGACAGATGGTACTCATCACCCATTGGGCCACAATGATATACCAGGAGGCGTGGGTTTGATTAGTGCAAATGACATTACAAGGTGACTGCACTGTGACTATGATGGAAGCAAGTACATAAATATGGGTAGATGTTTTCTGTACAATCCCAAAATAGCTGGTTGCTGATTTTGTCTTAAAAAGATCGTCAGGTCACACAGGTCACACAGCAGGCAAGCGGCAGAGCCAGGACTAGAACCCAGGTATCCTGACTCCTAATATCATGCTCTTTGCATTAGGCAATGCCATCTGCTACACCTACTAGAGCTCTGAGTCCTAACCTCTTTTAGCATATTTTCCCTTATTTTCTTTTCCAAATCTTATTTTACAGAAGTTTAAATGTGCATACCGTATCCTTTTTTTAAATTAAATTCAATAAGCAGTCATGAAATGTTAAGCCACTTATTCACTGATCCCCACCGTGCATGTCTCAGGCCCAAACCTTCCACCTGGTCAGTCTTTCCACTCCCTGTTCCGCCTTGGCAAGCAGAACTTGGGTGGTGAATGTAGACTGAAAACTCTTAATTGTGGGTCAGTGGCAGGGCAGCCTGTTCATGAAGGACTCTATATACACACCAGGGGTTTTGGGAATTGCTGGAAAACCTAGCAGATGATGAATGGAAATTCAAGAGACAAAGGTGAGTTTGGATACTTCATCTGCAAACTGTCAATCATGTTAAGCTACCCCCTGCCCCAAATCAAAAGCTTTCATTCTAACCACCAACAGGACTGATGCCCCAAAGCACAGCTTGAAGAAAATTTTTCTTGCATGAGGAATGATTTTGAAGTATCAGACCAGAACATCACACTTCCACATCAGCCAAAGTGTTAGGGGGTTGGGGGGATGGGGAAAGGTGTTGGGGGAGAGCAGAAAATACTATAGATTCTAAAATTGAACATACAATGGATACAAAGTTACTATATCTACTTCTGGGAAGACAGAAAGCTGAGAATTAGGTAAAGACTGTCCCTGCAGTCATCGCCTCTCATTTACAGTGTTGCTACACAGAGAAACGTGGCTCAGTGGAAAGAGCCTGGGCTTGGGAGTCAGAGGTCATGGGTTCGAAGCCCGGCTCTGCCACTTGTCAGCTATGTGTTTGTGGGCAAGTCACTTCATTTCTCTGTCCCTCAGTTACCTCATCTGTAAAATGGGGATTAACTGTTAGCCTCATGTGGGACAACCTGATTAACCTGTATCCCCCCAGTGCTTAGAACAGTGCTCTGCACATAGTAAGCGATTAACAAATACCAACATTATTATTATTAGAAAAGAGGTGAATGGGCTTCTTTAAAAGAGCAATTATTTCTCCAGAGGGTTATATCAACTCTTCAATCTTGGACATTTTCTGTTCCAGGAAAAAAGGGGCACAACTCGTCTCTTAGAACTTATAAAGATGTTTCCCTTTCTCTGAGTATTCGAGTATCTCAGGGAAAGAAAAAATCAAAGAGTCAGTCTAGAAAGGAGTCAGGACTCCAGACTGACAGGAAAAAAAAGCTCAAACATTTTTAAGGTGGGCAGGAAAGTGGATCTGACCTTTACTGCAAATCCTTCATTCACAACAGCTTTAATGATGTGAGGCTTGATTGGGAGGGAAGTTACCAAGGGAAAAGCATCTCTCCCCACTCTCTGCCCCTCCTCACCCTAATAATTACAGCAATTCTTGATGATTCAGCTGCTAGCCATCCAGGCTTTTTTAAAAAGTAGTTGACGGTTAGAATTCTAGGTTCTGTTCTAACTCAGTAGTGGTTCATTAAGGGGAACTCTGTGCAGGCATGAATGGGCTCCTCTTGACCAGTCTTGTTGATAAAGAAAAGCACACTTTTTTCCCTGAGGACATCGATTGGCTAAGGATAGGGAAATCTTATCCCTAGCTTGAATCAGTATGGGCAAAGCTTGGTATATTTCCACTGTCTTTTTTTTCTTTGGTTTTGTTTAAACAATCTTTCTGGGTTACTATGGTAACTCAGAGTGCCAGGATACTCTGTAAATGAGAGAAGGGAGGAGGAGGTTATCCGGAGATTGATGCAGTTCATATAAAAATTTGCCCAGAGGGCAACATTCTAAGCAATTTGCAATGGCTGATGCATGTCCCATTTTATAATATATGCATTTAAATAATACATACCTCACAGCTCTCTATGGAGGGGATACAGTCTGTGAAACAGAGATGCCCCAAGTATAGGAAAACTGCATTAAGCATGAGATTATAAGTGAATATTTTAAAGTATTAGTTGAAATCCCAGGGTGAACTTAGCTCAATGCCAGACACATTCTCATTTCAACACCTAAAAGCTGTGGCTGAACAACTCTAGAAATGGAATCCCTAAAGCCATACCCAAGGGAGCCTCTGAACGATAACCCAGGAGAAAATCTGATTGACAGATGTTAGGGATTTCCCCCTGGTTGTGCTCTGGAGTGGTGGTTGGGGAAGGTAGGGAGAAGTCCCTGAAAAGTAACTCATTTTATAAATAGATCTCCAGAAAGCCATGTCCTTCCCTGTCTCCTCCCCAGTCATCCATCAGTCAATAGTATCTGTTGAGTGATTACTGGGCTCAGAGAACTGTATTAAGTGCTTGAGAGAGTCCAATACAACAGAGTTGGTAGACACGTCCTGTCCCCAACAAACTTACAGTCTAGCTGGGGAGGCATTGGAGAATGACAGAGAACAGGTTGCTTCCTGTTTCCTGGGTGATAAGCTGTCAGGGGCTCCCTGGATGTCCCAGTTCAGAAGGACCCAAAGTACTAACTAAGAAAGAAAAGTTGACTCACGCAACTCCACAGGCAGACCAAGCTCAACTCTCGGATTCTCTCTGGGCTGAGGGCATATTTCTCACATCCACCAAGGGATGACAGTGATTGCCTCACACTAAACTCACCATGGACGCCAGTCTGTCTCAGACAAACTCCAGCGGGACTGTTTCCGTTCCTGAAGGCCCTACACGAGAGAATTCTAAGGCAGTGGTTATGACTTTCTGATTTATAACTTCATTAAAACAATTGGGCTTCAAACCTTCATCAACATATACTACAACTAAGAGTGTAATAAAATAGAAATCAGCACTGCAGTTTAGACCAAAAAGCAAGACACTTGAAGAAACATGACTGGCTGGAAAAACTGTGTGATGTCTGCTCCTCTTGCCATTGATATTTATTACTCATCAGGACTGAATCACCTAACGTCTCCTCTAATAATCAATTATGGAAGGCTTGCCTACGGATTTATCAAATCCATTGAAATATTCTCATTCGTTAACTTCCTAAGTTAACTTTAATCACAATTTTATCCACCTCTATGCAGAAAAGCCCTAATCTTTCTGAAATATCATGCTGAAGCTGTTCCACTGCCCTGATCATGTAGGCTGCCCTTTTCAATACCATCTTCCCTATCTAGGTTGTAGAATCAGTACTGCCTGCCACATTCCAGGGGTGGACATAACATGGTTCTTTATAGTGACAAAATCATGCATTTTGTTCTACTTTGCATCCAATTCCTGAGGATGTCTAGGGTTTCGTCGACAATCCTGGATTGCTAAGCAATTTGGAGGATGCCTGATCACACACACAAAAAAAAAATCACACTTTCAGTTGTTTCCTATAGAGGCTGCCATGCCCTGTTAGCCTCAAGTCTGGCATGAATTTAGCCAAGAAATGGTGCAGTGTTGGTATCGTTATTGCCTTCCTGCCTTCCTCATAAACTCTCCAGCAGGTGTTTTTCTGGGACTTAACAGAATGGCAATTACAAGGGAGTCACTCTGACTCAGACACCCAGCAGGGAACCATAAAGGAGTAAAGTATTTTGCTGACTGACATCAACCTTTATCCACTATGCAAATTGATTCTCTGTCAACTTTTACCCAGTTGTAGTGATTGACTCAAGTCATATTTCCTTAAAACCTATCTGTAACAATCGAGCAACCAGACAACTCCATTACGAACCTCTTCCTTGAGGACTACAGGGAGGGGAAATCTGACAGAGATTCACTAGAGGGAATAAAGGGCCAGGGCCAAAATCAAGTCTAGTAAAATTGTACTAAGTCACGCCACTGAAATACTATGCAGAAGTTTGGTTAACACTACTGATAGCAATGTTATAACGGAATGACAGCCCCCCCAGAAGCAGATTGCTTCCATACAACTGAAGGGGAGAATCAAAATCATATTTCTTAAATGCCCACCCAAATTAAGTCTGATTCCAGAACTCCTCATCTTCCCACCCAACCCTGTTGCCCTCAACTTTCCCATCACTGTAAACAGCACAACCATCCTCCCTGTCTCACAAGACTGTAACCCCGGCACTATCTTTGACTCATCTCTCTCAATCTATTCATTCAATCTGTCACCACATCCTGTCGGTTCGCCCTTCACAACATTGCTAAAAACTGTCCTTTCCTTTCCAACCAAACTGCTACTATGCTGCTTCAACCACTTATCCTAAATCGCCTTGATTACTGCATCGACCTCCTCGCTGACCTCCCTCGCCTCCTGTCTCTCCCCACTCCAGTCTGTACTTCACTGTGCTACTCGGATCATTTTTCCAAAAAAAGTTCCAGGCAACATCTCCCCACCTCTTAAGTGGTTGCTCATCTACCACCGCATCAACAGAAATTCCTTACCAATGGCTTTAAAGCTCTCAATCATCATGCCCTCTCCTTTCATTCATTCATTCAATAGTATTTATTGAGTGCTTACTACGTGCAGAGCACTGGACTAAGCGCTTGGAATGGACAAGTCGGCAACAGATAGAGCCAGTCCCTGCCCTTTGACGGGCTTACAGTCTAATCGGGGGAGACAGGCAGACAAGAACAATGGCAATAAATAGAGTCAAGGGGAAGAATATCTTATAAAAACAATGGAACTAAATGGAATCAGGGTGATGTACATCTCATTAAACAAAATAAAATAAATAGGGTGATAAAGATATATACAGTCGAGCGGACGAGTACAGTGCTGAGGGGGTGGGAGGGAGACGGGGAGGAGGAGAGGGAAAGGGGGGAGAAGAGGGTTTAGCTGCGGAGAGGTGAAGGGGGGGTAGAGGGAGCAGAGGGAAAAAGGGGGGAGCTCAGTCTGGGAAGGCCTCTTGGAGGAGGTGAGTTTTAAGTAGGGATTTGAAGAGGGGAAGAGAATTAGATTGTCTGAGGTGAGGAGGGAGGGCATTTCACAACCGTGGATGTGGCCCAGGGGTCGACAGCGGGATAGGCGAGACCGTGGGACGGTGAGGAGGTGGGTGGCAGAGGAGCGGAGCGTGCAACCCAGCCCGCTCACTTCACTCCTGTAACATCAACCTTCTCACTCTACCTCGATCTTGTCTACCTTGCCGCTGTCCCCTTGCCCATGTCTTTCTCCCTCTGGTCTGCAGCTCGCTCTCATTTCATACCCGATAGACCACTACTCTCCCCACCTTCAAAACCATATTAAAATCACATTTCTTCTAAGTGGCCTTCCCCGACTAAGTCTTCATTTCCCCTACTCCCTTGCCCTTCAGTGCCATCTTTGCATGTGGATTTGTATGCTTTAAGCACTTGCTATTAACTCCACCCTCAGCCCCACGGCACATATATATATCCATAATTCATTTTAATATCCGTCTCCCCCCTTGACGGTTAGCCTCTTATGGGTGGGGAACGTGTTTACTGACTCTGTTGCACTGTACTTTCCCAAGCACTTAGTACAGTGTTCTGTACACAATAAGTGCTCTATAAATACCACTGATTGATTACAATATTTACAGAACCTTCTAGAAAACATGCTATTCTGATGGTCAAGTCTTCAACTTTATTTGATTTACTTATGGGAGGTGGGGACGATTAGATTTGATGGAAGGAGGCTTTGGAATGAGACTTGAGGAAAGGAAATAAAAACATCATTATAAGTATTTAGCAGAAGCAGTTGAACAGGTAAGAAGCCAAGGAACAGTAGCAAACCAATTGTTAGGAACAACAAGGCTCAGGATGAGCTGCTAGTTGATGATGATTGTGAGGCTTTTTTCATATAAATCACAAAGCAGGCAAGTGTTCAACAATACCAACATTAACGTTACTGCTGATACTATTATTTAACAACAACAGATGATGACTTTTCTGGGCCCAAATTTCTCTGTAAGGGCACCATTTCTGGTCACTACTTTATTTCAGAGATATGTAGCAAGGATTAGCAAGGATAAGCCTGTCAGTAATAGTACTGAGATGAAAAGCACTGTACATCAAGTGAAGGGTCATTACTGGGGATTTATGCAAAATCTCAGGGGACACAAATCCCAAATGTAAGAACCCCCTGATCTCAAAAACTGCATTAAAACAGCCATTATTGGTATGTATGATGAAGTCTCGTTTCCAAGTCTGAGGGAACAAAAAGTGATAATGAGAAGGGGGTGTGTCATCTTAGAATTCTTTGAATCTGTACAATAAAAGCAGCAATGAGGTAATGAGTGAATCTTCAAAATTGGGTTCGGGAATGAGCTGCTCAGTCCTTCTACCCACTTATTTGAATATAGGAAATTTCAATTCTCTGAAATAAGTGGAATCCTGTGAAATTCGGGATTTTTCCTGGGGCTTCAGAAGAGTATATTTATTATATTAAGTCATTCATCAATTTCAATCAGAGGGGTTCCATAGAAAAGCTGCTCAGAACAAGATTCCAGTGCTCTTCCCAATCAGAGGACAGCAAGCTTGTTTTTTAATGTGACTTTTTTCACTTTGGAAAATTAAGACACCACCCAAATGATGGAGATATTTTATGCTTCTAAGCACTATTAAGCCTCTCTCAGGGTTGAATTTGGAGAGTTAAGCAGAGGCATATCCATTCCATTCCTAGCTTGGGCAGTGGTTGGCAAATTGAGGGCAATCTGCTACAGGTCAAGGCTCACCTGTGCCGGGCAGCAACAGTACGGGAGAGAGTGGAGGGCAGAGACTCAGGTTAACTGCGCGGAAGGAGGCACTTCTGTATTTTTATCAAGACAACTATGTGGATACGCTACTGGAACGATTGCAGATGCAAGTGGGGCATTCTGGGAGAGATGCATCCATGACATCGTTATGGGTCATGGATTGGTCGTGACTCGGCAGCATAAGACAACAACAACGAGCACCATTAAAGTATTTCTTGAGGAAAAGTCCCTCTTGTTAGTGCTTTGTTTCCACTGGGGATTTACAGGATGTAATTATTACTTCTAGTCATCCCCATCTACGACATTTGCAAGTTCAAGTTTCTTCACGATAATTCTAAAAACACAATATATCAGCCACCTTTTTAACCCCTTGTTTTTTTGTCCATTCCCAGATGGACGGTAGAGTTCAGTGTGAGCAGGGAAGATGGAAAAATGCTTTTGGAGCCTCTGTCTAGCAAGTAATCCAAAGTTGTTCTCTCACTGATCCTAAGAGTGAAAGTTCCTGCAATCTTGAATATTGGAAGGTGCAGTCTAGTTTTGGAAGGTCTTAATAATTGTAGAATTTGCTAAGTGCCAAAAGAATTCACTATGTGCTTAATGCTGTACTGAGCATTGGGATAGAGATAGTATTATATAGGCTGATTAGAGTCTTGTCCCACATGGGGCTCACAGTCTTAAGTAGGAGGGAAAATGGTATTGAATCTCCATTTTACAGGTGAGGAACCTGAGGCACAGAGAAGTTAAGTGACTTGCCCACAGCTTACTAACCATTAACCAAGAACTCTGGTAAAGAGGAAAGGAGACTGTAAGATCATTAATGGGAGGGAGTGTCTCTGCTAATTTTGTTGGCTGGAACTTTCCCAAGCACTTAGTACAACACATATTAAGGAGTTACACATTTCACTCTGATATAATTTGAACCCAATTCATCTCTGCTTGAGCTCTAACCACATGGTGATCTTGCAACCTTACATCAGAGCCCTGGGGCCTAATATGCAGGAGGGAAGACTTGTCCCCCGTTACACCCGGGCTCTCATCGATCCCTGCTCCAATCTGGGAAGGAGTCAAACACCCTCAGAGTGAAACCACCCCAACTTCTAGAAGGTTGGGAAGACTGATTTTTTGTGAGTGCTGGGCTGAAACCCTACCTGTCTGCTTTATTTATTCTGTACTTTTCTAGTTACATTTTCATGCTTTTCTCTCTTGTTAGAATGTAAGCTCTTTGTGGGTAGGGAACGTGTCACTCTGTTGTTTTGTAGTTCCCAAGCGCTTAGACCAGTACATCGCCCTAAATGGATGCACAATAAATGCTAAATATTCCTTCTCTAGTCACAGTGCCCTACTGGTTTTGTATTTATTGTGTTTAGGTCTTCATCTTTCCTTATGAGTCTGTCGCCGACTCTCTCCCCCGGTTACTCTTAGACTAGAAGCCCCAGCGCTCTGCACACACTAATCGCTCAACAAGTACGCCTGAATGAATAGGGACTATGCCTATATCTCATCTGTGTATTTTTTCCCCAGAGCTTATTAGGGTGCTTTGCACTCTACGGGTGCTTAGTAAATATTATTAGGACTAGGATAATGAGATGTTATGAGAAGCAGCAAGGCCTAGTGGAAAAATATGGGCCTGGGAGTCAGAGGACCTGGGTTCTAATTCTGGCTCTGCCAAGTGCTTTCTGTTTAACCTTGGGCAAGTTGCACGACTTCTCTGGTACTCAGATTCCTCAACTGCAAAATGGGGATTAAATCCTACTCCCTCCTACTTAGACTTTGAACTCCATGTGGGACAGGGACCGTATCCAATGTGATAAACTTGCATTTACCCCAGCACTTAGAACAGTGCTTGACACACGGTAAACACTTAACAAATAACATTAAAATGTCAGACCCATTGTTAGAGAAAGGTAGATATGGTGAATCAAATACTAGAAACTCAAACTCTTTCTGAGATTTTTTTCATATTTACTGCATTTCCAACACAGAGATTTATGTGCTTTTCAGAGGTAGAGTGGAGCGGTTCAAAATCTATGAAGATAAGAAACGTTTAAGTCCCAACAAAACGTATTGCTTTTCTAAGGATTATTAACAATACATTTGTAGCTATACTGACACTGGCTCTCAACTTTTAGAGTTGGAATAAGAGTGAAATCTATACCCGGGCATTGAAGATGAATGACTTGGAAAAATTCTTCATGACAGTCCCTGATCTCCCGCTGCTTTTGGACTGGCTAAAACTCTTCTAATAATCCCTCAATGACTTCTACAAGCATCTCATTATTCACTAGTCTGTGATATCTGAGGTCATAAAAGATGCTATTACATGCTCTTGACATCTCACAGGAACCCCAGTCATAAATATGAAAAGAGACAGGCTTAAATAATTTTGAAGCAGTCAATATGAACCCCGGAAGAAATAAACCAAGGAGCGCCTAATGTTTCCCTTAAGTCAGTACTGTTCAGAGACAGGAAAAAAGCACGTCAAGTCCACTGCTAGGTCCTCCACCATACTGCTATTCCTACTACCGTTGACCTATCAACACATATTTATTGAGTGCTTGCTGTTTGTAGAGCGCTCTACTAAGCACTTGGGAGAGTATAATACAACAGAGTTGCTAGACACGTATCCTGCCCTCGACAAGCTTACATTCTAGACACGCTTACAGTTCTAGAGCTCACAACTCTCCATCACCAATCAAGTAAATAATTAAACTGTCCAGGGGAGATACGTGACTATTTCTTTCTTAAATACCAACAGGGATAAAGACTCTACAACTTCCCTCGGTGGCCTAATCCAATTATTTGATCATTCTTACTGCCAAAAACTTCTTCATCTGCATTTATTGAGTAGTTACTATGTGCAGAGCACTGAACTGAGTGTCTGAGAAAGAAACTCTTTCCTTTTAATCTTACCCTACTGATTTGTGTCCTTTTCAATTTGTAAACATCAATATTACCCCACGCTTCTACTGGAGCTTGAAATTAACATGGTTCTGGTTACTTACTCCTTTATTTCAAGCACGCCCATATCAATCAGCCATTACAGAGCCCGGTAAGTAATGTTAGTTGGTTAACAGTTCCTGCAGTTTTCAAGGGTCATTGCATTATGGTTAAGGTTAGTGTTTTCCCCAGGGAACATATCCTACTGCTTGTACAGTGCCCTACAGGAGAGCCAGCTTGCTTTTTGGAGAACCGATCAGGCAGGATAAAGTGGGAATGAGGCCACATCGCTACCTGTGGAAAGACGGCTGTCCGAATGTTGTATGTAGGCAATGGGGGAAAGTCAACTGCTCCAAGTCAGGAAGGATCAGAGAGGGGTTTGAGGAAGGAGCCAAGTGGTGGATTTTTCCTCACATCCTACCCCTCTGCTGGCTTTTCCTCAACCCTTCTGCAACTCACCCTCTCCCTGCTCCTGGGTTCTAATCTGCCAAATGCTTGCTGTGTGACCTTGGGCAAGTCACTTTACTTCTCCAGGCCTCAGTTTTCTCAACGGTAAAAAGGGGATAATAGCAGTTCTCCCTCCTACGTAGACTCTGAGCCCCGTATAAGATAGTGACTGACTAACTGGTATCTGCCCTAGCATTTAGTGCTTGACCCATAATAAGCTCTTAACAAGAACCATAAAATAATAAGAATAATGACACTCTAGCCCTCACCCACTTCTTCCACCGCAAGATTGCTCAGTCCCCTGGGAAACAACTGGAATGAACACAGCCACCAAAAATAGGATTTTTCCTCCTGAGACTTCTGGGTCTCGGGCATGCTCCCAATTCTCAGGAGTTATGTGTTCAATTCCTAAATCTAGAAGGCCAGTGGTTGTCAATTTTAGTTTTTATTTTCTCCGGGGATGGATGATTCACAACCTTCTCTAGTTACCACGTCGGACACAGCATTCACTGGAGCTCGGTGACAACCTCGGCATCACAGAGCTATAGTATCGTGTGTGTTCCAGAGCAGGGCATGGTTGGCTAACTGCTTCATTTTTCAGAGAATAAGTCGGAGCACTATGTCCCAAATTCTATGGCTTTTCAATTGTTTGACTGTGGCTGATCTCTGGGAAGTGGACAGTCTGTGTTCTGATCTAAAACCCCATGTGTGATTTCTGTTTGGGAATGAACATTTCTTATCTACACCCCCGTCTTTATCTGCTATAAAGTGATGGTATAGAATTGTTCACAGCAGGACAGCGTGTGGTTGATTGGGCAGTTGTACTCCATGCTTGGTGCTCTCCCAGATGGATAACATAGATGGAGGTCTGCGATGATGGCATATACTGGTCTCTTAATATAGTGCTCAATAAATACGATTGAATGAACGCCACCCCTGCAACAGGAATCTTTCATTAAGCACTTGAATGGAAGTGGGCCCAAGGCTCTGTCTTTCAATCTCCCCTCTATCCAGTTGATTTATGATTGAGACTTCCTCTCAGACTGAATACCGCCTCTGTACTGTTTCACCTTCCAGCTTGATATGGCAGAATCATTCTCAAATTTACTTGAACACAATTCCTTCCCCTTTCAGGTATCAGCTTAAAATTTTCCAAGTACTTTGCTTAGAAATGTCTGAACCAAGATCAATTCTCGTCCTTCCCTTTAGACTCGTGAAGGAGATGTCATTTCATGCATGCTGTGCAGTCAAATCTCCCCTCTCTCTTTTCTCTCCCACCGCCCAGCACACGGCCCAGCTGCTGCTCACACCAAGCATCTGGAAGAGGAGCACAAGTCCCCCCGAACATCTTTCATTGGCTGGCAGCTTTGTCAGCAACCACCCAAGGGTGACGGCATCCCACCTTGGGGACAGGTTTCTCTGTGGGCTAAATGAAGGGAGATTTCAATTCAAGAAACTCAATTATGGGAGATGTGTACTAGGAGTCAGATTTCCTTCTGCCACCGTTTTTCACAGTTGCTGTAATAACCCGAGACTTCTAAAGATACAGCCATCGGGATGGCACACGGGGATTCCAGCTAACGGAACAATAATGATAACCCAGGAAAGATTCAGTGACTGGTCGGAATGACTAAGGTGTTAGATGGGCAACAAGGGTTGGAGAAACTTCTGTCTTTAACTCACTTTGGCTTCCTCATCAGCTGACGAGGAAGATTACAGGGTTTGGGCTATCAAGGTTTTCTGGAGCTGGATTCCTGGGTATGACCTTTACTGCTGCTCTGCTTAACATCATTTTGGAATTCGGTACTTACTATGTGCCAAGCACTGTACTAAATGCCGGGGGTAGATACAATATAACCAGATGGGACATAGCCCTTGTTCCACATTGGGCTCACGGTCTAATGGGGAAGGAGGTTGTGTATCTTACCCCCATTTTTACAGATGAGGAAACTGAGGCACAGAAAAATCAAGTGACTTGCCCAAGGTCACAAACCAGACAAACCGGAATTAAAGCCCAGGTCTCTCGACTCCCAGGCCCGTGCTCCTTCCAACTAGGCCGCACTGCTTCTCTTTAAAATCAGTGAAGACCCCATTCTGGATTCAAACCTGCACTGCCTAAAAAAGTTGAAATCAAGCAGCTCCTCCATAACACAGATTATCTCTATTCCACTGAAAAAGACTTTTCACTATCTAAGCTCTTTTATATTGCCTTGACATCGTGATTATGACCACAGTTTGTTAATATCCTCAAGATAGAAACCACGATTGTGTAATTCACTTGAAGATTCAGTGGGAGGCTCTGCCATTCAGTGTGCTTCATGGTCAGCTCTTCTGGGCATCCTCTCCTCAGTGGCCACCATCTTTACCCCAACCCTCCTCTGCCACCTCCACTCCCCATCTCCTGGTAGATCCCCTAGGCATTCCTGTAAATATCGGTTATACATTTACCTTTAAAACAGGGTAATAACTGAAAACATTGTATGTGTCCGTAAATCTCAGGATTAAACGTTCAGGCTGCTTTCAGCGCACTCACCTCGTTCTAGAAGGAGATTTTAGGGAGCTGATTCCACTGAGCTTATGCTAAAGTAAGGAATCCCTCTGTCATTAGGACTAATCATGGGCACAGACTAAATCACGAATGACAAACCAAACTTTCACTCTCTCAATATAAACAACAAAGAGAAACATAGCCAACTTGCAATTACTCACAATAACCAGGGCCAAGATTACCATGGATCGCTGAAATCTTAGACACCCCAAAGCCCATCATTTTTCTCATTAGTTTTAACCAGTGCACGTGAGGTACTATCTCTCCCCTGCACTTCCCACTCCCCACTGGAGGTTCCCAAAGTAGTGAAATGGCCCAAAGGGGAGAGGAGAAGCTTGGAATACGCAATCAGCCCTTGAATGGTGAAAACTGGCCCTTCCTTCAAAGAAAAAAAAACAATTTAAAACACAGATTCATTCATTAAGCCAAGGAATATTTATTATAAGACAAAGCAATCGCCAAGTAAGGGCTGAATAAAAAACTCCCCACCCACCACTAGCTTTAGAGTCTAGAGGAGGAGACCAATAATAATGTAAATAAATACATTACAGACACTACAAGAAGCAAAGCTATCAACTCAGGATGATTTTTACAGGTTCCCAGGGCAATAGGTCTCTTTAGCCACATAAAGATGCATGGATAGGGTTTCACCATCAGTAACGTTTTCTTTGAATACAAAGGTTAGTTATACTACTGTAAGGAAATAGAGATGGCTACTCTAAAACCCACTGTCATCAATCAATCGTATTTACTGAGCACTTACTGTGTGCAGACTATTGCGCTAAGCACTTGGGAGAGTAGAATACAACGGGGTTGGTAGTAGACACATTCCCTTCCCACAGTGAGCTGTGATGTTATCAGTGCTTTGTGACAAAGACAAGACAGCTCTGGGCTGAAAACAGAGCCCATAGCTTGGTGCCACAGTACCTGGCTTTTAATTCCCAGTTCATAAGCATCAAAGTCACAGACCTGACTCCAGGTTCCAATCATAAGGACAAAATTTTTAAGATATGCCCATAGTTGGAGAGTGTGTAACTAACCTGCTTGGTCTTGCCCGTAGCTCTGACGGCACTGGGAGATATCCAGAATATTTTTAAGCATTGTCAGAGAACTCTCACCTTTGATCCCCTGAGTTCACTCCCTTTCATACCCTGTTGCCAAGATCTTTTTGCTCTGGTGGCATTAAAAACTCATACAACCAATCTTTCTTCGGCTCTGAACAGAGCCCAGCTGGCAGGGCCAGGCTGTTGAGAGAGCAGGAGAGAATAAATGCGATTCTGATGTACTGACGCTCAGGGAAGTGACCTTTTCCTCCATGTTGGACCACTGAACTGAACGGTAATGCTTGGGGTCAAGCAACTTTCTTGCTGAGAGACTTTGCAGCTGAATAAGAAAGGTGACTGCAGTTCCTGGGAAACGTTCATAGATTATCAAGGACAGCTCAAGCCAAAGGCACGGTTGTGTTTTGGCTAACAAACCAGCCCTTTTCATCTATTTCTGGGAGCAGGCACTCTGTATTGCTCCTGCTCTAGGCCGCCTGATGGGTTGACTGGCTCCTAAACTAGGGAAGTCACCTAATCCAACCACTTCAAGTCAACAGGAACGGACTAGAGTTCAGTACTGAACCACCCCCTACTCTCAGCCTGCAAATTTTTCTACCTTTAAATAATGTGGATCAGGTTTTCCATCCCTCCCCAGGAACCTCTCTCTCTGCTCTGTAACTACTGTCCTGAATTTTAAAATGGTCGACACCAAGACTTCTATTAATGTCAGTTCTTAAGAATGATTTAAAAATGCTCTCCTCAATAGAAATCAACTATCTTTCTTCCAAATAATAACAATAATGATAATAATAATAATAAGCGTTTATGTGTCGAGCACCATTCTAAGCACTAGGGCAGACATAAGTTAATCAGTTTGGATGCAGTTCATGTCTCACGTGGGGCTCACAGTTGGAGAGAGAACAGGTACTGAATCCCCATTTTACGGATGAGGAAGCTGAGGCACAGAGAAGTGACTTGTCCAAGTTCACACAGCATCCAGCCAGGATTAGAACCCAGATCCTCAGGCTCCCAGGCTGTACTCTTTCCAATAAACCACACTGCTCACACCATATCTCCAAACAAAACCATCATCTGCTATTTTAATTTTAATACAATATCTCCCAGGCCCATGCTCTTTCCACCAAGCCATGCTGCTCCTCACATCAAATCTCCAAACAAAACCATCTCCTAGAACTATAATTTTAATACAGCACAAAAAATGAACAATCACCTTATTTTCACTCAGCAATTTTTAACTTAAAATCTCGATGGCTCTTCACACGCATAAGTTTAGACTGCATAGGCACACTCCTGGAGCAATCGTTTCAATTTCAGCTGCCCATGAAATGCAGCTGCTTCTGAGACAGGAGTCAGCAGTTATTAAACACAGCCTTGAATACCCTACACCAGCGTACGTGTTGAGAAGAGGAAGCGTGGGACACAACAGGAATAGCCTGACTATGCACCACAGTTACACAGGGACAACATGATTTGACATTGCCTAAGCCCAACATGCAAGATGCTCCCCAGAACACAAAATTAGATATAACTTCGTCCATGGGGTCCTGGGAGAATGGTCAGGAACCCTCAGTACTGCTCCCTGGTTTTCCAATCTGTCATCCTACCTCTGTGCAGTCCCTTCATTATTCTTGCTTTTTTCTTACTTCTCTTCAGTTTGCCTATTCCTTCCTGGTTACAAGGACCCACACTTTCATTGACAAGGATTAATCCGGGCACCACAATTATCGCCAAAGAAAATGGCTCAGGGGAGAGACTAGCCCAGTAAAATGATAGGCACTCTAGGTACAGAAATGCAATCTATTATAATTGAAATCACCACACCCACTAATAATGGTACTAAAACCAATGGATCTCCTTCCCCAAAGGAGTAGTAGGTGGGGATGCAGCTGTCTTCTGTGGGCTTGGCACTGGTGCAGAATGTGCAATCAAAATAAGGCTTTTCAAGCCTGTTCCTCACCTCAACCCCCACGAAATCTGTGCTTTGGGGTTATCGGCAGCAGGAAAAACACTCTTCGTGAGGTGACTCCAGGGGAGAAGGAGGGATGAGCAATTGAAGAGGGAGAGTTCCAGCGGGGAATAAAACCGTGCTGAGAAAGGACAGTTTCTAGCCTCTGTCAAACTTTGCTACAACCCATCCTTGCCAAATCATGACCATTCCAGCCTAGAAGGTAGAGCATAGGTCTGGCAGTCAGGAGACCTGGATTCTAATACTGGCTGTGCCATTTGCCGGCTGTGTGATCTTGGGTAAGCCACTAAAACTCTCTGTGCTTCAGTTTCCTCATCTTTAAAATGGGGATTAAATATCTGTTCTCCTTCCCCCGGACTGTGAGCCCCATGTTGGAGAGAGGGACAGGGACTATATCGCATATACTTAAGTACTGAGAAAGCAGCATGGCCTAATGGGTAGAGCACAGTCAGAAGGACCTGGGTTCTAATCCCGGTTTCTCTACCTATGACCTTGGGCAAGTCACTTTATTTCTCTATGCCTCACCTGTACGATGGGGATGAAGACTGTGGTCCCAGTGTGGGACACGGACTGTGTCATTCATTTAATCGTGTTTATTGAGCACATACTGTGTGCACAGCACTGTTCTAAGCACTTGGAAAGTACAATTCGGCAACAGATAGTGTCAATCCCTGTCGAACTACAGGCTCCAACCCAATTAGTTTATATCTATCCCAGGATTTAGTATAGTGCCTGGCATATAGTAAGCACTTATTACCATAATTATTATTATGATTATTGCATTGTAGCAGAGTACTTGATACAAACTCCTAACAAATAGCACATTAATTATTCCCTTATACCATGAGCCTGATGGGAGACAAGGATTGTGTCCAAGATAATTAACTTGACATCTACCTCTGCACTTAGACACATGGTAAGAGCATAATAAGTGTCATCATTATTTTATCTGTAATTTATTTTAATGTCTGTCCCCCATCTAGATTGTATGGTCCTTGAGGGTTGGGAACCTGTCTATTGATTCTACAATATTGTTCTGTCCCAAGCCTTAGTACATTGCTCTGCACAGAGTAAGTGCTCAATAAATACAACCGATTGATGATCTTGTATCTACCCCAGCCCTTAGCATAGTGCTTGGCACATAGATCTCGCCTGTTGCTCAATATTCTCCTGATTCCAGTTACTGTAATTCCCAGTTACTCTTCAGCACTTCTGGATCTCTATGAATGATTAATTCACATGTTTATACTCTCTGTGTTGTTATGTACCTCTTAAATGGCTAATGTCCCTGTTTTACAAAAAATGTATATTTGTGTCTAGACCAACAACTGTGTCCTGTTCTTGCTTAGTAACTTCTCGTGGTACTTAGGATATTGCTCCACATCAATCAATCACTATGTGTGGAGCACTCTATTAAGCATTTGGGAAAGTACAATTCAACAGAGTTGGCAGACATGTTCCCTGCCCACAACAAGCTTAGAGTCTATCAACCCTGTTCCCTGCAGTATTCTCATTGTTTTCCATTTTACCATTCCTGCTCTGCTACCCAGAGCTCTGGGAAGGGTTAGTATGTGGTGATAGGTCACCCCATCTACGCTGAGTCCTTTGAAAACACATAGTATTGGGAATGTTACCAGTGTGTTCCCCGCACAATTGAAAAAGGGGGAAATTGGGTTACAGTTTACCTAGATTGCTTGGACAAATTCAGATAGCTCATACAAAAACACTTGTAGCACTTACTGTGTTTTTTCTAATAACTGGAATTATGGTCCACTAATGACCTCTGGAAAAAAGGCACCTCATTGTATTTTTATGGTAGCAGGAGGAGGAAGAGGAAGAAAATTACAAAAACGAGTAAGAGTATCTATTGAGCGTCCACTGGGTGCTATGTGCTATGCTAAGCATTTGAGAGAGTATAATACAAAGTGATTCATTCCCTAGCCATGGGCAGCTTACACTCTAATGGGGGAGACAGACATAAAATATTCACAACTGAAGAATTTAAAATAAATAATTGAATGCACCATTGAATATAAATATCTGCTGAAGATGGGTGTGAGTGGATACCTAAGTGCTAGAAATGGCTGGTGATTTTATATAGCTCAGTGTGTTGGGAGTCAGGCAGGCAGGCTTGTTGGAGGAGAGATTTTTAGGATGGCTTTGACTAGGCGGAGAGCTCAGATCTGTCCAATTTGTGAAGGGAGGGAGTTCGAGGCTAGGGGGACAGCTTGAGCAAGAGGAGAGAAGTGGGAGAGTCGAAAATGAAGTGTAGCTAAAAGGTTAGGTTGGGGAAAACAAACAAGCCAGCTGTAAGGTAGTGGGTAAAGAATAAAGGCATGTAAGACGGGGAGAGTCAGTGGAAAGCCTTGCTGTTAATTGTGAGTAGTTTCTTCTTGAATTGCAAGTGAGAAGCTAATGTGGGGTTTTGAGGAGCTGAGATATGTGGGCCGAGTGAGAGACAGCATCAGTCAATCACATTTATTGAGTGCTTACTGTGAATAAAGCACTCAAGTACACACTTGGGAGAGTACAATATGACAATATGATAACAGAGCTGGTAGACACGTTCCCTGCCCATAGTGACCTTATATTTTAGAGGGGGAGGCAGACATTAATATAAATAAATTACAGAGACATACATAAGTGCTGTGGGGCTGAGGAGGCGGCGAATAAAGGAAGTAAATCGAGGTGACACAGGAGGGAGTGGGAGAAGAGAAAATGAGGGCTTAGTCGGAAGGCCTTGTGAAGACTTGCCTTCAAAAAGCCTTTGAAGGTGGGGAGAGTAATTGTCGGATAGGAAGAGGGAGGCCGTTCCAGGCCAGAGGCAGGACGTGAGTGAGAGGTCCATGGTGAGATAGAAAAGATTGAGGTTGGCACCAGAGGAGTCAAGTGTGTGGCCTGGGTTATAATAGAATAGCAGTGAGGTGAGGAAGGATGGGGGAAGATGACAGAGTGCTTTAAAGCTTTTGGTAAGGAATTTCTGTTTGATGTGGAAATAGATGGGCAATCACTGGAGGTTCTTGAGGATTTGGGAAATGTGGACTGAACATTTCGGTAGACGAGTGATCTGGGCAGCAGAGTGAAGTATGGACTGTAAGTTCCCTCAGGCTGTAAGTTCTAGGAGAGAGAATCGGTCTGTTTATTGTTGTGTTATACTCTCCCCAGCACTTAGTACTATGCTCTGTGCACAGTAAACACTCAAGAAATACGACTGACTGCAAGGGGGAGAGACAGGAGGCAAGGAGGTCAGTGAGAAGGTGGATGCAGCATCAAAACTTCCTGAATCACTCATACATGAGCTTCTGTACATTGACAGCTACGTTATGAAAGCTTAAGAAAATATGGAGAGAGTCCTGAACTGCTTTTCAGAATCAGCAAAGTGCTTCAAATCGGCAATTATTATACAGAAACTGGAGGTTTGCTACGGGATAGCAAATAGAATTCAGTGACAGATTCAGCACTTGTTAGTCAAGAGAAATCCTTGATAAGGTTTGCAAGGAACTCTTTCAGTTACACATCACTGAATGTTATCACTGAATTTTGCCAGATATTTTGGTAGCGCAGTGCACTGATGCAAGGATAGAGTAGGAAATTAGAAAACGGAATAAATTAGAAAACGGAATCAAGAAAGCTAATGTGTCCTTTGGGAAAGTCAGAGACAGCGTGGCACAAACAGAGCATCGATATTCGACCGAGCTGAAAATATATTTGGCAGTGCTACTTCCCTACCTGGAAGATTCACACCTATCACAGAGGCCCCATTTCACTCTTGGGGCAGTTCCAGCAAAGCCACACTTAACATTGAGTGGCAAGATGCGAGCACAATAAGGTCCTAAGATGCAGCCAGGCTATGAGCACTGAAGCAATGTTATTGCTTCACACCCTAGATAGGTGAGATTAGGAATGAATGGCACCAGGATGCCCAAACGGCTGCTCTTTGGTGAGCTGTAATGGGGTAAATCTAAAGAGGGTGATGGAAAAAATGTTTTAAAGACATAATCAAGCAAAACTAAATAGATTGGACATAGCAGTAGACTTTTGGAAAACAGCCGTGATGACAAGTCTGACAGAGAGAACAATCAGAAATATGGTGACTGTCTCAAAAACAGAGGCTTCACCAAGTCTGTGACACCAAAAGGAGAAACAACTGGCAATCTGAAGAGCAAATGCAGTGGTGCAGTAAGAGGTCATTTTTACAGGCGCACAATACAGATAAAGTTGTCATTGCTCAGTGGTCCTTCCAGTCCTACCAGCATATGCTGAATTTACAAAGTGTCCCACTGCTAGAGTCATCTTCAAATATGAAAAGCAGTTACAAGTATTAAAATAGCCATTGTTGTCAGTTTTGCTTGGATAGCCAGTTTGCTTGAACCGCAAATTAAAATAATGCCGGCAGAGCCTAATGAAGTTTAGAGCCATGTCACCCTATCCGGCCTACTTTTAACTTTGTTGTTTCCCAATCCTGCATTTTTTCTCACAGACAAATCTGTGTTGAACTTGCCACTGTTCAGACTATGGTTCAAATAAATGAAGCCACACACTGGATCGAGCCCTTAAACTGGCTTTTCTTTTAGTGCTGATGCTGATGCAGCCCCAGTGGGGCTGGGCACCACCTCAGTTATGATCCCTGAAGCTAGTACTGGCAGTGGGCAGTTGGGCGAAGGTTAAGTCGGCCCAATGATGAGTAAACCCTGCCCAAGTGCCTCACTTTGGGGCTTTCAATCCCTCAAAAGGGATTCACAACCTGACGATTAGTACGTGGCCAGGAACCTAGAGGAATCCTCAGTCCCCCCAAACTCACTGTGATACAGACATCCACTGGACCCGCTTCCCGGACACGAAAAACAGAGAAGTGCCTAGCCATGCCACTGAAAAAAGGGACTTCGAAATAAACATATTTTTTAAAACAGTATTTGTTAAGCACTTACTCTGTGCCAGGCACTGTACTAAGCACTGGGGCAGATATAAGCTAATTGGGTTGGACACAGTCCATGTCCCACATGGGGCTCACCATCGATCCCCATTTTACAGTTGAAGTAACTCTCGCATGGAGAAGGTAAGTGACTTGCCCTAGGTCACACAGCAGACAAGTGGTGGAGCCGGGATTAGAACCCAGGTCCTTCCGACTCCCAGGGCATTACTCTATCCACTAGGTCACACTGCTTCTCAACACAAACTCCTCGATCTCCAAGGCCTCTAATTTTCCCCTCTGAGCTCCTGAATCAGCTGCAGAGGTGACTGAGAATTTGTGAGTCTATGGCCAACTTCCCAAAATAACAGTCTAAGGCCTGTGACTGCAACCTAGGGCTTGGGAGCCATAACTGGCTCCTATTACAGTCAATATGTGCCTCTTATGCTAGGGAGGAGAGGCGAGGCATTTAAAACCTAGAGCAGATTCACAATGAATATTTAACATATTTAAATTTGTATGATTGGCTCTTTGTGCACCAAAGTTTCTTTTTTTGGCTTTTCCACACGAAAAGTTTTGCCGATCCTTGTCCTGATATAAGAAGAACAATTCAGGAAATCCTAACAGGAGCTGATGTTGAGTGTTAAATAGTGTAATTACAGAAGGAATAATGTAATATAGAAAAACAGTGTGGCCTAATGGATACAGCATGGACTTGGGAGTCAGCAACCTGGATTCTAATCCTAGCTCTGCCACTTGCCTGCTCTGTGACTTTGGTCAAATCATTTCACTTCTCTGTGCCTCAGTTTCCTCATCTATAACATGGGGGATTAAATCCTACTCTTTCCTACCTAGATTGTGAGTCCCTTGTGGAACAGGGTCTCTGTTGAAACCAATAACCTTGATCTACCCCCGCACTTAGAACAGTGCTTACCACAAAGTACTTAAAAATACCATTAGTAATAATAATAAAATAAAGTGCTTGGGTTCCTCATGCTTGCTTTCTGACACAGAGTTAAACAGAACTTTACAAAATGTCCTGCCATTATGGTGACAGTCAAAGGCTAGGTTGGGCATGTAATAATAATGACAATGGTATCTGTTAAGCGCTTACTATGTGCCCGGTCTCTTTCCATCATTGAAGTAGGCACCATTTTCCTTGCAGGCTTATACTGATTGCTACCCCACATGTCCCCAGTAACACAAACATTCATCCAATGAGCTTGAGGGAAGAGGTGAGAAATAACACAAGAACTCCATTCTCCAGGTCCAGTAAAATGATGTATAGATGCTGCTGTGGAAAAAGTAGAAGAGACTCCAATATATTTGAGAGTTATAGAGTTCTAAGAGTGATCTAGCTCTGTAGTGTCAAAACACTTCATAGAGGAAGACAGAAGGAATTGAACGCTGGGGGTGTAGGGGAACTGAAGCACGTGAAGAGCAGCAAAGCAATAAATGGGGAGGTAAACATGCACTACTAAAAGAAGACATGAAAGCCCCTCCCAGCCTAGAGCACCGTTATTCTCTCGATTCACAGGGGCTTCCAGAGTTCCCTGCCAACAGGTAACAGGAGGAGATTCCTCAGCTAACCACTCACTGGCTGGTAAAGAAACCATCCAAGCTTGGCTGAAGCTTCTCAGTGCAGGGAGAGGATAATAGCACGACACAACCATACTCCTCTATTACAGAATAGACTGTAAGCTCTTTCAGAGCAGAGATCATGTCTACTTGATTGTACTTCTCTAAACACTTAATACAGTGTCCGCATACAGAAAGCACTCAATAAACAGCATTGACAGATTGATGTCTCACAGACCCTCTTGCCCTACTTCAGCAGTTCAAGATTTCACCATGACAGGCACACTCTTTCTGCTTTGAAACGCTTGTACTTTTCAGTTAGTTACCTGGGAGACACAGTGAGCCCTTCCCTCCCCCCTGGGCCCCATGGAGAATATTCTGAGATCTCTCTCCCACCATTAGTTTGCCATTTATACAGATACCTTGAACAAATATTTGCCCACAATAACAAATCATGTTTGGGTGCTGGCTGAGTCATATCACTTCTCTCCCTCTCCACAAAAAAAGTCATTAACCTATTAGTAAAGGAGCTAGTCACCATCTCCTGGTGTTTTTATTTTTGGTTTTGTTTGCCTTGGGTAATAAACTGTCTGAATAGAACTATGTTTTCCTGTGCTTTCTCTAAAAACCCATTCTAGGCTCACAGGAAAGGTTTCACATAAATATGCAGAAATATAATTACACATATAATGGTGGTTGGCTTATATTAAGTATAACCCCAGCAGCGCTTTTAAAATATATATTGCATTTGAAAATCTTACCGGAAAATCAAAGCGAGCAGAATGACTTTGGATTTTTCCACAAACTGTAATGTAACTTCCTAGAGCAAAAGTGTTACTTTCTCAGCAAGATTTCCTAACAAATGTCTTTCGCTGCAGAAGTAGAATGACCTAATTTGCCTAGATAATATTCAAAAACTTTATGAATGCAAAACACTTCCCCTAAACTTTTGATTTGCCAAGGCATTTTTTTTTGGAGTAAGAAGAAATGCCCTAGGTCAGTCAATTACTAAAAAACTCCCCAAACCTACCAGAGTAGCAGTATGACCTAGGGGAAAGAGCAGAGGGCCGGGAGTCTGGAGACGTGGTTCCTAATTCCCGCTCTGCCACTTGCCTGTGGGTAACCTTGGGCAAATCACTTAACCGTGTCTCAGTTTCTCCAACTGGAGAATGAGGATTAAATACCTGTTCTCTCTCCTCCTTAGACTGTGAACTCCATGGGGGACAGTGATTGGGTCTGACCTGATTGTACTGTACTTACCCTAACATTTCACATATGCTAAGCACTCAAACATCAAAATTTACTACAACCACTAATAACTCAAATCACTAGCAGAGTCCTGGTGTGTCCACTGACCCTCCTCCCCTCCTTCTTCCTCTCCCCAAATCCTTTGAGTCAAGTCCCTCAATGCAACAGCTACTTGAAGCACTTAAATATAGCCTATCCTCAGTATCCTATATTTAATGGTCTAATCTAATGGTCTGCTAATTCATTCTGATCCTCATGCTATCTATCCATCATTTCTGAGCTCCTACAGTAGGCTAATAAAAATAATGATGATGGTATTTGTCAAGTGCTTACTAGGTGCCGAGCACTGTTTAAAGCACTGGGATAGATACGAGGTTATCAGACTATCCCACGTGGGGCTCACAGTCTTAATCCCCATTTTACAGATGAGGTAACTGAGGCACAGAGAAGTGAAAAGACTTGCCCAAGGTCACACAACTGACAAGTGGCGGAGCCGGCATTAGAACCCACGACCTCTGACTCCCAAGCCTGGACTCTTTCCACTAAGCCATGCTGATACCTACTAAATGCTTGGGAGTCTTCAGGAGAACGCAACAGAGAGCATCCACCCCCATATTCTTGTTCTTCCTCTAGTTCCCTCTCTTCATACATCATTCGTCCCCCATGAGACTGTAAATTCCTGAGGACAGGGAGAATGGGTTTTGCTTCTGGTGTACTCTCCCAAGTGCTTAGTACAGTGTGTTACATTTAATAGATGCTCAATAAAAGCCAAAATTGATTAAGTGACCAAAGTGGCTACTCACTGTCACTTTATTAACCGGCCTCTTTGTGCAGAGCACCTAAACACACCTCCCTATCGCTCAGTCTCATCCAGGAGCCTGGGGCCCTGTGAGATGGGAGTTCTATCTTGAAAGGGATTTTTTTAAATGGTATTTGTTAAGCACTTACTATGTGTCAGGTACCATACTAAGTGATGAAGGAGAAACCATCCATGGACACGGTCCATGTCCCACATGAGGCTTGCAATATTAATCCCCATTTTTACAGATGAGGTAACTGAGGCACAGAGAAGTTAAGTGACTTGCCCAAGGTCACAGCAGATAAGAAGTGGAGCCGGAATTACAGCCCAAGGCGTTCTGACTTCCAGGCCCATGCCCTACCCACTAGGCCACTGGCTCCGCCCCCCTCCCCCACCAAGTTTTTGGGACAGATCCATGCTATCTGTAAGAGGAGAGTGAGGTGACCTGCCCATCCAGGAATCCAAAGTCCTTTTCTTAAAAATGACCCATCATTTTTTAGTCTTTCACTTTAAAGTCACAAGACAGATTCTGAGTTGACCTTCCGTACCCTGAGGGGGTTAAAATAAAATTGTAATCAATTAATCAATCATATTTATTAAACACTTATGTGTAGAGCACTGGCTCTGGCCCTTCCACATCACTTTTTTCCAATACTCAGGGAAGAAAAAAAGGCCAACTTCCCTCTCTTTGAAACTTGATGATGCCTAGGTAACCTATTAGTTGCTAAATAAGGAATGGAGGAAAGTGGAAAAGAGACAGGGAAAAGAAAGGAGAATAAGACGTAAAGAGAAGAGAGGAGGAAAAGTGAGGAAAGTAAAGGAAGGGGATGGAAAAGGGGAAAAGGAGAAGGGAAGATGGAGAAGAAAAGGATGAGAAGGTTAAGTGGAGGAGGAGAAAAGGAAAGAGAAGCAGAAAAGCATTGAAGAGTCTTCTCCTTGCTTTTCAAAAATACTTAAATTCATGTTTGGTTAGAAAACAGTCTCTTATTGTTAGGTAATATCAAATTAACATTCATTATTCCCTCCTCATAATACTCCTGCCATTACCTACCTCATAAGAGTGGTAAGGCAAACTACTGGCAAAGAGAGGTAATGCTTTCCCAGTTCACAGATCACATGGGGAACTTGCAAGGAAGAGTCTGATATGATGTCTGATGACTGGTTATTGACTGAGACTGCACTTCCTCAAAGATGATTCTTGCTTCTTTTTTTTTTAAAAATAAATTCTACATTCTAATTTCTAATTCTAATTTCTCAACAACCCTAATGCTATCTGACTTGATAATGGAACTAAAATTGGGGGGGGATTTGCTACAAATACTGCCTCTTTTGTTACAGTGTCTGTGTCCCCCATCTAGACTTAAGGGCAGGAAACCTGCCTACCAACTCTGTTATAGTGTACTCTCCCAAGCACTTAGTATAGTGATGACTGCATGCAGTGCTTAATAAATACCACTGATTGACTGATCATAGATTACCCTAAAAGGAAGGAATTAGATTCGGGCCATGCCAATGATCTTCGTTTTGTGAGATGTATCCCTAGGCTCCTGCTGTTCCAATTGCCAACCTAAAAGGACTCTGGCTATCATCCCCAACACCTTCTGGGTCAGTAGTCTTGAGCTGCAGATTTCCACGAAAGTGAATGGGTTATGGCTGGGTTTCTAGAACAGGTTCAAGGATGTGGTAAGGGGCAACTTTGAGCCAAGCAAACATAGGGCTGATGTTTTTGGAACTAAGTGAAAATCGCTTCCTGCACACATTACTTCATAAACCATTCCTGGACCTGGAAAAGGTGGCCTTTTCCATTCCATATGAATGGAGGGAAGCGTCCCTTTTTTAAGTGCTTGCTATGTGCCAGGCACTGTACTAAGTACTGGTGTAGATACAAACTAATAATAATGATGATGATGTTATTTGTTGAGCGTTTATGATGTGCCAAGCACTGTTCTAAGCACTAGGGTAGATACAAGGTTAGGCAGGTTGGGCGCAGTCCCTGTCCCACATGGGGTTCACAGTCTTACTCCCTATTTTGCAGATGAGGTAACTGAAGCACAGAGAAGGGAAGTGACTTCACAAGGTCACACAGCAAACAAATCGCAGAGCCGAGATTAAAACCTAGGTCCTTCTGATTCCCAGGCCCATTCTCTACCCATTAGGCCAAGCTGTCTCCTGTTGGGAAGAACCGTCCAATTACTCTGATCTCCTCAGAAACCATTCATCTCTACTCTCAACTACACCAGTGAGAGAAATATCACATGATAGGAAGGCCCAAGGGGCAGGACTGATGTCCCGAGATGTTATTCGGTAGGTGTTTTCATCAGGTCCTCCTCTCCTCTGCCCCACTGCACTCATGCACATTTCTGTAATTTCTTTATTGATCTTAATGTCCGTCTCACCCTCTAGACAATAAGCGTGTGGTGGGCAACGAACGTGTCTACCAACTCTATTATTCTGCACTCTTCCAAGTGCTTAGTACAGAGCTCTGCACACAGTCACCACTCAGTAAATATGGCTGATTGGGACCTCAGTGAAGGCGAAGGAGTTCTAGAATTCAGGATTATAGGACAAGATGGCTAATGAGAGTAAGACCTACTGAGTCATTTTAGGATAAGGGCTGGGAAAACAAGGAGGAAAATGATCTCCTTTGAGAAGAAATTGAAATCTGGGTATCTTTCAGTCTAAAACATTTACCTTCATGTATATTCATGAGGAAAGATCTTAAATGAATACCAGAATAAGATAACTAAGGCCTCTAGGCCTCAGGTTTAAATATAAATGTACTGATAGAAGTTTTTCTTTCAAGAAGAACTGAGACTTGGGTAAATATTGAATTAACCAGGGAAACATTTCAAAGTCTTTTAATAGCTCCTTTCTTTCAATTCCTGATGTCTGTTTCCTGCCACTGCTAGTCAGAAGCACAAGAGGGAATAGCGCTTGGGGCAGCTCGGGGATATCACACTTAGAAGGATAAAGACAGTGCCTACAGTTGAGCCTGGCAGCTTCGAGCTCTGCCCTTCACTGGTTTTCAGAAAAACACTGGTAAACATAAGCCACCACCATGGCCCTCTGCCTGGAGATCAAAAATCTTTTGTGACAGCTTCCTCTGTTTTCCTTTTGTTCTGGGCACTAATTCCTCCATGAGAATGCATCTACGTTTGAATATGCATTTTATATGCTGCTCAATAGATGCATTTCAGGGAAAGCTCTAATGATAACATCAATACACCTGGAAGATGAGAATGAAAAAAGGTGCATGCATGGGAGTTTGCAGGTTTCTTGGTTGAAAGGAACAGACTTTCCACATGAACAGGTGTTTGAAAGACTAAGAGTTCATGTTTTGCCTTATTTGGAATTCACAAATGCCACCTGGCTATCAATTCTGAGCATTTCAGTTATGCAAGAAACCGTCTATTCCCTGACTATATTTTTCCCTCAAAATTACTTCCATTTAGTATTAAAGTACCAAATTTATTGAACATCCACTACTCAGCAAAGCACTAGCACTTGAGAAAGTATAACCCAAAGTGCTTCATTCCCTAGCCTCAGGCAGCGTACACTCTAACGGGGGAGACAGACATAAAATATTCATAGTTAAAGAATTTTAAATAAATAATTGAATGCACCATTGAATATAAATACCTGCTGAAGATGGGTGTGAATAGACACCTAACTGCTAGAAATGGCTGGTAATTTTATATAGCTTGATGTGGTGGGAGTCAGGCAGGCAGGCTTGTTGGAGGTGAGATTTTTAGGATGGCTCTAAGTGGAGAGTTCAGATCTAACCAATTTGTGAAGGGAGGGAGTTTGAGTCTAGGGGAACAGCTTGAGGAAAAGGGTAGAAGCAGGAGAGTTGATAATGAAGTATAGAAAGAGAAAGAGAGTCGGGGGGTGGGAGTGGGGGGATAATGATGGGAGTGCAGCAGGGCTGGAAACAAGGCCAGATATCCAAGCAGCGGCATCTAGGAGCAGTTGAAGACCCTGCTGACCCTGAATATTAAACTCCTTGAATAAAGATAAAGTGTTAAAGATCTGCTAAATTATTGTGAGGTCCAGTAAAACAAATCACTGTTATAGTTACAAGAGTGAAATATTAAGGCAATGTCTCCTCAAAATATACTGGGCTGATTTCTTATTTACACACCACTTCTCTGAAGTTGTTGGTAGGGCTTCCCTTTAGTACTGTTTCTCTCCCAATTTTAATCTTTAAAAAAACCTCCTGCTGGAAATGTAGAAATTTTGATGAGCTGGCAATAGCAATCATCAACTTGGCTACTGAGAAGCAGTTTGGCTCAATGGAAAAAGTATGGGCTTGGGAGTCAGAGGTCATGGGTTCTAATCCTGGCTCCACCACCTGTCAGCTGTGTGACTTTGGGCAAGTCACTTAACTTCTCTGTGCCTCAGTTACCTCATCTGTAAAATGGGGAGTGACTGTGAGCCCACGTGAGACAACCTGATCACCTTGTATCCCCCCTAGGGCTTAGAACAGTGCTTTGTACATAGTAAGTGCTTAACAAATACCATCACTATTATTATTACTGAACAGTGGGACAAAAGCAGTCTGTTGCCCAAACTCATCCTTGACATCACCTCTTCAGCTCCTGGCTAGGAGGCATAAGAGCCCATTCTTATGGCAGGGTTTCACCAAGGCCACTTTGGATAGGAATACAGAGGCTCCATCACATTTAAATATAGTAGCTACTTGAATAATCACAAAGAAAATATCCCTGCTGTCTTTTAAAATATTTTCGGCCTCATTAGCTCGATTTAAAAATCACTAACGCCTGTTGTACAGGAGATGGTAGGGATGTGAAATAGATCAAAGATTTCTTGGAATAATGCAACTTGCAATAGCAGAAGGGAACAAACCAAATTTCCTCTAGCACATCAGACTTTCGGGAACACATCATTTGACAAAGACACAGAAATTACATGTTTGTATCCTGGTGTGAATTGTGGACCCCTCAATGGAAAACTGAGGCAGCACCTTTTTAGTTTATAAGTCTTTTTTTCCCCCCTATTCAGCCATCAGCTCTGGGAAATCATTACATTGTAGTATAGTACATGAGGTCTGAATCCATAAGAGTGTCCATTTGCTGGCTTCCTTCCCCGGGGTTGGGAATACATGGTGGTCATGATCTGTGTTTGAGGTATGAGAATTTAGCTGCTTGAATGAGCCCATTAAAGAGGCAGCCAGAATACAAGCTCTAAACTGAGGGCTAATAGAACCTGGACTGTTCAACTCTAAGGGCTGAATAATGATTTGCAGTCCAATCTCTTTCAATTCTATTTTCTCACTAACATTTAACATGAATTTAAGTGCTTGTGACAGGAGCCAGCCTCCCAACTCTGGAAAGCCACTTATTGCTTTTATCCTGAGATTCCCAGCCCGATCCCTTCAGTTTGCCAGATGGGTTTAGATGTTAGCACTACAGTAGTCTCACCTTTTGCCTGTCTATATTCCAAACTGACGATTGGCCCTGGCCTTTAAATCACTCAGGAATGCCAACTCCGTTCATAGGTACCACGGCTTAGCAGGTAGGCAATCAATCATCCGAAAGACCATCTTGGCCCAGATGATGCATGTGCAGTAGAATCTGGGATGTGGAGCTAGGATAATAATAACTGTGGTATTTGTTAAGTGCTTACTATGTGCCGAGAACTGGGGTAGATGCATAGTAATCAGGTTGTCCTACGTGGGGCTCACAGTCTTTATCCCCATTTTACAGATGAGCTAACTGAGGCACAGAGAAGTGAAGTGACTTGCCCGAAGTCACACAGCTGACAAGTGGTGGAGCTGGGATTAGAACCCATGACCTCTGACTCCCAAGCTCATGCTCTTGCCACTAAGCCACGCTGTTTCTAGAAGCTTTTTTAATACTCCGCAAATAAAGAGTAAATGGTTCATTATCTTTACCCGCTTAGCTTTTTTACTGCAAAGAGGCCTCAATTTCTCTCTCATTTACTGAAAACAGTAGAATGTCGATCAAAATTCAGTTGCTCAAAAGAGCCTTAGACTAAACCTTTTTTTTGGATCCAACCAAACCAGCCTGGTTTGAATGATTGGATTAAAAAAAGTCCAGAGAACAGAAAATAATAAAGAGGGAGCCTGCTAGAAGCTAATTATGTTCTGTTAAATAAAACACTCTTAGAAATCCCAGTCCCAGGGAGGTCAAGTAGGTCTCAAGGGACCATTTAGGAAAAAGGCCCTCAGGAGGGGGGAGGCCAACGTCCCATGACATTTTTGCCCCACTTGCTCTACCTACCCTCCTCTCCCTTATACTTTTTTCTTGTCTGTTTTTCTTAGGCCAGTGCTGCCAGGTGGGCAGTGATGCACTTGGAGATGGGGGAAGAATTACAGATGAAGTCATCAGAACGCCCCAGTCGTTAGTCAAGCCAGTGGAGTATCTGAATTTCTGATGTTCTCTCATTCATGTTCTCAGAAATAGTGTATTTTAGGAAAGAGGAAGTGGAATATCAACTTACTAAACAGTTGGCAATAGAGGGCCTGTAAACTTCTCTTCATGGTATCATCTGGTCCTGCTTGTCCTCCAGTTTATTCATGATTCTGTCTGAGAAATACAGGAAAGAAAAATGTTTAAGGTTCATTTAGAGAAAGGAACCACAATATCCAATTCAATCATCCAGGATCAGGTCAATTAAAGTACTTTTCACTGGAATAGTCATTTTTAAATGCTCCAACTCTACAGTGAACTCTAAGAGAAAAACCAGGAATGGGTGATTTGGGGTTTTCTTTTGACGGGGCACAAACTTCTGTTCTTGTACCAAAGTCCCAAATGTTGCACTTCTTTGGGAAAATTCACAACAGAATGTGAACACAGAAACTGGCTTCTAAATTTGTTTTGACATTTGTATCTTTGAAATTTTAGGCACTTTAGATAAAAACCTTCAACAACAAAAAACATTCCTACTTTCCTTGCCCCCTTCCTCTCACCCGCTTCTCAAATCATCACCATCCATAATTGTTTCCAGTTTTGGATAAACCCCAAAGTTGGATTCACTCAAAAATTGTTTTAACGTGAAATAGACATTGGCTTTTTAAGCAATCACACTAATTTCTTAGAACCCCAAAGCCTGACGTAAATTACATTGATGCAAAATAACAACAACAAAACCCCAACAACTTTTGGAGAGTAACCAACCAAAACTTTTGTAGATATTTAATTGATTATATTTATTGAGTGCCTACTATGGGCTTAGCACTGTACTAAGTGCTTGAGAAAGTACAATAAAACAGAATCGGAAGATACATCCCCTGCCCCCACTAAATCAAAGAGGACCACCACACAGATTTACTTATGAAAGGTGGGGACAGAAATCGATAGGGCTCAGGACTGGTTTAAGGCTAGGAATAGTGACAGTGAAAGGAAGAAGAAGAAGTCTCAGAAAATGGCAGTCAGCTTTACATTACATTGGTACTTTCTTATTTAAGGTCATCCATTCATTCAATCGCATTTCCTGAGCGCTTACTGTGTGCAAAGTATGTTTATTGATCAGGGAGGTGACTGCAAGATCCTTGAGAGGAAATGTGTCTACCGAATCTGTTGTATTCTGCTTAGTACAGTGCTCTTCACATCTTAAGTGCTCAAAAAATGCCACTGATTGACATTTCTCTGGCACTGGTGGATAATGAAAGGAATGGAAAAATCTCTGCAGGCCCGTGGACTTTTGCATCTGTTTGCAAACTGGTTTCAAATTTAGTTTATTTGCATTCTGGTCATTGATTTAGTGTATTACTCAGGGACGGATAGTTCAGGTGGGAAAAAATTAATAACCCTGTATTTATTTTAATGAGCTAAGAGGCAAATTTCACATCTTTTGGGAAAGTTATCAGAAAGAGGGTGATGGCAATGTGACATCAGGTTTCAAGTCACACTGAAGGTCTCATGGTTGTTCTCTTGTCTGTCTTTCTATATCATTTCAGACAATGTGGGCAGGGAAAGTGTCTACCAACTCTGCCTGGGGTGGGCAGGGATTGTCTCTCTCTATTTCTGAATTGTATTTTCCAAGCACTTAGTACAGTGCTCTACCCCCAGGAAGCGCTCAATAAATACAACAATGAATGAACTCTGTTATGCTGTACTATCACAAGTGCTTAGTACAGTGTTCTGCACTTGATAGGTGCTCAATAATACAACCAATTGACCGATTCGACCCACCACCACAAAGGCCACCTCTGACTCCTTGAGCAATTATTCCACCATCATCACTTGGGGACTCTACTCAGCTTCTGACAAGACAGGGTCACAAGTCACAAAGGCACTGCTAACACTGATGTGCTAGATCCCACTTTACAGGGTGGGGTGCGGGAGGAGAATGGATGACGGCTGTTTGTGTGGGGAGCTAAAATGGAACAATAGACAGCAAGAGGAAGCTCCACTATAGTGCTAACCTTCCCACTGTGCCTCCATCTCGACTGTCTCGCTGACCCCTGGCCCAAGTCCTGCCTGGAATGCCCTCACTCTTCCTCACTCCTCAAATCCTCACTCCTCCTCAAATCCTCAAATTCTCACTCCTCACTCACTTCCCACTTCTCAAATCCAAGAGACCATTACTCTCCCCCCTTTCAAAGCCTTACTGAAGGCCCATCTTCTCCACAAGGCCTTTCCAGACTAAGACCCACTTTTCCTTACGTCCCATTCCCTTCTGCATTGCCCTGACTCGCTCCCTCTGCTCTTCTCTCCTCCCAGTCCCCCAGCACTTATGTACGTACCCGTCATTTTATTTATTTGCATTGATGTCTGTCATCCCCCTCTCTAGATTGTAAGCCCGTTGTGGGCAGGGAATGTCACTGTTTATTATTGCATTGTACTGGCACACAGTAAGTGCTCAATAAATATGACTGAATGAACGAAAGAAGAAATGTTTTAAGGATACTGTGAAGTGTAGCCTCGGGTGAAAAGCAGGAAGCTGAGACAACTGAGGCAGGCAGACTAGCTTGGAGTAACATTTCAAGCTAGAAACAAGTGACTCTTTTTAAGCAAAAGCTGTGACAGGGTCACAAGAGAGAAGCAAAAAGAACCCAGTGCCAGCAGGCATGGCAAATGCATTAACACAATAAGGGACAAACTCTGTGTCTACATGATATGATTTAGGCTGGGATTCTCGCGTTACTTTCTTCAGCCCCATTACATCCATACACAATCTTCATTACCAGGGGCCCATGTTTGAATTTGTAGGGCAATGAAATACAGGCTAATTTGGGGAACTGTTTTTATGGTATTTGTTAAGCACTTTGTGTAAATTATGCACTGGGGCAGATACAAGATAATCATGTCGGACACAGTTCCTGTCCCACATAAGGCTCACAGTCTTACTCCCCATTTTACAAATGAGTTAACTGAGGTGCAGAGAGGTTATCCTAACCCTAATTAGTTAATGACCTGCCAAAGGTCACACATCAGACAAGTGGTGGAGCCAGACTTAGAAGCCAGGTTCTCTGGCTTGCAGGGCCGTGCTCTTTCTACTAGAAAACACTAATTCTGGGTATGCCTTATATAAGGAAGTGCAGTACATGATAAAACCAAATGACTGAGGAAAAAACTTAGAAAGTAAGGGAAATACTGACCGGCCTTTCTAGCGGGAAGCAGATGCATGTGTTTGCTAATTACCAGCACGGAGGAAGCCATTCATCTCAAGTGAGTCGCACGGAACTGGGCCAGCCACTTAAGTGTAGCAAACCTTATGTAATATAACCCCCTTTACCTATTAAACTGAATGAATAAACACTTCCCATACTCAGAAGGTAAACACTCTGCAATCTGTTTGGACTGTATGTTCCAATTAGGCAGGCACACTTGGCAGTGAAAGGTGAAATTCCCGATCTCAGTGTTTTGATCATGTAAATTGATTTGAGATCACTAGTTAATCTGTAGTCTGCCACAGTAAAATGGATGAAAAGCAGACCCTCACCTTACCAACCCTCTTCAGACGAATGAATGGGCGACAAAGAAAGGACTGCGACATGGACTCAGAACATTTGGCACAATTTCTTCCAAAAGATAGAGTTAATCAGGAGATCCTGGGAAGAACATTTTCTCTGGCACTCTCTGACATTGTACCGTAAGCAGCGTGGTCACACATGGGGCCACAATGGGAACGGGCACCAGAACAAGTTGGGCAAATCAGACTCCTGCTCCTCGGCTTGTCCAAACTCATTCAACCCAACTTGGCGTGACACTGAGACCTTGAATATGGACAGTATTTTTATTTTCTCAAAGCTCTTTTACATTACTTATCTCACTTTGTCCTCACAACAGCCCAGTGAGGTAGGGAGAGGAAGGCATTTTACAGGAAGGCCTTTTACAGATGGGAAAGCTGAGGCCCAGAGAGGTTATGTATCTGGCCTAATTAACTTGTATCTACCCCAGCACTTAGAAGAGTGTTTGACACATAGTAAGTGCCTAATGAATGCCTTTAAAAAAAAAAAGTGACGAGGTTAAAAAAAAAAGTGACTTGAGGTCACACAGCGGGCTAGTGCAGAACCGGGGCTAGAGCCCAGGTCTTCTGATTCCCATTCCCATGCTCTTTCCACTAGTCGACTGAGAATACAGAAACAAGTCAGGATATCTCAACTCTGTACCACGAGAGCTACGGAAAGTAATTTACCTACTCTGAACCTCAGTTTTCCATCAATTAAATGGGAGCATTACTACCTCTCAGGGGGACAGTGAAAGAAAAAATGAGGTGATATATTTGAAAAAGCTCCAGGGACAGGCCTAATATAAATTAAGAGTATACCCCTGCTCAGTTAGTCAAAGGCTCCGAGTACCCATTGCATCTTGAAAATTCTCCTAGATGTGAGGGAGAATTTTAAGGAAAGAGAGACAGTTCCTTCTTCCAGTGTACTTTTCCTGTCCCTATTCCCAGCATTCTGGACATGGGGAGAGTAAGGTGAACAGCAGTGGGAGTAGGCAGGGTGGGTCTGGACTACTCTGTTCCATTACGACAGCACTATTAAGACAGACTGCAACTAAACAATTAAGAGGTTTCTTTTGGAGACTGTACAAATCAGACCATCTGGAGCCAGCAGTTTTGATTGTTTAAGATTTGAGCGACTGTTACACCAGACTCTAGCTTAGGAAAAGCATTCTCCTGAAACTTAAGTCCGCACTTCAGGAACTTTCTTGCTCTGATTGAGGCAGTGTCCACTCAGGTCCACTCAAAAAGGTCCAGCTGATAATAAAAAAAAATCCTGTGGGAGAGCCTTTCAGCAGCAGAGTCAAATAAATGATCCAATGCCTCTGTCTGTGGAGAAAACTACCGTTACTAGAAGAAAGACAGCAGGGTCAACTTTCTGCTTCAGTTTTCTTTGGAAACTTACCACAATCTCACCGGGATCTGTGAGGATTTCACAGATCTAGCTTCCCCGTCCCTGTCAGCATAGCTTTGCCCTGCCCTCTCTAAAATTCCCACTTCTAGTTGATGGCAAACTGCTAAAGGAAGCTGAATGATTCACAACAAAGCAGTACTTTTTTTAAAAAAAAAAACACAAGAGACAGATATGAATTCCGAATCTGCCAATTAATGTGAATTCCCTCTGGGTGACAGAGAGAAAAATCCCACATGCTTCTAACTACCCGCTGGTCTTATTTGCATTTTTTGCTACTAATGGCATGTTGGTTTCCCTTACAGTTTAAGACAGTCAACGGCAACATAAAATATGGTGAAGCAGATGCTAGTTATACCACTATACCAATACAGAATGGTTTCTTATGACATTTAAACGTATTAAGATCATTTACTCCACTCTAAAGAATAGAAAGAAATTTGCATAAGGTCAATACTTTTTTCTGATATCCTTCCCTTTTCTTATGGTGCTAAAGCTATATATAATCAGTTAAAGGACTAAACTCTTCTGAAGAAGGTTTAAATACTGGAGGAGCAGCTTCTATCATTTTGAGTGAATTACTTATGAAAAAGATTATTTCCTGAACACCACAACCTCATTACTCTTTAAGTGAAAAAAAAAATCGTGAGAAATTGGACTCAGGAGCCTAGATGATGGATTACTTTTTTTGTAGACCATGTTTCATGTAGGCTTATATACTGAAAAATGTGTTGATTCCTTCCAGTGAAATGGGGACTAAGGACCATTAAAATGAATCCAACTCAATCATGTTGTTTAGATTTGGAATCAACACTTGGATCAATTGCAAGCCCTTTGAAAAGGCAAAGCATTGCACCATTTGAAATTGCTTTACCTCCTAGATATTCCAGAATTTTAATCTTCCAATTCGACCTTTTTTTTTTGAGTTATTTTAAAGAGCTCCAATAGCTTCTTCAATTGCCAGGATCGGGTACAGTCCATTTCAACTTGGAATTGAGGTTTTGTTTTAAAATAAGGTAATGGTTTCTTCTGAGAAGTCCAGGCTCCTGAGGGAGCCATCCATCAATAGTTTCTATGGAGCATCTACTGTGAGCTGGGCTGAGTACAATAGCGTTGGTAGATACTATCCCTGCTCTCTAGAGTTTACAATCTAGCAGGGAAGCCAGACATTAAAATAATTTACAGATAGGAGGAAGAAAGAAAGTTAGGTATAAAGAGTGAGTTCCTAAGTAATAGGTTATATAAGTTGGTTTGTAAAAATTGCTATAAATGCAGTTGTGTAGTTGCTGGAGAAATGCTGAGACAGTGGATGGGGGGAAGGGAGGCATTGTGACAGGGAAGAAGTCATTTTGTGAGGAGTTTGAAGAGGGACAGAGCTCTAACCTGATAGAATTGAAGGGGAGGATCAATCTATCGATGGTAGTCATTACGTGCTTATTGTGTGCAAAGCACTGTACTAACCACTTGGGAGGGTCCAGTATAATAGAGATTGCAGAGACCTCAAGAGACCCACAAGGACCTCATAGTCTAGATGGGGAGGAAAGACATTAAAATAAATTACATACAGGTACATAAGTGTTGAGTGGCTGAAGGGGTGGTGAATACCATGTGTTTAAAGGATATCATGTGTTTGGATGCAGAAGAGAGAAAGAGCAGAAAGATGTTTTTCTGATGTGAAAAGATGCCAGAAAGAAATGCAATCAAATGTCTGACTCCTGTCCCCTTTCCCCCTATATTTTTGGATAGTTAGCCCCATGAGGGCTAGAGACCATGTCTAGTTCATTCATTCATTCATTCATTCATTCATTCAATCGTATTGTGCGCTTACTGTGTGCAGAGCACTGTACTAAGCACTTGGAAAGTTCAATTTGGTGACAAATAGAGACAATCCTAGTTTCTACCTCTGTGCTTCTTCCCAGCATTCCTTACTATGGAATGCAGTATGCACTTTACAAATGGAATTGCTATGACTACTGCTATTATCATTTAAACCTTTATGTTCTTCGATTTGGTCTATGGAAAAACATCAAATGATTATCTGAAATGCATTAATAAATCAAAACCCAATTATTTCTTAGCCCAGAAAGATATTTGTGGGAAATGGTTAAAGCATACCACTCTGAGTGAATTTCCAAAGTGTCTCCATGACCTCCTCAACACGCTACCACTCCTTTCTTATCTCTCTCCTGCTTCTCAGTTGTTGCTCAAGCTGCTCAGCGTGGCCTAGCAGAAAGAGTATGGGCCTGGGAGTCTGAGGGCCTGGGCTGCAATTCCAGCTCTGCCACGTGTCTGCTGTGAGATATAGGACAAGTTACCTACCATTTCTGTGCCTCAGTTGCCCCATCTGAAAATAGGGATTAAATCCTACTCCCTCCTACTTAGAACGTGAGCCCCATGTTTGGAGAGGGGCTGTGTCCAACCTGATTATCTTATATCTACCCCAGGACTTAGTACACAGCTCGATACATAAGTGCTCAACAAGTACCATTAAAAAAATCAAAAATGATAAACATATACACAAAGAGGAGGATGCCAACATATACCACTTCTTCAAAACCCAGACCAGCTACAAAGCAAATCATGCAATACGAATAAATTCCACCCTCGGCCAGAAAATGGGGCTTTGATATGGCAGAAGAAGTGAAGAGCAAGGGTTCCTGGAATCCCATTTAGTGCCCTGTAGTACCTGAAGAGCAAGGCACTGGGGTAAAAGGACGCAATATTCTGTTGCTGAATTGTACATTCCAGGCGCTTAGTGCAGTGCTCTGCACATAGTAAGTGCTCAATAAATACTATTGAATGAATATTAGTGTCAACAGAATTTACTGAGCATACACTGAGTTTAGAGCATTATTCTAGGCTCTTGGGGAACCTACTTATAGAAGTGGGTGATCCTTGCCTTTGAGAAACTTTCAGCCTCATGGGAAACAGTAGGAAATAATGGATAGACATGCAGCTTCTAAGTATACAGGGAAGTCCAGGGCAGGCATGGGAGTCAGAGGATGTAGGTTCTAATCCCTGCTCCACCACTTGTCTGCTGTGTGACCTTGGGCAAGTCATTTAAATTCTCAGTGCCTCAGTTACCCCATCTGTAAAATGGGGATAAAGATTGTGAGCCCCACATGGGACCAACTGATTACTCTGTATCTACCCAGCACTTAGAACACTACTTGGCACATAGTAGGTGCTTAACAAATATCATAATTACTGTTATTATTACTTGGTCAGGGTACTGTGATTGCCCCCTGCTACCATCTGTTCCACCATAACTCTGGCCATCATAGCTGGGAGCCCCACCTCTGTTGGTGAATCAATCAACTGTATTTACTGAATGTTGACTGTGTACACAACACTGTAATCTCTTGGGAGAGTACAGTATAACATAGTTGGTAGACTCGTTCCCAGCCTGCAGTGAGTTTTACAGTGAGTTTTACAGGGAGCTGAGGGAGGAGTGAAGAAAGGGAACAAATCCATGTGCCAGAGTGACGCAGACGGGAGTGGAAGAAGGAATGAGGGCTTAGGGAAAGCCTCTTGGAGGAGATGTGCCTCCAATAAGGCTTTGAAGGTGGGGAGAATAATTGTCTGCTAGATATGAAAGTAAAGGGAGAAAGCTTATCCTCAAAGTATTTTGAACATTATGAATATTGGAGCAGTTTGGCTCAAATAGTCCTATTCTTTGTAAGTAATTAATGTCAAAGAAAGCAATCTGTCAATTTCAGCTGGCTTCTGCTCGAATCTTCAAGAGTTACTTCCCCAACATTCGTTCTCAGAACAATAAAGCTATAGTGATTGAAGTCACCTAAAGTCACCTAAGTCCATCCCCCATTTCCAGGTTAGACTTTCTCTAAATAGTCCGTTGAGTGGACTCAGAATCTATGGTCTGAGCTAAACACTTTTTCCTTCATGTATCAAATATTCAATTTTATCAAATTTACATCAGGATTAAAAGGTGGGAGCAGTTTCACTTGTTATTCATGATGACGTTTTGGAGATGTCTGCAAAAGGAAAGACCGATTTTTGAAAGCTGACAGTTTAGAGATTAAGGGTGTCAAATCAGAAAAAAAGAAGACATGTTATTCAGTCTGCAGAATATACCTAAAATGAAAAAACCCTGAGTCAATGTTTCTTAAATATTTGGATCCAGGCTGTTTCATCCAAATTTATTAGCATGAGTTAGTTTAGAATTTTTTAAGGAATTTAGGATTTGTGCGTTCTACTTTCTTCACTGGAACATCATCACGATTAATTTGATAATGTCTACAAAACATTTTAAGCTTCCTCAAAAGAAACTTGCTAAATGTATCCTAAAAGTAAGAGTTTAGGATATATAAAATGAAAAAGTGGTGAAAGGAATATGTCTTGGCCTGGGATCTGACATCAGACGCAGCACTAATCTCAAAAATCCATCACATTGCATATGAGACAGTTTGAATTAGAATGAAACACTCAACTACACTGAGTTGACTGAGTTGAATAGACATATTGACTGTGAAATGTGTACCTGCTAGTGAAAATTGCCCCCTAATATGATCTCATTACTGCAAAAATGTTAGGTAAAAGTGGGTTAATGCTCATCAGTGTTGGATTAGAATAGGATAATGCTAAAAAGACTTCTTGTCCAAGATAAGAAAGTGAAGTAACCTGAAGTGGACTACACACATTTCCTCTATTCTGAAATCTAAGGCACGATAGGCTCCTCAGGCTGAGTATTATCTTCAAAGATGTTATGTGCTGGGAACACTGTCTCAGGAGTTGTGAATGGAACCAAGTACTCTACCCTGGAGGAAATCCAGTGATTCTTCTAATACAAGAGAAAGGCAAGTATTTGAAATTGCTCAATTTAAAATGGAGTACTCGTATTTCATTTTATGATGCTCGATATACCATTAGCATGAACTGCGGCTTTGAATCCTAGATGCTAATGTGAAGTGCCAAGGTGGAAGTAACATAAAAATAATAATGACGATAACTGTGGTATCTGTTAAGCCTTTATTGTATTAAGCACTGTACTAAGTGCTGGGATAGATACAAAATAATCAGGTCCCACATGGAGCTCACCATCTACGGAGGAAGAACAGGAATTCAATCCCCATTTTTTAAATGAGGGAACTGAGGCACAGAGAAGTTAAGTGGCAGAGCAGGGATTAGAACCCAGGTCCTCTAACTCCTAGGCCTGTGCTCTTTTCACTAGACTCCAGTGCTGCCCATTAGAATATGTGGTTCTCCAAAACACCTGGGCAATGAGATCCAAAACGTGAAATTTTCTGGAGATACAAGGGCTAAATAATACCACTGCACTGGGTTGCCTCATCCCAATTTATAATTGTTTCATTTTTAAATCAATTCTCCTAGAAATGATTAGTAATAACATAAGATTTAGTGAACCTAGGATCTACCCATCCACATGAGGACTGATTAAATCCTGGATATACGGCCCTGAAATAAATGAATTAAATAACAGTGACAGAAACGTCTTTGAAGATAGACTAAACACACAGGCCAGTCAGGCAAATTAACACAATTTCAAAGACCGAGAACTCAATTTTAAAAAAAAAGGTATGAAGAACTCAGAATAAATTAGACTGTAGAAAATAAGATTTGAAAGAAAATGGAAAAATCAAGTTAATGGCACTTCATACTATCCTTTAGGCTCCTGGTACTGCCATTAGGTCCATCCTTGTTAGGAATTGGTTAAGTGTGATAAAAAGCTGAAGAAAATTTCTGCTAAAAATGAGATTTGAAACTGGGGGTAGGCCTGAAGTTCTGTATCTGGATGTACTGCTGGTGTTATTCCCATCACTCTGGGAATCAGGAGACTTGGGTCCTAGAATTTATTCATACTAATGTCTGTCTCCCCCTCTAGATTGTTAGCTCATCATGGGCTGTGAATGTGTCTGAATCTGTTACATTTTACTCTCCCAAGCACTTCTTACAGTGCTCCACACATAGTAAGTGCTCAATAAATACCACTGATTGATTGACTCAGCAAACAGAAATGCCTGCTGGAGTTATGCTGGAGTTATGATGAAGGATTCCGAACAAGGACTCACTCAGAACATTCTGTGGGGTGGCAAGAGCCAACAGAAATTCTGAAAAATAGCCCAAATGGGTGGTGAAGGCCCCAGTGACTATTAGGCAACCTCCGGCTGGGTTACGGTCCGCTGGTGCAACAGCAGCACTGAGCCACACTCACTTCGCCATAAGCGGGTCTTACACAAAACAATTCTTTGGGAGCACTTTGCAAAACGCTGCACCTCTGCTCATGCCTGCTTACCCAGTGCACAGTGAACCCCAAAAGGAACATGACCAGCAAGAGGGAGAGCATGCCAATGATGCCCACAAACCATGATTATAATCAATTCTTTCGTGCAAGTTCTTAGGCCTCGGGCTTATAGGTCGTTCTCAGTGGGACACTCTGTCACTGCTAGATTTTATTCTGTTCTATTTTTGTAGCCTGCCTCCATCCCTTGGGGGAGCTTCAATAGGATCTTGCTGACCCACTGACAATTGATATTGGAAGGATCCAAAGCTATATGTTCACACTTTATCTTCATATAAATCGACTCTGCAGGAAATGCTGAATGTTACATCTCCTGAGGACCAACGTGACCTATGGTTTATTCAGGCGCAGAGGGAGGAGGAGGACCTCATGAGGAAAAGGAGGTTTCTGACTTGTCTCCTTTTGGTCTCAACCCTGTCAGATAGAATTTTGGGTAGAAGTAGAAGGAGGTGAGAAACTCTGTCTCTGATTTCACCTGCACTTCACAGGCTCCCAGGCTTCACTGAGGAGTAGGCACTCTATGTCACTGCTCTTCCAAGGCCTGGCATGTGTCACCAACCCCAGGACCATGGCTGCTCTGCAAAAGCCCCCCCCCCCCATCCCTCTCCGTACACACACACACACACACACACACACTCATCCCACACACCCCTGAATTCATGGACTACTGGAACGACTGTCTTTCACACTAAGTGATCCCTCTGTGTTTCGGTGAAATGAAATAAGGCAATGAAGATGTAACGATGAACCGAAGTCAAAGGAGCCCCTTGGAGTTGACAGCTCACGGAATATCTCCCAGCCAAAGGGGGATGGGCAAATCCCAGAACAATCCCGGATTAAGGAAGAAATGGAAGATAATATAAGGGAAATGTCAAGACATCCTTAACTACTTCTGGCTGGCCCCTGAGTCACTGGGCCCCGTCCATCATACTACCGCACTGAATTAAAACATCAGGTGATGAGCAAAAAGAGGGCTGAGTTAGACAGGCGTAGCCAAACCAGTTCATGGAGCACTCAACCTCTGTATCTGAAACCCATCACCCTCTTCAATCTTTCTGTTATGCTTTTTCCTTTATTCACTGTTCAAGGTGAAAAGGCCTGTTGATCACTTGCTTTGCTTGCCAAAGATGATGCCACTGCTAATAAGATCCTAACCACATATGTAAGTGTGGCTGAAAAGAAGACTGATGTGAGACCAACATACCCTGCCACCATGTTCTCATTACTTATTATTATTATTATGTTTTAAATGCTATTTGTCAAACTCTGTTTAAGCACTGGGGTAGATACAAAATAACCAGTTTGGACACAGTTTCCATCCCACATGGAGCTCCAGTGTAAGTAGGAGGGAGAACTGGTGTTGATTCCTCATTTTACAGGTGAGGTAACTGAGGCACAGAGAAGTAGTGATTTGCCCAGGATCACTCAGGAAACAACTGGCAGAGCCAGGATCAGATTTCAGGTCCTTTAACTCCCAGGCCCATGCTCTTTCCACTAGGCCCCACTGCTTCTCCGCCATGGTTATTTTTCATTATCTTTTATCTATCCAGAGTTTAATAAAGTGTTTGGCACAGAGTAAGCATTTAACAAATACCAAGATTATTATTATTACTGCAGGAAGCCTTCTCCAGTTTATTGCTCCACTTCCCTGGTTAATCCCCGCAACAATCATCCTAGCATTTTGTATCAACCACACACTTACTCAGAAACATGAAAACACCTTTGTACAAATGCTATCACTTAAGTACTCAAATATTCACTTTCCTCTTCTAAATTATTTTTGCGATTGTCCTCCCTACTAGACCGTAAACTCTTCAATGGTAGGGATTTTGTCTACTAACTCTAGTTTACCATCTGCCTTCTTTCAGTGCTTACCTGTCTGCTCTCTTTACTCACTATTCCTCAACTCACCATCTTCATTCCTCTCAATCCGGCTTTCTCACTGTACCTCACTCTCGACTCTCCCACCTCCATCTTCTATTCACGCAGTTCCTCTCTCCCCACGTACACCCTCACAGCCCTTCCCACTTTAAAACCTCTCCTAAAACCCCATCTCTACCCTTCTCCAAGCTCTTCCTGATTAAATTCCCAGCACCTTGATCCAGAACATCCCCTCAGCCAATTACAACACTTACGAGTGCATTTACATTCTCCTTAGCACTCCTGTGCCTGTTCAACTGATTTATTTTGACTACTCTAGTTGTAAAATAATCAATCAATAATTAACGGTATTTATTGGATGCTTCCTATGTGCAAAGCACTGCACTAAACATTTGGGAGAGTAAAATGCAGCAGAGTTGGTAGAAACGTTTCCTGCCCATAACAAACTTAAATACTTTCACGTCCATCTCCCCCAATTAGAGTGTAAGGTCCTGGTGGGCAAGGAAGACGTCTCTGCCTTATTCTGTACTTCCCAACAGCCTAGTGAGGTCAAGGCACTAAATCAGTGCTCAATAAATGCTTCTGCTGCTGCATTCCAAGCACTCAGCACAGTCTTCTACACCCAATAGGCATTCACTAAATACTGACTGCCCGACTGATAGTAATGGTTGTCTGAGGAGAAGATGGAAGTGATAGTGAAGCCACTGTAAGTTGTGAATTTACAAACTTACAAATTAATATTTTGTGAAGGCCAAATCATTGGGGAAAATGATCAGGTCGGCAAAATGTCTACGTGCACCATTAGTCGGCTCTCTGCTGGCAGACAACAGGAAGTAAATTATGCATGTTCTCGAAACAGAGTGTACTAGTGGGCAGGAGCTTTGGTGAATAGAACAGCTGACCATCAAGGTAGCCATTTGTTGAATAAATACCTTTAACTTGGTTCTTATTTTTTAAAGGCCCTATTTATTGAGCACTTTCTCTGTGCAGATCATTCATTCATTCATTCAATAGTATTTATTGAGCGCTTACTATGTGCAGAGCACTGTACTAAGCGCTTGGGATGAACAAGTCGGCAACAGATAGAGACAGTCCCTGCCGTTTGACGGGCTTACAGTCTAATCGGAGCACTGTACTAAGCGCTTGGGAGAGTACAAAAAACCAATAAACAGACATATTTCCCTGTCCACAGTGAGCTTAATCTTTTCCCACCTCCTTGGCTATGCTAGATGGCAATTGTACTATCCAAAAATATACTTTACTACTGCTGCCAATTAATTTTAGATGAATTATCTGTTGACTGTTATTAGATCATGCAACAAAATGAAACAGATTGGCTCTTGAGGTGCAATTCCCCCCCTCCCCCTCCCTCCCTTCTACCAACGTTTCATTGCAGGACTATAACTACCACTAATCTTTTAAGCTTGCACAGGTATTCGTAACAGATATCTGCCCAGAGGCCTCCATGGTACCTATAAACCCAATGATATTAGTATGCGTTCAACAGAATATCCACAAAGAAACCCTGGTTTCTCTTTGTTCTGCCTGACCCTGACCAAGGGGGAGTCTTGGATCTTGACTCCAAAGACTTCTCGGCACATTAAGCGTTAGGTCAAAATCATTTTCAACAATGAAACAATCCCTCGAGTCAGGAACGGGATGCTTAATGTTTAGTGCCGTGCCTCGCACTCGGGGTGCGATCAATAAATGCCTTCACTAAGATACGTGAATCCCAGCTCTGCCACTTGTCAGCTGTGTGACTGTGGGCAAGTCACTTAACTTCTCTGTGCCTCAGTTCCCTCATCTGTAAAATGGGGATTAAGACTGTGAGCCCCACGTGGGACAACCTGATTCCCCTGTGTTTACCCCAGAGCTTAGAACAGTGCTCTGCACATAGTAAGTGCTTAACAAATACCAACATTATTAAGATACGTACCTCCCTCAACCCTGGTATTAGCAAGGCTGGGAAATTCATTAATTCATTCAATAGTATTTACTGAGCACTTACTATGTGCAGAGCACTGTACTAAGCGCTTGGAATGTACAAATCGGTAACAGACAGAGACAGTCCCTGCCCGTTGACGGGCTTACAGTCTAATCTAGGAAATTCCTGTCTAATTACAGTCTAATCTAGGAAATTCCTTCCTAGCCAGTGTCTTCAAAGAGATCTGACATTGGGCGATGACTTAGCTGTGCAGCGATACACTGTCTCACACTATAAGCGCAGTTTGTCAAAGCTGGAATCCTTAAGAGGATTCCTGATTTCTTTGGACCCATGTTTCTCTTCCTGCATCTCAGCATTCCTCAGAAAAGAAGAAAAACAAGACATAACTTTATCCAACTCATTTTTCACACTACTCTCCCCCTACCGTAGCTCTGCTCTCTTCTTGAATATTGCCCTTCAAAGAAGTATCCCATCTTCATCAGCCCACACTAATCAACCCACATTCCTACCAACTTACTTCCTGACTGAGAAGAGAGAACAGTGGGCTGTCCTTGAGGAGACCTGGACTCTAGACCTGACTCTGACGCTGACTGCGTGACCTTGGGCAAGTCTTTTTAACTACCCTATGCTTTGGTCTCTCCATCTGTAACAGGGACTAATTAGTACCTGGTCCTTTCTAATTCATAGGGAGTTGTATGGATAAAATGGTATAATAAATGTGAAAGTGCTGTATAAATCCAAGCTGTCTGTATGAATATCATTTGATGAGTGTTTTAAAACTGTACAGCTGTGAACCCACTATGGGTCACATTTACCTAAGAGAGATTCCTCTCTTGTGACCTAGACCAATTTAGGATAAAAGAAAATAATTCTAAAATAACTTCCAGGCCCAGGCCTCCCTCGATTTTTGGTGTGCAGGTGTTTCAATAGTGCATTCCAGTTATTGGAGACATTCCTTGGTGTCAGTGCACTCAGACCTACAAAGAACAGTAAACGACAAGAAAAAAAAAATTCCAGGCAGTGATCGCATCAATGCTATTGAGATGATCCTCCAAACATGAAGACTAAATCTCTGCCAATCAATCTGCAGAGAGCAGGTGCCTCAGAGCACAACTTGCCTTAGGTAGGCAACAGCACAGCAGCATCGTATAGCAGCAAATTCCTTTTAACCCTCTGCTCTGGGTTGTCGTGCTACTTGATTTTGTTCAGGAAAATAGATTTTCTGTTCCTTAGGATTTCAGAGGCCTCTTTCCATCAACAGAAGGTGATTGGGCTTGGTGATAAAAAAATATTTTCCTTCCTGCTTTCAACACCAGTCTCTTGCCCTTTTCCTGAGTATAAGCACAGTGACGTTTTGAGGAGATTTGAGAGTCTTCACCCTTATGTAAACCCTCTGACCTATATGGCTACTAACTGACAGAAAACAACTGGCCTAAAGGTCATCTCAGCTATTCTGAAACAGATCTATGAAAATGCAAAGAAAAATAACTTGCTCTTTACGTGGGGAGAAGTTAAAAGTTGACATCTCAGTTTCCATGGATATGAGATTCTCTTTGTTGTCCTGGCCCTCTCCCGCAATTAAAACCCAGAATGGTACTCAAAATTGCAGCCACGTTGAAGTTTCCACTTCCCTTAACAAATGCAAACGATCAAAGGACCTAATTATTTGGGGCCTTAATTTCCTGAACAGGAATTCAATGTACCCCAACAAGTCACGAGATGACTTGTGTATGAGCTTGTACACCTTTGGTAATCCTTCAGCTACATAAATGGCTCTATGCTATTGACGGCATCTTTCAAGGAAGCTCTGCAGTTCATATCCTACTCAGTGACCATTAAAATCTGCAATGCTACCAGTAAGTCATATTGAATCAGAAACTTTCCAGTCTTAGTGAGGGTACTGTAGGAGGGTCCTGCAGAATGATATCACTGTGAAATGAAACCTTGAATGCACCACTTTAATGTACGGGTTTTACACAATTTATGCAATGTTAATCATCTAAGATGTCTGCTAATATTCAGTAGATTCTGGATTTGTTTCTATCATTGAAATCTAAATTGTATGTTTTTTGCCCTTAGTTTCTTGGATTCGCCCATATCACAGTAATTTCCTTCCCGGAGAATAGAAATCTAACATTATTAGATAAAGCTCTTTCGGCAAAAGCACGTTAACACCCTGCAAGCTGGAATCTAGATCCGTGTTGCTTTGAAGCAGCCGCTGGAGGGGTATGAGGTCACCCAAAGCTTTTCATGTGGCCACCACACAAAAAATCAACAAATCAACATAATTAATGTGCTCTTTTAAAGTTGCCTTTTTGTCTTTAAGGTTTCAATTGTCTATATGACTTTACCTTAGCATCACTTAGCATCTGAGCTCATCTTTTAAAATATAAATCAATCAATAAATGGTATTTATTGAGCACTGTGAGCAGAGCACTCTACTAAGCACTTGGGAGGGTACAACATAACAGAGTTGGGAATACTCCCTGCCCACGGTGAGCTTACAGTCTAGGTAACATCACAGTACTTGCCACAGAAAAATAGCCTCTGAACACCCCTTTACTCCTTAAACTCTACTTATTTCTTCCCTAAGAAATGGAAGCACAGCCCAGACCTAAAGGTAAAACAGTTTCCAGAGATGTCTGCCACCTTGCTAAGGGTTCTCTCACTGAACCTCAGGTAGGGGGTACATATCTGCTGTGTGACCTTGGGCAAGTCACTTAACTTTTCTGGGCCTGTTACCTCATCTGCAAAATGGGGATTAAGAGTGTGAGCCCCATGTGGGACAGGGACTGTGTCCAACGTGTATTTACCTTAGAGTTTAGAACAATGCTTGGCACCTAATAAGTGCTTAACAAATGCCTTAATTATTATTTGTGACTTTCAAATCTCATTATCTGCCCGAGAAGGCTGTAACAGGTAAAGCCTTGGGTGGGAGGAAGGTGCCCAGTTGCTCCTGCACCCATGATTCTTTCTACAGGCATTACACCTATGCTGCACTTTGAACACAAATCATCCCTGAAAATGACTCTCTGCATCTGATCCTTCCCCTCCACAAATGGCTACCCCGCTAAGTCTGAACCGTTGTCGTATCCCAGTGAGAATCCTGTATCAAGCTCCTCACTGACTTCTCTGCCCCCAATTTCATCCCTCTCCAGGTATAGTCCACCTGTTGCTTTGAGCACCTTCAAAGTTGCTCAGCTCACATCCCTCCACTCCTCAGAAGCATACAATGACTCCCCATCTCCCTCTACCTCAAACAAAAATTCTTCATGATTGGTTTCAAGGCTCTCTACCAGGTCTTATCTTCCATAGAGATTCCTTTTACCTGCTGCTCCTCAATCTTCACTCTTTGCTCCTCCCAAGTTCACCTTCTAACCCCTCAACTTCCCAGTCTCTGACCTGCCTACCCCCTAACTCGTACCATTTCCCCAGCACGGAACTCCCTCCTAAAATATGCCAGATCTCAGCTCTCCCCATATTCAAAAATCCCACCATTCCCAGGAAACCATCCCCAGTTAACTTACAACCGCCTAGTCGCTTCAGACCAACAGACACCCCTAACGCATAAGTATTTCATACCTTGTCGCAGAACCTAAGTACATATGCTCTTTTATTTATATACTCAGTTACTGATTCAGCTATTCCATCCTGACAAATTCATACTATTATCCATTATATCCTTATTTTTCCTCTGGCTCCCTCACCCATTCAGGCATTAAAGTGTATTTATTCATTCAATAAATATTGTATTTATTCATCCAATATTGTATTTATTCATCAATATTGTATTTATTCATTCAATAAATATTGCATTTATTGAGCACTTACTGCATGTAGAGCACTCTAAGTGTTTGGGAGAGAAAAATATAACAATAAACGGACATATTCCCAGCCTACAACAAGCTTATAGTCTAGAATGGGATCTGTCTCCACTATTAGATTGTAAGAATCTTGAGGGCAGAGAAAGTGCCAGCTTGCTTCTACTGTACCCTCCCGGGGCTTAGAAGAGTGCTAGGTGCTCAGGAGGTGCAAACTCAATATCACTGATTTACTGTTTCAAACAATTAGCCACTTAGAATCTGCAAAGTGCTGAAGTCACTCATCACCCTAAAGATCACCGAAGTTATGTACTGGCCTACTTGACTAGAAATAGAGCACGATAGATAGCAGCCCTGCCCAGCCTGAGGTTCTGAAACTGCCCCTTAACCCGGCTAAATCACTAAGGAGAACAGCTCAAAAGGAGCAAACCCCAATTGGAGCTCCTGTACATACACAAATACATACCTGTCAGAGACACTTTTGCTCCTGCAGGTTTTTTAGGTTGGGGCCAGGGTTGCAGAGGGAAACAGAAAATACAATTTCTGATTACTCTAACGGTACTCACTCGCCACCCCTATAAAGGGATTACCATTCCAACACGGCTTTTAATTTTGCAAATGTGCCGTGGGTAGACATGCCTGGTTCAATAGGAAGGGTTTCCAAGAAAATTAAATGTCAGGGCGGCTTGGCTTATTGGTTTTGCTCAATATCAATTCACTTTTTAATACAACTCTGAATAATAAAAGTCTTCTTGATGTCAACATGATGAATTAGCTTCAATTTGAACAGGAAGGAAACGTGTGGTGGGGAGGGGGAAGGAGGCGGGAGAGAAGCTAAAGTAGCTGGGTAGAAATAGAAGGTGGGCTCTCAGTCAGGGTTTTGTGGCTTTGATGAGGATTCACTAGAGCAGGAATTAGACCTCTTATTTTTTACTTCTACTTTCTGGCCTGCTTTTGGGTCAAGGTTTCCTTCCCTTTCCCTCAATAGCCAACCGGTCTGGCATGGGTGGAACTGTAGAGAAGACAGCAGGGCAGAGCGTGGAGGGAAAAGGAAAAATCCAAGAGAAAGCAGTGCTTGGCGATGGCCCATGCCATTGTGTTAGATCACTCTAAAATATACTGCTTATTCTAAATAAGCTAGAGAGCGCCTTCAGTTCACTGCCAGCCAGTTGATCCCTACCTCTGTGACAGCAACTTTGGCTGAATGTATTCATTTGCTACTTCCTTCCCAGGGGGGAGGGAAGGGACTCCCACTGGGAGGGAGAAGGGAGTGATGGAATGGATCTTGAGTTCAATCCTGGTAGCTCTGCCAGAGAAGAGATTCATTTTGAAACATGCTTTCAAGGTACTTGTGGAGGATGAAATATTTTACAACAACAAGGAAACATGCAAGATTAACAGCTTGGCCTAGTAATTCCCAACCCAAACAAACATATTGCATGCTTGTTCCAAAGTGCACAAGGTTACCTACAGGGTTAAGATTCTCCTGTTGGTTTACTGTAGATATGGACTAGTACCATGTGTGCTTATGGGTACAAATAAAACTCCCTCAGAGTTTGAGAAAGAGCTTTCACCCCTGTGCACTATTAGAGGCGATACAGGAAGAATGGTCCATTACAAGGTGATGCTGCTGCTGATGAGACTACATCCACATTTTTTATTTATTTTTACTGTGCACATTATGCCCATGAAAATACCAGGATGTTCTACATACTTGTACCAAAAGGGCACAGTGCTTGAACCACAAACTTTTTTTATTACTACCGAAAAATGGCTTCACAGGCACAGGTAAACAGAAAAATGTCAGAGGCCGGGACTGACACAGCACTTGGAAAAGAAATGAGAAACCTCCCTCTTCCTACAGTCTTCATTTTTCACAAATGATAAAAAAAAAATTTTATAACTGTACAATCAAATCCAATCCAATGGTTTTATTCAATATGACTTTCACCTGTACATAAATCATTCATTTTGGTTGTTCAGATAGCAGAAATCAGTACCATACTTACATCAACCCAACAGTCACCTTGTTATGTATTTTATTTCTATCCTAAGTACTCATGTACATAGACGTATTAATACAGTCAATTTTTTATTCAGCTATTTCACCTTGATCTAATCATCATTCTTTCTGTTTAGTTCTTCTGCTCCCTCTTACTATTTCTTTTTTTCTCCACATTATAAACGACTACTACTAGTCTAAACTCCTTCAGAGTAGGGAACAGGTGTCTTGTTTCTTCTGTGTCTTCTCAAAGGCTTAAAACTGATGGATTGGGCATCTTGTGAATGACTTGGTTTAGTATATCGATGCAGCATAAGATATAATATAAACTCTACCATTCAGGAGCTTACATTCAATCATAGGCGAGAAATCAGAAAGATGTTTATGCTACATACAGACTCCATGCAAGGTATTTTGTCAATGGAGAAGAAAAAAAGAAGAAACTAATACATATTTTTAAAAACCCATTAAAATGTCACAAAGCTATTCAAAAACAAGGAGGGCACCTTTTCATTCATCAATCAGGCCAAAAGCACAAAATCTGGACATGACAGGAGTGTAATTCTATTTACTGATTCTGGGGTTTCTTCAATTCCATTCTCAAGTTCTGCTAGCCCCTGGGTGTGCAAACTGATAACTCCTGTAATGGAATCTCATTCCTTTCCTCTTGAATATCTATTCCCAGTCGACATCTTGGGAGGGTGAGCTTCCATTAAACTGCCTGAGCAAAATTCCCCCACTGGTCTATTTCCAAGTGAAAAGGAGAATTTCAGTTCATAAAACCTATTTAGGATTAATGGTTTTGAAGGAAGGGGGAAAAAACCCTTTCTCTACTCCTCCCAGGTGCTGGTTCATCAATCTGCTGTAGGGAGAAAGGATTTTATGTCTGTTTCTGTTAAACATGGAATGAAAAGTCATCAACTGGGATTAACTTAAACATAGCAACAGGAAAACTTTGATACAGGTCCTAGTGGCCATTCCCTGCTAGATTGAGCTGGGTGGTTGTCAACTGGCAGTGCTTAATACAAGGGAAGGAGGATGAGTGACAGGAACAAGTGGAGGAAAAATGGAGGAAGACAAGAACAAGAAAAGGCGGAGAATAGGAAGAATGAGAAGAAGAGGAGATTGCCTGAGGAGGCTCACACCCAGTACTACTTGCTTCTTCACCAAAACAAGAAGAACAGAGGCTGTGAAGGAAAGCAGAGTCCAGGGTGGTGAGAGCTAAGACAGGATCATGAAGACTGGCTCCAGGAAAATGAAAGACTGAGTCTGGGATGGACCCACAGGACAAGGGGTCCCTGGGACTGACCATCCGCGGACACTTTCTAGATAGCTCAGGGTCAAAAGGTAAGAACCTCCCCTCCCACCCGCCCACAAATCGGGGCAAGGAGAGGGACTAACTTGTCCCCCACTGACTGTGCAGGAAGGAGAAAGCTGTGGAGTCCTGAGAAACCCCCTAACACCTACCTATTCAGGCTCAGTAAGTCTTTAATGATAGCAATAGGATTTATTGACTGCTCATTTGATACAGTGGACTGGGCTAATCAGGCATCTGGGAAGTACAGAATTACAAAGCAACAGGTCTCCTGCTCACTATAACAGACACTCCTCCCTCCTGATCTCTGGCTTCTGAATCCGATTATGGATCTAGAGCAGTCCCAAACCCACTAGCTACACCCCAACCACCCTGTCCAACATCTGCTTGGCTTATGGGCCAGGACAACAGGCAAAGCGTGTTTCCTGTGTCCGGCATCGTCCAGGGAGCCATTGGGGCCGGAATCGCTTCTGGGATTGAAATCTGCCTTGGGACAAGGAGAGCTAACAGTTTGTCTTCCTGCCTTATCCCAATTCCTCTCTGTCTTTGCCTCTATCCACCACCCCGCAAGACTTGATCCCTTCTCCGTGCCCAGTACAGGGGAGGAGGAGAGGCTAGAAACTTAGTTATCTGTTCAAAGTTCCTCTTGTTTGGTAATCCTTTGGTCATTCCCCTTTCCAACAGGAAAGACTAGGTATTCATTCAATAGTATTTATTGAGTGATTACTAAGCGCAGAGCACTGTACTAAGCGCTTGGAATGTACAAATCGGCAACAGATAGAGACAATCCCTAACCAATGACGGGCTTAGAAGTTCCTCACGATATATGGCACAAGCCCCAACTCTGAAGCCTGGGTCACTGGTTGTTGATGTAAGTCTTCGACAAAGAAGCTCACTCCCTGCCCTCCCTTCTCCCCCGGCCCCCAAAAATATAAGTTTATAGTATTTCTTAAGCACTTACTATGTGTGAGGTACTCTACTAAGCACTGAGATAGATACAATCTAATCAGGTTGGACATAGTCCCTATCCCACATGTGGCTCACAGTCTTAATCCCCATTTTACAGATGAGGTAATTGAGGCCCAGACAAGTGAAGTAACTTGCCCAAGGTCACACAGAAGACACATGGCAGAGCCAGGATTAGAACCTAGGTCCTTCTGACTCCCAGGACCATGTTCTATCCACTGGGCCACACTGTTATGAGATCTTTGCAAGGTGGCTAGAGATAGACAGCTCAGGTCAGGGGATTCTTTTGACTAACCAACACCCTCACCACCCCGATGGACAAAGGACTCCCCTGCATGATGTCAAGACTTCCTACTGCCTGTAGTAGCAGGTTTATTTCCCTAACACAAACTATGAAAATTTACTGAAATCTATAAATTCCTAGCTCTTTCCATTCCTGTGGGATTGTTGATTGGGAATGCTGTGCTGTGCATTCCTGTGGGATTGCTGAGAAACAGCGTGGCTCAGTGGAAAGAGCCTGGGCTTGGGAGTCAGGGGTCTGGGTTCAAATCCCGGCTCTGCCACTTGTCAGCTGTGTGACCGTGGGCAAGTCACTTAACTTCTCTGTGCCTCAGTTACCTTGTCTGTAAAATGGGGATTAACTGTGAGCCTCACATGGGACAACCTGATTACCCTGTATTTACCCTAGTGCTTAGAACAGTGCTCTGCATGTAGTAAGTGCTTAACAAATACCAATATTATTATTATTACCAGCTAGAGCACCCCCAAATTGGTGAAATAAAAACTGCGGCCCAAATCCCAATCAATCACTGCCACAGATACCCCCAAAAGAACCTGGAATCACTTGTATTTTTCTTACGAGGCCCGGCTCTATAGTAGGGTCAATAGCTGTGTTCTGGAGGGTTTTACTGAAACACTACACCTTTGAATTCCTGCTAATTGTGGAGTAAGTATAACTGCCCTTGAATCTAAGCTTTATACAAGCAGGAGCTTCTCTACCGCCTTTTGGGTAAGCTCAGGCAGAACAGGCTGAAAAACTAACTTTTTGTTTGGGAGAAAGGATTCATTTCTTTGTATGCCATCAAAGTCCCAAATCCACACAAAAGGAAGGGAAAACTCTTGATGTGCATGAATACATAAAGTAAACAAAGAGTGCTGGAATTGGTGTTCCATAGAAATACTTTCCAACAAGCCCATTCTTTTTGAGGCTTAAGGCTGGAATGGATAATAGCATTAAGTCTTAATTATGAAGGCATTTTAGGGAAAGTTCTATTATTTTAATTAAAGGGATATGTGAAAAAGTCAAACCCCTGCTCCACATCCTGATGCTTTTAACATTAGGATACTATTACAATAATGAATGTGTTGTAATGAACTCAGAAAAATTAAAAATGTGCTTGTCTAATCCTTTCTCATTTCCAGTACATCTGTGCTAGATACCACCTATTGTTATTCAACTAGCTAATCACCACGGCTTGTTGAGAGTGGCTGTGTTTTTTTTTTTAAACACATCCAGGCTAATCTAAAGCCATCTGTTATTTGATAGATAATTGCCTTTTTCAAGTCCCAAAGGCTTTCTAGGGATCTCAGGGAAGCAGAAACAGAATACAACTGTTTCCAGGTAGAGCAATGAGCCAGGAACAAATTTTTAAAAGTCATATCCAATACTACCCATTCTCCGGAACCATAAAATGTGCATTGGGAAGGGTAATTACTAGACATAGAGGCCTGAGGGTGGAGGAAACCCTGCCTGTACTTTAGAGCCTACCTTTCCAAATAGAAGAAGTTCATTAGTGGGACATGGTTGAGTTGCTCCATTAGTGGGTTATTACTGGACTATAAAATATGGAGTCAGGTCCTATGGGATGAGGACTGGAGGATGCAGGGACAAGGCTAACATTCTATAAAGCCCAGAGTACCCTGAGAAATGGGGGAAATCATCAGGACAGCACTTACACTTAAATCGTGTTTACCTGGGTGAGGGGATAAGGAGGACAATGCTTGACTGGGATCCCCTGTTTTTCTGAATAGCCACAAAAATCACTTTTTGCTCCTTACCTACCTTCTTCTGTTATAGCCCAAACTGCAGTGTCCACTGTAGCAAAACCTGCCTTCTTGTAGTACCATCCTCTAGACTATAAACTTACTGTGGGCAGGGGATGTGTCTATGTTGCTGTGTTGTACCTTCCCAAGCATTCAGTACAGAGCTCTGCACACAGTAAGTACTCAATATATACGACTGACTGATGTTCAATTCTCCCCTCCTCCACCCGCAAGCTTTTGTCTAAGCTGACCCTTATGTTCTGGACTATGACTTTGCCCACACACTCCTCCCTCTCCGGTTTTCGACTATAATTCCAAGCCACCTCTCGAGGAAGACTTCTCTGATTTACCCTACCTAAAGCATCACACCAGCCCCTCCAACTAAAGGTCAAACAACGCATGATCCATGGCTCCCTTTTCAATTCATTCTTAACATTTTTATTGTTAATTGTTCATATCTATGTTGTACATTTGTCTGGCTCATAGCATTCCAGAGGGCAGGGGGCTGGGTCTATTCTTTAACGGCTTGGTACTTCACCTTCTGTGGACCCCCAGAACTCACTGACTAACCGCCAACTAACTCACTGACGAGAGATCACTTTCATCCTTCCTTCCCCACTCACTTCAAGGAATAAGCGTCTCTTGGTCACTACTGCTTCCTTGAGTTTTCCCATCCTGGGTAAGTTTTTATACTTGAAAAGAAACTGGGATTTTTAATGAGGCATGCCCTTCACTGGTAAATGCCCGCTCACACAGCTTTTGCCAAGGTAGATGTAGCAAACACCCAAGATTGCCACACACAGCTCAAGAGCAGCTGGACATTACATCTGGAGTGGCATTCGGACAGAGATATTATTTACCACAATGGGATGTGGTAAACAGGCTGTGGAAGATGGGGGCTCAGGGTGAGAGGGGACCAAGGAGCTTTAGGATCTAAGTTTCAGTCTTCACTCTGCATGGTGACTTCTGTCCCTTTCCCTGCTCCTCAAAATAATAACTGTGGCTTTTGTTAAGCACTTACTATGTGTCAGGCACCGTACTAAGTGCTGGGGTGGACACAGCAAATATGGTTGGACACAGTCCCTCTCCCACATGGGGCTCACAGTCTCAATCCCCATTTTACAGATGAGGTCACTGAGGCCCAGAGAAGTGAAGTGACTCGCTCAAGGTCACACAGCAGACAAGTGGCAGAGAACCCATGATCTTCTGATTCCCAGGCCCATGCTCTATCCACTATGCCTCACTGCTTCTCCTCATGACATTAGGCACCCTGGGAATGGTGAGAATGCACAAGATTGCCCCAGAAAACTTCGGTGGAAAAAGGCACCAAATCACTGAGTGATTGTAGTAAGAATAATAACAACAATAGATACAATATCATCGGATGAGAGACCATCTCTGTCCCACAAGAGGCTGACATTCTAAGGAGGAGGGAACACAGAGATTTAATCCTCATTTTACAAAAGGAGAAATTTCAAGGGACTTGCCCAAGGTTGCACAGCAGATAAGTGGTAGATCTGTGACTAGAACCTGGGCTTCCTGACTCCTAATCCCATAGTCTTCCCTCTAGGCCACACTACTTCTTCCAATGTAAAAATCCATAGAAAGGAGGCCTCAATATCATTTCTGGTTCTCCTAACCACCAAAGAATACAACCTGATTTAAGTCTCTCTATCCCTGTCTTATGTGAAGGGAATGAGCGGTTGCGAAGAACTAAATCAAACTGTACATCTGTAATGAGGTGTGGTAGAATGCTAGCTTCCAACCATAACCAGAAACAGTCAGAAGCCTAACAGGATCTAAAAGGAGAGAGCTGAAATACTCTATGCTTCAGCAACATCAGGCTGACGGCTGGAACACGGGCTTGACAAAACCACTACATTTCCTCTGTTTTTCCTCTTTCACCCCCTTCAGGCCCTCATCGTGTCCTAAATGGCATTGTTAGTGAGAGAGATGGAAAACAGACTGTAAACTCACTATGGACAGGGAATGTATCTGCTAATTTTGTTGTATTGTACTCTCCCAAGCACTTATTACAATGCTCTGCAACTAGTAAATGCTCAATAAATAATAATGATGGCATTTGTTAAGCACTTATTATGTGCAAAGCACTGTTCTAAGTGCTGGGGGGGGGGGTACAAGGTGATCAGGTTGTCCCATGTGGGGCTCACAGTCTTAATCCCCATTTTATAGATGAGGTATCTGAGGCCCAGAGAAGTGAAGTGACTTGCCCAAAGTCACACAGCTGACAAGTGGTGGAGCTGGGATTAGAACCCATGACCTCTGACTCCCAAGCCCATGTTCTTTCCACTGGCGCTATGTGCCAAAAATCAATAAGTACCACTGATTGATTGATAACACACTGTCACGCTGGAATAAACCCTAAGCAGGAAGAGTGGAAAAGAAGCCACTGACTAAACTCCAGGAAAGCTTCTCAATCAATGAGGTTGTGGTTGTTTCCTTCCTGCCAGGAAGCTATGCAGGCAGAGAGACAGAGGCTTAGAGAGCAGCAGTGGGAGCGTAATAAACAGTTATTCAAAAGAGGCTCCTTATATGCAGATCGACTCTAGAAAACTCTGAAAAAAACATAGGTGGGCAGGAACAACCTCCTCTACAGATGCTTCAGTGATGTCCTTCATTCCTTAGAGTCAGCTTTCTGGATGGTATGGGTCAATCAGGTGGAAAGGCAACAGGGTATTGAGCTGAGGTGCCTGACCCTACCAGAATGGGTAATCTGCATGCTGGCTTTTAAATTGTCAGCAAAGGCAAACACACATACACACACACACACACAAAAACAAAAGAAAAGTTTCCACTCCCCCAATGGCATCTCTTCCAAGACGCTTTACCCATTAAGCCCTCTTTTCCCCGGCTCTCTCTCCCCCCGGGTCATCTTTGCACAGGCACTTGGTTCTGTATCCTTTAGGCATTTGTTTTCACCCCGTCGGCCCACGGCACTTATGTACATATAAATATTTTACTTATATTAACGCATCTCCCCCTTTACACTGTGAGCTTACTGTGTGTAGGGAACATGTCTACCTACTCTGCTGTGTTGTACTCTCCCAAGTGCTTAGTATATTGCTCTACACACAGTAAGTGCTCAAAAAATACCATCGATTCATTGACTGACTTCTTCAGGGATTGTTCTCTTGTCCTGGATGGTAAGGAGGCATATTCCATTTACCAACCCTAACTTTTCCTCTAGTAGCTCATTACTGACCTCAAGTCCCAGAATTATGCAAACCTTCATTCTCATTTTCAGCTCATACAAATTCCTGTGGTAACAGATCCCAAACAGATGAGGAAGGCTGGGGTCCCTGGGGCCACTTTATGTCCAGGAAAACTTGGCTGCCTCCCACCGAACATGCCACGGAAGCTCCATCCCCACCTAGGTGAGGAGGGCGGGCACGGGTGGAGGTCCACATGACTTCAAGTTCCTGTCCACCCAACTCGGGGGCCCTGCTTCACTGCCCTTCTACTCCCTGCCTCTGCTGTCTCCCACTCACCACCGCAGGTTGGAACGTAGCCAGAACTCCAGAAAGGCTATCATGGTTGGGAAGCAAGGACTGGTGTATGGTGAAGACCCTGAGGTTGGCCCCTTCGAGTACTATTTTAGCCACATATTGCAACACTGTTATTTTGAACTGCTGAATTTGTAAATCTATTATTGGTCACAAGACACTTATTCTATACATCTGCCTTCCCTCACAAACTTTGACTTCTATATGGGGCAGTGTCTGTGACTTCCATGGCTGAATTGTTTATCTTTCATTAACGCCAGTGCTTAGCATGCAGGAAACACTTAATAAAGACCATAACTAGCTAATCAACTATCTCTTCATTAAGAAGTCCTAAATTTTTCATCTACCTAACTGTTCTGGTTACCTCTGTACCTCCTCCAGTTTAATCTGCACGATTATTAAAGCCACATATACAGTTTTTAAAAACACTACTACTCGAAAATGACTGCACTGAACTAAATGCAAGGTAATTACTGTGAATTTAAGATACTGAAATATATGCAATGCAAATTACTTATTTTTGAATTGAAATTTCAAGAACGTTTTACTAAGCTTTAGTCCTCCTGGTATTACTCTGCAGGAGCAAAGCAAGGAGAAACTAGGAAATATAGTGGGAGGGGTAATAATAATAATTAGTAATATGGTACTATGGTAATTGTTAGCATTTACTATGTGCCAGGCACTGTACTAAGTGCTAGGGTTGATACAAGCAAATCGGGTTGGACAGTCGCTTGTTCCACATGGGGCTCACAGTCTCAATACCCATTTTACAGATGAGGTAACAGAGGCACAGAGAAGTTAAGTGACTTACCCAAGGTCACAGAGCAGACAAGAGGCAGAGCCGGCAGTAGAAACCATGATCTTCTGACTACCAAGTCCATTTAGACTGTGAGCCCGTCATTGGGCAGGGATTGTCTCTATCTGTTGCCAAATTATACATTCCAAGTGCTCAGTACAGTGCTCTGCACATAGTAAGCATTCAATAAATACTATTGAATGAATAAGTACTATTGAATGAATGCTCTATCCACAACGCCAAAATAGCTACCATTATCAAGCAATTCAAGGAACATATTCCAGGATTCATTATCCTTTCATGTTGCTCCTGAACTATATTCCTCTCCAATGAAATTCAATTAATATTCACCAGAATTTTTAACTTACTTCCTTTTTCCTTCTCTGTTCTTCATTATACGCTTTTGTTTTGCGCCAAGACAGCTTCCTATTAATTTTACTGTGGAAGTCTACTTAATGTTGGAGGGCAATGCTATTTCGGGAACAGAATAACTGTTCCAATGCTGCTTTTTGCCTGAGAGGAATGGTGCCATTATTAATTTCAGGAAAAAGCACAAGACCCCCCGAGATAAGCAGTGAAAAATCCTAAACTGGACTCGTACAAGAGAACAAATAATGAATATAAAAATGAAAGCTAACCCCGAGGGTTTGGCGGGTGTGGCCCTTTGGTGTGGACATACACCTTTGGGAGGGATCATCACCGAGTCCCTGAACCCACTACTCCAATCCACCAATGGGATTTATTGAGTCCTCACTATGCAGAGCACTGTGTTAAGCACTTGGGAGAGTACACTGCAACAGAGTTAGCAAACATGTTCCCTGCCCACATCGAGTTTACAGTCCAGAGGGGGGTTTACAACCTAGAGAGGGTGGTTACAGTCCAGAGGAGAAAGGTTATCCTACCTGTAATGCATTTCAATATCTGTCTCCCTGGCTGGACTGTAAACCTCTTGAGGTCAGAGATCATCTAACTCTAATTCAGCACAGAGAAGGTGCTCAATGAATACTTCTGATGAATACATTTGTAGAAACAGTAGAAATATTATTAATTAAGTGTTCAATGTGTGCAAAACACCGTACTGAGAGATGGAAAAGAATACACGGGTGAAAATTTGGTAGGGTCCCTGGCCACACCCAAGACTGAAGAGTGGGAGATGAGGTGAGTCAAGAATAGAGCCTCTCAATCAGCACATTCTCACTCCACCACCAAAGCTACTGCCCACTTGGGAAAAATAGTTACATTGGGAGGGAAAGAAGTACGGTTAGGGCCAGTTGCCCCCCTAGAGTGTCCCGGCAAAGCCCAGTTACACTAAAGCAATTACAGCACATGGGAGAGATACGACTTTGCTCTCTCCAAAAAAGTCAGAGCAAAGCTCCTTTCCTAAACACAACCTATCCCCACGCGGAAGATGGTGGCAAAAGACAGGAGTACAAACTTCACCTCCTCCTCCACTTAAGCAGAACTGCAGGCTCAGTGATCACCTAGACTAACCATTTGTGGCTGTGGTGTCTACGGGATATGCTGATACGGGTGCTGGCTTCCCGTTTGACTCCTCTCTTTTTTTAAATCAAATGAGAATGTTCTTATTTTAAAGGGAATTTGACCTTTTCCCTCCTCTCTTGGATACCAGACTCTAAAAACTGGCCATCAACACGAGGCTGTATTTTCAGTTCCTTCCCTTCTCTCTCCTGCCCCCAGCAGATGCCACGGTACTCAGTACTCACATTTACGCCCATAACAAGGATGTTAGATGTTAAAAACAAGCAACACAGCTTGACTTCAAATAAAAGTTAATTACGGAGAAAGTCCAACTCCGGTCCATTAATCAAAAGCTGAAAAATGTAACAAAGTCTCCAGGCCACAGTGAAGGGTATAGCTATTAGAAAGATTACACCTTTTCACCATCTTTCCAAGACAACACAAAGAAAATGCCAACCGTGCCAGAATTTGTCTTAGCAGGCGAGGGGTTTATTCATTCCCTCTTCTTGGGGACGTTATGGTTCTTATTTGGATTTTACTCCACACAAGGAAAGGCAAAACTAACACTACAGATTCATGAGTAGCAGGCTTCAGGCTATGCTCCAGCTCAGTGCTGGCCAAACTGCAGCTCGTGAGCCACAAGCACGCTTCTTCACCTGCTGGGTGGCCAAGAGTGAGAAGCTAGGTAACATATGTTTTGAAATACATCACTTTGTGGCAGCAGAGGTGGGTTGTAATGTGCCGCTCCCTCCAGCCTTTTCAGCAGCAGAGGCACTGTCCCCTATCTGGGCCCAGGCCAGGGAGGGGTTCTCCCTCTGCCGATCCCCATCTCAGCAACGCCAGCCCCAGACCACTCCAACACCCCGAGACATCTCTCCAAAATGCCTGCCTGCCCTACTGGTTTAAGGAATATTTTAAAAAAATTAGGATGATTATTTTTTGGCCCATGGTTATTTAGTTCATGCGGCTTGGCCACCTGGTCTACCTTGGGGTTTACCCTACGTTGTAAACTGTCCAATCTGCCCAAAAAGACAGAAAATTGAAAAGCAAATCCAGCAGGCCAGCGGGCCTGGTGGAAGATGGCTAGCCAGAGTTTGGTAATGACAGGACATTGGACTACATATAAACTGAAAGTTTGCCAGGTTACGGCAATGAGTGGCCAACCGTCTTGAAGGACGAATGACCGGTGCCTATCCCAGCTTTTCGGGTAGCTTCAGGAGGTAATCCTCGATGGTGTGACAAAATCGCCAACAATGAGATCCTACCAGTTGCTCAATAGAACATAGCTTTGCTAAACCAAACAGATTTGGGATAGAATACTTTGAAGTTCTGCAAGGTATGTTCATACAAGTATGGGGACCTGTTCTGATGGCAGGTCTTCAGATGTTACCTTTACAATCAATGCCCAGAAGAAACTTAGTGAGTATTCGACCTCCATAATCACTGTCAATTACAGATGGGAAAAAGACTGAGAATCAAAAATTCTGGGTTTTGTACATCTGTCTATTACTTACTTTGAAACTCTGGACAAGTCTTGTTTGCTTTTTTGTGTCAGTTACCTCACCTGTACAATAGGGACAATAATATCCATATAACTCAAACATTTGCCACTGGGAATAACAGGAACTATTATAAAGCCCTTGTTACACTAGAAAATAGTTTTATAATTTCCTAACTTTAAAATAACCCAGAAAATAAAGAAATTGCACATAATAAATTAGCAAGGCAACAACAAAAAATTCTGCCTACGGCTAAGACCAATTCGATACTATTGAGATCCAATCAAAAAAGGTAATTTATAATCAACACTCTAGCTGCAGGGAGAGAAAAGCAACAACATTTAATAAAAAATGGAAAAGAAAATCCACCACACATTTACTATACTTCCTCAGGCTTCAGAGTCTTTAAATACATTACCTTGATTGCACTGGTCAATACCGAAAAGACTGGTGAGAATTGTATGGGCTGGTAAATGTTTGCAGGTTGATAGCTTAAAAAAGCAAAGCTGCAATTACATTCTGCTTGTCATTAACATAACCATGTGCTAGGTGTGGGAAACTCTTGAAAGAAAACAAATGCTTCAATAACAAAATCCTACAGAGTACTCTATTAAATTTCCTTCTCAGAGGGCAATCAATAAATCAATCAGTGGCATTTATTGAGCACTTACTGTGTGGAGCACTTGGATGCTACTTTAATGCCCATATTGAGAAAGTCAAAATGATCCCAATTTTCTCTAATCAGGAATACATCTTAAAAGCATATGACAATCATTTTTTAATGGTATTTGCTAAGCACTTTCTATGTGCCAGACACTGCATTAAGTGCAGGGGTAGAAAAAGATAATTGGGTTGGACAGAGTCCATGTCCCACATCTACATTGCTTGTATCTGCTCTAGTGCTTAGTACAGTGCCTAGCACACAGTAAACGCTTAACAAATACCACAATTATTATTATTACATCTCCAGCCCTGACCTCTCTCCCTTCCCTTGAAATCCCGCATTTCCTCCTGCCTTCAGGACACAGATACCAGGATGTCCTGCCGACACCTCATATTAAATATCTCCCAACTGAATTTGTTTTCCCACCCAAACCCTGTCTTCTCACGTGTCTTTTCCATTCCCGTAGACAACACCACTATCCTCCCTATCTCACAAGCCCATAACCTTGGCATTGTCCTTGATTTACCTCTCTCATTCCACCCTCGTATTCAATCTGCTAGCACAACCTGTCGGTCCTACCTTCACGACATTACTATAATCTGCCCTTTCCCCTGCATCCAAACTGCTACCATGCTGATTTAAGCCCTTAGCCTACCCCGCCTTGACTACTGCATCAACCCTCCTTGCTGACCTCCAGGCCTTCTGTCTCTCCCAACATCAATCCATACTTTGGTCAGTTGCCCAAATCATTTATCAACAAAAAGGTTCAGTTCATGTCCCCTTCACTCCTCAAGAACCTCCAATGGCTGCCCATCCACCTCCACATCAAACAGAAACTCCTTATCATTGGCTTTAAAGCCTTCAATCTCATCTTACCTCACCTCAGTGATCTCCTACCCAGCCTGCACACTCTGCTCCTTGAGTGCCAGTTTACACACTGTGCCCCAATCTCGTCTATTTCGCCGCTGATCCCTTTCCCACATCCTCCCCCTCCATATATGCCAGACTGGTACTCTCTCCACCTTCAAAGAATCATTAAGGTCACATCTCCTCCAAGAGGACTTCTCCAATTAAGCCCTCTTTTCCCCGACTCCCTCTCCCTTCTTTGTCATCAATGTACTTGGATCTGTGACCTTTGGATATTTGACATTCACCCCATCCTCAACATCATAGCACTTATGCATGTATATTTAAATTTCATATAAATTTATTCATATTCATGTCTGTGTCCCCCTCTAGACAGTAAGCTCGTTATGGGAAAGGACTCTATATGCTAATTCTGTTGAAATGTACATTCCCAACCGTTTAGTACAGTGCTCTGCACATAGTAACACACAATAAATACCACTGATTGATTGATTGCTGGGGCTCACAGTATTAATCCCCATTTTACAGATGAGGTAACCGAGACACAAAGAAGTGACTCATCCAAGGTCACTCAGCAGACAAGTGGCAGAGCTGGGATGAGAACCTAGGGCCACGCTCCCAGAACCATGCTCTCTATCCACTAGGCAACATTGCTATTTCTGTGAAACAATTTATAAGCTCATCCTCATTATCCCCACTACAGAAATAAGTGAGCAATCCTAACAGAAGAGACATGTTTGTCCTTAAGTCCAATGACAATTTGCTTGTTTATGGATTTGGTTTGGCTACGGTTTCAGATACTTCACATGTGTCTGAATAGGAGTGCTGTCCTTCTCAACAACTCACTCCTCGCAAATCTATCTGGGACTATAGGACAATGCTGGGAAAGAGCAATTCCTCACTGACATTCAAATACCTTCAAAAGGAAAAATGGAGAAAATAAATTAGTGATTAGGGGCTGATTTTTGCCCATTTTTAAATTAGTTCTAGCAGAGCCATAATAATAATAATGTTGGTATTTGTTAAGCGCTTACTATGTGCCGAGCACTGTTCTAAGCACTGGGGTAGACATAGGGGAATCAGGTTGTCCCACGTGGGGCTCACAGTCTTAATCCCCATTTTACAGATGAGGGAACTGAGGCACAGAGAAGTTAAGTGACTTGCCCACAGTCACACAGCCGACAAGTGGCAGAGCTGGGATTCGAACTCATGAGCCGACTCCAAAGCCCATGCTCTTTCCACTGAGCCATGCTGCTTCTCCATGAGTGCCACTGTTCAGCAGCCTCAAATCACAGCACACTTCCATTTATTTGCCTTGACTTTCTTCCCATTTCAAAGTCTTCCTGTTTAAAAACTTATGTTGCAAAACTTCATCCTGTTTTGGAAGAATGATTTGTCACTGAGGTCAAGGAAAGTGGGGTGAGGATTGCGAGCCCCTAGAGGGCAGGTACCAATATTATTTTATTGTATTTTCCCAAGTGTTTAGTAAAGTGCCCGGCTATACACAGGGAATGCTCTGAATGATACTAAATTCCAAGAATCAATCTTATTTTTCAAAAAGCTATCTTGCCAGACATGTAAAGCAGCTCATGAGCATCTCCCACACTGTGCCAATTCCTGTTATTTGCACTTATTTCCTTTTTTCCCCTTTCTTCATATAATCTTGGTAGACTTGTATTGACAACATTTCACTCTGATAAGGGTCTCTACTGACTTGCATTGACATCCACTCGCCACTGTTTTGACATATAAAATTTCTCTCTTTAGATTCACATTGAAGTCATTTTGCCACGGTAATGTCATTTTCAAACACTTTCAATGACAAGATTCTCTCAGAAAACATTTAAGGAAATTTAGTGCTTCTGGATGATAAAGGCTTGACAGACTCAGGTTCCAAAATGTTTGATTTAGTCTAAGAAAAAGAATATCACATCCCAGAAAGCAATGGTAGTGTCTCATGATTAGCTTGGCTCCACTCACCTTTAGACAAATCTACCCCAGGAGAGGAGTGCCAGGAGTTCAGTCACCATTTTGCTATTTATCCCTCTGTGGTAAGTGTGTAACTGTGGAGGTTTTGATTTGATATTCACACATGTGCAAAAGGAACTTTGGAAAATAAGTATTTGGCAAAATGAAGTAGGAGCATCAGTAGACAAATGTTTTCTGGAAAAAATCCAAGTCATTTTTTTTTTCCATTTCTCTACAAAACATCCAATTAAGAATGTGTGTTCAGACATAACATTACCATTGAATTTTGGATAGGATGAGACTGGAAACAACCCAAATACTTTAAAAGTTTGAGCTGTTGAACTCTTCGCTGCCTGAATTAGACTTTGGTAAGGTTAACACATTCTATTTTTCTTACTGGCTTATTCTGCTGATTTTCAATTAAGCTTGATATGTGACGCCTCCCTCCCCCCACTTTTAGTCCATAGCAGGAATTTTGATAGATGGTAGGATGATATGTTAGAATCCTGTGAAGTGAAAAAATTATTTAGTGAATGATCTCATTGGGATGTCTTTGGGTTGAGCACTAGAAATCGCATCATTAAGAGTTTCTTCCCCCGCCCAAGAACAGGGACATATTTTAAAGATTCCCTCCAATTCTGAGCCTCAGAAATATCATTCCTTATCCCTTGAATTTCCTCATTCTTACAATAAGGGTGTGGCTCCCTGCCCCTCTACTCAGATTCAGAAGCAACAGCTTCTACTTCATCCTGATCCTCCTTGAGCTCTCAGCTGCACTGACACTGTCGACCACCCCCTTTCTCCTGGAAACATTATCCAACCTCGGCTTCCTGACACTGTTCTCTCCTGCTTCTCCTCCTATCTCTCAGGCTGCTCATTCTCAGTCTCTTTCGCAGGCTCCTCCACTGCCTCCCAACCCCATAACTGTGGGAGTCCCTAAAGGTTCAGTTCTGGGCCCCCTTCTATTCTCCATCTACACCCACTCCCTTAGAGAACCAATTTATTCCAATGGCTTCAATTAACCACCTCTATGCAGATGATTCCCCAATCTCCAAATCTCAACTCCTGATCTCTCTCCTTATCTGCAGTCTCATATTTTCTTCTGCCTTGGGGACATCTCTACATGGATGTCCCACTGACACCTTAAACTTAACATGTCCAAAACAGAACCTCTCATATTCCCACCCAAACCCTGTCCTCCCACAGATTTTCCCATCACTTTACCATGCACCACTATCTTCCCTGTCTCACGAGCCCATAATCTTGGCATTATCCATGACTCACCTCTCGCAATAAACCCAGAAATTCATAGTCACCAAATCTTATTGGTTCAACTTTCACAACAATCGCCAAAACCTCCCCTTTCCTCTCCATCAAAACTGCTACCACCTTAATCCAAGCACTTAACCTATCCCTACCCTAAAAAAATTCCTCCTTTGACCTCATGGCTCCCTCCAGTTTTAAGCTATATCCCTCCTACCATTCCTTTCCAAACTACTTGAGTGAGTTGTCTAAATCCATTGCCTCAAGTTCCTCTCCTACAGCTCTCTGCTTGACCCACTCCAGTGTGATTTCCGTCCTCTTCACTCCACAGAAACCAAGTGTGATTTCCGTCCTCTTCACTCCACAGAAACCACCTGCTCGAAGTCACCAATGCTCTCTTTCTTGCCAAATCCAAGGGTCTCTACTCCATCCTAAACCTCTCTACCTCTCAGCTGTCCTTGATGCTGTTGACCTCTTCCCTCTTGTGGAAACATCATCCAACCTCTGCTTCACTAACACTGTCCTCTCCTGGGTTTGTTTGTTTTTTTAATCTTTCTGGCCATTCATTCTCAGTCTCTTTCCTGGGCACTTCCTCTGCCTCACATCATCTAACTGTGGGAGGCCCTTGAGGCTCAGTGCTATTAGGTCCCCTTCTGTTCTCCATCTACACCTGCTCCCTTGGAGAACTCATTCGCTCCCATGGCTTCAACTACCACCTCTAAGTGGCTAATTCCCAAATGAACAACTCCAGCCCTCTCTGCAGTCTCACATTTCCTCCGGTCTTCAAGACATCTCTACCTGAATGTCCCACCAATACCTCAAACTTCACATGTCCAGAAAAGAATTCCTCATATTTCCACCTAAACCCTGTCCTTCTCTTGATTTTCCCATCACTGTAGACAGCACCCCCATTCTTCCTGTCTCGCAAGCCCACAACCTCAGTGTTATCTTTGACTCCTCTCTCTCATTCAACCAACATATTCGATCTACCACTAAATCCTTTCAGTTCAACCTTCACAGCATTGCTAAAATTCAGCCCTTTCCTCTCCAACCAATTTGGTACCATGCAAATCCTAGTAATTACCCTATCCCACGTTGATTACTGTATCAGCCTCCTTGCTGACCTCCCTGCCTCCTGTCTCCCCCTACTCCAGTCCACACTTCACTCTGCTGCCTGGATCATTCTTCTATAAAGATGTTCACTCCCCATTTCCCCACTCCTCAAGAACCTCCAGTGGTTGCCCATCCACCTCCACATCACACAGAAACTCATCACTATTGGCTTTAAAGCACTCAAGCACCTTGCCCCATCTTAGGTGTCCTCTCTGTTCTACTATAACCCAGTGCACACACTTCACTCCTCTAATGCCAACCTACTCATTGTACTTTGATCTCATCTATCTCACCACCAACCTCTTGCCCACCTCTTGCCTCTGGCCTGGAACGTCCTCCCTCTTCATATCTGACAATGGTTTTCCCCCAACCCTTCCTTTCAAAGCCTATTGAAGGCACAACTCCTCCAACAGGCCTTCCCTGACTAGGTCCTCATTTCCTCTTTTCTCACTCCCTTCTGCATCACCTTGAGTTACTCCCTATATTCACCCTTCCCTCAGCCCCACAGTACTTATAAACAGATCCTTAATTTATTCATATTAATGTCTGTCTCCTCTTCTAGACTGTAAGCTTGTTGTGGGCAGGGAATGTGTCTACCAACTCTGGTGTAGTATATTCTCCAATGCACTCAGTACAGTGCTCCTCCAAGAGTAAGTGCTCAATAAATACAACTGATTGATCCTGCCTTGCTGATCTCCCTGCCTTTATCTCTCCCCGATTCCAGTCCATACTTCACTCTGCTACCCAGATCATTTTTCTGTGAAGCTGTTCAGTCTATGCTTCTCCACTCCTCAAGAACTTCCAGTGGTTGTCCATCCAACTCCATCGAATGCAAACTCCTCACCATTGGCTTTAAAGCACTCAATCATCTTGCCCCTTCCTACCTTACCTCCCTGATCTCCTACTACAACCCAGCCTGCACACTTTGCTCCTCTAATGCCAATCTACTCACTGTACCTCAATCTTATCTATCTCGCTGCCAACCCTTTGCCCACGTCCCACTTCAGGCCTGGAACGCCCTCCCTCTTCATATCTGACAAACAATTACTCTCCCCACCCTCAAAGCCTTCCTGAAAGCACACCTCCTCCAAGAGGTCTTCTCCAACTAAGCCCTCATTTCCTCTTCTCCCACGCACTTCTGCATCACCCTTGAACTGGGATTGCACCCTTTATTCACTTCTTCCTCAGCCTTGCAGCCCTTATGTACATATGCATACTTCACTTATTTATATTGTCTGTCTCCCCTCTAGACAATAAGCTCATTGCAGGAAGGGAACTTATCTACTGACTTAGTAATACTGTACTCCTCCAAGGACTTAGTACAGTCCTCTGTGCACAGTAAGAGCTCAATAAATGTGATCAATTGACAGTATATGTCATCTTGTGCACAAAAAACATTGCCCTGAGATCTAGTGGGCATTCACATATGGGTAGATGCAGTGGTGTTGCATTACGGAGGGGTATGAATTAAACAAGAATAAGTAGGCTGATATTCTCAGGTTAAGTGTTAAAGTGAATTTAACTTCGGTCTTGGAAGGGGAATCCCAGCAGTCTCTAAAAGAATCTGCAAACAAATTGTTTCAAGAGAATCTGCTGCTATTCTCAACATCAATCTTAGGTTTTGGAGGTATCTACTACTCGTGGAGGGCCTCTTTGAGCCTTTCCTCATCATTATGTCTCACAAGGCTCCCTTGAGTTCCTGATTCAGCAGAGTATGGATCATCACCTTGATAGGCAGCTAACAGAGAGTCAGGCCTAGATAAATATACCACTGGACCTGCAGCCTGAGAAAAAGACATCACATGACAAGTCCATCAATGGCACTCTCAAGCAATCATGCATCATCATCACCTTGGCACAGGCCAACCACGGTTTCTTACAAGAACATCTGTTTTGCTCCAGGTGAGAAATGTCCTTCTGTGGCCATCTTGCTTCTTTGCATTTCTCCCTCTCTTTCTCTCTCCACTCTGCTTTACCAACCACATGGCCACTCATGAGACATTCCAAAAAAACTCAACAAAAGAGGCATTAGGGTGGAGGCCAGGAGGGATTCCGGTACAAGCAGTCAGAAAACTCCCGCTGCTTCCAATGACTGCAGTTAAATAAATGAACCACTTCATTTAATCTACATCTCTCGGCCAAATTCATTTAATGATGGTCCTCCAATTAAAAATATTTAGGAACTGTTGCATAATTGCCCTATTCAAATATAAACACAAAAGGAATAGGAAAATCTGTCATTCATGGGCTTCATTAAATTGCCTGTGTAAACTATTCCCTGTTACTGTTATTTATTCTTGCTGCTTACAGTACTTTGACTGAATGCTGAATTATATGGACCTTTTTTCATTGCCTTTGCCAAACCACCTGTACGAGTGCAACGAATAGGTAAATGTACTGTACATTACGAGGATTTTAAAAAGTCCCTCTGCAAGGCTGATGTGATACTACATAGAGACAGGAGGATAGGTATGTATTTGATGTACTGCAAATTGCATTGGGGTGAGAGAGAGAAGCTACGGTCGGTGAACTAGAAAAAGCTCCACCACCTAATCAATCAATCCATGGCATTTATTGAGTGCCTACTGTGTGCAGAGCACTGTGCTAAGTACTTGGGTGAGTACAACAGCTGGTAGGCACATTCCCAATTTAAGGAGCTTACATCTAGCAGGGTTGGGTGGAGAGGGCAGGGAAAATGACAGATATGAAATAAATTATGGATCTGTACATAAGCGCTGTGAATCTGTGAGTGGGGTACAGATCCAAATGCATCCGTTTCCTTTCCTTACATCTGTTTTGGGGGTAGCTAGGAAGGTTGGTAGGCTCCTGGCTTTAGATATGGATGTATCCAGAAACCTGAAGTTTTGATCAAACAATCAATGGTATTCATTGAGCGCTTACTTTGTGCAGAGCACTGTATTAGGTGTTTGGGGGACTGCAATAATAACAGAGTTGATAAACACGATCCCTCCCCATAAGGAACCTCTGGTCTAAAGGGGGAGGTTTTCATTCAATGTTAGAAAACAGTTGGAATACGGGCCACTGAATCCTGTCGATTCTACCTTTACAACATCACTATAATCTGCCCTTCCCTCTCCATCCAAACTGTTACCATTTTGATCAAACCATTTATCCTTATCCCACCTTGAGTACGGGATCAGGCTCCTCTCTGTTTCTTCCTCCTGTTTCTTCCCACTCCAGTCCATACTTCACTCTGCCGCCCAGATCATTATTTTACTCCAGACCATACTTCACTCTGCTGCCTGGATCATTATTCTAAAAACAGTTCAGTCCTTGGTTCTCCACTCTTCAGAAACATCCAGTGGTTGCCCATCCACTTCCACATCACAGAGAAACTCCTCCAGATTGCCTTTAAAGCACTCAATCAACTTGCTCCTCCCCTCCCCACCCCATCCCCCGCCACCATATACCACACTGATGTCCTACTTCAACCCACTCTGCTCACTTTGCTCCTCTAATGCCAACATACTCACTCATGTCAACTATAAAAACAAGACCCTTAGCAGTCAACTAAAGATCAAAAACAATTACTTGCAAACTTATTCTCTTCTTCTTCCTCCTCCTCCCCTTTCCCTTCTATCTTCCTATAACTTCCCTTCAGTCCTCCTCCTATATTCCCCAGAAATATTCTGAAGGGAGAAAGAAGGAAATGTTTGGCCCGAGGGTGCCAGCCCTAGATCAAAGCTCAGGCCATGAACATTTCTTGGGTCACTCACTAATCTGGGTTTGATCTGGATATCACCTTGCTTCCAGCAGTCCAATACTGGTTGGGCACCTCTCCTTTACTCTTCTATCCACCAACTATCTTCACTTTTCCACAACTCTTGACTCTAGGTTGGTTCATCACCATCTTAGATTGACTGGGAGCTGAATTCTAAGTGGCGGGGGAAAGGGAGGAAGGAGCGAAGGGGGTTATTTTATTTTGTTCATGCAAAATTAATCCGCAGGGCCATTCCTCAGGATGCCTGGATTTACCACAGCTCTAGAACTTCCTTCCCAGCTAACATCTTAAGCCACTGGTATGCCACTGGTATGTGGTTACTATCCTTAGTCAGTGGCAACTCACTCCTATTCCCAAACCCACTTACTTTATCTTGCTGGTTCAAGTGATTACACACTCTCTTTAAGAAAACAAAGTACTTAAAATGGATTAAAGACTCTTTCCCTCATTGCTTAACATAATGAAGGGAGCCATTCAGGGTGGCTCTAAGGAAATGTATTCCGTGGACGACCTTCACCGTTTCTGACTTTCACTGCTGACATGACACACCACTCATCGTAGGCATTTAGCCAATTTAATTCAGTGGGACGAGAAAGGGAATAATCCTTTTATTCATTCAGTTGCTGTTATGAATCTGGCATAATCTGTCCCAGGCTCCAGGTGTAAAATGGTGACAAATGGGAGAGCCCAGAAACTGTAATTATTTAAAATCATTCTTGGCAATCAGCCTGATAGGCAGACCAGAAAGAGCTGCTAGAGGCACATAGTGAAGCCTTACTCTCTCACCTGGGACGGTGCTTGCCTTTAGGTTTCTCACCTTATACAGTGAGCATCTGAAAAAAGGGGCCTGGGAGAGTGGGAGAGGAATAGGGTAGGTAGGGGCATGGTCTTCTAATAGTTACTTTCCTCACTGAACAAAACCAGCTCTGAAATTAGATTAAACAACTACTGACATATCAGAGCATTCTGAAAGGAAGCAAAAGGAAAATTAAGCCTTGAAAGGAACAATTAATACACAGTTCAGAGCATCTCAGTATCACGTTCCCTCACTGCTTTCTCTTCTTGTTAAAAAAAAAAAAAACAACCTAGCAACTACACAGAATGGCTGTACAATAAACACAAATTTTGTTAGATAAATGTTACAACTGACCGAAGTATTTCAAAAAGACCTGCTCCTCTATCTCAAAGTCTATATTATCTGAATACTTCAGTTTCTACAGTCTATTCTATAATGTTCTTCCTAATGAGGGAATTATGAATTTATTAAGACTGGGTACATAATGAAGGAATTATGTACCCAGTCTTAATAACTTCATATTTTCTCTGGTTGGTCAGGGGGTGTCAATGTTCACAGCCAAGAGGATTCTATTTATAAAAGCAATCCCCACTAGAGAAGAGTACCGATGAAATAGAGTGAGAAAAGAGTTCCCAGAGTATTCTTAGCACTATTGATTTCTTTGTACTGCTCACTTATTGGGAGAGATGGAAAAAGAGATGTAATGGAACCTATTTGTTCAGGAGAAATACAAGGAATTCTGAATCCACTAGACCACCCATATGCCACACCTTCCAGCACAGTGCTTATCATCTCATATATTATCTAAGAAAAAGACCATATGGCACTTAGTGATCAATTGGTCAATCGACGGCTTTTGTTGAGCACCTACTGTGTACAAAGTACTGCACTAAGCACTTGGGAGAGTACAGTAATGATGATGATGATGGCATTTGTTAAGCGCTTACTATGTGCAAAGCACTGTTCTAAGTGCTGGGGAGGACAGAGTCGGCAGACACATTGCCTGCCCACAAAGTGGTGTCAGACTAGATGGGGAGACTGACATTAATATAAATATATTATTAATAATGTATTATAAATATATAACTTATATATTATATAATATAAATTAACTGATAATATAAATTACACATAAAAATATATACACACATGCGCATGCACACACATACCCACCTGTGCTGTGGATCTGAGGATAGGGTGAATATTAAGTGAATATTAAGATTATTACTTCAAGGAATTAAGCAGGGAGGGCCTCTCGGGGGAGATATGACCTTAATAAGGCTTTGAAGGTGAGGAGAATGGTGATCTGGTTATTTGGAAGAGAAGAGAGTTCCTGGCCAGAGAAAAGATGTTGGATAGGGGTTGGCAGTAAGACAGATGAGATCGAAGCACTGTAAACAAGCTGAAGTTAGACGAGCTAAATATATGGGCTGGGCTATAGTAGGAAAACAGTGAAAGAAGTAAAGTGAGAAGGGGAGAGATGATTTATTGTTTTAAAGCTGATGGTAAGGGGTTTCTGTTTGATGTGGAAGTAGATAATAATAATAATAGTTTTGAGTCATAAATCTGACACCTGCTTGCTCTAGATGAAAAAGACTCACCAGTAATTCAATCCCCATCTTGATTTAAACAACAGAAGATTTAATTTTGACCTTTTATTTGCTCCTTCTCTCCTTAAGAAAACTCAGACTCATGCGGCCTGGCAGGTTAGTATGAGTTCACTAAGCTGACAGAAACCAACAGTGGATGAATCCACATTTTAGTAAACAGGGAAAATAAATAAAATGCAGTAAGATTGCATTTCTTTTAGCTCTTGTTGCTAGTCACTGTAGAACAAGGGTGAATCTGATGGGAACGGTAGAAGTAGGAAGGACTGGCAAATATTTTGAAAGCTGGAAAACCTCTTTTGCAAGCGATGATTTTTGGAATCTAGGTTTAAAGCTGTTTCGTTCAGGGTCACAGACGAGCTGGGCCCCTCCAGTTAGGTTGCACACATTGCCAGAATAAACCTTGGTCAAGAGGCACAGTCAGCGATACTACGGTCCAGAAAAGAAGCCTCGTTTTCTTCTCCATTGGCCCAGTAACTGGAGTAGCCCATGCTGTTCATGGACAACTGTATTATGTTGTATAACTGTATTACGGACAACTACCGGGCAGATTACACCACTTTTCTCACTCAGACTCTTCTCCTCTTGGTGCGGCCTCCTACCAGCTCTCCCATGCCTGTGCTTCCCCAGTTAAAATTCATAGAGTAGTGAAATGGAACCAGAAGCCTCTCACTTCCCACTTGGGTGCTGGGAGCTAGACTTTAGACTCAAAGCAAGAACCACCTCAGGATTCATTAAGTCCCACCAGGCTTAGTGGCCATTAGTTCACACTACAGGGGCAGTTCATCTCAACCTCCATGGTGTCCATTATAATGACTACATGCAGAGAAATAAACCAAAGCAGACAGATCACTGATTTGGCTCATCAATCAAAGAGAGTCGCAAAGAAGTTGGAAGAAACCACACTGTAATCCCCAAAGTGAACCCATTCATTCTGCCTAAAACAGCGAGAATCAAACCTGAACCCTGCAAATATTGTTTTTAATTAAATGGATGGCTTGTGTACTTTCTCCATCTCGCCTTCTCCTCCTCCCTCCTTTCACACTTTGCCAGATGCTTATGATTAATCCAAATCACATCTGTCAAGAGTAAAACAGCACTACAATGATTTTTTTTCTAAAGTAACAGGTTCACTAGACAAAGTCAACAGCAGCTGCTCAGTAACTACACAAAGCAACACTATCTTTGTTCTTCTTGACTAATAGACTTAACTGAAATAATGTATGGCCTATTTACAAGGTAATTTGCATAGCCAGAGAAGTGTTGTTTAGAATTAAATTGGGGGCATGTAGATATGTGTGTGTAGATGAGAGAAAGAGAGAAATAAAGAGAAACAGAGAGAGAGAAAGGGAGAAAGAGGAAAGAGAGAGAGAAAGAGAGAAATTTGCCTTTAGGATTTCAAAGATGATTCTCTATATTTTCTATGAATGCACAAGTTTAGGGAGGAAGAATGACCTGTGATTTAACCACACTTTTCTTACAACGTTCATAATTCTTAGTGTGTCACACTTGCTACCTTTATTTTTATTATTACTATTAATAATAATTGTGGCTTTTGTTAAACGCTTATTATGTGCCAGGCAATGTACTATGGGCTGGGGTGGATATAGGCAAATCGGGTTGGTCCTATTTCCCTGAAGCCTAAATCATATCAAGTTTCCTGGTAAAATATCTAACTCCGACTTCTATGCAGTTAAAAAGGCAAATTGTACAACATGGCAGTTGGAGAGGATGTTTGCTCTCACTTAAAATAATCAGAAGTGGACAATTACCCTATATGTTGCTTATTGGGGGGGGGTTTCTTGCTTATTGAGGGGGGGTTATGGTTTTTAAGTGTTTACTATATGCCAGGCACTCTACTAAGCAATAGAGTAGAGACAAGAAGCAACATGGCCTACTGGATAGAGCATGGGCCTGGAAATCACCAAGACTAGAGTTCTAATCCCAGCTCTGCCATTTGTCTGCTGTATGACTTTGGGAAGTGACTTCACTCCTCTGGGCCTCAATTACCTCATCTGTAAAATGGGGATTGAGACTGTGAATCCCACATGAGACAGGGACTATGAACAATCCTCTTTGCTTATAGCCACCCCGCTGTTTAGAACAGTGCCTGGCACATAGTAAGCACTTAAATACCATAATCATCATGATCTTTAGTAGAATACAGTAGGAAATTCTGAGATGAGAATGTTACAGTTCAAAGGCAACAAAACACGTTCTCGCATACCATTTGGAAAAGTTAAGTCCAGGTCAGTTATGTGGGCTACTAGACCCTATTTTATTGTTAGTCAATTTTTCAGCTGGTTATCTACATATCATGGCTACATTTTCAGATTTTACAAGGTGTCTACAGCAATTCCGCAGTATGAAAGGGCTTCCCATACCCCGAACAAAATGGGAAAGTGCCTTTCTATGTAACTTCGCCAATATCTTCATGTCCTAGAGCTGGCCAAGTGGAATTACTGACTGGTTACATAAGTAGGTCAAAATTTATTTACAGCCCAAGCAATTTAGATTTTTAAATAGACTACTTCAAATGTTAGCAGATAAAATAATGACATCATAGGGATTAGATGGAATTATCCTTCATTCTGGAGATCTTCATTCTAATTTAGTATAGCTTCCATCAGCATAATTCAAAAGCCATTTCAGAGGGAAAATGCATCACCAATTCCTGCTCAGACTGTCTGGGAATATTTTAAGGCAGCCTTTCCCATTTGTTTAGAAAGGGCCAATTTAGCTTCCCTGAAAGACAACTACCGCTTGGTTTCCTGAGTGATAATACCGGCTGTGAGGATGTTGCTGGCTGAATAAGCTCTCAGGTGCATTATGTCTAATTGGAAAGCAGGAAGGTAAGGGATTTGCCCACATTCAGAGAGTGCTTAGAGCATGCGGAACACCAGATTTTTCTTATCCCCGCCAGCTCGGCGCTCTGCCTACTTCTACCATCCCTGCATAGAGATGTGTCTGTCACCGAACAATCAACAGTGTTTGTAATAAAGAATTGTACTACCTGATGATCCCTCTCAGGCCCACACCTGGAGAGTTTCCAGTCCTCTACCAGTATCAGCTATGGGGGAGAGTCAAGCAGAGGCATATCCATTCCAAACCTAGCTTGGGCAGTGGCTAGCGAGTGGAAGGCAATCTGCTACCAATCAAAACTCACTCATGCTGAGCAGCAGCGGCATGGGAGAGAGTCGCGGGTTGAGACTCGAGTTTACTGTGCGGAAGGCGGCAGAGGTAAACCATTTCCATATTTTTACCAAGAAAACTCTAGGGATCCACCACCAGAACAAGTGGAGACGGAGAGCAGGGTGTTCTGGGAGAGATGTGTCTTTGGTGTCGCTATGGGTCGGAAACAACTCGACGATAAAAGACAAGATTACCAGAGGAAGTGGACTGGAAAACTGGAGCATATTTTGTGCTCTTCATTCCAGTTCAAGAAGGAATGATTATCTCACCCTACCAGGATGAGACAGCCCAACAAAACCAAATGATTAATGTTCCATTGTCCAGGCTGTTTTACTTTTAGGATTTTGCTAGTCTCTGATAAAAACAACAGGGACTTCCTTCAGGTTCCCATCATTATCATCCTACTACTTCCTCTAATTCTCCTTTACCCTCTTCAAGTAAGAAATGAATTAGCAGAGGAAGGTGTTGCATTCAACTGTAAGTTCCTTGAGGGCACGGAGAGGACTTTAATTCTACTTTCATTCTATGTTCCCCCAGGGACTAGTATATAAGCTCACAGCAGAAATTCAATACACATTAAGCTCCATAAACGAATTCTATTTTTCATCATGGAGCGAATACGTGACTAAGGTAAAAGGTCAGTTATAATACTAAAAGAAAACATTCCTTTAGCTTTACCATTTAATGAGGAAAATGAAACTCCAACAATGCCTTAAACAGGACTAATATTTTTAAAATAAGAAGGAAATGATATAACGAGTCCAGGATCTCATAATTCACTTCAAAGCTAGCAACACTAACTGTTGGACATCTATCAAAACTTCATTACCTGTCAGAGATTATTAGAAAATCCTACTGCAACTCCAAACATTGTATAATAAACAATTACAGAAGGAGGAACTCATACGGTATGAAAAAAAATGAATAAACTACTGTCTGTGGTGGCTTTCCTATAATGGAGTCTGAGAAAGTGATCGCTTGTGATCAAACCTCCCCTGTGGCTTTCTGCTCACCTGTGCCCTTCTGACAGTCCCTAATGACCAGGATGCACAAGTTCTATTTCTGGTCATATCAAACTAAAAATGCAGAAAGCTGCAGAATTACTTTTCAGGGAAACTTTTCAGCTTTGAAACTGTAATCTTGGGCCCCTTCATTTCCTTTAGCTAGTGATAACCTCATGGAGAATGGGGGGATGTGGTAGGAAGGGCCAGGAGGTATCAGTAAATCATGTTTGAAAAGGGCTTACTGTGTGCAGAGCACTGTACTAAGTGCTTGGGAGAGCACTTGTACAGTGCTCTGCACACAGCAGACAGGAAGTACAATTGATTGATTGAGAGTAATAATAATGATGGTATTTGTTAAGCGATTACTATGCCAAGCATTGTTCTAAGAGCTGAGGTAATAACAATAATAATTATGGTATTTCTTAAGTGCTTACTCTGTGCCAAGTACTGTTCTAAGCACTGGGGTAGATACAAGGTAATCAGGTTGTCCCATGTGGGGCTCTCAGTCTTAATCCCCATTTTACAGATGAGGTAACTGAGGCACAGAGAAGGTAAGTGACATGCCCAAAGTCACACAGTTGATAAGTGGCAGAGCCGGGATTAGAAGGGAAAGCAGAAAAAAGAAAAAAAGGAAAAAAAAAACTCGGGCACCAGAGCCACTCCAGGCTTTTTTTTCTATTTAATTTTATCTTTCTTTTCAGATACAAGGTAAGCAGGTTGTCCCTCGTGGGGCTCACAGTCTTAATCCCCATTTTCCAGATGAGGTCACTGAGGCACAGAGAAATGACTTGTCCAAGGTCACACAAGCCGTGATTAAAACCCCATCACCTCTGACTCCCAAGCCCGTGCTCTTTCCACTAAGCCAGGTTGCTTCCAGTAGACACATTCCTTGCCCACAACAAGCTTATAGTCTCGAGAGGGAGGCAGATGCTAAATTACAGATATGTCCATAGGTGCTGAGGAGCTGAGGATGGGATGAATACCAAATACTTAATGGGTACAGAGCCAAGAGAATAGAGGATGCAGAAGGGAGAGGGAGTAGGGGAAATGAAAGCTTAGCTGGAAAAGGCCTCCTGGAGGAGATGTGATTTTAATAAGGCTTTGAAAGTAGGGAAAGTGGTGCTCTGTGGTATATGAAGGGAAAGGGTGTTTCAGGCCAGCGGGAAGACGTGGGCAAGGGGTTGGCAATGAGACAGAAGAGATAGAGGTACAGAGAGTATGTTGGTGTTAGAGGAGCGAAATGTGTGGTCTGAGTTAAAGTAGGAAACCAGTGAGGTAAGGTAGGAGGGGGAGAGCTGACTGAGTGCTTTAAAGCCAACGGTAAGGAGTTTCTGTTTGATGTGCAAGTGGATGAGCTAACCAAAGGAGATTCTTGAAGAGTCAGGAGATGGGGACTGAACTTTTTTTTTAGTAAAATGATCTGGTAGAGTAGTTAAGGCGGGACACGATTAGTGCTTGGATCAGCCTAACAGCAGTCTTGATGGAGAGGATAGGGCAGTTTTTAGAGATGTTACGAAGGCAGAACTGACAGGATTTGGTGACAGATTAATCATGTGGACTGAAAGAGAGAGATGAGTCTGCACATAGTAAATGCTCAATAAATATCACTGATGATGAGTTGATGAAGATGCCAAGATCACAGGCTTGTGAGACAACGAGGATTATGGTGGTGTCTACAGTGATGGGAAAGGCAAGGGGAGGCCAGGGTTTGGGTGGGAAAACGAGGAATTCTGTTTAGGACTTGTCAGCGGGACATCCAAGTAGAGATGTCCTCAAGGCAGGAGGAAATGCGACACTGCAGAGGAAGAAGAGGTCAGGGATGGAGACAGAGATTTGGGAGAGACGGTAATGGAATGTTTGGAAACCATCCACATAGGAGTTGGCAGTTGAAGCTGTGTGAGCGAATGAGTTCCCCAAGGGAGTGGCTATAGATGGAGAATAGAAGGGGACCCAGAACTGAACATGTTGTTCACTGAATGTTTGTATTTGTGCATCAAGAGAAGTTAATTTCAGTACAGAGACCAAATGGAGACTGATGACTTTAGAAAATTGGAGGGGGACAAAAGATTGGAGGTGTCTGTTGGGGGGAACAGGACAAATGTGCAGGGAGTGGGTGCGTGGAAGAGGAGGCAGGTGCAGAGGTTGTGGGCAAGTAGGGGAATTTCAGAGTCGGTGAGGATAGATATTGAACAATGACTAGAGACGATGAGAGTGAGCCTCAACCCCTGTTGGTGAGTAGGTGAAGTGGGGTGGAGCGGGAGGTCAGTGGAGTTGAGGAGTGAGAGGAAGTGGGCAATGGAAGTGAGTGGAAGGGTCATCAGGGGCATCCACATGGTTGTGGAAGCCTTCAAGGATCACTATGGGCAAAGGAGGGAGAAATAGAGCAGGAATGTGAGAAAGTGGGGTCAAAATGGTTCACAAAGTTGGAGGAGGGGTCTGAGGGTGGTAGATAGCCATGACTAGTAACTGGAGTGGGTGGTAGAAGCAGGCGATAGGGATTTCAAAGACAGGGAAAGAGAGAGGTGGGAGAGGTGGGACAGTGGGAGAGCAGCACTGGAGAGCAAAAGAGAAGCCGGATCTTCCCCCTTTCATGAATGGTGGACTGAGAAGGGAGTTGGTGACAGTCACATAAAAACAAAACAGAACACAAAAATCCAAAACGTCAAGTTCGATTATAAATATAGTCAGAGTGATAGCTGAGTAAAAGAGCAGAGTTTCAGGTTCTGAAGGCATGAAAACCATGATGTCATTCATTCATTCATTCAATAGTATTTATTGAGCGCTTACTATGTGCAGAGCACTGTACTAAGCGCTTGGGATGAACAAGTCGGCAACAGATAGAGACAGTCCCTGCCGTTTGACAGGCTTACAGTCTAATCGGGGGAGATGGACAGACAAGAACAATGGCAATAAATAGAGTCAAGGGGAAGAACATCTCGTAAAAACAATGGCTACTAAATAGAATCAAGGCGATGTACAATTCATTAACAAAATAAATAGGGTAATGAAAATATATACAGTTGAGCGGACGAGTACGGTGCTGTGGGGATGGGAAGGGAGAGGGGGAGGAGCAGAGGGAAAAGGGGAAAAAGAGGGTTTAGCTGCGGAGAGGTGAAGGGGGGGTGGCAGAGGGAGTAGAGGGAGAAGAGGAGCTCAGTCTGGGAAGGCCTCTTGGAGGAGGTGAGTTTTAAGTAGGGTTTTGAAGAGGGAAAGAGAATCAGTTTGGCGGAGGTGAGGAGGGAGGGCGTTCCGGGACCGCGGGAGGACGTGACCCAGGGGTCGACGGCGGGATAGGCGAGACCGAGGGACGGCGAGGAGGTGGGCGGCAGAGGAGCGGAGCGTGCGGGGTGGGTGGTAGAAAGAGAGAAGGGAGGAGAGGTAGGAAGGGGCAAGGTGATGGAGAGCCTTGAAGCCTAGAGTGAGGAGTTTTTGTTTGGAGCGGAGGTCGATAGGCAACCACTGGAGTTGTTTAAGAAGGGGAGTGACATGCCCAGATCGTTTCTGCAGGAAGATGAGCCGGGCAGAGGAGTGAAGAATAGACTGGAGCGCGGCGAGAGAGGAGGAAGGGAGGTCAGAGAGAAGGCTGACACGGTAGTCTAGCCGGGATATAACGAGAGCCTGTAACAGTAAGGTAGCCGTTTGTGTGGAGAGGAAAGGGCGGATCTTGGCGATATTGTAGAGGTGAAACCGGCAGGTCTCGGTAACGGATAGGATGTGTGGGGTGAACGAGAGAGACGAGTCAAGGATGACACCGAGATCGCGGGCCCGAGAGACGGGAAGGATGGTCGTGCCATCCACGGTGATAGAGAAGTCTGGGAGAGGACCGGGTTTGGGAGGGAAGATGAGGAGCTCAGTCTTGCTCATTTTAAGTTTTAGGTGGCGGGCCGACATCCAGGTGGAGACATCCCGGAGGCGGGAGGAGATGCAAGCCTGAAGGGAGGGGGAGAGGACAGGGGCGGAGATGTAGATCTGCGTGTCATCTGCGTAGAGATGGTAGTCAAAGCCGTGAGAGCGAATGAGTTCACCGAGGGAGTGAGTGTAAATGGAGAACAGAAGAGGGCCAAGAACTGACCCTTGAGGAACTCCAACAGTTAAAGGATGGGAGGGGGAGGAGGCTCCCGCGAAGGAGACCGAGAATGACCGGCCAGAGAGGTAAGAGGAGAACCAGGAGAGGACAGAGTCCGTGAAGCCAAGGTGAGATAAGGTATGGAGGAGGAGGGGATGGTCGACAGTGTCAAAGGCAGCAGAGAGGTCAAAGGGACTGCCAGGCACACATTAATCTTTCAGTCATTCTTTTACACGTCGATGAAACTCACACCATCAGTAGCTTCATCTTCAAACCCGAAGGCAGCTGGGTACATTATGCTACGTATTGTCTCGGCACACAAAGTGGAAAGGAAATCACTGGGTGAAGTCAACATGCTGAGTGAGGGGTTTTCCTTAAGTTATTTCTGTCTCTTCCCCCCTCTTTATTTTGCTGCCTAAAATGCTCTCTAACAGAAGACAGCTGAATCCCTACTAAGGTAACAGACCCAATGAAGATAAATCTGATAGGCAAGCTCATGGAAAACCCATCTGCAGATGCAGCCCCTGATCCTGAAAAGCCTCGGTGCGGCCCAGTTTGGAACCCTGGCGCCTCGCTGCTTCAGAGAATCGGTAGGCCTAGTTGACAGAGCAGAGGCCTGGGAGTCAGAGGGCCCTGGGTTCCAAACCCAGCTCTGCCACCTGTCTGCTGTGTGACCCTGGGCAAGTCACTGTGCCTCAGTTACCTCATCTGTAAAATGGGAGTTAAGACTGTGAGCCCCGTGTGGGACCTGGACCATGTCCAACCCGATTAGTTTGTATCTACCCCAGTGCTTAGTACAGTGCCTGGCACAATGTAAGCACTTAACAATACTAACAAACAACAAATCACAAACTGGCTGCTTACCATCTTCCCTATGCTTCGACCCAAACCGGCAACTAATCGGACTTAGTCCCTTCTCTCTAAGGGTGAAGCTTTCCTATGGAAAGCCTAGGGAGGGCCAGGAATAGCCTTCCTTGATCCTTAGGGCTTATCCTAGAATCTCCAGGCTTGTGTAAGGGGTGAAACAAACAGTGCACCAGAACCTGGGATGGTGAATATAGGGAAGCAGATGAAATTCCGGCCAAATTGCTTCCCCCTCCATATTTGTGCCCTCCAAACTCCCTCTGCCTTTGACTTCTGGAGTGCCCATGAGCAAGTCAGATACTTCTTGGCATTTCCAAGTGTCAGGCAATAAAAAGAAACCATCTCCCTTGGGTGCTTGAAATTATTAACTAATAGATGATTGAGAGCATTTTGAAAAAAATTAAATGGCATGTGAATATGCCCTAAAAGAATATTCCTACCTTAACTGGTTTCCAAGGTACTTTCTAGGCTCGGAATTAGACACAAACAAAAACCTGTGTTCCTTACTTTAGCCTTTTCCATGTAAATTCCCAGACATGATGAGAGAACTTGATTGTCCATAAGAAATTATTGAAGGAGCTTGGCCCAGAGAACAGACCACAGGCCTGGGGGTCAGAAGGACCTGAGTTCTAATCCTAGCTCCCCAACTTGTCTGCTGGGTCACCCCAGGCAAGTCACTTCTCTGGGCCTCAGTTACCTCAACTGTAAAATGTGGATTAAGATTGTGAGCCCCAAGTGAGACACGGATGGCATCCAAACTGATTTCCTTGTATCTACACCAGCTCTTAGTGCCAGGCACAAAGTAAGCACTTAACAAATACCTCTTAAAAAAAGGAGACAGAGGGCAGCAAAACCAATAATAATAATTATAATTATGGCATCTGTTAAGCATTTACCATGTGCCATACACTGTTCTAAGTTCTGGGGTATATACAAGGTAATCAGGTTGCCCCAACGTGGGGCTCACAGTCTTAATCCATGTTTTACAGATGAGGTAAGCGAACCAAGCTGTGGGACCCTGAGTATTTGGATTTTCAAACTCGGCTTCAACCCTTTATCCCACACTTCTTGTCTGTCTCGATTTCTCCACATCTGTGTTCTCTTTGTGAACTGGCTACCCTCTCTAGCAGAGTGTTTTCAGAGAAGGCCTGCGTCCTCGATGCCTCAAGCCCACCTGAATTTTTCAGTCAGCAACAATCTCTAGCATTTTTGCACTTATACTTTATGTCCATCCTGAGCACTTTCACATGCATGCTTTTCAACTGAACATTTCATTACTTCCTCTTCTGTGGGCCTCCCACATTAGAAAGTGAGCTTCTTGTAGGTAGGTAACGTGACTATTGTACTTCCCAAATGCCTGATATATTGCACTTAATCAATGGGAAATCAACTACTACAACTATCCCTGTGGGCCGAGTATTTAAAATGTACATGAGCCCTGATTTTCAGTTGAGAGCCTCTTTGTAGTTTTCCGCACCTTTCCCTGGAGTAACTCAAGAAGCCTTCCTAGATGAATCAAACTTATCTCCTGCCACTTTGCTTCTCATTCCAAACCGTCTGCTGTCTTTTAGCAAGTCAGTAATAGGAAAACTGGGACAGGATAATATGGGCAATATTAAAATCCCTGACTTCTCTCTGGAAGCTTCCTCAGATAGACCTCCAATGGTTGCCCATCTATTCTCTTCATCAGTGAGAAGGTTCCTCACCAGAGTATATACCACCTTGTATTCTACCATCTCCCCTACCCATAATTTAAACCGTAAGCATATCGCGGGCAGGGAATGTGTCTACCAACTCTGCTGTACTGTTCTCTTCCAAGTACTTAGTAAGAGCTCTGCACACAGTAAGCACTCAATAAATACCATCGATGATGCTATAAGTTCCTTGTGGGTAGGGATCGCGTCTACCAATTTTGTTATATTGTACTTTCGCAAGCGTTCAGGCCAATGCTCTGCAGAGAGTAAGCACTTCGTAAACACCACTGATTGATCGATGGACATCCTAATGGAGGAGTTCAAAGGTCTGAAGATGAACAGAAGGAGTTGGCCTGCCACAAAGTATTTTGTGAAGACAAGAAAACTGTTGCTTAACTTGAACTGGGCAAATTAGAACAGTGCTTGGCACATAGTAAGCGCTTAACAAATACGATCATTATTATTATTATTAAATTATTTCCTCAAACTGAAAAAGACAACCACAGCAGAACAAGGTCCTACTTTTGCAACCCCCTGTAAAGGATTCAAGATCATGCTAGAACTCTTCTTTTAATGTTGGAATGTTATGCATTAAATTATTTTAAACAAAGATTAAACAACAGTGGAGTGATGCTTCTGTTAATGGTGTCTACAGGTATTTCCTATTGTTCTAGAGGATCTGGCAAGGATCCCAGTTTAAGCACAGAAGTCCACAGGAAAATGTACTTCACAATATAGGCACATTTGCAAGGAACACCACACAGCTATATCGTGGGGTAATCCTGTAGTATGGAATTGTCCTTTGTATTTGACAATCCCGCTTTCAGCTACCTGAAAAGGTCAAAACAGGACCCACAGTGCCAGCCACAGTGTGGACATAAAAAGGCATACAAAAAAATCTTTCGCAGCAGGCTGCAGAAGTAGGACCTTGCTCTGCAGTGGTCGTGGTTTTTCAATACGACCAAATAACTTGCACAAATCAAGTGAAGCAACAGTTTCTTCTTGTCATCATAAAATACGTTGTGGCAGGTCAGCTCCTACTGTTCAACCTCTCTTGAAACCTTTGAACTCCTCAATACCTGTTCTCCCTCCTTTTGACTGTGAGCCCCACATGCGACAGGGACTGTGTCCAATATAATTATCTTGTATCTACCCCAGCACTCAGTATACTACTTGATACGCATAGTAAGCACTTAAATATAATAATAATGATAGTAATAACCAAGATCAAACAATCAATGGCATTGCGTGCTTACTCTGTGCAGAGCACTGTATTAGGATTGGAAAAGTACAATGCAACAGATTTGGAGAAACAGCCTGGCTTAACGGAAAGAGCCCAGGCCTGGGAGTCAGAGGTTGTGGGTTCTAATCCCAGATCCACCACTTCTCTGCTGTAAGACCTTGGGCAATCCTCTTCACTTCTCTGGGCCTTGGTTACCTCATCTGAAAAGGGGGATCGAGACTGTGAGCCCCACGTGGGACAACCTGATTACCTTGTATCTACCCCAGTGCTTAGCACAAGGCTTGGCATATAATGAGAGCTTAACAAATACCATCATTATTATTATTTGGTTAATGTGATTCCTGCCCATAACTTGCTTAGTATGTTTGCTCTTTTCACTTGTGTCTCTTTGTCTTGTTCCAAAGACCCTCTCCTTTCTTGATAGTGGTAGTACAGTGTTCTGCCCACAGTATGCACTCATCAATTTTTTGATGGTATCTGCAGAGTGCTTACTATATGCCAGGCACTGTACTAGGTACTGGGGTAAATACAAGCTAATCAGGTTGGACACAGTCCATGTCCCACACGGGGCTCACAGTCTTAATATCAATTTTACAGGTGAGGCAACTAAGGCACAGAGAAGCTAAGTGACTTGACCAAAGTCATACACCAGACAAGTAGCAGAGCCAGGATTAGAACCCAGGCCCTTCTGACTCGCAGGCCCATACTCTATCCACTAGGCCATATGGCTTCTCCTGGTCTGTCCACAGCAACTGACTTCCCATCTTATCTAGGATGCAAATATTGTCTCAGGTTTGTTCTACCAAGATCTTACGACAATTCCCTGGTCTTTCTTGATGTCAGTTTCCCCAATTTGACTCTCCTTCAATAGCTGTTTCGGAATTCTGTTGTCATTCATTCTCCTCATGTGCTCCATCAAGTGAAGCTGGGATGAGATTAGGTACTGTATCATTGCCAGCAATCTGACAGTTTTGGAACTTCACAGTCTGTGATCCTGTACAGTTTTAATACTCCTTTGGAGAATCAATCAACTAACTGTATTTACTGAGTCCTTTCTGTGTGCAGGACATTGTATTAAGTGTTTGGGAGAGTACAACACAACATAACAACAAGGTAAAAAGAAAAATACCCGGGCCTGGGTTCTAATCCTGATTCCATCACGTATCGGCTGTGTGACCTTGTGTAAATCACTTAACTTCTCTGTGCCTCAGTACAACGTAAAATAGGGATTCAAAAGCCATTCTCCCTCCTTTAGGCTGTGATATCTATTTGGGACAGAGACTGTGTCCAACCTAATTAACTTGTATCTACCCTCTCAGTACAGTGTTAGACGCACAGTAAGCAATTAAATATAGTAATAATAACCAAGATCAATCCTTCAATCAATGACTTTGAGTACTTACTCTGTGCAGACCACTGTCCTAAATCCTTGGGAAACTACAAAGCAACAGAATTGAGAGACGCAATCCTTGATCGCAATTTGCTTACAGTCTACAGATGGATGCAGAGATTAAATAAATTCTGGATAGGGAAAATGGTAAGAGTATAAGAATATTTACCTAATTACTGTGGGCCTGAGGTGAGCAGCACAATGCTGAAGTGTCTACATGAGGAAAGACAAGAGGAAAGATGACTCAAATTTGCAAAATCACGAAGGGTGTCACGGACAGGGTCAACAGGACTGTTATGTACCGAATCCCACAATAACAGGAAGGAGGGATAATCCACTGAAGTTTGAGGGGAATAGGATCAAAGCAAACCAAAGGAAACAGCAGAGGAAATGTGTTGCCACGGGAAGTTATGTGGGCTGAAAATAAAAAGTTCAAAAGAATGGTTTGGATAAATCTGTGGTAGAGAATTTAAATGGGTGCTAGAAAGAAAGTTAGGGATGTTGGAAAGTTCAAGAAGGGTTTAAAGTGTGATGGGTAACTAGAGAGAAAAATCAAGATGAAAGATGGATCTTCCATAAGAGCTTTGGGATGGACGTATGTATGGAAGAGTTCATCCAGACAACATATTAGAACGAATATAGCCCATTCTGTCTCTGCAGTGGTATTGTGAAGTCTTATTTTTCAGTCATCCTGTGAGCAGCTGACATGCCATTTAACAGAAAGAGGTCCAGAGAGAAAGTGGAGCCAGAACTAAAACTAAGGTCTCCTGTCTTACAAATCTTTTCTTTTCACTAGGCCAGTGGTTGGCAAGCTTTTTTTTTTTTTGCACAAGATCCAACAAGCAAAACAAAACTTCTAAGCGGTCAGTGTACACACGGTACACGTTATGGCCCTATAAGTGAGCGTAAAGGACAGAAGAGGAGGTAGAAAGAGGGGAAGACAAGGAAGAGAAGGGAAAATGGGGAAGGAAGAGGAGAGAAGAGGATAAAGAAAGAGAGGAGTCAGTGAAAGCTTACTTAGGGTCCTCTTCTGAGCCAGACCTCCCTGCCTCCCTCCCCAACCCCAGGACCAGCACTCACGCTACTCTGACCAGGGAACCCTGGCCCTGATTTCCATCTAGACCAAAAACTCATTATGGGCAGGGAACATATCCACTAACTCTGTTGAACTGTACTCTCCCAAGCGCTCAGTATGGTGCTCTGCACGTAGTAAGTGCTCAATAAATACTATTTATTGATTGATCCACTTGGGATTCTCCACCCTTCACTTTGGAGGAGGGAGTGTCTCTGGACAGCCTGGAATGTCCTGTGGGTTCAGCAGTTGGTCTATAGACCCCCCAACATCCACCTGCTTCCTCCTGTCTTGGCAGGTTTTGGGGGCTGGGGGGGTGGAGGCAGGAGGGGAACCCAGATCCTGCCTAGGACATTTGGCTGCTTTGGAGGAAACCCTCCACCTGCCCAAGTGCCAGCAGGAGAAGCTGGCTAAGGAGGGCAAGGGGGTGGCTTGGTAAGAGTGGCATTTGTTCCACCCAGCAAACAAAGGGGAAAATGGTAAAAGGTGAGAAAAGGAGAGAAAACCAAACTTACATCTGATTATTTTCTTCGTCCTCCTCCTCTTCCTTCACCACACTCGATGCCCAGATCTGGCTTATGTGGGAGCCCCCGGTAAGTCCTCCCGATGGCCGGCATGACCGCTGAACTGGCTTCCGGTCCCGGTCCTTTTCTGCCCAGAACTTTACCCACCCACAGCTACTATCAGTGCATCCAGCTCTCATCCTAGGAACAGGTAGGGCATGAGCAATTTCCTTCCCTGTCCACCCACCTTAGCTGGTGAGCCTTGTCACCACTATCGCTTGTTGTGGAAGGGCAGGTGAGCATACCTTAGGGGGGAAGAGGGGGCTAAGGGACATGAAAGCAGCTGCAGCTGACACTGTCTATCGGGTGAGGCATGGAGCTGCCATATTGGTTTCCCTATGTGCCCCAAAGGGGTGGGGCGACTCAGCTACTTTTGGACTGGCTTCTTGCACAGTTTTGCCTCAGAAGCGAAGCTAACAGTGTTGCCCTTAAAGTATTGAGCTCATGGGTGGGTCCCAGAGCCACAGCTGGATTCCAAAAAAATCATTTGTTCTTGGAAGTCATTGATTCCCAACCTTTGCACTGGACCACACCAAATAGCCAGCGAGAACATGTTGAGAGCCTCTGCTTCAATAACTGAACCACCCCCCTCCCACCCCACTTCTTCACTCTTCAAGTTGAATACTAGGAGGATTTGGGGTCTTTTAAATTGCTCTCCATAGGAAAAAAGATTCCCTTTGTATAAAGAACCCTGGCAAGTTACAGCAAGTGAATAGCAAACTTTGAACATGTAAACTTGTGACAGAACTAAATAAGGAGAATATCCTTCTGTGATGCCCCTTGGTCAAAAGTGATTACCATAGCAACAATATCTAAAGACACTATGCCATTTTCAAATAAGGGCTCAGAGATATAAAAACATTATTTTTCTCTTAGGACTAGGAAGGTGGTTGCTGGAAGAACAGAACAGGCCTGATTGCTGCCTCTCATTTGGCTCTTCTACTTTACCTTTGCACAAAAGTAAAACGATATTTGTTCAGGGCCCTTGGCATTTTTCACACCAACTAAAGTGGGAGAGTACATAGTTGGACTGTCCTTTCAGGGAGAAAACTTTGTCAAAGACCAATTGCCACCTTTACCTAATGATAGTTTCAAATTTTAGGGCTCCCAAGCTCTAGGATTCCTGGAAATGTCCTTGTAATTCCTCTAGAGGATGTGACCCTCATAATGAAAGACACTGCTCCCAACTATTAAAATCATTTCTCTAGTGGAATGTATGGGACACCTGCAACTGAGAAAAATATTGGGCGTTTCAACTTCACTCACATGTTCTGGTCTGAGATTTGTAAAACAGGGCTTGCCATTTGAAGTTGGGAGTTCACTTACTCTATAGCTAAGTGCCTTGTGGGGGGAAAAAAAGGATTGAAGCTCAAATAATATTGATGGTTTTAACTGAGCGATTACTACATGGCAAGCACTGTGCGAAGGGCTGGGTTAGAGACAAGATAATCAAGTTGGACACAGTCCCTGTTCCACACAGGGTACACAGTCTAAGAGGTTGTTCCTTGCACCATATTTTGATTAATCCTCATCTTGCATCTATCCCCAGAGCTTAGCCTAGTCCTTGACCTTAAGTGCTTAACACCCTAAAAATAATCATATTAATCACCACCACATGGAATGAAAAATGTATTTGATATTCTCTTTAGATATACCTGTGTCGACTAATGGTAAAATAACTGAGTCAAATGCACTTTAGGTAACACCGGGCATAAACATTTTAAAAAATCTGTTGAACTCTGACCCTATAGTCCTTGGCAAACTCCTATTCTATTTCCCCCTTTCCTACTGCCATTACCTGCCTCTCTTCCCACTCCCGACCACCATCTCAGAAGATATGTCATCAGATCCAGCAACTTTATAATTTTTCACAGTTTTAATGTAACAGAGATGACCAAACTCCCGACCAATATGGAGATTTTGCTGCTTTTTCTACTGGATGATCTGCCAGGTCACCCCTAAGTGATTCTGGACTAACCAAATGACTTGCCCTGTGGCCAAATGAATCCTTAGTTAAGGTAATCCACTCCCCTGGGTGTTCCACACAGCTGAAGAGGGTCTGGTTGGAAAACAATCATCTTCTATTCCTCTCCGCTGCACATACTTTCATGTCAGTTACCTGCCTAGAGCAATCACACAAAATCATTCTTGTCTGAAAGGCTTCGAGAAACAACTTTATCAGGTGGGGAGCGATGAGGGTTCGGGGAGGTAGAGAGATGGAGGTAATAAACCACTGGCAAAGTTAAGGTAACTTTTAACTGGAACCACCCATAGAATGAGACTCCAGTAAGGGGGCCCACCGATCCAAAATATAGGTCAAACGTAGTGAGAGATTTGGGGAGGAAGGCTAGGTGCAGGCTCTTGGAAAGGCAGGTGGTTCACCCCCCACTGTGAATTTTGAAAATGATTTGCGACCTGGTCTGGATGACTTCTAAAAGCTCCTTTCCTTCCTCCACTAAAGGGAGGCTGTGAACTCTTTCCCCTTGTGCAGGTATATACCATGGACTTGTTAGCCATTCCTATTGATTTGGTGTTTTTGCTGAATGCTTATTTAATATTCAATTTAGCCTGTTATTTCCCCACCTCTCCAAATCAATCAATAGCAATTGAGTACCTGTGTGCAAAGCACTGTACTAGGCACTAGGGAGAGTGCCCTAGAATTATTACACCATGATTCCTGCCCTCGAGGAGTTTACAATCTAGTTTGTAAGTGGGTGAGAGGGCAGGAGGATCAACCCTGAAATAAATTACAGAGAGGAGAAAATAATGAAGGATAAAAATCTGTATATAAGTTCTGGGGGCGGGGGTGAGGAGGGGAAGGAGAGATGGGAGGAGGAAGGCAGGTTGTGAGTACTAAATATCCTGCCTGGTCTTTGCCCATGAATGCACCATCCTTGCAAGGTTCTACAGTCCAAATTAATCTGAGAAAGCTTCTCCTGTTGCGAAGGGAGCTGGAAGACCTGGGTTCTGATATCAGCTTTGCCACTTGACTTCTGTAACACCTTGGGCAAATCACTTTACTTCTCTGAGTCTCAGTTTCCTCAACTGCAAGAATGGAGATTCAGTACCTGTTCTCCCTCCTACTTGACTGTGGGCCCCAGAGGGGACAGGGACTGTGGTCCGGCCTGATTGACTTGTATCTACCCCAGGACTTAGAACAGTGCTTGACACACAGTAAGTACTTAATAAATACCATATTTTTAAAAAAAACAAACAAAAAATCCAGTTCTCTTCGGACAAGTCACTTTACCTTTTCTTCTTTACTAAAAGGAGTCAGGGAAGCATGGTTGGCAGCTGTTCTGCAGGCACACCATGAGCTTAATACAATGATCATTTGTGAATCTTGGGGTAGAGGGATGATTAAACAGAAAACACTACTTTTATCAATTTTTGTTCACTGAAAGGGTCGGGTTCTAAAATACACCCCTTCAGGACTGCACCTGGGGCTTGAATTAACAAAGAAACCAAATCCAATTAATGAGCCAATTAAAACATGGTAACAGCTAGGAAAATCCTCTATTGGGAGCTACTGAGTTTAGCGACTATGCTCTTAAATTTGAAAAGGAAATAGCCCATAAAGCATTTTTTCTTACACTGAGTAGTTCCCCCAAAGAAACAGGTTTGCATGTGCCTGGCCAAGCCCTATGAATAAATTCAATAGCACGTTCGCCCACACACTGACACACTGCTTATAATGCTTTCCAAAGAAATTATTTAAACAGGAAAATTCAGTGTATTGGGCATCATGTGTACGTATACATATATCTAAGCGTGCATTCATTTAGGGCAACCTAACACACACAAAAAACTGATCAGCTCACAAAATTCAATTCTTTTTATGCCAGCCTATGATAAATATGATTGAATGAGTAAATTTCTATGGGACCCACTTGCTCTAAGTATACAACAGACCAACTACTTCTGTGGTAATCTTCCAAGCCCTTAGGATAGTCCATTTCACCCAGTGGATGCTCAATAAATACCATAACCCCCACTACCAATCCATCTGGTTAAGCAACTAAGTTCAACGTCCATTTTTTGATAGATGTATATGAGACAGATAAAGAATGGTGAGATCTGGAGAGATTTCCATCCCTTGTTTAATCAACTGTACTTATTGCACACTTACTGTATGCAGAGCACTTTACTGAGCACTTGGAGAAAGTACAATATAACAGAGTGGTAAACGCGTTCCTTGCCCACAGTGACTTTACAGTCCATACTACATTTAAAATTTTCTTATTAATAATGTTGGTATTTGTTAAGCGCTTACTATGTGCCGTGCACTGTTCTAAGCGCTGGGGTAGATACAGGGTCATCAGGTTGTCCCACGTGAGGCTCACAGTTAATCCCCACTTTACAGATGAGGTAACTGAGGCACAGAGAAGTTAAGTGACTTGCCCACAGTCACACAGCTGACAAGTGGCAGAGCCGGGATTCGAACTCATGACCTCTGACTCCCAATTATTCTAGCCTTGGTCACAACTAGAAGAAAGCTCATGATGGAAAAACCTATCCTTATGCCTAAAAAAAGGATAAGAGTTCACAAGTCGGGTTGTTGCTGGCATCCTCTTTATTCATGCACCTACAGACGTACCCTGGAATCTCCATGGGAAGAACAGCAGGATATTAAGAACCAGTTACATTTTCACTGTTAAACGCTAAACCTAATACTTTTCTCCTGTGCCGTCACTTTAAATCTTGGGTACGCCTTGAACTGCATTAACTGACAGAGAACATTATTACAGTTTGCCATCGAGTAAAAGACTTTTAAATTGATTCTTTAAATACCAAAACCACTGCTGCACAGCTTTTAACCTCTAGTGATTGCTTTTCTAAACAGACTGCACTCTGGAGACAGATCAAAGTCTGGATCTGCTCCCACAGTGACCTACGGTTAAGGCTATGCCCATAACTTGAACGACGATATTTGCAGAGGCCAATTTAAGCAGCTACAACTTGTAGTTTTTCTGCAGTTTCACTACTGTCTCTCTCTGCTGTCTGCCTAACACGTGGAGAGACAGGTGTTGACTCGAGGATGAGACAGGACAGAGGATGTCATATTGCATAATTGGCCATCTCATTCCAGGATGAGGACAACCAAAACAAATTCCCCAGTAGGAGCTCTGATCACAGGCAGGCTTTGTCCTGTTCAGCTGGCCAAAGTTTCAAGAAAAACTAACATTTGAATGTCCAGAATGAATGTCGTTCCCCCTCCCTGCAGTGGAATCCAATAGGCTCAACTTCCACATCGGCTAATGAGTTTGGCCTTATCGCTCCGAAGGAGGGTGCTGTTACAGGCACAAATGGAAAAAGGAATAAGCTAGTAATTAAAATGGAATTTTGAAAGTTGCTCCATTTTGCTTTGAGTGGTCACTGGCAATATTTGTGAACACTGAATGCTTCTTTGCTGCACAGCAAGGAACATGCATAACGTTATGTTAAATCCATTAGGCGGGTTACACAAAGTAATAATCCAAATCCTCATCTCGTCGGCCCCAACCTGTTCTCTACATCAATTAGCTATTAAGTGATTGATGTATTGAAGATTGATTGATGATTAATGTATTTATTGAGCACTTTCTGTGTGCAGAGCACTGCTCTAAGCACTTGCGAGAGTATTTTTTAATGCTACTTGTTAAGCGCTTACTATGTGCTGGACAATGTACTGGGCGCTGCGGTAAATAATCAGCTGATCGGGTTGGACTCAGTCCATGTCCCACAAGGAGCTTGCATCTTGGTCCCCACTTTACAGATGAGGGAACTCAGACACAGAGGTGAAGTGACTTGTCCAAGGTCACACATATTAATGTCTGTCTCCCCACCCACCCACCCTAGACTGTAAGCTCCATGTGAGCATGGAACGTGTCATTTATTGTTGTATTATACTCTCCCAAATGCTTAGTACAGTGATCTGACCACTATTGGTAGGCACTCAATAAATGCGACTGACTGAATGTATATAACAGCACCAGACGATGCTTTTGCAGGTCTCTGGTGAAATGTCTGAACTCCATTCCTTGCTCCAAAACCACTGATTTCTTTTCCCAGGGAACTTTAAACCTGGGTATTGCCTTCTGAGCCACAGGACTCAGCAGCAGGATGAGATGAGAAGCAGCGTGACCTAGTGGGTAGAGTACGGGCCTGGGAGTCAGAGGGACTTGGGTTCTAATACTTGTCTGCTGTGTGACCTTGGGCAAGTCGTTTAACTACTCTGTGCCTCAGTTATCTCATCTGTAAAATGGGGATTAAGACTGTGAGCCCCAGGTGGGACATGGACTGTGGACAACCTGATCAGCTTGCATCTACCCCAGCGCTTAGAAAACAGAACATAATCCTTGGCACACAGTAAGCACTTAAATACCACAATTATTAAAGAAGGGAGACGCTGGAGGTTTAAAATAAAAATACTAAAAGATATAGGCATGTAGCACTGCACCAATTCTGGGTAGGGGACAGAGCAACCGAAAAACTGTACTGTTCAATACAAAACCAGACGCACTCCCTAATTCTGCCTGAACAGTAAAGAAAGAACTCAAATTATTAAGAATCCAAGCTTGTCAGAAAAAGAATCCAAAAGGAATCCAATATTCACAACAATAGATTACATAGAAATCACTGTCACTCATCCTATATTTAAGTCTACAATGAGTTATTTGTCATTGTTTCTGATGATTACACACATTGGACTCACTCATCCCTACTGGTTTGCAAACAGACTCTTTCCTCAAATATTCAGAAACGTGTACTCTAGTGGAAACCTGCTCCATATTCTTTTCACATCCCCGGGGAATGAGGAGTTCCTTGCAGATTTGGTTCACAAACCTTACTGAGAAAGCAGTGTGGCCTAGTGGATAGAGCATGGGCCTGGGTGTCAGAAGGTCCTGGATTCTAATTCCAGCTCCACCATTTGTCTGCTGTGTGACTCTGAGCAAGTCAATTCACTTCTCTGTGCTTCAGCGACCTCAGCTAGAAAATGGGGATTGAGATTGTGAGTCCTGTGTGGGACATGCACTGAATCCAACTTGATTAGTTTTGTATCTACCCCAGTGCTTAGTAGAGTACTTGGCACAAAGTAAGCCTTTAACAAATACTATTAAAAAGACCCCAGTAGTCAGCAAACTGTCTATCGAATCCTCTTTATTTCTCTCTGCAACAGGAGAGTGAAAGAAGGAGGTAAGGTATGTGGGTAAGGGTGATGTACTATGTCAAATCATTTTCCTGAGCTGAGGGATTAAGTTTCTAAAAGACATCTTCAGGTGAGGGTCATAATTTTGGAACAGTACAGTGAGGGTCATGATTTTGGAACAGTAAAGTATGTTTCATTTGTGTCCAGCTGAGACAAAGGGTAGGGATAAATACTCTCTTCAGATTTTTCCCAAATCCACAGCAGTTGGAAAGAACATTATCACTGCCAGATCGGGAAATGAGCCAGGACCACTGTCCTAATCAATCAATCTCACTATCTCTCTCTCCATCTCCCTCCCTCTCTCAGCACATTAGAAAGTAATCCCTAATTTTCTAATTGCTGATACTGACATGCTCAGAGAGACAAGGAGTCCCAAAATTGGGGTCTTAAAAAAACAACCCAAAACACAAAAGAAACCTGATGTAGAACATACACAGGTCCATAAAATAAAAAAAGGCAAAAATTACCTGAATGAATGGAGACTAGGTGTCTGCATTTTTTTTTCCCAGAGAAGGGGGAATTAAGTGTACAAAAATAACAATATGGAATCTGTGGACTTTCTAGAAAGTTGTTGCATTTTGCTGATTAGGATGTACTGACCTCTTTTCAGCCTTGAAAAATAGCCAAAATACATAGAGACAAAATGCATATGAAGCTGATGGAGGGAAAAGATGGATCTCTGATAAAGACATCGAACTGTGGTTCTGCTACAGAATTCACATAAATTGAATCTCTGAATATCACTGGATCTGTGTCGAAATAAATTCATCGTCTTGTGGCCTCTGGATACAGAGAACTAGCTGCTCATGCCGACAGGAGTAAAACCAAGACGGGCAAAGAAATAGGGATTTAATCTTCACCAACAGAAGTTTCCTTACCCCTCAAATTTCATAGATTCCTTAAAAATGTGATGAGAGGACACAAAAGCCAACATTATTTTACACATCTTAATGCTTCAAAGACTCAGGGTCCAGGTTAGCCTTCTGCCTTGCAAAATAATCGTGCAGAAAACAGAGGAATGCTACAGAGAAGGTAAGTCCCTGTCCAAGCCCGCCTTTCCTCTTCTCCCACTCCCTTCCTCTTCACCCTGACTCATTCCCTTTATTCATCCCCTCTCCCAGCCCCACAGCACTAATGTACACATCATTATATTATTTATTTACATTTATATCTGTGTCCCCCTCTAGACTGTAAGCTCGTTGTAGGCAGGGCATGCATCTGTTTATTGTTATAGTGTATTCTCCCAAGAACTTAGTACAGTGCTTTGCACCCAGTAAGCATTGAAGAAATACGACTGAAGTCTACAGTGGTTAGAACAGTGCTTGGCACATAGTAAGCACTTAACAAATACCACAATCCTTATTATTACAGTACTCTGGACTCCCTCTATGCCCTAACAAGAGATTGCCAAGAATGGCAGGCTGGAGAAGGGAGTCGGCAACGGCGGAACCCACCCATTACCACACGAGCTGAGGCAGTACTGGGAGAAAGGCAAGGACAGGCCAGCTCCTCGGAGCATGAAGACTAGTACAAGTGCTTCCCCCGACTGTGCAGATTGTCTGGTCTGTCCAGCTTATCCTACTGACGGAGAGAGGATATGAAAGAGACACCGTGTGGAACCTCACAGTCAATTTTTGACTGAGACCCTGAGCAACACCAGTCCAGAGCACAGTACCCTCCATCTAGCTAATGCCTGAATCCACTACTTCTTTATTAAGCCCTGACAAGACTTTTGTCCCAGGAGATGGGAATCAGGGTTGTTTAGCTGTGCATCACCAAATTATGATCAAAATTAGCCATAGGGTATTCAGAGTCACTAAGGGAAGATATGGAATTAGGAACTCCATCCAGGCTCAAATTGTAGAAGTCTGTGTGGGCCTCAGTCATGGCCAAACCAGTTTGCCAAACAAGGGATTAAAGTTGGGATTCCATTAGTACTACATAGTGGAAGACATTACAATAGAAAATATCAAAGTTGACAAGGTATTCTTTAAAGCCACTGAGGTTCAAGACCTCCAGGGCCAAGTGGATTATCTGTCTACCGGAAGTCAGACACCATGTGCTTAGGCCACGCAGCGGGCTGCCTGATTGAGGAAAAGGCAAGGAAATAAGATTTAGTTCAAAATAACCTCCAGATTACCATAATGACCAAATTAACTTGCTGTAATTTCCTTTTTATCTCAGTTAGAGCTTAAGTAGAGAGAAATATATTACCACTTGTCTTCCGGTGAGTTTCGAGAGAGCACGAAGGCCCACACACAGCCAATAGGAAGCTCCCTCTGACTTCTCTCCGCTCTGTCCTCAGGAGAATTTGGCCCCTCTTTCCCACTACTGGCAGAGGAACCAGCCTCCTCCCACAAGTTCCAAATAATTCTGGAGGCACAGGGATTTGGCCTTCTGCCAGGCCTGGGACCTGGCTGATTAACATTCTCCAGGTCATCACTTTATGCTGAATCTAGCCTTTTACGTGACCTCCAAACCAAAGCTGTTCACTAAAGAAAGTGTTTTCCTCTGATAATTTATTAATACTCTCTCACCTGCACAAACCATGTCCTGAGATCCTCAGCCTTAGGGATACTTGAGAAACTCCCTATATCCTTTCCTCACTGTTTTGAGGTAAAATCCCAGAAATGAGGCTGGGGCTTTGTCCCCACAGTCTAAAAGAAATCAGAGTGGGCCTAAAGGAAATCCAGTGGGTGAATGAAAACAAGATAATGGGCCAGGAACAAATGTAGCTGAGGAGTTCCCTTCTTATTCCACTGTTGTTTGACCCTCCGGTTATTAGAGTTTGGAAGGCACAGTGAGGGCTGGTTGCAGACAGAAGCTTGTGTTCTCTTGTCTAACGGCATGGTAGGCATCTGCTGGGGGGGGAAAGGGAGAAGTAGGAGGCAGCTTGAACTGGGTGGGAAAGGAGAGGAGAGAGGGGTAGGTGGGAGTTGGAGAATCATGACTCCAAAAACATAAATCCTGACTGCCAACCCTATAACTCTATGCTGCTGCCCATTCCCCTAGGCTGGAAATCCCTCTCCCCAAACCCATAAGACCTCAGTCCTCCCACCTTCAAAGCCCTCCTAAAATCTCAGATCCTCCAACAATCTTAATTCCCAACACCCCAATCTGACATTGAACTCAGCACTTCAGAGAGTTCAGTAGGATTAGTATATCCCAGTCCTCAAGGAGCTTGCACTCAACACCCAAATACCTAGCATTTAAATATTTAATCTCATCCTTAGCATCTGTAGATTATATTTTGTCTATTTCCCCCCATTAGACTGCAAGTTTCCTGTGGGCAGGGAACAAGGCTTATACTTCCAGACTTCTAGTCTTCTAGACTGGGAGCCCACTGTTGGGTAAGGATTGTCTCTGTTGCTGAACTGTACTTTCCAAGCATTTAGTGCACACAGTAAGTGCTCAATAAATATGATTGAAGGAATTGAATGAATACTTCTGTTGTACATTCAGGCACAGCACTTAATAAAAAACAATTACTTTAATAATTATTACTACTATTCCCACTACCCAGGCAGATTCAAGTAGAAAATGGAATCTTTTGTAGGATAATCATTTTCAGAAATGCACCTGGCCTTTGCATTTCTGATCCACCAGTTATTCCTGGGGATGATTATGAACCTGAAGTTCCACAATGGACATAGTTTTTTAAAAAATAAAATAAAGGGATATATAACATCCTGCCCTCAATTAATAAGAGCCACCACTTAATCGAGTTCAATTATTCTAAGTGACTAGGTAGGATCTCAGTTTAAAAATTCTTCTAGTTGAACAATGTATATAGAATTCCTACTTGCTTCTGTAACATTGCAATTCATGTTTCAACTGATTATCCAGGTTACACTAGTAAGTACATCAAGGGGCTGGGACTCTGACGCTGATCTTCTCTGAAGGCTCTCCAGGCCTAGTTCATCCTCTCCACACAAGCTCAATTAACCGCTGAAGGACTACATTGGGACTACTTGTAACAGGGAATAAGACTGTCCCTTACCCTCTAGGGATCAAAAATGTACTCACTCTCCCGTGAGGCCATGTGAGGCAAATGGATTGTACAAGGTTACCCAAATAGTTGCTTTATGATGAGCTGAGGTGGCTAACCATAAACTGAGTGGAGTGAAGAAACATTTCAAGGCAGTGGTCAGAGCAAACAATAGGAGGCAGAGAACATGGAGCAATCAGAAATGGAGCAAGTGCCTGGGAGCAGAGCCTTCGAGAAGATCCTTAGACTGAAAACTTCAGGCAGAGACGGTGCCTTTTATACCAGTTACATATATGTATGCTTCCGGTCATCTTAATGGTACAGTCCTACATAATAGAGGCTCAATAATTGCTGTTGGTGATGAAGATGATGGCCAAAAGGGAAAAATGAAAAGATAATCAGGTATTGTGGTTAATATTTGCTATGACAGTAAAGGGCCATGTTACATGCATGCCAGATGGATAAAATTGTCAGTCCCCTCCTAAACCAATAAAAATTTCCACTGTCAATAGTGCTGTCTCTGAAAAGAATCAATTGGACAGAGCCCATCTAAAATTTGGGCTCCTATCGGAAGACTAAGTCCCAGCTTCTCTCCCTGTCAGAGATTAAGTTCTAAAATCCCTAAGGGCACAGATAATTTATTTTGGTTAAGCTGGTCTAGTATAAAGGCCTTTAAAAACATACAAATACAATATTACCTGGCCCTTTCCTAGGCACCAAACAACATCATTCATTCTTTCAGCTATATTTACTGAGTGCTTATTGTGAGGAGACTACAATATAATAGTATAATGGACACATTCACTACCCACAATGAGCTTATTGTCTGGGGGTGGAGGGAAAGACATTAATATAAATTTCAGATATGTACATAAGTGCTGTGGGGTGAGGGGGGATGAAAAAATGGAGCAAGTCAGGGTGATGCAGAAATGAGTGGGAGAAGAGGAAATGGGGCTTAGTTAGAAAAGACCTCTTGGAGGAGATGTGCCTTCAATAAGGCTTTGAAGGGGGAGAAGGAGGGGAGAGTAATTCTATGCCAGATTTGAGGAGGGAGGGCGTTCCAGGCCAGAGGCAAGACGTGCAAGGGATCGGTGGTGAGATAGATGAGATCGAGGCACAGTGAGAAGGTTAGTTTTAGAGGAGCAAGGTGTGAGGGCTGGGTTGTAGTAGGAGAGCAGTGAGGTAAGGTAGGAGGGGGCAAAGTGATTGAGTGCTTTAAAGCGAATGATAAGGAGTTTTTGTTTGATACGGAGGTGGAGGGGCAACCACTGGAGTTTTGTGAGGAACAGGGAAACATGGACTGCACATTTTTGTAAAATAATGATCTGGGCAGCAGAGTAAAGTATGGACTGGAATGGGGAGAGACAGGAGGCTGATGCAACAATCCAGGTGGGAGAGGATGAGTGATTACCTTCTTTTTGTCCATCACTAGCTTTCTCTAGGCAACCTAGACCGTAGTGTAGGCAACCTAGACCATAGGTGACTCTTTAGCGATCAACTGTATTTACTGAGCACTTGCTCTATGCAGAGCACTGTACTAAACACTTGGGAAAGTACCATATAGCAATTTAACAGGGTTGGTAAACACGTTCCCTGCCCACAGAGAGATTCTTCCTTTTGGTGGCTTTCCACATTCCTTTAGCCTCAGTTTGACAACTGCTTTATTGATCAGCTCCCATGACTACACTGCACACTCTCCCTCTCACTTGTTGCCAGTTTTAGGGACTGTGATTAAAGAAATATTGCTCCCTAGCATCTTCATGCCTTAGCAGTTCACCCTTCACACCATCTGCTACCTCCTCTGTGACTCACCACTAGTGCACAGGAATAGAAATCTCCCTGTATCCCACAGCAACAAGAGACTCAGAGAACTAATTATTCTCTCACTTTCTCCACCATCTCACAGAGACAGTTGTAATATAGGAAGAAATCTTGGCAATGGGAAAAAAGAAGCCGCCTGGGGAAGACCCGGAAAAATAAGCAAAGTCAGGACTGTGGGGGAAGCAGTGGAGAAATAATGTGAAAATGTGATAGAGCAGTCTCAGGGAAAACCTCAAAATTCAGGGGTGAGGTGAGGTGGGATGGGGTGGATGTGGATGCTACTGCTGTAGCCTGCAGGGAATCCAGTTTTATTGATCCAGAAGCTGCCAGATGGTGGAAGGGATTGCATGGATCAATTAGTCAGGCAACAGAGTCTATGGGCAAGAGTACCATATTTGTCAGCAATTGATAATTAAAGGTGATGAGAAGGGAGAGGGAGGAATCTTTCTAGTGGCACCTTGAGTGCCTAATTCAGCCCTGTAAAGAGTTATGAATAACATTTAATATGACAACTCTGCAAGGGGTGAGAGTGAATGATGGTGACGGTGGGCCCTTAAATCAATCAGGAGTATACTGAGCGCTTACTAAGTACCGAGCAGTATACTAAGTGCTTGGGACTGTTCCATACTTAAAGAAGAAGGAAGAGAAGAGGAAAATGCACTTGATATTAAATTGTGTTTTCGTGGGGTGTAACAGAACATTACTACTGAAAGAATTTCAAGATCCAGTCTTAGAACAGTGCTCCAGTGCTTAGAACAGTGCTTGGCACATAGTAAGTGCTTAATTTGTTAAAAAAGTGTTGCCATCACTATTATTATTTCTACCTGTTCAAGAGAGAGAGAGGAAAGCGGCAAATATTTTAAGAGCTGCAGACTTTCAAGGTAGGGGGGTGCGGAGGACTCTTGGCCGGGAATTTATGCTGAATCCTTGAACTTTTTCTTTTTTTAAAAATAAATCACTGCCTCCTTGGTGTTGATCCAATTCACTCCTCAGGAAACATACTCTATCCAGAGTAACAACACTCCAGTAAAACACAGGAAATGACCATCATTTCAGAAGCATTTATCTTTTCTTTCCCCCTACTCTTGACAGGTCTTCTTTCTCTTTGGCCTTTTTGTGTTACAGATTAAATGGGTTGAGAAGAAAAAAGAAGAACAGCATGGTAGTGGCAAGGACAGGGGCTTGGGAGTCAGAGGTCATGGGTTCTAATCCCAGTTTTGCCACTTGTCTGCTGTGTGACCTTGGGCAAGTCACTTAACTTCTCTGTGTCTCAGTTACCGCATCTGTAAAATGGGGCTTGAGACTGTGAGCGCCATATGGGACAATCTGATTATTTCGTATAGAGAAGCAGCGCGGCTCAGTGGAAAGAGCCCTGGCTTGGGAGTCAGAGGTCATGGGTTCGAATGCTGACTCTGCCCCTTGTCAGCTGTTTGTCTGTGGGCAAGTCACTTCACTTCTCTGTGCCTCAGTTCCCTCATCTGTAAAATGGGGATGAAGACTGTCGGCCTCACGTGGGACAACCTCATTCCACCCCAGCGCTTAGAACAGTGCTTTGCGCATAGTAAGCGCTTAACAAACACCAACATTATTATTTACCCCAGTGCTTAGAACAGTGCTTGGCACATAGTAAGTGCTTAACAAATATCATAATAATAATAATGATAATTATCACTATTATTACATGAAGTGTTTCAGACTCTCTCTCAAGCCAGGTGGTAAGATACATGAATTGTGGGGAGGCATCCGAATAGACACAAAGTTGTACTTTTCCCCCTCTAAATCCATGTAGCCTGACTCCCCTTCTACAGTAAACTCTATGACCTGGAAGTGCCTATATGCTCTCAAAACAGACACCAGAGAGAGTGTGTTTTCATGGAAAGGACACCATTAGGAGTCAGGAGATCTAGGATTGGATTTGGTACAAGATGTGAGACCAGCTTATTTGCCAGTCCATGCTGGTCTCCCTCACCTAGATATTATACTTGCCCCTCAGATCTCATAATAATTAGAATAAATGTGATCATATTCATTCAATCGTATTTATTGGGGGCTTACTGTGTGCAGATGTTCTTCCCCTTGATGCTGTTTAGTGCCATTGTTCTTGTCTGTCCGTCTCCCCCAATTAGACTGTAAGCCCGTCAAACGGCAGGGACCGTCTATCTGTTGCCGACTTGTTCATCCCAAGCACTTAGTACAGTGCTCTGCACATAGTAAGCGCTCAATAAATACCATTGAATGAATGCAGAGTGCTTGGAAAGTACAATCTGGCAACAGAGACAATCTCTACCCAACAACAGGCTCGCAGTCTCTTCTATCACTTGGAGCTCTTGGTTATGATAGGCATTGTATGTATCCAGTGGGTCATTTTCATCTATTCATCCTGGTTAGGCTCTTCCAGGCACACTTCCACACCCCTGATCCACAAACAAGAGTCAGTGAACTCTCTGCCCAAATGTGCAACCTTGGGAACCGTTGGAAGAGAATCAGGAGAGGTGACCTACCAAGTACCAGCGCTCATTGTGGGAAGGGAATGTGTCTGTCTACTGTTACACTGTACTCTCCCAAGCGCTTAGGACAGCCTCTCCCCACAGTAAGCGCTCAATAAATACAACTGAAAGAAGGAATACTTAAGGATAATACAGCGGGGATTTGGTAGTCTGCAGTATTCACTTGTTGTAGCTGACTACTGAAGTGCCCTGGTGAAGTGAATTGCCCAACCACCTCATGTAGCTCATTAGTACACATCCCTCTGGTAAATTAAAGGAAAGAACAGAGGTAGCCAAGTGCTGGGTTTCTCATATAACTGTTTCAAAGTGGAGTGTACTTCTGACGGGGATGCAGCTGCAATTAAGGAAAAGCTAGAAGTAACAATCTGGAGGAGACTTCTGCAATTAAAAGCTTAGTTCAAGACAAGAATCAGTGGCTATTGGCAGAGAAGGCTAGAAGTAGAAGAAGGACTTTTTTCCTGGATTAGGAAGGCTTTATTTAAATTGGTTGGTCACTTTGCCATTATGTATTGAGTCCCAGTGACAGAAGGCTGCCATTCCAGATCAGGATCTACTAGCAGCATCTTGGGATTCAAAAGACATTATGGATCCCCTGCAAAGAAAATGCCCATGATTTTTAAATCATCTTGCAGGCAGGGTTGGGCTATCTCTATGTAGTAGTTTGCCCAAATATGCAAGACTTCAAATGATCTCATTCACACTCTAAAAATTAAATTGACCAGAAAATATTTGAAACTCCAAAATTATAGCCTTCCTAAATAACTGCTTTCATGTTTGAAGGGGATGCTATTGATGGTGAAGTTTTTCAATCTGTATAACTGTGCAATTGATTATGCCACAGCATGACTGACAATCCTTTCCAGAGCATTTGCATGTGAGGGTTTCCCCTTTCCATATTTTAGCATTTGTTACCAAGAGTGCCAGACACTGTTTTCATTTCTGTCCCTTGGTCTCCATGACAATCATCAATTTTTGACTGCTTTATACCCAGCTGACCCATGTCTAAGCCCATGCCTTAATTGCTATGTCACATCATTTTAGCTTCTGCTTCAAGATGTCCCTAAATTGTTCCTTCTGTATACCCTGTTTACAATTACCCATTTCAGTTATTTGGGACTCCTGCTGACGCCCTGTCTCCATGCATATGCCCAGTGAAACTGGGCTGTGACAAGCACTGCTTGAATGCTGGTGATCTGACTGCATTCCAAGACCTAGCGGTAACAGCATTTAGTAAGCGCTTAGGCCCGGCACGATCCTAAGCACAGGGAAAGGATATTGGTGGGAATTAGACACGTTTCCTGTCCCTCGAGGGGGCTAGTATGTAACTCTGTCTCATCTTTCGACATGAGGTATAGTGGACAGATGTTGGAAGTACTCTAAATGTTAAATGTGGCTTTTCTGCATAGATCCTGATCCATGAAAGGCGGACATTACAAATGTCCTAAATACAAACAATTTGGCCTGAATTTTAACACTAAGCTGGTGCCATCCTCGTTAAGTCTCCCAAAGGGCAATTTAACCTTGTTGACTGAATTTTCTACTTCACTATCTTGGCATTGTTGGACAGTGTGCTAACACACTTCAGATAGAGAATTCAGCTCGATGTCACTCCCGGAGTTCTACGGTTGTGTACGGGGCTTGTCGAGGGTGCAGAATTCCTCTACTTCAGCTTATCAACCCATAACTACTTTGCTGATTCTGATGGGGAACAGAACAGTCAGCATGACTTCTTGGGTGGGTGCTTTCAAAGCAGTCACCAGGGTTTGGGACATCCCGTATGAGTAATCCAAAGGACCGCCAGTGAGGCTCTCAGCCTGTTGAATCTAATGAACTAACTCGGCCCTTCAGCTCACTTTCAACTCATGCCACACATCCTTTTGAGGTCTGTGAGAATAAGTAAGACTACCTCTTCCCTCTTATCTCCACTTATCTCCCTTGACACTTGCAAGACTTGTCAGGCTGGGACATGATTTCCTGAGAGAGACTGCAAGGCAGGGGAGTGGAGTCTCTCACTAAGTTTGGGGCTGTGACATCACTGTCCCCTTAGCACAGGCTCCTGGATCCTGGCTGTGTTGGGAGAACTTCCTTGAAAAAAAAACAACAAACTCCCAATGTAGCTGTCCAGATAAGAGCTGGACTGGAGAGATCGAGACTCCTTTAGCTGGGGAGAAGGAGGAGGGTTGGGGGTCCAAGATAGCTAGGGTGAATGAAGATGCTCAACTCTGTCTAACTGATCTGCTCAGCTCAACTCCACTTTATCTCCCGGACTCCCAACCAGTCATAACACAGATCCATCCACTTTCTCTAGGGCAGAGAAAGTTCCACTGAGGCCCAAGTCCAGTAGTCCCCAATAATCATGACAACAACGGGTTTTGTGACCACTTACTATGTGCCAAGTTGTACTACGGGCTGGGGTAGATTCAACATTTGCATATTGGACACAGGATTTACAGTCTAAGGGTGAGAGAGAACAGGTAAGAAACTGAGGCACAGAGAAGTTAGGTTACTTGCCCAAGGTCATGGAGCAGGCAAGTGGTGGAGTGGGAAAAGAACCCAGGTCCTCTGACTTTCAGGCCCATGCTCTTTCCAATAGGGTAGACTGCTTCTGTAAAAACTTTTGCCCAAGTGACTAACTTTTCAGGCACCCATCTTCAGTCATAGCAAAAGAAAAATTGACAAATGATAAAAATTTTGCAGACAAGAGTTATGGCTCATAAAAAATACACGACAAGATTTTAATACAACTGATAAATGATAAATATCAATCTATTAATATAAGTTGTAAATAATAGCCTGGGCCCTGGCATGAAAGCAAGAAGATTTAACATGGCTATTTTTCATTTTTGCATCAGATGGCAGTGTGCTTTACAGTTTTTCCTTTCTAAAAATAGATGGATCATAAATAAGCAAAACCTAATCAAAGGACCTCTGAAGCCTGCCTCATCTGCAAAAATGTAAATTCTGAGACAAAAAAAATTAAGGATCATGTATCCCTTTAAAGTATGAATAGAATGAATAGTAATTTAGTTCTGTTTTGACTATAACAATCCTAGGATTATCAACTGAGAAACCAAAATGGTGTCCAGTGTGTGAAACCACACTAGACAAGAATCAAAGTCTTGCAGAGGTTTAATGGTAACTATGAATTTACAGTCTATGACTATATTTTGACTTTTTGCCCCCTTTCAGTGTGCAGCCTCGATGCCACTTTCGATGAACTAAAACAGGAGCAGCATTTATTGAGCACTTACTGTAGGCAGTATTCAGAACTAGGTATGAGAGAACATAGAGCAGACACTGTCCTTTCCCCCAAGGATCTTACAATCTAATGGAGGATATTAAGGAGATAAATTACCAAACATAGACAGTAAAAATCCCCTGGCCCATGTTGCCTCCAAAATTGAAAAGTTATTTTTCAGTGAAGCAAAGGGACTGACCCAGAATTTTTACTGCCTCTTTGCAGATTACTGAATGTCCTGACATTCAGTACACAGAGCTGGTTGTAGGCAGGGAATGTGTCTACCAACTCCGTTATAGTGTACTCTTCCAAGTACTTAGTACAGTGCTCTGCACACAGTAAGCACTCAAATACGATTGAGTTTGACGGTGCACGCTAGGAGTTCTGATTAACATCTAATTTCCGGTAAATTGCCAAAATCGATGGACCAGAGAAGCCCGGAAGAAAGGGAGAAGTAATATTTCTATAATATAAAACAGCTCTATAAAAATCAGACAAATAATTTGGGGCAGATATATCTGCTTCAGTACAGATCCCACTCATGTGTAGGTTGTAGGAGTCAGCATATGAGGAAGGGGTGGACCCAGTAGGGGTGGGCCTTGAGGAGCTCACGATCCACTGTGAACTGAGGATGGATAACTGTGAAAGGACTGTTTAGGACTTGGGAGAATCTAGCTACTAAATCAGTGAGGATCCCAGAATAACCTTGATCTTATTTTCATGTGAAACTTGCTCGGAGACTACTGGGTCCATGGAAAATGTAGTAAAGTGCTTACAAGATGATAGTAATGGTTGTAAATGTCATTCATGCCAGACAGCATATAATCCTACTGAAATGCCCTTTGAGGGGTGGGGAGGGGGGAGAGGTACATCTCTTCCATGGCCTTAATTACAGCTGAGGAGCAGCAACTGGCCTCTCAAGACAATTGTAATTCCATAGCTACTGGCCTGGAAATTGGTCAGGTTCCACTTCAGTGGACCAAGCTTGTTTCTATCATCTTGATAGAGAATCCAGTTTGCAATGCACACAGCAATTCTAGAAGGAGATGGAAGTTTCCTGGACTCCCACATTCTTAGCCAGAAGCAAGTTGCCTCAAAAAGAGCAGGGCTGCGATTCAGGTGTATATTTCAAGGGCCTAAATTTTTCTGGCAGTCTAAGGACTTGCCCTCCAGATTGCATTTTCAGCATGAATTGATTTCTACCTTCCAGTACAAAATATGAATACCATAAATCTCAATGTCTTTACTTCCCTAGTAAATTACAAAACTTTTGAGGACAGGGAACATGTATCTCGTTATTGTACTTTTCCAAACAGTTAATACGGTGCCTAGCATTCAGCAGGTGCTCAGTGAATACCATTAATTGATTAACCCTTAAGAATATGCAGCAATACACCAGAGGAAATTGACTTACTGAATTTGGAAGGATCTCTCGGTTCGGTATAAAGACAACCTTCTTTTGTAATTTTTAGGCCATGACTATATATGTAAGCTTGACAATTAACTGATTAATTTGATTCCTCTAGACAACCTAACTAGATGTTTTGAGCCAAAAAAAATCCACATTGAAACCTGAATGTCCATATGGTATAAATTACTTGGACAATTGCCAATTCACCACTTCGCTTAGTAGTTTAAGTCCAGACTAATGACTGATAGACATGGAAGAAGTTCTTGGAATCTTAGTCTTCAATATTAAGGCTATTTTTACTTTTTCTTATGGGAATATGCCTACAACAGATTAACACTACCATTCTTTGTACCTATATCTAATCTACATGGAGATAAATAAATATGAGTGTGTAATGGCCTGCCAGCCTTATCTTCAATCTACAAAGAATGGTGGGGGTGGTGGCTGGATTTGCTGGTATTGTTTTAGTTAAATAGAGAATAGCTATGCAGACCTACAGAGACAGGACAAGACAGTCTAGAGTGTATGCTTCTTTGTACATGCTCCAGATTGGTTTCAGTTTATGCTTAATTGACAGCTAATGCCGAGAATCTTCTCCCTATCTAATAATGTTGGTATTTGTTAAGGGCTTACTATGTGCAGAGCACTGTTCTAAGCGCTGGGGCAGATACAAGGTAATCAGGTTGTCCCACGTGAGGCTCACAGTTAATCCCCATTTTACAGATGAGGTAACTAAGGCACAGAGAAGTTAAGTGACTTGCCCACAGTCACACAGCTGACAAGTGGCAGAGCTGGGAGTCATACCCATGACCTCTGATTCCGAAGCCCACGCTCTTTCCACTGAGCCACGCTGCTTCCCCACCTCTTCATCCTACTTCCTTCCTCCATGCCCAGACCCATGTATACATCTACTACAGGTCTGAGTGAACTTTGGGTGTTGATCTGAGGCCAGTCAGTCTGATATTGAAGTGAGGGGAAGGAGATGGGTGAGAAAAGTCTGAAATTTTCTCCTTCAATCAGGTGATGTCAGTATTCTTAGGGCAGGTTCCAAGGTAAAACAAGTCCATCCATTACCAGAATGGAAAACTATAGCCAAACAACCTAAATGCTGCAAGTACAAAATAGGCATTCAACAACAAGCATGTCCTACCAGCCATCTTACCTTGTGTCCAGAGCAGACGAGGTAACTTCCAGGGACCCTTTTGGCCCTAGAGCTCATTTACATGCCAGAAGTTCAGAGTCTGGTTAACATCTTTTCAGGACCTCAACTGACATCTGTTGCCTGCAGGCTGTAAGCCCATTAAGCACCCTGAGCTAGAGATCTGAAGCTTCATTTAAAGGTCTCATTTAAGAAACCAAAATACCTTGGGTAAAACATTGAAGGCAAACAAATTCATTGCAGAATGAACTAAAATATTCGAGAAGACGCTTGACTGCTTGTTTCCTGTAAAGCTTTGGAGAGTTATGCTTCTCCAAAAAAATTAGTCTAGGTCCTTAAATAAGAAACAATCTGTGTAAGATTAAGCAATTTGGAACTAAAAAATAACTAAGCAGCCACTTCACATGATCAGGATTTAAAAAGGAGACCCTTAAAAAAGTGTTGCCAACCACTGAGGGTAATTTTTATAACAGTATGAATAAAAAAGTACTGACTTTCAAAACTGTTTTTAAGTGACAAAGAGCAGGCATGATGCCGGGGTTGTGTGGAGCATGTGATGGGGAGGGAGGAAGCAAGGAGGGTACATGGCAATGTTCACACAGGAGCAGCAGCAGGGTGGACTCACAACAAATTCCACATTCAAGCACCTTATGCTTAATTGGGATGTAGAAGCCCAGTGGTACTGGCTAAGGCAGCAATGTTGACCCCAGAATTTTTCCTGCCACTAACCTGGTGTGACAGCCCCCAATATTTATCAATACTGAAATATTTTATTTTTTTACAGGTCTTATGGATATAACTAACCCTCCACAAATTTAAGGATGACTGACAACTCTGACTTAAATTCTGTCTTTCTCCAACACTATCATAAAGGAATTATACCACAGCAAAATTTATGGCTGGGCTCCCCACCTATGAATTGCGGTTATTCAGGAATACTAATGAACTGTCGATGACTAGATTCAACAGTTGGTTTTTTGAAATGAGTGCTTCCCCTTGCTTTTTGTTTTCTTTTAAAAAATGGAATTTATTAATAATAATGTTGGTATTTGTTAAGTGCTTACTATGTGCCGAGCACTGTTCTAAGCGCTGGGGTAGACATAGGGGAATCAGGTTGTCCCAAACGGGGCTCACAGTCTTAATCCCCATTTTACAGATGAGGGAACTGAGGCACAGAGAAGTTAAGTGACTTGCCCACAGTCACACAGCCAACAAGTGGCAGAGCTGGGATTCGAACTCATGAGCCCTGACTCCAAAGCCCATGCTCTTTCCACTGAGTCATGCTGCTTCTCTGTCAAGCTCTGCTCTAAGCATGGTATGGTGCAAGTTAATCAGGTTGGACAGAGGCCCTGTTCCACATGGGGCTCACGAAAAGTATTGAATCCCCATTCCCAGTGGAGGAAACTGAGGCACAGAGAAGTTAAATGATTTGCCCAAGGTCATACAGCAAGCAACAGAGCCGGAATTAGAACCTAGGTCCTCTCACTCCTAGGCCCGTGCTTTTTTCCTTGCTAGTAGTAATAATAATAATAATGATGATGATGGCCTTTGTTAAGTGCTTGCAATGTGCCAAGCATTGTTCTAAGCACTGGGATAGATACAAAGTAGTCAGGTTGTCCCACCATAGGGGTTACAGTCAATCCCCATTTTACAGATGAGGTAACTGAGGGCCCAGAGAAGTGAAGTGACTTGCCCAAAGTCACATAGCAGACAAGTGGCGGAGCCAGGATTAGAACCCAGGACCTTCTGACTCCCAGGCCGATGCTCGCTCTACTACGTAGCAGTACCGGTGATTCCTATAGGTGTCTAAAGGTTAAAGTACATTTCTCCCTCCGGTTGAAACAAAATAAATGGCAGTTTAGAAAAACTCCACAAATTTGTATAGCAAATGGCAAAGTCACTGGATAATGTTCCTAAAACATTGGTCATATGCGGCTGTTTCTTTGAATTCCCATGCTAGCAATTCCCCGGTTCCTCACCAGTGACCTCATGCACTATGTAATTACAGAGATATGATTAAGTGAAGTTTGGGAGGAGGTTGGGGGCTACTTAATGACCTAGAAGAAACACTCTGTAGCGAATGGGGAAAAAGCCAAATGCTCAATTTATGATTTGATGACTAAGGGTAAAAATGGATTTTTAGCAATTGTATTTCCCTCCCCGACTAAAACCACAAAGATTTTTACCCTTAAACTCCAATCCCAAAAGTAGCTTACTGAGACTGGGTGAACCTTCTTTCAGGTAAAAAAAAAAAAAGAGTTAAGCATTTCCTAATTTTCTCTCCCATTGCACACCCCAAAAATCAAGGATTTTTTCTCCCCAAGATATATTCCCCTTCCTGCCACCCCAACATTTCTGTGCGAATCTGAGCACCAATGTGCTTCTCATCTTCCGTAACAATTACATACATACCTTCCTTACCCCATCATATAAGCATCACACCCTTACATATGCCATAACTTATGCACATAGTCCATTTTCCTTCTTCCTCCTGTCTGCAAATTAATTTTGTGCCTAACTGTAAACTTCTTGAGGACAGGGATCATGCCTACTTACTCTGTTGTAACTCTCTCAAACACTTAGTAAACTGTTTTAAACACAAGTAGGTGCTCAATAAATACAGCTGATCGATCTACTCAAGAGAGGGCTGCTGGGATGATTTCATTACGAGTTGGCAGGTGGGATGATTGCGAAGCAAAACGTTCAACTCCTAGGCAGAAATTATGATCTACCCCATTTTACAGTAATTTATAACAAAAGGGACGACTGGGCCTAATGGGGAAACTGATGTATAACCTTGGAGGAAAGGTTATATTAGAATGTGAATCAGGGCTGGAAGTACAGGAAAAAACAAAAGTTATACACAGAAAGGGGGTTAAAAAAAGTTATTCAAGAGCTAAAAAAATTACATGAATATGTAAAAGAGAAGCATAGAGGACCATAAATAATTCAAGGACCTGTTACTGAATAAAAGTAAAGGTCACGATGGTTGGGGAGGAGGGAAAAGGGAAGGGAAAGAAAAAGTGAGGGAAAGGGAGGGAGAGAGGGGAAACAGCGTGTCTTAGCAGGAAAGGGAGAAGCGAGATATTTTGCTTTTTGTCCACAAGAAAGAATGATCAAAGAACAAGGCCTTATGTTGATAAAGGTTCTTCCTTTGAATTCAAACTGTTTTATGCTACTCTTTCCCCTCCTCAGAGTGTCCTTATGAAGTAGACTGGGGTCAGAGTCCAGTGTCTCCATTTTCCCTGTGAGAAAAGACCATGAAGATTTGAGGAGATTGCATAGGTGGAGGGACCTTGGGGCCTAGACTCCAAATATGGAGGGGTTGTGCAATGGATCAAATCTCAAGCATAAAGTTGACCATCAAAGCAGATTTACTGTTTCTGAACCAGCTGAAGCCTGTCAAAACTGACAATGGTCAGTCAGTCAATCGCATTTATTGAGCACTTAGTGTGCAAAGGACTATACTAAGCACTCCTGAGAGTACAACAGATACATTTCCTGCCCATAATATGCTTACAATCTAGAGGGAGAGGCAGACATTAATATAAATAAATTACAGATATGCACATCAGTGTTGTGGGGCTGGGTGGGGGGGAAATGAATAAAGGGAGCAAGTCTAGACGATGCAGAAGGGAGTGGGAGAAGAGGAAAAGACAGGGAAGGCCTCTTGGAGGAGATGTGTCTTCAAATAAGGCTTTGAAGGAGAGTAGGGTAATTGACATATGAGGAGGGAGGGTATTCCAGGGAGAGGGAGGTACAAAATATAACCTAAAAGTGACACCTGGATAAAATTAAACCATTCTGGAAGCAAGCGGCTAAGAAGGACTTTTAGAATATATATGAAGAACTTGTACTTTGAAAAATAAATGCCAAATTCCAGAAGAGCCTAACCTATGAGAGAAATACTAGAAGGAGGAGAGGAAGGAAAGCAATGAGGAGATGCTAGGGGAAGAAAAATGGAAAATTTCTTTAATCTAAGTCACCCCACCCCTTTCCAAGAAAGTAAAGGTCCCTTGAAGAAATATTCTTGAAAACAACCCTTTCCCACAGGTTGATCCCTGCCTCGATTTATTAAAGTAATGATTCAACATTTTCTAGTAACATCTCCCAAGTAAAGACTGAACTTTGCCAAACAATGATACTTAAGGAATGCTTACTGTGTGCAGAGCACTGTACTAAGTGTGTGGTAGAGTACAGTAGAGTTGTTAGACGCCACTGTCAATTAACAACTTCTTGAAATTTTCCTCCTCAAAGCCGAAAAGCTCTGCTATACCACGTAAAGGCCATGGAGCAATATTTCAAGAAGTCTAGAAAATGGAGATAAATGCCCTCTGCTGTTAGGCTTGTCATTCATCACTTCTTCCCTTCCACCTATAAGTCTAGTCTTTGACTCGAGGAATGAATTCCCAGAATTTCTGAAGGAGTGAACTTTGACAAAGGAATGTAAGGAAAGGCACGTAGCGAGATGGCAATGAGGAAGAAACTAAAAGATCTTTGAAAGGAGCAATAGAAGGTGACTCCATTTCCAATGTAAGATTTGCTTGACCACAATAAAAAACCCCTCAAAATAAACCTGATCTGGAAAGAGCAAAGGAAAAAAGCACAGTGAGAGAAATAGGTAAAGGAGTTCATCCACCAGATATTTATAGGCAATAGATCTGGCTGAAGTGACTTGCCCAAGGTCACACAGCAGACAAGTGGCAAAGCCGGAACTAGAGCTCATGACCTTTTGACTCCCAGGTCCGTACTCTATCCACTAGGCCATGCTGCTTCTCCATGTTAACCTTCATGATTATATTTTCAGGACTTTAAGAGGATTGGGACCATCTCCCATTTACATCAAGTCACAAGATACTAGTGAAAGGTCTGACAATCTCTGACTCTTTCCAATCTCTAAGCTCTGAAAGGTATGGATTTCTCTTGGACATTAAATTGTGTGCTAGAAGTGTTGATAACTGATGAATTGGAACCCAGTGATTACGCCAATAACCGTGTTTTCCAAGACAGCAGCATTATTTAGAAAAAGGGTTTTCCAGTGAGAAATGAAAATGAAAGACTTTTCCAACTAGAGGGGATTTCTAAGATAGATTTGACTCAATTCCTCTGTCTGGTGGGAATGCATGAGTTAGGTTGATTCCTTTGTTCAATAAACAACTCAACAACAGCCATATTTCTTAAGAATAAACTTTCCATGAAGATCTACAAGAGAATCTCTTATTTGTAAACCAAATTTAAGAAACAGGATTTTATCATTCTGTTCCTAACTCTAAAGACTAAACATTCCCTTAGAAATGCCTACTTTTTTATTTTATCTTAATTTACTTCATTTCTTCTTCCTCTTCCAAAAATTATCTTCTAATAAGCTTGAGGGAAGTGTTCATCTTCAGGTAGTGATGCCAAGGTGCTTTATCTCTGCAAGCCAGTAGCAGAGGTGAAAATTTCACACTGATCTTGGATCTTAATCAAGTTGAACTTCCTCTCAAACCATCAATCCCAGGAGCCCTACCTGTTGCCGATCCTTTGGCTGATTCCTTCTGGTCCCTCCTCCACAGCACAAGGCAGGAAACAAGAGAAGTCACCCAATATAGAGAAATTCAAGGATTAAACTTGGAATTCAATCAAATTCCAGCTTGTCTGTATTGCAGAAGAACTGCTCACTAAACCCAGCAGTACAGATCAATACTGCAAGGTATTTAATCTGAGGCAAATGAATGAATAAGGACAGAGTTTTCTGCATTTTTAAGAAAAAACCTGTCCCTACTTGGAAAGCCATATTAAATGCTATAACATCTCCAAAGAATGCCACCCCCTCTCCAAAAAAATAAAAGATCTCTTTCTACAAGGCCACAGACACTAATGTAAATAAATTACAGAAATGTAAACAAGTTCTGCTTGGCTGAGGGTGGGGGAATATCAGGTCCTTAAATAATAATAATAATGGTGGTATTTGTTAAGAGCTTACTATGTGCCAAGCCCTGTTCTAAGCGCTGGAGTAGATACAAAGTAATCAGGTTGTCCCACTTGGCGTCACAGTCTTAATCCCCATTTTACAGATGAGGTAGCTGAGGCCCAGAAAAGTTAAGTGACTTGCCCAAAGTCACATAGCTGCCAGATGCATAGACAAGGCAGAAGGGAGAGGGTGCAGCGGGAAAGAAGGCTTAATCGGGGAAGAAGACATGATTTTAATGGGCCTTTGAAAATGGGGAGTGGCGATCTGCTGTATACGGAGGGGAAGGGAGTTTCTGGTCAGAGGGATGACGTGGAAAAGGGGTCAGCTTACAGTCTAGAGAGGGAGACAGACTAATATACATTAGAAGGTTTTGAAGTTGGGAAGAGTGATGATGATGGTATTTGTTAAGCACTTACTATGGGTCAAGCGCTTCTCCAAGCATTGGAGTAGATCAGGTTGGACACAGTCGCTGTCCCACAGGGGGCTCACATTCAATCCACATTTTACTTAACTCCTCCAGTGGTGAGGAGTTTCTGTTTGATGTGGAGGTGGTTGGGCAATGGCTGGAGGTTCTTGAGGAGTGAGGAAACAGGGACTAATGATTTTGTAGTAAAGTGATCCAGGCATCAGAGTGAAGTACGGACTGGAGTGGGGAGAGACAGGAGGCAGGGAGGTCAGCAAGGAAGTCAATACAGTAATCAAGCCGGGATAGGATAAATGCGGTAGCAGTTCATAATTGTAATAACAATAATAATTAGTGGTATTGGTTAAACATTTTCTACATGCCAAGCATTGCATTAAGCACTGGGGTAGAAACAAGCTAATTGGGTCCCACCTTAGGCATACGGTTTAAGTAGGAAGGAGAACAGGTATTGGATCCCCATTTTTCAGATGAGGTAACACCTGAGACCAAGAGAAGTCAAGTGACTGATCCACGGTCACACAGCACACAAGTGATAGAGCTGGAATTAGAACTGAGGTCCTCTGACTCCCAGCCCTGTGGTCTTTCTACTTGGCCACCTTACTTCTCTACTAGGGATTTTCATGGAAAGGAGTGGGGCTGGGGAAATTGCCTACTCCAGATCCCCTCTTCCAAGACAAGTGAAATCTTAGCTCTTGATAAACCAGTCAGAGAATCAGTCATTATTACCTACCTCCACAATTCAACAGCGGTTGAACATTTCCTCAGATTGGGAGGGGCACTGCAATGGCATCTTGTGGGGGTAAAAGTCTTGAGCAATTGCTATACAACAAGGTCAAAAAAAAGTGGCAAGGACCGCCTTCCACCTTACCTTGAAGTGGAATGGGAAGGAGCCTTCAAACATGCTTACATCCTCACGGCCCATCAGTTCTGCCGTTTCCCACCATTTGTTTCTTCTTGCATGCTGAAACTCTCCCAATCACCAACTGCCAGAGAGCCAAAGGAAATACATCAAGTCAAGGTGCTGCTAATCCAATTACTGTATCTCCCCCATCAATTTCTTGGCTGATCTCAGGCTGATCAGAGCTTTCCTCTGAAGTGCTTTCGGTATACACTGGTAGGTACTGCTATCCTGAGCACTGATGAGTTGAAAACAAATTTTTAAGTAGCAGAAATCCAAGAAAGTGTTTTAAATGAAGGAGGCATGCTAATACTGGAAATTTACTGGAATGCTCTTTTGCCACACTCAATATCAGCTCCAAATCCACAATCAATAGGTTTGAGTACTTATAAAACGTTCAGGACACTGTATAAAGGATTTGGAAAAGTTCAAAAGAGTGAGACATACTCCCTGCCCTCAAAGAGCTTTCAGACTAGCGGGGATGACAGATACCAAAATTATTATGTCTATGGAGAATAACAGAGTACATGATATTGAATCGGACCTACCCAGGTTTGGCTCTTAAGGGCTTAACAAATAGTAGAATTATTTTTATCTTCCAAAGTGCTAAGAAGGGTTGTGGTCATTTAAGTGCTTAAATAGTGAGGGCAATGGAGCATAGTAGTTGGGGGATATGAGGTGGGGAGATTAGAGACTAAATCAGACAAGGCCTCCTGGAAGAGATGTGATCCCAGAAGGGGACCAGAGATGAGGAGAGATGTGGCCTTTGAATATGAAGGGGGAGGAAATTCCAATCAGCAGGATGGCATGAGCAAGAGGTCTGCAGCAAGAGAAACACTATCAAGGCACAATAAGTAGGTTTAGTGAGAGGAACGATGTTTGTGAGCTGGGGTGTAGTAAGATATTTATTGAGCACTCAAATGTACTAAGTACTGAACTAAGTACTTGGAAGAGTACAAAAGAAGCATGAACCATGCTTCTTGTCCACATGGAGCTTTCGCTCTACAGAAAGAGACAGAAAAATATTTATAAATGGGTTAATCAAAGTAAAGGGACTGGACATACATATGAATATACATGCTGAAGGGCAGCCTAAATCCAATCAATGGACTCAATTGAGCTCTCACAGTGTATAAGAGCTAGAGGTGGCTGATGGGCTGATGTGACTTGGCTTTGGGGAGTTAATCTGGAGAGGTTTACTGAAAAAGGTGGGGTTTTAGGAAGGCCTTTAAGGTTGGTCAGGGTTGTGATCTATGAGCTTCTGTAACTGAAACCCAAAACTGAAACCATAAGCATTGGGGATGAGTGGCAGAGCAATGAAGGCCACAAGCAACCTGGGGAAAGTGCCCTTCAATTAAGGTTTCTTCCTGGTATGTCAGCTGCTGTCCAAACAGTGTTGTCATTTTATATTCCTGCTGAGGCTCAGAATTAGGCAGTTAGATTATTGAATGATTAAAAACAAAAATTCCCTTAGTGTTCAGTAAGTAGACAGGATCTCTATAGGTCTCAAAAAATTCTGAGTTACCAAGTGTTGGGCCCACAGAAAGAAAGGGGAGAAGAAAAGAAGTCTGAAACATGTCATTTCCATCAAGTGAAGAATTTACTACAGAAGCAGCATGGCTTAGTGGAAAGAGCCCGGGCTTGGGAGTCAGAGGTCATGGGTTCTAATTTCAGCTCCGCCACTAGTCTGCTGTGTGAACTTGGGCAAGTCACAATTTCTCTGTGCCTCAGTTCCCTCATCTGTAATATGGGGATTAAGACTGTGAGCCCCATGTGGGACAACCCGATTACCTTGTATCTACTTACTTTGTATCTACCCCCCGCACTTAGAATGGTGTTTGGCACAAAGTAAGCGCTTACATACCATAACTATTACTATTATTATTCCTTTATTCATTGACTTGCAACCTATTTGGCTAATCCAGCACACATATCCACACACCCCATTCCTTCCTCCCTCTACAGTCTGACTACCAGAGGACCGAGGCTGAATATCTCCCTCTATATAACTCCCTTAGGGGTAAGAAAGAGAGCAGAGGGGGAGTGCGAGTGAAAGCAATGGATGGAGATGGATATGCCTGGCAGTTAGGAAGTGGAGGAGACCATCCCAGATCAGTTAGTTAGTTACCCCAAGGTAGGCCCACAAGTTCTAGACACACCTCATAACCTTTAGACAAACATGTAAAAATATGCCACTGCCTATTCAGACCCACTCTAGGGCACCAATTTGAGGGACATAGTTCTACCGGCATCTCTTTTTGAATCTTAAAAAAACTTGCTTTCCACATTTAGCACTCTATGATCCTACCCGATGATTTGAGGAGTCTGAAAACTAAAGACCTGAGCTAGAGCAGTCCTTTGGGCCTAAAAATCCCTGTTCTTGCCTCCATGTCCTTTAACATTCACAATATCATCAGCTGGGCTTAGGAATTGCCTCCTTTCTCTGTTCACAGCATAAGAATTCCTAAATGAAGATTCTCAGAGCTTTCTTTCGTTGATCTGCATTTTGCCCTCTGCCCATTCAGCAGCCCTAGGACTGCCAGAGGTGGCTTCGGTAATAGCACTGACTTGCTACTGCTAAGACCAGACATTTTCATGAGCAGATAATTCCAAGTTCCAGGTGGAAAACTACTGTGTGTGTGTCCAAGTCTTTAGTTAAAAATGTTGGGCTGTGCAAAACAGCACTGGGTCTTAGGCACAGTCCTGAGTTCCAGAAGGGGCTCTATAACATGGCACCAAATGCCACTTGGTGAACTGAAACAGCATCTTAATCACTTGTGATTAAGCAACCCCACTGAAGAAAATTTCTTAAGAAATCATTTGAGATGGCTAACTCCCCCAATAGAGAACCCTCATGATTTAGGAGAACACAAACTCCTACTTGCCAATAAAAGAAAAGAAGATGGATGCTTTGGGTCTCACACTCTGAACTGCTTATTCAGAAGCTTCTCTTAAAGAAGAACATTTCAGACGCTCGTGAGGAATGAGGGCTTAGAACTGGGCATTACTAGGGAGTGCTGTTATGTAATTGACTCTGACCTGCCCTCTGTATCTAGAAGCAGTAGGGTTAACAAGTTTTATTTTCCTAACTGGGAGTTGCCAGAGAAATGTAAGGGGCACAGAATTTGTCTGTATCACTGATACTCCCCCTTCCCAGTACTACTCAAAGGACTGAGACAAACGAAGCTGTTCAAAATTACTAGGACCTGTGATTTTCTTTGCAGTAACTCGTAAGGCTCTCAGGTACCCTTGTTCAATATGTGCTCAGGCACAACAGGAGAGCCAATCCCTAAACTGGGAAAAGATAACTGGAGGGAAGAGGTTAGCCAAAAAGAGTCTCCTCCAGACAGATGTCTGGAGACTCAAAGCTCCCAATCCTTCTGACCCATATTTGAGGAACTTTCAGCAAATATTGGTAGACTGTAAACTCCTTGGGGGCAGGGCTCACATCCAACTTTGTTGTGTTGCATTTAGTACAGCACTATGCACAGAGTAAGTGCTCAGTAAATACCATTGATTTTAAAAAAATATATATTCAGAAGGTCTTTTCGGTGGGGAAAAGGCACTAAGGATTTCTACAGATTTTTTTGAGAAGCAGTGTGGCTTAGTGGCTTATAGTACAGGACTAGTTCTCAGAAGACATAGGCTCTAATTTCAGCTCTGCTACTTGCCTCTTGCGTGACTCTGGGCAAGTCACTTAATTTCTCTGAGTCTCCGTTTCCCCACCTATAGAGGTGAAATACCTGTTTTTCCCTCCCACTTAAAACTGCGAGGCCCCTGTGAAACAGAGGCTGTGTCTGATCAAATTATCCTGTAGCTACCCCAGTGCTTAGCACTTAGCAAATGCTTAACAAATATTGGAATTATTATATCCACTATGACATTATTAATCAGAGAGTTAAACCAGAGGAGAGTTAAACCAGAGGACCATGTAAGACTACCTAAAAGTGCTCAGAAATTCTTAATCATCATTTGCAAAAGGCAAACAGAACTGGAAAGCTAGAACATAATTCCATTTCAATGATAAAGACTATTCCAATTTAATAAATCTGAGTCTGCTACTCATGTGGTTCTTTGTGGCTGGAGGCTGACAAAGTTATTTGTAATCTTAAAAGGTTGCTTGTCAAGAGTCTGCCCAGTTACTGGCCAATTCCACAGAGGCTCTTACAAAAATTCCCATAGACGGCAACGACATCTACTGGTAAGGAGGGCAGAATTTATCATTTGCAGACTTTGCAATGACATTGAGCAAGGCCCTTGCGATGATTTTTTTTTTTTTAAGGGATCCTTTGTTCCTTTCTTTTCCTATAACAAATTGCTAGCATAGTCTGGAGTATAATTACCCAATCCCGAGCAACACAAAGTTACTTCCATCAGAATCTCTCTTCCAGTAGACTTACCATTTGTGAACAGATGGCAGGCAACTCAATATGGCTAGTAATGCACCTTTTCAGTAGAAGCCTTCAGAGAAGCAGCACGCCTTCCTCCCCACCAAAAAATCTTAACCCTAAATGGACTGTGGGATGTTTACCATTTCTTCTCTTTCATGAGCCCCTGATCAAGGTAACTTTCCATTTATCACACTCATGACATAATGCTAATCAACTCTGACAAATAGCCTTAAATTTATGCCCTGGGGCACAAGCTCTACCTCTGTTACCGAAAAGGCAGTCACCATGTGTAGATCTGATTCTGGTGTCACAATCGATGCCCGCCGTCTCCTAGATCCAACCCACAGCAATGGCACCAGGGAAGGAAATCCAAGGCACTGGACTTTTTGAAGTTGCTTTGATGGTGACATTAATTTGCTTATAGGTTGAGGATCAGAATCTGGTCCTCCAGATAAATAAAATTACAGGACCCACTTCATGAATTTCCAAGTCTGCGTTGTGTTCTCAACACAGAACCTTCTGTGTTCACAGAATCAATGTCATCCAACAGCCATACTTTCCTGCTTTTTAAACACCAAAGTATTACTTTACTGACAAGGAGCTACCTTTATGCCTTCCACTCTAAGCCTTCACTGGCACCTCTGACAAGCTTCTAGCATTTTGCTTTCTTTTTTCTCAGCAAAAATTCACCCAAAATTAGATCTCCCCTCACAGTTGGCCAGTAACAATAAATTCCCTTCTCTTTCACCAGACCAAAGCTTCCTTTTTTAACTCCGTTAACTGATGAATTCTCAGAACTGTATGCCCTTGAAGAGGTTGTCTCTCTCAAGTCTCAGAAAATCCCAAACTGTCTCTCTCAAGTCTCAGAAATTTCCAACAGCCAGATAAAGTTACCTTTCCTAAGGAACCAGTTAACAGGAAGTTTAGAGTTCTCAAAGGGCTTCGATCAGCCCACTGGGACAGGGCATCAGGTGAGATCAGTTTCCAGCAGTTAGGGATCACCATCACCGGGGTTGTTAGAGTAACTACTGTTTGCAAACCGAGAAATACAATGGGATCTTTTTCAAGGTAGCAATTTCTAACCGGTAATAATCAGATGACTCCAACAGGATTGGTTCAGATAGGAAACTCTTCAGCAGACAAACTGCTGTTGACATCTAAAAGGAGGCTTTCCTCTCAGGACTGTTTGCCCCCTTCTCTGTGTGAGGGGGCATTTTCTGAGCCATTTTCTTAAACTTTTATTTTTTTGGAACGTGTGCCTTGGCGCATTTTTTTTTAAAGGTCGCCTAAAAGACAACAGTGTCAGTGGCACTTTCTAGGGGGGTTTGATGGCAACCGAAAGCTTTTTTTACCCCCCATGTAAATTACTTTACAGGATTAAGGAGAGAGTTGAGCTACCTTAGACAGTCTTTTTTTTTTTCCTCCATCACAGCTTGCTCATTACCTTGAATGTAGCTACCAAATGGCTTCGGTATAGCCAGACAGCCTCTTTTTAAGACTAGGGCAATTAACCAGCTACCCCATATTTTCATGTACGGTCCTCTCGACGTGTCACTCTCTCTTGCAGTTCGCTTTAGAATGTTTATCGGTGACAAGCCAAGTTGCATCTACAATTTTTTTTCCAAACATTTACCGGGTCGCATTTTCAAATAAATAAAAAAAAATAATTTAGCAGCCTAGCTTCACCGGCACATTCGGGCATTTAGCTTAGGTTAAATTGTTGTATATTAGCTGAAAAGGATCTCTCTCGACACACCACGCTTTGTTAAATGACGGTGACTAGTGAAAGAAGATTACCGTTTTTTCCTACCCAAATTCCCCTGAAGATACCGCCTTTCTTCTACCTTACATTTCAGCATTTACCGGACTGGCTGCATCTCCGAGTCACTTTGCAGGGAAATAGGCTTGGCAAAAAAAGTGACATTACATTTTTCCTGGTGATAGGCACTACTGCATTCGTCTCAGCCTCTCTCCCCCTCCCTCCACAACCAGGGAATTTTCCCAGAGCCGCTTTTTAACCCCATCGTTAACAATAAAGACGTTAGCCAAAAAAAAAAAAAATAAAAATCTAACCGCTTACCGCTCTTTTCTTTAACTCCCCAGATGTTTCAAAGACATCGCTTGAGCACACTAAACGAAGGCAGCTGCCGAGCTACAAGCTGGGCTTCCAAGTTGTGTTTTTTAACCCCCGAAACCACATTAGGGGAGAAGAAAGGAGGCGGGAGGGGAAGCCAAGGCGCCCAATGGCAATGATGAGCCCTTCCCGCTGTCCTTTCAGGCTGGGGCTACTGGTCGGGAGGAAACAATAAGCTCCCTCCCCCAGCTGCAGAGCATTTCAGAAGGCTCGGTGCCGATGATGGGGGTGTGGGGGTTAAACGTTTACTACGTGCCCAGCACTGCTCCAAGCGCTGGGGGAGATGCAGGGGTGTAAAATGAGAAATATGAGCATAAAGAGCCTTACCTTAGGAGAAGGGCTGCCGCTGCCTCGGATGGCTGGATGGAGGGAAGGATGGATGGATGCATTCACAGACAGACAGACAGACAGACAGACAGAGAGGCTGGTGTTCTTTGGGCTCTGGGAGCAGGGGAGGAAGCCAATCGCACGTGTTGCCTCGCCTCGCTCACGTGCCGGGGCTTGCCCAATGGCCCGAGGCCCGTTGGCTACAGTTGCCAGCTGGTCCGGGGGCTGATCCCGTGCTTTCATCCATCCATTCATTCAATAGTATTTATTGAGCGCTTATTAGGTGCAGGGCACTGGACTGGGCGCTTGGAATGGACAACTGGGCAACAGAGAGGGACCGTCCCTGCCCAACGATGGGCTCACAGTCTAAAAGGGGGCAGACGGCAAAACAAAACAACATCATCAAGATAAATAGAATCATGGAGATATACACCTCGTTAACAAAATAAATAGAGTAATAATAAATGGATGGGGGGGAGGGAGGGAGGGAGGGAGCAGCTCCGGCTGGTCCCGAGGCCCAGGCTCAGCTCGAGGAGATCCGAGCAGGAGGAGCAAGAGCCAGAGGGTGTGGGTTCTAATCCAGCCAGCCGCCGCTTCGGGCACTCATTAAGTCGATTGATAGACTGTGAGCCCGTCATGGGGCGGGGAGGGTCCCTCTCTGTTGCCCAATTGTCCATTCCGAGCGCTCAGTCCAGTGCTCTGCACAGAGTAAGCGCTCAAAAAATACTGCTAATAATAATAATAATATTGGTATTTGTTAAGCGCTTACTCTGTGCAGAACACTGTTCTAAGCGCTGGGGTAGATACGGGGTAATGAGGTTGTCCCACGTGAGGCTCACAGTCTTCATCCCCATTTTACAGATGAGGTAACTGAGGCCCAGAGAAGTGAAGTGACTTGCCCACAGTCACACAGCTGACAAGTGGCAGAGCCGGGAGTCGGACCCATGACCTCTGACTCCCAAGCCCAGGCTCTTTCCACTGAGCCACGCTGCTTCCCAATAATGTTGGTATTTGTTAAGCGCTTACTATGTGCAGAGCACTGTTCTAAGCGCTGAGGTAGATACAGGGTCATCAGCTTGTCCCACGTGAGGCTCACAATCTTAATCCCCATTATGAAATGAATGAATAAATGAATTGAGCGCTTACCGTGTGCAGGGCACTGGACTGAGCGCTTGGGAAGGGCAAGTGGGTGACAGAGAGGGACCGTCCCTGCCCCACAAAGGGCTCACGGTCTATAGAGAAGCAGTGTGGTGCAGTGGCAAGAGCCCGGGCTTGGGAGTCAGAGGTCATGGGTTCGAATCCCCACTCGGCCACTTGGCAGCTCTGTGACTGTGGGCAAGTCACTTTACTTCTCTGTGCCTCAGTTACCTCATCTGTAAAATGGGGATTAAGACTGTGAGCCTCACGTGGGACAACCTGATTACCCTGTATCTACCCCGGTGCTTAGAAAGTGCTTGGCACATAGTAAACATTTAAATATCATCATTATTATTATTATTATTATTCATTCAATTGTATTTATTGAGCACTTACTGTGTGCCGAGCACTATGCTAAGCACTTGGAAAGTACAATTCGGCAACAAATGAAGACCATCTACCCAACAAGGGGGTCACGGTCTAGAAGAAATGTCTGGGGACTAGAGTGATAATATGAGCTCGAATTTGCATGGCACTTTTTCCAGTGTGCTTTCACACTGATATTATCTCATTCAATCTTCACCCCGTCTTGTGAGTCGGCTGACACAGGTATATCTCCGCTTTACAGACAAAGGTAGCAGGCACGGGATTAAATGACCTGCCCGGAGTAATATAGCAGGACTTTAGCAAAACCGAGACTAGGACACGGGTTCTAATCCCAGCTCTGTGCTTGTCTGCTGTGTGAGGAGTCACTTGACCTCTCTGTGCCTCAGTTACCTTATCTGTAAAATGGGGATTGAGACTGTGAGCCCCACATGGGACAACCTGATTACCTCATATCTACACCAGGGCTTAGAACAGTGCTTGGCGCATAGTAAGTGCTTAAAAAATATACCATCATTATCATTATCAGTCCCGAATCTCAGACCTGTGCTTGGTTCGGAAGTAGTCCCCCATCACTCCCGAGTGCAGTGAGATAGGAGATCTTTTCTGAGGGGAGACACGCCAACTCTTGTCAATCCCCACAGGTTTCGATCTACTCTAGAATATAGTCATGTCATCACGTAATGAATCAACTGTGGTTCTGATCATTTTCGTTATTAACATAAATGTAAAACACTTCTATTCTGGCTGTTTGGAGAACGGGCAATGCTGAGAATCTGCCCTAAATTGGGTTTGTAATCAAATAAGGAAATAAAGTGGACACAAATTGCACATAATAAGCAGAAGTAGGTAAACAATAAATGAAATAAACTGAACAATAAATGAATAAGTGAATAACTGCTTAGTTACAGTGCTCCGCACACAGTAAGCGCTCAATAAATACGATTGAATGAATGCAACTGTTTCTATTTATTGCTATTGTTCTTGTCTGTATGTCTCCCCTGATTAGACTGTAAGCCCGTCAAAGGGCAGGGACTGTCTCTATCTGTTACCGAATTGTACATTCCAAGCGCTTAGTACAGTGCTCTGCACATAGTAAGTGCTCAATAAATATGAATGAATGAATGAATGAATGAATGAACGAACGAACGAATGAACTCATGAATGCTTTCTCATTTGATGGTGTGGTATCACCAGGAAGATGGAGGATTAGTCAGGGACTACCTCTTGAAGGAAGGGACTTTAGAGTGCTGTGTAGCCTAATGGATAGAGCAAGGCCCTGGGAGTCAGAAGGAACTGGGTTCTAATCCCTGCTCTCCCACTTGCCTGCTGGGTGATGCGGGGCAAATCACTAAACGTTTCTGTGCCTCAGTTACCTCATCTGTAAAACTGGGAGTAAGACTGCACCCCATGTGGGACGGGGACTGTGTCCAACCTGAGTAGCTTGTATCTACCACAGTGCCTAGTATGGTGTCTAGCACGTTGTAAGCACTTAACAAATACCATAAAATAGACCTCTGAAGGAGGGCATGGCTCTGAAAAGCACCATTCGATCCAATACAAATGAAGCAGTCTGAATGATGCTAGATGCCCGTGATCATTAAGTCAAAGCCTTATTTTGAACTCAAGGCCAAGTACTACATGCAGCTGGAGAAATTGAAGAAGACCGTGGACGATCTGCGGTCAAAGCTGTCCCTGGCCAAAGGGGAATACAAGACAGTCTTGAAGAACCTGGAGATGATCTCCGATGAGATCCACCAGAGAAGGCGGTCCAGTGCCATGGGCCCATGGGGCTGCGGGGTTGGGACCAAGGGCAACAACAGCAGCAACTCTGTGGAAGACCTCTCTGGCTGCAAGCCGGAGTCCGATACGGTTTCTGGTGAATAGGAAGGGTGGGTCCTGTTGGAAGGTGGAATGCTGCTAGTGGGAGGAATGTTCCCTTTTGGGTGGAAATGCTGCTGTTTGAGCCAAGGGCCCATCCTCCTCCGGAGAGGCGGAAAGAACCTGGCAGGTAAGAGGGGAGAAATACCTGTCATTTTAGCCTTTTAAACTTCTTACCACATCCTCCTCCTCTCCTGTCTCCCAGTGGAACTACATATCGAAGGCCAAAGAGATAGATCTGTGTGTTCCATATGTCCTTGGGGGACAGTTAACTCAGTCACGTGGGCTTTATTCTCCACTCATTCTACGGGAAGAGTAGGGTGTTATTTTTCTATCATCTTCTTTCACAGTCTGCTGAAAACTGGCCATGAGTGTAGAGTGACATGTGGCCCAGGGGACATTTATTTTGGGTCCTACCCACCAGATGGAGACCTCCAAGTAGGCGGGAAATCCCTTGCTGCCTATTGAGAAGCAGCACGGCTCAGTGGAAAGAGCAAGGGCTGGGGAATCAGAGGTCATGGGTTCAAATCCCAGCTCTGCTGGTTGTCAGCTTTGTGACCTTGGCCAAGTCACTTAATTTCTCTGTGCCTCAGTGACCTCATATGTTAAATGGGGATGAAGACTGTGAGCCCCACATGGGACAACTTGATCACCTTGTATCCTCCCCAGCACTTAGAACAGTGCTTGGCACATAGTAAGAGCTTAACAAATGCCATCGCATAATTAAATGCATTTCTACTTAAAAACGTGAGCAAAGAGTGGTGGCCTTTCCAGGCTGAAAAGATCCAGGATTCAACAGATTCACATCAATCTAAGGGTTTGTATGTATCCTTGATTGGTGTTTATGGTTCTCGGCATATTGCCGTAGATCTGCTGAAGAAATCCAATGTGGTGGCTGACCATCTATATGTAGATTAATCACTGTTATGAAGAAGAATTTTCAGGAAACTGATGAATGCACCTTCACCCTCTCTCTGTCTCACCCCTACCCAAGCCTTCTCACCGGGCCCTGATTCAGCTCTGATATAGGTTTGATCTTGTGCCATTTCCTTCCACCTGTGGGCAGGGAATGTCTGTTTGTTGTTGTAATGATGATGATAGTATTTGTTAAGCACTTACTTTGTGCCAAGCACTGTTCCAAGCACCGGGGTAGATACAAGGTAATCAGGTTGTCCCACGTGGGGCTCACAGACGTGTACCACCATTTTACAGAGGTGGTAACTGAGGCACAGAGAGGTGAAGTGACTTGCCCAAAGTCACACAGCTGATGAGTGGCACAGCTGGGATTATTGTACTTTCCCAAGTGCTTAGTACAATGCTCTGCACACAGTAAGTGCTCAATAAATACGAATGAATGAACAAATAAATGAATGGGCCTAATACAAAAAGGAGCCAGGACCACACTGGAAGGGGGTTTGAAGTAGCCGGGCATGGCATTCACTGGGCAAAACTGAAGCATAAAAGAGTTCGGACCAGCTCAGGAACTAGCACTAAGGAGTAGATGACGGCCAGAAGAAGCTAGTATTTTTTATCCTACCAAAGCCTACATTTTTTTCTTCCAAGTTAAATTAGCCTGCTCTTACTTTGCTGAAGGAAATGGTTCATTTCAAGTCACCTACCCTCTAGCCCAACTCATTTCTTAATCAGTGCTAAATTCTCCAATATCTCAGATCTCCCCAACCTTCCTTTCCCCCAAACTAAAGTGATTTAATGTTCTGCCACAGTGTGCTGCAAATATTCTTAGCGTATCATTCATCAAGATGATCGAAATCTCAGTCCTTCTCACATACTTTTGGTTCTATCTTTAAATCTCTCGATTATGCCGTTCAAGTACTCATTTCTGTTTAGCTAGAAAAGGGGTGGATAATGTTTTTTGATTTAGAGGTGATTTAGCAAATGAATTCTGAATTTCAGCGCATAATGGAAATTACAATGCCAGGACTGAAAACCATGAGAATAAAGAAAGGTCTAATTGGGAAAATAAGATCATACATAGTTTACAGGATGCTTCTTCTGTTTACTATTTAGTTGTTCAATCAGTAGAATAGATTGTAAAGTTTGAAACTCAATGACCCAAAATTTTCTCTTTGAAATACAGAAAGAAAAGTATTCTCTAGTCAATAAAAAAAGCCTCAGATAAAGATTTGGATTCACTTGTGGATTAGCGGTCACCACCCTCTTCATCCAACAGCATTCTGCAACAACCACCTTACTGGTCTTTCATCTTCCAGCCCCTTCCCTCTTCGAAATATTTTATACATAGTTTTGTGGATCGACTGTTTAGAACACTATGCATCAATCACCTCCCTGCAAACTCTCTGACTACACATTTCCCTCTATTGAACTCCTTACCACTGGTTATAGGATTTTCCATTAGCTGTTTATTTCTTACGTATCTCCTCTCTTCTCTCACTACATCTCAGCTCTCACTCTTCACTGCTCTCAAACTAACCAACGGTACCTCTCACTCAACTCTCCTATCTCTGACCCACTGCTCGTGCTTATTCCTCCTACATGGAACTCCTTCCCCTTCACTAACTTCAAAGCCCCCTAAAAAGCCACCTCCCTTAGGATGATTCCTTGGTCATCACCCTCCTCTCTGTTGTACCCTCTGATTAGCCAACCTTAGCAATCAATCAATAGTATTTATTGAATGCCTTCCATGTGCAGAGCACTGGACTAGGCACATAGGAGAGTATAAGAAAATGAGTTCCCTGCTCTCAAGAAACATAAAATCTAACAGGAGGGACCGACAAATAAATTACAGATATGAGGAAGCATAAAATTTCTCTCTGCATGTAGTAAGTGGGGGTTGTAAGTACCTAAGGGCTCAGGTTGAAAAGAAGGACAGAAGTGGCAGTCTGGGGAAATAAGTATATTAGAAATTAACAGGGAAGGATGACTAGAGGAGTGTGATCTCTGAAGAGCTTTGAAGACAGGAAGAGCTATGGCCTGTTGGTTATGGAGAAGGGAGTTCCAGCAGGAGTTTGCAGCAGAAGAAATGATAAGAAGTCACAGGGAGAGGGTTGGTTTGGGAAGAACGGTGAGTCTGAGTGGGGGAGAGAGGATAGTGCATAAATAGGAGGGATAGGGATGGTTCAGTGCCTTAAAGCTTGATATGGAGAGGGATGGACAGAGGAGGTAGATTATGAAAATATGTGGGGAATTACTTCTTGAGAAATTGCTGGAAAGAATGGGACAGTGAATGTGGGGAATAGGGGTGTAGGGTGGGGTATAGGTTTGTTGCCATAACTTGGGGTATACCTATACGCATATTGGGAAATAGTGTTGCCTAGTGGAAAGAGCATAGGCCTGGAAGTCAAAGGACCAAGGTTCTAAGAGCAGGTCTGCTACTTGCCTGCTGTGTGACCTCGGGCAAGTCACTTAACATCTTTGAGCCTCAGTTTCCTCAACTGTAAAATGGGGATGCATACCTGTTCTCCCTCCTATTTAGATGTGAGCCCATATGAGACAGGGGTTGAGTCTGACCTGATTATCCTGTATCTATCCAGTGCTTAGAAGTGTGTCTGACATATAATAAGTTTAGACTGTGAGCTCGTCATTGGGCAGGGATTGTCTTTATCTGTTGCCGAATTGCACATTCCAAGGCCTTAGTACAGTGCTCTGCACAAAGTAAGTGCTCAATAAATACTACTGAATGAATGAAATGCTTTTGCAAAGTCAACAAACATCATCTTGACATTCTTCTCCTCCTTTTCCTCCTCTGCCACCTGGACGGATGGGAACAGTGTTAATAATAACTGTGTTCACTGTGACGTTTGGACTAAGCACTGGGGTGAATACAAGATAATTAGGCTGGTCATAGTCTCCGTCCCTCATGGGGTTCACAGTCTAAGGATGAGGGAGAACAAGCACTGAACCCCCATTTTATTGTTTATTGTTGCATTGTTCTTTCCCAAGGGCTTAGTACAGTGCTCTGCACACAGTAAACACTTGATAAATATTATGGAATGAATGAATGAATTCTGCAGATGAGGAAACTGAAGCACAGAGTAAAGTGACTTACCCAAGTTCACGCAGTAGGCAAGTGGCAGAGTGAGGATTAGAATCAGGTCCACTGACTCCCAATCCTGTCCTCTTTCCACTAGATCAAGTTGCTTCATTTCCTTTTGCCATTTCCTTACCTTGATGAAGCTGTTTTCCCACCTAACTTTAGTCCTCGTAAAGCCAATGCTTTGTGATTTGTTCCCAATTAAATAATAATAATAATAATGGTATTTGTTAAGCACTTACTACGTGCCAAGCATTGTCCTAATAATAATAATAATGATGTTGGTATTTGTTAAGTGCTTACTATGTGCCGAGCACTGTTCTAAGCGCTGGGGTAGATGCAGGATAATCAGGTTGTCCCTCGTGAGGCTCACAATCTTCATCCCCATTTAAGAGATGAGGTAACTGAGGCACCGAGAAGTTAAGTGACTTACCCAAAGTCACACAGCTGACAGATGGAGGATCCTGAATTAGAACCCACGACCTCTGACTCCCAAGCCTGTGCTCTTTTCACTGAACCACGCTGCTGGCGCTGGGTCAGATACAAGGTTATCCGGTTGTCGCACTTGGGGCTCACAGACTTGATCCCCATTTTACAGATGAGGTAACTGAGAGAGAGAAGTGAAATGACTTGCCCAAAGTCACGCAGCTGACAAGTGTCAGAGCCGGGATTAGAACCCACAACCTCTGACTCCTAAGCCCATGCTCTTTCCACTAAGCCACTCTGCTTCTCTGGAAATGGAAACCACACATTTCAATGGGAAAGTAAAATAAAAAAGACATGTATTTTAAATATTCAAGTGTTCTCTTCTGACTCCACACTGCCAGCAGGAGTCATGTTCTTGAATAGTGGCATCATTTATGACTCAAGAAATATGGAAGCCCAATGTGTGAAACTACAAACAAGCTTTCTTCCTGTTCTGACACTTCCTTCAAAAACCTATTTCACAGTTTTCAGAGAAAGAAGGCTTTAGCACTTTATAAGGACAGTATTTTTTGAAGTTCAATGAATATGAAGTATATGAATTAAAATAGAAAAAATATTGAATTGGGTTATTGATGTCATCATTATAGAAAAAGTTGAGGGGGTGAAATTTACTTATGGGTTCAAGCTAAACTGAAGAGTGATAGCACCATCGATTCATTTTACATCTATCACTAAAGGATATTTGGTTTAAACACATAAGTTGACAAACGGTTTTTTAAAATTGATGTTGATGTGTCTGTAATTGGGATATAAATCAAGATTTTTCCAAAATAATTTCCAAATATTTTCCAAAGATGGTCAATATAGCAGTAAGATGATACAGTGCTCTGCACATAGTAAGCACTCAATAAATACGATTGCATGAATGAATGAATGTCATGAGATTAATACATTTAAACGGTAAAATTTAAACTCTCCTCTAATTTGCAAAGTCTCCTTTGTCCAGAACTACTCACTGGCTCTCTTCTTGCTAATCCGAACTGCACAGATTTGTTTCCAATTACTAATTACTTTTTTATATCCTTGGCAATAAATAGCTTCTCTTAACTTAATTGATTTCATTCATGAGGACTCACAGATTACCCAGGATTCTACTCACCATCTGGCATATAAACACAGAGTAACTTTTTATGTATGTGTGTCTCTGTGTTTTAATTACTGCTATTTTTTCCCCCAGAATACTCTGCATATTCAAACTAACTCCCAAGAGATTTAATTGGGCAACAAATTGAATTCTAAGTAGAGATTACACAAGTACCAACAAGTAGTTTCGTTAAGGATACCACAACTTTTTTTATTCTGTTTCCACCTTTCAACTGGTCCAGTACTCTGGGTGCGGGATTGGGAACAGAGGGTCGATGTTATTCAGTAGTGAGAATTCATTTTTTATAAAAAAGGTGCTGTTTAAAAGCACCCATTTCCAAGAAGATATTTCTTCCTGGAAGATAATGCAAAGGAAATAGATGGAATGAAATAATAGGGACCTTCTGACAGTGACCCTCTACAGCGGATAGGGGTAATGGGGCTGTGGTATCCTGGGACGGAAGTAGCGTCTTTGTTAAAGGGGATGTGAGGAGTAACAGTGAGGGAGGGTTAGGGGTTCCCCCAGAGAAATGCTCTTCCCCCAGAGAAATGTTCTAGGTTCAGGGGTTCGGATGGACATGCAGCCAAAAGTAAGGAGGCCAGAGACGATGCATGTGCACATCTAACTAAAAATGTTACCACCATACAGGACTCTGCCCCCGGAGTTCATTCATTCATTCATTCAATAGTATTTATTGAGCGCTTACTATGTGCAGAGCACTGTACTAAGCGCTTGGAATGAACAAGTCGGCAACAGATAGAGGCAGTCCCTGCCGTCTGACGGGCTTACAGTCTAATCGGGGGAGACAGGCAGACAAGAACAATGGCAATAAATAGAGTTGAGGGGAAGAACATCTCATAAAAACAATGGCAATTAAATAGAATCAAGGCGATGTACATTTCATTAACAAAATAAATAGGGTAATGAAAATATATACCGTTGAGCAGACGAGTACAGTGCTGAGGGGATGGGAAGGGAGAGGGGGAGGAGCGGAGGGAAATGGGGGGAAAAGAGGATTTAGCTGCGGAGAGGTGAAGGGGGTGTCGGTAGAGGGAGTAGAGGGAGAAGGGGAGCTCAGTCTGGGAAGGCCTCTTGGAGGAGGTGAGTTTTAAGTAGGATTTTGAAGAGGGGAAGAGAATCAGTTTGGCGGAGGTGAGGAGGGAGGGCGTTCCAGGACCGCGGGAGGACGTGACCCAGGGATCGACGGTGGGATAGGGGAGACCGAGGGACGGTGAGGAGGTGGGCGGCAGAGGAGCGGAGCGTGCGGGGTGGGCGGTAGAAAGAGAGAAGGGAGGAGAGGTAGGAAGGGGCAAGGTGATGGAGAGCCTTGAAGCCTAGAGTGAGGAGTTTTTGTTTGGAGTGGAGGTTGATAGGCAACCATTGGAGGTGTTTAAGAAGGGGAGTGACATGCCCAGATCGTTTCTGCAGGAAGATGAGCCGGGCAGCGGAGTGAAGAATAGACTGGAGCGGGACAAGAGAGGAGGAAGGGAGATCAGAGAGAAGGCTGACAAAGTAGTCTAGCCGGGATATAACAAGAGCCCATAGCAGTAAGGTAGCCGTTTGGGTGGATAGGAAAGGGCGGATCTTGGCAATACTGTAAAGGTGAAACCGGCAGGTCTCGGTAACGGATAGGATGTGTGGGGTGAACGAGAGAGATGAGTCAAAGATGACACCGAGATCGCGGGCCCAAGAGACAGAAAGGATGGTCGTGCCATCCACGGTGATAAGGAAGTCTGGGAGAGAACCGGGCTTGGGAGGGAAGATGAAGAGCTCAGTCTTGATCATGTTGAGTTTTAGGTGGCGGGCCGACATCCAGGTGGAGACATCCTGGAGGCAGGAGGAGATGCGAGCCTGAAGGGAGGGGGAGAGGACAGGGGCAGAGATGTAGATCTGTGTGTCATCTGCGTAGAGATGGTAGTCAAAGGAGTAACATGATGTGTCATAGAAAATGGGAAGGGATGGCAAATTGTTCCCCACCTTGGAAGGCCGAATGTCTGAAGCCAGCGGTAACATAATTCATGGCCAATAAAACAAATCATGTGTGTTGCTAAAGGTAGAATACCCCTTACATCTGTTCCTAAAGGATACAGATTGAAATATCTAGTGGAAAGAGCTCAGGCCTAGGAGTCAGAGGACCCGGGCTCTAAGCCTGTCTCTGCTACTTGACTGCTGTGTGGCCTTGGGCAAGTCACTTAATTTCTCTGTGCTCCAGTTTTCTCATCTGTAAAATGAGAACCAAATACCTGTTCTCCTTCCTACCTAGACTGCCAGACCTGATTATCTCCTATAAAACCCAGGTTCTTGTACAGTGCTTGTTACACAGTAAGGCTTTAACCAATACATGATTACTATTATTATTGTTGCTGTTATCATTATCGTTATTTTTCCTCCCATGCCCAGACTGTAAACTAGCTTATCATTTAAGTAGACAGCTCAATCTAAATCTCCTGTTGCGAAAGAAGCAATTGAGTCTTTGGAAGCAACTCCGATATCCGAGTAGCCCTGGTGAAGATTATACCGCTCAGCAATTGGCAAGGGGCTAAACAACTTGCCCATTGTCTTCACGCATGTAAAATTAGGAAGAAACTGCTTTCTGGACATTCACATACAGATGAAATTTCACCATTCATAGTTTCACCTTCAAATATGAAGAACGGCTATCCAAACGTACAGAGTTGTTGGAAAACAGTCGCTTTAGTGAAGTAGCACTTCAGATTTCATACGAAAATGTTGTAAAGTTAGTCCCTATTCCTCTTCCGATGTGATAAAAACCATTTACTTGGCTGGCGCCGCTCTGGTCTTTGGCTAAGCAAATGTCGGAAGATTCATGACGTTTAAATTATTTAAAAAAATATTCTCGGAGGCAAAATCTGTACAGTCCATCCAAACCCTACTCATTTTCATGACAATGAATATGTATCTGAATAGTCCTTTGGTCTAAATTTAAGGCAGAGAAGAAGAAAGCAATAATCTACTAGTAATAATATAAGGATATAGGCAAGACAATTGATTAATCTAGGCTCCCTCAGGATTGCATAATTATTTTCAATCTTTAGCTATGCTGAGCTTTAATTTAAATAATGTAGGTGTAATGAACCAAGTAAAGATGTACCAGGAAGCAGTCTTCTTTTCAGACTTCTCTGTGGTCTCACAAGAGGAGATTGACCATCTGCTTTCCAGTATGTCATCTCAGTCAAATTTCCTTTTGACCCAACCATCTTGGCATCATTTTGTCATTCGCTAAAAGGAAAATTGAATCAGCTATTCTTTCATTTTTATCTCTACTCCCCTCTCCTTTGTTAGGGTTTTTTGGCTTTGACCCAGGATCAGGTCCTGTTGATGCAAAATATAGCATGGCGTAGTCAATAGAGCCCGGGCGTGGGAGTCAGAAGCACCTGCGTTCAATCCGAGCTCTGCCATTTGTCTGCAGTGTGACCTTGGGCAAGTCACTTAACTTCTCTGTGCCTCAGTTACCTTATCTGTAAAATGCGGATGAAGACTGTGAGCCCCATGTGGGACAGGGACTGAGTACAATTTGATGACCTTGTATCTACCTCAGCCTTAGAACGGTGCCTGGCACCTAGTAAGTGCTTAACAAATACCATATAGTAATAATAATATTTTAAAAACCTACAGCCAATAATTAATGCACTGAGCCTTGTGGGGGCAGGGAGTTTTGATCATATAAGCCCAGGTACAGGTGACAGCAATGTATCTCCATATTTGAAGTCCGCTATGCTGAAGTTATTTACTCCGGGTTAGGAGGACCAACTTTCTGGATTGCTTCATCTATTTCCAGCTTGGCAAAGTGCCAGTTTTCCTTTAGCAGACATTTGTGATTCAATCTCTTTGGAATGAATCCTTCCTTATTTCTCCAGTGATAAATATCAAAGTCTTACCCCTTCCAGAAGCTTCGGGAAATGCCTTCTCCTCATCCTCACATCCTTAAAAAGAAAAAAGAAAGATAAATCAACCCAAGGTTATTATTTCTTCCTTGTCAATCTAGGTATTCCAGTCAAATGACTGGTATCTTCAGCTTCTTGTGCCATTCTTGTCAAAACCCTTGCCAAGACATTGAAAACCTCTATTAGGGATCTACCCTGTCTTCATTCTTTTTTAAACCCTATCTGACAAATTAGTTGATGCATTTCTGTCAAGTAAAAGTATTTTCTCCCCTCATGTATTCTCTTAAGTGTTCTTGGCAACTAAAACCATCTCTCCCCCTTAACCATTTCAGACACCTCCTTAGCGTACAAAATTCCACTTCATCTTTCTACAGAAATGAGTTTTGGTCATTTTAATGTGTCCGAGCCTAAACAGTGAAAGCATAGAGTAGAATCATCTTGAGGTGGTTTTCCTGTCATCACATGATGACAGGAATTTCCTGGAGTCATGTCACTCCTGATATGCTCATTTGCTTCGTGTCACATTCTAAGAGGAGAGGCATTAACGAATCCCATTATCTTCAGGACTCTCGACAGAACCCTTGGCAGTATCACCACCAACACTATTGTTTAGTTTCACTGTGCTGCCTTCCACATACAGAAGACCTAGTCCTTGCCTTGTCGGTCCTTGTTAATCCGAGCATTTATCCCATCCCGCCTTGATTACTGCATCAGCATCTTTGCTGATCTCCCTGCCTTCTGTCTCTCCCCACTTCAGTCCATACTTCACTCTGCTGTCCAGATCATTGTTCTACAAAAACGTTCAGCCCATTTTCCCCACCCCTCAAGAACCTCCAGTGGTTGCCCATCAACATCCACATCAAACAGTAACTCTTTACCATTGACTTTAAAGTATTCAATCACCTTGCCCCCTCCTATCAATCAATCAATTATATTTATTGAGTGCTTACTTTGTGCAGAGCACTGAACTAGGAGCTTGGGAGAGTATAATATAACAATATAAGAAACAGATTCTTTGCCCACAATGAGCACCTTGTAACTCTTACCCAGCCCACACGCTTTGCTCCTCTAATGCCAACCTACTCACTGTATCTCGATCTCGTCTATCTCACCACTGACCCCTTGCCCACATCCTGCTCTGGCCTGGAACTCCCTCCCTCTTCATATCTGACAATCACTCTCCCCCTCTTCAAAGCCTTGTTGAAGGCACATCTCTTCCGAGAGGACTTCCTTGAATAAGCCCTCATTTCTTTTTCTCCTACTCCCTTCTACGTTGCTGATTTGCTCCTTTTATTCACTGCCCCTTCAGGTCCATAGCACTTACATACATATCCCTAACTTATTTACGTATTTAAGAGCATGAGCCCCATGCGGGACAGGAACTGTTTCCCACTCGATTAACTTGTATCTACCCCGGCACTTAGAACAGTGCTTGGCACATAGAAAGGGCTTAACAAGTACCATAATTACCTCATTATCATTATTGTATTAATGTCTGTCTCTCCCTCTAGACTGGAAGCTCATTGTGGGCAAGGAATGTGCCTGTCTTATTGTTATACCGAACTCACCCAAGTGCTTAAAACAGAGCTCTGCACAGAGTAAGCACTCAATTAATACAATTGACTATTTATTAACTGCCTTCTCTACTAGCTGCTGTACTATACTACACTACTGCTAGACCTTTAAGCTGTAAGCTTTCTGCACCTTTAGGTTGTAAGCCTGCTGTGGGCAGGGAACATGTCTGCTAACTGTTGTAGCGTACTCTCCCAAGAGCTTAGAACAGCACTCTGCACAGAATAAGTGCTCAATAAATACCACTGATTGACTGACATCTGCTATACTCCTCGGGTTCCACTGCCTTGGCTGGCCGCAAATGAAACTTCCTCACCCCACTTTCCACTAATTTCCTGGATTCCTTGGGGGTTTTTTTAACATTTTAATTAAATCTCTCACACTATTATATGCCCTCTATGAGTTCTATAATAACATTTATCTGAGACTGACTAGGTTTCTCTTTCAAATTGCTTAGAAGAACAGATTTAGTAATATAGAATGGATCCCCGAAAATGGTAGTTGTCTCAGGGGTCATACCAAGCAGGGGGAAAGATATAGCGACATAGGAGGCTAGAAGGGTACCAGCCCAATAAATGGGGCTACATTCCACTAATACCCAGAAGACTGAGATACAGAATTATCTCGCATGTGTGACAGTGTGTGTGTAAATGAAAGGATGAAAGGAGGTGTTTGATTTAGTAAACTGCTAAATGTAAAATCACCTAACCTGCCCTCTTCTTCATCTGGACCAAAAAAAGGGGACTCTTTCGATGTGAAATGAATTCAGAAAACCCTGAATTAGAAGTGTAAGAGACCAAATAAAGAAATGAAGCTTAATTCTTTGCAAATTAATGTGTTAGAAAAATGCATTTGCATTTTTATGAGCAAAAAAGTCCATACATTGGTAGGCGATCCATTAGACTTTAGACCCTTCTGATCTAATAAATTGCTGTGCCAATTCTCTAAACTAAATTTCTCCTAAGAAGTACTTTGCCAATATTCTCTATTTGTAGTAATATATACCATATATACCAAAAAGACTCTGGTGATTTGTTTCCCCACATTTCAACTGCTAGAGAAGCAACCTTAAAAATTATACTTAAAAAGGAATTGTTAAAGGAATTAACATGTTTTAATTATATGAGGAGAAGATGTTTTGTTAGGAATCATCTAGGACTGATTGTCAGCTTCCCCTTCTCCCGTGAGTGAATAGGAAAACACCTTCAGTCTGCCTTCGGTGAACACTTCACCAGAAAATGAGGTAATTCATTTTGGTGGACAATTAAGGTCACAAGTTAGAAACTTGATATCAAAACATAGGGAAACAAAGGCAGAAAGGTGATTGATCTTCTTTAAGATCAGAGGTATAAAAGACTTTCTCCTAACTATAATTGGACTGGCTTCCAGTGGAGGAGAGGAGCAGATTAACATAGGAAATGGAAATCACTGAAGCCAGGTATCTCCCCATAAATGAGGGGAGATATCTCCCTTTAAAGTTTCCATCTCACATCTCATTTTTCCAGTTATGTTTTGCATGACAGGTTAGTCACAAATAGGCATTTCATTAGCCATAGCTAAGCAGAGATGGATTTTCTGATGTGCACCAGCAAATACTAAATGAAAACAATAATTTGAGAAAAATAATCTAATGCAACTGTCTGGGGATTCAGGGCATGTGGAAGAGAGGAGATAAAGCGAAAATCAAAAACTTCACATATCTCATATTTTGGGAGACATTTCTTAGCCATAGTGGTGCCACTTGGTATTTCATGTTCAAATTGATTTGGGAGGTAAGATTTTCAATAAATGAATAATAGTTTAAATATTTATAGTTTTATCCAAATATCTCAAAGCATCATATGAAATTTTTCCCAAATAATTCCTGCTATTCAAGTTGAAAAACTGAGAAACAGAGAGGGAGACAAATGGCAAAACTGCCATGTCAATGGGGTTACTTGTATAATTTTTGTCACCTAATTCCTTAGCTGGTGCTCTTTCACTAAGGTCAAGATGCCTTTCCTGGGATGCTAATGTCAGTAATTACTTTCAAGAAGCTGTATCAGATTTGAACAGACTGGCAAGGCTATTTTTAAAAGTGCTACATTTTGTGTCTGATTGAGAAGCCAGGCTAAAAATGTTAATTATTGAACACAGTCTGATCACGGAGTGACATAAGCCAACTCAAAAGGAATTTTCAGTTTCTGGGGTAACAAAAAGACAAACAATTGAAAAAAATCCATCGCTCTCCTAATGATTTTCTTTAGAAGGCCCCCTTAAAAGGAGAAACAATAGAGTTTCACACCCTGGATAAATTTTACCCTTTTAAGCAATTCTCACACTAGCTTTCCTTAAGTCTCTTCTTTTCCAAATCGCAAAAAGCTACGTGATGGAAGCTTAGCCATTTAAGAAAGCATGCCCTATGCTTTGTTTGTTCTTTTGTTTTTTCTAGCCTTGTCACTGAACTATAGCAATTATAATCTATCCATCATATTTATAGAGCACTCATTGTGTGCAGAGCACTATACTAAGTGCTTGGAAAAGTAAAAGAGAGTTGGTAAAAACAGTCGCTGCCCACAAAGAGCTTGCAGTCTAGAGGACTGACCTTAGAGAGCTTATTATAGAGCTCATTACAGGTAAAAAGGTTAGTAAAGACAATGCCACAGCTGCCAAAAATATTTGCCACTGTTGAACCTGGAAGAAAATCTGAGCAGAAAAAATTCAGGTCAATTAATGGGTCATCAAGACCCCTCAATTTACAAAACACAAGCTTTGTCCCCAAAACCATTCCAATATTTGAAAACCCAAATCTCACGACGGCTGTTTCTGAACATTTTTCACATTTTCCTCGGAAATGGCATATATTGTTTTTTATTTCCCAAGAATTAAAAAAAGGTCCCAGAAGTTGGTAGGAACTGGATTCTAGAAGGAAATCCTCTAGGTTACTTCAGTCGCTCCACTCTCCAGTACATACTTTACTCTGCTGCCCAGGTCATTTTTCCAAGACATTTTGTATGTCTCAATTCAAATGATTATCCATTCCTCTCCTTGTCAGGCTGAAACTGCTAACCGGTAGCTTTACATCTCCTTCCTCCTTATCCACTCTCTTCTCCTTCTCAGCTCACAATCTTCATTCCTCTGGAGCTAACCTACAACTGGTGCCTTATTCTCATGTCCCCCCACCACTGGCCTCTTCCTCATCCCCCACCTCCCCAATATCCTGGGACTCCCTATCATTGCACATCTGACACACCACTGCTCTCCTTATCTTCAAACCCTAAATCACATCTCTGCCAAGAAGTCGTCCCCAATTAATCATTAATTTCCCTAACTGTCAACTCTGCCCCACTTAAGCACTTAAGTACTTATAACCCGCATTAGACTTACCTGCATAACTTGATACTCTATGGCAGCCAGTACTTACAACCCCCATCATTCTTATGTCATACCTTTAAAACTCTATCAGGTTTTCCTATCTGTAATTTATTTAAGTATTGGTTTCCCCCACTAAACTTTAAACTTTTCAAGGCCAAGGATCATTTATACTATTTCTAATGTATTTTTTAATGGTATTTAAGTGCATACTACATGCCAGGGACTGTACTAAGCACTGGGGTAGACACAGCTAATCAGGTTGGACACAGTCCACATCCCACGTGGGGCTCACGATCTTAATCCCCAATTTACAGATGAGGTAACTGAGGCACAGAGAAATTAAGTGACTTGCCCAAAGTCACACAGCAGACAAGCGGCAGAGCTGGCACTGGAACCCAGTTCCTTATGACTCCTGGGCCCGTGCTCTATCCGCGAAACAATGCCGCTTCTCTGTATTCTCCAGAGTCTTGTATTCTCCAGAGTGTTTAGCACAGTCCACCTGCACATGGCAGATAATAAATAATAATAATAATAATATTGTTGGTATTTGTTAAGCACTTACTATGTGCCGAGCACTGTTCTAAGCGCTGGGGTAGATACAGGGTCATCAGGTTGTCCCACATAAGGCTCACAGTCTTCATCCCCATTTTAGGGATGAGGGAACTGAGGCACAGAGAAGTGAAGTGACTTGCCCACAGTCACACAGCTGACAAGTGGCAGAACCAGGATTAGAACCCACGACCTCTGGCTCCCAAGCCCAGGCTCCTTCCACTGAGCCACGCTCCTTCTCTAAATGCTGCTGATTGACAAGAGTGACCTTCCAGTCAAATATGAAACTCATATCACTTAGCTATTTTATCTGGGGTGGGGTTGGATACAGCTGGGGCTAAAAGGTTCCAAAGAAGTATTCCTGTGGGAACCCAGGACTATCTCTCCCTTTTCTACCTCTGCTATAAGTGTCAGATGATATACCTTTGCCTGCCTTCGTTGCCCTTTAAAGATTTCCATTTGCTGGGTATGAAGCATAAAGAATTGCATGGACGATTGAACTAAGCATAGGTCTGAGAGTTAGAAATTCTGAATTGCATTCCTAGGGTTGAGGCTGTTATACTGGATGACACTGAGCAGTCAATTGTCTCATATTTCTGTTTTCGACATTAAACTGGAGGTCATACTAACGCTAACCCTCTTACAGCAATGGTGACGGGAGGAATAAAATCCTTTTTACCTACAATTCAATGCTATACTTACATGGCTGATTTCAGTTTATTAGAATTATAGCTCAAGAAGGAACTATTGCCTAGCGTATAGTAACCGCTTAATGAATTCCATCATAATGATAATGAAACCTCTGCACCTCTCTAGACTGTAAGCTTATTGTGGGCTGGGAGTGTTTTTGTTTATTGTTGAATTGTGCTCTCCCAAACGCTTAGTATAGTGCTCTGCACACAGTAAGCACTCTATAAATACAATTGAATGCATGAATGAACATGAAGAGGTCATCTGCTCCTGCCTCCTATCTCCAGGCAGCTAAATGACTTAAATGATCCAGAACAGATGGCTGTCTAATAATAATAATAAAAATAATGATGGTATTTGTTAGGAGCTTACTATGTGCCAAGCACTGTTCTAAGCGCCAGGTTAGATACAAGGTAATCGGGTTGTCCCACGTGGGCTCACAGTCTTAATCCCCATTTTCCAGATGAGGTAACTGAGGCACAGAGAAATTAAGCGACTTGCCCAAAGTCACCCAGCTGACAAGTGGCGGATTAGAACCCACCACCTCTAACTCCCAAGCCCCTGCTCTTTCCACTAAGCCACGCTGCTTCTCTGTCTATTAGTGGTAGTACTGACTCTAAGGATGTAGATTCCAAATCGGTGTTGAAATACTTTAATTTTTCCGTCTCCGATGGAATTCTGCCATTTCCAAAGATTTACATTCTTATAGACTCTAAGCTCCTGTGGGTGGGGAAGGTTTCTTCCAACAGTGTTGTGCTGTCCTCTCCCAAACACTTACACACAGTAAGCGCTCAATAGATACCATCGATTGATTGATTATAACCACTATTTGTCATTTTCCCCTAGTCCCACAGGATTTCAGGATTTTCAGACAGGAAGAGTTCGTATATGCAGAGGACTGTGTAGGTAGATATGCTATTAATTGAAAAGCCATGACATAGGGAGCAGCGTGGCATAGTAGAAAGAGCTGGGCCTGGGAGTCAAAGGGCCTGGGTTCTAATCCTGGTTTCATCATTTGTCGGCTGTGTGACCTTGGGTGTCAGTTCACTTCTCTGTGCTTCAATTTCCTCATCTGTAAAATGAGGATTAAATCCTATTCCCTCCTTCTTAGACTGTGAGCTCCATGTGAATTAACTTGGGTCTACCTTAACAAGAACCCTAATTATTGTCAAAACCTGCAGAAAGGTTTTTTGTTACTTTGTACCTTATAACTAAATTTTCACCAGACAACCATGTTTTCAGTGCTACTTTCTCATCAGCAAGGCAGAAAATGTTTGACCTGCTCAGTTTCTTGTAACAGAAAAGTAACAGTGACCGACATGAAGAAAAGGCATTGGCAGAGTTGTTGTCCCGGGGATCCAGCCCCAAATAAGCAGATGATCTAAATAGAACCCAAATTTTTGGATCAAAGAATTGATCAGAAACACCTCAGGGACTGAAAACACTGATCCCTATACTCCTTTCTTCCACCAAATCATGGGGGGGGGGGGGTGTGTGTGTGTGTGTGTGTGTGTGTGTGTGTGTGTGTGTGTGTGTGTGTGTGTGTGTGACATCTCTACCAGAACGCCCCACTATCCATCTGCCATCATTCCAGTAGTGTATCCACAGAGTTTTCTTGGTAAAAATACAGAAGTGGTTTACCACTGCCTTCTTTCGCTCAGTGAACTCGAGTGTCCGCCCTCGTCTCTCCCATGCCACTGGTGCTCAGCACGGGTGAGTTTTGACTTGTAGCAGATTGCCTTCCACTTGCTAACCACTGGCCAAGCTAGGAACGGAATGGGTAGGCCTCTGCTTGACTCTTCCTCCCGTAGCCGAGACTGGTAGATACTGGAAACTCACCAGGTGCAATCCTGAGAGAGGCCTGATCCCTCCAGGTAGGCTTATATGGCAGACTTATGGTCAAAAAGGGAGAGAAAACCACAAAGGCATGAAGGGGTAAGCATGCAAAGGGTAAGAAAGTTTATAGGGTTTTATTACCACTGAAACACTAAAATAGGATCGAGTTCTTCCGCTCCAGGGGCTCCAAGCTATTAAAGTCATCCTACTTCACATGAGTAAACTGGGACCTGGGTGATGTTGTCCAACCGTGAGTCACTGGCAGAGCTAGAATTAGAATTTGTGGATGTATAGATTTTTCTGATGCTAGTTTCATCTGATTATGTAAAACTTCCCAGAAGGGAATAAGAAAAAATTTAAACGATATTTTCCAGATTTATTTGAAAACAAAAAGAGGAGTAGCTTGCACATCCAAGAACTCTCAAACTGAGTCTTCACTTTGTCTCTTGTTCGGTACTTAGCCCGTCCTTCCCCCCACAAATACCACCAGTTTGAATTTGCAGCGCTTCTGTACTCCAGAGAGTTCAAATGGAAAAAAACAAAACAAGAGAAAACTCTAGTCGGGGCAAAGCAACATTTCTGCAACCCAAGTCTCCTTCTAATAAAGCATTGCAGTAAAATGCCCAATCTCCTGAACTTGCAACAGTACATTCCAAATGCAGATGCATATAGGGAGGCCAGGAAGCACATCTGTCCAGGAGAGTATGCTCTTTAGTTCTTTCTGTACCTCATGTTCTGTTCTCTCCCTCTTTTTTCCTATATCATAATTTCACCCAGTCACTGAATAGCTAGGTAGAGGGTCTGCAGCTGAACAAGGTGGGGGAAGCGAGGCTCAACCCCCCCACCCCCATTTGCCCAAAATCAAAACCTCTACAGGCACCTAAGGTATCCTTTTACTTTTTCACTCCTCAAAATGGGGATGGACTAGGGAAACGAATAATACTGAGTCAAAAAAACCCAGCCCTTCCTCATAGGAAGCACAAATCTTAACTGGTCTCTGACTCATCAGGTGTCTAGGTACCTATAAGAGGCAAACACAGTACTCCTGACTACATGGGACCTTTTTGAAAGCATTACTTGTCATGATTGGGAGAGGTATAAGATACTAGAGCGCACCTCAGGATTTAACGTTTCCAAAGATCATTAAACTAGCTTCTTCACAAGTCTTGCATCAATTGACATATCCGCTCCTAACTTGCTGTTCAAAGGCCTTGTCTTCATATGTGACTTGTGGGGCCTCTTTAGGAAAGAAAAAAGCCCCTTTTCTGAGCTGTCATGCACCAAGTATTCTTCCCTTGTTCTTCCAAGGCCTTTCAGGGTTGCGGAGGCTTTTTTGACAGATCAAAGGAGTCATTCAAACTATTCTAATGGAAGTTCCCAGGAAAGGATGGAAATAAAGCGAAGCAGTGTGTCCTAGAGGAAAGAGCCTAGGTCTAGTAGTAAGAGGAACTGGGTTCTAATCCCAGCCCCGCTACTTGCCTACTGTGTGACCTTGGGCAATTCACTTAACTTCTCTGTGGCTCTGTTTTGTGGGCAAGTCACTTTACATCTCTGTGCCTCAGTTACCTCATCTGTAAAATGGGGATTAACTGTGAGCCTCACGTGGGACAACCTGATTACCCTGTATCTACCTCAGCGCTTAGAACAGTGCTCTGCACATAGTAAGCGCTTAACAAATACCAACATTATTATTATTAATATGGGAATTCGATACCTGTTCCCCCACGTACTTCGACTTGGGAGTCAGCCCCCCGTGGGATAGGATTGTGTCCAATCTAATTGATTTGTATCTACTACAGTGCTGAGCAATGCTAGACAGACAGTAAGTGCTTAACAAATACCATAACACTATAAATCAGTGAATGGCTAGAATACTCAGGATAATAATAATAATATTGTAATAATATAATCATTAGTATTAGGGAATTCCCCAGTCTAGCGTGGACTGGCTTCAGCTCCTTGGGTAGATAGGAGACTTCAGCTAGGGAGAGGAAATCATTTTGAGGTTTTTCAATACTCAACTTCCTCATGCTTCCCAGGAATTTGTGGATCGTCATTTTTCCAGCTTTTCTATGTGAAGCACCAGTCGGGGCAATCTGGTTTCCCTAGGTGGAGTTCATCCCTCTTGTTGTTTGGGGAATCATTTATAGGAAAGTATAGCCATAGGTTGGTGGGGTTAGTACCTGCGATTATGAAGCTTCCGGTCTAAACCCCGAATCCCAGGGCAGCAAAAGGGCCCGGAGCTGGCCTGGCTGTTGGTTTGTGCTGGGATGGACCTAGAGGCAAGCGGGGGGCAAGTCGGGGAACTGTCCTGAGACACTACTGGGGACTGCAATAAGGCAAATGGGACCCTGTTCAGGGTCGCCTCTGGTTTTGGCTCAATCTAAGGGGGCTTCTAGGAGCTCTGCAGGCACCAGCGCTGCTATGGAATTTAAGGATGCACATCAGAAGGGCCTTGGAAGCTTTTGGATACATGGTTATAAAGGGACCATCACAATTTAGCTCCCTGCTAAACTCCACAGGTCTGATCCTCATTCTAAACTTCCAAATAATAGAGGGAAATTCCTGCCTCATAGTTTGCAGGAAGATGAGAATTCTATGGAAAAGATCACACAAGCCTGGGGCACGGTTAAAAGATTAGATGCATAGTTAACATGCATTTTGCAAATTTCCATTTCTCCATCCTTGAATAATCACACCCCGGTTGCTTTTCTCAGCAATATCTGCATATTCTGAGCTCAACTGCAATTTTATGCCGATTCCTTAAGTTTCCAAAACATTATCCAGGGACCAGGGAAATAGTTCTTTCATTTTGTTCAGGGCCAAGGGGACACCACCACATTTTCCTGATGCTCAGATTCACCCACTGTGTCCGCTCCCAACCCCAAACTCCCTTCCAAACGATTAACCGATTGGGAAGCAGAGCGTGGGAATGAGAGGGGAGAGAACACAAAGCAGGTTGCTGGACACGTCACCTTTATAGACAGAGGGGAAATCGCACTCCTTGAGGTTGGACCTCTGTCTCCTCCAGCAGAAAGCTTGATCACAATGCACAGAGAACAACCCCATTTACCTTCAGGAACTCCAACATGTTTTTCTTCTTTAGAGTTCTGCGATTCAGAGATCTCCTGACCACGGTATTATCGTACACACTAGTAGGCATGAAGTTGACCACCAAAACAACCAAACTTTGTTACCTGCGTCCACTTTCCTCTTACCGATGAAACAAAGCTACCGCCAGCTCCTAAAAAGCCAGATTGAACCGATGCATCTTTCAATCTGGCTCTTCCCTTTATTAACATTAATTACAGTTTTGCTTTTATTGGCATTATTTAACACTCACTAAAATAAGCCAAAAAAAGAAAAAGAACTAGCACCATGATAGTTGGGCATTCTTCCACACTCCACAGGAACTAAGTCGAAGCAGAAATCTTTTCACCTCGAGACTTTGTTGCTTAGCTCAGTGACTGAATTCTTCAGAGGGTTGAGACAACCAGGGACCTGGGAGAGGTGAGAACTGGACCAGGAGTTAAATGCTCTGTCTCTCGTTTCCAGTTTTCACAATGCCCAGCCAATCTTCAGCAAGCTACTCACCCCTTCATCATGAAAATAAGTGCTGGCTATTTTCCCAAGTGAGAAATGAAATCCAACAATAATCCTAAAATTAGCACGAAAAAAGGTATTTGTACCAGGCTTCTCTAATCTACTTCTCTTTTCGTTTAGTTTACACAGGAAACTGCATTGGGCAGTCATGGGGGGTGGAGGGAGGGAGAGAGATTATATCTGGATTCCCCTTCGGGATCACACCGTGCGCCCCCATGCAGTCCTCCTGGAGCAGACAAGTTTCTCCTTAGATACAGTTGTTGAGGTTAGGGATAAGCAAAATATGGAAAGGACAAGGGAAGGGCTATATATGAATCCCTTTGTCTTTCACGATCAAAATTTGTTCTGAAATATTGACCCTTGAAAACATATCTTTCCACTGACATTAACTGGTTAGACTTTATGGCATAACTGCGGCATTCATTAAACTTGCGCTGAGCACTGGGGTAGATAAAAAGTCGAGATCAATCACGGTATCTTGACTATATGAGATTCACAATCAACTAATTTAACCATTTTACAGTGAGGAAACTGAGACCCATAGAGGTTAATAAATTTGCCCCAGGCCATACAGTAGGCCAGAGACCGAGCTGGGGTGTGAATCTGGGTCTTCTGACTCCCAATCATGTACTTTTTCCACATTGCTTGATTTAATTAAATAATACCTGGAAAATACTTAAAGCTCCTCGATGAGAGTATCACATCAGTTAAAAGTACAGTACAGCGCCTATTTAAATGATGAATTCAAAATGGAGAGGGAAAAATCAGGAGAGAAATAAAGGGAATCTCAAATGACTCCTGTCACCCCATCATTTCCTTGCAGAGTCAACATGCCTGCATCTGTCCTATAATTACGTCCAGGAGCAATGTCACTCAACTAAGACTAGTCAGAAGTTACTGAAACTACTCTCCCTGGACTAAGAAGCATAATGGCATCTGCTCTGAAGAAAAGTATCTGCTGGGTGAGCCATGAGCCAAGGATCTGAAAGCTTAGAAAAGAGACCTCGATTGTTTGAACACATGGACATTATGTTATTGAAACACTGATGACACAAAAACAAATCCCAAGCAGATATTCCCACATGAGGGGATCCCACTAATGATGAGAGATCAGATATCAGAGCCAAATCCCTCTTTCTCACTCAACTGGGAATTAAAATATGGCAAGAACACAGAGCCCCAAAGAAAGCCAGTTTAGCTAAAACTTGAGCTCCACTGATAGAGTGGTTGAGCTCCACTGATAGGTAGCGTCGTTTGTTGGGGAAGATAAATCAATGAAAAGTGGGAGTTTTTTGAACTTTGGACTTAGAAATGTAGCTTATTTTACCAAAGCGTGCTGAGCCGTGCCGTGCCGTGCCGTGCCGTGCCGTGCTGAGATGTACTGTATCGTGCCGCACTGTGCCATGCTGTACCGCACTGTGCCGAGCTGTGCCGTACTGTGCCGAGCCATGCCACGCCAAGCCGTACTGTGCTGTGCCGTGCCGAGCCAAGCTGTGCTGTGCCGAGGCGTGCCAAGCCATGCCGAGCCGTGCCGAGCCCTGCTGAGCCCTGCCGCAGCACCACTTCGCCGCTGGCCTGACCCCGAGCCCAAAGCAGATGGACGGACACAGTCATCGCCACCACGTCGACTGGAGCCCTCTGCTTCCTTGGAGCCGCACTCTCAGTCTTCGATGACCTCCCACTGGCCTTAGAGTCAGCTCTGCAACCCGGACTCTGCACCCCCGCTCAAGGACTCCCACACTGAGGATCTCGCCTTCCCACCCGCAGACCCCCAGCCACCGGCTCCCATTATGCTCCCCTGCTCGGCCCCGGGGACGTTGTGTTCCCCTGCTCGGACCTGGGGACATTGTGCTCCCCTGCTCGGGCCTGCGGACATTGTGCTCCCCTGCTCGGGCCTGGGGACATTGTGCTCCCCTGTTCCTCCCACACTGGGCCTTGGGACATTGTGCTCCCCTGCTCAGGCCTGGGGACATTGTGCTCCCCTGCTTGGGCCTGGGGACATCGTGCTCCCCAACCGCCCTCCCCCTACTCCGCCCGGAAGCGGCGATTTTGGGAAGCCCTCACTCCCTCTTCCCCCGTGAGGTAATTGATCTTCCCTGCCCTGGGCAACGATGTCCTTGTTCTCATTGTGTTACCTTATTTTAGCCGCCACCTACGCCCGCAAACCACCCCGGACATCCTCAGGGTTCCCGCCGCCGCCTCAGAGACATTTGGACATGAGCCCCGGGACTCTCCTTGCCGCCGGCCTTTTGACTTTGATTTTGATCAGGTCGACCCTTAATCAAGTCAACACCCAACCCTGGTCACCACCCTCTTATTAATAATATTTCATTGTATCATATTACTATATTACCACTTTGGCATGTTATGGTTAATTGTCAGTGCTGCCACCAACCTCTCTGGCCTCACCATGTCCTTCCACCCCCACCCCCATCTGCCCCTCCCAATCCTTTCCTTCCCCTTCCCCTCTCTGGCCCAGCTCTTTCCCGCGCTCTCCTCTGCCTCCTCCCCTCCTCCTCTCCCCAGCCCTAGAACCCCACTATACCAGCGCCACCCCTCTTCCACCTCCCCCTATGCTCCACCCCACCAAACCCCCTCCTCCCACCCTCCCCTCTTCCCTATTCCCCACCCACGCCCCATCCCTGTCCTCCTGTCCCACCACCACCCCTCCTCCCCCGCTTCCCGTCCAGGGCCCCGCCACCTCCTTCCCATCCAAACCCTCCCCTCCCCCCACTCTCTCCCCCTTGCACCCACAGCTACTTTCAAGTGCGGCCTCTGGAACCCCCGCACCATTACAGGTAAACTACCTTTCATCCTTAACCTTTTCCTTTACCGCTCTCTCCTCTACTCGCCCTTACAGAAGTACTCAATAAATACAATTTATTGCTTAAAAACAAGTTATCGCCCTATCTCTCTACTACCCTTCCTTTCCAAGCTCCTAGAACGAGTCATCTACACTCGCTGCCTAGAATTCCTTAACTCTCATTCTCTCCTGGACCCCCTCCCATCTGGCTTCCGTCCCCTCCACTCTACCGAGACTGCTCTCTCAAAGGTCACCCATGACCTCCTTCTTGCCAAATCCAATGGCTCCTACTCTATCCTAATCCTCCTTGACCTCTCAGCTGCCTTCGACACTGTCGACCATCCCCTCTTCCTCCACACCTTATCTCACCTTGACTTCACGGACTCCCTCCTCTCCTGGTTCTCCTCTTATCTCTCTGGGCGTTCATTCTCGATCTCCTTCACGGGCTCCTCCTCCCCCTCCCATCTTCTAACTGTTGGGGTTCCCCAAGGGTCAGTTTTTCTCCCTCTTCTGTTCTCCATCTACAATCACTCCCTCGGTGAACTCATTCGCTCTCACGGCTTCAACTATCACCTTTCTGCAGATGACACACAGATCTACATCTCTGCCCCTGTCCTCTCCCCCTCCCTTCAGGCTCCTATCTCCTCCCGCCTCCAGGATGTCTCCACCTAGATGTCGGCCCGCCATCTAAAACTCAACATGAGCAAGACTGAGCTCCTCACCTTCCCTCCTAAGTCCTGTACTCTCCCTGACTTCCTTATCACCGTGGATGGTATGACCATCCTTCCCGTCTCTCAGGCCCGCAACCTCGGTGTCATCTTTGACTCGGCTCTCTCGTTCACCCCACACATCCGATCTGTCACCAAGACCTGCCGGTTTCACCTTTATAATATCACCAAAATCTGCCCTTTCCTCTCCACCCAAACAGCTATTTTACTAATACAGGCTCTCATAATATCCTGGCTGGATTATCGTGTCATCCTTCTCTCTGATCTCCCTTCCTCCTGTCTCTCCCCGCTCCAGTCTATTCTTCATTCCACTGCCCGGCTCATCTTCCTGCAGAAACACTCTGGGCATGTCACTCTCCTTCTTAAAAACTTCCAGTGGTTGCCTATCAACCTCCGCACAAAACAAAAACTTCTCACTCTAGGCTTCAAGGCTCTCCATCACCTTGCCCCCTCCTACCTCTCCTCCCTTATCTCTTTCCACTGCCCACCCCGCACGCTCCGCTCCTCTGCCACCCACTTCCTCACCGTCCCCCATTCTCGCCTATCCCGCCATCGACCCCTGGCCCACGTCCTCCTGCTGTCCTGGAATGCCCTCCCTCCTCAGCTCTGCCAAACTAATTCTCTTCCCCTCTTCAAAGTCCTACTTAGAGCTCACCTCCTCCAAGAGGCCTTCCCAGACTGAGCTTCCCCTTTTCCCTCTGCTCCCTCTGCTGCCCCTCTAACTCCCCTTCACCTCCCCACAGCTAAGCCCCCCTTTCCCCCCTTTCCCTCTGCTCCTCCCCCTCTCCCTTCCCCTCCCCTCAGCACTGTGCTCGTCCGCTCAATTGTAAATATTTTTATTACCCTATTTATTTTGTTAATGAGATGTACATCACCTTGATTCTATTTATTGCTATTGTTTTAATGAGATGTACATCCCCTTGATTCTATTTATTGCTACTGTTTTTGTCTGTCTGTCTCTCCCGATTAGACTGTAAGCCTGTCCATGGGCAGGGACTGTCTCTATCTGTTGCCAATTTGTACATTCCAAACGCTTAGTACAGTGCTCTGCACATAGTAAGTGCTCAATAAATACTATTGAATGAATGAATGAATGAATGAAAAGTCAGGGAGTCGCATCAAGACCACTATACAGTTTCCATAAATCTTATGAAAGTATTTTATCTTATAGTGCAGCTATAGCCTGAGACCATGGATGCTCCTCTGACACTGGAGCACAGAGGCCAACAATGCAGGAATGAATGAATGAAGCCATCAATCAATGGTATTTATTCAGTGTTTACTGTGTGTTGAACACTGAACTAGGTACTTGGGAGAGAACAGTACAGTAGAATATTGTTCCCTGCCCCCCAAGAGCTCAGTCTAAAGAAAATACTGCAGTTGTACCTGCCCCAGTGCCATCCCTGTCTCCCACCCTGCCTTGATCCAGCACAGTAGGGGAAGGTGGGTGTCCCATTCTGTCTTGCTCCATTTTCATAGGCGAAGACAGATCTCCCCTCCTGCCTTGCTCCAGGATGGCAGGGGAAGATGCAGGGGCACAGGCCTTCTCTATTTCTACTTTAGGAGGCCATAACTGTTCAACCTATTCTACACAGACATGATGTAAGATGTAACAAGAGTCCTGGATGCAGGTGTGAGAATATGCTTCCTCTTCTCTGGGAAACTTTCAGCAACAGGTTTTGAGCATCACCTGAAGTCCAAAAGGCTTCTGAAGTCCCTCTTGACTGTAAGCTCCTTGTGGGCAAGGAAAATGCCTACCAACACTGTTGTATTCATTCATTCAATAGTATTTATTGAGCGCTTACTATGTGCCGAGCACGGTACTAAGCGCTTGGAATGTACAATTCGGCAACAAATAGAGACAATCCCTGGCCATTGTCGGGCTTGTACTTTCCCAACTACTTAGTTTAGTGTTCTGCACAGAGTAAGCACTCAATAAATAACATTGATCGACTGAAGTCATTCAAGAATGGATGTATGCAGATGACGTCCATCAATCAATGGACTGTATTAAGTGCTTGGGAGGGTAAAATATAACAAGACCACAGACACATTCCCTGCCCAAAATGAGCTTATAGTCAAGAGGGAGAGATCATGACTCGTTAGCATTAATGAGCTGTATTAAGTGCTTGGGAGGGTAAAATATAACAAGACCACAGACACATTCCCTGCCCAAAATGAGCTTATAGTCAAGAGGGAGAGATCATGACTCGTTAGCATTAATGAGCTGACAGAAAGGAAATACTGGATGAGAGACGAGCTCACTGAGGGCAGAGAGTGAATCTACCAACTCTATTGTACTGTACTCTCCCAGGTGCTTAATACAGTTCTCTGCACATAATAAAGCACTCAGTAAGTACCACTGATCGATAGATTGACAACTTCCTAGAGTCTGTAACTTTCCAGTAAAAGATAGTCTACCTACCCTGGAAATTTGTACATCTCAAGCCAAATTCTCCCATTGCCAAAATCACTCCCAGTTATACTTGGTTCCCCTGGAACTTGCTTCAGCTCCTCCTGGCCACCAGAGTGCTATGTTAGTTAATTACTATTTCTATGTATTAAAGGGAACCATGGCCTAAATTAGGAGCCAATAATCCCTTTCCCCTCTCCTAGGTTTGGAGTAGATTAATGGATACCATCAAGTTATCTGCAAGATGTAAGAAGGCCCCAGAAATGCCATTAGTGGCCACTGAAAAGACTAAATTTGAAATCCAGACCAGTCAAGACTGGACCCTACTAGTAACCTGGGACCCTCTAGAGCTGTGGGACCTCCTTCGGCCTGCAGGATGCTGTGAAATATGAAGATTTTCTAAATGGTAATTTTCAGTGACCCAAGTGTTGTAACCCTCAGGACTGGTATCATTCAGTACTTCTGTGGCACAGTTCCCATCATTTTGTAAGCCTTTTATATCATATTGTCATTAATCTTAAGCCTCAATTTTAAGTTAAATCTTCGTTTATAGAAATTAGATTCATTCGTATTTATTAAGCACTTACTGTGCTTACTGTGTGCAGAGCACTGTACTAAGCACTTGGAATGTACAATTCGGCAACAGATGGAGACAATCCCTGCCCAACAACGGGCTGACAGTCTAAAAGATAAATCACCGGGGTGTGGCACTTGAATCTCTTTATTATTTCCTCATTTCTTTCCTACGAGGTTGCTTCCCCTAGTGTCTTTCTATTTTTTTCCCAACTCTTAATCCAACAATTCCCACTAGGATTACTCTCTCCTGCTAAAATCAGAGGACCAACTGCCACCCAAAACAGGTTCTTCTCATTTGTGACTACAAAACCATCTGACAACAGCAAGGGATGTGTCCAAAGAGCTAATAATTATTCCACAGAAGATCTGAGATCCCTCTTTGCTTTAAATTGTCACCAATACCTTCCTAATATTCCAGCATTCCGGTGTCTTGGCTGTTTAGCCTGATCTGGCTAGGTTGTAAAGAGATAAGGATGTCCCCATCTCACTTCCCCACTGGAGCCTATTGGAGGCAAAGTGACCAGATAGGATCATTAAATCCACAGCAAAGATCTTCCAGTCCATCCCCTGTCTTAGGCTGGACTGTCCCATAACCATCCCAGGCCACTCAATTTACAGCTAAAAATCTTCAGGAAAGGGGATTCCTTAAAAGCCCTAGGAAATGAATTTCAGAATCTCAAAACTCTAGATGTCAAAGAAACCCACTCAGATGGCTATCACACCCAGAAACGTGCTGGGAAGGATCACCATCCTAAAAATAGCGAGGGCCACTTGGCTGACCTGCAACCACAGATCGCATCTCCTTGTGTCGACTCTCTCCTCCATTCTTCTCTTCTTTCAGATTCAAGTTCCTATGAAAGCAGAATTTCTTTCTGTAAAGAACTTTACGACCCTGGGATGAAAAGTGTTATCTACCAGTAAGTGCAAAGAGCACCATTTGAAAGCCAACAGCTGCCTCAAATCTTTCCCTAGGCTGTATGACAGTGCCCAGTCTCAGTCTCGCCTAAGTGTGAAAAATGATCTAAAAAAATACCATTTGGAGCTGGGAAGAGGTGTAAACTCTTCCAGTTGAAGGCATCTTTGCTTCATTTCTTTTTGTTTGAAAAAAGAGAAAAAGAAAAACCACGGAGAATGTGATCTGGGGATGCAAATAGAGCCGTGCGGAAGGTGGTCTGGAAATGCAAATAGAACCTTAGAATGGGAAACTCCCAGCTCAGTCACTGACACTTTGTGACTCTGGACAAGTTTCTACTTCTCTCAGGTTTACTTTCTCCTGCAGGTCAAATGAGCCACACTCTGCAGCCGTTGTTAGGTTTAATCTGTAGCTAGAGAGGGACTGGAGATATTCAGAGAAAGGAGAAGAAAAATATTATCTATAAAACTATTTTCACCCCTGTTGCACAAGTATATGAGACATAAACTTTCTCAGTACTTTCTGGCAGCCAACTGACAGTAGCATAAAAGCAAACAATTAAACATATTCTTCATCTACATTATCACACTGCCGAAATCTCTATACAACCCTATAGAGATCTATGCAGAGAACACACTGACGATCTTAACCCTACCCTTTAGGAGCTTACGTAATTTGCCTGTATCAGTAGGATGATAGAAAACATCACAACAGTGAATAATAATTCCTTGTTTGTTGTTCAATGCCTTCATTTCCCCAAAGTGCTTTCAAATCAGAGATCTCCTTGGAGCCTCTCCATATCACTTGGAGGCATGGAGAGGCAGGTATTATTATTCTTCGCTGATGAACACAAGGGCCTGGAGAGTTGAAATGATTTGCCATACAGCAGGCCAGTGGCCAGCTGGCACTAGAACCTGGATCTCCTATTTCCAGACCTAAATTCTTGCCTTTAAGCTGCCTCATCAATATCTCTAAATTGTCTATAATTGCCCTTCATTTTCAGAGAAGACACCACTGATGGAGAAATATAGGTTCAACCTTCACAACATCGCTAAAATCCACCTGTTCCTCTCCAAACTGCTCCCATATAAATTCAAGCATTATCCTAGCCTGTCTTAACAACTGCATCAGCCTCCTTATTGACCTCCCTGCCGCCTGTCTCTCTCCACTCCAGTCCACACTTCATTCTACTGCCTGATTCATTTTCCTAAAAATTGTTTAGTACAGCCCATCCAACCGTCGCATCAAACGGAAACTCTTACTTTAAAGGACTCAACACACCTTGCCCTCTCCTACCTCATCTCTCTGATTTCCTCTACAACTCAGCCCACACTTAGCTCCACTAATGCCAACCTATTTACTGTACCTCAATCCTGTCTATCTCGCCACCGATCCTTTGCCGACATCCTGCCTCTGGCCTTAAACTGCCTCCCTCTTCATACCTGACAGATGATGACTCTTCTCACCTTCAAAGCCTTATTAAAAGCACAACTCCTCCAAGAGGCCCTCCCCGACTAAACCTTCATATCCTCTTCTCTCTCTCCCTTCTGCATTGACCTCGCACTTGGATTTGAACCTTTATTCCCGCTACCCTCAGTCCCAAAGTACTTATGTGTGTGTCTGTAATTTATTTATATTAATGTTTGTCTTTCCCTCCCAACTCTGAGCTCCTTGTGGGTAGGATACGTATTTACCAACTCATATTCTCCTAAGAGCTTAGTACAGCGCTCTGCACAGAGTAACCGCTCAATAAATACAATTTACTGATTGATTGTTTTTTACCATTAGGTTGAAGGTTCTCCATAAACTCTTCCCTTCCTACCTAACCTCACCCATCTCCTACCATAACCTAGCTTGTACACTTGGCTTCTCCAACGCTGGCCTGCTCACCGTACCTTGAGCATCGACCTCTTGCTCATATACATTCTCTATGTTGGCACTCCCTCCCCCTTCATATACAATAGCTTTAAGAAGTATTAACCAATAATTATTTGTTAGGCAGGGATTTCCATCTATGCTGCCTAAAATACATCTTCAGCTTTCTTATAAGCCTTTTTTGCTTGATTCTATGGACAGGCATCTAGTTATAGTCCATGAAAGTAATATCTCTTGGCTGTTGCCATTAGGGCTTTGTGTTTTTTCCTCCAAAGTTAATGGCCACCCACACACCTTCCCAAGACCTCCTTCCCTACTGTAAATTCAGCTTGCCCCATATTGATCACTGAGTGTTGACTGCCTTCGTGGAACAGGCGCGAGGAGAATAGCCTTGAGCATGGGAAAAGGAAACTGTGATTCATCATCTCTGCTCTCTGCGAGAAACCAGCTTTTAGAAGTGAAACTGAGAAAGGGGTTAGAGAACTATCTTGTGGGGAAGGGGACAGTTAATTGGTTGTCTCTTCTGTTTAAGACAAGTTTCCTTAAAAGCCTGCTAAAGGCATGGAGCCATTTTAATGTCACGTTTGATTTCCTCATTGTAGCATAGTAACAGATTTAGAATGGCAACAGCTCGAGTAGCAGCTTTGATTACATTCTGATATTTAAACACCTGTAGCAGACTGCTGCTGAATTGTGCCCACGAGTACATCTGGCCTTTTATTTGTATTCAGCTACTACATCTCTGAGTGTCTGGTTGAAAAAAATCATCCAATTCATTGCTCGTTCTCCATAACAGTACCTCTTTCTCTTTAGAAGACACTCATGTGACAGGAGGATTATTTACTTCAGTCAAAGTCAGGGTCAGACTGTAAGAAGAGCAGCCCAGAATACATGAACCCAAAAGATCAAAAGGTTTAGGAGAAAGGAACAGGCAGAAAAGAAATTCCTGACATCCCAGATTAATATGTGAAGGGGCAGGGAGGGAAGAGATTCAAAAAAACAGCTACCTCCTAGAACCCATGGATCCCAGAGGATCAATGATTTGTATGGTGGGTGTGAATATCATAGTCAACAAAGAAAGACTAAGAGGATAGGAGAACAGCATTTGTCAAAATGTGAAGATATCCGCAAATGAAGCACAGAGAATCTGCCAACATGTGAAGATACAACACGTAACTTTTGAGGAAGCTACTGACGTGTACATAGTTGTGCTTTTGTACTTTGAAGAAACTGCCTTTGACGGTGCAATTACCTATGGGTGAGTGTGTGACTGGAAAATCAATGTGGGACCATTCAGGATGTGTCGTGCACCCAAGGGGACTGTTCCTTGTTGTGATGTTGTGTTTGATGTTTGCAGCTCTTGTGCTGCTTAGATAACCAAATTCAGTGACAGCTCTTAGCTCTGTGTTAGTAATATTAATACTCTTTATGTGTACGGCTTCCCCGGTGCATCTCTCCTGGTTTTCTATGGACCAGAAGTCAACAACTTTTTTGTGCACAAGAGCCAAACAAATTGAAATCACAGAGAGATGAGATACAAATTAAACTTATATTAATATGAATCTAATCATTTTAAATGCCTCATTCCCAGCCTCGTACTTGTGCGGGGCCCTCACACTAGTTGTGCCGGATGAACTCCCTCACTCCTAGGGACCCGGGACTACTTCCCAGGGGACATTATTACATCAAGCTGGGCCTGGTACAGTATGATGACATCAGTAGGCATGTGGTTGCTTCGAACTAACAGCCGTTGCCACCAGTGAGCAAAGAAAAGAGAGGAGATGGACTGGGAGGAATGGGAACCCAAGGCAGTAGGAGAAAGAAAGGATGGAATGAAAGGTGGGAGGCCAAAGGAGGGGAAGGGAAAGAGAAAGGAGGAAAAGAGAGGAAGTAGGAGGGGAGGATGGTGCAAAAGGCCAGGACTGGCAGAGGTTAGACTCTTCTCTTTCTTCCTTGTCTTTCTTCTCTCCCAAGGAATGGGCAAGGGCAGTGACTTTAAATATTACTACTACAACTATTATTATTTTTATTATCAATAATAATAATCATACTACAGTCCAAGTTTGTGGATAGGGTTAAGCATTAAGGGTATAGATTGGTGCTGCATATTATCTTTTTAGATGGTTATTTTGATAAAGATGAATGCTTAAGTATTTAGTTTGTAACGATTTGATATTTAGCCCCACTGGTCTTCCCTGAATTGCCAGTTGACCTGTCATTTGGCTGAGGAACTAAAAATTATTAGCAAATGAAATGCTTGGTACTTTTTCAACCCTATGTGGCTACCAGTCAGAACACAGGATAAAAGCCATAGCAGAATTATTTTCCCTAGGTTTCCTAGGGTCATTTACTCTCTTTGGAATCTCGAGGGAAGATGATCTGCCGGGACTGATTTGTAAAATGGCAGGAAAGATATTAGTTTCAGGGTGCACAGATGAAAAGAAAATGTAGTAATAACAACATCTGTCTGCGATGTTAAAAGTATTAAATAAACACATTGTTGTACATGATTGTACATGTTTAACAGGTAGAACTTATTAAACATGCTGGGAAGCCCAATCTAGGAGCATAGGAGTGGGAGTTGGGAGACCTGGATTCTGGATCTATATCCATTATTTGCCTGCTGTGTGACCTTGGACAAGTTGCCTAGCCCTTCTGTGCCAATTCCTGCCTCTGTAAATGGGGATATAATACCTGTTCTCCCTCCCTCTTAAACTACGAGATTAGTGTGAGACAGGGACTGTGTCTATTCTGATTGTCTTGTAACAGAGCTTAACACAGTGCTTGACACATATAAGTGTTTTTTTAATTATTATTAACCCAAAGACCCAAATACCCACTAGTGGAAAATCACTTAACTTTGGAAAATTGCATTCACTCATCTTCAACAGCATTCCCTCTTTCCAGCTACTGTCTTACATCTTCCTCTTCTGTTGTTCTCCAAGAGGCTAGCATCCAGGAAGCCCTCCATAAACACTCTTTGGGTGGTGTCACCCCAACTTAGCAAAGCCCCACGATGCCAGGTCAAGTAAGAGAGTTTCTAGGAGTCAGGCTTCAGGGAACTGTTGAATCCTCGTGTTATACTGAGACTTGGCTTAGGGGAGGGCCTCTGACACAGAGCTCAGAGTATCCACGACTTCCTCTGGAAAACACAGGCTATTTTGGGCCACCAGATAAAATGTTTCTGGCTAGAGATGGAAGAGGGGACCGATGCTTCAGCATTCAATTGATACATACCATCGAATGACTATCATTGTCCTTGCCAAAGTGGCTACTGACTTCTGAAGATCATGCTTTTAAAAAATCCCCCTCTGCTACTTCCTTTAACTGAAGCGTACAATGATTGATTGAGTTATATTACTGAAACCTGGACAGGTACCTTTTAAGAGTTCCCCTCCCCTGGAGCTTATAAATATTCCCATCTTGAACTTCAGTGGAGATGAAAGGGGTATTTTTAAAGACAACTGCAGAAATCTGAAGGCATGCCATTCATATTCACTGGAGTTGCCTGAGACTTCGTGTACTAAACTCTGGATTTAATGCTTTATTATAGGAAAATTGGGCATATGTTGGAGCTGAAGGATGCTAGGGACCCAGTTTTCTGCTTTTCAGAGATGTAATAGTCGTCTACCTGAGGGAATACAAAAAGCAAGCCCAAGGATCTGTGGAGAAAAGTCGTACACAGTTGAAAGGGAGACATTAAGTGAAACCCTAACTCCTCAGCACCATAATCATCATCATCATCGTGGTGGCATTTGTTAAGCTCTTACTATGTGCCAATCACCGTATTAAGCACTGGGGTAGATACAGGACAATCAGGTCAGACACAGTTCCTATCCCATATGGGACCTACAGTCTAAGGGGGAGGGAGAATGGATAATTTAATCCCTATTTTAAAGGTGAGGAAACTGAGGCTTCCTGGCTCCCTGGCCTTTCCACTAGGCCATGTAACTTCTGCCCTCCAACTAAATGCACCCCACATCGGCTAGGAATATAATTAGTTTGTGTTCTTCCTTGCTCTGGCAAAGTTGAAACATACCCCCCAGATCGCTCTCATTGACATTTGGAATATTTAATATGATTTTCATTTGTAAACATCACTTACTCTCACTGTCCTCCTCCTCCTTCTGGAAAACGTTGACAGCCTGTGGGACAGATATAAATGCAAATAAGTATAGTTAGACAGTCAGCGTAACAAGTGCAAATTAAGGCGGAATGACAAAAAATGCAGGCATTTACCATTCTCAGGAACCAGACGATACTCCACCACATTGATTAGTATGCTGACATGGAGGATGGAGTCATTTTTACATGACTATATCACCACCTAGGTTCATATGATAGATGTGATTAGAAGATTGTTTAAGAAAAATGAGGAATCTTCATGAAAGTGTGTACTCTTGCAATGGCAATGACTGATGGTGTTCCCTTGAAAAGAGAAGACCAGGCCAATTTAAGCCTATGGAGCTTATCCTTGCCCTTTCAAGCGCACACCCAGCCCCTCCCCTCTAGCATCCTCCACCCAGCCACACACCATCTTGGGCACTGTCCCTGTCCAGATCAATCTCCATGAGGCCCCAGAGGTCAGCAGTGATATTTCTTTTGGAAAGCAGGGGAAAGGTGAGTGCAGGCAATAAGCCTCAACCCATTTGACTTATTTCTGACTAGAATTTAAGCATCCTTAACTACGGGCCAGGGCCCAGGATCACTCAGTCCTTTTCAGAGTCAGTCTGGGCAGCTGCATGTGAGAGCACAGCAGGAGTGGACAGTGTGCCGGCCTTTAACTTCCAGTGATCCTGACCTAGAATGGAGCAATGATCAGACAGGCTCTTGTCTCCAGGGCTGGATCTGGCAGGGATATTCAGCAGAGCTGCACTTCTTTAGGGAAAAGCCTAACTATCCTACCTGTAGCCTAAACCAGAGACTCAGGCTCCGTGTTATTCCTTCTTTTACACCAGTGCTGCAATAGTCATGGTAAAGAATGGAGCAGAAAATGCCAAGGCCCTGGGGAGAGGGTTTAAGGCCTTAAAGAGCCTATACCAACCACACATTCAAAGAGAGATCATTAATGTTAAAGTGCCTCCTCTTTATTTATTCGGAACAGCAAAGAACCAAAGGAATTAATATCAACCTGTTGATTTATTTTATTAATTTAATGTTCTGAGGACCTATACTAAGCACTGGCAGAAGACCTAAAGGAAAAAAACAAAAATTAGGCACTGAAGCATATATTGCATGCTAAGCACTGGGGCATATAAAAGGTTATGAAATAATAATAATGTTGGTATTTGTTAAGCACTTACTATGTGCCAAGCACTGTTCTAAGCGCTGGGATAAATACAAGGTAATTAAGTTGTCCCACATGAGGCTCACAGTCTTAATCCCCATTTTACAGATGAGGGACCTGAGGCCCCAAGAAGTTAAGTGACTTGCCTGAAGTCACAGAGCTGACAACTGGCGGAGTAGAGATTAGAACTCATGACCTCTGGCTCCCAGGCCCGGGGTCTTGCCGCTGAGCCACGCTGCTACTCTAATCTGACACAACCCCTGTATCACACGAGACTCACAAACTTAAACCCATTTTATGGATGAGGAAACTGAAGCCCAGAATGGTTAACTCACTTGCCCAAATAACACAATAGGTCACTGTCAGAGCTGGGGCTCAAAACCCAGGTCTCCTAACTTGAAGTCCCATATTCTTTCCTTTAGGCAACACTGCATCCCAAAGACCCTCCCCTTAAAAAGCTCAGTCTAAAGGACAAGTCAAGGCTTCCAGAAAATCTAAACAGTCATAGATAATAACTAATTATAAAAAGAAAAAACAGGCAGCGGTGGGGTGGGGGAACCAACCTCAATGAACTGAGACACTCAAATGGAAGTTGAAAGGTGTGCGAGTTCCAGCCAGGTCTACCTAAGGGCCCTAAATATCGTTTCTCCGTTGTCCATTGGGACCTAAAATTGCTTGACTCCAAGGATGCTAATTAATGTTGTGTCAAACCAATGTGAGCAGAAACCAGGGTGGCCTAGTGGAAAGAGCACAGTCCTGGGAGTCAGAGGACATGGGTTTTAATCTTACTTCTGCCAACTGCTTGCTGTGTAACCTTAAGCAGGTTACTTACCTCCTCTGGGCCTCAGTTACCTCATCTGGAAAATAGCGATTAAATATCCCTCCCACCAATTTAGACAGTGAGCGTCATGTGGGACAGGAACTGTGTCTAACCTGATGATCTGTATCTACCCCAGCACTCAGTAGAGTGCCTGGCATTTAAAAGTCAGTCAATAGCATTTATTAAAGCTTACTGTACTAAGTACATGGGAGAGTACAATTCAACAGAGCCAGCGGTAAATGCTTAACAAATGTCATAAAAACTTCAGATAGGATTAATGTGCAGGCCGAACCAATAAATCATTTGTATGAGATCTCAGCACTAAGCCCCCTCCAATAATTAATCAATCAATCCTATTTATTGAGTGCTTACTGTGTGCAAAGCACTGTACTAAGCGTTTGGGAGAGTACAGCATAACAATATGAGACGCATTCCCTGCCCTCAACGAGCTCATAGTCTAGAGGGGGAGACAGGCATTAATATAAATAAATAAATTACAGATACGTACGTAAATGCTGTGGGGCCGAAGGGACGTTGAAAAAATGAAGCAAATGGGGGTGACACAGAAAGGAATGGGACACGAGCTTAGTCAGGGAAGGCCTCTTGGAGGAGATGGGCCTTCATATAAGGCTTTGAAGGTGGAGAGAGTAATTGTTTGTTGGATATGAAGAGGGAGGGCTTTACAGGCCAGAGGCAGGACATGGGCGGGAGGTCGGTGGCAAGATAGACTAGATGGATATGAGCTAGGAATCTGATGTCAACACACACACTTAATTCATAAACTGCTTTTCCAACCCTAGCTTCATACCCTCCAGGTTTGCCTCCATGGGAAAACTTGGTCCGTTCCCAGGGTGCGTATAGGCTGACAGTGGGTGAAAATCTAGGAGAGTGTAAACAGCTACCTCTTGGTTAAGAGCTGTCAATCTGGGCCACCCAGGAAGTGTATAAGAGGTTGCAATCTCATATTTTAAAAATATCAGTTTACACGACCTCACATGACCGAGCTCTAACATGCTGGATTGAGTAAAAGTACCACTGAAATTTGCCTATCATTTACTGGCTTGCATTTGAGATAATATTAAGGCTAAGGAGCCCATTGTGGGCAGGGATTGTCTCTATTTGTTGCTGAATTATACTTCCCAAGCGCTTAGTATAGTGCTCTGCACACAGAAGCGCTCAATAAATACAATTGAATTGAATTGCTTATGTGGATTCTCAAAATTGGTTCAACTTGCTTTAATGCTTGCTTAAGCAAGACCAGCTAAATAATTATTTGTTCATGTCCACAAAGCATAGTAACATAAAGACCCAGGGTAAGAAATCGGGGATTGGTATTGGGTTTATTTCTGCCTGTCACCCCCATTAGTTAGCTCCTTGAGAGAAAGCACTCAGCTTTTTTGCTTTTATTCTACCCCTCTGGACGGTAAACTCGTTATGGGCAGGGAACATGTCTGCTAATTCTGTTGTAATGTACTCTCCCAAATGTTTAGTACAAGACTCACACATAGTAGGTGCTGAACAAATATCACTGATTGATAGATTCACTATTCTATTCCCCCAAGTACCAAATATAGTGCTGGGTACACATTAAGCATTCAGTAAATACTGTTGAATTAATTAACAAATGGGATTGTGGACAACGACCCTGAACTCAGGACCCACGGCCTTTCTCCACCTTCATCCATTGGCTCACTTCTGCTGCACTGAGATGAGCCTTGCAGTGCCCTGCATCGATTTCATTAGAAACAGAAGCCTACCTTCTTTCGGCAGCACCGCTTTGGGTGTTGGGTTTTTTTTGGAGTTTATTTTTTTTGCACTTGAATAACTGGGAGTTCAAACATCTGAAGCTCATTCTTCTCTACCAAAGAGTGTGAGTTCTCCTGAAGTGATGTCTAGGAAATATACATTTTGTGGTGGATCTTACTGTTTTCCTTTTTGATTCAATATTTCTACAAGCAACGCCTCGTTCTCTGTTTCTTTTTTAGCCTCTTTCTGAGCTGGTGTTATGGGTTTATTTAAGTCAGTTTTGAATTATCTCCTGCTGAAGAATAGTGATGTAGTACTCTCCATTCATAGCGGTTTTTGAATAGGTGACTTACATTTTATCTTTCAGTACGTTGTCAAGTTGAAATGTTTTACTGTTTTACTGGTTTTACTGTTTATAGCTGCACCGAGGGCCAGGAACCTGTTCTGCAAAGGCCAACGGCTCAGTGAACTTCATCTCATATGGTACTGTGGGGTCTTAAATCATACCTAGGGTGGGTGTTATCCCTAGATTACAGGTGAACAACTCTGTTAGCTCTTCATTTTTCAGTCCATGTTCCAGTCACTATATCCCCTCTGGAAACACCGTCTCCTCATGATTCACCAACCCGCTGCACTCTCTCCATGCCAAATGATATCCAGGTTTTGGGAGTCATTAGAAAAAGGTGCCTTGATGTCGGTTCAGTTTCTTAATCTTCAAAAAGTAATTGCTTTACAATCTAGTAGATGGCTCTCTAGTGAGTTTAGCTTCGGCGACTTCTATTGTGTTTACGGCATTAGTAATGGTGAGTCATAGTGATATTTATTAAGCACCCACCTGGTTCAGTGCACTGTTCTAGCCTGGTTAAAAAAAATCACTTTTTTTAAAAGGAAAAGTTACATCTCAGTTAAAATTTCTCCAGTGATATCAGGCTAAAGTACATCCCTGATTGATTTAAAGGGTTTTACTGTTTATTTTGATTATTTTAAAAGAGGTGAATGCTACCACCCATTTTGGGAAAATCTACAAAGAAATGACTGTTAATACATCAATAGTTCTCATAACTTCTATCCTGTCCCCAGAGTGCACTTTCTGACCAAAATCAGCATTTCTAAGTTACAAGCTTTTTTTCCCCTTTCTTACCTTTAGCTTTTAGTAATTATGAAGAAATGAATATTTTATCATCTTTCTTATGAAACCCCCAAGCCACTGAATTTTGGGACAAGAAATGTCATTTAAATTCAACATTCAACTCTAAAATGGCTTTGTTCATTTTTCAAAAATCTGCCTGCATACTTGATGGAATTATATTCTGTGATATTTGACTGGGGAATGTGATTTCCCTGTACTGTACTTTTCTGAATAAAATAAATTATAATCTGACTTTCTTTACAATAACATTTGTTATGATCCCCACTTCTGCCCACATAAGGACATACTTTTTAATTAGTTGCTCCTAAACCTCAATTTGGCTTGGTATTATCTCTCCCCTTCATTCTTAAGCCCCTACACATATCCTCAGGCTCTCATTTCTTTGAAGCGCACTTAAGGACTACAAAAAATATAGTGTAGTCTGCCATTAAATGCCAAATCAATGTTTCAGTTATTGTGATGGAGGTGGAAGCTTTCGTTTCATTGTGTTACCTTCTCCTATGTGGAATTAATTGTTTGATCTTCTTTTTGTCTTTAATAAGAACTTGGCATCTTGAATATGGCAACAATATGGAAGTAGACAGAGGCAATGGTAAGGAGAATCAATAATAAAAGCATAAACCATATGCTAAGCTTGAAAACATTTCCCTCAACTAGGTATGACAAAGCAAAGTAACTCAGAATCATTTATCTTTCACGAAGGGTATTTCACAGCCTCGCTGTTACAAAATGGAAAAAGAAATTGTTTTGCTAATGCATCCAAACACTTCTACCATCTCAGAGGATCCATTTCATTTAAAGTAATTGTCAACCAAATATTGCGTACATATGGCCTCTTTCTTCCATCCTTTCCAAGAGGGCTCTTCTTGGAGCTCTTTTACCTTTGATAAGGAAGATGACAAACAGTTGCTATGGACACTTATGACTGGAAAGAATAGTTTCCAACCCACTAAGTCACACTGAAATAGGGGGTTAAAATGAAAAAACCTCTCATGTCCTGGGATCTGACAAATTCTGCAGGGGCTATGAGCCTAAACAGGGACCGGACATCTCTCTCGGATGAAAGTTAAGAAACTGAGTAAAGTCTTGCTCCATGTACTCCATACTCTCTGTCGAGGTTGGGGAAGGGAAGAGTGGCCCTTTCTAACTCAAAGAGAATTTAGAACTTTTGGAGAATCAGGGGAGTATAAAGAAGTTTTTTTTTAATTCCTCTTCCCACCCCTGCAACCTAACTGCCCTCATTATTAGAGGAAGGAATGTCAAATCAAATTGTTGAACTTTCTTTTAAGCTCCCTTCTAGGTTGTAAGTTCCTCCTCTAGACTGTAAGCTCTTTTTGGGTACAGGACATATCTACCAACTTTGTAATATAGTACTCCCCCAAGTGCTTAGCAAAGTGCTCTGTACACAGTAAGTGCTCAGTAAATACCATCAATTGATTGATTGCCTTGTCTAATATCTTGATCAATGACTGGCTTGTCAATGATTGGTTTTCATTTATTTGTTATACACTCATACCATTAGATTAGTCCTATACTTCTTGTTTTACTCTCCACACTCGTCAGTTTGGGCTGATAACATTTGCCATTCATCTACTTTGAGTTACTCAAAAATGAATGACAAAATTAAAGAATTAGACCACTGACGGATTTAAGAATTTAGAGTGGACAATCAGTGGAGGTCCTAGTCAATAAATGCCAGTTAATCTCACATCCATTCTTACTGAATAGACATTTTTTTCCTACTTATACTAGAATATCTACATGTTTGGGAATACACCTGCTTTGAATTCAATAGATTATAAAGGGAATGATAAAATAATAGTGTAAAGTAAAAGGTCACCCCAAGGAAATGTTCAAGCACATTAAATTAATACTCCTAACTAGATTCAGATGGAGAAAGTCATTTACTGAAAAGTAATTTAGCAGAGGTGGAAATGAAAGAAAGGGAATTAAGTCTAAGGTTTCACTTCAAATGATACTTGGGCAAGCATCAAGAGCATTGAGTAAAATGAAGGTTCACTGCTTCAAATACAGCAAAATTCTTTTTTCCAGTTTTGCAGAGAATAGAATGAATTGACATGCAGTTCTTGAATATAAACTGGGGACAAAGAAGGAGGAAAATTGAAAGCATTATCGAGAAATCGCAAAGGCCCCAAGAAGCACAGTGGACTAGAAGAAAGATCATGGGTCTGGGAGTCGTGCCACCTGGGAGGGTAATCCCAGTTCTGCACACTTGCCAACCGTTTGACCTTCAGCAAGTCATCTAACTTCTCTGTTCCTCAGCTTCCTAATCTGTAAAATGGGGATTCATTATTTGTTTTCCCTCTCCCTTAGATTGTGAGCCCCATGTGGGATAGGGATTGTGTCCAAATCAATCAGATCAGACACACTTTCTGTCCCACATGGGGGCCACAGTCTATGTAGAGAGGAGTCAGGCATTGATTCCCTATTTTCAAATGAGGAAACTGAGGCATAGAATAGTTGAGTGACTTGCCTAAGCAAGCACTTGGTAGAACTAGGATTAGAACCCAGGTCCACCCACCATCTTGAAGTCCGGGCTCTTTCCAATAGGCCATGCTGATCTCTAATGATCTTAAATGATATTATTATCTTTTAAACATTTTAAAGGCCGAAAACCTTTACCTGAGCTCTATGGGAAAGAAGAAAACCAGACCCATCCAGGTTGCTCCCAAATTTTAGGAGCACACAATTGAGCATGTGCTGGTTTAACAGACCATAGCATATGTTTCTGTGCTTTGAAAAGACCATGACAGAACCAACTCCGAACAGAATGCATCCAGTTCCAGGGAAGGCTTAGCTTTCCAAAAGGCATGACAGACATGCACAGAAAAGGCAAGAAAGACAATGGCATTTTGCCTAGGCAAAAAAATTTAACTAAAGGTTTCCCTCAGCTTCAATACCAATATTAAGCCAGAAATAAAATTTGGCTCTGTCATGTCACCAGAAGTAAATCTGATCTGGGCCTCTCCAACAGTAAATGAGTTTGGTAATCATTTAGTTAGTGATGCAAAACATGTCTCCAAAAGGATGGAGCATATTCCTCCTGACCCTAGCACCATGGCATGGAGGAACAAGTCACAACAACATCTTTTCTTTAGAAAGAAAATTTAAAATAATTCAGCTTCCTCACTGTCCATATGTCTGATGAATTTGTAGCCTTCAAAAATATTCCCTCTCATCCTTCATCTTTCCAGTATGGAGTCCTAATCTTTTCAGTCTTTCCTCGAACAGAATCTGATCATCATGGTTGCCCTTCTTGGTTGCCCTTCTTTGAATTGCCTCCAACTGTTATTATGCTTTCCAAAAATACAGTGACCAAAACAGTACTCCATTTTCCAGATACAGAAGTGTCATGGTTTTTGAACGAATCGGCCTTTTGTTTTGTTTTCTATCTTCTTCCTGCTGATGCCTAGGATTCAGATGGCTTTTTTTGGCCAGTGTTGCACATTGGACCAGTGATTTGGAAGAATAATCAACAATGATGAAAGAGCACAGACCAGAGACTCGGAAGAGCTGAGTTCTAATTCAGGCTCAGTCGGTTGTCTGCAGTGTGTTCTTTGGCAAGTCACTTAACTTCTCTGGACCTCAGCTTCTGCAACTGTAAAATGGGAATTCGATGCCTGTTCTCCCCTCTACTTAAAGCGTGAGTCCCATATGGGACAAGGACTGTGTCTGATCTGAATTAACTTGTATCTACCCCCAAAGTTTAAAAGAGTGCTTGACACCTACTAAGTTCTTAACAAATACACTGGTACTATTATTGCTAATCATTTTCTGAGATCTTTCTTCTGAGTTGTCACTGACAGTTCAGAGTCCATTGTCAAGTGGTTGTAGTTTGGATTGTTTTTCCCTTGGGATATTACACTTGCTCACATTTAACAAGGTGTTCATCAAAACTAGTTTTGAGCTCTGGTCACGGGGGCACCCATTCTTTATCCATCTCCGTCTTGAGAAGTGGCCATTTATTCCTTCCATTTGTTATCCATCTTATAAGCTAGTTTTCTACCCATGACAGAACATTCACTCCAATCCCTTGATTAGTCAGCTTTTTTAAAGCCCAGAAACTTGTCGAAGCCCTTTGGAAAAATCTAAATATAATTTGCCTACTGTTTCCCCTCTATCTAAATGTTTACTTATTCTGTCAAAGAACTCATCTTTCCCTCAAACCATGTTTTCAATGGAGCAGATTCATTCATTCAATCAATCAATCCTAATAATAATAATAATAAAGTTGGTATTTGTTAAACACTTACTATATGCAGAGCACTGTTCGAAGCGCTGGGGTAGATACAGGGTCATCAGGTTGTTCCTTGTGAGGCTCACAGTCTTAATCTCCATTTTACAGATGAGGTAACTGAGGCACAGAGAAGTTAAGTGACATGCCCACAGTCACACAGCTGCCAAGTGGCAGAGCCGGGATTCAAACCCATGACCTGTGACTCCCAAGCCCGTGCTCTTTCCACTATCTATTTGTGGAGCATTTACTGTATACAGAGCACTATTCTATGTACTTGGGAGAATACAGTAGAACAATATAACAGAGTTGGTAGACACGTTTCCTGCCCACGACAAGCTTATAGTCTAGAGGAGAGGCACTGAACGGAGCACTGGGGTAGATACAGGATAATCGGTCCCTGTCCCACCTAGGGCTCACAGTCTAAATCCCACTGTATAGAAGAGGTAACAAACACAGAGAAGTGGAGTGACTTGCCCAAGATGACACAGCAGACAAGTGGTGGAACCAGGATCAAAATCCAGGCCTTCTGACTCCCAGACCGGACTCTTTCCATCAGGCCTTGCTTCTGCCTTCCCTTCATTTCAACACTGTAGTAGTTTGGTTTAGGGTTCATACGGATTGCAGGATCCCACAACAAGTGGGAACCCTCATGAAGCAGGATCTGGGATTCCGATTGGCCTTGAATCCTTTGCAGAGCTATTACCTCCAGAAGCATAGTAACTGCAGAGCAGGGACCAACCGGCCAGGTGGTTTCCCACCTCATCTTGGCACTTTGGGCGGCCTCGTGCTGATCTGGGTCTCAGCTCCCATCTGAGAAAGGAATCTGAGACTCAAGCTGAATCCAACTGGAGGAGCCTTCTCCTTCTGAACATATCTGGCCGGCAGTGCCAATCTCTCCCTTTATCCTCCCATCAGGGATTGGCTTCTCTCATATCTGCACTGCGTCCAACTGAAGTCTGTGAATGACTGACCTGCAGGTATTTAACTTTGGACAACTTATTATAGTGCCATACAGAATCACCACTTTAATTAACGTATTTCATAAAAATTATTCAAAACCCTTTTGAATATAAACTCTTAAATGTTCAAAACTCCTTATATGTAGGGGAAAGGCAGCAAGTATTCATCTTGTTTTGCATTTTAAGAAACTGAGTTGGAAGACGGAGTGATTTGCTCAAAGCCAGAAGGTAAGAGAGCTGCTAACGCAATTCCCGTTGCCTGATTCTCAGGGCATTGTTCCATGTACCAGTCTATATCGGCTCTGCACGGAGTCTCTCAATCTCATTTAGCAGATTCTGCTCTTGCATCTTTTTCCAGTCATTCTGACAGCTGAGATGCGAGACAATTCATAATGTATGGTTAGAGAGTTCTACAAATTCACTGCTGGGAAGGGTTTGAAATCAACCGGACATTAGATAGCTTACATTTCCCATCAGAAAATGCTCTGACTCACTGGAGACTTGAAGCAGCACGGCCTAGGGGAGAGAGCATTGGCCTGAGAGTCAGAAGGACCTGGGTTCTAAACCCTGCTTTGCCACTTGTCTGCCTTTTGACCCTGAGCAAGTCATTTAACTTCTCTGTGCCTCAGCTTCCTCATCTGCAAAATGAGGATTCAGTACCTATTCTCCCTCCTACTTTGATTGGGATTGGATTTCCTTGTATAATAATAATGGCATTTGTTAAGCACTTACTATTTGCAGGGCACTGTTCTCAGTGCTGGGGAGGATACAAGGTGATCAGGTCGTCCCATGTGGGGCTCACAGTCCTAATGCCCATTTTACAGATGAGGTAACTGAGGCCCAGAGAAGCTAAGTGACTTGCCCAAAGTCACACAGCTGACAAGTGGCTGAGCTGGTATTAGAACCCATGACCTCAGACTCCCCAGCCTGTGCTCTTTCCACTGAGCTACGCTGCTTCTCTAAAGCATCTGCCCCAGTGCTTAGAACCGTGGCATATAGCAAGGGTTTAACAAATAGCATTATTATTATTATCATTATTACTTTTATCCCTATGTTGACCGTGCATTGTGATTTAAGTAGAACTGGCACTGTGCTAATACAATTACTGTGTGCAGAGCACTGGGGCAAGCACTGGGGAAAATACAACCGAGCTGGTAGATGTGATCCCTGGACCATTTTAGAAAAAACATAAAAGCACTCTAGGTCTAGGATGACTGGGGCTTGATCAGAAGCCTAACTTGCAGCAATCCTCAAACAAGGGCATACTCAGTACGTTCTCAGTTTACTTTCTGTGATATATAACAACAACCATGGTTCTTCTTAGGCACTTACTATGTGCAAAGTGCTACATTAAGCACTGAAGTGATACCAGATAATTAGGTCAGACACAGTCCACATCCCACATGGGGCTCGCAGCCTAAGGTAGAGGGAGAATAGGTATTTGCTTCCCATTTTACAAATGAGGGAACTGAAGCACAGAGAAGTTAAGTGACTTGCCCAACATCACACGGCAAGCCAGCAGTGTAGGAAGAATTAGAACTTAGGTCTCCTGATTCCAAAGCCAAAGAGGAAGGGGAAAGAGCAACAGCTTGGGGCATTATATGAGTGGAAAAAAGAACTGATAGCAAATACTGATGAGAAAACAGTGAATAATCTAAACTGAGGAGAGATTGGTGTGTGAAATTATCAAATATCAGAGCATCTTCTGGGGGAAAAAGCAAACTGAAAATTACTGGAATTAGGGACACCATCTGTCCTGGATGCCCTTTGTTTAAGAAATTAGCTCAATTGATGCATTTTTCTGCTCATGCTATTTCACTGCCATGTAGCCTGTACAGGCTCAATGCTTACTGACTAAGGTGTCCTGCCCACAGACGGTTAGATAGGAATGTCACTATTTGGATCCAGAAAAGCTAAATTCCCTTTCTTTTACCAGACACTTCTAAATAAACCATTTTCAGCCAACGGAGCTAATGAATTTCCCTATGCCTAGTTACCTTGGTCGTCAAATTGGAAAACAGTAATCCAGCACACTGATCTCAAGCAGGAATCTCTGTTTTGTTGATATCAAGCTCCTAAAGCAATGTGGTATATAATTTAAAAGGTAACTCTAAAGGGCAAATAGGGGCAGATATAGAGGATACACAATGGCACAGATCACTAGATCAGATTCCTGGATGAGAAACCAAGAATCAGGTTATAAAATCTTGAATATGGTGGTTTGTTAAAATCCCAGCATGCTAACATATTTGGGAATGGCAGAAAAAAATTAATTTATAAATTCTCAGTCTCTCGACTGCATGTGTTAGACATTGCCCTGATAGTTGAGAGACAGAGTTCTCTGATAATGAAAACAAGCCCTCAACTTCACACTTCTAATGTGTATATTCACTGGTTTCTTTCAGACAATTAAAAGTAGATCAGCTGGATCTTTCAAAGTTTGCAGTAACAGGGTACAAAACTACTTTATATTTATCTACTGGAGACATTCTCCCTGATAACAAAATTTCACATTCCCATCAAGATTCTGAAAAAGATATAAGGCAGAATTACCACTTTTTCCCTCCTCTTCCTCCACCTTCCAGCATTTTTGACACTTAGGTAAGGGCTTAATGAATACCTACAATTGGTTAAGGATGTGGGTCAGGCTGTTGATATTATTTTGATTGAAAACTGGAATAACGTGATAGCAAGCCTTCCCTCAGCCATGAAAACATTAGAAAGGGAAGGAGCATAGATGACTATTGGCTTTAAGCCACTTAATCAACTCTCTTCCTGCTACTCATCCCCTCTCTCCTTCTACTACACCCCAGCTCACAGTCTTCATTCCTCTCAAACTCACCTACTCACCGAGACTTGTTTCTATCTCTCCCTTTCACTGACTTCTTCCTCAGGCCATAAACTTGCCTGGACCTCCCTCCCATTTCAAAGCACAACTCCATTTATTATTATTACTAACAGTAATGGTAATAATAATAATAATAATAATAATAATGGTATTTTTAAGTGCTTCCTATGTGCCAGGCACTGTGCTAAGCACTGGGGTGGATACAAGCAAATCGAGTTGGACACAGTCCCTGGCCCACCTCAGGCTCACAATTTGAATCCATCATTTTACAGAGGTGGTAACTGAGGCACAGGGAAATGAAAGGACTTGCCTAAGGTCACAGCAGACTAGTGGCAGAGCAGGATTAGAACCCATGACCATCTGACTCCCGGGCCCGTGTTTCTATCCACTAGACCATGCTACTTTCAAAGTCTTGCTGAAATAGCACCTCCTCCAGGAGGCCTTCCCTGATTAGCATCTAATGTCTCTCTCCAATTATCGTGCTGGCTTTTCTACACCACTTATGCATTAAATACTCACTTCTTCCTATAGCGCTTATGTATATATCTAACATCAATCAATGAATCATATTTTTTGAGCACTTACTATGTGTAGAGAACTGTATTAAGAACCCGGGGGAGTAAAGTACAAAAGAATGCATCCCCTGCCCAGAATGCATTTACAGTCTAGAGGGGAAGACAGATGTTAATATAAACACACTCTTTTATTTAAACTCCGCTTATGTGCTTAATCCCTATCTTTTTCCACCTATCTGCTCACCTCCCTTCTTCCTCTCCTTCCATGGTTTAGAGGGAATTTACTTTTATCCACAAGAGGAGGGTGATGTGGATAATTTATCTGTTTCAACTCAAGGGATCAAATACTCATTAGGATGGCACCGTGTCATTTCTTGCATTTCTCCCAAGTGCTTAATACAGTGTTCATGACACAGTAGATGCTCTTTGAATACTACTGATTGACTGATAGGTACTGGAGACAGTGGGAGACTATTTAACTGCTGATCCTGCTACTATACTGTAGAATAGGTTGGGAGGCAGGGCAGAAAGGCCAAAAACTACTATGGCCTTTTCCCATCACATTTTAAATGAGTTAATAGGATTCAATCTCCTAGACAGTGTTGTTCTGCTTAAGTGTAATGTCATTATGAACCACTCCTTTCTCCGGAAGCACTCTCAGACCTTGGACTAGCCAAAGCAGTACAAACAGGCTTCTCCTCCTACCTCTCTACCTCTCAGTCTCATTTGCTGGCTCTTCTCCTACATTGCAGTCCCAAACTCCAGATGTCCTGCAAGATTCTGTTTTGGGTCTCTTCTCACTCTACTCTTGGGAAAGCTCATCTGTTCCCATGGCTTCAGCAACCACCTCTGGGCTGACAATTTCCAAATTTCCCTCTATAGCCCTGACTTTTCATCTGATCTACAATTCTAGATTGCCTCTTGACCCCAAGACTTCTCCACTTGAATGGCCCCCACCATGACCCCCTCCAATTTAACATGCCCAGAACCGAATTATTCACCTCCCCGGCTAAACTCGTCTCTGTTTGACATTACCATTCTCCCCAGCCAAGAAACCTGCTACCGTGACTCCTTTCAGTTTACACTCATATTCGTGCTACTGTAAAATCAATCAATCAGTGGTATTTATTGAGCAACTACTACGTGCAGAGGACTATTAAATGCTTGGGGAAGTACCATACAATCCCTGCCCATAAGGAGTTTACAGTCTTCAGGGGGAGACAGACATTAAAATAAATTACAGATAAGGGAAATAGATTGCAAAGATATTTACCTAATAATAATAACTATGGTACTTGATAAGTGCTTACTATGTGCCACACACTCTTCTAAGCACTACAGTAATCAGGCTGGACACAGCCCCGTCCCACATGCGGCTCACACTCTTAATCCCCATTTTACAGATGAGGTCACTGAGACCCAGGGAAGTTAAGTGACTTGCCCAAGGTCACACATCAGACATGTGTCAGAGCTGGGATTAGAACCCAGAATCTTCTCAGCCACGCTGCTGTGGGGCTGGGATGAATATCAAAGTGCTTAAGGGGTACTCAGTCACGGTCATAGCTGATACAGAGTTGAGGGCGGATGGGGGAAATGAGGACATCATTTGTTTTAAAACTTCCAGCAAGAAACTCCAATAGGCAACCCTTATCCTGGTACCATGGAATTTGGAAAACATAAGTTCATGTCTATCCACACCTTTCATGATTCTGCAAACTACAATCAGGTTCCCTCTCAACCTATCATTCTACATTGAGAAAATGGTTCTTTTCTCCGACAGAAGCTGACCCAACTTGCTGAAAGAATCCAGGTCTGTCTATCTAATTAGAGCTGCCTAGGACAAGAAAGTTCAATTATTTGGGGACGAGGGCTTGGGGACCCATTTCAAGCCCAGTCCGTCTCAGTTGAATATTCTTCATTCCATCCCAACATAACTTATGAACTGCACTGAGCCTCTATAGGCCTTTAATATGTGGAAAAACAAATGGCTACCAGTTGTGTATCTTCAAATAGAGACCAACAGTGGAGAAGTGAGAGGCCACTTTTTCCTCCAGAGTATCCTCAAAACATCTGTGGATTCATTATTGTTAGTGGCCAGGCCTTCTAACTGTACACTGATTTTTGTGATTGTCACCGTCCATGTCTTTTCTTCACCATCAAACACGCCTCTCTATTAACATCCCCTTCTCCAAGCCTTCCTCCTCCACTTTTTCCAAGTTCTTATCTTCCTCTTTCCTTCCCTTCTAGTCTCAGCTGACTACCATCCAAAGTTAGGAAGCAAGGAAGATGAGGAAGCACGCTTCTTCATGCAGGGACGGGGCCAAGTTTTAGAATTGTGGAGAAATAGGAAAGTGAACAAAAATCAAAATCAAAGTAGAACATATAGGATTAATTATTTAATCATGTTTAATAATAAAATATTATAACAGATGAAAGCCCATGAAAATGTAATTTTTATATGCACTACTCCCCAAGCAGCCCCTAAAGTTCTCCAAGTTGCACATCTTATATATATACATATATATATATATATATATATATAATATCATAAAAGATACATTATATTATAATATTTTATAAATATTAGTGCATATTGGATGTGTATCTTATATGTAAACATGTTTATTGCTGGAGCTAATAATAATTATTATTTTACTTTCTAAGTTCTTACTATGTGCCAAACATTTTTCTAAGCACTGCGTAGATAGAAGGTAATCACGTTGGACACAGTTCCTGTCCCACGTGGGGCTCACAGTCTCAATCCCTATTTTACAGATGAGGTAACTGAGGCACAAAGAAATGAAGTGACTTCCCCAAAGTGACACAGCAAACACATGGCAGACCTGGGATAAGAACCTCTGGTCCTCTGACTTCTAGACCTGCGCTCTTGCCTGATTGTTGTGGGGATGTGAGGAGAATTACAGTAAATGGTGTGAGCAGTTCCAATTTCGTTGTCCCGGCTGCTGGAGCCCTCAGGTCCAGCCAGAGTAAAATTGACCTCATTTGGCTGGCCTGCAAAAACAAAATAAGAGAAAAAAAATTGGTCTGGGCATTTGGGTTCTACATTTACCACCTGCCGGTTCATGCAATCTACCCTTGAAATTGCTGCACGGATTTATTTTTCTTTTATTTTAGGGTTAAGATCTTTATCCGATTTTCCTCTCCTGTTCTCTGTTGGAAGGTCTTTTTTTAAAAATAGCCAAAAAATAGAATCGGGCATTGATAACAAATCAAAGAAGGGGCAACATCATGAACTTCAGCAGGTTAGAGGGCTGCTATTTAGGCTGCTCTGAGGTATGCCTGAGGCCCTGATTACTTTAATAGTTGCTCGTTTGGGTGAACAATCAACATTTCTATTTTTCTCCAGCAACATGGAGCTGAAAGCAGAAATAGCTAGAACTGAGCTTCTAACTGGGTGTGGGAGTATGAGTGCATGCACACACCTTGGGCATTGTGGTCTAGTGGATAAAGCACATGTCTGGGAGTCAGAAGGACCTGGGTTCTAATCCCCGTTCTGCCATGTATCTGCTGTGTACCTCGGGCAAGTCACTTTACTTTTCTGTGTCCTAGTTCCCTCATCTGTAAAAAACAGGGATTAAGACAGCGAGCCCAACGTCGGATAGGGACTGTGTCCAACCCCATTACCTTGTATCTACCCTGGTGCCTAGTACAGAGGCTGGCTATATTTGTATATATTATTTATTACTCTATTTTATTAATGTTGTGTGTATATCTATGCTTATATTTATCTATCTTGATGGCACTGATGCATGACTACTTGTTTTGTTTTACTGTCTGTCTCCCCCTTTTAGGCCGTAAGCCTGTTGTGGGGCAGGAATAGTCTCTATCTCTTGCCGAATTGTACATTCCAAGTGCTTTGTACAGTGCTCTGCACACAGTAAATGCTCAATAAATACGACTGAATGAATGAATGAATGAATGAATGAATGGCACATAGTAAGCGCTTAACAAATGCCACAATTAAAGGAGTTTTAGAATCATAGTATTAAAGACTTTGAAAATGCTCATAGGTCTATTGACCTGGAAGAGTTTCCTATGGATGAGAAGTGTATTTTGACTCTAGCTTGCGGATCCCTTCGAGCATAGAATAAGTTCAACAGGACTGGCCTTTCTGCATAGTTCTGCTCCATACCCAATGTGATGGGGATCTGATATCACTGTGTAAAGTCTGTGTAAAAGGAAGGAAAGGTTGCAGGACGTGCAGGTCATTGAGTCAACTTAAAAGCTCAATAGGAAGGGCCGGTGACAGGGACGAGCGTTTCCAGAGGAGCCGCTGTGACTGCACGGGGCTCCACTATGAACCCTTCTCTGAATCAAGTCCCCTTTCATCCTAAACACAAAAGCAGGAGAGAGGCAGAGGTCGGTGGGTGGCACTGAGTGAATTTTAGAGACACCGAGATGGATGAATTTAGTGGAAAGGCAACAGATTTGCCACAGGCGTACACATTTTTCATTTCTACCAACAGCCTTATTTATGTCTTTTCTACAGTAAATGATGTGCAGGCATAATAAAGTCACAGTGTATGTGAGGATGCTGACACCTGGGGCTCACAGCAACTTGTCAGTTCAGTTTAAGATATGTTTAATTCTCAGTTACAACAATTCCAGAAGTAACAGCCATTAGCTCGATGCAGTACAGAGCAAAAAATACACCCAGGAAATTTCTTCCCTTGGGGAGCTTAAGGACACCTCCAGTGAGACATATCGAATCATTCCGAACCAAAACATTACCTTTAATACGTGCAGAGCCACTCTAATTTACTCCTGTCTGGGAATCCACGGCATTTGCCGGATCTTTTAACGGCATGCCTGCTCTGTACTAGTGAGCATCCCACATTCTGAAGGAGTCAAATAACCCAGAGTTTGGAAGTTAACTGGATTCCGCTTGTCGGTCTGCTTCTGTGATTTGCATCTCTCTTTCTAAGACTCTGTGTTCTTCTGCCCAAGCTGGAGATTATCATGAGCCATTCTGTAGATATTTTTAGGTAGGGCAAAGAAGACCAACTGAAGGAAAAATAGCATCTGCATTTAATTGTACTTCGCAGCATCATCGAATTGTATTCGTTTTGCTTCCGCTATGGCCTGTATAATTTAGGATATTGCAAAGTTCCCCTTGGATCTAAGAGCATTCTGCTGCGAGTTGACAGCTGAGCAGGTGACTTGTGAAAAAGTCAAAATTTAACCCTAAAGCACTGCAACTGTATGCTTGTCATGGGCAGGGAAAGTGTCTTCCAACTCCATTTCATTGTAGTCTCCCAACCACTGTAGCGCTCAAAAAATACGATCGATTGATTGATCATTGTATCTTCCAGTCAAATCTCAGGTCAGCAACAGCCATGTGGAAAAGACCACTATCCCTTATCCATAATGGTTTTTAATACTTTGAGCTCCACCATGAAATCTCTTTTTTCCAGATCAGTGAGTCCTCTAGCTGACAAATGTTCCAAACCCATATGGTTGGCTGATGGAGATAACCCAGATCCCTTACTACCCAGAAAATGGCCCATCTGACTCAGAATAATTGGATTTGATTGCAAAGTTGTGTCCTTGTTCCAAGGAGGAATATGTTATTTCCTTAACTGAAGCACTGCGTAATATTTGGAAGATTTTTTCAAACTTTGATCTTGTTTTCCTTGACCTAGAAGGTGCTTCGTGCATACGGAGCGTCACGCCAGGGCAGTCAAGTCAACACGGAGGTCAGAGACGAGACCAGGACCTCACTGAACTCACATTCTTTAAGCATGCACTGAAGTGATACTTTTCCCAAGGAGAGACTGGGTTACTGAAATATTCCTGTGCTTTTGCCTTTTTATGAGCACCTCCATGAAATCGCATCATCCTATCAATCAATCAGAAAGTTGTATTTACTGAGCACTTACTGTGTACAGAGCATTGTACTAAGAGCTTGGGAGAGCACAATATAACAGTGGGCATGTTCCCTGCCCCCAACAAGCCTACCGTCTAGAGGGGGCAACAGACATCAATATAAATAAAATACAGATAGGTACAAAAGTGCTTTGGGGCTGAGGGAGGGGTGAATAAAGGGAGAAAATCAGGGTGACCTAGAAGGGACTGGGAGAAAAGGAAAAGAGGGCTTAGTCAGATTAGGCCTCTTGGAGGCGAGATGCCTTCAATAAGGCTTTGAAGGTGGGGAGAGTAACTACCTGATGGATATGAAGAGGGAGGACGTGCTAGGCCTGAGGGAGGAATTGGGTGAGAGGTTGGCAGGGAGAGATGCAAGATCGAGGCATAGTGAGTAGGTTGGCATTAGAGGAGCAAAGTGTGTGGGTTAGGTTGTACTAGGAGAACGGCAAGGTGAGGGGTAAGGTGATTGACTACTTTAAAGCCAATGGTGAGGAGTTTGTTTGATGCAGAGGTGAATGGGCAACCACTGGAGGCTCTTGAGGAGTGGGGAAACACAAACTGAACGTTTTTGTAGAAAAATGATCCAGGCAGCGGAGTGAAGTGTGGACTGGAGAGGGGAGAGACAGAAGGCAGGGAGGACAGCAAGGAGGTTGATACAATAATCAAGGGAGGATAGAATAAGTGCTTGGATTAACCCGGGATCAGTTTGGATGGAGAGGAAAGGGAGGATTTCAGAGATATTAAGGTTGAACTGACAGGGCTTAGTGATAGTTTGAATATGTGAGTAGAATGAGAGAGAGGAGTCAAGGCCACTCTGGACTGTAAGCTCGTTGTGCGCAGGGAATGTGTCTGTTATACTGTACTCTCCCAAGCACTTAGTACAGTGTTCTGCATACAGTAAGTGCTCAATAAATATGACCGACTGACTACTAGGCACTGAAAGCTTTGACATCAATTATTTTCTTTTTCTTATAACAGCCAGATGAGCACATCGCCAAGACACTGTCCAGTGTCTACCAGTCAGCCATCAAGATTGTGGGTATGGCAAAGAGACCACCAAATCTGGCTCCCAAAAATGACTTTCAGCAAAGCCCAAACTGCACTGCCAACATCTTGTAGGTCCTTGTGATTATAACAAAAGGCTGGGGGGTTTATAAAAACCTGCTACCCTGATCACCGGGAAAGATGGTGCAGAAACATCATTAAGACGTGGAAGGGTGTGAATCCAAATATAGGTGGGTTGTGATCTGAGCAGAGCGAAGCATTTAACAAAGATTTTTAAGCTGCAGGATATGAGTGTTGTTATATCTGAGTCAGTGATGGGAAGAGTGAAACCAACATGTAAAGCAACCAAGTTCTCCTTGTCACAAGGCATATTTTGGAGCTATGCCAGGCTGACTGTGGTAAACTGTTTTCTTGATACTTTTTTCTACTGAGCGAGTCATGCAAAGAGAAAAAAAGATTAAATATTTTCTAACACAAACTAAGCTAAAACCCAAGGTTATCATAATTTTGATCCTAGAGGCCCTCTTTGGGGATAATAGATGAAAAAAATGTTCTAGAAAAGTCTCAGGGCTTTCAAACATCTAAAATGCTCTGTCATATTCCTAGGCTAAGAAAAGACAAATATTTCTTGGCAGCAATTTCTCTCAGCGTTGTCCCCAAAACACCGATTTATAGGAATATCAAGAAAAGGGGGCAATATAAAAGGAAAAGAGAGTATATTAACCTCATTTCTACCTGCAGGAACACACACACATATCATCCTCCAAATTATCAGAGATTTTCCTGGACTGTTTAATTTTTCAAGGGTTTTAGTCATCAAAAAAGTTTTACTTTGGAACTCCCTCCCTCTTTATATCCAACAATCACTCGTCTCACCTTTCAAACCTTATTAAAAGCACGTCTCCTCCAAGAGGTCTTTCCTGCCTCAGCCCTCTTCTCCTCTTCTCCCACTCCCTTTTGCATCTCCCTTGCAGTTGAATTTGCATCCTTTATTCACCCCTCCCTCAGCCCCATAGCTGAGGGCTGTGTATGTACATATCTGTACTATGATATGTACTATGTACTTATCTGTAATTTATTTATATTAATGCCTGTCTTCCCCTCTAGACTGTAAGCTTGTTTTGGGCAGAGAATGTGTATACCAACGCAGTGACATCGTACTCTTCCACAATGTTTCTTAGCACAGTGCACACAGTAAGTACTCAATAAATACTAAATAAATGAGCTACTCTCATTTCTTTTAACCAAAACAGGACACATTTTATTTCTTAAGGACAAGTTTCTCCCATCACCTAGACTAGTCATCTTACAACTGAAGGTGAAAGGAGCCAAAAAAGAGTAGAACATATCTTAGGACAATCAGTGCATTTGGCCTGGCATTCTTCTCAGTAGTTAGAAGCCCTTTGCAGTGCTGAACCATTGAGTTAGGCAACAGTATACTGGATCCAGCCTAAGGGGAAGAGAGACATTTTCTGCCCACCTAGAAATTAAGTATTGATTTATCTTCCCTACTGCAGGATTGGATTTGTGTTTCAAACTGCTACTATACCTGTCACAGCTTTCAGACTCATCTTCAGACCCAAATTCAAATCCTTTCCGACTGAGTATCTTCAAGTTGCAAAGGTACGGTGATCTCAGAAAAGTAACTTGAGAAAAACCTTTAAACTACTATACTTCCCTTTTAAACCACTGTGTCAACAGGTCTTTCTAGGAGTTCTAAACTAGAGCAAGCCTCCATTGGAAAGCAAGCAGATGGGGAGAAGGAGAATTGAACCAGTGTGGCTTAAGGGTCATAAGGTCCTGGGTTCTGATCCTGGCTCCACCCCTTGCCTTCTGGGTGAACCTGGGTAAGTCACTTAACTTCTCTGGGCCTCAGTTACCTCATCTGTAAAATGGGGTTGAAGGTTGTGAGCCCCATGTAGGACATGAACTGTGTCCAACCTGATTATCTTGTACCTACCCCAGCACTTAGAACAGTGCCTAGCATATAATTAGCTTTTAACCGATACTACTGAAAGAAAAACCCAAAGCAAAAACCTGATTTTCAGAAGTAGGTTTTAGAATATAGAAGCAGCAGGAAATAAAGACAGCAGCAGGAAACAAAGACACAAAGATTATACAATTACTTGGAAAAGCAGTTCTGATTTATCGCCTATATTTCTTTTATCGGGCATATATGAGTCTCAGTTTGGTGACTGAATTATCTTCCCAAAGTCTTCACATTGCTTCCTAATTTTATCGTTCTAAAATCAACAACCTCTTCAAGAGCTCTTCCCTTCCAGACCTGCCTTCCTCCTTGGATGGTATCATCCCCTTTACTTTTGCATCCTAATTCCAATCACTTTTGTTGAGTCCCACCAAGCAAGTCTGCCAGGACTGGGATTATAGTGATAGAAGGTCACCTAATTTAAACTTTGCAATAATCAGATCAGACACAATCCCTGTCCTTCATGGGGTTCACAGTTTAAGGGGAAACAAGGACAGATATTTACCTCCCATTTTACATATGAGGAAACCGAGGTACAAAGAAGTTAAGCCATTTGCCCAAGGTCACACAGCGAAGAAGGGATGGAGCTGGGATTAGCCCAGGTCTCCTGATATACAGACCCATGCTTCTTCCACTATACCTTATGTAGAGTCATGTCTAAACTAGAAGAGTATACACAATGTTGATAACTGCAGGATTAATGCTAAAGTATTCCAGGCAATTGAACATGCTACAGATGGGCAGGCAGGTTAAAAAGGAAGGGATAGGAGGACTTGCCAAATTTCCATTCTAAGTGTTACATCTATGCTGTGGTACTCCCATTTAATTTTCCTTGGTATAAGAAAAACTGTGAGTGCTACTAACTGAGCCAAGACTTACAAAATAAGGGCCAAATAAGGATAATAATAATAATTGTGGTATTTGTTAAGCACTTACTGTGAGCCGGTGCACTGAAATAAGCAAATTGGGTTGGACACAGTCCCTATCCCATATGGGGCTCATAGCATCAATCCCTATTTTACAGATGAGGTAACTGAGGCACGGAGAAGTGAAGTGATTTGCCCAAGGTCACACAGCAGATGCGTGGTGGAGTTGGGATTAGAACCCATGACCTTCTGATGCCCAGGCTTGTGCTCTATCCACTATGCCATCCCGCTTGCACAACTCCAAAATACATTTACCACGATATTAGCTCCTTAAGAGATATACAGGCAGTAAAATGAATGAAAACTGCATTCTTTGCTCTCCATCATCTATTATTACTCCCCCTGGGTGAAGAGACAAATCACCGTGTACAATTCTGAATAAATACCACCTCACCTACCTCCTCTATGTTTGCACAAATCATTTGAATGCTCTTTTGAGATATTGCTATAATTATTTGGAGATATTGCTCCACAGTGCTCCAAATAATCTTCAGGTTGTGATGATTCATCGCCTTTTACTTAATCTAGTTCCCCTCTCTAGTTCTGAAAGCAAGACAACTTCACTAGACAGGTCATGTGAGGGGAATGGTGATGACAAAATATACAATAAGCTGTGGTGAACTGAAGGTGAGGATACCTAAACTGGCAGGTCAGAATAAATGATTTCAAAACACAGGAAAGCAGAGTCCCAAATAATGTAACGTAACAGTGGCCCACTGAGAAGCTATGGCAGAAGAAAGAACCAGGTTGTGGGGAGTGGGTGGCAACTGTTGAGAGGAGGGTTTTTCTCCTTGAGCAGAGGTTTCACAAAAATTGGGATCGCAAGGGGTAGGCTTTAAAACAAAGATAGGCCTTATGTAGGACAAATGCATTAGAGCAGTAGGGTATTATTTTAACATTCATATAATGTGGAAGGTCATTCACTGCATTGGTCACAGGTGCCTTTTCAAACCCCCTCTCATTATCAGTATTGTCTAGTCATCTTCAAAAACAAGGAACGGTTAGATGTGCCTGTATCTAACTGTCATTTACATACTTTTGTGTGTGTGGGGGTTTGGGTGGGTTTGCGTGTCCACATGCACAAGCATGACTGACCTTCTATTTGATTGTTGGGGAAATTAATACGAGTGGAGGGTGTCAGCAAATCAGCTGCAAATAGCCACTGGGGGAGAAAGCTGAGCAGAGGCCATTGAAAACCAACGAGGTGAAAAGTCATTCCTTTAAAATGAGAGGTTTCTGGCTTACTGTTTTCGCTTCTGAATGGGACTTGGTAGGTGGCTGCTTATCCTTTCGAACTCTTTCTAATTACCGATTTCTGGTTATTGGCAATTCTCACTGCCTGGTCATATGTTTCTACAGTCTCAGCTGCCTGCAGATTTGAGGTAGCTATTTCTGTTTTGCATTTCAGTCAATCCAACAAGAGAATATATTGATCACTAGGTGGAGAGCACTGTACTAAGCACTTGGGAGAGTATAAATAAATAAGAAGACACGATCCCTGACCTAAAGGAGTTTACAATCCTGTTGGGGAGACAGACCTTAAAATAAATTACAGATAGGATGAAGTAATACAGAAAAGAGATATGCACGTAAGTGCTGTAGGGGATTGTGAGTACTTAAGTGCTTAAGAGAGAGAAAATGCTGAAGTGGTAGTTTGACATAAAAAGTAGAGGGATTAGAAATCAACCGGGTAAGACCTCTTGGAGCAGATGTGATTTTAGAAGGGGGATGAAGAATAGGAAAGCTGTCAGATGTGGATGTAATGGGGGAGGGAGTTCTAGGCAGGAGGAAGGGAGGGAGGGAGGGAGCAAGAGGTCCACAGAGGGAGAGGAGCACAGGCAGTGAGTTGGCTAGTTTTAGGGGAATGAATAGTAAAAGCTAGGGTTTAGTGGGAAAAGAGAGTGGGGAAATAGGAAGGAAAGAGTAGGCTAAGTGCCTTCAAGACAAGGATTAGGAGTTTCTGTTTGATGCTAAGTAGAATGGGAAACCATTGGAGGTTTTAGAGCAGTTGAGAGACGTTTGCAGAACTACATCTTAAAAGATGATCTAGGCAGCAGAGTGAAGAATGGACTAGACAGAATGAACTGGAGCCGGGAGGTCAATGAAGAAGCCGGTCAAACTGAGATACGATGAATGCCTGGACCGGTGTGATGGCCAAGCGGATAGAGAGGAAGGGGCAAATTCTGGAATTGTTGTGGAGGAAGAACAGACAGGATTTGGAGACATATTGAACAAGGGGGTTGAAAGAAGGGAGGAGCTTTCAATCAACTAGTTGTATTTATTTAATGCTTACAATGTGCAGAATACTGTACTAAGTTCTGGGGAGAGTACAACAAAGTTGGCAGACATGTACCCTGCCCACACTGCATTTACAGCCTAGAGGGGAGACAGATATTATAAATGGTACCATGACAATGGTATTTACTGAACACTTGCTATATACAGAGCAGTGTATTAAGCGCTTGGGAGATACAATACAACAGAATTAGGAGACACGTTCCTGGCCCATAAAGAGCTTACAGTCTAGAATTATCCAATACCAGTTACCATTTACCAGTTACCCAATAACTGGTAGGCTAACTCCATCCAAATTCTCTGTCTCTGTCTAAGGAGAGATGTACAGGCAATCATTCTCCCCACCTTCAAACCCTTTTTGAAGGCACATCCTCCTTCAAGGAGCTTTCCCTAAGACCTCATTTCCTTTTCTCCCTCTCCCTTCTGTGTCACCCTGACTTGCTCCCTTTAGTCACCCAGCAGCCCTTATCTACATATCCACAATTTATTTATATTAATGCCTATCTTCCCCTCCCCCTCTTGTTGTGGAGAGGAAATGTGTCTGTTATACTCTCCCAGGTGCTCAGTAAGAGCTCAGTAAATAAAGTGATTGATTGATGGACATTATGTATGAATCTCAGTGATGAGTCAACCCCGAATCCCCATTTTCACAAATTAGAGACGGAACTAATCAATCAGTTTTACTGTGTGCAGAGCAATGCCCTAAGTGCTTGGGAGAGTGCAACCTAACAGAGCAGGTAGATACGTTCCTGTTACTCTCTGAAAAAAGAGACCACTCTTTCAAATTCAACTCCGGAACTGGGAAATAGCACAGTATAATTTCCCCACCACCTTTAAGGATGAAATTGTCAGAAGTTTTGCTTATACCACCTCTGCCAGGAGATCACGAGACAACAAAGCAAATTGACAATATTGCTACTTGTTTCAAGCTGAGAGGAAGAACCTGTTTGACATTATATAGTAAGATCTTATTTGAACTTAGTTGCAAAAGAAGATGAATGAATATAGAATGTGTTTTCTGCCTAATGGCACACGTGTCAGGTCTTCAGGAAACCTCTATAGGGTTGTTATCAAGACTCACTGAAGGTCTCAGAGCAGCAATCATGGAAATGTTGATGTTTCCCTGTTTTCACTTAACCAGCCAAGTTCCCTTTGAAAAGATCAATTCAATACTTCATTTTATTGCCTTCTGCATACTTAAAATTCATAATTTGGTGCAAGAATAATATGCCCCACTTTTAAAAAAGATGACAGAACTCTGCAATTCAATTTACGTTCCTCTAAAGGAAAGCCTTTTATCCTTGTATTTAATTGTCCCATCGATTGGCCAAAAATGGTTGCCTGAGTTATTTATGCTTCTGTGGGTTCTGGTTTCTGTAGTGCTATGTCCAAGAACAATGGTGTAGGAAGGAAAGTGATCTAGAAGACAGAGCAATCAAAGTCTCACATTTAGACAGTTGCTAAATTGTTCTGGGTTTTCCACCAAACATTACCCAGATCTGATCCTCCCTCTCCATCCAAATGATTTACCAATCTGAAGATGCTCTCTTTATAACCTAAATAGATGGTTGTAGCAAACTTCACACCAGTCTTCCTCCATCCAGCCTCTCTCCTCTCCAATCTAAAGTGGAGTCCATAAACCAGATAATCTTTCTAAAATATTGTTCAGCTCACAGCTCTCCATTCTTTAAAAAGCTCTCATGCTTTACTATTTCTCTCCACATTAAGCAGAAACTTCTAATCTCTGACTCCAAGGCACTCCACCAGTAAGTTCCCTTTAATCTATCAACTCTCTTTATGCCTGCATCCCCCAGGCTTAGCTCCTTACAAGTTAAATTTCTTGAATATTTCCACTCTAAACTTTCCCTCCTCTAACTACTTGATCAAACCCTTCCTTCTTCCTAAATCTGCTAGACCATAGCTTTCCTACCTTCAAAGCTCTCCTGAAATCCTACTTCCTAAAGGAGACTTTCCCTGACTGATCTCCTCCTTAATTGCTCTTAACAATTAGGGTTCATTCACCTACCCTTAGCATTTATGTAGGTAGAAATTGAGGTATTTTACTTATTCATTCATTGATTCATTCATCTATTCATCTCTGCACATTCTGGCTATTACTAGCTAGATTTCCATTTCTTCCTCTTATTTCTAATAGTTATGTATAAGTTTGTGTTTGCCTATCTCCTCCAATAAATTGTAAGCTCCCTGAGGGCAGGGACCAGGCCTTCTACTTTGATTGTACTTCCCCAAGCTCTTCTTACAGTGTTTTGCAACATCTGCCAATCAATCAATCATATTTATTGAGTGTTTAATGTATGCAGAGCACCGTACTAAGTACTTGGGAGAGGACCATACTACAGAGCCAGTATTCCCTGCCCACAGTGAACTTAGAGTCTAGAGGGGGAGACGGATGTTATTATAAATATATAAACTATGGATACATAGAGTAAGTGCTGTGGGGCTTAGGGAGGGGTGAATATAGGGAGCAAGGATTTATGAGGGCTATGCCTTCAGTAAGGATTTGAAGGTGGGGTGAGTAATCGTCTGTTGGATATGAGGAGAGAGGACGTTCCAGGCCAGCAGCAGGATGAGGATGAGGTTGGTGGTGAGAGAGAAAAGATGAAGGGATGGTGAGTAGGTTGACAGAGGAGCAAAGTGTATGGGCTGGGTGGTAGTGGGAGAGCAGTGAGGTAATTTACAAGTGGGCAAAATGATTGACTGCTTTAAAGCCCATGGTACGGAATTTCTGTTTGATGCAGAGAGGAACAGACAACCACTGGCAGGTCTTGAGGAGTGAGGAAACACAGACTGAACATTTTGGAGAAAAATGATCCGAGCAGCAGAGTGAAGTATGTTCTGGAATGAGGGGAGACCGGAGACAGAGAGGTCAGCAAGGAGGGTGATACAGTAACCAAAGCAGGATAGAATATGCTTGGATTAATGTGGTAGCAGTTTGGATGGAGAGGAAAGGGCGTATTTTAGCAATGGCGTGAAGGAAGAACCGACAGGATTTAGTGACAGACTGAAAATGTGGGTTGCATGAGAGAGCTGAGATGAGAATAATACCGCAGTAAATACCACTGATAATGTAGTGGTTGCAATTTAAGATCTCTTTGTACCGTCGTTCACTAACTACTGAGCTTGGAGCAAGTCAACTGACATTACCGGATCTCAGTGACCCAGTAAGAGAAACAGGGACAAGGCCAGGTGTGTGTGTTCGGGGGGAGGGGGGTGTTGGGGAGGTGGGGGGGTGAATGTGTCAAATCTGATCACTTTTTCTTACTTCCATGTGTCTCTTTCTTCATCTTTGCTTTGGTTGCCAAAATAAGTACAAGGTACAAGAAGTATGAAAGGAAGTAGAGGGCAGAGGTGGGCTGATTTACCATTTATTTAACTCGGGTAGCTTTAGGAAAAAATCTTGAGTGGCATGGATTCAAAGAATTTCGAGAATCTCAAATGTGTGACTGCACTAGATTGTCAGCTACTTGAGAGTAGGGATTTTTTTGCACTAATTTCAACAGTCTTTATTAGTATCTACCACAAGCCCTGAGACCTCAAGAAGCCTAATTTTCTGCCTTTCAGAGGGGAAGTGGACTGGTGAAGGCCCTGCAATACAGCTCTCTGAAGGATTATGTAATGAGGAGTTTATAATGAAGGTATTTATTAAGTGCTTACTATGTGCCAAGTAGCCAAGAGAAAATTCCCTAATTCCCTAATAGTGTTCTATCCAAAGTGGCATAATGAAAACATGTGGTTTGGAAGAATTTGGAAGAATTCAATGTAAATATAAACTGAAAAGAAAGTACAGTACCTATAACATTTTTCAATCACATCCTATAAAATATGAGCACACCGCATATTCTTTACATAATCTCAGCAGCCCGGGAGCAAGCTAGCCTTAGGAGCAGTACCCGAGAGACAATGCTTTTTGGGGGAGCGATTAGTTTTATTTTTATTTATTTTAGTAATCAATGATAGAAGAAATAGGTTGGGAGAAGCTCAACATAAAAAACTAAAAAAAAAAGCGATAATGGCATTGTTAGAAATTTATGATGACATCAATTCCTTTGCCGAAAGGAAGGCGAGGAACTGTGCCTTGTAAGATTCAAAGTTCCCGACGTAATAAATGTATGAGATATAAATATGCCAAAATGTGTATTCTCATAATAAATGCCAATTGCATAATCTCTCACTCTCCTGTAATTAATAAACCACAGAGCGGCAAGAAGCAGAGCACCCAAGGGCAGCAAAAATGATAAAGTGGGCCCCGCTGATGGAGCTGGGCCTGGCTGGATGCTGGTCAGGGTGAGGTCAGCAGTGGTTTTGGCCATGTATTTTCCCAGTTGTGTAGCTGCAACCTTTAGAGCCCACTGCATTCTTTTTTCAGTGGCTGATGAAGTCATGCCACAAAACTGTCTTACTTGGGGCCCCTCTGTTTAGCATGGGCTTGGGAAACAGGGCTGCAAGCTGCCAAAGACCAAATGAAGGGTTGGGTGTCGGGGAGGAGGGTGCGTTAGTAGCTGCTGAAGGTAGAATTAAAGGTTTTTTTAAAAAGGAATCAATATATTATATTATACAGGACAGTTCAGTAAAAGAGGAAGCTCAAGGGAGAGGGAACAGAAGACCTGACAAGGAAGAGGGAAGGGCAGGAAAAGAATTGATTTACTGCACTCCCCTCAAAATGTTCCCCAAATCTGAAACCAGCCCAGCTTCAAAGTCCCCAAGAGCATCGACAAGTCATTCAGTCTGGCTCACTCAAGAGACTTCTTCCGTCTGGTTGGAGAGGTATGGACTTACCACAGCGTTGTCCAAACTGGACATAGTCCTTGTCCTTCACAGGGTTCACAATCTTCTTATCTCCATTTTTCGGATGAGGAAATTGAGGCCCAGAGGGGGTTAAATGACTTGTTGTAGGTTACACAGTAGAGCTGGGCCTTCCACACTTATCTACTGACTCCCATTCCTGTCCTCTTTCCACTAGGCCAAAACCTCCCCTCTGTCCCAGAGCTCACATTATTTACGTTGTCCTTGTTTTGCTAATTTACTGGTTTGGCTTGATCAAGTTGTTCTTTCTTTGTGAATCTGTGGCCAGTTCCCCGTTTTTTCACTCCTTTTGAGACTGAATGTTTAGGAAATGTGTTGGACTTATCCTTTTTTCTATGCTTTGCACAGAGCAAACAGTTAAAAGCAAGAAATAAATAACAATAAGAATAAAAATAGCTCTGTTAAAGGCTTTGGGGCACTGGTTTTGACCTCTGATGCCCCTGGCAGCCTACCTCTAAAAGAACATGCTTCTGGGATGGTCTTAAAGAAGGTATAGAAGGCAGGGAAAGCAGTGAGGATTTTGCCAGCCTTGCTTCCCAAGAGAAGGCATAAGGAATGGGAACTGAACACAGCAAAGCTGTGTATCTCCAGAGGATGCTTAAATGCACCCTGGAACCCTTCCCAGAAAAATTCGGCTCAGTGTTAATTAAAATACACACTCTTCGGAGAGTGCAGTCATCAGGAGAAGTCAGGTCACCCATGATTACACAGGACTGTCAACCAGCTCTGAGAGTCTAGCACAAATCCAGCCCATGGTGAAAGTATATAGATTTGTCATGTTCCCTGAGGGCCTAACAGATTCTTCCAGATCCAAACTCTTCACCCTTGACGTCGCTGTAATGGGTATAAGGAAGTATAACTCAAAGCAAATGATAATTTCGTATCCAAAGTGTCCTTCCTTTCCTTTAACTACCTCAGAACTGCATGTAGGAGAAGAGCGCCAAAGAGCGAGTAGAATTAGTGAAGTGAGAAACACGTCTCTATGCTTCTTTGATTCGCCATATGATTTGCCAAATTTAGATTCTTACTCCACGTGGAGTTTTGCATAGCAATGAACCAAATATGAATTTATCCAAATTCTTACATAGCACCAAGTTTTCAATGATGAGACGTGAAGAAGACATGCACTAAAGACCCTGGGTACTCTAAGATCAGGTCTCTTTTCAGCATCTGGTATTTTCTATGACTTTTAGGCATTTGATATTCACCCCACCCTCAACCCCACAGCACTTATGTACATATTTATAAATTTTCTATTATAAATCATTTATTTAGAATCAATTCTATCTCCCCCTCTAGACTGTAAGCTCAGTGTGGTAAGTGAACGTGTTTATCAACTCTGTTGTACTGTACTCTCCCAAGCATTTAGTTCAGTGCTCTGCACACTATAGGTCCTCAATAACCCCTAAGTTCTCAATAACCACCCCTGATGATAATTCAATTGTGCATTAAATGATTTATTGTGATTCAGAGCAACTGTAGAACAGAACTACTGGTCTTCCCACCCAAACCCCCTCCTCCCTGCAACTTTCTCATCCCAATTGCCCTGCCTCACAAACTGGTAACCTCAAATCATCTCTCTCTCATTCAACCAACTTGTTCATACTGTAACCAAATCCTGTCAACTCTATCCTCACAATATTGGTCCAAGCAATCGTCACATTCTGCCCCGACTAATAGGTCAGGCTTCCTGCTGAACTTCCTGCCTCCAGCCTCTCCTTTCCATACTTCACTCTGCTGCCCAGATCATTCTTCTAAAAAAAAAATCATTCTGCACACTTCCCTTCACTCATTATCTCCTATGACTGCCTATCATACCATCAGCTTTAAGGCACTCAATCAGATCACCCCTACATATCCTTGTTCCACCTCCCACTACAACCTAGCCAGCACACTTTGCTCTTCTACCACCAAATTACTCCCTTTAACTGGCTCTTGTCTCTCTCTCACTGTCAAACCCTAGATCACGTCTGCCCTCCTGCCTGGATCACCCTCCCCCTTCATATCCAACAGCCTACCACTCTCCTCATCTTCAAAGCCCTATTATTGTCTTATCTTCTCCAAGAAACCTCCTGCCCCTCTCATTTCCCCACCCTACTCTCCCTCCCTTCTGAGCCTCATGTGGGACAACCTGATTACCCTGTATCTAACCCAGCGCTTAAAACAGTGCTCTGCACATAATAAGCACTTAACAAATACCAACATTATTATTATTATTATTATTATGTCACCTACACACGGGAGTCTGTACCCTGAAGCACCTTGATTGGAGAAGCAGCATGGCTCAGTGGAAAGAGCACGGGCTTTGGAGTCAGGGCTCATGAGTTCGAATCCCAGCTCTGCCACTTGTCAGCTGTGTGACTGTGGGCAAGTCACTTAACTTCTCTGTGCCTCAGTTCTCTCATCTGTAAAATGGGGATTAAGACTGTGAGCCCCACGTGGGACAACCTGATTCCCCTGTGTCTACCCCAGCGCTTAGAACAGTGCTCGGCACATAGTAAGCGCTTAACAAGTACCAACATTATTATTATTATTATTATTACTTATCCCACCCCCGTCCACTCAGCATCTAGGCACTTTTCCTTAGATTTTGCTTCTCCACTTAGCTGTAATTTATTTTAAAATCTGTCTCCCCCATTCGATTGTATGCTCCTTAAGGGCAGGGATCAAATCTACTAACTCTATTGTATTGTACTCTCCTAAATTCTCCATAAGTGTCCTGCACATAATAAGCGCTCAATAAATACCACTGATTGATTGACTCATTCATTCTATTTCATCCTGAAAAATTCATTCATCTACATAGCTGATCTTTGTCCTTCTTTCAATTTCCACTCTTTGTAAATAAATCTGTAGTTTTGTCTCCTCAAGTAGATCATAAACACACTGAAGGGAGTGAATATCAACTTCTTGTACTTTCCCAAACACTAATCCCCACCGCTTCTCTGCTGGGTGACCTTGGACAAGTCATTCACTTCTCTGGGCCTCAGTCACCTCATCTGTATTATGGAGATTAACAGTGAGAGTCCCATGTGGTTCATGGACTGTGTCCAACCCAATTATCATGGATCTACCCCAGCACTTAATATAGTGCCTGGCACATTCCCCCTTCTAGACTGTGAGCCCGTTGTGGGGTAGGAATTGTCTCTATCTGTTGCCAAATTGTATTTTTCAAGTGCTTAGTACAGTGCTCTGCAACCACTAAGCGCTCAATAAATACGATCGAACGAAATGAATGAACATAGTAAGCACTTGATAAATGCTATTAAAAAAAAATATTACTGGTAAGCTTAGCCTTGTGAAGCAAACAGTATTTCAGGGGCATTATCTAAACTGTCCCGCTTTGCACTGAGTAGTTGGTCAGTATGCCTGCTTCACTGTAGGCAGCACCCTGAGCATCTGCATTTCTTAACAGAAATGATTACAGGCAAGCAGACTTAAGGCCCCGGGAGAAGCTCTGTTTGGCAGCAGCCTGCATCCAGGAGGTGAGGAGGGAAAGGAATAGTCTTCCCACCCGCTGGAAAGATGGGCAGTACTTGGTGGACGATGAAGTGTAGACCTGAGTGAACTGCTGACAGCATAACTCTGGGAGGTGAGGAAAGAAGCGAGGAGGCTGCGGGTTGGGCCTCGTTTCCACTTAGTTGCCCAGAAGTATGAGCATCTGTATTTGAGAGGTTCGGGGCCACCACAAAACAGATTAGTTGAGCCCTTTTGTCTGATAGCATAAGATTTGGTCACAGCCCATAAGATCTGGAACTAGCCACCTAACCAGGGTGCATGATCAGCCTAAGTACAGGAAACATTAATCTTTCAAGGAAATCGCCTTACAGTGAATAAGGCACTATTGAATGGCTGACAGAAATTTCTTCCTGAACTCAGTGGATGACTAACTCGGCCCCTGTAGCATGAGGATGAATGACCTCAATTGCTTTTTATACTGGGTAGGGGCCTGAATGCCAGCTCTGGTAAATTTCTAATCGACACTTGGACACTTTCGAAGCTTCTGGTCTTCGTTAATCTTAGCAGTACTGATCAGGTCCAGTAATGTGATTTGTTCTCCTTCAGCATCATTTTGTTTCTCAGTGTTTCTGATCATTGCTATTGTACAGATCCCATTCACCTCTCACATAGTTTCTTTATTCCCTCACTCCCTGAGTAGCCCTAACCTTTTCCCCTCCCTTCCCTGCCAATAAAACCTCTTGCTTGAATTCCAAGGGAAGCCTCAGCCTTTTAGTTTGAAAAACATCCCAAACTGGTTTTATAGAAACCCAATATGAGGTTTTCATTCTTTTTGACCTTAAACAAGCAATATACCTCTAGTCTGTAAGCTTGGTGTGGGTGGGGAATGTGTCTGCTTATACTGTACTCTCCCAGGTGCTTAGTACAGTGCTTTGCCCACAGTAAGCGCTCAATAAATATGACTGATTGAATGAAATAAATTTGGCAGGTTTGGAATAATTTCAAAAAACTCAACCACAGAAATCTTTAAGCTCTGTGGGCAGGGAACATGTCTACAACTCTGTTCTATCGTACTCTCCCAAGTGCTTAGTACAATAAATATTCTACACAGTAAGTGCCAACTAAATACCATTTACTGATGGGAAATTTCATGAATGCGGGAGAACCTATTCTTGCACTAGATTTTCCCTCCCAATGTGATGGGTTCATGCCTCTCTCCAGACTGCCACTTCCTGGTACCTTCCTCCCCTTTCCCTTCTATCAACTTCAAAGAGAGTACTGCTCTTTCTGGCACCGACGATGCTGAACACGAAGCACTAATGAATAAAAACATTAGCAGAGTGACAGTGTTAGTGGATTTATGGTCCAAAAATATGTTACTCAAAAATCTGGAAACTAAAAATTCCAGGAATGTCCACATCCCAAACAATTTAGATTTTTATGTTGCTCAGTTTTGTTCTTGAGAGATTACCAGGAAACCCAGTAAGTGCCATTTCTCAACTGAGTTTTTTTGTGTTTCTCTTTCAGGTGGCAATTTCATATATAGTTAACTTGTGGAGTAACAGATCAAATCAAATCCTTCCTTACTGCTATTCTTAGGTCAGTGGAAACTACCTAAGCTAGAGTTGAGGTACCTTAGGTGACTGTGGGGGGTGCCAGGACACCCTGGGGCTTCAACATTGACCATCACTCTGGTACTCTTTTTTTTATGGTATTTGTTAAATGCTTTCTACATGCCAGGCTCTGTTCTAATCACTGACATAGATATGAGGTAATCGGGTTGGACACAGTCCACGTCCTACATGGGGCTCACAGTCATAACCCCTGTTTTACAGATGAGATAACTGGCACAGAGAAGTTAAGTGACTTGCCCAAGGTCACAAGCAGATAAGTGGCAGTCCAGGACTAGAACTCAGATCCTTCTGACTCCCAGGCCTGGGCTCTATCCACTAGTCCATGCTGTTACTCTCCCTGCCTCCGGCTACCCATTTCAGAATGAGGAAAGACACCAGTGTCCAACATCTCAATTTTTCGATGTGTCAACTGCAAGAGGAGGGCTGGAATCACGACCTTTTCTGTGCCCATGACAACATTTGCTTTTGCTCCTTGGAGGTCATAACTCCCTTTGTGATTAAAAAATAATAATGACAAACATGTGCTTACTATGTGCCAATCACTGGGCTAAGCCCTGAGGTAGTTACAAGTTAATAATCAGATTGGACACAGTTCCTGTCCCACAGTTTAAGAGGGAGAAAAAATATTTTACAGAAAAGGAAAGTGAGGTATGGAGGAGTTAAAAGACTTCCCCAAGATCACACAGCAAGCAAATGGCTGAGCCAGTACATCCAATTCCTAGTCCTGTGCTTTTGCTTTGCATCCTCCCAAATCCCAACTCGGCGTGGGCCAGGAACATGTCTACCCATTCTGTTAGATTGTGCTCTCCCAAGTGCTTAGCACAGTGCTCAGCACAGAGTAAGTTCTCAATAAATACAATTGGTTGACTGATTGGCATCATCCCCAAGGCTGATTGGCTATGGTAACCAGCACCCTCCTGTGCCTCCATGGAGCTGATGTCTTCTGACAGCGAAGAAAGATTCTTTGCTTGTAGCTCCAACAAACCACTAACTGGAGAAAGGAAATCTTCCCTATGTAAGTAAAGATCATTTGCCGTGTATACAGTGCAAGCCGTAAGATAGAAAGGCGATCTTTCAATAAGTCCATTTAAAATGTGTATCTAGTTTCAAGAAGTTTGTTAAAAATGAGAGTTGGTATCTCAGTTTGTGAATCTGGCTTTGAGGATAATTCTCTAGGAGAAAGCTGTCATAGAGATGACAGGGAGACTTTCACCCTCTATAAATAGGCATTTCCTTGAAATGCTGACAGAGATCCAGGAAGCTCATCTTAAGCCATTTTTCTGAGATCCTGAATAAATCAACAACTGCCCAAAGAGCCTTCTGTTACATTTCAATTTACACGGAGGAAGGATAATCAAAAAATCCCTATGCAGCCCAATGTATTAGTGGAAATGAGACCAAATGGTAAAAATTCTAAGTAAAAATCTATCCATTTTCTTCTCCTTGATATCTTGCGATCTCTTATTTCCAACCAAATCAGATATTTTCAGAGACTAGCTATGTTATCTCCAGTCTCTCCATGATTAGAATCAGAGGAAAGAAAGTCTAAGCATATGTTTGTGGAATAGAGGGAGATGGAGGTATTAAATTTGTTTTGTTGACTTTACAGATCAACTCTTCACACCAGTCTCTCAAACAGTACAGTCATCAGTGTTCACAAAACTCCAGAGCAATCTTTGTATGCCCAGAAGTTCCCACCAAGGACCAAACCAAAAGAAAAAATTAAAGCCCCAAATTTCATGAAGATAATGGTGGGAAATCTGTTAGGGCATGTCATACTTCTAGAGATAACATTTTTCCGACTTTATTGTTTCCCTCTCCATTAAAAATGAAAACAATACCAAGTACCACCCAGCACGTTCGAATAAAACAAAATCACTTTCAGAGTTTAGAAGAAAGAAAATGGTTTTAGCAGGTGTCCCTGGGTGATCAATTCAGGCCTTTCGAGACTGGCAAAACCCTAGGCGGAGAAACCTGCCTTAAGACTCTGTAACGTAAAATAAGTTCCCGCTCTGCCACAAAACCAAACTGTAAGTTCTTTGAGGGCAGGGATCATGTCTAGCAAGTCGAAGGTGGTCTACCAAACCCTTAATACAGACCACACACAGGAAGCATTCACTAAGACCATGGATTGACTTTGGAATCCCGAAAGACCTCCATGAACATGAGCCCCCCCCTTCCTAACAGAGTAGGATTCAAGCATGTCCTACTACTCATGCCCAGAGTCCCGACAGGCATTAGAGACAGGGCAGAGAGAGTCACGGAAAAGATATTCTGGGGTCAGGAACCAGTCTAAGGAGGCTGCTCGGTCTGCATCCCCTTCCTGCTGCATATTTTTCACCATTTAAAGTTGGCCACAAATAAAAATACAACATAAATAAAATACACTTATTAATAAGTAAAATAAAATAAAAATACGAGGAACCAGAGTGGCAGTCAGAGGACTGGCATTCTCATCCCTGTTCTGCTACTTCCTCGCTGTGTGACCTTGGGCAAGTCAATTCACTTCTCTGTACCTCGGTTTCCTCAAATGTAAAATGGGGAGTCAATACCTGTTCTCCCTCCCTCCTACTTAGATTGTGAGCCCCATGTGGGACACAGGCTGTGTATGACCTGATTCCTTTGTATCTAGCCCAGTGCTTGCCATATAAACTCCCTCACAAGACTGGGAGCTTTTTGAGGACAAAGAACATGAATTTTTCTACAATATCTTCATTATCTTGAAACAGTCATCATCACTGTCACATATTAAATAATGAAAAATCACAATAATAATTATTTCAACATAGCTTTTTTACTATGGTAAAATGAACACAGCCTACCTCTTCATGTATGTTCTTTCCTCTACCACTTTCATCAAAGAGAACCTTTGTAGCTCGCACCTATTTTTTAGCCATCTCAAAGAAAAAGGAAAGATGGAAGACAGATGCTATACTAGTGAAGCATGCTTCTGGCATTCAAGAAATATGTGACACTGAATGTCTAAAAATATTCAGCAACAAGCTATGAAGAATAAAAAGCTCTCGAGTAATCACTATTTTTCAAGAAGAGGATCCAAGAGCTCTCCAGACAAATCCCAACTCAAGGTTTAAAAGTGGCAAGTAGCCCTGAAGATTTGTTCTAAAATGATCCCGGAGCTCAAGGAGGATATTTATGAGGAGAAAGTCTAATAGAAGAAGTACAATAGGAGATGAAGCACTCAGAACCAAATTAGATGTTTCTCTTGATGAAAAGTAGCTCTCACATGGCCCCTTAGAAATGGGATGAAGCACGGCAAAGACGTCACAAAAAAGCGATAAAAAATACTGTGGCAGGTCTTTGCATTTCATCAGCTAATCCTCTTCAATTTAAGGGGAATGCTCTGTAGCGGCCATGGAAATAAATACTAGGTCATACGTCCAGAGCCTAAAAGAAATCGGAGCAGGTCTAGAGAAAATTGAGCAACAGACCTATAGGAATTATAATGTACTTCATCCTCTTCTTTCCATTCCACGTTTGTTTGGTTTTCTTGGAAATATGTACTTGAAGGAACAGCTATATGAGTGGACAAGCCTTTTTATTCCATCGATTCAGTATATAGAATTTTGCTACGACTAAATTGATAAATTAGGAGATCGTTTGAAAAATGTTACGTGGAATTCATATTCAGAAATAGGCACCCAAATTACTTTAATTTTTATTTCCTTTTTAAATGGTATTTGTTAAGTGCTTACTACGTGCAAGGTACTGTACTGGGCTAGATATAAGATAATGAGGTTGAGCACAGCCCATGTCCCATATAGGGCTCACCGTCCTAATACCCATTTTACAGAGGGCGTAACTGAGGCACAGAGAAGTTAAGTGGCTTGCCCAAGAATGCAGAGCAGACAAGTGGTGGAGGCAGGATTAAAACTCAGCTCCTTCTGACTCCCAGGCCCATACTCTAGCCACTAGGCCATGTTGCTTCTCTACATCTATAATAATAATGATGGCATTTGTTAAGTGCTTACTATGTGCAAAGCACTGTTCTAAGCGCTGGGGAGGATACAAGGTGATCAGGTTGTCCCACGTGGGGCTAACAGTCAATGCCCATTTTACAGATGAGATAACTGAGATACAGAGAAGTTCAGTGACTTGCCCAAAGTTACACAGCCATCAGGAGGCAGAGCTGGGATTTGAACCCATTACCTCTGACTCCCCAGCCCATGCTCTTTCCACTGGGCTACACTGCTTCTCCTGTCTACAGCTACATATCTACATTTAAGCATCTCTTGATGGAAGAAAATCTTCAGTATGACAGTTTTTCAGGGACTTCTCTGTCCCTTTCATCAGACCACCTGAATTTGGGCCACGTTTATGTTTGCAGGGGAAGAAAAGGTGTAGATGAATAGGGGGAGAGGGTGTGTGGCTCAGAAACGTGGGTACAGTATCAAGCTGATTCTGCTGTGGGGATTGGAGATTTTTCAATCTTTCTGCAAGGCTTCTAAAAGATCCAACTGATTCAAACTAATCAGACTTTGAAAATAGAACAGTGGAATCCCAGAGACCTACAAGCAGCAATCCAGGAAGCATGTACAAGCAAATGAGGCCTTGCTCACCCAACTGAGAGCCACAGCATGATAGAATGAAACCAACAAAGGGAATAAGCACTCCTGAGTAAGTTCTTGGCAGGCACCGGAAAGCAGCTTAGATTCTCTTGAGGATAAAATGCTAAGGTGGAGAGCAGAAAGGAAAAGGAGCAGTCCAGAAGGCAAAGGGTAACCAGGAGGAAGCCAATCTGCCAGGGGCATTTATCAGGACCGTACTAAGCGCTTGGGAAAGTACAATCCGACAGAGTTAGCAGACGCGTTCCCTGCTCGCAGTGAGCTTACAGTCCAGAAGCAGTTTCACCCTTCCCCTTCAGTGATTAGCCAAAGCTGAGCTATATGGATTTTAACAAAAGTTACTTCTGCCTCAGTTGGCCCTTCTCTATTCTTGGGTTAAAATTTTTTCCATCTTGTTTCATTTACCTAAAAGGGCTAAGAGGGGCACATTGGTCCCTCTGAAGGCAGTGGGGACGCAAGGGGGTGAGAGGCTGTTGGCGGAAGGGTGGGGACGGGGTGGGACAGAGTTGTTCTGATAACTTCTTTGTGTGGTTAGCCCCCATAGACTGCAAGGGCGTTCACATAACCTTTAACCTCTTACCAACAATAGAAACAAAGCAGCCACTACACCAGTGGGATTTTAGACTCTGAGCTCATCATGGGCAGGGAACATGTCTACTGACTCGGTTGTATTGAACTCTCCCAAGTGCTCCATAAATAGGATTGATTGGTGGATGGTTTAGACAAAGGACAGACACGCTATTTTCAACCAAGGACTGTACTTACTCTTGGGGCTAGCTCCATTTACCTAAGGACTGGAGGTCCCAAGAGATTAGAGAAGCAGCGTGGCACAGTGGAAAGAGCACGGGCTTTGGAGTCAGGGCTCATGAGTTCGAATCCCAGCTCTGCCACTTGTCAGCTGTGTGACTGTGGGCAAGTCACTTAACTTCTCTGTGCCTCAGTTCCCTCATCTGTAAAATGGGGATTAAGACTGTGAGCCCCACGTGGGACAACCTGATTCCCCTGTGTCTACCCCAGCGCTTAGAACAGTGCTCTGCACATAGTAAGCGCTTAACAAATACCAACATTATTATTATTTCTGCATAGGCCACAGTTCTGCACAGGGTGTCGGACCACACATCCAGCAGTGGGAGGTAATAAAACTGCACACATAGACTTTTCAGAATATACACTGTGCATGTTCCGTTGCAGGCCGGGATGCCTCCAGAGGAAGAAATATCAGTGGGGCACGGGCATAGGCATCACTGATCTCAGGCTGATCGGTCTTGCACGCTTTTCTCACGAAAGAGCCCAGCAGGGATTGGCCTACAGCAATAGGTAGTCACTGACAGCACTTGTGAATATCATGCACATGACGTCACGTGCATTCAGCTGGGCTCACGAGATAACATAACGCCATAAGGAATCTTGGACGTAAATCGGTAACCCTTGGACCCTGGATCCCTCCCTTGCTCCAAAGCTGCTGAATTCCCTTCCCAGTTCCCTCTGAAAATATGCTCTGTTTGTGGACCGGTGAACTCAGTAGAGAGAGTCGAGGCAAAAAGAGGTTGGGAACTTAAATTGGAATCTGTTACCCACATAAATTATATTAGACTCCACGAATATTTAAAGTTGAATATAGTCCAAAGGAAACAATGAGCTAATTGTAAAAGAATCTATAGGACTGATAGCATTCTCTGAAATGGCAGAGCTCTTTGACTGCCTATATTTGATGAACATGAGCTGACCATTTAAAAACCCCCAAATCACAACTTTGCAAGGAGTTTGAGTATTTCGTGCCCCACATCGGGTAGACAGATGCTCTTCTAAATGAATGGGAGTTCAGTCTGGGATTAACTGATGAAGAAAGATTTAGGGCACTGTAGGCACCAGCTCTTTTGAAATCCAAAGCAATATGCTCATCCTCCCGCTTACATCAGAAGGGCAGTCAATCAATCAACGATATTTATTGAGCACTTACTGTGTGCAGAGAACTGTACTAATTGCTCAGGAGAGCACAAGAGAATAGAACTGGTAGACATGCTCCCTGCCCTCAGAGCTTACAGTCTAGAGGGCACTAAAGATCATTAAGGACAAGGCACACAAGGGAGAAAAGGAGCCTTCTGACCTGCTTCATTAACCTGGCTGCCAGCAGAGGAACTTGATCGATTACAAGCATTTATTAAGTGTTTACAGTGTATGAAATGCTGAGCTAAGTGCTAGAGTGATTTGTGATAATTAATGAAGACATTGTTCCTGGCAGTCAAGGGGCTCGCAATCTAAGAGGGAAGGAAAGTCTCGTAGAGAAAAAATCAACAAGAACTACAAGATAGGCTAAATTCCACATTTGAAAAGTAACAAAAGTGTCAAAAAAAAGTAACAGTCATTTCCCCAAATGGCAGCCTTCAGCCAGTTTTTTTTTTTAAATAGTAGTTGTTAAGCACTTACTAGGTGCCAGGCACTATACTAAGCACTGGGGTAGATACAGGATAATCAGGTTGGGCACTGTCCATTTCCCACATGGGGCTCATAGTTTTAACACTCATTTTACAGATGAAGTAACTGAGGCACAGAGAAGTTAAGTGACTTGCCCAAGGTCACACAGCAGACAAGTAGTGGAGTTGGGTTTAGAACCCAGGTCCTCTCTCTTTTCACAAGGCCCTGCTGCTTCTCTAGTGCCAAAGCTTCTGTTAGGATTTGACTGGGAAGCTGCTGGGTGAGCAGGAGAATCATCAACCACCGCCGGCCACCAGCTCTAGCCCCCAAAACACCCTGGCTACACTCTCTCTCAGAGCAAGGATATCCTTCCTGGTTTACACCAGGCCATTCCCCCTTCTGCGTGTCCAGAGGAGGAGTTGGAAATAATAATAATATTATTATAATTATCCTGTAATGTATTCATGGATCATTACAAACACCTCAAAACACTTCAGGCTGCCATATGTTAGGAACACTTCAGAACAGAATTAGGCATGATCTCTCCCTTCTGTACTCACAAGCTATACTTGGCGGACAAACAAGATCACAAACATAGGCAAAGGAAAGGAAGTTACTTAGGGGAGGGAGGCCGTGCCCCTGAGGTATAGATGGTCTTTGAAAATACAGCAATTTTAAGTGATTTTTGGGGTGGACTTGCGTAATTTCAAGTGGTTCAGGTTTGCTTTCCTAGAGAAAATGCATTGCTCTCCACCATTAAAGAGGAGGTTCAGGATTTCATAAAGTCATGTGCTTACAAGGAAGCTGGAGAATCCTTTCACCCCAACAGAGTTGGCCATAAAAAAAACATACAAAAATTAATAGAAGGGACTTTCTTTCTACTAGGTATGCTGCCTCAATCACAGTAAGCAACCTTTTTAACCACACTCATTCTGATGATTGCTATATTGCAATTTTAAACCTAATACTAATTTCAGTTAAAATTATTAAATTTCAGTTAAAACTATCTGGTACTTTACCACCCCAAAAGTTCTCCAACCTGGCAACTCCCAGAGTTCCTGAACTGGCAAAATCAGTTTACGTCTGAGTTCTCCCTGCGAATTCAGCCTCTCTGGGTCATTTCCCTAAAAGCTGTGCTAATCTAGCCATCAGTTTCAGCTCACCCACAACCAGGGGGGCTATTGAAGGCAGGGGAGAATCCAGACACCACTGTAACAGATGCTCATTACACAATATAACATGATGGCAATATGGTTGAAAAGAAATGTGCAGAACCTAGAAGGAGTCCCTGGTGGGACCCCTGACCCTCCTCAATTGCTCCAGTGCCATTGTATTCCCCTTCCTGGTTTCTATTTACCCAGGTGCCACTTCTGAGCCTTGAGGATCTGACAACTGGAGCCAAGGCCCTCAGAGGGAGGTAGGACATGTTCAGTGAAAACATCGGACAGTAAGGAACCTGATGCCGCATCGGGATTGCACAGGGGACAGAGAAACAGCATGGCTTAGTGGAAAGAGCACAGGCTTGGGAGTCAGGAGTCATGGGTTCTAATCCCGACTCCACCGATTGTCTGCTGTGTGACCTTGGGCAAGTCACTTAACTTCTCTGGGCCTCACTTACCTCATCTGTAAAAATGGAGATTAAAAAATGTGAGCCCCAAGTGGGACAATCTGATTACCCTGTATCTACCCCAGTGCTTAGAACAGTGCTCTGCACATAGTAAGTCCTTAACAAATACCATAATTAATTAATTAAGCACTTATTGACAAGGAACTGTCTGGTGTAAAACAATGTAAATGGCCACTCTGCCTAGAACGAGTTCATTTTAGCTGTAGGTTATCGCCTACTCTAATCAGAAACCTTCTTGGAGGCTTCCAGAAGACTTTCCAGAGCTCTCTGGGTGATTTTGAAAAACAGCATGGCCTGGTGGAAATAGCACAGGCCTGGGAGTAAGAGCAATTTGGTTCTAATCCTGGCTCTGCCAGTTACCTGCTGTGTGGCCTTAGGCAAGTCATGATGTGGCCTTAGGCAAGTCATGACTTCTCTGTGCCCCAGTTTCCTCATCTATAAAATGGGAATTGAACACCTGTTTTTCCTCCTACTTAGACATGAGCCCTAAGTGGGACATGGACTAGGTCAACCTGATTAATTTATATTTACCCCAGTGCTTAGAACAGTGTTTGACCTATAATAATACCAAAATTATTATTATTATTATTATCCTCTGATGGGCAGCCTTTTCTCTAAGATATCTGGCATATTTGATGACCAGCATTTCTCAGTCATTCAGTCCATGATATTTATTGAGCTCTTATATGTGTGAACCACTACTAAGTGTTTGGGAGAGTCCAACACAACAGAGTGGACAGGCAAATTCCATGTCCACAGTGAGTTCAGACAGACAGAAATTAATATAAATAAATCATTTATAATATATAGTAATTCATGATATTTGTAACAAGTATAGCAGATAACAAAGCTTTTACTATATTCCTAAAATGAGTGCTCCTTGCTGCCTCAGTGTCTTCCTAAACAAAGGAGTTCCACCTTGCTTTTTTCCACGACCAAGTAATTTGAGTACCTTATGGCTTCGTTCCAAATATTCTCCACCATACCATACTTTAATTCCTTGTTTCAATTACTGCTGGAGCTTTTACAATAGCATCCCAAAATTTTGCTTGGTCAAAGTTGGAGGTCATTCATTATACTACATAATGGTTTTATTTTCCCCGTTTGTAAGATGAAGGCTACTTCTAACACTTTTCTTACCAGTTCCCCTCCTGTGGGAGAGCTGAATTTCTGTGAACTAATACTCCAGTCGTCCTACTGATAATTCAAAATAATATACCAAAAGTATATTTGTTTTTAATACCTCTTGGCTTCCTTTCAACTTAGACAAACAGAAACATTCTGAACAGCTGCAAAACCTGAACAATAATAGCTTCTGAGGTTATTAATCCATAAGGGATCAAAACCAAGCAGCCAGAGTGTTGATTTTTATCCTGAAGTGAAAAAACACCAAGAACGGCAATGTTATTTTGCAAGGAAAACTAGGAAATCTCCAAATTTAGAAGTGGCAAGACAATGTCAACAAGCAGGCTCCTAATTTCCTTCCCTAAGTCAACCATGTTAAAATTATTTTCAGCCTCAGTGCTGCCTGAAGCCCCTTTCAAATCTACCTGAATGTTGAGTGAAGCCTTTGAGGGATTAAGAAAAATTCTTGTGCTTGAATTTTTATCTATGGCATTTGGTCATATTGAGGGGAAATCATGATACCACAGAAGTTATTTCTATTGGTCATACCAAGCATTTTGACTCAGAACAACCAAAAGAGCCCAAAGTGACAATTTAAACCAAAAGTCTCAGACTTTTCTTCAAGTATCTTCCAACTCCCCCCAAGCCCTCCTCCATGTACCTGTAGAACTCCATCTGAAATTGATGAGAGTCACAGGCAGAATATGGCAAAGGATGAGAGTTCCAAAATAAAAGCCAGGCTTTGTTTTTATAGTTAGTAATAGAAACTAACAGCTATTGTTCAAAGACATCATTTATCCTTGGACATTCAGGAGGTATCCTCATGAAATGTTCAGACTCCAAATGAGATGTCCCAAGAACTCATAATTCAAATACCCAGCTTAACAGTCCTCAAAGACACAATTAAAGACACAACTTCCAATTTGCTCTCTTGTTAAGTTGCTCAAAGTGTTTGCAGGGGTTACAAATCAGTTAACTAAATTTTAAGTACAGAAAAATGGAAATTTTTACCTTCCTCTAAGGAATGATGACTTTTGCGTGCACAAGAAAATTTTCCTCTGAAATTTGGGGTAATGGTACCCATTACCAATAATAGAAGATGGCAAATCACTTCAGTGACCTTTTAAATCACCTGTCACTTATGGTTTTACAGTAACTTTCAAATAATGAACTAAACTCCACCTATGGTCACCAAAGTGAAGCAAAATCATTTCGAATTTGCAGGGAGAGAAATTTACATACACACATCACCTAATTATGAAAAACGGCCACATTGAATAGAAAAGATCACAAAACAATCACAAAAAGAACACAAAGGAGAATTTTGAAAGTCTTCAATGGGAACAAAATTGAATTCCAATCAACAAATACAGGTCTAGTGTAAAGCTACAGTTTGAGCCAGGGAGACATGATCAAAATACCTGATCCAAGTTTAAAAACAACTTTTCCTAGAATATCCAGGTAAGATCATTGAAGACAAAGTATATTTTTTGACTGAACTCCCCATATTTGCTAGTGCTGACTTGGTTTTAAGGTCAGCTACCAGTACCATTATTCATATTCTGAAAAAAAATGTATGAGGAGGAATTAATAGATGAGGGAGAAAATTCATATAAAAATAATAATAAAGGTTACGGTATTAGGCACTTCCTATGTGTCAAGCATTGTTCTGAATGTTATGCAATTGGATTAGACACCCTACCTGCCCTACATGGTGCTAACAGAGAGAGAGGAGAGAGAGAAAAGATATTTAACCCCCCCCATTTTACAGGTGAGGAAACTGAGGCATAAAGAAGTGAAGCAATAGCAGGCTAATGGTGCGGCCACAACCAGAACCCAGGTCTTCAGAATCCCAGGCCTACAATCTTTTCACATGGCTAGGTTGCTTCTCAAAATTACATTTCGCCTTTGGTTTCACACACTGTATTCTAACTAATTAGTTGGGATGAACATTTTAAATGCTTTCCATAGAGCATTTCCAAATTACTATTTCCAAATAGTAAGAAAGTCATATAAAATAGGGGCAGGGTTGACCTGCTGCAAATGGATCTCATTTAAACCTGGGGTAAATATATGGATCTCACAGCATATTGATTTAAATCAAGGTTATTTTAAATAGGCCATCCTGAATACATCATTCTTCAGTCACTAAGGACTAAGGATTAAATTATCACTGAAGTGTTGAAATCCTTGAAAAAGCAAATAGCCTGAAATGAAAACATTAACCAGGGTACACTGTTTCTTAACGATCCTGTATATACCATTAACTTAACAGAGTGTTTTGTAAACCTAAGGGTGATGCAAACTGTTGCCTATTTGTTATATATGTAAATAAGTATGTGGCATTTTTCAGCCAGTCACAACAGTTGGTTAAAGTTGCTCATGATGCAAAAACATGTCCTGCAGTTTCTCCTCTGTTCTGAATTGTGCACTGCAGTATTTATAGATTTTATATCTTTGACTTTATAGTAAAGATGGCTAAACACATCTAAACATTTTGCCCCATTTAAATTCAGATCCCCCCTTATACATCACAAATCAGATTTATTTTGCAGAAGTGTTCCAGAAAGAGATTCCAGTGGATCAAGGAAGACATTAATTGCTTGAAAGGTACAACGAGAATGCATTTCTTTTTAAATCATATAGCTCTGAAATAGACACCACAGATACCTCAGAGGAGTCCCAAATGCCCAGCAGTTTCAATTAAAGAACCAAACAAGCCTTAGAGGTAGCCACATACGCTAGTTGACTTTAGAGTGGCTGATGAAAATGAATACTGCTAAAAACTGAGCCCTTTTAATTATGACTATAGCCTTCATATTTCATTACAGCAGGATATCCAAACAGCTGTTCTATGGTGAGCTGAAAATGGGAAACTGAAAGCAAGGACGGAGGAAATAGGATACAGCCTTGCCTCGGGCAAAGCTGAATCCCAGATGAAAACTGAGAATCAATAGCTAAGGAGATATCAGCATAATGTACTACAGTAAGGAAAGGGGCTGGGGGGTCTTTTTGAACATGAGGAGGGGCGAGCGGGCGGGCATTGAAACTTCGTAAAGATCAAGAGACAAAAGCAAAAACGGTGCCCAGCACTGAAAACATCAAATGTGATGGTGAAACTGGGGGCATCTTTTGTGTATATGCAAAATGCAGCTGGGACTGTGGAGTCCACAATGACCTTTCCCATCACACGCACATGTACACACTCTCATAGGTGAATTTCACTGTCAATTCCATCTTCCTGGTGTATGAAGAACAACTGGAAATGTTTCGTTACTATGCTCTGCTGCTTCTCGAAGTCAGGGACCAGATCTTTTACTTCTGTAGTACTCTTCAACACACACTTAGGGCAGTGCTCTGCACACACTGCGAGCGCTCAATAAATACTACTGATTGATAGATTGATGCCCGGGTGAGGAAAGCCAGGGTTTCTGGGTTTACAGACCGTTACCATAGAACGAAGTGGTGCCTTTTTATGTCCTTCAGGAAAGTTCTTGCATACCCAAATGCCAGAGAATACATCCTGGCAAATCCCAGAAAAGTCTTTTCAGGAAGTTGGCCGGAGCTGCACCTAAGCTTTCTGTCGTAAAGAGAACAGGGGAAGAGTTCTCTCCCTCTACCGCAAGCGAAGCTACATGCAGAGGGATGCCAAGAGAAAATGCTTTCTCTCATTCTGACAAGAGAATCTGGGCGATCAAATATTAAAAGGTTTCCAAAAACCACACACTGTCTAGTGTGGCAGTATCTTCTGTAATTCAAAAGGAAGACGGGGACAGGATTTCTTGGAGGGAGTGCTTTCAGGAGGTCGGATCCATAGCATATACTGAAACATGGAAGTGAGGTCTAGCAGGATGAGAAGCAGCGTGGCCTAGAAGCAGCAGCATGATCTAGTGGATAGAGCATGGGCCTAAGAGTGAGATGGTCATGTGTTCTAATCCCGGCTCCTCCACTTGTCACTTCATTTCTCTGTGCCTCAATTAACTCATTTGTAAAATGGGGATTAAGACTGTGAGCCCCATGTGGGACTGGGACTGCTTCCAACATGATTTGCTTGTATTGCCACCCAGCACTTAGTCTGATGCCTGGCACATAGTAAGTGCTTATTAATAATAATAATGATGATGATGGTATTTGTTAAGCACTTACTATGTGCCAAGCACTGTTCTAAGCACTGGGGTAGATAAAAGCGCAGATTGTTCCATGTGAGGCTCATGGTCATACTCCCCATTTTACAGATGAGGTAACTGAGGCACAGAGAAGTGAAGTGATTTGCCCAAAGTCACACAGCTGACAAGCAGAGGAGCTGGGATTAGAGTGGTGGAGCCGGGATTAATTATTATTATTATTATCATTATTATCAGATGAAGAAGAGGATGACAAAGGGTAGGAAGAGGAGATAGAAGCAAAGGGTGAAAGAGGATCAGAGACCCAAAGAGGAAAAAGTATCTGTAAAGACACAAAAAGAGCCATAGAGGGGCAAAGGAAAATACACAGACAGGCTGACACATGCCGATCCACACTCACAAACCTCGTCATGCGGTTAAGCATAAATTGTAGTGGGAGGAGGAAAAAAACAAAAACAAAACACAGCAGCATAAGAGTGCAACCGTCCAGAGCAGAGATGGCAGACAGGCCTTCTTGGGGGCTAGGAGAGGTGGGAAATGTCAGCAGGAATTCTGGGCTGATGGGGTTGATGCCCCCATCGCTCCCTCTGCCCAGCTCTGGGGTTCCTCGTGCCCGTCAGAAGCCCGCATTTGTCCCTCCTTACCCCGGAGAGAGCCTTTTGCAATTACCCTGGAGGCCTCCATACACAGCCATGCTGCTGATTCTACTGCACTGTACTCTCCCAAGCATTTAGTACAGTGCTCTGCACTGCAATAAATACTCAATAAATAGCACTGATCAACTGACTCCTCCTTGGGACTCAGTCTTTTGTATTTATTGAGCACTTATTGTGTGCAGAGCACTGCATAATATAACAATATAACAGACATATTCCCTGTCCATAGTGAGTTTACGATCTAGAAGAGGAGACAGACAGTAATATAAATTGCAGATATGTCCATAAGTGCTGTGGGGCAGAGAGGGGGATGAATAAAGGGAGCAAGTCAGGGCGATGTGAGCTGTTAATCATTCAGAGGGGTTTAACACAGCAGAGCATACCAGTTAGAGTGCAGCCCATCCCATAGGAGGGAGGAAGAGAGGTTAAAGGACAGTTTAGAACTAATGGAATGTCTTCTGGTACCTGACTCTGTTTTATTGAGCTCTCTGAAGCATTAAGTACAGTGTTCTGCTGACAATAAGCGCTTAATAAATACCATTGATTGATGAACTGCTCTCCCAAGCACTTAGTTCAGTGTTCTGCATGCAATAAGGACTCAATGAATATTACTGACTGATTCAAATGATAAACAAATACATAAGTGCTTGAAAGTATATAAGAACTAGTGGAAGCTGGCCAGGTCAGCTCACCCTCAAACAGGCTGTCTGAAATTCAGAAAATCAACATAAGAACTCTCTCTCAAAGGGGTTTATGGTCCAGAGTCCCAGGAACTTTGGGCTCCAGAATACTTCCTGGTCACAGATCATCCTCAGAGTCTGTAGGAAATTCCACAAGCGGAGCCTGGCCTCATTCCCGAAGGAGCATGCTAATGAAATAACGAACCAGAGAAAATTTAATATGTCAAAACCATGGACTCTTTGATCGCGTGTTAATATAACTAATTTCCAAAGCTGAGAAACATTACCCCCACAAAGTCCTATGGTGATATTCTTTAAAAAAGTGCCATTCAAGAAAAAGCCTTGGAATCTACTATTTCTGACTCTTTTTATATTCGTCTTGAATAATTGGGAAGTCAGTAACTTCCTAGGAATGAATGAAATCTTTTAATGATTTCTAGCTATTTAGAGACACCGGTGCTCTGAATAGCAATTCCTTTAGATAGTATAGAGTGCTTGTGGAATTGGGGCTGAGGAATTAGCTCTTGTAAGGAATGGAAACCCTACTGGGAAACTTCAAGCTAACCCCAAGTGACAGTCTCTATGTCAACCAGCACCTGTTTTAGCCAAACCAAATTCATCAGAAATAGAGGCAATCACTGTTTATATATTTCTAATGCAAGTAAGATATCCAAATATCCACTCATCCACTAGGCCTGTGTTGAGTGCTAGCGGCATTCTTATTAGATCACATTTCCTAATGAAGTGTCAATCTCATTCCTCTGGGAGAGAACTGCCTCGCTCAGTAGCTTGTCCTCTCATTCCTTTCTCATTTTTACCATTGGAGTTCTTCCCTACTCTTTCCTCACTTTTGAACTTTGCTTCAAACTCTAGCTTTGTCAGTTACTGTTCTGAGCAACTCATCCTCATTAGAGGATTGTGTGTATTTCAAGGGCATCAAGATACGACTTCAGTTCAAAAGGCATCTAATATTAGAGCAATGCCACTAATCATGTCATTCCTCCCCCAACATCATTTGCAACAGTAAAATGCCCAAAGCTGAAGTAATTTTTTCCCCAGCAGGAGGAGGGTAAGATGACATATTTTTGATTTCATTTATAACGTCTCTCCAGGGCTTAGGGACGAATGGTTACAACTGCCAATTCTTCCAACTACCACATCCCTAGATATGCATGTGAACCCCTTGGACCAAGGAGATGTTAGATCTGGCCTTGGTGAGGAGATATAGAGGTGGAAGTGAAGGTCTGTAATGAATGTATCAATGCGGGTAAATCAAATCAACCAAATGGTTCCAAGTTGAAACCTTTTTAAAGACTTCATACGCAGGGTCTCAGAGGTTATATGGGTAGAGGGTCCTATCAAAATGGTACAGGGTCCTATCAAAATGTTTGAAATCATTGGCCAAATATTATTTACGATCTCTGATGATAGACTGCCTAAGTAAAATGGAAAGCTTGATTCTTAGAGGTTAATGGGTTTTCTGGACAACTCCCGACCTGACACGCAAAGTCACTGTGTCACGCTGCTTATGATGACATTGAGCCATCTCTCTAGCTTATCTAATTAGCACTGGGCAAGGAGTCTTCTCCAGACCCAAGCTGGCACCCTCCTACCACTCTCCATGTGAAGACTGACTGCTTGCCTGTAGGTTTCGGGCATCATTTCCATCAACAATCACTGTGAGGATTAACTACTGTTAATGATGCTGTTAGCACACTCAGCCCTGGACGGGTGGTTTCCTCCGGCCACAGTCGGTGCGGCCCCTCTCCGATGATAGATCGGATCCTTCACGGGCAAGTGTTTCGGGGACAAGGGAAGGGGAGGAAAGGACCCAGGAGGGGTGATCTAGTATTCCCATTTCTCTCCTTATCTGGCTGGGACCTCTCCTTCCCAACTTACTGAAGCTGAGCCCGGGGCCTCCTGAGCCGTGTTGGCTAGGGCTGAGATCTCAGCACGCCTCCTGCATACCATCCCAGGAATAATAATGTTGGTATTTGTTAAGCGCTTACTATGTGCCGAGCACTGTTCTAAGCGCTGGGGTAGACACAGGGGAATCAGGTTGTCCCACGTGGGGCTCACAGTCTTAATCCCCATTTTACAGATGAGGTAACTGAGGCACCGAGAAGTTAAGTGACTTGCCCAAAGTCACACAGCTGACAAGTGGTAGAGCCGGGGTTCGAACCCATGACCTCTGACTCCAAAGCCCGTGCTCTTTCCAGTGAGCCACGCTGCTTCTCTCTGCTTCTGCTTCTTGGAAATCAGCCAGGGCTGCAGGGAGGAGGGGGAGTTCTGCCTGGGGAAGGGAGCGATTGCTTCATCCGACCAGGCTTGGGGATGACTTTCGGTGGGCGTGGGGGTAGTGGAAGTTTGCACAGCTGGGGTCACCTTGTTAGGTGTTCTGGCGGGGGGCTCACCACTCTCAGCCTAGGATTCCGAAGAGTGTCTCTGTTAATTCAGTAGACTAGTTCAGCTACTATTCAATCTCCTATCCGATATATTGGTTCTGCCCCAGGACTTCTGCAGACACGGGTGGATGGGGCAGTGGTGGGGAGACTAGAATGAGGGCCCAGAGAGGTTGATGAACTGCCTTCCTCCTCGTATCTGACAGACAATTGCTCTCCCTCCCTTTTGAGCCTTATTGAAGACACTGCATCTCCTCCAAGAAGCCTTCCCTGACTAAGCCCTCCTTGCCTCCTCTCTCAGTCCTTTCCGCTTCACCCTGACTTTCTCCCTTTATTCATACTCCATCCCAGCCCCACAGCATTTATGTACATACCTGTAACTTATTTATATTAATGTTTGTCACCCCTCTCGACTCTAAGCTCGTTGTGGGCAGGGAATGTGTCTGTCTACTGTTACATTGTAATCTGCCAAGTGCTTAGTACAGTGCTCTGCACACAGTAAGTGCTCATTAAATACAACTGAATGAACGAATTTTGTAATCCTAATGTTCGATGCAGTGGATTTAAAAGAAGAGAAGCAGCATGGATTAGTGGATAGAGCACAGGGCTGGGAGTCAGAGGACCTTGGTTCTATTCCAGCTCTGCCGCTTGTCTGCTTTGAGACCAGACCTTGGGCAAGTCATTTAACTTCTCTGTGCCTCAGTGACCGCATCGCTAAAATGGGGATTAAGACTGTAGGCCCCTTGTGGGATATGGACTGTGTCCAACCTGATTAGCTTATGTGTACCCCAGAGCTTAGAACAGTGTCCAGCACAGAGTAAGTGCTTGACAAATATCATTAAAACAAAACATAAAAAAAAACGGTGACAATAGTGACTTGAAGGCTGGGGCACAGGGAGTGGAGTCCAAGTTGGTGCCAGAGGCAGGAATGACAGCTCACCTGTCCGCCAGGATTGCTTGACTAAGTTCTGGAATGTGCACAACCAATCAATCGGTGGCATTTATTGAGTGCTTATTTCAGCAGAGCACTGTACTGAGCGCTTGGGAGAATACAATGTGATAGAGTTGGTAGACATGATCCCTGCCCTCAAAGACCTTACAATCTATTGGGGCAAAGCCATATTTAAATGAATAAGGTAGGGGAAGAAGCTAACATCGACAGACCCGAGTGCATAGCTTGTTGTGGGCAGGGCGTGTGTCTACCTGTGTGTCTACCAACTCTGTTGTGTTATTCTCTCCCAAGTGCTTAGCTCTGCACACAATAAGTGCTCAATAAATACTAATGATGATTATGGAACAGAAGGGCCATGTTGCTAAATAGCAATGTAATTATTCTTGACTGCAGAAGGGCAGGTGAATAGTGTGTGGTAAAGAGCTTAGTCAGGAAAAGCTACTTGGGGGAGTTATAAATTGATCAATCAATATTCCAGGGTTTGTACACCTGCAATAGATGGCAACTAGCTGGCAGGCTGTGGACCACACCTCGGGAAGTACATGCCCCAGTTCAGAATTCAAGGGGCTAAGAGAAGGGACCCAGCAAACGGAGCTGGATGCCAGCCCAGAACTCTTCTGCAAAAACTGACTTCCCAACCTTTTAGGTTATACATCCTTATCAGGTGCCAGCTGCTCCAAAAGAGTTAGAGGTATATGCCAAAAAAAAAAAACCGGAAAGAAAGGCATCCCATAAAAGCCTGAGTAAAGAAAGGGTCTAGGAAAGCCACTGAAAGAGAAGCATTCACAGGAGCTATGGATATCTCAGATAAGAATGGTCACCAGTCAAATTGGAATCTGGCTTCTGTGATTCAGGAGAATCTCTCTTGTCCAACTTCTCAAATTTTGGAAGAAATAAAACCTGTGAGGCCTGATCCTAAAGAAGGAGAGATCTCTAAGTTGGAAAGTTTGTGCAGCACTAAAAATGTAACCCCCAATGAGCCTAATATCAAGGCAGTAGGGAGCACTTTTGACAGACTCCAGGAGAGGTGATCTAGTTGAAAGCTGGTAATGCAACTCACAGTTGACCCCCATTCATTCATTCAATCATATATATTGAGCACTTACTGTGTGCAGAGCACTGTACTAATTGCTTGGAAAGTACAATTCGGCAACAGATAGAGATGATCCCTCCCCAAGGGGCTGATGATTTCGAAGGCCACTCTGTCTATGTCCTCAAAGCATGACTTTACCTGGATTGTATTCTCTAAATTGCTTAGTACAATGCTCTGCACAGTGTTGCTGCTCCACAAATACTATTGACTGACTGTCTGATGCACCGAGCAGATGGGGAGAAGGAAGGAAAGGAAGAAGAAGGGAAGGTGGCGATAGTCCCATATGAAGCTGTCTTGGCCATTTATACAGATAGATGGTTGAACTAAAAGCGGGAGGGTAAGAGGAACCGGCTTCAAAGAACTACCTTCCTTGGTCATTCTTGAGTAGTTTAGAACCTTGGGCAGGGGAATAACCTAGGTCAGACCACACAAGAACCATTTCACATGGTCATGACTGGCTGATCCCTGGCAGGGAGGAACAGGAAGTGCAAAGGATCCTCAACCTTTCAACTATCCTACAATCCTGCATTGCCATTCATCTCCGACTGCACCTGGATGTCCTGCTGGCACTCTGAACTTGGCATATCTAAAACTGACCTTCTCATCTTCCCTCCTTAACCTATGCCTCCTCCTAACTTTCCTTATAGAGCCTGGGCTTCGGAGTCAGAGGTCTTGGGTTTGACTCCCGGCTCTGCCACTTGTCAGCTGGGTGACTGTGGGCAAGTCACTTAACTTCTCTGTGCCTTAGTTACCTCATCTGTAAAATGGGGATTAACTGTGAGCCTCGCGTGGGACAACCTGATGACCCTGTATCTACCCCAGCGCTTAGAACAGTGCTCTGCACACAGTAAGCTCTTAACAAATACCAACATTATTATTATTATTATCTTTATCAGTAACACCACCGTCTTCCTTATCTCAGGAGCCACCACATTTCCCCTTATTCATCTCTTTCTCTCCAAACTACCTCCACGGTCCAAATTCTTATCAATCCACATTTAGACTACTGGATCTGACTCCTTCCTCCAGCCTCTCACTACTTCTGTCTATACTACAGGCTACCCCAGATCATCTTCTTGAAAAGCTGTTCGGCACACATCTCTTCACTCCTCAAAAACTTCCAATTGCTAACCTTTCTATCAAGCAAAAACTCACAAGGATGGACACGTTACATATCAATGAACTTAACTTCTTCCTCCCAGCTTGTCCTCTTTGCTTTTCCCTAACTCAGTTCTAGCTGCGCTTGTCGTTCTCCTCTGGCCTTCCCCTCACACTGTCGCCAAGACTTGTACGCTTCTCCCTCTCTCCCCACCCCAACTTCACTAAACCATAACTTTTCCCATCTCTTAATATCCCTCCTCCCACAAGAAGCCTTACCCACTTAGTTCACATCAGCCTGGTTACGTCAAGCCAACGGCCACTCTTAGCCATTATGTATTTTTATTTGATTTTTAATTTATTTGTATAGTCAATTATTTATTCAACTACTTTATCCTGATATTTCTGTCCAACCACCTGCTGTATTTTTACTCTTTTTCCTGCTTCCACTCTTGGTAAATACTGTTTTCTCCATCTTTCTCCCCTTGAGGGTGGGGAATGTTTGTATTTTTTTTTTTTGTGGAATTTGTTAAGTGCTTACATGGGTCTAACCTCTGGGACAGATACAAGTTTCTCAGGCTGGATAGAGTACCTACCCTGCATGGGGCTCACAGTCTAAGTAGGAAGGAGAACAGGTATTGAATCCCCATTTTGCAGTTGAAGAAATTGAGGCAGAGAGAAGTTAAGTGACTTGTCCAAGGTCACGCAGCAGGCAACTGGCAGAGCTGGGGTTAGAAGCCCGGTCCTCTGGCACTCAGCTCCATGCTTTATCTCATAGGTAACGCTACTTCTTACACTGCTTATGTACTCTCCTAAATAAGTAATTAATTTAGTGCTATGCACTCAGTAGGTGCTCAGTAAATGTCAGTGACTGATTAATCTATTTCATTAATAGGTAAAGTTGATTCTACATTAACTTTGGTTTCAGCTGAGAAACAAAGGGACTTGAAAATATAAGCTGAAATTGAGAATTTCTCTTTTTAAAAATTACTCAGTACTAACTGCATTTTTGCAGATTGTACAGATGACAAGTTTCATAAAATTTGGTGAAAGCCTGTGATATTCTTCAATATGCTGGAAGCATAAGTCACTTTCTCTCATTTGGGAAAGAGGGAGGGGGGGAAGAGAGGCCAAGAAAGAAAATTCCCTTGGAGTGTTAAAAAATATCTATTCAAAAATTGAACACTTGGGGCCAGAGATAGAAAGGAGATTTTAAGCTTTTTTTTCCTATTGTAAAACTAGACGGGACTCATTTCAGAACCTATTAACCGTCCAGCGGAATTTGCCAGAGAAACTGTCGATGGGCATGAGAAGCCCGTTCTTCCACAAGGTCAGAAGTGCCCTCTCTCTACCGCATTTCCAGCCTATGCCGGTCAAGGAAAACAATTGAAAGAATCAAATCTATTTGCTTCCCTTTAATAGATTGAAGTGGCAGTGATTGGAATTAGTTCTATTTATGGCCATCAATCTTCCAATGCTCTACTCGCTATGGCATAGAGGGGCATGGTGGACTACTGCTTTAATTGCTGCAATATGTTTTAGTCACTTAAATTAACATTAAAAATACAGCACTGGAGATCTGGGTGAATCTTCTACCTTTATTGCAGTAGCATTTGTTGTTTTTTTTCTTTCTTTCTGAAGTCAGTGCAGTGGGTCTTGGTTCAGCGAGTCCTGAATAAAATAATGAACTGTACCGGCCATAGCCCATGAGTTTTCTCTGTCCTGGGAGGACATTTAATAGGAGCAACAAAATTTAAATCATCACCCCATCTAAAAATGACCCAAATTAATTTGCTGATTATGCCATGTTTTATTTGGAGCCTTCATTTGCCAATTGCATCATTATTATGAGCATCAAGACAAACCTGATACTCGGGCATAAACCAGGTGGTTAGGGTTTTGCATAGCATCTTCTGGCCATCAGGGAAACTAATAAGCGAGCCTGATTGTTCGGAAAAGTTCATGGAGTTATCTAGTTACTCTGGGATATGTGACCCATCTTGTCAGAGTGCCAGGCCCAATCCACTTCCCATCACCCACAGGGTAGAACAGACTATGCAATAGACCTAATCTTATTCAATCCTTTTTTAGAGAAGCAGCATGGCTCAGTGGAAAGAGAATGGGCTTGGGTGTCTGAGGTCATGGGTTCAAATCCCTATTCTGCCACTTGGCAGCTGTGTGACTGTGGGCAAATCACTTAACTTCTCTGTGTCTCAGTGACCTCATCTGTAAAATGAGGATTAAGACTGTGAGCCTCACATGGGACAGCCTGATTAGCCTGTATCTACCCCAGCGCTTAGAACAGTGCTCTGCACATAGTAAGCGCTTAACAAATACCAACATTATTATTATTATTATTTATTTTGTATTCGGCAGATAGGTTATTCAGAGGTAATCAACAACTGATAGCCTACAACATAATTGGGCCGAGTCTCCAGGCCTGTAAAAGAAGCCAAACTCAAGCAGGCTATTCACATTTACAAGCATCAGTGCACATCTTGGCGACACACACCACGATTTACATATTCAGTAATACTAGGGCTACCAATTGCCCTGTAGCTATGGGATTGCTCTTAATTTCATTGCCTTATCCAATTTTCCCGGAAAATTTATCATAAAGGCTGCGTGATCGTCTTACGTTTGAATGACGGGAGTCTTGCCTCCTCCCAGGTCAGAGGGTAGGTGAAGCAGGGCTGCAGCCATTTTCTGTGACTTTTCTTTGCGGCTTTGCCACTGTGGCATTTTGGCCATAAGACTGAGTGCTCCCGCGGGCAACCTAATTGGTCACTGACTCTCAGGCAACCTGGACACTGCGTGGCTCTGCTTATCCCAGTCTCCCTGGACTCAGGAGTAATCAGTCAACCAGTCAAGAGTAATTATCAAGCACTTACTGTGTGGAGAGTCCCGGAATAAACTCTGGGAAACTACAATACAGCAGAATTGGTAGACGTATTCCCTGCCCACCTTGAGCTGAGAGGCTACAGGAGAGCTTACACTGTAGAGTAGCCTGATTTCCAGGGGCTCAGCAAGAAATGGAAAGAGAACTGGGAGCTTAAGAACACCCATCATGCTCTCTGTCAGCTGGATGAGCATTATTGGTATGGTGATAGAAAGGCACAGCTCAAAAATGCTGTATCTGCAGTAAAAGGCGGAGGTTTAAACAATCTGGAAGGCTACAGCGGTCTGGTGCTACCATTTCTTTTTTGGTGCCAGGCATTCCTCCACCTGGGAGGTCATGTTAGGGGCTCTGCACCAGGGACTCCCCGGCGATATATGGGGGACAGGCTGCTCATCACTGATTTGGGGGCCCTCATCACTACTGATGCAAAGGAGGGGACTTGCACTGAGACTGCAGTGGAAGTCCAGTGTGGATCAGTGTGGCAGGGGCAGCCAGCTGGTCGCCAGCAATACTGCCCGCTCCTGCAGCAAGCCTGCATAGGTCCCACATGAAGCAGCATGGCCTAGTGGCTAGAGCAAGGGCCTGGGAGTCAGAAGGACCTGGGTTCTAATCCTGACTCCGCCACTTGTCTGTTGCGTAACTGTGGGCAAGTCACTTCACTTGCCTGTGCCGCAGTTACCTCATCTGGAAAATGGGGATTAAGATTGTGAGCCCCATGAGGGACAGGGACTGTGTCCAACCTGGTAACCTTGTATCTACCCCAGCACTTAGAACAGTGCTTGACACGTAGTAAGTGCTTAACGAAAACCACTATTATTAGTGTTATTGTTGCTGTAGTTGTGCAAAGGGCATGGGGGACACTCCAGGTAGGGATAAAGGGAAATCCAGCCTTCCCCTCCACTGCTCCAGCTCCAGCCCAGAGACCTAGGGGATTCCCATGGTCATAACCAGGCTGTAAGGTGAACCAGTACAATTCTCGCCCACACCCCACACCCAAGCCACACCCGCTCACTACCTGCTCCATGGTCAGTATCGATGCCTGGCTGTTTCAGTAAGAAACATTTTTTGCTTTCACTAGAATAGAGAGCCCAGCAGAAGAGTCTAAAATCTGTAAACTGAGCATGGCGTTCTTGAAAGCAAGGTTGGAAGACAGAACAACTGATCCATCAGTGCAAGGTTAAGAATTCTAAAGTTAAGCATTTAAACCTAAGATCGTGAAAGGCCTTAAAAACAAAAGTGCAGTAACAAATCTTCTTGACATCCAGAGGAAACTCGTTGAGGCAGCAGCGTCTAGATCTATGGCTAGGCCTGTTCACCAGTGTAATATTTTGCATCATTATTCATCATAAGCAAGTATCGTTATCTCCCCTTTACAGCTGGAATCTCGGAGAGATTTGTTTGTCATGGTCAAGAAAATAAACTAAGCAGATATTAGGGACTCAAGATTCTCAACCTCTTTTGGGTGACCATGAAAAGAAAAGAGTAGCAAATGGGCATTCATCTGAAAATGGGGTCAACCACAGATTTTTAATTTTATCTTTATAGCCCTCTCCAAAATCCTCAACCAAGTCATTCAGCTGAAACGAAACCAACCCCAAGCCCACACTATTTGTTTTCTCATCTGTAAAATGGGAGTTTGATAGCTGTTCTGCCTCCTTCATAGACTGTGAGCCCCATGGGGGCAGGGACTGTGCCTGATCTGAATATTTTCTCTCTACCTCAGCGCTTAGCACAATGCTTGGCACCTAGTAATATTAGTAACAATATCAATTACCGTTACTTAAAAAATAGTATGAGACGCTTGTGGTTCCATTTATCAGAACGTCAAAGGACTCAATATTCATCCTCTTCTCAGTTATGACGGCTATTGGGAATTCAGGAGCAACAGGGCATGTGAAAGGTCAGATACTGTAGTTCACTCAGTGTCTCAGGGAAAGAGACACTAGGTGGGTATTGTCTGGAGAAAAGAGAGAGACTCTAACCAAAAAAAAAAAAAGAGTAAAGTGCTCATGATGACAATTTCACCTGATTTAAGATTTTGAGAGGTGCAGCCCAGATTGATCAGAGGGACTTCTTCATCATCTTCCACTTTATAATGTGCAAATTTGCACAAAGGGACCTGGGGTTAACAAGCATCAAGTGGTGATGAGGATAAAGGAAGACTCAAAGGGACAAGGCAAATGGCATCATGTCCGCAAGAGTTCTGTACTAAGTGCTGTAGTAGATGCAAGATAATCAGGTCATGTTCTAATTCTTAAGGGGGCTAAAAAGTACAAAACAAGAACTGTTTGATTCAATTTATCAAGCGATGTTTTTCCAGTAACAAAATCTCACCTAATATCCCTCATATCTTTCCCTTATAGGTCAAATTACTGAGTTGCAATAAACTTGAGACTTCTATTTAGGAAGATAGAGATAGATGACCAACAAAATATATCTGAGAGCCTAGAAAGAATTATTTGTACATGAATATAGAGCCTCCTCACTGGTTTTCCCTGTCTCCAGCCTCACCAATCCATATTTCACTCTGCTGCCTAGATCATTTTTCAAAAACATCATTCTGCACTCATTTTTCCACTCTTCAAAAGCTATCAGTGATAACCCATTACCCCCTGTATAAAGTAGAAAGTCCCATCCATCCCCTTTAAGGTGCTCAAGCAGTCCTCTCCATTTTATCAGCTCTCTGCTCTCATAAAACCCCAGCTCAGACATTCTGTTCCTCTCAAGCTCATCTTCTCACGGTGCTTTGTTCTCATCAGTTTCACCTTAGACCCCTTACTCATGTTCTCCCTCCCTCTTCAAATCCACCAGACCTTAGCTCTCCCTATCTTCAAAGCCCTCCTGAAATCTCACCTTCTCCAGCAGACTTTTGCCAATAATCCCCCTCTCTCCACCCCATTTCTGTAATGGCAGTCACTTGCGGCACTTTTGTACAATGTCTACAATTTAGCAACATAATGACTCACTTATCCATTTCTTTACTCTCTTCTTCCTGTTCTCTGTAAATGAGTTTGCCTCTGTCTCCCCTCTTAGACTGTAAGTTCTTTGAAAGCAGGGATTATTGTCTCTACTACCTCTTTTGTACTCTCCCAAGCACTTAGAGTAGTGTGGGACAAACAGGAGATGCTAATCATGATAGATGTGGGTTCCTTGGAAGGATGAATCTAAAATTAATTAATTTAATGATCTAAGATAAATAATCAATCAATAGTGTTTACTGAGCCCTTACTAAGTGCAAAGTACTTAGAATAGTGCTTGGCACATAGAAAACGCTTAACAAATACCATTATTATTATTATTAATGTACAAAACTATAGGGAGGGTACACAATACAGAATTAGTAGACACATTCTCTGCCCATAATGAGTTAACAGCACAAAGACGAGCTTACAGTCTAAAATCCTACGTTCATCTCCAAATTTTCGAATACCAGAAAGAAATCGAGGTTTCCAGTTTTCAAGAATGCTTTGCAAATTATTAGCTTCAAGAGGTCCAACTGACCAGAACATCCTCCTCTTTCTTTAAAATAGCCCCTGATCCCTTGCTTTAAATTCATATTATTTCCTTTTTAAATGCAATACATTCACAGGTGTAGACATGAGGGAACCAGAAGGGAATTAAATAATCTGACAATTCATAATATCTTGGGGACAGGAACCTGGCAGTACCAGAAAAGGGATTTAGGCAAGGGACAGATAAGGTTGGCTCAGAATGAATCTAAAAGAATAGACGGCTCTAGGCTAGACCAAGATATATGGGGGGAAACACACTGCAACTTAATAAAACATTACTGGATTATACTTCATCTGACCAGGGGTCGACTCATTATGACATCAGACTCACACATATATAAATATAAAACAGGTTTGTCCTTTATTAAGCACTGGGGAACAGCTCAGTCTCAGAGAGGCCATGGCAAAAACCACGACTGTTTTTCTCCACACTTCTTGCACGGTTTGCCTCGAATGACCCACTAGAAAATATGAAAGCCTAATGCTTTGCTACAGCGGGCACTACAATAATAGGAAACTAATAACTGTATTGTGTATATTTTAATATTTATATACTATGCAATTTTAATGAAGGATAGCTTGACAAATGCATAATTTTACGTTACTGCTATTCAAATCTGTGCCTTACACAAGGCATTTACTCAGATGAATGTTAGAAGTGAGACTTTTTTACTCTAAAATGACCATTGCAAGTTTATGGTACATTATGCCAGTTGGCATAAACAGACCATTCTCAGAATGAGCAAACATTTCACAACTCCTTTACATAATAATGGGATTTGCACAGTGGGGATCCAGCAAAATAATGGTGATGGCTTGTAGAAAGAACACTTTTCTCATCCAGTAATACACAGTTCATGCATTATAATGCTAAAAAAAATCTGTGCTTTGGAAGCCTTTATGATAAATTATGCACTTGAAAGCCTACACTGATCTACAAAGCAAATCTTTAAAAAAATAATTAAAATAATCACAATCTCAAAATGTGCTTTTCATAAACATGAAAGATGTCATAAGCAATTATCTCTACTTGTTTTAGTTCCTTAAGTTTCAAGTAGACCAAGAGGCATAATATGTAAAACACACCTCGACTGATTTTTCTCCATCAAATCAACAATGCATAGTTGCTTTTCAATTAGCATAGGGCTAGAGGGCCTGATCATCATTGTATAAATAGCTGAAGATATAACAATATTCAAAAGAAACTGGTCAAGGAGAAATTTGAGAAAGGATCAGGAGAAACACAACAAAAATCTCACTACCCCCCACCCAATCGCTTGCTTCCATTTTAAATAGAAAGTGTGATGAGCTAAAAAGGTGTTTTCTAGTTCTTAATTATAATTCAGGTTATCGGATTTTGTTAGGATTCACATCTCGATATCATACCATTAAGATATCTTTAGGTGCTGCTTACCTGTGAGAGTGATTTAAAAGGCCCGAAGATGAGATGGAGCCTACAATTTTGTCATCATTCCACAGGAACCTAATGGAGACAAAAATGCATCATGAAGGAAGAATGGATACACATCTTGGATAGATATAATCAATGATCTGGAATTAATGAAATAACTTTTTAAAAGACATGAAAATTTTCTCTGCACTCACAGATCAGATCCCTGAGAATTGAGCATGAGCTTTCTATATGAAGCAGAAGACTCTTTAAGGACTGTTTCAACAAAATCAAAACCTGGAAACTGTCGACTCAGGCCTGAAGTGCACCCTTATGAAACTACTAAGGAGCTTGGGTTCTTTTAAACATGATGATATCAGTCAAGAATATTTTACTCTTAGCATACTCTGATAGCCCATATAAGGTTATGCCTTAGAGAAATGCCCTCTTTTTAGTGAGATAACTGAAAATGACTAGTCTGTGCATTTTCTCTCCCAGCACATAATACAGTGTTCTGCCCACAAAATCACTACTACTGTTAGTAGCCACTAGGATTTCATCAATTGAATGGTCATAATTGGAAAATAAACTAAAATACATACTGATAACATGAAGTAGGTAAATAGCTATTAGATTCCTACTTTCATGAAACTGTGTTCAGCATACTTAGGAGCAAGCTGAAAACTCACTTTAACTCTACAGCTTGAAAAATTGAAGGCAGAGAGGAGACATGATTAAAACCTCCAAAATCATCAGTGTACACACACAATTTTTGTGCACTTAATTTCACAACACACAGAAGAGCCTGTTACCTCATCTGTAAAATTGGGATTAAGACTGTGAGACTTTTGTGAGTTAGGAAGTGTGTCTAACCCAATTATCTTACATCCACACCAGTGTTTAGTACAGTGCCTGGCTCACAGTAAAGGCTTAACAAATGCCAGTAAAAAAAAAAAAAATCTTAGGGTACAACCTTTTTCTTTCTTTTTATTTTGTGCTATTTGTTAAGTGCCTGGACTCTACACCAGAATGCCCCGTCTTCTGCTATTAGTCCCAGAAGTCCACAACTATAATTTGAGGTTTTGCTCTGTTGTCTCTTCATTGCAATTATTCTGTTTTGGTTTCTTCCTTTTAGTTCCTCAAGTAGCAGGCATCTGTATCTTCTGCTGTCTTCCATTCTTCTCTCATGTCCTGCCCAGTGGAGATGTGATGGGGTGGACATTGCTCTGAAACTGGGGGACTGTTGCATTCTGAATCCATATTGTGTGTGATCCTTTTTGATGTTACATATAGAGCTGATGAAATTACTGAAGAAATCAGATGTAGTTTCTGTTGTAAATGTCTCACCAGTCCAGTTGACATTAGCTGTGCATGGAGTAGAGTGCTTTTCAGGACACCATCTGACACACACCCAGCTCGCACTGCCAGAGCAGCTTTGCATTAAAAAATGGTCCACAAATCACCCAAGCAGCTAAATATAAAGCTCCTAGCAAATGAATAAATCTGGAAGAAACTCTCCGGTAATATCATAGCAGTCCTACCGGAGCAAAGAACCCCACCTCAATCTCCAATGTAACAGCGAATGGACTCCATGATGCTAGCTGTCAAAGGCAGTCAATGAGGCATTGGGCCTGGTCACTGAAGTCACACAGCTCAGATAGAAAAGAGACTATATGCAGCAAAGAAAGTACTGCTCCAAAAATAGCTCATGATCCAGATGAAAGGAAAGTTTAGAGAAACTTACAGTTAAGCATGAAAATCAAGTCAAGGCACCTATGTGAAAAGTATTGGGATGCCAAAGCAGAGGAAGAGGATGTCTTGCATCACTAAAGAAGTTATAAAATCCTCTTTACACACAATGACAGCACCTTTGAAAAGTGAAGATGGCACTAGGCCTGGCACAGACACAGTGAGGAACCTCTTCAAAGCCCTACTGAGAGCTCACCTCCTCCAGGAAGCCTTCCCAGACTGAGCCCTCCCTTTCCCTCTGTCCTACTCCCTCCCTCTGCTCTCCCCCCTTCCCCTCCCCACAGCACTTGTGTCTATTTGTATATATTATTTATTACTCTATTTTATTAATGATGTGTCTATATCTATGATTCTATTTATCTTGATGGTATTGATGCTTGACTACTTGTTTTGTTTTGTTGTCTGTCTCCCCCTTTTAGACCGTGAGCCCGCTGTTGGGCAGAGATTGTCTTCATCTGTTGCCGAATTGAACATTTCAAGGGCTTAATACAGTGCTCTGCACACAGTAAGCGCTCAATAAATACGTTTGAATGAATGAATGAAAAAAAAGCAAAAACATTTCAGTACTTGCCGGATCCTAAGTCCTAAAATCAAAAATGAGTCCCGGAAAGACCTAGAACATCTTATAAATATATGAAAGCATGAAAATGTTACCACAGCCGTCCATCATGAGAAATGGCAAGAACCTGGACCTGTTGAGGTCTATGGGTATGGAAATGGATCATTAGTACGGAACCGCGCATTTTTCAATAAATGGAACTCTGAAAAGATCTCATGGGATCTCAAAGATGCCACCATCTACATCATCTTCAAGAAAAATGATGAAAAATCAGACTGGCAAATATCAAGGCATCTCACTCCTCTCTAGAGTTGGCAAGATCCTAGCCAAGATCTGGTTTGAGTACTAAAGAATACCATCAATCAATCAACCAATCAACCATATTTATTGAGTGCTTACCATGTGCAGAAGAGCATACTCAGATCTTAGGACAGTACAATATTGCAGAATTGGTAGACATGTTCCCTACCCACAAGGAGCTTACATTATAGCGGGATAGACAGGCACCAAAATAATAAATGACAGATAGAGGGGAAGCAATATAGAATATAAAGATTTTGGACATAAGTGCTAGGTGTGGGACTGGGTGAGCACTCAAGTATTTGGGTGATATGGAAGTGCTGAAGTCAATCGATCAATAGTATTTGGCAATGGGAGGTAGGGCGGTGAGACAGAAGACCAAGACTAACTAATGGAAGGCCTCCTGGAGGAGATGTGATTTCATAAGGGACATAAAGAAGGGTAGAGCAATGGCCTGCCGGATCTGAAAGGGTGGAAGACTCCAGGCAGAGCGGTTAGAGGTGAGAAAGATGAGAAAGAGATGCTGCAAGTAGGTTGGTTTGAGAGTAGTCACACAATCTTTGGAAAAAAGAATCCTCCTTCCAGTATTTGGATAGCCACATGAGAGCCCTCCCATCTAAGCAAAGAGCAGGGGCCATTGTATAAGCAGAAGAATCCTTCTCATTTGCTGCTGCTACTCTGTGCTTGGAACCCCCGACTTGTACCCTCTCCTCTGGGCCCTGTGACCTCATCAGCACAACCACACATCAGGGCAGTGCAGACCTGTAGCTCCCACAGTAGTGGGCCGAGACATACTCTTCCATTACATAAAGTAGCAGAGGGGTGCCTCCGTTTACTTAAAGGTAGAAGCACAGAGGAAAGGTAGAAAAAATCAAAATCTCATTCATTAAGTGAGCCAGAAGATGACTTTGGGGCAAGTGAAAGATCAGATGACAATTAACTCTTTTACCTGAATATAAGAGTCTTCAGCGTGGCACAGACTGGAAATTCAGGACCCAGAGAAAGCCTTCAGTAAATACCACTGATGATGATGATTCAGCCGGGCACAGTCCTGGTCCACCTGAGCAGCTACCAGGCCTTGTCCTGCCTGCAGTTATGCAGACTTGGAAGTGAGCACAAGCGTGACTAAAAGTGATCTCAGCAATGCATCTGGGTGCCATACCAAGCATGCGTCACATTTCTGTGCATGTCAGGTGGTCCCGGTGGGCTGCAGAATCTTGGTGATGATCGAACATGCACAAAAAGTTACTAATGTGGAGTGGTGTCCTTTCCGACTAGCTACTACCCAGCCACTACAGTGTAAAATGCCCAAAACAGGAGACCCTGAAGATCTCCCAACTCAAACTGAATCGGCAAGGAGATTGTCTCTAGGTTTAAGCATAATGGGTCACCATCATAGGCCTAGTATTTGAAGGATGGTATGCTTCAACATTAGAATTTAATTCTAACATAACTGCATTATAATGATACAGCTGGGTGCCATCTGTGTTTTACCTCAGGCTGCATCTGCCTTTGAAGATTGTAGTAGACAGATGGTTACCCGCAGAAAAATGTGGAGAGGGAGAGAAGTCCCCTCAGGCTGACTTGTCCCAAGCCTTTAGTCCAGGGCCAAAGGGGTGAGCTGGTACCAAGCTCTGATGCCAAGCTCCTAGGACTTTTGGGTTTAGTCTAGGTAGGGCACTACTAATGCAGTTGGTCTGACGATCCAAGATGGTTCACTTCACGATCCTTTTCCGAAACAACAGCCTGACTTAGAAGAACAGTTGGGGATTTCATCTATTCTCATATTACTCTATTTCCCTTATCTGTAATTTATTTTGATGCCTACCTCCCCCAGCCACTAAGCTCTGTAAGTTCCCTATAGACAGGGATCATGTCTACCAATGTTGTTGCACTGTAGTTTCCATGTGCTTAGTACAGTGCTCTACGTACAGTAAGTCCCCAATAAATACCAATTGATTAATTGATATTTCTGAATCACCCATTTTATTTTTTAGTTTCTATTAATGAGCACCTTCTCTATATTGTTTTAGCTGCTTGAGCTAAAATAGCAAAATGCAAATATATTCTATCTTACTGCAGCCACATAGTTCTGGACTCAATTGATCTTTCTCCCCAAATCTCATCCCTTCCAAAAAAAAAATCGCTGAGGAAACTATCATTTCACAGATTCTGGGTTATGAATAAAAGTCTCTGTTGATTTTTTTCTTAATTATTAAAATGTGGTTACATGGGTCTCATCACCTCAGACTGTTGAATTTTGAAGAGTGCAGTTTTAAAGTTCTTTATGAAGAGCAATCAACATAGGGTGATCGAGTGATTAGTTTTGGTAAAGAAAATTGGTTGGTATTAGACTGGACAGACTGTCCTGGGTCTCTGGTTCAATGTTCTGTCATGTCTATTCACTCCCTATTGGAAGATCATCCCCTTTCTGATACGACAAGCCAACCAGTGTAAGGGTGAAATCCCAGGAACACTGGCAAGAGAGAAGCCAAGTCCTTCTATCATTTGCCTTCGGACCAGCATCCCAAGTGTCGAGCTTCCTCTTGATTCATGCCCTCATTTTTCACCCTCCTGCAACTGCACTGGTTTGGCATTTGGCAAGGGGTAGGAGGCTCCAAGGACATGTATCTTTTATCTAAGAATTTTAAATTCAAAAAGTCCATGGATAATCTTAACTGCATCTATTTTCAGAATTGAGTCGCAGATATAATAATGTTGACCCTTTATATCTCTGTTTAACTAAGCAATTGTGATTTTTAAAGTACCTTGGGCAAAATAAATGAAAAAAATGGAATTGTTCCGGATTAAACAGTGATGATGATGACAATAATAGTAATTTGTTAAGTTGCACACAGTTCCTGTCCCAAGAGGGGCTCGCAGTCTACGTAGGGGGGAGAGCAGGTATTTAATTCCCATTTTACAGCTGGGAAGACTGAGGCATAGAGAAATTAAGTGACTTGCCCAAATTCACACAGCAAGCAAGTGGCAGAGCTGGGATTAGAACCCAGGGGCTCTAACTCCCTGGTCCATTCTCTTTCCACTAGCCCATGTGCTGCTTCTCACCGCTTAGCTGTTCTTGCTCACTGCAAACATTTGGTCTTTCATCTCAGAGTTGGAACATACTCAATTTATTCTCACTTTAAATCCTTCAGAATTTTAGCACTTGTAGTGGGGAACATACCAAAAAGCTGGGATATTTTCACCCCATATTTCTCCTCCAGCCTTCCTCCTCTTGGTTGCCAAGAGGGGAGGAGAAGATACATTTGGAATGGTGTCCCAGTGTTCTGGTTTATAACCAAAAAAATCTAGGTATAATTTATGTCAGTAAAAATCAGTAATCAGGACTAGAAAACTCTATTACTGTGCTGCCCTTTCCCAATCTGATTCATTTTTTGATGGATTTCTCAGTTTCTTTTACACCCATCTTGCCTACATTTAAAAACCTTGCATTAACTTTAAAAAGGGGAAGCATTATGCTAGGAATATTTAGTTAACCTTAGTATTTTTATTATTGTTTCACTCTGAAAATTCTCAAGACTACAAATTTACCCTGAACCATTCTTCCACCCACAAATATCCAGGTAATTTCAGTCCCCAAATATATTTTGACCTAATTTATCCATAGCAAATCAATTTTAGCCCTCATTTATCTAGATACTGTGAAAGTATAGGAGTTGGCAGAGTTATCCATTTTGATTAAATATTAGGTTCAGAATGAGTCTCAAAAAGCTACCGACTCATTTATTTCTCCAAATACTCAACTGTATAATGGGGCAAAAATGAAACATGCTTTAACCACATCATCCTCTCCTCCACTACATTGATGTACATATATCTATAATTTATTTAAATGCCTGTCTCCCCCTCTAGACTCTAAGCCCACTTTGGGCAACGGACATATTTACCAACTCTGTTGTACTCTCCCGAGCGCTTAGTAGAGTGCTCTGCACCCGGGAAGCATTCAAATATCACTGATGATGACGATGAATAACAAAGTGAAGGTGTTTCAGTCACTCCTTTTTGTTTACCTGTTTCAATTTTTGTTTTAACGGAGTGTCTGATTTAAAATGAATCCAGGGAAATGGTTGACTCAGGGGTCACTTGAATAGTATTGTTCTTCGTGTTACTGCATGATGAACTGGAACCTAGACATTATGTTTAACATTGTAACCACGGAGAAGGTTTATTCTGTAAAAAGAAGTTCTAAAGAGGATTGTTTGAAGATACAGTGATGAACGTTCCTTCTGATTTAAAAGCCGTGTTCTCTTTTGATAGTTCTGAGCCAGACTTTATATGTTTTTTGTTTACCTTGCTCTAAAATGAGATGAAAATACCCTTTATAAATAATTCGAAGAAGTGTCTTTGCAGCAGAAATTTCTTTTTCTTTGAAGTCAATTTAAAAGAGGATTTTTTTCAAGTGTTGAATGGAAAAACACCAAAATATTTTTGCCTTCCGATCCAGGGAGGCTGACTTCCACAGCAGGTGCTGCTGCTGTAAGCAATGGGCCAATAAATGATCCAATACTCACTGTTTGCACCTGCTCCTAAAGCACATTATTTTCCACATGTGAAGGCTCATTTGGGGGTTTTTCAGTCATCTTGGAACAGTTTCTAAATTGTCCCTTTGAAACCAGAACTATGCTGAATTTGGGGCTCCAGAGATTGATGGCCAGACTTTAGTAACTTTTTCCTTTAAGTGTAAAATTTATAGTGGTTCGAGTTACCAGTTTGAAATAACTGTTTGCTCCCTGGCTTGTGACGGTGTTCAAACTGAAAAAAAAGCAAAACAGCCTAACCAGTGTTAAACCGGTTCGATTCGACTCACGGTAGAGTTACAAGATGTGGTGAAAACAGGTTATCTGACTCTAAACCAAGTTGCAGGCCTTTAAGGCTGTTGTCAAGTCCAACCTCCTGTATGTGACTGTGAGACCTGGAACTTCCATAGACGGCAATAATATCTGAGGAAGTGGTATGGCTTAGACTAGGAAAGGGCACAGGCTGGGGAGTCAGAGGACCCGGGTTCTAATCCCAGCTCTGCCATCTGTCTGCTGTGTGACCTTGGGCAAGTCACGTAACTTCTCTGTGCTTCAGTTACCTCATCTGGAAAATGGGGATTGAGCCCCACATGGGACAGGGACTGTGTCCAACCTGATTATCTTGTATCTGCCCTAGTGCTTAGTACTTGCTTAGTACATAGTAAGAGCTTAATAAATAATAATAATTTTTTAAAACTGTTCTGGGTTCTAATCCCAGCTCTGCCACTTGTCTGCTTTGTGACCTTGGGCAAGTTACTTAACTTCTCTGTGCCTCAGCTACCTCATCTGTAAAATGGGAATTAAATCCTCCTCCTTTCATCTTAGATGATGAGCCCCATGTGAGACAGGGACTATGTGCAAGTTGATTATCTTGTACCTACCCCAGTGAATAGTGCTAAATAAGTACTATGAAAAATTATCTTAAACCATAGAGTCAATTCTCCTTCTGGTTAAATTATAATAATAATAATAATAATGGTATTTGTTAAGTGATTATTATGTGCAAGGCACTGTTCTAAGCGCTGGGGGGATACAAGGTGATCAGGTTATCCCACGTGGGGCTCACAGTCTTAATTCTCACTTTACAGATGAGGTAACTGAGGCACAGAGAAGTGAAGTGACTTGCCCAAAGTCACACAGCTGACAAATCCTGCCTCTGTCGCTTGTCAGCTGTGTGACTGTGGGCAAGTCACTTCACTTCTCTGTGCCTCAGTTACCTCATCTGTAAAATGGGGATCAAGACTGTGAACCTCAAGTGGGACAACCTGATTACCCTGTATCTACCCCAGGGCTTAGAACAGTGCTCTGCATATAATAAGCGTTTAACAAATACCAACATTATTATTAAATGGTGGAGCTGGGATTAGAACCCATGACCTCTGACTCCCAAACCCAGGCTCTTTCCACTGAGCTACACCAGTATCAATCAATCACTGGTATATAGTGAGCACTTACTATGTGCAGAGCACTACACTAAGCACTTGGGAGAGTACAATAAAACAGAGTTTGTAGACAAGTTCCCAACCAGTAGTCATTAAATCTAAAATTGATATTGCAGAATACAGGTTCTAATTATGTGGAGTTTTTAACTCAGTACAAAAGACTAAAATTCTAATACAGATAATTGACTATTTTCAAAGGAAAGTACTGTAAAACAGATGTCATCACAGAAAGAAAAACAATGCTGCCTAATGAAGTAGGTAAGAAACTTTGTGTTAAGATTTCTCTTTTCTTGAAGATGATGATTATGTTAACACTGGACAAGTACCTTTTGGAAGATAATTTTCCTCCAGAATATTTCAATTTTGGCCTCAATATGTCCAGAAGATACTGAATATCAGAGCCAATTTAACATGATTGGGGTGGCATGGGGCAGACCGACCAACGGTTTTGGAACCAAACACCTCCACTTTAAAAAAAAAAGTTTTTTAGTACTTGTTAAGCACTTATTATGTGCCAGGAACTGTACTAAGTGCTGGGGTAAATGTAAGCTAATCAGACTGGATACAGTCCATGTCCCACATTTGGCTCACAATATTAATCCCCATTTTACAGATGAAGTAACTGAGGCACAGAGAGATTAAGTGACTTGCCCAAGGACACAGCAGACAAGTGGCAGAGCCGGGAATAGAACCCAAGTCTTTCTGACTCTCTTTTCTTCCACTCCCTTTTGCATCACACTGATCTGCTTCCTTTATTCACAGTCCTCTTCAGCCCCATAGCACTTAAGTACATATCTGTAATTTAATTATTTGCGTTAATAGCTTTCTCCTCCTCTAGGCTGTAAGTACTGTGAGCAGAGAATGCATCTACCATCTGTTATATTGTACTCTCTCAAGTGCTTAGTATAGAGCTCTGCACATAGTAAGTGCTTAATAAATAAAATTGATTGATTGCTTGATAGGAGCTTATGAACAGGCAGAGGCCAGGAAATCTTTGGGTCAGAGGACCTTCTCGGTCAAAGTATGCACTGTTTTAGGGACCAGTTCAATTCTACTCTGTAAACCCAAACTTGGGTTTGAGGAAATCTATGCTGGATTGAAGCCACTCTGGGGTACTGGCCACCGATCACAGTTGTGAATAACCAGACAAGGTGGGCATGCAGCAAAACGTGATGACATCACATGCACCAATTTGTGGAAACACACCCATTTCACAGTCTCCTATGACATTTCCCTGGGGAGATTTCAGTACCTCCAACTTGTTCCTAAGTCTTTCCAGTCCTCTTCCAGGTCCAGATGAATTCTGGGGCCATGGCTGAGTCACAGAACTTAGCAGCAGGAGCCATGGCTGAAGGAAACTCAGTATTGAAAGTAAAAAAAAAAAAACAAACCAAAAAACAAACCAAAATCCCGATATTCATTCATTCATTCATTCAATAGTATTTATTGAGCGCTTACTATGTGCAGAGCACTGTACTAAGCGCTTGGGATGAACAAGTCGGCAACAGATAGAGATATAAAAGGGTCCGGTTCTCTATCGTACAAGGCATGAGACAGGCCGACTGAAAACCAGACTATCTGGTTTAAAACTGGATAGTCACCTTAATTGCAGGTCAAGAATGGGCCTAGTCAGAGATAAACAAATGAAGTTTAGACCTCTCTCACTCCTCCTTGACCCCTGTACAGGAGGGAAGTCCCTTCTTGGCTCGGGCTCGAAGCCAGTATCCCAGGCCCACCCCAGAGAAGACAAGTAAGCCACCGCCACAAAGGCCCTCACAAAGACTGCAATGAAAAATGGCAGAACATTTCCATATCCCTGAAAGGGGGCCATTTTCTAATGCCACTGCCAGGGTTCATGTTTCAGTCCAGTTCCCACTGGAATCAGTAAGAAACAGTCTCTGATTTCACATTTGGTTAGCATCCTAGAGACCACAAGAAAATACATATACACACACAGTCCCATTAACTTTGGCATGGAGACTAAAGAGGGAACATTAGCGTCCTGTATATTCACAAAATTCTAAATTTGAATGTAAGCAGGAGTTGGGGTGGGGAGGGGATTGCCCCAGCTACCACCCTGTCTCCTTGACTTTAGAGTGAGGTCCTGCTCCTACATCGAAAGTAAGGAGATTCCTTCTAAACGTAACGATGTAATTCGGCCATCCAATAAGATATGAGCCTAACAGAGAGTTGTTGCCTTTCCTCTTTCCAATTCAGATAACTGAGAGGCCATATGGCCTAGTGGAAGGAGCACAGGCCTGGAAGCCAGAGGGCCTGGGTTCTAATCTTGGCTCTGCCACTTACCTGCTGTACGACCTTAGGCGAGTCACTTAACTTCTCTGTATCTCAGTTCCCTCATCTGCAAAAATGGGGATTAAAATGAGGGTCAGGGACTGATTACCTTGTATCTGCCCCAATGCTTAGAACACTGCCTGGTAAGCACTTAAAAAATTCCATTAATAAATAAATACCTGTTCTCCCTCCTATTTAGACTGTCACCCCCAGCTGGGACCCAATCAGCTTGTCTCTATCCCCATGCTTAGTATGGTACTTGGAACATAGTAAGCGCTTCATAAATACCACAGATATTGTTGTCTCATGGTACTTTAAAATATCCTCATCAACCAAATCAGTTCCATTTCCCTCAAGCACCTATGAAGGGTGAAGGGATAGAAAATAAGTGCCCCATACCTGCCTATAGAGTTACCAGGAGTAAATTAATTTGGGCATCATATTAATGTGACTTTATTCTTAAAAAAAGAATGTCTGGAGACCACCAAGTAACCACAGACAGCCAATGAACAATCATAGAATGCAGTCTTAACATTTTACTTCAAGAGCAATCTATACTATATCAATATATTTTGGTATATCAATGCCTTCACATCCCAGGGGAGTTTCAGGATTCCATTTAGAGGCTCTGTACTTTACTCTTCTCTGGCAAAGTGGTTCTCTGGTTGCTCGGGATCAAGATCACTGATTGCAGAAGGAAAAAGACAAAAAAGAAAAATCAGGAATCAATGAAGAAAAAGGACTAGATCAGGTTGATGACAGCAAGTATACATTTCACCAATTTATGTAGCTCATGAAAATGCTACCTGAAAGCCACAAAGGCATAATCAAAATCAAGCACACAGGGACTACACGTTTTCAGAGGAAATAATCAGAACCTTGTGGCAAGGAACGGTAATAAATGAAAATAAAAACACCCGAATGGAAGAATAGAAAAGTAATTCTGATAAAATGGCATGTCTAAACAGCAAATTATACTCTAAATCTAAACTTCTGGAGGCAATTCAAAGATAGAGAGGAAAAAGAAATAATTTTAGAGAGAGGATTACCTTCTAAATTTTTATCACATAAGGTGAAGATCCTTTTTTATTTAAATGTGCTATCATAATGTATGGGAATGAAAAGGGGTTCATAACTATCGGTTACCCATCTCCCATTTATCTAACCATATTCTCTGTCATCGCTGACTTCCCTTGTCCGCTAACCCAGCACTGACTCCTGTCAAACCTCTCTAATATTCCCAACTGCTATTCCCACTCACGTTGCTCTCTTCCACTCTTCTACTCAGCCATCCACTGTCTCTCTCCCTGATTAATCCTTGGATCCCCCTCTTCCTTTTTCCTTCCCACCTTTTATTTCTGCTTCCCCTTCTACTTCTTTCAGCCCTCTCTTTTCCAGCCATCTTCCACCATTTCTTCTCTCTTTCATTCCTCTATCCTTCTTTTCCCCTCCCATCTTCCTTCTATTTCTTTCTTCAGAGCAGCCTCAAAGACCTGCATTTATGGTACACCTAAACTTCCTCCAAATTTTTTCCTGTTCCTCCAGCATCATTGAAAAGTGAATTTTCCCATGGAGTTAGGGAAGCTGAGTAAGATGGGGGTTTCTCCCTACAGCTTTAACAGAGGGAAGGTTTCACTGTGCTGTAATTTTGTCTCTAGTAGTTCTGTCTTCCTTTTGGATAGTTTAATTGAATTTACTAATCTAATTTTAGATTAGTAGTGGGAAAAGAGAAGGAGGAGCTGGTGCTAGGTTAAGGGTTCAGCAATAGGCAGGTAGACATGTACAGTGCCTGTAAACAGATGTTATAGAAATGAAAGTCGGGTTTTGGTAATTATATAAAAGAGAAGTGGTTGGAGAACCAAGCACTGGGGATCTCCATTGTCAGAAGCAGGAGGAATACAGGAATTCCCCAGGTTACAGTCAACCACAATACATTCAACCTAGAGATATAGCCATTATGGTTTGTTATCTTACCCCAGGCTACAGCAACCCCACAATAAATAAAACCTCCCAGCCTCCTGTCTCTCCCCAAACCAGTCCATATTTAACTCTGCTGCCTGGATCATTTTTCCACAAAAACATTCAAGATATGTCACCCCACGCCTCAAAATAGTCCAGCGGTTGCTCATCCAACTCCACACCAAACAGAAACCCCTCACCATTGGCTTTAAAGCACTCAATCACCTTAGCCCCTCCTACTTCACCTTTCTACTCACTACAACCCACTTTGCTCCTCTAATGCTCATGTCTCACTGTGCCTCGATCTCATCTTTCTCACCACCAAACCTTTGCCCTCATCCTACCTCTAGCCTGAAATACCGTCCCTCCTCAAATCTGACAATCTCCCCCACTTTAAAGCCTTATTGAAGGCACATCATCTCCTCCAAGAGACCTTCCCTGACTAAACCACCCCCTTTTCCTCTTCTCCCACTCCCTTCTGCAATGCCCTGATTTATTCCCTTTGTTCATCCCCCCTCCCAGCCCCACAACACTTACATACATATCTGTAAATTATATTATGTCTGTCTCTTCCCCTCTAGGCTGTAAGCTCGTTATGGGCAAAGAATGAGTCTGCTAATTCTGTTATTCTGTACTCTCCCAAGTGCTCAGTACAGTGCTCTGCACAGAGTAAGTGCTCAATAAATACAAGTGAATAAAACCTCGGTGTATATCTGTTCTTATTTGATTCCTTCATAATCCAATGCATCAATCATGGTAAGATGCGTGAACAGATGAAGAAGTTATGGTCTCTCCCACCATCGACCAAGATTTGGAGATTAAGAAATCTTGCATAAATGTTAAAGAAAGCAGATTAATTTATAAAAGTGATTGAAAAAGACTCTGATGGAGAGCATTTACAGGTATGAAGAAGTGTTCAGAAGCTGTTGACCTGCTGCTAACCAGAGGTATTTTCTGAAATCGAGAAGAAGGCTGTTCAATTTAAATTGGATAAATTCTTCCCTTAAATGGATGTCACTACTACAGCCAGACAAGATTTTACTTTTGCAACCTCCTATAAAGATTAGAAATCATAATATATCTCCTCGTTTCATTAATACTGTGATGCTATACTTTGTATTACTCAAAGAGAGATTAATCAGGAGTGTAGTGATGCTTAATTCAACAGGATATAGCGCATAAAGAAATTTCATATTATTTTTCCAGAGATTTTTGAAATGGATCTCCATCTACAACATGTAGATCTGCAGGAAAATAGAGCCCAAGATTCAACAGTTCATGATCCATCCATGTTTTCAAGGAACCTCATCATAACTGCATTTTGGGGTATAGCTATGCCTATCTGAAGTTAGGCAAAACTGATTAGGAAGCCTGCCAATGCCTGACAATAATAACAAGATGTAAACCAAACCGAAGGAATATAGAGCAACTGAAGTGTCCAGTCTTCTTTATGGATGTGAGTTGTGAACCTTTCATGGAAATATATTTCATCTTAGAGTATTTCCTTCAACACCATCTTTGTGCGACATCATGTGACGACGGTATCGAAAGACAACGAGGTCACGTAGGATGAGGTATCAATGAGGTATACAGTCAGTCCACCCGGTTACAAATGACACTTGACAAAATGCATCTTCAGCGTGTGGGGCATGTGAAAGGATGGCCAACAAGTGCAAAATTAGACAGTTGTTCTATGGTAAGCTGAAATGGAGCAAATGGAAAGGAGGCGAACAGAAAACCCACTTTAGAGGCAAACTGAAGTAAATCTTCAAACAGCGTGGCCTAGCAATGAACAATCAGAAGTCAGTAATAGACGACAAATCACCGCGGCTTGCAGCAGTCGGAAATGGGGTGACTGTTTTGGAATTGAGCCATTGGAAGAGAGTGACACCAAGTGGGAGAAATAAAAAGTGATGGACACTAAGGGTAACAAATTCAAGAATACAGCAAGGATTACATCTACATGTGAAAGGGATTGTCAGTCACACGTTGGTTTTAGCAACCACGGGTATATATGCTGATTTTTTTAAGACCCACTACCAGGAGCATCAGGAGGAAAGCTACTTCTTTCATGTAAGTAAAATACATAATCGCCTATTCAGCTAAGAGCACCTCGTGTTTCTTTCTGACTTCTAGTTCTTGCCTCATGATTCAGCCGTTTCCTTTTGCCTAGGGAGCCAAGTTGTCTTGAACCAGCCCTGAGGTCAGGTGTGTGTGTGTGTGTGTGTGTGTGTGTGTGTGTGTGTGTGTGTGTGTCAGGCCCGGGGCGGGGAGGGGGAGAGAAGACAGAGCTATATGTATCTATAAAGGTAAACTCGGAATAATGGCAGGCCATTAGTTTGTAAACATAATAATAATAATAATAATAATAATGTTGGTATTTAAGCGCTTACTATGTGCAGAGCACTGTTCTAAGTACTGGGGTAGATAAAGGGTAATCAGGTTGTCCCACGTGAGGCTCACAGTCTTCATCCTCATTTTACAGATGAGGGACTGAGGCACAGAGAAGTTAAATGACTTGCCCACAGTCACACAGCTGCCAAGTGGCAGAACAGGGATTCGAACCCATGACGTCTGACTCCCAAGCCCGGGCTCTTTCCACACAATAACGAACTAATGTCGTCTAGAATTTTGAGTTTTTTAACCCGTTTCTCTTGTCTTTTTTCCCTTCAATCCTATTAAATATTTTTTCTCCTTTAGATGTCCTTTTTCTGTAATCGTTCAGTGGAAATCTGGGGACAGAAAAATGGAAATCTGGGAACAGAAAATCATACAGACTATGCTACGAAGAAATATCACTTGACTTAAAAACCAAATGATCTTCATGACATGGTTTGACTTTGAAATGAGGGTGGAAGAGACAAGGGACCAGTCAGGAAGAAACTGCCAATTTAGTTCACTTATAATATATGTTTATTGATGTGAATATGTCAACACTCCTGATTTTGGAGATAAGCATTGTTGGGTTGCCAGTCAGAACACCCTTCAGAATCTCAGTGAGTGAAAGGCACCTGTTAAGCATGCCAAATTCTTTAGTAGCCCTGCTGCTAAGTGATGTGGAGGATGGAATTTAGCCAAAATGAGGGGGTTTTTTTCCTTCTAATTACTAGCTTTTGGTGTACTTGATCCTTCAGTAAATGAAATTTAACACAATAGAATATTTTGCATCTAACTGGTCTTCTATTAGTGCTATGAAGGAGAGCCACTGAACTTTCAGAATGACTATTTCCATTGAGATGTAAAAAGATTAAATGTAAGATACACGAGAACTGAGTGGCAGTAATAGAGCATTGTTTCACAAATTTTGTTGAGGTTACACATAAGCCACTACAGCAATTCTTTGCCCACCCTATTTAACATTGCATCATACATGATTAATTAAATTATTTATTAGACTATTTATTCCTAATAAAATGGCATAGGGCCATGCTGTATTTTTGCATCCTACCCACCACCCTTTGGCATTACTTCTCCACCTTCCTTCCTATATCAAAATGCAACTTACCCACATACACATTCACACACACCCCTTCCACTTCTCAGCCCCTGCTCTTCAGCAAACTGGTCAAAAGACTAAGAGGGAAAGGTGAAATAACTTTAGGAGAAAGGAATCCATCAATAAGTGGTATTGACTGAGTGCTCACTGAGAGCAGCAGGGCCACATGGACAGAGCCTGAAAGTCAGAAGGTCATGGGTTCTAATCCAGCTTTGCCACTTGTCTGCTGTGTGACCTTAGGCAAGTCACTTCACTTGCCTGTGCCTCAGTTACCTCCTTTGTAAAATGGGAATTAAGACTGTGAGCCCGATGTGGGAGAGGGACTGTACTCAACCTGATTTGCTTATATTCTCCCCCAGTGTTTAGTACAGTGCCTGGCACATAGTAAGCCCATAATGGATACCACAATTTTTTAACTGTGTGCAGAGCACTGTACTACACGTTTGGGAGAATACAATGCATTGGAATGCAGGGTCAGTAAACTTAAGCAATAAATGAAGTCAACCAATTTGCAAACAAATCACAGGTCATAAGCTCAGATGCATAATGCCCTTTTTATTCCATTTATAAACATATGCGAAAAGGCAGAAAGAGAGAGAGGGAGAGAGAGAGATGTACCCCTCACTGCCGCTTCAGCAATTCCATGCCAAATGGCATTTGGGCACTCACGCCCTCCTCCTTTATTTCTCAAGTAATAATGATAATGATGGCATTTGTTAAGTGCTTACTATGTGTGAAGCACTGTTCTAAGTGCTGGTGGTGGCCATCTTCAGTGGGTCACAAAATCACACCCCTCCCCTGCCATGGGACACTTTGGGGAAACCACTTATCTTATTTACTGTCTGAAGTCATTCCTGGTGGCTGGCCTGTCCCATGTTAAGACTCAGTCCCATCTTGGAGCCTTTAGATCCTTGAAAAGTCCAAGGAAAAAAAAAAGGACCACAAATGACAGTGAACCACAGATAATCACAGGACTACAGTGGAGATATACAGAATTTCCCCATCTTGTTACAACAAATGAGACCATTTTTCAACTGGCTATGATGCTATGGTCCATTTGCCAGGGTGTGGAAAAAAAAATCAGTATAAGCTTTTTGTTTTAACTGGATTTCTTCTGATGATCCAATTGGCCTACAATGCAAGTTGTAATTGTAATGATAATTGGTATCTCTCCTGCTATTGCAATACATTGTACTGTACACTGTACTGTATGCTCTGCACCCAGTAAGTATCCGATAAACACCAGTGATTGATGAAGTGATTGATAAGTACCGGGGAAATATAAGAGAAGCTCCTTAAAGGCATGTTCTCTGCCCACGAGGAGAAGCAGCATGTCCTCGTGGCTAAAGCCCGGGCTTGGGAGTCAGAAGGACCTGGGTTCTAATCCTAGCTCCGCCACTTCTCTGCTGTGTGACCTTGGGTAAGTCACTTGACTTCTCTGTGCCTCAGTTACCTGATGTGTAAAATGGGGATTAAGACAGGGAGACAAACGTGGGACAGGGACTGTGTCCAACCTTATTTACTTGTATCCATCCCGGGGTTTGGTACAGTGTCTTGCACATAGTGAGCACTTAACAAATACCACCACCAACACTACAAGAAGCAGATAATCTAACAGAGTTGAGGTTTTGTGAAACCTCATGTGGAACACCTGCGCTTGTAAAGTCAGCCTTTTGGTGCTGCCCATAGGTGCCCCAGCGATTTCTTCTACAGTGAGGCACCCCTGGTTCTAACAGGTTAGTCTTCACAGAAGAACATCCCCAATCCCCATCTACTCAAAAGATTTATGGAAAACACGCATTATAGCAGAACTGAGCATATTGCGTCGATTTTTTCCCTTCAGATTGGGTAAGATACTCCTCGGACACCAAGAAAAACATTTTCTAAGTTTCATATCCCACAGCTCCACGCTTCATCATCAACGATGGAATTTATTGAGCGCTTACAGTGTGTGGAGCACTCTACTAAGCACTTGGGAGAGTACAACAGAGTCGGTAGACATATTCCCTGCCTGCAATGATCTTACAGTCTAGAGGGGGAGACAGACATTAATATAATTAAAAAATTTACAAATAGCTAGGTACCTAAATGCTGTGAGGTTGAAGGTGAGGCTTCTCTAGTTTCCCCTTCTCCCTGGATTTACTGAATGGGAGAATGCCCAGTTGAATAGAACTGTGCCCAGATGTGGGCAGTCAACAGAGCTCTGGATGGGAGTGCCTCCCATTGTACCACCTGCCCAAAAGGGAGACTGGACACCCAAAGTTGAAGGCCTCCCTATGGCCACCTCTTGCAAACCCCTACCTCGCCCCCTTTCATCAAATAACATCAGCATTTACCCCAACATCTACCATGAGCAAACACTTAGCTGTGTACTTTGTGTATGCCCAAGAGCGTGCAATAAAGTAGAAGATATGATCCCTGCTTGTGAAGAGAGCTTGCAGTGTAACGGAACCTAAGAACCCAGAAACCATGTGACAAGGCAGCAGTTCTTAATAAAAATAATAAGAATAATAATAACGGTATTTGGTAAGCACTTACTATGTGCCAAGCACTTTTCTAAGCACCGGAGTAGATACAAGATAATCAGGTCATCCCACATGGGGCTCGCAGTCTTCATACCCATTTTCCAGACGAGGTAATCGAGGCACAGAGAAGTGACTTGTCTAAGGTCACACGGCCGAAAGTGGTAGAGCCAGAATTAGAACTGTAGAGCCAGAATGAGAACTCACGACCTCTGACTCCCAAGCCCGTATTCTTGCCATTAAGCCATGCTGCTTCTTAATTAGGGCTGCCCCTCTTCTTCGTAATGGACAATTCCCTTACTCGTACTCTCCCCCACCACAAAAAATTCCTTGGCCTCAAATGATCTTACAGTCTAGAGGGTGGAGACAGCCATTAATATAATTAAAGAATTTACAATTAATACAACTAAAAGCACTTGGAAGAGTACCTAAACATTCATATTCCCATTCTTTCTGATTACAGTTGTTGGACACACTTTATGCGCTCCATAAGGACAAGTGTATATTTAAAGAGAAATTATTTTCTTGAAATAGTTTGAACTAAAATCTATGTAACATCCAAAAGTAAAATACACATTCAGAAACCTAGAAGAGACACTGTCCCTGACGTCGATGAAGTGACAATCTAATTTTTAAGACTGTGAACTTGTTGTGAGCAGGAATGTGTCTGTTTGTTGCTATAGTATACTCTCCCAAGTCGTTAGTATAGTGATTTGCACACAGTAAGCCTGTACTAGGCACCTGGGAGAGTACAATACAACAGAATTAGCAACCACGGGTATATATGCTGATTTTTTTAAGACCCACTACCAGGAGCATCAGGAGGAAAGCCACTTCTTTCATGTAAGTAAAATACATAATCGCCTATTCAGCTAAGAGCACCTCGTGTTTCTTTCGTTCAATCAATAAATGCGATTGAATGAATAATTGGAACAGTAATGTCGGTATGTCCAACCAATTGATGGATGACCTTTTAGGCTCCTTCAAACTCTAGCTCCATCCTCTCACCCTGCTGCTGCCTTTAGGCAACTCATTGCAGAGTCAGAGAAGGCTGCAAGCACGTTGAGAACAGCAGTAAAAAGGAGGGGGGGGACATCTGGAAACCTATCAGATGGCTCCCCAGCCACCCCCAGAGCTTGCAGTCATACAGCTAAAAATCTACATCTGCGTGATTCCAAAAAAAACAACAACACCCTAGCTTTCATCCCATCTGGAAAAGTTACAGTGTAAAGTTCTGTATGCAAATCCCCCTTTGGTTGGGTCAAAACCTAGGCTGCATTCATTTACACAGAAGTAACACAGTATTTTCTGGCTTCCCCTAAATCCATGTTTTCCCAAAAGAATCACCAATTGCCTTTTCCACTCAGCGCTCCCTGAAAGTACAATTAGAGAGTATCTGCCCTGTTTTAGTTTTGTTTGTTTTAATGCTGTTATGCATTAAAGATTTTTTAAAAAGAGCTCATTTGCCCTCATGGCTTCAAATACCTCCTGTGAGGATGACTCCTAAATCCGCCTCACAAGCCTGGACCTCACTTCTTCTCTGCCATCTTGCATCTCCCTCCTGCCTCCGGCTTCTCTACATGAAAGTTCTACCTGTGCTTCAAGCTCAACAGTGCAGAACTGAAGGCCTCATCTTCCCTTTTCTCCAAGTAACATTCTCATCACTGTGGATACCATCCTTCCCATCTCTCAGGCTACCGATCTTGGCATTATCCTTGACTCCTTTCTCTCTTTCAAACCCCCAAATTCAGTCCCCAAATCATCTGTGATTCTTCCTTCACAACATCTCCAGAATCAGCATCTTCACCAAACCAAACCTTCACCATAAGGGTCCGAGCACAGATTCCCATCCCCACTAGATGACAGCATCAGCCTTCTTGCAGACTTCCCTACCTCTAGTCTCTCCTCTATCCAGTCCAAACTTCACGTTGCAGCTCTGATCATTTTTCTAAAGCATCCTTTTGCCCGCTCCTCAAAAACCCACCAAGGGCTGCTCACTCGTCTCCATATCTAACAGAAACCCCAGGCCATTGGCTTTAAGTCATTCGGTCAACTCTCTCCCCTCTATATATTCATTCATTCGATCGTATTTATTGAGCGCTTACTGTGTACAGAGCTCTGTGTGTTGTTCTCCCACTACACCCCAGTTTTCCTGCTTCCCTCATCTTTGTCAATGGTACTGAGCGTTTACTGTGTGCAGAGCAGATTCCCCCCTTTCAAGAAAACCTACGCACCGTGCCTCATTCTCCTCTCTTCCACCTGGGACTCCCTCCCCCTTCACAGGGCGATGACCACTACTCTCCCCATCTTAAAAAGTCCTTCTGAAATCCCATCTCTGCCAGGAGGCCTTCCCTGATTAATCACTCACATCTCTATCCGCCTGCCACTCTTGTACTTTCACATCACCTAAGCACTTGGATAGTCACCCCCACCCCTCACATTCTGCTTTATTTATGCACATATCTCAATTCCCCATTGCTTTCACCCACCTGTAATTTAATTTCATGCCTTCCTTCCCACCTAGGGAATGCTTAACACAGAGCTCTGTGCAAAGTAATTACTCAATGGACACTACTGCTTGATTTTGATCATTCGCAAAGAATATAATCTACTTTTGAAATCTAGAGTACTCACGGTATCTTCAGCCTTGGTACCTTGGTGGATGCTCAGTCAGTCAATGGCATTTCTTGAGTGCTTATTATGTGCTTGGAATTAGCAGATAGCTTCCCTGCCTATAACGAGTCTAGAGGGGGAGACAGACATTAATATTAATTAGTAAGCGATTAATAATATGTAATTTAAAGCTATGTCCTTAAGTGCTGTGGGGTTGGGGAGAATATCAAATATCCAAAGGTCACAGCTCCAAGTGCGTAGAAGACACAGAAGGGAGAGGGAGCTGGGAAAAGAGAGTTTAATCAGGGAAGGCCTCTTGGAGGAAAGGTGATCTTAATAATGCTTTGAAGGTGGGGGGAGCGGCGGTCTAGTGTATGTGAAGGGAGAGGGCGGTCCAGGCTAAGGGGGAAGACATGGGAAAAGGGTCGGTGACTGATTAGCGTCCTCACTGTATCGTTAGCCTTGGGATGTTGGTAGAGGCTTATTGTGCGGGATGTGCCGCTGCCTCAGAAAGCAGCTGTGGTGGATGTCTCAGAAAATACTCAGCCTATTGTGAGCGCTGAGGAACTATCTACAGCCACTCATAATGACATCGCTGATCATCGGTACTGAGTTTTAAACATGCAATTGCCAGGAGCTTTGTAGTTTGAATTTCACTCAGTTTAAGCAAGGAAGCTAGGACAGCCTGTCCACACTATATTCCGGATTAGGATTTTAATAATAATAATTATGGTCTTTGTTAAGCGCTTAGTCTGCTCCAGGCACTGCAGTGGGCTCTGGGGTGGTTACGAGCAAATCGGGTTGGACACGGTCCCTGTCTCCATTCTACAGATGAGGTAACTGAGGCACAGAGAAGTGAAGTGATGTGCCCAAGGTCACATGGCAGACACAGCGTGGCTCAGTGGAAAGAGCACGGGCTGGGGAGTCAGAGATCATGGGTTCAAATCCCAGCTCCACTGCTTGTCAGCAGTGTGACTTTGGGCAAGTCACTTCACTTCTCTGGGCCTCAGTGAGTGACCTCATCTGGAAAATAGGCATTAAGACTGTGAGCCTCAGGTGGGACAACCTGATCACCTTGTATCCTCCCCAGCGCTTTGCAGTTAGTAAGCATTTAAGAAATACCATTATTATTATTACTATTATCAAGTAGCAGAGATGGAATTAGAACCCATGACCTCCTGATTGCTGGGATTTTCCCAAGCTCCACATGCTGGCACTGATATAGTTAAGAGGATCACAAGTGTCTCGGTTTTAAATACTGCTTATTAATAATAATAATGTTGGTATTTGTTAAGCGCTTACTATGTACAGAGCACTGTTCTAAGCACTGGGGAAGATACAGGGTCATCAGGTTGTCCCACGTGAGTCTCACAGTTAATCCCTATTTTACAGATGAGGGAACTGAGGCACAGAGAAGTGAAGTGACTTGCTCATAGTCACACAGCTGACAAGAGGCAGAGCTGGGATTCGAACCCATGACCTCTGACTCCCAAGCCCAGGCTCTTTCCACTGAGCTACGCTGGTTCTCTTACTGTTCACTCAGAGCAACCTCTCTAGTTCCAATTTAAACACGGGAGAGGGGAATGAGTCTTGGTTAAAAATTTGATTTTTAGAAGTGATTTTTCTTAAAAAAAAATACAGTTTATTGCAACTAAACGTTTTACTCGTATACTTACACTGAATTCTTAGACACCGAATTTCATTTGCGTGTGGGAGCGAACAGAGGCAGAGATCTTGGGAGGGGGAAGTCTTTCTGACCAGTGGTGATTCTCTAGCACTTAATTTCAGCAGGCATCTGTTATGGATCAAATTTATTTGCTATCCAGTAAGGATCCTGCATTTCTGGGTGCTATAGTCTTCACAGACGGCGAAGTGCCAAAATAAACAGCAACGCTTCCAATCTCTCATCCCCGACTGGGCCGTATCCCCTATCTGTCATTTGCTAACCTGATCCCTTCTGGAAGTTCCCCTATGACTATGGAGATTTTTCCACAGCTTAATACTCCATATAAATCTCCATTACCTCAGTTCTTAGCCTAAACCAGACCTCACTCTAAAGCCAAACGGGCCCCCACCAGAAAGTTCCCTCCCTCCCCTGCGGAATTGGTCACACTCTCTTTAATAATAATAATAATGTTGGTATTTGTTAAGCGCTTTCTATGTGCCGAGCACTGTTCTAAGCGCTGGAGTATACAGGGTAATCAGGTTGTTCCACATGAGGCTCACAGTCTTAATCCCCATTTTACAGATGAGGTAACTGAGGCACAGAAAAGTGAAGTGACTCGTCCACACACACAGCTGACAAGGGGCAGATCTGGGATTCGAACCCATGACCTCCGACTCACTTTCCACTCAGCCATGCTGCTTCTCTTTCCAAATGTAGGTCAATCAAGAGCATTGACTGAAAACTTACTAATGAACTGAACTCTGTACTGAGTACTTGAGAGAGTACAATTGAGTTTACAGTAGACACGATGCCCGCCATCAATACAATCTAGCAGGGGAAATACCACTAAAATGAATTACAGGTGGGGGAAGCAACGGAAGTTAAAGATATGTGCGGAGGGGAGAGGGAAAGAGATGTAAGGGGAGACAATTATTTTGCGTCACCTGGTCCAAAGGTTGTCTCTGCTCTTCTCTCAGAGACTGGCCCAGCCTCCTCCCAGGAGAACCCCATGTCAGGTTGCCCACCAGCTGCTCACCTCCGCCATCATTATTGCTGCAGGCTTTGCCATCTGGCTGTCCTTCATCATCTTGCCACTGCTACCCATTCCCCTTCTGCTTCTCTTCCGTGCTGTTAAAGCTCCCAGCTTCCGCTTACACCTTACAAATCCTCTATCTGCAGCTCTCAAATCCTCCTCCCAACTTTCGACCACCTCGAAATTTGGTCTTTTGGGTGCAAACTCCGCTTAGAGCAGCCCCTTCACTCTACTGAGGTGACTCTCTTCAAAGTTGCCTGTGACGTCCTCATAACCAAATCTGATGGGGTTTTCTTAGTCCCCAGTCCTCCTCGACCTGCTTCCCCAAACTGACCCCTTCCCTGCTCCTTGGTTTTGCAGCCATTGTCCTCACCTAATTCTCCTCCTATCTCTCCGACCACTTCCAGGCTGATGGAGAGTCACTGGCCATAGAAGCAGCGTGGCTTAGCAGAAAGAGGCCGGGCTTGGCAGTCAGAGGTCGTGGGTTCCAATCCTCCCTCCAGCCACTCATCAGCTGTGTGACTTCAGGCTTCACTTGTCTGGGCCTCAGTGGCCTCGTCTGGAAAATGGGGATGGGTGAGCCCCACGGGGACAACCTGATTACCTTGCATCTACCTCAGCGCTTCGAATAGTGCTTGGCACATAGTAAAGGCTTAACACGTACCATCATTATTCTCCTTGGATAGAACAGGGGCCTGCGAGTCAAAAGGCCAGGGGTTCGAATCCCCCTTCTGACACTTGTCTGCTGCGTGACCTTGGGCAAATCACTTCCCTTCCCTGTGCCTCAGTGACCTCATCTGTCAAATGAGGATGAGGATCCAAGACCGGGATCGACCCAATTTGCCTGTATCCCCCTCATGGCTCAGTAGAGCGCCTAGTAAAGCACTCGACAAATCCCACCATTATTATCCTTCATCCTTACAAAACCCTCTTCATCACTGTCCCTCAGGTGCTTCCTCTTCTCTACCTTAATGGCTGATGGCTTAATGGCTAAAACCTTATGGTGCAGGAGGGAGCCTGTCGGTTTTGGAGGTGATAATAATAATAATTTTGGTATTTGTGAAGCGCTTTTTATGTGCCAAGCACTGAGAAGCAGCGTGGCTCAGTGGAAAGATCCTGGGCTTGGGAATCAGAGGTCATGGGTTCTAATCCCGGCTCTGTCGCTTGCCAGGTGGGTGGCTTTGGGCAAGTCACTTAACTTCTCTGTGCCTCAGTTCCCTCATCTGTAAAATGGGGATTAAAACTGCAAGCCCCATGTGGGACAACCTGATCACCTTGTATTGTCCTCCTCTGGAAAATGGGGATGAAGACCGTGAGCCTCACGTGGGACAACCTGATTACCAGCATCTACCCCAGTGCTTAGAACAGTGCTCAGCACATAGGAAGCGCTCAATCAATACAATTGAATAAATGAATATATGAACTACTCTCATTTGCTGAGAAGCAGCGTGGCCCAGTGGCCAGAGCCTAGGCTTGGGAGTCAGAAGTCATGGGCTCGAATCTGCCACTCGTCAGCTGGGCGACTGTGGGCAAATCACTTCACTTCCCAGGCCCTCATCTGGAAAATGGGGAGGAAGAAATGGGTAAGCAACCTGATCATCCTGTATCTACCCCAGTGCTTAGAACAGTGCTCAGCACATAGGAAGCGCTTAAGAAATACCAACATAGGAAGCGCTCAATCAATCCAATTGAATAAATGAATGAATGAATGAATATATGAACTACTCTCATTCATCGAGAAGCAGTGTGGCCCAGGGGCAAGAACCTAGGCTTGGGAGTCAGAAGTCATGGGTTCAAATCCTGACTCTGCCACTTTTCAGCTGGGTGATGGTGGGCAAGTCACTCAGTGTGGCTTAGTGGCAAGAGCCTGGGCTTGGGAGTCAGAGGTCATGGGTTCGAATCCCGACTCTGCCACTTGTCAGCTGTGTGACTGGGGGTGAGTCACTTCACTTCTCTGTGCCTCAGTTACCTCATCTGTAAAAGGGGGATTAAGACTGTGAGCCTCACGAGGGACAACCTGATGACCCTGTATCTCCCCCAGCGCTTAGAACAGTGCTCTGCACCTAGTAAGCGCTTAACAAATACCAACTTTTTTTTCCCACTTCTCTGGGCCTCAGTGACCTCCTCTGGAAAATGGGGATGAAGACCGTGAGCCTCACATGGGACAACCTCATTACCCTGCATCTCCCCCAGCGCTTAGAACAGTGCTTGGCACATAGGAAGGGCTTAAGAAATACCAACACAGGAAGAGCTCGATCAATATGCTTTTTATGACCCTACTTATTTTCTGACCCTATTTATTTTATGAAAGTGATGTTCATCCCCTTCATTCTATTTATCATGATCAAGTTGTCTTGTTCTTTGTCTGTCTGTCTCCCCCAGTTAGACTGTGAGCCCATCAATGGGCAGGGATGGTCTCTCTCTGTTGCCCAATTGTCCATTCCAAGCGCTTAGTCCAGTGCTCTGCAGATAGTAAGCGCTCAATAAATACTACTGAATGAATGAATACGCTTGAATGAATGAGACTATGAGCCCGTCAGTGGGCAGGGATTGTCTCTATCTGTTGCCCAATTGTCCATTCCAAGCGCTTAGTCCAGTGCTCTGCAGATAGTAAGCGCTCAATAAATACTACTGAATGAATGAATACGCTTGAATGAATGAGACTATGAGCCCGTCAGTGGGCAGGGATTGTCTCTATCTGTTGCCCAATTGTCCATTCCAAGCGCTTAGTCCAGTGCTCTGCAGATAGTAAGCGCTCAATAAATACTACTGAATGAATGAATACGCTTGAATGAATGAGACTATGAGCCCGTCAGTGGGCAGGGATTGTCTCTATCTGTTGCCCAATTGTCCATTCCAAGCGCTTAGTCCAGTGCTCTGCAGATAGTAAGCGCTCAATAAATACTACTGAATGAATGAATACGCTTGAATGAATGAGACTATGAGCCCGTCAGTGGGCAGGGATTGTCTCTATCTGTTGCCCAATTGTCCATTCCAAGCGCTTAGTCCAGTGCTCTGCAGATAGTAAGCGCTCAATAAATACTACTGAATGAATGAATACGCTTGAATGAATGAGACTATGAGCCCGTCAGTGGGCAGGGATTGTCTCTATCTGTTGCCCAATTGTCCATTCCAAGCGCTTAGTACAGTGCTCTGCTATGTGACTGTGGGCAAGTCACTTAACTTCTCTGTGTCTCAGTTCCCTCATCTGTAAAATGGGGATTAAGACTGTGAGCCTCACGTGGGACAACCTGATTACCCTATCTGTCCCCCAGCGCTTCGAACAGTGCTCTGCACCTAGTAAGTGCTTAACAAATCCCAACATTATTATTATTATAGTAAGCGCTCAATAAATACTATTGAATGAATGAATATGCTTGAATGAATGAGACTATAAGCCCATCGTTGGGCAGGGATGGTCTCTCTCTGTTGCCCAATTGTCCATTCCAAGCGCTTAGTCCAGTGCTCTGCACATAGTAAGCGCTTAACAAATCCCAATATGCCGCTTGTCAGCTGTGTGACTGTGGGCAAGTCTCTTCACTTCTCTGTGCCTCAGTTCCCTCATCTGGAAAATGGGGATGAAGACGGTGAGCCTCACCGGGGACAACCCGATGACCCTGTATCTCCCCCAGCGCTTAGAACAGTGCTCTGCACATAGTAAGAGCTTAACAAATACCAACATTTTTATAGTAAGCGCTCAATAAATACTACTGAATGAGTGGATGGATGGATGGATGGATGGATGGATGGATGGATGGATGGATGGATGGATGGATGGATGGATGGATGGATGGATGGATGGATGGATGAATGAATGAATGAATGAGTGGGAGGAGGGGCCGCGCAGGCGCACGAGGGGGAAGCGGCGCGCCCCGCGCCGGGCTGTCGCGCGCCCCGCGCCGGGCTGTCGCGCGCCCCGCGCGGCTCAGCCAATGAGGACGCGCGGCGAGGCGGGCGCCGGCCAATGAGGAGGCGTTTCGGGCCGGTCTCGCGCCGCTGCGTCCCCTCCCCCCTCGAGGGGCAGCGCGTCGTCGTTGTTGGGCCCTGCCGTCGGGGAGGTCCTGGACGACGCTTATGGCGGCGGCCTCACGCGGGACCACCCGCTTACCCTGTACCTCCCCCAGCGCTTAGAGCAGTGCTCTGCACCTAGTAAGTGCTTAACAAATACCAACATTATCATTATTATAGTAAGCGCTCAATAAATACTATTGAATGAATGAATACGCTTGAATGAATGAGACTGTGAGCCCCTCACGGGGCAGGGATGGTCTCTATCTATTGCCCAATGGTCCATTCCAAGCGCTTAATTCAGTGCACACACCCGGCGCTTAATAAATTCCCAACATTCTTATTATAGTAAAGCGCTCAATAAGTACTATTGAATGAATGAATACGCTTGAATGAATGAGACTGTGAGCCCGTCACGGGGCAGGGATGGTCTCTATCTATTGCCCAATGGTCCATTCCAAGCGCTTAATTCAGTGCACACACCCGGCGCTTAATAAATTCCCAACATTCTTATTATAGTAAAGTGCTCAATAAGTAGAGAAGCAGAGTGGCTCAGTGGAAAGAGCATGGGCTTTGGAGTCAGAGGTCATGAGTTCGAATCCCAGCTCTGCCACTTGTCAGCTGTGTGACTGTGGGCAAGTCACTTAACTTCTCTAGGCCTCAGTTACCTCATCTGTAAAATGGGGATTAAGACTGTGAGCCCCATGTGGGACAACCTGATTCCCCCGTGTCTCCCCCAGCGCTTAGAACAGTGCTCTGCACATAGTAAGCGCTTAACAAATACCAAAAAAAAAAAAAAAAAGTACTATTGAATGAATGAATACGCTTGAATGAATGAGACTGTGAGCCCGTCACGGGGCAGGGATGGTCTCTATCTATTGCCCAATGGTCCATTCCAAGCGCTTAATTCAGTGCACACAGCCGGCGCTTAATAAATTCCCAACATTCTTATTATAGTAAAGCGCTCAATAAGTACTGTTGAATGAATGAATACGCTTGAATGAATGAGACTGTGAGCCCCTCACGGGGCAGGGATGGTCTCTATCTATTGCCCAATGGTCCATTCCAAGCGCTTAATTCAGTGCACACACCCGGCGCTTAATAAATTCCCAACATTCTTATTATAGTAAAGCGCTCAATAAGTACTATTGAATGAATGAATACGCTTGAATGAATGAGACTGTGAGCCCGTCACGGGGCAGGGATGGTCTCTATCTATTGCCCAATGGTCCATTCCAAGCGCTTAATTCAGCGCACACCCCCGGCGCTTAATTTATTCCCAACATTCTTATTATAGTAAAGCGCTCAATAAGTACTGTTGAATGAATGAATACGCTTGAATGAATGAGACTGTGAGCCCGTCACGGGGCAGGGATGGTCTCTATCTATTGCCCAATGGTCCATTCCAAGCGCTTAATTCAGCGCACACAGCCGGCGCTTAATAAATTCCCAACATTCTTATTATAGTAAAGCGCTCAATAAATATGAATGAACGAACGAAGGGGGAGGAGGGGCCGCGCAGGCGCACGCCGCGCCGGGCTGTCGCGCGCCCCGCGCGGCTCAGCCAATGAGGACGCGCGGCGGGGCGGGCGCCGGCCAATGAGGAGGCGTTTCGGGCCGGTCTCGCGCCGCTGCGTCCCCTCCCCCCTCCCCCCTCCGCCCTCCGCCCTCCGCCCTCGATGGGCAGCGCGTCGTCGGTGCTGGGCCCGGCGGGCGAGGCCTATGGCGGCGGGGGCGGCGGGGGCGGGGACGGGGACCCCTGCGACATCCCGGTGGAGGTGAGGCCCAAGGCCCGGCTGCTGCGCGGCCCTTGCCGCCGGGGCCCCGCGGCGCTGGCGGGGGCCAGCTTCCGCTCCACCGCCTCGTCCGGGCCCGAGGCCGACGGCGCGGCGGCCGAGCTGGACCGGCTGAGGAAGGACTACGACGTCCTCCGGCAGGGCCGCAGCCGGGAGCTGCAGGCCCTGGCGCGACGCGAGGACCGCCTGCACTGCCACAACAAGCGCCTCAGGGCCGAGCTGCAGGTACACGCGCCCCCACGCCCTGTTGGTCATCCGCCCCTTCATTCGTGCATCCTCCTCCCCACCCCCTCCACATTCGCTCATTCCGTCCTGCGTTCATTCCTTCACAGCCCCCACCCCATCGCCACTCATTCATTCAGTCCATTCATTCATTCATTCGCAGCCCTGCACCCCATCGCCACTCATTCATCCAGTCCTTCATTCATTCACTCACAGTCCCCACCCCATTGCCATTCATTCGTTCATTCAGTCCTTCATTCGTTCACCTTCCCCAGCCCCATCGCCATTCATTCATTCAGGCCTTCATTCATTCATTGTCATCTCCTGTTAGGAGAAGCAGCGTGGCTCAGTGGAAAGAGCACGGGCTTTGGAGTCAGGGCTCATGAGTTCGAATCCCAGCTCTGCCACTTGTTGGCTGTGTGACTGTGGGCAAGTCACTTAACTTCTCTGTGCCTCAGTTCCCTCATCTGTAAAATGGGGATTAAGACTGTGAGCCCCACGTGGGACAACCTGATTCCCCTATGTCTACCCCAGCGCTTAGAACAGTGCTCGGCACATAGTAAGCGCTTAACAAATGCCAACATTATTATTATTATCCCCCCAGCCCTATTGCCATTCATTCATCCAGTCCTTCATTCATTCACATCCACCACTCCCTTGCTCTTCATTCATTCATTCACAGTCCCCACCCCATTGCCATTCATTCGTTCATTCAGTCATTCAGTCCTTCATTCGTTCACATCCCCCAGCCCCATCGCCATTCATTCAGTCCTTCATTCATTCTCACCCCCCCCCCAGCCCTATTGCCATTCATTCATCCAGCCCTTCATTCATTCATTCACATCCACCACTCCATTGCTCTTCATTCATTCCTTCATTCATTCATTCACAGCCCCCCACCCTGTCGCTATTCATTCATACAGTCCTTCATTCATACACATCCCCCAGCCCCATCGCCATTCATTCAGTCATTCATTCATTCGCAGCCCCCAGCCCCATCGCCCTCCATTCATTCATTCATTCACATCCCCAGCCCCATCGACATTCATTCGTTCAGTCCTTCATTTATTCATTCACATCCCCCAGCCCCATCGCCATTCATTCATTCACACCCCCCCAACCCCATTGCTTGCCATTCATTCATCAATTCCTTCATTCATTCACACCCCCCACCTCATCGCCATTCATGTTTATTGAGCACATCCTGGGGGCTGAATGAATAGTCATTCATATTTATTGAGCACTTCCTGTGGGCAGAGCAGTCATTCATTCATGTTTATTGAGCACTTCCTGTGGGCAGAGCAGTCATTCATTCATGTTTATTGAGCACTTCCTGAGGACAGAGCAGTCATTCATTCATATTTACTGAGCACTCCCTGGGGGCAGAGCGGTCATTCATATTTACTGAGCGCTTTTCATTCAGATTTATTTACTGAGCGCTTCCTGTGGGCAGAGTGTTTTGAAGTAGAGGTGGATGGGCTGGAGGTTCTTGAGAAGTGGGGAGACGGACTGAACTTTTTTAGAGAAACGATCTGGGCGGCAGAATGAAACGTGGACAGAAATAGGGAGAGACGGGAGGCAGGGAGGTCAGCGAGGATCCCCCGATACACAAAACAGCCGTACGGAACATTCCGTAATTCTTCCATTGTGTTCTGATCAAATTATATTAGGAAAACACACACGGTATATCTCCACATTAATGCATCTTTTCAAAATAAAGGGGAGGTTGAGTTTCTCCTACAATTCGAATTTGCTTTTTGCATAGCTGGCATGAATGTGTAGTTACAAAATAGACGATACTGCAAACGTTCCTTTTCCGTCGGAAAAATAACAAGCTAAACCATTTTAGGCACTTCAGAAAACTTATCAGAAGATATTGCGAGAGAAAGAAAGTGCGTTGGAAGCCAAATATCAAGCAATGGAGAGGGCAGCGACCTTTGAACACGATAGAGACAAAGTCAAAAGACAGTTTAAGGTAAGTTTTACAATAAATTTATCTTCCAAAGTCATGTGAGCTCTGAGTTTAATTTTTTAAAGTAACCGTGGTACGGAGATGCAAAGTAGGAATATGAAGAAACCTGGAGGCACTCTTGCTGTTCAATTCAACTCAATGTCGTTCAGGCCCATTCTTTACAGATTATGGCTGCATGGAGCAGACATTTTTTCCAAGGAATTTTCTGTGAGAGAATGGATTTTTAAAATTCACATCTCCATAGGACAGTACAAACTTTAATCTCAAGCTAACAGCGGAGGTTTCCTCATGCAAACAAGACTTTTTAGAGTCATTTATACTCTTATTTTGTCTCTGAGGAAACCCCGGTGTCAACATTTCTGTTTGTCAGAGAACTTTTCGGGTTCCTACTTATCCCTCTTTCTATCACCTTACCCCACTGCTGTCTGGACGGCCTCAGAGCCGTCTTCACCCATCACCTAGAGAGGCCTGGACTAACTCTCCTGTGAACCCTGGGACTGTTCAACATTATGGGGTCCCTCGTATGATGCATCGTACCATTAGATTATGCTCCGCAAGGCACGTGATGACATTTCGCCAACCTGAGTCAGATGTCGTTGGGTTGTTACGCCTCTCCTTTCTTTTCCCTCTCCCACCCTGCAGCAATTTTGGCTGCAAAGAAGGTGGTGCCTGTCCCCAGTTCCTAGCGCCCGGACCTGTATATGGGCAACAGCCTTTCTCTCCTTCCTCTTCTCTCCAGCCGCTTCGAGGCCTAGTTTTGAGATTGAATAGCGATTGGTTTTTGTGGGGCAGGGGCTGGGAGGCTGTCTTGGGAGCTGGGAAGGCCCAAACACGTCTGTGGGTAGAGGGCAGCAAACCTCGGGTCCGGTTTTCGTCCTGCCGCCCCGGCCAATCCCTCCGCCGTCTCGCTGGGACCTGCCCCCGGGGTGGGCGATCCTCGGGATGGGAAAGGGCTCGCTGTTTAAGGGCGCTGGCTCTGTCCGGGCCTGGCTGGCCGCAGTCCACCAGAGCCAGCGAGTCCCCGATGTCATTGTCACTTGTTCCTGCCTTGGTCCACTCCCTCCCCTGCTCCTCTCTTCTTCCTGAAGTTTGGGTGGATGAGGAGTGGGAAGGGGTGGGAAGACGAGGGATAGTTGGGTGAGATGGGAATGCGGTGGCTTGATCTGAGCTCCCTGCCCTCTATCACCCTCACCGGCGTTATTTCCTTCTGTCTTTCCCTCCTTCCCTTCCTGTCTCTAATCCTCTCCACTGGCCCACCTCCCTTCCGTCCTCCTCTGTTGGACATGGAGTTTTCGGGACGTGGAAGAAAGGGAAGGTCAGCAGGTAGACGACCAAGATCGGGGACCGGCATGAAGTGGGGCTGAAAACCGAGAGGATGAGGCAGCTGAGTTGCACATACCCCAGGGAGGGGCAGGGCTGAGGAGGAAACAGCCTCTTCCTTTCAGCCTGCTTTTCTCTTCCCTCCCCCTCACCTCTTCCCAGGGGCAGGTGGGAAGGGGACTGGCTACCCCCGCCTCCTCAGCAGACGCCCGGCCGCACAGCCACCCCCTTCTCTACTTGAGCCTCCCCTTGGGTGACATTGTCTTCCCCCGAGCCCCATCTTTCTTGCACCCATTGGCGGTCTGGGGAAGAGAAAAGAGCGGCAGGAGAAGCACGAAGCGAAGCAGTGTGGCGCAGTGGAATCCCGGCTTTGCCACTTGTCAGCTGTGTGACTGTGGGCAAGTCACTTAACTTCTCTGTGCCTGATTACAGCCTGATTACCCTGTATCTATCCCAGCGCTTAGAACAGTGCTCTGCACATAATAAGCGCCTAAATGCCACCATTATTAGAACGCAGGCCTGGGTCCCGGGCTCTAATCCCGGCTTCGCCACTTATCTGCTTGGTGACTTTGGGCAAGTCGCTTCACTTCTCTGCCTCAGTTACCAGTCTGTAAAATGGGGGTTGAGACTGTGAGCCCCCCATGGAACTGGGGCTGTGTCCAACCTGATTTGCTTGCATCCATCCCAGGGCTTAGTACGGTGCCTGGCACGTCTTGTCTTCTGCTGTCGAGTCGTCTCCGACCCAGAGACGCGATGGACACATCTCTCCCAGCACGCCCCACCTCCATCTGCAGTCGTTCCGGTAGTGGATCCTTAGTGTTTTCTTGGTAAAAATACGGATGTGATTTACCGTTGCCACCTTCCGCGCAGTAAACTCGAGTCTCAGCCCTCGACACTCTCCCGTGCCGCTGTTGCCCAACACGGTTGAGTTTTGACTTGTAGCAGATTGCCTTCCACTCCGCTAGCTACTGTCCAAGCTAGAAACGGAATGGCTATGCCTCTCTTCGACTTTCCCTCCCGCAGTTAAGACTAAAAGAGTCCTGGAAATCCCAGGCGTGACCCGCAGAGGGGGCCTGGCACATAGTAAGTGCTTAAAAATTACCACAGTTATTATTATTATTAGAAATAATAAGAGCACTACAAGGGGAGTGGGGTGACAACCACTACCACATTCCCAGAAAACTCCTGTGGGCTGCAGAGGACCCCACTGCCAGGAATTAGGATGGGAGCAAATCGCAGTGAGAGGGGAAGGGTACTGGCACGTGGGGTTTGAACCAGTGACGATGGGCATTACAGTGTCAGCGTATTCGATCCAGTGGCGATGGGCATTACAGTGGCAGCTCCTGTGACTAGGGGCCATCCCCTGTCCGAGGCCCTGAGCTTCAGCCCCTAAAGCTTCTGCAGGCTCAGGGGAGCTCAGTCATTAACTGTGAGAAAGTCACTTCACTTCTCTGTGCCTCATTTACCTCATCTGTAAAATGGGGATTAACTGTGAACCTCACGTGGGACAACCTGATTACCCTGTATCTACCCCAGCGCTTAGAACAGTGCTCGGCACATAGTAAGTGCTTAACAAATACCAACATTATTGTTATTATTATTATTATTATTATTAACACTCCAGGGCCAAAAAAAACCCAAAACCCGACAATGAGGCAGCCATGAGGAAAGCATGAATGAAGATGAAGCCTTATGCTTTATCACAGCCAAGTTTGATTTTTATTGTCCACGTGTGGGCATTCTCTGGGTCGGCAGGCGACAACCTCGAACTCCTTTGATTCTAGAGCAACCTGAAGACATCAGGAGTTGTTGGTAACACCTCCCTCCCAGGGACTCGTGACCGACGTCTTGATAAGCCTCTGGGTTAGATTACCTAGGGTTCAACAACTGATTTTCATGGATCCTGTTTGGGAGATAGGAGTTAATGAGGGAAGTGGAAATCAGGGAGATTGCAGGAAGTGAGTGAAAGGAGTAATTGCCATGAGTGTTTGGGAATCGCAGAGGATTTCCATGGCTCTGCCCTAATCCTTGCACCCTCCTCCCTCTGTCAACCCGGTTTCTCTTGGCTGCCTAGAATTCCCTTAGGGAATTCTTACTCAGTTGTTGGAACCGGAAAGGATCTTGAGTTCTTGGGATGTATTTTGAGGCCACAGTGGTTCAGAAAAATGTGCTCTCCATGAGGTGAAGGAAAAACGTATTCAAGTTAAAGGGGAAAAAAAAACCCAAACCACCTCAAAAAACTATGTGTTTGTGACGTGTAACTTTTGGTTTTCCTTCTGGTAATTCTTGACATGCTTTGAATAAACCTTTGTGGTTTTGAATTATTCTTTTGTGACAACACTAACACCAATTGAGTGACTAAAAATATCTGGTTTTGTTTAGTAGCAGGTATTTAAAATCAATAATGTGCTCTTTCTCCACTGCTTCAGTGCATTAAATAGTGTCATAGTTCCCGGAAGAGTTAATATTTCCTAAGCATCTAACTGATGAACTTATTTATGCATTGGGGAGAGACTCTCTCATTCCTAAAACAATGTAATGGCTGATTTTTTTTAAAGAAAGGAAAAGTAGTAGAACAGTAATACATTTAAACATTTGGGCTCCTGTTTCCAAATTCAAAAGATGTAGTGAGTGTAATTTTCAGTGGTGGGAAAAATTAAACTTAAAAAATAAAAAAAAACCACGTTTTCTTTCAAAGATTTTTAGGGAAACTAAGGAAAATGAAATCCAGGATTTATTAAGGGCCAAGAGAGAACTAGAGAGAAAGCTTCAGAGGCTGCAGTCCCAAGGTATTCAAGTGTTTGATCCCGGAGAATCCGATTCAGATGATAACTGCACAGATGTCACTGGTAAGAATTTTACACATCGCTGACCATTTTCTGTAAATCTCTATGATTGTAAAGTCATGGTTTCTGTTTTAGCTATGTAAAGCAACAGGAAAAATCATTTAAACATGTAAGAGGTATAAATATCTTTTTAAATCTGCAACAGCCTGTAAATTAAGGGTTTCTAAAACTTCCATTGTCATCATTAATGGTATTTATTGAGGCTTACTGTATTCAGAGCACTCTCTTGAGTGCTTAGGTGAGGATAGTACAACAGAGTTGGTAGACGCATTCCCTTCCCACAGTGAGCTTCCAGTCTTCCATCAGTAGTGCAATAGTCCTATTGGTATTTGTGATATTAAACATTATGAAGAAAATAGAGAGGAGTTCTCGTTTTATCATCACTCTTCCTGCATTTAATCTTATGCTTGGTTTCCTTTCCTCTGATTTGTCCCTTTACCTTTGCTGTAGAAACTGGGTTCCAAGTTGAGGGGTTATATCAAGTGCTACTTGGTGGTATTCTGATCTTTCTCGTCCTCGTACATGGTATTTACTGAGCACTCACTGTGTGCAGAGCACTGCACTTATGCGTTTGGGGGAGTACATTGCAACCGAATTGGTAGGCGTGTTCCCTGCCCGTAAGGAGCGTACAGTCTAGAGGGGGAGACAGACATTTAAATAAATTACGGATAAGTATGTAGGTGCTGCGAGGGAAGGGATGGGGGGACTATCAAGGACTTAAAGGGACCAGATTCAAGTGCATCAGCAGAGCAAGAGCTGTGCAATTTTTAGATACTAGAAGTTTCTTGTATAGTTCTTAGGTGGACACTATATCAGAGAATTAGAGAGCATTCAGATGTTTTCATCGTGATTTGTCATTTGCTCCTGGCCTGACTGAGTGAGACGCCAAGGGAGGCCATTTGTAGTCTCTGCTATAAGCAGGACCTGGAAGCTGGCTGGGCAGGGATGAGTGTAGCTCTAAGTTTCCCTTTCCCTATTCTGGGGATATCAATAAATGGGTAGTCAGAATATAAGCAACCTGACTGCCAGCCTTCTAAAAACTGTACAATACGAAAAAGAATTGTTTATTAAAGATATGGGGGAATATTTAAGGCAGGTCAGCCTCTCTGTACCTCAGTATTCTAGTTTCATTGTAATATAACATTAGGAACGTTACGAAGAATATCAAGAAAATGTCTCTCCTGCCCAGTCTGTCAGCTCCATAGGGACAGGGACTGCGTACAACCTAACTCCTCTCTATCCCAGTGCTTAGAACAGTGCTTGGCACAAAATAAGCACTTAAGTGTGATATATCTGAATCCAGATTTATTTGAACTGACACTCTTACTTTGAAATTGTATAAATAACCCCGTCAGTTGGAAGCAGCTTTAAAATCCTGGTATGGGGTGGAAACTTCTTCGTCTAGAAATACTTTTTTTCTTATGCCTTACCGTTCATTTCTTTTCCTTTGTCATCCACCACTTAGTACAGTGCCTTGAACAAAGTAAGAGCTTAAGAAATAATTATTATTATTGTCAGTTTCAATTTTGAATGAATTTGAATGGGGTGCTCATTAAAATGAGGGTTGATTTGGCCTAGTTTTAAGTTGATATAGAATCAATCAGTAGTATTTACTATGTACTTACTCTGTGCAGAGCACTGTACTAAGCACTTGGGAGAGTATAATATAATCAAGTTAAACAGTGCCACTTTTACTGACACCTTTCAAATTACTCGGAATTCTTGTAATCATTTTGGTTGGGAAATTTTCTTGATGTTGTCTATAGGTATGTACTAATTAATACAGTTCTTAGGCGTCTTTTCCTAAATTCTGACAAAGGTTTTCTGAGAGGCAAAAAAAAAATTTGTTACTGTCAGCTATGTCTAGGTGGTGTGTAGTTGGTGCCCAGGCATATTAATACTGGCTTACCGGCAGTCATAGAGTAGATAAAAAATACTTTATTGAGTGCACAAAACCAAAAACCTGAGGTGAACAGGGAAGCTGGAGTTGCAGTGTTTATAGTAAATGACAGGGAACGTGTCTGTTAACTGTCGTACTCTCCCAAGCACTTAGTAGTGTGATCTGCGCACAGAAAATGCTCAATACCATTGATTGATTGCATGAAGCACGATTGTATATTTTCCCTGGAAGAAAATATTTTTTTCTCCTTCTTCAAAGCTACTGAAACTCAGTGTGACTATTGGCCTGGAGGAGCCTTGGGAAGTGAGCCTTCAATGGGCAGTATGATGCACCTTCAGCAATCTTACAGAGGACCTGAATTTGCCCACAGTTCTATAGATGTGGAGGGACCATTTGCAAATGTTACTAGAGGTAAGGAAAACCATTCTTCTGATAAATTCTTAGCAGTGGGTAAGCCTACATCGTAATCTCAGTTTACTGGATGTGAATTATCTGTGTTCCAGTTTAACTGTGCCCTTCCCTCTGCTGGGGGAGAAAGATGGTGTAGTGCTGTGCTTGAGCACCAGGTTTCCGCCTTTCACCACAGAATCAGGGTGTTGAATTAGGCGAACACGGTAAAAATAAAAAAAAACAACCCCTTGGCTTGGAAGTGCTGCCCAAAGAGCTGTTATAGTGGGGGACCTGAATGCCTGAATTTCCAACATTCACAGTGAGGATATTCCAAGCCCTGATCAACCCTGTGATCCTCACTGTGAATTTTGGAAATTCAGCCGTTCAACTGCCCCGCTGTGTCAGCTCTTTGGGCAGCACTTCCCAGCCAAGACGTTTTTTACTTTTACCAGGGAGTTTGGAATTTCTTCAAGTCAGGTGTGCCCAAACTAGCGGGCTCAGAGGTGCCGAGAGATGGGTCTTGTGAGGGTGCTAGGTGACTCCTGGGCTATTGGAATCCCTCCTCCATCTTTGGGGCTCTGGGCATCGGAGATTTCTCTTCTCTCCCTCCCCCCACATTGGCTTCCACCATTCTTAAATTATACAATTCATAGTCTGGGTTGAGCAGCATCACCATCCAAGTCAATCATAGCAACAAATATGAGCTAGTATGTGTAAAATCACACTAATTTCCATAGACCCTCATGGTAAGATGAGTATGAAACAGTTCTTGTAGTGACCTTAGGCGAAGGCCTAAGGTAAAGTGGTATTTTCTTTTGTTTGCAGATGACTGGGATGCTGCCGTAGCTAGTTTATTACAGGTTACTCCGTTGTTTTCACATTCTCTTTGGAGTAACACAGTAAGGTGCTATCTCATCTGGACAGATGAAACACAACCTGAAGTGGACATTTTTCTCAAGGTGAGATTGTTAGAAAAGGTATACTCACTGATGTAGAGTTCATCATATCATTTTCTCCTTTGATATTCATATGAACCAAGTAAGGGTTATCTAAAAAGTTATATGAATACCTTCTTGGGATTCAGAGGAAAGAATTAGCAATCAGTCATATTTATTGAGCACTTATGGTGTGCTAAGCCCTGTTCTAAGCATTTAGGAAGGGATGATACAACAGAGTTGTCAGACATAGTCCCTGCCCACAACGAAATAACAGTCTAGAGGGCGAGACAGACATTACTAAAAAATGAATAATAATAAAAAATAGCAGACATCTATTTTATTCATGGAAATCTGTACTTGCGTTACGGAAATGGAGGAAGCGGAACAGTGCTGTATTTTCATCACCTGAAGTTTTCCTTGTACATCTAATTATCCACTTACGCTTATGAGACAGTCATTTTGAATCATTACTTTTGATTCAGAGGGAGACACTCATATGCTCCCTGCTAGAATTATTTCAATTGCACATTCATAAATGAAGCAGGTTGGAAATTGGAATACGAGTGACCTTGGTCTCAACCCCGGTGGATGAGACAGAATTCTAATCGCCTGTGAAGTGTGTTTTGTTACCGAGATCGTTCTGGGTCTTCTCTCAGTTTTATTGATACAGTTCATTGAATCAGTGACTCAATGCCAGTTTAGTCAGGAGGCGATGGAAAATTCCTCCTTCGTCTTAGATGTGAAATTTGTTAGACGGCCCATGTGTTTGTAGTTGCTAAGAGTGTATATACTGCACAGTGATATTGCACTGCCCTCAGTTGAAAGCTTCCACTTCTGAGTAGATAGTGTTGATTTTTTTTTTAAGGCTTCATAAACGCCCTGTCCCTAAATTCATTCTGGGATGGTCAGTCAGAAAATCCTATTTACTGAGTGCGTACTGTGTGTAGAGCTCTGAAGCGCGCGCCTGGGAAATGACAACACAACAGTATAACAGACACATTCTCTGTTATGGCAGACTGTTCAAAATGGCATTTGATTGATCAAGGCAGATGTTAACATTCTTTGATGAAACTAACTTGTATAGCTTTGCATTTGCTTTTACTACACATATTTAACAGGAAAATATTTGGATCTAGTCCTAAAATAATTCATGTGTAAGGTTTATGTTAAATAGTTTAAAGCCATTTCATGTATAGTACTTTTTTAAAAAAAAACAGAGTAAACTCTTGCTGTAGCACAATTTTTGTCATGGTTGTACTTGCTGCTTTGTTTCTAGTGCAGTGCCAAATTACTCTAAAGAAACAGGATAATTTGTTCAGTTCTAACTTCAAATATAACATTTTATGTTTTTTCCTGGGCTGAAAAAGACATAAATTTACAAGCTTTAAAAGGCTATTTTTCTTACAGTCTATGAAAAGCAGCTTTTAAAAAATAGTGGATCTCCTCATCTTCCCACCCAAATCTATCCTCCCACCCGTCTTTCCTTTCATTGTAGACTTCACCACTATATCATCTCTTTCACACAAGCCTGTAACCTTGGCATTTTCCTCACCTCATCGCCCTCAAATTAAATCACATATTCAGACTGTCACCAAAACCTGTCGATTCTGCCTTCACGACATCACTAAAATCGGCTCTTTCCTCTCCATCCTAACTGCTACTATGCTGATGCAAGCGCTTAGCATATTTCCCCTTGACTACAGCGTCCCTGACCTCCCTGCCTCCTGTCCCTTCCCACCCAGCCTATACTTACCTCTGTTGCCCGGATCGTTTTTCTAAAAAAAAAATTGTCCTCATCATCCCGTTCCTCAAGGACCATCAGTGTTTGCCCGTCCACTTCCACGTCAAACAGAAATGCCTTACCATTGGCTTTAAAATACTCATTCAGCTCGCCCCCTCTCATTGGAACTCACTTATTTCCTACTACAACCCAGGCCACCCACTTCATTTAAACGGCAGTTTAATCACTGTACTGTGATCTTACCTATCGCCCCGCTGACCCCTTGCCCACATCCTTCCTCTGGCTTGGAACTCTCCTCCCCCACCCTCATATGACAGACCACCAATCTCCCCACCTTCAAAGCCTACACTGAGCTATCTCTGGGCAGGGCATATGTCTACCAGTTCTGGTGTAGAGTACTCCCAAGCATTTAGTATAGTACCTAGTAAGCGCTTCAATAAATACCACTGGTTAGGAAAATCACATCTCCAAAAGGCCTTCTGCAACTCAGCCCTCTTTTCCCTTACTCCCTCTACCTTCTGCATAGCCAGGGATCTTGGATCTGTAGCCTTTAAGCATTTGAGAGTCACCCGACCCTCAGACTCTCAGCATTTCTGTACCTATCCGTAATTAATTTTAATGTCTGTCTCCCCCTTGATACTTTAAACTCCTTGTAGTCAGGGAACATGTCTATAAATGCTGTTGAATGGTACTCTCCCGGGTGCTTAGTACGGTGTTCTGCACAACATAAGTGCTAGGTAAATACCATTGATTAATTTATTGTAAACCTCCAAATCAACCTAGAATCTAGCATGCAATTAAAACCAATACTAGTGTGGATCTTTGGTTTTTATAGATTGTATTTTTCAATGTGTTTTTTGACATCTAGGACTACTCGCCGAAACTTCAAAGAATGTGTGAGACAATGGGATACTTCTTTCATGCAATTCATTTTCCAGTAGAGAGTGCAACTCATTACCTCAGTGCAAAAAAATGGGAAATAGAGAAAAGTTCTTTAGTTATTTTGTTCATTCATTTAGCTTTACCAAGGTAAGTTTAATAAACCAACAATTAACTTTTAAGAGGAGAGCTTATATATAGGGACTCCAAATTGATAATATAAGTTTTTATTTGGATTTTTGGAGGGATCGCAGACATTTCAGGCAGTTCCTGTGCTTAGTTGCTACTTTATAACCAAATGGAGTTTTACCTGTTAAAGTGCTTCCTATTTTGTCAGACACCTGGTATCTCTGCCTAGTAGTGGTTTTTAATGGATTTTAAATTGAGTGTTTCATAACCGTATTTGTGTTCTCATATCTCTATTTGTTTCAGCCGTACTAATGTTCTATGAAACATTGCTTCATGCTTTCCATGGTTCTTGGCTGTGTATTGGAGCCAGGGGGATGTTCACTGGTTCTGCTATACCAGACCCCTTGCCTTATAGATAGCTCAATTCCAGCTGAATTAGGGGCTTTAGAGTCTACCTTCTCCGAAAATATTTTTAGCAGTCATCGGGGTCATACCCTTAGAGTAGTCCTGGGGAGCACTTCTGTGTCACTAATTCTAGTTTTCTGCATAATCTATTCAGGTAATGGATTCCCCCTGAATATTCCTTATACTTGGAGTTGAAAATGTTACATGCTTTCTTCCATAGATTTTATAAAGTGGTAGAGGGCTAATAGTTCTTACATTTCAGTACATTGATGTTTTCACTCAAATGATGCCTAGATCTTTAAGGTTCCTAATAAAAATAGATTTTAACATAATTTGAGGCAAGGTTTCTATACCTCCTACAATGTATTTGGAGAAGCAGCATGGCTCAGTGGAAAGAGCACGGGCTTTGGAGTCAGGTCTCATGAGTTCGAATCCCAGCTCTGCCACTTGTTGGCTGTGTGACTGTGGGCAAGTCACTTCACTTCTCTGTAAAATGGGGATTAAGACTGTGAGCCCCACGTGGCACAACCTGATTCCCCTATGTCTACCCCAGCGCTTAGAACAGTGCTCGGCACATAGTAAGCGCTTAACAAATACCAACATTATTATTATTTTTTTTAAAAATCTAGTATGCATAGATTTAGCATTTGTCAGAGTTGGAAAAATCTGGATTTTTGATGCACAAGGAAAATACGGTGCTTATCACTTAGAATGACCAGGATATGTTTGAGTAGGGAGGTGCCTAAGGAAGTCAAAATGCTTGGCATAGTGTTGGTTTCAAAATTTCAGCAGGCTGTCTTGGGCAACATCAAGGTAGCTGACGGTCCTTACTGTAATAACAGCTCTGGAGTCCATGAGATTTCCAGGAGCTGAACTCCCACTAAATGCTTGAATTTAAGCACAGCCTCTCACTCCTCCCCCAGGGCCCCTCATTGCCCACGCAAATCTGGAACATTTCTTGACAGTGTCTCTGTAGCTTGGATGTTCAGAGTTCCCTCCAGAACTATTTTAGTCAATGCCACTTTAACAGATTCAGGACAGAGCAACAAAGTGTAACTAAAGTAGATCTGGAGTGGATTTTGAATATTATTGTTGCATAGAGGCATGTGAACCAGTGTGCACGTACTTCGAACATTGCAGCTGATTTCAGAGCCCTTCGTGGGCATACTGTAGAAGTAATCCCCGCCATGAGACTTACTGGAGTTCCTACTACAGTTGGTTTTGAAGGGAAGAGAAGTTAGAAACAAAAGCGCTGATGGAGAAGGTGAATTTTTTTTCCACATTCTGAAGTATACTTTTTTTTTTCTTTTTGGAAGGGGCGGGGAAGGTGCAGGAAGGGATTGTCTCGGTGTCAGAAAAATAGAGAACATTTTCCCTGCCTCCTTGGTCAGTTCCTTCCTCAAGTTAAATTTAGGAGTATGGGGTTTTCTTTGATGTACCTCCCCGGGCTTCGTGGCAGTGTCGCGCAACTTCCTATAAAATACCCTGTCTTATGTAGGTGTAACTAACTTCTACCTTTGGTCTTATGCTTTATTGTCTTACGCAGAGAGCCTAGATAGCTTGTCTGCCTGGCGACTCTGAAAAGAAGATTGGCTTCTTCCCGTTTTTCTGAAATGCCTCATTTGTCCGTGCTTCATTACGTGAAACTTACTGCAGCCATTTTTGAGGTCTTATAATCCATTAATAAGGACTTTTGAGGTCTTCTAATCATTTTAAAATAACATCATAGTACAGATAAAGAGCTATCCTCTAGCAACACAGAAGTTAATGAATGTATGTTAGTTTTTACTTTGTTCTGCAGGCAATTCTTTTTCTCTCTTAGGTTTTGTAGTAAAATCCATTATTCGGCACTTAGGTTGATTAATAACTATTTGCTACAGCAGTGTAATGTAGCACAAGAAATGCTGATTTCCAATCTAGCTGTTTGTTGGAGGACTGTGAAGAAGCATTTTTAAAAAACCCAGAAGGAAAGCCGCGATTGATTTACCGCCGATTGGAAGATGGCCAGGTTAGCTCAGACTCTGTGCAGCAGTTCGTTGAACAAGTTTGCTACTCGGACCAGGCTAACAAAGCCAAGGTAAAATTTTGTAGAAAGCTGTTACTTTGTTTTTGTTCAGGGACAGTTACAAAATTATATTTTTGGATGTTTCATTCCTGCTGTAACCAGCCTCCCACCCACCTACCGTGGACCCCCTAATTTTAGATGAGAAGGGTGTGATTTTTGTGTGTGTGTGAGCTGTGAGGGTGAAATTTGATAAGGTGATTGCATAACGTGATTGGGAAACAGCAGTCCCCTCCCTGCTATTTCGGGATCTGCAAAATGGGATCAGCAGGAGGGTGGGGGAAGTTGGTGCAGACACCTTGGCCCCCTGAGGGGCCTCCTTGGAATGAGAAAGGAAGTTAGAGCTGGACGTTCTGGGGGGGGGAGGAACAACTGTCCCCAAACCTCTGCCCCTGCCCCAGGGCCATGTGCAGTTAGTTGTTCATTCTTGGACTCCGATTTGATTCTGGGAGAGATGACCTATTAGGAGAGCCTCACAATTTCTATCCCCATCTCAGAATCCCAACCCTTAGGCTGAATGTTGCTGTTTTTAAAGTCTTATTTTTCCAGCGAAGCAGTGTTAAGTGAATCCAGTTTCCCTCTTAAGAAGTAGTTAAAGTTAAATAGGTAGAATTAGGTTGTAGGGAATTTTTAGTGCCAGCCAAAAAGTTATTCAGTGTAAGTTTGAAATAATTATAAGCAGTGGTGATGATTCACCAGTTATAATTGGGAAACTTGGTTTAATCAGGCAGTCGACCAAAGGTTCTTGTCGAGTGCTTAGTAATTGAGTGCTTACTGAGTGCAGGGCACTGTACTATGTCCTCGGAAGAATACAATACAACAGAGTTGGTAGATGTGATCCCTGCCCACAAGCAGCTTTGAAATAGTGGAATGAGAGTGGATTTTCCAGCTGCTCCTCTTACCATTTTGGTTGTGGCAAAATAGTATAATTTGGTGAAAATAATTGTGATATTTGCTAAGCACTTAATAGATACCAAGTACTGTTCTAAGGACTGGGGAAGGCACAAGGTAATCCAGTTGGACATAATCCCTGTCTCTCATAGGATGCACATTCTAAAGGAGAGGGAGAATAGCATTTAATCTCCATTCTTCAGAAGAAACAGGCAAGGAGAAGTAACTTGCCCAGGGTCACACAGCAGGCCAGTGGCTGAGCTGGGATTAGAACCTGGGCCTTCTGATTCTTAGGCCCACGCTCTTTCCGCTCGACTGTGCTTCTTCTCAGTATTGGACAACTTTAAACAAATAGGTTCTCTAATAGATCAACAACATAATAATGAAACAATTTGCTTTCAATTTGTTGAAATTGAATACAATTGGTATTCTTTGCTTGGGTAAGATTAGCAGTGGTCTTCTCTATATCAGTCCTCTGCCTTCTTTGGGTCTCTCATCACCTTTACTGCATTGTTTTTCACCTTTCAAGTGCTATCTGAAAACCTAAAAAGTATTTTTTTCTTGCATGCATTCTCAAGATTGGCCATTTGACAAATGCTATGTGATATATGCAGTGTGGCTCAGTGGAAAAAGCACGGGCTTTGGAGTCAGAGATCATGAGTTCGAATCCCAGCTCTGCCACTTGTCAGCTGTGTGACTGTGGGCGAGTCACTTCACTTCTCTGTGCCTCAGTTCCCTCATCTGTAAAATGGGGATTAAGACTGTGAGCCCCACGTGGGACAACCTGATTCCCCTATGTCTACCCCAGCGCTTAGAACAGTGCTCTGCACTTAGTAAGCGCTTAACAAATACCAACATTATTATTATTATATATGGATTGTTTTTAGTGTTTTTTGCTTTCAAGCTGTCTCTTTTTATTTTTGGTCCAGCATTATGGTTTTCTAATGTCTCATTCTCATCCGTGTACCTTTTTACATTGCATAATACAGTTGCATGCAGTTAAGTGCTAAATACTTAAGTATTTAAGTATTTAAGTCAATACTCATTACTAAGTTCTCTTTTTAAGTGTCATGCAATTCTTTTCCTTTCTGGTATTTTTTTTCCCCAGTTCTTTTTTTTTCCATGATTTGTTTCCCCCCTCCTCCTTTACAGGCTTTTTCTGTCTCTGTCATCTCTTGTTGCAGAGGGAGCAACCTTCTTTCTTGTATTTTGGTTGTAATTTCCATTATTTTGTTTTCCCTATCATTTGACACCTTTTTTCCCTAATGAATTTGTCTTCTCACCTCAGCTTTATGTCACCCTGGCTAATTGGGCATTGCTTCTAAAATGCAGATTTCATCATTGCTTCAGACATTCTGAAATCACTCCCAGAAGTCATCGCCATCTCTGATCTAAATTAGTTTTGGATACTTATTCCACTTGTTAATGCCCTGCGATATAAATATTATTCGTTGACCAGTTATGCCACTCATTTTCATAACTTAATTTCACTCTGTTTTCAGATCATTGATCATCAAGGAGAACCTGCAGAAGGCGCTTATAAAACCTACACTTATGTGGAAAGCATTATTAAGCAGGTAAACTTGTAAGGTGGAATATTTTAAACTATTTGGGTCTTAAGTGTTAGCCTGCTGTTTGCCATAAAAAGTGAGCTTTTAAGAAAAGGTCAGTTGAATAGTTTTGGAAGTAGTAGATCTGTGCTAACAGGGTAACCGGTACCCTAAAAGGCCATGCGTCTCTCTTGCCTATTTCCATGGGGATGTTTGAAGGATATGTAAAGTATTTATAAAGTTTAAATTCTTCTTTTGCCAGAAGAATTGTTTTGGCAGCAGCACATCAAGTCATTGGCAAGCTATGCTAGTTAACTTTCATTGAGAAAGTGAAGTGTGTAACCATATGCTATGGAAAACTATTGAATTAAATTAATAGGGACTAACCTGAGCAGTTTAAAGAAAATAGGAATCTCAAGGGACAAATGGGCTTCAGAAGCCATCTTCAAGACAGTGAAAGCAGAAAAACTGGGCTGGTTTTTATGGACTATCTAATAGTTGGATAGAGTTTTTTATAATAAAAGGATGCACCCAGTTCTGCCAGCAGATGTTTTCTATGTATGTTTTGTCTAGACCGCCCTACGGATTGCTCTTCTGTCAATGTGAGTCTGACATATTATTTGAGAAAATGCTTGTCGGCATGCACAAATGACTGGGCACAGTGTCAAAATGCATGAGTGTTGTAGCTTGAAGTTTTGCAAGAGGACAACCCCTGTGTTTTAGGAGAACTGTTCATATTTGGAATTACATGTTTTTCCCCCCAATAAGAAAAAAAAATTAATTTTTTTAACATAGGAATGAAGGGTACACTTCAGTAAATTAAACAAGTTTAACTCAAAATGAATTTTAATAAACACTCCATAAGTGGTACAGAAATGTGACAGAGTGTTGAATTATTGCCAATTCACATTTAACCTAAGCAAACTTGGAACAAACTTAAAATACCTGACTATTCCTCAATTGTTCCAAAGCCCCAAGAGAATGGAAAAAAAAAACTATCTGGTGTAACACTATAAAACTACAGCCTTTAATTAATGGAAAATAGTAGTTCTTCTATTGGGAAATTTTCTATAGAGGAGCTGGTTTAAACCTGACCTTATATGTGATTCAGCAAGTGAAATGCATGTATATTTTCTCTGATTTCAGGGAAAATATCATCATTACTAACTGGGCCTTCCATTAGCACCTGAAATTAAAGCCACATATTAGATAACACTTACTGTCCAGAATGATAGAAACGTATAATCGACTCCTTATTTTTTATTCAGAGCATGGATTCGATGGAAGTGTACGTTTTTGTTTCAGTTGTTAAGGTGGCACCTATATTACTTGATTCATTTACTCTTGTGGTTTAGGACTTACTGGGCTTTGAGAGCTCAGATCTGGAAATGAAGAAATCAAATACTGAAGGAGATTCTGTCATCCCAGAAGAGGAAGATTACGGAGATGTTCTTTGGGATGTACATGATGAACAGGAGCAGATAGAAGCTTTTCAGCAGGCTTCTAATTCAACATACGAGCTGGGTTTTGAGAAAGTGAGTTGGTGGAATTATGTGGAGATTAATGGGCTCTGATTTTTCTGTCGCTTCGCTAAAGATTGAGCTCTATTCTTGGACCTGTCACCAGTATACTCTATATGGCCTTTGATAAATGAGGTAGACTTCTACCTCTGTTTCTGAAACTGAGACTGAAACCTGATTTGGGATCATTAAGAGGATTCATGAGCTATTGAGTGAAAAAGGCTTTTTACTTGGTAGAATCTCAACTTTGTAATGCAAAAATATTAAATACTCATAGAGTACCCGGCATTTTATTTAGGCCTCACTAACAATCCCATTTTAGACTGGTTGTAGTAGCTGCAAAAATGTGTACTCTTGTATCCTGTGAAATGAAGAGTTTTGAATTATTGATGGATTTGTTATCTTTTCTGATAATTCACTTGATTGTATTGTGCTTTTTAAAAACTTGAAGTAGTGTTTGAGCGCTTGCTTTATTTTTATGCATGTATTTTTGGTCTATTTCATCTATAGTATTACCAGCGCCTCAATGACCTAGTGGCAGTCCCAGCTCCTATTCCACCTTTACTTGTTACCGGAGGACCCGGCTCTGGAAAGTCCCTCCTGCTATCAAAATGGTTTGTTTAGGATTATTTCAATTACAGAGCTTGCTGGAAAAATGCGTCTTCACTAAATTAGCCACAGAAAAATTAAAGGGAAAAAATGTGTTAAGATTTAGGAGTATCTTAAATGCATGCATCAATTTTCCATAATTCTAGCTCCCGGTCCATGAGACCCATCACATAAATCACTATCTCATTTAGCAATAAGTTTTTGGCATAGAAATTGGGACAACTCATGGGAGATGATATTCAATCTGTAAATTGTGTTTATTGAGTGCGTACTGTGTGCAGAATACTGTTCAAAGAGTACAATATAACAGTTGTTAGTTACCTTCCCTCCAGTCTAGAGGGGGAGACAGACATTAAAATAAATTATGGATATGTACATAGGTGTTGTGGGGTTGGGGAGGGGTGAATAAAGGGAGCAAATCCAAGTTCAAGGGCCATACAGAAGGGAGTTGGAGGAGAGGGAATGAAGGCTTAGAAAGGCCTCTTGGAGAAGAGATGCTTTTAATGAGGTGGGGAGAGTATTTGTCTGTCGAATTTTATTTGTCAAATATGAAGAGGGAGGACTCTCCAGGGCAGAGGCAGGAGGTCAGCAGTGATTATCTTGTTTCTACCCCAGCGCTTAGAGTAGTACCTAACTCATAGTAAGTGCTTAACAAATACCATTAAAAAAGATAGATGAAATCGAGGGACAGTGTGTAAGCTGGCATTAAAGAAGTGAAATGTATGAGCTGGGTAGTAGTAGGAGAGCAGAGGGATAAGGTGGGAGGGCACAAGTGATGGAGTGCTTTAAAATCAATGGTAAGGAGTTTGATGTGGAGGTGATAGGCAACCACGGAAAGGTTCTTGAATGGGGACACATGGACTGAACGTTTGGGCAGAAAAATGACCTGGGCAGCTGAGTGAAGCATGGACTGGAGTGGAGAGATACAGGAGACGGGTAGGTAAGGAAACCGATACAATAATCAAATCAGGTTAGGATGAGTGTTTGGATTCACGTGTAGCATTTTGAATGGCAAGGAGAGGGCAGATTTTAGCTATGTTGTGAAGGGTGAACTGATAGTATTTAGTGATAGATTGAATATATGGGTGGATTGATTGAGCTGAGTCGAGGACAACGCCAAGGTTACGGACTTTTGAGACAGGACGGATTTTGGGATTGTCTGCGGTGATGGGAAAGTCATGGGGAGGGCAGGGTTTAGGTGGGAAGATTAGGAGATGACATAACTGTGGTAACATTTTTGGGGAATCTTTGAATCTAACTAAAACACTTTCTTATCCTCCACAGGATTCAACTGCAACAGAAGCACGCCCCTAACACACTAATTCTTTATCATTTTGTGGGGAAGTCCATGTCTACCAGTTCAGAGTCTGCCTTGATAATTAAACGATTAATCTTAAAGGTACTTTTATTTAATGTCACTAGTCACTTTCTAATGCACACACATATATTTCTAGTATGTGCATATAACATATATATTTAAATAGCTTAACATTACATTTTTTGTATTTTTAAACAAGGTGAAAAACATAGTAAGTGGCTGATAGATCCCCTCCCAGTAAATAGAAGAGTAATCCTGTCAGTGAATTTTGAGAATTTTCCTCATATTATATTCCATATAATCCTAAACCATTTAAAAATATTCTCAGCGTAATACTGATCCTGTTGCCACTGTATTTTTTCCCCCTTGGGAGGAAAAAAAGAGAACTCTATTCCAGCAGCTATAAAATTAAGGCTGCAAACTGAGACCCATGAGGTTCTTCAAAGATTTTCCTGTTTTCTAATCTTTTCTAATCACTGGTCTTTTCATGTTCTTTCTCTCCCTAGTCTTTTTTCAGAGATTCCTCAATCTTCCATTGTCTTCCTCCTTTTTTTTTTTCCTAGTCCCCACCTTCCTCATTCCTCTGCTTCCGGTCCCCTCTAACTTCCATTCCCCGAAGGCTACGTTGACCACCCTCCTCGCCCCTGCCTCAATCCATGTCTCCTGGGCCTTACTCTCCTCTTGGCCACTCTGACCCTTGGCCCCACTCTCCCTCCATGTACCCACAACGCCGGTTCTCTGACTCAAGGCCCCATCACCACCTGCTCATCTCTCGCTGATTTCTCTCATCTACTCAGAATGGGATGGTGTGCAGGCAGGGACCGACTCAAAGGTTGAAATGATCATGATTTATGTCTCTCCTTGCAGCTCATGCAGCATACTTGGTCATTGTCTGCTTTAACCCTGGATCCTGGTAAGCTCTTGGAGGAATTTCCTCGCTGGCTAGAAAAACTCTCTGCTCGCCACCAAGGCAGCATTATCATCATTATTGACTCTATTGACCAAATTCAGGTAATAAACTACCTTAATATGTTCAGAACAATCCTATCAATCAGTCGTAGTTATTGAGTGCTTACTGTGTGCAGAGCACTGTTCTAAGCACTTGGGAGAGTACAGTATACCAGAGTTGGTAGGCACATTCCCTGCCTTCAGTGGTCTTAGGGTTTAGACTAAAGATGTAAATACGATTAACGATGACCATAGCAGTCTAGTGACAGATTATGCTGGATGAACATAAAAAATACCCATCCATTAAAAAAATAAAATATAGATTTCTTTTTGGAGGGAAGGAATGTAAAAAAAAAATAATAATGTGACGCTTGACCACTAATTTTCAAGGCAAGGTAATCAGATTTTAATGGCTTTAATGATTAAGAAAAATTTCACTCTTCTGGTAGGGAGTGGATAGTGTTAAAGAACTAGGTTTATCTGTATTTTAGCATCAATAGTGCTTTCTGATTTAGAATCGGTTTACACCTATTCAGATAAAAGGCTGTAGAGTTCCTCCTGTTTCCAATGCCTGGGCAGTAATGGTGTTGATTTATACTATATCCTACCTATATCGGTTTTTATGCCAGCATACTGATTATAACCTATAAGCATTTTTCTGGAATAGTTCATGTAATAGGATTTCATTTTTCCTGACTAATCTATTAAGTCTTCGTTTTAGTAATTTGTTTACTCGAATTCATAGATTGTATTTTTTTTTTGTATTTTTAAGCAAGTTGAGAAACATATGAAATGGCTGATAGATCCCCTGCCAGTAAATGTCAGAGTAATCGTTTCAGTGAATGTCGAGACTTGTCCTCAGGCATGGAGGTATGATAAGCTTGTTTGCTAGGCAGTTGGAAATTTCACCATGTAATTTCATATATATTTGTAATATCTGTTAAGCCGCGAGTTATAGCAACCGTAAATATACTCTGAGTCATATTTGCAGTGGAAACGGCAAGCTGCCTCGGTCCGCACGGGTGGATGCGATCAGCTGAACATATCACTTTTCCATTTGAAGCCCATTTTGGAAGGGCAAGACAACACCCCCCCACCTCCTCCCCCAAGACCATGCCTTCATTTGGATTTCCTTGTATTTTGGGGGGGAGAGAGAAGTAACTTTTCAAACTTCTTGGCTCGACTCTGCCAGTGCTGAGATCCTGGCTGCTCTCTTGAGTTCATCGCCTCTAGAGTAGGCAGCAGCGTGCCCATCCTAAAAACAGCACTAGAGGCAGCCTGAAAAGTACCCATGTGCTCAGGAAAACAAAGGGAAAAACTACCCTACAGATGAAAGGATCCGGGAATGGTGCCAGAAGTGCTCTGGCTATAGGCCGTGTTTGGAAAATTACTGTCTAGAGTAGTGAGACAGTCTTTTTTACCTTGTGCGAAAAATTAACCTCGGGTAGTAGCGCCAGGAAACTGAAACTGCAGTAGAATAATAATGCTGAAAGTCCTGGTAACTAGAGCCGCGACAGTTTTTACTCCCTGGCCTGCTTGTTTTTTCGTTTTTTCACCTGCTCCAGATGAATAAGCAAGTGCTGACTGCCTGTCTGGGATATAGAATGATTATGTTTCCTTTTTTTTTTTATTTGAAAGATTGTGGCCCACCCTTCATCTGGACCCTTTGAATTCAAAGGATGCAAAATCTCTTATTACTGCAGAATGCAACTGTGCAGATATCAAATTGACTAAAGAGCAGGTATATATTCTAAATTTCGAGAGACATGATTTGCAGTTTTAGCTTAACGGGAAATTTTAAAAGAAACTATTAATGCACGTGAGAATAAACTTCTCTCTAATATCGCAATTAAAAATGGATTTGATATATAAATGCAATTGCAGATATTAATGTATGCATCTTCCCATAAATCATCAACAACCCAGAGCAATAAAATACTATAAATTCATAAACACATGACATTGAAAAAGCATGCCTAATGGATGGAGCACGGGCCTGGAGTCAGAAGGTCATGGATTCTAATCCCGGCTTGTCTGCTGTGTGGCCTTGGGCAAGTCTCTTCTCTGTGCCTCCGTTCCCTCATCTGTAAAATGGGCATTGAGACCGAGAGCCCCACATGGTACAGAGACAGTGTCCAACCTGATTTGGATATATCCTCCCCAGTGCTTAATACAGTGCCTGGCACATAGTAACTGCTTAACAAATAGCCTGATTATTACATACTGGTTAAATGTCAACCAACACAGGCTCAGAAACAGTAAAGGAGAAGAGACGGAACAACCATTACAGAAGAATCTTACTCCTTTATGTCTTTTACCCACCCCCTTCCATTTTCTGCCCTTCCCCTCATTTCCCAAACTTGGACCTTGAGAGTGACAGATACGGAACATTATTTTGGGCGGGGGTGTGATGCTTTAAAAAAGCGTTTTAAAAACGTCCCTGAAGTATTGCTAGATTGGATTTATTCTCCTATCCATTTCTTTTAAGGCCCCAACTGGAAAGCATACTAAATTGGAAAGGCATTTCGTCCTGTGAAATAGAACAGCAAGTTACTTAACACTGGTTACGATGTTTAAGATTTATATTTAAATCACTGTTATTCAGAGTTCATAATTTAATGGGGGGTTTTTTTGGGTTAAACTGTTGTAGGAGAAGAAGTTAGAGAGACACTGTCGATCCTCTACAACCTGCAATGCTTTATATGTAACTCTTTTGAGTAAAATGATCACGTGGTAAGTTGAATGTATCTGTTAAGCTTTGAACTATTTTATTGACTTGAAATTTTCAATTTGGGATATTGTCGCTGATTTGGGAGGTGCAGTAACTCTTCTAGGCTACTGCGGCACAATTTCCTACAGTACAGCAGTAACTAGAAAGAACAAAGGAGTAGTTAGTGCGCTGAGAGAATGGAGCTGAAGGTATGATTAAAATGGCCCTTTTGAAATATTAATCATAGGTTTGAATAATCTCTTTAATGAAAATATCTTTTAATAGCACTAATTGCTAACGGAAGCCAGTTCTAGTTAATTTTATTACATTTTAGTTAATAGGGTAATTCAAATTTTATAAAGTTGGACCAATAAGACTCCTATTTTGAGCTTTTTAAGTAACATGAAATAGCCTTTTAAACTTTTATTTTAGGCTATATATTTCAAATCCAAGTTTGAGTTAGCAGGAGACTCTGCAGGGATGAAATGTCCACTAATATTGCTTATAAAGGGAGCCAGAGCAGGGCCTAGTGGATAAAGCATGGGCCTGGGAACCAGAGAACATGAGTTCTAATCCTGGCAACACCATATGCTTGCTTGTGACCTTGGGCAAGTCCCTTAACTTCTTTGTGCCTCAGTTTCCTCGATTGTAAATTGGGAATTCAGTACCTCCCACTCGACCGTGAGCCCCGAGTGAGGTAAGGACTGTGTCCCACCCGATTAACTTGTATCTACCCTAGCACTTAGATCAGTTCTTGACGCACGATAAGTCTTTAATAAAAGCCATGAAATAATAAAAATAGCGGGTTGCTTTGACATTACTTGGGACTTGCGGTGCTGGCCATATTTACAGAAAAGTAGTTTGATATCTTCAGGACTCCCCTTATGTAATGCTTTGCTAAATGTCCATTCCATCAGGGCTGGAAGAGGACGTGATATTGATGAAGTTCTTAAACAGTGTTTCCAGTGTCAAGACACAGTGTCATTATATAGGTTAGTTCTGCAAACAGTTCAGGAGTCCATGATGACTATAAAGGAAAAAGAGCTAATGAAAGAGGTAAGTCCTCATTACACTAACACTTTAATAATAAAGTGTTGCATGGGCCCGAATACATTTTTCAGCACACTGGGGAAATTAAGTAATAAAGGTTTGTGTATATTAAAAGGAGAGGTGGTACGTATTGCTGTTAGTCACGGCACTTATTGTTTTACCTCTTGGAGAACGGGGACAGCAGCTTCTCTCTCGGTAATTTCTAGCGCTTAGACCAGTTCTGTGTTTAAACTAGCAGAAATTAATTCTATTCCATTTGTTGCGAAGATAGAACCGACGGGATTTGGCGGCAGATTGAATACGTGGGTGGAAGGAGAGAGATGAGTGGAGGGCAACGCCAAGGTTATGAGCTTGTGACGTAGGGGAGGATAGTGGTATTGTCTACGGTGAAGAGAAAGGGGATGACAGAGTTCGTGTGGGAAGATAAGGGGTTCAGTTTTGGATGTGTTCAATTTGAGGTGTTGGTGGGACATCCAAGTAGGGATGTCTCAAAGGCAGGAGGTTGCAAAGAAGGAGAGAGGTCGGGGCTGGAGATGTATATTTAGCAGTCACCTACATAGTCATGGTAATTGAAGCAATGGCTTCTCCTAGGGAGTGGGTGTAGAGGGAGAATAGAATTGGACCTAGAACTGAACCTTGAGGGACTCCTATACTCAGAGAAAGAACCAGCAAAAGAGACGAAGAAGGAGAGTCAGAGAGATAGAAGGAGAAACAAGAGAGGACAGTGTCGGTGAATCCAAGGTCAGATCAAGTTTCAAGGAGGAGGGGGGTGATTTACATTGTCAGAGGCGGCGGAGAGGTGTAGGAGGATTAGGATGGAGTAGAGGACATCAGATTTGGCTAGAAGAAGGTTATTGGTTACCTTAGAGAGGGCCATTCCGTGGAGTGAAGGGGGTAGAAGCCAGATTGGAGGCGATCCAGGAGAGAATTGGAGAATAGAAAGTGGAGACAGTGGGCAGAAACAACCCTCTGAAGATGTTTGGAGAGAAATGGTCTGAGGAAGATGGGGCTGTAACTGGAGGGAGCCATGGGGTCAAGTGGGAGGTTTTTTTAGGATAGGGGATGCATAAGCATGCAGCGTGGCTCACTGGAAAGAGCACGGGCTTTGGAGTCAGAGGTCATGGGTTCGAACCCCGGCTCTACCACTTGTCAGCTGTGTGACTTTGGGCAAGTCACTTAACTTCTCGGTGCCTCAGTTACCTCATCTGTAAAATGGGGATTAAGACTGTGAGCCCCACGTGGGACAACCTGATTCCCGTGTCTACCCCAGCGCTTAGAACAGTGCTCGGCACATAGTAAGCGCTTAACAAATACCAACATTATTATTATTATTATGTTTGAAAGCAGTGGCAAAGAAGCTCTTAGAAAGCGAACAGATGAAGATGGCAGATGGCAGGGAAGAAGGGAGGGGGTGAGAATTTTAAAAAGGTATGAAGGGATGGGGTCAGAAGCACAGGTGGAGGGGGTAGATTTAGAGAGGAGGCAAGAGATTTCTTGAGTCACTGCAGGGAACATGAGAGTCAAGAGGGTTTTGGGGGTGATTGGAGAGGAGCAGGGGAGATTTTAGGGAGATCAGTTTTGTCGGTGAAGTATGCAGCCAGGTCATTAGGGGAAAGGGGTAGTTGGGGGGACAGGAAGTTTGAGAAAGGAGTTAAATATCTGCAACAGCTGACAGGGGGAATGACTATGAGAGTGAATTAGGAAGGAGAAGTGTTGTTGTCGAGCAGAGGAGATGACCAAATTGAAGCTGATAAGAATGAATTTAAGGTGGACAAGGCCAGAGGGATATCTGGGTTTCCTCCTCCAACGCTCCACAGCTCAGGCATGGGAGGGGAGGAAATGTACCGTGGAGGCGATCCAGGGTTGAGGGTTAATGGTACGAAACGGGTGGAGGAACAGGGGCGCCAGGGAGTTCGGTGTTGAGAGGGTCGATTTGTGTGTCAGGAAAAGATAGTTTGGCTATGGAGACTAAATGGGGTAGGATGGCTGTAGGATACTGGAGGCGATCAAAAGAATGGGGGTCTCTTTGGGGGAAAGGGACAGATTTGCAGGGGGTGGGAAAGAGCAGGTGAGGAAGCGTGGTCAGAAGAGTATCAGAATTGGTGCGTAGAAGTTGAAGAGTTACTGGAGATTATGAGGTCAGGTGTATGCCCACTTGATCTTAAGGGGTTAAGCGCTTTCTTTCTAAGTGGGCTACAGGATTAAACACTTTTTCTCTCTGCCTGCTCAGTGACCTGGCGGTAAGAGGACTGATTGGGGCCTCGTGTGCTGCTGTGTCAGTACCCTTAACTGGACTGCAACAGAGGCTGTTGGAAAGGCCTGGTGGCATTGAGGCTGGGCATTCTGTCTCTCCTGGGCTGCAGGCCTTGGCAGATTTGGTGACGAGGCCACCAGCGGCTGCCTTTTCCATATTCTTGCCTAATCAGCAGGCAGACGCTTAGTTGACGGCCAATGAGGTGGTAACTTTGGAGTGCTGGGAAGTAATTCTGGCTTGCCTACTCTTAGTTTCGTAATATAATAAGTTTAGATGTTTGCAGATATTAAAATGGTGGCAAATAATATTCAGTACTCTCTTTGAAGGTTTAAATAGAATGCAGCTTATAATAGGAAGATACAATTTGAAATGTTTTAGAGACTAATGAGGATTCTTTTTGACCCCGGAACCCATGTGTTCACCTATGTGTGTCATACCTTACAAATGGAGGTTTTAGTTCTATAATGGATCAGCCTTTACAGGTCAGGTGGTTGCCAGGGTGCTCAATAGCAGATTTGAGTGAGTGGAAAATACAGGGTGGACTATTGGAAGTAAGGCTTGATTTTATTCGGTACCCACAGATTAAAGCGTCTTTTAAAAATGGTCACCAGAGCAGTGGACCCCACCCTTCTGGGGCCATGGAAAATTGGAAGAGTTCATATGAGAGTCACAAAGATAATTAAGAAGTTGAAATGTAATACCTGTAAGGAAAGCTGAGAGGAATTAGACTTAATCATCGGGGAGATTGGAAAGCTAAGCAGGGCAGGAATACTATTTTCAAATATAAATCAGATGGTGGGATTTTGTACAAAGAAGAGTGAACAGCTTTTATCCATCTTCACCAGAGTACAAAATCAGTGCTGGATACCAAGAGGAAGCCAGTTTAAACTGTAGCATGAAGATATAAATAAAATAGGAGGAGGAATTGGCAATCACATTTGTTAAATTCTGGAATGGGTTCCCAGAAAGGATGTAGAATATTCTACTCTGCAAGTCTGGAAAATAGCAAGGCCTAGCAGAAAAAGCATGGGCCCGGGTTCTACTCCCAACTCCACCACTTGCCTTCTGTGGGACCTTGAGCAAGTTGCTTCACTTCTCTGTTTCTCAATTTTCTCATCTGTAAAATGGAGATTCAGTAGCTGTTCTCCTTCCCACTTAGACTGAGCCCCATATGGGACAGGGACTGTATCCAACCTGATTATCTTGTATCTACCCCAGTGCTTAGTATAGCACTTGATACATGAATACTATCAATATCATTATTAAACCTGTGAAAACTGGATAGTTACCTATGCTGGCATAGTGTAGATCTGGGGTGCTAACTTTTCATTTTGAACATGGGGATGAATCTGGCTTGGGCAGTGCTAAGGGAAAAGTGAGAGATATAGCCACCTTAGGTAAGAGGTGAAATACAGAAACACGGTCACAGAAGTATTCACAACACAGGGTTAAAGAAGTGGAAACATTTACACAGTCCATAAGTGGACACAAAGACAAAATATGGAAGGAGAAAAGTAGACACACAGACACAAAGAACAAAGAGGACCCACAAAAGTCTGCTGGGATCTGGCAGGGAATTTCCAACCCTATTATCTGGGTCCAGAAAGGATCCATAGTGCCTGTTTTGTTTTTCTGAGGCTGTGGCAGCCAGGGGCTGGAATACCTATTTTTTGCCGAGACTGGGACCAAGCGTACTCTGCACGCCATAAGCTCTCAATAAATAGGATTGACTGACCAAGAAGTGTCCGTTCCCTGCTTAAAGTGTGGCAGATTGACCTATTTGCTACTGAGGCCAAGGGTGGGAGAGAGCTACACACAGCCAGGATCCCATCTGTGGCTCTGATTTCCAACTGCCCACTTGTTAGGGTGGGATAGGCTGCCCACAAAGTCATGGGAGCACAGCTAAAGGCATCCATCCATGGAGTTGGCATCGTGGGAATATCCTGCATTATCTCCTTAATCCCCTTTCAGCTCTATAATTCTAATAGTATTCTGCTGTTTAACAGTTGCATTCATTGTTTGGTGGGGGTGGGCCTAATTTCAAAGTCATTGAAATTGTAGTCCTGTATTTGTGCATTTGGAAGTTTTGAAAAGCCAAGTTTTCTGTTTGTACTTCAGATGTCATGTTTCTGCTGGGTTGAATTTGGCAGGTTTTTCCTGTAGAGTGAATTGTGAATTGTTTCCTTTAATGTCTTATCAAGTCAAATCAGTTGACTCCAATAAATAATTCTCAATTCTGAATATGGTGCTGCTAAAGTAGTTTTCTGACTTTAGGTGTTGGACAGTGATTGTCATTCATTTCTTTGCTGTGTAGATTCTCTGCCTAGTCAGTGTTAGCCACAATGGAGTGAGTGAATCAGAACTGATGGAACTCTACCCTGAACTGACCTGGGCAGTACTGACCTCACTTGTTCACAGTTTGAACAAGATGTGTCTGTTGACATATGGTTGTGGTTTGTTGAAGTTTCAACATCTTCAGGTAAAGTGTTATACTGCGCTGGGCATTTTAAAATGGATTTGATTTATAATTTGAGACACATCGTTGTATGTTTTCATGGTTCTGAACTGTTTGTTGAGAAAGTTCCCAGTTAAGACAGAAACAAACAAAAGCAAATTGCTCTTGTCTTTGAAATGTTTACCCCTTGTCTTGCAATAAAGATTTTTTTATCCACACTTTCACTACCATTTTTCCTTTAGATAAATTGTTTAGTATTCATACAAGAGTTGATGACATTTTATTGGAAAACTCTGGAAAAAATAGATCTTAGTGGCCATTTCAACTGCAGTAATAATCCAGATGACTTCTTGCAGGAACTAGGTGTTTAAATTCACAGTTTTATTTGCAGTATTACTTGCCAAAAAGAATGCAATGATTTATTGTTTATTTTTAGGCCTGGGAAACAGTAAGACTGGAATATATGGAAGAAGGCCAAAGTATTATTTCCACATACAGGGAAAAACTAATAAACTATTTCACCATGCAGCTAAGGTATTTTATAAGATTTCAGTCTTATAGTTTGTATAACAAATCTTTTATCCCCCTCTCATTGGCTTTACAGCTTCATACCTAAGCAGTTAGTTATCGCAAAAAAACTCCTGTCTGAAATGTAACTGGAACCAAAATGTCAGCAATACATGATGTAAAGGAAGTCTTTAAACATTTATACTGTAGGATAATAATCTCCAACTAACTTATCGTAAAGACACCAGGACACAGATTGAATATGTTTTCTTTATAATTAAGTATTTAGTTTCCACAATCCTAAATTGTTTGATGGCAAAAATATTTCATTGTGTTTTCACTTTCCTTCCATTAGGCAGGACAGAGTGACTTGGAGAAGTGCAGATGAACTCCCTTGGCTTTTCCAACAAAAAGGAGACAAGCAGAAGCTGCATGAGTGTTTGCTGAACCTCTTTGTGTCCCAAAATCTTTACAAGAGGTAAAAGAAAAAGTATACAATTCCTTAGTCGTTATTCTGGTTGTCTTAAAATAGTTCACTTAATGAAAAGACAAGGTAGAAATATCAGAAATGCCAATTAATGAAATCAGAGTCCCAGAAATCGTTCTAATATGGACTCAGAAGTCCCCTTTTTTCACACGATTATCTAAATCATTCCAGATAGAAATATCTTTCTTGTCGTTGGGGTTAAGGCCAGCAGGTTTTCCCCAGATCTAGCATTGAAACCCGTAAGACTTAACTGATTTTAAGTATGATGAGGTCTGGTTTCTCTAAGTGCATTTGTTTAACCTGCTTATAAGCTCATTGTGGTCAGGAAACGTATCTCTCCGTTCTCTTTTATTGTATTCTCCCAAGTGCTTAGTACAGTACTCTGTATACAGTAAGGGCTCAAATGCCATTGATGGTGGTGATGCTGGTGATGATGCTGGTGAACGCTTTTTTAGCAGTAGCATTACATTGTCAACTTTTTTTTTTGTTGTGACTGGTTGTGACTTTTCTGCCATATCAATAAATCCAGACTACAGAAATGAAAGTTTGACATATGTTTGTGATAATGGTTGAGTTCTTTGAATATATTCAATGTATCTCTAGTTGTTTTTGTGTTTTTAGTCAAAACATGCCAAGCTGCTATGCTGTCGTTCCAGGCATATCTATATTATCTAGCTAACAAAATATAAAGGTGCTTGAATTCTACAAAGAACACTTTTACTTGTTATATATTTGGCAGTTTTGTCTAATTTTTTCATTTTGAACAATGAAGATGTTTTATCTCAGCCACTATTATTTTCAGTCCATTTAAATCACAAGAGTCTTAAGTAAAATTGTGAAAGATTTCATTTTCACAGATGTGGAGGCTCATTACAAAGGCTCTAAAAATACAAATAGATAAACCTCTTTTCAAAAGTTTTTAGAGAGGAATTGTCATTGGTTTGTCACAAATTATGTTTTGGGTTCCCCCCCCCCCGCTCCCCAATTTTCAGCGCTCTTGCTTTTCAACCGTATCTTTGTCATTTCAACAGAGGTCATTTTGCAGAATTACTGAGCTACTGGCAGCTTGTCGGGAAAGACAAGAGCACCATGGCAGCAGAGTATTTTGATTCTTTAAAACAATATGAGAAAAACTGTGACGCGGAAGAAAGTTTAATTTGTTTGGCTGATCTTTACGAGACCTTGGGACGCTTTCTCAAAGACCTAGGTCTTCTCAGTCAGGTAAATGAATCTGATATTCAGTACCACCACTCTGACTTTTTTCTCCCCCTTGTAAGTACCGTCTAGTACAGGCACCATTAATAACACTATACAATACACAGGGGTGAATCAGAAGGCCGGTTTTTCAGCATTCCCCTGCCTTAATTAAGTTTTAACTTTTTGCAGGCTGTTGCTCCTTTGCAGAGGTCCCTAGAAATTCGTGAAACAGCTCTGGATCCGGATCACCCAAGAGTGGCCCAGTCCCTCCACCAGCTAGCAGGGGTTTATGTGCAATGGAAGAAGTTTGGCAGTGCTGAACAATTGTATAAACAGGCCCTAGAAATCTCTGAGAACGCTTATGGCTCTGAGCACTCACGGGTGGCTCGTGACCTCGATGCCCTGGCAACACTGTACCAAAAGCAAAACAAGTAAGACAGAGATTTACTGATTCTCCGGTTTGTCAGAGGGAGGTGGTTTCAATTTCTCAAGTCTCACATCAGGTGGGGGGTTTATTTTCCTTTTGTCCAGTGCGTATAAATGGATGCTAAAGTGCTGAGAGGATGGAATGCCTTCAAACTGATTTAAAACTTCTTTCTTTCTCTGCCCAGTCACACGGGACCCAATATTTGGTCTTGACTCGAGGTTTGTTTTTGTACAAGTAGCTTGGGTATTTGTAATTTGAGATGTGATTTATTTTTAAGATGAAAACTCTAAAACCTGTTGTGAGGGCTTGAATTCTTGATTACAGCATCAATGAATGTTTGTATTTAGCTTGTCTCTTACTGAGAAATATGAAAGGAAAATGCTTTACTTTCAACAGTGATTCCTCCTTTTTAATGATTTCTCTGTTAATTATTTTTAGATATGAACAAGCTGAACATCTGAGGAAAAAATCATTTAAAATTAGACAGAAAGCTGCAAGGAGAAAAGGCAGTTTGGTAAAAAATGTTTCTTTCTTCTAGGCTGAAGAAAATTCTCAAGCATTAGTTATATTGGAGATAAAAGGGCTGAAATTCTAAGTGCTGAAGGCAGATGTATTAAATCTCTTGAACACCTGTCGGTCTTTGGGGGACTTGTAATTAAAGCAAGCATTATAAAATATTAATCAGAGGGGTTTTTTGGGGCAAACTAGTGAGTATATGAGCACTTAGGAGAATACGGCAGAAGGAAGAAAAACGTGTTCCCTGCCCTCAAAGAGTTTGCAATCTAATTGGCTGGGGGGAGGGGAGGGAAGAGGACCCACAGAGACAGACACAAAAATTATTTACAAATAATGGGAGCGGGGGAAAGAACGAAGATATAGAAAATGATTCAGGATGAGATAGCCGAGCAAATAAAATATGCATGCAAGTGGAGAAGCTTGGAATTAACTATAAAATTGGTAAGGGTAGATGTTAGGCTTACATGATGGAAGTATTGTCAATTCCTTGGGGAAAGCTTCAAGGAGAAGGAGAGATTTCACAAGGGCTTTGGAGATCGGGAGAGCTTTGGTACGGTGAATTTGAGGACCATCCAGAGCTGGGGGAGAGTTAGGTGAGCAAAGAATAGGAGCGGGGAAGCAGCAGCTGAAACACATGGAGGTCCTGAAATCAAATGGTCACGAGTTTCTGCTCGATACGCATGGAGATGGGAAGTTGGAGGACGGCTTTTGAAGAGTAGAAAGATGTGCACCCAAGCGATGCTTCAGTTAGACGGTCAGGGCAGCACCAAGGCTTATGGACCAAAGGGTGGCGAGTCGGAGGCGGGGAGGCCAGCGAGTAGGTGGCTACAGTAGTCTGATTGTAACATGACAAGAGCTAGGGCCAGGGGAGTCACTGTTCGGATGAGGAGGAAGGGGAGGGATCCAGGAAATTTTGTAGAGGAAGAACTGGCAAGATTTAGCAGTTGAATGAAGGTGAGAGCTGAAAGACAGCAGCGAGTTGAAAACGAAGCTATGGCTTGGGATCAAGGAGGATGGTGGTGTTATCAATAGAGGTGGGAAAGTTGAAAAAGGAGTGGGTGAATTAGAGGAGATGAGATTCAGTTTTCAACATCTTGAATTCCAGGCGTTGGTGGGACCTCCACATGGAGATATTTTGGAGGCAAGAGAAATGTGGGATTGCTGAGTAGCTGAGAAGTCAGGACTGGAGAAATAGATTTGGGAGCCATTCAGTCAATCAGTGAGTCCATTAATCAGGGACTATTTATTGAGCGCTGACTCTGCTGAGAACTGTACATGATAGTTGATGAGCTCCCCAAGAGAGTGATTACAGAGTGAGAAGAGTAGGGGATCAACAACAGAGCCTTAGGGGTCACTCGCAGTTAGGGAAGGAGGCATCAAATGAGATGTAGAAGGAACAGTCAGTGAGGCAGCAGGAGAGAGAGTTTAAAGGAGGAGGGAATGTTTCACACCGTGGAAAGTGGCAAAATCTCCTTTAAAGTGAAATTTTAAAAATCTCAATCTCTCCAACATGAATCTGCCTAGGATTTGTACAATTGATAAGAGGCAAATGCTATAAAACTTTCCCCTCAAAGCAAACAAAAATCCTTTTATTCTATCACCAAACATTAAGAAATACAGGCCCAATGAAGAACAGATACCAACATTATTATTATTTTGGATTATTTCTTATTTAATGTAGTTAGCACTGCCAGAAAAGGGGAAGGAATAGATCTTTTTAAATCTGATGGAAATACGGGCATGGCAAACACTCTGTCTTTCTGTGTTCTTTAGTATGGATTTGCCCTTCTTCGTCGTCGGGCCCTGCAGTTAGAAGAACTTACCTTGGGCAAAGACACGGCTGATAATGCTCGGACACTCAACGAGCTGGGAGTTCTGTATTATTTACAAAATAACCTTGAGTGAGTATGACTCTGTTTTTTTTACAAAATAACCTTGTCAGTATACCTTACAAAATAAGTAGAGATACTTTTCTCCTGATCCGATTATGGCACTCAGTGCACACCACTAGTATATTGCCAGATAACTGATAACTGCAATTCCAAAAAAACTACGTTTTTTGATCCCTCCGAATGCTTTCAAAGATGACACAGAGCTTAGTGTGTAGTGACGCTGTGCCAAATAATGGGTGGTTATTGATTTGTAGGACAGCCGATCTGTTCCTCAAGCGCTCCTTAGAAATGAGGGAGCGGGTCCTTGGACAAGACCACCCTGATTGTGCGCAGTCTCTAAACAATCTTGCAGCCCTCTACAATGAGAAGAAACAATACGATAAAGCAGAGGAGCTCTACGAAAGAGCTCTAGACATTCGGAGGCGAGCTTTGGCCCCAGACCACCCTTCCCTGGCTTACACAGTGAAACACCTCGCAGTTCTCTACAAAAGGATGGTAAGTACTTTGGCGGTGTCGGTGCATTTTTATTTTATTTTATTTTTGCACTTTAAAAGAATGCGTTTAACGCATAAGAACGGCTCTGTCCATTCAGTTAAGGGCTTTCATTTCATAATAACTCAATTATTCTTTCATATAAATAGGTAAACACTTGGGGAGGCTAATTTTCCTCATGACCTAGCCTGTTCATAAAAACATTGAGCCAATTATTTGTCGCCACTAGTCTAGTCATTTTGTATTGGACCGTTCATTTTCTATTCACAGCAGACACAGGAAATAAAATAAGTTGAAAATTGTATTTCAACCTCAAATTAAAAAATAAATTACAGAGCTTCAGAGAGCTTTGAGGAATCAAAGCCTGGAAGAAGAGAGATCACTCTGTCCGGTAAAATAATGAAGAGCTGAATGGCTCTATGATTTTTAATGCTCAGGGTCATGACAAATCAGCCAGAACCATGGTGCAATACTCTTATTTCCTCTATTATCTACAAATGCAAACAGTGTGGTAAAAATCAGAATAAAATGAATCAGACCTCTCCCCAGTTTTAACCACTAAACAAGGCTGATTACTTTTCTGTTTTGAAAGACCTGTGATTGAGGTAAACAAAAATTAAATTAAAGCTTTATGAATTTACCTGCTTTTCTCAGCCTCCTTTCCCAATATTAACTGGAAAAAAGACTCAGTCATATTGTGTGCTTACTGTGTGCAAAGCCCTGTAACTGAGCACTGGGGAGAGTACAGTATAACAATAAAGAGGCGCAGTCCCTGCCCACAACAAGTTTAAAGTCTAGAAGGGGAGAAGATGGATGTGTGTCGTATTTAAAAGGATACAAATATCAAGACAGATTACTTTGAAGGGAACATAATGTATTAAATATCCTCAAAACATTTTCTCCAATAAATGAAGTAACCCAAGAGAAGATTTTTCTGCAATGAAGGTAAAGGTTTTTCAAAAGGCTTTACAACAGTTCCACTGAGAAAAGTAGGTGTGACTAATTATCTTTAGCTCCCAACAGAGCTTCCTTAAGGGGTGTTATAGGAATTAGCCTATCAATCAACTCTTACTCCCCTTAATTTTGTGTGCCTAATTAAGTAAAATGAATAAAAAGACCCTGGATAGTTTTATTTGCTCGTCATATTGGCTTTTTTGGAGAAGTGATTGTTCAGAAGTGTTCAGAAATACATTTCAGTGGTCAAACATTGCATCTAAAAATAATCAGGAAAGGACCATTTGAAAGCTGTAGCTGATATTTGTTCAAAGTGTCGTATTAAATACTTGGTTTATTAGAACTACCCAAATTCTGTCATGGAGAGGGTGCCGTGAAAAAATAATCACAGTGGTATTTATGGAGCACTTACTGTGCAGAGTACCGTACTAATCGCTTGAGACAGTGTAATACAATAGAGTTGGTGATCCACGTCCACAAGGGACTGCAGACCAAAGGGGAGACAGACATTAAAATCTATTACAGAGAGGAGAAATGGCGGAGTATAAAGATCTGAACATTGTGCCGTGGATGGTTTGCTTAAAGGGTACAGAGCCAAGTACTTAGGCGTTGCAGTGAAGAAGGCGAATAGAGGAAGTGAGGGCTTAATCAGGGAAGGCCTCTTGGAGGAGATGTGATGTAACTAGAACTCTGAAGATGGGGAGAGTGGTGGTCTGTCATATATGGAGAGGGCAAGGAATGTGTCTGCTAATTCTGTTGTACTTTTCCCAAATGCATAGTACAGTTCTCATAAATACCATTGATCAATCGATTGAGTTCCATTGATTGATTGAGTTCCAGGCCAGAGGGAAGATGCGGACAAAAAGGGGGTCATCGGCGAGAGAGATGAGCTCAAAATCCAGTGAGTAGGTTGGCACTGGAGGAAGAAGCGTGGCCTAGTGGACAGACCATGGGCCTCAGAATCAGAAAGACCTGGCTTCTGATCCCATCTTCCCCACTTGTCTGCTGTGACCTAGGAAAAGTCAGTTCACTTCTCTGTGCCTCAGTCACCTCATCGGTCAAATGGGGATTAAGACTGTGAGCCCCATGTGGGACGGGGACTGGGTCCAACCTGATGAGCTTGTGCCACCCAGCACTTAGAACAGCACGTGACATAGAGGAAGCGTATAACAAATATTGTCATTATTATTTAGAGGAGTGAAGCTTGCGGTCTGGGTTATAGTAGGAGATGAGTTGAGGTAAGATAGGATCGGGGGAGCTGATGGTGACCGTAGTAAAAAAAAAAAAAAAAAAAAGTTGGGGATCCCCTTATCTATTATCTTCATTTTGATTTCTTTCTTGTTTTTTTAGGGGAAATTTGAAAAGGCCGTGCCTTTGTATGAATTGGCCGTAGAAATACGGCAGAAATCTTTTGGCCCGAAGCACCCTAGTGTAGCGACTGCGTTGGTGAATCTGGCTGTGCTTTACTGCCAAATGGTAAGTTTCCCATTTTACTCTCTTTCAGAGTACATTCAGTTCTCCCATAATGTATGTTTTCACTATACATTAAACAGGAAGCTGTCTGGGAATCAGGGTTATGTCCTTCTGACAATTTCTGTACACATATAATGTTGAGAGAAATGTTAGAGCACAAGGCCCATGTCCTCTAACGCAGGCTTCCTGTAACTTGGGTTTGTCCAGAATATAACCCCTGTGTTACAGAATTAAGTACGTGCATACACTGTATACGTTCTATGTATGTATTCTTACATCCTGAAGCATCCTCATTGGTTTGAATTTTGAACTAATAAAAGTAGCCAGGAAATGCCAGTTCAGCTAAGGCATCTCCATATCTTCTTCGAGCATGCTGCAATTATCTAACAGGTATTTTGTATCGTTGAGCTATGAACCCACTGTACAAAGGCACTGAAAGATCAGGTGGACCTAATACATAAACCGAGTCAAGACCTGTATCCTCAGTGAGCTCTTAATAATGGGGATCACACCTGCAAGGCAGCTGAATGCTAGGAATTGATATTGGAAGAAGAAATAACATAAAATATGTGAAGCCTTTTGATCACCCAGGGAGAAAGTAATTTTCAGCTATTCGCCCACCAATAAACCAAAGGTTTTCTGCCCAAACGGTTGACATGCTTGGGCTACAGTTTTCAGCCTCTGCTGACACGTCTGGAGGTTCGGCGGAATATGGTTTTTTGGATCAGATGGACCACCGCATCAACTGCCTCAGCAGCGAATGTGAGCCAAGATTTTGCACACCTCCATGGCAAAAGTCTCAAATTTTTTGGTCACACTTGCTATTTGGTCCGTCATGGAGAAAATTGGAAGTCCTTGGCTTGGGTTCACTACTTGAACGTACCATCTGAGCGGATGTGGTGGAGCTTGAGCTGAAAAACCTCTAATTTCTGCCACAGAAAAGCATCATTTTAGCTTTTCTAATGAAGGTGTACGTTACCCTATCTGAAAAGTATCATCTCTGATTGCTAAATAGCAGTTTACTTGGGGAAAGAGAATTACAAATCTGAATATTTCCATTTTAAGAGGAAGCTGCCTTTCTTGTTTAGCTTTAAGTGATGGCAGAATTGGTGAGCTGTCATTATTGAAAATGCAACAGCTTAAATCAGGATTGTGCCTTCCTACCAAAGATTCCTGAGTGCTTGAAACAGCATCCTTGGGGATAAGCATTTACGTTTCCCACTTTTACCAGTTATAATTTTTTATTTTCTTTTTCAAAGTTTTTCTTTCATAAAGACTGTTGCTTTTGTTGGGGACTTATCGATGTAGAGATAGGACTATATCAAAGACTCTCAGCCCCACGTGGGAGTGGGACTGATCAACTTGTATCTACCCCAGTGCTTAGTACAGTCCCTGGCACATAGTAAATGTCTAACATACCATTATTAATTGTCCTTATTATTAAATACTGTTGGATTTTCTTTTAAGAAAAAGCATATCGAAGCCCTGCCCCTCTATGAGCGTGCTTTAAAGATTTATGAAGATAGCCTGGGTCGAGTGCATCCTCGAGTCGGAGAAACACTAAAAAATTTAGCCGTACTTCGGTAAGTCTTCTTTTCTTCCCCTCAAAATATATTTATTCTTTCAAAATTATCCTTGTTAGCAGTAGTGCGGAAAAGGGTGCAACATGTTGAATACAGAATGAGTTGTACTAATTCTATCCCACAACACTTACTGTAGATATTGGATTAGATTCTGTTACTCAAGTCCTAACTTTGTAACCCAACTCTTTCCTCTCAAAGCTATGAAGAGGGAGACTTCGAAAAAGCCGCCGCACTGTACAAAAGGGCCATGGAAATAAAAGAAGCTGAAGCCTCACTTTTAGGAGGAAAAGCCCTGTCACAGCACTCCTCAAGCGGGGATACAGTCAGTTTAAAAACAACCGTGACTCCAGACGTTTTTCTTGACGGAGAAGAAGGAAACTGATTCAACAACGTGGCGGTCACAGACCAACCAACTTGCCCCAGCCCTCTCTCGCAACTGCACTTTAGTACCGAAAAGGAGCCAAACCTACGCCTTTGATGTTGAAAACTTGGAAGGACAAAAAAAATTCAATTTTTAAAAATGTTCTTTTCCTGGCTGTCATGTTATGTTTCACGTTCATCTAGGAACAGGCACCGATTTGGACTCTGGCAACTTTTGGAGGTGTCCAGAGAGACTAAACAGGTACTTTTTAAATGATTCACTTGTAGGTTTTTAAATGCAGAGTAATTTCCTAATTATATCCTCCAGGAGATGAAAATTCCAAAAATGAGATTCTTCCTTTTGCTAAAGCAAAATGCCGGCACAATCTGTAAATCGGGAGACTCAGGGTGTTTTCGCCCTAGTTCCAGCCTCCTTTGTAGCCCACGTAAAGCTAGTTAGGTTCTCCCTCCTTCAGCTTACTCCACTTCATAAAATAAAATCAGCTTATGCACGTAACCTACCTCTCACAAGTATTCTGAGGCTTTATGGGATGATGTTTCTTAATGTTTTGATTTCTTTTCATGAAAGTCCTTTTAAAATATAGGGCATTGTGGCCTAGTAAGCTCTTTGCGGGCATGGGACCTGTTTGCCACCTGTTATACTCTCCCAAGGGCTTAGTGCGTTGCTTTGCACACAGTAGGCGTGCCATACCATCTGTTGGTTGATAGTAGAAAGAGCTCAGCCTTGTCCCAGCTTTTCTTCCCAGTTCTGCCCCCGTAGGACCTTGGGCAAGATAAAAATCCCCTAAGCCTTTTGGACACCTTCTCGGGGAGATGGGGAGGGGAAGAGTATGTTTTCATTTCGAAGTCCTGGATAAACCATGGTCTATGCCTCAGGCTCACCACCCAATCCCAACCTCTGGGAGCCTGTTTGCTGGTACCTGCTCTCTCCCTTTTAAAGACTGAGTCTGTGTAGGATAGGGACCGCGATGGACATGGTTATCTTGTATCGAGCAGAAGGCTTAAAACTCTCAAAATGTCATTTATTGCAGAGCCGATTTTTCTGACTCTTCGATCATTTGCAACGGTTTGGAGGAAAGTGCCACATCCCACCTAACTCTTATTTAGGGCTCTGCTTTTTAAGCTAAAGGAGCAGTCGGTTTGGCATGGTTTACTTAGCAAATAGTGGTCTGTGGCTTATTTTCTTGGGATGCCTGCTCCCTGACCCGAGCTCCACTGTGTTGACTGCTTGCACTTCTGCAGGCCACCCTAAGAGATCAGAGGGGTGCGGGAACAGGGATGGAGTCGGTTCACCGCTCCGACATCAGTATTTTTCAGAGGCAAAAGGAGGTGAGGCGGAGGCTCTTGTGGGATTGTTCCTGAAATGGCGCTTGTATCCTTCGTCTGGGAAAAATACTCACTCCTCGAGTAGGCAGTGCCTGGGACTCTAATTGAAGTCCTAAAATGAGCTTTTAAAGTTTATTTCTTCCCCAGTGCCCAAGATGTTTCTGTATCACCTACTAGTTTCTAGACATTTTGAAATCCTACTCACGGTTTCTGTTTTTGACAATCTTTTACTGACCCTTGAAAAATGTATTTACCCAAAATGTAAATTTAATTATCCTCATTAGTCTTATCATTTACCTCTCTGAATTGACTTTCTTGTTGCCCTAAAAAAGCAGTAGCCTAAAGATGACTGTATGAAGTCGAGAACCTTGTTACATGTGAAATATTTTTCTGTATATTTTCTATCTTTGTATATAGTTTTCATATTTGTAAAATTTCAATTGGCCTTAACGGAAGAGGTGGAAAAACATGATTCTACACTGTTCTGAAATGAAAATAAATTGTTGTTTGACTCCTCTCCTTTTCCAGTTCTTGGGTTACTACTACAAGGTGGGCATCAGGCCTCAGAATGACTTGTATTTAAAAAGAATAATTCATTTTGTTCTCGAATAAACTGTGTACACTCTAGCCTTTTACTAAAAAGCAAGTTCATGAAATCAAATAGTTTACTCAGAGCCAGCTGAAATTAGTGAAGGAGAAAATGCTTAAATGTGTGTCCAGTTCATTAGTCATATAACTTGGGTGTGTGTTAAAATTGTGGGAAGTGAATCAGTGAAAGCTGTTTTAGTTTTGACTAGCTATAACAGTACTTGTGAATCAAGAAAGGGATAATTTTTAAAATGTCTTAAATACTTCCGAAAAAAGAAAGTAACCTTGAGGGTCAAATTCATTTTATTTTCTCATTGTTCATTCAAATCAGGCAGGGCTAATTAACACTTTAAATCTTCAAGTAAAAGCAACGTGGATCTGTCACTTCCAAATTGGACTGAAAACTTGAATGCTGGAATTCTATCTGGAACTGCAACATATGGGGGAAATGAATTCCAGGCAGCAAAATCTGTTTCTCATCATTAAATGCTTACCATTTCACTCCCTTAAACCTAAGCTTAACAAATATACGTTACTTCATCAATTTTAGCTGAATGAATTCTGTCTGCCAACTTCAACCGTTTAAAGATACTTCCATTAAAAAGACGATTTCCTCAAAATGAGAAGATTGGGGTTTACACTCCACACATCAACCATATAGAATAAGACTGAATCAACTCCGTTCACAATAGTTGAGGGGGTAAGATAAACTCACTGATTGCTTAACTAGTAAAGCCACACTCTACCATCAGAGCAATTTCCAAGGAAGCTTTTTAAAGTGAAGTAGTATATCCCCATCTTCCTGTCAATCAGGGAAAGGCTGCTTTAGAAAGGGAGAAATTGGAGAACCAATATGAAAGATGCATCTGAACTTTCACCATCATCAGCAGACCAAAGCCGGATGCCGCCCCGCCCAGGTTTCACAGTAATGTTTATAAGGCAATCATAGGCCTCATTACAGTAGAGTCGTTAAAATGGTAAACAGTAATGTCTTCTAAATCATTTCTTCAGGCTTTGTCAGCACCCTTTATTAAGATTTTTAAGGATAAATTTATTTTTCCCCTCAAGTTTTTTTTCACTTGCGTGACATTCTACATGTACATAAAGCTTTTTGGCATTAAGGCCCTATTGACAATGACATTTAAATTAGAGAATAAGATTTTTTTTATATATAAAATTAAAACATTTTGATGGACAGACTGGGCTTTAACTTTCCAGAAACCTAAAGCTTCATTATTGGACCCTAAATAAAGAAATATAGCAGCTAAACCCACTAATAAAATGTTTTCGTCTTTTGTGTGATTTACAAGATTTGTGGATCAAACTTCTCCCAGCAAGCACCCCTACCTTATCACCTCCATGGCGAGAAGCCCTTCAGTGATAATTAACTACTGGAAAATAAAATCCAGGAATTAGCCCTGTTACCACTCTCAAATGCAGCACAAACTGACAAAATCAAAGAGCACATTTGTAACAGCTCGTTTTCTTACATTTAACCTAGACTAACACTACACAGGATGTGCATGATTACTTTTTTGTAGTCAGTTGGAGAATTCTGGCCTGGCTAAGGTAAAAAAAAAAAACAAAAAACCAAACACTTAGAGATTAGTATATAAAACCAACATAAACCATGTATCAGAGGCTATTTCAAAATTCTCTTACTAGAAATGTAGAAGTTGACCTTTTTTTTGGAACAGTTGCGTCGGGCTATTTTTAAGGGGAGGAACTGGTGGGGGTGAGAAAGTAGATAGAGTATTTAGAGTATTAGCATATAGTTCACACATCTTTCTACATGTTCTTCATCTTGGCCATGAGTTCATCTAGACTTTGCTCAGACTCTTCCACAGTTTCCCCAGGAACAGTGTCTTCATCCTGTTTAGTGAAAGAAGTTCAAATTTCTTACCGGTGAGGTATAGCAAAGACTTCGGAGCATAAAATATGGGCCTTTGCCATCTAAATAGTCTGGGGGCATGACCCTAGTGAGTGAGCGAGGGACCTTGCCCAAAACAGTGTTGAAAGGACTGTTCTACAGAGATCTGCTCCAGTATTTTTCTTTATGCTATCAAAAAAACCAGTTTGGACATAAACCCTAGTTCCAGTTCAACTAGATGGGGCTTTCTGGCCAAGAAGGGATCAACGTATTGATGGAAGAGTCAAGACTGTTTCCACAACAGGAATTCTTCTCTGGGCCTTCAAAAACAAGGAGCAGTTCCACCATACACCCCTCGGAGAGATGAAGAAGTAAAGGAAGACATGAACACATTTAGTGAATTACTTCATTTTTGTAAATAGCTGCAGCTATGTCCCATCAGACTGGTTAGTCAAAGAAGCCTTCTGAGAGTAAGATACTGGTGTGGGTGGGGAGCGGGAATAGCGTAGAAAATGCAACTGATTCTTTTGTACAGGAACAAATTCCACAAGTTTCTGGGGTATTTTGAAAATATGAGATACCACTAAGGAGAATAATCCGTACCTTTTCCGGAACCGTATATGCTACCGTAATGCCCTCGGGCAAGTTGGGAACTGGACCTGATGCGGCTTTCAATTCTTCTTCTGAAACTTCAGATACTAACTCAATACCTGCAGGGTCAAAATGTACAGGACTCAAGAGTTTGAACTCCTAAAATTCTATTTAAGCTAGAAACACTTTCCTAAATGGAAACAGTTTAGGCTTTAGGCTGGCTATTCGGGTAATAATGCAATTCGTACCCCAGTCGTTGTCTTCATGTACTATTTCCTCCTCTTGTTCAACATCTGCCAGTTTGGGCTCCGTGGCTATTTTTTTCTGTATAGATTAGACACAAATCAAAAAGTTTTGACTAAATTTCAACAAATTAACTTAATTTTCCTCATGGAAGTAAATGATCATGATGAGTATGTTTGCCTCTTGTGTATTGTCAAAACAAGTAATTACAGTCAAGTAGTCATCTTATCTTTCAGTATATCTTTCCCCTTGAATATTCAGTAGTATAAGATGGTTTTTTGTGTTGTTTTTTTTTTTACCTTGTACTCTTCCTGCTGTTTCCTACAGTTTTTGTCACCACAATGAGGGTTCGGCTTCATTGCCATACTGGGAAAGAAATCCTGCATTGCATTGTAACCAAGGTAAAAACTCACTGTTCCAAAGTTTAACAAAAACCTGTTAAGAAAAAAAACATTTAGGACTGATGCTGGGCTTCACCTACTGAATTCACTATCTTCTTGAAAGGCATTTTTGTGCTGAAGAATTAATTTCCTGGCATCTAGAATTTACTACTGGTGCACCTCAAAAAGCGTTACACCCATCACCCAGGCTGATTATCAAAAAAAAAATCAAATCCCCACTGAGCTTTACCCAGTATATTCATTAAGGTCTTTGTGGTCACAAAAACAAGTAAAAAGTGACCAGCAGAGTGGCCTAATGGACAGACCACTGACCTGAGTCAGAAGACCTAGGTTCTAATCCTAGCTCCATCACTTGTCTATTTATAAATAGTATTTATAAATATATTTAATATAATATTTATACTAATGTCCATCTCTCCCCTAGGCCGTGAGCTCGTTGTGGGCAGGAATGTGTCTGTAGTTATACTTACTCTCCCAAGTGCTCAGTACAGTGCTTTGCCCCCAGTATGCACTCAATAAATAGGATTGAATGAATTAATGAATGCTGTGTGATCCTTGGGCAAGTCATTTGGACTTCTAGGCCTCGGTTCCCTCATCTGCAAAATGGGGATTAAGACTCGGAGCCTCATGTGGGATGTCGACTGTGTTCAACCTAATCATTTTGGCTCTACCCCAGTGATTAAGTACAGTACCTAGCACTCAGTGCTTAACAAAAATCCATACAACCGTAGACAAATCCAAAATGACTTTAGTAATTTTAACTTTTTGAAACTGATCTATGCAGACCTTTTTTTATGGACAGAAGACAAGAACGTTCCGAAAGCCATCACTCACTTCAAAACGTTTTGCACAAGAATCCCGGCAACCACGCCCATGGTGGTGGGAAGACTCGCTGCGCAGACTCCTTCTCGTTTCAGTGTCTTTTCGTCGATATTGGCGGCAACTACAAGTGGAGGGGCACACTGGGTGGGGAGGTGGACAGGAGGGAAAGAGGGAGACATTGACATTTCAAAACGGTTTAAAAAAAAGATTACAGTAGGCCCCAACAAGGGGGTTCCCCTACGCGTCAAGGAATCGGGGGAATTCCAAATGGCACAGATCCTTGTTCATCCAAATCACCTGAAAAGTCCCGGCGTATCTAAGCACTAACCTCCACCCACAACCACAGGTGGTGACCCTCCCGACACGGCCACCGGCTTGCGATGTTACGAAAACGGCACCTGACACAGACCATCTGAAGATGACGTGCTGGCATTGCAATGTGGGGAGCTGGGGCTTGGCTCTACAAAGACGGCTCGTGGAAGAGCAGCAGGAAAGAAGCGCTATACATTGTGAGGCTGCCTGGGCTCAGACCTCTGCTCCGGCGCCGCCCCCAGCCCCAACCTCTGCCACGGCTCTCCAACCACTACTTTCTCAGTGGAGCACAACCCCCGCACCTCGCCCCCCCCACCGCCTGCCCAAGTACCAGATCGGTTGGCCATTACAGAGAACGATGCCGCGCTCCACGAGGGTCGGCCCCGGGTCAGGGCCTGATGTGGGTTTGGAAGCGCAAAAAAGCCTGCTTGTTCCAAGCCCAAATAGATGAGGTGTGGACCGTGAACCCCACGTGTGACAACCTGATCACCTTGTATCCCTCCCAATAGTGGGTAGAACAGTGCTTTGCACATAACGTTTAACAAATACCCTCATTATAATTATTACTATTATTACGTGAAGGTGGATGGGCAATCACTGGAGATTCTTGACGAGTAGGGGAACATGGACAGAACAGTTCTGTAGAAAAATAATCTGGGCAGCAGATTAAAGTATGGACTGGAGTGGGGAGAGACAGGAGGCTGACACAGTAATCAAGGTGGGAAAGGATAAATGCTTGGATTAACATGGTAGCAGTTTGGAGGGAGAAGAAAGGGTGGATTTCAGCAGTGTTGTGAAGGTGCAACCGACAGGACTCGGGGACAGACGGAATATGCGGGTTGAATGAGAGAGATGAGTCGAAAGGGCCGAGGGTTCGGGCTTGCGAGAGAGGGAGGATGGCAGCGCCGTCTACAGCGACGGGACGGTCCCGGGGAGGATGGTTTGGATGGGAAGATGAGGAGTTCCATTTGGGATATGTTGTGGTGGAGGTGTCAGCAAGACACCCACGGAGAGATGTCCCGAAGGCAGGAGGAAATGTGAGGCTGCAGAGAAGGAGAGAGGTCAGGGCTGGAGATGGAGATTTGGGAGATGGAGATTTGGGAATCATCAGCAGAGAGGTGGTAGCTGAAGCCGCGGGAGCGAATGAGTTCTCCGCGGGAATGGATGTAGATGGAGACTAGAAGGGAAACCGGGACTGAGGGTGTCGGGGGGCAGGGAAGGATCTTGCCAAAGAGGCTGAGAATGAGCGGCCAGAGATATAGGAGGAAAACCAGGAGACGACACTTGTTAATCCCCATTTTACAGGTGAGGTAACTGAGGCACAGAGAAGTTAAGTGACTTGCAAAGGTTGAAACCCACCTTCTCCGCCTCCATTCTCCCGTTAGCTCACCTCAGGCTCGAGGGCAGTACCGACAAGCCTGAGAGGGCCAAGTCTCCCCCGCTCACTTGAGCGGGCCGTGCTGCCTTGGCTTGTGCCGAGAGCTGAGGTTTGGAGGTTTGAGAGTCCGGTGGAGCAAACTGTAGCCGCGAAGAGTACGGGGAGAGTTGAGGATTAAGGAAAGGGAGGAGAGGGAGGGCGGGAGAGGCACGGCCCGTGAGGGGCCTAGCGGAGACTTCTCTGGCCCCGGGTCCCACCCAGAGCAAGAAATACCAAAAAAAACCCCTTGATTTCAGAAGTGATACGTACCGCAAAACAAGCAGATTCTCCAGGTATGATGAGCTGAATATGCCCTGACACTGCATTTTCACTAACTCCAGATTCCATCCAAGTTTGTCCAAGTTCATTACAGGCCTTGTAGAAATAATCAACATGGAAAAAAGTCATAATGTAGCGATATCTGAGATGCAAAAACGACAAAGGCAGGGAAGCCCTCAATTGCTGATTTACTTACTACCAAAGAATATGTAAACAGAAAAACAACATATGGGGTAATGTACTCAGTAAAGCAGAAGGGGGAAGAACAAGGTGTTGACGTCAGAGTTATAATCAAAGGGAGGTCATTACGTGCTTCACAGACTTTGGTCTGAAGTTACGCGTATAGATGGCTTATTAGTATGAATTTTAAAAGATCTGTAAATTTTTTTTTATGAAGCTGAATTTGTAAGATGCTTTTAATAATACCCAAATTTAAAAAAAAATCACCATTAGCCCTGGCCTGGCAGAGGACAGACACCGAGGCGGCAGAATTTGGGGTTACAAGTCAATGGGGAGGAGAATGGGGACAAATAAGAATCATTACTGGTGAGATGAGCCTGAACGGTGACCGGCTTTGACCTGCATTAGTTTGATTCTGCTTATGTTGTATAACTACTACCATTATTATTATTATAGTTATTAGTGTGGTGTGAGGCAAATTTGAACAATTAACCTTCCAATTCCCTCAAGACATTCTGTGTAGATTTGTCATATTAATAATGTACCTCTAAGTCAAGAAAAAGGATCAAAGACCATAAACCCAAAGGGACGAGCTTGGGCAAGTCACAACTTCTTTGTGCCTCAGTTACTTCACCTGTAAAATGGGGATTAAGACTGTGAGCCCACGTGGGACATGGACTGTGTCCAACCTGATTAGCTTGTATCTACCCCAGCCTTTAGAACGGCGCCTGGCCCATCGTAAAAGCTTAATGCCATTAAAAAGAAAATTCACAAACTCTTAGTTAGCTCAAGAAATAAATAGGTTTTTGTTAAGGACCCTCAGGTTCCGATCAATGGACAGAGGGTAGAGATGATATCCTGCCTGAAAAATTTGAGCTGAAGTGTTAAAACGAGTAGAGCTGTGGGATTTATTATGTACTCAGCTGATAGAAATGAAGTTATTTTCCCAAACAAGGCTACGTATGGTGAAAATATCAGTATATTCAAGAAGGAGTGGTATAATCTTCAACGATGAATGGTTCCAAATGTGTCACTACCTGGAAACTAACAAATTTAAAGGGAAAAGTTTAAGTCTTTTTCATTTTACACTGTTTGGAATAGCCATACTTACTACAAAGCAAAAATGTTTAAGTAAAAATAGTTGACAGAGAAAGATGCTAATTTTAAGAATTAAAAATTCTTGTAATATCTGTTATATAGTTAGCCATTTTTATGAATAATGGCTCTACTGCATACATTGTTTTAACTTTCACAATTTATTCCACACTTTCTCAACTAAGTGTTCAGCGCTTATGCAAAACTCATCAGGGGAACTCACACGCTGCTAAATATATTATTGCATTTTGGGGAGGGGAGGGTGGGGTGGGGGAGTACTTACTGTATTGATGGCCATTCGAGCTTCAAAGTTGTCCACACAGCTCAGAACCAAATCAACAGGTTTTCCACTTTCTAATCCGCCTTTACTACCAAGAAAATACAAATCTGTTCATTAAATACTTCATCCATTAAGTGTTTAATACGTGCTAACTGCTGGTATCGATACAATTGAAGACTGAATACAATTTCACAATTTCTAGTAAATCCAAAATGTGAAAGCTTCATTTGAAGTGGCTCGTTTCAAATGGCACCATAAGATAATAGGATGACAGAAGCTATACCAGACTTGAAAAGCATTTTACCTTATTCTATCCATGAAATGTTCAAAGTTGTCCACTGTGGTGATGTTATAGTTATGTACCTCAAACTGAACATCAGGGTTAATGTTTCTAAGAGAGAACAACAGGGAATAATTAAAACTTGATAAACAAAGCCTCTGAGTTGAGGCAAAATAGTACTTACCACTCCTCTAACATTTTTGCCCAAGAAATATTTAATGAGTAAATTCATCCTATTTTGATGCCTAATTTGGGGGCACCTTAAAAATGGTTAAAACACACCTTTCCTCCTAAAATCACTTTTAACTTTCCTCTCGTAGTTGAGGATACGGCTAATTAGTCCAGACATCTAGGCTTCTAGGATCTCTCTTTGGGGTATGATTCTCCAATTCAGTCTTTTGCTAAATCTTGCAGTTTTTTCCAGCGCAGTATTTCCTGGGCTCACCCTCTTTCCTCCACCAACCAACCAACCATCCACCACTCTTTCATTCAATAGTATTTATTAAGCGCTTACTATGTGCAGAGCACTCTGACTCAAGCTCTCACCATATACTATTGAATGAATGAATTCTGACTATACTACTGCATCAGCTTCTCACCGGTTTCTCTGTCTCCAACCTCTTAGGTCTCCATACTACACTGGTCCTCAGATGGCTTTTCTAAAACCTCTCTGCAGGCCTCCAAAGTCTCCGATTATTATCCATCTGCCCCTGCGTCAAGCAGAAAAAGCTGAACATTGACTTCAAGGCTCTTACACTTTCTATTTCCCACTGCTAATCTCTGGTCTGGGCTCCCTGCTCTTCCCAAGCTACACTGATTTTGCCTTGCTGACTCTCCCGCCTCCAACCCATTATTCCTACCTTTCCTCCTGTCCAGATTTTCTTCCCCTTCAAAATTCACCTGATCAAAGCTGTCCCCATCTTTATTCTCCCATGTTTGCCAGCCCAACTGCCACCTAGATATTTAAATTTACATAACGATCCTTAGCACTTGCCTAAATATTTGTGTCTATATGCATTCATTCATTCAACCGCATTGATTGAGTGCTTACTGTGTGCAGAGCCCTGTACTAAGAGCTTGGAAAGTACCATTCGGCAACAGATAGTGACAATCCCTACCCGACAACGGGCTCACAGTCTAGAAGGGGGAGACGGACAAAACAAGACGACAGGCATCACTACCATCAAAATAGATAAATATACACATTTATAGATACAATTATTTTAAGCTTACTTATACAACCGTTCAACTTTCTATATTATTCCTTTAACCAGCTGGAACTCTGCTGCGCTTTCGGCTCCCACTGCCTGCCTGTCCACCTGTCCCCCCGAATCAGACTCTGTGCTCCCTGAAGGCAGGCACTGTCATTTACTCCCCAAGCGCTTAAAACAGTGCCGTGTACACAACAGGTGTTCAATTCACACTAATGGCTTAGTTTCATTTACCTCAAGGTATGTTCGGCAGCTTGAACTTTACTCAGTCCAGCTTGGTGAGGTTGAAAGAAAAGTCTGTTCATGTTCGCTAGTTCCACCTTGTCGTAATCAAATAGCAGCAGCTAAAATAAAGATTTCAAAATGCCGATGAATGGGAAAACTTGTATGCTCAGAGACTGTATGGAGAGTCAACGGCTCCTGCCAGATGGATTTATTTTATATTCTTCCTGTACACCCGGTGACAATTGAAGGCTTAATCAACTCGATTTCATCGATGGCAATTTGTAGACTAAATAAGGTAAATTAAGAAAACTCAACATTGCCAAGAAGTTCAAATTAGGTTTCTACTCAATGCCCTCCCTCCAAAGCTACAATCACACCTTGGGTGCCAAGCGTCACCTCTCGAAGAATCACGCGGAGGTTAATATAAAGGCTATCGTATTTTTTTTTTTTTCAAATTATGCCTTAATACCCCCCTAAATATTTACTAGTCCAGCCACCTTTTTGGGTGCTCGAGGGCTCTGGGTCTATTTTTGTGTAGGAGACTGCACTCGCCTACCTGGCATCAATTATAACCTTCAGCATCTACTGAAATCTTTAGATTCAGGTCCCTAAAATGGGCAATATTTAGAATTAAAAAGATCTGCCCTTTTCTGATGCTTGCTACTTTAAGGCAACTTATCTGTATGATACTCTTCTTCAATTGCCTAAGCAAGATATTGGCAATGACTGTGAAGTTTGGTGCTCAATACACATCAACCCTTTTTCCTGACAATATAACAAATGAGGCCTCTTGCCCACATAAACACAATTTAAAAGCCCTTGGGCCTATCAACATCATCTCGGCTATGTCCTCGTGACATTAATTTCTTTTCTTTTAGGAGAAGTTGAGGGGGGAAAAAAAAGAGGAAAGGGCAGGTGTGGAGTGGGAAAAAAAAACAATTAATCACAACAATACCTGTTTTTATCCAAGACTGGTTTACTGCCTACCAACTGATGGTTAAAGAATGTATTTTACCTTACCAATGCCACATCTTGTCAACATTTCAGCCGTCACACTACCAACTCCACCAACACCTACTACGGCTACGGCAAAGGTGCGGATTTTCTGGGAGAAAGAAATATATATTGATCGGCACGTCATCCCTTCAAGAGAAATCTATTTCTACAAGGTATTTTCACGTAATGATGCCACTTTCGAGGACTCAGAAGGAATCGTACCTCATAGTCATTCACGATGCCCATTCGTTTCAGAGCCATCAGACGGCTGAAAAGCAAAAGACAAAGCGTTCACAGAAAGCGCTCTTTCCCTCAAGTTCTTTTTAAAAACATTCCTAATATCTTGATATTCAGTTGATTGCAAGTGTGTGTGAACAGGAGGTCAAAATCAGGCCGCCCCGAAATTCATCCTCATTATGCTGATCTACAGGAAAAAAAATGAATCATTTCATCTACTGTGAAACGCCTGGGGATTTTTTTGCCTGACAAATTAGATAATGAGGTCGGACACCGTCTCTTTCACATGGGGCTCACGGTCTAAGATGAGGTGTGTTTTACAGATGAGGAAACCGAGGTCCAGAGAAGTTATTTGGTTTGTCCACCCGCAGGGGACAGAGCTGGAATTAGAACCCAGGTCCCTTGGCTCCCAAGCCATTTTTTTTTTTTATGGTATTTGTTAAGTGCTATGTACCAGGTACTGTACTGAACGCTGGGACAGAAACAAGGTAGTCGGGTTGGACACAATCCCTGTCCCCCGTGGGGCTCACAGTCTTCATCCCTATTTGACAGAGGAGGTAACTGAGGCCCAGAGCAATGAAGTGACTCGGCTAAGGCCACACAGCAGACAGGTGGCGGAGGCGGAATTAGAACTCAGGTCCGTCTGTCTCCCAGGCCCGTCCTCTAACCGCTAGTAATAACTGGGGTATTTGTTAAGCGCTTACTATGTGACAAGCGCTGGGTGGATACAAGCAAATCGGTTTGGACGCTGTCCCCATCCCATTTAGGACTCACAGGCTCCATGCCCATTTGACAGATGAGGCGACGGAGGTCCAGAGAAGTGACTTGGCCAAGGCCTCTTAACAGACACGTGGCGGTGGCGGGATCAGAACCCAAGACCTCTGACTCCCAGGCCCTGGCTCTTTGCACTAACAACAACGGGGGTAGAGACGCAGCGTGGCTCAGTGGAAAGAGCTCGGGCTGGGGAGTCAGAGGTCACGGGTTCTAATCCCGGCTCTGCTGCCTGTCAGCTGTGTGACTTTGGGGCAAGTCACTTCACTTCTCTGGGCCTCAGTGACCTCATCCATAAAATGGGGATGAAGACTGTGAGCCCCATGTAGGACCACCTGATGACCCTGTATAAAAAATGAAATAAAATGGTGGTATTTATTAAGCACTTACTATGTGCAGAGCACTGTTCTGAGCGCTAGGGGGATACAAGGCGATCAGGTTGTCCCACCTGGGACTCACAGTTTTTCATCCCCATTTTCCAGATGAGGTCACTGAGGCCCAGACAACTGAAGTGACTTGCCCACAGTCACACAGCTGACAAGGGGCGGAGCCGGGATTCGAACCCATGGCTAAGCCACGCTGCTGTACCTCTCCCAGCGCTCAGCACAGTGCTTGGGCACACAGGAAGCGCTTCACAAATCCCAAGATTATTATTACGCTCAGTGGAAAGAGCCTGGGCTCGGGAGTCAGAGGCCATGGGTTAGAATCCCGGGCTCTGCCACTTGTCAGCCGGGTGACTGTGGGCAAGTCACTTCACTTCTCTGGGCCTTAGCGACCTCATCTGGAAAATGGGGATGAAGACTGGGAGCCTCACGTGGGGCAACCTGATGACCTGTATCTCCCCCAGTGCTTAGAACAGTGCTCTGCACCTAGTCAGCGCTTAACAAATACCAACATTACTATTACCCCAGTGCTCAGAACAGTGCTGTGCACCTAGTAAGCGCTTCCCAAATACCAGCATTACTATTATTATCCCAGTGCTTAGAACAGCGCTGTGCACCTAGTAAGCGCTTCCCAAATACCAGCATTATTATTACTCCAGTGCTTAGAACAGTGCTCTGCACCTACTAAGTGCTTCCCAAATACCAGCAATGCTATTATCACCACCCCAGAGCTTAAAACAGTGCTCTGCACCTAATAAGCGCTTCCCAAATACCAGCATTACTATTATTATTTCCTCAGCGCTCAGAACAGTGCTGTGCACCTAGTAAGCGCTACCCAAATACCAGCATTATTATTATGATCACCCCAGCGCTTAGAACAGGGCTCTGCACCTAGGAAGCGCTTCCCAAATCCCAGCATTACTATTATTATTTCCCCAGCGCTCAGAGCAGTGCTGTGCACCTAGTAAGCGCTTCCCAAATACCAGCATAGCTATTATCATCACCCCAGCGCTTAGCACAGTCCTCTGCACTAATAAGCTCTTAGCAAATACCAGCATTACTATTATTATTTCCCCAGCGCTCAGAACAGTGCTGTGCACCAACTAAGCGCTTCCCAAATACCAGCATTGCTATTATCATCACCCCAGCGCTTAGCACAGTCCTCTGCACTAATAAGCTCTTAACAAATACCAGCATTACTATTATTATTTCCCCAGTGCTCAGAACAGTGCTGTTTACCTAGTAAGCGCTTCCCAAATGCCTGCATTATTATTATGATCACCCCAGGGCTTAGAACAGGGCTCTGCACCTAGGAAGCGCTTCCCAAATACCAGCATTATTATTATGATCACCCCAGGGCTTAGAACAGGGCTCTGCACCTAGGAAGCGCTTCCCAAATACCAGCATTATTATTATGATCACCCCAGGGCTTAGAACAGGGCTCTGCACCTAGGAAGCGCTTCCCAAATACCAGCATTATTATTATGATCACCCCAGGGCTTAGAACAGGGCTCTGCACCTAGGAGGCGCTTCCCAAATACCAACATTATTATTATGATCACCCCAGGGCTTAGAACAGGGCTCTGCATCTAGGAAGCGCCTCCCAAATACCAGCATTATTATTATGATCACCCCAGGGCTTAGAACAGGGCTCTGCACCTAGGAGGCGCTTCCCAAATACCAACATTATTATTATGATCACCCCAGGGCTTAGAACAGGGCTCTGCACCTAGGAAGCGCCTCCCAAATACCAACATTATTATTATGATCACCCCAGTGCTTAGAACAGGGCTCTGCATCTAGGAAGCGCTTCCCAAATACCAGCATTATTATTATGATCACCCCAGGGCTTAGAACAGGGCTCTGCACCTAGGAGGCGCTTCCCAAATACCAACATTATTATTATGATCACCCCAGGGCTTAGAACAGGGCTCTGCACCTAGGAAGCGCCTCCCAAATACCAGCATTATTATTATGATCACCCCAGCGCTTAGAACAGGGCTCTGCACCTAGGAAGCGCCTCCCAAATACCAACATTATTATGATCACCCCAGGGCTTAGAACAGGGCTCTGCATCTAGGAAGCGCCTCCCAAATACCAGCATTATTATTATGATCACCCCAGGGCTTAGAACAGGGCTCTGCACCTAGGAGGCGCTTCCCAAATACCAACATTATTATTATGATCACCCCAGTGCTTAGAACAGGGCTCTGCATCTAGGAAGCGCTTCCCAAATACCAGCATTATTATTATGATCACCCCAGGGCTTAGAACAGGGCTCTGCACCTAGGAGGCGCTTCCCAAATACCAACATTATTATTATGATCACCCCAGGGCTTAGAACAGGGCTCTGCACCTAGGAAGCGCCTCCCAAATACCAACATTATTATTATGATCACCCCAGGGCTTAGAACAGGGCTCTGCACCTAGGAAGCGCTTCCCCTGGGTCCCAACGCCGTTGCTCCCCAGGCAGAGCAGAGCTGACGCAAGGTGACGCAAGGTGACGCACGGTGACGCAAGGTGACGCACGGTGACGCACGGTGAGGGGAGCGGACCTGTAGGGGTTGGAGTGGGAGACGTCGGGGCTCATCCGCTCGATGGGGGCGCGGCCCGGCCCGGCCTCCCGCCGCCCCGACAGCAGCTCCAGCTCCCGCTCCAGCTCCCGCACCCGCCGCTGCAGCCCCGACACCGACTCCGCCGTCATGGCCGCCGCCGCCGCCTCCTCCGCCCGCCAGGACGCCGCCGCCGCCGCCGCCGCCTGACGTCACTTCCGCCCCCGCGGGCGCGCGCCCCCCGCACTTCCGGTCCCCCCTCCCCCGCGCCATCCCGTCCTTCCAGCGGATTGGCCGAGCGCTGCCTCCCGCGCGGAGCCCTCTTTCAAAAAGAAAAAAAAAAAAGCCGGTCTTCCCCGAAGCGCTTCGGGGGCGGATGCCAAGGTGATCAGGTGGTTGTTTCTCCCCCCGCCCCCCCCGCCCGGGGCTGGCGGTCTTCATTCATTCATTCAACGGTATTTATTGAGCGCTTCCTCGGTGCAGAGCACCGTACTGAGCGCTTGGGATGAACAAGTCGGCAACAGATAGAGACGGTCCCCGCCGTCGGACGGGCTTCCGGTCTAATCGGGGGAGACGGGCAGACGAGAACGATGGCGATAAATAGAGTCGAGGGGAAGAACATCTTCATCGTGGAAAGAGCACGGGCTTTGGAGTCAGAGGTCATGAGTTCGAATCCCAGCTCTGCCGCTTGTCGGCTGGGTTTTTTTTTTTTTGGTATTTGTTAAGCGCTTACTAGGTGCCGAGCACTGTTCTAAGCGCTGGGGTAGACACAGGGGAATCAGGTTGTCCCACGTGGGGCTCACAGTCTTCATCCCCATTTTACAGATGAGGGAACTGAGGCACAGAGAAGTGAAGTGACTTGCCCACAGTCACACAGCCGACAAGTGATCTGTCAAATGGGGATGAATAATAACAATAATGTTGGTATTTGTTAAGCGCTTACTAGGTGCCGAGCACTGTTCTAAGCGCTGGCGTAGACACAGGGGAATCAGGTTGTCCCACGTGGGGCTCACAGTCTTCATCCCCATTTGACAGATGAGATCGCTGAGGCCCAGAGAAGTGAAGTGACTGGCCCACAGTCACCCAGCCGACAAGCGGCAGAGCTGGGATTCGAACTCATGAGCCCTGACTCCAAAGCCCGTGCTCTTTCCACTGAGCCACGCTGCTTCTCGATGAAGACTGTGAGCCTCACGTGGGACAACCTGATTCCCCTGTGTCTACGCCAGCGCTTAGAACAGTGCTCTGCACCTAGTAAGCGCTTAACAAATACCAACGTTATTATAATTATGATAGTATTTGGGAAGCGCTTATTAGGTGCCACGCACTGTTCTAAGCGCTGGGGCGAAGACAAGGCATGCGTTAGATTCCCGGCTCTGCCCCTTGTCAGCTGTGTGACTGTGGGCGAGTCACTTTGCTTCTCTGGGCCTCAGTGACCTCGTCTGGAAAATGGGGATGAAGACTGGGAGCCCCACGTGGGACAACCTCATGACCCTGTATCTTCTCCAGCGCTTAGAACAGTGCTCAGCCCATGGTAAGCGCTAAACGAATACCAACATTATTATTATTATTATTATTATTATCGGGAGTCCCACGTGGGGCTCGCAGGCTTAATCCCCCTTTTACAGGTGACGATAGTAATAGTGATGGATAGTATTTGTTAAGCGTTTACTATGGGCCGAGCACTGCCCTAAACGCTGGGGGAGGTACGAGATTATCAAATTGTCCCACGTGGCGTGCCCCCGAGCCCCCATTGGCTCCGCCTCCTCAGATCCGGCTCTCCCATTGGCTCAGGCCCCCTTGTCCCCGCCCCTTACCCCGCCTCCTCCCTCCATTGGCTGCGGCCTCCCTGTCCCCGCCCCTTTCCCACTTTCCTGGCCTCCCATTGGCTCCGGCCCCGTTGTCCCCGCCCCTTCCCCCCTCCCTCGTCCCCGGCCCCGTGGCTGCGCCCTTGGCCCCGCCCCCTTCCCCCCTCCTGGCCTCCCATTGGCTGCGCCCCCCTGGGCCCCGCCCCTTTCCCCCCTCCCTCCTGGCCTATTGGCTCCGGCCCCTTTGGGCCCGCCCCTTTCCCTCCCTGGTCCCCGTGGCTGCGCCTCCCTGTCCCCGCCCCTTTCCCCTTCCCTCCTGGCCTCCCATTGGCTACGGCCCACTTGTCCCCGCCCTTTACCCCTCCTCCTCCCTCCATTGGCTGCGGCCCCTTTGTCCCCGCCCCTTTCCCCTTCCTCCTGGCCTCCTATTGGCTCCGAACCCGTTAGCCCCGCCCCTTTCCCCCCCCCCTCGTCCCCGACCACGTGGCTGCAGCCCCCTAGGCTCCCATCCCTAGGCCCGCCTAGGCTCCCATTCCCTCCTGGCCTCCCATTGGTTGCGGCCTCTTGTCCCCGCCCCCCTTTCCCGCCCTCCTGGCCTCCCATTGGCTCCGGCCCCGTTGTCCCCGCCCCTTCCCCCCTCCCTCGTCCCCGGCCCCGGGGCTGCGCCCTTGGCCCCGCCCCCTGCCCCGCCCTCCTGGCCTCCCATTGGCTGCGCCCCCTGGGCCCCGCCCCCATCGGCTCGGCGCGCTCCTTCATCTGGCGCCGGGCGGGGGGCCGCCGGACCGGTGCGGTGCAGTGCGGGTGCAGTGCGGGTGCAGTGCGGGTGCAGTGCGGTGCAGACCGGTCCTGGCCATGGGCGGCGGGCGTGGAGGCGCGGCGGGGTTGGACCTGCAGGTCCTGGACCGACACCTCTCACGGCACCTGCCGGGCTTCGCGCTCCCCCCTGCGCCGCCGCTCACCGTCTCCCGATACAGGTACCGCTCTCTCCCTCATTCCCGCATCCACTGAGCGCTTACGTGGTGCAGAGCGTTCATTCATTCCGCCCTATTTATTGAGCGCCTACTCTGTGTCGAGCGCTGGACTGAGCGCTGGGCAAGTACAGTGCACCAACAAGTAATAAGAATAATGTGGGTATTTGTTAAGCCCTTACTCTGTGCAGAGCACTGGTCTAAAGCGCTGGGGGAAATGCAGGGTCATCAGGTGGGCCCACGGGAGGCGCACAGGCTTCATCCCCATTTTGCAGCCGAGGGCCCTGAGGCCCAGAGAAGTGCAGCGACTCGCCCAAAATCACACAGCTGACAAGGGGCAGGGTCGGGATTCGAACCCGTGACCTCGGACGCCCAAGCCCGGGCTCTTTGCACTGAGCCACGCTGCTTCCCTGCCCCGCGCTCACGGCCTAGGAGGGGGGGAGAAAGGCCACAAAACAAGTAAACAGGCATCAGTAGCATCACTATAAATACATAGAATTAAAGATATATGCACATTCATTCATTCATTCAGTAGTATTTATTGAGCGCTTACTATGTGCAGAGCACTGTGCTAAGCGCTTGGAGTGGACAGATCGGCAATAGAGTCCCTGCCCCTTGATGGGCTTACAGTCTAATCGGGGGAGACAGACGGAAAAAACAATAGCAATAAAGAGAATCAAGGGGATGAACATCTCATTAAAACAATAGCAAATAAATAGAATCGTTAATAAATCATTAATAAAAAATAAATTGAATTATAAATATGTACATAGAGGGGCAGGGAGGGGAGTAAAGCTGAGGGAGTAGGGGGAATGGGGAGGAGAGGGAGGGCTCAGACTGGGCAGGCCTCCTGGAGGAGGTGAGCTCTCAGGAGGGCTTTGAATAATAATAATAATGTTGGCGTTTGTTAAACGCTTACTACGTGCAGAACACTGTTCTAAAAGCTGGGGTAGATACAGGGTAATCAGGTTGTCCCACGTTGGTCTCACTGTCTTAATCCCTATTTTCCAGATGAGGTCACTGAGGCCCAGAGAAGTGAAGTGACTCGCCCAAAGTCACCCAGCTGACAAGGGGCAGAGCTGGGATTCGAACCCATGACCTCTGACTCCCAAGCCTGGGCTTTTTCCACTGTAGGGGGAAGAGAGTTAGTTTGGGGGGTGTGAGGAGGGAGGGCATTCCAGGTCAGTGGTAGGATGTGGGTTCAGTGTGGGAAGGCCTCCTGGAGGAGGTGAGCTCTCAGTAGGGCTTTGAAGGGGGGAAGAGAGCTAGTTTGGTGGGGAGAGAAGGGAGGTGAGGGAGGAAGAGGCAAGGTAGTGGAGAGATTTGAAGCCAAGAATGAGGAGTTTTTGTTTGATATATAAATATATATATATGTACATGTGTGTGCATATATACATATATCCATACTCAAAGGTGATGTTGATTGACCACGACATCCGAGTGTTAGTGTGGACGAGAAGATGGCCTTTTCTGCCCAGTTCTCACAAGGCTCAAGACATCTTGGCGCTTAGAAAGGGTAAGGCAGTTGAACGTTGAAGCAGTGGTATTTATTGAGCGCTTACTCTGTGTGGAAAAGTCTACTATGTGCTTGGGAGTTTGTCAGCCAGCCCCTCAAAGGGCAGGATCCGTGACTGATTCCCGCCTTTCTGCTCCTTCCCAGAACTCTGTCCTAATAATCGTGGGATTTGTTAAGCACTTACTATGTGTCAGTCACTTTACTAGATACCAGGTAACCGGGTCCCCTACGGGGCAACAGGTATTAAATCCCCATTTTGTAGATGAGGGATCTGTAGCCCACGGCTTAGTGTATAAACTCTTAATAAATAATAATGTTGGTATTTGTTAAGCGCTTACTGTGTGCAGAGCACTGTTCTAAGCGCTGGGGGAGATACAGGGTCCTCAAGTTGTCCCATGTGAGGCTCACAGTCTTAATCCCCATTTTCCAGATGAGGCTAGTTTCACCATGGCTCAGTGGAAAGAGCCTGGGCTCTGGAGTCAGAGGTCATGGGTTTGAATCCTGGCTCTGCGACTTGTCAGCTGTGTGACTGTGGGCAAGTCACTTAACTTCTCTGAGCCTCAGTTACCTCATCTATAAAATGGGGATTAACTGTGAGCCTCACGTGGGACAACCTGATTACCCTGTATCTACCTCAGCACTTAGAACAGTGCTTGGCACATAGTAACGCTTAACAAATACCAGCATTATTATTATTGTAATCAAGCCTCAAACTCTGCTTATCTGGAGCCTTGGAGCCAAAAGAGAGGGGCTAAATTGGTTTGCACATGCACGTTTGTGTAGGTGGACGTTTATATTTCTGGGAAGAGGTTTTCAGGCGATTGAGCACCATCCAGAAGTTTCCTTCCCAAGCATCCTTGGCACAGTTCTACAATAAATCGTTTACTGATGACAATCAAGCAATGTGTGTATTCGGTCTTGCTCTGTGGTTGTTACTCAGTAATCGGATTTCTTTTCCACCGAGGGCAGGGTTTTAATATTTAATGGAAACTCCCCTCTTCAGAATCTAAACCCAGAAATGTGATTTTCGTCAACCGCTGGGGTGGAGATAGATAGATAGTCTGCCCGTCTGCCTACTTGTTTTGTTGTCTGTCTGCCCCATTTAGACTGTGAGCCCGTTACGGGGCAGGGATTGTCTCTATCTGTTGCCGAATTATACTTTCCAAGTGCTTAGTACAGTGCTCTGCACACAGTAGGCGTTCAATAAATACGATTGAATGAATGGTCAAACCTTGCATTTTTGGCATTTTGGTTAATTGATGACAGTTCAATCTCAGTATTACCATGAAGGGGGTAATTGTGTCCCAACCTCTTTTTCCAAAAATTCTAATTCTTTCAAAGGTAGGGTGTTCTCCAGTTTGCTGTAAGATACTTGCTTCCTAACTTGCCTTGTTACCAAATTGTCCATTCCAAACGCTTAGAGTGCTCTGCACATAGTGAGCGCTCAATAAATACTATCAAATGAAAGAATGAATGAATAATTTCCTACTTTTCTTCAATCCACTCCCATTTCCGTGTTTGAGGTGCTTCACCTTTCACCTGTGAACGTCTCTCTTCTGAATTGCCAAGTTGCCATTTTTCCTTCTGTATGTTTGTTGTTTTTAAAAAGAATGGTCTATGGCTGTTCTCGAGGGGCAAATAGAAAAGAAGGCAAAATGCCACTTGTAGCAAACGTATCAGTTTGAATTTAAAGTAGTATGATTCAAGGGAGCTACTTGGTCTGGAAGCTATTAATGGAATAAAGTGACTTTTTCCCAAGACCTGCCTGTTGCTGAGAAAATTACTTCTAGCGGATACGACCCTTATTGACTGGGTTGGGTGTCAATGCACTGTGGACAATCTCCAGGATAATGCCTTGTCAGAAAAGACTAATATGTTCAGGCTTTATAATTGTATTTGCTGAAGTCATACTGAGTGGGGTTCCTAGTAAATATTGCATTTATAGGGACTAAAAATTGGCGGTCAAAGTATCACCTGAAGAAGACATATTGGTTTGAATATAAAGTAGTTAGATTAATCCTGCAGACTTCCTTGCCTTGGCCTGAAAGCTACTGGACTAAACATGTGCAGACATATCTAACTGGCACTGAGCTGGGAGGCAGAAGTCACTGGCTCTTTTTTGGGGGGCTGAGAGGCCCCTTCTAAACCGTGAGCCCGTTGTTGGGTAGGGACGGTCTCTATCTTTTGCCAAATTGTACTTTCCAAACACTTAGTACAGTGCTCTGCCCACAGTGAGTGCTCAATAAATACCACTGAATGAATGGTCATTTTTGAATTTCCCCTCTCTGCATAATTTTGGGAGGAAGTGCGAAGGTGGAATGAAACAGCTACAAGATTAACAGAAGGGAAGGGAAGGAGGAGAAAAGAATAGCCCCTGAATAATTGGGATTTGACCATTAGATCAGTTTAACTGAAAACCTAATATTGCCTATTACTAGCCTTTACTATTTATTGGCATTGCAACTTTATTTCATTTTCACCATCCCCTTTTTAAGATCTTTCTTCCTTAAAGGTTTTGGAAGGCCAGCAAAAGTTAAAACATCGGGTCTTCTCCCACTCTTGCTGGCCGTGGACTAAAATTATAGTCCAGAGTTAGGACCCTGTTCCACAGTGGTATCATATCATGGGCATTAGACTTCTCTGTCGCTTTTAGGCCTAGGCCAACCTCCTGAGGGATGTGAAGTCAATGAGTATTTGGAAAAATTAATATGAATTGGTGGGGTTTTTATATTTAGAAACCAACAGTACCAAAATGCAACAATGTTATTGGGTTTTTTTTAAGATAGGTCTAAAAACTGAGATGTGATATGAGAGTGTAGTATTTCAGTATTTTGAAAACCTTGGGAATGAGAGAAGTGATATGAGATTCCTGTTTGGTATTTGCCAATAATGAAAATGTTATGCATCTCAGCAGCGATACTGAAAGCTCTCCATTTTTAAAATTGATGTTGTCAGTTCTCATCCATTTTAAATAATTGATGGGGTCAGTTTTCCTCGCAAATCGGCTTTTTAAAACTCTCATTTCTTTCCTGTTTAGATCAGGACAGTCAAATCCAACTTTCTACTTGAAAAAGGGACCGAAAGCCTATGTACTAAGAAAAAAGCCACATGGCTCTCTCCTTCCTAAAGCACACAAGGTATGACTAGACAGACTAATGCTTTCTGTGGTGAAAAATTATGCATTTTAGCATATGCATTGAAATTTGGTTTTGAGTGCTTAATCTGTAATCTGAATTTCTCAAATTCACCAAGGATCATTTAAAAAAAAAAATCTTCATTCCGCCTTTAAAAGCTTGCATAAGCAGGGCTTGCAACTTTTGTTGCCCAGGTAACTGCCGGTGGCCACAACATTTCAGCCTTGTGATTGGACTCCAGAAATCCACCAGGCTCGGATTCCAGAGCCTCAGATGTGAGGAAATATGCACTCTTATTATGTTCCGTGTTTGTGGTTTGCTCTACCTATCAACTGAGAGCTTTACGCTCCGTGCGTGATCTTGGTATCAGGACAGACCATTTTTATGTATTTAATTGGTGCAGAGCATGTACCAGGTCCTTGAGAATATTCAAGAGACGTTAAAGATGTATTCTCTGCTCCTTGGTCACTTATAATCACAATTAGGAGAATAAGAGAATAGGTATAAATAAGACCAAAATAAATGAATAAGCAGAAGAAACAAGACTGTGAGCCCGATGTTGGGTAGGGATCGTCTCTTTTGCCGAATCATACTTTCCAAGCGCTTAGTACAGTGCTCTGCACACAGTAAGCGCTCAATAAATAGCATTGAATGAAGTGAATATGGAGGTGGCAGATGGGGCGGCATGAATGTGTAGGTAGAGGGATTAATTGAGAAATACCTTTGAAAGAGAAGCAGTGTGGTATCGCCAATGGAGTACGGGCCCGGGAGTCAGGAGGACCAGGGTTCTAATCTTGGCTCTGACACTCATCTGCTGCATAACCTTGAGCAAGTCACTTCACTTCTCTGTGCCTCAGTCACCTCATCTGTAAAATGGGGATTCAGGCTATGAGCCTCATGTGGGACAGGGACTGGGTCCAACCCCGTTAGCTTTTACCTACCCCAACACTTACTGCAGTGTCTGGCACATAGTAAGTACTAAAGTGCCATACAAAACAAAAAGAGGGGAGTTTTTGTGGAAGTCTTTGAAGGGATGAGATTTGGTGAGGCTGAGGGGGATGATTCCATTCAGGGGGAAAGGCAGAGCAATGGCTTGGCAGGCGGAGGGTTGGGTAGTATATTTGCTGGTGGGGAATGAAGTGCTCTGCACATAGTTAGCACTCAATAAATACGATTGAATGAATGAATGAATACAAACCAGGGTGTAGCAGAAGGTGGAGCAGATAGGTAAGAGAGAACCTTGAAGCCGGTGATGAAGACTTCCAGTTGCATCTGAAAAACAGTGGGGAAGCCATTGAAAGAAAGGAATGTTATAGGATTGTTTGGATGATAAACTCTTAGGGCCGAGACAGAGGTAGAGGCCATTTCAGTAGTCCAGCTAGGACTGGTCTAGGAAGCACGAGCCTGCTGTGTTCAAGCCACAACTTGGGTAAACAGGTTGCGTAAAAGCCTGATAAGCAGTTACCAGAAAAAAAGAGTTTCTGGCATGCTCAGTGATACTCAGAGACGTTTTATATCTCAGTTGTACATCTATGCGTCTAAAAACAAATTGCAGGGATTACTCTGAAATTGCCTATTGGGCTTCAGGTGGATATTAGTTTGTTTCCTTGGGTGTGACTTTGCTCTTTTGTGAACGGTAAAGCTTTAAACCAGCAAACTTTGAACAAAACTACTCTCTAAGTGAAAATTACTGTGAATGATAAAAGTTTAGTTTATAAAAATTAACCCCCATGTGTTTAAAGGATAACTTGCACCTTGGGTGAAGATGTGACTGATAAACCATTTCATTAATTATTTTAATCATTATTATCAACTATTAGTGTTATTATTAATCATTATTTTATTAATGGCTTTTGAATTCTGAGAATTCTAATATAGTGTTAGAATTAACACCGAGATTTATAAACTTCCTAGATCTCTTAGAACTGGTATACATAGAATCTGAGATATCGATTTGCAAAAATATTTATTAAAACAGTATTTGGTCATAAAATACCCAATTAGGAGATGGGATTTGCAGGAAAATGGAAGCGTTTCCTTAGATGGGCTTTATGTATGTCTGGACCTAAAATGGTTAATTAGCATTAGAATTCTATATAATTTTGATTACTCACATTACTGAAATACTTGTTTTAAACAAAAGTATAGTTCATTCAAATGCTCCCTTCTGAAAAAAGAAAGTAATAGATCTCAACTGGAAGGGATACTCTGGAATTGCACTTGGTTTTTCTGCTTTTGTTGGAGGAAAAAGCCCTTTTTGAAATCAGAGCAAGAAGTTCTATGAAAGGTCATTTCTCCATGTAAAGCCGTAGAACCTTTTATTTTCACCGGAGAGAAATCACTCGGGAAAAAGTTTGAGTTTGGGATAGCAGGCTGTTGCTGTTGGCCCTTTTCTCAGTAAGTAGCATGAGCGAGATAATCCAGCCAAAAATCAGGGCTGCAAATAAGCCGAGGCCAAAGGGGAAAAGGAAAACCTCCGTCTTGGGGCTGCAGTGCCAAAATGGGAGAATGGAATATCGAAACCTGGATTGAACCGACCACTTATGCAACTGAGGTATAAGCTTAACCAAGTGCTTAGTATAGTGTTCTGCACACTGTAAGTGCTCTGAAAACACCATTGACGATGATGATTCCTGTTGCTAGCCTGCCGACCTGAAATCTCCCTATTGGCCCCCAATTAAGCATTGCAAAATGTTATTTGTTTTCTCACCCTGCCTACCTTCCTTTAAACTTGTATCCCTTGTCCTTCAGTTTTGGGAAGATCTGAACCATGCTGAAACCTGAATTCATGCTTCTAGCTTTACCCAAAAAAAAACCCCAAAAACTTGTTTCATTCCCCTTGCCTCTGTCTCTGCTGCATCAGTTCTGTCTTAGCCCTCTGCGTCTCAGTCCCCCAAAGCTATGCAACCCGGTCATCCCTGGCCTGCGGCTGCTGGGCAGCTCAGCTCGAGGGGTGCTCCAGGTGAGGAGGGGTGAGGCAGTATGAACAGGACCAAGAAGCGTCGGGCAACAAAAGAGTCAGAGGGAAGACTCTCCCCAGAGCCCCAGGAATAGGGTGTGTATTTTGCAGGAGGGTGGAGTGAAGCAGGAGCAAATAAAGTCCTTGATTTATCTAGATTATAAATAGAAGCGAAACAGATTTCTAGTGTCCTGGCCACCTATAGGAAACCAGGAAGTTCCTCTGAAATGGTACCCAAAGACAAGGTGTTTTTTTCATTTGTCTGTTTTTAGGTATTGATTAAGCACCTACCATATGCTGTACTAAGTGTTGGGGTAATGACAGAGCTAATCAGGTGGAAAACAGCCGCTATCCCACATAGGGGTTCATAGTCATCCACATAGGGCGCATAGTCGTATTCCCCATTTTTCTGGGTAACTGACATCCAGAGACGTGAAGTGACTTGCCCCAGGTCATACAGCAGACAAGTGGCAGAGCCAGGATTAGCATCCAGATCCTCTGACCCCCCGGCCTTTTCTCATTTCACTAGACTATTCTGCTTCACACCGTTCTGTTAATGCTGTTCTGCTTTGCGCTGCCCTTACCCAGCTTTTTATTGTGGAGAAAGGAGTGACCAGTGTCCCTTACTAGCTGTGGGTAACAACCAATAACCAATAACAAATAACCAGTAGCACTAAATAAGGCAGGGTTTGAGTGAGTTTAAAAAAAATCGTCTAAACTGCTAGCGATAGCTAGCCGGATATCGATGGAGGAGGAGAGTTCCCTCTCCACCTTCATGTCTCTGATCTGAGCAGAAGAAGGTGATATTGCTGCTGGATGCCCCGGGAAACTGTGGGAATTGCCACCACCTTGTGAGCAGAAATAGCAAGATTGAGTAGAAGATGGTGGGTGGGACATGTGTCACTGCTCTTAGTGGGAACTTTTAATAGAAGCATTTCTTCAGGATGGGAGGGCTCTGGGTAAACCGTCCAAGGTCTCCCATGACCAGGCCCATCAGTACTGAGAATGGCCCCCATCCAGCGGGAGATCCAATGTGGAGGCCTGGGTCACTGCCGGTTCTCGTGAGTTTGGCAATTGTGGGCTCTGCACTATTTCGAGCCACCGTCCACAACGTGCCCCGGGAGGAATCTGCCTGTGATGTGTAGGTGGCAGGTTTGCTGAAGTGCAGCTCGTGAGCTCTCTTCCCTCCCTTCCCCCTGGTATTTGTCTTTATTAGATTTAAAAGAGAGTGTCTCTAGAACAGAAGAGAACAGAAAATAACCATGATTCAATAAAATTTCAGCACAAGCACTTAACTGGGGGAAGGGAGGCTAGGAGAAAGAGAGACCGGGAAGCTCATTTAACTCCTGGAGAGAAGAGATGCTTGGTGACCACTCAGGTGAAGAGCTGGGGCAGTCTTGTCTCTTGACCCCCTAGACAGTTTGCTGCCAGCCTGTCCTGTAGACATCAGGAGCTCAATTTGAGTCAGTGGTAGAGGTGAGACAGGACACTGCAACGACTAGGGGCAGTGATAAAAATAATGATAATGGTGTTTAAGTGCTTACTAAGTGCCCAGTGCTGTACTAAGCACTGGGGTGGATGCAGGCCAATCGGGTTGGACACAGCCTCAATCCCCATTTCACAGATGAGGGAACTGAGGCCCAGAGAAGTGAGGTGACTTGCCCAAGGTCATGCAGCAGTCGGGGCAGAGCTGGGATTAGAACCCATGACCTAACTCCACAGCCCAGCCTTGTGGACAGTTGCAAAGTTAAAGTTGCTTCTTCAGCTTCTTGATGGTGTTTGATTTTCTGCTGAAAGGGAAATAATAATGATGGTATTTATTAAGCGCTTACTATGTGCAAAGCACTCTTCTAAGTGCTGGGAGGATACAAGGTGTTCAGGTTGCCCCATGTGGGGCTCACAGTCTCAATCCCCATTTTACAGATGAGGAAACTGAGGCACAGAGAAGTTAAGTGACTTGCCCAAAGTTACACAGCTGACAAGCGGCAGAGCCTGGATTAGAACCCATGACCTCTGATTTCCAAGCCCGGGCTCTTTCTATTGAGCCACGCTGCCTCCCTACCCGTGGGCAGTCGGATGGCTGCCCAGCATTCTCAGGTCATGAGAAGGTGGCACTGCCAGAGACAAGCCAGGGCGGAATCATCTTCAGACCTTTTACCAGTCCATTGTAAAGAATCAGGGCAGAGAAAAATGGAGGATCATTTTATAACTTACATCTATTATGTGCCTATTGGTACCATCCAATATCATACTGGCTTTAATAATAAATTTGTTGTTGATTTCTATTCAGTTTCGGGTCAGCTATAATCATTATCGGACCTTTCCTCTGTACTAAGTTTTTGCCTAGCCAGCCTTTCCCCATCTTGGATTTATATTGCTTTTCACCTCTTACTCTTTTCCACATTAAATTTTGTCCTGTTTTTGAATAACCATTTTTCCAGTATGTCTAAATCACTCTAAATTCTATTACTTTCTTCAAACTTTGGAGAGAGGGCAAACTGCCCCCCTACCCCCCCGGTAGCTCTACATAATACCGAAGCTGATAAACTGGATTTTAAAAATTCTTCTAATGTGTTAGCGGTACATCTGTTTTAAACATATACCACCTGTGAATAGTTTTTGATTAATATAATGGTTTGGTCATTTTGGGAACTTTTTGAGAACCGTTAAAATCCCACTGGAATAATAAATCCATCTTTTCTTTTAGCATTCCCCCCCACCATGAAATTCTCCTTCCTTACAAATTAATTCTTCCATCATATAGCCCACTCTAAATACAAACATTTAGCTTCACTTTCTTGAAAAGCAGCTTTTGTTTTTTTCACTACTTATACACTATTGGGGTTTTTGATGTAACTTTTTCTAAATTCAAATTGAAATCTTTGCCTTCATTTTCTCGGATCAATTATTTATCATCTCTTCAGTGTCCTGTCCTAGAGGAACTTACAATCTAAAGAAGCAAAATAAACTGGAAACTTTGATTTTGGTATTAGAGAGGAAGTCTGTTTGAGAGCTGCTGGAAACCTGTCTGTTAATCAATTGGTATCGCTATACTCGTGATGATTTTGAATATTCTGTAACCATTATTGTGTTTAGATTGATAGAGAATTCCGTGTGCTGAAAACCTTATTTTCAAATGGATTCCCAGTTCCTAAGCCCTTACTGTACTGTGATGATGCTTCTGTGATTGGAACGGAATTTTATGTGATGGAACATGTACAGGTGAGTCCCTCGGTAAAAAATATTAATAGTGGAAAAAACATATGCTCATGATAATGTTTCAGGTGCTGCTAAGTAAAATGCTCCTTGCGTATTGTACACTTAGATGCCACACTCTTTAATGTCATCAAACAGAAACTCCTCAATGTTGGCTTTTAGGCATGCAGTCTGCTCTCCCCCTCCCACCTATTCTTGCTCATGTCCCGCTACGATCCCACTCTCTTCTTTCCACATCACTCTCCAGTTATCACCCCATCTCCTCCTACCATTCCTTTCTAAGCCCCTTGATCAAGTTGTCTAGACCCACCGCCTCTCCTTCAATTCTCTCCTTGGCTCCCTCCAATCTGGCTTCTGCCTCCTTCACTCCACAGAAACTGCCCTCTCTAAGACCACTAGTGACCCCTTTCTTGCCAAGTCCAACAGCCTCTACCCCATCGTAATGCTCCTCGACCTCTCAGCTGCCTCCGACATTGTGGACCATCCCCTTCTCCTTGAGACATTACCTACCCTTGGCTTCACTGACACTCTTTTGATTCTCTTCCTGTGTTTCTGATTAGTCCTTCTCAGTTGTTTTCAAAGTCTTTTCCTCTGTCTTCCGTCTTCTAACTGTGGGTATCTGTCAAAGCTCAGGTGCATTCTCTATCTACACCTACTCCCTTGGACAATTCATTTATTCCCAAGCGCTTAATACAGTGCTCCGCACATAGTAAGTGCTCAATAAATACTGTTGAATGAATTTATCCCCTGTGGCTTCAGCTGCCACCAGTAAACAGATGATTGCCAGATTTACCTCTCCAGCCCTGACCTCTCTCCTTCAGTGGAGGCTCACTTTCCTCGTCTTTACTTGTATGTCCTGCCAATATCTCCAACTTAACAAAAGAGACCTCCTCACCTTCCCATCCAAACCCTGACATCGCCCTGTTTTTCTTATCAACGTAGACAGCACCACTCCCCACCCTGTCTCACAAGGCCATAATGTTGCCATTATCCTCTACTCATTTTCCCTCATTAATCCCATCTACTCAGGATCACCAAATCCTGTCAGTTCTGCCTTCACATCATCACTAAAATCCGTCTTTTCCTCTCCATCCAAACTGCTGCTACATTGATCTAAACACTTATATCCTGCCTTGACTGCTGCACCAGCCTCCACTCTCCCCACTCCAGTCCTTCCCTCTGCTGCCCAGATCATTTTTCTAAAAAAACTGTTAGGTCTCACCTCTCTGAACTCCTCAAGAATCATGTCTACTAACTGTATTGTATTTTCCCAAGTGCTTTGTATAGAGCTCTGCACACAAATACTCAATAAGTACCATTGTTTGGTAGATTTCAGTGAGTCATCTATTAAAGTAGCGTCATCAGGTCACTAAATGGCATTGGCGATTTGAATGAACAAATGTACCTCTTGAAGTGTCTGTTACACTCGTTAGCTTTCAGGGCAATGCCTGGGGCATGTGCCTTGGTAAATATCACTGCAAAGTCAACAATCTCTGTGGGCTCCTATTACAGAAAAATAGAGCCAAACCTAACCATCTGAACACATTCTACTCAAGACCTCTGGGTAGGATTTTTGAAGAGGCTTCCATCCCCACTGCTGGCCCTAGGTTATGTAAACTGGCCAAGGAGATGGACTGGAGCATGTTCAAGTAGATCTTTAAGTTAACAGATCTTCATTAAAAAGATTTTCCCTTGAAGTGAATATTTTTCACGGTGTTAAAATTAAGTCACAGACAGGCCTGTTTTTCACTTTTTGATCTTTCTGGCTTCACACCGAGCTAGAAGGTGCCTTTAATCGGGTCCTTCATTTTCCTCCAGGTGTCAGTACAGTACAGCCAGAAAGTGAAGTCACCAAAAAAGTGGTCCAAATCCGGAAGAGAAAAGTCTACAAAAACTGAGCCAGATCTCTATGACCATTTTTGAAAGGTGTGACTACAACAACGTAAATTTAGGCCATATATGTGTGTAGATATATATATAAGGCCTAAATATGCCAAGAGCCTCATTTTAAAAATTTAAAAATTCCACAAAAGTGGGCTGGTTTGAATTTCAAACCAGTTTATCTGTATTTTCTGGGCTTTGAAATAAAAGGAAAGTGGGCCCAGTTGAAATGACAAATGAGATTCTAGGGTTCAGCTCTAGCCTTGGCCCAGTTAAGCTAAGCAGAGATGGTGACCGAACCAGAAAGAGGCATGAGTTGAATTGGAAGCAGTCTCAAGATTTCTGGGTGACACCTCTGTGGGTGTAGAGGGTTTTCATTGGAACTGATAATTCAAGTCCCTACTTGTAACCTCCGCACTGCCAAACTGAAATGTAATCTTCTGGCACAAATTAGAGTTAGGACCTACTGAGGGTGGCTGGATTTGCAAAATGGACCTAGTTCATTTAATCAATCATTCAGTCATTCATTCGATCATATTTATTGAGCACTTACTGTATGCAGAATGCTGCAGTAAGTGCTTGGTCGAGTACAATATTAACAGAGTTGGTAGACATGTTCCATGAAAATTCTGTTGTACTGTAATGACGGTTTTCTAAAAAGCAGTGTTTTGTTTCTCTAGGGTCGTATCTTTCGTGATTTCACAGTACCTGGCATTACTCCAGCAGAACGTTCAGCTTTGTTTGTGGCTGCGGTAGAAACTCTGGCACAGCTACATTCATTGAATTTAAAGACATTGGATCTGGAAGGATATGGTAGAGGAATAGGGTACTGCAAGAGACAGGTAATGTGTGCCGTGGAAATAACTTTGTCAGGTTCTTGATGGTATTGTTTCAGGCTGAAATGTTGGATGACTGTTTTGAAATAATAAACCATATAGACTTAAGTTTAGGCTTTTTTTAATCTCTAAAGAGTTGTAGTTCTAATTTTCAAAATATATCTTTTGGGCACATGAAGGAATTTTCCTTTAGGTTTTTCAAATGAAATGATGTACAAGTAACACATTCTTGTAATTATGCCTGCTTGGATTTTAATGAGCACTATTGTGTAAATGAAATACACGTTCACTTAGGTTTACCGATACATTTTCTATTAATGTTTCTTTTCTATCTATTATTCAAGACTTATCCTTGGCACACAATAATTTTGTTGACCATTTAAGTGGCCCCTGTAACAGTAAAACATAGGGGCAGGGGAAGCAGCGTGGCTTAGTGGAAAGAGCACGGGCTTGGGAGTCAGAGGTTCTGAGGCGCTTAAAGCCATCTGAGTGCACCTGAGAGGGCCTGTGGAGATCAGAGCGGTTGTGGTCTGCCGTTCCGGCCCCACATTAGAATGGAATCCTCTAGAATTTCCCACCAGAAATTCTAACTTTCTTCTTATTGGACTTCATTTTCACATTATTGTCAAAAACCTGCTGTGAAATTGATGAAGATTCGTGAAGAGAAAGCATTTGAAGGGGTAGGAATTGCTGATTCTGATAGGCTCAGAGGACTGGGGAGAGGGTACCAAGTGATGACCAACTCCTTAAGCTGAAAGAATCGTAGAAAGCCAGGAAGCGTAACAAACTGTGACTCAGAGAAATAAATGCTCTATATTTAGATTTAGTAGATGGTATCAAAGATCACTGAAAATCTCATAACTATTATTAGTAGTAGTAATGTTGTATATAAGTGCATACTATGTGCCAAGCACTGTACTAAGTGCTGGGGTAGATAGAAGATAATCAGTTCCCTCACGTGCTCACAGTCTAAGTAGGAGGGAGAACAGGAGGGAGAAGCCGTGTGGCTTAGCGGAAAGAGCCCGGGCTTGGGAATCAGAGGACATGGGTTCTAATCCTGGATCTGCCACTTGTCAGCTGTGTGACCTTGGGCAAGCCATTTCACATCTCTGTGCTTCAGTTACCTCATCTGTAAAGTGGGGATTAAGACTGTGAGCCCCATGTGGGATAACCTGATTACCTTGTACCTACCCCAGCGCTCAGAACAGTGCTTGGTACATAGTAAGCGCTTAAAAACAACATACTAATTATTACTGTTATTATTATTAGGTAATGAATCCCCATTTTACAGGTGAGGAAACTGCAGCACAGAGGAAGTTCAATGACTTGCCCAAGGTCACACAGTTGGCAAGTGGCAGAGCTAGGATTAATAATAATAATAATAATGTTGGTATTTGTTAAGCGCTTACTATGTGCCGAGCACTGTTCTAAGCGCTGGGGTAAACACAGGGGAATCAGGTTGTCCCACGTGGGGCTCACAGTCTTAATCCCCATTTTACAGATGAGGGAACTGAGGCACAGAGAAGTTAAGTGACTTGCCCACAGTCACACAGCCGACAAGTGGCCGAGCTGGGATTCGAACTCATGAGCCCTGACTCCAAAGCCCGTGCTCTTTCCACTGAGCCACGCTGCTTGAGGATTAGAACTCAGGTCCTCTGACTCCCACTCCCATGTTCTTTCCATTAGGCCCTGCTGCTTCTTGTGCTGCTTCACTCTGCTGGTGTCCAGTTTGTTTATAGAGTGATTACTTCTAGGCTTGACTGGAGATAATTATCAATTTGATGCCTGAATTTCCTTCTTCCAGTGATTAAGAAGTACTTTTTAAGTACCCAAAAGGGCCACACTATGGTACTGGGTATTTGGGATTCATGAAAAGAACCAAGACAAACATAAAATGACTATAATCAGTAACTTAAGACAGCAAAGTAGGAACTGATGAATAACGTCTTTAAACAAAATTACAGGTCTCATTTGTTTTTAGTTGAAGTGACTAGTAAAAAGTAAATCACTTCAAACCCCATTATAAAATGGCTAGTTGAGCCACTTTCAGTATAATTGTGATTTATTTAAATGTTATAGGGCCTGGTGCTCATTTACTCTTTGTTCTACTCCATCTATTATTTATGATCAGGTATCAACTTGGACAGAGCAATATCGTGCAACTGCTCACCAGGACATTCCTGCTATGAATCAGTTGTCTGCCTGGTTAATGAAAAACTTGCCAGCTAATGACAATGAAGAAAATTTGATTCATGGAGACTTCAAACTAGATAACATAATTTTTCATCCAAAAGAGGTAGCGTACATATTTGTGTGTAACTTTATGTATCCTATTTTCTGGGGGAAAAAAAGTGACTTGCCGATTAGCAATGCCTAATCATTATTGTATTTTGTTGTTTTGCTTTGTTTTCAGATAGAATGAATATAAAAGGCTGCTTAAAAGTATAGCTTTATGTTGGGCCACTCTGGCATTATCTTTTGGGTTAATATCATTTCTTCCTGTCCACCTTTTGGACAGTCTCCATTTATTTGGTACTTCATGAGTTCCCCAAAATTCCCTGAAGTACAGCTCTGTACAAGATGAATGGAAACATAATGGTTAGCGTGAGAATGTTGAATCCGTAAAAACTGGCTATATAAACTTGGGAGTAGAGGCTTGTGGGCCAGGATGGGGAAATTGGAGCAGTGTGGTCGGAATATCTAACCTCCCTGTGATTTCATTATGTGGTTTCAGGAAAAAAAAATGTGTTTTGGTTTCTAAGCTTACTGTACCTGCCTCCTTTGGGCGATTATAAAATACTGTGCTCAAGACCGCATTTTGTATTTAGGGTATTAGAACACTTCAGAGGAAGTTAATGTTTGGTTTCCTGAGAGAAACCACCAAAACCATTCAGCTTCTGACGAGGGAGTGGCTTGTCTACTTGGAAGGATCTGGCCTTACGGTTGGTTGTAAATGGCCCCGGAGTAGTTGGAGAAAGCTGGGAAACATTTTTTTTTTTTTTTTGGTATTTGTTAAGCGCTTACTATGTGCCGAGCACTGTTCTAAGCGCTGGGGTAGACATAGGGGAATCAGGTTGTCCCACGTGGGGCTCACAGTCTTAATCCCCATTTTACAGATGAGGGAACTGAGGCACAGAGAAGTTAAGTGACTCGCCCACAGTCACACAGCTGACAAGTGGCAGAGCTGGGATTCGAACTCATGAGCCCTGACTCCAAAGCCCGTGCTCTTTCCACTGAGCCACGTCATATCATCTATGATGTTTCACAATCCCACCTTTAACTATCTGAATATTATCCCAATATTCAGTCCATCAGTTTCTGCTGGATCACGCCTGTTATACTGGTAGGCTTTTCTGCAGAAGACTAAATCAACATTTCATATATAAAGAAAATCATGATTCTTAACCTTAGTACACTAATACATGCTAAGTTACATTTTCTATTTTTCTGATCTACAAAATCAAAAAAACTTTTCAGTGGTTTAAAAGGCTCAACTTCATTGTATTAGCAATACCACCAATGAATCTGTTGGATGATTTACTCTTCATATGAACCCAGTAATTCCATTTTATATTTTTTAAAGATTTTTTTGGTTGGGAGGGGGAACCTTTTAATTATTAAAATCTCAAATAGGCATATGAATTTAAAATCATTTTTTGCATGTCAGAATATAATTTCATTTTACATTTAGTATGAATGATATGAGTTGGTAAATATTCATCAACTTGAAGATCAAACAGATGTTTCCTATTTTGAAATGTACCTTTGGCTATAGAATTAGCATTTTAGTTACGCTATCACAAAATATACTCCTTTCATGTTATTGTAGCAGCTGCCATTTACTTTTAGACAGGCAGAAGGTGGGACAGTTTGGGTAAGAGTCTCTCTAAACTCTATAGCTTTGGGAAAACTATTCAACAATCAATCAATTTTAAGTATTTTTTTTGGTGATTATTTTCTTTGGAGAGTTTCAAATCATTTAATTGATGAGGGATAATTAAATTGCTATGAATGTTGCCCCCCCTCAATTTGTGGCTAACTCTTATCACATGGAATGGGGGGGACAGGGTATTTAGGAAAAGTAAAAATGCCAGCGAAGAGTAGTGCTAAGGGGGTAGTGAATCTATAAAATTTCTCCATCCCATTTGTTTCCATATTATTTATTAATGGTTTAGGGCTTGTCATTGCATTAGTAACCCCATTATTTCATTGCACTTTGAAACAGATTCAACCTTTAACCTGGAAACAAGTGGGACTTGGGCATAATATAAATCTTGCATAATAGTTTGGCAAATATTTAGCAAGATTTGGAAATCATTTGTAAGTTTGTACTGTTGGTTAAAGTTTTGAAACAGACGTGGATTTTTCAGAAATTCAGAAGTGAGGATACCATTCCAGGCAAACCCACTTTCCCCTTCCCTCTCAGCAGATAAGAGCATGGTTAGAAGGGAAGTTAAAATGTGGGGCATAGCTGCCCCGCTCATTTCAAAATACCAGGGTCTGTTCTGAGAATTCTCCAGCCCTTCTGCACCATTCCAACTTTAAACATGTGGATTCAGGTATTCAGTTTCCAGCATTCGTGGATCAGGGGTATTTTTCCACTTTGGTCAATGTCCAAATGGCTTGAGAATCTGTTTATTGGCAGTTATCACAAAAGCTATCAATTATCTGCGGTCATGAGGACACAGAGTAGCATGGATAAATGAACTAAAAGTATTACAGACTTGATAGCCAGTAGCTTCTTTCCGAACAAAACTTTTCTTTGCTGCTGACAAGTAGCAAACTAATAGATATAAATTTCACCTCTACCCACCCTGTTAATGGAAGTGGTAACAGGCAGTGAAATGACTAAAAGGTGGGCATCAACAGGGAGGGGAGTAAAATAATTTGGTTAATCCACCAACCAGTTCAAATCGTGAATCCCTGAGACGATTGTACAAACTGAAGATCCACTTGGCTTTTTCTAGTGTGAAAAGGCTGATGGTGTCAGACGGTATTTGATTTAATCCGTTTTCTTTTTATACCAGTAACTTGCAATTCTAACTCTTCAAACCTTTTTGTTTCAAGGCTCGTGTTGTGGCAGTTCTAGACTGGGAACTTTCAACGATTGGTCATCCTTTATCAGATTTAGCATACCTGTGCCTGTTCTACTTCTGGCCCAAGACAATTCCAGTTTTAGTTGCTAAGAATATGCTTTCTTATGAAGATACTGTAGGTATTGAACTTATTTAATAATACTAGTGCAGTTGCCCAGCTTCACTCAGACGTAGGGGGGGCTGCGACAAGGGCGTCCACCAAGGGACAGGACAAGGGAATGGGGGCTGGGATTGACCGAAACCCAGGTTCTAGAGGCAGCGTGCAGTGGTCATGATGGCGGCCACGATGACAGCACTGGCAGTAGCAATTTGTATTCTTATTTGCTCTGGTTCCCCGGAGTTCCCGCAGAATAATTCGGCATCAGCACATACAGTCAAATAAACAAATCAGACCTTAGCTGATCCTTGAGTCCCGCTTGGTTTTTAAACCCTATATTCAAACTGTCACCTGGATCCCCCTTGGTTCTCAGTATACTTTCACTCTTTTGGAGAGCTTATCCATGCTCACAGCTTCGTCAGTGTGGATAACTTCCAGATCTTTCCTGCTAACCTTGACCTTTCTCCTCTGCAATCTCACAAAGCTTGGCCTAATGGATAGAGTATGGGCCTGGGGTGCAGGAGGACCTGGGTTCTAATCCCAGCTCTGCCACTTGTCTGCTGTGTGACCTTGGGCAAGTCACTTCACTTTTCCACACCTCAGTTACCTCATCTGTAAAATGGCGATTAAGATTGTGAGCCCTTTGTGGGACTGTGTCTAATCAGATTAGCTTGTATCTACCCAGTGCTTAAAACAGTGCTTGACACCTAGTAAGCGCTTAACAAATACCATTATTGTCTCTACTCGGAATCCCCACCAGCTCCACAAACTAAATTCCTTGACTTTGCCCACAAATCCTCTCCTCCGCCTCGGTTTTTTTTTTATGGTATTTAAGCACTTACTATGTGGAAGGCACTGTTCTTTCCCATCTCAGTTGAGAAACCTAGCCATCCTGTACGATTCTCAAGCCTACAACCCTAGCATTGCTCCTCTTCCTCTGTCAACCCTTTTATCCAGTCAGTCACTGGATTTCCTCCACAACATTTCCAGGATCCGCCCCGTCCTCTCCATTCAAACTGGCACCATGCTAGTACAGGCACTTGCCATATCCTAGCTTGATTACTGTTTCAGCTTCCTCTTGTCTCCCTCACTCAGTTCAGTCCTCCCACTCTCCAGTCAGTCAGTGGTATTCATTGAGTGCTTACTATGTGCAGAGCACTGTACTCTACGCTTGGGGAAATACACTATAACAGAGTTGGTAGGTGTGATCTCTGTTCACAGGGATTTTACAGTCTGAAGGGGGAGACAGACATTAAAATAAATTACAGAGAGGAGAAATTGTAGAGCAGAAGGATATGTTAATAAGTGCTGTGGGGCTGGGTTGAGTATCATACTGCTTAAAGAATTCGCGGCTAAGTGTGTAGTTGACAGAGGGGAGGGCGGATAGGAGAAGCGAGGGCTTAGCCAAGGCCTCTTGGAGAAGATACCATTTTAGGAAGGTTTTCTGAAGTGGGCATAGTGGTGGAAAAATGAATAATGGTAAAATAATGGTAAAAGGAATAACAAATTATTCCTTTCCCTGCATTTTAAGGAATCCAAATTTAGAAAACCTGTTCATGAATACTTTGATCGTTGTCAATCCTATGTTCTGAAAAAATATCTTCAGTAATACAAAAGCCTTTACTTTTTATTCCTTTTATAGGAATACCATCAGTTGAAGAACTGATTTCAATTTATTGCCGCTGTCGGGACATTAGCCCTACGCTTCCCAACTGGAATTTCTTTCTCGCTCTTTCATATTTTAAAATGGCTGGAATAGCACAGGTAACTGTTTGACTTATTCCTTCAATAGTATTTATTGAGCACTTACTATGTGCAGAGCACTGTACTAAGCGCTTGGAATGTACAATTCAGCAACAGATAGAGACAATCCCTGCCCAATGATGGTCTCACAGTGTGACTTATAGCTAATGCAGATTGTAGGTGGTGCAATACATTCCATGGCAAATATAAAAATAATAATAATATTGATGGTATTTGTTAAGCACTTTCAATGTGCCAAGCACTGTTCTAAGCGCTAGGGTAGATACAAGCTTATCAGTTTGTCCCATGTGAGGCTCTCAGTCTTAATTCCCATTTTACAGATGAGGTAACAGGCACAGAAAAGTTAAGTGACTTGCTCAAAGTCACACAGCTGACAAGTGGCGGAGCTGGGATTAGAATCCATGACCTCTGACTCCCAAGCCCATGCTCTTTTCACTAAGCCACGCTGCTTCTCAACCAAACCAAAGTACTATTGTTGAGGACCAAAAATAACTTTGTCATTAGCCCCATCTCTATAAAGATGTCTAGTCATGTGCTTAGTCATGTCTGGCTGAAGTTGCTAGGGCATTTTTCCCACTTTTTCCTTTTCTATTCTGTTTTTTTTTCTTTTTGTAAGATAGGTCTTAGGCCCGGGAAAGCGTGCATTCACTGCTTACCTAACAAAAATTTTAAAACGATGAAGGGAAACAAGCCCACTCTGCACACTTCACGCCATTCTCTAGATCCTGTGTCCAACCTGATTAACATGTATCTTCCCCAGTGCTTAGAACAGTGCTTGGCACATAATCAGTGCTTAACAAATACCATTATTATTCCTCTCCATTGTGTTCCATCTCACCCTGTGGGAACCTTGAACAGTGGAGCCTCTCTAAGATGTCAGTTTCTATATATCAGATACTACTTATAATTCTAATATATACATTCAGTCTTTAATCTACCTCTTTTTAATCTCAATTTGCCTTTAGGGAGTGTATGATAGATCCATTCGTGGAAATTCTTCAGGTGAAAATAGTTGTCTGTTTGACAGTGTCGTGAAACCCCTGGCAGAAATTGGATTACAACTCTCACAAAAGTAAGGCAGGTTTATGTGTATTAATGGCTAAACAAGATAAAGCTCTTTGTGACAAATTGTTGAAAATAAAACCCTGAAAGTGACTTTAGTTCGTTAGTTGGACCTCTAATATGGGACTAAAACAGATTGTTAAGAGGGTTGTGTTTCCATGTCAAAACTGGGTCATCAGGTGTCTAAGAGGTGGGTAGGGGGAGTGACAGGAAGCAAATTTCTACTGGACTAAGATACCTCCCTCTGACCTCTAGAAGTCTACATACCCTTGATCAGTCTGGGTCCATCCCTTTCCTATCGGGGTCTGTCCCCATTCTCCCTTAGTGGTGAAGACCTATGGCATCTTGACAGCCTTCTTGCCTGTGGTGGGGAATATGTATCAGTGGGGAATATATATCAGATTGTTCGCCATGCTCTTTCTTGGGTCAGAGATGGGTTGGGTCAATTCTTGGGTTGTTGATGGCTTAAAGTCGAAATTGTTCATGTGATGGGGTTATCAGTTGACAATTTAATAATGTTAATAATAATGTTGATATTTGTTAAGCACTTACTATGTGCCGAGCACTGTTCTAAGCGCTGGGGTAGACACAGGGGAATCAGGTTGTCCCACGTGGGGCTCACAGTCTTAATCCCCATTTTACAGATGAGGGAACTGAGGCACAGAGAAGTTAAGTGACTTGCCCAAAGTCACACAGCTGACAAGTGGCAGAGCCAGGGTTCGAACCCATGACCTCTGACTCCAAAGCCCGGGCTCTTTCCAGTGAGCCACACTGCTTCTCTAACGATTTCACGAATAACGAATTTCAAACGATTTGACGTTTGAAATTCAAAGGTTTGCTAGAGAAACCTTGCACAATAATACTGATTGTATTTGTTAAGTGCCTATTACGTGCTAAGCATTGGCCTAGATGGAAAAATACCATCCAATCGAACACAGTCCCTGACCCATGTGGGGCTCCCAGTCATCAAATTGTACATTCCAAGCCCTTAGTACTGTGCCCTGCACACAGTAAGCGCTCAATAAATACAACTGAAAGAATGAATGAATGTGGGGAATAGATAATGAATCTCCATTTTAAAGCTGGGGAAACTGAGACACAGACACTGAGACACTTACCTGAGGTCACATAGTGGACAAGTGTTGGAGCTGGGATTAAAACCCAAGTTTCCCCATCCTGTGCTCTTTCCATTGAACCACACTGCTTCTCGGTAAGCTTCTAGGGAATAGGGACTATTCCTAAATTAGTTTTACTGTATTCCCCAAATCGCCATGTAAAGTTGGGTGCATAAAACATCCTTTGATGATGGTTTTGGAATTCTCGAAATAACTTGCTCTTCTAACTTTCAGAACCTTCAGTACTTCAGTACCACCGACCCACACTACAGAAGGATTGTTCCCACGGACTAAAAGAGGTAAAGAAATTCTGATGAAGGTGAAACAGTTCATGAAAAAACACATATTACCAGCTGAAAAGGTAAGTTGATTTTAAAGTACTTTTCTTAACACATAAAGCAAATTTATAGCCAAAGGAAATTCACCACCAGGTGTGTTGAACACTTGGGTTGTTGGTGCGTCCATAAGTTTAGAAGCTCCTAAATTTAACGGTCGGTAATATGTGATGATGGTATTTGTTAAGCACTTACTATGTGCCAAGTACTGTTCTTAGCACTGGGGTAGATACAAGGTTATCAGATTGTCCCACATGGGGCTCACAGTCTTAATCCCCATTTTAGAGATGAGATAACTGAGGCACAGAGAAGTTAAGTGACTTGCTTAATGTCACACAGCTGACAAGCAGTGGAGCCGGGATTCGAACCCTCGACTTCTGACTTCCAAGTCCGTGCTCTTTCCACTAAGCCACGCTGCTTCTCTACTTACCAGTTTTGCCCTCCTAAGGGCCCCAGCATTATTTCCCTTCAAAACTGGGCTATGAAAGAGAACCCAGATATTTTAATGCTCTGCAAGAACAGAGCCGATTGTAGTGGGGGATGAAGTGGACAGTCACCCAGCAAAGCTAGTTTGACCTGACTGTCATTCTTGGACCTGGCTTTCAAGGATTCAGTCGGTGCAAAGCACTCTACTAAGCTCTCGGGGGAGACTGCAGGGTATTCCTGCTTCTAAAAAGCTTGGTGGTTGTAGTCTTGGCAGCAAAAAAAGTGGGACGATTTGCTGGTTCAGTATTTCCACCCTTTAATCAACTCAAGCCTGGGGCAGTGTGGAAGACTGCAACCTAAGTCTTGGGGCTCAGTCCAGGAAGAGAGTGGCTTAAGGAGTAGAGTGGCAAAGTGGTTTTCTCAAAATGTCCTTCCAGCTGTCCAATTTGCTTAGAACCATCAAAATACTAGTGCTGTCCTGGGTAAGAGAATTCTGTGATGATGGCAACTCTTCGAAGGCCTGGCTCTTAAAAGTAATAATGTTGGTATTTAAGCGCTTACTATGTGCAGAGCACTGTTCTAAGCGCTGGGGTAGACACGAGGGAATCAGGTTGTCCCACGTGGGGCTCACAGTCCTAATCCCCATTTTACAGATGAGGTAACTGAGGCACAGAGAAGTTAAGTGACTTGCCCACAGTCACACAGCTGACAAGTGGTGGAGCAGGGATTCGAACCCATCACCTCTGACTCCAAAGCCCATGCTCTTTCCACTGAGCCACGCTGCTTCTCTAAAAGCCTTGTTTGGGGGTACTGTACTTAAAGAGGGTCACTGAAGTCAGGTTTAGGCAGGCACAGTCAAAGTGAAAAGTCAGTGCATTTGTGTTTATCAAATATCCGTGTAATTAAAGTAGGTTTTTAAAAATGTGTTTGAGTTACTGAATTTACTTGCATATTCCCCCCCCATTTTATTTATTAATTTGCAAAAGTTGTGCATCCTAAAGACTTCAGGGGAAGGTTCTGTTAAAGCTCATGTAATTAAGTCTAAAAATTTGGGGAGCAGGAGAGAAAGGGAAAAGAGAGGAGAAGGAAGAAAGAAGGAAGAAAGTAAAAGCAAGAGTGTAAGAATCTGTCTCTCTTAGGGAAATTTGGAGGCTGTCAACTGTTTCAACACCAGGAGAAACTGTAATGATAACTTCACTTGTTTTATGTGTGAGAGAAGATGTATATAGGATGTACACATTTTTCTTAGGCTACCTATTGGAAAAACCAGATATTTTGGGAATCTTGCTGCTTATGAAGGAGGCTTCAGGATTATATGTCACACTACAGAAGTCCAACAGAAATAATTGTTACTGGATTGACCTGTGCTGTTTAAATTTATTTTGATCTAAAAAGACCATAGATGTAATTTGGAATTTTTTATTTCACAAATGAGGTGGATGGGAGGGGTAATATATTATTGCTTAGCCTTTTAAAAGTCCTAATTGAGATTTGATTCTTATCTGTTTTAAGGAGGTAATGGAGTTCTACACCTGCAACGAAAATTCTCTGGACAAGTGGGAACAACCTTTTGTGATCGATAAGCTCAAGGTACAAGGGGAAAAGATCTTGAAGGGTGTTAGAAATTATTGTGGTAATTGATGATCATCAGAAGTAAATGTTAGTTTTAGTCGAGATTATACTTTGATGTTTTTTATTTTGTGTGTCAACTTAGGGTCTCCCCCAAACACCTTTTGAGGGAAAAACTTTAAAAAAGACTGACAGAATATTTTTACAGAATTAAAGACTTATTTTGTTATTTGGTACTCTTGCAAAGAAGAATGAAAAATTTACCATCCTACCATCCTTCCAGCATGACCAACAGGAACTGATGAAATGATATGCTCACCTGGCATCAATTCATACCTAGAAATGTGATGATGGGGGGGTACACTGACCCACAGAGAGCACTGTTCTCCCCTGTAATGATGGTATTTGTTAAACCCTTCTTTATGTCAAGCACTGTACTGAGCCTGCACTAGGATGGATTCCAGATAAGCAAGTTGGACATAGTCCATGTCTCCCATGGGGCTCTCAGTCTAAGTAGGAGGTAGTAGGGTTTAATCACCATTTTACTGATGGGGAAATTGAGGCACATGGAAGTTATGTGACTTCCCCAAGATCACAGAGCAGGCAAGTGGCAGAGCTGGGGATGGAACCTAGACCTTAGTCCTTTCATCTAGGCCGTGCTCCTAATGCACTCTCTGGGTACAGAGTAAAGAGAAGCCTCCTGCAGCCCTCTTCCATCAATCAGCGATGAACTAAACACTTGGGCGAGTACAACACATTAGAGTAGGTAGACACCATCCCTTCCCAAGGGAAGTTTACATTTCATGCATTCTCTACTCTAAGGGGGCTCGTGTTTGAAGGTGGTGAGAATATGCTATCAGCTGTTTAGAAACTGCGCCCTGTTGACTTTCATTGGCTAACAACAGAGTTTTTCCAGCTTGTATATTTTGTGAATACGGGGAAAATTCCGAGATTAGGAAGAAATAGCCGAAACAATGCCCCTAGGAGAATACGGGGCTCAGGGACTCTAACACCTCGCTTGCCCTTCTCTTTGTCCCATTCCAAACGAAGTAGCTACCAACTTGGGGCATCTCTTCCACCCCAACTTCAACTCCAGTTGGCGCTATTCATTTCTTCTACTTCTCCTGGGTGCCGGCCCTCTGTACAGGGTTGGGAGGATCCATTTTTTTCCCTCTCTTCCCCTGCCCAGAAGTCCGTGTAAGGGGCTGCACATTCACTCCCCCAAAGCAAAATCTGGATAATAAAATTTAGTTCAATTTTATGTTCCATATTTTAAGCAAAAAAGAAAATGAAGAAATTGGATAGCATGTATTACAAATGCGGAAGACTTTTTTCGATGGTGTATATAAAAAAAATACTCATGGAAGCAATGAAAAGAAAGCCATAGAGAACATCCCAAAATATCAAGAAGAAGTTTGAGTGGTATAAATAAGATAGGAAAAGCATAAAATCAATGCCTTGAAGAGCTGGTAAATTCTGGGGTAGTTGATTGGTAAAAAAAAAAAATGGCATCAAAGAAAAGAATAATTTGAGTTTTTCCCATTCAAATCCTATAGAATTGAATTTATATCATCTTTAAAATATTAGGAGATTTAAATCAGGGTGAGAGAATCTGCTTTGATTCAGATGTAGAGGTACATTTTCATAGTGGAAGGAAAAACATGAAGTAAAAGTTATAGGGGTGATCACATTCTGGGATATGCTTCTTTCTGGCAGTAAGGAAGAAACTGAGAGCTTTTCATTGCTGTGCAGTGAATTTTGAAGATTAAGGAATACACTTAAGATAGTATTTCTCTGTGAAGTTATATTGAAAATTTGTGACTGATTATGATCTCATTCACATTTTCACCACCTTGACAGGAAATGGCTAAAGCAGAGGGTCTCTGGAACCTCTTCTTGCCAGCCATAAGTGGCCTCAGCCAACTGGACTATGCCCTGATTGCAGAAGAAACCGGAAAATGTTTTTTTGCGGCAGATATCTTCAACTGCCAAGCACCAGGTTACAAAATAATTTAAAGGAATCGCTTCATTGAATACTTTGAACAAGATTTAAAATTTCACCCTTTTTAATTTAATTTGCCAATTCCTTGAAACTCACAAGCTCATCTGTGAAATCAGTTGTTTGGCAAAGGTGCATGTCATGATATAATGTTACAATTCTGGTTGCGTTCATTTACTTCACGGGCCTGGGAGTCAGAGGACCTGGGTTCTAAATCCAACTCTGCCATTTGTTTGCTGTATGACCTTGGGAAAGTCTCTTAACTTCTCTGTGCCTCTGTTACCTCATCTGTGAAATGGGGATTAAGACTTTGAGCCTTATGTGGGACAGGCACTCTGTCCAACCTAATTATCTTGTATCTAGCCCAGTGCTTAGTACAGTGCCTATCACACAGTAAAAGCTTAACAAATACCGTTTAAAAACTTTACCTAATAGTGGAAGGGAACCTCCTTCTTAGAGGTCTGGGGATATTTAGAGGCATGGATGACTGATAGAAAGTGAATTGGTAGAGGGTGGGGAAAGAAGCCCAGGTGATACGCTCTTTGTGCGTCTCAGATTTCACGTATCAATTCATCCATGTATTAGTCCCTTTATTTTATCTGCTATATGTCAACGATTTACATCTGTTGTCCCCTTTAGAATGTATGGCTAGGGTTTTTCTTCAGTTGGAAGACTAAACTGTTGAAAATCGGTGTCCATGGGTGGGACGGTCAAGCACACTTGACCCTTACGCCCCTTAAAATGCAGCAATGAATGTTTTCTGGCCCTTTTCTTTTAAATGGTGCTTAAGTGCTTTCTGTGTGCCAGACCCTGTACTAGGTGCTGAGGTAGATATAAGCTAATCAGACTGGACACAGTCCCTGTCTCACATGGGGCTCACAATAGGAGGGAGCACAGGGATTGAATCCCCATTTGGCAGCTGAAGAAACGGAGGCAGAGAAGTGACTTGCCACACAGCAGGAAAGTGGTGGAGCTTTGCTATTTGGGTGAGTATTACTGATGTCACTTGTTCAGAAGGTAAAATGAAGCCCTACTGACAGCAAGACCTGTGTTTGAATTGGTTTTACAGTAGTGATGATGTGTGTGTGAGTGTATCTTTCTCTCTCTTTCTCTCTCTCAGGGCTTCCTCTGTGCCAGGCACCGTACTAAGCACTGAAGTAGATAAAGCTAATCGGGTAGGACACGGTTCGTGTCCCACGTGTGGCTCACAGTCTTAATCTCCACTTTACTGATGAGGTAACTGAGGTTCAGAGAAATGAACTGACTGGGCCAAGGTCACACAGCAGACAAGCAGCAGAGCTGGAATTAGACCCACAAGTCCTTTTGATTCCCAGCCTTGTGCCATTTGGCCATGCTGCTTCTCTTGAGCCCTACACTTTAAGCTCTTTTGGGGCATGCCAACTCTGTGACATTGTGCTCTCCCAAGCATATAGTATATTGCTGTGCACACAATTGATCAACTGACCAATCCTCCCTATGCCTAGCAGTAATGCCTTGTGTGACAGTGGGCCGGAAGAATGGGTGGAGCCCATGGTCACAGAGCAGAATAACAGCGGATACAGTAATATAAAGAGGTCACGAGTGAAGTTAGAATGTAAACACCTTACAGACAGTCTTTGTTTTATATGGATTTTTAAAATTCCCAAACAACTAGTACAATGTGAACTTCTCAAGGTAGGGACTGTTTCTTGCTTTTATGTTCCCCAGCAACTAGTACAGTGCTTTCCGTACAGTAGGCATGGAGTAAACGCTGTTGATGATGGTGATGCACCTATAATAAAAGGTGGGAGTGGAGGGAGAAGCCTGGTGAGTGGTTCATGACCAGTGGTTATATCTGATCTGGATTATGTAATCCTGAGGTTCCCGGAAAGAGATTCTGCACAATAAGCCTCCAGAAATGCTGCTGCCTTTCTGCTGGGCTTATGTGAGGTTGATACACAATCTGTTCGATTTACTGCAGGAGCTTTTTAGGAGGTCTGATCTAAGGGGCCCAAAATAAATATCCTGGACTGCATTTGAACTCCGATAGCTACCCGGGGTGAGGACCTGGATTCTACTCCCAATTTTGCCACTTCCTGCTGTGTGGCCTTGGGCAAGTCACTTCTTTGTTCCTTTGTTTTCTCAACATTAAAATGGGGAGTCAGTACTTGTTTTCCCTCTTATTTCAACTAGGAGCCTCGTGTGGGATAAGGACTCTGATTAACCTGATTATCTCGTATCTACCCCAGCACTTAGACCAGTGCTTAACACATAGTAAACACTTAAGAAATATTATTCAATGATAATAATAACAGTTGTAGACCTTGCCACTGGGTGGAATGTCTCTTCTTTTTAGTCTCAGTGTAACGGTACCATATGCTACACCTGGTGACCAGTTAATCAAATTTATGGTAGAATCAAGGTAAAGCAGCTTCCAGAATGCTGGGGAAAAGCTCCTTCAGCATTTTTTAAATTAGGGGAAGCACAGATTAGCAAAATCTATGTCCTTAGTAGTCTGTGATAAAAGAGGTTAGCTAAGGTACCCTCTGCCTTTTTGCCTCAGTAGCCAAAATATAGTAAACAGAGAGTCCAGACTTCCTACATAGATAAACATTAAATAATTGTTAAATAGGAAATTGGGTGTTTTCTTCCTGATGCCAAAAGATAGTTTAGTCATGAGACTTAGTTCAGAGTGTTTTCACCAGTTAAATTGCTTGGAACATCGCCATCCTAGTTTTAGGACACCATATTCATTTAGGTTGTTTGGAAGGAAGGTATTTTCAGTTTAAAATTGGATTCCTACCCATATACTTTAAAAACACACAGGAATTCCGTCAGGGCTTCGAGCCTTAGAGTTATTTTCCCCCTCATGTAACTGATTTCAACTTGGGCAACTCTAAAGTTTATCAAAGACTACTACCGCCAATAGTATTTCGTGGAAAACACTGTCCATACTAGGTACCATATGCAAAGCACTGTACTGTCTCCTGAAAGAATTTGCTGAAGAGTAGGATCTTCCCCTGAGGAGATTTTAATCTAATGGTGGAGATCAGCAAACGTAAAATGAATATGAAGTTGGAACCCAAATGCTTGAGCATAACTAAAAATAAAAGGACAAATGTGGAGATGGCTGTAGTGGAGGATTCATCCATTCAGTAGTAATTATTGAGTACCTGTACTATGTGCTGGGGAAAAATGCCAAAATGACAATTAAGCATTGCCTACAGAAGGCTCACAATCTAAGAATAAAGGAGGTCAGGCACTGGCAAGAATATCAATAAAACGAGGACAGTAACAAAGACAGTAAGAGCTATACAATACATTATGGCCAAAAGATATGTTTCCAGGTTTCTCATAGCTCTGGTTAGGTCATTCATTCATTCATTCCGTTGTATTTATTGAGAGCTTACCGCATGCAGAGTGCAGTACTAAGCGCTTGGGAGAGTACAATACAACAATAAACAGACACCTTCCTTGCCCACAATGAGCTTACAGTCTAAAGGTCTTCTGAAGCCCAACCACAATCTCCAGAACCTCCTTTCTTCACGTTTTTAAGAGTTTGCCTGATGTGGCTACCACTCCAGCAGGGTAGAATTGGATTCCTGTTTTTGTGGGGTGTTGGGAAGGGCTCATTCAAGGCCTCTGCAGCCCTGATAGAATAGTAATGATGGTATTTGTCAAGCGCTTACTATGTACCAAGAAATGTACAAAGCGGCCAGGGTGGAAACAGGGAAATCGAATTGGACATAGGTAGGGCCTCCAGGAATTCATGGCTGGCACTGGTGCTGCCGTGGCTACCGATCTCACTCCAAAAGGGAAAGATTCGACTCCCGAAAGGGGATTTAAGTAGGGTCCCATTCACAGGCCGTGAGTTGCCAGTGGAGGAGCCTCCAGGACCATCTGGGTTTGATGTCCACCACTCCGCTGGTCAAACAGCATTTCTGTACCGTATCTATTTGTAATTTATCTTAACGTCCGTCTCACCCTGTAGTGTGTAAGCTCCTTGTGGGCCTGGATTTTCCATACCAACTCTTCTGTAATGGGCTTTCCCAACTGCTGAGTGCAGTGCTTTGAACGCAGTAAGTGCTCAGTAAATATCAGTGATTGATCAATAGTGCTTTTGGTCCTGCAGGGTTCAGGCTAGTGGGGAGAAGAGAAGAGGTTAATTGTGAAAGGTTTCCTGGAAGAGGTGAACTTATAGTAGGCCCTAAAAGAGGGAAGGATGTGGTTCAGTGACTTACCTGTTTTTAGGCAGATCTCCTATGGGATAAATCTCTATAGGGCTTTCTTTGTCTACTTTTCTTCCTCCATTGTTGCATGATAACATAAGCAGCTGATGATGCATTACCAGATTTGCAAAACAGATCCAATGCTTTCTGGAGAATTGGATCCAATATTGATTGTATTAGAGCTGTCCTTGTGTCTATTAAATGTGAAAACAGATGTGATAAATTGGTTGCTTGCCCATCAGCTTTTATCACCTCTGTAAAGCTTTTTTTTTTTTTGCAAATCTCTTGATCTACTATACCTGATATTGCATTCTCTAAAGAACTCTAGGATTTAGTGATTTTTTTCCAACTGGGCAGAAAACAAGGTTCCAAATGAAAACATTTGCTCATCTCAGAAAAAGATGAACCAACCATATCAATAAAAATCTATTTAGTCATGGAGAAATGATATATGGCTGAAATAAATTAAAATTCAAATGTCCAATACCCAAAAAGCAGTCTGGGCCTGCATCCTGATTGGGAATGATTTTAGATGAAGGGCTTTGGAAATCCGCGTTCTCTTCTGTGGCTAAGTTAATGGAAATGTACCCATCGCGTATTGCTTAAGTGAGATTGTGATTTAAATCATGTCATCTGTTAACTTTTTCGTCTTTTTTCATGTTATTTTGAATGCCAAAACTGACGTGGGCATGCTCAAAAATCTGAAAATTTCATGCCTGGAGAACTTTTCTAATGAATTTATATTCTTTCTGCTGTTCCATAGACACCGGAAACATGGAGGTACTCCACTTGTATGGAAGTGAGGAGCAAAAGAAACAGTGGCTTGAGCCTCTCCTTCAAGGAACTATTAGGTCCTGCTTCTGCATGACTGGTAAAAGAGAAATCACTTTGTGGCAGTTTCTAAAATCCTCAACTTAGATCAAGTTTTCTCAAAGGTCCAGGGCATTTATTTGTTGGGAATGAATGGAGGTGATGCCTTAGCTTCATTTTTTCCATTTCCTTCCTCCGTACGGCCCTTACTCCCTTCCTTCCCCAACCCCTTCCATCTCTAAACACTTCAGGAAAAGCTTTGCATGAGTCGGGGCCTTTGGCGGGCCCCTGCCTTGGGCTTGGACTGAGAGAAAGGTAGCCTGCATTCCTCCGAGTTATACCCTACTTGGGCCAGGACTAGATGCCTAACTGCATTCCTAGCCAGCACTGAGCTTGTCATTGCTGTGTGTGCACAAAAAAATTAGGCCCAGCCAGAAGCCCAGCACTTCACAAGGAGTTGTTGTTTTTTTTTTCCCAACCTACTATCCTACCCCTCCCTTTCAGAAGTGAGATCGGTCCTAGTTGGGTTTCATGCAGGTCCACATTTCTAAGCCTCAGTTCTTGCTTGAGGCCTTGTTTGAGACCGAGCCCCTCGTACTGTTCAGGTACAACTTCAGACTAAGCCTGGAGGTTCCAGTTTGGTTGCAGTTTAGTTGGCTGCAGGGATAGTAGAGTTCTGTGTGTGCTTTGGATTCTCTGAGTTCAAATGTGGAATTAATAGTGCAGCTTCCCCACTCCCGTCAGTTCCTTTGCATACGCTTGTCTTATGGACCAATAATGGTAAGGCCTAGAATACCGGTGGGATCAGCGTTGCTTTTGAGACCTGGTAGTACGGGTCTCGAGTATTGCAAATAAGTTCTAGAGACATCTAATTATGAGATCTGGACAAGCAAAGGCAAAAAGTTGCCAAATATGTGAATATATGTTTTTGAGATCATTAAAAAAATTTTGGTCCACAACATATGTTCTATATTAAAAATTTCTTCGTATCTTTGAGAGGAAAAAGGGTGGGTTATCTTTTCTAGGTACATGTTGAGTGCATTGGCCCCAAGGCAAAATTCTGCTTCATGTGACCATTTGTTTTATTTACTATACCCTATCTGTAAATTAAGTGTTCCCAAAGATTCCCTTGGGTAGAATTACTTTGTTTTTCCCCCTAGAAACCTGTGGAGGCTGGAATTCTTTTATAAATTATGACTTTGATAATGCTGTAAACATGTTAGCAAACTTTTATCCAAAAACGTTTGGCCACACTTGGATAGGAAACGGTAATCGAGAGTTCTCCCAAGAGTCCAGTTTCATAGTTTCCTCTGTGAGTTTAGAATTAAACCTCCATCTCAGTTGGCAGCTTTTAATGTTATGTTGCAGGAATCCTGACACTTAGCCAAAGTGCATGGGTGAGTTGTTCATTATCCAGTTAATTTGATCAATATAGGTAGCCAAACTGGGTAGATTGTTTCATAAATTACCATGCCATCTTTCTCTTCACCTGCTCCTAGTTAGTGGAATCCAAACACAGTCCGGTGGAATTTTTTGGCCTATTTCTATGGTTGTCCTTATCAGTAAATTCACTTTGTATTCTTTCACAGAACCCGATGTTGCCTCAAGTGACGCTACCAATATGGAATGTAGCATTGAACGAGATGGGGATGGCTACGTGATTGATGGCAAAAAGTGGTGGAGCAGTGGTCAGTATGAAGACTGGGCTATTACAAGTGATCAGAGCTTCAGGCCTGCAATTAAAAATGTTGACATTCACTTTAAGCTAACACCATATGTTTTCTTTGCTTTTCATTTGGAAAATACATGAAAGACAAGAATCATCCCATTAATAGCTGTAATTTTAGAACCGAGTAATGACGATGGAAACCACAAGTACCTTTTAATGATTTCTAATGTAGAAATTTCTTCAAACCATTGGTTTACATGCACTATACAAGACTCAGATTATTTTATTATAAGATATACTTGTAGGATCAAACGTCTATAGTGAGATGAATGGAATCATGTATTAAAAATGGTTTATTTTGGTATAGTTTCACTGCTTTAAAAATGGTGAGAATATATATTTACAAAAAAGGAGAGTATATATATCTATATAGATTAGAGATTACAGAGATGAGGCTTTACATTCTGATCTAAAGTAATTAAAAGTGTACAATAATTTTTTGACACTTTTCAAAAGAAATTAGTTTCATCCAATAACACCTTTTCTGTAGATATTCAATCTCTACCTTTTTGTTGAGGAATTCATAAAGCGAATACTGTCCAGTATCAATTTTGAGAGGAGGTCCAACCCAGGTACAAACTATTAAATCATTCTGCAGTAAACCAAAAGAAATGTACTCATTTTGTTATAGTGCCCTGTACCCCACCCCCTCTTTGCCTGATAGGTCAAGGTAATTCCCTTCCTCCATCCAGCTCCCTGTAAGAGTGGGACTAAGGCCAAAATGCCGCTGGGGGAGATCATGATAGTAATGATAATTTTTATTAGCTTTTCTCCTCTTGCCATCCTCCTTAGTCACGTGTGGCCTCACTGGGTGAAGCTTTAGCCAGAATATGTTATGAGTATATAGGGGTCTGGGAAAAGGAGGGAGAGAGCACACAGAGATCATAAAAAGAATTGAAGGAGGAAAAAGACAAGGAGATGGACAGACAGTGAGAAAGCCAGAAGTCAGTGACAGGAGGGGACAAGGGGGGGGGGGGGAAGGGACAAGGAGAGCCTACAAGGCCATTAGAAACAAAACAAAACAAAAAAATGAGAAGAGAGAGCCAATTGAAGAAAGACAATAGCTCACATCACAGGAAGAGACAGAGATGAATGGTTGGGAATAGGAGAATGAGAGGGACCAGCAAGACAGTAGCAAGAAAGAACAGGATATAAGAACAAATAAATAAAGACAGATAATTGTCCAGTAAGTGCTTCTGCACGAGATGGTTAACCCTCTCAAAGATCATGTTTACCAACTATTTCGACTGTGAGTTCCACGTGGGACAGGGTCTGTGCCTCACTTGATTAACTTGTATTCAAACCAAGGCTTAGAACAGTGCTTGTCACATTGAAAATGCTTAACAGATACCATAATAATAATAATTATATCAACTCTATTGTCTTGTACTTTCCTAGGTGTTTAGTACAGTGCTCTGTACACAGTAAGCACTTATTAATAATTGATTGAAGAGTTTGAAGATGAAGGAAGAAGGAAAGCGGCATGGGGAGGAGAGGTGGGTGATGGAGAGAATTATGGGAAAACGGGAGAGAAAGTGGGTCAGAAAGATGAGCAAAAATGTAGTCCTTAACCAAGCCAAAACATTGCCTTGTCTGTTAGCAATGAATTCATAAGAAAATAATTCTGCACGCCTTACAGAAAAATGTCTCCATTCCTCTCTATCCTTTCTCAAGTGAGGAAAACCGGATCTCTTAGCTTCCTTTCCTATTCTGTTCACAGAGATGGGAAACAGATGGTCACTCTGTCAGTGCCTAATCCATTTGCTCGCCAATGCATATGAAAAGAGTTGATAGCTTCTTTAAGTCACTTCCCAAAATGAGACTAGAATCCTTGTGGGAGTAAGGAGGAAAGGAGGAGAAGAGTTGTTCAGGCAAAATGTCAACCCTGCTGTAGCTTAAGATGGGTGACACTCTGGAATTTTGCAGCTCAAAGCAACGCACAGGGAAAAGAGTTTTATTATGGGGAAGGTACACTGTATCTATCCCAGGAGAAACCTTGTGCTGAATGAAATGCGTCCTTTTGCATTTGTACATTCAGTTATTCTGACTCTTCCTTGAGAGTAGACACCCTGTCGTCATTGTTTGTATCACTTTTTGGTTTTGCATTTCCCAAGAACAGTGTATTTATTTCATTTATGTTCTACTTCTAGAAACAGAAGTAACTGATCTTCAGGAACCACATGTGTTGAGGATCCATGGCTTTAGTTTATATTAGAACCAGAATATTTCCAATGCATTTGATCTTAATCGCTCTGCTCTTGAATCAGATTTTTTTTGCTAAATTATTTGTTACTGAGTCTAGAAAATATACCTTTTGTAATGTATTTTGGTTTATCTGCATTGAAAAGCAGATTCATTTATTCAAGATGATTAGACACAAGTTTGGGGTTTTGGGGTTTTGTGTGTGTGTGGTTTCAATTTAGGTACTGGTCTTTTCAACCTAGCTCTTTATATAAATATTTCTCACGTAGAAATTATGAAGGTGGAATCTTTATGGTCAAGGTGGACCTTCAAGGAGATCTCTGGGAAAGATGGGCCTCAGAGAGCTGTAACGGGCAGATTTTGAGGTTTTGTAGCACTAAGTTCTTCAGGCGTCTCAGAAGAAAACCCATTTTTGGAGAAATTAGCAGATAAATTTGTAATTTGAGGCTTTGCCCTTACAGTTACAAATCCAGTATTTAGTAATAGAAACCAGATCATGATGAAAGGAGATTCTAGTGTAGGAAAATGAGTAGTCATCTTGGAAACATGGCAAAAGTATGTGGAAAACAAAACAATAAAATACTGTACAATTCTCTGTTTAACTACACACCTGCTGATGTTATATGAGATTACATATAAAATGAGTTCTAGAGAAATGCTGAATGATATTTTACTCTAAGGTTATTGGAGTATGTTTTTTAAAGTCCTGATATGATTTAATGAAATAAGCCTCTTTTGATAAAATTCAGAAAGTTAAAAATGGCTTAGAAAGTCACGTTAAAATTTGTTGCTCTATTCTCCCATGGCTTTTTGTAGTCAGTTAATTTTCAATGGTTGGCTCTGTTGGTTCATCCAGATCTTGGGTCTGGTTCCAGCGTTTCAGTCATTGTCAATCCTGAACTCTTCATATTTATTTGAATTATTTCCGGTGTGGATTTGTTCCTAAGGTTTTCTTTTTCTCACATAACACATGCCTTGTCTTATTCAGCCTTATTTTAAAAAAAAAACACCTTTTTTAAATTACATTTTGAGTGTCTTGGGCATGTCATTTCTTGGTCCATCCAAAGATTTCCACAGATTTTGGACTTAAGAGTCAGAGTAATGTGGATGTTCTCTTTCTTACCTCAGAGTGAGCAGCATCCCTTGAGATAAAGGCTGCATTTTAAGCAAGAGAAGTCTGAATGCTAAATACTAAAACTACTTGTCGGTTCTGTGTGCCCTTCTGAGTCGAAAGGAATCTCCTCAGGGTTTTGTCTCTGTCTTCTCCAGTATCCGTATCTCTTTGCCATTTTCAAAATATGCGTTTTAAAAGAGGCTCCCATAAAGGCGTACAAAATTGGATTGAGGCAGCTGTGAAATAGGGCTACACTTTCTGTGATCTGGATTGCGACATCAATGCGTTTGCTCATGCCACAGTCTGTAATTAGTAAGTAGATGATGTCCATGGCTCGCCAGAACTTGACAATGTTATACGGCAACTGGGTGACAATGAAAACCACTACCACTGCCAGCAGAACTTTGAGGGGCTGAGATTTTTTAATGTTTGGAGTCCTAATGAGAGTCCTAGCAGTGATAAAATAGCAAACCCCCATGATCAGAAAGGGGACTGCGAAACCCAAGCTGATTTCCAGCAACTGAATCGATGCTTTCATAGATATTCCCAGGTGCTGTGGGAATATTGGAAGACATCTATACCTGTCTTTGTTTTTCCTGACCGTATTAAAAATTAATTCGGGTACGCTCAGTAAAACTGCAGCTATCCAGACACAGAAACAAATAACCCAGCAGGTTTTTCCAATTTTTTCCAGTCTTGGAGCATTAGTTACTGCAGAGTATCTATCTACGCTGATACAGGCCAGAAACTGCATGCCAGACACAAAGTTTATGGTGTAGAGAGCCGAGGTTACTTTGCACATCGTCTGCCCCAATACCCACCCCTGCACTGCGTTTACGGCCCAAAAAGGCAGGGTGAATAGCAGGAGTAAATCAGCCACGGCCAAATTCATGATGTATACGTCAGTCTTCGATTTCTGTTTCTTGTAGAAGGAGTAAACCACTAACACTGCAGAATTTCCTGCGAGCCCAACGATGAAAGCCACGGTGTAAAAGGCAGGCAGAAATGATTTTGCAAAATTCCTGACCTCTTCTTTTAAACATATCGTTTCAAATAGGCCATAATCATAAGTGGCATTCATTTCACCCTCTTCGTAATAGTACTCACTTGATTGGTTGTGTGCCAAATCCATGGCCAGGATCTAGAAGGGAGAAATGACAGTGAGATGTTACAAGTTGATTCTGATTGAGTGCTAAAGGGAACATCTTTTCCTCCACCGCACGGTTCATCCTTTGAAGAGAAGATAAGGTTGTAGAAGTTAGTCCAGTTTTAGAGCTAAACCCATTTTTCTTAACAAGGCACAGTGCCATTCAACCCACATTTGGGCTGTAAAAGAGAGACCTAAAGTGAAGGGGATCCCCTAGGTGCTCTTATGTGGCAGCCTTTTATGGGTAACCTGGGGAGAAGGATGCAGAAATTCATTTAATCATATTGAGCACTTACTGTGTGCAAAGCACTGTACTAAGCACTTGGGAGAGTACAATACATGGTTCAGGGGAAAGAGCATGGGCTTGGGAGTCAGAGGTCATGGGTTCTAATCCCGGCTCCACCACTTGACGGCTGTGTGACTTGGGGCAGGTCACTTGAATTCTCTGTGCCTCAGTTACCTCATCTGTAAAATGGGGATGAAGACTGTGAGCCCCATGTGAGACAACCTGATTAACTTGTGTTTACCCCTGCTCTTAGAACAGTGCTCAGCACATAGTAAGCGCTTAACAAATATCAACATTATTATTACAACGCAATAACAGACAGACACATTCCTGCCCACAAGGAGCTCACAGTCTAGAGAGGGAGATGGACATTAATGTTCATAAATTACTAAATAAATTACAGATTACAGATATATACATCTGTGCCTGACTGAAAGATTACTGAAAGGAGCAAATCAGGGTGACGCAGAAGGGAGTGGGAGAAGAGAGGAGGGCTTAGTCAGGGAAGGCTTCTTGGAGGAGGTGTGCCTTCAATAAGACTTTGAAGTGGGGGAGAACAACTGTCTGATGAGGAGGGAGGGCATTCCAGGCCAGAGGTAGGATGTGGCCTAGAGGTCGGTGGCAAAAAAGATGAGATTGAGGTACACTGAGAAGGTTAGCGTTACAGGAGTGAAGTTTGCGGGCCGGGTTGTAGTAGGAGAGTAGCAAGGTGAGGTAGGAGAGGGCAAGGTGATTGAGTGCTTTAAAGCCAGTGGTGAGGAGTTTTTGTTTGAAATGCACCTGTGCTTAGACTATATTTTTTCCTCCCTTTGAGTGTCCCAAGTCAAAGTAACAAAAACAAATTTAATGTGAAAATAGTAAAGCCATTATTTAAAATTAGTATTTTTATAATCAGTTGATCAAGAAAAGCTCAAAGCACAAAGCGATTGAGGGTAGTTGGAGAATTTCCATCTCTGAAGATCTTTATTTATGGATGATTAACTGCCTGAAATTCTTTATCATTAAACTGCTTGTAGCAGGGGACTTGGCCAGAAGATTTCGTGAAGCTCTATTGAGCTTCTTGATTCAAGAGACCATGTCCTCCTCCTAAAGCACCAGGGTTAAGAATTGGGAGTAGAACCTTTATTCATCAGGCTCATCCTTGTCCAAGTGGCTGAACCTTTCTTCTTTGCCAGTATTATTTATTTTGAAAATCTTCAGTAGCAAGCAAGAAAAAAAACACCATTTTGATATTCCTTGGTCTGGTCAGTTCCAGTTCAGCTCTGTTTTTATCTAGATCCCTGAACCTTTTCAAGTATTCAGATGAACCACCTGCCAAAAAGTGATTTTAAGGAATTCACAAATTTGGTCACTGGTTTAACTACTGAAATGCCAGAGTTGGCTTTTGAAAAATTTGAATCTTTTAGACCAGTATATTCCTCAAATATTTTAAAATCCATTAATAATAACATTCGATATAGTTTCTAAAACAGAAATGCTTAATGATTGTCAGTCATAACCAAAGTTTCAGACCACTACTTCCACCAGTTAGGCATCTTCCACAGCCTAAAATTCACTTTAAAAAAAAAGGTGCCAGAACTAATAACACCATAATGTAAGAAAAATAACTTATTACATATTAGGAAGTGACAGGAAAAGTAATCTTACCTCTGCAAACAGTATTTGTTAATTGAATCTTAGGTAATATTAATAGATTTCAGTGTGGTAATTTAAATTTGAAGATTCTAACAATCCCTTTGCAAATCTAAATTTATATAACTTCCCATTTTTGTGTGTTCTGAAAGCTTGCCACATTCTCACATGGACTTTGAATTTGGAAAGCTTGAAATACTCTTATATGATTTCAAATTCAAACACCAGTCTTAGTGCACTTGAAAGAGCATTTTTGGTTTAGCTCCACTTTTCTGAGTTCATAAAACACTTGAGGAAAGTCCCTTTTAAAAAATAAGTAAAATAAAACCCACTGTTTTCATAATATTTACACAGATGTTGACAGGTTTGCGTTCTCTTTTTACTCTTCAGGTCTTTGAAAAATGATCGCCCGTAGGGTTGTATATTTTAATCCTCAATGTATAATCAATCAATCATATTGAGTGCTTACTCTGTGCAGAGCACTGTACTAAGCATTTGGGAGCGTACAACGCAATATAACAGACACATTCATGGCAATATAAGCACACAGTTTCAATAGAGGCACATGATCTCTCAGGTAGTTCTTCTAAGTTACCTACTGATTAGTTGTAATGCAGTCATATATTATAGGAAAATGGGGAAATGTAAATTCTTCTGCTGACCAAGCGTCTGAACCAAAGTAATCATCTTAGTTATGAGTGCTTCAAAACAAAACTGGAAAAAGTTGAGAATAATATTTCCGATCCATTGTCTAAAATGAATGCACCAGTAATTTATAACCCATCAAATAATCATTGAGGAAATAAGATTTAAAACTGTCTGCAACCCTATTAAAGCTAAAGTCCTAAAATAAATGGAACAGGGCATTTTTTTAATTGTTAATTTTTAATTAAATAGGAAAGTTAAATAACTATGGTACTATCCTAGTATTAGTATTTTCAGATGCTCATTAAAGAATTGCAGAATGAAGTTTTCACATTGCTGCATTCCGCAAGCAGAGACTTTTCAACCACTAATCAGAACATTCCTGGAAGACAGAAATAGAATTTAAAGCCTCATAAGATATTAGCTATGTTCGAATGAGAGAGACAAATCACTGACCTTTTGTATTCTGCCGAGTAGGAACCAGATCTGGGGGAGGAAAGGAGACTCTGATGAGACTGACTCAAGCAATGTTGGTTTTTCAGCAAGCACCACGCCTTTATCATTTTTCCAAGTGACTTGAATGTACGTTCGAAGGGGAAAAAAAATAAATCCTGTCTTCCAGGAAGTCAATTAACCATACAAGTACTTCCAGTTTCTTTTTGCTTTCAGTCACAAGGCAAGCTAAAACCCAAATTCTCAAGTTTTCTGGGAATGGATCTGAATGCATACCATCTTGGGCTCACAGCTGTTAACAATGTGCAAATGACTACAGATGAGGGGAACTAAAAGAGTCACCCAAGGGCATCAGAGTAGAGAAAATGATGTGAATTTGCAACCTCCAGAATGATGAATAGCTTTTCTAAGACCATTTCTTTTACACCTGACTCAAATATATTTTGCCTAGTTGGATAAAGGGGGAAAATTTTGATTACTTACTTTTTCTTAAAGTAATTTGGGTCGCAGGAGGTGGAGAGGGGCAGGGAGCAGAGTAGGGAGAAATGTTTTAATTATTTACTTTTGCATCCCTGAAGTAATTTTATTTACCTAAGATGAAGAAGCAGAAAAATTGTGAGTAGACACATCTTTCCCTCCCATGTTTGTTCTCTTTGATTACCTCTTTTCCCTAATGTCCCCTGAAATTCCCTTCGACCCCCCTTCTTGTACTACTCTTACTCTCCAGTCTCTGTGATTGTCCCTTTAAGATCCCTTTTATATCACAGATATAGAATGGCCCCTGGTCTGCTCCCTGCATTTGATAAATTTGAAGAATCTTTTGTTATTAGCTTTACTGCCCCTTAGAAGGTTGGTCTCTTAGTCAAACAATCAATCATATAAGTTGACCGCTTACTGTGTGTAGAGCACTGTCCTAAGCACTTGGGAGAGTATAACACCACAATATAACTGACACATCCTTTGCCCACAAAAAACAGTCTAGAAGGGGAGACAGACATTAATATAAATAAATAAAATTACAGATGTGAACGTAAGTGCTGTGGGGCTAGTCGGGGAAGAACAAAGGGAGCAAGTCATGGTGATGCAGAAGGGAGTGGGAGAAGAGTAGGGCTTAATCAGGGAAGTCCTCTTGGAGGAGATGGGCTTTCAAAAGACTTGGAAGTTGGAGAGAGTGATTCTGTCAGATATGAAGAGAAAGGATGTTTCAGACTAGAGGCAGGACGTGGGCGAGAGATTGGCGGCGAGATAGACGTGATCAAGTTTCAGTGAGAGGGTTAGCATTAGTGTGTGGGCTGGGTTGTAGTAGGAAAATGTCAAGGCAAGGTCAGAGGGGACAAGATTGAGTGCTTTAAAGCCGATGGTGAGAAGTTTTTCTTTGATCATAGTAATTAATAATAATGATATTTGTTAGGCTCTTACTATGTGCCAGGCACTGGACTAAGCACTGGGGTGGATACAAGCAAATTGAGTTGCACAGTCCCTGTCCCACATGGGGCTCACAGTCTTAATCCCCATTTAACAGATGAGGGTACTGTGAGGCCCCGAGAAGGGAAGTGCTTGCCCAAGGTCACACAGCAGACAGGTGGCGGAGTTGGGATTAGAACCCATGAACTTCTAACTCTCAGGCCCAGGCTCCCTCCACTACGCCGTGCTGCTTCTTCCTTCCCCAGGTCTGAGGAATACCAATTATATTCGGCTCCTTCTAGTTGTCAAGTATTCTAATGCATCCATTGTGTTTTTATTAAGCTTCTAGTATTTGCGTAGATGCAACTGATACTTTTACTCTGCTTTTTTGCTGATTTCCACCGGTCAGTTTTCCTATTTGATGAGTAGACTAATTAGCCTTCCTTATTTACCTCAAATGTGTTATCAAACTCCTTCAGACCCAGCCAGCCCTTCCATATTCTCAAGCCACCTCCCTTTTGGGCAGTGTGCCAATTTGGGTCTTGTGCTTTTCTTCCCTTAGTGGTTTGGCCCCTGCTTTTATTTTTAAAACTGGCCCATATGCCTATTTATGTTTTTACTCTCAGTAGCCACCTTCCATTCTGCCTTGGATGGAGCCCTTGCCTCTTAAAGCAGTTCTACCAGTCTCCTCGAGTCCCCAGGTCTTAAAGCATCTAAACTCCTCTCTGCCCCATTGTCTCTTTTGAGCTTGGCGAAGCCAAAGCTCTGTTGACTCCTGTGCTTGAGCACCCAGCTACATCCCATAATGTCATTCTGGCTGGCCCCCTAAATTTAGTCTCCAGAGCCAGCCTACTGCCCTTTCCGTGACCACCGACTCTTCCCCTAACAGCTTATCGCCCCATGGTTAAATGCCTTTTAATTCAGCAAACAAGTCGCCGTGCGATCTTCTTGACTCTGCAGATCTAGCAATCATGCCTACCTATCAATCGTATTTATTGAGTGCTTACTGTGCACAAAACACTACTGAGTTTTGGGGAGCGTACAGTATAACATATCCGAGTTGATGGACACATTCCCTGCCCCCAGCAAGCTTACAGTCAAGAGGACTGCCAACCCCTTAAGAACTCCCTTCCTCTGACGGGTGTCCTTGGTCTGAGAGGTTATTGACAGCTACAGAAAAATTTGGGTCATTTTTTCTCCTCTGGGAAGGTTGTGCACCTTTCTTGAGGCTCGCTCTCTCTTCAGCAGGCTGGAGATGAGGTAGACAATTGTGTTTGGAACCCCAAGGGACACTTCAAAGCTCTGTACGAGGTGCCAGGACCCAGGGGATACTACACAGCCCTGTAAGAGGTTCTGAGGTACAAGCCATTATGGTAGCTCATGTGGACTTCCTGTTGTTTGCTTTTGGCACAGACTCTGGGTCTTGTTTTCTTCTATTTATAATGACAGTGTAGCAATTTGTACTAAACACCTTTCTGCAAAGGTTGAATTAAGCACTGAGGAAAAAAAGTACAAGTTTGAGAAGCTGGCACAGTCCCTAGGGGACCTAGTCTTAAAATAAGAGGACTGGTGACAGACAGCGCTTAGAACAGTGCTTTGCACATAGTAAGCGCTCAACAAATGCCATTATTATTATTATATACAAGGAAACATAAAGCTGTAAAACAACAAAGAGCACAAGGAGGAGAGTAAAAAATCTGAATAAGAAGAACTAATAAAAAATATATATATTAAATGAGTCCATCTGGTTAAATCAGAACAGGGGCATGATATTGTAATTGGATGAACTTCCAGTATCTTTTGGTTGCCCACTCAAATTTCCTATGAATTTGTTTTATCTGTGTTATTTTGTACCCTGTAATCCCTGATGTAGGCAAAGTACAGGATGCAAGTGCATTAAAGAACTATCAACTGGTGTATCAGCTGTCACACCTGCCAAATTCTGCTCGGGGCTAAATGAGCTGAGATGATATATTTGTGAGGGGTTTTCCATTTTCCTCAAAAAGCAAGAGTAAATCTTCATACTTTCCCCATTTTCATCATTGTGACATGCACCAGCTTTCCTAGTACTAACTGAAAAGCAGCAGTGGAAAAGAATAAGAGTTAGGAAGCTTTAGAATTTCTGTGGTGCTGCATTATGAGACTGGCTCAAAAGTTTAAAGGGCAAAAATGGAGTGAATATTGCTTAGTTCTCAGGTGACTAATAATGTACTTTTTGCCCGAAGGCTGCTGGGTACAAAACCATTGACAATAAGAAGAATCAAATTTTAAAAAATCATGGCAATCTTCCTGTGGAGGTTTAAAAAAAAAAGTAGGAGAAGGTTGTCAACTATCAGGCCAAACAAGTGTATTTTTCATCACGCCCTGGTGTTAGACACCTGATTTTCTTCTGAGAAAAATCAAGGGATAAGCATTTTCCACTGGAAACCCCTCTCAGGAATTCCTTCAATTCTTATTTTGAATCATTATGGACTGTTAGAATAATGAAAAATGTTTGACATTGCAGGGAAGGAGCATATGGAAAGGAGCAGTCTTTAAAGAACCATGGGTGAAAGTTAGGTGACCATATTTTGGGGAATTTACTGTGGGCCAAGGGACAGGGCCTCCTAAGAGACATGGCAGGAGGTGAGAGACAGAAAAATAGTGAAAAATTGTCAGGAACAAAGTCAAAAGTGAGAAGAAATAGGAGAAAAGGGGTATGAAAATTAATTTATGGAGGTTACACAGGCATACTGAAAACTATTAATCTCTGCCCCGCTTAACTATCGCCTAATTTTGAGTGGTGTGGTGCTTGCTAATCCTGTTATGTAGACTACACTGGCAAGGCCTGTGAGAGAAGCAGCGTGTCTTAGTGGAAAGAGCCCGGGCTTGGGAGTCAAAGGTCGTGAGTTCTAATCCTGGCTCCACCACTTGTCAGTTGTGTGACTTTGGGCAAGTCACTTCACTTCTCTATGCCTCAGTTACCTCATCTGCAAAAGGGGAATAAGACTGTGAGCCCCATGTGGGACAACGTGATAACCTTGTATCTATCCCGGCGCTTAGAACAGTGCTTGGCACATAGTAAGAACTTAATAAATACCATAAAAAAAAGCCTGGGTGATAGTGGCATGGATTCCCCCTACCACAGGTGGAGCCTGAGAGGTACGAAGAGCTCTCCCCTGCTGCTAAGGCTGTGCTGGGGTACCTTCTGCTGTCACCAGAAGCATCATAAGAGTAGCTACACTGGAAACCTTCTGGAAATGGCTGGCACATACACAACCATAACAGGAAAGTTAGGAGGAGAGGGGCGTTTAGAAAGGAAGATGAGAAGTTTGGTTTTAGCCATGTGGAGTTTTGGGTGTCGTCCGGACATTGAAGTAGAGGTGTCGAAGAGGCAAGAGGAATGTACGAATGTCGAGCAGTTTTGAAGGGGTTTAATGTAGTAGACTGGGCATCAACTGCCTAGAAGTGGTAGCTGAAGCCATGTGAGTGAATCAGCTTCCTGAGACAGTGTAAGGAAGAATAGGGGACCCAAATCAGCCATAACCATCTGGGACAACCACAGTCAAGCGATGAATTCCGAAAGATGAGCCAGGAAAGGAGGCAGAGAAGGAGCGATCAAAGTAGAGCAGGTGAGTACTATGTTGACAAAAACAAAGTTGGACTGACCTTCAAAGAGAAGGGAGTATTCGACATTGTTGAAAACAGTCAAGAGGCCAAGAACTAGGACAGAGAAAACCATATTAGAGTTGGCCAGGAGAAGGTCCTTAGAGATATGGGTGAGCAGATCCTCAGCAGAGTTAAGGGAACAGAAACCAGAATGCAGGGAATTAAGAAGAGAGTTGGTGTCTCGAGAGAAAGTGAAGGAGATGGGTGTATTCAACCCATTTTGGGAGTTAGACTGGAAAGGGAGCAGGGGAATGTCTCAGTAGTCGTCTCCTTTTGTAATTCCATTCAGGATAGAGGGCATTTGGTTTTGTAAGCATGTGAACTGTGGAAATTGCTATTTGTACTTCAGTCAATCAATGATATTTATTGAATGCACACTGCATGGGAAGGTTCAATACAATGGAGTAGGTAGACACTCTCTGCCCACGAGGAGCTTACAGTCTGCAGGGGGAGACAGACATTAAAGTAGATTAGGGATCGGGGAAATAGTAGATAGAATATTTACATACGTGTTTGGGGGCTGGCTTGAATATCAAAGTGCTAAAGAGTTGCAAAGGCAAGAACATAGGTGGCATAGAGGGGAAGGTGGATAGGCGAGATGAGGGTGTAGTCGAGGACGACTTCTTTGAGGAGATGTGATTTTTTAGAAGGGTTTTGAAGGTAGGGAGAGTGGTAGACTGGGCAACGAAGGGAAAGGAGATTGTGGGTCAGAGGGCTGACATGGACAAGGGGTCAGTGGTGGGATAGACAAGGTTGAGTTACCAACTAAGTTGGTGTTAGAGGAGTAAAGTGAGTGGATTGGGATGTAGTAGGAGATCAGCGAGGTAAAGTAGGAGGGTAAGAACTGATTGCTTTAATGTTTATGGTAAGGAGTCCCTCTTTGATGCAGAGGTGGATGGGTAATCATTGGAGGTTTTTGAGGATTAGGGGGATATGGGGAGATTCTATTTATCTATTTTCATGCTATCGATGCCTGTCATTTTTTGTTGTCTGTCTCCCCTCCTTCTAAACTGTGAGTCCGTTGTCAGGTAGGGATTGTCTCTATCGGTTGCCGAATTGTACTTTCCAAGTGCTTAGTACAGTGCTTTGCACACAGTAAGCGCTCAATAGATACGATTGGATGAATGAATGATGATCCAGGCAACAGAGTGAAGTATGACCTGGAGAAAGAAAAGACAAGAGGCATGGAGGTCAGCAAGGAGGCTGATATGGTAATTAGGACTGGGTACAAGTGCTTGGATTTTCTTCTTTTTTGAGGGATGATTCTTTCTTTATAAAACCTTACACTTTTTTTGAAGTTAGTGCAAGATGCAAGACTTCTTTCTTAAGAGAATGTTGATTTGCCTTTTTCTGACTTAGGGTTTAGTTTGGTCCTGGCCCAGAAGTTGTGGACTCCAATTGAGTTGCCTACTGATTTTGGGATAATTCTTGCTCGCTGAGGGTAGGGAATGTGTCCATTTATTGCTATATTGTCCTCTCCCAAGCACTTAGTACAGTGTTCTGCACACAGTAAGCGATCAATAGATACTAGTGAATAAATGAATAATTCTTCCTCTGGCGGGAAGCTGAAAAGAGGGTTCAGGGTGTCTCTTCTGTACCTTTGGAAGAAAAGGCTTGCGCATTTTCTGATCTGCTTAGCATTATGAATCAGTAGCATTGATTGAGCCCCTACTGTGTTAAGTTCTTGGGCAAGTACAGAACACATGATCCTTGCCTTCAGGGATCTTCCAGTTTAACTGAAGAGACACAGTTCAAAAATTGCAGAAAAAGAGAGTAGTAGAGGAAACATATGAAGTTAAATGTTAAGGGGATTGTAGAAACTTAAGTGCTCAGGTGGTGTGGAAGGGTTGTAATGGCAGTTAGGAGATAGAAGGTGAACATAAGGTGGAGAGAGTAGTTGGTTGGGAAAGGCTTCCTGGAGAAGAGGTCATCTCCCAGGGGCTTTGAGGATGGGGGAAAGCTTCACATATGAAGAGGGAGGGAACTCCAGGAATGAGCAGAGGGTGAGCAGGATTGATGGCAGGAGAGAGGAGAACCAGGCAGGTTGAGTAGGTTAGCTTGAGAGAAATGAAAACTGTAAGTCGGGGAGAAAAAAGTGGGTAAAGCTGATGGGCAGCAATGGTCAGGAATTTTTGCTTGCTGCAGAAAGGAACAAGCAACCGTTGGAGATTTGTAGGAGTGGGGAGACTTGCAGAATATCATTTTTAGAAGAGTGGTCTGGAAAGCAGAATGCAGTATGGACTGGACAGCAGGAGGTCAGCGAGGAGGTTTTATTACTGATGTAATAAGTTGGAATGGAACAAGTGCTGAAACCAGCATGTTGGCCGTTTGGGTGGAGAGGAAAGGATGGATTCTGGAAATGTTGTGAAGGAAGAACTGATAGGATTTGGTGACAGACTGAATGTGGGGGTTGAAAGAGAGGGATGAGTCAAGGGTAAGAAATGGGAAGACTTGTCAACCAATTTGGAAATAATGATAATAATGATGATTATTGTGGGGTTTTTTAATTGTGAAGCACAATGTGCTGTACTAAGCATGAAGGTAGATATGAGATTATTGGACGTAGTTCTTTTTCCACATGGGGCTCCTGGGTGTAAGTAAAATGAGGGAGAGGGAGGTGAGGAACTGGTGTAAGTAAATGATTGTGGTATTTGTTAAGTCCTTACCCTGTGCCAGGCACTGTTCCAAGTGCTGGGGTAGATACAAGATAATCAGGTTGGACATAATCCCTGTCCCACCCAGGGCTCACAGTCTTAATTGCCATTTTACAGATGAGGGAAGTGAGGCCCAGAGAAGTGAAGTGACCTATCCATGGTCACACAACAGCAAGTGGTGGAGCTGGGATTAGAACCCGTGAACTTCTGACTCCTAGGCCCGTACTCTATCCACTAGGCCATGTGACGGGAGAGGGAGATGAGAAATTGCCTGAGGTATATTGAGCTTGAGGTGCTGAGACATCCACTTGGAGGCAGCAGGCAATGGAAAAATTGCAGAGAGAGAGAGAGATCAAGACTAGTGAGATTTGGGAGTCATCCTCATAGAGGCAGTAGTTGGAAGCTGTGGGCATAGATCGGCTCCCTGAGCAAATTAGTGTAAATTAAAAAGAGATGGGTATCAGATCATGGAGGGGTCCCCACGGTTAGATAGCGCCTTGAGAAGAATTGGCGAGAGGTAAGGGAAGAATCAGTTGAGAACTGAGTCAGGAAAACCAAGTTTTCAAAAGATAGCATTTCTGGAAGAAGAGAGTAGTCTAAGGCGTTGAAGGCCAGTCTAAAGATCGAGAAGGATTAGGGCAGAGTTGAATCTGTTCTATTTGAGAGTGGTCTCAGCAGAGTGAAGGGGCGAAAACCAGATCGTAGAGGGTCAAGAAAGGATGAAAGTAGGGAGAGGACTGGGTAGGTGAGGAAGTTTTTGAGGTACTTACTCCTGATGGTTTCAATTAAAAAAATAATAATAATCGGCATGGTCATCAATAGTGGGGCGGCGGGGGGGCGGGGGGGAGGTGTATGGCGGTATTAAGAGTTTCAGGAGGGAATGAAATATCTGGAATAGTAGGCAAGGCACCAGACATGGGAGTTGATGAGTGAGGAAAGAGGGCAGAGTTTAGCAATTGAGGATGAATTTGAAGGGGCCGAGGTCAGCTGGATGCCGGTATTTCTGCCAATAGCACTCTGCATCAAGAGGGCAGGTTCAGAAGACAAGTACTGTGGAGGTGATACAGGGCATGGAGTTGGGGGTGCAAAGTCTGTGGAGGGATGGGGATCAGGGAGTCGTTTGGCTGAGGGGGCGATGCAGTTGTAGAGACCCATATTTATCTAGAGGAGAAGCGTTGGTGGAAAGGGACTTCAAATGGGACATGATGGCCTTGTGCTAAAGAGACAGCGAGGGTTGGGGGGGATGTCCCCGCATATCTGTCATTTGCTTTTATCCATGACTTGAAGCCCCAGGCCCCTGGAAACCCAATCTAACAAAAATTCAGGCCCACATTTTCTCAGGAAAAAAAAGACTGACAAGATTAACATCTGTCAAGGGATTTCTAATTCATCACAGTGAATGAGCATATTTTTACCGAATGAAGGGTAGAAATTCTAAAGTTGAAAAATTCTCATAGTTCATGTGAAATTTCTGCCCATTCACCAGGTTGTGTAGGTGTTAACGTAGATCTGAGACATTAAGGTGTTAGAATATGATTCACAAGTTTGGAGGAACATTTCCTGATGGAATACAAAAACATATTAAATATATATTCTTGATGAATTTGGGGAAAGCCCTTCTGTTCATGTTTTAAATCAGAATCAGATTTCTCCCTTGTCCAAGTGCATTAGGCTCATATTTGTGTCCCTATTTTTTGGTTTTGTTTTAATATATCTCAGCTGGTTACACAATTACAGCCTTATAATGGCGAATTCCCATAAGGCTGAAGTAAATTATGGTTTGCCTCAGGAAAAAAACAAACCACCCAAAAGTAAAGAATGAGGGAGAGATTTGCTAAGAAACTATTCGTTTGCCGACTATTAATCTACGTATGAAGCCTGGTCAAGCGTTTTTTGCCTTTATAAATTTTGAAAATTTTAATAGTCATTAAAATCCATGCCTCCTCCATCCTTCAGATTTGTGGGCAAATGTATTAAATCTAAAAGAATCTGTTCTGAGTTTTGTGCCTTCTGTAGAGAGACAGTGTGTGCGACGTTAATCTGTTCAGGGCCGGTTCAGTGCTCCAGAGCCAGATTTGTACGTGCAGATTCTCATTCATCTCTAACACATGCTATCCTCATCTGAAATCCATTTCTGAACGTGGTGCTAATAATAGTGCTGGTGATGATAGCCAGGTTGGATGTGCATGCAGGGTTTCAAAAGGCAGTCGCGAGGATCCAGGGAACCCCGGTTCATACGGGAAATGGTTCCTTCCTCTTCATCCACTTTCCAGGGGTTCAAATGGGAGGAAGATGGTGATATAGGCTGGCTTGGTGTAAACTGATATGGTGGGTGATTCCTTGGATTTAGTGGCTCCTCTCTTCCCTCAGCCCTAAGTGGTAACATCGACTGTCCCTCTGATCATCTGGTGGCTCCTCTTTGCTCATTTTTTGAGGGGAGGCTCCATGTCTGAACCAATAAATTATTTTTTGGGCTTTGAAATCGTTTTTCATAACTAACAGATAAGAAAATCTTTAGAATCTGATTTTGGAGGTACTAACTTAAGTTGGTTGGATTATTATGTCTTGGATACCAGTAAATGAACTCTGTGGGGGTAGGGTCAATATCTGGAGCACAGTATTTCCCTTTTAGGGGCCCAGTGGTTTTAGTTATTGAAGGAAACAGAAGTGTGTTTCCTTAAAGGGACCATATTCAGAGAGTGCTGATCTTCTATCTGGAATTCTCACCAATTCCCCTGCCCTCATCCTGACTTTCTCAACATTGTCTCTGTACCCCTATCTTTCTGGGCTCAAAATCTTGAAGTCATCTTCAACACCCATTGAGTCACCAAATCCTGTTGATTGCTCCTCAGTGAAACTTATCCTATCTTTTCTTTCCTCCTCTGGGTTTATTCCTCACATGTGGATTGCTACAGTGCACCAAGAAATCAGGACCTGAGACTAGTCTAGGTAATGAAACATTGAGCACGCTGGACGGCATAGGCATTTGACCGCCTTTTATTTTATTTGGCTTTTCGACAGCGGCCTACAGTTTGACTTGAGCACCATATCTGGCTCTTCTTGGAACCGAATGTGGCTCCCAACCTGGAGGGCCCCTGCCAGACATCTACATTCAGTGGATTAACCGATCAGTGGTATTTATTAAGCACTTACTGGGCTCAAAGCACTGACCTGACTGATTGAGAGAGTTCACTTAGAGAAGCAGCATAGCCTAGTGGAAAGAGCACAGGCCTGGGAGTCTGAGGACCTGTGTCCTAATCCCAGCTCAGCCACTTGTCTGCTGTCTGCTCTTGGGTAAGTCACAGCTTCTCTGTGCCTCAGTTTCCTCATTTGTAAAACAGAGATTCAGTAGCTGCTCTCCTCCTACTTAAACTGTGAAACCTCTGTGGAACGTGGACTCTGCCTGACCTGATTAATTTGTACCTACTCCAGAAATGAGTACAGTGCTTTACGGTAGGGGCTTAACAAATATCACTATTATTTTTATTATCGTTTCTATTACAGTGGATTAGATAGACCCGACCCCCGCCCTCAGAATGTGGTGCCGCTACCAAGCACAGCAGCAGTGCTGCAGATTACCTAAAAGCCGTGGCTGTGGGTGGCCCATCGCCTTCAGGGGCAGGGGGGAAAGGTCAGCAATCGACAGCTCCCCGAATGTGTAGCAGCGAGAGGCAACCCTCCCGTGGCACTCTGCTAGGCGCTCACCTCCAGCAGAGCATGATCCCGGTCCCCTGCCTCGAAGGCCCTCAGAGGGTTGTGGGGCATGGCAGGCATTCCAGGGTTCAGTTAGGCCCATGCCACTCCACAATCCATCCAGGTCATGGGACATTTGCCCCATCCTGCCCAGGGAGGGAATTCCAGCTTCTTCACCAAAGGGAATCCCTGCTCACCCTAGAGGCTCCTAGGGGCTTGGCTACTCTTCGGAGCTAGGAGGGGAGAAGGGAGTCAGAGAGCCACAGGCGAGGACCAGGCACGTGCTGGAGAACGGATCTTAGATGGGCTGGGAAGCCCTGCCTTGCCCCCTACACCTTGCATGGCGGAGCCCAAACCCGCCGTTGACTGCAGATCGGGGAGGGACGATGTTCGGCTCCAAGCCGGGGAGGACTCATCCCTCCGGTCCCCAGAGACCTTGTTGCGGCCCCCGAGCTGGAGGCGGCCTCAGTCCTGCCCTGGCTGTGAGTTTTCATACTGGCACCTCTCTCGGTCCTTTTTGAGGTGTCCGTTCAGATGGTATCGTTCTGTTGTCGGCATCAACAGCGTGCACTGAGCCTCTTATGCACGTTAGGCATTATGCCAAGCGCCTGGGAGAATAAAGCAGTAGCAAGATCCATCTTCCTTGTTCTAAAGCCTGTGACGTTACACAGCAAAATCTATAGTTGCAACTTGGGAAAATGTGGTCACGTGTGTACCTAATTATGGAATGAATCATTGACTTGATGGGAACTAAGGGTTTTGGTTCTCAGACTCAGAATAATAGTTTCATGATAAACATGTATGTAGGTGTAGAGTAAGCATAAACTCACACGCAGACATCTGTGGGCCTCTGTGACTATTTTTTTTCTGCCCTTTTCTGTGACTCTAGGTATTTATACCAGGTTTCCTGGATCTCCTTCTCAGTTGTATAAGTGTTTGTATATATTTACACACATACACACACACGAATAAATACATGCGTGTACAGCTGTATTTTATTTGAACATGCTCTTTTAAGTGCATATACAAAAAGTAGTCACAGACTTTAAAAAAAAAAAGTCACGCTGGCCATATCTCAGTAGACAAATAGGCAAAGAAAAAAAAAAACCATCCCAGTTTCTCTCCAATCACCTTTTTTGAATTAGGTTAGGAAGAATCATATGTTCAAATGCTTTACTTCTCTTTACTTAGGCCTGACAGGTTTTGCATACTCTAAACAAGTGGAAATACTCTATTATGATTTCACAATCATTCTAGCATGCAACCAACGTATGATTTGGGAGGGAACGCTTATTAAAAAAAAAAATTAAGGGCGACATCTCGTTGTGTAACTTTTTTCTTTATGTTTGTTGAAGCACCTGTTCCTAGTGACTGAATTGTCTTTGTCCTTCAAAGCTTTGTTTAATCATTTTCCTTGGGGGGTGTGGTTGCACTCGTTTGCTTTATCTACAGATTATTTTGCTGCCTCTTTGTTGTTTTGCATCTGCCATTAATAATTTGGGATAAACTGGCTCCAGGGTGAAAAAGCAGTCTTGAAATCTATCTTTAGAAGCACTCTATTTAAAAACTTCGTCTTTTTTCCCATTTTTAGGGGCTGGAAATCCAAAATGCAAAGTAGCGATTGTCATGGGGAGAAATAAAAATTCTTCCTCATCTAGGTAAGAAATGAATCGTGACTGAGAAGTGGATTAGTTCAGTCTCATAAAAGTGGTTTTGCATTTTTGAAAGCCTAGAATCTAAATGGAAAACATCTTAAATGTAATGTGAGGTTTTTATTGTTAACATTTAGTAAGCATCTATTCCAACATGCTGGACTAAGTAGCAAATGTGTTACTAGACATAGTCTAGGACTTATAATTCATAGCTTAAGACACAAAATATGACTTTCAGATGGAGGAGTTCATAAATCAGGCAGAAGAACATCATTAAATAAATATGTCCACAAAGTAATAGTGCAAGCAAAGGGATTTAAGAGGGTGGGAAGGCTGAGGGATTCCTGGAAGTTGGATTTTAATGGGGAATTGCCAGTTGTTTTCCACGGAGTCAGTGAGCACTTGTTGGAGAAGGTGGAGTCTTCTTGAATGATGGAAAGGAGGGAGCCTGTTGAGCCAGGGCAAGCATAGGGTGTGGTTTGATATATTTGTGATTCATGGTTATTTTTCAAATAAAATTAAAAATTAAAAACATTATTTGGAAGACATTCTACAGCTTGGGTCCTAAATATGTTTCTCTGGGGGACTGCTGTAAAAGAGAATCTAAGATCATATGACTAGCAATGTTAATTCCAAAAATACATTCCACTTGAAATGTGAAACAGCAGTTGTAGTCCTATATTTGCTTTAAGCAATAATCTTCGATATAAAAATTTTGGTCCATCTGTTTGAACAGTCTTAAATTGCTCATTAAAAGCTTTTGTTCAAATGACTTAAAAGTTAAAATGACTTAAAAGCCACTCAAGGTTGCATTCTCTTTCAGAGTTGGATCATACTTCCTTTATTGTATAAAACTGAACTTGCATCTTTCACTGTTTGTCTTTATTTGTGTTGTGGCCATTTAAAAGATATACTGTTTCACACCCAAGAATCACATTTATTGCCTTTTTCTTGAACAGACACCAACAGCACAGCATGATTCTTGTTCCTTTAAGCACATCTGGAGTGAAACTGATAAGACCACTGTCAGTTTTTGGATATTTGGGTAAGTGGGGAAAATAAGTCCGTGTATTAATGAATCACTAAAATCCACCCTTTCCTCCATCAGAACTGCTCCTGTGTTAATCTAAGCACTCATCCTATCCGATCTTGATTACTGTATCCGCCTCCTTGCTGACCTCTCTGCCTCCTGTCTCTCCCCACTCCAATCTAGACTTCACTCTGCTGCCCAGTTGGCTTTTCTACCAAAATGTTCAGTCTGGCTCCCCTCTCCCCAAGAACCTCCAGTTGTTGCCCAACCCCATCGACGTCAAACAGAAACTCCTCACCATCGCCTCTAAAGCACCCTTACACCCTCCTACCTTACCTCCCTGACTTTCTATTACAATCCAACATGCACACTTTGCTCCTCTCCTGCCAACCTACTCACTGTACCTCGAAATCAACTGTCTCACTACCCACACCTTGCCCATCTCCTGCCTCTGACCTGGAACGCCCTCCCTCTTCACATGCCACAGATGATTTACTGTCCCCCCCTTCAAAGCCTTACTGAAGCACACCTCCTCTGACGAGGCATTCCCTGACTAGGCCCTCATTTCCTCTTCTCCCCCTCCCTTCAGTGTTGCCCTTGCATTTGGATTTGCACCCCTCCCTCAGCCTTTAGTACTAACTACGTACCTGTAATTTATTTGTATTAATGTCTATTTCCCCTTCTAGACTGTAAGCTTGTTGTGGGCAGGGAACATGTCTACAAACTCTGTTATATTGTACTCTCCCAATTACTTGGTACGATGCTCTGCCCACGGTAAACACTCAAAAAATATAATTGGTAATAATGAACCCGAACAATAACATCATAATTATGGAATTTGTTAAGTGCTTACTATGTGCCAGGCACTGTTCTAAGCGCTGGGGTGGGTACAAGCAAATCAGGCTGGACACGCTCCCTCGTCCCACGTGGGGCTCACAGTCTCCATCCCCATTTTACAGATGAGGTAACTGAGGAATAGAGAAGTATAGTGACTTGTCTAAGGCCACCCAGCAGACAAGCAGCAGAGCTGGGATTAGAACCCGTGACCTTCTGACTCCCAGGCCCGTGCTCCATCTGCTACGCCATGCTGCTTCTCATCCAGAGTGACAATGAGGATCAAATAGAGTGTTCCTTCGGTTCAGCAGTACCTCATGTTTTCACTATGGGTTTTGGCTAGAACCCCATTAGGAAATAGGAAGACTCTTCCAATCCCTTGGGCTTACTTGGATATAACACAACACAGTGCTGGAAGAAATGGTGTGTGTGCGTGTCAGTGTTTGCGGTGTTAGACATGAGTACTACAAGACAATTTCCTTAATGTGGGATTTTGCAAGAATGCAATCCTCACATAATAGGAGAACTGGGTGCATTATGTTCTTAAAATATTAGACACGAGTAGGAATGAGTAAGAGATTAAGTAGAGTTGTTTTTGAAATTTGTTTTTTTTGAAACCCCGTTAACTTTTCTCTCCCTGCTTCTCCTTTCCACCACTTCTTCCCTTGAATCCCAGCCAACAATCTCGTTCTGAATCTCCTTCTATTCTCCATTTACTCCCACTCCCTTGGAGAACTCATTCGCTCCCATGGCTTCAACTGTCACCTCTTTGAGGATGATACATCTCCAGCTCTGATTTCTCTCCCTCTCTGCAGCTTTGCATTTCCTCCTGCCTTCAAGAAGTCTCTTCTTGGATGTCTTCCTGACACCTCAAGCTTAACATATCCAAAACAGAACTCCTTATCTTCCCACCCAAACCCTGTCCTCCCCACTGACTTTCGCGTCATGTAGACGGCACCACCGTCCTTCCTGTCTCACAAGCCTGTAACCTTGGCGTTAAATACCTGTCATTCAAACCACAAATTCAGTCCATCACTAAGTGGTGTCGGTTCCACCTGCACAACATCGCTAAAATCCATTCTTTCCTCTCCGTCCCAAATGCTACCAAGTTAATACACTTATCCTATCCTACCTTAATTACTGTATCAGTCTCCTTGCTCACCTCCCAGCCTCCTGTCTCTCCCCACTCCAGTCCATACTTCTATCTGCTGCCGAGATCCTTTTTCTACAGAAACGTTCAGGCCATGTTTCCCCACTCCTCAAGAAACTCCAGTGGTTGCCCACTCACCATTGTCTTCAAAGCAGTCAGTCAGCTTGCCCCCTCCTTGACCTTGCTATTCTCCTACTACAACCCAGCCCACACACTTTGCTCCTCTAATGCTAACCTTCTCACTGTTCCTCGATCTCTTCTATCTCGCTGCCAACCCCTCGCCCACATCCTGCCTCTGCCCTGGAACACCCTCCTGCCTCATAACCGACAGACAATTTCTCTCCGCCCCCCTTCAAAGCCATATTGAAGGCACATCTCCAAGAGGCCTTCCCTGACCAAGCCTTCCTTTCCTCTTTTCCTGCTCTCCTCTGCATCGCCCTGACTTGCTCCCTTTATTCATTCCCCGCCCCCCAAATTTATGTACATATTTGTAATTTATTTATATTAATGTTTGTCTTCCCCTCTAGACTGTAAGCATGTTGTGGGCAGGAAATGTCTGTTTATTGCTATACTCTCTCAAGGGCTTAGTACAGTGTCTGCATACAGTAAGTGCTCAGTAAATACCAATGAATGATTGAATGAATGAATGAGGGTGTTAAGGGTTTGGCAAGTTAGTGTTGATGGTGTGGGGCAAACTGCACTTGGGGAAGCTCAGCTGGTGCTTTGACATTTTTTGTGGCCAAAGGTACCTATGATGCCAGTTCAGTTATTTGTGTTATTGAAGATAGATTGATAATCCCCAAACCTGTCACTCTCCTTGGAATCCTATTCTGGCTATTAATCACCACTTCCATCAAATTTAAATTCATTTAGATATATTATCCGTTTTCTTCCTCCCTCTCCCCAACTAACTACCCTCACCTCTCATGACTATCCAGCTCAAGTTCTCTACTCTACAAACACAAACCTCAACAATCCATACACTGCATCCCTCCCCTCCTAAATCTCCAAATCTCTTAGACCTGAAGATTTTTTAAAATCTCTAAGTGCCAGATCTTTCATGAAACCTCTCCGAACTAACCCCATGTGGCTGCAGGCATGAATTATTTCACCACCTTTCTCTTCTGTTCTCCTTCACCGCCTAACACTTTTGTAAACATCATTCCTATCCTTTGGGAAGCTTTCAGATATAATTCTGGTTTTTTTCCATTAGGCTGAAAGCTTCCCTAAGGAGAGGAATGATGTCACTCAGCACTGCACAATGTGTAGTAGAGTGTCCCGCCGATTGAAAGTTCAGTACGTAATAGTGACGGGATGGGTGACTTAGGTAGTCTATTCAGTTCAATCATATTTATTGAGCGCTTACTGTATGCAAAGTCCTTGGAAGAGTACAATGTAAGTTGGATGGTTTGGGGCTGGGCTGTCTCCCAGGATCTCAATGTTGGGCTGTTGAGTAAGATTTATAGATGATCCTTACTGAACTGCTCAGGAAAAGCAAATGATATGTAAGGTTGATCATTTACATTGGTCTATTATTTATGGGTCTTATTTCCAAATATTTTATATTTGTAGATAATATTCACGGAGGCCATTTTGAGATACATTTCAACAAAGTGCGAGTCCCTGCCTCCAATTTAATATTAGGTGAGTTTTCTTAACTTCTTTAGAAATGAAGAAAAGAGTATCACTAGTACCTTTTGGTTAAGTGTAACAAAATTATGCACAATGTAGATCAGATATTTAAATGTAGTTGAACTACATTTGGAAAATAGCTTCCTTTTTTGAAAAAACTGTCTAAAACACATTTCAGCATGTGTTAAACTTGGCAAGAAAAAACTCAAATTCAGAGGGATTACTACTGTCAAGAAAAGGGTTGAATCATATTCTTGGAATTTTTGTCCCCCACACACTGTTTAGTAATAAACTTCAAATTCAACATTAAATGAAGTAAAAGGCATGTTCAGAATGAAGGTCTTTGCTTCTGAACACTGATGTAGATCTGGTGTGAGCGCTGCACTTTCTTAGACATCTCTTTTATACCGCTTACCATTTTGTACATTTAATTTTGTTGGTTGATTAGGTGGTTTTGTTTGGGGGGGAGGAGGATTAAATTCAAAGGGGAAAAGAAGTTCCCCCAAATGTACAGAAAAAGAGTCTTGCTATGTGAAAGTTATATTCAGAGGTCCTTAAAGTTGTCTGATTTGACGACCACTTCAGTGGGGTAAAAGTCTCCACCTGTTTCAATTTTGGAGAAATGTCTAGGAATGGGGTAGGGCAGCAGAGAGGAATAATAATAATGGTGGCATTTATTAAGTGCTTATAAATGCCAAACACTGTATTAAGCGCTGAAGTGAAAAGGTCATGGGTTCTAATCCCAGCTCCCCAACTTGTCTGCTGTGTGACCTTGGGCAAGTCACTTCCCAGCTCCCCAACTTGTCTGCTGTGTGACCTTGGGCAAGTCACTTCAGTTCTCTGTGCCTCAGTTCCCTCATCTGTAAAATGGGGATTGAGACTGTGAGCCCCATGTGGGACGGGGGCTGTGTCCAATTCGATTGGCTTGTAGCCACCTCGGCACTTAGTACAGTCCCCGGGACATAGTAAGGGCTTAACACATACCTTCATTATTATTATTAAGTAGATAACAAGATAATCAAGTTGGACACAGTCCCTGTCCCACACAGTACTCACAGTTTAAGTAGGGAGGAGAAGGGGTATTGATTTCCCATTTTACAGATGAGGAAACTGAGGGACAGAGAAATTAAGTGGCTTGCCTGAAGTCACACAGCAGGCGAGTGGCAGAGCCGGGATAAGAGCCCGGGTCCTCTGATCAAGAGGCCCGTGTGCTTTCCACTAGGCCAAGCTGAGGTCGTTAGCCTCAGACAGTTGTCCAAGCGTGCCATGACTAGACTGAAAGTGCACAATGGCAGCTGCATTCTGAAAATAGCACCAGAAGTGCAATTTCAGGGAAGGTACCAAGAAAAAAAAATTTTCTGGAGCACAGCTTTGGGTGGCAGACCTCCCTCGAAGGTAGGATGTGGAGAAATATTGTTTTAGTCAATGTGAAGGTATCTCTGGGGTGTGCAACATTCTGCGAAAGAATTTCAGAAGCCTTTCTTTAAAATGCCAAGATAAATATTTCACAATATCCTGGATGTACTTCATGGTGTTGTGTGTGGAATCTTTGCATACCTAAATGAATCGCAGATAACCCCTTTTCCTCTCTCTTGATCCCTTCTGTTGTTTAGGCGAAGGAAGGGGATTTGAAATTGCTCAAGGCCGACTTGGGCCAGGTCGTATTCATCACTGTATGAGATCAATAGGCTTGGCTGAACGGGCTTTGCAGATCATGTGTGAGCGGGCTGCTCAAAGAGTCACTTTTAAGAAGAAACTGCATGCTCACGTAAGAACAAAAAAAGCATTTTAAATCTTCATTTTGCTTCTCCCACATACAAAATGAATTGTGTTAGATCTCATCTTTGTGGGTCATTATTCTATTGTCTAGAGTATGAGATATCTCAGGAAACAGAAGCAAAAAGCATGTCCTCTCTGGTGCCGAAGTAAACGGGAAAGTATTTGGAGTGTGTTATCTTTCCAAAGCTGTTGAATACCTTTTGCACATTAGCATTTATCTCACTGAAGTACTTCACAGGGCCACAGTTCAGGTGGAAAATAGTGTTTTTAATAAGTGAAGCATTTCAGTGAATTTCTTGTCTCTCTCTCACCAACAGTAATTCAGTAGACAGAATGGCTCAAAAATGATTTACATTCATCATGAAAGTATTTTAAAAGGGGGAAATATGAAGTTAACTTGAAAGTGTAAGAGTAAAAGAATTAACGCCATAGTCTATCCAAGCCGCGGGCCCTAAATCTCTCTATTTCAGTACTCTGAAAAGCAGTAGGTAATATGGACCGTCTATCAAGAAGGTTTGCCCCATGTTTACCATTTCAAAAACCTTGGGCCCATCAGACGCCATGTATCTGGGAACTCTGAAGTACCTTCATCTGAAAAATGCAGGTGAAGTGCAGATTCAAATTCATATGACAGTTTAACATTTAAGATGGGGTTTGGACAAAGTGTTAATCTTTCACCCAGAAGAAACCTGTTTGTGTAGGAGCATTAGAAGGGAAAAGTAAACACCAGATAAATAGAGAGAAATGATGGTCTTGAACTTCTAGCTCAGTTTTGAACTTGGAACTATACAGTACCCCTTGCTACATTAGCAGCTGGCCGTTTGCTAACCAAAGTGGGGTATCTTGATAAGGGAAGGACAGAAGTTGCAGAAATGCAGACTGCACAATGGCGGGAAACAAGAGCATCAATCAGATCCTCAAGGAGTGCAGCAGAGTTAAGACATCACTTTTTGAGGAAAGGATTGATGCTTTGCAGAAGGTAGAGACAGAACTGCAAAGGGACATACCCTCAGAAACACAAACCCTACTACCAGCACCCCCATTCTACCACAAAGGACAGTTGTTCAGCTCCTTTCTTGGAAAATACTTTCCTTCCAATTAAGTCGAAGATATTTGTTTCTCTTCCCTTCTTACAAAAGTAGCCTGCCAAAATAGCAAGAATTACAACACTAGAATGTTCCATGAACAGGCCTCCAGATTTCCACTACAAAGTGTTTGATTCTAGCAGATTAAGCAGTTTAGCGGAATCTAAGAGAAGATGGGTGATCACATGATTAATAACGAAGGGAGCTCATTTAGCAAACATTCGGGGAAGGGAATTCCATTACTTTGAGAGAGCAAGAGATTCTGCACCGCTGCCTGCTAAATAGTCCCATTCTCTCACCAAAAAGAACGTGAGATATTTTAAATCAAACATTATAGGATACAGCCAAATTTAAAAGGAATTAAACCATCACCAGTTGCTCCCATTGCTCTTTGGAACTGAAAACTAGAGTTAGTAAGGCCTTTAAGTGCCAAGCTAAGTACTCATTCCACTCTGTGCTCTGTTTGAGACATCAGGGGAAGGTGACCCAGCAAGAACTGTATCTGTATTAGGGACTGAACGTTACTCTCCAGCCCAACAAATCTGACCCATTTCAGGATCAGACTAACCCGGTGAACCAGGTGGGAACCAGTCACTAGCAAATTCAACCTGAGACACTGACTCCAAGAGCCATGGTTTTTAAGAGCCATTGTTTTTCCATTCACGGCTCTAGTTATCCACGTTGAAATCTGTCAGACATGTCAGCTACCCTGATTAAGATGGATAATCATCTGAGCATCCATTCTTGTCCAGAGCCTTGCATTGCACTCCCTGGCCTCTCCCTCCCTATCCCCAGGACTCTGTTTACTGTAGCAGTAGCTCAGGAAGAGCAGCAAACAGGACACTTATTTTGACAGTCAACTTTTGAACAGAGAGAGACCCAGCACTGAATTTATGATAGTGAACTTTAAACAGGTACTGCAACATATGTAACAGTGACATTTCTGTGATTATTTTTCCCCCTTGTAACAGCATTATAACAAACAAAACTCTGAAAGTGTGATAGTGACCTTCACACCCAGAATGTCCTCTGATTATGTTTAGAAGAAACTTAGAATGTTCATTTTGGATTGTCGTCAGCCCTGTTGAATTTTGCCACTGTGACCAAAACTGTGGAAAAAATAACCATTTTTTTCCATAAACATTTAGTTTAAACAGATGTGTTCTACCTGTAAATACTTCCTTGGACCCTGACCTGATTAATTTGCATCGACCCCAGTGCTTAGAACAGTACTCTGCCCACAATAAATGCTCAGATAGCATCGCTCAACAAATACCATAATTTGAAAAAAATGAACCCATTCTCGCTGTCTGTGGAAAAATAAATTGGAATTGTTGATTTCACACTTCTAGTAAACTTACAGCAAACAGGTGGCAATAAGAGTTTAGGCTCTATTCCTCAGAACAGGTCTGGATATGAAGAGTTGGTTAATCTGAATAACTCTCCTTTATCTTTTTTTTTCACAAGTCTCATTTTCAGCTAGTCCCATGGTTACAGTAGTAGCTGCATGATCATCTCTAACCTAATTCTGTACTTAGGTGGGTATGCTCACCACTCAAAGAAAAGAGGAAATTATTATATGTACTGTAGCGCAGATTCCAAAAAATTGAACATTTCACTTAACGCTTGTGTTTTGAATGTATGTTGGGGAGTGGAGAAAAATGACTCTGTTTTAGATCCCAAAGAATTTACCTGATCCAAAATGAACTACTTGTGATTCTAACTAGAGATGTTCTGGGCAAAAACAGGTTATCAAGGGCCAGGTGCTCACAAAAAGAAGTTACGTTACCCTCCACAGGATGTCTTGCTTTATGTGGTGGCTTATGTCAAAGGAAAAAAGTGCCTGGACCATCTTCAATCTAGTTATTTGAGAAGCAGCATGGCCTCGAGGAAAGAGCAGAGTGCTGAGAGTCAGAAGACCTGGGTTCTAATTCTGTCCCCATGACGTGCCTTCTGTGACCTGGGGCAAGTCACTTGACTTCTGTGCCTCAGTTTCCTCATTGGATAAATGGAGCTGAAATACCTGTTCTCCTTCCTTTTATATGGTGAGCCCCAGGTTGTTCAGGAACTGCATTCAGTCTGATTTTCTTGTATCTGCCTCTGTATCTAGTAGAGTGCTTGGCACATATTAAGCACTTAACAAATACCGCTATAATCGTTATTTATTAGAATGGCCTAGTTTATTTCAGAAGCCCACAGCCTTGATGTGAGAATGGGAATAAGCCGATGAGCAGCCACTAGGGCTTGATGTTTATGGCAAAGGTAGCTATGCCGATTGCCCTAGGCCTGTGAATCAGTGCTGAGTCTCAAACAAATTATGTTATGAGCAAGTAAGTGTTTTAAAAAAATTGAAAATATCACCCACACGTCTGTTGTCTTTTCATTCACTTGGCTGGCTCTCACTTTAGGCTCCTAGTATACAAATAGAATCAGTCATCAGTAGTATTTTTTGAGTCCTTACTCTGTGAATTGCATTGTACTAAGCACTTGGGAAACTGTGACAGAATTAATAGATATAGTCCCTTCCCTCAAGGAGCTATGTGGTGGGGTGGGGCAGATAAATTACAGGTAGGAGGAAACAGAATGTAAAAATGTGCACACAAATACGGTGGGTGGAGGTGGGGGTGGCGAGAGTATCCGAGGGCTTAGGTGACAATAAATAATAATCATTGTGGTATTAGAGAAGCACTTACTATTTGTCAAACACTGTGCTACGCACTACGGTAGATACAAGATAGGTTGGACACAGGCCCTGTCCCGCATGGGGCTCACAGTAAGTGGGAGGGAGTAGGACTTAATCTCCATTTTACAGATGAGGAAAATAAGGCACAGAGAAGTGTTAAGTGACTTTCCCAAAATCACACAGCAGGTAAGTGGCGGAGCCGGAATTAGAACCCAGATCCTAGAGTGCTGAAGAGGCCGTGGGAGTGGGAAATCGGTTTGTGGAAATGAAATTAATCTTGAATGAGATGTGATTTCAGAATGATCTTGAAGAGGAGGTGAGTAGTCTCTGCCAGATATGAAAAGGAAAGGAGTTCCAGGCCTAAGGGAGGGTATGAGCAAGAGGTAGGTGGAGGAGACAAGAACAAGACAGTGAAGAGACTGCATGAGGAATGAGCTGGAATGTAGCAGAAGATAAGCGAGGAAAAGTTGGGGAGGGACTTGACCGAGACTTTAAAACCACTGGTCGTGAAGGAACGGGAAACCATTGGAGAGTTTTGATGAGCAGGGAGACCAATGCAGTATGACATTTTAGGGAAATGATGTGATATGATGTGACTGAGGAGGGGAGAGACTCAATGCAGGGAGGAGGCTGATGCCATAGTCAGATGAGGATATGCCAGGTGCTTGGACCAGCATGTTGGCAGTTTGGATTGAGAGAAAGGGGCAAATTCTGGAGATGGTGTGGAAAAAGATCCAACAGGATTTGGTGACTGATTGAATCTATGTGTTGGAAGCAAGAAGAGTCAAGGATAATGCCAAGATTGTGTGCTTGAGAGACTGAGTGAATGGTGGTGGTGTCAACAATGAAGGGAAAGTTTGGGGGAGGAGAGGATTTGGGAGGGAAAGGGACGAATTCAGTTCTGGACATGTTGAGTTTAAGGGGCTAGTGAGATAACCATGTAGAGATGTCTATGTCCTGGAGCATCTCTGCTGGGACTAAGTGCTTGGGAGACCTAAGTACAACCAGTAGACCTGGATCCTACCCTCAGAGTATTTACAATATAACAGTGGAAACAAGAGAGTAAATTAAAGATAGGAAGAAGCATTAGATGGCATCTGTCTTCCTATATTATCTATTTTGTTTGCTATTAAAAATTTCTCAGCCTCAGGTTTTTCGTTATGGTTTTGTTTTTTAAACCAACTTGCTGGGTTATGGTTTGCTCTTATGTCCACTAGAAGCTGTTAGATGTCAGACCTCTTTATCCTGTGTCTTGCTGCTCCAACAGGAGGTTATCGCACACTGGATTGCCGAAAGTCGCATTGCAATTGAAGAAGTGAGACTGTTGACCTTGAAAGCGGCCCACAGCATCGACACCATTGGCAGTGCTCAAGCAAAGAAAGAGGTAACACCGACCTGACCTAAATCTTGCTCACATTTATCAGTCGGTTATCTAGTTTTCAGTGGAGTCAGATCCCCCAAACCATGGACACCAGAGGAATGCTAATTTAGAAAACTTCAAATCACTCATATGGCTTACTTTCAGAAATGGAAATTTGCCTCTTATTTTCTGATTTCTCACCAGGAAGACCTCGTTGTGATCAAGTTTACAAAATACAGATAAGTGATTAAGGGCTAGTGTTTAGAAACCATATAGAAGTGGTCTTTAATTTCGAAAAGAAAATGGCCAATTTTCTAAACCTGTTAGTCTTGCAATAGCTAAAGGAAAATTGAGAAAAGAACTAATGCTAGGGAGACTATGAAGACAGCTTGGAGTTGACAAATAAGTTACTGTCTGTGGTCTTTTCTGTAATATGGTATTATTACTTGGGTGGCTCCTGTGGGAAAATTATTTAGTTTTCTAGATAAATATTAACATATGCAACTCTGCCACACTGTTTGCTCTCCCCCAAAAGTGAAAGTTCTTACTGTCTGACCCAGATTGCAATGATCAAAGTGGCTGCACCCCGAGCTGTTTGTGAAGTCCTTGACAAGGCGATTCAAGTTTGTGGAGGAGCTGGACTTTCCCAGGATTTCCCACTAGCCAACATGTGAGTCACAAATAGTTAATGAACTCAGATTTCCCATAATTTGAAAAGGCACCTGAATTGGGGTCTATATTTGAGGATTCAGTGTGTCACAGATACCAACTCACCGAGGTCATTCTGCCCAAGGAAGTCTCAACCCCTGTCACCTGACTCTGGCCCCCCCCACACACTCCATTTCCCGTTTTGAATGCGGGGCTGAGCATCGAGGGAGGAAGAGTGATGAGGAGGAGGAGAGGGCATTTTGTATTTAGCCTTCATTTTCAAAAGTGAAGCTAAAGACACTTTTCTATTACAGTATTTCAGTTTTCCAGACACACTGCCACAATTGGTCATCAGATTTACTATTGCCAGGTTGACATGTTTTTGTCTGAAGCAGGGGGCCTTCTAAACTCGAAATCAGAAGTAATCTGAGGGTGTCCACAACAATCTGCAGCATATGTAATCCTGCAGAACTAATATTCGTATCTTTGCAAATGTAAGTTAGTCAATGACCATGATAGGAATACTAGCAAAAGGTCATTTTTTGGCCAGATTTTAACTGACTCAGTCTGTGGTATTTGCATAAATATTGTGTTCTAAAGCACCATACTAAGTCCTGCTTGGGGGAGTTTAAGAGAAGTAAGATCCACATCCCTTGCCTTTCACTGCTCTTTCGGTCTAATAGGGGAGACACACGAAAATTAGTTACACATCGTGGGAGCAAGCGAAAGAATGAGGCTACAGCAGGAAGTGATGCTACCCTATCAGGATGAAATAACTGAATAAATCAACTGAATGTCCAAATAGAAGTATACATATGTACCAAATGCTGAGAGTGGCTGTTTGGTTGATGTGATTGGGTGTAATCAGGGAAGGCTATCTGGAGGAGGTGAGATTTTAAGGTGTCTTTGAAAATGAGTGGAGAAGGGACACTGTGAGCATGAAGGGTGAAGTACAGTTAGGTGAGCTTGGGCGTAACGAAGAGGGTGACTGGGGGAAGAGCAGCTGAAGGGGCTTGATGCGGAGGGGGATGCTGGGGAGCCAGTAGAGGATTTTGAAGAGTGGTGAGATGTGGGCTGAGCAATACTGCCGACTGGTGATTTGGGCAGCAGTGTTGAGGTTGAATTTGTGCCTGGTGGGTAACTGCTTGGGTGGAGAGGGACAGATGCCCGAATGTTTTGGAGGGAGAATTGGCAGGATTTAATTGTGGATCGACTCTTGCGAGCTGAAGGACAGGAAGGAATTGAGGAGGGTGCCATGGGGGCAACGTAAGATTAGGCAAGAAGCTAACAGTGGAGGAGATTGTGCCACGCAGGCAGACAAGCGCAAGCAGAACTGCCCCGGGAGCCGGGAAGTCAGTACGCTTGGCTGATTAACGTGATCATTTTGGGCTTTGACTACCAGATCCTCTAAGACTCCAATCTTAGATATCACCCTTTGACCAATTAGGCTGCCAGGGCTCCCGTCCATGCCCACCGTGGGGGATTGCAACAGAATGCCAACCCATCACCAGGAAACAGTCTATCAAGTCTCTCCCCCTACTCTCCCACTACTTCCCAGTCTGCTACTTCGCAGTCTGCACCCTTCACTTCTCTAACAGGCCTTGTTCTCTTCTCTCTCATCAACTTCGTGCTCATACCTTCTCTCTGGACTGGAACTCCCTCTCCCTTCATTCCTGATAGAACAGCATCCCCCTTAGTAAAATCGTATCACCCCCAGGAAGTCTTCCCTGACTAACCTATCTCCCCCCACATCCTCGCTCCCTTCTATGCCACCAATGCATTTTAACATTTACCCCACATCAGTTATGCACATATCCTTATGCTCCGTTGCTTCCCCCATCTAATTTCTTTTAATGCCTGTCTCCCTCACTTTATTGTAAGCTCCTCATGGACAGATATCATGACTACCCACTTTTCCGCCTGGGAAGCAGCACGGCTTAATGGAAAGAGCACACAGGCCTAGGAATCAGAAGACCTGAGTTCTAATCCCAGCTCTGCCATTTGCTTGATGTATGATTTTGGGCAAATCATTGAACTTCTCTGTGTCTTGATTGCCTCATCTTTAAAATGAGTATTCACTGTGAGCCCAGTGGGACAGGGACTGTTTCCAACCTGATTGTCTTGTATCTCCCCCAGGGTTTAGTACTGTGCTTGGCACATAGTACACATAACAAATACTAGCATTAATATTATTATTCCCAAGCACTTAGTACAGTGGTCTGCACATAGTAAGTGCTCAATAAATACCATTAGTTGATAGGAAGAAATATCCCATCAGCATCAGCTCACGGATTTTTTTCAGCTCTAGGTGTACCTACCTAAACTACGTACCTGTGTGTGCTTCTGTTTCCTTCAGGTATGCTATAGTGCGCTCTCTGCGCATAGCTGACGGTCCTGATGAAGTCCACCTCTCAGCAATTGCAGCAATGGAGTTGCGTGATCAAGCCAAGCAGCTAGTTGCAAAAATGTAGAGCAGATTAGCTCAGGTATTACCGTCTAATAACTAGGTAGGACAAACTTAACAATTATGGCAGATGTTTGAGCCTGTGATTTTTTTTTTTAAGTGATGGTGATATTGTAAGAGTTAGAGATTTTCTAGAATCATGGATGTTAGTAAATACAAAAAGATAATCCAAATTCGGCTTTTGAATATTATGCAAAACGTGACAGTAACCGATTGCCAACACAGCTCTGGATGTTGGTGCTGATTGTAATGTTTTTGAATAAGTGGTTCTTGTAGTTCAAGGGCAATTTAAAAGTTGTGAACTGTCTGCAGCAAGCAAATGTCTAGAATGACAGGCTTATATTTTTCTTTTATACTTCTTAAACTTTTAATTCCAACAAGTAGATCCAGTAGTAAATACATGCGGAAGGAAATTGTATTTACTTGGATTTCAAGATCAGGGCTAAGAGTAAGAATTATGATGGTTTTGACTGCCTGGAAATTATCGGATTTTGTAAGAGATTTTAATGAAGGTCAGCATGTAATTTTAAACCTCCTAGAAGAGTTTAACAAATCGAGGGACAAAATTGATCCTGCCATTTTTCATTACCACCTCCTTTGACATATAATTTTACTTGGTAGCATAAGTACTTTTTAGATATTTTCTAGCCTGTCACGTCTACAGATGACTGACTGGCGGGGAAGGAGTGGTGTATGTAAAAAGTCAATTTTAACCAACTCTGTCTTCTCTGGAGGAAACTCGTTAACAGTACAATTGTAAAGGAAGATTATTGTTCTCTGAGTGTTTGACAGATGAAGATATCACTGGAAGCTCTGAAATGCAATGGAAATGATGGTTTCTAAATAAAATAATTTTCATTCATTTTGTTTGATCAGGAAGCATTCAGGTTCTCTGTCATGCTGAGAAATAATTTACCCTTCATCTTGAAGTAAACTCCCAAGGGAGAGAAGATCATCTACACCTTGAACAGTTTGATCCTTTTGAAATATCCTATTAGAGGGTGGCAACGTTTTTGAGGAGTAGTTCCTCAAAAAAGTGCTGATCTCCCCCCTCTGTCATCGGGGGATGTAGTTTTGTCTTACCTCTTTCCATATTGTTGAGTCAGGTAATGGTGCTCTTGAAAATGGGCCTGTCGTCAAAAAAAAAAGGGACATCAATATCTGGCTTAAGTTAAGACAGCCTGTGGCTGCTGACGTTGCAATTCAGTCTTGTCTTCCCTACTGTGACTTGGGCTTTCCCGCCAGCTCCCATGATATTCAAGCACTTAGCACAGTGCTTTGCACACAGTAAGCGCTCAATAAATACGATTGAATATTCCCTCAAAATGATCTACCAGAAAACATAGGGTGCTATTCTTGCTTTTGGATTGGCTGCCCAAAAAGGATCTTTTGAAATGTTCTGTCATTTTGGAACTGAAGAAGAACAAAGGATCCCGGTAACCCATTCAGCCCATTAGATAGTGGCCTTGCCCATCTCCCTGGGAGCAAGTGAAGAGCTGAAAGACAGCATTAAGCCCCTACCACTCTAGGAAGTGACCGATCATGAAGAGGTCCAGAAAAATCCTTTTTCCAATCAGGAAATGGCCATCGTATGTCTCTGGGGAGAGCCTAGTAAGCAGGTAAGACAATTCCTCTTTCTTTGAGTAAAAGGCATTTCATTATATGGTGAAAGTTCCTTAAGAATCAGTGGTATTTACTTACTTAGTGCCGAGCACTGTACTGAGTGCTTGGGCTAGTACAGTGCAACAAAAATGGAAAAAAAAAAAACACCTGCAAGTCTGATATGAAGTGTTTTGGAACAGCATTCCGAGGATAACAGCTCTTGATCTAAATGACTCTGTTTTTGCCTCAGGAAGTCCCCCATTTCAGGTGGGATGTATCCCACATCCGCAAATTCCAGGAGGACCGGAGATTGCTTCTTACCCAAAACAGATAAGACCTGCCTGAAGAGTCTGTTTTGTCATTGAAGAAAACACGCTTGTCTGAGTTCTTTTGTGATTGGCTAGTTCTCCAATATGTTGTAAATAATGGCACAGCCAAACTGGAGAGGGGGGCCCGCTGTGTCACTCGTACCTCTCCGGAGGTGACCGGGAACTCGGTCATATTCCTCCCTTTTCTGATCTATCCAGCACTGTCTCTGAGTGTTACTTTTCCTTGCTTGTGTCACCACCACCTTGGGTTCGAATCCTCGCTGCTTTTTTAGTTCCATTCTCTTTGAGTACAGAAGTACTTAGCGGGGAAAGAAAAATAAATAACCTACTCCTTTCAAATAAGAAGGAGACTCCTTATTTCTTCCTGGTTTCTGTCTTTTGGGCATGCCACTGCTCACTTCATCCTCCCAGTTAGGGAGAGCAGGGTTGCTTCCATAGATGTACAATTGGACAAGAAACAGGATGCCGTTCTGGTTTTAATTAGGATGATTAGTCACGAGTTGACTCTTACTCACAGGGGCATTACCGGCACTCAGCATCAAGGGAAGTCAAGAAACTGAATAGAGATGAGATTACTTAACGGTAAGTGTTTGGGTTTTCCTGTTGAACAAGCATCCCAATGAGGTGAAGAATGGAAGTAAGCCACTTAAGCAGGGATGAAATGGTCACAAAAAGACTCTATTTTCAGGACCTCTTATGCTCGATTGTAGGTCTTCCAAGAGAAAGTACCCATTTACTCCTTAACTGGATCAAAAAGGAAAGATTAAAAAATATATATCTAGCCTAGACAAGGGGTTACAACCCTAGGTCAAAGAGAAAGGGATGTCTGATGTGCTTTTGAAAGTCTTCGGTGATATCTAATCCACAGCCCCCACTTGGAGGCTTTCACTTTTCGCATATTTTGTTCCTGCTTTATATGAGGCCACATGCTGGTGCCCTTTCAGGATCTAAATTCTATAAAGGCAGGTCACCTTTCTCTATTGCAACACTTAAAATGCTATGGGCAGTAGAATTTAAATGTAAGAAGTTAGAATTTTGTAACAATAAGAATCTTGGTGGATTAGAATACCAAAAAACCAAGAAACCTCCTTATGAGGAGAGCTTTAAAAGCCAACTGTCCAGGGTAATTCAGAGTCCTGGAGGCCATGAGCTACACTAAGTCTATGAATCTTTTTGGGAATTAAGACAAAGCCATGACTCCATACCACCAGGGTTAAGCATAAAATAGCATCTGCAGAATCTCATGCCCTGTGGGAACTAGTAACTGTCCAATGGTAATGAAGGCACAATTTAATCATTAAAATACCTCTCTATCTTTGTTAAAGCCCTCTAATACTTACTAACAGGATGTTTTGGCTTCTGGACATCTGGGTCCCACAGTTTACTTACTGCGTTTCATTCAGGTTAGACAATCAAAATAATCATCTGTTCTCCAGGGCATTAGAATTGGCTCCTTCCACTCAAAAAGGTCAAACACATGGAATGAGGGAAAGAACTAACCACATGGATTACAGCAGAATCTGAGCTGATACCTTAATGCGACTCCTAATAAACAACAGGACAAACCGGCTACTGGAAGTCCTCATCATATGACCGTCTGAGTTGGGGTGAAGAGCTCTTCTGTCATTTCTGCATTGGCGTCACTTCAGGAGCTTGACATTGAGCTTATAAGGTAACGGTTAAAATTGCCGCACTTCACAACTTAACTGTTCCCCGACACCTTCTTTGGCTCTTAGTATCATTTCAGCCACTGCTGCTGGCCCATATTCATTCTCCAGTGGGGACTGGCCAGTGGGGGAAGAGTGGAGCTGCCTTAGAAAGCTTCCCTGTCTGATGATGGTTATGGCCAAACAATCAGTTGTTTGTGGGCAGGAAACGTGTCCGTTGATTGTTGTCCTCTCCCAAGCGCTTAGTACAGTGCTCTGCACGTAGTAAGTGCTCAATAAATACCACTGAATGAATGAGTGGACGAATAGTGGAAGCGGGGAAGAGCTGCTGAAGCGACAGTGTCTCGGGGCCCATCTCAATACCCTCTATTAGGATAATAAATAAGAGAATTGAAAACCAGCCTAATCAGCCAACCCATGGTTTTGATATGTCCACAGCAGCATCATGTGAATACCTGCTAGGTGCAGGCCACTGAATTAAAGAGCTTGGGGATATTCCGTGGCAGTTAAAAAAAAAAACCAAAACCCACCAACCTTATATAATCTAATCACATATGAGGCTGAAGCTCTGAACCAGTCTATTGGAGGTGATTAGACCAAGGCCATTACTAACTGAAATCCAAATTTAAACTTACTTACGAGGTCAACTTCCCCCCTTCCCCGCCCCCACCCCAAACATCCCCAACTCCACTGGAGATAGCATTTTTAGCTTTTTAACAACCACAGTAAAATACGTGGTGATGCAGTCACACCTCTAAACGAAAATCGGTACAGCAACTGAAACTTAAAGGCAAATATTTAGCCCAAGTAGGCTCTTAAAACAGACGGAGGCTTAGGCACCTATCGAGAGCTATTTTTAAAACAGTTTTGAATCAACCAGCCTCTTTGAGTCACATGAGCAAGCTGGTGAAGCTTGACACCCACCACAGAAGTCTGGCAAAGCAATTCAGACAAAATTTCCCTTTGTCCGGGCAGTCGGCCAATCACAGAGTTCAAAGGTATTCTCCCTCCACTTTCCTGGAGACAGCTGCCTTCCATGCTGCCCGGGTCCAAATCACATCCCGAAAGAATGCGGGGGAGGACTGGACGCCCATCAGTAATCTCCCCTAAATGCAAGGCAGAAGATATAACTGTCAGGAAAAGGAAAAACTCCAACCTGGGCTCTGCACACTAACAGGCAAACAAAAAAGTGAAGCAGGGAAAAGGTCTTCTTTGCCAGTGAGGCACCAGAAAGCCACTCAGTGAAGACTCCCCACACTGGGAGATTGGGTATACAAATACCAGTGGCGATTCGAAAAGTGCTCATTATGTGCCCGGTACTGTAGTGAGCACTCGGGTAGATATAAACCGGATTACACATGGTCAGGGGCCCACATGGGGTTCACGGTCTAAGGAGGAGGGAGAACAGGTATCTTATCCCCATTTTGCAGGTGAGAGAACCGAGGCCCAGGGAAGGGAAGTGACTTGCCCAAGGTCTCTCAGCGGGCAAGTTGTAGAGCTAGGATTAGAAACTGGGACTCCTGACTCCTAGCCCTGGGCTGTTTCCACTGGGCCCTGCTGTTTCTCAACTACCTATAAATAGAAAGCTAATTTGTAAATGCTAATCTGTGAATAGACAAGGGGCAAATGATATACTAAAAACAATACTGGCAATATTGAGAGGAAAATTGAGGGATTGTTAGCAAGGGGGCAGAATCAATGGTATTTGAGTGCATGCTGTGTGCAAAGCAATGTACTGAAGTTTTTTCAATTTAATCCAGTTTAAATTCTGGCAATCATATCTCTTCCAGTAGGAATTTCTCACATTTTAAAGACCTAACGATAGTAGTACAGTACAGGATCCTGAACCTGAAATATGGAAAACCATTTGTGCACTGGTGAGATCAACTTGCGTTTCAGGCAGCGGCAAGGATCTGGTATTCACTCCCTCAGTCCTATTCATTGAGCGCTTACTGGGTACAAAGCACTTCAGTAAACGCTTGGGGAGAGTACAGTCTAACGATAAATAACGCATTCCTTGCCCACATTGTGCTTACAGTCTGGTAGGAGACTGACTCATCCCTGCCGCTTCACTGTGGGTCATCTTGGACCATGGCCCCGTTGTCCTCTTGACTTTCCTCATAGGCATTTCAAGACAATAAAATACAGTGCGTAAGTCTGTGACGTAAAAGTACAGTGCAAACAAAAAATTATTTAAAGTGATGAAGTTATTCTCCCCATAACCGAAACAAAGACTTCCAGCCCTCGGGAAAAGGCTTCCTTTGCACCCTATTCTTTACCTTATACCCACCTGTCTCTAGGCACTCCAAAATCTTCAACTAAGCGTTTGCTATAAGAAGTATATGTAAACAGGGTTATAGGTTTCTACTGCTTATTCTCTGTTCTTATGCTCTGCCACTTATTTTATACAAATGGACTGGTATTTTTCTTCACTCCTTAACTAGGTTTTTAACTAGGGCAGGGGTGTCATGTCTTCCCTTTATAACTCCCGACAGTGCTCACTCAGTGCTCAGCGCTTATGGTGGAAGCATTAAATGAATACCTGGGCATCCGACCCCATCCCTTAACACTTTGACAAAATACTTGCCCCTTCCCTTCTTCCCTCCCTGACTGCCATCTTCAGCTGTTTGCTGTCCACTGGCTTCTTCCCTACTCCTTCAAAAAAACATGCTCATGCCTCTCCTAGCGTAAAAAAAAACCCTCCCTTGACCCCACGGCTCCCTCCAGTTACCGCCCCCTCTCCCTCCTACCATTCCTCTCCCAACTCCTTGAGCGAGTTGTCTACACCCGCTATCTCAAGTTCCTCTCCTCCAGTTCTCTCCTTGACCCCCTCCAAGCTAGTGTCTGTCCCCTTCACTCCACAGAAACCTCCCTCTCAAAGGTAATAAATAATCTTCTTGCCAAATCCAAGGGCCTCTACTCCAACCTAATCCTCCTCGACCTCTCATCTACCTTCAACACTCTCGACCGCTCCGAAAACATTATCCAACCTCAGCTTCCCTGCCACTGTCCTCTCCTGCTTCTCCTCCTAGCTCTCTGGCCACTCATTCTCAGACTCTTTCACAGGTTCCTCCTCTGCCTCACATCGTCTAATTGTGGGGGTCCCTCGAGGCTCAGGTTTGAGTCCCCTTCTATTCTCCATTTACACCCCTCCTTTGGGAGAACTCATTCACTCCCGTGGTTTCAACTACCACCTCTATACAGGTGATTCCCTAATATACATCTCCAGCCCTGATCTCTCCCTCTTTGCAGTTTCGCATTTCCTCCTGCCTTCAAGACATCTCTACTTGTGTGCCACGCCGACACCTCAAACTTAACATGTCCAAAACAGAACTCCTAGTCTTCCTACGTGAGACAACCTGATTAGCTTGTATCTACCCAGCGCTTAGAACAGTGCTTGGCACATAGTAAGCGCTTAACAAATACCAAAATTGTTATTATTATTCCCACCCAGACCCTGCCCTACCCCAGATTTTCCCATCACCATAGACAGCACCACTATCCTTCTTGAGTCACAAGCCCACAACCTGGATATTACCCTTGACTCCTCTCTCTCTCTGTCACTAAATTCTGCAGGTTTGACCTTTGCAACATCGCTAAAATCCGCACATCGCTAAAATCCGCCTTCCCTCTCCAAAGTGCTACCACGTTGATCCCAGCACTTTTCCTATCCTACCTTTATTACTGTATGACCTCTTGCTGACTCCCTGCCTCCTGTCTCTCCTCATGCCAGTCCTCACTTCACTCTGCTTACTTACTTCACTCTGCTGTCCCGATCATTTTTGTTTAAACCAAAACATATAGTCCATGTTTCCCCACCCCTCAAGAACCTCTAGTGGTTGCCCATCCACCTCTGCATCAAACTCACTCCTTACCATCAGCTTTAAAACAGTCAGCTTTCCCCCTTCCTACCTCACACCTCAGTGCTCTCCTACTCCAACCCAGCCTTCGCTCCTCTAACGCCAACCTACTCACCGTACTTCAGTCTCTTCTATCTCGTCTCCAACCTCTCGCTTCAGAGAAGGAGCATGGCGCAGTGGATAGAGCATGGGACTGGGAGTAAGAAAGTCATGGGTTCTAATCCCGCCTCTGTCACGCGTCTGCTATGTGACCTCGGGCAAGTCACTTCACTTCCCTGGGCCTCGGTTACCTCATCTGGAAAATGGAGATTGAGAGTGTGAGCCCCATGTGGGACAGGGACTGTGTCCAACCCGATTTTCTTTTTAGTACAAGTGCCGGGCACATAGTAAGCGCTTAATGAATCCATAATTGTCATTATTACTATTATCCTGCCTCTGGCCTGGAATGACTTCCTTCTTCATATCCGACAGACGAGTGCTCTACCCACCGTCAAACTCTTATTGAAGTCACATCTCCAGGAAGCCTTCCCTGACCAAGCCCTCCTTTCTTAGCTACCCACTCTGCTCCCTTTATTCAGCACGTATGTACATATGAGTAATTTATTTATATTAACATCTGTCTCCCCTCTAGACCGTGAGCCTGTTGTGGGCAGGGAATTTGTCTGTCAACTCTGTTGTATTTGCCCAAGTGCTTAGTACAGTGCTCTGCACACAGTAAGCACTCAATAAATATGATGGATTGATTGGTGCTCTAGTGGCCATTGGCTTTTCCATGGCCCTTCGTGATCTTTTCAGCTCTTGGGAGTCGGTGACCATTGCTATCATTGTTTACATATAAGGAGAGCGAGGGAGAGGAAATTGAAGTACCTGGTCCCTGTTAGACACATTGGTGGCAGATGTGGAATCAGGATACTCAGCCTGCATTTCCAACTATTGCTCAGCTACGACGCAATCTTTTCCAGCCTCAGTTCAGTTTATCCTGCCAAAATTCCTACTCCCACTTCAACTTGAATAGGGCCTAGGAACTTCTGGTTCAAATACCCGGAGACTTCCCATCCCCTTCAATGTTCTTTATGAGTAGAACTGAAAACTAAGTGCCAAGAACGAACTCTGTTTTGATGCTCTTCCCCCCAGCCACATGCACGCATACACACTGATTCACGGCAAGACCTTGGGGAATTCTCCTTTAACTTAAGCAACATGGGGGACCTGGGCTTTGTAAAACCCTCTTTCTGGTTGGGTACCCCACCCACTGGTCAGTAAAGCCAGCCAGATTCTCTGTCAGCTAAGACCAGTGGTTCAGGCTAAAGGTAAACAACGAGGACAGGAGGTCCCCATGCAATGAGAACTCTATCCTCAGCTCTAGAATCAATTCAAGAGAAGCCTTTTATTCTCTAGCAGCGCAACGGGGAGTTGCTCAAGAGAAACGGCAGAAAGGGGAGTTGCTCAAGAGAAACGGCAGAAATAGTCACGCGTTAGGGACTTTGTGTTTGGCTAGAAATGAGAGGTGGAAGCACCTACCCTATACTGTCTTTCTTTAACAGGTAAGAGGCCCCTTGGTACCTTTTGTACTAGGGTTATATTTAGAGCAACAAAACTTTTCCCCATCCTATCTTTCCTTTCATTCCGCTAATTTTTCCCCTCTCCTTTATAACGTCTTTGACATAGATCATTTTGCCTGAGATTTCCACCTCCTTAAGGTGAAATGGAGAACGGTTTAACCCTATTTTACATCTGCATTCTGAGGGAAATTCAAATAAACGCTGGGTTTTAGGCTAAAGGAATTCAGTCTAAGAAAGAGGTTGGAGAAATCCTAGTACAAGATACTGTGATTTTTTATTTCAAAGACTCATGGATGACTATTCCATACCACAGGATAATGATGACAATCCATCTAACGTTTTACTAAAGGAAGCAGAGGGACCACAGGGGCTCATAGCTACAATTCTCATTTAATACAGAGAGAGAGAGAAGCCAAACTCGAGTTCCTTGATCAACTTTCTAGGCTACTGATCCCAAAACAACAATTAATAATTTAGCTTAATCTCACACTGCTATTCATTCATTCAATCGCATTTATTGAGCGCTTACTGTGTGCAGAGCACTGTACTCCTGCAGAGCTGGTCAAATGACTAATTCTTCCTACTTGCTGTAAAGATATAATTAAACTTTTGACCTGAGCACATATGCCTAGTTTTTTTTTTGTGGGGGAGAGGGGTGGTATTTGTTAGTTGGGTCTAAGTATGTTTCTTAAGAGAAGCAGCGTGGTGTAGTGGATAGAGCCCAGGCCTGGGAGTCAGAAGGTCATGGGCTCTAATCCCAGCTCTGCCACTTGTCTGCTGTGTGACCTTGGGCAAGTCACTTCACTTCTCCACGCCTCAGGTATCTCATCTGTAAAATGGGGATTGAGATTGTGACCCCCACGTGGGATCGGGACTATGTCCAACCCGATTTGCTTGTATCTACACCAGGGCTTAGTACAGTGCTTGGCACATAGCACTTAAATACTACAATTATTACCATTATTATCTTGCATCTCTTTAATCTCTATTTCTGCCAAGATCCTAGACAGTTCACTCCCGGATCGGCTACTAGGTCATAGGTTCTAAACCCTGCTCCCGCCACGTGTCTGCTTTGTGACCTTGGGCAAGTCACTTCACTTCTCAGGGCCTCAGTTCTTTTATCTATAAAATGGGGATTAAGAGTGTGAGCCCTATGTGGGACAAGTACTGTGTACAATCTGAAGACCATATATCTTCCCCAGCACTTAGAACAGTGCGTGGCACATAGTAAGTGCTTAACAAGTACCATCATTATTATTATAATTATTATTATTAATACTGGAGGTAGAGGAGCAATGTGGTCTAGGGGAAGGAGCATGAACCCAGGAGTCAGAGTCTGAAAGCAGATTTAGAGAATTTCCAAATCCAGTTTGTAATGGCCCAGTGATAAAACTGATGCATTCTGGCTACATGCATCTGCTTGAAGGGAGTACTAATTCAGTCATTTTTCTAAGTTTCTCTTTTGGAAAGTTGATTTTGTGGGTATAGAGCTAAACAAATTTCCCCAAGGGCTTATTTTTATAAACATTTGTGGAATCGGTCTTTGTGTGTCCTTAACATATAAGAAGTTGAAATGAGTCACTCCCATGTTGACTTAGGGTTCATCATGAACATTTCTGGAAAGAATCAATTTTAAGTGGGGGGTTCCTTCCCTCCCCCCCACCCACCCGGCCCCTTTTCTGCTTACATACATGGGCTCAGCTCTGATTCTTATCAATGTTTCGGGACTCAGAAAAATAACTTTTTCTGAGAATTACATATCTTAAACAGACCCTTTATTTTATAAACATAAGAGTTGGGAAATGTATTAAAAAAAACGTACACAACCACAAACCAAGTATTTTTATGGCAAGAAAATGCCAGTATCTTCTAGTTCAGCATTTTCAGGAACCGTTTGATCCTACGACCTTTTCACCCAAGGAAATGAGTTTCCATCTTTTGGAGGAAATAAGGGACATACCACTCTGTACCCTCTTTTGGCACTCACTTTGCAAGCTGGTGGCAATTTCCAGGTTGCCTAGACTACAGCCCAGGCTAGTTCCTATATCTCAGAGTCTCCTTCTGCCACCTGCTCACCCGTCTTCGCGGCCAGCCTTCACCTCCCCACTCCCATTTCCTGCTTCGCATAGAGCAGGTGAGGGAGAGGCTAGTCAATCAAGCCTCTCATTTTTCAGTTTGAAAACACACACCTTTAAATAACCATCCCTCTCGGTTAAAAAGCCGATTGAGCCCTCTCTTCCCCGGCTCTCTCTCCCTTCCATGTCATCTTTGCGTCATCGTCTATCTGTGAACTTGGGACATTTGATATCTGTCTCACTACCCAACCCCACGGCACTTATCTTTAAATGACTTATAGACAATTACTTATTTACATTAATGTCTATCTCCCCCCTCTAGACCATAAGCTTATTCTGGGCAGGAAACATGTCTAATTCTGTTGATTCTCTCAAGCGCTTAGAACAGTGCTGTGCACATAGTAAGTGCTGAATGAATACATCATTCATTGATTGATTGCAAAAGCTCACAGGGAACCACCCTGGAATTCATCCGATCGATCCTTGAAATCTCTGGTCTGGGCTGACAATGAAGCCGCAGCTCTGTGTTGTAAAGGAGCTAGCATCATCATAAATGTGGGGGTCCTTGAAATGATATTTCTCTGGCTACAAGCTCTGTCGTTTCCTATCTTTGCAGGGAGTTTCTTATAATAAACAATCATAACGTCTAAAGCCGTTTCTCGGTTATAGCTTTAGTTGACTAATCAGCAAGTAAGCTGAACTACAGTGTGGAGGTGCTGGAAAAGGGGTTCTGTTCTTACCCGTTTCCAACTCTCCTCCAACCTGCACCTCTACATGATTGGTCCATCTCACTCGTAGACATGTCGATCTGTTTAAGAAAACTCCCAGGTGGGGTAATTCATTTAACTGGCTCCGAGTGCAAAATGCACCTCAAAAATTATCCCAATTTCTCAATAAATGTGGACTTGTTTCAGTGGAACCGGATCAAACCAACACCCCCATGTAAATACTGACTTCAAACCTTTCCCCATCTGGTAAATTCATAGACAAAGTACCGACTCACAAGTTGCCTCTGTCAGTTCTGCTGGGTACCAGTTGAAATTGGCTTTCATCCCAAACTCAAAATCTAGGGCACATCTAGGTCCAAGGCAAGACAGGTTTTATTTTATGCTAGAAAAGCCTATGATAAGACTAACGATTGGTCTAAGAACACAGATGCTGTCAGCAGTAAACTTACAGTTCCAGAACGGTTTCTTTGAGAAATCAAACTGTCAAGCAGCCGAGAAGAAAGGCCCGAGAGTTGAAGATCAGGGAATGAGAAGTAGCTAATTCTCTGAACGTCTCTTATGGCCGGAACCTCTCTTTTCCCCCAACGCTACAGATGGAGACACGCTTTCAACCCCCTGTGACGTCCATCCATTCCCCTTTATTTAACTCATGCTCCCTCTTTATTCCACCCTTTAACCTCCTCGGTAAACAATCTGTCCCTATTTACTTACACTCCATCTTTTCCGTGACACCACGGTCATTTCTCCCTCTGCCTTCCGTGGACACTTCAGGGTCTTTTTAGTTCATACCTCGGTCATCCTCCACCCTGTTTGGATTTTCTACTATAACGTTTCTCCTTCTGTGGTTAAACACTTATGTATCACTCTCCCCGACCCCCCCGACCCAAAAGGGTCTTTCCTCCTCTTAGCAGTCCTCTTTTCAACTCTACATTTTCTCTTCCTCACTATACCTTCTCAGGGATTTATAATTATTGCCCGCTAGAAGTCCTTGATCGACAACCACACCGAGCGTGTTTCTCCTCTGAGTCCCAACATAGCTAAAGCGTTCGTGTGGCAGCATTCACATAAAGGTAAAGAAAAAGGGGCATTGCAGCTGCAATCCTCACGGTCTAGCCTTTCTTTCGAGGTAGGAAACTCTTCAAGACAGATGTGACATGGAAGAAAAGTGTAGAGATGCGGTCACCTTAGACTAAAGCACCTCTTGCCAACTTCAAACTGCAAGCCATCTTGACCTGCAACAAAGGTGGCCTTTACTTTGCGTTCAGAAAGACATAACTAATTCAAATAAGATATCGAGGGGACTTGTTTTTCACGGGAAGGACTTCGAAACTCTGTCGACAGGCCTTTTGTGTCCTGTGCTTGAACAGAGGTGAAAGTAAAGCCACGCAGTGTTAAATAACGAGTTGTAGCTTAACGTTCGGGTCTTGTATTAAGGAAAGGTTTTTTGGCCCTTTTAAAACACCAGCCATGATTTACTCAGAAAGTTTTTTCCCCAGTTGGACGGGCACACCACTAGTGAAGGAAGTGTTCTCCTTTTATAATCAGCAAGCTGAGATAGTTGGAGAAGGACCAGGTGCATCTGTTTTACATTTGTCTCATCATCTTTTTCTATAGAACTCTTCAGCCAAGTTCTATAGAGCCATAAAATTCATCCTAGCAGAAATGGCAAAATACTTTTGAAAATCAAAAGCATCATCAATTGCTGGGCGGGGGAGGGGGTTAATGACATTTATTAAGTGCTTGCTATGCATCAGTCACTATATTAAGCCCTGGGGTAGATAAAAGCCAATCAGATTGGACACACACGGTCCACGTCCCACCTGGGGCTCACAGTCTTAGTCCCCATTTTACAAATGAGGCAACTGAGGCACAGAGAAACAGACGAGTGGCAGAGCTGGGATTAGAACTCAGGTCATCTGACACCCAGGCCCATGCTCTTTCCACTAGTTCACGCTGCTTCCTTCTTATGGAGGCCTATGTTTAGCCCAGACCCAATTTATAGATGTGAAAATGTGTTAATAGTCTTGATTACAGAAAACCACTAGAATATAATTAGACATAACATTTTAAAGTTAGAGAGCTGCTTGAAGCTCTTTTTTTTCTAATTGTTACTCTTAAATTGGTCATTTGACTAGGAAATATTGGCCATTTATGCCCTTTATTTGCCTAGAGATACAAGTTAATGTGAGAAAAAATTGATTCAAGTTGAAATACTAATTGAAGTAAATAATCTACAGTTCCTCTGGTTATAATTTTATTTGGGGATCTTGTATCAATACTCTTAGTTAGAGGATCACTCGAAAAAGTGACCCAGCTAACTGTCCTCCCTTACCCGGATGACCATTAATTCTGCACTCGGTAATTTGTTTTAGTCCATACTGGTCTAATTTTCACAGACTATACATTAAAAAAAAAGTCAAATTTCTTTGGTTTCACTCCATCTCCTGTAAACACAGCTGTGGATAAACGTAGCTAAGCATAGATACGTTTAAATAGTCATCTTATATAAATTCTATATATAGTCATCTTAAATAGATTCTAGGTGAAGAGCATCCTGTTTTTTGACAGAATTGGATAATATGAGAGCTCTGAAACTTACTAGCCACTTGTTTTAATGAGGAATTACTCTATAGAGATGCTACCATTGTATCTATATACTCCATTTCTAGGATCCAAGACAAAATTCAAAATGAAATCTTATGCCAGAAACATCCTAGAAAACAGCCAGGAAAAATAGACCCGAAACCAACAACCTACCTTGCCTTTCAAGAAAATTCAACAGCTTTAGTCAATTCTCCCCTTCTTTTGAAGCTACTTGCAACTGCTCAAATCGCCACCTCCAAACCTGTTGATTTCAGATGTTTTCTTTTTAGGTGTGGATGAAGGAAGGGATACTGAGACCTCAGGTTGGTTCTTATTCCTACGAGGCAGACCCGGACCAGCAGTACTTGTGAGGGGGGAAGAGGACCCAAAGTAACAAAGAGGGAAGCGAGAGGAGAAGGTGAGGATGAAAGGGATGGGAGAAGGGAGAGTGTAACGGAGTAGGTTTAGCTGCAGTGTTTGTGAGTGATGGTCACCCGGCTAGGGGCTGCTCACACCAGCTTGACGCCCAATCACAAGGGTCAACTCAGCACCTAATGTGGCCAAACCTGAACGAATGGACGCTGCCTGGACTTTGGGAGATGGGAAGAGGAGGACCCTCCTCACCCCAGGGGTCAGAGGGTTGGTGAAGGCCCCCAGGAAGAGCCCAGTGCCGATGGTCAGTAAGTGGAGTCCTGTCAGGGGCGTTGCCTGTCGGGGGCCCAGACCGGTGATGTCACCGTCCACGGCGGTGTCAGCAGCAGCCATCCAAGAGGCTCCCAGCTGCCCTGCCCCAGCTTTCCCGAGGGCTCTCCCTGCTGGGCCTGCCAGCATTCCTTCAGCTTCCCAGGGCCAAGAAATGCTTTTAAACAGCAGCTGGGGAGGACACTCCACCTCCTAGCTGACCCTCTGGGCGAGCTACCAACTGATGAGATGATCCGGCCCCGAGCAGGAACGTAGCCTGGCCCTGAGATGTCTCTTCCTTCCTCCTTCCCTCCTCCTTCCCTCGCCTCCCCAGGCTGTGTACTCTTGTGGGAGGACACCGCCTGTCCTCACCGAGAGCGCCTACAGGCTCTGGGTGGGAGGCGGGGGCAAAGGCGGAGCTCTTGGGGAAAGGGCTCACACGGCGAGAGGTCCAGCTGACTGAGCCGTGGCTGTCAGAGAGGGCTCTGATGCCTCAACCCTGGGGCAATTAAAAAGGAAGGCCTCAATCCACCTACCACAGAAGAAGGGGGAGCTTTGGACTAGGCTTGACAAGAATGGTGCCTCTAAGCCCAAATTAGATAGAAATTTCCACTTACCTGAAGAAGCCAGAGACTGGGGAAGTGCTATTGTGGGCAGGAGGGTAAAGAGAAGGCGAACTGAAGGACTGCTACCTGAAATGTATAGAGCAGGGAAAATGAGCAGAGAGTGGCTCAGAAGCAGGGTCCAGTCGTTACTGGAATAACGGAGAACCGGTGGGGTGGCACTCACGATTGACCGTAGCGACGGACCAGGCGGCATCAACTTTCAGAAAAACGTGGCGGGGAAAGCGTGGAGCGGGCCTGGGTTCTAAGCCGGGCTCTGCCACTTGACTGCTGTGTGATCTCAGGCAAGTTGCTTCACTTTTCTGGGCCTCGGTTCCATCACCTGTAAAATGGATGTTGTGAGCCCCATGTGGGACAGGGACAGTGTCCAACCTGATTAGCTTATATCTACCCCAGCACTTATAGCAGTGCTTGACACACAGTAAGTGCTTAATAAATACCATCATCATCATTGCGAACCATTGCAGGTACTAGATGCCCACGAAACAGGAGGTCAGGGGTGTAGAGACTTTCGGGGGGTGGGGTGGGGGTGTTCATTCTTGTGCAATTGGACATTAGAGAGGGCATCCCTTCTAGTCATGGCCTAGTGGCAAGAGTCCAGGCTTCGGAGTCAGAGGTCGTGGGTTCTAATCCCAGCTCTGCCACTTGTCTGCTGTGTGACCTTGGGCAAGTCACTTCACTTCTCTGGGCCTCAGTTACCTTATCTATAAAATGGGGATAGAGACTGTGAGCCTCATGTGGGACAGGGACTGTGTCCAGCCTGATTGCCATATGTCTACCTCAGTGCTTAGAACAGTGCTTGACACATAGTAAGCGCTTAACAAATAATAATAAATAATAATGGTATTTGTTAAGCGCTTACTATGTGCCAAGCACTATTTTAAGCACTGGGGTAGATACGAGGTAATCAGGTTGTCCCAGGTGGGGCTCACTGTGGTAATCTCCATGTTACAGATGAGATAACTGGGGCACAGAGAAGTTAAAGCGACTAGCCTAAAGTCACACAAGCTGACAAGTGGCGGAGCCGGGATTCGAGGGGCGTCTAGTACGTGCAATGGTGCGCGATGATGATGGTATTTGTTAAACATGTACCATCGTGATTATCCCCTGAGCCCTTCCAATCCACCTGGAATAAACCCCGCCCCCATCTCCTGGGGGGTAATCCCTGCTCAGGCTCCACTGGCCAGTATCTTCCATCCAACAACTGTCCTCAGCCCTTCCATTTATACAGCCCTTCTATTTGTACATCTTAGCTTTCTCGCTCATTACAAACTTGGGTCAATGTACATTTCTCCCCTCATTCTTCTACCACCCATAGCCGTAAAGGTTGGTGGAATGACTTGGGTCTGTCAGCCTCCCGAAGTTACATATCTCAGTTTGACATTCCTAGCACTTAGTTAGGCCTGTGAGCTGCACAGAAGACACTGAGTAATTACTACTGATTATTTAAACTTCCAAACCAGGACAGAGATGGCCTTCTTTGTCAACTCACCAAAGTGGCTGCAGAGGAGGCTCTGGGGATGAAGGGTGTTGGGATGCGGCTCTAGTTCCTAGATAAGCAATTCAGTGGGATCTGGCTGGCACTGGAGACTGCTTCCTCGTGAAGAACGTAGAAAAATTAGCAGGTCCTTCAACTGTAGATGGGGGTGGTTTAGATAGGAATAACATTCAAAGGAATCTCAGTATTTTATTTTTTTTTATATGGCATTTAAACACTTACTATGTTGTCAAGTGCTGGGAAAAATACAAGTTAATCAGGTTTGACACAGTCCCTATCCCACATGGGGCTCACAGCCCAAGTAGGAGAGTAGGGAAAACGGGTATTTTTTTTAAACAGGTAATGAATCCCCCTTTTACAGTTGAGGAAACTGAGGCCCGTTGAAGTAATTGTCCAAGGTCAAAAATCAGGCAAGTGGCAGAGCCAGGAGTAGAACCCACATCCTCTGACTCCCATGCCCTGTGCTCTCTCCACTAGGCTACACGGTTCCCTGATCTAGACAGAATGGAAAGTGACCCTACCAAAATGAGATAATTCACTGGAGTCAAGTGCAGAATATTACTTTGCTGTTTGTTTTTCAGTCCTAAAAATACAGGATGGTAAAAGCCTGGCTAGATGTGTCCAGTAGAAGAAAGGCTGGGGTCACGTTGTACAAGGTAATACCATTAAAACTACCCAAAGAGTACGGGGCTGTATGACCGGATGTTTTAATGTGCCTGGGCTGGGAAGTGTGCGCCGCATGGGGCAGATCCTGATTTTTTTTTTTTAAATGGCATTTGTTAAGCACTTACTATATACCAGCATTGTACTAACCATCGGGGTAGATACAGGGTAATCCAGTTTGGACATGGACCCCCATCCCAAGCAGCGTGGCTCAGCGGAAAGAGCCCAGGCTTGGGAGTCAGAGGTTATGGGTTTGAATCCCGGCTCTGCCACTTGTCAGCTGTGTGACTGTGGGCAAGTCACTTAACTTCTCTGTGCCTCAGGTACCCCATCTGTAAAATGGGGATTAAGACTGTGAGCCTCACATGTCCTGTATCTAATCCAGCACTTAGAACAGTGCTCTGCACATAGTAAGCGCTTAACAAATACCATCATCATCATCATCAATTGACATTTTCCAGATTAGGTAACTGAGGCACAGAGAAGTTAAGTAATTTTCCCAAGGTCACACAGATGCCAAGTGGTAGAGGTGGGATTAGAACCCAGGTCCTCTGACTCCTAGGCCCATGCTCTTTCCACTAGCATGTATTGTACTTTTAAAAGGATGGAGAAATATTTGACTATGTCTAGAGGGGAAGAACAAAAATGATTACACATTTCATTAGGAGGAATTTGGGTTATGCAACCAGGAGAAGAGCGAGCAAAGGGACTGATAATCAGACTTGAAGAACAGGAAGTAGGGCTTGCCTGGGGAAGAAGCTGATCAAATGTTCTCCAAGCCAACTGAGCACGAAGGACAGAAAATGGATTGAAACTAAAGCAGAAGAGTTCAAGTTAACATGAGGAAGAACTCCTCGATTTCCAGGGTGAAAAACCATGGAATAAACCACCATAGTAGAGATGCATAGGTATATTTCGTGCTCTTACCCCGTTCTAGGTCAACCATCTAGGCCAGCAATTAAAAAAAAAAAAGCGTCTCTGCCAATCTGACTCAACTTTGCAGCAGAAACTAGAAGTGGGGCCCAGTTCAAGAGGTTTTTTGTTGGGGGAGTGGAATAGATTCAGAAAAGTGGTCTTTGCCTATAGGCTGGGGTCTCTACTGCCAGGAGGTGGCACAGCTACTGACAAATATGTGTGTGTACATATACATTTAGAATAATAATGATGGTATTTAAGCACTTACTATATGCCAAGCATATAGATATAGACAAGCACCTGTCCATCCTGCCATTCTTACCTTGGTATTTGTTAAACACTTACTATGTACCAATACATATAGGCAACCACCTGTCCATCCTGCCATTCTCACCTTGTAGCAGAATGTCACAGGCTGATCCCAAAGCCCGAAAGGAGAGCTGGGTTGGTAGAGAGAAGGAGAAGAGGAGAAAAATGGAAGGGGTTTAGGGCAGACTGGGGAACAGTCCAGCAAAGAACAGTTATTCACCCCCAACTTCTTGGTGGATGACAAGCCAAACCCCTCCCCTGAATCGAACCCCCCAAACCCAGTCCACAGCCTCCTGGGGGGGAAACCCACGAGTTAAAGTCAAGGACAGCTCCGCAGGTCGGTACCACCAGTGAAGGTTTAGAAGGTCGAATCCTTCACACACCTGGAGGTTGGGACTGAACCCGAGAGCTTTGAAACCTCATTCAGCTCTCTAAAATACCTGTTTTTTCCCCCATGTTTTTCTCTTTTTTTCCTGCCCTTTCTCCCTCTTCTCTTGGAGTGGTTTCTTCCGTATTATCCTTTCGGTTTTTCCCGTTTATGGCTTGGTTGTGTTTAATAGGAAAGAAAGGCAGGAAAAGAGTTATTGTGCTGTGCTCTCGTTTCCTCCGCCTTCCCACCAGAGACTCATAAACACCCCCTACCTAGGCAGTCTGAGGGCCAGCGATTTTGTGGTCGCTGTATCTTCTGGTCAAGTTCTGTTGCCTCTCCCTGTTGAGTCTGTCCAATCTTTCCTGCTGAGCTCCAAACCCACCCGATCCAGTCTCACCTCTCTGACATAAAAAGTAGTGAAGCAGCATGGCCTAATGGGTAGCGCACGGGCCCGCGAGTCAGAAGGACCTGGGTTTTAATCCAGCTCCGCTGCTTCTCTGCTGTGTGACCTTGGGCATGCCACTTAACTGCGCCTCATTTACATCATCTGTAAAACGGGGATTAAGACTGTGAGCCCCCACGTGGGACATGGACTGTGTCCAACCTGATTAGTTTGTATCTACCCCAGCGCTTAGTACAGTCCCTGGCCCATAGTAAGCACTGAAAGACCAGAAAAAAAAAAGTAGAATACCGTGCAGCTGCTTCCAGGATCTCGCATTCACTGCAAACCAGGATGGCGCTTTCCCACATGGAGTTTTCTTCAGACTTATTGAACACCGGGCTTTTATGCTAATTAACCAGTGTGCTAGATTGTAAGCTCCTTGAGGGCAGAGTTTATGTCTGCCAATTTTATGGTACTCTGCCAAGAGAGTAAAGGACATAAAGGACAGTGCTCTGGTAACAGCAAGCACTCAAATACTATCGTCTGCTGTGTGCAGAGCACTGTACTAAGCATTTACGGGAGCTCAATAGAGTTCAAAGACATGACGATCCCTTGCCCTCACAAGGGATACAAGTGTGACTGCTGATACTTTTTGGACCGAGGCACAAGAACTCACAGTAGAAACAACGGGACTCGGGGTGCAGGCTACCCAGGCCCATGATTGAAATTATTAACTTCCCTTATGAATTCAGTTATTACAGTTCATTTTAGAATAAACAGTTCTTAAAATATTTGCATCATTTCAAAGAGGGAAAAGAAGTTATTTGGGTTAAAATATTTCAACCACACAGAACTGAGATAAATCCCCTATTTTCTGCTGCTAAAGGGGGACTGGAGTGATCAGTGAACCAGCAGCCCCCTGGCATTGGCAGATAGATTCACAGCAGCACCACGAGCAGCCCATCACCACTGCCCACCCACCCGCCCCTTCCTTCCCTCCCCTGAAAAGCCTGGAGGATGGTGAGTAAAATCAATTTTGCTGTCGGGAACAGTTGGTATTCACGGATTCACCTTACTCACTGAGGTCTCAATGACCAGTCGCCAAGGAAACAGTGTCCTAAAGAACAAAACCGCTTCATTTACAAAACCGTCGCTCCCTTCTCCTGAAAATCCAATCTACAGTTGGTTTTACCGACCACACTTCTGTCCTGGTCCTCCTCCTTTCTGATCATGCCCACTTACCCGCATTTTCTGGCTCCTTTTCTGCCTCAAGGCTGCGGTCTGGATCCCATCCTCTCCATCCTTTTCACCCTCCGTCAAGGTGCTCATCTGCCACCCCTTCTGTTCAGGTGACCCCCAAATCTAACTTGCTAACCCCGGCTTCCCTCCCTATCTGTAATCTGGCATTCCTTCTTGCCTCTAAAATATTTACACAATTTTTTAAAAAACGGTACTTAAACGCTTATTACATACCGGGCACTCTACTAAACACCGGGGTAGATGCAAGCTGATCAGGTTGGACCCAGTCCATATCCCATATGGGGCTCACAATCTTAATCTCCATTTTACAGATGAGGTAGCTGAGGCACAGGGAAGGTCACACAAGAGACAAGTGGGGGAGCCTGGATTAGTCCTTCTTACGCTCAGGCCCATGCTCTTTCCACTGGGACACACTGCTTCTCACATGGATGCCCCTTGGCACCTTAAACTCAATGTAAATGTATCTCCATCTGAACTCATCTTCCTTCCCAAATCCACTCTTCCACCTAACTTTGCCATCAGAGTTTACCACCACGATCCTCCCCATCTCCAAAGTCTACGGTGTTAGCCTCGCTGTCGCTCTCCCACCCGAGCCCTTGCTCACACCCCATCCCCTCCCTCTTCAGAGCCCTCTGAAAATCCCACCTCCTCCCAGAGGCATTCCTGATCCCCCCAAGTCCTAATTTTCCACCTGGGCACTCACAACCATCTGAAGCTCTTCTAAACCTGTGGATTTACATACTCTACTGAACCCCGTTCTCATCCACATACCCGGCTTTCCGTTGGTCTTTCTATCTGTAGTTTATTTTGTGCCGCATCTTCTCCTGCTTGTTTGTGAGCTCCTTAATGGCAGGGGGTCACGCCTGCTAACTCCCGCAGTGTACTCGCCCCAGCGAACTGAGGTTCAGCACTCTGCATACGGTAGACATACAAATGCTTGTAATAGACTGAATTTTGACTTGCAATACCAGCGTTTGGTCTGGTCAATGCTCGTTAACCTTTACGGCCCTCTAAGATCTCACCTGTCCTACAATCTATTTCCTCTTGCTTTCGGGATGTCTTCGTCTTGATCACGCACAGCACCGTAAGATCGATATATCCCAAACCGAACCCTTAGGCCCTTCTAAGCCTCTTCCTCTGCTTCATTTTAGGTAGAGGCTACGTTACCAAAGAGAAAGATTACACCAGAACACCTCTCTCATTAACAAGGCAGTCGATTCCCTTTATTTTTTAAAATTTTATGTACACATATGAATGATCTGTATAATGTACATTCAATATAGAAAGCTTTATATACTGGATAATGTATAGAACATTTCACAATTACACTAATCTCTTACATAACATGTCGACATTGTTTTCTTTTTTTTTTCTTTTTGCAGCAGCGCCTCTCTTATGAATTTGGTAAAGCCAGTTATACATACACATGTCTACCATGAGACTCGAGGAAGGTAACGTTAACGAGTAAGGACACGAGTGAACCGGGGTGGGGACCGAACTTCACGTTTCGGGAGGGCGGGGGCGGGTGGGGGGTGGCGGGGATAATCAGGCCAGACCCAGAGTGGAGCAAGGACGGGCCCTCGCAGGGGCCTCGAGTGATTTTACCCAATCCCACCGGACTGCAGGTCAATTCCACAGTCACGCTCATTCAAAAAAAAAACCAATATAAAAACTAGGAAAAAAGCTTCGTCTTGATTCACAGTCTTGTAAACAGATACAAAGGAACAAAATGTGCTTACGTACAGCAAGAAAAGAAAGATATTCTTGTGTACCCATTTAGGTTGATCCACAGAGTGCTTTCTTAGGTTGCGACTTGATGCGGTTAGAATCACCAACTTTTTTCCTAAATAAAAATATATTTATAGAAAAGGAATAACACTGTCATGAAACGAGCAGAAAGGCAGGCAGGAGAGTTGGTGTCGACGTATTAGATGGAGGAATGTGGTACTCATCGCTGGCCTTTCTGCACCCCCGTCCCTCAGCTGCAGGTCGGTTAGCCAAGTTCTCCCGCTTCGTGATCTACTGGAGGGGGCACGCTGGGCATGAGCGACGAGGAGGTCCCTGCAGTCAGGTAGCCAGCCACTCCGGGGCCTGGGTGAAGAAATGGGGAAAAAGACAAAAAACAACAAAAAAACACCAACACACATTTATTTTCTCCACAAGCCTCTTCTGGGAAAGTACCACCGCTTCTGGGCAGTTTAAAAAGTTTAGGAACCTGGTCAAGTTTTCCCATTTAAAAAAAGTGAGGGGGATTACTGTGGGGAGCTCCATTTTCCTATGTACCTTAATTGTGATGAGGTTAAGAACGTTTTCAGGCCTAAAGGATGCTTTTAAAAATGCTTAACCACAGAAGTTAAGCCTCCAAAGACACCCAAAGATCTTTTCCTGAAAGAGGCTTATCTCAATTTTGGTGCCTGAGATCCATTAGAAAGTCAGTGTTCATCCCAAAATGCGCACTGTGGAGTAACACTGATGAGGAAATTTTAAAGAGTGATCCCACCCTCCTCAGGGCCTTCAAGGTAGGGAAGCAGCCTGGCCTAACTGAATGAGGTTGGCACCCAGCCAGGGGACCTAGAGTTTTAATCCCAGTTCTGTCTCAGGTCTGCTGGGTGACCTGGGGCCTCTTTACAGATGAGGAAACTGGGGCACAGAGGAGTTAAGATAGGTTGTCAGTCTGTGTCCAAACCAATAATGCCGTAGTAGCGACTTCAGTGCCTAGCACGTAAGCAGTTAATAATAAACTATCATAATTTAAATTGGCATCAGGAAGAAATTTAGCAGGGAAGAAAAAAACGAGAGACTGGAAAAAAGAACTAGCCTCGGCAACGTTCTATATTTTAGATTCCAACCCCAAGTTCTTGACCGGATTTCTAATTTCTTCAACGATCACAAATCAATGATATGCTCAAAGGCAGATTCCCAACTAAACAATAGTGACAATTACGATCTGATTGGAAAACGGGAGGAAGGGAGGATGGGCTACTACCAAAACATATTCAATTTAGGCTAGTGCTTCCAGAGGTTCACATTGTGCTATGGGCCAGGGGTGACCGGGGTTTGGGGGAGAAATGAATAAGTCTCGAGGATTTCTCAAAACAACTGAATTGAATACGAGGGTGATCCCTGCCCAGATTTCATCTCGTCAATTGTTGTTTGCAAGGAAGACACTACTGACGTTAGAAGGCAATCTGAAATTCAGCCAAGTGCAGTACAGAAAGAAGACATTTGCCAAGGTTTCCCAATGTATATTGTGTCTTCGTTCCCTCTCATTTAAACTTTACATTTAAAGACATATATGTTGATATTTTAAGATAGCCAGCCTTTCATCAGCATGGTGAAAAAAAAACCAAACCACTATAGAACCCATAGATAGTCCTGCAGAAGACTTTTTCCTTTTTCTCTTCCCCAGCACAATATATTTTAGCGGGAGTCAAAGGGGCCCATAGCAGATAGCTCAGGAGCATCTAAAGGGTTGAGACTAGAAATGCGGGGGGAAGAGGGGGTGGCACATGCATTTAGCAAAATGGTATCTACCTGCTTTAGAGAGCTACACAGAAGTTAGGAAGCTGCCTGGCAGAACAGATCTAAAGCCCACTTCTGAGGTGAAGGGGACTGTTGCCAGTTAGGAGGGAAGGAGAAACACCTGAAGGGGAAAAAAGAAATATAAGCAGCAAGGGAAGTGCTAATAGCAGAGCAGTTCAATGAAGCCTGAGGCAAACAAAGAATCAACATCGGACAGAAGGACTGCAGTCGAGCCTGCGCACTGAGCTCAGGAATTAATCAGCTCCCGGTTTTCAAGAAGAGCTTTGGGAGAGAGAGCCGGTACAGCGAGGAAGCCAAAATTTTAAGTTCCCCAGAGAGGAAGGAGAGCTCTTTGGACGTTTTAGCAGAAATATTTTTCCAGTGCCTCCACACTAAGGGGCTGTCAGCAGGATGCTGCAACATATCCAGTGGCCTCATTTTTCCAGCTCCCTAGAGACAGAGAAGCACAGGCTTCCCCCTCTCTTTTCCTCAGGCCACCAAGTCCCACCCTCCCCAGACCAAAAAAATCTGCCAAAAGCCGAATTTTATGGATTGAAGAGGGGTCTCGGAGCCAAAAAGACCTTACGGATCTGTAACCTCTTCAATGATGGCTTCAGCGGCGTAAATGTTAGTAAGATTATTCGCTACAGTCGAACGGTATCCCTGCAGAGTTCTAGGCTTGGTGGCTGTGGTGGGATAAGTGTGGCCGCTGCCTCTTTTTGGACCAAGGCGCAGGTGCCGCAGAGGCCTCCGGAGCTCCCGCAGCCCAGTGCTCTTACGCCAGCGGAGCTGCGCTTCGTCCTGGCTCGGCCGCCTGCCTGCTGTGTGGCCTAGGGCAAGTCACTTGACTCCTCTGTGCTTCGGTTTCCTCATCTATAAAATAGGGATTCAATACCTGCTCTCCCTCCCGCTCTACCCGGGAGCTCCACGGATGACAGGGACCGTGTCCGAACCCATTATCTTTTCTCTACCCCCACGGTCGGTACAGTGCTTGGCGCATAATAAGTGCTTAACCAAAACCGTAACGATGATAACTATTGTTAATATTAATCAACCATCTCAGGAAGTGTGGGAGAGGTTCCTCGGGGCTGGAAGGCGAAGTGACACAAGGGACTGGAGAGAATGACCTGAGAGGAGGAGTTCCATGGTGTTTAAATGCTATGAGGATTCGTGTCAGGAAAAAATTCATATGGCAAAACTGTGTATGTTTATATACATTTTTCCATAACATTTTATACATATATATATACATAGAGAGAGAGAGAAGGCTATTTTCTGAAATGTCAACGTTTTATAAAATTCCATACAATTATACCCTGGCGCTCCAGTAGGCTTCATGTCATCAAACACCTACCGGACTGAGGAGCAAAAAGAAAACGGCCGGGAGAAATCCCACATCCCGCGATTGGCTTGTGGGAAGACTCTATCCCGCCATGGCCCTTCCCTGCAAGGGTCAACTTCCTTGACCTTAAAAGGAGGGAAGACAGCGACCGAAGGCAGCAACCGAAGGCAGCCCACGGCAGGGTTCTGGGGCCTCAAACACAGACGAGCGTGAAGTAGCAAAACCTGCTATTGCACCACAGTTTCTGCCCCTTCAACCGCCAAACGTGGAAGCATTCGGATTCACAACTACCAGGACCCGACCCAGGACTGATGGTGTTGAGGAGTGGCGTTCCCACACTGGGAAGTCATCTGCTTTTGAATACCCGCTCCCCTGCCCTCGACACCTACAGCTGTGAAGTGCCAACTTCCACAGGGTGGCCGAGCTCCGTGCCACCCTGTGCCACCCTGTAAGCTCTCGGAGAGGGGCAGGGAAGGCCACTCTGGGGCTCTATACCCCGTGACTCTGCTGTTTTCAGGCAGGAAGGGGAGCTGTCTTGCTTGGTTGCTCAGCCCGTCCCACACGAGGGTGGTGAGCTTGGGATCGAGCGACCAGAGGAACGAATGTTCTCCAGGTCAGAATTCAGAGCCTCGGTTTCTTAGGGAGCAAGGCTCCCTCCCTACAGCCGGGGAAAGCCGCCATGTGGCCGGGCAGCAGCTTCCCGCTGAGAGGAGGATTCGAGATATCGGTCTACCCCACCACTGGGCTTCCCCGAGACGGGCCGAGGGGACGGGACCAGAGGAACATGTGCAGAGGGACACCCACAGAAAGCAGAGAGGATCCTGGGGGTGGACGACTGAAGGTCAACCCTAGGGAAAGGGGAAAGGCACTTTGGCTCCCACGTCTTTAATCGTGGTTGCCTAATTCATTCAAATGATTTCCATTTTTCGATTACAAGTCAGTTAACACTCCGACTCCCGTGTCTGCATCAGGAATGGGGCATGGGTGGTCCCTGTCTGCCGCAGAAATACATTTGCTGGGAAGTGTGTGTGTATGTGGGGGGGTGACACGGGGGGGTGGGCGGTCAGACTCCTCCTGGGAGGTCCTGGCAGCCTTCCTCCACAGGCAGGATAGCTAGTTGTTCTGCAAATGATCCCCTGCTGCTCAGGGCTGCAGAGCTGAGCAGTGGAAAATTGAGGACGGCCTCGCTGAGGGCCCCGATCCTCATCCACTCGTGGAAGAGGTGAGCTGGTGAGCTTAGGGACCCTGCAGACAGGGTCGGCAGAGAGCCCTCCCACAGCACCTCAGGGGCGTGAAGAGCCCCTACTCCACCACCCAGCACATTCAGGTGGGCGGCCATGGGGAACCACCCATTCCTTCCACCTGAAAATTTGGCTTCGACATATGAATCCAATCCCTTATCCCATCACGCCTTGACTAATGTATCAACCTCTTTTGCTGACCTTCCTGCCTCCTGCCTCGCCCCACTCTAGTGCATACTTAACTCTGCTGGCCAGTTCATTTTTCTACAAAAACGCCAGGTTTCCCCACTGCTCAGGAACCTCCAGTTGTTGCCCATCACCTTCACATCAAACAGAAACTCCTCACCACTGGCTTTAAAACACTCAGATCACCTTACTGCCTACCTCACCGTGCTACTCTCCTACTACAAACCAGCCCACACATTTACCTTGTCACTGTACCTCGATCTCGTTTACCTTGCCACCAACCTCTCGCCTACGTCCTGCCTCTGGCTTAGAATACCTTCGTATCTGACAGATGATCACTCTCCCCCGGTTCAAAGCCTCAATGAAGGCACATCTCCTCCAAGAGGCCTTCCTTGATTAAACCCTTTCCTTTCCTTTAACTCCTTTCTGCACTGCCCTGACTTGTTCTCTTTATTCATTCCCCTCTCCCAGACCCATAGCACTTACATTCTGTAATACTTATGTAATTTACTTATTAATGTCCATCTGCCCCTGTAGACTGTAACTCATGGGCAGGAAATGTGTCTGTTATATTGTTATGCTATACTCTCCCAAGCGCTTAGTACAGCGCTCAATAAATACAACCAATTGACACTACCTCAGCCCCTAACTGTTTCATTTTTCTTCCATCTGCACCACCGTCCTCTTTCTCCCCGTTTCATCTCCTGTATTCATTTTTATTGTTAGGACACGTTGATATGCTCACTTTAAGTTATTCAGACAGTGCCTTGAGCTCTTTAGAGGGAAAGGACTAAAGAAATCTGTCTAAATAATTCATAAAGGATGCTCGATGACATTAACATCACAGCCAAAGACAGACCGCACTACTGCCCGCAAACCCACAATGGAAATGATAACTGAAACAGTCTTAAGATTGCACCCTTATGACAGACGGCCAGCTAATGAGGAAGTTCAAACAAAAAGGACAGAAAGAATCTGGCAGCCCAAGACAGCTGAGCACTCAAAGAGACCCATAGCAAACTTAAAAAGCTCATTAACTCAGTCAGCAAGACCAAAGCTCCTTAACTCACAGGTGGGCAAGTTTTTCAAATGCAATGACTCGCAGGATTGTTTCCACTGTCATACAGGTCTCCAGCCCCAAAAGCAGCCAGCTCGAGTCCACCAGCACACTCCTGCATGCTAACTAAATCCACTATTTCCCGAACTGGAGGCTTCCCTCCCTCCATCCCACCTCTGGGGGAATTGCAGTGGGGATCAGAGAGATCCAAGCTGCAGAACTTCGGGGGCTATTCCCAGCGTACGGCCCTACAAGGTGACCTGCCGCTGGATTTTTCTAGCTGTCAGCTGATGGTAAGCGGGAGCTGGGTGTCATCGCACACGGGAAAGACACAGCTATCGTACTCATCTAAATCAGCCTAAAAGGTTAGAAGCCGATCTGTTTGAAAAAGTGTTTTCGGATAATTGGAATTTCAGTTTTTCATTGCAATTCAGTGTGTGTAGGGAAATCCATGTAGAAGATATCCTTGCTGATTTACTCGGCTGAAAAAATTGAAGAAACAAGGAAAAAAGTAGTAATGTCTCAATGAAGTCAGAAGCTTGAGTCTTATAAAACTCCTTTCAAGCCGTAACTGGTGTATTCCCTGAGTCGGTCTTGTTATGGGCTACTATATTTTTTATTAATTATCATTTGTAGTATCCAAATAGCAAAGCAGCCTAAGTGTGAGACACCCAGTGGCAAACCTAGTCTAGAACATGCCGCAACACTTTGTTTTTCCTCAATCGCTGGCTAACTTGGCTGTGTAATTGTGGTACAGATGCCTCTTGGTCAAAGTTTTAACTCAGAATTTATCATTTTCCTTGATCCTTGTCTTTGTATAAAAACAGCTTCCAACTCGGTCCTCAGATGGCAATAAATTATGTTTTACGGTGAGAGCTGTTCTAAGTGGACCACAGTTCAGAGACAATAAATTTAAGCAATAGAAATAACCCATTCTTGAAAAAAACAAACAAGAACTTCAATCAAGTAGCCTAAAAATGGCAAGTCAATGCTCTCAGCTACTATAATTAGCACACACTTGGTTATTCCCAATGTTTTATAAGCATTTTATGGAGATGCTTCAATTGAACAGTGGTGTGACATGTAATTGGATGCTTTAACTTTCAATTAAAAAGCCAATTGAGATCATTCTGTTATGTGTCCGGAACAGTATTTCTTTTCACCAATAAAACAAGCAGTAACTTACTACAAGACAGGCATTTTATATACTCAAAAAAATTATCTAAATTCTAGCACCATTTTCTACAATTATATCTACTATGAACACAAGATAATTAGAAATTCAAATGAAGTTCAATCTTTCTAGACAGATCTTATTTTTCCACAATGTATCATTCCTCTCATTAATGATGGACAGAGAAACAAGTCACCTTTGGTATTATGCAGAGATTCACTAATACTTTTGAAAACTGCTAACTTGAAACCAGGCAACTGACAAAGATATGTAAATTGATGTTAACTGTTTTCTGAAAAGAAAAAGGATAAATGTATTCACAAAACTGCTGACCTGTGAGGTATCCTGCTGTTTGGGTCTCAGAAATGAACAGGTCATGTTTCTGATCTTTGAAGGCACTCCAGATTGAAGAACGAGACAAGATTTCATTTACCTGTGAAATAAAACCCACTACCGTCATCACTGCCGACATTAAAATTACCCTGGGAAACTTCAGTTAGCCATTCTTACCGACACACAATTCAGAGTTTAGCCATTTCACATTAACCCTGGGGAAAGATCTATAAAAACTCATTACATAAAAGGTTCTTCATTTGGGAAAAACCAAAGCTAAAAGCAATTTTTAACAACGAGACTTTCTTTACAGCACCCACTTGAGAGAGTACACACAGCTGGAACATTCAAACAAGGATTTCTAGTCATAAGAAAACTGGAAAGGAGACTAATTGACCCAGAAGTGCATCCTTGTGGACAAGCACCATTTTGACGCCCAGCAGGGAAGCCAAGCTCCAGTTTAGCGCCCCACACTCAGAGTGCTTCAAGGACCAAAAGGCTGAGGATCCTTCCAGATTTAAATTTCATCCACCATCTCTCCAAGTGGGTAGGTGGGTGGTTGGATAGATCACTTGGGTGAGGGGGACGAGGCAGTTGGAGGAACTCCCTACGGCCTACTAAGTGGACAGAGATTGAAGTGAATCGGAACCATATGGCCCAGCCAAGTGGCCTCGACACCGGGATCACGGGCATGGAGGAGTCTAGGTTGAAGGGAGGGAAAGGGCAGAGAGAGGAGGAAGTTAGGTAGGTACTGAAGAGTGAGAAAGTGCAGGGGGAGAGGGAGGGAACGAGAAAGGGGAAAGAGGGAGGAAAGGAATGCGGGGGGAGAGGACACTAAGGAGAATAGGAAAGCGGGTCAGAGGGCTGAGAAGAAACACTTGTTCCCAACAAGTCAGCTGGGAACCTGGCCTCCTACACCAACTGTATCTTCACTGTTGGGATTTGTACAATATCCTTAAAGACACACCGACGGTTATTTAAAGGTCCTGACTAAAGGGGATGGGAGGAGTATCAAAAGACAGGTGCTGTTTTCATTTGGAGGCCTGGTAGTAGGTTTCGGCACACCTGCTCACCTGCTCGCCGTACTGTAGGCTCCGAGTCATAGACTTCAGCGCTTTAACAATTTGTGCCTTTGTCGCTGCTGGGCTTTCCAGAGCCTCTAGACCAATGCCTTCTAGAAGTTTTAAGAGATACGGAACCAAATCTGCTTTCAGAGCCTAATAGAGAGAAAAAGGTTTAGGGATACTAAATGTGCTTGTTCGATAATTACGGTCAGATTCATGTTCTCACTGCAGGAGAAACTGTTTTACTCAATTTTACTTCTGAGAAAGAACAGCAATTATACTAGCTGTGCATTTTCCCCATTATGAACTACGGATATCATTTTAATCATTTTCATCAATGGTGTATGAGTGCTGACTTCATTCAGAGCACTGTGCAGAGCACTTGGGAGAGTACGATACAGTCAGTACACCCGATTCAAGCCCTGAGGAGTTTATGGGTCCGAAGCACACACGTTTGAAAATAAACCTTGTGGAGAAACTATCTCCTTTGGACACCAACACTTGTTTTGGGTAAACAAAATACCAAGTTGAGTGTGCTTTCAAATATTTAATATTTAATGATGTATTTGGGCACAACTGTAATACCGGCATTGCTAAAATGAATCAGCCGCATTTTAAAATCACCTTAGTCCGCTTGCTGGTATAGGATTACGTACACCACAAAGCCACAAAAACCACCACCCGGCAACTTTGAAAAGATATTCAGAAAAGCTGGTACTGAATGGCAGATTTAAATTCTTCCAACATAAAAGAAGGATGGCTTTTCAACAAGCGGAAGGCGTTTATAGGATCTGAGAATACTTCGAGACCCTGGCAGCGAGGCACGTCACAGAGACCGATGCAATTCTAGAGTTTGGAAAGTTGCTACTCGAAGCATGTCACAGACGCCATGACGACAGCTACTGCCTTCTAATATCAAGCCTGGGTTTGAAGAATCATCACATCGTGGATAATTCAGAGAGAAAGCTGCTTACCTGGGCTACTAAATCGCTCTGCTCCTTTTGAAACATTCGATTAATCGCTTCGCAAGCCAGGCCAACTGTATCCGTTCGTTTTTTCATTCCGTTCATCAGCGGGCCAATGGTCTCGAGAGATGCCATGGCTCGAACACACAGCTACATACAAAAAAGTCGGGGTCAAGAGTGGAATGGTGGGCTGCACCAGGACGGTTAGCACTTCCGTTTGAAACATTATTCCACATCTACAGGCTATAATTTATTCAAGTAGCTGGGAAAATTCCATTTCTTGGACTAGGAACTGAACTGTGTTTTTAGACAAACTAAACGAACCCTCTTCTGGAAGTTCAGTCCCAGATTTATCCTCCACATGACCCGATCTTTATCTCTGACGAAAAGATAAAGGCACGTTATCTGACACAGGGGATCCACAGCCCCTCTAGCAAGAAGTTAATAATAATCCTTCTAATCAATCAGTAATAGTCACTGCACACCTGTGTGCGGATCAGCAACCACATAAACTCCCAGGCCCAAGGAGAGTTGTCCTGTTAGGTTCTGACAGGGAAAGGAGCGTGTTGCTGCAACAGAGTTCACAGTTCTTGCAAATGCTGCTAGCGTACCTCATTATCGGACAACGAGTGTATGACTCGGATGGCACTTTTAGGAATGGCATTGTTCTTGTGGTTCAGGGCCTGGATGACTTTAGGGAGGTGGCCCAGGGGTGGCACTTGGTCTGCTAACTGAGGCTGAGCGGTGAAGAGGCAAACCGTGGCCATGGTCAGAGTTTCCAAGGTTTCTCCCTGTGCAGCAAACACAAATGACAAGTTTATCTAGTCATCAGATAAGATTTCCACAGTTTTAAGAGAAGACCTCCTTAACAAGTCAAAGAATGATGTTGCTGTTAAGGGATGTGAAGGTCCACAACCACTGGGGTTTAACAGCTAGCTGCATTCTAAGACAAAAGCGGCCATTTAGCTTACCAGCTCCCCTCTCCCCGGCCCCCACCCTTTTTTTTTACCATTCATCTGAATTCAAAGACACAATTAATGCCTACTCAACGCTCAGAAGCTCACCAACTGGATTAGATCAGAGGACCGCATGAATCTGGCAGTTACACTTTTAAAAACTATCTTCGGCCAACAATTTTTAGTAAGCTACACTTGCTAGCGGGGAGCAGAAGACACCAGAGCAGTGCTCAAGGGGCAGGGGGATGGGGGGTGGTGTGTGTCAGGTTTACAGTTTGTTTAGGTGTGAGGGAATTACATCCTCTGATCCCTAATCTTCGTAAACTGCACATCTGAATTACTGAGAAAGAATTACTGAGAATTATCTATCTGGCAAGTATGTCTTTTCAATTTAAAGATGCTAGCTTGGTATACCTGCAGTGTGTGTATTATATTCCTATAATACTACATTTGCAGGAAAGTGAAAAAGAGGTAATGAAAAAGGTTAAAAGCTCCATTTCCCCTTTCTAGTATTTTTGGTAGATTTCTTGGGAACTGTTTTTGCACTTTTTATGAAGTATATGCAGGTGTAGCTAGAGATTCATAAAAGAAGGGAAGGTGACATTGAGATGGCATGCGTGGGTGGTATAAATCATAGAGCCAGGTGCCCAGATTTTTCACAATTTTCTTCAGGGCTAATTTTAGTAGTCAGCACTCCTAGAAATCTCACAGCATTCAGGCTGTGTCCAACATGGCACATCTGGGAAAAAACTTGTTTCTCAATACCGCACTGAGCTGTAACTAGGCAGATGGGCATTTAGAAAAGAAAGTTCTCTAATTCTACAATAGCGCTGTAGCTAAAATGTGTAGAGGCAGCATACTATGGCAGACCTTCTTAGAAACAAAATGGAGTTATTTGATTCAGGGGAACACTTGCATATTATTTCTGGGCACTGCGTTTTGAGAAAAATCAACTACACTGAGTTTAATATCCTATTTAATGAGGGTCAAGGATATGAGCTCCATTGAATCCTCTCAGGACAAAGACTGTAGGTATCATCTCCTAGGTGTTAGTGATGAAAGGGAGGGCCATAAGGCTCGAAGTCCCCCTCATCCTGCTTCCTGCCTCTCCTTTGCCCTTTTCCCAAAGGCAACACCACAAATCCCCAGAGAGATGCATTTGCTGAAACAATACTGAAAAAGAAAATTGCTTAACCCAACAGAATAGCAAACCTCTGTTCAATGGACTTCTCAATTATCAGCCACAGAGTCAGTTATATTAAAAAAAATGAGGACAAATGCTGATTAACGACTACCTTGAAGAATACCACAGAGGGTCTTTTCAAATAAGTCATTTTAACTCCTAAAGTGGGTCATTTTAATATGATACCTATGTGTAGCTTAATAAAATCAATAAGCCACTATCAACTTATAAAAATCATGGTGTTTTTAGCACCCTTTCTTTTTCTGTCACAGAAAAGAGACACTCACATGAGGATTATTCTTCTCCAGTAGTTCAGTGAATTTTTCTAATAGTGCAATGAGAAATTCTCTGGGTTTCCGAAGAACCCAGGCTGGCTGGGCAATGAAGATCCTCAAGAAAACTCCTCCTACGGCAAGTTCCCCCTCTGCTTCCCCATATACCACTGTAAAGTCTTCGGGCAGCTGCATAAATTGGAGAAGGAATAAAAATAGAAATGAACAAGAGAGAAATCACCTCTCGTTACTTTAGGAAGGAAAGAAGTATAAGCTACTGAATGGCTTTTTGGGGAATGCAACTGGTCAGTAGATTGTAATTTCCTTTCTAGACTGTACACTCCTTGTGGGCATTGAACTCCTGTTACATTGTACTCCACCATGCACTTACAGTGCTCTGCAGACTGTAAGCATTCCATAAGTACCACCGAGTGATAAGTTCCTCAAAAGGCAGTGTTTGTGTCTTCCACTTTCAGTGTATTCTCCCCAGTAATTAGTACAGTGGTCTGTGAACACAAAGTGCTCAAATGCCATTGACTGAAGCAGTACATACAGTTTACAACAGTTTCAGGGGTCACTTTTCCCCAGTTTCAATAAGGAAGTTTGTATAATTTTCTGGGGAACACAACATAATCTTGCAAGTGGTGGTTTTGCTTAATTGCTTTAACAAAAACTGATTCTTAATACGTAATAGCCAATTGCAGCATGCATGGCCTTGTGGAAAAAGAGCACAGGCTGGAGGTCAGGAGAGCTGGGTCCTAATCTCAGCTTCACCGTTTCCCTGTTGAGTTACCTTAGAAAAGTCTCGACATCTTTGCAACTTGGTCTCCTCATCTGTAAAATGGGAGGTTAACTACCGTCCTCCCACCTAGTCTGGGAGCACCGTGGGGGACTTGAACCGATCTATTTACATTACATCTGCCCCAGCAACTAGTACAATGCTTGCCACATAAGAAGCACTTAAATAGAACTACAATTACTACTAGTACATCTTACAGGGCTAAGAACCAACTTGACGGGCTCCAGAAGAATGCAAGACACCAACTAAAATTACATATTAAAACATGAGCTATAGTTCCAATCACCCAGCAAGGACAGAATACAGATCAAGCAGGGAAAAGCAGATGTTTTTCTCCCCTCTCCACTAATGAGAATGGCTTTTTACCTTCCAGTTTATATCAGGGTTGTCTCTTTGATTTTTAAAATGCCTTAAAAAAAAAAAAGAGAGAGGAAACGAGTCAATTTGAGATTTAATTATAACCCGTTCACTTCAACAGACTATTCAAAATTCAAGAAACTGTTGTGTGTAATACAGTGGGAAATACACAGCCTGTTCCACCACTATAAGACACGCATTTCCTACAAAACTGTCTCGGTTCTCATAAATCTTTACGTACTCTAACATCATCTCCCGAACTGTTGTTGATACTTTGTCTCTAGAGTTATCATTCCAAATTAACTCTGGGTTTTCATGAGTTCCTTCAAAAATATGCACAGCAGCTTCAGGATTGTCTCTCATGGCATCCATGAAAACTCCAGGGAGAAACTTCATTAGTGTAATTCTAACCTACAAATGGAGGGACATAGAAGAAAAAAGGTGTGAGAACAGGGAAAGGGTGAAGAGGGACCCAACCCTAGAGTGCAAACATGCCAGTTGCCAAGCTCCCGGAGGGCCATCATTTTGAGCGGTGGCAGGGATGTCCCTTCTATGTTAGAAGCCTCCTTTGGAAGGTAACTATGAGAATTTCAGCAGTAGGTTTGACCTCACTTTCTCCCGTGTCAACTGAATCCTATCTTCTCTTATTCTGTCCTTAGTAGAAATGGAGAATAGCAGGCCCATTCACTACAGGGCAGCAATTCACCTGAAAAAGCCATTCTCTTTTCAGGCTTGCTCGTTCTTAAAAGAAAACAACACCCCGTCAGTGAGTGGTCAATTTACGTGCCATTTTCACCAAGATGATTTCACAACAAACTAAAGAATATACTTAAAGCACCTGCATAAACGATAGGGACAATTTCAGATGAAAATTTAGTAGTCACCTTGCCCACACTAATATCTCTCTTCCCCTCTCCTTCCCCAAAGACTTTGGAACACCTAAATTACCCCAAGTGAATGAAATCAGGTTACTATATGTGGCTTTAGGCATTCAGTTCCCGAGAGACTCATTTTCTGGCTCACCTTGGGACCTATTAGCTTGTCTGTAGTCATCTTGGCAAAGAGCTCTGCTGTTTGGGCTCGGACTTGTGGATGAGTCGAATTGCAGAACATATCCAGCAAATAAATTAAAGCACCTGTGGAAGAGCTCAACTGTTAGCTGCTTGAATTGTAGTAGGGAAGAACACCAAGTGCCAAATAGCAGAATTCCATTTTAACTTCACTTCGAGAGAATAAAGTTATATTTCAACAGCGATGGGGTGTCTATTCTGCATCTACCATACACCTCAGGAATGTAACGGCTCTCTGTTATTTCAAACTCTATAGGAAGCAGCATGGCTCAGTGGAAAGAGCATGGGTTTGGGAATCAGAGGTCATGGGTTCGAATCCCGCCTCATGTCAGCTGTGTGACTGTGGGCAAGTCACTTAACTTCTCTGTGCCTCAGTTACCTCATCTGTAAAATGGGGATTAAGACTGTGAGGCTCACGTGGGACAATCTGATGACCCTGTATCTTCCACAGCGCTTAGAACAGTGCTCTGAACATAGTAAGTGCTTAACAAATACCAACTTTTTTTTTTTTTTTTCAGTGCTTTGCCCACGGTAAGTGCTCAATAAATACCACCGACTGACTGCAGTCACTCCACCTACCACCTGGAGGTTTAAAGCTTCCACAAAAGACCGGAGTCACGATACCTTTTGCCATGGCCTCTTTGATTATTTTCGTACTTGACGTCAAGGCATATAGAGTTTCAAGAACCAGCTGACGGCCTGTCGATGAAGAGAAACGAGAAATGACGATTAGCATCATCTCGCATCGTCACGCTCTAAGTCACAGTGATGTTCGATTGCCCCAGTTGACACTTAGGAATTGGCCAGAAGCTCTAAGATGGGGAAGGGGCGTGGTGCAGTAGAGTTCAAAGGAAGCAGTGCACATGTACATGAAGAGAGGGGGAAAAGGGGGGAGCGAACAGGGAGAGGAAGAGTGCTGAGGGTGCTAAACATGGGGTCTGACCTGGCCTGGGTTAGGGATCTCCAGCCCAAGCCTAGGGAAAATTTGGGGTTGAGTCTTCCAGAATCCCCCATTCATTCATTTATTCTTAAAAAATAAAATACTACCAACTCCCACCCTGTGGGTGTGACTAAAGACCAGAATGGATGGGACCACAGTATAGGCCAGTTCCACAGGCCGTCCTGGTTCCCTCTAGTCTTTTCTGGGAATAGATCCCGGGGAGACCTAGATGGAAAGTCACTGTAAGTCTCATGAATTTACAGGGAGTGAATCTGTAGAAGTTGGTGACAGATTATACCAATCAAGCACCCGGGCCACAGAGTCTTGGATTAACTCTCTGTAACAAAAGGTTTAGGGCAGGACTTCAAAACTGGGCTTTAATTGGCAAACTGCTCTTTATTTTTTTATTGTACTATTTATCCACCTTGCAGAGGTGCCCTCAACCTTTAGAGATTACAAAGAATGTGGCTTATATTTATCGAGTCTCAGTCTCACAGAAACCTGCTTTCACTTCCTATTAATATTCACGTGAACATTTTGCAAAAACATACTCTATCTTATGCTCCTACTTACTGGATGGTAATGAATGTAGAAGGGCCAATAAATTGGACAAAACCATTGATTCTGCAATATTATTGACACATTCTTGATTGGATGTCACTATGTTCACGACCTGAAAAAGAAATCATGAACCAGGCATAAAGAAAATGGCACAGTATTCCTGGTGGCACCCTGGTTTCGAAGGGCATAATTTGGGACCTAAATGAAATCCATTCCCAGTGCAGGTTTCACAAACAGAATACTGAAGTAACTGATCGTACACAAACATTTACATTGCAGTAACGAGTTTATTTACTACTCTATTTTAATTTACTTTGAAGGGAAAAGAAATTAAAACGCTCATTTTAAAACAATCCTGACTTGGTATCTGGCATACAGCTCTAACACCCAAAGCTAACTGTACACCAGACTGTACCTCTGGACTGTAAGCTCCTCGTGGCGGGGTATATGTCTACCAACTCTGGGGTACTGTATTCTTCCAGGTGCTTACTATAGTGCTCTGCACATCGTAAGCACTCAGTAAGTACCATTGATTGATTAATTGATTAATGTGTTAGCAAAAGAATGAGGGAAGAGTCTTATGTAAAGGAGCCAGATTTGTCAAATGGCAGCATTTGCTTTCCAAGAACACCTAGTCATTGTCTTGGCTATCCAAGGCTCGTCTAGGAAAGTCAACCCCTCTGTAAGAAAGGATCGATCGGCTGTTCAATTTAAAAAACCATGAAATCTACTTCCAATAAGGCCCCTGAAGGAATTACAGGAAAAAAAAAACTTGCTTAAGTTCCATTCCACTGTTCTCTGGGAAGAAAAAATTACCACAATACATTATATTCTGATAAATCTGAATCAGTAACAATACTAATAATAGATATTTGTCAAGCGCTGTCTTTGTATTAAGCACCGTACTATGCGCTGGGGTAGATATAAGATTATCAGGTCAGATTCAGTCACAAGTTTTCAGATGTGTTTCTAGAGTTGCAGGGTTGTTGTGGGAATTTTTTTTCCTAAGAAACCGTTCAGTATCCCTTCTTATTTCAAGAGGATTGGTTCAATTTCAAAGCCATGTCCACTGTGGTTTTTAAAAAAGGTAAATAAAAAGGACAGACCCGAATGCTCCATTAGCCCTCTTGGGACGAATTGGATGGGTGAGACCATCTAGTGCCCATGATGAGCATTCAGGTACCACGATGCTTTGCTACAAAAGGTTGTTACCTCTAAAGCCAACTGTTGTACTTGACCAGCTCCATGGACACGGAGAAGAGAGAATATCAACTTAAAGTGACCGATGCATTCGCTCTCAGACCCTGTGGGAACAATAAAATCCTTAGTTTTCTGTTTGAAATTGTTTCCTTTCATTTCTGCAGTTTAAAGTTTTCAAGAACGCAAACTCCCCTGCAATGATAAGACAAGGACACCAACACTGAGAAGGTTTTAAATCTGGAGCCAGAAAGTCGGAGGGAAATTTTTTTAGTTTTAAAAGTGACAGATGTTGCAAACTACAAATGTTTGGGGTTTTTTGGCTCGTTTCTTCTGCTTATCCACTAACTCCAAAGAACACTATTAGATAATGGGACTTTATGAATACATAATGAATAAGCATCTTCTGTTAATTCTTTCACCTTGCTACATAAAATTTTGCTCCTTCGCTGATTTCGTATAAACACTGCACTTACTGATTGAAAGGCGAAGTCTCAGTATGCTATTTCTGGGCAGTTAGGTTATGAATTCTGATACATTTCAATGATGTTTTTAATGAAAATGCACGAATTTTAAATCAGTCACTTGTGTGAAATGCAAAGGAACCATATTTTACTGTGCAGCGAGGCCTCTGGGCATACTTTTCAGAGCTTCCATAGACTAAGCTTGCCAAGTGTCTGCTACCTATCATTTCAGAGACACATCTCTAAGGAAGGAGCCCACATCAGGCCAATACCTTTCAACCCTTAAAGCTCTGACTCTTGCTTATTGTCCACCAGCTGTAATCAATCACTGGTATTTATGGAGCAGAGAGCACTGTGCTAGGATTTTAGGGAGTACAAAAGAGAGGGAAGATTTGATCTTTGCCCTGAAGGAGCTTACAGTCTAGTGGGGGAGAAAGACTTTAAAATAAGCCATAAAAAGGGGAAGGGAGAGAATATAAGACTCTGTACCGAAATGCCGTGGGGCTGGGGTGAGTATCGAAGTGCTCAGGGGAGGTACTTAATTGTGCACAGGTGATGCAAAGTGAGGAAGAATAAAGTGGGGAGAAAGATAAAAGGAAGGCTTCCTGGATCAGATATGATTTGAATAGTGCATTGAAAATGGAGAGACTGGTCAGTGACAGGTGGAGGAAGGAGTTCTAAGTAAGAGGAAGGGTGTGAGCAAGGAGTCGATAATACTAATAATAATGATGGTTTTTGTTAAGCGTTTACTATGTGCCAAGCACTGGGGGAGATACAAGGTCATCAGGTTGTCCCACATGGGTTCACAGTCTTAATCCCCATTTTACACACGAGGTAACTGGGGAGCAGAGAAATGAAGTGACTTGCCCAAAGTCACACAGCTAAGTGGCGGAGCCAGGATTAGAACCCACAACTTCTGACCCCCAAGCCCAGGCTCTTTCACCTAAGCCACACTGCTTTAAATCGGTTGGTGTTAGAGGAGCAAAGTGTGTGGGTTGGGTTGTAGGGGCAGAGGAGCACAGATAGAAGACAGCTGATTGAGAAACCAGAAGTATGTGCACAGAACACTTTAAATAAAATGATACAAGAAGAAGAGTGGAATATGGACTGGAGAGGAAAGAGGATGGAGCAAAGAGGTCAGCCAGGAGGCTAATGTAGTAATTAGGTGCTTGAATAATAATAATGATTATGGCATTTGTTAAGAGCTTACTATGTGCCAAGTACTGCTCTAAGCCCTGGGGTAGATATCAGGTAATCAGGTTGTCCCAAGTGGGGCTCACAGTTTTAATCCCCTTTTTACAGATGAGGTAACTGAGGCACAGAAGTTAAGCAGCTTGCCCAAGGTCACACAGCAGACAAGTGGCGGAGCCGGGATTAGAACCCCCGTCCTCTGACTCCCAAGCCATGCTTCTCAGCGTGCAGGTTAACATTTTAGATGGATTTAGAGATGATGTAAAGCTAGAACTGATAGAATCTAGTGACTGAATATGTGGTTAAATACGAGAGGAATCAAGGATAATGCTTGATATGCATGCTTGTGAGACATGGAGGATGGTGATATCGTCAATGATGATGGAAAAAAAAATCAAGGGAGAGGAGAGGGTTTGGGTGGGAAGATGAGGAATTCCGTTTTGGACATGGTAAGTCTGTGGTGTCAGCTAGACATCCAAGTAGAGATATCCTGTAAGAAAGACAATTTGAAATCTGCAGGGGGTGAGGGGGGAGAGAGGGGAGAGGGAAGAGAGAGGAGAGAGAGAGGGAGGGAGACGGAGAGAGGGAGGGAGGGGGAGGGATGGAGGAATAGTAGTTGAAGCCATGGGAGTGAATGAGTTCTCTAAGGGAGTGGCTGTACAAGCCATCACTTTTATTGTTCCTGAGTTCTCTTAAGCACATTCAGTCCTTAGTTTCACTCTGTCCAAACCACCTGAAGACACATTAACTCTCCCATCCACTTCATAATTCATATGAACGGAAGTAATTGGGCAAGAAGAGACTAAAAATCATCTTAAGGACCAACTGCTAATAGGAATCCCCTTTCCCTGAACCACCTTTAATGGACCTTCCCGATCAAAACTTATCATTTGCTTTACATTATGAACTCAAGCCTACGCACCTGGGTTGTGTTTTATGACATTTCTCAGAGCCTCCAAAGACATTTCAACCCTCGGCAGCCGATCTCCGTGCTGGTCCGACTCCACTTTGGCAGAATGGGTTATAGCCATGAACGTGTGGAGATACTGCGCTTGGGAGCCTATGTAATCCAAAAGGCTTGCGGCAAATGCTTTGGGAAGCTAAGTCAAAAGAACAGTTAAACCTTTAACTCGTCAAGGTTCACGCTGATAACTCGGACACAGAAACACAGACTGGACGCTTACCTCCAGCTGGAAGGTGGGCACTTCATTGTACACCCTAACAAAAATCTCTCCCACAATGAGTTCCTTAGCATGGTCACTGTAGACAAATTCTGATCCATAACTTTTGTCACAATCACCCTTTGAAAAAGAAAACATTTATTGGCTAGATCTTTACAATTATTGGTACTTTTTTGGTAAACAGAAACACTGTAACTGTAGTACCGTAATCAAGCAGCTAATCAAAATGCATTTCATTCTGTCTACAGTAAAATGTTAAGAGAACAAATAATGAAATTTTCGTTGTTACAGAGAATTTAACTCTGACCGGTCTTAGCTATAGATATATTCCTTCGGTGAAGATAAACTAGAAAAATCGCACCATTTTTAATCCAAACACATCCCCCCTCTTATTCCTTAAATTATTTGGGGTCGAAGTGTACTACAAACTAAATATTAGAGAGCAGCTGTTCAAGAACAAACTAAAATGCACTATGGCATTACAAGAATGCCCTGTTCCATGAATTCATCAGGACTCTATTAGGGAGATCTGTAATTTACTTTAATGCCCATCTAGCCCACTAGATGGTTAACTCCTCGAGGGCAGGAATGGTGTCTACCACCGCTGAATTGTACTCTTCCAAGCATTTAGTATAGTGGCCTGCCCATAGAAAGCACTCAAATATCATTATTTGATTAAGATCACTTGCTGTTTGGGAAATTACCCAGCTGTATAAGCAAGAACAACAAGTACTCAATTACTCAGAAGGGAATTTGAAGGAATTTGGTATGCATGTTTTCCACCTGCTAGACTGAAAATTCCTTGTACCCTGAGAGCAGGGATTGTGTCCACTTGCTCTCCTGTATGGTCCAAGTGCTCTGCACAGAGTAAGAGCTCGATAAATTTCTACTTTGGAAAAAGTCAAAGGATGGGACAAGAGAAATGCAATTAAACTGCAGAAAAAGAAATTTAAATTTGACATTAGGAAGAATATATCTTTAAAATTTGATATTACGAAGAATACGTATAAAAAAATCAAACACGCCCTTGTTAAGAAAGCTGCAGTTGACTTATTTCCATTATCTTAAATTTTAAGGAGAACAAGGGTTTGCAAGGATCTTAGGATAACCAGCGCAGTTCAATAATCAAAACTAGATTCTGAGGAAACGGCTGTAGATAACAACCATTTCAATGCAATTACTCAAAATTTCAGTTAACACAACCAACGCTCATCTTACTCCAAACAATTACCCAGTCACCTTTTGACTAAAACAAAGGGCCTGGATAATAAACCCAATGAACACCTATATCTCCCTCCTGTTGCCTACCTTTAGAATATTTATAACTGTTTACAGTGAAATATATTCATTTCTAAACTCATTTTCAATATTTTCTAAAACTCACTAAAAATCACTTGAACAAAATCAAAGCTCTATCAACTGCAACATACCACAAATGATAAATCCTACTAACCCAAATAGTATTAACTCTGTTACTATTCTATTTGGTTACAAAGACGCTCTACGAACCAAGCTGGCCGCGGACTGTATTTTTAAGGGCTTACTTTTTTAATCATACTTTCTTGTTGCGATTCAAGAAATTCCAGTAGTTCTGCTCTCGTTCCATTATTCCATATCAAATAAGGGGACTCTGTGTTGCTGTTGAGCATCTTCAGAATCTAGGGAAGATCACAACTTAATAAAGTTTTTGAGGTGAGACCCAGAACGCACTGTAGATCCTAAAATCCAAATCTTATTGGAGCAGTTGCACCTGAGGTGAAATGTAATATGCTACATTTGCGTAGTGCTAGTGAAGAGGGAAATGGGAAGAAAGCATGGAATGATGGGAAAGGTTCTGTTTCCAATGAATTTATATTCACGTTATACATACATCACACACCCTTCTGGGCAGGGCATGGATTTGAAGACACACTAAATTGGTGGGCAAAACTATTAAGACTTTGCATGGAAGAAATAGGTGGATATCACTAAGCACTACAATAGGAAGTATTAGCATTCCCTCTGATCTTCAACACCATATTATGCTTTATGGGTAAAAATAACATCTATCTTTTCACATTCTTTAGGTTTACTGAAAATTCAAAGGGAGCAGTCGGATTCCATTCCCATGATATCATGAATTCTCTTACTCCCCAACAACATCCTAAACTCAAAAGCTATTTTCAAAAATCCAAATGAAAAAACTGGATTGACACAATCCGAGCATACCTCAGTAGGGTCAACAACGGCAAGTTTTCTAGCAACGTAGGGTGTCAGCATACCAGCCAAACTTTTCTTTATCGTTGGATTTTCCGGAGTAGTTTGATCATCAGGTAAATATCCTCCAAGACGGCTCAGGGCAAGAAGACTGAGTTTGGCAAGACTATTGGCTACTTCCTGTTACGAAAGAGGTATCGCTACTGAAGGGCACGTTACCAAAGGTGTCACAAAAGAATATATCATTAAATCTGGGGAAATAAAAGTGCACTTCCAACGTAATTTACCTGCTGATTAGTCTCTTTGCTCTTTTGAATGCCACTCTCTTCTAGTGTGTAGTCATAGTTAAAAAGATAACCAAGTAAATGCCATAAAATTCCAGCTTGAAATAAGTGGGTCTGTAGCCAGAAATCCACAGCAAATGAGCTGACACATTCCACGCCGAGAGAGGCCACCAGTGGGATACTCTGAGAGGTTAAAAATAAGGGGACTAAATTAAATGTACTGAATCAAAGCAGTTGCTACAAGTCAGCAACGCTCTGCGTTTATTCTAGATTACCTATCCCTTTGTAGCACCGGCCTACAGCTTCCATTCTCTCCAGCCATTGTGGGCATATTTGTTTTTATAGAGAAATTCACATTAAAGTCCTATACATTTGAAAAAAGTCTAACCCTGAATGACAAGTTCACCCATAATTTAAATTCACAAACTGTTTTCTATGTCAAGCCACACTGATATTAGTAAAACCTAAAAATCAAACAAATTGCAAAACTATTGGCAGCTTTCTATGACAAAAAGGAGGGTTTTTATTCATCTAATTTAAGAGGTTCACTAGACTAGAACAACCGAGAAACTGTCCTATCAGTGTGCAGAATGTGCCTATAAAAGTGAAATAAAAATCCCAAGCCCTTTTAAATGCTTTTCCAGTTCTGGGCACCCATCGCTTCATTAATGATCCCGCTTGGGTAACAACTCTGATGGGTCTTACCTTGCCATAATACATCACCCGACAGAGATCTTTGATGATACTGGGCATTTCCGTGATCTTCTCTCTGCATTCTTCAAATTGTGCTGCCACACTATAGCACTTACTGATATGCCCACACACCTGAGAGGAGACCCGATATTTAGATAATATTTAGTCATGTGCATTTACTTGTGCACGTGCTATCCTGAGCACTTGGGAAAGTACATTACAGTTGGAAGTCACGACCCCTGCCTTCAAGAAACTTAGAAACTTGCGAGTGAGTGCTTCAGTGACACAGTAGACTAAAAGTTCCACATATGATTTTCACTTTGTAAGTGCGTGGTTGGCTGAAAGTACTGGGGTGGTAGTTGGAAGGATATAAAACTGGGGAGTGATGAGAAATCTAATCAAGGAAGGCCTCCCCCAAGAGAGGAGATCAGAGAGGAGCTTTGAAGATGGGGAGAACGCTTGTCTGAAAGATGAGAAGGAAGGAGGAGTGCTAGGCTGGAGAAAGGGAGAGACGAGAGAATGGCCCTGTGAGTAGGTAAACTTCATAAGAACAAAGAGTACAAGCTGGGGTATAGTGGCAGATGACCATAGTTATGAAAGAGGGAAGTTGACTGAGTGCCTTAAAGTCAATGGTCAGGAATTTCTATTTGATGCGGAGAACTGAAAGGTTCTGGAGAAGTGTGCAGAATGATGTTTTAGTAGACGCTTGGTTAATGCCTTAAATTCTCATGTGAAATGTTTAATATCACCCTCATGAGTGCTCCTTATATAATGAACTGATTCATTTTTAGCTCTTGCTGTCAGCATCTTCAGTTAGGTTCTTGCTCTGCTCTTTAGCATTCACAAGGTCATCCTAGAGTTTCCAAATACTCTGACTGCACATAATTTTATCCAAATTTCATTCAGTGGAAGGGAGCTAAAGCTCAAGTATCACTGCTAAAAATATGCCTCGCTCCTCTGAGTCTAGTAAGAGTTGCTGAAAAGATTAAAACCCCACCAGAAACAATACCAAAAAGATGTTCCAAAGTTCATTTCTTCTTACATGACTTACTGATTCCAAAGGAAATCATTAAAGAAAAAAACTGAAGGAAAAACAAGCAGTAAGTTAAACAGGACATGTAAGGAAGGGATGGTCTTTTTTTTTTAATCCTTACCTGGACTGACATATCACTTGGCTTACTTGAACGATTCAAGACTGCCACACAGCGACTGAATGCTTCCTGCAGCACCTTTTGAGAAATAAAAGCTCGTGAGTATTTGGCAGCTCTCGGATGAGAGTTTTCCCAACTCCAAGCACAAACCGAAGTCCTTTAAATCTCATCACGGCTTCCTAGGTACCCTCTAGTTTCCCCGAGTGCACCTCTTTAAACTTTCTCCTCAGGAGTCGTCTCCCTGGGTAGCGATTGAAAATGAAGAAAGGGATGGCCCAGGGCCCCGGTCGTGGAATGGCTGTGACGAGCGGGAGGTTTTTCTGGCATCCTTTCAGGGGAACCGTACACGATGACTAAATGTGGAGCATGCGGAGATGTAATAGGGTGCCAACTACTCCCATTTCAAGACAAACTTTGTTTCTGACCCCGTATTAATTATCCCCGTTTGCTTTTCTTCAGCACGTGATCAAGCTGTCCGGGGTTACCTCTATTCCGTTCTCCCTCCGAAGTTCTTCGGCATTGAGAGCCGAACAGTTGACAGTATGGAAAGCCAGCTCGGCAGCAGCGGGTAGCAGAGGCGATTCTTTAGAAAAAAGCAGGTCGTCTGACGTTTCCATGGTAATGGTCCTGATTAGCATGGGGTATCCCGCGTACTTGTACGGTTGTAAGTCTAGGAGACCAAAAGCAACTTTTTAATCTAATAACTGGAGGGTTTTGACAAAAACTCAATCTCAGTCAAGTGTAGACATTGGTAATCATTCTCATTCACTGAAATTGCTACAGATATGTATGGAAATGAAAGAAAACATTCCTTCGACTCTCCCTCCCTACTCATAACTTGGCTAGTGTATTAATTCCATTAATTTTTCAGCTAAAAGCAACTAGATGCCTTTAAAAATCTAAGCCATTTGATAGTGTAGTTTATCTAGTGGTAGGCTTATCAAACGGTTTGGGGTAGTTGATGGGTGCTAGTAATTTGGGATGGAATGATTATGCACCTAAAAGCAATTTTGAGGTCGGAGCAGCAGGTTGGCTGGTTGTTGGTGAAGACAGGGGTTTTTATTCAGCTACATTCACTTCCCTGAGTCTCCTGGACAGAGAATTTGGTTCTCATTCATTTTCCATTTTAACTGAATCGTGTTCACTTGTTAGAGGCTGCTTCATTTTCTTTCAACTATGTTTTTAGCCTGTTCAGTGGCTCCGCTCATTAGTATTGCATCACCTTAACTGCACATGGCAGGTAGGCAGGTATAGAATGGGCCAGTTCCACTTCAGCAGTTTTCCTTAAGTTTAGGTTTAACCTCACTTTAAAAAAAAAAAAAGCACATCCAACCAAGTAGCAACACAAAACAGCTTTGTCTCACTTGACTTGGCAACTGCAGCCCCCTTTGGAAGGAAAGAAATTGACTTCTCTTGAAAGGCGCATTAGTTGTGAAAATTAAACAATGCAAGTGGGAAAACGTGGGAAAGACTGCCAAGAGAAACTGTTTAGAACTCTGGTTGACCCAGAAGTTGCTTCCAAAATCCCATGAGCTAGTAGTTCAAAGATAAAGTAAGAATTACCAGACTAGATGAATCTCCACATCTTATCAGCCCAGTATTCTGTCTGACCGAGGTGGTGAGAAATACTTGAGAAAGAGTGTGATAGTTGCCTTCCCAGACATCCTAGTCAGAGATGATTCTTCCACATTACAATTTTTCCCTTAACATTCCCCACCCCACCACACCACTCTTTATGGACTACTTGTAATCGCATTCTTGACAAAAGAAAGTTGAACTAATTACTGTGAAAAGACAGATTTGAAGATAGGAGGGGTGGAAAGGCATACTTACCTTCTTTATGTCGGTTGAACAGAATGCTCTGAGCTTTCAGAATTAGAATTATATTCTCTGGGTCTGGACCATCCACTATTTTTGCTGATTTGGTGCACAAGAATTCATATGCTTTGTTCACTTTCTCAAACATATCCTGCAATTAACCAAATTATAACTTTCAAGTTCATTTAATGTGTGTTCAGTGTTCTCCAGTCAAACTATTACCTTCAATATGAACTAATGTTTGAGATAGTAGCAAACAGAATTTTAGCTATTACTTCATTTAAACTAGTCAACTGGGAATTTAATACTAAAATACCAAATCACCTTCTGTAAACTTTTTGGTAAATTTAATATTTCCTGATAGAGGACCTAATTTAATTCGATCCCACTGCGGTGCTAGCTTTCACTGTACTAAGCCCTGGGGTAGATGCATGATTTTCGAGTTGGACATAGTCCCTGAGTCAAAGTAGAACGGAGTAGAATGTAATCCCCATTTTGCAGGGGAGGAGACTGCGTCACAAAAAAGTTAAGTCATTTGTCCAAGGTCGCACAGCAGACAAATAGTGGAGCCAAGATTAGACCCAGGCCCTCTGTCTCCCAGGCCCGTGCTCATTCTTCTTAGACATATTTTCTCTAGAAAACTGAATCTAATTACAATAGTTCCATTTTGGACATATATGTATACATGCCAAAATATAAATATGCTTATGTATTTTCCTATTTAGTCTTGTTACTAATTACCATAAAAGGTGACTATTCCCATAGCTATCCATTTTGGGAGCACAAGGATACTTTGCACTGACCTAAGTTAGGAAACTGCTATCCCAAACCCTGAAAAAGTCATTTCTCTGTCAACTACTTTAACTCCACTTATTTGGAGGCTGTCACCAAACTAAATACGAAATAAAACCAGCAGCTGGCTTTGAAGATCTGACTGGCGCCGGGCCAACCCGCCTCCCACCCAAATGCTCTCCAACTCCACTACAGTTCAGACTTAGACTTGGATGGGGAAAAAAAGAAAGGGGCGATGGGCAGAATGGATCTTAGTGGCATGCCGTATTTAAAACCACACATGCGCTCAAAGGTAAATTTGCCATCGGTGGTACCTACACCTCAAATACAAAGGACAGCTTTTTAGAGAAGCACAAACAGGTTCTTGAGCAAAGCGAGGGAAGGAGGACTTAAAAGGATAAAGGGATCATGGGAAAAGGTTACAATGGGGGTTGGGAAAAAAGAAAGGTTAGCAAGCTTCCTAAATGACGGTGGAGAATGGTGAGCCCACAGCGCTTTATTTCCTATCACGGTACATACCCTCCCTTCGGGGTTCTTGTCAGGGTGATACTTCTGTGCCAGTCTGAAGTAGGCTTTTCTAATTTTGCTCTCATCATGCCTGTCAGATATAGGAAATCACATTTTACATACACGGGAAGCTTTCAGGGGCTACGGGAGACAATGTCAATTAGGCATTCATCTCCTGAGAAATGGCTTTGTGGAAATCCACTTTTATCATCTTTGCATACGATAATGAAGAGGGTAGCGTATCAAACCTAAAAAGTCTATGTTCTTTACAATTTTTTTTCCCTGCCATCATACCTTTAGAGAGGCAGACAGTGGTTATGGAAGTGCTCACTAAGGGACCAGCTTTTAGGATTAGACATGATCATTCATGTTGTTTCTTTCCTCTCTTCCCAATTACAAGACATTTATCAGCTCTGAGGATTCTCCAGTTCAGGGGCTGATAAATGAGGTTAAAATGCCAAATGCCGAAACTACCAGGATTAGTATTTCATTTACCCAAAGCAGTTGTACACTTCATGGCAGTCTTGCAGGCAAGATGATGACGATAATAATAATAATGGTAACATAATAACAATAAATTAAATTCTTACTGTGAGTTCGCTAAGCATCAGGATGGGTACAAAGTTATGAGACTGGGCAGTGTCTTGCAATCAGTCAAGCGACAGCATTTATTGAAGACTTTTTCTGTGCAGAGCATTACATTAAGTGCTTCTTACTCCCATTCTACAGATGAGGAAACTGAGTCCCAGAGAGGTTAAGTGATCTGTCCACTTAATGGGTCACAAAGCACACCATTGGCAAGTCAGGGACTAGAACCTGGGTCTCCTGACACCTGTCCTCTTTCCCTAGATCATGCTGCCTCTCCAAGATATGTCAACACACCAAATGGCTCTCAATTTCAGATCATTGACCATTTCACTCTTCCTTCCAGGTGCACATTGGCTACCCTAGTTTACTACCGTCCTAAACCAATATATAAAATAATCAGCTTTTTTTTTTTTTTAAACCACCGATCTCACCTACCATAAACTGAATCCAGGTATGCAGCCACCGACAAGGCTGCTTTAGATGTAAATTACTCTAAAGATCAAGAATTTATGAGAAAGAAATTTGAATATAAGAACTTTTAAGTCACAACTTAAAAAATACAAAAAATTAACATACATTTTCAGGAGACTGAAGAATTTCTGCTACTAACATTGGCGTGGGAATATCAGAAATACCTTGTCATCTTTAGCTTTACGCATATGTGATTATGAAAGAAAATCTGGCATTTATGTTGGGAAAGCATCTAGTTCAGATCTTACAGCCCATTTCCCAAAAACGTGAAATATCAAAACACTGAGATTAGAACTTACTGTCCCTGTCCTTTCGGGAGGTTAAGGACTTCGTAAGCATCATCTATCGACATCGTTGGAGGTTTCTTTTCTACTTCCTTCTTCCAAGCATCCAGAGTATCCTTCAACAATTTCACCTTGAAAAGGTTCAGTGTTTTCAAGTTATTAAAATGCTCAAACGAAGATAGGCTGAAAATGCTAGCTTTTCTTAAGCTTAGTTTTGATTTTAGTACGAGTAACTTTTCAAATATTATTTAGCAGCAGTGTCAAGTGGAGAGTTGAGCAATTTAAACACCTGCTGGGACGCTGCATTCCTTTCCCCTTTCAAAAGGCACCTTACTCACTGCCTGGATCTATTCGGTGTTTAACGTGCTACTAACAAAATGACACAAAAAAGAACTCACTGGTTACAGCTTTCAATTTAGTCCCTGCATACTAAGAAAGGTTTCACAAACTCTGATGAGTATCATGATCTTTAAAAAAGAGGAAAGGGATTTCTACAAGCAGAAATGTTTCTATACCAACAGCATTATACAAGTCCACTTCACTGAAAACGAGTGAATTAGCAGAAGTCTTTTTTCACTTTCTCCCATTTAAATGGAATGTATATCAATCAGTGGTCTCTATAGTTTCATATTTCAGGGTGTTGGTGGAAAATGGGACAATAATTTCATATGTACAGATGTACCTCTAGGATGCCTTCAAAATTTCCCATAAAATAATGGTATTTACTTAATACCTGTGCAAAGCATTTCAAATGCTAATTTACAACTTCGACAACGTATTTTGTATGCCTGATCTATCTCTGCATAGTTTGTGCTTTAGCCATTTTAGAGTCATGATTTTAAAGGATTTCAAGGTTCCTAAAAATTTAATCTCCCTCAGACCTGTAAAATATGCTTATTAATAGTGTACCAAACCCAAAATAATACTCTTGACTTATTTACTCTCCTGAGTGCCATTATCAGGAGCTATTTCATTAACTGACATGACCATTTTTCAGATGATGGTGGGCATGAACTGATTTGTGAACTCACAGGATCTTTAATTGGCCAGTCGGGAAATCGGAGTGTGTCACAGAGATGTTTGAGATAATAAATGTTACAGAACAATTCATTCTCCAGTTGTGGATAGTTGATCACTGGGATGGGACAGTACTGATAAAGTGCTCTTGTGTTGCTCTGAAGGCGGGGAGTGAAGTCAGCCAGATGTGCAGCAATCTTCTCTATCATGAGACGTCTGCAAATTGCAAAAAAAACAAACCCCAAAGCCCATTCAAGTATTATACATGAACTATTTGGCTATATATTGAAAACAGTTTAAAATGAGGTGTTCCATTACCACTAAGCCTTCGTACTATATTGACATATTTTGAATTCCATTACACTGACAGCTGTATGTACTTTCAAACACTATCAGGTGATCAGCCTCTTCTCACCTGAGTTTATTTTGCATCTTGGGCACATTTCACTGACTGCATACCACTCAACATTTTGTGATGGGGGTGACTATTATGCACTTGAGGATACTTAATGATAACATAATTATCATTCATTGTAATGATCATAAGATAGAGAGGATTTATCACTCGGTTTTATTTTAGCATTTACTTTGTGCAGAGCATTAATCTAAGTGCTTGGGAGAGTACCATACAACCCAGTTGATAGACATGTTCCTTACCCACAACAAGCTCACGGTCTAGAGACAAAGCTTATTTATGTTTTAAACTACCATCATAACCCCTCTCCCGGGAAAAAAAAAAAACAACAATCCTGGGGAGTTATCAGGTTTAACGGTCTAAAGACTTACCACTTTATTCAAACTAGGACTGTTTGGGTGTCTCTTGAAAGAAGACGGTATAAAGTTTACACTTCTTCAAGCAATGAGAACGTATGAAAGTGAGCAGGACAAAATGTTTGTGGCACTAACCAAAATCCATAATTTGGCTTTCATTTAACAACCTGATTAAGCAGACATAGCCTACTCATGTCAAGCTAGGTATTAGGTGGATGAGAGAGAGAGACATACACTGCATGGAATATGAACAGTTAACTTACCTCATCTCACTACTCCAGATTGCTTCTGGAGTGTCAAATTCTCCTAGAAAAATCTCAGAAAATTTATCAGGTTCATAATTTTCCAAATAACAAACCATTGCTTCAGGAAGAATGTGTCCCAGTATACTTCTTTGAAAGATATCTTGTCCTTTTGTCTAAAAGAATATGAAGAAATTAGCCATATAAGCAAATTGCCCTGCTGGTTCTGTAATTTAATTTGTTTCAGAAAATGATGATGCTGAGAAGCTCCATGTGTTCAGAGAACATAAGGGGAGACAGGGAATAAAAACGCTCCAGGCTTTGCAGCGTCCTCATAATGAGCAGTGTTATGGTCTAGAGTAAATGCTATTGATTCTGCAGGTTCCCCGGGGCTCCCGAGAGTTCATGGAGTCCAGGGTGCTTTAGGAAGCCCTGAAATTCTCTGGTGTTCAGTGGGTCCCCTTGCCTTGTTGGCATACATTCTGTGTCACAGTTCGCACCACCATTCAGTGCTAAACCAAATAGCAACAGGGCACAATTTTGCCCCTAAATCCTCTAAAAACAGCATCATATAAGGGCTACCCAATCTGGAGGTAGCCTAGGATCAGATTGAAAAAAGCAAAAAGTCATTAGGAGCACTATTTCTTTCTCTAAGTTTGAAGGGAAATCTTAATAAGTTAAGATTTAATAATCTTAATAATAATGCTCTTTGCCAAGTACTGAACTGAGTGCAGAGGTAGACACAAGAGAAGCAGTGAGACTCAGTGTCTGTCCCTCATGGGGCTCACAGTCAGAGAGAGAAAAGGTCCCACATGGGGCAAAGAGTCTAAGTAGCAGAGAGAACCGGTACTGAACCCCCATTTTACAGATGATGAAACTGAGATACGGAAAAGTTAAGTGACTGCCCAAGATCACGCGACAGGGAAGAGGCAGGGTCGGCATTAGAACTCAGGTCCTCTGACTCCAAGGTCCCTACTCTTTCCACAAGACCACTCCGCTTCTCAGACAGAAAAGCAGATACAAAGCTACATGAAACCAAATGAGACATTTCTGTCACTTCTGCATCAGAATCGAGTAAACTGAACATGTTCAACTCTCGGATAAAATATTGCTTTATCAGTTATTACACTGGTGACCACTAATTTGGCCAGTTGCTATCAGAGGTTCAGAAAAATGAACTGATAAAAAAGGATTCAGTAATGCAGTTTTCAGTTAAATGTCCAAAGAAAAGACCTGATGTCAAAACTATTACCGCTACTAACTAGGAACTGGATCAGCTTTTCAGTTGGGACTGAAGAAAGAAGTTTAAATTCTGATCTAACATTATTCTGCTTGAGTGTTGAAGGTTATTTTGGATCTGGGCAATTCAAACACACTCCTCAAATGCAAATAATGAGAAATTAATTTCCACAGATAGTTGTGTAGACCAACAATGTCAAGAGATTCCTGGGTAAATTGTCTGTCATGGGCTACTTGCTAAAAGGCAAGTCAGGACTGTAGAAGGGAAAAAGTTAGGGATGGCAAATATTATCTACACAAACACTAGGGTGGATATGCAGGAGGGTAATCAAATGCTATTACTCCAAGCCTCCTGTGTCCATATCTGGAGATAATACTGGGCTGAGAGGATTAATAGTCTCTTGCTCACTATTTTCATCAACTAAAGCACAAGGCTTCAGATAAGACTAAAATATGTGATTTATATCACCTAACAAGATAAACAGCCTTGGTGTTACATATGGTACATTTTCATTTTCAAAATACAGGTTTTTATGAGGCTGACATTCCAAATTTTTTCCCCCCACAGCTTTTAAGAAGAGGGAAACCACCCATATGCTTATTATAGCCAGCCTGATATTCCACAACAGCTTTTGAAAAGGATGAGAGCAGAGCAGCGCTTGGTTGTGCTGAGGTCTTACGGAAACAGTCCATTCCATGACTCCAGGATATAGCCTCACCCCAGCCGTTTTTTTCCACAGGACATCAGTCTCCTCACTCACCACCCTGTTTCCAGCCTATACCCTGATGACCTCTGATCATTTTTTTTTGCACAGGACATCAGTCTCCTCATTCACCACCCTGGTTCCAGCCTTTCCCCTTTCCAGGCTATACTATGATGGCCTCTGATCATTTTTTCTGAAAAAACCATGCTGGGTACCTTTCCCCACATCTCAAAAGCCTCCAGTGGTTACTCATCCACCTTCTTATCAAGCAAAAAAATCCCCGCCATCAGCTTTAAGGCATTGGCTCAGGTATCTGTACTCCTCTCCTACTACAACTCAGCCTGCAGACTTTGTTCCTCTCACACATCCACCTTCTTATCAAGCAAAAAAATCCCCGCCATCAGCTTTAAGGCACTGGCTCAGGTATCTGTACTCCTCTCCTACTACAACTCAGCCTGCAGACTTTGTTCCTCTCACACCAACCTACTCACTGCGCCTCAATCTTGTTCTTCTAGCGACCAACCCTTTGTCAGGCTCTCCAAACCTCATGTCCACTCTCCCTAGTCTTCAGAGCCTTACTAAAATCATTTCTCTTTCCAAACGCCATTCCTGATTCATCACCCCACCCTATTTTCTTTTCCTACTGTGTCACCTATGCCTCTACCCACTCCCCTCACCAAAAACTTTAATACTCCAGAGCAACTACTTACACACCTTTCTACTCCGTTGCTTCCCGTACTTGTAATTTATTTTATTGCCTGTTTCCCCCACTAAGGAAAGCTCCTTGAAGGGTATGGATCACATCTACTTACTCTCTTGACTCTCCCAAACTCTCAGAACAATGCTCTGCACAGAGTAAGCAGAGTGATTAAATATCTCTGGTGGACTGATTGTCATCAGAGCAAGGGAATATGGTTGGCTCAGCCCAGTTACCCGTTCCGACCACTGTAAAAACGCAAATCAAGGGGATACCCTACTGACTGGAGTTTACATCATTCCTCTTGCCCCGAATCTAAACTAAAATCTTGGGAAATCCAATTCTGGTCTCTTTTTCAGGGGAGAAGCAGCATTGTCTTTCTATACCATTCCTGGTGTCCTAAAATGCTGGCTTAGTGACGGAATGCTCACCCTGAAAGGAAAATGTGCCAGCATGAGGTGCTACTTTTTCTCCTTATGGGAAGAGTAAAGGAAAGATTGATGGACTCTGACAGCAGTATCAACTTTGAACACAGAATCAAAGGTATATACTGAGTATTTCCTGTGTGGAGAGCACTGTATTAATCATTTGGGAGTTGGCAAGCACGTTCCCTGTCCACAAGGAGCTCACAGTCAAGAAGGAGAGACAGACACTAACAGAAATGAATTTCAGATATGTATATAAGTGCTGTCTAGCGAATACTTAGTGTTTAAAGAGTACAGGTCCAGGTACATAGGTGACACAGAGAGAGTAGGTGACAGAAGACTGATAAACACAACCAATAGGAAACTATACAGTAATGGTTATCTTACAGAGAGTTCCTTCATACTTGGGGCTCGAATTTGCATGTGTTAAACCCTTACTATGTGCCGAGCACTGTACTAGCCACTGGAGCTGATAGAATATAGTCAGGTTGGATACAGTCTCTGTCCCACATGGAGCGCATGGTCTCAATATAATGGGGAAAAAGAGAAAAGTTTATTTATTCCCCATATTACTTCTGAAGAAACTGAGGCACAGGGAAATTAAGTGGCTTGCCCAAGGTCAAACTGCAGGCAAGTTGCAAGCCAAGATTAGAGCCCAGGTCCTATGATTCCTGGGCCCGTCCTCTACCAAGGAACACTGCTTATTGTGGTCTAATTTTGTCTGCAGTTCAAAGTTTTGCCCAATTAATAAAGTAAAAATGCAAGTTTCAGATTTTGAAACTAACCAAGTATTAATACTCACCTCTTCAGATTTGAAAGCTTGCTTGGTATGTGTATACTTCAAAAACCTTCAGAAAAATAAAATTGCCAGTCAGACTTGGGAATTGAGCCATAAATTTTGAAAATCTGTTTTTTGAAGACTATTTCCAGTCAACCAATTGAATTCTAGCCTTAATTTACAAAATTCTAGAATTCCTTATAATTTATCTGAAAGTCTCCTGTATTGAAATTACCTCAGGAAACATGTACAAATACCTTGCAGTTATTTAGTACTTTTGCACAGAAATTTAAAAGAGAAAAATTCCAGATATGCACTGCTTACCTATTTTAGCTCAAGTTATCACATTAAACTGTACTCACCTTGCAATAGGAAGAACGTTGGAACCAGTATACATCATGATAAAAAAAAACACTCCGCTCAGATAAAAACGAGGTAACTGTGGATTATCTTGCATGATGTGATAAAGCAAAATGGCAACTTTCTCAACAAGAATAGGGTCAAAAGTCAGCAGCAGCTGAAAAATCATAAATGGCATGTTCTTCTTTAATTTTCAAGTATTTAAATAGTAATTTTTCCAATTTAAAAAGTTAAACTGATGCACATGTATATGGGAATCCTTTAAAGAAATGGCAGCAGTGATAGTGAATGAGGACTCTAACAATTCTTGGGTAAAATGGAATCTTTGGCAAAGCCAGGCCTTAATCCCATTTCTTTAATTAGACCCCTCAGTCACAAGCAGCATATATTTAAAAAAAATCACCAATATGATCTAAAACCAAACAACTTTGATACGTAGACATCATCCACGTGAACTACAATGGCTTTAACTAGTGATTTGAGCGGATCAGACACTTTATAGCATTCTTGAGAAAAGCAGAAGCAACTCACCTGAATGATGTGGGGAAGGCAAGTGCTGTCCGAAAGAAGCCTTTTCACTCTGGGCAAGGGCCTGATTATGGCATTATCTTGGTCCCTGAAAAAATGTTAGATACATTTTATTCAACTTGTTGAACTCCCAAAGAATACTCCATACACAGTATTGGGCCTACTAACCTGACTTTTTTATTGAGAAGACACAGACGTTAAGCAGTTGAAAACAATTAGATGCTTTTGTTTCAATATATTTAGCGGCTTACTATGACTTCATTTCCTTGAAACACTGCTTTTAGTAAATTAGGTTTGGCTAACATTCCAATTTTATAACACTTTCATTCATTCAGTCATTCAATAGTATTTATTGAGTGCTTACTATGTGCAGAGCACTGTACTAAGCGCTTGGAATGTACAAATTGGCAGCAGATAGAGATAGTCTCTGCCCACTGACGGGCTTACAGTCTAATCGGGGGAGACAGACAAAAACAAGAGCAATAATGGGGACATTAATATATTTTAGTGCTACACAGGATTGAGCCCTAACTATTCCCATATTTTTTCCATCTGATCATTTAGTCACTGTTCCCAAATAATAATTCAGTGACGCTGTAAGTCTGAGAAAGGTAGCAATGTTTTGAAGACTGCAAGGATTTTCAGGTAAATTGGAGTTTCGACAGTTTTCCCCATTAAAGTGAATTGGTGTATTTAGTACACAAATGATTACTTTTCTACCTAATATGGAGTTGAGTTGTGCATTCGGTACATTTATAAACTATTTAAAGGTTTCTCCGAGCTAGCTCGGCAAGCGTTTCCAAAATATTTCAGGTGGAAAATTTCATTCCGGGTCAAAATCTACCTGGGGCAAAATTAAAGTTGGGGCCTATTTAATATTGGTAGGAATTTCAACGTACTTATAGATCCAAGATCCCTGGAGCCCCATGCCCTCAGTCCTATTTCTGGATACTTTCAGACCCCTTATATGAGCCAAACTACCTCTGAAAGGTTGAGGTGCTGAACATTTCCCCCTCCAGTGCAATCCTGAGGTCCTTAAAGTAGACTGACTGGTGTGGGAAGAAGCGCAGACTCAGAGTCAATCAGTCAAGAAGCCACCTGAGTAGCTCATAGGATAAGTTACCTGGCTTACTCTAACTCATCTTTTAAGTCTTTCGGGGCTGAAGACTGAAAACAGTAATAATAATTGTGGAATCTGTTAGGTGCTTACTGGGTGCCACACACTGTACTAAGCACTGGGGTGGATACAAGTAAATAGGGATGGACACAGTCCCTGTCCCACGTGGGACTAACAGTCTCAATCCCCACTTTACAGATGAGGGAAACGAGGCACAAAGAAGCAAAGTCATTCGACCAAGGTCATGAGAGCTGACAAGTAGCAGAGCCGGGATTAGAACCTATGGCCTTCTGACTCCTAGGCCCATGCTCTAACCACTATGTCATGCTAGAGAGTAAAAGCGCATTCCTACCATTTACTAAAGAGTGAGGGACCACTAAATATGCATATCGATCCCATTAATGTTTTTCTAAACTTTTTTTTTTTTTTAGAAACAATGGAGTTAGTTATATCATTTGAAGAACGTTTCCATTTTTTGCAAACAAAATACCTGCTTGGAAAATATCCACACATTGTAATGAGCATGTTAAGTATAAGTGTAGCTAGATCAGTCTCATTCAGCACAGCTTGTCCGGTGGCTAGCAAACACCATTTAAGCTGGGGGATAACTTGCAGGGGTCGCCACCCATCCATGCCCTGGGCCCAGCATCGTGTTTTGGGAATCAGCACCCCTTTGGTCCACAATTCTTGCATCTGAAAGAAAGAAGCTTTTGGTGACTTCAAGGAGTAGTTTTTTGGTTTGGTTTTTAAAGGTAACCCATACTAATTATAAGAGGGGTTTTATTCCACGTAGCTCCAGTTCTACCAACATCTTTCTACTATGAGATATTTCTGAAAAATTAGGGAAACACACAAAAAAGAACCAGCAAAGAAGTATTATGGCAGTTTCTTATCTACTGTTTAACTGATGTATAAACACTGGCATGAAATTTCTAATTTTGTGGGGTTGGAATACAGGGCATTCTTGAAAAACCTATGAGGACAGAGAGTTATTATTGGGAGTCTTGTCATTTTTGGTTGGAAATTTCCAGGTTTCGTCAGGGGACGCACGTGGCAGAGAGTCCAGCTCAAATCTGGGGATGATCATGCCCAACAAAATCACCAATGCTTAGGAATATATTCTATTCTTCCAAGATAATAAAATTGATGTAGCCCATTTATGTCAGTATATCCCCTGCTGTGTCACATTTGAAGATAGATTCTAATGACGTCTGAAAGGTTTGCTCATTTTGTCAGCACATTATTTTCCTGAAGGGATTGTCTTTCTACCCTGAGGCATTTGGCAACTATTGCCATTTTTTACTCATCTCATTTCAACATTTCTCTCACTCCAATAAGCGGTCTTCCCCTAAAACCTAAGATTTGGATATTGTTAAACTTTGGATTGACGCAAATCCAATCCCCTCTATTAAAACAAGGTCACCTTAACACTCTGTAAATCTTGCTGAGGAAACTTGTGCCATGCATATGTTGCCTAATGAGAAACATTAATATAAAACCCCCAAATTTAGAATTTTTAAGGCCATGTTTTTCATGAATTTAAAAATTCTGATAACACTGAATACACACATGTTTGGGGTTGATTTTTAAAATATATAAGAGATATAGACAGAGATAGACCTACACCATATAAATATATTGGCTTATATATAACTTTTGGAGCTAAAATATATAAATTCACTCTCTACATCTGTAGATAAATAACTCCAAAAATATAACTATATTTTAACTCTGAAAATTCTACACCTATTAAACAGAATCAAAATTCCACTACCGTGGTTCAGGCCAATGATTCGCTCTGTCAGGTATAGAGGAAGCAATGTGAAAGAACCAATATTGTGGAAAAGCTCAAGCTCTTTTGCTCAGAGCTGCTGATCTCTCGTCCTACATGACCATGCTGGACGCTAACCAGAAGCCGTTCCATTTTTTGTAGCTTTCTGAAGCACCTGCTTGAATGGGCACAACTATTTCTATTCCCTCATTTCCAAATTGATCTGTGACCCTGTAAAATGCTATGAATGCTGAGGTTCCAACTAATTCCATGACCGACATATGCTATACTGCACAACAGCTCCATTTCCCCCAGAAAATGCATTTTTCCACAACACAGAATATGCCAACTGCCCTGAAAACAAAAATCTAATAATCACAAACCATTTTAGGGCAATATTAAAAATTTTAGGTACCTCGTGAAATCCATAGGGACCACTTCTTTCTTTGTCTGCGTTGCCGAAGTACCATTCTTTCTCACTTTCCCTCTTCATATCAGGGGCTGCTTCAATCACGTTGCTCTAAATTAAGGGAAAGTTTACACAGATTCAAGAGATAAAATCTGGATGGGGTTTGTTGGTTTTATCTTGTTCTGATTGACCAAACGGTACTTTTTACCTCAAGATGTCTACATCGACGTTAAGGTTCATTTCACATTTTGACGCTCAACTAATTCGGGATTTTCTCAGACTATTAGGTCCCTTACATTTTACGTTCTACATCCTCTCATTTTAAGGCAAGGGCTGCTTCCCTCAAACCTGTGGACTGATACTGCAACCAAATTCTGGTTGCCAATTTCTAAGTTTTACTGACTGGACTAATGGCCTTATGGTAAGGTATCCAACACAGAACTCAGTTTCTGGAAAGAATAATTCACAAATAATATTAAGCTAAAAGTTCAAAGGAATAGCACCCAGTAGCCCCACCTTCAATGCCCTTCTGAAATCAGGTGATTTTAACAAACCCCAATAGAGAATGACTGTACTACAGTGGTGTCAGAAGGGATCCAGTAAAGAAATGGGAGGAGCTTTTACAGCATTCTTTGTCTCTGGCCTTAGCCAGAATAAAATTTATGATGATGGAGATTGAAAGAACTGAGGGGCTGAATAATTTCCTGAAAACTCTTCCTTTACTTCTCAGTGTCAGATAATCTTTTTTCCCCTCCCCGGGGTTAACCCTCTGGTTGAACCAAAACAGACTGCTCCTTGAGACTGTTACTCTCATAACAAGTTAGGTGCACCTTGAAATACTGATATTCATCCTGGATTCGTTCTTTGTATGAGGATTTCACTTTCTAGAGCCTTTTTCGACATTTCGCAAGTCTGGTTCTGACGTCACTACTACTGGAGAAACAGCTCCCTGAGTCATCTTATTTTCCATTTTCTTAAATAAAACGGGACACACTTTCCTCCCTCGAATCTCCAGAAATCAAGGACTCTTGGCAATAACAATACCAGACGCCCAGATACCTGCAGTGGTACAGTTGCTCGGCTTGTATGTAGATGGGCCAGAGTAAGCAGATCCACAAGGATTTTGACTCCATTTGAATCCATGAGGTCTTTGACATTTTTCTGTAAAACAACGGTTATATAAAACAGTTTTAAAAGTCCTACAGCAAACGATACCACGTGACGTATCACAGAAGAGCATCAGTGGGAAAAACGGTGCAGAACAAGTCTATAGACCCTGTATTACAGCTTGGGATCACTGGCCTGAATTTCTCTAGGGCAAGGGAATGTGAATTTAGAGTAATACAAAGCTAGTCTGCTGAAATTCTTGAAGACACATTACGAAGACCACCACAATCGGCCAATAACAATCTGTTCATACGGGTAAGAATCGATTTCGGGGTATTTTAAATGAAGGAAACTGCCATTTCCGCTGATGTTAGGGAGACTATAAGCATCCAGCTACTCTATCAACCCAGCACTGATGTGCACATTGGGAGAGTTCCATACTGCCAGAGGGCTGTACGCAGAGAAGGGCTGCACGCAGAGAAGGGCTGCAGAGGTTAGACAGAAGGAATGGCAGAGGGGTGTGTCTCTCTCCAGCTGGACAAGAGACTTGGGAGTGATTCGGAGTTTGTCATCTCCTCTCTCCAGCCACATTCTGCCAACAACCACCCCTCAAATATCACTGCCACTGCCCTCAAGTCCTCTGCCATCACCCCTCCCCATTCCATGGTACCACTTATCTAGGAAATATTTCCCTACAGATATTAAGATAGTAATAGTATTTATTAAATGCTTAACAGTGTGCTGGGGATTGTGCTAAGCATGTACTTGGGCAAGTAACTTCTCTAAACCTCCGTTTCCTCTTACGTAAAATAAGGACTATACGACTCGTCTCCCTCGTACTTAGACTGTGAATCCCATGTGGGCTGGGGAACGACATGGTTATCTCCTATCTGCCCTGGTGCTTGGCACATATGAATAAATATCACAATTATTCTTAAGAGGGAGGGAAAAGAGGAGTTTCACCCCCATTTTCAGATGTAGAAGTCAAGACACAGAGGTGAAATGACTTTCCCAAGGTCCCGTAACCGGCAAGCGGTAGAGCCAAGAGAAGAAACTGTTCTCTTTTCCCCTAGACCAAGCTGCCTCCCTAACAAGTCCCTCTCCAAGACCACATCACACCTGCCAGCTCTCACAGGTGCTTTACTTTCTGCTGAAGAGAAACACTGTATCCTCAACCACACAGAATGCTAAAGGTAGAGCATTAGGGTAATGGCATCACAACTGCTTTTCCACAGCAAGTGCCAAGCTTCAAATAAGCCACACTTTCCTGTGCTATGAATTCTGGAGGGATGTGGGGAAGGAAAGGAGAAGGGAAGGAAAGAGAGAGAGAGAGGCCATAGGAGGAAGGTGAAACAAGAGGAGGGGGGAAGTGATACGGAATTGCTATTTTTTTTTTTTTACGGTATCTGTTAAGTATTTACTATTCATTCATTCAATAGCATTTATTGAGCGCTATGTGCAGAGCACTGTACTAAGTGCTTGGAATATACAATTCGGCAACAGACAATAGAGACAATCCCTGCCCAATGACGGGCTCACAGTCTAAGCGCTAGGGGAGATACAAAGTAAGCGGGTTGGACACAGTCCATGTCCCACAGGGGCTCACAGTCTTACAGAAGAGATAACTGAGGCACAGAGAAGTTAAGTGACTTGCCCAGGGTCACAGAGCAGATGAGTGGCAGGGCGGGAATTCGAACCCAGATCCTTAGAACAGTCCCTGGCACATAGTAAGCACTTCACAAATACCATCATTATTATAATTATTATTATTATCCTTCTGATTCCCATATCCGTGATCTATCCACTAGGTTAGGTTGCTTCTCACTGCACTGCGCCAGAGGAATAATTTCAGGTTCAGGGGGAGATGGTAAAGTGGGGACTGGGGTCTGCCATTACCTCTCCCTCAGAGTGGTGCCAAACCATTTGCTATTTTCAGCAGCCACATGAACAGCCCTTCCTACCCCCACCAAATCCACACCTGCCATGGTTAAACCAGGAGGTACAGTCTGCCTACATGCGAGTTTACTACACCCTTCCCTGGGGCCTAAAATGTGTAATGTTCTGGTTCCCCCAAGTCTCAGGGTCATCAGAGTCCAGGAGACTATATTGGCAAGTTGCCCCCAAGAACCTCACCTCTTTAAACTTGCATCCCACTTCACTGGCTTAACGGCATGGGGCAAAAATACTCCCAGTTTATCTTCATTTACTCCCACTCACGGGGGCAGCAATTTCAGAACTCCACTTCTGCCCTCAAGTGATAATGAAGGCATTTGTTAAGCGCTATGTGCCGAACAGTCTTCTAAGCGCTAGACCTAGCATCCTACAAATGTGAACTAATAATGAGAAACTGATTAGGTGAGGTTTGAGAGAGGGCACTGAGCTGGAAACACAGAAGGAGGCTGTGTTTTTCCTGGAAGAGAGGGGGAAACTGCCCCGACTGCCTGGACTGGAAAACTCACTGCCTAAATGGTGAGATTACATCTGATGTTATGTGCTCAGGTGAGCTCTGACATTTTTGCTTATAAGTACTGTACCTTATTAAGGATGAGCTTGTTAAGGAAGAGGATCAACCGGTCTCTTTCAAGTCTGTCGGTACACTATTCACATAAAAAACAATTATAAAGATTTAATAAAATATCACACATTCAAGCAGTAAGGGCGCTTAACAAAATAAGCCTGCCAGTTCATTTGTATTTAAAAAGTATTTTCCTTAAACACCTTGAGAACAAAACGTATATAGAGTTTGCTACCACTGCTGAAGTGTGTATTTTTCATAGCTTTTGCTCTAAATGTGAAAATCAATCTTTCAGGAATATCAGAACAATAACTAACTTTATAGGAAAAGGATGCTTTAGAGATCTATGTCCAAAAAACATTTCAAGCAAGTACAGGGTGAAAGGAAGTGAATCCAATAGCACGTTTCTCTAAACCCCCAGAACTCTGGGGAAAATTGGAAAACACCTCTGTTGTATGACGCCCCTATTTTAGAGAATAAATTTACCATCACAGAAACACTTACCGTTCCAACTATAATTCAGCTAAATATATTGATGCAGAGCTACACCCTCTTTTAATGGTATTTGTTAAGGGCTTATTATTTGCCAACCCTATTGAAGTGATGGATAGATATAAGTCAATCAGGTCAGACACAGTCCCTGTCCCACATGAGGCTCCCAGTCTAAGTAGGAGGGAGAACAGGCACTGAAACCTTTTGCAGTTGAGGAAACTGAGGCACAGAGACATGAAGTGATGTGCCCAAGGTTACACAACAGAGACCTTCAAACCCAGGATCTCTGGCTCCCAGGACTGTGCTTTATCCTCTAGACCATACTGCTTCCCTAACAAGCCTTTTCCCTGACACAAGTCTTTGCCCACTTTTCTCTCTAGTGCTCTGACATCACAAAACCCTAACCTTTAACTGACCTCCACCAGTCCGGCACTTGGGTTGCTGTGCTTTGTTGGGTAGAAATTAAAACCAGTCCGACTTCTGTTACTTCAAATTTAACTTCTCTTGCGTATAGAATGCTGCTCTTTCTTCTGCTCAACACTGCTGTTTCCATCTTCCTCACTGACTTCCACATCCGTGGCCCATGCCACCTATTCCGGATTTTCAACCTTCTCCTGGAGCGCTAGGTGCCTCCATCTCCATCTCTTCCCGCTCAAACCCTCAAGCCCAACTACTTTGACATCATTAAAAGGCATTTTAACTCTAACTCAATTGCAGATTTAAAAAATGTACACCTAATTGATTACTAGAAGGCCCAGTGAATTTTAAAAATGAAATTCTTACCCTTTCTAACATTCCAACAATATATCTAGTGTCCCCAAATGGTCCTATTTCTTCATGACATCTCCCATACACAATGGCCAAGGCTTGTAAACATAAACACTTCATGTTGATTTTGGGGGTCAGCAGAAAGCGATGGTAGAGCTCATTGAAAAATTCATACCTAAAATGACAAGTTTCTCCATCAAAATAGGCACTGAGAGTTGAACACGGAAGTTATAAAAACCAGAAGGGTCGCTTACGATTTTTTGATCCCTCCACTACCTTCGTTTTCATCCTCTTCCAACAGCAGTCTCAGGTAATAATCTCCGATTTTTATTTCCTCTGCTAGGCAATCGTACTTCACCTATATGGATAAAGTCAGAATACATGGACCCAGATGCGAGAGTGAGCTCATTTTACATTTGAGCTTTTAAGTGGTCATTCAGGAATGGATGGCTGTAAGCATGGTTCAAAGTTCTCACCTGAGATGGCTCTAAGAATGGTTCTAAGAATACATTACACATTACTGATTAATAGAGTCCCAACGTTCCTACCATACGGGGCTTGATTTTTACCAAACTACATGTTAATGAAAAATGTCAATTGTAGCATTCACCCAGAATCACCTGGGTTTATGTGCTTTAGTCAGACGGACACTTTTCAGAAGAACGTTACTTCTGTTGTCACCTTCTATCCAAATCACCACAAGTGAAAATGTGTATTCTGGCACAACTGAGGAAGTTTTTATTTTAAAACAATGAGAAATCACTTTGAAAAAGTAACAAACACAAAAACGAGCATATTTACCTCAAACTCATGGTGGTTCCATGAGATCACATTTGCACTGCCAAGTTCTCTGTCAATGTTAAATGCTCTCATTTCAGATTCAAGTGTATCTCGCAGTTCTTCTCGTGTTTTGAAATTCCAAATCAAGTTTGATCTAGCATGATCTTGAAGAAACCTAGACAAAAGCGTGATTAGAAAATGGTGAAATACTAGTAGAATATTCTGCATAAAACAGGCACTCTACATTCTGTTGTTGAACTACATTTTTAAAATATTTAAATAAATATTCCTCACTACATCTTGTAATAAGGGAAAAAGCAGAAGAGAATATATGTCCTTTGTAATTGGAATCTCAAATTAAAGAATGTACTAAAGAAAATGAGATATTTCTACTTCACCTGTTAAAGAATTACTACTTTAAAGTTACCACAGTAGCAGTCAGAAATTGAAATTTCAACCACTAATTTAAGATTTCAGGTCAAAGAGAAAACACGTAGGTGAAGTCCCGTGAGGCTGCCGGAAAATTGCAGAATTTGTCATAATGAAATCCGCCAAACTGAGAGGACAATTTCTGTTTTGGGTTTCATGCCCAGAGCCCATAGTGGCGCAGGCCCCTGCTCGGTACTGAGCCTATGCTGTGTGACCTAGGGAAAGTCACTTCACTTCTCTGGGCCTCAGTTCTCCTATCTGTAAAACGGGGGATTAAGACTGTGAGCCCTATGGGGGAGAGAGACTGCATAAAATTTGACTATCTTTTACCTCTCCCAGAGCTTAGAAGAGTACCAGGCGCATAGTAAGCACTTAACATATACCATTATTAGTATTATTATTTTTCTTAAAGGCTCACAAAGTTGGGTAGCCAAGTCATTTCCAGAGCCCGGTGGACATCTCCGTTCTCTACGCATTTCCCCTAGTAAAGGCTCAAGATGCACTCCTGCAGGAAGGTGCACTCTAAATAATGTCATATCTTCGGTAATATCTGGTAGCCAGCTTTCGACAGATACTCTTTCAGTTCAATTCCCCCCTTCTCTTTAAAATTGCGGTTCGAATATTTCCCATTATAAGGACTTCCTTTTTTATTCCAAGACAAAAAACCCGGCTGATGAAGAGCACCCACCTAATTTGGGTCTTGTCAATTCTGCCACTGTCTGAATATCTGAATTCTGACAATCAGTCCATTTGTTCTCTTGCCCCGTTTCTCCTGTTCATAAGATGGAGACGCCTCTCACCTCAGAACTATATTGCGAAGGTTAATGAGAGTAACTGGAAAGTGATTTGACTACATAATGTCAAATTCCTTTTAGATCATAGCAGTATACCTCTATTTTTATAAATGCTCCATTAGGCTTTCCAATTTTAATGGGTTTTTCAGTTTGTTTCATATTTATTCTAGAAAAAAATACATCTCTACCTAAAAGAATGTCCTATTATGGAAAAGAACGGAAGCTCCAATAAGATGAACCACCAGGCAAAACCAAGGATGAATTTAATAAAACCCGGATTTTACCTGTAATAGAAGAGATCCCAGTTTGCTTCTATTTTAATTCGTTGTCTTCTCTTCCTAAGTATGACTGGCTTTTGATTAAGATTCTGAAGAGGGGCAAAGAAAAAAACACACAAAACACTGCCAAATCTGGGGTTACCAAGTAAACTCTTCCAACGTTATTTGCCCATATTTACAGCATTCCACTTCCCAAAATCATGTTCAGTTTATAAACGATTAGCAAAATTCCAACGAAATCCATATTTTGATGAAAGGCAGCAGGACTAAATAGCGAATTTTATCTAGGAAGACCACGTTACTAACGTACAATATTCAATTTACCACATTTAGAAACCAACATTGTATTTTTCAATAAAGAATCAATAAGCTCTAAGTGTGTCTAAGTATTACGTATCAGTTAAAAGAGGTGAATTATTGCACACGTTTACATGCAGTTAATAGGAAACTACAATCAAACTTCAAAATGCAGAGGTGTCTTAGTTGTCAGGACCAAGAATATCTTAAAGTTTGAATGAAGCAGGTAATACAAAAACGCACCAACGACTTGGACTGGAAATCAGATGTTACTACATTCTTAGCTACTGCTAATCAAACAAGACTTTACATGCCAGGCAGTTTAACACAAGTGACACAGACAGCACGGACTTTAAACTCACCATATTGTTTCTGTCCTGAATATGATCGATAGAAAGAAAAAAGGAATATTTTTTAACAAAAAAAAAAATCAGGCAATCTCTGCAAAGTATCACCTTATATATTAACTTTTTAAGGATGACGCCAATATTAATAGATTTTATTTGAACAGGGGAGATAGAACCAGTAGTCTGTAGATCTCAAAGTGGCTCAAAACATACTACAGAATTATGGAGCCACTCAAAGTACTCCCCACTTCTTAAATTGCCTTTCATTAATAGTTCTGCTTCCGAAACCCATCAGCATTTCAGCACTCTCATATTGAACTGTTTACTAACTTAACTGTTTTCCCATTTATTATCTCTTTAGTCATCCCTCTTCCATTAGGCTATAAAGCTCCGCAAGGGCATGAATCACATCTTCCTTTGAAGCCTTCCCAAAGTGCTTAGTGCAATGTTTTGTTCCCAGCAGGCACTCAATTACAGCTGATACTTTCAAAACAGACCACAACCCAGTTCATGAAAAAGAAAGATTTTGAAACAACAAATTTTTCCACATGTTCAAATTCAGCATTTACACGCCTACCCTTATCCTTGAAGAAATTTAGTACAATTTGCAAGAACTAGTAGAGGGTTGAACTTAAAATATTCCAGTATCAGGTTAAATAGGCAACAAATTTTCTAGACTCTAACTAGCGTGGCTTAGTTTTATATATTTGACTAGAAAATTTGGTTGCCTATAAAACCTGATACTGGAATATTGGAATAAATATATATCTATATACAAACAACTAAGCCACACTGTAGAGTATATATACAACAAACACACAGAGACACAAACACAAATACAACTCATATCAAAATTTTACTACACAAAAATCAAGCCCAAACAGTTGCATTCTTCCAGAAATTTGTTATTTTTTTAATTCCCTCAACGTGAATGCTCTATTCTAATCAGGAAAATTTAGAAGTTGCTCCACAATCCCTAACTGAAAAACTTCAAAGGGGTTACTGAAGCTTTCAAAATCATCATGAATTTCTTTCTCTGCTTGGTAGGCAAACAGCTAGATGAAATTATTAAAATACGAACTTGCAGGTATGACAGATTCAAACTAGAAATGAAGTTTACATAACAAAGGTGAAGAGGGATAGAAGTACTCAGGTAAAACAGATTAAGATGGCCCAGAAAGACTACATTATCTCCTTGCATAAATGCCCCACTTTTCTGCAACCCCCCAAACATGGGAGAGACTGTAATATGGGGTATTAAGTCTAGCGATAAGGGGCACTAGTGTAAAAGGAAAAAAAGGATGAAAAGAGGGGAGAAGGAACAGAGAGGGACGCTGGAGACTGTCTATCTTTTACCGCACTCTCTCGAGGGCTGCATTCAATAGGTTCTCAATGAATTACAGGAACTCCAACACCCTCCTTTATCCCCTTCCTACCCCAGAGTGGGCTCCATTATGGGCTTATGTCTGAATCCTCCTCTCCCATCCCCCAAATTGACATCTCCACAAGCTTGATCCAGGGTGTTCTGACCCTACCCCGGTACATGACGTTTTTATGTTTTACTAACATAATCTTTTATTTCTTAAAAAAAAATGGGGGTAGGAGAGAGAGAACTATGTGGTGGAGTCAATTACAAGAGTGTACACAAGCAAGAAAACAAAGTGTTCCACCTTAGAATTCAGAATAAACCCTTGGGGTATGAGGAATTTTTTTTTCATGGAATTGGGTATTTTCAGTGTCGCTCTGTTATATGTTTCCAATAATAATAATGGTATTTAAGTGCTTACTATGAGCCAGGCACTGTACTAAGCACTGAGGTGGATACAAGCAAATCCCTGTCCCATGTGGGGCTCACAGTCTCAATCCCCATTTTATAGATGAGGCAATGAGGCATAGAGAAGTTAAGTGACTTGCCCAAGGTCACACAGCAGACAAGCAGTAGATTCAGAATTAGAACCCATGACCTTCTGACTCCCAGGGCCGTGCTCTATCCACTAGGCCACGCTGCCTCTCAACACTAAGGACGCTGCTCTGTACCCAGGAGGCCCTCAGTTCTGCTGTCAAAGATGATTATGGATTCATATGATAACAGGTGGCAATAACAGGGTAACTAAAATAAATCCACAGGCTTGTTTCGACCAATAATCTTAGTTTTGCCCCCTTACCTTTCAAACATTTTACTAGAGTGACTATCCGTAGCCTTTCATTTCTCCTGCTCACTTAAATAGCTAATGAGCCACAAAATAATCAAGCTGGCAAGTGAGAAAAATAAAAGTACAGATAACTCAAAGAAGGAGTAATAATCTAAAAAGATTAAATTGACTGAAGAGAAGAAGTGCACTCAGTAGTTTTAAGATAAACTGATTTTTTACAATGTTTTCAGAATTCATCGTTGGCTATACTGAATTATTCCATGTTCGCATTTACTAGGGTACTTCTATTAACTCTAAACTTTCCATGGCCTACCTAGATAGTTGGCAACCATCAGGCTAATACTGTCCTGCTTTATTGGAGCCTTTATCACTTAAACAATATTGCCAAATTAACTACACTATTTCTTCCTCCTAAAGCAAAATCTAATGAGCCCTGTCTAGCTGGTAATGAAGGCAGCTATACATATTTAACAAAAGAGTTTTCCAGAGAGAGAATTTCACACTTGGAAAGTGGTGATGAAAATTTTATCCACAGAGAAACCAAAAGAACATTTTGAAACATAGCTGATTTTTTTTTTTTTAAGAGAAAGATTGTTCATGAGAAGGCATGAGTTAAGAACTGCATTACAGTAGAAAAATCTAAAAAATTAAAGCCCAAATTTGGGGAGTTTTAGTGGCAACCTAATGATTTAATGTACTTTTATGCACATGTCTGTCATTTATTTATATTATTGTCTGTCTCCCCTCCTCTAAACTGTAAGCTCACTGTGGGCAGGGAATGTGTCTGTTTTTTTGTTATATCGTACTCTCCCAACCGTTTAGTACACAATTAGCACTCAATAAATATGATTAAATTAATGAACGAATAGCAGTGCAGAAAGGTAATTTAGTAATTTTGTAATGGGCCATTGAAAAACTATCTTCAGCAAATAAAAGTTTTGTAGGCTTTCTGCCTTTTAAAAGTAACTTCACCACTTGATAGAAAGCAAAGTTGGTGATAATTGAGATTCCACAACATTCTATGATCGGCAATGTTTTCATTTAAATGAATAACCTAATTTGGACTCAAGGCACAAAGAGGAAGAAGAGAGAAGAACAAAAAGTTGGAATAAAAGTTTCAGTTGGTAAATGCACATTAAGTTCTGACATCAGCCTCCTGCCCACGTCAGAAAACCCAGTGGAGGTGTGGGGAAGGACTTCAGAGGGGAATGGTATCATCGCTCTAACCACAGTTGACTGGGCAATAACACATCCACAAACGTGAACAAGGAAAGGAGGATAGGAGATGGCAAAGGGCTGAGGGAGTCTCAGCATTATATCTATGTCTCCTCACTGAAGAAAAGTAAGTGGATTGAAGTCACTAGAGCCTTCTGTAAAATTATTAGTAAAAAAATCCACGTTACATTTTTGTCATTTTTGGGGAAAAAAAGGTTCCAACCCTAACGAGTTGGGGAACAATTTTAGGATTTAACATTTTAGGCAGTTTTTCACTCAGAATGAATCAAGGTGGAGGACTGAAAGAAGGAGGGCATGAACAACCCCACTGATTAACAGTAAATAAAACATGTGAAAATTTAAGACTCCCGTTAATACGAGGGACCTGACTACCAGCAACCAGTAGAGAGATACAGGGAAACTTCCCTGGCACCATCCCACCATGAGGCTTGAAGTGAAGGAACAACGTGAGTATGGGGGTTAGGGGGGATGCTTACCTCTTTTTGAGCAATACCCATTCTATCTCTCCAGTGCATTAACACGAGATCCACTTTTTCTTTGGCAAACTTTTCAACTTCTTTAGCGGCTTTTCCAGCCAGTCTCTGCCACTCTGGAACTTTATTAAACTTGCCATACTGATCCTGAAAAAGAAGAACTTGTAAAATAATACCGAGTAACAGCCTTCTGGGAAAGCACTCGGAAGGAAACGGACAACAAAGATTTTCGGAGCAAACTGCTTTCACGTTTTGGTGGTGTTTGATCTTCTGATAGTTTTTCGAATGGTAGTCTAAAGGTCCTTCATATCTCTCCTTAGCATACGCAGTAATTAATCAACAGTATGTACTGAGCACTTAACTGTGTACGGAGCACTGTACTAACTGCTCATGAAAATACAAGAGAATTGATAGACACGATCCCTGTCCACAAGGAGATTGCATCGTAAATGCTTCTCAACTTCATCCAACACTTCAGTCTGTTGCTTGTATTCCCCATTTCAGCTGCTTACATAAAACTTCTGTTTTGAGCCAATAAAAGCAATTACCAATCCTGATTAATGACCTGTTTCACATGCCTCTTTTCCCACTTAGCACTGATGGAGCCCAATAAGTGGATTGGAGCAAAGAAATGGACAAAAGGTCTTGCTCTAAGCTTGTTAAGGGCAGGGGGCGTGTCTGCTAATCCTGTTGTGTTGTATTTTCCCAAGTCCTTAGCACAGTTACTCTGCACACAGTGAATGCTCGACACCACTGATCGATTGCTTATTCAGTGAAAAAAAAAAAAGTGAGGGCTCATTTGTGTCAAGTCCCCTGCTTTGGGCATGCTTCCTGATGTTTCTCTAAATGGTTGGAACAGAGTGGGATAATTTTCACCCAGCTCCAGCCCTCCCTTTCCACATTTTGAGTTGGTTTTGTCCCACATTATTTCTGGGCAGATGTCAGTCCTGGCCATGAGATAGCTCTAGTTCTATCTTTCACACATTGGGGGTAGTCCTCAACCCCCCAAGCTTCCCCTACTCCCCCACCACCTCTGCCTTGCTTCTCCCCAGTCCCGGCTCTGTTCCTCAGTTACTCTCATCGAAAGAAGGAAACTGGGAAAATATTTTCCTGAAATAGAGAAGCCATGTGTACATAATCCACTGCTGTTCAAATATGAGGCTCAAAGCCCAATTTTGCAGCCAAAGGCACTCTGGTCATGGTTCAGTTGCAGTCTATTAGCAGAAAGAAGTAGGTCTCTAAGGAAGCAATAAATATCATCTCATCTGAAAAGTAGTAATATCTACAGCAGGATCCTGACACTAAAGAACAAGAAAGGCAAGCGAGACCAAGATCGGCATTTATTTGTTGGTCTCACGTTTTAAAAACATTTTTTTACTCACAGTTGCTATTTTCACATTATCTCTAACATGCATTCGGTCAGCATCCTTCTCAGGAACTGGGTCAGTGCTGTCCAGGTATGCCAGCAAACCTGGTGGCTAAACCACAAACAGAAACTGTTGCATTTCAAAATAAATTGAAAAGTCGAAAGTCAAAAGACAAGTAAATTACAAAGAAGAGTTTCAATTTACAAACAAGACAGATAGTCGAGTGCTTATTTTAGGATTTCTTCTAACATGCTTAACTGCTTATTCGATTGTTTTTTGCATTTTACAGGAATCTTCAATTTTTTGGATGTAACTTACCAATATACGTTTCAATAAATTTGAAGCAGTTGCATTTTCAGCTGTCCAGAGGCCGACTAAATGTCTACTTAGCTGTCTGAAAAAAGCAGACGTTGAGAAAGGTTTGCTGCTTTACCTCAGCTAGAACAGAAAGGAATTTTTAAAAACAAAATTTCATGTAAGCTTGAAAAACAGATGGGCTATGCTTTTAATCATTCGTTTGTGGTTAAATACCTAGAACTTCGTTTTACCTTCCTAAAGGTAAAAAAAAGTTAACAGTGCAACTTGCATTTTTATGCTAAACGGGGGGAAAAAATCCGCTTCATTAATCCACAACATTCCCACAGAGTGGGAATCGGAATTTACCAAACTGTAAAGCTTTGAAAGACAGGCAACTGGAGCACCAGAGGACTAACCATTGGTTCAACCTGCCAATGACTCTCAATTGGAAGAATCAGCATTTCATGCCATTTAAAAATAATCTGTACTTAAACTGACAATAGTAAAATATTTCCTGATTGGCAGGGTAGACAGAGGAAGAAATGCACTCAGTCAGCATTAAAGGCCTGATGTTTGGACAATGGTCTAGAAACCTTATTCCCAGAAACACAGCAGATATGAAAAAGAACTCCAATTTCTTGTCTCTCAATTCTGAATTAGAGAATCTGAAGTGTAATGTTTTCATTGAAAGTCTAGGCCAACATAAGCTGTCATACTGAATCCACCGAATTTAAGGATACGTGTCCCACAGTTAAAGTCGATGCTAAGACAGCTTCCCAATTCTAAATGATTAGACAGATATGGTTGCAATTGGCTAAGGATCAAAAGAGACAAAAATTTACTTGAAGCATTTGACTGGGGGGTCTTAATGGGGTAAGACATAATCATGGGATCCAATTCCCTGCTTCTCTCTACTGCATAACGATGTCAGAAGGATAAAATGAGATCTTTGATGGGAAAGCACTTCAGAAAAATTAAGCACTAAAGAAAACAAAGTATTAATACACTACAAATAGGTTTGTCTATATTTATGTTTCTAAGGCATTAAATATGACGACGATGGATGGAATCTTCCATTGGGAATGATGGATGAGCCTGGGTCCTGAAATTCTAGGATCAAGAGCCTGTGTAGAGAAATCGATTTTAGCGATTTGCACAGCATCATTCACACCTCCTATCTCCCCCAGTGTCAGTCGAGTTCCCACTGGACCACAGACTGCAATGAGCGACCAAGCAGGGGGCCAGCAGCTTGCAAGATGCAAAGCCAGGCTTTTTATACCCAGGGGCTATTTACGGCCTAAACAACCATAGCGTCATAACCCGACAGGGAGCTGCCTTGATAGCTGCTGCGGTCTTTGGTCGCCCACCGCTTTTAGCTTCGTAGCCAGCTATTTTTCAGGATTCCTGCTGGGCCTGTCCACCTCCCGGCCAGAAGCCTTAATCACAGAAGGTAGAAAAAGGACTAGAACCCTGGTCTGACTCCAAAAGTAGCACTCTTTCCACCAGACCGACAGCAAGGCTAACAATAAAAGACCCATCCTTCAAGTATCTTCCCCTCTTTAAAATACAGAGGATCTTTGTTTAACTTCCAAGGGTGACGGATTTATTTAAATATGTAGTTTAGCATTAAATATTATAAGGACAAATTGGGAAAAGAGTATTAACAAGGGATTTATTCAGTTGGGACGTATGTAGGGCAGCACACCGAGGGAGGCAAAACTAACTACAAAGAGTCGGGAAACGACCAAGGAGGCACAGAGCCCAGCAAAAAAACCCAAAAAGGGTAGATGGGACAATAGGGGGAAACCACACAAGACAGTGAACTAAATGTCAATCAGCAATGCACGCTGTAGTATTTAAAAAGCCAACCTGCTACTAGGGAGGGCTATGTGCTAACTGAAGAGAAACAGGAAAAGAGTCATCTCATTACACACAGCACTGGAAGTAACCTTATTAAAATACTAAATACAGCTGGGGAATTCACATTTAAAAAGGGACGATTAAAAAAAACAAAAAAAAGGGACCCTGAGAGGCGAGCTATGGGGAGCTGGGTTTTTGTTATGACGGGAGAAAGTTGAAATCCAGCTGTTTTTCTGGGTTACAAAAAGCAATTTTAAATATGAAGATGAATGATTAGCCATCCCCTTTACCACTGATAGATTAAAGACAATTGGTTTAAATTAGCTGGAAGAGGAGAATTGGGGCATTATCCTGGAATGAGAAGCAGCACAGTCTAGTGGGAAGAGCACTAGCTGGGGTAATCAGAGGACCTGGGTTTTAATCCCAGCTCTGCCACTTGTCCGCTTAAATTAAGAAGTCACTTAACTTCTCTGTGCCTCAGTTACCTCATCTGTATAATGAGGATAAAGACTAAGTGAGACAGAAACTGTATCCAACCTGATGATCTTTTATCTACCTCAGTGCTTAGTAGAGGGCTCGGCACAAAGTAAGCACCTAAATACTATTGGGGGGAGAAAAATAGAGCGGGTCACCACCTGGCTCTAAAAAGTCCTGAAAAGAGCCGTTCGGATGTGAATGGCGGCGACAGTCCCCGTGCCCAGAGGGACCTGACCAGGCTGCACCCCTTACCTTCTGAGCTCCCCCTGACCTTCTCTTGCTCACCAGCAGCCACAGCCCCCCAACCCTCCCATTTTCCTCTGACCCGAAACCTGGGGTTGTGAGCTCAGAGTGTCCACTGAGCCATAAAGGGCAGGTGCTATGAGTAGAACCTGTAGGGTCACCCAGGGCTGAATCCCTGCCCTCCTCTCCCCTCCCAACCCCACAAAACACCCCCTTCACCACTGCTGCTGTTGATTATAAACTCTCTTCATTTTCATACTACGCTAGGAATGAGGAACGGTAAGAGCTGGGTTAGTCGGTACAGGTTGCTAGACAACATAAAGGGTCATCAAAATAATCTGAGGTATCCCGCCTCCAACGGAGACATACGTGAAAGGAAAGTAAACTGTACTGGATTGCGATAGATTGCAAGCCATAGCTTGCACGTGGCCATGCAAAGAGCTGTCTTCCGGCTCTCCCTCTCTCTCTGGCCATTTTGGACTTCTTCAAGGAATCTGGGCCCAGGCCGTGTGGTTCCAGCTTCCCACAGCTTCTGGCCTTTGTTCTCCATTTCTCTCTAGCCTCACTCCTTTCGGAGTCTTTATGGGGCCGGTGAAAATAAAACAAAATGAAAAAACAAAAAGCCACACACACAAAAAAAAACCCCAAGAGCCAAGCAGTTAGACTTTCCAACTGACGGGAATGGTTTAGCATAGATTCGCAAGGATTTTAGCATAGAAGCACAAAGACGCCATGGTTCACATAAATAGATTAGTCATTTAACTCAAATATACAAAGGCCGTGCTTAAGAGGCTGACCTTTGCGAGAGGAATTTTTAGGTGTATTCAAGAAAATTCTAGTGTTTCTTGAAATCTACAAGGGGAAGCCTAGCATCCTACCTTAACTGATCCGGCGCGAAGTGGGCAATGGCATTTACTGAGCACTGTACTGGGCACTTGGGAGAGTAGAATACATTAGATTTTGTAGGCCCGATCCCTGCCCTTAAGGAGTTAACAATTTAGTGGGGGAAGACAGACATTAAGTTACAGATAGGGGAAGCAGCCAAATAGAAAGAAACGTAAATAAATGCTGGAGCGAGTTATCTAAACTTGCGGTACAGATCCAAGTGCACTGGGGGATGTCGAAGGCAGGCCAAATAGGATGGGGAAATGAAGGGTGAGTAAAGGAAGGCTTCTTGGGGGAAATGTGATTTTAGTAGGGCTTTGAAGACCTTGTCCTTCTCTGTTTTCCCATCACTCTAGGCCAAACCACTCTCCTCCCCAAACCTCATTAGCCCAGAAACTTGGCTCTGACCTTGACTCATCTCTCTCATTACATCTGTTGGCATATCCTCTTGGTTCTAGCTTCACAACATTTCAAAAATCCAGCTTTTCCTCTCCATCCAAACGGCTACCATGCTCATCCAAGCACTTATCCTATCCCATCTTGGCGAATGCATCTTCCTCCTCGCTGCCCTCCCTGCCTCCTGTCTCTCCCCAATCCAGTCCATACTTCACTGAACTGCAGAGATCATTTTTCTCAAAAATAAAAAAAAAGTTCAATCCATGTCTTCCTACTCCTCAAGAACCTCCAGGAGGCTGCCCATCCACCTCTGCAAACAGAAATTCTTTACCACTGGCTTTAAAGCACTCAGTAAACTTACCCCCTCCTACCTCATTTATCTCCTCTACTGCCCAATCTGCACACATCGCTCCTCTAGTGCGAGCTTATTCACAGTACCCTGATCTCGTCTAGCTCCCCGCTGACCCCTTTCCCACGTCCTCCCCCTAGCCTCGAAATCCCTCTCCCTCTACATATACCACACCACCACTCTTCCCATCTTCAAAGCATTATTAAGGTCACGAAGCCACTCCAACAGGCCTTTCCTGATAAATCCCTCTCTTTCCCAGCTCCCTCTTCCTTCTGCATCATCCAGGCACTTGGATTGGGGAGCTCTGGGGATTTGATATTTGCCCCACCCTCAACATTTATGTAGATCTTTAAATTTAATATTATGAATTATTTATTTATAATCAATGTCTGTCTCCCCCCCAGACTATAAGCTCGTTGTGGGCAGAGAACATGCCTAGCAACTCTGATGTACCGTTCTCTCCCACACACCGAGTATAGTGCTCTGCACATAGTAAGCATTCACTAAATCAGTCACGATGATGATGATGGGGAGAGTGGCAGTCTGCCGGGGGGGGGGGGGGGGGGGGAACGGTGTTCCAGGCCTGAAGGAGGACTTGAACAAGGGGTGTCAACTGCAAAAGAGAGGAGACTGAGATACAGTGATAGGTTGGCGTTGGGAGAAACCAAATGTGTAGGCTGGGTTGTAGTGGGATATGAGCGAGGTTAGGTAGGGGGGAAGAAGTTTCTCCAACGCAAAAACCATTGGAGTTTGTAAGGAAATGAGGGATTAGCACAGAACGATATTTTAGAAAGACAATTCAGGCAGCAGAGTGAAGCATGAACTGGAGTGTGGTGAGACAGAGGGCAGGGAGATCAGTGAGAGGAGGCTGGGGCAGTATTTGAGGTGGATGGAGAGGGACAGATTTTAGAGTAGTTGTGAAGGGAGGAGCAACAGGATTTGGGGACAGACTGAACAGGCAGATTGAGACATGAGTTGCGGATAATGCTAAGGTCATGGGTGTGTGAGACAGGAGGACGGTGGCGTTGTCTACAGTGTTGGGAACGCTGACGAAGGAGAGAGTTTGAAAGAGAAGATGAGGGGTTCTGTTTGGGGGTATGTTTAGTTTGAGAAGCCGGCCACACAACCAAGTAGAGTTACCCTGAATGCAGGAGGAAATACGAAACTGCAGACAAAGTCAGGAGAGGTAGATCTGGAAATCATCCACACAGGGATGGTATAAGAGACCATGGAAGTGGATGAGTTCTCCAAGGGAGAGGTATAGATGGAAAACAGAAGGGAACTCCCACAGGTAAAATGACCAAGAAGGAGCAGCCAGAGAGAAGGAGAATGGGGACAGGACAGTGTCAGTGAAGCTAAGGTAAGACAGCATTTCAAGGAGAAAGGAGTGGTCCACAAGTATCAAAAGCAGCTGAGAAGTCAAGGAGGATTAAGATGATGTACAGTGTGTTAGATGTGGCCCAAAGGAGTTCATAGGTGGCCTTGGAGAGGGCATGGAATGGAGGAGGTGGAAGCCAGATTACTGGGGGCCAAGGAAAGAATTGGAGAGGAAGTTCAAGCAGTGGGATTCCAAACTTGTTCAAGGCGTCAGGAAAAGAAGGGAAGGATGGAGATGACCAATAAATAGAGGTTCTAGTGGGGTCAAGGGAGCATTTTTTTTTTAAGATAGGGGATACACGGGCATAATTGAAACCGGTAGTGAAGGAGCCATGGAGGGTGAACAGTTGTAGTGGCGGTCAGGAAGGGAAGACTGAAGGGGACAAGTTTTTTGATAAAGTGCAAAGGGATGGGTGGCAGGAGTAGATTTTAAGAGGAGGCAGGGGTTCTCCTGAGATACTGCTGGGAAGGTCAAAGGGGGACAGGAGGAGGGTGGGCCAGGAGAGGTGCAAGGGAAATTAAGGGGATCACTCATTCATTCGATCGTATTTACTGAACGTTTACTTTGTGCAGAGCACTGTACTAAGCGCTTGAGAGAGTATGGTGTCCAACACGATCCCTTCCCACAAGCTCACAGTCTAGAGGGAGAGACAGGCATTAATATACATACATAAATTACAGATATATCGATATATACATATGCGCTGTGGGGATGGGAGGGAGGATGAATGAAGGAAGTCAGGGTGACACAGAAGGGAGTGGGGAAGAGGACTTAGTCAGGGTAGGCTTCTTGGAGGAGATGTGCCTTCGGTAAGGCTTTGAAGTGGGGGAGAGTAATTATCTGTCTCACAGGAGACAGATATAATCTCTTTCGGGCCACATCTAACAGACTCTACATCATCTTAATCCTTGATTCTATTTATTGCTATCTTGATTCTATTTATTGCTTTTGTTCTTGTCTGTCCGTCTCCCCCGATTAGACTATAAGCCTGTCAAAGGGCAGGGACTGTCTCGGTTACCGATTTGTACATTCCAAACGCTTAGTACAGTGCTCTGCACATAGTCAGTGCTCAATAAATACTATTGAATATGAGGAGAGAGGATGATCCAGGACAGAGGTAGGATGAGGGTGAGAGATCGGTGGCGAGGCAGAGGAGATGGAGGTACAATGAGAAGGTTAGCACTAGGGGAACGAAGTGTGTGGCCTAGGTTGTATTACAGTAGCGAGGTGAGGGAGGAGGGGGCAAGGTGATTAAGTGCTTTAAAGCCAAAGACTAAGAGTTTTTGTTGCATATGTGATGTCTGATGGTTTCAAGTTTTCGATAAGATAGATGGCAAGGCCAAGGGAGGGGGAATTAAAAGTCTCAAAAGACATGTGCAGGTAAAGGGCGGGGGAGTTGACAAAGGTGGAGAAGTATCGTCGCCGGAGGAGAGGACAGTTACAGCCGACGAGGGTTTGAGGCGGATGAGGTTGGCCTGATATCTGAATTTCTGCCAGCAGGGCTCCACAGCCCAAACCCAGGAGCCTAAGAATGTAGTCAGAGCCGTGGAAGACAGCAACCAACTTTAAAAGGGATTCCCCATGCTGAATTAAAAATCTGGAGGCCACCCAGCTCCCAATCTGCACCAGGGACAATGATGTCAGCAGGTCTGCCTGAGCGACAAGTAGCATTTAGGACCTTCCACACTCCCATCCCGGTCTCTCCCTCTCTCTGCTGCTACATGGAGAGGCCTCTGGTGTGTCTCTGAAGCCTTTGCAGGTTTGGGGGTGTCAAGAAGGTGGAGCGCTGAGCCAAATCACGTGGCACCTAAAAGATACCATCCTAGGGGAAAAAAGGTCTCGTTCGCACAGGGACATATTGCTTTTGGATTCCTCCATGCCCGATGCCTACCAAAGAGACCGCTGTCAAGTCCCCTTAATGTGAGCTGGCTAATGAGTCGTATATTGTTAGCCTCCTTAAATTGCATACCAATTTTCAAATGCTTTCAGGACAACCCTAGGCGGCCACCACGGCGGTTCCCTTTTAAACCCGAGCCTTCACCACACCTGCAGGTTTATACTCAGTCTCATTTAATTAAATGCAGCTTACCTATTCGTGAGCATCCGCTGATCTGAGCTTATTGTAAACATCGCCGTATGCAGGTGCCTAGGTAAGGCACCTTCACTTAGGGCAAGGTCTTGCATTTTCGTGGCGATTTCTTTATCACCTTCCTTTGAAAAGATGGTAAAATGACAAGAGTCTCAAAGTATTCTCTCTCGCAGAAACACTTTTTGCCAACCGATAGTAAATGTGCATTAAACCACAACATGAAATTCAGTTCAGCAAAATTTCCATGACCACGAGAGCCGTATTTTGAAAAGACAGATTGTTCTATTAAACAATCATCTGAATTTTAAATAAGGCTCTTATCCTAAGTCAACTAATAACTTACAAGGAAATTTTCAGCACTGGTTCCCACCTGCGCGCAAGGCTGCTGCTTCTGTAGCCTTGGCCAGGGAATGCTTCGTGTGAGACGTTTCACCTCACATTTGGATCCCTGCTGGATGTAGTTCAGTCTCACGGAGCTATTGCTTCGAAACGTGTCTATTTGCCCTTTACTCTCAAATGAGCCAGACTGCATTTCGGGAACTAATGTCTGAAGAATCCCATCAAGTACAGGGCTTGTGGAATAAACTTTCATTAAAAAAAAAAGTATGGGAATAATTCTGTGCTGATTTTCAATATATGCTTAGCTACTAAAAGTTAGCAACTACACTTGTTAATAAATATTCTATCACAAAAGAGATTAAAAATCAGTCTTCCTCATAAGGATTATTCACTATTATTCATAATTCATAAGGACTCCTCATTAGAGAGAAGCAGCGTGGCTCAGTGGAAAGAGCCCGGGCTTGGGAGTCAGAAGTCAAGGGTTCAAATCCCGACTCAGCCACTTGTCAGCTGTGTGGCTTTGTGCAAGTCACTTAACTTCTCCGGGCCTCAGTTACCCCATCTGTAAAATGGGGATGAAGACTGTGCGCCCCACATGGGACAACCTGATCACCTTGTATCCTCCCCAGTGCTGAGAACAGTGCTTTGCACATAGTAAGCGCTTAACAAATGCCATCATTACTATAAGGATCAAATGGTAATTCTAACCACTGTATGGAATTTAAGGATTAAAAAGTAATTTTAAAAACTCGAGATCATTAACAGATCTTCCTCATCCACATTCAGACTAACTTGTTTCTGAGAAGTATCTGATGCCTCCAGGGCAAATCCAAATGTCCTCTCTGAGAAGATAATGAAAAACAATGGACTGGCAAATACAGGGTTAGGGCAGATAAATTTGTTTTCCTAATATACTACATGATTTCCACACATAAATCCTGCATTTCTCATTACCCTAACTTCTAGATACTCCAAAATACACACAATGAGAAATTTGGAAGGAACTCTTTGTTACCACCAGTAACTGAAGAGGTTGGAGGAAGGAGATCAATTCAATCATGCCACTGCCTGGCTGCAATACTGTCAAGCTACTAAAAAGTTCACTTAAGTTACAACTATCAACAATTAGAAGGAAATTGCCATTACTTAAGTAAGCAATATATGGAGCTTCTATTAGTCCAATTTTAATACTTAAACTATAGTGAATAAACATATAATAGCTGATTCATAAACAAGTCAAAATATTCTCACCTCTATTATGGCCTTCATAACCAAACCAGCTCCCTTAATAATTGCCATTGAAGGGTGCTTTAAAAACAAGACAAAAACAAAAGGTAAGCTACAGTGTCAATCGTCTCTTTTTCAATGACTTCAGAGGAAGTTCCACCTTAGAAGTATGGGGGTCTATGTAACTGGCCATGATAATATTAAGTTTTACATCTGTTACCACTCAATTCTTTGTTGAAGTTATACCAGGGTCCAAAATGTGTTATTATTTTAAGGATATAAATAGCCCATTAGGAATAAACTTATGTTTTGGGGCCAATTCAGAACGGAAAGTCACATATTAATGGAAAAACCCTCACCAGTTGTGTGACAATCCTGTGATTTCATACATCCCATCAATACACTCAATTCTGCCATCAAATAGGTTTAAATTATGCTTTTTGGCTATCAATCTGCTAGGGAATATTTATCTAACACTACAAACCTGTTTGGAAACAATACGACATGACAGAAGAAATGTATGATGCATATTTGTGCAGTGACTGACATGGGTGAGTAGAACATGGTAAATTTCTCTTAATCTGGGGTGAGGAAATGGAGAACTGGGTGCTAATCAAACTGAAATCGAAATCTGCTAATAAAGTCAACAACAGGAAATAATTTTGCTGCATCTAATGCTTCACCTTTAGAATACATGAAAGGGTGGGGAGCGACCCAACTGAGAACAAGGAGATAATCTGCCTCCATGTATTAGAAAATTTCTCAACACCTTTGGGTGGAGTTGAAAGAGAGAACAGTGTGTCACAACAACAATCATGGCCTAGCATCATGTGAGATATGAGCAGTGCTTACTAGCTTTCCTTACATCTTTAGGCAGAATGTAAGAGAGTTGAGTCCAGCCAAGTGTACACCTAGGATTTTGCAAGGGTTTTTTAATGGTAAACAAACAAGAAAAATAGAGACAAAAGATCTCACCTGAAAGAGCTTAAAGAGGGTTCTTCCATTGGAGGCCACCATCTCTAAGAGCATATCAAACTGCTGCCCTTCAGTCGTCTCACTATACGGAGCGCAGAGGGCAAAGGTAAGGAAGTCCAAAAGTGAACTAATTACTAGGGCGCCTGTCCCATGATCCTGAAACAAAGTTAGCACACTACCTTGTGAAAGTTTGCACACAAAAAAAAGCAGTAAAATCATGTAGAGGTGATTTTTGGTAAGTAGAAAAAACTTTTCAACTTCAGGTTCACAAGTTTTAAGTAATGAAAAAACTAAATGATCACAAAGCTACGAGTAAAACCTAACCACCTCAATCCTTAAGCGTCATAATCACATAAAAGTCCCCAAACACTTTGGTCGCTTGAACCTGGGAAGTGCCTTTTTGATACCAATAATGGAAAATAGTGAGCTACCAACTTAGCTTACTTTTTCTTCTGGGTAGAGCTAGTCATTTTTACTTTTGCTAGAATCAATCGATGGTATGGAGTGCTTACTGTGGGCACAGCACTGTGCTAAGGACTTGGGAGAATACAATAGAGTTGGGAGACTTGACGCTTCCCCTCAAGAAGCTTGCAACAAAGATTTAGTAACAAGATTGCGCACCATGAGAATACTGATAAAAAACACTACATTCTAGAAGGGTTAATATCACAACTCATTGTAGACGAAATGCCTGACATGATTCAGAAATCTTTTTCATCACAAAATTGAGCTCCTGAAGTCTGCTAATCAGTAGCAAAGAAATGAATCAGCTTGAAGAGAAAGGAGAAACTGAAAATCTTTTTGCCCTAGTTTGTAAAGATTATTCTTTCAACGTTTCAGCCAGTCTATTTTAGTGCTTCTGAAGTCAGCAAGTAAACCACAACCAAATATCTACAAAATACTGATTAACACTATTCAAATGATGTGTTTTATTTCCTCTCTCTTCACTATCCTGCCCGCAACTGTGGAGCTAATGAACAATAAAGTGGCCCAAAGCCATGAAGCAGAAGAGAAAGCAAAGGGCCTGGGAAATACAAAGCTCGGTTGATTAGTCCTAGATGAGTCAGATTGATTGTAAACTGAATATAAACAATTCCTACCCAGATCATATCAAGAAGAGATTTTGAGATCCTAAGAAAGTTAGAGCAGGACTGATTCTACCACAATGTTAAGTACAGGATCAGATATGGCACCTTCACACTCTAACGGCACCAGTATCATGCTTTCGATTAATTTCGGGACATTTGGCTAAATTTACAAGTTGTCACTGACGTGCCATGCTTTGTAAGGTCACTGAACACAGTATAGCAGTCTTAATACTGGACTCTGTATTTTTCCTGTATTTGTCGTGTGGCAAAGATCATTCCTGCAGTGGTGCACTTTTGGTTTGAAGCTCCTCTTTTCAGGTTGACTAATTTTGTTTTTTAGTATAGAATCTTGCCTGCAGTGGAAAGCAGGGAGATTTCCCTAAGGTTTCCACAGTTATTGCTATCTCCCTTCCTTAAAGAACGGCGGTTATAGTGGCACCTTCAAAATCTTAAGGGATCCTCTCTGTGTTCCGTACTTGGAGGAAAAGCTCATGCAAGTACCTGAGGGCAGTTTGCCTCCGTGCTCATAGAATTCTAGGAATGCTACCGGATTGATTTGCTTTTCCGTATCTCGTGACTGACTGTAAAGATCACTTCCTCAAAATTTGGAATGGAGATCATGTCTCCGTAGATGATGGAAGACGTATTTAGGAGTTCATTACCACATCTTTGCCATCTGTGAAAGGTTTGCTCTTTTTCTACGAAAAGATCTGACTGGAACCACCCTCAAGAGTTGCCATAGTGGTGTTTATGTGACCACAGTGACAAATTAAGGTCTGGAGTTTGGGATCAGTTTGCGTATTCCTTGGCTCTCTTCAGATTGGGCATCCCACAATTAGTCACATAAACTCATACGAACCACTTGGAAGAAATTTAACCTCAATTTCCCCCGCAAATCAACATCGTAACTCTTCTCATAAAAAGAGCTTAATTGTGACTTACCACATGGGAATTAAATTTCTCTAATAAGTTTTCCAGAAACTTCTTTGAAGAAAGAAGAGATGCTTTATTCAGCTGTTCTTGCCTCAAGTCATAATCATCATGCATAGGCTGTGTGATAAAGACACTGGGGTTAAAGCATTCAGAAGTTGCCTATGGGCCTGCCATCCAATTAGCATAAACTCCAAAATATTTTTGACCTCTGGGAGGGGGCACAACTATGGTCCTCAAAACAGAATAATTACTCGTGACACGCTCAGGAATGGAAGCACTTCAGTCTATTGATTTGTGTAAGGAGCACCTGGGATGGTTAGGCTTCATGAACTGAATAGCTACAAACCAAAAAATACAGTATGGCCAAAAATCACGGGTCGACAGAATTCCTCTAACTGGACACCAGGCATTTCAGGATTGGTTTGTGGATAGTGAGGATTATCTGCCATCCATAGGTTAACTTTTAGAGAGCTGGGTTGCCCAACAGGAACTTAATCCTTGGGCTATCTCAGGCACATCTGCGTCCTATCCACAGGTTCAATCAATACACTGTTTGTCAATGATCAGCAAGGGAAAAAAAATGTGCTGAAAATACAGTCACATGCTTTGGCTAGAGCAACCTGATGCGGGGAGGTCATGAGAGAAAACACAAAGATGCAGAACATCTGGCCAATGCTACATTTAACTGGCAAAATTAAGATTTGAGCTCTGACTATCCATAACACTGGATATGAGATGACTCCTTTCTTCATGTTCTATCACTCCCCCCACAACTTTAGGCCAACTTCACTATATGCAGTGAAACATCTGCCTTAGTTTTACATCTTAAAGTTTACCATTCAGCTGAATTTAAAAAGAAAACGACGACGAAACGGTGAAAGACTTACACACATGAGGGCGCAAAGCATATCAATAGATGCGTGGGTTACTCCATCATTATTTCTCTTGAGAGCTTTCACCACCTTTACTCCTAAACGTTCCCGAAACCTTGTGGAAGACAAACACCATACTGCCATAATGGTGCAACCTCAAAAGTTTGATATAGTCCAGAAATTAAAATCTTACAGTACTAACTGCAACGTCGTCAACAGCGCTTCGTTATTGCTAGTCATACGTAAGTAATTTATACTTATTGACAAAGTGAGTAGCTGGAAATATGCTTCATCAAGCAGGATCTTAAGCAACTGCTTGAAGATCAGTTATTAGACGACCTAATCTTTCACTCATTGCAAGGGATCGAAAAGACGACAGTAAAAATAATTTCCCTTAAATCATGCCTAATTTGGTTGTGATCAAACAAGTAGACTGAATTGAGAATAACAGTCATTCACCCACGATCCTTCAATGAACATACATTTTCTCACATGAAAAGTGAGGACATGTACTTCTACTGGAGAATGAGAAGTAAAAAAGATGGAAAAACAATAAATGAGGGGGAAAAAATGGTTGTTTCAGTTTTTTGGTTTCTTTACTACTGTAAGGGAGGTGTGCTTGCTTCTTAAGGCATTCTCTCAACAGGCTACAGTTCTGTAGAATAACAAGACCTCAATCAATGGTATTTAGTACATGCTTACTCTATGCAGAGAACTTTTTAAGCAGTTGAGAGAGTACAACACAGATAATAATAATAATGATATTTGTTAAGCGCTTACTATGTGCCAGGCACTGTTCTAAGCGCCGGAGTAGATATAAAATAATCGGGTTGGACGCAGTCCCTGACCCACATGGGGCTCACAGTCTTAATCCCCATTTTATAAATGAGGGAACTGAGGCCCAGAGCAGTGAAGTGACTTGACCAGGGTCACCCGGCGGACAAGGGGCGGAGCCGGTATTAGAACTCAGGACCCTCTGACTCCCAGGCCCTTGCTCCATCCATTAGGCCATGCTGCTTCTCAGACGCGATATCCCTGCCCTCGAGGACCTTAGAGTCTAGTGAGAGTTCAAAGCCTAAATAGTTTGCATGAGGAGTTACTTACTTTGGAAGTTGAGTAAAGGCTAGGAAACCAGCTTTGGAGGCAACGAGACGCCTCACGGCTTGGAACTGGCTCTCAAGTTCTGCATTAGATGCTGCAACATCCCCCTCTTGTGACAGTAATGCCGTGATGGCATTATTGATCAGTTTCTCCTTGTTCTCTGAGAAAAGACCCTAGTTGAAGAAAGAACCATTAGACCTTTGGTTCCCCGACGGTGGCTGAATCACTAAGAAGGCCAAAATGCATTCTTACGTCTTGCGTCACAGCATGCAGAACTCCACTGTATGAGATGTTAGCGTTGAACCTGAAAACGGCATCTGCAAAGTTTCCATCTGTAACAAGGTGGGAAAAGGAATCATTAGGACCTCCGGCCCGCGAAGCGTATCGTTTTCAAGAGAAGAAAATTTTCAACTGGCACTTACTTGGGGGTGCAGCTAAGAACCTCAGATGGAGACTTTCTACCTCCTCGTCAACAGGCATGCTGAGTAATCCCCACCGTTGACCTTTATGTGTAGATGTCATCTTTACGCAAACATCTCTATTACCAGAGGCTCTTACTCCATCCAGCAAGCTGGCTAACAGGGAATCTCTAAGCAAGAAAAAAATAATGTCAATAACACCAATTCAATAGTAGAAGGCAAAAGACTGGCTTCATCAGATAGGGAGAGAGTGATTAAGGATGATACTTAGCCGACTCCTTTTACAACTGGCAAACTACCCTCCTCTCTACACCAACTGATTCTTCCTTTACAGTCCCTCTCCCTTGAATTCAGAGACGAGAGGGGAGAGACCTTTTCCTTGGTTAAAATGTGGCTAAAAAAGGGCCACATGACCTTCTTTTTAAAAGGCAAGTTCCCCAAACTGTAAGCTTGTTGTGGGCAGGGAACATGTCCGTTAATTGTTGTATTGTGCTCTCCCAAGCACTCAGCACAGCACTCTGCCCACAGTAAGCACTTGATAAATGACTGAAGATTTGAACAATGACTTCCAGCTGTTACTCTTGGCATGACAAATTTTAGGGAGCTTGAAACTTATTTCTCTGATTATACAATGCCAACTTAAGTCAGATATTAAAAAGAAAATGGGAAGGAGCTAGCAGTCACTAAAAGTATCCAAGTTCTAAGGAAAGTGGAGGCAGAATTGGACACAGATAAAAGGAGCACTAAAGAACAATACTTTGAGGAGTACATCAAAGATAACAACACTGAAGTTCACTATGAGTGTGTGTGTGTAGCTAAAAAGGGCAGTGGAGGATCCACAGTGCCAGGGGCTTTGGGCATACCAAAGAGTTGTCCTTTGTTAGGTTATGTTAAATGCCTGCAGTGCCCGGCGCCCTTCTGGTACAACAGCAGCAAGATCAAAAGAACACCGGCTGAATTGGGGAGGACTGAATAAGAGCAAAATGCAAGGCATTAAGTAAAGGAGGGGTGAAACTATCACTGGGATAACTGCTTCAAGTGTTTCAGTGCCCCTGAAGTAGGTTGCAGGAATTCCGCATGGTAAGAGGTGCTGACAACAGAGGAACCGCTTACCATGAAAAAGATGTTCAGTGTGGTTCTAAGAGGTCTTCAGTAGTAACCCGGCATGTTTCTACTAGAGATGCTATTCCTCACTCTAGGCTTCAAGGCTCTCCATCACCTTGCCCCTTCCTACCTCTCCTCCCTTCTCTCTTTCTACCACCCACCCCGCACGCTCCGCTCCTCTGCCGCCCACCTCCTCGCCGTCCCTCGGTCTCGCCTATCCCGCCGTCGACCCCTGGGTCACGTCCTCCCGCGGTCCTGGAACGCCCCCCCTCCTCACCTCCGCCAAACTGATTCTCTTTCCCTCTTCAAAACCTTACTTAAAAATCACCTCCTCCAAGAGGCCTTCCCAGACTGAGCTCCTCTTCCCCCTCTACTCCCTCTGCCATCCCCCCTTTACCTCTCCGCAGCTAAAGCCTCATTTTCCCCTTTTCCCTCTGCTCCTCCACCTCTCCCTTCCCATCCCCACAGCACCGTACTCGTCCGCTCAACTGTATATATTTTCGTTACCCTATTTATTTTGTTAATGAATTGTACATCGTCTTGATTCTATTTAGTTGCCATTGTTTTTACGAGATGTTCTTCCCCTTGACGCTGTTTAGTGCCATTGTTCTTGTCTGTCCGTCTCCCCCGATTAGACCGTAAGCCCGTCAAACGGCAGGGACTGTCTCTATCTGTTGCCGACTTGTTCATCCCAAGCGCTTAGTACAGTGCTCTGCACATAGTAAGTGCTCAATAAATACTATTGAATGAATGAAAATGCTATTCACATCGGACAGAACTACTTCTTCCTTCCTCATTACTGAGATGTAAATATTTTCTGTTTTGTTAAACTCTCCAAATTCAGCCACTGGCTGGAGTTATTGCAATATTGAGAATCCAATAAGAGGCTCCGAGCCCTTTCACCTGAAAGACCCAATGTACCCTGTTCTCCAAGGAGGGAGAAGCAGTGTAACCTAGTGGATAGAACACGGGCGTACGAGTCAGAAGGACTTTGGTCCCTATCTGTTGCCGAATTGTACATTCCAAGCGCTTAGTACAGTGCTCTGCACATAGTAAGTGCTCAATAAATGCAACTGAATGAATGAATCCCAGCTCCGCCACTTGTCTGCTGTATGACCTTGGGAGAGTCACTTCACTTCACTGCACCTGTTACTTCATCTATAAATTGTGAATGAAGACCGTGAGCCCCATGTGGGATACGGACTGTATCCACCCTGATTAGCTTGCATGAACCCCAGTGCTTAGAACAGTGCTTGGCACACAGTAAGTGCTTAACAAATACCATTAAGAAAAATTCGGGCTAGAGCTCACGTATCTAAACTATCATCGAGAAACTCTTCTGTTATCCTCTAAGAGAACAGACCCTCCAACAACGATTACCATCAGTAGCTAACAATAAAAGCTCACCAGCACTCCTTCCTCTGTACCTTATTCCCAAGCATCTCAGAGGCAGTTAGTTAATACAGGGAAGTGGGAGTAGGATGCAGGAGGCAGAGCAGAAAATGATGGGCAGTTTAAAAAAAACAACTAACCCACACTCCCCTCACCCATTATCCCAATTAAAGGTGCTATAGCAATTTTACAGTTGCGCCAAGATTCAAGCGAACAACGTTTGGAAACCCGTGGCTTACGGAAGGGGGCCAGGTGAACACACAGGCTTTAAGGACTGCTTCCCCTCTCCCTCAGCCCCCTCCCCCTCCATTCTCCCACTTTCCTGTCGCTCCTTCTCGTCCCCTACATGGCTGCAGCTGAGGCCAGCTTCAGGGATGAAGCAGAACAGCTAGGGGAAGGCAAAGGAATGGGCAGCCCAAGAGAGGAGCCTGAATGATCCCCAAAGCACCTGTCCCTTCCCCGCACCTGTCCATAGTCCTAGAAAAAGTCAGATGAGTCGGGGGGTGGGGAGAATGGTCCCAGATGGGTAAGGAATGGGGGACAGGAACTGCAATAGCCATGGGGCCCAGGCTCGAGCCTGGCCCTAAGTCCACCACCTCTTCGCACCCTAAAAGTCCCCATGATGGCTCGCATTTCGGCGGCTGCTCTGACAGCTCAAAAGAGATGAGATCAGGGTCAGACAGGTCAGGGTTGGGTGGCCTGGCAGCCTTGACTTTTTCTATCGACCCCAGCGATTAAAAGAGCGCCTGGCACATAGTAAACGCTGAACAAATACCAGTATTATTATTTTTATTTGCAAAGAGAAGTTTGGAAGTGCTGTAGAACACAAGGGCAGGCAGGAGGACACAAGAAGGTCTCCTCCCGGGACCCGGCCGGAGTTGATTGAGTCATTCATTCATTTATTCAATAGTATTTAATGAGCGCTTACTATGTGCAGAGCACTGTACTAAGCGCTTGGAATGTATAATTCGGCAACAGATAGAGACAATCCCTGCCCAATAACGGGCTCTCAGTCTCTGGCCCTGCTAACCAATCTGATTCCAATTAGGGAGTAAAGAAAAAGGAAAATTATATATTTGGGAAAAAGTTCTCTTCTACAAAGATTCAAACTTACAGTATTACCCCAGCAAAGGAACAGCATGACCTAGAGGACAATGCATGGGGCCTGGGAGTCAGAGGACTGGGGTTCTAATCCCGGCTTTGCCACTTGCCTGCTGTGTGACCTTGGGTGAGTCACAACTTCTCTCTGCCTCAGTTTCCTCATCTGTAAAATAGGGGTTCAATATATGTTCTCACTCCTAGACTGAGAGCTCCATGTGGGACAAGAACTGGGTCTACCCTGATTAACTTGTATCTTCCCCAGCACTCAGAACGGTGCTTGACACCCAGTATGCACTTAATACCATAATAATACTTCTTATTAGAGAATAATAATTAGAAAATGAGACATCGATAATCTTTTGTAGCTGCATTCTTGATCCAAAAGGAGCTGAAGAATCAGACTGAATGAAATAAGAGAAGCAGAGGGGCTCGAGATAGCTCACATTAGAACTCTACAGGGGCACAATGGAAACAAGAAACGGGAAGAGTAAAATGAAAACAACATCAGATGCATTTACCAAGTACCTACTATGCAACAGAACAGGGAGACTCCGCCCCTGTCATCAAGGGAAGGCAGACATAAATGGCCAAATGAACAATACTGCGTAATTGAATAAGGAAAATGGAAATAAATAATAATAATAATAATAATAATGTTGGTATCTGTTAAGCACTTACTATGTGCCGAACACTGTTCTAAGTGCTTGGGTAGAGAAGCAGCGTGGCGCAGTGGAAAGAGCACGGGCTTTGGAGTCAGGGCTCATGAGTTCGAATCCCAGCTCTGCCACTTGTCAGCTGTGTGACTGTGGGCGAGTCACTTCACTTCTCTGTGCCTCAGTTCCCTCATCTGTAAAATGGGGATTAAGACTGTGAGCCCCACGTGGGACAACCTGATTCCCCTGTGTCTCCCCCAGCGCTTAGAACAGTGCTCTGCACATAGTAAGCGCTTAACAAATACCAACATTATTATTATTATTATTAGACACGGTAATCAGGTTGTCCCTCGTGAAACTCACAGTCTGAATCCCCATTTTACAGACGAGGTAACTGAGGCACTGAGAAGTAAAATGACTCACCCAAGGTCACATATCTGACAAGCGGCGGAGTCAGGATTAGAACCCATGACCCCTGACTCTCAAGCCCGGGCTCTTTCCACTGAGCCACACTGAGTACTAAAATGGTGTTTAAAGTAGCATGACCAGGAAGGTTGGAAATTAGACAAGTAATACTTCTGGGAAGTGACTTCTTCAGTAGCTATTAAATGAGGAGAGGATTACGGTTTGGTGGAACTGAGGGACAGCACTTACTGTACATATCTTTATACTCTGTAATTTGTCTAATGTCTGTCTCCCACCACTACACTACAAGCTCCTTGAGCCCTGGGATCATGTCTACCATGAACAATTACTCCACGGTTCTACCCGCAAGAAGGGCTCTATAAATACCCCTGATTATTGGGAATTCTCGGCAAGAAGGAAGGCACGAACGATATCGACTGGCACAGGTGCCGCCATCAGAGCCTGGAGCGTCTTTGATGAATGGAAATAGATAGGCTTTACTGATCAGAAAAAGCAGAAGCCAGTTGAGAAAAATAAGCATTTGAAGACAGAAAAGTTCAGAAGTTGCTAAAATGTCCATTTTAAATCATATGTCACATGCAGGGAGACCCATACCCATTCAATCATATATATTGAGCGCTTACTGTGTGCAAAGGACTATATTAAGCACTTGGGAGAGTACAACAGACATATTCCCCGTCCACAGCGAGCTCACAGCCTAGAGGAGGACACAGATACTAATATACACAAATAAATAAATTACAGAGATATAGATACGTGCTGTGGGGCTGCGAGGGAGGATGAATGACAGGGGCAAGCCAAGGTGATGCAGAAGGAAGTGGGAGAAGAGGAGGAAGGTTAAGCCAGGGAAGGCTTCTTGGAGGAGATGTCCCTTCAATAAGGCTTTGAAGAGGGTGAGAGCAATTATCTGCCTGATATGAGGAAGGAGGGTGTCCCAGGCCAGAGGAAGTGGGCGAGAGGTCAGCGGCGAGATGGACAAGATGGAGGTACAGCGAGAAGGTGGGCATTAGAGGAGCGAAGTGTACGGGCTGGGTTGTAGTAATAGAGTAGCGAGGTGAGGTGGGTGGGGGCAAGGTGTGTACAAGGCAATTGTATTCCTTGAGGGCTTACTGTGGACAGACTCTCATGCTCAGTAATGGCTTAGACCTAATAGTAGTAATAATACTAATTGGGGAATTTGTTAAGCACTTACTATGTGCCAGGCTAAGGACTGTACTAAACACTGGAGTAGACAGAAGGTCATCAGGTTGGACACAGTTCCTGTCCCACGTGGGCTCACAGTCTCAGTTCTCTAAAGTTGACGAGGCTTGGGATGAACAGGCCTGAGCCAACTGGGCTTGTGGAGGGTTCAATCGTGCAGCGCGTACATGCCAGATTATCCGTCGGTTCCATCCAGGCTAAGACAGCAGCTCAACAAATAAGAATAGCAGTACTTGTTCCCTGCTTACTATGGGGCAGGCACTCTGCTAACTGCTGGGATACATACTGCGGGGACACAACTCTGATATACTGGCCTCTCCCAAGTACGATACTCTGCACACAGTCAGTGCTCAATAAACACGACTGACTGACAAAGGAGAGGGGCTCGAGGTCTACGCATTAAAAAACAAGGAATGCCAGAAGACGTAAGGAGGAATGCCAAGAACACAGATGAGGATGTATTCCATGACCCCACGGCAAGCTCTAGCTGAAACCAGCTGAGACCAGGAGCTGGGGACCCAGGCAGAGGGGCGGACGACGGCACACCCGACCAAAGATCACCCAAGGATGCAGATGGAGAAGAGGACCGATAGCCCAAGGACGGACCTGCAGGAGGGTACACCTAAGTGGGTAGACCGTCCCGCTCAGTGTGACTTCAGCTGACACGGTCCCCTGACAGAGATCACCCCTCAGGTCATAACCGACGTGCCGTTCCTTCCATGACGGGATTGTCCATAAAGCTAAAAATCACCGCTTCTAAGCATCTCTTTGCGGCACCTTCCCATCCCGCAACCACGATCGCCACCAGAGAACGAAGCTGCTTCTCGCCACTTCCGAGCCTCTCCTCGGTGTGGTTTTGCAGCACCAGCCCTGTGGGGATAACGTCTCCTGGGGCTAACGTTTACCATTTTCATCGGCCGGATTCCCTGTTCACATGGGGCTCAGAGTCTGAGGTGAAGAGAGAGCAAGTATTTAATCCCAATTTTACAGAGGAGACTGAGCGGGGGCAGTTAAATTGCACAGCAAACAAGGCGGGGAGGTGGTCTCAGAAACCCGGTATTCGGATTCCCGGTTCTCTCCTTTCCACTAGGCCACGTAGCTCACTAGACATAAAAATCACTGTAACAATAGTCCCACAGTAACTTCCACAATATGAAAACATATGCTACTTTGCCAGCTTCTCGGGTTTAACACTGTCATTCTTACATATATTAAATTAGGATAATTTTCAACTGATTCCATATTGAAAAGCCTTTGAATACTTTAAAAAGTTTTACCATACCTTTCTGTTGAAGAATATTTCCGTATTTGCCCCTTTATAAATTCAATAGTGAAAAGCTGTGGATTATCAAAGTCACAAACCAATGCAAATACCTAGAGAGGATGGGGGTAGAGGGAGGGGAAAAAAACCCAAATATTTCATTTTTGTTAAAATCAGATTTTCTTTACAATGAAAAAGTTTAATAAGTAATGTTTATGTAGGCGCTTTAAAATTCTATCAGCAAACTTTCAGGTAATTTGGGACCATTTCACATTTCTTAAAGTAACATTTTTTTAATTGCCTTTTCTAAATGAGATTTTAAAATCTTTCCTAAACATGTAACTCTTTTTCATGAGCCCTCTGAAGACTAAGAAATCTTCAACTATAGTACCGACGTGTGAAATGTAAAACGAAAATAGTTTTTCTAGTTATATGAAACGATCATTTCAGCTGGAAAAAAAACACTGCTTACCTCTCCTAAAGGCTTCAGCGTTGCAATATTGTAGGTAGCTGGATCTCTTTCAACTAAACAAGTTTCTGTAAGTGCCAGAACTCTTTTCACCGGCTCCTTTAAAACAGATCAATACTGAAAAGTTGAGGCAATGAATGGCTTGGAACTGAAAGCTCAAAATGATGTTTCTTATTTTCATATCTTACCGAATGTCTAGGTGATATCTTCTGAACAACGAACTCCGCTAAAGACGTAATGGATTCATCATTGCTGTACTTCCCAAAGCGAAGGCTCAGATATTGCTCAAATTCTAACGGTTCTTTCCTGATCCGCAGCGAAATACCTATATAGTTGCCGGCATGCTCTATTGCACTCTTGATTATTTCTTCTCTTTGCTCAGATGCAAATAGATGCTGCAGTATTGTTGAATTTAAAAAAAAAAAAGGATTTGGGCTTAATATTTGGTGAATAAACTAAATACCTGAGTTCACTTTTTAGTAACTGGGAAGGTAGAGTACAGAAAATTCAAGTTACCGATGAACACTGGCCCCAAAAGTAAAGAGGCTTCTGTGTATTTGGGGGCTAGGATAGCACTGACCAACTCCATCGTATTGTGATTGCCCAAGCGCTCAATAGAGTGCCCTGTATACAACAGGCATTCAATAAATACATAAAGTTGAGTATGGGGTGAATTTAATTTTAAATATTTTGGTTAAGATGTTTAAAGAGACAACCCTTAAGGAGAAACTCTATTTTAAGAGATTTCCACCACATATTGGCATCTACTAGAGGTTCTTCCCGAAGGGTCTTTCTTTTCTCTTGAGAGCCTTCACTTACATAGGATATTTACGTATTAGACAATTGATTATCAAGTCATGTTCCTAGAAAATGCTTGTTCTGTTAGGGATGGAGTCAAAAAGAATATATTAAATTCACATTTATGCCATTCTGAATCTCTATATTCACTCACTCACACTCTAGACTGTAAGATTGATGTGGGCAGGAAATGTGTAGACCAACTCTGTCATACTGTACTCTCCCAAGCTCTTAGAACACGTGATTGACTCACCTAAATAAAGACATCCATTTGAAACAGGAGCTCTTAGTAATACAGAAATTTTTCTGATGCAGAGCTTCAGGAAAGTGCTTTCATATATTAAGGGATACATAACATATTCACATGTTTTCCTAAGCTACATTTCCTACAATTTATGCAGAAGTACACGAATTACATGACAAGTAAACATGCAAATAAAAAGACAGACCCTTTACACTATCAATCTACAGAGATTCCGGTTTTTGCAATAATCTTGCGGTACAACACTTACCAATCTACTGAATCCTCCATAGAGTATACAGAACCCGCCCTGGTAATCAGAGAGGTCTGCAAAGCCCTCAATATTTCTATAGTCATAGGAACAGAGTACTCTGTTGGTGGCAGGATTGATTTGGTCAAAACCTCCAGGAGTTACTTCCAAAATAACAGGTTTCCTTGTATCACTCCAGTGATGCTTATAGCAGTTATATCTCTAAAAAGAAAGCAGGACTACATTCACATTCAGTTTTTCAAATTAGTGACAAATCCTAAGCATAGCCTAATGTTTAATCTATGAAATCCATCACAAAAAAGAAAAACTATTTCAAATACCTATATTACAAGTCAAATTATTTTCATTATGCCTAAAAGAATACATTAAAGCTTCTTTATGTTCATATCAGGCTAGTCTTTCTGTCAATCCAGTTCCAAGGTAACTTATTTTTCTCTAAGAAAAAATGGAGGATTAGATTATTTCATAAAACAAGACAGCCTAAAGTTTTAAAATACTTCAACCTCAAGCAACAAAAGGAGGGTGGAGAGGAATGGTTTAGGTAATAAAATCAAAATTGATTTTAAAGTAGGAACAGCATTTAACTTTTAGTTTATGCTTTCATATGTCCCTTTAAATGGTCTACTGAGCCCACTTACAAAGAGTTATTGAATGGGAAAAGTTCCAAGAGAACCAAAGTATAACAGACAACCAAATTCAACACAAAACTAGAAAACACTACTACTGCTCAGGGTGCATCTTCTGGTGCCTCAGTTTCAATAACACTTTTTCAGAGAAAGCATTCACCCCAAAGGCATCGTGAAAAGACCTTCTGGAAAGGAAATTTATTACAACAAACGGTAAAAGGATACTCTAGAGAATCAAAAGACCTCTACAGGTTTGTAGCAAAACTCAGAAGTAGGACCTCAATCGGAGTGAAGACCTACGGCCACTAATCTGATGGCTTCAGAGTGAAAAGGTAGGCATGGAGGAAGGGACGCTAAAGACTCAGGTATTCAAAAACATAAATATATCTGTACTCATCAGCAGAGCAGCTATGGAAAAAAGCTAAAATACTAAAGAATAGCCTCAGAGTGAATGGGCAGGTAACCACTGTGAGTCCAGAGTAAAAGAAATAGAACTGCCCACTGGCAATGAGGATGGCTCTTTTGAGAGTCTCCCATACGGCTTTGGAATGGTGGCCCAAGGAGGCAGCAATCTTCGTGGATGCTGAACCCGTGATCACACACCTCATCCGGGAGACTTACCCATGAGACTCACAAACCTCGATACACTGCTGGGGAATTCAGTGAGCGGTAACTCCAGTACCTAGCTATCATCCCTGATCCAGACTGGCCCAGATCATCTGGCTAGAGGGGTCTATCAGGATGGAAATAAACTCTCTACTGCCTAAACCCCCTTTAACTTTTCCCTCCCTATCCCTCAGGCCAGCAGCCTTGATGCTCTGACTCCTCTTTTAACCCTGAATCATTCTGATGCTTAACCCCGCCGATTCTTTCTCCACAAAATTTCTCAGATCTGCCCTTTCCTTTACAACTACACAGCCACCACCCTGGTTCAAGTTCTCTTCTTATGATTCGATACCTGAATCCTTACCTCCATCCTCTCCCCTCTACAGTCTAGACTCCGCAGCCCGAATTACCCTCCTAAATTGCTCTTCTGATCACATTCCTTTCCACCTCCAAAACTCCTACTGGCTTCCCAAGTTCCTCCTCATCCAGCAAAATCTCATCACTGGCCTTGGGGACCTCCACCAGTTGTCTTCTCCTTACATATATACCCCTTTCCCTACTATCAATGGTATTTATTGAGTGCTTACTAAGTGCATAGCACTGTACTAAGCACTAAGAAGAGTACAATCCAACAGAATTGATAGGCACATTCCCTGCTCACATGGAGCTTTATATTCCAGAGCGGCAGGCAGACGTTACAATATATTACCGATACATACGGTAGTGCTGGTGGGTTGAACGTCAAGTGCTTAAAGGTGCACGGGTGACAGAAGGGAGGATGAGAAAGGGAAATGAAGGCTTAGTCATTACTATTGCTACTCCTCCCGAGTCTACTTTCTAAGCTTTTCCCAAGTGAACATTTCCACACTGTCCCTCGCTCTCCCTTCTCTCACCTCTGGCCCCTTGCCCATACCCTACCCTTTTCCTGGAACTCACTTTCCCTTCAAATCTGCCTCAGCCCACAGCTGTCGGCCTCTGGAAAGCTCTTCTGAAATCCCACCTCCTCCAGGAAGTGACTTTTTTCCTTCCCAGGTCATATCTTCCAAACACCACTTCAGATTCTGTGCAGTCTCCTGGAGCGCTGAATTTCTGTACTCTACTGTTTAAACACTTATTCATTCACTTGTCCATTCTCTTTTTCCTTATACCCCGACGTCTATCGTCGCTGTTAGTGTAAACTCCTTGAGGCAGGAATCGTGTCTTACCTCACTTGACTCTCAAGTGACTAGTTCAGTGCTTCGCACATACAACAGTAACTAATTCATGTATTTGGAGGCAGCAGGTGGACTACATTTTTTCTCCAGGTCCTTTCCAGCTGTATAATTCTATGCTATTCTCAAAAGATCCACCTAATACCATAAATCACTGGTCCTACCAGAAACTTTCACATTTATTTAGGGCTAAATTTACGAAAGTGAAAATAAACCTCTCTAACCCAACAAGATCCGATACTTGCCCGGCCTGTAATCTTTCCTTCTGAAAAGTCAGTCCTGAACCTCTGTAAGAGAAAATAATGGACAGAATTTGTAACAAGAGAATCAGCACAGTGTCCTTCACTTCTGTTCCAGCCCATTCCACTCAACTGGAAAAAAAAAAAATCCTGACTTGTAACCCAAAATGAATATTGCCATTAAAATGTAGAACTCAGGATTTTTAGACGTACAAATTGACAACGAACAGGAATGTTACACTACTGGAAAAAATACTGTTTACCATATAGACTCAATAAGATTGAGTGAGTTCATTATTTATATTTCATCTTAACTGCCCATTTTGACAGGCTCCAATTTACATAAACAGTGATTCTTCCAAATGTTTGATCAAGCATAAATCTAAGTTCCCTTAAGAAAACTCTCAGTTACCAAGTTAATCATCACTACTTCTTACCAGTGCTTCTGTAAGAAGTTCCGTTCTGTGCTCTGTGGAGAACTTTAAAGTTTCAGACTTCTTTCCACTGCCTTTACGAAATGTGAGATTGAACTCTGTGCCCTGTCCTTTTCCAACAGGGCTGATGCTACAAATATCTCCATAAGGCCACTAAAATAAACACATTTATTACATTCAATATAAACAACAATTCAAATGATTCATTTTGAGGATTCTGACAGCTGAGAACTGGGCAGGGCTTACAATACGTAAGAGTGGGACCCCCAATCGTATCGCCTTCAAATGAATTACTGAAAAAGATCTGAATAGCCTGCCACCCTCAAAGAGAACAGAAAGTCACTGCTGCAAACTTTCCAAATAATTTTTACATTTGCTGCTCTATGTTCATCCTTAAGAACCAGCCCTGGCAAGTTCTCATCGAACCCCCAGTTTCTTCCCCAGACACTCAATTATTTGTTTTGCTCTTATGTGACCATGGATAATTATAAGATTATTGCATTTTTTAAAAATATACACCGAAAAAGTAGATTTGAATAGTGCTGCTAGATCTGCTATTTAGAGAAATGACTCTGCCCAATCAATATTTTATCTAGTCCCTTTGGTACCCTGAGAAAAGGAAAGGAAGTGGGAAGAATAAAAGAAAAAAAAAAACCTGTAAAAACATAGCTTGTGTTAAGGGGCCAAAGATCAGCTTTTTGTATTGTTACCTGATTTGTCACTTCTAGTGTGTTGGGATTATATGTAGTGATAGCATGACTTCCAACTGAAAAGACCCGTTTATACCTAAAAGCAGAACAACAAGTTTTGAGTTTTATTTTTCTCCACAAAAACAAACTGTCTTTAAAATATTTAGTATCACATCTAATTTCAAATGTAAGATTACAAGTATATTTTAAAACAATGAAACTGTCATTCAGTTAATAAAGCTTTACCTCTCTTGATTAAAAGTCATACCAAGTGAATATCTTCATGTTATGGTTATTAGCACTTCTAATTAGCACAACCATTACAAAATTAAACAAAATCTACAAACGTTACAAAATCTTGGCCAGCATAAAAAGTGTGCAGAAGAACCAATAGCGAGCTATAAATTTGTTTCAACTTAGTTGGAATGGGGTCAGAATCCTAACATCACAGGTTTCTACAAGGGTAAAGATGAAACAGACAATTACAAGGTGCCAATTATTCTAAAAGGTCTTGAGAAAAAGATGGAAAGGCAGAAAGATCTGAGACATTTCTCAGACAAAATCTGACCTTGGAATAAAAGGTGTTCATTAAAGTTTTATAGATAGCAGATAATGGGAAGGAAAATGTGGGGGGGGGGGGGAACACATTAAACAACATTTCACGTACCTCTTCACACAAATTTTCGGCCCTGGGTTCAAGTAAAATAAAGACTTCTCTCCGACAAAGATACAAACATTCACCGATAGAAGTAGGAATCCTAGGTTTTATTTTCAGCTAAATCTCAAATTCATGCAACTAAACTACCATGTCTTTTCTGGACCTTCCCCACTCTTAAAAGTAAGTATAGCTTTCCGCAACTTGAGATTCTTTTATACCCCTAAATAAAAGCTTAAATAGAAGGCTTCCAACAACAATCTACTAAAAGGACCAAAAAAGAAAAATTTTATTCAAACCAATCAAGTGGCAAAATGTCATCACTGTTATTTACTGAGAGGCCACGTGCAGAATATTTCTATCAGGTCCTTGTGAGAATTTAAGCAAAAATACTGTACAGTCTTCTAAGGCAGGAACAATGTCACACTCCAAGAGGTATTTAAACATTGGCCACCGTTTTTTTAATTAAAAGCTGTAGGCCGGGGATGTCTCTGTAGCCAGAAGGTGTAGCAGGCACAACTTAAGCCGAACCATGATTGGAATATGATTCCCCACAATCTGTACAAAAACTAAAAGACTAAGACAAGGACAGGTAGTCTTAAACTTCAGAAGCTTCAGGTTATTCATTCATGCATTCAATCCTATCTATTGAGCACTTACTGTGTGCCGAGCACTGTACTAAGCGCTTGGGAAAGTACAATGCAACAATAAACAGTGACATTCCCTGCCCACAACAAGCTCACAGTCTAGAGTGGGGGAGACAGACATCAAAGCAAGGAAATAAAATTACAGCTATGTATTTAAGTGCTTTGGGGCTGGGAGGGGGAAGAGCAAAGGGATAAATAAAATTACAGATATGTACATAAGTTTTATGGGGCGGGGACGGGGGGGATGAATAAAGGGAGCACGTAAGGGTGATGCAGAACGGAGTGAGAGAAGAGGAAAAGTGGGGCTTAATCAGGGAAGGCCTCTTGGAGGAGATGGGCCTTCAATAAGACTTTGATGGTGGGGAGAGTGGTTGTCTGTCAGATTAGAGGAGGGAAGGCTTTCCAGGCCAGAGCAGGATGTGGGTCGGGTGTCGGGAGCGAGACAGGCGAGATGGAGGCACAGTGAGAAGGTTAGCACTAGCGGAGTGAAGTGGGCAGACTGGGTTGAAGAAGGCGAGAAGTGAGGTGAGGTTATGACGAATGGCACTTTCATTTTGAGATTTACACCACCATATCTTTATAACACATAGGCTTTGAACGGACAATACTGGCCTCCTTTACAGCTCTAGCATCGGGGCCCCGGTCATGGGTGCATAAGAGACACGGGAAAATGGGACAAACTTTTTAAGCCCGAGCTAGATGGCACGCACAGGGAAGAAAAATAAGGAGAAAAGCAGTCACTGGGGCTGGTAACAAAACCATGTGATTTCCAATGAAATTCAAATTGATTATTGTGGTACTTCTCTGAATGTAAATTCATTAATAAAGCCATATCATTACTCTGTAATTAACTGGTAAATCAACTCTGTATGATCTCATTTGGATTACCTGTAATGTAGTAATGGCCAGTAATGCGTCTACTGACTGTTGTATCATAGTCTCCCAAGCATTTAATATAGTGCTCTGCATACAGTAAGCTCTCAATAAATACCATTAATTAAATAAGGTCTCCAACCATGGGTCAGGGACCAATCCCCCATTTATAACATTGTTCTTAAGAGCCCCATGTGGGACAGGGGCTGTGTCTAACCTAAATAACCTGCACTGTCATCAGTTCTCAGAGCAGCATCTGATGCTTAGTAAGCGCTTAACAAATACTATTTAAAAAAAAAAAATGTTTCCAGCAACAATGCCTAAAGGCCCAGTATTCAGGAACCAGTTTTAGTCTAAGTCCAAAGACTGCCCGAATAAGATATTCAGAAGAGGGAGAAATCAAAGCAATACATTTCTATGACCTTTTCTATATAGTATTTCCCAATCTCTTTTGCTTATTATACTTGCTTTCCTCAAAGATTAGTACTGTCATCTTTTATAAAACAAGTGCATCAATAGTTATGAGAACCACTGCTACAGAAGGATCTCATTCCTCTACCTCTCATTTGTCATCTAACCGCTTGTTCTTCAGCAACAAAATGAAAGATGCCCTATAAACCTTTCATCGTTTAATTAATACATTTTAAGTTCACTTTACCATCTGTACGACCACCCCCTTCCCCACTCCCCCAGGGTTGAGAGGAGAGATCTGCCACTTGCTAGTGTCAAGTTCCCTATGATAAACTGCAAGAGATTCCAGAGAAAAGATAGGTCTTAACCAGGAGTACAGGGATCATCATGTGGCAAGGCTTGGCCCTCTTATCTTGGAAAAGTCAGCACTTCCTTATCTCAATTTCCAAAAATTAAGAAGTGTCTCCCAGTAAACTTCAGTCCTTTTGCTTTTAAATCTTTGGATTAAGAGCAATGTTAATATTTTACTGTTTCTCAAAGTCAGGTGAATTTGTCAACATAATCTTTTCTGAGGAATGTAATGTCAAAAGGAGGGAAAGGTAATTCAGAGATAAATGCAGTTCTACAATTGTTCAAGTACTTCTGACAAATAATGAAGGCAAACATCATATTACCACTGAAACTAGATAGAGCTGCTTCTATAGTGATAAGGAGCCAGGGCAAATTAGTCATTGCAACCCCAGAATGAGCATTCAGGGAGGAAGGCAGCATTCGGGTCTCTCCCTCTGAGGTCGGAGAAAGGTTCTGGGTCGTGCATGAGGAAGGATAAAAGGAAGAGAGGTCCCAAAGTAACGATCTCCTGTGGGCAAAAAGTAAGGGGCACATTTTAGGGATGGTTTAGCACAATATAGGGGTGTGTGGGGAGAGGGTACAGGGAAGGAGAGGGCCCACAGTCACTGCTCTTTGTCATAGCCTAAGGACATCATTGCAGGCCAGAATCCTGTGCTAGCCAGACTATTGATCTGACCCAGGAATGGCACTGTTTAGGTTACTATGAAGTTCAAAGACACCTCCAACTTATTTTATTGTCACCCCTTTAAATAGCCAAGGCTCTTTATCTTGCTTTCATACTGGCCAAATCAAATACATTTTAGGTGGAATATGAAAAAAAAGGACTCTAACTTCAAAAGAGATTGTACAAATGATCATGCCTAGAAACTATTTCAGCCATGAACACTCACCTCCCAATGACAGTATTTCTATGTTACAACTGATGATGCATTAAATCAATCCCACTATACTTAAAGGAGCAAACTGATATGTTTTGAGTAAGAAATGGTCCACAACATTGTAACTTTGCACAAAATGGTAAACCAGCTCTGGGGGACTAGTAACCTAGCTTTATACTTTGCGTATGTCCTCCTAGGTACCTCATATAGTGCTTTGCATGCTCCAGATACTCAATACATACCACTAATGTTGATGTTGACCAGTTAAGATAAGGTTGAAAACAATTTTGGTGCTCAATACCAGCCTTACCACAGCTTTACATTTCACCTATATGGGGAGCTAGTAAAAACACTTCACTTCGGAAGCTGTGTGCCAGAATATATACTCAACTGAGAAATGCTTTCCATTGACTCAAATTCTCTCTTTTGCTGAATGGCATCAAAATTAAAAGTTAAGGTCATTCTGATATTTCAAAGCATGTGTACAATAGGCTGTATGTGTTCCAATCCTGAAATGCATCGACTGAGTCTTCTGGATGGTTTTTAGGGTTAACCTGGAACAGGAATCAGAAAAGTACAGGTCCAAGCCTCCCTTCCCCTAACTCCCCCCACCCCCAAAATAACAAAAACAAAAATGAGCACTGAGAGACACACACCAGAGCTTTTTTTTAATCTGCTTCGCCTTCTTTTCCTCTCCCTTCTCTTTCAATTCCTACTACCCTCAATAAAGAAGGGACAGGGACTGTGTGTAATTCCCACCTGTGTATTTTCTCCTAGCTCTGCACACAGTAAGCACTTAATAAATACCATTACTGCTGAACTCGAAAATTTGAAAAGGCTGCAAAAATACTTCCTTATTCTGTGAATTCTAAGCAAAAGGTCACTTGGCTGCTGTGTGACCTCAGGCAAGTCACTTAACTTCTCTATACCTCAGTTACCTCATCTGTAAAATGGGGATTAAGATTGCGAGCCCCCTGTGGGACAGGGACTGCCCAACTGTATTAAGGTTTATCTACCCCGGTGCTTAGTAAATTAACTGGCGTATATTAAACGTTTAACTAATACCATAAAAAAGTCAAGCAAATTAAAAATTTAGTAGAATGTCACTGTGGGCAGGGAACGTGCCTACCAACTCTGCTGTATTTCACACCCCCAAGCACTATATTTTCACTGTGGGCAGGGAACATGACTGTTTATTGTTAAACTGTAATCTCCAATACACTTAGTACAGTGCTTTTCACACAGTAAGCACCCAATAAATACAACTTAATTAATGCTCTGCACACTGTAAATACCACTGACTGACAGACTGCTGTCAGAACACCTTCTAAACATACGGCCGAAATGAATGTATGTTTAAATGTTTTAAATTTTCAGTGAATTAAAACCACCAAGGTGATTTGGTTTTTAAATACCTTGGGCATTTTAAATATGCTTTCAAATGACAAATCCCCAAAGCTTTTAGGCATTTACGCCCACAGTCCTAATATCTGTTTGAAATATTGTAAGGTCCAATTTACTTAGAGGACCTCCAAATTTTTAGAACTCAAAATGCAAACACATAGAAGTTGAAGCTACAATTAGTTGAAAACTGTATTTAATTTGCTCTAGTGGGCTAGGTCTCGAGATGATCTGAAAACCGGAAGGAGTTGAGAGGTGGATTTTTCCAGCCTTAATCTCGATGATCAGGCCCTAGGCCTGGCTCAGCTGGCCCGCCTCAGTGACTCATTTTTTTTCTTCCTTTTTCTAAGGGATCTGTTAAGCATTTGCAACCTTCCAGGCACTGTTCTAAGGGCTGGGATGGATGTTAATTAGGTTGGGGCTCACAATCTAAGTAGGAGGGGGAACAGGAGAACTGAGGCAAAGAGAAGTGAAGTGACTTGCCCAAGGTCACACAGCAAGCATTTGGCAGAACCGGAGCGAGAACCTGGGTCCTCTGACTCCCAGGCCCATGCTCTTTCCACTAGGCCATGCTCCTTCTCAAGAAAAACCTCCCCCAGTCCGGTGAGAATGTTACCTTGCCTGCGCTTTTCCTATCATATGGACAGAACAGTCCAACTACTACTTCATGCCCAGCTTCTTTTTTGTAACGGTATTTATTAAGTGCTTTCAATGTGCCAAGCACTATAACTAAGCACTGGGGTAAATACAAGCTCATCCGATGGGACACTGCCTGTGTCTCACATAATAATAATGTTGGTATTTGTTAAGCGCTTACTATGTGCCGAGCACTGTTCTAAGCGCTGGGGTAGACACAGGGGAATCAGGTGGTCCCACGTGGGGCTCACAGTCTTAATCCCCATTTTACAGATGAGGTAACTGAGGCCCCGAGAAGTTAAGTGACTTGCCCAAAGTCACACAGCTGACAAGTGGCCGAGCCGCGATTCGAACCCATGACCTCTGACTCCAAAGCCCGTGCTCTTTCCACTGAGCCATGCTGCTTCTCTTGGGGGTCCCAGTCTTAAACTCCGTTTTACAGATGGGGTAACTGAGGCCCAGAGGAGTGACTTGCCTGGTGCTACACAGCAGACGAGCGATGGAGCCGAGATTAGAAACCAGGTCCTCCTACTCCCAGGCCTGGGCTTTTTCCACTAGACCACACTGCTTCTCTTAAAGTTCCTGCGTAGGTTTTTCTTCTGTGGAATTGAGATTATTGGCATTGATTTCGTGGTGCCAAGTCTCTGGACAGATTGAAGAGCCACATTTGATTTCAAGAAGAGTCATATGCAGCTCAGGAGCCATAGGTTCCTTATCCCTGGTTTAAGGAAAAGTCTCCAACCAGCAAATCTGAACTCACTGTCGGTGATATTTAACGCTGATTTGAGTCTGACCTAAACAACAGGACTGCTTCTGTAAATTTCAATTCAAGTGACTGCTCTCCGGGAGTTGTGGTCCCAAATGGTCACTTTTTCTAACATCTGCAACCTCAACAGACACAGTCAACAGTGAAATCCATACAGGAAGTTGCTCAAACACACAGCCTTAGCAGAAATCCAATGTAAGCTAAAACAGACATGAATTGCACTCACACTAATTAGCCAGGCTGCTAGAAGAGAAATAAGCTGATTACCTAAATGCGACCAACTCATTCTTGTACAGAAGGTAGACATCGGGTCATATTATGGCAGGACGTTATTTTCAGTAGTCCCTGTCTTTGAATGGGGTCGGACCATAAGGAATTCCTTTAGCGGGGTAGGTGTGACTACTCTGAATAGTGTAGCATCCATTCTACATCCATACAAAATCCCCAAATCGGTCACTTGAAGAGATGCGATCCCAGTTTTAAGAGGAAAGTAGCATTTAGCTGTTTGTTGATTTAAACTTATACAGTGTTAGAGAAATGGTGAAAAAGGAAGCTGTCGCTTCCTTCCTGGAGAACAAAACCCCCCATTGCAGCACATTTTGCTTGCACCACCTTCTCCATTCAGAGTTTCCTAATCTATGACTAAAGTCCTTCAGATAGATCAGTCCATTCGAGTTAGGAGGCGATAGCACTGTGGCCACATGAGAGGAGAGACGGTAGCTTAACGGTAAACCAAATTGTCATGCTAAATCCTATTTTTCCTAAATGGTCTCATCTCACAGTTCAAAAGGCAAAAAAAAATCTGACATTGAAAAGGCACACAGAAATGAAAAAAACCTAAATAGTAATGGGAATGGTATGACTATTCAGGAATAGTCATATGCAGGAAGCAATTGCCTGAGTGGGTAGAGCAGAATTTAAAACGTTCTCAAAGCAACAAAATCAGAGATACAAGTATTGGTTGTATATTTTGAGAAACTAATATTTAGGTGCCTTCATCACATGGCTGAAGTATGCCTTTGGCAACTCTGCAAATGCAGCCCATCTTTTGTAAGATCGTAAGCAATTTCTGTAGTGAAGAACCAGAGTGATTCAGTAATTGGAAAGCAGGAAGAGGATCTAAGGATTGTGGTCCAGGGGTTTTTGCTTGTCGTTCCTCATACTTTTCTCTCGGCCTGCAGTACGGACAAAAGGTGTATGACCCAGTTACCTACCTACCCTCTGCCTTTCTATTAATCCTCTTAATGAAGGCAATTAGTATTTTTTTATTCCACTAGCTTACCCTGAATAGGAATAAGATTACTCCAACATCAATACGGGACTAAAGTGAGTCTCTCGATGTAAAGAAAAGTGTTATGTATGAAAAGATGTAAAGAAAAGATGTAAAGAAAAGAAAAGTGTTCTTGTTCTAGATAAATTATAATGTAATAAATCTAATTGCCTTAAAATTAGAGCGAGAAGAGGCATCGAAAGGTCAATTAGCCCAGCCCCCTGCTTGCAAACAAGACTACGCTATTTTCCAATCCCACTCAGGCTATAGTAAACCACTCAGCTGCAGCAGGTTGACTGTGGCCAAGATGGGGGGCATCCAAAACACCCTCCCTGCCAATATGCCCAGAAAGGCACCCAGAGAGAGGACTGGGAAAACACCACAGTTGGCAAGTGTCCCAAGGAACCCAATTACCGCACTGGCATAAGGCCCCTATTAGTGCTGAATGAAGATGATCGGAGAAAGTTGTGCACATCAATGATCGATAGCAGCATTTACAGCTTCTGTGTGTCAAGTACAGTCCTGTGAACTTGGAAATATACTATAAAAAAGTCCAGGCTCTGCTCTCATAGGGGAGGCAGACACAAATGACAAGCATACCAAAGATAAGAAAAGGATTGTAGTTAAAAATAGGCAATGTAATGAACAGATATCTGTAAGACAGTGACGGAAGGTAGTGGAGGGCATAACAACGTAGGGATAAGTAGAGAATGTCTCTTAGAGGAGGAGGCTTATTAAGAGGGCTTTAAAAGTGAAGGGATACAGTTTGACAGCCTTAAGGCAGGAAGAGGCTTCAAACAGGAAGAAGGGTATATTTATTTCCTCTTCTTTTCCAGGATATATGTAATTTCACTGGTGCATCAGTTTTCTTTGAAACGTGGTTTTTTTAATGCCCAGTGCCGAATTGAAAACCTAATAGGGAGACGGGAAGTTAATACCACCTATCACCTGAAGCATGTTTATTAGAAGGGAAAATCGACCATTAAAAATAAGGAGAAAACTGATGTGGGCACTCTAAGTGGTCAAATGAGCATACATAGGTTTTCTCTCAGAAGACCCAAAGTGTATAAAATGCGTACAGACAGGCCACTCTTTCTGATGGAAACAAAATTTCCCTCAACTCAAAGGAAGTTATTTCAAAGAGGAAGAAAAGGGGTAGGTGTTCCTGCTTAAGCAAAAGTGCAAAGCCACTATGGAAGCTTTGCTGTATTTTTGAATATCCAGGCATCAGTGTTTAATAGACTTTGTCAAAAATACACACTCAATATTTTCAGTATATGATAAGAACATAATCAATGCATCCGATATTAAGGAATTTAAAAGCATCATTTTAATATCTGAATGAAATATCAGGGACGTGATGAAAACTGCTAGACATGGTAAGTACTCTTAATTGGTTCGATGAAAACCCTATTAAGCAAAAGCACACTAAACAAAGTGTAGTTTTTCAAAGGAGTACGGCACAGCGTTTTAATGTATTCTAAGATTAAAATCAATCAAAACAATACGCTAAAACAGAAATAGCAATAACATTTAAGCATTGCGGCAAGTTAGGCTTTGGTGAAATATAAAGCTAAAAAATGGCACTTCCTGCCCACAAGGAGCAAACCCTCTAAGGGAGACTTTTTTTTTTTTAAACAACAACTGAGCGCTTACTGTGTGCAAAGCACTGTACTAAGCCCTTGGGAAACAATAAGCAGACATATTCCCCGCCCACAACGAGCTTTCATAAACCACTATCAAAGGTGTGTACTTGAAACACTAAGGACATCTATATGGTGCAGCCAAGGTTGGTTTTAAGGAGTTTTAAGCTGAAAGCAAACATTGGGCCTCCACAGAAGTGGCCAAATGGTATTACTGCTAAACTCTTCTCTACAGCAAAAATAACAGAGGAATGTCTATGTCGAGAAGCAGTATGACTTGGTGGAGAACGTTGGTGGAGAAAGCTGGGACTCAGGGGACCTGGGGTCTAATCCAGCCTCTGCCACTTTCCTGCTGTATGACCTTAGGCAAGTCACTTAACTTCTCTACCTCGGCTTCCTCTCCTGTTAAATGAGGATTAAATCCTACTCCCTCCTACTTGGACAATGAGGTCCAAGTGGGATCTGATTGTTTGATTAAGTTGCATCTACCCCTGCACCTTAACAATGCTGGGAACATACTAAGTGCATAATAAGTATCACAATTACCATAAGTATATACATGGCTTAGTGGAAAGAGCACGAGCTGGGTAGTCAGAGGTCATGGGTTCAAATCCCAGCTCAGCCGCTTGTCAGCTGTGTGACTCTGGGCAAGTCACAACTTCTCTGGGCCTCAGTTCCCTCATCTGTAAAATGGGGATTAAGACTGTGAGCCCCAAGTGGGACAACCTGATCACTTTGTATCCTCCCCCACGCTTAGAACAGTGCTTTGCCCATAGTAAGCGCTTAACAAATGCCATCATTATTATTATTCAGTCACCTCCGCCCGGCTACCAATGTAACACCACTTGAGGATTGTGTGTGTGTGTGTGTGTGTGTGTGTGTTGGGGGGAGGGAGACGCTACCCTTAGAGACAAAAGACGGACCAAGGCAATCAGTATGCTCTATACCAGCTTCCCATGGGCTGGAGTTTCATATAAATAAAATTTCAAAGTCACATGAATGGAAAGATGAAAAACACAGCCTCTGTATTTAACACAATCTTCATAAACATTACCTCAAATTAAGCCCTCTTCTGCCCAGTGGTTAAGCAGTCGATCAATGGTACCAACTAAACATTTACCATGTGCACACCACTCAGCTAAGTGCTTGGGAGAGTACGACGGAAGACTAGCTTGCTTAAATCAGTTCTGAACTTCAGACAGTGTACTCTTGAACTGTTTTAAAAAGCTCATTAGTAATTTTTGCTTTGTAAGCTTTCTTACAGTAACCTTTGCTCTTTAAGTCGTTGCATCATATGTTACATTCCTAAAAAGATACAGGAGAAACTCAACACTCTATACACCGCCTTTACCACTTGACAAGATAAGTCAGGAACTGTGTAACTCTAATTGCTAAGCCTTTTCACGGGTAGAAGTGCGTGCCCACACGTGTGTGGGAGGCTGTGCCTATCCCGAGGTACAAACTGAAATGTGCTTGATGGTGTAAGGGCCCCAAGGTCTTTACTTAAATTGGTTACCAAGAAATTAGCAGCCAAGGGCAGTAACCTCATTTCATTCACTCAATGGTACTCACTGAACGCTCATTTCTGTCCCATCTGTGGCTACCTACAGAGTTGGAAATCTACTCCATCAGTGTGGAATACTGAAGTGTTAGGGTTATGTCATCTCATTTCAGACTTAATCGGATTAAAACCTCACTGGATTTCAAAGGATTATCTTGCCCTTTAATTAGACATGACTTAGACAGGTTTTTTGTTTGTTGCTTTTTTTTTCGAGAATCTCAGACCTGTGTTCCATGAACAGAATAACCTGAGACAACCAGGGGCTTCCTCTTCATAATACACCTAGGATTAACCGAATACCACCACACCTACCAGTAACTTTGCTTCCACTGACCCGGAAGCTTTAGCAATTAACTTCACAGCTCTAAAATTGATGAATTTAACTCTGAACGAGTCTCATTTCTAGTAAAGGACCAAAATATTTCACAGAGCTAAACAGAGTCCAGTATCTTGCCAACCACTGTTTCTGATCATTTGGGCATTCTAATCACTATGCACATGACACAACGTGCATGGGCTAGAAACCTGGTAGCAATCACGACAGTGGGCGTGCCAACAACCTGGAAGTGAGCTGGGACAAACCTCAAGTGGCCCGATAGGCCCCTACGGGGATTTCGTATGCATGAGCAGTTGCCCTAGGGGCCCAGAAGGCCAGGGGTAGCTTCTGGGCATCTCAGCCCTGCCAAAGTGAATTTCCGGCCACTTCTGGCTTGGTTCGACTCCCCTGCGGTTGTTGGCCCTCGGCCCTCCACGAATCCCGGGAGCCGGTCGGTCGGGCTGCTTAAACCTGGCACCAGTGGCCGGCCTGGATTTCTGGAATGCTCACAGTATGAGCCTGCTCTTTCACTCTGTGGCTAATATCAACCATCACTGCTTCCAAATACAATTTAGAGTGTAGACTGCAGTCCACAAAATCCTATGTGTTTGGGGCTCTGGCTTCCCAAACAAAAAATATTGTCTTTCTATGCCTCTTCATAATGACTAAGAGAAGCCACTGTGCTCTCCTGTCACCTCAAGGTTTCCATTTTGGAAAACTGAAGGTAGGATACACATTTTTCAAGTAAGGCATTCAGCTCTGAAATTTTCTGACCTACCATGGATTAAAAGAACCTAAGGCTTTTCTCAATGAGCCGACCTTCTCCAGAAGAACAACATACAATGACCTCTATGCTTACTTGCGACCATTCATCATTACCAATGCTGATCAGGAATTTAAATATTTTTATACACACTTCTACGGATGCTTTACAGAAAAGTAGGATTTAGAAGATAACTTAGACAAGAGCTTATTGGAAGGGAATGTTGGCAAATGTTCTGAGGTTCTACATAAGTTCAAACCTCCCTTTCCCCAATGAAAGGGAGAAGTAAAGTACTGCTCAAACTTCTCCAAATGCCGTGTCAGCTAAGAAATGCTACAACACCGCTCCGGAAATTCTGAATCTCTAAACGAGAATAATTAATCACAAAATCAACAGCGGTATTTGATTAGCAAATGTGTCCGTTTCGTGCATCCCTCAGCAAACTCCTTGGGCAGAATAAAGTCACTGAATGCATCTATGGTGGGATAAGAAAATAATTAGAGCAATAAATAACTAAAGAAGATATTTAAACACATCTACACAAATTTCGGGAACGAAGTGAGCTGACATAATATAAAATCCTGGGAAGGTATATTTAAATGGAAAAGAAAAAAAGTTAAGAGAAGAGGTGGGGAGGAAATCACGGAACAGGTTGACAAGGAATGCAGTGTCAAGATTCCGATAAGACTCAACTGCAGTTCTTTCACTTGAATATATGCTGGGAAGGTGCCTTTTTTTAAAAAAAAAAAAAAAAAGACAACTATCTGCTTCTTCCCACTTAATATACCTTCACATAAAATACCTCCAGCTTTTTTCAAACAGAGTTCTTTACTGAAGAAATCATGTTAAATATTTTCTCTAACATATTAAAAAGCAAAACAAGCAGGAAGCCTCTATCACGTTAGTGTGGGTAGACACCGATCATTCAGTATTAGATATGAATATTTCTTCTAGTTAGAGCACAGGGGCCTAAGGTGGCATTAATGATGGGCTTTTGAGACTTCAAAGATTCCGCTTTCTTTAGGCTCACCATCCTTCCCATGACATGGACATGAATCTATCACGACTCTATAAGGAGGTAGCCAAGAAGGATCAAGGGCAAAAGGCAGACTTACCCAGAACTGCCAAACATCCACACTACCTGGGTCGCTGAGGTGAAGAAAAGGGACGGCGAGAGATCCCCAGAGGCAGGGCGGCCCTGCCAGTGAGGTGGTTTGTCCACCCCTGTAACTGGTGCGCGGTTCTGGGAATGTTTGAGCACCCAGTACATGGCTCGACGTCCCGACGGCTCAATAAATACAACTGACAACGTTAGCTTTTTTTTTTTTTACCACTTACATGTGAGATGGTGCGAGATCTGTTTTTGGTTTTCTTTTTTTTCAATTTCTCCTCCCCACCAAAAGCCTCATGAGCCCAAAGTCAGATCAACATGTGACATGTTTCATTTAGGTTTCTGGTAAAGGGAAAAGGCTAAAAGAAATTTGCTACGCCATGTTACTACAGTCTATTTCACACCATTGACTGAACAGTACCAGATTAGCAATGTAAGGTATCCCTTTATGGAAACAGAAGAGAGAAAATATTATACTCACTTTCCCCTCCATGAATGTTTTGTTGTGTAGAAACAAGCCAAGTCTTTATTTTCCCTAATTATGTTCATTTTGTGCTGAGACCTGAAATATAGAAGATATGCTGTTAAAATCAGGTCACAAAAGGGAACAAACAAGTCAGCCCAATTCCCTAACTAGTACCAATTATTTATGATGTATCAATCTTACTAAAATCCTTAATCCGGTCTTTAAAATAAGCCTAACACATATTTCTATACTTAAGGAAGCATAGTTTCCTTAATGATCCCTGAAAACAAAATACTTCTCCTCTACATAGTCTATATATGGATTCCTTTACAATGTTCCTCCCTGCTGGCAATAGGTCTCACACAAGCATCCAGGGAGCAGTTCGATGGGCAACATTTCCATTCCTCATCTGCATCCGACTGGGAACTCCCCACAGCTACATCCCCTCCCCACCTCCACTCCAGCCATTACCAGCAATGTGTGGCAGGAAAGCATTTGAGGACCCGGTTCCTTTCTCTCGGCAAAATGGTGAAGCACTTGCATTTACCCTTCAACTATGGCACGCAAGCATGCTAATTATTCAAAAGGTATAGCATTACAAAACGATTTAAGCGAAGAATATTTTCCATTAAAAGGTACAGTATTTTGAAAGAACATTTCCACTCTTTCTCCCGAGGGTCGTTGAACACTCAGATGGCAATCCTAGCTAGCTGAAATTTTCTCAATATTAATCGGAACCTTCCTTCCTCACCAGTTTTAGTCTCATGTAGCTGAATGGTTTGCATTCTACAATGTTTGCATTCTACAGTGATGATAATTCTATGTATAAAAATGCACAAAATGTCCTCAGATAAACGCTAAAGGAATTATCACCTATTTTTTTTAATTGTATTTGTTAATGCTTACTATGTGCCAGGCACTGTTCTAAGCACTGCAGTAGATACAAGCCAGTCAAGTCAGGTTGGACACAGTCCATGTCCCACATGGGGCTCACGGTATTAATCTCCATTTTACAGATGAGGTAACAGGCACAAGAAGTTAAGTGACTTGCCCAAGGTCACACAGCAGACAAATGGCAGAGCTGGGATTAGATCCCAGATGCTCTGACTCCCGGCCTGTACTCTTCCAACTAAGCCACGCTGCTTTTCAACCTTCTTTGAGGACACATTTTGGTTTCTTTTTTTTCTTTTCAATCAAATCTAATCTCTGGCCTAAAAAGTGCCTTAGGCCGACCAGTTTCAAGAGACTACGGGTTTGCAAGTCCTTCTCCAGATAAATTTCTCCTCAAAAATCTTCCAATAGCTATCAATTTCCATTTAGGTCAAGTAACAACTCTTAGTTGACTTGAGGGCCCTGCACCAGGACTCTCCTTTAACTGCCCTCTTGACCCACTACTTGCCAAACTCTTTTCTAACCAAGGAAACCTTATCGCTGTCCCTCACTCTCACCTTTCCCACTTCTCCCACCTCCTGCCCCTTGCTTATGCCTTCCATGTACCTAGAACTCCTTCCCTCTGTCAGCCCCACCACTTTTCTACCTTTACAGCTCTGCTGAAATCCCACATTCTTCAAGTGGCAACCCCTGGTCATGGTCTCACAACCACCACTCAGTACTTCGGCACATATTGATTGAAGTCCACTTAACCACATATTTATTCACTTACCCATCTTTCTCTTGTTAAACCCTACTATATCTCATTAGCTCCCAAAAGTAAATAAATTTCTGACTCCAACTACAGACAGTACGATCCTTGAGGACAGGGATTGTGACCTTTACTTCTGTTGGGCTCTCCCAAGGGTTTAGTACAGAGCACTGTCCAAAGTTGGCATTACTACCGAGTATAGGCTTTTCTCACAAACCACGGATTTTCCAACACCAGTTGGAAATGTGTAGTCATTATTACACAGTCACAGCCAATGTTTTCCATTAGATTGTAAGCTCCTTATCAGCAGAGATCATGTCATCTCCTTCTGTTAATAACTTAATATAGCGCTCAGTAAATACTATCGATTTTCTACGGCCACGTATAGAGGCATCTTGTCATTTCAAGCAGGCTAGAATGCCGTTCATTACCCACAGCCCTTACACTGCATTTTTACAGTATTATATATACTCTCTCAAGCTCTCAGTACAGTGCTCTGCACAGACTAAATGCTCAATAAATGACTGATTGAATTTTTCTGCAGCAGTAGTTTATTGTGTTGCAAGCATTCTTCAGTTAGTGCTGTAACTGTCAAGTTATTGTCACAACGCTTTTCAAATTACACAGAAACTGACCAAAGCATAAATGAGTTTCACATACTATAGCTTCCTTTAGGTGCCCATTAAGCACTTTTTACTGTAACAGTCAATTTCCCACAAAGTGGGTGGTGCTGCGAACTTCCTTAACCCTCCTTATTCTTCAAACCTTTGTTCTTAACCAAGTGTGGATTCGCCAGCTGGAGTACCTGACAGAATCTAATCCCCACAACTGGGTAGGGGAAGCTTGTTTTAGAAATAGCTACATCAAAAAAAATTCCAGAATTTTTTTTTAAAAGGAAAAGTACCTCACATCCATCTTTTAGGTCAAAAGGAAAGTTCTTCAATTACTATCAAAATGAAGGCTTAATATGCACATCTCGCGTTGCAGTATTGCTCTGATTTTCTGAATGGGAAGAAGAAAAAGTGAATCTACAAACATTCTGAAAATGTAAAAGTACTTCTACAGTTTGGTTTAAGAACGTGGCTGAATGAGGACCCATCTGGAAAGCACGTCTCTTAATAAAATGTATAGTGATTGTGTACTGAAGAAAAACACTGGAGAGGCTTACATTTCCCTGAAATGAAGATGAATACTTTGACTATTTCGTGGAGTTCTTGAAGAGATGAAAAGCTGTAAATCAAGCGGTGGCATTTATTGAGCACTTACTCTCTGGAGAGCAAGTAAGAGTAAGTGCTTGGGAGAGTACGGCACAGGGTTGGTAGACACGTTCCCTGCCCCCAAGAAGCTTACAGTCTAGAGGGGGAGGCAGACATTAACATAAATTACAACCATGTACATTAAATGGTGGGGTGAACACCAAGTCCTTAAAGGACATCCATCCAAGGGCTTAGGTGACGACGCAGAAGGAGTAGGAAAAACAGGACTAATCAGGGAAGGCCACTTGGAGATATGATTTTAAAAAGACTTCGAAGGTGAGGAGAGTGGTGGTCTGTCATAAATAAAGAGGCGGACTTGGGCAAGGGGTTGACGGCAAGAGAGACAAGATCTACATACAGTGAGTAGGCTGGTGTTAGAGGATCAGAGTGAGCAAAATGAAAATGAAATCCACGGCGTTTATTAAGTGCTTACTGTGTGGAGAGCACTGTACTAAGTGCTTGGGAGAATGACAGTTAATAATAATAATAATGTTGGTATTTGTTAAGCGCTTACTATGTGCCGAGCACTGTTCTAAGCGCTGGGGTAGACATAGGGGAATCAGGTTGTCCCACGTGGGGCTCACAGTCTTAATCCCCATTTTACAGATGAGGGAACTGAGGCACGGAGAAGTTAAGTGACTTGCCCACAGTCACACAGCCGACAAGTGGCAGAGCTGGGATTCGAACTCATGAGCCCTGACTCCAAAGCCCGTGCTCTTTCCACTGAGCCACGCTGCTTCTCCATGCTCCCTGCCCACAAGCAGTTTACAGTCTAGCAAGGGAGGCAAATATTAAAATACAATACAGATAAATACAAAAGTGATGAAGGGAAAATATCATGTTCTCGAAGGCTACAGATCCATGATGCATAGGCAACAGAGAAGTGAGAAGGAGTAGGGGAAACAAGGGCTAGTCAGGGAAGGCCTCTTGGAGGAGATTATGATTTTAGGGGGGTTTTAAAAGTGGAAACAAAGCGGTGGTCTGTCATATAAGAAGGGGGAGGGAGTTCCATGCCAGAGAACCGGAATGGCAATGCAGATGAGATTACAGTGAGCTGGCGTTAGAGGAGCAGAGTGTGCGGGCTGGGTTGTAGTAAGAAATCAGCGAGGCAAAACAGGAAAGGGCCAAGTTGATTGAGTGTTTTAAAGACGATAAGGGCTTGTTCTCGAATGAAACTTATGAGATTGTACGTATGTGTACAGAAAACACATTCCATGATACAGCCGGGTTTCCAAGGAACACACAACTGCTGCACCATGAAGTAGACTTGCATTCGAAATAGAGGCAGAATTGTTCTTAAAGAGAAATTTCTGTACACCTACCCTTTCAAAATTCCCAGTTTATCTCCATTTAGATGTTGTTTAAAAAAACAGAACACTACCATTGGTTTGTGATGCGCTCGGGATCTTTAAAATCAATAGGTTTTACTGAACCTAAGATTGAAAGCAACGTTTTAATTTTAGTACAAACACTCTGAAGACATCTTAGAGAAGTCATTTCCACGTGAGTGTTTTTAAATAATCAACTTATTTTTTTTCCTTTTGATAGCAAGGCTTTAGGTGGGTTCAAAGAATTCAGTGGCACATATATTTTATCCAAGTCACTGAAGTTTCTATCTATTGTCTGATGACCATTAATTCCCAAGAATGCCTCTGCCCCAAGATGCAGAATTCTCATCCCATCTGTAACTAATTTCCTTGAATTTATTCCAAAGGTATTATGATTTCTTCACTTGACAAGATCCCCTTTGACCAAGTGCGATTAGTTCTAAATGCTGAAATTACCTGGCATCAGTAACACCCACCTGGTAAACTGACATTGAATGCTACTAAGTGGAGTGTAATTGTAGCTTCTTACAACAAGAAAGCTCTTAACATACTTCTAAGAAGTAAGTGAAGCATTTTGAGAACCTGGGTAGCTGACCCCTCCTGATATTCATTTCACTAAAAAGCACTGTCAGTACGTATGGATATCATGAGGAAGGGTACAGAAATAAGACTAGCTTTACCACTTATCAAAACTAACACCTATTTCTGGTTCACTGAGTGACGTCCAGGTTGTCATCTCTTAAGAAAGTGGTGAAGATGGAGACTGTACAGAAAAGGCCAAAAAACATGATTGGGGTGGGGAAGGGAGTATGTGTGTGTAAATTCCACATAAGATTACATAAAAAGACTCCATGTAAGACAGAAAGAAAATGGTGGGGCTTTAAAGTCCCTATATAAGAAGGCTGAAAGAATGGCTGTGTGACCTCAGGCAAGTCATCAAACTTCTCTGTGCCTCAGTGACCTCATCTGTAAAACGGGGATTAATACCGTGAGCCCCATATGGACCGTGTCCAACCTGATTACTCTACCAGTGCTTAGTACAGTGCCTGACATACAGTAAATGCTTAACAAATACCATTTTCATAAAAAAATAGATGGCTGTAAACAAAATACACCTGGAATAGTTGTGCTTATAGATCGCACCACCAGGATGAGAGGTGTGGACAGGGATTATGTCCAACCTGATTATCTCCTGACTACCCCAGTGCTTAGTACAGTTTTAGCACATGGTAAGCACTTAAATACCACCATAATTAGGAGGCGCCAAATGAAAGCATCAAACAGAGAGAAACGTTTATTTGGGAAAGGCATTGTAACCGTATGAAACGCATGGTCTCCGGAGGTTATGTAAACTGAAAGCATCGTCAGGTTCAATCAGTGGAATTTATGAAGCGCTTACTATGTGTAGAACACTGTACTGAGCGTCTGGGAAAGCACAAGAGAATTAGCACGTTCCCTGCCCATAATGGCCTTAAAGTCTAGAATAATGGCATTCCTTTGGTTTTTCATTCATTATGCACTACCAAACATAATTACTAGGAGAGTCTCTCTGGTCCCTTAATTTAAAGGTTAAGTACATGAACTCGTCCAACTACTAAGGATTTCATAAGCGTATGTATCTTGGTGTTTTACATGCATGATGATCAGTATCTAGAAAATCTACATAGTGCTTATTACTGTACATCACATAGGTACTTTATAAATGTGAATATACTGCTATAGGAGGTAGGCACAAATCCATGGATCAGGAAGCCTAAGCTGCTATGGCAGACCTCTTCTTCCTATTCTTTTGGTTTCTGGCCAAGGACAGGAGATTATTTTTTAAAGAAACGCAGTGATACTGTCAAACTGAGGAAGAAAAGATATGTATCTTATGTGCAGCATGAACATATGACAATTTAAAACCCCATCTACTGCAATTTGCTAATGTTTCTCTTGACAGTCTAAGTTTTGTCTAGAGTGGTCTAGTAGGAAGATCACAGATCTGGGAGTTAGGAGACCAGTCCTTTAAATGGACCTTCAACGAGTCCCTCAATTATTCTGTGTCTTGGTTTCCCCATGTAAAATGGAGAAATAATACCTACCTTTCCTTGACTCACAGGGATGTTAAGGGAACAAAATTATAGAACTGATGTCAAAATACTGGGGAAAAAAGGAATACAAAAAAAAATCCTTTAAGGTATCCTTTTGATTAGCAAATCAACATCTGATTTATTCTTTGATTGACAATTTATTTCCAGGACATACTAGGATCCTGTTTTTACTGTCTTCATTAGCAATAGCATCTCCCAATGTAGTCAATTATTATGCCCGAATGGCATTCTTCCAAATTTCCTTTTTGTAGAAAAAGATAACAGGATCACACATTAAATTGGGTTTCTATCTTGATTTAGTCTCCCTAAATTATACGATACTATATTTATCCCTTCTCTGTCATGGCTTCTAAAATTACCTATGTACTCTTGTGACTGAAATCAGAACTTTAATCACAGATACTTATCCTTTTTAAGCACACATTCTGGATGACTGGTAATTTCACATAATCAAAGGAATTGTATTCTAATAGGATCTGCAATGGATAATTTTTTTGGAGATTCAACTAAATGTCTAGGAACAGAATATTAACAACTTGTGACCTGATTTTTCTTATACAATAGATCCAGTTCTATTGGAGGGAGGTTACCTTCTTACAAAATCTTGCATTATGGAAAACTCATGCGATATTACTCATCCGCTCAGTACTAAGCGCACGGATACTGAAACGGTTTCTTTGAACATTTTGACACACTGCAGCCAACAGGTTCACGCTGTTGGAAAACCATTCCCTATGTACTTAATAATCTTCTAGGCCAAAATGTTACAGCGGATTTGAGTGTGTAAAGTTTAAGCTTCTGAAAGAAAGTCACACACTGAAAAATCACCATCTGGTGCATAAAAATGACTCGTGGCAACAAACCTAAAATGTTTTAGGGGAAAGAATTAATGAAAAATGCTAGAAAACTAAAAGTCCATGGAGAAAGGAATATTTTCAAAATAATGTGCAATGAACCACGGTGGGAACTTGAAGTGGCAACGCACAGTTTTTGGTTAGTATTTGTTTAGTTTTATCTGCACTTAGTCTATTGTTAAATATATGTTGATATAGATTTAACCTAGGTGGCATGGAAAAAGTTAAATATGGAAAATAACTGTAAAACATATTCATCTAAATTTAAACTCTTTGTAGCATATTTTCTGTGGAAAACACACTGCCTTGCGAACTTTAACCCCACTTCATTTTGAATTTAAAACCTTCTTTTAATAGATAACTCAAGTCCACAATCTATTAAGAATTTTCCTCAACAGAAAAAGAGAACTTGAATGACGAAGGATTTCAAGCACTTGCATCTGAAAAGCGTGTCATAAAACCCTGGGTACAAAGAAGTTTCTGATTTTGTACATCCTATTTATTCTACTAGGAAACTGAAATACTTTTTTCCATGTCAGATGGGTCAAATAGGGAGTTGTCATCTACCACCTTGGCCCAAAAATCTCAGTGCTACCTCCCCAGCTACCTGCTTGAGCTTTAAATTGCCTCCTTACTTTTCTATTAGCCAAGTCATCTCTCCCCTAATTACTGCAAATCACTGAGATGGGTTGTTGTGTTTGGCTTTAGGAAAAATTTCCACTGTGATTTGCCGACTGCTATGAACCACTATAAAGGCATGCTACACCATCTTAAGTTACTCGTTTTATCAATTCCATTCCAAATAAAGAACTGGGTACCAATTTGTGGAGCAAAAGAGCATCAGGAAGGACTCCAGAGTCTGTTAAGTAATAAAATGAACAGTATCCAAAATGGAAAAAAAAAAATAAAGATGACAAATTGATTAATGGAAAGAGAACAAGAGAAGGAAGTCAAATAAGAAAATGCTAAGTACCATCTCATGATTTACACTATTTCTTCTAAAGATGACCACTCTTCTCTGCAGTTTCTTCCCCCCTAAAAGATCTTAACAGTTTTTAACTTTCAAGAACCACTTGTCATTTCATGGCTTCTCAGCTATTCGATCATGCACAGTCATTGAGATGTTCTCCTGAAAGTCTCACAGTGAATTTGGATATTTAAAGTTTGATATAAAATCTCAGCTCGGCATATGATCGTGTTTATACATTAGTGGAGCATTCTGGAATAAGCCATTAAACCTTAAGAACATGACATGGCTCAAGATCAAGTCAGAATTGAAAGAGCTCAGGTACAAGAGGGATGGGTGATGGGCTCTGGGCTGTGTAATTAATAATAGTAATAATAATAATTGTGGTATTCATTAAGCATTTACTATTTGGTCAAGCACTGTTCTAAGCACTAGGGAAGATATGGATAATTGGGTCAGTTCTGGCCCACACAGGACTCACAATCTAAGTAGGAGGGAAAATGGGCCACCAAGCTTGAAGATGGACCAGGGAACTGGAGATCGAGTTTGCTTCTGACCCTCCGGGCGACTGAGGGTCACTGAGACAATCATTCAGAAAACTACGTGCCGATGACTACTCGGCTCTTCAGGCAGACATGCGAGATAACACGCGGATGACTGAACGACTTCGGAGAAAAGAGAAGCAGTGTAGTCTAGTGAAAAGAGCATGGGATTGGGAGTCAGAGGATCTGGGTTCTAGCTTTGCCACTTGCCTGATGTGTGACAGTGGGCTAGTCACAACATCTCTGTGCCTCAGTTTCCTCAGCCATGGAAACTGAGCCTCAGCCTCAAACAGCCTCAGCCATACTGCCTCATTTTCAGTATCCACTATGGGCAATACCTGTTTTCCTTCCCTCTTAGGGCTGTGAGCACCTGCGGGACTGTGTCCGACCTTATCATCTCGCATCTACCCCAGCGTTCTGTAAAATGTTTGGCAACATCGTAAGCAATAAATATCCCATTTATCAATAGTAAACATAGGGATATGAATTAACAAGATTGAGAAAAATTGAGGTCATAACCGCCTTTACCTGGGAAGTCCTATTATAAAACATTTCATCAGCAACATAGAATTTAAAGCTCTTGCCAAATTCTGCCACCTAATCAGTGTATTACCCAGTGACGTATACACAAGTAAAGCACGAGAATACACGAGAAGCAGCGTGGCTCACTGGAAAGAGCACGGGCTTTGGAGTCAGAGGTCATGGGTTCGAACCCCGGCTCTGCCCCTTGGCAGCTGTGTGACTGTGGGCAAGTCACTTCACTTCTCTGTGCCTCAGTTCCCTCATCTGTAAAATGAGGATTAAGACTGTGAGCCCCACGTGGGACAACCTGATTCCCCTGTGTCTACCCCAGCGCTTAGAACAGTGCTCGGCACATAGTAAGCGCTTAACAAATACCAACATTATTATTATTATTATTATTAAAGCAGAAAACCAAATTGGAGAATTTCAGAATCTGCTCACAACAGAACATCGACATTTCTAACAAACTGAGGTTACATAAAGCCACAGCCACCTATTCGGCGGTGAAACTGGATCCACCAATGCAACATCTCAAGCAGTTTCACCAACATCACCTAAGAGCCACGCTCAACATCATTCATTCATTCAATAGTATTTATTGAGTGCTTACCATGTGCAGAGCACTGTACTAAGCTCTTGAAATGGACAATTCGGCAACAGATAGAGACAATCCCTGTCCGGGTGGCCAGGCATCAAGGCAAGATTTCCAACAGTGAGGTCTGGGACCCCTGTCAATTCAGCGGCACTGAAGGCAGGCTCCATCGTACACAGTTTTATGATGGGACCCTTGATTAAAATAGGCAACAGCAGGCTCGCCAAGTAGTTGCGGCCTGGTGAAGTTCAAGGGCTACAGGCAAACCAGGAGGACCAAAAAAAAAAAAGGCATTTTAAGGGCAGAGTGACACTCAGAGTGGCCTAGCCATGAACTGTTGAAAGACCACTGCAATCTGTGAGGCCTCAGGGAGTGGAGGAGGCCAGCAGGCCATCTCAAAACACTGAACCGTCCAAAGAAAATGAGGGAAACCACTAAGCCCTTTTCTAACTGTCAGATAGGAACACCTGCAACATGCATTTATGTGAAAAGAAAAAATAATTTTGTGCTTTGTCTTCGATGACATTAATCTTCCAAAATCCTGTTTAACCCAATAGGCAAGTTGTTCGTGAACAGGTCAACTCTTGTCGCTAAAGAAATTAAAAATATTTCCCAACTGATGTGAGTTTTTGGATGGGCAACCCAACTTCTAAAATAATATCGTTCATTTCACAACTTACTATAAAACTTTCTGAAAAAACTGTTCATGGATAAAAGTAAACAATGACTAAAATATCATACTTTTATTCTTCAAAGGGGCTTTTATAATTTTTTCAAAACGTACCTCCGCATGAATGCACAGACCTCAACACCGAAAATTAAATTTAGAGATAAAAGTCTTCTTGAAAAAAAGATCCTGAAGAGCCTGTTTGAGAATGCCAAAAATGAAATAGGTCTTCCATTAAATCTACAAATTTATTTTAAATAGGACTTGGACGAATTAGGAGTTCTTCACTGAGGCCCAATAATAAGGATTTGACTTGGCGACTCAATGTCCTATTCCAGCCCAAACTATGTTAAGTTTTGGGAAGCAGCGTGGCTTAGTGGAAAGAGCATGGACTTGGGAGTCAGAGGATGTGGGTTCTAATCCTGGCTCCGCCACTCGTCTGCTGTGTGACCTTGGGCAAGCCATCTAACTTCTCTATGCCTCAGTGACCTCATCTGTAAAATGAGGATTAAGACTGTGAGCCCCACGTGGGACAACCTGATTACCTTGTAGCTATCCCAGTGCTTGGACCAGTGCTTGGCACATAGTAAGTGCTCAACAAACACCATCATCATCATCATGCTTGAAAGGTAAAGGCCCTGCTTTATGAAGTTTACAATTTGTGACAAGCAAAAAAAAAAAAAAAAAAGCATGGAAATATGCAGAAAAGCAGCTTATGTACTGAGCACTCAAATACGATTGAATGAATATTTACTAATTCATTGCTAATCTCTAATATGTTCAGCTTTAAATTAATCAACTGTATTTATTGTATTTATTGAGCAGCCACAGTGTCCAGAATATTGTACTAACTGCAAAATGATACTTTTCCCTTTCCCCTATCCTCTGAGTCCTAATGTGGTAGACAGACTGTGCCTGAATTGATTATATTCTACCTACCTTAGGACTTAGCACACAGTGCTTAACAATTGTTATGGGGGGAGGAGGAGGAGGAAGATATTTAAAAATAATCCAAATGCCCAAAAAATTTCACTGTTGTCTGGAGATTACAAAAGCAAAGAGCCACCTCTGTGTTAAATATATGGGGAAAAAAGGCACTGACTCCTAAACTATGAATGCACATATACTACAAAGGGGTGAGTCACTTTACGATTTAATTTCCCCGTAAAAAGGTTTCAGAACACTTGCACTATTTTCATTTCCAAGGCATTACATTTTTGATTATATATGAGTTGCTAATATATTGTACAGATTCTATCCTACCTCTGTTCTAGTGTATTTTCCCAAGCACTGAGTATAGTGCTCTGTAAGTGCTCAATACTATTGATTGTTTTTGAGAAGCTATACACCAAAAGCATAATAGTCTCACTGAAACCCCCTCTTCACAGTGGTCTCATATTTGAGATTTTCCTTTTGCAAATGTCTACCCTCACCAACCACTGAGATGTTTAAAACAAGGGCTAATATCCACATCCAAACTTTCCAGCACACACACACACAAAAAACCTGACAGAAAACTCCTATTTAAAAAGAAATGCTTGTCATTTATAAACAGTTCCCTATATCTTCAATAGTAAAGTGTCTATGCAACGTGGTGTATCATGGACTCTTGGGAAAGGGAGGAAAGAATGAAAACAACCTTGCAGATTAAACTTTAAAAACTTAGTATAGTTAGGGTCAAATACAGCAACTTCACCTGCAGTTGAACTCCCTGAAGGTGAAGAAGTACTTTCTGCATACTATTTTGTTCCCAATAAAAACACTGGGATTAGAACAAAATACTTCTTCCCCAAGATGTGATTTTACATGCTCACTCTCTACTACTGACCCGTCGTCCAGTTCTGGGTCCTCCTCAATAATGAAGGTTGAATGACTCAGGAACATGGGGTTTGTTAGGGAAAAGATACTTTCAGATAGAACGTAGTCGTTCAAAATAAAAGAGAATAGAGCTAGTAGGTGGAAACTAATTCTCTTAATAGCATCTTTAGCCCTCTGAAGTAAGGGTGCTATGGAAATTTAACTAAAAGGACACCAGAAGAATGAGGAAACTTTGGTGATGGTCGACACCTAAAGTGTTTTATTGTCTTCAATTGCACTATTTTTTTAGTTTAGCATCCGTCCCTCAAATATCTGAAGTCTGAAAGCTGATGTACACTGGAAAATGTACTTCCTATATACAAATTACTACACCAAGTCTCATGGAATCTAGCAGCAATTGCTCTTCCAAACGTCTCCTCTTAAAGACCTAAATTTATCCTTTTGAAGCCCGCTCGGAAAAGCGTCCTTACGCTCGATGCGTGTATTCCTAATGCTAGGAGCGTAAATTTCGGTCGGCCCGACCACCACGGAACAGATCCCCCAAACGTGGTCTCCGGTTTCCAAGCTGGAAACAAAGTATGTAGGGAAACGGTGACACGCATTTCGAAGAGGAAGCAGATAACGGGCGGCTTTTTCCAGAGCAAGAGTTGCAAATGCAATCTTTCCGTTTAACACGGGATGGGGAAAAGGCAGGACCTGGGAGACAGAGAGAGCCTTCCCACCCCAAAACAAACAAAACCAACTAGATGGTGGCTATTAATTGGGTCATTTGGTCCTCTGAGAGCCCTTGGAGAGCCAAGCCCTGCTGTCTCCTGTACCCGGCAGCGGGAACAAGTCACCACAGGAAGCCATCCCTCAGAGGACAAGCCCCCCTATCCTGGCTGGATTCAGGGATATTCCCGGGGTCACCCAGGACTTATTCTGGTAATCATCATCATGACAGTATCTGTTATACACTGTACATTCCAAGTGCTTAGTACAGTGCTCTGCACACTGGAAGCGCTCAATAAATACGAGTGAATTGAATGAATCTGCTAAGCGCTTACTACATGCCAAGCGCTGCTCTAAGCCCCGGGGTGGATACCAGGTAAAGAGGTCGTCGCACGTGGGGCTCCCAGTCTTTATCCCCGTTTTACAGATGAGGTCACCAGAGGCCCAGAGGAGTGAAGTGGCTTGCCCAAAGTCACAGAGCCGATGAGTGGTGGGAGCTGGATTAGAACTCAAGTCCTCTGACTCCCAAACCCAGGTTCTGGCCACTGAGCCACCCTGCTTCTCTGCTGCAGCCCACCTTGCTCCCGGCCCATCACAATAATCTTACTACTAAGAACTGAGGTCCTTGTTAAACGTTTACTGTGTGCCAGGCACTGTACTAAGCGCTGGGGTGGATGTCAGCGAATCGGGTTGGCCACGCTTCCTGTCCCACCTGGGGCTCCCTGTCTCAATCCCCATTTTGGAGACGAGGTCACTGAGGCCCAGAGAAGTAAAGTAACTTGCCCAAGGTTGCAGAGCAGACAGGTGACAGAGCTGGGATTAGAACTCACGACCTTCTGACTCCCAGGCCCGGAGGCAGCACGGTGTAGTGGACAGTGCTCTGCACACAGAAAAGCGCTCAATACATACGATTGGATAAATTAATGAATGAAATAATCCCCCCCCCCGGCCCACTGGTCTGCTGTGGGACCTGGGGCAAGTCGCTTGACGTCTCTGGGTCTCAGGTCCCTCATCTGCAAAATGGGGGTTGAGACCGTGAGCCCCACATGGGACGGGGGCCTGTGCCCAACTCAGTTTGCTTGTATCCATCCCAGCGCTTAGTATAGTGTCCGGCACAGAGTAAGCGCTTAACAGATGCCACTATTGTTCCTGGTCACTCCGCCATGCTGCTTCTCAAGCCCAGCCTGCTCCTGTCCTAGAGATGATGATAATAATAATAATAATAATAATAATAATTGTATTTGTTGAGTGCTTGTTATAATAATAATAATAATAATGTTGGTATTTGTTAAGCGCTTACTATGTGCCGAGCACTGTTCTAAGCGCTGGGGTAGACACAGGGGAATCAGGTTGTCCCACGTGGGGCTCACAGTCTTAATCCCCATTTTACAGATGAGGTAACTGAGGCACCGAGAAGTTAAGTAACTTGCCCAAAGTCACACAGCTGACAAGTGGTAGAGCCGGGGTTCGAACCCATGACCTCTGACTCCAAAGCCCGTGCTCTTTCCAGTGAGCCACGCTGCTTCTCAATCAAGCATTGTTCTAAGCACTGGGTAGATATAAGATAATCCAACTGGACCCAGTCCCTGTCCCACATGGGGCTCACAGTCTCAATCCCCATTTTAGAGATGAGGTAACTGAGGCCCAGGGAAATGAAGAGACTTGCCCCAGGTCACACACAATATGAGTAGCAGAGCCGCTGTCTGTCTCTCGGCACATGCACAGCTGAGAGACAGAGACAGGGAGACAGAGACAGGGAGACACCCAGAGACAGAATCAGAGAGACACACAGAGAGACAGACAGACAGAGAGAGATACAGAGAGAGACAGGCAGAGACAGACAGAGACGGATACAGAGAGCGAGACAGAGAGATGGAGCGAGGGAGACAGAGAGACAGACACAGAGAGACAGAGACAGAGAGACATAGAGAGAGCCAGACACAGAGAGACAGAGAGAGAGAGAGACAAAGGCAGACAGAGAGACAATGACAGAAAAACAGAGAGACAGAGACAAAGAGACACAGAGAGACAGGGGCAGAGAGACACAGCGAGAGACAGACACAGAGAGAGAGAGAGAAACAGAGAGACCGAGAGAGACAGAGACCAAGAGAGACAGAGACAGAAACAGAGACAGAGATAGAGTCAAGGACAGAGAGACACAGAGAGAAAGAGAGAAACAGAGAGACCGAGAGAGACAGAGACAGACACAGAGAGACAGAGAGAGGTAGAGAGAGACAGAGACAGACAGACAGAGACACATACAGAGAGAGACAGAGATAGAGTCAGGGACAGAGAGACACAAACAAAGAGAAACAGAGACACAGAGAGACCGAGACAGAGACAGAGAGAGATAGGGTTAGACACAGAGACAGAGACAGACACGAAGAGAGACAGAGACAGATAGGGACAAAGAGACACAGAAAGATAGACAGAGAGAGACAGAGCGGCACAGAGACAGAGATAGAGAGAGACAAGGTCAGAGAGACACAGAGAGAGACAGACACGCAGAGAAACAGAGAGGCAGAGAGACCGTGACAGAGACCAAGAGAGACAGAGACAGACACAGAGACAGATAGGGTTAGACACAGAGAGACAGGAAGAGAGACACAGAGACAGATAGAGACAGAGAGACACAGAGACAGACACAGAGAGAGACAGAGATAGAGTCAGGGACAGAGAGCCACAGAGAGAAAGAGAGAAACAGAGAGACCGAGAGAGACAGAGACAGACACAGAGACAGATAGGGACAGAGAGAGACAGAGAGACACTGAGACAGATACTGAGACAGATAGAGAGACAGAGATAGAGTTAGGGACAGAGAGATACAGAGAGAGACATGCAGAGAGAGAAACAGAGAGGCAGAGAGACCGAGAGAGACAGAGACCGAGAGAGACAGACACAGAGACAGATAGGGTTAGACACAGAGAGACAGACAGGAAGAGAGACACAGAGACAGATACAGAGAGAGACAGAGATAGATAGAGTCAGGGACAGAGAGTCACAGAGACAGACACACAGAGAGAGAAACAGAGAGGCAGAGAGCCCGAGAGAGACAGAGACCGAGAGAGACAGAGAGACACAGAGATAGAGTCAGGGACAGAGAGACAGAGAGAGACAGAGACAGGAAGAGAGACACAGAGACAGATACAGAGAGAGACGGAGATAGAGTCAGGGACAGAGAGACACAGAAAGACACGCAGAGAGAGAAACAGAGAGGCAGAGAGACCGAGAGAGACAGAGACAGACCCAGAGACAGAGAGAGAGAGATAGAGTCAGGGACAGAGAGACACAGAGAGAGAGAGACACGCAGAGAGAGAAACAGAGAGGCAGAGAGACCGAGAGAGACAGAGACAGACCCAGAGACAGATAGGGTTAGCCACAGAGAGACAGAGACAGAGAGATACAGAGAGAGACAGAGAGAGATAGAGTCAGGGACAGAGAGACACAGAGAGAGAGAGAGACACGCAGAGAGAGAAACAGAGAGGCAGAGAGACCGAGAGAGACAGAGACAGACCCAGAGACAGATAGGGTTAGCCACAGAGAGACAGAGAGACAGAGATACAGAGAGAGACAGAGAGAGATAGAGTCAGGGACAGAGAGACACAGAGAGAGAGAGACACGCAGAGAGAGACAGAGAGGCAGAGAGACCGAGAGAGACAGAGACAGACCCAGGGACAGAGAGACACAGAGAGAGAGAGACACGCAGAGAGACCGAGAGAGACAGAGACAGACCCAGAGACAGATAGGGTTAGCCACAGAGAGACAGAGAGATACAGAGAGAGACAGAGAGAGATAGAGTCAGGGACAGAGAGACACAGAGAGAGAGAGACACGCAGAGAGAGAAACAGAGAGGCAGAGAGACCGAGAGAGACAGAGACAGACCCAGAGACAGATAGAGTCAGGGACAGAGAGACACAGAGAGAAAGAGACCGAGAGAGACAGATAGGGTTAGACACAGAGAGACAGGAAGAGAGACAGAGAGACACAGAGCCAGAGCATCTGTGTTTCCTCGGGGCCTCCCCTTCGCGTGTGTGTGTGTGTGTGTGTGTGTGTGTGTCGGGGGCGGTGCGGCTTCCCGGAAGCGTTTCGGGGAGGATTGGGGGGAAGAGAGGACGGGGGGCGGGGGGCGGGGGCCGGGAGGGGACAGCGGGGCGCGGCAGGACCGGCCCGGGCACCGAAAACCTCCTGCCGCTGCCGCCGCTCCTTCCTCGTCGCCCTCGTCCGTCCCGGCGGCCTCCGTGCCCCCCCTCCCCGGCCCTCCCCGTTACCTCGGCGGCGGCGGAGACGGCGGGCTCCGACCCGGCCCGACCCGGCCCAGGCGGCTGCTCCTCCCCCGGCTGCGGCTGCGGCTGCGGGGCTCAGCGGCGGGCAGTGGAGGCCGCCATCTTCCCCCCCCCCCCCGGCCACAGGAAATCTCCTCCACTGCGCCTGCGCCGGCGCCGCCCCCCCCCACGCCTGTCACGAGGACGAACACGCCCCGCCCCTCTCCGCCCGCCGCCTCCAGGCCCCGCCCCCTTCCGTTCATTCATTCCTTCGTTCCTTCACTCATTCGTTCATTCTCTCATTCGTTCATTCGTTCACTCATTCATTCACTCACTCATTCATTCACTCATTCGTTCACTCATTCATTCACTCTTCATTCATTCCTCATTCACTCACTCATTCATTCGTTCATTCACTCATTCACTCACTCATTCATTCATTCACTCTTCATTCATTCACTCATTCACTCACTCATTCATTCATTCATTCTTTCACTCAATCATTCACTCTTCATTCATTCACTCATTCACTCACTCATTCATTCATTCGTTCATTCAGTCATTTATTCACTCTTCATTCATTCACCCATTCACTCATTCGTTCATTCACTCATTCGTTCATTCATTCATTCATTCGTTCACTCATTCATTCGTTCACTCATTCATTCACCATTCATTCATTCGTTCACTCATTCATTCACTCATTCATTCATTCATTCGTTCATTCAGTCATTTATTCACTCTTCATTCATTCACCCATTCACTCATTCATTCATTCACTCGTTCGTTCATTCACTCATTCGTTCATTCATTCATTCGTTCACTCATTCATTCACTCACTCATTCATAAGTTCACTCAATCATTCACTCATTCATTTCATTCACTCATTCACGCACTCAATCATATTTATTCATTCATTCATTTCCTAGTATTTATTGAGCGCTTACTCTGTGCAGAGCCCTGGACTAAGCACTTGGAATGAACAAGTCGGCAACAGAGCGAGACCGTCCCTGCCCTCTGACAGGCTTACAGTCTAATCGGGGGAGACGGGAAGATGAGAACAATGGCAATAAATAATAATGTTGGTATTTGTTAAGCGCTTACTATGTGCCGAGCACTGTTCTAAGCGCTGGGGCAGATCAGGGTAATCAGTTTGTCCCACGTGAGGCTCACAGATAATCCCCATTTTACAGATGAGGTAACTGAGACATACAGAAGTTAAGTGACTTGCCCACAGTCACACAGCTAAGTGGCAGAGCCAGGAGTCGAACCCATGACCTCTGATTCCGAAGCCCACGCTCTTTTCACTCAGCCACACTGCTTCTCCAGGCAATCAGGTTGTCCCACGTAGGGCTCACAGACTTCATCCCCATTTTACAGATGAGGGAACTGAGGCCCAGAGAATGTTAATGTTAATGTTGGTATTTGTTAAGCGCTTACTATGTGCCGAGCACTGTTCTAAGCGCTGGGGTAGACATAGGGGAATTAGGTTGTCCCACGTGGGCTCACAGTCTTAATCCCCATTTTACAGATGAGGGAACTGAGGCCCAGAGAAGTTAAGTGACTTGCCCAAAGTCACACAGCTGACAGGTGGTAGAGTCGGGATTCGAACCCATGACCTCAGACTCCCAAGGCCGTGCCCTTTCCACTGAGCCACGCTGCTTCATCTCACAAAAACAACGGCAACTAAATAGAATCAGGGTGATGTACATCTCATTAAACAAAATAAACAAAATAAATAGGGTGGTGAAGATATATACAGTTGAGCGGACGAGTACAGTGCTGTGGGGAAGGGAAGGGAGAGGTGGAGGAGCAGAAGGAAAAGGGGAAAAAGAGGGTTTAGCTGTGGAAAGTAAAGCGGGGGTGGCAGAGGGAGTAGAGGGAGAAGAGGAGCTCAGTCTGGGAAGGCCTCTTGGAGGAGGTGAGTTTTAAGTAGGGTTTTGAAGAGGGAAAGAGAATCAGTTTGGCGGAGGTGAGGAGGGAGGGCGTTCCGGGACCGTGGGAGGACGTGGCCCGGGGGTCGACGGCGGGATGGGCGAGACCGAGGGACGGTGAGGAGGTGGGCGGCGGAGGAGCGGAGCGTGCGGGGTGGGCGGTAGAAAGAGAGAAGGGAGGAGAGGTAGGAAGGGGCAAGGTGATGGACAGCCTTGAAGCCTAGAGTTATGGAGCGCTTACTCTGTGCACAGCACTGGACCGAGTGCTTGGAATAGACAACTGGGCTAACAGAAAAGGACCATCCCCGCCCCATAGTAATGTTGGTATTTGTTAAGCGCTTACTAAGTGCAGAGCACTGTTCTAAGCGCTGGGGGAGACACAGGGGAATGAGGTTTTCCCATGTGGGGCTCACCGTCTTCATCTCCATTTGACAGATGAGGGAACTGAGGCCCAGAGAAGTGAAGTGAGTCACTCACAGTCACACAGCTGACAAGTGGCGGAGCCGGGATTTGAACTCATGACCTCTGAGTCCCAAGCCCGGGCTCTTTCCACTGAGCCACGCTGCTTCTACACAGCTTATGAAGCGCTTACTCTGTGCAGAACGCTTGGAATGGACAACTTGGCAACAGAAAAGGACCATCCCCGGCCCAAGACGGTCTCACGTCTAGAGGGGAGAAAACTCCGCTCACCGCAGTTCCTTTCCTCCTCCAGGCCCCGCCCCCTGCCTCCTTTCATTTATTCATTCATTTAATACTATTTATTGAGCACTTACCCTGTGCAGAGCACTGGACTGAGCGCTTGGAATGGACAATTGGGCAACAGAAAAGGACCATCCCCGCCCCATGACGGGCTCACAGTCTAAAAGGGGGAAAACTCGTCCCACCGCAGCCCTCGGCCTCCAGGCCACACCCCCTGCCTCCTTTCATTCATTCATTTAATACTATTTATTGAGCGTTTACCTTGTGCAGAGCACTGGACTGAGCGCTTGGAATAGACAGTTGGGTAACAGAGAAGGACCATCCCCGCCCCATGACAGGCTCACAGTCTATAGGGGGGGAAACTCCACAAACCGCAGCCCTCTGCCTCCAGGCCCCGTTCCTTTCCCCTTTTCATTCATTTAATACTATTTATTGAGTGCTTACCCTGTGCAGAGCACTGTACTGAGAGCTTGGAATGGACAACTGGGCAACAGAGAGAGACCCTCCCCGCCCCATGACGGGCTCACAGTCTAAAGGGGGGGAAACCTGGCCCACCGCAGCCCTCGGCCTCCAGGCCCTGCCCCCTGCCTCCTTTCATTCACTCATTTAATACTATTTATTGAGCGCTTACCTTGTGCAGAGCACTGAACTGACCTCTTGGAATGGATAATTGGGCAACAGAGAAGGACCATCCCGGTCCCATGACGGGCTCACAGCCTAAAGGCTCACCGCAGCCCTCTGCCTCCAGATCACGCCTCCTGCCTCCTTTCATTCATTCATTCATTTAATACTATTTATTGAGCACTTACCTTGTGCAGAACACTGTACTGAGTGCTTGGAATGGACAATTGGGCAACAGAGAGAGACCCTCCCTGCCCAATGATGGGCTCACAGTCTAAAAGAGAAGCAGTGTGGCTCAGTGGAAAGAGCCCGGGCTAGGGAGTCAGAGGTCATGGGTTCGAATGCCTGCTCTGCCACTTGTCAGCTGTGTGACTGCGGACAAGTCACTTCTCTGGGCCTCAGTGACCTCCTCTGTAAAATGGGGATTAAGACTGTGAGCCTCACGTGGGACAACCTGATGACCCTGTATCTACCCCAGTGCTTAGAACAGTGCTCTGCACACAGTAAGCTCTTAACAAATACCAATGTTACTATTATTATTATTAAATTGTTTATCAACTCCCATGTGTCCTACTTTTGCAACTTGACACATCATCTTTTTCTTCAATCACATTTACTGAGCACTTATTGTGTGCAGAGCACTGTCCTCTGCACTTGGGAGAGTACACTGTAACAGAGACTCCATGCCTGTAAGAATAATAATTTCTGAGACATCCAACATGATTTTACTTGATCTAATTTTCTATGTACTCTTTCCCTCCTTCTTTGCACCCAAGCCGATTGTTCTCTGTTCAGGTTTAACAGGAGAACTACATAGAGTTTGGAACATAATCCACTGCTTTCAGCCACCCCAGTGCATCCTGACTAACTCAGGCCTCTTGAGAAGTTCCCATTTGGATGGTTGTTACGTTGCACTCTCCCAAACACTGAGCACGCAGCGCTCGGTAAATACGAGTGAATGAATGGGAGTTGCCCGGTGCAGTTTTGAGGTGATGGCACCCTGGCATTACCCACCCCAGTGCAACCGATGAGGTGGAATTCATCACCCAGATGGCCAACGCTTACGAATCCCCACCAAAAAAGTGGAACAAGACAGAATGGAGGAGCTAACACCCCTGATTTAGGGGTGTATTTGCCAATTCCAATTGGACACCCATTTAGGGCGGCCCTCCTCGGCTGCCCTCTTTTCCAAAGGGGAAGATTCCAAAGAGAAGCTCAGAGAACAGTAATAATATTGGTATTTGTTAAGCTCTTGCTACGTGCCAAGCCCTGTTCTGAGCGCTGGGGTTGATACAGGGTGATCAGATTGTCCCACGTGAGGCTCACAGTCTTCATCCCCATTTTACAGAGGAGGTCACTGAGGCACCGAGGAGTGAGGAGACTTGCCCAAAGTCACACAGCCGACGGGTGGTGGAGCCGGGATTAGAATCCACAACCCCTGAGTCCTAAGCCCGAGCTCTTGCCACTGAGCCACGCTGCTTCTCAAAACAAAGCAGCGGCTCGGTGAGGGAAGGTTGAAAGAGGGTCGGGTCCAGGGAGGAAAGGCAGAGGAGGGACAGAGGGAGGCCTCACTTAGATGGTCATCAGAGAATCTTGATGTCTCATTCAGGTGTCTGGGCAAGCATAGCACCTTCCCTCCCCTGGAATCACTCCCTAATGTCCAATTAGTATGTAGAGTTTCTCACTTTAATTTACACTGGTTCTTTTCACAGTGATTTACACTTGCACAGCTGCTTGGAGTTGTATTTTGGTAGATTTTTCTGAAAACTCATGACCTTTTAGCTTTGCAAAACTGGATCCACTGGGCACTATTCTCTTGACTGTGTTTTCTCAAAATGGGGTTCTCAGGTGACACCTATATTTTAGGATTCAAGATGGTGGGATGGGGATGTCCAGTTCCCCTCCCCCCCACCACACATTTTAAATATGCATCCAGAATCACTCGTGTGGTAGCCTATTTCAAATCTGTGACATATTTTACATTGTCTGCATGACTCTGGGAAGTCTGAAACCCAGCCAAGCCTGTACAGGCACCTTCTTTGCTTCAGAATCATCATCGTACCTATCTTAGCCAGTAAGGAGCTATGGGAATGTTTAGTTTTTTGGGATGGCATGAGAGAGTACCAGATCCCTGGATCCTTACATAACTGACTGGAAACTGGTTTCCTGCTTGAGAAAGACCATGACTCCCTGAGTACCAAAGGAGGAGCCTCCGATTTTCAAAAGCCTTGTTCCGTAAAGGACATCCCATAGGATGGGAGAATTGGGAGAATAGTAGCATAATAAATCGGGAGTATTTATTGAGAATAATCAGTGAAGTGCTTGGGAGAGTACAAATAGAATTAGCAGGCATGATCCCAACCCCCAGAGATCTTACGGTCCAGTGGGGGAGGCAAATACAAACTAAATTACCGACTGAAGGAAGAAAACGGAAAGATGAATACGTAGACGAATTAAGTATATGTTTGAGATTTATTAGTGAGAAACTGATCTTGAAATTCTAGTTAAGAATGATAAAGGGGACCATTTATTTTCCAACAATTCAGAAGCTACCAGGATTTAAATCAGGGGTTTCTATTGAGCGTTTACTCTCTGCCGAGTACTATACTAAATTCTTGGGCAGGTACGGTACAATAGAGTCGGTAAACTAATTGATTAACACTGAATCAGGCTAGCCAGAGTCAGTGGTAGTGGTTTTTCTGACAACGCGAATCCTTGAAATACATGTCACTGCAGTGTATGTTTTTAGCTGCCCCCAAAGGAGTTTAAAAGTGTTTAAATAGCATGGGCTTCCTTTGAAAACCAACAGATTCCCTGAGGTTGTCAGTAATCAATGGCAGTAAGAGTCACAAAGGAAACATTTTCCCAAGAATCGGTTCTTTCTCTGGAAAAGCAGCATGGCATAGTAGAGAGAGTACAGGCCTGGGAGTCAGAAGGTCATGAGTTCTAATTCTGACTCTGCCACTTGCTTGTTGTATGACCTTGGATAAGTCACTTCTCTGTCCCTCAGTTACCTCATCTGTAAAATGGGGATTGAGACTATGAGCCCCACATGAGACAGGGACTGGATCCAACCCGATTGGCTTATATCCACTCCAGCGCTTGCTTAGTTTAGTGCCTGGAACATAGTAAGCGCTTGAAAAATGCCCAATTATTATCATTATTTTTGAGTACCTGCTGGGTGCTAAGCACTGTAGTAAGCATTTGGGAACTACAAAACAAGATAGTGACACATTCCAAGGAGCTTCCAACTTTCATGGAGAAGACAAGCATAAAAGTATTAACAAGCCTATTAGGTCTCTCTCTCCAGTTTATCCAGCGACACCACAGCTGCTCCTGTCGGCCGCTCCTCCCTCTCCCCAGCCGCCCACCCACACGGTCTCAGAGAGAGACACAGTGTCACGTCCTTCAGTGACCCAAGCCTCTGAACCCTAGCTGGAAGAAATCACTCCATCCTATCCCACCTAGATTAATAATGTTAATGTTGGTATTTTTTAAGCGCTTACTATGTGCAGAGCACTGTTCTAAGCTCTATGGTAGATACAGGTTGTCCCACATGAGGCTCACAGTCTTAATCCCCATTTTAAAGAGGAGGTCACTGAGGCCCAGAGAAGTGAAGTGACTTGCCCAAAGTCACACAGCTGACAGGTGGCAGAGCCGGGATTAGAACCCATGACCTCTGACTCCTAAGCCCGGGCTTTTGCCAATGAGCCTCGCTGCTTCTCTAGATTACCGCTTCAGCCTCCTTGCTGACCTCCTTGGTGACCTCCCAGCCTCCTGGCTCTCCCCGCTCCAGTCCATTCTTCACTCTGCTGCCCAGGTCATTTTTCTACAGAAACATTCAGGACACATCACCCCACTCCTCAAAAAACTCCAGTGGTTGCCCATTCACCTCCATATCAAACAAAAACTCCTCACCATTGGCTTTGAAGTAGTCCACCATCTTGCCCCCTCATGCCTCACCTCGCTTCTCTTCTTCTACAACCCTACCCGCACACTCCGCTCCTCTCATGCTAATCTTCTCACTGAGCCTCCGTCTTGCCTGTCGCCTCGCCACTGACTCCTAGCCCACGTCATGCCTCTGGCCTGGAACGTCCTCCCCGCTCAAATCTGACAGACGATTCCCCCCCTTCCAAGCCTTATCAAAGACACATCTCCTCCAAGAGGCCTTCCCAGACTAAGCCCCACTTTTCTTCATCTCCCACTCCCTTCTGCGTCACCCTGACTTGCTCCCTCTGCTCTTCCCCCCTCCCAGCCCCACAGCACTTAGGTATATATCGGTAATTTGATTTATTTGTATTGATGTTTGTCTCTCCACCTCTAGACTCTGAGCCCGTTGTGGGCAGGGAATGTCACTGTTTAGTGTCGTGTTGTACTCTACCAAGTGCTTAGTACGGTGCTCTGCACACAGTAAGCCCTCAATAAATATGATTGAACGAATGAATGAATGAACGAAGAAATGTGGCTGCCATCTCAAGGTCTCTGAGGTTCCTTTTTCCAGGGTGGTGGCCTGGGGAGCCAAAGAGGACTGTGGGCAAGTCACTTAACTTCTCTGTGCCTCAGTTCCCTCATCTGTAAAATGGGGATTAAGACTGTGAGCCCCACGTGGGACAACCTGATTCCCCTGTGTCTACCCCAGTGCTTAGAACAGTGCTCTGTCCATAGTATTCGCTTAACAAATACCAACATTATTATTATTAACTCCTGCAGAAGTAGTGAGTTCCCTTAATGAGCTCCTGCAACTCCAAGGCAAGGGGGCTCGGCCCCCTTTCTTGAGGCTCACCATTTGGCTATAATCTCTGGTACCTTAGAGAAGCAGTGTGTCTCAGTGGAAAGAGCCTGGGCTCGGGAGTCAGAGGTCTTGGGTTCGAATCCCACCTCTGCCACTTGTCAGCTGTGTGACTGTGGGCAAGTCACTTAACTTCTCTGTGCGTCAGTTATCTCATCTGTAAAATGGGGATTAACTGTGAGCCTCACGTGAGACAACCTGATTACCCTGTATCTACCCCAGTGCTTAGAACAGTGCCCTGCGCATAGTAAGTGCTTAACAAATACCAACACTATTATTATTATATGGTATTTTGTGCATGGTGCGTCCATTCATCCAGATGATTCAAAATATCTCATAACCAGCAGTCACCTTAAACAGGAGGAACAAACTTAAGAAGGGGTAACCCACAGTCATTCAGTGAAGAGTACCACTGGGAATTCAATCCAGATGTCCTGATTCTCAATCAGATGCTCCACTGATGTCCTTGTTTATAGTATTATCATAAAAATCTGAGCCTCTTGAAGATGTGACAGAGACTTGTCTGCTGTGTGACCTTGAGCCAGTCATTTCACTTCTCTGGGCCTCAGTTATCTCATCCGTAAAATGGGGATTAAGACTGCGAGTCCCGTGCGGAATAGGGCCGATGTCCAACCTGACAACCTTGTATCTACCCCAGTGCTTAGTGCTTCACTCATGTCCTTATATATGGAATTATAAAAATCTGAGCCTCTTGAAGATGTCACCTTGAGCCAGTCATTCTGCGGGACAGGGCCTAGGTCCAACCTGACCATCTCGTATCTACCCCAGTGCTCAGTACAGTGCCTGGCACATAGTAAACGCTTAACAAATACCATTATAAAAGAGAAAGAAACACACACAATTAAAGGCACAGCAGCAGAGATAGATGGAGATCAAAAGACACACGGAGAATTATGGAAGGGGAGAAATACACAGACACCTTGCCACCTGACACCACGCCAGATGAGTCTCTCCTCCTTCGGGAGAGGGCAGGAAGAAGTTCTGCTGTTATATGTCTCTGTCTTCCCCTTTTAAATTGTGAACCCCTTGAGGGTCAGATAATTTGCCGAAATTGATTTTTGTGTATTCACCCTAGTGCTTCACGCAGTAAGTGCTTATGAGACAGCCACATAGAGACAGCTGGAAGCTTATTGTCACTGTAGTGTTCAGCTGCCTGGAGGTGGTGTTGACCATGGTAAGAATAAGAAAAGAGTAGGCCAACACTGCCTTCTCACCTTCCCTTCTAAACCTACTCTTTTCTTATTCTTACCATGGTCAACTTCACCGATTTCCTCCCTTAAACTTACAGGTTTCTCCTCTACCTTATTTCATGGATCTACCTCTTCTTTCCCATCCTTATGACCACCCTCTTGGTCCAAGATGTCGTCATTCCTTTTTTATTTTTGTTTTTGTTTTTCTCGGTATTGTTAGGGACCTGCTAAGCACTGGGTCAGGTTGGACACAGTCCACGTCCCACATGGGGCTCACAGTTTTAATTTTCGGTTTACAGATGAGGTAATTGGGGCTCAGAGAAGTTGAGTGACTGTCCAAGCACAGAACAGACAAGTAGAACCCAGGTCCTCTGACTCCCCGGCCCACGCTCTTTCAACTGGGCCACGCTGTTTCACATTTCCCGGCCAGATCACTGCCTCAGGCTCCTTACTGGTGTCCATGCTTCCAACCTCAGCCGTCTTCTGACTATCCTATACTATGCCGCATGATATTTGCTCATTTACTCCCCTCCTCAAAGACCTCCCCTGGCTACCCATTCCCCTACTCATTCCCCTCCACCAATTTTTTCTTCTTATCTTTCCATTCTCTTCTCCGGCTTTGCCCTGAATCACACTCTTTGCCAATGGTGCGATAAGGCCTACAACTCCTTCCCTGTTATTTGGAAGTAAAATAAAAGAACACTTCAAAAGTACCAAATAAATGCATTGGAAGCTTCCACGTCTTAGTCATTTATTCCTTAGCAGTCCTGTATTGCATAGACGGGGGAGAAGGGCAGGAGGGGGAATGAAATTTCCCCTCATATTGAATATTTTCTGCTCATATATTCTATTGAATTGGGCTACTCACATCTTCAAAGAGTCACTTTCAAGAACTGAATCGCCCCTTCATATGGGAAATTCCCACTGGCATTCAATCGGCAATGAATGTTTATAAAGAATATGTGAAAAAGGAGGGCATGGATTATAAAACAACTAATAAGACTTTAACTACTTCCCTAAGAGAAAAAGTAGAATTGCAATGTTCTTTTTTACTTTGAGAACAGTAATAAAAAAACAGACTGCAACCACCTGCTCCACATGGAAGAAAATAAATGAGTACAGGAAGAAGTGATCTAGTTAGGCATGGCAACAAGTTTTACCTAAACCCAGGGCAAAATTCCACATCATTCTTCCCTGCCTTTCCTGTCACTGGCAAACATGAAACATGAGGGTGGGGATGGTTAGGAAGAGACTTAAACTTCATATATTCTGTGCCTCAGAATGTTTTCCTAAATTATTATTGTTCTTATTCTGTATTTGTTAAGCATTTACTGTGTCGAGCGCTGTTCTAAGTGCTGCGGTAGATGCAATTTAGGTGGGACACAGTCCCTGTTCCACATGGGGCACCATGTGAGTAGGAGGGAGTAAGATTTAATCCCCATTTTACAGTTGAGGAAACTGAGGCATAGAGTTGTGACTTGCCCAAGGACCCAGAGCAAGCAATTGACAGAGCTAGGATTAGAACCCAGGTCCTTTGACTCTTTCCACTAGGCCCCGCTGCTTCTGTTCTAAGCCTTAAATTTGCTCACCTGAAAATTTTCATGGCTAAATGATTCTTCATAGATGTGGGGAGGTGGGGCTTTGGCTTCCCTCAACCCAAGGAAAGGAGGTTTGGGTTATCTGTTCTTGTTGCTCAGTGAAAATTTCCCCAAGTAATTAGTTCAAAAGTGAACCTTGCCCACACAGGAAACGACATCTCCCAGCAGCCCAGCATTGTGAACTCCTGTCTTTGATCACCATAGGAGCAAGAAGAGGGATGGGAATATTTGAGAACGGAAGGCCAGGGCTTTGGAGAAAATTGTTTCCGAAAGGCGGTGCAGGCCGTGACCATCATCACTATTTTGGGCTATCACAGTAAAATATTCTGCTCTTTTTCATTGCCTCGTCTTCCTGTAAATAAATCCGTCTGTGGTTCCATGCTTGATTAACTTGTTTGATCCCTGATTATTCATTCTCACAGGCTTTGTCACTTGTGAAGATAACCACGGCCAACTATTAGCCAAAAAAATAAAAGGAGAGAAGAAGAAAGGTAATGCAATGAATCAATCACTTGTACTTACTGAGCTCTTACTGTGCAAACCTTTTATATTACAATAATGAGCTAGATTTTCCCCAGTGCCTAAGCTACTCCCTTGGGGTAAATTAGATGCTTAGAGAAGTTTTCAGCCCACAGGACTGCCTCAGTGGATTTCTACTGTTAGTATTTTCTTCTCTACTACCATGTATTACAAAATGAGTTACTAACATATATTCTTGCTTCAGAGCACTAAAAGAACCCCAATCATGTGAAAGACTTAACGGTCTAACTTACTATCAAGGAGTGTCTTAGGCATTATGAGCCCAAAATACCAAAATGATGAGGAACTGTGTTTTGCTCATCATCGTCATCATCCCAATAAACTAAAATCTGTTGAACCATCCCTTGGGTACAGGACACTGCACTTAAATGTTTCAACCGAGGGATGTTATAATGAGGCAAACTCAAGAATAAGCTACTTAATTGAGTTTAAAAAAAATTTACATTAGATTATCCCAAAGTTCATTAATGCAGGACATTAATGCAGTTTCAGTTGTTTCCGCATCAGTAGGTGACAGACTTCTAATACTTTAGTGGGCCTTAAACATCTCTGCTAAGCCCAGGCTCTGTGAGGTAAAATTACTCCTTAAAACCAAAAGTGTTATTTCATTGCCTCATATATCAGGAATTTGGAATTTTCAGCAAATTCCCCGTTAGCCACTTACCACTTTGCCACTACATACTTTCAATAAAACAGAATGTTTTCCATATTTAAGTTTAATATGTGTGAGTTCTCAGTTTTTTATGACACTCCTGAGGTAGAAAATTACTCATGACAAATCTGTAGCAGATTTAAAGGGATGTTGCTGAATTCACTACATTTCATTTTTATTTTCCTCCTCTGTTTTTCTTTCCTAAAATCTTAGACGAGGTCGGTGAGATTTTCTTTTAAGTAGATTTCATTAGCCTTATTCTAAAAGCGTGGAAGGATCTTGTCTAAATAGAGATAGCAAATGTGCTGCTCATATATCTGTTGGAAATGTATTTAGATAGTGGAAACCTGCTTACATAAGAGTTTTTACCTGCCATAAGACCTTTCAGTTGCTGTCAGAAATGTTTGCACTAATTGAAGAGCTCCTCAGAAATCCTTGGTTACTGCAACATACAGTAAGTTAAATATTTTCGTGCCTTAAAACCCTAAGGGTCACAGATAATATCTTTACTTTCAATACTTTCAGAAAAGAGTATGCTAGAAAAGGTTTTGCATGTGGGGGTGAATGTTTGCTGGGTTGCCAATTTCAGAGGACCGATGGGGGTTATTGCCCCATGGAATTGGGTCGCTGGGGGCAAAGAGACTATCTTTGGTCCTAGGCAATGGCCACTTCACCTACCTCTAAAACAACTCTCTGTGTACCTATGAAGAGAGGAAACGCGCTTCGACCAAAAGCTTTCCCCAGTTTCTGGTTTGTCAGGCTTGACATGAAAGTCTGGCAAGGGAAACTAGAAACATTAGGCAAAGAGTTGTAAGGGTAGAGGACTCCACAGTCAGTTGAATTCCAGCCACTTGGGTGAAACCTGCTGGATTAAGGATGTCGGGGATAATTGTTAGTGTGCTATTTCTCCATCTCCTAAAAATCTGTTTTAATTATGATTTCTTTCCTGTAAAATTCTCTAGTAAAATTCTCTAGTGAAACAGGTCTGTTTATCCGGTCTCTACTAGGGTGCGTGGATAATTTTCAGAGGTGGGCACGTCAGAAGGGCAGTCAGTGTTCAATCTCATCTCTCACCCCTTCTTTGTCTTCTCAGCCAAGAGTTTCCTTTTAAGACAGTTTGGATCAGGAAGGAAGGAAACAGAGCTGGAGACGGTTAGGACTGGGGGTGGTAAAAAGGGAGGAAAAAAGGTCAGAGCCATTTGTAGAGGTCAACATTGGAGCTAACAACAGGAACAAGGGTGAGGTGAAGTGGGATGAGGGTTGGGTCACTGGTAGTTGTTTAGGGGGCTCTTTGTTGCCATTGATTCCGTAAAATGCTAATGTCGAAAATTTCATTCAAATGAGAATGCACCGAAAGGAATAGACCAAACAAAGTCAATTTAAAAGCTTTTAGTGACCATCAGTAAACAATACCCAATGGAAAATAAAGAGTAATTGGACAGTCCTAGAAAATAAAGTGGATGAAATTGAAACTGCTCATGGAGATCTCACTCGGTATTTCATCTCACCAATCTGGGTTGCATTTACTTGGTTCTCCATTTTTTCCTCCTCCTCATGACCTACAGCATTATAACTCTGTGTCCAGGACTAGCCCAGAAACTATACAAGACGTTACAGAAGCCAAGGCTGCTGACTCAGGTTTTGGCAGAGGGATACCAGATTGTTCATTTGCAGCCCTGAATCACTTCCATTTCTTCCAGCAAACAGTGGCAGCATGCACACTGCTGGAAAAGAACAAAACGAAAACAAACCAAAGCCTGCTTTTTCGCTGACGCGTTGGTTTCTGACTACATGACCGAGTGTGCTTCATTGTTGGCCTTACTGCCCATTTCTGGCATTAAGTGGCTGCTGGCGTTCATCCCTGGGATCTTGTCCATCTTTCTGATTTCAAAGGGGTTTCTGTATGTACGTGCAAGGACTCGGGGAGAGAAGGAGAGGAAAAAAAAAAAATCCCCCTTTTTGGACTCTTCTGATTGATCAACCCAGTTTCAAGCTGGAAGAGAATTATCCGGTTTATAGATTGCAGGCTGCTGTGAGGTGCGTTCTACTGCCTAAATGGCAAAGTTAATATTAGATGAGAGCAGTGCTATTTTCCTCCCTAGTCAGGCTCAATTCACTCATACAGTAGAGTGTGTCATCGTTTTCCTGCTCGAGCTTTGTCAAAGTAGTCATGCCACATAACTCCAGAGTCTTATTTTCCACAGATGAGAAAGTATGATTTGATGAATATACAACTCAAGACAGAGTTAGGAGTGTCATCACACACCCCCACTCACACATCCTGTTTCTGCTAGCTTGTCTCCTAATGTGATAGGTCCTTTTGGACAAATCACTCCACATCTCTGGGCTCATGATGCCTTGTCTTTGAAACAATAGTAAAATAAATCACCTGGGGGCCCTGCCATAATAACATTTTCTTAGCCTGGGAGAGTCCATTGTGTGCCAGGGGTCATGGATGAATGATCATTCTTGTACCTTTCCCTCCTCATGTAGTGCTAGAATCATGGTAAGTGATTAAGTTCACAGTAAGTTCAATAAGTACTACTGGATCATTATTATTTCCAAATAAATTTTCCCAGCTTGCTGTTGTCTGGACAACTAGAACTGTGCCTACTGGATTCTCATCCTAGTTCCCAGCATGGGGAAGCAGCATGGCTCAGTGGAAAGAGCACGGTCTTGGGAGTCAGAGGTTATGGTTTCTAATCACAGCTCTGCCACTTGCCAGCAGTGTGACTGTGGACAAGTCATTTAACTTCTCTGTGCCTCAGATACCTCATCTGTAAAATGGGGATTAACTGTGAGCCTCACATGGGACAACCTGTGACCCTGTATCTACCCCAGCGCTTAGAACAGTGCTCTGCACACAGTAATCGCTTAACAAATACCACTATTATTATTATTATTATTATATTTAAAAGCTGGCATGACTTTGGTTCTGATCATTTTCCCTTTCTCATTCAGCTGAAGACCCCATTTTTTTGTTTCTTTTCGAATTCTTTCCCTCCTCTTTTCTGTTGTTCCTTATCAGAACTTCGTTATTTTTCCTGATGATACCTTTCCAGACCACCTATCTTCTTACTAGGGCATCTTCCCCACAGACATGTAAGAGAAGGTAATGTTAATAAGTAGTTTAATGTTTTTAAGATCTTCAGCCTCTAAAGTGTAATCTCTACATAATCCAATGAAGTGTTGAACCATTCTCCCTGGAGCTGGAGTTGAACAGGCTAGCACTGACTTTACAGATTTTGAACATCATGAGTACCATGGTTTTGATTGAAAAACACAAAACAACATAATAAAGTTATTAGCTTGCTTTTGATACACCGCCTTTCTCAAAAATTCCCCTCGCACACTGTCACATCTCATTTGTCCTCCCTGAGTATGGTTATTCCCATTTTATAGACAGGGAAGATCAATCAGTGGTATTTATTGAGTGCTTACTGAATTAATCATTTGGAAGAGTATGATCGAGTTTGTAAACAAGATCCCTGCCCTCGAGGAGCGTATATGAAGAGTCAGAAAGTAGGGAAGTGACTCATCACAGTCATGCAGTTAATCAGGGGCCGAGACCTGAGTGAATCCCGAAATGTTAAAAAAGATACTGGACATCCTGATCTCAGCCTAGTTAAAGACATCTAATCAGTTTCTGTTTTCCATGACTATCAACGAAGCAACCAGTTTGGCTTCTCTGAACTCCTACTCTGATTCTGTATCTTCTAATAATAGAAATAATAATAATGATGGCTTTTGTTAAGCACTTATTATGTGGCAAGCACTGTTCTAGACACAAGGTAATCAGGTCACCCCACGTGGGGCTCTCAGTCTTAATCCCCATTTTACGAAAGAGGGAACTGAGGCACAGGGAAGTTAAGTGACTTGCCCAAAGTCACACAGCTGATGATTGGCGGAGCTAGGATTAGAACCCACGACTCTGACTCCCAAGCCCATGCTCTTTCCACTAAGCCACACTGCTTCTCTTCTGTCTCTTGGTCCAGGGCTATTTAGAACTAGCTGATATATCTTTCCTATTCCAGGATAGTATTTTGAATGGCTTCCAATTCCTTCATTTCTCACTGCATGATAACTTGTTATCTCACACGGCTAAACATGCTCCTGGGCATTTTGAGGGAAGTAACAGACATAGAGAAATCAGTCAGAGTTCCTTCTCCACTTTTTTCAATTTGAACTAGTGAAGATCGGCGTGGGAGTTGATCAGTCAATTATTGCTCTGAGTGATGCATAGTGATCTTTATCATTGCAGCAGATTGCTGGATTTCTTTAAATCCTTTCTCATTCTTTACCACCGGTATTGATGTGGTTAGTTGAAGTACTAATGGAGAAATGTCATCTCCCAGGAGGCAAATTTTGACCAAGAATCTGACATATTACCTCCAGGTGAACAGGTGCTCCTCTTCTTAGACTTGGGTGGGAGCAGTAAAATCACCAAATGTATGTAACCTTTATACCATAATCCCTGGTCCTAGGCTCTCCTTTGGCCTCTGATTCTTTCCCACACATTTTATCCTCTTTAAAAGTTGACACATGATAAACCCCCAGACAGGATCATCTCCTATATGTTTCATAGCCTTTTGATTTTTAAGTCAACTATTCAAGCTACCTCCTATAACATCTTTTTCTGCTCAAGTTTTGGTTCAGCCCATCCTCTTGAACCTCTGTTTTCTGGGACAATGAATCATAGTTGAGACTATATTATTGAGGTATTTGGGGCAAGAGGCCCAGGGTCTTGAAGAGCCATATTTTAATCTTGGAATACCCACCCACATTCCATATTTCCCAAAATATTCTCGAAGTACCCTGAAGGATACTGAAAGTAGCTGTTCTGAAAGTACCCCATCTTTTGGAGCTTGCAGTAATAATCATAATCATGGTATCTGGATAGTAGGAGCGAAGGTGGCTCCCACTGTGTTATGCTCTAATTCTTCTCACCCTCCTCATCCATCTTGCCTGCCCCAAATCCACTTTGATGGAACGCGGCCCTGGAGCTGGTTGGAACTTCTTGTGCCTCTGCTCTGAGCCTCTAGCTCCTCACAGAAGAATTTGTAGTTCTCTCAGCAAATTTAACATTTCAGTTCTGCTATCGAATTGGGCTAAGTTGCTTCGTTTCTGGTGTCTGAATGTTCCCTTCTACAAAATGAGGAGGAGATCCCTTGTCCGAGAAACAGGAAAGTGCTCTGAAGATACTTTCGGCAGAGAATAAAATGTGAGAGTCTCCTGGCAAAAATGACTCACGAGAGTCAGTCTCTCACTTCCAGTATTTTCCAAGATGAGCAGAGAGACCAATGCATGAGACACATAGCCAATCACAGACTGGGCTTGTGAAAATTAGCACCGGTTGTGCAATGCTAAGAGTTGCCTTGTGCTCAGCAAGTTTGTCCCTTTTATGCATCGGTGTATTTGTCCTCAAAAGACCAAAGATCCAAATGGCAAATCTGGAGCTGGAGGACCTGTCTCATATCGCAAAGTTCAGGGCATTAGTGTCAACGGAGCACATTTTGAGGCATCCCTTAATCATCCTTCTACTGTTCTACCTGGCCACCTCTAGAGCATGATCTATTTGCTAAGATCTCCATAAAAAAGATTGTCTTGGGCACCCTTTTACAGTTCATCCATCCTGTTTGATGTCTTGGGCAACCTCTTACTGTTCATCCATACTGGTCGACCATAGCACTGTGGTCGAGCTGTGATCCTCATTGCCTTGGTGTCCGTGATCCTTCAGCGATATGGACCTTGGAGTTTGGGATGAAACCTTGCCATTTTATGCAAGTTATTCACCTCAGAAACTACAAGTGGAGTTGGTCAAGTTGTTTGATATGCCTTTGGTATGGTATCTGTACCTCACTGCCAATCAGCAGTGTTGTGATGACAGCACCAGCATAGTAGGCATTGATTTTCACCTTCAAACTGGTTTCTCTTTCCTCCCAGAGCCAGTGTTCCACCTTAACAAATATTGCACTACTCGTACTAGTACGAGCAGTACTAGTACTAGTAAGTAAGAGTAGCTCATACTCTTGCGACCTGGCCACAGACAGCAGCGTTCTGTGAGAGCCCTCTGCCCACATAGCAGAATTTCTAGATAGCTTTAAACGGTAAATCTAAAGTTTATCTCACATTGACGCAGACCCTGTGGTGTCGGGCTTCCGCTGGAGAATGCCTGATTTTTTTTTTCAGATGATTTTCGTAGCGAAGCGAGTAGCAACTCCTGTAAAGCATTTAGCAAGCCTATCTCTGTCTCTAAGAATGTCAGCCACCACTGTGAAATCATCAACAAATAGTACCTCACCAATGAGACCTCATGAGATGAACAGATTTTTCCAGACAAACTTCCATGTGGTTCCATGCTTTTCTGCCAGTTCAAATACAGTGTTTGAGGTAGCCAGCTGTTTACTCGCACACGTACTAAAAAGTAGCCTGCCAATTGTGTTTACCTACACCAAACTTACCTAAGAGGTAGGGCCAACCCTCTAAATCCCCACCAACTTTAGCAACCTTGGCTTGCTGAAACTGCCTTTGTCAGTGGACCCCAGGTTGCGGTAGCGACATTCGCAGCAACCCCAGGTGAACTGGCCTGTCCTGAATCAATTTGTCACCATCTTCTAGACTGAAAGCTCGTTGTGGGCAGGGAATGTGTCTGTTGTATTGTTGTATTTGTTCTCGCCCAAGCCTTTAGTACAGTGCTCTGAATACAGTAAGTGCTCAATAAATACGACTGACTGGCCGATTACCTTAATGACATAATTTAGATCCTTATAGAAGTACTCACTGTCCATCTCAGAATGGGTCAATTTTGGGGAATATGCATTGGTAGCAGTAACTTGGGGTGACTGTGTTAGACTGAGCCATGTCCCCATGAAGTGAGTGGGATTTAACCAAAAATTTTGATAAGCGGTATCTTGCTCACTCAGCCAACCCCATCCCATTATCACTCTTGTGTCTTATTAAATCAATCAAAGGCATATCTAGCTCCAACTTCCTCCAAAATGTAGATGTCAGGCAGCCGTGTCTCACTCAGTGCAGTTCTGTTGATGTTGTTTTTGACCAGCTCTCGGTGATGATCTCTTATTCTCTTATCTCTTGGTTGTTACATATTCAATTTATTCCAACAAATCTTTATGTATCCCTTGCAACTTTTATTAATTTTTCTAGAATAATTTTCCTGAGTAAAAGGGGCAGTGATACACAACGTTTGCCATCAAAAATCAGCTATCATTTCCCTACACAGCCAGTGTTACTAAATATCATTTTAACCCATGACATACAAACCCAATCGAGGTCAGTGTGTTGAAAATTAGCTCTGTTTATGCTTCTTTCCCATTTGCTTTGGCCGAAATGGGTCACACAACACATTTAGGAAACAAACAATGGGACTTATTATTTTATTTCATACCAACAGGGCCAAGACCTAAGCAGATACAACCAAAGATGAATAGCTTGGTGGGATCAGAACAACTGTCCACCCACCTCAATATTCTGCCTTCCCAGTGGCAGCAGGATACTTGGAGGAAGAATGTCATGTCTGACATCCTTGACATCTATATTAAAGGTACTGTCTAATATTCCTAACTTCCCCCCAAACATCCCTAAATATCCCACTAGTAAAATACTCTAAACTTTTTGTGCCTAATTTTATCCAAATTCCTCTGGAACCTCCTGCTGAATTTGACTTATACAACTTCCGGTGGAGACAGAATGCTGTCTGACTACCATTCACTGTATTTTGTTGTTTGTTTTGAACCTTCTTCCTTCAAATGGAAATGAGTTCTCTCTCATTTTTGTCATTTTAAACCATTTAGGCCACTTTAAGGTTGGTTTTGTCAGCGCTCTAGGTTCCCAGTTATATAGATCTATAATGATACGTTTGGGGCCTGGATGTGGATCTCCAGCCTAGTCCACAAGTGACAAGAACGGTCTCCCCTAATGAGTTTTCCAACCACTTGGACACGTTCTCATTAGAAAGTGACTCTGACAGGGATCCGAGATCTATACCTGCGAGTTGGAAAATAGAACAAGCAGAGAAAGAAGAAGGAAAAAACACAATTATGAATAGAAGTGAAAGTTTACAGAGTATCGAATAGGGTGAATGCGTCACATTTCCAAGTATTTGGTATGGAAATGGTAACTGAATGATCTATATTTTGTGCAGAGAATGTTATGTTGTTGGATTCCTGTTCAACTACACTGCACTCCTATCATCCTCTCTGCCCATTACCTCCAGTGGTGCTGTTAGCCCCTCCTCCACCGATAGTTTTCCACTTCTTTAGCTCTTGTGCTATTTAAGAATTTAAGAATCTTTATTTTATATTATGTATTTAGTGCTTTGGGTTCCTGGAATACAGATGAAATATAGAACTAACAGATCAAATTAGTAGTTAAGACATGTGAACAAAATGCGGAGTCTCTCTGAGATGTTGGCCGGGAGAGTTGTTGCTCAGAAACCAGGACTGTGACTGTCCTTATCTCTATTTTCTTAAAGCATCTGACCAAGGTCAGGCTGGCTGATGCTTGCTGGCCCTTAGAAAGTAGAACTTTGAAAAGGAAAAAAAAACCTGGAGATGAGATGTTAATTTTTGAGAGGTGTAATAAGAGATAAAAGATAATTAAAAGTTTGAAGAATCATTATGGGATATACATTTTAGTACACTGAAACAGATATCTGAGAGAATACACACCCATAATTTATTATGGTAATGTCTGTCTCCCCCTCTAGGCTGTAAATCTGTTGTAAGCCCGAAGGTATCTAGCAACCATTATATTGTTTCTCCCAAGTACTTAGTAGAGTGCTGTGCACACAGTAAGTGCTCAATAAATAAATACAATTGATTAAGTGAAATGAAATGAGTATGTGCTGCCTCTGAGAATCAGATGTTTCAAGAGAAATCTCTCTGTGATAATGAGAGATGTTAGATCAATCTTTAGAAAGGGAGAACTCCTCAGCAGTTTCTCAGAGATCCCCAGAAGGCCAAAGGCCTGGAACCAAAGTGAAAGTTTGGCTTTTAAAATGAAAAAAAAAAAGAAAAAAGTCAGTTGTTAAGGGTGAGATTAGAAGATTCTGAGTTATGTTTAGGGGCAGGAAACATGTCTGCTGATACTGTAATATTGTACAGTGTTCTGCATATAGTAAGCTTTCAATAAATACCATTGGTTGATTGATTTCCCAAACGGCTTTTTATATTTCAATTGCACAAAAATAGAAATGAAACCCATCCTTTGGATTAGGAAAAGCTACAGCAGAGGCTATTTATGATCAGCAGAGGGCGGACTCGATCCAGGAAATGGCAGTGGAGTCCTTTAGAGTATGGCCAGCAAATGAAGATTTTAGGAAACGGCACAATAAAGCATGGAGTGCAGGGGTTGATCATGATTTTCTAATTGCACCTGCAATTAAAGGGTTGCAAGCCACGTTGGCAGTGGATGGGAGGAGAAGGAGGAGCCTGACAAACTGCAAATCAAAGCACTGAATCCAAGACCGAGAATGAGGCATGGAACATTTGGATGCAAGGTTAACAGAAGTACAAAAAGAGAAGATGAGAGAAGCTAGAGAAGGCAGATAGTTAGGGAGACATAATCACTTTTCCCAACAGCTAAGAGGCCATTTAATACTTGGCAACAGAGATGTACTATGGTAACCCTGTTAGTTATTATATCATTGCTGCGGGACCGAACTATGCCCTAGTGGTTGGACGAAATGATGGTGCACACCACTGATATAGGCACAGGAGAGGATAGGGGGAAGGCTGCAGACGGGTTACTGTTATTTGTGTGACCAGCAGAATGTTGACCTGCCCTTTGCCAAGCTCCACATGTCTGCCCCCGAATCAGCGGAAGATTGCTTTTGTGACCTCGGCTCAGGGGTTGACCACAGGTGAATGCCCTCCGTCCTGATCTAGACAAAGGGAGGAGTGGTAAAGGGGTATCATTCATTCATTCATTCAATAGTATTTATGGAGCACTTACTATGTGCAGAGCACTGTACTAAGCGCTTGGAATGTACAAGTCGGCAACAGAGACAGTCCCTGCCCTTTGACGGGCTTACAGGCTAATTGGGGGAGACAGGCAGACAAGAACAATGGCAATAGAGTCAAGGGGAAGAACATCTCATAAAAACAATGGCAAATAAATAGAATCAGGGTGATATATATCTCATTGAACAAAATAAACAAAATAAATAGGGTGATGAAGATATATACAGTTGAGCGGACGAGTACAGTGCTGAGGGGGAGGGACGGGAGAGGGGGAGGAAGAGAGGGAAAGGGGGGAGAAGAGGGTTTAGCTGCAGAGAGGTGAAGGGGGGGTAGAGGGAGCAGAGGGAAAAAGGGGGGAGCTCAGTCTGGGAAGGCCTCTTGGAGGACGTGAGCTTTAAGTAGGGATTTGAACTTCCAACTCTGTTTCCTTGACTGACCCTCCCCCAATCCTCTTCCTCTTGTTCCCTCCTCCGATCTCAGTGATCTCTGCTCCTGGATGGGGAGTGATCTGTCTTCCGAGTGACTGGGGTTAGAGAGTGAATGCGATCCCCATGAGTTGGGGTTCATGGACTGGCAGCACTGGGTATTGGGAAAGGGAACAAGGTCTAGGATTCTCCCTCAGTTCCGGACACTGTCGGAATTCCTTCTCTGCAAAGATAGACAAGGGGTTGGTAGAGGATTCTGAACCTTGCACCCTTTCCCCCTGCAACCCTCACTCTACCCAACTTCCATTCATTCTCTCCCAGCTAAACAGCTCATTATGTGCCCATTTCTCCAACTCCAAGAATTCCCAACTCAGTCTGCCCCTCAACCCCTGTCACACTGTCACAGCCACACTGTCCCGGACTGTGTCCGTATTCTCGACTACTGCTGTGTCCACCCAGCCCTGGTTCATCCTTCTCATTCCTGGTCCAGCCTTCCCATCCCCACCACAGTTGGTCCAAAACCCCACCCCCCATATTCCATCCACTGTGGAAGACTCCGTCATCATCCTTCTCATCCTCTTCATCCTCCTCAGCGTCATCATCGTTACCTCATCATCACTCACATCCCTCTATCCTGCCCATTCTCCTCCCTCCCCAATTTCCAAACCCAAACTGTCCTCTCTATCATCTCTGTAGCCATCCCTCCAACCTCCCGACCCTGCTTCCCTCGTGGCCATCCCTAGGTAGGAAGTCTTTGTCTAGACAGATCACTCAGTAGTGCATTTTACCTTGTTTCCCTGGAATTTGTCAGGAATGACATTTGGTAAAAATCCATGAAGCTTGTACCTTGATTTAATTTGGAAAGGGAGTTATCTCCCATACCCTGAAGTCATTAGTTGGATCGATTTCACTGACCCTGGTTTTGTTTCCTTAGAGGCCTCAACTTAAAAATAATGCCATGGATTTAGGTCTTCCCCTTGTTCTCGGACGTACTCTCAAATGAAGAAATCAGAGGCTTTCAGAACCATTCCTAGGTAGTCATGATGAGAAAAAAAAGAAACTGGAAAAGTGCCCAAACCAGGCTGACGATTTGGAAGATCTCAGGAGATTGTTGGTGCCTCCTAGGAGCTATGGAGACTGAAGTCTTTTCGATGTCCTGGGAGAGATTATGCTCCCTAGGTTATTCTTTTTGACTAGCTACTGATGGCGTAGAGGATCAGGGGAAGGTGGGAAGGCAAAATGACTTGGGCCAAACTATTTCATAACTATGAAAGTAAAAGAATCTGGCTGGTTTGGTTTTAGCCCCCTGCCTCCCCTCCACCGTATTGGCTAGTTAATAGTACAATCAGGGTGAGCTCATCACAAGTGATCTTTTGAGGGCCCAGCAGTGTCTCCCACTTTTGGGGGGCTGATGGAGATTTTCTGCGAAGCGATCAGAAACTACACTAGCTACTCCTGCCAGGCATCCAGCAGGGCAGACCATTAGCTGTGAGGAATGGGCTGAGAAAGCGCAGTGTAGTGTACATACCAAGTGCTTAGTACAGTGGTCTGCACACAGTAAGAGCTCAATAAATATGATTGAATGAATGAATGAATAGGTAGGTCAGCTTAAATCACCACCATTATTGGGAAAAGAAATCAGATCTGTGTGCTGCCCAAAGAATATTGCTTCTTTCACCCTCCTCCCGCTAAATGGCTTCCTCCAAGAAGCCTTCCCTGATTAAGCCCTCCTCTCCTCTTCTTCCATTCCCTTCTGGGCCACTCTTTCTTCCTCCTTCATTCATCCTCCCTCCCATCCGCACAGCACATACATATCTGTATCTCTCTATACATATATTCACACATATATGTATGTATCTGAATAGATCCATAATTTATTTATATTACTATCTATCTCCCCCTCTAGACTGTGAGCTTGTTGTGAGTAGGAATGTGTCTCTCTGTTGTTATACTGTACTCTCCCAAGCGCTTAATACAGTGCTTTGCAAACAGTAAGCGCTCAATGAATACGACTGAATGAATGAATGAATGTAGTGGATAGAGCACGGGCCTGGAGTCAGAAGGTCATGGGTTCTAATCCAGGATCTGCCCCTTGTCTGCTGTGTGACCTTGGGGAAGTGAGTTCACTTCTCTATGCCTCAGTTACCTCATCTGTAAAGTGGGGTTTGAGACTATGAGCCCCATGTGAGACAGGGACTGTGTCCAACCCATTTTGCTGGTGTCCACCCCAGATCTTAGTACAGTGCCTGGCATGTAGTAAGGGCTTAACAAATACCATCATTATTATTATCCCAAGAAAGGAGCTAAATATTGGGTTCTCTATTGACCTTTTGGCAGCACCTATTTCTGAACACATCGGTGCATTGTTGATCCCTAGAAAAAATTATCTATTATTTTTCTGGGTGTAGAATGGAAGAGATTTTCTTCATCTTCTCCCTTTTTTTCTTGACCACACCCACAGAGATAAAACCTCCCCATTGGCAACATCATTTTCAGACTTAAGCGGTGTCTGCACTTCCAAGGCGAGATGATGGTTCTCCTTTTCATTCGTAGGTGAGAAATGGGTGGCTGTAAACACACTCTTGGCTTATATGTCTGCTTATATTTGAGAAGAGTGTACCGCATACTGTGTGGCACAAGCTCTGTACCCCAGCAGGGACTGATTTGGAGCCAGCTGCCAATTCTGATAGCCCCATGCCACCCTACTGGGGTACTCACAATAGTCACTCTGCCAGTTGGTTTCTCCCTGATAGAAAACAATTCTCTAAAATCAGGCTGAAGAGAGGGCAACTCTTCTCCGCTTGTGGCTTGGAAGAACTGGGTGGGGTGTGTGTCAAGAATTCCCAAGAAGGTACAGGATTTAACAGTCTGAAAATTCAGAATTATAGTAAAGGAGACAAAAAACAATTCACTGCACAATTCTACCCACCCCCACCTCCCTGCTTCACTTCATTATAGCAAGTACTTGAAAAAGGAAAACTTCATCATTAATGGTGTGAAAAATCTTTATTAAATTTTTCTTATAATGTATCCACACTCATATGAAATATCTTACAGTAACTTCATCCTAGAATTCCTCTTTCCACTTTTAATGAATTGTAATTTTACAGCATCACATTTATTATTGCAATTGGTAATAAGCTCACAGTCTCAAATGTTTTTCTGAAATGTAGTAATTTCAACACAGTATTCCTGACTACATAGTTTGGGCCCCCCAAAAACAATTTTTCATCAAAGTTACAGTTTGATGAGACTTCAAGTCTCCATATTGCATGGCTAAATGAAATAGTAGTATTGATGGAGATGAAAGGATGTAAAAAAAAAAAATCTTTCAGAGAACAGGTACAGAGCTAATTCAATCTGCTCAGCTCTCTCACAGAAGGAAATTCAAAATATTATCATGCGTAATTGGGATGTGTTGTGTTTAGTTTAATACTGAATACTTTAGGATAATTAGTGTAACTTTCTCAAGTGAAATTCACACCCTTTGGTTCCTAGGAATGTATAATGATCTATAGCCTGAAGCAAAAATTACACTGACCTTGAGTAAGTTTTAGAAATGTTCTAAGACTCAGTTTACTTAGCTGAAAACGTTTCCTCCGAAGCATCATTGCCCCTTCTATGAAATGATAGTGATTCTTTAGTCTTTCCCTGTGAGCTGGAACTGCTTAACGGGTGAAGAAACTCACTGGTGAGACAGAGGTTAAATCACTTGCTTAAGGAGTTAAATAGCAACTCTAAAGTAGGTTCCAACAATCATTATCTCTAGAAGCAATTTTTGGTGTCTATCTCACTTTTTGTTTTTAACTTACTGACTCCTTCCCTTTACTCTTGCTTTTTGTTCCTTATCCTTTTCTTGTGTTCCTTGACCAACCTGTGGCATCCACCGGCATGGCAAACTTAAAGCAAAAATGATTGCTCACTTCTGGTCTAGGTCTGGGGTCACAGGTTTCCAATTTTCAGCCACTACAAAATCCACTGCAATTAATTTATCTCCATCTTATTTAAAACATTTCCAACTTATTTCTGTAGAGGCTGTGGAGGGCCAATAAACCCAGTTGGTGTTTGTTTTAAGGAAGAGCTTTCTCTAAATGAAGGGACACCTATTTGGGGCAAACACTTGTCAGATCAGATGGTGTGGCTGCATTGGGAATCCTGGATTTTAGGAAGCCCAGGATGTTCTTGGGGTAGGCGTCCTTTATCCCTTGTTGGAATGGCAGCACTTACCAAAGCTTGTTCCAACCCTGGAGCCTTTATATCCATTCTACCAGAAAGATACACAGTGAAAGATACTATTTTATTTCTACAATTCTATAGCTACATGTGGTACTTTACAATCAGAAACGAATAACAGAGAGGCAATCAACCAGTGACATCAAGATAGAATATAGCCAACAGTCAAAATGTAATGTAAGCACATTAATGCTGATCAATAACCTCAGAGAGGATTTGGCAGAGAGAATTTGAAAGAAGAGAGATTGAGGCCATTAGGCTTACATTAATCAAGAAACCTTATCCGCATGAAGGAAGGCACAAAGTTGGGGATAGAGGAGGGTGTGAAAGAACAGAGACTTACTTGGAGGGAAAATGAAAATAAAGAATTGGTGTTTGAAGAAAGTGGAGAGCAGTTATGTAGTTCAAGTTTTTCAGGTCAACTTACTCCAGTGAAATGACTTCCTAGAAAACTCAAACTTTCCAAAGGCACCGTGTAGGTATACGGGTCATCACATAATGTCACTTTCCATCAAAATGGATTTGTGCACTTGTTCTTTTGCTATACATGATAACTAATATTTTTATTTTAGATTGCTTATCCGCATATTAAATCTATCTATCTCTGCATACTGACATGGTGACTTGGCCACTGTAGTATTTCGTCTCATTCAGGCCCATGTCAGTAGTTGTCCAAAAGCCAATAGGTACAACTCTTAGTGAAGGTTACTTAAATGTTGGAAATATCTTCTAAGGATTGATCATTCTGACAACTGGATTTATCATTTTTGCCATATCTGAAAAGAGTCACTTATCAGCAGAGAGAATTCACATTTAGAGAGATTGGACCTTCTTTTTTGAAGCTGTGCGATTGTTTCTACATGGATAATTTTTTTAGTATGTACGTGTGCTCTCTGCTCTATTGCTATACATCATTTGTCACTGTTAGTTTTTCATTCAGCTTTGAGCCTTGAAATATAATTACCGAATTTGTCAACAGACTAGCTCCATTGAACTTTGAAGGAAACAACTCGTGACAGGTCCAATTTTTAGCTTTGGGAGTCTAAATTGGATTCGGAGGGCTTTCTTTTTTCTATAGTTAGATAGGAAGATTGAAGGAGGAAGAATGGAAAATGGGACGAAGAAAACCCACTTCTATAAATTATGGGGAATAGAGTTCTTTCACTCTTCTCTTCAGTGAAAAAGAGTTAAGAATGCATACTTTTACAGCTGACCAGCTCTAAGTATTGTACATAATTAAGACAAAAACTCGAGAAACAAACATGGCTAATGCTTCAAGTTTGTTGAGGTTATAAATAACATCTAGGTCAGAAGAGAAACACGGATGATGAAACTCAAAGTTAGTATTCTTCTGGGTATGTTATAACTCCAGCTTGGTCAGAGGAAAATCTTCCATCTATTTCTTGCTCCCTTTATTGATGGCTTGATCTTATTTCTTTCAAACAATCTACTGCAGAAGCAACCCTCTGGCTCTTTTAAGTTTTCCCTTTGGCCCCCCTCACATCTTTATATCCTTTATAGAAAAAAATAAGGATGTAAAGTTAGCTTCCTTTCTTACTCTTCCCTAGCCTTAGTAGCAGAGGCCCAACCCCGAGAGCCAAGCACCCGTTTGCTAAACCGCTGAAGATTCTGGAAGAAATCAACCTCTGACTAGCCAAAATTCATTTACCAGCATAAGTGCTCTAATATGAGTTTGTTCCTGAAATGGCCTGTGTATCATAGGTGTGCACTAATAGGTCAGCCTAGTTGCGGCTGATGTAATTGCTCTAATTCATTACTACAACAGGTTCAAGGATGGGTTTGGACAGAAGAGCTACAAAGGATGAAAGCCATTTGAGGGTCGTAACACAGACATTCACATCACTGCATCAAGTCTTTCACAGCTTTTCACTCCTCGCTTGAACCTCCATTTAAATGTTCTGATAGCAGTCCCTCTGCCTGCAAGGTCCAAATCGCAACAGGAGAAACAGCAACACCATCAAAAGGCCGGACAATAGGCAAAAGGTAACAGCAAGGGTTATCCTTAGATCTTTGAAAAATAGAAAAAGTATATCAAATATCCAAGTTAGGAAAATCCTAGCAGATAATTCCTCAAATTTAGAGAACGCTTTTATTTCCCAAGGAAGCTTTGCATCAGTGAGCCTATTTTTCCTTGCAACAGCCCCCTGAGGTAGGCAGGTTAGTATTCTTCTCATTTTGCAAGTGAGAAAATAGAGGCCCAGAAAGATTGAGTAATTTGTTCAAGTCACCCAGCAATTTGGGACAGAGCTGAAAGTCAAACCCAGGTTTCTTGGCTACCAGCCCATCGTGCCACACAGCTTCTTTGTTATTTCTTACTGTAATGATAATTTGGGGGGGTAAGGAAATAAGTACATGTCTAGTACCAGGGCCTAAAAGAAGTGCGATCTACTCTGCCTCTCCTTTCTATTAACCCAGTTCACTCCTCTAATGCTGACCAACTCACTGTACTTCAATGTCATCTATCTCTCCACCAACCATTCACCACAGTCTCCCTAGGGCCTGGAACTCCCTCCCCTTCATATCCTACAGTCTCTCCCCACCCACATCTCCAAGAGGCCTTCCCTGACTAAGCCCTCATTTCTCCTTCTTCCTTCTGTGTCACCCTTGCACTTGAATTTGTTCTCTTTAAGCACTTGACATTCATCCTTGTCTGTGCCCCAAAACATATATATATGCATATATTTCACTCCATATAAATAAATATTAAGAAGAAAAAAGTATTTTGTGTTCCAAATTCAATATACCTGAAACGGCCACTTCTGAAACTCCTTCAGAAGAGATTTCAAGAGACTAAACTTTCTGAATTTTACATGAAGGAAAACATTGCATGAAAGTAAAATCACTGTGGGGATATCCAAAATGGAGGAAATCAGAAATCATATATATATATACATCTGTATTCTATTTTTAATGTCTGTCTCATTTTCTACATTGCAAGCTCCTCGGGAAAAGGGAACATATCTATCCACTGTGTTGTATTGTACTCTTCCCAAGTGCCCAGTACAGTTCTCTGCACACAGTAAATGCTCAGTAAATATAATGAATTGATTGAATGATATTCCCTTTGAGTTTGGTTTTCATGGGGATATGTGTCAGTGGGGAAACCAAGTATTTTTTTCTAGGGGCATGGGCTTCTGTTCATACAGGCTAATGATATGACAAGCACAAAAAAGGGAAAGTGGCTCGTTAGTAGGGGAAGGACCTGCATTAGTTTATAAGGGTCCTATAAATTTTACACCTAGATAGAATGCCTGTGGTCTGATGAGCCTTTGAAACTCTCTGCCAGGAAGGCCTAAGGTTTATTTTGGGTTGTTGTTGAGTTGTTGGTTTTATCTTGGAACCTGACAGGGTTTATAAAGTGATAGGCCTTGCCACAAGTTTACTGTGTAATGGAAGGGACAAATTACAGCAGAAATTAAAAGATACCTATGTATTCAGTATGCAGGGTACCTCCCACTATGCTAAACTAGTATTCTTGTGACTTGCTGATGGCTACCTGGGAAGCAAGTTCAGAGTTTGATGTAGAATTATTTAATCACAGAACTGGATAGATCTTCAAGATGCTATGTCCATTCCACAGCCTCCCAAATAATTCTAGACAGTCATCTCCTCTATACTTAAGATTTTCATAAGGAGGGGATTCCCAAACTGGGCTTGGCAGTGAGTTGCAGGGCCTCACTTTTTAAAAAAGCATTTATTGAGTGCTAATTATGTGCTAAGCACTGGGGTAGATAAGAAGTCACAAGACAGGACACAGTTCCTGTCCCACACAGGACTCACAATCTTTTAATTCCCATTTTACAGATGAGGAAACTGAGGCTCAGAAAGGTGAAGTGACTTGCTCATGGTCACGTAATAGGCCAGTGGTAGAGAAGCAGCATGGTGTAACGATAGAGCATGAGCCTGGGAGTCAGAAGGTTATGGGTACTAAACCTGGCTCTGCCATTTGTCTGTGTGACCTTGGGCAGGTCACTTCACTTCTCTGTGCCTCAGTTACCTCATTTGTGAAATGAGGATTGAAACTGTGAGCCCCACATGGGACAGAGATTGGGTCCAACCTGATTTGCTTGTATCCACTCCAGCACTTAGTACAGTGTTTGGCACATAGTAAGCACTTAGCCAATACCATTATTATTATTTTTATTATTATTTTTACCTGGGACTTGAGCCCAGTTCTCCCGGTTCCCAATCCTGTACTTTTTCCCCTTAGCCATGCTGGAAAAATGTACAGACTTTTATCTAAGTAACTTGCCCCCTTAATTTAAGGCCACTGCTGATTCCCACTGAATAACTTAACTCTTTTGCTTCTTAATTATATCACTAAGCTTCCTACATATCCCTCATGTGTCTAAAATAGGCGTAGGTACAGCAGTGAGTCTGGGGAAAATAAACCAACACATCACAGCTACCCCTCTCAACAGTGAAAGTCCACCCTTCATTACTGCTAATGGAAGTGTTAGTTGAATCATTTGGTGAGCGTGATTTTAAGACAAAGGATCCTGAGTCCATAGATCCTTAAGGTTTTACTCTGTTTTTTGTTATTTGTGTCAGTGACATTTCAGCTTCCATATAATATTACCTTTCTGATTTCCTCCGTTTTGGATATTCCCACGGTGATTTTACTTTCATGCAATGTTTTCCTTCATGTAAAATTCAGAAAGCTTAGTCCCTTGAAATCTCTTCTGAAGGAGTTTTAGAAGTGGCAGGTTCAGGTATATTGAATTTGGGACACAAAATATGTTTTTTCTTCCTTCGTAATATTTATTTATATGGAGGGAAAGAAGTTGAAAAATCTAGGGAGAATGCATCTGTCTTAAACCTGACTTGGAGTCACTTGATCTTGACCATATCAGAAATCGGCATTTTACGATTTTTCCATGCAAATTCCTGTTTAACTTTGATTCTATATTGCCAGACTTGATTCCCCGTGCTATATGACCATCAATCAATCGAACTTATTAAGCGCTGAACTGAAGTCTTTGTGATTGGAACAAGGCTCAACCTTCATTTATGACAGGAGACGCCATCATTATCCAAGTGTTCACTGATTCTAAACTTAATGATTAATTTTAATTTGTAAGGTTTAGAAATGATGCTCACTGTTGGCCGGCCTTCTGGGACAGTGACTCTTTGTAAAACTAGGTTATACAATCTCCCCAAAGTTTGGTAACTTATTTTTTGAGTTCCTTTAGAACTCCTGGGTGGATATGCCATTATGGTCCAGGGGATTTTTTGGTGTGAAATTTATCACTTTGATCTAAAACACCTTGTAGAGTCATCACAACTTGATTCAGACCCTTTGTCCTATCTGCTGTAAAAATAACTCAAGTTGTTGGAATCACTTGAATCACTTGAATATCTTCCTCAGGAAAAACCCAAACCAATTTTTTCACCCTTCAACTGAGTGTAAAGGTGCACTCTTCCTCAATGTGTCAAGTGTCTTCCTTCTTCCTTGTTTTTGACTTATTCAAATAATTTTTTCTATTGCATGACACTCCTTTGAAGGTGCCCTTAGATTCCTTTGCATCCCAGGTCATTTTATGTTTGAAACGACTTGCTACTCCTTATGAACTTTCCTTTTATTCTCACTGAGATAAGCCTTTTTTTAAGATGGCTTTTTCTCTCTGGTAACTCTTTTTGCCCTTCCAGTTAGCCATTTGTTAGCCTGCTTAGGTGCCTGCTCTCTTTGTCTGGAGCTGTGAGATTTGATGAACAACTTTTGGCGTTTACCCTTCTATACCGTTTATGATTCTGTAGTCTTCGGTCATAGTCCCTCTCAACCGTTGTGGTCTGTCGTGACCAGAAACTGCTCTGTGTCCCGATCACGGTTGCCCTTATTCAACGAGAGCACTCGAGGCTTTTTCCATCCCCGTCTCTGCCATCCTACTCTGCTGCCATCTCAAGTACTCTCAGAACAGAAAGCAAGCAGGCCAGAGTAGGGATGAGAAGGTGGGAGGTTGGCAGCCCCCTCATCCTCTGGCCTCCCGATCCCACCCGGAGAGTCTCCCCAGCTAGCGCTTACCACTGACCAGTTTCTCTGTCTCCATTTGACTAGCTAATATTCTCAGTGCAAACTCTTTTGGTCCCTACCAAAAATGAAAATATCTATTTCACTGGGCTGTAAAAGAGGCCGGGGTCATAGGAGGTAAAGGAGCAGGCAACTATCTGCTTAGATTATGTTTATTTTTTTTTCCAGTTGCCGAGCAGTTCGCTTGTCGTATATGCAATAATTGACACTTAATCAGAAAACATTTGCCTGAAAAACTCACAATAAAGTAGAAATAGAAAGGTGAGATCAAGATTGGGAAAAAAGGGGGGGGGGGGAAAGAATAGGTTTGCATTAAGTACTGCTGCCCATAACGGTGAACATTGATTTATGCCACCAAATAGATGTGTGCTATCATATAGATACATTCTCTAAACACACGTTTCAATTCAGCTAAACAGTAATTTTTTTGAACTTCCTAAGGGCACTAGGCACTTTCGCAAAGTTCATTAGAGGTAGTTAGGAAAAATGTAATATCGGTGAAAAATAATACTTTGGATACCCCTGCAATCCAAGCTTCAGGTATTATAAAGTATACATCAATCATTGTCATAAGGTATTGGTATTCTTTTTCAACTTGGTTGACAAAATGCACTTTTAATGTGGCTGACCAATTCTCCGTGCATCAAGCGAACTTGATGAGCTGGGAGAAGCTCTGCCTGCAATTTGAGCTCCAGGCGGTGATGTTTGCGTAAAAGGTTGTCACACCTAAGAATTCCCCCCAACCTTCCTTCGGTTGCTCTCTGCAGAAATGGTTATTTTCGAGTCTGTTCTATTGCTTCCATCAGTTGGTCGAGTGATTTCCGCGTCGAACCTCTCACTATTCTAGGTTTAGGGTATCGTGGCATACGCATTTTGATGCAATTTTATCTCTTGGTGTGAGGCTTTTAGTTCTAAGCGTTACCCATGTTCTCCGTTTTGTTTTTCCCCAGAAATTTCCAAGAAAATGGAAGTCACCCGTTCCCCCAACCCTTACTAAGTTACTCAGAGGGCACAGTGCTGTTTCTCTGCCCATAGCTGGCACCCATGATGCCTACTTGCAGTCTCACAGTGCCTGCTACTGGGGCCCAGAGACCAGGCGAGAGAGTGGGAATGACTCAACCCAAACACGCTAACATTGCCTAGTGGCTGGGAATCAGAGGACCTGGGTTCTAATCCTAGCTCTGCCACTTATTTGCTGTGTAATGCTGGGCAAGTCACCTAACTTCTCAGTGCCTCAGTTTCCTTATCTGTAAATAGTGATTCAGTACCTGTTGTCTCTTCTACTTCTATGGGACTCTGAGCCCCATATGGCACAGGGACTGTGTCTAACCTAATCATCTTGTATGTACCCTAGTACTTGTACAGTCCTTGGCACATAGTAAGCACCTAAAAATTCCACAAATATTATTATTATTACTATCCAATCAACTGAAGCACATGTCCTGCTGGTGATAGGACATGTCCCTCCCTTCTTAACCATGAGATTCTGGGAATGGCAAAAACTAGAAAAAGTATATTACTGTACCTTCGAGGTACAAGTATGCAAGAGATTCTCAGTGATCTCTCTCAATGACACTCTCACGGAGGCAATCTCACGATCAGCAACATTGTCTTCAAATTAAAGAACAACTTAATAAATGTTCCCTGGGGCCAGCTAAATCCAAAGGCTCGCATACTCCCCTTGCTTCCTTAAGTCTGTGTCTATATTTCATATTCATCTGAGATTTCACTTCTATTCTAACACGTTTCCTTTTACTTATACTTGGAAAGTTTCTATAGTCTGAGATTTTGTAAGAATCGGTGAGCATAGAGGACATTTCTACTACTAGTTTTCGCTGCCGTTTTGACACTCGCTGCTCATGTTGGGGGCTCGAGGAATGAGTCATCTTTTTAAGTTTTTCATCACCAACATACTCTTTTGGTACAGTCTATCGGCTTACTTTGAATGCCATGATGTAAATCACACAGATGCAGCACTGTTGTCATGTCCATAAACATATGATGCACACAGATCCTTTCTAGGGGCTGACTTCAAATTTTTCCCAAAAATGACAGAAAGGAAAATGTCTTCACTGTTACAGAGCCAGGTGGTTTAAGAAGGAATTTCTCTCCAGCATCATTTTTTTTTAAGTCCCTAGGAAGATTTTACCCCTTCTTCAGTATAGGGGTCATTCAAGATAAAGGTAAACATTACTTCCTTGATTTCATCTGCTGCAACTACACAATTCTACATCATCTTCCTGCTGCTTTTGTCTACCGCACCGAGATGAACACTTCCCACTTACCAGTTCCCTGGCTCTCGTAAAAATCCCATCCTTTTATACTTCACAGCCTGGCTTCTTCTAGAAGGAAGATGAGGAGATCCTATGGAATTTATTGGTGCTAGGTCCCCTGGGTCCTCTGCACACTGACTGGATCTCTGCCTCATTCCCAGAGACTCCACTTCTTCAGAATTGTAGAGGGCAGGTTTTGAACTGGGTTTTGTTCTACCTCTGGAGAACTCAGTAGAATCGTGAACAAATATTTTGGCTAGGGGGCTATTTTTCAAGTTTCAATAAGAAGCTGAGGGTTGCCTATATAAAAATTTAGTGTTCAAAATGCCCATCATTAAAATTATCATGACATTTATTGTATAAAGTACTTGGCACAAATTCACACAATGCTAATAAACATGCCAAGAAACTGAACAGGTTTTTTTTCTCATGGAAATGATGCCATGACATGTTTTTCTGATAAAATCCACTGACCCCTTGCCTGTATTTTGCCCACCAGTGGCATAGTTTTTCAGAGTGGGCTTCTGCTGTGGCTGCCAAGAGGACTCAAAATTGTACAGACTGGCATCACCAGGTCAGTCCACAGAGAGCTCCCACTGATCCCTTAGCACAGTGCTGTCAGATCATTTTCTGGCTAATTTTATTCCGAATTCTGAACTGGTCACTTTCTCAAATTTTCTTGGTCTAAACGCTGATCCACAATTGTTGCAAATGAATGAGGGTAGAGTAGAATTAAAAAAAAAACAAAAAACCAACACCTGAGGTGCAGGAGGTTGGCAGTCCCCGAAGTACATGATTTGCACTCTAAAACCCCACAGATGGGAGATGGGAGGATAGTCAAAGTGACCCTTGTCAAAGCTTCCCAGATGTTCCCGTTGTTGCTGCCGAGATACTGTGCTACGGAATTAGCCCCTACATTTCTTGGTACCTTTGTAAGCCTTTGTGGTCATACACTCCTCTGACCAATCTTGTGTTATCACAGGAGAGACCAGCTCAGCAAACTTTGTCACTGGGCAGCTATGGGTGCAGCCTGGCAGCGTGAGTGGGTAAGGGTCATTCCAAGAGTTGTTCCGATAATACATTTCAATGTTGTACTTCCTGGGTGGTGGAACACAAAAGATGGAAATTAGTTTCTGTATCATCCAAGTGCCTCTGAATTCTTGGAAGAGACTCCAGCATGCTGCACATGGGTGCCACAGTGGTTTAATAGCACAGTGACCACAGTGGGTTAATAGCAATGATATGAGAATAGCTTTGTCATTTGGGAATGCTGTGTCTAATCAGCACAACTTGGGACGTAGGAGGATTCACACGAGGTGACGACAAAGGAGAAAGAGGGCTACCATCTGATAATGGCTTTACTTGCCGGTTGGGGCAGGGAGCAGGGTCCAAATGAGAATATGAGGTCCAGATAAAATAAACAGTTTGTCCACAGTTGTGTAGCAAGTCAGGACTGAGCTGAGACTTGAATCCAGACTTTCTAAGTACCTATTTGACCATACTGTCTTTTTTGTCCTTTCTTTGTCTCAAGGGAATTGCTCAGCTTCAGAGGAAGCCATGCCTGTCTTCAATTCTCCCTTTCATTCAGCGTGGCTCAGTGGAAAGAGCCCGGGCTTGGGAGTCAGAGAGTGGGTTTTAATCCCAGCTCTGCCGCCTGTCAGCTGTGTGACCTGGGGCAAGTCACTTCACTTCTCTGGGCCTCAGTGACCTCATCTGGAAAATGGGGATTAAGATTGTGAGCCCCACCTGGACAACTGGTAACTTTGTATCTCCCCCAGCACTCACAACAGTGCTTGGCACACGGTAAGCGCTTAACAAACACCACCATTATTATTATTCCCTTTATTCATTTTTATTATGTTTCAAGGAACTGGTGGAATTAATCTTTCCCCTTAGATGTAATGGACTTGGATTACATGTAATGTAAGTGTCATGATTAGACTGAGACTTTTTAAACTAAAATTCTTAGGTCCTCATGCCGTGGGTATTGTAAACAAATAGCTGAAGGTACTTACCCATTCTCGAGATGGACTTCAAAGATGTGGCAGGAGGCATAAGGAGGGAGTTTTCCATTAAAAACATCGAGTGCCACTTGGAGACCAGCAATGGTAGTGTCATGCTGAAAAATCCAAAATAGAGTTTTTCACTCTTCAGATTCATCACTGACATTAGTAAAGCCCACTGATGAAAGAGTTCATGGGATTTTCTTTTTTTCTGAGGAAAAATGTCTAGAACTTCCCTCACACCGTCCTTCTGCCTTGTCCAGGTTCATATCACATCTTCCAAATAGGACGGCAAATTTTCACTAAACACGCCACTGGGCAAAACTTCAAAACAAGGCTATTTCCATAATAGAAATACTATAAATTTTAATGAATGATTCTCAAATTCAGAAAAACCCACCTCTGCACCCTACCGCTAGCCAAACTGGGCAATCCCCAATTTGCTTTCCATGTCTGTGACCTACCTGAACATCCATTTTTTCACCTATCTGCCCCTTCACTCTCACCCAGATCTTTCTATCCTCTTTCATTTCTTGGTCCTCTCCCTCCTTTTTTCACTGTCTTTTCCTTTCTTCCCTTTTCTACTTTTTCTAGTCATCTCCCAGCCCAGCACTACAGACAAAGCCCAGGAGCTGAGGGAAAAGACAAGGCCCTGAAAGCAACCTATCAGCAGGCCCTATCAGTAGGGATTGATTGGATGGTTGGGATTCAGGAGCGCCTGTTTTTGCTGCTTCTGGGTCCAGTCCCGAGTGGAAAAACAATCAGTAGGCCAGGATGGAGTTGGACACCAGCATCAGGCAGCAGATACATCCACCACTAAGGACACAAACGCACATGGGGAGTCCGAAAAGCATATAGGGCACAGAGCTTTCTAAAGAAAACAAATATGGACCCATATACAGACCTACATCACAGAGACTTAAAGACATAGACCTGTAGGCAGGCCCACACCACACACAAACAGAAAAATCAACATACAGGGTCAAAATGACCAATACCCACCCAGAGAGACACTCAGAAAGAAGCTAGCTGTCTTTCACGATTGAAAAACCTGCTTGCTGCTGTTGAGGGCGGAGGTGGGTATCTGTGTGAAACGCTGAAAATTGCTGGCATGTAGTGCCTATATAAACATAAGAGGTTATCTGTTCTGGCCACTTTTCTTTCAGATTGGACATTGCATCCCTAAGCCAGACTTTTTTATGGTATTGTTAAGCGTGTATTATGTGTAATGATAATAATAATGATTTTGGTATTTGTTAAGCGCTTACTATGTACCAAGCACTGTTCTAAGCGCTGGGTAGATACAAGGGTAGATACAATCGCTGGCATGTAGTGCCTATATAAACATAAGAGGTAATCTGTTCTGGCCACTTTTCGTTCAGATTGGACATTGCATCCCTAAGCCAGACTTTTTTATGGTATCGTTAAGCGTGTATTATGTGTAATAATAATAATAATGATTTTAGTATTTGTTAAGCGCTTACTATGTATCAAGCACTGTTCTAAGCGCTGGGTAGATACAAGGTAATCAGGTTGTCCCATGTGGGGCTCACAGTCTTAATCCCCATTTTCCAGATGAGGTAACTGAGGCAGAGAGAAGTTAAGTGACTTGCCCAAAGCTCTTTCCACTGAGCCACATCTCTAAATGCTGGGGTAGATATAGCCTAATCAAGTTGGACACAGTCCATGTCCCACGGGGGCCTCACAGTTTTAATACCCATTTTACAGATGAGGCACAGGAAAGTGACTTGCCCAAGGTCACACAAGCAGACGAGTGGGGGAGCCGGTATTGGAACCCGCATCCTTCTGACTCCCAGGCCCACAGCTCTATCCATTAGACCACAGTGCTTCTCTGGATATGAAGGGTGTCATTGATTAGCATTTTATCTCTTTCTCAACAAGAGAATAGAGTGGGCTAGCTTATATTTCAAGGAGGAGCTGGTCTGGAAAGGGATGAGGTAGGGTAACGAGAAGAGCCTAATCTCCAAGGAAAACTATCCATGCATATATGCTATCTTCTGTTATATCTTTTTGTTCCTGCTGATCTCATTGTTTGTAAATGATTTAAAATTTCCTGCCTCTCCAAACCCACTGCAGGCCACTAGAGGGTAGGAACTGAGTGTTTTTCTTATCAGCATATTCTCCAGAGCATTTGGCCTAAAACAGTTGCTTGATAAATTCCACTGATGGCAAAATGGTACTTTTCTTAAAAAAAGAGAAGTTAGCATTGCCCTAGGTCTCTCTGAAGTCCCTCATGGATTCAGATAGAACTAGAGTTAATAGAAAGAGGGTTTTTTACAAATTTTTAACCAGAACCTTGCCTCAGGAGTGGTGAGTATAGATCGTAGGGGAGGGGAGAGGTGGTGGTGAGAGTAAAAGAGGGTGGGAAGGGGAGCAAGAAGTAAGGGCCCACTCTGGCCCAGGATTTGCACCCAAAAGAGCAAACAGCAACAGGTAGAAGAGAAGGGTGGAGGAATAGAGAGGGACAGGGAGGACACTGAGGGCAATTGGAGCGATTCCACAAGGGAGAGACCCCTTTACAAAGGAGAAAGTCTTGCTAGTGCCCCAGCTGGATTCATTCATTCAAATGTATTTATTAAGCACTTATTGTGTGTTGAGCACTGTACTAAGCACTTGACTGGGAGGGAAAGAGCAGCAGAGATGGGAAGCCAGGAGTCCAGTGTCCTTCCCCCCCATAGGTGCTCTGCTTCCTTGTCTCTGCCTCTTGTGCTTTGGGCACTCTCATTTATGGGGATGTAAGGAACAGCATAGAGGATGCATGTACAAACTGCAGTTCCTAAGCCTTGCGAGAGCCACAGCCTGGGTCGACCAGTCAGTCACTCAGTGGTATTTATTGAGCACTTACGGTGTGCAGAGTGCTTGGGAGAGTACTGAGTGCTTGGGAGAGTACAATACAGAAGAGTCACTCCCCCAAGGGAGCTTAACCCAGCTCAGAAGGACCTAGGTTCAGCATGAGTTGGGGGGGACGAAGAAAAAGCACCCTGCAGGATGAGAAGAGATGGTGGAAGATCTCTTCTTTACCTGTCCTGTCCTCTCCTCCTCTTGTCCCTAAAATTCATCCTTGGGAGAGAGCTGACTGGGCTGAGCTTCATCAGCTGTAGCTAATGAAGACTGAGGACTAGCGGAGAAAGCCCCACCCCTCTCCCCCTACAGACTATTAGCCCCATTAGCACGAGCTTTTTGATGAAGGATTGATGATTGTTAATGGGAGGGTGGGGCATACATTCAGTTTGTGCTTGTGATTAAATTAATCTCAGCTGGGCTGGGAGAGCCATTTTTGTGGATGGCACGGTGGGAGGACAGCTTTCATTGGGGAAAGTGCCGGGCCTTTTTCTTCTACTGGAAGCTAGCTGTGGCCCATTCTGGGTTACTTTCAGCACTGTTTAGAACAACCGTGTTTCTTTGGCATACAGACTGGGTAAGTGTGTGCACGGGCCCCTTGAATGGACCGGTTTCTTAGGAGATCAGAGACACAAGAACCAGGTTGAGGATGTGAAGAGAGAAGGGAGTGGGAAATACAAGTGGAAATTGAAAAGGAAATGCAGAAAAGACTGATGGAATTTCCTTACCCCATCCCAAAATGATCATGAATGCTTCAAGAATTTCAGCTAGTGAGTTATAAAACCTGGTGTCTTTTGTTTCTGGTGATCAGAGTTACCCAGCTCCTGAGGAAAGCAAAATTACTCACTGCAGAATAGATGACAAGTTTTCTCTGGTTGGTGGGTTCTGTGGAATTCTTGATATGTGTGAGGATGTCATTCACCAGGACACCTTAATGAAAATGTGAAAAATGATGGGGATGAATCAAAGAATTAACAACTGAGGGCTCAGACTCAAAGGAGTCCAAGAACAAACAGATTCAGATATATGACAAGTCATTAGCTGAATCTTTTTCTATGAATTCACAAGTGAGGGACCATCTATGCTTCAGCAGGCATTGTTCTGTTAGGGTAGGGTTTTAGTATACAGCTCAAGAGATTTATGAACTTCAGGAGCCCCACTAATTGTTTCCCTTTTGCTCTTCTGAACACCGTTCTTCTGATCAAGAAGCGGTAGCTGATACTTGCCTGAGAAGAATAATAAAATGATGGTTATTAGATTCCTGCTTGCATTTGTCCACGTCTCCTCTCCCGCTTCATTCTGGGTGTTTGTCTTTCAGGACAATCTGTTTTCTGCTTTCTGGACAATAATGGCAGTATGTGTTTACTTTTTGTCAAGACGCTATGCTAACTAAGCACAGGGTTAGGTAGAAGATAATGTGGTTGGACATGGTACTTGATCTACATACAGATCACCATCCAGGAGGTAATAGCTATTGAATTCTTGTTTTTCAGATGCAGAAACTGAGATAGGGGCTGTGATTGGCATAAGATCACCAAGCAGGTCTGTGGCAGGATTGGGACTAGGGTGTGGCTTTCCATTAGACCAAAGAATCACCCTTGAGGCACATACCTCCCCAAAACAAAGCAAATTAATGTAACCCCTTTGGTCAGATCAAGCCAGGCATTACCTCTGACAAAGTTAGAGAAAACTGAAGCGACATATCAGCCGGCATCAGGGAAACTGTACAAATAACCAAATATCTGTATTGGCCATACAGAGTTAATCATCGTCATATGATTCTGTAACATAAGGCAGCACGTCGATCGATGCAGCAGTAGAAAATCCAATCAGACAGGCTGCAACATCCTTTGGGAAGTTGTTAGACTGTGCCAGTAATGTGGTGTTCAACTCAATACCAAACTAAAGGTCTCCAGAGCTTTAGTGCTGTCCAACCTACCCTGTGATTGTGAGACCTGATTTCTCCGCACACATCTGCTTAAGCACTTCCACGGCATCATTTATGGGCTATCAAGTGGCAAGAGAGGACCATAAACAATGAAGTGAGGCTACTAGTGTTGAAGCCAATCTCCTGCTACTGAAGCTCTGCCTAAAGCAACATGCCTGCAGTGGGAGTGGGAATAGGAGAGTGGCCAGTGGCAGGGTACCCTAGCAACTGCTCTATGGAGAGCTGAAAAAGAGGTCAGGGGGAGTATTTTTAGGACACCGTAAAGGAAAGCCTCAGACACTGACTCCATGTTTTCAGCTGGGAGTCACTTTTTTAAAAAATGACATAAGTGTCTAATATGTGCCAGGCACTGAACTACGTGCTGGGGAAGATACAAGCTAATCGGGTTAGTTACGGTCCACATCCCATATGGAGCTCACAATCTTAATTACCATTAAAAATGAGGTAACTGAGGCACAGAAGTCAAATGACTTGTCCAAGGTAACACAACAAATTGTGGAGTCACAGAACTGAGGTCCTTCTGACTCCCAGGACTGTGGTCTAGCCACTAGGCGATACTGCTTCTCATCAATTAATAATTATGGTATTTAAGTGCTTAATATGTTCCAGACACTCTACTAAGCACTGGGTTAGATGCAAGCAAATCAGGTTGGACACAGTCCCTGCCCCATGTGGCACTCACTGTTTCAATCCTCATTTTACAGGTGAGGTAACCGAGGCTCAGTGAAGTGACTTGACCAAGGACACACAGTAGGCAAGTGGCAGAGATGGGATTAGAACCCACAACCTTCTGACGGCCGGGCCTGTGCTCTATTGACTACACTGCCAGATAGGCCAGCATGGGATACAAATCAAGAACACCGTTTGTTTTTTTTAAAGCAGAAACTTTCTAATGATTTTGGGGAAAGAAGGAAAAAGTGAAAATAATAATGTTGGTATTTAGTGCTTACTATGTGCAGAGCACTGTTCTAAGCGCTGGGGTAGATACAGAGTAATCAGGTTGTCCCATGTGAGGCTCACAGTCTTAATCCCCATTTTACAGATGAGGTAACTGAGGCACAGAGAAATTAGTGACTTGCCCACAGTCACCCAGCTGACAAGTGGCAGAGCCTCAGGTAATACAAACAAGGAAAAAGATGAGGAAAGGGCAGAGGCCTTTGGGCTCTGAACTGATTTCTTCAGGCATGTAGGCACCCAAGGTGGGTTTCACCATCCCTGATGTCCTCTCTGAATATATATTTATATATTTCCTGTGGTTGCATATGTTATTTCTCTAGACTTGAATGTGTCCTGTAGGAAATCAGGTTTAACAGTATATGGTTATTATTGATAGTGGTGAATGATTATTAAAGCCTCACAGTATTACCAGCTGCTCTATAAATGGTAATATAAATCACTGTTCTTTTGTGGGCAAGGTAACTTGGTCTGATGGAGCTATTTTCTCCTTGGGTGTGTGATCAAGAGGCAAATGCAATGCATGACCTTTTTTCTTTTCAACTCTAGCCATTGTTTTAATGCTCTGTTGCTGTTTGTTCCACCTCTTTACCTTGTGGGCTGCTAAACGTTTTCATGTGAACTGAGCCTTTTCATTCTACTAGCAGGATTACATACCAGGTCCCTGCCTCCCTTTTCCTTAGCTTTCTACTGCCATGTCACTGACTATTAAAGTTGTACTTCAGGACATCCCGTTAGCCTTTCTTCAGCCTCTGTTCCTTGTCGCGGTCTTCACGGCATTTAAGTATTGTGCTCTCATCCCCGTCCTACCCAGCAGAGCTGAGTTGTGGAAAGTGTTATTTCAGTGCTGAGAGACTTTTTGCCAGATATCTGTTGTTCATTTTACCTTCCCATTTAGAGTCGCGTTTGGTTCTTAGGTAACAAATTGGATTCTTAGGTAACACTGATGAAGTTGCTCAAGGGTCTAGATGGCACACCTGAGAGGATCATGTCTCACAGGTGCAAGGAAGTTTGACCATGATAAACAACTTCATTGACATGTTATAATCACCACCTCCTGGCTGCCAGTTCTTTGAAAGATCTACTGGAGAAGTAGCGTGGGTCAGCGGAAAGAGCACGAGTTTAGGAGTCAGAGGTCATGGGTTCTAATCCTGGCTCTGCCACCTGCCAGCTGTGACTTTAGGCAAGTCACTTAACTTTTCGGTTCCTCAGTTACCTCATCTGTAAAATAGGGATTAAGACTGTGAGCCTCACATGGGACAACCTGATTACCCTGTATCTACCCCAGCACTTACAACAGTGCTCAGCACATAGTAAGCGCTTAACAAATACCAACATTATTATTATTATTGTCTATTGCTCTTTCTGAAATCAGTTCATTAGTGTACAACGTAGGTAGAAGAATTTGGTTATGTGCAGATAAGAGCTGGCTTCGTGTAGCATGACCCTGGGGCAGGCTGGTACCTGATTTAAGTTTTCTTTGAATTTCTTGTCAGTGCCTAAGGCTCTCCTGCCTCTGCAAACTGGTCCACCACCTAATGCAAATCTTCTCTTATGTGCCTTTTGAGGGCCTCATCATTACCCTATGGCCCAGAAGGTTTCCAACACCTCGCATATTGAGCTGTGTTTTCCAGAAGTCTGGAAGCACAATCTAAAACCAGGTTTCTTGTAGTATACTTGTATATGGCTTGAAAAAATCTAGATCTGTTAAGCACTTCATTCTCTTGGTGATGGTCAAGGAACAGGTTGGTCAAGGGGCCATCAACTCTGATACGATTGATGATATCATTTTGGAGTAGCCTTTGCCAGGACTAGGACCTTGTAGCAATTTTGCTTTGGTCAGGCTAGTAAATAGAGTGGGGATCCTGCTGCTCTTTCCTTGAATTTGTTTTGTATCGATTGCTAAAATGACCATATCATCTTCTCAGACAGGTTACAGCTTAAAGTCATGTTACTGTTTCAGAAGCTTATGGCAGACAGACCTGACCTATCTTGTTTAACCTAGTTTAGATGCCAGATCAAACTTTCAGTTTATGAACAGCCCATGGGGAGAAAAATTTGATTTTTCATTAGAGCCACTATTTCAGTCTTCTCCTATTTTGACATATTCACCCTTCAGGATTCTGAAAAAGCTGGACAAAAACCATTGCATAAAATGCTGTAATTAACACCAATGCGTTCCTTTTCTACACCACCACTTTTTCACTTACCTCCCTGAAGTCGAGATTTTTCTTTTTGCTTGTAAATTCCAAAGGTTGACATTAGGGACAATTCTGACAGCTCTTTCAACTTGGTCATAGTGTCCTCAGTGGCCCAGGTAGGTAAAGTGAAGTTGTGAATACTCTATAGCAAAAGAGAAGCAGAAAGCATGTTGATTGCCCTTCCTTTAGAAGTTTTCCTTTTCTTCCCTCTCATTCTGTTATCTCCATTTATCTTACCTCAGTCCAAAAGGAAACTCTCTTGGACTCAAATCTCCATGGCCTTAAAAGTAGAAAAAGTATGCTGAGCCTTTTACATTTTAGTTGGGAACACGCTCAGACTAGTTTTTCTATTCCTGCAGCACATTTGTCCTTGCTGAAGTCATGAAATTTACATTACATATTTCAGTGATAAATACGTTGTGCGTGCAAAGGGAAGATCAGACTGCTAATCAACTTCACTTTTTGCTGGAAGATTTGAAAACGTTCTAGGAAAGACAGCCAAAGCTGAGCAACTTTGGATTCAGAATTTGGAAATAAATCAGCTGTTTCTCTCAAATTGGGACCGAGAAAATGTTTAGTCCAAATGAAGAGCCTACCCGACTCTCTTACCTCCCTTGGTTGAACTCCCTTCTGCCATCCCCGCCAATTCTCCAGATCAGTAGGCACTCAATACCACTGATGAATTGGATGGCCAAGGGCGGGAGCCTCTATGGAGCCCTTGGGAACCTGGCTTAAAAGTTATTTCCCCATTGCCTGGCACATGATATTCCACATTCCAAAGAAGAGCAGTGATTTCCCCCAGATTTTAATGCAAGAGCCCAATTAAGAGTCAGTGTAATAATACTATCTTTTTTTTTAAAAAAAAAATAGCACTTTTATTTGTCTAAAGTGCATTCACGTCAGTTATCTTATTTAACCTCACAATAACATTGTGAGGAAGGAGAAGGCAAGTATTATTATCCCCATTTTTCAGATGAGGAAACTGAGGTCCATAGATTAAATGACATGCCCAAGGTCACACAGCAAGACCGGGACAAAAACCCAGATCCTCTGACTCCCAGGCCCATGGTCATTCTCTGGACCATGAAGATCAAATTGATAATCACAGTTTCATGATCTGCAGAGCAATCAAATCAAAGAGGATCAATTTCCAGTAACATAATCGTGCTGTTTAACTGCTCAGTCAGGAGAAGGAAGAAGAACAAGATTTCCAGTGGGGGAAATCTGAGGAAATTATGGTAAGGAAAACCATAGTTTCCTTTTCCTGTAGGCATACAATCATTATAAATTGATGATGATGACTGGCAATAGATTGATATTAGAAAATTAGTGTACCCAAGGGAAAAGGTACTTTACTGAGCACCTCCAACTCTGCTGTGTTTCTGAGAAACAACTATAAAGCTAAATTATCTCCATAGCAACTTTTAAAGCAGTTTAAAAGAAAGGAGATGGGGGAAGAACTTCATTAAATTGTCAAACTTAAAGTATTGATTGAGAGGGTAACGTAATACCCTTCCTATCCAGAAGGTAGAGCTCCATGAACGAGAAGGAAAATGGCCATGAACTTCACATAAAGTGAGAAAATGCAATCTAAACAAAATAACAGTATTTCATCCAATGTAAATGGATATTTTTATATTCATAACATAAAACTAAGGAGATTCTCTGCTGATAAGCCAGTGCTGATGGATTCCTATATTTGGTTTGTTTACTTATGTCGGCAAAATTCAAATGATTCTCTCTTTCATTTCTGAAGAGAGGAATCTATTTTTTAATTAAAATCGTGGCCGGGAGCATACAGTGACTGAAAAATAACTATAGAGTAAGGGGTGGAAGAAAAGCAATTTCACTTGCAATTTTCTAAAGGTTGAGAATATTAATAACAGAAAAGAAGAGGATTTCCAAAGTTGGCAAAAAAATATGATTCAATAGCAAAGGAAAATGTAACAATATAAGAAGAAACATACTCCCCCCTCCCCATACATATGCACACACACATTTGTGAATTTATATAAGCATATTTCACAAAATCAGATTACAGGATATTAGTCTCCTTTTGTTTGTTGTCATACCTCACAAAATAAAGGATCATAGATTTTACTCCAGATTTCAAAAAGGTTGTCACCTGTGAATCCTGACTGCTTTGGTAACTCTTTTAGGAACTCCTGAAAGACACACACAAAAATGCAGGATCCAGCAAGTGGATTAACGCACCGAGATTTATTCATTCAGCTGGATTTCTTGAACGCTTACTCTGTGCAGAGTACCGTACTAAGAACTTGGGAGAGTACTATTCCACAATAAACAGACACATCCCCTGCCCACAGTGTAGAGGTGGGGAGACAGACATTAATATAAATAAATTACAAATCGCTACTTGAGTGCTGTGGTGCTCGGATGGGGGAAGAACAAAGGGAGCAAGTCTGGGGGATGCAGAAGGGAATGGCAGAAGAGGAAAGGGGGAGTTTCGGGAAGGCCTCCTGGAGATGTGCCTTCAATAAGGCTTTGAAGAGGGGGAGAGTAATAGCCTGCCAGATTTGAGGAGGGAGGATGTTCTAGGCCAGAGGCAGGATGTGGGTGAGAGTTGGTGGAGAGATAGGTGAGATCGAGGTACAGTGAGAAGGTTAGCATTAGAGGAGTGGAGTGTACGGGCTGGCTTGTAGTAGGAGAGTAGGGAGGTGAGGTAGGAGGGGGCAAGGTGATGGATGGTTTTAAAGCCAATAGTGAGGGGGTTTTGTTTGATATATGCACTGATAACTTTTCTAATAGTGTTTACTGTTTTTTTTCTGAATTTGATTAAAGTTATTGCAACACTTTTTAACACTCCTAGTAGTAGTTACAGTTTGAAACCCCTCTTCCCCAGATTTCTGATCAATTCCAACCAAACTCTGGGGAAAGGCAGACCTAGACTCACAAGGATTTGGAACTGGAGAAACTTAGGTGGCCAAGACGATTTAGGTCTAACATTAGCAACCGCAGGACATCTCAGATCTGCCTTTGGGCATGGGGTAGGGTGGAACAGATATTTCTCTAGGTATGAAGTGTGCTGAAGTGAAAAGATCATGGGCTTTGAAGTCAGAGGACTTGGGTTTTAATTTCAGTTCTGCCTCTTGCCTGGTGTATGACCTTGGAGAAGTCTCAACTCCCTGGGGCTCCGTTTCCTCATCTGTAAAATGGGGATTCAATAGCTGTTCTCCCTCCTACTTAAACTGTGAGCTCTAAGTAGGACAGGGACTATGTCCAACCTGATCATCTGGTATCCACTCCGGCATCTAGAAGAGTGCTTGGTACATACTGCTTAATTAATATTATTATTACTATTATTATGTGGGTGCAGTTGAGTCCTGATAAAAAACAATAATAATAATAAAGTACTTAAGTGTCCAGCACCGACCTGAGTGCTGGGGTCGATACGAGTTAATTAAGGACACAGTCCCTGTCCCAGGAACAGTGCTCACAGTCTACGTAGGAGGGAGAACAGGTAATGAATCCCCATTTTACAGATGAGGAAACAGACAGAGAAGTGAAGTGACTTGCCCAGGGTCACACAGCAGGCAAATGGCAGAGCTGGGATTAGAACCCAGGTCATCTAACTCCTAGACCCATACTCTTTTCACTAAGCCATGCTGCTGCTTCGCTCTACATCGAAGGAGGGCCATCAGTGAAGCTTTAGTATGTGATAAATTACCAAGGCAGATTGTTCCAAGGGGTACACATTAGTTGATTCCTCTTGTCAAATTAGTCAAGGGGAGCCTAATTTGTGTAGAGTATGAAAATCTCCTTTGAAAGGCCATACAGTACTATCATTACCGGACAACAGATAATGAATGAGTTATGAATGCATTTTGCTATTTTTAGGTGCACTTGCATATGAGGTTAAGAGGAATTCAATCTTGGACAACTGTCACTTAGTGCGTTTTAGAAAGGGGTACAAGTTGGCAGTGGAAATGATTTTAATTTCAAGGAAGAAATTGCTTCAGTTACGGTGCTAACCCAGTTGGCTTAGAGTAGTATATTAATTTTTATTCTAGTTGTCACTTGGGAATGGGATGTAGTTACCTAAATGAGGAGTCAACTTATTTAATAAGTTCCATATTATTTTTAAATCGAGTCCTACACAGCCTAAGACGATAATGATAATGGTATTTAAGCGCTTACTATATGCCAAGCACTGTTCTAAATGTTGAGCACTGTTCTAAGCATTGATCAGATGCATACATAAGGCAAAAGAAATGCCTGAGTCAGATCAGTGATCCAACAAGTCCAGCATTCTATTTGAGGCAAACTCTTTTGGAGATATGGAACTCCTAGATGTTGAGTGGAGCAAAGTGATCACCTACCCTATCAATCAAGGGTATTTACTGGGCACTTTCTGTGTGTTGAACACTGTCCTAAGCTCTTGGGAAAGTACGATACAATAAAGTTGGTAGACATGATCCCTGCCCACAAGGAGCTTAAAGTTTAGAAGTGGAGACAGACAGGGGAAGTGGAAAAATGTAAGGATATGTACAAAAGTACTCTGGGCTGAGAGTGTGGTGAATATCAAATGCTTAAGGGATAAAACTTTAAGTATGACGATCCCCATTCTCGTGGCTAGATATGGACAGAGTAACTTTTTTCCTCCCATAAACCCAAAGGGCCTTTTGTAAATGAATGCATCCAAATTCTACTTGAATGTACTTTCTTCCTGTACAACTTCTATAGTGATGAATTCTATATGGATTTATATTACCACTGTGTGAGAAGTGTACTCCTTTTGATTTTGTTTTGAATCTAGCACCTTCATTCTCCGGTGTTTCTGGATTTAGTAATAACAGGTGGTTGCTCTGACCAATAACCTTCATGATTTTGTGCCCCCTTCAGCGTGATGTCCTTAATTGCTTCAGTCTCGCTATACTATTAGACCTTCCCATGGTATATAGCCACATAGCTTCACAAGGGAAAACTATGACAGACTAATGATAAGTCTCAAGGCCAATAGGAGGAAGTGCCATTTGGTGACAGGAAACAAATGGTTCAGTGAGAGAGAGTTTTCCAAAACTCAGTCGCTAAATCTCTGGAGGATACCAGAGTCTGGGGCTTGGTCAGGTTCAGAAACAATCCTCGGGTTTAGGCCCCCTGAGGAGGAGAGATGTATGGGATTGGAGAAGTTTAAACCAGCTCACGACAAGGGAAAGGCAGGGAATGGGACAGTAGGTATTTATAGTTTTATATTGATATTTTTCTAGGAAGTTGAAATTTCTCTAGGTACTGTTTCTCTGCTTGGTTTGGCATAAATCCTTCCACATGTGTTGCATCTTGGGTTTTGAACTTACCTGCATTCTGTGATTTTAGGCAGCAACCATTGCCAAGCCTTGGGAAATCCCTCTTAAAGGGCGCTATAGGTGATAATGACCCAAACATGAACAAATCAAGTGCTTTTATTTTATTTTTTTACCTTGTAGGGTTTGAGCCTGTTCTGGAAATCCTCCGACTCCAAAGTTTCTTTCTCAAGTTCTTTAAAACGAGGGCATTTTAGAAAAGGAAGGTACAGCAACTGGTCCAAGAGAATAAAACATTTATTAGGTAGGAAAAGATGCTATACCATATGATGGGAGAGGCAGCTCTGGAAGGATAGAGTCACATGCCAAACCTCAGCTGGGAAAACTGGCACAAATAATGCCAGTTTCGTTTTTATCTGAACTGATCGAAACATTTACTTCTGGAAAAATAGTTTAGTAGATGAATATGTTTTCACACATGCCTGCATTTACCGTGTACTTAGCTAATCAAATTACAAGGCGGGAAGCATTATTTAATCCACTGCTTACAGTTGGACAAAACAGCCCTAAAACCACCCCCTGGATAATCTACCACTCAATAACTGAGAGTTGTATGGTGTCTCAGTGATCGACAATTATGCAATAGTATTTATTTTCTGATTGTTCGGGTCCTGTCACTGTGATGGGATAAAAGACTACAGTCAGTCCTGAGTGTTACAACACTAACAGCTAAAGTGTTGTATTATTGCAATAATTTGTAGCTTTTTAAAAAGTGCAGTTTATTAATCAAATACTTTGTAATATGGAAACCATAAAGTGACAAAAATGACTTGCATTATATAGTTACTGATACTTCTGCCCAAGAATATGCTGTTGTTAGAAACGAAAAGTTTCTGTTTAAGCATTTCAAAAAAACTGTCATAGCTCTTCACTCATAAAAACTACTAGAGTGACAGAGGTGGGCAGATGAATAACCAAATGGACCAGCTTCTTATTTCTTTCAAAGTGCCGATGAAGAAAAGGCAGGTTTATTCCTGTGCCTCCATAGGTGGCTTGTGTTTTGCAGGGGTCAGGCAACAGACATGACCTCCGTTGGCAGAAAAATCACTCTTCCTTTGGATAATCCACCAGCAAGTTTCCTATGTGTACTGACCTGATCTTCGGACACTGGTATTGTGTGGACTGGGATGGGTTGCCAGGGGATTTGGGGATTCCAAACACTGGTTCCCTTTGGTGGAAAGAGAGCAGCAAGATTGGTCATGGCACTCATCAAGGTCCGGTCAATATCTGTGCTGCGAACATAAACCTGGAGAATAAAAACCCATAGAGATTGTTAGTGTTAGAAGCGGTCTTCATGGCAAGTATCACTGGGACAACTCTGACCTCAGAAAAAAACAGTTGCCATTTTAGTGGACTCGTGCTCTTCTGAGAAAATTAGGATAGAGCACAGGCCAGCTGTATCTCCAGAATGCATTAGGGGTTCCTAAAGTGATTGTATTCAGTGAGCTCACATGAAGGGTGAAATCAAAACACCTGGAATTTATGTAGAGCTTCTTAGGAATTCAGAATTATCAGAATTTGTTATATATGGTGCGAGATTCACCCATTGTGTGTGCACTGTACAAGTTAGGCCCTTCTGGGGCATTGGCAATTTCAGGTACTAGAACCAATTAATAAGTTACTCTTTCGTAGCTAGCTACTGTATTTCTTAAGCATTTTCTATGTCTTTAGCACTGTGCTAACCCAAGGGATAATTACAAGGTAGAATAGATTAGACATTGTCTCAATCCCATATGAGGTTCACAGTCTAAGTAGGGGCATACAGGCACCTAGAAGAACAACAGTTAAATACAAAGCAACACTAAATTACAAATTCAACAATGTGAGGTAATGATGTTCAACAAAGTAAAGAGGAAAAAATGCAAACTTCAGATCTTTTACAAATTCACTACCAGAGGTTCACTCCACAGCAATATTTTTCTTGGTTCAGCCATTTCTCGCATTGTATATTCTCTTCTCATCCCAAACTTGTGCCTATTTCAGGGTGCCCAGGGACTGCCACAGAGGTTCAGTTGGCCACAAGACCGTTTCAGAGGATCTGCCTGTTGAATGGGTTGGGAGATCTGGGATGGGGATAACTTCTTCAAGAGCTGTACTTGTGTACTCAAATTAAAAGGACTTGGACATGCTCTGATTCCACTGTTTGTAAATATTTTTCTGTCTCTTCAGTTAGGGTATAAACACCTTTCAGGCAGGAAATATGCCTTGTGTGCCTACTATACTTTCCTGAGTACTTAGAATAATGTATTGTACTCAGGGGGTGCTTGATAAATCCTCTTTCAACTATAATTTGAGGTCCTAAGGGTGTTTGTTTACAGGAGTGGTAAATCCCCAAACCAAGACCTGGCCCTAGCTCAAATAATTCTCCCGGAGGCCCTCCTGAATCTCTCCGATGGTCTCAGAGCATTTCTGAAGGCTATATGGGGCAGAAGGGTCTGGCTTTTATCTTTTCCTTTTGGCATATTCTCCCAACTGCTAAATACAGAGCTCTTTCCACAGAAAGCACTCAATAAAGACCACTGTTTACCCAATTTACCTATCTTTAGTAACCCCCTTCAGCAGTATTTCCAAACTAACAGATAGCATGACAGAAAACTAGCTTGATTTTTTTTTATTATTCTTTCACCCTTCAGAGCACTGAACCATCTCTTAGTGGCTTGGAAAAGTTGCCACTCCTTCCAAAGGTGAACTGATGTATTATACTCAAGACCCAAATTACCCTTAGAGAATCTGCCTCAATATTCTATGTACCCTTAGTACATCTCTGGGAAGGTAGGGAGGAGAAAGATATTCTTATTTATAGAGAACAGAGGCACAGTTCTTTTAAGTAGTGAACCCAAGTTATTACAATGAAGTAGTACCTCAATTAGCAAGCAGGGAATGAGAATTGAAAAGTTAGAAGGCTTGTTAGACTGAGGCTCAAGATGAAAGAAAAATGTATGTGCTACAAAATTAAAATATTTATTTCAACCAACACTCCTGGATTTAAGAGGAGAGCAATATCACCCTGCCACCACTCTGGTTTGTAAGCTCCTTGTGGGCAGAGGATGTGTCTACCAACGCAATCAATCTGTGTGCAGAGCAGTGTACTAAACTCTTGGAAGAATACAATATAACAATAAAACAGACACATTCTCTTCCCTCAATTAACTTTCAGTCTAGAGGGGGAGAGAGACATCCACATAAATTACAGATATGTACATAAGTGCTGTGGGGCTGAGGGAGGGTGAATAAAGAGAGCAAATCAGGGTAAAGTGGAAGGGAGTGGGAGAAAAGGAAATGAGGGCTTAGCTTCTTGGAGATGTGCCTTCAATAAGGCTTTGAAGGTGGGGAGAGTGTTTGTGCGATATGAAAAGCGAGGGCATTCCAGGCCAGAGGCAGGGTGTGGATGAGAGGTCGGTGGTGAGATAATAATAATAATAATACTATTTGTCAAGCGCCTACTATGTGCAAAGCACTGCTCCAAGCGCTGGGAGGAGACAAGGTGATCAGGTTGTCTCACGTGGGGCTCAGTCTTCATCCCCATTTTACAGTTGGGGTAACTGAGGCACAGAGAAGTCAAGTGACTTGCCCAAAGTCAGAAAGCTGACAAGTGGTGGAGTGGGGATTAGAACCCATGACCTCTGACTCCCAAGCCCGGGCTCTTTCCCCTGAGCCACGCTGCTTCTCTGAGATAGACAAGATAGAGGTAAAGTGAGTAGGTTGGCATTAGAAGAGCAAAGTGTGTGGGCTGGATTGTGGAAAAAGAGCAGCGGGGTTAGTTTTGGGTGGGGGTGGGAGGCAATTGAGTGCTTTAAAGCCGACTAACAACCTGTTATATTGTACTCGCCCAAACAGTACAGTGCTCTGCACACAATAAACACTCAGTAAATACCACTGTTTGAATGCCAAACTGGAGCCAAAAACACAAACACCTTCACTCCCCACCCCACCTCTTTCCTCATTATGACACTCACAACATGTCTGATGCCTCACACATGTGCACAAACCATCTCTCCTTATGCTCGCTGTGTTTTTACCTGGACTGAGGCATGTTTTTGGAAGGAAAAGTTCCCTAAATCTGTTCTCATGATTTATTCAAAATGTACAAGAAAACAAGCATTCTGGGAGTGCTAACTATACTATTTAAGCATTTATTCTCATCCATATTTCCATTCTCATTTTCCTTCTAACTGTAAATGTTTGTCTGCTCCCCCCATTAGGTTATAAATATTCTAAAAGTAAGAAGTGCGTCTCTTCTCTTCTAATCTTTTAAGCAGAGCAGAGCTCTGCAAAAAGAAAATGTTCATTAAGTGCTACTGATTGACTTCGTCGTTAAGGACACACTGGTTTAGTGCATCCTAATAACAGAAACATTACACAATGATAACTAGAAATATAGGCCAAGGGAGCGTATCATGAGAATGTGTGGAAACCAAATGCCAAACACGGTAGATAGTAGTGCAGGGAAGTACAGAGAAGAATGTGTTCGGGGAGGCAGTGTTGCCTTATGGGAAGAGCACGGGCTTAAGAATCAGGAGAGCCAGATTCTGGTTCTGCCACTTGCTGGCTCTGTGATCTTGAGCAACTCATTTAATCTCTCTGTGCCTCAGCAACCTTATCTGTAAAATGGAGATAAAATACCTTTCTCTCTCTCACACACACCCAGTCATATTTATGGAGCACTTACTGTGTGCAGAGCACTCTTCTAAGCTCTTGGGGGAGTACAAAAGAACAGATTTAGTAGACACATTCCCAGCCCACAAGTCCAGAAAATGAGCTTCTCTGTCCTCTCTCTGTCCTCTCTCTGTCCTCTCTCTATCCTCTCTCTGTCCTCTCTCTCCTCTCTTACCCCCCCCCCCCCCCCCACGTGGGACAGGGACTGTCCAACTGATTATCTGGTATTTACCCCAGTGCCTACTATGGTGCTTGGTGTGTAGTAAATAATAATAATTATGGTATTTGTTAAGCACTTACTATGTGCTGAGCACTGTTCTAAGTGCTGAGGTAGATACAGGGTAGTCAGATTGTCCCACATGGGGCTCACATTTTTTAATCCCCATTTTTATAGATGAGGTAACTGAGGCACAGAGAAGTTGTGACTTGCTCAAGGTCACACAGCAGACATACGGCAGGGCTGGGATTAGAACCCATGACCTCTGACTCCCAAGCCTGTGCTCTTTCCACTAAGCCAGGTGCTAAATACATACCATTATCATTATTATTACTACTGAAATCAAACATCAGCAACCTTTGACACACATGCCAGAGTCAGGCAGGTTTGATTATTTAACCTGGCACAGTTAAGCTTTACCAGCCTTGGAGTCTAGGTCTCCGTTATTGCTGCTTCCAGGTCTGGCTACCACTCTCACTCCCATGACCACTTCCCTCATCTCCCCGGAGGTTCTGCTCAGAGAAGCATAACGAGAGCAGTGTAGAGTGTGGCCCAACCCATTTGGAACCATGACAGTTTTTTTAATGGTATTTTAAGTGTTTACTATATGCCAGTTACTGTACGAAGCACTGGAGTAGATACAAGTTCATCAGGATGGACATAGACTGTGTCCCACAAGGGGCTCAGTCTTAATCCCCATTTTACAGATGAGGTAACTGAGGCACGAAAAATGACTTGCCAAGGTAACCCAGAAGCCAAATGGTAGAGCTGGGATTAGAACCCAGGGTCTTTCTGATTCCCAGGCCCATGCTCTATCCATTAGGCCATTCTACTTCTCTTGTTTTGAGACAAATGGCAGTTTCCAAGTCTTGACTAGAATCTGAAGCTTTTGCGGCACTTATACCAAGTAGCCCAGCGGCCAAAAAGAGACATAAGACTGCTGGAAATCCTGATTGGAAACTGGACAGTAAATATTGTTCATATCCATAGTTGAACTGTTGGTTGCTATTATAAAATGACAGCCTTATTAAAGAGACACTGGGTTTTTAAAATCTACTTTTATTTCTCCTAAGAAGGAGGTATCTTTTGAGAAATTTGTTTATTTTGGTGTCTTGACACCAAGTGACCATCACTTTTAATCTCTATTTTAAACTCTTATTTGCTCGTTCAGTTGTAGTCTAACCATAAGAAAGGAAAATGGACTGGATAATCTCCCTAGGCCCTTTCCAGGCTGATGATTTCCATCATTTTGCAGAATCCTAGAGTTTGGAGAGGAGAAAATCTTCTTTCTAGCTATGCCGTGCTACATGATGGGGAAAGTGAAGGAGTAGAAATGAATGGAGTACTGACTTCTATTTCTGTGTGAATAAATGTTCTAGCCAGCCAAAATAGGTAAGGACATCTGGTTAGAAATGGGATGTTTTTCACATTTTCCCTTCTCATATGTACAGGATGCACATCTAAGGTATACAAGGGTTCACCTTACTAAATTCAATCCTAGAACACTAAAAATCAAATGTTTGAATGGTATCTGAACCCCGAAAATCAATTTTAACAGTATTTGTTGAGCGCTTACTATGTGTCAAACACTGTTCTAAGTACTGGGGTACATACAAGTTTATTAGATTGGACATAATCTCTGTCCCATATAGGGTTCATAGTCTAAACTAGAGGGAAGAAGATTTAATCCTCATTTTACAGATGAGGTAACTGAGGCAGAGAAGGTATGTGACTTGCTCAAGGTTACTGAGCAAGCAATTGGCAGAGTTAGATTAGAACTCAGGTCCTCTGACTCCTAAAGTCATGCTCTTTCCACTAGGCCATGCTGCTTTTCACAACTCAGAGGCATACTCTTTTCCTCTATTAACACACTATTGTCCTCTTAACCTGAGTTCTCTTTTTATAAGTTAAATAATTATGCATTCTTAAATTTTGCTACTTAATTATTTGAGAAACATACAGTAAGCTATCGATAAGAAAAGTGGAGTTCTTTATATTCCCAATTGAACTTCTTTTCCTGGGTATCTGGCATTAGGGTCCCCACTTTTAGATGGTGAACCCACTATGGTCTAAGAGCTTTTCCCCAGCTCTTAATAGAGTGCTTTGCACATTATAAGTGCCCTACAGACATCATAAATAAATGTAAGATGTTTTTCACCATTTATAATCTCTTATCCCGCCTCTGCCACTTGTTAGCTGTGTGACCGTGGGCAAGTCACTTAACTTCTCTGTGCCTCAGTTACCTCATCTGTAAAATGGGGATTAACTGTGAGCCTCATGTGGGACAACGTGATTACCCTGCATCTACCCCAGCGCTTAGAACAGTGCTCTGCACATAGTAAGCGCTTAACAAATACCAACGTTATTATTATTATTACTCCAGTGGGAAAGAGAGTAACAAATTGATGATTCAGTGCAAAGCAAAGTCTGAAAGGAAAAACTCTCCCCCTCTCTTTACCTCCCCGCAATCACCTGCTCTACCTCTTACCTGATTCCGGTTATAAGAATCATTCAGAAAGTGTGAGTATGTTTTATGTAAAAACTGTCCAAGTTCATACTGTTGTTCCATGCCAAGCTGCAAAAACATCAATAAGAGTGAATGTCAGAAAGCCATTTGCATAGAGTGGACTATTACCTTCCTACTTCTCTCTCTCCTCCACTTCTCATCTACTTTCCTCCACCCTCTTCTCACTCTCCTTTTCCTCCCATACTTCTATTCATTTCTCTAAGAATTCCTGAGAGTCAGTTATGATTGTCCAAAGGGATTCCAAACAAGATGTGATTGAACATAAACAAGGAAAAGAGAAGTTAAAAAAAAAAGTAAATTTTTTTTTGCTATAGAATGTGTGAGGTCACTCATAACTTTCAGTATGTTGAACTATTTGTGAACAACTCCTAAGAAAAAGACATCAGTTTCCTTTTGGAGAGAGAACTCTAGCATGTCCATGAAAGGGCTTGATTATCTTCAAGTCAGAACTAATTTGTTTCAATAGCAGTGACTTGAGATAGCTGAGATAGCAGTGCCTCCAGAAAATTCATATCTGATGTCAGCATTTTGAGTTGGATGGTAATCCATTGTCTTTCATGAGGCAACTCACAAACTCAGCAAGATAAAAGATATTCTTTTCTACCTTGGTTGATTCATTTTAGAAATTTGAAAACTAGATCTCAGTTCTTTAACACAAATCTACTAGTCAGTACTTGATTTGGGGCTTTATTAAACTTCAGTTATTACTTGCTTTAATTGGAGAGTTCACACTGAGCTAGTTGTTTGATATTACCCAAAGAATCTGGAGCTCTTATAATTTAATAGAGCAAAGAGAAGAAAATTAATAGAATGGGATCAGTCTTTGAAAACACTTAACTCCACTAACCTGAGTAAGCTGCCCAAATCCCTGTGGCCAAGCAGACTCCTTGTGAGGATCCATAGGAAATGTTTCGATGGGACTTCTATCACCATGTCGAAATATCTAAAAAAAGGAATGGGAAATTGACTCTGAAAGTTCTTTTTGTCATTTCCCTTGCCTGTTGCAATAGGAGATTTTATTGAAAATCTAGCAGCATTTTCTTTCCCACCTGCGGTACTGCAGAACTTGAAGAAACTCAGTTGTATATATCAATTAGGGCTGAAGCTTATGCTCCTTTGACTATTGTGAGTGAAAGCTTGATGCCTCTGATCCTTGAAAAGGCCCAAATATTGATTTTGTTAAAGTTATACTCATTAATTCTCACATTGCTTCTCTGTAAACTTGATTACACATACACTCAAAATCCTTTTCGGTATGGATTTAATAAGAGAAAGCATTAGAGAGGCTTCATATTACTGAGTTTGTACGTGTTAGATGAATGCCTCATAAATACAAATCATTATTAATGAAATTTCATTGATTTTTCTAAATTGTACCCCGGCAAGCTACGCCTTGCACATTTGAAATGTATTATATTAGGTTTCCTTCTGGATTCTGAGTCACACGACAAATTCCAATTTTCAAAATATGAGAAGGGATGGAAGAACAATTTGAAATGAGCTGTGGTTGCCTTAAATTTTTCAAAAGAAACTATTATCCTCTCTGAACTACGGAACTTGGAATAGATTTTACATAAGTAAAACTTTACCAGGTTCTCCATATTTTAAAATGTGTTTCAGGAAACTGATTTTAAAGGATTTATCCTAAATTCCCTGTTGTTATTTTTCCCCTTTTAGTCTGCTATCCAGCAGCTCTTTAGGACTCCTCCTTTCCTCAATCATTCAGTGGTATTTGAGTACTGATTATGTGCAAAACATTGTATTAAGCATTGGGGAGAATACAATACAGTAGAGATCATAGACATGATCCCTGCCCTCAAGGAGTTTACAATCTATTGGGGGAGGCAGACAAAATAAATTACATATAGAGGAAGTGTAATATTATTAGTGTATGTTCCTAAATGAATCTTAGCATATAAGGGGGACAGAAGGGAGGGTAAATAGAGTGGCGACCTTAAGCAAGTCACAACTTCTCTGGGACTCAGTTACCTCATCAGAAAAATGGGGATTGACTGTGAGCCCCATGTGGGACAGGGACTGTGTTCAACCTGATAAACTTGTATCTACCCCAACTTTTAGTACAGTGCCTGGCATATAGTGAGCGCTTAACAAATTCCACTTTTTAAAAATAGAAGTTAGAAGTTTCTTGAGGGAGATATAATTTTGGTAGAGCTTTGAAGTTGTGGGGAGCAGAGGGCTGTTGGATATGAAGGGAGAGGGAGTTCCAGGACAGAGGGAACGTATGAGCAAGGTGAGAGGGTTGAAAGAGAAAAGACTGCGGCACAATGTATAAGTGGGTGTTAGAAGAGCCAAGTGAGCAAACTGAGTCGTAGTGGGGGAGAAACAAGGTAAGATAGAAAAGGGAGAGCTTTCTGGGTACCTAAAAGCTAATGATTAGGAATCTGTTTGATGTACTGCCCATGAATTGTCATGCACTGAGTATTGTTCCAACGCTAGGGAAATGACTATGGGCCAAAACCCTTTTTTTTGGTGATTATCCCTTGTCATTTGATGTTAAATAGAGCTCCTAGATAACATTGATAAAAAAACAAGAGAAATGTAATTACTGAGTCTTGACTGTAAAAAGCAAATATGCTCGGAGATTAACAATCAGCTTTTAATGCTCTGGAATGCACCATCTAATCTACCTTTCTCCGCTCCTCTACACTCCAAACTTTCTCCTAGTAATCCATTACGGACTGCTCATTCACAAATTTATCCAAACTCTTCTCGAACCTATTAACATTTTCATTCTACCCAACTTCCTTAGCTCTTAGTAAAGTGCTCTGCACACGGTAAGCACTCAATAAATACGGATGAATGAATAAAACATTCCCTATGCTTTTCACACTTTGTGTAAAGAAGAGTTTTGTTTGCTTAGAATCTACCTCTTTCTTAGGGTATCTCCTCATCCTGGTGTTATGGGGATTTGTGTGTAATTATCCATATTTGTCCTATCCACATCCAACATGATTTTGTAGATTTCAATCACATCCTCTCTCAGCCTGAATCTTCCCATACTGAGAAGCCCTATCCCTGGCGGTCTATTCACACAAGGAGGCTTCTCGATTCCTCTGAACGTATGTAGTTATCCTGTCTCTCTTTCCTTTTCAGAAACTCTATTATATTTTTCCTTAGTCTGTCACTCTCAACTGCCCACAATATGTCCACAGTATTCCCAGGTATGGGCTTACATAGTTTTATGTAGTGGCAAAATTGTCTCTTGTTTTCTGTGCCCTTCCTGATAATGCCCAGCATTCAGCTGATCTCTTTGGCGCCTGCTGTGCAGGGACCGAGTGATTTGGAAGAACAATCAACAATAACCTCAATATTTTTTAAAATCATAACAGAGTTTGGAGCCCATCATCATGTGATGATAATTTGGATAACTTCTCACTATGTATGTTATGCTGTACTGACTCAAAATGAATCGTATCTGCCATTTTTTCTAGGCAAATAATTCATCTTAAAGTTTTTCTGCAGTTTATTCCCATTTCTCTGTGCTGATTTTTTTTTTCAAAACATGGGCTGCCCTGCTAGCTCATGTGAACCATATTATATGATCGTCGATCCAGTACTCAGTACCTCTCATGACTATAGTGATCCAAAAATCATTCAGGTCCTATTAGAGAAGATGATAGAACTTTAGAAGTAGAATTATTGGGTTGCATCAAACATGTCTTCCTCATATTCAGTTCATGAAAGTTAGGGCCGGTAGATTTGGGCTAATTTTTAAAACTCAATTTTTTTAGGGTGGTATTTATTATAACCCAAGCACTAGGTTAGATACAAGATAATTAGGTTGGACTTGTCCCTCATTGGGCTCACAGTCTAAGTAGGATGAAGAACAACTGAGGCATGGAAAAGTTAAATGACTTGTCCAAGGCCACCTAGGCTGGGGGAGAGCTGGAGCAAATGCCATTGAGAATGATGATTAGAACCTAGGTTTTGTGACCCAGGCCAGTGTTTTTCCCCTAGGCCATCTTATCAAGCAGAAGGCTATTACTATTTGGCTGCACAATCCCTAGAGGTCCAGAGATGTTTTGTTTTTTTCCATTTTCCACATCACTACCTATTTAAGCGATTTAAGAGATCAGTCATTCGATTGTATTTATTGAGCGCTTACTGTGTGCACAGGACTGTACTAAGTACTTGAGGGAGTATAATATATGTAACAGAGTTGGTAGACATGACCTTGCCCACAACAAGTTGACAGTCTAGAAGTAATTTGGTCCAACTCAGTCTTCACCCTGTTTGGAGTCAGTCATACCACATGGCTGTCTATTATTTTCTTAGAGATCTTCTGCATTGGGGAGACTATAACTTCTCTTGGTTGCACATTCCAATATTTCTAAACCTGATAGTCAAGACATTCCCCTTACAGCTAATTAAAATATCTCTTCATTTAATTTAAGCCTGTTTCCTTTTATATTTGGTCCTCAGTGCACAGACAGAACAACTGATCAGGATTCTCCCCATAAAAGCTTTTCATATATTTTTAAATAGTTATTGTCATTTTTTTTTTGCCGGACTTAACTCGGATTCCTTTAACTTCTTCTGAGAATCCATTTTATATTGATTTCTCTGAATCTTCTCCAGATTTTTTGCATCCTATTTAGAGGTGATGGCCAAAACTAAATGCAATATTCTAATGGAGGTTTAACCAATTTAGAATACAGTATATTTACCTTTGCTTGTATGTACTGCTTAAATGGGGGGGAGGGTTATAAGGGTCCTGTGATAGAAGTAACAATACTATCCTTGCCATTAAGGAGTTGACAGTCTAACAGGGGAGATAAACACAGCATTACTGACAGTTTAGGGAAAAAAAGAGCTTGTTAAGAAAATGAAAAGATAGATACAGAAATAAAAAGTAGTAAAGTCCATAAACTGACATGATCATAAGTGCTACAGGTGGATATATTCTAAGTGCTTAGATGATAATTGGGAGGATATGACCTAATGAGAAGAAAATTCATCTGGAGGAAGTGGTATTTTAGAAGGGCTTCAATAATCATACCCTTTGTTAGGTGCTTATTTTGTGCCAAGCACTATATTAAACCCTTGGGGTTAGATACAAGACAAGCAGGTTGGACATAGTCCCTGTCCCCACAGGGGTCTCAGTCTAAGTAGGAGGGAGAATGGGTAATAAAGATGGGGACAGTTGGGGATGGAGCTCCAGTCTTGGGGCAGGTGGGTGTAAATGATCAAGGGGTCAAAGCGGGGAGATATGAGAAGTGTCCCTTGGGAGGAACTACTACTACTACAAAAGAGGACTACTCTTTTGGTGTGACCCTTCATTCACTCAACTGACAGTAGTATGAACAAGATGATACTTTTGTCAGGTGGGACAGATTTAAATTCTTTACTAAACTCTAAGGAGAGTGTATCTGTTTCTTCCCTCATCTATGTGGTCTGTTGATTTTACTATGGAGGGAAATTTATTTTGGTATCATTCATTCTTAATGTAAAAGTTCATCCACAAAGGATGATCAATTTATGCCAGATGCCCAATTAATCGCTTGTCCTCATGACTTTTTGCTGTTGGGCAAGCCTTCAATAGTTAGCTGTTCAAGCATAAAACAAGATATTCTATCCATTCTTTGGCTTCGAAACTCTCCATCGGCTGATTCCCCCTCATCTAGCCTCCCTCTTTCTCCTCCTGGACTCCTATTTGCACTCTTAGCTCCTCTAAAGCAAACCACCTAACTGTATGTAATTCACTTGTGAAAATTCCATCCTTGACCCACTGCTTATATCTTTCCCCTGCATAAAATGTAATCTCTCCACTGCTCTGCCAAACCATAACCCCGTCTTCCTTCAAAGTCCTCCTAAAAGGCCACCTCCTTTGAAAAGCATTCTCTGATTAATCCCCCACCTTTCTGATTAGGCCACTCCACCACCCACCTTAGCACTCATTTATATATGTTTATTTGCTTATTTGTGTTTTCTCCCATTTGTCTCTATCATGTACATTATCTTCCAAACTTTCTGAATGTTTGGAAATTTTTGTGTCTCATATTAGATCAAAAACTCCCGAAGGGTAGGAGCCACATCTTCTTCCTGTAGTGTATGTAATCCAAGTGCCCAGTAGGTGCTTAGTAAAGGTATTAATGATGGTGCTGGTGACCTGCCCTCTGCTCCCCACTCCCTTATGCCTGAAATGGAGTTATAAGATACAAGCAGCAAGGAATGAGGAGGGGAAGCTGGAGAAACACACACCTTTAGGTAAATATCACTATCACTACCTCGAAAGAGGCTGACTCTGGAGCAAGGGGTGAGGTGTAAGGGATGGGTAAATCATGAGTGGAAAGAAAGAAGGCTGACTCTTGGTTGAGAGGTGCGGTTGAGACTTTTGAGGCCCAGTCTGCCCTAGCTTGGAGCCAGCAATGGGTACTGAAGACCCCTCTTAATCCTGACCTGGACCCAGAAATTGCCTCTTCATGTCCAACCTACCCCCTCCAGTCTCAGCAGGGAGTAGGCATGGAAAACAGGCTCCTTGCCAACCCCTTATTCTTGCCAACCTCTTATTTTTTTGCCCAGAGAAGTTCTTCCTTGCCCAGTGTGTGACGGTGTTTCCCCCTTCCCACCACCTAATTGTGCTTACATATACACCTTCCAGTTTCCATTTGTCTGTGTGCCTGGATCCACTGCCCTGGCTGTGTGCCTGTGTCTGTGTGTGGGCAGGGTGGGAGGAAGTGGTCTTTACTGTGTCTATGTGTTTCAACCCTGCCTCATACCCAGAATGAAGTATTAGCACCCCAGGTTAAGGGAAGCTTGGAACCTTCTTTTCCTAGTATAAAAATCTCACCTCTCAGCAGCAGTGCCCAGATGACAGTGATTCTTTCTCTCTTTTTCTTTTCCAAAGACTTCCTGGGTTCCGCTCTAGGTAACAGAGACATTGGGGCTTTGGGGGGTTAGGCTGAGAGGATGAGGTAGTTGTTTTGAAGATCTTTAGTTTGTTTGTACTTGACCACTGCATCATTTCCACAAGGATATTTCCATTCTTTCTCCAATGTTTTGCCTGTCTGTCTAATTTAGATTGTGATCTTCCAACACACTGACCACATCTAATTCTACTGTCAGTTCAGAGCCTAGTATGGTATAAGAATTCAGAAACAGGAACTAGTGATGTTATAAAATCAGGAGAATCTCAAGTGTGTTGTGGTTTCAATTTGCTTCATCTCAAAAGTAGCAGGAAATATTCAGCTCACTGCATGGCCCAGTGGGAAAGAATATGGACCTGGGCGTCAGGGGACCTGGATTCTAATCCTGACTCTGCCACTTCCCTGATTTATGACCTAGGGCAAGTCATTCCATTTCTCTGCCTCACTTTCCTCATCTATAAAATGGGGATTAAATACCTTTTCTCCCTTCTATTTAAGACTGGGAGACCCACATACTACAGGGACTGTATCCAATCTTTTTTCAATCTTGTATCTTCCCCAGGGCTTAGTACAGTGCTTCTCATATAGTAAGCCCTTAACAAAAACCACTATTATTTTTTCTTCAAATCTCTATAAAACACCAGTGATTTCCTTCATAAATGTTTATGCTGTTTTCTGTTACCAGAACGTGCATATTAAACTCGGAGAACTTGGTAAGACAGTTTGTTATGGTTTAGTTATGGCCTGGGAATAAATTGGCACTTTTGGAAGCAGTTAATAAATGCTTTGTGAAAAGCACACATTTGAGATCAGACGCAGTCCCTCTCCCACTCAGGGTTCACAGCCTATTTTACCCCCATTTTATAGATGAAGAAACCGAGGCCCAGATGGGTTGTGACCTGCTAAGGCAACAAAGTAGGCAACTGACAGAGCTTGGACTTGAACCTGATCATCCTGATTCTGTGCCCAAGATCTTTCCACTAGGCCATGCTGCTTATTCAAAGCCTTGTTACCTGTTTATATATATTACCAATGTCATTTACTTCTTTTCCTCCTTGTTGCCCAGTATTTGACCATCTCTCTGCCCACTGGTACTTTTCTTCAGAGAAAATGAGCTGACACATCACCTGCTCCCCTTCTCCCTCCTTGAACTGTCCAAAGCAGGATGTATTCTGTGGGCAAGAACAGCGTCGGGCCGTTCAGCTGCCACCTATTAAATCAGGCTCTCTATTTTGAAATCAATTTAGTGGCAGGACTGGCTTCATTTTTATTGCCTCACACTTTTTGATTGGGTGTTAGCCAGTGGCAGATTTCCTAACAGGCCATGTAGACCCTGACTAGAGGCAAATCAGATGCGGGGAGGGGACAATCCTTTAAAAAGAACACTTTGATGTTCATAATCTATTTCCAAGTATTTTTCATAGTAGTTTGTTCCTTACGGTCTAAGCTCACTGCGACGTGGATACCTTGAAAGGAATTCTGTGTTGGATCATGGCAGTCCGGAAGTGAGCTTGTCACATGAGCGAGAGGGAAAGAGAGAATTAAAAAAACCAAAAAACCTCAAGGATGGCAATAAAGCCAAGAAGAGGCACTAAACTACATGTACATGGATGGCCCAGCTAAAAATCTGCCCTGTTAACATCTATGTCAGAGGTGCAGATATGGCACTGGAGTGGCCATTTATCCACATTTTTACCAGCTAATTTGACTTTCACCTAGTCTCTGAATATGACCCCAGGTGTCTTATGACTCTATTTTATTGTGACCACCCCCCAATCCTCCTTCCACCTGGGTTCATGCTACAAAGTTCCATGGCTAAGAAGTGGTGCCCGGGGAAAGAGGAACCTGGGAAGGGAATACAGTGACTCTGGAGCGAATGACCTAAAAGGCATAGATAGATTTTAAATAGACCTGGAGTTTGTAGAAGTGACTGCCTATTCCTTGTGAATTAACCCTCTGTTATAGAAGGTGAAACTGCTGTGCTTTTCTTTGTCTAAGGCAGACAGACAGACAAGCAGGTAAAAGGGTGAGATGCCTGATGAGTGATGTCTTTTCGGTCTGAAATCCCTTCCGATGGAGGCTGGCTGAGACAGGAGTCAAATATGGGAGAAAGCCCAGAAAATCATCAAGAAGGAATGTGGAGAGAGAGGGAGGGAAGAAGACTGGCTTATCTTGGTAGTGTCTCTATAAACTTACTCTGGGCAAAGCCATGTGCTCAGAATTGGGGTAAGTGCAAGATAATCAGATTAGACAAGGTTCCTGTCCCACATGGGCTTCAAAATCTAACACCTAGGATCTAATCTAATCTGATTTTACATATTATTTCAGGTTTATGACATCAGATCTCACTGTACAATACCAGGCTCCTAAAGTATTACATAACCCCACCTCCATAACACCTGCTGGAATTTCCTGTGAGGTCGACACAAATGTTTGTGTGTCCGTGTGTGTAACACATCCATATCAATATTTATATGTATGGATCTCACTATCTTTTTGGTTTTAAAGATGAAACCTACTGACGGTGAGATTTTATCAGTAGAAGTCTGGCTGAAAGACCAATGCATGACCAGCATTCTCTTCTAGAATACGTGCCTGTACAATTGCACTCTGGGAAATTGGTTCTCCAGAGTGCCTGATGCCATTCACAATCCTCCCTGTTGGATGCTACAGTCTTCCTGAAATCTTTGTTTTTTAAGGCTATGTAGGCCAGGCTGTTCTCTCCCAGCTTCCTGCTGGTATGCCCCATCATCTAAAGCTTTTGCTTCATTGTGATTTCCGAGGCCGGGCAACGTATAGGGCACGGTCTAGGCAGAGAGAGCTGGGTTCTATTTTTACCTGTGAAATTTATTTTCTATGCGACCTTGGGCAAGTCACTATATGTGCCTTGGTTTCTGCACACAGAGCAGAAATAGTTATTCTTGTTAATAGCTTGAAAGTTCTGAGGATTCATGAGGTAATACCTGGAATGTGGGGTGAATTCAATGGAGGGAAAGTGCTTAATGGGTGCAGAAATCCTTCCTGTGCTGGCAGATTTCCTTGTCTGAGTCCTTGGTTGAACTGGCTCAGGGCAGTCCATCAGTGCTAACTCTAAGCAAATATCCCAGGGTGCCCGGTGCTTCCTTTTTTTCTTCTTCTTTCCTCTTCTCTCATGTTCCCAGCCACGCCTTTCTCTTAGCTCAGCAAAAGAGATTGTTTCATTTATAATTAGCCTATCTGGTTTTTCTGCTCTGGAATTAATTTGCCTCTATGAAACTTGAAAACTACAGGACTTCCTGGAAAGGGTTTTCCTTCCTCATGTAAGCATCTCCCTTCATTTAAATTCCAACCCACATTTATTTGCAAGTGCTATTATATATGCAAATCTTGTCTCACTTGACAGTACCTTATGGGAGTTTTTTTGCCTTGATAAATAGACCAAGAAGATGGTCTTCCATTGCAAACTTTAAATAAAGTAACCAAGAAAAATTAACGCAAGTTTAGAAGCTTGGGGCTTGAAAGAAATTAGACTGGATGAAAATAAAATTAGGCAATGGAATTGTGTATATTTAAAACTGTGATTCCTTGTAATAGAATAAAGTTTCTTCAGGATTCAGAGACACACTGTGATCAAATGCAAAGGCACTGTAATGTTGGGTGTATTTTACAAGTTGACAGACTATTTGGAGGCCTTAGAGTTGTCAACCTCTTTTTAAGGTTAAATCATTGGAATTCATTTAAACTAAGATTTTAAGGTTCCCTGAAACCCAGAACATTGACTTTAGTCATTAAATGCCTTGAATTCAAATATAGGGACAACAACCAAAAAAAAAAAAAATCAACAGATTAGGCTTGTTTTTGATGATATTTTTTTTAAAATCCTGAATTTGGCTGAAACGGAGATTTGCAATTCCCAAAGTTTCATGCTTATTTCGAATGTTTAAAAGCCCCTTTTTATTCAGTGAAAACTATTAATTAAGAATTGTTTCATGATGGGCAAACGAAGTGCTAAAATGGTAGATTCGTTAGTTGCACTCTACTTTGCGAGTAGCACATGAGATAAGTACTTCCATTTTGTAAAGAGGACCACCACTTTGATTTACACTCGTTTGATGTAACTACAAAATCAAGACGACTAGTGAAAAGAAACATACAGTTTGGATAGCTTTTTTGGCGTATGCAATTTTGGGGTGAGTTCCATGGAGACAGATGAATGATACGGGTGGCCAATCAGTAGACCATGATTATGTCTAATTTTGCTGCCAAATGTCAGCAAAGAATAGCGTTTGTTCTAGTTGTGATATAACAAATTTTTGCAACATGTTTTGATAATAATGATAGTATTTGTTAAGCGCTTACTATGGGACAAGCACTGTTCTAAGTGCTGGGGTAGATACAAAGTAATCAGGTTGTCCCACGTGGGGTTCACAGTCTTAATTCCCATTTTACGGATGAGGGAACTGAGGCCCAGAGAAGTTAAGTGACTACTTGCCCAAGGTCACACAGCAGACAAGTGGCAGAGATGGGATTAGAACCCAGGACCTACTGAGTGAGTCCGGGCTCTTTCCACTAAGCCACGCTGCTTCTCAGCAGTCATGAAATTTTCACCAACCTTGGAGAGGTTGATGAAGAAGTGTTTATAGCCACATGTTAGATCTGTAGCTGTGTTCCGGGATGACCAGGAGTATACGAGATGTTTCACATCTCTTAAATGAAGAAGGTAGAAAGTGAGCTAGATGGCCTAGAGTGTTTGCTTTGTCTATTCCTAAATCCAAACTCTCAAGGAAATCCCAGAAACTAAAATGGGAATTCTGCACACTGCAGTCATGAAGCACTGTTGCCTAGTGAACAGAGCAGAGGCCTCGCAGTCAGAGGGACCTGGGTTATAAACCAGCTCCGTCACCTTGGGCAGTCACTTAACTTCTGTAAATTGTGGATTGACTGAGCATCACATGTGGGACATGGACTGTGTCCCTCCTGCTTAGCTTGTACCTACCTCAGCCCTTAATAGTTAAGGGGGGCAAAAGTTATCGAATAAACCTTTGGGCAGATCTATTTCCATGGAATGAGATGGGATGGGACTCTGCTCGTCATCTGAGATCACCTTCGACTACGGCCTTCCCTTGTCCTTCCTCCTAAGAGAACCTGTTTAGAAGTGGCAGGGACTTGTTTACATTGGCTCCCAGAGATGACATAGAGCTTGTTTGCTCTTTGGAGTTCTGGCACATCTTGTATTCCTGTTTTCTGCAAGACCTCTAACTGATTTAGTAATTCCTTAAACCTGGCTGAAGTAAAACATTCCATCATTAAAAGTGTTGTGCTTTAGGGAGTCAATGAGCTGAAACCAGAAGTGATTTCAGGCTGGCCTGGATGATGGGTTCAATTTATGGGTTTTCAATCAGTGGTATGAGTGTTTAAAGCTTTAAGCACTCAAATTCCATGGATTGTTTGCAAAGCACTTACCAGGTGCTTGGGAGAATACAACATTACAGAGTTGGTAGATACATTCCCTGTCCACCAGGAGCCTACAGTCTAGAGGGGACTGCCTCTGACCTGGCACTCCCAGACTATAAAATGGAGAGAATATTTACTAGCTTGAGATCTCTGGATGAAAGGGGCTCAAGTTTGTCTGCCTGTCTGTCTGTCCTTCTCCCTCTTCCTCTTCTGCTGCTCTAGTAAACATTTGGAGTATAGCAAGTCTGCCGTCATTGCTGGTATAGTGAATCCTCGACTCCCAAGCCATTCTTTAAATATAAGTGCAAAAAGAGCGAATATTTTTCAGAGTGTGTAAATGCCAAATTCCTCATGTACTGTAATTAACAGCTTAAAGGCTTTCCATAAAATGTCCAAGCTGTTAGACATCGTACCCAAAAAGTACACACTGTTGTTGAGAGTTTTATATCATGGGAGTCTCACAGTTGAATCAAACTACAAATTCTCTCACTTAGTTCTCTGTCATTTATTATTGCCTCACACTGTGGTTGAGATTCACTGGTCTGGTGGGCTAATGCATTAGAGGTTTCTAGAAGAAAAGTTGGGGACGAGGGGAGTGGGGTTCTAAATTTAATTTAAACTGGAGCCTCAAAAGGAAGATCCTGCGCAAATTAGAAAAAGCTGCACCTATGGATAAAATGAATGAAGTGTCACGTGTCAATTAAACGTGTTTGTATAAATATGCTGACATGTTAACACAGATACCTAGGAGGTGATTTCATCTTTTTTAAGCCTTTCATTCAGACTAGTTCAAACGGTGAGCACAAATACTGTAGTATTCCTTTTCCCAAGAGCATGTCTTTAACACTTCTTTTAGTAACTTTGGTTCTTCTCAACCATCTGAATTTAATTCTTATCAAAGTAAACTCGTTCTGTCCTTTAGAAAGTATTCTCTGAAATCGTTGGTTTAGTTTCATTTTCACACTTTAGAGGTTATTTCACAAGATCAGCATTTTGAAGTAATCTGTTAACCAAAAAAGGGAAACACTTCTCAGTCTAAAGAAGTATTCCTACGAATTTGGAATACGATTTAAGTAAAGCTAATTTGAATCCTAGAAGTAAAAAATGCAGGTTTTGTAGAGCTCCTTCCACGGCTGCTGCTAGTCTTCTTATGCTGTCACGATTGATAGATAAGGAGGCTCCCTTACCTGATGCAGAGCAAAAGAAAAAAGGAGGGGGGCTAAATAAGAGGAAGAAAAAGAAGGTCTGTTCGTCTGTCAGGACTTGTTTGATCTTCATTCAGGGAAACTTGATTCTTAAAATGTTTGTCGGAACGAGACCATAAACCAGACCATCTAGGGCATAATGAAAACTTATGCGATTTCCAGAACACACTGATAACATAGTCTTGGAAAAAAAAGAAATGAGAAAATCTACTTACTAGTATGACAAACTTCAGTTCCTTCACTGCGGCGGCTTGGTGGAACCAGACGGAAAAAAGAAACAAAGAGCCCAGGCTGGCAGGCCAGGGCATCGGTGGGGAGACTCTCATCTTGGGGCCAGCTGAATGAAGTTGCTTGAAACGCGATAGTGAAGCTTTCCAAGTCGAAAAGCCCTGAAGTGGAAGCCCTTTAATCAAACAAATGAAGAGGCGGAACCAGACATCATGAATATTAAACACCCAAAGAGGCTTTGGGTGGAGTTGCATTTTTTTTATGGGTTCTTTAAGATGATTTGCTTTTAGCTTGATCTCACTCACCTTTGATTTGTTTGATCTTTTCTGGGCTTATGTTTTGCCAGAGGCTTGTAGCAAAGAATCCAGCTGTGACTTTAGGGAACCAGATCTGGACTGGGCTGACATGGTCTCTTTAGTTGTTGAAATCGCAAAATGTCAGCATGCTGATAGCTCAGAGCCTCACACACGAGGTATTTCAGGTCCTCGTTTCCCTAGCCATGATCTCACAGGGGAAGCTTAGAAAGGGAATTATCAGGAACCATGTGAGTCGTATGATTTGAATGAGCTAAAAAACCCTCTAGCTTGGGACATCAGGCAGGGAGTTAGCAGGGCTCTTACAGACCTTCGTGACGTCGAAGTGCCAAGAAGCCTGAGGTTTTAAATCCATCTGAGCAATCAGGCCAACGTTTAGGTTCTCTTGGCAACCCGGCCCCCTCATTCTCTCTGCTTGCTTACAGTCAGAGAGTTTTTCCGGTTTATGAGGTCACAGAATGCAGTGGAATGTGAACAGGTTGCCCACCGATGGGCCTAGCAAACATCAGAGAAGTAGCTTGTGATTTCACACCTATGTTAGGGCTCAGTGCTAGTGTGATGCTGTCTCATGCACCATTTTGCCCAAATAAGCGGATTTTGCACGATCTGCATGCCTTTCTTTGGAGGTGGAGGAGGACCCCTGAAGCACCCACCTTTTCCCAAGTTTTGAGTTCCATATGAACTTTGGCACCTCGTCCCATCTGTTGAACATGGTAGCAAGATACACGGCACAGACTGAAAGCTGGAAAACAAAAAAACAGACCTAAAAGCGTCAGGGGACAGAAAACTGTACCATCTGTTGTGAAACTGGATGATTGATTCATTTGATCGTATTTATTGAGGACTTACTATGTTCAGAGCACTGTATTTAACCACCCTACATGTGACGGGGATGTGTGTTTGATGGGGGGAAGGGCAGCTCAACACCGATTCCTTGTTTCTCAACCACCCAAACTGGAAGCAAACTCGTTTCAGCTATTTGAAAAAGGGATTTGCAACCACGTGTGTTGATTTTGTGTATTGACTTGGTTTTATCCGAATCATTAGGTCCCGGTTTGAGTTTTCTTTGAGACTGCATCCTTGGGGAAGGTTCCTGATTGGACTCTTGCCTGACTGAGTCCCTGTGACCTTATCTAGTCTTATTACAGATATGTTAATAACTGTTTCTTATTTGATGCTTTGATTCTTTTTCTGCTAAGTAGAGAATAGATAAGGAGAGAAACTGTGGTGTGTCTCCCCACCCCCCCATGGACTTTTCAATCAATCAATCATTTGCTCCCTCCCATGTTTTGGTAGACAGACTCTTGAAAATAAGGTTGTAAAAAATCTACTATCCCCATAACTGTTTGCACACTCAATTTAATGGGGTTTTGGTTTCTCACAGCTTCACAGGGTAGCAATGGGGCAAAGAGAATGCAGTATTTCAATGCCACCTCTGCCCGAGGCAAAACCACCAGCTGTTTGAAAATTTCACAAATCACACCCACATGTTTCTTAACACAGATAGAGGAGTCTCATTTTCAGTCTAATGAAAGGGGACTTAGAGTTTGGCACAGGGACTCCTCCCCCTCTCCCGTCCCATCCCCTCAGCACTGTACTCGTCCGCTCAACTGTATATATCTTCATTACCCTATTTATTTTGTTAATGAGATGAACAGCACCTTGATTCTATTTATTTGCTATTGTTTTAATGAGCTGTTCTTCCCCTTGATTCTATTTATTGCCATTGTTCTTGTCTGTCTCCCCCGATTAGACTGTAAGCCCGTCAGAGGGCAGGGACTGTCTCTATCTGTTACCGATTTGTACATTCCAAGCGCTTAGTACAGTGCTCTGTACTCAGTAAGCGCTCAATAAATACTATTGAATGAATCTGTCCGTTGTGGTTTCAGGGCAAAACCAAATATAACCAGGGGAGGAAAAAATCCTTAAAAAAACCCAAAAACACTCCCGGGGGTTGAGGGGAGAAAGAACTAAGAAAACACGGAGTGTCTGGGGGAGAGAGAGATGGAGGCAAAGCTAGTTCAGCCTCCTTTTCCCCCACTACTTCAGTTATCATCCCAATCCTGTTTTTCATCTCACTAGAGAAGTGTGCCTTCTATTGCCACTGGGAGATGGCTCATCTGGCACCTTTTTTAGTATCTGAAGCATGATTTGAAATTTTGCTTGCACCCCTACTTACCCAGCTTTCAGTGGTTTCTGGATTTTAAGTTGTCATGGTCTCTAAATTTGCAGACTCGCTGAGGAGACTTCAAAATGAGTGAAAGTAACCAGCTTGTTTGGGGTTATGGTAGTAAAAATAGGATGGGGCATTTTGATGCATTTTCAAAAGAGGCCTCTGGTGATGCAGTGTCATCTACCATAACTACCAAACACACTTTCTTCTTCACTGACACACTACATGCCGGATTTTTTCCCCATGAGTCATCTTGCTCTTAAATCGTATGAACCTGTTAGCCACTGTTGAAAAGATTTTAGCGCTGGGGAGTAGTTACTTATTAGTTGATGTTCTGGTATGAAAGTAAATCCAGCTTTTAATAGTACTTAATTTACCCTATCTGAGATTTAGTACTCTAGTTCATTGTAAAAATCTCATTAATTTAATATATAAGTTCATTTTATCTTATTTATAAGTGCCCTAAAGAGCTCTGTCTTCATCATTATTATCTATCTTCAGGGATGCTGATGAGATGGTGCTCTTTAGCAGTCACACTTCATGCCACTACTTTTTTCTCCATTTGTCAAGTGTTTGCTATCTGCGGGGTGTTATAGGGTTGACCAAGGAGTAGCCTATGAGAAGACCAGTTAGTCTTTAGGTGCTCTCGTAGACTGTGGTCTAATTTCAGTGGTTGAAGGCACAATTTGGGAAATCAAGTATTCCTTGGGTTCAATCATCCTTTAGTGTTTGAACTTCACCCCTTATATAACTTGCATGACTCCTATGTACTTATGCAAATTTACACGAAAGCATGATAATTTTAAAAATTACTTGAGTTCTTGAGTGAAAATGTGATAATGGGGAATATTAGTATTTCAAAGGGAGTCAAAAAGCACTTTGTAATAATGCTGTGTTGAGCAAGAGGACCCATGGTTTGTGTGTGTGTGTGTGTGTCTGTGAGTTTTTAAGAAACAGACTGTGGGACAAGGAAGGAGCTCAGAACTCATGTACTTCACTGTCCAAGGCAAAATGAAAGCCAAACTATCCAGGAGGTATTCCTTCTTCAGTATGTTCCACCATCTTCCTTAGTAAAGCATTTCAGTATCAATTACAGACAGGAATATATTTTTATGTTTTCTTGGTTAATGATCATTTTCATCAATGTTGCCTGCCACTTTTAAGTTCTAAATTAACCTCTCTGTTAGCAAAGGTTATATCAAGAAGAGCCTCCACCTTAATCAATAATATTCATTTTGCCACAGGATTTGTTGGAGAACTATACTAAGTACTGGGAAGACCCTGATCCAGTCACGATTCTTGGCTCTCAGGAGTTTCAAAGTCTAAAGGATGGAGGATAAGCATACAGAGAAAAAAATAAGCTAAATTGTTGAACAGTTAAAAGACAAAACACTGAAAATAATGGTGAGTTATTGTTTGGAGGGGATAGTCCTTGTTTTCTCATTCTCCTCTTTGTTTTCTCATTCTCCTCACTGTTTCAGGCAGGACCCCCTGGGTCCAAACTGCCACAATCTTCCCAGAATTCCAAATGTGATGAGGGGTAGGTGTGAGTGGGGAAGGGGTCCTCTTCCACAGTGGAGAATTGGGATGGTCCAGGCCAGCAAGATGCTTCCCACCCCAACTCAAGACACAAGATGGGGATGGAGTTTGGGGCTACATGTCTCTAGGCGTCTGCCTACCCTCTAATCAGATGAGAGGGCTTTTCTCCCATTGTGCCCAGTTGCCTCCAAAGGGTCCAAAATAGTCTTTTTTTACTCTCCCCTTTTCCAGTTTCAGCAGTTTCAGAAAATAGATTGAGCCAAGCTGTAATGGCTTGTGGGGATGCAAGGATGAAGGGTATGATAGCAGGGTTAATACTACTAGATGGCCCTGGAAATTTAGACTTTCTTTAACTTCCAACACAGTAATTTGCAAGAAAATGATGAAAATCCCACCATTCCTTGAAGGGTCCCAAAAGAGACACTTTACAAAATTCACTCTATGTATTGAAGACCACCCACTGCAGCACATTTACTTTCTATTACAATATAAATGGTTAGAATGAAATATTTCCATTTATCCAAGGGAACAGAATAAAAAGTGCATTTTGGAAGGTAGACTTGTAACCATTTCTTCAATTTCCAAACTAATTTTAAAAATTGAGTAATCTGGATTGGAACTTTTCCTTTTATTAACCAGGTCAACTGTGTTGTATATCAGTTTTTAACTATTACATCACTTCAATGTGATCTTTCTGTAGTGACAGGAATGTCCTTTTATGCTAAAGGACACTTAAGACCTCTTTTCTCAGGATCTGGCAACACCCTTGAACTGAATGTTCCTGTGCAGTTTTTGCAGCTAAATAGAGATAATGTCTAAAACAAGTTATTTCTCAAAATATGTTTATTTTTCTGATGGAACAAATACATCCATTGCCTCAGCCTCTGGGGACATGTGCAGAACCCAGTAAGCAAATATTCATTCATTTATTCAATAGTATTTATTGAGCGCTTACTATGTGCAGAGCACTGTACTAAGCGCTTGGAATGGACAAATCGGCAACAGATAGAGACAGTCCCTGCCCTTTGACGGGCTTACAGTCTAATCGGGGGAGACAGGCAGACAAGAACAATAGCAATAAATAGAGTCAAGGGGAAGGACATCTCATAAAAACAATGGCAACATGAGTAAGTAATTAGAAAGCAGCTTCCCAGTTCATTTCAGAAATTATTTTTCCCCCACCACATTTTCATTGGCCTTCTTTGCAGGGGTGTCATTTTGACTGTGGGGTCGAATTACAGTGGAGCTTTGAGATTTTTTTCCCCCAAGCTCTTAGTAAAGTGCTCTGCACACAGTTAGCGCTCAATAAATATGAATGAATGAATGATGGGGCCTGACAATGAGGAGATAAAAAGCCCTTAGCTGACAGGAGAGGAAAAAAAGCCTCTCTCCTACTCTGGAACCTAGTGGGACCTTATTGATTCCTTCACTCGTATTTACTCAGCACTTACTGTGTGCAAAGCAGTATACTTAGCACTTAAAAAGGCCCAGGCCAGAAACAAAACCTAGGGTAGGGGAAAGTGGTAAATATCATCGTTATCATCATCAACACCATTGATTGAGCACTTTCTGTGGAGGGAATACCGTTCTAGGTTCTTACAAATATGTATTAGGAGAACTTAGTTTAGTAGGGAGGACAAGTAGACATAAATTGCCCCACACGTCATAGGCAAAAGACTGAAGGCATAGATACAAATATTAAAAACAGAAATAAGCAAATAAATAGAGAAGGGGAGAGGAGGAAGAGAGAAGATATCCAATACTGCTGTGCCATTTCTGCCAACAGATTGTAAGCTCCTTATGGAGAGAGAGCGTATCTACCAACTCTCCAAAGTGCTCCCTACCGTCTTCTGCACCCAGTCACCGCTCAATAAATCGAACGGTTGATTCCACTTCCACCGCAGCTGCTGTCTGCTGAGCCGCAGCACTCCCAGCTCCTGACTCAAGTCAGAGTCTTGGCCGCTGTTATCGAGATGGCAGCAGCAGTGGATGGCTCTAGCTTTGGGAACAGGGTGCTTGGCAGCTGTGCAGCCTGGTCCCATGTTATAGAGCTCTGGCTCCTGAGCATCCGTGGAAAGGATATCTTCGTTTAGCGCTGTTAGCTCCTCTGGCACAGGGATTGTATATGTTCCAACTCTGTTGTATTTTATTCCCCCAGCTGCGTAGTATGGCGCTTTGCACATCGTAAGCACTCAATAAATATTCCTTAATTGATTTCCCTCCTTTGCTCCACTTCCCTCTCCCTCCTAGCCATCCTCAACCTTCCTCTTGCTATTCCCCATCTCTACAAGGTGGAAGAATACAGGGACCTGCCAGCAGGATACAAACTCTGCAGTATCTCCTGAAAACAAAGCAAACAGAAAATATAAATGAATAGCAGAATAATGTAAATTGTTTCTCGATCTAATTTTTGCTCCACTGGTCCAGATTTATTTCAGGGATCTGAGCATATGAGTCGTTATGTGCCTATTTTCATTACAGTTAGTGGTTTTTTCAAACCTAAGCAGTCCTCGTTATCAATTAGTGTTGAAGTACAGTACAAAGGAAAATACAGTACTGAGAAGAGAATTTAGGATGAGGGATTGCTATTTAATAGGTCAAGATAAGAAGTCCTTCCCCTGTTTTTGCAAGTCTTCAGTGCTGATCGAATGTTAGCACTCTACAAAGGCATCACATGCCTACTTACTGGTCATCTAGGGGTATGTAAGAAGAGAGAGGGTGAAAATGGAGGAAATTCAGCAACTATGCTCCTTTCTTCAATTGGATTTCACGTGCTGCTCCAAAAGAGCCAATTCTTGCCACTGCCAGCTCTTTGATCTTCGATGGGGTGCTCTAATGGAATGTCCTCTAATAATCAGCAGTCAGTCAATCAATGGTATTTATTGAGTGCTTACTATGTGCAGAGCACTTGGGAGAGTACAGTTCAACAGAATTAGCAGGAAGTTTCCCTGCCCATCATGCATCTTGTATCATCACTTCTCCTCCATGCACCTGGAGTGGCCCTGAATTCAGGGACCAAAGGCATCATGAATAAATTCCCAGAGAGAAAACCTAATTTCACATCAGTGATTCCTAACTCTCTTCCCCTCTTCAGAGACCTACTGAAAGCTCACCTCCTCTAAGAGGCCTTCCCAGACTGTTTCCCCTTTTCCCTCTACTCCCTCTCTGTCCCCACTTCACCTCCCCTCAGCTAATACCCCTTTTCCCCTTTTCCCTCTGCTCCTCACCCCCTCCCATCCCCTCCCCTCAGCACTGTACTCGTCCGCTCATTTGTATATATTTTTATTACCCTATTTATTTTATTTTATTTTGTTAATGAGATGTACATCCCCTTGATTCTATTCATTGTTATTGTTTTTGTCTGTCTCCCCCGATTAGACTGTAAGCCCATCAATGGGCAGGGATTGTCTCTATCTGTTGCCGAATTGTACATTCCAAGTGCTTAGTACAGTGCTCTGCACATAGTAAGCACTCAATAAATACTACTGAATGAATGAATTCCTATTTCGGTTCACCTTGTTAGGATCCTCCTAAGTAGTAAAATGCTCACCTTTGAACTTTATTACTACAGAGAAGGAAAATGCATATATTTGGACTCTTGTTGAGGAGTGAACTTGTGGAAAGAGAGGGCTTGGGAGCTTTTCTGTTTATTAAAGGTTGGTGCATAAGATAATGGGAGAATTTGGGCAAGAAGATAGGAAGAGAATGGCAGTTTCTACACAGTAGATCAGTGTTCAGACTATTTGGCATAAGGATTCGGAGGGAAGAACTTATTTCTATTCCTTGCTCTTTTGCTTTCTCTTCGTGTTTATAGCTTTTGATTAGATCATTCCCAAACAAGATACAAGTATCTCTTGTTAAGGTGAATAAAATTAAATCACATGAAAAATCATTACTGAGTAGTTTGGGGAGACAGAAATAGAGAACCCTTAGGTGGCATTGTTATTCCAAGATTCCCTGTCACTATCTCTACAGTAGACAATATCATAGGAATATTTGGGTCCCCACCAAGTTTATAGAAACAGGTACGGATTCTTACCACATAGTAGAAATAAGATATGATTGATTCTTCAATTCCGGAAGAATCTTTCCAATAAATAGAACAGATTGACCTTTGCATCCTGAATTAAAACTTGATTTTAAGATATTTTGCAAAAAGAACTTAGATGCATAAGAAATGCGGTTCCTGGGTCTGACCAATAGTTTATTCAGCTCAGTATTCTGTCCCTTCCAGTGACAGTAGAATGTTTGGAAGACTTGTGTGATAGTTTGACCTCAATCCTATTGTTTTTCTTCTACAGTCTAAATTTTACATCTAGTTACAACTGTTTTGGACTACTCGTCCATAAATCTATACAAATCCCTCTTGAATCTGTCGGATCTTTTTATCTGCCAGTGTTAACAATTTTAATTGTTGCTGCCTCTGTTCCTGGTTTGGTCACAGCCCTCTATGGTGTCCACAGAGTCCTATTCATTTTTTGATAATGTGAAACACAGATATTTCTGGAATTCAGAGGAGTTCCACAGTGCCCAGCGTCATCTGTGAAGGGCGACCACAGTTGTAACATATGTGAGTATACTAGTCAAGGAATAAGAAATTCAAGAACATTTCCTTTAAATGTGAAAAATTAAATGATTGTATAGGGATTTTCAGATATATTAATCATATGGGTACTGAATTTCAATAACTTTATTATAAGTACTTCCACAACAGTGCTTAGGAAAGTCTTGTGTATCTGAATTGGGATAGAGCGTGCCATTCTGGCCATGCACGCTTCCTAGATGATTTAGAACATTCAGAGAAAGTGCAAGCCATGTGTGACCTTCCACTTTTCAGGGGAATTCTCACTTTGTGGCATTGGTGATTAACTCTTTTCATCAAGTTATCCAAATTTTACTACATTCTTTACCCAAATCCCCCTTTTACAGATGAGGAAACTGAGGCTCAGGAAAATTAAGTGTCTCGCCCTATCTTACCCAGTAGGTAAGTGGTGAAGCTGGGTTTAGCACCCACGTCTTTTGACTCCCAGTTCTAAGAATAATAATAATAACTATAATAATTGAGGTATTTGTTAAGCACATAATATGTGTGAAGCACTCTTCTAAGCGCTGGGGTAGATACATGCTAATCAGGTACCTCATGGGGCTCAGCATCTACGTAGGAGAGAAAACAGGTATTGAATCTCTATTTTGTAGATGAGGGGACTGAAGCACAGAGGAGTTAAATAACATGCCCAAGGTCACCCAGCGGGTACGTGGCAGAACTGGGATGACAACCTGGGTTCTCTGACTCCTAGGTCAGTGTTCTTTCCACTAGGCTACCATGCTTCTTGGTGGATTTGGCACTGGGCCTTCCACTACCCTTGAGCTGTCCAATTCTTGGGCCACTTTCTGGGTTCTTGGTGACAATATAGTTGACCTTTTTTTTTTTTCAAAAGAAGATAAATCAGTATAAACAACAGCTGATTAGTTGTTGAGGTAGCTTCAACGTTGGTAGTGGGAGTTGGTATTCAGGTTCCTCTTACTGGAAATCTTTTCCAGTTTTCTGATGCACCTCTCCTGGCAATCTTCTGGTTGTTGGTAGGAGGCTGAGACCTAGCGTGGCCTAATGGATAGAGCATGGGCCTGGAAGTCTCACCTCCTCCAAGAGGCCTTCCCAGACTGAGCTCCTCTTCTCCCTCTACTCCCTCTGCCACCCCCCCTTTACCTCTCCGCGGCTAAACCCTCTTTTCCCCCTTTCCCTATGCTCCTCCACCTCTCCCTTCCCATCCCCTCAGCACTGTACTCGTCCGCTCAACTGTATATATTTCCATTACCCTATTTATTTTGTTAATGAATTGTACATCGCCTTGATTCTTTTTAGTTGCCATTGTTTTTACGAGATGTTCTTCCCCTCGACTCTATTGCCATTGTTCTCGTCTGTCCGTCTCCCCCGATTAGACTGTAAGCCCGTCAAACGGCAGGGACTGTCTCTATCTGTTGCCGACTTGTTCATCCCAAGCGCTTAGTACAGTGCTCTGCACATAGTAAGCGCTCAATAAATAAATACTATTAGGTTATGGGTTCTAACCCCGGTTCCACCACCAGTCTGCTGTGTGACCTTGGGCAGTCCTTCAAGTCCTTCTTGCCTCAGTTCCCTCATTTGGAAATGGAGATTAAGTGTGAGCCTGAAGTGGGACAGGGACTGTGTCAATTTGCTTTATTACCCCCCCCCCAGCATTTAGTACCTTGCCTGTCACATAGTAAGCGCTTAACAAATACCACAATTCTAATTATTATAATTTAGCTGACTGGGTGTCCAAAGAATGATAGCTCCCCAGGAAGCCAATTGCCAGAGTTCTGAGCCTCAGTTAATGACGTTGCAGCTGAGGTGTCTCTTGAGACCTTCTTGCAGAAAGAGCCTTCGTACCAGCAAGGACCCGACCGCAACCAAACAGACTGTTGCACTTGGGAGAGGATGAATTATTTCAACAGTCATGTACAGGTGACAGATTTGCATGTCCAAAACAGAATTCCTTATCTCCCCACCCAAACCCTGTCCTCTCCCTGACTTTCCCGTCACTGTAGACGGCACCACCGACCTTGGCGTCATCCTTGAATCCGCTCTCTTGTTCAACCCACGTATTCAATCCGTCACCAAATCCTGTCAGTCCCACCTTCACAGCATTGCTGAAATCTGCCCTTTCCTTTCTATCCATACTACTACCATGTTAATACAGTCGCTCATCCTAGCCCTCCTAGATTACTGCATCGGTCTCCTTGCTGACCTCCGACCACCTGTCTCTCCCCACTCCAGTCCGTACTATACTCCGCTGCCAGGATCATCTTTCTACAAAAACGTTCAGGACACGTCACTACCCTCCTCAAAAAACTACACTGGTTGCCCATCCACCTCCATATCAAACAAAAACTCCTCACTATTGGCTTTAAAGTAGTCCATTACCTTGCCCCCACCCACCTCACCTCGCTTCTCTCCTCCTACAACCCAGTCCACATACTTCGCTCCTCTAGCACTAACCTTCTCGCTGGGCCCCCCATCTCGCCTCTATCGCCTGGCCCACATCCTGCATCTGGCCTGGAACTTCCTCCCTTCCTCAAATCCAACAAACAATTACTCTCCCCCACTTCAAAGCCTTTATTGAAGGCACGGTCAAGGCACTAAGCCCCACTTTTCCTTATCTCCCACTCCCTTCTGCTACACCCTGAATTGCTCTCTTTGCTCTTCACCCCCTCCCAGGCTCACATCACTTGTATATTTAGCTGTAACTTTATTTATATTGCTGTCTGTCTCCCTCCGCCCCTGTAGACTGCCAGCAGGGAATGTCACTGTTTAGTGTTGTATTGTACTTTCCCAAGTGCTTAATACAGTGCTCTGCACACATTAAGCACTTAATAAATTCGATTGAATTAATGAATGAATGTAATAACAAAGTGACCTGATTATATCTGGCCTTGGGATCGTTCAACAACCTCCAGAGGAAAATTCTTTGCCACAGAATACTTATTACCTCATCTCCTTCCTATTTAGATTATAAACCCATGTGGACAGGGACTGTGTCTGACCTGATTATTTTGTAACTATCCCAACACCTAGTACAGTGCTTGGTACATAGTAAGTACCTGAGTGCCATTATTATTATTATTGTTATTATTTTTATTATTAGAAGAAAAATATTCCTTTGTATGTGAGCTACAAGCACAAGACTGAGGTGATGATGATTCAACTTACCTCATTTGGGTTAGGGGGATGCTCAGAGTGTCCTGGCAGCTAATGAAATATATTACCCAACTCATTACTAATAATAAACACTGATAGTATCAAATGTCCGTGCGGGAAGTTATAAAGGCATGATCCCCTTGGTAGTCAACCTTTCAACAGAGAATATCTAAGCACTTTACCACACAATCTGCCTCCAGGAATTATTCAATCCATTTGATAGATGGATTGATGGATTGGCTGATTGATGGAGAAGTGAAGCACCGAGGTCCCAGTTCATACCAGAAGGAAGTCGTAGAGCCAGGGAACCAGTCCGGGTTCTTTCATCCCTATTGCAGCAATCATTTCAGCAAACCACTCTGGTCTTATTCCGAAAACTCTCTGCTTCCTTTATACCCTATTTACAAATTGAACAATTCCTTTTTGAATTTCCATTATGTAACTGTCAAGCAATAAAATGGGCTTGTTACAAAACAAATGCACTTGAGTCTTCCCTGAGCAAATCCCAAAGGTATTGGCGTGGGTCCATTTGGAACCACCTTGGGACTACAGAGGATAAACAGCATATCTCTAACAGGCAAGCTACGCAACAGTTTGGAAAAAAAAATAAAAAGAAACTAAAGGATGTACTACTGGTGTTGAGTGGTTGGGTGCTCCCTACCTTTGTTTTCAAGTCAACTAAAAAGGAGTAGGTAGATATAATATTTTGCTGCTCTTCAGCATGGCTTGCTTCGTATATGGTGACAAAGGAAACAAGCGAGTCTCAGGTGCTGCTTTGTGAAGTGCGCCTTCTGAGTGACCCAAGAGTAAGCCTGATTGACAGCTGATGTTTGGAGAAGTTGTCCATCTCATCCTTATTCATTCAATGGTATTTATTGAGCGCTTACTATGCGCAGAGCACTGTACTAAGCACTTGGAATGTACAATTTGGCACCAGATAGAGACAATCCCTGCCCAAAGGACTTACAGTCTAATCGGGGGAGACAGACGGACAAAAACGAGACAACATAATCACGATAAATAGAATCAAGGGGATGTACACCTCATTAACAAAATAAATAGAATAATAAAACTATATACAAATGAGCAGAGTGCTGTGGGGAGGGGAAGGGAAAGGGGGCTTAGCTGAGGGGAGGTGAAGGGGGGTAGAGGGAGGGAGCAGAGGGTCAGCACTTATCCTGTCTGGACTCTGAAGAATGCCCAGAGGTCAGCTAGGGTGGCACTGAGGGGGTTGGGGTCAATCATAAGAGGGATGAAAAAGCCTGAAATAGGCTTTTGTCTTCCAAACAGGTCCACAGGGTTATGTCCGGGTTTCTAAGTTGGGGCTCAGAAGTGACACTGTTATTTTGTACCTCCTGCGAGGAATTGGATATCTATCCTATCCAAGTATGGCCTAGCGGCACAGGCCTGGGAGTCAGAAGGACCTGGACTCTAATCCTGACTCCACCACTTGTCTGCTGTTTGACTTTGGGAAAGTCACTTCACTTCTCAGTGCCTCAGTTACCTTACCTGGAAAATGGGGATTAAAATTGCGAGCCCCATCCTGATTTTCTTGTATCGATCCTAAAGCTTAGTACAGTGCTTGGCATATAGTAAGCACTTAACAGTACCACTATTATTATCCTCTGTGTAAGAATTTTATTGCACAAATATTTTATTGCCCTTAAGATACTTTGGTAGAAAATGAAAATCATTTTCAAGAAGTAACTTGACCTTTGTCTCTGGATGACAAAGTGGCCGTTCATTTTCTATGGGTGTTCACACTGTGGCTGAGTATTTTCAAAATAAAATGGAGCACGCTGCTGAATAAAATTCTGGAAATTTAGACTCCTCAGAGAGCAAGCCCGATCACTCGACCAGTGCCAGCTTCAGACAGCCGAGTAAAGCGATGGCCTCAGGGTGTACTGAGAAGGGGATGGTTACAGGGTGATAGCCAGATAGTAGTAGTAGTGATAATATTTACTGAGCACCCACTAAATGCAATACACTGTAAGCCCTTTGTGGGAAGTAAGAAGTCCCAAGCTGGAGAAATACCGTGAGTGAGGGGATTGCTTAAATTTAGTTTCTGTAACATATATTGCTTTGTTGATGACCTAAAGCAGGGTGTGAACAAAATATCCTTACTAGACTGACCCTAACCCAGCAAGTATTGTGCAGTGGAGTTGAATGAGCATGGATACGGGAGTCAGGGGACCCGGGTTCTAGTCCAAGCTTTGCCACTTGCCTGTTTGGGAATGACTTTGGTAATGTCACTTACTCCTCTAATGCTAATCTTTTCACTGTACCTCGATCTCGTCAGTCTCACTGCTGACGTCTCGCCCACGTCCCGCCTCTGGCCTGGAACCCTCTCCCTTCTCATATCTGACCATTACTCTCCCCTTCTTAAAAACCTTACTGAAGGCATATCTCCTCCAGGAGGCCTTTTCTCTTCTCTCACTCTCTTCTGTGTTGCCCTGACTTCCTCCTTTTATTCATCTCCCCTCCCAGCCCCACTGCACTTATGTACATATCTGTAATTTATTAATATTAAATCGTATTTTTGAGTGCTTACTGTCTGCAGATGACTGTACCAAGCGCTTGGGAGAGTACAATATAACAATAAACAGACACATTCCTTATCTAAGAATAAAGTGGGGAGGGGTTTGGTGACACCCATGAAAAAAAAAAGATCAGTGACAAGCTTCTCTAGAAAATAGATCTAGAGCAAGGCATTTTTCCAAAAAAAAAACCCCTATGTATTTTAGTCAGGTATAGATAGTAGATTGCAAGAGTTTACATACTTTATTTTGAAATTATTTTATTGACTGCAAATTTTATTCAAATTGAAGGGTAAAGAGAACCATCCCAGAAAAAGAGAAACCCCACTTATCTGGAATGTTCTGAAGGGTTTAGGTCCATTAAGGATTTAGAAATTCTTGTAGAAAAAGGACTTTGAGTGAGAGATTTTGTTTCAATATCTGTATTTCACCATTGAAAACTTTGCTGAATCCAGCCATGTGACACATTCACATGGCTGAGAGTTACCATATGTGGTAATCTGGGAATCTCCAGATGGCTACATCTAAATCCCATGTTCCGATAACTCATGTTTATACAAAACATTCATAATTTATGGTCTTAATAAATAATAATGTTGGTATTTGTTAAGCACTTACTATGTGAAGAGCACTGTTCTAAGCGCTGGGGTAGATACAGGGTAATCAGGTTGACGCACTTGAGGCTAATGGTTAATCCCCATTTTACAGATGAGGTGACTGAGGCACAGAGAAATGAAGTGACTTGCCCACAGTCACCCAGCTGACAAGTGGCAGAGTCGGAATTCGAACTCATGACCTCTGACTCCCAAGCCCGGACTCTTTCCACTGAGCCACACTGTCTTTCCACCTTCGTTTGCCTAAGTTCCCTACACCTAAATGAGAAAGCTCTAAGGCACGTTTTCATTTTCTGAAAACAAGAAGCAGTGTGGCTCAGTGGAAAGAGCACGGGCTTTGGAGTCAGAGGTCATGGGTTTGAATCCAGGCTCGGCCACTTGTCAGCTGTGTGACTTTGGGCAAGTCACTTAACTTCTCTGCGCCTCAATTACCTCATCTGTAAAATGGGGATTAAGACTGTGAGCCCCACGTGGGAGAATCTGATTCCCCTGTGTCTACCCCAGCGCTTAGAACAGTGCTCGGCACATAGTAAGTGCTTAAGAAATACCAACATTATTATTATTATTATTTTCTTCCATTTTTCTGGACTTGACCCGATTCTTGTGGACTTCTAAGCTAAATAGGACATTAAGATAGGTGACAGTGTTCATGTGATAACTGGGAAAATGTCTTCTAAAATCTCTCCTCATGAAACAGGGGAGTTGGCAGAAGAAAGCTAAAACTTATCTAAATTATTTTCATCTAATCTGTTCCTTCACATGAAACCTAACTAACTTGTATCTACCCCAGTGCTTAGTACAGTGCTTGGCACAGAGGAAACACTTAACAAGTACCATAATAATAATAGTAATGAAACCCATGTGTGATTTACTGATATCTTTGTACTTTCAAAGCAACTGAGCCATAGAGACGAGACATCACATGTGAGACTGAGGTCCTACAATACAGATCAGGACTCAAGGACTCAACCTGTTAGATTTGACTTCAAAGTACCGTTGAACAAAAAAATCTGGCTATGCCAGGCCTATACTTATTTACTTGGTACCCAGTTATATTATTACTTTTCATAAAGCAAGTACATTCAACTGAAATTTTCAACTGAAATTTTAATTACCTTTAGAAGGCCCTTTTTTGATTCCATTGTCTTATACACTGTTAAATATAAACATGCTGTTGCTACCTTCCAGGCTCTTGATTCTGTTTTCTACTTCGATCTGGACATTATTGTTTTTATTGCTTTATTGCGCCACTAATTATAGTGTATTACACTGCTTCTAGACTGCAAGCGCATTTCTAGACTGTAAGCTCACTGTGAGCAGGGAACTCGTCTACCAATTCTGCTGGATTGTACTCTCCCATGTGCTTAGTAGAGTGCTACCTTTGTGTATATTCATTATTCTATTTTATTAATGATGTGCCTATATCTATAATTTTATTTATCTATTTTGATACTATTGATGCCAGTCTACTGGTTTGGTTTGGTTGTCAGTCTCCCCCCCTTCTAGACCGTGAGCCCATTGTTGGGTAGGGATTGTCTCTATCTGTTGCCTAATTGTACTTTCCAAGCGCGTAGTACAGTGCTCCACACACAGTAAGTGCTCAATAAATACGATTGAATGAATGAATTAATATTCTGCACACAGCAATCAATCAGTTGGTATTTACTGAGCACTTACCTTGCGCAGAGCCCTGGAGAGTACAATAAGACAGAATTAATAGACACATTGCCTGCACCTGAATGCTCAATAAATACCGTTGATGATTGTGATGATGCCTTGGTAGCAAAATTCAGTGAAAGTGTTCTGTGTTGTTATTGAAGATCTTGGTTTTGAGGAGGATGTCCTGACTGTGTTGTTATGTAACTTTAATTTTTTTCACGTTTACTTCAAACCATAGCACTATGCTGAATCTGCAAAGCAGTTAATAACCATAATAATAATAATGGTATTTGTTAAGCGCTTACCATCTGCCTGCCTTCCTGTATATGTAGCTCATTAACCGTTGCCTGTTAATGAGAAGAGTGAAGCAGCGTGGCTTAGCGGAAAGAGCCTGGGCTTGGGAGTCAGAGGCCATGGGTTCTAATTCCGGCTCTGCCACTTATCGACTGTGTGACTTTGGGCAAGTCGCTTCACTTCTCTGTGCCTCAGTTACCTCATCTGTAAAATGGGGATTAAGAGTGTGAGCCCCAAGTGGGACAACCTGATTACCCTGTATCTACCCCAGCGCTTAGAACAGTGCTCTGCACATAGTAAGCACTTAAATACCAACATTATTATTATTATCTTGGTGATTTTTCTCAGGACAACCAAATTTGCTTAATAACTGCCAGAAGCTTGAACTGCTGATACCATCAAATGGTTTTGTTAAGATGGCGAATACGACACAGAAGTCTTGATGTTGCTCTCTACACTTTTCTTCAGCCTGTTTCACTGCAAAGATCCTATCTACTGGGCTGCCTTAGGTATGAAGCAGCAATGGGTGGAAGAAAAATTTTACAGACTCTGTGCTGTGTTCAGAAAAAGATGTCAGAGACAAGTTTTATTACTACTAGAGCTTCATCCGGCACAAGTAGGGAGAGGCATTGAGTGGCAGAGATTCTCCTGCTAGTCAAGGCCAACTCAACTTCAAGCAATGCAGAGTTTCTTTATATTCCATTAAGTCGTGGGTTCTAATCCCGGCTCCTCTACTCGTCAGCTGTGTGACTTTGGGCAAGTCACTTAAATTCTCTGGGCCTCACTTACCTCCTCTGTAAAATGGGGATTAAAACTGTGAGTCCCATGTGGAACAACCTGATGACCTTGTATCTACCCAGTGCTTAGGATTGTGCTTGGGCTACATCGTAAGCACTTAACAAATACCACCGTTGTTAATATTCTTAGAGAAGCAGCGTGGCTTAGTGGAAAGAGCACACTGGCTTGGGAGTCAGAGGCTGCGGGTTCTAATCCTGGCTCTGCCACTTATGAGCTGTGTGACTTTGGGTGAGTCACTTGACTTCTCTGTACCTCAGTTACCTCATCTGTCAAAGGGGGATTAAGACTGTGAGCCTCATGTGGGACAACCTGATGACCTTGTTTCTACCTGGTTTGTAGGAGCAGCATGGCTTAATGGAAGGAGCCCGGGCTTGGGAGTCAGAGGTTATGGGTTCTAACCCCGGCTCCGCCACTTGTCTGCTGTGTGACCTTAGGCAAGTCACTTAACTTCTCTGTACCTCAGTGACCTCATCTGTAAAAATGGGGATTAAAAAATGTGAGCCCCACGTGGGACAATCTGATTACCCTGTATCTACCCCAGCACTTAGAACAGTGCTCTGCACATAGTAAGCACTTAATACCCTAATTATTATTACTATTACCCCAGCTCTAAGAACAGTGCTTAGCACATAGAAAGCACTTAACAAGTACCAGCATTATTAGATCAGAACAATACAATAGGAGAAATACTTCAGGATAGAAAGCAGTGAGTCCCTGGGACATTTCGTGTTTAGTCCTGGACCTCCTTTGATAAGGTGATAAGTAGGGCCAGGGGCTTGATTGGTTCAAGGGCATGGTTTTATCATGTTGTATTGTGTTTGACTGAGATTCATTCATTCAATCATATGTATTGAGCGCTTACTATGTGCAGAACACTGTACTGTTTGGAATGTACAATTCGGCAACAGAGACGATCCCTGTCAAACAACGGGCTCACGGAGTCTAAACAGGGGAGGCAGACCACAAAACAAAAGTAGTCAGGCATCAATACCATCAAGATAAATAGAATCATACATATAGACACATCATTAACAAAAGAAATAGAGTAATAAAATGTACAAATATGCACAAGTGTTGTGGGGAGGGGAAGGGGGAAGAGCAGAAGGAGGGAGGCTATTCAATTTGAGTCAACCAACCCCTCAGGCACACCAGAAGTGGTCAAGGGGGCCTTAGGTAGAGGGAAAGGTCAGAGAGAAAGGTGGGCAAAAGCAGGACCTTGACCTTTGTGTTTCCACAAATGTCATTCAGAAGGTACCCTATTAAGCTATAAGGCTGGACCTGTATCTAACTCATGCGTCATGCCTCAAACCCTGTGGGTACTCACAAAACTGCATACTGAGCCAGATTCTACTAGTGCCTAAGCTATTCCCTGAGAACAGATTAGTCACCTTTTGAAGCTGCATTAACTCTTTAGTACTCTGAAGCATGGTGGTGTCTCCCATCATAAATGTTGGATCAGCCTTGAAGACTAAAGGGACGAGAACCCACATGAAGGAATTGATCAGAGTGCTGGTGGTTTGGCAGCATCGTCTGCCCCCCGTCATCCCTACTAGTGGGATTCCCGGTGGGGAGGTTAATGCCACCAGCTAGTAGGCAGGCAGGAATATAGCACATTGTAAAGTACACCCAAGATTTTAGGCACTGAACTCATCTGTGGCCAAAGTGACTCCTTCATAGTGCTGATGCTCTGCCAGTAGAGCTATAGAACAGCCAACAGTTGCCAAGGGAGCAGCCTTGGTAGCCACTGTGGTCTTACCCTCCTAATTAGCCGGTTATTTGGGGGACTTCTGCTGAATTTGTCCACCACTTGAAAAACCATAAGTGTCTTTTCTATTGGAAACCTTCAACAGTGATGACACAGCCCCCAGTAGGTTTTTTCTTCTCTATCCTAATGGGAATTCAGTGATGCTCAGAATATAGTGAGGCACTGGGAGATGCCAAGAGTACTAACTGCTTAGTATAGCACTTAGTGATTCACACATAGTAAGCGCTTAACAAATACCATCATCATTATTATTATTACAGTGGTATGCCCAGAGTAAGCAGTAAATGCCACCAATTTATTGATTGATTGAGTTCTGGATGAAGAATAAAAATAGATTGTATTTTCTAAGGACCTTAAGCCCACAACCACATAGTTTTCTGGGTTAATTTCTCAAAATGTAGTGCAGAGTAGGGGTGAGAAATGCAGTCTGTCCCATCTTCTGAATAGTGCTTTTTTTCCCCCTCTTATACAGCATTTTAAAATACTATTTAAACTTCACAACATCCCTACACAAATGATGGCCTGAGACATGAAAGTTTACTCAGATCATATGTCTCTATAATGACATATTTGGGAGCGGGACCTGCCAGGCCTGAAACTCAAGATACGTAGATTTATTTACAGGTGTGGTGACTCCCATCTCCTTTCCTTGCATTGCCAGAGTTCAGCTATGACGGTGAGCTTTGTTTGTTTTTTGGTAGAGTAGATTGGGGAAAAGAAGGAAGCGTTCAGACAACATCTGTTTGGAAATTTCTGTGGTATCTACAGAACTCTTACACTTGAATGAAGTCAGTTGTTTGAAAAGTCACTTTGCCCCATGGCATTTTCCAAATCCTATGGCCAATCACCTCCGTTATATTAACCTGAAAGAAAAGATTCACAGAAGATGGTCATTTAGACAATAAATTGGAAATGTATTCTTTCCCATTTGTGCAATTGCCCTTATCCCTGTGAGATAAAAAATAATATTCATTTCCGAAAAAGAAATTTAAAACATAAATTTATCTTAATAGGGCAAACCTTCTCTGTCTCTGTTTCATTCAGAACAAAAAGTCATTGGAAATGACACATGTCGCTGTAATAATTTAGGATCAGACTGATAGGATTAATTTTGGTTCTCTTATGGGTCTCCAGATTGTCTGGGAGAATACATGATTGGCAATTTCTATTCCCCTTTAGGAAAGGAAAATGTAGCATAATCTGAAACTTGCTTTTTTTTTTTTTGCATTCAGGATATAATAGTTTCGTTGCACGCTACATACAAAAGGCAGAACTTCTCAAACTGCAGGCACCAAGTTAGACAAGAATCCTCACAATGTAGAGAATACCATTCATTCATTCAGTAGTATTTATTGAGTGCTTACTATGTGCAGAGCACTGTATTAAGCGCTTGGAATGTGCAATTCGGCAACAGATAGAGACAATCCCTGCCCAATGATGGGCTCACAGTCTAAACGGGGGAGACAGACAGTAAAGTAAAACAGAACTAAACAAAACATCATCAAGATAAATAGAATTATAGAGATATATAACTCATTAAAATAAATAGGGTAATAAATGATATATACAAATATGCACAGTGCTGAGGAGAGGGGAAGGGGGAAGAGCAGAGGGCAGGAGAAGGAGGAATGGGGAGGGAAAGAAGAGCAGAGGAAAAAGGGGGGGCTCAGTCTGGGAAGGCCTCCTGGAGGAGGTGAGCTCTCAGTAGGGCTTTGAAGGGGGGAAGAGAGCTAGTTTGGCAGATTTGAGGAGTAAGGGCATTCCAGGACAGTGGTAGGATATGGGCTGGGGTTGACGGCAGGATAGAAGGGAACGGGGGACCATGAGGAGTTGAGCAGTAGAGGAGTGTAGTGTATTGGGGGGGCAGTAGAAAGAGAGAAGGGAGGTGAGGTAGGAGGGGGCAAGGTAATGGAGAGCTCTGAAAACAAGAGTAAGGAGTTTTTGTTTCTTGCGAAGGTCGATAGGCAACCACTGGAGGTGTTTGAGGAGGGGAGTGACATGCCCAGAGCGTTTCTGTAGGAAGTTGATCCGGTCAGCGGAATGAAGAATAGACTGGAGTGGGAAGAGACAGGAGGAAGGGAGATCAGAGAGGAGGCTGACACAATCATCCAGTCGGGACATTATGACAGCTCGTACCACATCCGCTTACTTCAACTGTTATTCCCCAAATTGTTCTCTTCATTCTTCCCGAGCAGTCCATCTGTTTTTCCCTGCCAACCCTTCTGCCTCGGTCCCGTGTTTCTTCCAGGTTGGAAGGTCCCCTCCCGGCAAATCCAATAGACTGCAGCTTTCCATAACTTCAAAGTCCTCCTCAAATCCCATCTCCTTTAAGAAGCCTTTCATAATTGACTCCCAACTCCCTGAATTGTAGCAGCTCAGCAACCACTCCTAGGATTTATGTTTTCACTTGGACTCCTCCTCAGCACTTGGACCACCACTTTTTTATTCTGTATGATCAATTGTATGACCTGTAAAAGCTTTTCCCTGTCCTCCTTGCTTTTAGTTTCCCAATTTTAGCTCAATATCGAGCAGCTGTTTGGGCATCCTAATGCCATCCATTTTCCTCACATGTCCCACAGCAAAGCCGAAGTGAGAGTATCACTTTGGCTGAAGTCTGTTGAGCTATTTTCACCTGCTCTGAGCTGTGTATATTCATTCATTCAATAATATTTATTGAGCGCTTACTGTGTGCAGAGCCCTGTACTATCATATCTATTGCATTCTCTGAGTTTAATTGCTTTTGTGGACCAATTGGATGAGCCTTGAGAAGCAGCGTGGCTTAGTGAAAAGAGCACAGGCTTGGGAGTCAGAAGTTATGGGTTCTAATCCCAGCTCTGCCACTCATCAGCTGTGTGACTTTGGGCAAATCACTTAATTTCTCTGCACCTCAGTTACCACATCTGTAAAATAGGGATTAAGACTGTGAGCCCCACGAGGGACAACCTGATTATCTTGTATCAACCCCAGAGTTTAGAACAGTGCTTTGCACATAGTAAGTGCTTAACAAATACCATTATTATTATTATTATTACTAAATGCTTGGAATGTACAATTCATCTCATAGAATATTTCTCCACCCTTGCAATTTGAGAAAACATGAAAGCCAAGACAAACCCTTATTTTCTCCCTTTGTCATGGTCCTAATCCAGGGACTAGTTTTGTTGTTATTCAGTTGGAATATACGCAGTAGTACCAGAGGTTGACTCCAATATACACGTGAGAGCTGTCCCTGTGGATAGAACAAGGGTTAAGCTTTTCAGGTTTGCATGTGGATCATGGGGGTCAACACCCTCCCTATAATGTTCCCATTTCTGCATTCACCTCTGCTCCAATCCAAAAAGCACCCAGTGACAGATGGACAGCAGAGGCCCAGCAGAACTGATCGGGTAAGAGAAAGAATGGAAGGTACATTGTTCAGTGGGCTTTGGCAGGCTTCTTGACAGGGGCAGTGAGCTCTGGGAAAATTCCCACTTTTCCCAGTAGTTAAAACAGTTCTGCCACTGGATTTTTTTCATATCCGAGTAAGTATGCCGATTCTTAAATACAAAAACACTTGTGGACAATTGCGGCACTTCCTTTGGTTAATACCAAGAAACTTATAAACTGTGGATGATTCAGGAAACTGGCGTTTGTTTTTGTTGGAGACCTTTCTAATCATGGCATCAGGCTGGCCATAAACAAACGTCCCCGTTATTTGTTTAGTAACAGTTTTAGTGCCCAGTAAACCCTGCAATAAATGTGAGGGAAAAACATTTCTGCCTTGCAGTAAACCGTTCCTAAAGGCAGATTGCCATCTAGTGATCACTTCCCCTCTCTATTCATTTCTACCCTTTTGGTGCTACTGGATGCATGCATTCCTCCACTCAATCAATGATATTTATTGAATGCTGACTGTGTGCAGAGCACTGTAGAATTCCGATGAAAAGACTCCTTTGAATCTTCATGCTCTCTTTGGTTATCACTTCCATGAACTTCCTGGAAGTTTCAATTAACTGGCAGTGAGTCAGAGACTCAAATTATGAGGCAGTCTTCATCCAATAGGTCCACAAAAGCAATTAAATAAACTCAGAGAAAGGCAATAGATATGATTGAATGAATGATGGGAATGTGTGCAGGGCAGAAAAATGGAAAAGTTGTGGGTTGGGAAGAAAGGGAGAATAAAAATGGGTTTCTTCCCATATCACCTGTTAGTGTGCTTTCAGCCGTTAAGGATATCTGCCTGGTCAATGGCATTTATTGAGCTGTGTTCAGAGCACTGTACTGAGCCTGTGTTCTAATCCTGGCCCCACCACCTGTCTGCTGTGTGACCTTGGGCAAGTCACTTAACTTCTCTGTGCCTCAGTTACCTCATCTGTAAAAATGGGGATTAAGACTGAGCCCCACGTGGGACAACCTGATAACCTTGTATCTACCCCAGTGCTTAGAACAGTGCTTGGCACATAGTAAGTGCTTAACAAATACCATCATCATCAAATATGATTGACTGACCTTGACTTGTACCCAATCCCCTGGTTTTAGAGAATGGTAGAATGAGCCTGGGTCCCCTGGGAGGGCCTCCTGGACCTGGGTGTTAGAACTCCGAATGCACTTACTAATGATCTACAATAATCTGACAGCAAACCATCTGCTCTTAAGAGGTGTTTACCTATGGATCTAGTGTTCACCTTTGCGCATTGGCATGGTTCCATCCATTTGGAAAAATAGCGATATGGTGCATAAAGCCAGTGTTTGGGCATTTGAATGAAGTCAACTTGGATATTTACAAAGGGTCCCCAGGGTGGCAGATGAACAGCTTTTCGTCTGGCAGGTCAAGCCAGTGCTCCTGTATTGTCCCGTGACCTTGGGAAATGAGGGAGCAAACCCAAAGCTTTCTCACAGATGCAATCATTCCTCTTGGCTTTGCATGGCTCAATCCGTGAGTCAGACGAGCAAGGTATCAGTTGAGGGGTGGTAATAATGAAGGAGGCCGAGGGCGGCCATCGGGGCAACCCGAAGCCCGAGGGGAATGGGTGCAGCTTGCCGATGTCCAGGCAGACTGCTCTGTGGCAGAGCCAGCGTCCTGTAAAGAAATCACCATCCACAGTTCCCAAAGAGGGTTCACGAAGGGCAGAGAAAGCTCCAGCCGCAGGAGCAGAGGAAAGGGCTGCGTCTCTGGAGGCGATATCTGCCAGACCGTTTCCTCGGGTAACGTCATCGGTAACCTGCTGGCACGCCTGGCATTTACTCCTCGGGAGTGGGTATTGAGGATTTGGGGTTCAGCACAGACATTAGGTCACGGTGATATGGAGCGAGCCCAAAAGCAGCATCTCACACTTGGTCAATCAGGACAGTAAGAAGAGTTGGGTGACTTCATTCAGCAGAAGGGTTACAGTTGCACTGGGGGATGGCGACAGAAAGTAAAGAGCCTAAAAGGAGCATGGTGGAAGTTTCCACTGCATAGGCAGCGGCGTGGTGGTGGCTATTTCATGCAGGCGAGGGAGGAGGCCTGCCTGCCACTACGAGAGCCAGCTAAAATAAGCAGTGGGGTGAAAGTTGTCCCCATGTCTCTGGACTAACACAGCTTGAGCAAACCCATTCTGCTTCTTAACATAGTGGACGTTTTCTAATAATAATCATTTGAACCAAAAGCTCAAGTAAGCAGAGATGAACAGATAAAACCCAACCTTAGTGCACTTAATTTACAATGCTCAGCAATTACATTTTTTCCTTCTGTGCAGCTGCCCCCTTATCACAGACTCTTTAAGATTCAAGGCTGACAAAGTTTCTCAGCCTAATCCTATTCCAGTTAACCCTTACTAACCATTTGAAAGCTGGGGTTTTATGTGGACCTAAAATCCCTTGTCAAATAACGACCCTTTCTCCAGTCCTTTCCCCAAGATGTTTGTGTAGCCTTGTAGCCTTCCTGGCATCTAACACAGATTCCTTAGGTTCTCTTTTTAATTCCCATTCCTGAAAAATCCAGATTTAATTATCATTCCAAATTTTCCCTTTCCAATTCTTGGTATTATCTTGTCACTCAGAACAACATTTCTTTACCCCATTTCCGTATTCCAATTCATCCAGCACTATGTAAGCAAGGAACACATGTTTTTCTAACATTTTTTCTTTTACCACACATTCAGTTAGTTCCATAGTGAACATATCAAGGCAGGTTTCATTCTTCAAACCATCATGTTTATATGTGTCTTAGTGGAAAGAGCACAGGCTTGGGAGCCAGAGGTCGTGGGTTCTAATCCTAGCTCCACCACTTGTCAGCTGTGTGACTTTAGGTAAATCACTTCACTTCTCTGTGCCTCAGTTACCTCATCTGTAAAATGGGGATTAAGACTGTGAGCCCCATGTTGGACAACCTGATTACCTTGTATCCCCCCAGTGCTTAGAACAGTGTTTGGTACATACTAAGCACTTAAATGCCATTACTATTATTATTATAATACTTACCGGTAACAAGATGACAGTTCGCATTTGACTTGCTTATGTGCCTCTTTTACCAAATAAGCAAATCTGCAGTTGAATTGTGACAGAGTAATTAGATTACCACTCCTACAAGCATACTTAGCCTGAAAGAGCAATTGCAAACTCTCCTCTCTCAGTTACCTCCTTTGAAGTTTCACACTTAACCAGTTGAGAACTAGTTTTCCCAACAAGGCTATCCACACTTCATAATAAAGCCAGATAATCATTTGCTTAAGGGAGTGGCCTTTTGAGGGAGGTGCCTTCCCTCACATTTCTAAATTGATAGCCCTGGCCCGTAGGGGTTTTCTTATTCCAAATAAGAAAGGAAAGTTGGTTAGGTTTCTTACTCCTATGCCTCAGTTGCAGATTACCTACAACTAACTAGGTGGTTTCAAGATTTGCTGAGAGAAGGAAACAGATTAAAACAGCAAATCAATCAATCGGTGGTATTTATTGAGTGCTTACTATGTGATTAGCACTGTATTAAGCACTTGGGAGAGTACAATAATACAGCAGAATTAGCAGATACGTTCCCTGCCCATAATGAGCTTCCAGCTTAGAGAGGGAGAGTTACTGGACAAGAGTTGGTGCTGAAGTAATAAGGGACATAAGATACTTTTGGAAGTAGTATGGACAGGAAACTGTGAGGACACAGCCTGATGTTTTAAACTAGAAAAACTCAGTGAGAATATGACATAGGGTCATGGAGTTATACGGCATGCTCTGATTTTTTCAGAATTTTTAAGAATAATGATCAGAGGTCAATCTCTAAGCCAGTGGATGGGCTGAGGTCTCTACTGGAGTAATGGCCTTCTTTTCCTGCTTTAAAGAAACGACGAGGCAACCAATAAGATGACTCTCAACCTATGCAGTTACCCATATTCGGTTAGGAATTTCTCCCACAGTACACATTTTCTCAACCCTGACAAGTCTATTTTACCATAACCCACACTTACATACACACACTCTCTTACTTAGACACGTGGGTGCACCCGATCCTTCCTGTAAATGAGGAGGTGTCATTTTCCATCTCCCATAACCACATGCCTAAATCCTTATTCAACGTTCTCATTCCTTTCTGCTCTGTACAGATTCCCTCTCTATCCAAATTCACTCTCCCACTCTCTCTTTAGAGATGACTCTTCAATCCTTTCACTCTTTCCGATCTTTACAACTTTTCCTTATTCCTGCCCCATCCACATCCTGCCCTATAATCTCTTTATAGGCATTATCTCAAATCTCTATTCCTCGCTGTTCTTGAAACATCCTCCATAACCATTCTCCAACACACAAATACGAGGGGGACCTTAATCCCGACACATGCATACAGTCCTTTCAGCATCTTAGAACAGAGATGTTCTCCACTCATCTCCAGGATCTTCTCTTCGTTTGGCTGAGGCTACTGAGCCTCTAACACCCGTCTTCCAGGGACTTAAGTGCCAGGTTGCAGCACAGAATGATTTCTCTCAGGTAAACACTGATCTTTCAGTGTTTGGTGTCTGCAATTTAAACTTGTTTTGTGCTGATCTAAACATACACTTTAATCCCAGAAGTACCCAGAATGTGATCCCATTTTGCAGCTCTCATTACTTGGACTCTGGGAGGACAGGAATCAAGGTCGGGTAAATACAAATGAAGATTCCCCAGCAAGTTTGGTCATTATTTGCTCAAAGGTCTCACTGGGTCCCTTTCTTCTGATGATGGGGTACTGTGACTTGGCTTGCCACTCTGAGATGTATGGGGGTTCATTCAATAGTATTTATCGAGCGCTTACTATGTGCAGAGCACTGTACTAAGCGCTTGGGATGAACAAGTCGGCAACAGATAGAGACAGTCCCAGCAGCAACAGCTGCTGCTATGAAGTAGTCACACAATGTGAGGATGTCATCACATTGTACCACACTCAGTGTGATGTAGTGAAGTCATTCATTCAATCGTATTTATTGAGCGCCTACTGTGTGCAGAGCACTGTACTAAGCACTTGGAATGTACAATCCGGCAACAGAGACAATCCCTACCTAACAACGGGCTCACGATCTAGAAGGCCCAGCTATATGGAAATGTATGCAGCTGGGGAACTAGCAGTAGCTGACTATAGTCAGGGCATAGATCTACTGTACTGTACTCTCCAAAGCACTTAGTATGGTGCTCTGCACAGAGTGCGCACTCCATAAATGCGACTGACTGATCCACGGGAGGTGGAAATGCTGGTTGGGATTGCAGACCAGTGTTTAAGGAAGATCCAGACATTCATCGTCGTACGTACTGAGCGCTTACTGTGTGCAAAGGCCTGTACTAAGTGCTTGGGAAAGTACAACATAATAAACAATGACATTCCCTGTCCACAATGAGTTTATGGTCTAGAGCAAGGGAGACAGGCACCAGTAGAAATAAATAAAATTACAGATGAGTACATAAGTGCTGCAGGTCGGGTAAAGCAGGGAGTGCCAGGCCTGGGGTAGGTTAGGCCTGGGGTAGGTTCAGGTCATTTGCTTCCCTGTTCATTTGGCTGCTCCAGGAACATTGGCCAACTTGAGTCTGCTTATGGGGTTTCATCTGGGTAAGCAAAGAGAAATAATGAAAAAGGACTCTCTGGGATTAGGTCTTCAGGCACAAGGAAGGTCACATTAACTCATTCCGATCAGCGCTTTTTTGTTGTGATGACTGCCAAAATATTTGCTCAAGCAGTTAAGCCTCCCCTTGGTATGCTGCAGGGGCTGGACTGATGAATCGTGGAAATGGAAGTTATTAAATCACAAATCTCTCCACTTCAGGTCCAGGTGCCAAGCACACAACCGGGTAATCACTGCAGAAAAAACAGGGCAATCCATGACAACCGTGCTCATGGAGACCTTTATTTGTAAAAGGCCTTTTCTTCCCTCTGGGATTTTTATGGTAGGGGTCTTCTTTTCAGAAACTTGGATTGTTTGTTCTTGCAGAAGCTTATCTTCTTCAAAAGACTGATTACCTCATTTATAACCTTTTTGGTGCCTTTGGGAACCCCAACATGGTACTGGAGGCCCCAGGATGAACTGATGGATAAAAAGCTAAAAAGGTTACCGGCAGCAATTTGAACGATCCAGGGAGTAAAGCAGCTTTCCTTCCATGCTGGAAGATAGCTTTTACCTTCTCACCTTCTTTTCCACAGTTCACTCCTCTAAGCAAACTTGGCCTCTCCTACCTTCCCCCCTCTGCCTCCTCCCCCTCCCCTTAGTCCCATCTCAAATAGGTAAATATATGTCGAAAGTTTTAAATAATTTAATGGATGAAAAGTCCATAAAGGATGACCAAATTTACTTCCATAACTGCTCCGTTTTTTTGCATAATTTTTGCAACACAAAAACTTGGGATGGGTATTTTCATAGAGTCATAAGAATTAAGTTTAACAATAAAGGGAACAGGAGGAAGAAGGGAAGGAGGAAAGAAAGAAAAGAGGGCACTTGCTCTTACTTTTAGTGCACTCTCCCAAGGGTTGCCTACAGTAGACACTCACTAAATTAACTCCACCACCTATCAAGCATTTAGTACAGTGCTCTGCACACGGTAAGCCCTCAATAAATATGATCGAATGAATGATTGCTACTCTGGAATTCCCTAATATCAGTGAATAAACTCCCACCCTGACCTGAGTATGGATCTGCCTGCATTGGCTTTCTGGACTTCATTCATTCCTTCAGTCATTTTTATTGAGCACTTACTGTGTGCCAGCACTGTACTAAGCACTTGGGAGAGTACAATATAACAGCAGATAGACTCATTCCTGCCCACAATGAGTTCACAGTCTAGAGGGGGAGACAGACATTAATATAAATAAAATAAATACCTTACTTTTCTTCCTACCCAGGCTTGTGACCCAACACAGTTTAGAAAAATAATAATATTTTATTTCATTCTCAAAATTGGAAGGTGGGGTGGGATGGGATGGAAAATTATGTAGCCAATTATGCAATAGAGAATTGGAAAGAAGGAAAATGATAATAATATAATTACTTGTTGAGTGCTTACTGTGTGTCAAACACTGTTCTAAGCGCTGGGGTGGATACAAATTAACCAGGTTGGACACAGTCCCAGTCCCACGTGCGTCTCACACTCTTAATCCCCATTTTACCGGTGAGGTAACTGAGGCTGAGAGAAGTTAAGTGGCTTGCCCGAGGTCACACAGCAGCCAAGTGGTGGGTCCCCATTCCCAGGCTCTTTCCACTAGAAAACCCTGCTTCTCACTGTTATTCTATTGAATATGGCTCAAAATACTAGTGGTGTTATTGTTATCATTACTATTTCTCATTCAGTAGTATCTATTATTATTACTACTTTATGGTATTTTTTAAATGCTTACTATGTGTCAAGTGTGTTCCAAGTCCTGGGGCCGATACGAGTTGATCAGGTTGGACCCAGCCCTTGTCCCACATGGGGATCCCACTCTAAGTAGGAGGGACAACAGGTATTTAATCCCCACTTTACAGCTGAGGAAACTGAGTCACAGAGAAGTTAAGTGACTTGCCCAAGGTCATCCAGTAAGCAATCTGTAGATCTGGGATTAGAACCCTGTCTACTTCTTTTGTTGTCCGTCTCCCCCTTCCAGACTGTGAGCCCGTTGCTGGGTAGGGATCATCTCTGTTGCCAAATTGTACTTTCCAAGTGCTTAGTACAGTGCTCAGCACACAAGGAGCGCTCAATAAATACCATCGAATGAATGATGAACAAATCTGGGTGAGCTCTTATGTGTGCAGAGCACTGTAACAACTGTTGGGGGAGAATAGAGTGACACGGCCCCTGTCTCACTTAGGGGCTCATCATCTAAGAATCTAGGGGAAGGCACCAGGCTTGCAAGTAAACCCTAAAATGAATTAAATAAAATTACCCAAGACTGTGACAAAAATGAAACAATAAGAGGCAATATAAGTTATGATAACTGAGTCATTTCGCTTTTCTCATTTGGTGCCACAACCCAGAGTTCAGGATTCACAACAAACAGAGCCTCTCCAATGTTCCAAAGTTATTAATAATTATAATAGTAATATTTAACTATTTACTCTCTGACAAGCACCGTACTAAGCGCTAGGGTAGATTTAAGATAATCAGGTCGGACACTGTCCCCGTCCCATGTACGGCTCACAGTCTGAATGGAAGGGAGAATATCATATAATAATAATAATGTTGGTATTTGTTAAGCACTTACTATGTGCAGAGCACTGTTCTAAGTGCTAGGGTAGATACAGGGTAATCAGGTTGTCCCACATGAGGCTCGGGGTCTTAATCCCCATTTTCCAGATGAGGTAACTGAGGCACAGAGAAGTTAAGTGATTTGCCCACAGTCACATAGCTGACAAGTGGCAGAGGCAGGATTCGAACCCATGACCTCTGACTCCTAAGCCCGGGTTCTTGCCACTGAGCCACGCTGAATGCAGCAACTTCTAATAATAATAATAAAGTAATAATGACACTTGTTAAGCACTTAGTATGTAGCTACAAGGAAATCAGGTCCAACACAGGCCCTGACTCACATGGGACTAAAAGTGAGTGGGTAGGGGATCGGATTATTAAATCTCCATTTTACTGATGAGGAATCTGAGGCACAGAGAAGTCATAGGGTCACACAGCAGACTAGTGGTGGGGTCAGGATTAGAACACAGGTCCTGCAGGGTTAGAATGGGTCTGCCTTCGTAGTGGGGAGGTAGAAGGTTTCCATGGGCTTCTTGGACTTGACTACAATTACTACTATCACTACTGGAGAAGGAGCGTGGCTTAGTAGAAAGAGTACGAGCTTGGGAGTCAGAGGTCATGGGTTCTAATTCTGCCTCCTCCACTCGTCAGCTGGTTGACTTTGGGCAAGTCATTTCACTTCTCTGTGCCTCAGTTCCCTCATCTGGAAAATGGGGATTGAGACCGTGAGCCCCATCTGGGACAACTTGGTTGCCTTGTATCTACCCTAGAGCTTAGAACAGTGCTTGGCACATAGTAAATGCTTAACAAATACCATCATCATTATTATTATTGCTATTATGAGCAACCCCAATATTTTACCTTATGCCCATTAACTATACATATATATTATTTCATGTCATGACATTGTATGTTACATAATACATTAATTCTAATAAAGGGAAGATATATAAATTCCTCAATAATGCTGCTTCCAAGATGTTGGACTGGGGAATTCTGAACATTGGCTTAGAAGTAGAAGGGAATTATTGGCTCCTTAAGCCTCTCTCTCTTTACCACTTACTTTTTCCAGCATCCCAAATTCCTCCCAAGTGCTTAGAGCACTGAGTGCTCTATATAGACTAAACACTCAATGAATACAATTAATAATGTTGGTATTTGTTAAGCACTTACTATGTGCAGAGCACTGTTCTAAGCGCTGGGGGAGATACAGGGTAATCAGGTCGTCCCACGTGAGGCTCACAATTAATCCCCATTTTACAGATGAGGTAACTGAGGCACAGAGAAGTCAAGTGACTTGCCCATGGTCACATACCTGACAAGTGGCAGAGCCGGGAGTCGAACCCATGACCTCTGACTCCGAAGCCCAGGCTCTTTCCACTGAGCCACGCTGCTTCCCCATTAAGTGACATATACCTGTCACTTATTCTCAAAGAAGACACCACTGATGGTGAAATTCACCTGTGGATATGTGCGTGGAACTGAAAAAGATGTAACGTTTATGAAAAGGGTAGCTTGCATATTTAATAAGCACATGTGATAGAGTGAGCCATAATACCAACGCTATGCTAATAAAATACACACCAGCTGGAAAATATCCTTATTGTAGTTCTCATCGCATTTTACAGTTGGTACATTTGAATCTTTCATGATGATGGTTCCACGCATGGCCTAGATTTCTTCCTTTTTATCATATCTTATGGGTCTTTGTGCTGCCACCTTCTCATTTGGGAAAGTGACACGTAGTTGAAAAAAAAGAGATGAGAGAAATATTTTCCATTGTTCATGATCAATTTAACTGTGAGCATGGTCAGACCATCCACCGAGTGACACAGCACAACCTTGAAACTTTTCAAAATGAATAGGAAATTTTATTCCTGTCAGTATCTTACTGAATTCTTTTGCTTGCCTTCAAAATGGGCTGCTTTTCACCCAACAAATCATAGGCAGGAAAGTTAATGCTATTCAGTGCTAGACTGTTACAGAGATCTCAATTCCTGAATCTTACAATTAGCAGTTTCCCAAAGAGTTCAGAGGAGAATGAGAGCTGCCATAAAATAATTCCTGCAGCTAATTAAAAACAAATTCCTTCCTGGAGTCACTACTGAGTGGTGTCCAATTAGACTATTTCTCCTCACTTTCTCCCAGGTTCTTAGCTGACTCGGTTTTCTGATTTGGGATGATTGGTGAATGGTTCTGCCTGCTGATTTATTCCTCCCTCAAAAAGCCACGGCACTGCCTTCACTCGGGTCCATGCCTGGTCGTCAGGTTGCGATGATTGAAATTCCTCAATAATGCTGCTTCCTAGAGGTTGGACTGGGAAACTCTGAACATTGGTTTAGAGGTAGAAGGGAGTTATTAGCTCCTAAGAATCCCTCTCTTCACCACTTTTTCCAGCGTCCCAAATTCCTTCAAATCAGAGCAAGGGGTCTTGAAGATGGGAGACTTAGAAGAGCAAAAATATATACACTATGTAAATATACAGCGAGAAGCAGGGCTGGCTAGTGAGTCTGAGGATTTGGATTTTATTTCCAGTTCTGCCACTTGCCTGCTGCGTGATATTGGGCAAGTCACTTAACTTCTCTGTGCCTGTTTTCTCATGTGCCCCTCTCATACTGTCAGCCCCATGTGGATCTCATCTATCTCACTGCTGACCCCTTGACCACTTGGTCCCTCTGGCCTGGAACTCCCTCCCCTCTTCATACCACAGTCCACCACTCTTCCCCATCTTCAAAGCCTTATTAAAATCACATCTCCTCCAAGCGGCCTTCTCCAGTTAAGCCCTCTTTTCCCCTATTCCTTCTCCCTTCTGCATCACCTATGGGTCTTTACCCTTTGAGCTCTTGATATTCACTCCACCCTCAGCCCCACAGCACTTGTGTGCATATCTATAATTAATTTTAATGTCTATCTCCCACTTCTCGTGGGCAGGGAACTTCTCTGTCTCCTCTCTTGCATCATATTCTCCCTAACACTTAGTACGGTACTCTGCCCATGGTAAGCACCCAATAAATACCATTGATTGATCGATGACTGCTCAGTGGAGTGAAAGGAACCAAACCAGATGAGTTCTTATTTGGATATCACTCTGGTCAGAGACAGTTTAGAGCTACAGCAAAAGTGTCAAACACATTAAGGACAGATGAGACATCTTAAATTTTGGTATGGTTAGAATAGAGTTAACTTAAACTGGGTTTATGATTTTTTTTGCCAATTCAGTTAATAGTCATTTCTTTAACTACCATCCGGACTTTAGATGCCTGCTCAACCCATTGTTAAAATAAAAAAAAAACAACGTTTAAAAGGTTACATCCTGTTTGGCTGATCAATTGAAATATTCTGAAAGAGATATTGTGACTCAGAACATTGTATGGGGCCAAGTCACATTACCGAATAGTCTCTTTTAAAGTTGCAAGTTACTATTTCAGGACAGGAATGGATCACCCGCTGGGGCCAGGAAGACATTTCCTTCTTTGCAATAGTACAATTAAGTGCACTTGAGAGTCTTGTCAAGTGGTCTCTGAGATATGGCTGAGATATGGCCAGAGGACACTGGGTGCTTTGAAGACAAAGGAAAAATGATCTTTGGCTTCTTTTGCATGGGGAAACTCTGGCAGCCAAGAAGATGCCCTAAAGCAGCCTAGCCTGGGACTACAGGGTGTCCCTGGTCCAGGGACACCATCCTCCCCACACCTCTCCCTCCCACAGTGTCCCGCACGTGGGTCTAGTCCAAATCATGGCTGGGGATGGGGGGTTGGGGGAAGAGGGGAATAGTTAGAATGGGGAAAGGCCATCCTGGGTCCCCTCACGTTCTGCTTTCCACAGGTTCTGACAGTTAATGAAGGCTACGGATTGTGGAGCTTCCAGTGCTGAGGAATGGCAGGGAATCCGGAGGCAGAGGCCGGCTGACTCAGAAACGCGGCACGGTAGGAGGATAAGGGGTAAGCTTTCTATCTGTGTGCCATATAGAGGGTCGGCTCCTCTGAGAGAAATAACTACAACCCTCAGAAGGGATCGTACTTTGAGTTTGAAGAATGCCATATCTATCATATTCTACCTTGCAGAAATACTCCAAAGCCATTTCTCAAATCCCATATCCTACACAAGGGCTCCCTTGATTCATTTCTGTTCATCCCAAACGACGTCCCCCTCATCTACCACTTTGACTGTTCCTTGCCAACTACAACCTTGGGTATCCACAATCACCCGAAGCCCTTTTGAATGTATCTTAACGTGCTCCATTACTTAAGCCCTAACTTATATAGTCTTCTCCCTCCCTCTTAGACTGTGAACCCTATGTGTTACAAGGACTCTGCTCTGCTGATCTTGTTTCTACCCCAGCATTTAATACAGTGCAAGGCACAGCTTTATAAATATCATCGTTATTGCACATATCCGTTTTCCTGTAAGGTGAGTTGGGGCTCACCTTACAGACTTCTTAGAGACCACCTGGGAGCAGAGTGAGAACACTGCAGTAGAAAGCAGGAATTGTTAGCAGAGGAGGAGCTCTCCGGTTCTCCGGGAGGTAACTCCTAGAGAGCCTGACTTCAGATATTTCTAAGGAGAAGGGTCAGGGAGCTTGGATAATCGATAATCATTCCGGCTCCAAGAGAACACTAGGAATGGCCTGAGGGAATGGATTGTTGGTAATTGTGGCATGGATTTGGAGTTGAGCAACCGTTTCTGCAAATAATGCATCTGATTTTATTGAAACTCAATGGAAAATCCTAATCAATCAATTGTATTTAATGAGTGCTTACTGTATGCAGAGCACTTTACTAAAAGCTACTAAAAGCTCCGGAGAGTACAACGTAGCAATATCACAGACACCTTACCTGCTGACAATGAGTTTACAGTCTAGACGAACTCACCTACATCAGTTCTGGGGGCAAATATGTGGTTCAACTGGGTTCCATAGCAAACATCTAGGTACTGATTCTATTACTGAGGATCTCGACATCTGGGAAGAGTAAACTAATTTTTTCTTCGTTCTGTCACTTTGCTAACAGAGTTTCTTTTGCTGGAGGAATAAAATTGGCAGCTAGGCTTTGCACCATCAGTGAATCCCATTAAAAGATGGGTTCTGAATATCAAGCTATCTTTCTCCCTATACCATCCACCGTTAACATTCTGCATATGCCTTTTCTGAGAATTACAAATTAATTACAGAATGCATAATTAGGTGCTTCATTTTTCAATGCTGAAAAGCAAGCATTTTCCCCCTTGAGCTTGATTTTGCTCCTGATGATTAGCAACTGCAGTTTACCCCAAAAAGGGACTTTTAAATTTCTTTTCAAACATAAACTGTTAGAAGCATCTCAGATGTTAGACACATCTCAGAAAAGCAGAACTGATTGGAAAAAGTTGATTTTCACTGGTTTGATAGTGAAGTTTCATTTGTATACATTTGGCAGACTTTGCTTGGTTTGTCTGCTTTCAGTTAGGTCTTCGTGGCTTTTTCTTCCAAGTGTAGAGGATACTCAGTGTCACTAATGCTACCTTTTCTATTTCCCCCTAAGACTGTGAGCCCCATGTGAGGCAAGGACTGCCTGACCCTATTATTTTATATCTACTCCATCATTTAGTATATTGCTCCGCAAAAACTAAGCACTTAATACCACAAATTGCTGTCATCCACAGCTGGATTAGTGACTCCAAAATGTTTATCATGTCAACAAAGAACCATCACCACTAATGTAAGGTTAACCTTTAATGTTCCAAGAGAAGGATCGTGGGTCTGGGAGTCAGAGGATCTAGGTTCTAATCCCAGCTCTGCCATTTGCATGCAATGTGACCTTGGGCAAGTTACTTATCTTTCCCATGCCTCAGTTTCCTCATCTGTAAAATGGGGATTCAGTGCCTGTTCTCTCTGCTACTTAGATGGTGGGATAATGGACTGTGTCTGACCTGATTAACTGGATCTACCCCAGTGCTTAGTACAGTGCTTGGCACTTTGTAACTCTCTCCTTCTAAAAGATTATTGGAGTTCCATCGTTGATTGGTTTGCGACTCCGGCGTGTGCCCCAGGTACCAGTTCACTTCAGTTACCTCGTGTGTCCTAGGGCCTTGCGATACCATCCTCTCAGGAAAGTCCCTCCAAACTGCTACTGCGTTGATCCACCTTGACTACGGCATCCATCTCCTCATTTACCTCCCTGCCTCTTACCTCTCCCTACTCCAGTTTTTACTTACTGCCCAGAACATTTTCCTAAACAATATGTTCAATCCATGGCTCTACCCAACTCCTCAAGGCCCTCCAGTGGTTGCCCATCCACATCAAACAGAAAATCCTTGCACTGTCAGTTCTCCCCACCTCTAATCTTTCCTCATTGCTTTCCTACTACAAGTTAGCCTGCGCAGTTCCGTTCATTCCTCTAATGTCAACTTACTCACTGTACCTTGATCTCATCTATCTCAGCGCTCAGAACAGTGCTTGGCGCATCGAAAGCACTTAACAGATACCATCGTTATTATCTCTCCACCAATCCCTTGCCCACATTCTCCCTCTGTCCTATAACTCGCTCCTCCTTCAAATCTAACACTTTTAAAGCCATCCTAAAATCACATCTCTTCTAAGAGGACTTCCCCGATTAAGCCCTCCTTTTCCCGATTCCCTCTCCCAAGTGCCTATGTACTTAAATCTGTTCCCTTAGAGCACTTGATATTCATCACACCTTCAGCCCCGCAGCACTTATGTCCATGTCCACAATTTATTCATAATAATGTCTGTCTCCCCCTCTAGACTCTAAGTTCCTCATGGGCAGGTATCATGTCTACCAACTCTTTTGTATTGTACTCCCCAACTGTTTAGTCTAGTGCCCTGTGCTCAGTTGGCATTCAATTAATACCACTGATTGACTCTTCTGAACAAATTTGATTCTCCCAATTTTCCTTTGGTAAATAAATATATATATCATCAAAAAGTACTTTCCTTTTGGAGTCTTGAACCCAAGAAATGTGCTATATGAGAATCTACATGCCTGAACCATAATTGCAATTTTATCCAAGGATGAAGATCCAATTACAGAAATTCAGTAATCATGACTGAAGTGTTAACCAGGGCTACTTGTGTTTCCTCTCCTGATTGCTCAACAGGCAATGAGGCATTTGAACTTAATGATGTGGTTGAGAGACTTGGCCTGAGAAGCTGTCCAGCACTCTCTTAGAGCTTAGAGAAAATTTTGGGACCTAATTGATGAGGAGTCCCCATGACACTCCCTGTGGAGTCAACAGAGATGGCTGCTCCACGCCATACCCATCAATCAATCAGTGATATATTACTGAGCCTGTAATATGTGCAAAGCACTATTAAGTGCTTGAGAGAGTACAATACAATAGAACTGGCAGACTTGTTCCCTGCCCATAACAAACTTGCAGTCTCTCCCACTCCAGTGCATATTTCACTCTGCTGCCTGGATCATTTTTCTACTAAATCATTCAGTCCATGTCTCTCCACTCCTCAAGAACCTCCCATGGTTGTCCATCCACCTCTTCATCAGAGAGAAACCCCTTACCACAGGCTTTAAAACACTGAATCTCCATGCCTTCTCCTATCTCACCTTGCTGTTCTCCTACTGCACACTTCACTCCTCTATTGCCAACCTACTCCCTGTACCTGGATATCATTGATCTGACTGCTGACCCCTCGTCCACGTCCTGCCTCTGGCCTGGAACACCCTCCCTCTTCATATTCAATCGATGATGACTCTCCCCACCGTCAAAGCCTTATTGAAGGCCCATCTCCTCCCAGAGGCCTTCCCTGACCAAGCCTTTCATTTCCACTTCCCCCACTCTCTTCTGCGTTAGCCTTGCATTTGGATTCGCTCCCTTTATACCCTCCTTCCCCAGACCAGCGGCACATGTACATATCCGTAATTTATTTATATTAATATCCGTCTCCCCCTCTAGACTGAGCTTGTAGTGTACAGGGAAGGGGCCTACCAACTCTCTTATATTGCACTCTCCCAAGAGCTCAGTACGGTGCTCTGTACACTCAATAAATTTGATTGATTATAGAGGGGCCAGCCAACCTATTACCATAGTGGCCTGCCTTTAGAACATTCAGAGCACTGGAGAGGCAGTGGCTATTACCTAGTTGGGAGGTATGAGGATCCTTTCTAGGAATTGTAATTTTTCACTGTGACACTGTCATCTTGGTTTGTGTAATTAGCGAATTCTCCCAAAGGCTTAGTTCAGCTGCTCAGCACACAACAGGTGCCCAGTAAATACTATTAATTGATTGACTGTAATGTTTATCCTCACTCTCATTGTTCTCTGACTCTGTCTTCCCCCACCTAGGTTGTGACTCCCTTAGGGAACTCTCTCCTGGAGCCAGGATGTGTCTAATCTAAATATCTTGTATTTACCTCAGAGCTTAGCACCCAATTAGCAGTCAATATCATAACTACAAGTTCCCTGGAATTTTTGTATTTAAAAATGTAATTATTTTCCAACTGGTTCACAATCCCAGACTTGCTGTTCTTCTCAACCCCTTATTAAATAGAATCGTGATCCCATTTTAAAAGTGGGGAAAAACAGACACAGGGAAGATTGTCTCTTGTGGAAGTGTCACTGGCTGGGGGAACGGGTGTTAGAATGTATTTTGGAATTCCCCGTATGGTGTTTACTTTTTGAGACATATTGCCCCATATGCTCTTTACTTTAATTTTCTTGAGTTCGGATACCAACCTCCCAACTCACTTGGCAGAAGCAGTGATGTGAAAACCAAGATTTGTATCAATTCGAATCAATTTATTGCTGCTCAGAATCTTTAGCCATTTAGTTTCAGCTCTAGTTTAGATGATGTATTAATTGGTCCTATTTTTTATCTCCATAACCAACCCAATCTTATATGATTTGGCTATTTAGATATCACTGAGCCCATCAAGAGACAGGCAGGATTTAGTGAAACTTTTTTTCTGTCAACAGATTTGTCCCATTTTGAATATAACACGTAGGAGACAGCATAAAAAACAAACAAACATGGTTTGTTTTTGTGCTTTTCAACCTGGCAATGTTATTGCTTTATCTACATTTCCTATCCCATTAACAACCTATCTCTGCAACCCCTTTTCAACACTTCAGTTTCTTTTGCTTCACTGTTGTGGAATTAGGTCATCTTAACACTTAACCACACAAAGATCAATCCCATGACTGTTCTAGTAAGATGTGAAATGCTCATTTAGGAAAATGTTCCATTGTCTTAACATTAGGCGATGATAAGCGGTGTCCTCCAGTTTCTGAAAATCATCCAGGAAAGGATGTCTGAAGGTATAAAGAAGAAACAAACGGTAATGGTAAAGACAGAAAGACTATTAATTATTTATGTGTGACATTTGTGCTTTTTTAATTAGCAGGGAATTTAAAAAACTCAGCCCCACATTCATCCTGGTAAAGCTGTACCTAATTTAGGACACAAAGGAAATGTTGAGCATGCATTTGGACTTGATACACTTGTCACTGACCTTTCAGGCATTTTTTTTTATAAAGTGTTCGACAAGATCAGTAAAATTTTGCAGTTAATGTGTGTACTTTGCTTCAGGGCCAGTACTGTGTAGTTAGGCCAATAATGATAAGGATGGTATTTATTAAGCGCTTACTATGTGCAAAGCACTGTTCTAAGCACTGGGGGGATACAAGGTCATCAGGTTGTCCCGCGTGGGGCTCACCGTCTTAATCCCCACTTCTCTGAGGCACAGAGAAGTGAAGTGATTTGCCCAAAGTCACACAGCTGACAAGTGGTAGAGCTGGGATTAGAATCCATGACCTCTGACTCCCAAGCCTGTGTTTTTTCCACTGAGCCATGCATTTTTGATAAGTATTTGACTGACACTGTGCTTTTTAGTTTTCATTTGCTTTTAATGTTTTTGAAATCCTTTTCATAATCTGACCACACAATAATCCTATTTAAGAGACCTGGGTTTCATTACATAGAGTCAAAAATAAACATGGAAATGGTTGTGAAATTACCCTTTAGAACTGGAGAAATGGAAGAACCCAGAGTTTCACTGATGCTTTTCTTGACAATCTTTTAAACTTTCCACGATTCTATCACCTAGTATGGCTTTCCAGGAATTTCTCCCAAGACCTTTTCAAGCTGCTTTTGTTTTAGTGATAATTCTTTATCTGCAACCAGCCTATTGAGAGATATCAAGATCAGTCAGAAGTCAACCGCCAAAGTTTCTGGCCTTCCAGGAAATAGCGTGGTACCCATATGTGGGTTACTGCAAGTTGGGAGGATGGGAATCTATTGTTCTTCCCTAGAAGGATTCCCAGAACCACGAGGAATAGTACAAAGTAAATAACCACCCATACCCTTTCACTCAGAGTGGGAACACGCTGAGCAATACCCCTAATTAGTGTGTGTCTCTTAATGTCCCTAAGACAAGTTCACAGATGGCACCGAAGGGTACAATACATTTCATCTGTTCTGCAGTCACCCTCCGCCCCTCAGGAGGTAGCAGGATGGAGACTGTGTTCCTCTGATCTCCTCCTGCAATTGTTCTCCATTTGGATGTCACAAAACACTTGAACTTGATGTTTCATTTGAATATCTATGGTATGAAATTACTAGTGTTCTTGTTCCTAGCGTTTGCTTGACAAATTAATTGGCAGTATAATGTTCGGCAGCATGTATCAGTGGAGAGTCGTGGGGTTGAGGGTTTGGTGTATGCAAATTAATTATAGGTGCCCTTGGCCGGGAATGAAAGTAGTGTAGCAGCACAGATAAGATTAAGAAGCATTGTATTTGTTAAAAAGCATAGGGTACTTTTTTGCCTGCCCTGTAGGCGAAGAGTTTGAAGAGATATAATTTGGGGGGTTTAGTGAATACCTTTGGTAGACACAGTTTAATCTCTTAAATATCATGCTTAGAGGCTGCTGGGCGCTTTCTGGAAACACAGTGTGTATCAGAATTATCTGGTTTCTTGATCTCCACTTTTTCATGCGATGCTTGAAGCCATCAGGGAATCAGTGTGAACAAAGTAAGCAGGAGTCTCTCAATCGATCAACCAATGGTGTTTATTGAGCACTTACCTTGTGCAGAACACTGCATTAGGTGCTTGGGGGAGAGTACAATACAACAGAACTGGTAGACATGTTCTCTGTCCCATGGAGAAGCAGTGTGGTCTAGTGGAAAGAACATGGGCCTGTGAGTTAGAGGACCCCCACTTGTCCCCTGTGCGACCTAGAGCAAGTCATGTAGTGTCTCTGTGCCTGTTACCTCATCTGTAAAATGGGGATTAAGACTGTGAGCCCCATGTGGTATATGGACTGTGCCCAACCTGATTAGTTAATATTTACCCTATCTGCCTGGCACATAGTAAGAGCTTAACAAAGACCGTTTTAAAAAACAGGAGCTTAGAGTCTAGAGGGGAGGACATATTAAAGTACGTAACAGATATGTACGGAAGTGCCTTTCCCGAACTAGTGTAAGGAGAGATCCTTATTTGGGTTGGGTTTGAGGACTAGCAGGTTTGAAGTGGTCTCTTCTGGAAAAAGTTTCATCCAAAGGAAACAATTTAGTTCATTTGGATTCTTGCCATTCCTTCTCTTTTCCGATTCGACAACCGTGAGCTTTAGATTGGACTTAGCTCGTACTGACAACTCCCCCATTTCTACTAGTCCTTTCTCTCCTTGAAGTTGTAATCCTCTGGCATCCTAGCCAACTGCTGACCAAGTGACTTTTATCTTTTACGTGTTAATTGCCAAAAGGAGGATGAGGATTTTTGGCTGGTGGGCAAAAAAAAAGAGCTGAAATTATGCAAACCCTCATAGGCTATTTTCATTCCACGCACTTTGAATGTTTTTTAGAACTTCTTTCACCTCCAGACACTTGGTGGAGATTAATGAGCACATCACTCCTGGGTTAGATAAAGAAATAAACAATTGGCAAAGACAACTACAGAGATTTTAGGAAATACATGCAGAAACCATTCTCTCAGGAAAGGTTTTCAAAGCATTTCATGTTTATCAGCTGTTCTTGAAATATATAACAATTAAATGATGTTAGGTGTGATTTCTGGTACTCTGTATCCCAGAATAATTTAGTCATAGACTGTAAACTGTTGCTATTTAGAGTTAATTCGGGACTGTGCCTTCAAATCACCTCTTCAGAGTTAGTCCCAGCTCAGTGTTAAGCAGCTGGGTAATGAGGCCTCTCATCATTTTTCCCCAAAGGGCTCTGTCTTGGACTGTGCTGGGGGAGTGTCTAGATAAAATGTGTTCACCCATATGAGGACATTTAACCCAAGAGTCACTGTGTTGGGTCAAGTAGTCCAATTTTCAGTTTTCAGGTTTCATCTTGCATGTGATATTTCCCCTATCCATAATGTATTTTTATATTTCTTTCCCCCTGTTGATGAAGCTCCTGTGTAGAGGCGTGGCATCTGCCAATTCTAATATACTTCCCCAAGTACAGTGCTCTGCACAAAGTAAGTGCTCAGTAAATGTCACTGAATAACTGAATGATTGTTCGATAACAATTATGGTATTTGATCCCTGTGGTGTTTTCTCTGGGTATACTTGAACCCTTTCTTGGGGCTTTCATTAGGAGACTCTTGTGTGCCCAAAAGAACCCCGATCTTGTCATTGATTTCTTCTGGGGCCGCACTCTCACTGCACCTGTTTTTCTCACTGTGAATTGCAGTCTGGCTTTCCTTATCTCCATGCCACTGGAACTGCCCTCTTCAAGGTCACCAGTGACGTCCATCTTTCTAAATCTAATGGACTTTATTCCATCTTAATCCTCCTTCACCTCTCAGCTTCCTTCAACACTGTGTACCACCCCCTTCTCTTGGAAATACTGTCTAAGCTTGGTTTCATTGACACTGTGTTCTCCTGGTCCTCTTCCTTTGTCTCTGGCTGCTTCTTCTTTCCGCTTCTTCCTCTGCCTTCCACCCTTAACTGTGGGGGAGTCCCTCAAGGTTCAGTTCTGGGTCTCCTTCTAGTCTCCATTTACACCCAATCTGCTGAAGAACCTCATTCACTCTCACGGACTTCAGTTACCATTTCTTCACGGATGACTCGCACGCCATCTCTCCGGTACAACCTTTCTCCTTCTCTACAATCGTGCATTTTCTCCTGCCTTCAAATATCTTACTTGATTGCCTGGCTAAAATCCTCAAACTTAACACAGCCAAAACTCATTTTCCTACCTAAACCTGTCCTCCATCCAACTTTCCCATCACTGTTTTTTTTGTGTTGTTGTTGTTGTTATTTTTTATACGGTATTTATGAAGTACTTACTGTATGCCAGGCACTAAACCAAACAATGAGGTTGATAGAAGTTAATCAAGTTGGACACAGTCCATGTCCCTCATGGGGCTCTTGGCTTTATTTCCCATTTTACTGATTAGGTAACCAAGGCATAGAAAAATTGTGACTTGCCCAAGGTGACACCGCAAACAAGTAGCAGAGTCAAGATTAGAACCCAGGCCTATGGTCTTTCTACTAGGCCACACTGCTCCTTCTTGACAACAAACCCTAATCTTGTCATTATCCTCGACTCATCTCTCTCACTCAACCTACATATTTAGACTGTCACCAAATCCTGTGGATTCTATCTTCACAGCATTGATAGAGTCTGCCCCTTCCTCTACATCCAAATTGCTACCACGCCAGACCAGGCACTTGTCATATCCCACCTCAATTACTGCGTCAGCCTCCTTACTGACCTCCCTGCCTCCAACCTCTCCCATCTGCAGTCCATACTTCATTAGGATCATTTTCCTAAAATATCATCCTGCACATCTTCCCACTCCTCTAAAACCTCCAATGGTTACCCTCCTATCTCCACATCGAACAGAAACTCCTTCTCACTGGTTTTAGACGCACATTCAGCACTCCCCATACATTCGCCTCCAACTACGATTCAGCCAGCACACTTCACTCCTCTAACACCAACTTGCTTACTCTACCTTGATATCTTCTCTCTCATCATCGCCCAATTGCTCATGTCCTCTCTCCTGACTGGAACTCCCTTATATAGATGCGGCGTGGCCTATTGGGAAGAACACAGGCTCGAAAGTCAGAGGACCTGAGTTCTAATTCCCACTCTGCCACTTGTCTACTGTGTGACCCTGGGGAAGTCAGTTAACTTCTCTGTGCCTGTTGCCTCATCTTTAAAATGGGGATTAAGATGGTGAGGCCCATGTGGGACTGGGACTGTGTTCAGCCTGATTACCTTGTATCTATCTCAGTGTTCGGAACAGAGCTTGGCACGTTGTAAGTGCTTAACAAATATCATTATTATTATTTTCATCTTTATTATATCCAATAGACCCCCACTCTTCTCATCTTCAAAGCATAAACTATAAGCTTAATACTTATATCTCCTCCAGGAAGATTTCTCTGACAAACCTCTCATCTTCCTACCATATCCTCCCTCTCTTCTGCACCACCTAGACACTTGGGTTTGTACCTAAGTACTGTAATACTCCCCCTCGAGCATTTAGGTGTGTATGTTTAATCTGTAATTTATTTTAATGTCTGTCTCCCACACTGGATTGTAAACTCCCAGGGGGCAGAGGTCAAGTCTACTAACCCTTTTGTACTCTCCTAAGCACTTAATACAGTGCTTTGCACAAAGTAAAAGCTCAATAAGTACCACTGTTAGATAACTAGAAGTACATCTTTTTTTGCAGGACTGCAATATAGGTCGTTGGTTAAGCACGTGTTCAAATTAAAAGCCGCATCAGGTTGCTAGTGCTTAAAAGTGAGAGTATAATCTCGGCTGAAATTGTAGCAAATAGTATTTTCTAACAAATATAGAAATCAATATCATGCAGCTCATTCATGCTTTAGTTTATGTTTAAACTTCTAATTCATTGATTTCAGACTTAAGGAAAGAATGCTAGGTAGAACAACAAGCTGCTTTTTGTTTGGATATTTAACATGAATTAATATTACTAGTACATGGATTATCTGCATACGATGCATTTTTGCTTTTTTCATTTTATGCCATATCTTGTCAGAAAAATATTGATTTTTGCATAATATTTTGAATTTTTATGTTGTTTTTTGTTTTCTAAATCGCTTTCACATCAATTATCTTATTTTTATCTTTACCTTATCCCCATGAGCTAAGGAGAAACAGGTATTACTCCCCCTATTCTACAGATGAGGAAAACTTGGCCCAGAGAGATGAAGTGACTTTTAAAATGTCACACAGCAGGCTAGTGGCAGAGCTGGGACTAGGTCTCGGGTCTCTGGACTCATGATTTTTCCACTAGTGCCTACTTCACCTCATGACTGCAGAAATGAAATTGAAAATCTTTTCTTTCTATTGTGATTTGGACTTTAGAGGGAGTTCCCACATGTTAAAATCATTTTGTTCCAAACCCTGTAGTCTTTTGTCTTGTCTTATGCCATCGGGTCGTTTCCGATCCATAGCGACACCACGGGCACATCTCTTCCAGAACGCCCCTCTCTCCCTCTGCAATCGTTCTGGTAGTGGATCCATAGTGTTTTCTTCGTAAAAATACAGAAATGGTTTACCACTGCCGCCTCCCTCGCAGTAAACCCGAGTCTCCGCCCTCGACTCTCTCCCGTGCTGCTGCTGCCCAGCACGGGTGAGTTTTGACTTGTAGCAGGTTGCCTTCCACTCACTAGCCACTGCCCAACCTAGGAATGGAATGGGCAGGCCTCTGCTTGACTCTCCCTCCTGTAGCTGAGACTGATAGAGTACTGGAAACTCTCCAAGTGTGACCCTAGAGGGGACTATAGTCCTTATTGAAGCTCAAAAGCCAAGACAAGAGTCCTTTCATTCACTGTCAAAGTTTGGAAGCTTCTGTCAATATCTTTCTATCGTTTACCTTTTGGTACTAAGTTTTCTTCAATCTTAGAGACAACTGCTTAGAGACTAACTGTAACAGAGAGATTTTATGAAGAAATTAAGAAATATGGCTTAAGGCTTGCAATACTCATTTGACAGGAGGAGAAATTGTAGTTCTAAGGTGAATGTATTTGAAAAGTAAAGTTCATTCGTTTACCAACTTATCACAGCATTTTGCAGCAAAGAATCCAGCCAGAAACTGAATTAATTTAGAATTTTAAATACGCGTCCATCATGGCTGCAGATACACATTTTTTTCCTGCTGCCTCAGGCGTAGCCAGTTGGAAGCTGAGGGCAGGGTTGTACTATCTCCCAGAAGACGGGAACAGATGCCCAGTGATTTGGATCGGCTCATTCATTTTCAGAGGTGGGGGCGGATGCAAGAGGACGAAACACTGAGGTCCCTGTCCCTGAGGAGGTTCCACAGAGAATCAGAATATTCAGGGAGAGGCTGGGCAAAGGAGAGGGGCAGCAGCAACCTTCCCTGGCCCACCAAACCCATGAACCCAGGAACCGTGAGCTTCCCTCAAAGAACATTTCAATTGTAGATGGTGAAAAAGGCCACTCCGAAGCCCTATCATCAGGTATGCTGTCTAGGGGCCTGTTTTGTGGGGACTAGGGACTATTTCTTTGGTTCCAAAAAAGATAGCTGAATCCTGGCTGAGGTACCAATTAAGGTCTACTCTGGGAACTGAAACACACTTCGACTATTAGCAGGAGTGTCTCTGTCTTTTCTTGATCCTCTGTTTGTAAATAATTTTATATCTGACCAACTCCTCCGTTAAATCACATTCTCCTCCACGACTGGAAAAGTGTCTTTTGTTTCTATTGTATGTGTAAAGTCGGCACTCAGTAAATACTGTTTGATAACGATAAGTATGAATGTCAGGATAAGTGGCCTTGATAGCCAACACTTTCTAACCTACTCAACCATAAGTTGCAATCCTAAAAATACATTCTACATTCATTTCTGGGGCAAAATTTTGCACTGAAGCAGTCACCTGGATTCCCAGCACACATAGGACAGTGTATGTCAAAAATGTACCCAAGGTATACTCAAATGGAAGACTGACCTTTAATTAGTTTTCCTTTAAATCATAACTGAATGAACTTTTATTCCAAATGTATTTCCAAGTTCGAGGCTAAACGCTTTATGAAGCTTGCTTCTGAAAGCTAGAAGTTGATAGCCAGCAGGTGGCAGCCTGGAAGCGATTTCCTAGAAACATGAGGAAAAAAATAAAATTTATAAATATATTTTTATACTAAATTTTACAGATTTTGTGATATATAAAACTCGATTTAACACTTATCCTTCACCTGAAAGGAGAAAGCCCCTGTGAGGGAAATCAGAAAGAGCATTTTCTTAAGTAGGAGAAAAGCAATCAGTCTATTTGAACTAAAATAGGCTATTTTAGAAATAAGATCTGCTTGTATCTTTCAGTGCTCAGAAAAAAGACAATTTAAAATTATTTTTCCAACTTATTTCTATTGACCAACTCCAAAAGCCCTGTTTCCAGGCATATATATCTAGGCACAAACAAGAGAGCAGCTCTCTTCTCCTGCCTCCACTTCCCCCCAGTTTAATCTTAATTTGACTCCGACCCTTAGTGTGTTTTGCTTCATCTTGAGCAGCAACTGTGGGGCGGGTACTGTAGTAAATGTTTGAGAATACAGTGTAGTTGACAAGATCCGATAATATTAAAGATACTATTGATCATCCTGGAAATGAGATTCTTAAATTGATGTTATTACTTTGTGGTCTGTCTTGTCCTCTTGTATTGCTTCGGAGGATTAACAAGTTCCCGGTGTATTTCCTCCCAGATGACTGCACACCACCCTTGTGGCGACAGAAAGGGTCTATCTCCAATGTCTGTGAGTTGGAGGAAAATTTTTATCGTAGCAACGGTTCAGTCACATCTGGATCTTTCCAGGAAGGACCTGGCTGTAGTAGACATACACTGCATTTTCCTTACGGTATTTGGGAGCTATTTTGAGTGGGCTCATCTGTGCTCTGGCCGCAGGAGCTTGTGTTGGGGAAATGCAGGCTACTGTGGCTGCCGTTTCATCTCCTCCCAAATCAGGGACAAGAGTCGGCTATGTGAAGGCCACAAGGAGCCTCATTTCTGCTCCAGCCTCTAGAATGTAAGCTTGTCGTGGACAGGGAACATGTCTACCTGCTCTGTTAGATTGTTATACTCTCCCTACGACTTAGTACAGTGCTCTGGACACAGTAAGTGCCCAATAACTATGATTGTTGATCGAGAGCACAATCAGCTGACAATATTGTTGAGCCACACTCTGCGTAGCCTTGCATCCTAGGTAATTTGAGAGATATAAAAGGAGAAGAAGATTAGATCCCTGCCCTAGAATAATTTACAATTTACATGAGGCCATTTGAGATTTAGAAGAAATTGAGGATGAAAATCTCCAATATACTGTAGAGTCTTCAAGGCCTAGGGATGACTGCGGTTTTGGATGAACTTAAGTAACATATACTGCTGGCTGAAAAAATTCCGATCTCTTTTCCAAAGGCTCTTTTCGGCGGGGAGGGGAAAGAAAGAAAGAAAAATATCTGGCAAATGATTTACTCTGCACTGGCTGTTGGTGACCGTGACATTGTTTTTAAACTTTAAAGAGACTCTCAAAGCTGAACCCATCCTCATACCTGTGATCCTTTAATTTTCTTTTTTATGATAATTAGGGGTTATACAGTTCTATAAAATTGAACAACACCCTCATTGGATGTAGTAACTCAATTTTACAGGTGAAGAAATTGAGACTTAGAGGTGAAGCAGCTTGCTTGAATTTTAATAATAATAATAGAAACAGTGGTATTTAAGTGCTTAATATGTGCCACAAAGCTTGGGTTGGTCACAGTTCCTGTCCCACACTGTAACCTCCATTTTACAGATGAGTTAACTGAGGCAAAGAAAAGTGAAGAGATTTGCCCAAGGTCACACAGCAGACAAGTAGCAGAATCAGGATTAGAAGCCAGGTCCTTCTGACTTCCAGGCCCGTGCTCTATCCATTAGGCCATTCTGCTTACTTAAACTAAAGCATTATGTAAGGCGGTGAACTCTCTGGACTGGGTTTAAGCCAATAAACCCTGTATTTTCTTGTTGTGTAGGATCGTTGGGAGGAGGTAATATGTCTGTTTATTGTTGTATTGTACTCTCCCAAGTGTCTAGTACAGTGCTCTGCACACAGTAAGAGTTCAATAAATATGACTAAATGAATCAGAATCCTAAGAGATAGAAGTCTGAGTAACTAGAAAATGAGTGCTTCTGGACATTTAATCATGCGGGGGGCCTTCAGAGTGAGGGTTTCTACTGGCTAATCTTGCTCCCATTCCAACTATTTTGAAAATTGTCCTCATGAGGAGAAAAGCAAAAGTTTGGCAGCAAATTCACTTCCAACCATTGATCACACTTCACAAACTTCAGTATGGAGGAAATCAGCAAAATCCGTTAGTAAAAATCCTCTGTTAAGAAATGGGCATTCTAAGAAACATTTTATATAAATTAGTAAAGTCTCACTATAGGGGTGAGGGAAATAGGAATCATTTCAGTAAGAGAAAGAAGAAAGGCAAGAAAGAAAGGCACCAGGGTCTGGAATCTGAATTCCGATTTCATTCTAATGAAAGGAATGTCTAAAAAAGAAGTGTATTTGGAATCACAGTTTCTGTAGATCACTGGGAAGCAGTGTAGCCAGGATTCAGTGTGATTAGGATTTAATTTAGAGTTTGTAACTTATTTTAAAGGGTAAGAACCAATCTAATTAGATAGGAGTTTGGAGTCTTTAGATGGGGTTATGTATTTGTGTGTGTGTGTGTGTCTGTGAGAGAGAGAGACAGAGACAGAGACAGAGAAAGTGTGTGTCTGTGTTGGGGGCGTGGTCCTGTAACTGAGAGCCATTCGTTTAAATTTAATGGTTTGAGACAAAAATTTCTTTTCCATCTTTTCAAAGGTAAACAGAAAACAAGACCCCCGTGGTACTCAGTATTCAGTAGCAACATGGGCACCAAAACATCAGCAGAGATCATCCTCGGATCCTTCAGATTCAAAAGGTTAGAGGAGAGCAAAGAGGAGAAAACTACAACATGATGTTTATGCATAGTGGTTGAAATGAAGGGGAACTGGGCTGCACTGTTATGTCCCCTCTTCTTGGGTATCCACCAGCCTATAGGAAATAAACATTCAGCAGTGAGAACAGTTACGGCCATTTTCCTGCGCCTCTCCTTTCCTGTCCAACATCATTAGGGAGAAGCCCAGCTTTCAAACCTAGGGAAACTTTTGACCTTTTTTAATTGTAGATGACCCTGGCTGGGGAAGTGAGAAACCTGCGAAATATTTCTTCCACATTCACTATATTATACAGCTTTTCTTGTCATTATTGTGATTGCAGAGGTGTGGTTTTTTGGGGGTTTTTTGTATCTACTGAATTTGCATGGGTACTTCTTTGTGGGTCTAATCTCACCACATCTGGGCCAAAGACCTCCACCTATTAACAATCATATTTATTAAGCACTTATTATGTGCTAACCACTGGTTATAATACAATGCAATGGAATTGAACATAGTCCTCGTCCCATGTGGGGATCTTGATCTATTTTAGTCCCATTTTACATATGTGGAAACTGAGACCTAGGGTGTTTAAATGACTTGTCCAGGATCACTCATTTGTGGATCTGGGACTTGAACCTAGGTCTTCTGACCCCCGAGTCCCATGATCTTTCCACCAAGCCCCATCGTTGGCCGGGGCTTGCTTCTGATTCACTGATTCCCCAGAGCCCATCACAAAGTAGGCCCTTAAAAAGCTACAAATCATCATCTTGAACAACTTGCCCATCTTTTTTTCTACAGAGCTGCCTGGCAGTATAGCTGCTGGGTGGCAGAATTACAAGACCAGAAATGACATAACTAGTGCTTGGCACATAGTAAGAGCTTAATAAATACCATCGTTATGATGCGCAAGTTCCCAACATTACTGACCTAGGCTGTATCCAAAAAATGATACCGCTCAGTCAGTCAGTGGTATTCTTGAGTGTTTACTGTGTGCAGAGCATGTACTAGGCATCTGAGAGAACGCAACAGAGTTGGTAGTCATGTTCACTGCCTATAAGGAGCTTAGGATCTATAGGGGGAGGCGGACATTAAAGTAAATTAGGGATATGTTCGTAAGTGCTGTGGGGTTGAGGGTGGAGTAAATATCAAGTGCCCAAAGGGTACAAGTCCAAGCGACACTCTGTGATAAAAGTGAGCAAGAGGAAAAACTAGTTCAACATAGAAAAGTAGTTCATCATATAAGGTTCACTGTAGATAAATCCATATCTATCTACCTCTCTTTTTAGAATTTACAAGGAGTGGATCTAGTAGACGTATTCAGCAGCGTACTCTGTCCAGTCTATGTGTGTGGGAGGGCTTAGTAGTTTTTGGTAATGATCATGATGATGTGATAGTACATTATAAAAATATTTGTTTTCCAAAAGTGTGTCCTTGGGAAGGAATTCAACTTTGTTTTTGACAATCATGTCTACCCAGGTCAAATACTAAGTGATACCAGCGTGGCTCAGTGGAAGGAGCACGGGCTTGGGAGTCACAGGGCATGGGTTCAAATCTCAGTTCTGCCACTTGTTGGCTGTGTGACTGTGGGCAAGTCACTTAACTTCTCAGTTACCTCATCTGTAAAATGGGGATTAAGACTGTGAGCCTTATGTGGGACAACCTGATTACCCTCTATCTACCCCAGTGCTTAGAACAGTGCTCTGCACATACTAAGCGCTTAACAAATACCAACATTATTATCTCCCTCATTTTAACATTCAGATATTTCTAGTAATAGTATTAGTGATAATAGTTTTTATTAAGTGCTTTCTCTGGCTGAGTGCTGTACTGAGTGCCAGGAGAGAATACACAGGTGGGAATTAGACCTGTTCCCCGCCCCCCAAGGGGCTCACAGTCTGAGAGTATAAATGGAGAGAAGGGAGTAGAGATAGACTAATTAAGAGTGATGAAACAATAAAGCACAACATCAAGACAAATGCACAAAATTAAAACAAAATCAGATGTGGTGGCTGAAGGTGAATTTCAGACTCCTCATGGCTCAGGATACAATGAATATCCATGGCTACATCAACCATTACAGTAACCTGCAGGTTTTGTGGCATTCTCATGCTTTGGCTACTTTTCTCCTTCTCTCTGGGCTGGTAGAAGGTAGGACAGGATGGAGTCTCCTTGATGGCACGGGGGAAGAGCCATCGTACTGATGAACTATGCATTCATCTTGTATTTTGGATTTGTTTGAATTTACTTCGAATAAATTCCAGGGCAGATTTGTTCACACTGCTTGGTTGATTGCTGAGTGTGTGATTGCTATGATGTGGAAATCATTTCTTCCTCCATGAAATTTGAATTTGACTTCAGGGGAAAAATATCAGATGGAAGGTTGCTTTTTTTTCCTGAAACTCAGCCAAATGACACAATTTGGTGGCAGTGAGTGTTTCCTTCTTGTGGTCTTGGAGTTCATTAGCTCTGTTACGTTTGGTTAGACATTCCTGAATTTTTGTGTTTTACTTTTTTGATTTGTTGCATTTTCAAAATAAGTGTTTAGTGAAGATGTTCCTCCAGAAGCTAATGAGAAAAGTTGCTAGGCAGGGGAGTTATGCCAGTTTCCACTTCAGCAACCATAAGACCAAGATGACAGTTTTTCTATGGGCTGATGAGCATTTGGCCTTGCCGGAAGTTTCCAAATTCCCCATTACTTGGAACAATAAATGATCCAGTAAGGACAAAGAAAATAATGAAGTGTGTGCCTTTCTCTAAGGAACTCAATACATTAACCCCAATGAACAAATGATAATATAAAGGCCAAGCAAGGTAAAATAAGTTGCTCATTTTGCTGCTGAGGGAGAGGAGGAGGAAGAGAAGGCAGAGGAAAAGGTTTGAAACAACTGCACATGCAGAGTGGCCTGGAGATGCCATAAATAACCCAAACCCATGCTGGATTCTAAAGCAGAACCGTGTGACAGAGACAGATACACTCTTGCTGTCCCTGGCTCTGTTAGGTTTATCTTCCTGCAGGACAGTATTATATCTATTTCTTCTACCATGCCCTCTCTCCTCAGCTCCTTTAGCTACCACAAAAAGTTAAATCCAAGTGAACTGTTACACACGACCACCTTCAGTGTGCCCAGAACTAAAAAATATTGTCTATGACTTTTGAAACATTGGGACATTTAAATGAATATCCAGTTTTGCCCACATGCAGCCTCAACCTTACAATGTTAGCACAAAATATCTTAATTATTCACAGGTTTATTATCCGGGTTCCATGCTTCTTCTCCTTGGCTGACTTTGGCCATTTCATTGATGATGCGCACTTTAGCTCGAGGGCGAACTGGGGAAGGGAGAAGAGATGAAGAGATGGAGAACAAATTGACCAATTTTGCTACTTGCTAAAAGATTTGGTTGGGGAGGAGATTAGCACTCATTGCTAAAGTGGATTTTTGGAACTAATTGTAGACTTCTTTTAATATTAATAATAATGATGGTATTTGTTAAGCACTTACTATGTGCCAAACTGTTCTCACAGTCTTTCTCGCCCCCTCACCATTAACATGAATAATTGAGAAGTGGCTTTAAATTAAGCAGTTGAGATTTGTGTCTGCACACAGTTGAATGAACATACTATCAGGTGGGAAGAAGGGACATTTTATTAAAAAGAAATCTGTTTTTTTGATGGGGGATTTGGATGGTCCATCATGCTTGTGTCTTGGCTTCACCAAACAGAATTGATTCTAAATAGAAGCAATTGACAAGTAGCAAAGTTTTTGGGTGTTTTTTATTTATTTATTTATTTGTGTGTGTGTGCGTGTGTTTCTAAAACTCCAGTGCATTTGGGTTGATTTGTATGGGGAAGTTTCTCGGATCACTCAGCTAGTTGGTTTAGTGGATTCTGGCTGTGATCTATGATATCACTTTTGTAAAGCCTTAATGGATGAGGGAGGTGAGATGGGGAGAATCTGTTTAAGTACTTTCCACAGAAGCATGTCTGTGTCTCCTCAAGTAGAGGCCTTCTTCCCTCCAGTGTTCTCTAGTTATTTTAAAGGGCCATCATCTGAGACCTTGAATTTTGAAGTGTTGAAAGTGTTGAAGAGTACTTTATTTTTTCAAGTTATTGATCTGTTTCATTTTTTAAAAAATCGTAGACCTCATAGGATTTTGTGGTATCATTTAATAAGTTTGCACATTACTAAAGGACTTGCATTGTGTATAAATATAAAAAATAAAAATCCCTCAAAACTTGGCCAATTTTAATTCATTTTGGATTATCTGCCGACCTCACTGATTGGTCTTTTCGTAAAATAATTTGTTTTGTACAATGGCTTTCACATATGGCATTTTTAAATCATCTAATCTAGGCAATTACAGTTTGCTCTGGAGACTTTGTGGCTTTAAATACTAAGTGAATTATTTAGGACTTGCTTATTTTTGAATTAAACTTTGCTTTTGGCAATTCCATTAACCACTAAAGTTCTTGCTAAAAACCTTTAGTATGATTTTTCTCCTTTAAAGGTTTCTCTTTTTTAACCTAGCATTCTCTTTACAGTCTGTTAATTTAGAGGTGGCAAGCGAATTCTTAATTTGGATAAATTGTCATCTTAAAAAATGTCATTTTCTCCCTTGAGTCGCCGCTAATTTTATTCCTCTGTTTCTTTCTGCTATCTGTGGTTATCATTTTTCTTAAGGCAGGGGCAGCTTTTGATATGGGTGGATGTATAGAAAGATCATTATTAAAGCCCAGCTCTCTTTCTGGTTTGATACTTTCTGGGATTTTTGAAGTGCCTCTCTGAGAATTGCAAGAGCTTCAAAGTGCGAGTGAACAATTTTTAGCATCAGTGAAAAACAGAGACAGTATTATACACAAGAACATAAGTAATGTCATTACTGGCTCAGACTGATGGGATCCAGCCAGCCGGGATCCTTTTTGTGCCGAGGCAGCGTTATAATGAGAGGAAGTTTGTGATGGTTATCCTCCTTGAATGAGCAGTCTAACATATACAACTTTCTTTATACCTCCCTAACTTGATAGAAACTCGTGCACTCCTAATCGACGATTTATCTAAATCTTGCTGGTAGTTAGAATTAATGAAAAATTTCAGCTTTAAAAACCCTCAAAAATTGTACTTGCAGTGGGAGGGCTCCATAGATACACCTTTTGTAATTAGGATGAGCAAGAGAAAATAGTGGATGCTCCTGGGACCAACTGGTATCTTTAGGAAGATCAATCAATCAATAAATCAATGTATTGAGCACTCATTGTGTACAGAGCACTGTACAGAGTGTTTTGGAGAGTACAGTGGATCCCCGTTTCGAAAGGTCTGTGCCCAGTGTTTATTTTCTTAATAGAAGTATTTCTTCTGTTATTTTGGGGGTAACCGAAGTGAACCCAGTTTCATTTGGGTGAGGCAGGTGATTTTCGTCCTTTCCTAGGATATTTTGCCCATTTTGAAGTGACCGGTGCATCCCTAATTAGGTGAGCTGGGACCTCCGAGGCGCCGAATGGTGCTGTTGCCTCTTCAGAGAAATAGGTGACCAGTATCTTGAATCACGTACATATTTAGGGAGGAGGTAGGTCCTGAACTTGAGTTATTGCTCAGTAATATTGATGAATCATGCTGAGCCATCCATACTCTCATGCCAAGGACACCTGTAAGCCAAGGCACACATTGCGAGATGGTTTATCAGGATATAGGTGTCGTTTGGGTCAGCCTATCTCTGTGTGCCCTCTTAGCAGCAGACCTTACCAGGTGGTCATCCAGCTAGTGTACTTTTGCTGAGTGAGATGCTCTCGTCTGCTCCGCTACCCATCGGGGAAACTGCCTGTGGTGTGTGGCTACAGAACAGAATATCCTTATGTGTCCCCTAAACAACACGTCCCCTGCTGTGCCCTCAATGTGCATGTCTGACTACTGACTACTTGTTTTGTTCTGCTGTCTGTCTCCCCCTTTTAGACCGTGAGCCCGTTGTCAGGCAGGGATTGCCTCAATCAGTTGCCGAATTGCACATTCCAGGCGCTTAGATCAGTGCTCTGCACACAGTAAGCGCTCAATAAATACAGTTGAATGAACGAATGGATGTCTGTGCTTAGTACCCTGATATCTTAAAAGTTTATGAGAGCTGAGTCAGGATACTGAGGTTCTACTCACATTCCCGCCATTGACTGTGTTTTGCCAGGTTATTTAGTCTCAAATTTCCCATCCCTAAAATGATGAATTACCACTTGACAGCTGACAAAAATGTGTAAAACCTCTACCAGTCTCTAGAAGAAATGTCAGTATGTAAATGCAAAGTAGCGGTGTCACTGTAAACTGAATGAGTAGTGTTGCCATTGAACCTTAGCTACAATTTCAGCCCATAGCATTTTGTTACTAGCTTTTCCCTCACTTGCTAATGTCATAATAATGATGCATCTGATGAACGTTAGTGGCTCTGGGTTGTACTTTCAATTTTCTCATTTTGACTTGCCAGTAGCCTTATTTCTGTGGATTTGCCTTCATTTGCTGGGATGATACTTTCTAACACATATCAAATGGGCCTGCTCCTGTTCGTTTGCAATGTGCCCATCTCTAATGAGGTTGTTCAACTCACGCAGAAGGATGCATTTTATTTATGAAGGTCTCCTCCTGGCAGTTTACTCCTTGGCAGGGTTCCAGACTTTTTTTTTTTAACATGATCTTGTGAGAAGGCAGGAATACAGGGTGATTCTGGCAGTTGCTAACAGAGATAACTGCATCACAGCAGAAGAGGGAACAAAAATTAAGACCCTGATAGCTCAACAGAATTCATGAGCTTGATCTTCTTCTCCGTTTTCCTTCATTCATTCCTTCATTCATTCAGTGGTGTTTATTGAGCGCTTACGGTGTGTAGAGCACTGTGCTAAGCACTTGGAATGTACAATTAGGCAACAGATGGAGACAATCCCTGCCCCATAGTGGGCTCACAGTCTAAAAGGGGGAGACAGACAGCAGAACAAAACAAGTAGTCAGACATCAATACCATCAAAATAGAGAAATAGAATCATAGATATGTATATACATCATTAATACAATAGAGTAATAAATAATATATACAAATATACACAAGTATTGTGGGGAGCGAAAGGGGGTAGAGCAGAGAGATGGCATTGGGGATGGGAGGAAGGACAGAGGGAAAGGGAGGGCTCAGTCTGGGAAGACCTCCTGGAGGAGGTGAGCTCTCAGAAGGGCTTTGAAGAGGAGAAGAAAGTTTATAAAGCCTACCTAAACTGAGCAGAGTCGGGTGCCAATGAGCATCTAGCACTTGAATTTGCTCCCTTTATTCCCCCCTTTCAGCCCCACAGCACTTCTGTACATATCTGTAATTTATTTCTTAATATTAATATCTGTCTCCCTCTTTAAATTGTATGCTCGTGGGCAGGGAGCATGTCTACCAATTCTGTTAGATTGTATTCTCCCAAGTGCTTAGCACAGTGCTCTGCACACCAGAAGCTCTCAACAGTAAGACCTATTGATGATTGATGATCTAAAACCTCTGGCTCAGTATTACACTTTTTTTTCTGATATATGGTTGTTAGAAAAACACAAAGATGAGGCTGAACAGAAAACCCAAGGCCCTGGAATTTTTGCCTTGTGTGGCATCTTAGGCCAACTATTTAAGTCTTCTAAAACTATTTCCTGGATGATGAAATGGAGGTAATGGTCCCCTGATTTCCTCGGAAGGAGGAAAAGAGCATAAGACTATTCAGAATAACCCCCTTGGTCAAGCAGCGGTCCATTCGGTCTTAGTATTCTGGTTCTGTCAGTATTAGCAAAGGAAGGACTCTTTTAGAAGAAAATTCAAACACTTGATAATAACTCAGTCATCCATTTAAAGACCCTCGGATTATATACACCGAGGATTTTGAGGATATATTAACCTGCCCCAGGTTTTCTATTTTGTTGCTTAGCCCTTCATTCATAAAACTTCTCGAATGCCAGTGGAGTATGTGACTTGAAACTAGATGGGAAACTCAAGAAATGTCTGACGACAGAAAAAATGCTCTGGGTCTCAGTTCTTTATAACAACTCCTCTGGCCAGCTGTTCCAGCGTGCTCCTTGTAGCAACATCCATTTGCACTGAGCAGGGGTTCTATCCCAGACTTCTCTATCACCGTGGATGGCACGAACATCCTTCCCGTCCCGCAGGCCCGCAATCTCGGTGTCATCCTTGACTCGTCCCTCTCGTTCACCCCACACATCCTATCCGTTACCAAGACCTGCCGGTTTCACCTCTACAATATCGCCAAGATCCGCCCTTTCCTCTCCACCCAAACGGCTACCTTACTATTACGGGCTCTCGTTATATCCCGGCTAGACTACTGTGTCAGCCTTCTCTCTGACCTCCCTTCCTCCTCTCTCGCCCCGCTCCGGTCTATTCTTCACTCCGCTGCCCGGCTCATCTTCCCGCAGAAACGATCTGGGCATGTCACTCCCCTTCTTAAACAACTCCAGTGGTTGCCTATCGACCTCCGCTCCAAACAAAAACTCCTCACTCTAGGCTTCAAGGCTCTCCATCACCTTGCCCCTTCCTACCTCTCCTCCCTTCTCTCTTTCTACCGCCCACCCCGCACGCTCCGCTCCTCCGCCGCCCACCTCCTCACCGTCCCTCGGTCTCGCCTATCCCGCCGTCGACCCCTGGGTCACGTCCTCCCGCGGTCCCGGAACGCCCTCCCTCCTCACCTCCGCCAAACTGATTCTCTTTCCCTCTTCAAAACCTTACTTAAAAATCACCTCCTCCAAGAGGCGTTCCCAGACTGAGCTCCTCTTCCCCCTCTACTCCCTCTGCCATCCCCCCTTTACCTCTCCGCAGCTAAAGCCTCATTTTCCCCTTTTCCCTCTGCTCCTCCACCTCTCCCTTCCCATCCCCACAGCACTGTACTCGTCCGCTCAACTGTATATATTTTCGTTACCCTATTTATTTTGTTAATGAATTGTACATCGCCTTGATTCTATTTAGTTGCCATTGTTTTTACGAGATGTTCTTCCTCTTGACGCTGTTTAGTGCCATTGTTCTCGTCTGTCCGTCTCCCCCGATTAGACTGTAAGCCCGTCAAACGGCAGGGACTGTCTCTATCTGTTGCCGACTTGTTCATCCCAAGCGCTTAGTACAGTGCTCTGCACATAGTAAGCGCTCAATAAATACTATTGAATGAATGAATGAATAAACCAGGTTATTGCTGAAAGCTTTGTCAGAGTTAACCTCCAGCTGTTCCCCTCAGACTAAAAATACCCCGATCCCCTTATCGTCTTGTCTTAGGCTGTCGAGTCTTCTCTGACCTATAGGGACTTCATGGACACATCTCTCCCAGAACACCCCTCCTCTATCTGCAGTCATTCTGGTAGTGGATCTGTAGAGTTTTCTTGGTAAAAATACGAACGTAGTTGATCATCGCCTTCTCCTACGCAGTAAACTTGAGTCTCTGCCCTTGACTCTCTCCCATGCCACTGCTGCCTACCACCGGTGAGTTTTGATTCATAGCAGATTGCCTTCCACTTGTTAACCACTGCCCAAACCAGGAATGGAATGGGTAGACCTCTGCTTGACTCTCCCTTCCGTAGCCAAGGCTAGTAGAGTACCGGAAACTGTCCAGGTGTGATCCTGAAAGGGGGATCCCCTTACGCGAGTAGGCAAATGCATTTTTCCAGAGGACAGCCAAAGATGGTAATATTACATTAGTGGAGCATAATCAAAAGGGCCAGATCAATGCAGGAGCTTTAGAAGCAGTTACCCAGGGTCCTGGGATCAGAGGCAATGGGGAGAGAGAGACTCAGCCTCGCAGGAGTTTTTTGGAAGGAGCTTTATTCCCAGGGTAAGTTCTGGGAAACCTAGAAGGAGAGAGAGCCCCTCACAGAGAACCTGCAGGGAGAAAAGCAAGGACGGAGGATCACTCCTACCTGTCCTCTCCTCCCACCCGTCCATCCGAAGCTCTTGGATATGAGGGAAGGCTTGGCCAGTGGGGTATGCAGGGAGTTGACCCTAGCAGAGCTGAATTCACCAGAGCCCCTCAAAAGGCCCTGCAGACCATGAAAAATAGACTAAATGGAGAGTGGGACTAATCTCAGACCAGGGACCGGGGAACCTGGGGACCCAACCACCCCGCGCTGTCCAGTGATGAGTCCCCATCCTTGAAGCTATGTGCCCGCTAACCTCCCTCCAGCCTCAGAACAAGATCAAACCTTGATACAGCCTGGTTTGCTGTCAGAGGAAAGACTCTCACAAGCTTAGGGCAAGGCCCCAAGCAGCTTTGTCTCTGCCCCTCTACCTACTCTGATCCGTGTTGAAAACAGAAATACAGGAAGAGAAAGGTACGAGGCAGTGTTTCCTCCCTGGCTTTCCTTCCCTCCCTAGAGGCAGGGGAGAGGTGCCAGGGCATAGGGAAAATTTCTCCTGAGTCGTATAATATGGAGCCCCATAGCCGCGATCAGTGGCCTGCCCTCCCCTACAGGGCAGGGATTGACTTCGGGGTAGGAGCAGGATCAGAGTGAAGTCAAGGAGCTGGCTCCACGGATGCAGTGTGACATAATGGCATCACCCATTGTGTAGGAGGCAAAATCTATTAGCCTAGTGGCCTACAGGAAACTTGATCTTGCCTTGGTAACAAGTGAGTGGGGTAGGAAAAGCATTAGACTTGGTAATGCATTTTTTCCCCTAGTACAGATATTGAAAGAATGTTTTCAGATCCAAGAATCTATTTTCTGGAAAAAACATATGGAGAATGGTATTCATGGGTGAACCCAAAATAAATCTATCCAGATACAGCAGTCCTTCATATCTGGAGATGATGCTGCTTGCTAGTGGTGAGATCCTATCCGTCCCATGTGCCCAGCCGTGTTTGAAATGATTGACTGACCTACTGGCTATCTTCTATTCCATGCTGCGTGCCCGTAAAAATCATCCTTTACCTCACTAATCTATCTGCCACTTGTTGCAATCGAAATACGTAAATTCTTTGGTGACATAGATCCTATCTTGTAAACATTCCAAGTAGGAATTGAATTATGCTTCAGTGCTTTTGTTCCGATCCCGATTGAATTATTTAAAACGGTCCCTCCTCTGTAGATCTTCAAGCAGAGTGACCGTAATGGGAATGAACATGGAGTTGCAGGCGAGAGTCTCTACAGGTCAGTTTTAAGGAGTGAACCATTCTGAGAGCTCCTTAGAAATTTCTGTTGATTTCCTCAAGGCCCAGAACTGGACCTCCAATTGTTTGCATGAATCATGGGTATTTATTGAATTTCTACTGAGTGCAGGGCACTGCATTATGAGTTTAGGAGAGAATAATAGAGAGAAAACACATAATCCCTGACCTCAAGGCATATACAATCTATCTGGGGGGGGGTTGGCAGACAGACAGGAATTATATACAAAGGAAGAAGCAGGAAGAAGAACATACTAGGTAGTAGTGAAAGTAGGTGTTAAATTACTTGTGTGTGGCTATGTATATATACATTTATATATATATATTATATTCTATACATTTATAAATGCTGAGGATGGGTACAAGTAATAATAATAATAATGTTGGTATTTGTTAAGCGCTTACTATGTGCCGAGCACTGTTCTAAGCGCTGGGGTAGACACAGGGGAATCAGGATGTCCCACGTGGGGCTCACAGTCTTAATCCCCATTTTACAGATGAGATAACTGAGGCACAGAGAAGTTAAGTGACTTGCCCACAGTCACACAGCTGACAAGTGGCAGATCTGGGATTCGAACCCATGACCTCTGACTCCAAAGCCCACATAAGCCCCGAGGACGTCCGCTGGATTGATGGAACGTGAGGTAGTGATGGGTGTCTTAGGAATCAGTCGGGGAAGGCTTAATAATAATAATAATAATGATGATGGCATTTGTTAAGTGCTTACTATATGCAAAGCACTGTTCTAAGCGTGGAGAGGATACAAGGTGATCAGGTTGTCCCATGTGGGGCTCACAGTCTTAATGCCCATTTTACAGTTGAGGTAACTGAGGCACCGAGAAGTTAAGTGACTTGCCCAAAGTCACACAGCTGACAAACGGCACAGCAGGGATTTAAACCCATGACCTCTGACTCTCCAGCCCGGGCTCTTTCCACTGAGCCACGCTGCTTCCCTTCTTGCTTCTTCTTGGAGTCAGTGGTAGGAGGTCTTTGAAGACGGGCAGGGCTGTGACCTTGCAATCTAGTCGGGAGAGGGAGTTTCAGGCTTGGGGAACAATGTGGAGCGAGGGGTCAGAGGAGGCAGTCGAGAGGGAGGTGAGTTTGGTGAGGAGTGAAGAATTGAGGGTGAAGAGTGTCAATATGTGAGATGGGGATAGTTGGGAGGCAGCTGTTATTGATTAACCCCGCTGGTGTTTGCAAGAAGCCAGAACAGATGACAAAGTTACGGCCTATTCACCACCAGCCAAATTTGGGAATTAAGAAGTCTTGAAGCCATTTTAAAGAAAGCATGTTAATATATAAAAATACTAAAGATGGCCCTGCTGGAGAGAATTGAAAGGTATAAAGCAGAGTGGCCTAGTGGAAAGAGCCTGGGCCTGGGAGTCACAGGGCCTGGATTCTAATCCCGGCTCTGTCACTTGCCTGCCGAGGGACCTCCGGCCAGGCACTTAAGTTCTCCGTGCCTCAGTATACTTGTTCTCCCTCCCTCTTAGACTGTGAGCCCCATGTGGGACAGGGACTGTATCAGTCCTGATTATCTTATGGAAATCTACCCCTGTGCTTAGTACGGCACTTAGCATTTAGTAATTGTTTAACAAATACCATGATGATGATGATGATTATTATTAGTTTCAGAGGTAGTTTGTTTATTTTTCTTTAGACGTCAAGAAAAAGGCTGTTCAATCCAAAGTGGACATCCAATCCAAAAATCCCTTCCATAGTCAACAGACTAAACTTCCTACTTTTTACAGTTTCCTGCAAAAATTTATACTTGTAATGCAACCCATCATTTAATTAATGTGGTGATGTTATGCTTTGAATTACTTTAACAAAGCTTAAGTAATAGTTTAGTTATATTTACTGTAGCAGAATATAGCACATAAAGAGAAGCAGCGTGGCGCAGTGGGAACAGCCGGGGCTTAGGACTCAGAGGTCATGGGTTCTAATCCCATCAGCTGTGTGACTTTGGGTAAGTCACTTAACTTCTCGGTGCCTCAGTTAAGTGGGGACAAAGACTGTGAGCCTCACGTGGGACAACCTGATTACCCTGTATCTACCCCAGCTCTCAGAACAGTTCTTGGCACAAAGTAAATGCTTAACAAATACCACCATTATCATTATTATATTGTTTTTCCAAGGGTTTTGGAATACATTCCAATTCTTACATGTAGGTCTATGGGAAAAATATACCCCCGCAATACAGCTGTTCATGTTATTGAGAAACACATCAAGAATTATGGAAAGAGCTACTCTCCATGAGCAAAAATTTGGTAAAAATTGGGATACTAAATAGACTTGGGCACCGTATGGGATAAATTCATTAGCACAGCAAGACTCCATCCTTATGTGCAACGGTGCAAAAGGGAATGTCAGTCATACATCAGATTTTTCATCCACATACATAATTGAATCTCACTATCAGTAGTGTCATCTTCTAAAACAAAGGACAGTGATATTTCTATATTTAGCATGTTCCCAAGTCTAGTGCAGAAGATACTAGGCAAATGAGAAGCAGAATGGCCTAGCGGATAAAGTCCGGGCCTGGGAGGCAGAGGATTTAGGCTCTAATCCCAGATCCACCACTTGCCTGATGTGTGATCTTGGGCAAGTCACTTAACTTCTCTGTGCCTCAGTTTTCTCAACTGCCAAATGGGGATTCCATACCTGTTCTCCCTCCTACTTAGACTGTGAGCCCCATGTGGGACAGCGACTGTATCCAGCCTGATTAACTTTTATCTACCCCAAGGCTTAGAACAGGGTTTGACGCACAATAAGTGCTCAACAAATGCCATAAAGCAAAACAACAAACAAGATTCAGACAGATTCAGAATCAGCAGCCGCCACACTTGTCTGCTAGTCTCCCCTTAGCTTCAACTTGCCTGCTAGATTATTTGCTTTGAGGCTTACCCTACTGATATCTGATTTTTAGCATCTGTCTTCTGCTAGAGTCCTCAACTAGGTCCCAGGTAAGGAGGCAAGAAAAAAATCATCCCGGATCTTTTTCAGGAACTTGATTCTCTTGCACTCAGAGGCCACAGCTCTCACTTCCCTATCACAACTCAGAGCTTCTCACAACTATAAGATGACCGTTATAATGTAAGCTCCTTTTGGGCAGGGGGTGAGTCCTTCTTTTATTCCATTCCTCCCAAGAGCCTAGTTGGGGACCAAGTGAGTGCTCAATAAATGCTACTCTGCTGCCTCCTTCTTACAAGCCAGGTAAGAAAACCCAGTAGCCCTCTGATATACTGCCCTATACCGGCTAAATATCCCATCTCTCCTTCTGGGGGGAGAGAAGGGGCTAAGGGGAGGAGTGGAAACTTGCAGCATCGCCCTGGGTTGTAGTTTAAATGCTTGAAAAATACAAACCATCTAACTTCACTGGAAATCAGTCGGGTACAGAGGCGGAAGGAGGGTCGTATGGCCAAGTAGTGAGGAATCGCAGGTAGCATGAATACATCTCCGTTCCATGGGAGAAGAAGGTGAAGGAGCAAATTTGATATTATGGCCCCTGCCCTGTCCTAAGTAACACTGTTCTGTGCATAGAGCTTGTCTATTAAAAGCACATATCTTGCCTGGTTTTCAAGAAAATATTGGCTAGGTACAAAATAAGTCACAGTGGAACATCTGTTCATCTCCTACCCTTAAGCATGCAGGCAGCCCTTTTGGAGGTTTAGGAGGTTTGGGAAGGGAGAGAGACAGTTATTTCACCTGAAGAGTAACTACTTTACTCTCTAATTGATTATACGTGTTTACGGAAATCAGCGTAGCCCAGTGGAAAAATGCAGGCCTGGGAGTCAGAAGACCTGGGTTCTAACCCCAGCGACACTACTTGGTTGGGCGAGTCACTTAACTATTCTGTACCTCAGTTTCCTCGACTGTAAAATAGAGATTCAGTGCTTGTTCTCTCTCCTATTTAAACTGTGATCCCCAGCTGGGACAGGAAAGGTGTCCAGACTGATCAACCCAGGGCTTAAAACAGGGCTTGACACATAATAAATGCTAAACGCCTACTGTAGTAATAATAATAATTGTTATTATTATTACACAAGTACCAAGGAAGGGCAAAAGTGAAAACATAGTGCTAGAGGTGACTGCCAGGTTCTTATAACCTGGGGAGATGGGATTTTATTGGGAAAGGCTTCTTGGGATTTTAGGAAGGTCTTGAACATGGGGAGAGCAGTGGTCTTTCAGGGAGTTCAAGACTAGTGCAGGTGAAGGGAATGGACTCAGAAGCCAGGTAAGAGTTAGAAGAATTGCTTGGAGGAGTGATTTGGGAAGTAGTGAGTGAAGAGAGCCAGTATGTGAGATGGGGAGAGGTGGAGGAGGACATCCAGGCTAATTGTGAGGATTTTTGACTTGATGCAGAAGGAATTGGGAAACCAAGGGAGGTGTTCGAGGAGCAGTGAGTTGTGTACTGAGACACTCTTGAAGAAACTGATCTGGGCAGCAGAGGTGGGAGGCTGGAGGCAGGAAAATGAGGAGAGCAGCCCATTCAATAGTCTGTTGCCACAAAATGACCACAGGTGGGGATCTGCTTATCTGCTTTGTTAATGCAACAAGGATGTTGTTGTTCTTTAGCAGTTCCAAGGCGTGCACCAACAGTTTCTGATTCAGCATCTGTCCTGGAGCTCTTCTGAAAGCGGGAAAAAGAGGTACCCTGTGGATACTTGGGGGTGGAGTAACGGAAAGGGCGGGGAGAGAGCCTACCATAGTGATTATGATGGCCACAGTGACAGCATTAGTTGGTCTTTGTACCTGTCCCTGCTACTGCTGCGCTGGGACGTCCAGCAAAAGGGGAGCAGGAGAGGGAGGTGTAGGGAAGAATAGAAAAAACTGCTGCCATGGTTTCAACCACTACCAAGCTCCTCCAGCTTTCTGCAGCCATTTCCATTTTTAGCTGTTCCTGCTGCTCCCGTCAAGGGCATCCGCTTTGGGAGAGCCCATCCCTCACTGTTTGCTTCTACCTCCTGTATCTTTCTTATCCCCCTTTGTCTACCCCTAAATCCCTCTTTCTGTCTCAGGGGAAGCTAGAAGAAGTCCACCAACAGTGAATAATAGGATATCGGCACTATTCTAGATTCTTTACAGCATTCAACTTTACTCTCCCCAGTAAGTAAACTTATATTCTAAATGTAGCTAACTCAAGGGGCTGATTTTCTGATTTGTAGATTATCTGGACTCTTTGCTTCTCTTTCTGTCTCCTGCTCACCAACTTCATCCATTTCCCTGTTATTTTAGCATCTCTGTCAAATGGAGGTTAGGGATGAGGAAAGGCGGGTAAATTGAGAGCTCATTTTTGGTCCTTATCGGCTCAAGTGATAGGTTTGGTGAATTAGAGCGATGACACTCAGTTAGTGATATTTATTAATAGCTTATCAATCAGTGACATTTACTGAGCATCTACTACGTGTAGAACACTGTACTCGGTGCTTGGGAGAGTATGGTAGAAGTAAGACAAAGTCCCTGCCCTCAGAGAGATGACAATATATTAGTTTTAAATTTTTTTTGTTATCTCTGGATGGCATTTATTCTAATCTTTCCTGTCCTCAGTTTTCCAAGATAATTGAAACTGGACAGCAGTATCCTTACGTTTCAGAATTTTCAAGGCCTGAGAATTTCCGGGAAACTTCAAGAAGAATGGTTCTTTACCCCAACCTCTGAATGGAATCTCAGTAACATGCATGCCACTATTTCCGATTTGCCAAGTCAGGAATGGTCTATAGAGGCTTTACCATAAAGGAAACTATCCCTGTTTGGCTTAGTCCTGGAGTCCATGGCCATGAAAATGGTATGGAGTCCTGCTTACTGGGAACAGCTTTGGAATTTGAAAGCTTCTCATTCTTTGGGGTGGAAAACCTGAGATTACTTCCAAGTTGGCTGGCAGGAATTACAGGTGACACCTGTCTGCCCTTTAGATGTTTTCTTCTAAAATAGAAGGGATCTAATGTGCTGGAAGGGTGAAGGGACATGATTCATCCCGATGTACTTGCTGTAAAGCAGTCTTCTGATGAGATGGATGAAGCTTTTATTCCAAAGGCCATGTCATGTCAAGTCTTCTAGGAGAGAAAGGTGCTCCGTGTTCCTGCGGAGGCCGTATTACCGATTGGCTCTAGCTGAGCACAGAAAGAAGCCCCCTTATTGATGCCTGGCAAATACCCAGTGGGGGAGAATGTCAGGGGAAAATCTGATGCTGGCTCTGCCACTTGTCTGCAGCTTGACTTTGGGCAAGTCCCTCAGTTCCCTCATTGGCAAAATGGAGACTTAACACCTGTTCTCCTTCCTACTTAGACAGTGAGTCCCATGTGTACCTGGTTATCTTGCCTCTACCCCAGTGCTTAGTACAGTGCTCTACATATAGTAAACACTCAACAAATTCCACAATCACTATTATTATTTCAGCACAAAAAGTCAATTAATGGTGTTTGTTGTGTGCTTACTCTGAGCAGAGCACTGGCATTCCCTGTCCACAGGAAACTTACATGCTAAAGGGCACAGACCATCTTAAAAATGTTTACAAATAGAGCAGTTAAATAATTGAAGGTACTACTGTATAAACATATATACAAAAGTCCTGAAGGTTAATCTAGCTAAATATCTAAGTGTGAGAAAAGACTAATGGATTTCTACAGCTTGAAATGCTGGGAATTAAATCATGGAAGGCTTATTGGAAGAGGTGGAATTTCAGGAGGGCTTTGATTATGGAGAGGGCTGAGAGGTGTTAGATTAATGGAAAGGAGGAAGTTGTAAGCAAAGGATGCAGGAGCCAGGGGAAAGAGGAGAGAAAGTCAAGAATGAGGCACAATAGAAGGTTATCACAGGAGGAATGAAGAGAATGAATTGGAGAGTAGCACTGGAGAGAGCCAATATATAAGTGGGGTTAGTTGGTGGAGGATCTTTAAGCCTGTAGTGAGGATCATGGGAGAGTAGTAAAGGAAAAAAGAGTAAATAGAAGAGATGAGAGAATTAAAAGTGGGGAGAGGACATAATTAGGAATACAGAATTAGAGGCACAAAAAAGAAGCCAATGGATAGATTGAGGTAATAGGAATCTAGGGAAAGAGAGGGAGGCGGGCTAGAGTACCCTCAAGTGAAGGCCATAGGTTCAGCAAAGAGGAAAAGGACAGAGAATAATGGAAGAACAGGACATGGAGTGAATTGAAAGAAATAAAAGGAGAGAAGCAGAGGGCGGGGGGAAAGCAGTAAAAATGAAGTACAGGAGTACACCATCTGTCTAACTTGGGTGAAGAACAGGTATTTCTTCTAGTAAGTAATGTTTCACTTTAGCAGAGTTGAAAATAGCCTGGGGCCCATCTGATCAGTATAGTCCTTGTGTTGGTCTTGGAAAGATTTCCTTCCCTAAGTAACAATAATAGTAACAGCTGAACACCGTTTTTGTCCCCACCACATCTTGCCACCATTTCAAGGGCAGCAGTTTGCTGCCCTGACCTTTGGCCATATGATCTTCTCAAGTCCCTGCCTCAGTTCTGTCACCTCGACTGATGGGGTGTCCTGAGTAGGTCAGATGCCAGTATCATCTTCTCTTTCTACTCATGGCTTACTGGAACAGGATTGATACTCCATCATTAAAAATTTCTTTTCAGAATTTCTCCCGTTGAAAAATGTAATGAAACACGTTCCTGTTTTTCTTGTGGGCAACAGCTTTAAGCCTGTGTGGGGAAGACAGCCGAATCAACTGTTCAGTCTGTTCATTCTGCCAAATGGGCACAGAAATCCCTTTCAACATGCCACAGGCAATTAAGCAACTGCTCTGCTGCTGTGTAGTATGTGAAGCCACACATAGGCTGCTGAGCTAAGCCAGATCCTTTATTTGGGTAAAAAAGAATTGGGGCTCACAATCTAAGAAGGGAAGAGAGTAGGTATGTTATCCCCCATTTTACAAATGAGGAAAGTGAGGCCCAGATAGGTTAAGAGACTTGCTCAAGGTCCAACAAGGTCTCTTGGTTCTCAGACCTGTGCTCTTTTTCCCAAGGCCACATTGCCTCCCAGCCTTCTGACTTCCCTGGGTGTTACCGTAAGGAAGCCACAGATGTCTCACACAAAAATGGCTCTGCAGAGAGAGAATGGAGTAGGCCTCAAACATTCATGAAATAGAGAAAAATCTAGAAATAGCTGCCATGTATATGCATTAAGCGAATAGACCCACCAGTTCAAGGAACTTAAGAGTTTTCCAGATTCAATGAAATTGATTTCAGGCACATTGTGTAGACTGGTTATGACTAGAAGTAACTCTTGTCATTCCTCGGGACTACCTTCCCTTCCCAACTCCTTGAATTTCTTCTTTCTTCTCCTTAGACCTCAATTCCTCTTCCACTGTCTCTCCCTCCATTTGTCTTCTCTTGTCCTTTCCCCTCCCTTTGCCAGTCCTTACCTCTCTCCCTGTGTCCTTTCCTTATGTCCTTATGCCTCTCTTCATTTCCCCTTCTCATTGCACTTTTCCTTTGCAGCTTCATTTCCTACTTCCCTTTCCCTGTGCTTCGAAACTGTATCCTTCACCTTTGCTTTCATTTTCCTCAGACCTGTACTTATGTGTTCTCCTCCTCCTCCACCCTCACACTTCTCTTTTCTTATTCCCTTTTCCTATGACCGCCCATGCTTTGTCTTCCTCTCTTCCTTTCTCTGTCACTCTACTCATTTGTCCCTCTCTTCTGTCTCTAATGATCTTTCCACTTCTTCTCCTTCTTCGCCTGTATCCCTCTACCTATTCCTCTTCTCACTTCCTTGCGGCTCTCTTCCTGTCTTACTGCAGTGGACCCATCCCTTTTCCCCAAGTAGTTCCTATCAGGGAGCAGTGAGCAGATCTTGAGAAAAGAAGGATTGCTGCACGGATTAAACACAGAAAGACACCACCGAGAAGATGGAACCAAGTGAAACACTAATTGTATTCTGTCTCCCCAGCAGAATGCCACTATTGTGTGTGAGAGAACAGCTCTGCCCTCTCTGCTCCCTGCTCTCTTTCAGGAGCCACAGGTATCCACCTTACAAATATGTAATTGCCAGAACCCCAACCAGTCATCTAGCAAATTTGCACTAGCCTGCCAGCCTGTGGTTTGAGATGTTATCATTTTCCCAATATACTGAAGGACAAATATCCCAGCTCACTTTTCCACCCTGGGTACCCTAAATGGCACTCCCTGATAACCACATTCCTACCCGGCACTTGGATTTTCCAAGGGCAGAGGGAAGTGAAGGTGGGTGGCAGATGGAGCTCAGACATTTCAGAGAGAGTTGAGGATTGGCTCAATACAATCCTATCCAGCCCCCGGCCCCCACTTTCCTGGTATACCCTTAGAGGTCGACGAGGAGAGATGTAAGGCTCTCCTACCCACAGAAGTGATCCTGAACCCCTGATTCGATGGAATATTTGTCTCACATGGGTTACAGTAAGATTAATTTGGCAACTAGTGGACCTCATGGTTTGGGAAGAAGCAGGCTGACCATTTGAACTGCCTCCCTCAAATGAACATCTAGCAACAGGAGCAGAGAGAGAGAGAGCACAGTAAAAAAGGGAGAGAAGGGATCTTAGCCTCCTCCTACTGCCTTTATTATGCACACGCATTTCACATTCTCTTGTGCCCCCGGTCCTAGACTTCAGTAGGCTTCAGGCTCTTACTTCCCATTGTCCCCTGTTGATTCTCTATACCCCAATATTTCACACCTTGTCTTCCTGCTCCTGGATATGATTAGTCCTGGGACTATCCTCAGACTAGAGGTCATGGGGAGGGGCTCCACACCTCACTGGAGAGATAGCTGAGTGTCATCATCTGCGACATCAGCTCCCTGATGACTCGGCTCTTGGGTGGTCAGGACTCTTCCCTGGCCTGTGAGGGCTTCCTCAAGGGCTAACCGGGGCTTTTCTGACAGTTCATGTCCAGTTTTAGGGTTTTCATGGACTCCACCTTCAGCCCAGCATTCCCTTTGCTGGTGAGACCTTAGCAGTCCCCATACACACAGAAACTCACACATCCTGAGTGACAGTATAAGGAGAAAGGAAATGCCCTGCATTTACAGTTTGCTCCACGTCCAGGGTTAGGAAAAAAACTCCTGGGGATATCATGACAGCAGAGCCCTGACCTCTGACCCCGTGTCAAGACTTCTAAGCATAAAGCAACCACTGAGGTGGCTCACATCAACCGTGATGGCTGGGGAACCTGGTGTGGCCAAGGCCACTCTCCATGCTAGACGAAGCCCCTAGGGCACTGTTTGTAGAACTGAAAGTCACTCCCTTCTCCCTTCACTTCTACAATTGCCCCAGAAAGGGGAAAGGAGAGTCACATGGGGCCAGGGCTACCTCCAGAGCAAGAGGCAGGGTGGAGGAGCTAGAGAAGCAGTGTTGCTTAATGGATAGAGCACGGGCCTGGGAAGACCTGAGTTCTAATTCTGGCTCTGCCACTTGTCTGCTGTGTGATGTTGGGCAAGTCACTTAACTTCTCTGTATCTTAGTTACCTCATCTGTAAATTGGGGTTTCAGACTGTGAGCCCTAGGTGATAAAGGGATTGTGTCCAACCTGATTAACTTGTATCTTCCCCCACTGGTTAGTATAGTGCCTGGCACAAAGTATGCAAATACCATTTTAAAAGAAAAAGAGAGAGGTGGCACAATGCAGGCAAAAAAGTTTCACTTCAGTTCCCTTTCTTGGCCTCCTGTTCAGCTGCACCTAGAACACTTCCCCTTCTGGTATAAATGATTTACTAAGTTTATCTCACCAAAGGTATTTGAGGAATAGCTTACTGTAGCCTGAATGCTGACTTTTGTAAATGGAAACCAGTACGGTCATGGGACATAGTGGGTTTCAATCCATATTTTTTCAGTTGCTATTTGGCAATGAACAACAGCAACGAGTGAAAAGATTCAAGAATTTTGGTGATTTCTGGTCTAGCATTCACATGAATGATATGGGGATACACAGGGTTCCTTACAAACACCTGATTATTCTTTTACTCAGAAGCTTTCCTTCACATCATTGGGTGCTTTCGGATGTCTTGGAAATACTCAGAGAAAAGTTCCAATAGCTCATAATCATAGTTCATCATAATGTCTATCTCTGACTTGTCTACCCTACCCTTCCTGATTTTCTCCAGCTTTTTTTTTATTACTCAACAAATGTAAATTATATTGTGCCATTTAGAAAAATCACAGTCCGAGGGCATAGGTAATGCAGAAGAGAGAGCAAGAAGGGAAAATGAAGGCTTAGTCAGGGAAGGCCTCTTGGAGGAGATGTGATTTCAGGATGGCTCTGAAGGTGGGGAGAATGGTGGTCCGTCGGGTGTGAAGGGGGAAGGAATTCCAGGCCAAAGGAAATATGTGGGCAAGAGGTCGGAGGTGACATGGATGAAATCAAGATACAGTGAGGAGGTTGTCATCAGAGGAGCAAAGTGTGTGGGCTGTGTTGAAATCAGTGAGGTAAGGTTGGAGGGAGGATGTTGACTGAGTGCCTAAAGTCTAAGGTAAGGAGTTTGTTTCATGCAGAGGTGGATAGGGCAATCATTAGAGATTCTTGAGGAGAGGGAAGACATGGGCTTTTTTTAAATCAAAATGATTTGGGCCACCGAGTGAAGTATAGACTGGAGTGGAGAGAGACAAGAGGCAGGGAGGTCAGTGAGGCAGGGCTGAGTCAAGGTGGGATATAAGTGCTTGGATGAACATGTTAGCAGTTTGGATGGAGAGGAAAAGGCAGATTTTAAAGATGTTGTGAAAGTAGAAGCAAGATGATCTGGTGACCGGTTGAATATGAGAAATGTGTTGAGGATAATGCCAGTGATGTAGACTTGTGAGACAGGGAGGATGGTGGTGTCATCTAAAGTGATGAGAAAGTATGGGGGAGGGCAGGGTTTGTGTGGGAAGATTTCGGACATGTTTAGTTTTTAAAGTCATCGGGACATTCAGAAGTAGTGATGTCCTGAAGGCAGGTGGAAATGAGAGACTGCAGAGGAGTATATTTCTATGATTCTGTTTATCCATTTTGATGATATTGATGCCTGACTACTTGTTTTGTTCTGCTGTCTGTCTCCCCCTTTTAGACCGTGAGCCCGTTGTTTGGCAGGGATTGTCTATCTGTTGCCGAACTGTACATTCCAAGTGCTTAGTACAGTGCTCTGCACACAGTAAGCGCTCGATAAATACGAACGAATGAATGACTGAGAGAGGTCGGGGCTGAGGACGTAGGTTTGGGAATCGTCCACATAGAGGTGGTAATGGAAGCCATGGGGACGAACGAGTTCTCCAAACAAGTGGGTATAGACGGAGAATAGTAAGAGAACCAGGACTGAGCCTTGAGAGACTCCCACAAGTTACAGGGTGGGAGAGAGATGAGTTTGGAAGGCTGGCCTTAGGAAGTCTGACCCTGAGACACCTGGGCCTGAGATACTGTGAAAAGGACAAGGATTTTCTCGGGGACCCACAGCTCCTTCAGACATCCTGTGGAATCTGAATGCTCGACAGAGCACATCATGAACATTTTAGAGCAGGGAAAATGGAGCAGGGAAAAGGGTGAAATTGGCACCTGATGAAAAGGGATGTTGATGCTCAGAGGAGGGAGCCTAATCATCAGCCTCGAGATTGCCTGCTGCTTAGATGCTCAGTGCATCAAAATTTTTGGTCCTTTTCCTCCATGGTAAATGCTAAGGGATGCTGGAATTGACAAGCAGGCCCCTCTGGTCCTCAGGCTGATGAAATGCTGGGTTTTTCCTTCACCTCCCTGTCAGCAGTAATATACTCAGAGCTTGATGCAACCTATGACTACTGATTGAGATTTAGAGAGTAAATGGATATCGAGGAGTTCATAACTACTTAGCATTTTGCTTCTGACAATTGTGAGTATTTAGAGTAGAGGGCATTTGCCTGAGCTGAGCCCCAGGGACCAAACTCCATGCACGAAAATATTTCTGACATCCGGTTCCAGAACAAAAGTGCACATTTTATAACATGAGGCTAATATGACATCAATCTTGTACCTCTTTTTCTCTAATGAACATCCAGTGTGGTAAATGGAAAGAAAATCCCACCATCAAAGATGAATATATCAAGAGAATGAGATTTGCTCTTCCTCTATATCCCATTAGTCTCCCTCCACCACCATCCTCCTCTCTAATGCGATTCATAGTATCAGACCCATTTTCCATCGTTTCCCACCTAGTGTCATGCTAAGTCCCTGATAAAAAGTTAGAAAAATTGTCGAGGAAATGAGTCAAAAGGGAGAGCAGAGCTAGTTGCTGGTTGGTTTCCTTTCTCCTTGTGAGATGGCCTGTCTATTTTGAGATGCACCTGGCAGCTCTCTCTTCATCTGGTGCACCCATTAATCTTTTTGTTTGATCCACATGATTGGGAGCTTGAAATATCCATCAATCCCTCTCTCATCCACCTTAGTGAAATATATTTTTAAAAATCATGAGCTCTTATGCCTTCCCTGCCACCCCTACTTGCAAACACTGGAGCCAACTCTCTTGAATTGGCAGGTGATTTTTCTTTTGAATTTCCCATCAATAGGAGTTCCTATATTTAATTTCCTGCTGCCTCTTGATGGGTATACATCAGTTTAAGCCTTTGGAAAATATATTTGCATTTGCTTTTGACATCTCCATTGGATTCCTCTGAATTTTTTATAAAGAAGACATGGGTTTTAAAAAAATCAAGTATAAAAACACTCTCAGCAAGGTCGGATCGGATTATCCTGCTAAGAGGGAAAACAACGATCAGGCTATCTTTAGTTGGAAACGCAGTCGTCATTCGAAAGGATGAAAGCTGATGTGGGGTCCCAGGAGCCCGAGATTTGTCTTGGCTCTTACGGCCTGAGAAGATGTTAAAGAAATTCAGGATGGAAGAGGAAGGGATGAGGGGATATTTTTGAAGGGAAAAAGGCAGAGTTTGGTAACCCTGCTCTTTACCGTCCATATTTCCAGACTCCCATGGGAGGAGGTGACACCTTTGAAGAATGAGGGGAGGGAAAATTTATGGCTGGAAGCTCAAAGGATATCTGTGCAAGCAAGTCAGCTGTTCTTTATCTTAGAGAAGCAGCGTGGCTCACTGGAAAGAGCACGGACTTTGGAGTCAGAGGTCATGGGTTCGAACCCCGGCTCTACCACTTGTCAGCTGTGTGACTTTGGGCAAGTCACTTAACTTCTCGGTGCCTCAGTTACCTCATCTGTAAAATGGGGATTAAGACTGTGAGCCCCACGTGGGACAGCCTGATTCCCCTGTGTCTACCCCAGCGCTTAGAACAGTGCTCGGCACATAGTAAGCACTTAACAAATACCAACATTATTATTATTAGAGTTGTGTGTTCAGAGACTTCTCTTCATTTGCCACCACAAACTATATTTCCTGTAGTCAATCGATCCGTTTCTTTAGTACCTACTAAGTGCTAGGTATTGAACTAAACCCTTCGGGGTGGAAAACAGTAGCAAGACAGATGTGCCTGCCCTCGTGGAGCTTACAATCTCCTGGGGAGACTGACAGACCACCGTGAAAGCCAGAGGAAGAACCAACGTAGAACTGGAAATATTTTATTTGCATCCATGGATTTTTCTATTGGCATATACTAGTCCCGGGAACTAGGGATAGGATGGGAACAGAGCTTAGTCTTTTAAGTCAACACCTCTCCTCACTGGCAACTTGCTGATGAATATGGGGGCATTTTAGCTCTTAGCTTCCCTCTTAAAGCCTTCCCTTCCAACCAAAGGAAATTAGGGACCAGTCCCAGTATCCACAGAGGATTGAGAATTAACCCTTCCTTTAATTTCAGATGTGAGAGCAGAGGGAGGCAGAGGCAAGACCCATTCAGCCTATTTGTAAGTCTCGCCTAAGTCGGAAGTGCCTCAAGAGAAAGGGTTGAGTCTTTTATTTCTGTCATATGCTCCCCGAGAGCCTCATTCGGTGCTCTGTTGATATTAATGATGGTGTCGAAGGAGGGAGCAAGAGAAGTGGAAAGAGCACGGGCTTGGGAGTCAGAGCTCATAGGTTTGAATCCTGACTCTGTCACTTAGCTGTTTAACCTTGGGCAAGTCATTTAACTTCTCTACGACTCAGTGACCTCATCTGTAAAATGGGGATGAAGATTGTGAGCCCCACGTGGGACAACCCGATTATCTTGTATTCATTCATTCAGTCGTATTTATTGAGCGCTTACTATGTGCACAGCACTGTACTAAGCACTTGGAATGTACAATTCGGCAATAGATAGAGACAATCCCTACCCAAAAGCGGGCTCACTGTCTAAATGGGGGAGACAGACAGCAAAGCAAAACAGAATAAAACAAAACAAGTAGTCTGGCATAGATATCATCAAGATAAATAGAATCATAGATATATACACATCATTAACAAAAATAAAGAAATAATATATACAAATATACACAGTGCTGAGGGGAGGGGAAGGGGAAAGAGCAGAGGGTGGGAGTAAGGGGAATGGGGAGGGGAGGAGGAGCAGAGGGAAAGGGAGGGCTCAGTCTGGGAAGGCCTCCTGGAGGAGGTGAGCTCTCAGTAGGGCTTTGAAGAGGGGAAGAATTAGTTTGGCAGAGGTGAGGAGTGAGGGCATACCAGGTCAACGGTAGGATGTGGACCAGGGATCAACAGTGGGACAGGCGTGAGGAGATGAGCGGCAGAGGAGTGGAGTGTAGGAGGTGGGTTATAGAAGGAGAAAAGTGAGGTGAGGTAGGAGGGGGCAAAGTGATGGAGAGCTTTGAAGCCAAGAATGAGGAGTTTTTGTTTTGGGCGGAGGTCAATAGGCAACCACTGGAGGTTTTGGAGGAGGGGAGTGACATTCCCAGAGTGTTTCTGTAGAAAGATGACCCAGGCACTGGGAGACTGGAGCGAAGAGAGAAGGAGGAAGGGAGATCAGAGAGGAGGCTGACACAATAATCCAGTCGGGCTGCCCCAGCGCTTAGAACAGTGCTTGGCACATAGTGCTTAACAAATACCAACATTATTATTATTTTTAGAGAAGCGGCATGGCTCAGTGGAAAGAGCACGGGAGTCAGAGGTCATGGGTTCTAATCCCGGCTCCACCACTTGTCAGCTGTGTGACTTTGGGCATGTTACCTGACTTCTCTGTGCCTCAGTGACCTCATCTGTAAAATGGGGATTAAGACTGTGAGGCCCAAGTGGGACAACCTGATTACCTTGTATCCCCCTAGTGGGACATAATGGCACATAGTAAGCGCTTAACAAATGCCATTATTATGATAAGCTGATTGTTAATGCTTTGTGGGTCTGATTTCTCCCTCCTCCTTCCCTCCCTCCATCCCCAAACAACTTCCCCACTCCCAACTGTGCCCACCTCCCACCCTTTCTTCTCTGCATCTTCCCCTTCCATCTCTTTTCTTCTCATCCAGCCCCCTCCCCTATGCCTGCAGCCTTCTTCTCCCTCTGCTTCCACAGTCCTCTTCCCTCCTGTTTCCTACCTTCATCACCTCTTCTCCCACCTTGTCACGCATATCATAATGGTGGAAACAAAAGAAATAAGGTGAAAACTAAACTTTAGTGAAAGTAAACCGTTTAAGACTCATCTGTGTCTACTCACCCAACTGATTTAGGAAGTTGCAAGTCATGTGAAGGGGAAAAAGCCCTTCTCTAAATTCCCTTCCTCCTTGATCCTTTTCTTGAGTCTGCAGCCTTCCGATTTTCCAGCCCTTCTGCTAGAGAAGAGGCCACGGAAGGGAAGTTAACTTAGTGAGACCACAGGAAGAGCTGCGATGGGCAGCTTCTGGCCAAGCTCCCAAATGGGAATCACTGAGCTCATGAGCCTCAGGAAGTGCTATTGAATTTTGCATTTACCTAATGGGGCAGTGATTCCCCGTCGGTGAAAGTCAGAGTGCAGCTTTCTAACAATCTGATCTCTGTTGTTGTTATTATTATTATTATTACGTTTGTTAAGCACTTTTTATACGCCAAATACTGTTCTAAGCACTGTTAGTCAAGGCGGACACAGTCCCTGGCCCAGATGCGACCGATGGTCTAAGTGACAGGGAGAATAATAATAATAATGCTGATTGTGGTATTTGTTAAGCGCTTACTATGTACCAGGCACTGTACTCAGCGCTGGGATGGATATAAATGAGTAGGGATGGACACAGTCCCTGTGTCACATGGTGCTCAAAGTCTTAATCCCCATTTTACAGATGAGGAAACTGAGGCACAGAGAAGTGAAGTGACTTGCCTACAGTCACACAGAAGACAACTGGCAGAGCAGGGATTAGAACCCAGTCCTTCTGACTCCCAGACCCAGGCTCTATCCACTAGACCATGCTGCCGAATTCCCATTTTGCAGATGAAGAAACTGAGGCACAGAGAAGTTAAGTTGCCCAAGGTCTCACAGCAGGCAGCTTGCAGAGCAGGGATTAGGACCCAGGTTCTCTGACTCTCAGGCCCCGGCTCTTTCCTCTAGGCTACACGGCTCCTTTTTCTATGTTGAGGGGAGAGAACTGGTCTCACTTAATATTATTCAGTGATGTAGGGGAGTGAAGGAAAGTAGAGTTCAGACCTATTAGCATCTATTCTCAGCTGCCATGCACTGAACCAGCATCCAGTCAACAGTTTGCATGAAAACGCCCCCTTTCATCTGCAGCTGTAAAATATGTGTGAGTATCTATGAATATGCAGGAGAGAAACGACAGGAAGATGGTATGGCAGGTTAGAATTCCTTTCCCCCATCCCTTTCTTGCATCCCTCTGCTCCTGCTTAGGTTTCTCCTGCCCACTTCCCAGTGAGAGCTAGACTCTCCTTTCCCTGGGGTTTCCCTCTTGCTGGTGTTTCACTGTTTTCTCCTTTCTCAGTTATCAACCCTCCCCCCGCCAACAACACCATCCCCAAGTCTCTAGGGCAGATTCCGGGCTCCCATTAGGGGTCCCGATCCTCTCCCCATCCTCAGGCTCCTCCTAGAGAAGCAGAGCTCCCCCTTGGCCCGGGCCCTGGCCTGTGCACATTCCTTGCTCTGGATTTTTGTGGGCTTTTGCTGTTGTTTTATGGTATTTGTTAAGCACCTACTATATTCCAGGCACTCTATTAAGCACTGGGGTAGACTGTAAGCCCTTCAATGGGCAGGGACTGTCTCTATCTGTTGCCGATTTGTACATTCCCCGCTTAGTGCAGTGCTCTGCACATAGTAAGCGCTCAATAAATACTATTGAATGAATAATCAAATCGAACATAGTCCATGTCCCACATGAGGCTCACGTTCTCAATCCCAAATGAGGTAACTGAGGCACGGAGAAGTTAACAGCAGACAACTGGCAGAGTTGGGATTAGCACCCAGGTCCTTCTGACTCCCAGGACCCCATGCTGCTTTTCCGGTTCCAGCCATAACAAGAGTTTGGTACATAATGAATCTAAAAGTGTGCACCATCTAGTCTCGTTATAACTCGGTCCCACTATTCAATGTATTTAACTTCTCCAAATAACACCTGTTTTCATTTAGAGCAGTGATGCAGTCAAGGCTGGGGACATTTGTAAATATGGTCTGAGTCTAAATTTAGTAGGCAGATGGAGGCGTACAAATATATTCAGCATTCATAAATACAAATATTACATATATTATTTTTCATTCTTTTTAAGCTGTTCATGTTCAAAGATGGTGAACTCTATCCATGCATATGGGTGAGGCTGAAATGGTCAATACACATCAAAGGGCTCCTTCCTCATTGACTTTTCATGAGTCGCTTTATCTACTAATTGCATCCTCGAATGCTCTTTCTCATTCTTTCTCTTAGTTTCACAATCTGGGAAAAACAATCTTTCCAAAGCTTGCTCTCCAGCTGGATGAGAATTGTTTCTCAACTGTCCTCTACTCTGCTGCTTTGCTTGAGGCTCAGTTGCTTTAAAGGGTTTGTTCTGCTCTCCTGGCCTGGAATGCCCTCCCTCCTCACATCCGCCAAAGTAACACACTTCCCCCCTTCAAAGCCCTTCTGAAAGCTCACCTCCTCCAGGAGGTCTTCCCAGACTGAACCCCCCTTTCCCCCTGCTCCTCCTCCCCTCCCCATCGCTCCAACTCCGTCCCTCTGCTCTTCCCCCTCCCCGCCCCACAACACTTGTGTATACACGCATATTTATTATTCTATTAATTTAATATGTATATATCTATAATCCTGTTTATTTAAATTGATGCTATTGATGCCTGTCTACTTGTTTTGTTTTGTATCTATCCCAGGGCTTAGAACAGTGCAGAACATAGTAAGCGCTTAACAAATACCATCATTATTATTATTTTGTTGTCTGTCTCCCCCCTTCTAGACTGTGAGCCCATTGTTGGGTAGGGCTTGTCTCTACCTGTAGGAGGATGGTCCATCTCGAGTGCTTAGTACACACAGTTGGTGCTCAATAAATACGATTGATGATGAGAGATGCAGTGTGGCTTAGTGGAAAGAACATGGGCTTGGGAGTCAGAGGTCGTGGTTCTAATCCCGGCTCCGCCACTTGTCAGCTATGTGACTTTGGGAAAGTCACGTCACTTCTCTTCCCTCAGTTACCTCATCTGTAAAATGGGGATGAAGACTGTGAGCCCCAAGTGGGACAACCTGATTATCTTGTATCTACCCCAGCACATAGAACAGTGCTTGGAACAGAGTAAGCACTTAACAAACACCATCATTATTATTATATAGCAAGAACTTAAATACTATTATTATTAGGTTCATCAATGTCTCTTTGGAAATAATAATAATAATAATTACGGTGTTAAGTGCATACTATGTGCCAGACACTGTACTAAGCACTGAGGTGGATACAAGCAAATCAGGTTGGACATAGCCCCTGTCCCGCGTGGGGCTCACAGTCTCAATTCCCATTTTACAGATGAGATAACTGAGGCACAGAGAAGTAAAGTGACTTGTCCAAAATCACACAGTACATAAGTGGCAGAGCCGGGTTTAGAACAGCCTAGACTGTGCAGCCTAGATGACATGATTCCATTAGTCAGTGGCATTTGTTGAGTACCTACCTTGTGAAGAGCACTCTACACCTGGGAGAGTCATATCAAAGAAGACTCGATTCCTGCTCACAAGGATCTTACAATTTAGTCAGAAAAATTAGTCACTCCATGGAATTTATTGAGTACTTACTGAGAGCACTCTAAGTGCTTGGGACCAATCAATCATTGATTTTTTTTATCGATCACTTACTATGCACAGAGCACTGTACTGAGCACTTGGGCAGGTACATTAGAACAGAGTTGGTAGATACATTCCCTGCCCACAGTGGGATTACACTCTAGAGGGGGAGACAGCCATTAACATAAATAAATAAATTATGGAAATGTACCTAAGTGCTGTGGCATTGAGGGTGGGATGAATATCAGGTGGTCAATGGGTACAGCTCCAAATGCCTAGGGAACACAGAAGGGAGTGTGAGCAGGGGAAATGAGGGCTTAGTGGGGGAAGACCTCTTGGAGGAGGTGTGATTTTAATAAGGCTCTGAAGGTGGGGAGAGTGGTGATGTGATGAATACAATGGGGGAAGGAGTTTCAGGCCAGAGGGAGGATGTGGGCAAAGGGCGAGCAATGAGAAAGACGAGATCAAGACTCGGTGACTAGGTTCATTCTTTCAATCGTATTTATTGAGAGCTTACTGTGTGCAGAGCACACAAGCACTTGGACAGTACGATTCAGCAACAAATAGAGATAATCCCTGCCCATGACGGGTTCACGGTCTAGAAGGGGGGAGACAGACATCAAAATAAGTAAACAGGCATCGATATACATAAATAGAATTATAGATATATACGCATCAATAAAATAAATAGAATTATAAATACCTACATGTATACACCCAAGTCCTGCTGGGCGGGGAGGGAGGTAGAGCAGAGGGAGTGAATGAAGGTGATGGGATGGGGGAGCAGAGGAAAAGCGAGCTTAGCCCGGGAAGGCCTCCTGGAAGAGGTGAGCTTTCAGTAGGGCTTTGAAGGGGGGAAGTGTGCTAGTTTGGCAGATTTGAGGAGGGAGGGCATCCCAGGCCAGAGACGGGACGTGGGCCAGGGGCCGACGGCGGGACAGGCGAGAACGAGGCCCAGTGAGGAGGTTAGCACCAGGTGTTAAAGGAGGAAAGTGTGCATTCGGGATCGTAGTAGGGAATCAGTGAGGTAAGAGGAGGAGATGAGTTGATTGAGCACTTTGAAGACAAAGATGAGAAGTTTCTGTTCGATGTGGAAAGGGATGGGCAACCACTTGAGTTTCTTGAGGAGTAGGGAGAGGCGGACTGAATGTGGTTTTTAGAAAAATGATCTGGGTATCTGGAGTGGGGAGGGGCAGGAAGTAGGAAGGTCAGTGAGGAGCCTGCTGCAGTAATCAAAACAGGATAGGATAAGTGCTTGCTCACGTGGGAGCAGTTTGGATGGAAAGGAATGGGCAGATTTTCATGGCGTTGTGAAGGTTGTACCGACGGGATTTGGGGACAGATTCATTATGTGGGTTGAGTGAGAGAGAGGAGTTGAGGACAACGCCAAGGTTACGGGCTCGTGAGTCAAGGGAGAATAGTGGTGTTTTCTACAGTGTTGGGAAAGACGGTGGGAAGACGAGACGTTCTGTTTTGGACATGTTAAGCTTGAGATGTCAGGACATCCACGTAGAGATGTCCTGAAGGCAAGAGGAAATGTCAGACTGCAGAGGAGTTGAGACGGCAGAGCTAGAGAAGTGCATTTGGGAATCATCTGCATAAAGATAAAATAATTTACAAAGAGGAAGAGGTGTTCAAATAATGCGAACTGTCATATATACAAAATGCAGCGTGAAGTAGTGTGGCTGCAGAAATGCCAAGGGGCTGAAAAGGTTGTAGGGAGGATAGTAGGGAGGAGAAAAATGGATCAGGGAAGGTCTCCTGGAGGAGATGGGATTTCAGATGCATTTTGAATAAAGAGAGCTGAGCTCTGGTGGAGAAGAAGCGGGAGGGAGTGCCAGGCAGGAAGAAAGGTGAAATTGGGATGGCCGGAGGATGGAAACTGGGGTATCACAAATACAGAAACTCCACATGCATATACTGATGACTTTTTACAATTCGCTTTTGTTGTTTCTTTCTCTGTTTTCTGGTTTTTTTCCCCTTAAGCTAGATGATGTGGATACGTCAAGGCAGAGTAATTATTCGAAATAGGATTGGGGAAATTGTAAACCCTCTTCTAGGCTGCCTAATCGGGGGGGGGGGTGTTTCCTGCATGTGATGATAAGTTAAGGGAGTTTTAAATAGGGTGACATAAGGGATGAAAAGTGGGATGCCATTCCAGGTATGTGGGCCAGGATGTAGGTCAAAAGGAGGAGGAATTGAGAGAAGCGATGTTGATGGAGGTGGTGACTGGTTATAAGGTAAAGGGTTAGAAGGGTCCAGTGGAAAATTCTGAGCGAGAGCACGACATGGTTGTAGTACCTGCCAAAGAAAACATTTTTAATCGGGACATTTGGAATTATTAGAAGGGAATTATCAGATTCATCACATCAAATTCACCCCACCCACAGTATTTCCTGTTTTAATGCATGCCTTGCTTACTGGAGTCATCATGATGTCTGGCTCCATCAAATTCCGAAGGAAGTCCCCTAAGCATGAGAACTCTGGCATTATTCAGAGTTGATTACTGTACAAATGATGACTCTGGATCTTTCCCATACTGATTCGCCAATTACCTGACTAAAAGAACTAAATGGACAGTCAGATTATATGACATCCATTTGAGCATCTTTATGAGGCTCTGAATTATTTAACAACTTAAAATTTGATTTTTTTCATACGACTTTCACTCTGGATAGCAGGCCTTGAATTATGGTAGGCCTTTCCTCAGGTCCAGTTCTTGTGTTATCATCGGGACAAATACTCGTGCCAAATTCAGTTTGGTGGAATGGCACCAGAAGAGTATCGAGGGGGAGGGAAAACGAAGGATGGTGCTTGGCTATCCTTGAAGGAACAGATACAAGAAAAATTAAAGGGCTTGGCCCAACGTCTTTAGGAGCCCAAGGCTCTCTAAAATGTAGAGAAGCAGGATTTCATTTTCTGAAACTCCTTGGGCAACTGGTGAAGCAGTGAATTAGTCTTGTCTTCTTTTAAGCTGTCGTGTCGTCTCCGACCCATAACGATGTCATGGATACATCTCTCCCAGAACGCCCCACCTCCATCTGCAATCGTTCCAGTAGTGGATCTACAGAGTTTTCTTGGTAAAAGTAAGGAAGCCGTTTACCACCACCTCCTTCCGCGCAGTAAACTGGAGTCTCCACCCTAGACTCTCTCCCGTGCCGCTGCTGCCCAGCATGGGTGAGTTTGGACGTGTAGCAGATTGCCTGCCACTCGCTTGTCACTGCCCAAGCTAGGAATGGAAAGGATATTCATGGGCTCATTCATCCAGCCATATTTATCGAGCATTTACTGTGTGCAGAGGACTGTACTAAGCACTTGGAAGGTACAATTCAGCAGTAAAGAGAGACAATCCCTGACCACACCGGGCTCACAGTTTAGAAGGGGGAGACAGACATCAAAACAAGTAAACAGGCACCAGTATAAATAAATAGAATTATAGATATATACATATGGGGCAGGGAGGGGAGGAAGAGCAAAGGGAGTGAGACGAGGTGACGTGGAAGGCAGGGCAGCTGAGGAAAAGGGGGGTTTAGTCTGGAAAGGCCTCTTGAAGGAGGTGAGCCTTCAGTAGGGCTTTAAAGGAGGGGGAACAGTGATTGTTTGGCAGATAGGCCTCTGCTTGACTCTCCCTCCTGTAGTCGAGACTGATAGAATACTGGAAACTCTCCAGGTGTGACCTTGAGAGGGGAGTGAATTAGTAGTTGCATAAAATTCCAAATGAGGGAATAAGGTTTACGCAAGCTCATGGCAGGACATCGGCTGTGTGGATAGATACCAGGATCTTGCCGAGGGTGAGTAGATAGTCACAGAATCTATACTCACCCACATTTAAACTCATCTATGCTTCTCTGTCCCTTCTCTCTCTCTCACACACACACACACACACACACCCACCAGTATTTCAGAACTATTCTTTTTTAAAGATGGTGCTAAAAAAAAAAAGAAATCCATATTAGCTTTTTTTGCTGCATATATCAATTCCCCTTCCTCCATGAGCCAACCTAGCCAGTTCTGGCACTTCTGGAGTCTGTGGGAAGAGGGATGGAATACTGTCCTGGAGAGAGTAACAAGTTAAGACTCAGGCTGGCTAGAATCTGTTCCAAACCTTGGCACTGATTTTTCTGAGCATTGCTCAATTAACCCTGAAAAATGGGGACAATAATGTCTACTCCCTTACTTCCTCTCTGGGACTGTTATGAAAATAAGTGAGATCCTGTCCGTAATGTGCTCTGAGACCCACACTCTGTAAAAAATAAGGCAAGACCTAAATTATTTGTAAATCGGAACATCCAATCAATTGTATTTATGGAGCATTTACTGTGTGCAGACTGCTGTACTAAGCGCTTGGCAGACTACAACACAACAATATGACAGACACATTCCCTGCCCACAGTGAGCTTGCATCTAGAGGGGGAGACAGACATTAATATAAATAAATTAAGAATGCATACATAATTGCTGTGGGGCTTGTTGGGGGTGATGAATAAAGGGAAGCAAGTCAGGATGATGCAGAAGGGAGTGGGAAAAGAGGAAATGAGTGCTTGGTCAGGGAAGAGAGAGGCATGGGAGAGAGTCGAGTGCAATACTTCTACATTTTTACCAAGAAAACTCTATGGATACACTACCGGAACAATTGCAGATGGAGGTGGGGCGTTCTGGGAGACAAGACTAATCCTCTAATTGGTCAAGACTAATTGGTCAGGGAAGGCCTTTTGGAGGAGATGTGCCTTCAATAAGATTTTGAAGGTCAGGAGAGTAATTGTCTCTCAAATATGAAAAGAGGTCATTCCAGGCCAGAGACCGGACGTGGGCAAGAGTTCCATGGTGAGATAGATGAGATCAAGGTACAATGAGTTGGTTGGCAGTTACCCTTGACTCCTCTCTCATTCAACCCATTCATTCAATCTATCACTAAATCCAGTTGGTTCAACCTTCACAACACTGCTAAAATCTGCCCTTTCTTCTCCAATTAAGCTGCTACAGTGTTAATCCAAGCACTTATAACAATAATGTTGGTATTTGTTAAGCGCTTACTATTTGCAGAGCACTGTTCTAAGCGCTGGGGGTGATACAGGGTAATGGCAGAGCAGGGATTTGAACTCATGACCTCTGACTCCCAAGTCCGGGCTCTTTCCACTGAGCCACGCTGCTTCCCTGTCCTATCCCACCTTGATTACTGTATCAGCCTCCTGGCTGATCTCCCTGTCTCCCCCTACTCCAGTCTGTTATTTCACTCTGCTGCCTGGATCATTTTTCTACAAAAATGTTCAGTCCATTGTTTCCCCACTACTCAAGAATCTCCAGTGGTTGCCCATCCACCTCTGCATCAAACAGAAACTCCTTACCATCGGCTTTAAAGCTCTCAGTCACCTTGCCCCTCCTATCTCACTTCACTACTCTCCTACTGCAATGCAGCCTTTATTGTTCGCTCCTCAAAAATCAGAGTTTCTTGCCACCTGGGTGATGGACAGCCACACCTGTTCTACATTCTCCCCTATGGATTCAGGCCAGGCTGCAGGGAAAAGTGGAAGATGAAGAAATGACCACTTCTGGCAGTGCAGGAACGAAATGTCAGAGTCCTGGTGGGCAGATGGTAGGCGGGGGTTCTGATGGTCGATGGTCCGGGCTAGTCTGTGGCCTCTCGGTGGAAAGATCTCAGGTGTCCTCGGGCAGGTCTCGGGCCCGAGCGATAGTCGATGGGTCCACACCAGTTAATGGCCTCTCAGCAGTGTCTCAGGTAGATCTCTATCCACATACTTAAAGAGGGAGTCGGAGCTACTGAATCTTACAGAATTTATAATTAGGTAAAACAGGGTGACTCATCACATGAATCGCCCAAAGGCCAATGGATTTCCAGCCATTAATTCAACCCATCTTGAGATCATGCTGTTATCTCTCAAGGTCTCCAATCATACTCATGTTTCTCAACTGTTTTAATTACATATGCCTTCTTTGGAATCAAAAAAGTGGATGGGATCTTGATGTGTGTTCAACTATTTCAATCAGTAGTATTTACTAAGTGCCTATTTTGTGCAGAGCACTGTACTATGTTCTTGGGAGAGTACAGTGGAGTTAGTAGAAAAGGCTCCCACCCGTAAGGATCTTACATTCTAGCAAGGGAGACTGACACTGAAATAATTTAGATAGGAAGAAAGATAAAAAGGGGATATGTATATAAATATGTATATCCCGTCTCAAACCTCTATTCCAGGCAAGTCAATGCATAGAGTATTCAGGACAAATCAGTGTGTTTTTTCTTGTTTTTATAAAAAGGAGCTCATTGCCTGTCTACTTGTTTTGTTGCCTGTCTCCCCCTTCTAGACAGTGAGCCTGTTGTTGGGTAGGGATTGTCACTATCTGTTGCCGAATTGTACTTTCCAAGGGCTTAGTACAGTGTTCTGCACACAGTAAGGTCTCAATAAATACGATTGAATGAATGGAGATTCCTCAGTGTCCTTCAGTGAGGGATATTTCCATGTTTCCCCTCCCCGTCACCCTGCCGACAGTCAAGAAATTCTTTAAATCTGAGTTTTCTTTTGCTGTAATTTCAGTCCAATCCCTCTTGCTCAGTCCTTGAAGAAAGGCCCCAGGCCCCAGATTCTGGATGCTTTGGGCTAGCTCTTTGGCTTTCTGCAGCTTGTCCGGGGGATCTTTTTGTGGTGTGCTTTCCTGGGGGCGTCTGAAGGCCTCTATTTTTAAAAAGAGGAAACACTTCATAATTTTGTTTTCTTTCCTCGTTTTTATAAAGATCCATAATTGTGAATCACAATAGTGTTGTGTTCCCAAATTATCCTCCTACACTACTACACCTACGGCTATCTAATGAAAACACTAGATCACAAATTACAGCTTCTGAATGCCATTTCACAGCGCTCCGCTATCTTTAGACACTGATATTAAGGAGACAATTTATCAGGACTCAGTCCTTTCTAATCGCACAAAAGCTGAAAAAGTACAAGGATGATAAAGAAACATGGGACTTTGTTTCTCCTAATGTGTGAATCAACGGCATCATGCAGCATTCATCTCCCATTGTTTTCCGATAAGCATGACAGCTGTGTCGTGGGTTATTAAATCGTGTGGTTCCTCTGTACCCTCTCACTGCTCCTCCCACTGAGCCCAGTGGAATCTCAGTTTTGGGTCGTGGAGTGAGGAGAATAGAAGTCATCCATCCTATGATCGTTTTCTTTTTACTCATATGTGCTGTAATAATACGTCTCCCTTTGCTCTTGTTCCCTCTCCTAGCCCCACAAGCACTTATGTATCTGGAATTTTATTTATTTGTATTGATGTTTGATGATGTTTGTATGGATGTCTGTCTCCCCACCTCTAGACCGTGAGCTCGTTGTGGGCAGGGATCATCTCTCTTTACTGTTGTATCGTACTTCCCCAAGCTCTTGCACACAGTAAGTGCTTAATAAATACTATCGAATGAATGAATACTAATAAAATCTATGGGCACGTGCTTATGGGTATCCACATGTAGAGATAAAATACAGAAAGAAGAAAATGAGTATGTTTTGAGAGAAGAACAGGCAGAGCACGGCAACATTACGGCATTAAGATTTAGATCAAATTGAAAATACATAGAATGAATGTTCAACACTTTTGTGACTGTGTGACCTTAATATGACTCCTTCATTCATTCAATCGTATTTCATTCATTCAGTCGTATTTATCGAGTACTTACTGTGTGCAGAGCACCGTACTAAGCACTTGGTTGAGTACAGTACAACAATAGACACATTCCCTGCCCACAACGAGCTTACAGTCTAGAGTCGGGGGAGACAGACATTAATAAAAATAAGTGATTTACAGAATTCTAGAGCCGTTCCATCAATGCCATCTAGATGCGAGCACCCCATTCGATTGTAAAGCTCGTCAGGAGGAGAGACCTTGTCTTTGACTTTTAGTATTTACCCAAGCACTTAGTACAGTCTTCTGTAATAATAATAATAATAATAATAACAATAATGATAATGATATTTTTTAAGCACTTACTATGTGCCAAGCACTGTTCTGAGGGCTGGGGTAGATATAAGGTTATCAGGTTGTCCGACGTGGGGCTCACAGTCTTCGTCCCCATTTTACAGATGAGGTAAATGAGGCACAGAGAAGCGAAGTGACTTGCCCAAAGTCACACAGCTGACAAGTGGTAGAGCAGGGATTAGAACCCCTGACCTCTGACTCCCAAGCCCGGGCTCTTTCCACTAGGCCACGCTGTACACATTAGGGGATCAATAAATACTGATGATGAAGACTGCATCACAGTGAGGTCCTGTTGTGTATTTAGTCTACCCCCATCTAAATAGGTCTTTCCTCACCACACTTTCACTGGGTGGGGTGAGGGAGGATAATGGACAAGAGTTATTGTATGATGAGCTGAAATGGGTAAGCCATAAACAGTGGAAAGGAGAAAGATTTTAGAGATGAGGGAAGCAAAACCTCAAACCATATGACTTAACCTCGCATAGTGGAGAGTCAACAGAAGGTGGGCCAGCCTGGGGGACAGCAATTAGAATAGAGATTTCAAGAAGACTATGACACAAGTGAGGGGAAAAAAAACCAAACAAAAAGACACTGCCAAGCATTAGGGGAGCAACAGGCCTTCAAAGAGCAATCTATACTCGAACATGATGTAAGTCACACATTTGTTCAGTCACACTTGCATCCACTCATAAAATCTTACCTTCAGAACCCTCATCTTTGAACCAGAGAATAGCTACACATACAAACCCCCTACCTCTACACATATAGATATTTTTGGCCCATTCTCTCTGGATCACTTGATCTGCTATATTTATTTAGCACTTTATGTGTGCAGAGCACTGTACTAATAGCTCGGGAGAGTACAATACTAGGGAGTCGGTGGACACATTCTGTGCCCACAAGGGGCTTACAGTCTAGTGGCCTGGGTCTGCCCTTTTGCAATCTCCGATTCCAGGGTGACTTTACGAGCTCTGAAATCATTCATTCAATTGTATTTAATTAGCTCTTACTGTGTGCAGAGCACTGTACTAAGTGCTTGGGAGAGTACAATACAACAATAAACAGATACATTCACATTCCCTTCCCACAATGAGCTTACAGTTTAGAGGGAATAGCTGTGGTATTTGTTAAATGTATTTGCTCACATTCTTAATCCCCATTTTACAGATGAGGTAACTGAGGCACAGAGAAGTGAAGTGACTTGTCCAAGGTCACACGGGAGGCAAGGGGTGGAGCTGGGATTAGAACTCATGACCTTCTGACTCCCAGGCCCCTGCTTTATCCACTCCACCGTAGATTTTGTATAGTGACTGGCATTCACAAGAAGACGCACATACGAGAGCTATGGTTTGCCCATGGCAATTTTTTCCCTTTCAAGGTCTTATCATATCTGCATTCTGCTACTTTCATCAATGGGAGAGGGGATAAGGAATGAAGGGAAGGGGACTTAGAGTAAGCCCCTAAGCTAAAAAAAGATAAGTGGAGGGGATAGTTTTGTTTTAATTTTTGTTGTTTTTTTTTTTTAATAAAGAGCCCCATGCCCCTATCCAACAAATTCCAGTTCTTTTCTATGGAACAAATATCCTCCTTATTATTCCAGCTAACCCCACTCTCACAGTAAAATAGGACCCTCTAGACGGATGATTCACTGGGATATTCAGGCTTTCTCTGGGAGATGGTGGGGATAGGGAGAAGAATATTATGGACGCTGAACAGAATTTGAACAGATTGATTTGGGGCCCGATCAGTAACAGAGTGTCCCGTATTAGCAGGATGGTTCATAAAGCGTAAATGTTTCTTCTCTTCTTTAAATCTCTAAAAGGACTAATCAGACAGGGATGTTGAGTTGCTTAGTTCGACATTTCCGATGCCTAGATTTGATCCTGGCCTCATCTCATAGTCTATAAGGAATTGGGATGCCTTTCGGCAAGATATTCCTTTCTTTCTTTCAAAACCGTAACGAGGCCCCGAGTTTTAAAATGTTATGGTTTTAAAACGTTATTTTTAGTTTTAAAATGTTGTTTTAAAATGTTATGGTCATCGTCTACTCTTGGAACTGCACTTTCTAAAGGACAGGATGAGTTGATGTATGATCTTTCCCTCCAATAGTGAGATGAATGTTTAATATGTAATGTTGAGAACATGAGAAGCAGAGAGATTCATCAAACTGTGATTGTCGGGGTTGAACCTCTGGTTTTAGATGAAACTGGATTTTACAGTAAGAAGGGACAGAGACACGGGATATTTATTTTTGTTGCAGAAATAAATTACGGGAAGCAGAGCAGGAAGATGTGGCCTGGTGGGCAAAGCATGGCCTGGGAGATACAGGGCCTGGCTTCTAATCTTGGCTCCACCACATGCCTGCTGTGTGACTTGGGCAGATCACTTCTCTGTGCCTCAGTTTGCTCAACTGCAAAATGGAGATTCAGTACTTGTTCTCCCTCCTATTTAGATTGGGAGCCCCATCTAAATAGGGACAGGGACTATTTCTGACCTGATTAACTTGTATCTATTCCAGTGCTTAGGACCTAGTAAGCACTTAACAAATGCCATCAAGAAGGAAAAAAAATGTGGGAACTCCTTGAAGGAGGACTTTGGCCATATTTTGGCCATTCCAAAGTAGTAATTATTCTTCAAATGAGTATGACATAAATCTACAAAGTTGCTCCTTTATGACATAGACTCTAAGCTCCTTGTGGTCAGGGATCTCATTGATCAACTCTGTTGTACTGTACTTACCCTAGTGTTTAGAACAGTGTTCTGCACACAGTCAACATTTAATATATCCATTACTTGATTTCTTAGTGGCAAGAACTGAAATATGCCTTTGCTTGCCCCAGATGAAAACTCACGTAAAGAATTGAGAATTAAGAAGACATAGCTTTTCATAAATGCACCCTGAACCGGCAGGTTGTAATTACATATTGCCATGACAATCGGACTTCTGTGGGATTCTTCCACTGGGATCCTTTCAAGCTAAACTAATTAAAATACTAAAATACTCCATTGTTCACATAAACCATATCAGTGTATGGCATTGTGAGATCGTCCTGCACCTTGCATTTCTTTGAGAAAAGTAATATTGCATATTGGTAATCCTGCTATATTTTGTAGGGCTTATCTCTTTCTCTCTCCCTTCCACCCCTCATGAATTTATTTTGAAAACCTCCTCTTCACCGGCCCTAGAGTGCCCCTTGCTATTTTTTCAATAGCAATTACTCCCTCTGCTATACTCTCCGCTTGGTTGTTGCCTTATCTGTAAACAAGGTGAGGTGAGATAAAGGGAGGAAGGAAAGGCAATGTAAATGAAAGTGGGGATTTTTGGTGAGGGGAGAGGAACAGAAAAATCAAAGTACTTAAGCCAAAGCAGACCAAATAATTAGTGTAAAAGCAGCCATAAATAGGAAGTTGCCTGGGAAATGGGTTTCTGCATTAAGGGAACTTTCTGTCCCCAAACAAGGCTGTGAGCATACGAGTTAATGATTGCACCCTGCTGTCTCCCATTCCCTCAGAGTCACTGTGGCTCATATAATAACGCTTCATTTTCCACAGCCATCTCCCTCGATTTGAACACGAAGTCTTTAAGCCGGCAGACTGTCTTAATATGATATGCATGAGAGTCATGAATAGGAGTTGAAAGATTTGATTTGAGAACCATTCCTAGATAACGAATTTTACTTTCCCTTAATATTCAATTGTTTGATATGCAGGAAGATAAAACTAGAGATTGGGTGTCAGTTAATTGTTTTACCATTCTCCAAAGAGAACCCTTGACAAGACACTGGCAGGGATTAATAAACGATAATACATTGTGAGAGCAACTAGTGGAGGTATCTGATTCATGGCAATGTACAGTAGGCCCTGGCCCCTCTACTTGACCCCGGTAAGTGGTGAACGAAAAAGAAAGATTCCCAAGGTGAGATGTAAATGGAAGCATTTGGAGACATCACTAGCTACTCTGCTTTGTAAAGTGGAGTAGAAGTGAGAACTGGAAGCAAATTACCTCAGCCAAGGACGAGAACATGGTTGGAAATGCTCGAGAGGACTGAGTCAGTAACGGCAACTGCTGTTGAAAGATTCATAAAAAAATATCAAAGATGGGAAATATAAGCTTGGTCCCATTAAGGGATTTGAGTTTTGGTATTGAGGAGATGAATGGGATCTTGAAAAGATAGTCTCTTCTTCATTGTTTTGAATTTCCAAGATGCCTAGAGATAAGATCCCTGGAATTTCTTCATAGAAAAGAACCACTCTGAAAATCTGGGGAGCCGTATGGTTAGATTGCTGTGAAATAAATACAGAACGAATGAGTTGTCACAGAACTGAAGCTTGCCGGGCATTTTTAAGGGGAAAAGAAAAGCGCTAATATATGTATTAGAGTCAGTCGTGTTTATTGAAAGCTTACTGTGGGCAGAGTACTGTACTGAGCTTTTGGGAGAGTATAATGTTGACATTCCTTTTTAATCCTAAATCCCTGACAGGTCTCTGTGTCCCGTACCACCCCTCTTATCTCACCCTGCTCTTTCTCACATTTATTTTTAAAGCCTCATCATTTAAACCATACCTCCGCTGGGCACCTCCCTTGAGGCAACACCTGTTTTTACTACCCATGGCCATGGCCTTATTAGTTTACAGACAAACCTCAAGGTACAGAGGGATTAGGTTCCCTGAAAATGTGGTTTTATCATGCGTGGCTTTATTGTGGGATCTGCCTTCCCATAAACTTACAGGTTTTAAATTAAGATCCATTCCAGAACCTCTGGGAAACTAATATCAAAGTCCTAGGCATGCCATATAATGGCGTTCAATCCTTATTAGAGTAATTCAGAGCATAATTTGGAACATGAACTAAACGAGGAACTGTTAATGTGATTAAATCTTTTCGGGGGGTGTCACAGAAGTAGACCCTCATTCTCACTGTGGTAATGGTTTTTCAATTTTTGAAGAATTTGTCCAGTCTAAGTTGAAAAGCAGTTTTGTTTCTTCAGGAAGTCCTTCAGGAAAATTTACTCCTTCTGAGCATCTTTGCCTTTTTTAATCCCTCTCTCCAACAGGGTCTTCTTCAACTATTTATAAAAATTCATCCATTTATTCATCCATTCTACTGTTTCCCCATCTGCAATTTTCTTGAACATCTGTAGACTGTAAGCAACTTGTAGGCAGGGATTGCGTCTACCAAGTCTACTAAATTATCCTTCCCTAAGCCTGTAGTACAGCGCTCCACACAGAGTAAGTTCTCAGTAAGCAGCCTGAGCAACAGCATAGACTAGTGGAAAGAGTACCAGCCTGGGAGTCAGAAGACCTGGGTTCTAATCCTGGCTTTGCCAGTTGCTTACTGTGTGACTCTGGGCAAGTCAATTAACTCCTCTGTGCCTCAGTTTCCTCAACTGTAAAATGGGGATTAAATCCTACTCCCTCCTGCTTAGACCATAAGCACCATTTGGGACAGAAACTGTGTCCAACCTGATAAACTTGTATCTACCCCAGCGCTGAGACCGGTGCTTGACACATAGTGAACACTTAACAAATACCATAAAAAATAAATATCAGAAAGAACTGGGTTCTGATTCCTCCTCCGCCACTTGTCTGCTGTATGACCTTGGGCAAATCACTTAATTTCTCTGTGCCTCAGTCAACTCATCTGTAAAATGGGGATTAAGACTCTGAGCCCCATGTGGGACACGGGCTGCGTCCGACCTGATTAACTCGTATCTTCCCCATTGCTAAGTACAGTGCCTGGCACATAGTAAGCACTTAACAAGTGCCATTAAAAAATACCACTGATTGGTATTGTACTAAACTCGGGGTCGATACGGTACAGATAGACACACTGTCCTATCTGGGGTTCACATTCTAAGAGGGAGGGAGAATAGGCATTTAATCCCCATTTTACAGATGAGGAAACTGAGGACAGAGAAGTTGTGACTTGCAGAAGGTCATCCAGAAATGTGGAAACAGCATGGGCTTTGGAGTCAGAGGTCATGGGTTCTAATCCTGGCTCTGCTGCTTGTCAGCCATGTGACCTTGGGCAAGTCACTTAACTTCTCTGTGCAATATAACAATGCAAGATAACAATGTTATCTCATTTGTAAAAGGGGGATGGAGACTGTGAGCCCTACGTGGACAACCTGATTACCCTGTATCTACTCCAGCGCTTAGAACAGTGCTTGGCACATAGTAAGCGCTTAACAAATACCAACATTATTATTATTAAATGATGCAGTCAGGATTAGAAGCCAAATCTCCTGACTCCCAGACCCATGCTCTTTCCACTGTGCTGGTCTCATGGCAATGGGATTTCTTTGAACCCTAAAGACACACAATCAGGCTGGGATGAGGCAAGCAGGCAGATGGATGGGGGAAGGGGCAAAGGAGATTCCTTACATCTAGTCCTATTCCTCAGGGAAGACCAGGATGGAGGCGTCACTCCTGTTGTACCTTTTACTCCTTCTTCCTCTCTCCTTCTCTCCTCCCTTCCCTCCACTTTTCCTCCCCTTTTTCATCACTGTTCTAGCTAGGTAGCAAGTGTTACCATTTCTCAATCCTTCCTTTCTAATCTGGCTACTTGCATCCCCATCTGGGAAAGAAGGCCAAACAGTCAGGACTCATGCAGAGTTAGCAGTAGTGGATTGGAAGAGAAAAACCCATTTTAAGATACGCAGGTAAGCAGCTGACCACTCTACTGCTAGCCATTCACAGTTTCAGTCATGGAATGACATCAGTTTTAAACAAAATTCTTTGTATTCAAAGATTCGATAAACCACATCTCCTTCCTCCTCCCGGCACCTTTTTTTCTTTGGGTATTTTCTTATTTAACTAACCCAACGTTGAAAAAGAGCAGCTTTTACTATTTAAAAAGTGAATATGAGCTCAACAACCTTTCAGCACTTATTTTTCCCTCTAGTCAGAATGAGGGCAGAATGTAGCATGACCAAAGAGTAGATGTCTAGGAGTACAAAGAAATGTTTTGGTTTTTTCTTTCCTATATTCAACCCCAGTGTTTCTTCGACTAGGTCTAAATGAAACTAAAAAACAAACAAACATCAGAAGAACATGCAGGATGGGTCCCGCTTTTAGAAACATGGCCAATGAGGGTCAGTTAGGAAGGGGTGAGAGGGTCCAACCGTTCACTGTGTTAGAACACAGGACACATCGGTATTATCTCCTCTGGAGGGGAACAATGCTTTATTTTGATAGGCTTAGAACTCTAGTGATTCATTAAAAGAACAGTGCTGCTGAGAGCACCGAGAGCCAAATTGCAATCAGGAAGATGACGATGTGAAATCGCCTTTTCGTACTCCACGTAACTGCTCCCTGGGTGTCTTTGAGTCACACGTCCTGCCCACTCTTTTACACTGCCAGGCCAAGGCAACGGTAGAAGGACCGTACCGGATGCTTGTTCTTCCTCTGGCCCCCTTCGTTACGATGACTGGGATGACTCTCCTCTGACTGAGGAAGGGATCTGTTTCCCGGGGTGATGTCAGGAAAAAAATAAAATAAAAGGAAAACTTGGCTCATAGATACCTCGGAAATTTAGTTCCAGCTGAAAGGTGAGAAGAGTGAGTTTGCTACAGTTGGTAAGAGTAGCACGTCAGGGTCGCCTCAGTCCCCCAAATAGCCTCCAGAGTCACTGGAGAAGGGCTCAGATAGAAGTTTCCACAGCATCCTAAACTCTTAGGTCTCTCTCTGACCACAACGGAAACAAGCAAGAATTGGAGACTTCAGCCCAGAAAATCCCCAAACCCCACTCCTCAGACCACTCAAACCACCCCTTGACTCTCAGATAGGCACCCTAAGCAACATTGTGAAATTTGGAGTACCAACCAGCCATCTTATCTCCTGAAGGGAGCTGTAGAAAACTTGAGGTGTTACCTCTCTCCCCACCCCTCAGCTTCCTAGGTAAACACATTCCTCTGGCAACCAGGAGCCGCCCAGACCCCCTACCATATTTATTCATGGAACTAAGAGCTTTAACTAATTTCTTAAAGAAAAATAGATATAATCTTCACTGACACGATTTTGTAACAAATCCGATCCAAACTGCCCCTCCCTCATACTCTCAAGGATTATTTTTCATTCCCCACCACACCCGTGGCTCTTTCTACTCTCCTGCAAGTGGTTCCAGTATGTGTTCTTTTGGTCCATTTCCTTTAGCTTTTTTTTTGGGGGGGGGGGATATTCCCACCATTGGGATTTTCAGCTTTCAGGGTGAAACTACTGCTGATCTACATAATCATTTTTTTCTCCCACTTTGGGGAAGATGCCCCTCTCTTGCCAGAGATCCTAGCCACTGGCCCCCAGGCATGATGATTTCTTCTTCAGCATCCTGTCCCAAGGGTTGCTTCATCACACCTCCGGTTAAATGGCCGAGAAGCTTCTTTCCCACAGTTAAGCTTCCCCCTCCACATTTCCCCATTTTTTCCTGTGATTGGCTGAGTTACAGGTGAGGCCACCAGTTAAGTACCTTTTACTTCAAGTACGCAAGGTGAATCCAGAAGGTTGGGGAAGGGAGAAGAAAGGGCAAGCGAGTGTAAGTGTCAAGATTTTTTTTTCTTTCAATTATAATTTCTTCTGTGGGATCTTTTCCCCACTTGGAACTGCTGACTTGTTGGGAATATCCCAAAGAAATTGTAAATTTACAAAAAAAAAAAAGCTTCAACAACCAGTCTTTCCTCTCTCCTCCCCTCATATGAAGAGTCTGGAATGGGAACAAAAGTCGTGGGACTCCTGGACAGAGAAGTGTCTAGAAAGCAGAATGGTTTGTAAAAGAACTATTGGGAAAGAAACATAAAGACAGAGAGAGAATGTTTTTGTTAAGGGAGCAGCGCAATGAGAATGCCGGCTCCTTCACTGACATGAACCCTACCTGAATCCTTGGGAGTCTGACTCCTCTTTCCTCTTCCGAATCAGCAGTACTTCCTCTGCAGGGGAAGGCAAAGAGACGTGCCGCTGGTCACAGGGTTGAAGTGTTGATGCTGGAGGTGAATTTACTGGTGCTCCTCCAAAATTCACTGCTGGCAAGAACTGCTGCTGCCCTAGCAGTTCCAGAGAACGGCTTTCTCAGCTGTATGCAGTTCTGAAACCAGTCCAAGTAATTGTTTCTCACTCCCTCACCTTTCATTTCCTCTTAGAATATATCATTTGTCCTTCTTTCTGCATGCATCATCTTCTTCAGGACCTGCTCTGGGGAGCCAAAAGACCTTAACAAAGGAATCTGGGAACTTGAACTCCCTTCTGGATGCCCCCCAGAGCCCTCATCTCCTCCCTCTATAAACCTGATGACCTTGTGAACTAATTTGTTGTCTAGAGAGAGGCCATTAGTTGAGGACATCCCCAAGGATCACCCTTCTTCCCTCAATGCTTTCTTGCTCTCACTTGCACATTTTCCTCCTTTCGAACTGTGTTTCCGTTCCTCTTAACAATCTCATGCCTCTATGTAGGCCATGGATCCTTTTCCCATCTGAAAAGTACTCTCCCCACCTTCCCTCTCTTACTGCACAATAAAAATGATCGATTGGAGAAGGGAGATTCTGAAGGCAGGGAGACCAATGATGACGTTAGCACAATAGTCTACCTGGGATCTGCTGAGGCCTTGGACCAGGTTGGTGGCTGTTTCGGTGGAAAAGAAGGTAAAAGCTAGGGAAATGTTACAGAAAGAATCAAGTATGAAACCAAGGTTGCAGGCTTCAGAGACAAGAAGGATGAATAATGGTGTTATCAACTATGAGAAATTTAACTGGGAGGAAAGGATCAGTCAGTAGTATTTGTTGAGTGTTTTGTTGTGTGCAGAACATTGTTCTAAGCTCTTGGGAGGGTACAGTTTATTTTATGGTATTCATTAAGTGCTTGCTATGTGTCAGGCACTCCATTAAGCACTGGGGTAGATCCAACTTAATCAGGTTGGACACAGTTTCTTTCCTGCAATGGATTCCCAGTCTTAATCCTCATTTTAAAGATGAGGTAACTGAGGCACGAAAATGTTAAGTGACTTGCCCAAGGTCACACAGGCAGGTGGCAGGTTCAGGATTAGAGCCCAGGTCTTTCTGACTCCCAGGCCCATATTCGATCCACTAGGCCATGCTTCTTCCCTATTCTAAGCTATTGGGCCTAGTGGGAAGGGGTGTGGGCCCACGAGTGGAAGCACTGTGGTCTCGTGGAAAGAGCATGGCCTGGGAGTGTGAGGACCTGGGTTCTAATCCCAGCTCCACCACCTGCCTGCTGCGTGACCTTCTGTAAGTCACTTAACTTCTATGTGCCTCCGTTCCCTCATCTGCAGAATGGGGATTTGATGCCTGTTCTCCCTCCTACTTAGATTGTGAGCTCCAAGTCGGGCCTGCTCATCTTGTATCTACCCCAGCATTTAGTACAGTGCTTGGCACTTTAGTAAGCGCTTAACAAATGCCATTATTTTTGCAATAGAATTAATAGATGCAATCACGATCCCTGCCTTCTAAGGAGTTTACAATCTATTAGGGAAAAGGGATATGTACATATGTTAGTCCCTAGATGGTAGGGTATGTAAAACATATACCAAAATGCTACAGGAGATTGAGGGTAATAATAACAATAATAATAATAATGATGTTGGTATTTGTTAAGCACTCACTATGTGCAGAACACTGTTCTAAGCACTGGGTAGATACAGGGAAATCAGGTTGTCCCACATGAGGCTCACAGTTAATCCCCACTTTACAGATGAGGTAACTGAGGCACAGAGAAGTTAAGTGACATACCCACAGTCACACAGCTGACAAGTGGCAGGGCCGGAATTCGAACCCATGACGTCTGACTCCCAAGCCCGGGCTCTTTCCACTGAGCCACGCTGTACTCAGATGGTGTGGAAGTGCTGAAGTGGCAGTTCGGAAGATATAAACCGGAGAAATTAATCGAGGAAGATCTCCTGGCGGCGATGTGATTTCACAGAACACTTTGAAAACTGGGAGAGCTGTGGATTCTTTGGTATGCAATCGGAGGACATTCAGACTGGGGGAAGTGCTTGAGTAAGAACTTGGTCGTGAGAGAGATGAGAATAAGGCGCAGTGACTGTGTTAGCTTAAGAGTGATGAAGAGTACAAGTTAGAGTGTAGTGGGATTTGGGAGGAAGATGAAGAATTCAGTCATAGACATACTGAGTTTAAGGTGCTGGCAAGACATCCATGTGGAGTTGTCTTGGAGACAAGAAGAAATGCAAGATGACAGAGGAGGTGAGAAGTCAGGATTAGCGAGATAGTCTCTCACCTGTGGTCACTATGGGTTCCCTCACCAGAAGGGAAAAAAACGAAGAGTGTAAGAGGCAGGAATAATAATAATGATGCTATTTGTTAAGTGCTTACTATGTGCCAAGCCCCGTTCTGAGTGCTGGGGTAGACACAAGATAATCAGGTTGTCTCACATGGGGCTCATAGTCTTAATCCTCATTTTACAGATGAGGTAACTGAGGCCCAGAGAAGTGAAGTGACTTGCCCAAAGTCCCACAGCTGGTAAGCGACAGAGCTGGGATTAGAACCCACGACCTCTGACTCCCAAGCCTGGGCTCTTTCCACTAAGTCATGCTGCTTCTCTAAGATAGAGACTGAGGTAGAAATGGAAACTGGAGACTACCAACAGACTGAAGACAGAAAAGAGAGTGTGAGAAATATCAGGTGGCTGAGAGAATTAGTGAAAGGGATAAGATTCAAAGGTGGAGTTGGACAGGAGAGAGTAGGTAAGTACTATAGATGGGTGAAGGAGAGGGAGGTAGGGGAAACGGTGAGCAGTCTATGATGTAGCTATCCCCTCTAGACTGTAAGCTCCTTGTGGGCAGGGAACCTGTCTACCAACTCTGCTATATCGTACTCCCCCAAGCACTTAATCCAGTCCTCTGCACACAGTACGTGCACAGTAAATACCGTTGATTGATCGATAAGTTGCCTATTTAGACTGTAGTTCTGTGAATGCAGAAAGAGTCAGACGAGATGAATGAAGGCAGAGGAAAACAGGGAGCTAACTGTGGTAGTCTGTCACTGGTCTCTTTGCATATTGCCTCGTGTACTTCTGGGGCTAAGGTGGACAAAAGGCAGAATTTATTAAGTGGAAAACAGAGTCTTGTACGTGCCTAGGAGAACTCCCAGCAGTGGAAGATCTCGTAAAGGCTGAGGCCTTGTGATCTGGCCCAAGAAGAAGCCAAATTAGTAGCTTCTTAGCTCCTAGATTCTAGTCGCTTCATTGGCATAGAAAGGAATTTGATCAAGTGGTCTTTTATGAACCTAATGACAAGTGGCACCTGCTAATATAGGAAAAAATATTATTCTAGAAAGAGCAATCAAAAGTCTTTATTTTCAGAGAGATGAGAACCAAAGCCAATGTGTTAAACTCGAAGTAGAGGAAATTTCCTGGGAAAGTTCACGACTAGGCCCGGGGACATAGTTTCTATTAGTCAACCAAACCGTAACCACTATTTACGTGCAACTAAAGTCTTAAAATTGAGGAAAGGTGGATGCTGAAAATAGCATTATCAGTAATGTTAGCTTCACTGATTTTATGTTTTTTTTCTGCTTAAAGGCAACAAGTTTTCCAAATGTATTCTGAATTTTGATAATTGAGGCCTGTGGTATCCAAACATTTTTGAGGAGAGAAAGCTTCTGTTCACAGCGTAGTTGGTTAGCTCTATTAAACCAAATATATATTCAGTGAGTCAGAATTTCGATGAATATTTTTTGATTCAAATTGCTTTTAAATAAACATGCCCATTTCACTCAGGACAAAACAGATTTTTACTGAATTCTTTGGAACAATCATTTTCCAAATGACATAGGAATGAGGCGATTTACAGATGTTCTTTAGCCAAAGACATTTCTGTCATCTTCTATGATCTTTCCTTCTTTCACGGGTGGAGATGTTGTCTCACTAGGTCAATTTAGCTTCCTGGCTTGATTTTTAAGAAGTGTCCTAAATCCCTGGCTGCGGTTTAAGTGGAAAGAAATTGCTGTGAATATTGACAACTATAAAAGATCAGCCGGGCAGAAGGACTATACTAAAATGAAGCATTTTGGAAGGTAGAGAAAGCACAGACTGCTGCTGTATCCCCGTTAGAGCTTCAGTTGCTTCCAAGAAAACAGTATCTAATTTAATTTCTCATAGAAAATAAAGTACACTAATGCTTTTCCAAGTTCCAAAAAATGGACCCAAACAATATAACTATAAAAGTGATAGTTACATGAACCAATAGAAATAAAAGTATGTACCAAAACTAAAGTATTTTGAATTAGATTATATGATTTAAACTAAAGAGCAACATAAAAAATGCTAGTATTAAATTCAGGAAAGAACCCTAAAAGAAGAAAATGATAGCAGGAATGACTGTATGCACATTGTTTAAAATAAGCATCTGTTTGGGTTTTTTTGGTGCTGTTTGTTAAGCACATACTGTGTGCCAGGAACTGTACTAAGCACTGGGCTAGATACAGGATAAGCAGGTTGGTTATAGTTTCTGTCCCACACAGGGCTCACAGTCTTAATCCCCGTTTCACAGATGAAATGACTGAGGCACAAAGAAATTAGATGACTTGTCCAAAGTTACACAGCAGACAAGTGGCAGATCTGAGTTAGAACCCAGGTCCTCTCACTTCCAGTCCCGTACTCTTTACATTAGACCACTGCTTTCTCGTTACTCTGATCAGTTGTAATTTTTTCAGTTCCTCACTGTATGCATGACCACTTTACCAATCAATCAATGGCAGTTAATAATAATAATAATAATAATAATGTTGGCATTTGTTAAGCGCTTACTATGTGCTGAGCACTGTTCTAAGTGCTGGGGTAGACACAGGGGAATCAGGATGTCCCACATGGGGCTCACACTCTTAATCCCCATTTTACAGATGAGGTAACTGAGGCACAGAGAAGTTAAGTGACTTGCCCACAGTCACACAGCTGACAAGTGGCAGAGCTGGGATTTGAACTCATGACCTCTGACTCCAAAGCCCGGGCTCTTTCCACTGAGCCACGCTGCTCCTCTATTATTGTGGACTTATTGTGGAGTTATTGAGCACTCACTGTGTACAGAGGACTGTACTAAGTGTTTGGGAGAGGACAATAAAATAGAATTGTACAATGAGTTTAAAGTCTAGAGGCCAGGAGGGACATTAATACAAATAAATAAATTATGGATATGCGCTTAAGTGCTGTGGGGCTGAGGGTGGGGCTAATACCAAATGCCCAGAGGCAGCTTCCAAGTGCAGAGACGACTGAGAAGGGAGAGGGAGCTGGGGAAAAGAGGGTTTAATCCGGGAAGGTCTCTTGGAGATGTGACCTTGATAAGGCTTTGAAGGTGGGGAGACTGCTGGTCTGGTATATACGGAGTGGGGAGGGAGTTCCAGGCCAGAGGGAGAACATGGGAAAAGGATCAGCAGTGAGAAAGCATGGTAAGCAAGTTGGCAAAAGAGAAGCGAAGTGTGCAGACTGGGCAGTAGTAGATCAGTCGAGGTAGGAGGGGGCAAGCCGATGGAGTTTCTGTCTGAGGTGATGGTGGTTGGGCAACCACTGGAGGTTCTTGAGGAATAAGGAGAGGAGAACTGAATAGTTTTTTTAGAAAAATGATATGGGCATCAGAGCGAAGTAAGGACTGAAGAGAGGAGAGACAGGAGACAAGGAGGTCAGCAAGGAAACAGATAATAATAATAATAATTATTGTATTTGTTAAGCACTTATTGTGTGCTTAGCACTGGAGTCGAAACAAGGTAATCAGGTTGTCCCATGGGGGGGGCTCACAGTCTTCATCCCCATTTTACAAATGAGGTAACTGAGGCACAGAGAAGTTAAGTGGCTTGCCCAAGGTCACACAGCAGACAAATGGAGGAGCTGGAATTAGAACCCATGTCTTCTGACTCCCAAGCCCGGCCACTAAGCCACTCTGATAGATGAAGGCAGGATAGGATAGTGCTTAGATCAGCATAGTAGCAGTTTGGATGGAGAAGAAAAGGGTGATTTTAGTGACGTTGGGAAGGTGGAAGTGACAGGATTTGGTGCAAGACAGTACATAGAACGAACAAGAGAGATGAGCCGAGGTTCGTTACGGTTATGGGTTTGTGAGATAGGGAGGATAGTGGTACTGTGTACTGTGTGTGTCTATCTCGGTATTCTGTCTCAGATGATCAGTGTTGTCCGGCTAGAGATGTCCCAAAGACAGGAGGAAATGCAAGACTGCAGAGAACAAGAAAGGTCAGGTAAGGGGGAGTTAAATTTGGGAATCATCTGGGAAAAGATGCTAGTTGAAATCATGGCAACAAATGAGTTGTCCTGGAGAGTGGGTGTAGTTGGAGAATGGAAGGGGACCCAGAACTGAGCCCTGAGGGACACCCATTGTCAGAGGGTGAGGGGCAGAGGAGAGAAGTCTGCAAAAGAGACTGAGAAGGAGCAGTTAGAGAGAAAGGAAGAGGATCAGGAGAGGATGGTGTCAGTGAAGCCAAGGTTGATGATCCTTCAAGGAAAAGGGGGGTGGTCCATAGTATCAAAGGCAGATAAGAGATCTACAAGGATTAGGCTGGAGTAGAGGCCATCGAATTTGGTGAGAAGGTGGTCAGTGGTGACTTTTAGAGAGGGTAGTTTCTGTGGAGTGAAGGGTTGGAAACCAGATTGGAGGGGATCAGGGAGAGAATTGGAGGAGAGGAAGTAGAGACAGTGAGAGTAGATAAGTCTCTCAGTGCATTTGGAGAGGAATGGTAGGTGGGAGTTGGGCCAATAAACTGGAGGGAGCTGTGGGATCAAGGGTGGGGTTTGTTTTTTTTTAATTTTTAGAATAGGGGTTACAAATAGCCTGTTTGAAAGCAGTGGGCAAGAAGCCACTGGAAAGTGAATGGGTGAATGTGGCTGTCAGGGAGCGGGCAAGGAGGTACAGGTGGAGGAAGAAGATTTGGAGAGGAAACAAGATATCTTCTTTGGAGATGCTGCCTCTGGTTTACAGTATTTTTTTTTTAAACACTCTTCATTGGTCTTAGCTTCAACTCATGTACGACATCACTGTAAGATTTTAACCAAGTAGAGAAGCAGCATGATCTAGTGGATTGAGCCGGGGCGTCAGAACAACCTAGATTCTAATCCCAGTTCCACCACTGGTCTGCTGTGTGACTTGGGTAAGTCACTTAACTTCTCTGTGCCTCAGTTACCTTATTAGTAAAATAGGGATTAAACTGTGAGCCCCATGTGGGACATGAACTGTCTCCAGCCTGATTAGCTTGCATCTACCCCAGTGCTTAGTACAGTTCCTGGCACATAGTAAGTGCTTAATACCATTAAACCGCCCCCCCCCCCAACTACGGAAAGGTACAAAAAGGTTGAGCTGTCCAACTTGATTATTATTCTCTATCTCATTATTCTGTCTCAGATAATCAGGGTTGGCTGTACTGAGCTTCCACTTCATTGTAAAACTACCCCCCCATTTCACATTCTCTCCCTCTCTCTCTCTCTCACCCATACTAACTTTTACCAGCCAGCTTATATTAATATCTTTAAAACTCCCCAAGAGATTTATCTGTCAGTGATATTTTAAATGGATTTAAGAAGTTATGGGGGAGAGGGACTATGGATGCCACTCATTGGTAGATGCAGGTAATCCTGGCCATCCCACCTTCTTTGCTTTCCAGCAATTTAGTCCATCTTGGGTATCCGCAGGAATGTTAGAGGGAGGATTATCAGTCGGTTCTAGAAAGCATGTGAATTAGAAAAGAACATATCAATCAGATAAAAATAAACTCAGGGTGAGATTTGAGGTTCTTATTATAAACATCTTCCTGAGAATAAATTCTGCTATGTACAGCGTTCCCATTGCTTAGTTGAGAATGCTATCATCTCACAGCATGCGATGAAAACAATAGAAAATAGAAATCAAATTTAAAACCAAAATGCTGACCCTGACTCACTCAGGGTCCCTGATAGGACATTGGTTCTCTGACTGTTCTCTGTTCTTCTCCTCCCTGTTTCATCATCTGTTAGCATTTCTCCGAAAGGGTAGAGAGAGCGTTTGTAAAAATCCTCATTTCTTTCTTTTTCTTTTCTTGGCTGAATTCCAGCATTTCACTTGTCAGTGATGTGAGAGGCTTTTAAAGCTGGCACAGGCCCCTGCGCAGGTGCCCACCCTTATGCTATTGTACCAAGACCCGTGTGAGCGGGGCAGGAACATTTCAGCCGGCTTGGGAACTCAAGCAGTCGCGTGGCTTTGTGGTTGTGCATTTAGTTAAACGATGGCTAAGAAAGACGGCGGCTTCGAGAACACAGAAATTGAGGCTGGAGGAAGGTAAGTGGAAAAATGAAAGGGGGAACACAAGCGTTGATTGTGACATGGGATTATTGGGGTTGGGGGGGAGAGTCATGTAGTTTATGCAGACCTCCCTGTATGTTCTGGCTTTTCTCTGGCAGATTATCAATCCGCACTAATGACTTGACCGATCTTTGATTTTAGGCTGGGAGGAGTTAGGAAAGGGTAAATTTAGCCCGATAGCCAAAAGCTGCTTCGAATTGACCTCGGGTGTTCTGCGTTGGGAGGAATCAAGGGTTGCACGTGTTCTCTACTGGCTTCGTGATTAGGCAAGGGATTCAGACTGATTACAAGTTGCGACTTTTTCCCCCCCTCCCGCAAAGGAATCGTCCTGGAGTTTTGCCTGTAGAATGATACAGAGATGTACTCTGCCTATTACCTGATGCTTTACACTTCTCGTCGCTCAGAGGTGGCACAGCAAAGAGCGTCAACGCCTGCCTTTCCACCTACTGGGAGGGCTAGGGAAAAGCCCGCCGTGACCAAGTAGCAAAATAAATTTGCCTTTTGACTTCCAGTTCCAAAGAGGAGGACCGACAGGGGGGTTAGACGGAGCAAAGGCAAAGCCCTTTAAAGACCTGCTAATTATCCCGCTGGAGCATTCGCCGTGCAGATGCTTCAGGATCCTTTTGTAGACTTTGAGATGGGTAAGCGGTGTCGGCTCAGAGGGCCCTGGCGGTATTTACCCACCTTGGGCCGGGGGAGGGGAGACTTTAAAAGCCCCCCTTGATTTTATCCCCAACTGAAGGGCTGCGGGGAGGGAAGGAGTAGCAGCAGGAGTGAGCAGCGCGGATCCCCACTGCTCCGTCTCCCGAGTGTGAGGCTTCTGTTGTCACTCGGCTGCCGTTTCGGGGAGAAAGCGAGAGGGATCCAGCTGCAGGTCTGGGCCGGTGTCTCCTGGAGAGAGCACGTGTATCCTTCCTCTCCGACCAGCGGGACCCCAGGTGACAGCGGGGATGGGTTTAAAAGGCGAGGGTGTGGAGGCCACTCGCCTTGTTTTTTTCGCCCCCCAAACATGGGCCGGGGGCCAGGACCGGCACGGGCTTCCAGGGGAGATTTGCGGGCTCGCTGCGAAGAGCCCGGCTCCGTTGGATTCCCCTTGGGGCCGCTTGGTGGGCCCAGCTAATAATTATAATAATAATGGTTTTTGTTGAGCACTTACTGGGTGCCAGGCACTGCCCTAAGCGCTGGGTGGGTACAAGCACCAACGGGGTTGGACAGAGTCCCTGTCCCACGCGGGACTCGCACTCTCAATCCCCATGTTCCAGATGGGGGAACAGAGAAAAGGGAAGCGACTGGCCCGAGGTCTCACGGCACCCAAGTGGGGGAGTCAGGATTAGAACCCATGACCTCCGGACTCCCAGGCCCGTGGTCCATCCGCCGCGCTGCCAAGCGCTCACTGGGTGCCAAGCACTGTCCTAAGCGGTGGGGTGGATTCAGAGTGGACCCCGTCCCTGTCCCACGTGGGGCCCACGGTCTCAACCCCCATTTTGCGGATGAAGGAACCGAGGCCCAGAGAAGTCGAGCGACTCGCCCAAGGTCCCACAGCGGACGGGCGGCGGAGGCGGGATTAGAACCCGGGTCCTTCCGACTCGCAGGCCGGGGCGTGGCCTAGCGGCTGGAGCTCCTCGTCGCTCCTGGCCCCCGAGCGGGCGGCGGCAGGGGGTGGAGGGAAATCTCCCGCCCACACAACCTGCCACTTTCCACTCAGTCCCCAGCGCAGCCTCTTCTCTGCTTCCTCCAGCCCGGACGAGGAGCCCGCCCTCTCCCTCCATCCCTCTCCCTCCATCCCTCTCTCTCTTTCCAGAATTCGTTTCTCCGTCCCTCTCGCTCTTTCTCTCTCTTCCTCTCTCCCTTCTCTTTCTCTCTCCCCTCTCTCTTTCTCTCTCCCCTCTCTCTTTCTCTCTCCCCTCTCTCTTTCTCTCTCCTCTCTCTTTTTCTCTCTCCCCTCTCTCTTTCTCTCTCCTCTCTCTTTTTCTCTCTCCCCTCTCTCTTTCTCTCCCCCTCTTTCTTTCTTTCTGTCTCCCTCTCTTTCTCTCCCCCTCTTTCTCTCTTCCCCCTCTCCCTCTCTCGTTCTCTCCCCCCCGCCCCCTCGCTGCCTCTTTCTATCCCTTTCTCCCCCTCTGCCTCTCTCTCTCCCTTCTCTTTATCTCTTCTCCTCTCTCTCCTCTCTCCCCTAATCCCGTCTCTATCTCCTCTCTCCCCCCTCTTTTTCTTTCTCTCCTTCTCTCTCTTCCTTCCCCTCTCTTTTTCTTTCTCCTCTCTCTTTCTCTCCCCCCTTCTCTCTCTTTCCCCTCTCCTCCTCCTCTGCCTCTCTCTCTGTCCCCCATCTCTCTCCCTCTCTGTTTCTCTCTGCCTCTCTCGCTTTCCCTCTCTTCCCCATCCCCTTCTGCCTGTCTGTCTCTCTGCATCTCCCTCTTTTTCTCTCTCTCTCTCCCTCTCTCTCTGTCTCTGTCACTCTCTCTCGCCCTCTCTGCCTCCCTCCCCCCCCACGCCCCATCAGATGCAGTGAGGATGGAGAGCGGGTCGTGGCCGGAGCCATCCACCTGTCCCCCTGACACCTCGTCCACGGGCCGGCTGTAACCTGCCCGCCGGCCCCAGAGGGAGCGAGCCAGCCCCAGAGCTCCGGCCCACGGTCCGGTCCTTCCTCCCGGCGGCGGACCCAGGTAGGCCGCGGCAACTCCCAGTCCCTCTCACCCTGGAGGTCAGGGCCCGTCCCGCCGCCGGGCCTGGCTCTCTTGGCTTTCGCTTGCGGGCGTGCTGGGCAACGGGAAGAAATCCAAAAAGAAGTGGCCTCCCCCACGCCCTCGTTCATTCGGTCCCATTTATCCAACGCGTACTCTGTGCAGAGCACTGTACTGAGCGCTTGGAATCTCCACTTCGGCAACAGATCGAGACCATCCCGGCCCCACGACGGGCTCGGTCTAAACGACTGTCTAATCCCCGCCCTCCGACTCAGAAAAGTCAATGCCGTACTAATGATCATTATTATAAGGCGGTGGGATAACAATAATAATCATCTTGGTGTTCGTTAAGCGCTTACTATGTGCCGAGCACTGTTCTGAGCCCTGGGGGAGATAGATACGAGGTCATCGGGTTGTCCCACGTGGGGCTCGCAGTCTTCATCCCCATTTTACAGATGAGGCCCCCCGAGAAGGGAAGTGACTTGCCCGAGGTCACCCGGGCCTCAGGGGATTTTAGGTCCAGCGGTATGGACGTGTGTGTTTGGGGGTCCCCAAGCTGAAGGACCTGTTAGAGATGAGAAGCAGCGTGGCCCCGTGGCAAGAGCCCGGGCTTGGGAGTCAGAGGTCGTGGGTTCTAATCCCCGCCCCGTCGACTGTAAGCTGTGTGACCTCGGGCAAGTCACTTCACTTCTCTGGGCCTCAGTGACCTCGCCTGCAAAATGGGGATGAAGACTGGGAGCCCCACGTGGGATTGCCTCGTGGCTACCCCAGCGCTCAGAAGACTGCTTGGCACATAGTAAGCAGTTAACGAATACCACCGTCATTATTATTATTATTAGAAATGGGCTTCTCGTCCCACCCTCTTGGAAAAGGGATCGCCCTGGAGAACTGGGTGGGGTTTATACGGCGTAGCCTGCGGCCTATCCGCCTCCCCCCCTTTTTTTCTTGGAGCGGGGGTACCCCGGCTCTCTCTGGGACCCCTCCCCTCCAACTTGCTCTCTGGCCATGGAAACGGGGAGCGAGAGGATGCCATCCACGGACAAGCACAGTCCAGGTACCGAGTGGGATTGTCCGGCCGGGAAATTGGCTGGAGCTGTTGCTCGGCATTTGTGCAGCGCTTCCTCCCTCCTACCCTCCTTCCCTCCCTCCCACTCTCCCTCCTTCCCTCCCTGGGACTGGGGCCCCGGCCTCTTTATCTCGTCGGCGCCTTTTGAAAAGTCCCTTTGCCGAACTTTCTGCTTTGCGCTCTTTGCGAGGCTCAGTGGCAAGAGCCCGGGCTTGGGAGTCAGAGGTCGTGGGTTCTAATCCCGCCGCCGCCCCCGATCAGCAGTGGGTCTCGGGGCAAGTCACTTCACTGGGCCTCAGTGACCTCATCTGGAAAATGGGGATTAAGACTGTGAGCCCCACGTGGGACAACCTGATTACCTTGTATTCCCCTCCCCAACCCCCCCACCCCCAGCGCTAAGAACAGTGCGTGGCCCATAATAATAATGATGGTATTTGTTAAGCACTTACTATGTGCCAAGCACTGTTCTAAACAATGGGGGGTGGGGCGGGGAACAAGGTAATCAGGTTGTCCCACGTGGGGCCCCATTTTACAGATGGGGCAACTGAGGCACAGAGGAGTTAAGTGACTTGCCCAAAGTCACAGAGCTGATGAGTGCTGGAGTCAGGATTAGAACCCGTGACCTCTGACTCCCAAGCCCGGGTTCTTTCCACTGAGCCACGGTGCTGCTTGCTTGCTGCATAGTAAGCGCTTAACAAATGCCATTATTATTATTATTATTATTATTATTGTTGTTGTTCTCTTGCCCAGGCCCTCGTTCCACTTGGGGGACTGGCTGGGTGGCACTTTCAGCCCGTTGGGCCAATCATTACTGACAAGGTGTGACCTGTCCAGGGTCTTGTAGCTCTGAAAAAGTTTGATATAGCACTTGAGAGCAACTCTACAAATTGTGCCTTCCTCTGATTTGACGATAATTTCATATTTGCAATTTGAGGCTAAAATGATTTTCAGAATTGGCATTTCTGGGGATGCCAAATTTGTACATAAATTGGAAAAGGACCTCAGAGCTAGATGGAATTCCAGCACTAGACTCCCCCCCGTAGACTGTAAGGTCATGGTGGGCAGGGAACGTGTCTACCAACTCTGTTATATTGCACTCTCCCAAGTGCGTAGCACAATCCTCTGCACATAGTAATAGCTCAGTAAATATCATTGGTAGATTGGGAGTTAGAGAGATCAGCTGCTTGGTTCTGGCCTCTGCCTCCAGGACAGTAGGCTGTCTGTTATTTTCCTAAAGATCTTCACAAAGATTCCACAACTTCCCTTGGGATCCTACTGCAGTGTGTGTGTATGTATGCACATAGGCATGATAAATTGATCTGCCTTTAATATTTTGTGCATCAATCACATAGTAAATCTGGGCTTTGAGATTTAAGAAGATTTCACCTATTTTTTAGTGACTGGGAAATAAGATATGAAGTTTGAACATAGTGCTTCTAAACTTGGTCAAATAATGTACTATTTAATTGAGGTTATCACTTGGAGTCAGAGGTCATGGGTTCGAACCCCGGCTCTACCACTTGTCAGCTGTGTGACTTTGGGCAAGTCACTTAACTTCTCGGTGCCTCAGTTACCTCATCTGTAAAATGGGGATTAAGACTGTGAGCCCCACGTGGGACAACCTGATTCCCCTGTGTCTACCCCAGCGCTTAGAACAGTGCTCGGCACATAGTAAGCGCTTAACAAATACCAACATTATTATTATTATTAGTTGTGTCCATGTCTCCTTTGAACTGATTTTTGGGGTCTGCCTTCTTTAAAACACATGTACATTGCTCGTTGTTTTCTTTAAGCGAGGAGGGAAAGTTCCCACATTAAAAGAGATTTGTAAAGAGAGGGGTGACAACACAAATGGGACATGGCAAATCCTTAGAAAATCTCTGGAATCCTATATCGACGTGCCTAGAGAAAAATGACACCGATACTGCTAAAGAGGGATTCTTCCAGAGTCTCGCTGGCTGCAAATCTAGCACTTTGTCTCCCATGATATTGAACTGAACATGAGAATTTTCAATCGCTTCACCTGTCTGGTTTGTACGACACTATTCACGCTGCAAGTGGTTTATGGCTTTTAACCACACCGCTAGATTTAATCCCATGGCACTAGGCTGGGATTTGACAGAAGGCTGGTCACCGTAAAACCTGTAGCTATTCTATAAGTAATCTAGCTGCTTTCTAGTTTTAGCCTTCCAGGCACACTCCTTGAATATCTGAGAGGAAATAGGCACAGAAGAATTCTAGTAAGTTTCACAACATGAGGTAGCTACCTAACTGAAGCTTTTAAATGTTCCTGCTCAAAAAGGGTGAGCGTTCTTTGTTGTTTGGTTCTTTTATTTTCTACTTGATAGAAACAGCACAAGCTACTCCTATTTTTAGGTCTCCAATAACAATTTTATGTTGGGTATTAAGCCGTCGACTTGTCTCGAGGAGATATATCCATAGTTTTTAACTAATCTACTCTTTCAGCTGAAGAAACTCTCACTCCACAGTTAAACTGCATTTGAAAATTCAATAAAAAAAAATGATCACTCCTCCCTTGGAGTTACCCTAGAGTTTTGTTTGCTTTCAGAAATAGAGTACTTATTTTTTTTCCCTCACTTTCAGGTTGTCAGGGATTTGTCCTCTGTTTAAAAGGGAGAATTTGTCTTTAGGAATGCGTGGGAAAGATTAGATTTAGCAGTTATAAAGGTGGTGTGGGTTGGGCATTGGGGACTCTCCTGTATCCTAACGTTTGAATGAGGTTTGCGCCATGACTTCTGCATTAACTTTTGCATGATACCTCCAGCTACCAGCTCAATCCAACTGAGGTAAATAAATTGAGTCACATCTCAGGCAGGTGCGAGTTGACAACTGAGAATGATCAGTGATCTCTGCTCTATTGCAGGAGTCTATCAAAGCGATCTGAACTTGAGAGGGAGTCAGAAATTGCCCCTAAGTCCATTCCAAGGTCTGATTTAGATCTTGAAAAGTCATTCACCCAATTTCACTGTGAAATGGAGAGAATTGTAAATAGTTGTGCTGAACAAAGAAGTTGCGAGACTTCATCTGTAATGTTACAGAAACATTTAAAGTTCGTTAAAGTATGTTGGTCAAATGTTACTTCTGAGTTTTCTGATTTTTCCATTTTAGCGTTTAAAAGTGTGCAAATTCCTCTTCATAGAACTTAATTATTGCATAGTTCCAAGTTATACATCACACAACAAAACATTATGTTAGATAAACAAGCTATTAGGCATGCCTTTTAAAATGAATGCTGGCAAAAAACCAACAGTACTATATGAGTTCAGGATCCTATTATCACTTTAACAGGGGTTATTCTTCATGAAACAGATTATATTTTGATGTGTAATTTTTCTTGGCTAAATAAAAAATCAGTGCCAAGCATAGGTTAATTTAATTTCATTGCTCTTGGCTGACCTAAAATACAATGAATTATTGCCCGGGTAGTCTCACAAGTCGGAAAACGAGTGAGCCTCAGTTCACTCACCTGAGACTCCGGGAGCATATCATCACACTCTCAGAACTGTGAAAGGAGACCCGGTCGTTTGTGCCTCTTCCACGTTTTCCTGGAGAATCATTGCCTGGGGTGGGTAGCACTCTCTGCCACTGTCCGCTTCACTCCCTCCCAGTTTGAAATGTATTGGGATGGAGAATCACTGGGCCCATATCTCTCCTCTCCTAAAAACCTTCCGCTGGCTTTCTGTCTCTCTCTGCCTCCAACTCCTCACAGCTGACTTCAAGGCTGTCCACCACCTGGCCCCTTACCTGACTCTTCACCTATTCCCCAAGGTGCCATCTTCATTCCACCCAAGCCAGCCTTCTAGCCGTACCTAACTGCTTCCAACCCTTCATTCATGCTATTCTTCCAGCTTGGAACTCCCTCCCTCCCCCATCAGACAGATCGACACTCTCCTCGCATTCAGAGATCTAAAATCCCACCTCCTCCAACAAGCCTTCCCTGATTAATCTCCTATTACCCTGAGCCAGTTACCCCTGTAGCCAATTTGGGAGCGTATAAAGTTCTCATCACTCACAAATATCTGTGTAAGAGATGAGAAGCAAAGTGCCTTAGTGGAAAGAACGTGGGCCTGGGAGTCAGAAGACCTGGGTTCTAATCCCGGCTCTGCCACTTGTCTGTGGTGTGGCCTTGGACAAGTCATTTAACTTTGTATTTCAGTTCCCTCATCTGAAAAATGGGGATTCATTATCTGTTCTTCCTCCTACTTAGACTGTGACTCCCACGTGGGACGTGATTATCTTATACCTACCCCAGAGCTTATTAAAGTACTTGGCACACAGTAAGTGTTTAAAAATACTGTTATTATTTTAATAATAATCACTTATTTTGCCCACTGTACTTAAAATTTTTTGTGTTTGTCACTCCTTGTGGGAAGGGAGCTTGTTACTTTACTTCATACTTCCCAAGTGTCTAGTACAGTCCATTGTGTCAATGTGGGTCTCCCCAGCTCAAGGACAGCGCATTAGAGCCCTGAACTGATTGTGATGGGAGGAAGAGAAAGAAATAACAATTCTACCTGATGAGGGGCAGGCTCAATGCAACTAAACACAAATCTAATCTTTAATGGTACGTTTTTGGTAGATCCAAACTCAGATATAAGATGTCTAAAACTTGGGATGAAATTGGCCAGAGATTCCAATGTGAACAGTGAAATGCCCTTGTTAAGTAAGAGTTTGGGTAGTATAAGCTCGAGTATCTTGGAGGGAAAGAGCATAAGTTACTTTGCATTTCCTCAGTAAAATCCCCAAATCTGGGGCTGGATGGAGGAAGTATATCTTGATACATTTAGAGCTTCAGGGTGATTCTGACTAATAGAAATAAGGTAGTGATCCATACATTTACAAGAAAACAAAAAAAACAGCATGGCCTGGTGGAAAGAGCATGGACCTGGGAGTCAGAGAACCTGGGTTCTTATCCTGGTTCTGCCAGTTCCTTGCTGTGTAATTTGGGCAAATCTCTAACTTCTCTATGCCTCTGTTTCCTCAACTGTAAAATGGGGATTACATCCTACTCCTTACTACTTAGACTGTGAACTCCATGTGGGACAGGAATTAGGTCCAACTTGATGAACCTGTGTCTACGCTAGGCACATAGTAATTGCTTAACAAATAAGATAGGGGAAAAAAGAATTACCAAATCCCTATCTACCAAAAAACCGTTTCTGCCAAAGAAATCCCTAAAGTTGTACTTTTAAAAATCTAGATCTTGGGAAGTCGATCAAATGACCAAATATCTGTTGAGTTGTTAGGATATTTCTTGAGTACCTACTGAGACCTTGGTTCTTGGCACAAATGTAAAAAAAAAATAGGGTTCCAATCATTTAAGCCTTATTTGATTTCATTTCTTTGTGGGGACTTCTGAGATGGCTTTGAGTGGAGTGTCATCCTGCTCTGGTGTTGGAGTTTGGACTGGTTTTCCTTCAGCCTTATGTTTCTAACTGTGAAGTGGTCTATGCGTCTGTGTGTATTGACACAGAGAGAGATGACACTGATATATTTCATTTCACATTTGGGTCCCAGCTAAATAATAAACTAATTTTCACTTTACAGTGTAAAATCTGCCATTCTGATTTATCTGCTACATTGTGTTGTTTCAGAGTGCCGTACCTCAGAGAGGTCTAGTACGGTACTGTGGTGACCAAGAGCTTTTTCTAGGTAGCCTTTAGTGAAGATGAATTGCCCCTACTAACTGTGGAGGATTTGGGCTTATTACATTCCATTCCCTCGGAGCCAGTGAGATATTTACCCAACAGATTTTATTAAATTTGTACAAATTTATTGTCTGGGCCTTCGCCGTTAATGTTCATGTTCTGTAAAGAAAACTTGCTCATTCAATTATTAGTTTCAGTTTTCCATGTCCTGATGGCTAAACTAAGAATGCATTCCCAGTCAGTGTTGCAGATAATAGCTGTCTTTCTAGGGAAGAGAAAAATATAACGCCATCATAAACTTTTGGAGTTCTCTAGCTTTGAAGGTCTGCAACTTCTCAAGACACGAGTGTCCCATGTTTCCACCGGGAAGTGGCCCAGAAGGGTCTATATCTCCCGGTCCTCGTTGGACCTCGGAGGGTGGGAGTGGGCGAGTGGGAGGAGGGATGGATGGAGCCCAGAAGGAGCATCATTCCAACCGCCTGTAGAGAGAGAGGGATGACTAGGGGGAAGGCAGAGGAGAGCTCGGGCGAGGTGGATAGAGAGCGTTGGCAGTGACCCGTGAGCTGGGGGGGAGAAGGAAGAGGGGGGAACAGGGGGAAAAGCGCTCAGTACAGTGTTCTGCAGATAGTAAGCGCTCAATAAATGCGACTGATTGAAAAGGATGGGGGAGGTGGAAGTGCAGAGATGGGAGAGAGAAGGAGCAGGCCAGAGAGGATCGGTTGTTTGAGCGGATGGACGCAAGGGGGCGCCGAAGCCCTGGAGGAGAAGGGGCCTGGTGGGCTGCAGCAGGAGGGGCCAGAGGCCTACAGAAACTCTGGGTGCTGTCTATGTCTGTGTGTGTCTGTCTGGTTCTGTCCGTCTCTCCCGACCCCCGGGGATGGTAGGGGCAGGGGCATCCTTGGGACAGCCGAAGGGTTGGGATTTTAAGCTGTCGGTCCCCAGGGTCCGCCTCCGTGCATCACTTGGATGGGAGGATGGTCCCTGGCCCAGGATCTCCCCCAAAGACTTCTCCCAGCCCCTCTCTCTGGCCTCTGCCGGTGGTCTTCTGGCTCCTAGCTGCGGCCAGGCTGGCCCACTTGCTCCTCGGGATGGCGACCTGTCCCTCTCTTCCCCCACCTCCGCCTCGCCCTCCCGTTTCCTTCCTCCCTGGCCCTTCGAAGGCCTCATTCTTTGCCCCATTCCTCAGCCTCACCTCTCCCGCCTCTCAGACCGCTTCCACGGCCCAGCCCTGGTTACCCCCTTTTTTCTCTCGAACTCCTGATCCGGCCCACTCCTCCTCTGGGTTCCGATGACTTATCCTGTCCGAGGGAGGAAGCTTCTGCATCCTCGGGAAGCTCCCTGGCACTTGGGGTGGGTTGAGGAGACGAGGCTGAAGTTCCCCGGAATGACGCCATGCTCGCCGACTTGTTTCTCTGGCGTAGGACCGGCATGGGTACCGAATACTTCCCTAAGACAGAGTTGAAAGTGAAATTTATTTGATGTAAAAGGGTGTTGAGTGATTTCCTCCACGAGCCAGCTACAGTCCCGAACAATGAGAGCAGACCTTCTCGATTCCCTTCTGCTAACCCCATCACAGATGCGGGAAAGGAGCTCCTCTTAAGGACTTCATTCTCGCGGGGCCTGGTGCGTTTTCCTTATGTGCCTTAGTAGCCAAGATCAAGAGATGTACAAAATAAGAAAATCTTTCCTGGGTTGGAGATCCCGACTGACTTCATTCTGCATTGCGATCGCTATTTCGTGGATTTACTATAATGTAGAGCACTGTTCTGAGCACTTAGGATAATAAAGACAAAAACCACCATCCCTCTTTTCAAGGAATTGGCAATCTAATGGGCGAGTTTCGACCCCCTTTGCCCTCCCTCAACCTTGCCTGAGCTCTACATTCTTTGAAGCTGGCTCCCTTTCTAAGATTATAAAATATATCTTTTAGAAATTTTGTCTTCAAGGGCAGGGATGGTATCGTCTACCATTTTCGTTCTCTCCCTCTGTTTTGTACAGTGTTATGCACAGAGTAGGAATTAAAATACTATTTATTTATTTTTGGCTTGGGCAGTGGTCTTTTATCCACCTTTCCCATCCACTATTCCCTCATTTTTGCCTGAGGGAAAGGAGAGGATAAAGTAATTTTTCAAAAGTGAGATGTATTCAAGACTCACCTCCCACAATAAGCGATTAAATGCCAATCATTATTAGAGATGTTAACAATGACAGTTTTGTTATTCAGTCTAGATCTCTGTCTAAAGGATATTTTTAAATAAAAGGGGTATCAATCATATTTTTTAAAAAATCACATATATTGAGGAGCATAGTAGTACAAGGAGCCTGGCCTAGTCGATAGAGTCCAGGCTTGGGAGTCGGAAGGTCATGGGTTCTAATCCCAGCTCCACCACTTGTCTGCTGTGTTGCCTTGGGCAAGTCGTTTCACTTCTCTGTTACCTCATCTGTAAAATGAGGACCGAGACTGTGGCCCCACATGGGACAGGGACTGTGTCCAACTTGATTTGCTTGTATTCACCCCAGTGCATAGTGCAGTGCCTGGCACATAGTAAGCACTTAACACATACCATCATCATCATTATTATCACTTACTGTTTTAAGCAACTGGGAGAGTAGAACACAACAGACCCATTTCCTGCTTACGAGAGCAAAACCTTCAGCTCTGACCTATTTAAAGGCATTGCAAGAAGAATCAAATCATTTTGCAGTTTCACCGGGATAGAAATAGCTTAAACCTGAAAATAATAAACTGTTCAATAACATAGGTAGCTGCGTCTTGTTAGCTCTTGTGCTAAACTCTGAAATAGTGCCCTTTCTGATGATTTTATGTTCACTGCTTATTGGGAATACAAGCCAGCAACGAAGTCCAGGTATTTATTTTTGCTGTGAGTTTGAGTGTGCTATAAGTGTTATGCGGACAGTATTATGTGCTTGCTAATTGAACTGTGAAAGCTTTATGAGATCATTAAGTTTCAGTGAGCAAACCCAATCCCATGTTAGCTTGGGCTGAGAGTCATGCGATGATAAATGACATTTTTTAAAAAATCCTCTTTTATAGGAAAAAAATGAACTTCTTGAGACTGCCCCGGTGGGTATCCTTGAATAACAGAGTCGCTTGTCTGGATGGTTCCTTGGGAATTAGGTCCAGTTAAATGCGATTCTTGAGAGAAGCATTAAATACAGCAAGGAGAGCCTCTGTTTATTTAGTGTCAAGGTTCGTACATTTCGATTGGTGGTGCGTTTGGATTATGTATTTTGTAAAATATAGAAATAGCTGTAAGAAATGAGAAATCACTCTGGGCTAATTAGGGAAGCTGACTGGGCTTACCTCCGTACAGAGTAATTAAACAGATAGCAACTCTGCTTCAAATCTCTTAGATTTGGTGAGCTACTCTGGTCAGCATTTCTGACTTTTCACTTCAAGCATCAGAGGTTCTTCAGTAGACTTATAGGAGCCTATATGCATCAGATCGGAAGCCTCTTATAGAGGGGTTTTGCTCTTCACTCTGACATTTGGATAAGGTAAAAAGCAGTAGGTTTGCTTATGGGTTTCAAGTGGGCAGTAACGGTGACGACTTCTGATAAACACCCTTGTTTTCAGAGTCTGTTTGAAAAAATACAGACATGCCATTTAGAGTTGTTTTTTTTCCTTTAATCCATAACTGATCGTTCAGACTCAGAACTCCAAGTGGGGTTGGTAGGCAACAGCACGCAGCTCCGTCCCATTTTTCTCAGCTACCCCAGATCGCTCTCAAGATGCCCAGTTTGGAGAAATCTATACCAACACTTTCCTTTCCACATCGAGCACTGGATACAGTTTGCTTCTTTTAAAAGGGACCAAACAAAGCAACCACAAAACAACCCTTGCTGCTGCAGCAAGCAGATGAGAGGAGACATCACAAATTGTGCCAAGCCCTGGTAATGGAACCCTTTCTGCATGTCTGGTTTCCTCCAAAGTGAGTGAGAGTCAATATGGCATTAAGAATCAAGGCCATTTCGATTGTGTGCACATTGCAGCATCAAGGGCAAGAGATGCCATTATTTATTGATTTTCATTTGTCACGCTTCTCTTCTGCACCTCTAGTTTAAGTGGTCAGTTGTAGCTCTTAACTCACTGCAGACTGAAAGTCTCACCATCCCCTCATTCCCTTCAGATACTGACTTGTGTGTGATGGAGGTCAAGAGGAAGGATAAGAGGGTCCTGGCACAAACATAGAGGTGAACTGTATTTTTTTAAAAAATGATCTAGTACAAGGCAAATGCCCTTCATCAGGGCCTTTGCCGCTGCTGTGAATATTCAGACCATTTCCAAAGAATTGACAGCATTCATGGGCGTTTCTGCTTAGCCCCTCATTAGGGAGAATATTTTAGTCTTCTGTTGGCTGATTGACAAGATGTAGTTATACCTCTAATATGGATGAGATCCCACCCAAAGGACCGGAGATAAGAGATGCACAGAAAAAAAATAAATAAATGATGGTATTTGTTAAGTGCTTACTATGTGCCAAGCACTGTTCTAAGCTCTGGTATAGATACAAGGTAACCAGGTTGTCCCAGGTGGAGCTCACAGCCTTAATCCTGATTTTACAGATGAGGTAACTGAGGCACAGATAAGTTAAGTGACTTGCACAGAGTCACACGGCTGATCAATGGTGGAGGTGGAATTAGAACCCACGACCTCTGACTCCCAAGCCCACGCTCTTTCCACTAAGCCACGCTGCTTCTCCAAAAGCCCTAATTCTGATGTCATCCCACAAGTACCACCGAGTCTGAGCCTTGAACCCAGGGAACGTAAAAGCTATTGCTCTGCTGAACTCATTACCTACCAAACAGCTATCAATTTGCTTAGCTTTATGTACCCATGGTGACGGTTGAGGGCACAGATAATCATGGTCCACTGTCTCGTGTTACTTGGAAAGAAACTAAAGCCCACGCTCATCAAGTCTGCATTTTATTTCTATCCCAAATGTATTTATGGAGAATAAGTTTAAAAATCAGTTTGGAATAATGGTAAGTATCTATCCCTCAAAATTCTTTCAGAGTACGATTTGGTTACTTAGAGTAAGCCCCGGGTGTTCGGGTGGGGCCACGCCCAGGTCTTAAGGAGAGCACCTCAATGCCAGGCCCACCAGGATCTCATCGGTTTGAAGCATAAAGAGAAATCACTGCTTGGACCTTAAAATGATTAGATGTTAAGATAGAGGACCGTAGAGAAAGGGGATGGTTGGGGAGAGGATAGAAGGGGAGAAGCAGTAGGACAACCTTTTTAAAAAGGAGGCTAGAGATACTCGGTTTTGGTGAGTGGATTGACCAGAATTGGATCCAAACCCTTCCACTTCACAGAGTACCCTTTGCTGCAGCGAGCCCGAATTTCCATATGCTGCGAAGTCCCAGATCTGGCCGGGGGTTATCCTCTATTAATTCATTCATTTGGGAGGGTGGGACACCCCCGCTGAGATGTGAAGCATAGGCTCAGCCTCTGCGCCAAATCGAGAGAGCTGAGATTGAGGCACTCCAGAATTGGGAGAGCTGAGCTGCTCAGAGGAGCTGCATTGTTGGTGAGTGGCCAGCCGCATTCTAACCCATCCCTCACATCAGCTAGGTGGGGACCACCACGGTGGGAAGGGGAACTCTACATCATCTCGGTTCATTTCATTTTCTTACCGTTTCACTTTTTGTGTTCATCTGTGTGCCCCTTCCCTTCCCCTCCACTGATTGAAGAAAGCCTGCATGTATTTTAAATCTTAGCATTTTTTAATCCCAGGGACAAATTTTAATGACTTCATTTTGCTTTGGGGTTCCTTTCCAAAATGTTCCTTTTCCTAGTATGCTTGGTGTAAGTGATTACCTGTTTCTTTCGAGGGAGGAGTTTTTTAAATTTTTTTTTCAGAGCTTCTAATTCTTTGTACAGTCTCCGAAATCCATCAGCAGTGTAATATTGATGTTGGATTCATTTAAAAAAATAAAATTCTCACCTTTGGGGAATATTGCCAAACCAGCAAGATGGTAGATTTTTCTTATACTGAGTTAGAATTCATGATAAGTTTTCTCAAAATGAGAAAAACCTATTTTATCTCTGCTAATCTTTTCCATTCTCCATTTGAAAATATATTTGCATGTGTGATTTAGAAAAGGGTCAGTTTTTAAGTGATCACCCGTTCTTTTTTGAGTGTATTTCTGCAAACAAAACTCATTCCTCAGATGTGCTCATTCACGGGCAGACCCATGATACAACTCTTTCTTTCCGAAATGGATTTCTTTCAATTCTCAATATAAAATTTAATAATAATTAAATCAATATCTTTGCCTTTTGTTGCAGGAAGAAGGTGGGGAATTTCCCTTCCCAGCCATGGGAGGGCTATTAGTGGAAGCCTCTTTTATTGCAATACTCAGTCATTTAAAAGGTTTGAGAATCAGAATGTTACTATTCAGGTTTATGCTGTTAGACCTGGTGTGGGTATGGCTCCCCAAAAAACACTTTTCTCCAGGTGTGATTTGAGTTTGCTAATGATGTTTTCTTTTGGGGGAATCTATCAAAACCTTTTCTGTTTTTTTAGTTGGTAAGTCCTTATGAACTCTCAAAGAAAATATGGGTGATCGTCATATCATATGTAGACAGTGATTCACATCTCCATAGACTGCAAACTGCCATTTACAAAATAAAGTGATAAGGCATACTTCTCCATGATTTAGGAGTTTGTTGTTCCTTAAATATAGATCACCTTTCTTTTCTGGCATTTCCAGTCAATTTTAATCTTGCAACTAAACTACGTTTTGGTAGTATTTGTTGACATATTTCGGTAGTATTTTGACGGGAGGAAACAGTATTCCTAACATAATAATGATGGCATTTGTTAACCGCTTACTATGTGCAAAGCACTGTTGTAAGCGCTGGGGAGGATACAAGGTGATCAGGTTGTCCCACGTGGGGCTCACAGTCTTAATGCCCATTTTCCAGATAAGGTAACCGAAGCCCGGAGAAGTTAAGTGACTTGCCCGAAGTCACACAGCTGACAAGCGGCGGAGCCGGGATTTGAACCCATGATCACTGACTCCCCAGCCCGTGCTCTTTCCACTGAGCCATGCTGCTTCTGTACTCCAATTATGCTTTTAAAATAAAAAGGAAACACTCTGTGGTAATAAATATGTATCTCTTCTCAAATCACTCCTCTTCACTGAAAAGATGCAAGGAGAGAAGATCTAGATAGTGAGTGAGTTGCGTGGCAGGAGTAGAATCTAAATCGAATCCTAGTTCCTCTTCAGAGGAGTATCGGCCGAAGGAGAAATGTACCCCTCAGCCCCTGCCAATCCAGGGTTATTGTGAATGGATATATTAATAGCACCCGCCCAGACAGATTGAGGAATGGAGTGCTCTGGGACCATTCCGAGGATGTCACCGGCAAAAATTTCATTTAAAAGAGCTGCTCTATCAGTTGTCATTTTGGGAACTAGTTCAGTGAATTTAACATCCAGTTGAGATAACCAGATTCTGCTTTTGATATGGTCTCCTTTTGATGTGAAAGGGTTCTTTTTCTAATTGACAGTATATCATTCAAGCTCTAACAATGTGCTTTGGAGAAGAGAGTGGCATCGGGTCTGCCCGGTGGTGATAGTGTTCCCTGATAGGGTTTGTGTTTTCAAGTGTACTCATATCAAGAAGAATTCAGTGGTCCAGTACTCTTTAGCAGGTCAGCAACTCAGTCAGAAAAGAGGGGATCAAGAGAAAGATGTGGGTGCTCAAGGAAGAGGTAATTGGAGCTATTTATATTCTGTATCAGGGCACTAACAGAAACCTCTTTGCCTTCTTGGGGAGGTGGGATGAGAAACTATTAGGAGTCTGTGCTATTCAGTGCTACCTTGCCTGAGAGAGAGCTCTGAAGTAGCAAGGAAGCTTTTGTGAAGCGAGGGGCTTTTCTAATCTGAAAGAACCAGCCACCTTAACAATTGGAAATACATGAATTGGCTCATGGTAGAATATGCACTGAAGTCATTCATGGTGGATTTCCCAAAGCTATTTACTAAATATGTCATAATCCACCAGTGTATGTGAAAAGAAGACAACCGACTGCAGAATAATGCTAGGGGACAGCTCTTTGTGTATCTATCGCCAGGCTTTGCCCACTCAGAAAGCTAGTGCTGCATGCTACGCAGTAAAGAACTTTGAAGCTTCGCACTAGGAAACCTAGTACTTTATGCGTCTGCTTCTCAGGTACCTTGAAACTGTGCTGTTGAGGAGTGTTCTCTGCCTGTCAGAAATCTTCACATTTCCAGTTTAGGAATCAAGGAAAATGCAGGACCAAGATTCTATTCATCAGTGCCCTCCGATCAGGTTCGTAGGTTCAGGGGAGAGAGGGAATACTGAGGGATGGGGAGGGGGTAATCACACTTAAAACAGGTTCCCTTATGTCCCGAGCGAAGGGAAGTTTGTATTGAAAATTTAGCAGTTAAACCTCATTGTAATCTGGGGTACCTCAACCAGAATCTTTGGCTAATAGTCTCAATTCCTGGAAATTTTGGGGGATGCAGAGTCCAAGTTGTATGCATTGCCAGACATTCTAAGTTTGCCACCGCATCTTAGAGAATTCTCTGGAGCCTGGAGGAAAAAAAAATCGTTTTTCTTGCTTGTTAATACTTGGATTTGGTATGTGTGCGCAGAGACCTTCGAGATAGATAGTTTTATAAACATAAACAAAAGGTCCGTTATTTGGTTTTTAGATCCGGAGATGCCTAAGGAATGACTTAATCACTGTCCTCTTCTTGACAGTTGCAGATAGTAGACTGGTAGTTGGCTAACTCTTTTGAAGGGCAAATGTATGAAATTACATGTATCTAGCCAACTCAGTAGTGCTAACAGAGGTCTGGAAGTTGAAGCAGTAGTAATTATGGCATCGAGTGCCTACCTGGTACAATAAATTGTACTAAGCTTTCTGGAAAAGTACAACTAAAGGTTCAAGCTATTCCCAGTGAGATTGACACTGATATTTCCTTCTTATTCCCTCATTCTCTGGTGGTACTACATTTTAAATGCCCCCATCCAATGTGAGTTGGGAGAAGACTGCCCTTCATTCCCAGTCTATTTTAGAATTGTGCAAAATGGTCACCACTCACCGGGACTACCTAAGGCTCCAGCCTCCCTGGAGGTATCTGGAGCCAAAGGTTTCCATACACAAGGCAGTCACCAGTGCGGCTAAACGTCTGCGTACCAGGGTGCAGAAAGGTTCTTTGCATTGGCTCCTGCTGCTCCAGGGAACCTTCAGAATAACCTCCAACCTTTAGATATCACCTTTAAGAGTTCTCCTAAGATGGCTTATGTTGCTTCCTATCCCCTTAGGCACTGGTGACATAGGCTTGGTATAATTTATAATTGAAACAGCTGTCGTCTTGTCATATTGTGAGATGTCGAGATCTAGAGATTTGTGGAAGGCAGGTCTACCAACTCCTATATCTATTGACTGAAGCCCAGAATTCTTAAAAGACAAGTGAATGAGTATATGTGTGTGTGTTGGGGGGTGGGGGGCGGAGGAGAGAGTGAGAAAGAAGAGACAAAGGATCACTTAGATTTAAAGTGGTATTAGGAACGTGTAGTCAGTTAAAAGGATTACTAAAATATAGTAGCTGTGGGAAAAATGAGTGGTGAGACTTGTTGAGGGAATTCTGTGAAAATCTTCAGCCCCACAAATTCCAAATTATCAAATATATGGGGAAGCGCCCGCTATCCCAAAAAATGCAATCCGTCTATAGAATGTTGGGCAGGAAATCTTCAGCTGAGTCAGCGCTAACTAGATTCCTTCCCAGATTCTACATCCTTTTTAAAATTAGCAAGGTTAAACACCACCAAAGTTTTCTAGTGTCTCAAACAGCAATACACAGATGAATAGAGCCTCCTTTTCCACCATTTGAAAATTTCCAAATCTAGTTTTTCTAGAAGTTATTTGGAGGAAATAACTTCCCAAAATGAAAGGGTTTAAAGGGATGGATTGGAGTGAATACCTTCCAGAGTGAATGTTTGGGATGTTATATGTTGTTCTCCCACTGTCCCTGGGTTTTGATCTCAATATAGCTAAGAGTTTTCCCCAAGGTAAAGTGTGTGAGTTTCCACCAATCTATAAGGATTTATTTTTGTCTCTATTAATTTAGCTCTTGTCTCTCTCTCCTTCATTGTTGGCTATGCTATTGGAAGAAATCTCAAATTCTCTTTGTTAAAACTTACTTTGTCTTAGAAGAGGTTCCCGATAGTCAATTCCAGCCACTCTCCCCTGATCACCTTGTCCAGTCTCCAATCTCCACACTGAATCAGTGCTTTCCAAGCCCAAATTCCCAAATGAGGTGAGGGAAGGGAGGTAAGGATTTGAAGAGTGGAAGTTCCTCTCCTTCAAAGATGGAGTGCTTCAGTCATCACTGGTCCCACAGTCCGGGTTCTCCTCTAATCTGGGTAAGTGGACAGCCGTTCACCGGTGAAGCCTGAAGTTGCTGGACTGTGGCCCAGGGGCTGAAGCTCCAACAAGCCTTAGCACAAATTAAACCCTGTGCTTCTTATTCACTGAAGGGTCAGAATTCTGGGCAAATTGATGTTGGTAAGGTCACCCTCAATAGTGGGGCCCTGTCCATGTTTGTCAGATTGGAAAAAAACCATATTTCTGGCTAGAAGAGGCCTCCATATTTTTAAGTAATAAAAGGACTGTAATGCTTTCAGTTGTTTTGGGGGAGGGGTGGCAGAGTGGACTGTCAGCTATAAGAACAGACCCAGGCAGCTTCCTTCCTTTCTGGCTTTTTGCCACCTCCTCCCCCTAATCCAGCGTGGCTCAGTGGAAAGAGCACGGGCTTTGGAGTCAGGGCTCATGAGTTCGAATCCCAGCTCTGCCACTTGTCGGCTGTGTGACTGTGGGCAAGTCACTTAACTTCTCCGTGCCTCAGTTCCCTCATCTGTAAAATGGGGATTAAGACTGTGAGCCCCACGTGGGACAACCTGATTCCCCTGTGTCTACCCCAGCGCTTAGAACAGTGCTCGGCACATAGTAAGCGCTTAACAAATACCAACATTATTATTATTATTAATCCCTAGCCTTTAAGATTTCCACTGATGCTAGAAGGGACTCCATATTAGGGCCTTTTTAAATTTTGATGGAGCAGTGGAGTGGGGGACTCCATATTAGGGCCCTTTTAAATGTTGATGGAGCAGTGGTGTGGGGCAGTGGAAGCTGTGTGAAGCCTAGCAGTTACGGGTGGGGAAAGGGAGATGATGGAAGGAAGAAACAAAAGTCAGTTCAGTCATTACCCAATCCCTTAAGCAGCGGTTGGGAACCCAAGGCTCTCGGTTAAGTTATGCCTCTAGTTGACACCACACATACCTGCAGGGCAAAGGAGGCAACACCATTTGGTTCACCATCCCCCACCGTAAAAAGTCGGGCGGAAAGAAGCCGGCTGACACTACCCCTTTGACCCAGAAATGAGCCAAAGGGACGCAGCACCTCACAGCCAGGAACTGCTGGGTTTTCCCGCCATCCTCCCTGGTCAACCTGGCAAGCTGGAGACACTCTTTGCCCCCTCCCTCCCAGTGTCTGTGCCCACAGTAGTGGCCGCAAAGTGAGCCAGCAAGCCAGGTGGGGAGGGAGATTATACACTCTCCATGGACAGCGGACACAGTCCACCCTGGCGTGGCATTGACGAGCTATATGTTGGCAGGGAAGTGTCAGAACAGCCCCAGTCCAGGTGCCTTGCTTCCCTTGAGCTGTGGAGGAACAGATCAACCCTCAACATATTCCAGGCCCAGATTGGCAGCAGCGGGTGGTGGCGGCAGGAGAAGAGGAGGAGGGGTGAGTGAGGCCCAGCAGCTGCACGTCTGGGACTCACCCATTTGCTTTCCCAGTGAACCCAGAGTAAGTTGGTTCTCACTCTTTCTCTCTCCATTTTTCTTTTCTCCTTTCCTTCCTCCCAAATTTCTTATCTAAGTCGCGTGATTGGCCGTTTGGATATCACCTGTTTAGAGGTTTCACTTGGTTTAGTGCTCTGGCATGAAAAGTTTACAGACCCCACCCCTGCCTTAAAGGATTGTAATTGGAAGGTATTTTTAAAATACGCACTTACTTTCCACCACGTGGATCGGATTGGTGACCGTGTTGCACTCATCTTGAGCAGTGAAGCTAACTAAACACCATTTCTTTGTACCTTTCATCTCATTTTCCAGCATTAACATTGCCCAGGATGTTTGGAATGCAAACTGCGAGATTGATCTTTTTTTTTTTATTAAATAGAACTCTCCAAATCAAATTTGTCCCTTGATTTGAGGAGTCTGTTAATTTACCCCTCCCTTTGCTCACCTCTTCTAGTCCCTCCTACCCAATACCATCTATCCAAGAACAACAAAAAAACAGATGATCCAAATCTACCTCTTACTCTGTAACAGCATGTTGCCAATGTTTAATGTTTGAGTGCCTCCAATGCTTAATGTAATGAAACATACATAGAATATGGCCCTCGTGAGCAAATTCTCCCTTATCTAGATTTCCACCTCTACTAACAAATGTGCCACACTGGAAACAGAATCCCAGACTCAAGAGTCAGTGAAATCATGCCTGATAAAGGTCTTGGTTCAAAATATTTTTGTTTTGATTGCGGTTTCTTTGCATGTGATATTAGCTCTACTTATGTTATTCACATCTGAGTCTGATGGGAGGGTTGTTTAAGCAATTGGTCAGGGTCCGAGGTGGGTTATCATAAGATCTTGGGCCAAGGTGGTTGCAGTTTGGGTGGAGAGGAATGGGAAGCTGTGGGAAATAATGTGAAAGAAGAATTGGCAAGATTTGGCAATAGAAAGCTACGATTTAAGAATAGGAAAGTTGAAAGACACTGAGGAGTTGAGGATGACACCGAGGTTGTGGGCTTTTGAGGTAGAATTGCTGTCAGACTGAAGTAGTACTTCAAAGTTTCAAGGGGTATTCTCAGTTTAGGGACCACCCAAGGAAGACCCTGTAAGAGGTGCAGGACACCTATCTTTTTTCATTGACCGTCGATTGGTCTCATCATTCCATCCTGCTCAGAAGAAAGCATCCGACCTAAAATCCCGTGGCAACTTATGCGATTTAGTTCTTGATTTAATTTACTTCCTTCCCCTCTCCAAATCCTTAAGTATTTCTTTTCCTGTCTTCAGTGGATTGCAACTCTGAGCCCTCTGACCTTCAGGGCTCACAGAATCAACCGGAAACTTCACGTGCTGCTTTAAAAATACAATATGTAATGGGCTTCCATCTCTTTTCCCCTTTTGGATCTAAACTGAGTTCACAACTTCTGACTTTCCCTGTTAGATATTGGGATCATCCTTATATCACCCACTTCCTCCTGGAAGGGTGAATGCATGTCTGTAAATGTCTAAGCACCGACCTAGTGGGGAACATCAAAAGGCAGCCAACCAGATAGAAATCTGCTTATTCTTTTTGTAGGAACACCGCTTCTAGGGCGTAAGCGTATGGCATTGCTGGCACCTCTAAAGAGCATGCTGGAATTTTTTCATGAGACTGATGGGAAGGGAGCTAAATGCTCCAGATGTTTACGAAAAAAACATCTCCTTCAAGAAGAATCAGGGCCTGCTTTATAGGTAGGGTGAGGATTTAAAAGGTTTTATTGGAAAAAATGGACCTTTTTTCTTTAAAAAAAAAAAATTGGTGTCATTTATTGGATTTTAAAAAATTGGAGTAAAAATGAAGTTTGCACTTCCAAAAATTTGTTTTTTATGATGAATTTTAATAATCAAATTCAATAACTGAATGACAAGTGGAATATTGATTGGTCACATGTGCCATTACAGCTGTTGTTTGTCAAACACAGCAATATTAAGGCAACCTTGCTCAATTTAGAATATCGGACTCTGGTGTGAACCTAAAACTTTACAACATATAAATCTTGGTTTGAGGTGGCACTTTATATTGGAAGAAGAAGAATAAAATGTATATATGGGATAGAAAAAATGATCAGAGTTGCTAACTACTCGTGGAAACTCCAAACTCTTTACAGTCTTATCCATCCTCCTCCAACCCCACTGCCACCCCCCGCCCAATTGTAATGCATTCAAAAATGAGTAGACCTTCAAGCTATCCCATTATCCCTGTCACCTAACTTGTAATAGGTGTCACTGGGTACTCTGAGAGTCGGAATGATTCAGCATAAACCATTAACGCTACAGTAAAAATAATTCAAGCGTATTCCCTGCTGATGGTAGGACATACCTACTCCTTTTTAACCAGTGGTATGTGAGCAATAATCATCCTGAATCGCAGAGGCTCAGAAGAGGCACACAGTTGGGAGATATGGATTGAATGGCTTTTCAGAAAAACGATCCAGGCAGCAGAGGGAAGTTAGGACTAGAGAGAGAAGTCAGTGAGGAGGAAGGTGGCGGCAACTCTGAATATCCCCAGTGATGGAGTGTTTGGAAGACTAAAAAAGAAGATAAAATATCCCCAAGTTGATATTAAAAAATGAATCCTTTAATAGATGTGCAAACACTGTGAATGGCTAAAAGACATGGAAGTCGCTAGGAATGAATGAAAAGACCAAATCAAGGTGGTATTTTTGCTAACATAATCAAATTCTGTTTGCGTATTACAATAACCCCCCGATGCTCTGACTACTAGATCAATCAGTGGTATTTACCGAGTGCTTACTATGTGCCGAGCACTGTACTAAGCCCTTGGAAGAGTACAATTCCCAGGGGTCTCACAACTTATAGTAGTGGAATGAGAGAGCAGGTATTAGATGTCAAACTGAAGGAGGGAAAAGAGTTTTCAGAATTAGGGTTTGTTTCAGAGGTTTCCCTTCTGCCTTGGTTATTTCAAAGAGGGATTTGACCGGCATGTTATAAGGAGGTTAGGGAATATTTTTACAACACTGCTTGTGTATGTGCCCACAGAACCAGAGCGGGTGAGTATGTTGGTGCAAGTATTCCCTAATTGAGCTCAACAACTGTAAGCTTTTTGTGTGCAGGAAACATAACTTAGAGAGCTTCTGTCGTGCATTTCCCAGTGCTTTGTACAGTAAATTATACTCAGTAATTAACATTACTGCTACAGCAAGATGAGGAATGGTGCACTCTCTTGGTAAATAGGTGTCAGCATGGCTTGTTGGGTTTTACTTAGAAGGAGGTAGAGTGTTTTGATCTGATAAGTCTATTCAAGATTGGTGAATTTCTCACCTAGAATGTAGCATTTCTCCAATCTACTGCATATTTCGTACATAAAATATAGTTGGGTAGGTGGCTCAGGGAAATGTTCCCTATCCTAGAATCATGGGAGGGGCCAGAATCGGGCCCATTTATTTTCCTACATTCTCTTTCTGTGTTGAGTGGAGGACTACAGGCTGGCTTCTGTCTCCCCCTTTTAGACCTTGAGCCCGTGGTTGGGCAGAGATTGTCTCTGTCTGTTGCCGAATTGTACGTTCCAAGCGCTTAGTACAGTGCTCTGCACACAGTAAATGCTCAATAAATATGATTGAATGAGTGAATGAATGAATGAATGTTCCCAGCTTGCCATTATTGAAAATAATACAACATGAAAGTACTTCTGCCAGGGACAGTTTATACTATCCTGATCCTAGATATTCTCAGCATTTCTTTATGAATTATTTCTAATATCTACCTATAATGAAATCAGCAATAAAATTAGAAAAGAAAACACCAAGTTGGTACCCCTTAAAGACGGACAGTTGGAAAAGCAATACCTTCATCTCCCATTCCTTACCCTAATACTTTATGGCACAGGTTATGGTTTTGATGATCCAAAGGAGCAGGGCTGGGCAGATTGCTCTGTAAATTCAGTATATTTCTAAATCAACATATTAGCACAACTCTTCAGAGCGGAGTGCCGTAAGTGATGAAGGAAAGATGAAACCCTGTAAAGGATCTGTGTGAGTAGCTTGAAAATTCTTTAAAAGTTTCAGGAAATGAACAATCACGAGTTATGGGTCCATTTAGGAGGGTGAGGGAAGGAAGCTATGCCTGGGATTCTTCTATGTCATTTTATAAACTGAAAAAATGTTGATAGTTTCTGTTGGGTGTAGCTATCCTCTGAATTTGGTCATTTTCCTTAGCCATTTGGTGTGAAAGATTTCACATTAGATGAGATAAATTGAAGGATAATAATAGTCATTGTCATATTTAAGTGTTTACTATATGCCAGGCACTATACTAAGGGCTGGGGTAGATACAAAGAAATTTACCCCTCCCATTGCTCAGCTGGAAGCAGGAAGCAGCTGGAGTTTATGCCTCATCATTCTACAAAATGGGCAGATAAGAAACATCTAGCTCTGTTTTATTCCCCTGTGTTTCAACCCTTGTGTTGTTTTCAGTGGGATTGAATCACATTAGAAAAGAGTTAGAAGTGTTTATGTTCTGCATCATAACACAGTTAAACAGGATAAGAGTGAATAATTATCAACAATAATGCCACCTCTACAAGACCGTCCTCCCAAGGACCTGCTATGCCCAGGGATCCATCCGGATGTAAGGCAAGGATCCAAAACCTCTAGCCTAATGAGGGAGAGAGTGGTGTCAACTTGTGCCGCAACCTGTGCAGCTCTTACCAAAATGAAGAATCCAGCCTCTTGCTTCACACCGAGTCCGTTCCCTAGGAGTTTTGGGGAGAGTGCTCAGGCTCCAAGGCTCCCAGGCATGACAGGGCGCTGTCCGTTCTCCTCCACTGCCCTCTCCCATGGCTCTGTGGTGGGAAGGAAGCTGTGGGGCTCCTTACTGTCTCCCACTTTTTTAGACCTCTTCGGGGATGCCACAGACCTGCCCCCGAGCCCACTGGCACTGTCAGGGTGACCTCGCAAAGTTCACCAAAGAGCTCCTTGCCCTAAACAACAGCTTCTACTCCATCCTAATCCAGCCCATTCTCTCACCTGCCTCAGACCACCCCCTTCTCCTGTAAACATCCTTTAACTTTAGCTTCACTGGACCTCAGTTAACTCATCTGTAAAATGGCAATTGAGACTGTGAGCCCCACATGGGATGGGGACTGTGTCCAACCTGATTTGCTTGTATCCTCTCCAGGGCTTAATGTAGTGTCTGGCACATAGTAAGTGCTTAACAAATACCGCAGTTACTATTATTATTAGGTCTGACACTGTCCTATTCTGGTTCTCCTATCTCTGGTGACTCATTCTCAGTCTCCTCTGCCTCCCACCCACTAACTTTGAGAGTCCCCTTCTCTTCTCCATCTACACACCCACTTCTTTGGAAAACTCATTCACCCTCATGGCTTCATTTACCATCTCTATTTGGGTGGTTCCCAAGTCTACATCTCCAGTCCTGATCTCTCTTCTTCTCTGCACACTTTCATTTCCTCCTGCCTATTTCTACTTGGATGTGCTGCCGACCCCTCAGGCTTAACATGTCCGAAACAGAACTCCTTATCTTAATGATAATTATAATAATTGTGGTATTTAAGTGCTTACTATGTGCCAAACACTGTACTGAGCACTGGGTTGGAAACAAAGTCCCACATGTGGCTTACAGTCTTAAGTAGGAGGGAAAACAGGCATTGAATCCATTTTGCAGATGAGGGAACTGTGGCACAGAGAAGTAAAGTGACTTGCCCAAGGTCACACAGCAGATAAGTGTCAGAGCCAGGGTTAGAACCCAGGTTCTCTGACTCCCAGGCCCGTGCTCTTTCCACTAAGCCATGCTATTTCTCCACCCAAAACCTGTCTTCCCTCAGCTTGCCCATCACTCTAGACCCCGTTCCACCATCCTCATGCTCTCTCGCTCTCTCTCTGTTCCATAATCTTGGTATTATTCTTGACTCATCTCTTTCATTCAACCCTCACATTCAAGCTGTCACCAAATTCTGTCGATTCTTCCTTCACAACATTACTAAAATCTGCCCTTTCCTCTCCATCCAAACCGCTTCTCTGTTGATCCAAACATTTATTATATCCCATCTTTACTACTGCGTCAGCCTCCTTGCTGACCTTCTTGCCTCCTGTCTCTCTGCACTCCAGTCCATACTTCATTCTGTTTTTCTCTTAAAAAAAAAAAAAAAAAGCCCATAGAGTCCATGTTCCCCAGTCCTCTAGAACCTCAAGATGGTTGCCCACCCACCTCCACGTCAAACAGAAACTCTTTACCAATGGCTTTAAATCATTTAATCACAACCCAGTACGTTCACTTTGCCCCTGTAACACCAACCTAATGACTGTACCTCAATCTCATCTATCTTGCCGCCAATCACTTTTTTATGGTATTTAAGTGTCTACTGTGTGCCAGGCACTGTGCTAAGAGCTGGGGTAGATTCGAGTTAATGGGGCTGAACACAGCCCACGTTCACTTGGAGTTTACTGTCTTAACCCCCATTTTATAGATGAGGGAACCGAGTCATAGGGAAGTTCAGTGACTTACCCAAGGTTACCTAGCAGACAAGTGGTGGAGCCAGGACTAGACCCTAGGACTCCCAGACCTGTGCTCCTTCCACTAGGCCACACTACTTCCCACTGACTCAAGTCCTGCCTCTGCCCTGGAACTCCCTCCTCCTTCAAGGAGAAGCAGCGTGGCTCAGTGGAAAGAGCACGGTCTTTGGAGTCAGGGCTCATGAGTTCGAATCCCAGCTCTGCCACTTGTTGGCTGTGTGACTGTGGGCAAGTCACTTAACTTCTCTGTGCCTCAGTTCCCTCATCTGTAAAATGGGGATTAAGACTGTGAGCCCCACGTGGGACAACCTGATTCCCCTATGTCTACCCCAGCGCTTAGAACAGTGCTCGGCACATAGTAAGCGCTTAACAAATACCCACATTATTATTATTATTATTCAATAGCCAACAAACTGTCACTTTCCCCACTTTTGAAGCCTTATTAAAATCACATCTCCAAGAGACCTTCCCCAGCTAAACCTCATTTCCCCTACTCCCTCTTCCTTTTGCACCACGCTTGCACTTGGATTTATGCCCTTTAAGCACATGTTTTTCTCTGCTTATTAGGTGCATATATTAAAAAAACTAGGTGGTGGTGTATAGATATTATGTGAGTCTGGCAACAAATTATAACTCATGTTCCTCTTAAACTGAGCCCCATTTGGGAAAGGGAGTCCAGTCTACCCCAGAGCTTAATCTAGTGCTTGGCACAAAATAAAGGCTTAAAAATGCCATCATTAATATTATATTAACTAGAGTTACATTATCTAAATATCTTTAGAGTCTCCAGAAATCGAAACCAGCCTGATTTTAAACAGGTGGTCAATTGTGGAAAAATAATGGAGGGCATATAAGTGGCATGTGGCCTTCTTTTAAATGTTTTCAGGAATCTAGAGTGGTTGGCTGATTTTATTTGGTTTTCCTTTTAAAAAAAACCTAAATAATTGCCTTTTTTTTTAGGTGACCTGTCATGAAACCTTTCTGAGGTTTGGCAAAATTTCATCTGGATACTTTAATGAAATTATAGTTCCACTAGCAGGCGTATACTGTCTCTGTGAGAATGAGAGAGATGATTTGGGCCATGTGGCTGGTTTGTCCCCCCTCTTCAGCTGTTTTTCCCCTGAACAATCCCCAGGGCTGAGTCACTCAAGGAGTGCTAGTGACAACACAGAGGAAGAGAGAGGCTGCGGTTCTACCTCTACCATGTCCTTGGCCCCTCTCCCCTAAGTCAGTGACATTTGGCCTTAGGGCATAGGGAAGCCTGCTGGAAGTATCCCTTGCCCTATCCGCCCTCCCTCCTGCCATTCCTCCTACTCCTCTCCCACTCCCCATGCCTTAAGCCTTATCATCCAGTTGGGTTTTTTGTCCAGATGTCTTTGAGAGAAGCAGCATGGCATAGTGGATAGAGCTTGGGCCTGGTAGTCAGAAGGTCATGGATTTTAATCCCAATTATGCCATTTGCTGTGTGACCTTGGGCAAGTCACTTTACTTCTCTGTGCCTCAGTTACCTCATCTGTAAAATGAGGTTTGAGACCGTGAGCCCCTTGTGGGACAGAGACTGTGTCCAACCCGATTTGCTTGTAACCACCCCAGCGCTTAGTTAGATGTCTGGGACATAGTGAGCGCTTAACAAATATCTTCATTATTATTCAGTGCTTAGAACAGTGCTTGGCACATAGTAAGCACTTAACAAATACCATCTTTTAAAAAATATATATATAAATCCATCAGAGTGCTTGGAAATGGAGACCTTCATGACTACCTTTAAATCTATCCCCATCCTCTCACCACCTCTCTTTCTGTCTCAGAGGGGTTATTAGCCATTAGAGTCTCCAACACCAAGCACTCTCCAAAGAGAGAGAGCGAATAATATAATAAATAATATATTTAGATATTAAATATATAAATTTAGAGAAATGAGATATATTTGAATGTTAAGGAAATGTCAATCGATTCATCTGTTTGGCTATGACTCTAGACTGTAAGCTTGCTGTGGGTGGGGAATGTGTCTGCCAACTCTGTTGCACTGTTAAACTGAACTCTCCCAAGCACTTAGTACAGTGTTCTGCACCCAGTAAGTGCTCAGTAAATACGATGGCTTGATTGAGACTCTTTAGTCACTGATTAAATTCCACAGTCGTATTTACTTTGTATCTACAATCTTTGGGAAATCGTGGCTGCATTATTTCCTTTTAAAAACGCGATGTGCTTCAAGATTTCATAGGGCATTTATTTGAGGTAAGGAATTGACTTTATTGTCTCTCTCAGGGAAGCTATAGCATAGATCCATCAAGGAGCAAAGAAGCTGACATTCTGACCCTGCTCATGATATAAAGGAGACAGTTCCTTAGCACTAAACCCTTAGATTACTTTCTTTCCTTTTGAAGACTTCAAAGTGAAAGAAAAGTGACTGACAGGAAGGGAAGAAGCAGGGCACAAGTCAAGGGGCAGAGAGAATTTATTGGGGAGGGATAGACGGGAGGAAAGTTGACAGTCATTTTGGTAATAAACCCCAATTTAATTAGGGTCATCAGACCCTAGCCCTGGCATGCCACTCCTTTGGATTAGTTAATTCAGTATCTCCTATCGAATGCCATTTTGAGAGAAAATGCCACTGTGTGAAAGTTTCTAAATTCATCCTCGGCCTCTAGCTGTCAGCATCTTCTTTTTAACGCGAGCCTCATTTACTACTGTCCATCAAGCAAATTTCAGCTTTCTGAAGATCTCAGGGAAAATAAATGTTAATTACATTTTAATTTAATAATCCACTCCTTGGAAAAATGAACACCGTTTCTGGCCGGGAACGCAGAGGCTGGAAATGAAACTATCATTGAAAGGATTTTGCAGACCTGGTGCTGTTAATTATTAAGTTAGCTATCTGGCAGGCTCCAATCTCCCGTGGACTGTTTTATCCCAGGCCTCTGAACCCAATAAGGAAGGCATCCTGGGGCGTAAAGCTAGGCCGAGGCATGCTATGGGACTGTTTCCTTGAGAGGCTGATGACACCATCTCTTACCTTTCACACTGCTGGATTATTTCATCAGCCTACTACTACTGCTAGTAATTGTAATTGCTGTTTTGGTTAATAATGGTGGTATTTGTTAAACGCTTACTACGTACCAAGCACTGTTCTAAGCGTTGGGGTAGATACAAGGTAATCAGGTTGCCCCACATGGGGCTCACAGTCTTAATCCCCATTTTACAGTTGAGGGAACTGAGGCACAGAGAAGTTAAGTGACTCACCCAAGGTCACACAGCAGACAAGTGGTGGAGTCCGCATTAGAACCCACGACCTCTGACTCCCAAGTCTGGGCTCTTGCCACTGAGCCACGCTGCTTCTCTACGCTTACTATGTGCCAGGCATAGTTCTAAATGCTGGGGTAGATAGGAGATCATCAGGTCCCACATGGGGTTCACATTTTAAGTAGGTGGGAACCCAGGTATGGAATCCCCATTTTGCCGATGAGGCACAGAGGAGTTAAGTAAGTTGCCCAAGGTCACACAGCAGCTAAGAGGCAGAGCTGGGATGAGAACCCAGGTCTTCTGACTCCCAGGCCTTTGCTCTTCTCACAAGGCCACGCTCTTCTCCAGCCTCTCCCCATTTGGGTCAGTAAACCATGCTGCTGCAAGCATCCTCTTCGTGAAACGCCCCTTGGCATAAATCTCATCTCACCTCAGTGGTTGCCCATCTCCTCCATATCAAGCAGAAATCCCTTACTGTCGGCATCAAGACTCTCTACCGACTCTATCTGACACAGTAGTGTCTCTCTTCACCTTCTCCCCAGCTTGCATTCTCTGTTCCTCCTCAAGCTCGCCTCCCAACTGAACGTCTCTCTTGACCCTCCCGCCTCCGACCATGCACTCAGTGCTGTTTCCCCGGCCTGGAACTCCCTTCCCAGCCAATTCCATCAGACTCCAGCTATCCCCATCTTCAGAGCCCTTCCAAAATCCCATCTCCTATAAGAAACCATCCCTGATTGATTCTCAACACCAGTCACATCAACGCCCACTCCTTAGCACTTGCTCATTCTATTCCTTTCTTCAGCACTCAGATACCTTTGGATATTTTCATTTGCATTTTTATTTGCTTATTCAATAATTTGAACTATTAATTCTGACACATTTATACTGCTTTCTGTGTTATCCTTGTTGTCATCCTGCTCTTGCTATTTGTAAAGAGTTTTTATCTATCTCTCCACCCCATAAAATCATGAGAGCGATGATCGTATATCTTGCTTCTGCTGTAGTCTCCCAAATGCTTAGCTGTGTGGCACACTCAGTGGGCATTCAATACATTTCACTGGTAATGATGATGTTCTTGGTCTTGCTTTCTGAGAAATAGAGCATGGGAGCAGGAGGGGAAACACCAAGATAAGGCTCTGGAGTCAGGTGAAGTGTGAATCAGCTCTGTGCCGAAGGTAGAATTCCTGAAGCTATACCATCCTGCTGTGGGTTCTGCTCACGTGCCGTGAGTGGTTTCGGAAGTATTTTTGCCAGAAGGCACCTAGGCTTGGACCTTCTTATGATGGGACAGATTGGAGAGGTTTCTGTTATTCCTGCTGGCCTATAGATTTCTTTTACCCTCTTTCGTCGTGCCTTTGTCTCTTGAATTTGTAGGTTTGTGAAGGCTAGAGCTTGGTCTTTTCTATATCCATAATGAGTTCCAGGATCTTACAGTGTCATGAATAAATGATGAATGTTAATCCCGAGAGAAGGCATGATAGAATCTATAGGAGCAGTGAGTAATTAAGACAGCTATGTGACAAGATTCTTTGCACTGAAAGATCATCAAGCTCTTACTCTTCTAAATTGACTTGCTTGTGATGATTGTACCCTCCAGAGAAAGACCCCAGGCCAAGATGATAGCGTCTTTTCTCGATGCTTAGGAGACTGGTCAGAATGGCACCGATCCAGAAGTCAGGAGAGCAAGGCGCTAGCATCACCACGGACCGCTCTGTGGTCTTTGAACAAGTCACATCTCAAAACATTAATCAATTAATATTAGAGCGTTTCGCGTCTGCCGTCACAAAGCTCAAGCGCCTTGTGGGCAAGGACTATATCTCTTCTTTGTGTTTTACTTTCCCAAGTGCTCAGTGCAGTATATTACACCCAACAGGCATTCGATAAATACTAGTGCTACTGGTACTATATTAATGTCACTAAAACCGTCTGTCAGTCGATCAGTCGTATTTATTGAGCCCTTCCTGTGTGAGGAGCACTATACTAAGGGTTTGGGAGAGGACAACAGAACAATGAAACAGGCACGTGGCTCAGTGGAAAGAGCCCGGACTTGGGAGTCAGAGGTCATGGGTTCTAATCCCGGCTCTGCCACTTGTCAGCTGTGTGACTTTGGGCAAATCACTTAACTTCTCTGTGCCTTAGTTACCCCATCTGTAAAATGGGCATTAAGACTGTGAACCCAACGTGGGACAACCTGATCACCTTGTATCCTCCCCAGCGCTTAGAGCAGTGCTTTGCACATAGTAAGCGCTTAACAAATGCCATTATATATTCCCTGCCCACAATGAGTTTACAGTCTAGAGGGATGAACTTTATGCCAATGTATTTCCAGCAAAAAAACTAGGAATAACAAACTCCAGAGGCACCCAGACTTTGCTGCCAAACCCTCAGTATCATGCGTGTTATGATCCAGATGAAAATACTTCCATTTTCTGATCGAAATGATTGCTGTTTATATATGTGAGGCGTGCTCATTTTTCATATTTACAATAATCTTCCTAGTTTTTTCATCTGTAGTGTATTGATTAAAATCAACCACATTGCCAGCATTATATGAGGAGGAATTCTTCGTGTTTGTTTGAGACCTCCGCTGAGATTTCCTTTTTTTAATGGTTATAAATTATATATGGCATTTCCAGATGCTCTAATCCCGTAATCCAGGGGTTAACCTTATTGCCCTTATTTGTGCTATATCCAGCGCGGAGCAGAATTGGAGTTAGCAATATGGTAATCAGCATAGAAAAATTTTATGACTCGAGAGAGTCCAGCTACAGGCACAAGAATACAGGACAATTTTTAGTGAATTATGGTCAAAGTGACACGCATTCATGTGAAGCATCTGATTTTGCAAGTCATCAAGCTACTTTTGCCTGATTATACCTTAGGGTAGAGTCAGTTCATTTCTTTTTCCGTTCATAATCCTGACTCTCCCTAGTAGTGGTTTACACAATCCCTTCTTAATGGGCAGCAAACTATGTCCTGGGCTGAAAGATTATTTACAAAATACAAGTCCTCCAATAAATGATTTGTGGTGACTCTACTCCTCCAATAGGCAATTGTGTTAGGAAGTCTCACCTTGCCTTCATTCATAATGATTAATCAGTTATATTTATTGAACACTTACTGTGTGCAGAGCACTTTACTAAGAGAAGCAGCATGCTGTAGTGAATAGAGTACGGGCCTGGGAGTCAGAAGGTCATGGGTTCTAATCTTGGCTCCACCACTTGTCTGCAGTGTGACCTTGGTCAAGTCACTTTACTTCTCTCTGCCTCAGTTACCGCATCTGTGAAATGGGGATTGAGACTGTGAGCCCCATGTGGGACAGGGACTTTGTCCACCCTGATTTGCTTGTATCTACCCCAGTGCTTAGTACAGTGTCTGGCACATAGTAAGCGCTTAATACCATAATTATTATTAATTATTATGGGGCTCTGTCTTAATCCCCATTTCACAGATGCGGTAGCTAAGGCACAGAGAAGTTGTGACTTGCCCAAAGTCACACAGCAATCAAGTGGTGGAGCCAGGATTAGAGCTGGGTCTTCTGACTCCCAGGCCCTCCTCTTTCCACTAGGCCATGCTGCTTCTCAAAGTGTTAATATTCAAATACTTTGAATTTTATATTCACTGTGAACATTGAATAAACACTGCCCTGCAGATTGGGGTGATTAGCCTTGTGTGAGGTGGGGCTGTAATGACTGATGTACGATTAGCCATTTTGCCCAGTACTAGCAAAGGGGCTTGTGGCAAAATGCACACTGACCCAGTTCTCAAACCTAAGTGAGAGGTATTTGAGTGGAGGTCGCCTATAGATGGTCGGGACAGAGGGTCCTGTCTCCCTCAGGGCCACCCACCTCTGTCACCACTTTTCGACAGTGAAGATTGTTCTTTGGATTTTACTTACCTGACACTCATAAAGCCTCTCACTATTTTCACCTCTCTCCCTTCACCCACTGGAGTTTGCGGCAACTTTGCTCCGAAAGAACGACTTTATCATCGACTGGGCAAAACCACAGTGAACTCTTTGCTATTGTTATGCGGTATCCCCCCATGACATAGACTGTAGGAAACAGCTAGGGCAGGAGAACCAGTGTAATCTTTAGCAAAAACTTATAACGATGTGTTATGTTAATGAGTACTCTCCTATTAATTTAAAAACCACAGCTAACCCCCGAAATTCACGCTCTTTATCACGTGAATACAGAAGTCGCCATTAAATGGTACTGGGTTTTCGAGTTACTGTTGTCGGACAAGAGTTGTCCAGTGAGAGTACAATGCGACAAACTGAAAAATGCACCTGTCAACCAGCAGTTAAGCAGACATGTACTTTATTGATGCACATTAATGATTGTCTACCCCTCTGGACTCTGAGCTTGTTGTGGGGAGGGGTTGTGTCTTAACAACTCTGTTGTATTGCACTCTCCCAAGCACGTAGTGTGGTGCTCTCCACACAGTAAGTGCTCAATAAGTATAATTAAGTATGGCTCAAAATCCACGTCCCTTTGAGCAGAGGCTTCCATTTGAAGGCTTCTTCCCCCACTGAGAAAGTAACATCAGTAGAGCTACAGAGGGAAAACTGGGAGAGATACTTATTGCAAGATGGCACGTTGAGCCTCGGACGGGGCAACCTGCCATTTATTTGCCCTCTTCTCCTTTCCCAGTTTTCAATACTGTGGAGCCAACAGATGGAATTTAGAGATCCCCAAATAGTAGCTCTGGAACTCAGATAAAAAGGAGTTACACCAGAGATCAGAGAAGTGTAGAGAAGTGCAGCTATTTCTCAGAAGTTATTTTTTGAACATCCGGGAAACCTTGAGAAGCAAGCCGGGGAAGTCTTGTGTGAAACAAGTCTACTCGAGAACTTCTTGTTCTTTGTGTTTTGCTGGAAACATACACTGAGTCACTGCAGCAGCTGGGACTAGAAATGGTGTATCCAGAGTTATAATCGCGGCTCTAGAACACTAATCCATAAGAACTAGTTCCCGAGCCTGTTTAACCCCTCCACCACACCCACCACTTCATTCATTCATTCAATAGTATTTATTGAGTGCTTACTATATGCAGAGCACTGTACTAAGCGCTTGGAATATACAATTCGGCAACAGATAGAGACAATCCCTGCCCAATGACGGGCTTACAGTCACCACTTGGCAGGCCTGGGCTATTTTAGTGGAGTTTTAAGCCCCCAGGCAGGGACTGTATAATATAGGATTTTTAAGAGCCCAAACATACTTCAAATTTACACTAGCTCATTTTCAGTAGTTCAAAATCAGCCTGAGAAGGAGGAAAAAAGGAACAAGTGGAAAAGGCATTATTTTTCCCTTTGTGTTAGGGATCCTGAAATTATTCATGCTATCACTCCTCAAAGTAGAAACACTGGATGGATAATAATAATAATGATGATATTTGTTAAGCACTTACTATGTGCCAAGCACTGTTCTAAGTGCTGGGGTCAATACAAGGTAATCAGATTGTCTCACATGGGGCTCACAGTCTTAATCCCCAATGTATGGATGAGGTAACTGAGGCACAGAGAAGTTAAGTGGCTTGCCCAAAGTCACATAGCTGACAAGTTGTGAAGCCGGGATTAGAATGCGTAACCTCTGACTCCCAAGCCCGTGCTCTTTCCACTAAGCCATGTTGCTTCTATTTAGTAAATAATTACATTTTACAACCCGATTGCTACTTAGACCCAAATTTAATTAAAAACAATAGGGGAAAACAGATCTGATACCACTGGTTTATGAAGCAGCAGCAGCAGCATGGAAAGAACACGGAGTCAGAGAACCTGGGTTCTACTCCTGGCTCCGCTACTTGTCTGCTGTGTGACCTGAGGCAAGTCACTTCATTTCCCTGTGCCTCAGTTTCTTCATCTGTAAAATGATTAAATCCCACTGTCTCCTATCCAGACTGTGAGCCCCATGTGGGACAGGGACAGTGTCCAAACTGTTAACCTTGTATTTACTCCAGTAAGCACTTAAATACTATTATTGTTATTAATATCATTATTATTATTTCCAACCATCCTCTTCCCGAGTTAGAGAATTTCTGAGAGGTGGAACTTCTAAGTGTGAGGCTGTGGGTGATAGGTGAGAGAGATGACAACACTAAGAGAAGCAGGGTGGCCTAGTGGAAAGAGCCTGGGCCTGGGAGTCCGAAGGACCTTGGTTCTAAGCCCAGCTCTCCCACGTGTCTGCTGTGCGGCTTTGGGCAAGTCACTTCACTTATTTGAGTCTGTTACCTCATCTGTAAAATGGGGATTAAGACTGTGACCCCATGTGGGACAGGGATTTATGTCCAACCTGCTTATCTTGTCTCTACCCCAGTGCTTAGTACTGGCTTAGTGGAAAGAGCATGGGCTTTGGAGTCAGAGGTCATGAGTTCGAATCCCAGCTCTGCCACTTGTCAGCTGTGTGACTGTGGGCAAGTCACTTAACTTCTCTGGGCCTCAGTTACCCCATCTGTAAAATGGGGATTAAGACTGTGAGCCCCATGTGGGACAACCTGATTCCCCCGTGTCTCCCCCAGCACTTAGAACAGTGCTCTGCACATAGTAAGCGCTTAACAAATACCAACATTATTATTATTAGTACAGTGCCTGGCACATAGTAAGTGCTTAACAAATACCACTATTATTGTTATTATTATACACACCAAAGTTAGGTGTAAGGCAGGAGGAGACCTTAAGGGCTAGTCACAGCTATTCATTTCCTGCCTTCCAGAAAAGTGGGTGCTCCCCGATGTATCATCGGGCAATACCCAGAGATTAACTGGGGTTTGTCCAATCGGGCTCCAGTTTTGACCCAATTCTCAGATTCTGTCACTAAGACATTGCACTACTATTCTAATCTCCATTTGCTTCTGTTCTTTCCCTCTCCCCTTTCAGTCAATAATTAGTTGATGGACATTTATTGAAAACCCACTATGTACAGAAAACTGAACTAATAGTACCCAGCCCTTCATATTGTAATTTCCAGGATCAAACAATGCTGCAGAAAGCCTCATTGGTCATTATTTTGTGTCCGCCATAATCCAGGACAGCTGTCTTTTTTTAAATGATATTTATGTGCTATTGAGGTAGATGCAAGTTAATCGCGTTGGACACAGCCCCTGACCCACACAGCGCTCACGGCCTTAATCCCTGTTTTACAGATGAGGTAACTGAGGTGCAGGGAAGTGAAGTGATTTGTCCAGGGTCACACATCAAGCAAGTGGCAGAGATAGAATTAGAACCCAGGTCCTTCTGACTCCCAGGCCCATCTTCTATCCACTAGGCCACGATATTTCTCTCGCTAGGCCTTCTTAAGTGAATGAAAGCAACCTTCCTAGGTTCTCAGGAATATGACAGTAACAAACTTCAATCAAGATGAGATTGGTTCAGGGTACCTTGCTCCCTCGGGGCTGTTGCTCCTCCCAAACCCTTTTTCTGCATTTCCCTGGCTATAAAATTGGATGTTGGACAGAATGATTCCTGAAAATAATTTTGAAAATATAAATCATGTGTGTCTAAATTCTGGGACTCTTCTCCCCCTTCTCTTCCTGACTGACTCCAACCCAACAACTTCAGTGGGCAAATAATAATGTTGGTATTTGTCAAGCGCTTACTATGTGCCAAGGACTGTTCTAAGCACTAGGGTAGATGCAAGGTAATCATGTGGTCCCACTTAGGGGGTCACAGTCTTCATCCCCATTTTACAGATGAGATAACTGAGGCACAGAGTAGTTAAGTGACTTGCCTAAGGTCACACAACTGAGAAGCAGCAGAGCCGGGATTAGAACCCACGACCTCTGACTCCCAAGCCCGGACTCTTTCCACTGAGCCACGCTGCTTCTCTAGCTTTTAGCCTGTTGCCAGTCACCACCCTGAACAGCAGAGAGTCATCGGAAATGACTTTCTGGAAACCCAGAGTGCATTTCTGTAAAAGCAAGGCATTTACGTTCCATTAAACGATTATGCGTCCTAGCCTCCTGGCACTGTTGTCATTACTGTAGCTTATCACTGCACACATAGTGGGCCTTGAAAATTCCCATGCAAGTTTCTCAAGCAACTGTTTACATAAGTCAGCAAGGCGGGTTGGTATGTGGGTCCTGCCAAGTGGAAAGCAGCTGGTCTTCTGAACTGGGATAGCTCAAAACTGAGAAGATATGCTAAACCACGTAAAGTAATGGAACTGAAAATGAAAATGCTATTTCTTTACTGTCATTGTAATTAATGCCAAACGTAGCCACTTATACTATGGTTCATTCTCATTGAGTCCTATATAATATCTTTTACATATATATGATATATATCCGTGAAGCAGCATGACTAGGGGTAAGAGCATGGGCTTGGGAGTCAGAGGACATAGGTTCTAATCCTGCCTCTGCCACTTAGCTGTCTGTTCTTGGGCAAGTCGTTTCACTTCTCTGTGCCTCAGTTACCTCAGCTGCAAAATGGGGATTAAGACCGTGAGACTCACGTGGGACGTGGACTGTGTCCAACCTGATTACCTTGTATCTACCCCAGCGCCTAGAAAGGTGCTTGGCATATAGTAAGCACTAAACTATTATTATTATTATATGGACCTCATGACATCTTTGATAACAAAGTATTTCTGTTAATAACCATTTTTATAACCTGCATTGCCTACACAGAGAAAACGAAGATTCATTAAGCAGATGCACACACCGTTCAAACTCTTCAGAATTACCGGTGAAAGTTTCACAATCCTCGTGAATGTCCGTGCAAAAACATTTCTGGTTGAGGGAACAGTTTTTCAGAAGATGCTGAATTTCCCTTTGTAAAACAGCATGACTGCTAAATTGCTTTAATTGTGTGTGTATGTATAAAGATATATCATATCTTTGTAGAATTCTACCCACATGATTTTACAAAGTTGCTGGCTTATTAGCGAGGGCTCCATTATATTGAAGTCAACTCACATATGTGACTCTCTGAAAATTTCATCACACCGAATTGCACCCGTTCCCAAGTATGATAACTGGGCTGAAGAGTGATGATGAAGCTGCCAAATTTCATTAACAGTACCCAAGCCTCTGGCTGTACTGGTGCATGTGAACTTTCTTATTTGTTTATTTGGTTTGATTTCCAACTCCTACATTTGTTTCATTAATCTTGTCCACATTTCTGATTGATGTTCTTGTATTCTTTAAAAAAAAAAAAAGCAATAATTCCCACTTACTTTGTCTTCATCTCCTTCCTCACCCTGCAGCTGTAAATAACTTCAGACCAGCAGCCTTTTCCCATCACGGAGAAATGAATAATTAAAAACCCCAAAGGAGGACCCGTGGATTAAATTAGGCACTTAATTTCTTCAGAAATATAGAGAGCATTTTAGAACGTCCTAAGCAAATTGAGGAGGCACAGACAATTACTTCATGTCAGGAAAGGAGAACATTTAGTTTGATCAGGGCTGAAAAAATGCTCAATCACTGCAATTTTGAATCAACTCTATTCCTGCATATAAGGTATTTAAATGCTGTTTACTATTCATCTCTGATAAATCTAGGAACCGTGCCTGCAACAGACTTGATATGCTTAGGTAATTTAGTCAACCGGGTTACACCTCTGCCCTCCTCCTCCTCTACTCCAAGAGACCTTCCCTGATTAAGCCCTCTTTTTCCTGGCTCCCTCTCCCTTCTGTGTTCTGTACACTTTGATCTCTGACCTTTGGATGCTTGATATCTGCCCCAACCCACAGCACTTACATACCTATCTTTTAAGTATATAATTTGCTTATTCATGTAATGTCTGGAAGCTGTAAACTTGCTGTGGGCGGAGAACGTGTCTGCTAATTCTGTTGTGCTCTCTGAAGTGCTTAGTACAGTGCACATAGTAAGCTCTTAGTGTATATGATTGATTGCTGCACAAATTGCCCCTAAGAGAACGTGGTTGGCAGGAATAAGATAATATGAGTTGACCTGAACAAACCACTAGTGTTGTATTATTTCCTTTGTCCTAGTTGCTAGTCCAAAAGTCTTTGTGACTGAATTAAGTTTTGTCCATCATTTACAATAGGAAACTTCATCATCCAGATACACTGCTTTGAAATTGAAAATAGTAGTTATTGTTAAAAAAAAAAAAAAGTCCCTGTGTGCCATGCTGTTCCTGCTGATGGACATTTCATGCATGGGGGACCTGAAACCTTCCCCCTAAAAGCTGTTTTCTTTGAGCAGGAATCATTTTTTCCAAATAGAAGTTCTTTTATTGAAAACCTTTGCAAATTAATTTGTTTAAAGATCTGCGAAGGGTAGAGTCCATATTACCCAGTTGGAGCTTGAATGCAGCGGTCACATTCATTTGTTGATGTAGGATAGCAGTATGGCCTAGGGGAAAGAAGTCAGAAGGATCTGGGTTCTAATCTTGACTCTGCCACTTGTCTGCTGTGTGACCTTGGGCAAGTCGCTTAACTTCTCGGTGCCTCAGTTACCTCATCTGTAAAATGGGGATTAAGACTGTGAGTTCTCTGTGGGACATAGACTGTGACCAACCTAATTATCTTGTGTCTACCCTAGTGCTTAAAACAGTGCCTGGCACATAATAAGCACTTAATAAATACTGCAATTATTATTACTATTGTGATTAATGGATGGGCCATATGGATGAATCATTCTTTAGTTCTTTTTGTTCATGTTTTTCTTTTTGACAAACACTATGCAAAATAATTTAGAAAAAACAACTCTTCAACCAGTAAATAAATGCTTTTTCTAGAGTGCTTTCTGTATGCAGAGCATTGTTCTAAGGACTAGGACAAGCACAACAGAAAAAAAAGTCCATGGCCTCAAGGAGTTTATAGTGTTTATAATCATGATCTAGAACAGTTTTAGAAACAATAATTTCTGAAATACTGAGAGAATAAAGTCACCCTGTGGTTTCTTTTTAAAAAGATGGATTTGTAAGAGCTTTTATTTTATCCTAAAAAGAAAAGATTTGGATAAATCCATATACAGCAGGTCCTTGATGTGTTTGTTAGAGGAAAAGATAAATATCAAAGATATATGTCATAGAAGCCCAACTACCACACTGTTCCTACAAATACCTTTTGCTGCTATTGTGGGAGATGAATATTGGACTGGATGGTTACTTTTCTGATCCATTAAGATATTGCATTTGCTTTTTTGTCATACAGTAGCATTTAGTGGACTTCTCTTAAAAGGGAATTTTAAAAGAATCACATTTCCAAGAGGCCTTCTCAGGATAAGCCCTTAATTTCCCCTATCTACCTCACCTCTGCACTGTCTGTGAACTTGGCTGTGTTCCCCGAATAACTTTGATACTCACACCAGTTCCACAGCATATATGTAAATGTTCTTATATTCTAACATTTCCAGTATCCCTAATCTATTTTAATGTCCATCTCCTCCTTTTCCTTGTGGACAGAGTTCATGTCTACCAACTCTGATGTACTTTCCCAAGAACTTAATTCAGTGATCTCTCCACACAGTAAGGGCTCAGTAAATGCATTTGATTGACCAATTAATTGACAGAATGCCCATGTTTCATGTTCCTATTTGAAGCCCAAAGCTATGAGGTGTGTAATTCATGATATTCTCCCACAGCTGGTCCATAAGAATCCTGGAAAGCATTTTGTCAGTGGAGGCAGTGAAAAATCTACATGCAAGCTTTGGTCAATTTTCTCATGTTTCTTTTTGAGAGTGATGATAGAATTGTTCTCATGAAGAGCTCAAAGTTCTTAATAGTCCCTTCCCTTCTTGCTTGTAATTCTTTTTGAGTAAATTGTCAGATGCATAAGCTCTACCTTTCTACAATAACTTGTATTTAGAATTACCAAACTTTTTTTTCTCTTACCAGTCTTCTGAAGACTGTTAAATTTGTTATCTTCTTCCTTCAGCTTTCTACCAAGGGCAAGATTTCCATGCTATTGAAAAAGGAAGAACAATTTTATCATCTTCTCTGGGGTGGAAATTTTAGTAAGATGATAAAGGGAAAGGGGAGATTTCTGGAGCAAATATGGTGACTGGTAAAAGGAGAGCAGTGATGAGAGTCTGAGGGGTGGAGAACAGAGCAGGTGAGGTTGCTGCTCTGACTTGCAACTCACTTGGTGGGACCCCTAACCTGAGAAATACCAAGCTTACTGGATTTTAGTTGGAATTATTCTGTTAGTGTTCTTTGTGAGAAGACTCAGTTCGGGGCTCCAAAGTATTTGCTAAATCTTTTTAGTTTTCAGAGTTCTTCTATACTTGTGGTTTATTAGCTTTACTTAGCAATAAATTTTGTGAAGTTCCATTTGTAGCTCAGTGTCAATCTCGTTTTTGCAAAACCACCAACATAGCTTATTCCGGAAATGAAATCACATCAGTATACTGAGCTTTAAAAGGTGAGTCAATGTTTCAGGGCATCCGATAGTTTAATATTGTAGTTATTTCAAAGTTTAGTAATGGGTTGATTCCTTAGAATGGACAGTTTATAATACAAAAACTACCCTGAATGCATCCTTTACTTATGAAGCAAGACAAATGCTATTATCTTGGGAGTAGCTTCTGATATCCTTTTGCGTAGTTAACAGATCAAGTGATTTTCTTTTGATGATTATCAATGATTATCAGGATTTTCTTTGAAAAGTATCCCCAAATTTGCTCCACACAAAAATAGGAACAGAAATATTCATTTGTTCTCTTTTTATTACTGAACTTGGAAAGTAATTGATGCAGAACCTTAGTTAAAATTAATGGAATCCTCTTATTTAGCGTCAACATAATTTCATGTTTAAGTGCAGAACCCCAAAGTGTACCAATTTGAATATTTTTTTTATGGTATTTAAGTGCTTACTAAGTGTCAAGCACTGTCCTAAGGGCTGGGGAAGTTACAAATTGATCAGATCAGTTACAGTCCCTGTCCTATATGTGATTCACAGTCTAAGTAGGAGGGAGATCAGGGGTTGAATTCCCATTTTATGGATGAGGAAAATAAGGCCCAGAGGAGTTGTGACTTGCCCAAGCCCACACAGCAGCTAAGTGACGGAGCTGGGATTAGAATCCATGTCTTCTGACTCACAAACGTGCTCTTTTCACTAGGCGCCGCCACTCCTAGAAACTGTTCTTTCAAGGAACTCTAACAGAATTGTTCAATCGAAGATCCAAGAAGGGTAAGACGTAGGCTCAAGGTCACATAGCAGATAAGCGGTGGAGCCAGAGTTAGAACCCAGGTCCTTTAACTCCCAGGCCCGGGCTCTTTCCACTAGGCCATGTTGCTACTCTATAGTTGAGATCATGAAGCTGAGAGAAAGCAGCACTGAATTTCTAATGTCTGAGAAGAATCATAAAGCCCACATTATCAACCACCAGGTAAGGGAGGAAATTGAATATGACTCTCTGAAGGGAGGCCCCAGGGAGAGTTTATTTTTGCGGTGATTAGTTATTCTCTAGTTGAACATTGATTTTTATGGGATTGTCTAAAGCTCTCCGAGATCAAGAACCATTCCTCATTAACAGTGGTAGGCTTAATTAATATCCTGTTTGAGGTGTATACTCTCTGCTCTAATGCTGATTTTCACAGCCCCTGAATGAGGGCAATTGTGTGACAGAGGTGAGCGATTTTGATTGCTAATTGTTACCGGAGCCTGTTCTCCGGTTTGTTAATTTTAAGTGAGGATAGCTTGTGTGCTGAATGCAGCAGTATTTGTTCCTATTAGTAGATCCGTTGATTAAAATAAAATGAAAAAAATGAAATGAAATGAAAATAGAGAAGCAGCGTGGCTCAGTGGAAAGAGCACGGGCTTAAGAATCAGATGTCATGAGTTCCAATCCCGGCTCTGCCACTTGTCAGCTGTGTGACTGTGGGCAAGTCACTTAACTTCTCTGTGCCTCAGTTACCTCATCTGTAAAATGGGGATTAAGACTGTGAGCCCCACGTGGGACAACCTGATTCCCCTTTGTCTACCCCAGCGCTTAGAACAGTGCTCGGCACATAGTAAGCGCTTAACAAATACCAACATTATTATTATTATTATTAAAATGGGGATTACTTGTAAGTCTCACGTGGGACAACCTGATTACCCTGTACCTACCCCAGTGCTTAGAACAGTGCTGGGCACATAGTAAGCGCTTCACAAATACCAACATTATTATTATGAAATTCAGGAAACATATATATGTAATATTTTTATCCCAAGCAAGCTCTTGACACAGAGTTTATAAAACTCCAGAAATAAATTACCAGCTGCCTCAACAGAATGGGGGCTTTTGGAGATAGGTGACCTCTAATGTGATGTATTTAAGGGGTGGGACCAGGGGCAATGTTTTAAGGTGGCGCTTAGCAGAAAAAGCTCAGACTCTTTAACACCACCTCTTTGGTGTGTGTATTTGAAAATCATCGACTAATCTCTCAGGATGCTGAGCCAGAATGGCTTAACCAATTCTAGCGTTTATGAATTTATTTACATCCTCTTTAGCACTCAAGTTTTTACGTCCACTTTATTTTTGACCTCTCCAGCTGTGACTATATTTTTATTCATTCCCTCCCTCCTCTTAATGTGCAAGCTTTCTGTGGGCAGAGAACATGTCACTTGCTTATTCCATACCTCCCAAGTGCCTCATACAGGACCCCGCACCAAATAGGTGCTCAATAAGTAATGAGTAATCTCTCACTAGCCATGACTTCACCAACCTCCCCTCATAAGTTTTCTGTAAATCATTCCTACCGTTTTTCCTCTATGCCCCTCCTATGGTTTCTTCTTCCTCTGTTACATTGTATCCAACTTGGAAATGATCTTCCAACCTCCATCTAAGTGGAAGCCTTCAATTTTTGGGCCTCGGGAATTTAACTTTATTTACTTTTAAAGTCTTAGCGTAACATTTTCCATAGAGCAAAGAAAATCTTGCAAGTGGAGGAACTTCTTAAGTAGGGAATATCCCCAGTAGACTTTAGCTTAGACCACTATAAGCTGTCATGAGTGGAGAGAGTGATAGCTGATTGAAAGGACCAGGTCTCAGGAAAGTTTGCTTGCCCCCAGTCCTCTGTTTCTTACTAATTTTCTTGGTCGATGTCCCCCTAAATTCTCCCTCAGAGCTTAAAGAGGTCCTAATGACATTTTGGTTTATTGATGTGTCTTTTCCCCAGCTGTCAGTGGCCCAGTTACCATATTACGGTATTAACAAACACATCCCTGACCTATTTTTTTTCTTTTACAAAATCCATGGTCTTCACATTCTATTTGGAGCAGGTATCAGGAGGAGAAATGGAAAGGTCCAAGGTACAAATTCATCAGTGGAGTGTGAGAGAGAATCTGTATTTTTTTTTTCGGGTGGTCATAATTAATCAGATCACAGCTAGGCTGGCACCCTTTCTCGTTAAAGAAGGGAAACAGAAGTTGCATTTGGTGCCCCTCCCTGAAGCATGATGCTTCTCTCAACTGAATCTAATTCCACAGCAGCGCTCATCTGTCAGAATCACTTGAGCTGTAAGTACCACTGTGAGGAGAGGTTGGGAAACCAGCCAATATATACATAGCAGAATGAAAGGAAAAGGAAATCCCTCAAAACAAAATTCCGATATTGAGAAAAATTGTGAACAGAAGGGTCTGCATCATATAGGATCACTGATAACCCAGAAATAGTTTGAGAAATCTCCTGCAGGATCGGCTTCCTTTTAAATTGACCTCTTTGAAAACCGGGTTTTAATGACAGCCCCTCTCCTGTGTATTTTACACTGCCTGGATCCTTACTGGCTATTGTTGCCATGGTGATTCAAAGCAATGGTGAGCACTGTTATTTGGGGTAACATATTTTGAACAGTTTGGATAAAGGGAATGAAGAGTGTCCAATTTGCATTTGTTCATAATGATTTCAGAATATTTGGGGGGAATCAACAGTTTGTCTTAAAAATAGTTTACTTTGAAGAGAACCTTTAATAAACGTTTTCTCTCCCCTTGGCTGGCAAATAGAGGAAACTCCTATACCAATGCATATACAGGGCATTTAATCAATCGGTCAGTCAGTGGTATTTATAGAGCCCTTACTGTGTGCAGACCCCAGTACTAAACATCTTTAGAAGTACAATAGAGAAGGTAGACATGATTTATGACTTCAAGGAGCTTGTGCTGTAGTAGAGGAGACTGGCATTAAAATAAATTGCAGATAGGGGAAACAAAGATGTATATAGCTAGGTACATAAATGCTGAGGGAGGGGGATGCGTGAGTAACCAAGTGCTTAGTGGGTATGGACTTAATTACTCTGGCTACACAGAACAGAGGGAGAAGAGGGTGGGGAGATGAGAGGGTAGTCATGGAAGACTTCCTGGAAGAGGTGTGATATTAATAGGGCTCTGAAGATGGATAGTCTGTCAGTTTTGAAGGAGGAGGAAGTTCCAGGTTAGAGGGTGGGCATAAGCAAGGGGTCAGTGGCAAAAGAGAAAAGATGGAGGCACAATAAGTAAGTTGGTGTTAGAGGAGCGTAAGTATGTAGGCTGGGTTGCAATGGGTGAGGAGCCAAGGATAGATAGGAGGAAGAGAACTGATAAAGTGCCTTAAAGTCAATGGTGAGGAGTTTCTGTTTGCGGAGATATTCATTCGATCATATTTATTGAGCGTTTAGCACTGTACTAAGAGATGGGTAACCACTGAAGGTTTCTGAGTAGTGGAGAAAAATGATCTAGAAAGCAGAGTGAAGCATAGTTTGGCGAGGAGAGCTTCTGGATCTGTCTGGTTCTCTTTGGTTGAATATATGCAAGCTCTTCCTCCCCTCGTCATTCTTTTGGGTGTCTCGGTGCTCATTTCTGTGTCATCTAACCTTCTTGCTCTATACTCTTGCTCTGATTGCTCATCTCTCACGTATTTTGGCTACCACCACTGTGTAACTGACTCCCAAATCTACCTCTTCAACTCTGAATTTTCATTAGCTTTACAGCCTCCTCTCTCCTCCTGCTTATGGAACATCTCTACCTGGCTGACTCACAGGTATCTTAAACTCTCATTTGGGTACAGGCTACTTGTCAGGAGGGAACGTGTCTTGTGTTTCTGTTGGCCTTTACTAAGCGCATAGGATTCTGCAGTGCATCCAGTGGGCACTCAGCAGATACCATTCCCACTTCCTCATCTGCCCTCCAGAATCTTTTCTTCGTCCTAACTTTTCCATCACTGTCAACACCGCCACCAATCCTCCATGTTCCAGAAACCTGCAACCTTGGTGTCATGAAGAAACAGCGTGGCTTAGTAGAAAGAGCCTGGGCTTGGGAGTCAGAGGTCGTGGGTTCTAATCCCGGCTCCGCCACTTGTCTGCTGTGTGACCTTGAGCAAGTCACTTAACTTCTCTGTGCCTCAGTTACCTCATCTGAAAAAATGGGGATTAAAAAATGTGAGCCCCACGTGGGACAATCTGATTATCCTGTATCTACCCCAGGACTTAGAACAGTGCTCTGCACATAGTAAGGGCTTAACAAATACCATAATTATTATCTCTGACTCCTTTCCCCTTGTCTTCCGCTTTCCAGATTCCATCTGCCTTTACGTCCTGCCTCTGTAATATCCTCCATATCAGTGAATCAAGCATAGATATTTATTGAGTGCTTACTCTGTGCAGAGCACTTTACCAAGCTCTTGGGAGAGTACACTATAGAGTTGATAGACATATTTCTTGCCAACATGGAGCATACACCCTTTCCTCTCCTTTATGACCATCAGTTTGGTTCAAGTCCCCATCACTCCCGCTGAATTATTAAAACAGCCTCCTTACTGGCTTCCCCACCTCCAGCCCCTTCCCTTTCAGCCTATTCTACCTACAGAATTCTGGTCACTTTAAGCAGGATATGGATGGATGGTGCTGATCTTAGCCTGTCACTTTTTTTTTTAACCGGAACAGAGTGTCAATAAGTGGACCCATGTATTGGTAAGTCTTAAATTTGGGGGCGAGAGGGAAGGAGCATAAATATTCTCCAAAGAACCAAGAAGAGGGAGCAGGTAATGCTTTTGTAATCTAGCAGTGTCCTGCCAAATTTTACTTCATTGCCAGTGATAAACTGTGGTACAATTGCTTGTCCAAAATTCTGCCGTTCATCAATAGTGTTTATTGAGCACTTACTATGTGCAGAGCACTGTACTAAGCGCTTGGAATGTACAAATCGGCAACAGAGACAGTCCCTGCCCTTTGACGGGCTTACAGTCTAATCGACGGGCTTTCAGCCATGACTATAGTTAGGCTAAAGTTCCCAGGCCATCAGTGCTACTCTTAGGAAGCAGTGTAATCTGAGTTTAACTGGGGAAAAATGGGTGAAATAATCTGTCTAGCTATGCATTATCTTGAAGGAAGGTTACACTGATTGATACAGACCAGATGTCATGCTTGTTCCTGGTCGTACACAGTCTAAGCTCACATGCCCAGCACACTCTCACTGTTCGGTAATGGAAACAGGACAGAAAATGCCATAATATTTCAAGTCAAGAAAGGAGTTAAAGGCCAACCCCAGGGCAAGGAGTTGGTGTGACTTTGGGGATTGGGTTAGTGGGTCAGAAAAAGTAGTGTGGGGCTAGTAGATCAGAAGTCCCCAGATGTCTTCTTCCCTCTACCAGTCTCTATAATAATATTAATAATCATGATGATATTTGCTAAATGCTTACTATGTTCCAGGTACTGTACTAAGTGCTGGGGTGGATACGAGCAAATCAAATTGAACACCATCTCTGTCCCATGTGGGGCTCACAGTCTCAATCTCCATTTTACAGATGAGGTAACTGAGGCACAGAAAAGTGAAGTAACTTGCCCAGGGTCACGCAGCAGACAAGTAGCAGAGTCGGCATTAAAACCAATGACCTCTGACTCCTAGGCGTGTACTCTACTATGACGTGCCAGGTTACTTCAGAAAGCAGTGATGGTTGGGGGTCACACATACTTGTGGCTTAAGATAGGAATGAAGGTAACCTTGGGCAACTCACTTAAATCCTCTGCCTCAATTACCTCATCTATAGAATGGGGATTAAGACTGTAAACCCCATGTGGGATATGGACTGGAGCCAACCTGATTTGCTTGTATCTACTGTAGCAGTTAATACAATGCCTACCACATAGTAAGCACTTAGCAAATGCCATTTTTTTTTAAAAAAAGGAGAGGAATCTCCATGAAAACTCATGAAATCACTCTTCAAAAAGCTTAGTTGCAGCCGTGCTAACCACTCCCTATACTTTCTTCTCTGTGACAGAGTTCCACAGCACAAGGAAAGAATTAAAATAAGAAGTAAGTCATGTCCTGCTTTCCTGTATATTTTGAGTGTCCACTGAGCACTTCAGAAAGTGTGAAGCCAAGACACATTCCCTGAGTGTTAAGAGTTTACACTCTTACCTGAGAGATTGGAATGTTTCTCTTCTTGGAGCCCCCAGAGATTATTCAGATAAATTGTCACCATCATCCCTGTGTAGATCTTCATTCATAGACTTCACCACTTAGGCCAGGTACTCATTTCCACTTCATCTCCCCCACCAAGGATCCAGATTTGAGAGGAAGGTTCTCTCCCATCAGATAGCAAGATTGCAACAGTACAAATGGGCATAAAATACGAGCCAGTCAATATTGCAAATCTTTCTCTTGTCCTATTCTTCTCCTTGAGATAGGATCTAGTTTCTTAAATGTGTTCCAAGGAACCAGATGCCAAGTTTGACTATTTAGAGTACCCCTTTAACAGCTTCCTAGCTGCTGCCTAATTTAATATGTAAATGACATTTTATTGTCCTTGTACAGACTGGCCCCAGGGTTCCAGTGCTTTTCTAAAATTCAGATTTTACGGTGTGTATATATATATCCTAGAGATAGCTATTCAAAAATCAACAGATTATTAGCCCCAAAAGGCTTGGTCAGGCTGCTGCGACAGGGAATTGGCACTTTCCTTGTTATGTGTGTGTTTAATTTCCATTAGTCTGCTTTAAAATGGTGTTTAGCTCCAGCACATAGTATTGGCATCAGCTAACTCATCATGAGGTATCTGTGGATGTTCCGAGAATTTCCGGAGCATCACATTTGAGTGGAAACTAGTTGGCCTGCAGTGAGAAACAGTCTATCATATTAGTATCGCAGTGTTGGTTCCTCACTGTTACTGCCACTGACCCCCATGTGGGACAGGGCGTGTGTCCAATCCGATTATCTTATCTATCTCAGGGCTTAGCACAACTCTCGACACAGAGTAAGTTCTCAATAAATCCTGTAATGTTAGTTAACTTGAAAGCCACTGAAGAGGTGGATTTCAGCATGATCCCACTTGCTTCCCAGAGCCGAAGACTGAGAACTAAATACTGAGGAACATCATTTTTAGTCTTGACTCTAATTTCTGGTCATGCTTGAACCTTGAATAACAGGATAGTAGTAGTAACTAATAATACTGACAGTTCTTGTTAAGCACTTAGGGTGTGCCAAACACTGTTCTAAGCACTAGGGAAGATAAAAGTTAATCAGTTTGGACACAGTCCCTGCCCCATATGGGGATCAGAGTCTAAGCAGGAGACAATAGGATTTAATCCCCACTTTACATATGAGGCAACCGAGGTATAGAGAAGTTAAATGACTTGCCCAAGGTCATACAGCAGACACGTGTCAGAGCCACAGTCAATCATATTTATTGAGTGCTTACTGTCTACATATTAGAAAGATAAACAGACATGTTCCCTGCCCACCACGAGTTGACAGTCCAGAGGGGGAGGCAGACATTAATAGAAATGAACCCCTCATGCATGTTATTAGTGTAGCCGGGATGATGATGATGACGATGACGACCATAACTCTAGTGGCTACTCTTACCCCTGACAGAGGGGAAAAGGAGTAGGAGCTGTGGAGACTGTCATTGACCCCACTGCTGCAGCCTGGCTGAAAGCAGGGTCCTAATCACCACTATCTTTTTGGATACAGTATAGACCTGAGAAAAGCAAGGTCAGCCCACTTAATGTGAGCCATCTGGTCAGCTTATCACCCACTAATGTTTCCTCCTCCTAATTTACTCAATGTTTTGAGATGACCTAAAGCACGGGGAGTAGCTTAAAGACTTCACGGCTGACCCTTCCCTTATCCTGTCTCATCATTCTGGCCATCTCATAAATTTGTCTCCCTTGAAGGAATGTGAGGCGGCAGCTCTGTACTATTTTTGACCAACCGAGGGCTGATGCTGGGGTCTAGTAGTAAGGGGTTTGGGCTGGTGGGAAATTTTCGTCTTAGTTTTATTTTCAGTCTGTTTGTGGAGTTTGGTTATTTTGAACAACCTGGAATAGTATTAAAATAGGAACGATACTCCCAAGAATTTAGGTACAATTCCAATTTTGGCCAGGGAGTTACACAATGAGTTATTTTCCCTAGAACTCCCTTTAGAGCAAAAGAGACAGAGAGACACACACATAGCCCCCATCCCCATCCATCCACTTCCCCCTAACTCCTCACTGTTTTTAGTCCCATAATAATTATGGTATTAAGCGTATACTATGTGCTGTGGACTTTAGTAAGCATTGGTGTAGATAGAAATAATCAGGTTGACACAGCCTAAGTAGGAGGGAATAGGATGTAGTCCCTATTTTACAGATGAGGTAATGGAGGCACAGAGAAATTGAGTGACTGCCCGAGGTTACACAGCAGACAAGTGATGGAGCTAGGATTAGAACCCAGATCCTCTGACTGCGGACCTGGGCTCCTTCCACTAGGCCATTCTGTTTCCCATGCTAGCAGACCTGCAGCAACTAGAAATTGCTGAGTTCCCAGTGTATTCTGTTCATGGCAGCAGAGACTATTAATTGTGTAGGACAGCAGGTCTTGGCAGCTGATAAGATGCAGCGATGCAAAAGATTCTAACCTTTACCCCCTTTCTTTATTTTTAATTAGAATTTTAAAGCATTGTAGAGTTAAATTAGACTCATCCCAAATGCTTTGTCAGGAAAGCAAACTTCTACATTTCACTTTTGTCAGAGTGATCTTTGAGTCAAAAAGACTTTCCAGAAAAACATTATCCAGAGATAATTCCACTAATGAGATCAAATATACTGAAACTGGAAAGGGCAAATCAACGGAAGAAAGATAGTTTTTTAATGTACTTTTTTTGTCATTTTCAACATAGAGAGCTCTTTTTCTCCATCTCCGAGGGCATCTACAAACTGCATGTGGATGGAATAATGTATTTGGAGTTTCAGGGTCAGGGCACTGAGTTTGAGGTGGTTCCCCACCATCAGCTTCCCACCACGACTAGTCAGCTTCCCGAAATGGCCACCACTTGCTCACTGCCACCATCAGCTCCCTTTCCATAGTCGGTCAGTCGGTTGTATTTATTGAGCGCTTACTGGATGCAGAGCACCGTATTAAGTGTTTGCGAGAGTAATTTATTCATTTTAATGTCTGTCTTCCCCTCTAGACTGAAAGCTCCTTGCGGGCAGGGAATGTCTGTTGTGGTGTACTCTCCCAAGTGCTTAGTAAAGTGCTTTGCACACAGTAAGTTGTTCAGTAAATACGGCGTGTATACGGTATAACGCTATATCAGACACATTCTCTGCCGATAATGAGCTTGCAGTCTTGAGTCGTTGACTTCTGTGTAAAATGTTTAAATAATCCCTCACTTCAGTCTTCCTCCCCACACCTCCCTGCCCCATGGCTGCAGGGCACCGTATTTTATCGGGGCCAGCCCCGTTGGGATGATGAGCAGATCCAAGGCGGAACAGGCAAAAACCTCCTCTTCTCTGAGCAGTCCCATAGTCCCAGCCTCCCCGTTACCAAATGACACACCTCCAAGGGGAGGATAATGGGGAGGATGTGTGGGCAAGCTGTGGGTTCCCTGATTGTAGTGTCCCTAGTTGCCCCTCTTGAAGCTTCCCTTCTCATAGGTAGGAATGGGACATTTGGGAGGGACTGGGAAGCCTCCGAAAGGATGTGCGAGATGCAAGCCTGCTGGTCACGCGGAAACAACGCACGGGCCACTTTGCAACTGTCCCCTACCAGTCGATCGTTATCGTGCAATTGCTGATCGGTTCGCGAGGCTGGTCTGTGCCACGGGGACCTCCGCACCTCCGGCACCTCGTGTGTTCTAGGCCTTGCGATATCCTCGTCTCAGGGAAGCACCTCCAAACTACTACCACGCTAATCCAAGAATTTATCGTTTACCTCCTTGACTATTGCATCCATCTCCTCACTCTCCTCCCTGCATTCTGTCTCTCCTCACTCTAGTCCTTCCTTCACTCTGCTGCCCAGCTCATTTTTCTAAAAAAAAAAAAAATTCAGTCCGGGTCTCCCCACTCTTCAAGAATCTCCAGTGGTTGCCCATCCACCGCTGCATCACACAGAAACTCCCTCCCGTCGACTTTAAAACACTCAATCTCCTATCCCCCTCCTACCTTGTTTCTCTGATTTTCTACAACAGGTCAGCCCATACGCATTGTTCCTCTAACTCCAACTTGCTCACTGTACCTCAGTCCCATTTAGCTTATCACTGGCCCCTTGCCCACGTCCTCCTTCCGACCCGGAGCTCCCCCCTCCTACGTATCTGACAGGCCGTCACTCTCCCCACCTTTAAAGCCTTATTTAAAGTCACATCTCCGCCAAGAGACCTTCCTCAACTAATCCCTCATATCCCCTACTCCCTCTCCTTTCTGAGTCATGTATGCACTTGGGTCTGTGCATACCCTTTAAGATCCTGACATTCAGTCCGCCAGTAGCCCCACAGCACTTAGGTACACATCTGTAATTTATTTTCATGTCTTTTCTTTTCCCTCTTGTAGACCGTAAGTCTCTTGTGGGCAGAGAATGTGTGGACCAACTCTAGTGGTTGCATTTTACTCTCCCAGCACTTAGTACAGTGTTGTGCAAACAGGAAGCACTCAGTAAATACCACTGAATGATATCCTGGCTCTGCCACTTGTCGTCTGTGTGACTGTGGGCAGGTCACTTAACTTCTCTTTGCCTCAGTTACCTCATCTGTAAAATGGGGATTAAGACTGTGAGCCTCACGTGGGACAACCTGATTACCCTGTATCTATCCCAGCGCTTAGAGCAGTGCTCTGCACATAGTAAGCGCTTAACAAATACCAAAATTATTATTATTATATGTAGAGTTCTTAGGGAGATCTTTAAATGGAAATAATTTCCATCGAAATTGCTTCATATATTTAGGAAGTAACTGTATTTCTGGGTTGTAATGGACTCTAATGTTGTCTATTTTACTAGATGTGTTGTCAGCAAATAGGTGCAGGGGCCAGTTTCTCCCTAATGCTAGGTAACTGTCTCTTAGCAGCAAAGGCAGTTTGTGTAAATTGACATCTCCCTCACTGGACAGAAATAATCCTTTGCCCTATTTATCATAAACGTACCACTGGTTTAATATATAACACAGTACATTAAGATGACAGCCCTTCCCAAGGATGGATGGATATATATATATGTACACACATACATATATGCACACATGTCACTTTAATGTACTCTATCTTCATAACCACAACTTAGTTTGATGCATTAGTTGAAAGTAATAGAATGTGGCCTTTTGGAGATGTACGTACTACAATGGTTAGGTTGTTCATGAAAGAAAAAATGACTAGTCATATATTCCTATTTTGAGAGCAAATGGTACTGTACTTTCAGAAGCTCAGTAGCATCCTGTTTCGGCAGGGAGGGAAGGGGAAAGTAGAAGTTGTATCCTTGTATAGAAAAGATGTTTCCGTGTCTCCATTTATCAGCATTGAGTACTGTAATGCTCCAAATGGCAGACAATATTTATGGTGAACACAAACCAGCTGGACCGGTTGCAAAAGGCAGATATTTCTAAAATGACTTGGGAATGTTTCAGTACTCACAATGTTTTCCCGTCCAGTCTTAAAGGTGTGTTCGGTGGCTCATAATACTTGTGGGATGAAAGCATCCTGAAAGAGACAATCCGGGGGAAGAAAATGAGCTGCTGCAATTGGAGACAAATCTTTAAAATGGCATATGATTGCTGTGCATTTGGTCCAGCAATTGGTAATATCTTTCAACAACACAATGGTTGAATTCACTTCTCTATAGATCAGACAGTTACCATTTTTCTCACTTTTTGGTTTAGAAGTCATCTGTCCATCCCTTCCAAGGCTTTTTCATATTTCATCAGGTCATTTCCATATAGCTGTTTAATTTTTTGTGGTTTCATTTCTTCTGGATCCTTATCTCAGGTCCTCTTTATCCTGTTCATTCAGTTGATCAGTGGTATTTATTGAGTGTTTAGTGTTTTCAGGGCACTGTGCCAAGCACTTGGGAGAGTATAATACAGTGGAGTTGGTAGACATGTCCCCTGCTCACAAAGTTGATCTTCATGGTAAGAATGAAGGATTTTGACTCATTTTAGTGGAGAGGAGATTGGGAGTGGTGTTATGAACAAAATGTGGCAGAGTAGGGGCCAGTTGGAAACTACTACAAGCCAATGTCATAAAGCCTAGATCCAGGCATTAGTTTCCTTGCAGCTCTTCTGGTTGGACCAGTCAGAAGGGAAGGCTCTGTGTGCAAGGTTGCCGTATTATTAGCCCTTGCTAGCCTTCTTAAGTTCTCCGTTTTGCTCTGCATGTGCTTTACTACAGTCCCTAAATGCTTATGTGGCCAAAATAGTATTATTTTTATGGCATTTGTTAAGCATTTACAGGCACTGTACTAAGCACTGGGGTAGATACAGACTAATCGGGCGGCCACACTGGGCTCACAGCCTTAATCCCCATTTTGCAGATGAGGTGACAGAGGCACAGAGAAGTTAAGTGACTTGCTCAGTGTCACACAACAGACAAATGGCAGAGCTGGGATCAGAACCCAGCTCCTTCTGACTCTCAGTACCATGATCTGCCCTCTAGACAGCACTGCTCCATAATAATTATTACAATAGTATTTGTCAAGCACTTTCTATGTGCCAAGCACTGTTCTAAGCCTTGGGATACATATCGGTTAATCAGATCAGACACAGTCCCTGTCCCACAGGTGATTCAAACTCTAAGTAGAAGGGAGAACAGGTATTGAACCCCCATTTTACAAGTGAGGAAATGGAGACACAGATGTTAAGTGACTTGCCCACGGTCACACAGGAGGCAAATGGCAGATCTGGGATTTGAACTTGGGACCTCTGACTCCCAGACCCGTGCTCTTTCCCCTAGGCCCTGCTGCTTGTCTACTAGAGAAATTCTTGATCCCCATTCCATCCCAAATCACTTCCTGCCCTAAAAATCCAGTGTTAGTTAGGGTTTCTTCTTCCTCCGTTCCCCAACCACTCCAAATTACTCTTAGTGACTTCAGAATCCAAACCTCCACATATTTGGGATGGGTTTGAAAACAGATGCCCCTTGCTTTGTCCCTATGATTGTAACATTTCTCACCAAATTGGGCTCAATATAATTTTTTTCTTCCCCTTAACAGCTGAACAGAAAACTGGTCTCATTGCTACCATATGTTTTTTATGAAGGGGTTAATAATAATAATAATAATGTTGGTATTTGTTAAGCGCTTACTATGTGCAGAGCACTGTTCTAAGCGCTGGGGTAAACACAGGGGAATCAGGTTGTCTGTCCCACGTGGGGCTCACAGTCTTATTCCCCATTTTACAGATGAGGGAACTGAGGCACAGAGAAGTTAAGTGACTTGCCCACAGTCACACAGCTGACAAGTGGCAGAGCTGGGATTCGGACTGGTTTATTGCCAAGGCATTCAGGAGAGGTCTGAGGAGCCCCCCTTTTATTTGTGTAATGGCTCCTCTCTCTTTTTCTTAATAATAATAATAATGTTGGTATTTGTTAAGCGCTTACTATGTGCAGAGCACTGTTCTAAGCGCTGGGGTAGACACGGGAATCAGGTTGTCCCACGTGGGGCTCACAGTCTTAATCCCCATTTTACAGATGAGGTAACTGAGGCCCAGAGAAGTGAAGTGACTTGCCCACAGTCACACAGCTGACAAGTGGCAGAACTGGGATTCGAACTCATGACCCCTGACTCCAAAGCCCATGCTCTTTCCACTGAGCCACGCTGCCACTCCTGAGCCACGCTGCCACTCCACAGTCACATTGCGGTGAAGCTAACATTCACTGTCCAAGCCCTGGTCACCGAACCATGTATACTAGTTGTGGTGAGCTCAGAGGAGGATGTTTTTAGATCCAGAAGTGAAAGTGTCTAGACTAGGGTTGGGCAACTTTCCTTTATAGAAGAGAGGACCCCATTCTTCCCCACCCCATGGTCACCAACAGGCTTCAGCTCTGAAGATGGGTGTGGGGACACAAGGTGGGCTTTCTGGGCCTGGATAGCAGCTAAGACCTGCTGCCACAGCCCCCACCTCCTTTCTGCCCTCCTGACTCTGAAGAGCCACTGAGACTGCGGGAGACTTCAGAGTAGGTGATTAATACCCTTCCACAAAAGGGTGGGAACGCTCTCCTCGGGCAAAAAGGGGCAAGCTTTCTCTAGTCTAAACCGTGCAGGGTGGGTGGTCTGAGCAGCCTGGATCTAGCCCCAATGGGAGAATCCCCCTCCCCAAATCCCCCAGAGCCCCTGACCCTTGGTGAGCCCTTGATGGGCCCTTGGCCACCCTGGGGTCATCGTCATGAACCCGGTACATTTCATTCATTCAGTAGTATTTATTGAGTGTTTACTATGTGCAGAGCACTGTACTAAGTGCTTGGAATGGACAAATCGGCAACAGATAGAGACAGTCCCTGCCTATTGACGGGCTTACAGTCTAATCGGGGGAGACAGACAAAAACAATAGCAATAAATAGAATCAACATTTGACCCTGAGTCGATGGCAGCTTTGCCACTTGTTAGCTGTGTGACATTGGGCAAGTCACTTAACTTCTCTGTGCCTCAGTGACCTCATCTGTAAAATGGGGATTAACACTGTGAGCCCCACGTGGGACAAACTGATCTCCTTGTATCCTCCCCAGTGCTTAGAGCAGTGCTTTGCACATAGTAAGCACTTAACAAATGCCATCCTTATTATTATTATTCCAGCCCCTTGAAAGTATCCAGAAGAGCACACAGAGAAGCAGCGTGGCTCAGTGGAAAGAGCCCGGGCTTGGGAACCAGAGGTCATGAGTTCGAATCCTGGCTCTTCCACTTGGCAGCTGTGTGACTGAGGGCAAGTCACTTCACTTCTCTGGGCCTCAGTTACCTCATCTGTAAAACGGGGATTAAGACTGTGAGCCTCACACGGGATAACCTGATTACCCTGTATCTACCCCAGTCCTTAGAACAGTGCTTTGCACATAGTAAGCACTTAACAAATACCACCATTATTAATCCCCCAGATCGACTGACAAGAATGATGGCATCATTGTTTCGGGAACGACTTGTCTATGCTGGATCTGATTGGGGTTTGTGTGTTTTTTTAAGATCTGAGCAGAGTAGATTTTAAATCTGAGGCAAATGTCAGTGTCCCCAAAGCCTCTCCCATCACTGTCCCCATGTGTGTTTTTTTCCATGCTGCTTCCTGTCCCCAAGAACCACTGGCTACGTTCCTGAAGCCCCTTTCTAATCCATGTTTTGTGAATCTGTCGACCGTGGAACAGCTGCCGATTCCAGGGTTTATCTCCTCATTATATTACTTTATCTTCATGAGCATTGCTTAGCATCTGGAGCATGGAGATAGGCCAAACGTTTTACCCTTTTGTCTCTAGCACACACTAACTCAGATGGATGGTAGCATTTGGATTTCCTAGGAAGAGTCTAACAACTTTTGTTAAATTAGAAAAGATCCAGATTGGTTAGCAAGAAGTTGAAACCCGCAGGCTGGAAATGGCCTCTTTTCTCTGGCAGGGTCTACTGTAAATCACAGCGATAGCACCGCAGTTTGGATCTTTAGGATAATGGGACTCTGCGATATATCCAGCAGAGATGTAGAGGAATGAACACCAATCGGCCATTAAAGTCACACTGTTCTTGTTGTTGTAATTACAATACCAATAATACTAACGATCTTGAGTAGCGTATATTCAGAGCGAACGTAGAGCCACACGCAATTCTTCCTTCAGGCCCTTTCGACTTCCTTAACTTCTCATCACAGAATCATTGAGCTGGAAGGGCCCCAACTGACCTCCAGGTTGGTGAGTGCCGAAATCAACTCAGGCAAATTGATGATTTTTAAATACTTACAGGGAATGAAATACTGGTTTCTATGGTACCCTATTTGTTGTTGGATCCCCTGATTGCAGGCTCAGGTATGTGGTTCGATTTGGTTCTTATTAATCTGAGGGAGGATTAGCGCGCCAAGCATTGAACATTAAAATGCATTTTGGGTGAAAGAATGCCCTAGGCTTGTTTCCTGGACCCTGGTCCCTGAATGATCTCCGGGTTTCCTGGCCAAGCGATGTGGGTGACGCCCTTGCCTATAAACGATGTTGCTTCCACAACTTGTCCTGTCATAAAGCAGATACCTTTGTCGTTCTCCAGCGGCTTTCGTGTGTCACCCTGTAACTAAACCAGCTGGTTCGTTGGTAATGAGGGCTTTGGATTTGTCAGCGTGTGTATCTTTTCATTTTCTATCGTTGTCATTTCGTTCCGAGACCTATGCCCCTTCCGTCCCACAGCATTAGCTAAAAAGTGAAGTCTTTCTGTTGTTTCTGAAAATACAATCAGGGATGCTCCTGAAATTCATCATTTCCTACATGCTATGTAGTTACTCAAATCTTTCGGCGCTTCAGCTTTAGCCTTTCTATGGTAGTTTGTCTTCGACAACTCCAGCCGACTTGGTCTTGCGGCACAAAGTATCAAAACTTGGGTGAAAGCAATGATATAAACTGAGTGGCGGCAATCCTCAGCATGTCTGAAAGCTGGTTTAGTGGATTATCTCTTTGTCTATTGTATAAATGCTTTCAACTTGCCTTTTGGACTTTATTACCATGGTCTCATCTTTCGTAATCATTTGTGAGAGGTAGGAAGGTTATAGGTGAGTGAAAGGGGGGGAAAGTGCACTTGAATTTGCTCCCTTTGTTCACCCCTCCCTCAACCCCACAGCACTTAATGTAAATATCTGTAATTTATTTATATTATTATCTGTCTCCCCTTCTAGACTACAACTCTGTTGTACTGTACTCTCCCAAGTGCTCAGTACAGTGCTCTGCACACAGTAAGCATGTGATCGATTGGTGACTTTCATATAATGGCAATTACTTTCTATTGCCATTTCTATTAAGTGGCAGGTATCGAAGGCAATGCGAGGAAAAACTGGTCCCTTGGTCTCAACTGTAAGTGATGGCAGAAGGCCAAGGTCACGTAATCGGTGGCAGGGATCCTAAACATTAAGGCGCTGTTCAAAGGAACAGACCGACCTTTTAGAGGCCCACTAGTTCTCCCGGGCGTCTTTGGCAAGAGCAGATCCTGGATTCACGATGGTCCTAGTGAAATTTCAGCCTGAAAGTTCAGCTTAGAACCACTTTCTCCCTGTGGTTTCAAAGACATTCTGTATTGATTTGTTTCAACAAAACCCTCTTCCCTTTCCTGAATTGCTTCTTGTTCATGCTAGGTCATGATTATATTCAATTCACAGATAATTTGGTTTCAAGAGTAGTTGACAAATGATCCCTCCCCATTGCTCAGTATATCAGGTTATGCACTGAAAGCCCTTTTCCTGATTTCCAAAGAACATTGAGGCTGACTGAGGTGAAAGGTACTAGGCAATTCTCAACTGGCAGTATATTTCTGGTCTGGAATATTGGCTCAGCTGATCGGAAACATTTCTAATGAACACCCTTTGCATTCTGTAATCTCATTTTTTTCTCACCATGCAGCACTTCATTTGCATCGGCTCACCTTGTGACTGTCAAGGTACAAAAAGAAGCATAGAGATTACTAAGTAGCACCAGCTTTTCTGCCTTTGAACTCTTAATGAATCAAAGACATTTGAATGCTTACTGTGTGCAGAGTACTGTATGGAGGACTTGGGGGACTACACTACAATAGAATTGGTAGACCTGACCCCGACCTCGGGGAATTTATGGTCTAGTGGCGTCGGCAATTTGAATTTTCTGCAATTCAGAGTGATATTCATTAGGGAAGGGATGTGAGACAGTTTTGTGGACAGGCTGTTGACTGTTGAAATTTAGTTGTATTGTGACCCAAGTATCTAGAAAAGTAGCCAGCAAAAGTTGCTAGATATGAATAATGAAGATTGCTAATTTCCTTTCTTATATTGTACCTGGTGAAGGAGAGCTAGTTAATTTGTGAGCTGGTATATGTTTTGAGCTCATTTTCCAGGCTGCCATAATCCACAGTGAGTATTGTTAGAAGCCATTCTCTTTCTGGGGCAGTAGAGATATCTGATATTAGACTGTTTCCACCAAGCAGACTAAGCAAACTCAAAAGGCACCAGGATCCTCAGTAAAAGTTCTGGGATTGGGCTTCCGGTAAAAAATAACTGTGGTATTTGTGAAATGCATATTCTGTGCCGAGCACTCTTATGAACATTAGAGTAGTTACGAAATCGCTAGGTTACACAGTCCCTTTCTCACTTGAGGCTTGCAGTCTTAGTTGGAGGGAGACCAGGTATTGAATCTGCATTTATGAGAGGAAACTGAGGGATGTGGCATAGCGGATGGAGCATGGGCCTGGGAGTCAGAACCATCAGGGTTCTAATCCCAGCTGTGCGAATTGTCTGCTGTGTGACCTTGGACAAGTCACTTAACTTCTCTGCACCTGGATTACTTCATCTGTAAAATGGGGATTTAAACTGATAGCGCCTTGTGGGACATAGACTATGTCCATCCCGATTAGCTTGTGTCTACCCCAGTGCTTAGTAGCTGACACATAGTATGCATTCATTCAATTGCATTTATTGAGTGCTTTCTGTATGCAGAGCACTTGGGAGAGTATAGTATAACAGTGAGTGCTTAACAAATACACACACAAACACACATATATATATATATATACACATATATATATTCACACACACACACACATTTCTTGAGCACTGTACTAAGTGCCTAGGCAAGTACAATCTAAAAGGATTGCTTGTATTCAGTCCTAAAGTGGAGTGGGAGCTGGAAAACCAGTTTCTGTTGTTCTCTCTCTCTCTCTCTCTCCCTTCCCAACTTTGGAAAAGTGTGGCCAATCCCATCGGCCGGCAGACAAATGCCTTCTGAGGTCTCTCTCATCTGCCATAGCTTTGAATCGTAGCATTTAATCATCAATGAAAGACATATTGATTTTGACTTTGCTACATTTGTGGAAGGTGGAGAGTGGAAAACCTCCAGGTGAAGTGCCATCTTGGACTGGAATTTAAGGTGCTACGTTGGTGTGATTTTTATGCAGTTCATAAGCCTCTGTAGACCTTTTGGACATACCCTATTAAGTACTTGCCTTTCCATCCACTGTCCTTCCTGCTCTCTCTAAATTATTTTAGGGTCTGTCTTTCTCGCTAGATTGTAAGCTCCTCCAAGATATAGGGACTGCATCTACTAAACTCTCCCACACTCTCCTAAGTGTTCAATACGGTGCTGTGCACCCAGAAACCACTCGTCTGATGGATTGATTGAGAATTTTAAAACAGAGACCCGTAGTTGGATGCTGCTAGAGTGGAGCTTCATTCATACGTTTAGAGTTTTGAGGATTGCCTGTTTTAGCCTTTATTTCAATTAGTCCCAGGAATAACTCCACTGGAGTGTGTCCAGGACGATACTTGCTGTCATCGGCTGGAAGCCAGACCTTTCTGCAACATCAGGCAATGGCCACCAGCTCATTTCACTTTCCCTCACGTGGGGATAGGGGTGTCAGGGAAACAAAAGCGTTCAGAATAACAGGTTCCCCTGGCTGGGGATGAGACATTCTGAAGCTCTAGAGCCATCTGCTTAAATCTGGTCATGTTCTGTAGCATCTAAACCAATCTGTGCGAACAGTCTCAGTGAAGAAACCCTCTGCATTCACCGTGACTTCGTCTCACCCCTTTATTATCTCACTTCTTGCAATATTCCACCTGGAGCTCTACTGGAGGCTTTTCAGGTGGGCCCTACTTAGTTCAACTGTGTCAAATTGCTGGGGAGATCTTGGCTTTGTGCACTCTGCACAAATAGCAGCAGATGGCTTCTTCCCATTATTTAAATGTCAGAGAGGAATGGGCAGGAGAAGGAAGCGGGGGGTTGAAAAGGCTGGCTGCAGGTAGCAGACATGGGTCTGTTTAATTGTCAACCTTTAATGCCTTCTTTGCATTTTGGAGCCAAGTGCTTTTGAGGTTTAAATTAAAATGACTGATTCTTTAATACCAGTTTTAATTGTCCTTGTAAACTACATTTTTATGGAAAGCTAGGTGCTGTCATTTCAAGTTATTTACAGTTTGATTCGCTGCAACAGAAAAAACTCACATACATTTAAAAATTTAAGTGTCTAAGAGTAGTATGTACACATTCATTGATTACTGAGAATGTCACATTTTTTCCCCCAAACTACAAAAGGTCTCTAGAATGCAAATGCATTTTGATTCTACTTCCATGATGTAATCATTGACAGTGTCATCTTGCTCTTATTGCCTCCACCTCCTTAGTGGAAGATGGAGACAGCAGAAGCTTATACCAGATCAGGACCCTGAATTTAGGCTAGCAACCTGAAAGAATAATCTTCACCATTGTCTTTATAGCACTTAATCACCTTACCCCCTCCTACCTCACCTCCTTCCTCTCCTACTACAACCCAGCCTGCACACTTCTTTCCGCTAATGGTAACTTTCTCACTGTACCTCGATCTCGTCTGTCTCGCCACTGACCTCTCGCCCACCTCTGGCCTGGAATGCCCTCCCTCCTCATATCGTACAGATAGTTGCTTCTCCCCACTGCAAAACCTTATCGAAGGCCCATCTCCTCCAAGAAGTCTTCCCTCACTAAGCCCTCCTCTCTTCTTCTCCCACTCCCTTCTGTGCCAGTCTTCCTTGCTCCTTCATTCATCCTCCTTCCTATGCCCAAAGAATAATAACGGTGATATTAAGTGCTTACTATGTGCAAAGCACTGTACCAAGTGCTGGGGGATAGAAGGTGATCAGGTTGTCCCACTTGGGGCTCACAGTTTTAAACCCCATTTTACAGATGACGTAACTGAGGCACAGAGAAGTTAAGTGACTTGCCCGAGGTCACACAGCTGACAAGCGTCAGAGCCTGGATTCACACCCACGACCTCTGACTTCCAAGCCCGGGTTCTTTCCACTGAGCCACGCTGCGTCTCTGTACATGTCTGTAATTTATTTATAATAATAATAAAGATGCTATTTGTTAAGCACTTACAATGTGCCAAGCACTGTTCTAAGCACTGGGGTAGATAAAGGTAATCAGGTTGTCCCACGTGGGGCTCAGAGTCATAATCCCCATTTTACAGATGAGGTGACTGAGGCACAGAGAAGTTAAGTGACTGGCCCAGTCACACAGCTGACAAGTGGCAGAGCTGGGATTAGAACCCGCGATCTCTGACTCCCAAGTCCAAGCTCTTTCCACTAAACCATGCTGCTTCTCCCTTAGCCAAGCTGCTCTTCTATTGATTTATTTGTTTATATTAATGTCTATCTCCCTCTCTAGACTGTGAGCTCATTGTGGGCAGGAATGTGGCTATTTGTTGTTGTTCTGTACTCTCCCAAGAACTTAGTTCAATGCTTTGCACACTGTAACTGCTCAACAAATGCGAATGAATGAATGAATAATTGACTAGATGTGGGTTGTGACCAGTTCTGAACTAAGTTCTTGGGAGAATACAGAATGACAACAAATAGACACATTCCTGCCCTCAGTTAGCTCATCTGTAAAATGGAGATTATGACTGTGAGCCCCACGTGGGACAACCTGATTACCTTGTATCTACCCCAGCATTTAGAAGAGTGCTTGGCACATAGTAAGCGCTTAACAAATACCATCATTATTAGAAGAATGGGACTACCATGAAGCTAGTACAAGGTAAAGCCAATATACATTGACTTCAAAAACTATAAAAAAACAATTTTTTTCTTCCTTCCTACATCAAAATTTCATCTCCCTTAGCCTGTAGACCCATAAATGCTGTGATAAGGAGAGTCTTTTTAAGTTAGAAATTTTCATTCTAGTTAGCTCTCAGAAGTACTGTTTAATGCAGCGCTGAAGAGACTCATCATGTGCTTCATGGGTGCACAGTTCAACTGACTTGAATGTTGTAATGAAACAGTATGCCATATTGGCCACCTGGATCTCTGAAGTCATTGGATGCAGTATTTCCTTTTCAATTATTGATGAGGAGAGTGGGGGAGATATTGGTGAACTAAAAATGCCAAGGATCCTGTTAAAAATAGAACCTGAATTTGATACACCTCAGAGCAGCTGCATAGACATATTTCTGCCAGAGGGCCTGCATCCTGTATATGGAAGATACTCAAATTTTAAGAAGCAGCATGGCCTAATGGAAAGAGCAGGGGCCTGGGAGACAGAGGGCCTGATTGATAACCCTGCTTTGCCAGGTGCCTGCTGTGTGACCTTGGCCTAGCTGCTTAACCTCTCTGTGCCTCAGCTTCTTCATCTGTAAAATAGGGATTCAACACCTGTTCTCCGCAGCGTGGCTCAGTGGAAAGAGCCCGGGCTTGGGAGTCAGAGGTCATGGGTTTGAAACCTGGCTCTGCCACTTTTCAGCTATGTGACTGTGGGCAAGTCACTTAACTTCTCTCTGCCTCAGTTACCTCATCTGTAAAATGGGGATTCATTGTGAGCCTTACTTGGGACAACCTGATTACCTTGTATCTACCCCAGCGCTAAGAACAGTGCTCTGCACAAAGTAAGTGCTTAACAAATACCAACATTATTATTACTTAGACTGTGAGCCCTGTGTGGGATAGGGATTGTATCAGACCTGATTATCTTTTTTTCCCCCTGTGCTTAGAATAGTGCTTGACACATAGTAAGTGCTTAAGAAATATATTTTAATTTATTACTGTTATCACTATTATTTGAATCCCTGCAAATTGTATGAGGTGTTTGAATTGCATCATCAGAGCTGGAAAGGATTTTGAAAGATCATGTAGTCCAGCCCTCTGCTTCCATGCAGGGCTCCATTAAAATATACTGGGTAGATGGTAATGTAATCTTTTCTAGGTAGCCATTTCTGGTTTTTTAAATCACTTTTTAATTGAGAAGTTCTTCCTCATGTCTCTTGCGGCAATGTAAATCGATTTACTCTAATTTGGTTCTCCAGTCAGTATGTTCTTGATTCTAACCTTGCACGGACTTTGAAGACAATTTTTAAGCTTTCTTTCAGTCTTTTCTGAACTATATGAGACCAGTTATCACTCTTCTTCAAAGGCACTACTTTCATTCCTTTAATAATTTTGTATTGCTCTTCTCTAAACTCTTGGTACATGTATACAATATTTTTGTGTAAGTGGGACACCCATCTACATGTAGATATAGGAAGAAATATATATCTAGAGAGAGAGATGTATATCTATATATCACACTGCATGGGATTCAATTTTTAGCAAATGGGGTGTCTCAATTCTAAACCTATTTGGAGGACTGGTATAATTTATGGAATGGATACTGTATGATTCCATGAAGCTGTTAGAAAGGGTGAGCGATCTTTGGAGAGTGTTATATTCACACAATTTATATAAAAAGTGTAAATTGAAGCATAAGTAATGGATTTCCTAAAATATTCCCATGAGATCCCTCTGGAAAAACTTCAACAGAAGGCAATAATAAACAGGTTGATATATCAAATAGAAATGGATCACTGAAGCAACTCTCCAGATAGCTGAAGTTAAAGTGTCTGTTTTCTGAGTCAACTAGGTAATTGCCTCGATTCTCTACTTCACTTTGGTGACTGATTGAAGCTACATCTACATTACCAGAGTCAGATTTCTGAGGCAACTAAAAAAGGCTTCTTGAGAATAGAAGGCAGGTTCTAGCAGTTAATCCTTTCAGTCCTTTCAAGCATGCCTTAGTCCCCTTAGTAGATAGATCATATTAGTTTTGTTTAAAACCAGGACATTTTCTGGGACACTTTTCCACTTCCCTCAGGTGGCTGTGAGTTGAGAGAGACAGTGAGGGGTGAGATAAAACCAATATTCTGATTCACCTGAACCTCAAGGCCCAAAATGCCACGGAACATAAACCAAGTCCCTAATAAGCATGTTCCAGGCCAGTCTTGGAAGTCCAAGTATAAGCAAGAGCCTCTGAAGAGTAATCAGTTGTAGTTCTTGGGGGCTATGTGCAGAGCACTGTACTAAGCATTTGGGAGAGTACATTAGAACAGATTTGGTAGACAAGTTCCCTGCCTATAAGAAGCTTACAGTGTAAAGGTTGAGCAGTTTAGAAAGCAGGGAATTCCAAATTCTGGGACATGTATTTATTTTTATAAAATTGCTTTGTGATCACCTACACGACTTCAGGATTGCACCAGCTAAAGCAGGAAGTAAATTCATCCAAGACTGTGCCCAAAGGCAAACGGGCATTTGGGTAGTTGTGTTCCTGCAAACCCCCTTGTTACCCCATCACTGTGTTGTATCATCAGTTGTTTGTGAGAATAATGAGAGTAGGTGGGGAGGTGGTCTGAAGACAGTTCTCTCTCATCGGGTACAATTCAATTGTTTTGAGCTGGATTCAACATTATAAGGCCAAAACCTGAAGTGTACTATTGTACTTTTTTCTCTGAGTATACTCTGATGCTTATCAGTCACATATCCGTGGTCATTAGCATCACGTGGGGAACCAATTTGCACCGCTTAAAATCGGTTTCAAGTAAATAATGAATTTTAAACAGTTGTAACTTGAACTCTTTGCACTGCCAATGAAGGACTGGTAAGTGTTACTGTCATCTGTTTGAAATACCATCCCTGGCAGAGCCTCTTGATTTATAAGCAATTTACAGCCACGTAATGGTAAATACATTCCTCTATTCTTCCTCTCTTCCTCATCAAAATTGTGCTCTAAAAAGTCAAATCCTAGCTGGCACTCAGGCTATCTGTACATCACAGAAAAATGTGTGTAGGAATGTTGCCATTTGCTCCTTACAATCACCACCTTATGTTCATCCCTTCATGCTCTGGCAATTGGCAATAATACTTTGATTTCAGATTGGGCCTCTGTCCAAGGAGCTGAATGTTCCATTGATGTTCCCTCATTGATCCTCACACCACTTTAGGGAAGAATGAAGAGATTGGGTGTCCTCCTCCTGACTCCTGGAAAATCAAGAGTTTAAGAAACAAACTCACTTGGCCGATCAGTGGTGAAATTTGCTGATAGCTGCTGGGGCAGGTGAAACAGGTGCTGGCTTAGGGTCCTGAAGGTATTGCTTTGGAAGTCTCCCCTGCTCCCCCCACCCATTTTTGCACTTTTGCTGACTACCTACCTGATTCCTGCTACCACTATTGCCTGGGGGAGTTTTCCAGAACTCCACTTCCCAGAAACATAAGACCCAAACAAGAACCCGACCCCCACTCTAATTCCACTCTCGCTCACCCCATTTGGCTCAGTGGCGATTTGGGGAGCAGATGCGGAGGGCAGGGCCAAAATTCTTTGCTTTCTGTTTTCCACTAGGACCCAGAGCCAACACCGATGGGGGTGAGAACTAGATTTGAGGTAAGGCATAGCTGCCTTACCTCTCGTTGAGGAATCTGTCTGCTGGGAAGAGGCAAGAGTGTCATAAAGTCATAATACTTTATCCTTTGCCAAAGAATTCATCTGAGGAAGAGATAATGGTAGTACATCTGATGTGCATATTAAAGATTTGTTTTTCTGTTCTCTGGGTTAACCCCTGTTTACCCAAGAGGACTTAGAGGGCAGAATTAATTTAAAATTACATGCCTCCAATGTAAATCCACTTCAGTGTAAATCCCAGTAAGATTTAAGGGGCCATAAAAATGTCTGCTGCTTAAAGTCATTTAGCCTGAACATGTCAACTTCGCAGGCAAAAGAGATTTAACAAGGCCAATGAAGTGTCACAAACAGAAAGAAGAGAACCTGGAAAATGTACTGAAAGTTGCAGGCTTAATTTAGGTTTGAGTCTAAACTTGGTTCCAAATATCAGGCTTCTTCTTCCATTTCTCTTCCTCTTCATTTGACTTGAGATGGGGATGTGATTGAATCTTTTTTTTTTTGAGATCCCAGGGGTGAGGCAGGAAGTGATTCTAGTCAGACTAGCTTCTGAGGACTGTAGAAGGTCGCCAGAGCAGGAACTATAATAGCTGGTTGGAAGCAAAGGAACTGGAGAGCAGCTTATGCTTCTAGTCCTGGAGAGAAGGCCCATATGTAAGCTGAAATCATACAGCAAGACCTAGTCCAAAATAGTGTTAGTAAATCCAGTCTTACGAGGTCTTTGATGGGGTAAGGGAAAACCCATAATACTGGGACCTAAGCTGAGTTGGTAAAGATGTTGTTTGACAACCCAATTTGACTTCTGTTTTCCTAGAAGATGAACAAGAAATTCAAAAATAATAGACTGCCTGTCAGCTTACATTTCTTCAGGATCTGTTCATCTTTGGCAGCCTTGAGGCTGCCTCTGTCCCTCCCAGATCTTTAGTTCTTAGACCACTTGTCAGTGAACAAAAATTATGCAAACGTTTAGAAATGATAAAGTATGAATGAAGTGAGGAACCTAAGTAGTGCTTTGCCGAACAAAAATGAATCCCTTCATTTGATCAGTTATCTCTGGTAGTATGGGAAAATTGGCTGTTTCATATATAATCTCCATTTTCCTCCAGAGAACATCAAAATAATTTTCTGAGATATTTTTAAGCTCCACATACTATACCAGAAGTTCAAAGTCTATGGTATAAACCCCCTGCTTCCTGTTAACGTGACATCAGTGGAGGAACCTAAGCTAGTGATTATTATTCACAAAAGAAAATAACGGAATAAAAGAAAGCGAAGATTTGATCATTCTATTTTGGTAAGTTTAGTTTCTAGTGAAACACTCAGAAATGTGGGCAGTGTAAAAAGGGAAAAAAAGGAAAAAAAAAAATCTTTTCAGCTGAGTGTGATTTTTTTTCCATTCAGGAAACACAGGGGTATTTTGTGCAGGATAGGAGGCTGGGGGAGCCTTGGGGAGGGGGTGGTTGTTGAAGCCAATCAATCCCACACTTTAACTACCACCTCTGTCTATATGACTCTGAAATTCACCTTGTTAACCTTGACCTCTCTCCTCTGCAGTCTTTCAGGATGTCACCATACGGATGTTACACCAGTACCTCAAGCTTAATGTATCCCAAACTGATTGCTTTACTTTCCCTGCAAATCTCTTCCCACAACATTCCCATCACAGATGATGCCAAAACCACCCTCTCTGTCTCTGAAACTCCTAGCCTTAACTTTATTCTTGACTCCTTTTTTTTTCCCCAACTCCACTATTCAAGCTGTTGCCAAACCCTGGTGCTTCTTCTTCCCAAATATTTCCAGGATTTGTTCTTTCCTTTCCATCCAAATAGCCACCGCCATGGCCAAGTACTTATAATATCATAATTTGACTATCGCATTGATTGATTTGTTAATCGTCTTAGGGTTCCAACATCAAAAACAATTATGGATGAGAAAGAACATTAATTTTCAAGTAGAGCCAGCATGGAATACACAGTATCTACCTTTTAAAGGGAGAGCTGAGCTTTCTCTCTCATTAGGGTAGTCTCCCAATTCCCATTTAGCTAATCCAGCCCCACGTAAGGGAGTCTCTCTAAAAAAATAACTCTTATCTTAAGCTTAGTGGGAGAACTCCAAAGCAATTTGGACTGAAACCAATAAATCTAGGAATCCAAACCTTCTTCACTTACCCCTATAAATTTTTTTTTGAGACTTATACCCTAACACAAAGACCTTAAATGGGGAATGAAGACCGCTACAGGTTAAGTCATCCATCCTCCTGCCTCTAAAGAGGACCGCCCCTGATGGATAGTGGTAGATTTGATTTTTGAAATCCTCGTGGGGCAGGAGACTCTATGGTGTCATATGATGTTTTATTTAAACCGGAAATGAAAATCGAACCTCACTCTACAGTTGCTCCATGTCAGCATCATTAGCAACATCAAATGAAACACCCGTAAATACAAGGTTCTAAATCGGATTTGAATGGAATAAGGTGGTAGACCCTCTGGCCTCAGTGAGATGACAATCCCAAACAGATAGTATAGATATAAATTGCTATTTTTCCATCCTTTAGCTAAAGAATAATTAGATCGGTCCACCGGTGGGGGAAAAAAAGCAGGACAGCAAAGTCTTGTTTTCTCTCTGTGTTACAGAATCACCACCATCACTCTTAAATCAATATGAAACACCAGTGGAATTTGCTGTCAGATTTGACAAGCGCTCAAGTTAAAATGGTCCCCCCAAACCCAAATCTGAAGATTGGTTACCTGCAACCTTCAGCTCTAGATAAGAGCAGTATACAAGTAATTTCACACTCTGTTAGAGAGCAGGATTAATATAACCAGATGATTGATACATTTTTACATATGCCTTTTAAATCCTTCTCATGGGCTTTCATATATCATTCTTCTTTTAAGGAGACTGACATCTGTAGAGAATTGTTTCATTAAAAACTGACTTGGCCAATATGGGAAGTGAATCTAAAATATAGTCTGATCACTTAGAATATTCATCTAATTAAAAGAAACCCCTTTACATTGTCCCTCTGTCTCTATTCCTCTAGTAAAACTAATTCTAAATTGTTTTCCAAATGAGTTGAAGGCAATAACAAGACCACAGAGAATGTCAAAGAAAATCAATCAGTAGCATTTATTAAGCACCTACTGCATACCTCTAGTCTGCAAGTTCCTTGTGGGCAGAGATCGTCTGTGCATACTCTTCTGTAGTGTAACCTCCTGAGCGTTTAGTACAGTGGTCTGCACACTGTAAGCCTGCAATAAATGCCATTGAATGCCTACAGTGTGCAGAGCACTGTACTAAGCGCTTGGGAGAATACACTACAACAGGGCCGGTAGGAGTGTTCCCTTCCCACAAGGAGCTTAGAGTACAATAAAATTCGTAGACGTGATTCCTGCCCTCCAGTTGGTTCCAACCTAATGGAGTCATGAATGCTAAAATAAATTATAGGAGGAATAACAGACTCTAAAGGTCTGTGCATAAGTGATCCAGGGGTTGTGCAAGTCCCTAAACGATGGGGGAGTCCTCGAGTGTCCATTGGGGGATATTGGGAGGGGAGATGATGAGTTGATTGGGGAATTGATCGCGTTCAGGAGGGCTTATGAGAAAGGGAGAGTGAGTGGCCAGCAAGATGTGAAGGGAGAGGGAGTTGCAGGCGAAACGGAAGGTGTGAGCAAGAAAGTGGCAGTGGGAGAGGTGAGAACGCTGTATGGAGAGTAGGTTGGTTTGAGAGGAATAAAGAGTGCGAACTGCACTGTAATGGGGGTAGAGTGGATATGTCAGAAGGAGCAGCGATCGAGTGTTTCTTATAGAAATCAGGAGTTTCTGCTTAGTGCAGAGAGAAATGGTAACCATTGCAGGTTTTGAGGAGAAGGGAGATGTGCAGAAAAACACTTTGAAAAATAGATCTGTCCAGCTGAGCCAAGTATGGGTTGGAGAGACTAGAGGCAGGGAAGTCAGTGAAATGACCTGGTCACCGGCAAAGCTCCGTCCCTCTCCATCAGCAAAGCGGGAACTTTTGTCTCCATACCTTTTGGTGAACTAAGTCAGTGCCTTAATGGGAAGGTGCAACAGGGCATGGGGTGGGACAGGAGAGATACAACAAAGAAAATGCTCCTCTGCCTCTTTTCAGCAAGGTGCTGAGTGGTCATCTCCCATGTTCTCCTGTCTCTCCTAACCTGGCATGGAGTTAAATCAATTAGATATTACCTATGGGCCATATCCCAGATTTGGGATTGGCTTACAATTACCAGTCAGTTGGCATAACAGATTTATCTGTTTTGTTTTACGTCCTTTGAAGTTAAGGGTTAATGAATTTGATTTGCAAAATGCTCATAGTGGGATGCAAAGAATAATGGCTGTATTAAGTGCTTACAGTATGCCAACTTCTGTGCTAAGTGGTAAAGTAAGGGCAAGATAATCAGGTGGGAGAACAGGGATTGAATCCATATATTCCAGGTGAGTAAACCGAGGCATAGAGAAGTTAAGTGACTTGTCCAAGGTCCCACAATTGGCAAAGTGATGGAGCCAGCCTCTTGACTCCCAAACCTATGCTCTTTCCAACTAGGCCATCCTGCTTCTCCACTAGTATTTCAAGGTAAAAGTCGTCACACTTTTTAAATAAGATGGTGTCACTCTGTTGGAAGACAAGAACAAAAGTCCACTGGGTATTTGTGGGTGCCTACTGCAAGAGGAAATGTGAGAATCGTTCCTTAAACAAATTAGGCCGTGGACTTTGACACATCTTTTCCTTTATCTGTCTTTCCTGAAACAGAATGAAGAAGATGAGCAACATCTATGAATCAGCCGCCAATACGCTGGGAATCTTTAACAGTCCCTGCCTGACAAAAGTTGAGCTGCGTGTGGCATGCAAAGGCATTTCTGACAGAGATGCCCTTTCCAAACCCGACCCCTGTGTCATCCTTAAAATGCAGTCCCACGGGCAGTGGTTTGAGGTAGGTGGCCAAGAAATGCAAAAGAATATTGCCTGATAACTTAATTCATGTGATTTTATTGGGCTTTTCACTGTTTTCAAGCCATAAAGAAGCCAGGGTAGGGTTTTTTGGAAAATATTACAAATTAACATATTTGTTTTGTATATGGGTCATCTTTTTCGTGTGCATCGTGATCCATTGTGTTTTTCTCTTTTTTATAGAATATATTTTATGAAGTATGCAATTTACCTCCTCAACCTTTTGGATTACAAGTGCTAACATTCTGACATTTAGCAGAGAGAAAGAAAAGAAGAAAGGGAAGAATGGTTTTAGTTGTGCTTGCCTAGTTGAATAAGAGCAGCAGACCACATCTGCTTTTTTAACTAATAATGAATGGCAATTCTGGGAAATTGCTCGAGATGTACTAGGGAGGTTGTGGTTTCCTTTGCTACAGTTATGGCACTAATGATTTTAGGATGGGAAAAGTTTAAAGTGGACTCCATCAGCATTTTCTATCTGCATGAGTGACAGGATTGAGAGTTGGATGTTGCCTTCAGGATATTTTCGTAAATAAGGAAAGGGTACAGTACAGAAGAGGTAAGGAGTGTTGGTTTTACTGGAAAACAAAATGCAGTAACTTTAAAGAGAGTTCTGATGAACTCCCTGACCGAGAAAAAAAATGGAGAAAACAACGCAGTGACTTCCAGTCAGTCAGTTGTATTTGAGCGCTTACTATGTGCAGAGTACAGTACTAAGCACTTGGGAGATTCCCAGCCCACAACAAACTTACAGTCTAAAGGGGGAGACAGACAATATCAATAAATAAAATTGAGAACTTGCTTTCATATGCTTAGACTGTGGCATATATCCTCTCTCCCCATCTCCGACTTATGCTGGATGTGAAAGAGTCTGAAGGAATAGTCTGTCTAATTGAACTGTATATCTTAATGGGTTTTGATTGGCCACCACCAGAGTCTTCATCTCCTAAACTTAGTGCACTGGTGTTGTGCTGTTGTATGGGGGTGAGCCTGGGCTATTTTGATTTACTGTAGCGCGTTAAAATTTGGATTGGGCCTCCACTAATAAAGAAGATCATAAAAAAGAATGACTAAATGAATCAAGAAGATCTGTAGATCTGTCATCTGACCTCCTTAAATGCAGTAGAATGAAGGGTCAGAGATATATCATTAAGTCATCGTGAGTTTAGAAATCAACTCTTCTGAATTGTACAGTGGCAAGTTGCAATTTGAAACCTAGAGAGGGTAGAATTTTTCCTGATGCAGAAGGGCATCAAGTCAGGGTAAGTGCAGAGGATTACTTTTCTCCAATCCTAGAATTAAGTCACTATGCTCCCTCCTGGCCCTGGCTTCTAAGTGATGTCCAGAGAGAAAGTGAGCACCTATCCAGGTACAGACACTGTTTGATTTTCCGCAGGTAGGAAGAAGAAAATTTAGGTTGTCAGAATATAGAGGAATATTCAGAAGTTTCAGAAGCATCTTTGACTGTTTCTATCCAAGCAGTAGAACTTGGAGCATTGGACGGGGATCAAGGAGTGAAGGAGCAGGGACAATTCCTCACTGCTGGCATTCCCCATTAGTGCTCCCAGCTGAATGGACTGTGTGGGTCTGGAGAGCTTCTGGAATTACGAATTCCAGCAATATGTGGATTATACAAGCCCCCTCCAGTGCTTGTAGAATGCCCAATGTGCTAGGGTCATTCATTCCCAATCAGGTTGGATATCAGTCCAAATGAGAGTGACCATATACATCTGTGGGCCTCAGCACATTTCACCTTTAATGCAGAAATGCATTTCACTTCGTCTGAGATTTTTGGATTCCGGAATGTATTCACTATTTTCTGGAAATGAATTGCTACTCTAGGTGAGCTGCTTTATGGTCACTTAAAGCCAGCTTGTTCAATTCACCAGATTGTATGTGTTGTTCCTGTTTAGAGGGAGGCATCTCATGGCATTTTATCTTTGATCTAAACAGCTTGGTTTAGTGGAAAGAGTATGGGCTTGCGAGTGAGATGACGTGGGTTCTAATCCCAGCTCCGCCACTTGTCTGCTGTATGACTTTGGGCAAGCCACTTACCTGCTCTGTGCCACAGTTACTTCATTTGAAAAATGGGGATTGAGACTGGGAACCCCACGTGGGACAACCTGATTACCTCATATCTACCCTGGTGCTTAGAACAGTACATGGCACATAGTAAGTGCTTAACAAATAGCGTCGTTATTATTATTAATGAAATATCAATGAGCTATGAGCCCCATTCTTCTTTCGGAGCACAGTGGGGTGTAAGGAAGAAAAAATCTCTTCTCCAAGACTACCTTTCAGCTACATGTAGGTCAAACAGCCGTTTCATAGGTTAGCACATTTCCTTCTACAGCAGAACCCCCAAAGTGGATTGACTCGGGGGCTGGGGGACGACTGAGTCTACACTAGAGGAGATCCTTCAGCCAGTTGTCACACTCCACCATCTTCTCAGGGAGGGGGAATTGCGCATTCTGTCAAGATGGGCTCGTTCTTTTTCCTCCTCCAGAAGCTACGAAGTCAGGGAAGAGGCTGCCTATCCGCAGCGCTCCATTGGCTGAAAGGGAGAACCGTGATGGGGCGGGGGGGCAACTTGCCTCAGCTCTGTGCCATCCCCGGGATCAGGTAGTTGGTCCACCACTTAATGTGAAGGAGAAAAATGAAACCAAGAGGACCCAGTCTACCAGGTGAAAAAATAATTGTAGTTGGTTCCTCTATTGAAGTGAAAATTAGAAATAATCTAAAATATAAATAGGAGATTAAAAAACCAAAGTGAGGGTTCAGCAACTGAACTTTTGTTCTTTTATCAATTGCCAGAATTGGCAGAACTGGAAAAGAATGTTCAAGCTAGCTATTACAAATGAATTCCCTCTTTAAAAGATTTTCTTTTCACACTTTTCTAACTTGCAATGTTTCAGCTGCTAACACCCAGCATGACAGATGATTCAAAATGACGGTTTTCTTTGCTATTAAAGTTTCCACAGTTGCTTTGCATCAAATCCCCATTTGGGAAAAGCTTAATGTCAGTTTTAGCCTTTCCCTTAACACATATTTAATGGGAATAATATATTTTCCTCTTTTCCTTTATGAAAGTTTGTGGTTTATTATTATATTAGCAATCCAACCTGGGCATCTAACAAAATATAAAATATTATTAACTGAAAGTATTGCTTCTATCCTGCCCAAGATGACATTGTGCCTCCGGAAACAGATATTCCATCATGTTCAATTGGTAAAAAAAAACCAACACAAAACCTTGGACACAGAATATGGGAATTGCTCCACTACAGTATAGAGTACAACTGACTTATTTGGAAATTGAGATGTCTAGCTTACCAATGCCAAGAACAGTTTTAGTGCCGGAATTGAAGGCGAGATTCATTGCCTACGAATGAGAAAAGGCAAAATGAAGCAAAAAAACTTATGTTTTATAATTCCACCTCTCATAGTCCCCTGATGGTTATTTGTTGCCTGTTGTAATATGAATATTTCTGCCAGCAGTCCTGTTGAGAAGTGGTTTCCTGAAATATTTAGTTCTTAATGTGTTTAGCATATTTGGTTTTTAAACTTTTTTTTCCCATAGTGAAGTCTAAATTTGGCATCCGAGTACTTTCATTTTACAACTTGACTCATGCACATGGGCACGAAGCAATCAAACATGATTAATTAAGGGCCAGACTTGTACAGAGCAGCACAAGTAGGATATGGAATCCTGGGAGAATGAATGGGGAGTTAGGTGGTGGGTTTTACTGAATTGGTTTTATCTGCTTGCCTTGCAAATCATCCAGGTACCTCTTTGATCAGGCCCTTTATAAAATATCACTAGATAGTCATTCAGAGAGCAAAGACCCTAGAGGAGGAGAAATGGAGTGGCTTCCACCCTTTAGGGACAATGAACTGAAAACACTGCTCAAAATTTTAAAAAGTCATATTAGCTGAATGGTCTTCCATCCCGAGTCTTCTATCAATCAGTCAATCAATCGTATTTATTAAGCACTTGCTTTGTGCAGAACACTGTACTAACTACTTGGGAGAGTACAGTATAATAGAATTAGCAGCCACATTCCCTGCCCCTAACAAGCTGATAGTCCAGAGGGGGAGACTAGGCCTTAAATGACTTGTCGCCCATGGCCCGGCAAGTTCATGGCCACCTCTAGTTCAGGTTTGATGTCCTTTTGATTGGGAACTCCTCTGTTGCTTTTTCGATCCATGAGTTTAGAAGGAGAATTTGACAGCAGGCTAGTGAATGTGTGGGATCCATTGCCTTACACTGCCTAGAAAGAACCCTAAAGGTCACTCTGAAGACAGCTCAGTTGTCCAGGAAAATCCCAGGTTCTTAACAGTTGGGGTTTTCCCCTTACAAGGGGTGGGGCAACCTGTAGGGAACTTCCAAAGTGCACCCCAAAAAGTTAACGCCCCTCCCCCCCCCCCCCCCCCCGTAACTACCACCACCATTTGACTCTGTTAAGTTAGTCCCTCCTGGCAAGTGGAAGAAAAGTGCCATCACCCAGACTGTTTCCTGGTTACTTGGGTGCTGCATTCAACCGTACCTTTCTTATGTCACAAATAGAGATAGATGTGCATCTGGTCACCATCCTGTGCGGTAGCAGCTGGTTTCCCTCAGATGGTGCCGCGTAGGGGCGACAGACTCAGGCGCCGTCACCAGAGTGGCATTGGGTCAGGAGCTCCTTTCCTGCTGCCTTTGGCTCGATACTACGTGACTACAGGAGCTCTTCCTGGCTGATGTCATTCCTAGGGACCCATGCCAGACCTCTGGAATCAGCACCCCCCTTCCCCACCTCAACCATCTTTCTAGGCAAGGATGACTCTCTGACAAGGCTGAATATTGCCCCCTACCCATTGGTCACACATCAGAGAAAACAGCCTTCAAAGTCAGTAGGAACTCAAACAAGCGACCCTTCAAGGGAGTCCCTGCCAACTAGTTCCAAATCACTGGAGGTAATTTTCTATTTTCCCCCTTATAAAGTTGTCTTAGCCAGATTCTTCCAGGGATGCCTTTGGATATTGGCATTGGCCCCACATTGAAGTCTGTTGGCCCTGTCTCTGTTACCCAGAAATCATAGCAAGAAGATGCTGTCCTAATTAGCGTGTGTGTTTTAAAGCTAGTCCAGGGGAGGACTCAACTGAGGCACCGGAGGCAGCAAAAACACCCTTCTAAGCACATCTGTTACACCAGTGACAACCCAGGACATCTGTTCCAAGTTGTACTTGATGAACTAAGACAGAAAAGAGGCTTAGAGAAGCTTGTGTTTTGACGGGAAGCAGCGTGGCTCACTGGAAAGAGCACGGGCTTTGGAGTCAGACGTCATGGGTTCGAACCCCGGCTCTACCACTTGTCAGCTGTGTGACTTTGGGCAAGTCACAACTTCTCGGTGCCTCAGTTACCTCATCAGTAAAATGGGGATTAAGACTGTGAGCCCCACGTGGGACAACCTGATTCCCCTGTGTCTACCCCAGCGCTTAGAACAGTGCTCGGCACATAGTAAGCGCTTAACAAATACCAACATTATTATTATCTGCAAATCGTTTTTCAGCTACATTCAACAAGTGGTGGGATGTCGCTAAAGCTGAAGAAATCAGGCTTCTCACAGAACTCTGCTTCTAGCCTCTCCCCTCTCCAATCCAGCTCACTTGTTCACTTTGCTCTCTGAAGCCAACCTATTCACTGTGCTCTGCTGTTGTCTTTCTTGCAGATGAACCCTTCCTCATGCCCTCCCTTTTGCCTGGAACTTCTCCTTTCACATGTGACAGACCACTAAGAAACAGTGTGGCCTACTGGATAGAGCATAGGCCGGTAGTCAGAAGGACCTGGGTTCTAATCCTGGCCCCACCTCTTGTCTGTTGTGACCTTGGGCAAGTCACTTGACTTCTCTATGCCTCAGTTCCCTCATCTGTAAAATAAGGATGAAAACTATGAGCCCTATGTGGGACAGGGACCATGTCCAACCTGATTACCTTGTATCTACCCCAGGACTTAGTACAGTGTTTGGCACACAGTATGCCCTTAACAAATGCCATTATTATCATTCTTATTATTATTATCACTACTCGCCCAGCCCCAGCCCATCTTCAAAGCCCTTGTAATGTCACATCTCCTCCACAGGCCTTCCCTGATTAATCTTTCCCTCCATAATGCCACTTGATCACCTAGGCACTTAGGTTCTCACACCCTTTCTCCCCTCTCCCTCTAGCATTTGTACAGGCTGTGGTGCTTCCTTCTACCTGTAATTTATTTTAGTGTCTACCTCCATTTCTTGAGCGTTAGCTCGTTGAAGGTAGGGAATTATGACTCTGAACTCTATTGTACTCTCCCACACCCTCAGAACATTGTTCTGCACAGAGTAAGTGCCCAATAGATGCTTTTGATTGATCCAAGAACTTCTTCATTAAGCAGCTGTGTGGCCTTCGTTACACAAACTAGGGGAAGGAAATTTCAGGTTGGAGGAAGTCTGAAGTAACATATTGACGTGAGAGACACAAATAAGAGGTAGGGTTGGCTTGAGAGGAAGAAAGATGGGAGTTGCGTTGTATTGGGACAGGAGTAAGGATTAAGAGGTGGGAGAGAACCGATTTTGTGGCTTAAAGCCAATAGTGAGATGTTTCTGCTTAAGGCAGAGTGGAAGGGGCAACTATCGGAGGATTTTGAGAAGTGGAGAAAAGTGTGCAAAATGGTGTTTTGGAGAAGTGATCTGCACAAAAACGATCTGAAGTGTGGATTGGAGAGCTGAAAGCCTGGAGGCAGAAAGGTCAGAGAAGTGGCTGGTGCAGAGGTCGAGTTGGGATATGACCGATGTGTTTCGACTAGCGTGGTGGTAGTTTGGGTGGATAAGAAGGGGTGGATTCTGGAGATGTGTAGAAATCCAGAGGATTTGGGATTGAATGTGCAAGGAGAAGAGTGAAGCTGGGCTCAGTCTCATCACAGTCAAGGAGGGAGTCGTATGGAGATGGGAACAACACTTGAGTATTTTCGCGAATGCACCTTCCAGTATCAAAACCTATGAACGTGAAACTTGATGGCCATTTAAGAAGTCATTTAAGAGGCCCTCCAGAAACATCAAAAGTGAAGGCCAGATGGCTTCAGAATTGAATCCCAAATTCAAGGCCAACAGAACTATAGAACAGCCCTAATCTTTTTATGGTAATGAGACCCTAACCCTCCACAAGGACCACATTTTGATCCCTGAGCAGATAACGCTAGGTGCATTTACAATCCAGGCTCACCTCTAAGTTGCAAAGCAGGACTGCACACAGTGAAGCCATGGAATGAAGTCACTCTACTGACATTAAAACTATGTTCACCTAAACACCTGGCTTGGAAGGGGAAGGAGGAGAGCGGGGGCAGAGGGAGAATATCTGGAGAGAGTGGATGATGGTAAAATACGCTAAGAGCTGCTACGTGGTGAGCTGAAAATTAACCACCAGAAGCAAGAGCTATAGAGGAAATGCTTCACGGTTGCAGTAACACGCAATGTTGTACTCTCCCAAATGCTTAGTACAGTGCTGTGCACACAGTAAGCGCTCTAGACTGTAAGCTTGTTGTGGGCAGGGAATGGCACTGTTCATTGTGTTTCACTTTCCCAAAGCACTTAGTACAGTTTTCTACACACAGTAGGCGGCTCAGTAAATACGACTGAATGAATGAATGATGGATTGACTGAACCTCAGCCAACTAGGTGCGTTACAATCAAGAAAGGAGTATTTCTATTTAAGTACAAGTTTCAAGAAAGGAGTATTTCTATTCAAGTACAAGTTTCAAGAGAATCACGAACCAGGTAAAAGCAAACAAGCACAAGGTATTGTAAACAGCAAAGAAGGTCAGCATAATAAAAAATAATTAAAACCTATATTTCTTTATGATATAGTAGGTATTGTTAGCCCTATATTGGCCTCCTTGTACCCATAGGTGAACTTGTTGAATCGGGGCTTCATTTTCTAATATGGGACCGCTATAAATATCTGGAACTCTTAGTTGCTACTGGAGTTGTATCATCATTCTAAACAGTGTCACATGGCCCAAACACAAGCAGTGATGTCTTCAAATTAGCTTTATCATTGCAAAAGTCCCAAATGGGGTTTGTTGTCATTTTCCATACTTGTTCATTTCTGTGCCTCTGGACCAAAGATAATTTTCAGCCCCAAATTTGATGGGTCTTCTAGTTCCTGCAGTCATCCAGGGAACCATCCAACCCGAGTTTTCTGCCTGTACCTCAAGAGCGGAGGATTATTTTAGATTATTTTTCTCCCTGGCTGCTGCATTTGGAATCAGGCGGCTAGCCTGGGAGTTTCCCTACCTTTTCCTTTTTCCTCTAATCTGTAAACTGTGGGTCTCTGAAAGGCGATTCCATTCACTTGTCTCCAGCACTTTCTTTTCCATTTGTGTGTTCCCTACCAATCACTGCCCCAAAGTTTGGCTGAATTTGAACAGAAGTGACAAGAAAGTCCTTCCTTTCTAGAAACTCAGCAAGTCTTTTGTGGTGGTGGGGTGGGGGTGGGGGTGGGGAGGTGGGAGGGTCAGACTAAAGGCTAATTGAATATTTTATCTTGCTCCATGCTCAGGAGTGTTTAACTTCCTGTCTATGTTGCTATCCTTTCAAACACTTGATATTTCATGGGGCATTCTCTCATCTATTCTATTTTCTTCAGGATTCGAAAACCACTTCTCTCTAAGAGGCTAGCATTTTGTACAGGTGTGCATCAAAAGAAGAACATAAAAATTATTCTATTTGTAGAATATCTGCCCTTTTTGAACAACTTCTTAGAGCCAAAGATTGGTAGTGAGGGAAGCTTTGCCTTGAGTTTTCTCATTTAAAAGCTGCCTATATCCAGCATGTCAATGCTCACTTTAGCACCAATGTGTCTGAAAATGTTGTTTAAGCTTGTAAAACATTAGTAGTAACAATATTCTCCAATATATAGGTGTTTCTTCAGGAATTTCTATGTTAAACCTATAGATTTGTGTTCTTCCTTGGCTCCAATGTCTTTTTTTAAATGCTTCACAAAAACTGTACAAGTGTTCCTGAGAGCAGAGGAATGAATACAAGTATCCCCAAAATGTCATCTTTTAATTCTGAGTGCCATATATTGATACTTCTCCTTATTTAAATGAGAAGACAAATTGGTTTGATAACTCACATTACCCAAGGTAAGAAAACTCAGGGGAAAGAAAGCATGCTGGTATTTTTGGTGGAATAAAAATGTTGTGACAGTCCTTAAACTGATTTGATGTAGCAGTGAAAAGAATGGAAGAAGTTGGGTAATCAGTGGATTCACGAAATAGGTCTTATTGACATGGGGATAAAAGCTGTCCAGGAATTACTTCTGAGGAAACCTTTAGGGAAAGAAGACTGCCTTAGGGTAAAAATGTTGCCCAGGTTTTCATTTCTCTCTCCAGATTTTAGTTTTTCCATTTGAAAAAAGAAGCAAGAGATTTCTCCTATTGACTTTGGTATATCTGATCATTTTCACCATGGGCAATTATCATCCCTCCCTCCAAGTATCCTTGGATGCCATCACTGTAGATGGAATATTGGTTGGATGGACCATCGGTCTCACCTAATACGGGACTGCTTAGCTTCTCGTGTTCATCGCTACCTGAAATGAGAGACTTCATCAGCAAAGAGGAAGGTTGTGGAACCTTCTCCTGTTTAGGAATATGAGGATAAGGAGAATGTCATTTTATTCTCTCATATTGTATTCAGGATGAATCAAGATGTTTCTCAAAGATTATTTCTCTGTGTTGACTCTCTTAAATTCCCCTGGGGTGGGAGTCAGAGCATCAGACCCATTGGTGTACTTTTCTCAAAAATTTTATCCAAAACATATACAGTCTGTACAGTGTATGCATAGTATACTCACTTTAGTTCCATTGGGCGAAAGTCAAGTACGATAAGGAATGTTCTGAAAACTATGAGAGTAATGTCAGATCTGCAGTCCCCCTGTTATGGAACTGTCTGAAATACTGTCATCTAGAGAATCCTGAGACATGGATAGGAAGACTGTAAGCCCATCAAAGGCAGGGACTGTCTCTGTTACCGATTTGTACATTCCAAGCGCTTAGTACAGTGCTCTGCACATAGTAAGCGCTCAATAACTATTGAATGAATGAAGAAGAAATCTGTGTCTAGAGAGGCTGCTTTGAGCTCCCAGAAGCCTTAGTTTGGGCTTTCTCCCCTTCCTTTTTCCTTAGTTTTCTTTATCCAGAAGAGCAAACTTTTAATCCAGTTATTTTTCCCTCCCTTCTTTGTATTTCCCCTCCCCATATGACCTGGGTGGGGGGTGGGGGTGGAGGGACGACCCCCCCAAAAAAGAAAAAAAAAAAAACCCCAAAAAAACCTGTACCTGTTTAGGTTTTCGTGAAAACTGTGCCACTCTAGTCCAATCCGAAAGCTCACCCAGACATCCCGTGGGGACGATATTCATTCAGTCATATTTATTGAGTGCTTGGTATACTTGGCATAGTCTTGAAGGGGCCTTGCAGCGTTATCTGATTCAGTGGTTTTCACCCCCTAGTATGCTCCAGAAGTTCTGGGCACTGCCAGTTTAATTTTATTATGCATGTGTGAATCACTCCCAAATGTGTTGGACCCATTATTCCCTAATGCCAACAGATTTTACTTTGCCCGACTTTTGTTTTTCTTTGCAGTACCTCCCAGGCCTTATTCCGAACTTCACCTGCTGGGTAATTTGCTGCAAAGGCAGCATGATTTGTCATGAGATGTCTTTGTCAATTTGATTTTTTTTGTTTGAAGCCAGACGATCCCTGAATATGAGATAAAGTGGAAATCCCTATTTCTCCACAAAGGCATACGTGACTTTCCATTCTGTTTGATGATAACAGTATTCCTCATCTTTCTTTTTTGTCATTTTTCAATGCAACTGCTTCAGACTCAAGGGCATGTTAAAGTACAAAAAAACACCAAATCAGATAGTGACAGGTTTCTCAACCAATAAAAACTCAATAAAACAGGAATTAAGTACTAAAGAGACTAGTAGGTAGGTGAGTTTAAAATCTACAGACCTATATTATGCAACATGACAGCACCTTATTAAATGTAAGACATTTATTATAGTTTTATGTTTACTTGCTACTAACTTGAAGCTCGAGCCACATTTTATTCCAAGAAAAGCCAGATATGGCTCATAAGTCATAGGCTACCGACCCCTGTCTCATTCAAAAATCAATGGCATTTTAGTGCTTACTGTGTGCAGAGCACTGTACTAAATGCTTGGGAGAGTACAGTTCAGAAGAGTTGGTAGGCATGTTTCCTGCACACAAGGAGTTTACAGCATAGAGGGGAAGACAGGCAAATACTCTCCCCACCTTCAGAGCCTTATTGAAGACACGTCTCCAAGAGGCCTTCCCTAAGTCCTCCTTTTCTTTTCTCCCTCTTCCTTCTGCATCTCCCTGACTTTCTCCCTTCATTCAAGAGCCCGGGCTTGAGGGTCAGAGGTCATGGGTTCTGATCCCGGCTCCACCACTGGCCAGCTGTGTGACTTTGGGCAAGTCACTTCACTTCTCTGTGCCTCAGTTACCTCATCTGTAACTGAGGATGGGGATTAGGACTCTGAGTCCAAGTGGGACAACTTTGTATCTACCCTGGTGCTTAGAACAGTGCTTGGCACAGAGTAAGCACTTAACAAATACCATCATTATTATTATTATCATCTCCCATCCCAGTCCCACAGCACTGATGCACATATCTGTAATTTATTTATATTAATGTCTGTCACCCCCTCTAGACTGTAAACTTGTGGACAGGGAATGTATCTGTCATTATATTGAACTCTCCCAGGTGCTTAGTACAGTGTTCTGTACATGGTAAAGTGCTCAATAAGTACAATTTGACTGATTGTTATTAATATAAATAAATTACAGATATGAACACAAGCATTTAACATGTGTGAATGCTTTTGAGAGAGTGTAAAAGTCAAATGGAAGAGTTGATACTGGCTTTAAGGTTTGGGGAGGTTGTAGATCAAGATCCAGAATTTTTCTTTGTGGTTAGAGATGATACTCTGTATTATAACTCCATCAGGATGTCCATTTATCTTCAGTTAGAAGTTATGAACAAATCTGAGATTTCATAACTCAGCTGAGATGAAGGGATATGGAAGAATGCATAGGAAGCACTGGGAATAAGGAGAGGAGAAGAGAGATCCACTTAAAGAGGTAAGTAAGTGTTTGAGGAATGTGTTTGTGGATGATGTGTGGGAAAGAAGTAGGGATGGCAAAGAACTAGCATGATCAGGCAGAAAGAGCACAGGACTGGGAACCAGGAGATGTGGGTTCTAATCCAGTTCCACCATTTGCCTGCGATGTGAACTTGAGGAAGTCAGATCAAGCTTCTACCGTCTGAATAGACTGAATATGAGCAGGAGGGAAGAAGATGCGGTATACATGGTAAATGAGAGTTAAAGATATGAATGTTGGGAGACACCCAGAGTCTCATATGAGGCAAAACTGCAAAGAGACAGGAATGTAAGAACACCATTTATTAGGGTCATGTGGCAAACTTTTCTGGATGGTCAAGGAAGCGGGGGATCCAGATTTGTGTGTGTGGTTTTTTTTTCCTCTAAGGAAAAAATACGGCTTTAGAGACAAAATGGGGTCAATATATGGTTGGATGCAAAATTATGAAGATAGTGGTATTTTGAAAAAAAAGTCAGGAAAAATACATCACTTTTTTAATGAGTTTTCGAAGCAACTTTATGTAAACAGATTATTGGAAGATTTCATTAGTATTATACAAAGAAAAACTGATATTCTCTGGGTTAAATTAGCCCAGTTCCTCTAACCTTCCTCTTGGGTCGTCTTTTCCAGTTCTTTAACAAGAAAGGGCATAGAACACAAATGAAAATTAAATTAGAAAGAAATATATGTGATAGGACCTACAAATAAATTCAGAAACCCAGAACACCTTTTAAAGAGGAAGGAGTTTGGAGGGTTCATAGTGACACCAACCAGGAGCTGCCCTGCCTTTTAACACTTCGCTTGCTGCATAAAGAGCTCTATTGCACATAAACTGGTAGTTTTCAGTGCCTCTGCTCTGCCTCGTCAAATGGTCTCTAAATAGGTCTGCTAGTTCAGCCTTTATACCGGCTGGACTTCCGCAGCATGACTCTGTGGGGCTGCTTCTAAGAACCACATGCTCGCTCCACGGTTCTGACAGATTGCACAGGCGAGCTGATTTTTTTTAATAGAAATTGCATCTGTCTGGGCATCAGGCGGTCTTCCCATCCCCCTTCCTCTATAACTAATTCCGGAAGCCCTGGGAACCTGTGGAGGCTCTTGTGGTGGAGATGCTTACTTCCGCCATATGGCCAGGTTTCTGTAGGTCAGTCTGGGCTGATGTCCCGAGGTGGGACTCCACAGCGTGCAGAGGGAGGAGGGCCAAGCAGGGAACAGGCGGGTTTTTAGAATTTTAGAAACGTTGTATCCTTTCCTTGTAGCCTCGAGTATCTTTTTCTCTTCCCTCCCCTATAAAAAATCCAATCCTGGTTATCCCACTATACTCTTAATCCATAAAAGCTTAGAAAAGGAAATCGTACAATGAATGGCTGGGAATCTGATATATAATGTATTTATAACCGCGTCTAAAAATATACTGTCTTTCATAAAATATAAAAGAGCTGGGCGTCCTTGGTGGAGAAGTGATCTTTAAAGGATGAAAGGAGGACTTAACAAATTGGGTTTGAGTTTATACCATTCACTAGAGTTGGTACATGTCAACTCTTAAGTATTTGACATGCTCTGTGTCTACTGCTTTGAAAGGGAGGGAAAATGATCAGTGCAAGAGTATTGGGGTTTTCATCTCTGAAGTGCCAGGAGAAATGAAAAGGCTTAATATTTTTGCTCCACTACACTATTTCATGCCATTTAAACAACATTATTTCAGTGTCAGATATGAAACCTGTTATACCATTGATCAAAGGGAAAAGAAAACCATTTCCTCAAGGGGAAATTTGTAACAGTGTCAAAGATTTGGGTTTCTTATCTTAAATACCAATATTATAAGTCTGACCTTTTATGTAAAGGAGACATGGGGAGATAACAGGCCTTCCTTGTCACTGATGCATTTCCTTCATTGTGTCAATAATGAGATGAAAACTTATGTCCATCCCAGAGATCTACGCAGTAATTTTCCTGGGTAGGGCAGGACAAGCAGCATAACCATTTGTGACCACTCCAGAAATACTGGTGGTAAACTGGAGTGGAGGGGAGAACTTGAGACAGTGATATTCCGGGATTCTCCAACCTCACCAATTATTAATGTAGGACCTCCTGAGGCGAGTGCAGAGGAGACCATCAAAGATGGCTCACCAAGGAGAAAGATGAAGATGTTTGCAAGTATATGAAGCCCGTCAAACGGCAGGGACTGTCTCTATCTGTTGCCGACTTGTTCATCCCAAGCGCTTAGTACAGTGCTCTGCACATAGTAAGCGCTCAATAAATACTATTGAATGAATGAATGAAGATGGATGGAGGACTGCAGGCCTACTAGTACTTTCCAGAACAAGATGGAATAGCATGTGAGAAATCAGTGGCCCCCAGGAGAAAAGAACCTGGGGGACCGAGGAGGGAGGAGAGTGGAAAAAAGCAACCAGTGGGTTAGCAGGACCGGGGCAGAAGCTGCCTGGCCTAGTGGAAAGAGCACGGGCTTGGAAATCAGAGGACCTGGGTTCCAATCCTGTCTCTTCCGCTGGCCTGCTATGAGACGTCAGGCAAGGCACGTCTCTCTGTGCCTCAGTTACCTCACCTGTAAAATGGGTATTGAGTCCTCCTTCCTCTGACTTAGACCCAACCTGATTCTTCTTTATCTATCCCGGTGCTTAGCACAGTGCCCAGCACATAGTAAACACTTAACAAGAGCTATTAAACAAAATCAAATCAGGCAATGGTATTTATTGAGAGCTTACTGGGCCAGACCCTCTACTTTGCTTTTGGAAAAGTATAATATAATAAGGTTGGTGAACATGATCCCTGACCACAAGGAATTTACATCCTGAAGAGGTAAAAAGACATTAAAATAAATTACAGATAAGGAAAACAATAGATATAAGGATGTGCACTTAAGTGCCATGTGGCTGGGGTGAGGGGTCCACAACCAAGTGCATAGGTACTGCAGAGGGAAGTGCAGAAAGGGAAACTGAGGGCTTAAGGGCAGGTATCTTGGAAGAGATGTGATTTTAGGATGGTTTTGAACGTGTGGCGCCTGCTGGACTGTAGGATATGAAGAGGGAGGGAGTTCCAGGCCACAGAGAAGTGGTGGGCTAGACAATATTGTGGTACAGTGAGTAGGTGGTGGTAGAAGACCAAAGTATGCAGATTGGGTTGTAGTAGATCGGAGAGGTAAGGCGATGGTAAGTGCCTTAAAGGTGATGGTAAGGAGTTTTTATTGGATGCAGAGATAGATGGGCAACCCTGGAGGTTCTTGAGCAGTGGGGAGATGTGGGCTGAATGGTTTATCAGAAAAGAAAAATGATCCAGGAAGCAGAGTGAAGTATAGCCTGGAGAGGAGAGAGACAAGAGGTAGGAAGGTCGGTGAGAAGAAGCCGATTCAGTAGTCAAACCAGGAAATAAGTGCTTGGATCAGTTTGGATGGAGAGGAATGGGAAATATGTGAAGGTAGAACTGACAGGACTTCATGGCAGAAGGAATGTGCAGTTTGGATGAGAGATGAGTTGAGGATAATGCCAAGGTTATGGCCTTGTGAGACTGGATGGTGGTGTTATCTACACTGATTTCAAGGGGAGGTCAGAATTTGGGTGGCAAGGTGGGGGGTTCTGTTTTGGATACGTTAAGTCTGAGGCTTCGATGGGACATCCAAGTAGAGATGTTCTGAAGGCAGGAGGAAATGTGAGGCTGCAGAGGAGGAGTAAGATCAGGGTGGAGAATTAGGCTTGAGAATTATCTGCGCAAAGCTATTTTTTGAACACCTACTGTGTGCAGAGCACTGTGGTAAGCACTTGGGAGAGTACAATGCAACTGAATTGGTAGACACATTCCCTGCCCACAATTAGCTTCCAGTTTAGAGGGAACTTCAAGTCTAGAGGGCATAGAGATTGTATCCCAGCTGTGTGAAAGAATGTGTTCTCCAAGGGAGTAGGTGTAGATGAAGAGAAGAGGGGACCCTGAAGGGAGCCAAAACTGAGATTTGACTCCCCACGCCCCTCCCCCCCAACCGCTGGTAGAAGGTCTTGTAGACCACTTGTAGAGGCAGATGAGGAGCTGACAAACAGACTGAAAGACTGAGAAGATGTAGTCAGAGAGGAGAAGAGTCAGGAAAGGACAATGTCAGTGAAGCCAAGGTTAGATAAAGTTTCTAGGAGAAAGGGGGTGGACCACAGTGTTGAAGGCAACAGAATGGTCGAGGAGAATTAGGATGGAGTAGTGTCTGTTGGAAGGGTTTAGCAAGAAGGAGATCACTGAGGACCACCAATCTCATCGTCTGAATACTCTTTATATGTGTTTTTTTCCCTCACAGATTAGGCTCATTGATCCCATGATAGATTTGATTTTCCGCTGGTTAACTCCGTGAGCTTTCAAGTCCCATTAGCAATGATTTTTCCATTCTCTCGCATGTCTTACATGCCAACTCTTAATTTTGGGCATAGGAACCCCCAACGGGATAAAAAAACCAGGAGCGGGAACCAAAGAAGACCAGTGGAGAGAATCAGAGAATAGTAGAGAGGTAGAGAGAGAGAGAAGAAGCAGAGAGAGATAGTGTATCTGGGGGACAGGGAGGCCTCAACCCCAGCAAAGGTGTAAAAATCCCTTGGCCCAGGACTTGGAGATCCCTAAGGTGAGTCCAGAGTTCAGAAGGGACACAGGCAACCGCCCCTCTGGCCTGGAATCTCAGTGGGAAAGTGGGAAAGAAAGGAAAGTGATGCCCCCTCCGAGCAGGCCTGGGGGAGACCTTGCTCTTAGTTATGGGTGAGTCTAGGTTAGAGTCTGTTCTCAGCTGCATCTGAGGGACAGGAGAGATCCTGCCCTCCAATGTCTCTAACTCAAGAAAGGGGAAAGCCAAAAAGGTCACAGGTCTGCTTCTTTCTGGCTACTAACTAGCTCTGGGTTAGAGGGATTAGGTATCCTCTCCTCTCCCCTTCCCCCTTCCCTCCCCCCTCAAAAAGGTTTGGGAGGAAGAGTAATTGCCCCCTATTTTTCCTTCTACATTCTGGAGTTGGCCTCTATTCTTCAAAGGCTTTCCGGTGTGTCGTAGATTTGGTAAGGGAAATTTAGGAAAGAGCTATGGTCCCCATCAAATCCCTGGAGAGCTTGGCAGGGCAGACCTGAAAGTTTGATGCAGATGCCAGTGGCGGGCTCACCTTGTTTTCAATGCCCTTGGGGTGTATTGCTTTTGAAGTCCTTTCCTTCCCTAAGTAGTTTGACAGGATTCAGTTCTGGCTTCCATTTTAAAACCTATTGAAACGCAATGCTTTGTAGTCTTTGCAAGCTGTGCCTTTGTCAGTTTACCCAATCTCTTCTGAACGTGTGCTATCTTTTTAGTAGCTCTCTCTTATGCCTTGCTTATTTACTTTAAAGATAACAAGGCTCATTGAGAGAAACCATTTGAAATGCCTGCTCTGTAATTCTGATGCAGACCCAGGTGAAATTCTGCAAAAAATAACCAAAGCAGGAGCTCCTTGATGGGAAGAAAGCTTCCAGGCAAGCAGGGAGGAAACCAGACTAAAGGACCTCCATGCTGTTTTATTCTTTGGGCAATTTCATTTCAGTGATTTGGATTGTATTTCATCCGCCTTGACCACTGTTACCCTCTCTCCCACTGAGGGAGTCCAGCACTTCAAGAGTATCTATCTGTATTGACATGACATCACTTTTTCTTTGAGTAAGCTGGGCGTGTGTTTTGTCTTCTAATCAATCAAGAGTATTTATTGAGCGCTTACTATGGGTAGAACACTGTACTAAATGCTTGAGAGAGTACAATACAAACAACAGAGTTGGTGGACACATTTCCCGGTCCACAATGAGCTTACAGTTTAGCGAGGGAGGGAGATGTTAATATAAAGAAATTGTATGTAATTTTAAGGTGTATAATTTGCTTGGGGTTGAGCAAAACCTGTTGTTCTCCCCACTCAGTTTCTTTCTAACCTGTCAGTTTTGGAGACTCTCTTTGGCTGTGTTCATCTTGGGTGCCCAACAAGGCTGGCTTGGGTGGGGTAAGGGTTGAAAATGTCCTTGTCTAGAGTGTTTAACATTAGCTGGTTTGGTTTAGACTGGACAGCCCTGGATTTTTGAAGGCTGGCCTGGGTAATTTAAGGAAAATGAATCAAATGCCCTGGAATTGGAACATCTCTGGTAAACTTGCCATCCTAAAGTGAGAAGTTTTCTCTCACTTTATACACTTGGACTTCTGTGCCTGGGTGGCAGCATGCTGAGCATATGCTCAGGTTAGGTTTCCCAGCTATTTAAGACTCATCATTCAGATATCCTAGAAGCCTAGGGGATTTCTGCTTTGCCCCCCTCCCTTTTTTGCACCAGTTGCAGGGGAAGATGAGGAAGGCATGCAAGCTGGATGTCCTGGTTTTCAGCAAAAATAATATGATCAGTCTGTGAATGAGGATAGACGATAATGGCTGGGGATCCCCCGAGCTTCTCAGCGTTGGATTTAGGATCTATGAATTAAGTTTAATGAATTGTTTTTATTTAGTCTGGAGACAAGGCGGTTGAGTGTTGACCTTCCAGACTGTGAAAGGGAATGTCTGCCATATCCCGTACCTCAGTTTCTGCAGTTTTGCCCACAACTTAAAAGGGCCAGTCATTTGGAGGATTACTATGTGAAATGCTGACCACTTTCTCTTCATTTTCCTTGGAGGATAGAGAGAATGGGCTTCAAGCGTAGATTTGGAAATGTAGGTTAAACACATGGGAGAAGGTCTGGAGAGTCAGCATTCTTAAGCACTCAAATAGGCAACCAGTAGAAGGTGGGGAAATCTCTCTTCCTGGAATGGTTAACAGTGAAGAGAAGGCCATCTTTATTGGCTGATTGAGGTGAAGTATTTCCTAAAGACGGGGCTGGATTCCGTGACCTCTTTAAGTTCCTCTAAAGTCTTTGATTCTAAGGATAGACATTTAGGAAGAACCCTTTATTATCACTGTCCTTTCTCAATTATAAGTGTTAGCCACCTTGCAGTCAGTGCACTTCTCCTTATCACTCTCATCTCAAATCTGTCAGTAGCTTTTTGGTTTGTCCTTTTACTGCAGCATTCAGAATCCAGGGATTTGGTTTATCTGCTCCTGGTGTTTTTCTCATCTTTGCTTTTGTTACCTAGCTTCTCTGACAGCTGTGGCCTTATAGTAAAATAGTTTCTCCCTGGTTTCACACCCTTCCCAGCTATTCTACACCAGGAAAACATATTCCTATCTCCGATATGTGACCTTTATCTTCTTTTGTGAACAGAGGTAACAAACTCTTACATGTTCCTGGCATCAGCAGCTCTATTCTTGCTTCTCCTTCAAAGTTTCTCAAGAGTGTTGCTGACTAGCTGCCAAATTAATTTGAATTGTAATTCAGTGCTCAGCAGCATCTCTCGCTCCCTCTCTCTCTCTCTCTCTCTCTCTGTATTTTATTTATTTTCTCCTTTGCCCTCTTTGTTTGAAAGGCAGTGACATTTTTCCAGGATTCAGTTCTCTACCAGATTATCTTCAGTTCTCCTTTCTTAATTACCGACATAATGCCTCCTTAATTCATAAAAGTGTGTTGTCCCAACTAGCAACCAGCCTTTCATGAGACAATAATTACCCTGTGACCTCTCTCTGTTTCCTTCTTTTGCCAAGTGGAATTAAACAAGATAAGATTATTAATTTTTTTACACACTCCCAAACTATATGAGTTAACAATTTGATATTTTTTGACTAGCATGCATTATTATTAAAACCGGAGATTCCTCCTTCTCAAAGCCTACTCCTGACTTGAAGATATGTATGCATCCTGGCTCTCCAATTCAGTCTCATACAAATCAGCCCAAAACACAAAGTCACATTTAGGAAACCTTTACAAATGGTAAAGGTAGGGACATTGATTCACTTGGATTCCTTCCAGAGGATCATGCCTCTCTCTATTTTACCTTGTAAATGTGTAGGTATACACTCCATTCTATCATTTCTGTCAGTGAGGACCATTAGGTGTCACACCTTACCCAAGCAATTTCCCATTAGCCTGGGGCAGGACTTCTTAAAGAAAAAATCCTAATGTAATTTTCAGTCGCTATGATCAATCGGTGGTATTTATTGAGCACTTGTTCTGTGCAGAGTGCTGCACTAAGGACTTGAGACTCTTTGCCTGACTCTTTGCCTCACATCTCCCCTCACCTATCATTTATTCCCTTGTCCTCCCTGCTACAGGCACCCTGAGGGAGGTACGCACTAAGTTTGTGACTCCCGTGGCAAATGAAAGTCTTCCAAGGAACCTTTGTTGTTAGTATTCTGTCAATTAAAACACCGATTTATCATCTGCCCCTCTCACCCCCTCTTCTAATTGGTTCCCTCAGGCTGGGTATGATTGGTGGGGGAATCTGCCTGCCGAGTCCCCTGTGCCAAGGATGCAGTCACTTCTAATTTTGAATCTGAGAGAATGGGTGTGGTGGGCACTCAGCATCCACTGTGTCTTGCTTCTGATGGCAGGAAGGCACTCAGTTATCAAAAATCACATTGCTTGTTCCCTGGTCACCCAATGAAACTGGTCCTATAAACTTTAAGCCTGTTGTGGGCAGGAAATGTAGCTGTTTTATTGTTATACTGTACTCTCCCGAGCACTTAGAACAGAGCTCTGCACATAAGCGTCCAATAAATACAATTGATTGCTTGATTGATGCCGCTATCCTGAAAGCCCAAGCTGGGGCGATTGTCAAGGGTCCGGGTGGTCTAGAGTTTGGTGGCCCTTCTTGTACCTTTCCATCTACTTTTAGGTCTCATCTTGCAGGGTGGGGTCAGATAGGGGCACAGGGCCCAGATCATCCAACTTGGTTGTGGTGAATTAAGCAGGGAAATATTACTGGAGTAGGTGGAGAGCTTGGGAGGAGTGAATGGTGTGAGTTGAGGACCAAAGGGTAGAAAGAACCGGGATGTAAGGTAGAGTTGGTGGGCGAAGCCAGTATGCTTGTCATTTTGTATAGGGAGGCTTATGGCAGTCCTTAGCCCAGCCCATGCAGTCCCTTTATCAGCAAGTGATCTGTTGATTGTTTTTGTCCACATGTGTTTTGTGGTGTGTTTTTTTAATCAATCCTAATGCAAAGGAACTGTTCTTGTGGTTTAATTAAACATTAAAGAGAACAAATGGTGACAGGAAGCTGCCTGGAAGGTAAGAACAGGGTGGTCATTCTGCTGCTCTGGCATTATTACAAATGAGGAAATCAGAAGCATCTGGAGGCTCTAAAACACAGGACTAAACCCAATGAACATGACATACTTTGTCCATCGCCTCTGTTTATCTTAACCCACGAGAATAGGTAATGAAGTTATCTCAAGGCAAAACATAAAACTGACTAGGCTAATTGGATTGTCCAGATTTACTGTAAGGTGCATTCATGTTAAGTAGATTCACTTACCATCAACTTTAAAGTACTCAATCAACTCACCCCCATCCTTTCTTACCTCACTAATCTCCTACTACAGCCCAGCCCGCACATTTCATGTCTCTAGCGCCAGGTTGCTCATTGTTCCGTGATCTCAATCTCATCACTGACCCTTCCCCCCATCCTCCCTTTGGCACTCCTCCCTCTCTCTCCCTCCCACCCTCCATATATGCCAGACCCCCACTCTCATAATCAACATGAATGGTGTTATTGAGTGCTTACTACTACTGATAATAATAGTGATAATTATGGTATTTGTTAAATGGTTACTTTGTGCCAGGCACTATACTAAGTGCTGGGGTGGATACAAGCAGATCGGGTTAGATGGTCCCTATCCCACATGAGGCTCCCACTCTTAATCCCCATTTTACAGACGACGGAACCGAGACCCAGAGAAGTGGGCCCAAGCTCACACAGCAGACAAGCGGCAGAGTAGGGATTAGAACCCGTGATCTTCCGACTCCCAGACCCATCCTCTATCCACTCTGCCACGCTGCAGAACACTATTCTAAGCACTTGAGATAGTACAGTGCAACATAAATGGTAGTCATGTTCCCTGCCCACAGTGAGCTTTTAGTCTAGAGGGGAAGGTGGATATTAATATAAATTATTTATAGTCAAAGCCTTAAATTCACATCTTCTCCAAGAGGCCTTCCCTGTTTAAGCCCTCTTTCCCCCCACCCCATCTCGCTTCTATGTTGTATATGTCCTTTGGGCACTTGGTATTCACCCCACAGCACTTATGTACATATCTCTAAGTTACTTATATTAATATTTGTCTCCCCCTAGACTGTAAGCCTGTTATGGGCAGGGAACTTGTCTACCAACTCTGTTGTATTCTCCCAAGCTCATTTTACAGTGCCCTGGACAATAAATACCACTGATTGATTCATTTTAAAACTTCATTTACATACATATATTATCAAATATAGGAATAGAACATTTTTGGTGATTGCACCGCTTGTTTCGGGAGTCAATCCCGCCTCTCGATATTTTGCCTTGGGCTTGGTCACTGAAATATGCACTTGGGCTTTTTATGTACCTACATTCTTTTTGAGTTAATATTGAAACTGTTGCTCAGACTAATCCATAATATTTCAGGGAAATTTCTACTTTCATGGACTCTTAGGTTTAATGACCACTAAATCTAACTGAGACTGTTCTTATTAAGTATGTCTTATTCTCCTTACCGTATTCCCAGAGGCACATGCTATTTTCCTTCCATTTTGTGATTAACCTACCAAAATATAAAGACACAGAAGTATTGATTTGTGAGAGCTAGTTAAAAAAAAAAAAAACCACAAATATCTCTACTTGTCTTAATGATGGCTTCAGGAGTTGGGGCCGGGGAAACCAGAGATATTGTAAATGTATGTAAGGAATAAATGGATATAAATGAGAAGAGGAGCTTGATAGGAATGGAGAAAACTAAGAAAAAAAGAAGCATATTTTATTAGACTAAAGAGTAGCTTTATAAAAATGTTTGAAATACCAGTCCTTATCAATGTAAATCGACAGGCATACAGATATAGAAAAAGACATAAATATACATTTTCACACTTAACACTAGTTAGGAGTATCATCATTTTGATGCTGAAAATAGTTCATCGGTGCTTTTGTTAATTCCTCTTAACATTTATTCCTTCTACCGTGGGAGTGATTCTTAAGCATTGGGTCCCTCATTTCAGTTTTGCTGGATGTTTGGTTAAATAGCCAGACCTCGTTTTAATGCTCTCATGTTAACTATCTGAAAATTATTTTTATTAATGTCTGTCTCCCTTTCTTGGCTGTTAGCTTGTTATAGGCAGGGAACGTTTCTGCTAATTCTGTTGCATGATACCCTCCCAAGCGCTTAGTACAGTGGTCTGCATATAGTAAGCACTTAATAAATACCGTTGATTGATTGGGAATTGCCTGATGGGTATAATTATGTCAATTGGTAGGTGGTGACACATGCAAGTTGTTCCAATGACTTCTGAGATATTCCAGGGAATCATGTTGAAGGTTGTTGGGTTGGTTTGAGTTCAGGTGTGATTGGTCTGTTTCTAGCTGTGAGTTCTGGAAAAGGTTCCCAGGTTTGATCATCTCTGACAGTTATCTTTCTCCATCTACTTGTTTTTTTCTCTTTTTGTCCTTTGTGTAAGGTGATATTACTGAGAAGCTTTTATTTATTTATATGTGGCTGAAATTTACACACATAAAGATTAATCATTCTTGATAGATTAATAGATTTTAAAATTTAATTTATATTCTTATATTATCAGATACAGGTACAGAACATGATTGCGGTACATGTTTTGAGAGTAAATCCTGCCTCTCTCTACTGTTCCTTGGGCTTGGTAATTGAAATATGCACCTGGGCATTTGAATGTACCTTCGTTCTTTGTGGCCAATCCTTCGATTTGTTATTCTAGATGCTCCTGCCTACTTGAATGCTTAATCATGCCTAGTGCTGAGTTGATATCGGAACTGTTGCTAAAATTCATCCACAATATTTAGGGACATTTCCACATTGTATTTGCAGTACCTGCTGCTGTTTCTATTTGGCCTTTTGCTTCTTGCTGGAACCGTCCTATTATCGATTGCTGTACCTCAGGCTGATCTGTCTGGTCAGAGTACCACATCACACGCTTATATTTATGCAAAGCAGCACATATCAAACAATCATATGATAATAGATTTACTGATAGGAGGGAGGGAAGTCATTTCATTTAGGTTAGAAAAATGTTTGAATTCAAGCCCATTCTGTTTTGTAGCTACCATCCTAACTTTAGTTTGAGTCCCCAGTTGAAATCATCAAGACCTTCAAGGGAGGACTGGTCCACTTCTTCTGTAGATTCGTAAACACCCAATTTCATTCTGTGCACCCAGTAGGTGTTCAATAAACAGTACAAAAACACTATTGCAAAGTAGAAGCAACATAGCTTAATGGAAAGAGCACAGCCCGGGAGTCAGAGGATTTACATTCTAATCCGGCCTTTGTCTGCTGCCTGACCTTGGGCAAATCACGTAACCTCTCTGTGTCTGTTATCTCATCTGTAAAATGGGGTTTAAATCCTCCTCCCTCCTACTTAGACTGTAGCCCCTTGTGGTACAGCAGCTCCCCATAGTAAGTGCTTAACAAATACCATTTTTAAAAAAAACAAAACATTGTCGATAAGGATTGAATTATCTCAAGCTCACTGCCCGGAATCTGAATGAAAATCTCTGTTTACCCATATCTAAGTCTTGGCCGCCAGTGTTTATGGTTTGTAACATGAGACTCATAATGAGTTTGGTTGTCCCATGCTTGAAAGGCATTTAAGGGTCTGGGCCTGGATTAGAGCTCTGCCTAGGCTGGAATTTTAGACTCCGACCTGGCTCCGAGTTTAATCTGAGCTTGACAGGCTCAGGCACAGGCAACAGCCCTCTGTTATCTCTGTAATCGAAAGCTATCTGCCTGTGGTCCCCTTAAATGCTGCTCTTCAAGCCTGACTGGCAAAGTAGTTGGGTCCCGTTCTGCCCTGCTTTAGCAGTGGCTAGGAGAGAAAGTCATTTAAAATGCCCTTGCTTGGGTAGAATTGCTGAATTCTCAGTGGAAAGTGGAACCAAAATTATGAAAACATTTCGATGTATATTTATTCCTTTCCCTTTCCTTCCCCTTTACTTTGTAGAACGGTAGACAGGCAGAAAAAGGAGTCCAGATGGGTGTGGTGGGGAGGTTGGGGAGAGCCAGGAGCAGCCTGAGTCCAGCGTAAACTGATTGGGTTAAAATCTGTTGTGCCCCCACCTGAACCTTCAGTCTGGCACCCTAATCACTCATTCAGTTCTTATGGGGCTCCCAGGCCAGGTCGTGCAAGACCCAAAAATGGATTTCCTTGGAAAAAAAAGGAATATTTACAAGATCTTTGCCCTTGGCAATCCCACAGAGCTGAATTTACACATTGATCAAAACTGGAGAAAATATTGCTTGATGTAAAATGTTAACCAGGATCAAAGATATGCCCAGATTTCCCATGAATAAACAGGAAGTGAGTTTAGTTCTTGTAAAAGCTGCACTGAGTTTTTTACGACATGTGTGTTCTAATGGCATAAGGAAGAAAATGTAGCTTTGGAGCCCCGGAGACTTTTGGGCCCAAAAATCCTGGCTCAGTCGGTCGGTCTTTTTTTCTCATTTGGGTTGAGAAAGACCATAATTAGGCAGCAGTCTTCAAGATTATGAGACTTTGCTAGAGTTCAAACCCATTGGTTTCTCCCACCCTATTATGGCCTAAACGTATTCTGGTTTGTGAGCTCAAAGTAGTAATCCTATTTATTAAGCACTTACCTTATGCTAAGCCTAGGGAGAGAATACCTAAGTGGGAATTAGATATGGTCCTAGTCCTTCCTGAAGCTCAGAATTTAAGAGTTTAAACTCAGAGAAGGGATTGGGGATAGACCTAATTCCAACAACCTGCCTTCCCGTGGCTGGATGTGCTAAGGGGAAGCTGGCTTACCCTTGGCTGGCTTGATTTGGACTCTTCATACACCAGCAAAAGCCAATTATTGATATATCAGTTATCCACACAAATCAGTTACTGAAGGAGAGAAAGTTCAGAAACCTGGGGAAAAAAGTCTTCCAAACAGAATTGGAAATGTCCCTCTCAGAGAAAGCCAAATCCAGCTACATCCAGTGATCTGAACTTCAATCATCTGCATTAACCTTGATCCCAATTAGTTAGGATAATTGACTCTCTACAGTAATAGTACTAGTGATTAGGTTGACAACATAATTGTGTTTTAACCTTTAGTTATATCTTTACCATTTCTCATTTCTGTGTTTGGGTAGGGGAGGGGGAAAGTATTAGCTACCCAAATTCCCTTTCAAGGGAGTGGGAGGTGGGAGGCGAATGCCCTTTGTTTCCTTCTTCCAAATTTGTAGCCAAGATAGGTGATTGGCTGTTTTGGGGGGGGGGGGCATTATTATCCCACAGCCCAGTTGTCTCTCTCCAACCCATTTGCATCATTGCAATGTCAAAAGAATATATGCAGAATTCAGCTGTATGATTGGGTAATTATAGACAAAATTTGCCACCTCTGTCTTCCAGTTGGGGATGAAATATTTACAATTACAATTGATTTTCTCTGGCAACCAATGGCCAGTTGCAGGGGTCCTTATTTTGGCTTTAGGCACACCCCTTCTTCCTGCCCAATTCTAAATACAAAGTTTTCATGCTGCAGATCTGAGGAGAGCTCTAGAGGCAGAATCCAGTATTGTTTTCTCATGAAAAATGAATACATAAGGAAAACCTGATTCTGTCCCTTTTGCAAAAGAAGCAAGTGAACAGATGTGAATGAAAAGATCTATACAACTAGAAAACTTCAAGGAAGTTTTCAGGACAATACTGTAAGCATTTATTTTTAAAATTGGAATACACCTGGAAGAGTGTACAGGGAGACATATTCAGTATATACCATATTAATAGTATATACAGAGAAACAGTGTGGTCTAGTGGATAGGGCCTGGGAGTCAGAAGGACCTGGGTTCTAATCCTGGCTCTGCCTCTTGTCTGCTGTGTGACTTTGGGGAAGTCACTTCTCTGTGCCTCGGTTAGCTCGTTTGTAAATTGGGGATTAGTACTGTGAGGCCCATGTGGGACATGAACTGTGTCCAACCTGATTAGCTTGTATACATTCCTACACTTAGTACAGTATCTGGCACATAGTAAGTACTTAACAAATACCATAAAGTCAAAAGCCCTTGTTAGTAAAAACTGCCAAGATGTGACAGAAAGCACTTGAAATGCAGAAGTTTAATAGTAATTATGTCTTCTGGCTTCGTTCTAGTTGATATTTGTTTATAAAGGGGAAATAGTTAATATTTTCCACCTACTTTTGCTACTGGTGTGAGAATTAATTATATGCCTACTTATTGCTCTGAAGTGTTCTAGCGTTTGACATTCTGACAAGTGGCAAGAATTGTAAAATACCAACATGCTTTTTGTATATTCCACTCGTATTATACTAGTCAAGAAAATTTAACAATTATATGACAACTGTATGACACACGGTCATTAAGTCAGATGGCCTGGAGACTACATTTGGAAGCTACCAGGTATAAATGTTTAATTGATGTGAAGTCACTTGGCGGGAAACTTTTCATTCCTCACCTTTGCAGGTCATTTAGAAAAGCATTCAAAATAGTAAGTGTTTCTTCAAGATGTCTCATACAGTAAAAACAAAATGGTAAATAGCTTCCTTAGCTGTGGTTTTAACAAATGTCAAACATTCTTGCTTCACTGTAAACAATAATAGTAACGGTGTTTGCTAAGCGCTTGCTATGTGCAAATCACTGTACTAAGCGCTGGGGTAGATACAAGATAATCAGTCGGACACAGTCCCTGTCCCACACGGGACTCACTGTCTAAGTAGGAGGGAGAACAGGTATTGAATCCCCATTTTGCAGTTGAGGAAACTAAGGCCCAGAGTCGTGAAGTGATTTGCCCAAGTTCACACAATAGAGAGGTAGCAGAGTTAGGATTAGAAACCAAATCTTCTGTCTTCCAGGCCCATGCTCGTTCCTCTAGCCCATGCTGCTTCTCCATACCTGAATGCCACCTGTTATTCACAAATTGATCTAGTCTATGGCTTTTTCATATTCTGAAGTCTCATTATCCCTTCCGCAACCCTCCATTTTCACAATTCACTGCTTCTCAGCACTTCCCCTTTCCTTCCAAAGAGGGTGACAAAAATGAAAAGGGGAAATCCCCACTTCACAATCTCACTACTGGGATCAATCAGTAATATTTGTTGTGCATTTCTCGTGTGCAGGGTACTGTATTAAGTTCTTGGGAGAGTTCATTGGAACTAGAAGAGCTCTCAAAAAGCTTATAGTTTAGCGGCGAAGCAGAAAATAAATGCAGATACAGAGAATGGAAATAAGGATAAGGATAAATGCTTAAATTGGAGGGTATGCAAATCTGTGCGCACAGAGGTACTGCTGGTGTTTGAGTGTCTAAATGCAGAGTTGGTGCAACCGTGTTGAGGGGTAGTTGGGAGGAGAGGGCTTGGGGAGAAGAAAAATGCATAGAGGAAGTCCTCCAAGAGGAGTTAGGATTTCAGAAGGGCTTTGAAGATGAGGAGAACTAAAGTCTGGTGGTTTTAAGAGGGAAGAGTTTCAGACAGAAGGAAAGACATCAGCAAGGGGTTGAAGATGAACAAGTCCAGATTGAAGCACAGTGAGAGGGTGATAATAACTAGTGATAATTATGGTATTTGAGAACTTACTATGTATCAAGCACTGTACTAAATGTTGTGGGAGATAGAAGATTACCAGGTTTCACACATAATAATAAATAATATGATGGTATTTGTTAAGTGCTTTCTATGTGCCAAACACTGTTCTGAGCACTGGGGGAGATACAGGGGTCATCAGGTTGTCCCACATGGGGCTCACAGTCTTAATTCCCATTTTACAGATGAGGTAAGTGAGGTACAGAGAAGTGAAGTGACTTGCCCTAAATCACACAGCTGACAAGTGGAAGAGCTGGGATCAGAACCCAGATCCTATGACTCCCAGGCCCATGCTCTTTCCATAGGTTAAGTAGGTTGGAGAACAGGTATTGAATCCCCATTTTACAGATGAGAAAACTGAGGAATGGAGAAATTAAGTGACTTGCCCAAGGTCACAGAACGGACAAGTGGCGGGGCTGGGATTAGAACCCAGATCCTATGACTCCCAGGCCCATGCTCTTTCCAATAGGCCATGCTGCTTCTTGAGAGAAATGAACGATGCAACTGGGATATAGTGGGAGAGAGTGTGGATGTCAGAGAGAGCTGTTAGAGTGTTTCTAAGTCAAAGGTCAAGAGTTTCTGTTTGATGTGGAGAGGAATCGGTAACCACCGAAGACTTTTCGGAGAGACACGTGTAATGAGGCTTTAGAAAAATGGCCTGGGCAGCCGTGTGAAGTTAAGGGCCGGTTAGGGGATAGACCGGAAGCAGAAAGACCAGTGTGGAAGCTGATATAGTTGTCAACAGCTCTGGTAAAAGGCTTGACCCGAATGAAAGTAGAAATTGCTTGCTATCATGGTATTTTTGAATTAACTGTGGATTTCAAATATCCTATTCAAGGGCATAATCAAAAGTTGGCAGAACTTGAAAGATCGTTTCATTTGCGTTCTGACCCCCCACCAAAGACCTTAGGAAATTATTTGTGAAAACTGTAACTGAAATAGTTTGGGAGTATAACTTTGTGTGAGTAAAAGTCACTTCCCTGGGTAACAGATAATATTTAAATTAGTGAGTAGCTTTTGCAAAATGTTGGGTGTCAAGAATAGAGAGGCTTATTTGGAGAAACAGTGAGAACATATTCCCCTGTGAGCACCTGTACACTTTTATTTATATGGCTTACAGCTGGTGTGAATTGTTTTGATCTTTCTTTAATTTCTTTTTTCCCCTAACACCTGCTAAAGTCATTAAGAAGTGTGTGTTGTTGATCTGATCAGTGAATTATAATGTTTGATTGGGCCATAACCAAGTTAAGTGATGGAAACAGAGGAGCAGAAGAGGAGTTAAGCAAAGCATCTTCCTCCCCACCATCACCAGGAGGATAAAACACCTTTCTCTTCGGGGAGGGAGATGATCCAGTAGGGCCAGGTCTCCTTCAATCATGAAAGAGATGGCAGCCTTTAGAATGCAGCTAAACAATACTCCCTATTTGCCACATTTTGCCCTGGTTCCTGCTTGCCTTTCTCCTGACTCCTACTTTTCTCAGCCCATTTCTAGCTTTCTTTTCCTCTTGGATATTTTTAATGATATTTAAGTGCTTGCTATGTGTCAAGCACTAAGGTAGATAGATACGGGTTGGGCATAGTCCCTGTCCCACATAGGGCTCAAAGTCTAAATTCAAGGGAGGAGAATTTAATCCCCATTTTACAGATGAGGTAACTGAGGCACAAGGAAGTTAAGTGGCTTACTCAAGGTTACACAACAAGCAACTGGCAAAGCAGGGATTGGCTTTCTCTGTTCTCTTTGGTTTCTTCTCATTTTAAATTGTCATCCATTTGAAAACAGACAAATTCCACTCTTTATAAATACAAGAAAAATTGAATAAAGGTAATATTGTAGAGGGAATGAAGGTTGACGGTTAAATCTGATTACTTTATATGACCCTTTCCAAATATCCAGATTACCATAGAAATTATAAATATTTCTATCTGTTGCCAGGACAACAGGTTATGTTGGCTCTTAACGGAACCAAGATCATCCCATAGGACACCAGCAATTTTTTGGCCAAAATTTAAGGAATAAAATTAGAAAGGAAAAGCAAATCCTTTATGGGGATGGTTCGATTTGCTGACCCTGGGAGCAATTTGAATTAATTTTCAGAAGTCCAGTTGCCCTTAAACACAGAGATGTGTTCATTTGGAATACCCGAGCTTGTCAGGAATGTGGTGAGGAACTAGTAATGTATTAATGCTTTTAAGCTTGTTGATTTATTTATTGGGCCATAGTCATCACACAATTCCTTTCCTTGCGTGTCTATTTTCAATTATCTCCTCTTTTAGGTCATGGATTCTCTGCCACTAGTGATCATGCTTGCCGTATTTTTCTGGACCGCGTCCTATCTGATTTTCTTGTTTCTTCCCCAGGGCTTAACCTAGCATTTGACATAAATGCTAATAAATACCATCACTATTATTGCACTCCCTCCCCGCAGCATTCATAACAGCGTCTCATCCAAAATACGTGCTTGAAGAATGTCATAACTAATAATAATAGTAGTAATTTGGCAGAGAGGCTCATTAGAATTCGGTATGAGGAGGGTGGTGAATGTTGCGCAGAGCTCAGAAAGAAGTCCGCAAAGAATAATGGCTAAAATAAACTGATGGGTGAAAATAGGGAGAAAATCAAGTTGGACGGGAAGCCAAACATTTGCACAGTAGGGTCAAAACACACACATTTCTCAAGGGAAACCTGGAACTGTGTTGAAGAGAAGTCAAATTGAGCTTTAGGAAGTAATGAGGTTGATTCTCCAGTCTGTGTGTTGGAGGGCAGGCTACAGGAAATCTGCAGCGGGAAATCCTCCTAGAATTTATCAGAGTGGGGAGAGGGAGAAGGGGGAGGGAAAATGAATGTTTCTTCACAGCTACCTCTGCCTTGGGCTAGTTTAAGCGTGTGGTGAAAGACAGGGGTCCCCATAATGGAAGTTTACATCCATCCTGGAGCAGCCAGAGGCCACAGTGCCATGCAAGCCTTTGCTTCTCTTGTCTTTATGGGCCTCTTTTGAGCCGGGACAACCAGCCATGCTGCCAGTATGGATGACTGCCCTGAAGACTGTAAGCTCACCGTGGGTAGGGAACATGTCTACCAACTCTGTTGTATTGTACTCTCCTAAATGTGTAGTACAGTGCTCTACATGCAATATATGCTCAGTAAATACCACTGATTGAGTGTGTGGATATGGAAGGGACTGCTGATCATTCACAGGGCACTCTTAAAGACAGTGGATCTACATTTTCTGAGGACAAACTCTGGCAGGCATACATATTTCATGCCACTTATGGGTGGGCTAGAGGCTGGGGATGGGCAAGGGTGGGCAGACATTTGCTGATAGTTTTCTTGGGAGCGGAGCAACAGCTCCCATGTTTCTGCTGTGATATTTCCCATGCTCATTTGTTGGTATTGTATATAGAAGTTGTATTGCGAGTAACCCCCGGTGGGCTGCCTCTCCCGGTCACAGATTCTGTGCTCTTCCTTGAGAGGAGAGTATGATAAAGGCCAAGGTGATGAGGGGAGGCTTCTTGTTGAAGGGAAAGCAGGGACCTGAAGTTGTGCTTATGGAAATGAAATTGATGCTTGGATGCTGGGCGAAGATACAGGCGAAGAAATGGACCCCAACCACTTTCAACCATTCCTGAAACCTGGGAATGGCCTACTCAGGACTGACCTTTGCAGCCAAAGATAAGTGGAGGATGGGGCGATTTTTCATTTAATCAAGCAAGCTGACAGAGGCGTGGGAACCAGAAGACACCGAGCTACAGCTGTGTGGCCCAGCTAATAATAATAGGAACTGTGCTATTTGTTTAGGGCTTACCATATGCCAGGCCTGTACCAAGTGCTGGAGCATGAGGTAATCCGATAGGACACAGTCTGGTATTATGGTGTTTGTCAGGGAAGGTCTTCTGGAGGAGATGTGATTTTAAGAGGTATCATTCCCATGGCAGGTGGAGAATGGAGGGTCTAGAGGATTCGCCAGAGTCAGATGGCCACTTAGGGGCAGAGCCAGAAACGGAACTCAAGTCTGCCAAATCCCAGTCTGAAGCTTTTTTCAACCAAGCCTTCAGCCCAGCGTGGCTCAGTAGAAAGAGCACGGGTTTAGGAGTCAGAGGTCATGGGTTCTAATGCCGGCTCCGCCACCTGTCAGCTGTGTGACTTTGGGCAAGTCACTTCACTTCTCGGTGCCTCAGTTACCTCATCTGTAAAATGGGGATGAAGACTGTGAGCCTCACGTGGGGCAGCCTGATTACCCTGTATCTATCCCAGTGCTTAGAACAGTGCTCGGTACATAGTAAGCGCTTAACAAATACCAACATTATTATTATTACCATTTCAAACTGTGTGTTCACGTCTTTCCATTCAGCACACAGCATGCTCATCACTAGCTCCCCTCCTCACCTACCTCACACGTTACGACTTTATTAAGCCTGTTGCGGTCGCTCCCTATTAAGCCGAGGCTAGAAGCTAAACATTTATTACTGGCGCATTAAAGACTACACCTCAGCTCTGTCGTGTTAGTGTTTAATGTTCCCATTCGTGCTTAATGTCCGTGTCCGATTTTTATTACTTCTAATACTAACTGGGCCAAACATGGCCCAGATGTCTCCAAGCTGGTGGAATATGCTCTCAATTAGCCCCTTTACCCAGCAGATTCCCTCTCTGGCTAACATTAACCTCTACATTAGCAGCATGGCTCAGTGGAAAGAGTCCTGGCTTGGGAGTCAGAGGTCATGGGTTCTAATCCCGGCTCTGCCACTTGTCAGCCGTGTGACTTTGGGCAAGTCACTTAGCTTCTCTGAGCCTCAGTTACCTCATCTGTAAAATGGGGATTAAGAGTGTGAGCCCCAATTGGGACAGCCTGATCACCTTGTATCCCCCCGCCCCCCAGCGCTTAGAACAGTGCTTCGCACATAGTAAGTGCTTAACAGATGCCATTATTGTTATTATTACATTTTGACCTTCTTCGGATTTTGGGTCGAGTGCCTAGACCACAGTGTGTGTCTCCGGTCTCAAGAATGAGGTCGGCAAACCAAAGAATGAGTCACGAGGTCCCAAAGCTACTACCTTCCACCCAGCCACATTGACCTGAGATACAGCCATCCCCATGGTGCCTCTAGACTGTAAGCTCGTTGCAGGCAGGGAATGTGTCTGCTAATTTGGGTGTATTGTTACGAGAGTTTAGAACAGTGCTCTGTACAAAGTAAGCACTCGATAAATGCCATTGACTGATTGAGAAGACAAGAGGTGTGGTAGAAAAAAACAGTCTGGGGCTCAATACCTTCAAAGAAAATTAGGCCAGTGTAAGACCACTTGGCTCTTCACTACTATAGACTTAGGGCATTTAGGAAAAACAGATCAACTCTGGTTACGAGTGGGTAGAAGAAGGGAATGCATTTTAGGAATAAGGTATTCCATACGGTTCCCCGTCCCCTCTTTTTGACCCCCTCCTCTGCTACTTCCAGGGGCAGATTGACCTGGTGATTAAGTAAAACTCCTTCAGGGTGTGAGAAGACTTTATAAGGTTCAGGTTTTTTTCAAAGGTCCACTCTTCCCCTAGACCAGGGGTCAGCAGCCCGTGGCTCATGAGCCAGATCCTCTCTTTCCGCCTGCCATTAGCCACAAAGCTTTCTGAGCAGGAAGGAGTTGGCCCATCCCACCTCTTTGCCCAGAAAGGAGCTGAAATGGAGTCAAGATGGCGGCTCCGCTCTTTGCCCTCAGTGGCGGGATATGACCTTACCTGGCCCGGGAGGGATTCCCACCATCCTCACCAAGTCGGGAGGGCAAGCTGTGACTGCCCTCACTTCCCCACCCTCTCCGCTGGCACCTCTGCGATCAGCTACAGCATCCAGCTGGATCATGCCCCGCAGGTGTGGGGGACTCTGGCGGGCCCTGGTATGGCAGCAGAAAACTCCAGGCTGGGCAGGGAAGGATCAGGGCTGGGAGCTAGAACAGTTCCTGTGGGTGCTCGAAGGAAAATGGAACCCCCCATGTGTGCGCAGTCTAGGACTGCTGTGCAGGTGCAGCAGGAAGCATCAAGAGGAAGACGGGGTGAAGAGGAGGGAGGGGTGTGGTACACAGATCTGTAATTTATATCGATGTCTCCCCCTCTAGACTGTAAGCTCAATGCGGGCAGAGAATGTGTCTATTTTATTGGACTGTCCCTAGGGCTTAGTATAGTGCTCTGCCCTCAGTAAGTGCTCAGTAAATGTGATTGATGAGTGAGATGTGAGAAGGGCAGTCATGCTACTTTGCAACTTTACCACCCACCCTTCCTTTTTCTAAATGAAAGGAATCAGAAAATAGTTTATTCTCGTACTCTCTCTTCTCCCCACTTTTTTTCCCCTCCTCTCTTTCCCCCTCCACCTGATCCATTAAAATTGTGTGTTTGGCCCTTTGCCCCCCAACTGCACAGAGGTGTCATTTTGGTGTGGCTCTTGCACAAATTCTACAAGCCCCTGGGCTAGGCTGACCCTTCCTGTTCCGGTTCCAGCCTGGGGAGAAGCCCCGCAGCTCTCACCCATCTGTCAGGGTACCAGCCTTCCAGGAGCATATGTCCCACAGTGTGTGCCCCGTATTGCAAAAGACCCCTTTCCTTTGAGCCAGAGGTTTGGCCATCCTTCCCCCTGACTCAGGTGAGAAGTGACCCATCATGATGCGGTGTTGTCTGGATTGGTTGTATGTGTGGCTTTGCAGCGGATCCCGACCAGCGGCTGATTTGCTGTGTGAATCATGGGCGGCCTATTGGTTGGGGATCTCCGGCTTGTCAGATGACCCTCGGCATCCCTAAATAATAATGTTGGTATTTGTTAAGCGCTTACTATGTGCAGAGCACTGTTCTAAGCGCTGGGGTAGACACAGGGGAATCAGGTTGTCCCACGTGGGGCTCACAGTCTTAATCCCCATTTTACAGATGAGGGAACTGAGGCACAGAGAAGTGTGACTTGCCCACAGTCACACAGCTGACAAGTGGCCAAGCTGGGATTCGAACTCATGACCTCTGACTCCAAAGCCCGGGCTCTTTCCACTGAGACACACTGCTTCTCACATGTCCCTCTAGTCCGGGCCCCCTTATCCTTCCAGTCAGCCTCTTGACTGAGTGAGGAAGGAATATCCAAAATGGCTCAAAGTTCAACTGTTTGGATTTACTCTGGGCCTTCGCTCATTCTTCATTTAAATATGCCTTAAAATCAGGAGTCATTCATTCATTCAATTGTATTTATTGAGAGTTTACCTTGCGCAGAGTTCTGAGAGCTTGGAAAGTACAATTCGGCAACAGATAGAGACGATCCTCAGACATGCCAAAAGAGGAAACTAACAGGCTGCTTTAGAGCATCTGACTAGCATTTTGGAAGCGACAGTGGCTCTGGGCCTGCCCAGGTTAGGGTAAGTTTAAGTGATTAAGGTTTTATATTTGCATTCCAGAGGCGGCAGTGAGTCCAGTCGAAGCTGGGGGCTGCTTTTCAGATTTATGAAGCACTTTGTATTAACCATCATATTCCACAGCATTAGAACCTAACTCAGACATGTTTCTAATGTCTCAGGACTTATAGGAGGGATTAAAACTTAGAAACTTCATCGATTCTTACTCTTAACAAAATTATGTCTGCTGACTATGGGACATCTTTCCTTCTTCAGGGCAGAGAGGACTCGAATTTCCAGACTGGAAAAGAAGCTCCGGGCTTTACAATTTCCTGAGAGGGGGCCAGTGTTATTCTGAGGTGAAGAGACAGCAAGGAGGAAAAGGTGTCAGTCTTTAACCCCATGTTTTCAGGCAATTATTGCATATCACAGTCAGCTCTTTGAACACTTCATTGCCTCTAAGGTACATTTTCCCCAGCACACATACCAGCCCTGGTTAGCCTGATATCCATGTCGCCCTTCAGACAGGAGAAGCTGGAAAAGTGGAGTAGACAGGTGAGAGGAACCTCAACACACGCTAGTCATGGCCTCCAGGAGCCCTTTGAATGGCTCTGTAGTTGGGAATTAAGTTTTGTTCAGCAGTAGATAGATGATCCTTGGCAGACTGGCATTCCTTTGAATTCACTGCCTCAGCCAGTGAGATATTTCTATGAAGTCATGACAGAATGGGGCCTCCTCCCCGTCTTCCAGCCCCCTCTGTAATTTTGTTTTGTGCCACAGTCTTCATTTGTCTCATTTCTCCCGGTCATCCTTGTGGCCCTTTTCACCCTTGATTTTTTTTAATTCTTTTTCTCCCTTCTCCATCTGCTTCTCTTTACTCACTTCCTCTTCTCTTTTCCCACCCAAGCTATCCATTGCTAGTCCTGACTCGGATTATGCCATCCTCAGATGTCTCAAACTATTACAAGAGAGGTTTTAGAGTTCGAGACATCTGCTAAGTGAGTTGGAAGAATGGTTGGGCAAGTAACTCTTTCCAGCATATAGACCCAAGGGAACTCTTGAGAGTAACACATCCTATTTAAGCAAGAAGAATGGCTGTTGAAGACATTGCTTTTGGGGTGCCTTCTTGTATTAGGGAATAATAACCTTTGTAATGCTTTACATTTTGGAACAGGAGTACGGTGCAGATGGTGTGGTCTGAATCCCTTTCGCACGACCGTTGCCATTTTTTGATCAGCAGAATCTTGCCTGCTGGCCATTGCTATCATAAAGAAATGGGAAGAGTATTTGGTCCCCGTTGTGTTTCCATTTTGTCCCCAACCCCTAAGCAATAGTAAAAACAGATTCCAGAAAATATAAATAATACATCATTTGTTCATCGCCCTCATTTATTATTTGTTAGGCACCTACAGGGTGCTCAGAGCTGAGAGATGTGAGGAAGTTGCAATTTCAGTTATTCCCACTTTACCCCCCACCCCCATACTTCTTTCAGCAGAAATCTGGGTTATGAAAGTTGGCTATTTCAAAATTGAAAGTTTGGGTTTTTAAAAAGATATCAGGGAATGTAATAACTTACACTTAGGGAAACACTATAAACAGTTAGCAGTCACACAGCTATTGCCATTCGAATGTACAAGTTGGTATCCTCTACTCTGGAACCAAAAGCAGTTGTATTCAAAATATGCATACTGTATTCATTCAGTCGTATTTATTGAGTGTTTACTGCGTGCAGAGCGCTGTACTAAGTGCTTGGGAAAGTACACTACAGTAATAGAGAGATCATCCTGGACATGTAGGTGTTTATAATACAATCTCCAGGGATTTGTTACCATTTCATTGGAAAATTTGAGAGAAGAGTTCTGTAATTTAAAAAAATTCCTTGTAGTTTGTTGCAGGTGTTACCTGCATATTTTCTACCTCTAGTTATACTCCCCACTGGTCTCCTTTGTTTCCCTTATAGCCACCAAACAATACTGAAAGTCTGAGTGTTCTGTGATGCAAGTGATTATGATTAATCCACCTTCCTCCCAATTAGCCATTTTAGCATTCTTATGAATAAGTAGATATACTTATGATATATTCTTATAATAAATAGATATACATGTTATGAATCAATTGATTGTCTTTATTGAGCACTCACTGTGTGCAGAGAGCTATACTGAGCCCCTGGGAGAATACAGAGTCTGTAGACGTGTTCTCTGCCCATATGAAGCTTACAGTCTAGATAGGGAGACAGACAATAAAATGAATCAGGGCTATGTGTATAAGTGCTGCGGGGCTGAAGATGGGGTGAATAATGGGTACAAATCCCAGTTCAAGAGCCGTACCGAAGGGGGGAGGAGTAGGGGAAATGAGGGCTTGGTTAGGGAAGGCCACTTGGAGATGTGACTTGCATAAGGCTTTGAAAACCGGGAAAGTGATCATCTGGAATGTGAGGGGGGAGGGAGTTCCAGGCCAGAGGTGTGGGCGAGGGGTTGGTGGCGAGGTAGACGAGGTCGAGGAACAGTGAATGTCTCGGATCTTATTCGGTAACCATTTTGTTTGGCTGTTTGCTTCTTCTGATCAGCCACATTAGATTGTAAACCTGTCCAGAGGTTGATTGGGCAGGGGTGTGCCTGCCAACTCTGTTGTATTGTGCTCTCCCAATACACACAATAAGCGCTCAATAAATACCATTGATTGATTAGGGCATTTATTAACCACCTGCTGTGAGCTGAGCACTATGCTAAGTACTGTGATGGGATCACATTTATTTCTATTTCATATTCCCAAACCTCTGGGCTAACTTCCTGCACACAGCAGGCATTCAATAAATAATAATAATATTGGTATTTGTTAAACGTTCGAATCCCAGCTCTGCCACGTGTCAGCTGTGTGACTGTGGGCAAGTCACTTAACTTCTCTGTGCCTCAGTTCCCTCATCTGTAAAATGGGGATGAAGACTGTGAGCCCCACGTGGGACAACCTGATTCCCCCGTGTCTCCCCCAGCGCTTAGAACAGTGCTCTGCACATAGTAAGCGCTTAACAAATACCAACATTATTAAACGTTTAATATGTGCAGAGCACTGTTCTAAGCACTGGGGTAGATACAGGGTAATCAGGTTGTCCCTCATGAGGCTCACAGTCTTCATCCCCATTTTACAGATGAGGTAACTGAGGCACAGAGAAGTTAAGTGACTTGCCCACAGTCACACCTGACAAGTGGCGGAGCAGGGATTCGAACCCATGACCTCTGACTCCCAAGCCCATGCTCTTTTCACTGAGCGTTTGGCTGGTGAAGATGAAGAACCCCTTTGTAGAGCACAGAAAAGCATCATGAATTAAAAATTAAGCAGGAGATTGATATTATATACCAGCCCGCACCTATCAACATACAACCACATAATTTTAGTCTGCTACAGAGGGGAATACTGTCCCCAAATTCTGGTATCTTTCTAGCTCATGGGTAAAGCAGTGTGGCTCAGTGGCAAGAGCACGGGCTTGGGAGTCAGAGGTCATGGGTTCGAATCCCAGCTCTGCCATTTGTCAGCTGTGTGACTGTGGGCAAGTCACTTAACTTCTCTGTGCTTCAGTTACCTTATCTGTAAAATGGGGATTAAGAGTGAGCCTCACGAGGGACAACCTGATTACCCTGTATCTACCTCAGTGCTTAGAACGGTGCTCTGCACATACTAAGCGCTTAACTGGGGTCGACGGCGGGATAGGCGAGAACGGGGAACGGTGAGGAGGTGGGCGGCAGAGGAGCGGAGCGTGCTGGGTGGGCAGTAGAAAGATCTACCGTGGTGCTTGGCACTATTGAGAATCTCCTATCTACCATGGTGTGTGGCACAAAGTAAGAATTTACATCTCAATAATGTCATCTTCAACCCAGAGGAACAGCTGCATGCATTTCATTTCATCTACCTGAATATGGACTTTTCTGATCCTATGGGAGATGTCTGGGCCCCCAGTTGTCTCTTGGGATGCTGGGCCTCGGGGTTCCTGAGCTCCCCTTTGCTTAGTCTGAGAGAAAGCCCCTTAGGTTGAGCTGAGGATGTAAGGGAATGTCTGCTGCCACAGACTCACCTTTACTTTAAGCTAGGTGAGAGAATGTGCACGGCTTCAACCAACTTGTCGCTCCTACCGGATAAAAATAAATCAAGACGAAGTAGAAGGAGAACAGGTACTGAATACCCATTTTACAGATGAGGAAACTGGGACACAGAGAAGTTAGTAAATCATCATTTATTGAGCATTTGCTGTGTGCAGAGAACTGTACTAAGCACTTGGGAGAGCACAATATGACGGAGTTGATGGACACATTCCCTGCCCACAATGTGCTTACAATCTAGAGAGGTAGACAAGCATTAATATGAATAAATAAGTTACAGATATGTGCATATGTGCCATGAAGCTAATGTGGGGGTGAATAAAGGGAGCAGATAAGGCCGGTGTAGAAGGGTGGGAGAAGAGGAAATGAGGGTTTAGTCAGGGAAGGCCTTTTGGAGAAGCTGTGCCTTCAGTGAGGCTTTGAAAGCGGTGAGAGTAATTGTCTGTGGATGGCATTTCGGGCCAGAGGCTGGATGTAGGCAAAAGCTGGGGGACGAAATAGTGAGATTAAGGTACAGTGAGTAGGTCGGCTTACAAGAGTAAAGTTTGTGGGCTGCGAGGTGAGATATGAGAGGGACAGGTGCTTGAGTGTTTTAAAGCCGATGGTAAGGAATTTCTGTTTGATGCGGAAGGTGGATGGGCAGCCACTGGGGTTTCTTGAAGAGTGGGGAAACATGTCCTAAGCGTTTTTGTAGAAAAATGATCTGGGCAGCAGAATGAAGTATGTATTTGCCTCAGGTCACCCAGCAGACGAGTGGCACGTCTGAGATTAGAACCCAGGTCCTCTGAGTCATGGGCCCATGCTCTTTCCACTAAGCCACACTGCTTTTCTAAAGATGGTGTGTGTTATAAGTTATAAGCGGTGTTACGGCCTACTGGAAAGAGCACAAATGGATCTGGGAGTTTGGAGCACCAGGTTCAAATTCCATTTATACCATATGCATGCCAGGTGACTTTAAACTCTCTGTCCCTCAGTTTTTTCATCTATATCCCTATTATAAAATGATAAGCCACCTGCTCTCCCTACCTTTTAGACCGTAAACCCCATGTGGGACAGGAATACTGTATGATCTGATTATCTTGTCAGCATCCCATCACTTAGCCCAGTGCTTGGCATGCGGTAAGGTCTTAATAAATGCCCTAATAACAATTATTTTATCTAGGTGAGGCAGTCATTTTAAACTTTCCTAGTGAGCAAAGTACTCTGTTTTCTGAGAGTGGGGTTAGGAATTGAGGTGATGTTTTATATCTCGAATTGGGAGAGGACCTCAGAGCCACTGCCCTTTCTGCCTTATCCTTTGTGGTGGTATTTCCTGGCAGGTAGAAAAAATAGTTTAGAAACCAGCAAGAATATTGCAAGGAGTCTGCCTGCCCAAATGCTTTGGGAGATCTGAGCCTAGTGCCGGAAGTTGTTACCAGCATCTTAAAACCCTCGGTTCTTCGAAAGGGAGGTGGCAATAGAGAATACACACTCTTGTAACTATTTTGACAATCACCTTTCCATCAAGGCAGGCTTTAATTAATTTGAATGTGTAGAAATATTGGAGAGTCAGTGGCCATCTGGATATATTTGGCCCCTCTCAGAATTAGCCTAGAGCTAGGAGTAGTCAAATCTCAAGTCTGTGACTCTAGAAACCTTCTTTCACTGACAATTTCATCGTTCCCTTAAACTGCCTTGTTGCAGAGATGGTCTCCCTGTGCCAGAGCTATTCTTTGAAGGAAAATGTGTCATAAGAAGTCATATTCACTCTTTCAAGCCAATAGAGTACTGTTTAGTTCCCTGAGGCCTTGTCAAGTGGCAGATGTGAATATTTACTATTTGTACCAGAAGAGGAACAAGTCATTTCTTAGACATTAACAGGATGTAGTATCGTGATGATTATTCAGTGAGTGGCTTTCCATTGAGGTGCGGTTTTTGGTTTTTGTTTTTTGAAACATGGAAATCTTAGGGGAGGCCTATGGCATAGTAGATTCCATGCCCATATAGTATATTCTTATACAGCATATACTTATACTGAAAAGCTAAAACGTAATAATGGTAATGCTGGTGTCTGTTAGGCACTTACTATGGCTCAAGCATTGTTCTAAACACTAATTAGGTTGGACACAGTCCCTGTCTCCCGTGGAGTGCACAGTCTTCATCCCCATTTTACAGAAGAGGATACTGAGGCACAAAGAAGTTGAGTGAGTTGCCCAAGGTCACACAGCAGACTCAGTGGTGGAGCTGAGATAGAACCCAGATCCTTCTGGCACCTAGGCATGTGCTGTATACACTAGGGCTTGCTGCTTCCCAAATAATTGTGGTATTTGTTAAACGCTTATTCTTTTCCAGGCACTGTACTAAGTTCTGGGGTGGATTCAAGCAAATCCTGCTGGACACAGTTCCATGTGGGACTCACAGTCTCAATCCCCATTTTGAGGTAACTGAGGCACGAAGAAGCGAAGTGATTTGCCCAAGGTCACACAGCAGACAAGTGGCGGAGCAGGGATTAGAACCCATGACCTTCTAACTCCCAGGCCCATGCTCTATCCTCTGTGCCATGCTACTTCCCTTGCAAACAAGAATGCACTCATGCTTCTTATTTGTGCTTTCGAATCTTCCACATAAACTGTCTCTACAGGGCAGTAGAAGGCAATGAGCAAAATATGCTGTAAGAGGAAGCCCATGTTATCCTGAATCTCAAATCTTGGAAACTAGAGTGCCTTAAACACTAAGTAAACCAGCATTTATCCACTGCCTTCGGGTCCACCCCCACCACTCTCATCAGGGTGGACAGAAGTAGATCTTTTGTTCTGATCTCTGCCAAGGCTGCTGCTGTTTCAAAACACAAGTAGCACTTGGGTCTGGAAGATCCTCTAAAGCCTTAAATGGACTTCTAATATTAGCCCAAGGGTCTGGAAAGTTTAATTCAACTTCAAAGGGGCATAATTTGCAAGCAGCTAGGCCCTAGGAAGGTCTCGAACAATAATGAGATGTCTCCTAAGGTCCAGTTGCTCATAGATTTATGCAGCTCAGCCAAAAAAGGGATAACTTCAGATTTCCAACATAGAAGTGTAGTTAGTCTTTCTTGGGAATAGAAAATGTGTTAAAGGAGTTAGTGTCTTTGGGGTTAACTCCCAACTTATGAGGAAATATTGAGGATAAAAGTAAGTTTTTTAAATGCTGCACCTCTAAAATAAGTTAGCTGCCGAATCAGTCTGTGTTCTTAAAGCTGACAAAATTATTCAAAAATCATTCGAAGTTTATCATTCTCTGATGCTTAATCATATGACATCTGCTGGGATATCAGATTTAAACCTACTAGGCCATCCTGATATGCTAAGAGAGCAATGTGGCCCTGAAGACCGAGAGCTTACCTCTACAGAGTAAATGTAAAATACAGCATAGCTTCCCTGTAGCTGGAAAAATATCTTTTCCCTAGAGATCTTAACCTTAAATGAGGGGCTAGTTCCCAAGCAGGCTGTGGAGGGCACAGTGGAGCTTGGCATCTTCTAGGTAAAGCGTCTTTTACTCTTTGAAAGCTCTGGAATGGAAAGATATTCCCCAAGGTGATTGATTACTCAAGTCCTTTTCATCGGGTTGCTATCCTTCCATTAATCAAGTCAGATCAAATGATTTTCTCAAACATGGGGAGCACATGAGGAATAGAGCCGGAAATTCTACCTACTGCTGTAGGTCCTCCATCATGTCTGAATAACTCATAGATTTCTAAATTACAGCCAGAGCAGATGCAAAAGATCTGAAGATGGGTCACCTCCTTGCATTCCTCATATTAATGCTGAATTCTAGCTCTCTGGTCCTCCGATTTGTCAGGTAATAAGAATATCATTGACTTCAAAAACAAGTGAATTTGTCTAATTTGAGGAATTAGGGTTGAAGGGGGGAAAAAACAAAGAAGGCTTCCCACTTCTTTCTTTACCCCCAGACTCCCCAATGCCCCTTAGCCAGTTTTCATTGTCTTTGGAAAGAGGAAGTAATGAAATCATGTCACATTCTCAGTTGCTTCAATTCATTATCTTTCCATGCTTTGACAGTGATATATAATGTCTTCTACGAGAAGTACATGGTTCATCAGAGACTATTCTATGATTCTGGCTACCATTGAATATAGTGGGATGAGGTATTGAAATTAGATGACATTGTTTTACTGAACATTGCAATGAGATAACAGGAAAGGTATGGTTTATCTGTAGGCTAGCGGCTACCTCTTGAGGATTCATGACTCATGAGGTTTCAAATAGTTTAAAAAATTGTTACTACATAGATTTGAAATTTAAAGTAATGCCAGTCTTCTCCCTTATCTTGTTCATCTACTTATGTGTTTAAGGCAAAAAGTGGAAAAAACACAAATCAGAAACATGTACACTAAATTTATCAGAAATAACTTTTGAACCTCTCAAGTTTCCCTTGAATATCTTTTAATGAAAGTGAGATTTTTAATAGTAAATCATCCTAAAACATTTGGTTGATTTCACATAAACGATGTGTACCTCTTCTGGCAAATAGTCAATATTCCAACTGCGATGAGTCACTACGTAGCTAGAAACAATTACATTTACCACTAATTTTATTCCCAGTTAAAATATCTCACTGATAGTAAAATGACTTTAAGTCTGAATCCATCGCCCATCCTAATTATCTCAAAACTGCCATAACCCTGCTGGAGAGAAATGCCAGAGTCTGATGAATACAGTGGAATGCTAAACAGCAAAGAAGGGTAAGAGAAGAAAGAGAAAATGAGCGAGAGAGTGTGTTGATTGGTAATGATGCTTATAGGCATGCTCACGAATGGATTTTCCTGCCTGCAAAAAAAAAAAAATCAGGAGATAGGACAGGACTGACATGCGACCATACACATCTGGCAGGTGGCCAGGCAGAAACAGTCACTTACAAGGACTGTACTGCAGATAAAGCTTTGCCTGCTTGACACTAATGCATCTCCCTAAAAGGCTGATTGCCTGCCCCAGAAATGTTGCTGGCATCATTTTCTTAGAGTTGATGGCATTAATATATTCTCCAGTATCCCAGCCATGCCTGTTTAGGAATGTCTTTGTCACAGGCTTTTACCTTTCAAAGCTCCAAGTGGTTGAAAGAAGCAGAGAGGGGTTATTGCTCTGTATCAGGGGATTTTTTTTTCACTCTGAGATAATTCAGGGAAGGGCTAGGATCGTCATCATCCAATGCCATCAAGTCATTTCTGATTCATAGAGACTTTATGGACTTTATTCGTAGAGTTTTCTTAGTAAAGAGTACGGAAGTGGTTTACCATTGCCTTCTTCCACGGAAGGGCTAGGAAGCGGAGGAGGTAGTGCACTTAGATGGTTAACAAGTGTTCGGTACACTCCATGGCAGACGCCAAATCACAGGGGGTCGAGAAGAGAGTTCGAGGAGAGGAAGTGGAGGCAGTGGGTGTAGACAACTTGCTTAGAGAGTTGGAGGAGTAATAGTAGGAAGGATATGAGATAACAACGGGAGGGATCTGAGGATTCAAGGAAGGGTATTTTTTAGGATGGAGATACGTGGACCTGCTTGAAAGCAGTGGAGAAAAAGTTATCGGTAGGTGAACGGTGGAAGTTAGTGGTCAGGGAGGGAAGAAGCAAGGGGGTAATTTCTTTGACAAGGTGAGAAGGAATGGGGTCAGAAGCACAGGTTGAGGGGATAGAATTTGAGAGGAGGCAGTTGATCTTTCCTTGAGAGACTGCTGGGAAGGACAGAGGGCTGAAGAGGGGTAAGGATGAGGAAGTGATTGGAGAGGAGCAGAGGAGATTTTAGGGAAGGGCACGATTAATGATTTCAATTTTACTGAATATGTGTCAGGTCACTGGAACAAGAGATGGGAAGAACAGGGGTTGGGGGAGAGAGTTGAAAGTCTGAAACAGACAGGGAGCATGGGAGTCGGTAATGTTGCAGATATATTATTTTCCTGTGAATGAGAGGGCAGAATTAAAGCAGGTGAGAACGAACTTGAGCTGTCCAAGGGTCAGCCTGAGGTCTAGATTTCCAAAGAGCAGAATTCCACACCTCACATGCAAGAGTGGAGGAAGTGTACCGTGGAGGTGATCCATGGCTGCAGGTTGGTGGTACAAGCTTGGCTATAAGGGGAGTGAGGGAACTGAATTCAGTTGAGAGAGCGGTATTGGGGTTGTGGGTTTGCGTGTCGGGAGAAGATAGGTATGAAAACCTAATGGGTACCATAGATAAAAGAGTAAAAGCTGTGGAATGAATGATGAAAATGAAAGTAGCCTAACAGAGTGCTAATATATTGACCAACCGTATCTTCCTTTTGTCCATTGGGCTCATACGTTCCTCCCAGGTGTGGTGTGACTAGAATTATTTCTATGTTGGTGTTTTGCTGCTTTGGTCTTCTCCTCACTCATTTAAAATAGTGCTTTTGATTCAGAAGGCACCCAATAAATACCGCTGCTCGATCGATCGATCGGTTGTTGGACTGTGTACCGGGATTCTGTCTTGACGCTTTATATCATGTATTTCACCTAGGTCAGTCTTCCCTCTCTAGACCGTGAGCTCACGGTGGGCAGGAATGTGTCTGTTGTTATATTGTACTCTTCCAAGTGCTTAGTACAGTACTTTGCACACAGTTAAGACCTCAAGAAATACGATTGAATGAATGAATGGAGATGGCGTTAGTGAAACTGCTGTGGAGATTTAATGTTCTAGAAGATTGGACACTCCTGAATTTCCACCAGGTGCTGACTGCTGTAGAAATACATGACCCGATCCATTCTCTCCGGGTGCTTATATTTTAATTTTGCATTTGCATATGAATGCCGGGCCACGGTCAGCTTTGTCATGCTTCCTCCAAGAGCAGGTGCGGACTGACTCCACTCGACAGATCCGTTACATTTCCATAAGGCCCCAAAGATGAGATGGATAGAGCACGGCTGCCAGAGATTGGTGGTCTGCCCTAGCCACCATTTCTCCACCCCAAGTTAAGTGGGAGTCACCAAGTAATCCAGGAAGTTAGCTCTAGGTGAGTCAACTGTTTGCACTTCTGTTGAAGTACCTCGCATTGCCTTTGTTTTTAAACACAAGTTCTTAGAAAGGAACTTATGGTGAAAATGCTCTGCTATCTTTAGGAGGCAAAAGCCTGATGTGAGAGAAGAACCAGGGAGCCTATCAGGTACAGGGACCGTCAAGACTTCCTCCAGTTCCAGGACTGGTCTAGTCTCTAGACTCGTGGTCAGGGAACGTGGAAACGCTCAATGAATACCCTCGATTGATTAACTTTCCGATCCAGAATTCATGTCACCTCAGGGCCAGAAAAGGTTCTTGAAGGGTCACCTTGTCCATCCGCCCATCTTAAGACAGGACCACTTTTGACTTATTCCAGGCAGCAGGGTTTTTTGAGGGCCCGCTTGATACTGTACACTGTACTAGACATTTGGTCAATATAGAATAAAGGCATGGCACATTTTCCCCCATCAAGGAAGGACACTCTAATGGGGGAGACAGACATATACACTGTTACAACTACAGTGACCAGAATAAATAAATGAGTAATATATATATGTATGTATATACACACACGCATTTACATGAATGCTAAGAAGCGTGTTGATGCTGGTTTTGAAAGACAGGAGTTTCCACATTCTCCCTTAGTAACCTATTCCAAAGCTGGGGAAACCAACACAGATGGCTACAGTAATGACACAGGAATAAATGAGCCTGGTGCCAGACTCCATTCAGTACAGTACCTTGGAAATAAAAAACATGCTGCCAGTGCTAATCCCTGCTGCCATCTCCCTGTCTTCTAGAATAGATAAAACCGCAAACACGCCCAGTAAGGAAATAATCAGTGTAAATTAACCCGTCTTTTCAAAGAATATATATTGAAATGGGGCAGTAACTGTTAAATGCTAATAGTGCAAATGTAAATACCATCCTTTCCTCTCTCCACTAGGATCACTTTGCCCTCTTTCTCTAAGCGGAGCACCCTGGGGTGTGTAAGAGATGACAACTTGTATGATATGGGTGGAGGGGGAAAAAAGGATTTGGTAAAGCAAAAGCATACATAATTTATTGAGAAAACTATTCTTTTCTATATCTGCTTAAATAATTTATAGCACCACTGGAGTTTTGCCAGTCTTTAAAGAAAAGAAAAGAAAGAAGTCACACTACCTGGTATTTGCCTGGGTTAAATTTCTCCTCTCATGCTGCCTCTCTCATTTTTCCCTATGGAAAAAAAAAATCATCCTTTCTGCCTGCTCACATACAATCAGATAACAGATATGCTCACATATTTACAAGTACATACTCATGTACCCCTATAACCTTACTTGTATTCATGCACACTCGATTTTTTTATGGTATTTGTTAAGTGTTTACTATGTGCCGGGCACTGCACTTGGTGCTGGAGTAGATACAAGCTAAGGTGAACACAGTCCACCTCCCACATGAGCTCACAGTCTCAATCCCCATTTTACAGACGGGGTAATTGAGGCCCAGTAAAGGAAAGTGACTTGTCCAAGGTCCCACACAGCAGTCAGTCAATCGGTCAGTCAACACAGCAGGCAAGTGACAAAGCTGGGGCTGGAATCCGGGTCCTCTGACTCCCAGACCTGTGGTCTTCCTGCTAGGCCGTGCCGCTTCCTCTCTCACACTCAATTACCACCAGATCCTGCGTGCTAGGGCTGAGGGTCCTGAAAGCAAAGGAGTCTGAGGAAAGGTGGTCTTGAAGAGGTTATGCTGTTTGAGGGAGAGGGTTCTTGAAAAGAGGGGGCTTGGAGAAAGGTGGCATCCGGGGGAGGGAAGTTAAGGAATGTAACAACTCTGTTGTACTCTCTCAAAACTCTTAATCAGGGCTCTGTATCCAATTAGCACTCAGTATGGGACAGGGACTGTATTTAACCTGATTATCTTGGGTCTTCCCCAATGCTTCGTACACTTGTCCGCTGTGTGGCCTTGGGCAAGTCACTTAACTTCTCTTTGTCTGTTACCTCTTTTGTAAAATGGGGATTTAAACTACGAGCCCCTTGTAGGACATGGACTGCATCCAACCTGACTAGCTTCTATCCACCCCAGCACTTAGTATAGTGGCTGGCACATAATAAGCACTTAACAAATACCAGTATTTGTAATGATGATAATAACTGATTTAGAATGGAGGGTTGGAGGGGGAGAGGGATTTTGTAGCAAAGGACACCCTCCCCTGGGTGAGAGGTGCTCCAGATCACTGTCGACGATAAAACCAAAGTGGTAGCTGCCATCATGATCTCATTGGAGGCAGCAAGAGCAGCTGTGAGGGAGTAGCGAGGTAGTCTTAGATGAAACCTCTCCCCAAGACCCCTGGTTCCCAGATAGGGTCCTTCACGGTTTCCCCCAAGGCTGCACCACCTTCATAAAGGGACTCACTTCTCCATGTTCCACTGAACCTTGGTGTCCAGGATGGGAAACTATTAATAAGCCCCCACCACCCCAGAGTTCAGAACTGCCAAAGAGCGAGGGGGTATCCGAGAAGCAGCATGGCTCAGTGGAAAGAGCACGGGCTTTGGAGTCAGAGGTCATGAGTTCGAATCCCGGCTCCGCCACTTGTCAGCTGTGTGACTGTGGGCAAGTCACTTCACTTCTCTGTGCCTCAGTTGCCTCATCTGTAGAATGGGGATTGAGACTGTGAGCCCCACGTGGGACAACCTGATTCCCTTGTGTCTACCCCAGCGCTTAGAACAGTGCTCGGCACATAGTAAGCGCTTAATAAATACCAACATTATTACCTTGGTGCAGGCTGACGCAGCAGTCTCCTCCAGTCCCTCAGAGGGTCCTCACGCAAGCGGAGTGTGCGATTTGGCAGGCTGACGTGGAAACTGAGAATCACGACCCCCACCGAGGGATGCCGGGAAGCGAATGCATTTGGATTAGGCAGAATTTCCCAGACCTGTCTTAACCCCCTGGGTTTAATTATCATTGTTATTTAGCATTTCCAGAGCACGTTGTTTATTAACTGCATTGTGGGCCATGTTATTGGGCATGCTTCAATTTACTGAAGAGAGAGCTAATACCCGGAGAAATTAATTAGGTAGCTCAAGGTAGCACGGCCTACTGGGAGAAGTCAATGTTAACCCAAAGGAGTATTTGGCTCCAGCCCAGGAAGGTGTAGGTAAGTTCATTATGTGGCTCTGTCCTTTCCTCGAGTGGCCAGCTGGCTCGGAACTTTCCAGGGAGCCCCTTTTGGTTGAATGGCTGTGAAATTAAAACTCAGAAATCTCGAGTTAGCGGTCTGCTGGCTCAGTCACCCCTCTGCTGTTACCTTGCTCTGAACTTCAGAATCATCCAGTTTAGCTAGATCAGCCACAGACACCATCGAGCATACATTTGAATCAAGCCTCAAGATTGAAATCCTGTTGATAAATATTTTGGCTATCTCCCTCCAAAGCAGGCGTTTTGCCAAAATATTTGCTAACTGTGATGAGATTTGTTCTTTTTGATTCTGGTTTGCTAGCTTTGTGTCAGTTTTCCTAACAGAGACAAAACTTACTGTAGAATTGCGCAGGCTATCTTTGCAAGCAAAACCTTACGCCCAAGGAAATCATAAGCTGAGAAAAATGGGGAAAAAAAATGATTTAAGAAAATGAAAATTACAAAATCAGTCTGGGGCACTGGGGGAAACAGGGGATAAGCAATCGGATCCCTAGTGGAGGCTCTTCCTCCTTTTCATTCATTCATTCAGTTGTATTTATTGAGCATTTACTGTGTGCAGAGCACTGTACTAAGCACTTGGGAGAGTATAATCCAACAATAAACAATGACATTCCCAGCCCACAACAAGCTTACAGTCTAGAGTGGGGGAGACAGACGTCAGTGCAAATAGATAAAATTACAGATATGTACATAAGTGGTTTGGGGCTAGGGAGTGGGGAAGAGCAAAGGGATAAATAAAATGACAGATATATACATAAGTGCTTTGGGGCTGGGAGGGGAGAGGGGGGAAGAGCAAAGGGAGGGAGTCAGGGCAAGGCAGAGGGGAGTAGGAAATGAGGAAAAGTGGGGCTTAGTCTGGGAAGGCCTTTTGGAGGAGATGGGCCTTCAGTAAGGCTTTGAAGCTGGGTAGAGTGATTGTCAGGTTAGAGGAAGGATGGGGCAAGGTGGTTTTAAAGCCAGTGGAGAGGAGTTTTTGTTTGATACGGAGGTGGATGGACAACCATTGGAGTGTTTTGAGGAGCGTGGTAACGTGTCCAGAGCAGTTTTGTAGAAAAATGATCCAGGCAGCAGAATAAAGTGAGAACTGGATTAGGGAAAGACAGAAGGCTGGGAGGTCAGCAAGGAGGCTGATGGAGTAATCCAGGTGGGATAGGATGCGTGAGTGTATTAGCATGGTAGCAATATGAATGGAGAGGAAAGGACATATTTTATCAGTGTTGTGAAAGTGGAACTGCCAGGGTTTGGTGACGGATTAAATATGTGGGTTGAATGAGAAGAGTCAGGGATAACGCCAAGGTTACGGGCTTGCGAGACGGGAAAGTTGGTGGTGCCGTCTACAGTGATGGGGAAGTTAGGGAGGAGGACAGAGTTTGGGTGGGAAGATAAGGAGCTCTGTTTTGGACATGTTAAGTTTGAGGTGATGGGAGGATGTCCAAGTAGAGATGTCTTGAAGGCAGGAGAAGATCGAGGCTGGCGAGAGATCAGGGCTGGAGATGTAGATTTGGGTGTCATCTGCATAGAAATGGTAGTTGAAGCAGTGGGAGGGAATGAGGTCTCCAAGGATGTGGGTGTAGATGGAGAATAAAAGGGGACCCAGAGCCTTGAGGGACCCCCACAGTTAGGGGGTGGGAGGCAGAGGAGGAGCCCGCGAAGGAGACTGCGAGTGAACGGACAGAGAGATTAGAGGAGAACCAGGAGAGAACAGAGTGAGTGAAGTCAAGGTTAGATATCATTTCCAAGGAGAAGGGGGTGGTCCACAATGTTGAAGGGAGCTGAGAGGTCAAGGAGGATTAGGATGGAATAGAGGCGGTTGGATTTGGCAAGAAGAAGATCTTTGGTGACCTTTGAGTAGGCGGTTTCCTCCTTTTCCCTGAAGGAAGAAGCCTCCTCAACCCCAGGAGGAGCCAAGTCTCCTTTCTTTGTAAGGGTGAGGCAGCAGGGACAACCACAATTCTCCATTTGCCTTCCTTGCCTTTTTTCAAGCAAGAAGCAAAGGAAGCATACCAGAGAAGCAAGCGACACAATTGAAAAGGAGCCCATTAAGTCTGGACACCCCGTGATATAAATAAATGGAGAAATTGCACAAGATAAAGTTGATTATGAAATCTAAAAGGGAATTGTAAGCAGTTAGTCACTAAGTCCTTTTAGGCCTTTGACTATAAAATGTGTAACGGATGAATATTTATGGGATTCTTAGCTTCTCAAAATGCAGAATTAAAATTGGAGCTTTATGAGCAAGAAATAATTGCGTCCTTATCAGTTTGCAGACTTTTCTTGTTTCCCCATTTAATTCTTTGTATTATTCAAGGGTCCTTAATCAGCTATTTGAATAGATATATAAATGTATTTGGTACAGTATGAGTACATTAGCTCTTTAGACCCCCAGCGCTCTTGACAATTGAGGAAAAGTAATCACATGCTGATTTCCTATTGCTAGAATTTACAGTGCTCTCCCAGTGGAAGCTGATCTTCTTTGGGGAAATGTGGGTTTACCGAGAAACATTTAGAATGTTGCTAGAGTGGTTGGTGAATCAGTGGTGACCTTTGTAAAATTCCCCCGCTTGCCATTTTGTCTTCAAGGATACCAAGCAAGGGCCAGTAAAATGGCACGGCAGGCAGGAAGTATGTGCATGATGATGTTGCACCTACTGAAAAAGTCGGGGACTGTGCTTCAGTTGTGACGGAGTTATTATCTGGCTTTTCCTGAGCGTGTTTTTACTTGCTCCGTGTTTCACTGAATAGAAAAATCAGAATATCTGCTTTATGAAACATATGGTAGTTTGGCCTTGGAAGGATAGCTCCCGTGGCATTTAAGCATGGCATTTTAGGAAATACCAGTCAATGGTGAAATGGAACACATTTCTCAGGAAGGATGTTCAGTTGTCATTTAAACTTACTGTGGCAAAATCTGGGAATGGGGGGCCAATAAAGCTAGGAATCTCCTCCCCTAGAGATCTTTAAACTTAGAATTGTTTCGCTTCTGTCAAGGAGGATTCAGCTATTCCTCCCCAGAAACAGAGGAATGGAGTAGATGAACCTAAAGTGCTAAAACATAAGCAATACCATTATCGGGTCAAGCCACTGATCCATCTAGCTTAGTATTCCATCTGCCACGAGTCCACAGGATGTTTGGACGAATCATATGATGATTGTCCTTTTTGACATCCACCCTCATGGATAAGGGTGTATCATCTCACACCCATAACTTTTCCCATCTACATCCCTAATGTTCACTTGAGTAACCCATTATGTACCTCTTGTCCGCTAATTTATCGTGGGGAGAGGCCCCCCAAGTCAGACCAGAGAGCGGCTCCGGGTTCTTCAGATTGGGCGACGATGAACCGAAGACCAGACATCGAGCCAGAGTGATGAGTTCTGCCTTTTTATTAAATGGAGCTCAGCAAACAAGTGAAGGAGGGGGTCCGAGTCTTACTCAGCCTGCAGGCTCTGCAGGCCTCGGTCTACATGCCTACAACTAATGAATGCAGAAATGCCTCATATACCCTACTTATCATGCATTTGTGTGTGAAGCCCTCTCGTACCAGTCAGCCCTCCCCATGTTCCCAGGATGTCTGTCTGATTGGGGCAGTTTCCGTTCCGCATCCTTGTAGTGTAGCAGTTCCGTGTCCACGCTGTGGGTTGCTCAGGCGGAGGGAGGGGGTGAATTCCCAGATAGGGCACTCTTCCCACATTTATCCAAACCCCTTTGGAACCTGATGATATTTTCTTCCTACACAACTTGGAGTGGTAACAAATTCCATGTGCTTACCTCTTTCTGCAGGAAGTGTTTCCTTTTGTTTGTTTTGGACTTACTACTTTCAAGCCTCAGTGGGTGTACCTCATGCTGCTGTGGGATTTGGTAAATAATAATTCTGGGTTTTCCCTGACCACATCCTTCATTACCGTATAGACTTCAATCACATTCCTCGTCAGCCTTCATTTGTCGTGATCAAGAAATCGTAATCTTTTCTGGGAGAGAAGCAGTGTGGCATAGTGGAAAGAGCACAGATATGAGAGTCAGAGGACCTGGGTTCCAATCCCTGCTCTGCCATTTACCTGTTATCTGACCTTGGGCGGGCCTGACAGTAAGAAGGATCCTGGTTCTGCCGCTTGTCAGCTGTGTGGCCCTGAGCAAGTCACTTAACTTATCTGTGCCTAAGTTTCCTCATCTATACAATAAGGATTAAGACTGTGAGCCCCACATGGGACAGGGACTGTGTCCAACACAGTTTGCTTGTATTTACGCCCGTGCTTAGTACAGTGCTCAACTGATGCTATTATTATTAGTATTATTTTCTGTGCCTCAGTGTCCTCACTCTAAAATGTTAATGAAACACCTGATTGCCGTTCCACTTAGACTGAGCCCCATGTGGGACAGGGACTATGGTCTGACATGATTATCTTCTACCCTAGGACTCAGTACAGTCCTTGGCACAAAGTAAATGCTTAACAAATACTATTATTTATTCTTTTCTCCTTCCTAAAATGTGTCAGCTAGAACTACATGCCGTGTTCCAAGGGTACGGTTACCATGGCTTTATGGAGTAGAAGTTTGAAGCCTTTTGTTTTGCTTTCTATCCTCTTTCAGATGCTAGCAGTTGGCCTCCATGAGGAACCAGTCAAACCGAGAGGGAAACAGGGATTATGATGTACTAGAACACAGCAGAAGGAAAGCCCTAGAGAGAAACATAGATAAAGTTTGATGATTTAGTCAAAATAATTTGAGGTTGCCCTTATACAATTTCCCTGCCTGGTATAGTGGAAAGCGTGTGTCTCCCACAGTCGGGGGGCCTCGGTTGAGTCCTGGCATTGCCACTTGCCTTCTGTATGATTTTAAACAAGTCACTTAACCTTTTCATGCCTTGATTTCCCCATTCGTAGAACAGGGTTAATCATACCTGCCTTTCCCTACTGCATTGAGATGTTGAGGACAAAAATGACCTAAATAACTTGAAAATGCTGAGGAAGTAATGAAGTCCTAAATGGTCTTCAACTATGTTTTTAACATAGTCTTCATCCAAATTTCCCAAATTTGGACCAAAGCCCCAGTTTTCTGCCTGAAGATTCTGTCGGCCGGGATTTACACCAAGATATAGTGATTCTGTCATTAGTCACACTTTCCTGTTTGACCTTCACGTGTTAATTTGGATTTTATATTTCATTTACTCCTGAATTTGATATGTTTGGTTTTTTGCTATTTTCATTTGTAAATCACTGTAAAAGCACCGCCAGCCTCCCGGCCCCCTCTCTAAGATGCCAGTGTCCACCTCGGACATTTCTCCTTCTATCCATTGTATGTCCCAAGACTATCTTTCCATTTATTCTGTGCTTGCCTCCCTCATTAGACTATATACTCCTTGAGGGCAAAGATTGGGTCTCTCATCTTGTCTTATGCCGTCAAGTCGTTTCTGACCCATAGCGTCACCACGGACACATCTCTCCCAGAACTCCTGCTCTCCATCTGCAATTGCTCTGCTAGTGGATCCGTGGAGTTTTCTTGATAAAAATATGGAAGTTGTTTACCACTGGCACCTTCCGCGCAGTAAACCTGAATCTCTGCCCTCGACTCTCTCCCGTTCCGCTGCTACCCAACCTAGGTGAGTTTTGACTTGTCGCAGATTGCCTTCCACTCGCTAGCCACTGGCCAAGCTAGGAATGGAATGGGTAGGCCTCTGCTTGACTCAAGTCTCTTACCTCTACTGTATTCTTGGAACACTTAGTACACTGTGTAATCTTGACCAGTTCACTTTTCTGTGCCTCAGTTTTCTCAACTGCAAAATGGGGATTCAATACCTGTTCTCCCTGCTTAAACTGTGGGCCCCATATGGGACAGGGACTGTCTGACTTGATTTTCATGTATCTATCCTGGTGCTTAGAACAGTGCTTGACACATAGTAAATGCTGAACAAATACCACAGTTCTGATTTATTATTTATTTGCCAGAGTTTGCGAAGTAGGAGGAAATAGGGAAAAGTGGTCTTTGATTCTGCAACCACCCAACCCTATCTCCCAATGACAGCTAAAAGCTAATCTTCACTGCCTTGAAATACTGGCCTTTGTGGTGGGTAGGCTCTTGGAATCCTGACCATTTTTTGAATGGCTACTGAGGGGATTGTGCAGAGGAAGAGAGGCATCTAGTAGCTTTCCTTGATTGTGAAGCTCTGTCCCTTTTGTTCCTGCTATTGCCCCAAGTCCTTATTGATAGATTTGGTTGTCCTCCCTCTTGCCCCAGCATTGTGTGCTAACTCCTGGTTTTCTCAAAATGTTACTACCTAAATCATCTTCCTTTGTTTCTTTCACCACTCATGATTTCCCCATGGTTGATTTTCCTTTCCATAAGCCACCAGAAAATGCCTCCGGGCCAAATGACAGTTTTTCAGTAATAAAGTACAGTTCTTCATCCTGCTTGTATAGTATATCTCTCGGGAGCATCTAGCAACAGTGTTTCATCACAGTGATCCCCTTGTTTAGAGTTGACGTTGCATAAATGTTCAGCGGGGACAGACATCGATCTCAGAGCAGATGGGTGCCAAGACAGTGGAACCCTTTACACTTCCATCTCCCTACCCAGTCTCCCCTCTCTCTGTAGGCAAGATTTGAGCGTAGGAGGAAGAGTGTATTTGGAAACTGCAGGAAGGGGTGGGAAATTTAATCTTACCTGCTATGGATGGGTTTGATGCTGCTCAACTTTAAGAATCCTCTCGATCACTTTTCTGCAAGGCCACCCCAGGTCAGTGCAAGAATGTAAATCTGTCCTGCTGCCTCTGTGGTTCTCCAGGACAAAGCAGTCCAGGGGATGCACTGAAAAGTTCGTACTCACAGAGGGAAGGAACGGTTTATCGGTTCTCCTCCAGGCACAGTAAACTGTACAGAAGCAGCGTGGCTCAGTGGAAAGAGCATGGGCTTCGGAGTCAGAGGTCATGGGTTCGACTCCCGGCTCTGCCACTTGTCAGCTGTGTGACTCTGGGCAAGTCACTTCACTTCTCTCTGCCTCAGTTACCTCATCTGTAAAATGGGGATTAACTGTGAGCCTCACGTAGGATAACCTGGTTACCCTGAATCTACCCCAGCGCTTAGAACAGTGCTGTGCACATAGTAAGCGCTTAACAAATACCAACATTATTATTAACTCCGATCAGTGTAAAGTAGGTCAAGAGGTGAAGAAGAGTCTTTTTATCTAGATCGTATGTTATAAACTATTTACTGGACAAGAAAAAATAGGAAAGGAGGGGGGTGGATAAGTGTTGCAAATTCAAGTGCAAGTGCAAAACCTTAGTGGGTTTTTTCAGGTATTCTGGGTTAGTATCTGAAGTAATGACACACATGACATTGTAGGTTAGATCCATGGCATTCTCTTTATTATCACCATCGCACAAGCTGTTATCTTTCTGTGTAGTACATGTCTCTAAAGTCTAATCTTTTGTTTTAATCCCATACGAGAATCCCCTCAAGATAGTTTGAATGTTTGAATGTTAAACTGTTTTATTGCTCTGAGCCCCGTGGGCCAGTTTGAACAGATCTTCAGTGAAGATCAAGAATTAACAACTCAAAGATCAGATCAAGCTGTCCCCCGTGATCTAGGGCCTAGGGAGTTTAATGCCACAGGATGTGGGCATCCCGAATTCATCATGTGAGATAAGATTCAATTTTCAACAAGATGTATTTTTTGACCTACAATTTAGATTTATGAATCTGGGCCACTTAATAACTCTTCTCTTCTTTCCTCATCTCACGGGAGGTACTTGATTTTGACAGTGGGTTTTTAGTTCTTGTTCATAATAAACTACCAATCAGGGAAGAGTCTGGGCTCCTGTCTGGGATAAAGGGATCCCCACCTGTCTGTAAACCTAGGAGCCCCCAGAGTCTGAGGACCCTAAACAAACCATGTCAGCCCAATAATTAAAGATCCCCAGGAGTGGAAACTCCTGCTTTAATATTTAATCGCTCCCGTAGTAATGGAGTTCTTTCTTATGTCTAATGACACTTCCTCTTACTACAATTTTGTCCTAGCACCTGTGGAGATGGCAATCATCTAGAAAGCCTTCTTCACACCGTAACCCATCATATACTTGTGTGTATACTGTGTGACCTTGGGCAAGTCACTTAACTTCTCTGTGCCTCAGTCACTTAATCTGTAAAATGGGGATTAAGACTGTAAGCCCCTTATGGGACATGGACTTTGTCCAGCCTGATTACCTTGTGTCTACCCCAACACTTAGAACAGTACCTGGCACATAGTATGCATTGAACAAATACCATTTCAATATTTCAAATGTATATTTCAATATATCCTTGAAGGCAGTTATTAAACAATCTTTTAGTCTTTTCTTGTGTTTTTTAAAAAAGGAATCTTTTATTTTTTTCCTCAGGGGATCTTTTTTCTTCTGAAGTAGTCTGTGTGGCTTTTTTCTGAACTCTTTCTGGTTTCTCCATATTTTTGTTTAAAATGCAGACGCTAAAACAGGTTATAGTATGAGCCTTGCCAATCTCAATTCTTTAGACTTATTTATTTTTGTTATAATTATAATTTGTAGTAATAATTAGTAATGATAGTATCAGTAATATTTAAGCACTTACTATGTTCCAAGCATCCGAGCACTGTTCTATGTGGTGTTCTATGACCAGATAATCAGGTCAGACACAGTCCCTATCGCACATGGGGTTCACAGTCTAAGTAGGGAGGAGAAAAGATATTTAACCCCCATTTTACAGATGAGGACACTGAGGCTCAGAGAAATTGTGACTTGCCCAAGGTCACACAGCAGGCCAGTGTCAGAGCTAGGATTAGAACTCAGGTCCTCTGACGCCCAGGCCCATGCTCTTTCCATTAGGCCATGCTACTTCTCCAAATAACCACGTTGGAATTTTTAATACCGGTGTTATATTGTACATATTCAAGTAACTGATTCTCTCTACTGGTTTTCTCTCAGACTAATGTTTCCCAGCCATTTTCAGACTGAGGAACCTCTAAAGACATGGAAAGAGGGCAACAAGTCTGTAGGAATGGGATTTGGGAGGGGGGAACATTGCTTAAATATCCCTCTTCATGCCCTAACGTGCTCTGGAATGGTCGCTAGACATATGGTTGCGCATGTTGTGGCATGTACCTGAACATGCTAGAGTAGAACCCTAGTCAAGGTTTCAGCCTAGAGAGCTGTAAACTGAGCTCCAGCTCATATTAGGCCTATACCGAACTCCACACCTAAGAGGACTTGAAGATGATGTAATCTCATTTCTAGGGGAGGTGGTGGGAAGGCATGGGTGGTGGCACAAACAGGTGGTTTTCCCTGTAAGACAATCCTCTGGGCTGCAAGCTCGTTGTGGGCCGGGAATGTGTCTTTTTATTGTTATACTGTACCCTCCCAAGAGTTTAGTACAGTGCTCTGCACACAGTAAGTGCTCAATAAATACAGTTGACGGTGGGCTAATGGGAGTAAAATGATTTGTACACCCAGCACCCCAGAAGAACGACCTCCCACATATCCCAGTGCCACTGTTGTCTTATTGCAGTTCCCATGGCTCTTAGAAATCTGATCTAGGAGTAATCAATCCATGAATTTATTGAGCACTTACTGAAGGCTAAGGATCACCCCTTTATGGCCCAGCACAGTCCCACCGCAGTGTGGCTTCTTTTTTTAACCAGTCTGAAAGCTGGAAAGCACCAAGCCCTTGCAAGGCTAGTATACTAAGGCTGTTATTCACAACCACAATAGAATAAACATGGCTGGCACCAAGATGGTTGAAACGTATCATGACAGGTGACTATTAAACATGTGTTGGAGACCACTATCCTAGGATAGTGGCTTCCTAAAAGAGAGATCGGAAATATGCTTTCACAGCAAATAGCAAATACCTTAACACCTCTCCGTCGTGCTGATTAATTTCCTAAGTATACATGTGAATGACAATATGGAGGAGAAGATAGTGTCTGCTTCACAGCCCTCCTTTATTAGAAATTATCTTCCCACCCACTTCTAGGGTATTTATGAAATTCATCAAGTGCTTACTAGATGCTCGGGTTAAGCTGTAGTTCAATGTCCACGTAATCGAAAAACTGTAGAGCAACCCCCTGGAGGATATGACAGATTTGCCACTGGTCAGTTGCTTGAAAAGAACCAAGTGAAAAATTCTGCACAGACTTTTGCGGTGAGAGCGGTCTCATTTCAGTCCCAAAAAGTTAAAATGCAAGTAATGTGCTTTAGTCCTTTCAGTTTTCCCAACATAATCAGATAATGCATCAATACTATCTTGCCTTTTCTCCTCGCACCCGTTTATTTTTTGTAAACCAGACTGCTCGATAGGGGGCAAGTTATTTTGGATTGATTGGTTTTTTCTGAAACTATTTCATCAAAAATAACTGAGGTGATATTTTTCTAGATGGGGGTGGGGGATGTATGTGCTAAGAATCCAGCGGAAAGAATATGGAGAAGAACTTCCTGACTAGAGAGAAAACACTAGAGAATGCTACCAAAAAAGGGTTTGGGGTTTTTTTTTTAACGGTACTCATTAAGCACTTATTTTGTGCCAAGAACCGCATCATGTGCTGAGGTAGATAGATAAACACCTTGGACATAGTCACTGTCCCACACTCCAAGTAGGTTGTGGAGTTCCCTTCAGGTCTGGAAGGAAGGAACAAACACCTACCTGACTTTCAGGGTTTAATTTTTATCTGCCTAAAATGGGGGGTGCTGGATCTCAGTCATCACTTTCAGCTCCGGAATTGTTTCTCCCAACTTCTTGCCAGGCAGAGGGAAGTTCCTTTGAAGTTAGATAGGAAAATTAAACCCGTGTGGGTGGGACTTGAGGCAAATCAGGTCTTGATCACATTAGCTCTTTGGGAATGCAGAACACTCTCTGATCCTAGGGTACTTTTATTAAAGGAAAGTCTAATTCCAGGAGAATGAACTGCGTATTCACAAGGAGGCTCCTTTACACCCTAAAGTGTGAGAGTTTGGAAAATGTTATCTGCTCTCTCATATCAAGTGCAAGGCTGTTAATGCAGTATGCTTTCTGTGAGTGTGCCTCTGTTAGCAAACAGTACCTTTCTGTGCAGCCCAGGAACTGGAGATGGGTGGGAACAACTTGCAATCCTAGCATGACTTTTTCCCCCCGCCCTGCCGCATCCCCTCCCGCTCTGCTCTCCGTGACAGCATCCCTCCATGATCATCGATGCTATTTATTGAGTGCTTACTATATGCAGAGCACTCTGGGAGAGCACAATACAACAGAGTTGACAGACACGTTCCCTGCCCAAAATAAGAGCTGCTCTTCGAGAGATAGCAGTGGCCCTCGATGGAGGTTCTTCCGTCTGAGGCGGACACCCCCCTATTTCAAGTGGGGAATGATATCGGGGTCCGAGGGTGGTTGGTTTTCTCTCTGTTGCTCTTGAAGTGTGGACCACACCTCCGGTGCCTCAGACGGGGCAGTTGGGCTCAACAAGAGCAGCGAGAGGGTCCAGGCCAAGGGCTAGTCTCGCTCTGCTGTCGTCGTGAAACCGAGGGCTCCCCAGGTTGGGTAAGACGAGGGAAAATTTGCCACTGGATAAACACTGTAAGGGCTGTTCTGGGCCTGGCCCTGGAACTCTCTTCCAGGAAGAGTGCCTATTTGAAACAAATAGACCTGAACAAAGGGAGCGGACGCGGGTCCAGAAATTGCTCAGTAATTGCTCAGGCGTCAATGGCCGGTGCTTGGAACTCTGGGAGAAAAAGAGTGAGCAATTGTCTAATGCTAACAATGAGGCTTTGTATGCATCTTTAGCTTTTGTCCAACCACTTGGCCAATAGCTTCTAACGTATCCCGGCAGCACTCTCTAGGAACAATTTATTGCAAAGTACTCACTCATGTGTTGCAGATGGGGGCATTTAGGCCCAGAGAGATTAGTCGATGAAAGGAATGAAAACTCAGGTCTTCCAAGGGCAAGTCATGAGTCATGATGTTAAGTATATGGGGTGATGTCAACAACTGCATGAAAATGACAATGGTATTCTCTAACTTTACCAAATTCCAAATACCGGGAAAGACAGATATCAATGAAAAGCCTATTTTCCAAACACTGAGTAATGTTTTCCGATTTGAAAGCCCAGAGCAGGCATTTGTATGTCTAATGTACATTTTTCCTTACCCTCTGGGGATTGTGCTGTCCCTCCAAGAACATCCTCTGACACTGTAAAATAGTCAGGATCTATTTTACTTTTCTTAAATAATAATGTTGGTATTTGTTAAGCGCTTACTATGTGCCGAGCACTGTTCTAAGCGCTGGGGTAGACACAGGGAAATCAGGTTGTCCCACGTGGGGCTCACAGTCTTCACCCCCATTTTACAGATGAGGGAACTGAGGCACAGAGAAGTTAAGTGACTTGCCCACAGTCACACAGCCGACAAGTGGCAGAGCTGGGATTCGAACTCATGAGCCCTGACTCCAAAGCCCGTGCTCTTTCCACTGAGCCACGCTGCTTCTCTTAGCCTCGTGCAACTTTTTTTGAGTGTGATGAAGGACATTAAATTTGGCACTCTCCCTCTACCAAAATAAATGTGTGTTCAGGACCTAAAATTACGTAATGTGGAACGGGCTGTAAGTCACACAGTGGTCTTTTCAGCCACACCTGCATTCAGGGTTATCATGTAGGGTAGCCTGTGAATGCATTTTTATCTCTCTTCCTTCTCTCTGTCTCTCCCTCTTGTTCTTTCTGACACCCTCCCCCACCCCCGGTGAGACTATTGCTCACTTTTTAGCCATTAATACACCCAGTTCTCCTAAAACATGGGTGTTAAATTCTGGCCATAGCCCACAACAGATACAGCTGATGTGTGCACCTGCAAAGGTTGTTTCTTCTGGCACCACAGCATCCTGCATCCAAACATGCTTATGTTGGAAGATGAATGGTCCATAATTTCCTAACAGCATTCTAGCCAAAAAGCATAGTGAAAACATGTGCTTCAGCGGAACTGGGTACGCAGCCAAGAGACTTTCTTTAGTTAAGTGATCTTGCAGCACACTGACAAGCAGTCGGTGGTGTTTACTGAGTGCTTTCTGTGCAGAGTACTGTACTGAATGCTTGGGAAAGTATAGTTGGTCATCCTAATCCCAGCCCACAAGGAGTTTACAGACTATGAATGCATCTCCCAAAGAAGCTCATTTATTTCTTTTTGCCTCAAAGGTCCAAGGCCAAAGTGCTAAGGAATTCTGATCATTTTCAGTGAAACGTCCTTTTCTTCCTCACTTAATTAGCGTATTCCGTAGCTCTCGGAGAAGGTAAAGTCTATTGTCTTAGCCTAAAAATAGCAAGAGCTATGTTTTACACATTTTCCAAAATTTCAAAGTAATAACTTAAAAATAGGTTTTGAAATTTCATTTTCTGTCTATTGGCAACATCGGTTACCATGGAGTTCAAGTAATAGGTTGTGATGTTTAACACTGAATTAATTACTACTTCTCACTCACAGGGAACATCTAATTATACATATTCATGCAGAGCAGAGTTGGCATTCGAGAAAAAAAAAAAAACCTTTCTTGTACTCTATGAGTATACGCTGGGGAGTGGATTTGGCTGGATACGTGAGTGTGTTTTTTACTGTGCTTATTTTCTCCCTGGGTAAAGTTACATTGTTGTTTTTTTTTAAGAAAAAAACAAAAACTACAACTACAGTTTTAATTATGATTTTCATTAATTGGGCTACCCTGTATGGAGGGCACTTTCCCTTTCACGTGTCCAATTAGGTAATCCCAAGTGGTAAGGGCAATCATTTTGGTTTTATTTACAGATACTGTCATGAGGTATGGTTCCAGAAATTTTAGCAAATGCCCAAGCAAGCCTGTCCTGGGGCTGCACTGTATTGGCAGAGGAGGCTCCCGCCTCACTCTTACTGTACAGAAGGCTTCAGCTTGGGCCGGGGTCTGGCTGGGAAGGAACGCTGCCCATGAACCAGGGGACACCCAACTTCGAGGATGCATCGTGGCGAGCTGAACTCCCCTGGCTCCGGGGCCTAGCTGCCACTCAGTGGAACCTCTGGACTCAGATTGGTGCATCTCCGAGGAGGACAGTCTCATGCTAAGAGCCAAAATCATCCCGTTGAGGAGATGCCATGTTTGAGCAAAATCCCTCAGCTACCATCCTGGGGCCTACAAGCTCCGGTCACTTCTGTGTCAAGCAGAGAAATCATCCCATTCTCTACTATGTAGCTTCAGTCCATCTCCGAACCTTTTTACTATAATCCACACTATACCTCTCCCCAAAGTGGGAACATTCTTCCTTCGTGTTTCTCAGTTGGAGAAACTGAAGGACAGCAACTTGCCCCACATCGCAGTCTATGGAAGACAGAGATGGAGGTAAAATTTGGAAGTGGATGCTTTCTTTTTCCCCACTTCAGCCCTGAACTCACCCTACTCAGGAAAGGGGCCGACATCAGATTCGGTAATTCTGTACTCTTAGTGCTCCGTTGGTTCAGTGCTGGACCATTTTGCTTCCCCTCCCAACTAAGACTGGAGATTTCTCGGGTGTATCAGAGGAAAACATCAACCCTGAAAGGCTTTTATATACACAACAGACAAAGCGATTTAGTATTTACTGAAAAGCTATTTTCTCACCACCAGCCTCTTTCCCCTTCCAGTTAATGCTACATGCTGGTGGCTAGATAATCTTCTCGAAGCATCACTTGGCATACATCCCTCCACTTCTCAAAAGCCTCCTTTGGTTTCCCACTTCCCTCCACATCAAGAAAAAACCTTTCACTTCAAGACTCTACCAATGCTCCCCATCTTATATATAGACTTTGTTCATTCTTCCCGAGCAAGCCTTCTAAGTGTACTCTGCTCCCAACTCTCCTGTCTCTGACCCCCTCACCACTCAGGAGGCGATAAACGGGCCTGGGGCGTGAGTGAGGGATGGAATTAAAGGAGAGGAGAGCTGCTCTATTATTATTATATGCTCCCAAGTGCTCAGTTTGATTGTTTCCCATGCTGCAGCAGGATTAGGTTCCGTGAAAATATCACTGCATTATGAATGACTGTACCCATTTAGTCTGTGAGCTCTTTGCAGGTAGGGATTGCAAAATACCTACTCTATTATATTTTATATAGTACTTTAATAAACGCTTAGAACAGTTATTAGATGTAATAAATATCACTGGATGACTCACCCAGGGCCCCACAAGCCTCTAGGCCAGGCTGGGAGTCATGACCTATGGGCTGAAAGGGCTAGAGAAGCAGGAGCCCTGGCCAGATTTTGCCCCCATCCCCACCATGGAGGAGTCACTACCCTCAACACTCCATCTTAGAGCCTGGCCAGACTTGCCGCAGGATCAGAGAGGGTGCTGGTGGCCAATTTGCTGCCTGGCCCACTGCCGCCTGGGCTTGCAGGGCAACCTAATCCCTGGTCCAAAGTCCCCAGACAGAGAGTGCTGGCCCCTTTCCTGAGTAGGGTGAGTTCAGGGCTGAAGTGGAGAAAAAGAAAGCATCCACTTCCAAATAATTCATTCTGGAGTGATCCCAGCACTTGCTATTTTTCTGGAGAGGTGTTCCAGATAGTGCCAACTTGCTTTCAGCTCTGTCCTTGTTCATGCAATTCCCCAGACTTGAAACTCCTCCCTGATAAAGCCAATGGACAACAGTTCTCTGCATATTCGAAGATCTCTTATAATCCCACTTTCTCCAACACAGCTTCCCTGGTTTATTCCCAGCATCCTATATCCCATCTCACACCAAGCAGGCCTAGTATTTAGGTACTCATTTTATTCCCATCCAAAATATGTGGGTGTGTGTAATATATATGTTTTCTATTGGATGTTCGATTCTTTATTCTGACTTTTCTATCTGTAAATATTTTTATGTGCCTCCCTCTTTTCTTTGTACCATCCTAAACACTCAGGACAGTGCAGGACACCTAGTAGGTGCTCATTAGCCCCTTGATTTTACATGGCACTTTTATTTCCAAAGTCTTTTCACATTTATGTAGGTAACTTTTGTCCTCACAGCATCCATCAATCAGTGATAATAATTTGAACCTTAACTGTACACTACACTAACTGATTCAGTCTCCCAACCTCCTCCCCAACCTCCCTTGGGCCAGCTAGAGCAAGTGCTCTCCCCAGCTTCTAAAATGGTCCCAGTTGGGCTCATAGTGACTTGAGAAACTAGTGATAGAGGATTATGAGGGTGGGTTGACGGTGGGGGAACCACATAATAATAATAACAGTACTTGTTAAGCGCTTGCTATTTGTCAAGCACTGGGGTAGATACCGGCTAATCAGGTTGGACACAGTCGCTGTCCCGCATGGCGCTCAACGTCTTACTCCCCATTTTGCAGAGGAGGTAACTGAGGCACAGAGAAGCTAAGTGACTTGCCCAAGGTCACACAGCAGACAAGTGTCAGAGCCGGGATTTTGCTTGTAGCTCAGCTCCAGCCCCCAAGTACTACTCTGATGTGGCTCTGACTCTGCCCTCTAAGTGGGTCATCTATGATTTAAGGGCAGGCAAGAGATGGTCCATCTGAGAGAGGAGCCTGTGTGACCCTGAGCCAACTGGTGAGGGATGATGGTGGGATTCCCTCTACCTCTCCTTCCATCCCCAGGTCCTGGGGTCAGAGAAGGCCCTGGATGGGTGTACAGCGGGGACAGGCATGCCAATCTTGGGCTTTGCCGGGGCAGGGGTAGGGGGAAATCACCAGCAGGTCTCTCTCTGTCACCCGGGCACACTCGCCGACTCCTGTCCCTTCGCTGGGGCCAGGGTTGATTGGAACAGGATTTCTATGGCATGTGTGTGTATGTGATGCTCATGGATCGCTACCCTTTAAGCATTTGATATCTGCCACACTCTCAGCCCCACAGCACATGCCCATCTCCCTCATTTATTAATTTTAATGTCTCTCTCCCCCTCTCCACTGGAAGCTCCCTGTGGGCATGGAACATGTCTACCACTACTGTTGATTCATACTCTCCTAAGCACTTATAGTGCTCTGCCCGCACTAAGCATTCAGTAAATGCCATTGATCGATGATTTGGGCTTTTTGCCATGAGTTAGATTTGGATTCTGGCTTTCTTAATCCCGGGTGCTCTCATTCACTTTTTCAGGAACATCTCCATGTCCAGAATCAGAGTGGGGGTTTTTGCCTTCACATGGCAGGACACAAAATTTCTCCTCCATTTTCAGACCCTCCAGATTTTGTGTGATTTGGGATTATTCTAAGGAATAGAAGCAGCAGATGGCATTTAGGAAGCTAAATCTCTTGTTTAGAAATTGTGGGCAGAGATGAGGTAGGTTGTAGTTAATTTGAGCATCTAAATTGCTCCTTTGAATTTGAATAAACAAAGAAAATGCCTCAACATTTATTTATGACCATTCTTAGGGTTTGAAGATGATGCTCCTGATGGTGAGATTTTAATCATGTGTGAGTGTGGCTGAAAAAGCCAACATGTGACAAGCAATCACTTCTAATCTGTGTCCTTGTAAAAAGTGTCCTTGCTGTGTTTTAACATTCTCTATGTGCCAAGCTTGTCACTATTTTTGATATTGCCTTTTGGTGTAATTTTTTTCCACAAAGCCTCTTTTGAAGAGTCACTCCAGTCTTAAGTGCTCTAGGTCAAGGTGATCAGGGTGCTGGTCAAGTCTCCCAGCTAGCCACTACTATGCCATATCATCTGAGGCTTCCACTGGGAGACACTCAGATGTTTCTGAGTCTGATTTAGAAATAATAATAATGACCGTACTTGTTAGGCATTTACTATGTGCCAAGCACTGTTCTAAGCACTGGAGTAAGTACGAGTTAATCAGGTTAGACAGAGTCCCTGCCCCTCATGGGGCTCACAGTCATAGTCCCCATTTTACAGATGAGGTAACTGGGGCACCGGGAAGTTAAGCAACTTGCCCAAGGTCACACAGCAGATGTGTGGTGGAGCTGGGATTAGAAGCCAGATCCTTCTGACTCCCAGGCCTGTGCTCCATCCACTAAGCCACGCCGTTTCAGATACTCGGATTCACCTCCAAAAACCCTTAGCAGACCCTGAGACCCTTTTGTTTCTGTAATCTTCCTATAAGAGGCTTTGCTGTATGTCTAAACTTTCTAGTGCTGTTGACCCATTTTGGGTTTTAAGGGAAGACTGACCTACACCTCAGCTTCTTCACTCTCCTCTTTAGAGACTAAATGGTAACCTTTGCCTCTAATTCAAAAGCCGACGTCTCACTTCCCCTCAGCTGATTTCAGTCCTTAACCCAAGTGATTTTAAGATGATTTTTCATTCTTCATTTTTTCCATTCATTCCCTTCCTTGGCGATATGATATTTTTCACAAAATATCACTCAGCCTCAGATTTCCCATCCTCCTTTTTTATTACACCTAGTCTGTGCCTCCCCGTTTCCATGCTAAAAAAATTCCTCTCCTTCCTGAGTATTTATATCCTTCAGATATTTTTAGATGGCTCCCGTGTCCACCTCCACCACCCACTGCTCTTCCCTGCTGTTTCTGCTTAGCTAAGTTATACATACTTAATCCTCCTCATCTTCCCTTATCTGTCAATCCTTCTGGCCCCATAATAGTATGCTCTCCTTCACCGAGCTCCTTCCTGAAGACTAGATCCTCTTGGCACCAAGTTACTGAGATTGCATTGTGACCCAAGGAGTCGGGGGTAGGGGGGGCAGCATTTAGAAAAGCTCCAATAATTTTTACCATCCATTGTAGCCTTCCTTTCCAATAATTTCACTTCACCATCAGTCAGTCGATCATATTTATTGAGTGCTTCCTGTGTGCAGAGCACTGTACTAAGTGCTTGGGAGAGTACAATAAAACAAAAAACAGACACATTCCCTGCCCACTATGAACTTACAATCTAGAAGGACCCTTATGCTTCTGCGCAATATCTGAGACTCCTATCTAGAGCTTAAATCAGGTGAGAGTTCCCAGGATTGCGATTTCTGAATCTGGGAGAAGAATTTTAGATCCTCCTTCTGCCCTTGATTTGAGAGGTTTGGGAGCAAAAGCAGGATCCACTCAAACCTTCCTGCTCTCCACCTTGGACGTCACAGCTCTCTGGGTTTCCTCACTGTTATAATATCTATTTGTGAAAATCTTTCCTCCTGGACTCCAGCCAGAATTTTTTTCCAAATTGGATCTCTTGCTTTTCCCATTAGTTTTCTTGTTGCACTTCCTGAACTCCCTTCCTTCAGAATGAGAATGACTGGTTTTGAAATAGATTACTGCCCATAAATCTGAACAGCAGGGTCTGTGTATTGTGTGTCTTTTAGGAGCCAAGGGCATACAGACCCCCGTATTCAATATATAAGAATTTTTGATGAAGGCTCGGTGGGTGTCGATAGATGATGATGGTGGTGGTGATCCATCTCTCAGACTCGCACCTCTCGCTTGTTAAATTATTTTTCAGTAATCAATGCTCTTGGGCTTCTACCTTTTAGAAAATTTTTGATCCATGTGACCCATGTTCAAACATTTATTATTTAAGTCTTCATTTAGAGGATTTTCTGTAATGCCCTTCCTCTGTAGATCTCAAGGCACTGCCCAGAAAATTCTGGAAAAAAACAATTTAGCACTGAGAAATGGAGGGTCTGTTGGAACAGTAAGATAGGAATGGGGTAGGGGGAAGGGGGACAGAGGAGAAAGCGGGACCCTTGAAGGGAATGATAAATAGGAATTACTCCAGTTGGTAATGATATTGAATATTTATTCCCCATTCCTGCTTTGTAAGAACAGTTTAGATACTACCACCACTTGGCCTGCCAATCTTGGAGCTTCTGAAAGTTCCCTTGAGGGAAACAGGACAGAACATCCAAGCCCTATGACATCTTTTCTTCAGCCTTTTCTGCAGCCTGTGGCCAGAGCTGATTTTAGTGACTAATATAGTGAAGATAATTTTGAGGCACGATGTTTAGGTTTCTTTATTTAAAGACAGTAATGTTTATCGACAATATTTCCTTCCTCCACTTGTTATCCAGCATTTCAAATTATCGTGTTCCTTGGATTTTTTGCTCTATAAATGCTGATTTTATTGCTTGCCATTCTATTATCCTAGCTGTCCTGGGATTGCTCTCCTTCAGTGAATTGAACTCATGCTTGATTTTATAATCACTAGTCACTGTACAATCTCTACCCTCACCAATTCTGAAATTCCTCTCTCTGGCCACAACCTCCTCATCTGCTCTCTCTCCCATCCACCCACCCCCTGCCAATCTGTCCTGTTCTCTCTTTGACCCCCTCCAAAATTCAACAACTCCTTCCTCAAACCTGTTGTCCTCTCCCACCCTCACCATCTCTTTCCCCTAATGACCTGGCCATAGAACTTAATCAACAAAATTGAAACCATCAGATGTGATCTCCCTACAATCTCCGCTGCTCCTCTCCATTTCCTCCCCCTCTGCCCTCTTTGATTCTCCCTATATTCCTTGCAGCAACTCAAGAAGAGATCTTTCGCCTTCTATCTAAATCTACCACTCCACCTGTGCTTCTGACCCCATCCCTTCACCTTTTACAACACTCTCCTCTCTTTTTCTCTCCTTGACTGCCATCTTCAACCGTTCACTTTCCAACAGCTTTTTCCCCACTTGTTTCAAACATGCCCAATCGATTCTTCCCAACTTTTCACCCCAAAGATAATAATAATAATAATGTTGGTATTTAAGTGCTTACTATGTGCAGAGCACTGTTCTAAATGCTGGGGTAGATACAGGGTAATCAGGTTGTCCCATGTGAGGCTCACAGTCTTAATCCCCATTTTACAGATGTGGTCACTGAGGCACAGAGAAGTGAAATGACTTGCCCACAGTCACACAGTTGACAAGTGGCAGAGCCGGTATTCAAACCCATGACCTCTGACTTCCAAGCTTGGGCTCTTTCCACTGAGCGGCGTACTGTGGTATTGTTTGACAGGTCCTATAATACCTCAGGAAACAGGTGAACTGTGGCTTCCAGTCAATGTTATTTCTCCACCTAGAGGGTAATAACAATAATGATGGTATTTGGTAAGCACTTACTTTGTGCCAGTCCCTGTACTGAGCCTTGGCGGGGAGGCAAGCAGATCGAGTGGGAGACACAGTGCCTTTCCCAAATGGGGCTCACAGTCTCAATCCCCATTTTACAGATGAGGTGACTGAGGTACAGAGAAGTGAAGTGACTTGCCCAGTGTCCCACAACAGATAAGTGGAGGAGCCGAGATTAGAACCCATGACCTTCTGACTCCCAGGCCCGTGCTCTATCCACTATGCCATGCTGCTTCTCTTCTCTGAGAGTAGTTCCCTCAGCTCAAATTCAATCTATACTACTTATTGAGCACTTACTGTTTGCAGAGCGCTGCACTAAGTACTGGGAGAGTACAATATAACATAAAACAGTAATATGAGGAGAAGGAGGCAGCAAATCCAAGAAAGGTAAGGTAAGTGGGGAAAGAATCAGTGTGATGTGGACTTTGTGTATCGGATAGTAATTTTGCAGGCTGGTTATGGTTTTTGTGGGTGGTTAGATTTTTGCAGCTCACAACAAGGAAGCTTTGAAATGAGACTGGAGTCACTTTCTTCGTCAGCTGTGGTTAACAAGCAGCTATCCTTGTTTGACTGGGTTTCCTTTCCATAGTCAGATGTGAGCAACCTGTAAGAAGACTGCATGCTGATGAATATTTTAAACTGATGTCAAATTTCAAATTAAACATCACTTAGTTTGTATTTGAGAAGATGGAATCTAGCCAAGAGAGAGAATGACATTTGCTTCCCAGTTGCTTTTAGGAGGATGGAGCCTTGTGGAGAATGGCTCTGTTCAATATGTAAGTCATTAAGAGAGTTTCTGAACACGAGGCTGAAACAGGATTTTGATTGCATGTTAATGATATTGAAACTGTTTTGAAATTTACAAAATATGCCATTTCCATTTATTTTGTTCTAGGAATAGAGGCAATATCTAAATGTATGTGTTCATGGTTTTAGGATGATCTCCATGGTTTTTTTTTTGTCCCACTACAAGGCAGTCTTTTTTCTTTAACTTTTCCCAGTACAAATGCTTTGACAGCTTGAGAGCTTTGCTCCCTGATGCATTCCTCCCTGCAAAACAAGACTCTAGAGGGCCAGAAGAAAATGCCTCCCAGGGGCAGTTAAAAAAAAAAAAAAAAAGGGAAAGCTTTTCATCCTTCTACTGTTTGTTTCTCTCACTGGGTGATTGCATTAGTGTTCTTAAGTGAATGAACTGGAGGTTCAGTAGAATTTGCTTCAGGGGTCTATGTTGAGGAGTTGCTTAAGCTCCTACTAATTTTGAACCCTATCCTAAATTATACCTGGATAACCATGGGCTGCAGTGGGAGGTGTTTACTGTTTGCCTCTTCGCTGTTTCTCCTTAGATCAAAATCAGTTTCTCTCTCTCCCCCCACCAACCTTCAGGAAATCTCAGATCAGTTCTTCAACTACCATTATCTGGTTATTACAGGACTTGCACATAGTAATACAATATTTGCCCTACTAAATAACTTGCTTCTCAGCCTGTCTTCCCTTAGAAGTTTTCTAGGCGGTAAAATCAATTAATTCAGATTGATTACTCGCTATCACACATTAGTACTTGTCTCAGTTGAATGGCTATCAGTGGAGCTGGCAACTAGAGTAGAGGTTGTATCATTTGGCCCAACCATAGGACAGCAGTCATTTGAGTCCAGCTAGCTCCCTGCCTTGAACTTGTTTCCTTCCTTGAACTCTTAAATTAACTCACACCATTTGAAGATGCTATGTTTTCTTTGGTTTGAAGATTTTTTTCAGCACAAAATGCTTCATCCATCAGTATATATTGTACCCTGCCTCTTTGGAAGAACTGTGGCTTAGAGAAGTAAGCAGCCGATTGGAAATAAATCTCATCCTGCTTTCACCACACCATGCTGACCTGCTGCCCATGGTCACTGCAAAGATTATGGAAAGTTATTATTGATAAGAGGCCTTATGGATGGCCACACACTTGAGGACAGTATTAATTATAGATGGAGAAGTATTGTTATTGATGATTATTGTTATGGCATTTGTTAAGAGCTTACTGTGTGCCAGGCACTGTACTTAAGCGCTGGAGTGGATACAAGCAATTGGGTTGGACGCAGTCCCTAGCTCACATGGGGCTCAGGGGCTCAATCTCCATTTTCATATGAGGTAACTGAGGCACAGAAAAGGAAAGTGACTTGCCCAGGCAGACAAGTGGAGGAGCTGGGATTAGAACTCATGACCTTCTCACTCCCAAGCCTGTCTCTATCCACTACGCTATGCTGCTTCAATAACAGAAAGTCTGATTTTTATGTATTCTCTTGCCTTAGTGCAGTTTATGTGGGGCCAGCGAATGAAAAATGAGGATTATTTTTACTTCAAGGTATTTACAAAGCAATTAAGAAGATATCATCGATCTCCAAATTGTTTCCCAAAATTACTAAACTGGAAAAGTTCTGTGTTTCACAGTATTGGCTTTACCACAGCCCCTTCTAGGGCCTGGAACTCCCTTCTCCTTAGATCCCACAGACCTCAAACCTTCCCACCTTCAAAGACCTACTACAGTCCCATTTCCTCCAACTAGCTTTGCCCAACTAATTCTCAGTACCTAAAGTTTATCAACCCTTTAGCCGCCTCTTATGCATGTGTGTGTATTGATTTATTTATAACCCCTCCAGCACTTGGGTATTATATGAGAGTGTGAGACTGAAACTGTGAGCCCCGCGGGGACAGGGACTGGGTCCAACCCAATTTGCTCATATTCACCCCAGCGCTCAGTACAGTGCCCGACACATAATAAGCACTTAAAAAATACCATTATTATTATTATATGTATATCCCTCACTTTTATAAGTCTACCTCCCCAGTTAAACTAAACTCTATGTGGGCAGGGTCTTGTGCTTTCTTTGTATCTTGCAAAAACTTAGTACAGTGCATCGGACTCTAGGTGCTCAGTAAATAATACCGTTAATACAAAAGACATTCCCACCCCTAAATCACTAACCCCGAGAGAAATCTAATACCTGACTGCAGCAAGAATGCTTGGCGTTCCCCAACCGACGTGGGTCCCATGAAAAACACACTCCAATCAACCAATCGATTGTATTTACTGAACACTTACTATGTGCAGAGTACTATATTAAGTTCTTGGGAGAGTACAATACAGCTGAATTAGCCGACACGTTCCCTGCCCATACGAGCTTACAGTCTCGAGCGGAAGATAGACATTGATATGAATAAATAATTTATAATGTATAATGAAAAGATTGTACATAAGTGCTGTGGACAAATATCAGTTGTCCAAAGGTCACAGATCGAAGTGCATAGGTGATGCAGAAGGGAAAGCGAGCCGTGGAAAGGAGAGCTTAATCTGTGAAGGCCTCTTGGAGGAGACATGACCTTAGTACACTCTATTCCACTCAGTGAAAGAAAGGAGGGATGACATGTATGGCATTTCCTGTTGGACTAATTTCCCACTATCATTTATCCCACCATTTTAAGCCCCGGACTCAGGGATCGGGGCTTCTTTTCATAGCTAAAATGCCGAGCAGATACCCAGGCGTGGTCATTTCCAACGTGGAACTTGAATCAAATTTGGCCAGAGTCTGAAGGTCTTTGCAACAGTTCTTAGAGCTTCAGATTTAGTTCAGTACTTCCCTACTCCTGGGGCACCCCCTCTCTGTTTCCTTTTTTTCCGCTTTGATCTTCTGAGTGTGCTCCACCAGTCACCAGAAGCCGCTCAGTGCCTTTCCTGGGCTCTCTAATCCCTCGATTGCCCCTGCTGGGATTTTTTTTTTTGAACTGCATTTGCTCTTTTCCTATCTTCTCTGAACGCTTTGCTGGCTTTGAGCATCTCTGTTTGACCCTGATGCTCAAAGACCTTATAATCCATGAAAACCCTTGCACTTCTCCATGGCCATTTGCAGTCACTGGCTCTTGACTTGGCTTTTTCATTTGTTCCCCTAAAAGAATGAAGAAGAGAAGTTAACAGAAATAACTAACTGTCAAAAAATGACAGTCCTCCCCGTCCCCACGCCCCCGCCAGACTGGACTGGGTGGTTTAGACATTCACCTGCTCGGAAGCAGGGGCTGGGCTCTTTCCAGCTCTTTCTAGATTCTCTCTTTCTAAGACTGTAAGCCCCACCAAAAACTTTCTCCTTTTTGATCATCCAATCTGATGGCTGGTAAGATGGATTTTCACTTGTCTGTTCAGTTGCATGTTCTGATGCTCTGTTCAGTTGCATGTTCTGATGCTTCATCCTGCCATACTCGAACCCCTTCCTGTTTCATCCTCATATGCACAATATCTATACTTTCTGCCTGTCTTCCCCTCTGGATTGTGAGTTCCCTGAGGGCAGGGGACAGAGAAGCAGCGTGGCTCAGGGAAAAGAGCCCGGGCTTGGGAGTCAAAGGTTATGGGCTCAAATCCAGACTCTGCCACTTGTCAGCTGTGTGACTTTGAGCAAGTCACTTAACTTCTCTGTGCCACAGTTACCTCATCTGTAAAATGGGGATTAACTGTGAGCCTCACGTGGGACAACCTGATTACCCTGTATCTCCCCCAGCGCATAGAACAGTGCTCTGCACATAGTAAGCACTTAACAAATACCAACATTATTATTAATATGTCTTGCTCCTGTTATATTCTCCTAGATTGTAAAGTCTCTGTGGTCAGGGATTGCATCAGGGATTGCACCTACCAATTCCTCCCAAGTGCTTAGTACAGTGTTCTATGCTTAGTACAGTGTTCTACACGCAGTAAATGCTCGATAGATGCCACTGATTGATACTAAGCAGCCACACAGTAAATACCAGTAATTGATCAAGGGGTCGGTGGTAGTCACCAGGCCACTAGCTTCTGAGGTGAAGATAGTGCACTAATCCAGAATTAATTGGGATTTTGGGTGTATAACACTCCTGACAATTAACAGCCATTTAGAAACAGCCCAGAAAGAGGTTTATTTGTTAGAGATGTCCCCTCACCTAAAACCCTAAGTGTAGTTCTCAGGAGAAACCCAGGGGAGTGAAACCTGGATTTTTAATATGTCTTATCCATAGGCATCAGCGTCCCTCTTTCCAAACTTCATTAAAAGGAGCTTTTCAGATTAGCTGCTCTTTGCTTTCGGCACTCCCCTCATTCTAGAAACCCCTTCTCCAATACAGTAAATTGTGGGTTTTGTTTCCCTTGGCTCTTTTACCTGTCACCGCTGAGGAAAAGGTACAAGAACGTACTGAATGTCGACTTCAAAACTTGCTTCCATTGACCCCCTTGCTTTGGAAAGGGCAGCAAAAGATAGGGCCTCTTCGCATCACGTCTGCCATTTTGCTTTTCAAACTTTTGAGGGCCAAGGAGAAAAGGGCTAGACGAAGGATGGCTCTAAGTGTTGCAGAACAGCCAGTGCGGGGTCTGTGGCCTGCCGTACGTCTAACCGCTTGTCGCTGCCCTTAACTCGGAACACACCTGAAGAGACAAAACCAAGGCCGGTCTGTCATTTTCAACTGGAGACTCCATCATCCACATCACTGTGTCTTCTTGTATGTAGGATTACAGTTCTGTGCTTGTTTTTCAAGTAGATTTTCAGTCCTTCAAAGCAAAGGTCCCTGTTTTCTCCTTCCTTTTTCATTTCCCAAGGAGCCTCATAGGGTAGTCCCTACACAGGAGGCTCTCGCTAAGTACAGACTGGGGAAGTGAGGTTTCTGGCTCTGCAGCATTATGCACCATCACTGGGTGGCCCAGCGATTTATTAAGATGCTGAACGTGAATTTAAATGCTGACAATGGGAAGCAGCCTTGCATTTTTGCCTTAATTAGATCACCCAAAGTTCGGCTTTCGACCTTGTCAGCTGTTCTGCGACTCTCAGATACACTGAGAAGTGTCGTGTGCGGGAGAGACTCGGGACTATTCATGGGCTCTCTGAGCAGCCCTGAGATCTATGACAGCATACGATTTAGTCCCTTCAATGGACGAGTGATGGGGTTTCCTGCACATTCAATTCTGGGAAGTTTCCGGATAAATATTTTGTCCTGTTTATTCAAACAGAATGTGCTCTGTAACATTCTTCTTGGAAGAATCCAACTCGGGCAACTGAGTTAAATCTAAGGTAGTACATGGTCCTCTAGACTGTAAACTCGCTGTGGGAAGAGAACACGTCTACCAACTCCGCTATCTCGTACTCTCCTGAGGGCTTAGTTCAGTGATCTGCACACAGTAAGTGCTCAATAAATGTGATTGATAAATGGCAGATAGATGTCTACTCTCTCTCTCTTCCAGAAATAACTGATGATTCAGACACAGGTCTTGAGCATCTGTTCGGCACATCTGGTTTTAATTCCAACTCAAACACTGGGCAGTATTGCCCAATTTCTTAAATCGATCAGAGCCACCTTTCTGTTTGAGCTGTTTTCTGTGTCTCCAACATTCTTCTCTCAGACGACGGCAATTTGGGATGATGGGATAATTTGACAGGAAGGGGCTCAAAGTGCAGCACGATGCAAAAAGAAAACCTGACCCTTCTTTAATCAGAATAGCAGCAGGAGATTTTTTGGAAAATTCCAAGTGCTGTCTGAACATTAATTAATTTCCCCACTGTGGACAATATTAATAGAAGCTACTTCTGTGCCTGCTGCACACTCAATGTGGGGGCAGCCTGAGAATGACATATGGGGGAAAAAAATAAGTTCTTGTAAAAATTAGAGACAATTTTATTGGACTATTAAGACTCCTAAATAATATGACTCCCTGCTGCTGTTTTAAGCTCTGGCTTTCTTCTTTCATGTTTTTTCTCGTCCTGTTCACGCAGCTCCTGCCATCCAGTTATTTTTAGGCCCTGCTCCTGGTGGGAGTAACATGGGTGGTGTGTTCTCTCGGGGAAATTCATTTCTTCTTTAATGGGACTTTGGCAGTCTCCTAAGCACCACTGGAGCAGTCAGACAGGGTCTGTAATCTTTTCTCCCGGTCTTTGTGAGCTGAGGCTGTAAGTTCTGGAAGTCAAGCTTCTGTAGGAAATAACAGCATTTCAGAAATCCTCCTTTCTCCGTGCCTATTGTCTTGGGGCTGACCAGATAAAGGGGTGGGCCCTAGCTTGTATCTATGTTCTTGTTGGAATTTCCTGCCTCTCTTGCTCCCTTAAGAATTTGGGGAATTTTAGAGAGAGCAGTTGCTGCAAGACTTTCTCCTTCTACACCTCAGTTTGCATGCTTCATTCCTCTCAAGCTAACCTATTCTCCCTGCCATGCTCTCAGCTTTCTCACCACTGGTCATGCCTTAGTTTCTGCCGGAATTCCCTCCCCTTTCACATTTGGCAGACCACTGCCCTCCCCCATCTTCAAAACCACTTCTCCCTCAGGTGGCCTTCCCTGATTAATCTCTCATTTCCCCATTTTTTTTCAATGGTATTGGTTAAGTGCTTACTACGTGCTAGCCACTGTATTAACCACATGGGACTTATAATCTTAGTCCCCAGTTTATAGATGAGGTAACTGAGTCACAGAGAAGTGAAGTGACTTGCCCAAGGTTACGGTGCAGACGAGTGGCAGAGCCGGGATTAGAACCAGTTCCTTCTGACTCCCAGGTCCTACTGACTCCCAGGCCCGTGCTCTATCCACTAGGCCGCACTGCTTTAGATCTTCCCTAATGCTACTTCAGCCTTCCCATAACACCTAAGTACCGGGTACCTGCATTCTTCAAGCGCAGTCCTTGGAATCAGTGGTCTTGGGTTTTAATCGCGACTCTACCACTTGTCTGCAACCTGACCTTGAGCAAATCACTTCTCTGTGCCTCAGTTCCCTCATCTGCAAAATGGGGATTCTGTACCTGTTCTCCTTCTTACTTAGACTGTGAGCCCCTTGTGGGACCTGATTATCTTGTATGTACCCCAGAGCTTAATATAGCCTTTGGAACATAGAAAATGCTAAACAAACACCGCAATTATGATTATCACTATCATTACCTCTCTATAATTTTAAGAGAAATATGCTTATACTCTATTGCTTCCTCTTACCTATAATTTATTATAGTGTCTCTCCTGCTAGATTGCAAACTCCTTTGTAATGTTTGGCACACAGTAAGTGTTCGGTAAATACTGTTAATCGATTGGTTGCACTCTCTGCAGCCTCAAGATGCCCTTGTGGCCTCGTTTATTTTTTTGGACTCTTGTTGAGTGTGACATTCACCTCTGCAGTGAAAACCTTTTTAGTCCTTTCTACTTTCCAAACTGATGTCTAAAGAAAGACTATTAAGGGAACATATACATGCTTGCACATAAATTAACCTTTAGGAGGCTGAAAGGTGGTTATTGGAATGGCAAAGGAAGTTTTGGAAGAGTCATAGGGGATGGAAAAAGGAGAAGGGTAACGAAAACAGATGTCAGCTAAGTAGTTCAGTGGTCCGCAAACCTTTTCTTGAAAATTTGTCCTTCAACTCCTGCATTCTCTGCCTCCAAAGTCCATATGTGGAGGTAACAGGGAGGTAGAGGGATGAATCCCCATCATACAGTAGTAGTTGGACTAATAATAGAGTTTTTTTTCCCTTCTGCTTGATTCATTGTGGGTCTGTACCCCTTCAGCACTTTGCTATTCACCCCTCCCCCAGCACCTCAGCACTTGTGCACATATCCTATGTTTTGCCTGCAATTTATTTTCATGTCTCTTCCATTAGCTTGTAAGCTCCTTGAAATACTTACTCTTTTGTATTACATTCTCTCAAATGCTTAGTGCAGTTCTCTGCACTCAATAGGCGTATTTATTGATTTGATATGAGGTGATTAGGAAGTATAAAAAAAGCAAGTCACGTTCCCTGCCAACAAGGAGAGTAAGTGCTCAGTAAATCTGATTGATTGACAAATGGCAGATAGATATCTACCCTCTCTCTCTCTTCAAGAAATAACTGATGATTCAGACACAGGGCTCAAGCATCTGCTATGGACATCTGGTTTTAATTCCAGCTCAAACACTGAGCAATATTTCCCAATTTCTTAAATCGGTCAGAGCCATCATTCTCTAACTACACTCTATAGTCTAACGGGGGAGACAGATATGAAAATATTTGCTTGTAGAGTTGGCAAGATAAAGGTAAAATTGAATAAACATATATACAAAAGCTCTGAGGAGTGAGATAATTTTGTTCAGAAGTCTTAGGGGTAGATGATGGATTTAGGGTGCTGGGACTTAGGAAGGACTTGCTGGAAGAGGTGGGATATTAGGGTTTTCAATGTTGGGAGAGCTGGGATCTGTTGGATTTGGGGAGAGAGGGAGTTCTGAGATGTTGGGGAAGAGTATGAATGCAGGGCTAGAGGTGGGAGGGTCTAAAGTGAGGGACAGAAAGAAGTTTAGCTTGGGAGGAATGAAGACCATGAGCTGGGAGAGGGCAGGTGAAGAGAGTAGAAAGGTAAGGTGGGAAGAGTTGGTGGAGAGTTTGATATTGAGGGGCCCAGGAAGCCAGTGGAGGGGTTTGAGGAGCCAAGAGATGTGGGCTGAGTGATACTTATTGATTGAGCACTCACTCTGTACTAAGTGCAAGAGTAGAATAGACATGGTACCCTCCCTCAAGGAGTTCACAGTGCAGTGTGGGAGAGAAGCAGGCACAGATTGTATATATAGGATGGGAACAAAGGGGGAAAAAAAGCATAAATGAAACTGGTAACAACAGAATAAACAAAAACTGAATGAATATGTGAATAATTTAGAGGAATGACCTGATATCCACCTAAGTGCTAAGGGTGGCCGATGGGATGGCATGACCAGAGGCTGGAGGAAGGAGAGCCAGCAAAGAAGGTTGAGAAAGAGTGGTCTGAGTTAAGTAGAGAACCAGGAGAGTTTTGTGTTGAGAAACAGAGACCAGGGAGAAGATGTGGCCAGATATGTCAAAGGCAACCAAGAAGTCAAGGAGGATTAGAATAGAGGATGGAGTAGACAAGCTATTTCTGCTGGGATCCCTTTTCAAGGATGTAGACCGTCTTCACATCCAGAGAGACAAAACAGCGTTTTGGCAGTGTGATGGGCAGTGTCAGAAGATATCCCAGCGAATCACTGGAGGGGAAATTAAATGCAGAATAAGGCCGTATTCAATAAAGTGGACTTTCCCATCCAGTTGTTGTAACATTATTAGCGTTAATAGCACAACCCCAAAGTAATGATTCCAGGTTTCCCTTGCCCATCATGGTTTTGCCTAATGGCCTTATTTGATACCCTGGTTCCCTCCCCACAGATCTTCTAAACAGTGGGGGAAGGAGCCAAAGTTCATATTCTCTCCCTCTCTCTCTCTGTCCCCCTCTTCCTCTCCTCTCCTCTCCCCACCCTGCTCTCAAACTGGGAATGAGGGATTGGACGAGAGTGTACTAAAGGTTAAAAACCAGTAGGGCCTCTCAGGAACAAGGGAAGCTGATTGGCAGCGGTAGGCAATGCTCCCTACCTCAGGAGGAATGGTTCTGGGAGACGTTTTTGCCACCCATTTCCTCGTCTCATTCTCCAAATTTACCATTTTTCCTCCTCTCACTTTTCAAGTCAAAAAACAGCAAATCCCCAACACTGGAAATATTTATGTAAGCAACATTCCTTGCTGCAGTGAAAAGTAAAAGTAAACCTGCATAGATTGGCTATACTCTATTACTCCTTTATCTGTACTTTGTCTTCTCCATTGCTTGTAAGGCCCTTGAGGATACAGATTGTGTCATCTAGACTATGGTATTCTCCCAAACTTTGGTAAAGTGCTCAGATTACAGTAGGTGCTAAACAAATGCTACTAATGGATTGGCAGAAGTACAGTAATGGTGGGTTGGTCCTGGGAGAGGAGCCTATCCCTGTTGGTTGGGGGTATAAGCCACACTCCCTGCTTCACCCCCACCCCCCAGTTTGCTCCTCTTCCCATCAGGAAGTTCCACTGCCCTCCTTTTCAAAAGCTGATTGCATGATCAGTTCTTGATGGGATTCCTAATTTGCCACAGTAATTTGGGGGAACCGCTCATCTCTACTTGCCCAAATTTTCAGTTGGTATTGAGATTGCTGGCAGTGTCTTGGGCCAAGTTGGCTTTGGCAGAAGACGATGGACTTGCGATGCGCCATCTGCACTGTGAGTGACCAGAGCAGGCCCAGAAGGACTTTTCCTGGCAAGACCTAGAGCGACAGGCTGAACCTTTGCTGAGAGAAGCCAGTGTTCACCCTGAGCAGGGCAACGTGCCAGAGGTCTGGGATGCCAACACTGCATCAACAGGAATGGGCGTGGGCGATGATTGAGCAGGGACTGAGGACCAAAAGATGAAATGTTGCTCAAGGGATTTTCTTCGTGAAAAATTTCTGAGAGAAATGTCGTCCAAGTCAGGTTGTGATTAGACTGTCAGCCCCATGTGGGACAGGGATTGTGGAACCTGATTATCTTATAACTACCCCAGCGCTTAGGGCTTGTCACACAGTAAGTGCTTAGCAAATACCATAATAATAATAATAATAATCAAGGATAGCGTCATACGTTTCCCTTATATCTTCCCAAAATGCTTAGTACAATACTGATCACATGGAACACAATAAATATTGCTGATGACAGTGATGGTGTTGAGAGTCCTAAAGAAGTTTCCCTTGGGACCTATCTTCTGGTCAGCCCAAGAAACAAAAGGAAAGCGTAATCCCACTTAGTCAATGACGTGTCTGGCAGAGCAGAAGGGCTTGCCTGCTCAGGAGTCTCAGATGACTTTGTGGTGGAGAAAGCTGCCTTTGGAGATTGCCCCAAGAAAATTAAAAAACAGGGCCTAGCTGAATATGGAAAACTCTGACACCTATATATTGCATCATCATCATCATCAGTGGTCTTTATTGCACACTTACTGTGTGCAGAGCACTGTACGAAGTACTTGAAAGAGTACAACAGAGTTGGTAGACACTTTCCCTACCCACAGCAAGCTGACAGTCTAGAGGGGGAGACAGACATTAATATAAACAATATATAACATAGATATGTACAAAAGTGCTGAGGGGCGAATATCAAATAACCAAGGAGTCACGGATTCAAGTGTATAAACAACGCAGAAGGGAGAGGCAGCCAGGGAAAAGCAGGCTTAATCAGGGACGGCCTCATGGAGGAGATGTGACCTTAATGAGGTTTTGAAAGTGAAGAGAGTGGTGGCCTGGTGTATATGGAGGGGAGGAGAGTTCCAGGCCAAAGAGAGGACATGGAAAAAGGGTCAGTGGTGAGAAAGATGAAATTGGGGTACATTGACTAAGCTATCAGTAGAGAAGCTGAGTGTGTGGGCTGGGCTCTAGAAGGAGTTGTGAAGCAAAGTAGGAAGGGGTGAGCTGATGGAGCGCTTTACAGCCAATAGTAAGGAATTTCTGCTTGATGTAGAGGTGGATGGGCAGCCTTTGGAGGTTCTTGAGGAGTGGGGAGATGTAGATTGAATTTTTTTTTCAGAAAAATAATCCGGGCAGCAGAGTGAACTATGGACTGGAATGGGGAGAGATAGAAGGCGGAGATTTCAGCAAGTAGTAGTCAAGGTGGGATAGGTTAAGTGCTTGGATCAGCATAGTGGCACTTTGGAGGGAAAGGTGGATTTTAGCTATGTATTGAGGGTAGGACCCACAGGTTTCACTGACAGATTGAATCGAGAGAGATGAGTCAAGGACTACAGCAAAGTCGTGTGCTCGTGAGATAGGGAGGATAGTGGTATTATCTACAGTGATGGGGGGTGGACAGGGTTTGGGAAGATAAGGAGTTCTGTTTTGGACATGTTTAGCTTGAGGTGTCAGCCGGACATCCAGGTAGAGATGTCCTGAAGGCAGGAGGAAATGCGAGACTGCAGAGAAGGAGAGAGGTCAGGGCCGGAGATGTAGATTTGGGAATCATCCACACAGAGGTAGTAATTGAAGCCATGGGAGTGAATGAGTTCTCCAAGGGAGTGGGTATAAATGCAGAATAAAAGGGAACCTAGAACGGAGCCTTGAGGGACCCTCACTGTCAGAAGGTGGGAGACAAAGGAGACACCTGCAAAAGAGACTGAGAAGGATTATCTGAGAGGGATTATCAGTCCATAAACCAGTTGAATTTATTGAGCGCTTACTGTGTGCGGACCACTGTATAAAGCAATTGGGTTAGTACAGTATAACAAAGTTGTATCTATTAACTATGTATCCTATTCAATTAAGTCATATTTATTAAGCGCTTACTATCTAGGTCTACCTTTTATTCAAAAATGATCCTACTGATGAGAAGCAGCATAGTTTAGTGGAAAGACCATGGGCCAGGGACTCAGATAATAATAATAATAATGGTATTTGTTAAGCGCTTACTAAGTGCCAAGCACTTTTCTAAGTACTCTGGGGTAGATAGAAGGTAATCAGGTTAGACACAGTCCCTGTCCCACATGGGGCTCACAGTTTTAATCCCCATTTTACAGTTGAGGTAACTGAGGCAAAGAGAAGTTAAGTGACTTGCCCCAGGTCACACAGCAGACAAGTGGTGGAGCCAGGATTAGAACCCACATCCTCTGACTCCCAACCCCATGGCAATGCTGCTTCTGTAGCATTGCTCTGCTTCTGTAGATGACCTGGATTCTAATCCCGGCTCTGCTACTTGCCTGCTGAGTGACCTTGGTCAAGTCATTTAGCTTTTCTGTGCCTCAGTTCCTTCTTCTGCAAAATGTGGATTCAATACCTGTTCTCTCTCCTACTTAGACTGTGAACCCCATAGGGACCTGTTGATCTTGTATCTTAGTACAGTGCTTGGCACCTAGTAAGCACTTGAAAAAAAACCACAGTTATCATCATTATTATTATTTTCATTATTACTGATGATGAGGTTTCATTCAGTGTAGTCTGTGGCTGAAAGAATTCTTTTTCACTCTGTATACTTTCTACATAGCTCCTTACACTGTGAGCTCACTGTGAGCAGGGAATGTTGGTATCTGTTAAGTGCTTACTATGTGCAGAGCACTGTTCTAAGTGCTGGGGTAAATACAGGGTCATCAGGTTGTCCCACGTGAGGCTCACAGTTAATCCCTATTTTACAGATGAGGCACCTGAGGCACAGAGAAGTTAGTGACTTGCCCACAGTCACACAGCTGACAAGTGGCTGAGCTGGAATTTGAACCCATGAGCTCTGACTCCCAAGCCCGGGCTCTTTCCAATGAGCCACGCTTCTTCTGAATGTGTCTGTTATATTGTGTTGAACTCTCCCGCCGTTTAGTACAGTAACGAGCACTCAAGAAATCGATTGATCGATTTGTGGACACGGATCGTATCTTCCAACTCTGTTGTATCTTGCTTCCCCACTGTTTAGTGGAGTGTTGGGCACACGGTAAGCTCTCAATAAATACCATTGATTGATGAGTCATTTGTGCCAATTCCCTCCTTTCACAGTGGTCTTGTCTAATGCAGTCGAGTCTTTTCCGATCTATAGCGACGTCGTGGACGCGTCTCTCCCAGACCGCCCCACCTCCATCTGCAAACATGCCGGTAGTGTATCCATAGAGTGTTCTTGGTAAAAATGTGGAAGTGGTTTACCTTACCACTTGGTCTGTAAATGGAACCAGCATGTGCTGTCGCAAAGTCCTGATTGTTATAGACTAATATCATGGTCAAACTCCACAGAGGGAATTGTATGAGTGTTTTGTGAAAGCACAGGGACAAGACACAGGGGTATGAGATGTTTTGTGGACCTGGTAGTTCCCTGAGTGGTGAATGGATGTTAAGGAATTACAACTGGAAGAGCTTCAGAAGGGTAGATGACGGTAAGATGTACTTTAATACTTTTGCCCTTCCCTGCCTTTGTCCCTCCCCAGTCCAATCTGGTCCCTTTGTCTAGAGTGGTTTTGGGGGGCGCAGACTGTTAAAGGAATCCATTGTGGTCTTGGTAAAGCAAAGTTTTAAACACAAAGGGTCATGAGGACAACAGATTTGGGGATGGAGGGGTGAGAATCGTGTATGGGAGCTGTGGGGAAATTGAGGAAAAATGTGAAAGCTGGGGAGGGAGGCACAGTTTAAAGTTTGAAGAAGGGAGAGGGTGGGAGTGGGCTTACTGGTTACCAAATGGAGCTTCCAGAATGGGGCAATACAACAATTATACCTCTAGTAACAGTAAAAGTCACGGTGCTGTAGAATCTTCTCGGGGACAGGCAGATAGGCAGACTCTGACTCAGCAACTCTTAGCCAAATTTGGACATTCTCTAGAGGACGCACACAGTGATCCCGTCAGGACTCGGATTGCTAAGAGTAGAAATCCCCCTAAGTCTTCCATTTGCCCCTAACTTGAGCTGACCTGTTGGGAAATTCCCCCCGGCATTAATTCATTTCTTAAATAGGGATGCCAGTAAAGTGTTTCTTTATGGCATAACGAATAAGAGACTGCTTCATAAATATTTGCAGTTATTGGTGATGGGCTCTGAACCTTTGCATAAAAACCAGAACACTGGCCCACCTTTGGTTAGGGTATTAATATCAAAAAGCTTGATGTTTAATACTGCGGACAGTGATGCTTCAATAGAATTATTTTGAGACCAATTTCATATTGAGATTCTTGGCACCCTATGAATACGGTGGTGTGTGCTGGTGGCCCTTTGCTGTGAGACCTTGGGCAAATCACTTCTCTGAGCCTCAGTTCCCTCATCTGTAAAATGGGGATTGAGACCGTGAGTCCCATGTGGGAAAGGGACTGTGTCCCACCTGATTATAAAAGGCAGTTTAAAGATACAATCTGTCTGCCAAGGATGGAGAATATGCTCAGAGGAGCCAGGGGTCACAGGGAAGAAGGAATTCCAAAATTTGAAATGTATATAGCCTCTCAGGAATGCTACAAATTTAGGATCAACACAGTTAGTCTCCAATTATAATTCTGAATTCAGGCTTCCTTAGCTAGGTGAATATAAGACTCTGTGTGTGTGTGTGTGTGTGTGTCTGTGTGTGTGTGTTATGTGAGACAGAGAGAGAGAGATCTCAAAATAGTGGGGTGATAGCCAAGCAGGAACTGAATGCCAGAAGAGAGTGAGACCCTAAGATGAAAAGTTTCTAAGTAGGAACAGTATCTTCCCTCTGCCAAGAAAGAAAGGCAAGATGGGGGTGAGAATTTGCTCCTCTCAGGTTTAACTTTGCCCAACATCATTAGATGAAAAATAGCTTTTATTCCAGCAACAAAGCTATGGCGGTGGGGAGAGGAAGGCTCCTGCAGTCCACTGCTGGACCGCTGGGAGGGACAGTGGCATTGGGCTCTTTGAGTAGGAGGCTTCTGTTCATTTGCAAATGCAATGACATTTTCAACTCTTTGTACCCTGAAAGGAAGCTCTTGGGGAAGCTGGTGGCTGACTGAATTCTCCCTAGAGAGCATTCAGGGAAGTTAAATATGTGGATTGATGGAAAGGAGCCGTAGAAATAAGGACCTGGAGAAAATATATTTTATTTGCATTGCCCCCGACTTCAGCTCCCTTCACCGTTTCCCAGAAAATGGAAAGCCCATCCCCTGTGTGGATTGCAATTGCCCCATTAAATATGGTCACCCAGGTGAAGTTGGCCTGGAATTTAACTGGTCCATAATTAAGTCGCTGTGACTGGACAGGGCTCCCCTTGACTTGAAGCTTCATTTCCACAGCAGGTTCTTGTTTTTAACTGTATGAAGTTCAGGCACTGGTGAGCAAATAGCCATCTAAGCAGTCAATGAGGCTGAAGATTACTCTGAAATGGGCTAATGGGGCAGAAGAGTTTACATAACATGAACTGGATTTACACAATCCTGAAAAACATCAGGAGAAAGTCTTTAAGTTGAAAAATCTCCTGAAACCTCAATATTTTTGACTACAGAAGGTGAAGGTTTTCTTTACATAGACACAATAATAATAATAATATTTGCTAAGCACCTACTATATGCCAAACACTGTACTAAACACTGGGGTAGACACGAGATAGGTCAGACACAGACAGCTTCTATCCCACATAGGGAGCACAGTCTAAGTAAGAGGGAAAACAGGAACTGAATCCCCATTTTGCAGACGAGGAATTGAGGCCCAAAGAAGTTGTGACTCGCCCGAGGCCACACAGAAGTCAAGTAGCAGAGACAGGATTAGAACCCAGGTCCTCTAACTTCCAGGCCCATGCTCTTTCCACTAAGCAGGATTCCACAAAACTCGGGAAACAGCATGTGACAAACATAGCAGCTTGCTCATTTTTACATGCCACTTAAAATCCCAGCCTCATGCAGCTGTCCAAAAAATTACGTTACTCCCAGTTCGGTGGTAGCATTTCTTTTTCATGACAAGATTTGGATGAAACACAAGAGAAGATTTAGAGAAAATTCTTCCCACAACATAAAACTGTGGGATCCCCGAGTTGCCGAAAATAGATTTGCTGTAGGAAAGAACGGGTATACACCTGCACCTGACGTTGGTTTAAGGTGTGAAGCATAATAATAAAATCCTCCCTGTGAGTTCTTGCTCACTTGTTCTGGTCTTCAGGTATTTCCCGGCTCGGCTATCAGGGCTGTGCTACTGCTGCGCCAGTGAATTGTGGCCATTTTGTCACTTGGATCAGTCCTAGGGTGGTGGAGTGATTGAACCGTGGAGGAAGAATGTCCTAATCTTAACATTTAACCATCAATTACTGTCAGGAGCAATGAGTCGGTCTAGAGAACTGTGACTTGGTGTGGTGAAGAATGTGAGTCGGTAATAAAACCACAAATAAAAAGCCCGGTTTCCTGACCCCTCAGTCTCTCATCCAAATAGAATTGGCACTGCCCAATTTATTTCACATTTTGCCCTTTTCTGTATACTGGTTGTGTTCCAAGTTAAAGCTAGGGAGAAGTCCATCAGTCTGCTGAAATTTCGTACAGCAACCAGGAGTGGACTCTGATTGTAATTCTGTCATTATGGCCGGAATAATAAAATGTCAAAGGTCAAAGACAGGAGAGGCACTAGAACTCACATTGGGTCAGGAGACGGGATAAGGAAAGAGTCATGGAAATGCTCCTAAATCCTATTTACCAATGGTTAATGAGAGGTATGGACTGTCACTGCAGAAGGCACAATTCCAGGTGATTTCTCAGCTAGGACGTGTTTCACGGAAAATTTCCTGTCAGAAAATGGCCCACGCTATCCAAACTCAGTCCATCTCCAGGCCCGTCATGTGGTGACGGTGGTGGTCCGAAGCTAGGGACAGCAAGTGAGGTGGCAGAAGAAGCGTGGAACCCTGGAAGAGAAGAAGCAGAGGGAATTGGAAAACCATGAAAAAGGCCTTCCAGGAGAATCCCAGATTTCTCAGCCTTTCCTTAGCCCTTTGCTGAGTCAGGGGATAATGCAGCCATGGTGGGCAGGGAGAAAGTCAACCCACCAGTCTTCCCTTGAGTCTGTCTACCCCTCCCCAAACTCCCCTGGATGAACTCTTTCACTGGCTCTGATGCTGCTTCGGGAAGTGACAGGAGGGTTTTGATTGGTTAATAATAATAATGGTACTTGTTAAGCGCTCACTATGTGCCAAGCACAGTTCTAAGCACTGATTACAAGGTAATCAGGTTGTCCCACATGGGACTCACGACCTTAATCCCATTTTACAGATGAGGTAACTGAGGCATAGTTAGGAGAAGCAGCGTGGCTCAGTGGAAAGAGCCCGGGCTTGGGAGTCAGAGGTCATGGGTTTGAATCCACACTCTGCCACCTGTCAGCTGTGTGACTGTGGGCGTCACTTAACTTCTCTGTGCCTCAATTACCTCATCTGTAAAATGGGGATTAACTGTGAGCCTCACGTGGGACAACCTGATTACCCTGTATCTACCCCAGCGCTTAGAACAGTGCTCTGCACATAGTAAGTGCTTAACAAATAGCAACATTATCATTATTATTATTATTAAATGGCTTGCCCAAGGTCACACAGCAGACAAGTAGGGGAGCCGGGATCAGAAACCATGTTCTCTGACTCCCAAGCCAGTGCTCTTTCCCCTAAACCCCGACCCTTGGAACACATGCAGGAATTTCTGATAAATCAACAACCGTACTGCTTGCATATGGTATTGTAGATTAGATTTCAGCACAGAACATTTTTTATCAGTTCCATTCTCAGTGAGGTAAAGGGAACTTTGCTGAGCAGAGTAGCAAAGGGAACACATTCTTTGGCTTGAAGTGCAAATGTGGGTTCCTTGGGAGAATTACTGATGTGAAAACCTGGGCTCCCACGGCCTGATGCAGAGATTAGAATCCTTTTAAAAAAAGAAAAGAAGAATTTGAATGTGGAGGACACACAAAGTACTCTAGAGGAAAGAAATTAGTAGCCCCTCCTTGAGTCTCCCCCTTCAAAAAAGAAAAGTTACATAATCAAACTTTCAAGTTTTTGAGAGGAGCCAAAGCTAGATGGAGCAGCTGGGGAAACATTTTGAAAGCACTGCAGCCAAAACCACCCTTTAATTGAGGATGATAGCAGAAACCAACTACTTGGAGGTAAATAATCATAACCCACCATGCCAGGAAAGACCCCGACGGGATTAGTTCCTCTGGTTTTTTTCCCAGTTTTGTTGTGATGATTTCCCAGAATTGCTGCCTTTATAAGTGCATAATTAGGATCTATTTGGATTTAATTTTCTAAACAACTTTATGTTGTCTTCTGTCAACATTAATACCTGCTTGATGGCAAAACAGTCCCTTGTTTCAACTTTAATGTCTGAAGTATTATCAGCAGTTCCCGAAGACTGGAGAAGTTGAATTGCACTGTCCCTTCCGTGCTAGCCTGCTGACTAAGCCCTCCTTTCCTCTTCTCCCACTCCCTTCTGTGCCACCTCGACGTACTTCCTTTATTCATCCCCCTCCCAGCCCCACAGCATTTATGTATATATCTGCATTTTTATTTATTTTTATTAATGTCTGTCTCCCCCTCTAGACTCTAAGCTCATTGTGGGCAGGGAATGTGTCTGTTATATTGTGTTCTCCCAAGCGCTTAGTAGAGTGTTCTGCACGCAGTAAGCACTCAGTAAATATTGATTGACAGACTGATAGGGTTAACAAAAAAATCCTAACCAAATCTTCATGATATGCTAACTCTGCTTTACAAATAAGTACTACAGTTTTACAGTCCTCTTACCCTACTCAAGTCCACTCTCCTTCCCTTATCATACTTTCCCTCTCTGGGAAGAAAAGCAGGGAATGAATTCATTGAAAAATGCTCCTTTGTGTTATTTTTCTGTTTTCTTTTATGGGGTGGAAATTGGGTTGGATTTCTTGTACAGTATGGCATTTTCATAATGGGGCAAAAAGCAGTTCTCTTTTCATAATACCTGGAGACAAACAAATGGGTCACTAATAATGAATTCCCAATAAAACAACTTTTGGCTATAGCAATGATTCTCTAACCCAAATTTGAACCCCTGGCTACGTGCGCCCTTATGACATTTGGACTCGATCTGTGTAGGACCTAGAACAGACACCAAGAATACCAAGGCGTAGGTGCCTGCTTTTCATTTTGAGAATGTGGACAAAAAAGGGGCAGGTATTTTAGGGCAGAGGGAGAACTGGAAGGGCACAGGTTTCAAAGATCTAAGTGGCCAGAGAGACACAATTATGAGTCTTTTTAGCACCGTTGAAGACTCAGATTATGTCAGAAAACCTGGGGTGAGCAAGGTGTGGAGTCAGTCTCAGAAATCTGTAACGGTAGTTGCCCTCCATCACCCACTCATTCTCTTATAGCCATGAGATAAAGGTATAATGGTGAAAGCTTGGAGAAGGTAATAGACGTAGTCCAATGTCATTCATTCAATAGTATTTACTGAGCGCTTACTATGTGCAGAGCGCTGTGCTTCCACTCACAGGGCCTTGCTATATTTTAAGGTCCTCGAGGTCAGGGATCATGGCTACTAACACTACTGTACTCTCCCGAGTACTTAATACAGTACTTAACACAGAATAAGTGCTCAGTAAGTACTGTTGATTGATCGACCCAGTTCTCAAAAACCTCCAGTGGTTGCCCATTCACTTCTGCATCAAACAGAAACTCCTCACCATGATCTTTAAAGCACTCAGTCAGTTTGCCCCCTCCTATCTTCACTTGCTGATTTCCTACTATAACGCAGCCCGCACACTACACTCCTCCAACGCCAACCTACTCACTGTACCTCGATCTCATCTATCTTGCTGCCAACCCTTTGCCCATATTCTCTCTCTGGTCTGAAACTCCCTTCCCTTTTGTAGATGGCAGACCACCATTCTCCCCACTTTCAAAGCCTCAATAAAATCCGTCTCCTCCATGTGGCCTTCCCCAACTAACTCCTCATTTCCCCTATTCCCTCTCTCTTCTTCATCACCTATGAACTTGGATCCGTACCCTTTAAGCTCTTGATATTCACCCACCCTCAGCCCCACAGCAATTACGTATAAATATCCATAATTTCTTTTAATGTCTGTCTCCCCCTCTAGACAGTAAGATCCCCGTGGGCAGGAAACAGGCCTACTGACTCTGTTGTACTCTGCACACAGTAAGCACTCGGGAAATACCACCGATGTTCGGCAGTCCTGGATGCCTCTCTGCAATTTGTTTCTTCTTTGGGCTCTAGAAAATAGACTTTGACCACGTTATGACATTTAATGAGATATTGGAAGGAAAGAGCTGAGTGCATGTTACTTAGTAACCTGGATTAAAAATGTGTCAAGTTGCAAATAGAGGTGCTGAAGTTAAAGTTGGCAACATGTGGCATGTTCACAGGAGGGTTACGCAGAACTGTTTACAGACTCGAGAAGGGTGCTGCTGCCCAACTTCTCAGGAAAACGGGAGAGGAAACAGTCAACACCCAAATTCCTTGTGTTAATAAGCGTTTCTGTTGAAAGAAAAACAATCGCTGAGGATGAAACAAAAATGGGTTTGGCTGGTTGTAGAGGAGTGACTATATCCATGATGAAGGGACATCTGATTGAGTGCCTTCTCCAACTCATTTTTGTAGTTGATCGTATTTAATTTCAAGTATATAACAGAGATGTATAATGAATACATTTATATATCTGAGAGATGCCATGCTTCCTCAGAATGTAAACTCCTAAGGGATGGGTACTGTGTTGTGCTTACGTGCCGTGCTTAGGACACGATGGGTACTCATCGTTCAGCCACCACAACAAAAGTGAGTATGATCTTCGGTTTTCCAAAAACCCAAGAATCAAAACTATCTCTAAAATATATTTTCCTTCATTCCTCAACCCACCAGTCTAGACCACCCGGTAAATAGCGAATGATGAAGCCAACGGTGGAAGCCAGTTTTCTTGCTCCCCATTCTAATCCTACATGCACTGGGGTGAACATTAAGATCCCTGATTCAAACCACCAGATGTCTTTATCAGGGAGAAATTTTTCTGCAGTCCTTGACAGTCAGCCAAACTTAGTTCCAAAATTTACCTAAGTGGCCTCTAGGGCAAGCAAAAAATTAAACTCCTAAAAATCTCCTTTTGAGCCTGGAAGGATGGCATTGGTCATTTTTAAAAATATATGCATTTAGGATCTAAAAAGTTTTGAAGGATTTTTTTTTCCCTATTGCTGGTCTGTGACCCAGGAAATAAACTACCCTTGATTTATCTGTAAGTCACAATTCTTCCTCAGGGGTGCCAGCTGTGTGACCTTGGGCAAGTCACTTAACTTCTCTGTGCCTCAGTTACCCCATCTGTAATATGAGGATTAAGGCTGTGAGCCCCACATGGGACAAACTGGTTATCTTGTATCTCCCCCAGCGCTTAGAACAGTGCTTGGTACATAGTAAGCACTTAACAAATACCAACATTATTATTATTATTATTTTTGACCCATATTGTCTCACTGGCCACTGCGTGTTGGTGACTCCCTCCAAATGGCGACTTCAGCAGAATTACCTACCACTGGGTCACCTTTTCACCTTAACAGTAGTCAGAGTTGGCAGTCTGGGTCCATGTTTATTGTAGCCTCTTGATTTTGAGATCAAGACCACAGTGGCCACCCTATAGCTAGGCTTCTTGCAACCGTAGGAGTTAGAAGTTAGACCTCATATTTCCAAAAATCTAGGAGACAATTATTTCACTGAAGAGAAATGAAATTCACCTTATCCTTTATTTTTTTTTTAAATCAGAAATGCATAAGGAACTATCACCAGAAAGTGATTGCCCTTCACAAAAGGACTCTGGAGGAAATTCACAGTACCATATATTATTTTCCAACATGGGAACTTGATGAATTCACTAAAGACCAATGCTCTCTAGCTGTCACCACCTGCAGGATTGACTGCAGTATTGATTTTTCTCCTCCAGAATACTATGACTGTAACTATCTCTTTTGAGAAGCTGTGGTTTCGTTCTGTAGATTAAGATTTAATCTTTCTAAAACAGCTCTGAACTAACGAAACCAACTGTTGTTTTTTTAAGGCTACAACCCTGGTGTAATAGAAGAAAATTTGCTACCCTTAAATTGATTCTAAAATTCAGATCAATAGCTTTTGTTCCAAAATGTGCATTAAATATTGGCCTTTTTTGGAATAAATGACTAAAAGGATCTGGGAGATTGTAAAGTATTGGCAGCAAATTTCTAGAGAGCATTAAATCTATTGGAGTAGTAATATAAAAGCATAATGTAAAAATCCTTTCCGATTGATGTTTTCAAGATTTTGAAATGCTGTTCTTCCATCAAAATTGGAGCCTAGGGTTTAATGTGCTGTGAAGTTCTGTTTCTAGTTAAGAATCTTAATAACAGCCAATTCGTGGGATCAGGCAAGTGAACAACCTTTAATAAACACCCCTCCAACCTTCATCACACACACGGGCTAAAAGTGGGCATGTCCCACAGACAACCAGCCCTCATTCCTAGGTAGGAGTCCTTTTGGTAGAAATGCCCCGAGAGCGGAGCCATCACTTTCTGTGTCTCCTTTTTGATTCATCCTCTCTTATTTGATTTATTGATTGGCCTGAGATTTAGGATTTAGGATGGCCTGAATTAGGATACCTACATGGCCAGATTGTAATGGGGAATAAAGTGAGGCATAGAGAACCCACTATTCAAAGGGCTTCAGGGCTCCAAAAACGTTCCCTCCAAAGAGAGGCCCATAGACTGAATGTCCCTTTGTGTTATGGAACTACCTGACCTTCAGTGCAGAAGGCACTTTGGAAAATTAATTGAAAGCTTAGTTGAATGTATTGGTTCTAAGTTGTATTGCACATGCATACACAAGAGTTGAGATGCATTTTCTGTCTTGTTCTGCAAAGTAAAGAAAAAATTCCTCACTAAATTGGCATTCTTATGATAGAGTTAGCATTTTCAATCTGTGCAATGTCATATTTCAGGCCAGCACTAGTAGTTCAAAACCAACAAGTGGAAAATCAAGTTTACTCAGATTTTTTGGACCTCAAATGATTGGTGTTGAACCCACTGTAAAGGATCAGACAAGAGAGATCCTATTGTCAATTCACTCTCAGAGAAAATTCACGAGAAACACATTCCCAGTCAGTCAATTCAGCCATACCGTTAACAGCGGTACAGTTCTTGTGGTGACAAATGAAAGCGGCAGCAAAGAGAATGAGCTAAAAGGCTTTTCTGGGTACAAGACTGTGTGAATTACCCTGACATTGCTTAATTTAATTGATGTAGTCACTTCTATTTATTCCTTGATGTTTAACTGGTCTCTTTAAATGTATTCTTCCTTTACAAGCAAATCTTTATTCATCATCTATTCCTTATGAACAAGCACCATTGTCTGAACAAAAAGTAAGAGATGGGAGGTATTAGAAGAGGTGACTTCATTTTCAATAGCTCTATGTAAAAGTAACTTGGCTATTGAAGATGTTGATGGCTTTAAGTACAACTGGTATTGTGTTGGCTTTTCCCAAATTGGAATCTGTTTTTTTTTTTTTTTTTAATCTCTGGGGGCATCTGTTTCATTTGGTTCCATCAATCTCAAGATGACTAGAGTGGGTTTTGTCTGGTAATGATCCTGTCATCCTGCAATCTTCTTATCCGGGGTGGATGGCAGTAAGACACAGAATTGAAAAATGTTCGGCTACTGACTCTCATTGGTCTCCTCCCTCAGTTCTACCTCTTCCCCAGCTTTAATTAGCCTCGAGCCATGGAGGAATTCTTCCTTTCCCCTCTTTGCTACTCCATCCTTGATGGGGAAAACAGGATCCATTCTCCTGATCGGTAGAATGACAGATAGTGGCGGACCTCAAAGGTGGACTAAGCTCTCTTGATTTGCCTCCTTGGCACAAGAAGCTTTTAGATTTGTGTGTTGATGTTGTCTAAAAGATCGTGCCATATGAATTGCATGCCCCACTAATTCATCAGGAAAGGAGGAATGTCGATGTAGAATTTGGTAAAACTCTAAGCAGTGTGGACTTGTGGATAGATCACGGGCCTAGGAGTCAGAAGGACCTGGGTTCTAGACCCTGCTCCAATACTTCTCTTCTGCGTGACCTTGGGCAAGCTGCTTCACTTCTCTATGCCTCAGTTTTCTCATCTGTAAAATGAGGATTAAGACTGTGAGCCCCATTTGGGACAGCGATTGTCTCCAACCCAATTTACTCATATCCACCCCAGCACTTAATATAGTGCCTGGCACATAGTAAGCACTTAACAAACACCAACATTATTATTATTAAAAGATTGTGGTCTATGCTTGCTTCTGCATGGATTGCCCTGGTGGATTTGGGCATAACTCTAGGGCTCTGGGATCTCTGAGGCCCCCTGATTAAGGCTCTTTAGGCCAGAAGTTGTCCTTGCCAGTGGCTAGAGGGGTGCTGCACATGTTCAGTGGTCTCCAGGTCCTCTGGGATGTAACTTCTAGCAGTTACAGGGATCACTGAATGTCCCTGCCAGGGGTGATCCTTGAACCTGCTTCACACCTGTTCACCCCTAATCAAGTTTCAAACCACAGTCCTCAGGCTCTGCTTGGGCTGGGTTCTTCTAGGATGAGAGCCCCAGCAGCAGTCTAAATAAAAAAAAAAAACCTTTCTAGGCAGAGAAGGAGAATAGTGAAAAGAGAGAGGCACCAGGAGTAAGCGGTGATACAGGAACTGGATGCAAGTTGGATTCAGATTGGTAATTTTTTTTTTCCCTATGGCCCCCCCTCTCTGTTTTGGCTCTTTTCCATTTTGATCGATTTTGTAAAATTCCTCTCTCCTGCCTTGCTCTCTTTCTCTTCTCTACTGATGATCCTCAGAAGAAATTTAAACTGTCTGGGCATGCTAAGAACCCTACAGCCTCGGTCTTCTGGTAAGAAGCTTCCTCAGTGCAAATTGCAAAACTCTAATTTTCTAAAAGACATTGTTAAGAAAATCCAGTTTGTTAAAAAAAAAAAAAAAAAGTGGTCCTAACGCCTATGTGAACGAGTCTATTTCACTCCATAATATTCATTTCATTTTCATGCTGATTCATATTTGTATATGTTCTTTGTATAATGTTAATCCCAGGGGTGTGATTAGGTGATTAACAGTGTCATCCAATTCATTTTAGAATCTCCAAGTCTGAACCAGGTCATAGGTCCTGGATAAATAAAGGCATGGACAGGAAACGACAAGTCTGTCACGGCAATTTGCTTTCAAACTGGAACGTTTCTGAAAACATTTCAACGTTTGCTCCCAAGTTTTCAGCATATTTCCAGCAGGGAAACTGACCCACAGTAAAGAAGACCTAAAGATTAATTTTCTTCCTGAATTATTCTCATTTCTCATTTTCACTTGCACCTCAGTTCACAAATGGAACATACCCTTGTCCCTCATTACAGACTACATCAAGAATCCTTATGAGGAAGGATGAAGGGAATATGTGAGAAGCTAAGTACTGTAAGTCACCGAGCAAAAACTGAAAATTCACCCCAGCTAAAGCATTATTTTTCTAAGGACAAAATTAAATATCCAAACCCAAAACATTTCCCTGGAGAAGCGAGGAGTTTCAAATCTGTGTAGATTCCTGGCCTTGTTTTTTTGTTTTTTGGGTTTGTTTTGGTTTTGGTTTTTTAATGGTATTTTTTCAGTGCAAATGCTTAGCACACTGCTCTGCACACAGTAAGCGCTCAATAAATATGATTGAATGAATGCTTACTATGCACTAGGCGCTATCTTAAATGCTGAGGTAGATACAAGCTAGTCGGGTTTGACGCAGTCTGAATCCCACAAGGGACTTAGTCTCAATCCCAACTTGACAGATGGGGCAACTGAGGCCCAAAGAAATCCAATGACTTGCCCAAGGTCACACAGCAGGCAAGTGGCAGAGTCAGGATTAGAACACAGGTCCGTCTGACTCCCAGGCCCATGTCAGTAGGCTACGCTGGTTCTCAATAGGGTTGTTATTTTTCTGTTTATGGGGGCGATTAGTGCTCAAGGAAGCTTTACTGAACTAAAGATTCGGCCATTGCTGTTCAGAGGACAATTTTTCCCAACCTCTGCTGCCAGGGATTTTGGAGGCAAAAAAATCTTCTAGTGATTCATTATTTTGAAGTAATTAAGTTTAGAATTCAAAGCTATTAACGTCTCTGGCCAGCTATCTCCAGCCAGCACAAAGGAACTCTTCCTGTTGCCGCTAGCCATCCCCCGGGAAAGCCATTATTATTTTTTCCCTTATTAGCAATGCTCATCCTCTGCCCACCCTTCTCACCTTTCTTTGAACTTGCGTCCCCTCTCGTAGCAGCCATGTTTTCACCTTCCCTGGTATCACTGGTCCCTCAAAGTCCCAAACCCGCCCCCAATTCTGCCTCCCCAGTACTCTTCACTGTACTAGCATGAGGAACGGGAGGAGGAGGAAGAGGATAGAGCTGCCTCTATCCTAAATCCTCCAATAGCCCTCCTCCCCTGGTTCTTCCTTCCCACCTTGTTTCCATCCCCACCTTCCTGTGGCTTTGGGGGAATCAGGGAGGTATGGGCTAAAATGGAACCAGGGCAGCATAGAAGGTCAGACTTTTTTTTTTCTAAGTGACAGGCAGATTCAGGGTTAGAAGATTTATAACAGGTACTGGGGTCTAGGGGTGTGAGGAAGCAGCAGGGAGTGGGCAGGCAAGAAGTCCCCATCTGAAACCAGCTTAGAAAAGAGTAGGGTAGTGAGGATGGAGGGGTGGGGAGAGGATGGAATAAATACAAGGAAAAAAAATAGTTAAAGGGTTATATGGAGGACAGCTGGCAGTGACAGGAAAATTCCCACTGTGCTGGCCAGTGATAGCTAACGAATGCGTCCAGCTGGCATGGTGTGGTACTTAAATATAAGGGGATAATTTTAGAACCAGTGGGCTGGAAAGGATCTCCAGAGATCATGCAAGACCCACCTCTTAGCTCTACCCTCAAAGCATCCAAAGTGATCGGCAGTTGGATTTTCTGTGGACAAGGCTCACCTGTGACCACGAACATTTCTGTTTCTAATGATTGATTAAAAGAATAGAGGAAAGCAAGGACTGGTTAAGGACTTTGTAGCATTTCCCACTCATTTCACCATTTCCTTTTTTGGAGTGCCCACTTCTGAATGCCACCAAGATTGCAAAGAAATACACAAAAAGCTTTTTGAAGAAAACGTTCCTAGAGCAAAATCACAATGCGATTATACATTAGTGCATACTTATGAAAACAAAAAAGGACTTTGAGCTTCTAGTGCATGGCCTCTCTACTAGACCATGGTCTGTCATAAAAGTAAGAAGGTAAAGTAAGATTCCTTCTTCCGACAGCTTTCTCAGCCCCAGTTTGTGAGGCATTTCCTTAAAGTCTCCTGCCTGCCTGGAGAATGTAAACTCCAGCAGAGCATTTGCAGAACTGAAAGCTATAGGCACACATTCATATACGCTCTTTGTTCTGCCTGTCATAAACTGTTCACTAGGGCAGATTTAATTAGCCCTCACATGACTCTATCTCCATCATCGGGTACTGGACATTTAGGTTTTATGAGAAACTAGGAAGTGATCACTGGTAATTTTACATTTTGGGTTATTAACATGAGCTAGATTACAGTAAAATTTCTTTGGCGAGAGTCAGAAGACTCACAGCAATAAAAAGCTAAATGTACGGTCAGAAACGAGTATTTGGAGTTGTAGGAAAGTTTATCACATTGGGTATTTAGCTAAAGTAAATGGGTATCAGATTAAAGCTAAAGGAAGGCTTCTTCCTGCTCGAAGCAATTTGCAGTAAATTCTGAACGGAATTTCCTGAACAAATCGTTATATCCCTTCCCCTGCAGCCCAAAGCTATTAATTCATTTTCTAAGGCACATTCATCGTGACTCCTTATTACTAGTCCTTTTTTTAAAAAAAAAATTCTCATACAAGAGGGCTAGTCCCTGGATTTCTGAGTCAAACCTAATCAAATCTTCCCTTCCCCATCTGCTCTCCTTTTCCCTCTCACCCATCCACGACGTCTCCTGGTTTCCCATTATCAATAATATCCCAACTGGATTATTGTGTCAGCCTCCTCTCTGATCTTCCATCCTCTTGTATCTCCCCGGTCCAGTCTATTCTTCATTCCGCTACCCGGATCATCTTCCTACATAAACGCTCTGGGCATGTCACTCCCCTCCTCAAAAACCTCCAGTGGTTGCCTATCAACCTTCGCATGGAACAAAACTCCTCACTCTTGGCCAAAGCTCTCCATCACCTTGCCCCCTCCTATCTCACCTCCCTTCTCTCCTTCTACAACCCACCTTGTACACTCTGCTCCTCTGCCGCTCACCTCCTCACGGTCCCTCGTTTGCCCCGTCCCTCCATCGACCCCCGGCCCACATCCTACCGCTGTCCTGGAATGCCCTTCCTCCTCACATCCACCAAACTAACTCTCTTCCCCTTTTCAAAGCCCTACTGAGAGCTCACCTCTTCCAGGAGGCCATCCCAGACTGAGCCCTCCCTTTCCCTCTGCTCTTCCCCCTTCCCCTCCCCACAGGACTGTGCATATTTGTATATATTATTTATTACTCTATTTTGTTAATGATGTGTATATATCTATGATTCTATTTATCTTGATGATATTTACGCCAGACTACTTGTTTTGTTTTATTCTGTTTTGTTTTGTTGTCTGTCTCCCCCGTTTAGACTGTGAGCCCACTGTTGGGCAGTGATTGTCTCTATCTGTTGCCGAATTGTACGTTCCAAGTGCTTAGTACAGTGCTCTGCACATTAACTCACTAAATACAATTGAATGAATGAATGAATGAATGAATGAATAAGCCCTTTTTGCTCCTTTCAGTGGACTGTCATATATCCCCAGTCTGACCAAGAACTTAGGCCATTTCTTCTTTGGTGTCTAATTAAAATCCCACAAAAGGTGATGAACGTTTTCAGAGAGGTGAGTTGTCTTCTAAGAAATCGAGCTATAACATCTAACATCTCCTCCAATTCACCTAGGTATTTGCTTTCAATCTTAATTAACAAGTTACAGAAATGCTCGGAAAATTACATCAGCATGGATCCACTCTGACATCTCTGCCTCCCTGGAGGAGTGTTAGGTGGGATGGGAGATGTAGGGAATATGGCCAACAGATGCTCTGTTTTAGTCTAAGTGACTTTTACAATGAGATTTGATGGAGAGGCATGATCAAATGGCTTTACTCTTGATAAGAGAGATCAAAATTATTAGAGAAATCCAAGGTAGGGACCTCAGGGTGTCTATTTATATTGTATTACACTGAGTTGAGTAATTTACTCCACAATTCATCGGCTATATATATAGCAAGTTAGTGATTTATTTTCACTTATAAAGGCCTCTAAATTCATGTGTTTGAGTATTTGAAGCACTGCCAAATCAAATTCTCTTCTAACATCAGCTGGCGTTTCATTTTGCTAGAGGACAGTCTAATCTGCCAGTTGTTTCAATACGATATTCCTTTTTCAACAGAAGTCAAGATACTCTTTACCCAGCTTTTTCTCCCAGCGTTCCTTCTGAAGAGCTAGTTTCCCTCTCTGTTTACCAGAGGAAGACCCTGAAACACAGAGAGATTCTGGCTTGCCTGTGGAGACCATAGTCTAGATGAAGCAAGCGATCTAAGAGCTAAGACTCGATTTTGTCACTGATATGTTGGGCTACTCAAGAAATCTCCTGGGGAGCTCCTTTGTGCTCTCTCCACAAAAGTACGCTTGTGCCAGATCTCTTAGGGAACAATATGGCTTTATAAGGTTCACCATCTTTACTCATAAATGACTGAATTTGGATTTCCTAAAACATTGGTCCAGAGAGCCTTACAGGTAGAGTGTGTGTTGGTGGGGAGATGGAGAGGGACAACCTAAGATAAGGGTAGGTCAAAGAAGATGGGAGGAGAGAGAAGAGTAATCACCGGAGAGGGGGTTCAGGAAAAGAGCACGAAAATAACTAGCAGTGTTATTTTAGGATGATAGGGGGAAATATGGAGGTTGTGAATGGAAATTACTGACTATGGGACATGAGAGGAAAGGAAACTTAAATGCCAAAGGTATTTCCCAAAGTTTAATCAAAGCTCAAAAGTGATTTTGGGTAGGAAAAAAAAACTCTCTGCAGTGAGTCATTGAGTCCACTATGAAAAATGGGCTCCTCTCATGTTTAGAGTCTGAAGGAACAGAGAGCCGTCAATTCATCATATCAATTTAAGGATAAGACTTGTCCTAAAGATCATATAAAATGCCTTTTCTTTTAAAATGGTTCTGTTTTCCCTTTTCTTTCCTTTTCTCCAGTTGTCATTTCTTCCTTTCCTTGCCCTCATCTCCATACCAGATTCTAATTTTAGCTTTATCTAGTGAAGCATTTGTGTCTCGCTGGTTATTTCATGATGCACAGTGGGGATTTCGCTCTGTCTGGCCTTAAAAGAGTGGACACTTTTTCTCTCATCCTATCAAATCGACCTGCTCATTGATATTGATGCGTACACCTTGTAGCATGGAAATACAGAACATTAAGGGAGAATTTAACAGGTTTAAATAGTCAATGTTCACATATTCAGGAAACTTGGGTCAGGACTAAATACCTCAGGGGGAGTGCATCACCTATATTAATAGAACAATTTTTTCTCACAAGTTTCAAACTTGTGCAGTCTTTTTGGAAAAAGAATGTTTTCTTCCCTGTGTTGCAGAGGTAACTTCAAGAAAGAATGTAGTCTTTTAAACTAACACCATGGAGTGGAGATTTATAGAGCCCCAAATCATGATACACATCATTGTTTTAGTAATGAGGCATCAGGGGACCGTGAATATTGATCCCCGAAAACGGCAAGTTCCAGAGCTGGAGGTTCTATTTTCTATCTCATGTAAAGTTCTGGCTTGCCTATTTGCTGGATTCTTTTAGACCTGGCCTTATTGCTTTCTGCCTCTTGGTCTGTTGAGCCTTCCTAATTTTCAAGGCTGCTGAAAGATAGGTTGAATTGATTGAGTTTAGCTCAGAGTAATAGGCGGAAGTTATCCTCACCTTGTTGAAATAAGAAACTGAAGCACAGATGGTAAAGTGATGGCTGAACCAAGGCTAGAACCCAGTGTTCTCATGGCACCTAGTCCTGCCTGCTCTTTCCACTCTACCACTCTTTCCAGGAGGGCTTTCTCTCCCGTGCACGTGAAGGGGGAAGGAGGGGTCTTCTCCGCAAGAAACTGCAAGACTCTCTGTCTACAGGAGGAATGGAACAAACAGTCAATCAGTGGTATTTATTGATTGCTTACTGTTTGCGGAGTACCAGGGAGACCTCTGGTTCATAGCCATGTTCCCTGCCCACAATGAGCTTACAGTCTAGAGGGTGAGACGGACATTAATATTAAAAGAAATAAATACATACCTACGCCTGTTCCCGAGGACCCGCATATTTTCTGTTTTACTGACTGCACCGTTGTTCTCCGCTAGCATCTTTCAGTGAGATGTTTTGGTCACAAGAGGGGCAGGCTGTGGCTTCCATTAGAAAACCAACCCAAAGACACGTCTGTCTCTCCTCGCCATCAGTGTGGGGTGGGGAGTGTTGAAAAGCTTTACTCAGAAGTAGCTCCGTGTGGGCCTGCTCTGGGAAGCAAGAACGTCAACCAGGTAGTTTCTCTCCACCACGTGGGCTCATACTTGACTCCGAAGCAGTAGAACCTGCTGTGAAAAAACTGCTGGATGTAACCGATGCATTGGAAGACAGTCCCATTGTGCCCCAGGGAACGTTCCCCAAGAAACATGACTTAGTCAAGTCACTGGACTTTTTTGAGCTTTGGTTTCCTCATCTGTAAAATGGGGATTTAATATTTCTTCTCCCTCCTACCTAGACTGGGAGCCACATGTGGGACAGGGACTTTTTCCAACCTGATTATCTTGAATCTACTCTAGTGCTTAGTATAGTACTTGGCACATAGTAAGGATTTAAGAAATGAAATTATCCTTATTATTGTTATTATTATTCAACCCAGCCCCACAATGCTAATGTAAATATTCCAGTACTCTACTATCCCTACCCCTAATCTATTATACTGTCCCCCCTGCCCCAGTAGACTGTATCCTCCTTGTGGGCAGGGAATGAGTCTACCAACTCTGTTATATTGTACCTTCCCAAGCCCTTACTACGGCGTTCTCTACACAGGAAGCACTTGATGAATACTACTGATTTTTATTATTACAATTTTTATCTTGCTACTGCGATGAGAAGTCTGCTTAAAAAAAAAGACATCCTGGAGAGTTACCTTATTACTAGAGGTCAAAAGACCTCTAATGAAGGTCTTCTGACCCAGTTAGAGGAGACTCTTCAGCACTTCAAAATGTCTTGGAAACAAGGAAAAGCCACCCCACTCCATCTAACTCCCAAAACCCCATCCCAGTACTTATGAAGCAATATAAGACACTGACTGTGCCTGCCCACAATTGTGATCAAGAAGGTTTAACAACTCAGGGAATTTGGGGTTTCTCCCAAAGAAAGAATGGAGAACTTCTGTAAGTCAGAGAGCTGGGAAACAGCCTAGGATATGCTTAAGATAGTTCACACTTCTTCTTGGAATGTGTTGGTGTAAATTGTTCAGAATGAGACCAATTCGTATTCTGAAAAAGCACTGCCTAATGTAAGGAGACAGATACACCTAAATGTGATACATTTAATGGTAATAAAATAAGTTAGACATGATGCTTTTTTATTTAATGAAATCACAGAAAGGAAGCAATCAACACTATAACATGAAAAGAAACCTGAATAGCTCTGACTCCCAGTTTCTGAATATTAAGAAACATGTCAAACTTATGGCACCTCACAGCAGGCCATTTTTCAAATTTATGACTCATGAAAACACATTGTACCCGGTGATCGATTTGTAATTGTTTTGCATCCATTCAACACCGAAGTATGAAAATGATTTAATGGATGAAGTGGTTAGAATATCAATTAACTCAGTAGGCTGACTATCAATAAATCCTCTGTCAAGCCTTTCTAATAGTTTTCTTTGGGGCTTCTCAGAAATCTGCACCGGGCGTGTGTAGTTCAGCTTGATTTTTTTTCACAGAAAAGCTAACAACCATGCTCTAGAATCATTTTAAACTTTGCCGTCAAAGCTGCTATTCTTGGGGTAGTTTCCCCTCAACAATGCAGATCCATTTTTTATAGGCAGAAGAGTTTGTGAGGGATCATAAACACTCTTCTCCACCCCCTCCCACAAAAATCCCAGGCTCAGGAGCAAATAAAAATGAAAAGGCAGGTCTGGGTAAGGGGATACTCTCTGCGTCACTCACAGATTTCTCTCTTTGCTTTCTTGAATGATTGTTGCTTTACAGGAGCTTAGGACTGAGGGCCCAGCATCTTTCAAGGTTCTACCTTTGATTTGGGGCCCAGTGTAGTTCCTCCTGAACTTCTTGGTTTCATCCTATTTCTTTTTCCCAGCATTTTGATGAGAAACAGCATAGATCATGAGACAACTGACAGGAGTGCAGAGTGTGGCCTTGAATAGAAAGTAATATTGAATTCAAAATAACTCTAATGAACAAAGTCAACAATTCAAGTAAACAGTAAATAAACTCTACTTGGAGGACTATATTGACAGCAATTCTATATCATTGCCCACCAGTTTTGTCCAACCAAGTGCCAAATAGGTGACAAGAGGGCAGGCCTACCTAAACAGTGTAAATATGCATCGCATGATCAGAGCACTGTTACCTCTGTTAATATTAGGAATACTAATATAACTGGCCCGGGCACAAGCAACCATTGTGTCCCACCTCCCTGCTTTGGCATCCTCTGCTTTTCCAGTTGTGAAAATCCGAGGTTGTGGAACTAAATGCCATTTAAGTAGTACAATGGGAAGCAATGCTTCCAATAGACAATGCCCAGAGAAAATTACTTTTAACCAGTGTGAAGAAGAAGCAGTGTGGCCTAAAGGAAAGAACCCGAGCTTGGCAGTCATAGTATCTGGGCTCCAGTACTTGTCTGTTGTCTGACTTTGAGCAAGTCACTTAACTTTTCTGTGCCACAGTAACCTCATCTGTAAAATGGGGATTAAAGGTGAGCCTCATGTGAGACATGGACTGTGTCCAACCTGAGAAGCTTGTTTCTACCCCAGCACTTAGTGCAGGGCCTAGCACATAACAAGCACTTAAGGAAAATTAATGAAATCAAACCACCAGCCCCACCTTCTGGACCTTCAGATCTCTAGGGTTTAATGAGAATCACACTTCTTCCAGAATGAGCCTAGCTTTTTGATTGGTCAGAAAGGCATAGTCACAAGATGATTTGTAGTTTTTATTGCTAGAAATAGATAGCAAATGCATTTTTTTGACTGTTTTCCAACATCAATTAACATGAAACCAGAGTTCACTCCTGGTGACCTTTTCCGATGACTCTTCACCTGCAACCCAGGGACAAAATGGTACAGAAGTCCTGTTAATGAAAACTTCTTTGTGAAGTGTAAATTGCTTTACACTTGTCCAGCATTATCTTGCAAGTTCATGAGCTCCCATGTGATGACAAGCCCACTGGTTGTGTTAAAATGCCAAATGACTTGAAAAAGAACCTTCTCCCTCCCTTGTCCCTAATGCGCTTTGCCAGCTTAGCAGGCAGTTTTGAATTTCATGTGGTGTTTCTTGATTGCACAGATTTACAGTGGGGTTAGCAGAGGGGAGCAGAGGGTGGTGGTAAACAGCTGCTGAAAATATCCAGCTTTTCATGTGATTCATCTTCAGGAGGTGCTCGGGTGTTAATCAGATTCTGTGTCCCAAGGAAAACACATCTTTATCCGACCAGGCTTTGCCATTTAGGTGAGTCATTTTAGAGCACTGGACAACTTGTGCAAGGCCCTAAACAGATCCAATTGATTGGTAATGGCAGCAGGTAGTTTGGGAGTCAAGAGGGGGAAGGGAGGCCTAGCTCATCTGGAAGCCAGGTTTTGCATGCCTAAATCTCAATTAAGGGGAGGTGTGTCTGGGCCTGTCTTTCTTCACCAAGTTGAATGCTTAGAAAGACGCTAGGTTATAAGCCCATCTGACTCCCTCATAGCATCCAAATTGGACCGTTCTCTCATACAGCACTTGGGATGTTTCTTGATGCACTTCTTGAAGATGACCTTCCATGATTCCTGCCAGGATTAGGATTCTGTCACTCGAAGAAAAGAAATTTCATGAGGTCACGTAGACCATCCCTCTGCAGCTAAGGAGGGTGGTCCTCAAAGTATTCCAGAAAAAGGTGTCTACCCTTGTCTTAAAAACTCCCAAAGCTTTTTTGACCAGTGTTTCTTGTCCTTCAAATTCTTTGCCACTTGCCCTTTCTCATCACCATCCCTAGAATTTACTTCTTGTACTTTGAAAACTGGTAAATCCTCCCTCAGTCTTTGCTTCCCTTTTGGCTTTTCTTCATATGGTCTATTTCCCAAAAAGTTGGCTTTTGTTCTTTTCTAGATCCTCTCCAGACCCTCCTTACCTTGTTTAAATTGTCAATCCAGAAGACATAAAAGATTCTTTTATGAATTTTACTAATATTTTGAGTCGGAAAAGTTTACTGGTGGATCCGAAGGGCATTCTCACTCCAGATTTATGACCCATCGATGGACCCTCAAGCGTGCTATCTTAGAATAAGTTCAACAGGACTGGATTTACCCATACAGCTCTGCTTTACTCTGGTGGTGAGGGGGAGAGAATCAGGTAGGGGTCCCTCAATTCGAACTCGCTCACTTGTACCGTACCCCAAGAATTTGGTGAATTTAGGACTACTAGATTTGCTTTGCATTTGCTGGAACTCTGGGTCCATTAATGTGGTCAGATTATTCTGGAGATCTATGAAAATAGTATAGAGATTTTGTAATTGCTCTCTGCTCTGCTGTATTTTAACCTTTGGCCCATTGCAGTTCATATAGTGCACAGTTCTCCAGTGTGCTTTTCAATTCATTTTACTTATAGAATTTTGCCCCAGTCTGAACTGCAACCCTACTATTAATTATAATACTGAACAACTAATGTGATATTAAGGCATTTCATTTTGTGACGGAACGCATAACGAACCTAATGAATGGTGAAAAACCTTTAGAAATGTGATTTTTAAAGCACAATACCTTTTACGTGTAAAACAAGCTCTTTTATCTGTAAGCTCTCTGTGGGCATGTCTACCTACTTTATCGTATTGTATTCTCCCAAGCACACACAGTAAGCTCTCGGTAAATACGCTAGATTGATTGACTGAGGATTTCTGGCTAGAATGTTGTTAGTAACCGAACAGTAGCTTCCTGGTAGTTCCATAATTGGCTTCTCTCTCCTTCTTGACAGTGATGATGGTAGGCATCAGTGAAGTCCTTGTAGCATTTTTAGGGTTCCGTATTTTTAGGAAGTGCTCCAGTAGATAGAGCTCAATAATTACTGAGGTTCAATTTACCTAATAGAGTTGGCTTTTAGGTCCTCAGGATGGGTAATAATAATAATACAAATTATGGTATTTGTTAAATGCTTCCTATGTGCCAAAGTTCTGGGGAAGATACAAGATAATCGAGTTGGACACACTCCCTGACCCACTTAGGACTCACAGTCTTAATCTAGAGAAGCAGTGGGGCTTAGTGGAAAGAAGGCAGGTTTGGAAGTCAGACGTCATGGGTTCTAATCCCAGCTCCGCCATTTGTCTGCTGTGTGACCTTGGGCAAGCCGCTAACTTCTCTGTGCCTCAGTTCCCTCAAACCAAATCTTAAATGGGGTCTAAGATTGTGAACCCCACAAAGAACAACCTGATTACCTTGTATCTACCCCAGTGCTTAGAACAGTGCTTGGCACATAGCGCTTCACAAATACCACTATCATCATCATCATTAATCTCCATTTTACAGATGAGGAAATGGAGGCCCAGAGAAGCGAAGTGACTTGCCCAATCACACAGCAGAAAAGCAGTGGAGCCGAGATTAGAACCCAGATCCTTCTGACTCCCAGGCCTAGGCTCCCTCTAGGCCACTCTTCTTCTCCAGTGTACATGTGTGAGTGTGTGTGAGTCCACAGGTGGGCAGCAGTGACTTGGAGAAGGGGTCACTGTAGCTACCCACGAGCTCCCTGAGTCCAGTGGAGTTTGGGGCCAGGGGGCAAAGTCAGGTTGGGTCGCAGTTGAGGAGAGGGCACGAAGGCGGGTAGTGTGTTTGAGAACAGGGAAGATAGTGGTAGAAAAGTATGGGAGTTTGGAACTGTGTAACTATATTCATTCATATTTATTGGGCACTTACTGTGTGCAGAGCACTGTACTAAGCGCTTGGGAGAGTACATTGTAACAATAAACAGACACATTCCCTGACCACATCGAGATTATGGTCCTGGGCTCCCGTTCCTTCCAGGCAACCAGTCAATCAGTGATATTTATTGAGCACTTATTGTGTGCACAGCACAGCACTTGGGAAAGTACAGTACCATAGAGTTGGTAGACATGATGCCTACCCACAAGGTGCTTACCATCTACAGTGGGGACAGACATTAAAATAAATTGCAGGTAAGCAAAATAGGAGAGTAGAAGGCTAGGTACTTGAGTGCCGGGGGGCTGGGGTGAGCATCAAAGTCCGTAAGGGATACACAGCCAAGTATGTAGTCGCACAGAGGAGAGGGCAAATGGGGAAAGGAAAGCTTAGTCAGTGACTATCTCCTGAGGGAGGTGTGATTTTAAGAGGGTTTTGAAGGTGAGAAGAGTGGTGAGATGTTGGCTATGACGGGGAAGGGGGCTGCAGGCCTGAGAGAGGATGCGGACAAGGGATTAGCAGAGGGGAGTAGTTTGGCGTCTGAGGAGCATAGCGTGCGGTTTGGTTTGTAATAGATCAGTGAGGTAGGGTAGAAGGGAGAGAGCTGAAAGTGTCCCTGTGGGCGGTTACTGTGTCTGGGGTTCTTTCAAACGGTGAGCAAGCAGCTAACCTTCTGCAACCGGCTACCCTGCCTAATTCACTTCTCACAGAATTGAGGTCAGCGTGGTACAGTATGGGGCCGTCCCACTGTGCTTCAGATTAAGTGACCTGCGAATTCACCGCTAACAGTTAACAGTTGGAGAGAACCAGCTAGAGAGAGGACTCTGGTCTTGTGGGCTTGCTCTGTGTGTGTGTGTGTCTTTCTCTCTCAATTGGGAGTTTTGTATTTGAGGTGAGCTGGGAATGGCCTTAAACCATATAGTGCTGTTGCTAGATAATCCTCTCGGATATTTTTGCAATTGAATATTAACAAAGAGCCTGTACTGAAGGGCAAAAATAATTAGCACCCATACAACATTCCGTTTCTATTTTCTCAAATCTCAGGACTGCTCAGAAGGAACAGTCCAGGATTTTTTGTCAACCTTGATTCTTGAGGAGGAAATTAGGTACAGATTGATGAAGCAAAACGGGAACCAGAACTCAGTGAAGGTCTCTGGATCCCTGAAGGGAAAGGAAGTCGGAAGCAATGGAACCAAAGTGCACCTCATGACCCTTACACATCATAGCCAAGACCAGGTTCCTTCAGAGGCTATCAGGGTAGGAACCTAGGAGTGCTGGGCTAGCGTGGGAGCCCACGACCACTCCGCAGTGTGACCCCCAGCCGCATGAGTTGACGCCACTTGCAATCCCCACCCTTGCCAAAAGCCACCCCAGTCACTACCCCTTCTCGGGGTGAGGCTCCCTCTTCTATCAGTCAATGGTATTTATTGAGCTCTTACTGAGTGCAGGGCACCATACTAAGAGCTTGGGAAAGTACAGTATAACAGAATTGTTTGACGTGATCCCTGCCCGCAAGGAACTTTCGATGTGTTGCGAGGAGAGAGTCGTCAGTCATTCAGTCAGTGGTATTTCTCGAACACTGTGTGCAGATGACTGTATGGAGTGCTTTAGGAGAGTACAATACAGTTGGTAGGCATGGTGATCGCTGCCCTCAAGAAGTCGCGGTCATTACAATATTATGGGTAGGGAAGGCAGCAGAGTTTAAGGATAGCTATGGGGATAGGGCTGTGGTGTCTTTTAAACTGCTCAGGGGGTACAGACCTAACTACGTAGATAATGCAGAAGGGAGAGAGAGAATAAGGTGGGAAGGTGGCTAAGTCGTCAGGAAGGCTTCTTGGAGGAGATAGGATTTTCTAAGACTTTGAAGGTGGGGAAAGTAGAGGTCTACTGGATATAAAGAGGGAGGGTGTTCCAAGCAGGAGGGAGGACTTGAACGAGGGGTTGACAGTGAGAGAGTTGAGATCGAGGCTCTCTAAGTACAAAAGTGTTACGGGAACCAAGTGTGCGTGCTGGATTGTAGTGGGAAAGGAGTGAAGTTAGGTAGCAGAAGCTCTGGGCTGTTACCAGAGGTAATGTAGAAGAATCCCAGCAGCAGCCCCAGGCAGCCCAACTCCGGGGACCCCAGGTTCAGTTTCGGCCTGTCAGGAATTGAGAGAGCCCCAGACGTGGAGGGGAAAAAGGGAGGCAGAGGGCATTCCCTCACCTGCCCTCTCCTCCCCTTCCATAGCTGTGGCCCAGAGAGCTCCAGTGGCTGAACAAGTTAACAAACAGTCCCACTAACACTAGTTTATGAAATCGTTCCTTTAAGTAGCAACTCTTATCTTATGTGGAATTTATGATGGTTAACTGGAGCAACAGCTGGGACATATACATTGCTCTTAAGTGCTCTGTCCCCTCTGGACTGGGATAGTGAGGCGGGGGAACCACCAGGAGGAGAGGCATGTATCTTGGGGAACACCTCACCCGCAGGTTAGGGAAGTGATTTCATGAGGGGTGGGAGGGGCCAGGATCAGCGTGAAGCTGAGGAGACAGCTCCAATATTGTCACATGAGGCCTATTGTCACAAACTGCGAAAGGAGTCCCATAGAATCGACTAGCTCAAAGGCCAGTGGGGGATGCTTAATGTGGCCCTAACTGTTGTGTTCATTATGCCAAGCATTTCTGGGGACTACAAGTTGGAAATGCTGCTGAGTCATTGGTAGCAGGTTCAGTGCCATTGAGGAGCAGCGTGGCGCAGTGGAAAGAGCACGGGCTTTGGAGTCAGGGCTCATGAGTTCGAATCCCAGCTCTGCCACTTGTCAGCTGTGTGACTCTGGGCAAGTCACTTCACTTCTCTGTGCCTCAGTTCCCTCATCTGTAAAATGGGGATTAAGACTGTGAGCCCCACGTGGGACAACCTGATTCCCCTGTGTTTACCCCAGCGCTTAGAACAGTGCTCTGCACATAGTAAGCGCTTAACAAATACCAACATTATTAAAATACTAATAATTTGGTCACCCAAATTTGGCCTGCAAGTCAGGGTGACACAGTGAGCGGGCTGCGTCCACCCTCTTGATCCTGCTCCTTCTGAAATCTGGGTGTGCGTTTGAGCAAAGTAGACCCAATCTTAAATAGAGCAACAGAGATATTAACTTGCTCATTCGTACCGTTTGTGGAAGTATAACCCCTCTCTTACTTGGGCGAGTAGAACAGAGGAATAGGACTCTGCAATCTGTCATTTTTGTTTTCCCGGACCATTGTTGTTTTGTTTGTTGTTTTCCCAGATTCACCATTCCTGTGCCTCAGATTTTCATTCTGAAAAATGTTGACTATAATGTTTCCTGCATACCTCTCTCTCAGTAAAAATTGTGTGCTCTTGGGTGATGAGTGGAAAAAATTTTATAGTGTATTCATTAGTGAGTTTAGGTAGTATTCTCTCAATCTGCAGTCTGCAAAGGCACCCTCTCTTTGCCCAAACACTACGTATCCACTCATGAAAGGAGCAGTTCCCTACATTTAGCCTGGACTAAATTTAAGTATTTATATTAATGTCTGGCTCCCTCTCTAGACTGTAAGCTCTTTGTGGGCAGGGAGTGTCTTTGTTTATTGCTATAGTGTCCTCTCCCAAGCGTTTAGTAAAGTGCTCTGCCCACAGTGCCCACAGTGCTCAATAATTACGACTGACTGACCTACTATTTGGTGTCAAGTCAGGTTAGATCTGTTTGGAGGTGGATTATCTGGGAAGTGTCGAAGGTATTGGTATTGGTTTTTATTTGGTCAACACTGAGGTGCTTTACAGGTAAAAATGGCTCTACCAACTTATAGCCTCGCTCTCTCTCGACAGGTCGACAGGACAGAGGTGATTCGTACCTGCATAAATCCCATCTTCTCCAAGTTGTTCACAGTGGACTTCTACTTTGAAGAGGTGCAGCGTTTGCGGTTTGAAGTCCACGACATCAGTAGCAATCACAATGGGCTGAAGGAAGCGGACTTTCTTGGTGGCATGGAGTGCACTCTCGGCCAGGTAGGCCTACTGGCTTCCTTCCCTCTCCCTGTCTGCCCACATGGTCCTGATGGAAGACCGGAAATTCTGAGGGGCTGCTGGCTTCTCCTGCTTCCCTAGGACCCCCCACGCCCTCCCCCAGACTTGAAATTGGGCCGACCCACACTCAAGGAGACGTAGGAGCCCAGGAGGGGAAGGGGAAAAAGAGAAAACCCTCAGAACTTAACGATACTAGTAACAAGTTGAATCAATCAGCTAACTTTTCCATAGGGTTTGCTGCATGGTAGTTTAAAAAAAAATGCAGTGGGGAGAGGTAGAAAGAAAGAATTGATGGTGGGTCATCTCCTAAATAATCATTTTCAATCTGTTGAAAATTAATCACTGAGTTTTGCTTCTTCCATGAGTTTTGCTCACCTCATTTGCTGTCAACATCTGGAAGTTAAAGAAGACCTCACCCCAGATTGAGTTCGAAAAACTTATTGCAGATAATATTTTTGTCTTGCTGAGAGCTCAGTGGAAGGGAAATGACTTGACCAAAGGTCATACAGCGGGGACAGCTCTCTGATAAAAGTCCAAATCTCCTGACTCTTAACCTTCTCTAAATTACACCCTCCACTGCCATGAACAGGAACGAGTGGCTTAGTGTTGAATAGGCAGGGGGCCGGTGGTAAGCATGAGGCGGCCAGGGCAGGAGCAGATTGGACACAAATTTGGTTCAGGTGCAGCAGGTACCTGTGTAATCTGAGCAAAGATTCCAAATTTAGGGAAATGGCCTCCATGGTGTCTATAAAGTTGTCCATCGTATTTCAAGAAGACACCATTGATGGTGAAGTTCATCTATGAGTGCTTGTGTGCCTGAAAACGCCAGAGCAGGTTCAACAATCCCAGCCTTATTGGGTTCCCAAAATGGTTGTCTCCTCACTGACAACCTACTTAGATCTCTATGGTTTTGACTCTTTGAAACTGTTATATGGGAACACTGGAACCCAGGATGTTTCTGTAGCTGTGTGCTCCTTCATAATCCAGACACCGAGTCTGGAATATTGGATAACTCTTGACAGAAATAGCATGTGGAGCATGTCAGCATATGAAAAAGACATATCCAAAATGCCCTTCTTTCCAATTATGATTTGAAGATGCAAGGTTTCTTTGTGTCTGGCACTGCCTTGAAAACAAGCCCTCAACAACGCACCACAGCTATGAATACTTCAGCGCCAGGTTGGACTTGAAGTGCAATTTCACTTTTTCATGGTAACCAAGAGAACAACAAGAAATCTGCAGAAATGTAACCTTGAGGTCTTTGATGACGTAGCTCAGTTCTCTTCCCCCACAGTATTGCTAATAAAATTACCTCAAATAGAGGTAGGGTCATTGGGTCTCAATGGTGACAAAAGCATGAAGGCCCAGTAAGAACTGGGAATCTGGACATCCCAGAGGGTCCTAACAGACTTCCCTTTGACTCACCCCGCAATGTTAGGCAAACCCTTTCATGTCTGTGCAAAGTTGCTTGACCTCACTTTTATAGGACTTAGTGCTTTTGAGGCCAGATAAGGATTTTTTAAAATGATTTTCCAGCTGTCCGTTTCCCTCTGACACATTTCTGACCTGGTCTCCTCGTTGGTTCTTTAAGAATAATGCCTTAGAGGGCATCCAAAATATAGCTACCCTGCTAGCTATCCTGCCCTATTCTGTGGGAAGACGGAGTGTAGTTAAAGGTAGTGATAAAGATAGTAGCAATGCTGGGGAAATTCCCAAAAAATAAAAAGAGATTTCCAAGGATTTTCTGATCACCATCCCTCTGAGTCTGGGACCAAAATGATTCTGGTTTTCTTTTCATCTTTTTATGAAAATGCAGAGAAGAACTTGATCTGCTCTGGGCGGGGGTAGCCACCCCTCCCTCATAGCTATCTCCCAGTTTTGGCGGTGGGAGAGATGGGGGCATGCAAGCCCCAAGCGATTACACTACAGCCCTCCTGGGAATCTAGCATCTACTGCCTTAGGGATGGGAGAACAAGAGCCGGATAGAGTTGAATTGACCAGTCACGGTGAGTCGTTGATTTGCTTTCCTTCTGTTCCTAGCGAAGAAGCTCTTCCCTAACTTTGTGGAGTCACCGAAAGCAGCAGTAGTAAGCCGTGAGTGATAAATGATGTAGTAGATAAAAACCGCATCCCTAGGCTCAGAAGTAAGAGGGGACTGTGCTGATAAATTCCAGTTAAGATCTGTTGCTTCCTGTCACCATATACTGGAATCCTGAAATGAATACTCTTACTTTAGAGGTTCCTAGGAAAAATCCCAACACTCAGAAGAAAATAGCTGGAAAAACAAGTAATCCTTTAATCTACTTATCACCCTCTCTCTGCCTCATTCTCTCCAGTCCTTGGTGTCTCTCTCACTCACTCTTTCCCTTTCTTCCCACCTCTCTGTCCCATTCTCCCCCCAACTCCCACCCTCCAGCCCCCACCATTCTCAACCCAAGGGGATATAATCTCTCCCACAGAGGAGCTTTCCCTTTTCTACACAGAACCCTTCCATCTTCTTTGGAAATCATATTCTCCACCTGTCCTCCCTGTAGGGACTGTTTAACCCCCTTGGCCTTTGGGAGGGTGAGTTAATTTCCAAATATTGGGATCTCCTTTACCCTAGGTGATCTCTTACCTAAAATGCAGTGTCTCTCTCAATGCTTGTATTTCCACAGTGGGGTTTTTCTTAGATCTTCCCATTCCGATGGCAGTCCTACCTGTGGGTATAGGCACGTGGCTCTGGGTTCCACATGTGCTCCTTTGGGAGCAAAGTGAGTCACTCCCATAGCTTCTTAGTACTGATTTTATTATGACTCCCCTGTAAGCTCAGGCACCGGAAAAGATGACTTCCCTTGGAGATCTTCATCATCTTGTAAATATTGGGAACTGCTTGCACTCAAAGTGGTGAAACATCTTGCTGACTTTGCAGTATGCACTGTCCTGGTTTATAAACCCTGTTAGCTGTGCTCAGTTCCCTGGGACAAAACTTGCAAGTGGCAGAGAGGCTTTTTTTTCCCCCTGAGGTCAGTCTTTGTGCTTTAAATTAAACAAATTCCACAAACACCAATTATTCCTACCTCCAATACTCAGTGGTTAACTCCCCCCTACAGTCTCCTGTTGACAGAAGGCAGATGGTTGAAAAGTGGACACTTCCCGCTGTGGCAGGAATCTGATAAAATATTAATTTATGGCGGCAGGGCAGGCTCGGGGGAGAGGGCTGGAGGTGGAATCTATCTTTATCCTGTCTCCTGCGTTGTATTGGAGATCTTGGCCTCTGGATGATTATCGCCATTTCACCTATGCCGTTAATACTGTATGCTATTTAAGGGATTATACAGGGGAAGAGATAATTATGCATAATGAATTCCCATCCAGCCTTTGCACCCTGACTGCCCCTCCCCTCTTTCCAGTCCCATTTTATACTAATGAAACTGGAGAAAGGGTAAGTGCTGTAATTACACCTGAGGTAATTGGAATTCTGCCTAATGGAAACCTCAGTACAACGAAACCAGACCAATAGATGGCAGATTGCTTCTACAGTGCAAAAGTCATTTTCATCTCCCAACTGCAGTCCTTCCAATGTAATTGTCACAAGGCTGAATAATTCACTTGATAAAAATGAATGAATTCAGAGCCGCTCCGATTGGCTGAGACTGCAGCAGTCTTGTCACTTTCGCCCATTAATGGCCCTAGAGATCACAGTGGCATCAGTGTTAATCATTTGAGATCCTTTAGGTTAGTACTTAATCTTTCCCTTGTGACCAAAATTATGCATGATACCGTGACTGTAGACTAGGATTCTCCCAGAATCCCACTTGGCTCTGTAGAACAGTCTGTTGTGCTTGTCATGTCGAAGCTGCAAATCAGAGCCAAGGCTGCAGAATTCATATTAGTAGATAGTTTTGTGTTTGCGTAAGACCTTATGACAGTGACGATGGTATTTATTAACCACTCACTATGTGTCAGGCACAGGGCTAAGCACTGGGCCAGGTACAAGATAAAGATAAGCTCCTCTAGGAGTTAATTACAGTTTTCTAGTTTTGCCTCCCCTCAATCTCTCTCTTAACTCCCAACCTCCACTCCCAAAGCAGATGCTCCATTCAGAACTCACTTATTCTTTGAAGTAAGATAAGTGAGAAGCAGCGTAGCTTAGTGGAGAGACCTGGGGGTCAGATGGACCTGGGTTCTAATCCCTGTTCTGCCACCTGTCTGCTCTGTGACCCTGGTCAAGTCACTTCACTTCTTTGTGCCTCAGTTACCTCATCTATTAAACGGGGATAGGGACCATGAGCCCCATGTGGGACATGGACTGCCTCCAACCTGATTAGCTCGTATCTTCTCCAGTGCTTAGAACAGTGCCTGGCACAGAGTAAGCAGTTAACAAATACCATAAAAAAAATGAGGGGTCGGAGCATATGGAACCAATCCTATTTTAAGGATACTGTAAGAAAGGTCTGTCTTAAGCAGCCACCAGCACCTCCCACCGCCGTTACCCAGAGCTTCTAAAGTAGGGCAGGATGGAATGGACCAAGATGGAAAGAAGTAGTTGCGCTGAGAAATATCATGAAGGAAAACTGAGAGTGAAGGAGACAGTCCTCCTAACTCCCTCCCTTTCAAACATGGCAGAGATTTTTTTCAAAACTATCCCCACACTGTAGGGCATGAAGCATCACCTCAATGTTGATGAAACCATCATTCCTCAATATCCTACATATGGGTTATCAGGGGTAAATTAGTGTCCTGGAGAGGCAGCTTGGCTCTGAGGTAATTACAGAAAAAAAAACAACAGACCAGAGATGGACTGGATTCATGGCTATTCTGAATATAGGTCACAGTTCTTGACTCACCTGGAAATAAGATGCCAAATGAAATTAAAAGGCAGGAAGGAACTTGAACACTTATTTTATTTGAAGTTAATGGTATGAATGGCACCTCTTTTGTTTTCAGTACCCTCTGCCAGTTTTTATTAAGTACCATATCCTGCTTCATGTTCTCATTTTAGCTAGCATCACTGAGTATTCAGAATCCAGTACTGACTTACTTTTTGCATGGGTATCTACCCATGTAGAGAACCGGAATAGGTCAAAAGCCAGGTCGCCCAGCCTGGATACCCCTGAAAAGTGTGGATTGCTGAAGATTTTTCTGATTCCACTGAATCTAGTTAGATTTTTCCTTGTACTTAGTAAAGCTGGGCAAGTCAGGTTTATCTTAAGAGGTCTCATGATCACAGGGTTTGTGAATCACCAACTTATTGAAGGCACTGTGCTGGTATGGGATAGAGCAGGATAAATGGTGCCTACCTTATGGGGACTGCCAATCCAAGACAAACATCTTTGACATGAACGTATACAACCAAGGTATATTCAGACAGTGCCTCAGTTGCCTTTCTTGAATAATGTGCATAACAACACTTAAACCCTCCCCACAGGCTAAATATTAGTTGTGGTATGAGGTTGAGTCTTGCTTGCTTAGAGAAAAGGAAGATTCACTGAAGATCTTAACTCTGCATTTTTCCTAAACCCCACTGCTAGCAAACAGTGATTTTTCTATAGGATTTGCAGCTGTGACTCAAAGTGGGATTTAAAGAATCAAATTAAAGGATTTTTGAGCTCATCCCCAGTCAGAGGCTAGAGTCAGATGGTTATTTATAGCTTTTAACTGTGTCCTTTTAATCCTAACATTTCTTTTTCCTTTTCAGAATCCACAGGTATCTTAAGTCCTTTTATAGCTAAGCAATGGCAGCAGTAGGCAATATAAACAATAAATGTAATTTGCAATAAAAGAACAGCGGCACTTGGCTATTATTTTAAACCATAAATCTAAAGGGAAAGTTCCTGCTAAAAAATGCTCTTTTCTTTTTGTAAATGATTTAAATTTAGGACTTTGAATCCTAACTGTCATTTGCCTTTTTTGGACAGAAGTGCAGGCCAGTAGCTTCCCAGTGGGTCTGATTCATTAGTCGCTTGATCATAGAGCACAAATATACAGGCATGGATTTCCCTTCAGCGTCTCTCTCCTGCCAAAACCCTCATAGCACAGAGAGTTTGTCCCCTTAATGTTGGCAAGAAAATGGCTCTGTTTCCTTTAGGACATAAAAACAGCCCCACAAATGGGGAGTTTGGGGTAGGCGGACCCTCTGGGGCAAGGAAAGTCAGTTTGGACTTTTTTAAGAACTGACTGGGAGGAGTGGCAACTTGTTGTTCACCCTCTGCTGTATTTTCTGAGCGATTTTAGTGTAGGATCCTTAACTTCTCTGGCTTCTATTTTACTCGATCCAAAGTGATGGTGCTGCTTGTCACGTATTTACATTAAACGATGACAGATTGGGAGTCAGAGGTCATGGGTTCGAATCCCACCTCTGCCACTTGTCAGCTGTGTGACTGTGGGCAAGTCACTTAACTTCTCTGTGCCTCAGTTACCTCATCTGTAAAATGGGGATTAAGACTGTGAGCCTCATGTGGGACAACCTGATAACCCTGTTTACCCCAGCACTTAGAACAGTGCTCTGAACATAGTAAGCGCTTAACAAATACCAACATTATTATGTACCGCCCTCTAGATTATTGCGCTAATGAAGGGAAGATGTGCCAGAGATAATGACCCAGATAAAGCAAAATAGGAGAGGGGTCCGGGTAGCAGGGGGAGAGGTGAGTTGAGGGCAACAGAGGCTGGAGAGCAGCCGTGGGCTGCACCCCTGGGGATGCGAAGGACAGATTTGCAACTGGGCAAAATTTAAAGGCTTTCTTTGGATAATTACAGATAATAGAGAGTTGACCAATTACTAATTAATTGCAGTTTGATTTTTTTCAACTGAACAATGATGACAGAAACTGCCCCTGACAGTAACTCCCACCCAACTCTGTTGCTGTCATCACTGAGCTTAAAATAGCTCCAACCATGTCATCCAGTAGGGAAGAAGGGTAAAGAAGTGCGCACCTGAAGGCAGAGACACACATATGAGCTCAAGCGAGAGCTAGTGGGGACAGATTTTAGGAGGGGGCTTCCTCTGCCCTGTCATGACCTTAATATGGCCCCATCTTCCCCAGTAATTTAAGATGGATTACGGTATATTTGTTATTACTAATTTGCACAGGCTTCACTTGTTTCTTTTGCTGATCAAACACCTCTCCCCTTTGGGATTGACTGAAGCAGAATACAATGTTCCCTCCAAGAACACAGTGCACACTTAAATGTTTCCCAGTGAAGATAGCTAAGGCTGAGGGTTTTTCTTCTGTTCCTTACACCTCCTATTGGTATTTGCTCTTTCCTAACATGGAATCAAAAGCAGAAGGTGGTCTGAGGGTATCCATGATCTCCCAGTTAAAGCGAATCTTTGAGTGACTCACTCTTTCTCTTTTCTGACCTGCCTTTTATGTGTTTTTAAGACTGAGGGGTTTTTGTGCCTCAAGCTTTATTTTTCAGAATCCCATCGAGGTCATAATGTCTGATTAATCTTTTGGTACAAGAATTAAGAAGGAAAAAGATTTCTGTTAATAACACCATTATAAATGGGACTAATTTGTTTTATCGTTGTTTACCCTATTTCATGATTTGATACTGAATCTCGGAGGAAAACCTCAATTACTGGTACTCAGCTTGTCTTGTGTTGGGCTTTTAATAATTTGCTTTCTAGTGAAATGCTTTTTTTATACAATCACATATGTTTCAGCTATTTATAGGCCCCAGACTTCATTTCCCTGCCAGGAGAGGTAAAAAAAAAAAATGAGGGGTTATTTGGAGATGTACTCATGCTTGTTTTCCCTGTCATCTCAACTTAATTTAATTTGTGTATCTCTGTAAAGGTGGTTTCACTTATTAATTAACAAGGGCAGATGGAAAAACGAGGGGAGGGCAGGAAGGAAACAGGTGACCATTATTTGTGAAATGTCTGTGGGCCAAATTAGAACCGGTTAAGGATACTAGAGGCCAAAAATGGTTACTTTGGATCCTTGTGCATGGAACATGTTTACCAACTCTGTTATGTTGTACTCCCCCAAGTGCTTAGTACAGTGTTTTGCAGACAGTAAGTGCTAAATAAATACTATTAATTGATGTGGATGGATGGAAGCTGAAAAATCCTTATGGGTAAAAGTGCCCCACAGCACTTAGGTACATATCTGTAGTTTATATTAATGTCTGCCTCCCCCTCTAGGCTGTAGGCTCATTGTGGGCAGGGAATGTGTCTGCTTATTGTTATATCATACTCTACCAAGTGCGTAGTACAGTGCTCTGCACACAATAAGCACTCAGTAAATACGATTGACTGAACTGCAGAAGAGGCAGAGCAGTTCAGAGCCTCAGGTTTTATATAGACCAGAAATGGACCTGGGAGCAGAATAGATGGTGGCTGAGGGGTAGGAAGGCTGTCAAATTGGGGTACAACCAGGAAAAAATGCTGCTTCCCACTCCCCTCTGGGTCCCCTCTGAGCTATTACTGCACGTGCTCATCCTGTGGTGATGACAGCCACAGACCCTGGGTTAATATTCTCCCTCCTTCTTTTTCTCCTTGTTTTGTGAAGATCGTTTCTCAGAGAAAGCTGTCCAAGTCCTTACTGAAGCACGGAAATACAGCGGGGAAATCCTCCATAACGGTAAGTTTCATTTAAGCAGTCATCTGGATGAGAGTAAGGTCAGGATTCTCTTGCTTGAATCAATTAGGGATGGGGTCAAGAGTACCGATAGTTAACTATCCACTTTCAGGATCTGATCATCCAGTTTGTGGATTACCAAGCCCCTTTGCAACATCCAGTCTCTTTTTGGAGCAAGAGGAGTCTTTCAATATTAAGAAAAGAGCATGCATTCATTGAATTCCTAGCTCCAAAATCTAACCTCTGAGGGAGTTGGAGAGAAACCCACAGTAATCCTAACTCTAAAGCAAGTCTTCTCCAGAACTGCTTTAAACGCTCACTTTAAATCTTAAAAGTAATGAATTGACGGCAGCGGAAGTTATATCATATTAAAAAATAAAGAGGTCAACTGTTCCCGGCAATGGGAATGAGCATCTGGCTATTCATTGAGTATCCCAGTGGTTTAAACATGTAAGGGGGCTTCAAAGCCCATTCCCTGATCAGGCCAAACCTTCATAGAGTGACTGTGCAACACCTTGGAGGTCTGTAAGGAAAATCCAAAACCAATGGGCAGGTGGTTGGAGGAGATTTTCACAAATTCAGTGTGCATACTGAGGGAGGTTCTGACTGAGACTTCAACCTCCCTCGATGGACTCACTTCGACAACTAGACAAAAAACCAACCTCCCTCAGGAGAACACTTTGTGCTATTATCTGGGTTGGGGACTGGGGAAAGAGAGATTCGGGACCATTACCAAATCTCCCAGAGCCTTATCCTGGCCTTGCCCCTCGAGAGCAAATTTCAGTGAGTCAGAACTCAGGCAACAAGTTATTTGCGATGTCTATTTAAAAATTCTGGTCTTGCATTCTTAGTCTCTTTCCTCTTCCCATCCATGCAATATCCCATCAAATACTTGTCATTTGTTAAAACCTAAGGGAACTATTTGAGATGGCGTCCTGGCTATTCTGTTAGCAGACCAAACATCAGCTAAGGTCAAGATTATTGATTCTGTGGACCCACCTTGTCTGTTTAGGCCTTAAGTGTAGCTTTTCATTTAGGTGATTGCTGAAGAATTATCCGGCAATGATGACTACGTTGAACTTTCCTTCAACGCCAGGAAATTAGATGACAAGGTAAAGTATCTAATATTAACTTTGTTGAGAGATGCTATTTAGCAACCTCAAGCATTTTAATAACATTTTCCCCCATAGCTATTTTATTCCTTTCACCAGTTTGATTAAACAGATTGGAGATTCCAGACCAATGTGGAAAATGAGGTTCCTGTCAAGTTGTGGAGCAAGTACAAAAGGGGGAAGGGATTGTAATTAAAACCAAGACAATTTAATTACATGGAGACCTCAATTAGTTTAAAAATGTCACCGATCAGAAGTGCTAAGACATGTGAGCTTTACCAGTCGCGGCATCAGATGAACAACATTCCAAAGAAGCAACAAAGAGGGAAAAAAAACCTCTGACACCATGACTCTTCTTTGTCTAAAATCCTCCCTTCCGGCCCAGACTATTTCTGGTACATGTGAAGAAATTGAAATCTCTGGGCTGACTGACCCAATCACAGTTCAGGCCAATTTTGTAGACCCCAGTTATCTGGATAATATTTTGAGTAGACCCAGTCTTGGAGTTTGGGATGAGTAGACAGGTCCTTTTCTGTCTCCTGTTTAGATTCTATTTATTGCTGTTGTCTTTGTCTGTCTCCCCCGATTAGACTGTAAGCCCATCAATGGGCAGGGACTGTCTCTATCTGTTGCCGATTTGTACATTCCAAGCGCTTAGTACAGTGCTCTGCACATAGTAAGCGCTCAATAAATACTATTGAATGAATGAATGAATCAGGGTGGCCACTGCGGGGGTTTCGTTACCCACTCTAGGCTCGCAGAAGCTGAGAGCTAGAGAACATTGGGTTTGGAATCAAAAGACCTGGATTCTAGTCCATGTCTGCCCTGGTGTGCTCTGTGCTCTCGGCCAAGTCACTTTGCCTCTCTGTGCTTCAGTTTCCTTTTTTAAAACGGGAAGAGGATGCCTACTGTCCCTGCATCTTAGTTTGTAAGCCCCATATGGGACTCCAGTTTAGTTTTCTTGGATCTTCCCCAGCATTTAGAAGCCCAGTGCCTGATCAAAAGAAGCTTATGTGAGACAACTTGAGAAGAATCTTTTCTCTTGGCTATCTACTTGCCTTGAGCAGTATAAAACTATGTTTTACTCAAGTCGATAGATGTTGAATAGCTCCTGAATGTTGTAGATAGATTTTGGAAGCTGCGCTCTTCTTGCAAACTACTGGGAGAAAGCGTAACCAGTGAGGAATTGCTTATTGCTTCCCTGAGAAAAGTTATCATCCTCGTTGTGGGCAGGGAGCTTGTCTACTAACTCTATTGTATTGTACTCCCCCGAGCACTTAGTACCGTCCACTACACACAGTAAGCACTTAGTAAATACCAGTGATTGACTGAGTGGTTGATTCTGTCCTGAAATGAGCATTCCCTACTCCTAGAAAATCAGAGAGTCAGATTACCCCTGCGGCTAAGTTCCCCTTAGCGGCAGTAATGTAATATATAGTAATATAATGTAGGGGATCCTAGTGAGAGGCATCACTGCCGCAGGGCACTAAATGACTCCCTGCCGTGTCCTCCGAGGGACAATGCTTCCCTAGGCACCTCACACGATAGGGATCCTAGTGAGAGGCATCACTACCGCAGGGCACTAAACGACTCCCTGCCGTATCCTCCGAGGGACAATGCTTCCCTAGGCACCTCACACGATACTGGAAACGAGGCTGTCACTGAGAGGTTCTGCCTATACAGCACAGAGTGAAATGGGGAGTTGCCAATTATCTGGCCAATTTGACTGCTAAATACGATTCCTTGGAACCTGAAATTTTCCAGTTTGGCTGCCTCCATTAATCAAATTAGCAAAGTAATAAATGGCTCAGCCTTTTCACTTTGTGACTTGTAGACACATCTTTGCATAGTCCCTGTTTTTCACCTTGTTGGGAGGCACCTGCATCTATCTCGGCCACTCTCCCTGGGAGTTTCACAAGATGGCCTCAGATGATGTTTATGTGCTGATGCCCTGAAGTGACTTTCTCAATGCCGTCATCAACTGCCCTGGCAATATGTGGCATTTACTTGATGGCATGTAGTGACTTCATCCCATTAAGGATTTACTCAAAGACTTCTAAGTTAAGACATCGTTACCCAGGTTACAACATAACAGGGTTCAGGTTGTTTATTAGAGGGCTTTTCTGCTCTGGGGTGTTTGATCAATTTCTCTTTGTCCAAATACTGCAGGAGAGGAAAGGAGAAATGAAGAGGAAGAGTGAGAGAGGAGAGAGAGAGAGAAAAAGCGCACGCACACACACACACACACACACACACACACACCCATTCTTTTTCTTGCTGCCTTGGAGAAATGGTATCTTTCTCAGTTGTACAGACTTCCCAGTCTCTAGCTTGATTCCCATTGCCACATTTCTGCTCTTTTGCTACCCATCAAACAGTGGAACGAAATTCCTGGTAGGACCCAAATGATCTCTTGGGATTTTGAGAAGTCAGGGATAGAGACGGCAGACATCGGCTGTATCCCCTCCTCTAAGATCCTTACTTCTGCCAAGCAGTTGTCACAGCGCACTAGATTTGTGGCATTCAACTATGGGTTCCATTAGGTGGGGCAGCCTCATGGAGTGAGTGAGGTTGCAAGGGTCAGTCACTCAAGGTACTCGGTGTTTGGGTCTAAGATCCATTAGACAGGTGACAATAACATCTCTGATCAGAAACTCTCTGCAGAGAAGTTAATATTTAGAGACTCTCCCTTAGATGGAAGTGAATTAGTGGACTAAGAATTAGGATGCAGTTTCTATCCAGAAATGGAAGCTCAGCTCTCCCTGTAATGCACAGCACACTACATCATCATCATAATATTTAAGCGCTTACTATGCTCCAAGCACTGTTCTAAGCACTGGGGAAAGTACAAGATTATCAGATCAGACGCAGTGCCTGTCCCACATGGCGCTCAAAGTCTTAATTTCCATTTTACAGATGAGGGAACTGAGGCATAGAGAAGTTAAGTGACTTGCCCAAGGTTACAAAGCAGACATGTGGCAGTGATGAGATTAGAACCCACATCTTCTGACTTCTAGGGCTATGCTCTTTCCACTAGGCTATGCATGTTTACCTCTATGTAAAGTCATTGTTCCTTGTCATTCAAAGTTGTTTATGCTCTGAAATCGTTAACCCAGAAAGAAGGAATTGGATAGGGAAGGTTTTCTTGCAGCAAAAAAAAATAAAAATCAAGAAACACAAACCTTAGAAAAGTCTTTCAGCGGTCATATTATTTACTTCCCGATCTCCATACATTAACCTGTTTATTCTAACCCTTTAGAAAAGAGCACCTTTTCATTAAGAGCTCATCAGAAGAATAGCCCGAGTCTCTCTCAAGAGCCCATTCTAGCCTGAATGCTCCTTCCCAACTCTAAAAGCTAATTCTCTCTTGTTGAACTCTTCCACTTGGCAAGTGAGTGCTGGGTATGCTCACCCTTGGTGAATCCAGAAAAATCAAACTCCCTGTTTGGTTTGTGAGGCTGTCTCTGTAGAGGAGGCGGTAGATGAAGAATCTGGGACAGAAAACAACTGATCGAATTAAGGGCACGAGGAGACTGAAGGGTAGGTGGGCTCTCATTCTCTGTTCAGACAAACCAAAATCCAGGAGCTAATTCTGAATGAATGGAAGCCAGGAGAGAGGAGATCATATTTTAGAAGCAAGGAGCAACTAAGTTTTCCCCTTTTAATGTAACCCATTTAGCTCAGCGAGGCTCTTTGTGCTTAAAGATTTCTGCTGAGAACTCTTCACAGCAGCATGCTGACTTCCAAAAGCGTTATTGTTGCATTCGCAGCAAGCTGGCAATTACCATAGCAAGTAGCTGTACTTATTGAATACAATCATCAGTTTTAAGCTCTCATTTTCTCTCTCTTGGGGAATGGTTTATGTCACTATCCGGGAGGTGACACCCCTTAACCTGGTTCGTGCCCATGAAATACAGGAAAGGGCCTCATTTTGGTTATCTTCATCACCAACCCCTAACTTACTGAGAACTTTTATGGGCATAGTGGTGGGTAGGAAGGAAAGTTCTCCAAGTTCCCAAGTGTTGCATTTTGCCTCCTGTGTTCTAAGCTCAAAGCCGACTCGGTATGAGGCTACCTTAAATACCGGCAAAAATAAGGTGGTGAATTGGGCTTTGTGCCCTCTTTTTTGTAAAACATTTTTACTGAGGCTGAACGTAATTAAACTGTCTATCTAATTCATTCCTTCTTGATTGCCCTGAACTGCCACGACAGTGTGACTGCCTAACCAACAAAAGTTAAAAATTCTGTGCGACTCAATGTAGCCATTGAAACGGTGACTCTAAAATTAGATTGAAAAAGTCCTAACCCCAGCTAAGTGTTTTTCCTGCCCATGATCCCTTTGTGTTAAACCATTTTTGTTTAAGGAGAATGCTCACCCACATAACTATTTTAATTCTGACCCAAGATTAATGAGACACTAAAATAGCTTCTCTTTTTCATGAAAGCACTCTTATCTTACATTTCTACTCTAAATTCACCCATTCCTCTTGACTTTAAATCTATGTTAGAAGCATTTGATCACTGCATTCATGTATTTCCACTGGGAATTTGCTTCCAGGTGGACTGAATTTGTTAAATTTCAAAGGCTTAATTTTGTCCTGCCAGAGCGGACAAAGAAAAAGAACAAAATTCCATTCCTAGGGTCTTGGAAGGAGGGATGGGGGCCAGTCAGTAGTATTTATTGAGTACCTACTGTGTGCAGAGCACTTTACTAAACACTTGAGAGAGTACAGTACAACAGAGTTAGTAGACACATTGCCTGCCCACCATGTGCTTACAGACTAGAGGATGAATTTATAGTGCAAAGTGTTATTCAGAGGTAATATCGTTTCTCACCGATAGCTTCTGGCCTGGGGATTGATATCTATTCCTGATACCTTCTGCAGAAACACCTTTGGTTCACATTGGGCAAGTAGATGGTGTCCCAATGGGAAATATTCTCTCTGGCATTGTGGAGGCTTCTCATAACTCTAAGTTTTTCCCCATAGAGATGGAGGATGAAAAGTTAAGTCCATTTTTTGGATTGCTAATCCTCTGAAACACAGCCAGACAGCTGAGAGCTCAGTATATCCCTTAGTCGTGAAGGGAAGCAGCACAACCTAGTAGAAAGAGCACGGCTCTCTGAGTTAAGGGAACAGAGTTCTAATCCTGAACCCCCACTTGACTGCTTTGAAATCTTGGGCAGGTCACTAAACTTGTCTTTGCCTCAGTTTCCTTATTTGCAAAATGGGGATTAAATACCTTTTCTCCCTCCCCCTTAGACTGGGAATCCCAGGTGGGACAAGGAATGTCTCTGACCTGATTATCCTCTACGTACAGTAAAAGCTCAATAATTACCATTGGTTTTCTGTTGAGGAATTCAGAGGATTAGCTGGGGTGAAATTAATTGGAACTCAGGAATTCATTCAGTAGTATTTATTGAGCGCTTACTATGTGCAGAGCACTGTACTAGCGCTTGGAATGTACAATTCGGCAACAGATAGAGACAATCCCTGCCCAATGATGGGCTTACAGTGAATCTAATTCATTCTTTCTCTCTCTCCCTTCCCCACTTTAGGATTTCTTCAGTAAATCTGATCCATTTCTGGAAATCTTCCGCATGAACGATGATGCAACTCAACAGCTTGTTCACCGAACTGAGGTAAGAAAAATGACCCGGGTGTTTGTGGTGTGATTTCATGTATGGCAGTCAGTAAAGGGCTGCACTGATCTGCATCTTGGCTCAGTGTCAAAATATACTCCCCACAGTGTTCCAGAGTCTGGGATTTATGGGGCAGGTCTCCAGCCCCCGATGGGCCACAAGACCAAAAGAGAGGAGAGAGAGAGAATTTAAAGTGAAGGTTAATGCTTTCATGAGAATTTTCTAGGTCATTTGAACTGAATTTCAGTGTTCCATTTTACCACTTCCTAACTCAAATAAGTGTCTTTCAATTCATTCTCATAAGAAATGCAAACTTTAATTTCAGGGAAAACTCATATCTACATTTTCCTAAGGACTTGTTCAACCACCAAAACTTATATCCTTCCAAAAAGTGATGATTAACCAGCTATTTACACTGAAACTCACAACTATTAAATTTCACTGGCCTTAGGAAAAAGAGGAAAAATTCAGCCTGAGTGGAGATTTGATAGGGGCAGGAAAGCACTTATTCAGCCTTGATTTCCTTAGTTGTCCTTCAGACTTCTAGAAGATGGTTGGGGGTGGAGTGGAGAGGTGGTCACACTTGAGCTTTGACTTCTTGTTCAAATTCAAACGTAGAGGGTAAAATCTCCCCATGGGCTTTGGGGAGAAGGCGGTTCAACAATACAACACACACAGTCCCTGCCCACAGTGAGTTTACAGATGTGGGTGACCCCCAAATCTAAATCTTCACCCAGTCTCTCACCTCTTTCACAAACTCATATCTTCTCCTGGCTCAGGGCCATCTCCACCTAATTGTCCCACCAACACCTATAGCTCAAGGTGTCCATAACTGAACTCCTCATCTTCGCTACTTAGACTGTGAGCCCCATGTGGGACCAGATGATCTCATATCTACCCCAGCACTTAGTACGGTGTCTGACACATAGTAAGCGCTCAACAAATGTCATTATTATTACTAACAGAATATATATGGAAATTCATAAATTATACCTGCCAAGTCAATCATTTTGCCCAGCTACTTTGTGGTCTCCCCCCCCCCCCCCCCCCCCCCCCGCTTTCATGGCCCTGGCACTTAACAGGTAGACTCTGGCTTTTGCCATAGTAGAGGCATTAGATAACTAGTTTGATTGTTGAATGAATAATAGACCATCATGATTTTGGTGATTGTTTTTAATTTTTTTTGACAATCTAAAAAGGAGATTGTTTTTCTAAATTTATTATTTGTCCATTTTTGGTCTCCCGAAGCACATTCTTTCTCCGTGCACCCCAAAAAACATCAAGTGAAGTCATCAAGCGAAGCTTCTTGAAGCAGCATGGCTCAGTGGAATGAGCACGGGCTTGGGAGTCAGAGGTCATGGCTTTGAATTCCAGCTCTGCCACTGTCTGCTGTGTCACTGTGGGCAAGTCACTTAACTTCTCTGTGCCTCAGTTACCTCATCTGTAAAATGGTGATTAAGACTGTGAGCCTCACGTGGGATAACCTGATTACCCTGTATCTACCCCAGCGCTTAGAACAGTGCTCTGCATATAGTAAGCGCTTAACAAATACCAACATTATTATTATTATTATTGGGGCCACTTATCTCCCCTCTCTCCCCCATGCCAAATAAAAGACCTTGCTGACCCAGTTTTGGAAAACACTGATCTAGCACCGGCCATGGATCTTTCATTCCAGTCCTCTTTTATAGCATGCCTAATCATAAATAGCCTCGAGGTGATGCACATTAATATTGTTCTTCATTAAACAGCCCGGGCCATGTATGCAAGCCAAGCAGATTGCCGCAAGAATCTCAACCGTAATAATCCCCCATTGAACAGGCTTTGGGAAAGATTTACCTCTCTGGCTTTTCTTCATTAAGGAACCTCCTTCTGATGAATGTCCTTCCGTGAGAGTCGCAATAATTTTTCCAGCAGTTTTTATTTTGAAATGTGCAAATGTCAAAACATTTTCTCTTTTCCTCTCCGTTCTCTTTTCTCAGGTTGTGATGAATAACCTGAGCCCAGCCTGGAAAGCATTCAAAGTATCTGTAAATTCTCTGTGCAGTGGAGACCAGGACCGTCGATTAAAGGTCAGAGATCTGTCTGAGCTGGATAAATATTCTTTCCCCCGCTCTCCCCTTCACTGTACAGTTTTCAAATGAGATGACTACCCATAATTTTCTGCTCTTATGGCTGGGCCAGTGGGCAGTGGAATGAGAGTTTGGAGATGCCTGAGATGAAAAACCAGAATTCACTTCTGCATTCTGCATTAGCCATTGAGGAAGGGCTATGATCTCTCCCTGTTAATCCAACGGTTAAGTCAGAGAAATAATTTTCTTGAGCCTGCTGAAGCTAAACTGTATGTGTTCTTGACTGAGAAATCTGAGTCTGGAACTAGCAAGGCATTTCATTCAGAAAAGGGTATCTTGCAGACCCCCCAAAATACCCTTTTGGCATCAGTGGTTTAGATATTTTTGCCTGAGTTATCTGGAAAACTGAAGTTAAAGTCTATCTGTAGAACACACATTAAGCAAAGTGAATGGAAGCTTGTTTCACCGAGATTACGTGGGATGGCAGACGCATGAGATGTCAGATAAATGATTATAGTTTGCGTCTCTGAGTTGCCTTTGAATGTTGAATGAGTCTTGTAGAATAAATAATCATGAGAACAAATGTAGGTGTCTTTTGGCATAAACAACTTTTTTGTGTGTTCTTGAAGTCCTACAAATTAATCTAAGGAGGCTGTAGTAGATCGTCACTTTCCTCTCTCCCCTGCCTCCCTCCTTCCGTCATCAACCTAGCCATGTGACTTTCAGGAAGGGAAATACATTCATCAATGGTATTTTTCGAGTGCTTACTGTGTGTAGAGTACTGTGCTAAGCACTCGAGAGAGTCAGTAGACACAGTGAGCTTCTATCCTGGTCTACCACAGTTTTCAGCCCTATCCTCCCATAATTTCGAGGGCCAGCTTTGATTTCTGGAGGGAGTTGGTGCTGGATAACGTTGGAGAAAATGATAGGTAACTCCAGGTACCTCTCGGGTCAGTTTCCCATGTCTGTTTTCTCCCCATGTCCGTTTTCACAGCCAGGGCCTCATGAGACCATATCACCTCAGGTCCTCCTGCTGGAAAAAAACTTCTTCTGAGCCCAACATCAGGCAATTTAAAAAAAAAAATTGATGTATCCTACTGGGATGGGTGGGTAGGAGGGGAAATTGGGGTTTAAGCACATTGGGTTTTTCGTCAAAGTGTTGTGATTCCAAAACATGAACACCCTCTGTTGGGAAGTCAGAGGGTTAGTTAGAATGCATCCCATAAGAGGAGCAAGAAGCCAAAGCAGGAAGAAATTATATTGGGGGGAAGATAGAGAGAAGGATAGAAAAGCTATAAGTGATTGCCATGAAACCAAGTACAGTTGCTTCCCAAAGAAACACTAGGAAACAGAAGGAGTCTGTGATGTAGTGGTGCACTCTGGAGGACAGCCTCCTTGTGGTCTGAAAGAGTGAAAGAGTGCTTTCACCTGCCCAAGTCCCTAACTTGTCCGGAGAAGGGACGCAGGCACCAGTTTGAAGAGAGCCTCCACTCACGAGGTAGCGAGAAAGGAAGGGTGGGAGGGTCAAAAGGACAAAAATTCCCAAAATGAAATGAGATGAAAAGGGAAATTTGCAAATAGTGCAAATTTGTTTTAAAAGAATTCTGTTTCCTCTGCGGAGTAGCAGCCTTTTGAAGGGGTAGGGGGGAATGTAGGGAAGGCTGAGGAAACAAGACATCAAGCACTGTTTGCAGGCAAAGTGTCTCCAGGGATGGGCAAGGGAACAGCTCAGGACAAGTTGTCAGGCAGAGTTTTGCTTGATTCCGGGACTGATGTTTTAATCCAGCGGGACACATGGACAAATGCAGCTACCCTGGAAGGCTGACGGGGCTTTATTGATTTTGTGTGCACTATCCATTTAATACTCTAAATAAGGCTATCCCCATCAGTTTGCTTAAGAGCAACGTAGACCAAATCCGCACACAGCAACATAATCTCTCCCTCTCAGTGTCATTATGTGTCCTGACTTGTGGAAGCGGAAACAAGAGGTCCTTCTGTTACACTGGCCTGAAAGAACTGATCATGGTCTTACCATTTTGGACTCACTACAGGTGGTACATAACATTCCTTTATGATTCTCAAGGGAATTAATTAGCAAGTAGTCATCACGTGGTGAATTCATTTTGGCCACAGCATTAGGATTTAAGTCAAGGAGCTTTCAAATGAAGTCAAGAGCACCGGTGCTTTTTGGTAGTCTAAGGGAGCCAAGGCAAGGAAATACATTCTCAATTAGTTTGAGGAAGTGAATAATAATATTTGTGGTATTTGTTAAGCACTCGCTATGGTAACCAAGCACTGTATTAACCCCTAGAGTAGATACAAAATAATCAGGTCAGTCCCTGTCCCGCAAGGGGCTCACAGTCTAAGTAGGAAGAAGAGGTATTGAATTCCCATTTTACAAAAGAAGAAACTGAGGCACAGAGAAACTAAGCGACTTGCCCAAGATCATACAGAAGGCAAGTAGCAGAGATATTAGAACCCAGGTCTTCTGATTCCCAGGCTTCCTAGGGCAACTAGGCTCTCTCTCTCTGCAAAAGACAGAAGAGACAAGCCAAGGGCTCTGAATTTCCTGAAACACCCCATAGGTGGTTAGTTGAGCTACAAGTCGGCATCCAACTCCCGTGTTCTCACCTAAGAGGGCCTCCACACTCAGTCTGGGCCTCCACACTCAGTCTGGTACCCTAGTGGACATCTCTTCTTCTCCAGAATACTGCTTCATTCAGAGTCTCTAAGCATCCAGCATCATTCTGTGCTTCTGAAATGAACAGAAATTTTTGCTGTGCATTTACTACTTGAATCATTATTTCCCCAAGCCTGGTGATACGTTTCTTTTCTCTCTTTGACTGCATCAAGGCAGTCGGCCAAGTGTACATATTATTTGCACCATTGCTAAAGTTTCATTAAGAAAAGATTTCTTCACCGAGAAGCAAAAGATAGGGTAATTTATCACTTTCCTACACTGTTACTGGAGCTTGATTCATACGTCATAAAACCGTGGTTACAACTTAATGAAAATCTAAACGTGTTTGTCAATTACTGTCCCCTTTTGGGCTGGTAATTATTGGAATTAACCTTTAGCCAAATTCCCCAAAACAAAAATTGGCTACCACCCAAAATAGAAATATTAAAACAATACTAACAATAAAATGCTAAAACTGTAACACTGGAAATAGTAAGCCCATTTTTTCCATTATTCTCTAGACAGAACTGTCTTAACCTGGCATTGTGTTGAATAAAGAGGTTAAAAAGCTACAGCATGGTGGAAATCTGTACAGTGGCAATGCTTTTCTTCCAAACAGCCCACCAAGCTGAATTTTTCTACTCTTCAAAGCCAGAGGAATCAAGTTCAGCAGATACTCAGGACACACCAACAGTATTCTCCATGTACTTCCTATAATTCCAACAAAACTGCCTATTGATCTTTGAATTCCCCACTGAAGTCCTTGCAACAATAGAAGGGTAAAATACTGTTCCAGCATGTGATAGTGAAGGTAGGAAGAGAAGCAGCATGTTCTTTTGGAAAGAACACGGGCCTGGGAGTCAAGGGACCTGGGTTCTAATTCCAGCTCCACCATTTTTTTCCTCTGTGATCTTGGGCAAGCCACTTAACTTCTCTATGCCTCAGTTCCCTCATCTGATTCAAGAAGCGGCATGACAGAGTGGATGGAGCACGGGCCTGGGAGTCAGAAGGTCATGGGTTCTAATCCCGGCCCTGCCGCTTCTCTGCTCTGTGACCTGGCAAGTCACTTCACTTTTTCAAGCCTCACTTGAAATGGGAATTTGGACTGTGAGCCCATCTTGTGACAGGGACTATATCCATCCTGATTTGCTTGTATCCACCCCAGCGCTTAGAACAGTGCCAGGCACGTAGTAAGCGCATAACAAATGCCATAATTATTAATACTTCTTCTCCCTCCTCGTGAGACCGTAAGTCTCATGTAATAATGTTGGTAGTTGTTAAGCGCTTACTATGTGCAGAGCACTGTTCTAAGCGCTGGGGTAGATACAGGGTAATCAGCTTGCCCCACGTGAGGCTCACAGTTAATCCCCATTTTACAGATGAGGTAACTGAGGCACAGAGAAGTTAAGTGACTTGCCCACAGTCACACAGCTGACAAGTAGCAGAGCCAGGATTCCAACCCATGATCTCTGATTCCCAAGCCCAGGCTCTTTCCACTGAGCCACGCTGTAGGACCTGATTATCTAGTATCTACCCCAGTGCTTAGTACAGTAGTTGGCACATAGTATGCACTTAACAAATGCCACAATCATTATTATTATTAGTGTCCATCCTAATTAGCAAACACATTCTAGTTGGAAAAAAACCCCTTAAAGGAATCATTAGTATTAAGTAGCTAAGAGCCCAATCTCCACTTTGTATAACATGAGCTTCCTCGATAGGAAGTCCTAGGACAAAGGCCCGCAACCTGTTCTTGCAGAGTCATGTAAGATGAAGCCTTTGAGAATCTGGAGAACAAAAAGTCAATCATACAGTTTAAATGGAAGAGGGATTGCCTAGGCCCAGATGTGTGGGAGTCAGAGGTCGTGGGTCTAATCCCAGCTCCGCCACTTGTCAGCTGTGTGACTTTGGGCAAGTCATTTAACGTCTCTGTGCCTCAGTTACCTCATCTGGAAAATGGGGGTTAAGACTGTGAGCTCCACGTGGGGACAACATAATTACCTTGTATCTACCCCAGCAGTTAGAACAGTGCTTGGCACATAGTAAGTGCTTAACAAATACCAGCATTATTATTATTAGAACTCAGACTACTTATCACCCCATGTTAAGAGGCCAGCCAGGATCCAGTTGCTAGATCTGTGAAGCCCTAGCAATCATGAGTGAATCAGATTCCTGAACCAAATGTTGGACAAAGTCAAGATTTAAAAATCGGTGTGACTACTTGGAAGAATAGCAACAGAAAATAGAAAAGCCAAGGTTTACAGAAAGCTATTTAAAGCTACTGAGGGGGAAATCTGCAAATGCAAAGGTTGAGTGCCTGATTACCAGAAACAACTCACCATATGCTTGGCCACGTGGCCACCCTAAGGCTTTACTTGGGGGAAGTACATGGAAAAGGTTTTTGACTAAAATAACCCAAATTTAGCTCTCTGTAAGCTCTCTTTTTATCCCAGGTGTAGCTTAAACAGGGAGAGATACAGTACTTTATGGAAGAGCAGATCAGAGTACCTGCATTCTAATCATGGCTCCGCCACTTGTCTGTTGTGTAACCTTGGACAAATCACTTATTTTCTCTGTACCTCAGGTACCTCATCTGTAAAATGAGGGGTTAAGACATTGAGCCCCATAAGGGACGGATTGGGTCCAATGCGATTACTTTGTATCTACCCCAGCACTTAGGGGTTTTTTTTGTTGTTGTTGGTATTTGTTAAGCGCTTTCTATGTGCCGAGCATTTTTCTACGCACTGGGGTAGATACAGGGTAATCAGGTTACCCTACGTGAGGCTCACTGTCTTAATCCTCATTTTACAGATGAGGTAACTGAGGCACCGAGAAGTGAAGTGACTTGCCCAAAGTCACACAGCTGACAGGTGGCGGAGCCTGGATTAGAACCTATGACCTCTGACTCCTAAATCCGTGCTCTTTCTACTGAGCCATGCTGCTTGCCTGGCACATAGTAAGCTCTTAACAAAGAAAAAAAAGTACCAAGAGTAGGTCAGAAACACTAAACTCAGCAGAGTTTAACCTGAGATGACATCTTCAAACTCCTGATATAGAAGCCAGGCTCCCCCCCCCAGAATGTCCCAGTAGCTTCTTGGAAGTGTAGACAGGCAGTCAGACCCCTGCCGCCCAGGGCTTTGTAATTCGTGTTTCCTTTCTTGCAGTTCTCCTCACCAAGTTATTTTTGGTTGGTTGGTGGGGTTTTTTATGGCATTTGTTAGGCACTTACCATGTGCCACGCACTGTTTGAAGTTTACCTGAAGGGATTTGAAAGTATGCCACTTTGGCAGTGACTTCTTATAGCTTTACCTCTGTGCCTCTTAATCCGGGAAGCGGAGGTGGCCGCAGTGATTGGGGAGCTTGGGAAGAAAAGCTAACGAAACTCCTCAGACTATCGAAATTGTGATTATGACTAAATGTTAATAAAGGAGGCGGATTGTGATGGTTGAAGAGAGTGAAAATATCGTACCGCATTCGTGTGGCATAATTTCAAGCGTTGGAGCATACCCCTTGGTTGAGATTATTACTATGGTTTGTGCTTTTCTGTTAACAGAAACATTAGCTTATTCTGGTTTCCATTAGTTTTTTTGAATGTCAGCGGCTTCATAGTGCATTGCACTGACTTGTTAGCATCAGCAGTTGGAAAGGTGTTTTGAATTCTTTATTTCATTTCCTGGGTCTGTGAAAATGTTACTTTCAAAAATTGCCTTGTCATCAGGAGTGATTTTGCCAAACAAGCCGAGAATTTAAAGTGGCTTCTCTGCAGTTGATGTCTCGAAGCCTCTCCAGTTGAGCACACCCAACTTCTGGGTTTATTCGGTGACTTAGACCTGCACATTAAATGACATTCCCAAGAGCCATTCAGTCTGTATTTTCCCAGAGTGCCTTTCAGAAGAAGAAGTTCCCTTTGGGAGAATTGCCACCTGAAACTGAGGCAAAACAAGCGTGTGAGAGAATAAACCTCTTTTAGTAAAAGTAGAAGGCTTCTTAATGCTGAAACAAGCCACCCTGATGGCTTGGTGCAATGTTGTCTATTCCCGAAGTGTTAAGCCAAACAAACTCTCCTGGCAATCACCCTCACTAGGGGACGGTCAGTCAGTCGATCGTATTTGATTGACTGTGTGAAGTCATATAACAGACACATTCCCTACCCACAGTGAGCTTACAGTCTAGAGGGGAGAACAGACGTCAATATAAATAAATTACAGATATGTACGTAAATGTTCTGAGGTTGGGATGGGGGAAGAACAGAGAGGAGCAAGTCAGGATGATGCAGGAGGGAGTGGGAGAAGAGGAAGGGGGTGGCTTGGTAAAGCCCCTTGGAGGAGGCACATTGCCTTCATTGAGGCTTAGAAGGGGCGGGAGAGTAATTTTCTGTCAGATGTGAGGAAAGAGGGCGTTCCAGGCCAGAGCCAGGATATAATAATGTTGGTATTTGTTAAGCGCTTACTATGTGCCGAGCACTGTTCTAAGCGCTGGGGTAGACACAGGGGAATCAGGTTGTCCCACGTGGGGCTCACAGTCTTAATCCCCATTTTACAGATGAGGGAACTGAGGCACCGAGAAGTTAAGTGACTTGCCCAAAGTCACACAGCTGGCAAGTGGCAGAGCCGGGGTTTGAACCCATGACCTCTGACTCCAAAGCCCGTGCTCTTTCCAGTGAGCCACGAGGCGAGAGGTCTGCAGTGAGATAGTGGAGATCGAGGTACAGTGAGAAGGTTAGCGTTATTCTTTCATTCGGTCGTATTCAGCGCTTACTGTGTGTGGAGCACTGAACTAAGTGACTGGTAGAGAACAGTAATAAACAGAGAGCGAAGCGTATGGGCTGGGTTATAGTTGGCAAGTAGCAAGGTGAGGTAGGAGGGGGCAAGGTGATTGAGTGCTTTAAAGCCAATGGTGAGGCATTTCTGTTTGATGCAGAGGTGGATGGGCAACTACTTGAGTTTCTTTAATGTACTCTGGGGATCTAGCTGGGTTCAAGAGGCCCACAAGCACCCCAACAAGCCCTCCTTTAGGATGTGTTTCTGTCAACTGGGAAACCCCCCAAGAGGGTGGGAAGAGGACCCCTGACTTGGGAGGATTCACGCTGCCCCTCTTTGGGCGCCAACGTTATAGAGCCGCTTTCATTCCCAACATGGGAGCCCTGGGGGAGGCCCTCGGAGAGCCCCAAGGGTGCCGGCCCAGCCTCAGCCTCTCTGCCTCTTCCACTGAGACCACACCTGTTTGGAGCTCAGCTTTATGTCTTAGGTTTCTGAGTAGCAGAAGGAGGATGGAGGACAAAGTCCCTCTAAGACATAATGGCCATGGTTCAGAGGGTCCCTTTTAATCAGGTTACACAGCAGACAAGTGGCGGAGCCGGGATTAGAACCCAGGTCCTCTGATTCCAAAGTATGCTCTTTCCACTAAGCCATGCTGCTCTAACTGTCCTGCCCCTAAGAAACTCTTCAGAAGGGTGTCCTGCAGCACTGGGCGAGGTAGGTGACATTGGAATCTGCAAATGGTTAGACCTCTTCCATAGGTCCCAGAATTCTGAGCTCCTCTGACTGAATCAGGGTGGTGTCTAGACAGTCCGCTCAGGTCTGGGCTGGGTTTAGGTGGTTCCATCAACCCTCTCTTCCTCTTCCGCCTTCCTGACCTCTCGGGGCCTGAGGTGCAATAGTTGAGGTCCCACTAAATCAGAAACGAGTCCCTGCAGCCTGTATTGTCAGTAGGCTCATTTGGAATCCGTGGGCTTCGGTTTTTGTTCACTATTTAGATGAATTAAGCCTCATGGAGGGTGTCTAGACCTTGCGGTTCATTGTACCCAAACCAGTTCTGCTATTCCCCGTCCCCATCTGTGACTAGATTTTATGGATGAAACCCTCACACCTGTTCACTGAGATGCTGGTGGTCGATTCTCCTTTGAGAGAGGGACTGTCAGCTGAGTTGTGGTTTAAAGGACAAAACCGCCCTTTCGGTAAAGGCGTGACTGTTTGACCTCTAATCTAAAAGTGGCAGGATTTACAGTTGGAGCTCTAAGGGATGATTGGCTCTGTGACATCCCTGACTGATGTAGTTTAAATTGCCTGGCAGTCTCTCGTCTAGACACCCCCCTCGGAATGTCAGCAGGCAGTCCCCAGCACTTATTTCATATCATGGCATTGGTGTGGTCGGACTGTGGGTCCCTCTCAGGATTCTAATTGTGGGAATTTCCTCCGAGGACTAGATTTCTAAGTGACGAGTTGTGGCAAGCCTAGCTCTCTTCTAGAAGTAGTAACATCTACTGTAGCCCCATTTCGTTCAGTTCGCTGTACTACTTGCTTGGGAAATACAGAATAACAATGTGACTCATTCCCCGACCACAAGGGGCTTACGCTATGATTAAAGAGATGAACATAAAAATATTTATAACTGTTGAACAAGATAAATCGAGCAGATATATAAACTTGAGAGCTCAGGTGGTAAGGAATGTGTTCATTAGTGCTAGAGTTGGCTGAAGGAATATGGCTTGGAGTGATGGGAGATTATTTCTAAATCATTATTGCTCTCTTTATATATCTATCTATACAGACAGTCGGAGAGATATCTCCCTGAGGCCCTTGATTAGAATCTTTGCCCTAGGATTCTGGCGTATTCCTCCTTTCTGCTAATTAAACCTCTGCGCAACTGTTATTGCTCTTGACCACACACTATGCCTGGATGCATCAGCGCTTGGAACTCCTTGTGACAGCTAACCCATGACAGAATAAAAGCACCGATGGATCTGTCAGAATGCATTACCTACAGTTCATCACCTAAGAGTTCCTTTTGGCCTCCTTCACGGATTCTCCTCCGCTAAACGTACCCCCGGCTGCTCTCAGGGAGGGAGCCTCTATTGAGAAGCTACGGTTTCCTAAACAATAGCACTGATAGGCCAAAAGCTATTTTCAGCCCCTGCCCTGAAAGAAGTAGGCCAAGGATAAATCTTCAGTGGAGGTCTTCAGACCCTCACACTTGATCGCCTTCATTTCAGGGTCTTGGTTCCGGTTACCCTCCGTAGGCTTCACTTGGTATTTATCTCAGCCCTCGGGGTGAGGAGAAATGAGGATTCTATAGACACCAGACCTTGCACCAGGCCTGGTGAGGCAGTAAGCCAAATGCCCTTTGCAAGTTGGCTGCTTACTCCTCCAGCTGGGGGATTTGAACTCTTCCAAGACTGCGGATAGCATTTAATGCCCTGAAAAAGAGAGTTTACCAGACTGGCTCCCAAGTATGTCAGAGGGTGAAATCCCACCCAGAAGGTAGACACTTGGCATCCTGGGGGTAGTCAGTTCACTCTTGGATTAGGCTGCGACTCTGAGCCCCGTGTGGGTTCACATGTGGACGGTGTCTGACCCGATTCTCTTGTATCTACCTCAGTGCTCAGCACAGGGCTCGGCAGAGTAAACACTCAAGAAATACCACAGTCACTATTATTAATATTATTCTAATTCTCTTCACCAGTATCAGTGAACTTAGAGGTTCACCCTGTGTCAAGAGCCCACGAGGGAACCTGAGGACTTGTAATTTCCCTGTGTCAGCCTTGGGAAGAGCCCAGAACTGGGAGTCAGGAGACCTGGATTCTGATCCCTGCACTGCCCCCTGCCTGCTGTATGGCCTTGGGCAAGTCACTTACCTTTTCTGCTCCTCAGTTCCCTCATCTGTAAAGTGGAGGTTAAATTCCTGTTTTCCCTCCTCCTTAGTTGGTGGGCTCCATTTGGACAGGGATTGTGTGTGACCTGATTATCTCCCATCTACCCCAGGGTTTAAAGTTCAACATAGACCACAATCACTGTTATTGTATTACCTTTGTGAAGGCACTGGGAGAGTCGGTCTGTCAACCTGTTAGGGGGAATGGTGCTTCTGTGACATAGAGCGGACTGGAGACGTCTCACATTCTCATGAGGAAAAGAAGGTAGTTGCAGGGAGCAACTACCGAGGACTGTCTTTGCTTCCTGACTCTTAATGAGTTCCGCCATTGTCTTCTACCGGAAGACAAAAAGAGTCAGAGGACTAAGCACACGATCAGAAAGGGAACATAAGGCAGAGGGAAGGGGACTCTAGTCCCCGTTTTTTCCACCTCCTTGAAATGCTCTCAGACTTTGGGTTTCCTCAGGTGGCTCTCCCCTATCTCTCTGGTCACTTCTTTTAATTCACCGGTTATTTTTCCACCTCTCATTCCTTACCTGTGGGAGTCCTGGAAGCCTTTGGACCTCTACTATTCTTGCTTTATACCCACTCTTCTGGAAAACTCATTCACTCACAAAGCATTGGCTACTACTTCTATAAGGGTGATGCTCAAATCTACCTCTCTGGCCCCAACCTCTCGCCAACTTTCCAGTCCCATATTTCCTCTTACCTCTAGGACATCTCCACTTGGATGTCTATCTGGCATCTCAAATTCTGCATTCCTAAAATTGAACTCATCATTCTCCTTCCTAATTCTACTCCTCTTTCTAAGTTTCCCATCTCTGTCAATAACACCACCATCCTCCCTGTCCACAAACCCCGAAAACTTGGCGTTGTCTCTGACTCCTTACCCGCTTCAAGCGATAAATGATATTCATTGAACGCCATCTTGAATAAATACATGGGTGTCCTTGATTTTTTGGAAAGTGACACTGCCGATGGCAAGATCCTGTCCATGCACGTGAGTGCGGGGGAAAAGACTGATATATGACCTTACCTTTCATCCCACATTATTTGCAAACTGTAAGGAGAGAGCCTAACTACATCAATGGGTTTGGCCCGTACAGAGTCTGGCTGTATTTTCCAACCTGCCTCTTGAAAATGGCCACCCTGCCCTGGAAGAGTAAGATTCGCTGTTGAAGAGCACTCAAGAATGTTAGTTTTGTTTATTTGTTTGTCTGCCTGGATCTGCATGGATTAAGTTTTCTTTATTGGAAGGAATCGTTCCACCTAAAATTCTAGTTTGAGCTCAAACATACACACATAAATGTGCCGTTGAATGTTGACCTAAAACATAAGGAGAATGAGTGAAGCCAACAGGATTAACGTTCTTGGAATCAAATACCTTTAGTCCAACAACAAAAAATAATAGCTTCAAATTCTCCCAACAAAATCAGTTAATCATGGTAATAATAATGATAATTGTGGTACTTGTTAAGCTCAGGCACTCTACTAAGCTCTGGGGTGGGTACAAGCCAATCGGGTTGGACACGGTCCCTGTCCCTCGTGGGGCTCACAGTCTCAATCCCCATTTTACAGATGGGGTAGCTGAGGCACATAGAAGTGAAACGACTTGCCCAAAGTCACAAGCAGACAAGCAGCAGATCTGGAAGTAGAACCCATGGCCGTCTGGCTCGCGGGCCCACGTATCCACTAGGCCATGCTTCCGAGCGCTTACTATGTGCACAGCACAGAAATTCTTTCAGTCCCCTATTGGGCTTGACCTTAGCAGATAGGGGATGTGACCCACCTGGGGGAACATGAGCTGGAACACTTTTTTCCCTACTATCTCATAAGAATCGGAATGAGCGAGGAAAAGGATGTCTTCAGCAATAGGGATGCAGCTCCTGACATTAATCATCGAAAGCAAACCTTAAATTTGAACTGCCGTGGATCCCCACATTGTAATGAGGATGAATGAGACAATTGGGAGAGTTGGGTTGGTAAATAAGAGTTCGTGTACGTTGCCTCGTTTCCTGCTGAATAATGCAGTTTTGGGAAGAACTCGAAAGGGTTGCTACTAAATATTCTGGGTGATGATAAGGACGCGTTACCTGTTCGGTTTTAAAGCCCGGACCCGGGATGGCCAAACTGCAGCTTGGGAGCCCCATGTCACTCTTCTTCACTTGCTGCGTGTCTCACCTTAAAAATGATTTTGCCCTGGGACTGGGTTACAGGGATTTGCCACTCCAGCCCTGTTGGCGGCTGCTGTGGCACCCCCACCCATTTGGGCCCCAGCCAGGAAGAGGAAGAACACTAGCCCCCCCCATCATGTTTTGCTCACTGCCCTCGCTTACCATCACCTCTTAGCCACCCAGAAGTGCAGCAGTGCTGTTTCTCGATCTGCGGCTCTCGGCTCCTCAGTCCGTGAGGCTTGACCGCTCCTGTCCTAGACCAGTGCTCCTCAACCTTTGTCTGGCTGCACCATACTCTCTGCACTCCTGCCCTTTTTATATCTGCTCAGGGGTCAGGGCCAGATGGTAACATGAATGGAAACCAGCAGGACTAGCTGGGCATATGGAACCTCTTTGTTCGTGGGAACGTTCTCACTGGGAAATATAATTGTGCTTTCCCAAGAAAGTCTGATCCAAAATGCCTGAGATGCCCTGTCTCCGATCAGGCCCGATTTACTAGTAAAGTGGTATTTATTAGGCACTTACTATGTTCCAAGTTCCAGACTTGATCCCTCTACCTCCCACCCACCACCAAGCAGCCCACCCCTTCTTCTTCCAGGAGAGCGGGCCGGAGTCTGGAAAGATGCGAAATGTTTCCGAGGCCCTAAAGCTGCGAGAGTTTGTTCTGTTCCTTAGTCCCATGTTCCCTGCCTTTGTTAGCTGCTCGCTTTCTTTCTCTTGCTGGTATGATCCTTGAACAAGATTTTTCTGAGAGTACTGTAATTAAAGCAGAGTAAAGTAGACACACAACAATCTGGTCAGAAACAGTACCTGTCCCACATGGGGTTCCCAGTCTAAAGGGGAGGAAAAAATGGAATATTCCCCCATTTTACAGATGAAGAAACTGAGACACCCAGAAGTGAAATGACTCTCCCAATTTGTTACGCAGCAGGCAAGTGGCAGAACTGGGATCGGAACACAAGTGCTCTGACTCCCGTGCTAGGCCGCAGTGCTTCTAGAACAGTCTCAGGTTGAGGTAGGGGAAACTGAGATACTAAGGAGTGATGATGATATGTGGATAAGCAGGGGAGTAGGGAATAAAACCAAAATTGGCTTTCAGAGGTCTGGCACAAGAATAGGCTGCAGACCTTAGTTGCCTCTCGCCAAGGTGCTGAGAGGGACGTAGAGGTGGAAAAGCAGGGAGTGGAGGGAGAAGAACTCTCCCTCTCCTAAGCTTCTGACATCCTCAACAGAATGCTTTGCTTAGACTTTTCACAAACAGCAGAAGGTAAGTTGGTTATATTGCTTATATTTGAGCATTCCAAGGCTCACGCTGAACATTTTGGTGATCCTCAAGTCAGTTGTTTACCGGAAGATGGACGGAATGTGTTGTAACATATTCTTTCTCTGCCTCTAGGCCGTTCCTTCAGCCTTACTGTATTGCAACTCTTCTATCTCTTAAGTAACACAGTTGTAGTCTGTTGCTGTTGTTGTTACTTACATGTGAGATAACTAGCGATCCGTCAGCAGTCATAAAGATATCGGATTGGAAAGCTCAAGTAGGTGGTTGATTTGAAATTAATGGAGCTTGGGGTTCTGGAAAGTAATTTGATATGACCCTCCACTGCTTCCGCTGATTTGCTAAAAGCTAAACAAGCCGCCTAAAGCTCTGCCTCCTTGCAAATCAATTTTTCTTGTGGCAGGAGTACCCTCGGACTCCATTCTTAGTGCCATTTCCTGTTTCCAGACCTCAGCGATTTGATCATTAAATGGACCTCAGGAAGGATAGTGGATGGAGAGAGGCGCATTGATTCAGAGCTGCCTCTACATCATTTTTTTTTTCCTACGATGACAATGCAGCCCGAAGTTCTGCATCCAATTTTCTTTTCTTATTTTTTCTTGCCTTCTAAGTGAAATTTAGATTTCCACCCGTGTGAAGTGGTTCAATAAAGCAAATACACAAGGACACACTGAGAGAGAATTGTTTGTAGTTTATGGTAGTTGTTCAGCACTGTGCCAGGTACTCTACAAGGTTCTGGTTTCACTTTTTTAATTTATTTGCCAGATATCTCAAATCTGAGCTTCTCTGAGTTGCTGTGGATGCTGATGAAGTACTTCAAATGGGTCCTTATTTTTGTGAAGAACTCAGTGGGAGAGCTGATGCCCATTTAGTGAGCTTGTAGTCTAAATAAAGAGGACAGTAGGATTGGCAAGAATTTTAGGGGAAAGAGCATTACTGCCCTTTATTTTCAAAGCTATTTTGCGCAGTCTTTATCAGGATTAGGCTAACCCATGTGATCAGAATGTATTTGCTTGAAGGAACTCTCTGGGATAGTGACACAGAACTTTTTGTCATCTGAGAGTCCTTCCCGCAAGAGTCTAGGCCTTGGAAGGCACCTCAAAAGTATGGTTTTCATTTTCCCGCCCTCTGCAGGTTCTACTCATTTTGAACATCATGGTCACAGAAATTTAGTAGTTCTAGGTAAAGAAAAATGAGCAGTCATGCAAAAAAAACAAATTCACAGACCAATGCAAGCGAATCATCAGGAGGGATTTGGGATAGAAATAAGGCAGAATTTCCCTGCTGCCAATGTTGTGAAATGAGTTGCCAAAGGAGTTTCGGGAATTCTTCTTCCTCAAGATCTTTTTTGAGTGTGGGAGAAATTCTCATTTGCTTCTCTTGGCTGTGAACTCATTATGGGCAGGGAACGTGTCTGCTAATTCTGTTGCATTGAACTCTCCCAAGCGCTTACTACAGTACTCTGCATATAGTAAGCCCTCAGTATAAGACCTAACTGCTTCTACATCTTTTTTTTCCCTGTGATGACAATGCAGCCTGAAGTTCTGCCTCCAATTTTCTTTCCTCTTTTCCTTATTTTTTCCTGACTTCGAATTGAAATTTAGATTTCACTTGTGCAGGAGGGCTTTCTAGAGAGGTGATCCTTCAGAGTCCTCACCCTGCAGCTGCTTCATGCTTTTATGACAACTTTTAGTCGTAGCTAGGTAGTGGGTAGTGCCCAGAAATGGAAATCGGGAAGGGACTTCACGCCTGAGTTCACCCCCTGTCCATCTGCCAGGGATTCTGGAGGATCTCACCTAGGACCTTCCTGACCTAGGCACTGGCAGCATTTAGGGGGCCAGAAGTTAGGGGAGTGGAGCGATCAGGCTGTTTATCTGTTGCAGATGACTCTTTGGATTCCTGTGGGGCATCTCTGAATGGGAGGTCTTGGACAATGGCCTTTTCTGCCCAACAGCTGAAATGGCCCTGGTCTGAAATATTCGAGCACTTTACCGGTATTGTCATTGGCTTCACCCCTGCCGGTGACCAGCAGACTTGTCATCCTCATTAGGGGGAGAAAGAAACCAAGACCCTGAGCTGTTAAATACTCCAACCGAGGTCAAAAACTCCACGAGCGACTAAAAGTCACCTTGCATTTGGTTACAATCTCTAGTCCCTGGGCTGGAATTAATTTAAGAACTGAGCTTGTCAGGGCTGTCGGCCTCTGACTATGAATACATTTGAATTCATACGGAGTTCACTTCACTCGGAGGAGAGACGGAAGCAAGTTTGCTTCCCGAATAATTTTATTTAATTCATCAAAATGGACATACTTCGGGCCCAGTGAAGTAATTTATAAGTTCATCTAATTACTTGGAGACTGTCGGTTCAGCCCCCCAGAGAGAATTTGCAGCTGTACTCCACAGGCCTTGGATGGCTGAGATTGTTCTGGGGAAGCCATTTAAGCAAAACGGCTTAAGGTACCGGAAAGCCAAACTTTAAGGAGATTATCTCATTAATTCTGACCTCTGAGGCGCTCTGATGTTGCATGAAAGTCACAGGGAGGGTAGTAACAAGGCCAGAAAGACTTGATCCCTCTACCTCCCACCCACCACCAAGCAGTGCACCCCTTGTTCTTCCAGGAGAGAGGGCCAGAGTCTGGAAAGATGCAAAATGTTTCCGAGGCCCTAAAGCTGCGAGAAAGTTTGTTCTGTTCCTTAGTCCCGTGTTCCCTGCCTTTGCTAGCTGCTCGCTTTCTTTCTCTTGCTGGTATGATCCTTGAACAAGATATTTCTGAGAGTACTGTATTTAAAGAAGTTTTAATTGCTGATACTAGAATTAAAATTTCTCTAGATATGTTGTCTTCTCCGCTAAGTGCTCAATTCCTTGAGGTCAGGGATTGCATTTTTGCAAACGCTGATGGTAGATTGTAAGGTTCTTGATGATAGATATTGTGTCTACCAACTCTATTGTAATCTGCATGTAGTAAGCACTCAGTAGATGCCATTATTTGAACTTTAACATTCTCTGTAGCTCCCCACAATTCCTAGGGTAGTATTCTGATGAAAGAGCATGGGCCTGGGAGTCAGAGATCCTGGGTTCTAATGCTGGCTCTGCCAGTTGCTTGCTGTGTGATCTTGGGCAAGTCACTTAACTTCTCCATGCCTCAGATTCCTCAAATGTAAAGTGGGGATTCGTTACCTGCTTACTTAGTAAGATCATTGTGGGAAGGGAATGTGTCTGGTTTTTGTAGTATTGTACTCTCCCAAATACTTAATTCAGAGCTCTGCACACAGTAAGCACTCAGTAAATATGATCGACTAACTGACTGACTTGGAGCCCCCACGCGGGACGGGGACTGTTTCCGATGTAATTAACTTATACCTACCCCAGTGTTTGAAACGGTGTTTGACACATAGCAAGCGCTTAACAGGTACCGTAAAACAAACAGTGATGATGATGACGGAGAAAACTAATCACATCCCCCACCTTGAATGTGGTGTACAAAAGACATGTCTTCCTGAAAGCTCTAAAAGGCAGTCCTGGAATTTATGTGTAGGGCCTCTTCCCTTAATGCAACCATCCTTCTCCAACTCTGAGCGTGTGGATGGGTAACACAAGCACGTAATTGGGAAGACCACAAAACCACCACTCTGTCTGATCTTTGTTGCCCATCCTTTGGATTGCTGACTTGATTTCCTAAATTAGAGTTCACAGTCTCTGAGCCAGTTCCTTCAGGAGAAGAAATTATTTCTTCTCCTTCTAGAACTAGAATTTCTTTGAGCAAGCACCAGTGAGCATAGGACTTGGGTTCTGATCCCGGCTCTGCCGCACATCTGCTGTGTGACCATGGGCATGTCACTTCACTTCTCTGTGCCTCAGTTACTTCATCTACAAAATGGAAATTCATTCATTCAATTGTATTTATTGAGCGCTTACTGTGTGCAGAGCCGTGTACTGAGTGCTTGGGAAAGTACAGTGAAGTAATAGAGACAATCCCTGCCCGCAGCGAGCTCACAGTCTAGAGAAGATTAAGACTATGAGCCCTATTTGTGACAGGGACTGTGTCCAACCTGATTTTTTTGTAACGACCCCAGTGCTTAATACAGTGCCCGGCATATAGTAAGAGCTCTGCAGATATCGTTAGAAAAACAAACCAATATGGATTGTTGCAGCAAAGGAGAGCGTCAGTTCGAGCAAATTTTAAAAAAAAATGTAAATCACATCCCCAGTGATCACATCAACATACCCTACTGGGGATTTCTGGCCTCCCTCCCAAGGTAACCGGTTATTCACACAGCTTTAGGAAGCCTCATTTATATATGGATTCATTAGAATGAGTAGTCAAAATAGGAGTTCTAAGGTGTTGCTAATAATTAAGTAATACTAGTTCCTACTGCAGTCCTGTTACATGTATTATTTCGCATTGGTGAAACAAGGAGTGCAAGTTTGGCCCTTCCCATTTTAAAAGGGAAAAAACCGAAGCACAGAAAGACTAGGTCACAGTTATGTCAGTGTAACAGCCGAAGCTAGGCTACCCGGTCCTGAGTCTACAGCCAGAATCAACTCACCTAGCACACACCCCTTGTCCACTCTCCTGCCTACAAGTGCTCTTCCTATCAGGCCGTGCCCTATCCTGCCCTGTAGTAACACAGTAAGCGCTCAATAAATACGATTGAATAATAACTCCTTGTAGTAGGGCCCCCAAGATGGCAGAGGCGGAGAGAGGGGAGCTGTAGTGGAAGAAACCATGTTGACCGGTGGCGGGCAGGTGAGGCAATTGGAAAAAGCTGGCCCAGGGGAACTCTGAGGAGGAGAGTCACAGGAGGATAGGCGACGGATCCAGCCTTAGAGAAACCAGCTCTGGTCCCTAAAGCTGCGTCCATCTCCCTGGCCCTTCTATCAATGCTGTCTGAAACTCCCCGGCCAGCTGGCTCCTCAAATCTTTTCCTGTTCCTTGGGGGAAGTGGCAGAATGGGTTTGGACTAGCCAAGGCTCATCATCCTTGCTGCTTTTAACATTGCAGAGATCACTCGATTAGTAGGCAGCCATGAAAATTAGCCCTGGACCACATGCCGGATGGAGAGTCTGGTGTTGAGGCAGTCTGACTCAGTATGGATATAGCACTGGACGCCTTCATCTCTGGTAGTTTTGTCTTAAGGCCCCAGCCGCCTTCTTCTGCAGCTCAGAAGACAAGCCTATGTTTAGAGGGATTTGGGAAGGGAAAACAAAGACTTTGGAGAGTATGCACTGAGGGTGCAATTTACACGAGAGGCGTTGGGTCGGATTAAGGCTGTTTCTGGGCACCCCTAGCTCATCTATCTCCACCTAGCTGAAGAGGTTGATTTATGACTCGCTAATGAGCCACATCCCCAATGATTAACAGCCAATATAAAGCAGTGTAACATGGGCATTTAGCTGAGCTTTCCTGGAATCCATTTGTTTATGCAAAATGGTGGTTATGATGTTGTTGTGCTATCCTGTAAGCACAGTGAAGTGTGAGTAGTGTTGACCTGTAAAACGGTTAATCTCTGCTGACTCTCTCTCCGGTACGCTTTTCTTTGAGATTTCATGGGAATCGGTATTTGTGGGAAATTTGGGGGGTTTTAGCTGCATACAGTGTGCTCTTGGGGAGCAGAAGGAGAAAGGGGTAGGTAAGGAGGGATGTGGTAAGCACGGGAAGGCTAATGCGAATTTTGTAATTAAAACAAGGAGAGGCAGAACCGTAGTACAGTGCTCTGCACACAGTAAGCGCTCGATAAATGCGATTGAATGAATGAAAAGAAGACTCAGAAACACAGTGAAGGGGTAGGGATAACATTATATTTGATGCTCTTCCACCTAGGACGTAGTCCGTCCGGATGCCAAGTTTCTGGCCTGGCAACTCCTGTTGGATATCTTCCAGACGCTCACAAATACTTTCCCATTGCTGTCAATATTAGCAGAGTCTTTTTATTACTAGCAATCTTACTAATATAATCTATTAAGCACTTACTTTGTGCAGAGCACTGTACTGAGCCCTGGAGATGATTGAGTTCTATGCGGGCTGGCTATTCAGAGACCGATAGGAAAAGCCTAACTTTAGTTCTCATTTGCCAGCTTGTTTTTCACAGAACCTTTCACTTCGTTTCAGCAGACACTCTGCTGTCTGTTGGTAACGTTCAAAAGCTCTTAGCCTTCCCAGAGCAGTATCATTCCAAATTGCATTTCACACATTGGAATTGCATGAGATCTTGCATGAACGCAGATTTGCAGTTAGTAGGACGCTCCTCTAGGCACATTCGTCATCGGGGGCGTCTCGGGGCGGCTACGGAATCCAAGAGGAATGGGACCGGGTTTCATTATGACGTAACGAAGCTTCGCACCATCAGAACCGGTGTCAGCTCCCCTGTGAAGCAGTCAGAAATCTGGGAACTCTCCCGCAGGCCAAGGAAAGGCCCAACCGACGACTGCCAAATGTTCCTACATGCCCTGACAGATTTTGTTTCCTCCATTTCGTTAATCCCCTCAAAGGTCCATCGGCTCTGTGTCATTGCTGCAAATTACAAAGTGAAAATCTCAGAGAAAGCAAAGCCAGTCGGAAGACTCGTGACCGATGTAGAATAGTCGCTTTTTTATGGTATTCGTTAAGCGCTTACTATGTGTTATATTACCTTACTAAGTGCTGATGTAGATAGCAGGTAATCAGATTGGACCTAGTCCCTGTCTCACATGGGACTCGTGGCCTTAAGCCCCATTTTACAGATGAGGTAACAGGCACAGAGAAGTGAAGTGACTCGTCCAAGGTCACACAGTCGCCACGTGGCAGAGGCAGGATTAGAACCCACATCCTGACTCCCGTGCCCGTGCCCTACCCATTGGACCCCACTGCCGCATTCCATTGCTGAACTTAATCCAGGAGCCAACATCTTCAGGCTTCAGGAAAAAGTAGTGGTCCTGCTTCGTAAGGGTAGGCTCTGATCCCACGTATCTCCGCTATTCCCGCCGAGGCAGCATTCTCGGACCCAGTGCACCGGACTGAACGTGGAGGAGGAAAACTGAGCTAATCCAGTCTGACAGGCTCCAGAGAGGGTCTCGTCATCTAGCCGGGCTCTTCTGCCACGGAGGTGTCCTCGGTTTTGTCCCCCACGCTGCCGTAAATGAATCGCATCAGCTGACCAATTCAGTCCTTTTCTCCAACTGTAAAGTGGAGAATGGCCTACTCTTGCTGCCCTCAGAGTTGATTTGAGGGTTAATGTCGGAAGAGCCCTGAGAAACCCGTAGGAGAAAAGTTCGGGGTTTACCCGCAGGGTTTTTTTGATGACCTTCCCCATAAAGGGGGTGGAGAATAATCTTCCCTCCTCCCGTCAGTTCCCCCAGCCACCCACAGCTGCGTAGCCACCACTCTCGGAAGGTACAGTAGTAAATCCCCTGTCTCCTCACTTCCTTGACTAACTAAGATCCCGATTTGGCCCAGATCCCAGGGAATTTGCTCCCTTCATTCTCCCTATCCTCCAGTCCTGCTGCCGTGCCATTGCCTGGCAGTACAACTGTATGGCAACTTAGTGGGAGGGAACCCCGGACCCTGAGACCGGCTTCTGTTCTTCCTTGGCTCCGTGACTTCAGGCCACTCACCTACCCTCACTGTGCTTTCAGTGTCCCGTCTGCCAAATGAGGTGAGTAATGCACACCCCTCCCTGGGCCATACAGAAAGAAGAGAATCTTGAAAGTATTTGCAATTTTCCAAGATATATGTTGAAGAAGTGGAGTGAAAGGCTTGAATGCTTCTTATTAATGGCAAAAGCCAGTCAAACTATGCCTACTAGTTTAATGAAGGTAGTTCTTTGCTTCAAAACATAGCATTTTTTTAATGAATTCTTTTCTTTTGCTTTTCCTGATTGTGGCTGGAGAATACAGCTTCCTAGAGCCAAGAGACTAATAATACACAGTCCATTAAATCCCTACCCTTAGGAGCTTTCCAGATGAATCATTTGTAATTCTAGTTTTTATAATGTTGTGGCAGATGAAGCTTGTTAAGATGGTTTATTTTCTGGGCCCTTGGGTTCCACGAAAAGTCTGTGTGCCCTGCCTGGATTCATTCATTCATTCATTCAATAGTATTTATTGAGCGCTTACTATGTACAGAGCACTGTACTAAGCGCTTGGAATTGACCCCACCCCACTCCCGTTCTTTTTTTGTTTGTTTTTAAATGGTATTTGTTAAGCACTTACTGTGTACCAGGCACTGTACTAGAGTAAATACAAGGTAATCAATTGGGTTGGATACAGTCCCTGTCCCACATAGGGCTCACAGGCTTAGTTCCCATTTTACAGATGATGTATCTTAGGCACAGAGAAGTTACGAGACTTGCCCAGGATCACACCCCAGACAGGCGTCAGAGGTGGAATTAGAACCCACATCCTCTGACTCCCAAGCTCGTGCTCTTTCCTTTAGGCCATGCTGCTTCCTACTCAAGGTTTTCATAATAATAATGATAATAATAATGATGGTATTTGTTAAGCTGTTACTATGTGCCAAGCACTGTTCTAAGCGCTGGAGTAGATACGAGGTAATCAGGTTGTCCCACATGGGCCTCACAGCCTTACTCCACATGTTACAGATGAGGCACAGAGAAGTGAAGTGACTCACCCAAAGTCATTCAGCTGACAAGTGGCGGAGCCGGGATTAGAACCCACAACCTCTGACTCTTTCCACTAAGCCACACTGCTTCATCATTTGGGTTTTGTCATTTTGGTTCCCCGGATTTTCAAGAGACACGGGTTGATGCTGAATTTGGGGGGCGGGGGGTGTTTGTGATTAAGGACTGATTTATTTTTTTTTTACCATGAGGCTTAGGCCGTTCCTTGGGGAAGCCATGTGACTTGGTGGAAAGAGAACAAGCCTGGGAGTCAAAGTCTCCAGGTTCTAATCCAGGCTCTTCCATCTATCTGCTGTGTGATCTTGAGCAAGTGTGATCTTGGGCAAGTTACTTAACTTTTCTTTGCTTCAGTCTCTTCATGGCAAAATGGGAGTGTAATACCTTTTCTCCTTCCTACTTACTCTGTGAGCCCCATGTCGGACCTGATTACCCTGTATCCAACCCGGCACTTAGTACAGTATTTAGCGTATAGTAACTATTTAACATATATCACAGTTATTATTTTTATTATTATTATTAGGATTTTTAATGGCATTTGTTAAGCGCTTACTATGTGCCGGGCACTGTAGTAAGCACTGGGGTAAATAAATGTTAATCGGGTCGGACACAGGCAGTTTCCGTGTTTCATTTGGGGGTCACGGTATTAATCACATTTTACAGATGAGATAACGGAGGCACAGAGAAGTCAAGTGACTTGCCCAAAGTCAAACAACAGACAAGTGGTGGAGCCAGGATTAGAATCCAGATGCTTCTGACTCTGGAGCCCGTGCTCTGTCAACTAGGCCACACTGCTTCTATTATTATTTTATTATTATGACTCTTCTGAAGTCCAAGATGCATTCTCTGAAGGCAGAGCCAAGTTGGGTTGGGAGAGACTCATCTTGCAGGGAAAGAAATATCTTGTGGGGCTACTGACAAAATATATATTTGACAAAATATAAGGTAGCTGAGGCAGCTCCTTTACCTGGCTGATGATCTAGCGGGTGAGAGACTGAAATGCAGCCGGGGCGATGGGGTGACGTCAGAGTTCCCGGGTCAGGTTCCGAGGCAGGACTAGTTTGGGGGCCTTGCTGCTGAACAGCCGGCGACTGCAAGAATTAGGTTGGTGCTGGATAACAGATTCCCTATATAGAATAATGGTTAAAAAAAGAAGTTTCTGCTGGGAAATTCAGTTAGGTCTATACCTCTTCCTAGCCTAGACATGCAGTCAGATTTATTGATCTCAGGGTAGCAAATGCTCAGGAAAATGATCTCCATTTGCAGTGTCTTCTGAGTTCTTAACTCTCCAGTGAGGGATTTCTTGGAAAAGTCGGACTTCCAGTGTCTCTCAGTTTGTTCCTTTGTGCAACACTGCATTCCATGCTCTGCTTTCAGAGCTGGGGATAATGACTCATTGAGAGGTTGGGAAGAATTGCTCCCCGGTTTATTTCCAACACCCCAAATCATATCAACCCACCCACCATCTCTAGGTCTTGGGGATGTATATATGCCCATTTTCAGTGGGTATGTGTGTATTTAATTGTACTTTCAACTATTTATTTTGATCGGTCTGTAAATGTTTCAGTGTTTGTCTCCCTCAGATTGCAAGTTATGAGAAGCAGCGTGGCCCAGTGGAAAGAGCACGGGCTTGGGAGTCGGCGGTCATGGGTTCGAATCCTGGCTCTGCCACTTGTCAGCTGTGTGACTGTGGGCAAGTCACTTAACTTCTCTGTGCCTCAGTTACCTCATCTGTAAAATGGGGATGAAGACTGTGAGCCTCACGTGGGACAACCTGATTACCTTGTGTCTACCCCAGGGCTTAGAACAGTGTTCTGCACATAGTAAGAGCTTAACAAATACCAACATTAATTAATTAAGTTCCTTGTGGGCAAAGAATGTACACCTTCTTTCTGTTGTACTTTCCCAAGTTCTTCATAAAAATTGTGATTTTTCATTAAATGCTTCTTATGTGCCAAGCACTGAAGTAAATAGACGATAGTGAGGACAAAGTCCCTGTCGCAAATGAAGCTCACAGTCTAATTAGGAGGGAGAACAAGTATTGAATAGGCCTAGCTCCATCACTTGCCTGCTGTGTGACCTTTAAGTTAAGTCACTTCACTTCTCTGTGCCTTAGTTTCCTCATCTGTAAAATGGGGATTAACCCTCCCTCAGATTGTGAGCCCCATGTAGGTCGAGGACTTGTCTGAGCTGATTATCTTGTATCAAGCGATGCCTGACACAAAAGTACTGAACAGACACCACAGTCAGTAATTGTAGCAGTAAGCACTTAAATACCACAGTTGTCATTGTTATTATTATAATGGCTTGCTCCTCAAAATAAATTGAATCTCATCTGGCACCTCTCTGACCCCTAAAGCACTCCAATCCCTACCATGCTAGCACAGATCCTCTCTTTAAATCCTCACTTTTCCTCTTTCCCCTTTTGAAAAATCAACCCATCAATGACAGTGATTTGTTACGTTTTGAAAATACTGATATATCTGGTTGTTTTCCCCAGAACCCTTTTGCGTCTCTGTTTTGATCCAACCGGAAATCAAACTGCCCCCTCTGATTTCTTTTAGTTTCGATTTTGTCTTATCTGCATCACTTTTTCCTCCCTTAGTGTGGATTTCTGGAATTTACATATACCAGACTTGGGGAAAACAGCACCCTAAGTTGTGCAGGAAGCTGGCATAGGTGGGGGAAGTAAGAGGACTATAACTAGTTGTCCCCCCAAAACCCGGGACCTTCCCTACCCCCAAGTTGACTGAATTAATGAAGGAAATGCACATCAAAGCACTGTGGACCTCTCATTTTCACCACATACCTTCCTCCCAATTCTCAAGTGAATCGTAATGAATTATTCCTTTCATCTTGACCCAGTTGGGTAAAAAGAACTAATCTTCCTCAGAAGCTCTGTCAGCCGCCATTATGTAAAGTGCCTGGACTTAACTTTTTGCGGTGAGTGGGAAAGGAAAGAAAATTGCCCTATTCTCAAGTTTGCGACGTATTAGGTTCGGTCATGGACCGGTGCCATGGCTAGGTCGAGAGACCAGTGACACTTTTCAAATATACCCTCTCCTTGCACAGAAACTCGGGAAATAGATGCTGGCTCTAGGAGGGATGAAACTGAGTTAATCGGAAGAAAAATTATTTGCTTACATTAATGTCTGGTTCCCCCTCCATACTGCGAACCCATCATGGGCCGGGAATGCGTCTGCCAAATCTGTTGTAGCATAGTCTTTCTCCCAAGTACTTAGTACAGCGCTCTGCACATAGTAAGTGCTCAATATATATACCATTGAATGAGTAAATGAATTAACAAGAGTTCACAAATGGTCGGAGTCTAATAACCCCGTCATTCATCCTGTTCTTTCCTTCCCCTGTTGCAGCCAAATTTCCATAATCCAGACTATTCCTATCTCCCCGTTTCTTCAAATGACCGAGAATTGGCTGTATTTGCAGATTGTTTATTGAGCTCCTTTAAGGGGATCGGGACTCTTTAATTTAAAACAAAGTACAGATGCAGTTCCTGCCCTTTTAGAACAAAGGAATGGTAAAAAGAGAGTGACTGAAATCTCCAGTTTTGATAAGAATACTGAGGGTCGGGTTGATCCGATTCGGTATTTTCTAGCATCTGTCTGGCCTTCAATTTGTATTAGGTAGTATACGGTAAGAAAAAAGAGGAGGGGAACCTGTATTTCCTCTTTGGAAAATGAATGTATGTTGACTCCCCTTTATCCCCCGGCCCCACCTCCTTTCTAACAATAATAATAATGGTATTTGTTAAGCGCTTACTGCGTGCCAAGCACTGTTCTAAGCGCTGGGATAGATAGAAGGTAATCAGATTGCCCCACGTGGGGCTCACAGTCTTAATCTCCATTTTCCAGTTGAGGTAACTGAGACACAGACAAGTGAAGTGGCGTGCCCCAAGTCACACAGCTGACAAGTGACAGAGCTGGGATTAGAAGCGTGGCTCAGTGGAAAGAGCCTGGGCTTCGGAGTCAGAGGTCATGGGTTCGACTTCCGGCTCTGCCACTTGTCAGCTGTGTGACTGTGGGCGAGTCACTTCACTTCTCTGTGCCTCAGTTACCTCATCTGTAAAATGGGGATTAACCGTGAGCCTCACGTGGGACAACCTGATTACCCTGTATCTCCCCCAGTGCTTAGAACAGTGCTCGGCACGTAGTAAGCACTTAACAAATATCGACATTATTAACCCATGACTTCTGACTCCCAGGCCCGGGCTCTTTCCACTAAGCCATGCTGCTTTCTCTCTCTCTCTTCTCTACTATTTGGGGAAGAAGAACTAGAGTGGGATGGATGCTGAAGGAAGCCCTCACCATTATTAGGGCCCCAGCTGCCACCACCACCACCAGGATGGCTCAGCTTGTGGCTTGGAGGAGGCCTTGCTGCTCCCTGGACCTCCTGCTCGGATCGCAGGGATCTGACAGGAATGGGTCCTGGGCCTGGACCCTAACTGAAGGCACATGGAGGGATGATGCAGTTTCAGAGTCACCTGTAATCAGATCATGAGCAGATCCTCCCTGTGTTTGGCCTGGGTCCAGTTGCTCTTCAGTGGGCAATAGCTTTAGTCAATAACAGCGCCAGAGTTGCAGGCTGAAAGAGGTTACGCACCTTTCGGGTGTAAATAACCACCAACCCAACATAGCTTAAGCACAGGGAGAATCTGGCTCTGTATGAACTGACCACTCCTGGTGACCAAGTGCTCAACACAGAGCAGAATGAACGGATGACAAGCTGGCAGAGTCCCGCAGAGCACCGGTGCCAGAACCGGCAACTCTGACGAATTCATACGGATGCTTCCAAAGGCTATTAATTTTCCTCGGCCTTTCCGGTTTTGCCTTCTCTCAGCTTCCTCAGCCTCTTAGGCATTAATTCATTTATTTTTTGTAAAGCTCTGTAAAAGTCAGAATAATACGAGGCGATCTTGAAAATGGAAACAGGCCCAGTCTGGGGCAAATGATAATAATAATGTTGGTATTTGTTAAGCGCTTACTATGTGCAGAGCACTGTTCTAAGCGCTGGGGTAGATACCGGGTAATTAGGTTGTCCCGCGTGAGGCTCGCAGATAATCCCCATTTTACAGATGAGGTCATTGAGGCACAGAGAAGTTAAGTGACTTGCCCACAGTCACACAGCTGACATCAGCACATCAAGGAGCTACCTTTCACTTGAACACAGAGCTTTGCACATTGCTTGTAAATTAGTCCCTTTCATTCAGGCCGTTGTTTTGATTTTGGGTGTTGTGGTTTTTTAAAACGATATCTGTAAGCGCTTACTAAGTGCCAGGCACTGTACTAAGTGCTAAGGAGAACTAAGCAGTCAGAGGTCTCTTCTGATGCATTGGGTGGCTTCTTGATCTTGACTGGACTGATTTTTTGGCCTTGTGAAAGACAGAGGGTGGACTCCAGCCTCTCCAAACCCGGGGCTAATCGGATGCACTAAATTAGGGGAATTACTAAGAACTCTCCAAATGAATGGTTTGCAGCATGGTCAGAAGACAAAGAGGAATGTGATAGATATTCTGTTTAGCAGCGATTGTGATCTCAGGTTTTTATAACTGAATTAAATAGCACCCTTGTTACAGTTTCAAAAGCTGCTGCCTAAATGGCCCGGCAAAGCCCTGACTCACAGATCTCCTAAACAGCACTTAGGCCTGCCCAGTAAATATCCAGGTGTCAAAGTGCCCGTTTGCAAGTGCAGCTAATCATTCCCTGTATGGACGCTATTTGTTGGGTCAACTTTTTATAGCCGAGAGCCTTAAGCGGGAAGAAGCAGTTTGGCCGGAACGTCTCAGGCTGGTGTGCTCTGGGGCCTGGTAGGAAAGGATTTCTACTTTGGGAGAGAGTGAGGACCACAGAATCCTGGGCCACAAAATGGAGCCACACCCCTGCTCCACTCAGGTTATCTCCTGCCTCCGGGCATCATCTCATCTCTCGTCGTTTTTACCCCTTTCATTCACCCCTTGGTCACCCCTCAACATGGTGCTAATCTAAAAGGATTTTACAGAACGGGACGGTGATGCAACTGCTGCCCCCAAGGAGTCTGCAACTCAGGGAGGGAGGGAAGCGAGATGGGTGAGCATCCAGACAAATGCTCTTGGTCTGGAAAGTACCGTGCCTGGCACATAGAAAGTGTTTAATACATCCCTTAAAAGAAAAAAAAAAGAGAGTGTGGAACTTGGTGGGAATCCACTCCTCATTCACCTTCCTGGTGGTGGAGTTTTTTTCACCAGCATCTTCCCTTTAGTTTTAATGAAGAGATAGTAAACCAGGCTCCTCAGAATCTTAATGATGGGCCCTCGAGGAGGGGATTTCTTTGGGTTTATGAAAAAACACTTGCTCGGCGTTGTTTGAGGAATTCATTATCTGTATCGTTATGAATAATGTCAAGGCAAAAATAGGACCGATGTAGTGCATTACTCTTAGTGATATAAATTACCCTTAATGGAGGAGGGCCGCTGTCATCAATACCGACACAGCGGTGTCATCAATTTAATAGTGGAGTGTTAAGGACCATTAAACCGAGCACTGTTTGCTGTACCATTATTTAGAATAGTGCCCAAGAGTAACATGTAATTAACTCCGTGACTGATTGACGAAGTAAATTGCAGGGTAATCAATCATATTGTATAAACAGTTGTCACCGTGACAAGCAGGGTGTAGAATCTGGCATAATATGCTCTTCTTATTGCTCCTGATGGTTGGGACTGGTCAGAGAATGAGAACAGGCACCACCTATAGCCTCGGTTCACTTTACGCTTTACTCCTTCCATCCCCCCGTACAACTTTGCACGCACGCCTCGCTTTCCTTTTTGTGTTGGCCTTGGTAGGGAAAGTAATCTCTCTTCCCTTTCACTCTTCCAACATGGACTTCTCTTCAGGTAACGGTTCCACATATCACAGTCTTTTTTTTTTCTCCTAAGAGGTGGAGAGTTCATCATTCACTTTTTCTTCCTTGCTGGCCCCATTCTTCTTTGGCTAGTCTTTTTCACATGACCCCAGAAGTTTCTATTGTCTAATGGTATAGTATTATGTTGTGGCAAGTGTTTCTCTTTCTTAAATTCACTTTGTTATTCATGGCTGGATTTTTCTTTTTCTGCCCAGAAAGGGGATGTGGAAACACCAGAGTGGAGGACCCTCTCTATGAAGCCTATGTAACAGCAACACTCTTCCCCATTTCTCTAGGTGCTTTAAACCCCTGATGGGTCAGTCCAGGTTACCCAGTTATGTGGGAGTAAATGTCGCTAGTTCAAGGAAAGCCTTCTTGATTTGCCACTTGTGTTGACTTGTTATGTGGTGGGCAGCTGTTATGGCCTTACCCAGTCTTGATAAGCGTGGCTTAATGGAAAGAGCACTGACTTGGGAGTCAGAGGGCGTGGGTTCTGATCCCAGCTCCGCCACTAATCAGCTGTGTGACTTTGGGCTAGTCATTTACCTTGTCTGTGCCTCAGTTACTTACCTCATACCTACCCCAGTGCTTAAAACAGTGTTTGGCACATGGTAAGCACTTAATGATGATGATGATATTTATGCTCTTACTATGTACCAAGCACTGTTCTAAACACCAGGGTAGTTACAAGGTTATCAGGTTGTCCCACGTGGGACTCGTAGTCTTAATCCCCATTTTACAGATGAGGTAACTGAGGCACAGAGAAGTAAAGTCACTCACGCAAAGTCACACAGCTGACAAGTGGAGGAGCTGGGATTAGAACAAATCCTGATTTAACAAATACCATCGTATTATTATTATTATAATCACATTTCCAATTGCCAAAAGCAAGTAAGAACTTATTGCCGACAAATCGAAAAGAGGACTGACTTCATCTCATTACTGCTATGCCCCTCTCCACAGGAGGATGGTCCTGATCTCTTTAACTTGCAAGACATAGGTGATGTTTGGCTGACCTCTAGAATGAGCTACCGTGGACACCTTCTTTGGAAGAATTTTTTTTTATGGTATTTGTTAAAATGCCCACCTTGTGTCAGGCACTGTACTAAATACCGGGGTTGATGCAAGCTAGTTAGGTTGGACACCGTCCATGTCCCTCATGGGGCTCAGAGTCTTAAACCCCATTTTACAGATGAGGTGACTGAGGCACAGAGAAGTGAAGCGACTTACCCAAAGTCACCCAGCAGACAAGGGCCAGAGCCAGGATTAGAACCCAGGTCCCTAGACTCCCAGGCCCATGCTCTTTCCACTAGGCCATACTGCTTCTCAATTAGCTAGGGTCAGAGGAAATGCTGGAAATGGAGTGGAGGGCAGAGGAAGTCATTTGTCAAAGGTATGCTGTCTCACAAAGAATGATGGAAGAAGGGGATTTGTGCAATAAACCACATGAGATAGTTTGGCCATCTGGCTCATCACTGTGACATCCGAATGGACAGACACTTATCTACTTAGGAGAACTGATTTGTTCACCTGGTGTTGGGGGACTCCTATCCTCCAGACCCCTCAATACAGGGCGCCGGTCGCTCATACTAACCCCCACCCCCAAGCACTGTCAGCTACCAAGATGCTCTGGCTGCTGGCAAAATTCCCAGGGCCCCAGAGGGAGTGTTTCACTTTCTGACCAACCCTAACTTGCCCTTAGATATATAGAGGAGGAGCGTGGCATGGTGGAAAGAGCCCGGATTTGGGAGTCAGAGGTTGTGAGTTCTAATCCCGGCTCCGCCACTTGTCACCTGCGTGACTTAGGGCAAGTCGCTTAACTTCTCTGTGCCTCAGTTACCTCATCTGTAAAACGGGGATTAAGGTTGTGAGCCCCACGTGGGACAACCTGATTACCTTGTATCTACCCCAGGGCTTAGAACACTGCTTGGCACATAGTGCTTAACAAATACCTGTATTATTATTACTATTATTATTATACTCTACTATTTCCCCTATCTGTAATTCAGTTTAATGTCTGCCTCTGTGAACTGTAAGCTCCTTGGGATCAGGGAACTTGCCTATCAACTCGGTTGTATTGTACTATCCCACATGCTTAGTATAGTGCTCTGCACACAGGGACCACTCAATGCCACTGATTGGTTGAAAGGTGCTGAAGGGAATCCCAATGAGCAAATGACATTTTATTCTCTACTACCTACTGATTGGGGCCTGAAGGTTACTACTTCATTCGTGCAAAATCTCCATAACAGTTCCCCAGCCTTAATCCAATATCACAGCTCATAGAAGCCAATGGAAAAGTTAAGTAACTTGCAGCCTCTGAGCAAGTCAATTTCCTTGTTAATGTGGGATTCTCTTTGCCCCATAATCAAAGGAAGACGTCACCAGATTTTCTGAAGCACAGCCCTAAGACTCATTTCCCCCAGTTGGGCTTAAATCGTAAAACTCTTCTTGGTCTGGCCCATCTTGTTTGGTTCAGCCTGAAGAGGTACTGTTTCTTGTCCATAAAGTGTGTTTGACTATTGCCTAAAGCTCCCAAGTCCCAGACATTTTCGATGGCTCTTCTGGAAGGCAATTAATCAAAGGGAAACGTGCAAGTCAGCCTGTTTTTTCACGATTTTGAACTACTTTTAGCTGCTAGATGGGGGCCTAAATGCAGAGGGCATTTAGGCAGAGGTATCCTCGCTGTTGGTAGTCTCCACGTTTAAACGTTTGGGGCCGAGGCTCAGGCTCTGCTCTGTGGGAATCCGCTGCTCTCTCTGTGCTTCGAGGCCTCAACAGCTGAAGATTGTTTCTTGGGATCATGTTACAGCAATCAATAAACCACTAACTGCACACCTCATGTGGAAGTCAAGGGACTGTCATCTTGACAGCGACAACACCTTATTCGAAATTTTGCCTCGTGACCCAGTTTCTCTTTCTTCCAAGATTATTCACAGACCAATCAGCCGTTCTTTCGGGTTGCGATCTGTGGCTTTGTTGAGGCTGTATTCTGTCATTTCTGACTCATTCTCCCCCTCTCCTCCCTCTGACCTTAGCCTGGCCAACCCCATCAGCCACGGTGCTTAGTATTCTAGGAGCAGCCACCTCCCTTCTGCCCTGCCGTGATGCCCTGCCAGGAGTGCAGCAGGGTTTATAAGAGGAACACCTTTGAGGGTATTAAGATGATACCCAGGCCGACTCAAAAAGTTGTACCACATGGACCGCCGGTCCTTAGAAATTGAGAAGCCCAGGCGTTGCAGGCCACAGTCTTTGGTGTTGCTGTAGAGGGGACTGAATCCCTGAGAGAAGGAATCCCAAGTTGGTCTCTTACACGTTCACCTTTCCCTGTACAGAAGAGCCTTTCAGAGCCCAATCTAGTGAAAGACTCTAGCGTAGAATGCGCTGTTGGATTTGGGAGGAGGGAAAGGGGAGTAAGGCATCACTGCAGCTCAGATTGATCATGAAGCTGGACCACCTGGAAAGCTTGAGTTCTAAGCCAGTGTCTTTGGTCCATCTTTCTCACTGTGTTCACACAATCATGGGAACTTTGATTCTGCTAAAGACTAGTCATCAGTGAAGTTTAAAAGGTTTGGAAACAATCTGGCTGCTTTGAGTTCTGTTCAAGTACTAATTCAGTACTTCTCTCCATCCTGCCTAGAATCTACAAATAATAATACTTATGGTATTTGTTAAGCGCTTACTCTGTGCCAAGCGCTGTTCTCAGCGCTGGGGTAGATACACGGTAATCAAGTTGTCCCACGTGGGGCTCACGGTCTTAATCCCCATTTTACAGATGAGGCAGCTGAGGCACAGAGAAGTTAAGCGGCCTGCCCGAGGTCACACAGCAGACAAGTGGGAGAGCCGGGATGAGAACCCACGTCCTCTAACTCCCAAGCCCGTGCTCTTTCCATGGGAATCGAAATAATCAAGGGAAAACCAACAGTACAGCAATTCAAAAGAAAAGTTTGTTTCCATTTCAGTTTGAGGCAACCGTTCAATGTGGTTGGCCTTATTTATTCAGAGTGATGAACACCAGTCTGCCCAAAGGCAGCGTGCTGGGCCTTTTAATTCAACACTCCTATCTGGTTGTGAATACCAAGTGAACAAAGTGTATATTCATCTTTCTTTGCCCTTTTCCCCCTGCAAATCCCTTGTTACAGCTGGTTTTAAGGGACCCATTGTGGAATATATTTTCCTCTGCTGAAGAAAGAGTGGAAAGAATCATTCAGAGGAAATTTTGACCCTTTCTACAGCCACCAACATAACCTGGGCTAGATTTGGAGGATACCAAATCTAGTATTTGGTTCCCCCCTCTGAATGTGATGGAGTGGTACGCTTAAACGTAGCCCCTCTTCATGGGGAATAGTCACTAGGGATGAGGGAAAAGTGGGATATGAGTGAAAAGAACTCTCTTCCAACACTTATGCTTCCATTCATGTAATAGGAGGCAAATTGGTCCCACTGACCTAGCGACAAAATAGAAATGAGACACCTGCTGCTTAGAAAAATTAAGTTTGATGGGAAGAAGGGAAGGTCCTAAAGCCCACTGCAGACAGCTGTTGTAACTGGGCTCTTTGGGACACCAGAGCTTGGTTTCTCTAATCTGGTTGTTCCTCCGTGGGATCCCTGGGGTGAGGTTTTTCCAGCATCCAGCTCAAGGGGATTTTTTGGACAGGTCCAGCGAAGCAGGATTGGAGAACATTCCCAGCTCAATCAGGGGTACGTACTTAGAGTAGAACATGGCAACACGCCCACTGCTGACCTAGCGACAGGCTGATTTCAAAGGAAAGGAAATCTGTTTTTCCTTTGCTTTGTGTGTGCCATCCTCATGATCCCTGTCTCTGAAATGCCTTCATCTGTGATTTAGAATCTGAGCCCTGGAAGACCCTTTGAAGAGATCATTTTGTCCATCCCTCTTCCTGGGGGCATCATACTCCCTAACTCTTCTCATGTGGATGAGGACCTGAAATCCCAAACTTCTTGGACCGGGAAAGCAGCTCTGTCTGGCTATCTGCTATTCCCCACTATTAACCCGGGAATACCTGCCTCCAAGCATTAGGACCGTAGAAAAGAGATTCCTTATTTCAGCAGCATTTCTCCTGGAGCAGTAGCACAAGGAATGTGAGATGGGGTAAGCTGTGACTCATTGCAAGAAGATAAATTGCCTTCTTTTCTGGCTACAATAACCATGACATATATCACTGTTTTAAGAGCAAAGGACCCAAACGAGAAAAGAGGATCCATGTACTTTAGACTGTAAGCTTGTTTGGGGCAGGGAACATGTCAACCAACTCTGTTGTAATCTCTCCCAAGCTCTTAGTACAGTGCTCTGCACAAGGTAAGCTCTGAATAAATGCAATTGATGGTGGTGATGAAGATAAAATAGAGAGATTAAGAAGGAAAATTCTATGGGCAGGGTACTATTAGCGAATGCAGAGGGCAAAATATGGGTGGTGAGCTTTCTGTTAGACCTAAATACCTGATTTTTCCTGTCGGGAGACTGATAAACAGGAGAAACCCATTTTATAGGGCTAGCTCATCTGGCTATGTATTTCTAGCATTTGTAGACTATAGCAAAGTTGCAATGTGGTGGACATTGTTATTATTCCTTTTTGGCTTTTGCAATTCAGCACGTTTTGGTTTATTGTTCTGTAGAACGTACATTGCACGGGGCCCAAGTGATGGAAGTAGTCTAGGTGGTTATGTAGGTTTCAAATGCAAATGGAGGCTTTGTAAAGTAGTTCAGTAGTTTGTTGTATCATCTGTGGATAAAAAATTACTATTTTAAACCTGATGAGAACTTTTCAAGACCTTGTATTTTGCAAAAAAAAAAAAATAGTCTCCAAGCCACTGGTCAAGTTTCGTTGCCAAATTCCACCCAGACCTGAGCAGAAAAATAATTGAACATGAATGCTAGAGGACAGGTTGAAAAAAAAAATCTTTCCTAAAATCTCCCACTGCTTTTGAGTTCTCAAGTCTGAAGATTCGAAGTAGCTACTATTAAGCAAGTTTTGTGTATTTTGGGTTTGATTGGCTTTGAGCAACTCCTTTCCACAAGCTACCATTTAAAATTCCAATGGATTCACTTATTGCAGTAGTTTCTCCTTCTACAGGTGTTTGTTTCTCAGTTGATCATTTAGAAACTCCAGGATGCTCCATTACAAACATCACTTGCCTTTCTGGAAGTGGTTGGGAAGAGGAACTAATTAATAAACTGGAAGGATCTGATTGGAAATAATGGTAAAATGACTGGGACAATTCATTCATTCAGTAGTATTTATTGAGCACTTACTATGTGCAGAGCACTGTACTAAGCGCTTGGAATGTACAATTTGGCAACAGGTAGAGACAATCCCTGCCCAATATCGGGCTCACAGTCTAAACGATAATGGCATTTGTCAAGTGCTTACTATGTGCCAAGCACTGTTCTAAGCACTGGGGGGATACAAGGTCATCAGGTTGCCCCACGTGGGGCTCACAGTCTTAATCCCCATTTTCCAAATGTTAACTGAGGCCCAGACAAGGGAAGTGACTTGCCTAAAAGTCGCCCAGCTGACAAGTGGCGGAGTCGGGATTAGAACCCACGACCTCTGATTCTTAAGCCCGGGCTTTTTCCACTGAGCCACGCTGTTTCTCAAATCTACACAAGCACACCACTGCACTTCAGAAAGAAATAGACTTCACAGTCTTAATCCCCATTTTACAGATGAGGGAACTGAGGCAGAGAGACGTCAAATTGACTTGCCTAAAGTCACACGGCAGGCAAGGTCTCTGACTCCCAGACCCATGCTCATTCCACAAGGGTAGTTTCACAACAGAAAAGCTGATCTGCCCCAGTAAGACTACTTATTTGGGGTTTCTGTGGGATTTTGCAGTGTTACAGTATTTACTGTAATAAGATAACTATAAGTGGCAAAGGAATGAAGCATTCTATTAGTAGCGGTCAGAAGAGTAATGTAGATATTTGTATCAAAAAGTGTCGGTCGTGATGTCTCTTCAGACCATTTACCCATTAATCCATTTTCTTTGGTACTTGTTTTTTAGTTTTTTTTAAAGGTATTAAGTGTTTAATATGTGTCAGATATTGTACTAAGCGTTGGGGTAGAAACAGGCTAAATAGGTTGGACATAGTCTATGTCCCATGTGGGGCTCGCAGTCTTAAGCACATACTATGTGTCCGGCATTGTTCAAAGCACTGGGGTACATGCAAGCTAATTGGATAAGATATAGTCCCTGTCCCACATGGGCTCAGACTTTAGGCAGGAGGGAGAGCAGGTCCCAAATCCCTGTTTTGCAGTTGAGGAAACTGAGGCACGGTGAAGTTAAGTGATTTGTCCAAGGTCACCCAGGGGACAAGGAGCAGAGCTGGGATCAGAACCCAGGTCCTCTGATTCCTAGGCTCATGCTTTATACACGAGGCCAGGCATTAATTTTCCATTAATTCCCATCGAATTGATAGCTATTATAACACTATTTTTCCATAACACGAGGCTCTTCAAGAACATGATCACCCCGATATAGAGAAATTATTGAATGTCATTGGAGACCATCAAAACCTTGTGGAGAAAAAATGTAGTAGGACTGATGAGTACTTTTGGATACACTTGTTTGGTGTAGACACAGTCAGAGAAGATGCCAAGGTATCCCCATGCCAAAAGTATATTAAAAATAAATCAAATTATTTTTCCATAGTCTTTTGTTTCTTGTCTCAAATTACCAGTTTTGGGTCAGGAATTTTCAGACAATCTTTATAACCAATAACAATAGTAGTGATGGCATTAGTTAAGTGCTTACTATGTTCCAGGCACCCTACTAAGCGGTGGATAACTCCCTAAATATAAGCTCCCTAAATAATAGCTCCCTAAAAATAAGAAATTGTCACAGAAATGCTAACAAACACCCAATTATATTTGTGCTGAAATAGAAATTATTTCCATTGGCCATTTTGTCCATCAAAAGATAAAGCACCATCTGGTTCCTCCAAGCTACAGCTAGAAGGCTTCTGGAATGGAACAAATAAACGCTTGTTTCATGCTTTTCTGACCTTGTTCAAAATCATTTGACTCTGATTGTCTCTCATAAAACTCAGCTGGGGACGTCGATTCAAGAGGCAGACTGGATTAACCGGACGTTTTGGTTTTGCTAAAAATATCAAGGACTGCCTACCAAATATTCAGGATAATTCCAACTCCGCCAGGACGTATAGTTAGGACAACCCAGAGTCATACCTGGAGTTTTAACTATCCATTGCAGAAAATCACGGTGGGTGGTGGTTTGACTGAAAAGGTATGACTGCCCACTAGGACACCTACTTCAACATTGCGTATAGGGATAATACCACTCTGTTAAAACTTTTTAAGGCCCCTCGGTCCTAAAAAAAGAGTGGTGAGTGGCTACAGGACAGCCTATAACGAATCATTTAACATCTGTTTTTGTTTTCTGGGTGCTATGAGCTAAACAAAGTATGGTGATACACAGTAGTTGTATGCTATACACTGAACAAAATAAGCAAGAGAAACACCCCCTGCTCAAAAGGTGCTTGGACTCTAACGGGGAAACTCACCCAAGAGAGTCTGCAGAGTAATTCAAATGAGAATGCCCAATGGAATAAATATATGAATTATTGAATAAATCATTATTGAATTGAATAAGTATATATGAATAAGCATAAGTGCTGAGGATGGGTATAAATAGGTACGTAGCGCTGAAGATGATTGATGGGTTTGGATGACTTGGGAAGCTGGGAATTAATCAGGGACAGCAGTTTGGAGGAGGAGGTGGACTTTGAAGTTGGGGAGAGCTGAGGGAGTGGAGGCGGAAGAGTCAAGAGCAAGGTGTTAGAAGTTTGGCTTGGGAGGAATGGAGAGAGCAGATAGGAGAGGAGCAGATGAAGGGACCAGATAGGTAAGGTGGAGTGAGTCGGCGGAGGGCCTAGAAGCCAAGGGTGAAGAGTTTTTGCTTGCTGTGGAGGGACACGGGGAGCTAGTGGAGGGTTTCGAGGAGCAGGAAGCTATGTGTCAAATGACATTTCAGGAAGATGCTCTGTGCGGTAGGGTCCAGGGAAGCAGCTTAGCCTAGTGACCACAGCCCGGATTTGGGAGTCAGAGGTCGTGGGTTCTAATCCCGGTTCTGCCACTTGTCTTCTGTGTGACCTTGGACAAGTCACTTAACTTCTCTGGGCCTCACCTACCTCATCTGTAAAATGGGGATTGAGACTGTGAGCCCCATGTGGCACAGAGACTGCCTCCAACCTGATTTGCTTATATCCGCCCCAGCACTTAGTCCAGTATCTGGCACATAGTAAGTGCTTAACAAATGCCGCTATTATTATTATTAATATGGATTGGAGAAGGGGGAGGCTGGAGGCACGGAAACTAGCGAGAAGGCTGATACCATGATCTAGCCGTGATATGACCAGAGCCTTTTAACAACATCTAAACAGGAGATGTTGTATAGGAAGAGTTTTCAGGGATATTTATCCTCAGAGCAAATTTGGGCAGATGAAAGGAACGGACTCAGGTAACCTGGCACCTGCTCTTATATTTACCCTCTTGAGAAGTTTAACTTCACAGTCCATAGACAAAGGCAAAACTGTCTATGCACAAAAAACCCCAAAGCCACTTGAGAATTCCAGTGCCTCACATTTATTCCATGTCTCCTCAGATAATTGAACCACCTCCACCCCACTGTTCTCTGTGGAAAAAGAAATAAATCAAACTGCTCACAAAGGAGCTTGTCTCTGCCAGTCTAGCCTGAACTGTCATACACCAGCCACAAGTCTGCAAAAAAGCAAACCATTTTTTCTTGTTTGTCTCTGAGTGTTTCCTTCCTTTGGGATCCCTCTGCAGAAAGGTTAAAACATTCTGCAGTTGCTAAGGTGAAGAATGCTAAAATGTTCATAATCAAGGCCTGCTGCCTAATCAGTAGCGGGTCCCCAGGAAACAGGTGTAGAAATGTGCATGGACGGTTGGTACACACTATTTCTAGGTGATTCTGCTTGAATGTCAGTTTCCCTCTTCTGGATCAAGGAGGACTTACCCTTTGGAAGAGTATGGCATGTGAAAGGTCCTGAGCGTATCTAGGAGCGAGCAAAAGCTCTCTTAGTATAGAAAAGAGCATCAGTGAACCTGATGCAGAATTTGTTTCATTTGGAAGATTATTGTTTTTAGCCTTGAGGATTTCACTTCTCCCCAGTACTTTTCTCCCACTGATATTCTCCATTATGGGCCAAGGATGGTTGATTAGAACTCCTTGAGACTCTGCAAAGCTCTCAAGACAGAAAACCCCACCATGTATCTGCCTGCCAAGCCACAGATGGAAGCAGAGATTAGATGTCCTTTGGAAAGGAAAGTTGATGTTTCAGTTTGCTAGGCAAAAGTGTCATTATGATCTGAAAGGACTCTTGATTGAGACTGTGCTCTTGAATAGCCTTTGAATAAATCCCGACAGAATGAATTGGCAAGAACAATAGTGTGTGGAGTCTGAAGCTGGAGAGTAAGTATGGATATCAGAAACCTGATCAGAATGATGTAAACCCCAAAACTTTCTCCCATCTAATCTCTTCTCCAAATTTCAATCTCCTCTCTTCAACTTGAAGATTGTTCTGGGAAGGTGGGAGAGCCAGTGGATCCAGAAACAGCAGCAAATCAGTTCAGAGTGATCTGCATTTCGGTTCTCACTCAGGCACATTAACTGATTTTTCCAAATGGCCGAATCATTGTTGTGTTTCAACGTCCACTGTGAAGGTTTGGGATGATCCACTGATGATCCCAAATGGGAAAGTTCTTTTCCCTCACACATGAACCCCTGTTGAGATGTCTAGTTTGCCTAGATTGTCTCACAAAAATGCACCAGGCGTGGAACCACAGTCCATTTTATCGTAAGGATGAGGTATTTACTTTCTCGGTTGCTAGTAATATGGGATTGTAGAAAATTTTCTCTGGATTTCCTCTTAAATTTGAAGAAATAGGTCTTTATTGACCATTCCTCCCTCTTGGGTCTTTATGTCCTCAGTGCCTTTCAGCAAGCTAAGTTAATATTGCCTCTGTTCTCCTTTTGGGAAACCTATCTCCACTAGATCAAATTCAGACTGGTCCCCTAGGGCGAGTTGTAGGCTCACACTGATGTTTAGGAAGGATCGGACTGCTTCTTGAGACCATGAATCCCTGGACCCAGGGTATGAGTGTCTCCATCCTAGGCGCCTTTACTGGTCTGATTGCAGGTGGTTTCATTGCTAAAGGGGTTAACTGTGTTCCTGGATAGTATTTTAAAGAGAGATGGCCACCTTGTGTTGTTGGCAGTGTTTGGGGCAGGTATTAAAATGCCAGCTATAACCATTATCACTTGATTCACTGAACAGTCTCACTGTGTGCCTTTAATGCTAGCAAAGAGCTATCACTGGCTCCATCCTCATCGGACTTAGAGATGAAGCTCCAGGGGATGAAAGCAATCTGCACCCTTATTCGTACCCTTAATAACCAAGCAGAGTCGGTGGTTATAGGATCCACGGACTCACGTTATTCCATTTACCCCGTCCGTAAAGCCGGGCACTCATACCACTAGCAATCCTGAGCCTATCCAACCTTCCACCTGATCTGGGTTGACATCCTGTAATGTTATTTCATTCCGGGTCTGACACAACTTGTCGACTGCTCCTTGAATTGGTTTCAGCGAACGACAGTTCACAGAGTAAATGTGTCACAGCATGCTTTGCAATTACTTTGGTGTTGACTGCCTCTGAATTAAAAAAAAAAAAATTTCCTCTCTTGTAGTGCATAGTTTGGGATTGGGACTCCAATGGCAAACATGACTTCATTGGAGAATTTACCTCGACTTTTAAAGAAATGAGAGGAGCGATGGAAGGGAGACAGGTAAGCACAAACAGTTTCAGAAACAGTTCTCTTTTGTCCGTGGTTTAAAGTAAGTGTTGATTCCCGGATTGGGATTTAAAAGTATTGCTCCCGTAGAGCTGTTGGATCAGGATGATTTTATAAAAACAGCCTTCCTGGTCCGGTTGGACAATAATAGTAATAACAATAATAGTATGTGTTAAATACTTACTATATGGCAGCCACAATATTAATCACTGGGGTAGATATAAGATAATCAGGTCAGCCAGTCCCTGGCCCACATGGGTTTCACAGCCTAAGGGTGAGAAGGAACAGATAGTGAATTCACATTTTACATAAGAGGAAACTGAGGCACAGAGATGTTAAGTGACTTACCCATGGTCACGCAGCGGGCAGGTGGCAGAGCCGGGATTAGACCCCAGGTCCCTCGTCTCCCACAGGAACACTGAGAGAAACCTGAAGATATTAATGGCCGGTGTCAACTCAACAGGGCATGGTAGGTATTGTTTCCCTCAGGGAAGTCCCTTGTTTCTCCCCTAGCTGTTTTGAGTGGATTTCACAAGTTTTCCTCTGCCCTTGACTTCAGCCCCTGTCCCCTCTTCCCGGCCCGGCACTGGATCCCCTTCACTCCCTCTCCCATTGATCCCATTCACTCTCCAGCATGGGGCCTTTCCTAGTTCTCTCCCTCCAAAGATGGAAATCGGGCCTCGACTTCATCAAAATCGAAAGCTTTGAAAGCTGGATCCAATATTAAGTTTCTTTCTCAGGTAAAAGCTTAAGCCTTTCAGCATCTGAAAAGGCTGTCCCCTGGGGCAGTATCACAGAGCAGGCCATTAATTGCAGAAGACACCATCTTATTGGGTGTGCAAAGTAAACAAGGCTCCAGACAAACAGTCAGAAGGAAAGAAAGCTGGAGGTTGACATTGTGTTCCCCTAAAACAGTCTTTTTGAGAGTCTGGTTGGTAAAATCAGACCCTAAGTAAGGGACCAGGTTAGACTTTCTGGATCTCAGGTCGTCCAGAAGCCTAGATAAGAGAAGCACCTTAGGGGGTCAGAGGACCTGGGTTCTAATTCCAGCTCTAACACTTGCCTGTTGAGTGACCTTGGGCAAGTCACTTAACTTCTCTGTGTCTCCGTTTCCTCATCTGTAAAATGAGGGGTTAAATACCACAAGATGAGTATTGCAGAGGGAGAGCTCTAGTTGTGAGAGTTGACAATTAACCCATTAGATCAGGATCAAAGATCAGTCAAACAGAAAACTGATTACTGCCATTGCGATTTCTGGTATAATTAAGCCTATAATTAGACTGTGTTTACCCTGTTCCCCCAGCACACTAACATTGATGGGAGGGAGCCTGCAGAGGGAGGTTTTTGAGGAAGGAAGGGGAGAGAGGCACAAGCGTCCTGCTTCCCGGGCCCTAGTTCTGCTCCTTCTTACCCTGGGACCCGACATCCTGAAAGCGGCCTAACCTGTTTGAGGAGATGGACTTACCCTGTCATCTCTCCAGTTGTTTCTGTCAAGATGTAGCTGGAGTAATCAAGCGAGGCTAACCCTCTAAGGATACGAGGTCTCGTTAGGGTCACGGTAGTCCATATTTTGCTATGAACACATCCAAACCTCTTTACTCCAGAAAGCCGACTGTTCAGGCTCGCTGACAGTTCCCACGAGACCTCTTGTGGCTTATAATTTACAGGGCACTGTAAGAAACATATCAGAAAGTTGAGAGTCCTTCTCCCAAGCGTTTGCAGTCCATCACTGGGACACGTGGTACCCCGGACACCTCTTCAACTGCAGGAAGGCAAGAAGAAGAAAGCAGGTAGGGGTAGGGAGAGTGAGAAGGAAAAAAACCCCAGTAGGTAAGATACAAGTTATTTCATTCCCAGAACACTATAGGGACAGTTGGAAAACAATTACCGTTCAACCGAAAGCACCAAACTAGGCTACATTGTGCTAATAAATTAATGAAGGTTGTTAGTAAACTTTGTATTTGCAAACATTTGCACAAAATGTTGCCTTTGCTTATTTCGAAAGAAAAAGAAGCAGAAAATGACCAAATCGGTACCCACGTACATAGCTAAATTTTAGTTTTCGGTTCCTAAGAGGATATTGAAAATAATAGCTTGTCAAAATCCACAGTTAAGAATCACAGAAATCCCTGTCACCATTTCTGTAGCTGACCAGAATATAAAGATTCTCCCCAAACCCTGCTCTACATAGATTTTTTTTTTAGAATGCATCTCGTTGCATCCTTTGAGTAGCCGGATAAATTTTTTATCCATCGAAAAGCCCTACAAGCTTTCTGGGAATTTAAATAGTGGGGAAGATTTATTGATTTCCCTTTATGCTATTTAATTTTAACGCTTGGATTTGATGATGCATTCGATTTATAAAAAGATCTCTTTCCTAAATGGTGACAGTGGAGGCTGACATTGACGTCATTGGAATTTCTCAAAGGGTTTCCTCATCCCACAGAGGGTAGCTGGTCTCTCCGTTCAGAGGCGAGAAGGCGAGCACTGTCACTTTTCATCTCACAATTATGTTTGAGCTGCTGATCTTCCCACCAGTGCCTTTCATGCATGCTAATGTCTCACAACCCAACCGAGACGTCCATTCAGAGCAGGAGAAAAGTAGAGTTGGTGTGGGACTTTACGTGCTACACCGGCTATAATCGTACACATTAAATAATCTTTCTTTTGAAGGACAAACAGAAGTATTGTCTCTGAGTCACAGTTTTTCTCTCCAGGCGGTAGAGAGAAGACTATCTGTGAAGGATCTTGAATTACCAGGGACGAAAGAAGTGTACAGAAAGGCAAAAAGAGGATGTGAGGATTGGGGTTTTCTGTTCGCTCATTCATTCAATCGTATTTATTGAGCACTTACTGTGTGCAGAGCACTGTACTAAGTGCTTGGAAAGTACAATTCAGCAACAGGAAGAGACAATCCCTGCCCCACAACGGGCTCACAGTGTAGAAGGGGGAGACAGACAACAAAACAAGTAGACGGGCATCAATACCATCAAAATAGATACATAGAATCACAGATATATGCACATCATTAATAAAATAAAAAGAGTAATAAATATGTACACAAGTACACAAGTGCTGTGGGGAGGGGACCCTTGTCAGCTGTGTGACTCTGGGCAAGTCACTTCACTTCTCTGTGCCTCAGTTCCCTCATCTGTAAAATGGGGATGAAGACTGTCAGCCTCACGTGGGACAACCTCATTCCCCCGTATCTACCCCAGCGCTCAGAACAGTGCTCTGCACGTAGTAAGCGCTTAACAAATACCAACATCATTATTAGTATAGAGCAGAGGGAGGGAGTCGGGGCGATGGGGAGGGGAGGAGGAGCAGAGGGAAAGGGAGGGCTCAGTCTGGGAAGGCTTCCTGGAGGAGGTGAGCTCTCAGTAGGACTTTAAGAGGGAAAGAGAGTCTGTTGCTCTTCAGTCTTGGAAAAGCCACTTGTCCTCTCCGAACCACTGTCTTTCCCAACTACAACACAATGGGAATAAAAACATAGATTCACCTCAAAATTTTCTCTTAAGGAATAGTTCAAATATGATTAAAGAGCCTTGTACAAAGTGGAAATGGCATAGACCTGTATCTATTGGACGCTTACTATATGCAGAGCACTGTATTAAGCACTTGGGAGAGTACACTATAGCAATAAAGAGAATTATTCCCTGACTCCAGTGGGCTTAGAGACTAGCTGAGGCTAAGGCTCGCGTTGCCACTAGGCTGAAAGCTCTTTAGAGAAGGGATCAGATCTGTTTGCTCTGTTGTACTCTCCCAAGCACTCTGCAAACATGAAGGTGCTCATCGATACTGTGGGTTGATTAATAGATTCTGTCAGTTGAGAAACGCAATTGCAAAAGATACCACATCCTAGAAGAGAACCAGGAGGAAAATGAATTCTTTACTTTAGTGAGTTGGGAGTAGCTTCCTCTTTGTAGGTTTAGTTCAGAGCATTTCACTTTTCCTTCCCCTGCCTAAAACCTGGGCATCTGGGTTTGAGCCCTTAGATCCTCTGTGCAACCTGAGAAAGAGGGAATAACCCCAAATGGGGAAAGTTGTTTTTTGCTCCTCCGGCCTGATCCTAGAATTTTGTGGAGACAGGACCGTCTTCAGCTCTTCTAATGCAGTCCAGGTTGAGGGCAGGTAACGTGTCTGCTAATTCTGTTGTATTGTACTCTACCACTTCTAAAAATTCAGAATTTCCCCAAAAGCAAGCACAGATGTGATTATAAGAGTGGGGTTTTTTTGTTATTTTTAGCACCATCCTTATCCTCAAATTGCAGTGTAAAAAATTGTGTCCAAAAACTCTCTGGGAACTATGTACTCGGAAATAAGTTACCTCTGATCATTTCACCTCCAGTTTCGTGCCCTAGGAGTGGGCAGAGGCTCACACCAGGAGAGGAAATTCCTGAGAGAGCCAGATTAAAAGAGAGCAGAACCCAGCACAGAAGGTTTCCAGGGAAGGAAAAAAAAGGGCAAAAATAATTTTATTTTGCTTTCCCTCCTGTGTGTTTCTGATTCTTTCTCCGTCACTCCCTCTCCTTTTCTTTCTCCTTGTCTTTTTAGGTCTTCTTATCTCAGAGGTGATTTCTGCTAGTACTGCAGAAAATTAGTACAAAATTAATACAAAAATGCAAAATCCCCTCAATTCTCAAAATTTGGACTTACACTTTTTTCCTCCAGATACAAATCATGTAAAGCATTTTAACACCCCCAAAATGCAGTACATTTCTGCCCGAGTGTCTCATGTGAAGGTATCATCTCTTCTGTTGCCTCCTCAAGTGTCCTCCTTGTCCTGATGGCTGAAAACAAAAATAAAAGCGCAGTAAGATATTAGTTAAAGGAAGGAGGACTTTCAGGGACAGATAAGTGACAGAAAGCCAGAAATGTGGAGAAAGAAGAGGTTAACTGCCTCTCTGTTCTACAATATCAGATTTTAGGGAGTCGTCTTGAATCCAGAGTTGTCTTGGTTTGGGAGCCCCAGAGTATTCCAACTTCCAACTGTGAATGCTCTGGCCAGATGGGGCCCAATATTCTGTCAGATATATTCCTTCCTGTCACTCTCAGACAGCAACTGTCAAAATGAAACAAATCAGTCTCTTCCATGAATGATTATTTTCCCTAACAGAAGCAGGAATTATTAATTCATTAATAATTGCATTATTTATGTTTGTCTGGGCCACACAAATTGAGGCTGATCACAATTATTGAAAATGATAAATGATTTGGCATATCAAATACTAGGAATTGTTGTTTCCCATTATTATTTAATCCCTGAGTGGCTCGTTTTTAAAAAACCTCAGAAGAAGATTGAAGAAAGACTCTTGGATTATTGGCAATGCTATGGAAACCAGTAGTGATGAGGTTTGAGATTCTGTGAGGCTGATATAGCTGCATTTGCCCTGGGAAAGTTTGGGAAGAAGACTTGCTTAGAAAACCCTTTCCTTCCAGAGTTCCTTAAAAACTAACCATAGGATGAGTGCAGAAAATCTGCAGAACTTCCTTGAAGTCACTTATACTAAGATGACTGCCCTATATTGAGACAAAATGGAAATATGTTGATATCCTACAGACTTCCACCTCCTCTCAGCCATTTGGGGTTTGTTGTTTTATGTTTTTGTTAATCCAGTAGTTGCTCTTTGAGGAGCACTGAGAAACAAGATTGGAAATGGCCCTTTGCCTTTTTATAAAGAAAATTAGGAAAAGAGGTAAAATTGTGAATATGTGTACATTTATGGGTGATACCAGTATGGGGAGAAGGGATGAGGTTGTTGACACTGAAATTTAGGAAGAGAATTCCCATCTAACTTCTCAAATCAATGAAATGTTCCCTTAAGAACAGACTAAAATTTAGTAAGAACAAATTGAAGTTAGGGTGCTCATCGGTGATTTATCACAGATCTTTAGTGAGGAATCACATTTTGGAAAAAAACTGTGAGGTAGAAAGCTAATGCTTCAACAATGCAATGTTGTCACTGGAAAAATCAACATGGCATCCGTACAGGCGAATGGGAGTATGATGTCCAAGATGCAGGCAGTTATTCATCTGCTACTTTATTCATTTTTTAAAACTTTTATTAAAGTTCTGCATCCCAGTTTTGGTTTTCAAATACCAACAAGTATGTGGAAATACTGTCGAGGATCTAGAAAGATTAGCTGAAACTTCAAAAAGGATGAAAACATGGCTCTTTTGGAAAGAGGAAAGGAATTAGAATGATTTAATCAAGAGAAAACTTAATTGAAAAAAAGAAACACTAACTACGCTCAAGTTGATGGATACAAGGAAGGAAGTGACAACTGTTCTCCACAGAACACAGAGCTGGAAGACGTGTTCTTATGATTAGAGCTTTTTCCCCCAGTTATCAGATTCTAGCTGCAAACCTCTGATCCCTCCTCCCTTTCACCTCTCATCCTTTGCCCCAAGCATCTGGAAGTATTTAATATGTGCTCCCAAGTAGCCACCGGAAATGGCTACCAAATTGTCTTTTGATCAGAATGGTTGCAAGGCTGAAACTGAGCTGCACAGCTGATTTCCTCAGTATCTCACTGAAATTTACATGTTATCTGTTTGGAGCCTGGACCTTAACCCCCTCGCTGATAAATCAATCAGTCACATTTATCGAGCATCTACCGGGAGCAGACCACTGGCCTAAGCACTTGGGAGAGTTTAGTGGAATTCGAATGCATAATCCCTGCACTCAGGATTTTACAGTCTAGAGGGGAAGAAACTTAAATTGCAGATAGGAGGAACTAATGGAGTAACGTACCTAAGTGCTCAGGGGGTTGGGAGTACTTAAGCGGTTAGGTGACATAGAAGGGCTGAAATAGCTGGAAAATTAAAAATAAGGTGGTTAGATATTAATCTGGGAAGACTGCTGGGAAGAAATATGATTTCATTCATTCATATTTATTGAGCGCTTACGGTGTGTACAGCCCTTTACTAAGCGCTTGGAAAGTATAATTTGGCAACCGATAGACACAATCCCTACACAACAGCAGGCTCACATTCTAGAAGGGCTTTGAAGGTAGGGAGAGCTGAGGACTGCCAGATATGAAGGAGGGAGATGCAGCAGATTGGAGGGTGTGAGCAAGAGGTTGGTGGTTGGAGAGATGGAAACAAGGCACAGTGAGCAAGCTGTCTTGAGAAGAATGAAGAGTACAAGCTGGGGTATATTGGGAGACGAGAGTGGATAAATAAGAGATAGTTGATTGAGTGTTTTAAAAGCCACTGGTCAGGAGTTTCTGCTTGATGCAGAGAGGAATAGACAACCGTCGGAGGTTTTTGAGGAGTGGGGAGATTGGTGCACAGTGGGGTTTTAGAAAAATAATCTGGTCAGTCGAGTTAAGTGTGAACTAGGGAAGAGAGAAACTGGAGGTGGGGTGATCAGGGAGAAGGCTGATCTCTTGAAGTCCTTCCCCTCTGTAATATGAATTGAAAAGGTGCTATCTGCCAAGGAGATACCTTTTTTGACCCGGGACAGTTACGTGTTTAACCTTACAGCAGCATGATTCGAGCACCCATTTCCCACTCAGCCATCAGCCTGTCAAGTGACCGTGAGCAAAACACTTAACTTCTCTGAATCTTGGTGCCACATCGGTAAAATGGTGCGATATGTTATATAAATTTCATTTATGTATTTTTTTCAACTTACATTACCGTACCTTTGTTTATCTTTCTTTCTCTTGTTGTTTCTTTCTCTCCCACTATTTATGAATGGCTTGGGTCTGTCAGTCTCCCTGGTTAGACTGTAAGTTCTTTGAGGGCAGAGGTCATGTCACTTATTCAATCGCACTCCTGCCGTGTGTTCAATTCAGTGCTCAGCACACAATAGGTGCTCAATAGATATTCTTGAAAGGTTGATTCATGAGGGTAATAATCCTGTTCCTACTTCCCGGGAATGTTATCTGGAAGTGGTGTGAGTTCTTAGTACGGTGGTGTCAGTCGAGCAATCATATTCCTTGAGCGCTTACTGTGTGCAGGATACTGTACTAAGCATTTGGGAGAATGCGCGGAAGAGTTGGTAGACACATTCCCTGCCCAGATGGTTCCTAAATTCAAGGACTTAGTTCAAAGGCAAAATTATATTTTCTGGGGTCTTGAGTTTCACCTTTTTGCAAAACATGACTTCTCCTCTTTGAATTGTTTGGTGCCCATTCGTAGCACCATCTCAACATTTTGATCAGTACGAAAGGGGATATTTCCCATATATCCAACCTTCATCCCATTCTTTTGCTTCTTCCTCTCCCTTAGATTGAGAGCCCCATGCGGGATCGGGACCTGATGATCTTGTATCCACCCCAGTGGATACATACAATGCTCGCCATATAGAAAGCACTTAACAAATGCCACAATTATAATTATTATCATTATTTTATTGTAGCTGTAGAGAAGCACCTTTTCTGGTTTTTTGGATGTGTTCATATTTTACTGTCAGAATAATCTCACAGTATTTTGCTTGTTGTGTGGCTGAGGCTGTCGATTATTTAGGACTATGGGTTGGAACACACTTTCTCAACACAAGGCTAAAATCCTAAAGAGTGAATCAGGGAGTTGAGTAAGGGTGGTCCTGGGGAGTCTGGATCTCCTCTTCTGGCCCATTGCATCCTCTCACTTTTTGACCACTATCACCATGCTTTCCTTGACTCTCCATTCTACCCACGAGCCTTCTCATCCCTTGAGTCACTTTATCCTCAAGCAGTTTATCTTTTGTCCCTTCACTTCCCTTTGTGTCTCCAAGTTTATCCTGGGTTGCAGATGTCCCCCCTTCTACAACCCAGCATGTTCGCTTCACTCCTCTAACACCAACCTACGCAATGTACCTCAGTCTCGTCTATCTCACCATCAGTCCCTCACCCACGTCCCGCTCTGGCCTGGAACTCCCTCCTCCTCCATATCTGACAGACCATTACTCTCCCCACCTTCAGAGCCTTATAAAATATCACATCTCCTCCAAGAGACCTTCCCTGAGTCAGCCCTCATTTTCTCTACTCCTTCTCCCTGGCATTTGGATTTGCCCTTTATTCACCCCACCTTCAGCCTCACAGCACTTACGTATACATATCCATAATTTATTTTAATGTCTGTCTCCCCTCCGGACTGTAAACTCTTCGTGGGCAGGGAATGTGTCTACCAACTCCCAAGTGCTTAGTAGTGTGCTCTGCACACAGTAAATGCTATTGATTGATTCTTATTCTGCAGTCAGTGCCTGCTTAGCCCTGCTCATGTTCTGGGGCCCCGCTGCCCTCCCTACCTGCAGAGTGACTGAGAATCATTAAGAAATACTGTTCAGCCTCCAATGTGACCCTGATCATCACATGTCCATAATCAAAAGAGTTCTGACAGGACTGTTTGGGGGTTTCATGTAAACTAATACTGAGGAGTCAGAAACTTTCTTAAAACTTCATTCTTCAACTTTTGCTTGGTCTCATTTTATTTTCAGCCAGGTTCAATCTGGAACATCAGGTTCTGCCATTATTGATGAGTCTGCCTCCATAGCAGATTCTCTCTCTCTCTCTCTCTCTCTCTCTGTCTCTGTCTCTGTCTCTCTCTCTCACAAACACACACATAAATGCATATAATAATAATAATGGCATTTAAGTGCTTACTATGTGCCAAGCACTGTTCTAAGCACTTGGGGGGTACAAGGTAATCAGGTCGTCCCACATGGGGCTCACAGTCTTAATCCACATTTTACACATGAGGGAACTGAGGCACAGAGAAGTGGAGTGACTTGCCCAAAGTCACACAGCTGATTAGTGACAGAGCTGGAATTAGAACTCATGACCTCTGCCTCCCAAGCCCATGCTCTTTCTACAGAGCCACACTGCTTTATATACACACAGACTCCTACCCCCAACCCACCCTATTGCCATGGCCATTTTTTCACCATGAAGCCAGGAAACAGACTGGACTGCCCGATCACTTTTCTGGCTTTCACTTTTTAGCCCATTTGTTGGGCTTCTTATTAGTAGCCAAGGGAGGTGCAGTCTTAATGAATGGTTCCATTTCTTTTAATTCTGTGACTGGTGTTGTTACAGGTACAGTGGGAGTGCATAAACCCCAAATACAAAGCAAAGAAGAAGAATTACAAGAACTCGGGCATGGTCATTCTGAACCTGTGCAAGGTATGGCAATGAGCCTTTCGAAGCACCTGTTAGGTCTTCCTCCTGTCTCCTGTACTCTGTTAACATCTCGGGGAGAGGGGCAGAAAGGAGGCAGTAAGAGAGCCCAAGGATGGGACGGTGGGGTGGGATCAAGATGATCCCTTCGGTGGGGTGGGTCATAGAAATTGCCCTCAGCCCCTCACCTTAGTGAGCCCGGACAGTCCAGTGAGTAGCAGAGCCTAAGGGACCCAAAGCTCTTGGGAACTGTTGCCTGCAGTGATTTGTTAAAAGGGGGAGAGAGCTTGTGGATCTACTGCATGGGCATGTAGTCCTTTAAAAAAAAAAATTATATTTAGCCCTTACTGTGTCCCAGGCACTCTACTAAGCACTGGGGTAGGTACAAACTTGGACCCAGTCCGTGTCCCACATGGGGCTCACGGTTTTAGTCCCCCTTTTACGGATGAGGTAACTGAGGCCCAGAGGAGTGAAATGACTTGCTCAGTGCCACACAGCAGACAAGTGGGGTAGCTGGGATTAGAACCCAGATCCTCTGACTCCCAGGCTGGTGCCCTTTCCACTGGGCCATGCTGCTTCTCTATTTCTCCCACCCTGAGCCTTGTACCCTCTAGGGATTACCCGGGGCAGGATTTAGTGAGATGGGTCCTACCTGGATGCAGACTTTTTCTGTATACTGCATCCCTCCTCACTGAAAATTTATCATGAAGCCATAGGAATAAAATAAGATAAACTAGGAGGGAAGTCTTCCTTGAAGGAGCTTCCTTTCTGCTGGGTTCTGCCAATAACCACAAGCCTGAAACCCTACTTTAGCCCTCATCAGGGCCCCTTCATCCATCTCACTCCCGTCCTGATTTGACCAGAGGGCTAGGCCCACTGGGGACGTGACTGTGTTTTGCCAGGATTGGTGACTCTGAGCTGCTGAGCCAACTTACCCAAAAAGTGAAGCTCTCTGGTGTCGTGGGGAACTCTGGATGTAAGGACAAGCTCAGGGGTGTTGAGGAGGGACCTTGACTCCACGCCTAGATTCCTAAACTGGGGCAGCATTGGGGGGCAGTTTCCAAGAATGGGGATCTTCCTGCTCCCTAAGGCTATGGCCCTGAGAGTCAACTGAGTTGGGGTGAAACCTGATTCCTACCATCCATACAATGGGAGCCCCAGGTTGGTGGAGATGCGGACAGAGGAGGTAAAACTCCTGACTGCTGGCAGATTTAAGAATGCCTTCTGCAGCATCTTCCCTCAGCAGCACTAATCCAGCCCCCTGCCGACTAAACAGTGGTCGGGGAGGGGAAGGAGTAGAGAGGGAATTTATAAAGAAAGCGTATACGACAGTCCCTGCCCCCAAAATGCTCACAGTCTCATGGGAGAGACAGGACACGGCCCCCGAAAAGGGGCTAGGCACAAAGTGACGCAAACACAGCCACAAGCCCAGGTGTCAGAAACGTGACAGCTTTCACGTAGCGAACTGCACTTCTGCAGGGTTGTGCGCAGGAAGGGGAAGTGGCAGAGAGATAAAAGGTATGAAGGGTAGGAAGGGGATGCGGGGGAAGAGAGGTGCTGGAGTGTCGTGGGGAAAATGTTGGGTTGCAGAGTTGTGCCAGGCACTTAAATTCTCAGCATAGCTCTGAAGGGAAGTGGATATGAACGTCCCAAGGCAGATGTTGAAGGAGGATGTGGTGCTGTACCCTGGAGATGCTTCTTTTTTTCTAGATACTTCCGAAACAGGGGTAAGGAACATATAGTTGTGTTTTCTTTTAATTTTACCACCAGGTGATGCTATAGTGGAAATATGCTGAGAATGGAGAGTACTGAAGATTAGGGACAGAAGTGATGGTTGTGGAAGGGATCCCGGACCAGTTCTAGGGCAAAACACTCAGAAGGAAAGCTATGTGTTTTCAATTGTTCCAGACCAACCTCTGCCCGATAGTTTTTGCTGCTCCTGTAAGCTTGCTGTGGGTGAGGAATGTGTCTGTTTATTGTTTATTTGGTACAATACTCTGCTCAATACATAGATACATACGATTGAACGAGTGAAATGAAAGGAAAATAGCAGAGTCCATTTCCCTCTACAGATCCCTCCTGCGCTCAATCTCCGGTATTTAGCAGCTTGTCCCCAAAACTAAGAGGAAATCGAATGCTATTACTTATTTGAATTTCTAACTCCTTTTCAGATCCACAAGATGCATTCCTTCTTGGATTACATCATGGGTGGATGCCAAATACAGTTTACAGTAAGTCATTTTCTAATGTACTCTACTGGTGTATTGGGAGTAGAGAGGGGAAAGGTCTAAAAATCAAGCCCACTCTTTTCCCTTAGTAATGTGCTATCCTTTTATATGGAATTTATTTTAGAGCAGTGCATTATCAACAGAATTCACAGTTCTCGTTGATAACATTTACACACTCTGATCCTGGAACTAGAAACTATCCCTTCCTCCCTCTTGCTAAGCTGGAGGAGGGAGCGACCCCAACCCTTTCCAGTCTGTGCTTTATGAAAGGATTGGCTGCGTGTGTGGGCAGGGAATATGTCTGTTTATTGTTGTAGTGGACTCTCCCAAGCGCTTAGAACAGTGCTCTTCATACAATAAGCATTCAGTAAAGACAATTGACTGGGTTAAGGAGGTTTACTCAAATTAAAGGATACAAGGACAGAGCTGTTCCAGACTAATTTTCAGGAATCAGTTATTGGGGCATGGAAACTTCATCTGGGCTGGAACAAAGCAGGTTGATAAGTGATCATTAATGTACTTATCCATTTGCCCGACAATGCCAGTATAAGCTGGACGTTCCAAACGGACTATTCGTTGCCAGGAAATGCTCTTGAGAGATGACATTTGCCTTTCCCTTCTCTGATCGCAACGATCCTCCAGGCTGGATTCTTGTGACTCTCGACACACAGCTGTGAATTCTTTAGGCGTAAAGGGAAGAAATAAGAACGAGGCTCATCATTTTAGAAATAGTCCTCAAAGAAAGTCCATCATCTCCACCCTCAGTATCCAAGTATCTTCAGTATAGGAATCGGTGCTGCCGTGCCAAGCGAAAGGGAAAAGCCACAGTAACTTCAGATCATCCTAGCTTGCCATAAATAACCAACCCAACAATCAGTGGTATTACGCACTTACTATGTGCGGAACACCCTACTAAACACTTGGGACAGTACTGCAGAGATTGGTTCATTTCTCCATCCCTTAGAAATCGTACCAGGAGATTCGTAAACAGCTTGTTTGCACAAGCGCGGATGGGAGGTGAGGAACAAAGTCGTTCTGGGTTAAAAACGAAACGCAGACGATGACTAGAAGGCTCCTCCCTGACTTCCGGGATCCTCAGGGAAGTGCTGGGTTATGCTTGGACCCTCTTTGCTTAGCCAGGAGGGACAGTTTATATTCTAGCCTTCCAAATTTCTAGACTGTGAACCGTTGTTCGGGAGGGATTGTCTCTCTCTATTGCCGAATTGTACATTCCAAGCGCTTAGTACCCTGCTCTGCACACAGCACTCAATAAATACGATTGAATGAATGAATCAAAATTCCTGCAAAGCAGCTTTGGAACTCCACATAATGATGAGCGGGGTCCTCCCGGATAGTAGTGGAGCCGACGGGTGCCTCTCTTCCCGCTGCCTGCTGAGACAACTGAAGCACATAACAGAACCTCAAGTTTCAGAAAAGCACCATGACAGGAACTGAGGTTTATGCGCTCTGCAAGCACTCGGCTAGGCACAAAGGAAATCAGAACGACAATAGCTATTTCCAGGGAAGTGTCACGTCTCTGGATCCTGTCTATCCGCCACACAGTCCTAAAACTCAGCGTGCTTTCCTTTTCTCTTCCCTTCTCCCTCTGATATTGTTTCCACTTAAAGAGCCCCGCTCAATCTTGGCAAAGAGCCATGGCCGGAAGATAGGCCCGTCCAATTCCCTCTGGCGCATTTTTCCTCAAACCTCATTAAGACAGTCTGTTTGGGAGATGTCAGGCGGAAAAAGAGCTGCCAGCTGACATCTACTTTATCGCTCCCGTTGCTGTCCAAGCCGTGTGATAAAAACGTTCATCTGTTATCGGCTATAGGAGCTGCATGGGGGCTTTGGGTTGAGTTGTCAGTTTATTTTTTAAATACTTCATTTCCTTCCCCTCTGGCGGTAATATCTCCCCTGGCTATCACAAGACCAAACAGCACATACGCTGACCGAGCAGGGAAGGCACTGGACTAAATACTCCATTAGGCGCATTTCTGTACTCCTCTCGGGCCAGTGGAAAAACTGCAAATCTGGGAGAAATCATCAGAAAGCTAAAAGGCGGCCTCTTAGACTCTGTCGCCGGCCTAGAGATTGTAAGCCTCCTGAGAGCAAAGATCTCTGTAACTCCTCACTGCACACAGGCCCGATTAGACTGTAAGCCCATCAGAGGGCAGGGACTGTCTCTGTTACCGATTTGTACATTCCAAGCGTTTAGTACAGTGCTCTGCACATTTTAAGCGCTCAATAAATACTATTGAATGAATGAATGAAAAGGAGGCTCAGAGTACTGCTGAATCACTTATCTTGTTGAAGTAGTACAGGCAAGTGGATCTACCTCAGGGCAAAGTACAGTGCTTGGCACATAGTAAGTGCTTAACAATTACCGCAATTATCATCATTATTGCTGATTTACTGGAGAAATCACCAAAAGGAGCCCTGTGTGGAAGAATGAAGGCTAAAACTGTCACTTTTCCATTGTCTTCTACCCCCTCTCCCGCCGCCCCTGGCAAACACTCCTTCACGTTACTCCTGCTCATGGTAATCTTCTTGAAGTCAAAGAAAGTTTTATTCCAGTAAAGCAGGGTTTAAATGTAAAGGGGAAAGAATATCTGAGCTAAAGGGTCATAGCTTGCTTCAAGTTTCGGAACGTAATAGAGTTGAAAGGAGGGTTAATAGGAGTTAACAGCACAGTTAATAATTATTACATTTCAAACCCTGGCACATAGTAAGCGCTTAACAAATACCATAATTACTATATTATACTATATTATATCTATAGTAATTGTAGTATTTGTTAAGCGCTTACTATGTGCCAGGCACTCTATTAAGCACTAGGTTAGAAACAAGCAAATGGGTTTGGACACAGTCCCTGTCCCTTGTGGGCCATACAGTCTCAATCCCAGTTTTACAGATGAGGTAACCGAGGCCCAGAGAAGTAAAGTGACTTTCCTAAGGTCACACAGCAGATAAGTGGGGTAGCCAAGATTAACAGTGGAAATTGTATTCAGCTTGGGTTGAAGAAAGATTAGGTTACAACAGAAGGAAGAGTGGTTAGTTTGGGCTGCAGGGGAGATCCCAGCAGGGATAGAAAAGGAATGAAACTTCTGATGATAAATACATGTGTAAAGTCGTCTTTTTTGCTTCAGGCACATGGGAGAAGGTAGTCTAATGGTCATCACTTTCCTCCATACGTTCCCAAAGAGCAACATCTGAATTAAATTTTCATCCTCTGCCTGTGATAAAATGGACAGATTTTCCTCCAGGATACCCATTCCCAAATCAATCACATTTATTGAGCGCTTACTGTATGCAGAGCACTTATTAAGATCTTGGGAGAATACACTATAACAGAGTTGGTAGATATGTTCCCTGCCCACCAGGAGTTTACAGTCTAGAGCAGGAGGCAGACATTAATCAATCAATGGTATTTATCGAGTGCTCACTGTGTGCAGAGAACTGGCAAGAGCACAGGCTTGGGAGTCAGAGGACGTAGGTTCTAATCCCGTCTCGGCCACTTGTCTGCCGTGTGACCTTGGGCAAGTTGCTTAATTTCTCTGTTTCTCAGTTACCACATCTGTAAAATGGGGATTAAGATTGTGAGCCCTACGTGGGACAAGCTCATGACCTTGTAGCTACCCCAGCGCTTAGAACAGTGCTTAACAAATGCCATCATTTTAATTATCACAACACAACAGAGCCGGTAGGCACATTTTCTGCCCACAACTAGTTTACAGTCTAGAGGGGAGACAGACATCAACCCATCAATGATATTGATTGATACCAAAAAGCATCCACTCTAGTGCAATAGGGGCTAGCTCATGTTTTTGTCTTTTCTCCTTACTAACCTCCTTCTCCAGATCTGCCCGGATCAATGGAAATGATTAGCCTTAGTACCATAGTGCAGATTAGTCTATATGCATAAGAAATCAAATGGAAAGAACCTGGGTTTGGGAGTCAGAGGACTTGTCTTCTAATCCCAGCTCTGGTTTTATGTATTCATAAGAAACCGGGTCCCAGTGCAGATGAAAATGAGACACTCAGGTAAAAATAGGTTGTGAACCTAAGGAAGTTTAACCAGTTAAAGAAGTTTCATATTTTTCTCTCGTTTTGAGGCTGTTTTCATGGGACTTTCTGCTTAAGAAGGAAGTCTGGGAGTATTTGATGTCCAGGTTCCCATAATCTATATCACAGGCTCCGATATTGGATATGTAGAAAGGGTTGGATGAGTCTGTTGAGGATGGAGAAGGAGGTAATAGCGTGTGAGCCTGGGGAAAATGTGTGCTCAACAACAGACATTTTGAAACTACCTTCCAGGCTGTTTTATTTGCTTCGTTTCTGGGTTCCTCGTTTGTTTACTTGTACTGTGCCCCCAGACCTTCTCAATAATAAAAATTTCATCACTCAGACCTCCAAACTTAAAAGAGTTATACAGGTATGAATTCCTTATTAAATCACTGTCCTATAAAGAGCTGAAGGGAAAGAGAATGCCAACAGAATAATGACCTGGAAAGAATGACAGGATATAGGACAGTCAGTGCTGCATAATCCCGGGTTTTCTTTTCTTATAACGTGGATGGTGTCATAACTCTGCGGTTCGAAAGGTGGGGGAGTTGCTTTCTGCTAACTTGATTTGAGTAAACTTTTAAAAGACAGGGCAGCCTACTTTCTCTTTTCTGCCGATCAGCAGCCCCTTCTCCCCTACCTCATATGTGAACTGCCTTCCCTCTGTTGTACTGAATTCTGGGGCCTCTTGCTTGTTCAGAAACAGACCATCATTAGGGACCTGGGAATGGCCAGGCTCCCAATTCCTCGCCGACACCAAAACAAGGACTGCTCCAGAAACTCCACCCTGGACTAATCAGGAATGGGTCCTTCTGAAAGCCAAGTCCTGAAAGGCCAAGTGTCTCCTCCACACCCAGGCTGCTAGATGCTGCTCACGCCACATCCCTGGCTCCCCTCAAATCCTTTTGCATTCCTCTGACTGTTGGCAATCTGCATTTCTGTCCCTGAGTCTTCAGTTTCTTATTTGCCCTTTGCTTTGGACAAACTCTCTGCGTATAGGTGTTTGTCCCGTATGCCCTACGACCCCATTAGCAAGGCCCGACTGGACTGCAACTTCTAGCCGGCTCCTCCTCCCTAGGACCTAGTACTGTGATGATGACACAAAGCACAAAATAAACCTTTAATTTACAGGACTCATTCATTTTTCTCTAAAGGTATCTGAGGGTTTGTTCTCTCTTCAGCCTGGTGGCATTTAGGTTTTGACTATTCAGGTTTTCTGTGCATACGTTGCTGTGGCTACGGATGTCAGCCATTCCTTTTTCTCTTCCAGGTAGCTATAGACTTCACCGCCTCAAACGGCGATCCCCGGAACAGCTGCTCCCTGCATTACATCCACCCGTATCAGCCCAACGAGTACCTGAAGGCCTTGGTAGCCGTCGGGGAAATATGCCAAGACTATGACAGGTAAAGCTTCCAGTTTGCTGTCCCTAGTAGGCTATGAAACATAGCCAAACAGGGCCCTGTAGGATCCTGGGGTTCCCTAGGGAGCAATTCCTCGGGGTCACCTCCCCGGACACCTTAGGACAATCCAGTTGAATGTACAGACGTGCCGGTTCCCCTTACTTCCATCATCCACCCCATTTGATATATCCCAGATGGGTGTTCCCAAGGCCTTCATCACAGAGTCACTCAATTCTTCCCTTCGGAATTTAGTCTTCTCCTTTGAAGGAGGTCGGCAGTCAGGCCACTTGAAAATCTTGGCTAGAGTGTATAAAAAGGGCGAGGTAGGATTTAAGGTTTGATCATTATTTTATTTGTGTCAGTGATTTGACATCTTCATTCTTATTAGAATTCCCCGCATTCATGAGCTCTGCATAAACTGTATTAGGCTAATGGCATGCTGCTTTCCGTTAGTTCAGAGTGTGTATTTTTTTCAGGTGTTTATTCAAGAAGGATTTATTGTGCTGATATATATTTAAATATTTGTATTGAAGGTCTCTTTTGATTCCTAGTAATTTGACACTAATTAGATTACTTAGCTGAAGAGCCGCAAGAAGGAGGTGGGGGAAGGAACAAACGGGAGTAATTCCGCCTTCCAGATTTTACCTGGATGTGGACGTAGTACATTATTTACTCTAGGGCTCACCTTTATGCCTCGCAGACACTGTTATCTCAGGCTTAGCAATGATGTTTTAGAAAATCCATTTCATATGCAAGGCAGGAAATCAGAAAAAGTTGACAGGGAATGACAGAGGTCGTGGTGACCTCGCTTCTCTCAGATTCGGCTCTGTCACCTCCAGCTGCTCATAAATGTGGATGGGGATTGGCTAGGGATTCAGAAAGCAGTGTGGTATAGTGGATAAAACACAGTCCTGGGTTCTAAGTCCAACTCTGCCATTTACCTGCTGTGTGACCCTGGACAAGTCACGTAACTGTTCTGTGCCTCGATTTCTGTTGGGAAAAAGATCTAGCAAATTTTTCTCCATTACCACATTGGTATTCATTTTTGGAGTGCCGTGTTTTTGTGTATTTGTCCCTACCAGATTTCATCCTGTTTTGACAGGATGAATTTTTCTAGATTGTCCCTGCAGAAAAGCATTACAGTTCACTTTTATTTTCTATTCCCCAAACAGTCCTTTATAGTAGGCCAGAATTACCATCCCCGGTTTACAAATTGAATGTCTCCTAGACACAGTTTTCTGAGTGAGTGATATTCTCTGATTGTGTTCTGGACTCCAAAAGGAGGCAAATATCTTGATTCACTGTCAATATAGAGATGGACCTGCCAACTGTTTGGAGGGGACTTTGTAAGGGAGTAAGCGTCTGGTAGAGCAACACGATTCATCCGTGAGTCAATGGAAATGGAGGATGGAGGGAAGGATAAAGGCTAAAATAGGACTGGTGAAGGGGAAAAGAAAAATATCCAAGATATTAGGCATTGTTCCTTTCAATAGGCAGGTGAAGAAAGTAGGTCATTTGGATAGGGAACTCTCTGGGGGAGCCTGGTGGAACTGAGAAGAGAATCCCGGCTTTCTGGCTGGCTTCTGACACGTGTCAGGCCTTTCGGGTCATTCCAGCGCTTAGAACAGCGCTTGGCACATAGTAAGCGCTTAAGAAATACCATAATTATTATTCCAGCTTGAACTGAAGGGCCATCCCCTAGAACAAGACAGGTACGCTTTCCAGGATCCTGTCATTTTGTCCATTGAAATGACTGCAGTGAACGTGAAAAGATCTGGTGTTGGGTGTCTCCCAGAAGAGAGGCCGACAGTGTGTAGGAGGTAATAATCCAGCTGCTTTTTTCATGGTATTTAAGCACTTACTATGTTCTGGGCACTGTATTAAGCGCTGGGGTAGATACAAGATAGATTGGAGATCATCCCTGTCCCACAGAGGGCTCACGGTCTTAATCCCCATTTTACAGATGAGGTAACTGAGGCCTGGAGAAGTGAAGTGACTTGCCCAAGGCCAAATAGCAGACACGTGGCATAGCCAGGATTGGAACCTAGGTCCTTCTGACTCCCAGGTCTGTGCTCTATCTAGTAGGCCATGCTGCTTCTCAACTCTCAGTGCTTGGTCCCCACTCTGCAAGTGAGCTACCCAATGACCTTGGTCAAGTTAGGGAAGCAGCATGGCTCAGTGGAAAGAGCCCGGGCTTGTGAGTCAGAGGTCATGGGTTCGAATCCCGGCTCTGCCACTTGTCAGCTGTGTGACTGTGTGCAAGTCACTTAACTTCTATGTGCCTCAGTTACCTCAACTGTAAAATGGGGATTAAGACTGTGAGCCCCATATAGGACAACCTGATTACCCTGTATCTACCCCAGTGCCTAAAGCAATGTTCTGCACATAGTAAGCGCTTTACAAATACCAACATTATTATTATTATTATTAAGTTGCTTAACCTTTCCATTTGTCAACTTCCTCAAGTATAACACAAGAATACTTGTGTTAACATGGTGCCTGCCTTATGAGGAGACTGGGAAGGTCAGTCAAATGTCATCACTTTTCACTCCCTACCAAAAATTTACCATATAAAATAAAAGGTACAGTAAGATACAGTGTGGTTCAGGAACCAAGAGGCAATGGGAGAATTATTGCCTGGAAGGCTTTTAAAAATGGAAAGAGTAAAAATGCAAATGCCAGACGCCACAGCCAGCAACCCAAACAGATCAATGACCTAATTTTTAGTAAACTCCGGAAAATTGGGAAGTCAGATTCAAATCCAGTAAACTATTGCTATTTGAAGAAATTCGGAAAATCATTTATCCTGCAGAGAAGAGTAATCCAATCAGCTCAGTTGAAAAATTGTCCAAGCCCAAAGGTTTGCTCCCCTGTGTGGGCATATAGTAGAAAGAAACTGTTGAAGACGAGAAATCTCATTGTTTGGGTCTGGTATAATTTGTTTAAAAGTCAAAGTTACGAGGGACTTGTGGTCAGAATGAGATTATTTGGCAAAAGGATACCTTGATTTTATACAACACTTTTATTTCCAAACCACATTCACGTCTCTGGGGGTTGTTTTTGTCCTCACAACTTCCCTCCGTGGTAGAGAAAGATAGGTATTTTAAGCTCCATTTTGCTGTTGGAAAAACTGAAGCATAAGAGATTAGATGACTTGTCCAAAGCCACCCAACAGAAAAGTAGCAGAACTGGGCTAAAATACAGGTCCTCTGACTCATAGATGTAGATTTCCTCCACCAAACCATGCTGTATTTCTATTCTCCTTCAGTTGCAATAAGGTCTTCTTTACTATCAACCAAGCAAAACTTTGCATGTCCACGGCAGGTGAGGCCCTGTCCGCCTTGTACAGTCATCTCCACTTGGCTATCAGGAGGCACTGCCTGAAGCAAGCCGAACTGAATGTTACATGTTGAATAAATCCACCGTGGTAGCTAGCGCTCATCTCGATCTCTACCAGCTTTCCTATGACATTCTTCCAACTCTAGTTCTTCACTTCCCCCACATCCTCCACACTCACTCACCCTCCTGATTCCATAACCCATATGTCTGATGCCCTTCTGCCCACTTGGTTATTACACAGATTCACAAACTCTCTAGTTCTTCATCTCTCCCCCACATCCTCCACACTCACTCACCCTTCTGATTCCGTAACCCACATGTCTGATGCCCTTCTGCCCACTTTGTTATTACACATATTCACAAACTAGTCTGGTTAGTGCAATTTCTATTTGATTATCTTATACCCAGTCCAGGACAGCATTGCATTCAAGATCTGGAGAGACAGATATACTAAAAAGGAGGGGAGCAAGGAGAAGCCTTGGCTTGTTCAAACTCTGAGTCGGCCAAGGGCAGATACTGGATGACAGAAAGAGTTGAGAAAAAGATGGACAAAAGTGAGGGACACGGAAAGAAATTGGAGGGATGGGGAGAGGGAAGGTGATGAGTAATCGAGAGAGGAGAAAAAAGAGTCAGGAGAAAAGAGACAGGGAAAGAAGAGTAGATGAGAAACTGGGAAAAGGGAAGAGATAAAAAAGGAGAGGGAGCAGAAAAAAGGAGCGAAGCAAGGAGCAACCAGTAGAAAAGAATTGGAAAGGGAGGAGCAATAGGGTCTAGTGGAAAGAGCACAGGCCCGGGAGTCAGAGAATCTGGGTTCTGATCCTGGCTCTATTGGTTGCCTGATGTGTGACCTTGGGCACGTCACTTAACTTCTCTGTGCCTCAGTTATCTGTAAAATGAGAATTCAATAATTTGTCTCCCCCCCTCCTTAAACTATCCAGTCCATGTGGGACATTGTATCCGACCTGATTAACTTGTAGCTCAAAACAATGCTTGACACATAGTAAACCTTTAATAAATGCCACAATAATATAAGAGAGAAGGACAAGGAGAGAGACCAAGGGGACAGAAGAGTGCCAGGTGGCAAGAAGGCAATATGGTGGGAATATTGAGAATATTCCAATCCCATGAATGTTTTCATGAGTGCCATTAATTTTAGCAAATTAGACCGCTGGGTTTATCACACACAAACCTATTTAGTAACTACAAACTCTAGTTGATTTGTTTAACCCACATTTCTCACCAGGGCAACAAACTCAGCAGCCTAGTGCTCTTGTGATGTTCTGGAATGTTATGTCTAAAAAGAATAAAATCGCCCTAGAGTGTTTTCATCCCGTGACTGTGCCACGTGGGAGAAGTCGGAATTTTCAAACCATTTAGAAAACCTGTAGGCAGAGCAAACTCCTATCATGAGCACAATCCAGTCACAGTACCCAGTGGCGGATGCAGGGGGGTGGGGATCGTGTCTGCTAACTCTCTTGTACCCTCCTAAGCATTCAATACAGTGCTGTGTGTGGAGAAAAGCTCACTAAATATTGTAGATTAATCAATTGATTGATTGTGGTCCAACAGGAATTTTCAGTGCATCGCATGCCATTAACTGCCTTTTAGCAATGAGCTTAATCAGTTGGTACAAACTGCAAGGGACAGAAATGCACTCGGAGACTTGTATCGTCTCTACCCCTTCTCATCCGGGAGCTGTGCAGCAGACGGGAGGGATGCTGGTATACTTCTTCTGGGAATACCGTCCCACCCCGAGGGGTAACATCACTGGGGCGGCAGAGGTGGAGGAAAGGTAGGGGCGGCGGGGAGCAGTTAGGGGAGAACAAAGTTTGTGGAACTTCTGATCGTCGAAAAACCAGGCTAACCCACAGCCAGTAAAGAACCCGTCATGTTCAGCAAGAAGGCAAGCTCTGGAGAAATGAAGGAAACAGCTGCAGGAATATTTTTAGGCAGCGGCACCAGACTGACCCACCGGAATAGGAAACATTTGTCCTTAGGCATCTTCTTGGCACAGAGCAGATGAGTGGCCTCCTCAAGCAAGGATTTTGGAAGGGTTTTCTCTGATTTTATATTCCTGCTTTAGTTTCTTCACATGCAAAGACATGGAAACAGAATGGAATTTCCAGATTAGGTTTCACGGTTCAGGGTAAAGAGCCTGGCTAATAAATAAATAAAAAGCTAGAAAAAGGGAGAAGGCTTCCAGCTTAACATTAAATGCCATTTTAATGATAAAGGCCTTTTATTAAAAGTGTAGGAATAGTGAAATTTCACACTGCTTCTGGTTATTCAATTAAAAAAGGATTCATCTCCAACTCCTCAGAGTGACGAGGATAACACGTTGCTTAGCTGCAGGTCATTCTAAGAGTGTTATGTGAAGGAGTTAGAATGAAGAGTGTCACCGTAAAATTTTCATAAAGCCCTGGGAGGCCCTGAGTGTTGTGATGCTAGGATGTCATGAGCAATATGGAATCTAGAGCGGGGGCTGGCGGTCTGTTTTTAACCGGCTCTCTGGGCTATATCCCATGTAGTAGGGGAGAGATCCTCGAGTCTCCTTTTTGAACTGGAGCGGAGTGTTCATTCCTGGATCGAAAAGGAGGGGTGTCCCAGTTGAAGCCCTCATTCATCAGCATTGCAGGATCCGAATGGAGAGCCAGGTACATAACCAGCAACCCAAGTCAATCTCTGCAACTCCCGGCTGAGGTTTTGCAGGTAGTTAGCGTCCGGATCGGACCACCAGAAAAGCCTCTAAATTAGGACTTACTTAGGTGCCCCAGGATCAGGAGAGGCACAATTAGAGAGAGTTCATTGATTATTTTTTTTTTTGAGAGCAGAGACAGGGGCGGGAGAGTTTGAACATTACCTTTGAAGACTGTGGATCCAGACACAAAATCTGTGCAGGGCATGACCGTTCAGAAATTCAAAAAAGAGTGTCATTAACACCCGACAGCATAATGTCTGTGATATTATAATGTCCCTTAAATTATCTTTATTTTCTGGGGATTGAGGCAGTGCCTGTTTGCCATCCAAGCTCATGCCACACTCTGGGAGGCAGCATACTTTTCTGATGCTTCCAACAGTTTTTAATTGTGGGATATTAAAGCAACACCTTAGCTCAACTCTACCTCATCTTGCTGTATTAGCACAGCTGTGTCTAAAACCCTGGTTTAGCCCTGATTCTGGTTTTTTGGGGTCCATCACAATTCAGCACATACGTCCATAATGTAGGCAGTCCATTTACGAGTGGTTAGGGCCAAACAAACCCAATGTACATACTTCCTGCCAGTGTACTTTCTTTCCTACGTGGGCCCATTTCTGCAGTCATAAACCCATTCAGTGGAGACATCTGCCCCAGCCACAGAGCACAGCCTGAGTGTTTTTACAACAAATTAAGGAGGAGCCTGGCCATTGAACACTTGACCCCACTTCCTGACAGGTGCCAATTTCCTGCCTTACCTGTGGCAAAATTGTCCTGACCACCTGTTATCACCGATTTCCCAACATTCCGCTCTCTCTCCTTCACTGTATCCCATGGTTGCAGAGTTATTTAATGATAGGCTCTATTCAGCCTGACTTAACTTTCCAGTTGGTCCTCAGAGTTCCTTTACATTTCGATCAGGGAAAGAGAATATGTTAAGCTCTTGTTCCTAGATGAGGCTTTGTTAGATACTTCATTAGTTAGATGCTCCTGAGAGTTAACTCCAGGGAATTTGTGCTTTTTTGGTTTGTTAATTATTCCCCTGGAAGGAAATAAGGTTGAATTATCTTCCTAGTCTTGTAACCCAATTGAACCAACTTCCTAGTCTTGAAACCCAATTGTGTATATAGAGTATGTTGCACTCAGCAAGCTTCAATTCCCAAAAGAGAGCTAGTAGGATTTTTTTTTCAATCCTCTCTGTTGTTCAATACCAACAACAGTAATTAAAGCTGATGCCCAATACTACTGTGTGATCGTATAGCTCTTATCTAAGTTTGTTTGTGAATTCAGACAGCAGGGATCGCTGTGTTTTCCCAGTGGAAGTTGGTCTTCGGGTTGTGGCAGGCCTACATAAATTCAGGTTTGACACAATAGGGACCCGGGCTCTCCACACCTTCACAGACTTGGGGCTTGTGGGTTCTTTGTTTGGTTTTAAATGGTATTTGTTAAGCGCTTACTATGTGCCAGGCACTGTACTAAGCACTAAGGTAGATAATAATAATAATGGCATTTGTTAAGAGCTTACTATGTGCCAGGTGCTCTACTAAGCGCCGGGATGGATACAAGCAAATCGGGTCGGACACAGTCCCTATCCCACGTGGGGCTCATAGTCTTAATCCCCTTTTTACAGATGGGGGAACTGAGGCCCAGAGAAGTGAAGTGACTTGCCCTAGGTCACACAGCAGACAAGTGGTGGAGCTGGGATTAGAACTCGCGACCTTCTGACTCTGAGGCCTGGGCTGCAGCCACTAGGACGCATTGCTTCCTGATGACTTGCTGTGTCATTCAAATATGGGACAATTACACATCCCCACTTAGTAGTCCTTCGGGGAAAGTAGGAAATGGTGATGGATTAAAAAAAGGACAACACCAGGACATCTGGCAACCCAGTTATAGCAGTCTCTGTCTTCTACAAAGATGAGGACAGTTTTAGCCCATCAGATTATGCCCCTTATTTTTTAATGGGCAGTTTAGGATCAATCCATCCTCAGAAGCAGTTTTCCTACTTTTCAAGGGGAAATTGCTGATATGAAGGACTTAAATATTGCAAATGTTCTGCAGTGTTTCCTTTAGTGCTGTAGTTAATCTTTATAAACCGGAATGATTATTTACCACACCAATACTTGCTCAGCTAAGTGATAATATGCTCAGAATCCAGAAAAAATTCAGAGGTAGAGAATAAAACTCACTTATTCAGTTCATTTTCTCCTTTTGCAGCCTCTTCATGGGAAGATCACGTTTTTCATAACACTTAGGCAGCTTTACCCGAGGGCAAAAAAAGTCAGGCTTTGATTTTAATTTTGTCCTATACCTGGTCATACTGGATTCCCCAATCACTTTGTCCCGATGTGATTTGAAATTCATAAAATACCTAGTTGTATTTTATCTTGAGAAGAAGCGTGGCTCAGTGGAAAGAGCCTGGACTTGAGAGTCAGAGGGCATGGGTTCAAATCCTGGCTCTGCCACTTGTCAGCTGTGTGACTGTGGGCAAGTCACTTCACTTATCTGTGCCTCAGTTACCTCATCTGTAAAATGGGGATTAACTGTAAGCCTCACATGGGACAACCTGATTACCCTGTATCTACCCCAGTGCTTAGAACAATGCTCTGCACATAGTAAGCGCTTAACAAATACCAACATTATTATTAAGATAAGAGTTAACTTGTCTATCCAGTCCAGTGCCATAAACTGAAAAGATTTTAACAGTTGTAAATACAGTGTGAATTCTCTTAGCCACCGATCCATTTCTGCAAACTGAGGATGCCAGTAGGGAAACTTCAAAGAATATCCCAGTGATATATTAAGGGATCATCCTGGAGATTATGAAAAACAAGTGTTATATAAATTTAGGGAATCATTTCTCAGTGCAGGTAACAGAGAACAGAACGAGCATTCTGGTCATCACAAGTGACCCAAGCCGAGATGGAGTGCCGTGTTTGAAGTCCCATGTATTTCCACATAGTATTCTGCTTCATCAGCTCTTCAGTGTCCAGTGAGGCCAACCAGGGCAGATCATCCACCATAGACTGAGGCTCTTCCAGGTGGCCGAGAGAGAAAGTGAAACAAAAAGAGTTTGAGTGACTTTAAGAGTGGCTCAGGAAAGAGATTTGATGCCAGAGGAGCCTGAAAGCACAGTTGAAGTGAATTTTGGGGGTTACTTGTAAATTTCAATCGTCCATGCTAATTTTGTGATCTAGTGTCATCTTGAATGATCAAGAAGGGCTTACGGTGACTGAATATTTGCTTCAAAAATATGACCTGTCCTATCCGTCTTATGTTTTCCTTCTTTGCTAAAAAGCCGAAGAGCAATTTTTTTGTCTCATTTTGATTTCAGTGATAAAATGTTCCCGGCCTTTGGTTTTGGAGCGAGGATACCTCCCGAGTATACGGTGAGTGAGTGAATTTGGGTCCGTATTTCACAGAGTTTGGGCCTGAAGCTGCTCAGGTTTTAGGAGCTCTGGCCTAATCTTTCAGGGAGGAGTGAGGAGAATATTCATGAAGTGAGTTTCCCAGGGGCTCAGAACATAAAGGTTCAAGCTTCCCAGAAACCCTAGTGCTTTGAGAGCCCTGCTTATGAATCCAGGCCCCTGGCTTATGATCGTCAGAGGTGGCACCTAGGGGAATCCTGGTAATATTGGTCCGGTGACCTGGACAGAACCAATATCAGTTGAGGGACTTGATGTCAAAGGCCAGAGCCGCGGAAAAGGGCCGATGAGGTTGAAATTCATTTTCACTGACATTTATTTTTTTTTTCCATAAAAAGGGAAAGCAAACCACAGCCCAAGGGATTTCCCAGGTAGTGGAGCAGGGAGGAGTTACATGGATGGACCCTGGGAAGGCACAGATTCATTCATCCGGTCGTATTTATTGAGAGCTTACTGTGTGCAGAGCACTGTGCTAAGCGCTTGGGAGAGTACAGTATAACAGTAAAGAGAGACAACACAACAAAAACAACAAGCTCACAGTCTGGGAGGGGTGGTGGGAGAGACGGACATCAAGGCAAGTAAACAGACATCAGTGTAAGTAAGTAAAATGGCAGATGTATAAGTAAGTGCTGTGAGGCTGGGAGAGGGGGGTAGAGCAAGGGGAGTGAGTCAGGGTGATGTGGAAGGGAGTGGGAGATGAGGAAAAGTGGGGCTTGGTCTGGAAAGACCTCTTCGAGGAGATGCAGAAAGTCCTTGCGTGACCGATGGCCCCTACTCTGGGAAGCAGCTCCTATCCCCAAGTTAAAAGTCAGCGAAAGGGTTTTCTGCAGGTTTTGAAGCAAAGATAAGCCTAAAAATGGAGATGGGGGCGGGGAGCCTAAAGTATTTCTAAACTGGTGCCTTGGAGGTTAACAGAAATAAAAGGATAAATATATGGTTTGGGTTTTTGACTGTACCTATGTCCCTCACTTTATAGAACTCTGTGTGTGGAAAGATAATATAAATATAAAAACCAAGGTCGACTGCTTTTAATACTTTTCAAAGTGAATGTGTTGTGTTCAGTTGTATCCTTTAGAAGAGTTTTCTATATTTATGTGGATGCTTTTCTAACCCTTTATTGTCTGTTTTATTTTATTTTGGCCTAAAAGCACTCCAATTATTGATTCCCCAGCTGGAACTTCGTAACCCCTCAACATAATGGGCTATTGTGTTCTAATCAGATTTAGGCCACAAGTTTACAGCTGGCATTAGTGGCATTGCCCTGAGGCCGTTTGAAGGTGGAGTCCCATTTTTCTTAGATATTTTTATGTATTTTTTGCTTTTTAATCTTTGTGTGACATCATTTATCTGATTCTGCCAAACTTTCCTAAGACCTCAGGAGCTTAGAGCTGACTCCCTACCTCTGACTGATGGGCAAAAACCTTGAAGTGCTTCCAGCCTTTTAAACACATAATGAGCGTAATGGGTATTTGTAAATGTTAAACCCTGATGTCTACTCGGTGACTTAAAGTTATAATTCTTTTTTTAATTGATGTTTAGGTCTCTCATGACTTTGCAATCAACTTCAATGAAGATAATCCCGAATGCGCAGGTAAATCATCCCGAGGAAGGGGACATTCTTGTAATCTTTTTATATGCATCGTTCCGATTGTCATCTTTTTCCCCTAAAGCAATTTAGCCCCAATCCAATTAATGCCACACCGACCCCTGAAAACATTTCTGCAGACCCGAAATCTCACGTTGCCGTTGGACGCCATCGGCTCGGAGCATTAAGAGCACGCGGTGGTCCACCCTCCTCTTCCCATCTGCTTTGTGCTTTTTCAATCCATCTGTTCCAAGCTTTGGAAAAGGAAATCAAACTGATGACTCGGGCGGGCATTCGGGAACCTCAAAAGAATAAGATACCTCGATTCAGCAGGACCCAAGCCCAGAGCCCAGAGGCAGAACAGTTGAGCATCCCTCCATCTTCAGAACCGCAGATCTAGGGAAGAGCAAAATAGGCACAACCATACTCTCCCAGAGTTTCTGTACAGCTTGTGTGAGGGAAGCAAACAGAAGAGAAATCCATCATCCCCCGTCCAAGATCTGCTCTCCAGCATGTGGTGGCACGAGGTATGGGATGAAAAACCAGATGAGACTCAAACGAATCCCCTGTCCGTCAGTCAGTACCTCTCCTAGAGAGCTGTCTGGGGACTGGTTAAAGAAGGGAGGTCAGATAGGAGAAGAAAAGAGGGAAGTATAGCAGCAGGCTCCAAAACGAGGAACCTGTCAGTGCTGAGAATGAAAATGATTCCCGATGAGAACCCCGATGGTGTTATTTTACTCACTTTTTTAAGAATCGAGTGAAGCTGGGACTGTGTCTCTAGGCATCTCCCCTCCCCAACCCATTCCCATCACCAACTGGGTAGGGACTAGATTAGCAGTTTATCCAGTGAGAGTCATGGAGTGATTGAACCTCTTTTCTTCTCTATAAGACTGACCCAACTGGCAAAAGTGGTATCTTGTTTTCTCTCTGCCGTTAGGAATACGGTCTCCATGGAGATAGTCCTGTCTGCCTTTTTTCTTTACTGTCTTTTGGCCTATGTTTCTTTCTCCCAAAGGAATACAGGGAGTTGTTGAAGCTTATCAGAACTGCCTTCCTAAACTCCAGCTCTATGGGCCAACTAACATTGCCCCCATCATCCAGAAGGTAGCCAAGTCGGCATCAGAGGAGACCAACACCAAGGAAGCCTCGGTAAGCAAGGGTCAGGGCACGTATACACCCTGGCCTATTTTTCTTCCCTTGGCATCAGCCCCTGGCTCTCAGGAGTCCCTGACTTTGTGAACGAGCTCTTCCAGGAAGACTTTTCTGGGAAAGGAACAGGATCCTGAAATAAGGACCAATCACTCATGTCTCCCTGGAAGGCGGGGGGGTGGCTTTTGTCTCTTCCTCACCCCTCTCAGCATCCCGACCTGCTGCTGCCCAGGAGAAGCAGCATGGCCTAGAGGAAAGATCACGGGCCTGGGAGTCAGAGGAGTTGGGTTCCAAACCTGGCTCCGCCACTTGTCTGCCGTGTGACCTTGGGCAAGTCATTTAGCTTATCCGTGCCTCAGTTACCTCATCTTTAAAATGGGGATTAAGACTGTGAGTTCTCTGCGGGACAGAGACTGTCCAACCTGATTAGCTTTCACCTACCCCCAGTGTTTAGTGCAGTGGCTGGCACATAGTAAGCACTTTATAAATACCATTTAAAAAAAAAATTAAAACCGTCTCTCTGGGATTCTGTGGGGCCTTTTGCCATACCTCCAGGTAGGGAGAAAGCTTATGAACCACAGGGGTAACATGAATAAATGGAACCCATAGTAACTTCCGAAACCTTTTTACAGCCAGGCATTCTCATCAGTCCTTTAATTTGAGGGGCTCCCAGACTTCCAGCTGGATTGGCCTGACTTTTGTCTCCATTAATTTCCCCTGCTTACTCTCTAGGAGTGATATTTCAGGAGCAAGGAGAAGGCTAGAAAGGGAGCATTAGGAGGAGGAAACAGAGAACCAGAGGCCTTTGGTCACCCTCACCCTGAATAACTGAAAATGGGTGGTAAGGCTTTCTCTAGGTACTAATCTTTACTGGTATAGAAAAATGAATATGAATCTATGTGGGGACTGTATATAACCCACATAAATCACACTGCAGACCTTAAAGCACTGTATTAAACATCCCATCTAATGAGTATACGGAAGATCTTTCTGTGTGCTATTATTATTAAATCAGAAGTAAGTATTCAAATTATAATGGGCTAATGACCTGCATCTTTTCATCTAGATGAATCTCAGCACATCTGAATAGAAAATAACTGCTAATCCTAGCTACCTATTTCACAAAGGAAATTTAGTTTCCACCCTCGTGTACAAATTACTGTAAGAGGTATTCAAGTTTTCAAAGATCCACAGTTTTCAGTAAAAATAGACGCTCCTGCAGGAGGTATCTTTGGGCAATTAAGTTAGACCATTTTTATGCCAGGCATCTTAGAAGCCACCTAGGCCACCTCTTGATCAAGCAGTTCCACAGAGATGGAAATGATTTTTCAGTATTTTCAGGTTCTTTAGCTATTGGTCATTTTGAAACGAACACACACCCAGGAAAGACAATGGCATGATGACCAGGAGAGCTCATCTTGGTGACTTCTCCTAGTTTTCCTGTACTGAGAAGCAGCATGCTTAGTGGAAAGAGCACAGGCTTGGGACTCAGAAGTTGTGGGTTCTAATCCCAGCTCTGCCACTTGTCAGCTGTGTGACTTTGGGCAAGTCACTTAACTACTCTGGGCCTCAGTCACCTCATCTGTAAAATGCGATTCGAGACTGTGAGCCCGCCCCCGTGGGACAACCTAATACCTTGTATCTACCCCAGCGCTTAGAACAGTGCTTGGCACATAGTAAGCGCTTAACAAATCCCATCATCATCTTTATTATTATTAGGCGCTTGGAGAGTTTGGAATATGATGAACTGGTTGATGCGCTTTGGAAAACAGTTCCAAAGAGAATTCCGAGGTAAACACAGAAAAGTTCCTGGCTCCACTGTAGTCTCCCCTCCTCAGCCTACCCCTGATGGCCAAAACCTTGGTGGGGGTGGGCAGGGAGGGGGCAGAGAGCCATTTCTAACCAGCAGCCTCTGTCACTTGTGGATTCCTATATCTCAGTGAAAACATCTCTCTCCCATCATACTTGCCCCACTGCTCCTAACCAATTAGGTAATAGTTAATCCGTGTTCAAGGAAATGCAGTGGAGCCAAAGGGAAAACATTCTGATGGAACATTCTGATTACAGATCCCAGTACTTTCCCACTGAACCTTGGGTGGAGTTAAAAAAAAAAAGAATGAGAGCTTTTGAGCTCACAAGTAAGAAGGGAGGCCTGATGGGCACCATGCTTAGAAATCTTTTGGCCACTTGATTTGCAGACCTGGCACCACTTGCCTTCCTTTGAAGTCTGGTAAGTTTAGCAGCGTGGCACTTGGATAGGCAGAGATGGAGAGTCATTCTCCACACCCCACGCCTGCCTCAGACTAGCCGGTGTCGCCCGCTTTGTAAAAATTGTAATGAAAGTCTTTGGGCACCTCTATCTGGGACATGTAGGTTAAAATATCTTAGTGTAGAGAAGCAGCGTGGCTCAGTGGAAAGACCCTGGGTTTGGGAGTCAGAAGTCATGGGCTCTAGTTCCGGCTCTGCCACTTGTCAACTGTGTGACTTTGGGCAAGTCACTTTACTTCTCTGTGCCTCAGTTCCCTCATCTGTAAAATGGGGATTAAGACTGTGAACCCCACGTGGGACAACCTTATCACCTTGTATCCCTCCCAAATCCCCCCCATGCACTTAGAACGGTGCTTTGCACAAAATAAGCGCTTAACAAATACCATTATTATTATTATTATTATTAATAAACCATTTGGCTTCCCCCTTGCCACGAGAACATGCTCTGTATTCTGTGACAATACATGGAATTCTTAGAATGATGCTTCACTCTTGGATAGCAGATCAGGGGCACCAAGAGTAATAATACTAATTATGGTATTTGTTAAGCACTTACTATGTGCCAGGCACTGTAGTAAGCGCTGGGGTAGTACAAGAGAATCAGGTTGGACACAGTCCCTGTCATTCATTCATAAAGTCATATTTATTGAGCACTTACTGTGCACAGACCACTGTATTAAGCGCTTGGGACAATCCCCGCCCTCGACGAGCTCACACCAACATAGAGCTCACAGTCTTAATCCCCATTTTAAAGATGAAGGAACTGAGAGGCACAGAGAAGTTAAGTGACTCACCCAAGGTCACACAGCGGACAAATGACAGAGCCCACTTTGAACCCATGACTTTCTGACTCCCAGACCCATGCTCTATCCACTAGGCCAGGCGACTGTGTTTCCTGCACCGTCACATGATTTCTAGTTTCTAGCCGATCATTCCTGTCTTCTTTTTAAACCCACAGCCGGACGTGACAGGTCTTCTTTCCCACATTTCTGCTTGTGCGTAAAGCCCTCCTTGTTACAACGGCTCCGTCTCTGTTTTTAAAAACTAGGGCGTTCTTTCCTCCACAAAGTCTCCAAGTGGTGTTTCTGTGCTGGGGCAGCCGGAGTCTGTCCGGGCACTTTGGACTCTTTACAGTGATCCTGAGAGCTGGGGACCTAATGAAGTGCAGAGGACAAGAGACAGTGATACCCACAGCTCAGACACATAAAAATGGAAGCCATGCCGTTACTGGATCAGACCACCGGCCCAACCCTCCCGGTCTCTCAAAATGACAATAGGATGCCTTGACATCAATCTCAGTGGATAGACGAGCACCACTTATTATCCCTAACTTTCCCTCTAGTAATATATATCTCTCTCTTCCCTGAATTGTCTTAACCCTAATTGAACCTAATGATATTTTCCATAGCACAACTTCCTGAGACAGTGAATTCCATTTTATTTTTTTTTTTACCACCCAGCCTATGGAAAAGTGTTTTCTTTCTTTGTTTTGAGCCAACCATTGTTAAGCTTCAGTGGGTCTCCCCACTCATCCTACAGTTGGGGGAAATGATGAACAACAGTTCCGGTTTTGTCCTGTCCAAACCCTTCCCTATTTTGTAAACTTCAATTCTGTCCCCTCTCGGTCTTCCTCTTTGCAGAGTGAAGAGTCTTAATCTTTTCGGTCTGCCCTCACAAAAAAGCTTCTCCACCCCGCAGATCATCTTGGTTGTCCTTCACGTACCTTCCTAAGATCCGGCAATCAGAACCTTATGCAGTAATCCAAATGTGGATGTCAGTTGTATTTTAGAGAGGCCAAATGGTACCTGTGGCTTGTTTACAGTGCTCTGCACATAGTAAGCGCTTAACAAATACCAACATTATTATTATTATTATTTACCTTTAATGATGACGCCCAGGATTTAGTTGACCTTTTTGACCGCTACCGCACCTCGGGCCTCCATGTCTCTAATTGGCCTTGATGGTCCCTTCCCAGGAAACTGTGGGCAAGGCCCCAGACAGGAGTCCTTGTTTGTCCCTCTCTTTGGCATCTTTGTTCCTTTTCAAAGTCAGGGGCTTCTAAAGCCCAATATCAACTCTTCTTGGTGAGGCCACCTCCTTAGGAAGAAGGAACTGAGGCAGTAAATTAGGACCACACAGCACTTGTGTATATTTGTACATATTACTCTATTTTATTAATGATGTGTATATATCTATGATTCGATTTATCTATTTTGATGGTATTGATGCCTACTTGTTTTGTTTTGTTGTCTATCTCCCCCTTCTAGACTGTGAGCCCGTTGTTGGGTAGGGGTTGTCTCTATCTCTTGCCAAATTGTACTTTCCAAGCACTTAGTACAGTGCTCTGCACACAGTAAGCACTCAATAAATACGATTGAATGAATGACTATGCACATTGAGTCAATGTATCAATTAAGCAGTGGTATTTATTGAGTACATATTGTGTGCATTCATTCATTCAATCGTATTTATTGAGCGCTTACTGTGTGCAGAGCACTGTACTCAGCGCTTGGAATGTGTACTAACTGCTTGGGAGAAAACAACAGAGCAAGAAGACATAATCCCTGCCTTCAAGGAGCTTACAACCTAGGGGAGAAGACAGACACGTAAAGAAATTATAGATAAGGGAAGCAGACAAGTATAAAGATATTTAGGTACGTGCTGTGTGGAGTGAGCATCTAAGTGCTCGGGTCACCCGGCTGTACAGCGAGACAACGGAAGAGCCAGGGTTAGAACCCCTTTTTCCCACATTTTGCTCTTGCAAAACCTCGCCCGCTGTTTTTCGGTACCGGTTTCCACCTAACTCCTCCTTGGCTTTTTGTACGGTCCTGCATATGAGCTCCCTCGACGGTTTGTATGGTGTAGAACTGACTAACCTTTGCTGCTGTTTTCATCGCTTTCCCCAACCCTTCCCATCCCCCCGCCCCGCTGCTCCCCTCTGTAACCCAGCAATATTTCATCCTGCTGATCTTGACGGACGGCGTGATCACAGACATGGCCGACACCCGGGAGGCCATCGTCCACGCCTCCCACCTCCCCATGTCGGTCATCATCGTCGGCGTCGGGAACGCTGACTTCAGCGACATGCAGATGCTGGATGGGGACGACGGGATCCTGAGGTCTCCCAAGGGCGAGCCCGTTCTCCGAGACATCGTCCAGTTTGTGCCGTTCAGGAACTTCAAGCATGTAAGCAAATGCGAGGTTCTGGGCCCGGGCAGGGGATGACCGTCTGTGTGGAGCTCTCGAATTGAGGGGCTTCACGTTAGAGGGGGACACTGTGGTCCACGTTGGACTGTGAGACCCTCTTTGACACTAGCTGGCTTGGATGAGCTTCCTGGGACCAGCCAGGAGACTGCCCCGAGCCTCTTCCCAGGCAGGGCCCCTTGAGGCTTTGCTCTTTGAGTTTGAGAAAGAGAGAGTAGATGATGATGATAGATTAACTGGGAGCTCAACCATCGTTCAAAGAGTTGACCCGAAATTTGCAGTTAACCAGCGAAGCCAGTTACACTGTAGTTGGGGTTGTACAGAGGGGGAGACGTTGGCCTTGACACTGGGCCAATGTGCACGTCTCTTCAAAGAAAGCGATGAATAATGGTAACGGTAATGCTAGCCAAACCCTGGCTTTGTTTCCTGCGGGAAACTCACAGGCAGTCAGTGCAAACCCCAGGTCTGGCAGAATGATGAGGTACTCCTCATAATTACATTGCCGTTCAATTATGTTTCTATTTTACAAGAAAGCCATTCCCCTGAGATGTAATTGGGCTCATTAAAAGAGGATAAAGTTGATCTTTTTACTGCAGGGTTGAGTGGTGGAAGCTACCCAGAGTCCAGAAAGCCAGCCAAGAGGGAAAAAAAAAAGAATCACACACCCACACATGATTCTCCAGCACTGGGCAATGGAGTAGGTACACCAAATCATCCCCTGCAAGATAAGGAGGCCTCCTTAATTAATCAGTGTACCATCAACTTTTTTACACTGTACTCTCCCAAGTAGTTAGTCCAGTGCTCTGCACATAGTAAGTACTCAATAGATAAGATTGAACGATTGCTCGATCAGTGGCATTTACTGAGCACTTGCCGGGTGCAGAGCACTGGCCTAACTACTTGGGAGAGTACAGTGTAACAGAGTTGGTAGACAGGTTCCCTGCCCACAGTGAGCTTACAGTATAGAGAGGGAGACGGACGTTAGTATCAATAAAAAAATTACGGATATGTACGTAGGTGCTGTGAGGGTGGGGTGACTATCAAGTGCTTAAAGGATACAGATCCAAAGACAGTGCAGAAGGAAGAGGAAGTCAGGGAAAAGAGGGTTTCATCAAGAAAGCCCTCTTGGAGGAAATGTGACCTAAACAGGCTTTGAAGGTGGGGAGAGTGATGGTCTGTCGTATATGAAGAGGGAGGGAATTCCAGGCCGGCGGAAGGTGGGGTCATGGGAAAGGAGTCAGTGGAAATAATAATAATAATAATAATGTTGGTATTTGTTAAGCGCTTACTATGTGCCGAGCACTGTTCTAAGCGCTGGGGTAGACATAGGGGAATCAGGTTGTCCCACGTGGGGCTCACAGTCTTAATCCCCATTTTACAGATGAGGGAACTGAGGCACCGAGAAGTTAAGTGACTTGCCCAAAGTCACACAGCTGGCAAGTGGCAGAGCCGGGGTTCGAACCCATGACCTCTGACTCCAAAGCCCGTGCTCTTTCCAGTGAGCCACGCTGCTTCTCATGTTGGTATTTGTTAAGCGCTTACTATGTGCCGAGCACTGTTCTAAGCGCTGGCGTAGACACAAGGGAATCAGGTTGTTCCACGTGGGGCTCACAGTCTTAATCCCCATTTTACAGATGAGGTAACTGAGGCACCGAGAAGTGAAGTGACTTGCCCAAAGTCACACAGCTGACAAATGGCCGAGCCGGGATTTGAACCCATGACCTCTGACTCCAAAGCCCGTGCTCTTTCCACTGAGCCACGCTGCTTAATAATAATAATATTGGTATTTGTTAAGCGCTTATTATGTGCCCAGCACTGTTCTAAGCAGTGAGGTAGATACAACTTGATCAGGTTGTCCCACGTGGGGCTCACGCTCTCCATCCCCATTTAACAGATGAGGTAACTGAGGCACAGAGAAGTGAAGTGACTTGCCCAAAGTCACACAGCTGACAAGTGGCAGAGCCAGGATTAGAACTCACGACCTCTGTCTCCCGAGCCTGGGCTCTTTCTACTAAGCCATGCTGCTTCTCATGGAAAGATAGATGAGATCCGAGTACGCGTAAGTTGGCTTTGGAGGGATGAAGTGTGCAGACTTGATTCTAGTAAGAAATCAGTGAGATAAAATAGGAGGGGACAAGCTGATTGAGTGCTTTCAAGATGATGGTAAGGAGTTTCTGTTCGACGTGGAGGTTGATGGGCAACCGCTGGAGGTTCTTGAGGAGTGGGGAGACATGGACCGAACAGTTTTTTAAGAAAAATGATCTAGGAAGCAGAGTGAAGTCTGGACTCGAGTCTGAAGAGACAGAAGGCAGCGAGGAGGCAGAGACAGTAGTCAAGGCAGATTCAAATAAGTGCTTAGATCAGCATGATAGCAATTTGGATGGAGAGAAAAAGACAGATTTTAGTGAGGTTGCTGAGGTAGCACTGACAGGATTTGGTGGGAGTGAATATGTGGGTTGAGTGAGAGAGGAATCGAGAATATTGCCAAAGTTCCAGGCTCATGAGATAAGGAAGATAATAGTGCTGTCTACAGTGATGGAAAAGACATGAGGAGGACAGGGTTTGGGTGGGAGATAAGGAGTTCTGTTTGGGACATGTCTTAGTTCATGTCTTCAGTGGGACATCTCGGTGGAGGTGTCCAGGAGGAAATGCGAGATTGCAGAAAAGGAGAGCGGGTAGGGCTGGAGAAGTAAATTTGTGAATCGTCTCCATAAGATTATAGTTGAAGCCAAGGGAGCGATTGAGTTCTCCAAGGGAATGGGTGTAGATGGAGAACCGAAGGGGACCCAGCCTTGGAGGGACTCTTGCAGTTAAGGGAATGGGAGGCAGAGGAGAAGCCCGCAAAAGAGACTCGATCACCTTGCCGCCTCCTACCTCACCTCGCTACTCTCCCACTCCAACCCAGCCCGCTCACTTCACTGCTCTAGTGCTAACCTTCTCACTGTGCCTCAGTCTCACCCATCTCACCGCTGACCCCCTCGCCTATGTCCCGCCTCTGGCCCGGAACGCCCTCCCTTCTCAAATCTGACAGACAATTACTCTCCCCCCATTCAAAGCCTATTGAAGGCACATCTCCTCCAAGAGGCCTTCCCCGACTAAGCCCCCCTTTCCTCTTCTCCCACTCCCTTCTGCGTCGTCCCGACTTGCTCCCCTTGTTCTCCCCCGTCCCAGCCCCACGGAGCATCGTACATATCTGTGATTTATTTATTTATGTTAATGCCTGTCTCCCCCCATCCCTAGACCAAAAGGTCTTTGTGGGCAGGGAATGTGTCATTTATTGTTGTCATGTCATTTCACTGGAGGGCGGGGGATGGGGGAAGGAAGCGGAGAAACACCACAAAATACTCAACATCCAGCCCGTAGGGAAACTGAAAGAGATGTGTTGGGGTGGTGTGACGAGGCTGACGGGTTGCCCCCCTTTCCCACCCCCCTCAGGAGTGGTGCTACAAGTGTAAGCCTGCATCCAGCAGAGGGTCGGGGAAGGGGATAACCGGAGGCTGCTTTCCCCTCTGCAGCTTCCAAGCTTGTGTTGTAGCTCCGTGAGGAGTTAGGCAGGAAGATTAAGGGCCAACAGGCCCTCTCTGGATAAGAGGTGATCTCTGGAAGGACTCAGAGCTAGAGAATGGGAGCGGGCCCAACAAGATTTTGTCTTGTTTTCCTGTCAGGATTAACCCTGCCCAACACCTTCACAGCAAACGCTAGATCCCACTGGACCGTACCATTCCCGGCATCCACAGGTCAGGGGGCCGGGGACAAGCTTCCCCTCCCAGGATGCCCGTCCCACACAGCGCACAGCCAGGCCACCCTCCGCTTAAGTGCTCCAGACGTGGCCAGGACAGCCGGGAACCGTTAGGCTCCTTTCTCGGTCATCTTATTGGTCTACCCCTCCGGTCCTCCGGCTCTCTCGCCATAGAATAACTGCCTTCCGCTTGCCCCGCAGGCATCTCCGGCTGCACTAGCGAAGAGCGTTTTGGCCGAAGTTCCAAACCAAGTCGTGGACTATTACAACGGTAAAGGGATTAAACCCAAATGTATGTCTGAAATGTATGAGTCTTCCAGGACACTAGCACCGTGACCTTCTCCGCACACTTTTATGGCGTACAGAAATATTACCCGCTAATACTACTTAATAGTCCTCCTATTCCAGTACTTTAAAAACATTTTAAAACCATAGCACGTTTCGGTGATTTTTAACTGACAGTTTTTTTGCATGTGTAGCCCCCGGGCTAGGATCTATTAAACCGTTGTATTGTTGAAGACTTTTTATGAAGAGAAAAAGAATTAACACTTTACAGCATGTCGCCTTGAAATAAAATGGTCTCTGTATCTGTTTTTTATACAGGTTTGTTGAAATTTTGCTAAATTTCTTATCTTTACACTGTAAAGCATTTTGAAACATTTATTGAGCGTCGATAGGCAAAACGTATTTGGTTTTACCTGCTACCGGGTACGAGATTTTTTCAGAACGGCGGATGCATGGCCTGTGTTTTGCATGTTTAAAATAAAACCACCCAGTTTTGTTGTCGTGGTCATCATTTCTCCCCAGCCAGGGAGGAAGCATCCTCTAAACAGACCCCGTTTGGAGAACGTAATCCCCAAGAGGCTATTTTCTTGATTTCGGCCTCGGCGTGCTGGAAGAACTCAGCCCCTGGCTTCCGGGGCGGAGTAGGTTTTTTAGCCGGGAACCCGAACGTGGCCCAACTGAGATACGAGAAGGTCCAGAAGGGCCGAACCTAATTAACAAGAGTGAGGAAAGGTAGCAGAACCACCTCCCGCCCCGCCATCCCTGGCTGTCTTGAATACGGTTCTCTATCGTAGCGAGGATGGCTTCCGCCTAATCTCAGGCCCGAGAATCGAGACGGGAGAGTCCCCCTTTGCCCCTGCATGCTCCGTGTCTTATGAAAGAGGAGTCCGGGGCATGGGCCATTCAGTAGAACGCACTGGGCTGTAGTAGATCATAAATTGGCCTCCTGCTGGTACAGAAATTATTTCGGTGGGATTTGGGGTTCGGTTTTGTGCTTGCATTCATATACTGATTCTATCTGGAACACTGCCTGAAGCATATTTTTCAACCTGTCTCGTCTTGGACCAAAAGTTTGAGCCTTTCAACTTGTATACGCTTCTTGGGCCCCGCTTAAGGGAACCGGGAAATAAACCATAAGTCAGTTCAGACCTCTGCATTGTTTATAGTTCTGTTGTTTTTTAACGAGCAAATCAGATGACTCATCTGTGTCAGAACCGTAGCTCCTGACTTTGCAAATACGTTAACCGAAAGCACAGTATTTGGGAAATGATGGTGAAACCTTAGACCCAAATTATGACATGAATATTTAAACTGTATTGTTTTATGAATAAATTGGGTACTTAAACAATTTTTTTTCTAAGAGTTGTGTTCTTGTTTCTCTTTTCAAGGCAATTTTCACAATGTCCCTTAAAGGCCGGAGGCGATTTGGCCAGGGCCTAGGCCGGAGCCATTGGTCATGGCATCCGTCTCAGTTTAGACACCAGCTGCTTCCCGAGGTGTATACCTGCTGTAATCTCCATTTCCCGGTGGATGCACATTTGGATTTGAGGTGATCTGGCCTGGGCAACCGGCCATTTGCAAGGATAGTGAGCCCTGGCCCGCTTGGCAACTGTCCATTCTTTCTACACGGGGCCCCTGGTGACTGGGGGGGACCCTGCTCTGACCCCAGGAGGCCTGACCAAGGCTTGCCGCTGAACCCACTCAGGTCAAGCTATCCCCCCACCCCTGCTCCCCCAGCCCCATAGCAACTCAGACTGTGACTGTAGAAGGAGGCCACAGGAAGTGGGGCCCGAGAATGCCTTCTGACCCCGAAGGCCGGGAGAGTGCCTACGGAGCTCGGTACAGGGTTAGAAAATTGATCTGAAACACAGAGTCTAGTCCCCAAAATAAACTCTGGGCCAGGGAACAATCTTCCCCTAGTGTCTGACAGAATGAAGGGCCAGTGAAGCTCCTGAGCCATGCCCCATTTGTGACTCAAAAATGCAATGACAAACATGAACATTTTTTCAATCAATCGATGATATTTATTGAGCACTTCCTGTGCAAAGCACTGTACCAGGTGCTCCGGAGAGTACAACGGAGTTAGTAGACGCAAGGAGCTCACAGTCTACAGGGGCAGACGGGCATTAAAATAGGTTAGGGATAGGGAGAAGAATAGAGTTTAAGTATATTTACCTACCTATAGGTTTTGTGGGGCTGGGATGAGTATCTGCATTTAAACGGCTTCACAATCAAGTACACTGATGACACAGAGGGGAGGGTGGAGAGTGAGGAGGGTGGGAGCTTGAAAATGAAGGTTTCTAGTCTACTTAAGGACCCAAAGCGGGATGCCAGACTAGCCACGAGTCGCTCCCTCAACACGGCCGACCGGCGACGTGCTTGCTGTGTGACCTTGGGCAAGTCACTTCACTTCTCTGTGCCTCAGTGGTCTCATCTGTAAAACGGGGATTAAGATTGTGAGCCCCACGTGGGACAACCTGGTTACCTTGTATCTACGGTACTTAGAACGGTGCGTAGAACATAGTAAGCGCTTAACAAATACCATAATAATAATTATGCTTTCAGAGTATTGTTGATAAATCGATCAAAGTCCTTTATTTGCCACACACGCACTGAATGATATTTTAATGATAATAATAATAGCTATAATGGTATTTGTTAAGAGCTTACTATATGCTAAGTACTATATACATTATAGTAAAATCAGATCAGACTCAGGCCCTGTCAAACACGGCGCTTACACCCTAGGGGGAGGGGGGACGGGCATTTAATCCCCATTTTACAGGAAAAAGTGAGGCACAGAGAAGTGACTTGCCCAAGGTCACACAGTAGGTAAATGGCACAGCTGGTACTAGAATCCAGGTCCCCTGGCTCCCAGCCCTACACTCTTTCCTCTAGGCTACACTGAAATTGTCAGGAAGGGCCAACGGGCTTCAAGAGCCCTCTTAGGTGAGCTGTCTTTCTGCCTGCCTTTTTCCTTCCCTGTCAGCCTCCGACACTCCGATTGCTGAAGGAGGAAGGAAGGGCTTTCTATTAGTGGCAATTCAACTGTCCGACACCTTCAAATAGAAAATATTTTCAAGTCTGCACATTGAATAATACTTTACGTAACACGGAAATCCCAAAAGGGGGATTTTATTTTCACACCAAACTCTAGATACCAGGCAATCCACTGATCCACCAGGATTCTACCACCGGGAACAATGTCTCACGGGCTGGCTTGGACTCTTAGGCCTGCTGAAAACATACTCACCCACGTGGTCAGAGGAAATTGAATTAGACTTTGAAAATCATTTCATTACCCACACTAATCCATTTCAAATTCAGTACGGAGAAAATGAATTGAAGGTGAGTAACCATTACCGTGAAGCCTACGGCAGTAATGGACAGGTCGCTTCCACCTTCTCCTGTTCAGTCGGATATTAGCTCAGTTGCTTACCTGGAGTTCAGCTGTAGATTCTGGGGCCCTAATCCAGCCTTGAGGAGAGTCACAAGTGAAAGGTCAGGAAGAGTTTCTAGTTGACTGGCTCCTGGAATGGGATCGTTAATTCCACGGACTGTCCTCCCCCTGACTTTCCCGTCCCTGTAGACGGCTCCGCTCTCCTTCCTGTCTCACAAGCCCGTAACCTTGGTGGTATCCTCGGCTCATCTCTTTCATTCAACCCACATATTCAGTCTGTCACTAAATTCTGTCAGTTCAACCTTCACAACGTTGATAGAATCTTTGCTTTCCTCTCCAGCCCAACCGCTACCGTGTTACTCCCAGAGTTTATCCTGTCCCGCCTTGGTTACCGTACCAATCTCCTTGTGACCTCCCTACCTCCTACCTCTCTCCGCTCCAGTCCATACTTCATTCCGCTGCCCAGATCATTTTTCTACAAAACCGTTCAGTCAGTTTCCCCACTCCTCAAGAACCTCCAGGGGTTGCCCATCCACCTCTGCATCCAACAGAAACATCTTACTTTTGGCTTTAAAGCACTTAATCATCTTGCCCTCTCCTACCCTACCACCCTGATTTCCTACTACAACCCAGCCCACACACTTCAGTCTTCTATTGTTAACCTACTTACTCTATCTCGAGCTCATCCATCTCGCTGCCGACCTCTCCTATCATCGGCCTCCGACAGTCACTCTCCTCACCTTCAAAACCTTATTGAAGGCATGGGAGAGAGGGTTCTTGAGTCCCCAGTCTACCAAGGTTTGTTCCGATGAGGAGGGGCTGGGCACTGAGGGATGGAAGTCTGGAAGGAAAGAGTATGGGCTTGGTAGTCAAAGGATCTGGGTTCTAATCCCTGCTCCCCCATTCTCCTCCTCTGTGACCCTGAGCAAAGTCACTTACCTTCTCTATGCCTCAGTTTCCTCATCTGTAAATTGGAGATTAAATCCTACTCCTCCATACTTAGGCTGTAAGCCCTAAAAGGCCTATGAAGGACAAGGACTGTGTTTTACCAGATTATCATTTATCTACACCAGTGCTTAGTGGAGTATTATATATTACATAGTATAGTGCTTAACAAATACCACGGTTATTATTATTATTATTATTTCAGGGGGAAAGCAGTTACTGTAGTTTCTCGGAACAGCACCACCCCAGGAAGCCCAGATCCTGACCCCGGGAACCTCCGGGTGCATTTTGGCCATTTTACACCATTCCACAGTCTCTTCTGGGCTTGAGCCCCCGTGGTGAGATGGTGGGAAGGGTAGCAATGATTTCTCAATAATCCTGACCTCTGAAGCCAAGAGCAGAGGGGCCCTGGATAACGAACCTGGACTTGCCCAGGACAGGCTGCGCTGAGGTACCCCTCGCAACTTGTTTCTCCTGGACCGGAAAGGGCTTGTTACTCCCTGGATGGCAGGGCATCGAGATGGCACGGGACCTGGGCCAGTGGCGACAGAGGTAGGGAGGAGAGTCGGGCAGGGATCCACAGTGGCAAGTCAGGTCCCTGGAGCTGAGGGAGAGGGTTTACACGACCCTGACGGTCTAGAGTGCAAGGACCCCACTCCTTCCCCTGCTGACCTCCCGGGAACGGCCCAACAAAGGAAACCCTTGGCCGGTGCAGGTGGGCGACTTGGGCTTGACTAATTCTGGTTCTGTATTTGAAATTCATTCATATTTATTGAGCGCTTACTGTGTAGAGTACTGCACTATGTATTTGGGAGAATTCAAAGTAACAATAAACACATATTCCCTGCCCACAAGCTTACAGTCTAGAGGGGGCGACGGACATTAACGTCAATAAATTACAGATACGCACATGAGTGCAGTGGGGCTGAAAGGGGGGGGCGAATAAAGGGAGCAAATCATGGCAACGCAGATGGGAGTGGGAGAAGAGGAAATGTGTGTAGTACCTAGGAGGGAACTCAAGGAAGTCTGCTCGTTCTCCAGAACTGGCCTCTCGGAGCTGTCCTCGGACCCATGGCCTGCTGCCCAACCTGGGCCAGCGTGGATTTCCCAGGAGGCTCCGGAGGCACCCGGCCTAGAGCAGCAAATGTGAGGAGTGGTGATTTCTCGGGAGAAAAAGAAAAAACAACCAAAAAAACCCCTAACCAACAAAAAAAAGTTTCTATGAACAAGGCAAGATTCTGCTGTGTGTTTTGTCATTTGAAATTTACACCTTCGTACTGCCTGAGCCCGTCGCGGCCCATTAACCCTGGCGGCAGAATTCCTTATGACCCCAGCAGCCCCGGTGACCTTCCTTGAGTGCAGCCCATTCATTTGCACGAGATAGAGCTCTGGGGTTTTTTTATTGTTTTTTAAATGATGAAAAGTGGAGAAAAAAGCCCGAGCAAAGCTCAGTATAAAAACTAACAAAACCAAAACAAGAGAGAGAACGGGTTGTCATGGAATTGCCGTCATCCAGCTCCTACTGCCGAAAGGAAGGCGGGGCGTTGGGTTGCGCTCATTTCTAAGGAAATTCATATTAGAGCAAACATTTTTAGAATGAATAACAATTATTTCAGGTTTTATAATTAATGACCAAGGAGCAGCAATAAGGTTAGTCTCTAGGGGAAGCAAAACGATCAATCCTTTCCTGACCAGTCCTCGGCCTACGGTCTCCTCCCTGCCTCCGGCTCCCCGCGCATCCCAGTTTCAGTGCCAGGGACTCTACCTCAACCTTTTCTTCTTGTCCAGGGAGAATTCACTGGCACGCTTCCTGCCGCTGCCCCCTGCCCACTGAGCTGTAAAGTGCCTGGGCCGGGGCAACGGGCAGTCACCGGTCAGGGCCCTAGCTGGTTCGGGAGTCTGACCTGTGTGTGACGGTTGAAATGGGGGAATTCCAGTAAGAGAGACAATTAACCCCAGACAAGGAATGGCTCTAGCCATCTGAGACCAACCTGAAGGAACACGCGGCCCGTCGGACAGGAAGGGAGGTTGCCCCAGACACGGCACAACCTAGAGGGCCCACTTGGGCTAGCCCGAAAGTGAAATATTCCCCATTCCACCTCAGCTGTTGCCATGGCCAGACTGAAAATAGCCCCACCCCAGTATGGAGGGAAATGAGCCAAAATAGAGGGAGGCTCACCCAGGTGTACCCTCTCGGTAGGGGGCAAACTTAGTCCTGGGGGCCAAGCGGACCGCAGCTGGGACAGGTGCAGAGCCTTCTGCAACTTCCAGTTCTCTCTGATCCACCTTTCCAGAAGCCCCAAGCCAGGACTAGGGGCGCCCAAGCGGCTTCCCACAAGTCCCGAGGTAGAACGCTGGAGATCCGGCTTCGGCCCCAGCTTGAACCGGATCCGACGTCATCAGTCCAGATTCCGAAAACTCATCCTGTTCTCCCCGCTCTTCCCTTCCCATCCCTGCCCTCCCCATTCATGGGGGAAAATCTGCCCGAGCGGCATAAGAACGCACTTCTCCAGTTAACTGTCTTCTCCCCTTAACTGCCTGGTCCAGGGAGCTTCCGACGCCCTGCCTCCAGTTAATATCCTGGCTTGTCTTCCACAGCATCACCAAGTGGGAATGCGGTCACCATGGCGATGGAACAATGACATTTCCTGCCTCCTCAGACATGACGGTGGACCATCTAGGGTGATTACTCCCATTTCTCGAGGGTCACATTTCTTAAGCACCTTCAGACAGGGGGCTCTGTGCTAGGAACTGTACACTGAGGCTCCTCAGGTACCATCCTAGCCCTCAGGGATCGCTTTCAAATGAGAGGATGCGAATACGTGTAGGTCTAAGTACAGGCAGATGTACTCACTCTGATGGCAATCGGAGGGAGAGAGAGAAATCCATTCAGGGAGAGAACAGCTGTCTCGTTCCCTTTGAGCTGGGTGAGCCGGCCCGTCTCTCAGTAGATTCTCAGCGAGGTAAGTTTTAATTCTGAAATTTGAGTAATCTATTACTCGATTTTGAGTTGTCACTGAAACATTTTGGTTTTGGTGGGGTATGACACCTGTGATATCTGTTCGAAGAACTCATCCTGTAGTTTATATTGCCGGGTCTCTACTCCCTTTAGTTATTGAGTTTCATCATCACTAGTGATTTTGGCACCCCCCCCCCCCAACAGACACACACACAAACTCTTTCTCTCCCTTCCTTCCTCCCTCCTCCTTCCTCCTGGGATTTTGGAGAGCCCGGCCCCTCCACGCACCTCAGTGCAGCACAAGGTCACGCTTCCGGTTAGCAGCGACAGCAGCATCTGAAATTTAATGAAATCGGTAGCCGTGTCATGAGGGGGAGCGTGCGGGAGTCGAGCTGTCTGCAATCTGGCCCGGCCAACATTTCCCTCTCAGCCGAGGAAACTGATAATACTGCAAATGACTGTAATGCCTTCTCTGGAGGCATCTTGAAGCATCCCTCGCCCCGTCTCATTTATCCGTACGGGCAGTCCTGGAAAGGAAAACGAGCTACTCGGGGAGCCGGGAAGCTAGATTGGCGGCATCTAGTATCTAAGCAAGCGGCTTGCTCACGGACGGGGCTGAGGGGGGGCCCCAAAACATTCACGGACCTTTTCTTTCCCCCTACTCCCCACCTCCTCTCCTGCCGCGACTCCCAGCTCTCCACTGGGGTAGGCACTGGAGGTTAGGATATTCCATTCGACAGATTGGCGCTAGCAGGTACAGATGGATCTCTCAGGGAGAGACTGTGTTTCATCCCCAACTGAGTATTCTTTCCCAGAGCTTAGTCCGGGGCTCTGCCACGGTTAGCACTTATTAAATGCCGTAACTCCTGATATTTTAAAAATGAGCCGCGAAGGGGCAAACGGAGATGCGTTTCTTACTAATTCTCCCAGTCCCTTAACATCCACGTCAATCACGTAGTGAGTGCTCACTCGATGAAGAGCGCTGTACTGAGCGCTCGGAAGAGTCTAAAGAGAGTCCCACAGTTTCGGAGTGGAATCTGAAACAGAGTCATGGAAGAATTTCCATGGAGGCTCCCAAATCTATGCCCTCCTGGAGCCTCGGACGGTCTCGAGGTTTCTTCATTTTAGGCCACAGCCTCTTCTCTCCTTAGGAGGCGGTCATATCATTATTGCAGTTTTCATTCGAGGATTTGAGGTGAGATCATTTGGTATTATATGTATTGGCCACCGGACAGACTAAGATCAGATCTACCCGGCATCCCTAGGCCTGCAAAGGGAAGAAGAAAGTACCCTCTAATTCCCTTTCAAGGTTTGAAAGGGAAGTTTGCAGAAGAAAGTTTTCTTCTCCCATGAGTGTTCCCCTTTCTCTCTCATACAACATCCTGTACGGCCGTGGGATCGCAAGGTAAGCCGGCCCATCGTGCGAACTCCCTTTCAACTGTCAAAACTAAGATCACTGCCAGGCACTAACCCAGCCATGGTGTTGCGGGGAGGAAATGCTGCAGAAAAAGGTGGCTAAACAGTCTTCTCAATTCCCTCCATCGCCTGGGACCTGGCTTCTCCCCGCAAGGGTTCCCCTCACTCCACTCGTCTTCGGCTTGGGATGTCACTTTTTCGGTTCAATCATTTCTGAGGCAACTGATTTTAAAAAAGAACTGCCCTTTACCGAATAAATCCCTCCCCGGCCCCACCTCCCAGGCCTCGAGGGAGTGAGCAGACAGCTTGCAAGTGTTGTCCCCAGCAGCAGGTGAGCCAGGGAAATAGTAATTGGTTGAGGTTGAAACTGGATTCATGAAAACAAATGTTTTGAAATCTCGACCTTGGGTCGAAGAGAACTATGTCTGAAGATAACTACGTCTGAAGATATCGTGGGAAGCGGCGTGGCTCAGTGGAAAGAGCACAGGCTTGGAAGTCAGAGGTCATGGGTTCTAATCCCGGCTCTGCCACTTGTCAGCTGTGTGACTTTGGGCAAGTCACTTCACTTCTCTGGGCCTCAGTTACCTCATCTGTAAAATGGGGATTAAGATTGTGAGCCCCACGTGGGACAACCTGATCACCTTGTATCCCCCCAGCGTTTAGAACAGGGCTCGACACATAGTAAACGCTGAGAGCACGGGTCTGGGAGTCGGAAGGTCTTGGGTTCTGATCCCAGCTCCGCCACTTGTCAGATGTGTGACTTTGGGCAAGTCACTTGAGTTCTCTGGGCCTCAGTTAACCTCATCTGTAAAATGGGGATTAAGACTGTGAGCCCCACGTGGGACAACCCGATTCCCCTGTGTCTATCCCAGCGCTTAGAACAGTGCTCGGCACATAGTAAGCGCTGAACAAATACCAACATTATTATTATTATTATTGTTATTATTATTATTAACAGATCCCAACGTTATCCTTAACATTTGCCCCGAGAGGTGCAGGATCGTCCGGGCGGGGGCGCTGTGGGGCGGGAGGGGGATCGGTCACGTGGGCGGGCGGCGAGGCGCGCCCCCTTCAGGTGGGGGCCTGCATGGCGCCCCTTCCTTTCGGCGCCGGCCAGGCCTCGTTCCCCCTTCTCCCTCCTCCACCCTCCTCCTCCCTTCTCCCTCCACCCTCCTCGTCCTCCTCCTCGGCCGGCGGCGGGGACGGGGGGGGGGGGCCCCCTTGGGCCTCCCCGCGGGCCTGGCGGAGGGCTTTCGGGGACGGACCGGAAGTGAAGCCGGCCGGGGGAGGCGGAGGGGTTTCCGGGGCGGACCGGAAGTGGGACCGGCCCAGGCGGCAGGACCGGATCCGGGGCGCCGGGACGCCGGGGCCATGGCGGCGGCGGCGGGTTGGAGGCCGCTGGTCCTGGCGGCCACAGCCTGGTGGGCCCGCGGCGGAGCCCGCATCGGAGCCCGCATCTCCCGGGGGGCGGCGGGGCCCGGCGGACACAGGTGGGGGCCGCGCCGGCGGCGGCGGCGGCGGCGGCGGCGGGGGGCGATACCGGGAGGGGGCACCAGGGGGCGCTCCTCGGCACCTCCGCCTCCCCCCCCCCCCCCCCATTATTAATAATATTGGTCCTTGTTAAGCGCTTACTACGTGCAGAGCACATAACTGTGGTGGCTCATAATGACAGTCATCATCACTGACATCCTCATCGTCACTGATGGGGCCGGTTGTTGGCCCGCTTGCTAAGGGCCCGGCACTGTGCTGAGCGCCGCGCGGGAGGTGGAAGGTCATCAGGTGGGGCCCACGTGGAAGGATGACCATTCCTTCCTTCAGTAGTATTTGTTGAGCACTTACTGTGTGCCCACGTGGAAAGATGATTATTCCTTCGTTCAGTATTTGTTGAGCGCTTACTACGTGCCCACGTGGAAGGATGAGCATTCCTTCCTTCAGTAGTATTTGTTGAGCACTTACTGTGTGCCCACGTGGAAAGATGATTATTCATTCATTCAGTAGTATTTATTGAGCGCTTACTATGTGCCCACGTGGAAGGATGAGCATTCCTTCCTTCAGTAGTATTTGTTGAGCACTTACTGTGTGCCCACGTGGAAAGATGATTATTCATTCATTCAGTAGTATTTATTGAGCGCTTACTATGTGCCCACATGGAAGGATGAGCATTCCTTCGTCCAGTAGTATTTGTTGAGCGCTTACTGTGTGCCCACGTGGAAGGATGAACATTCATTCGTTCAGTAGTATTTATTGAGCGCTTATTATGTGCCCACGTGGAAGGATGATCATTCCTTCGTTCAATAGTATATATTGAGCGCTTACTGTGTGCCCACGTGGAAAGATGATCATTCATTCGCTCAGTAGTATTTATTGAGCGCTTACTGTGTGCCCACGTGGAAGGATGATCATTCATTCATTCAGTAGTGTTTATTGAGTGCTTACTATGTGCCCACGTGGAAGAATGATCATTCATTCAGTGGTATATATTGAGCGCTTACTATGTGCCCACGTGGAATGATGATCATTCATTCATTCAGTAGTGTTTATTGAGTGCTTACTATGTGCCCACGTGGAAGGATGATCATTCATTCAGTGGTAAATATTGAGCGCTTACTATGTGCCCAAGTGGAAGGATGATCATTCAGTGGTATATATTGAGCGCTTAATAATAATAATAATGTTGGTATTTGTTAAGCGCTTACTATGTGCCGAGCACTGTTCTAAGCGCTGGGGTAGACACAGGGGAATCAGGTTGGCCCACGTGGGGCTCACAGTCTTCATCCCCATTTTACAGATGAGGGAACTGAGGCACAGAGAAGTGAAGTGACTCGCCCACAGTCACACAGCCGACAAGTGGCAGAGCTGGGATTCGAACTCATGAGCCCTGACTCCAAAGCCCGTGCTCTTTCCACTGAGCCACGCTGCTTACTATGTGCCCAAGTGGAAGGATGATCATTCATTCATTCGTGTTTATTGAGCACTTACTGTATGCGCACGTGGAGTGATGATCATTCATTCAATAGTATTTATTGAGCGCTTACTATGTGCAGGGCACTGGACCGAGCGTTTGGAATGGACAGTGATTACGGTGGTGTTTGTTAAGTGCTTGCTAGGGGTCCGGCACTGTGCCGAGCGCTGCGGGGGAGATAGGAGGTCATCAGGTGGGCCCACGTGGAATGATGATCATTCATTCAGTCAATAGTGTTTATTGAGCGCTTACAATGTGCCCGCGTGGAATGATGATCATTCATTCACTCAATAGTATTTATTGAGCGCTTACTATGTGCAGAGGACTGGACTAAGCGCTTGGAATGGACAGTGATAATGGTGGTGTTTGTTAAGCACTTGCTAGGGGCCCAGCACAGTGCCGAGCGCCGGGGGGGAGATAGAAGGTTATCGGGCGGGCCCACGTGGAACGATGATCATTCGTTCAGTACGCGCTTACTACGTGCGGAGCACTGGACCGAGCGCTTGGACTGGACCGTGATAACGGTGGTATTTGTTAAGCGCTTGGAAGGGGCCCAGCACTGTGCTGAGCTCTGAGGGAGATGGAAGGTCATCAGGTGGGCCCACGTGGAATGATGTTGGTTCGATAGTATTTATTGAGCGCTTCCTAGGTGCAGAGCACTGGACTGAGCGCTTGGAATGGACAGTGATGACGGTGGTGTTTGTTAAGCGCTTGCCAGGGGCCCCGCACTGTGCTGAGCGCTGCGGGGGAGATAGGAGGTCATCAGGTGGGCCCATGTGGAATGATGATAATGGTGGTATTTGTTAAGCGCTTACTAGGGGGCCGGCACCGTGCTGAGCGCTGGGGGAGATGAAAGGCCATCGGGTGGGTCCACGTGGAATGATGATCATGATCATGGTGGTATTCGTTAAGCGCTTGCTAGGTGCCCAGCACTGCGCTAAGCGCCGGGGAGAGATAGAAGGTCGTCAGGTTGTCCCACGTGGAATAATAATAATGGTATTTGTTAAGCGCTTCCTGGGTCCCCAGTGCTGCTCTAAGCACTGGGGGGAGGGGGATACGGGGTCATCGGGTTATTCTACATAATAATAATAATAATGTTTGTATTTGTTAAGCGCTTATTATGTGCCGAGCACTGTTCTAAGCGCTGGGGTAGACACAGGGGAATCAGGTTGCCCCACGTGGGGCTCACAGTCTTCATCCCCATTTTACAGATGAGGTCGCTGAGGCACAGAGAAGTGACTCGCCCACGGTCACACAGCTGACAAGTGGCAGAGCTGGGATTCGAACTCACGACCTCTGACTCCAAAGCCCGGGCTCTTTCCACTGAGCCACGCTGCTTCTCTAATGATGGAATGGAATGATGTTAATAATGGTGGTATTTGTCAAGCGCCCGCTATGTGCCCGGCACTGTTCGGAGCGCTGGGGGAGATAGAAGGTGATCAGGTTGTCTCATGTGGAGTAATAATAAAAATGGTGGTATTTAAGTGCTTACTAGGTGCCCAGCACCGTTCTAAGCGCTGGGGGAGACACAAGGTCGTCAGGTTGTGTCCCACGTGGAATGATAGCAGCGATAATGGGGGTATTTTTTAAGCGCTTACTAGGTGCCCAGCACTGTGCTAAGCACTGGGGTAGATAGAAGGTCTTCAGGTTGCCCCACGTGGAATAATAATGATAATGGGGGTATTTGATGAGCGCTTGCCCGGCACTGTTCTAAGCGCTTAGGTCATCGGTTTGTCCCACGTTGTGCTCACAGTCTTCATCTCCATTTTGCAGATTTTGCACCGAGGCCCAGAGAATAATAATAACGATGGTGTTTGTTAAGCGCTTACTAGGGGCCCAGCACTGTGCTAAGCGCTGGTGGAGATAGGAGGTCATCAGGTGGTCCCACGTGGAACAATAATAATAATAATGGGGGTATTTGGCAAGAGCTTACTAGGTGCCCAGCACTGTTCTAAGCACTGGGAGAGATAGAAGGTCATCAGGTTGTCCCACGTGGGGCTCGCCATCTTCATCTCCATTTTACAGATGAGGTCACTGAGGCCCAGAGAACAATAATAATAGTAATGATGTTGGTATTTGTTAAGCGCCTACTAGGTACCCAGCACCGTTGTAAGCGCTGAGTGAGAGACAGGGTCATCAGGTTGTCCCAGGTGGGGCTCACAGCCCGGGCTTGGGAATCAGAGGTCATGGGTTCGAATGCCGGCTCTGCCGCTTGTCAGCTGGGTGACTGTGGGCGAGTCACTTCTCTGTGCCTCAGTTCCCTCATCTGTAAAATGGGGATGAAGACTGTGAGCCTCATGTGGGACAACCTGATGACCCTGTTTCTACCCCAGCGCTCAGAACAGTGCTCTGCACATAAGTAAGTGCTTAACGAATACCAACATTATCAGAGAAGCAGCGTGGCTCAGTGGAAAGAGCCCGGGCTTGGGAGTCAGAGGTCATGGGTTCGAATCCCGACTCTGCCCCTTGCCACCTGTGTGACTGTGGGCAAGTCACTTCACTTCTCTGTGCCTCAGTTCCCTCATGTGGAAAATGGGGATGAAGACTGTGAGCCTCACGTGGGACAGCCTCATTCCCCTGTATCTCCCCAGCGCTTAGAACAATGCTCTGCACATAGTAAGCGCTTAACAAATACCAACATTATTATTATTATCTGCATAGTGCAGATGAGGGAACTGAGACACAGAGAAGCAAAGTGACCTGCCCAAAGTCACCCAGCTGACGAGGGGCAGAGGCGGGATTAGAACCCATGACTTCTGACTCCCAAGCCTGGGCTATTGCCACTGAGTCACGCTGCGTTAAGCGTTCACTATGTGCCGAGCACTTTTACCGTGACAATCAGTGGCATTTACTGATTTATTTGTCGCCAGGCTACTCATCTTTTGTTTTGTGCTGTTCTGTTGTGTTGTCTGTCTCCCCGGTTTAGGCCGTGAGCCCGTCGTGGGGCCGGGATGGTCCCTATCTGGTGCCCCATTGTTCTTTCCAAACACTTAGTACAGTGCTCTGCACACAGTAAGTGCTCAGTAAATACGATTGAATGAATGAATGAATTTACTGAGCACTTACAAGCACTGCTACTAATAATAATGGTATTTGTTAAGCGCTTACTCCGTCCTAAGCGCTGGGGTAGATACAAGGTGATCAGGTTGTCCCACGTGGGGCTCACAGTCCTAATCCCCATTTTGCAGATGAAGTAACTGAGGCACAGAGAAATTAAGTGACTTGCCCGAGGTCACACGGCTGACAGGCGGCGGAGGCGGGATTAGAACCCGTGACCTCTGACTCCCAAGCCCGGGCTCTTTCCACTGAGCCACGTTCATCCTCCCGCTGACAATAGTAATAATAATAATAACGTTTTGTTTTGTTGTCTGTCTCCCCCTTTTAGACTGTGAGCCCGTCGTTGGGCAGGGATTGTCTCTATCTGTTGCCGAATTGTACGTTCCCAGCGTTTAGTACGGGGTTCTGCACATAGTGAGCGCTCAATAAATACTATTGAATGAAATGAGTAAATGAACAATAATGATGATGGGGGCATTTGTGCAAACGCTCACTATGTGCCAGGCACTGCAATGATAATAATGAGGATGGTATTTCTAGTAATAATAATGGTGGTATTTGTCAAGCGCTTACTATGTGCCAAGCACTGTTCTAAGCGCTGGGGGAGATACAAGGTAATCAGGCTGTCCCACGCGGGGCTCACAGTCTTCATCCCCCTTTACAGATGAAGTCACCGAGGCTCAGAGAAGTGAAGTGACTCGCCCAAGGTCACGCAGCAGACAAGCGGCGGAGCCGGGATTAGAACCCAGGACCTCTGCCTCCCAGCCCTGTGCTCTTTCCACTAAGCCACGCTCTCTTGTCAAGCGCTTACTGTGTGCCAGGCACTGTACTAAACGCTGGGGTGGAGACAAGCACGTCGGGTTGGACGCAGCCCCTGTGCCACATGGGGCTCGCCCTCCCAACAGATGAGGTCGCTGAGGCCCAGAGAACCTCACAGCGGACCAGGGGCGGAGTCGGGATTAGAACCCACGACCTTCTGACTCCCAGGTCCGGGCTCCACCCGTTAGGCCAGGCTGCTTCCCTGCTGTACTCGGCGCTGGGGTGGATACAAGCAAATCGAGCAGGACCCCGTCCCCTGTCCCCCGTGGGGCTCACGGTCTCAAGCCCCCTTTTACCGATGAGGAAACTGAGGCCCGGAGAGGTGAAGTGACTTGCCCAAGGTCACACCGCAGACGGGTGTTAGAACCCATGACCTTCTTTCTCCTGGTCCCGTCTTCTCTCCACTAGGCCACGCTGCTTCTCACCCCCCGCACCGACCCCACAAAAATAACAAAAATAAGATCACTGTGGGCAGGGAATGTATGTTGTTATATCATACTCTCCCAAGCGCTTAGTATAGTGCTTTGCACACAGTAAGCGCTCAATAAATACGATTGAATGAATGAAAGGTTAGGCTGGCAAGTGTGGAGGGGCTGGTTCCTGCTGGCGCCTGTCTGCTTCTCTCTCTGTCTCTCTCCCTTCTTGCAGGAGTGGTGAAGGCGTTCATTCAGCGCCTACCGACTGCAGTACACTGTACTGAGCACTTGGGAAAGTTCAGCGGAAGCCAAGTGCCGGTTTCCCTGCCCCAGGGCAGCGTGACCCAGTAGAAAGAGCACAGGCCTCCATGTCAGAACTACCCGGGTTGTAATCCCGGCTCGGCCCCTCGTCTGCGGTGTGACCTCGGGCAAGTCGCTTCGCTTCTCGGTGCCTCACTTTCCCTTCTGAAAATGGGGATGGGCCCGGGGAGCCCTCTGAGGGACAGGGACCGTTTCCGGTCCCGTCGCCTCGTGTCCGCCCCTGCGCTTAGGACAACGCCCGGTGCATAGTAAGCGCTTAGCAGACGCCGCAGTTATTATCATTAAGTGAATCAGTGTGCAGTCCCATTGTCGGTCCTTGCCCGTGGATCCATCTGTCGTATTTATCGGGTGCATAATGTGTGCGGGGCACTGTGCGAAACACTTGGGAATGTACAATATGACGGATATGTTCCCCGTTCACGGCGAGCTTTGAGGCTAGAGGCCTCAAGAAAAGGCATGCGATTCACCTTGTGGAAGCCCCCACCTCTTCCTTTCAGTCTGTACAGAAAATACCATAACGAGCCACTGGCCAGAATCGAGTAGTCTGACCCCTCCGATCCCCCCCATCTCTTTTCAATTTCTGGTCCCTCTGTCGACATTTCCTCGACTTTTTCCTCTTGTTTTCTCATCAAATTTCCCCCGCTTCGTTTTTCCTCCACAGGGCACCGTTGTGGTTCGGCGCGAGATGCGTTCACAACCTTGACCGCACCTGGTGGAATGAACATCTTTCTGAAGAAAACGTCCAGTTTATAAAAAAACTAACCCAGGAAGAATACGGAGCCCAAACGGCTAGTAAACTGTGCCCTCTGAAGGATGAACCGTGGCCCATACAACCTTGGGAACCAGGTGCTTAATTTGTAATGGGGTATTTTTCGGCGTTAAAAAAGTGATGACGGGGGTTTGAGCCATTGGGGATGTGATTCCAAAAGAAAAACGGTGTTTGGTACTCTGATACGTGACTTTATCAGTGCAGACTTTCTGCCGTATCAGTACTCTTTTGAGGTGAAGGCAGCAGCAGCATTTATTGAGTGCCCATCTGGGCCAGTGAGTTTGGGAAGTACAGAATCACAAAGTGATATGTTCCTTATCCACAAGGAGCGGGGGATGACAGACAACTAAAGAACTCAGACGTGAATTAGAAGTTTTCTTTACTAGTAATTGTTAAGCACTGACTGTGTGTTCCGATCGCCGGATTAAACGCAGTCAATCTAGTTGGACGCGGTCCCTGTCCCACGCGGGATTTACTGTCAAGGTAGGAGGGAGAGCAGGTATAGAATTCCCATTTTACAGTTGAGGAACCAGGCACAGAGGAATTAAGGGGCTTGCCCAAGTTCACGCAGCAAGCAGTCGGCAGAGCCGGAATTAGAACTCGGGCCCCGGGCGCTTCCTGCAAGGCCGCGCTTCGTACGTACCTGAAATCCAAGGAGGGTGACGGATTCATCAGCGTTAGATTTGGCTAAAGCAACGATGTAGTTCGGGGTCCAGGGAAATGAATTGGAGGAGACGGAGTTTTAGGAGGGACTTAAATGAGGGAAAAGCTGTGGTCTGATGTCAGGAGGGAAGGTATTCCAAGGTTGGGGGCGGGGAGGGGCGGAGGAAGTGCGTCAGTGTGAGTATTCCAATATATTTAAAATTTATAGTTTCCAACCCCGACTTCATCTGCCTTTGTTGATCGATTATTTTTCGAGGACAGCTCTGATTCTACAACTGGCTTGTAGGAAGCCTGAGAATCTCATTCCTAGGGAATGATTAAAAATAATTGGAATTATTTCAGAGAAGGCAGGACCCAGTATGTAGTGCCATCCTTTATGAATTAGCTGCTTTCCCGAAAGATCCGGAAGTAATACTCTTAGTCTCGTTAACCTTCTTTGGTTTTAATCCCCAGGTTCCGCCAGGGTCGGCCTTATTGCTCTGAAATTGGGAATGATGCCCTTGTGGACTAAGAATGGTAAAAAGCATGCCGTCACGTTGCTTCAAGTAAGAAAAGTAAAACGTTCAGCGGGAGATTTCCGGAGCCAATAGGTGTAATGTAGAATTCTTGGCGATTGTGAATCACAGCCAATATATTATGTAGTATAACTAGTATATACCAGGGTGTCTGTTAGCCTTTTAAACGTGAAAATAACGTGTTTCCCCTCCCCCTGAATTGGGGTTGGCCCACGGCAAACAGAATGGCTCCGGTCTCTGGCCCTTGGGATCCAGGGGCGGACAGGGAGGCCATCGTGACTCCCCCCCTTTAGGAGCCTCTCAGCTACTTGATGGCCAGACTCCTTCCCTTCACGCCTTGAGGGGGTAATAACTGTCGGTCAACTGAGGGCAAGGCGCACAGTACGTTGAATCGCACGCCTGTGTCCTACCTCCGTCAGGAATCCCGGTTGCACTTAGATGAGACATAAATGTTTCCGGAAGAGTTTCTGACTGCAGATAGAAAAGACGATAAAAGTGCAACACAGTGATTCCCAAACTGATTAAAAAAAAAATTGTTTTGCTGTCATCAACTGGCCGGTGAAGGAAAAGCGTCACTTGGAGAATTGTTACCGTGGTGGTTCCGAGAGAGTTTGCAGATTCGTACGGACATTTTCCCTGGGTATTTCTTTCATCTCTAAGATTAGCATCTGCAAAAGTGGAGGGTGTATTCAGTATTACTCTCTGAGCAGAAGAGTTTTGATGAAATCGACATTTATTGAGCATCCAGTGTGGGCATTGCACTTTGCCAGCTGCTGGTGGGGGGGCGGGGGGCAGTTACAGAGAAAGAAGCCGTGATTCTTGTCCTCAAGCAGATAAATCCGAGGGGAGAGGCAGGGTAGATACCAGGGAAGTGGAGGAGGGGATTTTATTATAAACGGTGTATATCAGATGTCATTGATGCCGATGGAGTCTCGCGTCTGGGACGGTGTGGTCGAGGCTTCGGGAACCTGTGTAGAGGAATTGAATGCTGCGCTAGTCCTCTGGGGCACAGGGTAATCAACGGGCGAGACCAGGCAGGCAAGGGCTCAGCGCATCGTGAAGCGCAGTTGCCGTCTTGGCCCACCCTAGCCGGCCGCAGGCGGAATCGGGACTTAAAACCCAGGTCTTCTGGTTCCCAGAGCAGTTCTCCTTCCCCTGGACCCCCACTAGGCCTAGGTGACTTGACTAAATGCCATATGCAGGGAGCGTTTTAAAAATCCGTGGCTCCTCATTTTGAATTCTAGCTTATCGTTTGTTTGGTTTGGTTTTCTTTTCACTTTAAGGTACAAGACTGTCATGTGGTCAAATACACGCCAAGTGAAGGTGCCGGAAAGCTGGGAGCCCTAACTGTAGGAGGCAAAAATGCGTCACCTTTCTATGTAAGTGCACTTTCTTCACACGCGGAATACTAGATCCATGTCAGAAATGGCAACTCTATGTCTTTCGGCTCTCCGTTGCCGTCAGTTTCAGTCGACTCTAGGCAAGTCCCTGAACCAAGCTGAATCCTGGGTTCTGAGAGAAGGCGTGGGCCCTGGTTAATTTAAGCGCTTAGTCTACTGCACTGTGTGTAGTAAGCGCCAATAAATACCATTGATTGATTGATGTGAGCCACTCTAAGGATCCGGGGCAGGGGGGTGGTAGACAGGGTCTGGTAATGCAGTGCCACTGATTTTCTTTAAACACACTTAAAACCTCCCGTAAAAGTCAAACTGTCTTAGGAAGAGTGATTTTGTCTGTATTTGAAAATGTGTTACCCATCAGTGGACAGAACATAGGCTTAAATTAAGGCGGGAATCTGGAAATCTGAGTAACTCGAGCCCAAGCCTCTCTCTTGTTTCGCCTTGTCCCCTCCACGTGCTGGGAAATACACATGCCAGGTGGAAAATCGCCAAGTCCGTCCCTTGCCTCTCTCCTTTCTGTGCCACCCGCCAGCCTCGGAGAGGTGAAAGAGGGACAGGGGGTGTAGGGTCCCTCCTTGACCTGATGCTTAACACTCAGCGAGCAGTGGCAGTGAAGTCTTTCCCTAGCCAGCGTCTGCCCTTCAGGGTGGAACGAGTGCTCCTCAGGGTAGAACTGGGCCCAAATCAAATTAGGCCGAACTTTCAGATCACTGTACAGCGTTACCTAGAGATAGAGGGAAAAATTACGTATTCAGACATTTTACCAGCATGAAGGGAATCAAAGTTTTGTTTAGAAAGGGTATTAAGGGAAGTTGGTAGGTGGTGCACTCCAGACCCATAGGCCTTTTTTCTCTGCTAATTCTCATCGTCCCTCCCTAACCTACTCTGTGTCCTAGATTTTACAAAGGGATGTTATGAGAATTTTAAGTGCTTAGCTCCCCAAAGTTGCTTTTCTCTGGGCTCGGAGTTATTTCCTATTATCTCCAGTGCACCAAACTGGAAGTCAAGGGATCTCGGTCTCATTCTGACTCCACCACTGGCCTACTTGTGATCTTGGCCAAGTCACTTAACCTCCCTGGGCTTCCGTTTCCACATCTCTAAAATGGAGATCGATTGATTGAGAGCCCTGTTTGGGATAGGGACTGTGTCCCCTCTCCTATCCTTGTATCCACCCCAACTCTTGATAAGTACATAGTGAGCCCGTAATACCAGCATTAATGTTATGCCTTTGTTTATAGCCTTCAGAGTTTGCTTGATTTGTGTGAAAAGGCCAAAATATTTGCTTTGAACTCAAAAGGGGTTTTTTTTTTGGCTGTCTATGTCAATTTCCAACCAGCAAACGTGCCTACCCCCACTTCCTCTAGGGAAGTGTTTCCCTTCCTCTGCCCCTTGAAGAGCCGGAGTAACTTTTGTGGGGTTCTTCCAAGCTAGAAAACGTTGGATAAGGATAGGGAAAGGAAGTTTCGTTGGGGAGGAGTGCGTGTCCTGCTCCAGCAGGGAAGGTCGTCACTCCACCCTTCCAGGCGCACATTTCCAGCCTCTGAGAAGGGGCTTATCCACGGTCAGTGGTTGGAGGGAGTTCCTCGTGTTGGGATGTGGCGAGTCTTGCTTGTAGTTTAGAGTCCTGCTCGTTGCAGACCCGAACTCCAGCCCTGTGGCTCCAAGCCAACAGAAAGCCGAGCCGGTGGGCCCTCTCCTCTGGCCCTTTTTGGGCCAGGGTAGCCAGGGCTGGGGATGCTGTCTCGTGTTTGCTGCCTAGAACCAATTCTGGAGGTTCCCAGGCCCATTTTTGACTCCATTTCGGGAGGCCGTAGAATAGCTAACTGGAGCCACCCAGCAGCCCTTTACGGTTTGAGCTGCGGGAGATCCTTGGGACAATCAGTCATTCGGTTCTACGGGAGCACATACTGTGGGCTGATTATCCCACTAAGTGCTTGGGAAAGTACCATAAAACAGAGTTGGTAGACAGGTTTCTTGTCCACAACGAGCTCAGAGTCTAGATCGGTCAATCAGTCTTACTTATTGAGGGTTTACCGGGTGCAGAGCACAGTACTAAGCTTCTGGGAGAGTACAACACAACAATTTAATGGACACATTCCTCTCCCACAATGAGTTTACAGTCTCGGGGGAAGACAGATATTAATATAAATCAATAAATTACAGATATGTACTTAAGTTCTGTGGGGTTAGGATGGGGATGGCGGATAAAGGGAGCGAGTCAGGGCGACACAGAAGGGAGTGGGAAAAGAGGAAAGAAGGGCTTAGTAAGGGAAGGCCACTTGGAGGAGATGGGCCTTCAATAAGGCTTTGAAGGTGGGGAGAATAATTGTCGGTAGGCTACGAGGAGAGAGGGCATTCCCGGCCAGAAGCAGGATGTGGGCGAGAGGTCAGCGGGGAGGTGGATGAGATGGAGGTGCAGTGAGTAGTGAGTGTGTGAGCTGGGTCACGGGAGGAGAGTAGCGAAGTGAGGTAGGCAAGTGAGGTGATTGAGTGCTTTAAAGCCAATGGTAAGGAGTTGATGCGGAGGTGGATGGGCAACCACTAGAGGTTCTTGAGGAGTGAGGAAACCTGGACCGAACGTTGTTGTAGAAAAATGATCGGGGCAGCAGAGTGAAATTTGGATTGGAGTGGGAAGGGATGGGGGGCAGGGTGGTCAGCGAAGAGGCTGATGCAATAATCAAGCCAGGATAGGATAAGTCCTTGGCTTAACGCGGCAGAAGTTTGGATGGAGAGGAAGGGGAGGATTTTATCAGCGGTGTGAAGGTCGAACTGACAGGATTTGAAGACCGAGTGAATCTGGGGTTGAATGAGAGAGCTGAGTCTAGCATAATGCTAAGGTTACGGGCTTGTGAGACAGGGAGGATGGTGGTGCTATCTACAGTGATAGGAAGGTCAGGGGGAGCAGCATGGCCTAATGGAAAGAGCACAGACTCGGGAGTCAGAAGAACCTGAGTTCTAATCCCGGCTCCGTCACCTGTCTCCTGTGTGGCCTTGGCAGATCACATAACTTCTCTGTGCCTCAGTTACCTCCTCTGTAAAATGGGGATGAAGACTGTGAGCCTCATGTGGGGTGACCTGATGACCTTGTATCTGCCCCAGCTGACAAGTGGCAGAGTCGGGATTAGAACCCACGACCTCTGACTCCCAAGCCCAGGCTCTTGCCGCTAAGCCACCGCTGCTAAATATCCGGCTCCCCCTCTAGACCGTAAGCTCCCTGCGGGCAGGGAACGTATCTGTCAAATCTGCCATGGTGTACTCTCCCAAGTGCTTAGTTTAGTGAGCACTGCCACTGATTGATAGCCAGAGTTAGGAGGATTTGCTACTAGTACTCGTAGCAGTTTGAGGACTGAAAAGCATCAGGAGGTTTATTCCGGCAGGCTATTTTCCCATGGGATTCCTTCCTTCCGTGGCACCTCTCAAGCGGCCGGGAGTCTATCGGATCGAGAGCTGTGGTCCTGGGGTGCCCCGACTGCCCGACGACAGCTACTGCCCTCGCTCCGCCAACGTTGTCCCCGGATCCCGAACGTCGGTCGTGGCGTGAGAAAAGAAGGGCCGGGAGACAGAGAAGCCTGAAGTGCCGTCTGCCTGTCAGGGTTCCTGGGGCAGTAGGACCTTCCCTGCCATCTCATCCTCCCCCCCCCCCCCCCCCCCCCCCGCAGAATGAAGCTCCCCCCATTATCCAAACCCTCCTGCCCTCCTACCACCAACATAAACTTGGGCCCTGAAACTTGGTTTTGCTCTCCGCGAGCTCTGGGCAGAGGGAAGCTTCCCACTAAAAAATCCTTTGGAAAAGCACGTCCATGCAGATTGGACCCCTAGCGAACTCTCCTGAAGTTTTACGCTAACGTTAGGAGGGTAGCTTTCGTTAATGTCATCTTATAATGCCTTTCCTGGCTTGGTTCTCGGCAGCTACTTGACATTAATGAATTCAGAATTCGGAGGCTCTTAAAGTAATTAAAAGAACAGTGAAGGTGTATGCGATCTTTTCAACATGTCAGATGCTTAAATTTTTCAAATTTGGGTGCCAGCTGTCATGGGAATGCTGTAGTTTGACAGGAGCTAGTGTTTTCCAAGTGGCTGCATTTTGTAAATCTTATTTTACGGGACACTTAGTCCCTCCCATTTAATTTCGGTACCGTGCATGCTGTTTTAAAGCCTGATTAATCATTTTGCAGATAGCACTGTCTTGGGAGTGCCTCATACCGCTTCAGTAGACCGATGAAGATTGATTTCTCAAAAGTGTGTTTCATAATGTTTTGCCACTTTAGTATATTTATTACTTTTCCAAACTACAGACATTGGAAAAAGTGAAGAGAAAGCCCTCCAAACTCAAAATATGCACATATAAATTCACTAATCTGTAATAGCCCTAATTTCATTTCTTAAAATGACCCAATAGGAACATTTACCGTCTTAAAGTGACGTCAACGGATACGGAATGGGCTTTATTCTTTCATTTCTCGAGCGTTTGGTTCTTGGTGTGGTTCTGAGAAGCTGACCTAGGAAATATTCTAAATCAACTTGGTAACTAGAAAAATAATTTTATCAGCACAGAGTTTATTAAAAGTTAGCCTGATGACCCCCTATACTACTAATAATAGTATTTGGAAATAGGACTTTTGGGCTGACTCTCTGCCCATCTCAAAACAGGCAATTTGGATTTTTATTTCTCTTTGCTCAAGTCTTCAGGGAAACTACAAATAGGTTTATGTTGCAGTTTTGAATCTTAAGTAAATTGGACCTAGGAAAAGAAAAATATTTGGATTAAGCATTCTGGAACTAAATTGAAATTGGTCTTATTTTCCTTTTAATGTTTCAGATCCTTATTTTTCCAAGTATTATGGAAGTGTAGCTATATTGAATCCAACTACTCTGCTTGTAAAATGGATTATGCAGTCATTTATTAAAAATGAAAACTTATGAATTACACCGAGTTTTCCAATAAGGAAGTTAAGTGGTATTAAAAAAAAAGGTCCCTATCAGTTCATCTTTCGAGAAGAGAAGCGTTTTCATTGTGAAAAGGATAATTGCAGAGGACCTTGAAAAGGGGAGAAAAAGCAACCTCCTGTGCTAGATGGGCTCATCCGAGTGTGACCCTGCTGCCAGTCCTGTAAATTGCCTTTTGAGATTATTCATTTGGAATTAAAATAAAATAATACACAAAACAAACAAACAAACAAAAGGTAGATGTACTGCTGCCATTTTCAGGTTCAGGTCTTTGGTAGTTTTCATTTGAGGGAAATCCTTTTAGTTTTTTAGATGATTTGCTCCTAAAAGGTTATTTACTAAAACCGGGAAATATCAAGAAATGTAATGCTAGGACTTTTTTCTGGGCCTTCACCATGGTAATTGCTTATTTCATTTATAAAACCCATGTCATATGCTCAGGTGTCTTAGTGTATTTACAGATCAAGCCTTTGAAACCATGAAGTCAATGAAAATAACCTCATTAGTTTAGTCTGGCTATAAAAACCTCAGAATATGAGTTGGTGCTGGGTTCTGGAGGTTAACCTAGCAGTGACAGATAAGGGCCTGAACAGAATTTCAAAAAATGGCAGATGCTCCCCACCACATTTTTAAAATGTATATGTGGAAATTAATCAAGGTTTTCCGGTTCATTTATCTCAGCCTGAAGCAGTGGTCGCAAATCCAGCCTAGTAGCAGTAATTTATTGAGTCCCCACTGGTTGCTATGTACGGTAGCGTAGTACGGCGGGAAAGCAAGACATGAAAATATTTTCAACTAGAGTCATCGAAAGAAATACTTGAATAGACTTATTCAGGGGTCCTCAGAGATTGGGTGTAGAAGTGGCCAGTGGGTTGCTTATTCAGTTTGGCGCTTTGGATTAAGCCCGGTGTCGGAAGAGGTGGTATTTCAGCAGGACTCTGAATACGGGGAGAGCTGGGGTCTGATGGATGTGGTAGAACTTGGGATTTCCACGATGAGGGAGCCATAAGGAGAAGCAGTTTGGCCTCTTAGAAAGAGCATAGGCCTTGGGGTTCAGGTTCTAATCCCGGCTCTGCCAACTTGTGTGCTCTGTAACCTTGGGCAAGTCACTTAACTTTTATGCCTCGGTTTCCTCATCTGTAAAATGGAGATACGAGAGCCGTTCTCCCTCCCCTTTAGATTGTAAGCCCCATGTGGAACAGGGATCGCCTCTGACCTGATTGTCTTGGATCTCCCCCAGCGTTTAGTACTTTGTGTGGCACACTGGAGGTACTGAAAGCCCACTGCTAAAGGTGGTTGGTTGTCTCCATGGAAAATATGTTGCTGGTGAAATGGAGGGGTCAAAACCCTGATTGGAATGGATCGCAAAGAGAAGCCAAGGGAATGAAAGCAATGGATGTTTTTACAGCCTGGGTGTGGGCAACAGCTGGAAGGGGAGGTGGGTTTGGAAGAGCTGTTGGGGCATCTTTAGCCCTCTTAACCACTGAACTGGCTCTCTGCGTACCCCTCCCCTATGAGGGAGTGAGGTCTGGGGCAGGGGCCTTTTATAAGTGCAGTCTCCCTCCTGACTGTTCCACCTAGAAGCTAAATAGCCTTTTAATTTTTTTTTGTAATGTCTGTTAAGCACTTACTATGTGTCGAGCACTGTTTTGAGCACTGGAGTAGATACACGCTAATCAGTTTGGACATAGTCCTGGTCCCACATGGGGCTCACAGTCTAAATCAGAGAGAGGAAGATATAATCCCCATTTTACAGGTACGGCAACTGAAGCACAGAGAAGTTAAGCGACACAGCAGTCAAGTGGCGGAGCCCTTATTAGAATCCAGGTCCGTGGCGTTTCCACCAGGCCACGCTGCTTCCCCCCAAACTGTTGTGGTTATTGTACATTTTAAAAACCAGCTATTCTTCCAGTACCAAGTCACCATAATATGTAAAATACAGTGTGTGTCCTACAGCAGTGGCTTGACATAGCCCAGGGCCTGTAATTTCCTCCCGCCCTTCCCCGAACATGTACTAAAAGCCACTCCCCTGCTCTACCTGATCATGACCCATTAGAAGAAGCTCCTAAATCTGGCTAGCATCTCTGTGCTGCCTCATCCCAAATCTCTGCCGCTGTAGATTACCCAGAGAGAGAAGCCTCCTTTCGGGAGCTGCCCTGCCGGGGGGCGAGTCATCCAGGCTGCAGCCGAGCCCAGAATCTTAGCTCTGCCCCCAGCTAGGCTCTCTGCATCAAAAAGTCTCGCATCACTTTTCAAGAGACCGAATGGACTTTTTTAAATGATCGCAAAATGATAGAGGAGTTCAAAAATGTACAGAGATGCCCCGAGAGACTTTGCTTACTGTAAGGTGCGGGATGAAGGAACCCGTTTTGCAACGTAAATCGGTCGTATTTCTTACTAAAAGCTTCAGAGCCGCTGTCGCAGTCAGTGAAGCGAAGTGCTACTTCCACAGCCTCTTGCAAAGACTAAATAAATACTCATTATTTCAATCCCTTATGTAGTTAATGTAATGCTGTGCTGTGAATTAAAGTAAATAGAGGATAAATAGGTTTAATGGTGTAATAGACTATCGGGTGTAAAGACATCCCATGTTTATCCAGAGGTTCTGGAATGGATTCTGACGTATAAAAATCAATGGGAAAACACGCTCCAGGATACATCCACTTTTTGGAGGAACGTATTACGGCTGTATCATAGGGTGGGCCTGTGTGTGTAAACCAGGATTGAGTTTTCTTGTTGGATGACACGCCAGCAATTTTTGTACATTTTTGTATTCAGTTTTCCGCCCGGTTCTTGTATCTTGACATATCTGTACTACTTTCTGTTCTGTCCCTATAGGTCCTCTTGCTCCCACTGTCTGTAACTAATGTTCGTCTGTCTGCCTACTCTATTAAAATTATAGCTCCTCGAGGGCAGTCTTGCTTCAGTTTCATTTTCCCAGGTGGTTAATGCAGTGCTTCACAAACTTAGTAAGCACTCAATAAATGCCGACGAGCTGAATTAGAGCCCAGCTCTTTCCACACTGCTTCTCCTTATAGTTCCCTTATCGCCAAGACCAGAGGGCTATACCATCCCCATCGTGGAATTCCCTTCTCTACCCTACCAGATCTACTAGATCGTAGCTCTCTCCGTATTCAGAGCCCTGCCAAAATATCGCCCCCTCCAACACCTCATTTAATCCAGCACGCCAAACTGAGTAAGAAACCCATCGGCTATATCTCCACCCAGGCTCAGCACCCGTGAATCTCTATGCATTTGATTGTTTTTTCTGTTTGCTTTAGTTGTAAATAGTTTTGTTTGTCTCCCCCATTAAGAATTAATTAAAATCAGCTGAGTTATAAAGGGTTGGTTTAGGTCGATGTAGAAAAGTCTCCTGAGGGTGTAGACTTCGACTGAATAAATCAAAAATCCCATTTTCTTGGCCTGCCTCCTCCCTGTGGAGAGTCGTGACTCCTAAAAACTATAGGTGTTTGTCTGATCTATGTTAGAGATGGTGAGATTGACCGTATTCATCTTTCTAACAAAAAGGTGGGCAATAAATTTATCAGTTGTTTTTAGGGAGTGCGTATGATTTACTTTGCATTGCGAAGTGCCACGGCTTCTTTTTCTAATCTCCTAAATCTGGAATTTTTTTTCCTGAATTCTCCTAAAGCATAAGTGGTTTTCTGAAACATGAATGTAGCGAGTTGCATATATAAACTAAACTTGCCCTTCGGTAGGGTGTGGTGTGGTGTATTTTAGTATTAATTTCAGTTTTATTCATTCATTCATTCGATAGTATTTATTGAGCACTTATTATGTGCAGAGCACTGTACTAAGCACTTGGAATGTACAAATCGGTAACAGATAGAGACAGTCCCTGCCCTTTGACGGGCTTACAGTCTAATCGAGGGAGACGGACAAACAAAAACAATGGCAATAAATAGAATCAAGGGGATGAACATCTCATTAAAACAATAGTAGACTCTTAAGTTGTAAACCTACCTTTTTGGTGTTTAAGAGAATTCTTAATGGGCATTTTTGTTTGTTTCAGAAATCTGAAGAGTCACTGGAGATGTACAGAGAAGCTGGAGTACCCCCAAAGCAGAGAATTAAAATATTTCGTGTGACCGAAAATGCTAAAATTAAGCCAGGTAACCTTAAGCGGTGGATATGTTTTTTTTTTATGGCAAAATCGAAAGGGTTCGGTTCTTTGTTTTTATCAGATGGAGAGGAACACATTAAGGAGAGGCAGTTGTCGTGCTTGGAAAACCCATTCCATAATGAACCAATTAACTTACAAATTTAGGGTACACACAACTCTCTTAAAATACGGGAGGCTACCGTCCTTGCAAAGTGAGCACTAAGGCAAACTTGCACTGTGCAGGATGGCCATTCCAACGCCGACAGTTTCTCCTACACCATCGTGCGCTGAATCCCGACGGGCTCACGGGGTAGGGTGAGCGGGCCGTAGTCTTCCAGCAGCGTTCCGGGGAAAAATGGGAAGGGAATGAATGTGTGAGGCGGAACTGAGCGTGTGGGGCCCACCTCCTAGATGGTCCCTAGTGTTCCCAAAAACGGACATCTGGAAGGAGGGGTGAAGACACGTTAACCTTGCAGAACTAGATGAAATGGAGCCTAAGCTATAGAACGGTGGCTGCCGACTAATTTAGCCTCGAAGGGATTTGCCCATTTCGGTATTGAGACTGGAAGCTCGTCGAGGGCAGGGAACGTGCCTACCGGCTCTGATTTATCGTTCTCTCCCTAGCGCTTAATACAGTGCACACAATAAGTGCACCAGTAAATAAGACCCGAAACGGAGTATTTTGCTTTCCCTGGTATTCAGAGCTGTGCTAGCCACCCGGCATTGTAAACCTGAGCTCTAGAATGTGAAGTCGAAACGAGAGGATTTGATGGGCGCGCAGACATGGATTTCTGCACTGGGGACCCCGAAAAGCCAGGGTCAGTCACGCGAGCCTGGCGACGAGGGTAGGGTGGCCACGGTCAGCCCTCGCAGAGCCCGGACACGTGTTACACAGGACATCTGGAGTAGCATGATGGTATATTATACACCCTTTTGCAGAACTCAGTTTATTTTGTGCGATCCTAGGGAAGTGATGTTCTGGGGACCTGAACACCCCACTTGCTCGCAGAGGCTTTGTGTTCCCTTCCCAGTTCCACATGAACCACGGCCCTGCATCGGAGCCGAGGAGACCGACGGCAGAAACCGTGGCCGAGGGAGCTTCGGTGCCGAAATAAAAAAATAATAATATCTGTGGCGTGTTTTAGGTGCTTGCCATGTGCCGGGCGAGCACCGAACAGAAGGTGGGGGTAGATGCTCCATAAACTGATCGGAAACAGCCTCTGTCCCTCATGGGGCTCACAGTCTTAAAGGGAAGGAAGAACAGAGATCTTATCCCCATTTTACAGATGAGAAAACTGAGTCACCAAGAAGTTAAACGACTTGCTCACCGACCCACAGCAGGCAAGAGAAGCAGTGTGGGAAGAGAAGGGCCTGGGAGTCAGAGGACCTGGCTTCTAATCCCACCTCTCCCATCTGCCTGCCTTGTGACCTTGAGCAAGTCACTTCATTGCTCGATGCCTCAGTTTCCTCATCTGTAAAATTATGATCCAATACTTATTCTCCCTCCTACTTGGACTGTGGGCCCCATGAGGGACTAGGATTGTGTCCAACCCCATTACCTTTTCTCTATCCCCGAGCTTAGAGCAGGGCTTGACACAGTGCTTAAAAAATAACGCATTTATTGTTATTGTTTTATTACTGTCATTATTATTATGTGGCAGAGCTGGGATTAGAATCCCGGTCTCCCGACTTCCAGGCGTACGCTCTTTCCACTCGCCCTCCAGGCTTTTGAAAAACAAGACTCCAAAGTATCTGTTACCAAACAGGCATATGATCCGCTGAAAATCAGATTTCCTGGTATAAAATCAGACAAATGGCCTCCCTAAGTGATATCTGCAAAGTAAAAATCAAGTAGAACATGTCAACATTTGGGTGTGACCGAGCTGAGTTTCTGAGAGTAAAGGACTAATGCAGAATCAAACTTTGTCATTAAATAGCTTTGGGTAGCCTGATCTCAGGAAATGTTCAGTTCCTTCACCACACGTGTTTCTGCTTTCTTCTAGACCCTTCTTCTAGAAGACATATTTAGACTTGGTATGTATTGTCTCTCAGCTTTCACAACTTCACAAAATGTTATTTTTCTCCTTCTAAAGGTACTCCTTTGTATGCTGCTCACTTTCGCCCTGGGCAATATGTGGATGTCACCGCAAAAACGTAAGTTCGTGCCCTGGGACTTTCTCTTTGTTAGCTCATGTAAATGAAAATATCGTAGCTGGGGAAAAGACTGGTGCAGGATTCACTTGCCGGGGAATGTTTTCCTCTGCCGTCCTTTAAGTAAAGTGAAAGCAGGCTGGTGATCCCTGCCTTTAATTGGAACCTAGTGTATCAGAACATCAAGCTAAGCTTCCCAGGGCAGATTTAAAATCAGACGGGGGCTGAAGACATTAGTCTTTAAAAAGTGGTTTTGCGAGGTCTGTTTTCAAAATGTTGTGCTTTTATCGTGCTGTTGCCTGATGTGTTCGTTTATGTGCATTTATGATTTTCAATACCATAGATGGAAAAGACCATCTTTAGAGCGAACCTTAAATATTCAGGGCCTTCTCTAAATGCACTTCTGAAATTTCTTAGTTTAAGGTACAGTGTGAATAATAGTAGTCATGAAAAGTGGCAGGTTTTTTGAGTAGATTGTATAGATTGAATAAACCAAGGGGAAGAAGCAATTGTCTGCTTACTGTGTAGTATTTGTCAATATCTGTGGTTAGCTGGGAGTGGTGTATTTTCTTGCAAAGTATCTCTGTGCCTAGAAATCAAAATTGAAATTGGGTGTCTCATCAGTATTCGGTAACTTGTTTTGTTCCTGGAGTGTCTAGATTTTTTCATGTCGCTTCCTCCAAAGACAGAATCGGTGGCATGTTTGACGTTCCCTCGCTTCTTCTCGCTTCTTTACACTAGAATTGCTTTTTACTAGTTTGCATTTCCCAAGAAGGAACCGATCAGTTTGCACCGGCAATTGAAAATGGGACAAACAGTAAACATACCTAGGGGGCATGGAATGTGAAGTCTCATTGTTTTGAAAATACGATTGGTTTGTAGTCCGGACAGTTATCATTAGCACTGTGCAGTGTGATGAAAGACCAAAATTTCTATTAACCACGTTCCATTTCCCCGATGTTCTTCAAAACAAGAATAATAAGATTTTGGTACTAGTTGGAATAGAAATCCATGCTCCTCATGTCTGGCTGGAAATACATATGGCTTGTTGTAGTCTCGTTAGATTTTTGAGCGTATTGACACCACGCATTAGAAGACCAACCGTACTGACGTATTGCCTTGATTTGACAGCATTGTGCATTTTCATTTGTAACCTAATGAAGGTGAAATTTAGAAATATAGAATGGGGACATAGTTCCGTGGACATCTGGCTGGGTGTTTTTCGTTTGCCCTAAAGTAGATTGAAAATAGTTTCTCAGATTAAGAGACGAGCTGAAAAGTATCTAGGGTGGATGCATTTCGATGAACAGCACTCGAATGCATTTATATTTCAGATATTCCTATATTAAGTAGCGTCACTTATCAACCAGAACTTCTGCTTTCTATAGTGGAAAAGTTGTCAGCAAAGATTAGCCATACGGCAAACCTCGCCCAGACACGGAAAGGAATGCCAGATTGAATGCTCTCTCTCGATGCTGTGGGGTGGAGAGGTGTGTGGCTGTTCTTAGTAAATGAAACTATCTGTCTGGTTTATTTTGTTATCGGATAACGAGCGAGACACTGGCACACTAAATAGTTACGTGACCCCATCAAGCGTCTTTATTAGTAGCCAATCTCCTCCAAGAAGCCTTCCCTACTCTCATCCTTCTGCATCACATTTGTACTTGGATCTGTCCCCTCTATGTCCCACTTTAGTTTTGAAATCTCTAAATATTTTGTGTACTGCCTTGTTCTGAAGCTGGGAACATGTCCACTAATTCTGTAGTACTCTCCTAAGCATTGAGTGCAGTGCTCTGCCCATACTAAGCGATACCACTGATTGAGAAGCAGCGTGGCTCAGTGGTAAGAGGACAGGCTTGGGAGTCAGAGCTCATGGGTTCTAATCCCGGCTCCGCCGCTTGTCAGCTGTGTGACTTTGGGCAAGTCACTGAATTTCTCTGGGCCTCAGTGACCTCATCTGTAAAATAGGGATTAAGACTGTGAGCCCCACATGGGACAAGCTGATCGCCTCGTATTCCTCCCCCAGCACTTAGAACAATGTTTTGCACGTAGTAAGTGCTCAACAAATGCCATCATCACCATCATTATTATAATTATTGATTGAAGGCCACTTCTGTTTTTTGAAAATCATTTTTAACTTTGGCTGAATACCAAATCAGTTATCCCCAAGTTATTCCCGCGCGTCACTAAGAATCCCTTACCCATTTTACCTGAAGCAACAATATGTATTCTAATTTCTAATTTTGTAAAAACAGCAGTGTTTTCTAATCAGTTTAAGATATTGGCTTCCTTTATACAAATGAATTAAATGTAATCCTCTTATGATGTTATGGATTAGTCTCACATAAAATTTGAATTCTTTCAGCTACTAATTGCTTCCTTTCCCTGAAAAAAAAGTTTGAAAGATCCTAAAATAATATTTATTATAAGAGGAAATCTCTTGAAAGTTAAAAGTTAGAACTAGCATTTTCTCTTCCCGCCCCCCCGTTAAATACAATAAACTATATAAAGCTTTCCACTTTACTCTTGAAAAGAATGTGTTTTTCGAAAGGCATGTTGTTAAAATTTGAGTCACAGACTACCCCGACGCTATTTATGTGTTATACTTTATAAACCAGAATAATCATCTTGAAAAATCTAATTTCAAAGTTATCGACCAACTCTATTCCAGTGGGTGATTATTGAAGCAAAAGTGTTTTGGGTTTTGTTTTCCCCAGAGTCTGAAAATTTGGTGAGAGGAAAAAGAAAAATACATTCCTACAGAGACCTTATTAAGCACTTACTGAATGCAGACCGCTGTGCTAAATGTCTGAATGTTCCCTTTTGCTCCACGCCTCTAACATCTGTACAGTAATATAAGACTTAATTTAATGCACACAGAAACTGGATTTCTATGCCAGGAGAGTATTTAGGTGACACACAAGTGAAGAAGTGTCTGCCGGGTCTGGGAATAGGGTGTGGGGGGAAAAGTTTAATCAGGGAAGATCTCTTGGAGGAGATGTGATTTGAACAAGGGAAGAGCAGTGATCTGCCAGATGTTTGGGGTTGCGGGGGGGACGAATGAGCTGGAGATGGTCATCCTACAAGAACTAGACAGAGGAAAGAGAGGAAGGGACAGGTTCTCGAGATCTTGCAAAGGAAGATGTTGAGAAGCACCTTGGAGTAGTGGAAAGAACAGTGGCCCGGGAGTCAAAGATCTGCCACTTGTCTGCTCCGCTACCTTGTGCGAGTCATTTAACTTCTCTGTGCCTCAGTTACCGCATCTCTAAAATGGGGATTGAAACTGCGAGCATTACGTAGGACAGACCTGACTGTCGCGTATCTACCCCAGAGCTTAGAATAGCGTCTGGCACATAGTAAGCGCATAACAAATACCATTAAAAAAAAAGAATCAATAGGATATGGTGACATGGGCAGGGATCGCGTCTACTGTCGTACTCTCCCAAACGCTTAGGACAGCGCCCTACGCAGAAAAAATACTCAACAAATGCCCTTTGATCGATTGAGAGATTTCCTGAAAATGTCGGTTGAAAGAGAGAGAGGAATCAAGGACAATGCCGAGGTTGTTGGCCTGAGATAGGGAAGCTGGTGACGGTGTTCTCAACTGCGAAAGGAGAGATTGTCGGAGGAGCGGATCTGGGAGGGAAATGAGTTCCCGTGTTGAACGCGAGAGCGGCAAGCATCGAGTAGAGCGTCACGGCAGAGATTCTTGGAGGCAGAAGGAGATGCGAGATTGCGGGGAGCTCCCGTGAGGTGGATTTGGGAGTCACTGTGTAGAAGTGGGCATCGAAGTTGTGAGAACGGACGAGCTCCCCGAGGGAGTGGGTTTCGATGGAAAATAGAAGGGAACCGGGAACTGGGCCTTGAAGAGAGTAGGAGGCAGAGTAACGGGGTAGTGAAAGAGGCTGAGAGGGAGTGACAAGGGGTAGTAGAGCCAAGAGGGGACGGGGTTAGAGATGGTGTTTCGAGGAGGAAGAAACGGTCCACGGTGTCGACCGCCACCAAGAGATCAACAAAGATGAGGCTGGAGTAAAGAAGCAGCCTGGTCTAATGGAGAGAACCTAAGCCCCGGGCACAGAGGACTTGGGTTCTAATCCCAGCTCTGCCACTTGCTTGTTGAGTGACCTTGGGCAAGTCATTACATTTCTCTGTGCCTCAGTTTTCTGTAAAATGGGGGCTCAATACCTGAACTACCTGATCTCTCCCCCTCCCCTTTTAGACTGTGAGCCCCATGTTGCACAGGGCCACTGCCTGACCTGATTAACTTGTATCCACCTCAGCGCTTAGAACAGTGCTTTGACACACAGTGAGCACTTAACGAATACCAAAATCATCATCATCGTAGTAAAAGCCCATCAGATGGGTGTAGAGATCGCTGGTGTCCTTGGAGAGAGTAGTTTCAGTGGAGTGGGGCGGGGCAGGAGCCGGATTATAGAGGGGCGAGGAGGGAGTCAAATGGAGGCCTGTGGGTGTAAATCACCCTCTTGAAGAATTTGGAAAGGAATTAAGGAGGGAGATGGGGGTGATAGCTGAGCTGGGTGGGCAGCCTGCAGTGTGGAAGTGGAAAGCTGTAACGCGTGGCTGCACCCGGGGGTTAGTGTGGAGTTGGCTGGCTAGGATTGGGAGGGAAGCTGCCTGAACCTGGGTCTCTCGGGGAAGCTGGGCTGACCCTAATGGGAATGGGGGCCGGGGCAAATTCTCTGGGCTCTGCGGGACCGTCTTTTGGACCAAGAATTGTCGCCGTCTTTGCTCCAAATCTGGGGCAGCCGGGCCTCACTCTGCTAAGGAACCGGGAGAATTGGCAGCCAGAACTGCCGTGGGATAGATACGGTGTGGAAACAACAGATAGAAAGCGTGTGTCCGTTTGTGTGATTTTTTTTGTGCCCAGTCCATCGGTTGTATTTAGTGAACGCTGTGTGCAGAGCATCCTGTGAGCGCATGGGGGAGAGTACAATAGAGTTGCTAGGCATGATCCCTGCCCATAAGAATCTTACAGCCTGTATTAATTCCTGTGTTAATATCCCCCAGATATTTTTCTGGGTAATTAAAAATTTACTACCGATCGAGATTTGAGCTCAACGTCCCTGCCCATCCTTTGGTTGCTACAGTGCGAATATTCCAGAAACAAGCAAGGGGAGCTCCTCGCTAAGATTTTAAGCTTTTTGAGGGAAAGGATCACACCTAGTAATTCTACTGTACTCAAGCTCATCAATACGTGCTCTCTGCTCGAACTAAGTATTCAGATGTTATTGACTGAACAAGAGGCAAAGAAGCTGTAAAGGACCGGGATGATACCCGCAAATCTAGAATCGACGATGTATCCAAATTTGATTTCTTAAATTTGACCCCAGATCCATTCCCCATCATCAAATGTTAATAGGAAAGCTTTTTGTAACCTTTAATTTTGCTCAGATTACTAACATCGGTCTGCGATGCCTGTCATCAAGCATGGAGGTCATTTTAATTGGGAGTTTCGAAGGACCTTATAAACAGAATTGTACATGTCTCTTACTGACGTTTTGGTTAACTTGCCGCTGAAAATTAAGATCTCAAAATTGGATTCTCTGACTCTCTCCCTTGAGGAAAAATAAAGAAGATGTCATTTAATTAAACCCTAATTTTAATTCCTTTTTTTTTTTGAGACTTCTCTTGTTTTGATGCTGAATGTGTTAAATGTGACATTTAACCTGAAAGGAAAATTGAGTCTGAGAAGCTCTGAGTGCTCTCAATGCTGGCTGGCATCTACCATCAAATTTAGTTGCTGGAAAAGGGCTAGAGGCTAAGGACATTTTAGAAGTAAACAGCTTTCTTCTTAAAGTTAAGAAAATGTATGTGGTGCTGATAGGCTGTATTTTATTTCTACAGGCCTTTTATAAAAAATGAATTCTAGCAGCAGCTCTGTTTATTTAACGTTTGTAATGATAGCCAGAGACCAGCTCCTTGGGGAACAGTGCTTTTACCTTGTTGGTTTTCTTATAATGTCCACATGAAATGAACTTAAGTGGATTTAAGAACTATCTAGCCACTTGACCTACTTTTTCTGGTTCCTGCGTATCAGAATTTTTGGTTTACCTGGATTCTTTTGTGAAGTAGACTGAGGAGGGGGGGACATATCCATTCAAAAATGGACCACCAGAAGTTTGAATCCCCGTATCACCACCTCCTTTTTTTTTAATTTTATAAACGATTGCTAACGATTATTTATAAAGTAATATTTTATATTTAAAATTGTATAAAAATTAAAATTATGTATAAATATGTAAATACGATATTTATAAAATTAAAATATTTTAAATTATTTATAATTTTATAACGATTATAAGCTATTACTATATGTCAAATACTGTTCTGAGCACTGAGGTAGGAGTAGCATGGCTTAGAGGCAAGAGCACGGGCTTGGAAGTCAGAAGGGCCTGGGTTCAAATCCCGGCTCTGCCACCTGTCTGCTGTGTGACCTTGGGCAAGTTACTTCACTTCTGCCTCAGTTATACCTCATCTGGTTAATGAGGATTAAGACTGAGCTCCATATCGGACTGCGATTGCGTCCGACCCGACCACCTCGTGTCTGCCCCAGTGTTTGCATAGAGTAAGCGCTTAATACAAATACCAAAGTTATCGTCATTCTTCCAAGTTAATTAGGTTGGAGACAGTCCCTATCCTACATGCGGCTCACAGTCTTAAGAAGGAGGGAGAGCAGGGATTGAATCCCCATTTTACAATTGAGGGAACTGAGGCTCGGAGATGTTAAGTGACTTGCCCAAGGTCACACAGCAAGCAATTGGCAGAGGTGGAATTAGAACCCAGGCCCGTGCTCTTGCCACTAGGCCACGCTGCTTTCTCCAAAAAGACCTCCTATCTTGCCACTTTAAATCCCCGTCTCCTAGATGGTCGGTCTCTGGCGCTGGAAACGTAACCTCTTCTTTGGGACTGCAGAGCAGTTCCATCGGCCACTCGTATTCGCCGAGGCCCTCCTACGTGCGGAGCGCTGTGCTGTCGTAGGAGAGCACGCAGCTGAAGTAAGCCTCACAATCCTTCTCCTCGGGTGTGCAATCTAAAGGGCGACAGGGAGGCTCAAGTTATTTGCAAGTAGAAAGAGTAGGAGGAGAGGCAGCTGGTGATATATCAAGAATATGGAAGGCCGAGTAAGAATGAATAAGAAGGGAATGGGGATAAGTAAATGCCGAGAATAGTTGTAGATTCCTAAACCCCACGGGGCATGGGTCCCCTACTCCACGGGGGCAAGGAAGGCATCCCTCGCAGGGCAGGGCAGGCAGCTGTAACTAGCTAACCTGTTCCACCCCCTGGAGCCGGAAATGAATCAGAGATGGCACCGGCCCCCAGGATCTTCCGTCTCCCCACGTTCTCCCCCGGGATCCGCCCTCTGCTCTGCCTCCGTGTCCCACATCCTCCCTCCCCCGGGATCTGCCCCCAAATCCTCCCCCGGATCTATTCTCGCCTCTGCCTCCAAGTCCCCACATCTTTACCCGGGATCTCCCCTCTCCTCTGCCTCCATCGCCCCACATCCTCTCTGCCCCCCGCCCCCCTTGCCTCCCCATGGTCAGGATTCCAGCTGGGGACAGTTGATTCCGAACCTGCTCCTTTCCCTCAGTGTTTCCCTCACTGCACCCGTCCCTCCCCCCGCCCCCCTTGCAGATCACCCAGCTAGGCGGCAGTGGAGACCACGACTCTCCTCTTCCCCTGGAGAAGGGAGTCCTGCCCCAGGCCCGGAGGGGGCGGGACCCCGAGGAGTCAGCCAAGGATTCACGGGCGCAGGACGGGAGCCAGATTTCTGGAGCCTCACAGTTTCTGCCCAACTGTCCGGTCACGGTCAGCTGACCATAGCAAGAAATCCAGGGTGGCCTGGCCTACAGACCCACACTGGCCAGAAAGTGGTGAAGTGATTGTGTGGCCCCAGGGCGTCCCCCCATCCCACCAGCACAGCGGCTGCACAGTTTCGACCCCTATCTCATCCTCAGGGCCTAGGGACCCGGGCTGCCGAGGCGGCTGGGGCCGAGAGGGTCACGGGGGAGGAGAAGCAGAGTAGCCAAGTGGACAGAGCACGGGCTTGGGAGTCAGAGAGACCTGGGTTCCACCACTCGTCTGCTATGTGACCTTGAGCAAACCACTTCACGTCCCTGTGCCCGTTACCTCCTCTGCCAAATGGGGATTAAGATTGTGAGCCCCATGTGGGACATGGACTCTGACCAAACTGACGAGCTTGTTGTATCTACCCCACTGCTGAGCACAGTGCCTGGCACACAGTAAGCACTTAACAAATAACATAAAAACGAAAAGGAGAACTGGACCCTGGAGATGAGTGTCCCCTTCCTTCTGCTTTCTCTGTCCTTTCCCTCCTCTTCTTTTCCTCTCCTGCCCTCCCCCATGGCCCAATACCTCACTCCCAAGTCCTTTCCACTCTCAAAATGAGAAGTTGGCACCCCAGCTAAGCGTGACTGTTTGACAACACAGCCTGGATCGCTGGAAGTTAATCAGAGAATGCTTTCTGGAGGGGGTGAGATTTCAGGAGGGCTTTGGGCTGGTGTGAGCAAAAGGTGGGGGTGTATATGGGAAGCCTGGAAGCCAGTGATCAGGAAGTTCTACCTACTGTGTTGGGAAATAGGTAGCCATTGGAGGCTTGAGAGGATCGGTAGACACGTGCCAAACCGTTCTTCTCTTAGGCAACGTGGGCAGTTCCCAAATTAGGTAGATGGCAAGCACCCAGCCTCTCATCTCATCCCTGCCAGGGAAAGCAGATGGTGGGGATCCAGGGGCCAGGGAAGCGGCGGTCACAGATGACTTTGTGGTCGGTGGATAGACCGTCTCCAGGATAGAGGAATTATAACTTTGCGCAAAGAAGTTTCTAATCGGAATGCTTTGAGGAAAATCTAAATATAGATTAACAGCAGGGGTGAGATTTTATGACGAGTACAGCAAACACATTTTAGTGGGAGGATTTTAATAGCAGCAATAGAACTAGTAGGGCATCAGCCTGATTTTGTCCAGTTTACCCTAAATTTAGTTTGAAAACAAATATATGGAATGTTGAATTCACACCATGAACTCTCTTTAGATTCTTTCTCAGTAAAGTAGTTCAACTTTCTTGGAGCACGGCCTCTGATCAATCATAATTTTGATTAGCTTATTAGTTAAAGTGTCTCAGCTTCTGGCTAAGCACTGGGTTTTTCCAGACGGAATCAATTTTGCCCTGGTTCTGAAATCAATATCCAGTTTTTTAAATTTTGCCGCTCTTGTAAAACTTGACAGCATCCCATTCGCCAATCATTTTCATTTGAGATCTCATTATCGGTCTTGTCTACCTGCAGCGAATGTTCACTTGGAAGAAAGTGTCCTCTTTGAAGTAGCATTTCTTTGAGATAATTTGCCTAGTCGCCCCATTCTTTTGGGCTTAAATTTTACCACCCTAAACGAGGGAGGGGCTGGTACTCAGGGGATTAGTGAAGAAAAAAGGAGAGGAGGGGGAAGATAACGGTCACAGGACACTTTGATCCACTCTCCCAGGCGCTGCCGAGGATGGCATCATCATTCAGTGCTATAACTCCCTACCCCCCAACCCCTGCTGGATTCTCTGGTTGTCTCTATGTGAGATTTGGGACCTCTTCACCTAAATTCTCCCTTTGTAATCGGGGGTAGGTGCACTGATAGACTGCAAGCTATGTGTGGGTAGGGACTATGCCTGGTTCTTCTCTTGGCCTTTCTCAAGTGCTTAGTACCTTTGATGGCACTCGGGCACTCAATAAATACCATTATCGTCACTTAGGCCACTATTCCCACCACCCCCACTTATGACTTCTGCCGAAGCGGGGATTGTTCGGCAGGAGCATAAAGCCGCACGTGTGGTGGTTTTCCTGATGATGACTATGGTATTTGTTCAGCACTTACTCTTCTAAGCGCTTGGGTAGATACAGGTTAACCGAATTGACTTCAGGCTGAGCCAAGGCGGGCTTTTAAAAACCGATCAGGCCTGAAACCTATCATTCAGAATCTCTCGAAGTGCTACTTTAAAAATCTTCGTCATTGAGCTCGGTCCAGTGTAGGGATCTGTAGGGGCCAGTGCCCTAAGAGTTCCAGCTGTGGAGATGGATGGACCCTCGGTTTGGGATCCCCACAGATGTGGCTCCGCGCTCCCACATGCTCTCCTCCTGGCCTCTCTGAAATAGGGGCTTCCCGACAGGGCTGAAAAGAATCTAGTGTCGTCTTGGATCTTTTTGATCCAGCAGCACCTATGGAGCCTGCCTGCCACTTCCAAAGGCCATCATCCCACTTGCTCCCCCCCGCCCCGTCTTCATACCTGTGCCCAAGATACAAGGTCGCCATCTGTCTTTGTCCCCGATCACGAAAGTGGGCTGCCACCAGGGTGTTCCATGCAGTTTTACAGGTGAGGCCGATGTGCTGTGCTTGCTTTCACCGAGCAGTTTTGAACTGTTTGGAAACCCGGTAGATTTTAGGTAAGACCATTTTGTCCTCATTGGAAATTTAGGAAGCTACGAACAGGAGTCACGGGTCCATTGTCTGTAAGTCATTGAACAAAGCGTCGGTATTGGGACCTCCATTCTCTTGGATTCACTGACTCTTTCCCGCTAACCACGCAGCCTCCGGGGTCTGGGACACCGCTCATCCTTTCTTAACTCACTGGAGAGAGAACTTCCATAGTGAACGTTTTTTCCCATCCTGTCATTTTCAGACGTTAGCTATTGTAAATGCCCCTTATTCCAAACCTCCCCCTTCTTTATTCCATCAACTGGAGAAAGAGTGGCCTAGTGGAAAGAGTAGAATCCTGTGAGTTAAAGGACCTGGGTTCTAATCCCGGCTCTGCCATTTGCCTGTCATGCGGACTTGGGCAAGTCACCTCATTTCACCAGCCTCAGTTTCTTCATCCCTATAATGGGGATTGAATACCTACTCTCCTTCCTACCTAGGCCATGAGCCCTATATGGATCGATCAACTTGTATCTACCCCAGCGCTTAGAGCAGGGCTTGACACGTAGTGAGCGCTTAACCAATGCCACAATCATCAGAGCTCCGGCGTCAAACCTGTGAAATATCTGCCCAGGCCAGAGATCAGCAAGTACTCCATTTCTCCTTTGCCTGAATCGAGGTGGCGATTCGGCATGGCATTTGAGTTTAATCCTTTTGTTTTGAGTTATTTATCGACTAGACCTCCATTGTATCCAGCATAAAAGCATGATATAACCTAGAGCTAGATTGAAAGGCAATCTGTAATTAGTCTGCAGATAATTAGTACCGTCAGTTCACTTCTTTCGTCATATAATCATTTATTCTTAAAATGAGCCGGATTATCTTAAGTAATTTACCTGGCATGTGTTTTGTTGGGTTGCGTTGGAGATGGGTAAATTGAATGTCTAAAATTACCCTAACAGCCATCTGTAGACTATTTCCCAGTATTTCTTTATCGAAAATTGTCAAGCTGGGCAATTAAGAATAACGTATTTGCTTAAAACAAAAATTGCTTGTACAAGCAGAATTCATTTGTTGTAAGAAGTCCCTTTTTTCGGACTAATATTGTGAGCCAAATTTTGGGGGGGGGGGGGGGGGCGCGGTTATTTTAAAGGTATCGAGCAGCCTTATTCCAGGCCTACTGAAAAAAAAATAATTTTTGACTTTATCGGCCTCGGTGTTCATGTTTCCAGACTCCAAAACTTGTTACATTTCGGAGAACGCAACAAAGACAAATTGAAAGGAAGAAAAGCCAAATTAGAAAAGAAGCTCTCTTTTAGGTATCTGACACACATTAAGTGAATATTAGGTTTTGTTCTTCGGTTTCACATAAGCCGTTTGAGTTGATACGGAAGATTAAGTTTATAATTAATAACTAAGTATTTTGCCCCTTGATCAGGAAGAAGTATTTCTTTGAATTATGATTCAAAAATTGAAACTAGCCAAACTGTGCATTCAGTAATGCTTATTGAGGTGGATGGGTGGGTTTTTGTAATTCATCGATCTAAATGACTGAGAAAAAGTTTGGCATATGGTCCTGTAGTATTGGATTTCCGCCTGGAACGTTAATTATTAAAGCGCTGAAGACAAAAATATCCATTTCCCTTAAAATACCCTAAGAATCTCAACCGGATCTGGCAAATACATGGATCATCTCAGTGTTTAGCGGTAAGATTTTGCCGTCTTTATTCTTTGGAACCACCATTCTACGTCATGGTGAGTGAAGACTTCAGAGTAGAGAGAGTACTGTACGGTCCCCTAGACCGGAAGCTTGTTGTGGGCAGGGGACGTATTCCGTTGTCATATCGTACTCTCAAGTGCTTAGTACGGGGCTGTGCTCAGGGTAAGTGCTCACTGAATACAGCTGACCGAAGCCCACAGAAAAGACGGTTCTGACTGGTCTGCGTGAGGCTCGGCCTCAAAGAGGACAGATGAACAGAAAGCTGTCAAAGTTAAAATTCTCTTCAGAATTCAGTATTCCAAAATTAAAGATTAAAGTTTAATAGGAGAAAACACGGTAGCGTATTGCCGCCTGGATAGCGGGGCTGGTCCCCGGAGAATCCAGGTCTTCGGGCTCTCGGCCATGCCAGGCTGAACGAGCGGTCCCCGGTCTTCTGCATATTGCAAGGTTTCCTTTATCGTGCGGCTTAATGGCATTTTAGATGACTTCTGTTAGGCAAGTATTGGAAGGAAATTCATTTCCTTTCAGTAGAGACCAAGGGTAATTATGAAACACCCAAATCTCTTGTTCCTTTGCTGAAGAATCTAGTTGTGTTAGATGGTTGAGCTCAATTCTCTCATCCTTTTTTAACACCACCAAATTCTGGCATACTCAGTTCAGCGGAATAAAGGAGTCTTTAAACGAGAAAACAGTAGTATCTTTGTAGGTTTGCAGCTTTTGCAGCTGAATTTTCTTGTGCATCAAAACAGGGAATAATAATTATTGTGGTATTATGAAGCACCAATTATGTGCCAAGCACTGTACTAAGTGCTGGGCTGTCTCGTTTAGACTGTGAGCCCGTCATTGGGCAGGGATTGTCTCTGTCTGTTGCCGAATTGTACATTCCAAGCACTTAGTATGGTGCTCTGCACATAGTAAGCGCTCAGTAAATACTATTGAATGAATATGAGTTAATCAGGCCTAAAGCAGAGTTTAGACCTTTTTCAGCCTCAGCCTCATAAATGGAGAAAATGCAGCAAAGCGCCTTCTCGATACCCAAAGGACTCTACATGGCTCATGAGCCCCTCTCTAGCCTTTTGGGCTAGTGTACCTTAGGAAAATGATGTACAGCAGCAAATGTGTAAATCTAGGGAGGAAGGGAGTACTCTTCATTTTTCAGGGTGACAGTCTCTGAGTCTTGGGCTAATTTTGTTAGGTGCTGTGTATTGTTCATGGTTTTATACCCATTCGGGTCCTGTTTCTGATTTAGTGTACTTTGCCAGCTCCAGCTTTTTGCTTGCCGGTCGGGTAGAGGAAGGGTGCATCGGGTTATCCGGATTTCCATGAGCCGAGGGCATGACTGAGCCGGGGGTTTAGGATCCTCGCACTCTCAGCGTGCCCATCATCCTCTGCAAAAATTTGCCCGGTGCCCTCAGTCGCAGCTTTTAAGTTTTTGATTTTCCCGAGTCTGATTCATCGGTTAACCCTGTCCCCAAACCTATTAAAATTAATTGGCTTTGTGTTCTGGCCTCGGTAGGTTTCCACGGAATGATTTTTCTGCTAAATGAATTTCAGAGCCTCGGTTACGGAGTACCCTTATTAGTTAAAAGTACATTTAGTTTCAGTGTTATTTGAATGGTATTTTTACATATTATTTCTGTGGTGATTTTTGAAGCGGGATTTCCCCTCTATTTCAACACAGCATAAACATCTCTATAAAGTTATTCACGGCAGGAACTGTTGCTGATGCACTGTAATATGATGGGAATTATTTTTCTGCCCTTAAAGACGCTCGGAGAGTTCATCTATCCCAACTCTGAGGGTTGTTTATAGCATTTAAATTACAGTTTTTGGCCCCTTCTGTCCTAAACAATGTGGATGGAGTGAAAGTGCTATTTCCCTTATTTATATGCATGTAGGGACGTGAATTTTATTACTCTTCCAAGGAAATCGGATGCTTTAAGATCATAATTATGGCAGGCCGAGCAGTAAAGGAAGAGATTTTACTTGCTCGGGATAACTTTTTCTATAACTTCTAACGTCGCCCAGAGTAGCAGCGGAAGAGGGGTTGGTAAAGCTTGGGAATAATCAACATTTTAGGTAGATCATTTTGGCAGAAGGCAGTGGCTCCGAGTGAACCTTATTAAAACTCAGTTGCTATGAAATGACCAGATTTTTTTTTTTTGATCCCTACTTCAGATTCTCTGTATATTTTTTGTTTCAGAATCGGTAAAGGTTTTCAAGGAGTCATGAAGAGATGGGGATTTAAAGGACAGCCAGCTACTCATGGACAGACCAAAACCCACAGGAGACCGGGGGCAATATCAACTGGGGTGAGGACATTCCCTGGGTTATTTTCTTTGTTTGTTTATAATGTAGCCTGAGCCATTTTTCTCATCCAGCAGGGAGAACAATACGTATTTCCATGAGATCTTACACATTTTCATAGCAGGAAGGAGACAAATAGCTGACTTTGCATCAAGTAATCTTTGCGATAGTCGTATTTACTGTGTACAGAACACTGTATTGAGCGCTCGGGAGAGTACAATATAACAGACACATTATCTTCCCTCCACAAGCTTGCAGTCTAGAGGACTGTACGAATAATTATGATTTTGGTGCTTATTAAGCACTTACTTTGTGCCAAGTACTGTTCCAAGCCCTGAGAGAGATACAAGTTAATCAGGTTGGACCCATTCCCTGTCCCACAGTGGACTCACTGTCTTCATCCCTATTTTTCAGGCGAGGTAACTGAGGCCCAGAGAAGTGAAGTGACTTGCCCAAGGTCACACCGCAGACAAGTGGGGGAGCTGGGATTAGAACCCAGGTCCTTCTGGCTCCTAGGGCCATCCGTGCTGTATCCTCTAAGCCAGGCCGCTTCACACTGCGTCACGCTGCAGGCTTTTCGGGCCTGCTCCCTTTATGATTGATTATGATTATGTCAATCAATGTATGATTGACAGCCGTTGCCCAGAGCAGCTGGTTGAGCTGCTTCCCTCATCCCAGGACTGGCCGGCCTGCCGGAGACTGCCGTGAAGCCTTCGTGAGGCTGATTTTTTTTTTTTTAAGTGGTTCTGTGCAGTTCCCAGTCAAAAATGAAATTTTTCCCTTGAAAATTCCAAGCGAATTTGGCCGTAAAGGAAGAGGAGAAGAGGGAGATAAGAGTGAAAAAGGCCAAGAGGAAAGAAGGAAAGTACTTCCCCCTAGATGCAACCTCTCTGGTCCCTCCCTTCTTGCCTTCTTACAAGTTCAGAGCGGAGACGGGCCTCGTGGCACGTGAGGCTCTCAAAGTCAAGAGGGAGACAGAGAGAAATATAACACAAGGGTAAATTAGGTTCTTGATGAACCCTTGCGTTAAGGAAAACTCACAGTATCGTGTATATGCATCTTGACAGGCCGTCTGTGGGTGTAAATACAGCCCTTAGATTGTAAGCTCAAACACTCCGTCGTCGTATTTACTGAGGGCTTACTCTGTGCAGAACACTCTACTGAGCGCTTAAAAAAGTACAGTAGAGTTGGTAGACGGGATCCCTGATTACACAGAGCTTAGAGCACACGGGGGAAATGGATGTTAAAATGAATGCCATAAGATAAGGGAAATAGTCGAGTCTAAGGAAGCAGCGTGGCTCCGTGGAAAGAGCCCAAGCTGGGGAGTCAGAGGTCGTGGGTTCAAACCCCGGCTCTGCTGCTTGTCAGCTGTGTGACTTTGGGCAAGTCACTTCACTTCTCTGTGCCTCGGTTACCTCATCTGTAAAATGGGCATTAAGACTGTGAGCCCCCTGTGGGACAACCCGATCACCTCGTAATAATAATAATGATGTTGGTATTTGTTAAGCGCTTACACTGTGCAGAGCACTGTTCTAAGCGCTGGAGTAGATACAGGGTAATCAGGTTGTCCCATATGAGGCTCACAGTCTTAATCCCCATTTTACAGATGAGGTAACTGAGGCACAGAGAAGTGAAGTGACTTGCCCACGGTCCCACGGCTGACAAGTGGCAGAGCTGGGATTTGAACCCATGACCGGTTGTATCCTCCCCAGAGCTTAGAACAGTGCTTTGCACATAGTAAGTCCCTAACGAATGCCATCATTATTATTAAGTGCCTAGGGGCTTGGTGAGGGTCATGGTTGCAGAGGGGAGGAGAAATGAGGGCTTAGTCAGGAAATGCCATTACAGAGTTAGATCCGTAGTCCAGCCCTCCCGGGATTTTTGGATCCTTTGGGCAAAAGGGTCCCTGGGGGAACTGGGTCGGGACTGCCTTCCTTAATAATAATGACAATAATTGTGGTATTTGTTAAGTGCTTTCTGTGTGCTCGGCACTGTACTGAGCGCTGGGGTGGATACAGGCAAATCAGTTTGGACACAGTCCCGGTTCTAAATGGGACTCAGAGTCTCAATCCCCATTTTACAGATGAGATAACTGAGGCCCAGAGAAGTGAAGTGACTTGCCCAAAGTCACACAGCAGACAAATGGTGGAGGTGGGATTGTCCCTCTAGATGGTAAGCTAACTGTTGGCAGGGAACGTGTCTGCCTTGCGGTACCCTACTCTCCCAAGCGCTTAGTACAGTGTTCTTCTGCACACGGTAAGCATTCCGTCAACGCCACTGATCGTCCCTAATGTTTACGGGAGTGCTACTTAGCTAGTATCAACAGCTTTTCCTCCAGTTATCCACTCCGAACTAGTTTTATGCAATTAAAAACTGCCATTCGCCATCTTGATTCAGAATGCTTCCTCTTCTGAAGTTGTGAACACATGATGAAGTAGTCGGATACACAAAGGATCTGTGGTCCTTGGAAAGAAAGCTTTGTAATTTATGTGCTCTCTTTTTTATATGGCTTTAAAAATTTGCCGTTTTAGATGTCGTCGCTATCATTAGAAACCAAATTGGGCAGAACCCTTTGAAGTTGCGGGTTATGTGAAACAGAGCCAACGAGGGCTCTGGGCAAACAAGCTTGTTCTGATAACTGAGTCTGTCCTTTAATCACCTTGGCCTAAAGAAAAAATACTAGCATCAAAAGAACAGAGGGACAGGCAAAGAGTACGAATTCACTTAGATTACGTTGCCCTACTATTGATAGATTTTAAAAAAAAACAACAAAAAACCTCTGCAGAATTGCAGGAGAGAGGCCAGGCAGTTTTGTTTCATGCCCAGTGGTGACTTTATCCATTATCGTCTTTTTTCTTTCTCTTTTTTCATTCCTTTAGCCTAAGGGCCACTTCGCTATACGGCGAATCCTTTGGTATTGCCTGGCCCTCTGCTCTGTTTTTCTCATCTTGGTTTCCTCTCGTCTTCCCATGTTTGTATCCCATCTATTTAAATCTAATTTAGAACATAAGCCCCCAGGCAGAAATTGTTTTTAATTCTAGTTTTTCTTACTCAACTCACTGTTGCCGCTTAACAGAGGCAAACTAATACAGTCTTTTTAGTTTGAGATGTTTTTTGCCTGTTCTAGGTGCATTTCTTCAGTATATTTCGCTTCCCTTACTGTCGATTCTGATTTATCGTAGGATATCGCTAGAGTCTGGCCTGGGAAGAAAATGCCCGGGCAAATGGGGAACAGGTACCAGACGGCGTTTGGATTGAAGGTGAGTTTTGAAAGCCGGAGGCCTAGCTATCCTGATGGCTTACTGAAATTGTTAATTTTTCTTTTTCGGGGACTCATTTTCCATAGTTGATACGACTTTGAGAGAAAGCCAAGAAAGGGCTGTCTTATTTAAGGCAGAAGTAGCATTATAGGCAAGAATTATAGGCAGTTCCTAGCTCTCGGCCTGCTGCTTCTTGATACCACCCCGAGGTATAGCGACGGAGGGTCTTTGGGTCGTAGTGCACACCTGCTGGCCTGGGTATCTGGGGCAGGGCTGTTGGGATTTGCGGGGCGGGGGGCTGTGGGGGTGATGAAATGTTCTGTTGTCCTGCCTGTGATCCGTGAATAAACCACTAAATTCAAGTCAGCTGCTTAGAGTCGCTCGCAGCCAGAATGGAGAAGGGAATACCTGCTGGCGAGGGGGGCATCCTATTCCTTTTAGACTCCAAAGTAGCTGCCGCTGCACTCACGGTACTCGTTTGGGTCCGTCTGTTGCTTGGGTTTGAGGTCTGCAGCCCGATCTCAATCTGTAGTCAGGAGGCAAGGGGGAGGGAGGAGGGGGCAGCCTCCTGAACACACTCGAGGGAGAGAGGGTTTTCGGTTCCCCGTGAGGTTCCAGTTTCCTTTTTTTTTTTTTTTTGGTATGCCCCTTCAAAAAAATCCATTCAAAAAGGAAGCTACCTTTTTTTTAATGAAGAGGGTCTGATAGGGTTTTGGTTGATGAGCAAGACCGCCTGAGACGAAGCTGGGAATCATTGCCAACTAATTCGTCCTGTGTAAAGGCATCCTCTCCTCTTAAATTTAAACCAGTGAATCTACCTGAGTATTCATTCAGTGGTATTTATTGAGCATTTACTGTGTGCAGAGCACTGTACTAAGCGTTTGGAATGTACAGTTTGGCAACAGAGACAATCCCTGCCCAACAGCGGGCTCACGGTCTAAAAGGGGGAGACAGACACCAGAACAAAACAAGTAGGCATCGATACCATCCAAATAAATAGAATCATAGATATAGACGCATCATTAATAAAACAGATAAATTGCACACTGTAAAGACATCTCTTCTTACAAGTATATTTTTGCCTTAGGTGTGGAGAATAAACACAAAGCATAACATCATTTATGTCAACGGTTCTGTTCCCGGCCATAAAAGTTGCTTCGTAAAGGTATGTGCAGTTTTTTATTCAGTGGTGTTGCCTGTCGTCGCGCTGATTTAAGGGAGTGGAGGCTCGAACACCTGGGTAAAGTCTTTCTCTAGAAATCTGAAGACTTAGTTAACGGTGTGATCAAGTCCCCTGTGTCACACAGAGGTGACTTAAATTCTCTTCCTTGCTTTGCTTCAAATTTTAATTACGACAAAGTGGAGAAAGGGGAAGAACGGAAGTTATTGGAATGCACCCTCTGCCCCGTCCTCTGTCCAAAATGGCCCCCTTTCCTCACATAGAGGAGCAGGTGTCCACAGCAGCAGTAGCGCCCAGAGATCCAACACCGCTTGCCCAGGGAGAACTTTGGAGATTATCCATTCGGTATATTTAGCCCGATGATTAAGCGAGGTACTCTGGGAGGAATATTGACTCTCGGACCAGTCGGGGACTGCTTAGAACTGCAGTGTAAAACAGCAAATGGCCCCCTAGACTTAATTTTCCCCGCTAAGAGCCTTACTAAGAAGTAATTTTAGGCCCTGGAAGAGTTGGGCTTCATTTTTTTAATGGTATTTGTTAAGTCCTCACAATATGCCGGGCACGATACTAAGTGCTGGGGTAGATACCAAGTTGAACTTAGTCCCTGTCCCACATGGGGCTCACAGCTTTAAGCCCCGTTTTACAGATGAGGTCACTGAGGCCCAGAGAAAGTAAATGGCGGAGCCCGTATTAGGACCCAGGCCTGTGTTCTTTCCACTAGGCCATACTGCTTTTTTAATAATATATATATTTTCATATATACATAGATATTGCAGGCAGGGGACCAACTCTTTATATAGAGCTGAGTAAATGCTCAATAAACACCACTGATTGATTTTTATCTACATATCTACATATAAATACACACGTGAAGCAATCTAGTATTTATTGAGTGCTTAATGTGGGTAAAAAACTGAACTAAGCATGTGGGAGAGCTTGGTACTTTGGGGTTTTGGTAGACATGATCCCTGTCTTCAAGGGAGTTTAACAGTCTTGTGGAAGGCTCCCCAGTACACAGTCCCATGGATCAAACCCCATTTTCCTTTTGACCTCCATTGTATAGAGTGGAGATGTCGTCGTAAGTTTAGTTTTTGTTCTTCCAACAGTCGCATCCTCTGCATTCTTTGCATTTGTTACATTGTCAACCGATGAAAAGCATGCAGATGAGCCTCTTCATGTTTTTCTTTGTAGTTACAATCAGGCTTTTTTTAAAAAAAAAGATTTCAACATTTAAACCAAGTTTCTTTTGCCTAGAAATGCAGGTGAAGGGGGAAAAAAAACGCCAGGGCAGCTGTTGCCTAGGGCTCAGAAGGTTGCCGCGTACATCGAATTCGGGAGGCAGTGTATGTTGTTAAATATATACGCCTAGACACGTGAAGGAAAATGCATTTAAATTAGGTGAGTTTTATCGCTAAATGGGGCATATTTGCTGTGGCCTCTGAAATGTCCTCCTCAGCTAAGCCCTCTCCTAGTTTACGCTTGATATAATGAAGAGAAAGTAAATTAGTGCAGTGAGAGGTATCTGATTGAAGGTGTTTTTTTCCATTGCTATTGCCTGAGCTCCCTGATGAGGTGAAACCTCTGGGGACGACAGCCAGAAGCCCGGTTCTACGCTCTATCGCTGCCGTCTGCTCCCTCAACCTCAGTGGCATCATTTCCGTGTCCGTCCTCGGATGGTTCGGGAGCCCAAGGCGAGACTGTAATTAACACTTAGGAGAGTGCGGCACAACAGAGTCGGCGGGCAAGTTCCCTGCCCAGAAGGAGCTTACAGTCGCTAGGCGATAGTAAGTAACAGTGGCATTTAAGTGCTTTCTGTGAGCCAAGAAAGTGCTGGGGCACATACGAGTTCATCAGGGCTCACGCGGTAAGTCGGAGGGAGAGCCCGAATTGTTTTAAAATGTCTTCTTGAAATCTCATTTCAGCTCTGCTCTTGTGGGATAGCGATCAGGTTTTAGAGTTAACCGAATAGGAGACCTCAGTACGATTGCTGTTTTGCTAAGAAGAACATTGATTTTTAAATTTGTTTTCTGGCAGCCAAGAGCATGGTAATTAGTCATTGAGAAGAAAAATCATACCTCAAGTCCACTATCATAATAGCAAGTGCATCTGTGTGGAGAAAGCCAGGGGATTGAACATCCTTAGCCCAAGTCCGTAAAATGAGATGCCTTTAATTCAGCTTGATAAACGGGGGGAGGGGAGAAGAGGGAGAAATAAGTAAGTTAGTATTTCGGTGGGAAGCAAAGCTCAGAATTTTATTTACAGCTCAGATAGGAATCACTGGTGGAAAATTGCATCAAATTTTTCAGCCCACACAGGATTTTTCAAATCTTCTACATTGTTTCCTCAGCTGTCTCACTGAAGTTTCCTTCCCCTCTATGGGTCGTTTTTCTTTTCTGGGTCAGCTGCACTATCAGGAGACTGCCCGAATACCGGCGTGTCCATCATCAACTCTGAGCAGAGAGTCAGAGGAGGCCACCAGGCAGATAATTGTCGCGAAGTAGTCGGCTCCCTTCTCATCACCACGTGTAATTTTTGAATCCTCCGTCCTAAAAACCCAACAGTGACGGTGCCCCCTTGGCAGAGTACTAGGAGGGGATAGCCCGAACTAACCCGCACGATCCCTTATGTCACTCTGACTCTAGTATTGGACAAGTGACCCCCGCAGCCTGTCAACCCAGCTGTGCTGTTAATAAGAACTCGCATCTGCAGTGACCCCCAAAGCAAACTTCATAGTAGAAATATATCACTTTTAGAAGAGTGTCGAGAAACGGATGATAAATACAAAAAAGCCCCTTTCAGGAAGGAGGTGTTTTCCCCCTTTTGTTGCCCCCTTGATCAGGTAAAGCTGTCAATCGTGGTTCCGTTCATTTTTGTATAAGGTTTTGTAGTTCTACAAAGAACTGAACATTTAAGTGTTTGCGGGTGAGGGTCAACTCGCTTTGGTTCGGGAATATTTTCGATCCAGTTTTAGCTTTGTTGAAAGAGCTTTGCGCAACTTGGTAAGCACAGAAGGGAGCAAGACTGGGAGTGTTTTCTCCCAGGGACACACATTGAATGCAAGGTGGGTGAAAGGCAACAGCAAAACAACTTGGGTGGTGAAGGGGAGAGAATATAAAACTCTGATTGCCCCAGCACAGTAGTAATTCCTTAGGCTAAAAATAACACACCTGTTTTGATGAAAATTTCTTAGTACCTGGTGGCATTTTCTTTCCAGATTTGACCGGTTCTCATCTTATTCTTTAGCTTCCGAGGAGAGTTGTATTTAGGAACCAGACATCTGGAGAAAAGTGTTAAGAGCATTCAAGGGATGATCACTTCGAGCCCCAAAACATCCCAGATACCCCACAAAGTGTAGAGCTTCCCGTGAAGGAAAGTGAGTTTATCCCCTTAGTATTTTTGTGGATGGAATACAGTTAATACAGTTTATTTTCTCCAGTGTTGCTAACTTTGTAATTTCACGAACAATTTTAATGAGAGTGTAAATATAGATCTGTTTTGCTGTCATTCCCGGCAGCTGTGCACTTATTTCAACTAAATTATTCATTTTCTTATTGCCAAAATGACTGTGCCTTATTTTGCTGTGTATGTGTATAATTACATGTAATTTAAAAAAAATATATTCCTCTGAATGAGTTAGGGAATGAGTCAGATGCTAAAGAGGAATGGGGAATTTTCCCCTAAATAAAGCAAACCAATTTGGGGCCGTACCAATAATTCGCTACGCCTTCATTCTATGAATTATCGAGTAGCTTGGATAGTTCTTGAATGTGCTAAGGCTATTCAAAGTTCCCATATAATGACATTTATATACACGATACTGGAAGATCTAGTCTACCCTCTGATTTGAAATCAAATCCTAATCATAGGAAACAAATTTGAGAGGGGAAAGTGTAGTTTTCAAATGTAGGATCAATTGAATCTATTTTTAATCTGGGGATACGGGCCTGTTTCTTGAAGGGGATATCTCAGACCGCCTTTCAGTTGGCTTCTGGGGGAAAAAGAGTCCCTTCGTTTAACAAAAGCACAGCAAGATGTCTGCCTTGGGAAGTAGCCGATAGAGTGGGGCGGGGAGGAGCTTTATATTTGTGGAGAAGTGTTGAAACGACGAAGAGAGAGATGAGGAGAGCGACCCTGGTCAGCGCAGGGTCATCATTTCTGAGTGTGGAAGAGATTCCTACATGCAGCATGTTTAAAGGACCCCCTTCTCCACACCCCTCCAAGCTGAGGCATTTGTTCCTCAACTTCCAGGGTTCCTGCACCTGGCTGCCCATTGCCTCCTCGGAAAGGGCTGGGATGGAGACCGGAGAAGAGAGGAATGAAAGTTGAGAAGCAGTGTGGCTCAGTGGATAGAGCACAGGCTTGGGAGTCAGAAGGACCAGGGTTCTAATCCCATCTCCGCCACATGTCCGCTGTGTGACTTGGGGCAACTCAGTTAACTTCCCTGTGCCTCAGTTACCTCATCTGTAAAAAATGGGAATGTGTGAGCCCCAGTGCGTAGAAAAGTGCCTGACACATACTAAGAGCTTAATAAGCACCGTAATAATTATGATGATTATTATTGTCGTGGGAAAAGATGATGAAAAATTCTAAGCTGTAAAGGTTGTTGCAGAAATGTTAATGTACCAGCATGGCTTAGTGGGTAGAGCACAGACCTGGGGTTTAATCCCAGTTCCACCACTTGTCTGCTACGTGACCTTCGGCAAAGCACTTAACTTCCCTGAGCCTCGGTTACCTCATCTGTAAAAATGAGGATTAAGACTGTGAGTCTCACATGGGACATAGACTGTGTCCAAGCTATCTTGTATCTCCCCCAGCGCTTAGTACGGTGCCTAGCAAACGGTAAGCACTTTACAGATACCATTAAAAAAAAATACCGTAGCCTTTCATGGAGTCTATTTTTAGGACACTCTACCCAAGAGCTAAAGATGAGAGCCAGGGGAGAGGAGGCTGCTTTTCAATGATGGACTCAAGGTCGGAGGTGGGGAAGAAAGAAGGACATTGGCCAATCACCACCTTTTACTCCATTCGGAGTTCAGCTTTTGTTACCCTACAAATCCAGGCCAGTGATTGTATTCATTTCCTTCCTTCCTAGATCAGGGATACCAAGCTACCGACATACAGAGACAAGCTTAAACATCTGCCATTCCCTACCTATTTTCCCGATGGCGACGAAGAGGAACTTCCAGAGGACCTGTTCGACGAAGACATAATTGAGCCCGGTGATCCATCTCTCACGTTTGCCTAATGGTTCGCTCTCGGGTATTTCCAGGGACTCTATAATAAAGGAACAAGGATAAGCCGGGAGCTCCGCATTCTCCTTTAGCGATGATCTAAGCTACCCACCAGGACCGTCTTCATCTGGGATCCAGATTTTCGGTTTTAGATCATCGGACTAAGTGGAGCTGTTTTCGGCAGGTTAAATGAAAACGATTTGCAGGCTAACTGTACATTTTTTTCAGCTTCAGCTGTCTCAATCCCAAAGACTGAGTTCATTTAAAGTGTTTTTGTAAGTAAATGCCATTTGATTAATTTGAATTCCTTCCTACATTGTTTTTCCTCCCCTAAACGAGAGATTAGCCCAAAATAGCTTTTAAAAAATAAAGGATTTTCTTGCCAAAATTTCCTGAAACATTTACTTACTCTGTCTTCCACGTGACCTCCTTCACGCATTGTTTTGGGCCCAAAGGAGACAAGCGAGAGCTCTTTCTCTGCACGCGGAAGGTAGGCCAGCCAGAGGGAAAGATCAGAGTATTTCCTGCGTTCTACTCTGCTCGGGCATAAGGAGATAGATGGTCCAGAGAGGTAAGAGTAATAAGACTACTTATTTTTCTATGATGCACAAAGTAATGTACTAAGCTCTGGGAGCAAGTCCACAGATGACAATCAGACACCGCCTCTGGCCTTCAGTGGGACTCACAGTCTAAGAATAAGAAGGGAGGAGTTAGAGAAACCCACAAGGAAAGGTACAGCAAAAGCATTCCAAGCGCTTAGTACAGTGCTCTGCACATAGTAAGCGCTCAATAATACTACTGAATGAAAAGCAAACAAAAAAAACAACAAGGATAAGAGTAAATATCGTGAGAGCTGTAGCACCAATTTCATGGGAGGAAGGCAAACTAAGTTTGGCATTCTGGACCTCCACACACAGAAGCAGAAAGACAAGAGAAGCACTTGTATATTACAAATGATCCTTAACATCCATTTCTAAGTATCCGGTGTACTGCTCTTGTTTATGTGTAGAACTGACGGAAAGGATCCAGACTCTTGTGCCACGTTTTCCGATTCTGTGATCTTTTCTAAGAATGCAACCTCTGTGTTTAGATGTTTTATGGCCACCTCTGGATCCCTCCTCTCCAGCTCCTCATTTCATCCACGACAGGAAAACTGCGTAGCCCTGCCATCCACTCTGTGGGGATGGGGTGAAACTGGGTTCCAGTCCTGGCTCTGCAAGTAGGGGAACGTGTGGGAAAGGCAGCAGTTAACACGGTGGCAAAGATCGGAGTGGGCAGCTGGGATGTGTGCCGCACTCTCGCCCGCATACTCACCCAAGAGAGTAGGCAGCCGCACGGACCACCGCCACCCTAATCGCTTCCTCCAGCCACGGTCCTGAGTACGGAGACTCATCGGCAGGGACCCGCCCCCCGCCCCATCATCGGGTCAGGTGTTGGTTTAAAAACGGGTTCCTCATTATCAGATTCAAACTATTATGGGATCTGTCCGTAAGGCGTGCTGTGGTAAGGAAATTGATACTGTGTGACTTCTAAGCAAGCGGTACAGATCTCAAGTATCTCAATCTATGCATGCTTTTGCAGATTCACGCAAGTGCTTACGAGGTGCCCCACACCGCACCTGGCACTGTGCAGATACAAGATTGACGGATCACAGGCAGGCTCTGTTCCCCGGGGGCCGCTCAGAGTCTGAGGGGAAAAGAGAACAGATCTCTGATTCCTAATTTTAAGGTGAGGAAACTGGGGCATAAAGAAGCAAAGTGACTTGCCAAGGGTCACACGGCAGGCAACCCCGTTCTCCAGACTCCCAGCCCCAGGCGTGTGCTCTTTCTACTAGGCAACACTGCTTCTCAGTACTAGCAGATTTCAAGTTAAATATTGCACAGGCGTAAAGATCACTGGATTTTTACACCTGGGACTTTGAGTATCATCTTTTGAGTGCCCCTATTTAACTACAAAACCAGTCTTCGAACACAGAAATTTTACTTAGTTATTGCAGCATATTCACTTTTGCAGGCTTGAGAAGGAGACCTCTAATTGTCCCACAAACTCCATATGCTCCTACGTTTCTTCCCCTTCCCGTTATCTCCTCGCTCGGGCGTCTAAAATTTGGGAGGAAGAGAATACATGTACGTGTAAGGGCAATCCAGTGACTTTGGGGGTCAGAAACCTTCTTGGCAGCTGAACTTTGAAGAAGGGAGGGAATTTTAGGCAGGGAGTGTAGCGTGAGCCCAGAGGCGGGAAAGTTCACAGCAAAGCCCAGTACCAAGAAGGTGAGCTCTGGAGCATCGTGAATGACAGCTGAAGTGTAACAGGTCAAGAGAGTTGACATGGGAGATGGAGAAAGCTGATGGGCCGCCGCGATGCTTGACCATGCTCATTTATCACCTTGGTTTCTTATCTGTCCACTAGAATCAAAATACAGGGCGGGATATTCTGAGCCTGCTTTGCCATTTTTAAAGTACTCATTCTAGGCCTTTTCCTAGGACTGCTCCTCCTACATGTTTGTTTTTTCTGAATCCTATCTCCCCTCTCTAGATTCTTTTTCTCTGTTCTCCTCTCCTCATTATGCCAATTTTCTCCGTTAGGATTTGTTTTTCTTTTTTTTTTTTTTTTTTACCAAGGAATAAAACCAAAACACTGTATGCAGTATAGTGGGTACCGGGTCCATGCAAACCCATCCTATTTAAGGGAGGGGCCCAGACATAAAGTACAGGCCCTTGTTCTTCAGGAGATGATGTACTTTTTGTTATCTTGGGACACTTCAAATATCTGCTAAATCATTTTATTAAATCAAGATACTATTCCCTACCAACTAATTTGCAGGTTTTGAAAATAACTGGAGAACTTAGTGACTTGCAGAGAATCCTCAAAGCTCACCACTGCTGCTCCTCGGCAGAATGAAAGCGGGAGCAGGACTGGCTAAAATCCGGGAATCGCTTTTGCCAGGAGAGGTAAAGGAAAGGCTCATTCCGTAGTCTATGGTTCTTTTTCCTAGAGACAGTGTTAAAGGGCAAAAGCTACTGTGACATTAATGGTGGCTATCAACTACAAGGAAATATATACTGCTATCCTGGCTGCCCTCAACTGAGATGTAACGCCCCTTTCCACAGACTGATCTACATTTTATGGCACTAGGTCCATTTGCCACCTATAATTCAGTATTCAGCAGCCAGTAGGTAAGACAGATGGCTCAAACCCTCCCTGGTGACTCCACCTCCCTGGCAGGCACAGGAAAAGGGGAGTTAAGTAGAGGATTTTTTTTTAAAAATGGTATGTAAGTGGAGTTTAGTGGAAAGAGCACAAACCTGGGAACCTAGAGACCTGAACTCTAATCCCGGCTCTGCCACTTACCTGCTGTGTGACCTTGGCCAAGTCACTTCTTTGTGTTTCAGTTCCTTTGTAAAATGGGGGCTAAATTCCTGTTCTCCCTACCCCTTAGACTGTCCGATCTGACGGCACTGCATCTACCCCAGCGCTTTGCACAGTGCCTGGAACACGGTGTGTGCTAAACAAATACCGCATATAGTATCATTCAGAGTTACACCCGCTGGGTCATCGCAAAATGATGTTAAATACCTTCATTACGCAGGGCTTTCACCGAAGATGGCAAAAAGACGCGCTCCCTTTTTCAATCAAGCTGTGGGGCCAGTAAACGTGGTCTTTTATCTGAAATAACCAGAGAAGATATCATTGGCTAGATGCTTTTCGTATTGGTTCCGAAGCAAACCGAGTGATTCTGGAATTGTAAATTGTAAGTGAATTGTAAAGATATAATTTTCCCAGTTACTGATGCTAAATATGCTCTATGATCCTGTAGCTCTTAAACACCTATCAAGAGTCTTCAAGGGTCCTTCCTTCCCACAGAACTGCTTCCCCTGCTTCAAGATAACTGAAGCAGGTGGTCGTGAGAACCGGAAAGGTCCAGGATTTACTCACTCTAAGAGTGTGTTACTCCACAAAAGCTGGGACCACCAATAATTTTGAGAAGCAGCGTGGCTCAGTGGAAAGAGCCCAGGCTTGGGAGTCAGAGGTCATGGGTTCTAATCCCTGCTCTGCCGCTTGTCAGCTGTGTCACATTGGGCAAGTCACTTAACTTCTCTGTCCCTCAGTTACCTCTTCTGTAAAACAGGGATGAAGACTGTCAGACTTACGTGGGACAACCTGATGACCTTGTATCTACCCCAACGCTTAGAACAGTGCTTGGCACATAGCGCTTAACAAATACCAACATTATTATTATTATTATAAAGAAACTGCAAACTAAACAAACATGGGATAGGTGAAATATTGACTTTCATCCTACATGCTGCCTTGTTGGGAGAATTTTAGACTTTGGATGTTTACATCCTTTCAGTTCAGCTTTCTCGATTGCTGGCTCCAAAAAAATAACCCAGAGCTCCCATTCAGGTCATTCAAAAGCAATGTCGCCCCAGTGGCGAGAATGACATCTCCCTGAACAGGAATTTCTTCTAAACTGTAAAACAGCAGAGAGAATGACACAGACAAGGACAGGAAGGGAGTAGAAAGGCTGGAGTGCGGGCTCTTGGGGACCTCGGAGGTGAGGTTTGGGATGTGCAGAGGAAGGCAAATGGACCTGGACTGAACAACTAAATTTTAATTCTGGGATGAGTGAGCCGTCCGCAGTCACAAACAAGCAGGTAAATCAGCCACACTGGTGTTCTCAGAGAGCCAAACCCGGCCCCGCCTTCTGCCCACCTGGGAAGAGAAAACTTCCTGACAGAGTAAAATGATTTTGTCAGCGAAAGAGAGCTGTGAGAGTGTGAGTGTGAGAGAAATAGGGCACGCGAAAGAATCCAGAAGTGTTTTTTAAAACTAGAGATGTCCAGGCCCCAGATTTCTGGATTCTTTAGCATTCACTGCAACCAAGTCTCCTTATCCATTTTCAATGTTTTCTTCTTAATAGTGATTTATGCCAGAAGTTGTTTAACCTAGAGCAAAAATGCTTAAGGGTGAACTGCTGTCTTTAAGCATACGATGGGAGTCCAGAGGAAGGATGTTACTCATGTCCACTGAGGGTCGAATGAGAGAAAGCGAGCTTAGGGTAAAGCAGGAGCAGTTGCAAGTAGTTTAAGGAAAGAGACGCTCCTCATTTTGGAAGGCAGATGAGCCGTTGAGGTCACTCCCAACACTATGATGCCATTCTAAGTTTGATGCTTTCGACTCGCTAATCGGGCCACTTGCGGCTCCCTCGGTACCCACCAATTCAGGGGTCCCCGGGGGAAACGTGCACAGAGGAGAAGGAGAAAAATAGGAGGAAGGGAGAGAGCCGGGCCTTGGAAAAGCCACCCGGGGCCAGGGACCCTGAGAGGCAAGTGATGGTTTTGCCTTGAGGTCAGTTGTTAGTCCCTGCGAATGACTGGTAACCTCTCCAAGCCACTGCATCCTGTTTCTCTTCTAGCCGACGCATCACTTCATACTAATCTCAGTGATGGAGTGGGATGGATTGAGATGGGTAAGGCAATAAAGGGGGGAAGATTTCTGATCCTAATTAGAGGAGAGGGGGCTGATGGGTCAGTTTCCTCTGTATAAAGGCTCAGACTCTGCACTGCACCTAAATACAGAAATGTCTTATTTTCTACCTAATGGAGGGAAGCAACTCGATTTCCCCTTCAAAGTCATCCTGCTCTAACGCTTTGCTATTGTTTCTCTCACTTTTTAGCAGTGTGGGGTACTGCCACTAGAGTCAGGACCTCTTTAATTTTTCATCCTATTCATTAAAATGTAACAAGTCTAAATGCCAAAATCCTGCTCTGACTTCACCAATTAGGGGAGGAACTGAGACTACTATTCTTTGTGGCCCCACTCAAAAGGAATAACAGGGTGGGATTAAAGGATGCCATTTCTTTCTGGCGGTGGGCCCCCCCCATCACTCATTTCATTATCCTGCTCTCAGGCACACCTTCAAACCCTGGCAATATACCCCGTCACTCAGGGGTTTCCTCCCTTTATGAATACTGAGAGGTCTGGTCCCAGTCAGACGGGGAAGATTAATCCAAACAAATGCAATCCTTAGCCTAGAGAGAGCCAATGATTTAAATCTGGCTACATTGCTTAGTTCAGAAAAGGCAAGGGAGCTTTAGAGGCAGGGATTTAGGCTGGCCTGCCGGGTGAGGGGGGAATCCTTCAGCCCTCTGGGAAATCCAGACTTTTGAATCCCAGAATTCTGTGGGACCAAAACTCAACCTCCCCTGGACTTGCGCCAACCTGAACAAAGCAGGGTAAGCATCTAAAGTGACCAACAGTAACCGAGGGTCGGAAACAGGAGGGTGACGAGCTTACCGGGGAGAATTCTGCGTCTGGGGCGGAGCTCTGCTCTTCTCAAATTGTCCAAGACCATTCAGGATTGTCCCAGCTGGACCGTGACAACTGGTCACCATACGGATGGATGGTTCCTCCTGGAAACACGAGCTACGGAAATAAGACAGACCTACAACTGAACCCACATGGAGCCTGCTCCTTTCTTTTTCACCTCGTGCTACCACTGTGAGTTTTGGATAGAATGCTGTAAAGGAATTAAAGCCAGTCAGTAGCATTTACTGAACACCTACTGTGTTGCGTGAAACACTGAATGAAGCGCCCGAGAGACTATTAAAGAATTAGTATACCGGATTCCTGCTCTCAAGGAATTTACAATCTAGAGGGGCATTAGGGAACATGCGCTTTCCTTCACATGGAGTTGCTTGGGAATGTAATCCCCATGTTACGTGAGAAGTGAAAATAAATAAATTGAAAAAGGAAAACGGAAAGGGGTGAGAACAAACACTCTACACTCAAATCCCCTCCTTCATTTGACTGCAACCTTTCTGTTCCTTCCCACCCATCCTCTCTGCCCGCCTTGTTTTAGGCCCATGACACAGTCCTCTAGTGATGAAACCAGCAAGGAACACAGAGGCCCAAACTCAGTACCACCTTAAATCCGATGAGTTAAACAGCACCTAATTCCAGTCCAAAGGTCCAGAAAGTCTCCATCTTCACGACCACAGCTAGGCCAAGCAAGTAGAGAGGTTCCAAGGCCCAAAGTCAGCTGTGTGACTTGGGGCAAGTTGCTTAACTTCTTTGTGCCTCAGTGACCTCAGCTGTAAAATGGGGATTGAGACTGTGAGCCTCACGTGGGACAACCTGATTATCCTGTATCTACCCCAGTGCTTAGAACAGTATTTGGCACATAGTAAGCGCTTAATAAATACCAACATTACTATTATTACTACAATACCATTAACAAATACAACAAATACCATTAAAAACAAAAAAAACCCACTTGGTAGACATGTTCCCTGCCCACAACGAGCTTATTAAAATCCCACCCCTTCCAACAAACCTTCCCAGGCTAATTCCGAGTAGCCTGAATAGCATCATCAAAGCAGCCTCCTACAGCCCTTGTGACTACGACAGAGCGGTCGATGTATTTAGTCTGATTCCACTGCCGTAAGTTTCCCCATTACAACACAATGATGCCGATGCACTGAACTTGGGAGCTGCTTAAATGGTACTGCTGCTTTGGGAGACGGCAACTGCAGGAAAACATTACAGTCTGAGCAGTAACGTTTAAGGGGCCTCCCTCCTCCTCGGCCTCACCAGCGAACCTTATTCAGGGCCTGCTGGAGAGCACAAAATATCCAACTGCAGCGAAGTGGGGTTGGGAAGGGGCCACATTGAGGGCTGTTGCTTTCTGCCCCCGGGGCAGGGCTGCACTGGAGACCCCAGGCTCCCCAAGGGATGAATACAAAACGATCTGGCCTCCCCCTCAGGGCCACAGGTCATCACGGCAGCATCCTCGGCCCCTACGAACCGGGGGAGTACAGAATCGGTTTGACTTCTCTTTTTGTGTCGCTGCCTGGAAAAGGTACCAATCTCACATGACCGGCGGGTAGTTCCGAAAGTCCTCCCTGCCCTGACGAGCCCCAGACTGTGAAGCTGAACTCCTAGAGACCTCCTGCCCACCCCGGGCAGCCTCCACCCCGGCCCGGCCTTTGCCGGGCCATGCCTTTCACCCATCCGGTGAGCACCGCTGAATGCTGGGCAGAAGCCGGGGAACGCAGAATGCAATGCGTGCCTAGCCACCTCCTCACCGGGCCTCTGGGCACAAAAAAAGCCTCAGGTGCCCGGTAGAACGCTTTCTCCCGCTTCTCCGAACGGCAAGGGTTCGCGATGATGAGCTAAGTTCAATCCGTCGGCCGCTGGCGACACACGAAGGTGAACGTACGGAAACTCAAGTCCCTCCACCCTTCTCCTCCTTCCTGACTCTCTCTCTCCGCTCCCCTTTCGACAGCCCCGCACGCAAGCGAGAAGGAATTTAAAGGAAGCTCGATTTCCCAGCCTATGGACTGAATGACAAGGTCAAAGCTAAGCCGCTTGTGTGTGTCTGGGGGTGTGAGACTAGAGAGAATGACCCGCAGAGCCCAGAACGCTTCTCACTTGTCCCGGATCGGGAGATGATATGACAAGCTTTCAAGCATCTTCTATTTACAGTTCAGTGAAATTGCTCCACTTGGCAAAGCTGTCTGTCTCCCTGAAAGGGAAAGAAAGGAAAACAAGGACAGCGCTTCCACTTCGGGATGGAAGTCAGCAGGGCTGGTCAGCACCGACTGCGTATCCTCGGGCTTGTCAAGCCCATCGTGTGAAGTGGAGTGAAGTCCAGATGGCTTGTTTTGACATGAACACGGGTCCTGTTCCCATCCAGAATGACCACACGCCGATAACCTCTGTGAGAGAACTAATCCGAAACCTCAGTCCCCGGGAAAGGGCCCGGTCTTATCAATCCATCGATGGCATTTATTGAGCGCTTACTGAATGCGTAGTCCTGTAGTAAGCATTTGAGAAATTACACTTCAGAGCTGACCCAATCCCTGTCTACCAGGAGCTTGCAGAACAGAGGCCTCTTATGCCCACGCTGAGCACTTAAACATGCTATCCAATTATCCACTCGAAATCTTCCTTTGACTACGTATTTTCATGCCTCTCTCTCCCTTGTTAGAGTGCAAGCTGGTGAGCGGGGACTGAGTCACGGGCTTGTTTTGTACTTTCCAAACATTTCAGTGCAGTGCACTGCCCCCAGTCAGTGATCAATAAATAGTATTAGAGAAGCAGCGTGGCTCAGTGGAAAGAGCCCGGGCTCGGGAGTCAGAGATGGTGCGTTCGAATCCCGGCTCCGCCACTTGTCCGCTGGGTGACTTTGGCAAGTCACAACTTCTCGGTGCCTCAGTGACCTCATCTGTAAAAGGGGGACTAAGACTGTGAGCCCCACGTGGGACACCCTGATGACCTTGTGTCTACCCCTGTGCTTAGAACGGTGCATAATTAATATTATTATTATCATTATTATTATTATTGCTACGACTAATACCTCAAAGGACTGCTCTGATTGAGCCCCTAAATTTCTCAGCTACTGTTCAAGAGAAGCCTCCAGAGCTCCATGGCCCTGCTCTCTGAAGCAGGTCCCGATGCTAGACTCTTGGGAAGAGGTTTCTTTTTTTCTTAAAAAATTGGTATTTATTAAGTGCTTACTATGTGCCATGCATTATACTAAGTCCTGGGGTAGATCCAACTTAACGGGTTGGATACAGTCCATGTCCCACATGGGGCTCACGGCATTAATCCCCAGTTTACAGATGAGGTAACTGAGGCACAGAGAAGTGAAGTGATTTGCCCAAGGTCTACAACTTGCCCAAGGTGGAGCAAGAATTCAAACCCAGGTCCTTCTGACTCCTAGGCCTGTGCTCTAGCCACTGGGCCACGCTGCTTAAAGAACTGGTTCCACAAAGACAAAGGGAAGAAATAGAAAACAGGATTTGGGGGCCCAAATCGATCCTTGCAAGTAGGACTAAATGTCCTTTCAAAACGTCCTTAAGGTTACACCGCAAGGGAAAATGTAGTCTTGGATCTGCAAGACCTCGTGAACCCTGAAGCCTCAAGAGAAGCAGCGTGGCTCAGTGGAAAGAGCACGGGCTTTGGAGTCAGAGGTCATGAGTTCAAATCCCAGCTCCGCCACTTGTCAGCTGTGTGACTGTGGGCAAGTCACTTAACTTCTCTGTTCCTCAGTTACCTCATCTGTAAAATGGGGATTAAGACTGTGAGCCCCACGTGGGACCACCTGATTCCCCTGTGTCTACCCCAGCGCTTAGAACAGTGCTCGGCACATAGTGAGCGCATAACAAATACCAATTACTACTACTACTACTAAGTCCTGGGGATGGAGCCTCTCAATCAATCAATCACATTTATTGAGCACTTATTATGAACTTTTCTCCCAGACACCCCACTTATCCCAGCCTCCTCACTTAATTTCGCCGTGGGAGACTGGCTTCCGTTCCCTACCTTCCCTAATTCTCACAGGTTCCGATGAGGAAAGTTAGGTTTCCTGTTCCATTTAACACATCCACAGAGGGGCCTAGAAGGGAAATATTTTTCATAAGACTATCCAAATCATTTAGAATGTGAAAGCTCTTATTTATGGGAATGGAGAGGAGAGTTTAGTGGTATTTTAGCAGGGAAAAAAAAAAACCCTGTGTCATTTTGGTGAGCGGGGCCAGCCTGCTGCCTCCAGAGGAAAGAATCTGGTTCCTGCGAGGCCCAGCAGATCCATTTTACTTGGATCCCAGACCGTTTTCACCCAGAGAGCGGCGGGCCGTTCTTCCTCGTGCCCTGCTGCTGCGGGGAAGGAGGGAGGAGCTGGGACTTTCGGTGTTTTTTATAAAACAAAGTCACGTTTTATACAAAGACAACCAGTGGATCCACAACTCTTCTGAAATAGCCTGAGGGGAAATGGCTGAAGCAATTTTCATTTTTCTAAAAAAATAGGGCCCAAGTTACCGGAGGGCAGTCCAGCACCCACCGAGTGGTGAACTGTTTTGGCCCCAGCATCATATACACATTTCCGTCGGTAGAAACGGCCGGGAGGGGAAGACTGAGAAGGGAGATCTTTCTCGAAAGACCTGGAAGGGGTGGTGTCCACCTCTTCAGAGGAAGTGACGGATGCCGCTCTGCCAAGGACTCTTGAAAGAGGAGGAGAAAAATCACCCCCAAATCACTTTCTGGGCAGAGAGAGGGATGGGCTAACCCTGCTGGTGATAGTGTGATATTTGTATCGGGAAGATTAAAGTTTCTAGGAGAGAGATGACAGACAGAACCTAAAATGTGTTGAGAAGCTGATAATGGCTTAAAGAAAAGAAGCTAAGCTGCTTCCTGGGAACTTTCATTGTAATTGCCAGTTGTGTCTACAGATCTTAATTACTTGTCACAAAGTACAGAAAGCACATGTCAGCAGTCCCATCCCGCCGACATTCTAAGGATAGCTTGGGAGTCTGGTTTCATGAACACGTGGCTCCGTCGCCAAGATGGGCTCTGGGGTTGGTGCTGCCAGGAGAGCCGCCCGAAGGGAATCGAGCCAAGGCTGCACGCCAACCTACTCACCGTACTGTGGTCAAGCCTTATCCCTGCTCATGTATACAAGTGCTTGACAAATACCATCAGCATCATTGTTATTATTGGTATTACCGTCACTGAATATGTATTCTGATCAGTTTGTGTTGAGTCCCACCCGGGAAAATGGCGGCGACCGGCAAGGCCAGGATCCACCTTATCGACATCCGACCGGCCACCCATAGCCTTGAGACCCAAATTATCAGCAACCCTAGCAGCAATAAATTAGGGACCATCAACCCGTAGCCTTGAAACCCAACACCTACGCTTGCTGAAGACTCTACTGTATTTTCATGGACAAAGTGTGTAGGTGATTTTCTCTCTCTCTCTCACACTTCCAGATGCAATCTCACCGACAATAATGTCACCTTCTACCAAAGGACAACTCCATCGAATACAATGCTCCGCACCTATACGCACTCAATCGACATTACTGTTATTGATATGTATTCTCGCCCTCACTTATCAGTGAGCCCACGGTCTCCTTGCCTCTTACGAAACAGAAATCGAATATTACTGCTAGTAACAGAAAGGACCCTGCAACAAGAACAACAAAAAAACAAACAAGAGACTTAGTAGTTCGGCATAACTAGATTCATAATTAATGCCTAGTTCATTTTAAAGAGCCAACAAAATTACTAAATGACTCCTCAGAATTTGGCGATACTCTTGAAACTTGAGCAAATTCAAGCTGGCCTTATGAAGTCAAATAAAAGCCATCAGAATTCAAGGGATTAGGAAGCTAAATAGCAAGGTCAACTTCTGCCTAGGGAACGTGCCAAGCTTACCGTGGGACTCATTCACTCTCCTCCCCCCGTAAGAGAAAGGCATTGTGGATTCAACCGAAGTTTGAACAGAGGCAATCTGAAGGTTATATCAGTGGGATCTGAAGAAAGTTTAGACCAGGGCAGTCATGAGAGTTAAATACCGGACCGACCATCAGCTCACAGGACCCAAACTCGAGTTATTAACACAATGAACACATCAAAAAATGGCACCCATACCATCAAGCTAGCCAAATATGAGATAAAAGGAACCGAGAGGTCCTCTGCAACACCACCACAGCTGTCCTTTGGAACAAGGAATCCCAACTTCAAACAGTAATTTGTAACGTAAAAGAATGTCATCCAAAACAGTGTGTCCCATAGACACTCAGAAGTGAGCTGGGATTGTAGCACAGAGAATGTGCTGGAACATCATCTTAAAACCTCAACACTAAAGGTGATTAAACCCTGGATGAGACTACCAAAAGATCCATCGATCAGAGGTATTTATTGAGCACTCACGGTGTTCAAAGCACTGTTCTAAGGGCTCATAACTGTGGACTCTCCAACTGCTGGGATTATAAACTCCTTGTGGGCAGGCATCGTGTTCAACCAACTCTGCTGTATTGTACTCTCCCAAGCACTTAGGACAGTGCCCTGGCATACAGTAAGCATTCAATAAATTGACCGACTGAGAGATTTGAAAAAGAGATTACCATCTGATTCACGTTGGTTATAACAGTGCCTCCCTAGAGGTGAGGGATGGGCCGGGAGTTTTATGTTTCTATGAGTTTCCCAGGCAGGTGTTTCTATGCCAGGCTGGGAATCAGGGTTCTGGCTCCCATTTCCACATGCTCTGCCACCTTGGGAAAGCCGCTGAAACCTTCGCTCTTCGGTTCACAGCCCCTCCCAGTATTCTCCTCGGTAAAAATTGTTAATAATCCTTACGGCTTCGATCTCGAGGCAATATCAAGAGGAGAAATTAAATCAGGCCTCTGGAGGATAGTGAATGTTGGAAGGGAAAGCCCCTACAGATATTTGGGATCATTTTATAAGCCACCAATCCATTATATAATCCCTTTGCTACACAGTAAGCCCTAAATATTGCATGTGGGCAATAAGGAAACAAAAGACCACATTCCTTGGCATAGCTTTCTTAGGAAACCTAGCTCCATTCCTTTCACCAGCTACCAAACCAGCCATCTTTCCTTTCCCCTGAGGGAACCCAGGAAATGTGAAAATGAGCTATTTCTGCGACAGAGGCTCATCAACAGAATCAGAACCCCAGGAATTAAAGTCTATCAGTGAGCTAATTGTGTTTGCCCGGTTTCCTCCCCAAACCACCTTCCCTGAGTATTGAAGTGGGGCAAGAGTGAGTTTTTCCTGCAGCCACATTACGGCATACACAATCAATCAATCAGTCAATCACTCCGTTACTGAACTGGGTACAGAGCGCTGTTCTGAGTCCCGGAGAAATGATCCAGGCTGGAGTAGATGTGCTCTTCGGCAACCTTCCGACTAAGAAAGCCAGGTCTGCTAGATCCACTAGATGGTAAAAAATCTTCCGATAGACTGTAAATTCCCTGAGGGCAGAGATCGTGTCTGCCAACTACTCTTCTGGGTCTGTTACGTTGTTATATTATACTCTCTCAAGTGCTTAGTACAGTGTTCTGCACCCAGGAAGCGTTCAATAAATACCACTGATTGATTCCAACCAGACTTTGAACCCTCACTCTGCATGACTCTGAAAACTAAACAAAAGGAGCATTTATGAGGCCTTTTCAATTCCATCAAATTGGCACTGTTACCCAAGTGGTGGAGTTGGATACTTGTAGACCAGAATATTTTGATGTTTTTAAAATCATTATCCACTCATTTCATCTTAATCCTCCCTCTTCCCACCAATTTCTCTTTCGATCTTTTCCTCCTCATTGTTTCCCCATCTCCCTCTCTCTCAATCCCTTAACCCCACTGAGCACTATTTCGATCCGACTGAGCACAGTGGTGCTTCTGATTTGGAAATAATAATAATTATGGTATTTGTTGAGCGCTTACTATGTGCTTACTAGGCACTGTACTAATCACTGGGGTGGATACAAGCAAATCGTGTTGGGCACAGTCCCTGCCCTATATGGGGCTCAGTCTCAATCCCCATTTTACAGATGAGGTAACTGAAGCACAGAGAAGTTAAGTGAGTTGCCCAAGGTCACCCAACAGACAAGTGGCATAGCCAGGATTAGAACCCATGACCTGCTGACTCCCCGGTCCTTGTTCTACCACCAGGCTATGCTGCTTCTCCAATCAATCCTCGGGTTTGGTTGTCGTTCGGTTTTAGAGGTGCATAGGCGTGAGGTACGTAATCCAATCTAGGAAGCTTCACCCAACACTGAATGTGGACTGTCGGTTTCACCTTCAAGTCCAAAATTTAGAGCTGATGCTTAAGGTCCCTCTATGGGCCTTCTTTCTTAAAGTCCAGTCTGCAAGAACCAAAATTCATCTATCTGTACTGATGTGAGGGTCTTCATTTATACTCCACCCATCTGAGAGAGGCACGAATTGGATAATGCTGTTCTGGGCGTAAACCTGCCATAAAATCATATCAACCGAACTTCCCTTTCTTTAGCTCCTCCTCTCCCCCAGCACACAGGAACAAAGCAGATGGATATTTGGTATTCGCTCCACCCTGGACCCCACAGCACTTATGTATGCATCTTTAAATTATATATTATAAATTGTTTATATTACTGACTGTCTCCCTCTTGAGACTGTAAGCTCCTCGTGGGCACGGAACCAAGCTGCCGATTCTGCTGTATTGTACTCTCCAAAACATTTAATTCAGCGCTCTGCGCACAGTAACCGCTCGATTCCACTGATTGATTGATACGGTGTCGAAGATCCAAGGATTAAGATCCTGCCCGACCCAGACAAGTCTTTACCCACATTTAGGAAACCGCCGACTGCATATAAAACCACCACCGAACCGACGGGTAGGATGGGAAAGCCCAAACGCAATTCCGACGGCAGGAGAGAACACCCCCGGCTAGTGCCGAGAGAAACTGGGAGCCGATGCCCCTTCCAGGAGGGAGAAGTGCTGCAGGGTGAAAGATGGGAGTAGTTTCTCGCACTGTGTAGTGACACTTGGATCCCTCTCCCATCCCCGCTCTCGTCGTAATGGCTGTATTCGTTTCAGTGGGAGTGCTCCGGGAATTAAGTTTGAGAGATGCAAACCCAAAGTTTTGAAAGTAATTGGTAGGTTGGAGAGCTGGAGGTGGTGTTTCTATTCAGGCTCAGCTCTGGGTTTTTGTCACTTATTCGGAGGTAAAAATCAACCAGCAAGAAAGAGTTGATTATATTGGAAGGCGAGTGACCTCATTATGCAACAGCTAAGAAGAAACGCAGCATTGTTCCCATGGAAAAGCAAGCCGAATGAAGAAAGTGAAAGCCCTATTCCAGCCCTCCCATCCCATTGTGCAACTGTTTACTTGTCTCCTGTGGGGACGGGGCTTTATTCTAGGAAGAAAAAAACCAAAATATATACTGCAGATGTAGCACAACACACAGACCGAACACACATTTGGTCTCTTGCTGAAACCTGTGGGGTTTTCTCCCACAACACTTTCCAGATTCTCCCTTTCCCCTCCACCCCACGGTTACGTCTTGTCCTTGAGGAGGCCGGGGGTCTTGAGTAAGCAGAACCATGACAGTGTCAAGCAATCCTTAGCCAAGTGGATGGTAGAAAATTCTTTAAGACAAGTCAAATGCCGGGTCCCGGTCGTTATGGACTTTGGGCCCCGGCATCTGCGTGTCTTCCTTTGCCGGCACAGGACCCGGTGCTTGAGGCAAGGGAGGGCCGGGGGAGGAGGGGAAGCTGGTGGACCGTCCCACTTACCGGAACTTCCCACATCTTTGTCGAGTCCATCTTCTGAAATATCAGAGTTGGCAGCCAGCAGCCGCTAATGAGCCCTCCTCGCTCTTCTCCCAGCGGCCAGAGAGAAGAAGGAGAACCAGGGGAGGAGAGAAAGGGTCAGTGAGGTTAAGGCTGGATAACGTTTCCAAGAAAAGCCGTCATCTCTAGACTGTAAGCTCATTAGGAGCAGGGAACATGTCTACTAATTCTGTTGTACTGTACTCCCCCAAGCGCTTAGTACAGTGCTTTGTACATAGTAAGTGCTCAATAAATGCCACTGATTGACTGAGAAGGCGATGGTCGACAGTGTTGAAGGCAGCCAAGAAATCGACTCCCATGGCTTAAACTACCAACTCTTTGCAGGTGATTGCCATTCTACATCTCTAGCCCTGCTATATTTCTCTCTCCATCTTCCCCCCAACCACACACACACATTTCCTCCTGCCATCACCTTAAACCGAACATGTCCAAAACAGAGCTCCTTATCTTCCCACCCAAACCCTGTCCTCCCCATGACTTTCCCATCACCGTAGACGGCACCACCATCCTTCCTGCCTCACAAGCCCCTAATCTCGGTGTTATCCTCGACTCCCCTCTCTCATTCAACCACATATTTATGCTTTCACTAAATCCTGTCGGTCCAATTTTCACATCATCGCTAAAATCCATCCTTTCCTCTCCAGCCAAACTGCTATCGTATTAATCCAAGCATTTATCCTAACCCATCTTGATTACTGTATCAGTCTCCTTGCTGACCTCCCCGCCACCTGTGTCTCCCCTCTCCAGCCCATACTCCACTTTGCTGCCCGGACCATTTTTCTACGAAAACACTCAGTCCACGTTTCCCCACTCTTCCGGAACCTCCGGTGGTTGCCCATCCACCTCTGAATCAAACTGAAACTCCTTTCCATCAGTTTTAAGGCACTCAATCACCTTGTGCCCTCCTAACTCACCTCGCTACTCTTCTACTACAACCCAGCCCACGTACTTCACTCCTCTAATGCCAATCTCCTCACCGGACTTCGATCTCACCTATGTCACTGCCGTACTCTCGCCTACCCTCTTCATATCTGACAGACGACTACTTTCCCCACCTACGAAGCCTAACTGAAGGAACATCTCCAAGAGGACTTCCCTGATTAAGCCCTCTTTTCTTCTGCTCCCTCTGTCTTCTGTGTCTCCCTTGATCTAGGATCTGTTCCCTTTATTCACTCCTCCCTCAGCCCCACGGCACTTATGTACATATCCCCAATTTATTAATTTATATCAATGCCCGTTTCCTCTCTAGACTGTAAACTCATGTCGGGGGGAACGTGTCTATCAAGTCTGTTATGCCGTACTCTTCCAAGCATTAAGCACGGTGCTCGGCACACAGTAAGCACTTAAAAAATGCGACTGATTGTTAAATACCTACTAAGGGCCTACCACTGTACTAAGTGGAGTAGGCATAACGCAGCCAGATCAGACATAGTCCCTGTCCCATAGAGGGTTCACAGTCTAAGCGGGAGGGAGAGCAGGTATTTAATCCCCATTTTATAGATGAGGAAATCGAGGCGCAGAGCAGCTGACTCGCCCAAGGTCATTGAGTCAGCCAGTGGAAGAGTCAGGATTAGAACCAGGCCCTCTGATTCCCAGGCCTGTGCTCTCTCCACTAGGCCCTCCTGCTTCAAAATGTAAGAGCTTGAGCCTGGGGTCAAGAAGGCTCAATTCCATACCAGGCTTAACTGCTGGTTTGCTGATGTACCTGAGGGAAGTCACAAAACCTCTCCGTGTAGACGTTCTCACCTCTGTAAAACTCAGTAGGCGGATTATGTGCTCATCTCTCTCGAGTAAGCCAGATAATAACTAGAGCAACAAGGAAACTCATTTCCATCTGTGATTTCTGGATGCATGAGATGCTACGTTAGATACGCTCCCGGGAACGTCTGATCGGCGTTAGCTGCCTCTAAAAGCAGTGTGCGTTCTCCTAGTCCATCCCATCCCAGCCATGATACGTTGGGCCTGAACCCCAGTTCATGGCCCTAGCTCCAAGAGATCCTCTCCAGGTTACTAAGAGGCTGAGCAGGGTGTCGATGAGGGCCACAGGGGGAGAAAAGAGAAATCACACTCAATATTTTAGCCTTATTTTCCTTCCTCCGTGGACTTTCTCCCAGTCCCTTCTATTCTGAGCCCAAAGCACGGTGGCATTTACAGGATTTGTTTTGTTTTCCGTCAGCAATCAATGCAGCAAAGCACAGCGCAAAAAAACCGTATATTTATGGCAAGCGTGTTCGTTCCCTGGCAGCGACAGCTATTTCTGCAGGAGCAGAAGGTAAAAAACCCATTCAAGGTCATGACGACAGAGCCGAGTCCCAGCAACGGTGATGGAATTTAGAAATAAATTATTTAACGACCGAGAGATAATCCCCCAAAAGATTAACACCGTTTGGAAGTAGGTCAGACGCTGGGTCTCAAATTCTCTACTGTCCCTACCAACGGGGAAACTGAAGCATCTTCGTGGCCAGCACACCAACATGGTTCCAGGGTGAGAGTCTTCCCCAAGCTGGGCTCTGCTGCTGCGCTATCATGGTAGTGATGATACTAACGATGGTACTTGCTAAGGGCTTATTACGTGCCAAGCACTGTTCTAAGCACTGGAGTAGATACAAGGTAATCAGGTTGGACAGAGTCCCCGTCCCACAAGGGGCTCTCACTCTTTAGCCCCATTTTCCAGATCAGGGAACTGAGGCCCAGAGAAGTGACCTGGACCCGGGTCCAGACCTCTCCCACTCCAAGGAGGCCACTGGAGTCATTGGGTCAAGTGCAGCGAAGGTCTAAAGGCGGCTGAGAGGGAGACCATTCTTCAAAGAGGAGGAGGGGAAGAGGAGCACGAAAACCCACCGGAAGGGGTTGGAGGTGGGTTGTTTCCTGGCAGAGGGATGAATGACCTTTCCTGAAATGTCACCACAGGCCCAGACTTGTAACATCGAGCTAGGCAAACAAGGAGCTGGCCAGAAGGGAAAAGGATGGGGGAAAGAAGGGATTGGATCTTGAGTACAATCTGCAAATTGTAAATTTACCCTTCTAATTGCTGTTTGTTCTGTAATGGCTGGAGCCACCCGCTGTCGAAAATAATTTGGGCCTCTTCAGAGTTCTTCTCTGCAAAAGACCAGGGGTGAACCACGGTTTGTTTAAAGTAGCCAAACCCAGTCTCCGGAGGGAATGAGAGAAGAGTAAAACTTCCAATCCGGGCAAATGCTATCAGGGTGGTGCCACCTAGTGGGAAGAGCTGCCTCAGTTTCCTCAGCTATAAAGTAGGAGAAGACGACACCTGCCCCACGCCAACCCTTGGGAGGTCAGTAGACACAGTCTATGATAATAACGATCGAGGTATCTGTTAAGCATCTGAACTACGTGCCAGGCACCGTACTGAGAGTCGGGGTGCATACGAGATAATCAGGTCAGGGTACAGGACCCGTCCCACAGGGGGCTCGCGGTCTGAGGAGGAGGGAGGACAGGTATTTAATCCTCACTGTACAGGAAAGGGCACAGAGCGGGTGCACAGAGCGGTTAAGTGACTTACCCAAAGTCACACAGCAGGCAAGTGGCAGGGCTGGGATGAGAACCCAGGTCTCTGCCACCCAGGCCAGTACACGTTCCATTAAACCACGCCCGGAGGAAGAGACCGTTGAAAACCTCACAACCTTGGCCTTGGGAAGTGGGAGAAACGTTCCTCGGGGAAGGCCTTAAAAGGAACAGAAGGGATTCACTTTGGCTCTGGCTCCTTTCTTTTTTTTAATAAATGGTATTTATTAAGCACTTACCATGTGCCAGGCACTGAGCTAAGCCCTGGGGTAGGTGCAAGCTAATCGGGTTGGACACAATCTATGCACCACACGGGGCTCACAGTATTAAACCCCATATTACAAGTGAGATAACTAAGGCACAGAGAAGTTAAATCACTTGACCAAGGTCACACAGCAGACAGGTGGCAAATCCGAGATTAGAACCCAGGTCCTCTGAGTGCGGGGCCCGTGCTCTTTCCACTAGGCCACGCTGCTTCTCCTGCTCCTGTTACCTTTGGTCATTTCAAACAGAGAGTACAATTACCTCTGGGGCAGGGATAATTGAAATCCAGAGTTAATCTCATGTTAGCCCCAATCCACGTCCCATTCCAAAGGCAGCAATGCTGGCAAAACTGAGTTTCACCTTCATTCTCTTCTCCTCCCCCATCCCCGGTAAAGTTGCCAGTGAGCAGTGAAATGGGTGAAAAACCCGGCAGCTTTTGGAAGGAGGAGAAGCAAACAGCCTAGAAAAGCTACGAGCCAGAAATCCCTCCCGTCACCTCCCCAGATAGTCCAGGGCTGACGGAGCCCAGCCCCGTGAAGCGTTCCCAGTAGAGACCGGTTCAGGGATCGGTAATAAAGAGTGATGGCCAGGTCAGCGGCAAGGGAGTCTGGGCAGCACATCTGCAGTTCCAGAGTCCTGCACTCTAGCCCAGAGTCCCTGCCGCCTGTACAGGAGGGGGTGGAGGTGAGAGCGGAGAATGGGGTGCCCTGCTCTGGTAGGCTGCTCTAGAGCTCAAGTAACAACCCTGAAAATGGATTCCACTGCGGTTGTTTTCAGAACGCAATTAACAGCACTCTTCCTGTACTGAAACAACCAAGACAATTCTCTCTTGGGGACTGTGTGCGGAACGCTTTTATCGTAGTGATCCCCACTGCTCATCAAGATTCCCTTTTTCACCCAGGTGACTGATGAAGTTCTCATTCTCATCTCAGTATTCTGGTGGCAGGCCCAGCGTATGGATCCTGCCCATTTACTCCTGGCAAGGAGAAAAAGTGGGCCAGAAAAGGCAGAGAGACTACCGGTTGGTGGTGACCCGGAGCCATTCCGGCAAATCTCCGGCCAGAGCAGAGTCTCGCGTTGCCAGGGCTGCTCTTCTGGGGCTGGCTGGGCACCTACTTGACCTTGACGTCCGGGAAACTGAGGCAGAGAGTTGGCCAAAATCACGGAGAGAGTCAACATTTCACATGGATGCATCCCAGAGGTGCTTCGGCCCAGTGATAAAAAGTCCCCAGACTGAGGAGGGATGAACGATAGGTGTCAGTGGGTTCTGATTGGCTCGGGTTACTTTCCAAGCATCCAAACCTAGCTTGGTTCCTCTCCCATGCGTTCCAGGCCCTGCGACTTTCCCTCCTGGTTCACTAGGTGATGGTAGCCCAGGCTGGAAAGCACCTGCTATGTGCATCTTCTCTCTGGATCTGCTGATGGTCCAGAGGAAAGGGTACTGAGTGCTCTGGGAGTCAGGAGACAGGGGTTCTAGTCCCAGTCCCACCGGTACACGGCTGGCTAACCTGGGTGAAAACCGCCCACGTACTGGGCAACGCGCTGTACCCCCGGGGTCGAGAGAGTGTGACTGGGGCTGCCCAATCACTAGCCCCGTAACGACTAGCCCGGCTCCGCCACTTGTCTGCTGTGTGACCTTGGGCAAGTCACTTCACTCCTCTGGGCCTCACTTACCTCATCTGTAAAATGGGGACTGAGACTGTGAGCCCCACATGGGACAGGGACCGTGCCCAACCTGATTTGCTTGTAACGACCCCAGCGCTTAGTACAGCGCCTGGCACAAAATAAATGCTTAAATACCACAATTACTATTATTAGCCCCAGTATCAATTCCTCCGCCCGAGTTCTCGGTCCCAACATCGGGACTGAGGCTCATCCATCGCTCCTGACGGGAGACTCCATCTCCGGAATCGCTCTCCAGGCGAGCTCCTGGAGTCCCGGTTTGGGTGACTAGAGCCCGTGCTTTTCCCGTGCAGCTTTTCCTGGGCGTATCCAAACGGAAACAAAGTCAAACCCACGGGCAGGAGTTGGACCAGGCATTCCCCAGCAGGCGCGGAGCGGAAACCGCAGCCAGCCTTTTAAGGGACTCTGTTTTAGGAGGTGGCCAGCTTGAGACGCTCGCTGCAGATCCTGAGCCATCGTAGTGAGGCTGCAAAGCATCCTGGATGGCCTTCCTCTCCCCACGGACTGATGCTCAGTGAGATTCTCCATCTCCTTTTGAGGCTGCGGGGGGGGAATCAAAGGGAAAACTGCAGCGTGCAAGCAGGACTCGTGCGTGTGAATGTGCTCACGCAAGGATCATAACCTTTTCCTCCTCCTACTACTGGAAAGAGAAACGCTCATGCCATCAATACTTAATGAGAACCAGCCCCGCATGATAATGGAAACAGAACTAAAGAGTTACAGAAACAGAGAAGGGCGAGGGCGAAAGTGAGCTGGCTGGTTGGCATTTGCAAAGTGCTTTTGAGTTTTGTAAAGAGCTTCACACAATCACTTTGGGGACCTGAGCCATATTAATACTTGGCTGTGGTCCTGATTAGCTTTGGAATTTCACTTGATACGACATCTCATTTATCCTCTCGGCCTTTCCAAAGCAAGGTCCGTGACCCCTGTTTCACAGATAGGAGCCCGTGGCCCAGAGAGGACAAATGACGTCCTCAAGTCGCGCAGCAAATTGGCTCCATAGTTGAGTTTCAATTCAAGGTTCCTGACTCCCGGAGCAGAAACAAACCATCGGGCCTTGCTGCGGTTTGAACTGATGACCTTCCTATGGCTTCATTGAATGGCAGGAGGCCCAGAAAGTGATGATGATCTTTTCTTTTCCATCAAGAAAATGGCTTTATTTCTTACCAGCTGTGAAGCCCTACTCTGAATGTACTAGAAAAGTCATTTCTGGCGTCCCAAGAACTACCAGAGTGAAAGCTGGAACCGGGCCGTCGTCTCTCCTCTGTTTCCTTCCAGCCTGACGGCTGAAGGGGACGTCTTTCACTTCTCTCCTAACCTACCCCTACCCCCAGGTGACACACTGGCTTTTGCCTGTCCGCCAAAGTGCTGGGTTTGCCGGGCCAAAGCGGGTAGACCCTCGGGAACTATTTTTACTTCCAAGAGTGGAGTCAACTGAGAGAAGCCGCTCCTGAAGACCCCACGGGGGAGGAGGAGACCAGATCGGCAACAGGTTAAAAGGAGCCCTCTGCTGTGACCTCCAAGACAGAGGCAAGCAGCCTGAAGGCCACCATAAAGGAACCTTTTAGGTCTGAGTTATTACCCACTGGAACATCATCACGCTTCTAAAAGGAGGAGTATCGCTTCGAGCTTGAAGACGCGGAGACTGGATCAGTATGACCTAAGGATAGCTTTGTGTGTATGTGGCAAGGGGCAGCGGCTAGAAAGGTAGGACTAACGGACGGGTGATTTAAGAGGAAACAAAGTTGAATTTCATTTCTTCATGGACAGAGAACAGTCTTATTTGTTAAGTGCTTACTACGTGCCAGGCACTGTTCTAAGCGCTGGGGTAGATATAAGATAATCGAGTTGGACACAGTCCTTGTCCCATGTGGGACTCGCAGTCTTAATCCTCCTTAGAAGCAGCGTGGCTCAGTGGAAAGAGCCTGGGCTTGGGAGTCAGAGGTCATGGGTTCGAATCCCAGCTCTGTCACTTGCCAGCTGTGTGACTGTGGGCAAGTCACTTCACTTCTCTGGGCCTCAGTTCCCTCATCTGCAAAATGGGGATGAAGACTGTGAGCCTCACGTGGGACAACCTGATTCCCTTGTATCAACCCCAGCGCTTAGAACAGTGCTCTGCACATAGTAAGCGCTTAATAAATGCCAACATAAGCAGCGTGGCTCAGTGGAAAGAGCACGGGCTTTGGAGTCAGAGGTCATGGGTTCAAATCCCGGCTCGGCCACTTGTCAGCTGTGTGACTTTGGGCAAGTAACTTAACTTCTCGGTGCCTCAGTTACCTCATCTGTAAAATGGGGATTAAGACTGTGAGCCCCACGTGGGACAATCTGATTCCCCTGTGTCAACCCCAGCGCTTAGAACAGTGCTCGGCACATAGTAAGCGCTTAACAAATACCAACATTATTATTATTATTTTACAGAGGGGGGAATCGAGGCGCAGAAGAGGTCAAGTGACTTGACCGAGGTCACCCAGCAGACAAGTGGTGGGGCCCGGATTAGAACCCGGGTCCTTCTGACTCCCAGACTCGTGGCTCTATCCTCTAGGTCACACTACTTCTCATAACCCCATTTCTTTCCTCTCAACTCCATTGGGCACATCCCCTAGAACCAGAGGACTGGGAATAAGGTGTCCAAATTCCACTCTCTCTCATGAGCCAGGGGAGGTCCTTGCTAGCATAGCTTTCCCCCACGGCCCTGGCTGCTCTTCTAGGCCACTCCCAAGTCCCCGTACAAATTAAGAGCTACTTCGGGACCCAGAACCCTTTCAATCCCAGGGGTGTTTATTATAATGTGAAAAATCACTAGGGGGGAACCCAGAGGACAGCCCCCACGAGGTTGATTTCTGGTCACTGAGTTGGAAAATGAGGCTCAACAAAAACTGTGCTTCACAAAGGTAGGGGAGGAGGGAGGGAGATGAGGAGGGGAACAATTTGGCACCAACAGAGGCCTAATCACTTTCAGACTGTCCTTATTTATATTTGTCAGGTCACTGGATGATGTTAAGGTAACCCCTTCTTTCACTAAGGCAAAGCCACGTGGTTTGTCCTCTACCAAATGACGGTGATAAAATATCCCACTACAGAGACATCAGTCGAATACCAAACTTTCCTCCTTCCAGAAATGATCCAAACCCAAACTGCCATTAAGCCTAAAATCTTCTGACTGCTTTGGGGGCCAACTCCCATTCCCTTCAATGTGAGGAGCAGCCTGGCTCAGTGGAAAGAGCCTGGGCTTTGGAGTCAGAGGTCATGAGTTCGAAGCCCAGCTCTGCCACTTGTCAGCTGTCTGACTGTGGGCAAGTCACTTAACTTCTCTGGGCCTCAGTTTCCTCATCTGTAAAATGGGGATGAAGACTGTGAGCCCCACGTGGGACAACCTGATTCCCCTGTTTCTACCCCAGCGCTTAGAACAGTGCTCTGCACATAGTAAGCGCTTAACAAATACCAACATTATTATTATTATTATTATCTGGGCTCTCTGGACAGTTATCATCATCGCTATTAGTGTCATTAGAACCGCAGGTAGTAATAGGCAACGGTTAAGAACATGATGCCAACTGACAAGACTTCAAAGGAGTTATGGTTTCCTCCCTGGGAAATCCGGGGAACTCAGGGCTTCCGAGCGAGTCTTTGCTTGACTACAGACTACTGCCTGGAAGGTCATTTTACTGGGCTTGTGCAACAAGGAGGCTCAGAATCCTATCACCTCAAGCGACATAGAAATTGGGGCTTGGGCTCGAAATCGAGGTGAACTTCTGGAGCTCACGAGATGAGGGGGTCAATATATTAAGTATCCCCAATCCTAGCTCTCTTACCAAGTTTTCTCTTATGTGGCACTGAAGAATTGTTTTTTTCCCACAGTTGAGGACATAAGCACTTTAGTAAGCACCATTATTATTAAAATTCAGCCCCTTAATGCATTCCCCTGAATTTGGAGGCATTATCTCTAGGACTTACTGCTAAGGTCTTCTTAGCTACAGCATGAAAAGAAATGGACTACTTGTCATTTCTCTCGTTTTTTTACAATCATAATAACTACGGTACTTGTTAAGAGCTTACTAGGTGCCAAGCACTGTTCCATGTTCTGGGGTAGATACAAGTTAATCACGTTGGACATCGTCCCTGTCCCACTTGAGGTTCACAGACTAAGTAGATGGGAGTATGATTGAATTCCCATTTTACAACTGAGGTAACTGAAGCACAGAAAAGTGACTTGCCCAAGGTCACAGAGCAGACACGTGGCAGAGCCAGGATTAGAATCCACGTACTGACTCCCAGGCCCATGCTCTTTCCACTAGGCTCGTTGCTTCGCTGTTATACTACAATCTCCTCTTAATGAGTCAATCAAGAAATTGATACTTGAATGAGCAAATTAGTGGTTGTAAGAATTCATAAAAAAAACCCAACTAATAAACGTTGAGATGTTGATGAGGCTGATATAAACACGATAATGAAATCAGACTAAATCGGGGACAGGGGAAAAGGGGAAAAAAACTAGGCCAAGCAGACTGGTGATTCCAATTTTGAGTGACACCATTGAACTCTTGGCATATAAATGTAACTTAAGTCTTCTCTCGCACAGGAGGATTAAAAAAAAAATCCTTACGTTTGATTTGGAATCAGAGGCGTAGAAGGACTTCATGGTGACATAAAGGCTGACCCCCGGCTTCCAAATCACACTTCCCCACCAGATCTGCCTGGTGGCACGCAGCTAAAGCACACAGAGCCACAAAAATAAGGTACAAACTGACAAAGTGAGTGATCTCCATCCTGAACTCTTTTCTTTCAGAAAACAAACCTGCTCCTTACTGAATTTGTCGCTCTAGGGGACCGTCCTTAATGAGAGGCTGAGTTAGGGAAGATCCCCAGTGAAAGGCTTCAGAGGCTGGGGATGAGAAGTATGATGCTGGTGAGATAGGGGCAGTCTGGCTTGTTACCCCCTGCATATCTCTGTCCATCTAAAGCCTCCTAGACTAGGTTTTTACTAAGAGGAAGTAGCTGATGGGAGACAAAAGCTGTAAGCTTGTTGTGGGCAAGGAACCTGTCTACCAACTCGGTTGCACTGTACTCTCCTAAGTGCTCAGTACAGTGCTCTGCACAGAGAAAGCGCTCTATATCACAGACTGATTGATCCTTTCTCACCCCGACAAGACGGAGTTCAAATCAAGCCCTCAGGGGCCCTTTGAGCATGGATTATTTTAAGACCCTCAGATCCTGCTAGGCTGCCAGCCTCTGGGCTAGTTGAGTGCAGATAGGAAGGTCCAAAACAAAGACTTCAGAAGCCTTTTGCACACCTCTCCTTTGCCAACACCCCTGCTCCCTTACCGCCTAGGGCTCAAGAGCAGCCAAGCAGCGGCCCCTGCTTCCCCATTGGCAGTCCCACCCATGAAGGCCACCCATGAATATTTTCTAGACCACCCACCTGAAACACCAGGACGGAGCCCCCTAGCCTCCACCACCCCATCCCCATCTCCCTTCCCCTCCCCTCAGCACTGTGCTCCTCTGCTCAATTGTATTTATTTTTTATTACTCTATTTATTTTGTTGGTGAGATATACATCACCTTGATTCCATTTATTGCCATTGTTTTAATGAGAGGCACATCCCCTTGATTCTATTTATTGCTATTGTTTTTGTCTGTCTCCCCCCATTAGACTGTAAGCCCGTCAATGGGCAGGGACTGTCTATCTGTTGCCGATTTGTACATGCCAAGTACAGTGCTCTGCACATAGTAAGCGCTCAATAAATAATATTGAATGAATGAATGAATGAATGAATGAATGAATAGGGACCGAGTGAGAGCCTCCCTGCCTAACTGGGTCACTGAGTTGTGAGGGTGTGCGTGAGGACAGTGGGGGATAAAGAGGTGGGGGTGGCACATAAGTCAATTAAAAATTTGGAGTCCTATTTCTTTCAAATGATTTGTCAGCATTGAAGGCATCAAAGTTAGTCTATAAAGGAAAGCATCCCCTAAGAACCCCTCTATTTCCACAGCGCTTTATGTACCTATCTATAAACTCAGCCACTTCCCCCTGCCTGTCAGGTATTTTAATAGCTTGCTACAGTGCCCTGTTCCCAGTAAGCACTCGATGCATACAATTGATTGACTCAGAGCATATTAACTCACTAAAGCCTGCGAAGAGCATGCCATCGTCCCACTAATCTTACGCAGAAGACCTGAACAGTCTGTAGTTTTGCCATACACTGAATCTCACTCCACCAGGATAAAAAGAAGCTGAAAACTTCAGGCAAGATTTGACTCTCCAAACTGGAATTCAGCCAACATTACAAGTGGATTATCTGCAACAAATTCTTATGCTACCGCCCTCTGGAAATCTGCCTTTCTCCTCCATATTTGAGGCTCTGTCTTCCTGAATTACGGAGAGGTGTCAGGACTACCTCCCTTGGTCACCTCTTTAGAGCTCAAACCATTTTCCAGTTTTGGATCACCTGTTTGGAAAACGGAAATTATGTACAAACACCCACTCAGGAAACCCTTCACAAACCTGAAGATTTTCATCCTTGAAACTAAGGAGAATGTCTTCACTAAAAACATGTTGCTCAAAGATGCATGGACAATGCAGAGATAGGCTAAAGCAGTAGAAAAAGTCAAGGAGCTCAACAAAACCTTTCAAAGACCACCATGGGGCATCACTGGGGCATCAATCTTCATGACGAGAAGATCTACAAAACTACTGCAGTATCCGACTTATTTTCTGGCTATCAGAACTGGACTGACACAGATGGTACATTCATCTTCTCGAGCAGGTTTGCTGAAATCACCTTCATGTGCTTCATTTAAGGCTCGATTTAGCCCTTCATTCATTCATTCAATAGTATGGGAAGGTGGGAGGCTTCATCCAACCTGAGGAATAATTAGCAACTGGGTCACTTTCCTCCTCCAATCCACTGCCATACGAAAGGTCACCATGCTCTCTTCTTGCTACAACATAGCCAGGCAGAAAATAAAACCCCCCAAATCCTTAAGGCTGCCAGTTCCAAGAAAGCCAGGGGCTCGAGAGACACAAAAAGAGGCCTGGGAAAGGAAATCAGGGGTGAATTCATTTTGCCTGCAGTGGTCTTAAAGTGGGATGACAGAACGGGGTGGGTAGGCAAAATCACTTTTGATTAAAAGTTAGAAATAAAACGACTGTAAGGGATTTAGGGGAGGAGGAGGAAAAATAGCATAGCAAACGACAAAATCAATAGAGTACACATTTCATATATGTCACACCTGAGTCTCTTAAGAATGACCATTATTGCGCACTTACCGTGTGCAGCGCACTGTACTACGCACCAAGAAAGTACAATACAATCGAGTTGGTAGTCGCATTCCCTGCCCACATCGAGGTTACAGGCTAGTCTGCCAAACAAAATGATTATACCAAGGCTCTGAGAGGTTTTCAGATTGTGATTAAATATTATTGATTTTAAGCCTGTCTTTAGACACAGAGTTTGGGCTGCATGAACGGGGGTCCCTCGCCCCTGTTCCCTGTCTCCTATCCAGAAAGCAGGGAAAATGAGCATTCAGAAGCACTTATAGGACAAGGATTTGTAGGCCTTTGCTTCAGAAACATATTACAAACCAGTTTAACACTAATCAAAACCATTTACTGAGAACTTGCTGCCCCAAAAGTGGCAATTTCCAGGAGTCCAAATCAGTGATTTAAAACAAATAACCAACAAGATGAATCTAGAGGCCATCAAGCAAAACCCACTTCTGAAAACTGCCTCCAGGAAAAAAAAAGCTTTTTCAGACTGAATTTCTGAAAGAAAACAAGCTGAGAATCTGCTGCAAATGATCAGCTTCCTTTGCAACCCAGCTGCTAATTATGCCATTTCCCAGCAAGGTTGGTACACCTGGAGATGGGATAAAAGAAAAGATGTACAAGCAAAGAGAATGGATGGGACAACTCTTTGGATAGAATGTTACTCAGGATGGGTTTTGGGGTGTTTTGGTTTTTTTTTACTAGCAGAATTGTAAATGTTACATTGTCTTCAGAAGGTACTGAAAAATTGCTCGGCATTGCTGGAAAATATCTGAAGGCCTTTCCTCTCTCTGCCAATGACCTAGATCTGTCTTTTCAGTTTTCCCTTTGTGCTACCTTCCTTACAATAATAATAATAATGTTGGTATTTGTTAAGTGCTTACTAGGTGCAAATCACTGTTCTAAGCACTGGGGGGGATACAAGGTGATCAGGTTGTCCCACGTGGGGCTCACAGTCTTCATCCCCATTTTCCAGATGAGGTCACTGAGGCCCAGAGAAGTTAAGTGACTTGCCCAAAGTCACACAGCTGACAAGCGGCGGAGCCGGGATTAGAACCCATGACCTCTGACTCCCAAGCCCGGGCTCCTTCCACTGAGTCACGCTGCCTTATGTTCCTAATGGTACACATCGGGGCTGCACCTCAGAAACTTCAGGGTAAATCTCCAGCTTCCTGATTCTCTATTAAAACTGTGTTAATTCAACGGCAATTTTCTAAGCAGGCAATTTTATTTTTATTTTTAAAAAAAGGAATTTGTTAAGTGCCTACCATGAGCCAGACACTGTACTAAGTGCTGGGGGAGATACAAGCTAATTGGGCTGGACACAGTCCCTGTCCCACATAGAGCTCAAAGCTTAATCCCCATTTTACAAAAGAGGTAACAGAGGCACAGAGAAGTTATGTGACTTGCCCAAGGTCACACAGCAGATATGTGGTGGAACCAGATTAGAACCCTTCTAACTCTTCTGGATTGCATGGCCGGGGTGGGCAGGGATTGTCTCTCTCTATTGCTGAATTGTACTTTCCAAGCACTTAGTAGAGTGCTCTGCCCACAGTAAGCGCTCAATAAACACAACTGAATGACTGAAGCCAGGTCCTCTGACTCCCAGGCCCATGCTCTTACCATCAGGCCATGCTGCTTTTCACTTGCTTCTTCTCAGAGGCACCGACAGTTCTCTCTCCGGTAAATGCCATTGACTGAAGTTAAACCCTCCTTACTCCGTCATTCCTCCTTCCTTCCCCCTTCCTGATGCAAGGGGTATTTCTGTAAAGCAGACATGAGCTGCCCACCACCACCATATTGACCTCTGAACCTTCTCACTTCAGTGTCCCCCAGAGCATCTGCCCTGGATGGCCTTTATGCCCACCTCCCTGGCACCAACTCCCCATATAAATCTAATTCAGTCTTCCCCAAGGACTGAAGTGGTCATTTCCCTTCTCGGTGAAATCCAACCTACTCCAAAATCTGGGGAAGACTAAGCTGGGTGGAAAGGTGGTCAGGAAAGTCAGCAGGAACCCCCCGCCCCCCAGATTCAAAGCATTCAGCAGTTGGTACCTTAAACCCAAACAAAAATCCCCCAACTCCCAGCGACATGTGGCTGCATGGCAAACCCTGTACAAGTAACCACCTTATTTCCCCCTTCTGACCAAAACAGACCAGAAATTGACAAATCTCCATTTAGTCCATTGAGTGCAACCTCATCGAATCCACAGTGAGTCCTGGTGGGAAAAGTAAAACAATTCAAAGCTTTGGAGTGGAAACCATATGCCTCCATCTCTTGGCTCTGTGCAATGTATTTTTCTTGAATCTAGAAGTACTACTGTATACTGAAGAAAAGGAACTGGGGTGGGTGGAGGAAGAAGAGAAGTAAGAGGGCTCCTTTCCAACTTCACCTCACAGGGATCCTTAGGGTGTTTTAGGAGGAGTGGAAAACATGAAAACAATGCAATTAGATTTCAAGAGAAATCGACTAACCTCCTGAATGGATTAGTTTCTATTAAGGATGAGTGTAGCTGTTCTTCACTTTCAGCTTGGAAACTGGAAGCTCGAGTTTGTTTACCCACAGCTAACGCTTTAAACAGAGATTAATGAAAATCCATGGGCTTTTTTGCTCACTTTATTTAGAAAACAGATGGGGGTGGAGGAAGGAAGGGAAGGGAGAGACTGACTTTTTTTTTTTTTTTTTTTTTACCTTTTATCAGCAGGGAGTCTTGTCCTTTGACAAAAGCAAAAGATTGCCCCACTGGGGTGGGGACCGGTGAGGAGCTCATCAAGAGGGGAGCATCACAATCAGGAGAGGGTGGAGGGAGGGAGGGAGGGAAGGAACAGAAATCAAAAACAAGATGAGAACCCCAAGCCTGGAGCATTCCTCCGAGCAATTCAGTCGATACAATCCCCTTAAACTGATTTAAAACTCATTTGTATCTAGGCCAGGTGCGGCACTTTAGGGGAACAGTTCTGAGTGCTGAGGGAAGGGGATTAGATGAACTAATAGATCTTTCCCCCCTTCTCACTGCCTCCCCGGCATATCCACTCCAACGGTGCTTATTGGTTTTGAAAGCAAAATCTGGAATCCAGTTGGGTATTTTCAGAACGAATTGCTCATTAAATTTTGGCTCCCCGGAATCAGTGGGATAGCAGTCTCGTGCTTGGCCACTAAGAAGCAGTTGGGCATTTCACCCTCCGAGCTCTGCAATATTTCTGAAGCAGGTTTTATAGTCAAAGAGGTTTGGCACACAAAATGTTAGTTCTCCTTCCTAATGTCTGGAAGTTTAAATTTCTCTTTGGGCTTGGAAAACATTTACAAGGATTTGTCCATCATTGGTAGTTCCCGAGTGCTCTGTAAGGTATTTGCAGAGCACGGTATTAGAGCTTGTGAGAGTATACTCAAATTGATAGACATGATCAAGGAGCTTAAAACCTAGTGGAATTTAGTCTGGGCAAGAGAGTGAATTGCTTAGTGCAAACCACCACTAAGGATGGTGGGTGACTTCCTACCTTGTCAGCTGTGTGACTTTGGGCAAGTCACTTCACTTCTCTGGGCCTCAGTTACCTCATCTGGAAAATGGGGATGAAGACTGTGAGCCCCACGTGGGACAACCTGATTATCTTTCATCTACCCCAGCGCTTAGAACAGTGCTTGGCACATAGTAAGCGCTTAACAAATACCATCATTATTATTATTACTATTTTCACAGCACGCTTAACAAACACTAATTATGAGAGTGCCAGGCACTGTATGTGGGTAGACACAAAATAACCAGGTTGGACCCAGGCCCTGTGCCACAGTCTTAATCCCCAATTTTCAGATGAGGTAACAGACACAAAGTGACTGACCTAAGGTCACACAGCACACACGTAGTGGGAATGAGATTTGAACACAATATCTGTTGCTGAATTGCACATTCCAAGCGCTTAGTACAGTGCTCTGCACATAGTAAGCGCTCAATATATACTATTGAATGAATGAACACAGGTCCTCTGATACCCAGGCCCATGCTCTTTCCATTGGGCACATCACTTCTTTATTTCAACTATTATTATTACTTCTAGTATTTTTACTACTATTACTAGTAAGGCATAGGATTTTTTTTTTAATCCTTGTTATAGTTTCCCTGTCCCTTCCCTTTTCTCATTTTCCCATGCCAACAGTTTATCTTCTAGTATAAAAAATGGATTCCTGCTTTTCTGGTTATGTCACCTCAGCCACCTTAGCACCTTCACTTATATCTGCTCATTTAGTTGTTTACTTTCTAAATCATTTGTATTTGTTTTCGGATAAGATCAGTGACATTGACTGATTTATTTTTCCTATCCATCCCTGGAGTGGGGGGTAATGAGTAGCAAAATGGCCCAAAGGCAGTACTAAGAGGGAGAAGAGGGCAAACAAATTGACTTAGATTACCTAGAAACTGGATAACCAGCTCCAACAAAATCGAGATTTTTCAAGTATTTTTTTTTCTTCTAGCCTCTCACATTCATTCACATTCAGGGTTTCAGAAAGCATTCTCCTCCTTTCTTGTGACCCATTTTCTCAACTATCTGCAAAACCTCATAGATGGGTTTCTCTGTAGTTAACATTTAAACAGTGGCAACTCAATGTCCCTTCCCGCTTTCCTCAATAAACCTCTCTTTCCTGGATGGGCTAGACTTTCCTCTGGGCATTTGTTTGCAATTATTTTCTCCAAGCATTTGAGACCATTCTTATTGGGTACGATTTAGCATGAAAGCTATTGGCCTGGTAAATAAGGAAAATGACTAGATGTTGGAAATGTAGATCCTACAGGCAAATGAAATGAGGTGCTAGTATTTTAAATTGAATAGTTTGCTTGTAATACTCAGAAAATCATCTGACTGCTTTAGCAACAGAGAAACAGGGTGAACCTCATTGGAACTGCAATGATTTGTTCATCAATTGTGATGTTGATTTGGGGAAGGAAATGCAATAAAGGAAATGAGGGTTTAGTCAGGAAAGGCCTCTTGGAGGAAATGTGATTTGAGGAGGGCTTTGAAGGTGGGTAGAGCAGAGATGCAACAGATATAGAGGGAGAGGCCAGGGGGAGGATGTGGGCAAGGGGACAGTGGTATGATAGATGATAATAATAATAATTGTATTTGTTAAGCGCTTACCAAGTGCCTAGCATTCTTCTAAGCGTCAGGGTAGACACAAGGCAAGGTAATCAGGTTGTCCCACATGGGGCTCCCAGGCTTAATCCCAATTTTACAGATGAGGTAACTGAGGCACAGAGAAGTCAAGTGGCTGGCCCACGGTCACACAGCAGACGTGACAGAGCCGGCATCCTCTGACTCCCAAGCCCGCGCTCTTTCCAGAGCCACGCTGCTTCTCCGAGAGATGAGATGGAGGTACAATAAGTAGGCTGACATTCTATTTAGTTGCCATTGTTTTTACGAGATGTTCTTCCCCTTGACGCTGTTTAGTGCCATTGTTCTTGTCTGTCCGTCTCCCCCGATTAGACTGTAAGCCCGTCAAACGGCAGGGACTGTCTCTATCTGTTGCCGACTTGTTCATCCCAAGCGCTTAGTACAGTGCTCTGCACATAGTAAGCGCTCAATAAATACTATTGAATGAATGAATGAATGAATGAATTAGAGAAGTCAAGTGTGCGGGCTGGGTTATAATAAGGACATCGGTGAGGTAAGATTTGGAGGCTCTGCCACTTATCTGCTGTGTGACCTTAGGCAAGTCACTTAACTTCTCTGTGCCTCAGTTACTTCATGTGCAAAATAGGGATTGAGACTGGGAGACCCATCTGGGACAGGGACTGTGTTCAACCCAATTTGCTTGCATCCACCCAGTGCTTAGTACAGTACCTGGCACATAGTAAGTGCTTACCAAATACCATAATAATTACTATTATTAGGAGGAAGAGAGCTCACTGAGTGGCCTGGCCCGGGGCCAAACAATACTATATGAATTGTCTTTAAATAAACAAGGGGCATTTTTGCCACCCCGTGCCCTTTCCCCACCACACCCATCAAGTCACTTAACTTCTCTGTGCCTCAGTTCCCTCATCTGTAAAATGTGGATGAAGACTGTGAGCCCCACGTGGGACCACCTGATTTCCCTGTGTCTACCCCAGCGCTTAGAACAGCACATAGTAAGCGCTTAACAAATACCAACATTATTATTATTAGTAGTAGTAGTAAAGGGTGAGGCTTTTCCTAGAATTTTCCAAATCAGATACTAGGGCAGATGCCAAGGGCCAAGTGGATCTTGCTCGATGCCCGTGTTTCCATTTGGAAAACCCTTATGCAGTAAATCCAAGCAAGAAACTAAATTTGTAGGCCCTAAGCTCCTAATGGAATTGGACTTGACTGTCGATGCAGTGAAAATTCCACTTCTTATTCTCTTCTTCTCCCTCTAGACTATTTGGATCTGTAACTAAAAAGATTTCATTGTTTTGATTACAGTGATTTAGCAATTAGATATCATTCTGCACTTGCAAAGTGTTTTCCATTGGAGAGACAGCCCTCTCTATAACCCAGCAAGGGAGCTGAGGTCCATGACTTCTGGAACGGTGGAAAGAGACTTGTCCGTCACTGCCAGTGTGACTGCAAACACCGTCTTGAACTGCATAAATGTCAGTCATAGTACCCGGCACATAGTTAAGCGCTTAACAAATATCATGACTGTTACTACAGGAACTCCATGGAATAATGCAACTTGGAATTATTTTAAGATTTAGATTAGTAAGGGTTTGTGAAGGGCGGGATAAATTACATCTGTAAAGTTAAACAACTGATCGAGGGATTTTTCTAGCCTGGGGTTTTAAAGCATTACAAAAAGAAAGTTTTCCCTCTTTCAAATGAAGAGATCTAAAGGGATGTAAATGGCATGAGGAGGAGGATAGGCAGCTGCCTAAACAATGTTAATTGCTGCGGTCACCAGCATCTAAAAGGGGACCCATTTAGAGAAGAGTCTCGATCAGTTGTGCAAAATAGGGAGATTCAGCAGGGCAGGATTTCTGCCACTGAAATAAAGAGAGTGTCTGGTTGCTCCCTACTGGGGCCCTCCACTTTCTACTCTGTTTCTCAAACCTCTATCTCTCACCTCTTTCTCAAGATCTACCCCTTTGACCTTAAGCAATAGCTACCTTTTCACAGTCCCTGCTAAAACTCAATGCATAATGGGAAATGTATTCAGAATTGATCTTTCCTTTGGGGTCTCTCTCCACCCTCTAGCTTCACTAAAATTTGGCTACCACTGTTGAGAAGCTTCTTCAAATTCCACATCTAATAACTTAGTAAAATGGGGCTGGCCTCCCTGCTTGCTTTTGCTAGGCTCAGGTTAATTTTCAGACCAGAGCACTCTGTGGATTCTGAAAAACGGTTCATAATAACCTGCAGTATTCTTGCGGTTAGTGCACACAATCATCAGCTATAGGAGCCACCGACAGTTCTGAATCTGCTTGATTCCAGGACTTGAGATGCTTTTAGATAATTGAGTTTGCAGACTCGGAGATCTGGAATCATATTTGGACTCCAGAGTCTCTATGCTGTACTGGGGTTCTAATCTAACCCGATATACTCCTCTGGTGATGTGGAAAATTCTGACGGCCCAGTTACCAGTGTCATGGTTTGCTTTGGATCTTGTCATTTGAACAAGGACCAATTTGTCACCCATCCACAGACACTAAGCTTATTGCTACTGCAGTACAAAAACGAAAAACAAAGTCGACTGTCCCACTCTGGGGGCAATTTCACTTCAAAGCCACCAGGTTTAGAAGAAACATTGCTGCACTGCATTCTGCAAACTCTCGGTCAGGAAATTTTGTCAGGAGCAAACCGTAATAAAAATTCTGTACAAATACCTTACATTCTTAGTAATAAATGTACGACGTTTTGGATGGTGTTTTCCTGAAAAACTGCCTCTCGGCCCTTTCCCATCACTCCAATTTGCCACTCTAGGCTGGGGACCATTGGGAAATCCTTCACTGAATATGTCAACGTGTCTTATTCTTTTAATAACAATGATGGTATTTGTTAAGCACTTACTAAGCACAGTTCCAAGAACTGGTAGATTCAAGCTAATCAGGTTGCACACAGTCCCTGTCCTACATGGGGCTCACAATCTTAATCCCCATTTTACTGATGAGGTAACTGAGGCATAGAGAAATTATGTGACTTACCCAAAGTCACACAACAGACAAGTGGAGGAGGTGGGAATAGAATCCAGGTCCTTCTGTATCCCAGGCCCGTCCTCTATCTACTAGACCATAATTGCCAATTCATGCCTGCTTTTCTCCCTCAGTAGACTATAAACTCCTCTAAGAGGCCGGGTCTCTTATTTTGCTGAATCAATCAATCGGTGGTATTTAATTGAGTGCTTACTATGTGCAGAGCACTGTTCTAAGCGTTTGGGCGGGTGCAATATGACAGAATAAGCAGGCAAGTTTCTTTTCCATAGTGAGCTAGACCTAATACTGTGCTCTCAAGCTCACTAAATTCTGTTGGTAATGAAATCCTACATTTACAAAGCAGAGCTCTGACTCAATGAATGTTAAATAAGCAATCAAATACAAGAACACCTAAAACAAATGCACTACAAAACTCTTTTTTTTTATTAGCATCACGCTGTGCCTCAAAATGCCTCTTTGATTAAAACTGCTGAAAAGTTCAACACAAATATATTATCTTAGCGATGTGACTTCGGTAGGAGTCATTTACAAGCATACGTAGGGTGTAGGGAAAATTTATACTGCAAAGTACTAGGATGTCTGGAATCAAGGGAAAGCACCGAAAACAATTCTAGCAGGCTTAGTGAACCTGTGGAGCTTGAACTAGAAAAGCAAGAGATGTTCTTGTTTTGAGGAACTGTACCTAGTTACAGCCTTCCTCTGGGGACCTTGAGTCTTAGGTTCCCTAGAATTGTTTATATTTCAGGATTCAGATGGCTAGAAAAGTCCTAAAATTAACTATCGAACCAATATATCTGTACTAACTGGAAGGCATCTTTTTATCCCTTAGTACAGAGAAGCAGAATGGTGTAGTGGATAGAGCGTGGGCCCAGAAGGTCATGGGTTCTAATCCCGGCTCTGCCACATGCCCGCTGTGTGACCTCGGGCCAGTCGCTTCACTTCTCTGTGCCTCGGCTACCTCATCTGTAGAAAGGGGACTGAGACTGTGAGCCCCACGTGGGACAGGGACTGTGGACAATCTGATAACTCATATCTACCCCTGCGCTTAGTACAGTAAATGCTTAACAAATACTGTTATAATTACCGTTATCATCACATTCTTAAAATCATTCCCACCATTCCTATGCACATAGACCTTGAAAGACTTTTCTCAAGCACAATTACTGAAAATTAGGTCGGCCGGTTGGGATTAAGGTGATGAACGTCCCGCTCCTCTCCCCTGCCCCGCCCCCAGGGTTCCCTCTCAGGCAGGGATGCCGCCTCGCCGTTGACAATGTCATCTTCTAATCCAAAGGACAACTCGACGATCTCTTGCTGATGGTGAGATCACCTCCGGGGCGATCCCCATCCAGACCGTGACACCACAGCACACCACGCTTCCACAACGACCACGAGAGCCGCGAACCCGAATGCCAGAAACTCCCCGGAATCCGACGGCTGCCGTGAGGCAGCTGGCAGCGGGACCATCTCCCGTGTCTTGAGTCCCCAAGACGGCCATCCCTGTTCCTGCCCCACGGCCAGCTTGGCAACCTGGCGCTATGGCAACCTTGTTTAGTCCAAACACTGCTGAAATAATAGAGCCGACAAACTCTCAAGTGAATCTCTTGCAAACTCAGGCAAAAATGACACTTTCTTATTGTTCTCAATTTTGATCATCTACTTCAAAGTCATAATATTGGGCAGTTACCTTTAGGATGGATGAAGGACTGCTTTAACAAGGCTGCAAAGGTGCATCGCTGGTTTCAGGAATTGAATGCATTTTTCTTTGGGTTGATCTGAGAGGGAAGAAAAAAAAAATAGACGCTCAGCTTAATATAGGCATCATAGATAATATATAATACAGACACCAAAGGCAGGTCCTTCTCCTGGCAAACCCCTCTGTGCTCTAAAGGAGCTAATTCCATTCGGGGGCTTCCGCAAATTCTTCCGGGTATTCCTGCAGAGTGCGTGCTGGGGAAGCAGTGGGCTGCATCTAGCGGGGAGGACCAAGGAAGGGAGGGCTTTACAGCGCGGCTCTGAGAAGCAGCGTGGTTCAGTGAAAAGAGCCCGGGCTTGGGAGTCAGAGGTCATGGGTTCTAATCCTGGCTCCACCGCTTGTCAGCTGTGTGACTTTGGGCAAGTCACTTAACTTCTCTGGGCCTCACTTACCTCATCTGTAATATGAGTATTAAGACTGTGAGCCCCATGTGGGACAACCTGATCACCTTGTATCCCCCCCAGCACTTAGAACAGTGCTTTGCACATAGGAAGCATTTAACAAATATCATTATTAAATTAAATTAAATTTACAGGCCCAGGGCAGCCATGGGGCATCGTGATGCCCCACCCCCAGATCCTAAAATGACTCCAGGCCCACTGGGACTGTGGTGACATGATCCCTACCTAGCACACCAGTCCATATCCCACATGGGGGCTCACAGTCTAAGTAAGAAGGAGTAAGATTTAATCCCCCTTTTATAGATGAGGTAACTGAGGCAGAGAAAAGTGAAATGACTTGCCAATGTCATTCAGCAGAAAAGTGGCAGAGCCGGGACTAGAACCCGGATTCTTCTGACCCCCAGGCCCGTGGTCTATCCACTAAGCCAAGCTGCTTCCTATAAACACACACACACACACTTTCAAGAAGGTCCTAGGACAAGGTATAGTGTGGAAAGACGAAGAAGGTCGCAAGTTAAGGCAGTTCTGAGAATTTTTTGGTAGACAGAACAGAATCTTTGACACAGAGAGAAAAAGTTAAAGTGAACCTGTTGAGAAAACACTCACAAACCCCACACAACCTAGAATGAACAACACCGTTGCCAGGATTTGTAGCAATATGTGCCATTAATGTAAAATATCTGTCCAATATATCAGGCCAAGGGGCACACAACTTTCAACCTGTGATGATAAATACTCCATGAATGACTTGAACAATATTTCTAAGGATAAGAATTGGGCCATGGCAACCAAATCTTTGGAATAAAAATACAGGGAGATCTTCAGGGAGAGCGGTTAGCCGAGGCTAAAGCTATAGGAACTACGTTCCTATTGTAGTGATGCTTGAAATATGACTGAAATATGTCAAAATTTCATTGACAGAGTGCTTTACAAAAGGTAGCATGTTAGCCAGAGAACATTTACTGAATGCGGCCTTGCTGACACACAAAAAGCCTTTTATATTCTTTCTGCTCACTATCTCTCCTACAATAATAGGCAAAATGCATCTGAATGGGAGTGGCCTTGTCAGGTCTTTTCTCTGTCCCCCGAGGAGCAAGGCAGGGTCAAATACCAGGCCCAGTCCTGTTCAATCTCTTCTATACAAGCTTGTGCAAGAACCCAACCAGGATTCTGGAAACTCATGTCCAAGTATAATTCCAGTCCTCTGGGAAACAACTGAACAGGCTGCGAGCATCATCGGAAGTCCTTGAATCACTTACATAAGAGCTTTTTTACTCGGATGACTGGGCTCCGGAAGCACATACACAGGAAGACTTACAGGTGATTACAAATGGCTTTTCAGAATGTGCAAATCTCTTTGGATTGACAATTAATCTAAAAACTGAAGTTATATACACTCCTGCACCTGGCAAAGCCTACACACAAGCAAAAATGAACAGTGTGGTCCAGCAGTACTTTAAGGCACTCTAACAGCTCAACCCCTCGGACCTATCCTCTCTTCCTCTCTCTCCTACTAATTACAATCCAGCTCCTAGCCCCTGTTCCCCCCAAATCCGCCTTTTCAATGTGCCTCATTCTCCATTCTCTTGCCTCTTGGCACAAGGTTCACCTCCTTCTCCTAGGCAAAAATTCCCACCCCCTTCAAATCTACCAGGCCACAACTCTCCCCTTCTGAAATTCCACCTCCTCCAGGAGATTTTCCCCAATTAATTTTCCTTTTCCTCAGGTCACACCCTCCCCACTATCAGTTCAGCATTTGCATACCATCTTTTAGCACTTTTAAACTCCTAACTTCTCTTAACACTTTGGTAAACAGTGTTTACATACTTTACTATTTGAGAACTTCTTCCTCTTCTTTGTAATTTATACCTGTCTTCACACTAGATTCTACACTTTTGGGCAAGGTTTGTGTCTTCTTCTTCTGGATTCAAGCACCTTTAGTATAGTGCTCTGCATAAAATAGGTGCTTAATAAACACAATTGATTGGTGAGAACAAAGTACTAGAATATCAGAGTAGTATTTATTGAGAGTGCAAGATACTGACCTAAGCTTTTAAGAAAGTAGAATGGAAGCAAAATAAAAGCTCCCTTTCCACAAGGAGGTTTAAGTCTAATGGCAGAACAGTTACAAGGTGAGCTTAGGAGGAGTGACTAGAGGAAGCTTAAGCAATAGCAGGTAGAGTTGTGGGATGACGATGAAGAAAACCACTTGATAACCCTAAAGCGAATGGTAAGACCTGGTGCTTGATATGGAGGGAAATGGGGAGCCATCCGAGGTTTTCTGAGGAACGGAGACATTTTTATGAAGATGATTCACGCAACGAATATACACTTTCAGGGAACCAACTCTATCGTACTTTCCTGTGGACTTAGGGCAGTGCTCTGCACACAGTAAGTGCTCGATAAAGACATCTGACTGAGTTTGTAGGCTAGGAGATCTAATACAGTAATTTTAACCGGGAGATGGGATGCTTGAATGAGGGTTGTGGAATATTTAGGTGGAAGAGAATGGGTGAATTCAGGAAATGCAAGAGTTAAAGAGCGAGAGTCAAGATTATACCAGAGTTGAAGGCTTCTGGGTCGGGGACGGTAGTGGTGTGTCACCAGATATGGGGAAGTTTGCAAGTGGAGTGAGTTTGGAGGGACGATGTGAAGTCCAGTTTTGAGGAGGCACCAGTACATGGACTTCTGTTTCAGCACTCCCTACATCATACATTCCAAGGGCTTAGTACAGTGCTCTGCACATAGTAAGCACTCAATAAATATGACTGACGGAATGAATGAACCACGCAATTATCAACCACAGCTGGGTATGGACCAACTCTTTCGGGGTTCAACAACCCTGTCAGAGGATCAGGGTGACCATCCCAAAGAGCAGGTTTGTTTGAGCTGCCTCAGGTGGTCCTGCTCAAGATCTAGGGGATCCTCAGTTTATCCCCTTGCCTATCTCTCACTTTTTTCCTCCCACAGAAAACCATCGTGTGAATACTGTGTACCAGTAGACAGCCCCGGGGAAGAGAGGACAGCCTTCCCACCCTCTATGAGAAGGTCAGCTAACCTGAATTCAGTCACTCTTTTAACTGCTCTTTGTAGTAATGAATATCAAAAGGCATCTGTGTGGTTGAGGGCAGAAGTGAGGACTTTTGACTTCCAGCTTACCAGTCGAGTCGGTAAATTCTGCTTCACTCAATAAAAACATCTATTAACCCATTCAGCACATCACCTAGCCGGGGCCAGCCCAGTGCCGACGACTACCTTCTTCCAGCCACTTATAACGGAGCAGCATAGGGTGACTTGGGGCGGTGGAAACATAGAACCGTCACCAATCTTATCAATCAGAGATGATGAAATGTACACAGAGGAGAGATGACCTCAAGAAAAGAAAGAGCAAAGCACCCAGGTTCATCAGAAGATTAATGGGAACATGGATTTTTAAAGGTGAGAGATTCAAGGCTATGTGTTTACGAGACAAATAAGGAGAGAACAACCTTCCCATCAGAGGAAATATGGGGAAAAAGCAGCTTCCTGAAATATGTCTCAATGCAGGGCAGACAGGCAAAGAAGGAAGGGGGTTGTTTAAGATTGATTTAGGACAGGTGCACCTTGGGAGAAGCTTCTAAATGTGCCTGTGAAGCAGAAATAATGTGGACTCAGGTGATGAAGGCTTAATTATTGATCCTTTCCCTTATCACATTCTGCATAAATGTTCCTCCAAGTGTCCCTCTGCCACTGTCAGAGAAAGAATGCTGTGCTGGCCTAGTGGAATTGCTTGTTTTCACAGATGCCCTTGAGCTAGATGTGCCCAATCACATTTGGGGTAAACCCGAGAGCGGCCACTCCACCTTACATATCAGTCATCTTCACCTTCTGCTCCCCCAATCCACTGTCTTCATTCTTCACAAGCTAATGTTCTAACTGAACCGCACTCGCCTCTCCCACGCTCATCCCCTTGTTCACGCTATATTTCCCGATTGGAGTTCCCTTCCTCCCCAAATCTGACAGACCACAGCCCTCCCAAAATTCAAAGCCCTCCTGAGAGAAGCAGCGTGGCTTAATGGAAAGAGCGTGGGTTTGGGAGTCAGAGAATGTGGGTTCTAGTTCTGACTCCGCCACTTAGGTCTTGCTGTGTGACCTTGGGCAAGCCACTTAACTTCTCTGTGCCTCAGACAGCTCATCTGTAAAACGGGGATTAAATCTTACTCCTTCTTACTTAGACTGTGTCCACCCTGATTAGCTTTTACCTAACCCAGCACTCTTTCCACTGAGCCATGCTGCTTCTAACAGCGTTAATCTGACAGACAACCACTCTCCCCCGCTTCAAAGCCTTCTTGAAGGCCCATCTCCTCCAAGAGGCCTTCCCAGACTAAGCCCCTCTTTCTCTCATCTCCCACTCTCTTCTGTGTTACCCTGACTTGCTCCCTTTCTTCTTCCTACCTTCCAACCCCAAGGCACTTATGTACATATCGGTAATTTTATTTATTCCTTTGCTCTTCCCCCATCTCAGCCCCAAAGCACTTAGGTACATATCTGTAATTTTATTTATTTGTATTGATGTCTCCCCAACTCTAGACTGTAAACTCATGGTGGGCAGGGAATGTCACTGTTTATTGCTGCATTGTACTTTCCCAAGTGCTTAGTAAAGTGCTCTGCTCAACAAATATGACTGAATGAATGAATGAGGTAAATTTCAAGGGAAGCCCAAAGGTCTTGGGAGAGACAAACAGAAAGCAGGCATACAAACCGCAAAAGTATGAGGAACACAAATGTATAACTGATTTTGCAGTTAACAATCAATGGTGTTTAGTAAGGATTATGTGCACAGCACTGTGCCAAGAGCTCAGGAGAGTACACCTGAGTTAGCAGTTAGCAGACCTGCCCAAAACGAGTTCACAGTTTAAATTCTGTTGCTTCTTGGGCAAGTCACTTCGTTTCATCTCAGTTTCCTCATCTGGAAAATCTGGGTTCAATACCTGTTCTCCCTCCTACTTAGACTGTGAGCCGTGTGTGGAACCTGTAGATTTTGTACCCACCCTAGGTCTTAGTACAGTGCTTGGCACAAAGCAAGTGCTTAATAAATACAATTACTATTATTAATATTATTATCCCATCCCAAAACAAGCACGTGGAGGCTTTTATGGAGGCTCCCCAGATCTGTGGCATTAAGCTAAGCTTTGATGGGCCCTAAGCACCACCGACGCACACGTTATTAATGACCGGTTCTCTCGGTCTTAGAAACGGGTTACGGGTGATGCATATTAAATGTTTACTTGGGGAATAGGGTCAGGAAACTAATTCAAATCCAGTCTAGATATTGGAAGGGAACAGAGGCAGCCTGTCTGAGCCTTTGATTTCTCCATCAGGAAAACAGGGAGAATAGTGCCAGATAACGTTAAAAGGCCAGGGAGTTCTCGACAAGATGCAAATTTAAAAATAAAGTACGTACAAAGGTAGAAGTGAACTGGGGAGCCAGGAAGGAAGTATGCACGAGGACTTTAACGGCTTCAGAAACGAGGCATGACCAACGAGGGCCTTAAAATCCCTTTCTGCGCTTAATATTAGGCTCTTAGTACATTCGGCTTCAGCATGCTCTATAATGTAATTAGAACTGCTGTGTCTATCCCCTTCCTCATTAATCAGATTTGCACAAAATATAACTGTCTGGTTCCAACCTCTTCTCTAGCCCATAATTAGTGATTTGTGTGGGTAGTGGTATCGGTTAATTGTTTCAACTATTCAACATCAACATTCCACTGAACCTAAACATCTATCAGAAGGCGGCTCTGGGGAGAAGCCGACGTGGGGGGAAAAGCAATAAACTGCAGGAGGGACTTTAGGAAAGAAGGCAGTTTTGATTCTTGATTCAAGATTCTTCTCAAGTGCAACGGATGTACTGATGCTGGAATCTACCGTTGAGAATGACGGTGAGTTTCAGGACTTCTGTACATGTGTTTATTCAATTGTACATTCAATAATTTGTGGTTCTGTTTGTAAATGTTTTATGCCTTAATAATACTAGCAACAATAATAACAATAGTGGTATTTGTTAAGTGCTTACTACAGGCCAAGAACTGTACTAAGCACTAGGGCAGATACAAGATAATCAGATCCTATGTGGGGATGACAGAGTAAGTAGGAGGGAGAACAGGTATTGAGTTCCCATTCTGCAGATGAGGGAACTGAGGCACAAAGAAGTTAAATGATTTGCCCAAGGACACACAACAGGTATGTGGCAGAGTCGGGATTTCCAGGCCTGTGTTCTTTCCACTAGGCCATGCTGCTTCCTTGGGCGCAGAGGATCGCTTGATGCTAAAGATGAAAGATCGATCTCTCCATCAAGCAGATCATGTAGGATTTTATACATTTGGACTACACATTTTGGGAATTCTCCCTTTCCCTAAAACATAATAAGAGAAGCAGCGTGGCTCAGTGGAAAGAGCACGGGCTTTGGAGTCAGAGGTCACGGGTTCAAATCCCAGCTCGGCCACTTGTCAGCTGTGTGACTTTGGGCAAGTCACTTCACTTCTCGGTGCCTCAGTTCCCTCATCTGTAAAATGGGGATTAAGACTGTGAGCCCCACGTGGGACAACCAGATTCCCCTGTGTCTACCCCAGCGCTTAGAACAGTGCTCGGCACATAGTAAGCGCTTAACAAATACCAACATTATTATTGTTATTATTATTAAGAAACAGCTTCAAAATCCTCAAGAAATTTCAATGCCTCCAGGAGGCACCTGTTCATCAGCTTATTGTAACTTGATCTTGTCTATCTTAACACCCACCTCTTACCCACAGCAGGTCTCTGGCCTGGATCTCCCTCCCATTTCATGTCTGACAATCACTCCCCCCACCTTGAAGACCTTATTAAAAGCACATCGCTTTATTAAAAGGCCTCTTCCCCAACTAAGCCCTGAATTCCTCTTCTCCCACTCCCTTTTTTTTTTTTGCATTATCCTCGCACTTGGATTTTCACCCTTTATTCACCCCTCCCTCAGCACTTATGTACATATCCTTACATTTATTTATAACACGCCTGTCCCCGCCTCAAGACTCTAAGTTAATTATAGGCAGGGAACTTGTCTTCCAACTCTGTTACACTGTACTCTCTCAAGTACTTAGTACAGTGCTTGGCCCACAGTAAGCACTCAATAATTATGATTGATTGACTAGTTTCGTCTCTGGTTATTTCATCTCAACTGCCAGCTCAGCATTTATGCACTCACAGTCCACATTTTAAAACAAATTGATTTATTTACTCTGTCATTTAAGAACTTATTTACTTATCATTTCATTCTCTTGAAATAAACGGTTATAAAGCCGAGAAGCATCATCACCTACTGGAAAGACCACAGGACTGGGAAGCAGGAGACCTGGGTTCTAACCCCAGCTCCACCCCTTGCCTTTGTGACTTTAGGAAAGTCACTTATGTGCCTTGGTTTCTTCATCTTTAATCTTCCTACCCCTTAGACAGCAAGCCCCAGGTGGGGAAGAGATTGTATCTGATCTGATCGTATTGTATCAACGCCAGTACTTTGCAGAGTGTTTGGCACACAGTTAACATTTAAACCCGGTGTGGGTACGGATTGGCTCTCTTTATTGCCGAATTGTACTTTCTAAGCCTTTAGTACAGTGTTCTGCATACAGTAAGCGCTCAATAAATAAGATCGAATGAATGAAACAAAATTATTATTGTACCTCTTCTTCTCTTCCTAGCAGTAAATACTTCTATGTCTATCTGTGTTCTCCATTAGACTGTAAGCTTCTTAAAGACACGGATTATGTCATGTCTACCAACTCTGTTGAATTGTACTCTCCCAAGTACTTAGTACAGTGCTCTGCACAAAGTAAGCGCTCAATACGACTGATTGATTTTACACTCTCAAGGGCTTTAATACAGTATTCTGCACCAGATCAAGCATACGGTAAATACTCTTAGTTGACATAGCGAAGAACAGTGCAGCTGAAAGCTCACTGTGACACAGTGAGAAATCTAATAAAGGAGCGGGCTGAGAAGCATAAAATGCATATACTATTGATTTCGAGGTGTAAGTGGGAGGGTGAGGACAAAGAACAGTGGAACTGAGAGCTAAATTAAGCCTACTGCGTCACCCTGAGAAAAAGTACTAATGAAGGAGGGGCTGAGTGATAGTGGGAAGAAGGTAGTTGCTGTGTATAAAAATCCTGCACAAAATGAGATAAAATGCATGGAGGAGTTCTGGGGATGATACAGGTTGGTTGAGTGAGTTTAAGGGGAAAGGTGAAAAAAAACAGGAAAATGGAGAAAACTTTAACTACACGGCAACACTTCCTTTGGTCATGGCTTCAGATTGGCACAACAGAGTGTGCTGGAAGTCGTGAGGTGACAGACAAACATAATGCCTAAAAGTAGCAGCCTTGCTAGGAACTTGTTAACACAGTGGCTTTGGCTTGACAGAATGTGTAATCAGATACCCTACATATAGTACAAACAACTAACAGGAGAAATGAGGAAAACAGACAGGGACAAACAAGTGTGAACAGTTGATGCTAGGACAGACTGAAGAGGATTAGCAAGGAGGTGGGACATTTAAGCACTGAAAAACAAAGTCTCTCAGCCAGCTGGAAATGAAAGCTGGGGTTAAGTATCAGCCTTGAACCAAATAGGGATGGAACACAAAAGAATTCAAAGCGAACCCCGTGTCTCCCACTCTGTCACGTCTTCAGAGGAACCATCAACAGGACTGCATGGAGGGAGGAAGAACCAAACTGTCCCTTTTGAACCAAGTTATTTTAAGTGCTCCCATTGTCCATGGCTTGTTTATAATTTATTTTTCTTTCCTATGTGTCTGCCTTCCCCGGGTTATATAGTGAGCCCCTTGTAGGAGACTCTTGATTCAATTCCCTTATATTTTAGACAACCTCCCCCCACCGTCAAAGCCTTATTGAAGGCACATCTTCGAGAAGCCGGCCCCAATTAAGCCACTTCCTTTTCTCCAACTCCTTTCTGCATCACCCTGATTTGATTTGCTCCCTTTATTTGCACCCCACGCTCAGCCCCACAGCACTTACGTATATATCCATAATTTATTTATATTAATGTCTGTTTCCCCCTCTAGACTGTACCCTCACGGTGGGCAGGGGATGTCTTTCAACTCTGTTGTACTGTACTCTCTCAAGCACTTAGTACAGTGTTCTGCATATAGTATGCGCTCAATTAATACAACTGATTGACCCCGGACTTAGTACAGTACTCAAGCAAGAGCATCTACTAAAGACCATTACCAAGCTACCATTACCAGGAGAACAAGCCACATATTCCAACCCCATTTCATTTAGAACCAAAGGGAATGGAGTCCTTTTCAATTAAAAATAATGGAATGACTAAGAAAGGGAAGGATGAAATAAGGTACTTTCTGGACTCTTCTGAGAGCTTAATACAATTTTCTGTAAGTAGGAAAAGCTCAATAAATACCATTTAAAAACTAGAGAGGGAGACCACTAGTTCTCCATATCAAGCAAAGGCAGACTAGAGAAACAGACTTAGGTATTTGGGTCAGACACAAAGAAAAGTGTTCTCTCAGTGTCTGTCTCCCTGGGTAAACCTGTATGTTCCTTGTGGACAGGGAAAATGCCTACCAACTTTGCTCTATTTTAGAGTCCCAAGGGCTTAGAACAATGCTCTGCACACAATAAGTGCTCAATAAATACCACTGATTGATTGACCGATTCCTGACATAAAAAGCTGTGGGACAATGGAAAACAGGAGGAAGGTTGGGTAAAACCTTTAAAATAGGATAGAGCGCAGAGTGGGTTAAATGTTGGCGGAGGGTGGGTCTAAATATCCTCTCCCACTCCCTTACAGCACTATCGGCTTTTGACTTTATGAACTCAATGGCATTTATTGAGCACTTACTGTGTGCAGATCACTATACTAAGCACTTTGGAGAGTACAACGGATTTAGACATGTTGCCTGCTCACCATGAGACTAAGCTCAGAGGGAGAAACAAGCATTAATATACATATTTTATTATATTATGCTCATAATAACATAGATACAAACATACACGCTGTTATCCAAGCACCTCTTGATTCCTGTCTGGGCAAAAACGCTCAAGGCCATTTTCAACCATGACTTCTTCCAGCTGGCTTGGTTTTGCCCTCTTTAAAATCATTTGAGGAATATTTTTCCTGCTCAGACTCCCACTTTCCTCCCCCAAAGCTTTCCAGAACGTGGACTAGTAAACTGAGTTAGGGCTAAGGAACTGGAGGGAGGTCAGCCAGCAGGACAATTAGAAGTCACAGGGGAGACAACAGTGTAAATATCTAACTTCTGCAAACAGTGTGTCCGTGATCTACCTCTGATAGCTAATCCCAACGCAAAACAAACAGCTTCCCAAGCAAAGTGAGAGGGAAAAGTTTTGCTTTGTACCTGGCTCCGGGAGCTGCTGCTGCTGCTGCTGCTTCTAAAGTGGGGGAGCCTTTCAAGCTGCAGAGAGGCGTTGCTCACACAGCTGCAGGTAATGAGAAACTCCCCTGCAGGTGTGCTACTGTCTGGGCCCCTCGGAGGAGCCGAAAGGTGACTGCAGATCAAAGAGCACGAGGATCTTGATCATTCTTTTTGCCCCAGCAGTTCAGGGTTGTCTGGCATCCCATAGCTCAACCATTTTATCCCTGACCTTAAGGCCCTGAGCTTTTGTGTCTCCTCTTAAACCGTGAACCTGTCCAGGAAAAAAAAAAAAGAGATACATTTCTCTGTATTGGGAGAAAAAGAAAAAATCAAGGCGGTGCTCAAAATCAATGAACGTAACAGGTTAGGGGAGGTACAATCCTGTAAAAAACCAAAAATTAACTTTCCCTGGATGGTAGGCGCTCCTCTGCTGGTATGAGGGAAGAGGAAAGTCTGCTGAATGAGAGGTAGTGGATCGAGGTGTTGATTCTCAAAGGGGCGGCTTGTCAAAAAAGAAAAAACAAAACAAAACACCGGGTTTCCCCGCCCCTCCCCCAGAAATACTCCAACTGAGGAAAATGAAAACCCACAGTGGGTAAAGAGATTCAAAGCTTAAGATGTGAATGTCAGTAGGTTTGATAATAATAATAATAATAATGTTGGTATTTGTTAAGTGCTTACTATGTGCAGAGCACTGTTCTAAGCGCAGGGGCAGATACAGGGTAATCAGGTTATCCCACTTGAGGCTCACAGTTAATCCCCATTTTACAGATGAACTGAGGCCCAGAGAAGTGAAGTGACTTGCCCACAGTCACACAGCTGACAAGTGGCAGAGCCGGAATTCGAACCCATGACCCCTGAGTCCCAAGCCCAGGATCTTTCCACTGAGCCACGCTGCTTCTTAGGACAGGGATGGAGGACAGCTTAGAATGCCAGACTGTAAAAGGAAACGAAGTAAACTAGTTGTAAGTAATAATCAATATAATTTCCAGGTGAAGGGACCAGTCATCAGAACTTGCTTCCCCACTCCTGGGCCCTGGGGTCTATCCGATTGCTCTGCTTTGCTTTCTGGAGATGAGAGAAGAGAGAGCAACTGATTGCTATTCATATTTCAGTAGTTTGACTTCCCAGCAATCACCTTTCTCAGTTAAAGGGAAGTATTCTCCAGGGTTAACTGCAACCAGTAGGAAGCATTTTGAAGGAAGAAGGGAAAAACAAACCAGACTATTTCAAGACCATAGCTCTCAAGGCCAAAGCCTCCTATTCTAATGGTGGTTCTAATCCCAGATCCACGACTTGTCTGCTGGATGACCTTGGGCACATCACTTAATTTCTCTGTGCCTCAGATTCCTCATTTGTAAAATGGGGATTGAGCCTGTGAGCCCCAAATGAGACATGGATTAAGTCCAACTTCATTAGCTTGTGTCTACCCCAGTGTTGGGCACAGTGCCTGGCATATTTGTAAGTGCTTAGCAAATACCATAAAAATAAAATTTCATCTGCAAAGCAAAGAGGTGGGGTATTTTATTTTGATCATTTCACCAAGACACAATTTACTGCATAGGGAAAGATATTAAAGTGAATCTCAAATTCCATACTAACAGAGAAAGACGAAAAAAGAGTAGAAGATGATCTGAGGGTAAACCGAGGATTGCGGGAAGGCAATCTTAGGGCCCTTCCAGCTTAAATGATCAATTTCTATAAAATGTTTTTTGAAAACTAAGAAAAAGGTTTGTGACACTACCTGCTACTTTGTAACGATGAGTGTCATTATTTCTTCCCGGGAACAGCAATCCTGATTGCCCAGCATTTGGCCTGAAGATCCAATTTTTCCAGTATTTGCAAAAGTATCACTACAAGATAGGACACCAAGGGGTTGTCAGAATGGTCCTTTAGAGCAGTATCACAGGGAAAGGAAGGGTAAGGTGAGGAATCATCTCCATTCCCTGTGTATAGAGGATGTGTTGAACAATAGCAGCCCTCCCGAGCATCCCTATATACAGCTGCCTCAAAAATGATTGAGAAGAGGGTTATTAAAATACCATGCTTATCTCTTCAGTTGGACTGAACACCTGAACCGTGTGGCTAGCTTTCTACTGAAAAAGGACTAGGCAATTTATTGGTTCTGTTGAGGCCTCTGGTACAGATGTTTCGTGAGTACAGGTCTTATACACCAAAATGCCACATTAGAAGCACGGATATACCCACCCATATAAAAATAGACAGATACACACACAAATACCACTTACCCTCAGTTCCCCTCCCCCACTCTTTCTGGCCTGGAACCCGGCTCTATTTCCTTCTGTCAGACGAGAGTTGGCAGTCCAATCGTTCCTGAAAAAGAATGTATTTCTTGCCGGGCTGCCCAGGCTTTAATTTGTCTGCCTTCTTTATCCAGCTCTAGTCAAGACATTGATAGCCAGGCTCCTTATCAATGGTTTGTTCGTAATAGAGGAAGAGCCCGTTGCCAAAGTCCCAACTTCAAAGACATTAAATAATTGAGTCCCAGTCCTTCTTTTGTGGGCTGTATCTCTTCATCACCTAAAAATAGCTAGAGGCATTATAGAAGTGTAACTAGGAGGCAGAAAGGTCAACTGTTGTATGTATATGTGTGTGTACTTTCTTTTTTTAAAAATAAAGTTGCAGGGCAGTGGAACACCTTTCCATCTGTAACTCTTTCCCAACTAGCTGTTTCTCAGTGCTAGAGCTGAACAGCAACCATGTAAACAATCTACTCCCTTGCTGTTCAGCTAGTCATAAATACCCATACCAGAGTCTCTCTGGAAATAAGACTGTGTACGGCTTGGGAAGAAAATACTTTTCCAATGGCAGCAATAAAAGGTAATTTTCTTTGAGTTATCTTAAACCCTTACTTCCCTAGCATGTAAAATGAAGCTGTAAATTGGAGTAACCTTTGTTTGCCAAGCAGGATGCCGAGGTGGAAATAGTGTTTCTTTTCTCTTCTTTCCTTTAAGCTTGATGTGGGATGCATCATTAATCCCAGGAAGATGTTTCCAGGTTTACCGCTGCCCTCCTGTAAACATGTTAAAAAGCGATGAAGAATGATGCATCGTTCTTCTGGGACATATTTATCTACTTATGAAAGGAATTAAGAGTCCACCTAACTACCCAGCTATTCCAGAGACTTGCTCTATATTTCTTGTAATAGTACGCCTTTTGTTCCTCTGAACCTCTGACATAAGACTCTTCGGCAAGGCGAGTCCAAAACTTTTTCAGCAATCCAGATATTATGCTCTTTCCTTTTTCAATTGCAGCCCACAGGGGAGTCGTGGGACAGGAAGCTAGTGCCAGGCTTTTAAAGCACTGTAAGATTCAACTTTGAAACAAGAGGGCAACTTGTTCATCAGTGTAGAAACATCTGAGGTAATGGGAAACTCTAATTCTCACTCTTAAACTGCAGAGTCCTTGGAGGACTCCCCAAGAGCCAGGAGCAAAGTGGGAACGGAACTCCCCACATTTCTGAGGGGTTTGGAGTTCCTCCCATCTCCAGTGAAGTGGTGGAGAGTTTTGCTCCGCTCCACAGCCCGCACCGGGAGTCCAGGGGATGGGACGATGGGGCAGAGTCAAGAGTCTCTGGCCCTCGGGGGGTTCAGGCAATTCTTCAAGTATTGATCTAGCACCTTGAGTGAGGTAGTATTATTCTAAATTGGCAAGAGGTGATATTTCTGTAAACTGGGGGCTGGACTAGATGACCTCTTGAGGTCCTTTCCAGCTCTCATTCTTAGATCATTTCCAAAGTTGTGTAGCCCCACGGGACAACAGTAGGATTGTTGATAGGAAGGTGGAGAAGCCAGAGCTCTCGCTGAAAGCCAGAAGCCCTGGGTCCCAGCCTCAGTTGGCAGCCGGATTTCTTCTTTGTACCTTAGTTTCTCCAACAGGAAAAAAAAAACACCCAAAACAACCAACAAACAAAAAACAGTGCTTGCCACCCATCGATGTCACGGGGATGTTTTCAGGAGGAAAGGACATCGTTTCTAATGGAGAAAGAAAAGTAGAAAGGATTATTTTTCTAGCAACACTAGTGAAGGACAGTTATTTAGCTGGAGCCCTAGAATTTAAATGCTGATTGGATTTCTTTCTCTCCGTTAAGACACAGTAAGATATGCGGTGAACCCTCAAACCAAGGCTTACTGTTCCTACTGAAGTGAGCAGGCAAATGGGGACTTCAGCAATATCTTCCTTTCCCATAACACAGTACAATCATATGTTTATTAGTATCACACCCTTGATTACATGCCAGTTCTGCTAATTAAAGAAGGCTCTGCATCACTGGGTCCTCTCCTCCGGCAAGCAGCAGCTCCTCAAAGTAAAGGAGCTGGTCCACCTCGAAACAGTCACTCGCCCGCGGCACTAGTTTCTCCAGAGACTCCCTGATCTCATCTTCACTTGTAGTTTGTTGTCTTGCCCCTTTGAGATAACCATAGACCTTCTCGAATACTTCTGCTCCCAGCTTCTGGATGGCTGATCTATAAATTAAAAAAAAATAGAAAAGAAGAAATTTTGCTGTCAATGAACATGTGTACTGGTAGGCACTGAGTACCTACTGAGTGCAGTACCCTGTACTGAGTACTTGGGAAGTACAGAAGGCACTCTTTCTTCCCACTACCGCCCAGATTGCAATTCGTTCCTCTAATGCCAACCTACTCACTGTGCCCCACTATCATCTTTCTCGTTGTCCACCACTCGCTCACCCCCTCTCCTGACTTAGAACTCCCTTTCCCTTTCTATCTGACAGACCATCATGTTCCCGATCTTCAAAACCCTACTAAAATCACATCCTCAACAGGAAACCTTCCCTAACTCTCCACTCCATTTTCCCTTCTTCTGCGTCACCTATGCACCTACGTACATACAGAGGAATACCTATATGCAAATCTTTAAACTCAGTTGTTTCCCCCTACCTATAATTTATTTTGGGGGGAATCCCCTGTTAGACTGTAAATGCCTTGAGAGCAGGAATTCTATATACTTAACTACTGAACTCTCCCAAGTGCTCAGTACTATGCTCGCCCCACAGTAAGCCCTCAATTAAAATCGACTGATTAGACAAAAGTACTAGACACTCCCTGCCCACAAGGAGTTTATACTCTAACAGGGCACAGAATTACCCAATATTTACATATATTTATATATATGTATATATATTGCCAAAGGGTTAACATCAAGGGAAGTGAAAATTGGTGAGGAAAAGCTTGTTGGAAAAGGTGGGGTTTCAGAAGGGCTTTGAAGGTGGGCAGGGCTGAGGTTTATGGTCAGAGTCCTTGAAGGGAGAGAGCAGGGGGGCCACATACAGGGGCCCCATAAAGTTCATTTTTTACCATAAATGGTGATGGGTACTAAGCACCCAGTCCCAAGTAGCCATTATACAAGCTGCACCAGTCTGGAAAAGAACCACTGATGATACACTACCCCAAAATAGTGTATGAAAGTGGAGAGGGACCCCAAAGGGTAATGGTGACCAATAAAATGGTGTGGAAAGTTGCCAGGGCTTAGGCTCTACAGTACCCAAAATGAGGAAAATATTGCTTTCTTCTAAGTAACAGGCACACTCAAGATACAATTCAGTTGTCTGGCATGACCATGGCTCATCTCTGTTTTAGAGGTTCAATCTACTCCTGATAGAACTAAGACCGAGAAAGGTATATTAAAGTAAGGCCAATTATGAACAGCTAAAGAAGGGCACAATTAGGTACTTCATAATAGTAGTATTTGTTAAGTGCTTCCTATGCACTGCCAAGCCCTTCCCTTTACATACCCCTGCAAAATTCCTGACACGGTCTCTCCCTGTAGCTGAGAAAGGTTCAGCAATTGAGGAGCGGCATGGCCTAGTGGAAAGAGCAAGGGTCTAGGAATCAGAGCACCTGTGATCTAATTCCTGCTCCGCCACTTGCCTGCTGTGTGACCTTGGACAAATCACTTAACTTCTCTGTGCCTTAGCTTCCTCATCTATAAACTGGGTAATGGATTGTGTCCAACCTGATTAGCTTATATCTACCCCGGTGCTTGACACATAGTAAACGCTTAACATAATAATGATAACAGTAAGGATAATACTGTAAGGGGGAAGATGTGAGATTGCTGGGGGGAGGGAGGGAAGAAATTTGGCAGAGAAGTTAGAAAGGTTGGAGATACTCTGAGGATTTATCAGGTAGGAATTTGGGATGAGGGAGCTTGAAATGCCTTTTTTCATTTTTGGATGTTTTATATACATGTAACAACTGTCTCAAGAAGGAGTTTCAGGAAATCACACTTTTCAAACTACTTTTCTTCACTACATACAGAGAATGAGACATAAAAATGGAGTGTCTTCTTTTTTAAGCAACTGTATTTGCAAGTATGAGATACTCTGTGAAAACAAAGACAAGCTAGACATACTCTTAAAGAGTCTAAATAATTACCTATATATGTGTATATATAATGATGATGATAATGGTATTTGTTAAGCGATATGTACCAGGCACTGTATTAAGCACGGGGGCGGATACAAGTCAATCGGTCTCACAGTCTCGATTCCCCGTTTTCCAGATAAGGTATCTGAGGCTCTGCCAATTGTTTGCAGTGTGACCTTGGGAAAGTCATTTATCTTTCCTGTGCCTCAGATTCCTCAACTGTAAAATGAGGATTTCATACCTGCTCCCCCTTCTACTTATCTTTCGAGTCCTGTGTGGGAAAGGGACTTTGTCCAACCTGATTAACTTGTATCTTCCTCAGCACTTAGAACAGTACTTGATACACAGTAAGTGTTGAACAAATACAATGATAATAATAATACTAATGTGTGGCTAAGGAAGTAGGGATAAGTCTCTTCCACTTCGTTTTAAAAATCAGGTGAAAACCGAAAAACAAAATAAAGAACACATACAGTTGTCCTTCATACAACTAGACAGACTACAGCTGGAAAACAGAAGTAGCATCTGAACAGAGTGTTTTCTACATTTGATCCAGGAGCTGGTTTGTTTACTGCAAAAAATAATTTTACCTACGAATTTTCTCAGCATATATCAATCATACTTCAAATAAATCAAATTTTTGAGCACTTACTGGGTGCAAAGTACACTTTCTCTTCCTAAGTAAAAGGTAAAGTACTTGCTGAGCCTCTCTGCTCTCTCCTTTTTTATTCCCAAGTGCACTTTGAAGAAATTTTCATTAACATTGACAATTTGCAAGGAGCTTTTTAAATTCCCTTTTGGTCCATCTAGTTTTCTGTATGTACTTTAACCTGCCATTTTTGCCGATTCTCACTCAGGGGAGTTCGCCATTTTAAAAGACTGCATTTTTATTTTAATGACCTCTTTAACTTGGTCAATTAGGAATGCTCGATTTATGTTTGAGCACCTGTTTGGGTTCTTTATTTGGGACAGAGTGCCTGAACCTCTAAAAAGACTTTTAAAGAACCTCCAGTCTTCTTGTAGGCTTTTTGTTTGTATGGCTATTCCTTCCTAATTTTCCTCTATGTTTGAAATCTGTCATAGTTTCCCCCTTCTAAAATAATAATCGAATTGCAACTGTTTTTACCTTTCTCCCCTAATAAGAAAGTTAAATTTAGTTGTGTTTTCGCTATTGCAAAGTGGCTCTCCCTCACACTTCGCTGCATCAGGAAGGATATTCAACTCAGAATTCAATCTAGTTTATTCTCTTTCCCTATGGATTCTAGGACTAATTTTTCCAGAAAACCATCTTCTATCCAGTCCCCCAACCTTACCTTTCACATCTGTCCTGATGAGTTATTCAGTCAATCTATTTCAGGATAATAGAATTCTCTATTACTATTGACTAGTGGGATGGATCAGAAGAGAAAATGAATGACTCCACTTGTGAAGCTTCCCCAGTCTCATCTAACATTTCTTGTTCATTTTCTGAGTTCTAGTCAGGTGGTTTATAATCCTTCTACAGTATTTTTGTTGCTTAAATCATGTTTTTAATCACAAAAAGTACAAGGTACTCCTGATAGCTGGTAAGACTTTTTTTGTTCTAACCGCTCATATACCCTACACTTCCAACTGCCTCCCACCCCCCAAATAGAGCATACAATTAATAACTGTGCTATTTCTTAAGCAGTTACTATGTGCCAAGCACTGTTCTAAGCTCTGGAGTAGATAAAAGCTAATCAGGTTGGATACCGTCCTTGTCCCACATGGGGGCTCCCAGTCTAAGTAAGAGGGAGTAGGATTTAATCCCCATTTTACAGATGAAGTAACTGAGGCAGAGAAAAGTTAAATGACATGTCCAAGGTCCTACAGCAGACATGTGGCAGAGGTGGGATTAGATTTTAGGTCTTAGGTCTTCTAACTCCCAGGCCTTTGCTCTTTTCACCAGGCCACACTGCTTCTCATAAAGACTGGCAGCCCTTACTTTCACTTCACCAATTTTATGTTTTAGGTTTCTGTATCTTCAGTTCAGAATTACAGGCAATGTTTCTGATTTTTTCTTAAGTGGGCAGCTAGCTCAAAACTGCAACAAAGAATCTGCAAACTAGTGGTAGAAAATGATTTCGGGCTATCCCTTGGGAAGCATTTTAAACTCAACAAGCTAGAAACATCACTTAAAATCATGGAATCAGAAGGCTGAAAGATGAAGACTTTGGTGAGGAGGCTGCTAGTAGCCCAGTTGTAATATGAACAGGAAAACCATGACAGTGGTTGTTCGTATGGAGAGGAAGGGGCATATCTGGGAAATGTTTTTGAGGAAGAGTCGGCAGGACTAAGTGCTTGATTGCATATAAATCCTGAAAGACGGGGAGGAGTTGAGGGTGACCCAAAAGTTGCACGCTTCTGGAACACGGTCCTTTTATTGACAGAGATGGGAAAGTTGGATGGAGGAGAAGGTTGAAAGGTGAAGATGAGAATTTCAGTTACATGTTGGGGTTGAAACCCTGGTGGGACATCCATCTGAGATCTCCTGGAAGTACGATGAAATGCAGGCTAGGATAATTAGGGACAGGTCAGGGCTCGAGTGGTAGATTTGGGAGTCATCTACATAGAGACAGTCGCTGAAAAGATGTGAGTGGATAAGTCTAGAACGATAAGAATAGGAGCTTTATAGATACCCACAGTTATGGGGTGAGAGATGGAGTAGGAACCAGTAGAAGAACCAGAGAAGAAGAGCAGTGTGTACAGGCATTAGCTATACAAAATACTTGGGAAACCCACAGTGGGCAGGTTAGGAACTGGACCTGAGCTCTGCAGCTATCTTTTATTTCTGCTATTCTGCATAAAGAATAGGTCAATCCTGCCATAAACCCAAATACACATAAAATCATTCATTTTAGGAAGCGAGGGAAATGATGGATGCCAAGAGGCTGTCTTAAAAATACCACAGTGTGAATTTATTCTGACACGTGGAAAGTAAACTGTAATATTCAGCCAATGATATCTTCTGAAGTTTATGGAATTTGCAGATAGAAAACTCTATTTAAAGGAAATACATTGGTCCTATCTAACGGCCTACGCCTGTTCTTAGCGATGCCTGGTTTCAGCACTTGTCTCTGCTTTTTTGATAAAACACGATAAGATACAAGAGATATTATGAAAATATTGTTAGCTGGAAAAGAATCACAGTGAGGACTTGACATATGAGTAATTTTTTTCATTCATTTCCTCTTCTGATCCATCCCTTTCTTTCCAGTTAGCTACTGGACTCAAGGGGCTCCCTTCTAGTGCTTGAAAAATCTGTGAAGGGAGAAGATGGATGTTTCCTAACTAGCAGGCTAGCTTTCTGACCACACAAAGTTAATCTAAATAAAAGCTCATCTGATTTTCCCCTAAATCCTAAGTCCTAAGTTAAAACACATCTTGAAACATCGAGCCGTTTTTGGAACCAGGGCCACAGAGTACACATTTAGGTCACTTCAGCAGCTATGGGGGGCTGAAAACATTAGCTTGGCTTCTTGAGTATGTAACTCACTCATGATGAAGGCCATTATATTATCCAGCCAACTCTGGTGTATCTAATACCAAATGTACACAATTTCAGATAACCCCATTAGACAAAAAAACTGCTTGGGGGTAGAGTCCACGTTGTCTCCTTTTATTGTATGTTTCCAAATACCTAGTACACTGCTCTACAAAGAATTGAGAAGAAGCGTGGTCTAGAGGAAGGAGTCCGGACCTGGGAGTCAGAAGGACCTGGATTCTCATCCCGACACTAACACTTGTCTGCTGTGTGTGACCTTGGGCAAGTCACTTCATTTCTCTGTGCCTCAGTTACCTCATCTGTAGGATGGGAATTAAGGCTCTGAGCCCAGTGTGGGACACGGACTGCGTCCAACCTGATTAGCTCCATCTACCCCAGCATTTAGTTCGGTACCTGGCACACAGTAATCGCTTAATACCATAAAAAAAACATTGTGCACTTTTGTACATATTTGAGGTTTTAATATATGCATTCAAGTGTTCATTGCTCCTTTTGTGACCCCTAAATCTGGTGGTGGGAGGCAAGTAAAAACTAACTTGCCTTCAGTGGAAATATGGAAATGAAATTGGGCAGAGAAAGCCTGGATCCCATTTCTAATTCCAGGGTGATATCTAGGTTTCTCTGAAAATCAATTCTGGGTTAGAAATGGGATTCAGGTAGCCCTTGCTTTACAGGAGACCCCAAATATTGACTTGAAAATTGCTTGCTATATAGTGATCAGGGTCCAGGATTTCTTTGATAAATGCTAAAGCTAAACAGTTTGAGACCTGCATAGCTATAAACATATATACTTGTCCACAGTTGAAGGTGACACCAATATGATAAAGTTTATCTGTATAAGTGCAGCCCAAAAGGCCAATTTAGGACCCAGAGTTCCAGGCTCCATAGTGCTCAAACAAAGATTAGCTCCCTTTTGCTGTCATTACTGTTGGTCTTATAATTCTCTCAAGTCTTCTGCTCAAAAAGAGCCACCACTTTCTCGATTAGAGCCGGTCTGGTCTGCCAGTCACAATTCTATCCCTCAGTTCCAGGTGTGAAACTGTTTGAGTGTGCTTTAATGTGTTCTTTAAAAGCTTTTAGTCTATGCCCCTAGGTTTTGGGTGCCCCCTTGTAGCTCACCGTTCAACAGTTGTTTGGGTGTCCTATGGTCATTCATTCCTTTAATCTACATCCCCCGGCCTACCCTCTCTCCTTCTCTGCAATCTCACATTTTCTCCTGCCTTCAGGACATCTCCACCTGTATGTCCTGGGATACACAGCTTCCCATTTGAGAAATAACTAAGATAACATTCCTGCGACTGAGACGGTTGGAATATGACCTGTTTTTGGCCTATCAATAGCTTTACTCTGTATCCCAGTGGACGGCAACCACTTCAGTGACACTACTCAGATAGTCCCTGTCTCCCACGTATGCTAAGTATGGCAGAAATCAGCACCTGAAGAAATTTTTAGTGGTATGTGAATTTTCTCCCCTTACCCAATAACAAGCAACAACATTTTTTGAGAGACACATACACACATGAAAGAGGTGTTTTAAACAATCTTCTTGAAATATAACATTTCCCTCAGCAAAATAAAACCCAATAATGGTCCAACGCACACCAGCGAAGTGCCAAGGCTTAAGAAAATGAAATAAAATGGAAGTGCACATGTAGTTCTGGTCAGTATCAAGATTTTCATCAGGGTGTTTCTAAGGGCAATAACTGACACTTAATTTGGCAGGAAAATCAGAATAGTAAATCAGGCTGTTGGGTAACTAAAATGAAAAAAAAAAGTAAAGTTCTTGCTTGGCATTATTTTTCTTTTGTTTTTACAGATTTGGAGTTCAGAACTTGGGAATATTGGACATTCATGGCTATTGGACATGAGCTCACTAGATTGTGAGCTTCTCGTGGGCAGGGAATATGTCTACCAATTCTACTGTACTGTACTGAGAAGCAGTGTGGCTCAGTGGAAAGAGCCTGGGCTTTGGAGTCAGAGGTCATGAGTTCTAATCCCGGCTCTGCCACTTGCCAGCTGTGTGACTTTGGGCAAGTCACTTAACTTCTCTGTACCTCAGTTACCTCACATGTAAAATGGGGATTAAGACTGTGAGCCCCATGTGGGATAACATGATCACCTTGTATTCCACCCCGTGCTTAGAACAGTGCTTTTGCACATAGTAAGTGCTTAACAAATGTCATTATTATTATTAGTCGCCCAAGTGCTTAGGACAGTGCTGCACAGTAAGCACTCAACAAATACCAATGACGGATTGATGTGCCAAAAGAAACCAAATCTGATTGGAGAAGTAAAAGGGGAAACAACAGTGAGTGAAATGAATGACCAAGTGCTGCAATTTCTCTCCCTGACTGGGTCCCAGAATTCAAGATTTCCCTAAAATTTTGACCAAAGAATTACGGAAAAATGCACAAGAGTAAACTGGCAGAATTAGTAAGAAGTGCTGACCAGAAAAACGTATTTGTAAAAGAGGCATTTAACAGTTCTCCACAGAAGATACTGAAAAACATGGAAGAATGCTCCGAAGCTATCACTGAATAACTTTTGTTCTATATTAGGGTGGCTAATATAGAATTAGAATTGTCATGCCAGGAATCCAAACTCTAATTAAATATTGTACCATTCTAGTTTCTCCAACCTCAGATGCTGGTGTGTTGGATCCAGACATTGTGCTGCTTCCCAAAAAAGCTTCCAGAGCTTATCCCTGTGAAGGTTTATGGCTCTGCCGTATCACCTGAGTGACAATCTGCAAAACTGTATTTCCTTATTTTTCTAACCTATTTCAGCAACTGGCTGGCCTAAACTTGGGGACGATTTGAGCTGTGGGGAAAAAGGGGAAATTATTAATATTAGCATTTCCTCTCGATACCATGCTGCGCAGTTGAAAGGCTACTGGACTGGAGGAGAGAAGAAGACTGTTTATTTCTGGTTCTGTCACTGATTTCCTTGGTGACACTGGGTAAATAACTAAATATAGCTAAGCCTCATTTTCCTCAAATATAAAATGAGATGGTAATATCACCCCTACCATCTAGCATGGCTTGTTGTGAGAAGGTGGGAGCATACATTTACATATGAAACATTCACCAGTTTTTCCTGCAGGGAGGGAGGGAGAGTTTTCAAACTTGAAAGAGAAGGCAGAAAAAGGGCACAAGCAGAGAGGACAGAAAAAATGTTTTAACAGAACAGCCTGGTTGGCAGAGATCAGAAGAGAGACTGCTCTGTGAAGACGGGGATACCAAGGGGCACTTTTGAAAACAGGACAGATACATCAAGGGACCATCTTTACATGCAAACTAGGTGAAAGTGTCAGTTTTGCATCTCTCTTTTCAGTCACATCCACAGGATTTTAGATCAATAGCATTCTCTCTGAAAATTAAGACCAGAGGTGCGTAACTGTGTGTGTGGATTCCAACGTCAACTAAACGGTGGAATTTACTAAGTGCTCACTATGGGCAGAGACCAGTAGAATTAGCAGACCTGTTCCCTGCTCGCAGAATATTTCATTACCCGCAGCAAAAATATATAAGATCTGTGAGTGCTCAATGTCGGATGCTATGTAAACGTAAGTCAAGATATTAATGTATTTACAGACGAGCCTTTGCTAAAACTTGTTTATAATGTCTCTTGAAGACCTCATGAAATATATTTGGTAGGTGAGAAGTCAGTGAGGTCAGACAGAGTTTTGGGTCAGGCTTGGGGAGCACTGGCATTATCAGGGACTCTCTTCTCCACCCCCACTAGAAAGGGGAAGCAGACCTAAGATCCTGGGAGATTACATCTGATTTACATTCTGGGAAGAACAGGAATTAGACCTTGAGACTTTCTGTTGAATCACAAAGAAGAGTCAGGCTGCTCTCATGAGAAGTTCACTGCCTTTTCAATTTATGAATTGTAAAAATAAATGATTATGATTTCCTTCTGGTTCTCTCCCATTAAACAGGGTATCATAAAATGTGGCTGCCCCAAAGATTTCCTTGCTAAATGGTACTTTAATTGTTAAATTTAATTTTTCAGAAGCCAATCTCATTGTAGCTTGGATGAAGCAGGCCAGAAGCAGAAATATAATTCATAATCAAACAAAATGAAAAAAATTAAATTCACAGAGGAAATCATCAAGAGTTCTTCAAGAAAAAAAAGCTCTACTGAATAATTTATCATGGGAAGGAGAGGTTTTTTTTGATTTGGAAACAATAGGGTTTGTTTGGCTCATAATGCACGGAGATAAAAGAATGCTGTTATTTCTCTAGCTGAGATCACCTGGAAAATCCATGAATTTCATACAGACCAGCACCGGGCAGCTGGTAACACGGAAAGCTGCATCGCAAAGAAATGTAAAATGGGTGGTTTACGGAATAGAGGACCTGGATAGGATTGACTGAGTCCTAAAAGAAACATGTAAAGACCTAGAGGGACAGAATCTTAAGGCTGTATCTGCCTTGGCTTTCTGGGTTCAGTTGAATTTAATTTTCATTACATTACAGTTAAATTAAAACTTTTCCATGTAAATTCGGAATGGTTATTTTTCACCGTGCCTCTTAAATACATCCTTAATTCCATTATCACAGCAACTCCTTTGACGACCACAGACAATTCACTAATAGAAAGCCTCAGGAAGTCTTAAGCTTAACCGAGAGATGTATTCCCTGCGAGAGAAGGCAAATGTTTTATAAGCCTTAGGAGAGAGAGAGAGAGACAGCTGAGGGAGGGAAAAAAATCAATATCATTATTCTCCAGTGAATTTCATTAACTGGCTAAAATGAATTTGCAAAACGATAATTGAAGCTGACACCTGCTCTTGAAAAGAGGTTTATGAATCCAGGGCTAGCTGTGTTTCTGCACCTGCTACGGGGTAGGCCTCGATCTGAAAGTGATAAAACTCTCAAGTTGAAAGGATGTAGCTGTCTACTGCGCACTAGAGCTTGCCGAGGAAAATCACTCATTTAAACTGTTCCTGCCATATGATTAGAGATCTCGGGACTGGTATGTAGGGGAATCAACAACTATTTTAGCTTCCTCTCTGTGACACTCCCCAGGCTGTTACTTTTCATCAGGCTGTCTTTTCTTACCACCATGAGTAATCAAAGTCCCGTAGATGCTAGTGAAAACTGTGCTACAATGATGAGGGACAAAATAATCCTGAACAGAAATAATCTCGGCCTCGGGAAGAAATTTGGAAAGCTTTGTATGGTGGACATGACCACTTTAGCTTCTGATTACCCCTTGGAAGAAGCTGGGGTAGGTAAATTGTTATTCTTCTTTTAAAAGATGGGAAAACTGAGACCCAGAGAGGTCAACTGACTAACTCTAGGTCCCAGAGGGAATGTGTCGTACAGAAATGTGGGACTAGAATCCAGATCTGCTGGTTTCTAAAATAAGCTTTCATTCCCTGATTCACACTGCCTCTAGGTAAAAGGGTGAATTGAAAAGCCATCACAGCAATGCCAGGACAAGTGGTCAGAACTGTTGGATTTTCTTGGGTCCGAGACTGCATCCAACAATTCTGGCCAGTATTAATCAATACGGCCAATCTGAGAACTTTCCTTGGGCCTAGAAGTCTTTACCTTAATAAAGTGCATTCCCCTACTCATCTTTTCCAATCTGCATTTACCCAGACCAACTTGATAAACATAGTTTATTAGCTTAACTCTAAAAACATTCTAATGCTCCAGAGCTAATGAGATGGTAAGAGCTAACCAAATCTGCTCTGCCCAGGGCGGAAGGAGGACTGGGAGCTGATGGCTGGAGCAGGACAGGAGAGGGAGTTTTAAGTTTCTAAAATGTGGACGCTCAACTTATCTTTAGGAATGTTTAATTGCCCCAGATGCAAAATTCCGATACCTCTAACCCCCTCCAGCTCCCATCTCCAGAACCTTCCTCCTCATCCACCTGTTTCCAAATTCATAAGGGGGCAGGATGAGTGAGATAGTCATTGTGAGAAATCATTTTTTGAACCAGCTGAGGCCAGAATAAGGATTGAGGCTTAAACTACAGAAGGGTGAATTTCTTGGTGGTCTATATGGTCAGACAAGACAATATTTTTCTAAGGGAGGTTATCGAGTTTCATTCTCTCCATTCCGTAAAGGGTAGTTGACCACCTTCCCGAGACTGTGATCAAGCCAGTTCTGTCAACAGGCAGGAGGCTGGACGGGATCACTGGTTCCCTCCTGGCGGTGCTGAGAGAACTGCAGTGTGGTTTGGTAATCTCCCCGGTGTGCCCCAAGAATCCGGGGACTCCACCATATATGATTTCGGGGCACTCTGGCAGGTACACTTCCATTCTCGAGAACGTGCCCATACGAAGGCACTGGGTTAAATCGAAGGTGGTGGCTACTGCCAAAGGGGACCTTGGTGTACTGGCTGAGTGATGGAATGGTCTAAATCGTGCTCAGCCACAAAAAGCTGAGCTAATATTGTTTTTTAGTTCTCTGGAGGGAAGTGGGAGACAATCACATTACTTTTATCTTTATGATAATGTAGTAGAGAATAGAATAGTGTCCGCCCCACCACTCCTACGAAAGGGAAACAAAGCCTCTTCCTTTGTTGGAGTGGGCGGGTGGGACGGGGGAGGGAGGTTCTGCCCAAGCAAGGCAGAATGATTCCCTTTCCTGATTCATCATCCCTATCTGGATTGCATAAAAAGCCAGGACATTAAAAACATGTCTCTGAATTGGAATCTGTTAACTTAAATCAAAGATTTTGTGGATCGTGAGCTTATGAGAATAATAAAAATCAAAAAGCTCTGAAGTGGCCCTCGGAGAACAAAACAAGGGCAAAAAATAGAATTCATCTCAAACAGGAACAATTCTAGCCAACGAATTATTCATTTCCATGACACCTATCACCATAGAGAGAAAAACACAACTGGGGAGTTTGTTTCTTTGTTTTTCACAATGAACGATGAGCAGGACGCAAGACTTGAAAGCAGTCAGGAAGCCTGACCTCTAACTGGAGGAAAGCTTATATTAACCAAGTTCCAACATAAAGATCATGAGAGTAGTTATAAATTAAACGAAGTGGACAAATCAAACAATAGTAACTAAATAGGTAAGGGCCTAAGGTACAGAGGTGGGCATTGGGTGGACACAACCAGGAAGATGGGGCGATTAATCAGACACAGTGGGTTGCTCCTTATGGGTTAACTGACATGGGTTTTCTTCATCCGCCTTTTGCTTCGAGAGCGGGCTTTCCGAAGAGCTTCCTGGAAGAAGTCTGAGAGGTGGATTTATATATGACCCGGGGAAACCGTCACTTATAAAATTTAACTTTCTTCAAGATGTTGGAAATGTATTTTTACAACTTCTCTTTTTTCCCTCCATGAGTAATTTGCAAGAATAGTACAGCTGGGGAGATGTTCGTCAATGGAAACGGGGTAGGCAGCATAACGAATAGAAGCACTGTCAGTTAAGAGGTGAGAGAAGGATCATCTTTCACTTCAACTTTAAATGACAATGTTGATAACGTCTGTCAGATGCTTTATCTTCCTTTTCAATGGATCAAAGGTTAGATGGTGTTCTTGAAAGAAAACATCTTAATAGGGTCAAAACATTAGGAAACAATTTAAGTTGTCGAAATAATTCGGCAATAACGCCTCAGTCATAATGGGACCGAACAATTACCACCATCTCACATCAAATGCTGCTGTCGTAGGAGGAAAAGAAAAGTAGATGGATATTCATGTTTCAGGCACAAAATTAGACATTAACTGAAAAAGCTTCAGCTGTTACCCTGAATATAAGACTGCAGCTTGCATCTTTCTGCAATTGCTTTTTAGTTTCCTTTTCATTATTCCTATTCAGTTTCCTTCTTTACAGAATGGCGATCCATCCTGCAAAAGGCAGGGCCCTGAGGTCACTGGGACTCCTAGTTCGCGTAGAAGCAAGGCCACCCGGCCCTCTAGAAGTGCGGATGGAGCCCGGGGCCAGTCAAGGTGGAGGGCCGCTAGCTCCCCGATGAGAAAAGGGAAGTGGTGTTTACAGAATAGTGCAGTACATCCATCCTTAAACCAGTTCCCCAGACTCAGCCCTGAAAACACTAGTGCCAAGGCTGACTTGATTCCACGTTGGGTGGTTCTGCTGTTCACCACGAGTCGGTGGGGGCTTCCAAGGGCATGCGGTCTTGTCGATCATTACATCTCATTGCCTGAGGTTCGGTACGTACCAAGTGTTACCAGAGAGTGCTCTGGATGGGCTCTCCTATATAAACAGTGCTCTGACCTAAAAGTCATCTCTCTGGAGGGATGTTTTAGATCAGACGGGTGTACTCTTGACTCTCTGAGCTGCCGTTCAATTAAACCACAGCCCTAAACTGGAGCACGACTCCAGTCCCCGGCTTATTTCCTGGCTTATCCTTCACCCCACCTCCACCTCAGTAGGGTGTGGGGTGGCCGTGGGGTCAAGGATAAGCCAGGAAATTCACTAGTCCTGTTCTCTCCTAAGAAGTAATATCAATAGTAATATTAGTAGCATCTTTTGAGTGCCCACTCGGTGCAGCGCGCTGTACTGGACGCTCGGGAAATACTGATTAAAGAGGTTGCGCGTTTCCCGCCCACCGGAGCTGCTTCTTCGAACCCCCCAGACAGATCTCTTCCCTCACACAATCTCGGAGCTTACTAGGGGCTAGGGAGCCGTTTGGGCAGCTGGGTGGCACCTCAGATCTATTAGTGACCACACATTTTAAATATTAAACTTGTTCACTTCCCAGCCCAGCTTGCAAAGTACAAAATCTGTGATGAGTCTCATGCTATTATAAACTAAATTCTGTTTGTGTCTTAGGTACCTCCAAATGGGAGCACTCTGGCTTCTCTTACCCTGAGTCTTAGGAACAGCCGTGTAGCACACTCCACAACTAGAACTAAAGTAAGCCAAAACACGCAAATGTCAAATTCCTTGGTATCTTTTTCCACCTTTTGGTCTGCATGTTGCTCTGTCATTTACCAGGAAGAAAAATGGGGAATGAAATGCACAGCTGTGGCGGCTCAATAGAGAACTTGCTCTCCTCCCTTAGCCAACTCACATTTGATTTTCCTGATAATTTGGGAAAGCAGCCCAGCAGATAATGATAATGTTGTTCCTCTTTTTTGGCCTCTTTTCAACCTTTCCTCACTGAAGTACTGCACAGAAATCCACAATCGGCCACCTGATTGCTCAGGAGAGTGGACTCACGACACCGTCACCCAACAGAACCCAGCTATCACATAAACTCCAACAAAAGCCCAAGGGCAGCCCCCCTGTGAGCTCTGAACACCCTCTAAAAAAGTTTGCTTTGGTAACTTTGGTTGGAGAGAGGGAGGTCCAATGAGAGGAAGGAGAGTGGATTCCTACTAACATTGGCAAAGCCTGTAGAAGGAATTCCGGAGAGATGCTGTTGTTAATCTGTCCATCAAGAGAGGTGAACTTTTCTTAAAAATCAAATGTCATTTCTCGGTCACCTCTGTAGCTTATTTCCATTGTCGAAGAACAACAGATGAGATTTTTTTCATTATCAATTTAACTTATCTGTTTTGAATGCTTTTGCTTTGATGTTAGGCAAATTAAGTGATAAAATAGAAGAGAAGTTATAGAAAAGGCACAAAATGACATTTGGAATATGAATAATCTATGTATGCTTCCTAGGGCTATGAAATGTCAACATCTTCTTTGTAATGTAAACTGCAGGTGAAATCCACTTCAGCTCCCAGGAGATTTACCCATTTTTAGGGTTTTTTTGTCAAGTTATAGTGTCCCTTCTATTGTAAACCAATTCTTGATTAAGAATTGCAGAGAAATAGAGAATGCCACAGCAGTTAACAGGCTCGATAACCTCGATATCTCGATAAATGGAGATTTACCCATTTTTAGGGTTTTTTGTCAAGTTATAGTGTCCCTTCTATTGTAAACCAATTCTTGATTAAGAATTGCAGAGAAATAGAGAATGCCACAGCAGTTAATAGGCTCGATAGGGAAAAAAGCGGCTAATTGAATGATTTGGGCAAATCTGAATCATTTAGCCACAGAAAACTGATCAGAACTCAGTTCTGACCTCAGTTTTGCCCTGTGTTTCCTGAAGGAAAATATATCTTCTAAGGAAAGTCTATCATCACAATAGTATTGGACACAGGATTTCTCTCTTACTGTATGTAAAGCAATATACAGAGTTATTTGGAGAGTTGCAGTACTATAGGGTTGGAAGACCCGATCCCTGCCGTTAAGGAGTGTACAATCTCTGCAGGGCTTGTTAAGCATAATAATAATAAAAATGAGTGGTATTTGTTAAGCGCTTACTATATGCCGGGCACTGTTCTGAGTGCTGACATCTCCAAACTTGCAGTCCTTAGAAATTTAATCTTCAAAACTAGCAGATCAGAGCAGTTATTTAGGGAACCAGAAAGAAGAGACATAAAGGAGGGAATGTTTCTGATCTCAGAATGTTTGCCTGTATTGGGGAAGCCTGCTCTTGTGATTGTAAGTTGCTGGAGCTGTTAGATGACACCGGCCTTTAGGTCCCGGGGACACCGGCAGCACTGAAGAAAACGGAGAAAACTCCTTAGATTGTCCCGTGTTCATAAGCTGGTTTTCGAGCAGTGGAGGCAACGGCAGGAGCCTCAGCTAGACTGTAAGCCCGTCAAAGGGCAGGGACTGTCTCTATCTGTTACCGATTTGTACATTCCAAGCGCTTAGTACAGTGCTCTGCACATAGTAAACGCTCAATAAATACTATTGAATGAACAGGAGCAGTCTTTTCTCTATGGCTTCTGTTGAATCTATGCAACATCTACGCATTTCCCCGAGCAGCTTGGCCTCCAAGGGTCAGACATCGGTGACTTTGAACATCACAAAGTGAAAACTTCTTTTCCCATGTGGGATGAAGTGAAAAGAGATCCTCCTCAATCCCTCTAGACTGTAAGATCTTTGTGGGCAGGGAACTTGTCTACCACTTCTGCTATATTGGACTCTCCCCGGCACTTAGAACCGTGCTCTGTATACAGTAAGCGGAGAATTAATACTTTTGACCGATCAGCTCTCGCCTTCCTACTCGGCCTCATTAGTCTCCCACTGCAACCCAGCCCGCACACTTCCCTCATCTACCGCCTACTTACTTACGGTGTTTCGCTCTTGTCTATCTTGCTGCTGTCCCCTTGCTCATCTCCTCCCTGTGGTCTGGAACTCTCTCCAGTTCCACGACCAACAGAAATCCCACCACTCTTCTCATCTTCAAAGCCCTACTAAAATCACGTCTCCTCCAAGAAGCTTTCATTTCCCCCACCCTACTCTCCCTCTCTTCTGCATCACCTAAGCATTTGAGCTCACCCCACCCCCAGCACTTACGGACACATCCTTATGCTCTGCTGCTTCTCCTATCTGTAGTTGATTTTAATAGCTATCTCCCTCATTAGACTCTAAGCTCCTTGAGGGCAGGAAGCAGCATGGCCAGTGGCAAGAGCCCGGGCTTTGGAGTCAGAGGACGTGGGTTTTAATCCCAACTCCGTCTCTTGTCTCCTTTGTGACTGTGGGCAAGTCACTTAACTTCTCTTTGCCTCGGTTACCTCATCTGTAAAATGGGGATTAAGACTGTGAATCCTGTGTGGGACAGGGACTGTGTCCAACCTTATTAGCTTTTATAATAATGATGGTATATGTTAACTGCTTACTATGCGCCAAGCACTGTTCTAAGGGCTGGGATAGATGCAAGGTTATCAGGTTGTCCCGCGTGCACGGCACACAGTAAGCACTTAAATACCATAATTATTTTTATTCTTACCACTCTACGGCATTGTCTTTTCCCAAGGGCTTACTACAGAGCTCTGCACACAGTAAGCGCTCAGTAAATACCATTGATTGAGTGACTGCCTTAGCCCTGACTGAAATGCTTCTCCGCTTTCCTGCCAAAACTCTAACCTGACTTCAGAAGATTCACCAGGTTTGAAGGTGAAAAAAGCAGAGCATTAGACAGATTCAACTCTACAGATGATTCCGAGTGATATATAAAAGATACCCGTGAAAGTTTAGAACCGGGTCCCCAAGGTAACGGCAAGACAAACTTGATAAAAGTGTTGAGTGAGGTTTACTCTCTTCAAGAAAATAGATTTCTGTACCTAACATTTCTGCAGAGAGCTGGATAATGAGTTCATTATCTTCATGCCTTATTAGAAAATTCTCTCAGCTGGCTGCTTTGAACCCAGATCTGGCTCTTCCAATGTTGAATTTGCACTTTAAGACGGGGGTGGCTGGTGGGAAGGGAATTAGGAACCCCAAATCTGCCAATGACTCAGGTGCACACGTACAGAGAGGCAGTCTGACCTCTTCATTCTTCGGTTTCCGTATACGCAACAGAGAAATAATAACCCTGACCTACCTAATAGGGCTAGTGGGATGAATAACAGATCAATGAATGCAAAGAGCTGTACAAATGCTGAGGATTATTAATGCATTCAGAAATGAGCTCTATGCAAGAGAGCAAATCCACAGAATTTGGAGGGGGAGGGAAAAGAGAGGGAGGAACAAGGCACTTTAACCACACCCATTTCTTTGATGCAGATTACTATCAATCGTATTTACTGAGCGCTTACTATATGCAGAGCACTGTACTAAGGACTTGGAAGAGCATAAGAGAACAGTATAACAGACACATTACCTGCCCACAATGAGCTTACAGACTAAAGGAGGAGACAGACACTAATATAAATAAATTATATATATATATATGTGCATATATATATATATATATATATATATATTTATCCATAAGCGCAGTGGGGCTGGTAAAAGAGAAGGGAGTGGGGAAAAAAGGAAATAATGGCTTAGACCAGAAAAGCTTTTTGGAGGAGATGCATTTTAAATATGTCTCTGAAGGTGGGAAGAATAATGGTCTGTGAGATATGAGAAGGGAGGGCGTTCCAGGCCAGATGCAGAACTAACCTCTGAAGTGCAAATTTATTAGAAACCAAGGAGCCAGCAAAAATAGTGCAGACTTTGAATATCATGTGAATACGGTTGAAGCAATGTGGCCTAGTGGAAAGAGCACAGGCCTGGGAGTCAGAGGACTTGGGTTTAATCCCCACTCCACCACTTGTCTGCTGTGTGACTTTGGGCAAGGCACTTAACTTCTCTGTGCCTCACTTACCTCAGCTGTAAAACGGGACTACATCCTCCATCTTCCGACTTAGACTGTAAACTCTATGAAGGACCGGGACTACGTCCAACCTGATTATGTTGTAACTATCCCAGTGTTTAGAACACTCCTCGACACATAGTAAGTGCTTAACATATACTGTTGAAAAAAAAGTTAATCATTTCTTTAGCGCGTTGATGCAAAGGATAGAGGCACATTCCAAGATACTACACAATCTGAACGGTTCACCCAGGGTATATATCGTGTCATTTTTTTAACTGGGGCATTTCCTGCTTTGAATTATGAGGGCATTTTACAGGTCCCACTCTTTGCTTATACACCAGAAGCCCATAGCAATCAATCAATTTGAGGCCTTACTGTGTGCAGAGCACTGTACTGTACACTTGGTAAAGAACGTTACTATAGAATAGCTGGACACAATCCCTGCCCGTGAGAATTTTACAGTCTACGATCTGCAGCCTGACCCCTGCTACCTGGCTCCCGTCCTGGTGCTCGCCCTGGGTCACAGAGTCCCTGACAGGTTGAGTACCTGTTCTCTTGGATGATGATGATGTTGACAATAATAAACTATTTGTGGTGTTTCCTATGAACCAAGCAATGTATTAAGCACTGGGGTAGATACAAGATAAGCAGGTTGGACAAAGTCCCTGTCCCTCATGGGGCTCACAGTCTAAGCAGGAGGGAGAACTTAATCCCTATTTTCCAGATGAGAAAGTGGAGGTACAGAAGTTGAGTGACTTGGCCAAGGTTACCTAGAAGGCAGAGCTGGGATTAGAATCTAGGAACCTAGAATCTAAGAACCCGGTCTTTCTGACTGTAATGGTAAGCTTCCTGCTTTAACCCCAAGGGACCTCTCGGGAGTAATTTGGTGACCTTTTAGTGTGTAACAGGGTCTGGCCTTTACAAAAGATATTCAGAAACATTCTTTATATTTTTCTTGGCAAGTTAGCTGCTTGCTCCTTGCCATCCTGAAGCCTTGACTCTGGGGTTTTTAGAGATTTAGAGATGGGGTAAGATATCTATTGCCTATAGGTGTTTTCAACCAATGTATAACTTTCCCAAGGTAATGTTAGCTTAGGGAATATGAACCTAAGGTGCTTTATAACTGTCTTCATTGCCTTCTAAGCAGAAAAGGTGAGGGAGAGACAGATAGATGAGAGAGAGAGGGGAGAAAAAGAAAGAGCGACAGAAAGAGGAGAGACAAAGGGGAGAGAGAAAGAGAGAACACCTCTGCTTCTGGGAAAAAGGACCAGTCCCAGGTTACCTTGAGAAAATTGGATTTAATCAAGCATTTTGATGCATTTGGCACAGAGTAGCTAATCAAACACTGACTGAACACAATCAGGATTTGCTCCCAGTTTCCCGCCTCCACTGCAACTCACCTAGAAATTCCGTTATTACCTTCAAACTGGCAGGTGTAATTGGATTTAGCTGGATGGATGGGAAGCAGGGCTACTGGGACATAGAAATGAAGATGCTCGGGCTAAAGTGAGCTTCACTTGAGAGGGGGACGAAAGGAGGACAAAAGTCTTCCGTTTCTCACTCAACTTGTAAGAAAGAAGGACCATTAGTCAAGAGCCAAAAGAACAGTACAGAAAGGAAAGTGAATGCAGACCAGAGACAGAGAAGGAAAAAAAAACAAGGGAAGAAAGGAAGTAATCTATGTTATTTTTGTTCCCTATTCTTATTTCAAAGTTTTTGAACTATTTTTCAGATTCAGTGAAATATTCTGTTAGCTACTACTAGTGAACTAGCCAATATTAGACCATGATGAGGTTTTTTTTTCCTCGGAAGGTTGAATTTTGGGCTGCACAGCCGTATAACCCCAACCCAGACCGACATCAGCCATCTTGAAATCAGGGCAATCGAAGGACGATATAAGATAGAAAAACTCCTACAGTGAACCTATTGAGAGTTCTGAAGACTGGCTGACCCAGATTCTTCGACAAGAAAAGATCAAAGTCAGAACTTAATTAGCACCACAAGCTAGAAAAGAGTACAACAGAAAATACTACGGTCAAAGTTTACAAGGGATTTTTTTAAGCCATGGAGATTCAAGACCGCTAGAGCCAGGCGGGTGATTTGGCTACCAGAAATCAATCAACGGTATTTATTGAGTGCTTACTGTTTGCAGAGGTCTGTAATAAGCACTTGGAAGAGTACAATACAACAGAGTTGGTAAACACATTCCCTGCCCCCAGTGAGGGCAGGTGACCTCAGAACTTCCTTGGGAAATGGTTGGAAAAACGGTGTAGGTGAAAGTAACCCCAAATTAACCCATCCTAGCTTCATTTTTATCCCGGAATAGTTTAAGCCAACAGAAATATATTGCCACAAGTTTTTCTTCTGGAGGGTTTTGGGAGAGCAGGCTGGAATACCGATCACAGCCAGCGGCAAGGCCCGACTGTCTGACTCTGCCTGCCCTCAGGAGAACTTGGCCGAGTAGCCAACTTATTAACGGCAGAGGAACCGATTGTGGATTCTGCAGGAATCAATTCAGATGAACAAGATGGGCCTGTTGGGTCAGATCAGGTTTGAATGGTCTTCGTGTGATCATCCAACTGAAAAAAAAATCGGCGAGTCTTCGGTGATCATTTTTTTTTACTATTTAAATCGAGTGCTTTGCCTGCCAGCACCACCTCAAGGCAGTGGTCAAGACTGGGATCTTACTGAACAGTTTCTTGGTGAAATCAGCAAGCTTGAGGTTAACTAACAGAACGTCTTTGAAAGCTTCATGGCACTGCCTGACAGGACGTTGTTCGAAGTAAATGGAAAGCATTCAGCTTGGAATGAAGTTTCTGTTTCACTTCATTCGACTACAGCTCCGATATCTGGGAGTAGCACCTTCTGACTGCAGTTGACCTCAAAACAACAGCATTTGCTATGCGAAGGCAAGTTTCCCAAGAAGAGGTCTCAAGGCAGGAATAGAAAGACTTCATTTTAAGAGCAAAATGTTGTAGCATGGAAAATGCTTCATAATAATAATAATAATGTTGGTATTTGTTAAGCGCTATGTGCCGAGCACTGTTCTAAGCGCTGGGGTAGATACAGGGGAATCAGGTTGTCCCACGTGAGGCTCACAGTCTTCACCCACATTTTACAGACGAGGGAACTGAGGCACCGAGAAGTGAAGTGACTTGCCCAAAGTCACACAGCTGACAGGTGGCGGAGCCGGGATTAGAACCCATGACCTCTGACTCCTAAGCCCAGCCTCTTTCACTGAGCCACGCTGCTTCTCTTAACGATCTCCTAGCAGAGGAAGGTTCATCATAACCAATAACTTCAACACCATTTTTTTTTTTAGTTAACTGGATTTCTTCAAATACCCAAATACTCAAGGAACAGTCCTATGCAAACTAACCAGTTCTGGCTAGATAATCTCCAGTGCAAAACTTGGCATTTTGCTCACTATTCCAAAAGGCCCTCACCCCTTTTAGGGATTTAAGACAATAATGAGGTTGGATACCAACACCTCAACAAGGCCACCTACCCCCAACACCACACCCCCATCCTCTCGGCTCTCAGATTCCTCCTTGAGTATTCCTTGACACCGTACAGAGTAATCACCAGATGTCTTCCTCTGCAGCTTTCACAAAATGATTAGACTGTAAGCCCGTCAATGGGCAGGGACTGTCTCTATCTGTTGCCGAGTTGTACATTTCAGGCGCTTAGTACAGTGCTCTGCACATAGTAAACGCTCAATAAATACTACTGAATGAATGAAAATGGTTTCACATCTACATAGCAGGAATTGATGAAACCTCTCAACCACTACTGGGACACTCCTCTCTGTGAAATGTTAGGCTGAGGAAGAATTTCTGACTGTGGTAATGGAGGATTTCAATAGATTAAAATCTGGGGGCCCATTAATTTCATTATCCTTCCCCAAACAAAAATTTTTAAATGAGAGATGTTCACAGACTGCAATTAGACTGCCCACAGTAACCAGGAGAGAAGTTAAATCATTGTTTTCAAATGACTCTTCCTCGTGGGCTGGCTTCAGATAGGGGTGGATAGGTTAGGCAGGGCAATTTCCCCAAGGCCCAGATGCAGGAAAGCCCCCTGGTTCAACCACTCAAGGTTACCAATTTTGGGGATTGCCATGGGGATCCCCAGAAGAGGCCAGGGCACTTCAAAGAATGAAACTACTGTGTTGACAAGTAGTTCTGTTCCCTAAGCAATGGGTTCTCTCTGTCCCAGTAGAAGGGCTCTGCCCAAGGCTCCCATTTGCCCAATTTCACTCTGCTGCCTGGATCATCTGGCTAAAAAAATCATTCAGTCCGTGTCTCCCCGCACCTTAAAACCCTCCAGTTGTTGCCCATCGCTCGCTTCGTCCAACAGAAATTCTTCACCATCAGATTTAAGGTACTCCACCATTCCTACTTGACTTCGCTGTTTTCCAATACATCCTAGCCCACACACTTTGCTCTTTTAACACCAACCTGCTCGATGTACCTCGATGCACACATCTGCATCCCCCACTAGACAGTAAACCCCCTGAAGACAGGAATCATGTCTACCATCCCCCCAGCACTTAGTACAATGCTCTGCACATAGTAAGGACTCAGTAAATTTCATTGATTGATTGGCTAATTAACTGTTTAGTAGCCAACCCCTGGCTTACACTCCTACTTCTGGCCTGGAACTCCCTCCCCCTTCATATCCAATGGACACACTCCACTATCTTCAAAGCCCTACTAAAATCATATCTCCTCCAAGAGGTCTTCCCTAACCAACCCCTCATTTCTCCATCCTATTTGCCCTCCCCTCTGTGTTGCCTAAGCACTTAGGTCTGATCCCAGCCCCCTAAAACTTATGCTCATATCACTATAGCCTGTGCTCCTCTTATCAGGAATTTATTTTCATGTCTGTCTCCCCAGCTAGGGCTCATAACTACCAACACTATTTTATTATACTCTCCCAAGCGCTCAGAACAGTGCTCGGCGCAGAGTAAGCATTCAATAAATATTACTGATTGAAAGCTGGCACGAGACGCAGTGACGGAAACAATTTTGATTATAAAAAGTCACAAATCCAACTGCTATTTGGGTGATGTTCTACAGTGAATAAGGTGGCTTTGTCACCTTGATAGCACCCACCCACAACATCTGGTGATAGACCTGGACTTCAAATTTAGCCAGGAGGACTCTGGCCTCCCCCAATCACCTCTGAATCAAGAAGACACAGCTTCTCTTTCTCCTCCATCCTCAACAGTCGCGTTGCAGGTATGCCTGGACATTGTCAAGTGCCAAGTAGATCTTCCTTCTGGATTGTTACAGTGGGTCAATATATGCTACTTACTCCCTCATGCGCTTCATCCTGGTCTCAGCCATGGTGCTGTTTAGAGGTCTTGATACCTCGGGCCCGCCTGTAGCCACACTGCTGACAGTCCTCACGCCTAGAAATCAATGTGCAAACACACAATCTTATTTCCACCCTCAGGCACTTTTCAAGGACAATTAGAAACCCGGGAGAAAGTCACCTGCGAGCCTAAGAAATATTGCTTTAATTAAAGATTTCTTAGATTACTACATGCACATTAAATAGCTGTCTTCTAAAGGAAAAGGCTTGCAGGTTTTAAATTTGCAAGAAATTTGCAGACCAATCATCTCGAGAACATTTTGTCAGATTTGTTTATTAAAAGGGGTGTTACTCCAGTAATAAACTGGAACAAAGAAAAGAAACCTGCCAAAAAGGAAATGTGCTTGGATAATACCGTTCTCTATTGCTTTCCCTGTTGCGATGGCTATCTACTTGCGCTGGAAGCCTCCCCTCTTACGGGACATGCATAATTCTCAGACTTCGCCCTGCTTTTGGTTGAGAGGACAGAACACTGCTCTGGGAATTAGGAGGCCTGAATTTTAGTCCTAGTCCTGCCAGTAGCTGACTCATGAGGAAGCAGACTGCATATGAACATCTTGGGCTGCCCTCCCGCCTGCCTGCCCCTGCAGAAACATGAGAAACAAGAAGGTGTGAGGGGGTGTGAACGATGTCAGGCAAGCTGTTATCACTCTTATCAATTCCTCCGTGCAGGTTCTCGGTCCTGACATCTCAACTATTACTTGACTCCTGGTTGAAGTTACGTAAAACAGTCTTGGTGATTGCCGACCACGGTCAGAAAAAAAAATCCTCAACAGCCTCTGCATTGATCACCATCAACCATTTCAGAAGATGGCTATTTGATTAAGTCGACTGACCAGGGCAACTAACACCGGGACCTAGTTTTAGGCCCTAAATTCAAGCCTGAATAGGACTAAGGTCCCTCTCCTCTCAGGGTCACACCTGGAGAGTTTCCAGTACTCTACTAGACTCGGCTCTGGAGAGAAAGTCAAGCAGAGGCCTGTCCATTCCACTCCAATTTGGCCAGTGGCTAACGAGTGGAAGGCAATCAAAACTCACCCGTGCTGGGCAGCAGCGGCAAAGGAGAGAGTCGAGGGCGGAGACTAAAGTTTACTGCGTGGAAGGAGGCGATGGTAAGCCACTTCCGCATTTTGACCAAGAAAACTCTATGGATCCACTACCAGAACGATTGCAGATGGAGACCGGGGCCTTCTGGGAGAGATGTGTCCGTGGTGTCGCTACGGGTCGGAAATGACTCGACGGCGTAAGACCGGACAAGGACTAGGGATTTGTTCGCTTTTAAATGGCCTCTCACCTTGGTCATGAGGACACAAACCAAAACTGATAATGCCACTCGGGCATCTAGGGAACTGGCACTGTTTTAAAGCATATTCATGTGAAATGGCAGCTTGCCTTCACAAGTTAGAATGTTGGGAAGCCTGTGGCTGCTGCTGCATCTGTGCCTTCTGTGATGGTTGGGCTCTGAAAAGTTCTGAGCCACAAGGAGCCAGCAACTTTGCCCTTTGGCAACAAGAGAAACAGCCTGGCCTAGTGGAAAGACCACGGGCCTGGCAGTCAGAGGACAAGGGGTATACTGTACTCTGCCCAGCGCTTAGTACAGGGCTCTGCACACAGTAAGCACTCAACAAATACCATTGACCGCCAGAGGTTCCAATCCCGACTCTGTCCCATGCCTGCTGTGTGACCTTGGGTAAATCACGGAGTGGCTCTGACCCTCACTTATCTCATCTGTGTGATGGGGATTAAGATTGTGAGCCCTACGTGGGACATGGACTGGGTCCAACCTGCTTAGTTTGTATCTAACCCAGCACTTAGTACAGTGTCTGGCACACAGTAAACGCTTGGAAAATCCATTAAAAATAGGGCCCATAATGGATTTATATCTGCCTTTGTCTTTTATGTCCTGTTTTTGGCTCCCTTATGTGCCTGCCAATCCCTTTTGATTCTTAAACTAAGAGTGCCTTGGGGAAATGCTTTGTTTCCAGAAGGCACTCATTAACAACTACTGACTGACTGAATAAAGGAATGCATATCAATTATTTCATTTTATCCTTATGACTTGCCTGAAGGGTTAGGGGAGGCAGGAACAATTTAACTGCAGATACTGAATCACGGTATCCTGTTGCAATTCTGAGGTTGAATGATATCCCAGAGCTGTTGCAGAAGGCTATCGACCAATGAATGGTATGTACTGGGTGCTTACTGAGTATACAGTAGCAAGGTTAGAGGAAGAGCAGGGACTCTCACTGAGGGCCCTCCAAAACCTTTATGCTTTTTCCAGTCAGCGGCAGTGACACTCTAATAATAATATTAATAATCATGGTATTCATTAAGCGCTTACTATGTGCCAGGCACTCTTTTAAACACTTTAGATACAAGATAGTTGGGTTGGACACACGTAGGGCTCACAGTCTTAATCCCCATTTTACAGACGAGGGAACTGAGGCACAGAAAAGTTAAGTGATTTGCCCAAGGTCACACAGCAGACAAGTGGGGGAGCCAGGATTAGAACCCACGACCTTCTGATTCCCAGGCCCGTGCTTTATTCACTAGGCCATGCTGCTTCCCATCCCAGCCACTCTACCTTTCCAATCTTTCCAATCAGCCCCCCAGCACTTCGGTACATAGTCAAATTTTATTTATTTATATGAATGTCTGTCTCCCCTACTAGACCGTAAGCTCCTTGTGAGCATGGAACAGGGCCACCAAATGTCATACTGTACTCTCCCAAGCGCTTAGTACGGAGCTCTCTACACAGTAAGTGCTCAATAAATGACTGACTGAACTTCTCACCTGAGGATTACTTTAATGACTGATTCCTGCCTCCCGCCAAGGGCTACAGGCAACCTCATTTCTCAGCTAAATCTTGTGACTGACTGTTCTATAATCATCTCCTTTGGCAAGCTGAGTTATTGGTCAGCCTCCATTATCTGCAGTTCCCCAGGCAGCTTGCAGAATAATACACCGGAGTTGATTGTTTCTGAGATGGCTTCTGCCTTGCTTCTCATCTCTCTTGGGCCAAGGTGGCTGGCTCCTCATATTGAAAGGTGACAGAGAGAGAGAAAAAGCCTATCGATGGAGGAAAAAACCTTGAAAACGAAATCCCTGTGGGAACCACATTTCACCAGAGCTGAAGTTTACTATTAAATTTGATTTTTAGGCACCTCACCGATCCCTTATTCTCCAACACCTCTGAGTTAAACTGTGGGGAGCTGTGACCAAATTAGCATTAGTTACACCCTTGTGGAAATTGCTCTGACCTTTATTTGCTTGATTTGTGACTAATTGCCAACTGTCTTTGGAAGTGTAGGGTGGCTTCACCTTCCTTTTCTTCAAGCAAAACCAATTTTAAAAAGGGGGCACTAGAGTGGTTCAATTTAGAAAGAAATGGGAGGCGGAGGCTTAGATTTTTGGTAATATTGCTGTGACCGCAAACTGCTAGGAAAGTTTCAAACGGCAGTCATTTTGAAATGCAAAAACTCCCATCCCCTTACAGATCTCAGAGTTCTTTCTCCCTTAATAGCCCCAAAGAATAGCCGTGAACTCCCAAGTCCTCAGTACAGTGCTCTTTACACAGTAAGTCCTCGATAAAGAAGATCGATTGATAATTAGAGGTAAAGGTGCAAGAAGAGTCGCGAACGATGTTTAGCAGGATGCAAGAAGGAGTATCGAGGGTCGAGACGGAGACAATTTAAGGGTTAGAAGAACTTGCACATTTGGTATTCGCTGCAATTTGATGCCTAATCAGAAGCCCCAAATCATTTTTAAGTGATAGTACATATGGTGAGGAAGAAATCCCATACTCAAATTTTCCTTTGAGTCCAAGTGAGATATTGATTTTTCATGTTTTTTGTACTGAACCCAAATTTAACAGAGGCTCCTGAGATTTATATGGAATATTCTCCCGGTGGGTGGAGCCTCTATAAGGAACACAAGGGCAGGTTCTGGGGAAGCTCTTCTGTCAAATGCAAGCACCGGTGCTATGGATCTTACTGATAAATAGTGAAAGGCTCAGGGAAATGATGAGCTGAAATGCTATTTGATTTAGCATAGGGCATGTCCTGAAGCACAGGGTTAGCAGGTCCTGCCACATCACACTGGCTAGTCAAGCCCCGGAAAACTACAACCTTGGATGCGGTTCTGAAATACTCTGCTCTCTGTTGCTAAGAGACATGCGAAGAGGGGTTTTTCTTCCACATATTATTGTACCTCTCTAGGGTAACTAGCAGCACTGTGCTCACCCCAAAAGATCCAAGATTCAAGAAATCAGTAGGAACTTGAATGTCCTCTCCTTAGATTCGTTTGACTATTCTAGACTGCAAACACACCGTGGCCAGGGAACAGATCTACCAAATCTGTCATAATAATAATAATAACGTTGGTATTTGTTAAGCGCTTCCTATGTGCAGAGCACTGCTCTAAGCGCTGGGGTAGATTTACAGGGTAATAAGGTTGTCCCACGTGAGGCTCACATTCTTAATCCCCATTTTACAGATGAGGTAATCGAGGCACAGAGAAGTGAAGTGACTTGCCCACAGTCACAGAGTTGACAAGTGGCAGAGCTGGGATTCGAACCCATGACCTCTGACTCCCAAGCCCGGGCTCTTTCCATTGAGCCACACTGCACTCTCCCAAGGGTTTAGTACAGTTCCTGCACACAGTAATTGCTCGATAAACTCCAGTGGATTGATTGATTTCGGTAGGGGTCACCTTCTGCAAACATTTAAAGCAGCATACACCTTAGGATATTGGTCTGGGTACTGGGGATGATAATAATAATAATAATGTCGGTATTTGTTAAGCGCTTACTATGTGCAGAGCACTGTTCTAAGCGCTGGGGGAGATACAGGGTAATCAGGTTGTCTCACGTAGGGCTCACAGTCTTCATCCCCATTTTACAGATGAGGTAACTGAGGCCCAGAGAAGTTAAGTGACTTGCCCGAAGTCACACAGCTGACAAGTGGCAGAGCAGGGATTCAAACCCATGACCTCTGACTTCCAAGCCCGTGGTCTTTCCACTGAGCCACACTGCTTCTCCTTGCATCCATGCATTTGGGGATGTATGAAAGAGTTAATGATACAGAACTGAGTCAGATTCAAAGGATGTCAGATTTAGGGGCACCGTGCCACACATCAAAATGTAGTTGTAATTGAACATTTTCCCCCGTGCAACGCCACAGAATGGAATTTTCATGCCCTTCAAAATAGAGAGTCGAGTTGGTTTTCCCGCACACTTATTTCATACTGCAAATACCCTAGAACCGTATGAAATAATAAAGCGAAGTAGGGGTTTGGGCTTTGAAAACTTCAGGTTGACTTTGAATTCATTCAGAGCTTTAAAAAGTGTTTCTAGATGGATGCGATCTGTCAATAAAGACGTTTTGTAGTGACAATGAGATTCCGATTGGGGACAGGTTGAAAAGAAGGATCCTGCCCCTTTGATAGTGTGCCTACCCAGGCAAAGTAAAGAAGAAAATTGAGTTCAATAAGTGGAGAATTCAAGTTAAAAAAATGCCTCTTCCTTCATAACACTTTTTTTGTGTGTGGGGAGGGAGGGGGGTCTAAATGATTAGCGTATATGACACAGTAGATGCTGTTAGGATAGAAAAATTACTTCTTCAACTAACAAATTTACTAAGTTGTGGCCATTTCTGTCATTCATTTGCTACTCTACCTTAGTGGAAATATTACAGATACTGGTGTATCCCTACTTGCCGCAGGTATTGGTAAACTTCTTTTTTTTTTTTGCAGAAAAGTCAACAAAAATCAAACCTATGACCAGTCAGTATTCTTTAAAGCACAATGCATACCCACAATGTGTATCAGTAGCTCCTCATAGCAACAGTTGCTGCTGCCAGCAAGGGTAGGAAATAAAAATAATAATAATAAAATAATGTATTTGTTAGGCGCTTACTATGTGTCGGGCACTGTAGTAAGTGCTGGGGTGGACACAGTTCCTGTCTCACATAATAATAATAATAATGTTGGTATTTGTTAAGCGCTTACTATGTGCAGAGCACTGTTCTAAGCGCTGGGGTAGATACAAGGTAATCAGGTTGTCCCACGTGAGGCTCTCAGTTAATCCCCATTTTACAGATGAGGTAACTGAGGCACAGAGAAGTTAAGTGACCTGCCCACAGTCACACAGCTGACAAGTGGCAGAGCTGGGATTCGAACCCATGACCTCTGACTCCGAAGCCCGAGCTCTTTCCACTGAGAGCCATGCTGCTTCTCACATGGGGCTCACCGTCTCAATTCCCATTTTCCAGAGGAGGTAACTGAGCTCAGGGAAATGAAGTGACTTGCCCAAGGTCACACAGCAGATAAGCAGCGGATCCACGTCTCCCCCATCCTAAAAAAACCCGCTCTTGACCCCACTTCCCCCTCCAGTTATCGTCCTATCTCCCTACTACCCTTCCTTTCCAAAATCTTAGAACGAGTCGTCTACAATCGATGCCTAGAATTCCTTAACTCCCATTCTCTCCTAGACCCCCTCCAATCTGGCTTCCGTCCCCTCCACTCTACCGAGACTGCTCTCTCTAAGGTCACCCATGACCTCCTTCTTGCCAAATCCAATGGCTCCTACTCCATTCTGATCCTCCTTGACCTCTCTGCTGCCTTTGACACTGTCGACCATCCCCTCCTCCTCCGTACCTTATCTCACCTTGGCTTCACGGACTCTGTCCTCTCCTGGTTCTCCTCTTACCTCTCTGGCCGATCATTCTCGGTCTCCTACGCTGGAGCCTCCTCCCCCTCCCATCCTTTAACTGTTGGAGTTCCTCAAGGGTCAGTTCTTGGCCCTCTTCTGTTCTCCATTTACACTCACTCCCTCGGTGAACTCATCCGCTCTCACGGCTTTGACTACCATCTCTACGCAGATGACACGCAGATCTACATCTCCGCCCCTGTCCTCTCCCCCTCCCTTCAGGCTCGCATCTCCTCCTGCCTCCGGGACGTCTCCACTTGGATGTCTGCCCGCCACCTAAAACTCAACATGAGCAAGACTGAGCTCCTCATCTTCCCTCCCAAGCCCGGTCCGCTCCCAGACTTCTCCATCACCGTGGATGGCACGACCATCCTTCCCGTCCCGCAGGCCCGCAATCTCGGTGTCATCCTTGACTCGTCCCTCTCGTTCACCCCACACATCCTATCCGTTACCAAGACCTGCCGGTTTCACCTCTACAATATCGCCAAGATCCGCCCTTTCCTCTCCACCCAAACGGCTACCTTACTATTACGGGCTCTCGTTATATCCCGGCTAGACTACTGTGTCAGCCTTCTCTCTGACCTCCCTTCCTCCTCTCTCGCCCCGCTCCGGTCTATTCTTCACTCCGCTGCCCGGCTCATCTTCCTGCAGAAACGATCTGGGCATGTCACTCCCCCTCTTAAACAACTCCAGTGGTTGCCTATCGACCTCCGCTCCAAACAAAAACTCCTCACTCTAGGCTTCAAGGCTCTCCATCACCTTGCCCCTTCCTACCTCTCCTCCCTTCTCTCTTTCTACCGCCCACCCCGCACGCTCCGCTCCTCTGTCGCCCACCTCCTCGCCGTCCCTCGGTCTCGCCTATCCCGCCGTCGACCCCTGGGTCACGTCCTCCCGCGGTCCTGGAACGCCCTCCCTCCTCACCTCCGCCAAACTGATTCTCTTTCCCTCTTCGAAACCTTACTTAAAAATCACCTCCTCCAAGAGGCCTTCCCAGACTGAGCTCCTCTTCCCCCTCTACTCCCTCTGCCATCCCCCCTTTACCTCTCCGCAGCTAAAGCCTCATTTTCCCCTTTTCCCTCTGCTCCTCCACCTCTCCCTTCCCATCCCCACAGCACTGTACCCGTCCGCTCAACTGTATATATTTTCGTTACCCTATTTATTTTGTTAATGAATTGTACATCGCCTCGATTCTATTTAGTTGCCATTGTTTTTACGAGATGTTCTTCCCCTTGACGCTGTTTAGTGCCATTGTTCTTGTCTGTCCGTCTCCCCCGATTAGACTGTAAGCCCGTCAAACGGCAGGGACTGTCTCTATCTGTTGCCGACTTGTTCATCCCAAGCGCTTAGTACAGTGCTCTGCACATAGTAAGCGCTCAATAAATACTATTGAATGAATGAATGAATCCAGGATTCAAACCCATGACCTTCTGACTCCCAGGCCCGTGCTCTATCGATTATGCCGTGCTGCTTCCCAAAGGGAAGGGCAAAAAAAAAAAAAAAGGAAAAGGAGGACGAAGGGAGGGAAAGGGGAAGGAATGATAGGGAATTTCTGTCCCTTGGATCAGCTAAAGGGAAGAAAAATTTCACCGACCCAGGACGTTCCCACTGCCGCTCACTTAGGCAGCTTCTCAGTCAGCTCTTGTCCCTGCTCCCCGACACCATCCTCCCACCCAGACCAGCTGCCGAACCAGGAGAGAAGGTAACAGGCAGAGGGATGCGTTCTGGCTTCCACCCCCGTCAATGCAGAGGAAACCCCCAGCCCACATCGGTGCCAACGGGATACCCGGGGGGGAGGAGAGGGCACGGGGATTTGGGAAGACTGGCATTTGTTGGAGAACAAGGAAGAGAGAGAATGAGGGAGAAAGAGAGCAGAAGAACCAAATTGACATTTAGTTGTTTCCTTCCTCCCACTTCTCCTTTGCCCTCACTGTTCCAAGTCCCCGGGTGGGTACCAAGGCTCAAGAGCCACGCTGGATTCCAAGAAGGCCCAAATGTAGCTCAATGAGCCATAGGTTCCTAACCTCGGAATTTCAGGATTCGACTTTAACGCCATTCTATTTGGTGAGTGGAAATATAGAAAAGAAAGGAGGCCACTGTGTATTCTAGTTTATGGGTAAGACGGTGCTTGTTTACATGATGCTACAACAGCTTGGCCAAGTGGACAGATCACAGGCCCGGAAGTCAGAAGAACATGGATTCTAATCCCAATTGCACCGCTTTGCTGGGTGACCTTCAGCAAGTCACTTCACTTCTCTGTGCCTCGATTATCTCATTGTAAAATGGGGATGAAGACTGTGAGCCCCATGTGGGACAGGGACTGTGTCCAACCTGATTAGCTTGTATCTACCCAAGCGCTTAGTACAGTTGCCTGGCACATAGTAAGCACTTTACAAATGCCATAAATACCATCCCCCTGCATCCCCTTCCCCAAAAGACCACCAGACCATTCAGACTTGTATTTTCCTATATGGTAATAACCGAGTGTTCACTGCATGCAGTATACTGTACTAAGTATTTGGAAAGTAAGAAAAAAAGAAGTAGTCTGTTCCCTACCCACCAGGATCTTGCACTCGGAGAGACAGACATGAAAATATGTAAAAGCAGAGTATTCAAAATAAACTGAATACACAATTGAATAAGCAGATGCACTAAAGTGCTAAGGATGGATATAAATGAAAATACACATCCTCTTTATCCTAAATCCTGAGAATACCAGAATTGGAATTAGTTGCTTAATGCAGTTTCAAATTAGGTAGAGGTATCCATACTCTAGTTTTTAAAATCCTAATGAACGTCGGTCAGGTGCTTCAGTGGTGTCCCGCAACAGCTTCGAGAAGTCTAAAATTTAAGGAAGTGGTATTCTCATCCACTGGCGGTGCAATTCCTTATGTCAGTAAATGGAATGTGGGAATGGTTTTATTCCGGGATTAATTTAAAAGTTCGGGCCCACAAGTATGCCCCTCGTGAGCGAAATACACGTCTGCCTGAGGATCTGGGGCAGGGATGCGGAGAGGGGTGAAGTGTCGTGGAGTCTCGGCCCTTGCTCCTAGGACAAAGTAAAAAGGGAGAACACCATAATATTCTGTCCCCCCGCCGCCCCCCACAGTGTAAGCTCATTGTGGGCAGGAAATATGTCTGTTACATTGTACTTTCCCAAGCACTTAGTAACAGTGTTCTGCACAGAGTAAGCGCTCAATAAGTACAGTTGGTTGATTGATATTTTGGCACAGTCTCTCATCTCCTTAAAGAATACCACTTACACAGCACTGTATCCATTAACATTTCAGATTTTGTGTGAAAAGAGCAGGTCTACGTCTAAGCTAAGGCGGCTGGAAAATGGGCAGGGTTAGTCAGGGCAAGTTTACTGGAGAAGGCCCACTGGAAACATTGAAAAAGAAAGGAAGGAAACAAAATGAATATGAATTAGTCTTTCCTTAACATGGTCTAGTCTATTTAGGATATAAAGTACTTCTATTCTGGTTTCCAATCTTGAAAGGGCTAGCTTTTCCAGCTCACGAGGAAACAACCTGTTGAAATGAACTCATTGAGCCAAATCTTTGTTTCAAGATGAAAAGCACAGCACCTTGAAGTTAAATGGCTGTCACTCGGCCTCTCCACTTGGTGACTTTGTGTTGAAGAGTTTAACAGAAGGAAGTTTTTTTTAAGGGGCTCTGGACTTGAAAACAAACAGTGATAAAGACAAACCCTAATATCTTCTCTGATCTTTATCCGCCTTATTTGTTCAGTAGACATTACAGGAAGTCAATTAATACCAGAGCTCAGAGGGGGTTCTCAAGGGTAAATTTCCACAATTCAAATCAGTCAGACATATTAAAGAACTCTTCACGGGCGATAAGACTTTAGGGCTTCACTAACCTTCTAATCACTGCCTTAGAGACAGCCAGTGCGGGGCTACAAAGCAAACTTGAAATGTTCCAAAGAGTATTTATTGCCCTGCTGCTGCTAATACAAACCTACGCAAATATCTTCAGTGTCCAAAATGTAAAAGGATGGCCCTATTGAGATTGCTATCATGATTTATACTTTGAATAAAGGCCTAACTAGGTTACTACAATGTGGACAAGACAGGCAATAGCCAAACTAGGATGGAGCCCAAGAAGGGAAACAAAATGGACTGGGGTGGAGAGTGGAGCAAATACCTCACGGAGGGGTGGGAGAGGGAGTTTAATACCAGGTAGTGGACAACAGACACCCTTGGGGGCGGGGGGAGCATTATATAGGTGCCACCCCAATTTCCCCAAACCCATTTTCTGGCACCTCTCCCCATCGCAGGTTCCAGGCACAAAAATCTGCCTCTGAAAAGGGATAACACTGCCATAATTTTGCACATATTAAAAATGGCAACTTCATATTTGGGGCATCTTAAAAAATTAGGGTGAAATGGCTGTTGTCCAGATCCCCGCTGCCATACAGGGATCTTTCTTTGCTGTTTCTCTGAATTTCCGCTATTCTCCACACCACCCAGCAAGTTACTCTCCCTCTGCTCCAGGTCTTCCTCCTCTTGCTCAGCAATCCCCAGATTTTCTAACTCTTGAGATTTCAAAGTTTGGGACCTGATATCAGTCTGTGATAGTGCGTCACTCACATAAACTATAATGTTGACTGGTTCCGTAGATGAGAAGAGCCCTAACGATGATCTTGGGCTAGGGACAGGAAATTGCACTTCAAAGGCAGGATCTTGCAACCTAATGCTTCACAAGTATTAAACTCAATCCTCTCATTTTTGAAAGAATTTAAGTTCATCTTAGCAGGACTGTAATACAAAAAGTGTCCAACTCACAATTTACTACATAGAAATGCAGTTTTCTACTTTGACTCAGATACTTTTGTGTAGCTGAAAGTACACACCCTCCTAAATAAGGGAGAATTAAGTTTCATTAATCAATTAATTCTCTCAATATTCCTTCAAGATTTAAAAGCCTCATATATTGTATTTCCTCCTTACATGAACAGAAATCAGAGCCTGAGATGAAACTGGTTTTCCCTAAATGCTTATTAGAATTACCCTGTAAGAGAGAGACTCCGACCAGTTATTACGTTTTCAGATTTTTTTCTTTTTGCATTTCTAATTCTTTTGCTTTCAAGTTGAAGAAAATCTACGTCAAGGGAATCTTTGTGACAGGCATGTATGACTTAAATAAAGAATATGATGACATTTAAAAAAAATTTAAACCATGTTTAATTTAGGGTATATTGTGAAAGGCATAAACCCATTTACTGTGGTTTCATTTTAAAGTGTGGCTCGCTTTCTTATTTAAGATTAAATCTACTCTTGAATCCTAATAACGTTTTGGCATAGAATAGCAACTATAATTATCAATAAGTGGTAACTATAATTGTATAATTGCTGAATCATAGTAACTCCCTGTAAATGTAATTAAAACAATGCTGGGTAGCGGGCTCAGCACACCTGAGTAATTTCACCAGCACAGATCTCAAGATTAATGAAATGAGACTGCCTTTATACAGCCTCTTTTTAAACAGTCTCCTCATCTGGCCATTTGAGAAAGTTTCGGCCTATCTGCCGGTGTATAACTTGTTCCCATTTTCCTTTAGGATGAAGTTTGGAATGCATTCTCTCCTCACTGTGTCTTCATATTCATGACATTATTTTCAACCCATGGGTATCCTACTCTAAAGTGGGAATAGGAAGAAACAAGAAGAATTAAAGGAGGGGATTTCGGGTCCTAAAGGGTATTTTAAGAAGCACATGTGGTAAACGAATCCCATCATCACATAATGAAAAGCTTGGGGATGGGGAATCATGGCTGGGGGGGTGAAGTGGGGTGGGGGAGTGAAAGGGGGAGGTCAGTTAGGCCCCTGTGCTCAGCTGGTGAGAAATTTCCCGTTGTTGGGCGGGGATGGTCTCTATCTGTTGCCCAGTTGTCCATTCCAAATGCTTAGTACAGTGCTCTGCACATAGTAAGCGCTCAATAAATACTATTGCATGAGTGAATGAATTTTGCTTCCAAGGCAGACTGCAGCCATAGTTTCAAGAGAACCGGACAGAATGATAAAGAGAAACATTTTGTTGGGTTGTTGGGTGAGTATTAATAATATGAACTACTAGGAAGTAACAATTGTAAGTTCTGTAATAAGAATAATGTGTTGTTACAACAGTCATCTTTGATGTTTATATTTCATTCAATGTAAATAATCTTTGGAAATCAGGAAAAATGTATTAGACCCTTTCCATTTTGAAATGTATCTGATAGAAAATGAAGTTACCTTAACTCAGAAGTAAAGGTAGGTGTGTATCTACCTTAACGTCTATTAATCAATGGTACTTATTGAGCGCTTACTATGTGCAGAGCACTATACTAAGCACTTGGGAGATTATACATGCATCTTCTATCCTCCACCTACACCCTCTTACTTTGGAGTACATATTCACTTCCAAGGCTTCGACATCGCTATGCTGATGATTCCCAAATCTAGGTCTCCAACCCTGATCTCTCTCTCCTGCTCTGCAGTCTCATATTTCTTCTTGCTTTCAGGACATCTCTACTCGGATGTCTCACCGACACCTCAAACGTAACATGTCCAAAACGGAACTCCTCCTATTCCCACCAAACCCTGTCCTCCCCGTGACTTTCCCATCATTGTGGATCGCACCAACATGCTCCCTGTCTCACGGGGCTGTGACCTTGGTGTTATCTTTCACTCGTCTCTCGCACTCAACCCACATATTCAATCTGTCATCAAATCCTGTCTGTTCAACCTTCACAACATTGCTAAAATCCACCCTTCCCTCTTCATCCAAACTGCTGCTAGCATGTTAATCGAAGTATCTTGATATCCTTCGATTAACATGCGAAGCATCTATCCTATCCCACCTTGATTACCGCATCAGCCTCCTTGCTGAGCCCCCTGCCTCCTGTCTGACCCCACTCCAGTCTATAGTTCACTCTGCTGCCCGGATTGTTTTTCTACAAACCTTTCGGACCATGTTCACCCACTTCTCAAGAACCTCCAGGGATCTCCCTCTGCATCAACACAAACACTTTACCTTAGGCTTTCAATCACCTTGCCCCCCTTCTACCTTAACACCCTGATTTCCTACTACAACCCAGACTTCACGCTTCGCTCCTCTCATGCTAACCTATCCTCGATCTCATCTATCTGGCTGCTGACCCCTTGCCCAAGCCCGGCTTCTGGACTGGAACTTCTTCCCTCTCCATAACTGACAGACAATCGCTCTCCCTGCCCTTCAAAGCACTATTAAGAGCACATCTCCTCCAAGAGGCCACCCCTGACTAAGCCCTTATTTCCTCTTTTCCCAGTTCCTTTCTGCGTTGTCCTTCCTCTTGGATTGGCACCTTTTATTCATCCCCTCAACTCAATCCCACGGCCTTTACGTACAAATCTGTAATGTATTTATTTTGGCCTCCGTCTCCCCCTCTAAACTGTAAGCTGGTTGTGGGCAAGGAGCATGTTTACTGATTGTTATACAGTACTCTCCTAAGTGCTTAGTATAGTGCTATGCACCCAGCACTCAGTAAATATGACTGATGTGGAAATGCCCAGACCCAGGGAACAAATCTTTAAGCAACCAATAAAGCAACAGATTCATATCCTAATTTAAAACATCAGTTTTACTGATATTTAACCATCCTTCCCTTTCGGACATTGTTCCAAAGTTAGCCTAAAGAGATCCAGTCAACTTTCAGAGAAGAATTCTAGCGTTTTTCAACTAGGCCACATATCAGTATTCACCCTCACTTTATCTTATGTCTCCGTGACAATTTATTATCTGGAGTTAGCGAGATCACGGTTGAGCTGTTTGAAAAGAAAATTTAGCAGCAGGGTTTTCTCCTTGAAAGTATTGCAATCTGGGCTTCATCCCATTTCTTGAGAATGAAAACGTTAAAGAAACCCCCGTTTCCTTTTGCAGACCTAATATCTTTCAATAGCTGGCTGACCTTCATGGTCACAACCCTCTCAGCTTGAATGAAAGCAATACGCTTCTCCGTAATATGGGAGGTGGGTAGATTTCTCTTCCCAGGAATTCGTGTAAAATCTATTATGCAGCGCCAGGCTGGATAATAATTACGACTGCCTCCAAATTTCCATTTTGCCTCAGACATGGGCAGGTTCACACTGAATAACTTCAAACTACTTTTCAGAGGTTGCAGCTTGTGTTGCTGTCTGGAAAAAAACCCCAACTTCTTTTAAGAGTAACTTTTAAAAGTATTAAGAAAATGGCAAGAGTGGCAAAAGAATGGAAAGGTCTAAATTGACTATATTCCAAGAGAAGGCTCACAGATCCTTCAAATAGTATGTCGTTACGGTGCGAAGTGACATCAACTCACCTAGAGAGCTGCACTCCAGGATATTCTCCAAATACCTGACCATTGCTTCAACATCACTGTCCTGTAGGCACAAGAGAGAAAGAAAATCATTGTGGTTGTTAGCATTTCTCATCCTGCTCATTGAATGAATACAGCAGGGCAGAAAACTGGGACTCCGTTTGATCTTAGCTGCTTTCCACATATTCTTCTTTAGCAATATGAAGCTTTCTGTGCAATCGAACATTCGACTCTTACTTGCCCCGGTGCGTACTGGCAGATCGGGAGTTCCTTAGTGGGCAGGGTGAATGGAAATCAGCGTGGTCTAGTGGAAAGATCATGGGCCGGAGAGGCAGAGGACCTGAGTTCTAATCTCGGCTCTGCCACTTGCCTACCGTGTGACCCTGGGCAAGTCGCTTCACTTCTCGGTGCCTCAGTTCTCCCGTTCTCCCTCCTACTTAGACTGTGAGCCCCATGTGGGACAGGGACCGTGCCCAACCGAATTAACTCGTATCTACCCTAGAGCTTAGAACAGTTTTTGATACACAGTAAGGGCTTAACAAATACCATAAAAAAGCATACAAACTCCAATTAATTCCAACCATCCGACACAGGGTCAACGTGATCTGGAGAAAATGACGCTTCCTAATTAGACCACCATTTTAACGTTTGTGGTTATGTCCACTCGGAATTAACATTACATTTTTCACCTCTCAATTTTAACTCATCGAGGCCAGGTAGGAGGGGGAAAGGTCACCGAGTGCTTTAAAGCCTAGATTAAGGCATTTCCATTTGAAGTGGAAGTGAATGGGCAACCACTGGAGGTTCTTGAGGAGTGGGGAAAACATGGACTGAAAGGTTTTTAGAAAAATGATCCGAGCAACAGACTGAAGGAAGGACTGGAGTGGGGAGGGGCAAGAGGCAGGGAGGTCGATGGGGAGGCCGATGCAGGAGTCGAGGTAGGCTACAATAATTGCTTGGCTGATCACTGTAGCAGTTCAGATGGAGAGGAAAGGGTGAATTTTAGAGATGTTGTGAAGATAGACCCAACGGGATTTGATGAAAGTTTGAACATGTGGATTGAGTGGGAGAGATGTCCCGGTTCCCATCTGGCTGCACTTGGGGTCAAACATAAAAAACGCCGGGAACGGACAACCCTTGCTCGTGGGGGCCTGCGGACCTGACACTCAAAATGCCTGAAACTCAAACCTCTGACTTCCATATGTATGACCCGGGACAAATAATAAAGAGAAGCAGAGCAGCGTGGCTCAGTGGAAAGAGCCCGAGCCTGGGAGTCAGAGGTCATGGGTTCGAATTCCGGCTCTGCCACTCGTCAGCTGTGTGACTGTGGGCAAGTCATTTAACTTCTCTGGGCCTCTGTTCCCTCATCTGTAAAATGGGGATTAAGACTGTGAGCCTCACGCGGGACAACCTGATTATCCTGTATCTACCCCAGCCCTTAGAACAGTGCACATAGTAAGCGCTTAACAAATACCAACATTATTATTATTATTATAAGGAAGTGCACACATTAAGAAGCACAGAAAAACTGGAGTTCTTATGGCATCCGTCTCAACCTAGAACTTAGTGATTAAAGAGGCTCGGGGAAGAAGGAAAGTAGTTTGGCATTACCATCACTAGAGGGGCATGTACGCTAAATGCCAGTTCTGAGTATCATAGTCAATCACACGGGGAAGGATGGCCAATGTCAGAGACTGGGTTAATTTGGTTATTAAAATTCAAAACGATCTCGTGATTTTTCTAGCAACTTATTTGTAATTTACCTCTTTGAAAGATGGCTACTGTCTCGCCTCTCATGGAGGTTAATAGGAAAGGGAGATATTTCACACTCCAATTACAACTGCCTGAGGTTTTTTCTGATCTTGCTTCATGCTCTACGGACACTTGGGTGTTAGGATGGCATTTCCAAGGGTCTCATTCTTGATCATTCTGAACTGCGGAACACTAATTTACGGCACTGGAGCAACAATATACTAAACGATATATTTAAAGTCTGAAAGAGTGAATATGCCCCCCTCGGGCACCTTTCTCACAGGAAATAACTTGGACATTGGGAAGAGGCCGGTTCAGTAGATACACACATATGTTCGAACGGTGACATGGGCGGATGGGAATTGCGGCAATTCACTGTTCTGCCACCCCTGAATATTGATATCCTTTCACCTCGTTGTGTATTCTTCTGCAGAGAACCTTAATTGATACAATGTGTGTAATGCTACAAATGGATGTGATGGCCAATGAAATTGTGTACGTTTGAATGCTAAATCAATCTCTGAAAAAGGCTGTACGGGATCCAGAATTTTGGCATTTTAGCTCACTTCCCATATAAGCCTGAGGAAGTGAGTTTTTCCCTTGATTACTCAAATGTATGACTTCAAGGTCTCAAATTATATTCATTCATTCATTTAATAGTATTTATTGAGTGCTTACTATGTGCAGAGCACTGTACTAAGGGCTTGGAATGTACAAATCGGCAACAGATAGAGACAGTTCCTACCCACTGACGGGTTTACAGTCTAATTGGGGGAGAACGGTCTAATCATAATAATGTTGTTATTTGTTAAGCGCTATGTGCAGAGCACTGTTCTAAGCACTGGGGTAGATACAGAGTAATCAGGTTGTCCCACGTGAGGCTCACAGTCTTCATCCCTATTTTACAGATGAGGTAACTGAGGCACAGAGAAGTGAAGTGACTTGTCCACAGTCACACAGCTGACAAGTGGCAGAGCTGGGATATGCTAGATCACTGCAACTTTACTCTTTAAGCACTTCCTTTTCCACGTATTCTTCCCTTTATCTCTACATGATTTTGTATCTGCCTCCCACTTTAGATTGCAAAATCCTCCAAGGCAAGTATTTTATCTCCTTTCTCTATTGTACTATCCCAAATGTTCTGCATTCGATATTTGCTCAGTAAATACTATTTATCGATTGATTGATAACTAGCTATTAACGTTCTCAGGAATGGCCAAATTGCAATTGATATGATTTATGTTCTGGGCAGATTAAAACATTTTGACCCGATTAAACACAGGGATTCCCCCAAATCTTCCATTTGATTGTTCAAATCGTCAACGACAAAAAACCCCACCAGAAGCTTCGGTTAATATGGAGAGAGTCCCCGAGGCTTTGAGACTCATTAAAACAATTTTGAAACCTGCCTTGCCAAATATGCTTTTGCTGTGATCATCCAGAAAAACACAGCGTTTTGAATGCACAGCACATCCCACTGTTGTTTTCCTAGTCAACTTAATGCTGATGCAATTAGCAAATTTCTTGTGAAATTACGATGGATGCTCCACTGGGGACTCAGCAGCCTAGAAAAGCAATTGTCCAATCGGTGAACAATGTTTTATGCAAGGATCATTTAGTCGTACTAACAAATTGACAGACATTTGGGCCAAATTGGCAAAACCATCTCCTTGACTGTGTACTTGAAAACAGAACAGACTTGCAAAAGCGGCAACTCTACAAAGTGTTCGGTGGTACAGCGGGTTTACACCAAGTCCAATTAGCACTCCATTCTAGCATTTACATTTGTTCCTGTCATTTCCTTAACCTTCCCCTCACAGGTGGCACCATTAACCTCCCTGTCCCCAAAGCTTGCAAACCTGACATCATCTTCAACTCCTTTGGGGCCTAATTCTCTCGGTCTTTTACTAGATCCTGTCGGTTTTTCCTTCTCAACATTTCCTGAATCCATCCCTTCCTCCCCACCCAAACAGCCACGTCCTTAGTCCTAGCTCCGGACTAAGACTATTCTATCAGCCTCCTCGCTGGTATCCTTGCCTCTAACCTCTCCTTTCTCCAGGCCCTTTTGCGCAGCCCAGATCATTTTTCTAAAATGTTACTCGGCACATATCTCTCCACCCCGGAAGCATCTCTAATGGCTACTCATTTCTCTCTGCACCGGGTGGAAGCTCCTGGTTGTAACTGGTTTCAAGGCTCTCCACCAAGTAACTCCTTCTTACACTGCTGATCTCTTCGCTGCCCCTTTACATTCACCAGGTTATAGCTCTTCCCCGCGTTATAGCTCTTCCCAGCTTCAAAACCTTTCTGAAATCTTATCTCCCTCGAGATTCACTCATTCCCCAGCTGAACTCAACCACTTCGGGTGTTGTCGTCCCAACGGCCACCTTAGCACTTGGGAACATCCTTAGCATTCATATATATGATTCACAAACTCTCCCTACTTATTTATACTCATCCATTTTTCCTGTTTCTTCCTTTCATTCGTTCATTCAATCGTATTTATTGAGTGCTTACTGTGTGCAGAGCACTGTACTAAGCGCTTGGGAGAGTACAATACAATAGATCGAAACATTCCCTGCCCACAAGGAGCTTACAATCTAGTCAGGGAGAGATGGACGTGAAGGTGACACTGGAAGTGCTAAAGTGGTTGGAGAGGGGGGGGATGAAACATTAATCAGGGAAGACCTCCTGGCAGAGATGTCATTTCAGAAGGGGTCTGAGCATGGGAAGAGCTATGTCTTGGATCCGAGGTGGAGAAGGAGTTCAAGACGTGGGGAAGGACAAGAGCAAGAGGCTGAGGGCAAGGGAGATGAGAATGAGGCACAGAGAGTAGGTTAACTTCAGAAGCTTGGTTTTCTTCCACTTTCGGTCAATCTCTTGCGCTGCAGTGACTTCTGCAAAGCAGTTTAGAATCAGTTCACGTCTTCTGGCATGCATGTATTGAGAGCATAGCCATCGACACACAGTAGCTTGTAATCAATGGTTTCAGGAACCTTCGACGATACCGGTCGTTTGTTCGATCGGAAGTTTCCTAGTAGATTGGAAACGACTGCTCCACTAGCTTCCTAGTCCCTTACTATGTCTTCGCTGTATATGCTTTCCTCACAGAACAGTGCTGGGCATATAGTAAGCTCTTAAATACCAACATTATTATTATTATTTGTCACTTCTAAATATTTGTAGACAGTAAGGGAGAATTTACTTCGTCACAGGAGAAAGCTTTCTGTACGCAGCTTTTAGATCTGCAGCCTCAAATCAAAAAACAACAACAAACATTAGGTTGCAAATAGGCATAATCCCCTCCTCATTTGTTTTATCAATTCCAAATCTCCCTCTTCCTGCCCCTCCTTCTACTGTGCCTTTTCTCTCTAGCATCTGGTAACAATGTAATTTGCTTGCAGCAAATAGTGTCCTTCAGCATGTGGGCCAGGTCTGATTTTCATGGCTGCACAAATGTAGAACATTTAGAAACTATTCCAGACACTGAAAACGGCCGATAGACTATGATTCTTTAGCAGTGATGATACTTTCCTATTAGCTGCCTTCCCCTGGGAAATAATAATAATAATTATGGTATTTGTTTATCTCAGCGCTCAGAACAGTGCTCAGGACATAGTAAGTGGTCGACACCGGGTAATCAGATTGTCCCACGTGGGGCTCACATTTTTTAATCCCCATTTTTACAGATGAAGTAACTGAGGCACAGAGAGGTTAGGGACTTGCCCAAGGTCAATACAGCAGACAAGTGGTGGAGCTGGGATTAGAACTCACGTCCTCTGACTCCCAAGCCCGTGCTCTTTCCACTAGGCCACGCTGCTCCTGCTGAGCAATACTGGTCAGATCCATGACAGACAAAGTTTCAGAACGAAAGCAAAATGCATGCTATTCTGACCATTATTCATTCAATAGTATTTATTGAGCGCTTACTATGTGCAGAGCACTGTACTAAGCGCTTGGAATGTACAAATCGGTAACAGATACAGTCCCTGCCCTTGGCTCAATGGAAAGAGCACGGGCTTTGGAGTCAGAGGTCATGGGTTCGAATTCCGGCTTTGCCACTTGTCAGCTGTGTGACTGTGGGCAAGTCATTTAACTTCTCTGTGCCTCAGTTACCTCATCTGTAAAATGGGGATTAAGACTGTGAGCCCCACGTGGGACAACCTGATTCCCCTGTGTCTACCCCAGCGCTTAGAACAGTGCTCTGCACATAGTAAGCGCTTAACAAATACCACCATTATTATTCTTAATCGGGAAAATATTACCAATGCACCCCAGATGGGACCCGAACCCACAATCCCTGGCTTAGGAGGCCAGTGCCTTATCCATTAGGCCACTGCCTTATCCATTCTTCAAGGCAAATGACCTCTTCTTGACAGCCTATAGTGGGAGTGGGGTGCGGGGGCGCAGAGAAGGGAGGCAGAGCGCAGCATTTAACCTCTCTGCCATCACCTCTCTCATTACTGCTTATTAGGTTTCCCACAGCCATAGACAAGCCGCAAGGTGACCTCGTCGCATACAGCCTGCTCAAAAGTATGGCCCTCATTCTGAATCCTAAAGCTTGATCTCATTAGCTCCCGAGCCCAGTGCTGATTTACACCCATTAATCACAAGGAGCTAGAAGCCATTATTCAGCAGCCGACCAGACAAGTGAGCAGAGCTGATCTGTCCTGAACAGAGTTGTCCCGAAACCAGTCATTTACGTGGGTCTTCTCGCCTCCCTCGGGGGATCCCGAAAAGCTCACGTGGAAAGGGTTTGCAAGGGTGGGTAGCGTGGGGAGAACAGAACCTCATCTTTGTAAAATGAGACTCGCAATAAGCCTCTCTGTCACCTATAACATTACAACATCTCAAACTGTCACAAAATTGTGAATTTCTCAGGCATGCCTGTCAATCTGTCTGAATCTCACTTTCGGCCTCATTTACTCCACTTTATTAAAAACCGTCTTTATATCTCCCGCTGTCTTCAGTTAATACCTAGGTAACAGGCCAATGATTAAAAAAAAATTACTGATTGATGCTTAATGACAGAAGTTGTGGATAACTTGGACCAGGGTCAGATGAAAACTTGAGAGGCAGAGAAGACAAAAGAAATAGAGGATACAGAAAACCAAGCAAACCCGTTAAGACGGATGTGCAACCCAAAGGATTGTGTCTCCAACAGAGTGGCCTGGGCACTTCCAGCTGACTCAATCTATAGGATCCCGGCAGGCCAGTGATCCTGCCCAAGTAAAATCAATCACTTCCCCTACAACATTTCTCTGATTCTTGATGAACAAATGATTACTTCGTAGAACCTTTGCTCAACAATCAGAGCCAAGAAAGCATAGTGAAATTGGAGAGCCTTTCAGGTTAACTTATAGGAGAATCATGTTCTAGAAACACCAGTTCTACAGCTCAAAACACAGTTTCAACTCCTAAAAGTACTGTTTTATCTCTTTCATCACAAAAAGTGCAATCACCTTCAGCTGCTAGAAACCCATCCTGTCTTTTAAAATGAACAGTCCACTTTTGGGGAACATAAGACTTTACCAACAGAACATTTTGGGACCTGAGACTCTTCAGGGAGAAAGACTACAGGGGATTAGCCAAGTAGGAATGCTAATCATTTCACTTGATCCAAGTACGCGCATTTGGCATCAGAGTATTAGCATTACTCCTCTTGTATGTTCCCGGGCATCCGGTCTGCTTCTCTACCGACTAAGTTGTAAGAGGAAATTATCTCCTTTCCAAGTACAAGTTTGTCATATTTTAGATTTCTCGGGGTGGGTAGTATGATTGCTAATTGAGTTATAAACTAGTATATCCAAAAGCATTTGGTGCAACAAACTTTCCGTAACTCAGAAGTTCTGTTGATCGCTTCTTGACACTTTGCTTATAATAGTCTCTCGGATTCTCCTTAAATCAGATCTGTTCCACACCAGTAATTCTTTTCACAGTACCCCTGAAGGTACATGTTTGGTCTTGCTGTCTGTAGAGTGACCCATTCATCGTCAAATGGTTAAAAAAAACACTTGAGCAACCTCATTAGCAGGGGTCAAATCAATCCATGCAGTATATGACGGGTATAGCGGAGTTAGTGGTATATGGCTTACGGAGAGAATGGTACAAGGCTCAGCCCTAGGGAGGAAGGGGGTTGTAGGAGCCTGGAGAAAAAAGAACAATCTGCTCTATGTTCTCACACCACCCACTTGTCTCCTTCCTCACCAGAAAATTGGGACATGCGGCCTGAACGGATAGGACCAACTGTTGTCTGGTCTTTGGTGTTAGAATATAAATCCACTAGCTGTAGATCTTTTGGATCTTCACTCACACAGTCTTTGTGGGGTCAACTGGAAAAAAACAGGGTGTAAGATTTATTTCAACATTTCTGAAGACTGCACTCACCTGTTGATTTGTTTTAACAACTGTCTGGGATGTTTCATATTCCACCATTTCTTCCTGAATTTTTTCTTCCGCTTCCTCCTCGCTCTCTTCAGAACAGGAATCAAATACATCATCGTAGTATTCTTCTGCTACCAGGGGATCTTCAGGAATTTCTGGAATGAAACCATAACTAGTGATTAGGGACTGGGAAGGTGAATGCCATTTTCATGGAGTTAAGGAAACAGGAGTATCAATAAGCCATTCCATTGTTGGTGCTTAGAAATGATTTGGAGTTCAGTCTTACTTTTCTAAGAAAACCCAGAGCAATATCATTTATTCATTAAAGTGAATGATTAGCGAAAAGGAGGAAAATTTTTTTCATGTTTGAAAGTTCAGGGAAAGCAAAAGCATAAAACAATTTAAAAAGTTCTACTAGAAAACACCTCCATTTAAATAAGAAAGCTCATTTCAAGGGAAGGAACTAAGGAAGCAAAGATGTTCCATTCCAGCATTGCAGTAAACTCCTGTTATATAATGTCTACGTGTTCTCAGGCCAAACAGTCCAAGTGGAGTTGGGTCAGCGTTCTAGCTAAGAAGCAAATCAACAAAGTTAGAGGTGAGCACACATAAATAGGTCAAAATGCTAGAGATGACGTTTGAGAAGTGAAAAATTTTTTGCTTTCATAAATCTGGAGCAGATTCCGGGAAGCTTTCTGAAGCACAAAAGTTAGCTAGCTCTTAAACTTTGTGGGTTCAATCCTTATCCTTTCAGCAGAATGTTTATAAAAAATGAATGATAAAAAGTACATCCTGTTTGTTTATATCAAGTAAGAGTTACGTAACTCGTTTGATGTTTTAACATTACTATTTTTAAAAAGTTGACACTTACAATAACACTTTCATCTAAGGCTGTCCAAAGTGTATTGCCATCAAGTACAGTGACAGCAACCGCACTTTGCGACTGGAGAAGAAAGAGGGAGATGGAAGTCGAAGAAGAGAGATTATCAGCGGTTTAAAAAAACACTCTGCAAATCAGTGAGGTAGAACTCAAGACCAAGCTTTACCATTTTAACCAATTAACTAAGTCTCTTCCTTCTAATCTCAACCCTGCAGCTAACTCATTATGTGACATGCAGATCTCTTCACCTGTCACTGCATTAACCAATTTTTCCAAAGGGTTGCTCCACTGAAAACCTCATGGGGCTCCTTTAGATTAACTGTGGAGCCCTGGGAGAGTATAAATCTGGAAAGGCTGCTAAACACGATCTCACTTAAGAAATTATCTAGAAAAATGCACTGTGCGGAAGGAACAGGCAAGATCCCTTCTTTGTCTCTGATTATCTTTCCTGAGTCCCCTCGCTGTCACCACCACGTGCTGGCTTGACCAGTCAAATTAAACAGCCCTACCTTACCGAGGGGACTTCTGTCTATGGGGAAAGTTCAAAGAAGTGTAAAGCTCCTGGGATTGTGCTTGTCAAATGGGCAGGAGTGTGTTTTTTATGGGCAGCAGGTGATCACTTGTTTGCACTCACAGTCAATTTGGCCGGTGAGGGAAAATGCTCTTTGATAAATAGCTTTAATTTCCTCTCACCCTGAAGTCAGACGAATAACTGATGCATCAGTGCTGCGTTCTGGAATTCCCATACTCTTAGTAGGCAATGACTGAGTATGTTTACCAAGAAAACCAATGATAACTGCCCAGAGCATGCACTACAACTGATCCAGCTCACCACAGAACAGAAAGAGAAAAGATCAACCATCGCATTGTCCGAAAGATTCTCCTTCTAGATACTCTCTGGTTAAAAAGATAACAAAGCTCATCCATGGTTGGCTGGATAAAGAGATTAGCTTTTTATTATAGGCTCTATTACTCTGATAAAAATAATATCTTGCCTGGATATCTTTCTCCTGAAAAGCTCTAATCACTTTCCACTTTCAAACAAATAATCTCCTAAAACCTTACTCAATCATGTCAGCTGGTATTATTTTTGACAGGTATTTTGATCCCCATTTTGCTGGCAGTAACCAAGAGACAGAGAGTATCAGTGACAGGCCCAAATTCATCCAAGTTGGGGGAACTGGGACAAAAAAAAGTCCAAATCTCCTGACTCCCCAGTCCAGAACTCTTCCTACAGTGCTCATAATACTTTATGGGCACCTTTGAAGTTCATAGCACTTTACCCATAAACACACATTCATCTCCTCATATGATCTGGGCAGCAATGCAAAGCATGGGCTGGAGAGGGAAAAAGATTGAGGAGGGAAAGGTTGAAGTGAAGCTAGGATACGACAGGCCCCTGGACAAGCTTGGTAACCACTTGGATGGAAAGGGATGGGCTGATTACGGTAACGTTGTGGAGGACGAACCAGAAAGATTTGGGGACCGACTGAATACGGGGGTTGAAAGAGAGGGAGGCTTAAAAGAAATGCCAAGGTTGAGGGCTTTAGAAACTAGGAGGATGGTGTTGATAACTGTGGAAGGAAGGTTAGATAAGTGGAGGAGAGGATTTGGGAGGGCAGATGAGGAATTCAGTTTGGGTCTTATTTACTTTAAGTTGCCAGTGGGACATAAAGACATCTTGGAGGTAGGAGGAAATGCTAGATTACTGAGGAGAGAAGTAGATTTGGGAGACAGTTGAAGCCATGGGAATAGATGACCTTCTCAGGCAGGTGAAAGCAGAACTTAGAAGAGAAGGGGATCCAGAGCTGAGCCACGAGGGAAACTCACTTTTAGGGAGTGAAAGAGGGAGGAAGAACTGGGAAAAGAGACTGAGAAGGATCAGACAGAGAGGTAAAAAGAGAACTGTGTTAGAAAAACCAAGTGCTTCCAGAAGAAGGGAATGATCCACAGTGATCCAGGCAGTCAGGAGGTTGGGGAGGATTATGATGGAGTAAAGACCATTAGATTGGGCAAGAAGAGGGTCATTGATGGCCTTGGAGAGAGTGGTCTCAGTGGAGTGAAAGAGGAAGAAACTGGATTGTTGCATGTCACAAAGGTAGTTGGAGGAAAGGAATTGGAAGCAGTGGGTGAATACAACCCACTGGAGAAGTTCGGACAGGAATAGAAGAAGAGATATATTGCCTTGGTGGACTTAAGTGGGCCAGTTTTGGCCCCATTCCACTTTCCAAAAGATGTATAGTGACCAACAATACACTCAAAGTTACCATTACTGGAACGTGGTTGCAGTAAAAGCCAAGTCAAAGTACTGTCATGTTTCCGGTTTTAAATGATCCTAGATTATGTTTCTTCTGATTCCAACAATTCCACCATATTAATTTTTCACCACCTTCCGAGAGCTTCATAGAGCTGAAGAGCCACACAGGTATTAGCATAATGGGAAATTCAATTGTACTTTGCATATTAAGACACCTGCTCCCCCAATTCAGAGTATGATGGAAACTTGGTTGGGTGGGAGGGAGACAATTCCAGTTTTCCCCACAGTGTGTGCTTAGCAGGAAAGTGTGAATTTGACTGACACAAGTGTCAGAGTGTCTGTCAGCAGATCCTTCTTTGTTAGAACAGGCAGAGAAGCATTAATGTCATTACCCAAGGCTGGAGATTATAAAGTTTATAATGGAAAAGAGGAAGCTTTGCTGGAAGTCAATCTTAATGCTGACACCTTACTTTGTGCCCACATCAGCTTTGGAATTAGCATCAAGGACCCTGACAGTCAACCTTTCCTGCCAAAACTTACTTTCTTTCAGAATCCACTAAAGTGACCCCTTGGAATAACTGAAGGGAAAGAAAGTTTCACTCATCATCTTTCCCGCAAAGCAGTGCCATGTTAACTAGTCCTGTTGGCCTGGTGTTAATAAGTTTTGGGACCTCCAAATGGCGTGTGATATCATTAAGTATCCCTGCATATGAAGACACTGAAGCTGTCTCCCTGACTTCACTGTTTCTCATCCTGAGAGGATCGGAGGTGTCTTCTTTACATTCATTCATTCATTCATTCAATCGTATTTATTGAGCGCTTACTGTGTGCAGAGCACTCTCCTAAGCACCTGGAAAGTACAGTTCAGGCAATCTCTGCCCACAACGGGCTTACAGCCTAGAGGGGGGAGAATGTGAGGGACAAATATCTATATATTTGTATAGCTATCTTTATATATACACATTCATTCATTCAACTGAATTTATTGAGTGCTTACCGTGTGCAGAGCACTGTACTAAGCACATGGGAGAGTATGATTCCCTGCTCACAATAGGCTTCTATCTTGCTAATTAACGGAGTTATTAACTAATGCTAACGGGACTATTAGCTTTTTGATCATGGGAATGTATTCAGCCCAGTTCTGCCTTTGGTTAACACTGACCAAAAACACTTAGGTACCTAGCCGTGTGAAGCATTCCTGCCCATCTACTCGTTCATTACAGTCTGTGCCCCACGAGAATATGATGAAAGAGTAAGGGTGGAACCAACTGCACAGGCTATTAGTACTATAATCCATTCTTCTACACGGGTTCTCAATCCTCTCTTCTCAAACCGCCATTTCTGAAGGGAGACTCTCCCATCATTATAATCTTGGAACTGAAAGTCACAGCAAAAGCCGTTTTGGCTTTGCCAGAGATTCCCTCTCAGCTCTATTCACTTCAGCAAAAAGGTCAAGGTGATGGGGTATGGTGAAAAGGTGACTGGGATAATAACAATAATAATAATAATAATGTTGGTAGTTGTTAAGCGCTTACTATGTCAGAGCACTGTTCTAAGCGCTGGGGTAGATACAGGGTAATCAGGTTGTCCCATGTGAGGCTCACAGTCTTAATCCCCATTTTACAGATGAGGTAACTGAGGCACAGAAAAGTTAAGTGACTTGCCAAAAGTTAAGTGACTTGCCCACAGTCACACATGTGAAAAAGTGGCAGAGCCGGGACTCGAACCCATGACCTCTGACTCCCAAGCCTGGGCTCTTTCCACGGAGCCACGCTGGGATGGCACAACAGAGTTTTCCCAGTCTCTACATTTTGCTGTAACCATGATATTGGGCTGCCTCTCTCCACATATCTAATAATATAACAGAACTCATTAATAAATGTTGAAATTAGAAGCCAAATGATTTGCGACTTGAGAAAACCAAAGGACTAATCTGAGGCATTTCTTTCTCCCCTGGGAAGTACCTATTTCTACACTAATATTTTTGAAAATTGGGGGGGGGTTTAGCCTAAGATTCTCCTGTTCTTTGAGGGAAATGACATGATTATGCTGAAAGAGAGTTGAAACAAAAATCAAACTTTGATTTCTGACTTCCAATTTTTGTTTTTGGAGTCTTTGGAGTTTTAGCCTCTCTTACGGACCATTTCGCCCATCAGCGGGATGGGATGGGATGAGAGGACGTGATAGAAGGGAACATTAGGATTAATTTAACGAGGAAGGTTGCACAGAACTTCCCATGATCCTTGAAAAGGAACAATTGGACAACTGTGAGTTAATCGTGAGGGGAGTTAGCTAAACTGGAAATATCAATGTACTCCTTCAAATGAGATTTCCCAAATCAACAGCATGAGAAGAATCTACTTCATTAGAACGTATTTACTTCCTCAGAACTCATTTACTACCTCATTTTGTTAGGAAACCAACAATTAAAGCTAGAGCAAGTCACAGAGAATAGCTACTTAAAATCAGTTCTGGAAGATGTCTCCCCTTCTATACCTTCCACCGTGCTCGTTCCCACTACGCGTTGGATCCATGACCTCCCCCACGTCACCCTCTTCAGTGACCAGGGAGGCAAGAGATGTTAGAAACCTGCATCTCTTACAGATGGGATCTCCCCACCAACCTCCACCACCCTACCTGTAGTTATGGGGGTAATATCCATCTCTGCAGGGAGAAGCCTTGTCCCACACGAACAGGACAGGGTTGCGAAGGTTGAATACTGTACAGTCGACCTTCGCGGTATCACTAATATCAGCCCTTTCCTGGCCATCCAAACTGCTACGACAGTAATTCAAGCATTTCTCCTACCCCATCTTGATTACTGTATCAGACTCCTTGCTGAGCTCCCTGCCTCTCCCCATTCCAGTTCATATTCCACTCTGCTACCCAGATCATTTTTCTAAAAAAATGTTCAGTCCATGGTTCCCCACTCCTCAAGAACTGTCCGAGGTTGTTCATCCACCTTCATGTCAAACAGACACTTCTTAACATTGGCTTTAAAGCTCTCTATCACCTTGCCCCCTCCTACCTCACCGCGCTACTCTCCTACTACAACCCAGCCCGCACACTTTGCTCCTCTAATGCCAACCTACTCACTGTACCCCGATCCCATCTTGTTGCCAACCTCTTGCCCGTGCCCTGACTCTTATCTGGAACTCCCTCCCTCTTCGTATCTGACAGATGATCACTCCCCCCACCTTCAAAACCTTACTGACGCACATCTCCTCCGAGGCCTCCCCCCGACTAAGACTCACTTCCTCTTCTCCCACTCTTTCCTGCGTCACCCTTGCACTTGAATTTGCACCTCTTTGTTCACCCCTCCCTCAGCCCTACAGGACTTATGTACATATCTGTAATTTATTTATATCAATGCCCATTTCCCCCTCTAGACTGTAAGCTAGTTGTAGGGAGGGAACGTGTCTAGCAGCTCTGTTTCACTGTACTCTTTCAAGCACTCGGTACAGTGCTCTGCACGTATTAAGTGCTCAATGAGTAAAACATTGATTGATTGATCGACAGGAGAAGGTATTGTAGCAGCTTACCCACACAACTTTGGGTACTTTGGTAAGGCTGTGACTGTTGGACTAAGATCAGCCCTGGAACGCCGAGGAGCCTGACAGACTGTTCCCTTTAGAGTCATTTTTGTCATTGTTAATCTATCAGTTTTTGCTCCGCTATTCTTTCCTTATGTCCCAAATCCCTCCCTCCAGTTTATAGACTGTGAGTTCCCTGTGGACCACTGCGGGTGCCTGACTCAATGTTACTCTAATTTCCCCAGCTCTAAGTACGGTGGTTTACACAAAGTAAATATTTAACAATGGAAATTAACAGTAAACATCATCATTATCATAATGTAGAATTCTGGATCAGTGCAATTGTTCCTCCTTTACAGTAGCTAACAGACAGTGCCATTTTTTGTTAGACGGGGACTGTGTCCGACCTGATTAACTTAGACCCACCCCAGTGCTTAGAACAATGCTAGACACATAATGAGTGCAGAACAAATAGCATAATCATGATCGCTTTCTTTCGGAATTGAACGGGACGCATAGTCGGGGGAACATTTCTAAATATCAATTCTGCAAATACTAATTTGTTAATCTTGAATAAGAGTACTATCCCCACCTTCTCTTTGTGATGGCGAAATGGAGCCAGAAAAGATGAAGTAGTCAAATAGGTTTATAAGTCAGTGCGCAGCAGTTCAAGAAACAAAGCTCCAGCTCTTTAAAAACTTCACTACCTGCTACGTTACACTTCGTAATAATTAACGCAGATCATTATTGCAGCCTAAAGATCATTATTACAGACTACAGATTATTCACTGAAACTCAAAAGAAGGCAATGGGTAATAAAAATGATGGTATTTGTTAGGCGCTTACTATGTGCCAGCCACCGTACTAAGCACCAGGGTGGATACGAGCAAACTGGGCTAGACACAGTCCCTGTCCCACATGGGGCTTAGTCTCAATCCCCATTTCCCAGATGAGGGAACTGAGGCCCAGAGAAGTAAAGTCATTTGCCCAAGGTCGCACAGCAGACAAGTGGCGCAGTCAGCATTAGAACCCATGACCTTCTGACTCCCAGGCCCGTGCTCTAAGCTGGTTCTCAGCATGGTAGCACAGTATTCCACGAGGCACGCTATCGATTACACCAATCTTTCACCACTCAACTCCTTCCACCCCACCACACCCATGGAAACAGACACACACACTCGTGAATTTAATTTGTTTCTTTGCCTCTGGAGAAGCAGAATTCCAAATGGCCCTGTGTTCACGGCTCTTTATGAAGACTTGCCCTCCAAGGGTACTGGGATAAACTCTGGTTTTCAACGACCACATCATTTTCAGGCACTCAAAGCTTTCACTAACGCATCTGCCAAGTGAGACTGCGGGGCCAGATTCAGCACCGTGTTGTACATGCCCTTCTATCGCGGAAGTAAACAGGAACAGTTTGTATACCCCAGAGCTGACTTCCCAGCAGAACGTTTCCAAACGGGTTTCTGGGGCTTTTAAGTAGTGCTTTCTCACTGTCTAAAATGGAACTGTAATTGGAAACTCAAAACTAAGAGACGGAGATCTTTTTTAAAATCTTAATCTACGCTTATTTCAGAAGGAATAAAACAGATATGCCGGGAAACGAAGATAAATTACTGTTTGGAGCCATTATGGCTTTGGCCCAAGGTCAATTGAACAGTTCATCAGTAATCACCCGAATTCCAGGATCTTCGCAAACGTTTTTTAAATTGCCTGGGGTATATAAAATCTCAAGTCTGCCCCTGCTAAACTGGGAAATACGTAAAACTTTGTGGAATATAATTTTAATATGATGTTTTAGCACCTCAAAACATTTTCTATTTGCAAAGTATGGGTGATCACTTTTAGAATGCTATTGGAAGGGATCTTGAGAGATCATAAGAACGTAATCTCACGGCTCCCATTCAAGTTCTGGGCAAGCCTGAAACCACTTAGCTTTTAAAACCAGGCAAAAGCAGATCCATACCGGGCAGTGGAGCTCTTTGACCACAGTTATCTACATTTTGCAGCCAAGAAAACAGATACACAAAGATGGTGAGAGCCTTTTGTCCTAACAGCTTGGCAAAATCTGATCAATATATACAATCAACAATGAAATATTTTACAAATGAAAATATAATCTGTGCCTGTTATGATCTAATCTGTGCCAGTTTTGATCAATTCTGACCACAGAAAGGGTTGTCTTCCTTGATTCTGCATCAAGTTCCTAGCCCAATAATAAAGGAGAGCTAATTGCTGCTCTGAACCTGCAAATCTAAATTTAAACCACAAGTGTATTAAATTATTTTCAGTTGTGTGATCTGCCTACTTTTCCCACACATATTTGCTGAGCTTTCTGATTTACACAGATGGTTAGGACCAGTTGAAATGGTATTCAGCGAGCAGCTATTGAATGCTGTGTACTATACTCGGTACTTGAGGAGAACAACAGAAGCACAAGAAACATTCCCTACCCACAAGGAGTTGACATTCAATCAAGGGAGGCAGATTACCTAAACCCACCTGTGCTTACACTGTGATCTACGATGGGATAAACTCAGGTGATATACCTAACACACTGCTGAGTCTCATCAATTGCTTCGCGATTGGAAAAGGATAGGAGTCAAGAGACTATAACTACTTTAGAAGCAATTTGGTGATGATGACATCTGTTTCAATCCTGTTAGATTGAAACTATTTAAGATCATTATTCTCCTATCGTCATTCTTGTGGGAACTCCAGAGTTTATGCCCTCCCAAAAAAGGAAACTGAATGGCAGTAAATCTTAGCAGGTCAAAGGTGTGCGAAAGTAAGAATAAATTATAAATTAGCTAGATAAACACTTGTGTCCTTTTTCTACATCAAACCAAACCCATTTAAGTGTGGGATGCCATTCCATTCACTTTAATACCCAGTGATTACAAGTACGCATGAGTAAGACATTGTGTTCTAGGACCTCAAAGACACAATGCAAATCCTTTAAAGGCATATGATAAAAGGGAGCAGCACGGCCTAATGGAAAGAGCAAGGGCCCAGGAATCACAGGACCTGGCTTCTAATTCTTGCTCGGCTATGTGACCTGGAGCAAGTCACTTAACTTCTCTGGGACTCAGTTTCCTCATCTGTAAAATGAGGATTTAATACCTGTTCTCCCTCCTACTTAAACTGTGAGCCCCATGTGGGACAGGGACTGTGTCCGACCTGGTTGTCTTGCACCTTCTCCAGAGCTTAGAATGATGTTTGATGAACAGCACTTGAATACCACAATTAATATTATGATCTGACAATGATATTGCAAGCATTTACAAAATGAGCTGTTTTCACTCCCAACAAAACCTTTAACTACTGTCAAGGATCTCTCTGATTCTGATATGGGTAATACTGGCTAACTCCAGAAATAAATGTATTTCAGTGGAAGCATCAAAAGGACTCTTACATAGCAACAAATATTGGCATCTTGACTTCAAGATATATTTTTATCCAAGTATACACCAGTACCATTGACCTTTCCCAAAATAAACCTTCTAAACTCAGACTAAAATTAACCACATTGATTAGTTGGCCTGAAGCAGTCACACAGAGAGATGTTAAGTGAAATAATTTTCTCAGTCAAAATGCATATTCATGAGCCTTTCAGTTTCATGTACTAAATTAAATACATACGACTTTTTTTTTACAATCGGCATAGCAGGGCCCAATATAATTTACTGTGAGAGACGGGTCTGTATTTAATCAAACACATAAAGATCTTCCTACTTTTTATTCTCCCTTTCTCTTCCTTCCTTCTTAGCTTTCTTCCCCAACACACAGAATTAAGTTCTGAAAGTGGGTCTCTTTCACTTTAAAATCTGTACCTCTATTTTATGTGTCAAGATGATTTTCCCACAGGCAAGCCCATAATACATTTTTCTACTTTGTCCATCTAGAATGATGAGTTGGGATCAAAACCAGTAGGAAAATCTGTCTTCTCTCTAAGCTTCATGGGAGTAAAGACAAGCCTGAAAATAAATCCCTTCCAGCAGGACAACCTGGCTGAGGAGAAATGGAGTTTGAGAGACTACAGTAGCACTTTGCCTGGCTTGAATCCCTCGAGCAAAACAGCAATGAATGAGATTCAGAAGTCGCTTTCATATGGCAGAGAAACGTAAATTAAGATCAAAGCAACATGATAAGAGTAAGACTTATCTCTCCTGTTCTCTGGCTGCATTTCCTAATTAACAGAGTTTTGTGAATAAACTAGGACACATTTAGCAATTTGTTTGCTTTCTGGCAGGGAGATCACCTTGTTAGTCAAATGGGATTTCCTTTCCTGTTATGGCCTGGTGTCATGATTTCCCTTTTCTATTCCCCAACCCGTGACAAACATTTGTTTACCATTGGCAGCGCCACTCCATAAGCCAGCCAGCTGGTGCAGTTACCCAACAGCTAAAAGGCACTTCTCTAGCACTAGGTTATGCCGTCTCCCGAGTTTTTACGGGCCTGACAGTCAATGTATGGAGGCAGAAGCCTGTGATGCTAAAAGATGCCAAATGTACTTCTGCGAAGATTCCGTTGTAGATATTTGCATATTGTGACTAGATTACAAACATGCACCCATTTTATATTCACGACTTGGATAAGCGGAGTTGAAGTGTGCTCTTTTCACTCAGACCGAGCTTGGAATGAAGTCAGTAAGAGTCTCTGAGGGTAAGTACGGAAGTCTTCATTAGACATTTGTTTGAGGAGACCAGAGGCACCTGATCATACGCTGACAAAACTTGGGGAGTTTTTCACGTAAATCAACCTGGTTGGCTAGCCCGACGAGGCCACACACGATGTTTCTGCAGCCACCAAAATAAGCATTTGCAAATCACCATTTTGTAGTAGACTTACCCCAAGCAGACTATCGGAATGCTTTTAAGGAATGAATGATATATTCACCCCAAGGTCAGTTTTCTTCCTTCTTTCTATGCTTACAATTGAATGTAGAATCATGAGTAAAATCAACGACAGAACCTGAAAATTAAGCTTCTCTTTCAATTAAGACGGTGTGGAAAGCTACGCGTATTTGCAGCTGACGTGTAACTACTGGCATTGATGAGATAAAGCTGCAAATGATACAGTGGCACTTCGGGGTCTAGAACCCAAGTCTCTCCACATTCTCAGTATAAAACCTCTCTGGTCCTAAAGTACTTTCGATCTGCCAGTGTTTATTCAAAGATCATAAGATCTTGTTCTTTTTAATTTAAGTATCAGAGCATGTAGTAATACTAAATTATCACAACAAATCCAGTTAAATTCCCTCTAAAGCACAAATGAAACAGTCTATAAGGTTTGAAAAGGATTATTTTCATGCCTGGGGGAAAACCCAACCTATGGGGATAAAAATCGCAAAGTCCTACCTATGTCTTTGAGGGTTCTGTAATTAGAATGCTGTTGAATAATCTCTGATAAATACATAAAGCCCAATAAACAACAGAACAGATGTATCAGTGAAAAAGTATTATAAATTTTGGACTGTCCCCCTTCTTTAGTTGCTCATCAATTTAGAGCTGTGTTTATACCATCCGTATGCTCCGCACTGTTGACAAGCACACTTCATTTTCTCTATAGGTCATTCAACTGAAAGAAAGAATTTAAAGCTTCCCAAAGGAACGTCTAAAGAAATTAATCAGGATACAGAGAGTGAAGTGGAGACCCTGAAATAGAAATGGATGTAAGCTTAATTTATCAATGTTGACATAAAAGAATCAATCTCAAAAGATGTTTGAAAACTCATGCCAACAAGGTAAGAACATATTTTGTTGTCACCACACTTTCCAAATATTTGATGTTTTTATTTAAAGATGACAAAAGCTTAAAATCATTCTACTATCAATTCAAGGGTCGCTTTGGCCACAGGTAATGCTCTCTGGAGATCATCTGGTGAAAAGTTTGGCAATAACACAAAAATATTTCATCCAACTATGTGCATCTCATTTGGTCCTCTAGCATGATGAAAAATTGCTGTGTCTTGCAGATTCTGAAGCTTTGGCATTTTGCTAATTGCTTTTCAGACTCAAGAGCTTTTCGATGGAAATGGGTACATGAATAAATTCTAAATGCAATTCCATCTTTTAATCTACTTAGCATATATAGTTTAAATAATAAAGTGCATAATCTTAGTAAGATTACACATGTTCACAAATACCATCGTTATTATTATGGCAGATCACTGACTTCACTATTGTTGCTGATTGGTGGTTATGCTTTTAGGTAACTCACAGGAAGTACATACCTTTGCGCATCTTCCACATTATTTTACCTGTGACAGTCTGTCAAAATTTGGTTAAATGGGGAGTGTGAAGGGGAAAAAAAATGTGTGATGCCCTGGCATTGCTAAAGCAGGACATTTGAGGGCCTCTTCGATATGCATAGGAAGAGCATTTGTGGAAGTCCAGGTCTCAGGAATATGAGGCTAGGTAGGAAAATTAATGAGCGGAGCGTCTTCTCCTTCTGTAAGCTTCTTTGGTGAACAGAGAAACTCAGTCCTGCACCCAGGACCATGCAGAGAATGCAGTGAAATGGAGAAATGGCCCCAGAGCCTGTGATTTTCTTGGCCCCACACCTCTTCTAGACCTGACGGCAGGGATGAAACCAGTCCCTGGAACCAATGCTTCTGAGGTGTAACCTGGGGCAGGGGGGGCAGTTTAAATAGCAGAATTGAAAAGTCCCTTCACATCTTAATAAAAAAATTGCACCATCCTTTATCCCTCCATGGCATATTTTTAATCCCTAATTCTCCAATGATCTCCCTTCCCTCTACTATGAACGACCCCTATGCATCTCCTTGCCTGAAAAAATCCTCCCTTGACCCCACTGCACCTTCCAGCTATTGTCCCCAACTCCCTCCTCTTCCTTTCCTGTCCAAACTCCTTGAATGAGTTGCCTCCAGTTCCTCTCCTGTCAATCCCTTCTCATCCGCTTGCGCTAACCTATGCGCTGGACCTCGCTCGCATCTCTCCCGCCTTTGACCTCTTTCTCACCCCCTCCCTCTCTCCTGCCTGGAACTCCACCGTTCTCCCGATCTTTAAAACCCCACTAAATTCTCATCTCCTCCAGGAAGTCTTCCTGGACTAAGCTCCCACCTCCCCTCCCACCTATTTTTCCTCCTTATCGCATCATCTCTGCACTTAGTCCCATCCCTAAGCACTTGGGTCTTCACTCCATCCCCGAGAGCACTTTCATCCGTATCGGTTGCTTCCCTTCCTTCTTAATTTATTACAATGTCTGTCCTCAGTAGGCTGAAAGTCCCTTGAGAGCAGAGACTGTGTCCACCTACTCTACTGTACTCTCCAAAGTGCTTAGTACAGTGCTTTGCATAGAGTAAGCACTCAAATACCACTGATGGAATGATTGAAGTTCCAGCTACAGAGGTTACACACTGGCCCATCTGTCCCGGGCTCCAAACCCGCCTAGGACTAGCTCCGCCTCCACTAGCAAAGGGGAACTCGGGCCCCCAACTTCAACAAGAACTTCTTTTCCTTTGGTTTCATTTGAGCAAAATGAAAATTGGGAGCCATGGCTAAGGAACTTAATCTTCTAGCGGTTTACAAATGATAGTCAATGGCTCTGCACTGAAGCAAGTTAACTGCTTAAAGAATTTTAGGATATTAGATGCTGAGGACGGTCCAGGGAAGCAAACTGATGCGATTGCAACTGAAGCAAAACTGAGGAGATTGCAATGTACATTTTGATGAAAATAACCCCTCACAGTTTATACATGATCACTATAAATAAGCATGAAACGTCAATCACGCAGACGCTAAAAAATGACTTCATTCATGTACGAGGAATAGACTCCGTGAACATGTCATTTTGTAGCATATTTACATCCAAATAATATGATTATATTATCTATTATATTATTATTATTTTAATACCTTCCCAAACAGAATAAGTTAAATTTTAGAAGACGGACACATGGCCAGTTAAAGTGAAATGGCTTCCCCAAGGTCACACAGCAGGCATGTGGCAGTGCCGGGATTAGAACCCTCGTCCTCTGACTCCCAAGCCCAGGTTCTTTCCACTAAGCCACGCCACTTCTCTAGCAGCGCTGAACATGTTGATGCTCTCTGAGTCATCCTGGGATCTCTTTGGAGTATCTCTACTTCAAAGAGAGTCCCAAGGGCGTTATAGATCAAGAAAAATGTCACAAAACCCCCCTGGCTCTTGAGAAATTGCAACCAAAAGTGAGAAGAGTAGTGGAGCGTAGGGTAGGAAGTCTCAGGTGAACCCAGGGAAACTCTTGGGGTTAGGAGGTTTGGATGGACTGGAGCAGACTTCCCACCCTTTTACGTCTAATATTTTCATTTTGGGTTCCGAGCTTTCCGTTGCCTCAGCTCCTGCCACTGATTTTTTTGGCTCAAAAGTGGTGCCTGGTATTTACAGGAATTAGAGGGGGTTATAAAGACTCTGAAGGTAGTCAGAGGGGAGAGGGCCATGGGAAGTCCTTTCTCATCAATCAATCTTATTTATTGAGCGCTTACTGTGCGCAGGGCACTGTACTAAACGCTTGGTAGAGCACAACACAACAGACACATTCCCTGCCCCAACTGAGGAGATCTCCCTAAATCTGAGTGAGCCTGGACGGGCTGACTTTTGGACTTACACCAAGATGGTGCATCTAGCCTATTAAGTGGGATCTCCCATGATGTCATAGGCCCTTTGGTGACCAGTCTCTATGAGGGTCTTCAATGACAATCTGGGGAGAGGAGCCTTTCGTTAAGGCTGACACTTCTGTAATAGTGGATTAAGTGACCCACACCCCGCCTTCACCCTACACATAGATCCTGTGCTACTATGAAGTGTGTTCTGGATCCCACATATGGCTTGGCTCTTCATCTCTGAAGGGAAACAGCACAGATCTACCCCTGCCCAGTTGCCATGATTCTTCTATTTTCAGATGTGCTGCAGTCCCACTAAAAGGGAAAGACACGGTTCGCGTGAAGGATGGCTTCGCTCTGGTCACAGTGGCCTGGACTGTATTTGCCCCAGAGGCCCCCCCTCAGCAGCCCAAAACCGACGAGAGGGACGACTAGCGGGGATGAGGAATCGGGAGCGGCACAGAGCAGTTTGACTTCCCCGACCGCTAAGGAATTTCTGAAGTGGGAAGGAGGAAAGTGAGTCTAAAAATTTAGAGGTGGCAAAATCCTGATTCACTGCAATTCAAAAATAGCAAGACAATACTATAATTACATGTATTTACATTTTTCTGATTTTAATAGCTATGGCTCCCTGGCTTTCCATTTCAAAATCAAAAGTTCTGTTCTTATTTCATATAAGATGTAGAAACAGAGCTAATATTTACTCTCATTTTTACGATCTGGAGGGGATCCTCCTCAAAAATAGATTTTGGAGAAGACAGATAATATTCCTCATAAATGCAGGTATCACAGGGCATAAGGGTGCATTTTATTTTGTTAATGAAATGTTCATCCCCTTGATTCTATTTATTCTATTTATTGCTATTGTTCTTGTCTGTCCGTCTCCCCCGATTAGACTGTAAGCCCGTCAAAGGGCAGGGACTGTCTCTGTTACCGATTTGTACATTCCAAGCGCTTAGTACAGTGCTCTGCACATAGTAAGCGCTCAATAAATGCTATTGAATGAATGAATTTTGCTGGAATAGTCTGATGATCTCTGAGTCATCCTGGGATCTCTCTGGAGTATCTCTGAGTTCAAAGAGAATCCCAAGGATGCTATGGATCAAGGAAAATGTCACAAAAAAACGGTTCTTTTGGAAATGCAGCCAATAGTCAGAAGATGGGTTTACCATCTCAATGTGCCTGTATGCTTGTTTTTATTTTTTACAGCTAATTAACTCCTAATTTAATTCAAGAATCACCAGCCATCAATAAAGCGAATCACTGGTTCATCTGCATCCTGCTGCTTTAAAGAGGGAACAGAGGCACCAAAAGGAACTCGAGATTTTGATAAATGATCTGTCTACCCAAGCCAAGTGAAATGAAAAGTTAAGGCAATTATTCAGATGAATCCAGGAAAAAAAAATCCACTAGTCTTCTGACTATTGGCTGCATTTTCTAAGAACTAGGGGTTTTTTTGGTGACATTTTTCTTGATCTAAAGCATCCTTGGAACTCTCTTGGAACTCAGAGATACTCCAAAGAGATCCCAGGATGACTCAGAGAGCATCAGCCTATTCCTGCAAAATGCATTTTTAGGTGACCTAAATAATGATGGTATTTATTAAGCATTTACTATGTGCAAAGCACTGTCCTAAGCGCTGATAATGATGGCATCTGCTAAGTGCTTACAATGTGCCGTGCACTGTTCTAAGCGCTGGGGTAGATACAAGGTAATCAGGTTGTCCCAGATGGGGCTCACAGTCTTCATCCCCATTTTACAGATGAGGTCATGGAGGCACAGAGAAGTCAAGTGACTTGCCCAAAGTCACAGTTTTCAGTGGCAGAGTCAGATTAGAACTCACAACCTCTAACTCCCAAGCCCAGGCTCTTTCCACTATGCCATGCAATACATCCAATAATGTATACAATAATGCAATGTCATACAATAATGACAATAAGTCATTATTGTAGCGTGGCTCAGTGGAAAGAGCCCGGGCTTGGGAGTCAGAGGTCATGGGTTCGAATCCCACCTCTGCCACTTGTTGGCTGGGTGACTGTGGACAAGTCACTTCACTTCTCTGTGCCTCGTAACCTTATCTGTAAAATGGGAATTGAGACTGTGAGCACCACGTGGGACAAGCTGATTACCCTGTATCTACCCCAGCGCTTAGAACAGTGCTCTGCACGTAGTAAGCGCTTAACAAATACCAACATTTCCAACTCGGGTGCAGGGAGGTTAGGCGTTTTTAAATTGTCTATCATGGCCACGCTTTCTGATAGTGAGCCCTGAGGAGGCTGCTCTACCCACATTCTTAATCCAACTTTGCCAGCGAAACCACCTATGCTTATATTCTCATCATTCATTCGATTAGACCGTAAGCCCGTCAAAGGGCAGGGACCGTCTCTATCTGTTACCGATTTGTTCATTCCAAGCGCTTAGTACAGTGCTCTGCACATGGGAAGCGCTCAATAAATACTATTGAATGAATGAGGTGGAGAGTCTTTAGCATCATTTTCAAAAATATCAGTGTTGCCTTATCAGAGCCTTTACTGGCGGTTGCAGTTTAGGAGGGAAGTATGTTACATCCCAGAAGCAGCGTGGCCTAGTGGCAATAAATCCACTGCATTTATTGAGTGCTTACTCTGTGCAGAGCACTGCACTTGAGAGACTACAACAGAATTAGCAGACACGTTCCCTGCCCATAATGAGTTTAGGGTCTAGATGAAACAGACATTAATATGAATAAGTAAATTAAAAAATATCATTTAAAGATATGTACCTAAGTGCAATGGGCAAAAATCAAATGTCCAAAGGTCACGGATCCAAGTGAACAGATGATTCGAAAGGGAGACCAAGCCGGGGAAAAGAGGCTTAATCAGGGAAAGTCTCTTGGAGAAGAAGTGACCTTAATAACTTTTTGAAAGTGGAGAGAGTGGTGGTCTGGTGTATATGGAGGGGGAGGGAATTCCAGGATGGCGGGGAGGATGTGGGAAAGTGCACAGGTCCGGGAGCCAGAGGCCCTGGATTCTGATCTCAGCTCCGTCATTTGCCTGCTGTGTCACCATTGGGTAAGTCACTTAACTTCTCTGTGCCTCAGTTTCCTAGGCTGCAAAATGGGGATTCACTAACTGTCCTATTGAGACTGACCGTACCCGAACTGATTAACTAGCCCAACGCTTAGAAAAGTGCTTGACACAGAGTACGACTTTAACGGACAGAATAACAACAGTTACGACACATGTCTTCCGAACCGTACACATATAAATTCTCCTGGAGCGTTTAGGCTAAATGGAGGAAACGGAGGATTGTAGGAGCTAAGAATATTCCATGGCCCCGATGTTGCTAACCCAGTTGAATTATTCCAAAAAAGCCATTGTTTTGTGGTTGCCTGGGAGATCGCAGTGTGGTGATTCGCGAACCTTTTCCACGTCTGCTGAAATGACAACATAATGTGAAGTGTTTCTGCAAATCTGCCACTTTCCAAGCCTATGTTGGCCCAAGCAAATGTCTGACTTCTAAAATTGCCAACAGTCCTCGTTTGTACCGCTTCTCAGAGCCATCTAGTCCGCACTGTAATGCCCGTTCGAATTCACCTCTAACGAAGGGTCGACACCTAAATCTTCTTTACTGAGGTGCTGGGGCAGGCAAATCCATCAGAGAATGATATTGGATCTTTCGGTCCTTGTTAGTGAAATAGATATAATTTCCTGTTAATTTCTCACTCTTTTACATGCAGAAGGTGAAAAATACTCGGTCTCAATCATTCCGATAGCATTTGAGATTTTAACGACCTATTCGAATCCTTTTAACAATTACAGCACCTAAACGTACAGTGATGTCTTACTCCCTTTAAGAAATAAAACATGTCACCCGTGTTCAGCAACATTTATTAGATGCATACCTTACTCAAGTAAATAAGCACGGACACGATCGGGAAAACAGATCTAAGCTATCCGGTAGTGGTACAATTCTTTCACTGACTTACATGCTAAGCTACGTTTTTGAATTTGGGGCAAATTTTTGTCTCGATTTTGGGTACTCAATCGCTTTGCCCCTTTCTACTTCATCTTGCTGCTCTCCTACTACAACCCAACACGTACACTTCACTCCACTACTGCCAACCTACTCAATCTCACCTACCTCGCCACTGACCTCTCGTGCCCACATCCTGCCCCTGGCCTGGAATGCCCTCCCTCTTCATATCTGACGGACAATTACTCTCCCCAAAATGCGCATCTCCTCCAAGAGGCCTTCCCAGACTAAGCCCTCATTTCCTCTTCTCCCATTCCCTTCTCCATCACCCTGGAGATGTTCCCTTTATTCCCCCGCCTCCAGCCCACAGCAGTTAATATATTTGTCCACAGTTTATTTACATTAATGGCTGTCTCCCCATCTTGACGGCAAGCTCATTGTGGGCAGGGAACGTATCCACCAACGTTGTCCTACTCTCCCAAGCGCTTAGTAAAGTGCTCTGCACACCGTAAGTGCTCAATAATACAAGTGATCGATTGATCGGTGACCCAGAGTGTTTAGAGGGTGCAAAATTGTCTTCCGTGGGGGTTTTTGCTAAATATAGTTTTTCCTTAGAAATTTTCCCCGAAGACAGTGATTCCAGGAGAAAAAATCCCAGAGAAGAACCCTTTTCTGGACTTCCTCTGATTTTGCCATATGGCCTTTTTTAAACCGCAGCGAGGGATACTGACTTCAACAGTCTAATTCCCGCTGCACCAGTGCCAAGAATAATCTAACTACAATTCAGGGCAGAATAGCAAATGTAGCAACTGTCATAAGTGCCTTACCCTTGGCATGGCTGTGCCCTTCTTAAGTGTTTTTTAATTTTGTTTGTGGGGCTGTTCCTTTTGAGTTCACTTGAGTGGTAATTAGAGTGGCATAGTGGACAGAGCACAGGACTGGGAGTCAGAAGGTCATGGGTTCTAATCCCGGCTCCTCCACTTGTCTGCTGTGTGATCTTGGGCTTGTCACTTAACTTCTCTGTGCCTCAGTTACCTCATCTGTGAAATGGGGATTGAGACTGTGAGCCCTACGTGGGACGGGGTGGTGTCCAACCCGGTGTACTAACCGCTAGGGTGGGTAGGATTTGTACCCACCCTAGCGGTTAGTACAGTACCTGGAACAGAGTAAGCACTTAGATACCAGACTTGTTGTTATTATTATGAGAAGCAGTGTGGCCCAGTGGAAAGAGCCCAGGCTTGGGAGTCGGGGGTCACGGGTTCTAATTACGACTCCGCCACTTGTCAGCTGTGGGACTTTGGGCAAGTCACTTCACTTCTCTGGGCCTCAGTGACCTCATCTGGAAAATGGGGGTGAAGACTGTGAGCCCCACGTGGGACAACCTGATTACCGCCCCCCCAGTGCTTAGAACAGTGCTTGGCACATAGTAGGCGCTTACCAGATGCCATCATTATTGAGAACTAGACAAAGGCATAGAGCGGTGTGACTATGGAATGCTGTTAGTTAAGTTTTGGATTGGATAGTCACTCAATCCATGGTATTTTACTGAATGCTTTACTATGTACACTGTACTAAGTGCTGGGTAGAGTACGATACATCAGAGTTGGCAGACTCACTCCCTGCGCACAAGGAGTTTACCATCTAGCGGTGAAGACAGTCATTAAAATAAATTCTAGCTATGTACATAACACTTGTGAGGCGGACGATAAAGTGAATATCAAGTCCTTAAAGGGTACGGTCACAGCGGCCTGGGTAATGCCGAAGGGAGACAGAGTAGAGGAAATGGGGATTTAGTCGGGGAAGGCCTCTCGGAAGAGCGGTGATTTTAGCAAGGCTTTGAAGGCGGGGAGAGTGACTGTCATATATGAAAGTGGAGGGAGTTCCAGGAGTGGCGATTTTAGCCAGGCTTTGAAAGCGGAGAGAGTGACTGACATATATGAAAGTGGAGGGAGTTCCAGGAGCGGCGATTTTAGCAAGGCTTTGAAAGCGGGGAGAGTGACTGACATATATGAAAGCGGAGGGAGTACCCGGCCAGAGGGAAGACACCGCAAGGGGTCGTTGGTGAAATAGAAGAGATCACAGTACAGTGAGTAGAGAAGCAACAGGGCCAAGTGGGAAGCAATATGACACAGAGAAAAGAACACGGTCCTGAGAGCCAGAGAACCTGGATTTTAATCGTAGCCCGGCCACCTACCTGTTGTGTGACCATCTAATCCTGGCTCCGCCACTTGTCCGCTCTGTGATCTCGGGCAAGGCACTTCTCTTCTCTGGGCCTCAGTTACCTCATCTGTAAAATGGGGATTGAGACTGTGAGCCCCATGTGGGATAGGGACTGTGTCCTACTCAATTTGCTTGTATCCTCCCCAGTGCTTAGTAAAGTGCCTGACCCAAAGTAAGCGCTTAACAAATCCCATCATCATCATCACCTTGGTCAAGACATTTTACCTTTTTGTGCCTCAGTTTCCTCATGTGTAAAATGGGGATTCAATACCTGTTCTCCCTCCTATTTAGGCTGTGAGCCCCATGGGGGACCTGATTATCTTGTATCTATCCCAGCTCCTAGTACAGTGCTTGGCACATACACCACAATTATTATTATTATTACTGTTATTGTTTGGTTGGCATTAGAGGAGCGGAGTTTGCAGGCCGGTTGGAATAGGAAATTTATGAGCTAAGGTAGGAGGGGGAAAGCTTGTTAGCCTGATGAATTCTTTATACCCAGTGGAAAAGAATTTCTGTTTGACGTGGAGGTGGACGAGCAATCACTGGAGGTTCTTGAGAAGTGGGGAAATCAAGGGCCTGGGAACCAGAGGGCCTGAGTTTTAATCTTAGCTCCACCACTTGCCTGCTCTGTGACCTTTGGGCAGATTACTTTACTTCTCTGTGCCTCAGTTTCTTCAACGGCAAAATGGGCATTCAGTACCTGTTCTCTCTCCTACTTAGACTGTGAGCCCTTGTGGGGCAGGGACTCTAACTAACCTGATTAACCTGAATCTACTCTGGCACTTAGAACTGTACGTGACACACAGTAAAGGCTTAACAAATACTATTGAAAAAAGAGAGCGGGGAGACGTGGACGGAACATATTTTCAGAAAAATGATCCGAGAATAGGAGTGAAATAAGGACTGGGGTGGGGGATAATAATTAATAATAGTGATAATGACGGTATTTGTTAAGAGCTTACTATGCGCCAGACACCGTACTAAGCGCTTCGATGGATACAATCAAATCGGGTTGGAAGAGATAGGAGGCAGGGATTCCAGTGAGACGAACGCAGTCGTGAAGGTTCGATATGAGTTCTTGAAATATGCAGCGATAGCAGTTTGGATAGAGAGGAGAGGGTGGATTCTAGAGATGCTGTGACGATAGAACCGAGAGGATTTGGTGACAGATTGAATACGTGGGTTCGATGAGAGATGAGTCGAGCGAGGATAATGCCAAGGCTACGGGCTGGTGAGACCGGGAGGATGGTGGAGTAGAACATAACTTCATGCTTAATCTGGGTTGGCTTCCCAGAAAATTCTCAATTTGAGCCCTGAGAGTATTTATTTGAAGTGAGAGCATGGGCCTGGCAGATAAAAGAGGACATCAAAAACGGCTGCCTTGGGCTCCCCTGAAATGAGGCCATTTGAAATGAACGTGCTACACAATAATTTCAGGAAGAGCAAGAGGAAACCTCTCCAACTAAAGCTCCGGGAGGAACTGAGGAGCGCTTAACATAATTACCCAAATTGAAAACCTGCCAAAGCACCGACGTGCTACAGAAGAATTGCCTCAAAAAAGGCCCGGTATAAATTAAGAGGGTATTACTTGTTCATTTGTTGGAGTTAGAAGAATGAGAAGCAGTTTAACTAAGTTTTCCTTGTCTATCAAACAATAAACAGGATTAGGGGATAATTTATTCTTTTGAAAAATGCTGCACTGTTCAGTAGCAATGATGGTTTTTAATCTGGACGGCAGAAAGAGAGAGGAAAACAAGTGTAACAGTGTGGCTTCCAAGGAAGTTTTTTTCCTGTTACTTATGGACTGGACCGAGTACTGACCTGAATTGTATGTATGAGCTGGCTCTCCAACTCCTCCACTGCTTCGCATAAAGCTTCTTAATTGACAGAGCTGGGACCGGGGAATTTTCCTGAGGGGCCCAAGTGGAGGTGGCAGGAATCTTGCCCTCGGGGAATCTGCCTTAGGAAACGGGGGGGGGGGGGGGGGGAGGGGGGGGGATGGGAGAACCCTAGAGTGGGAGGAAAAAGGAGACACCCCAAGTGACTGGGGGCAATCACTCGAGGGGATAAGGCCGGGCAGAGGTTCTCCTGGCTGTTAATGTGGCTGAGGACAGGGATTGTATCTACCTACTCCATCATACTCTCCCAAGCAATTAGTTCAGTGCTCTGCACGAAGAAAGCACTCAATAAATCCCATCGATTGAATAAATACCCTGATCGATTGATTGGTAACACCGGTCGATGAGACCCCCATGAGGAGTGCAAACACTCTGCCTCTCCACAAGCGTAAGGTGAGGTTATAGATGCTTCCAGGTCAGTAGCCCTGCATCAGAATGGGCCCCTTATTTCACGTTGGGTGGGGGCTTGAGCCGAGGGCCAGGAGGATTTCCTACAGTAGGGGAACCCGCCTTTCTTGCTAAAGAGAGGGATGACACCTGGATTACATGACTATACGAAGCGTTAATCTCTGTACGGTTTGTAGACGGCACTCGTGAAAACTCACCTAGAAGCTGGATGTGTCTTTGGCAGCAGGTCAGATCTCATAGCCATTTAGGAGGTTGGACACCACCATGACCTTATAGGCACTGACCTTCGACCATTTTTCTGTCCAGGAACCTATTTCGGCCATTGTTAGCGGGGACTGGGTACAGAGCTTCCTCTTGGATCTTGGCCGGACACCCTACCCATTTTATTCCTTTTGACTGCCTAGGTGCAGCAAAGTTAATAATGTTATTAACCAAATATTGTAATTCCTTATCCAGTGTAGGTCAGCAAGACAGTTCCAATCTCACAGATCGTGGGAGTCTAACAGCACAATGCGGCTGACCATTTTTTTCACGTGCTGCCCGTGTGAATGTTTCTTCAATATTTTACCAGAACATCTGACTGATTGGTTATAATAATAATAATAATGTTGGTATTTGTTAAGCGCTTACTATGTGCTGAGCACTGTTCTAAGCGCTGGGGGAGATACAAGGGAATCAGGTTGTCCCACGTGAGGCTCACACTCTTAATCCCCATCTTACAGATGAGGTAACTGAGGCACCGAGAAGTTAAGTGACTTACCCAAAGTCACACAGCTGACAGGTGGCGGAGCTGGGATTAGAACCCACGACCTCTGACTCCTAAACCCGGGCGCTTTCCACTGAGCCACGGTTATCTTGCTCTGCCATTAACTGAGCTAGAAGCTGGATGTGTTTTCTGAAGAAGGACCAGGTCTCATAGCCTTATAAGAGGTTGAACACCACAGCGACGTGACAGACATTCAAACGGGTATGGAGGTTGATACCCAGTTGTCACCATACTCAATCTTACCGTCAGCTGACGGTCATGATTTCCGCCTTCATTCTGCTTTCAATCTCTTTATCCGTGCACCATGAGACAGCGTACTGACTAGGTAACATAATTCACTGACAGGGTTAAGTTGTGTTTTGTTGATGACAACTCTTGTTTCTCCAAGTGTGGGCTAGTATGTGACTTCCACTTTCTTCTCACTTCTTCTCAGTCCCTAGAGTATCTGATAGAAATTTAACACATTTGCCTGCTTTCTTGTGGGTGTCCCTCTAGGGCACAGTCATCTTAATAAAGCAATCTGTGGGTTGCTATCTCAAAGATGTTTTAAGATGCTCCTAGCCTGCTGAGCTGGAAGAGTTTCCTAGAATGGTATCACATACGGCTCCCTTCCCACCAAGGACATTGTCCCTCTTGGGTCTTCTCTGAGCATAAGGCCTCACAATATGATGGTGAGCCATTTCTGTTTCAGATTCAATTTGCTTTGAAGAACGCAGTTAATTTCCCAGATGGAATGACATTGAAATTGGACCATCAGTATCTTTCTTCTAATTGTTATATTAAGCCCCCTTACCCTTTTGATTTTTGTGATTTGGGGAATAGCTGAAAATCCCGAATTTCTTCAGCATTTAAATATTTGTTTCGGCCCCTCTGACCTGAAAAAAATTCTTACATCTGTTCATCGTGGGATATAGTTGGGTGTAATAGAGTAAATAGGGTTGCCACCAATGATTTCCCCCTCAACATTTGTTTTTAAAAGCCATTTACAATTTCACATCTCCAGATACAAACACTTAAATACACAAACACCCACAAGCTCGCACTTTTCAAATATCAGTGGAATTTTACAAATACACGATAATCCAGTTGGTATCCTTAAATCACTCAAAACTCAATAAAATCCTTGAAAAGGAAAGCCCTAGGGTAAGTCATATAATATGGTATATATTATGATTACATAACCACACTCTCATTTCTCTAGCAGGCATTGGGGGAGATTTCTATGTCTGGCCCTCCCAGTTATTAGTTGTTCAGCTGTAGGCAAATTATTTCACCTCACACTTTCTTGTTTGTAAAACAGAGAAATAAGACTGTCCTGCCCCAAAGGATTTTAGTAAGAAACAAAACTAGTCAACCTGATCATGAGCATTTAGGAGGAAAAAAAAAAAACGCAACCATAAAGGTAAGGAAGATTTTTCATTTTTGAAAATTACATTTTAGGTGGGCCTAAGGCATAATTGACATTCAATTAAATTTCCATTATGCAGGAGTTGATTACCCAAGCACCCTGTTCCCCAGTGCTTAGCACAATACTCTGCACACAGTAGGTGTTGCATAAATGCTACAGATTGACTGATTCACCACTTCCCTTCTGGACCCTCCATTCTAGAGTGAAGAGGGGAGGGGAGCTCAGAGGAAACTCCAATCAGACTTTTTTTTTCCCCATTTGTTTTCAGCTGTGGTAAAAGGTCTAATGAATAAAGACTGGCTAAAATGAGAGTTTTGGGATTATCTCTGGGTTTCATTTAGCCAGGAGACCTTTATCCGCCATTATCAGTGCTAACCAAAAGTTGGGCATACAGTGAACTCCCTTTCTTTCTGTAATAAAACCACAATTTTTCCTGTCTAGTACAAAGAGCGTAAAGTTGCTGCATGCATCTCTGTAATAAGAAAGGACAAGAACAAGAGAGGCACTAGCACCAGACCGTGAAGGAAAAGGGCAAAGCAAACCTTCTTGTTTCTTGATGAAAGGATGTGAAAAATCACTGTGACAGCAGGGTGGGCAAGATAGGTGAAATTGGAGACCATGTGAGGAGCTGTAAAGTTTCTCCCTTCTTTTTAACTGCTTCATTTTTAGTCCACTGTACTCTATTCTGCTAATAGCCAAACTCATGAAAATAACCTCCAGGCAAGTAACATTAACAACAAATAAGAGGAAATTAGGACTAATTAAGGGCCCTAGATAAATTCACTTCTAGTTTAGAGGGGTAAAGCTGCTAATCCCTGAGTCTCTGGACACTAGTTAAAAGACCAGATGGTTTTTGTAGCCCACAAGCAATGAGCCTATTGAAAAAGGTTCAGACATGAAAGTTTCTTGCCCAGATACTCTGTCCTAATACAATTTGGAGATGTTTTTAAAATAACAAATTCTATCATTCTTCTCCACTGCATCATCACGTGGCCCTTTCGCCGTCAGACTCCATCCTATACATAAAAAGTTCTGGAGAGTTAGACTCAGAGAAAGAGAAAGAGAAAAAGGGAAAAAGAAAGAGGGCTTCGAGCCTGGAGACCCTCAGTGAATCTTGTGGACTCAAACTGTGGTGGATGAAAGAATGTTTCTTTGTGTGATAAAGCCAACCTCTCATCACTCCAAAAAGAATCGATCTCTTTTAAGAAGTTCTAAAGACTCTTCTCTCTTGATTTTAAAATGAATTCCAAGACAGAGCCACACCTGGAATTTTGATCCTCCTTCTTTGCTACCTAACTTCAATCTCCTTTGGCAAAACAGAAGCAAGAAAGATGAGTCTTTAATGAAGTTTCTCCTTCCGGCTTTCTGGGATTATCCTGTTCTCATCCCAAGAAGCTACAAGAAGCCTTTAGAGACCATTATAAGGAAGAGCCTTCTTGGATTTTTATAGAACATATTTCTCTGTCTAAAAAAAAAAGCGATGGCAGCAGTAGTAAGGATTTCTGCAAACGATGGCATTTTTTCAAGTCTCATTTATTATATTTGAGATTTTAAAATATATATGTGAGTAGAGGGACTAACTTCCTTTTTATAACTGCAAAATGAAAAGTAGAGTCATATTATCCTACAATCAATTAATGGTGTTTATTGAGTCCTGGCTGCAACTGACACACAACTGACACAATTTTGTAGGTCTGAGCTCTCACAGGACTAAAAAGTTAAGCTGTCCTGCAAACTTTGCCAAGATATGAACAAAATCCCTGATGGGATGATTTGTTTGATAATTTCCCTCATCCTTTTAGCCAGTTTGAAGATGCCACAAAGACCCTGCAAATTTCCAATTAACTTTCCCTAGGAAACTCGACAAACGAAGGTATCATCCTAAAGTCCTTGAATCTCTCCTACAGGAGCTCCTGCATGTTGATTATTGTGCTCTAAAAGCACCCACCCAGAAAGATATGCAGATAATTATGAACTAATTTTCGGAATCAACAAAGCGTTAAGTACTGACAATTAGCTTGTAAAAGATTGAGGTCTGAGACCGCCTGCACCTGGAAAACCCTGTACACGGACAAGGAACTCCATTAGCAGTATGAAGTTAGAGGTTGTCATTTCATCTCAATAACTGTAAAGCACACTGTCAAATGATGCAAGAATTTTAATATCTATCTCCCCCTCTACACTTTAAGCTCCTTGTGGGCAGGGAACATGTCTCCCAACTCTGTTATACTGTATTCACCCAAGCGCTTAGTTCGGTCCTCTGCACACAGGAAGCGTTCAATAAATATGACTGATTGACTGACTTTGGATCCGGCCTACCGGTAACTTTGAACGGAAGGTCAACGCAAGAATAAACACTGGATAACCATTTTACTTTTACAGCCATTCATTAGGTCAAAATTCTACTTTAAACTACCTCCTGATAGGAGTCTGACAGTAGCAAAACACAGAAAAAAAAAATCAAAAAAGGTTAACAGGGAATTGAGAGGCCTTAAACCAGAAAAGCTACCTCAATGAGTGATCAGAATGAAGGAGGTCTAATTCGCAATGAGGTGGAGAGGCATTTTAGGTAGCCGAATGGAGGCGGAGTGAGCGGTCAAGACATGCTTTACCCCTGCAAAACCAGGAGTGGTAGAAAATCTAAAGGCAATTGAGCTGGAGTTCTCCACTGCTGCTGCTGCCTACGTTATTAAGGAGAGCTGCTTACCAGAGGTAGTGTTGGGCTGATCAATCTCCAAGCACACAGCAGAAGACCGCTCCCTGGAGGCCTCCTGAAAGAGCCAGAGCAGTCTGTCAATGTAGACAGCTGACTCCACTAAACTGGGGCTGCCAGGTGAAATCAGCAGCTGCTCCGACTGCAGGCTCTGGAGATTTGGGTGACCTCAGGGGCCTAAAGAAATCTGGAGGCGCCATAAGGACGGCTCAGGTTTTGGAGGGATTTTCCACTCCAGATAGGCTGCAGACAGTTCCTGAGGGAGAGCCTCGGTTGAGTCTGTATTAAAAAAGGATCCAACGTTATAAAGGAACTTTTCTTATTCGTAAAGAATATGTCAAGCCACTTCACCAAAGGTCACCATGTATTGGCTTCATCAGTTCCTACTCTGCTTTCCTTGTAATTATCTTTCTCCACAATACCACTCCTGAGATACATCCCTAACAACCTTTTGAGGGTATTTTACCCAACTAACTTAAAAAAATAATAATTAGAAGCTACTTTAGAAGTACAGATACATAGGTGCTACCTCCACGGGAATGAGGAGGGTGAAGACGGCAGTGACGGAGTTTTCCCTAAGGAGTCCAGAGAGAAACGAACCTCACTCTTGGCAACAAGGGGATTCCAAATCAGCAAGAAGGAGAAGAGGTGTGGAGAGGTAATTGGGGGAAGCTTGGTGTGGAGAGAGAGAGAGGTGCTGGGGGCAACGAGATAATGTGAGGAAACCACAGATTTCCCCTTCCTTCCTATCTTCTCCTGCCACAGAGTTCTTAGTGGTAGCTCCTTGGCCCCATTAACTCGGGCAAAATGATCAGGGGACAGAAGGAAAGATATTAAGAAAGGGATTCTCTAGAATCCACCCCTTCCTCTCCATCTAGCCTACTGCCATACTGATCCCTCCCTCTGCTCCTCCCCCTTCCCCCTTCACCTCCCCTCAGCTGAGCCCCCCCTCCCTTCCCCACTTCACCCTCTGCTCCTCCCCTTCCCCTCCCCTCAGCACTGTTCTCATTTGTATATATTATTTATTACCCTATTTATTCTGTTAATGAGATGTACATCCCCTTGATTCTATTTATTGTGACAATGTTGTCTTGCTTTTGGTTCTGTTCTGCTTTGCTTTGCTGTCTGTCTCCCCCGATTAGACTGTGAGACCATCACTGGGCAGGGACGGTCTCTATCTGTTGCCTAATTGTCCATTCCCAGCGCTCAGTACAGTACTCTGCACACAGTAAGCGCTCAATAAATACTATTGAATGAATGAAGGAATCCAAGTACTTCCATCCCACCTTGACTACTTCATTAGCCTCCTGACTGACCTCCCTGCCTCTTGACTCTCCCTACTCCAGTCCATATTTCACTTTTGCTGCCCAGATTGCTTTTCTTAAAAAAAAAAAAAATTCAGTCCATGTCTTCCCACTCCTCAAAAACCTCCATTCATTCATTCAACAGTATTTATTGAGTGCTTACTATGTGCAGAGCACTGTACTAAGCACTGCCCATGCTCTTCCACATCAAACCCAAACTCTTTACTATCATCTTTATAGCACTCCATCAGCTCTCCCCCTTTCACACTTCACTCCCCTAACACCAATCTATTCACTGTATTAGACTGTAAGCTTGTTGTGGGCAGGGAATGTGTCTACCAACTCCATTGTACTGTACTCTCCCAACTGCTTAGTACAGTGCTCTGCACAGAGTAAGTGCTTATTAAAGACCACTGATGATGATGTCCTTACTTTTGACTTTTCAGACTGCCCTCTCAGGTATTCCACACTTTGCCCTCTTTCTTGTAACTGACTTCTTCCCAGGAGTTCAAGGCAACTATCTATTAATGCAACTTGGATATTACTACATCTTTGCTACCTTTCCAATTTGTATTCCATCAAGAAAAGGGTCACCAGATCATTTCATTTTGAAAAACGTTATGACTAGCATGTTAAGTTAAAGAACCTAGAGCAACCACTGGAAAATAGTTTAAAGAGCTGTAAAATATGAATAAATTTGATCACATATTTTTTCTGAATAATATATGTCCCAAGATTGTTATTCTGATACCACTTTAGAAGGCAATGAGATTACTGCATCAACCTAATGTCTAAGGTCTACAGCTAAAGGGAGACAGCACAACTTCTGAAACTTTTAGAAAAAACTACAGAGGCGGAGGCAAGGGGCGACCCGCTCGACTAGCCAGTGAATCTGAACGGGGGAGACGGACAAACCAGATTACTCTAGCCGAGTGATCAGCCTGTTAATAAAGGCAGAACTTCCATTCAGCTGCTCAGATCATTTTCCTAAAACATCATTTTGCACATGCCTCTCCATACCTCAAAATCTTCCAGTGGTTGCCCCTTCCCCTCTACATCGAGCAGAGACTACTGGTCATTGGCTTTAAGGCAATCACCTTTCTCCCTGACTCATTCCTCTCCCACTGCCACCCAGCTCACATGCTTCACTCCTCTCCAGCCAATTTCCTCACTGTGCCTTGTTTTCTGATCTCTCACCATCAGTGTCTCGCTCCAGCGTTCCCTCCTGCCTGTAATTCCCTCCCCCTTCACCCCTGGCCGACCACTGCTCTCTCTCTCTAGCCTCCGGGAAGCCTTCCATGATTAATATCTCATCTCCCCACCCTATTTTCATCAGTCCTATCACTCCGCCATTTTCAAGTCACCTAAGCACTTAAACGCTTATTCAACTTAAACCCCGCCACCAGCCCTACTTGCCTAGAACTTTAAACTCCGTTGCTTCCGCCCTTCCTGAAGTTTATTTCACCTCCTGTCTTCCCTGCTAGATTGTAAGCTCCTTGCAGACAGCTATCGTGTTAACTAATTCTCTTGTAGTCTCCTAAGTGCTTGACACAGTGCTCTGCACTGAGCAAGTGCTCAAAAACTGTTGATTAATCTCCTGCAGAGACCTGCATCTTCCAAAGTTGAACTGCTGCCTACTAACCCCATAGAATGATAGACGGTTGTCAATCTTCTCGTTTAGCATCTAAAACTCTGAATCGCCAAGCTTGAATTTTTTTAAATGTTAAAATTGTGTACGGTGTGCATCTGCAAAACACACAAGAGCAACGTGCAGCGTCTTGAAAATACTTCAAACTTTTGGCTGTCCGATCCATTCCCTATTGCCAATGGAATAAAGGAGGGACACGTATTGGGGCTCTTCCTGTTAATCTCAACCTATACAGCCCTGCTGAAGGGTACAAAGGGCCATAGATGTAGGTGTCGGAATACACTTTTGCACCTCCGAGAAACTCTTTCATCTTAACAGGTTTCAAGCATCCAAAGCCCCAGAAAGAAACATTCAAGTTTTCCTACAAGTACACGACTACGTATTAGAGGCACACCCCCAAGAAGATATGCAAATGATTGTAAACCACCTTACCGAATGAGCCAGCCACTGTAGGCTGATGGTAATTCTAAAGAAAACTGAGGCGATGCACCAAGAAAGCCATAGGCACAACCAAAAATTCATATTAGTAACAAAGAGCGAAAAGCTGTGAAGGAATTCTGTTACCTTGGCAAGCACATTGACTAATGATATACTGATAGACAAGGAAGTAACAAACCAAATCAAGAAGGCCAGCACATCCTTTGGGAGAATGTTAAATAGAATATCTATGATTCTGTTTACCTATTTTGATGGTATTGATGCCTACTTGTTTGGTTTTGCTGTCTGTCTCCCCTTTTTAGACTATGAGCCCGTTGTTGGGCAGGGATGGTCTCTATCTGTTGCCAAACTGTACATTCCAAGCGCTTAATACAGTGCTCTGCAAACAGTAAGTGCTCAGTAAATACGATTGAATGAATGAATGAGTAGGGTACCGGGCTCCAGACCAAATTAAGGTCTGCAGAATTGTAGTGTTGTAAAACTTTATAAATGTGAGACCTGGACTCCATCCAACCACCATATCCACCGCCTGGAGCGGTTCCATTAGCATCATTTAGTGGCCATATTCAATGTCAAATGACAAAACAAGATCACAAACAACTAAGCCCCGGAACACAGTCTGTCCCCTAGCATCGAAGCTCTGCTGGGTAGGATATAAAAAGAGAATGAGCGGAGGCAGCGAGACACCAAAACTATTGCTTTAGGAAGAGCAGAAACTGAGAAACAGGAAGCGAGGAGGGTGGAGGAAGCATTTTAAGGACTTGGGGAAACACAGTTTCAGAAAATGCTGCATCCCAGCCGAAAACTGAGAACCAGCTGTTGAGGACATTCTGGCCTACACGCTGCTATCAAGACGGGAGTGGCTTTCTTCAAGCAAAAGCTTCATAAATAATGAAAGACAAGGAGGCAAAAACTACTCAGACTGAGCTACCCCTTTTCCCTCTGCTCCCCCTCCGCCCTCTGCTCCCTCCTCCTTCCCCCCTTCACCTCCCCTCAGCTAAGCCCCCTTTCCCCCCTTTCCCTCTGCTCCTCCCCCTCTCCCTTACCCTCCTCTCAGCACTGTGCTCATTTGTATATATTTTTATTACCCTATTTATTTTGTTAATGAGGTGTACATCCCCTTGATTCTATTTATCGTGATCATGTTGCCTTGTTTTTGTCCATCTGACTCCCCCGTTTAGACTGTGAGCCCGTCATTGGGCAGGGATTGTCTCTATCTGTTACCAAATTGTACATTCCAAGCGCTTAGTACAGTGCTCTGCACAGAGTAAGCGCTCAATAAATACTATTGAATGAATGAATGAAAAGCAGAAACAGTTCCAGGTGCTGCAAGCATTAAGCAAAACAAGACAACTAAGGTTAACTTTTTTTTGTGCCTAACGGGGACTGTGGTGCAGCCTTTACTTTTCAGCCACACAGGAGAGGTGAACCTCACCATCTCTGTCGAATATGAAGGACAACTACATACTTACGTCCTTCAGGCTTACGAGCTACTCCAACTGCATTCACTGTTCAACTTAGGGGAACTTCTACTTCAAAAAACCTTCTGTTCTTATATCGGATATCAAAACTATGCATTTTATCTTGCCTGTTTGATGGAAATCTTTGATATTTGATTATTATTCTGCTACTTCTCTTTTAACTGCTAATCTTCACGAATGACCGAGTGAGTTTCCCCATCTGACTCAGGAATTCATTTGATACTATTTATTAAGCGCTTACTATGTGCAGAGCACTGTACTAAGCGCTTGGAATGTACAATTCGGCAACAGATAGAGACAATCCCTGCCCATCGACGGGCTTTCAGTCTAATCGGGGGAGAGATAATGTTGGTATTTGTTTAGCGCTTACTCTGTGCAGAGCACTGTTCTAAGTGCTGGGGTAGATACAGGGTCATCAGGTGACGTGAGGCTCCCAGTCTTCATCCCCATTTTGCAGATGAGGTAACTGAGGCACAGAGAAGTGAAGTGACTTGCCCACAGTCACACAGCTGACAAGCAGCAGAGCTGGGACTCAAACCCATGACCTCTGACTCCCAAGCCCGGGCTCTTTCCACTGAGCCACACTGCTTCTCAATCAGAAGCATCTTAGGGATGTGGCCGTGCTTATCAATCAATCAACTGTATTTATTGAGCTCTTACTGTGTGCAGAGCACTGTACTAAGTGCTTAGGAGAGTACACTATAATGATATAACAGACATATTCCCTAACCACAATGAGCTTACAGTCTTATTTGTAACAATTACGAACAATGGGAGGCAGTACTGCCTAATGGAAATAGGATAGGGCCGGGAGTCAGGAAACCTGAGCTCCAGGCCTGTCTCTGCGACTTGCCTGCTCTTTGAATTTAGATAAGTCCATTAATCTCTCTGTAAAAATTTCTTCACCTGTAAAAGGGAGATAAAAAGCCAAGCCTCCTCCCTTTTTGACTGTGAGCCCTGTGTGGGACGGGGACTGTGTCCAACCTAATCATTCTGCATCTGCCTTGGTACTTAGCACAGTGTTCGGTTCACTGCAAGCCCTTAATAAATGCCGTCGTTACTCTGAACAAATCCTTACCGTGCTCCTCTGATTTAAATGCAAGTAGTCTGCCCGGTATTTCCTTTCCAGTCGACTTATCGTATCTTACGGCTCTGGAGTCCCAAGGAGTGCCTGGCTGAGACGCAATTAAGTGCTCTGAAGTCTGTTCATGGGATTCCTTGTTCAATAGTTTGTTGAGCGGAAGTTAAAAAGAAATAAGACAACTGATTAATTTCCTGATCTATAAAGTTTTTCACAAATCAATAAACGGTTCACTCACCCCGCTTTAAAAACCATAATAACATCTTTAATTACAGCACTTCTCACTCCCTAAAAACACTTAGACACTTAGACTAGGCGAATTCACCGGTGCCAGTGGGAAATCTAAACATATTGGCCCAGCTAGAAAAGAACCCTTCAGCGTCAGCCCTCCCCTTCCTCACCTCCATAGTTCATTGATTGGTATTTCAAACAATTTTTGCTGTTTCTGCAAAGAGCTTTCGAGCTTACACTGAATTGACCTATTTTCTCTGGCGAATGGATGAGAGACCAAATAAAAGCCTTCATGGGGAGACACTCCAAGAGTCCTTTCTTACTAAGAGCTGGATGGAAAGTTCAACGCAATCATCTTAAGTTAATGAATAAAATAAAGCAACACCACACAAGAAAAGGCATTTGTGAGATTAGAGTCATAAAGCCTTTTCAAAAGTGAATTTACTCTACCCGGTAATTATTTCTGGGGGGCAAGAGAGACTAGCAGCTCGCAACTTTAGTGTTTCAGTGTTGCCATGGGAGGAGAGCTTTAAAAACAGTATAAGACATGAAAGATGTTGAGATGTGTCTTTTAGGAATAATTTTCAATCCTCTGGATGCAGATGAGAGGTTCCGAAAATGTTTGGTCTCACTAATGACTGAGATTGTTTTGTTTTTGAGTAGGAAGAGAAGAGGTCAGATTACTCTAATTGCTTGTTGATTTATCCTTTCCATCTCTATTAAACACATATAGACACAACACAAACTCCAATGTGGTTTATGGAATAGTCATCGATTTTATAGAAACATCTATTTAGGGGAGTACACTGAGAAGTGTCACATATACTGTATCAAGTCATCAATATTTTCATGGCTATGCCTCAAGAAAAAGAAATGTTTCTGATTTGTGTCTCGTTATGTATCTACATTTTTATGTTTTCCATAATGCCTTAAGAAAATGTTTCCTAATATGACAATGTGTTGGATTCAGCTTTCAAGCACCAAAGCTAAACATAAGCCCAATAGAAAATGTCTTAAAAGTAAAAATTGTCAGATGTTTCTCAATCTTCCCAAGGAAATTTTAGTTCCTCCTTTGAAATCTCAGAAAACTGAATGAAAGACAGAATCTTTTTCACTTGATTTAGTAGACATGCTTTCTCCATTAACCCAGGATACATGTGGACAGCTCTGAATCACATCTTACCTTTCTATTCTCTTTTTCTCTTGTTTTAACCACTGAAATTATTTACTTTTATTCGTATAATTACTTTTTCTTCTCCTGTATCCCCCCTTCCACTCTGTTGTTACTATTGTTTACATGTTCATCTCCCTTTTGAAGCTGCAAAGTAGCTTCTAACACTTTCACTAGAAATTTCACTTTCTATTCACTAGAAATTAAAAGATGATGAAGTGAAGAAATGTGATTTGAAAAACGGATGATTTTATTGGGAAAAAAAAGGAAAAGGAAATATTTCTTAACACCCATCCTTATCTTAATTTTCAAAATCTTCCTCAGCCCACTAAACCATTTTTTCCCATTAGTTATTTTTAAATATGCTTTTTCAAGAGAGGCTTAAATCCTTGTACACGATGCACTCTGATTTCCTTTCTCTTTCTTCCTCTTGTAATCTGAATGTTATTAGACTTAAGTGAATAGTCTTCTCACTTTCATGTATTGAAGTTACCTTTTTCCTGACTGGTTCTTTCCCCAGAAGTTTTTATGTAAAGGATAGGCTCAGAAGAAGAAGGCTTTGTTGACCTTCTTTCTTTCCTCCTGTTCATGTTAACTTCCTGCTCTCTAAAAAAAAAAGTACTAACTTAGAGGCATAAGTATTGAGGATGAGTATAAGTACGCATAAAAATACTACTGGGAGAGAAAGCCAGAAGGTACAGAAGATTCTGGCCGAATAATTCTCCATGTTTCTCCTGAATTAGGCTTAAGCTTCCCAGCTCTAGGGAAACGGCAGAAACCGTCCTCTTAAGGTTTGGAGCTCTTGCAATCGTGAATATGAAATCCAACAAATGGGACTCATTTCATTTTATCCCCTTATCCTCTTGCATCAAAGCCTCTCTCACGCTTGCTCTGATATAAGCCTATATCAGGTCTCTAAAATCACTTCATTGAGTATTTCCATAGAGTGGAATTACCTGAGTGTGACATCCCCCTCCTCCTCGCCCATTCCTCTAGCTGAGAACTCGGAGTGCTACCGAACCCCAACTTGTTTTGAAAACCATCTTGGAACAGTAAATCCAAGCTTATGTTCAGAGCCTCTACTAAGTGCTTGGGAGAGTACGATACAAGAGAGTTGGCAGACACGTTGCCTGCCCAAGACAAGTCTATAGTCTAGAAGGGCAAGCCCTTGGAATCTTAAGAAATGCCTTCTGTCATCAGGATAAATAATAATTGTGTTATTTGTCAAGTGCTTACTATGTATCAAGCACTGCAGTAAGTATTAGGGTAGATACAAGATAATCAGGTCCGACATGGAGCTCACAGTCTAAGTAGGAGGGAGAACAGGTACTGAATCCCCATTTTGCAGATGAGGGAACTGAGGCAAGGAGAAGTCAATAATAATAATAATGATGGCATTTGTTGAGCGCTTACTTTGTGCCAAGCACTGTTCTCAGCGCTGGGATAGACACAAGGTTATCAGGTTGTCCCACTTGGGGCTCATGGTCTTGATCCCCATTTTCCAAATGAGGTAACTGAGGCACAGAAGTGACTTGCCCAAAGTCACACAGCTGACAAGCGATGGAGTCGGGATTAGAACCCACGACCTCTGACTCCCAAGCCCGGGCTCTTCCCATTAAGCCAAGCTGCTTCTAAATTTAGTGACTTAGTCAAGGTCACACAGCAGACAATGGGAAATATACATGAGCTTCAGATAACATTAGCTCTGGCTGAAATGAGTCTCTTTGAATCTGGATTCCATTTCATGCATGTATATATATATATATATGAACTTTTCACTATCTATGCACAGAATAGAAGCAACAGCATTTTCCAAGCGCTTAGTACAGTGCTCTGCACACGGTAAGCGCTCAATAAATATGACTGAAGAGGCAAGATATAGGGGAGAAGAGCAAGTGAGAGCTAAATGGAAGTATATAAATGGAGTATAAAAGTGTAACAAATAAGAGAATAAAAAGTTACGAGGAGGCCCTTCACTTGACTCCTCTAGCCCCTGAATCACAGAAAAAAATCCCAACGCGTTCTCTTAAATTTAGCTACAACACTGTAATCCATGCCCTGAATTTAGGCCTGAACCCTGAACAATCCCCCTCTTACGGCTAATTTTGAACCACCAAATCCAGTGCAGTAATTAGGTATTCAACAATCTGAGCACTTTCCCCCTATCCTAACTCAATTGATATATAGATCTTCACAAGCGAGTATGATTTGACCAAGCAAGGTTTTGTTATTCATTCAATCAATGGTATTTATTGAGCATTTGTTGTGTGCCAAGCACTACCCAGCTGAGGAGGATAAATGGCAGAGTGAAACAAAAGAAGAACTCTTACATGGAGCACATCAAGACTCGGCTGCTCGAAGTGGCGAGATCTCAATTCTTGCATCCGGGTGCTATTTTCTTGATATTTTTCTTCTGCCAGCTTTCTAAAACAGATAAAATAGATAGAATGTGCAACTATAGGAATACAGATACAATCACACAACTATCATATCACCGTTACGGACGCTGACGTTAGTTCTCCCCTAAGACAAGCAAGACTGTGCTAGCTGAAGGCACTCGGAGGTAGGAAAGTTATATATCCGCTTCCCTTCCGTCCCTCCCATTGTGGAGATTCCCCCTCAGGGACGGGGCTAGGCTTGATGTGAGGCGAGGATTTGGGGTACTCAGTCGGGGTCATCACTGAGCGGCTGCTGAAAGGCGGAAGAAGAGACTGCTGACCCAAAGAAATAGAGGAGAAACAGCTGGACAGGAGATTGCTACTTTTATTCTCCCCAAAACTTGTCCTGTTGGGTGTAGATCAAATCTGTTTGATAGACCTCACTATGCCCAGGTTTCACTAGATAATATACAGCAGGCTGTGTGTTCCCTAAAGAGGACTATAATCAATTAATCAGTCAATTCATGGCATTTACTGGGCACTTACTGAGTGCAGAGCACTAAAGTAAGCGCTTGGGAGAGTACCATATAACAGAAGTGTTCTCCGTCCACAAGGAAATTACAGTCTAGAGAGGGAAATGCATTAATATAAATTACGAACACATACCTAAGTGCTGTGAGGTTGAAGGTGGGGTGAACGTCAAGTATTTAAAGTTAGATTCAAGTGCAAAGGTGACACAGGGAGGGGAGGGAGATGGGGAAATGAGGGCTTAGACAGGGAAGGCCTCTTGAAGAGACCACATGGATGCTTTAGGAATCTTAATTTACCATTTCAATAGCTCAATCTCTGATAAAGTAGATAAGAACGGATATTTGCAGGCCTATACAAAGGGCAGGATTCATGGGAAGCAGCATGGCCTAGTGGCAACAGCATGGGCTTGGCAGTCAGAGGATGTGGGTTCTAATCCCAGCTCTGCCACTCTTCTGCTTTGTGACCTTGGGCAAGTCACTTCACTTCTCTGGGCCTCAGTTACCTCATCTATAAAATGGGGATTAAGACTGTGAGCCCCATGTGGGACAACCTGATTACCTTGTATCTACCCCAGCACTTGGAACGGTGGTTGGCAAATACTATAATTATTATTATAATTATTATTAGAAAAACAATATCCGAAGGACTGAAGATGGGCAATATGAATTCCAAATGGATGTTGGGAGATAGAATTGTGGTTTTTGTTTAGCGCCTTTTGTGTGTCAAGCACTGCACTAAAGACTGGGGTAGACACAAGATAAGTCCCACATGGGGCTCACAGTCTAAGTAGGAGGGAGAAAAGGGACTGAATCCCCATTTTGCAGTTGAGAGCCCTGAGGCACAGAGAAGTGAAACGACTTTCCCGAGGTCACACAGCAGACAAGTGGCAGAGCCAAGATTAGAACCCAGGCCCCCTGGCTCCCAGGCCCATGCTCTTCCAACTAAGCCACACTGCTTTGAGGTATTACGATAAGTGACCTTGTGATACAGTCCTATTCCTTCCGCCCCGACAAGATAATCAAGCAGCGTGGCTCAGTGGAAAGAGCCCGGGCTGGGGAGCCAGAGGTCATGGGTTCGAATTCCGGCTCTGCCACTTGTCAACTGTTTGACTGTGGGCAAGTCACTTCACTTCTCTCTGCCTCAGTTACCTCATCTGTAAAATGGGGATTAACTATGAGCCTCACATGGGACAACTTGATGACCCTGTATCTACCCCAGTGCTTAGAACAGTGCTCTGCACATAGTAAGCGCCTAACAAATACCAATATTGATTAGACTGTAAGCCCATCAATGGGCAGGGACTGTCTCTATCTGTTGCCGATTTGTACATTCCAAGCGCTTAGTACAGTGCTCTGCACATAGTAAGCGCTCAATAAATACTATTGAATGAACTGAATGAATAATCAGACCGTGGAGGCAGGAGCGTTAATTCCAGTCCCGCCACCGACCGATACGGCTTCGGAACTACGAGAAAACAGAGTGTGACGTCCCCCTCCTCCTCACCCATTCTCCTAGCAGGGAACTCTGAGTGCTGCCGAACGCCAACCAGTTAAGGCAGCTTCTTTCCCGCCTCCAAATGCCCACCGCCCTTTCTCTCCATCCTCTCAGGTTTCACACCAGAGGCTCTGTGCCTCAGGGCTCTCAACTGCAAAATGGGGATTCAATCCCTTTTCTCCCTCCTACTTAGACTGTGAGCCCCATGTGAGACTTGATTATAACGGTGGTATTTGTTAAGCGCTTACTATGTGCAAGGAACTGTTCTAAGCGCTGGGGGAATACAAGGTGATCAGGTTGTCCCACGTGGGGCTCACAGTTTTAATCCCCCTTTTACAGATGAGGTAACTGAGGCACAGGGAAGTTAAGTGACTTGCCCAAAGTCACACAGCTGACAAGTGGCGGAGCAGGGATTCGAACCCATGATCTCTGACTCCCAAGCCCGGGCTCTTTCCACTGAGCCAAGCTGCTTCCCAGCTTGTGTCTACCCCAGCCTTTAGTGCAGTGCTTGACATGTGAGCTCACGTGGGACAATCTGATGACCCTGTATCTAACCCAGCGCTCAGAACAGTGCTCTGCACATAGTAAGCGCTTAACAAATACCATAATTATTATTATTATTGTTAACAAATACCACTGAAAAAAAACCACCGTGAAGCTGGACACGTCCACCCAGAAAAGGCCCCGCAAGAGGATGGGGAAGCTCTCGCAGGTCAGGCCTGAATGCTGGGAGGTCCCCTCCCACCCGAGAGCGAGAGCGGAGAACCATCGGGGAGCTAAGAACTCACTCCTCTCTTCTGAGGGGCACCGAGTCTCTCTCTGTGAAGTCTGGCCCGAGGGAAGGCTCTGGCCTTTTCATCTCCAGAAGTGGAGAGAGAGGGTGTAGAGCATCTAAGAAGTCAACAGGGGCCTAATGATTAATCCCACTGGGAGGCTACGGGCAAAGGAAGATCTGAGACCATAGGATGGGTAGAGTTAAGAAGGTGTGAAGGTGAAGTGTGCATAACTAAGGCAGTGGGAGTAGGAAAGTGGGAGGCTATGCCAGGCTGGCTCTTGCTCTGACTCTTGATGCCTCCTCTCTTTTTCTTTCTGTATCCTGCTGTCTCCTGCCTGCTGCTGTCGGCGCTCCAACCGGAGGGGCTCTGGGAAGGTCTCTTTCCCTCTAGACTGTGAGCTCGTTGCGGGTAGGGAATATGTCTACCAACTCTTGAATGAATGAACGAAGTCCGTTATACCGTACTCTCACAAGCGCTTAGTAGAGTGCTCTACACCCAATCGGTGCTCGATAAATACGACTGATTTCTTCTCTGATGTAACCCAGAGAACCCATTACCTGGGAAATAAATCTTCCCGTACGTTGTCTGTCACTAACCGGCTACCGAATCCAAGTGGTGAGGATGACTGCTGCGGGGCGGGGGTCATTACATATACACAGACATATATAAACCATACTTCCTAGAATTACACTGTGAATGATTTCTTCACCCGTCATGCAGCTCCCGGATTCTATCTTCTCATTTATTTTTCCCTTATTTTTCACACATTACATGCACATATCATGTGAAATGCAAAGAAGAGCCATTTTTCCTGGTGACTAATGGACTTTTGGCAGAATAAAGGGAGGAGAGGTACAATAAGATGAGGCAGTGCATCGGTAGAAAACCTTGAGCAAACTAATATCTTGCTATATTAAAAACAAAATCACATATTGGGGTATTATCTTTCCCCCTCCCTTTCAAAGAGAGTATATTTTAAAGGAATTGTGTTCCACCTCTCATCTACTTCCTTTTAGCTTATCAAAACTGTAGTAGGAAGAGGAGTAGAAAGTGTCACTCGGGTTTGTAGGTGATACTGCCAACCTTAAGATTGTATGCTTTTGGAAAACTTTCATATGCCCATGAAAATGTTGCCGAATTCAGCACCATTCACGGAAATAATAATAATAATTAATTATGTTATTTATTTAGCACTTTCTATGTGCCAAGCACTGTTCTAAGCACTGGGGTTTATATAAGGTGATCAGGTTGTCCTACGTGGGGCTCACAGACTTAATCCCCATTTTACAGATGAGGGAACTGAGGAACAGAGAAGTTAAGTGACTTGCCCAAAGTCACACAGCTGATTAGTGGCAGAGCCGGGATTAGAACCCATGACCTCTGACTCCCAAGCCCGGGCTCTTTCCACTGAGGCACGCTGCTCCTACGTGCTTCTTCTTCTGCTTCTATGGAAATGGCATTTGAAAAATTTTAACTGTGGGTCATGATTCCTTTAAGATCCTTAGACTGTAAATTCACTGTGGGCGGGGATTGTGTCTACTGAGAAGTAGCACGGTGTAGAGGATAGAGCATGGGCCCGGGAGTCAGGAGGTCATGGGTTCTAATCCCAACTCCACCACCTGTCTGCTGTGTGACCTTGGACAAGTCACTTCATTTCTTTGTCCCTCAGTTACCTCCTCTGTAAAATGGGGATCAAAGGCTGTGAGCCTCACATGGGGCAGGGACTGCGTCCATCCCGATTTGCTTGTATCCAACTCCAGGGTTCAGTACAGTGCCTGCACATAGTAAGCACTGAACATACACCATAATTATTATTATTACGGACTCTGTTGTATCGTACTTTCCCAGGCACTTAGTATACTGCCCTGCACACTTAAAGTGCTCAGATACCACTGACTGACTTTGTTGCTAGCATTTAAACTTACATTTCAAAATGTAATAATTTTTTACCCAAAATATTAGTCAATAGGCAGAAGTGACTCTAGGGCAGGGTCCATGTCCAACTGATTGGCTTGGATGTACCCCAATGCTCAGCATAGTGTTTGGCACGTAGTAAGCACTTAATAAATGCTATTAAAAAAAACTACAACACACAAACAAAATTGTGGGAGTCCCCCAAAGCTCAATTCTGGGCTTCTTCCTTTTCTCCACCTACACCCACTCTCTTGGAAAGCTCATTCACTTCCACGGCTTCAACACCACTTCTATATGGATGATTCCCAAACTTACCTCTTCAATCCTGACCTCTCTCCTTCTCTGCAGTCTGGTGTTATAGATCATATGGTAGATTTAGGGGAAGTAGAAGAGTGTAAGAAGATGTGCATAAGCGCTGTGGAGCGGGGTTGAGTAACAGAGTGCTTAAGGGGTACAGGGCTAAGTGACAGCTGCATAAAGTAGCTAGGTTCACCTGTTACACCCTGATCTATCCCAATCGCATAATAAAAACACACATTTAGCAGAAATGACTCTATGCAGTTTTATAAGTTTAATTGTCTAAGCATAGCCATTAAATTCCCCTTGGTCAATTATTACCTTCTCACTAAGTAATCCTTGGGCAAGTCACTTCCTCATTAGTTTCCTCATCTGTAAAATGGGGATAGGATGTCTGTTTTCTGACCCACTTAGTCTGTGAGCACCACGGGTAACAGGGACTCTTTCTTTTTTGATTATCTTTTATTGCGCTTGACACATAGCAGATGCTTAATAAATGCCACCGTTACTAAAGGAGGCCATGCTTTCTAATAATATGTCAAGAATTTTAGTTTTGAATCTCTTTTCTTGGTAAACTGCTGCAGGAAACCTGAACACAAAACTAATAACGCAGAGACTTACTGGAGCTTCTTTACTTTCTCATCAGCGGCCTGTAGCTTTCTCAGCCTCATCCTCTCACGTGGAGTCATTTTCTGCACTTCAGAGAAGTCTCGCAGAGTTTGAAGATGGACCTTTTTCTGCCTACAAATAATAAATGTTTCACCCCCCCGACCATCCAAACATATTTAGAAAAACTGAACCAATATTCTTCAACGGTATCATTATACTACTGAGAGAGTTGAAACACATCAGAGCAATAAAAGCTAAAACTAATGGACAACTGGTAGGTTAATGTGTGAATGAGGACTGTTTTTCGTTTACAATAATTTTTAAATTTGATTTTTCTTTAGAACCGAATTAAAGGAACTTCAAGTTTCGGCTTGACTAGGACAATTTAAGAATGTAAGGAAATTTTTAAAACCAGCAGCGGGAAAATAAATGGAGCAACTAATAAACAATTTACTTTCAGTGGCCACTGAGATTCCTCTGCCACAAAATGTCACAAATGGGAAATATTTTATTTACTATGTCAACGCAGCAAAGAAGAGTGAAAATTTTGGTGAATCAACATCCCCTTGAGTCTTGGAAGAGAATCAATTAAGGAGCGCTTCGGAGAAGGCTGAGCCGGTAAGGATGGGTCAAATCTCTCAGCCTCCAATAATTTCAGCCACTTCTCCCAAAACCCATGCCACGGTCTTCCTTCCCACCCCCACCCAGAAATTTGGTGGGCCCTTTTCATCAACTCTGCTACCGATTTAAATTGAAAAGGGGGTCACAATTTCCCCGTGACCACCCTGACGGGCAAAGCAATACATCAACACATTCATCCAAATCCGTACATATACTCGTGAGGTGGGGGAGTACGCAGTACTGCCTCTGCTAACCCATCCATTGAGCACACGAGGAAACAAAGCAATCATAGCAGGAATACATAAAAAATAGAAAATTCAGCCACTGTGGTTTCTATAGCTGGGATTAAGCTCTCTGGTGTTCGTCCTCCCATTCAAAGCCCAGAGAGAAGTGCTCTGGGAGCAGCAGTAACAAGTAAGAACAAAAACTGCTGCTCTCACCACCCCCACTGCCAACACACTCAAGGAAATTACATTTTTATCAATTCCTCTCAGTGCTGGTTTACTCCATAGTGAAATCTTCCCCCCCTGCTGTGCTTCTATCTGAACGTTTCTGCGGGCATAGGTGGCTAAAACATTACATGTGTGGGGGATGTGAGGAGTAAAATCTGTGTGGCTCAATTAATGGTTGCATGGCTCCCACTGCTTCTTCGTTCCCAACCCCAGGTGAAGCCCAGACAATTTCACAATTTTATTTTCAGGGCTAAATACTATAGGGAATTTTCTTAGGCGGAAGAAACACAATCAATTATTTCAGAGATCTGACTCGATTTGTGAAATAACTGGATCCTTCCTTCTCCACTGAGGGTTCTGTACAACACCGCCCAAGTTTTTCCCTATGTGCTACTCATCTGGGAACCACTACAGGGTCCGATGTAGTTTTTCTTGCATTCTGATGGCATCCGGACTGTAGTTTACTGGGATAAACGCTTTTACATGACTATAAACTCCTAGGCAAAGCCTCAAATCTTTATAACTACTAATTATTAAACTAATACTTTCTTACCATACAATTCCCCAAACAATTAGATTTCAGCATACTTCCATCTGTAAACCAAGACTGTCAAACTCTTACACGATTCCAGTTGAGTTTTACGAACTTAGTAGGTTGCATAACAGTAAGTGGAATTAGTATAGTATTTTAGAATAAGACAGTAACTGCTCTCACGCCTCCAGGGAAAGCAGAGAAAACAGAATAGGAATGCCAACACATGCTTCGTTTCAATGAATAGTCTTCGAAGTACATTTGGTCACAAGGGTAAAACTTTGAAATTATTAACATCTCTGCTGTTAAAGAATCAAAGTCAAGAGGACGAAGCTACGGGGGAAAAGTCCTGGAAGCTGACCAACTGAAATGGTCACACCAAAGTCCCTGAAGAGATGTACTACTATATGTTCCTGTCATATCTCCCTAAGGCAGCTGGCTTGTCAGCATAACCTTTACAACCAAATTACATTGTCTTTATTAGTTTTTATTTTCATCGCCAATTCTGTTTAAGTTCATGGTGGAATTAAACCCTAAATTGTACTTTTGTAACTGGCTTTAGTTCATTTTCATTATTCATGGAACAATAAATGAATCCTAATATAGCAGATTCTCAAGAGAAGGTACACTTAGCCGACAATTCAAAAGCAAAGCACTCTGAAAACTGTTCCTCTTGATTTAAAAATCAGCTCAAGATGGGTAATGTCCAGTTCTGGTCAAAACCCCATGAATTTCTAACGTAAACTTGTTTGCTCTTGAAGAAAGAAGAGTTTGATTTTTTTAATGGAATTTGTAATGTGCTTATTATGTTCCGGGAACTATACTAAGCGCTGGGGTGGATCAAGTTGGACACGGTCCATGTCCCACATGGGACCCGCGGTCTTAATCCCCCTTTTACAGATGAGGTAACTGAGGCACAGAGGAGTTAAGTGACCGTAGGCCTGCCACATGGACGTAATTCCTTCAGTAGAATCGATATAGCCAATTTTCAACTATTCAGAGGGTTCATTATCCAATCTGTGGATTCCTCAGGCCTTCTGTTTTTCCTCCTTCTTTCTGCTACCAGTCTTTTGCCCGATTTTACTAGTAAATCACATCTTTGCTAGGAGCTGCGAAGGGAAAGGGAAAATGCCATAAACAGGCGGGTACTCAAAATCTGATGCTCAAAGAGAATGAGTCAGCCAGGGGAATGTGAGTCCAGGGCGGAATGATCCCAAGGGGATAGATGGGCCATCATTATTATTATGGGCCCAGGAGACCAGGTGCATTCTAGGATCTCTCCGAGGTTTTGTGCTCATTCAGATCTGCTCTGCCGTGGACTCTTCTCTCTAGCCCCTTGCTCTACACTGACATATCGCCGTCTTTTTGAGCTAGGAGCACTTGAAATCAAAGGATAAAGTGCCGGTGGGCGTACTGCTAAATACAGCCCTCTTCCCTGCCGACCTCACTTCACCAGATGCCTAGAAGAAGAGGGCTCTCGACCAGTTGGGGTCCTGCATTGTTCATTTCCCCACAAATGAGTGGGCCTGCCTCTGTGAGCTTATCTGTACACACGGAGTTCAACAAAATTACCGGCTCACACCATCACTGACTCAGTTATTCACATGACTCAAACCAAAAAACATCGTCGTGAGGGGCTGAGAGGACTAGCGAAAAGAACACGGGGCTGGGAGTCAAGGAACCTGGGTTTTAATCCCAGCTTTGTCACTTGTCTATTGTGTGACTGGGAAAAATCACTCCTCAATGTTTTAGTTTCCTCACCTGTAAAATGGGGATTAAATACCTGTTCTCCTTCCCAAATAGATTGTGAGCCCAGTGTGGAGTAATGACTGCATCTGATCTGACTGTACTATAGCAATCCCAGCAATAGTACAGTGTGTGGTACAAAATAAATGCTTAACAAATACCAAAATTATTATTAGTATCTTTCAGGAGGTCTGCTGAAGAGAGCAATGGATTTCATTTTAATTCTCCCCGTTCCTGCTACTGAGGAAACCTGACAAACAATGCTTTCCCCTCAAATTTTCTTCCTCTGCTTCACAGACAATACTCAATCCCTTACCGAGTTTAAAAAAACAAACACAAGAGTATTAGACTTAGAGCAGCAAATGGTTGTAAATCAGAGCCTCACTTTGAATACAAAACTGCTAGCCTTCTCACTGGGCTAATGCTCTAAATACTAAAGACACATCTTTTAAGTAAAAGCAGCTACTATATTTGCACGAAGATTTAAACCTCATTAGTTATTTAGTGTTCTTTGAGGCATAATTGCAGGACTCTGCTCTAAAATATGGCAAATTCTTAATATGATGCATTTGGGCTTTTGACCAAAGAGTTCTATAATCCTCATCTCATAGATCTTCAGTGGTCTCCGAATTCAAAAGGGAAACAAGGATGATCCTTGAGAATTGTATCTTTAAATCTGTTCCGTTGAGTGAATACTTCAAAGGCAAATGCGGTGGCTTTGGCCTGGTGGAAAGAATATAGGTCTGGGAATCAGAGGACCTGGTTGCTAATCCCGGCTCTGCCAAGTGTCTGTGGGGTGACCTTGGGCAAGTCACTTAACTTCTCTGTGCCTCAGTTACCACATCTGCAAAGTGGGGATTCAATATCTGCCTCAGTTACCACAACTGCAAAATGGGGATTCAATATCTGTTCTCCCTCCTACTTACACTGTGGGCCTCATGTAGGATCTGAATATCTCATATCTAGCCCAGATCTTAGTCTAGTGCTTGGCACATAGTAAGTTCTTAAATACTACAATTATTATTACTTCAAATAATTAAAAATAAAATCAGTAGATTAGATTTCTGAAGTCAGAGGATGGTATTTACACTGCATCTAAAGACCAAATTAGTACATTTGTGAAGCATTCCACGTTTTTATTTTCCTTCTCCTCAGATCATACTTTCACCACTCCCCGTTTGTCACTCTGTGCCACCTTGGCAATTACACACTCACACAACATTGGTACCGCTTTTCATTCATTCAATAGTATTTACTGGGCGTTACTATGTGCAGAGCACTGTACTAAGTGCTTGGAATGTACAATTCGGCAACGGATAGAGACAATCCCTGCCCAATGGCGGGCTCACAGTCTTTGAAACTGATGACTTACCTATGCTACTATTTAAGGCACTTACTCATCTATATATCTTTTTTTAAAAAAAAGGTATTTATCCTTCTTTCTATTCCCTTCTCTTCTCTTCTCTTCTGTTTGTGTAAGCTCCTTGAGGGTAGGGATCATGTCTTTTGCATTCCCACAAATGCTTAGCACTGTGTTCTGCACAGATTGTACATTTCCTGAGGACAGGAATCATGCCTACCAAATCTACTGCATTGTACTCTCCCAAGGGCTTAGTACTGTGCTCTGCAAACTGTAAGGCCTCCAAAAATACAGATTGATTGATCTCGATTATACTGCAATGAGCTTAGGCTCAGGCTTGAAGATTTAAGAATAATAACAGTAATAGCGATGGTATTATTTTCGTTACCCTATTTATTTTGTAAATGAATTGTACATCGCCTTGATTCTATTTAGTTGCCATTGTTTTTACGAGATGTTCTTCCCCTTGACTCTGTTTATTGCCATTGTTCTTGTCTGTCTGTCTCCCCCGATTAGACTGTAAGCCCGTCAAACGGCAGGGACTGTCTCTATCTGTTGCCGACTTGTTCATCCCAAGCGCTTAGTACAGTGCTCTGCACATAGTAAGCGCTCAATAAATACTATTGAATGAATATTTGTCAAGCACTTACTATGTGCAAAGTACATAGCAAATTCCAACCCATTATCATTTGAATTATAAACTGAATGGGATGGGCACCACATTTTTGTTGCCAAAAATTAGCAATTATTCATTCTGGGGCTTCACAGGAAGACCTTAAGGGGTTCTCGAATAGAACTGGAAACTAGGATCTTCCTAACTGAGCCCATCACATGGAAGGCAAACAGCCTCTGCTTCACTGTGACACTCTCGGATGAAGACGTAAAACGTCAAACCAGTTCAAATTCCAGGCTCTGAGGACAGGGAAGGGAGGTGGTGAATGAAAAACTAGGGAATATGGAGATTGACATCAAATTAAACAGCAGGAATAATCTGAAGTAGAAAGGGAATGTTGGATTGGAACCAAAGCAGTAAGATCATGGTTTGAGCCCAGGGAAATCTGGCTATTTCATACTGAATCTAGAAGACTCAGGCTCTTATCACCTACCTAATCTATCGATAATTTACTCGAGATCTTCGAAACTCCAAAGATTAACTTCTTCCTTAGGCCCTTATCACCAAGGAAGAAGTTAATCTTTGGAGTTCTGAAGATCTTGATTAAATTATTGATGGATTAAGCAGAAATTTGTCAGGGAAGGAGGATGGGAAATTTTAATTTGCAATCATTTAAGAAGCCTGAGGCAGAGTCAGGAGAATAGCAAAATAGCCTCTTCACAGCATTCTGAGTTTGTAGAATTCCTCAGAGTTAAGGAGCAGGTTTATGGAGTAGGATAAAGGAGATGAGCCAGGACAGGACTAAAAACACTTTTTGAAGCATGCATTAAAATCATGATTTCCAGTTCCTATTTCAGAGGGCAGGAATCTTAAAAAAAAATATAGATGTTGTTTTGTTTTGATCATCTCAGACATCAAAAAAGCAGCCTTAGAATTAATAAACTGCCAATCTATATTAAGCAAACAATTTATGAAAAGCCAGTTATCCTTAGAGGCAATTAATGTAAATGCCATGAAATGCTTGGGGTACTAATTTCTCAGTATACTTAAAAGGCAACTCTGGTGATATGCAGCAGATCTATTGGTTTAAACTTTTATGACTTCAACCTGCTACCACCTGGGGGAAAGGGCTCTGGAACACAAAGTTACTGAGGCTTCTCAGTTTTCTTGGCAAAGCACAAGTGGATTTCAGAAGACTTCATTCAATAAGCTTAACGCTAATAGATTTTTATTCTATTTGACAATGCTAATTCCTTAAAAAAACCACAAAAATAATTACTTACACAGCACTAACAATATGGTCAGTTTCCTTCTGACAATTCAGTCTCTTGTCTTCCGGGACCATGTGTGAATATTTACACTTCATGTGCTGAAAAAGAACAAGAAACGAAATTCTGGCAAGGCTACACGATACTTAGTTGAATCGGCATGGTAAAGACGTGGCAATAAACTACCTGTTCAAAAATCAACTCTTCTCACTTTCAACCCCATAGCCATCAAAGAACTGTTCTATAATTTTTTAGTAAAATCCAGAGCCTGAAAAAAAGGATTTTTACATCAGAATCTATTATGACCCGTTGTAACCTGCATGTATAATTCCTCCTTAAATGATGATGGTGTAGCTGTGTGTTTACTTGCTGTTATTTATTTATATTGTTTTGATTAATTTTTTAATTTGGGGAAGAAATTAGGTGTTTTACACTATTTCTTCTGAGAAACTATACTTTATTTAGCCCTTTCACTAGACACTGCTTTCTTGGAAACAATAAAAAGCCCTAAGTGGAGTATAAAGTGGAGTATGAGAAGCAGTGTGGCTTAGTGGCAAGAGCCCGGGCTTGGGAGTCAGAGGTCATGGGTTCGAATCCTGACTCTACCACTTGTCAGCTGTGTGACCTTGGACAAATCATTTAACTTCTCTGTGCCTGTGACCTCGTCTGTAAAATGGGGATGAAGACTGTGAGCCTCAGGTAGGACAACCTGATTACGCTGCACTCTACCCCAGCACTTAGAACAGCGCTTGGCACATAGTAAAACTTCAATACTTCACAGCCTTATCCTCCTAGAATGCAAGCAAGTGATAATAAAGATGTTAGAATATGATAGTTTATTACAATATGAAATTTCCAAACATGGTTATTAGATTCCTCATGCTTCTTATTTTAGCTGCTAGGGCAAATATAAATATGTAGTGACAATAAAAGCCTATCCAGCAAAAAGGCACCCTGGGCTGGCAAACTAGAAAACTGCAGTTTAGGTGTCAAAGAGAAGGAATGCTAGGAGTGGTTAGAGTTTTAAAAATATCTGCCACTGATGCATGGATAATTGATATTTGCTTGCAGACACTTGTTAGGCCTATAAATGGTTGTCCGTGTTTTTTCTTCAGCCAGTCATTTCAAGTATCAAATTCCAGAAGATAGTTTAGGTTTTTCTCTAAAGAATTGTCAGATCTGCATTCCATGAGAAGCGTGTGCAGTTTCAACCATATTTGACCAAAGAATAGCCTAGCTCGTCTGCTGATAAATGGAAATCTGGGGAAAGGATATTGCGGTCATATTTTGCAGGAGTCCAGCTAACGTAGATTTGGTTCCTGTTCTCAGTGATTCCCAGGTCTCTATCAGAAAACAGGGCAGGAAAGGAGAAACTTCATTTCTACTAAACGCGTAATTCCTAGATTCTTAATACCTAGGTCTCGAAAGAGGGGAGTTTACATGCAGAGTTACACAGCCTGAAACTTCTTATTTTATTCATGCAAGATCTCACGTATCTTCTGCAAATGAATTCTTATGCCTCTAGCTCTTTCAGTGTAGCTTCAAAACATCTAATGGTCATTTAAATACTCATAAGCATGTGCACGTAAATTTTTCATTTTCAATACCTGTAGTTGTGCATCAATGTAAGGGCTTTTTAATATTTCTCTTGCCGAGGGCCTCGATGATGGATTCTTGTTCAACATGCTGTAATATTCAAAGAGGAAAAAACAGTTTCCAAAGTCCGGTAATTGAAAAAATACATGCCAGGTAAAAATTAAACAAGTTGAAACGTAAACTTTGCGTACCTTTGCATGATTTCGTTAAGTTCTCTTGGATATCTACCAGGAAGGGAAGGCGTCTCGCCTTCGACGATTTTATAAACAATAGATAAGAAGCTGTGACCAGTGAAAGCGTGATTGATGCAGCACATCTCATACAAAATGCATGCCAGTGACCTACAAGGACAAAGCAAAAGAATGTCAAGGATCCACATGGACAATACTCTTCACTTGCTTCCCCTACATAGGTCCTTTGTAACAGTAATGAGGCCACCTTCTTTTAGGTAGCAATATTATTTTTCCAATTGATACAAAACTCCAGTTCCTCACCTTGCCGTCTCCTACCTCACCTTGCTACTCTTCTATTACAACCCAGCTCGCACACTTAGCTCCTCTAATGCCATCCTCGTCATTGTAGCTCCATCTCATCTATCTCGCCGCCAACTTCTCGCCCCGGTCCTGCGTCTGGCCTGGAACGCTCTCTCTCCTCATATCTGACAGACAATGACTCTCCCCACCTTCAAAGCCTTATTGAAGGCCCATCTCCTCCAAGAGGCCTTTCCTGACTATGCCCTCCTTTCCTCTTCTCCCACTCCCTTCTGTGGTGCTTTGACTTGCTCCCTTTATTCAACTTCCCAGCGCCACAGTGGAAAGAGCATGGATTTGGCAGAGGAGCTGGGTTCTAATCCCGGCTCTGTCGCTTTCCTGCTGCGTGACCTTCTCTGGGCCTCAGTTACCTCATCTCTAAAACAGGGATTAAAAGTGTAAACTCCATATGGGACAGCCTGATTACCCTGTATCTACCCGAGTGCTTAGAAGAGTGTTTGGCACATAGTAAGCGCTTAACAAATACCAACATTATTATCCATAATTTTACTTATTTATATTGATGTCTGTCTCCCTTCTAGTCTAAAAGCTCATTGTGAGAAGGGAATGGTCTGTTATATTCTACTCTCCCAAGTGCTTAATACAGTCCTCTGCAGATGGTAAGTGCTCAACAAATACAATTGGCTGGCTGACTCACAGCCATTTCTTTAGTAGTAAATTTACAGAAAAGTTAGTAAGGTAAATGAAGCCTAATTGGGAACACAATTCTGAGAAAGAAAAATACATTTAGGCTTTTTTAATGTAATTTGTTAAGCATCTCCTATGTATCAAGTTGGACTCAGTCCTCACCTCGTGGAGGTTCCCAGTCTTAATCCCCATTTAACAGATGAGGTAACCGAGGCATGGAGAAGTTAGGTGACTTGACCAAGGTCACACAGCAGACAAATAGCAGAACAGTGATTAGAACTCAGATCTTTCTGACTCCCAGGCCCATGCTCTATCCACTAGACCATGTTGCTTCTTACACTTATCATACTAGGCTTATCATGCTAAGACCCTTATGAAGATACATAAAACACAAATGGCAAAAACACGTAAATCAATAGTAAACTGATCGATCAATCGTGTTAATCGAGGGCTTACCGTATGCTGAGCACTGTACTAAGCACTTGGGAGAGTACAATATAAACAGAGTTGGTAGAAACATTTCCTGACCACAGTGAACCCATATAAAAATACAAATAAAGCATAGAAATGGATTCAGCCCCTCAGTGCTAAAATTTATCCCATGGTAATGTTGGTATTTGTTAAGCGCTTACTATGTGCCGAGCACTGTTCTAAGCGCTGGGGGAGATACGGGGTCATCAGGTTGTCCCACATGGGGCTCACAGTCTTCATCCCCATTTTACAGATGAGGTAACTGAGGCACCGAGAAGTGAAGTGACTTGCCCACAGTCACACAGCTGGCAAGTGACCGAGCCGGGATTCGAACCCATGGCCTCTGACTCCAAAGCCCGTGCTCTTTCCACTGAGCCACGCTGCTTCTCAAACAGCAGCTTGATAGCTTGGTAGCTTGGTAGCGAAAGAGGAACTGTGGGAGTAGCATTAACTTTCGAGGAATCAATAGGGGACCACTGAGAAGCAGTGTGGCCTAGTGGAAAGAGCATGGGCCTGGGTACTAATGTCTGCTCTGTGACCTTGGGCAAGTCACTTAACTTCTCTGTGCCTCGGTTACCTCATCTTCAAATGAGGATTAAACCCTCCTGTCTCTTACTTAGACGGTGGGACAGGGACTGTGTCCAAACTGTTTAACTTATAGCTTCCTCAGCTCTTAGATAAGCAGCGTGGCTCAGTGGAAAGAGCCCGGGCTTGGGAGTCAGAGGTCAAGGGTTCGAATCCTGGATCTGCCACTTGTCAGCTATGTGACTGTGGGCAAGCCACTTCACTTCTCTGTGCCTCAGTTCCCTCATCTGTAAAATGGGGACTAAGACTGTGAGCCTCACGTGGGACAACCTGATTACCCTGTATCTACCCCAGCACTTAGAACAGTGCTCTGCACATAGTAAGCACTTAACAAACACCAACATTATTATTATTAGAACAGCGCTTGGCACATAGTAAGTGCTTAAAAAGTATCATTTAATGCATTGCTGCCTACAACTTTTTTAATATTTATTTAGTGTTTATTATGTGTCAAGCACTGTTCAAGTGCTGGGATAGATACAAGTTAATTAGGCTAGATACAGTCCTTATTCCCCATGGGGCTCACAGTCTAAGTGGGAGTGAGAACAGGTACTGAATCCCCATTTTTGCAGTTGAGGAAACTGAGGCACAGAGAAGTGAAACAACTTGCCCAAGGTCACACAACAGGCAAGTGGCAGAGCTGGGATTACAACCCAGGTCCTCCGGCTCCCCGGCCCGTGCTCTTTCCATTAGGCCAAGCTGCTTCCCACATCTAATGTGCTCAATGCTTACACTAAGGTATTTTCGGTGAGACCAAGTGTTTAGTGTTAAAGGATTCACCAAGCTCAGGGAGAACCAATTTTAAGAGAAGTTTATATTATTTTTACCCGTACGCATTAACTCTAATTTGTCTACCCCCAGTTGCATCTGCTCCTGCATTCTAAGCGTACTTATATCCACCTGGGGCCTTTTACGATCCTACGTGGTGCATAATTTGGGGCCAACATATTTCATTTAGGAAATGGGAAATCCTTTGGAGATAAGATGAAAATTCTGCAGCAAAATGCTTTGAACATTTCTATTTCTTGCTTACAATGGCCCTCTTGGAAACGCCTCCTGCCCAAGAATCCAACTCAGGGATTGTGTTATGTTCTTTATGGAACTGTTACCATTTTTCTGGAAGTAGATAGATTTGGGATTAATTTAGACTCGGTAATGAGGCTTCCTGTTCCAAAACTCTAAGCTGCCTCATCAATCAATGAATTAATCAGTGGTATTTACTGAGTGCTTAGAGTGTGCAGTGCATGGTACTAAGCGCTTATCCAGATGAGAAGCCACTGATGAGGTTGTACACTCCTAGAGGGCAGGGGATGGGTCTGCCTTTCTATAGTACTCTGCTAAGTGCTCAGTTCAAAGTTCTACATACTGTGAGTGTTCAATAAATATCACTTACTGATAGAAGAGGCACCTGTTTGTTAGAGCAAAAATAAGCAAAAAGGGATGGATATTTGCAAAATCTATAATAAATGAATAAACCATTCCCTTCTGGCAGGGCCGTCACTCAACAATATCTTGGCTAGACACACTTGGGGCAGCAATGCTCAAGCGAAGGGTCCCTATTTGCCTACAGAGCTAGGGAACCTAATCAAATTTGATAACTCCTTTCTCAGTTCATCGTTCCTGCAATGTGGGTACACATTCTGAATGTTATTAAGGAAAGGTATACTGGGGAGGAGGTCATTTCAGAAAGCGAGACAGCACTGACTCTCCAGGGACCGCCGCTGCGAGGAGTCCTGAGAAAGGGAAGCCTTCCCGAAGGGGGTAGGAGAAGTTCGACTCTGGAAGAAATAAAAGGGAGCTTCAGATCTCATCTCAAGAGAATCAAATAAAAAAAGTTATATCTGGTGCTTTTATTGCAACTGATCCTATTTATGGTCAGGAGAGTCGACTCTCCAAATGTATTTATTTGCCGAAAATAAGAATCTGTTTGAGTCACCTTGGGCTATACGGGCCCCTGTTGGTTTACTTTCCCAGATTTTACCTTTTTTGGATTTTAGTTAGCAAATATTGCTTTGAGCCAGATTCAAATTTAATATGTACAACAGGAAAGCAAATGATGGTAGAAACCCGCTGAATAGAAAAAAAAACACATTAAAACTAATTGTAACCTTCTGAAGGGAGATTAATGGTTTTGGATCAACTAGGCAATTCTTTAGAACCCAAAAGGCTGCCAGACTAGGTGAAAGAGTTGGGGTAAGGCAACTTCTGAGAGATCTTCTTTTCAATTTGATGTTTTCAATGCAAATATTCGCAAATTTAAAAGCAGTGAAATAGGCAACTGAGAAAAACAAGATGGAAAGGATGCATTGTGTAAAGAAATGAGAAAATGAGCTACATTAATACTTTTTCTCCAACAACATTGTCACTATGATAGGTAACTAACTAAATACCAGGGGGAACAAAATCGAGAGAAACAAGCAAAAAAAAAACCCCTACCTCAGGTGCAGCTAAGCATATTACACCTAAATTTCATAGGCAGACCATCTGTCTGAGTCAACCAGAACCACCCAGAGGAATACTGAAGCAAAGTCTGATAATAAATTGCAAATGTAACTGGGGCATCAACTTGTCTCAATCTAACTGAATTCACTTATTGATATCTGTCTTTGTAAAAACTCTGAAAAAAAAAATCCAGGCTAAACAGCAACGATAGCATTTTCTGAGAACTTGGAGAAAGTTCTGATTATCAAGTCAGACGTTATTCTGATCTAGGGTAATTTTTCTTCCCCACATTAAATTATCCCAACTCTTTTCACTTTTCTTCATCTTTACTTCAGTCTACCAAAGGTTTCGCAGCCTGCGTTATCATTTTTTTTTAACCAACCAGCCTTTTCCTGTAAGGTATAGATACTAAAATAAGTTAAATAACCCTTCAATTCAGCTGGCAAACTATTTGTTCCTTTGCAAGAAAGCTATATGCATTTCTTTAATCATTTTTGTTGGTCTTTTCTCAGATCTCTCCAATTTTTCCAAATCCCTCTAAACATATGGCAGCCAAATGTTTATTTGAAAGGGTCTATTTGAAAGGGTCAATTTCTGGTTGCCTATGTAACCTCCCTCCCTCCCTCAATATACCCTCAAGAGCATATCTAGCTTTTTCAGTAACAGCACTAAAGCTATGACTATGATGTCGATCGTTGGATTTGTAACTCTAGACCGTAAGCTCGTTGTGGACAGGGAACATATCTACCAACTCTGTTGTACTATACGCTTCCAAACGCTTAGCACAATGCTCTGCCCACTATTAGTGCTCAATAAATACCAGATTAATTGATTGATGTGTTTTTACCTAGATTCTTATTCCCCACCTTGAATCTGTGTGGTCTATTCTGGAACTTAAGCAGACTACATAGCACTCGAAACTAATGATCTACATTTTAATTTTGAAAGATCCTTTGAAGCTGGCATGTTTACTTCCTATAACATGTTTCTTACAAAATGTTTCTAATTTCTTAGCTGCAAATATGGCAGGCATGCTTTCTGTTCCACCATCTTTATTGGATAAAAATATTCAATAAAGCTAAACCAAAGACTACCCTCTTTGGGCTACAGTGGCAATTAATTCCCTATGTCATCTTCCCATTTCTATGTCCACTTAACAGTAGGATGATCCTGACCATATTTTCCCAGCTTGCCGATGAGGAGACCTAATGGGATAAAATTAAAGCCATATTGGGGTATTAGGATTTTAGGGCACTTATTATTTCTCCTTGTCACTTTGCCCATAAAGTGGTAGTTTCAGATTAAAAAAGAAAAAAGCTGGCTTTTCAGAGAGTCTAATTAATCACTGAAAAACCTCTGGAACTTGTAAGACATTTCGATCCCAGCAACAAGTGGTCTTTCTCTAAGATTTATAACTGAATCCTTATTATTAGTTTTATTCCCACTAAATACCAATGATCGGGGGTAGGTTCTTTTCAGTATGAAGGCTCTTTCTACAGAGTGAGGGCTAAAGAACTTCACAGTCCACGCTTCTTCAGACTAAGTTTGTTCTGAGCAAGGATCACGTCTACCAACTCTTCTTTCCCAGGAGTTAGTGCCGTGCTCTGCACACAGTAGGCGTTCAATAAATGTTACTGATTAAGATCATGAATCAGCCTCATTGTTGTTGGTTCAACTGTCATGATCTATGATGCCTTGTCCAATGGGACACCTATCATTTACTCCACTTGGTTATACTCAGTTCTGTCCAAATTTGTGTTTTTGCTGAGACTTTGGCTAGAACATCATTAGAGAACTGGGGAATGTTCATCTGACAACTCAATCACACCATGCCATAATGTCAGAAGAAACAGTTGTGCGCTTAAGTGAGGCATTACATCTGGTGAGTATTACTACAATCAATGTGAGTATTCCTAAATTTAGGTATGTGTGTGCTTTAAATAAACAAATTTGAGTATGCCTTGGAAAACTGGGGATAACAAGATTATAAGAAGAGGAGAAAGATAAGAAATATCATTATTAAGCTGAGATTTTTAAAAATGCTATTTTAGCCATTAATAATACATAACAAATGCTAATTGTTCTTGAGTATTTCCAATTATCAGACTAATGCCCCGCCAAAAATAGAATACTGCACATTAAAATGAAGGGCTCTTCATTTTATGCCATTTAAACTTACAGCGGGTACCTCCCGGAGATTATTAATTAGAGCTGTCACTATTATTAATCATTTGCTGTTATTCCTACCATTTAAAATCTGATATAAGACATTCCAACAATCCTACCTCTGATCCAGTTAGAATCAAGGCAAATAATGCCTTACCATTAAATTTGTAGCTCAAAGTCAAAACCCTTACAGCACGTGGTGGACAATTTCTCAGGTCCCACTCTAGAGAAGGCACGGCTGACGATCAGATCAGATCCATGAGTGTGAGCATCGCTGAGAGAGAATTCCTGGCATACTGTTTCCATGAAAATGCAGTAATGCACCTTTTCTGACTCCTGGTCACCAGGATTAAGGTACTAAAGTTCACGCAAGCAGGCAGGACATAATTATATCCACCCCAGTAAAAAGGAATGAACTCTGGAAGAAGGGAAACTGTGGTCACGATGTGAAGGAGAATACGCTGAAACTTCTCTGCATGTGGATTTTAGTGCCCGAGGCATTTTCATTTTGGACTCTATTACTTTCGAGGGCACGATTTGATGTGGCCATATTAAAGCCTTTTTCTGTAAAATTATATACTGACAAGTTACATTTCTATTTCCTGAAACTCCCAAAATATAGACATTCTAAAACTGGATGAAATAGGGCATTGATACTATATCGAACTCCTTTGGTATTCAATTTTCCCTTTTCTAATTTCAGCTTGCCCATTGTGGCCAAGAAACACATGTCCTGAATTGACAATCCTAACTCCTCCAAACCTCTTGCTCTTTCATTAGTCTTTTCTCATCTCCCGCCTTCTGAAAGGGAAGAGATGCTCCAGCTAGAAAGCTAAGAATCATTACTTGAAACCATGTTACCTTTTAAATTTTTTACCCACATAGCAGCTGAAGAAAAAAAAAAAATCAAGAGGGAAATAAAAATTCATCTGCTCTATTAATTGTTCTTCAATTCAGGTTGTAGCTAAAATAGCCCTCACAACAATTGGTTAAAATGCTTTCTTTCACATTTTAAATTTTGAGATAAAATAATCAATTACATTTCAATTATCCCCTTTTGGTGAGTATTATTAGCTGCTGATCCAAGAGATGAATTATTTGAATTCATAAACAATAGCCACAGATAAAATAAATTATATGAAAAACCATTCCTGACTGAGATCAATTATTTTGTTCTAGTGGTGGCTGAGTGAAACCTACATAGTGAAACCTACATCCTATTGGCTTCAGTGATAATATCAAGCGTTCAATAGAGGTGAAAAGGACAATGACTCTCACATAAAAACTGGTGATTCAGTTACTTCAGACCCAAACAGAATTCTTGTATCTCTTTGGAATGAACTCAATTGTACTGCAAATGTGTGGAGACGAATAGGACGATTTGTTCCTTTGTACTTTTCATGAGGAAATCCTGCAAACAACAATATCATATCACACTGTGGCTCCCAGAACTAGCTCTCCCAATTTAGGGTTCTTCAACTCACAGCTGCCAGAACAGTAATTGGCCAGAAAAATTCATTTACCATGACGGGTCCCTTTCTTCAAGTCTTTTTCCAAGCTCATAAAACAATTCATGTAAAGCTAAGATGAGTTTAACATTGCCACCAAGGCTTACTGCTGTCAGGGCAGAGGCTAATACCCAATCTGCTTAACGGCTACATTTTTCAAATGCTCTCCCACTAGGAAACCAAGCAGCGATTTCTAAATGCAGACTTCCTTTGGGTTCTCTCAAAACTCCAAGGACTTGGATACCCCAAACAATGACTCACCCTTGGACATGATTAGGACCTGAACTGATGGAATGCATTTCAATAGACTAAGCCCTTTCTGAGGGAGAAAAATGTCCCCTAAAAATTGCAGTTGGAGTCAACCACCTCTGTCCCAGTACATTACCAAGGGAAAATACTTGAATGGAACAGAAAAGGCAAACAAAAAGCAAAGACTGTTGCATTTCTTCTGTATAGGATAAATAGGGTCCCCAACTGATCATCTGCCTGCTAGGCTTCATGGTTGGTAAACTGCAATCTTCTGGGGAGGGAAGGCCATCAGCAGTAATTGGCTTCAAAAATCTTCCTCATCCTTATCCTGACCCTTTCCCTCCAGTAAAAATAAAAGAAGATGACTCCAATCCCTGGAAGCGCAAGCCTAAGAAATCCTCCTCCCCGGGAGGTCTGACCAGGGGCCTGTCATCCAGTGCTGATGCTGCTGGCCAGAGATACAGCACAATCCAAGTAATATCTTTGCCTAATAAAGGGCGATGACATCCTAACATGAGAAATGCAAAGCAGGAGAACCCATCAAAATGTCTTTGTCACAGCCTGGTAATAGCTTCAGTCATCAAGAAGAAAACTTCAAGTAGACAATTAGGGTTAGAATCACTTCATCCACAGGCTTGGCAAATGTCCACTGTTCATTAAATTTTCCAGAGCCCAAACTTCCATTCTTTGAAATTGCTGCAACCACTGAGAGGCAGAGTTAGAGGTGGGCAGAAAGAGAACAGGGAGGCAGAACTCAGTGACCACCAAATTGTCTTCTGCCCAACCGCCCTTAGAAAAATGGGGGGTAGGCTGCACTAAAGACCAGTGGGCATCTACTCAATTTCCAAGTATGTTAGTCGGACAGCTGTGCTATAATTGAGCTATACGTGAAGCTTCTAACATGGTTTGATAGAATAGGCCATACTTTCAACTCAAAGGGTCACAGATTCTCTTTTTTCTCATCACATACCTATTTGTTAAGATATAAAAGCGAGTGCATAGTCTCACCTAATGGATGGTGACCTAAAAACAGACACAATGCATCATTTTCTCCTTTATCTCATTAAAATCGGACAACGCAGCTGAAATAACACTCCGCCTACTTACCAAATGTCAGATTTGGTGTCATAGCCTTGATGTTTCAGTGCCTCTGGGCTCATGTAGTAAGGAGTCCCAGTAAATGTGGTTGCTAGATCACAGGACCCCATTAAAAGACGGGAAACTCCAAAATCCCCTAAAAAAAAAGAGCAAACAAAAACCTATCCTAAGGATTGGCAAGTTGATTAAAGTCAAAATGGCTTTTTACTATTTAAAAGGAAAAAAATTAAGAAAGCTATATTTAAAGGAGGACAAGAGCAATGACTAACATTCTGAAAGTAATGAAGTCTAGGCATTTAATCTTTTCTGAGAGACAATTTCCGTGGAAATAAACATATGCTGTGGATATGAATTAATACAAATCCTTTTGTAGGAGTTGGATTTGATTCTTTGCAATTACAAAGATTTACAAAGAAGGAAATTCATTTTTTTAAAGCAAAACCTGTGAATTTTCCAAACAATACTTTAAATTGTAAAACTCAAAATCGTGAAATCTCTCTGTTCTAGTCTAATGACTCTATAAGAAGTTCTTTTACTTGTTCACTCTACATAAAATCAGAAGTTTTTTAATTAAATAAATTCAGTGCTTAATAATTAAGAGAAGGCAGAGAGATCTGAATAATTATCAGGAAGGGCAAAAGTTTAATATAATAATTAAATATACAATTTAATAATCTGGAATAAAAGCTTGAGGCCATAATACAGTAAGCGGAAGACAATTTCAATCCAGTAGACATCTCCTAAACAACATAATTTTTCTGTTTTACAAAATTTACCTTTTAAAATGAAAAACTCAATTTATATGTCAAAGAGTTCATTTGGTATTCGATTGTATAAGTCACGGTAAAAGATGAAACAAAAATATTAGAAAAGTGTAAACCACAAATTTTCATAAAAAGCCACTTTATGATGCTATTATAATATTTAACAGAGATGCTAAAAGAAAATCTTACCAATTTTAAGAAGGTTGTTTTTCAAGAACATATTCTTTGCTTTTAAGTCTCTATGAAGTATTCTCCTGAAAAATAAAGAGGAAATCAACTTCATTCCCAATCACAAAGTGAAAAATGGAAAAACACAGTAACATGAATGTAGGCATGTACCAAGAAGTATATAAAAGCATGTATTTGATAAACACATGAAAAATGTATAGTATAGAAACTTTTAAACAGAGGTATCATATGGTATAACCCCCTAAGTATACAGCCTGGCACTGTATTTTCTACCCACTGAATGTATTAATTTCCTAGATACAATAACACATTTTTACATAGGCTTTCTTCCCAAGATTTTCAAGAACTTGTGCAAGTATTTTTCCATGTGCCCATATAATATCCCTCTGAGGTAGGGACAGATGAAAATTATCATTATTTTATGCGGGGAAAGAAGCCCAGAGTTTGATCGGCGGTATTTATTGAAAACTTACTTGTGCAGGACACTTAACTAAGTACTTGAGAGATACAGCAGATTAAGTAGACATACTCCCTGCCCTCAAGGGGTTTATAAATATCTGACTTTTCACAGTCACAGAATAAGCCCCAGACACGGGTGCTGAAGTAAACATGACCTCGTACTTTGCAGGTCATTCTTTGCCCATTTCATAAGACTGTGCTGCTAGGTGAGCAGGTTTACCAGATTGGACACAGTTCTTCTCCCACTTGGGGCTCACCGTCTTAATCCCCATTTTACAGATGGGGTAACTGAGGCACAGAGAAGCAAAATGACTTGCCCAAGGTCACACAACAGACAAGTGGGGGACTAGGATTAGAACTCGGGTCCTTCGGAATCCCCGGCCCAAGCTCCATCCACTAGGCTACGCGGATTCTCGTTATAACGGAGGCAACGGACATAAAAATAATAACACTGACAAAATTGGAAAGTATGGCCCTCATACAAACGACTAACTTATAAAGAGTCTACAGTAGGAATTAACTTGCCGCGTCTCTTAGAAGCGGCTCTGGCTGTAGCTCAGACATTCATTCAATAGTATTTATTGAGCGCTTACTATGTGCAGAGCACTGTACTAAGCGCTTGGGATGAACAAGTCGGCAACAGATAGAGACAGTCCCTGCCGTTTGACGGGCTTACGGTCTAATCGGGGGAGACGGACAGACAAGAACAATGGCACTAAACAGCGTCAAGGGGAAGAACATCTCGTAAAAACAATGGCAACTAAATAGAATCGAGGCGATGTACAATTCATTAACAAAATAAATAGGGTAACGAAAATATATACAGTTGAGCGGACGAGTACGGTGCTGTGGGGATGGGAAGGGAGAGGTGGAGGAGCAGAGGGAAAAGGGGAAAATGAGGCTTTAGCTGCGGAGAGGTAAAGGGGGGATGGCAGAGGGAGTAGAGGGGGAAGAGGAGCTCAGTCTGGGAATGCCTCTTGGAGGAGGTGATTTTTAAGTAAGGTTTTGAAGAGGGAAAGCGAATCAGTTTGGCGGAGGTGAGGAGGGAGGGCGTTCCAGGACCGCGGGAGGACGTGACCCAGGGGTCGACGGCGGGATAGGCGAGACCGAGGGACGGCGAGGAGGTGGGCGGCAGAGGAGCGGAGCGTGCGGGGTGGGCGGTAGAAAGAGAGAAGGGAGGAGAGGTAGGAAGGGGCAAGGTGATGGAGAGCCTTGAAGCCTAGAGTGAGGAGTTTTTGTTTGGAGCGGAGGTCGATAGGCAACCACTGGAGTTGTTTAAGAAGGGGAGTGACATGCCCAGATCGTTTCTGCAGGAAGATGAGCCGGGCAGCGGAGTGAAGAATAGACCGGAGCGGGGCGAGAGAGGAGGAACATACATTCATGCATTCGATCACAAATTGAAGCTCACCTTCTGGTACAAATGCACTTCATCATCTCCTTCTCAAAGGGAAAAATCTGCAGAATGCCCCATGCTTAATTCAGCACCTTCACAGAGCTGCCCGGATTGCCAGAGCAGTTGCACTACTGCAGAATATTACCCCAGTACTGGTAAATTTATATCAAGCTGGAGGCTATGTGGGCAATGGGCTGATGATTCCTGAGAACTGAGTATAGCAGTCTAGCAGCTAGTTCCAGGAAGAACGATATGGGATAATCATTATGGAGCTCTGCCCTGAGATCAACAAGTTTCAGTGAAAACTGCGGAATTCGAGAGACTCGCGCTATGCCAAGTCCAAATCATAAGCAAAGATTCCATAACAGCATACCACTTTAGTTATCTATAAATATTTCCTCCAGACCAAAAAATATGTGTGTAAGGGTTTGTCACGTGGCGTGGAATCAGGTTCTTAAATCTTCAAATAACAAGTTTTAAAATAAGTTACTGGGAAATTCCTAGCTGGAGGATGATAAAAATCATAAATCATCAGTTTAATCCTTAAATCTGACTCTGTACACTAGCAAGGCTTTCCCTGATCTTTATTTCATTTCCTAGATTGATGTGCTGAAATTTCTTGCATCAAGCACCAAACTATTCCTGGTGCATCATTTTCCAACAACTTATTCTGCTATTTATGTGAAAGCAATCTGTGCCTATGGCTGATTTCATGACATACTAATCATTATAAAAAAGAAAAAAAAACTGGAATAATCTGTACATACCTAACAGACAACCATATTTTTATACACTATTTTGAAAGATGACGTACAGTGTTGAGTGAAATATATTTTCGCATTTTAATTCTCTTTGAGCTGTATACCCACTAAGAGAAAATCCCCTCTTTACAAAGAAAGCTTTCCCTAAAAATACACTAAATCGGGAATTAAAAATGAACATTGGCAGTGAAATAATATAATGCTGCCTGGGGGTTCATCAGAGAATGTCAACTAAAATCCTGAAATAGAGAACTTTAAATATATTGATTAATAATTACGCAATATAGCTTTCCTTTAGGACTCAGTTAAAAAAAGAAGTCCGATATAGAGATTTCCAATTATTTCATTTACATATTAGTCACTTCTCATTTAAGAAGAGCAAGGAAAAACAATCCAGATACAGATTTATTTCACAGTGACACTTCACCGTTGCCATTTTTGCAGCCTGGTGACGTACTGCCGGTACCCAAATTCATTCAACGGTATGTATTGAGCGCTTACTATGTGCAGAGCACTGTAGTAAGTGGTTGGAATGTACAATTCGGCAACAGAGATAATCCCTGCCCAATAACAGGCTCACAGTCTAAACGACGAGCTCAAAGTCTAAACTCACAGTCTACCCAAATGCCACCCTCCCTTGTACTCCTTTCCTCTATCTTGATGTTTTAGGAGCCTGTGTAGAACAAGGGACCCGCAAGGAGATGGTCAAGAGCCAGGAGAAATGGTAGGCTGCAGTACAAATTCCTGGAACCTTGCAATCCTGGAGAAGAGGCAGCGTCGTTGTGGCAACCCTTGTTCCAGTTCCCTCGCATGTCTACGCCTTGAGCACTAGAGAAGCTGATCGAGCTCACCTCTGGACTTTATTCCCCTCAAAAGTTCCCCTTCAAAGTTTCCAGAGACCACATTCTTCCTACGGATCTAACAACACTTAAAACGTCGGCTGGATATCGTGGTTTTGGATGCAGGCAGGTGACTGGCAGAGTTCCTCCCTTTCCTCTCATCCAAATGGCTACCAAGCTGATCCAAGCACTCCTCTTCTGCCTTGACTACTACATCAGCCTCCTCACTGACCTCCCTGCCTCCTGTCTCTCCCTGCTCCAGTCCACACCTCACTCTGCTGCCCAGATCATTCTTCGAAAAAACAGTTAGCCCCACTCCTCAAAAACTTCCAGTGGTTTATGCATTTATCCAGGATGTTTCCAAAAACTTCCATCTTCGAATTAAACAGAAACTCCTTAATTGGCACTCAAACAACTCTCCCCCATCCTACCTTACGTAACCAGTCTCCTACTACAAATGAGTCCACGCACTCCTCTAACACCAATGTACTCACTGGACCTCGATCTCATCTATTTCACTGTTGACTCCTTGTCCATGTCCTCCCTCTGGCCTGGATTTCCCTTCCCCTTCCTATCTGACAGACCACCACTCTCCCCACCTTCTAAGCCCTACTTAAATCCCAACACCTCCGACAGCCTTTCCCCTTCTTGCCCCTTTCTGCACCATGTACTTGGATCTCTACCCCACCTTCAGCCCCACGGCACCTCTGAATGTCCATGCGAGTGTACTTTTCTATCTCTTTTTCTAAAAAGAGAAGTGACTGTGAAGTCTCTTTCTTGAGAAACCATTATCCCAGAAAGACCACGCTGCCATTTTGGAGAATTGGCTTTCTTACCCTACTGGCTACTGAATCAGCTGCGTAAAGGACTAACAGTTTGGACCTCCTGGTGTAGGAACCGTCACCATCGTCATCAACAACAGTGGTTATGTATTGAGCACTTTCTGTGCACGGAGCCCGGTACTAAGCACTCCAGGAGAGTACAATACAACAGAGTTGGGAGACACGTTCCCTGCCCGTATTCATCTGACGGACGCTCCACGTATAACCGAATCTGGGATGGTTCAGCAAATTGCCTGAGAATTACTGGGGTTCCATAGCTAGAGCTAACTCTGGACAGGCTAGTGAAGGGGAAGCATTTATCCAGGATGGTTCCAGTTAGGGAAGGCTGGCTGTGCAGATAGTTGCCGCCTGGCACAGAGCAGGTAACATAGCAGAGGGGGCTGGAAGTTGAAGATTCAGATTGTGCCTGATCCATACCATCTCTGTAACAGCTGTCTGGATAAACTCCTTCTCTCTCCCACCCCCTTCCTTATTCTCTTCACCCCTTTCACATCCTTCCCTCCATTTCCTTTCAGCCTTCCGTTTTTCTCTATATATTTCTAGCTGGCTCCCTACTGCCTATCTCTCTTGGTGAATGCTCTCTTTTCTCGCCATCCCTCTCCACTTACTATCATTCCCTGATGCTATGCTCCTTGCCCAGTGGGCTCCCTATTATGCCAGGCCAGTGACTAAATGCCCTAAAACCCACAGACTTCTACCCTAGCCACACTGATAGTAACAATGCTGAGAATTCCATAATGCTAACACATTATTTAGAGTCACAAGGCCAAATATGGGATAGAAAACGGGCCTGGGAGTCAGAGGATCTGGGTTCTAATCCCAGCTCCGCTACTTGTCTCCTGCGTGACCTTGGGCAAGTCGCTTAACTTCGCTGAGCCTCAATTCCTTCATCTGTATAATTAAGTTTAAGATTGTGAACCCTCTGTGGGACAAGGTCTGTGTCCAACCCGATTACTTTGTTGAATCTACCCCAGTAGTTAGCACATAGTAAGCCCTTAACAAATGTCATGAAAAAAACAATATAAGTCTGCTTTCAAGACCAGGCCTATGTCTGTTAGTTCATGTGAACAGACTGAAATAGACAGAAATCATTTGCTAAATGATAGACCGGAAGTAGACCCTGCAAGTTGGTAAAAACCAATAACAGGCATGGATCACGCCTACTAAATCCGTTGTGTTCTCCAGAACATGTAGCATAATGCTCTGCATGCAGTAAATGCTTAATAAATATTACTTATTGATGCTCACAGCAATAAAAATTTGTAGTATGGAAATTTCATAAAAGCAGAATTCTATTTCGACATGATATCCGGCATTCCAAGTGATTAATAAATACTGAATTATCACTCTGTTATAGTAAATGCTTAGGGAGAAAAAGGTGAAATCTGAGGGTTGATTCTGAAGGTTATAAAATGCAAATGAAAGATAATTTAAGTACAAAGTTGTAGAACATGGAGAACTTTCTTCAGGAAACTATCAAGTTTGTGAGACATAGGAAAGAGCTACTATTGAATGTGCTGATATCTCAAACACTCATAGAAAATACGAAAAGTTGCTGGAAATCTCAATTGGCTCCATCTCAAGATACAATCAGATCTTTCAAGCCGATCATAAGCCGAATAAGCTATATCTGCTTAGAGAGATTACTGGTAAGGAAGCAGAAGAGCAAACTAAGAGCAAGCGAAGCACAGAGGAGGGAAAGTTAAAAGAGGAAGAGGGAAGATTAAAAACGCTTGGCGGGCAGGGACTGAATTTGTTGATCTTGTTTTGTATCACACTCAAATACGGATACTGTTAGTCATGTGTCATGTCAAGCAAAGTTGTGCTATTCCCTGGACCTCCCTGGATTTCATTTAACGGAAATGGCCCATCAGGGAATTCACAATGAGATGGTTCCCACTGCATTTGCAACACCTCTCAGCCCCAATCTTCCACCTTCCCATTTTACATAGGATATGCTTGGAAAAGCCTGTCCAGAGGAAACATATTTCTTGAAGAAACCTCTATGCACCATGATTGCCACGAGTTATGACTGAGAAAAGAGCAAGACAGACATTACTCATCAATAGAGAATGATGATTAAGTTGAAATATTGGTCTTAAATTTCCGTACAGTTTGAAAAAAAAACCCCAAAAAACTGGAAGCAGCATTAAAACCGTCTTTATAAACTTGATGAAGGAGATCTATTCCTCCAGGTTTTGCATATATGCCATGAATAATTAACATTCTTAAGACCTTTGATTCTCCTAATTTGAATGCAAATAATGAATTAGCCACTCCTGCACAAATAATGGGGTGGAATCCAAATATGAAATTAAAACTTTTATATCAGAACAAAGATACAACACACGATATCAACTATTTAAACGATAGGTTTGATGAAAATTAACTTCTTTCATCCCACTATACACAAAGACCTTAATTTTTAAAACATACTATATCCTGTTCATTATCTTTCAATTCTTACTGCTCTGACCTGGGACAGAAACCACCACAAAGCCACTGACTAACATTTTATTAAATTCATCTTAGATTCAGTTTATAACACATAAATTACTTGATGATTAAAAAAAAGTATTCTGACATTATTTTAGGGTTTAGAAATCTACTTAATTAATTTAAGGCACATTTTTTCCCCCACACTGTGGTCCGGTAAGTCACTGAATATGCACGATATATTTGAAATGTTGAAAGTTTGCTAAGTGAACTAAGAGATCAAGAGGTAGTACTTTTACAATGCACTGACTGAAGTTCTTGCCTTGGTTTGGTTGATTGGATAACTGCAAGTTCTCAGTGTGCTGCACAATACAGTTAAACAATTGCAATACAAAATAGAAAAACGAATAGATTTGCATGATCAGTTACATTGTAATTCGAAGGAAGCCGGCTCAGAACAAAATATTAAAAGGTTACTTGATCTACTTTTTTGACCATCTCTTAAGATAGTTGGAAAACCTTCAAAAGACTTCTGGGTGCTCAATAAAACATAGCTTCATTTTCTAGATGTGTTTGAGAAGAAGCTGGAGAAGCATAGGATATTTTAACTTTATTCTAATTCTAGCATATAGCCTAGTGGACATATTTGAACAACCACAGAATGGATAGATATTCAGACTGTGGTTTACCCAAGAAACCATCATTTTGGATAATAAAAGATTTGGAGTACAGTTTGCAGACTTAGAAATATTCCATCCCTCCCTGCCACCTAATTTTCATTCTTTTGTACTCTTTCGATAAGCTACACACACACACACACACACACACATCTAAATATACTCTATACCCACTCTATATGTAGTCTCCCCCTCATTCATTCATTCAATCGCATTTACTGAGCGCTTACTGTGCGCAGAACACTGTACCGAGCACTTGGAAAGTACAGTTCAGCAATAAAGACAGACAATCCCTGCCCACACCACGTTTACAGTCTAGAAGGGAGGAGGCAGACATCAAAACAGTAAACAGCCATCAATATAAATAAATAGGATTATAGATAATGTACATATATACACAAGTGCTATGGGGCAGGGAGGGGGGGTAGAGTAAAGGGAGCGAGTCGGGGCGACACGGAAAGGAGGAGGAGCTAGACTGTGAGCTCACTGTGGACAAGCAATGTGTCTACCAACTCTGTCGTGCTATAGTCTCCCCCAAGCGCTCAGTACAGTGTTCTGTACTAAGAAGCAGCATGGCGCAGTAGATAGAGCACCAGCCTGGGAGTCAGAAGGTCACGGGTTCTAATCTCGCTCTGCCACTTGTCTGCTGTGTGACCTTGGGCAAGTCTTTTTACTTCTCTGGGGCCTCGGTTACCTCATCTGTAAACTGGGGACCGAGACCGTGAGCCCCACGTGGGACGGGGACTGTGTCCAACCCGATTTTCTTGTATCCACCCCAGTGGATACCCCTTGGTACAATGCCTGGCACAAGGTAAGTGCTTAACAAATACCACAATTATTATTAAGTGCCCAGTGAATTACTGGGTCGGCAGTGATATAGACGAGATTGAGGTATCGTGGGTAGGTTGGCATCAGAGCAGCAGAGTTTGAAGGCTGGGTTGTAGTAGGAAATCCACGAAATGAGATAGGTGGAGGCAAGCTGATTTGAGTGCCTTTAAAACTGACTGTAAGGAGTTTCTGTTTTATGTGGAGGTGGATCAATCAGTGGTATTTATTGAGCATCCACCGTGTGAAGAGCACTGTATTAAGCACTTGGGAAAGAATACATAATAATAACGCTTCCTGCCCACCACGAGCTTTCAGTCTACAGGGAGATAGGCAACCAGTGGAGACTCTAGAGGAACGGGTAAACGTGAACAGAACCAATTTTTTCAGAAAAATGATCCAGACAGTATAGTGTAGTATACGGAGATGGGAGAGGGAAGGGAGGGTTATGAGGAGGCTTATGCAGGGTATGACAAGTGCCTCAACATGGTAGCAGTTTGGATAGAGAAGATAGGACAGAATTTAATGATGTTGTGAAGGGAGAACCCACAGGTTATGGTAACACGGCATACGGGTGTCTAATGAGAGGTAAATTGAAGCTAAAATCAACGTTGTGAGAAAGAGGGGACGGGGTGTTGGCTCCGGTAATGGGAAAGAATGAGAAGGGCAGGGTTTGGGTAGGAAACCGAGGAGTTCTTCTGCTTTGGCCACGTTCAGCTCCATTTGGAGGCGGGACATCCAAATAAAGGTGTCCTGAAGGCGGGAGGAAATGAGAGACTGCAGAGAAGGAGAGAGGGCGGCACAGAGATGGCAGTTTAAAGTCGGAGTGAATGAGTTCTCCAAGAGGGTGGGTGTAGATGGAAAATAGAAGGGCCTATAAAAGAGACTGAGAATGAGCAGCCAGAGAGCTCAGAGGATAACCAGGAGAGGACACTGTTCTGAAATGGGGCATTGGCCAACAGGGAGAACAGAATGAACAGCTTCAGCGGTCCACTGAAGCACTCTTTCAACCATGCAGTAGCACAGTGGACTACTGAGAAAAATAGAGCGGCAGTTGGACCAGCCTAGAGTTAGGACAGGGCTTGCTCTCCATGAGCAGGCCTTTGGGGAGAGCAGGATACTGAGGCAGATCCTTAAACACTATGAAGCTCGTAAGTGTTAACTGATGTCAAGTTGGAAAACTGTTAAGTTAGAGTACTGAGCAGTTTATAGATTGATCTATAAGGTATTGAATACACTGAAATCATCACCACAATGCCTTTGTGCTCCTAAATTTACAAGATGTTACAAAACATAAGTCACTGTGTTCAATTCAAGGTCTACTCTAGAAGGACAAATAACACATCTCTTAAATTCCAGATCTATTTTCGTAAATTCTGTGCTGACAGCCACTCGTCCGGACCCTCACATGTTTATACGAATAACATGGCTCGGCTCTGTCAATACAGCTCCCGGAGCTAAAATGACTGCATGCCCGAATAAACCCGAACCCCTGGAAGTTATGCTATTCCCGGATTTCGAGATTATTTTTGGTCTATCGCGGCGCTGCAGTGTTTAAGAAACAGTACAACTAACTAGCTGGCTTTCAATGTCCACCATGAACCAGTTAGAAAAGCGGCAAACCGAAGTCCCAGCCCCCTTCCCTTCCTACTTATATTCTTAGACTGTGATTCCCCAAGAGGGAAAAGAACCGTGTCTAAGTTCCCGCCTGTTTATTCTTTCCTGGTGTTCAGTACAGTGCTCTGCACACACAGGAAGTGCTTAATAAATACTACTACTATCTACTTAATGGGCTGGTGTCAGAGCCTCTCTCAGATCCCACCTGCTACATACAAGGTGATCTCTTCTGTGGCTTTAGGATGTCATCGGCCAAAGCCCTTCGCCCTTGCAATCAAGTCCTTGAAGAATATCATTTCCATGTAAATCATACAGTCACTGCTCCTCTGTGAACAAGGGTTCAACGAAGCTAAACAAAGCTTGTGATATTGATGCAGCATTTATTATGCAGCAGGCACTATGCTAAACCCCGTCCCACAAGGGATTTATAATCCAGGTGGGTACAGACAGTGGAATGTTTACAAGAGAACCAGCCAGCCAAGATGACATTGTCAACACAGTGAAAGAATGGATCTTAGAGGTCTGAGGACTCCCCCACTACTCCAAGTAAACAGTTTTCTTTTTTGCCTGTTCGTTCAGCACTCACCACTAATTTCTTTTTGAATACGTCAGCGTTTGATTCTACTCTTTTTCAAGCTTAGAACTTTTAAACATTTCCAAAAGGAGCTCCCAATATTAGCCAATGATTTTTTTTACCTTTCGTGCATGTAGTTAACGCCAAGTAACAGTTGTATGAACCATTCTAATATCTGGCTTTCAGGAAAAGTCTTCCCAGCTTCACGGTATTCTTGAATTTTACAGTCAAGATCTCGACCCTAAAAGGCAAAAGCATGTTCATCCCCACGTCTTTTCAAAAACAGGTAAATCAAATCATTTTTAATTCCAGTGAACACATATGGATGTTTTACCTGACAAGATTTACAAAGAAGCGTGAATGCCAAAGGGAACCATCACCCACCCAGTTTTCCGTACTCGTCTACCAGCCTCACTCATTCCAGACGTCAGAAATGACCCGAGGGCTTCCGATGCTCTGAAAAGACCTTTGCTCCCTTGCTTTCCATTCGAGCTCCCTCTATGTACAGAACTGTTCTTTGAGTTTGAATATGATGCTTTTGACAATGAGATGGTTATCGGGACATGTAGGATGGCATCATCAACCATCCCTAACACACTCTATGCATGTGAAGATGGCCCCTTGTTGAAGCGATTCATCCGTTACAGTGTCTGATCCTGTTTCATCTCTTCCTTTCAGCATCACATTAGAAAGCAGTGACTCTGCTTCTGATGGTTAAACACTACCATCATCTATCTTTTACTGCCCCTTCTCAACTGTCCATTTCTATACCATATTGTCTGAGGTTTTGCTTCACTGGATCTATACATACCTTTTTTTTCTCCATCTCATCTAGTTATCCCAGTTTAGTTTAACAAATAGTAGCTGGTTGGGGAACCTGCTTCAATCCGTTAGCCTAACTTGCCCACCTAGTGAAATTATATGATATGATGAGAATTGCTTCTTTGCTGGTAGTCTGACCTCATTTTAGGAGCCCATCCTATCTTTCATTCAATCGTATTTATTGAGCGTTTACTCTGTGCAGAGCACTCTACTAAGCGCTTGTACTGCAAAATCGGTGGAAGTGCCTAGCAACTGAATGCAGTGCTTCTAATAGGTCCATGTCTCAAAGTCATAAAAAAGATGGGGAATTACAAATGCTCTATATGACTCCAGTTACATAGAATGTGTTGGTGGTATACTGTGTCAGTCTTCCAAATGACACAGTTTTTTTGTGGTTCAGTACGTCTTCGTCTATGCTTGCGGTTTGGTTTAATGAAAATAGCAGGAGTCTGTAAGAGGAGCTGGGTTCTAATCCAGCTCTGCCACTTATCTACTTGGGTAAGTCACTTAATTGCTGAGAATCTCAGTTTCCTCATCTGTAAAATAAGAATTCAGTACCTATTCTCCCTCCTACTTAGACTGTGAGCTCCATATGGGACAGGGGTGTATCTGACATCATGATCTTCTGTCTGCCCCAAAGTGTAGTACAGTGCTTGGCACACAATATGCATTTAAAAACTACAATGCTTATTATTATCATTGTACAGAGTGCTGGCTAGTTGGTAGAAGTCAGTGACGGCCTTCAGCTTTATATCCCCCGTTATGATCTTGGTTGTGTTTAAGGCTCTTCAATTACAGGCATATACAACCTCAGGGCAGAAGACAGGACGTTCTGGAAAAAATATGTCCCTCGAGTCGCTATGAATCGGAATTGACACGACGACATTTGATGATAACCTCAGATTTTTTCAGACTAATTGCCAATCCAAACTACTTCACTAATTCTGAGAAACAGTTCCTCATCATGTGCATGTCTTTTGGGTGTAAGCCTCCAAAGCAATCATCAACTATTAACATACAAACACAAGCATATACACTTGCTATTTCTGGTGAAAAGAGGCCATAGATTCTTTTATGCCCTTGCAATTCCAGATTTTACTGCATCACATAGGGGTCACCTCCGGAACTTGGTTGCAAATGTTCACAGCTAGAACAGGGCCTTGTTTTGTACTGAGCCTGCAGAAGTGAGGAGTAGTCTCCGAACATAACCAAACTTCCACACATCACAAAACAATATTCAAAGACTGCACCGCAAGTCTTCAGTGGATCAAACAAAAGTCAGAAAGAACTGGAATACACTACTCTGGGTCAATAGTAACTCTCATTTCTTATTTTTACCTGAAAGAAAAATGTAACAAAGTTAATACGTTTGCCCTGATGCCACATGTTCCACTAATTAAGAAGTTTGAAGTGGTATTGATTTCATGTTCGAAACTTTGAGGGGTTTTTTTATAGCTCTCATTTTAAAGGTGACCTTTATTTTATCTCTCTCGTCTAAAGGTAACCTTTATTTAGAATAGGACCTGAAAAAGGTATTTACTTTTTATTAAACATGAAATTAGTATTGATTTAAATCTATATTACCTGTGAAAAATACTTGCTGTAACATGACCATCAGTAAAATGTACCTTATTTAAAAACTTTTGTGTTAACTTTTTCAGTTTCAAAAATATTTCTAGGCATGCCATCTGACATTTTCTTCTCCCTAATCAGTTAATATCCTATTTGACTTTTGAATGTTAAGAATCCAGTGAGACGACAGTGACAGGTTAATGCACTCATGCACCATTTAGTCATCTAAAAGCCTTCCTAGATTCCTTTTAAATTTTAAACCCTAACTGGATTATTTTAAAGACAAATTAACGTTCAGGAGTGAAAATTCACCGGTAGAAGTGGGTAGATCCCAATCCAATAAAGTAAAAAATATGCTTACAATTAACATTCAAGGAAGAGAAGTGAAAGTCCAAAAATGTGAAAAATGGAGATTAGAGGTCAGTTCTGAATTCCAAAACTTCCTCTGGGGTCAGTATTTATGAATGCTCTTTTAGTATTCAACATCGAAAAGTAATTCTAACAAATGTTCCGCCACAGACACAAATTGACAGACCTAAACTTAACATTCAACCTATTACTGAAGTCATGATCTGCATGGAATTAGCCTTGTCTTTTGACAGTTTGGATCGAAAACGGCCCTGACCGAAGGTCTGTTCCATCCTAGAAGTGATGTTTCTTCTAAAATTACCTGGATATTCCATCCCCGTGGGTCTTTCCTTCCTTCCGCTCCATTCCTGCCCTTTGGAGGACAGAGCACTGTGGAACAGGGATGGTGCCTGAATCGATATTCTTGAACCTTTTTCAGCCTCCTGCCTATCAAAGTGTGGCCCACAGTTCACGTCGGGGAATAGCTGGTGGGGCTAAGTTATGTGGCAACTTGGGTGGTGGACAAGGAGGCTCAGCACAGATCCTGAACACACAGCTGGCTAACATGGGAGGTAAAGGCCATAACACATAACGTGGTGCCCCTCCTGCTATTCGCCTGCCAGTCCACAGCACTATAGCCCAGAACTGGCACTCTGCTGGGATAACTTGCCCCCACATGGGCTTCGAACGTGAATTTCTCACCTGTGCTTTGCGGTACGCTGCACCTGTGACTACCTACTAGTTTGTTCCATCCCCTCCCCTGGCAGGAACAAGGCTGGCAGGGACAAGAGAACACGGGTGACACTATGAAAACCCCAACAACTACAATCACTTCTCTTGCACGCGACTGGATTGAGGTTTGGCCGATACTTAGGGCTGGAGGCTATTTTACCTATCCCCAGTACTGAGCACAGAGCTTCTCCTATTGTATGAGCCCAATATCTGTCATTACAACCCCCTTTCTTCAGCTTAACAGGGATAGCAATCGGGATTTGGCACATTCTGAATAATCTAAAGATGTAAATTTAAATAGTTTCCTACCCTGGAAAATGATATTCTGAAAATAAAATGTGACACCACCTAGGGTAAAAAAAAAATGGTACTTGTTAAATGCTCACTATGTGCCAGGCATTCAGAGAAGCAGTGTGGGTCAGTGGAAAGAGCCCAGGCTTGGGAGTCAGAGGTCAGGGGTTCGAATCCCGGCTCTGCCACTTGTCAGCTGTGTGACTGAGGGCAAGTCACTTCACTTCTCTTTGCCTCAGTTACCTCATCTGTAAAATGGGGGTGAAGACTGTGAGCCTCACAAGGGACATCCTGATTACCCTGTATCTACCTCAGCGCTTAGAACAGTGTTCTGCATATAGTAAGCACTTAACAAATACCAACATTATTATTATCATTATTATTATTGTACTAAGCTCTAGGTTAGATACATGATATTCAGGTGGACACAGTCCCTGTCCCAAATAGGGCTTACAGCCTTTATGCCCATTTTGCAGATGAGATAACAGACTCAGAGAAATTAAGTGGCTTTTCCAAAGTTACACCGAGACAAGGGGCAGAGCTGGGATCAGAACTCAGGTCCTCTGACTTCCCAGGACAGTGCTCTTTCCACTAGGCCATGCTGCTTCTCGTTATTGGTTTCAGGTGAATTTGGGGAATCGGACACTCGTGACCTAATTACAGACACAAAGCAACTCAAAATGGTGCAAAAGCCAGGAGAGAACACAAAATAGTTGAGGTACATTGGAAATCTTATTAAATGGAGGCTGGATAAGTGGAGATGCATTGAACATACTAAAGCCAATGCAAAAAAATTGCACTAAACATCCCTTAACAAAACAAAAAGCCCAGATAACTTTTCTTACAAGAAATCAGGAAATAAAATAAAAAGTTAAGAGCTCAGAAACCCTAAAGAGGTTCCTCCTAATATTCTGAAGTTCAATACAGGGAGGTAAAGGCAGGTGAAGTATCAACCCACACTACGATTTTAAAATCTAATGCAGAAAATCCAATTCCTAAATAGTGAGTCATGGAATATTCACAAAGTTTGTGATTGATAACACAAATGGGCATTCATTATTTCAATTTCTAATCTTATTCAGATTTCCTTGGAGTAAGGATTCTTCCCACTGAGCTGAATCTGTATGAGCATGAAAAAATGGAGGTGTTATTTTTAATTTGAGAAATAGGAAGAAATAATGTTTCAAACATAATTTTTTTTTCAAAGCTAAGCCTTTCAGCAATTAAATTCTGCTCTACATTTAGAAGTGCATTTTATGACTTTCCTGTTTTCAAAATCTTTCAAAGAGAGATTTTAGAACCTCCTCAGTAACCCCCTTCAATGTTTAACAATCCTTTCCCTCAGGAAATTCTTCTTTATATCCATATAGTCAAGTTGGGATGAAAGACCTGGAAAACCGTAAGATTTGGCTGCATTATTAAAAATCAAACCACCCAGATAAAATTCCTTAGATAACACTGTCTGTAGAGAATGATGTGAGGTTTCGTTCTTTGTTTAAAAATGGAACTAAGTTTACCGATTTACTCGAGAAATTATCTGCACATCTAAAGGTTTTTTTTTAAAAAAAAGGAGAAAAAGGCCATCTTTCCATGCCCTAAATCAATAACTCGGGTCAACCTGCCACTTATTAACTACCCAGTGGGACTCAGCTGCCCCTGCCGTCCTGAGCCTGGACTGTTTGGTGCCACAGGTTAGGACCATGGTGGGCTCCAGAAGCCCCTTCTACGCAGTAGCCTCCTTGGAATAGCTAGTGATTCTGGTCTGGCCAGGCCACAGTTTATGTGGCTCTTGGATAGGGTATGGAGCTTAATCTGGATTTGTACTTCTAAAAGCTCAAAGAGAGGAAAGAAGTAGAGCTGAGGTAGTATGGCGAACCCCATGATCGGGAAGTTACAGACAGTTCTGCTAGAACGCGGATTACCATTACACATTTTGGCTAGAATGCAATGGCAGGATTAAGAGACACTCCGAAAGTTGCACTGTTCTATTTTTCATATAAATGTTTCACTTATCTTCCTACATCTCCATATATTTGAGAGAGGTAAGAATTATCACTTCCATTTTACAGTCGGTAAATCAATAGTATTTACTGAACACCTGCAGAATATGGTACTAAATGCCTGCGAGAGTACAACAGAATTAGTAGTAATAATAAAGCACGTCTATCTGGATTAAGTGCATGGCAAGTGGCATCGGACATGGGATGAGATCAACAATACGAGCTTTTCTTAATGTAGAGTTCTGCGAGAAGGCAAGCCTGATACTAAGGGGAATCTCTCCAAACATTCATGACCTAAAATGAAGAAGCATTCTGGCACTCCTTCTGGCATCGAAACATCCAGCAATCATCCCCGATTAATCCCTCGATAATATTTGTGTGTACGGGTCAAATTCAATTAGCGGACAGGGAAAGAGCTCCGCAGCTTCCTACAAGAGGTCTGTTACCAATATTCGTCTTCTGAGGTAATGAATTAAATTACCAAAGGGGAAGTTTACAGAAACGTACGGGATCTAGTCCCTTGATGGTAACAGCATATTTCTCTGCGCTGGGATTTCACAACCGGTCGTTTCTAATATATTTTACCATAATAAAAGAGAGATAACATCAGGTTTGTGTGAGTTGAAAGCAAATTTGGACCTGAAGATAAGGAACATCTCTGTTAAGAAGCAACTCAAAAGCCTGCACATTGCATTTATTTTCTAAAGTATAAAGTGGTGGCTCAAGCAGCTTAGGCTCTCTGCAGAGCTTTGGAAATCTACAGATGTTCTGTCTGCCCTTCCAGCCAGCTACCATAGCAACAAACTTCCTATCCTCAAGAACGGGCCATGCTGTTTTTAAATCAGCCATCATTTTACAATTAAGACAGACGAGGAAGATGGGGTTCTTTGAATCCAGGCAGTTGACTTTAAGAAAAAGTTTAAAAATAGCAAATGCCTTGTACAAACCTCAATCGGATCCAAAAGTTAAAGGTGAATTTCCTAGTAAAAACGGTGCTCAACTGCCTCAAACTGGCAGCGGCGGCAGGAAGGTAGGGCAAAGACGGGGGTGAAAGGAAGGAAAATAATACATTTATGACCAATTATTGAAGTGTGACACTCTATATGCATATTTTTCCTTTATGATACTATTATAATGCCTTGGATTAATTCTCCAGAGAGCTACAAACTATTTTCATATAAATATTTCACTTATCTTCCCACATCCCCATATACTTGAGAGATAGGAATTATCACTTCCATTTCACAGTCAGTAAATCAATAGTATTTATTGAACACCTGCAGAATATGGTACTAAGTGCCTGCGAGAGTACAATGGAATTAGTAGTAATAATAATAACTGTGGTATTTGTTATGTGCTTACTACGTGCCAGACACTGTAGTAAGTGCTGGGATGGATAGAAGCAAACCGGGTTGGGCATAGGCCCTGTCCCACATGGGACTCACAGTCTTAATCCATTTTACAGTTGAGGTAACTGAGGCACAGAGAAGTTAAGTGACTTTACCAAGGCCACAGAGCAGACAAGTGGCGGAGCCGGGATTAGAACCCCGGTCCTTCTGATTCCCGGACTCGTGCTCTATCCACTAGAGCACGCTGCTTCATGTCACAGTCCCATGGTGGATGGGATAATAACAACAATGAAGATGGTGGTAATAATCATTGTGGTATTTGTTAAGTCTTACTATATGTCAAGCATTTAACGCAGCACTGGGGTAGAGCTAATATACACGGACCAAACTCGGTCCCTGTCCCACACTGGGTTCACAGCCTAAGGCAGAGGGAGAATGGGTGGATAATCCCCATTTAACTGATGAGGAAACTGAGGCATAGAGAAGTCAAGTGCCTCGTCCATGGTCTTACCACACGAAACTAGCAGAGTTGAGACTAGAATTCAAGTCTCCTGACTCTCAGGCCCGTGTTCTTTCCATCAGACTATGGAGATACAGACGCTACAATACATGACAGAGGGGTGAAAGTGATAAAAGTAGTCGAGAAGCAGCGTGGCTGGGTGGAAAGAGCCTGGGCTTGGGAGTCAGAAGTCATGGGTTCTAATCCCGACTCCGCCGCTTGTCAGCTGTGTGACCTTGAGCAAGTCACTTAACTTCTCTGTGCCTCAGTTACCTCATTTATAAAATGGGGATGAAGACTGTGAGCCCTATGTGGGACAACCTGATTACCTTGTATCTACCCCAGTGCTTAGAACAGTGCTGGGCACATATTAAGCACTTAACAAATACCAATGTTATTATTATTATTAAAAGTATACACATATGTACATAAGTGTAGAGGGGGTTGTTGGTGAATAAGTGATTCTACCATTTTACAGTGAAGTTACTAAGGTTCCGACTGTTTAAGTGTCACAAAGGACCAGTAGAGAACCCAAGGTTCTATACTTTGCAACTGAATATTCATTCAGTGACTGAGGAAGGATTAACTGGCTGTTAAAAAAAATAATCATCTTCCCGAAATATTTCCTGACCATTCAGTTTCATATATTCATATGAGTCCATATGAACTCATAATATATGAATTCACATAATCATATATGAGTACATATGAAACTGAGGAACTCTGGGGATTAAAAGTGTGAACCCCACGTGGGACCAGCTGATTACCCTGTACCTACCCCAATGCTTAGAACAGTGCTTAGCACATAGTAAGCGCTTAAATACCACCATCATCACTATTATTATTATATTCATATGAGAAGCAGCGTGGCTATGAGAAGCAGTGTGGTTTAGTGGAAAGAGCAAGGGCTTGGGAGTCAGAGGACATGGGTTCTAATCCCGGCTCCGCCACTTGTCTGCTGTGTGACCTTGGGCAAGCCACTTAACTTCTCTGCACCTCAGTTACTTCATCTGTAAAATGGGGGTTAAGACTGCGAGCCCCACGTGGACAACCTGATCACTCTGTATCTACTCCAGCGCTTAAAACAATGCTTGGCACATACTAAGTGCTTAACAAATACCGTGATCATTATTATTTTTTATCATTATATTCTTCTTACGAATAAGTATTTATTTCCTTGATCTATTTGATTCACTTTTGGAGCAGATCAGCTGCCTGAAGAATATTACTCTTAGTTACCATCCAGAAGGTAGCAGATTTCCCATAGCCATCCTAGGGCACTTGTGAGTGCTGAAACTCCACAGAGCAGATTTCTGAAAATATCACCAATTAGACCAATTAAATTACCAATTCAACGAGGTGCTGGAGCCTCACCTCACAGTACTCGGTGATGATGCAGAAGTTATCTCGCTCCACAAAGCTGGTGTAAAACTTGACTATAGAAGGGTGGTCAAGCTTGGAGAGGAGCAGGGCCTCCATATTCGCCTGCACTGTTTCATTGGGCTTTAGTTCTCCAATGGAGATTTCCTTCAAAACCTTTCTGTAGCCAGGAAGAAAAAAAGACCATTAAAAAGTGTTAAGGGCAGCAAAGGACACGAACAAATGATATCAGATCACTTGACTATCGGTTAACTTACTCATTGTCATGGAACTGGACATTTATTCAGGCTACAGTGTTAAGCTAGTCTTTAAAAGTTGGCATGTGGGTAGGCCAAACTACAGGGCCACAGTCGAAAGGCTTGTCCGTCCCTATAGATAAACACACACTTGGGGCCTTGGTTTGGCATTTTTAGCATGGTTTCAGTTATTCATGTCTAAATAATTGAGATCCTTTATTTTTGTACACTGAATGCACTTAGTCTTACACAGTACTGCAGCTGTGCAACCTTCCCGAAAGTTGTTTCCACCCCTGCTTCCCCACCAATTCTACTCCCTCCCCCAACAGCGTGATGCTCGGTGGGCAATCAGATACTACCTGGCAAAACATCATATTCCAGGCTGGCCTTTAACCACAAGGGAAGGTGAGAGGTAAAGAGAGAAGAGAAGCGGAGTGGAAGAGAAGGGGGAGGGGGGAGGGAGTGAAGTGGAAAGGAAAGGGGGGGAGAGGGAGAAATGGACGAGGAGAGAGCGGGAAGGGAGGTCAGAGGGTGGGAAAGGAGGGGTGGTGCAGCAGGCTGGCAATGGCAGAGGGTAGTCTCTTTTCTCTTCTCCCCTCTTCCGACCCAAACCCGCCGGCAGAGGACAGACACCCATCCCCCTCCCCACAGGTGTCAGACTCTCCGGGGACAGGTGTAGACCCCTCTCGCCCCAGCTTGAAGCAGGATGTCGTCTCTTCTTACCCCGTGGCCGATGAGAGGTTTGGCTGTTCTGCTCCAGGGTGGGATTGGGGAATGAATGGGTTGCTTAGTGGTTATCTAAATCCGGGTCCTGCCCCTAATCCTTCTCCTACTCCTGGCCAGGACCTCCGCCTGTGGGTCAGTGGCTGGGACCTGCCGCCTGTCCTTCCAGGTCCAAAAGAGCTGCCCTGCCCCTGGGACCCTCAGGGTGGGCAAGTGAGGGGGCAGGAACTCCCTACCTGGAAGGAACAGAGTGAGGATTCCCTGATCTGAATGGTGCCCGGTGGGCCAGGGCGGCACGGGTCCCGGAGCCCCTAGGGTTCCCTGTCTTCCAGAGGTCGGCACCCGCATACCCCATCGAGTAGAGTGTCCCCCTTGGGCCGCCTGATGCCGACAGGTACTCCTTCCCCCACCTCTGGTAGCAAAGGGCCAGAAGGAGTTAGGCAGCCCAGATTGGCAGTTGCAGCTTTTAACTCATCGATCAGTGGTCTTCATTTATAGCTTACTGTGTGCAAAGCGCTGTACTAAGCGCTTGGGAGAATACATTACCACGGAGGCGGTAGACGTATTCCACTGCCCATCAGGAGCTTAGAGTCTAGCGGGGGAGAAAAACGTGAGCGTACATAAGAACGTATGTGCTACGGTGCTGAGGGTGGGGCAATATCAAGTGCTTAGAGGGCACAGATCCAGTCTTAAAGGGCTTCATATTAATTATCTTATTTTCACAATATTTCTGTAAGGCAGGGAGGGCCGAATATTATCAGCTCCATTTTACAAAGAGGAAAATGAGACCCAGAGAGGTTAAGACTACTGCATCAACCTCCTCGCTGACCTCCCCGCCTCTCCCTTCTCCAGTCTTCGCTCTGCTGCCTGGATCATTTTTTTACCAAAAAAATTGAGTCCACACCTCCCCACTTCTCCAAAACCTCCAATGGTTGCTCATCCACCTCCACATCCAACTACTTACCGTAGGCTTGAAGGCACTCAATTAGCTCTCTCCCTTCTATCTTACCTAGCTTATCTAACCCTAGTTTAGCTTTCCTAGCTAACCCAGAGCTCGGTACAGTGTCTGGCATTTAGTAAACACTTAACAAATATCATAATTATTATCATCTCCTACCTCCACCCAATCGGCACCCCCATCTTCTCCAACACTAACCTACTCACTGTACCTCCATCTCCTCTATCCCTCCACCATCCTCTTACCCACACCGTTCCTCAGGAATTCCCTTCCCCTTCTCGTCAGTCCACCACTCCGCTCACCTTCAAAACATTCCTCAAATCACATCTCCTCCAAGAAGCCTTCCCTGCCCAAGTCCTCATTTCCCCTATCCCCACCCTCCCTTCTGTGTCAACCGTGCCCTTGGCTGGGTTCTTTTTAAGCACTTTGATATTCACTCCAGTCCCACAGCCCTTGTGTACACACCCTTCGGCAGGCCAGCGGCAGAGCTGGGACTAGAACCCAGGTCTCTCACAGTCCAATGTTTGTTTTCCCTCACCATATCACTTGCCTCCCAGAAACCCTGGATGCTCCTGGAAGGACGGGAAACTGGCTCAGGAGCCATTCCGTCCGCAAGTGAGTCACAGTCACCACAAAAGACCACAGCCAGTACGTTCAGAACTGTTAGTTGACACTCACTAGTCCTAGAGAGACCATAAGGGCAACCGGGAAATGGTATTGTCTCCCCCGGGATGTCGTCTGAGGAATACAGGGGTTTCCCCTAGCGATTTAGTTGGGATTTTATAAGCCATCTTTATCTCAGATTAGCAGACATACTTGGCCAGTGAGGCCTCCCGATCTCCGAGCAAGGAGGAGACCCAGCGTGGCTCAGTGGAAAGAGCACGGATTTGGGAGTATTTCATTCATTCATTCAATAGTATTTATTGAGCGCTTACTATGTGCAGAGCACTGTACTAAGCGCTTGGGATGAACAAATCGGCAACAGATAGAGACGGTCCCTGCCGTTGGATGGGCTTACAGTCTAATCGGGGGACACGGAAGACGAGAACAATGGCAATAAACAGAGTCAAGGGGAAGAACATCTCGTAAAAACAATGGCAACTAAATAGAATCGAGGCGATGTACAATTCATTAACAAAATAAATAGGGTAACGAAAATATATACAGTTGAGCGGACGAGTACGGTGCTGTGGGGATGGGAAGGGAGAGGTGGAGGAGCAGAGGGAAAAGGGGAAAAAGAGGGTTAAGCTGCGGAGAGGTAAAGGGGGGATGGCAGAGGGAGTAGAGGGAGAAGAGGAGCTCAGTCTGGGAAGGCCTCTTGGAGGAGGTGAGTTTTAAGTAGGGTTTTGAAGAGGGAAAGAGAATCAGTTTGGCGGAGGTGAGGAGGGAGGGCATTCCGGGACCGCGGGAGGACGTGACCCGGGGGTCGACGGCGGGATGGGCGAGACCGAGGGACGGTGAGGAGGTGGGCAGCGGAGGAGCGGAGCGTGCGGGGTGAGTGGTAGAAAGAGAGAAGGGAGGAGAGGTAGGAAGGGGCAAGGTGATGGAGAGCCTTGAAGCCTAGAGTGAGGAGTTTTTGTTTGGAGCGGAGGTTGTATTTGGATTCTCTCTTCAGATAAGAAGACACTCTAGAACACACAGTAGAAAAAGCTGGCTCACTGTGTTTAGTACAGACACTGAAATATAGTTTTGACTTTAGAACTTTCTATGGGCCCTCTCAGTAGAGAGACTACAAACTGGGATGTTACTAACCCCACACAACGCAGGCAACGATTTCTCTTGAAATAAGTGAATGAAATATTCGAATGAGGTCTAAAGATGGGGGTTAAGAAATGATCTAAAAAGAATATGGCGCTTCACAGATACAGCAAGCAGCATGGCTCAATGGAAAGAGCCCGGGTTTGGGAGCCAGAGGTCATGGGTTCTATACCTGGCTCCACCACTTGTCTGCTGTGTGACTTTGCGCAAGTCACTTAACTACTCTGTGCCTCAGTTACCTCATCTGTAAAATGGGGATGAAGACTGTGAACCTCATGTGGGACAATCTGATTACCCTGTATCTACCCCAGCACTTAGAACAGTGCTCTGCACATAGTGCTTAACAAATACCAACAGTATTACTATTATTATTACAATGATTTAAATTTATCAATAATAATAATAATAATTAGAGCATTTAATGTCGGTATTTGTTAAGCGCTTACTACGTGCAGAGCGCTGGGGTAGATACAGGGTAATCAGATTGTCCCACATGAGGCCCACAGTCTTCATCCCCATTTTACAAATGAGGTAACTGAAGCACAGAGAAGTGAAGTGGCTTGCCCACAGTCACACAGCTGACAAGTGGCAGAGCCGGAATTCGAACCCATGACCTCTGATTCCCAAGCCTGGGCTCGTTCCACTGAGCCACACTGCTTATTTGTTAAGCACTTACTATGTGCCAAGCAGTAAATGCTGCGGTAGACACAAATTAATCAGGTTGAACACAGTTCCTGTCCCACAAGGTGCTCACAGTCTTAATCCCTATTTGACAGAGGAGGCAACTGAGGCACAGAGAAGTTAAGTGACCTGCCCAAGGTCACACAGCAGACACTTGCCAGAGCCTGGATTACAGACCAGGTCCTCTGACCTCCAAGCCCGTGCTTCTTCCACTAGGTCAGACTGCTTCTCAATGACTTCCTCCCCTGATTCCCCACTAGATTATAACACCCTTAAGGGCAGAGATCATGTTTACTTACTCTAACGTACTCCCCCAGTGTTTAGTGAAATGCTTTGGACAGAGCAAGTACTCAATAAATACTACTGATTGAATGGGAGCTCTTCCCTGGACAAGAACATACTAGTCTTTTGCAAAAAACAGGACCTATGCCACTGGTTTCACACTTGAATGATTTACTTCTTAGATCTGCCCACTATTAGTTTTTTTTTTGGTTGGTGGAATCATGATAATCAAACAAAATGCAAAGAATTGTGAAATTGTGGCCATATGCACTGTGCATTTTAGCTGTATTAGACAGGACCAACTATGTAATTTCTGAGACTGTCTCTAATGCCAAAAACCCCCCAAAAACTTTTAAATTATGTGGGTTAAATGAAAACTCAACAATAAATACATGGCATTTGCTGTGTGTGTATATATGAGCGCTTTCCAGGAGACTGCATTTACTTTCCCCGCAGTACCTCTAAAAGCAGAACTATGGCATCCAAAAAGAGTTTCTTAACTCCACAAATATATAAATGCATGGGGGCAACATGGACCTTGGCAGAGGAGACTGCAATGCATCTCCTCACTTCCCGTTAAAACAGTGGCTCATAAATGCAGATTTCACTACCAACATGCTTTCGCCAGACCACATGAGTAGGCATTAGAGATGAAGTCATTCCAGGATTATTTTGTGTTTCTACAAAATAATCCTGGAATTATTTTGTGTTTCTACAAAATAATCCTGATATCATTTCACTGATATAATGATGGATTACCTTGCAAAGTAAAACAAACAGAAAATGATTTTGAGTCAAAAGTACCTATATTTAATGAGTCACAAACATTGACGATACTTGAAAAGCATTATGACAAAATAATCTAAGGTTTTAATAAAAAATGAACTTTCAAAAACTTGTATGCGGCAGGTGTGTTTCCCCATACCCTAACATTAAGACAGTCAAACTAGCAGATAATCACAGACTGTGACCTGAATTCCGGTTTCAACTAATACTTTAGATTTCATTTTGTTCTTAAGCTTATAATAGAATTCAGAAAGCATGGCCCTAAACCTGGAGATGATTTCATTTCATATTAAAATGAGAACTAAAAAAGATTATTAACTGCCCTCAACGCGTTTCCCATGAAGACTTTGCACAGCAAATGAATACATTTTTTACAAAAAGAAACAATTTCTGACATTTCACGGATTGATTTCTGCGCACTAACTTCAAAGGCAAAACCAATCCATTGCATTCTAATTGGTATCTGCTGTAGAAAGGATCTCATTTCACTGCAAAACCACCTATGGATTTTGCTATTGATTTATAACACGAAATAGTTACTGCCGACTTGAAGCGAGAAGCGCAACGGAGTCAGAGAAGACGGTACCGTCCCTTCTTAAATTAAACCCCTTCCTCGAACCTTTAGGAGATAGCTCTCTAAACGAAGTACTTTCGAACACGGCTCTTATGGCATGACAGGTTAAGTGGTTTTGCTGAATGTGACCCAGCCTATCTAAAACATTAGAAGTAGTAAGTTTAACGATATTAAAAGTCTCAACGGAGGGCGAGGCAGAACGCTTGAAGAGTCTGGAAACACGGGGCCAATTTTGCCACTACAGAAGTCCGCCGTGGGCCCCGCCTGGCCTCCACAAGACTCTGGGAAGACTAGCAGCTGCTCTGGCTAGTAGTGTGCCTTTGAGCCACGAGGAACCTGAGATACTACTCCTCCAGCCACAGCCCCCGACTGACATTTCTATATCTGTCCTCCTCTTATGCTGTCCAGTCGTCTCCGACCCACGGTGACACCACGGACGCATCTCTCCCAGAACGCCCCGCCTCCATCCGCAAACGTTCTGGTGGCGTATCCGTAGAGTTTTCTCGGTGAAAATGCCGAAGTGGCTTAACACCGCTTTCTCTCCAGCAGTAAACTGGAGAGAAGCAGCGTGGCCCAGTGGAAAGAGCCCGGGCTTTGGAGTCAGAGGTCATGGGTTCAAATCCCGGCTCTGCCACTTGTCAGCTGAGTGACTGTGGGCGAGTCACTTCACTTCTCTGTGCCTCAGTTACCTCATCTGTAAAATGGGATTAAGACTGTGAGCCCCACGTGGGACAACCTGATTCCCCTGTGTCTACCCCAGCGCTTAAAACAGTGCTCTGCACATAGTAAGCGCTTAACAAATACCAACATTATTATTAAACTTGAGTCTCCGCCCCCGCCTCTCTGCCGTGCCGCTGCTGCCCGGCACAGGGGAGTTTGGACTTGGAGCTGACTGGCTAGCCACTACCCAAACTAGTAATGGAATGGGAATGGCTCCGCTTGGCTCTCCCCTCCATAACCGAGATCGGTAGAGGACCGGAAACTCTCCCGGGACGATCCTGAGAGGGCCCTCGTCTTGTAGGCTGTTAAAATAATTTATGGTTTCAACTCTCCTTATGAGGCCAGTCCCTTCTCCCTCTCTTACATTCTTAAAGTGCGAGCTCCCTGAAGACTGGGAACCATCTCGAAATCACACCGTTGGATACTTTCCCAGTGCTTAGTACACTGCTCTGCACATGGTAAGCACTTACCTATCACTACTATTACCGTCACCCCCAACGGGCCCTAATCGTAGTATCAAGTACAAAGCCAGGCGAGAGAGTCCTGGCCAAACTAGAAATGAGCCCAGACCCATTTTGCGGTGGCAGGATATTTTCATGCGTGTGATAGTTTCAGTGAGCGGCTGGGATCGTATAGAGCGCACACGTTCAAAAAGCTGCTCATGAATGGTAGCGGCCTACAGTCGTGCAGATTCCTCTGCCGTGAAGTCCCTGAATGGGGAAGGCTGTGAGGTTTGGGGGGCTCTGAGCCCTTGACTATCTGACATTCCAGACTCTTTATGGCCTACAGAGACCCATTTTAAAATTACCCAACCTTCCGGACATCACAGTCCAAAATGCCTGTCAATTAAGAATAATTATGGTATTTGTTAAGCGCTATGTGCCAATCAGAGCGATATCGACTACTCAATCCACGATGCAACAGAATGAATCCGTCGACTGTGGCAGAATTAGGTTGAATTCATAAGTTGACACATTTTTAGAAACTACGTTTTTCTTAAACTTTTCCCTCTCACAAATGATTTAGTGCATTTGAGGTTTTGAAGGGACAACACCAGAAGGGGGTAAAATAGCAGCGTGGTTCAGTGGAAAGAGCACGGGCTTGGAAGTCAGAGGTCATGGGTTTGAATCCCTGCTCTGCTACTTGTCAGCTGTGTAACTTTGGGCAAGTCACTTAACTTCTCTGGGCCTCAGTTACCTCATCTGTAAAGTGGGGATTATGACTATGAGCCCCACGTGTGACACACTGATTACCTTGTACCTACCCCAGCACTTAGAACAGTGCTTGGCACATAGTAAGCGCTTAACAAATACCATAATTATTATTAATGATAAATGAAGTAATAATACATAATAATAATTTGTATTAATGAAGTAAAAAATAATAAATGTACAACTAATAATAATAATTATAGTATTTGTTAAGCACTTACTATGTACCAGGCAGAGCAATATCGACTACTCAACCCACAACGCACCAGAATTAACTTGTGGACTGTGGCAGAATTAGGTTGCATTCATAAGTTGACACATTTTTAGAAACTATTTCTTAAACTCTTCCCTCTCAAAATTGATTTAGTGCATTTGAGGTTTTGAAGGGACAACACCAGAAGGGGGTAACACCAAGGTTCAATTGGGTAAAGCCCTAAAAACTCATATCCCCTACAAAAATAACCCTGAGGTCAAGGAACATCAAGATTTCTATATGAAGCATGGCAAAGAACGAGTTTTATCAAACCCAGTATGGAATGGGTTGTTGATTGCGGGTAAGTTTTTTAGCCACGCCAGGAATGCCACCTCTGAAGCAAAAGACAGTTCTACAATGCCCAACCAGATCATATGCCATCACAATTAAATATATTTACCCGATCCAAACATAAGTTGTTCGATAATATAAAAATATAAAAATTACGCACAAGGGAGGTCCGGCATCAGTATCGCAAAGCGATGGAGAACTGAATGGAGAGACCTGGCAGGGGCAATCAGTTCAACTACCGATGAGGAGCCAATCGGTCCCTCTCTTCCAGAATCAGTCAGACTCATTCAAAAACAGAAACACAAAACAAAACATAGGGCTGATTGAAGAAAAATACTGTTCCTCAGTAGCTGTTTTTATTTGTAATGGATTCTGCACATTTCCTAAGGCGGCTTTAATTACTATTTCCTAATTGCCAAATCCCCTTTCAGGGTCGCACCTGGAGAGTTTCCAGTACTCTACCAGTCTCGACTGCGGGAGGGAGAGTCAAGCAGAGGCCTATCCATTCCGTTCTTAGCTTGGGCAGGGGCTAGCGAATGGAAGGCCATCTGTTAAAAGTCAAAATTCCCCTCTGCTGGCCAGCAGCGGCATGGGAAAGAGTGGAGGGTGGAGATTTAGGTTTACCGCGTGGAAGGAGGCGATGGTAAACCACTTCCGTATTCTTACCAAGAAAACTCTATGGATCCACTACCAGAACGATTGTAGATGAAGGTGGGGTGTTCAGAGAGAGACGTGTGCACGGTGCCGCTATGGGTCTGAGACGACTCGACAAGGCAAGAGGTAAGACGAGGCAATTGCCAAATACACAAAGCACCCATGACCTAGGAAAACATGAATAAAAAGCTAGATTCCAACCCATCCAAGTCTCTAAAACGTATTTTGCTTATTCTCTTTGGTTGGTTTATGCATTTGCATTTTCACTTTCTGAAATGAGTTCTTTCGAGGGAATTTAACGTGTTTATAGGTTGTCGATTTTTATTTTACAAATAAAACTCAGGCTTAAACCCAGATTTAGTTTTCAAGACTCCACAACTGAAGACCTCACAAAAAGTTATTAAGGCATCAAGGAGCAAGAGATAAATAAACCAAAGGATTACCAGGGCCTAGTCTGGAGTTTTAACTACCAATCTTACTTAACTGTAATCCCTCCTCATCTACCTAACCAGTAAACTTCTACAATATTGCATCAACCAATTTTTGAGCAAAGCTTTTCAGTCGATGAGAAGGATAACCCAACTTGATTTTCAGGATCCTTTCTTCAAATTCTTTCTCTTTGGCCAGGTTTAGGCCCCATTGCTCCTGGAAATCACGTGTTTTTCCAATTAGACTGAACGTCTGCTGTCCCTTCACATTCAGAACTCTAGCTGTTCAAATGAGTTGGCTCCTGAGTCTTAGAACTATTGAGGGAACTGGTCCCTTTGGAATTCTGGAAATGGTTGCAGATGCCTCTAGTTTCATAAAAATAGGTTTTAATTCCTTGACGGACAAGGGAAGTGTGTGTCTTACCCTTGAGGCTTCCTCTATACTATTAATCACTTGACAAACACAAAAGAGATACAACTAAACACCAGGCACATCTGGCAAAGGTATTTGTGAACATGATCATCCCCCCCTTCTCCTTGTGGGAGTTGAAGCAGCAAATGGAAATCCTACTAAGACTCAACTACTAATTGTAGGGGCTTTGCAAAAGATCTCTTGCCCTAACCAAAAGCATTTCCCAATTACAGCAATGTCACAGAATATCTGATATAATATAAAGGGCGTCGGAAAAGGTTCAAAAGAAATGTGAATTGAAGTTAATGCGTCTTTTCCTCTAGTGAATACTGCACCAGACCAGATTTGGGTTCAGTAAGCCATTAGAAGATGGACAAACGTATGGATAAGAAATACCGTGAATACCAGCTAAGAGTGACCTCAGTCTAAGGTATATTTTCCATTTGCTAGCTAATGGCCTGAAACTCCTATTACTCTGTACCACTTGTGAGGCTCTGAAGATAATTTCAAACAAGATGACATCTTGCTTTTAATTATCTATCTTCTCTGGTATCTTGAGTGATCGGTTACAGTCCAGTTTTCTAACGAGCTGTTCGGACCGTAATTGTAGCTGCCATTCTTTCAATCTCTAGCCTAAGCTATCGACGGCCACCGCTCTCACACGACTATCGATCGATCAATCGATAGTATTCACCGACTGATACCAGTGCTTAGTACGAGTGCTGTTCTAAGTGCTTGGGAGGATACAAGAGAGTTGGTAGATGTGTTACCTGCCCACAATAAGCTTACAGTCCAGAGGCGAGCTTACATGAAAGCCTTTAGGCAACCCACACTTTCATCTCTTTTGATAGGTTTGAATATACTCAGCTGAATCCAGAGAAAAATTATCCGTTTTAAAATGAAATTTATAAGTCCTTTCCTCTTAGCCTTTAATTAAAGCTTCCTTTTATTTTAAGTCAAAAACATTATTTCACCTGGAAGGTTTTTGATCTTTAATTTGAAGGTAACTCACAGAAATTCTGTGAGAGTACAAGGAATAATATTTCTAAAATATTTTGAAATCTTCAAAAGGAAAAAAACCCATCACTATTGCTAAGGCACTGAAAATTATGAAATGTATTTTTATAAATATATTTACTGATATTTAGGAAATTGAAGTTTTTGTTATTAATGCTATATTGCTTATTCCGGCCTCTTGGTTTGCACGGTCTCCCTTTTCAGTTTACCTTACAATAGCCGCTTTAGTAACCTGTTGATAATTATATGTATGTATTGGTGTATATAGTACCCTTACTGTGAAGGTTAAACACTTCTTAGAAGAGTGAATCCACGTCATAACATTTCACAATAATAATAAAAAATCAACTCAGAAAAGGCCTTAAAGGTAATCTAGTCCATCTATAGAGGATGGCAAATAGTTCTCTCATTTCCTGGGGCCATAATGAACGTCAGTGGCAAGAGCCTAGAAATGAGAGTTAAAATCATCGGAGTTCTGTCCTCTGTTCTCTTCACAGAATTGTGGCCATAGGCAAATCACTTAATCATTCTAGTCTTCAAGTTTCTTTATCAGTAAGTGGAGGATAACAATGCTTGCAATCTGGTTCAAAAATATATTGTGAGAATCAATGAGGTAATGAGTCATATCCTGCTAGAAAATGTTTTTAGCATTTTGGATAGGGCAATTCTTCTTTCCGGTAACAGTATGGTTTAGGACCCTAGTTCAGCATTTCTAATATACTGTACAGTAATAAGGTGTCTGTAAGGACATAATGTTATGCATGTATAAGAGATGAAAATAATCTAGTGGATGTTTGGAAATTGATAAATATATCCTTATTATGATTTGCTAAAACAAAAATAATTCCCCACACGTTACTCATTTGTACTCCTCCTTGGAGGAAACTGAAGTACCTTAATTACCTGTTTTAGTCTTTTATTCATTTAAATGGTGAAATTAAAATCTTAAAAGACTGTAATTAAGTGAAAAAATGCAGGGCTCAGATATTGCCATTGGAATATCACTGTATTCAGCGTGCATATCACACTCTTTAGGAACGATTCCTGATGTAACGTTACCACCATCTACTGTTCGTGTCTACTGGTAAACCACAAATTTCTGCCATCCTCCTTCAACCATGTCACATCTGGTGTAAAAATGCACTAAATGCTGCCTAAAACAATCACTGCTAATTTCCACGGTGATCAGTATTCTAAGGAAAATAACATAGTAACGTATATCAAAACCTCTCTAAAAGGAACCTCGGAGGACTTGCTTCTCTCAAATGTTGTTGGGGAGGCACTATTCTTTTTCCCATTAGAGTTGGCCAATTACGGATAGATCAGCTTCAAAAGCTAGATACATTTCACATGCCTTCTTATAACACTGCCTCCAGGTAATAATGACTGGTAAAAACGTCTCAATGACTGTCTTGTTCTATTTAAATCTTCCCCTAGATTGTACGCTCCTTGTATATGGGGAATATATACACCAACCTTGTTGTACTGTACTCTTCCTAAGCGCTCGGAGCAGGGGTTCTATACAGAGTAAATGCTCAATAAATATGATTGATTCCAGGCAAAAAAGATTTCACAGTTCGAAAGAATTTCCCAACTGGATAGTCAGCAGAGATCACTCGGCTTTGCGTAAACATTATTACGTGTGTACCGCTTAATGAACCGTCGAGCAGATATTTAAGAAATAATAAACTTTCGTGAGTTCTGAAAAACATCCTAACTTTAGAAATCAACAGTTAAATTTTAACCCATGGATTTTAAAGGAATGGGAAGAGCGTATTGAAATGGTGAGGTGCGTAGTCAGAGCTGAGTCTCTCCTGGAAGGAACTCATAAAACGAAAGCACAATTGCAGTCCCGATGGCAACCTGAATATCCCATATGCCATCTCGAAGTTCTACCCTCCTTAGAAATGTACTGAAGATTCCCTCGTCAATGCCACCAACCAGAGTCATCGTCGTGCATGTAACCAATTGAATAAATGAAAATGACTGCTCAAACTGGAGTTTTTCAGGAGAAATATTAATCTGAATCTCACTTCTTCTAAGATAATTAGAAAAAGAAGCATTTAGAATTTTAGAATCATTGCTGAACTGCTTTTGACCTTTAAGAGAATTTCCTTTAAAAATAATGACTACTTGAGAACTGCCAAATGGGTTTGTTTTCATTAACTTTAAATATTTCCCAACAACAGCAATATGGGATATTGCTGTACACTAAATTTTCGAGCCCCGAAATAGTAGTTTTTGAACATGAAAATGACAGGCCTCCGCCTAGATGAAATTTGACGGAAGTCATCTCCCTCACCCTGCACAGACGATCCTACAAGAGTGAGAGACAGGCTGGCAGCTCTGGACAAGAGCCTGAACTTGACCCCGTGAAGAGCCTTCTGAGGGTGTGTGGTCTACTCATCTACGTCCCAACAAGGTTGAAATGAAACCAACGGCCCAGTGAGAAGAGCAAGTGCGGCAGGAGGTCATCCGATACTGTCAGTCGATTCGGTTTCAGATCGCCGTTCTCTTTGGAATACCTTGAGAGAAACCAACGGGTTTAAAACTGGACAGCAATCTACCGATATTCATAGGAGACGGAGCCGTTCCACCTTTAGGCTTTACTTCAGTTGTAATAACGAGGCATAAATAATTGAAAGTCACGTAATAAATTATTCAGGTAAGTGCACGGTTTCCAAGGAATCATAGCGTGAGTCTGGGTCGATGGCATAATGCGAGGCGGAGGCAGCCGTTGAGCCGACACCCCACAATTACCCCACGCGGCGACTTTGCTGGGTGTTAAACTCTTCTCGGCATGTGCCTTTCCCCAAGGGCACATATTAATACCTACTCAATATTTATAAGGCAGAAATCCCCACTGTGTACTTCTGTTGCTTGTCCAAGCACGGTTATGAAATACTAAGACCTGACCTCGAGGTTCCCTTTACCCAACTGATTGGGACGCCGGGACATTCATTATCCACCGAGGACAGCGATGACTTCGCTGATTTTTCTATTCAACGGTAGACCCAGGGATGTCACAGGACCCAAGCGTAACAGTGACTTTCCCTATTATGTGTGGATGATAAATAATGCATGTAGAAGCTATTTGGGGAGTTAGAGTTCCTCCTGTTTTATCATTTATCATGTTTTCAGAACCTTCTCAGTGCATGCGATGCATCCTTTTATGAGACCAAATTGTGATAGACGGCTTTTCGAAGATTTTCCAGCCCACTTTCCAGTAAAGCTTTTTGACCTTCATAAAGCAGTTCTGATAAAGTCCAATTTAAAAGTTAATATCTCTCTCTTACCCAATCAGTGCTCTGCTGCCCAACGGATCTTCAAACTGTTTTGCTAATCGCTTCGCCATCAGAGGCCTCCGAAGGAGGATCCCATGTATAGTTTTAAAACACAACAATTCAGGTTAAACTGATTTTTTCTAGTGAAGCAGAGAATCTCAGAGTTCACTGCCCTGGGACCCCACCCAACTACCGAAAATTATTTTATTTGCCCCAATTAGTTACCTTGAAGTACCTTTAGGCCAGACCCTTTCACTTTAAAAGAGGAATCTGCCCTCTTTTGTACTCCAAGGAACCCACAGCCAGCATCTGACAGCCACTCGAGGGGTTCTGTTGAAGGCAGAGCCCCTCCCAGACCCCCAGCTGTGCAGGATTCAATCAAGGGGAGACCGAGGGGCTGGGGCCACAAGTCTCCCCATCCTAGGTTACCTGCCTGCCGAGCCAGGACTGGAAAACATCGGTAGAGAGGGCAACCTTTCCCGATCGGGTCTGGGGAATCTTGGGGCTGCTGCTCCTCCTTTACTCTCCACTCCCAAGCAGCTCCAGCTCCCCAAGTAATTAGCTGCCCCCAGTCCACAGCTGAACGGATCTGAATCCTCAAGAGGCACGGATGACTTCTGGGGGCGGCTGGTTGCTGACGTGTGTTCCTGCGGGGTTAGCAGACAGACGGAGAAGAAAGCCAATAGCCCAAATACTCAGGTGCTGGCCCACGCCTTGCCCTCCTCTGCCTGTAGGATGTGGCTCCGGGACCACTGAAATTCCTGTCATCCTCACAGTGAGGGCTCCTCAAGCCCAACTCCTCTGACCTCCGACTGCACCTTGCAATCATCAAGTTCTGCCCAGGAAGAGTAAGGCGAGGCTCAGAGAGAAATACGCCTGCCCTTGGTAGTTAACATGTTCCCTCTTACACTTTATCCAAATCCTTCCTTGCAACTGGCTAGACTCCACCCGTTGTAATCACGAAGAGCTAAGGTGAGCCAGCGCCTCGAAGGGTGGCTGACAGGGCATTTAGATGGAGCACCCCGAAAGCTGTAATGTCCCCTTCTGGTACTACTTGGTCATCCGGTTCAAGCCCTCTCCCTCTAAGCAAGTAAAAGACGAATTCATTCATGGACATATACTTGTCTATTACGTCCTTAAGCATTCCCAAGGACTCCACAACCAACTTGGGTAACCCTTTCCAACCACTCTTCACTTCTAAAATGATGCTGCCAGCGCGCTCCTTTCCACTCTTACCAATGCAGTGGAAAAGATAAAGGCACAACCCACCCGTCCTACTGTAATGCGTGTCTGACACGGTCCCTTAGTGCCTCGTACAGTCTCCTGCGGATGTTGAGGACTCCTCGATGCTACCGACATGTATGTGAGGGCCTTGGAAAGTTCCATACCAGGTTTTAATGAAGCTATCAAAAAAAAACAAAACCCGTTGCTGCTGTCCAGTTTCTGGCTTTTAAAGCACTGGCAACACTGCTCTGGTGAAGTTTTCAGGGAAATTCTTATCCTTTTCTTTTTGGTTGGGGCGGTCTATAATAAAGCGCAAACATGATGCAGCCCTTCTATCTTTCACTTTAACTCTACCTGTTGGCCTCCATTCCATTTTGGGAGAGTGACCTTCAATCAGATAAAGATATATCCTAAAAGGAAATATAAGAAGAGTAAGGAACTCCTGAGGATAGGAATACAGGTAGTATCAGAAAGAGAAAAACTGTCCCAGAGATAATAGAGTGAACTGAGGGAAGAGAGAAAGTGGAATGAGAGAAACTCCTTGCACTGCAGTTGACTAATCCTAATTTGGGACTAGCTATTTAAGAATGTGAGGCCTAGGCTTACTTATGGAGGACGTGCTACAGCCAAGGAGGTTTTCTCACGATATGAAGTCTTTTGGGGATTGCAAGATTCCTTGTGGGCAGGGAATGAGTCTTGTACGTCTCTCGATAAAACCTACTACAACTATTGGAAATGTTAACAGGAGAACCTGGGAAAGAAGGCCAGGATAGGGAAAGATAAACCCTTTCTTTCCCTTCTCTTCCATCAGAGATTGGTTCCCCCATCCTCTCCACTTTAATAATCTAACCTTTTGCCCAAAGTCAGGCTTTTGGATTTATATAGGCTTTCCCACTCCTTATCCTGCCCCTTCAACACTCACACTGCAGTCCATGCTCCGGCCTCCTGCAAAGTAGAGTTTCATAAGGAAGAAAAAGGGGACCCAGTCATATCTCAGTCTGGGAACTATGGAAGTCAACTGCACTTTCCCCACAGTGCAATGGCTGGTGCCCAAGGAGGAGAATGTGTGTTTAAATATGTGCCAAAATGCAAAAAAGTATTGCCCTTTTCATCCTATGTCCCTAACTCTCCCTTACACTTTAAGAGCATCTTCCTTTAGTTTCAATCTTAGATCAAAAGCAGTACCATTACTGGATCAGATCCATAGCCCATCCGATTTCCTATTCTGCCCCCAACAGTGGCAGTAAGATGCTGAGAGAGGAACTGCGCAATAGTTTCTAACCCAAAATAAAATCACTGATGAAATATACTGCAATTCTTACCAACAGGGGTAAAAAGTAAATGAAGCCTTGTTCAACTCTGGAGCAAAATTTTAATTCAAAGGAAGGAACTGCAATGTAGATTGCTTATTTTCAATGCTTGGGGAAATTATAAATGCAATGCACAATGACTCAAGTTGCACCAACCACCTCTGAAGCCTTCCAACAGGTAGGAAGAGTCTATTTGTACGCACAGAGATAAATCGTTCTTTACAAAAATTGCTGAGGCGCAGCTTAGAGACAACCGACCCAGAAACTAAATGTCAACATCAGCGTTTTGCTCTTCACTTAGAGTTTGAATTGCAATATTAAAAGATTGAAGATTCGCAAATCTGTTAATTGCTTCTGGTGCCTCTAATAACAGATGAAAACTGAAAGGCGGTAAACCCAAACCGACAGGCAACGCCCGAGGAGGAAAGAGGATGAGGAGGGGCTGTTAAATGAGGAAGTGGATGGAGGGGCTTAAGGAAAGAACCCCAACATCTTTGCAATGAGTTTCTAAGAAATGGGTCTGGAATGTCTGCAATGAGGAAAATGGCCATGGCGGCCAATCTAGCAACTGCTTGTTTTTCCATCTCTCTCCAGGCCTGTGACTCGGTCCAAACAAAAATCTTGATGCTGGATGTGTCCACTACAGCGATAGTCTGGACCCGCAGAGAATTCAGCTTAGGGCCATTTTAAAGATCAGAGAGAGAAATCTATCCAGTGGGGGAATGTCTTTAGGCTGATTCTCATCAGAAGCAAATAGCTAAATTACAGGAAGAAGTACTGGATCACATTAATTGCTCTAACTTGGCAAATTGGAGATAGGGTGGAAATGCTAATATATAGAACTTTAGTATAGAGTTTAGTTCAGTGTCAACCTACAATTACTGTTCTCTTGAAATAGGGCATATGTTCCTGGGACTTCCCAATCGCTTAGTACAGTCTTCTGCAAGCTGTAAGTGCTCAGTACCACTGACTGACTGATTCAGATGATGGTCTCTCAATCAAGTGCTTGCCAAAATAAATAGGTCCCATTTATCATAATAATAAAAACAGTAATAATATTTGTTGAATGCTCATTATTTGCCAAGAACTATGTTAAGACCTGGGACAGGTGCAGTAAGATTGGGCACAGTGTCTGTCCCACATGGGCCTCACAGTCTAAGAGGGAGGGAGAACAGCTATTTAATCCCCATTTTGCAGATGAAGAAACTACAGTACAGAGAAATTAATGACTCGTCCAAGGTCACATAGTAGATAAGTGGTGGAGCCAGATTAGGATTCAAGTCTCCTAACTCCCTGTCTTGTGTGATCTTTCCCCTATGCCATGCTGTGTCTCTAAAAAATTAAAAACCAGCTCCTGAGAGTTTGAAAGGTTTAATTGAAATACACACAGAACAATTGAAATGGGGAAAGATGCTTTATAAATACTAAAATACTGATTATTCTTAACCAGAATAGCTTGATTCCCCTATAAAAACTGACAAATGAAATCTAGGAAACGTGTTCAATTCTTGGCTTATATTATAAAAAAACTACATTATACAATAATAAAGAAACATTGTAAAAATGCAGCCAACTATTACAATTAATGAGTAATCTACTAAAGTGAAAATGTGATCTCTTTATCTGCTATTTAGTTTTAATTATACATTCTTTTGTGAACATTGATCGAAGACCGTGACAAAATGAAAATCTCTATCTAAACTAAAAAGCCTGCACAGGATGACAGCACTAATGCAGTGCATTGAACCTAAAGTTCATCACGCCTTGAAAAGTTCTAACTTTCTCCTCAAATGTTCTGTCAGGATCAGATATATATTTAAAAGGTTCTCGAGAGAGCTCACACACAAATAATTCAAATACCATTGAGAAAAATTCAGAAGTAGAGCAAGTGTTATTCAATAATGGGGAAATCGTCTAAAAATTTGGCCTGTAATTAGGACCAGCCTGAGACCAAATATATGTATATGGAGAGAGCTATGTCCTAATAACACCTGGGTCCCTTTTTTATTGTGCCAGACACTGTACGAAGCGCTGGGATGGATACGAGCAAATCGGGTCGGACAGAGTCCCCGTCCCACATGGCGCTCACGGTCTCAGTCCCCATTTTCCAGATGAGGTACCTCAGGCACGGAGAAGCTAAGTGACTTGCCCAAGGTCACCCAGCAGATAAGGGGAGGACCCAGGATTCGAACCCAGGTCCTTCTGACTCCCAGGCCTGTGCTCTATCCATTAGGCTGCACTGCTTTTCTAAAGCAGCAGCCATTTGGGAAGGTTTGAGAAGGGTAGCGGCAGAAACACCACCACCTGGTAATGGCTTACCTCAAACTATTGTCCGAAGCCGGCCCTGGTGATGTGCCATTCATTCATTCAATCGTATTTATTGAGTGCTTACTATATGCAGAGCACTTGATCCAAGGAGGGCAGTCAGGTTACTGCTTAAGAGTTGTACAGTCACCTGTTCTTGAGGGTCATCCAAAAAAGTGCAAGGAAAGACTACAGAGATTTGTCTTCCTATTGGGGGGAAGAAATACCTTTCACTTCTCAGAATCTTAGTGAGATCTTGCCTAGGTCTCAGATTTTGCTAAATATAACAATAAACTGACAATGCATTTCTGCATACTGTATCCCCAACAAAAGTGATGGAGAAGTAATGTTCCATGAGGTGTCTTTCAATTTCTCTCTTTTGCTATCTGCAAATCTTTGATACTGCTCCTCTTATAAATTTTACTGTCTCTCTTTTTGATGCAAATATAAAACAGCAAAACACATACAGTGTAACACATTTGCTGCCCACTGGCTAGACTGAAGTAAGACTTAAGGCTGGTGAACTGCAAAATACTGATTTCACTGACCTTTATTGGCTGAAAATGGGAAGGAGGACTGGTATAAGAAAACACTGAGATGCATTATTTGTTGGCAAGATCCCCATGCTCATTTCTTTTTTCCCTAACCCACTCTGGAAATCTTCATTTTAAAGCATTTGATTTTGTTAATTTGTAGGCCTTGGTTTTAGATTTAATTCCCAGGAAGTTCACCAAGATGAAAAATCTAAGGGCTGCTGGATCCTACTTATGTAGTGATGTTATAAATCTCTCGGCTCAACGGGTACGGAGTGGCTGTAAGGTCATAAGGCCGGGGAATCTGAATTAATCTTCATTCTGTTACCTCCTTAGCCAAACAGGTCTCAAATAACTAGCAAAAGTTAAAATTTTTAGGACCGCCTTAATGACTCCCCCCAATCTTCCATTTTCCAACCTTTAGATTTGCAACATCCTTTTTTGAACACATATAACACCCAACTCGACCCATTCTCAGGAGTTGGAGTTTTTTCAACAACTACCTTTTGTTCCAACAGCTATTGCATGTTTACTGTTTGCAAATTTTCACTCTTCTTTATTTGGCAGTTGAACCGAACAGGGGCATTCTGCCTCTTTTATTTAACTTTAGAAAATTACTATTGCAAGTCACTAATACAACTGGACCTGCGATGTCAGATCCCGATTCAGAAAACAGCAAAATTTACAGTCATCTGGGTTAGCCAGATTGTTAGCTAGACTGTCAGCTGGTTGTGGGCAGGAATGCATCTGTTTATTGTTATACTGTACTCTCCCAAGCACTTAGTACAGTACTTTGTACACAGTAAGTGCTCAATACATATCATATGATTGAATGAACATTTTCAATGCAGCACTCTACTGTTACTAAAATGATTGCTGAAAGAAAACCAGGAGATCAAAAATAAATGAGAGATACAGCCGGTATATCAATCCTCATGAATAATGTCTTTGAAAAAGATTTCAGTTTGCCTTACTCAGAGACTAGGAGGTGTAAATGGCATCTTTTTAGTTTCAAATTCATTCATATTTACAGAGTACTTACTGTGTGCAGAGTACTATAACTACTTGGGAGAGCACAATACAACAATAAACAGACACAATTCCCTGCCCACAATGAGTTTACAATCTAGAGGGGGGTCTAAATCCCTGGAAGATAACCCCAGATTATAATCTCCATTCATGTCTGAAATCCATTATTCATCATAACTATGTTTTAGACACTGTCAGACCATTCTGCCCGATGTATTATTAACTTCTCAGAAGAGTAAAACTCCATGGATGCTAAAAGCAGGGGAAATTCTGATATTAAAATAAGGCCTGCGGCACTTTGGGTTAGGTTTTTGGACCATGAAAAATCCATTTGATCATCTCTCAGTGTCAAGCATAAAACTTGAAAATAGATGAACCATCTTTGAACTACTTTGGATTGTCTTTGCAAGTAGATTCACAATTCCCGTAAAATCCAAATATGCCTACATTGGTTGCCAAAAGTTGTTTTTAATAATGTCAATCATTGCAGGGAACAAGTAGAGAAGCAGCGTGGCTCAGTGCATAGAGCCCGTGCTTGGGAGTCAGAAGTCAGGGTTCGAATTCCGGCTCCGCCTCTTGTCAGCTGTGTGACTGGGGGCAAGTCACTTAACTTCTCTGTGCCTCAGTTACCTCATCTGTAAAATGGGGATTAAGACTGTGAGCCTCATGTGGGACAACCTGATTACCCTGTATCTACCCCAGCGCTTAGAACAGTGCTCTGCACATAGTAAGCTCTTAACAAATACCAACATTATTATTATTATATGAACTCTGTTGGACTGTACTCCCTCAAGTGCTTAGTACTATGCTCTGCACACAGTAAGCGCTCAGTGATTTCCACAGATTGACTGATTGAAGCCCTACTGCTTTATGAAAGTTTTCTTTCATTACAAGAATTCTTTCATTAAGACAAAGATATCTACGGTCAGAAAGAGCAATTAGGTAACATTTGTATTTATTCCTTACATTTCACTTGCCCATTGGCCCAAAATAATAACCACCGCCACCACCGGTCAATAACGAAGGGAGTGATACACTGGGACAAAAAGGATAGGGGAAAAAAATGAAGGAAGCTTGTTAAAGAGTTCCCTGTCCCCTAACTCATCAAATACCTGTTGAAAGCCTTCTCTGTCCCTTCTTCCTCTCATGGCTATTGAAGGCACATCTCCTCCAAGAAGCCTGCCCTGACTATCCCTCCTCTCTTCTTCTCCCACTCCCTCTGTGCCGCTCTCAATTGCTCCTTCCTTCATCCTCCCTCCCATCCCCACAGCACATATGTACATATCTGTATATATCTCTTATTTATTTATTCATTCGATAGTATTTATTGAGCGGTTACTATGTGTAGAGCACTGTACTAAGCACTTGGAATGTACAATTCAGCAACAGATAGAAATAATCACTGTCCACTGATGGGCTTACAGTCTAGTCGGGGGAGACAGTCAGACAAAAACAATAGCAATAAATAGAATCAAGGGGATGTACACCTCATTAACAAAATAAATAGGGTAATATATATACAAATGAGCAAATGACTTTATCTATCTATATTAAGGTCTGTGTCTCCCTCTAGATTATGAGCTTGTGGGCAGGAATGTGTCTGGTGTTATACTGTATTCTCCCAAGTGCTTAGTACAGTGCTTTGCACACAGTAAGCGCTCAATAAATGAATGAATGGTTCCCAGTACCTTTCTTAATCAGAAAAAATGGGCAGCTGATGACTACGATGAGACGAAAAACAGGAAGGCAGTGAGTTAGGATGGCATATTGCCCAAGGGATTTAGGTCACACGGAAATTTAGCAGCAGAAGTGGGAGAGCCAACATTTCTAGTCCTTGACACACCTTCAGATCACACTGCTTCAAAATATAAAAGCATTTCGAAGCAGTTGTCAAGATTAAGAGGAGCAACTGCTTCAGACTGTACACACTTATATGAAGATCCAATGTAAGCGGGGACAAGGATAAATACTGAGACAGCCTGAACCAGGAAAGTCAGCTACTTTATATACAAACCAGAGTCAACTTCCATTGCCAATCTCTATCGGTCAAATCAAATTACTAGTATTTATTTAGTGTCTGCCTCATGGAGAGCACTCTACTAAGTGTTTGGGAGAATGCAACGGAGTTAGAAGAACCATTCATAGCCTTGAAAGAGTTTACAATCTAGCTGGAGTGACAGACACTAAAATAAACTACAATGGGGAGATGTACAAGAGTTAATGATAATAGCATTTGTCAAGCGCTATGTGCCAAGCACGGTTCTAAGCGCTGGGGTAGTTACAAGAATCAGGTTGGGGCTCACGGTCTTAATCTCCATTGTACAGATGAGATAACTGAGGCACAGAGAAGTTAAGTGACTCGCCCAAGGTCACACAGCAGACAAAGGGCAGATCCGGGATTAGAACCCAACACCTCTGACTCCCAAGCCCGTGCCGCTTCCACTAAGCCACGCTAGTACTCCAGGAATGGGTGTGTGAACATATGGAAAGTTGTGAGTATTTAAGGGAATAGGTGGCATGTAGTCGAAAGGCAGTCGGTAGGATTTGGAGAGAGTGGTCTCAGGAGAGTGAAGAGGGAGGAAACTGGATTGTAGCAGCCAAGAAAAAAGAGTTGGAAAAAAGGAAGATGAGGTAGCATGTTTGTACCACCCACTCGAAGAATATGGATACGAGTACCAGGCAAGGAGATGGTATAAATATTTAGACGGCTTAATGGGATCCGGGGTGGGCGGGGGGTGGGGGGGGGATGCTTCAAGGCAGAAGGGAAAGAGTCATCAGAGAGCAGGCAGCTGATGATGAAATGAGGGCAGAAAGACTGGATGCAAATGATTTTAGAAGATACTAAGGGATGGGGTCCGAAGCTCAGATGGAGGACCTAGATTTTAAAAGCAGGCAGGAGTTTTCCACTTGACAGACAGAAGGGAAGCAGCGTGGCCTAGCGGAGAGAGGGCATGGGCCCCGAAGTCAGAAGAAGCTGGGTTCTAATCCCAGCTCTGCCACTTGCTTCTTGCGTGACCTCGAGCAAATCACTTCACTTCTCTGTGCCTCAGTTTCTTCACTTCTCTCTCCCTCCTTCATTGACTGTGAGCCCCATGAGGGACAGGGGCTGTGCCCGACCTAATTAACTTGTTTCTACTCCAGCGCATAGAACGGTGCTTGACATAGTAAGCGCTAACAAACGTCATTAAAGAAAAATTAAAAAAAGGGAAAGATGAGATAATATAGGAGGGATCTGAGGAAGTGAGAGGGAGACAGGGTTTGACTTTTGTCAAAAGGTATTTGGCGAAGTCACTGGGATGATTGATGAGGGAGGTGGAGATACTAGAGGTTTTCGGAGGATGTTAAAAGTCTAGGATAATAGATGTGAACAATGGGCATGGGGGTCGATAAGGGAGAAGTAGTTTTGCTGAATGGAAAAGAGGAATTGCATAGTAGGTATGGGTGAATTTGAAGTGGGCGAAGTCAGCCGGGTGCCTGGATATACAGAAAGAACATTCTGCGGGAAAAGGAGGTAGCCTATACTGTGGAGGTGATCCAGGGTCATGAGATCAGTGGAAGGGCAAGGGGGTGAGGGAGCTGACTTATGCTCAGGGGGCAGGATTGAACACATGGATTTGTGCATCAAGAAGAGGGAGGTTGAGTTAAAGAGGCCCAGTGGGACATGGTACTCTGGGATAGATGGATTAGATCAGATAAAATCTCTAAGCCTAAATTGCCAGACATTTAAATGCTGACCACCAAAGAGGCTTTCCCGAAAGCCTGGCTTCTCACCTACCAGCAATCTGAGAGACAAGGTGCTTCATAAAATACAAAGTCACGGAAAGGAATTTTGTGTGATCCCCCCCCCCCCCCCTTGACAAACAAGTTGAACGGTTCTGGCCCTTCTTTTGGGGAAAACAGGTAGAACATGGGGGTTGTGGCAAACCCGGCCCAGAAGTGGTAGGGTAAGGCAGGAGCTATAAAAAATGGAGGGCTTCATTCAGTCCTCTGACCTCTGTACAGGCTCCCTGGCAACTACTACTGTCTATAATGTAGGAGACCTCCATGTTCCCTTCTTATCAATCAGTGGTATTTATTAAGGACTGACTGTGTGCAGAGCACTTTACTAAGAGCTTGGAAGAGTACAATATAACAGAGTTGTTATATGTTCCCTGCCCATATGGGGTTTTCCGTATACTTCACGCATCATATTAAAGGTAATACAGCGATGCTTCGTCGAAATAATTATCTGAATTTCTAGAAATCTTATTAAAGTCACATTTTGGGGCTTTATTTTTTTTAACTTTCTGGCACTGCATGAGGTGCTACGTGTGCATGAGGTACGCATTTAGTGGTGAAAAAGGCTTCTCTCTGTATTCTCCAACTGCAAATGTTGTAAGCCAAACCCCATTCCATTAAGAGAAAGAACTGCTCAACAATTAAATCATTTTCTTAAATGGTAACTTAAAAGAATGCCAGAGGGAGAAAATAAAATCCATTAAGCATCAATTATCCTAAGTGTTATGTCTGTCACTGAATATGTCTCACAGAAGAGAGATAAAAGATTCAAATACTGCTGAAACTGTAACTAAGTTTATATTAAAATACCTGCGGTGTGGTGGTGCCTCCAAGTGGTAAAATGATAAATTGCCAATTTTGTAACAAATCTGGATTTTATATCTTGTTCATGTTTCAATCCCAAAGTAAATGAAAAGAAATAAAAACTACAAAATTACCAACGAAGTAAATTACAGTTTTTCTCTGCAATCCTGGAAAATCGAAATCGTGTTATAAGCAACAGTTGTAAAAACAAAGAATTAGAATAATAATTCCTTCCCGTTCAATGAGAAGGGTCATGGGAAGTCATCTTCAGGCAAGGGCACCTCTCATCTACCCCCCGTTTTCAGTTCTGTCCTTAAAGAACTACAGAAAAGGAGATTCCAGTGGTTTTTAACCACTCATAACCAGGGTATTCTTTCTTCAATAGATCCAGTACCTAAGTTAATCAATGCCATTTACTGAACCTTTCTGGGTGCTAGTTTGTTTCCTCTTGCCCTGACCTCCCTGAAATTGAGAACGGTGGACCACTAACCCCCCTAAAAGAATCTGAAAGCCCATTTAGATAATACCCCTCACGCCTAAATCAGGTAAGGCTGGTGAAATCACTGTGCTATTAGTCGCAGGCAGATGAAGATTTTCACTTGGAATATTTACTTACAATTCTTCTCCTTGCTTCGCTTTCTTATCTGAAACCAGATAGACAGTCCCAAAGCTTCCACTGCCGAGCTTCTGCTGAAGAGCATATCTTCTTGCAATCAAGGTCTTTGAATAAGTGGAAGTAGATTTTGATGCATTCATATATTTGGCAGTCTCTTGGAACTTAAGCATTGCTCCAGCGAGAGACCCTGATTATTCAGTTATTCATTTATAGAGACTTAAAAATTCAAGTTTCCCATTAAATGGTTGTTTTCAGCCAAGCAGTGATCACAGGAAAACACCTTAAAGATTAATAAAAAAAAAAAACCATGGATCAGAAATCTGCTGGGCCCAAATGGCCCATTTTGATGAGCAGTAATAGAACTTTGGGCTGGGATTTGGATGGCACACTTTTAGTTATATGAATCAGTGGTGGGAGAGAAGTCCTTTGAGAAAACCCCATGGAGAAATGCTTGTTTACTGTATTTTTTTCCTGAGGCTGATAGTCTAAATTGAGTTCTAGCAAAGTTTTTTCAGGCTTTTGGAATCTCTATCATCTCCCACATTTAAGCCCTTTTCGTTCACCCTGAGCTCCGAGAAATGAGCTTCAAGACAATATTAAATCCACAACCGGGCAAGCTGCTATACCCTAAAACATGGATTATTACATGATATGTACCTGTTAACTTTAATGATTACTAACTCAGTATTCTCCTTGGCTTGGAATAGGAAATACATTGTACTCTCTGGCTAATGCATTCCAATCCAAAAGCTGTATTTCAAAAAGACAGACTCAAGAGATTTTTGTAATGGGTGCTGGTCTGTAGAAAACGATCTGGAGTCACTTGAGATAAAGGAATTATACAGTGTAAACCAGGATTATCAATCTTAATAGAGAAAGGCCACTATTTATTCCTTTAATCTTGAAAAACATTTTGATAAATGACCATGAAAATAATTGACTTTATTTCTAAACGCAACAAAATATGCTTATCTTAACTAATGTACAATGCCTGGATCGTGGGAAGTTGCTTCCCATAGCTAACCGTTTCAAACTATAATAAACTACAAGAATCTGTGATTTCTAATGTGAGGTGTGAAAGTATTAGAAGAGCCATCTGTTCTAAGCCTGGCACAGTGCCAACAGGCTTTACTTGGCAATAGCAATTAATAATGAAAAATACTCAAATCTCACATTTTCAAAAAGCGATAAAAATATAGTGTCATAAATAAACTATTTATGGCATCTTCCATCTTCAAAGAAATTTAATTGGGCAAAGCTCACCACACCTGCGAGGATATTTCTTACTATTTCCATTTTATATAAAATGAAATATCTGACACCCATGGAGACAATGAATAATATCAATTCTGGGATTAGAGCTCAAATACTCCAAGCTTTCTATCCATCCTTCACACCATATGCCCTTTTAAAAATGAGGAAAGAATTGAACATGTCCAATACAAAATTCCAAAATTTAACTTTTGGAACACGTAAATGAAGGAAAAGGTACTGTTTTGATAACTTTTAAAATGGTATTTAAGCACTTACTATGCGCGAGGCACTGTGCTAGGTGTTAGGGTACAGTCCTCTAGACTGTAAGCTCTCTGTGGACAGGGAAGATGTCTACCAGCTCTATTATTGTATTCTCCCAAGCACTTAGTACAGTGCTCTGCACATAGTAAGTGCTCAATAAATACTATTGAATGAATGAATGGTCTTCAAAGAGTAAGTGCTCAATAAATACAATTGACTGATACAAGATAGCCAGGTTGGCTCACAGACTTAGTCCCCATTTTATCAATCAATCCATTGTATTTATTGCGCACTTACTATATGCCAAACACTGTTCTAAGCATTCAGGAGAGTGCAGAGAGAGATTCAGATTCAGAGAGATTAGACACATTCCCTGTCCAAAACGAGTTCAGAGTCTAAGGGGAAGACAGACATTAATATACAAAAGTTTGGATGATGGCGTTGAAGATGACGATGTCATTGTCTTGCCCAAGATCAAACAAGGAGGGGAACCGGGACCAGAACCCAGACTCCTAATCAGTCTGCCCAAATATTGAGTTGGAATTTCAAAGTTAAGCAGTTTCCAACATTGTTTCCACATCACTTAACCTCTCTAGCATTAATTTTTTTCTTTTCTGTAAAGTGGGATTTAATGGCGCCCCGAGTAAAGTGGGATGTAATGATGCCCCCATCCCCCCAATCTCTTCCTCAAGACGGCTAATGCTCAGCCACGTGAAGCATTCTGGAAAATTTAGTGTTATATGAAACCCAACTCACGGCCATTTATCAAAGCATTTTATATATTTAACACCGGGATCGTTCATTGTTTCTTGCATGATTTTAAAACAGAGATGTTATTCTTCAGCATCCCTCGAAAAGGAAAGACATAATACATCACTGCGTCGGTGGAGGAGAGGTCCTCCTCTGAGGTTGAAGTTAAAGGCGTGGGGGAAGTGCTTAGTAACCTGCACCGAAAAGGCTGGGGGTAGGGGGGGACTCCCAAATTTTGGGAAGTGGCCCTTTCCCTAGAGGCCCTAGAATTGCAGGGTGAGGTCCTGGAAAGTTTAGGACCATCCCCGTCTCCTCTGGTGTTGTGGGGAGGCCAAGTGCAGAAGCTTTGGGGGGCACAAAGGTTGCCAGGTCCTTTATCTCTCCCCCAAAGCCTGACCCAGGCACTACACCCACTGCACCCAGCTGAGCTCACCTCCTCCAGGAGGCCTTCCCACACTGAGCCCGTCATTGGGCAGGGATGGTCCCTATCTGTTGCCGCATTGTCCATTCTAAGGGCGTAGTCCAGTGCTCTGCACATAGTAAGCGCTCAATAAATACTATTGAAAGAATGAGCCCTCCCTTTCCCTCTGCTCCTCCTCCCCTCATTTCCCCCAATCCCTCCCTCTGTTCTTCCCTCTTCCCCTTCCCACAGCACTGTGCATATTTGCACATATTTATTACTCTATTTTGTTAATGATGTGTATATATATATATCGATGATTCTATCTATTTTGACGGTAGTGATGCCTGACTACTTGTTTTGTTTTGCTGTCTGTCTTCCCCCTTCTAGACCGTGAGTCCGTTGTGGGGCAGGGATGGTGTCTACCTGTTGCCGAATTGTCCATTCCAAGCGCTTAGTCCAGCGCTCTGCACATGGTAAGCGCTCCGTAAATACGATCGAATGAGTGAATTCACCATCGTACCGGTGTCTCGGTAATGATGTCGGTGTTTGTTAAGCGCTTACTATGTGCAGAGCACTGTTCTAAGCGCTGGGGGAGATACAGGGTCATCAGGATGTCCCACGTGAGACTCACAGTTAATCCCCATTTTCCAGATGAGGGAACTGAGGCACAGAGGAGTGAAGTGACTTGCCCACAGTCACACAGCTGACAAGTGGCAGGGTCGGGGTTTGAACCCACGACCTTTGACTCCCAAGCAGGCCCTCCTTCCCTCCCTCCGCTGATAAGAGGGGAGACTGGGTTTCGAGGCCCGGGGCTCTGGGTGGGAATTCCCTGCAGGAGGACGCCAACTGCACAGGAAATAAAAGGAGGGTTTAAGTCGCCTCTCTCTGATGCCGAATTGTCCATTCCAAGCGCTCAGTCCAGGGCTCTGCACAGAGTAAGAGCTCAATAGATACTACTGAATGAATACAACCTAAGGGGAGGTGGGTTATCTATCTACTGCTCCTCTTCCCAGCGGGATTGGGGGGGGGATGGGGAGGGTCAGAGGGGGACAGAGAGACACACAGAGACAGACACGGGGGGGGGGGGGGCCAGAGACAGACAGAGACACGGGGGAGGGTCAGAGACAGAGACACGGGGGAGAGAGACAGAGACAGACACGGGGGGAGGGCCAGAGACAGACAGAGACACGGGGGGAGGGCCAGAGAGACAGAGACAGACACGGGGGAGGGCCAGAGACAGACAGAGACACGGGGGGAGGGCCAGAGAGACAGAGACAGACACGGGGGGAGGGCCAGAGACAGAGACACGGGGAAGGGCGAAAGACAGAGACACGGAGGAAGGCCAGAGACAGACAGAGACAAGGGGCAGGGAGAGACAGACACGGGGGGAGGGGCAGAGAGAGACAGAGAGACACGGGGGAGGGAGAGAGACAGAGACACGGGGGGAGGGAGAGAGACAGAGACACGGGGGGAGGGTCAGAGACAGAGACACGGGGGAGGGAGACAGACACGGGGGAGGAGACAGAGACACGGGGGAGGGGGAGACAGAGATACGGGGGAGGGCAGAGAGAGACAGAGAGACACGGGGGAGGGAGGGAGAGAGAGACACGGGGGAGGAAGAGAGACAGAGACACGGGGGGAGGGCCAGAGATAGAGACGGGGGAGGGCAGAGAGAGACAGAGAGACACGGGGGAGGGAGAGAGACAGAGACACGGGGGGGGCCAGAGATAGAGACAGGAGGAAGGCAGAGAGAGACAGAGAGACACGGGGGAGGGCGAGAGACAGAGACACGGGGGGAGGGCCAGAGACAGAGACACGGGGGAGGGAGACAGACACGGGGGGAGGAGACAGAGACACGGGGGAGGGAGAGACAGAGATACGGGGGAGGGCAGAGAGAGACAGAGAGACACGGGGGAGGGAGAGAGACAGAGAGAGACATGGGGAGGGTCAGAGACACGGGGGGAGGCACAGGGAGAGACAGGTGGTCGGTGGAGAGGGAGAGGGCGGCGGGTGTGGGGCTGGGGCGGCCACACCGGCGTTTACCTTTCCCCTTTCTCTTTCCTGAGGAGGAGGAGGAGGAGGAGGGAGAGGGAGGAAGGAGGAGGACGGCGGGCAGCCTGACGGGGGCGGCCTGGAAACCACCCGCGGCCCCCCCGCGCCTCGGGGCGGGGGCGGAGACGGGACACGCGCAGGCGCGCGCGCCCCGCCGGGTCACGTGGCCCACGCGCCTCCGTCGCCTGGAAACGCCGCGCGGCCTCCTGGGAAGCCCCGGCCCTCCCGCCAGGGCGGCGCCTGAGGCGAAGGGGCGGCCGCCGGCGAAGAAGCGGGCCCCGCTGTGGAAACCCCAAGTACCCGCCGCCTTGCTCCCCTCCCGTCGGCCAGGACTCGCCCTCGGGCCGACGCCGGGTTCCCTCCCCCCTCCCCCCCAAAATGGGCCTCCGCCCGACGTCACTTCCGGGAAGGTCCTTCACTTCCGGTCCCCTGCTTGGCCCGTCCTCCCCGACCACCATCCTCCTCTCACTCCGCAGGCCCTGCCCCCCGCCCACCCCCCCCCCGCACCTACGGCGGGACCAGGTACCTTCACTCCTCCTCTCATCATCATCATCATCATGGCATTTGTTAAGCGTTTACCATGTGCCGAGCGCTGGGGGAGATTCATTCGATGGTATTTATTGAGCGCTTACCCTGTGCAGAGCACTGTGCTGAGCGCTGGGGGGGGATTCACTCATTCGATAGCATTTATTGAGCGCTTACATGTGCAGAGCACTGTGCTGAGCGCTGGGGGAGATTCACTCATTCGATAGTATTTATGGAGCGCGTACCCTGTGCGGAGCACTGTGCTGAGCGCTGGGGGAGATTCACTCATTCGATAGTATTTATTGAGCGCTTACTATGTGCAGAGCACTGTGCTGAGCGCTGGGGGAGATTCATTCGATAGTATTTGAGCGCTTACCCTGTGCAGAGCACTGTTCTGAGCGCTGGGGGAGATTCATTCGATAGTATTTATTGAGCGCTTACCCTGTGCGGAGCACTGTGCTGAGCGCTGGGGGAGATTCACTCATTCGATAGTATTTATTGAGCGCTTACTATGTGCAGAGCACTGTGCTGAGCGCTGGGGGAGATTCATTCGATAGTATTTGAGCGCTTACCCTGTGCAGAGCACTGTTCTGAGCGCTGGGGGAGATTCATTCGATAGTATTTATTGAGCGCTTACCCTGTGCGGAGCACTGTGCTGAGCGCTGGGGGAGATTCACTCATTCGATAGTATTTATTGAGCGCTTACTATGTGCAGAGCACTGTGCTGAGCGCTGGGGGAGATTCATTCGATAGTATTTGAGCGCTTACCCTGTGCAGAGCACTGTTCTGAGCGCTGGGGGAGATTCATTCGATAGTATTTATTGAGCGCTTACCATGTGCAGAGCACTGTGCTGAGCGCTGGGGGAGATTCATTCATTCGATAGTATTTATTGAGCGCTTACTATGTGCAGAGCACTGTGCTGAGCGCTGGGGGAGATTCATTCGATAGTATTTGAGCGCTTACCATGTGCAGAGCACTGTTCTGAGCGCTGGGGGAGATTCATTCGATAGTATTTATTGAGCGCTTACCCTGTGCAGAGCACTGTGCTGAGCGCTGGGGGAGATTCATTCATTCATTCGATAGTATTTATTGAGCGCTTACCATGTGCAGAACACTGTTCTGAGCGCTGGGGGAGATTCATTTATTCGATAGTATTTATTGAGTGTTTACTGTGTGCAGAGCACTGTTCTGAGCGCTGGGGGAGATTCATTCATTTGATAGTATTTATTGAGCACTTACTCTGTGCAGAGCACTGGACGAGAGAAGCAGCGTGGCTCAGTGGAAGGAGGCCGGGCTTGGGAGTCAGAGGTCGTGGGTTCGAATCCCGGTTCTGCCCCTTGTCAGCTGTGTGACTGTGGGCGAGTACCAAATACCAACATTATTACTAAGCGCTTGGAATGTGCAAATCGGCAACAGATAGAGACAGTCCCTGCCCATTGACGGGAGATACAGGGTCATCAGATCGTCCCCTGTGTGGGTCCCAGTTTTTAATCCCCATTTTGGCAGGAGGTCATTGGGGCCCAGAGAAGTTCGGTGACTTGCCCAAGGTCACACAGCAGACAAGGGGCGGAGTCGGGATTAGAACTCACGACCTCTGATTCCCCAGCCCGGGCTCTTTCCACTAAGCCACGCTGCTTCTCTATAACAATAAAGACATTTGTTAAGCGCTTAGTAGGTGCCAAGCACCGTTCTAAGCGCTGGGGAGGATATTCATTCATAACAATGTTGGTATTTGTTAAGCGCTTACTATGTGCAGAGCACTGTTCTAAGCGCTGCGGGAGATACAGGGTCATCAGATTGTCCCACGTGGGGCTCACAGTCTTCATCCCCATTTTACAGATGAGGTAACTGAGGCACACAGCTGACATGCGGCGGAGCCGGGATTCGAATCCATGATCTGACTCCCAAGCCCAGGCTCTTTCCACTGAGACATGCTGCTTCAATGGTATTGATTGAGCACTTACTCTGTGCCGAGCACTGTACTAAGCGCTTGGCGGGTACAATTCGGCAACAGAGGCCATCCCTGCCCAATGACGGGCTCACCGTCTAAACTGGGGAAGGGTCTTACAGTGTAAAGGATACAAGGTCATCAGGTGGTCCCCCGAGGGGCTCCCAGTCTTCATCCCCATTTTCCAGATGAGGTCACTGAGGCCCAGAGAAGTCAAGTGACTTACCCAAAGTTACACGGCTGACAAGGGGCTGAGACGGGATTAGAACCCACGACCTCTGACTGCCAAGCGCGGACTCTTGCCACTGAGCCGCGCTGCTTCTCAAGCGCTCACCGGATGCGGAGCATTCATTCGATGGTAATTATTGGGCACTTACTCTGTGCAGAGCACTGTACTAAGCACTTGGGATGTACAGTTCGTTAACGGATAGAGACGATCCCTGCCCCACAACGGGCTCGCGGTCTAAACGGGGGAGACAGACGACAAAACGAGCAGTCAGGCGTCGCTACCGTCAAAACAGATAAATAGAATCACAGATAATATTTATTGAACGCTTACTGTGTGCAGAGCACTGTCCTGAGCGCTTGGAATGTACAATTCGGCAAGAGAGAGAGGCCATCCCTGCCCCACCAAAGGCTCACGGTCTAAAAGGGGCACGTCGACAGCAAACCGAAACAAGTAGTCAGGCATCACTACCATCAAAACAGATAATTCGCCAAGATCCGCCCTTTCCTCTCCACCCAAACGGCTACCTTACTGCTACGGGCTCTCGTGATATCCCGGCTAGACTACTGTGTCGGCCTTCTCTCTGACCTCCCTTCCCCCTCTCTCGCCCCGCTCCGGTCTATTCTTCACTCCGCTGCCCGGCTCATCTTCCTGCAGAAACGATTTGGGCGTGTCACTCCCCTTCTTAAACAACTCCAGTGGTTGCCTATCGACCTCCGCTCCAAACAAAAACTCCTCACTCTAGGCTTCGAGGCTCTCCATCACCTTGCCCCTTCCTACCTCTCCTCCCTTCTCTCTTTCTACCGCCCACCCCGCACGCTCCGCTCCTCCGCCGTCCACCTCCTCGCCGTCCCTCGGTCTCGCCCATCCCGCCGTCGACCCCGGGGCCACGTCCTCCCGCGGTCCCGGAACGCCCTCCCTCCTCACCTCCGCCAAACTGATTCTCTTTCCCTCTTCGAAACCCTACTTAAAACTCACCTCCTCCAAGAGGCCTTCCCAGACTGAGCTCCTCTTCCCCCTCTACTCCCTCTGCCACCCCCCCTTCACCTCTCCGCGGCTAAACCCTCTTTTTCCCCTTTTCCCTCTGCTCCTCCACCTCTCCCTTCCCATCCCCACAGCACCGTACTCGTCCGCTCAACTGTATATATTTCCGTTACCCTATTTATTTTGTTAATGAATTGTACATCGCCTCGATTCTATTTAGTCGCCATCGGTTTTTACGAGATGTTCTTCCCCTTGACTCTGTTTATTGCCATCGTTCTCGTCTGTCCGTCTCCCCCGATTAGACCGTAAGCCCGTCCAACGGCAGGGACCGTCTCTATCTGTTGCCGACTTGTTCATTCCAAGCGCTTAGTACAGTGCTCTGCACATAGTAAGCGCTCAATAAATACTATTGAATGAATGAATGATTAGAATCATAGATATATATACTACACATTAACAGAATAGAGAAATAATATACAAATATGCACCTAGGACAATATACGGTGACAATCGCTTTGGGCAGGGGGTGTTTGCAGGGAGAGGCCTGTCACCCACAGGCCCCCGCCCCTCTAAGACCCTTCACCCATTTATTGCCAATTAAGGGAGCTCAGGGAAGGAGCGGGTTGAGATGGGGGTGGGGGGGGGGGGGTTGCCATGGGTCCCCCGGCCCCCCCAGTCCAGAGAAGCAGCGTGGCCTAACGGCTAGAGCCCGGGCCTGGGAGTCGGAGGGTCATGGGTTCCGATCCCATCTCTGCCCCTTGGTCTGCTGTGGGATCTGGGGCAACTCGCTTCGCTTCTCTGGGCCTCCGCTACCTCGTCTGTAAAATGGGGATCGAGGCTGTTGAGCCCCACGTGGGGCAGGGGTGGTGACCCACCCAATTTACTTGTATTCGCCCCGGCGCTTAGTACAGTCCCTGGCACCTAGTGTGCGCTTAACAGATGGTGGTTGTCTTTTGCTGTCGAGTCGTGTCCGACCCAGACGCACTCTCCTAGAATGCCTTGCTTCCGTCTGCCATTGTCCCGGTGGTGGATCCATAGGGTTTTCTCGGTCAAAATACAGAAATGGTTTATCGTCGCCTCCTTCCGCACAGCGCGGCTCAGTGGAAAGAGCCCGGGCTTGGGAGTCAGAGGTCGTGGGTTCTAATCCCAGCTCCGCCGCTTGTCAGCCGTGTGACCTTGAGCAAGTCACTTCACTTCTCTGGGCCTCAGTGACCTCACCTGGAAAATGGGCATGAAGACTGTGAGCCCCATGGGGGACAACCTGATTACTTGTACCACTCCCCCAGCGCTTAGGACAGTGCTTGGTACATAGTAAGCGCTTAACAAATGCAATCATTATTATTATTAAATGAGTCTCTGCCCTCGACTCTCTCCCGTGTCAGTGCTGCCCAGCACACTATAATTATTATAATTATCAAACTTTGATGGCACGGCCTCAAGGCCTCTTCCTCAGGAGCCTTGGGGTAGTGAGGTTTGGCACGGCACCCGCACTGTGGCCCGTGGCTGGAGGCCCAGGAAGTTTTGCACCGCCTCAGCGGTTTCTGGATAATCGACATCCAGGATCTGGAGGGCGACAGATGAGTAAACCGAGGCACGGCCAAGTCCAGTGACTTGCCCAGGGTCGCACAGCGGGCAAGTGGGAGAGTCAGAATTCAGGTCCGCATAGAGAAACGGCGTGACTTAGTGGAAAGAGCGGGCCTTGGGAGTCAGAGGTCGTGAGTTCTAATCTCAGCTCTGCCACTTGTCAGTTGTGTGACTTTGGGCAAGTCACTTCACTTCTCTGGGCCTCAGTGCCCTCATCTGGAAAATGGGGATTAAGACTGAGTGCCCCACGTGGGACAACCTGAGAACCTTGTATCTATCCCAATGCTTAGAACAGTGCTTGGCACATAGTAAGCACTTAGCAAATACCACCATTATCATCCTCTGATCCCCAGGCCTGTGCCCTTTCCATCCGGCCACGCTGCTTCCCTCCTCCTGCCTACTAACCCCGTTCTTACCCGAGTGCTTACGATAGTGTTCTGCACACGTAAAGCACTCGTGAAATACCATTCATCCATCGGTGTATAAAGGCTCACTGTGTGCCGAGCACTTTGCTAACCGCTGAGGTAGATGAAAGACATCATGGTGTAGCGGATAGAGCACGGGTCTGGGAGTCAGAAGGTCACGGGTTGTAATCCTGACTCTGCCCCTTGTCTGCTGTGGGACCTTGGGCAAGTCACTTCACTTCCCTCTGCCTCAGTTACTTCATCTGTAAAATGGAGATTGAGACTGTGAGCCCCACGTGGGACAGGGACCGTGTCCAACTCGATTTGCTTGTATTCATCCCAGCGCTTAGTACAGAGCCTGGCACACAGTAAGCGCTTAGATACCACAATTATTACTATAATTAGCTTAGAGGAAAGAGCCCGGGCTTGGGAGTCAGAGGTCGTGGGTTCTAATCCCCGCTCTGCCACTTGTCAGCTGTGTGACTTTGGGCAAGTCACAACTTCAACGTGCCTCAGTTACCTCATCTGTAAAATGGGGGTGAAGACTGTCAGCCCCACATGGGACAACCTGATTACCTTCTTTCTACCCCAGCACTTAGACCAATGCTTTGCACATAGTAAGCGCCTAACATATCCCATCATTATAATTATACAGTCTCTAAGCCGCATGGAGCTTACAGATGTTTTTTCTCTATTTTACAGAGGAGAAGATTGAAGTACAGAAGTTAAGTGGGTAAGCTCTTTGAGGTTAGAGAACATGTCTACCAACTCATATTGTACTCTCCCAAATGGTCTGCGGGTGATGTGAACCAGTAATAAAAACTAAAACGAACCTGAAAGCTATATCCAGTTTTACCTAGATTTTTTCAAAGTGGAAAGTCGCCTTCCAGTTTTCCTATCTTCCGTAACAACTTAGAAAGTAGTACCTCTCTTCTCTTTGGCAGTCAGCTTTACCATATTCCTGGAGCATTATCGGAAGGACTGAGACTTGAAGTAGGAGCCATTGACTCCCAATCCAGTGCTCAGACCGTAGGATTGAAACGTCCAGAATTTCATAGCGACTCCACGACGGTTGCTATTGATCGTTAGGCCCAGGGAAGCTTTCATCTCAGTGTTCAGCAGGAAGAAGCGTATGACTGGTGCAGTGCTCTGATTGTCTTTAATCGGGATCGATTTTTTTTTTTTTTTTTGGTCTTCCAGGGGGTTTCCTTAATGCGCCGATATGGGTGTTCGTGGATTGATGAGTTTTGTGGAAGAGAATAATCAGTTCTTTATCGATCTGAAGTTGAGGGACACAAAGATCGTCATCGACGGCTTTGCTCTCTTTCATCGGCTTTGCTTCGATTCAGATCTGGACCTGCGGCACGGAGGGGACTACGACGCTTTTACAGAGGTCGTCCAGGAGTTTTTCGAATCGCTGGCCGTCTGCGACATCCGTCCTTACGTTTTGTTAGATGGAGGGTGTGACTTTTCAGATAAGAAGTTCGCAACGCTGAAAGAGCGAGCCAAGGACAAGATCCAGGTGGCCCACTCGCTCTCCAGGGGGGGAGGTGGGAGTCTCTGTCCCTTGCTCATCAGAGAAGTCTTCATTCAGGTCTTGATAAAGCTTCAGGTGAGCTTCGTCCAGTGCTTTTCGGAGGCAGATAGAGACATCATGACCCTGGCCAATCACTGGGACTGCCCCGTACTAACCATGGATAGTGATTTCTGCATCTTCGACCTCAAATCGGGTTTTTGCCCCCTGAGTTGTTTTCAGTGGAGAAACCCGCGCCTTCAAGGTTCATTCGGCTACTACATCCCAGCCAGATGCTTCTCCCTAGAGAGGTTCTGCGGTCACTTCGGTCACATGAACAAGGCCCTGCTCCCCCTCTTCGCTGTGCTGAACGGGAACGACCACATCAACCTGCCTGCGCTTGAGACGTTCTTCAGCAGAGTCGACCTTCACGCCGGAACCTCGCGCTTCAAGGGGAAGAGGCACCACCGCATCCTGGGACTTCTGAATTGGCTGTCTCATTTCGCTGACCCCACCGAAGCCCTGGATAAGGTTCTCAGACACCTGAAAAACCACGAGCGAGAAGAAGCCAAGGCTCTGCTCTGTTCGTCCATGGAGGAATACCAGCCGTCTCGGGTGAAGCTTCAGGACTTCTTCGACCGAGGCATTTACGTTTCTCCAGATGCCTTGAAACAGGGCTTGCCAGAATGGGTCCGGACGGCTCTGGCCAAAGCTCAGCTGTCTCCGTTCATCAGTGACGTCATGGTGTTGAGAAGAACCATCCTCCATACGCAGGTGGAAAATGTGCAACAGCCCAGCGCTCACGTCATCTCCTTGCCCATCCGCCAAATCATTTATGGGCTGCTTCTGAACTCTGCGAATCCCCGAACCGTGGCCCATCAGCCACTGGCTGTCAGCGAGCTGACTAGGCTCAATAAAAACATCAAAAGGACGATAATCCATGCGACGAAGCTACCCAGGGATTCTTTTGATTTGGATGAATTGCCAGAGGTAAATCTACATATTGTACTTTTAAGGGTGAAGGCACTGTGATGACCCCGGCGATCTTAGCCGAACCAGATTCTCAGACAGAATCATGGGGGAATTCAAGATTTAAACAATAATACAGATGAGAAAGAATAACATACAGAAAGTGCTCTGCTTGGGGGAGTTTATAGAAAAGGTTTTAGACCGAAGTAACCCCACATTGGCTCACTCTACCATCCTCTTTCCCCTCTCAGGCACGCACCTACCAGTCTCGGCCAAGGGAGGGAGAGTCAAGCAGAGACCTATGGATTCCATAGGCAAAAATCAGTAAGGGGAAAATGCAAGAAATCAACCAAAATGTAAGATGGGGAAATCTCTGGCCAGACAAAATGATCCCAGAGGGGAGGAAAGGGGGTGAGGGGAAAATACAGTTGACTCAACTGGCTAAATATGCAATAATAACAGTCACGATATTAAATACTGTGTGCCAAGTACTGGCTTAAATACAGGATAATCAGATCTCACTCATTCATTCATTCATTCAACTGTATTTATTGAGCACTTACCGTGTGGAAAGCACTGGACTAAGGGAGCGTGCAATTAGACACATAGAGTTCTTATCCCACATGGAGTTCTCAGTGTATGAGGAAGGCATTCAACCTCCATTTTACAGATGAGGAAACAGACGCATCAGATTCACATCGATTGTCACCCGTGTGACTTTGGGCGAGTCACTTCACTTCTCCGTGCCTCAATTACTTCATCTGTAAAATGGGATTAAGACTGTGAGCCCCACGTGGGACAACCTGATTTCCTTGTATCTACCCCAGTGCTTAAAACAGTGCTTGGCACATAGTAACTGCTTAACAAATACCATTATTATCATTATGTGATTGTCTTTCATTCAGCCTTAGTTTTTTTTAAATCATTCATGTTTGCTGCAATTAAATGATAAAACTAGATTTGGTGTAGGTATTATCGGTTTCCTTTTACTCACTGGTAGCTCTTGACACAGAGTAGTATGCCTGAAATCTGGTGAATATTTTTGGGGAAAATTTGTCCTGGCAATTTAAGCCTCTAAGCCTCATTTTTATTTTATTCTGTCAGTCAACGGTATTTATGGATCACCTGTTAGCTGTACTTACACGAGTTTCACCTTCCGCGTAAGATGAAAGGAATGCTAGAAAATGAACTCCTTCCTCCGCTCTCGATGGGAACCCATCAGGGAGCTGATTTATATTTTCTTAAACTGCAATATGACTCTGAATTTGTCATTGTTCTTTCACCAGTTCTGGCAGTATGAACACTAGCTGAGAGGAAATATTTCCAAGGCAACAAGGAAACTGAGCACTTTGTTCTTAGTTATTTCTTTTATAGTATTTTGTATAAATGCGAACATAAAGACACTTCAGGCCAATAAAACTGTAATTTAAAGATACATATACGAAGAAAAGGTAATTTTCTTGTGTAAAACTCTTCTACCAACACATTAACTCTTTCCTTCCACCACGTACAAGTATTTCATGCAAAACAAGTTGAAAAACTAGATTTTATGGAACGTTTAAGAAGTCTTCAGAAAAATAGCAGAATTGGTGTTTTTTTAATTACTCCATTAATCTCACATTCATTCTGAGATCTCAGATCAGAAGTACATTTAAAAAATAAAACTGGGTGGAGACTGTTCAGTTAAACTCAGTCAGACCTAACAAAATTTCAGTGTAAAATTTTAAACCTTTTGCATGCCTTATAGAAAGCCACATTTGATTCACATGGGATCTTCTCTCTTCCCAGGTCTCCTTATCTAGTCGTTTGATGCTTCTGTTAGAGACCTTGAATGTGAAACACAGAATCCTCCAGCCTCTTCCTAGTTCTTTGCAGCTGCCTATTGCTGTCACCTGCTATTGGTTGCAAAATTCAGAACCCAAAGCCAACTTGCATCATTTACAAGCTTTACTACTCGGGATGATCTGTGGACAGTTGCACGAGATAATCAGTAACCCAGGTAAGTGCGTGATGACTTAAAATACTTGTCCTTGCATGGACAGTTTTCTATTTGTAACTCCAAACTCCCAAGGTAGCCCCTTTTATCGTCTACCAATTTCTAGCATATAATATGGAGAGAGTGAAAACGGGCAAACCTGTTAACTGGCCCATCCACTTTCACAGGCTAGAGTAGCACAGGGGTGTGAGGACTTTGCCTTGGTAAAAGTCATTTGCCCATTTTATGTCCCGTTCCATACTCACAGACATCCCATCTGCCAAGAGATGTTCTTTCAGTACTTGGATTTTTCCAAGTGTGAGTAGTGTCATTCCTGAGTAATCCTGGAAGCTGTTCTTCCATAGTTATAGGATACACATCATTTATGTCTACACTTTATCCTTCCTGACATTTGTCTCTCATTCTTGTGTTTGTCAGTTCCTTGACAAGATGACAGTATCAGCTTTTTCCTATTTCTGCTGGAACCCTTGTCCTCAGGAAATAGCTCTGTGTAAATATTAGGTAATAGAAAAGTTTGGGCAGTGGTCTTCCATTATCTCCAATAATCACTCTTCAGTGCTACCTATCATATAGCTTTTAATCCCAATGAATAGTTCCAAATGAGTGACTATCTAGAGACACTCCGATTCCCTTTATTTAGAAAAACAGAGAAATAGAGTGACGTCAGGCCTGGAGCATTGGCCTGGAGTCAGAGGACCTGGGTTCGTCCTTTGGGCTGCTGGGTGACCTTGGGCAAGTCACTTCACTTCAGTGCCTCAGTTACCTCATCTGTAAGACTGATTATTGTGGGACAGGGACTGTGTCCAACCTGATTAGCTTGTGTCTACCCCAGTGCTTAGTACAGTGCCTGGCACATAGTAAGTGCTTAACAAATGCCATTAAAAAAAAAAAAAAAAAAGAATGCTCAAATGTTCTGCAGAATGACTCAAATGTTAAAGTTCTAACTCTGAGGCAGCTTGAGTTGCCTAGTGAGTCTATGGGCCAAGTATCCATGTTAGTGTCCTTCTGTTATTTTTAGCCCCAGGTTTGGAAGTATGAGGGTGGCTTTCTCCTCCCCACCCCATATTAATTGAAAAATATGAAATATGTAAGGACAGAGTTCATCATTCTGCAATATAGCCAGTACCAATCGAAAGGGTGCATGTCAAGGGTCTGTGTGTTTTCTTTTAGGGCTTTTGGACACAGAACATGGGCAGGCTCAGTTTCCTGCTGCTTGTTAATCTGGTACAAGGTGGGACCTTCTTTTTACTACTCCAAAGGTGGTCCAAATCTAATCTTGTGCACTAATGCGTAGACATAAAGAAGTGTGTGATCTGCCTAGGAGTGTGACTGCATTCTGTTTATTCCTTGGAAGTGCCACACTACCCATTGCCTACATTGTATCCCCTCTGTACCCACAGACTTCCCTCTGCCCCTCTTGGAACTAGATTACTGTATTTAAACTCATTTCCCACATTGTGCCATACTTTTGCCTATGTTTCAAGTATTTTTAGAATCCAGAAAATGAAATCCCAAGCCATAAGTACAATTTGCTTTCATTGTTTCCTTAAAAAGACATATATTTTCCATAGGACACCCAAAAGCCAGAACATTAAGTATTGAAACTTTCACAAACCAATGCATTTAGAATTTGGGGAGTTTAGAGAGTCGTATACATTAGGATCTAGTGCTTGAAGTCGGTACCAATGTGTGCAAAATCACAAAATGTCTCCTTAGGGTGTTTAGCCCTCAGCAAAATTGTTTGTGCATGTTTAGCAAGATTAAGCTATTGTTCCAGAAAGGATATTTAGCTATACGAGATTAACATTAGTAAACTCAGCTTCTTCCTATACCTTAGGAGGGAGACATTGAAAAACAGTGTGCACAGCTTTATAGTTATTTCAATATTTATCAACACTGTAGCGTGTTTCTGCATATAGAACACACAGTACTTAATTTGGGGAATCTTTGAAAATGCTGTCACTTATTAATTCCTTTTACACCTAGATCTGGATGATTTGCACATGAAGAATGCTAAAATGGTGTATGACCAGTTTCTCAAAATAAAGCAACAGAAACTCTGGGATAGAAGATTGGATTTAGAAACAGCCCACATATTCTGTCAATGGCAGTGTTGCCTCCAAATGGGATTATATCTGAACCAGTTGCTGTCTACTCCTCTCCCTGAGCCAGACCTAACTCGGTAAGAAGCGTTGGTAAAATACTATGTTATTTCATGAGAAATAAAAAAAGAAAAATCACAATTCTTATGTATTTTAAAGAAAAGGACCATCAAATTCTGACCATAGGTTGCATTAATATTATCCGGGGTATCGAGGCACAGTAATGGAAAGTGTTGTTAATTACTGCCTCATTAAAAAATGATTACAAAGAACTCATTTTTATCTAGTGATAGAAATACTAATTGTTATAAAATGAGTTTAGCGGAGGTAAACCTTAAAATAGAAATAATAAGAATTGTGGTATTAAGTGCTTACCATGTGTCAAGCACTGTTCTCGGCGCTGGGGACGATACAACATAATCAGGTCAGACACAGTCCCTACCCCACATAGGTCTCTCAGTCTAAGTAGGAAGAACAGATATTGAGTCCCCATTTTACAGATGAGGTAACAGGCACAGAGAAATTAAGTAACTTGCTCAGGGTCACACAGCTGACACGTGGCAAAGGCAGGATTGGAACCCAGATCTTCTGCCTCCCAGGCCTGTACTGTTTCCACTGGGCCACGCTGCTCCCCTAACAGGGGTATGGAAAAGGGACTAGTGTCGAGTAGAAAACACCTGTAGCCAGATTTCCCCTCCCCGTCGCCCCGCAGCATAGAATGCACTGAATTCCAATTCTGAGAAATTTTTTTGCTAAGGACCTAACTGATTATCAAGGAAGTTGTAAGTTTCAGGCATAACATTTAGGATGCCTAAATGAATGAGTCTAAAGTTGGTGATTGTTTTTGCTCACAATATTGACAAAAGTTACGCTAAAATTTGACCCAAAGACATTGCTTCTTTCTCTTATTGAACAGGCTTTATAGTGGGACCCTTGCTCATGGACTGTATCACGAGCTCCGGTCAGCAGCTTCAGCAGAAAATCTATTAAGTACATGTCCAGAGACAAGTCATCTTTATAACCGGCTGTTCCTGGTAGTGAAGTCATCCGTCCCTGCGGAACACTTCCTACCGAGTAGGAAATCAAAACCCAGGAAAACGAAACGGAAGAAACGAGCCACTAAGGGGGAGAAGAGAATGGGCGCTACCTTAGCGACCAGAGCTAGCAACAGGTTTGCGATGCTAACGTTAAGTGACTTAGAGGAGCCCTCTCTTTAGGGTAACAGCGGGGTTCGAATAAGCCTTGGCCGTACCAGCGTGGTACACGTCCATCTTGCCGGTACGAATGACCTATAGCTTTCCTTAAATTGGATCACTCAGGGGCCAATTTGGCTACTTATGTCCTTTCCAGAGAATGTTGTATTGCACATTACAGAGTACTTGAAGTTCAGAGGGGACCGGCAAATTACCAAACTTTTAACCTAGATTATCTACTTCAGGCACTTCTTTGACTGGCTAAAAGCCTTTATGTCATAAACCCCTGGAATCACAGATGCCCAAGCCAGATATGCTTACAAAAAGAGGACGAATTCCAAACGCCCTTCCAAGCGGCAAGCAAAACCCCCCAAAATTGTTTTATATATGTATATGTGACAGAGGGGGAGATACATCTGTATATCTAAGAAAGAGACAGATGTGATATTGCTGGAGTTTGAGAAATTCAGCACATCAGGTAGCAGGTAACAAATTTCTAAAACATTTTACTTCCTTTTACGCACCTATAGCGGTGAAATATATTGCATTTGTTAAAACTTAAGGGATGTTCTTTTCTAAACTCCATTAGATGAAATGAGCTGCTTGTGGAACCATGTTTAACCACTGTAGTCTCCCAAGTGCTTATTTCAGTCGTCTAACCCTCGGTGGTACGCAAGTATTGATTGAGAGCACGAGAGCCACAAATCAATCGTATTTATTGAGCACTTACCGTGGTCAGAGCACTGTACTGAGCTCTTGGGAGAGTTCAGTAGAGTTTGTGGATGCATTCCCTGCCCGCAAGCCCACAGTCTAGGACTTCAAAAATGTAAGGCAGCTGAGAGCCACAGATTAAAAAAATATATATTTTAACTGGAATGGCGACCAGGTCTGTTGTGGGAGGAGAGGTGAGAGCCGCAGCACAAGCAGAGAAGAGCTGCGGGTGGGTCTTGAGTGGCATTTGGCCCACTCCCACCATCCTACATTAACGCTTCACCTCACTATTGCACCTCCAGAACGATGGAGAAGACAAGTGGTCCTGTGGTTTTGAAAGAGCAACTCTTCAGGATATCTTTCAGCCTGAGAATTTTCATAACCTGCTCCAAACAGGACCTGCATTTCTATCAACCACAGGCCACTACCAATCTATTTTCTCTGGCATTTGCCTGAGGCTTTTGTAAGGGGTTTTTTGGGGGTTTGTTTTAATTGGTTCTGATGGATATACGTTTGCTGGCATAGGATGAAATGCAAATTAATGTCACAACTGGTATTCGGTCGTTAACAGATTAACTTTTTGAATATGAAAACTGAGGTAATGGAATATTTTTGAAAATGGAAAAGAAACTGACAAGACAAGCTTTGCCGCAGCCGTTCATGGTGTGGTTATCTTTTCATTTCATTGTTCGCTGAGGAATCAGGAGTTATCAATATACTGTTCCTAAATTGTGGGATTACTTCTTTCGGTCTTAATTTTTAATGCTTTTTACGTATGTAAAGCTATTTGTAGGTATTGTGTACAAATAAATACTTTGTCAACTATAGAGTGAAATGACTTGGAACTTGGGAGCGGAGGAAGGGTAGTAGGGCCGAGCAGGCAGGAATGGCTCGTGTCCCTGCCCTTCGCAGCCCGACGACCAGCCAGACGGAGACAAAGACGTACCAGAGAGAGCGGAAAAGCTGCAACAGCGCTACCCGGAGCAGAGCCAGGGTGCATTCCATTCAACTGGCCGAGGGTTCGACCGACAGTCCGCAGGCCACCCCTCCGAGGTGGAGTCAATAGAGCCGCTCTGAGAAAATACTCTATACACTGACAGCAGGGAGGAGAAGGGCCGTGGAATCTGCTTGGGGCTAGCAATTTAAGATCTCAGACTCAAGGCGGTGACATCAGATTTGCTACCAGTAGTTTTTATAGCAGTTCAAGCAAATAGCTTGATGATGCTCATATGAGATTTTACTCTTGTGCAGACCGTATTAAGCCCAGCAGGCGGCACTATGATAGCTGATGATTTATATGAGATTTTATTCTTGTGCAGACCATCTTAAGCCCAGCAGTCTACACTATGTTAGCTCCTGCCAAGGAGGGCTGGCAACCGTGAGCTCTTCCTCATCGCCAGTCCGCCTGGACCCCGGGGGTCTGCCGTGTCCCGCTGAACTGTGACCGGAAGAGAACGACCAGCCCGGAGGCAAAAGGCTGACACGGTCTGTCCTTCAAGGTGGGATGAGTTAGGGGCTCTCCGGAAATATAGGTACCCATCCACAAGATATACTTCAGATAATGTTAGACGGTGCTCTGCACATAGTAAGCGCTCAATACATACTATTGAATGAATATGTAAAGATGACGGTGCTTATTAAGCCTTTCGACGTGGCAAGCACCGTGCTAAACGTTGGCGTCGACATATCGCAGTTTCTGTCCTATCTGAGGCTCACATTATAAGTGGCAGGGAGAGCAGAGGTCTTAGAACTGAGGCCCAGAGATATTCAGTTTTTTGTCCCAGGTTAAACAGCAAGCGAGGGTCTTAACTGGGACTAAAACCTGCCTCTTCTGACTCCCGGTACCAAGCTCTTTTAACTAGGCCAAACTGCCTCCAGGTTTGCTCTGAACCCCGAATGGATTTCCCTACCCAAAAATGCTCTTCAAAATACACCTAGTGACTTTCCCAAGGTCTCACAGGAGGGAAGTGGTGTTGCCGTGGTTAGAACCCAGGTATCCTGACTCCCGGGCCTGGGCTTTTTCCGCTAGGCTACACTGCTTCCCCAGTATTATGAAGAGAACCAGATAACCTCAGGGCAGCAGAGGCAACTAGGGCAGTCAATCTTCTCATTCAGCAGTAATTGTCTTATTTTTGGCACGAGAACCCAGAAACACAAACATTGTGTTTCTTTCCAACCTATTAGCCGAGATGGATGCTGTCCTTCGAGTGTTTGCCCCATAATGTCTTTCTGAAATCTATTTTAATCGATCTGATTCATTACATTGTCCTTTACGCCAATTTAAAAGTGAAGCGCTGTTTGTCATGAGCAGATTTTAATTACATTTCTCCTTCATTCAGTAGCAGCCTTGCTGGGCCATATGGAACAATTACTTTTGCACTTTTTTCAGGGTTATGATTTATGCATAAGGCTTGGTCAAGCTAGCTGTGAAATTCTTAGATAACTTATTGGCTACACTGAGGGAGTAGGTTCTATATCCAGGCAGCGCATTTTGCCTGTCAGCTTTCCCCATCTGTTAAGTGAGGATAGACTCCTTCCCCTTGATCTCACAAGGATGTTAGAAGTAGAGTGAGATGGTAGATTAATTGCTAAGCAGAGGTGCCAACTTCATTTTGAACACGGGAGTGAGAAGGGGACAAAGTAGGTGAGCCAGCCACCATTCTGACCTTTTCCATCCCGATTAGACGTGCTCAGATCTTTTCTGAGGCCTGGGATGATCAAGTCAGGAGGCCAGCTCAAATGACTTTGGGGGTAATCTCCCCCTCGCCCCTTTGAACGGGGAACCTATGCTTAGTACAGTGGTCTGCACACACTGCTCAATAAATACCACTGACTGACCTATGCTGCTGAGGCTGGAGTTCGTTGGAAGAAATGGAGCGTACTGCCTATCTTAAATGACAACAAAATTATTCCTTTTGTAGTCAAGCCCCTTGAGCTTGCCAAAATTCTTAAGCCCCAGATGTGCTTAACTTCTGATGATATCCTTACCTACTCAGAGTATTTCTTCTAAAAGGCAGTTCTGCTCAGCTCCTGCACAGAAGATCCATTACTGCACACTCTCAAGTCTGCAAAAGGAAAACTGACACATTCACAAGGTTTTCGTAATTCTTCCTATACTTAAGACAGGCTGCGATGAAAAATACTTAAGTGGAACAGCGGCTTACTCTGACAGCAGGCTAGGAGAGGAAACATATCTGGAAATGGACTGTAGAATATGTAGTCAGAGTTGACTTTGGGTAAGTATGGGGGTGGTGGGTTCAGTTACCTTAAGGAAAAACCTCCACAGGAAAAGAAAAACAAGTAAAATCTGAATTTCAAAAACATTTTATGAGAAATAAGCCTGAGGGTAGAAAAGTGATGGCTGCCTACACTTGTTTAATCAGCCCTGACATATAGATTAAGTGGATGGCAAATCCAAGCATATTCATTTTGGGAGGGCAATCTGGCTGCTGTACTTGAAGGGAGAAAGACAATTCTTGGTAAAGAATTTCTCTTCTAAAATCAGATGATAGACCATGGACATGTAAGATGGATATCGACAGAAGGAAAGGAACTAAGAGGATGAGAGGTGAAAAGAGGCGTGAGAGAACACAACTCACTACTGCTGCTACCATCCAACATTTCCACCACCAACGTGCTCACCATGGGATAGATTCTGGTGAAGGGGTATGGGACTCTGGCAATATTTCGGTTTGGTATCTCTTTTTCCTGGACCCCTGTACGACCGTAGAGCTGACGAATCTATAGTCGGATAGGAGGAGGTGAGGGCATTTCAGTGATTATATTTGGTATTAAGTGCTTTCTATGGACTGTAATGGGGTAGATAAGAGATAATCAGATTGGACACACTCCCTGTCCCACATGACATCACCAACTAAAATGGAGAAAAACCTATGTGTAAATCCCCATTTTGCCCCCGATCATACAGATCACTGATAGAGCTGGGATTAGAATCTGGGTCTCCCGGGTCTCAGACCCCTGCATTTCGCATTAGGTCATACCTGTCCTTCAAAAAGTTGAAAGTAATCTTACTGGCTGTGCTTCTTTGACTAAAAGACTGTTTCTAACAAAATAGGTATAGTTTTTAGATTCAGTGAGCATAATTATCAATCATTAGTGGTACTTGTTAAGTGCTTACTAAGGGCGGCATACCCTAGTCCCACAGTGCTTAGGTAAATATTCTCATACTCTTATTTTCTTTGTCCATAATCTATCTTAATGTATGCTTCCCCCTTCCTTGTGGGCAACAACTTAACTCTGTTGTATTCTTGTTACTTTCCCAGGGGCTTAATGTACTGCTCTACACACAGTAAGCGCTCAATAAATAGTTATTTACTGATTGATAAGCACTGTCCTAAACTCATTATGGGCAGGGAATGAGTCTACCAGGTGTCATATTGCATTCTCCCAAGCACTTAGTACAGTCCTGTGCACACAGGAAGCGCTCAATAAATACAATTGATCAGGGTAGATACATAGATACAAGATAATCAGGTGGACACAGTCCCTGTCCCTCATGAGGCTCGTAGTCTAAAGTAGGAGGGAGGACAGGTATTGAATCCCCATTTTACAGATGAGGAAACAGGTCCTGAGCAGTTAAATGACTTGCCCAAAGTCACACAGCAGGCAAGTGGCCAGAGGAGGGATTAAAATAATAACAATAATGGTATTTAAGTGCTTACTACGTGCTGGGCCCAGGCATTTGTTCTTTCCTCAGGACCATGTTGTTCAAGATACTGGCAATAATGGAGACTTTCCATGAAACTGTAATGATGCTTTGAAGATATAAACATTTCAGAATATTCTTCCCAAAGTTGAATTAAAGGTTAAATGGCTAGACTTCTTGAAAGACACAGGCTAGTTCTCCCAACTTTCAAAACTTAACTTTGTTTTATCTGCCAATAGATAGCACTGAAAAAGTTTGTAGCTTCATGTGATGAGTTTGCTTTCAGTGGATCCCTAGAAAAGGATTTATCAGTCAATCAGTGGTATTTATCGAGCACCTACGTGCAGAGACCCGTACTAGACGCTTGGGAGAGTGCAGTATGACAATTAGCAGACATGCTTCCTGCCCATAAAGAGCCTACAGGCTCATGTGAGGATGAAGTGAACTTAGAGTGGAGGATTTAAGCATTACAAACAAAATCACATTACCCGATGCCCCTACCAAGGTACGGTGGAGGGGAACTTTCACACGAGTCCATGCCCAGATCGGCTCCTGTAAGTGGCTGCTGCAGCTGGTGTAAGCAGGTGAGTGACCCCCAGCTTTTCCACTGGGAGGGACCCTATGGGATGGGCAGATTCCCTGCTCTACAAACCCCTAGGCCTCTGCCCTTTGTTCCGTGTCTGGGAAAAGCTTAGTCTGGGCCATTACGATTACATACTGTAGTAACTACGGAGCACATCAGAGCCACCGGCAAGATAAACACTAGGCCTCTGTCAGCGTCTCCAGCCACCTACAGTTGGGATTTGAGGGGTGTGAACGGCAGGTCAGAGAAACAGTTTATTCTTTTCTTCCCTGCATTCTGCAGTTGCCCTTTAACAGTGAACCACATTAGAATCAGATTATTGGCCAGAAACTCTTTTCAAAAAAAAACAAAACAGGATAAAAGTTTCCTCATTTCCAAATTACCTTCCTCTTCCAACACCCTACACTGTTCTAAATCAACACTAAATGTAAGTACAGAACACTGCCGGGTGTCCCACTGGAACAAGTGAAATCAACATCCTTTTTACTTTCCCAGCCATAATGTGGGCAAAGAGGAAAGCAGTTGTTTCCAAGGCTGAGGGCATATACCCTGTGGCAACCTGCCATTCAGAGATGGATAATAAGAGATCTAGACTGTACGGTTTTATCACTGCTGCTTAAACTGGGCTTCTAACATCTTCCTTTCTTGCAGACATCTGGAATTCAAAAACATTAAGGGAACAGATTTACTACTGATGATCTCAGTTTTGCAGTCAGTTACCTCAATAAAAGCTCCTTTTAAATGCAAAAGAGCTGGAAATGGTATAACTCAATACCCAGTGGCCTCAGATACATATGCTCATGCCCACACCCTGATGAAACCAATGAAAAGTTCCTGTATAGGAAAACTTTATGAAGCATCAATTCTTTTCTCACTTCTGTCCACCTCCCAGAGGTCTATCCCCTCTTTAATAATTGGAGTTAGCTATTAGGGAATCTGGGAATTAGTCCCATCTCTACTACCGATTTGGTTGGATCAAATAAGTAAGTATTGCTCGGAGGAAGGAACAAGGTAAAACTGGCAAATTAGAATTCAGAATGGATGTTGCATTTTGACTGATTTTAAGAAATGATTTGCAAGACTGACCTATGTTATTTCTTTACATAGAAGAAACTTTAGTATTGAGAAGTGGCATGGCCTAGTGGATAGAGCGTGAGCCTGGGAGTCTGAAGGACCTGGGTTCTAATCCCCGCTCTGCCACTTGTCTGCCGGGTGACCTTGGGCAAGACCATTAGCTTCCTTGGGCCACATTTACTTCATCTGTAGAATGGGGATTAAGACTGAGACCCCCCATGTGGAACACAGTGCCTGGCACATAGTAAGCACTTAAATGCCATAATAATTATTATTCAAAATTTCAGAGTTTTAACTCTTCCTGAATCCCCTGCCCTGGTAGGGGTAGAAAGCAAGTAAAAGGAGACTGAGAAGACTCACTGGAATGGGATCAATTCTTCATTCGAGTCAAGGTTCCATTGTATGAGTTAACTGCTTAAAGAAGCAGGCCACACTGTATGTCAAAGGACCTGAACTCTAATCCCCGCCTGCCAATTGCTTGCCGTGTAACCTTGGGCCAGGTACTTACTTTCTCTGTGCCTCAGTTTCCTCTACTGAAAATGGAGATTAAATACCTCTTCTCCCTCCTACTTAGACCATAAGCCCCACGGTGGGACAAGGATTGTGTCCGACCTAATTAACTTGTACCTGCCCCAGGGCTTAGAACAGTGTTTAAGCACTTTACCATTTTTAAAAAAATTTTAAAAGCCTGCTCATTTACTGCTTTCCTACTGTAATTGCATTTGCTCCCGCTGCCCTCCCATTATTACCCTGATGCCACAGTGTTTTAAAAGGACAGGGAAGTTTGCAGTGGGATTCCAGTTTAGGAAGCAATTGGTTTTCCCCTTCACTAATCCCCTGTTATTGCTTTGAAGTCATTCTTAAGTTGCTTGGATAGACAGGGCCCAAATGGTAGAAAGAGTGGCTTTTCTTTAGGAAGGTGGAAATACCTGGAATAGATAACATGGTTTGGACTTAAACTTATCAATTACTACCTATTGGAATCACAAATGAACTGCAAGTCCATCTTCAAGTGACTGTGTGTAGAAGGGAACGCTTCGCCACTTAAGACCTGTGACTACAGCCAAGAAGCTAGGCATTAAAGGCAATTTATTTTGAAATAAAGCTGCACATTCAATTTTGGGAGCAGACTTGTGAAAACAAGCATTTCTTCCACAGTAGAGTAGCTGCAGTCAAGCAAGTGCCATCCAAATAGTACATTTATGTCAATTGTTTCGGTAAGAACTGAGGGGCTTAGTGGGGGAGATAGTTTGAAAATAACTAGTATAGACCCCCTATCACCTATCATGAGGTGAAATTCTAGAAAATTGTGGAAGATGAAAAAGCCTAAAAAAGGTTACCACAAGGCACTATTGTTTCCAAGGCAGCCCATCGACTGAATTCCTTTAATTCACTGAAGAGGGTATGCATCAGAAGGGTGGAAGGACACACAGACCCCAGCTTCCCCTTTTCCCAGCCAGCAACCAACCACACATCACGATAATCCTGATCCTTCCAGTTTTTCTTAGTTTTGATCCTGATGGTGTATTGTGTCTGTTCTAGAATTTACACTCAGAGGCGGAAGAATGCCAGGAACTGGATTTAATGTCGCTTCCAAAGAAAAGCAGAAAGGCAACAGGAGATTTTTAAGTGTAAGTTTCAGTGTAAGTGAAAGAAGGTTGACTTCAGTACTGAAGACAGTATAAGAAGTGAACACAGGGCAGTTCTAAATTCTAGATAAAAAGGAAGGACTTGTTGGGGTGGGTTTTCTATGAGGACTGCAAAGTCTCTTCTAGGGAATCTTTAAACATCTGCCTGAGACTAGGTGGAGCTGGAAATAGGGGGATGGACTAGATCACTCTAGATCCCATCCATCTCTGACAAATATAAAATTTGATATTGAGTTGGAAAGATTAAATTTTCTGTACATATTTTTAAAATAGCATCTCTCAATAAAGGCCTTTTCTATGCCCTTTACTGAACCGTGAAGGTATCCTTGTAGAAAGACTATTACTTAACTGTAAACAAATTGGTAAACCTGTAAAACTGCCTTAAAATTGCTCTAAGCATGAAAACGAAAAACAATATCTAAATGCAAGAACTCATTTTCTTTCATTCACTTTGCTCAGTGTGGTGTGGGAATGGGACTGAAGAGGAAAGAAAGAACGCAAGAAATATTTCCTGGCATATCTAATAAATTTCAAAAAGCCTTGAACTGTGGCTCTTGCTTTTCTGAAACATTTGGCTCAAGAACTTGAGGGCAACTGATGGAAAAAGGTTATATACCAGCTTTGATCACTCCTCCCTCCAAACCCTTCTCCAGAGTGTTTTTCTGAATAACCTAAGTGCATTCTATTCACTATTTACAAAGATCAAAAATGCTTCTCTAATGGGAATAGCTGTAGACAGTACACAGATTTCTAGTCTTCATTTACAACCCCAAAATCGGCACACCACTTTCATTCGCCATCATGTTTCATCACGAGTAGTTATAGTTCTGTTAACCCTCTTTTTTCAACACTGTGATCAAGTTCCCTCTCATCTCTTTCATCCCGTGTCCATTCATTTTCACCAGTGATGTTTTCCTCCAACATCTGATGCAATTACCTTTTATTAATAGGCTCAAGAAAGGTCTGGATAACTTCTTGGTAAATCCCCAGACATGAGAATGGATCTTCTTCTAAGCTTCCTTTGGTGCCTGTGTCATACAAAATATAAGGCTGTAGAAGGCAAGGACTTCTTGCCATTGCTTAAAAAAATTAAACGCCTTTTTATAATGCAACCTGTGTCAAGTGACGTTTTAGTACTTTAGAAATTCAAGAAATTTTGTATGCATTGATCACTGTTTCTGATATATGAACTTCTAGGATAATTGTATGTTTCCAAAAGCCTAGTGGGAAACAATCACGTTAATAACTACATGAATGATTAAATTGGTTATCAAAAATTGTACGCTACCCCATGGACAGCACACTTGTCCTGCCCAAGAACCTAAAGGTTTAGAAGAACAAATCTCAGACAACAGCAATTTATTGCTGCTAGAAACTACATAACCCCTCTGCTCACACCTGCCACTGCTTCTCTAGGCACTTGATTTCACTTTTATCTGCATCAGAAGCAGTGTGGCCTAGTGGATAAACCATAAGCCTGGGAGTAGGGACTTGACACATAGCAAGCGCTTAACAAGTACCATAATTATCATCATCATTCCTGGGCAACCCAGGAAGGAACTAAATCACAAAATTAATCATGTTAATGTTTACATCTCCCTCCAGTACAACCTATATAGATTTTAAAGTTTTACAATCCATAATTCAGATCTGATAAGCGAAGTGTTTCCATTCCGGCACAATAGACTTGAAGTTCCCTGGAAATGTTAATGATCTAAATCCCTGTGGCAGAGAAGCAAATGAACAGCTCACGGTTAATTGGAAATGTGTAGCACAGGTATAGTAATGAACACAATCAGTTTATCTCAAAAACAAAACATCCCAAGAGACATCATGACCATCATCTGAACTCATGAGTTGAGAAAAAGTTAGATTACTACATCATTAGAGTTCTATCCAAAAAGATATTTAAGTTGCTGTTCATGAAGATTGTGTATTCACTAATAAGAGTAAAAAAGTTGTCCTTTTGTTACCTTTGGTTAATATTTCAAGAGCTTAATTTTATATTCAATGTGCTTGAATAGCAAGAATTTTAAAACAACATTTCAAAAAGAAAAAAAATCCAGAGACCTCTGAGATGCGATTTGGGGTGGGGGGGGGGAGGGGGGTGGCAGACTGCTTCAATATCTGTTTAATATTTATTTTGTTTAGAGAATTTCAGTGGCAGGGGTGAGAACAGGGAGAAGAGAGTCAGAACATTGCAGAAATCCTCTCTGAATTCAAAGTCCTGTATCTACTTAATATTTTCACCTACCTCATCAAGTGGTGAAGGACTGCAAGTTAGAAACACAGGAAAACGTCCATTTACACGCTCGCTGATGAAAGCAGGAAGTGAGTAAATGCTGGATGGGTGAGGAGTAAAAAAGGGAGGAGGAGGAGGGTTACTGCAGGAGATGAAAATGAAGAACTGGCGAACAGCAGTTCCACTTCTCTGAGGGTCCAAATGGACAGAGGTCCACCGATAAAGCAGGAATCCTCTATTTGTAGAGCTCACTCACTGAGAGCAGTTTGACTTCTTAAAGGGCCTCTTTCAAAAGCACAGAGCCTACAGGGCAAGGAATGTGTCCTACCCACCACTCTGTCATATTACCTCTCTCAAGCACTTCGCACAGTGCTCTGCACGCAGTGAGCGCTTAATAAATACAAGTGCAGTTAAAACATTAAGACATGATTTGAAACCTGTAAAGCACCCGAGCTTGGTCCTAAGGAGGTGAGGTTTAAGAGATGTTAAGATCTAATAATCTGATTCGGCAAGAAGGCAAAAAGAACATGCATACATTCTTAATACAACTCATTGGAAATGTTGGCCCAACAGTTAAAACCGCCTTTCGGAAGGAACTCGACAGCAGTGCTGTTAAAGATGTGAGATTTGACATCTTCCAGGCACGCTTCGAACGTCAGTGGTCCTGGGCTCCAAATCCTGCGCGGTCTCAGCCCGACCCCGTATCAGATAGTCAGCGTGTACTAAGAAAAGAAGGCCATTTACACTTACTAAGAAAAGCAAACATTTACTTCAAATTGCAGCAATAGGCTTTTCAATCACAAAAAGAAAGAAAAGAAAACATTGATCCGACAGTGGTCACATCCTGTGCAGAGAACTTAGGATACAAAAAATGGCAGCACAAGGTACTTGAGCTGTTTTACATTGCAGGACAAAGCAGAAGTCTGGCACTCTTGTGATCATTTCTAAACCAAATGGAATGCCTTTGAAATGATTATTTTTTGTATTAGTAACAAAGCCCCACCACCATAAAGTAATAGAATACTGAAAAATAAAAACCAACTAAAATATTTATATCAGTATAAGATAGATACTGTATTTATACAGTCAGACCTCTTAAGTGCAGAAAACAGACTGGGCTTTGACAAGTTTCTTCATTTTTTGTTGTTGCTGTTGTTTTTCAGTTAAGCTTTTACCCACCATAAAGGTCCACTGAATTGCAGAAGCCAATTCTTCCCAGGAAAATGCTATCAAAGTTGCATAATTTCATTTGTGACTCCCAGAAGGATAAAGTTTCCATTCTTCCACTGCCTTTATGCGGAGGTTCACATTTAGCTACTGAAATATGGAGACAACCAAAAGCCCTCAGAGCTTCCTTTATCCTCTGAATTTTGCCCTTCCATCCCAACCTCAGACTGCAATTCCTAGTTTGCAAAATAAAGAATGCAATATGCATCATACATCAAGAAAAGATGATGAGCTGCCGTGCTTCTGGATCTTTTCCCTGCTCCTCTCAACCTTCTTTATAACTTCGGCCACTATGCAGACTGAGGACGTGAGGCCCAGGAGAAACAGCAAATCTGAAAGGAGAATTAATTTGGTTTTAAATTCTCTTCCCAAGCAAGTATTTTAGGACACCGTGTGGGAGGAGTGGTGTCCTCAGTTGGCAGCTGGTATTTTGAAAAGCTCTAGGGACAGGAGTTTTCAGGTTCTATGCTTAGCTAACACCATTCCTCCTGCAACTCTGGGACATTTGACTGAAGAGGATTAATCAGCAGTGTTTGGAATGTTTCCATGTTCCAATCCATTTCAAAGCCAAACTATTCATTCCTCTTCTAATACCTCTCTTTGAAAAGCAACCAGGCTGCTCTTTATTCCTACCGACTATCTCGGAGAGCTGCCGTCAGGGTCTTGAGGAAAAAAAAACACCCAAAAACAAAAACAAGCTTTAAAAGAAAAAGACATTGCAAGCGAAAGTACAAAATGAAATTAAAAGTAGTTCATGTCTAGGGAGAACTTCAAAGCCGAATCGTTGCAGGGAAAATTTAATCTTTGAAACGGCCTCGATCTCTCGTCTTGACTTGTACCAAAATATTAAAACACCTCCCTCAATCATATTAAAGAGACACTAGGGTGTTCTAGTCCATTGCAGGTCCCCTTGACGCTGTTTATTGCCATTGTTCTTGTCTGTCCGTCTCCCCCGATTAGACTGTAAGTCCGTCAAACGGCAGGGACTGTCTCTATCTGTTGCCAACTTGTTCATCCCAAGCGCTTAGTACAGTGCTCTGCACATAGTAAGCGCTCAATAAATACTATTGAATGAATGAAAGGTCACCGAGGAGAGAGAGAACCCAGCTTGGTTTAACAAATTACACAGCATTATCACCACCACAATACAGGATTTTCAGGGCATAAGCTTCCTTCTTCCCCTACCCTTCAGGATAACCATGAAATAAGAGTGAGGGGAGGTCTGGGTCCCATTTTCTGATCCTGCGGAGGCAGTCAAGGGTTCTAAAGCATCCCCTTCCCCACTGCAGTTCTGGTCTCAACTGGAGGCAAAGCAAAAACAGCTGCCACCTCGCTGAGGGACAAGCATCAAAAACCAGGATCCACCTCCCATGCCACTCCACACGCATGAGTGGAAGCAGGTTAACTCGAGGCCCTGGCGTCCATTCTTCCTCTGCAGCCCCGACCTGGGCGTGAAGAGAATGAGAAGTAATCCTTGCCAGCTCTGAAAATGGGACCTAAGGGGATGAAGGGGTAGTCTGGATCCCTTTGTGGTCCTGCACCCCACTCCGGGAAATGAAAATAGATGCCAGCGTATAATATTTATCATCTTGGTATTTACTGTTTTCTGTGTGCCATACACTTGGGTAGATAAAAATATGAACACGTTGAACACGTTCCCTGTCCCACACAAGTCTCCCAATCTAGGAGGTAGGGAAAGCGGCTGTTTCATCCCCATTTTGCATATGAAGGAAATGGAGGCCCCAAGAGGCTGCGATGTGCCAGCAGTTCCATCGCAGGCCAGTGGCAGAGCCTGGATCTCTCTACTTCCAGTCTCATGCTCTCTCACGTAAGTTCTCTGGTGGAATTAGTGCTATTCGGGGTCAGATGATCGATGGCCACCCAGCCTGGCATTCCATCACTAAGGAAGCAATGGGATGTTCGCCCTCCTTGACATCTATTCTCAGTGCTAGGGAACTAGGATCTCTAACTTTGCTCTAGGATTTATGGATTACACAGTCCATTAATCCTTCTTAATCCACGCCTGAATTTAACTGAAATGTTTCCCCTCTAAAAACATATTACGGGCCTATCTTCTAGGATTTTAAACAAACCTTTGTGAATTTAACAACATGTTCTACTTCCACAGCTTTCAATGGTCACAGATATCACTTGCTTGTGTAGGAAGTGTTTCTTTTTGTCAGATTTTAACATTTCACCTTCAAGCTTCAATGGGTGCTCTCTGGTCCTGTGGGATGCGGTAAAACATAGCTCCAAGTTTACCCCCATCTGCCCCTTAAAGGCTTTGGAAGCTGTTTCCATCCTTCTGGGTGGAAGTGCCCGTATTTTTTTCAGTCTAGCCTCACATGGAAACGGCTCCATCTCCCTTATCCGTTTAGCTTAATACGGTTTACATGTGTTTACTTTAAGCCTTAACTTAAGCACCAAATACTGTGGAAATGAGTTCAAGTCATGGAAGATGACTGACTGATCCATGAACTGCGATTAGCATTCTTTGATTTTAATAGAGTGAGATTAGTAGATTTTATGAAAATTGATAGAGCAAACATGAGAAAATGAGCATCAGTGAGGTACAAACATGTAAGGGCATCCTAAAATGGAATTTCCAACAAACACAGCTGCACCAAATTCAGTCTAAAATATGCACAATTCCATTTTGGGATTAAACTATTTTTCCTCCAAGGGCACACAGGGCCATATAACAAGTTATGAACTCATTTATTTCAGGAAGATTTGATTTGTAGCACTTAAGAATTCGCAACATGAACTATTAAGTCTGTCTTAAAAGCTTTGAAGACATCAATGAGTTAGAAGCCTGCTTCTATTGTACTTTTCTCAGAAGAAGAATTTAATGGCACATTTTAAAACCCAGGTAGGCCACTCATATTTCATTCCTATTAAACAAAAAAAACCCTGCCTTTTGGATCCTGCAAAGCACTTAATTTGAGCACACCAGCACAGTTTATAAAAACTAGCCACAAGAACAAGCTTTTCTTACCTAGAATGCTCAGGCTCTCAGTCTGAAAAACCTTCTGAAGTGGAGGGAAGTAAATCACTAGTAACTGTCCCATGATGGATCCCAGAACCGCATAACAAAACATTTTGTTACTGCAGAGTCCAATCTCAAACACTGACTTAGTCTAAAAACAGGGCAGACAACACAGTAATTACCTTAGGGATCGATGATAACTAATTCTGCTGATGATTTCAAAGAACTGTTTACCAGAAATCCAGTACAGAGTTATTTCTTTTGCCTTTCTACTTGTTTTCACAAGCCAAGTGGCCTCTATAACATACAATAATACCATGCCAGAGCCTGTTTTTCCTATTAATTTACCACAGACTACTTTATGTAGAGATTGTTGATATTTACTGCATAAATACGAAAATATCAAATACAATGATACGTAGGAGTTTTCGAGAGCTTGCTACTAACACCACTTTGGTATGAGGAGAAATTTGTTTAATGTCTAAATGGCCGAGGGTTAATGCTTCGTGCACGTTTAAATGTCCAACGGTGATATGGTTTGTGGTTAGCCGAAATCCAGTCCAGCCCCAAATAATTTATAGGAACTACTCCCTCCCTCTTCCAGGTGAGGCTACTTGGTTCTAAGTCCTGTTGTAGCTGTACTGGAGCCTCTTTAAAAGCTACAATCCTTTCGTGTCCATCTCAACTAGACTCCAAAAAGGAGCCGAAGAAATGCAGATTTCCTTGTTTGGGCTCACAGCACGTTTCTTATTTGTAGGTTTGCACACGTTCACTCTATACTTCATGACCCTGTCCTAAAATCGAACCACCAATGGTACTTGAGTTCTTACCGTGTGCACAGCACTGTCCTAAGCACTTGGGAGAGTACGATAAAACAGAGTTGAGAGGAACATATGAGGAAACAAACCCTATTCCTCACGGCCTTCCCGTCTCCCCTCTGCTCTCACATTCAACAAGAGGAGGCCTCAAGAGTTCTGAACTAGATCCAATTAGTAAGTTCAGGCCAGGCTGCCATAGGGATGTGTCTTCATTCACTGTCCAACAAGCCCAGCTACCATCAAAACGAACCGCTTAGTACGGTGCTCTGCACACAGTAAGCGCTCAAATACGACTGAATGAATGAAAACCATCCTCTCTCCTCCCCCAGATAGTTTAAAGACTACAAAGCAGTTTGGACTATCCTGGGGGACATGAAGTCACCTTGCCCCCTCCTACCTCACCTCCCTTCTCTTCTCCTCCAGCCCAGCCCACACACTCCGCTCCTCTGCCACCGCTCACCTCCTCACCGGGCCTCGTACTCGCCTGTCCCGTCGTCGACCCCTGGCCCACGTCCTCCCTCTGGTCTGGAACGCCCTCCCTCCTCACATCCGCCCAACTACCTCTCTTCCCCCCTTCAAAGCCCTGAGAGCTCACCTCCTCCAGGAGGCCTTCCCAGACTGAGCCCCCCTTTCCCTCTGCTCCTCCTCCCCATCGCCCCAGCTCCCTCCCTCTGCTCTACCCCCTTCCCCACAGCACTTGGGTATATTTGTACATATTCTATTTATTGATGTGTATATATCTATAATTCTGTTCATTTTAAAGCTATGGATGCCTACTTATTTTTGTCTTTTTATTGTCTGTCTCCCCGTTCTAGACTGTGAGCCCGTTGTTGGGTAAGGATTCTCTCTGTTGCCGAATTTTATTTTCCAAGCCCTTAGTACAGGGCTCTGCACACAGTAAGCGCTCAATAAATATGACTGAATGAATGAATAACCAGGTGGGACCAAGCAGGCTCCCATCTTCAAGCTGCCTATGCAGTACCAGAAAGGAGGTGGAGGTGGCGGGGGGAGATTGCATCCAGGAAAACAACTGCATCAATTAAGAGAAAAAGGCAGCAGTGCAGGGTGGAGGAGGAGGGCACAGCTGCTGGCTACGAAGGGGGCTTCAAGAAGCTTGGCTACGTTGCCAAAAGCACTGAGGTGGATACGAGATCATCAGGTTGGACACAGTCCATGTCCCACGAGGGGCTCACAGCTTCCATCCCCATTTTACAGATGAGGTACCTGAGGCAGAGAGAAGTTAACTGAATTGCCCAAGGTCACTCAGCGGACACGTGGCAGAGCCGGGATCAGAATCCAGGGCCTCTGATTCCCAGGCCCAGGCTCTTTCCACGAGGCCACGCTGCTTGGTCATGCAACAGCTGATGCAGGGGTTTAACTGCACCTTCTTAAGATAGGTCAGAGTTATTTACGTATCAAATGCGCAGAGAATATTTTTCCCTATTAACTGATTTGAGGATCTGGGAATTACCTCCTACTTTTCTGCATGGAATTTTAGGCATATATTAATCTAAGGTTTTAAAGCAATTAGTGATGTCATACGGGTGCTAAAGATAATGGATTTGTTTATGCAAGAAGAATTCACTAGCCTCAGCACCAAAACTAAAAGCAAATGAGGCCAAGTCTCTATTCAAAAACTTCCTTGCCTATAGAATAGATACACAGCATACTTATCTCCACTCCTCTTGCCCTTTCTACTTTTTCTTAAACTCTATTGTACTTTATTTTACATATCATGTGCCAAGCACTGTTCTAAGCACTGGGTTAGAAACAAGATAATCAGGTCTCAAATGGGGCTTACAGTCTAAGTAGGAGGGAGAACAGGTATTGAACCCCCTTTTACGTAGATGAGGGAACAGAATCACAGATAAATTGACTTGTCACAAAGCAGACACATGTCAGAGCTGAGACTAGAACCCAGGTCCTCTGACACCCAGGCCCATGTTCTTTCCACTGCTTTTCTACAGACAATTCCTGCCATCTTTAAGTACTGGTTTCCCATCTTAACAGTTATTGTTCATTTATAACTTTTAAGATCCAAGCTGTTGCTTTGGTAAGAGTCACTGGGCTAATCCAGATCTACTGCATTTCAAGTATATAAAGCACTTCAGCTGGTAAAGAAAAAAAAATTCTCAACATGTGTGTAAATTCGAGAAAATAGCAAGAATTAAATATAGCCACCTAGCCTACCTGTGATCTGGAACTCAGAGCATTAAACATGTCAAAAAATACAAAGCAGGTGAAGGTCATCGTTGTATCTCGAGGTGTTATCACATTGTCCCGTAACTGCCCAAGAGAAAAATTAAACGACTTTAGGGTCTGCATCTCATGAACCACACAACTCTTAAAAGTTAACATTTTCTTTTAAGACCATAGAGTTTCACTACCCAGGAAGTTTTTTGGTTACAGCAAGCTGCTTAATGAGACTCTGTACAATCACACAGTGAGCAAATCAGGAAGTACTGTCATGTACTATACTGGATTTTAAATGAACTGTTTTTTAATGAAAATGAAGCAGCTGTATTACAGAATCTTTCAGGAACATTAAATTGTTAGGGCTCCTAACTTTGAGTGAATTGTAATTCCCTATTCTACTTCCCCATCTCTTACTATAGTGCAATATATTCAGTAGGTGTCTAATAAATATCATAGAATAATAATTATGGTATTTGTTAAAGCACTTACTATGTGTCGAGCACTGTTTTAAGTGCTTGGATAGATTCAAGGATAGAAGGTAAGTCAAATTTCTCTCCTCATTTAGTCCATTCATTTGTTGTCTGTCTCCCCCTTTTAGACTGTAAACCAGACTGTAAGCCCGTCAAATGGCACGGACTGTCTCTATCTGTTGCCGACTTGTTCATTCCAAGTGCCTAGTACAGTGCTCTGCACATAGTAAGCGCTCAATACTATTGAATGAATGAATGAATGTTGCCAAACTGTACATTCCAAGCGCTTAATACACTGATCTGCACACTGTAAGCGCTCAATAAATACAATTGAATGAGTACACAGTCCCTGTCCCACATAGGGTTCACAGTCTCAGTCCCCATTATACAGATGAGGTAACTGAGGCACAGAGAAGTGACTTGCTCAAGGTCACAAAGCCAACAAGTGTATCATAAGTCAATAGTATTTACTGAGTGCTTACTGTACAGAGTCCTGTACTAAGTGCTTGGGAGAGTACACCCGAACAATCTAGCAGACATAATCCCTGCCCACAGTGATCTTACAGTCATTACTATTACCACTTTGATTCTTCCAAAGAGGATATTTATATCTTGAAGAGAAAGAAAGAAGGGATGGACTTCAGAGAGGAATAGAAATGTTAGCTTTAGCTTGTTTTGAAAAACTGAATTTGAAGTACAAGGGTCCCTTTCAGCCTCGCTCCCACCAAGGCCAGGGCACTACCAACAGCAGCATCCAATGGCCTAGTTCATCATTTCAAGCCAGGCTCAGAACGCTACCACTCAGAGACACCAATTTCTCATACCTCTCGCCAGAAGACAAACAGAGTTCCACACACAATGATTACTGATGAAACCAATATTTTAATAATTAAGTTTTTGGTCAAAATGCTGTCTTTCCAATTCCGTGGAGGTTTCCGAATGACATCTTTATCCACAGGTTCTACTCCAAGGCTTGAAATCAAAAGAGAGAAACATGAATTTTATGAATTTTAGGAGTCCGATTTACAACATACAAGCACAATTTTTTCAGAGTAGCGTTCCAGAAAGAAACCTTCCTACTATTTACAGGTTGCACCGAGAAAACTCTATTATCACTGCTGACCTTACAGGAGTAAGATCACAAATTTCTAATGACAGACTCTCCATTTAAGAGAGAAGCAGCGTGGCTTAGTGGAAGGAGCACGGGCTTGGGAGACAGAGGTCGTGGGGTCTGATCCCAGCTCTGGTCAGCTGTGTGCCTTTGGGCAAGTCACCTAACTTCTCTGTGCCTCAGGTATCTCATCCGTAAAATGGGGATTAAGACTGTGAGCCCCACGGGGGACAATCTAATGACCCTGTATCTACCCCAGTGCTTACAACAGTGCTTGGCACATAGTAAGTGCTTAACAAATACTATCATCATTAGTATTATTTAAAAGGGTATGCCCAGAGCAGGCTTTAACCCTCAAGGGCTTCACGTCACTGCGGGGGGCAATCTTGGCCTGGGAGAATTTATACTAGTTCCCCCCTCAGCCTCAAGTCCAGGCCCTACTGTTTCCAACCTCTCCTGTCCCTGGCTCCTTGCTTTCCATCATCAGATCAGAAAGCTCCACATCTAGCTTCAACACCCTACAGCTCAGTGGCCTGCTCCCCTCTGGCCTTTGCCCTGAAGGAGGAAGGAGCCCTGAAAAGCTAGCCATGGCAGTCCATCTTCAACTTTTCTGTGAAGTAGGCATGGAGAAAAAATTTTAGACTTATTTTACAGATGGAGAAACAGGAACATCCTCCCCCGCCCCCAGTTTACCACTCTGCAGGTGTCTCTCCCGAGTGTTTAAACCCAGGGTCTGTTCAGACCGACAGCCATGGCAAGAAGCAGGCTGTTCTCTGTCTCTTTTGTCAGTTTAAGACATGGTCCCGAAGTAGGATAGTGGTATGCGGCTACAAAAATATTAGCTTTGCCTGCCCAGCATGCTCTCCACCAACGTTAGGTCAGTCCTGACCAGATATGGATCCAGGAGGCCATTTAAAATCCTTGAATGAACTATGTATTACCTCTGAGCTGGAGGTCCATCCATGATAATATTTATCCATAAAATCTGCATGGCATTCAGAGGATTAGGAAAATTCATTAATGTTGCCAGTGAGATTAAAGTCAGTGCAGCTATACTCCTGTTGAAAGAAAAGGTTTTAAAAAAGTCAGCATGATTATTTTTTGCAGGTTACGAAGATTATTTCTTAAAATAAGATTACCATAATACTAATTTTAAGGCAAGACCGTACAAGTGTGAGAGCCTTTGAAGCCGTCACCTAAAACTGACACACAATATAGATCTGATAAAATGATAGGAAACAATTCAGGTTGTGGCAAAAACAGTGGTCCAAAGTTTCCATTTTATTCTAGAATACCAGGGGCCAAATTTCCACCTTCTTCAAGAAAAGCAATACTGATCTATATCCACAGAATTAAGATTCTTTAAACATGATTATGAAAACATTACATTCTTTTTGGTGAAGTGAGCATTTTTAATTAAAAGAGAGAACTGCTTACTATGCCAATTTATTTTTAATGAATAGGCATTCTATTAGGTTAGAAAGAAGAGTAAAATTAACAGAATCATCAAGAAACAACTTCTAAATTGTCTCCTGAAAAATCAAAGAGGCTACTTATTAAGACCCAAATGGACATAACCCTGAGAAAATACATCAAAACCATCATGAACTCTGCAGTGTAATGACATCAACAAAGGCAGTGACTACACAAACTTACGTGCTCAGTTGGAATCTAACGAAGTTTTTGATGTTGTTATAAATCCCTTTACCCTCTTCAATTGCTGACCTACAATATGAAGAATAAATGCAAAGTGAAAAATAGAATTTCACTAAGGGAAAGGCATGCTGAGAATTAATGGATTTGCATCCAGATCTGAAGGCTTACAGGTACCACTGAAAAAGAACTTCTAACAGCTCTCTTCTTCACTTGGGCAATTTGTGCAGGTTCAGCCAGGCTTGCTTGCTCAGCTCCACCGATTACACATTATTAATTACACAATATTTCAAATCTCTCTCACTATCAAGACTAATCAGACTTACAAAATGAAAATACACTTTACCTGAAAGTCAGATACTCTGCTCTCCCAAAAAAGACTTAATTTACAACCTTTAAGTGACAATCTCCTTTGATCCCTTAGAATGAGGGGCTAGTTGTTGTTTTTTTCTGGCTACTGAAGACCTAAATCAAATCCCTCCCTTTAGGACTAAGTCCAGAATAAGGGGGGCTATCGATGTGTTTGCATTCAGGGGGTTTAAAATTAAAGAATGAGCTATGTCTTATTAAATGGTGATTGGTTTTGCAGATTTATTCTTCACAATTCATGAATTTGCATGCCATATTCCTCCACTCCTAATCTTTCTTTTTTTCAGTAAGTTAATAGACAGTCATAAAACGGGAACAGGAACGGCATCAGCTGGCCTACAAATCATTTTCTCCAAGTATTTGGAGAGGAAAAGAAATTACATCATAGTATAGGAGTGAGCTTACAACTGCTTATATTTCACACAGATTTAGGGAAATATTAAGTTTCAAAGTGACTTAGTCTTAAGTCTCTCAAAAGCAGTCTAAGTACGCTTATATGGGTACAGTGCAAAGCAACCAAGGCCATATAACATAACCATTTATTGGTAATCACGGTGAACTGATTATGCATCTGTCCGCTGAAAAGTGCATGGCCTAGTGAAAAGATCAAGGGCTTAAGAGTCAGAGGACCTGGGTTCTAAACCCAACTCAGCCACTTCTCAGCTGTGTTATCTTGGACAAGTCACAACTTCTCTGTGCCTCAGTTACCTCCATCGGTAAATGGGGATTAAATCCTCCTCCCTCTGATTTAGACTGTGAGCCTCATGTGGGACAAGAACCGTGTCCAATGTCCAACCTGATTATCCTGTATCTACCTATTTTGATTAATGATATTATATATATATAAATCAAAGCTATTTTGATTACTGATAAAGACTCCAGCTATTATATAACAAGTTCTTCCTGATCTAGTAGAGTGAAAATCACTTTAAAACCTGGATTTCTTTAGGTAGAACATAAAATAGCAACTCACACTTTTACGCATTAGAATTCACTTGCTATATATATATATATATATATATATATATATATATATATATATATATTTACACCTACATTGTTCAAACAGCTTACATTATTGTTTGAAAGTCATCATCCACGAGGATCATATCGGCTGCCTCCTTACAAACATCTGTCCCGGTCTGTCCCATTGCTACTCCGATATCTGCAGCCTTCAGTGCAACAGCATCATTTACTCCATCTCCTGTCATAGCTACAACTGAACCATTATTTTGTAGAGACTAAAACAGAACAAACACAAAATCAAGAAACAAGGGAACAAAAAAACTGGCAAAAGCATTCTTACAAAGGTAACATTTTCCAAGGTTTTTCTCGCTACACTGAAGATTGCAAAATTCAGGTGATGTCTGTCACGCCATGAAAACAATTACTTTAAAGTAGAACACACTATTTTAAGTACTCAAGGATCTTTCGATTTTGTAGCTTTCCCCTACGTTAGTTCATTTTAGGGCAAGGATATGGTCCATGAACTCTTGTACTTTCCCAAAACACTTAGTGCACTGTATAGCACAGAATAAATGCTCAATGAATATGATCAATTGATGCAGTATAATTTATACAGTTTCCTACAGGCTGAAAAGTAATATAAAGAATACCCGATTCCAGGAGGATTGCTGGGGATTCCTTCATTATCTTTTCATTTCTGCCTTCCCGACTGCACCTCATCCTTCTTCAGAGCTTGGTGGCACATGGCATTTCATTTGCCGCTTTGAGGCACAGGAAGTTGTGTCAAACTTCTAGTTCTCAAATCTGATTTCATCTGTCCACTTTCTACACTTTTAATTTGAACTTAGCTTTGAAAATGTGGCAATGGAAAGGAATTTAAACGAATACTTGAGTTTCCATTCTGGAACATAAGGCAAGAGGATGACAAAGTGCTACAAGTTTCAGGCAGAGTAAGAGGTTGGCGAGAAGCAGCAGCTCCAAATGGGGAATGGGATTTCCCTCAATTGGTATCCCTTTCCCCCGCTCCAACCTTCATCTACTACTATCCGGCTACTTCCCAATCACAGAGACAGCTAGAGTGTCATCACCCCAAATCAGTGATTGCATGTGAAACAACAGGATTAGCAATTTCTGACCAATTCTTCTCCCCTTGAAATGCCCACCTTGATAATCTTCAATTTATGCCTCGGGCTGGCTCTATAAAAAACCGCGACCTAAGGAGAAAGGTAGAAAATGCTAAAAATGCATATGTGAAAAGAAAGCAGTAAAACATCACATAAAATGAAGCTTTAAACATTCAAGTCCACCCACCCAACAGAGTTAGTCTTTTATGAGCTACAGAAATAAACACATCAGTCTTTAGTTAATTCTGAATTGGAGCAGTTAATCAAGAATAGATACTTTTCTAAGACATCCACTGTCGCATGGACCTCTTTGTCCGGGAATCATATGGTTAGAAAGTCATCTAGACCAGGGTCATTTATCATTTAGGTTGGGAGGTAAAGGGTGTGCACTGGGAACAGAGGTGATGGGCCAGAGCCAGGACAGAGAAGAGGGGACATCTGCATTGACTTTCACTTCCAGAAGCTTGTAAGATATATTTTTTAAGTGTGGAAGCTGACATCATCAAACCTGTTCAAAAACTAAATAAAATGGGGGCGGAAACTCTTTGGAAAACAGTCATCTGCGGAACCAGGGGCCCGCAAACATAGAGAAGTGGTGGGGAGGGTTCATAAACTGTCCCTAATTCATGTTCACAGAAAGGAATTGTGGGCCAAGGAAAGTGACCTAAACAGCTGCAGTATCTAGCCCATTCTCTGGTTTCTAAGTAGGGCAGCACTTAAAACCGCTGCAGACAGATAGTTACCTATCTTGTACTGGTAGTTCTCCAGGAACGGGGAAGCCACAACCACCCTCGGTAACATAATTCAATAAAACTAACCCTTATGTCTGCTGAAATTTAAAGCCATTTCTTCTTGTTCTGCCTTCAGGCTAGATGGAGAGTAGCTGCCCGTTGTTCTCTGAATAATATTCTTTCCTGTACTTGAAGACAATTATTAATTCCCTACTCATTTTACTCTTCTCAGGTTGTCCAATTCCCCTTTGCTCACTTCTGACTTCCCCAACCCTCTAATTCAACTTTTCTCTCTTCAGCCCTTATCAGAACTCTGTATTCAATTTACTGGAGAACTCTGTGAAGAGACAACTATGACAACAGATTATCTAACATTAATCGGAGATGCCAAAAAAATGCAACACTAATTATTCCTCCACTGTACTACAAAAACATCTGAATGAAGTGTTTTACCTTTGAAAAGCTCAGTATAATCAGCTCAGACTCACAAACCCCGTCTCCAGGGATTCTAGCTCACCAGACCGTAATACATTGGGAGGATGAGTCAATAACCCCACTGTAATTCCATCCTTAAAATACCAAAACATAATTTTACTTGGGAATTCAGTTTTTGAAGGGGGGGAAGTTGCTTTTATTTCAATTCAGGAGGTTTTGAACCACTGCAAAAATTCATTCACAGAAACTGGTTATTACCAGCCATGACAGTGGTGTGAATGCTCAGCTACCCTTCTGTCATTTGAATGCACCTTCCCTTCACGAAATACCAAATTAACTGGCATATCTCCATTTCGTCTTTCATTTGAGGTAAGATTTTTCGCATTTCAAAGCTTTTGATGGTAGTTCAGAAAAAGCTTTGGCTTTCAGGACTGAACATCTTTCCAACAAGATGCAGAAGCAGCGTGGCTCAGTGGAAAGAGCACGGGCTTTGGAGTCAGAGGTCATGAGTTCAAATCCCAGCTCTGCCACTTGTCAGCTGTGTGACTGTGGGCAAGTCACAACTTCTCTGTGCCTCAGTTCCCTCATCTGTAAAATGGGGATGAAGACTGTGAGCCCCACGTGGGACGACCTGATTTCCCTGTGTCTACCCCAGCGCTTAGAACAGTGCTCTGCACATAGTAAGCGCTTAACAAATACCAACATTATTATTATTATTATTATTATTATCAACAAAAGATTTCCTGTCTGCCATCCTTAAAAACAATTCAAAAATGTTTAAATGTTTGACATGACTAGCAGTCTGATGAAACATACAAAATACGGCACGGATTAAAGTTTCCAAAGCCTAACACCAGAGGTTGATTAAAAAATAACAACTTACGGGTCATTATCCAAACTAGAAATTCAAGGGCCCAAAAACCACAGGCTTGAAAAATTTACCCAGAAAATGTTCATTCAGAAGCCACAACAGATTAATAAACACTGACAAAGCCTGCCTACAGCATTGATAGTGTACTATTTACGAATTGATTCCACTGAGTTAGAGAGTGGCCTTGGCAAGTCGCTTTTTATCTTTGAACTTCAACTCCTCATTTGAAAAATAGGGGTAAGGAGGAGATGTGGACTCATGAACAAAAGCCCAAATGGCTCCTGCCTATCAGGAACAGAATCTGACTGCAGCACCTGTGGAAAATATTGCAGGGAAAAGGAGGAAACTGGAATATGAAGTGGGTACCAAACCACAGCTGAATTTCAGCTTGGAGAAACAGCAGTTACAGCATTTAAAAAAGCAGGTAATGGAAACCTGGTGACATCCAGTCACAGAAATGGAGGAGAGGAAAAAGAGGAATGGAAGGATTTGGGAGTTGGAGGAGTAACAGAGAAAAGAGGAAGGAAGAAAGTACTACTACAGAAGTGACCAACAGAAGAGGTACCCAGAATGAAAGGATTCCCATCGGGTATCGGGAGAAGAGGAGGAAAAGATAATAATAATAATAATGTTGGTATTTGTTAAGCGCTTACTATTTGCCGAGCACTGTTCTAAGCACTGGGGTAGACACAGGGGAATCAGGTTGTCCCACGTGGGACTCACAGTCTTAATCCCCATTTTACAGATGAGGTAACTGAGGCACTGAGAAGTTAAGTGACTTGCCCAAAGTCACACAGCTGACAAGTGGCCGAGCCGGGATTCGAACCCATGACCTCTGACTCCAAAGCCCGTGCTCTTTCCACTGAGCCACGTTGCTTCTCTGATAACCTTCTGCTTCTAAGATAACCTAGAGAGAGACTGAGGAGAGGACTACCCAACCATTTTAAAAGGACAACTCAAATCAGCAGACATTTCAAAGAAGTCAGCAAGTGCCCTATAGGAATTTTATTATGGGAAATCAGACTAGAGCAAGATATTTTTTGCAGCCATTTGGATGCCAGGTATTGTAGCTCTAGAATTATTATTCTAGGAATGGACAAATTCATTTTTTTGGAAGAATTATCTGCATAAAAAAATGAAGTGTTGACTGGAGTGATACAATTAAGTCAGGCAAGGTCAATGGCAGGTCGCATTTTAGAAATGAAACAGCTGCCAGAATATATAGCTATATTTCAGATCTGATGAATGTATTACTGATAAGATTTTATAATAATAATAACGGTATTTGTTAAGCGCTTACTATGTGCCAAGCACTGTTCTAAGTGCTGGGGTAGATACAAGGTCATCAGGTTGTCCCACAGGGGACTCACAGTCTTAATTCCCATTTTACTGATGAGGGAATTGAGGCACAGAAAAGTTAGTGACTTGCCCGATTCCTCTCCAGTTCATACTTCACCCCGCTGCCCAGACCATTTTTCTAAAAAACAAAGTTCAGTCCATATCTTGCCACTCCTCAAACACTTCCAATGCTTGCTCATTCACCTCCGCATCAAACAGAAGCACCTTATCAGGCAGTGAGCTCTCTCCCTATCTTACCTTGCAACTGCAACCTCGCCCTCACACTTCACTCCTCTAACGCCAACTCACTGTACCTCCATTTCATCCATCTTGCCACTGACCCCTAGCCCACATCCTCCCTCTGGCCTGCGACTCCCTCCCCCTATACAACCAACAGATCACCACACTCCTCACCTTCAAAGTCCTCCGAAAAACACATCATCTCCAAAATGCCTTCTCTAAGCCTACATTTCCCCATCTCACTCTCCTTTCTGTATCACCTATGTATTTGGATCTGTATCCCCTCAACACTTGATATTTCCCCCCCAACCCTCTAAGCACATGATACTCCCCCCTAACTGCCTCAGCCCCACAGCACTAACGTATGAAGTCGTCTCCCCTATACGTAATGGATTTTAATATCTGCCTCCCCTTCTGTACTGAAAGTTCCTTGTGGACAGAGATTGTATCCACCAACTCTACAGAGAACTGAGTACTGTGCTCTGTAATCAACAACATTTAAGTGCTTACTGTGTGCAGAGCACTGTACTAAGCACTTGGGAGAATACAGGTGCTTAGAACAGTGCTTGTTACCCAATAAGTGCTTAAATACCATCATTATTATTAGTGCACAGTAAGCTCTTAACACCACTGATTAACCACCATGATCCATTTCTGCAACTACTGAGGGGCACCGATGTAGAGATTACACAGATTAAGTGCCAGTAGGAGAGAGAGGGAATCACAGGAGAAGGAACTGGAATAAACAAAAGGAGGGGCAAGAGGAGCAAAGAAAGAAAACTAGAGAGGTGTGACAAAGGGAACTGGAAGAATTAAGGAGAGGTGTCAAAATGGGTGCAAAAATTGTTAAAAAAAAATTAGATTACTTTAATTTTGCCTCATGGTAATGAGAAAGCTTGGTCAGTTAGACAAGTAGTCTTCTGATAATAAATGGAACTTAAGTGCGTAATCAATCTATTCTTGCTAGTTCACAGAAAACAGCCAAAAGGTAAATAGAATGGAAAAATGATTTTAGGCATATTCACAAACTACACAGTGAGAGGTTTGCAACAAAAGCAATCGAACATCGAGATTCTAGGTAGCTTAACTGGATCATTGGTCTTGAATAGTGTTTAATTATTTCGTTGTGTGCAGTGTGTCAAATACGGATGGGGAAGTCATCATTCTTGGACATCCGCTGTAAGAACTATAGGACCCCTCTCACCTCAGTACATTGACAACTTGGGGACTTGCATAAAGGTACTCTGTGGCCTAATCCCTGTAGCATTTATTTGGAGAAGCAGCATGGCCTAGTAGATGGAGCACGGGCCTGGAAGTCCGTAGGACCTGGGCTCTCATCCCTTTTCTCTGTGCCTCAGCTCCCTCGTTTGCATTATAGAGATTCAATACCTGCTCACCCTCCTAGACTGTGAGCTTCATGTGGGATCTAATTAACTATCTATCCCAGCACATAGTACAGTGCTCGGCATATGGTGTCTTAAATACCACAGTTACTACTACATTTAGGTCCTACTGTAAACAAAACTTAATAAAACAAACACGATGTGCAATCATGGCAATAACATCTTTGGGTGACTGGAGTCGTGAGTCATTAGCCAGGTTAGTTTCGGGAAAGTTACCTAAGTCTCCCTCTCCCTGAGGATTCTGCAGTCTAAAAGAAGACTATGATCTTTGAAGGTAGGGATCACATCAACTAACTCTACTGTACTCTCCCAGGTGGCTCTGCAGTACATGAGCACTCAGATACAACTGAAGACCAAAAGACATGATCATTTATTAATGAAGGAGTTTGCAAGCAGTTAAAAAACAAGGCAGTAGGCGAGTGCTGAGGACTGGGAGAGTAGAGTAATTAATCACAGAATTCCTTACAGAAAAGGTGTTTAATAGAGCGCTGAAGAAGGGAGGGGGAGAGAGAGAGAGACAAAATCTAGTGAAGGCTAGGGGATGGGGTACTCCTCCAGGGTAGGGAAACAGCATTCGCAAGGAGTCAGCAACAACACAAGTGAGGGGGATAGGCAGAAGGCTTGTTTGGGCAGAGGGAAAAAGCCCAACGTGGGAGAAGAAGGCCCAGCTGATAGAGAGCCTTAAAACCTGTTGTTTTTGATTTAAACATGGAGCAACTAAAAGTTAAAGGGTGTGTGAATGGGGGGGAGGGGGAAAGGGCAGCAGTGATGAGGTATGCCATTTGGCATTTTCAAAGAGAATTTGGCAGTTGTACACAAAAAGAGACTGAAGACTGGAGAGGTTGGAAATCGAGAGACAAAGTAAAAAGGCAGTTATTAACCCAGTTGGGAGGTGCCTCAAATTTCTACCAGGAAGTAGCTGTGAAGTACAGCTGCAAGGAATTATTAAGGAACAGGAGAATTTAGAGGCAGAGAAGAGTCGACTCCAGAAATTGTCAACTCACAGGACCTAATGAGGGCAAAGATGAAACAAGGAGGTTTACTAAGGAAGGAGACATTAATTGAATTTGTTTAATCTATTTAAACAGTGACTTTTTTTTAAATAAATGCCACTTGTTACGTTCAAAGATTTTTGTTAACCCTACCTTTGGTGCTATTTGTGAAAGCTGCTGAACATCCATTGAATCTACTTCTTCTCCTGAGACTGACTGGGAATTTTTGGAATACAACCCCAGGCGACTGGCTGCAGAGAAAATAAAATAACCAAAAAGACCACCTTAGATTTCTTAAATGGAACATGGAATATCAGCTTTCTTTAAAAAAAAAAACACACACACCAAAAAAATCACTTCACTCTCACCACTGCTTTTTAAAATTCACTTATACTCTTTAAAAAGGCTTCCTGTCATGAAAAGTAATTTTGAGACTTTGAAAAGAAGAGCAATTAACAAACTACATAAAGAAAATTAGATTTTAGATCATACGACTGCCAAATGGTTCACAATCATTTTGTTTTTAATAATAATAATAATGTTGGTATTTGTTAAGCGCTTACTACGTGCAGAGCACTGTTCTAAGCGCTGGGGTAGATACAGGGTAATCAGGTGGTCCCAAGTGAGGCTCACATATAATCCCCATTTACAGAGGTGGTAACTGAGGCACAGAGAAGTGAAGTGACTTGCCCTCAGTCACACAGCTGACAAGTGGCAGATCCGGAATTCGAACCCATGACCTCTGACTCCCAAGCCCGGGCTCCTGCCACTGAGCCATGCTGTATATAATTCTTTTTTCAATCTACTTTAACTTTAAAAAACTCTATACAAGACTGAGTCCAAAAAACCTCCAGAAACCTTTAACTACACCCAATATTGTAGAAATAGAGTTTAAGCTTTTTTTAAATGCTCGGAAATTATTGGGTACCAATGGCAACTGCAGTCTCTTGTGAATCTCCAGTAATCATTTTTATTGATACTCCCGAGGCAATCAATGTAGTTACAGCTTCTTTCACACCAGTTCTTGGAGGATCAATGATTCCCACCAGGCCCAGAAAGGTCAGCTGTCCAAGTTCAGGTCCAGAAGCCAAAGCAAGAACTTGATGACAAATGACAACACCCGACAAAAACAGGAAAAAAAGAATCAAATATGAGATGCATGTATTAAGCAGTTAGAAACATTCATCAAAATTTAAAAATACAGTTTAATGAAACTGGATGTTACATTACCCCTCTAATCCTCAAAAGACAAAATCACAATACACATTGAATATTATAGTATACGTTGAGTTTTTAGTTGAACAGACCTTGGAAATTGGCTGCTCAATACAAAAAGAAAATAGGAAGACTGTATAAGAATTGTGCAAGAAAAAAAGAGTACATAAAGTCATCTTTATACATCCACATGGTATAAATAAGCAGATCTCTTCATTAATTCTCTATGGAAAGAAGAGAAGCATGCTGCTTACTGGACGAGAGAAGACAACTTAAATTGGTTTTTAACAACAAAGGATGGATACCAAGAAAAGCAACATGGCCTAGTGGAAAGAACAAAGGCTTGGGCAACAGAGCACCTGACTCCACCACTTGCCTGCTGGGTGACTGTGGGCAAGTCCCCTGATTTCTCTGTGCCTCAGTTCCCTCAACCGCAAAATGGGGATTCAATGCCTGTCCTCTCCTACTTCGATTGGGAGCCCCAAGTGGGAACTGATTATCTAGAATCTATCCCAGTGCCTAGTATAGTGTTCACCACAGAGTAGGTGCTTAACAAACACCACTGTTGTTACTATTACAATATCTTGAGATAAATGCTCTTTGAAAACTTTAACCTAGGCCTACTGGAAGTTGGCTTTAGTTCTGCCTCGGGACCGAAGATACAGATCCGGCTACGAGGCACTTCGGGATCTACCGATGGTCTGGTATGGGACCAACCTAGGCAAAGTGAACCTTGGGTTCACTTCTTAGTGGGCTGAGGGGTGTGCAGCTGAGCCCACAGTAGCCATCCAGTGGTGGTTTAGAAACTCTAGCTCCAACAGAAGCTGAGGATGTTTGGGGACCAGGCCAAACCCCTCAAAGTGGATATCTGGGGTTGGGACGAGGCACTTTATTCTTTTCGACAGAGGTGCGTATGAGTCAGAGATGTTTGGATCTGCCGGGCAGGTCTGCTGAAAAGCAGTCCCAAGGACCTCCGACATAGCAGTTCCTGACATTTTCTAGCTCCAAGTTTCCAGGGATTGAAAGATTATCTAGCTTGGAAATCACCTTTGGGGGAAAAAAACCCCACCAAAACACTAATCCTTTACTCCTTTGCAACAAGTTACTTTCTAATAGTGATAATAGTAGTCATAATAGTATTTATTAAACACTCGCTGGGGGCAAAGTGCACTGGGAAACTCACATGAGACAGATGTGGCCTCTGGTCCCCCAAAGGGCTCACATTTTAAAGAGCAGAGGATGAGGGAAGGTAGGAGGAAGTTGGTGATGTATGCAAAAGGAAAGATAAAACAAAAATATAAAAGACAAAGATGATTATTTTGACAAACAGCAGGATTTGAGAGTCCTTGCAGCACAGATCTACAGTGATGTAAGTCAGGCACAACAGTGGCCTTCCCAGAGTTCTAAAAGCATATAAGGTTCTATAGTTATGGAGATAGAATGGCTCCACTTTAATTTGCCAGGGTAAAAGAATTACTCACTGACTTTTAGAGAGACTATTCTAGAACAGCTGAAGACAGCAGATAGCTTTGGCAGAGGAATTTCCAAGGCATCACTCTTAAAACCCTCCCCATGAGATCACATTCCATTCCTTTCCTACTAGATTTAAAGCCCCGATCTGTTTTTTTCTTTTAAAAATGAGAAAACCAATTCTGTCTTGGGAGGGAATAGAAAAAACGTGAGCTTCCACAAAAGATGTGGACCCGAGTGAAAGGAAAGAAAATGGCTCACCAATGAGTATGATGCTGTGATGATTCTACCAAATAGCTGTGACAGGCAATTCTACCAATAATTGACAGCCTCATAAAAGTTCCCTCTGCATTCATCTCCATTAATTAAGGCATCAGAGAATAATCCCCATTATTCTCAATGCATTTACAATCACAGTATTACAAGTTTTAAATCAGCAATTCACACACTGAAAGTTGTACAAAGTATGGAGTCAGAATCCCAGGCAACAGGGCCCCAGACAAAGATTTAAGACTATAACCCTACACCATTAATGGAGACAAAGAACGGGGAGAACTGTGAATGGAAGAAGCCATAAAACTTTAGGTAGTCTGGAAGAATAGTGAGGGGACAACACACAAAGGGAACTGCAGCCAACCAGCTACAACTGCCAGGTGGAGTTCATTTGGCTTTCAGACTCAGTTTCTCCCTAATAAGACCACCAAGGTATAAGCAGCCTCTTAAGAGCAGGGATCACGCTGTATCGTACTCTCTCAATTGCTTAGTACAGTGCTCTGTACACAGAAATCACTCGTGTGCAGAGCACTATACTAAGTGTTTGGGAGAATACAATATAACAGAACAACAGACATATTCTCTGCTCACATCATTAGAGCAATGATTTCTCGAATGGTTCATTGAGCTCACTGATGTATTTATGCTGTGATTGCTGAGATTTTATTTTGGGTCTTGGAGGGAAGCAGGTCATAATTCCAAGCATTTCTAGTTTTTCACTACACTTAATAGATTCATCAGCAACTTCAGACGTGCACCTAAAACCTAAAAGGTATCCTTAATGTGTAGCTGGAAGAATGTCCTTCTCAGCTGGGCCTGACAAGCAGAAAATAACCTCACATTCTAGAAACAGGCAAAGCAAGCTGATGCAAATACACACACTAGCACTGGCTTGAATGATGGATGAGCTCTGACCAGCCACAAAGACTCTGGGGCTGGGAATCTGTGCAAAGGAACCGATTAATAGTGTTAGTGGTTTGTGAAGCACCACTTACATTCTCTCGCCCCCGCCGGGACGCTGGGTGCATCAAAGTAGGTGGGCAGAGGGATGGCAAACCGAGTGCATGCCACAATTTTACAGAACATAAAAGCTGCTCTGATTAAAGGGTACCTACTTGTGCCACCCTGCCATGGGGAGCCGGAGAGATTAACTACTTTCTGATCTGAGAATATATAAGTGGGGAGTGGACCCTACCTCACCCTACATCCATCCTCTCATCCTAAAAGAGGCGCCCTACCGGTCTATAAATTCTCCTACTCAGAGACGTTTTCTGTTGTTATCTCAAAATACACGGAGTCACCAGAAAGAAATAGTGCAGGAAGATGAGTTAAAGGCAACAGATCAACCACATCAGTTCTACCGACCCCTCCCATCGCCCCTCGTCTTAGAATTCCGAGCAAAAACTTCCTTTCAGTAGATGTTTTGGCACCAACTGCATTCCACTTATGGGGACAAACGAGAGGGCACGAAAGAGTTGTGGGCTCTGTGAAGCACTCTGTGATTTATGTTTTATTATAAATCTTTTCACTGCGGTGCCAGTTTCCTAGCTAAGAAAAAATCAAGCTTCCTGTTTAGATTTCTGAGAAGCGTTTCTACTGAACAACTCCGGCAGTGAATTTAGCACTCCCTCTCTATGGGGAAAAGCACGCTCTTCAGCACTCTAAGTAAGGGCACTTCACTGAAGTGGCATTACCTCTGAGTCCTGCAGAGCCCATGCAGGCCTTCTCTTGTTGATACAGATCTCTCTGCTGTTGAGTAAGTGCCACGGTCTGGCCTTTGCTGCTGAAGGTGGTACAGTATCTAATCACTTGTTCGTAAGCCCCCTTCATGAAACAGATTTCGGGTTTGTCCTGAGAATGAAAAAAGCATCACAAATCAAAGTTGCATTGCAGCCAGAATGCCAGAGGGCAACGCAGGTGAGGCACAAGTTTTTGCATCAGAAGGTGGGTGGAGGGCTAATTCTCTGCTATGACCTGGTCATTTGAGTTTGTCTAATCCAAATGGCAAGGTATTCAGGCACTCCATCTGTCTCCACTGAAATGGAGGCACTCGACTACTCCAGTGAAAAGTAATTCCAGTCAAAGGCCTAAAATCATAAATGCTCTAGCGACCTGAAAATCCGAGACCTCATAGAGCTCTTTGGATTGCGTTGGAAAGAGACTAGAAGTACTTACTGCAGGTTCCAACCTTTAATCTCAGCAGCATTTAAAATGGGCTGAAATTACTTGGCTTCTTGTAAATCTACAGTCACACATCCCTTGTAAGAAAGGATATATTAGAAGGCGGGGGTGGGGGGGAGAGATTAACAAAAAAGTTCTGCCTCACAGAGCCAAACATTCTTCCTTTCTATAGCAACAGGAAGAACTGGAGAAAGGCTGAAGAAATAGAATGTAAAAAAAAAAAATCATGTGACATTTTCCCATTATTCTAAATCACTGGGTGGTGCTTTTTAAAATACCACAGTGAAAACAGGCTTTCCATTAAGGTCAGATATGTCTACATCTTGTTCAACAATCGGGTCAAGGGAAGTCAGCTGAAAATTACAAAAGTTTGATGAGATTTCTGAAAGTACACCTGAAAAGCACTAACTTCACAGAGCAGATTTTAAGGTAACAGGCATTTTTCAGTTTTTGTTTTAGCTTCCCAGGAGTTTATAATATTCCTTTGAAACCTGACAATGAAGCCAATTTCTTGCTCAACAAAAAGTTGAGGTTTTTCAAAAATTCTGTTTTCCTGCTGCCTTTTTTTCCCCCCTGTTAAAAATGGAGGGGATGTTTAGAATTTGGAGGGGTTGCAGGATAAAGGAAGGGGGAGCAGGAAATAGTATTAATTTTCCAATGTGTGGATCAGAGAAAGAACTGGAAAAAATGTGATCAAGAGATATGTTCTCCCTACCTCACGGAGATGCTGAAGGACAAAATGAGAACTGATCTGGAAGTATATCGGAAAGACAAAATAATGCTATATAAATTCAAGTTATTTGTTCCTCCCCCCAACCCCCACACACTCTCTCCAGAGTACCTATCAGTTTGCAACATGGGAGAGGGCACGGGAGCAAGAATTACTGGCGATTTTATTGGGATGACAGTAAATCAACCAACGGTATATACTGATTGTGCACAGTACTGTTTTGAGCACTCTGGGGAGTACAACAGAATCAGCAAACCCATTCCCGACCCCTAATGAGCTCACAATCTAGAGGGGGAGGCATAGATTAATGTGAGTAACTGAAAGATATGTAAGTCAGGGCTGTGGAGTTGGGGCAAGTATCAAATGTGTCCAAAGGTCACAGATCCATGTGCATAGAGGGCACAGAAGGAAAAGATAGCCAGAGAAAAGAGGGTTTAATCGGGGAAGGCCTCGTGGAAAAGCAATCGCCGCTCACTTCCCTTTAGACCCTCACAAACACACGACAAAGGTGCAGTACGGGAGCAGGGATGCCAACTTCTCATTTGGGCAAGGAACTGATCTACCAACCCCATTACACTGAACTCTCCCAAGTGCTTAGAACAGTGCTCTGAACATAATGAGCACCCAATTATGACTGATTGACCACGGGGGCAAGAGTGGAGTGGCTCTCCCAGGGGTGCAGAGAAGGGCTCAAGGGATACATATGGTGATCAGGATTTGGCAAAGAGTCTGTTCACTCCTTGAAGTTGGGGCCGGGAGGACCCCTGAACTTCCTTTCCTGCTGAGCCTGGGAATGGAAGACAGCCATAGTTCAGAGACTTAACATGGCTTCACTTTCCAGCTGGGTTCTTCCTAATTAAGAGGGGTGGGACCAGCAGTCCAGAAAGATAACAGTCCCAATCTTGTGGGGAACGGTGACCTCTCACTGATCCTCCCCCGGCCCCGCCTGGCCCCATCCCCACAGTTGTAACTCCTATTTGGGAGATATATTCTCGAAGTGGTCTCAGACCAGCCACCATCCCTGTAATCTAATATAGAATGTTAGCTCTAATTTAGGATGTTAGCAGGTGGTAGCTCTGTGGAGAGAAGAAGCAGGAAGGAAGGGATAGGGAGAAGCATATTGCAGGACTTCCATGGAACTGTGCGTGAGTGTGTGCGGTGTCAGGGGGGAGGTAGAATCTGATTCATTAAAAATTACTCATTAAAAGGTTTAAAAATATGCTGTTTAGCATTAAAGCTGGAAACCAGGAGAAGACACCAGAAGATGACCTGACCGACAAAATGGAAAAATACTCTACTCCAGACACAAGATTCACAAAATAAAATTTACCTGCTGTGTTCTATGTACACACTTTACGGCCATCCATTTTTGCTCTGAGCTAAAGGGATATTCTGCTTTTCTTATATAATCCTGCTGAATTCCATCGAGACCCATCTATAAAATATACAACAGGCATGAGGTTTAAATCTCATTAAGATGTTCCCCCCCCATTAAGAGACTGATCACAAACCTTCAACTAAAATGCCCACTTCATTGCGTTTGTCTTAAAAGTATATATTAATAATAATAATTTAAGGGCATGAAACACATGCTTGATACTTCTCTACAATGCTTGGAATTGGTAAAAATAAATTGGTGACAGTCCTTGAAAAGCAAAATTTCCAACAACATTTAAACTTTGTTCCTTTGGAAGAATCATTCAAATCAGTAACTTACTATTGGTGGCCCATATAAAATACCCCTTAAAACCACTTATTAATAAAGGAAATATTTTTAAACCAATTGTCCACACTCCCTTCCCTCCACACTTCAAATCTATAAAACCACTTATCACCCCAGTTGCAAAGCTATCCAAGAAAGACACCTTGCCCAAGAGGCATTTCTCCACTCCCCACATCCCAAGAACCATCACTGATATGCTGGTTGTTTTGTTAATTTTATTTTTGATAGGTTGTTACTACCCAGTAGCATGTTTTCCTTCATGCTTTCACTGAACGCACACTCTGTACATGTCTCCTCTACTTGACTGCAGGCTCAAGAGCAGTGCTCCCAATGCTTAACGCAGTGGTCTGGCACTCCGTAAGGGGCTCAATAAATACTGATGACGACTGCAGTGCCTTATAAACTTAGTTCAACTTAAAGCCACAAATTACAGGTTGGTCAATCATGCAGACGAATGAACATAAGATTGGGTGAGGGGTAATGGAAAGGGAGAAAGTCTTGCCAGGCGCAGGTGCCCAGGACAAGAGCCAGGCCTAAAGTTTGGAGGCTTTCCTGAAACTTTGCTCTTGGTAACAGTCGCCTGGTCCAAGACGCCCATGACCTTGGCACTTCTCAGTTTTATAAGAGTCATTCATGGCAGTTTAGCTCAGCTTTTTTTTTGATGTTTAAAAACACATCTATCTCCCAATCTGATCTAGAACGCAGGGAAAGGAAAGTAAGAGAACTTACTGGGGGTGGACAACACAGCTCTAAAAGATTTCCCAATGCTGTCCTAGCAGTGCCTATAATATTTCCATAAAGCTACCATCAGAAATTTTTCAGTCTGCATAATCAACTCTTCAATAAACCCAACTGAGTTGTTAAATATTACCCATCACAAGAACAGATGTCACAAAGATGTCTTGAATTTTTCACTTGACTTCACCCTGTTTCTAAATAACAATGATTTTTTGGTAAGTGCTTACTGTGTGTCAAGCACTGTTCTAAGCACTTGTGTAGACATAAGTTAATGAGGTTGGATACACTCCCTGTTCCCTATGAGGCTAAGAGTCTACGTGACAATCTAAAGCAAGAGATTACACTGTGAGTTAAATATATTCACAGTATAGCCTCAGGAAGAATAAAAACCAGTTGCTACAATCTGCTGTTGAAGCAGATCAACTCTGATCAAAAGATGGTGAGATTCCTCCGGTAAATATATAAATGGCACTATAGAAGTCACTCGCCATATATTTTCTCCAAGGGCAGACAAAACAATGAAGAGAAATTAAATACAGTTACATACCTTCATAGCGAGAGCAATTAGGGCTCCTTCTGTTGGCTTCCCCATTAATGTGCTGTTTCTAATTACAGCATCATTGCACACACAGCCCGCCTATGAGAAATACACATAAACAGTGAAACCACGACTTTATCCTAAATTTCATTCAAGTCCCTTTCTTCTCTGAGCACTCACCTCAACAACTCTACTAACGGCTGGGTTGTAGAAACCATGAACAACATCTCCGTCAACAGTCACTTCCCCAAACTGATTGTAGCCTACTCCAGTAACCTAAAAGAACACAAACCGGCATCAAAATTACCGACCTGAAAAATACTCATGAGATGCAAGACAACAAGAACGGGTATGATCATTCTACAAAAGAAAACAAGAATGTTTTGGTGCATTCTTAAAAAAGCTTAAGGGTTGAGGGATCAGAGAGTGAGGGATCTCCCAAAGAAAAAGAATATGTTCCTGGTGTGAATTAAAAAGCTTTTCTTCCCAAACCCTGTCCTTCCCATTGCTATACACAGCACCACCGTCCTTCCTGTCTAACAAGCCCATAACCTGGGTGTTATCCTTGACTCTCCTCTTTCATTCAGCCCATCACTAAATCCTGTCAGTCTGACCTTCACCAGATGGCTAAAATCTGCCCTTTCCTTTCCAAGCAAACTGTTACCATGTCAATCCAAGGATTTACCCTATACCACCTTGATTACTGTATCAGTCTCCTTGTTGCCCTCCTTTCCTCCTGTCTCTCCCCGTTCCAGTCCATACTTTGTTTCGATGCCCAAATCATTTTTCTACAAAAATGTTCAGGCCATGTTTCCCCACTTCTCAAGAACTTCCAGTGGTTGCCCATCTACTTCTGCATTTTACACCTTACCAACTCATTTTACCAACTTTGCTCTTGGTAACAATCGTCTGGTCCAAGACGCTCATGATCTTGGCACTTCTCAGTTTTGTAAGAGTCACTTATGGCAGCTGAGTTCAGCTGTTTTTTTGATGTTTAAAAACAAATCTATCTCCCAATCTGATCTAGAAAGCAGGGAAAGGAAAGTAAGAGAACTTATTGGGGGTGGACAACCCAGCTCTAAAAAATTTCCCAATGCTGTCCTAGCAGTGCCTATAATATTTCCTTAAAGCTACCATCAGAAATCGGCTTTAAAACAGTCCATCACCTTGCCCCCTTTCCTCTCTCACCTCGCTACTCTCCTACTATAAAAGAGCCCACACACTTTGCTCCTCTGATGCTATTCTTCTCACTTCACTTCGATCTCGTCTATCTTGACACCGACCACTAGGCCCCATCCTGCCTCCGGTCTGGAACATCCTCCCTCTTCATATCCAACGGACAATTACTCTCCCCCTCCTTCAAGCCTTACTGAAGGCACAGCTTCTCCAAGAGACCTTCTCTAATTCTTCTTTTCCTTCTCTTCCACTCCCTTCTGTGTCACTCCCTGCCCAGCCCCACAGCACTTATGTACCTGTATTTTTATTTGCTTATATTAATTTCTGTTTCCCCCTCTAAACAATAAGCTCGATGTGGGCAGGGAATATGTCTGCTACCATGTACTCTCCCAAGTGCTTAGTACAGTGATCTGCACACAGTATGTGCTCAATAAATATGATTGACTGAGTGCCCTGATAAATATCATCAGCTACCTCATCCCTAATGCTTATTTGCCAAATGAGGGAAAGATGAAAAATTTTTTTTACTAAATAAGAACTACGTCTATCAATGGTCACCTAAACTATAAACACACACATACCTTCTTAAGATACTTGGGAAAAGCTCAGCCTTCTGGAATGACAGCGTGACTACCCAATATTTCTTCAGATAAAAGTTAACAACAGGCTAAACAGAAACTGAACTAACCCAGTATACTTTTGCATACAAAGTCTCTCACTTTCTTCTAGCCTCTAAATTTCTCCAAGGCTAAATAAACTATCGCAATCACTACATTTAAAAAAAAAAGCCTCTTGAGCTTCTCTTCTGAATAAAATAGACAACTGTCAGAAAAAAATAAAAAGGATAAAAGGATGTGTTGTGTGTCTGTGACAAAAACTGTGAAAAGAAAAAAAAGAATTCTGGGGTTTTACACTTAAGTTAAAACCAGCCATGTAATCTTACGAATACCATCAGCATCAATGAGGCATCAACAATAACAGCAAGGATTAATTCCTTTAAGGCGGGAAAAGTCTTGCTTATTAATTTGCTACACTAAGAATAAACTTCAGCAACAGAGGCAAGTGCTGGAAATGTGTTTAATGCTCAATTCCAAAATGTATTTTGTTGCAACTAGATTTCCAATAGAGTCAATACACAGGGTACTGATTACCATTCTGACAGTCATGCAAAACCAAAAATGGACTTGGGAAGTACTCTACCAGAGGTATGTTCTCCAATTATAAACTACAAACACAAGTATGGAGAAAGCCTGCAGGACTGCTTGACTAGCCTACATCACGATTCACCCATCTCTATTCCCATTTGCTCAAGTTAAAACACAGGAACACACTTTAACTACAACACACGCACACACAAAAAAATTTCCGCAGAGTACCTCAGCACGAAGTCCATCCGAAGTAAAGATGTGAGTAACAGTCATTTCGTTTTTGGTCAAAGTACCAGTTTTATCAGAACAAATTACATTGCAGCAACCTAAAAAAATAAATTAAGAGATCATCAGAAAGAGAAAAGGTGGAATATACTGAAGAAGGCCCACGATAATAACCACCAAAAGAATTTGGCAGCCTGCCTACTCCTCAAAGCTCTAGATCGTATCTCTAAAACACACAAGTACTTTTGACAATTACACAGGGTCTCCACTCAATTTTACTTTCACAATGCTTGCTTCATTTTCTTGATACATTTACGTACTCCAGAGCTCACTGATCACACTAGCTTTTTATCTTCAGTGTGATACAAAATTGTTCTTCATAGCAGCTCTGTGAGGTTTACTGAGACCTTCCTTGGAGGTCACTCGATAAAAACACGGGATTTAAATCCATCCAGAAGTGTTTAAAGCACTGCATGTGAGTGTATGCTATGGATGTATATTCTTCAAGAGCGCTTCCGGTTTTTCCACGACACTTTAAAAAGGGTTCAGAGAACTAGAAAAGGGCTCGGGTTCTGCCTGGAAAAATTCCCTAGAGTTAGCAAGCACGAACAGTGAATATGGAAACCCACTCTCTCATTTTTACTCCGAGTTTGTTGCCACTCATGGTGAGGGTTGTGCAGGTTGCCTTTCACCAAGCACATTTGTCAGGGATCTGAATCACACACCAGGGAATACTACCATGTTTCCATCCCTAAAAATCTTTTTTTTTTTTTTTTTAAAAAAAAAAAAAGGGAAAAAGCGCCCAGCTTTTATTGACCTGTCTGAAAACAGGGGGCTGGACCCAGCTAAGCTTTTGCAATCCCTTCCAGCTCTGACTCTACAGAGAACTGTTTAAAATTAAGTTTGGATTTACCCAGATATTGCTGCATCTTGCTATAATTCAAATGGAACCTATGTGGTAACCATATTTAGGATTATATATAAGAATTTAGAAGCAGAATGCAGAGCAACTCTACTTTGGACCTATTACACAAATCAAATGTCAGTGGACATCACTTTCAACTTAAGGTTCAACCAGGGGGCCAGACCTCTATATGCTTTGGGAACAATACTTAACTGCTTCTCTTGCTCATCCATAGGATCAAAGAGTTGGTCACAACTGAGCCGCTTAACTTAAAGTGCATTTATTATGGTAGAGGACAATACACTATCGACTGCTAAATCCACGGGGGTTTATTCATGACTTTTTTAATCATCCTCACTTCAAGTCAACATTCTCTCTGACACGGGCTTACCTAGAGTTTCAACAATAGGCAGTTTTTTCACAATAGCCCTTTTCTTTACCATTCTCATCACACCAAGTGCCAGAGTCACCGTTACTACGATTGGAAGCCCTTCAGGAATTGCCGCAACAGCCAAACTGTAACAGACATTATAATTAAAAATATTTAAAAGCAATCCAGCAATTTTGTAGACCATCACACAAATACTTCAACTGGAAGGTCATTAAACGCCGGATTGATGCCGTCTCTCTGCCCTCAAGGTATACTACTCTCCGTATTATCTCACTCAGACCTGCCGGACAAAATCAGTCTTAATCCTTGCCTGAAATTCAACCTAATTATATACTTTTACATTATGTTATTTAGGATACACTACATGCCCAAGGACTGAGCTGATCATACCACTCCTGCTCGACACAGGTCTCGCAAGCTAAGAGGTGGCAAGAGTGGGTATAACACCCCCACCCCCATTTTATAAAGGAGAAAACTGAGAGACAGAGCAGTGATGTCAAGGTCACAGCAGGTCAGCAATATGGTTGGGGTTTAACTACGAGATGTCAGACCAGAAGCTCCTTGGGGATGGGATTGTGTCTGCCAGTTTCACTGTAAAACTCCTTAGCCTTAAGGCAGTAGTCTGCAAATAGGCAGCACTCAATATGTACCACTGATTGAATAACAAACTCAGGTCTCCCAACTCCCAGGTCGATGCTGCCTTCTCCTTATCTTTCTCTTCTCTTTATCTGCCTTTATCTTCATCATCTGTTGAGCACTGTGTAGAGCGCTCTCTCCTAAGTGCTTGGGAGAGTGCAATACAAGTTTTGGGGTTTTTAATGGTATTTATTATTTATTGTTATTATTATTATTGTGGTATTTGTTAAGCACTTATGCGCCAGGCACTCTCCTAAGGGCTAGGGCGGATACAAGCGAATCAGGCTGTCCCATCTGGGGCTCACAGTCTCAATCCCCATTTTACAGATGAGGGAAATGAGATCCAGAGAAGTGAATTGACTTGCCCAAGGTCACAAAGCAGACAAGTGGCAGAGCCGGGATTCGAGCGCATGACCTTCTGACTCCCAGGCCCGTGTTCTATCCACTATGTCATGCTGCTTCTCAGCATAGTATTTGTTAAGCACTTACTATGTGCCAGGCACTGTTCTAAGCACTGGGGTAGATACAAGTTAATCGGGTTGGACAAAGTTGCTGACCCTCATGGGGCTCAGGTTCTTAATACCCATTTTACAGATGAGATAACAGAGGTCCAGAGAAGTGAAGTGACTTGCCCAGAGTCGACCAGAAGACAAATGGCGGAGCCGGGATTAGGACCCGGGACCTTCTGCCTCCCAGGCCCATGCACTAGCCACTAAGCCATGCTGCTTCTGGTACTCACGATCCCTGCCTACAGCAAGCTTGCCATCTAAAGGAGGTATTACCATATAAAGGAGATATTAACATAAAAAATGTATAATATATAATTTCAAGGTAAACTGTGGGCTTGAGAGTGGGGAAATCCAAGTGCATAGGAGCAGAAGGGAGAGGGACCCAGGGAAAAAAGGGGGGCTTAATTGGAAAGGACCTTTGGAGGAGATATGATCTTAATAAGGCATATGCATGGAAGGGAGAGAGTTCCAGGCTAGGGGGAGGATGTGGGGAAGGGGCTCGGGGCAAGCTAGACAAGACTGGGGAACAACAACAATAATAATAATGAAGATGAAAATTGTAGAATTTAAGCTGTTACTATGCGCTGGGGTAGATATATGCAAATTGGGTTAGACACGGTCCTTGTCCCATATAGATCTCAGTCTTAATCCCCACTGTACAGATGACGTAACTGAGCCCCAGAGGAGTTAATAGACTTGCCCAAGGTCACAGAGCAGACAAGTGAAGGAGCTGGGATTAGAACCCAGTTCCTTCTCACACTGAGGCCTGTACTCTATCCACTACACCAGGCTGCTTCTCTCAGTGAGTAAGCCGACACTAGAGAAACGAAGGTGTGCGAGCTGGGCCGTAACAGAGAATCAGTAAGGTAAGGTAGGAGGGAGCAAGCTGATTGAATGCTTTAAGTAATAATAATTATGGTATTTGTTAAGCTCTTACTATGTGCTGAGCAATAAAGCCTCGGTCCTCATTTAATCAAGGACCAGAAGCTGCACATTAAGAACTATTCAAAATGCCAAGCTCTAGAAAAATAGTTCTTATAACTACAGTGTGGCGCAGAGTTAAGCCCTTATATAATCAAATTTGTGAGCACCTACTGTGTGTGCAAAGCACTGCATTAAGTACTTGGGAAGTGTCTGTCTACAACAGGGTCAGTAGACACACTTCCTGCCCATAAGGAGCATACAATCTAGAGGGATAAATTCCACAATTATCAGCATGATTAGGAGAACTTAAAACAAGGCTTTTGTGATGTATTATTTCTAAACTGTATTTCCATTCTTAGATTAAATAGGAGTCAGGGCAGAGGTTTGTCTTCCTGAAACCCCACAATGGATCTCAACTTCTCAGTGTCACAAAGAAATGCTCCTTTCTCACAAGACCAAAAATCAGTACTTCAATATTGAGACAAACATTTCTCTATTTTAAAGGCCTCACCTTACACCGATTGTAAACATATCCAAGATATGCTTTCCTTGTAGCCAGCCCACCAGCATAATTATCCCTGAAACAGAATCAAATCAGTAATAATAATAATGGTATTTAAGTGCTTACTCTACTCCAAGCACTGTTCTAAGCACTGGGGTAGATACAACTAATTCAGGTTAGATACAACTAATTCAGGTTGGACACAATTCCTGTCCCACACTGTGCTCACATTTGTCCCAATTTTACATATGAGGTAACAGGCACAGAAGTTAAGTAGCCCAAAGAGCCACACAGCTGACATAAGTCAGAACCGGGATTAGAACCCAGATCCTTCTAACTCCCAGGCTCATGCTCTATCCACTGCAACAAACTATGGAGGGAACGTAAGCAAGACTACAGATAAATCATATTAAAATGCAGATGTGATAGTATTATACAGCACTTAAACTGTGCAACACACTGGCCTATAAAATCTGTAATGCATCCAAATTGCCTTTGTAATGACTACCAAAGCTCAGGACTATTTCAAAAGAGTCAAGGTGTTCCCTTTAGGGGTATTTAAATGCAGGATGTGATGGTTTGCCATTTCACTTATCTGCAGAAGCTGAAACCATCGAGCTACATTTTATGAGTTCAACCCTTATTACTTCAAATTAAAATCAAAAGCTTCATCATCCTCCTGTTTCCCCTTTTCTCTCTCACTTCAAGCCTGACTAGAGGGTGATACTTGCCAATTATATATGAAAACTAATTACAACTGTTAGGGATAGATTTTTAAATGGCTACTTTGATGACATTATAGAAGTCTGTAATACCTAGTGGCAGCAAGAAAAATTGTGTTGAACTGGAGCACTAAACACTAAAAAGTAACTAGTTAAAAACAAAAACCCACAATTTGGAGGGAGGCCACAAACCAACCGACAAAGAGGTTCATACAATTTCTTGATCCAAACCTGACAGTGTCAGCCATAAATACTTTAAATGGGAACAAGCCAGGAAGAAATAGGGTGGAAAAAAAAATTCACATACATTAAGGCCTCAAGTGAAGTTGCCAGTTTCAGGCATGTCAATCAATCAATTCAACAATGCCTGCCACTGTGTCACCAAAACAGGAATGCTTAGGTAGCAGTTAAGACACTCTCCTCTTACCTATTATTCCAAAAGAGTAAAAGGAAAGCTGTTTTCCTAAAAGATCCATGCTCTTCTGCAAAGGTGTCTTTGGAGCCTTTGTGAAATGGAAGAATAGAGGGAGCGCCATGATTAAATTGCTCAAATACTCTAACTCAGGTATTTACTTTTTTAAAAATTCGTAGCATGACTGTGCGGTCCAGTCCATTGTGCTTGGCCCAAATTCAGTCTTCCACACGCTAAGTTATATCACTAATCCATTCTATACCCAAAGTAAACCACTGTGTTCCAAGGTCCAAAAAAAATTCCCATAGTACTCAAGGCACTCAAAAACCATTTACCAGTTGAAAACCTAAAACTAGCTTGATGGTCCAAGAGGTATTGAAAATGTTATTGGTAAAGTAATAACAGCATTAACTAAAAACACATGAACATGTTTACAGAAATCAAACTAGGAAAATATGCACAAAAATCAATGGCATTTATTGAGCGCAGATGAAATCAGTGTAAGTGTGTGAAATTAGTGGCCCTGAAACTACAGTTTTCATACAGTCCAGTCATGGCAGAGACTAAAGAATTCTAAAAATGACAATAATAATAATAATAATAATAATGGAGTGCAGTTTCCTTTATTTTCCATTCCTAAGAAAAATTTTCCTAAATTAAAATTGATAGGGATGGGCCACATGCTAATTTTTAGCCTAGTGTCTGATAGATATACATCACCTTTGATCAACTAGAGTGTACTGTTACAGGTGCCTATAAAGAGAATTATATTTCACTACTGTGATTGTTACTATTACGATAGTTCTTAGGCACCTAACACATGCTAAATGCAAAAGTGGATAGAAGGTTAATCTGACCGATACAGTCCCTTTCCCACATGAGGCTCACATTTTCAGAGTTGGGGGAAGATAGTTATCGTCTCATTTCATAGACAAGGAAACCGGGGCCTAGAGAGGTCAAATAATTTGCCCAGTAACGGCCAGTGGCAGATTTGGGACTGGATTTCTTCCCACTAGGCTGGGCTGCCTCCAAAAATTAAAGGAATATTGATGACGTGATAACAAAGATTGATAGTGCATTGAAAACTAATAAAAGTCCTTTTGTTTCTTTAACACTAGCAGCATGGCCTGCTGGCCAGGACACCGGACTTGCAATTAGAATTTGGTGCCTATCTCAGCATTCTCTTACTGATTATTTCACAAAGTTTGTCTCTTCTGCTTTGTCAATTCAGGCATCATACTTAATGTCCATCTAATGAAGAGGATGGAAATTGTGCTAAGTTCACTTTGAACAAAGCTTTCTGAAGTACTCCAAATACTTTAATTAAAAGTCTCTGCAGGGAAATATTGATAACACATAATCAATAATAATATAATCAGACATATATGTAATCACATATATGCACTATTTTCTGATATATATGTATATATATACTCAGATATATACATATATTTATATTTAAAGGCCAAATACACTGGACAGTTGGTAATTTGCTGAAGTGAGAAATTGAGATTTTCATCTTTTGTAGCCCTTTGTTCCACTGCTGATTAATTTTCCCAAATTAGGAAGCAAATTGATGACATCGTAATCTCCAGAGATTAAGTTCTGGGTTCAATCAATTTTAACATCCTTTACCACTTGAACCACTAGAATACTGATGTTTTCAGATCAATTTTCTTCAGAACCTTTGTAATAGATATGCTCAAAAATAAGCTCTAGACAGTATGGGTGCTGTGAGTTAGCTGTCATGAGAATGAAAATGGCAATTTAATTCCTCAAGAGAAATAAATGCATCTACAGATTATCAGTCCCAAAACTTCAAAAATGAACCTACATAAATATCAGACTCTTATTTGAACGTAAAGAATAGTTTTAATTCTGAATGACTTCTTATATTTACTTTGGCCCTTCCAATTACAGTTTTCCTGATTATAGAGCCAGAGATAAAGGAGGGGAGAAGATACAGATGACCAAGGCCAAAAATAAAATAAAATATTAATTTACTAAAAAAAGAGCATCTCCTACCAAAAGTGCCTTGCTTCCTTAGAGTTAAGAATTTCAGTTATGAAATCATGTCAATTTTAAATATTCTTGTAAATTCTGGTACTCACTTCTTCTGCTTGCATCATTTTAAAAACTTCTCCAAATTCCGAGTTCTCTCCTGTTCCAATAACAATGCCCTGGGGAAAAACACAACATAAAGAATGGATTCCGCTCCCATTTCAATCCACCCCAACTCCTCAACAGGTTTTTCAGTAACAGTCATAAAAGACTTGTCTAAAGTAGAAGTCTGGGCTACACTACTGCAGTTTGCTATATTAAACTATTCTAGAGAGTTTTAAAAATTTTAGAGAATTTTATTTGTGAATCTGAAAACATTTGAAATGGTTTTAATTTTTAGCAGATCATAGATATTTAACCTATTAAAGAGCATGCCCGATGATGAATTAAAATAGATCTAGCAAAACAAATGATCTGACTGCTAGAACAGCAAGAGTGTAGTGTCAGATGCCATATATCTAAAATATACAGTAAGCATTTTGCACAGTGAATCACATATAAATGGGCTTCATTAAAAAGCACAGTTTTAAAAGGTGATGATGATGATGGTAGTCGTTAAGCGCTTACTATGTGTGACGCACTGTTCTAAGCACTAGGGTGGATACAAGGTCATCAGGCTGTCCCACGTGGGGCTCACAGTCTTAATCCCCATTTTACAGCTGAGGTAACCGGCACAGAGAAATAAAGTGATTGGCCCAAAATCACACAGCTGACAAGTGACAGAGGTGGGATAAGAACCCACAACCTCTGATTCCCAAGCCTGGGCTCTTGCTGCTAAGTCACGCTGCTTCTTTTTTGGTGAGAACTTGGTTCGGTATAATAGAACTGTGTCAATTTCCCCATTAATTTGGCCGGGGGACCTCAGGCAAACCAGTTAAGCTTCTTCCAACTCAGTTTCTCAGGATATTTCTTCAGAGTGATGAGCTTTCTTGACTTCTTTGGAAGGAAGGAGCTGATTGAAACTGCTGCAGGAGAAAACTACCTCCTTTACCAGAAAATTTTTTTTACCTTTGCTTTCCCACATCTAACCAATGTTCCCATGAAAGCGATATTGCTTCTTGAAGTGAGATCGCCATTAGTAGCAGCTGGTTGAGGTGTAGTCAGTTTGGAGCAAGGAGTCGTCTCGCCTGTCAGACTGGATTCATCAATAGAAAGATCCACTGCCTTCAGGGGGAGCGGAGGGGAGGGAGAGAGAGAGAAAGAGAAAAGTTACATTGGGTTATAGAGTTGATGTATTACCCTGAGTATTTATGAAATCATCTAAAGCTCTGGAGACTTGATATCATCAAGTCTTCTTCAGTTTGTCCTTCATCTTCAATATTATTAGATTCATAGGATATATATATATATATATATAAAGTCTATGAATCTAATTAAATATATATATATATTTTGAACCAATGTTTAAGGCAAGAACTGAGACCACTAATATAGGCAGGGAATTTTGAAGATGCTTAATTACATCCAGAAGTTTACGTTCTTTTATAACACTGCAGAACAGGTGGGAAAAAACGGCAACTCTAAAGGCACTTTCACAAGCATTTCATGGGGAGCAGGCTGTCAGAGTTTCACTCCCACAATGAGGGAAGAAAGCGTAAAATGGATCAAAGACATTGATTCTCAATAGTCAATTGTAAAAACAAACAACATGTTTTCTAGGCCCTGGTTTAACCTGTAATTGATTGGTCCTAAGAGGAAGCAGATTAATGCTGAAGATTAGGCAGAAAGATAATGGAGGAAATATCTGTGACAAAGATGATGAGGGTCAAAGGTGGAATCCAATCTCTTAGAGAATCTGAAAAACAAATGCCTTGGGAGGTCTGCATAAATCTACTTCCATGTCGGTGGATAGTGCTACAAGAAACCCCAGTCGCAAAGCTCTTGCTTTTCTCCACCAAGAACATTAAAACGATTTCCGTAACTATCTCAACTATATCAAACCTGCATTATCTTTCAAAGATCGGCTCTGATGAAGGAATTATGAAAATTCCTTTTTGCAAACATTCAAAAACTGAAGAAATCCTAGTAGTTACAGCAAGAGATGTGCAAATGATTTGGAAGACAGTGAAGTTAAGATGTGGTTTCTTCCATTTCTTGGGCAAAATACTGACAAACATTGCTGGGTAGTACACAGAAAATGTTGAGACTAGCGTAGAGACTGACTGGAAAAATAAAAAATGTGCCAAGGATTAAATCTGAGGCTCAGGGATCTATACTTCCCTAGTTATGCTGTTTTCAAAATGATTTGATCTTTGATCAAAATTTGATCACATGAGAAAATAAGCAATATTACTACTACTAGTACAACTGAGGAAAATCAACGTTCTATACGAGCCTTTGCTCATTAGATAATAATGTTGGTATTTGTTAAGCGCTTACTATGTGCAGAGCACTGTTCTAAGCGCTGGGGTAGACACAGGGGAATCAGGTTGTCCCACGTGGGGCTGACAGTCTTCATCCCCATTTTACAGATGAGGTAACTGAGGCACCGAGAAGTGAAGTGACTTGCCCACAGTCACACAGCTGGCAAGTGGCCAAGCCGGGATTTGAACCCATGACCTCTGACTCCAAAGCCCGTGCTCTTTCCACTGAGCCACGTGGCTCACTGCGGGTAGAAAACTTAATAGTATTCTCTAAGCACTTACTATGTGCCAGGCGCTGTACTAAGTGTTGGGGTGGATATAAGCAAAATTGGGCTGGACACAGTCCCTGTCCCATGTGGGGTTCTCAACTTCAATCTTCATTTTAGAGAAGAGGTAAGTGAGGCCCAGGGAAGTGAAGTGACTTGCTCAAGGTCATACAGCAGAAAAGTGGTGAAACCGGAATTGGCCTGTGCTCTATCTACTACACTGTGCTGCTTCTGTTGTCCCTGATAAGCATTTAGTACAATTTGATGCATTCTGGAGGGGCTCAATAAATATGATTACTACTTCTGCATCAAGCTACTGGGAGACTGACAGTTGAGTAACTAGAGGATATCGGGTTTCACACCAAATTCAAAATCTAGAAAACTGTGCAGGTCCTAACTTTCTACATGGTTGAGACACCTGGATTTCCAGATTGCTTCACAAGGTCTCCAGCAAGGCCCTGGAAATGGCTCACCAGCATTGAGGCAAAGTTCACCTTTGCTGGATGGAAAAAATGAAAAGATAGCAGGCTTCCCCAGCAGCCACTCAAATAGCCAGTGCAAGCACAGAGGGCGGAAAAAGTGATCTGAAGACACCTAAGGTCCACTCTCCAATGATGTTATAGAGCAGTCCCTTACTTTCTAAGCCCCACGTGGGACAGGAACGGTATCTGGACTGATGATACTGCATCTATCCCAGTGCTTGGCATACAGTTAGTGCTTGAAAAATACAACTATTCCTTTTATTCCTGTTGGGAGATGACCGCAACTGACAACCCAGCCTGTTGCTCTCCTTGAGCAAGGCAGTCCCCAAAACAAGACCGCCCTGTGGAGGAAAGCACATCCATTCAGCAAGGAACTATTTTATGTGCTCACAATGTGGAACAGATTGTTAAACACGACCTTTTCAGCCACATCTGCACATGCACACACGCCTTATACATATGTTCGCTGTCAGTAGCAGCAGCTGCAAAACTAAAGCAAAAGACAGATTTGTGTACCCGACTGCAGGAAACAGTCAGGTCTAGTGAAAAGAGAACGGGACAGAGTCAGGAGACTTGGGGTTGCTGGGGGCAAATCAATATAACTCTCCGTACATCTATTTCCTCAATGGCGAGTGGGAATTGTTCCCTGCCTTAAAATACCATAAGAATAAATAAGATCATAAATGTGCAAAAGTACTCAAAAAAAAAAAGTCCTATACAGTTAAAGTTTGACTATTTTTAGATAGAATCCCACTTGGAATTTCACTTCTTCTTCTTTACCTAGCCACTCTCAGGTAGAGTGTGAGAAGGAAGAATGACACACAGTTTCTTTCTTCTGCTACCTGCAATCTATCTAGTTTGTGAATTATAAAGAATTGTCAAAAGTTAACCGTATTTACAATATCATCATTTCCAGTAGTAGTACTAGATGCAAAGTAAACAAAAACAGGAAAAATGAATATATATCAGAGAACAAAAATAGAGTCTTACTTAGAAATTGAACTTAAAGTTAAATTACGTTACCAAACTTACGAAAAATTTTGGACCGATACCTGTCCTTGTGAAAAGCAAACAACACAAGTCCACTCAAGAAGTTAATTAAAAGGCAAATTTCTGGAAAAATTCATTAACTCAAAATATTTAATTGCCACCTCATTTAATCATACTCGCTTCTGCTTTTTAAAACTGAAGTTCTACATGCTGATCCCTAGGATTTCAGGAACTTTCAATGAAATGACTGGTGTCCACTACATAATAATCAGAACAACAAAAATCGTGGTATTTGTTAAGGGTTTACTATGTACTAAGCGCTACGAGATAATCAGGTCCCACATGGGGCTCACCATCTAAGTAGGAAGAACAGGTATGAGCATTTGATATTCTCCCCACCCTCAACCTCACAGTCTTTATGTACCTGTCTTTAAACTATATATGTCGTTTATTTATATTAATGTCTGTATCCCCCTCTAAACTGTAGGCTCACTGTGGTTACGGAACACACCTGCCACTCTAGCATTGTACTCTCCCAATTGTGTAATACTCTACCCACCCTAAGTGCCCAATAAATCCCACTGATAAGGATACTGTCCTCTCCCAAGCTCTGTGTGCTCCACTGATAAGGATAGTGTCCTCTCCTCTAAGGAGGAGGAAGCGGAGGCCCAGAGAAGTTAAGTGCTAGCACAAGGTGCCACAGCAGGTAAGTACAAGAGTCGGGATTAGGACCAAGTCCTCTGACTCCCAGATCCATGCTCTTTCCCCTAAGCCATGCTGCTTCCCTGAATACGCTGAATATAACCGATTCAACCTGATTAGTCTGACGATAATCAAATTGCAACTGTTCAGTCTGCATGCTTTTCAAGATGAACTGGAGGCCAAGAATTTTCAAATTTGAGCAGTCAACACTTTGGCTTATATCCACACCTCATTGTTATCGTGAAGCCCCCCTCACCCCACTTCTCTTCCCTAACCCCTTGGCTCTCCCTAAAAAGCCTCCGGCTTACCTCAAACAGGCGTAAGTCAGCAGGAACTCTGTCACCCACTGACAGACACACTGTATCTCCCGGAACCAAGTCCCGTGCAAGTGTATGCTCCAACCTCCCCTCGCGCACACTGTAACGAGAGATAAGATTAACCAAAAACACCCCACACATTTCAGTGATCTCTTTCTAGTTATTTTGCCCGTGGAAATACATACTATATTACCAGTGCTTCGATTATTAGAATGAAAGGTAAGGAGTGTTTCTTTAATTCTGGCCATCGAAATAGCTCATACAACAGGAAACATGGGCTGAGCCATCTGTTCAGATAATACAGTGGAAGACTGAGATATTTTAAGTCATCTGCACAGGACAAATTGTACTTAAACTATGGACGCATCCTGAGGCTTCCTAAATCAGGATCAATTTTTAAATTGCGAGATTCCAAGATTCAAATGGACATATTGTCTTGGTACAAACCAGGCATACTTATGAGGCATCACTGGCTTCTATTGGATTTGATAAGCATCGGACTCTCATATTTCTATGTGGCCACTTCGAACATTCATTCTACATCAGACAAAAGCAAAGATCATACCAGTGACATTCTGGTGGTACCAGTTTACTCAGCTCCTCAAGAGATTTTTCTGAGCGATACTCCTATAACAAGAAAGTCAAAAGGAAAGGAAATGCTTGAATGTAACTTTAATTACGAGCATAATGATTAGCGTTTGTTTTCTTTTATGCATAATCAAAATTGTACCCAAAATTCTGCCACATATTCTTGGTGATTGGGCAAATTCAGAGGATGCCAAAATGTCCTGCTCCTCCACTGCCTGGCTAAACATCACAGATCTACGGCTGGATGCAGCGTCTCCACTGGGCCCTGCCTTGTCCAGAGGAGCTCCAAGTGAGAGGTTCTCAGCTCATGGGGGATTCCTGGAGTCTTCAGGGTGTGAGGTTACAGGAGAATACTAGGCCTCTTTACATAGAAGATTCTATGCTTGGATTTCAACAGAGACAAAGATCCGAAGCTTTAGTCACCGTGAAGGCGAGAAGCAGTGTGGCTTAGTGGAAAGAGCCCGGGCGTGGGAGTCAGACGTCGTGGATTCTAATCCCCGCTCCATACTTGTCAGCTGTGTGACTTTGGGCCAGTCACTTCACTTCTCTGTGCCTCAGTTACCTCATCTGGAAAATGGGGATTAAGACAGTGAGCCCCACGTGGGGCAACCTGATTACCTTGTATCTTCCCCAGTGCTTAGAACAGTGTTTGGCACACTGTGAGCACTTAAATACCATTATTATTATTACTTATTCAAGAGGACTCACTTGGAATTTCCTAAATTTATACAAGTAAATATTTCAGACTGCTCTGCTTTAACTGACAATTAAACAACTTTGTCTGAAACCTGTAACAACAACAAAACCTTCCCCTATCCCACAAGACTATTGCTCCAAATTCTGTCTCTTGCATCAACCGGAGCTACCCAAGTGAAAAAAATCAACCTTTTTTGAATGTTATATTACACGAACAAGCTGTGATCCTTGCCTTCTAAGACATGATTACATTTTAGAAGCAAGAAAACCTACCAAACATACTTCCAACTCCACTGTCATAATAATGGTGCTTTACTGTTAGATGCTTTTTGCTGTGTGTTTTCAAAAGGGTAATCCACTACATGTTGTATACCTTTCATTCATTCAATAGTATTTATTGAGCGCTTACTATGTGCAGAGCACTGTACTAAGCGCTTGGGATGAACAAGTCGGCAACAGATAGAGACAGTCCCTGCCGTTTGACGGGCTTACAGTCTAATCGGGGGAGACGGACAGACAAGAACAATGGCACTAAACAGCGTCAAGGGGAAGAACATCTCATAAAAACAATGGCAACTAAATAGAATCAAGGCGATGTACAATTCATTAACAAAATAAATAGGGTAATGAAAGTATATACAGTTGAGCGGACGGGTACAGTGCTGTGGGGATGGGAAGGGAGAGGTGGAGGAGCAGAGGGAAAAGGGGAAAATGAGGCTTTAGCTGCGGAGAGGTAAAGGGGGGATGGCAGAGGGAGTAGAGGGGGAAGAGGAGCTCAGTCTGGGAAGGCCTCTTGGAGGAGGTGATTTTTAAGTAAGGTTTTGAAGAGGGAAAGAGAATCAGTTTGGCGGAGGTGAGGAGGGAGGGCGTTCCAGGACCGCGGGAGGACGTGACCCAGGGGTCGACGGCGGGATAGGCGAGACCGAGGGACGGCGAGGAGGTGGGCGGCGGAGGAGCGGAGCGTGCGGGGTGGGCGGTAGAAAGAGAGAAGGGAGGAGAGGTAGGAAGGGGCAAGGTGATGGAGAGCCTTGAAGCCTAGAGTGAGGAGTTTTTGTTTGGAGCGGAGGTCGATAGGCAACCACTGGAGTTGTTTAAGAAGGGGAGTGACATGCCCAGATCGTTTCTGTGGGAAGATGAGCCGGGCGGCGGAGTGAAGAATAGACCGGAGCGGGGCGAGAGAGGAGGAAGGGAGGTCAGAGAGAAGGCTGACACAGTAGTCTAGCCGGGATATAACGAGAGCCCGTAATAGTAAGGTAGCCGTTTGGGTGGAGAGGAAAGGGCGGATCTTGGCGATATTGTAGAGGTGAAACCGGCAGGTCTTGGTAACGGATAGGATGTGTGGGGTGAACGAGAGGGACGAGTCAAGGATGACACCGAGATTGCGGGCCTGCGGGACGGGAAGGATGGTCGTGCCATCCACGGTGATGGAGAAGTCTGGGAGCGGACCGGGCTTGGGAGGGAAGATGAGGAGCTCAGTCTTGCTCATGTTGAGTTTTAGGTGGCGGGCCGACATCCAGGTGGAGACGTCCCGGAGGCAGGAGGAGATGCGAGCCTGAAGGGAGGGGGAGAGGACAGGGGCGGAGATGTAGATCTGCGTGTCATCTGCGTAGAGATGGTAGTCAAAGCCGTGAGAGCGGATGAGTTCACCGAGGGAGTGAGTGTAAATGGAGAACAGAAGAGGGCCGAGAACTGACCCTTGAGGAACTCCAACAGTTAAAGGATGGGAGGGGGAGGAGGCTCCAGCGTAGGAGACCGAGAATGATCGGCCAGAGAGGTAAGAGGAGAACCAGGAGAGGACAGAGTCCGTGAAGCCAAGGTGAGATAAGGTATGGAGGAGGAGGGGATGGTCGACAGTGTCAAAGGCAGCAGAGAGGTCAAGAAGGATCAGAATGGAGTAGGAGCCATTGGATTTGGTAAGAAGGAGGTCATGGGTGACCTTAGAGAGAGCAGTCTCGGTAGAGTGGAGGGGACGGAAGCCAGATTGGAGGGGGTCTAGGAGAGAATGGGAGTTAAGGAATTTCTGCATCATAGGGGGATATTTTGAGGATTAATGGGCCAAATTTTACATGGGCTTTTGATGAAAGGTATCATATAAGTATACAGAATTAAAAACACATGCTAGTCCATGTTTCCGTTACTGTGGGAACGGTCACTGGATTTCTTGTATTTTAATTATTTTGTATTACTATAGCTCCTTTAATTCTGTGTGGTTTTTGCATTTATTACTTCTACACCCTAGGGTGGCTTTAATGTGTCTGTAACAGGTAAATTCAGTTTCTGGCAAGTTAACAGTGGAAAGCTCAAAATCAGGCAAGGTTCCAATAATCTGATTTTGATTGCTTTTTCCACTGCATTGCTAGGAAAGAGAAAACTGGGTACTAAATACACAATCAGTACATTCAGCTAACAGAACGAAATCCTCTAGAGGAAAAGATTGGTTTTATGACAAATTTTAATCCATGCAAGACCAAAGACCACTGAAATCCATAAAGTGGAGCAAATTTTAGGATCGTCATATATGAGCTATACGATTAATCATACCAGGCTGATAGGCTCCCATCAGTCCAAGTGCTATGCTGCACTTTCTGAAATTACAATAGGTCTTCAAAATGGCTTTTCAGACCTTTTCTTTTACAATCTATTTTAGCTTATTTACAACTACTCAGTATCCTGCAATCATTCATTCTCCCCGCATAACCTGACCATAGAATCGAAATGTAACGAGACTTGCTTCCAAGCAGGTAACTGCATTTCTGGACCGTGTTGTTGGTGACCAAGCCTTCCTATCTCATATGAATTGTATTTATCACAGCTTAACAGCCAGACCAGAAAGGTATTCACATTACTATGGCTTCTACAGAATGCCAAATGCTGGATTAACTGTGTTTGGTGAGACAACCAACCCTCTACAGTGACATCCAGGAGGCTCAGCACTACACTGGAGAATGAAGACACCTGCAGGGAAACACCTGCAGGGAACTTTATTGTAAGAGTCCCACCATACCCATTTACTGTTCACATTGGTAATCATCACCTAAATGACAGGCTCTACCTGGCAGCCTTAATTCAGACAAACGGAATATGCTCGATCTCTAAGTTCCTCAGAGCTCCTTGGAGGTGAGCAATGTATTGTCAAAGAAGTTTGGACAGGGGTGTCTATTTAAGCATGCAAAACAAGTGACAGGCAAGACAAAATAGTGGCTTAACCCACCTGGAGAGACCCGAGCCTAGATCAGACCAATAATGCCACACCAGGGATTTGAGGTCCTGGACCTATAAAACACTTCCAAAGCAGCAATGCCTGGTAGTGAATTTTCTGTAGCAACCAGATAAATGATATTTAAAAAAACATTTTTCACCTTAGAAAATGAGGTAAATAAATGGGAGAATACAGAAGTGGCCAACAAGCGACACCTCTGGCTTCTTTAAGAAGTCAGAATGAAGGCGATTGGAGACAGGAAGAATGGGAAATCTGTGAGACGTGAACACAGAAAGGGAGGTATTTTCTACTTTGACAACTTTACGAGCAAAAAAATCTACATGATTTTGGACTTCACATTCCAGAAGAAAGGTGAGAATTCCTAGAGTCATTTTAATGACACCATCTCTCAGCTCTTGAGCTGGTATGGTCCTAGCTGGAGATTTTCTGATGTGGTTACTCAAGGCTATTTAAAATACGTTCCCAGAGTCACAAAGTGGCTTTCATATATTGGAGCTCAGGGAACATCAAGCCTTCTACATTACAGACCTTACGAAACATTTGATAGTAGTCCAAGTTCTGAAAGCTACAAAAGTATTTTGCGAGTTCTGAGGAAATGTATCAAAATTTCACATCTATGTCATAATCTCAGGTGCTTTATTTAACCAATTACCCTTCAACATAAGGAGTACTCTTAGTCAAACTACTGCCAACAGCCATTTTTGAGAATGGAGTTAGAGTCATGGAAGCTAGTTTTATACTTCCTAGCCTCCAGGAAAGTCAATGGCCTATTGGAATCATCAAAAATAAATATCTGTATCAGACAGGAACTATGCTCAAGACTCTGAACTAGGAGAACACCTGCAAACCTGAGATACTGGGAAGCAGCGTGGCTCAGTGGAAAGAGCACGGGCTTGGGAGTCAGAGGTCATGGGTTCTAATCCCAGCTCTGACGACTGTCAGTTGTGTGACTTTGGGCAAGTCACTTCACTTCTCTGTGCCTCAGTTACCTCATCTGTAAAATGGGGATTAAGACTGTGAGCCCCACGTGGGACAACCTGATTACCTTGTATCCCCCTCTACAGATCAGAATAGTGCTTTGCACATAGTAAGTGCTTAATATATGCCATCATTATTATGAGCTTCTATGCAGACAGAGAAAATTGTCATGAACCAGCCGAAAGCAGATCAATGTTATGAAATAACCTGTAAATGAAAAGGACCTACACATAGCCAAATATATATTTTTTTCCTCCCCCAGTTGGAATGTTGTCACGAAATACAGCTAAAGCATCCCACACTCAGAATGATTCACAGAAAGCTAAGTCCAGGACTGAAAAGAATATCCTTTGACAGACTACGTGGCACCACGATTCAATTTCAGCTGAAGATGTACGGCTATTTCACTGTAATTTCTATACACTTGCAGGACCTGGACCTACCAGATATCATTAAGCACCAACTTGATCAGTTCCAACAAGGGAACCTATTCATCCTATCTATCAAAAAGCAAGATAGGTTGCACATCACAGAATCCTGGAAGGCAGTAAATCCACCAGTATCATAGCACTGTTTGCCTCAGACAGCTGCAAGGGGGAGGATATGTGAGGAGAGGGGGAGAGTGCAAAAGATCCAAGTAGTTGCTCTGTGATGAGCTGAAGGCAGGCACCTAGGGAATAGATAACCAAACGAGATGGCCTCTCTGTGGAAAACCTGGAGACAATTTTGATAAGCATACCAAGCCTGGAATATAACAATCAGAAATGAGGGCAGGGGTTTTACAAAGATTTGGAATCCAAGAGCAGAATAAAATAAAAAAAAGCATTAGGCACTACAAACAACAAGTGCACTAACTTGGAAAAGGACAATCCTTGTATGTCCACAATGAGAAGGAATGGTCAGTAATGCAATCTTTTCAGCCACATCCACCCCTGAGTAAAATTTCACCATTAAAATTATCTTCCAATTTGAACAGATGTGCATACGCATAAATGTTCTAAATTCTGAAAGCACTTATTGAATTCTAAAATATAAACTGAATTCTATTCAGCCCCATGTGGGATACAGACTGTCCTGATTATCCTTTATCTATCCCAGTGTTTAGTAGTGCTTGGCACTGGAGTGATTTTTACACCAGAGTTATTACTGTGAGTCTTTCAAAGTCTTTAAATCTAAGTTTGCATCACTGTGTGTACCCTCAGCTTTTCCATAGAATTGGAAAGTTATGACTATGTTGTTGGATAAAACTAATTTTTAGAGCACCAATTCTGTTATCAAGCCATAAACCACTCAAAGACCAGGGACCACTACTGCTTAATTAACACACTCAGCCTAAATACAGGAGAATTAAATGGAGAGTTCTGGTTATATATTTACCTCTTTTTTTTAATGGTACTAGTTAAGCACTCACTAGGTACTGAGTTCGATACAAGCTAATCACGTTAGACACAGTCCATGACCCACATACGGCTCACAGTTTAAGTTGGAGGGGGGAAGATTTCATCCCCATTTTACAGGTGAGGTTACTCAGGCACAGAGAAGTTAAGCAACTTGCCCAAAGTCACACAGCAGACCAGTCAAGGAGCTGTGATTAGAATCCAGGTCCTGATGCCCAGTCCTGCACTCTTTCCACTAGACCACACCGCTGTACATTAGTCCTTTATTCAACACAGATGTTTGGAGCTTTCTCCAACTGGATGCCTTATAAGTGTTCAGTTAATTGCTTTACCTTAGAACAGACAATTTTACCACAAACTGCAGAGGAACTGGGCCGTTACAGCAAAGGAGCTGACTGGGTAGCTATGGAGAATACCTTTATAACCAAGAGCAACCAAAGACTGCTGGCTTCAGAAAATAAGTTCAAAATTTTAAACAAGCCAGAAAGACTTCACCAGAATACAATGTCTAACATATGACCCATCTCTACGGTTAGCATCACTGTACCACCACCTGTAAAACTCTATTTTAGTTTAAATCCACACCCCCACCACCCTAACCTATTCATGTCGGTATTTTGATGAATCTGGGACTACTTTTAACCTTCCAACAGAAAACTTCAGAAATTCAAGGCTGATTTTTTTTTTTTAACCACAGGGTCATAGGCATAAATAATCTGAGTGGCTTATAGCTTTATTTTAAACCAACCGTAGAAGCAATTTTAAATTGAGATATTTTACGACAAGCCACTAAACATCCTACTATGAAGCCAAAGCCTCATTCTCCCTCTTTGCCCTTCTCAATGGTTAGGATTATATTTGAAGCTGAAATTTGCAAAATGGCAAAATAGACTCCTTACCTGAACAAAGGCAACAGTAACAACAATAAGTATTGCCTACAAACACAAAGACAAACAATTAGTTTTTTCAAAATTAAAGCTGCCTCAAAAAGAGTAACTGAGTTTCATATTTGAGGGCAGACCCCTAGCTCACCGATACAGGGGCAATATTTGTTTAGAGTAGTTTTGCCAACTCAAAATGCTAAGTAAGATACCACATTCAAAAACTACTATTCCTATGGGCACATAGAGGTTTTTAGCCCAGACTTTAAAATGGGCTATTTGACTTTAAAGTTTGGTTATCTGTCTGCCTTTTGTCTGGCATTAACTGACACAAAAGAGAAATTTAATTCTTAAAGCTAGTCTAATCACCTCCTTTATTCTTCGGGTATTTTCTTCACTTATTTTTACAGTGCTTTTGGAGATCTTGAATAAAATTATCTCCACGTTGCTCATCAATAACCCGATATTATTTAAAAACTCTTAAAAGGACACACACTGCCATAGCTGTATTTACTACAAATTGAACTAATGAGACATGTTAAGGAAATGTTATAAACAATATTTTAACTGGAGGAAGTCATTCTAATCACTGAAAATCTGGTGTATATTCACAACCAATAGAAGATAGAGGGGTGAGCAACAATAAAACAAAACCCGAGTCCTCATGAATTTCAAGGAGATATAACTGGCTGAGTCAAACGTCCTATTTTCAATTTAGAGTTTAACATTTCTCAATTCTCACACACATTCTCCCTAGTCAAAATAAAAACATTTTATATGGACCAACAAGCTTTAGGTGTGTGTTTATTTTTAAAATTAATGACCAATATTTTAATCAACTTTTGGCACTTATTTTGAAAATGATCAGGGTATAAAAGGTATATCTCTCTTCCAATTTAAGAGAACATTTTATATAAGATGAAAAGTTGAGCCATAATGAAAAAAAATTATGTAAACTATAGGAATGTAGATTATTCATTCATCAGCATTTTAAATAAGTAAAGCCCATTTTACTCAAGTAAAACTTCAGAAATAAAGTTTCAGATACTTACCACAGTGATACTGACGGCATCATCAAACTGATGCATTAAAACACTGATGACTGCAGAAGCCAGAAGCAGCATAATAAGGGGATTTTTAAACTGCAAGTAGAATATAAAAAATTCAGCATTGTTCTGAAAATGGGACTACTGCCCTCTAACACCGTTTAGCCTTAAAACATGCATTCTAATCAACTGCATTTACTGAGTGCAGAGCACTAAACACTTGGAAGAGTCCAATATAAACAGATTTGGTAGACACATTCCCTGTTCATAAGAGTTTATAGACTAGAGAAGTGAAATGACTTGCCCAAGGTGGCTTAGTGGACAGGACACGGGCCTGGCAGTCAGAAGAACCTGGGTTCTTATCCCAGCTCTGCCACGTGTCTGCTATGACAGCTCAGGTGAGTCACATCTCTGTGCCTCAGTTCCCTCATCTGTAAAATGGGGATTAAGATTGTGAGCCTGTGGGATAGGGACTGTGCCAATCTGACCACCTTGAATCTACTCCAGCCCTCCAAACAGTGCTTGGCACACAGTAAGCACTTAAATACCATTAAAAAAATTGGTTCACACAGCAGACAGGAGGCAGAGATAGGATTGAAACCCAAGACCTTCTGACTTTCAGGCCCCTGCACTATCCACTGGGCCATACTGCTCCAATCCTGGACCAGAACCATTGGGTTCTTTGGTTGTCAGGGACTAATTTTAGTGATGAAAACTAAAGCCATACGGATTATAGCTTTTTAATATAAAAATAAAGAATTGGATAACTTCAGATGTATGCCAAAACTAAATACATGTCAGCTCAATAGTGAGCAGCTCGGTAAAATCCTACTTTTTGGAGAACTGTAAGAATAAGGAGAATGGCTTTGGAGTGCTAAAGTCAAGAAACAGGTCTAATGACTTCCAAGTTTTATTGATTAGAAAATCTCTCATCTGGGCACTGCCATCTCAGAGCTCACCACCCCAAAGCAGGTGCTGCATGTATGCATTCATGAATCAATCAATGAATGCTATTTACTGAGCACCTATTCAGTCCTAAACACTTGCAGGAGTAAAATACAATAAGTAGACACAATCCCTCCTTTTAGTAAGGTTTCCGTCTAGTGGCAGATGTGGGGAAAATAAAGAAAGAGAGGCCCCAAAGTTCTGGACACATAAGAAAACCCTGCAAGTGACAGTGCTGGGCTATATGCTAGATTATCTCTTAAAGACTCTTCAGGCATTCTCAGGTGTTAAAAAAAAAAGTCAGTATTTTACTAATAGAATGTAAAGAGTTTAAAATGTAGAATTTGTGAGCCTTGACTTATTCTATGGCTAAATAAGTAAATGTCTACTGTAAATAGGTCATTGTACGGATGCCTGAAGTGTTCATTATCATCAACAGTATTAAGTGAAAAACTACTGTACTAGGGGCAGAGGGGACTTACAAAAAATATAGTTATTACCCTCAAGGACTTAGAATTCAAGATAAAAGCATCCTTGTTTGCTTTTTAACAAAGGGTCACTGACAGTCAGAGTTCGCATTTTATACTTTTACCACAAATTATTTCCCAAATAAGCAAATACCTTGGCCAGCTGAATTTGCCTCATATTACCTAGCAAGATACCTTATGTTACATTTTAGTAGTAGTAATCGCAAGAAATACTTCTCATTCAAGAACATGAACAGCAATTTAACATCTTATTCATCATATGTGCTGCTTATGACAGTCGTAGAAGAGATGACCCTCAGTACTCTAAGCTTTATATGGATGAGAAATGGAACTGTCAGTTGTACCTCAGGGTGGGTTTGTGCTTACAGAATTATTGACCAATGGGTTAAAAAAAAAAAGTTAACTTGGCTATCTCACTGAGTCACTCACTGAATGACACCTCAAGCACAAAAGATCAAACCACCAACTTGCTTGTCTGAAGTCATTACATTTACCACTCCAACAGCTCTAAATTAAATCGAGGATTTGAAGAGTTCATCTACTTGCTTCATCTAGAAAAAGTTCCCCAAAATAATGAATGGCAAATTATGAATGAAGGAGAGAAGAAGGAAAAGAAGTTTCACCTGGGAAATATATTTTTTCCATAATGGTTCATCTTCACTGATATCAAACTCATTCCATCCATGGAATGCTCGCCTGTGACAAACTTCACATTTTTTTAGGCCATTCTGAAGATCAGCCTGTTGGATTAGGCAGAACAGTCGAGTTATTATGAATTTTAAAACATGGAGAGGTGAAGTTTCACAAGTTAGTCAAAAGAAATCCAAAATTGATGCTAATTTGACCTTATTTACTGTAACTGCTCCCTTTAAACTCACTGGTTCATTAATTCCATATTCAGATTTTCACACCTAAAAGCCCCAATAAAAAACAGAACTAAAGAATATGAGATTTGCCCAACCAAATGCAATTCAGAGGATTCACGGGATTAGAGAAACAAATATCACGGGTAGAAAATGGGCAAAAAATATGATACAAAAGAAAAAGGGATAAATGGCTACTTTTCAAGACGGAGATAAACAGTGCCGCCCCCCCCCCCCCCAAGGATTTCTGCTTGGACCAGTTTTAACAAACTTCATAAATGTCCTAGAAGAGGAAATAAGCATTGAATTCTCAAAGCTTGGAGACAACAACAAGCTCTTCGATGTCATCAAACACCAAGAAGACACCAAGAAGATGGGGATAAACCGCAAGCAGTTCTTATGGAGCCAAGGGGATGGGTTGGAAAATAGCTGATGAATCTCAGGGTGAGCCAGTGCAAAACAATGCACCTGCGGGAAAATTATCTCTATCTGGCCTTCACTTATGAAGAGAACACTACTGCGGCTGTGGACAGGATCATCCAGGTGAATGTGCTTGAAAAGAGCTGGACACAGTATAGAAAAGGGCAAAATCAGGGGAATGAAAGAGATGTCACAAAATAGGGTAGATTGAAAACATTAGAACTCTTCACTCTGGAAAGATGGATGTCAAGAAATGCAACCATCATCCAGGTCTTCCAAGCATTCAGTTGCCATCAAGATAAAACCCTGGGCTGGGAAAAAACCATAGGTATGAAGAAATTATGGCATTCTTTTGTAATCAAAACACTAAATTCTGCTCCTAGATGAAACACATTAGCAGTGCCTAACAATGGATGTCTCCTGGATCAATAAAGTTAATTTCTAGTACTTAGACAGCAATAACCATATGAAATGGAGACCTGAGTAATTAATGGGTTTATTTGCTCCATACAAACCATTTAAAGTGATCATTTATGCCAAAAAGCTCTACTCTGGGTTATGAATCACCTGACTCTGATATTCACTCTTCCATTTCTCTTGGACAATGCAAATTCAGTATCGTAGGCCCCAAAACACAACTCCGTCATTGGCCCTCTTGATTCAATGTCAGATCTTTCAAGAAAGAACTGCAAAACTTATTTTGGAACTTTCCCATACAGAATCACAAAACAGGAAAAATAACACTGCCAGTGTAAGTGATTTAGAATTGGTGGGCAGATAATGACCACTTCCTTAAACCCTTCTCACCATCTCAGCTGGGATGGGCGAAGGGATGCTGCGAAGTGGATATGGGGAGGAAAATCAAATTCTAAATTTCTCTATACTCTTAGAACCACAGACCATGGTACATTTAGAGGACTAAAAGATAGTTCATCTTTTCTTTAAAAGACTGGTGGGGGCGGGGGGCAGTTCACACATTGAAAAAAAGATTCTCCCTGCCTTTTTAAATTGACCAACTATATAAAATCCTGGTTATTTTACATTTTTTTTTTTTTAACAATTCTTCAGCATGGTCTATTTTCTCTCAAAATACTGCAGAACTTTAATCTAAAACACAATAGTTGGCCCTGCAGGAGTGTTTTGATTTTTTTTTGGGGGGGGGGGGGACATTGGCCAGAACTTGAATGAGGTTTGACTTTCTAAATTTATCCTTAAACAACTCTACATTAATATAGGATACTAACACAGGATAGGGGCTAATAAGTGAGGATTTATAAATCCCTTGTTCACTTACTTGAAGAATACTTGCAACCTCATTGACTGGTAGTTCACTTGCTTTTTTTGAAGTCAATACAGGAATCATTTTCTCATTTTCACCATTAGGTATATGCTCAAAACGTGCAACCTAGGAAGCAAAAAGTACAAGTCAGAAAGGGGACCATTAAGCAAAGCAGAAATTGGGTAACAAGTATCTGAATTTCCACATTATTTTCTCCAACTGTTAGGACAGCATTAATATTTTCAGACTGCAAAATCATTCATGTGGAAGAAACACCATTTTTACATTAAGATTTTTACTAACATCCAGAAAATATATTTGCAATACTGAACCTACCACAGCAGTGTCAAGAAGATGGCAATTACTGAAAAGAAAGGGAGAAAATGAAACACACCCACTAGAAGAACTGAATGAGGGCAGGATGGCAAAGTATTTAAATATCTCAATACACAATTGCAAGGAAAGTGTTGGCACCTTTGAAACTACTGCAGTGTTTAACAGTCCTATAAATGAATGTAATGAAAACTTCCTAATTCACAAAGCTCAGGCTCTCTGGAGAGGGGGGAAAAAAAACCAACTCCTAAATTCTCCATTTGAGATGTGCCACACCCTCCATCAAGGCCCCAGGAAATATATTACAGCTAAACAGATGAAAAGGTCTAATAGCCATTTAATCATCAAATGGAACTTCACAACTTACTTGTTCTGGGCTAAAGTTTGTTGGCTACCTAGCCATCTGGGATAAATCTCAAATGAGAAGCGGTGTGGCCTAATGGATGGAAAATGGGCCTGGGAGTCAGAAGGATCGAGGTTCTAACTTGACTCTGCCACCTTTCTGCTGTGTAATCTTGGGCACGTCATTTAACTTGTGTGTCTAAATTACCTCATCTATAAAATGGGGATTAAGACTGTGAGCTCCGTGTGGGACTGTGGCTTATCTTGAATCTACCACATTGCTTGGCACTGTGCCAGACACACAGTAAGTGCATAGTATCGCAATTATTATTACCAAAAGATTAAGAAAGCTTCTTCTTCCATAAGTTTTGTTATAAATGCAGAGACAATGGTAAAGAAAAACACTGCTTTCAGCAAAGCTGTGGGCAGGGACTGTATCTATCAACTCTGTTATATTGTATCCTCCAAAGCGCTTAGTAGAGTGCTCTGCACATGGTAAGCATTCAATAAATAGTTGATTGATTGGTAACTGAACAGTATAATTGAATGTTCATCAGGAATCTTAGGAGTGAGATCTAGAGTAGGTCTATCATCATTCTTTAGGTGCAGACACGCAAAAAATTAACTTTTTCAACTACAAGTTATTTGGCTATTTTTCCTTCTCTTCCTTCCTCCAATTTTACCATTGTTTCCTCTTCCCTCAACACCATCCCCAAAGTCACCAAAAAAGAAAAACGCCTATGAAATACTTTGGTCAGGATGAATCTGACAACCATGAAGCAATTGGAAAAAAAATTCCTTCTATTTTTAAAGGGAGACTGGAAAATTGATTCCAACTTTTCAAAACAACCGCAGGGATGCCAATCTAGACATTTTCAATATAGTGAGTCAATTTTCCCAGTGCCCAAGTTTTACACCTTGGTTGCAACTTAAGCTCCTTCAAAAGCTACATGAATTTTTTTCACAACAATAGGGTACTGACTTCAGAATGAGATATCGCAAACTTATTTATCTTTACTCAGTACAACACTGGCTAAGAAATGTTTAATGCATCTGGATCACTCTTGGCCTCTAGTCTTAGTTAACCCCTCCACGAAACCATGAAGGGAGACAGAGAGAAGAAAGGAAGAGAGGGAAAGGAGGGAGAGAAAAAAAGAGGGAAAGGAGGGGGAAAAAAAGAAAGAGGGAGAGGGAGAGAAAGAGAGGGAAAGCAGGGAGAGAAAAAAGAGGGAAAGGATAGAGAGCAAGAAAGAGGGAAAGGAGGGAGGGAAAAAAAGAAAGAGGGAGAAAGGAGGGAGAGAAACAGAGGGAAAGGAGGGACCGAAAGGGAGAGAGGGAATGGAGGAAGACAGAAAGGGAGGGAAATAGAGAGGGAGGGAAGGATCATTAAGAGAGAACATATAAAACTTGGACCTTGTAAAAGAAAGGATGAGGAGGAATGTGCCTGGAATACAGGGGCTTGAGAGAACATGTGAACCCACAAATAGAAGACAGAGTAGGGAAGGCCAGAGGGTAGGGAGGAAGAGTGAAGAATACCAGATTAGCCGGATGTGATATACTTCAAATCCCTCATTAGGGGCAAACCCATAAACTGCTCTGGGAGGAAAAGGAATGAGTGAGTCATCAAGTACCAAAGCAAAATGAGTAGCTGCTGAGGTCTGTGGTGTACCATGGCAGTATCATTGCAGAAGCAAGGCAAATCTGTCTTTGAGACGCCTTAACTGCCAACCCCATTTTGGGAATCCTATTTTAGTATTTCTCAAATTTAAAGAAACTCCTGGGATCGACAGGAAAAGTATATGCAGGCATGAGAAACACTCTTGTAAAAAGGCACCCTGAAGTCTAAATTTGAAACCATGCAATATTGAGGAAAATACAGAGCAATCAGCTCAAGCAGATAGATCGCACCGGTTGGCTCCAATTAGACAGAACTGCTCAATTTAAATTGTAATAGCCTATTGACAAAAAGGCAAAGAGTGAGCAGCATTAAGTTAACAACTCCTGAGAGCAGCAGCTGCAACTACTCAGTAGAGCCAGCCAGTAGAGGATTACTTAAGTGTCTGTCTTCAGGTAATATCTGTGCCCATTTAGAAATGTCACACTTAACTCCATCGATGGAAATAAAGCTATACAAGCACATTCAGCTTACAAACACCTCATAAACCTTCCAGGTCATGGCACCACAACACAGGCACTTGGGCGGTAAATGGATTTTGCATATTAAAAAACACATACACACAAAAAACCTTCCACCCACGCTCTGCATTGTGCCTAGCTACTCGTTCCACTGCATGCCTCAATGGGAACACAACTAGCAGGAAAGAGAGAGTGAGTAGCATTGCACAGGCCAGGAGCACAATGATCATCAATTCCTTTCTGTCGCATGCAATGCTCCATCATCTTCGTGGTGTAACTTTACAGTATGGGCATTAAAAGCATTTGTATTTTTCCCAGTCCTCACCTGTAATATCAAATGTGTACCCCATGTTATAGTCACATTTACCACTTGACCCTCTTCATGGGAGGTATGCCTTTGGTTGTCAAAATTCCTATTTGGCACCAAAGCTAAGGAGGACTATCCACCCAGCGTTGACCAGTGCAATTCTTGACCCTTTTTTTTAAATTTCAGTACTGGTGGTCTGAAGGCCAGATTCAAAAAAGTGATTTGCTCCTGGGCATCAAAAGTCAGCATAAGTCCCCAAAATAACGTTTTCCTGAAACATCTCGGAAAAGTTTCCCCTACTAAAATAAACAAAACGCAATAATTCAAAATGTAAGGTTGACTAGTTAGCCTACCCAGAAGAGTCCATTCCAATGAGGCTCCACTTTTTCCTACTTTTCCAGCTTTGCCGAGTAAAGCAAAGGATGAAATGACTCATATTTAAGTCAGTGGCTACAGTCACATACAGTAATGTTTTTAAGGCCAAAACACTGAGGTTTAGATAAGCTGTTAATACTTTGACAACTGGTCTAGAGGAAATGAAATTGTGCAATGATCCAGAAGACAGAGCCTTCCTGGGATTGTAAAGTCTTGCCCAAGCGGGAGAAAGGAAGTTATTTGTAAAGGTTTCAAGCCAGTTCTCCAATTTAAACGTAGTGAGATTATTACAGAAACAGGTGAACCAGACAGTTGAAAAGTCCCAGCCACTGGAAGAGGCCATACTTTCTGAGAGGAATATGATAGCTCTGATGTAGCAAGGACAGCAAGTGTCCTGGAATGCTGTATTGTGCTAGGTTACAGAGAAGAACCCCAATTTGAAAGCATTTCAAAATTAGTGCATATGGGAAGAGTCATATGCCAATTTAACAAGGAGGAGTTTTGGAGGGGCAGTCACCGTAGATGGAACAAATAATTTCTCCCATCTATAACCATAAACCCTAAAAAAAACCAAAACACTTTTATCTTTAAAATCTTATACAACTCGCCCAGCAGAGATATGGCTAGTTACGACTCAGATTGAAGCTGAGGTTGATCAAATTGCATCCCACTTTTTGGAGTTCTCAGTCTTGTGAAAATTTTTCTTAATGCCTCATGCCATTTGTTCAGTGGACATGTAGTGAGCTAAACTCAATGTAGACTATTTATAGGTTAAACAAAATTATCTCATAATGACGTAAGTGTGTGTTATAATTGTAGTCAAAAGCTCAGTATCTGGAACCCAGTAATGTGTAGATGTTAACTGTCCTCCTAAACAGTTTAATGTAGTCTCTTTCTCCCAACTAAATAATTATGTTCAACAATTGAGGACTCCTAGTTTTTAAAGATATAGTAACCGATTGATCTGTTCAATTTTTGACATGTGGAGAACACATACCCAAATTATGTGGACACTTTACAATCCAAATATTTTGATATACTATATTTACCAAGGGAAATAACGGTATATGGTGGTCATTCACAAAAAAGGCCTTCGAACAGATACAAAACCAACTGGTTTACTCAGCCCTTGTCTAATGCACGTTTTCCATTCAACTAGAACATTTAGTAGTCACGGAAGATGACTCAAGCAGGGAAAATAAGCCTCAGAAAGCAGGCAGGCAGGTAGAGGATAGTACTTGTAGGAGGAAAGGGAGCATTTTATGGATTTGCTCTCAGTTAAAATGCTCCATTTATCTTTTGGTTTTGACCTTTTCATTCTTAGCTCCCTCTCTGTTCCCTTCATTGAAGCAATCAGGCTTCCTTCATTTCCTAAAAACAGCAAATGGAAGCAATGCCGATTATTTTTCATTAAAAGTGTCTGGGGATCACACTTAAGTACTTCAGAGTTAAGTGTTACTTAATATAACCTGAACAAGCTAGTGCAGTGACCCTCATTTCTAATCTGTCCTTTAAATGTTCTTTTCTAATCAGGTTTACTCTGTGTGCATAACAGTTCACAATGTCTTCCAGCTTTGCTCTTGAATGACCTTGACAGACACAAGGACATGTTCTGAAAGATCAAGTTCCTAATCAGGAAGGGCAGTTTAATGGGCATTTAGAAAAAACAATCCCAGTGATAGAAGACAGTAGGAAACTCAATACCGCTTTCAGACATCACCAACAAAGGGATACCAGGAGCATGATGGAGCTAAAAATTACATTTAGAATCTAAAACTCCTCAACAAACCTGTCTGGAACCTCGCTTCACTAGTCATTTGTCTTGACAGCAAAATTTGTGTCAAAATCAAAGTTGAAACTACAGTAATTTACAAAATGTCTTTGGAAAACTCAATTTTAACTGGAAACTAGACAATCATTTTTTCACTGAATATTCAACAAGTTACTGCTTTCAAAAGGTTTCAGTGAATTTAGCTGGGGTAGATACAAGCTTATTGGGGTGGACACAGTCCCTGTCCCACATGGGGCTCAGAGTCTAAGCAGGAAGGAGTAGGATTTAACCTCCATTTTACAGTTGAGGGAACTGAGGCACAGAGAAGTTGTGACTTGCCCAAGGTCATACAGCAAGAAACAGGCAGAGCTGGATTATAATCCAGGTCCTCTGTCTCCCAGGCCCTCACACTTTCCATTAGGCCATGCTGCTTCTCGTGATCTTTGATTTGGGGCTACAGCAACCATCCACTGCAAAAGTTGTCTTTAAGTGGTGTTCGTTAAACACTTACATGCCAAGCACTGTATTAAGCTCTGGGGAGAGACAAGGTAATAGGTTTGAACAGGCCAAGTTGCAAACGGGGCTCCCAGTCTTAATACCCATTTTGCAGATGAGGTAACTGAGGCACAGAAAAGCCAAGTAACTTGCCCAAGGGCACACAGCAGACACGTGGCAGAGCTGGAATTTTAGCACCCAGGAATTTCTGACTCCCAGACCCATGTTCTATCCACTACACCGCGCTACTTTTTCATTTTGTCTTGCATTGGTGTTCGCCTCAAATACAGTCACACAATTTTCATCCTCTTGCTTGAGTTGCAACATTTCACCATTTCACTAAAATTGCCTAAGCAACTGATTGCAGCTGTTTAGTGAAACCTTTGCATTTCTAGATACTTTCTGAAGTTGGCTACTATGACCAGGCTTTATTGCACTAAAATAATAGCCCTGGCATTACTACATACACCAAGGATGCTGAGTTTAAAAATAAGTGACCAGTCCAGATTGGTTTTCTACCTACTGGTAGTAGTGACATTGCTTTGACATTGTTTTTTAATATCAATGAAATATTTATCTTGGCAACAAATAATTTTAGCAAAAGTCATACTTGCTAATTAATACTTTTTTATCCCTATAGGAAGCAAAAAAAAATAATCAAGGAAATAGTGAGTAACATAAAAGTGAGTTGCTGGCCTTGTTTAAATCCCATCTTTTAAAATTATACAGTCAGTTCTATTATAGTGCAAGGGTTATCTTCTTGGAAAATCCCATGTTAAACTAAAATTGTGTCAGGATACTAACTGGCACCACACCCTGACACAACTGTAGTTATCTGAAATCTGTAATGAAAATATGTTGAGACCTGACAATGTTCCATTCTGATGCCTCTTTTCTTGCAATCAATTTAGTCAATCTGATACAGCAATCATGGCATAATTGAATTAAGTTCCTCATCAAATGCTGAAACCAGTTGTCTGTTGCTGCTTGCCCTCAAACCATTTCCATATTGAGTCTGCCTTTCTTCAAGCCAAAGGTAGATACCATATTTTTTTTTAATAAATATACTTTTCCTCATTAAGGTTTATCACTAGTTCCCAGAATTCTGACTTCAACAATGAAGACTTGAAGACTATTACTGTCATATTTCCACTAGATATATGTCAAAGTCCCAGTTTGCAGAAAATAACAGCATTTATCATTATCTCAACAATAGGCTAGCCGCTACAGAAGTAAGATACTTTACCCAACCACAAATATACTCGTGAATGGACTTTCACCAAACATTTTACATCACCTAGCACACCTAAGGTTTGGTGTGTAATAAAACACTGAATGGGAAAGTTATATACAACTCATAAGCACCGTGGCATGAATCTGTAGGATCACTGTAGTTTAGAATTTATTATGCTTTATTCTGATCCAAGCAGTACTCTGCAGGTTCAACCTGGGAGAGTTTAGTCAGCCAACGATATTTTCTAAGATTGAATACTTACTGAGTTATTTTTAGTTTAGCATGTCATTTTAAATTAAATGGTATTAAGAGTTATTGAAAACCCACATATGCAATAGCAAAGTTTCTATAATTACATTCATTAGCACTGGCCAGTTTACATATTTTTTATTTTGAATTTAAGTGAAAAAATCTAGGTTTTTATCCTACTAAAACTTTGTTTAGATGACATAAAAAGAATGTTAAGTTATTAATATCTGGATGTTAATATCCATGTTTAGATCCCTGTTCAATGAGTTGGCAAGTTCTACATGGTGTGCCAAGCAGTTGTTTCAGAAAAATGCCAACAATTCCTAAAAGACTCAAAGTGAGTTGTTTTGGAACATTATATTTATTTCCACAGAAGCTGGAAATATCACTGTATAAGACAGGTCCCAGAAAGATAATATTCAGACACTTCTCTCCATAGCACAGCTAACAAGTGTCAGAAACTAAATGTTAATTAGTAAAATATTAATTCCCTCTAATCAGCTAGATCATTTTAAATAAAAAATGTGAGGGTTGTCAAGATTTAAAATTGGGCTGTCACTGAATTATATGCTCTCTTTGGCAATCCATGGGATTTTTACTTTATAAATTTAACTATGTAGTTTTATCAGTAATTGAGAAATTCACTTGAAGAGACTCTTTCAACTAATATGGAAAAAAAGTAGGAAAAAAACCACCACACTGTCAAAAGACCATTGTCTACGTCCACTTTCCTCAACAGAAATGAATATCATCTCTGGACTTTGAAGATTACTATATTTATATCAGGGGGAGCATGCTTCTCCTAGACAGATTAAGCTGCACGCTCCCGGGTTTGGTAGACAAAATTCTCAAGTTTTACTCCACCCAAACTCCTCACCCCACTTCGCCCTAGCCCAAGGTTGATCTATACAAGGTTCAATCGTAGCATAGAAGTCACAACCATTTAAGAAGGCACAGAGTACTAGGCCTGCCGCCTAGCCTACTCCAGGATGTTTGCGGGCTAGATTTTCCAACCTCAACTCGCTCCACCCTGCGTGCAGAGCTTCAGGCCACCTGCTTCCCATTTCATCCCAGGCTGGGTCAACAACAAGGCGGGGAGACCAAGAAGGTAAAGGATACTGCTACGTGTATTCTGTGACATCGTGTATGTTCAGTATTCAGTATTTTCAGAGAAGCAGCGTGGCTCAGTGGAAAGAGCCCAGGCTTGGGAGTCAGAGGTCATGGGTTCGAATCCTGGACCTGCCACTTGTCAGCTGTGTGACAGTGGGCAAGCCACTTAACTTCTCTGTGCCTCAGTTCCCTCATCTGTAAAATGGGGTTTAACTGTGAGCTTCACGTGGGACAACCTGATTACCCTGTATCTCCGCCAGCGCTTAGAACAGTGCTCTGCACAGAGTAAGCGCTTAACAAATACCAACATTATTATTATTATTCTACTAGGCAGAATTCTGGGGAAAGCTAATCACAGCAGTCATATCCAACAGCCTTTCCCCACCTTCAAAACCCTCCTAAAAAAAATCACACCTCCAAGAGGCCTTCTCAGACCAAGCCCTTTATTTCCCTTACCCACCCCCCCTCCGTCTTGCCTTCGAACTTGGCCATGTACCCCTTAAACACTTTGATACTCACCCCAACCCTACTTATTCTTATTCCTTACTATTTACCTTATTCCTGATCTATTTTAATGTCTTTCCCTGTAGACTGTAAGCCCCTTTGGGGCAAGGATTTCAAATCTACCAACTCTGTGCTGCTGTATTTTCCCCAGTGCTTAGTAGAGTGTTCTACACACAGTAAGTGCTCAGATACCATTGATTGGTCAATGTCTGAAGCCTTTCACATGTGTCAATTCACCGAATGCATCCAAGAAAGCCCAATTTGGAGACTGGGCCTTCCACCAAAACAGGAGAGCACAAGAGGGTTGGGGAAAATAAAAGTGTACATCCCTAAGGCAGATAAACCCACCTGAGCTAATCGCAGTTGGGGAAAAGAATGATCAGTCACACCAAGGGCCCACTTATCTGCCTAGTCTGGCCTCCCCCCAGGAACATCGCTATCAACATTTAGAACTGGAACAGCTCTGTAAAACTGACGGGATAAATCCAATGGAGAAAATGTCGACCTTTGTTTCCTACTGGTATTTCAAGGTGAAGCCCATACAGTTCTATGGAATAAAAGTGCTGAAGACATTTCCAGAAAAGGAATACAAGTCTTGATTGCCCTAGGAAACTGTCTTAAGGTTAGACTGCCTACAAAATCCTTCCCATAAATTTCACCAGGCCTTGCTTGCACACTCAGTTTATAATTCAAGGAGAACATAATGATACATAGATTTTTTTAATAAGGGATCAGCAAAAACAGTCAAACAAATCCTGCAGTACCCCCACACTCCTACCAGAGAGTAAATCCTAATTTGTTGCCTGCACTGGCTTCTACAGAGCAAGACTGATCAGAGTTGAGGTTTCCTCAGGCCACTCAGCTAGTGGACGTTGCTGATCCCTTTTTGTCCATTCAGCCTCCTCAAACCTCAGGAAACAGAAGAAAAGAATGTCTCTGTAAAATAATTTCTTAAGCGCTGACAAGGACAAACAAGCAGGCCAATTGAGCACTGTTCAGCTACAGGGAATTTTCCGCCCTTTGAGGCCTGGGATCAATCACTTTATATCCTTGCCTGCTTTAGCTGATTCTTTTACTTTTAAAATAACACTTTCCCCACAACTCTGTATTTTCAAACCATAGACACTCAAAGATAACTAGATGACTCTGGGGGAGGGAGAACGGGAGCCAGACACACACATAATTTGAGGGTATAAATTCAAAAATTACCTGGTCATGGCATCCTATTAGCCCCCATTAGCACTACATTATATACTGGCTATTTATTTCATTTGTTGCATTCTCCCATTTCTGCCAGTTGTTTCTACGCTTTGACTCCTGTTCTTACTGAATTAATACAATCTGTGCCTGACCGTCCCCGCCCCCACCCCAAGAGTGGCCTTCTCAAGGGCCGAGACCATATATTTTACTTTTGTTATTTGCTTCCAAGCACCCAGAATAGATGAATACGATTACTATATGTTCTTGTCTGTCTGTCTCCCCCGATTAGACTGTAAGTCCGTCAAACGGCAGGGACTGTCCCTATCTGTTGCCGACTTGTTCATTCCAAGCGCTTAGTACAGTGCTCTGCACATAGTAAGCGCTCAATAAATACTATTGAATGAATGAATGAATACTATAGGGCTTCAAAATCGAGACACTCCTGGATTTAAGAGTACCCCTTAAAACTTCAAGCTTCAAAATGGAAAAATTCATACTTCAATTCATTTTTACCCCCTCACAATTGTGCAGGCCTGTCTTGTCCCTTCTGCTGCTGTCACCCCTTGTTTTGGCTTGTTTGCCAGTCAAGAATGGAGGCAAAAGTTTCAGGTAAGGTGCAGATAAAGGACAGGAGATTGGAGGTTTCAAAGACATCATGGAGTTTTGAGACATCATAGTTTTGGAGAGGGGTGGGGGGGGGAAGGTCCCGGGAAAAATAGAACATAAAGGATGAGAAGGGAAAATTAATATTAGAAACAAAGAAACACAAAAGAATAACAGCGTGACTGTGAGAAGCAAATAAGAACAGATGCTCCTAGATGGGCTTTTATGAATTTTAGAACTATTTACTAACCCACTACTTCACTGATTTTCAACCTCTACCTCTAGGAAAACCAATCTAAGGTCCTGACAAGGAATTCCTAGGTATTTTCCTTCTCTAGGGAATCCTATCTAGTGGCCTGACAAGGAATTCCTAGGTTTTTTCCTGAAAAGGAAGTCATATAGGTAGGCTCCTGGGCACTTCTGATATAGAAGGGCAGGGTTAACCTAGCACCTGTTTCAGCATCAATCAGCCAGTGGGAAATAAGGAAGTAAGGTTTCTCAGGTTTTCTCTCTCATTCAGATGGGAGGAACCTAACCCTTTATTTCCTACTGTTCAGGAACAGTTCAACGCCCCTTTGCCCAGAGTAAGTGCTAAATACTACTACTGCTGACGCTCAGTGATATACAAGGCAGACTGGCCCAGCACCAGGACCAAGTGAACTGGTGTGAACCAACAACCAGCCAGATGGGGACTCACTTTTGTCAGGAGGGCTTGTACACGGGTATACATAGTTTCTTGTTTGGGAATGTGCAGTTGCCCCGTGGGGGTGGGGAACGTCACAGTACCCAACATACATGTACCGTAAGCCCAGCAATGCCAGAACCCGTGTCATCGTTCCCATACTCTCCATAGGGCATCCTGCTCCAATCTGAACCTGGTCGATTTCCCCCGGCCAAGACGAGCCAGATGGATCAAGTCCATAAAAAGGGTTCTATAAGATTGTCTAGGAACTAATTATGCTAAATGTGGTTCTGTGGTTATTAAATATTTAAATGAAATGGCAGTTCACTCCCACAGCCACAATGTTACTTATGTGTACACTGTTCCCTTTTCCAGCAGCTTCATCCTAATTCTTGCTCCTCCTTTCACTCTAAATTTGTCTGCTTCCCCCATTACACTGCAAGTTCCTTGAGAGTTGGGAATGTGGGCATTATTACCCTTGACTCTCCACCCTTGCAGAGACCAATGCCTAACAGAGTTAAAAATATGTCACTGACTGAAAAATAACATATTTAACATCTCAGATCAACATAGGTATCAATAATTACATCGAGATAAAGGTCTTGCTTTTAAGGGTGTTCTTGCAGGACACCAATGAGAACCACAATTTAGTGGGGTGGAAAGACAGGGGAAAGATAAGGCCATGAATGTCCGATCATATTAGGTGGTATAAATTAATCCATGGTACTTATTGAGTGCTTAGTGTGTTCAGAACATGGTACAAAGCATTTGAGAGGACAATGGAGTTGGTAGACATCTGCTGTCCACATGAGCTGATAGTATAGTAATAAATATGGTATGCTTTTGAACAAAGTTCATATTTACAGTCAATACAACTAGTAAACATGGAGTAAAATGTTCCACCTTTTTTTGCCAACTCTAATTTGTGCTGAGGCGAGAAAGCAAAAAATGTAGTGCCAAATGAAAGCTACTTGAGTTTTTAACCATTCTTGAATCGATGTTAAAGGTTTCCTGAGAAGATACTTTCAGAAGCTAAGGTCAAGAGGGGACAGATAGGAAGGACCCAGGTGTGAAAGCAGTATACCAGAGAAAGCAAGGTAGACAGTGAGAGGTAGAGAATTCTCAGAGCAGAGCTGTGCCAGCCCTTCCCATTTATAGCTTATTAAGTAATTACTGTACAAGTGATCTGACCTGCTGCCCTAAACCTCCAGTTTATTGGGGCTGTTTCTGGTTAACTTCCAGCAGGGTACATGTAAATAAGGCTGCGCTACACTATTCTGAAAAGAAGCCAACTAGCTGATAGCCCCCTTAATCAACCACATTTGAGTGTTTAGTAGGCAGACATTCCCTGCCCACAACGAGTTTACAGTCTAGAGGATGAGCTTACCCATTCTTTTCCCTTACATATTTTAAGTAGTCTTAGGACCCCATCAAATGACAGGACTCGGTAACACTGGACTGGACAGGACTCGACGAGAGAGAGCCAGTCAGAGGAAAGACAGGAGGGCTGATGAGGTGCTTCCAGAGATAGCCAGGCTGTGTGGGTCTCGCCAGACTGAGCCCCTATTGAGGCAAAGTGGGCACCTGCCACTGGCCAAGTATCTTTTCCTACCCTCCTTACTGCCACTTCCAGCATCACCAAGATTCCCATTAACAATCCAATATGGCTTTATCATCCGAAACCCTAGTCTAGGGTGTACTGTTCAAGATCTTAACCAGCTTTTCCACCAATTACAACATGGAATAAGCTATTTCAAATCACAACTTTCTGGGTCGTTACGAAAAAGGAGGGAATCACTATTGTATTCTATCATATTTATTGAGCTCTTACTGTGTGCAGAGTCTTACTGTGGCAGAGTCTGGTTGAACAATTCTGGCCTCTTCCAAGCTGTGGCGTATCAAAGTTGAACTAGGGAGAAGTCAGTTTTTCAGAATAGCAAACAGTAATCCTAAACCAGTTTGCTACACACCTGAACATGTGAAACTAGTCAACTGAGCACATATGCAAATAAAGCAATAAGGATGTGGTTGTTATATTAGTTCTGACACTGGCTCTTTTAAAGGGAAAGTTCTGGTAAGAATTGTGTGAGTTCTAATGTTTTCCTGCATGCAGGTTGTCTGCCTAAGGGACCTAAATTTATGTTGTAACAGCAAGTCCCAACAGTACTTGGCATTACAATTCTGTCCTGAGATATAACTGCCTGGAAGCACAAATGGAACTCACTACTGTTACCATAAATTTATCCTGAGTAAAGATTTACATGTGCTTGATATGACCTTGAATGGAAGGTGAAACCACAGGAGGATATGAGTTTAGAAGTGGGGCAGATAAACATCCACATGTACTCATTTCTAGACCACAAGTTTCCAATAATAATAATAATAATAGCGATGGCATTTGTTAAGTGCTTACTATGTGCAAAGCACTGTTCTAAGCACGGGGGGATACAAGGTGATCAGGTTGTCCCACGTGGGGCTCACAGTCTTCATCTCCATTTTACAGATGGGGGAACTGAGGCTCAGAGAAGTTAAGTGACTTGCCCAAAGTCACACAGCTGACAAGTGGTGGAGCCGGGATTAGAACCCATGACCTGACTCCCAAGCCTATGCTCTTTCCACTGAGCCGTGCTGCTTCTCTGTGCAGGGATCATGTCTATCAACTCTTCTGTAGCATACTCTCCCAAGTGCTTAGTACAGTGATCTGCACAGAGAAAGTGCTCAATAAACATTGTTGATGAATTGACTGGTACTCTCCTGATCTCACTGTGACTTTAAATCAGCATAAACCAAAAGTAGGCCCATTGATGGGTAGGGATTGTCTCTGTTGCCCAACTGTACTTTGAGTGCTTAGTACAGTACTCTGCACACAGTAAGCACTCAGTAAATACGACTATGAATAAAAAAAGAGGTCTCAGTTCTGGCCTCCATGCAAAGTGCGGCAGCCCGAATCTCTTATTCTTAGTGTTCCAAAAGAGCACTGCAGCCTTTCCTGATTTTTACAGGTTAATATTTCCATAAAAGAAGCTCTTAAAACAACTGGAGGAAGTTGTCCAGGCACCAGCATTGAGCTGCATTTTCCAGGTCCAACTTAAAGGTGTTTGCAAAGATTAGTTCCTCATCAAATTATTCTTCAGCATAAATACAATTAGATCATGGCTATTCTAGAAAGCATAGCCTAGTAGTTTAAGGGGGAAAACGTCAGACCAGAATAAATAAAACCGAGATCTTAAATATTTCCAAATCAATTTGCCCATAAGGGTTCCCTAAACACAAGATATCTACACTTGTGTCTTTATACTTCACAAACTCTCTTACCCCAGACTGAAATGAGAAAAATTGTAACTGCCAAGAAATTATGGAGATGACAATGTGTTTACTATCCTCCCAGAGTGGGATATCTATAAGGGCAATTTCACAGTCGTGGACAACTCCAATTGAGCAATATTCCAGCAACGATGGGGCCTAGTGAGGATGAAACCCAGGATGAAATAGTCCATGTACAGGCAAATTAAAAAGGCAGGTTTTACAGGATCCAAAAAAAAAGTGAGCCACAGCTTACAGCTTATTTCTTTCCCTGGAGGGTTTAGTAGGATCAAATTTGAAATTTTATTGCAACACCTAACTTTCCCGTATATTAGGTTTGCTCGGTCCCACAAAGGTTTCTACAAAAGAACTGTTTCAAAACATAACAGGTTTAGCTTCAGAATTACACAACCCTTTTTAATCGTCTCATGTTCTTGTTCATATTTCACCACTGACAATCTCTTAAAATGCATTCCTGGAATATTTGTTCTAAGTGATATAAACACTAGATTAAAAAACTGCAGATGTTGAAGTGTAAGCACATGCACATATTGGGTATACCGACTAAAAATGCTTTTCTTTCCTGCTAATATTGAGCTTGCTCTCACCTATACTACACTGTTCGGTATTTCCAAAATCGTTTAAATGTAAATTGGCAGAAAACACCTTCCTTTCAACCACCAAAAAGACAGACCCTTTAGCCAACATACTACAGGGGAAATGAAAACCTAGAGTGGAGAAGAAATATACAGTACACACAGTAAATGTAAACTATATAAATTCACTCGACTATTACACATTTAGAGTGAGGACATGGTCTTTAAAATTCTTGTGCGGCAATTCCTTCCTGTACGGCAATTCCTTCCTGTACTAAATTATAGCATTAACCTCAGAGCTCACGGAACAGGTTTCTGCTCTACTGCTCTTTAAGTAATACCCTTCTGTGCCAGAAGTCTTGGGATAATCCACCTTGTCTGCTATTAATCCTTAGGAACAAGAGACCGACAAGAAATATTCTTAAAGGAGAACGGGAGAAAACGTTTCAGGATTTCCTGACATCTATCCAGCAGGAAAATAAATCAGATATAAAATTCAATGTTCATGCATCCCTCATCAAGTGCTTTTCTTACCATATCCACAGTACAAAAATAAAGATTCTTTCTTTTAACTTGGTATGACTGCAACAGTAAAATAAAGGCTAACTACGGTCCCAAATGAAGGTCAACTGCAACACCCATGATAGGTTGCCCCTCACAGATGTTTTGTTTTTTAATCCATATTACTATTTAGTTCCCTGGTTATTCCACTCTGCTATTAAATGAATGGCAAATACGAGTAAACAACTCTCGTTGAGTGGTTACCTCTGTGGTCTGTCTTACTGTTTTCCCTATTTCTTCTGGGAAACAATAAGAAAAATTAATATTTTAGTACCATTATTTTGTTGTTTTCCAAACAGCATGCCTATGGTTAAAAAATACTTTTTACAGCCTAGCTCACATTTCTAATAAACCGGGACACAGTGAAAGAGGTGTACTACCACCCTCATTGTATATTCCACTTTAGTAGACTATGCATAGTAATTGCAGTGTTAATACATCTTGAAGGTTAACAGATTTTTCAGGCAGAGGGTTAAAAAAAATTGTTTATAAATCTAAAATTCCATTGAGACTTAAGAGCTTCAAAGACGGCTGTTCTTTTAGCTTCTCCCAGCATATTCTTTTACTGTATCGTCTAAAACCCACATCTACATTTCCAGATTGTATGGTTCTTGTGGGCAGGGAACTTATCTACCGACTCCGCTCTATTGTACTCTCCTGAGTATTCAGTACCGTGCTCTGCACACGGTAAACAGTCAAAAACCAGCGATTGTGGTAGATTAAATTGCTTTTCATCAGCACTACAATGTCCTGTCTCTTTATGAGAAAAATTGAGTTGATTCAGTTTGAAGATATTCCAGCTTCGAACACACACGTATTTTCCTTCGCATCTAAAGATGGTGCCAGTGATGGAAACTTCCTTTTCATGTATAAGTGGGAATGAGGAGTCATTTTTGCATGGTACAACATGTAAAAGGTAACAGGGTACCTGTTCTGGCCCTTTCCCAATTGAAGTGAGCACTGCGATACTGAACAGTGCTCTTCCCACACAAAAGGGTCTGCCATAAGATTGCTACCTCTTCAGCAACCAAGACGCATAATCTGAGCTACCCACTTAGGTCAGGGGGTTAGTAGCAGCAGTAGATAGTCACGGACTTTACTGAGTGCCTAATAAATACAACGCACTGCGTAAAGTGCTCGGGAAATACAACCAGAGTCCCTGTACGCAGTCCTCAGGGAGTTTACAGTCTAATGGAGGAGGACGGAGAAGTATCAAAGATGCACATACACACGTAAGTGCTGAGGACATCAACCTACGCACTGTGCCTCGATCTTGTCTATAGCCGCTGACCCCTTTGCCCACGTCCTGCCTCTGCCCTGGAACTCCCTTCCACTTCATAGCCAACAGTCGATCACTCTCCCCACATTGAAAAAAGCTTAACATCACCTCTCCCTCAAGAGGCCATCACCGACTCATTTTCCCTACTCCCTCTCCCATCTGGCATTTGGATTTGTACACCTTTCTCACCCCACCTTCAGCATTAATGTCTGCTTCGCCCTCTAGACTGCAAGCTCCTTTTGGGCGGGGAACCTGTCTACCAAATCTGTTGATTGGTACTGAATACAATTGATGGGTATAAATGAATAAATACGGGAAGCAGTGTGGCCTAACAGAAAAGAGCACAGGGCTGGGGGGCGGTCAGAGAATTTGGGTCCTAATCCCAGCTCTGCCACTTACCCACTGTGTGACCTTGGGCAAATCACTTCACTTCTCTTTTTGTTTTCTCATTCATCAAATGGGGGGTTCAACACCATGAGAAGCAGCGTGGCTTAGTGGAAAGAACATGGGCTTGAGGGTCAGAGGTCGTGGGTTCTAATCCCAGCTCCGCGACTTGTCAGCTGTGACTTTGGGCAAGTCACTCAACTTCTCTGGGCCTCAGTGACCTCATCTGTAAAAGTGGGATTACAACTGTGAGCCCCATGTGGGACAACCTGATGACCTTGTATCTACCCCAGCGCTTAGTACAGTGCTTGGCACATAGTAAGCGCTTAAATACAGACATTACTAACACCTGTCCTCCTTCCTATTTAGCCCGTGAACCTCATGTTGGACAGGGACTGTGTCCAACCTGATTAACTTGTATCTAGCTCAACACTTAGAACAGTGCTAGACAACACAGTGTTTAAACACCATTAAAAAAAGGAAAAAAAAAACCATCAGTAACGCATTAAATGGATGTATTAAAGCATCACTTTCTCACTCAGCCAGATGTTGCGATTACAGATGGCTGCACCAGTCATGGGAAGAAGCACTGAAGATACAATATCCAAAATAGTCAATGAGCGTGGGGAAGAGTCCCATTGAGTTACAGTGACCTGTCAGTGTGGATGAGTCCCATATTTCACATCTACAGTATCGAAAATGAAAAAATTATCACTGGCTTCCAGCTGTCAGACACACTCAAGATACACTTCAGCCGTTGGGCAAACCAAGACTAAAATTACCTCGGCTCTCTGTTTCAGAGTTTCCAGCTAGTCCTGAGAGAACCATGAGGGAGAGGGTATTTTAAAGACCCCCTATGAGCAACTGAAAGAGAATCCAACTCTTTTCCTCATTTCTAACACTAATGCGCTGCTGCTATCCCCTTAAATGCTTATATGCCCCAACTCCTAAGACTTCTTCACTTTTGGCTGAAAAGGTTCAGTCAGTGAGGAGGAAGAAGTCAGACGGCTAATAGGAAGGGAGGAGAGGCTGGACTGCTTTGTGAACCTGTCGACTAAGCATATGAGAAGTGAATTGAAATGAGGTTCTTTGTTTAGATGTCATAAACAGGCGACAACCACTGCTTCTCCTCTTCAGTACACGAGATACTGAAAATGAGCCAAACTAATTTTACATACTACTGTATTTACACATACAAATTATCCATGCTAGTACACGGTCTTTGACATACTATTTTTTTAAAAAATAGACTATTTTAAAAACAATATCAAAGGCCAAAAATCATTTCACGCTTGAAGGCAAATTGTACATTTTCACAGCTTGGAAAAAACAAGGCAGCATTTAACTCTCCCGCAGTTCAACACTGAATATTTGAGAGAACTTGACCCCCAAAATTATCATTCATAACATCTTTAAGGTAATTTGATCATATCACATTTCGCACATATAAGCTACACACCCCAACTGTTTTGAAGAGACTCCTATTTAAAACAAATTCATTCATATTTACTGAGTGCTGACTGTGTGCAGAGCATTGTCCTAAGTGCTTGGGAGAGTACAACACAGCAACCGACATATTCCCAGCCCACCAAGAGCTTACAATCACATTCTATAAGTCACTGAATGGAAAATGAATGAGAAAGGAGCTAACGTTCACCTGCAACTCCACAACAAAAGCAACAGCAAGGCCACCACTGATGTATAAATCCCAATTTACATGACAGTCACTAACATGATTCACAAAGTGCCGTCCATTTGTGAGACAAAGCCGATCGCAGATAGGGGCCAGTTTTGTTTTTGTTATTTTAAAATGAACTACACTGTAAAGAGAAGCAGCGTGGCTTAGTGGAAAGAGCAGGGGCTTGGGAGTCAGAGGTCGTGGGTTCTAATCCCGGCTCTGCCGCTTGTCAGCTGTGTGACTTTGGACAAGTCATTTCACTTCTCTGGGCCTCAGTGACCTCATCTGTAAAATGGGGAAGAAGACTGTGAGCCCCACATGGGACAATCTGATGACTATGCATCTACCCCCATGCTTAGAACAGTGTTTGGCACAAAGTAAGCTCTTTACAAATACCAACGTTATTATTATTATTATTAATGCTGCAATTATCAATGTGTACATGAGCCCCACGTGGGACAACCTGATCACCTTGTATCCCCCAGCACTTAGAACAGTGCTCTGCACATAGTAAGCGCTTAACGAATACCATAAGAAGTGAATCCAATCCTAAATGACAAGTCACCACAACATACGTCCACAATACGATCTGAATATCAAAGAGCTAAGATCCAAATACACTTCTTTTTAATCTCCCCCACGCCTGGACTCGGCAAGCAGCATATACTCAATGCGACTGAAAAACATCATTCCACCTAATTAACTTCAAAATACGGGTGAAACGTCAAGCCAACATCTCACCTCTCCGTACCAAGAGATCGTGTTCTTTGTTGTTCAAGAACCGGGGGTAAAAAGCATTTATAAGCTGCACCGTCTCGCCCCACTTAAGGCCGCAGTAAATTGGAGAGAACAAATGTATTGCTGGGTACGGGCAATTTTCTGCTGAATTCATTCTAGGGCAGTTTTCTGCTGCATTCTAAGTACCTTGAGGTTCGGACCATAAAAGGGTAGCTTCATAAAAGCTCTTCTAAAATCGGAGGCTTCAAATAAAACTCCAACACCTAGGATTTTCGGACCTCATTAAATGGCCAGGCAGACACCACCTCCAGAGATATATACGAAATTATGGAACATTAGATACCTCCGACACCCTCCCATCCTGGTCATTCATTCATTCCTTCAATTGTATTTCATTCATTCAATCGTATTTGTTGAGTGCTTACTGTATGCAAAGCACTGTACTAAGCGCTTGGAATGCACAATTCGGCAACAGAGAGAGACAATCACTGCCCCACAACAGGCACGCTGTCTAGAAGGGGGAGACAGACAACAAAACAAAACAAGTAGCCAGGCATCAATGCCAACAAAACAGAATCAGGTATTTATTGAGCACTTTACGGTGTGCAGAGCACTGTAGTAAGCACTTGGGAAGTACAATTGGGAACGTACTGACTGGGGCGCCACGGTTTTTTCCCCATTTCACACTACCTGGATTGCATTCATTCATTCAATGGTATTTATTGAGTGCTTACTGTGTGCACAGTCCTGTACTAAGCGCTTGGAATGGACAATTCGGCAACAGATAGAGACAATCCCTGCCCCACAACGGGCTCACTGTCTAGAAGAGGGCAACAGACAACAGAACAAAACAAGTAGCCAGGCATCAATGCCAACAGATAAACAGAATCAGATAGTATTTATTGAGCGCTTACTGTGTGCACAGCACTGTAGTAAGCACAACTGGGAACGTACTGACCGGAGCACTATGGTTTTTCCCCGATTCCACGTTACCTGGATTACATTCATTCATTCAATCGCATTTATTGAGTGCTTACTGTGTGCACAGCCCTGTACTAAGCGCTTGGAATGGACAATTCGGCAACAGAGAGACACTATCCCTGCCCCACAACGGGCTCATAGTCTTAAAAGGGGGAGACGGACAACACAACAAAACAAGCAGTCAGGCATCATCACCATCACGACAGATAAAGAGAATCATAAGACCGTATTTATTGGACGCTCACGGTGTGCAGAGCCCTGTACTAAGCGCTAGGGAAGTACAATTCTGCAACAGATAGAGACCATCCTTACCCCACAACGGACCCATCTTTGGTTTATGCTGACATGGAAGTCACAGTGGGACTTTTTCATTCATTCCATCGTATTTACTGAGCGCTTACTGTGTGCAGAGCACTGTACTAAGCGCTTGGACAGGGCAATTCGGCCACAGAGAGAGACCACCCCGGCCCCACGACGGGCCTGCCTTCGGTTTATGCTGCCTTGGACGGCACAGTGGGATTTTTCCATTCTTTCAATGGTATTTACTGGGCGTTTCCTGTGCGCAGAGCACTGTACTAAACGCCTGGAAGGTACCATCCGGCAACAGAGAGGATCCACCCCGCTTCCCCTCCTTCCCTGTTGCCTCTGAGTCTCTTTGCCCATTGCATTCGCCCACCCGCACCCTGTCCAGCCCCCGGGGGCCGGCCTGGACCCCCGTACCTGAGAACGACACACCTGGGGAGGGCAGAAAGGGTTAACACTAATGATAATGTTGGTATTTGTTAGGCGCTTCCTAGGTGCCAACCACTGTGCTAAGCGCTGGGGGAGATACAAGATCATCAGGCTGTCCCAAGTGGAATGATACTAATAATAATGGGGGTATTTGTTAAATGCTTCCTAGGTGCCAAGCACTGTTCTAAGCGCTGGGGGAGATAGGTCATCAGGTTGTCCCACGTGGAATTATAATAATAGCGGTATTTAAGCGCTTCCTAGGTGCCAAGTACTGTTCTAAGCGCTGGGGGAGATTGATGGGCAGGGATTGTCGCTAATCCGTTGCCAAACTGTGGACTCCAAGCGCTTAGCCCAGTGCTCTGCACATAGTAGGCGCTCAATAAATACTACTGAATGAACTGTAAGCCCGTCAAACGGCAGGGACTGTATCTGTTGCCAACTTGTTCATCCCAAGCGCTTAGTACAGTGCTCTGCACATAGTAAGCGCTCAATAAATACTATTGAATGAATCAATACGTATGACTGAATTGAATGAATGAATCTGGTTGGACCACGTAGAATAATAATAATGGTGGCAGTTGTTAAGCACTTCCCAGGTGCCAAGCACTGTTCCAAGCGCTGGGGGAGATAGATCAGCTTGCCCCACGTGAAATAATAATAATTGTGGTATTTGTAAAGCGCTTCCTAGGTGCCAAGCACTGTTCTAAGCGCTGGGGGAGATAGATCAGCTTGCCCCACGTGAAATAAAAATAATCGTGGTATTTGTAAAGCGCTTTCTAGGAGCCAAGCACTGTTCTAAGCGCTGGGGGAGATAGATCAGCTTGCCTCACGTGAAATAAAAATAATCGTGGTATTTGTAAAGCGCTTCCTAGGTGCCAAGCACTGTTCTAAGCCATGGGGGAGATAGAAGATCAGCTTGTCCCACGTGGAATAACAATGATAATGGTGGTATTTGTTAAGCGCTTCCCAGGTGCCAAGCATTATTCTCAGCGCTGGGGGAGATCCAAGATCAGCTTGTTCCACGTGGAACAACAACAATACCAATGGTGGCATTCGTTAAGCGCTTCCTAGGTGCCCAGCACTGTCCTAAGCGCTGGGGGGGGAGATGGGGGTGATGGGGTGGGGGCTCCTATTGTATAGAGGAGGGATGGCTTTACCTTCATTTTCCATCGAAAAGGCGGGTGGGTCGGCGGTCGACGGAGCCTCCGGGGTCACGGCCAAGGCGGCGGCGGGGAGCAGGAGGAGGAGCAGGAGGAAGGAGGAGCAGGAGGAAGGAGGAGGAGGAGGAGGAGGAGAGGGGTGTCTGTGTCCGTCCCCCCCCGCCCCTCCCCGGGCCCCCGGGCTGCTGCCGCCACCACCACCACCCCCTGCAGCGAAGGCAGCATCTGCAAGACAAACGGGGAGAGGCGGCGCTGGCCACGGCCAGTCCTTCCTGCCTTTCCTCTCCTTCCCCTCCCTCCGTCCCTCCCTCCCTCCCGCGCCATGACACCCTCCCCCATCCGGGCGCCGCCCGGGGCCCCTCCCGCTCCTTCTTTCCTTCCTTCCTCGACATTTACGGGGCCCCGACGGGCCGCCCGACCCTCTCCTAAGCGCTCGGCGGGGGACGGCCCGGCCTTCCTTCCTCCCCTGCCTTCGGGCCTCGCCGCGGCCTACATCCGGGCCACCGCCGCTCCCGCGCGCACACCCGCCCCCCCCCCCACCACGGCGCGCGCGCCCCCTCCCCACCCCGGGCGCGCGCCAGCGCCCCCCCCCCCGGGGTGGGGGAGGAAAGGGGGAGGGAGGTGCCCCGCGCCACTCACCCGTGGACGGCACCAGGGGAAGGACAGAGAAAGACGGAGAGGCAGGAGGCGGGGGAGGGGGAGGAGGGGGCGCGCCCCGCACGCGGCCCGGGCGCGTGCACCGCCCCTCCCCCGCGCGCGCGCCCCGCCACGCCCTCGGCTCCTCTCCCCGCGCGCGCGCCCCCCCCCCTCCCGCCCACTTCCGCCGAGGGACAAGGGCGGGCGGAGGGACCGGAAGTGACGTCCGAAGCGCGGGCTCCCTGAGGCCCGCCTGGCCCTCAATGGCGGCGGGGAGGGCGAGGGAGGGGTGGGGGTCTTCGAGGCTCCGGCCCGCGCCTCGTGTGAGGGCCCTCGACGCTGCCGTGGGGCAGCGATCCCCCTCTGACCCCCGAGGGGGCCGGCCGGTCGGGGCACACACCAACTAAGTCTCCCCTCCAAGTCACCTCAGAGGGCAACGTGGCCGACCGAGGGGGCGAGTCCTGCCCACCCCTCGCCCGCCACTGGGAAGAAAGCATTTCTATCCATGTCTGACCTCCACCGACCGATTCACACCTCTGTCCCCCTAGGGCTGATCAGTCAGGACACAAAGCGCCAGCCACTCTCCTCATTGCCACCTCAGAGGGCAACGTGGCCAAGGGGGCAAGTCCTGCCCACCCATCACCCGCCACTGGGAAGAAAGCGTTTCCATGTTTAGCCTCCACCGACCGATTCACACCTCTGTCCCCCCTAGGG